>NC_141698.1:815080912-819880912 GCF_964263255.1 Lissotriton vulgaris | reverse complement strand
TTAAGGCCTGTAGGACCGTCCTCTGTGCTCCATCTGGCAATTGCCACAGTATTTTTCTCAACCATTTGAGGATCAGAAAGCATGTGGAGGCAGTTTTGGCTGTGTGCGTACGCATAGACAGCTTATCGTCAATTATTACCCCTAAATTGCGTGCGGATTGTACCGCAGTCGTGGTAGCGCCCATTTCAACGGGCCAGTGAGTCGGGCCCCAGAGATTCTTTTGGTTGCCAAAAATGAGTAACTCTGTTTTATCCCCATTCAGCTTTAATGTTTTAGAATGGAGCCAGTTGGCCATTCTAAGTAGTCCAGATCGAAGGGGAGAGATGTCAGATTTTTCTGTAGATGTGAGGGAGAACACAAGTTGTGTGTCGTCTGCATAAGAATAAATGGTGAGGCCCATCTCTTCAGCAATTTTAGCTAGGGGAGTGACATACACATTAAAAAGGAGGGGGCTCAATATATAGCCCTGGGGTACTCCATTAGGGGACTCATATACTTCTGAGAGATTACTTTTGGAGAAGACCTGATATGTTCGATGCAGGAGAAATTGCTCCAACCATTTCAATGCTTTACCTCTGATTCCAATATCCTTCAGGGACTTGATGAGGGTTGTATGACAGATGGTGTTGAATGCGGCACTCAAATCTAAAAGAATGAGTGTCGCCGTGCCTCCAGTGTCAAGTTCTTGGCGTATAACCTCAGTGACCCCAAGTAGGGTGGACTCAGTGGAATGGCCTTTCCTGAAACTGGATTGTGAATAGTGCAGAAGATTGTTGTCATTGACAAAGTCTGCCAGCTGCTTATTGACATGTTTTTCTAAAATCTTAGACAGGATCGGCAGGAGAGATACAGGGCGAAAGTTGGAAAACACTTCGGGGTCGTTGTTAGCCTTTTTTAGCAGGGGAACTACCATGGCATTCTTCCAGTCATTGGGAAGTACAGCTTCTTTCAGGGAGGCATTTAACAGTGCTCTGAGTACCTCCAGAATAGGAAGATCTAATTGTTTGAGGACATGCTCAGGTAAAGGGTCTAGGGGCGAGCCTGATTTTATGCTACTTAATGCAGTACTTAAGGCAAGAGTATCTATTAGTTGCCATGTCCTAATTTCCTGCTTCATGGGGGACTCCTGTTGATCACCGATGATGGACACAGTGGGGCTGATATCGATACCATCACCGTTAGATGTAAAGTTAGCGTATATAGTGGCTATTTTCTCGTGAAAGAAATTCGCAATACAGTTGCATTGGGTGGGTGATAAGATGGGAGGTTCAGGTAGGGCTGTTGCACCAGCTAGATTCTTAAGGACCTTAAAGAGAGTCCCTGAATGATTTTGAGCTCCTATTTTTAGTAAAGTTTCCCCTGGCAATTTTACAGGATAAGTGATATGCATTAAGTGCTAGCTTGTACTTTTCTTTATTAGCAGGGTTGTAATCTCTTCTCCATTGTCTTTATAGCTTCTTGCACAAGCTTTTTTCTTCTTTTAGTTTATCCGTAATCCAGGGAACAGGGGGATTGCATGAGTTTTGTTTACTTAAGGTCGGGGGGGATGACAGTCAGAGCAGCATCCGATAGCCAGCTATTAATTCCATTATGGTCCTCAGTTGTGATTTTATCTATATCAAAGCCTGGGCTGGATCTGATTAATTGTTCTTCATGGGTGTGGTGATGAGTAAATATATTTCTCAATGATATATGTCCAACAAACTAAAAATATAAAAGGCAGTGTATGTGACAATTGTATGTAAAAAAGTAAGCATAAGATTCAGTGATTGTATGAGTGAGATATGGATAACTGTTTACTTTTAATAGTGATTTTATATCACAATAAGTATGAGTTACTATCTATATGAATAAATAAAGTGGTGTTTGTGTAAGTGTGTAGCTTAGTAAATATAAGTATGATCAATTATTAGCATAAGTGAGTAGGATGTCTGCAGAAGTGAATAGGATATGTGCTGGTGTGTAATGTTGATGTAGGTGTATAAGTATATTTAATAGTGTTCTATCCATCTTTGTTAGCATGTATGAGTGAATCTATAGGTAAGTGTTTACATGTGTGTGTAGATCTAGTAATCACTGAGTGGGTTTTTAGAAACTTGTACTGGTGTGTCAATGGTTTCAAATATGGTACTTCATATTATATAATGATTGTTGAAAGGTTATGCTACTGTATGATGAGCTGTATCAGTTTGTCACATGGATGATGTCATCAGTGGTGTCATCAGTGATTTCATTTGAGATGTAATCAGTGATGACATCAGTGATGTCACTGACCATGTCATGAATTATGTAATATGTGACATCATCAACAGTGGATTGCAGGCGTGTGAGTTATAGTTAGTACAACTAACTGTAACCGCAGAATTTCAATGGTTTTGTGAGAGTAAAATGTCCATATAACTATATAACCCCTGAAACCTGTGTTTTTTCAGTGAATTTTTGAGGTTTTTTAAATGCTAATTCCTAACTATAACATGTCTAAAACCTATGGTTTTTTCAGTGAATTTCAAATGTTTTTAAATGATAATTCTTAATTTGAACATGTCAGAAACCTATGGTTTTTCCAGTGAATTGTAAAGGTTTTGTAAATGACAATTTTTAAATATATTTATTCTTATATTTTTGATACTGATTTACAATTTTATTTGTAATTATTTATTTTTAGATATTTTATTTTTTAAATGACATTACATTGTGTGACCCCCTTCTTTTTATTTTTTTGGGGCCCTGGACCCCATCCCCTACAGCCTGACCCGCAAATCTAAATGTATTAATTTTTTTTTTATAGGAATAGGATTCCTATGGAAGGAAATACAAGTTACTTGTAAGTATGCTTGGAACTACTTTTCAAGGTCAGTGCTGGGCTGAAAGATGCAGCACTGGTTCCTCTTCTGATAACAAATGAATAAATCAGAATTCGTTGTTCATATGATTTAGGGTGAATATTTTAAAGTTCGAAAACTGCACACTTACAAGAATTTGCAACTGCAACCAGTCAATGTCAGCCTATGAAAGGAAATTCACTTAGCAGGTAAATAGTGTTATTATTACTTTTTCTTACTCAGGGGTGGATCCTGGATCCAGTACTGCTGCATCACCTCTAAACAGTTGAAAGAATGCAAATTACCAAAGACGCGCGGAGGCCCACGTCTCTTTTTTTTTCTCATTTCGCTAGAATGTGCGTATCATACGCGTACCCTGCGATTTTACCAAAAATAAATTAAATTGGGGTCCTTGTGGAACCACCTGAGCAGACCTAGAGGGTCAGGGTGTGTCTAGCCTCCCCCTTTCCACATTTTAAACTCACATTTCACAGGCTTCTTCACCCTCCCTTCTACCGAGGCATAAAATGGCTGCCAACAGTTTCAAGTTTCGAATGTTGACAAGCACTTGACAGCCAATTAGCATTCAGTGTGTGAGCGAAGGCTGCGCTTATGCTACGATGACAATAAGCGGAGTATCTGTATTCAATTTTTTTATGGGAGGGGGGCCGCATAGCCCCCCTCCCATGGTCAATTCCTGGCACCGAGGTCCACACCCCCCCAGACATGGCTAATTATATATTTTGTGGAGGAGGGCTGTGTTAGGATTCGGTTCCCAGTCCTCTTTTGCTGACCATAGCCTTCACCATCACGTGACACGCCAGCAGTATAAAAAGGAGTCTTACCATAGGATTCTTGCTTGTTGTTACAAACCTGTGGGTTCCTGCTCCTTTTGGTTCCTGTGAAAGCTGTTGGTCGTTGCCGTTCCTCACGGGCTCGTGAGGAACTTTGAAATATTTGCCTTTTTCCCGTATCCCTTACCTTGATTCCCAGTGTGGTTAAATCCCTGATCCTGATCCCTCTTGTTCCTTTGTTGTCACCCGCCCTGTGTTCCCGTAGTGAGTTAGTTAGTGTTCCAGTTCCCGTTCCCCTCCATCTCTTGTTAGAGATTATCCAACGACATCCAGGGGCTCCTGTTTGTCAGACACTATTTTTTGTGTCTTTTTTCCTTTTGGACCCCGAGACTGAGGTTCCGTGACAATTATAAGTGGTGTTCTTGACTCGCACGAATATGGTCGAGTCTGGTATCTATGAACCGCAAATGACGAGTTTAGTGGGTGTACGCAGTTTCGTTGTGCTAACCTAAACCGTTCGTCTGTTACGTGGGTATTTTTATCTGTACCCACGGGTTCCATCTTAGATACGGCATCCATTTTGTCTCTTGCCCTCAAGTAGCCAGCGAACGGACGTTGTCCGCTTCGCGACCCTGGGACTCCCAAGATATTTGCGGAAGACATATGTCCTTTGTAAGTGTCTTTATGATGAGGGGGATGCTACTGTAAAGCAGATGGCGCCGCTCGAGGCTCATCTTGCCGCACGGACTTATTGTCTCAGCCGTGCATCTCATTAGGCACGTCCCTTTGATGCCTATATCTCGTGTTTCCCGATACCTCCCCTTTTACACCCTTTCCGATTTCCCCACTGTCTCCGTCTTCCTCTACACCTGTTCTTGTTCCTATTTCGATCTGTTTATTACCGATTGGAATGCACTAATGTTAGGAAGATGGGTTTTTACAGTTGGGAACCGCCAAATGTTTCCGCACTTATGTTCCGGGCCTTGTGTGTTTCAAAGTGACCAAAACGACCCCTCTGGGGGATGAGTGTGGGAACCGGGTCATAAACTTTTGTGTTCAATGTAACTCTATGGGGAAATTGTGTATAAAAGGAGCGATTCACAGAACCAATTTGAAGCAGTCTCCCCAAGTTGCACGTGTGTTGCTTGTCGTGACTTCTGTGTTCCCTGCAGTAAATAAACCTTGAATCTTTGACGCCAAAGGAAGTGTCCCGTGTCTCTGTGATTCGTACGCCGGAGCAGGTTACCCACGAAGGTTTCAGGTGTTGTGCCCTGGCACCGCTGGGTTCTAAATAACCCAGTCCTTTAGTTGGCGCCCAACGTGGGGCTGCATCAGTGGTACCGGTCCAAGCCCGACGATCGTGAGGAACTTCGTGTGAAATCTCCGAGGGAAGGTGCACCCCGCTTTATCGATCCTGTTGTCGAAATAAGTGGCCCGAAGACTTTTCCCGCGAAGATTCCCGCCTCCTGACGGCTGCGACGGACTGCTGCCCTGACTGTAGACCTGTTTTTGGCGCCTGGCGTAGACCTTGGTAGAGTGAGACGATTGACGGGCCTTCCTGGTGACGCCATCGATCTTTGAGTTAAGTATTTGTGGGTCGCTCCCAGAGTCCTTGGTTGTTGACACTTTAGCGAGTGTTTTTGTTGTTGACGCTGTGAGAGTGTTTTTGTCGATGACACTTTGCTAGCGTATTTTGTCGTGTTGTTTGACGACTGCAGCCGCCAAAAACCGAGGGTTTTGTTCTTTGCTGGGACTTGGTAAATCCCGTAACCCTTGAAGTTTGTGAAACTCGGCTAGTGTGCAAGATGCCTGGTCGCAGTACTTTGTTTAGTTGTTTCAGACCTTGTGGTACGGATTCCCGACTGGAGGACTCGTGTCCGATACCTCCGGTTGGAACTCCCACTTATGAACTGTACAGTAAACATGGGCTAGGCCCGATTACTTTTAATGATTACTGGATCAAATACACGAAGAAGGACGGTGACCTTCGTTGGCCACCTCATGGTAGCTTCGAGGCCCCGATCTTAGATAATCTAGAGATTAAATTGTTCGAAAGGAAGTCAAGGCCGGCCATGTTTGATGCCTTTCGGTTGTGGCGTAAAGAAGCCCGACAGAAAGAAATCAGACAGACTAAACGAAATCAGCGAGATAATGTTGCTACTATAGTGAAGAAAGCAGAGCAATTTCAGCGCGACAAGGAGGTTAAGGATAAGGAAGTGTTTGATAGACTACAGCGTATGACCATGGATAAATGTTATCCCGCTTTGCCTACGGAGTCGGAAAAGAAGGAAGAGCCAGTTGAGGATCCTTTAATGTCTTATCTTATGAAGTCGCCACCTCCGTATGTACAGGGTACCGCAGCTCCCGTGGTACCTGCTGTACCTATTCCTCCGCCTATTCTTCCTGTGCCTGTTCCTCAACCTGCACCCGCTCTTCCGACTATTCCTGCTCCTTTGCCTACTGCTATCCCTACTGCTCCTCCGCTTCCACATACTCCTGCTCCCGCTACTGCTCCTGTTTTGTTAACTCCTGCTGTTGCTACTGTTTCTACTCCTTTGCTTGTTAGCCCTGTGTCCTATACTTCTCCCTCTACTCGTTCCTGTAATTCTCCTCTTGCGGCCAGTTTCTTTCATTCGCTCGGACCTGTTCTTGGGTCCGCTGGTTCCGATGGTCCTCAGAGACGTAGTCAGCTTCCTGGTAACAGAGAACGCGCTTCGCTATATAATATGGCGATGGGTTGGATGATGCATCCTCTTCGAAATCCGCCACGTGTTGTACTCGACACATTTTGTCAATTCAATATACCAACTCAAAGGTTTGTGTTCGAGGAAATGTGTAAGGTCCTACGTGATCAGATATCGGCCGACGCACCTGACGAGGTGCTGACCGCTTTGTCTGATCTTCAGCTTCAGTTCTCGAACGGACTGATAGTGGATACCAACGTTCGACGTGCTGTTGAGCGGTTGCTATCTTTCCGTCCCACTCCTATACCCCAAGCCTTGTTTGTTGAGGATATTGAAAGACAACCGGATGAGTCCGGTCAGTTTCCTATGCGAGAGGTTCCACCAGTGTGGATGCCTGTTAACCCTGGGGCAAACCCCCCGATTCCGCCATTCTTTCAGAGAGTGTGGATACATCTCCCATGGAAACGCTCAGAAGTGTTGCAGGTGAAGCAATCTTTGCCTGACCCTCGCAAAAATCCTGCAGGGTACTACAAGGAATTATCGCAGCTCGTAGACGCTACGATAATGAATCTTGCCGATATTGATATGTTGTTTGGCAATGTTGTACCGCAACCGGTATGGGCCAAGATTCGTCAGGAAAACCATCCGAATGAATTAGGCGGTGCTTGGGCTGCCATAGTAGCGGCGTATGCCCGACAAACTGGTGGTGCTAAACCCGAGCAGCTGATTGCTGATCTACCTCAAAGAATAATAACGTTAATGAAGACTCTTATGCCAGCTATGAGGGTAAATTGGGACAAATTATCAGCTTGTAAACAAAAGAAAGATGAGAGTGTCTCCGACTTCTTTACGAGGTTTGAGGAGGCTTTCATTGATCATAGTGGTCAGGATATGAGCACTGAGGGTGGTCAAAGGTTGTTCGTGGACAAATTTGTCTCTAACTTATTGCCCGATTTGAGCAATAAATTAAAAAATTCAGAGAGTGCGTGGGCCGTTTCTACTTCAGCTCAGATATTGGCCACAGCACAATATTATGAGAACCGGGAGAAAGAAGAGAACGACCGCGCTGATAAAAAGACGAAAGAGCTTAAAACTAAAGTGTTGCTTCAGCAAGCATATCCTCCACTTTCGAATCAGAATACTTTGCAACAGAATAGATCGCAGTCGCAATCGAATCGATCACAGCCGCGTAATGATTCCTCCTCCCAAAGATCATCGTTAGGGTACAATCAATGCGCTTATTGTAGACAGGAGGGACACATTAAATTCAATTGCCCTGTTCTGAATGAACGCAATAGTGGTAATTCGTCCAAAGGAGGTTGTGGTGGTTCACATCAGGTATCACGTGGTAGGGGTCGTGGTGCTCAGAATGAGCGTTCTGACACTTCCTCTAATTCTAATAATTGTTTCGATCAACGTGGATCATCGCAAGGACGATCTGCGCAATACAATGTAGACGATTATTACGTCGATCAGGGAACTGACGACAGTAATTACTAGGACAGCCAAAGACAAGGAGAGGGAGTGGTATCAGTTCCGGTTGATCAGAGAGGGCCTTACGTCGCAGTTGCTACATCGGGCGTCGTTGAGCCTTTTCTGTTGGACACTGGTGCAGCGAAAAGTTCTATCATGCATTCGAAACTCCCTGGCGCACCTTTGTCTGGCTTAACAAATGTTTCCGTTGGATTCTCTGGCGCCCCCGTTAGCAATCCAGTTTCGTGCCATTTGCCCCTTACAATTGGGCCACGTGAGCTTCAAGCTCCGTTGATTTTGACTATTGGCTGTGGTGAGAATCTTTTGGGCCTGGATTTGCTTAAACGTTTGTATGCAACTTTGTATTGTTCTCCTGCGGGTGTAAAGCTTACGTTAGGAGAGAGGGTTGTCTCTCCTATGTATTTGTCTCTCGATAAGCTTCCACCGGAATTGAGTTCTCTTCCTGCGTCTTTGTGGGCAACGGGTCCAAATGACGTGGGCCTGCTTGACATCTCCCCTTATGTTGTTCAGTTGAAATCTAATGTGCGATTGCCACGTATTCCCCAGTATCGTATCTCTCTTGATGGTGAACGAGCATTGTTAGCGATCATTTATGACCTGATCGAGAAAGACGTTATTGAAGAGACTCGGGGAAACGTGTGCAACAGCCCTGTACTGCCCATTCTTAAACGTACTGATCCTTCGAAGTCGCCCGTTTATCGTTTTGTTATTGATTTACGGGAGGTGAATAAAATTGTGGTTCCTCAATTCCCTGTTGTGCCTGACATCACGGCGCTACTGACTCTGATTCCAGCTTCTGCATCGTGGTTTTCGGTGATTGATTTGAAAAATGCGTTTTTCAGCATCCCGATTGCCGAGGAGAGCAGAGACCTTTTCGGTTTCTCTCTCGGTGGACGCAGCTTCCGGTTTAAGCGCGCTCCTCAGGGCTACTGTGAAAGTCCGTCGATTTACAGTCAAGCCTTGAAGGGTCAACTGGATGCGTTTAGGTTGCCGGTCGGTGCGGCCTTAATCCAATACGTCGATGACTTATTGGTGGCTGCTGATACTCAGGACATTTGCAAAATTGCTACGGTGTCATTGCTGCAACATCTCTGTGAGTTGAATCATAAGGTGTCCCCTTCTAAACTCCAATATTGTTGTCAAGAAGTAACCTATCTAGGTCACTTATTGTCAAGGGAGGGAAGGAGGTTGACCCCAGAGAGGATTGCAGCGATTGCGCGAATGGCTGTGCCAAAAACCCAAAGAGATGTGCGTGCCTTTCTAGGTATCACGTCGTACTGCAGGCAATGGATTCCTAATTTTTCATTGCTAGCGAAACCATTGGTGGCTCTTACGTGCAAGGATGTTTCATCTCCTTTACCATGGACGGAAGAATGTCAGAAAAGTTTTTCTGAACTGCGTGATTCATTGTGTTCGGCTCCTGTGTTGGGTACTCCCGACTATAGCAAGCCGTTTACATTATATGTTCACGAGAGGGAAGGTTGTGCTTTGAGTGTCTTAACGCAACCTTTTGGTGGTAAACAGCGTCCATGTGCATATTTTTCCTCGACCTTGGACCCAGTAGCTAGAGCATTGCCGAGTTGTTTGAGAGCAACTGCGGCAGCTGCGGTCTCCATCCGACAATCAGCAGGATTGGTCATGGATAATATGCTTACGGTGATGGTTCCGCATGCAGTCGATACTCTTTTGAATCGTACGAAAACCCAGCACTTGACGAGTGCGAGATTGTCTGGGTACGAGCTGACGTTGCTGGCAAGTCATATTCAGATAAAACGTTGCAATGTTCTGAACCCGGCAACTTTGTTACCAATTAGCGCAGAGTCAGATGACGTAGCAGAACATGATTGTTACTTGAGGACAGAAGAAGAAACAAAAGGTCGAGTGGACCTTAAAAACACTCCATTGGAAGATCCGGATGGTACACTGTATGTGGATGGGTCATGTTTTAAGTTGCCGAATGGCGATGTGACTACTGCTTATGCTATTGTAACGTTGAATACTGTTGTTGAGACTGCAAGGTTGAATCAGAATTCTGCCCAAGCTGCAGAGTTGATCGCTCTCACTAGAGCGTGCGTGTTAGCGAAAGGGAAACGTGTGAATGTGTTTACCGACAGCCAATATGCATTTGGCGTCGCACATAGCTTTGGACGACTGTGGAGAGAGAGAGGTTTCTTGACGTCGCACGGTACGAAGATTCAGCATGGCCAGCTTGTGAATGATCTTTTGGATGCACTTACGTTGCCTAAACAAGTAGCGATTGTTAAATGTAGTGCGCATCGTAAGGTGACGGATGATGTTGGTCGTGGTAATGCGTTTGCAGACGAGATTGCTAAGGAGACTGCCCGGAACCTTAGCACTCGAATGTATGTGACGAGTTCGGTTAGGTGGCCTACAGAATCGAGCATGTGTGAAGACACTATTGAAAGTGTGAAAGAAATTCAGAAAGAGGCCACCGGGACTGAAAAGACGAAGTGGAAAGAAAGCACGGGAAAGTTGGATGTGAATGGTTGTTGGATTGATTTGTCGGATCAGAAAAGATGGTTGTTGCCCGATGCGTATGTGCTGGCCGTTGTGACAATGGCGCATGGGTTAGCACATATTAGCGCGAAAGGTATTTGTAAGTTGCTGTCCCCTGTGTGGAAGAATGATGGTATCACGAAATGTGCTGAACGTCTGGTGAAGAATTGTATGGTGTGCATGATGTACAATCCTGGCAAAGGAACCCCAACTCCTCCTGGCAGTTTTGCTCCCCCTTCATGTCCCTTTGAGGTGATCCAATTGGACTTCATCCATATGGAGCGATGCAATAACCTGAAGTACGTTTTAGTTGTGGTTTGCGCATTCTCCCGATGGATCGAGGCCTATCCTCTCAAAGACAATACTGCTTTGTCTACTGCGAAAATCCTACTGAAGGAATATTTTCCTCGGTATGGAATGCCTAGAGTCGTGTGGTCAGATAACGGAAGTGAGTTTGTGGGTAGTATAATGAAGAGTGTGTGTAAAGGCCTTGGAATTAATCAGAAATTCCACAGCGCCAATCATCCCCAGTCAGCTGGATTGGTTGAGGGGTATAACGGTACCCTTAAACTGAAATTAGCAAAGATTCAGGCTACGACTGGTCTTTCGTGGCCTGACGCTTTACCTTTAGCATTACTGTCAACTAGGGCGACTGTACACTCCCGAGTAGGGCTTAGTCCCTATGAAATAGTGTTCGGCCGTCCTGCGAATGTGTGGGGGGTTCCTAGGCCAGGAATGTTCTGTGATCTTGAGTATCCAATGTTGATCGATTACCTTCATGACTTGACTGCTAAACTGAGGTTAATTCACCAACAGGGTCACGACGCACTGCCGACGCAGACGGAGGGTCCAGGCCACCAGCTCCAGCCCGGAGATTGGGTGGTGACGCGGAACTTTTCGCGCAAGAACAACTTGGACCCGAGGTTTACTGGACCCTACCAGGTTCTCCTTGCCACGAGGACTGCTGTTCGTCTCGAGGGACGTAAGAATTGGGTGCACGCCACCCATACCAAGAAGGTCCCTATCCCTTTGCCGGCAGACCCGTGGGTGAGGAGAGGCATTGCATCAACTGAAACAGAAGGATTGCCGGCGTTTGTACCTTTCAGCGACGCACAGCCTGTTGGAAAATCCTCAGCGCAGCAGAAAGACTCTGGTGAACAATTGTCATCAAAAGACTCAAGACCAGAACACTCAACTGATCAGCAGGACGCTGTCTCTTCAACGGATCCTTTGTTTGACGAGCAGACACGTCCTGGGAAAACCCGATACTTTTTGCGATCTAGCACTAAAGACTAATAAAAGATCCTGCTTTGCTGTATTGACAACTGCATTATCCCGTTTTCCGTGATCAGTTTTGAACGTTCATATTATTGTGATTATTCCTGTATATATACATTGAGCTTCATTCCTTATACTTATTGCTTCCACAGCCGAGAGACATTGTTTTTGCATATATAGATATTGTGCATTAAAGGCCGTAGGGCCGCGCGTGTACTTCCTTCTGGATAGTAGGTCTTGACGCTAGGTTAAAGACCGTCGGTTCCTGGGAACTCCTAGGGACTGACTATTGCTACACAGAACGAAGTGCGTCAAGAAACGTTGCGGACGGTCGTAGGAAATGGCATTTTCGAAGCTGATGGACTTGGAAGAAGCTCAGATACAAAGATTCAAGCTGCAACAACTTAGTCGTACGAAATGTTTTATATTTCAAGTGTTTGTGTTATTCTTGACTGTTTCTGCATTCTTGGCGGGTGGGGTGTATTATATGACCTCTGGTTTTCTATCTCCTGTTTTACCTACTCCTACACCTGATCCTAAACTTACTACTGTTGCTTCTCCCCATTCTTTTCATGTCTTACCCGAACACGAGCAGGCTAGACGTGCAGAATTCCGCAATAATTCCTTTATTCAGCTCCTTCACCAGCATCAGTTAGTGGTTAACACTACTAATTGTTGGGTATGTGGGTTGATGCCACATACTACGGATAAGGGAATTCCATATCTGGTGTTACCGTATAGCTCCCAAGGGTCTGCTCGAGCATTTCAAACAATGTTTCGAAGCGCACTGGGTTTCCACCCCATTCGAGAACCACGTTCCCCCTACTCTGGTCCTACCTCGTATCAAAAACCTTTGTCGATAGCAATAGAGGACTTAGACAGCGATATCTATGATCCCTCGCTTATTCCCGAAGAAGAGGTACAAGCCATAGGGTCCTGAGTAGAGGCGAGTATAGTGTGTTCACGAGTGAAAAGCAGCTTAAAAGCTCACCTCCGATATGGGTCGTACCCCACATTGGTAATTTTTGTCTGATGGGTCGTGGCCGAAGATCGAAAGCCCGACTTGGAGAGAGTGCTTGCACTGAAAATTACATTTTGCCGATGGTCTCGTCCCCTGTGTTCCTGGCGGCCAAGGGTACATACTTTATCTGCCATGATCGTGCATACGCATGGTTGCCCGCTGACTTCATGGGCTCATGTTTCATTGCAAATCTGTTGCCTCCGACGTTCACTGTAGATGCCGATTATCATAAGACTAGAGTTGTGCGAGGCGTAATTAGCGAAGAGGATACTGCCGGTCAAGAGGCAGGAGACTTTTTCAAGGGTTTCCTCCCGTTTTGGGGACCTATGGTTAATAGTAGGAACCTGAGACAGTTGACTCGAGTGGTAGAGTCGACAGCTAACATTACTGCCAGTGCCCTTGGTAATATCACCACAGAACTTCAGGCGGATAGACTTATGACATTACAAAACCGTATGGTTTTAGATGTCATCTTAGCAGACCGAGGTGGGGTATGTAAGGTGATCCATTCGAGCTGCTGCATTTTCATTCCAGATAATGCTCCGACCGTCTATCAAGCCATCTCTAAGTTGCATAAAATCTCTGAATCCATACACGTGGATGTAGGGGATTGGACGCTACTTGGGTGGTTTTGGGGCCTAATGTCGACTTGGGGTTGGAAGATTCTGATGATTATCGGAGTTGTCGTGGCGTTCCTGTTCACGTGTTGCCTTTGTGTGCAGTGCGGTCCTGCCTTATGTGGCCTCTGTGCTACAACGTGTATGAGGCAGCCGCCTGTCACCAATGGGATTCGGTTGGACAGAGCTATGCTACAACAGCATCTAGATGGTCTGATGAATATTGAGTATGATTCCGACTAGTGCTTGCCTACATGAGGGCAAAAGGAGCGTCTGAGGTTCCGTGACAATTATAAGTGGTGTTCTTGACTCGCACGAATATGGTCGAGTCTGGTATCTATGAACCGCAAATGACGAGTTTAGTGGGTGTACGCAGTTTTGTTGTGCTAACCTAAACCGTTCGTCTGTTACGTGGGTATTTTTATCTGTACCCACGGGTTCCATCTTAGATACGGCATCCATTTTGTCTCTTGCCCTCAAGTAGCCAGCGAACGGACGTTGTCCGCTTCGCGACCCTGGGACTCCCAAGATATTTGCGGAAGACATATGTCCTTTGTAAGTGTCTTTATGATGAGGGGGATGCTACTGTAAAGCAGATGGCGCCGCTCGAGGCTCATCTTGCCGCACGGACTTATTGTCTCAGCCGTGCATCTCATTAGGCACGTCCCTTTGATGCCTATATCTCGTGTTTCCCGATACCTCCCCTTTTACACCCTTTCCGATTTCCCCACTGTCTCCGTCTTCCTCTACACCTGTTCTTGTTCCTATTTCGATCTGTTTATTACCGATTGGAATGCACTAATGTTAGGAAGATGGGTTTTTACAGTTGGGAACCGCCAAATGTTTCCGCACTTATGTTCCGGGCCTTGTGTGTTTCAAAGTGACCAAAACGACCCCTCTGGGGGATGATTGTGGGAACCGGGTCATAAACTTTTGTGTTCAATGTAACTCTATGGGGAAATTGTGTATAAAAGGAGCGATTCACAGAACCAATTTGAAGCAGTCTCCCCAAGTTGCACGTGTGTTGCTTGTCGTGACTTCTGTGTTCCCTGCAGTAAATAAACCTTGAATCTTTGACGCCAAAGGAAGTGTCCCGTGTCTCTGTGATTCGTACGCCGGAGCAGGTTACCCACGAAGGTTTCAGGTGTTGTGCCCTGGCACCGCTGGGTTCTAAATAACCCAGTCCTTCAAGACTTGTTAAAGATCTCAATCGGGCGCTAGTCGTTCGTTCCCTCTGCAAGTCTTGTGGAGTTTATCCGCCTCGTTGTAGACGGATCTGACGTTGTGAGCTATATCCCGGCTGGGAATAGTTTTTACTCTCACTCATGAAACGAGCATTATCGTTTCTCACTTGTTTTGGTTTTTATCACTTATCACTCGTTATTGAGATACAGGGGTTTTTTGTTCATGCACGTTCCTTTTGCATGTTTTTTACCCTGTGCAATCCCGTCACGCCCAAACCTGAAACACCCAAGAAATCTGTTTGTTGATTATCGGATAATTCCCCTCGAAACAAAACCTGCATTTGTTAATGGTAAGTGTCAGTGTGGTGAACTGCGCGATATGGTCTTTGTTCGCTATAGCAGGATTGGGAACTGAAGATTATTGTGTACTGTCCCTTTTTTGTTTCCCTGTTCATGCAGGTGCGGATGCGAGGAGGAGGGTGTTGTTTGAATCTCTGTTCTACAGGGGTGGAAGGTTTGGAGCCATTTGTTTCCACCCCCTTTTCTGGTTCAACGGTTAACTCATTTGTGCCATCTAGTGAGTGACCGGTGAGTCGGGGAAGTGGTTGAGACTTGCAACGTTCCTGCAGTGTGTGGGTTGGGCTGGAGCCTAACAGGCTGCATAGCCCCCCTACTGAGGCCACTTCAAGGCCACTGGGACCCCATTCCCCGGGGACGGCCTTTTTATTTATTATGGCCGTCACTGTTGGGGACCGTGCTAGTATCTTCAATTCCCACACTGTCCCGCCGGCTCCTCGTCTCCTGCGGGAGCCGGTGTTCTATCAACATTCGATGTCCATCTGTGTATGTACCACCTAGGAGTTGCCTTCAATTTGCGCATGTATGTTTGTGGTAGCGCATGCATGTTAATATTACGTATGCACACAAAACGTCCCACTGTCTGGCTATGTACCCCTAACATATTTCATTTTATTTGCACATGCTCAAATACAACATGCCCAATCACAGCTCTCACACCCAGTGACATCATGCTCAACCAATCATCCTTCTGTAAAGCATTTATAACCTGCCAACCTTCTCAAACTTTTCCTATTCTGCAGTCACAGCCATTGATAGTGTTCGTATCCACTTCTTCGTAGGTGAGCACTTTTTTAAGAATAATTAAATTAATTAATGTGAATGATCTTTAAATACAGCGTAAATACAAGTTTTAGTTCGTTTTGACAATGTTGTTTTTAAGCATGCTTTCCTACTTTTTTTATATAGTTAAAGTTGACTTTGTAACTTTTGTTTCTGAGTAAATCACTTAATCCTGCCGCCTTCAATTTTGTAAGTAGTGCGCCACGTGCTGTTTCCTCCCCATGCAGTGCACATGTAATCGATTGGCCAATGTTTTATTTTAGCACGCTATCCATGTTTTTTAATAACCTTAAACTTGATTTCTTATCCTTTGTTCTGTGCAAATCTGTTAATGCTGCCACGTTTCTTTAATTTGGCAAGCACCACTTGGCCCTTCCCGCAAAGGTGTGCTATGTGCTGTTCAACTTAATGTGATGTTGTTTTTCTCGTGTATGTAGTGCGCCACATGCCCCGTGCATTGCAAAAGCAATGTTTTCAGCAATGCTGTATTTTAGCACGTTTTCCAGCTCGTATACCTCCAATATCTTACCTTGGGAGACGATGTTTCTAGGCAAATCACTTAATCCTGCCGCCTTCAATTTTTGAAAGTAGTGCGCCACGTGCTACATCCTCCCCATGCACTGCACATGTAATCAATTAGCCAATGTTGTATTTTACCACGCTCTCCAATTTTTTTAATAACCTTAAGCTTGATTTGTCCCCTGTTCTATCTCATTATACAGATATCTCAACCATGGGACGTAGTGGTCGCCACAAGCTGTTTTTTCCTGCCCATGCACTATACCAGATGGTAGTCAACCACTCGACATACCAGATCCACTGACTGCTCTCCATATGCTATCAGCCGGAAATTGCAATGGGCCTAATGGAGTTATCAGGTTTGACTTTAACATTTCATGATTGTAAAGCATTCTGACATAAGAATTTGTGTATTTTATGTGTTTGCAGACTGTGTTCTCATGTTTTGGTAGAATTAGTGGGCATTCTGGTAGTAAGAAAAAAACATGTCCTAGCGATTTTATTTGCCAAATATGTGTTGTGAAATTGTACAATGTGTGTTATAATTTTTCTTCTATAAATATTTGTTATAAAATGTAAATCTCCATTATGATAGTCTTATAGATGTTTGTTTCTGAAACCCGTATGTTTTTCATTTAAATGCTCGTTACATGTTTTCAGCCTGCACTTGAGATACAAAGTGAAAATGTTGTTTGGAATTTTTTTATTTGAAGACGTGTCTTTCAATTTTTCTTGATGTTCATTTCTCAATTTCTAGATCATGGAAGACCAAAAAAGGTTCTATCAGATCAAGGCCAGGATTTTGTAAATCAAGTAAGGGACCAATCTCAGCCTAACATTTATATAATGCAATGCTATTTCCTATTTTGCTTGCCAAATATAACCTCTGTTAATTGCTTTTCATCCCCAATCCTATTGAGAACAAATGTTTTTACATACATTTAAATTAATCTTGGACATATGTACAACATATACATTTGTAACTCTTTTTTCAGTTTACAGAATGTTTGTTGCTGAGGTTGAAGGAAACTATATCCTCCTGTTCCAGCTGATTAAACCGATGTCTCAAATATGGCAATTACTAGTTGTCCGAAACCATGCAGATTCACAAATTTTTAACGGACCATGTTAAGGTAAACACTCTCAATATGAGTAGTCGACGAACTTAAAAAGTAACAGATAAAAGTACTTGAGGGGTTTTTGGTGTCAGATAATGTCCAATTCATACTTGTACGAATGAGTCTGATACAGGGTAGATCTCTGTATAACTAATGGATGATTAGGTATTAGGATGCATAAAAAGCACCCAACCTTCTTACTTTTTCTCTTAAAGGGTTCCAAATTGGGGAAGAATATTAGGCTGTGCAGTAGAGGTTGATGGTGTTGCTCCACGGGTACTTGGGCCTTCTCATGAAACAGAAGGAGGCTCTCTCAATATCCTTAACTCTTCCCTTCCAAAGTTGACCAGATTCTTAGTCTGCAAGTCCTTCCGCATACTTGCAATTCCACACCATTGCTCTTTATTGGGGTCTCCTCTTGAAAGCAGTCTTGCATATCCTGCAAGAAACCAACCAAAGCGGAGTTCGAGTTGTGAACTCTGTTGGCCACAGTGTTTACACAAGGTAAGCAGAGCGGCCTAGATACACAATACCTCCAATTAAATGCATTAGAAATAAAAGAGCTTATTTAAAAATCCCTTGCGCCACTTTAGCGTCACTTTCAACATGAGAAAAGGAACACAAAAGTGGCAAAGAGTTTGGTAAATAAGCCCTAAAAAATATTGTCCTGCATAATGACTTCATCTCTCACCTAATTCTGTCTCATCTGTGAATCATTTTAAAGACCTGTTCATCTGTAATATAAATATGGCACAGTAGGCACTTCTATACAGACACCGTTTGAATGCAAGCTTATAAGATACGTGAAATCTATCAGGTACACTGCACACATTAAAAAAATCGAAAATATCGTCAAGTGTTACTTTGACTTGTAATGTGTGACCTTATTTAGTCACATCAATCTAATTTTAAACACTCATTTTCTTTTTTGTTTTGCAGATTAACTAGAGGACTTCTATTGGACTCCATATCATATGTTGCTTGTTATATTGTTTTGTTAACGTTGTGGTTCTAGTTATTTATTTTATTGTATTGTTATTATTTAGTTATATTTCCAGTTATTTATTGTTTTAATAAAAGTTAATTAAAAAAATACATGCGTCTTTTTTTTGTGGGGGTAGCAGTCCACAATAGAAATGATATTTATAATTTGAAATATAATTCTGAGGCTAGCTCTTCACCAGAGTATATAGCTACAACTTACGGGTCCAATTCAAAAGAATAAAAAGTACAACGCCATTAGCAACATAAGAGTCCATTAGGATGGCGGACAGACAAAGTCCGTCCGCCATCCTGTCGGGGGCCGGTACCGTCCGCCACAAGGGTGGAGGAACCGTGCCCCCAATTAGGATGCACCCGCCGCCGCAATGTGAAAAATGCTTGTTGTGCGTTTCACAGCACAACATGACAGGCACCGCGCGTTTCCTGCCATGTTGTTCTGTGAAACACGGGGGGTACCACAGGTACCCCCCATGTGCACCCCCACCCCTTCTTCACCCTGGGGGCCCACAACGGGCCCCCAAAGCAGGAACTGTATGCCTTTTGTAAATATTGGCATATGAGGGTGCACCCCCAAAGCCCATCGATGTTCCATTGCACTGATTGAAGAATGTACCTTGCCACTCAAAATAACTGAAATATAATGCAAATTGCATTAATTCCATAATGAATATTCGTAGAGTTTCTTCCAGATCACTGTTCAAAAGGCTCCATTCCAAGGCTTCAATACCCTCATTATGGGGAATCGACGTGTACAACGCGGTAACGTCAATAGTGCATAACCAGTATGTCATGTTTTCTTCGAGTTCCACTGTCTTCAACAGATTTAAAAATGCTGTTGTCTTTTATGTATGTTTTATTCTTATGCACGATCGGCTGTAGAAACGTATCCACGAATTTCCCTATGGGTTCAGAGATGGACCCGCAGGCTGAAACTATGGGTCTAAAAGGAGGATTGATGGGATCCTTGTGCATTTTAGGCAACATGTACAGTTGCGGTCTTCTTGGAAATTTCATTTAAAAAAATGACTTTAACCGTAATATCCCCTCCGCCACGGTCCCCCCACCATTGTAATATGGCGGGGAAAGAAAGGTGGTGGACGGGCAAGGATGGCGGACGGATCGCCACCGCCTGCATGGCGGTGGCAATCCATCCGCCATCCTAATGGACCCCATAGTGTGGTGAACTTATAACCTCTGAGCTCACATAAGTCTTCCATGAACTGTTACTATAATAACAGGCAGAAAGTCGTTTGGGGGAGGGTAAAAGTTACTAGCTGTACAGAAACCGTTATATTTATCCTGGTTCCTCTACATGACAGAAAGGAAAGAAAAGTAAAACAAAGCACTGTGTACCAGATTTACAAACCCCGTGCACCACTTTCGCATTCAATCCCCCATACAAAATTACAAGCATGTGGGCCTCAATGACCCCCCTCAAGCTCCGGGAATCACCACCCACGAGAATTTGTGTATTACGGGAGACTGACTGCGTGGCCCTCCGCCTGGTGCCCTCAAGAACCCTGGGAACTACTACGACCGGCTCCTGCAGTTTCCCGGAGTGCCTACCCCCAGAATACTGCTGTTTGCTTTGATAGAGGTGGACTCTCACGACTCCCGCCCTCAAATAGCAAACATAGTTTGCATTTCGAAAGACAGAGCATTGAAATCTATTCTCACTTTCAAAATCCAAAGCAGATTGCATTTCCATATACAAATTAGCATCTACCCATGCAAAAAAGCAATACTGGCTCCCGTAGAACGCAAAAGGTAATCACACAATGTTGCTCAAAAAAACAGCAAGTGTGCTCCACTTCTCAATATACTACATTATCCTACGTAATGTTATTTTCAATCACGTTCTGATAACCAATAAGAATCATGCTTTTAAAAACAGAAACATGCACCCTAGTTTTCTGTGTAGAATGTTTTCAAACAATCAATCATTTCTTTTCTGTTTTAATTTAACTTTTTCCCCAAACTCCCCTTGTCTATTCTAACATATGCCAAAGGCAGAAATGGAACTACTCCAATCTATTTTGTCCACAGATTGAGAAAACTAGGAAAAAATGTGAATAAATCTGTTTCTACTTTTCTCTGTGACTATAGAATGCGTTCCAATATGCATGTCATCTACAGGAGAGATGCTGTACATTTTACAGATGAAGGGAACAGAGTCTTTCTCATGAACTTTAGACTCTGCATCAGTTAATCTCTCACAAATATCAAGGAATCTTTTTAGAGCCACCCAACATCTATACACATAAGCTTGATGTATATCTCAAACATACATGATTCTCTTTTTTCGGCGGCGAAATGCGTGGATCCTACGCGCATCCCGCAACATTTTTTTAAATAGAAAAATACTATCTTACTTTTTTGTTCCTACGGGTCCTTATGTGACCCCTGAGAAGGCCTAGGAGTCAGGGTGTGTCTACCCTGCCCCCTTTTCACACGTTGCACAAATATTTCAATGACTTCCTCAGCCTCGCTTCTACCGAGGCACAAAATGGCTGCCAACAGTTCCTGATTTTGAATGTTTACAACTGCTTGACAGCCAATTAGAATTGAGCGCGTGATTGGGGAGGTGCGCTTATTCTACGAGGCCAATCCTCGCACAATCCGCGGATCCTCCACGGCCATAGATATATAAATGACTTTAACCGTAATTTTCAAAGAAACTACTGAACAGATTGACACCAGAGATGCGAAAGGCACAAGTCGGAACTGAGGACTACCTCTCTGCCAAATTTGGTGCAATCCGTTCAGCTGTTCGAGCTGTAGCCCTGGCCAAAGGTCATATGGGAAATTGCATGGGGAAAACAGGTTTTGGGACCCTCTTTTTCCTTGGCCCCCGCTTTACTAATCCCCCCAAACTTTCAGGGAAGGAGTGGAACTGAGCTGGCCAAAAGTTTGGAAGATTCATCAATCGACGCCAAAGTTATTGCCAATAGAATGTTGCGGTTTTCCTATGGATAATAGGTCCTAACTATAACTACCTACAAGCGACTGCCAGCAGGTCTCATATATATATATATATATATATATATATCCACAAAAGACGTGCGCCATGCATCACGCTACACGGGCCACACCAGCAGAGCTTGACAGTGTTCTTTTATTTTCAGGAAAAATAGGCATAACGCGTTTCGAGTTAACATAACTCTTCCTCAAATGCCATCTACTGCCATATCCTGTGGGTTCGTTAGTTTTAAATAACGTAACTCTGGAACAGTGAAAAAGGACTACAGTCCATTAATCCAGTTAAAGGGACAGTGTTTCAGGTATTTTAACACGCTCTTTACAAACGTTGCAGCAGAGTTTAGTACTTCAAAAATACACAAGGTTAACAAGTAACCCCCCAGTGGTCCAATATCACAGTTTCCTCTGCAGTTAGTTCTCCAAAAATTAATGTCTATTCGCCAGGGACTGCATTACCCAGAATGCTCCTTAACTGCCCTTCAACATTATGCCGGTATTCACTGCCGATTTTGGTGAAATCCCAATAAGTACATAGTGTCCCGAGTGCAAATCATGCTTTTGAAGGGAAAGAGTTCCATACCTCGGTCAGGTAGCTCAATTTAAATTTCACTAGCACGTTGGTTTCGTGCAGTTTTCCATCTTTCTCCCAAATTGTTGCCTCAAGTCTGTTGTGCTGAGAGGAAATTCTCGGCAAACCCTAGCTGCGCCAAATGTCCATCCACCAAGTTCGGGCGGGCCCCTCCTGGAGGCCCTTCCAATACAAACTCCGTTCGTGTAGTTTTCAGCAGCCGGAGGGCACCTTTTCAAAGAAGCTTCGCGCTTCAAGTTCCAAAACCCTGACAAACAAAGGTGCCTCCTCCTAGTGGGTCGGGGCTCGTTCTGAGATGTGTCAGACATCTCTTTTACATCCACAAAAGACGTGCGCCATGCATCACGCTACACGGGCCACACCAGCAGAGCTTGACAGTGTTCTTTTATTTTCAGGAAAAATAGGCATAACGCGTTTCGAGTTAACATAACTCTTCCTCAAATGCCATCTACTGCCATATCCTGTGGGTTCGTTAGTTTTAAATAACGTAACTCTGGAACAGTGAAAAAGGACTACAGTCCATTAATCCAGTTAAAGGGACAGTGTTTCAGGTATTTTAACACGCTCTTTACAAACGTTGCAGCAGAGTTTAGTACTTCAAAAATACACAAGGTTAACAAGTAACCCCCCAGTGGTCCAATATCACAGTTTCCTCTGCAGTTAGTTCTCCAAAAATTAATGTCTATTCGCCAGGGACTGCATTACCCAGAATGCTCCTTAACTGCCCTTCAACATTATGCCGGTATTCACTGCCGATTTTGGTGAAATCCCAATAAGTACATAGTGTCCCGAGTGCAAATCATGCTTTTGAAGGGAAAGAGTTCCATACCTCGGTCAGGTAGCTCAATTTAAATTTCACTAGCACGTTGGTTTCGTGCAGTTTTCCATCTTTCTCCCAAATTGTTGCCTCAAGTCTGTTGTGCTGAGAGGAAATTCTCGGCAAACCCTAGCTGCGCCAAATGTCCATCCACCAAGTTCGGGCGGGCCCCTCCTGGAGGCCCTTCCAATACAAACTCCGTTCGTGTAGTTTTCAGCAGCCGGAGGGCACCTTTTCAAAGAAGCTTCGCGCTTCAAGTTCCAAAACCCTGACAAACAAAGGTGCCTCCTCCTAGTGGGTCGGGGCTCGTTCTGAGATGTGTCAGACATCTCTTTTACATCCACAAAAGACGTGCGCCATGCATCACGCTACACGGGCCACACCAGCAGAGCTTGACAGTGTTCTTTTATTTTCAGGAAAAATAGGCATAACGCGTTTCGAGTTAACATAACTCTTCCTCAAATGCCATCTACTGCCATATCCTGTGGGTTCGTTAGTTTTATATATATATATATTCACGAGGAACTCAAACGCCACTTCCAACTACACAGATCGGCGAAGCGCCAAGAAGGAGACGGAAGGAGACGGACCACCAGATTAGGTAACAGTTCTTTAATCCAGGTTAAAAGTTTGTTGCAGGAAATGCATAATATATATATATGTATGTATGTATGTATATATCTGTGTGTGTGTGTGTGTGTGCGTGTATGACGGAGGTTGATTTGCCTCCGTAACGGACCCCTTCGTCGACTGCTGACAGCTGCTTCAAATCACTTCTTTGGATCTCGCTTGGGAATCACAGCAGCTGTCCCCGGATGTACTGAGACCCTGCCGCTCTGGTCGGGCGGTTCGAGCAGCCCCGAGGATTCGCATCGGAGGACGTGGGACGCGGAGCAGTTCCTGCCATTGACCAACGGTGAGTGTGTTTCAAAGGCAATGTCGTCCGGTGATGAAGTTAATGAGCAGCAGTAGAAACACGAGTCTGATGTGTGCTCGTCGAGATTGAATATCAAACAAACAGAACTTTAACAACATGGATAAAGACGAAATTGACAAACAGCGGGAAGAAGCCGCATTGTCACTCTTCGATGCCACAGACACATCTTCCAGCCGCAATACAGAACAAACGCAATGTGAACATGGCAACTCGCAAATGAAAGATTTAAAACTATTATTCAAAGAGCTAGTGAAATTGCGCAAAGCCGAGTGCACCAAATGGTGGGAGCACAAATCGCTCAGTAAATACGAAGAAGTGGGTCGAGTACCACGGGGATTGAGGATTTTATTGGCCCCTAGTTTCGACAACCCAGACCCAGCCATGCTCCAGGAATGGGGGGAAAGCAACTTGGCCGCATCAATGAACTTAGTTTGTATATTAATAAAATATGCCGCCAGTGACCGAGCTAAATTGTTGGAAAAAATCAAAGCACTAGAATTGGAAATTGACACTTGCCAAAACGCCGCGGAAACTAAAAAACTCACGGATAACATGAATGAACAATTGCGTAAACATGAAGAAAAAATAAAAACTCGCAAAGCTTCAAAGTTTACCCGTGATGCAGATGATTATCGCCTTGGCAGGATATTTACATTCTCCAGAAAGTACAATTCAGCCAAAAGGCAGGCATATACAAAAAAGAAAAATGCTTCTGCCCCCAATCCTAACAATGTTATGCCAACTACCAGCTCTGGTCTAACAGCACCCAGCACCACCGATGCAAACGGAATGGCACAACAAACTGACTCATCGGTAACAAGTGCATCCAGTATAGAATCATTATCGTCTGGCTCTACCAATAGTGATTTAAACTTAATTGGACTGGAAACATTAAATCTCCAGCAGGAAATGGACTTTGTAGTGGAGGGGAGGCTCCAAACCTTGAGATCGTGGCAACACAATCCACAAACAAACAAAGGAGGAACAAACGTAGGAAGGAACGACGGCGCAGAAGGAAACAGCGCCGGGGAACAGCATCAGCAAAAGAAAAAGAAAAAAACATGGGGGAAACGACGATAAGTAACAATACTATTATCAACCTCTCCGATGTGGTTCTTGATAAAGCTGAAGAGCAATTGCTTGCATTGGGGTTAAACTTTTCACTAATCCAACATTTTGATTACACCACAACTAGGGTGGATCTCTTCTGCTTTATAAGAAAACTTAAATTAAAAAAACATTTTGCTTTACAATCAGCTAAAGACCTTGACACCCAGAATGACGATATAAGAGGAAATGAATCTGATGAAACCATGTCTTTATTGGCATCGGACACACATGTTTTCCTTGATGCCAATGACTTACTCAACTCCAATGACAGTACGGAACTAAATCCTATTGATTCTACTCAAGATCGTCTAAGACAGATTCCTATTCCCCCTAAAGGAGCAGGTTTGAGCCCTTTCCATAGTAAATCAAAATTCGTACCTCTGATGCCAAAAGATGCGATTGACATTTTTCACGATTGTGTCACAAATGACCTTAAGAAGCTGTACACCCACACTAACAACAAACGGAGCAAAAAGGAGACATACACAAAAATTGCCTATAACAAATTGATGAAGAAACTTGACAATAACCCTGACATAGTGATTAAGAAATCAGATAAGGGGGGCAATTTGGTGATCTGGCCTAAGAAAGATTATATCGCGGAGGCCAAACGCCAACTTGAAGACCCAGCCTGCTATGCAAAGAGTACGCACAAGGAATATGAAAAAGCAATATCTCATTTACACAAGTCTTTGAGCCAATGGAAAAGGGAAGGCTTGATATAACCGGAAGAACACAAATATATGTATGTGAATTTTCCCATCCTGCCTTCTCTTTATCTCATTCCGGAAGTGCACAAGGCCGTGCAACCAATACCGGGCAGGCCGATTGTTTCGGCTATTGGCAGTGCAGGAGAAAAAGCTGGAGAATACATAGACTTTTTTCTCCAAGACTTTGTCAAACAACTCCCCAGTTTCACTCGGGACACCAGTGACTTTATATCTAAAATATCTACACTTATATGGGAGAGTGATATGTTGCTTATTTCGCTTGACGTGGAATCGCTGTACACCAGCATAGATCACGCCAGGGGTTTATCTGCTGTACAATACTACCTTTCAAGCAGACCCATCCAATACTATGAACACAATAAGGTGATTGTAGGCCTTATAGAATGGTGCCTTTATAACAACTTTTTTTCCTTTGGTAAGGAGATTTTTAAACAACTGAGAGGCGTGGCAATGGGGGCCTGCTTCTTTCCCAGCTATGCGTGCTTTCACGTTGGCTGGTGGGAGGAGCAGGTCCTTAAGGTTCGCCACAAGGCGTGGATGGATGGACATGTGAGGTGCTTTTTAAGGTACATCGATGATGTCTTCATCATCTGGAAGGGCAGCAAAGAGCAAGCGCTGTTGTTTATTGATGATATCAATGACAATTCGCTCAACCTTAAATTTACGGCGCATATTGATAAAAATCGCATCCAATTTCTGGATGTTGAGGTATATGTCTCCAATGGAACTTTAAACACCACCCTCCATAGAAAACAGACGGCTGGCAATGCCACATTACATGCAACCAGTATGCATCCTAAGCACACAATCTCTAGAATCCCCTATGGGGAAATTCTCAGATTAAAGAGAATTTGCAGCTCTCCCTCTGATTTTAATGCCTGCTTGGAAGAACTCTTAATGAGATTAAGAGCTAGAGGGTATTCCGAGCGGATATTGAACGCAGCAATCACTAAATCTCTCAAGATCTAGGGAGAGCCTTTTTCCTGACTATACTCCAGTAGTTGAACCTCCTCTAAACATTGAACCCCAACTAGAGTGCCCACGTCTAATTACTACTTTCAGTAGGGAAGATAGGAGAATCAGGTCAATTCTTAACAAAAACTGGCCGATTTATAATGAGCGACCACATTTTAAGCACCAGGTTGCCTCCTTCCCCAACCTTAACCTTTAGACGAGCCAGAACAATGGGCAACCATTTGGACAAAGCAGCCCCTGAATTAAAAACCAAAGTTCCATGGTTACGCCCTTCCAGAGGATTTTTTAAATGTTCCAGTTGTAGGGCTTGTAAGTTCGGAGTCACTACTACTCATTACCTTACCCCGTTTAGCAAAGTTGCCAAAACCATTAATGGCAACTATAACTGTAAGACTGACCATGCTGTGTACGTTCTGGCGTGCACCCGCGGACTTAGATATGTTGGCAGCACTAAGCTCCAGGTGCACGCCCGGATACTGCAGCATCTGCGGGCAATTCTTCACAGTGACCCCACTTACCCAGTTGCCCGACACTTTAAGCGGGCACACAACAAAGATCTTAACTGTCTGAGCTACTTTGTGATTGGGGCTGTACCGTGAGGTGACCGTGAGGCAGAGCTCAGAAAAATGGAGTCTAGGTTCATATTGGAACTAGATAGTCGTTGGCCCAATGGGCTCAACAATATTGAGGAGATGCATCATTTTCTGTAAAGTTGAGATATGAATTCTAGAGTATCTCGTTCTGTTTTCCTCTGTGCAACAGCTACACGTTCTTCTAGTTAGGTTCCCTGTTAGAAGTTCCTTGTGCTCTTTTTTATCTCTTGTCCCATGACTTGCTTTGACAACGGGTGAAGCTTATAATCGTTTCTCACCCATGGTGACACAATCCATGCACTTTATTCTGCAATCATCAAGCAAATAGCTTTAATATATTTTTATACAAATCCTATTCCTAGATTCAATACAAGAGTTCTATGATAGTTAACCTTGAGGCAATTTTTAATTGTACAGGTATCTCATTATGAGGGTAATTTGTATAGATTTGTTATTGTATTAAGTTGATACTTGAGATAGCACAATGGAGTGTAGATATGGAGTTGCACAGATACCATCATTTGTAAATTTGTAAATATGAAATGTGAGGGTTCTTAGTATCTGTATGATTGTATGGATGTGTATATAGTAACTAGTAGGGGTGTACATACTTTTTCTGGTTGACAAAATATGTTTTGTAATTCCAATTAGACTTATTTTATGGTTATAATTGGCCGGTGGTGTGGGGTGGTGGGTGAGTGTGTATATATATGAAATATGGTCTTATTTATACATATTGTCATTTTAAGCTTCTTGGAAAAAAGGTTCTTTTCTTCTGGTTTGAACTTTTCAATAGAACTCCCAACGGAATAGGATCATTTTGATGAAATTACTTTTGTAAACATTTTGGTACGGTGCTTAATTGCTGTTTACTGTTCTAATGGTAGTTCCATATGTTTCCGCTAACCTTTGCACTTTATCACATCTTCATCACTTATGCACTTTTTTATATACATGCACTTTATATTTCTGCTGCTATACATACCAATTTGCTTATTTGCACAGAATTGATATATTTGTCATCCGTATTTAACAAGGAAGAAATGTGTTTGAATATTAATATAATTGAATATATTTTTATGGATTCGGATGAATTCCTGGATTTAACCAGATATGACTTTCTGTACACTAGTCAGCAATGGCAACAATGTATCAGCGATAGTGCATTCTCACTGTTTACTATATGTCACGTGATTATGGTGGACGCCACCAGGGGGCGGCGTCATCATCACTGCATTCATTTATAAAAAGCATAACGATTCTAAACATGTTGCAGCGTGATCAAGGGCTTTTCGCCCGAAACGCGTCGCTGGATCTGTTTTAATCAATAAATGACCATCTTGCTGACTTTGTTGGTCCGGTCCTCGTTCTTTGCTGGCGTGGAGGCGGTGTCTGCGAGCGCAGAGCAGGCTGAGGAGGAATCTCTTTTCTAATATATATATATATATATATATATATATATATATATATATATATATATATATATATATATATATATATATATATTAGAAAAGAGATTCCTCCTCAGCCTGCTCTGCGCTCGCAGACATATATATATATATATATATATATATATATATATATATATATATATTCACGAGGAACTCCAAAACGCCACTTCCAACTACACAGATCGGCGAAGCGCCAAGAAGGAGACGGACCACCAGATTAGGTAACAGTTCTTTAATCCAGGTTAAAAGTTTGTTGCAGGAAATGCATAATATATATATATATATATGTATGTATGTATATATATATCTCTGTGTGTGTGTGTGTGTGCGTGTAGGTGTGTATACACATATATACATGGGTTTCTTCTGAAATATACTAATAATTTTGTTGTAAAAGCATGCATGGTAAAGACATATGCGTGATGAGGAATTCTATGGTAAAGGCATTGCGTGGTAATGAAATACAACTGCATTCCTCCTTTTGGTGGCACTATCTTATCACCTCTCAACAAGAGCGCTAGAGGAATTACAAAGGAGGGAAAAGGTGATGATGCAGTAACAGCGGCGTCTGAAGAAGGCTGAACACGCCAAAATGCATTATGCCAAAGCTGTTTGTTTGAATAAAGGTGTTTCCTGACATGATCCCCGCTGTGTCCTTGTGACTCGCTCTCCAAAGTAGTGGTCCTTCCTTGACGTTTATCGCGCTTGCCAGCAGCGCGAAACGACGACCCGTCCTGCAAGCGTCCTGGGCTACGTCTGGCAAATGGACTATGGGCATCAAGGGATTGATGGTCCCAGGATCGACTCGAGAAACAATCACGCAAGTGGCTGCTGCCAATGGCAGCCTGTGACTGCACGGGGAGGTGAGCATGATTACAGTTCACCTCACAGCCTGGTTTGTTTCAATTTTGAGGCTCGGGCGTAGGGGACTGGAGGGAGACATTCGAACACTTTTAATATGTCCTCACCTGCTGCTACACGGCCCCTCCCTTGAGAAGCATACTTCAGTAAGATCCAGCTGCCGCACTTACCTGAACTGATGCAAACTGGGAACTGTAGGCTCACATTTGAGTGCAGCATCCCTTCGCAGTTGGGTCACCTGATCTCCCACCAATGGGAGCGCTAGAGGAATTACAAAGGAGGGAAAAGGTGATGATGCAGTAACAGCGGTGTCTGAAGAAGGCTGAACATGCCGAAATGCATTATGCCAAAGCTGTTCTTGTGAATAAAGGTGTTTCCTGACATGATCCTCGCTGTGTCCTCGTGACTCGCTCTCCAAAGAAGTGGTCTTTCCTTGATATATATATATATATATATATATATATATATATATATATTACCTACTGGCTATCGCCAGTAGGTATATATAGTTAGGATTAATTCCCTATGGGATTTTTGAAAATTCTATGTCTAATAACTTTGGCGTTTGAGGACAGAATCGGCTGAAATTTTCAGGAAAATGGCACATTTTGTTTCTGAGCAGCCCCTGAAAATTTGGGGGGGGGTTCGTCAAGCGGGGGCCGAGAAAAAAGGGGGGTCCCAAAACGTGTTTTTAACATTGAGTTTTCCATAGGGCGGTTGGACTCACTTTTAGCTCGAACGGCTGAATGGATTTGCACGAAACTTGGCAAAATTGTAGGGACTGTTAGCCCGATGTGCCTTTGCTAGGTCTCAATATATGTGCTCCAGTAGTTTTTGAGAAATTAACGTTCAAAACAAGATATATATCTGTAACAGCGCTCCGGGCTGCGCTCCGGTCCGCTTACTTTTCGCGAAACGGAACTTTGCGCGCAGAAAGCTGATTGGCTCTCCGGTGTCTGTCAACATTCTAAACAGTCCGGAGCGGCCGCCATCTTATCTCTCGGTAGGGTCGAGAGAGAAGAAGAGGTGAAAAACGAAGGGGAATTTATTGAAAGGGGGCAAGGTATACCCCTCTTGACCCCCTAGGAATGTTGTTGGGGTTATTAAAGGGTCCCGTGGGGAAAATAAAAATAAAAGGATTTTTCACGGTAGAAGCGCTTCACGGGCCGCGAACTGGGCCGCAAACTGGTAGCGAAACGGGAATTCGCCATTTTGTGCTTCGTTTTAATTAAATTACTAGGTATAAGGGGGTGCGGGAGACGTATCCTAATCCCCTATGTTTCATGAGGGTGGCTGAGGAGGCTCATATATGTTGATACATCTCTTCCAGCGGCTGTGCGTGAGCTTTTTTTTTTTTTGCTGCGTGACAGTCCGGAGCGGCCGCCATCTTATCTCTCGGTAGGATCGAGAGAGAAGAAGAGGTGAAAAACGAAGGGGGAATTTAATGAAAGGGGGCAAGGTATACCCCTCTTGACCTCCTAGGAATGTTGTTGGGGTTATTAAAGGGTCCCGTGGGGAAAATAAAAAAAAAAATGATTTTTCACGGTAGAAGCGCTTCACGGGCCACGAACTGGGCCGCAAACTGGTAGCGAAACGGGAATTCGCCATTTTGTGCTTCGTTTTAATTAAATTACTAGGTATAAGGGGGTGCGGGAGACGTATCCTAATCCCCTATGTTTCATGAGGGTGGCTGAGGAGGCTCATATATGTTGATACATCTCTTCCAGCGGCTGTGCGTGAGCTTTTTTTTTTTTTGCTGCGTGACAGTCCGGAGCGGCCGCCATCTTATCTCTCGGTAGGATCGAGAGAGAAGAAGAGGTGAAAAACGAAGGGGGAATTTAATGAAAGGGGGCAAGGTATACCCCTCTTGACCTCCTAGGAATGTTGTTGGGGTTATTAAAGGGTCCCGTGGGGAAAATAAAAAAAAAAATGATTTTTCACGGTAGAAGCGCTTCACGGGCCGCAAACTGGGCCGCAAACTGGTAGCGAAACGGGAATTCGCCATTTTGTGCTTCGTTTTAATTCAATTACTAGGTATAAGGGGGTGCGGGAGACGTATCCTAATCCCCTATGTTTCATGAGGGTGGCTGAGGAGGCTCATATATGTTGATACATCTTTTCCAGCGGCTGAGCGTGAACTTTTTATTTTTTTTGCTGCGTGACGTCTATTAACGTTCGATTCGATGGAAATCAGGAAATGTGGACCGCCAATTTGTCACTGCGATAAAATATTTTGTTATAAATGAATCCTTATTGATAAACATTGTCTGCGCCATCTTGCCTTTTTTCCAATGCCACAATTTTGTCGTGCACGGCAGCCATTTTAGATGCCAGGCTGGTCCCAGGCTATCACCTACCCCTGCGGATGTAGTTTATGGCCCCAGCTAAAGAGAATCCAGACATGCCAACCCTCCCGATTCAGGCGTGAGACTACTGATTTCAGTGCTAGTCTCCCGCCTCCCGATTTCTGCAAGCAAAAACCCGGGGGCATATTACGAACAACTAGCGATAATTTTTGTCTCTAACTTGTTTAGAGACAAAAATTTTCGCCGCACATCGGCGATTTTTATCGCAGATAAACCTTGCTATTATCGCAGAAAAGTCCGCGATATTCATGTATTATCGAGCAAATGCTCTTAGCCATGTTATCCACCTCCCATTGGATAACATGGCTAAGAACTGCTCAGGGCAGGTGTTAGCTTTTGGAGATATTCGCATTTAGCGCGAATATCTCCAAAAGTTGGTAATAGGAGATAACGATGTTAGGGACTGTTTCCAGTCGCTAAAATCTTGGCACGCCCACTTTGCATGTCATTAGTGATAAGTATCACTGACATGCAAAGCGGGGCCCAAGATGGTCGCTATCTCCTTTTAGCTGTCACTAACTGGTGTTAGCGACAGCTTGGTAATAGGGAGATAATTTTATCTCCGCTTTCATGGCTTTTAAAGCCAAAAAAGCGGAGATAAACCCCCTTGATAATATGCCCCACGATTCCTCGGGGGTTTCAGCTGACAGGGCTTGGTATTGTGTTACGTGGTAATTTTTCCAGGAAACGTCAGAGGGTCGATGCAGGTGTTCTAGAAGAGGTGATAAACCATTTAAGCCTCATGAACAAGCGCATGGTCTTTTAAAGATTTGTGAAGTACTCGGGGCGGCGGTGTGTGTGTGCCCTCTTTCAGGAGCGGGCGGGGGGGCACTGCCAGCAACTTGCCAGGTCAGGTAGTGTTCAACACGTGCATCACCCTTTCTCTGCCTGCTATTGCGCTCCATGCTTCGGAAAGGTAAGAAAAAGAACGTGCATTTGAGTTTGAAATGTCCGATCCTGTAGCAGTACACTTGCAAAGCCCACACATGACAATAACCCGATTCAAGGCCCCATTCACCCGTTTTTAAAAAAATGTATAGCACTCCAACAAAGTAACATTATAAAACTTTATTAACTTTTAAATATAATGAACGGAACAAAAACTGTAAAAACATTTAAACATTTTTCACCCAAAAAAGCAACAATGGTCAGAAGCTGTCTTTTGTAGGAATAGTCCCAAGGCAGCACAACGTGCAGAGTTCTGGACGGCACCCAGGTGATGTCGCCTGGGTGCCGCACTGGTTTTGGGATCCTACAATGCTGCTCCGAAAATTGGCGTGGGGCGTCCCGGGTGGTGCGGGGGGAGGCCTCGTCAGTAGCGGTCTGTTGTGCGAATAGTCCCAAGGCAGCAGAACGCGCTGAGATGTTGATGGCACCCAGGTGATGTCCAGTAAACTGCCGCACTGGTTTTGGTATCCTACAATGCTGCTCCGAAAATTGGCGTGGGGCGGCCCGGGGGGGGGGGGCGTGGGGGAGGCGGCGTGAACGGGCCTCCCCAGGTGGCGGCCATCCAGCTGAGTTGCGCCCGCTCTTGCGGCTACAGCGTCTCGCTCACCATGTTGTTGAGTTGTTCCCACTCTTGCAGTGCAGCGATAGGCGGCTGCCACATGACTCTTAAAATGGCGGACGGCTCTTCGGTTTTGGGCCTGGTCCACTGAAATGGCCCTGGAACACCTTGGAACTCGGACGCTTGCCTGCTAGGGCTTGGGCTCCATTCTCGAAAAGCGTCCCCTCAGCCGTGAAGATTCTACAAAAGTCTTGGGGGCCCCCGACTCCCGCAGGCTTCCGGTGGGGAGCGGCTGCCATGATTGCTCGCGGAATGACCACGACGGAGCCACGAGATGGTGGTGCTCTCATGCTGACGCCAGCTTCAGTCTGAATGATCCAGAAACAAGGTGGGGCTTTCATCGTTTGGGAAAAAAAAATGTTCTAAACCAATGAAAAGTGTTATTTTAAGGTCATATGACCAAGCCTTCCATCTTTAGGGAACCAAAAGTAAAATGAACCAATGAAAAGTTTTATAAACAAGTCACATGACCTGTTATGCGGCATAGGGCTACAAAAAGCGTAGAAAATCCGTTGGCACGTGAGGCGGCGTCAGTAGCGGACCGATGTGCGAATAGGCCGAAGGCAGCACAACGCGTCGAGATCTGGATGGCACTGAGGTGGTGTCCAGCAAATTGCCGCACTGGTGTGGCCATCCTACAATGCTGCGCCGAAAGACGGCGTGTCCAGCTGAGTTGCGGTCACTCTTGCGGTACAGTGAATCGAACGCGCCGAGATCCGGATGGCACCGAGGTGGTATCCAGCAAGTTGCCGCACTGGTATGGCCATCCTACAATGCTGCGCCGAAAGACGGCATGCCCAGCTGAGTTGCGGTCACTCTTGCGGTACAGTGAATCGAACGCGCCGAGATCCGGATGGCACCGAGGTGGTGTCCAGCAAGTTGCCGCACTGGTGTGGCCATCCTACAATGCTGCGCCGAAAGACGGCGTGTCCAGCTGAGTTCCGGTCAGTTTTGCGGTACAGTGACTCGAACGCGCCGAGATCCGGATGGCACCGAGGTTGTGTCCAGCAAGTTGCCGCACTGGTGTGGCCATCCTACAATGCTGTGCCGAAAGTCGGCGTGGGGTGCCCCGTTGGCTTATGAGGTGATGTCAGTAGTGGACCGATGTGTGAATAGGTCGGAACCAGCACAAGGCGCCAAGATCCGAATGGCAAGTCCTGGATGTTGAGTGCCTCAGTTGAGAGTTCTGAGCAGTGCTTGTAAGACTGTCTGAAGCTTATTTGCACCTGCTGCAGCTTCACTATTGCCCTGGTGTGGCCAAAGGTCGCACATAACATAGGCGGCCGGCTCCCGAGGTCCGGCGGAACTTTTTTCCTTTTCCTTTCTGTTTCTTTTCCTACAATCCGTTTCATCTGAAGACACAACCAGGTCCCTGAATGTTTGCAGGGGGACGCTATTGATTGAATGAAAATGGCGGGTTGACACAAAGCTGACTCAAGCGTTGCTGTTGATGCTATACAGACAAAAATTGGTTTTCAGTTTGTACATTCTTCAGGATTTTTTTTTCCATCCAAGGCTGATTGAGAGTTTGTAGAAAAATGGCTTCAGATTTTCCACATACTACTCTTCAACATTCTTCCTAAATGTAACAATGTGAAACTCACTAGGAGAACGGCTGTTTCTGTTTCCTTTCAAAATGCTGCCAACAATATTTTCTGAATGGAAGACACCATCTTGTAGCATACAGGGCCGAAAGGGGTTCTGGTCTGGCCGATGGTTGGTGGAGACATTTTGACTATATCTTGGACCTGCCCGGGCTCGCCCAAAATGGCGTCGGTATAAATGGGACTCGTAACTCCTTGCCCGCAAATGTATATCTAGAAAATTTTATTGTAAGTGGCCCTGTCTTATTTTAATTACAAGATGTACGTCCACCGATTCCGCAACTGTTAGACACCTTAGTTCTTCCAACCTAATGGCCCGCTCGTTACGTTCCTCTACAGTGTAAATGTCTCCTCATCATATACGATTTCAGTTTGCTCCGTGGCCGGCCCACGTGGTTATAGGCCCGTATTTGTATACTGACATTTTCACAATAAAGGTTTTTAAAACAAAACACGGTAGTAGTATTTACATTGGTAAAGTTTTTACTTTTAGTCACTGTTTTCGAATCAGTAAAAGGCAAGTGAAATAAAGCAGTCCAATTACATGACGGATAAAAGGTATAATATGTAGGAACGCAGTAAAGATAAATGGTCAAGGGCAGTTTTTTTTTTTAATTTCTGCAACATAAAGTGATCGATAAGAATCTGATAATCAGGCGTATCGGCGACTAAGACAGCAGGCCGAGTCTCTTTTACTCAACGGCTCCGTCATGGAACGAAGAAACGCCCTTTTTCTCGAAAAAGGAATATATTTTACTTGCAGGACAGTTGTAAATTTTCCGGGAAAGTACATTAGCCTGGAATATTATAACATATGTTTAAAAAAAAATAATGTTCGAAAACAATAAAAAGCGTAATTTTTAGGTCATATGACCAAGCTTTTCATCATTAAAATAACAAAAGTAAAATGAACCAATGAAAAGTTTTATTAACAAGTCACATGACCTGTTATGCTTACGTTACGCGCTGCGCGCGGCGCCTCGGATCGCTTCCGGGTGCGCTAACGCGGCGTGTCATATAACGCATTACGCGACAACGTAGGTCAAGAATATAGTCAAAATGTCTCCACCAACCAGCGTTCGGAACACAACCCCTTTCAGCAGTCCAAAAAGTTCTGCTAAATGACAACAGAGGGGACAGGCAACAAGAACCATCAGTCAAAGAGGGGAGGGCAAGTTCTTCTCTTCCGGGTCATGTTGGGGCGCTACCGGAACTGATCGAATTGGTAGTCTACAGTGTTTCTGGATGTTTCAGACTAAAGCTGGCGTCAGCATGAGAGCACTACCATCTCGTAGCTCCGTCGTGGCCATTTCACGAGCAGACATGGCAGCCGCTCTCCACCAGAAGCCTGCGGGAGTCGGGGGCCGCCAAGACTTTTGTAGAATCTTCACGGCTGAGGGGACGTTTTCGAGAATGGGACCCAAGCCCTATCAGGGAAGCGTCCGAGTTCCAAGGAGTCCCAGGGCCATTTTAGTGGACCAGGCCCAAATCCGAAGAGCCGGCCGCCATTTTGAGAGTCCTGTGGCAGCCGCCTATCGCTGCACCGCAAGAGCGGGAGCAACTCAACTACATGGTGAGCGAGACGCTGTAGTCGCAAGAGCGGGCGGTAAACAGCTGAATGGCGGAAGAGGCACAGTGTAGCAAAAGCGGGCGGAATGGCAACTGAAACGGTAAAGGGGCGCCCCACTACAGCGTGTCTTCAGGTCAAACGGATTGTGGGACAAGGTCCAGAATAGAAGAGTCATCAAAAGGCAAAAAGTTCCGCCGGACCCCGAGAGCCGGCTGCCTATGTCGGGGGCGATCTCAGGCTACACCGGTGCTATAAGACTTGGGGAGGGGGTCGGAGCCAAGTGTCTTCTCCGAGTCCATGGCCATCACACCGCCCCTCGGGGGCCTCCGTCAAGCTGTTTAGGAAGGTTTCATATGACATTGTTTTCTAATGCAGTCAGGTCCACAAACGACACTCACTTACTTTGAGAATAGTGAAGCTGCAGTAGGTGGAAATAAGCTTCAGACAGTGTTACAAGCGCTGCTCAGAACTCTGAACTATGGCACCCAACATCCAGAACTTATGCCATTTGAGAATGGCAGTGACATTGAAGCAACTCAGGGACCAAAACCATTAACGTACATTCACGTATGAAAATCTTACTTGGGGAGGGGGCAGGAGCGAAGCGCCCCCTCCCAGTCCGCGCCACCACACCGTATGTTGTAAATCTGAAGCCATCGTTCTACAAAGTCAACCAACCTTGGATTGAAAAATCTAGAAAAATGTACAAACTGAAAACCAGTTTTGGTCTGTATAGCATCAGTAGCAACGCTTGCTATCAGAGTGCATGAGTTTCATGCTCGATCGATTGAGCTAGCCGGATCGGCCAATAAAAAGTATAAAATAGTTATGTAAATAGTTATTTAATAAAATGTTTTACCCTGTTTCTTTGCTGGTGTGTTGTCTATATTTTTAATATTTGCATAGGGTTTGTCGTTATTTTGGGCGGGGTGGGTGACGGAGTCGAGCTGTCTTGCAGCCCTCATGGTGTGGAGCTAAGTTCATCTCACTATTTTCGTATTTCTCATGAAGGGTTGTTCCTAATATTTCTATTTTAGCGAGGTCAAAAAGAGATCCAATTAGTGGCCTACTGATTTTGCTCGATTACTTTTATTTTTTTACACGATTTTTCACTATCTGCAAAGACTAAACAGAGTATTGCGACTTTGTGCTTGTTTGTAAATAGATAATGAACCAAAGAGAATCAATTGTAAAACAGTAAATGCTTGGATAACAATCAATCAAATGGAGAGACAAGCAGGTACGACGGATTACAACAGGGGTAAAGGTCTGCGTTAACTACCGTTCACTATCTGCAAAGAGAGAGTACTACTAAGAGAAAAGAGGGGAGGGGGAGGTGCAGCGTTCAAAGCACATCAGCGTGCATAAATACGAAAATGTTTTTATCTATCACGTACTTGACATTTTAAAGCTTTTCATATTTGCTATTAAAAAACCATTGAAATTCACTGAAAAAACCATAGGTTATAGTCGATATATAATTAGGAATTTGCATTTACAAAACCTTGAAAATTCAATGAAAAAAACATTGGTTTTAGGCCATATATAGTTAGGGATTTGCATTTACAAAACCTTATTTTACTCGCATAAAACCATTGAAATTCCATATATAGTTAGATGCGCTAACTATATATCGCGCACCCGCAATCCACTGCTGATGATGTCACATATTACATCATTCATGACATGGTCAGTGACATCACTGATGACAACTCAAATGGCATCACTGATGACATCTCAAATGACATCACTGATGACATCACTGATGACAACTCAAATGACATCACTGACAACATCACAGATGACATCATTCATGTGTTAATACGATGAACCTCTACAGACTCTGATATATCCTTAGATACACTCAGTCAAAACAGACACTCACAGACTGTCACTCATCCATGGAGTTACTCATACACCTAGACAGTCATGCAAAGAATGAAACACACCTCCAATTCCTCAACTATACAGTTATACACACCTTACTTATTGAAACATATTCTAATACATATTTACTCTCTTATACAAGCCTTGATACATGTTCACAATGATCCATACAGCCACTCACACATTCACTGGCTGTTATGCACAGTTATTTATATATGTTAACTCTCACATGTACTGTGTTTTACATATGTACTTACTTTGACATGTAGCACTGAGATATCCATTCACTCACCAATACACTCATGCACACAGTCAACCGCCCATATAGCTGTTTCCACATGCACTCTTGAACTCATACACCTAGTGAATCAACTGCTTACACATCTATGCACAGAGTCACACACCTCCCAGCCACCCACACACATACTCAGTCTCCCATACAAATACTTGAGCAACCAATCAATAACCCATATAGTTATTTATATAGCTACTGATCAACACATGCAGCAGTTTACAGAACAACAGATATAATGATACACAAATTAATACAGTTTAATCACTAACCCATGCACTCAGTGAGACACATTTAATCACTCCCTCATACAGTCAGTCATGCACCTACTAAATCCTTCATCCAGACATTTATACATCCACTCATTCTTCAATATGTAAGACATATTTTAACTTTACAGAAACTTCCAGTCACTGGATGTTGTCATCAGTGATGTCATTTGAGTTGTCATCAGTGATGTCATCAGTGATGTCACTGACCATGTCATGAATGATGTAATATGTGACATCATCAGCAGTGGATTGCGGGTGCGCGATATATAGTTAGCGCATCTAACTATATATGGAATTTCAATGGTTTTATGCGAGTAAAATAAGGTTTTGTAAATGCAAATCCCTAACTATATATGGCCTAAAACCAATGGTTTTTTCATTGAATTTTCAAGGTTTTGTAAATGCAAATTCCTAACTATATATCGACTATAACCTATGGTTTTTTCAGTGAATATATATATATATATATATATATATATATATATATATATATATATATATATATATATATATATATATCTGTGTGTGTGTGTGTGCGTGTAGGTGTGTGTACACATATATACATGGGTTTCTTCTGAAATATACTAATAATTTCGTTGTAAAAGCATGCATGGTAAAGACATATGCATGATGAGGAATTCTATGGTAAAGGCATTGCGTGGTAATGAAATACAACTGCATTCCTCCTTTTGGTGGCACTAGCTTATCACCTCTCAACAAAATATTATTTAATAAGGATTATTCAGGTACAATCTTAGAAGAGGTGCAGAATTACCAAGCTAACTTGTGTTTCTTTGGCCAGTGGTTAAACTTCTATCAAGTAAATTTACCCACAAACATATCATCCTTCTTTCTCTCTTTCCACGTACCTTGGTCAGCACAACCTTGCACACCATCTTTAATCAATGCTACCAAACACTCCAAATCTTCAACACCATGTTCACCATTCTCGTCCTGCCCATATATATCAGCACATTTGTATTTAGATCCTGGAACATGCTCAAAATTGAAATGATTCTCAAGCAGAGAGAGAAACAGTATATTGAGCCTGTTTGTTGCCTTCGAATTTATATCACTGCTACCTAAGATAAAAACTAATGGTTTATTATCTGACCTCAAAACATTTCATGCAGTACACCTGAACACGTTTTCTCCACAAATCTTAAAACCCTTGATGCAAATGGGGCTTTGCATAATTTATCTTTCATGAATATAAAGCCTTCCTTCTGTTCATTCCCCATATATATTTCACATACCATTTTTAATAGTTTTGTGAGTGGCAACATTGTTTATACGCTTTGAAAGAAAAAAAGTATTTGTCCACGCTCAAAATGGCTGTTTCTTTTTAGAGGGCTATGGAACCTGACAACACCAGCATGGACATCATTTAGGGGTCGCCAGCAGTCACAGCTGCAACCCTTGGCTACTCCCTTGCAATCCCTATTAGTGCATTTATGACCCTGGGCCTCAGAGGCAGCAGAGTCAGTCCCACAGCCTGGTTGGAGCTCCAATTTCCTTGTTTTTCGTTATGTTATTATTACACTTATAGGGAATAATATTATATCATTCACTATTAGTGTGCTAAAAATGTCACTGCAATTATTTGGAATATGACCCTTCCTGGATGCAGAGGTAAGTAAAAAGTGATTTTAAATGTATGTTGTCTGCATACGAGTGTATTTATATGAGAGAGAATGTGTACACTTGTGTGTGTGTGAGCATGTGTGTGTGTGAGAGAATGTAAAGGTCAAATGGCGTGTGATGTGACTTACGCCACTCCAGGCGTTTTGGTGAATTGACGTTCGTGGTCACCGGGCACCAAGATGGTGCACGAAGGCTTCTGTTGTGGAGTAAATGTTTGGAAATGGAAAAAAAATACCATACTGTTGGCGCTAGGCGATCTCTTTGAAACATGCATGACAGGGCACCACACAACACACATGCCGACACTGGGCCCAAGCAGTACACAGGCAACCTACTGGGGGCCATAACACCTTCCGCATGGCCCCCCACACATCACCCACCTCACAACAAGGCACCCCACATCATCCGGAACACCCAACGACCGCCAACCAGCAGCGACGTCACAGTCACGGTTACGTCACTGCCGTGGTCAACACATGCGCACCATGCTGATGGTAGGGCCACACCAAGGCATGGGCAGGGCAAAAACACCACAGGGACAGACCACCCACAACCAGACTGCTGCGCACCCGAACCCACTCACATTCCATGTGCTCATCCCGTGCACCCCCATGCACACCAACAAGCACTGTAACAACAAGCCCAATACACACACACAGCAACACGCAACACACGCCCAGGGACCCAGGCACTGCAGGATCGGCTGACAAGGAACACACAACATCAGTGCACTCCCACAGCCCACACAATTGCATACAACCATCCACACAGGGAAAGACAAAACAAACAACAGGCATACAACTCCTGGCTGACACATGTGTGTCTCACACTATACAGGGGCACACATGCATACAGCACAAACTTACACCCTTCACACTGCACACCTCTGCTACACCCAACACCACACATGACATGTAAGCCATGCCACCATGACTAATGACCAACACAAGATGACTATACCCATGCACTCCTGGGCATAAAGAAAGGAAAACACACACTTACCTCATGACATCACAGCCAGCAACAAACCCACTGAACCGCAGCCCACCCTGTGCTGCCAGTGTCCCCCAACATGACCTGTGAACAGTGTATGCAACATTAGCAAATCACCAACAAGAGAACTGCAGTCCTGTAAAATACCCATCACAGAGTACAGCATCAGTAGTGGCAAAATAGACTGAAGACCCTGACACCCCTGTTTACACATCAGATGGCTACAAAGAGCCTTGCAAGGTTGAAATGAGTAATAGAACATGTTACACAGTCAAGGTAATGCAAACAAGAAAATGACTGTAACCAGCAAGGAGACTGATAAAACACACACCAGAAGTAACTGTATTTATTCACAAATTGCACAGATGTAGCAATACAACATCAGTACACAACAGCAAGCCACAAAAATAGGTACAAATGGCAGAGACTAAGGACAAGTGAAACACAAACAAGAAGGCCAGAGTCCATGGCAGGGGAGACAGCAAGTACATGAGAGGCTGCACAGAGGAGAGTACAGCACATCAGAGCAACAGGCCAGAGTCCATGGCAGGGGAGACAGCAAGTACATGAGAGGTTGCACAGGGGAGAGTACAGCACATCAGAGCAACAGGCCCAGAGTCCATGGCAGGGGAGAGTACAGCACATCAGAGCAACAGGTCCAGAGTCCATGGCTGGTGAGACAGCAAGTACATGAGAGGCTGCACAGGGGAGAGTACAGCACATCAGAGGAACAAGCCCAGAGTCCATGGCAGGGGAGACAGCAACTACATGAGAGGCTGCACAAGGGAGAGTACAGCACATCAGAGCAACAGGCCCAGAGTCCATGGCAGGGGAGAGTACAGCACATCAGAGCAACAGGCCCAGAGTCCATGGCAGGTGAGACAGCAAGTACATGAGAGGCTGCACAGGGGAGAGTACAGCACATCAGAGCAAAAGGCCCAGAGTCCATGGCAGGGGAGAGTACAGCACATCAGAGCAACAGGCCCAGAGTCCATGGCAGGTGAGACAGCAAGTACATGAGAGGCTGCACAAGGGAGAGTACAGCACATCGGAGCAACAGGCCCAGAGTCCATGGCAGGGGAGAGTACAGCACATCAGAATAACAGGCCCAGAGTCCATGGCAGGTGAGACAACAAGTACATGAGAGGCTGCACAGGGGAGAGTACAGCACATCAGAGCAACAGGCCCAGAGTCCATTGCAGGGGAGACAGCAAGTACATGAGAGGCTGCACAGGGGAGAGTACAGCACACCAGAGCAACAGGCCCAGAGTCCATGGCAGGGGAGAGTACAGCACATCAGAGCAACAGGCCCAGAGTCCATGGCAGGGGAGAGTACAGCACATCAGAGCAACAGGGCCAGCAACACACACAGGTCGCAAACAATGGTCTGCACTAGCACACTTGTGTAGGGCACAGGCGCATGAGTGTGTTGACAACTCACTCCTGGCTGTCATGCGGACTGGGACCTGGCTGTGTTTTGTGGACAGCAGGCCCACTTGACTGGGCTGAAAGAGGCCCATGTGATGTCGTAATAACAGAGGGCCTGCAAGGTGGAGGGCTGTGTGGACCAGGTGGCACAGTGGCACGTGGAGGTGGAGTCATGCACACCCCTGACGCAGTGTGGGTGGGAGAGGTTGGAGGGGTGCCCTTCCACTTTTTTGGTACATGAAAAGGCTTCCCTGTCTTGGGGTTGATGGGAAGTGGTGATGGCACAATAGGCACACACACCAACTGTCCCACATCAGGGGCAGACACTGCCACTCCCTCTGGTGATGTGCTTGATCCTGCAGAACGCTTTGGCTGGCTACACCTCCGGACCACCTTACCCTCTCCGGAAGGTGTACCCCCTACAGTGCCCACCTCCCCACTTCCCCCAGGGGTGGTGTTTACATTTCCCCCCTGTCCCTTCTTGCCAGAGCTGGTCACAACACTGACCTCCTTTCCCTTGATCACTGACCTGGACCCAACACTGGCCTCCTTTACCTTGATCACTGTCCTGGAACCAACACTTGCCTCCTTTACCTTGATCACTGGCCTGGAACCAACACTGGCTTCCTTTCCCTTGATGACTGGCCTGGACCCAACACTGGCCTCCTTTCCCTTGATCACTGGCCTGGACACAACACTGGCGTCCTTTCCCTTCACCACTCGCCTGGACCCATCACTGGCCTCCTTTCCCTTAATCACTGGGTTGGTCACAACAGGGCTCCCCTCTGCCTCAATGACTGGGCTGGTCACAACAGGGCTCTCCTCTGCCTCAATGACTTGGCTGGTCACAACAGGGCTCTCCTCTGCCTCAATGACTGGGCTGGTCACAACAGGGCTCTCCACCACCTTCATCAATGTAATGTGTTTTGGGGTTGATGTTGCGGGTGGTTGTGTCCCTGTGCTCCCCCCAGTAGTACTCATAAGATGCCACACATACTCTGTGGGCATAGGACAGTCAATTACTGGAGATGCCTCAGCATCAAATGAGCCTGATGTCTGGCACAATGATCTTCTGGCATTGCTCTTCTGTGACTTTTCCTTGTCTTTGCATATTGGTGGGGTCCTGCTCTTCTTTGGGGATGGAGTCTGTGTACGTGATTGTTTTGTTTGCGACTGACGTGTGCTCCTAGTGTTGTATCTTGTAGGTGATGTAGTTGCCAAGTGGGGACTGTGATCTGATGTGGCCACTGAATGGCTTGTCGTCGCAGGCACATGAGCTTCAATGGGAGCATGTGCCTGTTGGAGGGCTGACGTGACTGTGGCTGACAATGCCTGGACTGTACGGTGTAGCCCACCCACGTCAGAGTGTATGCCCTCCATGAATGCAATCACCTGGCCTAATTTGTTATCATGTGCACTGAAGGCATTGTGCAGGGTGGTCTGGCCCACGCATATTTGGCACAGGACCTCGAGGCACTCTGCACTGAGGGCAGCAGGGGGGACAGGTGCAGGGGCAGCAGTGCCAGGTGTGAATGTCACTCTTCCCCTCTTAGTAACACGGACACAGCCAGCACCAGAGGAAGTGGATGGGAAGCTGGGCAGTGGCCGCTGGCTGTCAGATGCAGCAGTAGACTCCCCATCCCCTGTGCCTGCTAACATGGATGCTTCACCGCTGGCATCAGATGAAGTGGTACTCTGTCTCTCAGCCACGGATTCCTCCTGCATACTCCTGTCACCCTCAGAAGCGCTGTTTAGCTCACTGTCACTTGGCTCAGTCTCAGTAGGCTCCGCTGCCGATGTCGTGCTGGTCTCGCCGCCACTTGTCTCCGGATCATGTTCCGCCGTGGTGTCTTGAGATTCTGCATAAGTGAGAGAAACAGGGTTGTGTAAGTGTCATCATCTTGTTACACGATTACAGATCAATACAGCACTGTACAGGCCTTGGCCCACATGCTAATCATCACACCCTACAATCACTAGTCAGCAACACACCCATATATTCCACAACAATGCCTGTAATGCCCACAAACTGCCTGGAGTGAGTCATGTTGATGCCAAACATCACAACACCCGGCCAGTGGATGGAGTGCCCCCACCCCACTTACACCTGCCCCATGGACATGATGTTGCCACTACACTCATAACCACTGACAGCCATACATTGAACCAGAGGGTACCACACACACCTGTACTCACTTCACATGCCACGATGCCAACCAGGCCACAGCAAGCACCATGTGCCAATCTGTGTTCACATTGTCATCGGATGTGTGGTCCTCAAACAGAATGGTGCATGCAAAGAACACAGACATGGAGTCACACTCATGAAGTGGACTTTGCAGTTCGGCAAAATATGCACTCACCACACCATCCCAATGAAGAGTGACCATGTGGCCACAATAAATCTGAGGACTGCAGGCAGGAGCAGCGCAGTTAGGCCATGGTGGGCCAATGCCTCATGCAGGTACACATGGCAGTCACCACTCACATCACACATCACAGCATGGCAACACACGCACATCACATGTGTCACCACTGCCACTGGCCCTGTACACATGCATCCACTCCCCGACACACTATCCCTCCTCAGATACTCACCATCTCTGTCTTGCAGCTGATGCCCCTTCAGACGTGCAGCCAGGTCTGGATTGGTCACTGCCAGTATGCGTCCCATCTGCGGAGTCATGGTTCGCCGTGCCAAACGCCCTGTGCATGGTAGAATCCCCGAGGTCATCTCTGCCACTTGCTTAGCCAGCCGGCTGATGTGGTCCCACCTCTTGTGACAGTGTGTGTGTTGTCTGTTTGATACCCCCAGGGCTCACATCTTTGCTACTATGGTCTTCCACACGGCCTTACGTTGGTGTGGCTTGAGCTGAAGGCATGGGAATTGAGAAGGGAAAAATGACATTTATGGCATGTGAAAAATCAGCATCCATCAGTACAGCAGCCACACACTGTCTCAGGACTTACAGTAACCTCCCTCCCTCCATAACTGGGGGTACCCTCACGAGGGCACTCAGCTTGACATAAACATTAGTGATTGCATGCACACATTGTGGTTCCTAGTCTCAATGACATTCACACAAATGCATGATGCCTCAACCCAAATGCATCGGCAGCAGTGTGTAAATCAGTAATTGTAGAGGGCACTGATGGGGCATATGTAATATTCAGTGTGCAGCTACTGTAGCAGGTGAGTCTGTTGATGTACATCGACTGGCAGTGCTGCCACTGAACCTACTCTGTGGGTCATATTGACTCTGACTATAGGGGCACCCACAAATGTCCTCACAAGCATTCACTGTTCTTCCACTAATGGGACAACAAGCGTTGGTTCTGTATGTGCGACAATGGAACACACCCCACTCACACATACAGGTGCAGGGCTAATAAAGAGTTACATAGCAACACACACACTCCCTCAAGGAGGATACAGCTTGTCTGTCAGTGTCTGTCATCACCCCACATCCCCAATCATATTATGCTGCATCACCACTACACGTCTCACACCACCCTGCCCTACAGCTCCCTTTATGGTGACTTACCACAACATTGGGCCCACCGAACAGCCGTGGGTACTGTGCCAGCACCTCGTCCACAAGGACATCTAGCTCCTCACTCGTGAGTGGACTGGCACAGATCTTATCTGTTCTTGACATCCCTGTGGATATGGCAGACCTGTGGCGGAACTGAGTTGTGAGGGCTCCCAGACAGCAGGCTCCTGGTGCAGCAGCAGGGTAGGGTCCCAGGCAGCAGGCTCTGTGAGCAGTGAAAATGTGAGGCTTACACACACAGATGTATAGCCCCCTGGGGTCGTTTGGAAGGTCAAAAGCTGCAACAATTGTTTGTCCGGGTCTGCATTGTTCAAAAGCAACCAATGGCTGCCTCCGCGGTTGCGGAGCACACCTTCCGCGATTTGTAAATATGCATCATGCCACCGCCATCAACGCTGCCATTGGCCGCATGCATTGCCCCATGGCAGCGAGCACCGAGGGTGCCCGTGGTGCGCTACCGCGATGGTGCATCATTCAAAAGCAACGAATGGCCACCTCCGCGGTTGCGGAGCACACCTTCCGCGATTTTCAAATATGCATCATGCCACCGCCATCATCGCTGTCATTGTCCGCTTGCATTGCCCCATGGCAGCGACGCAACGCAGGTGCCCGTGGTGCGCTACCGCGATTGTGCATCATTCAAAAGCAACCAATGGCCGCCTCCGCGGTTGCAGTGCACACCTTCCGCAATTTTCAAATATGCATCATGGCACCGCCATCATCGCTGTCATTGGCCGCATGCATTGCCCCATGGCAGCGACGCACTGCCGGGGCCCGGCGGTAGGTACTCCCATTTTCGTACCCATTGGTGTGTATGTAAATCAAGGACACTGTATCAGCACCCTGCAGCAACATGGAGAAGGGGACATCATTGTACACACAATGCCACACAGCCATGTCATCCACAGGTGGACGCACGTTCAGTGTGAGTCACTTTGGCATGCGTTTCAGACATTTTAGTGACACATTTGTTGGCTGATGATGATTGACAGACTTCAGCTGTTGTAATTCATGTAATTACGTAGAATTAGTTGATGGTCAATGCAGACCTTGACCTGGCTGGTGCCACCGCATTGTATGGGACTAGACTTCTGCTATCACAAATGGTCATGCACACAACCGGAAGTGTTCCTGCTATTGCGATCATTCTGTTGATGAATGTGTAATGACTTTACATGATGCCTTGAGGTGTGGGAGGTACAACAGATGTGTATGATAGACATTGTAAGTCACAATACATTAGCGGGTCTTGCTGCACCTTGTCAGCACATGTGAATTGGACATCCATTATATCCGCATTCACTGTCCCAGATGTGTGTATGATAGTTGTGCATTGTCACTGGAGAGGCGTGCCGTCTGTGTGTAGCAATTAGCCAGCCATGTAACCTGAAGTGTCATCCATCTCTCGTGCAATGGTTGTTTTCCCATGACATCATTGATGTTTTGTGCTATACCCATCTCATGATGCTTGCCACTGACATTGTCATTTCACTTCTCAACTAGGAGTAGGCCGAATCTCCTACGTCAACTAACAGTGCTGGAGGACATGGAGAATGAGGCAATCATCCGGAAATTCAGGCTGGACAGACCAACATTGAAGATCTTGTGTGATCTATTGGAGCCCCACCTGTGGCCTCGCCGTCACTATCCTACGGCATTCACACCCACCTACAAGGTGATGGCAGCACTCCACTTTTTTGCAACTGGTTCCTTCCAGCTAACGCTGGGGGGATGTCGCAGCCCATGTTCAGCATGGTGCTGCAGGATGTGCTTGTGGCCATGATGCTCTATCGCAATCGCTACATACATTTCCCCAGGGGACGTGAATTGGCTGCCGTGAAGGGTGACTTCAATCCCCTAGGGCGCATCCCACATGTAGTTGGTACAATCGATTGCACCCATGTGGGTCTGTTGCCACCGATGGCGACGGAGCACATTTATCGGAACCGCAAACACTACCACTCCATGAATATGCAGGTGGTGTGCCTTGCGGACATGACAATCTCACATGTGTGTGCAAAGTATCCAGGTTCGGCACATGATTCGTACATCATGAGGAACAGCATGGTGCCACGGATGATGGAGAATCTGCATCTCGAACGGGCCTGGATTGTGGGTGAGGATCACTACTGCTATGGCGTGCTGTGTGTCACTTGCTGCACTCTGGCTGTACAACATTGCAATGTGTGATTGTCATTCACAGGAGACTCAGCATATCCCAGTCGCCCATGGCTGTTGATCCCACTCCGAAATCCCCAGACACCAGCAGACATCCGCTACAATGAGGCACATGGCAGGACACGACGGGTTCAGGTGCCTTGACAGGACTGGAGGCGCACAAGCATACTCGCCTGGGAAGGTGTGCAAGATCTTTGTGGCATGCTGTATGCTGCACAACCTGGCCATCCACAGGGGTGTCCCCCTGCTCCTGGACGATGGTGATGAACCAGGGCCACCACCTGCTCAGGGACCTCAATCCAGTGATGAGGACAGTGGAGAGGATGAAGGAGTTGACCTGCGCCAACAGCTCATTGTATGCTACTTCACTTGAGGTGCATGACGAGGTACAACGTGTACATTGTCTGGTGTTGTTGCTCTTGTTATGAATGGCTATGCGCGGATGTAACCGATTGGCACATGTTCTGTCACCCATGTGTGTTATTTGTGTAAATGACGTTCAGTGCCGAGATGTACATTGGACTGTATTTGTGCACATCTGCTAGACATTGTGTAATATGCCTTTGATGTCTTGGTTATTTGTAGTGCTGTGGTCTGTGTGTTGCCACAATGAGACCAGTGACTGTTGTTCTGTTATGTCTCCCTAGGTGCTACAGTGTGTTCCTGCCATGCATACTGTACATCATTTCTACAAATCATGGACATTGTCGACAATGTAAATACTAGACTACATAAATCACTACAAAAAATCTTGTGCTTAAGGTATTTTATTTTGTGAGTGGACATGTGATTGGTGCGGTAATATTTACATGAAGGTGTGGAATGAGCATTGAGTTGACAGTCCTGTTCAATGAGATGCTACGGTAGACACCACATGGATGTGGTGACCCAATCCAACAGAGAGGTGCCTTTGCCAGGGCAATGTGGGGAAAGATAGTCCAAAAAGTGAATGCAGTTGGGAAGAGGGTTGTCTTCACGGCTGGCTCCGTGACTGGCGTGTCGTAGGTGCTTTGCCTCCAGAAACTCCCAGCCTTTTCTTCGGACGCCCCCTAGATCTTTTGGGCGGTGGGGGGCCTGCTGAATGTCCAGCGGCGTCAGGGGAGTCGTCCCTCTCAGTTGGCGCAGGGGAGGATGGTGCACAGTCATCCTGCGGTGCAACAGAAGGGGACGGAGGTGGTGGTTGGGACACAGGCCTGTCCCTCTGCAACGCCACTTGCTGGCCCATGAGGTCCACTATCTGTCCCAGGCGGTTATCGATGGACCTCATCAGCATGATCAGCTCCCTCATAAGTTCATCTGACCGGCCACTTTGTCCCTGGACCTCTTGGTAGGCCTCTACAACTCTGGTGAAGTGGTCCAGGGATGGTGTCCACTCCTCCCGAGGTCTGGTGGGGACCCTGGCCCTCCCATGTGCTCTGCTGCCACGGACCTCTTCACTCGCCACTGGGGGGACACGCAATCTATCCCTGCCCTCCACAGCTGTTGGTGTGGGATGGTCATCCCTGGGGACAGGGTGGGTGTTGACGGTGGTACTGGTGGTCCTGGTGGTGTTGGTGGCAGTGGCGGTGGGGGCTGTGGTGGTTGCGGTGGTAGAGGCCGTGCCTGCAGGGGTCTGCTGCGTTGTAGTGGTGGTGGTGGTGGTGAGGATGGGGGCCTGGGACCTCTCGGTCTGTGGCACACCAGATGTGCCGGGCTGGAGCTCATCATCCATACTGTCCTGGGAGTCCACATCCGAGAGTCCATGTGGGGGAGACTGGCTCTGCTGGTCGTTGGTGTTGTCCTCAGCAGTGAGTTGTTCGTCACCTGTGGAGTAGATGGGGAGTGGTCAGTGTTTGTGTCATCTGTGTTTCATCATCTGTTTGTACACCACTTACATATGCATTCATCAGTAGTACTAATCATGACAACACCGTGTAACATTTCATAGTGCTGAGTCACATCATGGAGTCATACATGTTGATTGTCAATGCTTTAGGTTCTATTGTTATAGGTTGTCTCGATGCAGGTCACACACACACACCATGCGGATTTACTGTAGATACATGCCTGTAAGGTGACTGTGCAGGATGCAATGGCTGAGACATGCTCCTGGGTGGGGGGAGGCCTCCATGCTGCTGGGGTGTGGGCCAGGGGGAATGGTGGGAGTTGTAGTGCAGGCCTCCCTCCCACACCCTCTCAGTGAAGATGACTACCAACCTGTGAATCTGTTTGTTACACTGTGCAATGGCTGAGACATGCTCCTGGGTGGGGGAGGCCTCATGCTGCTGGGGTGGGGGCCAGGGGGAATGGTGGGAGTTGTAGTGCAGGCTTCCCTCCCTCCCTCCCTCCCACACCCTCTCAGTGAAGATGGCTACCAACCTGTGAGTCTGTTTGTTACACTGTGCAATGGCTGAGACATGCTCCTGAGTGGGGGAGGCCTCCATGCTGCTGGGGTGGGAGCCAGGAGGAATGGTGGGAGTTGTAGTGCCTGCCTCCTTGCCTCCCTCCTTCCCTCACTCCCACACCCTCTCAGTGAAGATGGCTACCAACCTGTACGTCTGTTTGTTACACTGTGCAATGGCTGAGACATGCTCCTGGGTGAAGGAGGCTTCCATGCTGCTGGGGTTGGGACCAGGGGGAATGGTGGGAGTTGTAGTGCAGGCCTCCCTCCCTCCCTCCCACACCCTCTCAGTGAAGATGGCTACCAACCTGTAAGTGTGTTTGTTACACTGTGCAATGGCTGAGATATGCTCCTGGGTGGGGGAGGCCTCCATGGAGCTGGGGTGGGGGCCAGGGGGAATGGTGGCAGTTGTAGTGCAGGCCTCCCTCCCTCCCTCCCACACCCTATCAGTGAAGATGGCTAACAACCTGTGAATCTGTTTGTTACACTGTGCAATGGCTGAGACATGCTCCTGGGTGGGGGAGGCCTCCATGCTGCTGGGGTGGGGGCCAGGGGGAATGGTGGGGGTTGTAGTGCAGGCCTACCTCCCTCCCACACCCTCTCAGTGGAGATGGCTACCAACCTGTAAGTCTGTTTGTTACACTGTGCAATGGCTGAGACATGCTCCTGGGTGGGGGAGGCCTCCATGCTGCTGGGGTGGGGGCCAGGGGGAATGGTGGCAGTTGTAGTGCAGGCCTCCCTCCCTCCCTCCTTACCACACCCTCTCAGTGAAGATGGCTACCAACCTGTAAGTCTGTTTGTTACACTGTGCAATGGCTGAGACATGCTCCTGGGTGGGGCAGGCCTCCTTGCTGCTTGGGTGGGGGCCAGGGGGAATGGTGGGAGTTGTAGTGCAGGCCTCCCTCCCATACCCTCTCAGTGAAGATGGCTACCAACCTGTAAGTCTGTTTGTTATACTGTGCAATGGCTGAGACATGCTCCTGCGTGGGGGAGGCCTCCATGCTGCTGGGGTGGGGGACTGGGGGAATGGTGGCAGTTGTAGTGCAGGCCTCCCTCCCTCTCTCCCTCCCTCCCACACCCTCTCAGTGAAGATGGCTACCAACCTGTAAGGCTGTTTGTTACACTGTGCAATGGCTGAGACATGCTCCTGGGTGGGGGAGGACTTCATACTGCTGGGGTGGGGGCCAGGGGGAATGGTGGTAGTTGTAGTGCAGGCCTCCCTCCCTCCCACACCCTCTCAGTGAAGATGGCTACCAACCTGTAAGTGTGTTTGTTACACTGTGCAATGGCTGAGACATGCTCCTGGGTGGGGGAGGCCTCCATGCTGCTGGGGTGGGTGCCAGGGGGAATGGTGGGAGTTGTAGTGTAGGCCTCCCTCCCTCCCTCCCTCCCACACCCTCTCAGTGAAGATGGCTACCAACCTGTAAGTGTGTTTGTTACACTGTGCAATGGCTGAGACATGCTCCTGGGTGGGGGAGGCCTCCATGCTGCTGGGGTGGGGGCCAGGGGGAATGGTGGTAGTTGTAGTGCAGGCCTCCCTCCCTCCCTCCCACACCCTCTCAGTGAAGATGGCTACCAACCTGTAAGTGTGTTTGTTACACTGTGCAATGGCTGAGACATGCTCCTGGGTGGGGGAGGCCTCCATGCAGCTGGGGTGGGGGCCAGGGGGAATGGTGGCAGTTGTAGTGCAGGCCTCCCTCCCTCCCTCCCACACCCTCTCAGTGAAGATGGCTAACAACCTGTGAATTTGTTTGTTACACTGTGCAATGGCTGAGACATGCTCCTGGGTGGGGGAGGCCTCCATGCTGCTGGGGTGGGGGCCAGGGGGAATGGTGGGGGTTGTAGTGCAGGCCTCCCTCCCTCCCTCCCACACCCTCTCAGTGGAGATGGCTACCAACCTATAAGTCTGTTTGTTACACTGTGCAATGGCTGAGACATGCTCCTGGGTGGGGGAGGCCTCCATGCTGCTGGGGTGGGGGCCAGGGGGAATGGTGGCAGTTGTAGTGCAGGCCTCCCTCCCTCCCTCCCACACCCTCTCAGTGAAGATGGCTACCAACCTGTAAGTCTGTTTGCTACACTGTGCAATGGCTGAGACTTGCTCCTGGGTGGGGCAGGCCTCCATGCTGCTTGGGTGGGGGCCAGGGGGAATGGTGGGAGTTGTAGTGCAGGCCTCCCTCCCATACCCTCTCAGTGAAGATGGCTACCAACCTGTAAGTCTGTTTGTTACACTGTGCAATGGCTGAGACATGCTCCTGCATGGGGGAGGCCTCCATCCTGCTGGGGGGGGGGCAGGGGGAATGGTGGCAGTTGTAGTGCAGGCCTCCCTCCCTCCCTCCCTCCCTCCCTCCCACACCCTCTCAGTGAAGATGGCTACCAACCTGTAAGTCTGTTTGTTACACTGTGCAATGGCTGAGACATGCTCCTGGGTGGGGGAGGCCTCCATGCTGCTGGGGTGGGGGCCAGGGGGAATGGTGGGAGTTGTTGTACAGCCCTCCCTCCCCCATACAGGCCTCCTCAGCAGGATGGCTGGCTACATGTTGGGTGGGGCTGGACAGTGTAATGGTGTTTGTGTATTGCAAGGTAGTAATTGCATTGTGGTGGTTGTCATTTGTATGTACTTACAAGCCTCTGCTCCCCCGGCTACTCCTATGAGACTCTCAGGTAGCAGTATGGCAAGCACCTTCTCCTCCCATGGTGTGAAGGTCTTCGGTGGGATGTAAGGGCCACTGCCAGTCTGGTTAGCCAGCGTCCAGTTCTTGCTCCTCCTCTCCTTGACAACCCTCTTCAGGTCATGCCACCGCTTCTGGATCTCCTTCTTGGATCTTGGGGTGGCCCCTACTGCAGTCACCCTTTGGACTATCCTTTCCCACATTTGTGTCCTGGTGGCTAATGGTGTCTGTTGAACCAGGCTACCAAATAGTTGTGGCTCTACTCTCACAATCTCGTTGACCATGACTGTCAACTCACTGTCGGTGAATTTGGGCATTTTTGGTGCTGTCATGGTCTGTGGGGGTTGAGGTGTTTGTGGGTGCAGGGGTGTGTGGGTGCAGGGTTGTTGTGGGGATGTGTGAGGTGGGTTGTGTGATGGGGGTTTGTTTGTGATGGTGTGATGGTGGTGTTGATGGTGGTGGTGGTGGGTGGGTGTGTGTGTGTGCTTAGCTCTATGGTCTCTCCTGTCAGGTGTGGTGTATGGCCTTCTAATCTGGAGTGATGCTAAGGATTGTGGTCAGTGAAGGGAGTGGCTTTGTACTCGGCTGTGTGGGTGTGTCCAATTGGAATTAGGTTGTCAGGTGTGTTGTGGGAGTGGTTCTGTGGTTTTGTCTTTGAGTTTACTAAATCATATTTATGTGTATGTGTTGTATATTTTGGGGGCAGTGCTACTTTGTTCATGGGATTTTGGCATCACTGAGGTGTATTCACATCCACCGGCATATTTTTCATGTTTGTCCGCAGCTGTGGCTTTGCTGCTGCTTGTGCGCCATTTCTCCCATTCACTCCTGGGTGCGACCGCGCCGGTCGTTGTCGGCGTTTCCGACCGCGACACCCTCGGGGATATCGTAATTTACCGTGCGGTGTGTCCGCTTTCCATGCGGTGGGATGTGCCTTTTCCGCTGCTTATCCATCCGCCGCGGTCCATTTTTTGCAGTCTCCGCCCGCGTCGGGTGGATTTGCTTGGCCCGCTATCGCCGCGGTCTGTCTTTTGTGGTGGTTCATCCTAATTTGGCGGACGGTATTTCCGCTGTCCTGTCGGGCGGTATTTTTCCGCCTCCATGGCGGTCGGGTGGTTTTCCGTGCGCTATCCTAATGGGCCCCTAAGTGTTGATTTTTGCAAATGTCTCCATAGACATTGGTTAAAGTGGAAGTAACATCCTTGTATGGATGTGTGCGGATATGTTTTAAGGATGGAATTTATCATTGCTTGTTCAAAGTCTATTATAATTTTTAGGGGAAACAAGTCTGTTGTTTCTTCTTTTATTTTGTTTAAACTTTCTGTGTATGTAGAAGTTTGTTTATTTGGTAACAAACTATAGATAAATGGTATGCAAGTATTATGGAATTGCCCATGTATAGTATATAATTGATAGAATGGTTTAGGGCATATGGTAAAAGTGCCATCCATCATCCATGTTTGACTTTCTTTTAATTTTTTTAGGTTGTTGTTTGTAGCAAACATTATTATCCTTTCATCTTTGTTGTTGTTATCCTAGAAGATAAAAGGTTCATCATTATGAGTTATGGTAAGCTCAGGTGGAATTATGACCTCTTCAAAAATTTTAGGTATTGGTATTGTTGGTCTTGTGGATTTTTTGGTCCTAGCTATGGTTCTTTTTATAGCAGCTATTGTTGGTAACTGACCTCTTGCCTCTCTAGGTACTCCAGGTAGTAATTCCTTAAGTATTACACTTGTTGGCAGGTCAGAGGTGCTGCTTAATTCCTTAATATTTTCTAGAGTAGATCTAACCTCTATTTCTGAGATATTAGGTGGATGGTTATGTTCAGTTGTATTAATTACACTTGTTTCTCTGGTTGTTGCACGGCCATAGCATTTGTTAGAGTAATACTTACTACATTTCCAGTTTACTTTAAGGGCTTTTTGTTTTTCCTGAGTATAAGTATACCCCATATAGCATAACAAAAAATTTCCTTTCTGAGATGTTACAAATCTTGCTTCTTGTGTCATTGTTGGTTTCTTAAATCTAAAAAGGGTGTATTAAATATTATTAGAAACGTTTTTATATTAAAAGAGTAATTAATTATGTATGACATTTTTTTAGGTACTTACCAATTGTAAAGTTGTAGACCTTCAAAGTAGATGTATGTTTTGCTTGATGCTTTTATTGATTTTAGTGGAAAGAAAGTTAAGTATATTTTAGCAAATGTTAATATGTGTCTTTTGGTTACACATTTGGTAGGGTACTATATTTTAATATGGAAAAGTTCTGTTGATTTTATCTAAAATAGAAATCAGTTTTAAAAAATACATTGATACATTTTTAATAAAATCAAGTACTAACATTGTGCGTTTTTTAAGACAAATAATAGTATATGTGCATGTCTCCTATACTTACCAAGTGTTAATTCTTAGTTGTTGAATGTAGATCTTTTGTTGATATATTGCTGCTTTTCCTTTGTAAGGTATCTGTTGAAATAAATATTTGTATGATTAATAATTTGTTTAGTATTTATAATTGAAGTAGCATTTTTTTAAAACAAGCATTTCACATGTTCTTTCTTTTAAACATGTGTTTATTAAATAAAATAATTTAGAAAGTTAAGTAGGAGTTTCTTAGATGCTTATAACATTTTAGCTATTTATTTAGCTTTTCCTTAGTGTTTAAAAAGGACATTTAATATACATACATTTTAAGTTGGTTGTTTTAGTTTTGTAGAAAATGTTCATCTGTTTCTTAAAGTTGAATCTGTTGTGGAAATATGTAGAGATAGAAAGAAAAAGCAGTTTTAAAGCTTTGACTATGAATAGTAGGTTACATTTGATGTCACATTTTAATCAGAAAAATAAGATTACTTACTTTTTGTTGATTTGTAGTATTTTCGTTAACAGATGAATCTTTAAGGTAGTAGAACAATTTGAAGTGTTTCTTCAAGCTGAATATTTTCTGCTGGTTTTAGAGTATTATTTTCACTTCTTTATATAGGGTATGTTTAATTAGTGTTTGTTTGTGATTGGTTAGATACCTTGAAATGTGTTTCTATTGGTTAGTTTGAATTTTTTTAAGTTAATTATTCAAGTTAGTTGTATGTTAAATGTTTATCCAGAGAATTAGTGTATTTGTAAGTATTTTATAAATAGTTTATTAAATTAGTATAGCTTGTAAAAATGTATAATATTGAATAAAAAATGTGTATATATTAAATGTGTGTGTATAAATTGTTTTTATTGATGTAGTTATTTTTAATAATTGTTTTAGAGAGATATATTTATTTAATAGTGTTTTGTATGTATATACATAGTTATATGGGTTTATTTATATTTGTTTTAATGTGTAGTGTGTTTTAAAAAAAATTAGATTAATTTAGAGCAGTCGATATTTAGATAATGTCGATATTTTTGCTGTCTATATTTTTGTAATCAATGTTTTTGTAATGTGCTATATTTAATTATAACAGTCGATATTTTTTGATTCGATAAATGTGTGTTCGAAATTTGTGCAATCAATATTTTTGTATATCGATATAGTTTGATCGATGTTTTAGTAGTTTTATAAATAAATATAGGGTGTCGATGTATTTGTAATCGATATTTGAGACACGATATTTGTGTAGGTCGAATTTTGGTAAATCGATAATTTGTCAGTGATTCGGCTGCATCAGAGGCTAAATCAGTATATTCCTTGGTTTTAAGGTGCAATGCCTGCTTTACTTCTTACGAGTCATCTACCCAAAGTTGCCCCTCCATCTGCAATATTTCTTCCTTTAGGTGGACAATTCCTGCTAGTTTCTCTTTTTTTGACCAACAATTTGAGCCAGAGCGACCACCCAAATTACCACTGTGTAGGCCCCCTACGGTGTCACAGCCGCTTCTACTGATCCCTCATTCTCTTGGAAATACAGTTCCGTGTCTCGCATGATTTTGGCCCTTATTTGGAATACCCGGCGTTAATTGGAGCTGTTCTGCTGTCTTGGGCCCACCCACCTCTAGTCGGCACCAAATGGGAGAATGGTCTGGGATACCCCTGGTTAAGTGGTGTACTTCCTTAATGCTATCCATCCGATTCACCGACGTTATTATATAGTCAATCCTGGACATACTACGATGGGCCACTGAGAAGTAAGTTTACTACTGTTCTCCAGGATGCAACCTCCCCCAAGCGTCCACTAGACCCAGGGCTCCCAAGAAGCTATGGATCTGCATTGGGGAGAGATGCAAGACCTTCTGGGGCCAGCGGTCTAGGGAATCTGAAACAATGGAATTGAAGTTGCCTCTGATCACTAATCAGGAGACTTCTGAGATCTTTAATTGCTTGGACATGTAGACCCGGTGGCACATAGGCAGAAACCAGGTAATGTTGCAACCCCCCCATGTCCTTGAGGTCGCTGCAAATCTGCCCACGCTGTCTGTCCAAATGTGATCAATCGTTGTTGGGAATGATTTCCCTATTATTATTCCCACCCCCCCTAGACCCAGACCCAAATGTGGAGTGTGCTACTAGCATAAACCCCCACCTCAACATCTCTTCACATGCATTTCCTAGTAAGTGTGTTTCTTGTAATAAAATCACATTGGGCAAAGCCGCTTTATAAATTGAAGCACTACTCCCCTCTTGATCTTGTTCCCCAGTCCATTTACATTCCAAGATAGCAATTTGAGCTCATGTTTAACTGTAGGAGCCATCATTATCTAGGGTGTATGTCTGCGGTCGCGAGGGGGGCCCCCCACCTGTTCCGCCAGTTTGTGCTGCACCTACTACCTGTCCCGCCCTGTAGTACATCAGTGCATCATAACTAAGTTGTGTCAATTGAATTGTCGCTGGTATCACCTGTTTTGCAAGTCCTGTCTAAAATTTCTCTTAGCTGAACTAAACTCCCCCCCCCCTCTTGGCACGAAAGTGTGTTGTTCTCATGTGAGCATCACTGTTATGTTCTGTAACGGAAAGTCTAAGTGCACAGGATGCCAACCCTTTAAACATATGTAACTTTACCCCCTCCCTGCCCTTCTGCATGCAGGTAATGGAACCTCCCGCCACCCCGAACTTGCAAAGTGCCTATCGCCCACCCCTAAAACTTTAAGGTGCATGTGTCCAACCCGACACCTGTTCTGAACATTAAAGGGAAATAGTGGATCAATGACTTGATGTTCCCATAATGATTTAATTGTAGAACATCTGACAATCCCACATCGACAGTTTGTTCACTAGTTCGTATTCTGGCTGCAGATATGTTAATTAAAGGGTTCCAGCCATTACTTAGCCCTGAAAAAGTGTGGCTCTGGGGCCTTCACAATTAGAACAATTTATGCAGACCAGTTCTCATTTGTCTCCTGCCACTGCCTCACGTTCTCACGTTCTCCCGGTGGGGATCTTGTGTCCTGATCCCACTGCAATTTCTCTTGTCCGCTTTGTTGGTCTCTGTGGGCCCCCCCCCCTTCCTGGCCTGTCACCAACCAACGAGCCAGCCCCATGCCTCCTCAGGCGTGGTGAAGAATCAGACCTTCCCTTCTGATTTCACTCTCAATTTGGCCAGAAAAAGCATCAGGTACTAAACGTTGTCTTGCAGCTATTTCTTTACTTCTGGGAATCTGCGTCTCTGTCATTGCACCCTGAGTGTGACGTCCGGGAAGAAAGTCACTCTACCATTCTGGAATTCGATTGGAGGTGCTGTCTGAGCCGTCTGCAGGATGATGCCTCTATCACTATAGTTAAAGATTCTCACAACTAAAGGTCTGGGGGGCCACTGGTTTTGGTGTGCCCCCAGGCACCCTGTGCGCTCTCTAGACCATGAAAAATGTCGACAGTCGAGATGGTTTAAGGTAAGTAGTGATCAGTTCCCCAACAAACAAGTCCTTCGATGGATCCTCCGCTCATTCCGGGACCCCAATATACGACATTATTGCACCGTGAGCGACACTCATACTCATCCAGTTGCACCTCATACCTCACGCTCAGGGTCTGGAGATCATCAACCCTCCACTGAAGGGCGGTCGTGTCAGTAACAAGCGAGCTTGTGGTCGACTCAACATCCTTGAATCTGGTATTCATGGGGTACATGTCTGCTCTAATCAGGGATACCTCTGATGACACAGAGTCAATCCTGGACTCCAACTACGTCCTAACCGTCGTTGTAGCCATTAGGATGTCCTGCAATGTTGGTTCCATTGCCCCATCCGTTGTCTGTTGTTTGGCCCTTTTGGATGGGGCCGGGACCCTTGTCCCAGGCAACTCTTCCAGTTTGGCCTGCATAGAGGCCTTAGAGTTGCAACCACCCGCCATGACCGGGCCGTGCGAGCCCAAATGAGAGCTGGTTGAAACTAGTTGGGTAGTTTTTGCGTGGCGTGTGGGATGACTTTGCTCGATTGTTCCCCTTTTTAATGGCAACATTACCAGTTTATGAGCTACCAGGTAATGCACTGCTTTTCATGGGTAAAGCTAGCTACGGTGCATCTGTGGTGGATTAAGTGTGGTAGCGCCTAAGGGTGTGTAGACAGCTCTGTGGCTCTTGTTTCAGCTCCGTTATACTGGAGGGGATATTGGCTAGAACAAAAGTTGCTTGCGAGTGCTTGGGCTGCTGGATCAGTAAGCCCAGTGTCTTCTTTACTTCTCACCGCCACTCCTGGGTCAGGGAGGCCAAAGTGCCCTCATGTTACAGTCACAGAGAGGCATGTAACCGCTATGTCTTCTTCGAGCAACAGCGGTGGAGCCAGGCGGTAAGAGACCCCTACTCCTGCTGCCATCCCGTCGCTCAGCAGTGACCAGATACGCCTCCTTGTGTAGAGTTTTGTCAGTCCTCATGAATCCGGGTAGAGTTGGATCTTCACTGGCTGCCTCCTGTACCTTTTCCAATTGCCTTCGAAACGGCCGTGAGACTCAAGTCACCGCCGCTGCTGGGGAGATCAACGGGGTTTTCGGACTTGCGCTGCTCCTCTACTCACCGGTCTCGGGAGGACAGGCAGGACCCAACTTCAGTATCACTCGTCCCACACACCCCGGCTGTAGGGCAGAGTGCGCTCAGGCCACTCTTTTACTTGGCGCTCCACCACTCAGTGTCTCTGTGTCTCCGGGGTCTCGCTGGAGCTGGTCGCTCTGTTCCTCTCTTAGGCTGTTCAACTTTGGCCTCCACATCCAACACAGGTTGTTCCATGCCAGAGAACTGGTTGTGGTTGTAGAGCGGGGCCTATGCGCCCCTCCTCCACCGTCGAGGCAGTCACAACAGGCTGCTCACGTCTTTGGGTCGATCTCGGCCAGCCTGTGCTAAAACAGGCAATAGCAAAGCTCAAAAGGCTCAAGTTGGGCTCATAGGCACAAATCTATCTTTTATACCTCTGCCTTCCCAGATTTATGAGTGGATTATCACCAGAACTGGAAAACTCGGACAGAGCCGCCTCAAGGTGCGGCCATGTTGCTCTGTGGCTGACCACGCCCCCTCAACATATCCAATGGTAATTATTTAAAACAAATCATTGTTTGTACTCTTTTATCTTAAAGAGCTAGCATCCATTGACAATTGCAATAGTACTGGGAGGCTTTAGGTGTATGTCAGTTGCGTTATATAGCTGGAAGGAATAACATCTCTGAGAGAAAACTAAATACTGGTTGGGTGGCACACTATGGGAATCATAGAAATGTATTTTACATTTTCCGAGACATGTCTTCGCATATTTCTATATGACTACTTGCAGCCATCAGATGTGGGTGCTTCCCAAATCCTGGTTACATTATTTTCTGCCAAAGTTGATGCCACATTCAGTGCAAGACACTGGGCAAGCACACACATTACAGGGCCTGAAGTTGTCGTGCTGTACAATTTCCACATTATAGTAATTGTTGAACATATTAATGTAGTATGATTTGGGGCAGTTTTTAATATGTTTAATAGTTCAAAACTATATGTTCCCACTGCTTTATAAAAATTGCTTTCTCATTAAATTCAATTGCTTTAAAATGCACTATTGCCAATCGTTTTTCAATTTTTTCCATAGTCATACCTAACTTTTATTCCTCACCACTTTCAAATTTCACCAGCCATAACTGTTCCGTGGCAGCAACTCCTCTGCTGATTTCGGTTGGTGACTCTGCAGTGCTAAGAGGGTGCATTTGTAGTAGCTACAAAGACTACAATGGCTGATGGAGTTGTGCTTATGATGGAGGTAATCATATTGCTAGTAACAAAAGTATGAGTGATAGGACAGTTGATGAGCTTTTACATTTTTGTGTTCTGCACTCTGGCTGTAGGTGGTGTTGCAGTCAGACTTTCTCACTAGAGACAAAAGTCTGGGCATACCCGCCCCTCTTAGGGCAACTATAGCAACCCAAAAAGATGATGAACAGAATGCTGAACATTGTGATGTTGCTATGTGCACCCTAAGTAGCTACGGGTATGCCCAGATGTGGGTCCCTTGCTCGCTGTGCCACTGGATTCAAGGTAGCCTGGCTGATGACGGGTTATAACCCCAAACCGGTCCCAGGATGCTTCTTTCCAGTCCAGGGAGGAACTGGCCTGAAAGTTTGCGCTGGACTGTTTCCATGGGGAGAAGGGTCAAGAATTGCATATGGCTGGGTCCAAATTGGGATGACGTGGTGAGTAAAATAACAATGGATTAAACCCAGATCTGTGACTGGGGATGTTTGAAAAGTTTTAACACTCGGTTCATCATTTTATTTTGTGATGTTCCACTGTTCCCCACTGCTTGAAAGACAAAGTGCCATGCCTTGCAAAGGGTGCTCTCACCTATTTTAGTACTCCCTACTCCTATTGCGATACAAAGCAGGTCACAGTCCTATAGGCACCCCCATCTGCAACACGTCGGTGTCCAAAAAATTCCCAGTAGTTAACAGCTGTGCTCGGCAAGAAGCAAGAAAGGTTTAAAAGTCATAAGATGCCTGGTCAGGAAACTGAAATACAGCACTTGGATGTACTCCTGGAATGAGATACATTCAAGCTGGGAAGCAATATGTACAAAATAGTACACATGAGAGGTAAAAAGTGCCTCCTGAAACTAACAAGGGGAAAACCATCCAGGCAATCTTAAGAGCCTTGGCTGAAGATGCAGAGAATGATTGGTGGCAAAAGCAAACACCAAATTTCTGAAGAAGCAGGAAGAAGAAATAAGCCAAGGCCACGTCCATATGAATATGATAAAGAAGGTCCTGCTGTGTGAAGCAAACATCTAGGACAAAAATAGAGCAAAGCAGTCAAAGAATGCAATAGAAAATATTAATACATGTATCCTTCAATCAGACCTGTCTCCTTATATATGGTCTAAAATTAACTAAAATCACAGGAAATAACCATAATTCATCTTGTTTTGGGCTTCCTGGACCACATTTTATGAATTGACAACCACCTTGGAAACTGCTCTTTAAAGTTCTGACCCACGCCTTGGCTTTGAAAATTATGGCATTTGCTTGGGAGGCATAAAAGCCCATGTTTCACATCTGTCTTTCAGTGGGATATTCCACAAGCCAACTGCTGCCAGATTCATCCCAAGCGTAGGATCAGCTTGAATGATGCCCATCCCTGCGGTCAAGAATGTGAAGGCTCCAGCACTGCTTTGGCTATGTAGGAGCTCAGCTATGCAATGAGCCTGGAGCCTCAAGATAACCTTCATGCCAATGTGGTCATATTGTGTCTCCGTCTTGGCCAGTGCAGGTCCTCTGATAATCTTAAACTTACATATTGGAATGGATTTCACAAGGTGCTTTAAATAAGTACAATAGTTATTATTCAAGGATTTTGGTACTTTTTGATACTTTTTGGTACAAAGAGAACATATGTGATGCTAATTGGTACTTATGTTTTGAAAGTGGTTCAGAGGATCCTACGGGCTTATCACATTCCTTTAAAAGGGAAATTACAATGGCTTTGAGTAGAAGCAGTGGCTAACTCCAGAAGGCCCCCTCCATCAATATTCCTCCTTTATAACATGGGAGTAATTTTCCAGCTCTAGAAAAGTCAATGGAGGCAGCCAATTACCCGTAGCCCTTTTCAGGACAGAGATCCAATATGGGATAAGCTTTTTTCATTCAAGTAAACCAGTTTAGTCAAACCCACATCAAGGTAATTTCTGTGCAACTTAGATTTTTATTTCAGGGTGCATTGTCAAGCACAGAAACCTCAGTGTTTAAGTTGAACACTAGCTCCAGAACATTAAATGGAGAGAAGAGCTAATGATGTGAGAGAGGCAATACTCACACATTTTAGATGTTCTGCAGATCTTAATCCAGAGAGATCAAAAATCTAGATTTCCGAAAGAAGAAAAAACAGGGGGCTCCACCTTGACAGGAAGATTTCCTACAGGAAGGTGTAGATATGAGATTTGACATCAGAGTCCTCAGTCACATAGCCCCAGTCACAAGGCAATAAAAAGCACAGACTGCCTCTCAGCCTTGGTGCTAGAAGTTGTATAATATGCAAGTCCCCGCTTCACTTCACAAAGAAGATTTCTGTGTCATAGGGCCTGGTGGTGAGTACAAGAGCTTTGCTAATGTTTTACTCATTTGCTGGCCATTAAACAATCGGTTGAAACATCTATATTGTTTTGTTGTTGTTCGTTCACTACCTGCATTAACCTGTCTATGGGAACAGGGTTCTCCTGATGTAATCAAACCTCTACTTATCCACCCAGGTAAATAATGGATGCTCATATCCATTTTGCAGTCATGGTCTGAAATTTGTGTATTAGCCCCTGAAACGTTACATGGTGCATCCCTGCCATTTCAAGGCACAGACTATATCCATGCTGGGCGTATTATTGTTGGAGTGCACAGTAATGAAGAGATCATTGTGATTTAAATTCTGAAGGTATATCTTGAACGCCACCTCTACTGTTGAGATGAGCTTCATTTCTGAGCAGTGAGCTATGTGGCTTATGGCAGGTTTTGTGAGGCCCTGCATGTTGTTGCTGAGCCCTTTCCAGTGCCACTTGGAGATTCCTTTCCATCATGCCTTGCACATTTTTTTGCCCATACATGGTCTCTCTTGAAATCCAAAATGAGAGAGTACCATTTAACCGTTTATGTTTATGTTTTCGAAATTTGTTTAGCGCAACAAATACCCTGGGGTGTCTCGGCGCATTAGAACTTCAAGGGACAAATGCCAGCAGATGGAATCATTGGTCAAATAACCAGGTCTTCAAAGATCTTCGGAAGGAGATGAGGGTGGGACTGGTTTTGATCGACAAGGGTAGAGAGTTCCAGAGTTTGGGGGTCGCTACCAGATAGCGTCTGTCTCCCCAGGTTGAGGTTCTGGTGCAGGGAACAGGTAGTAGGAAGGTGGAAGCTGATCGCAGAGATCTTTTTGGGGCATAGATCTGAAAAGCATTCCTAAGGACCGGTCTCGTGTATAGCTTCATAGGCGATACAGAGTGCCTTAAATTTGATCCTGTTCCTGACTCGTAGCCAATGAAGGCGGCGTATTGCCAAGGAGGTAGAGTGCTGTTTGGGAATGTCGAGCAGGACTGTGGCTGCCGCATTTTGAATGGATTGCAGTTTGTTTAGGACTTGTTCTTGCGCATTGAGGAATAGCACATTACTATAGTCTATTTTTGGGAAGATGAATGTGGTAATCAGAGTCTTTCCTGCTGAGGCTGGCAGGTATGGAAGAAGTTTTTTTAATTTTTCTCAGTGCAAAAAAAGAGGAGGAGACCACTGAATTTACTTGATGTTTGAATGATAGCTTGTCATCGAAGATGACTCCCAGGTTTCTGACCTTGGTCACCGGGATCGGAGGGGGCCCCATTTGCTTGGGCCACCAGCTGGGAGACCATTCTGGTGAGAGGGTGCCAAAGGTCATCACCTCGGTTTTATCCGAGTTAAGTTTCAAGCAGTTCCTCGACATCCAGGAGCAGATGTCTAACATCCCCTCCTGGAATCTCGAGGCAACTGCAGGTCCGTCTCTGTGTACCGCCAACACCAGCTGTGTGTCATCAGCGTAGGTGGTTAAGGATAAGCCATGGGTTCTTATAACTCTCGCCAAGTCCGCTACATATATATATAAATAATGTAGGGCTTAGCGATGAGCCCTGGGGTACCCCGCACGGTAAGGTGAAAAAAGGTGAGTAAAATTTCCCCAACCTCACCGCCTGCGTGCGGTTGGCCAAGAAGGAGGTGAGCAAGTTTTTGGCCACATGGTTAACCCCCAAGGCTGCGACACGGTTGATCAAGATGGAGTGATCAACCGGGACGAAGGTGGCGGACAGATCTAAAAGTATAAGGACCGCCGCTCCACCGTGGTCTAGGATGGCCCTGATTTCATCGGAGGCCTTCATTAGGGCAGTTTCTGTCCCGGGGGCCCTTCCTGAAACCAAACTGCGTGTCGTCCAAAAGCTGATGCGTGTCAATAAATTCTGACAGCTGTTGATTCATCAGGGATTCGAAGATTTTAGCAGGAAAAGGGAGACAGGCAATAGGTCTGTAGTTGGCTGACTCACCCGGGTCCAGGGAGGGTTTTTGAGCAGAGGTTTGATAATTGCCTTTTTCCATATTTCCGGATAGACTCCTGTTTGGAAAGTTGAATTACAGATGTCTGTTAGGGGGGGCGAGATAGTGTCCGCAATGGAGTTAGCTATAGAAGGTGGGCATGGGTCTAGAGGGGATCCTGACTTTGCTGTCGGTGGAGTCTAAGGTCCTCGGTAAACCAAGGTGCGGATGGTGCAGCACGGTTGGGAAAGATACATTTGGTAAAATTTCCCCAACCTCACCGCCTGCGTGCGGTTGGCCAAGAAGGAGGTGAGCAAGTTTTTGGCCACATGGTTGACCCCCAAGGCTGCGACACGGTTGATCAAGATGGAGTGATCAACCGGGACGAAGGTGGCAGACAGATCTAAAAGTATAAGGACCGCCGCTCCACCGTGGTCTAGGATGGCCCTGATTTCATCGGAGGCCTTCATTAGGGCAGTTTCTGTCCCGGGGGCCCTTCCTGAAACCAAACTGCGTGTCGTCCAAAAGCTGATGCGTGTCAATAAATTCTGACAGCTGTTGATTCATCAGGGATTCGAAGATTTTAGCAGGAAAAGGGAGACAGGCAATAGGTTTGTAGTTGGCTGACTCACCCGGGTCCAGGGAGGGTTTTTGAGCAGAGGTTTGATAATTGCCTTTTTCCATATTTCCGGATAGACTCCTGTTTGGAAAGTTGAATTACAGATGTCTGTTAGGGGGGGCGAGATAGTGTCCGCAATGGAGTTAGCTATAGAAGGTGGGCATGGGTCTAGAGGGGATCCTGACTTTGCTGTCGGTGGAGTCTAAGGTCCTCGGTAAACCAAGGCGCGGATGGTGCAGCACGGTTGGGAAAGATACATTTGGTCAGGACTAATTGGTCCGCAGCTTCCTGAATCCAATCCTGGTACTTGTTTGAACTCAGGGTTGGGTCAGGGGGTGAGGTTCCGTGACGACTCCGTGACGACTTGAACCCGTGTTTTCAAGTTTGTCGGAAATACATAGTATTGGTATCAGTGAACCGCAAATGATCCATTTAGTATATCCTAGTGTTTTCGCTACGCTACGAGCAAGAGCACTCCTTCCATTGACATATTTCTGATATACCCACGGCATCCATCTTAGATCGTGGCCGCCATATTGTGGTTCCTTGCCCTCACATATGCAATAGCCTCTGATCATTTCATTTACTCCACTTTGATTAAGGACACGTAGCCTTAGCCGGAGATTCACCTCTTACAGGACACGTGCACCTTAAACCAGATCACGCTGAAGTTGCATGACTCGACAAAGGCTGCCTCCTCTGCCCGAGGCCAGCCCACCTGAACTGGTTTTCCTGTCCATTGTACCTGATCATGATTAGGCGGCCGAAGCCGGTAGCCTTGCCCATTTACAACCTACAAACATCTCTTATCCCGCTTTTCTATCTTCTGCACCTGGCTCTGCTCCTTTCCTTCTGGGCCTTTATTAGGGGGAGGTAACGAACTTTACGATGAGGCGGTCCGGGTCCTGAATGCAATATTGACAGGGGATTGTGATGAACTAGTGGGAACCCCTCTTCGTGATGTTTGGTATCAGATATTATCGACAATTCCTGTGTAACGCCAAATATTTATTGTTTAGAGACACAAAGGTTTGGGAATGTACCGACATGTGAAATATTTGCCTAGAGCACAATTTTTAGTATATAAGGAGCAACCCACTTTGTACAAATCGAACAGGCTCCTAGTTTCTGCCCGTGTGTAGATTCTGTGACTTCTGTGTCCCTGCAGTAATAAACCTTTGGTCTTTGACGCCACCATCGAGAAGCCCGTGTTTCTGTTCATTTGTGCACCAAGGCAGGTGGAACTCCGGGGTCTTTGGGTGTTGTACCCTGACACCTCTGGACGGAACCAAAAAGTCCAGAACTCCAATTGGCGCCCAACGTGGGGCGACGTCATTCGGTACCGGTCCAAAAGCCTGAAGAGTTCGAGAAGCTTCGTGCGAAGATTCCTGAGGGAGGCGCCCCACTTCATCGATCCCGGCATATCGCAAAAGTGGCCCTGAAGTTCTCTTCCACGAGGGTTCCCGTTCAGGACGGCTGCAGTGGGCCGTTGCCTTGACCGTCGCCCTGTCTTGGACCCGAAGTGGTGCAGTCCTTAGTACGGCGAAACGTGACGGGTCTCTCCTTGGTGACGTCTTCAGTGCCTCAGTTAAGTATTTAGTGATAGCTAGCTGGTTACTTTGTGAGGATTGTTAAAAATCCTTGATCGGTTCTTGGTTTAGTTTGGTTTTGTTAGATTATCATTGGTTGTTCTAGTTACGATAATCTATTTGGTTCAGTTTTGGGTATCGATACATCAGTTCGTTTTGGTAGGCCTAAGTTCTTGGTTCGAGTGCACATATTTGTTCCGTGTTTTGTTTGTTTTGTGTTCCAGACTGAAAATGGTAAGTCGGAAAATGTTGTCTTGTTTTAGTTGCAACAGTGACTCGCGATTGGAGGACTCTTGTCTGGTTCCTCCGATTGGGACTCCCCTATATGATTTATATTGTAAGTATGGTGTGGGTCCTATAACTTATAATGAGATATGGGTCCGTTATTGTAAGAAGGATGGTGTCCTTAGTTGGCCACTGCATGGTAGTTTTGAGCAAGAGATTCTCGACAATTTAGAAGCGAAATTGTTTAGGAAGAAAGCCCGGCCGGCAATGTTTGATTCCTTTCTTTATTGGCGGAAAGAATCCAAACAGAGAGAAATGAAAAGGTTGAAGAAAGAACAGAAAGAACTAGAAGAGTTAACTCTAGAGCAAGCGACTAAACAGTTGCAGGCTAACGAGTGTGAAAAGGCCATAGATGTAGCCATTAGAGAGCATAACTTAGCGATTGACAAGTGCTATCCTGCCTTGCCATCGAAAATGGCTAAGATACTGGAGGATTCCGAAAACGATCCTCTGCTGTCTTATCTATTACGTTCGCCTCCACCGTACGCACAAGGTGCTGCGGCCCAACTTATACCGAATGTTCAATTGCCGGTTGCTGGACAACCTGGTGTTCTTGTCCCTCAGAATCAAGTTCCTGTACTTCCTGTGGTGAATGTAAATGTTCCTACAGCTCCTCCTCTTCCTACACTGCCCGCTCTTATACCTACCTCTGTACCTACTGCTCCAGAAGCTATTTTCCTCGATACTCCTACTGTTTCGTCATCTATTCCTACCTCTACTGCATTCTCTATGTCTGCGAGTGTACTAACTCCACTTTCTGTTCGTCGAAGAATCACTGATTCTGTTACTAATATTCTGTCTCCTTTATATAAATCCTTAATTAAGACTCCTACTCCTGACTCTGTACAGAGACGGAGTCAGCTTCCTAGTACTGAGGAACGGGGAGTTTTAGACTCCACGGCTCTCAGATGGATTTCGAAGGGTAGAAGATATAGTACGAGAGATGTGTTAGACACATTTATGCAATGGGGAGAGCCAACACAGCGATACGTCTTTGACGAGATGTGCTCGTTGTTGCGTGAGGAAATAGAAGAAGACGATGTCGAATCAGATTTGGAAGATTTAATTAGGGTTCAAAAGGAGTTTGCTGCTGGAATGATAGTGGGCGATAATATAAAGGAAGCGATGGAACTCATTTTGAGTTTTAGGAATGATCCATCTCTTCGTTCTCCGAGAGATTTAGAGAAAGGTAAAGTGAAGCCAAGTCGCCAATATCCTATGAGGGAAGTTCCTCCAATCTGGCGCGAAGCAGTGCCACGTGATGATAATGCTGGTATTGCAGGTGCTCCAGCACAGTTCCAACGAGTGTGGATACACATTCCATGGAAGCGAGCAGAAGTGTTAGCAGTGAAACAGGCCTTGCCAGATCCGCGTAAGAATCCAGCCGGATATTACAAGGAATTGACACAGACAGTTGAGGCTTGTATAATGAACTTAGCCGACATTGATATGTTGTTTGGTAATGTAGTTCCGCAACCAGTGTGGGCTAAAATTCGTAGAGAGGATCATCAGGCTGTTTTAGGTGGTGATTGGGCAGCTATCACTGCAGCAGATGGTCAACAAATAGGTGGTGCGAAACCCGAACCTTTGATCGCTAATCTGCCAGGTAGAATAATAGATTTAATGAAGACTCTGATGCCAGCATTGCGTGTTAATTGGGACAAGTTGTCAGCATGTAGGCAAAAGAAAGACGAAAGTGTCTCGGACTTCTTCACGAGGTTCGAAGAGACTTTTGTGGATCATAGTGGTCAGGATATGAGCACTGAAGGAGGACAGAGATTGTTTGTCGATAAATTTGTGCATAATTTGTTACCTGAATTATGCAATAAATTAAAAGATTCAGAGAGTGCGTGGGCTGTTTCCACAACTGCGCAAATACTTGCGACTGCACAGTACTATGAAAATAGGGATAAAGAGGAAAAGGAAAAATCAGAGAAGAAAACGAAAGATTTAAAAACTAAAGTTCTTTTACAGCAGGCGTATCCGCCTCGCACGAATCAGACTAATATGCAACAGAATTCGTATCAAAAGACAGATTATAATTCGACCAGGCCTCAATACCAGTGGAATCAGTGTGCGTACTGTAAGAAAGAGGGTCACTATAAAAATGATTGTCAGATTTTAGCGCAAAATAATGCGGCAGCAGCTCAGAGAGGTCGTGGTGGTTTTGTACAGAATTCTAGAGGACGAGGACGAGGTGCTATGCCTCCACAAACTAATGATCGTCCATCCAATCACTTTGATCAACGAAATGGACAATCTGTTCAACAAAATAGATCTCAGCAATATCTTGTTGAGGATTATTGTGAAGTTGAAGAGGGATTTCAACAAAATGGGTACTAGGACAGCCATGGACAGAGAGAGGGAGTAGTATCAGTTCCAGTGGATCAGAGTGGGCCTTATGTCGCAGTAGCAACATCAGGTGTAGTCGAACCGTTTCTGTTGGATACTGGTGCCGCGAAAAGTTCTATAATGCATGCGAAACTCCCTGGCGCACCTTTGTCTGGCTCAACAAATGTTTCCGTAGGTTTTTCAGGCGCCCCTGTGTACAACCCGATATCTGGTCCTTTGTCTATTTCTGTTGGACCGTGTCATTTGAAAGCACCCTTGATTTTGACGACAGGTTGTAATGAAAATCTGCTTGGTTTAGATTTGTTAAAGCGACTATATGCGACATTGTACTGTTCTCCGGAAGGAGTACAGCTTACTTTGGGTAAAAGACTCACCTCTCCGATGTACTTGTCAATGGACGCACTCCCGCCGGAGCTCCGTTCACTCCCTGATTCTCTTTGGGCGACTGGTCCTAATGATGTAGGTCTCCTAGAAATTCCACCGTATGTAGTGACTTTGAAAGCAAATGTGAAATTTCCAAGAATTCCCCAGTATAAAATATCGAGTGAAGGTGAGCGTGCACTTTTATTGATTGTGCAAGATTTGATTAAGAAAGGTGTGGTTGAAGAAACGCGAGGAAATGTTTGTAATAGTCCTGTATTACCGATCTTGAAACGAACTGATCCTACAAAGCCTCCAGTCTATAGGTTTGTCATAGACCTTAGAGAAGTTAATAAGATTGTAATTCCACAGTTTCCTGTAGTGCCAGACATTACTGCCTTGTTAACATTGATACCTGCCACAGCTACGTGGTTTTCAGTTATAGACCTGAAGAATGCCTTTTTCAGCATTCCGATAGCTGAAGAAAGTAGGGATATTTTTGGCTTCTGTCTAGGAGGTCGCAGTTTCAGATTTAAACGCGCTCCACAAGGCTATTGTGAGAGTCCATCCATTTATAGTCAAGCTTTAAAAAGTCAGCTAGATTCTTTTGTTCTTCCTCCAGGTTCTGCCCTAGTACAGTACGTAGACGATCTTTTAGTGGCTGCCGATGACAAGGAAACTTGCAAAACAGCTACGATTTCGTTAATGCATCATTTGTCCAATTTGAATCATAAGGTGTCTCCTTCCAAAATGCAATACTGCTGCCAAGAAGTAACCTACCTAGGTCACCTCTTATCAAAGGAGGGAAGGAAGTTGACCCCAGAAAGAATAAAAGCAATTACGCAGATGAGTGTTCCACGCACACAGAGGGAAGTACGTGCCTTTCTAGGTATTACCTCTTACTGTAGGCAATGGATCCCAAATTTTTCACTTTTAGCGAAGCCATTGGTAGCTTTGACTGGGAAAAATGTTCCGAGTCCGGTGCCATGGTCTGATGAATGTCAAGAGAGTTTTACTGAATTACGAAAAGCATTGTGTTCAGCTCCTGTATTGGGTACACCTGATTACAGCAAGCCATTCACGCTCTACGTTCACGAAAGAGAAGGTTGCGCGTTGAGTGTCCTGACACAGAAGTTTGGTGATAAACAACGCCCTTGTGCGTATTTCTCATCAACATTAGATCCGGTAGCTAGAGCATTGCCTAGTTGTTTGAGGGCTACAGCGGCAGCTGCAGCTTCCATTCGACAATCTGCTGGTTTGGTGATGAACAATATGCTAGTGGTCATGGTTCCTCATGCAGTGGATACACTCATGAACCGAACAAAGACACAACACCTTACTAGTGCGAGATTATCTGGTTACGAGCTGACATTATTAGCAAGTCATATTCAGATCAAAAGATGCAATGTATTGAACCCAGCAACATTGTTGCCGACTGATCAAGAGTCGAGTGATTCGGAGCCACATGACTGTTATTTCAAAACGGAGGAAGAGACAAAAGGTCGTATCGACTTGAGGGATACTCCCCTATCCGATCCGGATGGTACGCTGTATGTGGACGGGTCATGTTTTAAATTGGAGAATGGTGATGTGACTGCTGCCTATGCGGTAACGACTTTGAAGACGATTGTGGAGACTGCAAGAGTGAATCAGAATTCTGCCCAAGCTGCAGAGTTAATAGCTCTTACGAGAGCGTGTGTTTTAGCTGAGGGAAAGAGAGTGAATGTGTTTACAGATAGTCAGTACGCATTTGGCGTGGCCCATAGTTTTGGCCGGTTGTGGAGAGAAAGGGGTTTCATTACGTCCCATGGGACTAAGATTCAACATGGTCAGCTAGTTAACGACTTGTTGGAATCTCTAACCTTGCCGACTGAAGTTGCGATTGTGAAGTGCAGTGCTCATAAAGCAATCACGGATGATGTTGGTCGGGGAAATGCCTTTGCTGATGAAACCGCTAAACAGACAGCTAGAGACATGATGAGTAGAATGTACGTTGCTACGTCTGCAAGATGGATTGCTGAGTCTGGAATGTGTGAGGACACAATGGAAAGTGTGAAAGAGATTCAGAAAGAAGCGACTGAGGAAGAGAAACGTGTATGGAGAGAAAGTACGGGCAAGTTGGACTCGAATGGATGTTGGATCGATTTGACAGAACAGCAGCGTTGGATGTTGCCTGATGCATATGTGCTTGCAGTAGTGACGATGGCGCATGGAGTGGCGCACATAAGTTCTAAAGGAATCTGTAAGATGTTGGCTCCGGTCTGGAAGAATGAGGGAATCAGTAAGTGTGCAGAGAGAGTGGTGAAAAATTGTATGGTGTGCTTGATGCATAATCCTGGCAAGGGAACTCCAACTCCAGCTGGTCATTTTGCTCCTCCTTCCTGCCCCTTTGAAGTAATACAGTTAGACTTCATTCACATGGAACGCTGCAACAATTTAAAGTACGTCCTGGTGGTAGTTTGTGCTTTTTCCAGGTGGATAGAAGCATACCCACTAAAGGACAACACTGCCCTATCAACTGCCAAAATTCTTCTCAAAGAATATTTCCCTAGGTTTGGAATGCCACGGATTGTATGGTCAGATAACGGAAGTGAGTTTATAGGGAAAGTTATGCAGAGTGTGTGTGCTGGTCTAGGATTGAAACAAAAATTTCATAGTGCGAACCATCCCCAATCTGCTGGTTTAGTCGAGGGTTACAATGGCACTCTGAAGCTTAAGATAGCCAAGATACAAGCATCCACAGGTTTGGCTTGGCCAGACGCACTTCCTTTGGCCTTGTTATCAACGAGAGCAACAGTGCATTCTAGAATAGGGCTTTCTCCATATGAGATTGTATTTGGCCGCCCGGCAAATGTCTGGGGTGTGCCAAGGCCTAAACAATTCTGCTCCATTGAATATCCTATGTTGATAGACTACCTTTATGACTTGACTGCTAAATTAAGTCTTATTCATCAACAGGTCTTTGATGCTTTGCCAAAACCTCCGGAGAGTCCAGGGCATCAGCTGAAACCCGGCGACCACGTGGTGGTCCGGAACTTCGCGAGGACAAAGAATCTTCAGCCTCGCTACATCGGCCCCTTCCAAATCCTGCTGGCGACGAGGACAGCTGTACGTGTTGCTGGTCGCAAGCACTGGATCCACGCTTCTCACGTAAAGCGTGTTCCACTGCCGCTGCCCTACGACGACTGGGTGAAGAAGGGAATTGGTGCCTCCGAAGCTGAAACAACTCCAAAATTTGTCCCTTTCAGCGATGCCGATTTGATTTCTGACACTTTGAAACGTGACTCTCCTCTTGAAAAGACTACTTTGAACATTGAACATTTGTCTCCAGCATCAGAAGAAACTTTGCTATCTGCGAACTTAAACTCTGCAACAGCTGCTAATGATACACTATTTTCCGATCAGACGATACCTGCGAAACAGAAATACAATTTGAGAAAACGCAAAAAGGACTAATAAAGCAGGCAACTGCATACTGTGATTTTGATATATTTATATATATTTTGAACTTTTGCCTTCAGCCAGGAAGTTTGCTATTGTTTATTGTTTTTAAAATTGCCTTGCCGTCTGGGTAGCCGTAGGGTCGTGGCTGTGTGCCTAGTTTGAATTTGCAGGGGTCTGACACAAGGTCGATCTTTCTGTTAGTACTGGGAACTCCCAGGGCTGACAGAGGCATTTTCATCTACGTACACATCATCAGTGGTCGCGAGCGGATTGTAGAAGATGGAACTTCCTGCGCTGCAACGAAAGAATGTGATTTATGTTCGCAGAAACAAACTTAATAGAATTTTTCACAGCAAATGTTTCTTGATGCAATGTGCCGTTACATTTTTGATTGTTTTAGCAACATTGGTGGGTGGAATTGTCTTTAGCATAAATTTGATTTTTGTGCCAGTTTCTACAGTGCCTCCCCTTGATCCAGCTATTTCTACTGTTTCTTCTATACACTCTTTTCACTCGTTTCCTGAACATGAGCAAGCTCGACGCTCAGAATTCATTAATAACACTTTTGTACAGCTCTTGCACCAACACCAACTGGTAGTTAACACTACAGACTGCTGGGTGTGTGGCTTGATACCTCACACTATGGATAAAGGTATTCCATATTTGGTTTTGCCTTACAGCTATAATGGATCATTCCAGGCCTTCCAAACCATCTTTGCTTATGCCCTTGAGACCTATCCTCCACGTCCACCACGCTCCACTAAATATAACTCTGCCAACAAAGCTTTAGTCCAGGGAATTATTGACATGGTCAAGGACGTCAATAATACTCCATCATACCCTAGAGACGAATTACGAGTATATTTAAGTTGGAATACTTCAGAGTATCGCCTTAGTTTAGGAGAAAGCAAGCGTAAAAGCTCAACTCCAATCTGGGTCGTACCTCACCGAGGTCAGGTCTGTTTGCAAGGTAATGGGAGAAATCCGAGAGCTCAGCTAGGGAGGAGTGAGTGCGTAGAGACTTATGTGTTTCCGGCTAACTCTTCCCCTGCCTTCCTTACTGCTAGGGGTACCTATTTCATCTGTCTAGACAGAGCTTATACATGGTTGCCTGCTGACTTCTCAGGTTCATGCTATATTGCTCGATTGTTGCCTCCGACATACACTGCTTCACCGGATTACCACAGAACAAGAGTAGCTAGAGGTGTTTTCAGTAAGGAAGATACCGCTGGTCAGGAAGCTGGAGACTTCTTCAAAGGCTTCCTTCCGTTCTGGGGGCCTATGGCCAATAGTAGAAACATACGTCAGCTAACACGGGTAGTTGAATCTACTATTACTGAAACTGCTGGTGCCCTTAGCAATCTGACAGCTGAGCTTCAGGCGGATAGACTCATGACATTGCAGAACCGTATGGTTCTAGATGTTATACTTGCAGATCGAGGTGGGGTATGCAGAATGATCCAATCGAGCTGCTGTGTCTTTATTCCTAATAATGCTCCAACAGTTTACGAGGCGATCTCTAAGTTGCACAAGATTTCGGACTCCATTCATGTAGACAAGGGAAACTGGTCCTTCATGGAGTGGTTTTGGACTCTGATCTCAGCGTGGGGATGGAAGGTTCTAATGGTCATTGGTGTCATCTTAGTATTCCTATTCTCATGTTGTCTGATTATCCAGTGTGGTCCTGCTCTGTGTAGTCTTTGTGCTACGACTTGTCTCAGAAAACCACCTGCGTTTGGAGAAAAGACACGAGAAAGGATGATGATACAACAGCATGTCACTGACCTGATGAACATAGAACTGGATTCAGACATAGATTGAGTAATTGCCTATGTAAGGGCAAAAGGAGGGTCTGAGGTTCCGTGACGACTCCGTGACGACTTGAACCCGTGTTTTCAAGTTTGTCGGAAATACATAGTATTGGTATCAGTGAACCGCAAATGATCCATTTAGTATATCCTAGTGTTTTCGCTACGCTACGAGCAAGAGCACTCCTTCCATTGACATATTTCTGATATACCCACGGCATCCATCTTAGATCGTGGCCGCCATATTGTGGTTCCTTGCCCTCACATATGCAATAGCCTCTGATCATTTCATTTACTCCACTTTGATTAAGGACACGTAGCCTTAGCCGGAGATTCACCTCTTACAGGACACGTGCACCTTAAACCAGATCACGCTGAAGTTGCATGACTCGACAAAGGCTGCCTCCTCTGCCCGAGGCCAGCCCACCTGAACTGGTTTTCCTGTCCATTGTACCTGATCATGATTAGGCGGCCGAAGCCGGTAGCCTTGCCCATTTACAACCTACAAACATCTCTTATCCCGCTTTTCTATCTTCTGCACCTGGCTCTGCTCCTTTCCTTCTGGGCCTTTATTAGGGGGAGGTAACGAACTTTACGATGAGGCGGTCCGGGTCCTGAATGCAATATTGACAGGGGATTGTGATGAACTAGTGGGAACCCCTCTTCGTGATGTTTGGTATCAGATATTATCGACAATTCCTGTGTAACGCCAAATATTTATTGTTTAGAGACACAAAGGTTTGGGAATGTACCGACATGTGAAATATTTGCCTAGAGCACAATTTTTAGTATATAAGGAGCAACCCACTTTGTACAAATCGAACAGGCTCCTAGTTTCTGCCCGTGTGTAGATTCTGTGACTTCTGTGTCCCTGCAGTAATAAACCTTTGGTCTTTGACGCCACCATCGAGAAGCCCGTGTTTCTGTTCATTTGTGCACCAAGGCAGGTGGAACTCCGGGGTCTTTGGGTGTTGTACCCTGACACCTCTGGACGGAACCAAAAAGTCCAGAACTCCAGGGGGGCCTCAAATGGGGAATTTATAAGTGTAGCGGATAGAAGTGGGATTTCAAGATTCTTCCAGACTTTCGTGCTTTTGGGTAGGTGGGCTTTGGCCTGTGGCGGGTTGGGGTTATGGGCTGGTAAAGTAAAAATGATTGCGCAGTGGTCTGACCATGCTAGAGGGAGAATGCTGGCTAGTGCAATATGGTGATTGTTTGTAAATAATCCGTCAAGCGTATGACCTGCTTGATGGGTGGAGCCTGTGACTAATTGTTGTAGTCCAGCTGACTGCAAGTCGGAGATTAATTGAATGGTATCCTTGTCACCCGTGGCTTCTAAATGGAAGTTAAAATCTCCCAGAATGGTGTAGTCGAGAGGTTCTAGTGAGAGTTCTACAAATCGATCTAAGGAGGAAAGAAAACGTGCCCGAGATCCCGGGGGACGATATAGCAAAATGCCTTTGAAGGCTTGGTTTTGATTGAGGGAGATGGAGTGGGCCAAGGCCTCACATTCTAATCCGTGTATACGTTCTATTTTTATAGGGTAGGTCGCTTTATGAATGATGGCTAAGCCACCGCCCTTATCTATAGTTCTATCCAATCTAGCCACACAATAGCCATCAGGAGTGGCGGCGCGGAAGTCAGGGCCAGAGGCCTCATCCCCCCATGATTCTGTGACAAAGAGGATATCGAGTTCCTGATCAATGATGCATTCACTGATTTTTAAGTGGTGTTTAGGAAGGGAGCGAGCATTGATCAGTGCCATGCGATACGAGGGCCTGGCATCCTGGGTTTTAGTCAGAGGGCTCGTGGTTGTCACGGGAGAGGGAGTTCTAAAATTACAGCCCGGACAGATATCCGGGGTTGTAGTGCTGTGGGTGTGTAGTGGCAGTGTCTTGCAGCACGGGTTGCTTTTAGTGGTATTGAGGTCTCTTAGGTGTTTTGAGGACTATCGCAGAGGGCCACCGGTAAGCTGGATGGTCTCAGGGCCAGGGGGTATGGCCCTAGGCCTTAGACAGGCGCGGACGGGCGCGGACGGGCGCGGACGGGCGCAGACGGGCTTGCCTTAGGCGCGCCTTCGGCGCACCCACGGCGCGGTTTAAAAGCATCATCTGGTATTTCCAGCTAATACAAATGATAGTTGTGTAGTAGAAACCCCTATTTAAAAAATGAAAAATTAGAATGACAATACTCATAAAAACCACTCAATAATACCTAATAACTGGGGTCTATATCAGAGAAAAGTTAAATAATTGTATTGTAAGTGTTCAACTCAAGCAGTACAAATAAATGTAATGGAGGCTCAGATTGCAGAGTTAAAGTTGGACAGCATCCTATCACCATTAAGGAAAGCTCAAAATATCCTAAAATCAAGCGATTATTTTACATTTTCTTGCATAGAAATCTGCAATTTCACATTGATATGACAGGAAGGGCCAGAATTACGACCATTCCATTTTGCGAGTTGCAAATTGTAACATTTTGCGACTCACAATTTGTGATTCGCAAAAAGGAATGTACAACAATGTCTCAGACACAGTTTGTGAATTCTAACTGGGTCGCAAATCACCTACCTTATCAATTTTCATGAGGCAGGTCGCAATTTGACATCCATTGGGAATGGCCAGCACTCGGCGGATAGTGGTCTGCTGGAATCAGCAGACCGCTATATCTGTGACTACTTTTTCAACAAAGCTGTTTTTTTAATGGAGCCCGTTTTCCTTAAAGGAAAACAAGATGAATTTAAAAAAGAAAAATTGAAAGGTTCGCAAACGGGACGATTTCCCATTTGCAACCGTAAAAACCGATCATACCTCTTGCCCAAAGTACCCAATATCAAACAAATTAGAGGTTGTAACGTTATATTGAGGCCTCTAACATCATCCCATTTCTAAATAGGCTTCGAGCAGCGTCAGAAACACACTGTCATAGGAAGTTCAGCTAAAATAAGACATTTCCAAACAATGGGCCAAACAGTGGAACTACTGCCGAAAAGACCTTGGGGGGCTTATTTATGAGCCCTTGCGTCACTTTTGCGCCACTAGTGCATCACTTTTTGTGACGCACCAGCAGCGTAAAAAATGTGCCATTTTGCATCATATTTAAAAAGCGACGCATCTAGGTAGATGCATCACTTTGTAAACCCCTGCGCCACATTATACCTGTGCTAGGTATAATGTATGCGGGGGACATTCTGGCGCAAGTATTCCTCGTAGAAGTGACCTAGTGAAATCCATGGCAAAGGCAAGCCCGTCTGCGCCCATCCGTGCCAGACCGAGCCGGGAGGCAGGAAATGCTGCCAATTTGTCACAAAAGCCTCAGCCTACAGGTATTTTAACCTATACGAGTGAAGCATTGCATGGGATTAGTACTGTGGCGTCTAACAATCAAGATACAATAAATATCTGCCCCATTAAACTACCAACAGTACTAGAAGGGTCTGTAAGCTGTTATACTTGTAAGTTTCAGTGTTCAATTGGGAAGGCTGGTACTAAAGAATATGGCCTGCGAACCCACAGTGGCCCTAGTTATCTCCTATGCAATGTTAGATCTCTGGCAAAGCATGCTATTCAAATTTGGAATATGTTGTCCACTTACTCCCCAGACATTTGCGTTCTAACAGAAACATGGTTAACCCCCCAGAACTGTCCGGCGATCAATATAGCAATCCCTGATGAGTATAAGTTCATTCATTTGGACAGAGGGGGGAAATTAGGAGGGGGCACTGGAATAGCTTTTAAAGACCACTTAAAAGTCCAATGGGTATCCATGGTTTTTAATGACACGGTGGAAATGGGTATCTTTAGGGTCTCCATGTCCCCTACCGAAACATGGGATGGAGCCCTTTTATACCGTCCACCTGGCCCGGAACTGAACTTTGTTAACTATTTGACAGAATTCATAGCTACACAGGTTCTGGCGTCTACTAGGTTTTATTTCATTGGGTGATTTTAACTATCATGGAGAAGCCCTTTATGATCCGGAAGTCTCTCAGCTGACCTCAAGCCTATGTGACATGGGGCTCCTCCAACAAGTATTTGGCCCTACTCACAGTGCTGGGCACATGTTGGACCTTGTATTTACAAATATTGAACATCTAAAGTTTCATTTTTCGCACATCCTAACATGGACGGATCCCTATTTGATCCTACTTTCATGCCCTCTGGAAATTAAGTCTTCCATCTGGAAGTCGCCCATACCCTTAAAACCACAAAGGGGTAGATCTTGGCAGAAGCTCACTCCGGAAGCATTTAGGGAAAAGTTTCCACTTCTTGACAAGGATGTTGATAACCAAAGCCCTCAGGATATCGACGTCCTGTTGGCCAGATTTAACTCGGCCATGATTCATACTTTGGACGCCGTTATTCCTGAGTGCAATAAGAAGCCTGGCCCCCAACGGAAATCAGCTCCATGGTACTCGGGGGCTCTAAAAACTGATAAATCTTTATGTAAAGCCCTCGAGAGATGCTGGAAACGATCTAAAGAGGAGGTGGATAAGTCGAGTTATAAAGTGGCCTTAGCTTGTTACCATCAAAAATTAAAACTGCCAGATGCACATTCATACAGTTGCAAATAGAACAGGCTGGAAACTCATCCAAAGCACTGTTTGATATTGTTAAGGGCTTTGCTTCACCTCAAGCATGTAAATAGCTACCCGTAGAAACACAGGAGCTTTGTGAGTCCTTAGCGAAGTACTTCCAGAAAAAAATCTCTTTAATATATGATAATTTCTCCATCAAGAGCACCTTCCTTGATAAATCGATTGGGTGTCATGATGTTTTTGCAACGACACAGGGTTGCACTCTTAATCATTTTTAACCCATCTCACTAGAAGATGTAAGTCTCCAACTTCAAGCATCAAAATCAGGGTCTCCGAGTGATATATGCCCTCCAAATACCATGGCTCTGATCACATCTACTTGTGCCCTTCCAATTCAGGAGATTTTCAACTCCTCTATTGCCAATGGCTTCATTCCAACAGTGTGGAAGGAAGCCCATGTCCGCCCAATCCTTAAAAAAAAACAGTAGACCCCAAGGTCTTGAACAACTATAGACCGATATCGCTCTTACCTTTGTTGGGGAAAATACTGGAAAATACTGGAAACCCACATAAATAAGCAATTGAGCCACTATCTAGAGTCCAATAATATCTTGGATCTTTCGAAGTCAGGCTTTCGGCCGGGCTTTAGCACCGAGACTGCCCTATGGGCAGTTACAGGCTCAATAAGATTGACCCTTAACAAAGGATGATCTGCAATGCTCATTCTCTTGGACCTCTCCGCAGCATTGGATACTGTCTGCCATCGACTGCTTGTGGAGAGGCTTCAGGACTGTGGGGTTGGGATCTTGCTCCTAAATGGCTAATGAGCTTTTTGGTTGACAGGAAGCAATTGCTCATGTGAGGCCCTTTCAGGTCTAAAAAATTCCAGCTTGACAAGGGAGTTCTGCAGGGCTCATGTTTAAGCCCTACTCTCTTCAACGTTTACATGACCCCATTAGCTAAGATCGTCCTAAGCTATGGGTTTGAGGTTGTCTCATATGCAGACGATACTCAACGGGTCTTTCCCAATGGGTCAAATCTAGAGGAGGAGAAAGTGTGCTTCTCGGCGGGAATGTTGGCTATCTCAAATTGGATGGCAGAATCTTGCCTCCAACTTAAAACAGAGCTGATGTTTTTGGGGAAAGCACAGGATCTGACTCTGACTGACTGGTGGCCTGTTTGAATTTCAGCTTCAGAAAGTGCTCTTTCCATTTGTATAAATAAATAATGCCACATTTCGGAATGAATACGGAGAGCGCAGGGCTAGGTTTGTGTACAATTACAACTATTCCTCTCCCATGAAGCTGAGTACTTGAAAGTTCTGTGGGGGCTTCTCCTAACCACCCGCCACCCAGCTCCCTGCGACACTTTGCTCTCCCCTTGTCCTAGCTTGCTGAAGTAAAACCGTGACTTCAGCAAGCGGTTCTTGCTTATATTTCTGTGCTTTTTAACCACGACTTAGAAACAAAAAAGCTTACCGCCCTCATTGCTCTTCTGGGGCATTAGCCCTACGCTCCTATTTACGCACAGCCGATCTTAACGCTGTTGCGCTTTCTGTTCACTTGAGCGGCCGCCATCATCACAGGCGTGCTCGCTGACCACGCCCCCTTGAGGCCACGCCCCCCGCCCAGCCCATAAAAACGCTGACAACTAGCGTTCACGTTGATTTCCGAACCCACTCCTGAGGCGGAAGCCGGGAGGTGGCGGTACGATCTCTTGTACTCTACTGGTTTTTAATAATTGATTGGTGTCACTTATATTTCTGTGCTTTTTAACCACGACTTAGAAACAAAAAAGCTTACTGCCCTCAGTGCTCTTCTGGGGCAGCAGCCCTACGCTCTTATTTACGCACAGCCGATCTAAACGCTGTTGCGCTTTCTGTTCACTTGAGCGGCCGCCATTATCACAGGCGTGCTCGCTGACCACGCCCCCTTGAGGCCCCGCCCCCCGCCCAGCCCATAAAAACGCTGACAACTAGCGTTCACGTTGATTTCCGAACCCACTCCTGAGGCGGAAGCCGGGAGGTGGCGGTACGATCTCTTGTACTCTACTGGTTTTTAAAAATTGATTGGTGTCACTTATATTTCTGTGCTTTTTAACCACGACTTAGAAACAAAAAAGCTTACCGCCCTCATTGCTCTTCTGGGGCAGCAGCCCTACGCTCCTATTTACGCCCAGCCGATCTAAACGCTGTTGCGCTTTCTGTTGACTTGAGCGGCCGCCATCATCACAGGCGTGCTCGCTGACCACGCCCCCTTGAGGCCACACCCCCCTTAGCTAGACATGTGCATGCACAGGAAGCGCAGCGAACGAGCGCAGCGGGATCGCCGACTGCGCGCCGAAGGCACGCCTAAGGCAAGCCCGTCTGCGCCCGTCCGCGCCAAGTCCGCGACAGGCACAGGAAACTCTGGCCTAACGCCCCCCTTAGTAAGGTACCAGCCTAACGACCTACACCGTCTACGCGGGTTGAACAACTGCAACTGCAAACTCGACATGAAGAACCTATACGGTCCTTTCAGCTGTAAACTCTGCCGTTGGTCTTCCGACAGAGACCCAGTTAAGTCACCTACTCCCGTAACCAACCCCATTGATAACATACCGCACTTTAAAGGAGGGCTGATTAACGCTCGCTCCATGTGTCGGCACAGCCAAGACATAAGGGACCTTATCCTAAACTTAGAACTCGATTGCCTCCTTATTACTGAAACCTGGCTAACGGACGATAGCAACCCTGATCTAGCTATTGCCCTCCCCCAGGGCTTCTCCATCTTTAGGCAAGACAGACTGAAGGGGAGAGGCGGAGGAGTCGCTGTAGTACTCAGAAACAGCTTTAACTGCCACACATTCAACTTAGACCCCTAAAAGACATGGAAGGTCTTGGTTTCTCTATCAAACTTAACAAATCCTCGTCCTTCTCTGGAGGATGGATATATCACCCCCCTGGAAATGCCATCAAATTCCTGGACACGCTGAGTGACTCCTTGGGTCACCTCCTCCTTAGATACCCACACTTCACCCTAGTTGGGGATTTTAATCTACACCTTGAGTCCAAAACCGACGTACAGGCCAACAACTTTCTCCAGATCCTAGAAATTTTCGACCTTCATCAAAGAGTTACTCTGCCCACTCACTTACTAGGGCATACTCTCGATGGGGTGTGCACTAACCTTCCCCTTCTAACAACCCTACCTCCTGTCCCTCAAATATGGACTGATCATAGTCTGATCCCGTTCCATGTTAAAACCTTACGCCCGCAGACTACCAGTAAATCCAGCTCACACCTGGATAACCTCGTTAACTGGAAAAAGATACAGGAAAACTTTGAGTTAAATCCCATTACCCAATCTCAGACCCCTAATCTCACCGATAACACCGAACATGACGCTATTCTCTTCCATAGCTGGATTTGTCAGGAAATTAGAGCACGTGAACCTCCCAATCGCCCCCGAAGAACAGATAAAAAACCTAAGACCAATGCCCCCTGGTTCACCTCATATCTAGCAATAGCCCATCTATCTTGCAGAAAAGCCGAACGCAAGTGGCGTAGAACGTACTGCACGGCAGACAGACTTTCATATATTCAGCTAAGGAAAATATATCATTCCAACATCAAATCAGCTAAAAAAGTCTTTTATACGAACGCCATTAAAGAGTCCAAACAGAAGCAAAAAACATTGTTTTCGATAGTGAAGACATTCACCCAGCCCAGAGCGTTACAACCTGGAATCCCCCCATCTCAAGAGTTTTGTAACCAAATTGCCGACTTCTTTGAGGAAAAAATCGACGCCATCCAAAAAAAAAATTCCCTTCACCCCAAGTAACCCAAACCTCAAGCACTTCCGCCCAGAAAGTAATTCTAGTTGGAAGTCTTAAAAACTTCACACCAGTCAATCTAGATCTAACTAGAGAAGTTATCTTGGCATGCAAATCAGGATCACCCTCTGACCCCTGCCCCCCCAGAATTCTCCATCAACTCATTGACGTGGTGAACCCAATCATTAACAAGATTGTTAATTCCTCTCTTAGCTCTGGAATTGTGCCTCGCTTATGGAAACAGGGAATAGTAAAACCCCTGATGAAAAAATCCAATAAATCCCCTTCCGAGCTTACTAATCTCCGCCCAATATCACTCCTCCCTGCTCTAGGAAAGATTACCGAACAAATGGTTTATAGAGAACTTAAAAGACATCTCGAAGTACACAACTTACTCCACCCCCAACAATCAGGCTTTCGCCCCCATCACTCTACAGAAACTGCACTGATTGAATTAACTGACTCTATAAAACTGCTGCAGGATCAGAAGAAGCATGCCGTCCTCATTCTCCTAGACCTCACAGCGGCGTTTGATACCATCTCGCATTCCATTCTGATTAGCAGACTGAAAGATACTGGTATCTCAGAGGTGGTCCTAGCGTGGATAAAGTCCTTTTTAACTGACAGATCGCAAACGATCACGCTAGGTCCTTTCCTCTCCAAAGAGAAGAGGGTCTCATCTGGAGTCCCTCAGGGCTCCATCTTGAGCCCTCTCCTCTTTAATATTTACCTAATTCCACTCATATCCCTGATCGAGTCATTCTGCATACTTGTAACATCGTATGCCGATGATACGCAACTCATTGTGCCCCTAGAGGAACACTCGACTAAGGCGGAGCAAAACCTTAAAAACTGTCTGAAGGCTGTTTTTCATTGGATGGATATAAACCATCTAAAATGCAATTCCAGCAAGACAGAGATCCTCCCAATGGGAAAAAAACCAATTTCTGTCCAGGCCTATGGTGGCCTGAAGATTCAGCTGCTCCCCCCCAGACTGTAACAACTGCTAGGAATCTCGGAGTCCTGTTCGACACCGATTTGTCTTTCGACCAACACGTGAGGACTGTGGCTGGCCGATGTTTCGGAATCATCAAATCACTAAAAAAAATGTTTGATTTTTTACCGATAGACTCTAGAAAGAACGTAGCAGTGGCCCTAGTTCTCGCACGCCTGGAATACTGCAACGGTCTTCTGGCTGGAGCCAAGAAAGCTACTCTTAAAAAACTGCAAAGCGTTCTCCACTCGGCAGCCAGATTAGTTTTAAAGCTACCCAGAAAATCTTCAATATCCACTGCTTTAAAATATTTACACTGGCTCCCACTTCACAAAAGAATATTCTTCAAGATTCCCATTGTTGCTTTCCGGGCATTTAATAACTCCGGCCCGAAATATCTCATCAAGCGTTTCCCTCACTACAACCCCAGCAGATCCCTGCGCTCCTCCAATGACAATCTAATCCTTCCTGCAAGGTTCAATCTGAAAACCAAAGGTGGCAAAACCTTAAATTACCTTGCCACTAAAGCCTGGAACCTCATGCCCAAAAACCTGAGGTCCCTAACCCAAGAAAAACACTTCAGTAAATTACTAAAAGCCTGGATCTTTAATCTTCCCGATGACTACATCATGGCAGCCAACTAATTTTTCAGCCTTTAGGAAGTAATTTGTTATCCTACCAGGAAATCAGCGCCAAGATGCTCCTTCCGGAGCGACCGGTGCGCTCTATAAATACCCCTACAAATTACAAATTGCCTTCTCTTAACTTTCATTCATTCGTCCCCACATTAAATGGATGAAAAATAGGAAAGGAACATTTTGTTGGGAAGGTCATCTTTCTCGGGCATTTTCTGATCCGTTGGCAGGTTCAGGAAGGATGGGGAAGGGTGGGGGGGAGGCAGAGGAAGGTGTGTTGCTCAGTGGTCCGTGGAGCCCTTTGTCCTCCCCATCCAAGCTTGCTGAAGGAAAATTGTGACTTCAGCAAGCGGTTCTTACCTCTCCTTCATTCGTTGCCTTGTGAAATGGATCTAAAAAAGAAAGACACATTTTGTTGGAAATGTTAACTTTCTCTGGAATATTCTGTTCGAGCTGCAGTAAATAAATAAAAGATACAATACAATACATAAATAACTGCATGCTACTAGACATAGTGTTTACAAAGTGACCAGTGTTTTCTGTCACATTCAAAGACAATTCGCGCAACTTTACAGAGTGGGCCATTTAATAGCGCTGTCGTTTTAAACTCTTTTCTGTAACAGCATTGTTGTCGGAAGAGAGGGTGAGGAGATGATGTCTCCATGGCCAAGGGTGTCTCCAACATCTCCATGGTCCGGGGTGTCCCTGACGTCTTCATGGTCAGTGGGGTCTCTGACGTCTCCATGGTCAGGGGCGTCTCTGGGGTCTTCCTGTGCTATTGTGCTTGACTGAGCCTATGCTCCTGGAATGTTACCACAAAGGAGAATATAGCAAATAAACTCTAATACAGTTAATAATGTCTATTGGATAGTTAAATACTCTGCTAAATGTTTGCATAGATTTAAGGCCGAAAAGGAATGATTACCAGTAAAATAAAGTGCTGCAATAATGCCACAAAATTTCCATATTTGTGCAGCTAAATTTCCATTTTTGTGCCGCTAAATTTGCAAATCTATGCCGCTATATCCTGGGGGGTCTGACAAATGGAAAAGGTCCTGAATACCTGCAAAAAAAACTCTGTAAGCAGACCTCTTGCCGCAACTTGAGATCGAATAAAAAGGCTCTGCTGATGATTCCACGTATTTGGCGGGCGCGTGTAGGGGGCAAAGCCTTCTCTTATATTGCACCCAAATACTGGAATTCCCTGCCAGAAGCCTTGCGTAAGTCTACATCTTACCTTGTTTTTAGGAAACTATAGAAGGCTTTCTTATTCTAAAATTTCTCTGTAGCTGTGGTTTCCAATCTTTCTCTCCTTCAGGTTTCTGTCTAGTTAGCGCTGATATGCCCCTGGGTGAGTCATGCGCGTTACAAGAGACCGTTAACATAACATTAAGAGATTTCACTGCGCCACTTCTAGGATGCAAATGCGTCAATATCTTATGCCTGCTTCAGAGCAGGAATAAGACTGACACAGGCACATTTGAAATGGGACTTGCCCATGTGAAATGACCCTTTGCTGGAGTTGCATCACTTTTGTGACACACTCCAGCAATGTGTCATTTTTGCTCCTACAGATACATCAGAAATACTAACGTATCTGTAACTCCTTGCGACATGATGCGTCATACTGTAAATATAACGCATCATTGGTGTCGCATCGCTGTTTTCACGCAGCGATGCGCCACTTTTCATAAATGAGGCCCTGGGTACTTTGCAACATTAACAACACCAGAAAGTTCTTTCACAATACATGCACGTTTTGGAAAAATACTGTATGATATTATTCTGTTTCATGGGATATAAGGCCTGTGAGGAGAGAAGAAGCACAGGTGGACTTCATGGGAGGGGTGAAAGCAGGAGCGAAGACACAAACACGGAAACAGAATTCTGTAACCAGTATGGCAGGTTCACTATACCAAAACAAAGAATACATATCATTAAAAACGCTCTTCTAAATCTTATACGAAACTCATTACATCTGCGTACTTGTTATGTAATTGTTTCGTATACATTTCATCATAAAAATCATTAATACTGCATGTTATATGCAATGTGAATAAAATACTTAAATGCCTCCCACACTAATCAGACCAGGCAAGGGGGATACATTGCCAACCTGTGCATATGTGATGGCAGTCCTTTGTGAAACAAGAATGTGCTCATAAAGACACTCAACATGACATCAGACCTGTTTCCAAATCAAAACATAACACAAGATTAAGCTTCACACATAGGCACACACTCACATATACACATTTTCTATGTGAATATGGCTAGCATATTTTGCGTACTTTTTCATTTCTATTTGTTCACGTAAAGCACAAGGTAAACAAAAGCTGTGGGACTCCTGTTCCAGGATTTTGATTGCTAGCGTGCAGACACGAGGAAGGAGGAAGACCTTGGCAGATGACAACGGGTCATGGTTTCTGGGGCAACTATGTCAAAGCAAAATCATTCAAAGCAAAAAAAATCCGATACTTTTAGGAGTCATTTGGAGCAATGATGGCGGTGACTGAGGGGGCCTGAGAGATCAGGTATTTTTGCATTAGAAGGCATGAAAAAAGTGTGGGATCCAAACATTCTGCGACTTTACAAAACATTATCATACACAGGATGCAAGTTTCTGATTGTGCAAGAGACTTCTTAACCATGCACATAATATCAATCAATGCATTGTTTACATTTGATTCTTGTTGTATCGTGTGAAGACCCTGAGCACAGAATGACAGAACGCTTTAAGGAATGGCATATAAAAAAAATACAAACAAATCCAAACCATCAAACAGGATCTTATGGCTATCAGGTAAATAGTGATAACTTTCGAGTACAGTTCGGGTAAAATACGTGGGTACAATTTACAAAAGATTTCAGGAAGTTCGTTTAGAGATATCATACAAAGGCTGAGATTGTTTCGGACTATCGGGCATAAAATATTATGAACCACGCACTCGCAGTTAGAAATTTCCCAGTTGCGATGGAAAGAAAAGAAACATGTCTGTAATGTTTCAGAGGCACTGATCTCAGAGTTGTGGCCAAAGTAATTCATTTCTAAAAATGCCCTGCACATCATAAAGACTAGAGGGGTGAATATGATGTCAGGCGGACGCACTGTCTCGTAACCGGGACCGACATACCTGCGGTCGCCGGTCCTGCCCACCTCATTTGGATGTGACCGAACACTGTTTGGTCGCATTCTGACATTTTCCTATGGGAGCATGCATTATTGGCCATAAACTGGCCTTAATACATGCTCCCAAAGGAAAATGGGAGGTGTTGTTCATCCCTGCACCCTGTGGCTGGCACCTTGGGTTGCATGCATCTACAGGGGGCATTATAGGCACCCCGACAGCCCACAACCAGAGGCCGCACACACAAGGGGTCCCTGGTGGGGGCCCCAAAACATGCTATCAGACATGGGTTCAATGTCAGAGAGGCCAGCATGGGAACCATGTCATAAACCGTGCATCGTAATCTCAAGGGCGAAAAGGCCCGTCCTTTGGAATTATGAGCCGGTTTCGACTGGCCAATGAGCCCCTTGAGCCCATTGGAAGCCAGCCAGAATGACCGGCTGGTTTCAATTCTAACCGGCTGATATATTATCAGCCAGTCGAATTGAAACCGACGATGGGTGTCGGAAAGCCTCCGACCTTCAGTCAGAGGCTTTCCAACCTCCATTGTAATAGGTCCCTAGGTGGTCAAATGCTGTTAGAACATGTTTGTGACTTTGATACATCTGGCTTGAGCAAGTTCATATTTTAATTATACTTCTACAGTGATGTGGAAAACATACAATATTTAAAGCACCTAGAAAAATTCAACTCCATAGGGTAAAAACCGTGACCACATAATGGGTCATCTAATGCTTAAAACAACCCCACAAACATGCAAATGTTTGTAGAAAGACACAACAGAGAAGGTAAAGGCAGTATCCTTCTACCCATATGAAAACAAGCATGTGATAAAATGCTACAATGACCAGAAATGGATAGTATTGACATTGTTGAAAAACAGAAAAAGAGGATTCCTTCCAAAAATGCATATGAAGACACGGGGACAAAAATATCCAGCTCACCCTGAACATTGAATTAATGCAGGACATCACAGAAAGATTTGAGGTTGGATGCAAAAAAGAAGAATCAGATAAGAGCATACAGTATTATTTTTTGACATGAGCAAAAAAATCACAGAAAAAGACTGATAGCCACAAATCAGAATATAAACAAGCATTTTATGTGAAGGCGCATGGGATGCTTAATTCATATGGAATGTCAAGTGGCATGAAATATTGGGGCCTATTCACAAACTGCGTTTTGTGCATATATTAGTCCTACAATAGTACTACTAAAATACTGCAGAATGCAATTCACAGACCTATAAGTGTAAATCTTTACTTCCACTTCTCCTATCCTTTCTATGGGAAGATCCTCACACAGGTAAGTCTACAATTTAGTGATATATATAGGAGGGGCATGGGGAGTGGCAATAAATAGAATATACTTAATACTAAATTAGAGGGGTTGGGGAGAAGTAGGAGAGGTTTAGGGAGAGTTTGGGAAAGGTTTATGGATGCACATGTACCCACCCACAAATGATATTCACAAACTGCACTTCTGAAGTTACTACAGCCAGAAAGGGACCTAAAGCAGTAAATTAGTCCAATCAGAGCACAGGTAAACCTAGCAGCACACATGGCGAACCACTCTTACAGCAACACCCTCCCACAGAAAATAGTAATGGTAGAGAATTAAATTATTCAAAATATTTAAAACATGATTGATTAAATATCTATGTATGTGAAAATTATTAACTATTAACACTAAAACATATTTATTGTTTTAGATGTAGCTCGTACAGGTCTCTTTAGCCATAGCTGTTGCTGGCATACTGCATCACCTAATAGGAATTTACAGGTGTGTACCCATGTTGCAGTATTTAGTCAGTTAGCATGGACATAATATACATATGGTGGAATATCTATTCTGAATTACACACCTATGTCTCTATTGATGCACATTTTTTTGGTCAGTACATTGGCCCAGCCTAACAGTCACAGGCAATGAATGAAGTGTGCATATGTTTATCAACTTGCCTCATGTTGAACTCATATAATTACAATACCCATAATGCACTGACCTAATAAGTCTGGTAACAACACTGGTTAATGTGTGGTTCTTCAGCCCCTGCCAGGGCGTTTGTTTCTTCTCCATTCATGTGCATGTCACATACCTATACCACCAGACATACGTCAATCAATAGGTAAAGGGATAGGCATGACAGGCACCAATCTAGTAGCCATACCTGCTGCAGAAGAAATATCTTCATGGGGTATGAAATATAGCTAGTACACAGGATCTTACTGTCATGAACAGGATCTAGAAACCTGGGGCAGCAGGGGGTGAAAAAATAAAATGTGGATCACACAGGATCTAGATATTTAATACCTGTTCAAAGGTGCAACCCGTATAATGTGCAAATACTTCAAAGCACCCAGCATGTTGGGAATGAGGCATACATGATTGCATTTGTTGTACCTGCTGTGTCAAGTGGGAACTGAATGCATTGTTAACTGACTTTAAAAACGATTCTATCACCCCATCGAGAATCTTAGAAAATGTATGTTGAGACATCCCCTGTTCAATGGACACTGTGTACTCTGTTCAGCCAGTTGCAAGACATTTTATCACCTTCAATATTTTCAGAAGGTGGGCATGACAGTACATCTGGCAATACTGAGCTCCAGCACGTCACCTTACGAGACAATGTCAGAACCCCTTTCAGATGGCAACAGGGCATGCAAGGGTTGGGTCCAGCTGTGGGGGTTGAGGCCTTTCACTCCTGATGTCCTAGTGCCGACCTACTATGGGTCATGAGCAACTGGGTTCTCAGTAATAGATGTAGACGAGCATTCCAAGGCTCCCTCGGGGGTGAGGTCTGGATACAGATTGGTGGACACAGGTTCACAACTCAAAGAGTGTGCAGCAGCAGCAATAAATCAATATTCAGACAAACACTCACTTTTTATAAAAAAGCAAATTGTTTTATTTCTAAACATGCTCATTCAAAGGAAGAATTGGACATTCACAAACAGAAACACATTTCCCCTTGATGCCACTGCTTTAGTGTTTCAGTGGCAATTACCTTTCCCACTCTTTCCCCGCAATGGGGTTTGATTTATTCTCCAATCACTGTTGACCACACACAGGGAATGCTTAACTAGCTGTCCATTTCTCTAGAGTCCACTTACATGCTTAAAGTCAAGTCAAAAGTGTCTTAACATAGCATTGCTTTTTGGCAGTGAGTAACCCTTAGGGCAGGTAGCCGGAATCAAGTCATACCCACACTGACAGGAGTGAAGCATACATTCTTGGAGTACCCCTTGTTATGGGTGCTCACAGCAGCTCCAGTCTGATCAGGTGAGTCGGCTGGCTGAAAACTCAAAGCGACACTTGGCAGACGCTGGCTCTCTTTTTTTCCTTTGGGGTCGTGGTTTGGCAGCAACAAGCGGAGGTTTTCCTGCACTCCTTCTACAGGGTACATTTTCAAGCTCCTGAAAAGGGCATGGGAGATTCCAATGCCCCTGTCCTTGATCACAAGCAGGGGTGGCGATGCTCCCATGGTGTCCTGACGCATTCTAGAGTGTCACCACTACTCACTGTTTATAGGCTCCAACCAGATCAATATGGCACAAGTACTTCAGGCAGACCCTCCTGGCATACAGGGTTGCAACACAGCTGCCATGCAAGGCTTCGACCTTTACTGCAAGGCAGTCTTTACCACAGCATCCCTTCCTGGTTTACAGGTTTGGAACAATGATATCGCAGTATTGACTCAATTTTGCATATAGGCAGCAATCCGATTGGTACAGCAGCCGTTTTCTCACACCTTGCCCTGGAAGGCAGTTGAAATTGCCTTTCTGCAGGGTCATCCCCACACATTTTGCCTTTATCCCCCTATTTTCTGAAACCATTTTCGTCAAATTGTAGGACTCTGCACCTTTACCACTGCTCAACAGTGCTGAAGAGCTTGCACTCCCTCTTTTAAACCTGATAAAATTGACTTTCACCCAATTGACAGTCAATTTACTTATAAGTCCCTATTAAAGTGGTACTACATGTACCCAGGGCTTCAAAGTTAAATGGTACTAGTAGGCCTGCAGCACTTATTGTGCCACCCACTTAACTAGCCTTTTAAACATGTTCCAGGCCTGCCAATTCAGCCTGTGTGGACAGATAGAACTGCATGCTATTATAAACATAGATATTTGTATATGAAATTATTCACATTACAATACAAAGGACATTTTAAAAGTGCAGTATACAATAAGCAAGTACAAGGTGCAATTCAATAACACTGGCGCCTTCCACGTGGTCTGTACAATCTTCGTAGTATACATCCAATTCTATGATCTGACGAAGTGCAAGGTAATCTTAAAAATGTTGGTTTACAAATTCCCAGTCCAATATAATTAATCCTTTCATTTCAGGTGTTGAGATGTACTAATGAACCTTATGATGTAATGAATGATGTTGATGAGGACAAAGCATCGATGTTTCAGTCTCAAATGGCCAAATAGGCAGCAGTCCATCTTACACCTGATATAAAAGGATCAATTATATGAGACTGTGGATTTGTAAACCAGGATTTTTAGATATCCCTTGTATTGTAATTTTCATAATTTCATATAAATATATCTGTGTTTATAACAGTACACAGGTCATGCCCTCCCAAGTGGTGCTAACACCTACCTAGATCCTTAGAAGTGGGCCTGAAGCTACTCTGCTAACTCATCTGTGGATCAAGCAGAACTGATAAAACTCTTCCATAGCGTGGTACATCTCTTGCAGAACCTGTGCATCACCTTTGTTGTTTGACACATCACCCTCAGAAGCAAAGCATCATCTCTGCTGCAAGGACTTTCCCAATGCAAGGACTGTGCATTGTAGTCCATTGGAGCTGAAGTATCTCCACGCTAAGATATCACCTTACCCAATGCAACGCTCGGAACTGCCTCTGCACAACGCATCTCCATGCCAGGACAGTTCATCTCATCTGTTCCGTGATATAGCCTCGACACAGAACCCCACATCTCCTCACAACTAGAATTAAGGTACTGTGCTCAGTGGCCTATCTGGGTCCCTCTAGCCTGTCACGCTCCCTTGTGGTCAGCCTAAATGTGTGCCTTTGTCCTGGTATGATGTGACCAGATAACCAAATTGGTGCTTCGTGCTTTTTAGCACTATTTAAACTTTCATATCTCCAGTTCTGCTGATTGGATTTTTGACATTTTGGTCTTGATTTGTTTATTAAAATTTATTCTCATCTTAATTGGTGTGGGATTTTAAAAGTGTTATGTTTTCACTTTATTGCTGTTTGATGTTTTGCACAAATATTTTACACATTACCTCTAAGCTGAGCCTGACTGCTCTGTGCCAATCTACCAGAAGATTAAGCAAAGGTTGAGTTGTGGTTTGCTTGAGACTTTACCCAGGCAAGGATTGTGGTTGCTACTTGAGTAAGGTTTCACCCCTGTTAACCAGTTACCCCATTTCATACAGCCATCATCCATTTCAGTGGCGTATGACCTGTTTGTACCACAGCCTAGTGCCAAACAAATAAGGGAAGAAGTTGTGAATTGCCCACAGTATGGCAAAGCACTATTTTTCAATAGGCCCACAGTTCTGCTCTCTGTGTAGTAATATCCTACTGCCAATATCTACTGCTTAGATCCAAGTTGATGAAGCACTTTGCAGCATCCAACTGACCCACAGGCTCGTTCACTCTTGGGGTTGTATGTGCATTGGTCTTCGTTACCTCATTGAGGGCTCAGTATTCCACCCAGAACCACAAGTTAGTAGACACTAGCTTTGGCACTAGAACCACAGGACTAGACCAAGGACCTCCCAATGACCCCCAGGTCTAACATCTTGGAAACTTCTGGCTTAATGCATCCCTGAACTCGGTCAGGTATTCTACCCTTTACTGGCAGACAGTCACCAATGTCTATGTCATGCACACAGACAGGTGTAAACCTTGGATTCAAATTTAAGAGATTGAAAAACCATCCCAATACCTCTCTACACTCCCTCTACTCACACATTAACTCAGGGGGTAACTTAATCCCTTCCACAAATACATTCTTCATGTCCCTGTGCATCAAGTCAGGAAGAGGTACACTGCCTTCCTCCACTTCCTCTGCCAGGGGTGTGGCTTGACCGGCTGCAAGTGACCTCTGCCGGCAAAGCCTATCTATCCGGCATCATCCTGCGGACTGGGGTGGCTTTGACCCTCCACCCCTGCTGATCCTGACCCCCTGCATCACTGGGCACCTGTAGATCCTTTTGCCAGCTTCTGCGCTCTCCCAGGCACTGAGAAATGGACTGCAACATTGGCCTGCGTGTGTCTGCCAGGCCTTCCCGGTCGCGCGAGGCCTGGGGCTCCAACACGGTGCTGCGGAGACGCAATCCTGCATGGACTGCTTCGCTGACGCTGGGGTGAATTATCGTTGATTCCTGCTGCCTGTTGGAGGTCCCGGCTTAGTAGGGTGGTGCGGTGTGTGTGGTGATTGGCTGCGGGGTTGGGAGTACGTGTGCTGTACCGCGGGGCCTGCGGTCGTATTCCTTCCTGGTGAGCTCTTGCTTTGGCACTTATACCCTCACTGCTTGTCTCGTTTGGACCCAGGCCCCATGACGTGGGCGGCGCACTCCCTACGTCTCCCTGCGGCTCTCTGCCTCCCTTGGTTGTGTGAGCCCTTCGCTGCAGCCTTGATAACCTGGCCTCATTGCAGCGGGCCCTCTGGCTTTCTACTTGCTACAGGGGGCCCGCTCTGTGACTGTGGCTCCTTTCCGGGGTGCCGCTCTGGCTGCTTCAAACCTCCTGGCCGACTCCTGTTTGTTTCAATGTCCCTCTGCCTGCTCCCTCACCATTTCTTTCTCCAGTGGGGACTCAAGCCTGCTCCTCCTCCTCTCTTCTGCAAATGGCCATCTTCTATGCATGCCTGGCTCTGGGGCTGCATGGTCCTTCATTCTGAATACGCGCTGACTGCTTAGGTACCTCGCCCGGTGTGCCCCTCATTTGCAGCTCCTGCCTGTATGTACTTATGCTGCTGGTTTGCCTCCTTACTCCTTTGCGGCCCGTTGTCTCGGTCCCTGCTCTAGCTGAGCTCGCCGGTCACCTCTGGCCGGCTTTGTTTGGCTGTGGACTCCTTATCTACATCTGTCCTGCTGTGTGGTCAGGGGAGGCTTGGCCGGCTGAGGCGGCTCAGTATTGGGAAAAGCAGACCCCAAACAGCCCAAGCTGGCATTTGACCAGCACAGATCGACTCTGCAAGACGGCACTGCTTTGGACTCTGGTGAACCTACTCCCTATCAGACACTTGCCCTACGCATGAAGATGACCTTAAAACAATCATGCAGGATGTAAAGGCTACTGTTTCAGGCATCGCTGCTTAGCTCGACCGGCTGGCGGCCCGTCTGGACACAGTCAAGGCCAGGGTGGACTATCATGACGCGCAGCTGACTCAGGTGGATGCGCGGGTCTCAGACATTGAGGACGTCAGAGCTGGTGATCATCAGAAGCTCCTCTAGATGGATAAAGTGCTGGAACTTATCAAAAATAAAAATGAGGATTTGGAAGAGCGCTCCAGCAGGAGTAATCTTCGCATTACGGGTGTATCTGAATCCTCCAACATCACCAAAATGGAGGACTTTGTCGAGCAACTTCTTTGAGAGCTCTTTGGAGATGTTCTGTCTTCTGTCTTTATCCTTGAGCGGGCGCATCGTTCGCTGGGCCCGCAGCTGCCCCCCGGCCTGCCTGCTTGCCCAATCATCGCTAAATTGCTCAACTTTAGAGACTGTGATGGGATCCTCCATGCTGCCTGGGATAAAGGTGAGATCCACCATCAGGGAAATTCCCTTGCCTTTTACCCCGCTACACAATGGCGGTGCAGGCCGCCCAAATCAAATTCCTCCTGGCCAAGCGATTGCTCCAAAAACATGAAGTCTGCTGTTCCCTAGCCTATCCGGCCAAGATGCGTGTCAAAAGTGGTGCGCATATGCATATTTTTACAGAGCCAAAAGCTGCCCTGGCCTTTGCGAAAAAACTGGACAAGCAGCAGCACTTGCCTCCACCCAGTTCCAGCCCAGAAGATGGGGGTGGCACAAGTGATAATGACTGACTCTCACCATTGTTCCCCTCTTGACTTTACCTTTTGTAATTGCTGATGGCCCTTGAATGCTCATTGCTGTTTCCTTTTTGATATGCTCTGTTGTGATGCTCGGTTGGTGTAGGGGTGGCTGCACCATATAATCTTTTGTACTATAATAATTATTGTCCGCCTCTCTCCGTGACTTGGCCACCCTGCCCTTGCTGCGGGGGTGTGCGCCTGGTAGAGCCATGCCTCTATGGGATGACTTCCTTTGGTTCTTATGGTTCTTCCACTCCCAGTTGGGGTTTCCTTGGGTGGGTGGGATTGGTATCTCAACCTGATTGGGGGTTGGAGTGGGTGGTGGGTTGGGGGTGCTATGCACTTTGATATTTCTTCTTCTTGATCTTCCTTTTTCTTGTTGGGATTCTATTGGGTGGGTGTGGGTGGTTTCTCATACTAATTGGGGGGTTGTTGTGGGTGGTCATTGGGGTTGTTGCCTCCTCCTCGAGGCTTGTTGATTTTTTTGTATTGTGATTTTTTATATATATATGTCTGAAAGAGAAAGATGCATGGGTGAAGGCGTCAGATGCATATACTAAAGGTGGCTGATAGCTATGATGCATGGGTGGGTGAAGGATAGATGAAAGGTATACAGGTGGGAAGCCTGAGTGGGTGAAAATGTTTGTCTGAAAGGATGCCAGCCTGGGTGGGTGATTGGAATCCTGTGGTGGTTTCTTTTGATTCAAAGAAACCTAAGGATGCCTGGGTGTGTAAATGACAAATGTATGTTGCTGAAAGGTTTGTTGAGACTAGAGTGAGACAGAGAGCTATGTTTGGACCGATGGCTATGGATGGCTGGATGGTTACAATGGTGAAGAGTGGATTGAGAGAATGTAAAACTTAAATGGTGGTGAGTAGCAAAGCCAAGGGTGAAGAATAACAAATACAATATTAGAAGAACAATGCACTGATGAATGGAAACATCCTTGAAAAGGAGAATAAACAATGGACTAGGACGCCCCTCTGTAATGGTGTTCTTCTCACCTTTACTCGCCTGGAATGTTTTTTTCGTGGTTTTTTTATTCAAATGGTTGAGTAAGTGGTATTTCAGACTTCTCTCTGGGCTCACAGTAGTTTTCAAGTGCAACATATTATGTATCATTCCTATCCACCTATCATCAATCACCTTCCTTCCCTCCATACCCTTGGCATAATTTTTTATGTGTTTTGCTAAGTAGCATTGTTTAGAATTTGTCTTTTTCATTTCTTTATATGTACATACTCCTGCTGATCCAAAACCACCTAGCAGGCAGGAGATTGCAGCCCGGACCCTGCAGCAGAAACTAGAGGCCATCAGGGGCAAGTACCGGTGGCTGGCGGCCTTGGAGGATGAGGAGGAAGAAGCTGCTGTACATTCCGTGGGCCACAACCAGACCACAACAACAACACCACACCATTGCTGTGGTCCAATGGGCCTGTCTCCATTCCACCATCACTGCTGCTCTCCCTTATTTCCACCAATTTGAGCGCCTCATCATGCTGAGGCTGCCAAGTACTGAAGCCAGGCAGGAACGGATGGACAGGCACCTGAAGAAGCTCCTAGACCACTGTGTGTATTTTCTTTAACCCCTTTTTTATCTTTTTTGGGTGGATGGGTGGGAATTGGAGAATTTTAGGGTTTGTCCTTTATGCACAATTTCGTTTTTTAACTACTCCTGGACACAACTTGAACATTGGTTGGGGTTAGGGAGAGGGTGGGCCAGTTGTGGGTGTGGTAGTATTTAGATTTGTTTAGAATGATTAAAAAAAAATATTTGTGGGTTATTGTTTTACTTCACATTGCTGCCTTTACCGCAGACAGTTTTAAACATCTGGTGATAGGGTAAATAACAAAATATTTATGCGGTAACCTCCATTGGCCTACATTGCCATTCTCCTAGCTTCTGTTTTCTACTCTGCTACTATATATTATTATTAACCCCTAAGGACTCGAAGGGGATAGAGGTTGAATTTCCATTGTATAGAATGACTGCCGTTCAACAATAAACCAATCAAACGCAGTTGACTTCTCTTACCTGATTAGATGAAGCGAGGGCTACATTGTTTCCCAAGGTGCCATGGTGGTAGTAGTAGTATCAGTGTTTATTTTAACATTGAAGGCAAAGTCATCAGAACTGAAGCGAGAGCCCACTCCCTCCTAGGTAAACTCGAACTGTAGGATAAGGAGACTATTCATCGCAGGGAAGTTAACAAATTGAAAAAAACCGAGGTTATTGCTGTTATTATATGCAAGCTTAAAAATGACAGTTACCAGAGTCTAGACTACTGGAACAGACTCAGACACAAGAAAAGAGACAATAGAAATATGATAAGCAATGAAAAATGTAATTAATCAGAACAATGTTGTGCTATGATGAACTGTACGAAGTGGACAAGCTTAACATTAGACCCAAATTAATACAGTGCTTGAATAATGATGGCAATGAGATGTTCCTATGGAAAATAAATAACCTACACTGTGCAGGGATGGTTAATATAATACATTGCCAATGTGGGCTATATGAGCTTAAGAATAAGATCCTCCTCACCCTGCCCTGAGTTGGTGTTGCTTTCACCACATCCGCCCCACCAAGTGTGTGATCAATTAATGGTGTAAACTGTTAAGTCTCAACTCAATAAATCACACAGCCTGGATAAAAGGGTTAGGGGTTTGATGAATGGATAGGAAGGGGGATTGGGAAAAGGTTAGACAAAGACAAATACTACACAAGGACATTCATCTTGCCAATTAGCAGCCGACCATCATAAATCTGTTATTGAAGGCAAAGGAAACAAAGGAACAAATGAGTAGATATAGTGTAGTGTGAACATGTATGTGAAATAAGGATTATTGATTAGCTTGTTTTCAATTTACAGCCCTGATGATGTCCGCGTAGAACGAAATGCATTGGCTGGATTGATTGGATGATTTACCTTTGTGTTGAGAAACTGGATTGAATAATAAATTCAGAATAGGTTTTCCAGTAAGACAAGACTCCCTTAGGATTTTCTTGGTTGGTTACATAAAGAATTGACTATATAGAAGCATATTGCTTTAAAAGATAGCATTATTTTGATGAATCACACGCTCCTATTTTATAGATTGTAGTTATTGTTGGTGGCTCAGTGGCGGTGGGACCACATAAAGTAGAGAGTGATCAGAACTTTGAGAATAAGCATCCTAGAATACACACCTGTGCGCAATCTGCTTGCTATCCGCACAACCAGTTTGTGTATGATAATATAACTACATAAGTAACCTAACAGCAGCACATGCCTAATGTGATTATTTATAATTCATGACTAAATATAACGCTCCAGATACCTTCAACAACAGGCCCCCACCCAACCAGTACTTTGCTTCAAATTTGAGCACTGAGCAGCAGACATCACCCCGGCAACATAGCATTGTCCCAATCAAGTAAAAAATCAACATGCCTCTGTCAGTCCACCCATTCACCACCACCACTACACAGACTTGTGTAGATCTGGTGTGTTGTTTACCTTTAGGCTACTTTAAAGTCATCAACAATCTTCAAAAATCAGTTGGTTTCAGTGATTTTGAATACATCCATCTTCTTCTGGTGGCAATCCTCGAAGTAGTCATGCTCTCACCCACGCCCTGAGTCATTCCATCATCTCTGATCCTTCTGAGTCTGACTCCGAGTATGGTATCAAACTCCCTTCAAACAGTGTCCCGAGTCCTAACTCAAAAGTGCAATAGATTGGCCTGTAGTAGTACATTTTTGTTAGTGAACAATAAGAAGGGAAAGATTGAGCCACTTTTTGTGTAGACTAGATTTTTGTTTGCAAACATTGCATTATCTAAGGGACTGGTCGGGTCTAAGTCTTTGAGGAGTATAAAACATAAAAAAATAAAAAGCAAAGCAGTGTGGACTGTGTAGAGTGGACCCGGTGAAGGAATCTTGCTATCCTTTTCTCAAAAAATAACCTTCAGGGGCAAGTTATTGATCATCAGTCTGTACTTGAGCTACCAACATTGTGAATCTCAAATCTGATTCATCATTAACTAGCACATTACGTGTAAAAAACACACTCACACTGCCTGCCACCACATGAATCATATCTTCTCAATCTCAACACACATGATGATGACATATCATCACAACAAGTTCACTTCACAACAAAAAACAAACAGTCAGCATGCAGTGCATGCCAGCATTTACCTGTTCTTCCGGTGTGCTCACCATGATCAATTGGTGGTACATTGTAGAATGCAGATCCTCCATTTGATCGCTAAGCAGAGAATTGCCAGTTTAAATTGAACTATAATAATATCACATGTGGAGCAGTCCCTCTAGAGTAGGAAAGAAATGGATAGATAGTCACGATCACCACTCAAGGTTGGAGGCAGGCACACATTTGTTTAATCTCCGGCCAATGTCTTGCTTGAGGGAAATGGCTTTGAGGGGTGAGTTGGGATTTCTTCACTGCACAAAGTTGTGAGTCTAACCCCAATACGGCAATAAAGGGTGTCTAAGAGTAAGACAGTGGGGATGAATTGGTCAACCACACACACACAAATAATAAAATAAACAATGTTCCATAACTATATTTCTTTTTTAGGGAGGGAAGGAGAGCTTGTCCTCAAACTCTGGTGGTTCACCTAGAAGTAGGTCATCTAAAACACTACTTCTGTGACCTGAATCTCCATCATCTTCCTCCTGTGGTACTTCACTTATGGTGTAATCTGGTGGTATAAAGTGCTGATTCATTTTTATCATGGTTAATCTCTAAATGTTTTCTAGGTGGGAGACTGGTCCTTCTCTCTGTGACAATGGCACCAGCAGTACTGAAAACATGCTCAGCAAAGACATTCGCTACAGGGCAAGGCAGATAGTTTATTGCCAGACTGCTGAGCATTGGCAATTGGTGCCTCTTCTCATACCAATACACCGATGGGTTATGATCAAGGTAGACCTCTGTTTCATCATCCGGATTGGCCTGGACCATTCGCTTAATGTTCATTGCTGATACTCCACTTTACTCGACCTCTTTTGCCTTCGCCTCTGCAATGAACTAAAGCCCTGCCAGTAGAAACCACTCAGTAGCAGATTTGAGATCTGATATTACTGGTGTTGGTGTTGTTGATGGTTCTCTTGTCATTGGTTTTGGCTGCTGTGAGCCAACAGCACTGCCCTCAGGTTCTGACTTTGAAGGCTGCACCACAGGGCTTGTGCCCTGGACTAGTGCGCCTCTGATTCCCTGCCGTTATTTTTCTAGCTCACTGCCTTGCTCAACTATCAATGTTTTGTATTTTCTAGCATCCTCATCTGAAAAAGGAATGAAAGTGGACAGTAATGGTTTGTACCGTGGATCAAGAATTGTACCAATGATAAAATGTTTGTAGGACACGTGTCTTTGCACCCCGGTATTAGCAGATAAGCAAAGGATTAAGCTCTCCAACAACTCAAATGCATCTTTTTTTCTCCACACCTGCGTACATTGCAGACACTTCCTTTAGCTGTTCCTGTAGCATGTAATACAATAGGATACCTAGACCCATGCTACTGTCCGCTTTGCTGACTTCCCATGTGAACACATTAAAAGGAAGCAGCATCTCTGACAGGCATTTGACTAGGCCCAATTGGTCCATCTCAATGATAATGTCTTTTACATTTGCATCTCCATTTTACATGACATATATTCGTTGATAGGTCTGTACTGCTCAAACAGGCGTTCAAGCATGTAATAAGTGGAGTTCCAGCATGTTGGCAACTCCTGTATGAGTGCTTTAACAAGCATTCTATTATCACACTGAATGACCCTCAGCTCTTTCCGAGCTTTAAATGAATGGCTGACATGAGTGCAGTTTCTTCTGCAGGTAGACAGTAAGTTGTTTACTTGGTCTTCTTTTTTTAGAAAGTCCTGTACAATGACGTTGATGCAGTGCGACAAACACAGGGCCCTGAAATAACCACCATCGGCCATGATCTTCACTATATTACTACCATTGTCCGTGTCAACAAATCAAATGTTATGCTTTCTTGGCCGCAGTCATTCAAAGACCTTGTTGTTAAAGTCTTCCAAAATGTTTGCAGCTGTATGGGATTTCTTCATTGTGCCCATCGCTACTGTTGCATGCTTTCCAGCAGCATTAAAAATCTCAACACCTGCAGATATTTTTTCTCTAGCCCCCACTAAAGAGATACATTGTACAGTGATGCACATGTAATCAGTCGCTTGGCAACTGGTCCACATGTCTGTTGTCAGGTAGATAGTGTGAACAGCACTCTGCTGCAAAGCTTGTGCAAGCAATTCAAGCACATCCTGATGTAGAACTGGAACAGCAACTCTGGTGAAATTAGGCAGGGTTGGAACCTTCCATTTCGGGCAGATTGTTGCCACAAATTCAAGAAAACCCACCCCTTCAACAAAAGAAAATGGAAGGAGGTCCAGTGCTATCATTTTAGTCAGCTTTGCGTTGTACAGATGTGCAATTGGGTGGTTGCATTAATACTGCCCCTCTGGCCTAAACATGGCAGGAATAGTAGCCTAATATTATTTCTTTCCTGATGCCACTGATGCAGGTGACTTCTTGAGAGCAGGCAGTGATAGGCTCAATGTGCTTTTCAGTGGGGCAGTCACTGTCCTCTGTTGCCTTGGTGTCTCGACCTGAGTCTTGTGGCGTTGCGATGTTGCTGATGTGGGCAATACTACTGCACTGCTGGGGAGAAGGTTGCATTTCGTTATGAAGATGTCTTTCTCTTCTTCACCTTCCACAAAGATCGAATCAGATTCGGATTCCCAGCTCAATCGCGTTCACCATCTTCACCAACAACACTTGCAGTTTTTTGGCTGCTAAGGTGCACCTCCCAATGGATTGTATGGTGCTTTCTGAAATGGGTCTTTTGGCCCCCAGTACCATAGTTTGATCCAAGCTTATGCTGACTAACACTTGCTGCTCAAAGGGAGCATATGGCAATGTTCGCCTTCTTTTGGCTATCCATAAAGAAATCCCAAACTGGGAAGCTCAACTTTTTGATGCTGGTGCCACTGCCAATGTTGGATGAACTGGCGGTATGTGGGCATTTTGATATTTGACTCTCTGCAGTACCTACTTTCGCTGAGGTAGTTGTGGATGGAGGTCGCTGCTAGAACTTTGCAAATATGGGAGCTGGTTGTGGTTGGATCTGTGGTGCCACTGCTACATCCCCCAGAGAAGTTGGGATAGGGTAACCTCGGTCCCCACTGGGCTTAATCTAACATCCATGATGACTGGTTCATCGTCAACCTCCTCTTCTACATCGACTCCATAACTCTAAGGTTTTTTGGACCCTTCCTTTTCCCTAGACTCATCTGAGTCATCTTGTGGTGCGTCTCTCTTGTAGACTGAGGTGGGATCTAAGTGGCGTCTAGATCAATAGAAGGGGGGGCTTGAAGAAGAAGATGATGCATCCCAAACCCCCCTTTTTCTAGCTGGAGATCTGGAAGAATATGGATCTTCTGGAGCACATTGCTCTACTTTCCTAGCATGAAGCTCAATCTCTTGAACTGCTTCTACCTCAGGATGAACTGCTATTGGTGCCTGTGGCTGTTGTTCTTCTTCACTTCTCTGAGTTTACTGCAATATTTTGGTACTACTTTGCGATAGAGATAAGCCAATGTAAACATCACTGCTCGGTGGATTTGCCATGATTAGACTGGCCGCTGTTGTGGCAGACACAGGCTTGGGCCTAGATTCGGGTGGGTCCACTGATTAGGGGGTGCTGCTCTCAGCTTGCTCCCCAGAGGATGGTGCGTTAAGCACAGTTTTCTATTTTCCAAAAAGCATCTGGGAAGACATAGCAGTGGTGGTAGTGGTAAGTTCCTTCTTCCTCTCACTGCCTACTTTCTTGGTAGCAGTTTTAGGCTTAGCAGTAGCACCTTCCTTTGGGGCCATCTTGAAGATGTCAGTTAGCAATGGCACTTAGCTTCACAACACAAGTTGAAGAGATGTCTAATGTGTGGGTCACTCACGCGTCATGCCGTGCACAGACCTTCTTTCTGGCAGTACTGTGAGTGATGTGTTGTTGTCTCTTGTTGTTGTCTCTTGTTGTGCGCCTAAAAGAAAAGAGGCAAGAAGGACAGTGGCATTGTTGCTGTTCAATTAGTAGTACAAACATAAAAATATCATTTAGTGTTTGGTCTCTGCTGTTACTCCCTTAATTAAGAATCCAGTGTAAATATATTTACTCATTCGTTAAACGGAAAACCACACCAACATATACTTTTATGGTGGCTGACCATTCAGGAAGAATAAGACAGAGCAAAAAGAACAACAACAACATTCAGATAAAAGTGTTTGCCTTATGTACACATGTGACATCACGTCACTCACGGCACTGACTCTGAGATGCAGCTGACAAATGACAATGGAGAGAATAATCCCTAGACAATGAATGCTGTTGTGGGGTTGATTTGATTGATGCAAGATGTAGTAGAAAATGGTATGAACAAAGATTTTTTTTTTTAATTATACATATATATATATAAACGTGATAACATCATGTCTAAATCAGATAAGACCCCTATCTGGATAGAACACCATTCCAAGATGGCGCCCATAGTGGCCGAAAGGGGTATAGTCCTATGTCTATGACAATGCTCACGAATTGTTTGTTTATATAATGGAATGCATGATATTGATGAATGACACACTGACGAAGGCTCACGCCGAAACGCGTCTGTGCTTTTCTGTTCCCTCTAATTAAAACTCTGATTGACCTTTGGTCTGCGAGTGCTGCCTCTTTCTTTTGGATTCTAAGGAGAGTTCGAGCGACAATGTGAAGCGGTTTTCCCGCGAACCGCTAGCAGCACCTGTTCCTGAGTGCACAGCTTTCCGTGGGAGGTGAGCGTTTTCTGAGGAGGAGTAACGCTGTGCACCGCTGTGGCTGCTGGACAACAACGTAAGAATTACACCAGGACCGGCAGGGGCGCCGTGGAAGGGTGGCGCTGGATCTGTTCCGGAGCTCCTGACAACTGACGAACCCGCCGGTGAGCAAACTGTCTTGCTTTTCCCCGTTTCTCGCGCATAATGTCAAGCGCGTAGCAGCACTTAACAGCAGAGCGTCTGCGGTACCCAGGGCAGCCAGACGGGAGGGGACAGGCACTGGGGTTGCCTAGCAACACACTGAGCAACACCCCTTATTATCAGACCCATCCACAGTTGTAAAAAACGGAAGAATGTTTTCCGATACAGAGCGCATGAATGCGGCAAAGGACATGTTCAAACGCAAGGGGGCATCAGTACAAGCGGCGGATAGAACAACAATACCCGTCGAATCAACACTGGACCGTAAATTAAAGGACATATTCACTAAGCTGGAGAAACTGCATGAGCGCGAAGTGCGCAAGTGGTGGGAGGCCACGAGCCTCACAAACTATATTGAGGAGAAGAGAGTGCCGAGGGGGCTGAGAGTTCACACGGTACCCTCATATGAACATCCGGACCCTCAACTGCTCACCGACTGGTTCGACCATACAGCATCCTATTGCGAAGGCACATTGAAAATCCTAGTTAAATATGCCTGGAGCGATAGGGGGAAAGTATTGGAAGAAATTGATACAATCAATGAGGAGCTAGACACAGAAACGGACACGGGGATTAAAGCAACAATATCTCAATACAGAGATCAGATGAAAGCTAGACTGGCAAAGTACGAACAAAAAATCAGAATGCGCAAACAAGAAAAGTATGAGCGCGATGCAAACGACTGCGCGACTGGGCGCGTTTTAACGTATGCAAAAAAGTTTGATGCCCCCCGTAAAGCTCTTCAGAAGAAAATAATGACAGCTGCGGCAAGCAGCAGGCCGGAAACCGAACCTGCCACATCAGAGTCAGACCTGACGGAGAATGAGTCAGGAGACGAACAACGGAGGCAGAACGAGCTGGATTCACAAGATGTGCGGCAAAATGCACAAGGAGCCCTACCTGAGAAGACTCCTTTTCAGGAGGAATACGAGGTCATCAAGAGCACCTGGCTAAGGGGCGGAAAAAACAAACCGCCCGACGTGGACGCAAATGCGGATGCGGATGCCACTGCAACAGCAACATCGACCAGAGGAGGAGGACGAGGAGGGCAGGCGGCGGGAAAAACAGGCAGAGGAAACGTAAGAACCTCTCGATGGACGAGCCGCCAAACAAACAAAAAGTAAAAACTATGAACCCACAAGCCAACACCGACCAAACCAGCTTAACTGTAGTGAACCTAACAACCAAACAATTGACGGAAGCTGAATCAGAAGTCTTAAGTCTGGGTCTCACGTTTTTTCCTTTAAATGACCTTGAATATACACAAACCAGGATTGACCTGTTTCGATTCACTAGGAAGCTGAGGCTTCACAAACATTTTAAGATGCGCCCACACCTGAGGAACACCAAGAAGGGCTCTAAAGTGAATGATATGGACATACTCAGTGCCAAAGATCTGCCAGCTATCGAGGCATTAGAGGACCTACGATTGGAGCAGGACTCAGACCAACAACAGGAAAACCTGTCTATCACCCAACGGGCGGTCCTCCAAGGGGTCGAGCAAGAGAGAGAGGAGAGTACATTCAAGCCTGCATCGACCTTTGTACCTCAAACACCTTGGGATGCAATCAACGTCTTCACTGAGGCAATGAAAAGAGACCTGACTGCGTACAGAAAATCTCAACCATCAATCTCAACCAACAACATCACTGAGGACCAACGCCAAGCTTTGAAGGGCCTGATGAATGATGAATCTAAAGTTATCAAGCCCTCTGACAAGGGGGGCAACGTGGTTCTTATGAGTCGAGACCTATACCGAGCTGAAGCCTTGAGGCAACTTGCAGACAACAACTACTACAAGGAATGCACGAATGCTATGTACCAAACGAGCATCATCAGATACGATGCTCTAGTGCAAACATGGTATAACCACAATATGCTCGGAAAGGACGAGAATCTCTTTCTCAGGAACCACACCCCCATGTTACCAACTTTTTATCATCTCCCCAAACTTCACAAAGACATGGAAAACCCTCCCGGACGACCAATAATATCATCAATTGGGAGTTTGACCGAGAGCATGTCACGCTTCGTTGACAACATTCTGTTTCCCTTAGTAATAAAATTAGAATCCTACATAAGGGACACGAAAGACTTTCTGACTAAGATCCAGGAACTAACATGGAGCTCTGGATACCTGCGGATGGTGTTGGACATTACCAGCCTCTACACTCGTATAGACCACAGGCAGGGTCTCGAAGCCATCAAGCATGCTCTGGGTCAACGTCCAATGAAATATGCATGTCATAATGAAATGATCTTGGAATTCACAGAGTTCTGCCTGACCAATAATATTTTCCTCTTCGAGGACCAGATGTACATACAAACATCTGGGACAGCGATGGGTACCTGCTTTGCTCCCAGCTATGCGAACCTTTTCGTTGGCTGGTGGGAGGAGCAGGTTCCCAGGAGCTGCACAACAGGAACTGAGACAGGGCAGGTCAAATGCTGGTATCGTTATATCGACGATTTATTTATTGTTTGGGATGGAGGAATGGATTCAGCAGAAGAATTTATTAAAATTCTTAATAACAACGACCTCAATCTGTACTTCTCGGGCTCGGTTAGTCCGGTGAGAGCGGAGTACCTAGACCTGAGGGTGTACATTGAAGATAACCAGATGCACACCACCCTTCATAGAAAGGACACTGCTGGCAATTCTACACTCTTTGCCAGCAGTAGCCATCCCACCCAGCTTAAGAACAGCATTCCCTACGGAGAGCTACTGAGGATCCGTAGGAACTGCTCTAAGGATTCCGATTTTGAGGCGGCTGCCTCAGAATGCATCGAGAGATTTTCCATGAGGGGGTACGGCACCACCTTACTTACAAATACTCTAAAAAAAAGTAAGGAAGATGCAAAGATCTCAACTCTTGGCAACCGAGAATCCTGTAGTAGGTAGAAACAGGAATTCGAACAAGAATGATGGCAAATTCAGACTCATTACTCCTTACTCTAAAGGAGCAGGGGATCTGAAAGACATGCTCACAAAAAACTGGAACATTTTGAAAACGGACAATGTAATTGCAGATGACCTACCTGCTCATCCTTTAATCACATTTAGCAGAGCTAGGTCACTCAGTGATATGCTTGTCCCAAGTCACCTTAACAAACTAACACCAAAAACTAACTCCCTGAAGCGGATGGCAAGCTTCTTTCCTTGCGGCCACTGCAAGGCTTGCAGTGGCAGCAAACGGGTGCTATCATTTGACATACCTGATACCGGGAAGAAAGTGCCGATTAAGCACTTCATTACATGCAGCTCCCAGTTTGTGGTCTATTGTTTGGTCTGTCCGTGTGGCTTACGCTACATAGGCAGCACGATCAAGGAGCTCAAGCTGAGGATCCTGGAGCACCAACGGGCGATCGAGAAAGTAGACACCTCATATCCGGTCGCCCGGCATTTTGCAGAGGAGCATAGCAAAGATCGCAAGCAACTCCGATTCTTTGGATTGGACATTGTTCCACCCAATGTAAGAGGAGGTGATAGGTTGAGGAGACTCCGTAGACTAGAGTCCAGATACATTGTAGATCTTTCTACTAAACAACCTGGTGGGCTCAATAGCGGGGAGGAATTAGCATACCACCTGGGAAAATAATACCATAGGAAGAGCATACCCACCTTTTCGTTAGGAAGCCTGGTACACTAAAATGAAAGTCTAACTAGAATGTGTACGCTCCCTGAGGATAAAAACAACTTGAACACTGTAAAACTGGATATACTCTTTCAAAATTGTTCCTTCGGTATGTCTACAATTTCGATGCACATGATCTTGATTTATGAATTTCTGTAGCCTAATGTTGAACCCTAATTATGACAACAATGTAAACTGTGATATACCCTTTTTTCCCCCGTTGCAGTTGAGGACAGAATACCATAGGTGTGTAAATATGTAAATATTTGTATAATCTAGCGTGAAGACACATGCAGTTAACATGATATGTATGCAACCTATCTTGCGTACGTATGTACAGATATTGCCGGAACGTAACATTATTGAGCACGTGAGAGACGCTGTGATCAATATTATGAGATTACAATTTTGAATACAGGTCTTGTATATATCATCATGGATGAAACTGTAATGCAGTGGAACCAAGACTCTGATGTAGATATTCGAATCTAGATATTTAGAAGCACTTTGTGATCTGAGAGTATCCGTTTTGGCAACCTAGCTCCATTAATCATTTAAAAACACACCAGTTTGTGGTTTAGTCTAACATGACTTTGTGTAAATATTGTAAATACACCTTTCCTTTGCTTTGTGAGTTCCCTGAACCAAAAGAGTATTTTTCTGCTATACATCCCACAAATAGCAATGTCTAGTAATTGTGATGAATTATGATGAAATAATTCGGTTCAATTCCATCTAAGGGATAGGAACACAACCCTCTCTTTTCATGTGCCTGATGATCTTCTTTACTTCCTATGTTTTTGCACTGCTTTGATTTTGTTAGCATTGTACAAAATGCCATAGGACACTAGCCGATCCACGGCTCTATTTTTAAACGTGATAACATCATGTCTAAATCAGATAAGACCCCTATCTGGATAGAACACCATTCCAAGATGGCCCCCATAGTGGCCGAAAGGGGTATAGTCCTATGTCTATGACAATGCTCACGAATTGTTTGTTTATATAATGGGATGCATGATATTGATGAATGACACACTGACGAAGGCTCACGCCGAAACGCGCCTGTGCTTTTCTGTTCCCTCTAATTAAAACTCTTGTTGACCTTTGGTCCGCGAGTGCTGCCTCTTTCTTTTGGATTCTAAGGAGAGTTCGAGCGACAATATACATATATATATATATATATTTTTTTTTTTATATTTTACTAATTACTTAAAAATGGAAAAATGGAAATAGAAGTGAAGTTATCCTAAAAAATATAATAATTGTTTAATTTATTTATTTATTTTATAAACTTGTATGGCGCAACAGCTACCCAAAAAGGGTTTCCCGGCGCCTGAGAACACAGCATCATAGATGGAAGAATATAGCTGGGTCATTCAGGTTACTGATCGAACAACCAGGTTTTTATCGCTTTACGGAACCTGGAGAGACTTCCCTCCTTTCGTATGTGAAATGGAAGTGAGTTCCATATAGTGGGACCCAGGTGGAAAAAGGATCTTCCTCCCATCCTGGAAAGCTTGAATCTCGGTACGCAGAACTTTTCAGCTGATTGGGACCGTAAGTTTCTTGTAGGGATATAGGGATGTGCTAGTGTCTGAAGATATTTTGGGGCAGTACCTGATTTAATTTTAAACATGTAGTTTAAGGCCTTAAATCTGATGCGATTTTCCACCTTCAACTAATGCAGTTCACGTAAGTAAGGGGACACGCTGGTATTTTTAGGGATATGGCAAAGAAGTCGGGCAGCCGTATTTTGTACTAGCTGTAATCTTTTTATGACTGCTTTATTTGCCCCCAAGTACAAGATGTTCCCGTAGTCAAGCCGGGATGTAATTAAGGCATTGACTACTGTTTTTTGCATGGGGACCGGCAGCATCCACAGAATCTTCTTGAGCCATTTGATAATGGTGAAGCAGAGACCCACTACTTTGCTTGCCTGTTGCTTCATGGACAAAGTATTGTCTAGAATTACTCCCAAATTTCTTGCATGGGGCACTGGTGTTGGAAGATCACCCATCTGTGTAGGCCAGTGTGATATATTCCAGAGCTCTGGATGTTTGCCCAGAAGAAGGATCTCCGTCTTGTCTCCATTTAGTTTCAACTGGTTAGTTGACATCCAGTTGAAGATGTTCAGGAGACCACTTTTGAGAGAAGACGACGATGAAGATTGGGGTTCAGATAGTGAAAAGACAATAACTTAATATTAAACTGCTATCTCATTACTCAACCATCCATGCAGTCTATGGCAAATAGGGCTGGATTTGTTTGGATGCACAAAATGGCTGCCATCCAGTGTCATTTTTTCATCAACAACAACACTGACCAGAAAAGGAATTCATTGGGGACCAGGAGAAGACATGCAGGCCTATAGGGAAAGTACACTGGCTAGATCCACAAAATGTGTACCAGCCACACGGTCACAATAAGAAGCTGGAGGCCTAGAATAAAGAACACGTGTAGTCTTATGGCAAAAGCACACTGGCTGCCCACACAACATGGTGCACCAGCCACATGATCACAACAAGAAGCAGAAGGCCTAGAATAAAGAATGCATGCAGGCCTATGGCAAAAGCAGAACCACATTGGCTGCCTACACAAAATGGCCGCCAGCCACATGGTCACAACAAGAAGCAGGAGCCGTAGAACAAAGAACGCATGCAGGCCTATGGCAAACGCACACTGGCTGCATACACAAAATGGCCACCAGCCACATGGTCACAACAAGAATCAGGAGGCCTAGAGCAAAGAACGCATGCAGGCCTATGGCAAAGGCACACTGGCTGCCAACACAAAATGGTCACCAGCCACATGGTTAGGTCACAACAAGAAGCTGGAGGCCTAGAACTAAGAACGCATGCAGGCTTATGGCAAAAGCACACTGGCTGCCTACACAAAATGGCTTCACGCCACATGGTCACTCACAAGCCACAATAACAAGAGGCAGGAGGCCTGTAAAACAATCAAAGAGCACATGGAGGCCTACAGTGCCCTGACTACTCAACATGGCCCCTGGCCAGTGATCACATGGCATCTGGAACAAAGTACAATGTTGGCCTATGGCAAACACACACACTGGCAGGGCAAAGGAGGCATGGTAAAACAGAGAAAACATAATTAATTCAGCAATGCCAAAAATGAAAATTATGTGTCTCAATTTTTTTGACAGTAAGACTCATCCTTCAGAGGCATTACCCCCACAGAAAAGCACATTTTTTATTTCAATCCAAATCCATCCATGGCCTAAATACTGTAAACACCATATAAACTGTTGTTTCATGCACCCATGACTAGCACTGGACCTACTGGCTGGAAGGCCAATTGGCAGACTAGGCCACACAGTGAATTCAATCAAAATTTCAAATGTATTAAAGAGCATATAGAAAATGTATTAAACTGTGAAAACATTTTCTTTTTACAAAAAAGAAAAATGAAATGCAAAGAAATTACTGGGTCCCTACTGACACAAAAGGCCACCCACCACAATACATTTTTAAATTTGATTAAAAGTGCAAATAAATGCATGTACATGGCCCCAGTTAAAACAAACAACACTAGTTTTCAACTAACTTTTCAAATCTCAAATTCAAAGTCATTAAATCTAATGGAATATGCAGCGGACACAAAGAGAGATCCTACCAGCTGCAAATCCAAATGAAAAGTGACCAGAAATAGACAAAGCACAGGGAAGATTCCAGCACACTAGAACACGGGGTTTGGGGCCAAACACAATTGCGTCTATCCTTTAGTGATGCCGTTATCTCAAGCTTTAGGTGCAGCGGACTGGAGATTCAGAACCCTAAAACCTCCTAAGACAACCGTGTCTTTTTATCAGAAACAAATACATATTAGTCAGGCACTCTTCAATATAATCATGATCTATATGACAATAAACATTTTAGTTACAAGCAAATTTTGTTCAGAATAAACAATGAATTTTCAGTGGAGTTGTAGTTTGTAGAAAAACCGGTCCTTGGATGCTTGATTCCGGTCTGGGAAAGACATGGCTTGGTAGTTCAGACTGGACTGTTCCCATGAGGCACAGGGTCAGAGCTGATGTGCATATAGCCAGTGTCTAACCCAGGGTGGTGTGGAGTGCAAAACAACGATGGATTTAGGCCCAGATCCTTGTACTGGGGTGAATGTATGACATTGTTCTACATTCTGTCCATCTTCTGTGTTTTTTGCAATTTTCACCCAGAGTGTGCTGGGTATACTCAGATGTGAGTCCCATGCTCTCCACACCACTGGAGTCAAGCTATACAGGCTGATAGCCAGAAACCAGTCCTTGGATGCTTGATTCCAGTCTGGGAAAGACATGGCTTGGTAGTTCGGACTGACCTGTTCCCATGAGGCACAGGGTCAGAGCTGATTTGCATATAGCCAGTGTCTAACCCAGGGTGGTGTGGAGTGCAAAATAACGGTGGATTTAGGCCCAGATCCTTGTACTGGGGTGAGTGTATGACATTGTTCTACATTCTGTCCATCAACTGTATTTTTTGCTATTTTCACCCCTAGTGTGCTGGGTATACTCAGACGTGAGTCCCAGGCTCACCACTGGAGTCAAAGCTATCCAGGCTGATGAAGGCTGATAGCCAGAAACCGGTCCTTGGATGCTTGATTTCGGTCTTGGAAAGACATGGCTTGGTAGTTCGGACTGGACTATTCCCATGAGGCACAGGGTCAGAGCTGATTTGCATATAGCCAGTGTCTAACCCAGGGTGGTGTGGAGTGCAAAAAAACAATGGATTTAGGCCCTGATCCTTGTACTGGGGTGAATGTATGACATTGTTCTACATTCTGTCCATCAACTGTGTTTTTTGTAGTTTGTAGTGTATTCTTTATTTATTCCAGCAATTTTTTCTCCAATAAAAAACGTAGCAGTAGCCAACGCGTTTCTTCCTACAAGGACTTCCTCAGGGCGATGAAATATAAACTTCCTTTGTTCGTTATAAATCAAGTATATATTCTCTTGATTGGATCCAATTTGTCACCGTATTTAACATCTTAAAGTTATTTAGACTGTTATTCTTGTCTATCAGAAAACAGGGTGAGTCATTCATTTATTCGACAGTCCGAATAAACTGTTCTTTTCTTCAGAATTTAATATAGAAGTCTCAGCCGGCTCCGAGGCATGGCATCCATCGCAGTTTGAAAACTCAAGATTATCTTTGAAATAAAATTGGGTCTGTGAAGCTAGATTACATAGTATCCTTTCATCCAACAACAAAGGTCTATCCAGCGTCCATCAGGGTCTCAATCTCTTTGTCCGGAAAGCAATTGATATAGTGACTGCCCCATGATCAGAACGTGAAGGCGGATGATGCAGCACAGCTTGCACTTGATTGAGAAAGATATTGTCAAGTAGAAAAAAATCGATACGAGAGTGGGAGCCATATTTCTTACTAAAATAGGTGGATACTTTATCAGTGCCAAGAACGCGGTGAGCAATATTGGTAAGACCAAGCTTCTTCTGGATATCAATGATTTTTTATCTCATATTCCCCATTACAGTGCCTTCGTATTTAGATTTCCTGTCAAGTGTCTTGTTTAACACAATGTTAAAGTCACCCTAAATTAAGACTGGTAAATTAACTTCTAGAATTTCTGTTCAATAATATTTAGGTATGCAGGTTATCTATATTCAGACAAGAGTAGCCACAGCAAAGGAACTCTGTGGCACCAACCGCAAACTTAGTGAGTAGCCATCTACCGGATGCAACTTCAAGTCAGTGTTCTTTTTTATATTAATCACCACCCCTTTTGTGGCACAAAGCTAGACCCCCCCCCCCCTTCTCTAAATGTGTCTCCTGCAATATAATTAGCTGGGCATCAGCATCTTCAATGAACTGCGCATCTGTAATCTGCTTCTTTTTATCCCACAATCCGTTGATAATCCACATTAGGAATTTTATTGTATTATCCATAAACAGTATTATTTCTTAAACTTGTTAACACTGGGCACATCCTAAAGCCTCTCATGGAGCTATGATTCAGCTCAGTTAATTGAGGAGTTTTTCTTTTTTTCCCTCACGGTCCCACCCTAGTGCTCCCCCCCTGAATAGCCTGACCATTTATCTTTAGCGATATCTTCTCGCCGTTTGGACGATAGAGAGAGGAATAGCAAAGCTAAAAAGGCAAAACCAAAAATACAGAGTGACCAGAATTAATCGAAGTAGTGACAGGGTTATATACATGCAAGACCCATCCCTCCACATGAGGTCTAAACCGCTAAGGAGAAGGGATTCACAGCCCAAACTAACATAGACCCCAAAAGGGTGCGCTCATAGTCAAGTATTCAGCTTAATCTTACTTCAGTGTCTTGCCCTAAGTGGAGCAGGGATGCCCAAATGTGGGTCCCATGAACACTGTGTCACTGGAATCAAGATGTACCTGTCTGATGAACCCTAATTAGGTGAAACCAGTCCTAAATTGTTTGTGTTTCGATGCAGGGAGGACCTAACCTGGCTGTTTGGGCTGGACTGGTCCCATTGGACCAGGGTCAAGAGTCATTAGGATATGGCTGGGTCCAAACTGATGCGGCAGGGTGTGAAAAATATTAACGGCCTGGGATACGGCCATGAGTAATTGTCATTGGCTCAGAATAATACACTAATTATATATATATATATTTGTATACATATATATAAATATTCATATATATTTAAATTGGGAATTTGGCTGGCAACAAAATATTTCATTTCCATCTTGCAATTAAAATACCCTCAATTTATACTTGCATCTCTTCTGCAAGAATGCACTCGGTAAATAAATATAGTGCTACTTGAATATCCACATTAAGCTAATGCTAAGGCTGAGTACATGGAAAAGCACAGCGGTCAATCGCATAAATGGCATCTGGTTGTTGCAGGAAACAACTGTTGTCTTTCTAAAAGAACAAGAGGCAGATGTACGATATTAGAAGAGATCAGCGATGCAGATTCTGAACACGCTAGGAGTTGTTTTTATGCCAGCGGCTGAATTTCAAGATATTAATTGCATTGCTGATAGTTCTAGCCCTTTCAGCTGAATAAGATGTTTTGTGCTCTCCATAAATCTCAGAAGCATGACGCCTGAAGCTGAGATATTTTTTGTGACAGATTGACAAATAGGAGATATTTTTTGTTCACATTCAATTGTTGCTGAAGCTCAGTGCAGGAAAAGATTAACATTCATATTCGATTTTTTTCTTTATTTCTTCTTGCTACATCAAGAATAATAAATGGGCTGAAGATTGTCCAAGTAAAGTAGTTTTATATAGAGAATCTCTGGCACTGCATAATTACAAATTAGGAAAACAGACTTGAAAAATGTATGAAAATTCACAGAAATATTTGCATTTGCCACAGCATGTCATTTGATATTGTGTGTATTCTGCAATATTTTTGCAGTTAGTGATGAAAATATGCCGATCCAATATTAAGCACACGTTCATACACATATGTATTTATTTTGTAATATTAGAAAATGTGATATAGTCCCCAATGGAAGCAAGAGTACTGTACAATGCGGCGTGACATCAGAAAGGGGTACCGATGGTGCTACTTTTTGATCACAAACGAGTGACCTGGCAAGGGTCTTTAAAGTCCAGCTTTCCCCTTCTGTCCTAATATCAGCAATAGTAAAGGTATACCACATCCAAGAGCTTTTGTAGAGACAATGTTGTTGTACCCTGTTCGGCATGGAGCGATTAGAGACCAGCAGTAGGGGGAGTAAACCAGTGGTGGCTCGTCCGCTGAGGAGGAGGAGTGTCGCCTCACCGCTAATTCAGCAGTGCACAAAAGAAAAAGAAATTGATAATAACAACATAACGTTATTATCATTTTAATTTTTTTATGGGGAGCTTAGAGCCATGTGGGGGTGGGGCTAGGCTCCGTGGCGACAAGCAGAGTGAGCAGTGGTTGCACTCTAAGTGAGCATGGCCCTCTTGGGCCAGCCAAACAGTCATGCACACCTGGCATGTTCTCAATTAGGTTGTGTTGCACTGCCCCATCAAGAACATGGCCAGCCTCCCCAAGCACTGCCTGAATATCCAAACAGGATCTCAGACCAATCATGATGCGGCTCCTGCAGCATTTTAATTGGCTGGGAGAGTTCGAAAACCTGAGTGCTTCCGGTGCTTCTTGCAGATCGTGAGGAAGAGCACGGAGTAGAGATGTGCAGCGGCGCGGCGACAAAGGAAAAGTTAATTTAATTTTGTATTATTCTTTTTTTGTAATCCATCCTCCCTGCCCCACCACACCTGTTCCGAGGCAGCCGCTATAGGAGTAAACGTGTACTTGTGGACATGTTTAACATACTAATGGGACCCAGAGCTGTTCTTGTAGTGTTGGTAAAGTCTGAGTGAGCCGGAGAAACACCATTTATTTCAAGACTACTGAGCATGCATGTGTAACCTTGAAGTTAGAAATAATGGAATGTATACTTGCAAGAGGAATGTTAACCAGAACACGAGTTCTGCTGGAGGGCATATTACATATACATTTGTATCAAAAACTGCACAGTTATGCACAAACTGGCACAATTTTTGACCGTGAATGAGAGCATTGAAGACAAATAGGGGTGCATGGGATGAGGTGGGGTATAGGGAGGGTGGGGGTAGACTTGGCATCCTTTCTTTAACCCCCCCCCCGCCACAATCCTCTCTTTCACAAATGTAATATGAAGATTTGGCTTGCTTCTTTGGGAAAAAGTGGCAGACATTCCAGCCTCCTTAATGTCCATGTTTTGACCTTTTACTATCAGCCACAACCGGGACTCAGTATTGCCAATATGATGTTGAAATTCATAAATAACTTGGCGGTGGTTCTTTGTCTGGATTTTGCTCAGGTTGCTGTTTGAATGCCTTTCTACCCATTGATATGTCTTCTTTTCTTGCTCAGCTCAGGTCCTCAAAGTCTGTCTGGGTGTACAGAACACTGCTGCCAGACTGCTTTCCCATCTTTCCAAATTATCTCCTATGTCCAATCTTCTCAGAGACCTCCACTGACTTCCGGCAGATAAGAAAATCCAGTTTTATAACATTGTGCTATTATACACAAAGCCTTGTCCATTGCAGATCCAGAGTACCTAAGATCGCTGGTTACACACTGAAGTTCCAACCACTCCCTCTGGTTGGGTAACTGTAATTTTAGTAAAGATCCCTGAATCAGAAGAACTCATCAGGGCGGTCGTTCCTTTTCCTACCTAAGTCCTCAGCTGTGGAATGCACTTACTGTCTTGATGAGAATGTGCCACTGCTGTAGTGCCTTTAGGAAACTTTTGAAGACTTGGCGCTTCTAACTCAACCTATGATACTCTGCCTCTGGATGCTTTACTTCATATATTCCAGCGTTGGGAAACCCTTTTGGGTAAGTATGCGCTCTACAAAGCCTTATAATAATAATAACCTGGAATTTTTAGGCACCTTTTTTCTTCACTGTGCAGCATCGGAATACATTTAGGGGTATATTCACAAGATCGTGTGCTAAATATCACCAAAAAATGCTAACGCAACTTTACACATCGCAGCAAATCGCTGGAAAATAACCCTGTGTCAACGTGGAATTCACCATGCAATAGTCTGCCAAAACCGCGGCCGATGTCCGCGACACAACCACCTCGACGGAGATAGGAACACAAACCCCAACACGAAAAAACGCAATGAGGAAAGCAGGGATAAGCACCGCCAAGCCCGCAATGCACACAGCAGGCGGGAATAAGCAGCACAAAAGCCTGAAAAAGAAAGACAAACCAAACAGAAAACAACAGGCAAACACAAAGTTGGCAACCCGAGCCAGTATACAACCGCACAAGCCCCATTGGCCACAAAACATTGTACATGGCAGGCCATCTTGGACAAGGTAAATGCAGCCTGAGAGCGGTGGAGGATAATGGAAGAAAACCAGACCATCCGGAATGATGCGAAACGCACAAACAAGCAGAAACACGCCATCAACAAAAAGGCAGCAATGTACACCGGAGGTGGGAGTTCAGCGCCACACCAGGAGCTGGATGACATGGAGGAAATGGTGTCCACCACATCAGTCTGGAGCTGGTGGCAGGACTCGAGAACTGGAAACTGCCCAAAACAACAGACACAACAGGGAGAGGAACCAGCAGGGAGTGGGGGGTTGGGGATATGGGCACAATGGCACACATGCACAATTAAGCACAGCACGAATGCAGGCAACCCATGCCCAAGAGTAACAACACCAACCAAGAGCACAAGTCACACAAACCGGCTATATCACACATTTGAACAAGCACAAAAGTGAAAACCACACTGCCTGAAAGGGAGATGGGTGAGCCGAATCAGAGCTGAAGGGAAATCTCACACACAATGCAGCACACACACATAGGAAGCAGAGCACCCCAACATCGAACACAATGTGGTACAAACACCAACAGTTGCACAACCGAACACAGGACACAAGTGCACAACCGCCCACAGTCCTGATTGGGTAGTGTTAGACCTGACATCCTTGGCGTGGTTTTCCCCCATCTTTTTGCCTCTGCCTCCTGTATTTTTGATGCTGTGCTGGATTTCGTTTTTGCTGGTTTAGATGCTTTGGACACTCTGCCACTGCTGATCAGTGCCAGAGTGTAACTGTTCCCTATGTAAATTGTCATATTGATTCGGTATACCTGATTGGCATATTTGTATCCCCATGAAGTCCCTAGTAAAGTGCACTGTGTGTGCCAGGGCTGGTGATGACAGATGCTACTAGTGGGCCTGCAGCGCAGATTGCGCCACCCACATAAGTAGCCCTAAAATGGTGTCTCAGGCCTGCCAGCGCAGTGCCTGTGTGCAGTCAGCGGACTGCCATGTCCGCCTGGTCAGTGTCCCCACTGGCTGGGCCTAACCCTTCCCTGTCTGTGCACATCAGTCACCCCTATGGAAGGCTCAAGGTACCCCCCTGGGCAGGGTGCAGTGTATGGGTAAGGTAGAGCATGTACTAGTGCAGGTAACATGCTCGGATGTATGACGTTACAACGCATACTTTTACCACGCATACCATTACAACGCGGTATTTACAACGCATACCGTTACAACGCATAGCGCTTAGAGGTGCTGGATAGTGGTAAGTATAATTTTATATTCCAACTCCAGTCCCCGTGGACACTAGGGAAGGTGTTGGATATAAAATTATACCTATTCCCTATCCTAGAGCGCCCCCCAGCGCAATGCGTTGTAATGGTGTGCGTGGTAATGCCTGCGTTGTAGTGGTAGTGCGTGGTAAAAACTTCGTTGTAAACGTTGTATACCAACATGCTCTGGTAGTGAGCAGCAGCCATTTTGTGTGCTCACTGCTGCAAGGTTATCTTGCTCCATAGATTAACATGGGGGAGGCTGGTCCCAATGGATACCAGCCTATCTTCCCATAGGAACAAGATGGGACATAAGTGATTGATATCCCTGAACTCAGAATTTAATAACACATCTTTTAGGAAAGGTTGTTTTTAAATTCAGTGTTTGAGAATAGTACTTTTAGAAAGTGGCTGTTCTCTTGTCTAACCTTTCTGTGTGCCAGGGACTGTCTGGTTTGAGGGTGACAGGGGCTGCAGAGCCCCCAGGAGGTTGTCTGAGTCAGCCCGTGGATGAAAGGCTGCATCTGCTGCCAAGGAAGTGGGAGGAGATAGCACCTGGGAGTGACTAGGGCTGTGCCCGCCTGACCTCAATGCTGGCTCCACCTCCCGCTGGGCGACTGTCACCTCTGTCCCTGATACTGAAAGAAAGAAGGAAACCAGGAACCCCCCAGTGCCCCAGCAACACCCGGAACTGGTTTAGACCGGGCTCTGGGCCCACTTGCACAAAGACTTCAAAGAACTTCAAAGACTTTTTGGGGTATAAGAGAAGGACCCCTGACAAGAGAAAATCATATTCTACAATCAAGAGGAACCTCTGCTGGAAGAAGGACTGCTGGAGAACTAAAGGAAGATTGCCTTGCTGTGAGTGTGTGCTCTCAGGGCTGACCTGTTCTGCTGGCCAACTGAAGCTGAGGAGAAGAGGGACTTTGCCGTGTGCTGTGACCCTGCTTACTTGAACTAAAGAGACTTTGCTGTGTGCTGTATCTTCAACTTGAATCGCCAAGGGCCTTAGAAGAGCTGGCCCCCTGTTCTGCAACCCAGGGACATAAAGGTTGCCCAAGGACTACAAAACTCTGCTGTGTCCCCTGAAGCTGCTGTGGGCTGAAGAGATCGTGAGCACTGCTGTTTGCCTGACCGTCGATCACCTGTCCGTGTGAAGCGCTGGCTGCCCTCTGTTTGGCTGGAGAGCGCCGCGCTGTGTATTGCCTGCCCACCGGCTGCTGTGCCGTGCTGTGAGGTCACCGTGTTCATCGACACGTGTTGTGTGAAGACCGGAGGTTTTTGGGTCTTCCCAGTGCAGGGCGCACTAAATCAACCTATGTGCAGCTCCACCATCGTGGCCGGGGGTCAGTAAACACCCGTCGAAGTGCCCCGTACCTTGCCGTTACCGACGCTGTAAAGATCGAGCCCGCTGCTCTCTGATTGGACGAGAGAGCCGAGCCCCCTCACCAACGCCGCAACGGGATTGGCCCGTGCGCCGTAGCGTCATTGCCGAGGCCGTGTGCTGGTTGGTGGCCAAGGACGCGTCATCGCAGGCCTGCCCCGGGAGCCGCACTGCCATTGGCTGACTCCCGGGCGTGTGTGGAGGCTTGTCACGAACGCCGCGACCGGATTGGTCCACGGCGAGAAGCTGCGTGGTGAACGACGAAGCCGGGGAAGATCGACCTGACATCGCCGAGGGAGCGCCGCATGTGTCCCCTGCTCCTGGCCTGACTGTCCCTGCTCGGAATGCCGAGCTAGCTCCCCGCCGCTCCCAGAGGAACCGAGAGCGAGCGGAGGGCTGCTGGGACCGGCCGGGGCAAGGAGCGATTCTGCTCTGCTAAGCGCGGTGCACCTGGAATGCTCGGTGAGGCGTGATCGTAGCGCTTGAGCTAAAACATTCGAAAGGCTTGATTTTTACTGCTGCAAATAGATAAAGATATATTTTTATAAATATACTTACCTGTGTGGTCTCAGTTTGTGGTGGATTGGGGATCATTGTTGTGTTAAGTGCATTTATTATACACATTGCCTTGGGGATAAGCCTGCCTGCTCGCGCCAAGCTACCTACTGTGTGTATTCCTTCACCCTGACTAGAAGTAAGGGTCCCTACTTGGTCTAAGGTACTTACCTCTGCCAATTAGAGACCCCCAGATTAACAGGTAGCAATACACGGATGGCAGGGATCCAGAGAGTCAGTGACACACACTTTAGCATACAAATCAAGACACAACACAGTTGGAGACAAGTGAAAGTGCAGAAACTTTATCAACAAGTGTGTCACTACGGCCAGTAGAAATGCCATGTTATGCAGACCAATGCAGCAGCATGCCTGAATGAGGAACGTAGGAAAGCGCCCATGTCCACCTCAGGGTAGTCCATCACAAACACAAGTCAGTGCCAACCTGCGTTGGTTGTCCGCGCCTGGATCATGAGTCCAGGCCAATGCAGCCATGTCCACTGCCATCTTTGGACATGTGACCAGATTCCCAAAATACAACTAGGCGTTGGGACACATGCAATAGGTCACATTCAGTTGTGGCTGCGAGTACCTTGTCACTCTATTACAGAGTTATTCAATCAGTTGGGCACGCTCCCCTGGGGGGGCGTGACCTCATCCCAGGGGGGGCGCGCACCTCACTGTAAAATCCTACCTTTGTTTAACTTGTACTGCGCTACGATCGCAAGAGGGCACCCAGTTCAAATGGGGATTTTTGATAGGAGACCTCCGGAGCAGCAGCAGCTAATCAGCCGGTAGGAACGTCACCACTGACGTTCCATCAATGATGGGACAGCAGCAGAGATTGCAGGAACTGCCGCGAAATTCACGTGCTTAAAGTTCCTGCATTCCACTGCTTGCTGCCTTTTCTTCTTTGTTCCTGAATTTTTCCGTCGCCTGGCTATGAAGGGCTTTGCTGAAATAAAATGTACATCAGATAAGAGGGCTTTTTGGAAGGGGGGTGAGGGCGGGTTGGGGAGGAATTGGCTGAGGGTTCATCTGTAATGGAGGGTTGAATAGAGGGTTTGAGGGAGGGGTAATCGATGGGGCAGGACGTACTCATTCTTTTTTAATTCCACGAGCTAACCATTTTAAAGCAGTCTGATCTTCTTCCAGATCTTATTACTTAGACTAGCAAAGTAACACAGTAAAACTTCAGAACATGGGAGCCCAACCAAAGCAATCACAGCACTGAATGTTCACCCATAAGTAACTTCAAACACCATTTATGTGTAACTGATACACAGCTGCCAAGGTTTCAGATTGCCATGTGTGACATTTGAATATTTTCAGTGTTATTATGAGTGACATTTCAATGAGTTGTACTGCATCAAAATGAATGCCACTGACAACAACTTAAACAAATTTTTGTGGCAAGAAGTCGAAATGGGAACCAGATCAGAGGCAATCAAATTCCAGACTAAAGCAATGGAATTAACACGCACCGTCCAGTTATGGGATAACAATTTGCCAGTTAACTCATTTAAACAGGTAATAAACAAAGCCTCCAAATTACATTCTCTACTTATTGACAAGGAGATCTTTTCCCATCGTTCACATTCTTGGGTTGCAATTAACAGCTACAAACTTCTTACTCCGGCGCTCTACTTGGACTCTACATACTCAGTTTTTTACCAAAAAAAGGTTGATGGCTCTAAGATTTGGAAAATACCCAACGCTGGCTGATGCACCAGCCTGGAAACACACGGGATCCATTGCCTGTCGGCTCTGCGATTATAAAAAAGAGGATATAATCCATATTATTTGTCATTGTACAAAGCTGAAACAGGAGCAAATGCTTCTTTTAAAGAATCACTTTCTGACTAAGGGATTACGCACCTGCAGGTCAGCTATTATAGGCTGCTTGGACTCTACGGACACACAAATCAACTGTAAGATTGTAAAGTTTCTGCTTGCCTTTGAAAAACGCTTGATGATTGACTAATACCTCTAATACTGTAGTGTGATTCTGAAACTTCATTTTCTTGTCCTTTTAACGAGTATTTGAATTCTATCTTGATGTAAATTTTGAACATGTATTTTTTAACTAATTTTAAAATTTTAATATTGTGTCACAAGTGCAAAGGAAATTTGTTATAGTTTTAATTAACTGAACAATAAAGTTTAAAAAAATAAATGAGTGAGAGTGACACTTTCTAGCGAACAAAATGAGGCAATTAAGACAAGGGAAACACATAAATATCAGAAATTACATCTATTTTCGCAACACGAATCTCTACTACAACTTAATGCAGACAGGGTAGATAGGCACAGGGAACCCACACCAAAGCGTAGGGACACATACATGGGGCACTGACAATTATAAACACAGGGCAGAAAGATAGAAACTGGAACTCAGAGAGACCAAAAACGGGGTGAAATGCTTAAAACAAATTTAACATTGTGTAATGTAACTTGTGTTTATGTCACATGCACAAAGACTCAATGCAAATGCATTGCTATAATTAAAGGCAGTGTTTACCTTCAAAGACCTACGGCATTTCAGTAACGGCTTCGAGTTGAGCTCTCACTCATGTGCTCACTACACGCTCGGCATGCAAGACACCGTTTAGTGTAGTGTTCACACAACACATTTCCTTCTCATTTGTCCCGTGTTCAGCGACGCATACCACGTCAAGGCGCAACTACAAAGAGCGTAAAACTGGAGGCTTTCAGATACAGACCATATAGGCGCATCAAATGCTTTAGATTACCAGGACTTTTTAAGGGCGTGTACAGTGTGTTCTACTTATGCAGGCAATACATAACTCCAAAATATGTGTAACTATTTTAAAGATATTGAAATACGCCTTTCTCGGCACAAAAACTATCTGGTGTGCATATTTTTCTAAATTTAGCTGTAGACCTTATCTTTCGCCCAAGTTGAATATTTATTTGAATGGCCTCTGATTTTTTGTGCAATATGCCGGTGTGTGTTGTCTACAGTCTGAAGTGAAGTCTGTGTGGCTGCGAGGGAGTACGGGTTTCGGGGGTTGTGATGTGTGCATGGAATTTGAAGGAAGCCAGGAAAGGCAAGCCATAGCACATTTTGAACTTTATGTCCGATCATTGTAATGTATGCTCATGACTTTAGGGCTAGGCACAAACTTACTTGCTTGCATTTACTTGGTGATGGCCCGCCTGAGGCCGGCAAGAGCAGCTGCAGTTCCTCATACGCACCGGCCAGATGCCTGGTTTGTTCTCTCTGTGCCGGCCGCCCACATCATGCTTGCTCGGGCCGGCTCTGCTGCAGTCAGGGGTCGTGGTGCTCCCTCTGAGGCCTCGAAGGACCTACCAGAGTCACTCATGTCGATGCTCTGCCCATCCCGCTGGTCCAACGCCGCCGGGTTAATTATAATAAATTATTGAACATTATTTGCCGGATATGGCCCGGGATATGCGGGTGGCGGTCGAATATGTAGTGTAACAGAGTCCAGAAATTTCTGTCGGGTGGTGGGGGGGCCCGACATATAAAAAGAATTTGCTAGGGGGGCTTAACCTACAAATGTTTGAAGACCTCTGCTCTATTATGTACGAATCTAGGACCCTAGTGTAATTTTCCCGATTCATGCCCATACATAGGTATAAATCACCCGATCCTTATATAGGCACAGAAATCATACCCTTATTTAGACTGAACCTATGCAGCCCAAATACGGCATTGCTGCTTCCACTAAGTTCCGAGAATCCACAATGATTTCTTGGAAAAACCCGCCTTCAGCAGCTAGGGACTTCCCCTTGACTGAACACTAATTTATCTTGGAAATCATGGAGTTTTCAAAGAACTGAGTCTTTGATGACGTTATTGTGTCCAATCATACGTCAAACTCGGCCTTCAAGGTATAAATATGCCTACATTTGCCCAGACAAACACACTGTGGTTTGGAGCAGTTTGACTATCTACTTGCCCGACACGCCCTGCGGCAGCAAGTGAAGAAGGAAGCCGACCCTCCAGCTGATGCACTAGGAGAAGTTGTCTTTTCTCCTGCCGAGAAATCTAGCTCCGGTGTTTCCATGCTACCCTTGCGGGTTGCTGAGAAATCGAGACCTGAAAGAGAGATACAAGACCTCCTTCATTCTAAACCAAGGTACAGAGCTGATTAGACCCTTAGAGAATTCTTGGAAAAGATTCTTGGCAAAAGAATACTAAACTTAAGCTACACCTCACTTACTTCTTCCCTCGTACTAGACCTAGGTTAGGTACACCGGGGTAGGCATATTTTAGAAGCACCAGTTGAGTACTTTTAGTCATTATTTATTAATGTATGTATCTTATGTTATTTTATATGACTTAGAAACCATACCATGCTTTTACAGTATTATTTTATAATACTATTCATACTGTACGCATTATACTTTATAACCAGTATTCTGATTGTGGCAGTACATTTCTTAAGTCTGAGAAAGAAGACTGTTTAATAAATACTTTTTATTGAAAACGCCCGTCTCTCTATTTTCTCAGCACCTCTGGTGAAGCGAAACATGCACGATTAACTGAGAAAAATAGCTATCGATTGTTTCCGCGACTCTAGAGATTGATTTCTTATTCTTGGGAAACAAAGTTGTCATGTTTATGAGGTTGTCAGAAACGAATCCCTTCTTGTGAATTCGAGAAAGTTTCTAGTGACCTCTGAGCTAGCTGGCACTCACAATTAAGTCTAATATATGCGATAGAGACCTAGTCGACCTCAGTCCTACGTCTAAACTATAGTATATGTTATTCCAATGCGCAGAACCTATTGGGAATATAGGAACTACACTATAACTCGTCCATGAACGCGAGTGCAGCAGAGTAGGTCAACATCTGCAATGAGCAGAGTAGGCCAACTTCGGATATGTCATCGACGTAATCCATCAGCTGACCTGGACAGATGTGCTGACTCCAACCCCTGGACCCAATGTGCACCAAAGCCCAATCGGGTAGTGGCTCAATGTGCTCACTGCACATGGGGACTCGTGCAATCTCCCCGGTCCAGTTTCCAGCCTGCATGCCAAACATCCATGCATGCCATAAACGGGCATCACAGTGACACTCCTGGTCGAGGGCCAACAGGGGGCACACACACACATTGAAAGCCAGGTCAGCTACTGTTCCGTTGGAGAGGCAGACATCCATGGACCACTCGAATATGCACGAGCGACAATGCAACACAGGCTGAAAGCAGGTGATGCCAACAAGGCAGAAGCTCAGCCGATAACTGATCCGCAGCACTGCCAATGGCAGTGCCTCAGTACATGCAGCAGACGTGCATGGTACAGGTCCACGAGACTGGAGTCGAGCATGTGTCCGGGATGGTCTGCCATTGCGTCAGTGGCTCTGCTTGAAGCGGTACTGGCTTGCCCTGCACCTGTCCTGTGGATGAAATGGCACAGCTTGGTGCCATAAGCAGTGTCTATGTGCAACAGGAGCAGGCCTGGGGTGGGGTGGGAGTACGTGTGAAGGTCATTTCACGCACGCTAACTATGACCAAGGACTTCTGCATGTAAAATGTGTACATGTTGGTCTCAAGACCTGCAGTGAGTAGTGTGGGAGTCGCAAGCAAATGCTATAGTATCTGTCATGGGGCGCTGGCCACATGCAAGTTCCTGCTCGGAGCTGCAGCTGTGCTACCGCCTGATAGTTCAGACAAAGGACCTTTCATCCCTACAGTAACTTCACCATCTGCATGCTTACAGGAAATGTACAGAGGACTGTCGTGGGTGTGGTGGGAGGTCTGCGACCCTGGGAATCATGGCGGATATACCCAGCACGTGACAAATGAGCAGTCTCACTGTGTGTTATGTTGCCACACAGCTGCTCCTCCCTCCCACGAGCCCCCACACTGGCAAGTTGCATCACGTGCACTCCTACAGCACACCATTGTAATGCATGTCTACTCATGTCCAGTGGCATGCCCACAACACCGTGACGCTGGCCTTTGAAGGTGTGCGGCCACGTAAGTATATGCTAATAGTCCGAACAGGGTGGACACAGGTGTATAGCCCATGGCTGGCTGTGATCGTGCTGCAAATGAGGCCAGACAACTGACTTATGCATCGACAGGACTGATACACATAAACCTTGGCATGCATGTGTCAAGATCCCGAGCCGCCTTGCTCTCCTACATGTCCCCGTACATGTGGGCCCGCCCTCTTGGTGCATGCTACATAGATGTCGACTACTGTGGCCCTGGTGGCCCCAACACCCCAACACATAAACACATTACCGTACTTCCTGCCCAAGGCAAGGTCCGAGCCACACCCTGCTCTCCCTGCCGAATCAGCACACCCCTGCGCTGACCTGACATACGCTGGACCAGCACACGCCACTTGTGCATGCAAGAGGGTGCATGCAAACATACATGTCCAGGGTCACTACCAACACTGAGGTGACATGGTAACGTCCGCTGAAGACAGCCCACTGTGATGTTGCAGGGCCTGTGCTCATCATGCTGACACAATGACCGCACGGATAGACTTGCTCAGATGGTGTGAATGGCTACGGGCACGTGCGCATGGCCTCATTTATTAGCCTAAATTGGCAGGGTATGCTCAGACGTGAGTCCCTTGCTCACTTGGCCACTGGATTCAAGATAGCCTGGCTGATGAGGATTATGAATCCGAAACCGGTTCCAGGATGCTTGTTTCCGGTCCAGGGAAGACATGGCTTAGCAGTTCGGGCTGGACTGTTCCCTTGAGGCACAGGGTCAGACTGATTTGCATATGGCCAAGTCTGAACTGGGGTGGCTGAGTGAGCTAAAGAATGGTGATGGATTAAACCCAGATCAGTTGACTGGGGGTGAGTGTTTGATTGGCTCAAACGCTCCGTCCATCATCCCCTTTTGTATCGCCTCATTAATTAGCAGGCACACATACCGAGTGACACCTGTGTTGGATGTGTGTGGGGTGTGTGGACACCAGCCGGCAAGGGTGGCCTGATGAAGTCAGAAATCGACAACAGTATACATAGTAAAGGAGACAACCATTCAACTATAAAGGCCCCATGACTTTTGCTGCACAGAGTTAGTGGCCCCGGATGCTCAGCATCCTGTATAGGCCTACCGCCACGGGCCGCTGACTTGCGGGGCACTGGGGCAGGGTCACAAGTGCAGAGCAGGTTTCCGTAGATGACAAAGCGACTTGTTGCGGAGTGTCTCGGTGGACAGTGGAAAGTGTACCCCCAGGGCATGATGCAGAGGGCAGGACCACGCTGAAACAGTCACTATGGTGGAGATTAATGGAACAGACATATGTTGAATACCAAGTCCTGTCCAACCAGATGAAGTTGCAGAAAACCACCAGGCCATGGACTCAGATGCCACCAAGGTCCACCCAGATGGTGCCCATGACTCATTGCTCACAGAGTTAGTGGCACTAGTGCTGTTAGGGAATGCCGCCTGTAATGCGGCATGTCCAATGGTGTGTACTCCTCCACATCTTTCCCAAGACACAGTTCCACATATGTGACCTACTGGCAGACGCGTTGTCCATTCCGAATGAGAACCGCGACCAGTGCGACAGGCTTTTTGTTCACACCCCGACGCAGGCCTGGCATACACAGGTCCAACCCACTACACATGCGCATGCAGGGGGGACGTAACGTGTGACATTTCCACGTTCTGCTCCTCAGCCTGTGGGGACATGGTAGCGTCCACTGGTCACTACACTCTATGCACCAGCAGTTTATCTCCACATTGCCATTTCCGTGGTTTGCAGTCTGTGGTCTGTCCGGCACCTCCACCCCACACCTGGCATTGGTTAGGTTCACATTCCTTAGTCACTTGCCGCTGATGTTGGCATCCAGGACAGGTGTGATGACCTTGGATGGGACTGGCTGTGTGACTCCTCTGACTCTGGCAGTTGTGGGTTGGATGGTACCAGAGGCTGGCATGTGCTGCGCAGCTGGCAGCTTTGTCTGTGGAGGGATGTTCGTTGTATGCTGGGTTGGGACTGTCAGCAGGTGGGGGATATGGCTCAGGATGAGGGGAATGGCTGTCCTTTTGGGCCTGTAGTGGGCACTGTCCTCCTCTGGTGCTGGGTCTGGGCAGCAAGCTGAGGCCAACCAGTGATGCAATGTCAATTGCTGAGGATTCAATAGTGATTAAGGTCTGCACCAGTCTAACAGGCAGAAAATTATCAAACAGTTTCCAAGTGACAGTTCTAGCAGTGTGTAAGGAAGTACACTCTAACAGTAGCTATGGGTGCAGAGCCTGGGGCAACCACTTGGAGGTTAGGACTCACTCCAACAGAGGCCAGCTGACGGGTCCAGGACAGGTCCAGTGGGATTGCTCAGCAGGGCAGTTGCAGGGAGGCAAGCCTCTGGAAACTTGTTGTGTCCTTGTAGCTCAAACAGGAGGTCAGCCAACTGACCCTCGGAGTTACTTCTGGGGTCCTGGGATCAAGGCAAGCAGGTCCAGTCTTCCTTTAGGTTTTTCAGACAGCATAGCATGGCAGTCCTTATTCCAATTCTCCGCATGGCGATTGTTATGAGAAGCTGTCTGGGGGGTCCACTTCTATGCCAGGCGCCAGCCTGCAGGTGGAGGGTAATACTTTGCCCACCCTCTAAACTACTTCCGTTTTATTTTAGTTTTTGCGTATTCATTACCATTTGCCTTTTTCAAGATGGCGGATATGAGGGATTAATTTTCGTTATGGTGCAGCTGGTTTACATTCAGTTCTTCCTCTGTTTCTTTTCTGAACCAGGACTTTTTTCTATTTTCACAATATTGAATATTGCCACTTTACTAACAGACTTCGCATGTTACTGTGTATGGACATGCTGGGGAAAACCCTGGTCTTCGAATGAGTGGTAGGCTACTGTCTGGAGTGACGGACTTTAAGTTTCCTTTTTCACTGTTGGTTTTCTTGCTCACACCCGATATTTACTTATATTGCAGTTTTAGATACAGACAGGTCTTTGGCTTTCCGGCTTCTGAATCATTCGTTTTTCACTTTCTCCGCTACGGACTTACACCGTTTTGGTGATTTGTGTAACTATTTCACTCTTTCTCACTGGATTTTTCTGAATGATTAGGCTGTCCTGAGGATTGATTTTTACATTTTGAGGCATTTCATACAGTTTGTGGACGTCTGCGCTGCACTTCGGTTCGTTTGCGTTATGAGATCTGTTCCGTTTGGATCATTGACTATATGCATTTTGGTTGTATTATAGGACATATTTCCACTGATGAAGGGCCTTGTCCCAAAATGCATTGAGATTAGTTCAACCAATGAAAAAACAATTGACATCTCTATGTGTGACTATTGAAAACGATGAACATGACTTTGCAACTATGATTAAATAAAGTACTTTCATGCATAATTAGAGTTGGTACGAAGAAGCATACATTTTGAATTTATTTTGCGGTGTGGGAAGCGCGGATGTTGATCTAGTTTTAGACAACGCACATTGTGTCATACTGGATCTCATACCAATCGGCCTCCAAAGAAACTTACAGGCTCTTACCAGATATACAGAAGAAGGTTTTCTAGTCCCAAACATATCTAAAACAAAAATCGTTCCTTTTAGAGGAAGAAAGCAATTCACGAAATGTAACTGGTCACTAGGGGGAAAATCATTTGAGGTGGTTAACAAATATACATACCTCGGGCCAATTTTCACACAAACACTACAACATTTCTCTCATTTTCAGAATATAGGGTGCAAAGCAGATGCGCATGTCGGTGCACTACAACACTTATATTCCTCTTCCAGATACAGATATTTTCACTCACTTTTTAGAGGTTTTTAGTTCTAAAATTTGCACTATTCTATCTTATGCATTGAAATTCATCCTAATAAAATACTGGCACCAAATAAAAATTAAAGAAGGGAACATCCTTCTTTAAACTGATTACAGTCCATCAAGCATTCCCTGCTCAAGCCCTGTGCCTCGAGCTTCTTCTAGTTAGCTTATAGCTAGAGCCATTACTAACTTCTTACACGCTGAACAAGGAACCTTAAGATTTATATGAAACAGAGACTTTTAGGAATGAACCGTCACATTCTACTTTTAATCAGAATGTAATTATAGCATTTAACTTATTGAATTGCACATTAGCACTTGTGAAATCTTGGACTACGGCACACTTGAGGCTTTTTTTAAAAACACCTGACTCTGACATTAGGTAATGACCTCGATATCAAGCATTGCTCACAACTAAAACACTATGAACAGTATGCAGAATCAATAGGATACAAACTCCAGCAATGTTAGAAAAGCTTTTTAAAACTGTTTTGAAATGATTATATTATTATTGTTTTATAACGTGTTGTTCTCAGTAGAAGACTAAATCAAATAAAAAAATCTTGACTCTTGAGTGGTGTAGGAGAGCGGAATGGCATAGAGTGGAGTTGAATATTGGTGAGTCAATGCAGTAGCATAGAGTGGCGTGGAGTAGTATGTCGTAGAATAGGGTGAAGTAAAGTCTAATGTAGTGGCATAGAGGGAGGGATGTACGTTGTTACAACGCAGGTTGTAACAACGCATACCTTTACCACGCGGCCGCTACAATGCAAGTCGTTACCACAACTTGCGTTGGAGGGTGCGGATTTAGGATTTTTATAATTTTATATTCCAACACCAGTCCCCGTAACAGTAGGGAAGGTGTTGGAATATAAATTTATAAAATTCCTTATCCCAAAGCGCCCTCCAGCGCAAGTCGTGGTAACGACTTGCGTTGTAACGGCCGCGTGGTAAAGGTACCGCGTGGTAAAAACATTGTGGTAAAGGTTGTTTACCTAGAGGGAGTTGTGTAGAGAGTCCTTGAGTGGAGTAGTGTTGTCAAGTGGAATAAAGTGGAGTAGAGTTTTCTAAGGCCAAATGTACTAACATTAGGAAAATGATTCCCTCTGAATCATAATTAGGAAATAAATCAATCAATCAATCCGAGTACTTGTAAAGTGCGCTACTTACCCGTGAGGGTCTCAAGGCGCTGAGAGGAGGGAACGCCCCTACTGCTCGAAGAGCCAGGTCTTGAGGAGTCTTCTGAAGGCGAGGGCGAGTAGGTCTTGGGTCTGCCGTAGGTGGGTAGGGAGGGTGTTCCAGGTCTTGGCAGTGAGGTAGGCGAAGGATCTGCTGCCGGAGGTTGTTCATTGGATGCGGGGGACAGAGGCGAGGGCGATGCTGGCAGGGCGGAGCTGGCGGATGGGGGTGTAGAAGCTGAGTCTGCTGCTCAGGTAGGCTGGTCCGGCGTTGTGGAGTGCTTTGTGTGCGTGGGTGAGGAGCTTGAAGGTGATCCTCTTGTCGACGGGGAGCCCGTGTAGGTCTCTCAGGTGGGGGGTGATGTGGCTGCGGCGGGGGAAATTGATGATCAGTCGGGCGGTGGCGTTTTGGATGCTTTGTAGTCTTCATAGGTGTTTGGCTGGGATTCCTGCGTAGAGTGCGTTGCCGTAGTCCAGTCTGCTGCTGACGAGGGCCTGTGTCACTGCTCTTCTTGTTTCATTCGGGATCCACTTGTAGATCCGGCAGAGCATGCGGAGGCTATTGTAGCAGGAGGAGGAGACTGCGTTGACCTGTTTAGATATGCAGTGGGAGGAGTCGAGGATGAATCCTAGGTTGCGTGCATCGTCGGTGGGTGTCATTGCTGTTCCCAGTGTGGTCGGCCACCAGGAGTCGTCCCAGGCTGAGGGGGTGGGTCCGAGGATGAGTACCTCCGTCTTGTCCAAGTCCAGCTTCAGACGGCTGTTCTTCATCCAGTCGGCGACGCCTTCATTCCCTCGTGGAGGTTGGTTTGAGCGGTGTGCGGGTCCTTGGTGAGGTAGAGGATGAGCTGGGTGTTGTCGGCATAGGATATGATGTTGAGGTCGTGTTGGCGGTCCACTTGTGCGAGGGGGGCCATGTAGACGTTGAACAGCGTCGGGCTGACGGATGAACCCTGGGGGACGCTGCAGGTGTTGTCGGTGGCCTTGAATCAGAAGGGCAGGAGGCGGACGCTCTGGGTTCTGCCAGAGAGGAAGGGCGTGGTCCAGTCAAGGGCCTTCTCTTGGATTCCGGCTTCTAGGATGCGTGTCTTTAGAATGCGATTGCAGGCCATGTCGAAGGCGGCTGACAGGTCCAGGAGGATGAGGGCTGATGTTTCGCCGTTGTCTAGTTCGCGCCTGATGTCGTCTGTGGCGGCGATGAGGGCTGTCTCGGTGCTGTGGTTTCGTCTGATCCCGGACTGGGACGGGTGCAGGATGTTGTATCCAGGTATCCAGAAATCGGTATTCCTAATGCATAAAACTCTTTTGAGTTTTAATAGCGATTCCTAGTGGGTCGCAAACAGACCTTCCCTATGCATTTCAACCAGGTAGGTAGCAATTTGCCACCCATTAGGAAACAATGCCATCACAGGTATGAGGTCAGCAGACCACCATGTCTTTGATTGCTTTTAAATAAATCAGTCTTATTTTTAAATGTAGCCCATTTTTCTTAAAGGAAAATGGGATGCGTATTAAAAAAATCAACTTTGCAGTTTTATTTTTTAAGAGCAGGCAGTGTTTCATGGGACCACTGACTGCTCTTAAAAAATATTTGTCTTCCATTCTCAAATGGGAAGGGGCCCCGGGGGACCTCTTTTTAATTTTGAATGGGTAACCACCTCCTTCAAGGAGTCGGTAAAATATGAATGTTTTTCAACTGTAATTCAGTTGTATAATATTCATACATCCCGTTCAAATTTTCTATTTGGAAAGTAAGCCCTAAACAAACCCTTTCCAAATACTGTATATCAAGCACAAATTGTGATTAGGTAACATGTTACTGAATCACAATTTGCATTTCATACATATGTAAAAGCATGTTTGCAGTCGGAAATGGACCGATCGTCCAATTTCTACTGCATGAATGCTTAGCACATGTAGCCCCTAGAGTTAAGTGGCATAGAGTGGATTAGAGTTTAATGAAGTAGAACGTCAAAGTTGACTATCGTAGAGTGTAGTGGCATAGAGAGCAGTGTCGTAGAGTGGTGCAGAGTAGAGTAGAATGGTGTGGCGGAAAGTGGAGTGGTGCAGAGTGGAGTAGAGTACAAAGGCGTAGAGTAGATTGTTTCAGAGTAGAGTGAAGTGGCATAGAGTAAAGTGGTGCAAAGTAGAGTGGAGTGGTGCAGAATAGAGTGCAGTCGCATACAGTAGTGACGTAGAGTGAATTGGCGTAGAGTCCAGTTGGATGAAGTGCAGTGGCATAGAGTGTAGTGTTGCAGAGTAGAGTGATATAGAATGGATTAGCATAGAGTGGAGTGGTGCAGAGTGGAGTGGAGTGGCCATAAACTGTACTAGTGTATAGTGTATTGGCAGGGAGTGTAGTGGTGCATTGTAGAATGGGGTACAGTGCACTGGTGTAGAGTAGAGTGGTTCAGAGTAGAGAATCATAGAGTGAAGTAGAGTATCATACCAGATGCTAGAAGTTGTTTCAGTAGAACATGTTCACCTATTCATTGTTGACAACATATGGATCTACCAAACAGTATAAAATCTATGTTTTGGATTAGGCAGGATGTTTAAAGCTGTAGTATAAATAATGTAGTTGTTTCTGGGGTCCTGTTTGTAGTTTTCTGGAAAGCAGTATTCTGTATTGTGTAGGTTTTTATAGAAATGTGGTACTGCACGTGTTGCACATACTGAGGCGATTGCTCATTAAGTGTAGTTGTGTAGGCTGCAACTTTTGGCTTGCCAGTGCTCGTTATTATTAAAAGGGTTTGGTAGTCTGACTCGCTGACTATAAAGAGAAAGAACATCAGACATTCACTAAAGGGTCACATTAAGCAAAAGCCAACAGTCCTTTCATAGAAGAACCTCAACATGAATTTTTGTTGCCACAATAAGTGTGTACTCCTCCTCCCTGCAGGCCGGTTTTAAGGGTTATGTTACAGCCTCGTCAAATTGAGCACAGGAGTGGCCCATGCTGGCTCTATGATTAGAGCAATCTGCATTTTTCTTGCTTTCTTACAAACGATCTCACTTTAGAGTCACAGAAACAAAAGTAAACACCAAGCTCCCTCGGAAGAAAAAGCCTGATATTGGACCTTTGTGTTTAAATGCACCATAAACGTGAAAAGATAAGGAAAAGATTTACAGGCCTAGTTACAGAAAGTGATATCTTGGAAAGATACAGTAAACAAGGTTTAGGCAAGGGAAGAGGCAAATCCAAGCTGGACAACTTAAAACAAGTAGAGCCAGCAAATAGAAAGCAATGGAATGTGAGCTAGAAACCACAAACCTAATGGTAAGAAATGGGCAAAATGCATTCCCAGAGAAGCTTTCTGAATGTACCCAAAATGTCTTCAGCAAACCAGACAGCTGTGCTGTCTGGTAGACTTCGACCTAAAAAGGAAGGTTTAAGCCTGGCAAAAAGCTTATTTTGCCTGGCCCAAAATGGCAGTTAAAAACAGCACACCCAGGCTGCAATAGTGAGTCTGGGGACAAGTTTTATCTACTTTAGTTGGTGGCACTCAGAGTCCTGTATCCTACTAGTAGTAATTAATGCACAGGCTCTGGGCACAGGTAGTACCATACACTAGGGACTTTTAAGTAAATTAAATGTGCCATTTATGTGTATGCCAGTTTTAACATGTTTGAAAGGGAGAACACCAGCACTTGACCACTGGTTAAGATGGTTAAAGGATGCAGAGACCTATGTCTAGCAAAAATGGTTTCAATAAAAGAAGGGCAAATACCCTGCTGAAAGCGCAGGTTTTTCAACATATGGGTATAAAAAGGACACCAAATATGTAATTGTATCAGTCAGGGTTTTGATGTAATTTCTTCCTGGAATTGCTAATTTTTGTAGTACAGTTCCTTCCCTTCATGAACTACAGTAAAAAGATTAGCACGATGAAATGGGCGATAGCATTTGCAGCCTATCCCTTACATAGTCTACTGCTCTTACCCAACTTCATATCATCAGCAACCATTATTAAGAAGAGTTCTGTAATGTCTCTATGTTTGATGACAACTGCTTATGGTTATAAAACCAAGTATGATTCAGAACAGGGGGTGGTGATGAACAGAGTGTCTGAATTAAGCAGACCACTCTTACCCAGTCCAAAGATCAGGGCTTGATCCATCACCGTTATTTATCTCACTGCACCATCCCAGTTCAGAACCTGGCAATATATGCAAATCAGTCTGTCCCTGGCCCAGTGCATCATGGGAACAGGGCAGACTAAACTACCAAGCCAATTCTTCACCAGAAAGGAGACAAGCTACCGGGGACCAGTTTCTGGCATTTCAGCCGTCGTCGGCCCGGCTTGCTTGAATCCTGATGGTGCAGTGAGAAAGGGACTCATGTCTGAGTATACCCTGCCACACCTATAGTGGCCAAAAACGATTCAGAAAAGGGGGTGGTGATGAACAGAGTGTCTGAATTAAGCAGACCACTCTTACCCAGTCCAAAGATCAGGGCTTGATCCATCACCGTTATTTATCTCACTGCACCATCCCAGTTCAGAACCTGGCTATATGCAAATCAGTCTGTCCCTGGCCCAGTGCATCATGGGAACAGGGCAGACTAAGCTACCAAGCCAATTCTTTACCAGAAAGGAGACAAGCTACCGGGGACTGGTTTCTGGCATTTCAGCCGTCGTCGGCCCGGCTTGCTTGAATCCTGATGGTGCAGTGAGAAAGGGACTCATGTCTGAGTATACCCTGCCACACCTATAGTGGCCAAAAACGATTCAGAAAAGAGGGTGGTGATGAACAGAGTGTCTGAATTAAGCAGACCACTCTTACCCAGTCCAAAGATCAGGGCTTGATCCATCACCGTTATTTATCTCACTGCACCATCCCAGTTCAGAACCTGGCTATATGCAAATCAGTCTGTCCCTGGCCCAGTGCATCATGGGAACAGGGCAGACTAAACTACCAAGCCAATTCTTCACCAGAAAGGAGACAAGCTACCGGGGACCAGTTTCTGGCATTTCAGCCATCGTCGGCCCGGCTTGCTTGAATCCTGATGGTGCAGTGAGAAAGGGACTCATGTCTGAGTATACCCTGCCACACCTATAGTGGCCAAAAACGATTCAGAAAAGGGGGTGGTGATGAACATAGTGTCTGAATTAAGCAGACCACTCTTACCCAGTCCAAAGATCAGGGCTTGATCCATCACCGTTATTTATCTCACTGCACCATCCCAGTTCAGAACCTGGCTATATGCTAATCAGTCTGTCCCTGGCCCAGTGCATCATGGGAACAGGGCAGACTAAACTACCAAGCCAATTCTTCACCAGAAAGGAGACAAGCTACCGGGGACCGGTTGCTGGCATTTCAGCCGTCGTCGGCCCGGCTTGCTTGAATCCTGATGGTGCAGTGAGAAAGGGACTCATGTCTGAGTATACCCTGCCACACCTATAGTGGCCAAAAACGATTCAGAAAAGGGGGTGATGATGAACAGAGTGTCTGAATTAAGCAGACCACTCTTACCCAGTCCAAAGATCAGGGCTTGATCCATCACCGTTATTTATCTCACTGCACCATCCCAGTTCAGAACCTGGCTATATGCCAATCAGTCTGTCCCTGGCCCAGTGCATCATGGGAACAGGGCAGACTAAACTACCAAGCCAATTCTTCACCAGAAAGGAGACAAGCTACCAGGGACCGATTTCTGGCATTTCAGCCGTCATCGGCCCGGCTTGCTTGAATCCTGATGGTGCAGTGAGAAAGGGACTCATGTCTGAGTATACCCTGCCACACCTATAGTGGCCAAAAACGATTCAGAAAAGGGGGTGGTGATGAACAGAGTGTCTGAATTAAGCAGACCACTCTTACCCAGTCCAAAGATCAGGGCTTGATCCATCACCGTTATTTATCTCACTGCACCATCCCAGTTCAGAACCTGGCTATATGCAAATCAGTCTGTCCCTGGCCCAGTGCATCATGGGAACAGGGCAGACTAAACTACCAAGCCAATTCTTCACCAGAAAGGAGACAAGCTACCGGGGACCTGTTTCTGGCATTTCAGCCGTCGTCGGCCCGGCTTCCTTGAATCCTGATGGTGCAGTGAGAAAGCGACTCATGTCTGAGTATACCCTGCCACACCTATAGTGGCCACAAACGATTCAGAAAAGGGGGTGGTGATGAACAGAGTGTCTGAATTAAGCAGACCACTCTTACCCAGTCCAAAGATCAGGGCTTGATCCATCACCGTTATTTATCTCACTGCACCATCCCAGTTCAGAACCTGGCTATATGCAAATCAGTCTGTCCCTGGCCCAGTGCATCATGGGAACAGGGCAGACTAAACTACCAACCAAATCCTTCCCAAGAAAGGAGACAAGCTACCGGGGACCGGTTTCTGGCATTTCAGCCGTTGTCGGCCCGGCTTGCTTGAATCCTGATGGTGCAGCGAGAAAGGGACTCATGTCTGAGTATACCCTGCCACACCTATAGTGGCCAAAAACGATTCAGAAAAGGGGGTAGTGATGAACAGAGTGTCTGAATTAAGCAGACCACTCTTACCCAGTCCAAAGATCAGGGCTTGATCCATCACCGTTATTTATATCACTGCACCATCCCAGTTCAGAACCTGGCTATATGCAAATCAGTCTGTCCCTGGCCCAGTGCATCATGGGAACAGGGCAGACTAAACTACCAAGCCAATTCTTCACCAGAAAGGAGACAAGCTACCGGGGACTGATTTCTGGCATTTCAGCCGTCATCGGCCCGGCTTGCTTGAATCCTGATGGTGCAGTGAGAAAGGGACTCATGTCTGAGTATGCCATCATTCAAAGGCTGCCTTTATCAAAGAGTTTAGAATAAAAGAATGTAAATGTAATAAGAGGCCCTATGAACTCTGGGTTACACAGACCTAAAGGAGACACTATAGGGGGCATATCAGAGACATTTGTAAATAATAGTGGGAAACAGACTTCTGCCAATAATTACACGAATGTGATTATTGATCAATGCGGCAATTTATGAGAGTGACTGTGGATGGTATAACATTTGCATCTACATGCATAGAATCTATCAAAGTAGCCTCTGATCAAGAGTCTACTGGAGCTCGAACCCATGATTAAGAGAACAGAATGACAAATCCCCAACACCCTTCAACTCCATCCCTCCCATGTTGTTCTTGTAGTAAACAGGTATGCTGTATAAAGACATTTCACTTGATTTGTCTTGCACATTAAATTGTACGTGAACACACATTTAACGTCAAACGGAGCGCTCATTGTCTACCTCACCACTATTCATCACTATTGCCGCAGACCAACACATTGTTAAGTGAACTAGTGGACATAGCACCCAAATGAGGTTCAAGTCATCAGAGTCACAACCGCAGCTTAAATGGTTAAAACAGTCAGCTGTTAGTACCGAAGTATTGAAGCAAAAAGCAGATTTTAGCGGATTGGTTGACAAGTGGAGTGTAGGTAGGCTGATTTACTACAGTTGCACCCTGGTTGCAGACAGACTGATAGTCCATTTGTCATCAGCCATTAGTGAAATCCCTGGAATAAACTGGACTCACTGGGATCACTGGGGTGTTAAAGTCGGCCCAGGCTTCCTTCATAAGGACAAAGGTCAGTGATCCACCACCCTGGGACTGTGGAGGAGGGATGAAGGCACTTAGCTCTTATATGCTACAAGAACAAACCTGGAAACATGGATCCTGACTTTGGTCTTATGTATATTGTTTATTTTCTATTGTTCTCCGTCAAAATTATAATTATTGAATTCCTCAAGTTTGTATCAATCCATTCTCAAAAGCATTTCCTTGGATAAGGAACTAGGCAGTATTAACAGTGTATATAACACATTCAACAGGGACTCAAACCATAGACCACCCAAAAGGAATTGATGGCACTTCCCAAAACACGCAAGGAGGCAGCTAGCAGAAACACGATACAAATCAACATACCCAGATTTCTGAGAAAAGAAAATAACTCTACCTCATTATTAAGCAATCACGTGGGGCCCCAAAGGGAAATGGGAAGTCTAAAATTCAATAAGGCAAAATCAGGAGAGCAAGCAGTGAAAGCACAAAAAAAGACATAGAAGAGGATACTAGAAGTATAAGCAATGGAGCAATAAGAAGGGGTTGAAAGCTACAAATTTTTCAGCCTGATTCATGAAAACCGGAATCTGCGATTCTCAATTTGCAAAAAACTGCGAATCGCAATTGAGAAATCGCAGAACGGAATTCATGATGTTTTGCGATAAAAAAAAGTGATTCGCACGCGGCCGCAAAAGCCATTTGCGACTATCGATAATCGCAGAAAAATCGCAATTTCCGGCTACATCCGTGTCGGAATTGCGATATCGCAAATAGCGATATCACTAATTGCGAGATCACAAAAAGCGAGATCGCAAAATCGCGAGATCGGGAAAACGGGAAGTCGCATTTCGAGCACAGTGATGACATCACAACCAGGAAGCAGCCAGTTCCCACCCCCATTCACCACAGTGAGGCAGACCTCGAGTCAGCAATTGGGAGAGCTCCTGCAATTCTGTTTGGATTTCTACTCTGAAACTACAGTGCAGCAATGTCTGAGGATGCAGTTCCTGGGCCCAGCAACACCACGCGGCGGAAGAGAAAGTTAAAATTCTCCGAGCAGGAGCTGGAGCATTTAATAGAAGGGGTGGTGGCCAACCACTCCAAACTGTTTGGGAAGGACTCTAGGAGGGTGCCGGAGCAGGAAAAACGCAGGATCTGGAAGGGTATAGCGTCCACGGTGAACTCTGTGGGTGTGGCTGATAGGTCACTGGACGAACTCAAAAAACGCTGGTACGACCTCCGAGGTCGTGCCATAGAGAAGCTGGCTGAGAGGCTTGGAGAGTCATCGGGCACTGGAGGGGGAGGACCTACAGTCCCTCCAAACACCCCCTTGGAGGACCAAGTAGAAGACACGCTGGAGACTGAGGCGTGCATCGGAGTGACTCGTCTGGACTCATCCCGCCCCACCCAAGACATCCAAGGTAAGTGGCATGCGACTGCGACCCTGTCCCCTATGAATGTCCATGACCATATAGCCTCCCATAATGTTCCATAGTCATGCCATCGTTGCACATCAGGTAATGCCCTGAAGCACTGTGGGACATGTAGTGTGGCCACAATGTAGAAGTACCACAATGCAGCCAGACAGGTTCCAAAGTACGCAAAGCCATAGCCAGTCAGGGAATGTCACCCAGCATGCATGTAGCAACTGCACGTGTGACAGATACATGCAACTAATGAACATCCACTTCCCCTCACAGGTGGCGCAGACAGCAGCGACAGCGAGAGGCTGCAAATAGATGAGGAGGCACAGGATGAGGAGGAGGTGCCGCCACATACACAGCCACAAGCCCCTGCCGCAGCAACAACTCCTGCAGCCAGGTCCACCACCAGTGTGCCTCCTGCGTCTGGCGCAGCAACTACTCCCGCAGCCAGGCCCACTACTAGTGTGCCCCCTGCCTCTGCCGCTGCAACTACTCCCGCAGCCAGGCCCACAACTAGTGTGCCCCCAGCCTCTGCCGCAGCAACTACGGCCGCAGCCAGGCCCACTACCAGTGTGCCTCCAGCCTCTGCCGCACCAGCAACGCCTGCCGTGACACCACCAGCAGCTGGTGCTTCAACATCAGGGCCCGCGACAGCGGCAACACAGCGGCCGCCCACTGTGTCAGGCCAGCAGAGCAGGCGTGGTAGGTCTCGCCTGCAGACCAATGCACCTATCAGCAGGAGGGGGAATGGACAGCGGCTGGCGAGAATGAGCGTGGAAAGACGCATGCTCCGTACCCATCAGCTGCAGGCACGCCGGCAAGGTGCCATACAGCTATAGCTGTACAACATTGGGCGCAATGTGGCCGGAGTGGGGGACCGGATGGACCGCATGACGGCAGCCATGGCAGGTGTGGGGGAGGGAATGGCCTGCATGACTGCAGCCATGGAGGCCAACACTGTTGCAATTACATCGCAACACAACGCAGCACGCCGCCGCCACCGTCAGCTATTGACCCGGCTGACGGCCTACACCAGGTCCAATTATGTAATAGGCAATGCCACCTCACAGTTATCGCGGCAGTCCCTTGCGCAGCAGCAGCAGCTCATCCAGTGCTGCGAGGATGTGGCCAGGGTCCTTGAGCACCTGACCACTGCCGTGACAGCACTACACCCTCATGCTCTACCTGCCACTGTTGGGGGTGATGATGCCAGTGAGGGGACATCGAGTGTGAGCAGCCACTCTGCCTCACACGTAGGGGCACTCAGGCGCAGCACCAGGCCCACTGCAGGTACACGTGCCTTGGATGAGGATGAGCTGCAGAGGCGCTTGGGTGGTACGCGCAGGAGGCGCACATGACTTCATAGGACTATTACAGGCACAGGCTGAGTATAAGCCTGCCCTGTCCTTTCACACAGCAGTATGCTGAAATACTGTTAGCAATGTGAACATTTAAACTGGTACCATTATTGTGAATGAAACAATAATATTTAATTTTGCAGCACACATTGGCGTTGTGTCATTATTACATTTTGCATGCATTTATGATATGTGGGGTGAGGGTAGAGGGTGCACTAGAAACTGTTCAGTGTGATGTGGTTACGACGTCTGTAGCCTTCAGCTGGGTTCTCCCCGCGTGCATGGCACGCATGTGCAGGTGGCCGGTCGTCCCCTTTCGATTCACTGCCAGAGATGTCGACAGGTATCCGGCGCTTGGTAGCAATGTTGTGTAGGATAGCACACACAGCCACAATGCGGCAGCACACTTCAGGACTGTAGTACATAGCCCCACCTGTCTTGTGAAGTATGCAGAATCTGCTCTTCAGTAGGCCAAAAGTTCTCTCTATGCAATTCCTTGTGCGTATGTGTGATACGTTGTACCGCCGTTGCTGTGGTGTAGCAGGGTTGCGGTATGGGGTGAGGAGGTATTCACGCAGGGCGTACCCACTGTCACCTGAATAAGAGGAGCAGAGGGTGAGTGCCTGTGCAGCGCAGCTAGTCATTTGCAATGTGTCATTGAGGGCAAAGTGTACTTACCAAGTAGGTGTCCTTCCCCGAAGTCTCCCCTGACCAGTCGTGTGTGGAGGCCGCTGTGCCGGAATATGAATGAGTCATGTGTACTCCCCGGGTACTGTGCCACTATGTCCGTGATGTATGTCTTTGCATTGCAGACCATCTGGATGTTGAGGGAGTGGTAGGACTTGCGATTGCGGTACATGTACTCCGTTGCAGCAGGTGGGCAAATGTGGACGTGGGTACAGTCAATGCATCCTATCACGTGTGGGAAACGGGCAACATTGTAGAATTGTAGCTTGGTCTCATCCAATTCCTGTTGGCTGGTGGGAAATTTGATGTGGTGGTGTAGCTGGGTCAGCATTGCGTCAAGGAAACTGCGTAGGCAGCGGGACATGGTGGGCTGGGATATACCCCCAGCTACCGCAACTATCCCCTGGAAGTTCCCAGAGGCCAGGAGGTGCAGGCTACACAATACCTGGACATGTGTTGGGACGGCATTGGTCCTCCTTGTTGGGTGCTGCATCAGGGGGTCAAGGTCCTGTATTAGCTTGCTGATCATAGCCCCATTGAGCCGGTACTTTGCGTATATTTGCTCTCTGGTCTGGCCCAGCAGGGTGACCCGCTGGCGGAATATCCTCTCCTGGATTCTGCGTCTCCTCCTTGCTGCTCGCTGTAGCCTTCGCCGCCTGACCACCATGTACATTCCTGGCATGGTGAGACTCCTTCTGCTGATGCTGCTTCCCCTTAAGTGTGTTTGGTCAGGCCTGCACCAGTTACTGATTGGCCAACGGTTTTTCAAAAAAATAATTCCTATGGGTTTGATGGTTACCACCTGCTTTGGGTTGTCCTTAAATTGCGCCTCGCAAAATGCGATTTTTGGCTTTTTCGCTATTAGCGATTTTTCATGAATACCGATTGCGAGTAATGTACAATATCGCAATTATTTTCGCAGAATCCGTGCTTTCTCGATATTTCCGAATCGCAATTGGTATCCTGCCGGCATTCTGCGAATATTTTTGCGATTTCGCAAATCTGTGTTTGCGAATTCGCATATTTAATGGTGAATTCCGATTATGGGAATTGCGCCCGCGATAGCATTTTCGCAGCTATTGCGGGCGCAATTTTGCTTCATGAATCAGGATGTTAGTCTTTCCAATCTCTCCACCACAAATCATGAAACAAACTTACTTAATGGAGGGAGAAAGGAACCGCAGGAGATAAAGCTAACTATTGCGAAAGCCATGGTTCATAAATCTGTGGGCCTGAAATATCACCTCATCAAATAAAACAAAAAATTTCAGTGGGTCAACCTTTGAAGGGACAATAATAATATGTATTTCAAATAACATAGATTTACAATCAAATGTAATGGTCAGGATGAAAAGTGTCTCGCCAAGTGAAGATCTAAAGAAGTCTCACCCTCTGGAGGTAATACAGTTCCCAAATACACTACAATAGGAAAATGTATAATTTGTAAAACAAACCCCAGGTTAGAGATCCAACAACAAAATGCTTACAAATGTCTATGAAACTGGAATGCAAGGATGAAAACAAAGACCACGAAGGAATTATAGTGTGTAACTAGGATATACACCCTTCACAAGAAAAACAAACCCTGACCCTAGAAGAGAGACAAGTGAAGCAGTTGAGTAATCACTAAATGCCAGCAGAATAAGGAACATACGGCCATATTCATCAACATGAATTGCGCTCGCAAATGGCCAGATTCTGAGAATCTGGCCGTTTGAGAGTGCGATTTTTGCATTTGGGATTCATCATCCCAAATGCAAAAATCGCTATTACCGAAATCGCATATTTGCGAGGAATTGGATTTAAGGAATCTCTAATAGAGATTCCTTAAATCCAATTCATCAACCAATTGGAAATTGCGAATTCGCAATATTTGGTCGCAATTTACCACCAAGTCTGACTTGGTGGTAAATTGCGAAAAAAGAGTAAAGAGCCCTTTCGTGCATTTTTTTCTTTTGCATGTTACACACACACATGTCCTCTGGACATGTGTGTGCGCAACACCTGTTCAAATGTGCATTTGAGGGGTGCTACAGGGTGTCCTTTGGACACCCCTGGCACCCTTCAAATCGCAATCTTATTTGCGATTAGCAAATTGCTAATCGCAAATATGGAATACTCCCCATTCATTCCTATGGGCCTTTTGGCCCATAGGAATGAATGGGGAGTTTTTCCTTATTTCCTTATTTCCTTATTTCCTTATTTGCGATTAGCAATTTGCTAATCGCAAATAAGGAATCAGTAGGAATCGCAATAAATTTTGCTAATCCTGCATGAATCCCGTTTTGCGAGTCCTTTATAGCGAATCGCTATAATTCGCTATTAGGGCCTCGCAAAACGGGAGATTGATGAATCAGGCTGATACTAGCCACTACCCTACAAACAACAACTTTTTTGCAGAACGAAGCCGAACGAGTATTAGAAGGGAAAAGATTGAGACTTACAAACCCCTAAAGGGACAGAAAAATATCTAGAACAGTATCAAAACAAATAAGTATTTAGTTATGCTGCGCAATATCCTTGGTGCAACAATATTAACTTTTGCATGGTTAAACACTTATAAGGTCCCAAAGACGAGATCTATTGGCTATGCTAATGCTTGTTTTAAAATGTTGTTATTGTTTAAAACACTTTGAGGACTGTGTATCTCCTAATTATGTTTAACACACAGAGCTCCTCATAGAGTATAATCAAGGTGGCTAAACTGGAATCCACTTAAAAGATCAAGCTACCAGACCTGGAGGTCGGGTCGGTACTAATCTATGGTGTGCCAATTGGCTATATTGGCTAGAGGGCTATTAACACCTGCTTGTAAAAGACCTGTAAGGGTGGATTTCTCTTGTCTGTAAATGTCCTGCTAGACTAGAACAGAAATAAGAGAATTGAATAACAGCTGGCGGGCTCATTTCCTGGAATGCATTGCACTTGTTAGTAATTTCTGTTCTTCCAACGAGCCAACTGATGACCAAGGCAACGATGGGACCCGATGTAGGCCTGTTCTGACCAGTTCAGTAGATTGGTGATACCAAAGGTTCTTTCCTTAGGTACCACGAGCAGTGTGTCACTAGAGCACGCCTCTAATTCTGTCGCTATGCATGTTCCTGGCCTCTCTGTTGAAACTTCTCTCCACATAGGATTATCGGCCATTTCTCTGACAGACATCATACTGCTAATGACTAATAATTATGGCAACCTCTCCTGGGTGTGTATATGGCATAGTCTTCATTGATATTGAAGAGCTGTGTAGCAGTTAGTGTAGACGGTCTTTGGGCATGTATTTTCTTTGTAACTAGAACATGATTTTGAGGAAAAATCCATGAGAAAAGTGAGCACATACTGAATTGTATTTCTTCACTTGCGAGTGTAGTATCAATAAAAGAGCAATTTTGCTTCACAAATGTGTTACTTTAATTGTTGCTCCAAATCTAGAGACACCTTGGCTGTTTGGAAGGAGGTGTTTCACTGTGTCGTATGCTGCACAGTGGCTTGGGTGTGTGGTGCACTCTGCCACAGGTTGTGGCTCACTGTTCTGAGGGGCATGGTGGAGAGCGCCCCAGGTTGGAGTTTGCTCTGCACAGAAGATGGTAAACTGTTCTGAGTAGTAGTACCCTGTGCTTTAACAACTTTATATTTCTCTTCTTCTTGTACTTTTGGTACTACTACTGCCTATGAGCTAGAAGTTCAGCAGGAAGACCAAGTTGCTCAGCAGAGTACAAGGTAAGATGGCAGAATCGTGAGGCAGCTGTTCATTAAGTCTATCTGTTCCCTTCCCATAGTTTACCCCTCGCTATTGAATCTCAATTGCACTGATTGGGGACTGCACTCATGCACAGCTTTTCTTCCACTTGCTCTCAATGTGAGTTTGTACCTCTGGTGTACTCCTGGTATATTGTATGGTGCCTGCTCTAATCTAAAGCGCTCTGATGGCGCCGAACATCAGAGTGCTGTGAAATCACAAACATAGATAATCTCTCCACCGCAAACCACTTCCCTAGACACAACCTGGCACCTCAAAGGCTACTGTAGGGTTACTTGAAGAAAATGTTGCCCTAAACTGATACATTATCCGTGACATAACCTCTTGTCAGCTTTGACACCATCTCGACACTGACCTGGCGCATGCCGAGGCACTCTCCTGCACATTCGCGGATTGCTGTGGGGTTATCCCCTCATATGCTCCCTCGTCTGCTGTCTCGATTAATCCGCATGTGGAGTCTCCTCTGCCCTGGCAAGTCAGTGCGGTTACCCCCCTCCACAACAGGCAGTTACCCAGATCACAGCATGCCAAAATGCTCAAGCGTCCAGGAAGTGGCAGGCACAGCCTGGAGGGACGGCACACCTGCGGCTGGGTTAACAATTTACGGAGCAGCAACGCTCCCGCGAGGGAATCGCTAGACGTGCACCCGTTGCCATTGCAAGCAATGCAACACGTGCACGTTTTTGCCCCCAAAGCTGTGCCGATGGCTAAAGGTCTCTCTCCTACGCAGTGCGCACCTAAAAAGGGAGTATATAAGCACTCTCAGAAAGAAATTAAGGAAGTTAAAACAACAGACCTCATAGGGAAAAATAATCTTCCACACAGATCAATTAGTACCCAAGTCCAAAAATATAACTATCATGGAAACACACAAATATAACCGACAACAAGTCAAAACCACTTGCATATGCTCGAATTGAATTTCACTTATGCTGAAAATGAGCCAAAAAGTAAGGGACCTACATTAAGTTTCAGCAGAAACAACTCTAAGTGTAGATAACAAGAACTCAGTACCCCCTAACATGCCCTGAAATTGCTTAGACCTAAAAATAAAATCATGCATCCAGCAAACAGAATGACAAAGGGCCATGTAAAATGAATCCAGATAGAAAAGACCCCAGGACTCACTCTAACACTCGTTAAAAACAATTTTCAGAAGAAATAAAAACAGCTGATGAAGTATCAGATCTCAAAAACCCATCATCAAGATGGGGCGCATAAGGATGGGCCAACAAAGTGAAAAACAACAAATGAATATGCAGCAGATTTTTACATCAGTGACACCTCTGGACCAACAAGATGCTATTCAATAGTAAATCACAAACAAAACACAAAACCTGAGGTTAATAAACACCAGCACAAATGTAACAGAGTATGACACATTCACAAACTGACTTTATGGCTCACATAACTTTTCCACATGCAACAAAACCAGAACTTCAGCAATGTAATGTAGACTCACACTCAAAAACAAAGTCTAAAAACGGATGACAGAAAAACTGGGGGACAGCATCTTTAAAATCAGTCATCTCCAATTGTTGAAAGTGCATAGTAGAGGTCCAATTGCCTTGGATGATTACATCTTTGTTGGTACTGGCTACATCAACCACATGTGCCCAACAGAAGCTACAAATATCCAGCCCACGCGAAAAATGCCCAATTTAAATGATGGAAACCCCTACATGAGAACCAACAGTAGTACGACATTACATTATTAAACAATTCCATACTGACTATAATAAATGTCTGTGCACAACAGAAGCTGGAAGACATGTTAAATCTTCTGACCAATGTCTAAATCCGCAAAATCAAAACCCATCATTATCATTTGCTGTGACCAGAACTGCAAATGGGGGACTGGAGAAAATTATACAGAAGACACTATGGAAAAGATATTATATTTGACATTCCATCAGTACAACACGAATACTCAAAAAAGACGCAAGAGGCAAAAGACTTCAAAAATTCTGATCCACTGAAGGCCTGTTCCCAGTCCAAAACCCATGAAAACGAGGGCACTCAGATTCCAAAATCTGATGTTTGTGGGGCACAAACGGACATTCATGACCTAGCTTTGAACACCCAAGGGTCCTATGAAAAGTTGGAAGTGATCATACCGGCCTGCTCATGGACGTCAAAGGAAATATATCGAAAGAAATTAAAGAGAGACATGATCTGAGCAGTGACTGGGAATTCAGTGACCAAATAATGCTCAGATAGAATGAGAACACAAAATCCCAAATCAAGGAGTGGGAAAATGGAGTAACTACAGACAAACTACTTGTCAACTTACAACACAAAATAAACACACAAAGGAAAATGAGTATCATGGTATCACACGCTTATGTACCCAAACTATCTCTAGGCTCAAGCCGGTTCTCCAACAAGCATTTACAATGCAATGGTCTCGCCTTCGTAAAAGTTAGAGCTATTGGCATTGAAAATGACAACATTTTTATTTATGAGTTGGTTTTGAAAACAGATAAATAAATGGCATTGTCATTTACAATGCCAATAGATTAATGTCTCACAAATGCACACACACCATACTCTCCCACACACCATGCTCTCCCTAGAACACTCACACTGCTGTCTCTCCCATACACAGCCACACACACGCACATACAGCGAGCCACACACACACAGCCACACACACACACATACAGAGAGCTACACACACAGCCACACATATACAGAGAGCCACACTCACACAGCTATACACACACATAAAGCCACACACACACAGCCACACACACATACAGAGAGCCACACACACACAGAGCCACACACACAGCCACACACACACACAGCCACATACACAGCCACACACACACACACAGCCACATACACAGCCACACACACAGCCACACACACAGCCACACACACAACCACATACACAGCCACACAAACAGCCACACACAGCCACACACACAGCCACACACAGCCACACACAGCCACACACACAGCCACACACAGCCACACACATAGCCACACACACAGCCACACAGCCACAGTTTTCAGTAAGCTTTGATCCGTTTGAGTTAGAAACAATTTATCTACAGATTATGCGCCAGATGAGGGATAATTATGCAAAATAAAGCAGAAGCAGCAAACACAGGATCGCATAATTCCAGTGGCCCTCCCCATGACCTACTATTATATTTGAACTCTGACTTTTTGATGGTCAAACTGGACCATCTCCATACCTGTTGACTGGGTGCAACGTGATGAATCTATTGTGACCCCCCAGCCTTCAGCACCTTTGTCAGAGTAACAGACCCCCCCGCCCCCCACCCTAATCAGGTCTCCACAGAACCAGAAGAGACAAAAGAGGCAAAGCCATGGCCCACATTGACTGGAAGGTGCAGCTGCTTGCTTCTCCTCCCCCGGGCCCCTTGACAAGTGACATTTATTTATTTAATGCATTTTTATTCAGCGCAAACTTCTGTACCCGAAGGTGTAAGAGCGCTTTATAAAAGGACCAGTTACATTACATATCATTCAAGGCTGTAGGAGTTTAGGACTAAGATCAGTGTTGCATGATAACTCGTTGGTTAGTATTAAATAATGTGTTCGCGTTAGATCAAAGGTCTCTGTACTCATGTTACGGCAAGGGCACCCTAGCGCTGATCCTTTTCCTCCGATTATTATACCCAAATGTTTCTGCACTTGACCTAACGTGGCTGCTAAACCGGACGCACGATAAAAAAAGAGTTGCAGTCTAGCTTCGAATAGATTCACCCTCCAATTGAAACGATGCACTCTCATCATACTACTATGTGCTCATTGGAGAGAGCAAAAGAACAACACTGGCCCAATCAGACAAACGCGTCTTTCGTGTGGACCAATTGCAAGCCCGGGGCAGAGGAGCGCGCAACATGTTTGATCACTGTGAAGTGGAAGTGAACCTAGAACTGGAGCGGGGTATGGAGGAGTTTATTTTTGCCTAGAGTTAGGGCTGCGGTCTCTGGAGCTGTCCAGGGGTTGCAACGCGGCTATCATGGCTTCCTCCTATACTGCTGTGCTGCTGGTTGACACATCCCCCGCGAGCCCAGAGCACTACTTGCACCTCAGTCTGGTTGCTTTGCGGCTTTTACCCTATCTGGGCTGCCGCCTGGGTCCCGGCCGGGTCCGCTGGGAAACTCTTAACCAAATCATGAAACCGCTGCAACCCCCTTAAATGGAAGGACATGAAGATGTTGGAGGACAGTATTTTCCCACAGCCGCGCAATTACTCAGTTCAGGCTGGTAGACGGCCATCGGCTTGACATGGGCGCGCACAAACCAGTTAAGAGGTGAGAAGAGGGGTGGGGGGAGAGGAGGTGACGTCATTTTTGGAAGCTAAGCCCCGTCCTTTGCAGACTGGGGGGCGTGCTTTTCAAGGAGAGAAAGAAACTAAAAAAAACACGCCCCTCAATCCGAAATGGACGGGGCTTAGCTACCAAAAATGACATCACAGAACCCTCTTCTCCAATGGCTGTCCACCGTTTAGGCAGCCAGCCAATGGAGAAGAGGGGCAGGTTCAAGCCTCACTACTCTGGAGACATAAGATCTCGCCAGCGAGACTGCGCATGTGCAGCCTACGCTAGCTGAGACCTAAAAACGACAATGCCCCCCAAAAAAAACAGGAAGGTTTGATGAAGAATGTAAGTAAAAGAATGACTGAAACTTTATTTCGGATAGAAGGTGCGCTGAAAAAAATTAAGAAAGCAAAAGGCACCTATATTCTGTCAATTAAACAAAAGAAGGAAGGTGGCTTGGAAGTAAATGGCTGATGCTGGAAAAAGTCAAACAGTCACAGTGAAGACCAGAACAATTCTTTTTTCTAAGGAAATAAGTACACGAACAAACATGTCCACAAGGAGAAACTTGTTTGAAAATAGGTTTACTGAGGAGAAGCTAATATCACCAATAAAGGACCTAGCGAAGGGAAAAGCTACAACATGATAATGGCAGAGGTCTACAAGCAAAATCCAGAATGCTGGTGAACTATTCTAACAAAGCTTTAATTGAGTTTGCCACGATTAATACATGCCTCAAATCCTGGCAGAATAGTATATTGGTACCTTTGATGAGAAGGGAGATAAAAGCAAACACAACTTCTACAGACCAATCAGTCTTATAAACATTGATTGCAAAATTGTCTGTAAACTGATATTTAGGGCTATAGATGACAGGGAACACACCGAAATCCAATTCAAGGGGCATTCAGAGATGGTCTGTCCACGATTGATAAAAATATTTACTTCATTTACAAACAGGTACTGAGAGCCAACAATTGCCACTGTAGGTAGCCTATCTCGACTTTACAATTGCTTTTGACCTCATACTAAGACATGGGCTACAGAAAAAGATTAACAATATGGGCTTAGACCCTGCCGTTTTGTCCCTAATAGAAATGCTAGAACCCCAAATTACCTTCAAGCACAGCTAGCAGCAGCAGATACATACCGTCAAGAAAATGGGCTAAATATACACAGAGAAAAAGCAATGATTTTCAGAGAAAAATAAAAAAGCATACAATGCCATCATGATTGACAGCAAAAGACTGGAAGAAGTGAGCATTTTTATATAACTGGGCCTGTTTACTGCCAACAGCCGCAAATGGAACACACACATTTAAACAGTTAAAGAAAAGACAGAAGTCTCTCTAAAGCAATCTGTAAAATGTTACTTACTCACAGCACCTGCATCTCACATAACTTTTGCGTTGTCCAGGCAAAGGTAGGAAACTAAATAGCCTATAGGGCTGAACTCTGTGGTCTGGACAACATGACAACAAAAATCAAGATTCATCAAAACATCTTTTGGTAGTCCCTGCTGATGCTACCAATGGGTTTTCCTACTGTTGCCCTTGAATCTGATGTCAGTTACTCTTCAATCCAGAGTAGATGCAAAATTGCTCCAATTAAAACAGCATGAAATACTAAAAGTGTCAAGAAGAAATCTAGTAGATAAAGCCTGAAGAGAGTATTTAAGTCTCAGTCAAATGTCAAATTGTGCTGCTGGCTGGGAGAAAGAAGCAATTAGGCTAGTAACACTTCCAACTGAGAGAAACCCTTCTATAAAGGTGTCACCAAACAGATAAACAAGTCCATCCTCAAACAATTCACCAAATTAGAAATGGAAAGGAAATTGTAAGAAATTGGGTTACTGGTTGAGGTGGATGAATCCTTTCTCAAGCAGCAACCACATCGTTTTCAGGGTGAAGTCACAAGCAAACCCCAAATTAACCTGTGCTTACCCTCTGTAGCTTGGCACAAAGCAGTCAGGCTTAACTTAGAGGCAATGTGTAAAGTGTTTATGCACCATTTCAAACAGTTAAAAAAAACAACACAAGAAAAATTCTACACCAATTTTGAAAACTAGAGTAAAACTCAATAAGTAATTTCAGACCAAAACAACATAACTCAAATCAGTAGAACTGGAGGAAAGCAATTTTAAGGATGTAAGTGAAAAGAGTGCCTAAAAGGACAAAGCACCATCTGAGGTTATCTGGTCACATTGAACTGGGACAAAGTCGCAAGTTCAGGCCAACAATGAAGGAATGCGGGCCCGCTACTGGGACCAAGTTAGGACCATTCAAGAATAGAGGATGTGGCCTAACAGCAAGAGCTGCCAACTTTGGAGCTGAGGCATCAGGTTTGAGCCTTGCAGTCGGCTCAACACCCTATGAAACTGGGCAAATCTGTGCAAATCAGTTAATCTCTCTGTGTCTACCAAAAAAATGAATGTGTCCTTATGTAACATAACTGGTGCTCATGTAATGCGTATGTAATATCCAGAAGGTGCCCCATAGAAATAATTTGTAGGTCTGGGAGAAGTGGGAAAAACACAACAATATAAGGTACAAAAGCACTCCCACTCGACCTGTTTCTAATTCAATAACGGCTTAGCAAAGCTCACTGGGCTGCCCTTTGCTCTATTAAAACAGTAATTACAACAATATTTTATTCAAATACACACTTATTTATTAAGTACATTTTATCAAAAGTTTTTTTTTAATTAAATACATTAAACATTTCTTTTTTATGTTTTTTTATCTTTTATGTGCTGTATTATTATATGCAGTTCATCATTTCAAATTGGTGTACATTATATACATAGTTTGCACAGGAAACCCCGTACTGTGATCAACGTTGCACCACAACTCCCTCACATCACATCACAACCTGACATGTCGTACTCATACATACACACTTCACACACATCCTTCACTGAGCTATAAAGGCATACACATTTCTAATCACGGAAAGAGCCCTTTATTTATTGCCCATTATTTATGTTGCCAGCTGGGAATCCATAAAGTCATGTAATGCGCACCAATATCTTCGTGTCGAGTTTGTGCTATATAAAACCGCAAAAAAGAGTACCTTAAACCCTGGTTGTAGAGCATTGCGAGGTCCCACGTTGAACATGCTCCTCCAGCTGAGGCAATGCAAGCTCCTGGAGATGAGAGGCATCACAAAGTTGCGGTTCCAGATCCTTCGTCATCGTTGAGGATGTCATCAACAAGAGGCTTGCAGTGTGAAGTCCTGCGTTGAAGATGCACCGCTCACCGGCTGGTTTCAAATGCTACGGGGTAGCAATGTGGAGTCCTGTGTTGTCAATGCAGCTGTCATCAATGAGGGGCTTGCGATTAAAAGATCTGCAGTGAATATGCAGCAAGCAGTAGCTGCAATGCTGAGGCTGTGGGCTGCGATGCAAAGTCTTGAGTCATGGTTGCGTCACACAGCTGTACCGATGCAGAGTTTGATTAGGTGATGCACCACACAGAGGTTTTATTTGGAGTTTCTTAGAGGCAATGTGTCAGTTCTGCTAGGACTTCAGTTTGGGCTGGCAGAGCACCTTCAGGCCCACTTCCCAGGGTCCAGGACTGTGTTGGTAGCAGCTGGGGTGCAGGACTTGCAGCTGGCAGAGTCCGGGTGCTGGGTCTAAAATGGCAAAAGCCTGTTCTGTCTCTGAGGCTTCTAATCACGCAGCCATCTAGCCATGGAGTCTCTCTGGTGGTCCGGGGTTCAAGATGCAAGTCCAGAACGTTACTCCGGCAGCAGGGCAGCACAACAGGGAAGAAAAGTGGTAGCGCTTCCTGCAGCAGAGCAACACAGTTGTCCTCCTTCTGAGTATCCCTCAGGTCCACATTTGTACTGAAGAGTTGGAGTCCAACCACATTGTCCTCCCGAGCTGCTTGGAATTTTGAGCCTCCCCATCCTGGCTCCAGATTGCCTGGGGTCACAATAGATTAGTGTCAAACTCCTTTATGAAAGTGTTCACACAGGGCCTCTGTGATGTGCAAGTTTGGTAGGTGAAGCTCCTCCCCTTGTGAACATAAAGTACCTGATCTTACCAACACCTAGCTTCTCTTTTTCTCAATGTCTGGAAGCAATACACAAAGACCATCTGCCAACTACACCTAGACCTGTGACCCAGGATAAATGCAGCAGACACCAAATAGTTGGACAAGAAAATCCCAACTTTCTAAAAGTGGCATTTTCAGAATTGTGACAAAAAATTGGATGTTACCATTGAAGAGGGCTTTTATTTTTTTTTATTATTTTTTTTTAGAGGGCTTTTAATTACAATTCTTTAGACACCAAACTTGACCTGCCTACCTTCTCCCAATTGAACGTTTTCACTTACTGAATGTAATAAGGTGACCCAATGTTATCCTAGAGGTAGGCCTTACAATAGTGAAAAACAAATGAAGTAGTCTTTTACTACCAGGACATGTAAAACTTAAAAGTATATCTCCAACTTTTTACATGTACTGCACTATGCTATCAGAGCTGTTTAGGACCTACTCTAGAGGCAATGTACATGTATTAAAATGGAGGATTTGGGCCTGGGAAAATGCCTGTTTTCTAAGATCACAATGGCAGTTTAAAACTGCACACACAGACAGCAATGGCAACCTGGAAACATGTCTGCGGTGCACCTTAAATGGGTGGCACAATAAGTGTAAGTACATGTAGTACAAAATGACTAGGGATTTACAAGTAAATGAAATACGCCAATTGGGTGTAATATATTCTTCCATGTTTAAAGGGAAGCGTACAAGCACTTTAGCACTGGTTAGCAGTGGTAAAGTACACAGACTCCAAAGAACAACAAAAATTAGATCAAGAAAAATAGGAGAAAGGAAGGAAAAAAGTTTGGGGGAAGACCACTGTGAGAAATTGGGTTGTTGGTTGACTGAGGTGCGAGCCTTAGTCAAGCAACAGCCACAATCCCTTACAGAATGAAGCATAAAAAGTCACTACATTAACATGTGCTTAACCCTGGGTAGCTCACCACAAAAAGCAGTCAGGCTGAACTTGAAGGCAATGTGAAAAGTATTTAAGCAGCATGCAAACACTAAGAAAGTGATAACACAGCAGAAGAAAAATCACAAACCAATTTATAAATTATTTGACATCAAAAAACAAAGATCCAGGTAGTAGAACAAAGATCCAATCAGGTTTAAAAAAAATTGTAAAAACTAGCGCCTAAAAGATCAAAGCGCCAACCGTGGACAACAAGTCATGCAAGACTGTCTCAAAGTAAAACAAATATGGCCAACCACAATGGAGCGTGATTCGAATACAAAAAGTAGACTGAGCCCGATCAGGTATTACCTTCATAAAAAACTCTGAGAAGGTAAAGTTCAGCAGGGCAAGGAGCAGGAGGTGTCCACAGAGCGAGTGTCATTGTTAGATAGCCTTAGGTCAAAGAAGTGGTGAAGATTTCTACGTTTGGACTTAGTCTCTAGAATGGAAGTTGAAAATCTCCAGTGGGACAAGGCAGAGGGTTGTAGTCGAAGACAGTTCCACAAGGCCGGATGCCCCTTTGGCGAAGGACAGCTGAAAAGGATGTACTGCTGTGAGAAGAAAGTAGCAAGAGAAGCTGCAAAGTTAATTCGACCAACCATGCACCTCAGGCGGATAGGTGAGTAGTTTAGTCCTGATCTCCTCCTGGTTCTCAGAGCACTTTTTATTCAAAAATTGCCTAAGTTCTTAGTTTTGGATTTTGGCAATCTGGGCACCTTTAGAACCACCTCCAATGGTCTAGGACTGGAGACTAACCACTTTGAGGGTCGGAATTAACTCTGGCTGTGCCCAGGTTCATGTTTAAGATGGAGGTAGCCTTTTGTGTCTCTGTGACTCTGAACAGGAGGCCAACAAACTAGCCCTTGAGAGTCACTCTGGGACAGATGAAGATCCATTCCTTATATCCAGGCAGAATGCAGCAGGACAGCAGTCAGCATGCCACAGCCCTTCAGAGCAGCAGTCCAGCGCGGGGAAAGTCCTCCCAGCAGCACAGCAGTCCTTCTTCTTGGCAGAGTATCTACAGGTCCAGAGGTGTACTGGATAGTTGGGGTCTGAGGTCCTATTTACATACTCTGGTGCCCTCCTTCTGGAAAGTGAAAGCAGTTTCTAGATAGTGGCTTTGAAGAGGATGGATTTTCCTGCCTCTCCTGCCCTTGCCACAAGCTGGCTATAGTGAAAAAATAGGCTTGTTAGGCTGATTGTGTGAAGGCAGAACACATGCTATTCAGGTGCAAGTGTGGGGCTATACTCAGATCCACCCCCCTCCCCTCTTCTCAGCAGATGAACCACTCAGGTACACCTAATTCCTCAATTGTGTGGATGTCTGGGAGGAATTCAGAAAGTCTGTCAGTTACACCCAGTCATGTGACCCAGGCTGCATGCACAAAAGGGCTAAGGGCAGAAAAATGCAAACTTTCTAAATGTGGAATTTTCAGAATTGCAGTTTAAAATCCAACTTTACTATAAGTTAGGATTTTGAATTGTGATTCAATAGACACCAAATATGTATTGGTTATCTCTTTCCATTTGGAAATTACATTTACAAAATGTAATAAGGCAATTCCAAGGTTATCCAATGTGAGGGATAGGCCATGCAGTTCTGAAAAAACAAATGGAAGAGTTTTTCACTACCTGGAGATGTAAAACAAAAAGGTGCATGTCCAACATTTTAAATACATTGCATCCTGCCCTCTCGGCTGTCAAGAGCCTATCCTATGGGTGTCTTATATGTATTAAAAAGGAATGTTTGGACCTGGCACAAGATTTATTTTGCCAGGTCTAAATTGCAACTTAAAACTGCACACACAAGCACTGCAATGGCAGGCCTGAGATATGTTTTAAAGGACTACTTAAGAGGGTGGTACAATAGGTGCTGAAGGGCCACTAGTAGCATTTAATTTACAAGCCCTGGGAATATGGTATACCACTTTTGAAAGGGGCTTATAAGTAAATTAAATATACCCATTTGGAATAAACCAATGTAAGAAGGTTTTAGGGTAGGGTGCACAAACACATTGTTTAACACCTTGGCTGCTAGGGGTTTTCCCCTCCTGTGCTGATCCTTGGTGAACTCCATTGTTCATGACGAGCTCAGCTCGTCATAAGCACAGCTCAACCGTGCCTCCTGACGAGCTGAGCTCGTCATGAGCAGCGAAGGGGTTAAAAGTGGCAAAGTGAAAAGTCCAAAGACCTACAAAATTAGTAGCAGCAAAATGGAGGAGGAGAGGCAAAATTTTGGGGTAAGACCACCCTCAGGCTGACATGTCTAACAAGCACCATAAGGCTGACCGGTCTAACAGAAACTAAGAATGTTTGTCCAATGGGCAAAACAAGCCTTTTTGACCCCCTCTCTGGCTGTTCAGCCCTAGTAAACCTAACAAACTACAGAAAAAGAAGGCCATTTGTATTAGCAAAAGTGACATGTTACCATTTAATACAACACTAAAGAAAAGAGAGCAACACATTCTGACATCGGCCTTTGTGGATAAATTGAAGATCTCACACACTTCGTGTTGAACTGCCCACTAAACCCTAAAATTAGAGGATACACCCTCAAAGGCTTACTCAATCAGGAGCAACTGGATAATGACGAAGAAAATACCTTCCTTTTGCTCAGTAGTATCTCAGAAGAGATCAAAAAATGGAAAGGGACATTTTTTGGAGCAAGTTGGGACTTAAGAGAAAAAAATTGTTAAAATGTTTTTTCCTGATAATGCATAGACAATGACCTTGTGCTTCCAGCATTAACAATTTCTGTATATATCATTCAAGTTGATCAAAGCAGGTCCATAAGATCACTTTGAGCACATTTTGATTAAATACATTTGACCTATACTATGCATTATTAATCCATGTATGCTACTTTCTTCTTAATTTGTTTTAGCTACTTACTTCTCATTATATACTTTTTTAATTGTATTTTTTTAGGAATGGCAGTCTTTGATGCCGAAAGCACCTGTTAAAAAATTCTAATCTAAAAATTCCAGCACCAAGAACATCAATATCCTGAAGGAGATAACTTCAGCCGATTGTTCTATGGTGTGCAAGCACACACACTCCTCAATTTAAGAATCATGAGGTAAAACATGATATAAATAAATGTCAACTGCACTCATAATACTAAGGGGCAGATATATCAAGATTCCGATTTGCGAATTCTAAATAGCAATTTTTTGCGAATCGCTATTTAGAATTCGCAAAATGGAATGTATGTACAAATTCGCAATTTTTTGGCGATTCCTTAATATTCTTTATTTGCGAATTTGCATTTTGCGAATTCGCAAAATAAGGAATAATTTCCAATGCATTCCTATGGGCCAGGAGGCCCAGAGGAATGATAGTGCAATAATTCTCAAATTGTGAATTCGCAATTTGCCAATCGTAATTTGAGAATTATTTCAAGGGTGCAGGGGTGTCTCAAAGACACCCTGCTGCACCCCTGAAATTTACATGTGTGTGCATGTGGCGCACATACATGCCCTATGGGCATGTATGTGCCTCACATGCCACCCTTACAAATGCCAAATAGGGCATTTTTAAAAGAAATCGCAAATTACCACCAACTACAAGTTGGTGGTAATTTGCGATTTCTTAACCCAAATTCACAAACTGAAATTGCTACATACATAGCATTTAAGGAATCGCAAAAATTGTGATTCCTTAAATGCTATGGCAAACTAAGGAATCGCAATTTTTTGCGATTCCTTAAAATGCGATTTTTTCTTACATTCCATATCATGCTAAAAGGCACTTTGCGAGTCGTAAAAGCCTTGATACATCTGGCCCCATATCTCTGCTTGCAGTTTTAATTGCTCACCTGAAGTTCATTATCACTCTCCTAAACCAGGCACAATTGACTTATAGAGGAAGAACCCCAGTTGAACTCTACATAACAGGATGGCACAGCATGCATCAAATGAGCAAGCACTTTCAAAAGCAGCAGCCACAAGGAGAGGTGTTGCAAAACCATTAGAGTAAACAGGAGATGGACACTGCACAATGATTCTACCAGTTTGGGACATGGAATTCCCTTTACCCAACTACCAAGAGACATGCCTACGATGAGAACAATCAACTGTACCCAGGGAGGAGCCATGCCACACTACACAAATCTGTTTCCATTTCCATCTTAGTGGTCATGAATTTAATGATGCAGGAGACTAACTCATTGTTTAACATTGCTGGAGGGCTGCTACACTTCCTGTAACACCCAAAAACCTTTTTTAAATGTTTGGTGGAGCCCATGCCACTTGTAGAGGCACCACAAGCAAGAATATATTTAGCAAAAAAAGCTATAAGCCATTATGGGGCTCTCCTTGAATGATCAGTGAATAATAAGTGTGTGACTCTGGACACTCACTTATTATTCACCAATTTTTCTGGTGAGGGAGCCATATGTCCGCCCCTCTTGTATTTAAATGTGGCCCCGGGTGTTGGGGAACCCTGGGCCTCATTGAGTCTTTTTCATTTTTAGAACTTTCTCTAGCTTGAACTAGATCCGATGATATTGGGTATCAGAGCGCTTTACATGAGCACCAGTTGCATTACAGACTGACACATTCATTTTTGTTGGGCACAGGAAGATTAAGTCGACCGCTCTAGCCGTAAGGTTACATCTTCTCCTGAGGAGGGGGGACAGTGTTCCCACCTCCCCTTGTTGAAAAAAACAGCCTCAGGTGATTGGGCCCCCAGGGCTTGATGACTCTTGGGAAGGCGTTTCACACACCGCCCTCTCATTAATATTTGATTCAGCAGCAGTGGATGGCGCAGGGGGATTGAAGAAGAAGGCTCAGGGAGAGTGGCCACATGCCACCTCCCCTTTGAAATGCATGCAACAGTTTTAAAAAAAATTGCCAACAATTTGTGGATCTACCACAAATTCGCAGCAATAGTTTTTTAAAAATATGTTTTTGTCCCGAGTGTGGGTCCCTCTGTGACCGACGACCAAGCCTGGGGTGGCAGAGTATCCTTATCCATCCCCCTTATATCTTTTTTTAATGTTTTTCCTAGGTTCTACATCCTAAGAGGACTGCTGACAAAAAAGCACAAAGTTTAAATTACGTTATAATTAGGTGAAAATGTCAGTTAAAGCGTAAAACTTTAAACTAAAGAAGCCACTAAAATTCACCAATTATAGTTAACTCAGGCAACGATAGCTTGTGTCCTCCCTGTACCCAGTAATGTCATCAATCATTTAATTTCAGTTGTCATCAGTGATGTGATCAATGATGTCATAGAACATGTCATGAGTGTTTTATAAATGAGGTCATATGCAGTAAATGGTGAGGACCTTCTGGAACCTGCCCCACTAGGTAGCCCTACCCTGCCCCATTATTCTTTTTTTATTCTTAGGACATTAGTCCGTGTCTCCCGAATCCTGTGATGATGGCCAAAACATTTTTATTCATGTTGTAGCCAGCCTAACAGAGCCCGAGCACCTGCCAGAGCATTTGCTCTCACACGAGCAAGACAGCCCAACAGAAAAAAGGGACCTCCCAGCCAATCAGAATGATTTTTTTTTTAATTGCATGCCTGACTCCTGTGGTACTTCTGCGAGCCCTACCATCCAGATATCTATGCACTTTGGACCTTGATTTCTCAAAACTACTGAATAGATTTACACCAAATGACAAAAAAAGCAGGCTATCTGGGTAAAGATCTATCTTTCTGCCAAAGCTGGTGTAATTCTGTTCAGCTGTTTTGGCTGTAGCGCTGTTCAAAACAAAGCAAAACAAAATATGCATTTCCCATGGTAACTAGATACTAACTATCACGACGCAGTGAGAACTGCAGTGGTATACGCACACACACTATACACACACACATGCATACACACACACCTTTATGGGTTTGATGCACAACTAACCTCCACTCCAAAACTGCTACTCCGATTAAAAATACATGTAAATAAAATAAATGACACGTTACCTGTTGAAAGGAATTCCACAAGAAGGTTCTCTGAGGATGAGGGTGATATGCTGGGAAGAGCAGTGCAGAGTGTCTTTGGTTTATTATGCAAAACTTCAAGATCTGAGCATGTAATCGCAGACAGGGTTTCAGGTGAGGAAGCAGATGACTCAGTTTTAAAGCTTGAACTGGGGTGCCAAGGGAGAGGGAACTGAATGTTGATGATTATAATGCTACTGATAGGAAATTGGTTCACATGAGCTCTAGCTAACAGTTAAAGCTGTTTCTCACCTCACCTAAAAAAGCAACCTATGAAAATCAAAAATCCAGCAAGCTGCCTAACTTGGGCTGCTCTAGCACGGATTGCCCACGGAGAGGGCCAGTAAATGTCCAGAATTGGGGAATTGCAATGGGGATGCGAGGTAATCTGTGGGTGTATCCTAAATAATGAATGTGCTCCGAAGACACTTTCTTCTTGAATTCCTAGACTGGTCAAATGCACGACAGGCAGAGGAGTGCACATTCTAGACAAGGTTCAAATCAGAACCACTGTCAGCCTTTCTGTGGAAAGTGAGCCCATATTACTATCGATGCCCGGGCGACTGGCGCAAGACGCCTCTTAGTTTCCATTCTGAATAGTTACCAAATAAAGAGACGGGCGCTGGAAGTAGGAACACAAGAACAGGGTTTTATTTCTCATGAGTAGAGCCTGTCATTTCGGACACAAAACACAGTGTCTTTCGGGAGGTGCTCTAACAAGTGCTCTGAGACATCGCCTTTTATACCTTACAAAACACTCCTTATTACAATAATGACATTGTGAAAAAAGGAAAAGATATCCCCGTAATCCTCGTGTCAATCCCACCTCACATGTATCCACAATAGAGACCCTTGAACTGCCGATAAGAGGAGGGGGCAATCACGCAGCTGAGTGTTCCGCTGATTTTTAGGATGTGTGCGCCTGATCGTACCCCAGGGGGTGGGGAGGCCAGGATCAATAGTGGGTCCTTTGAAGAGGAGTGACTCCATACAATAAGGGGCAGTAAACAGTATCTCCCGGCTTAGGCGATGGCCTCGGACATGTGTGGACAGTCAATCGCGGAGGGAGGGTTTACTAACAGAGGGGTTGTTCATGAAAGGAAAGGAGGTGTTGGTCAGGCGCGGCCGTGACTCCCAAGGACAGGGTCATGCGGACCTGTGCATGTGAGGGAAGGGCAGCCAGAGTGCGCGGAGGGAGAGGGTCATTTGAGAGTGGGGGGGGTGTTCAAATGCGCGCAGGAGGGAAGCCGGGGATTTCAATGAGCGGGCAGAGAGGCCATGGTGCCTAAAATGGCTGTCATGTACATATGGGCATGGGCTTTTACTGGCGGAATGATGTGGTCAATATTTCACGGTATTCATGGTGCCTACAGGGAGGGGACTGGAAAAAGGCAAATGAACGCCGCTTAGGAACATTAATTTTGCTAACTTCCACAGTCGCCGCTTTTACCATAAGCTAGTTCATTTCCTAATTAACGGGTGTACATATAAACATGTGTGGTTGATGAAATAGCATTTGTCAATACTAACATATTGCATATAACCATGAACAGTCAACGCGATTGGCAGAATGCAGCACATAGGAAATTGCATTTGTTGGGTTCCTAACGTTCAAACGTACTACATAGCATAAATGCTTCTAATTTTCTCAAAAAGGTGACCAATGAACATTTTGACCAAGTAGTTGAGGGTGGAATTCAGTCCAATACATAAGATCTCTTCGTCACAGTGTCTTTTTAGCAGTGAGCCATCACTGGTAGGCTCTAGTCCGTGTCCTTTCGTTGGCGCTGTTGAGCACCGGCGGTGGAGCTATAGGTCCAGCTCGGATTTAACCTTTCGCGTTGCAAGGTGCGGTCTGTCCTCTGCTGTTAGGCCACAGTCCTGTTCCCTAACCAATCCTTTTAGTGGCGCCTTATGCTCGGCACCTATATTTCCGTGGCATAACCCCATTTCCACCTAAATGCTGTTCTTCCTTTTGGCAAAATGTCACGTGGAAAAGAGGGTGTGTGGTTTGATAGTCGATGGGAGTGAGAGGGCGGAGTGGGGGCAGATTTCCTGGGACACACCAAAGGGACCAAGGGAGCAAAGGATAACAAGCAAGCAGGCCCATCGATCGGGCTTGAAAAGGGGGACGGAGGCTTCAGGCACACGTGGGTTAGCGGACAGAGAGCTTCAGGACAGCCCTTCATCCTTTCGTTTACCGCGTTTGAGAGTGCTGCCTCGTCGCGTATCTTGTTGCGCTGCGGCTCCACCTTTGGTCGAGGTCGCATGTGTCTCATGATCTGCAGCCAGGCTGTGCGTCACGTCCGACCCTTCTCCTCCGGTGATCATATATCTTTGAATGGGTAAAAACAAGTTTTAGAGAACTGACAGGAGAAGAGATTTTTACATTTGAATTCCACTCGCAATCCTAACACCTGGGTGTTATGCTCATTGGTCATAGTCAGAAGTCTATTACCATGAAGTAAGTATGGGGGTATTTCTACTGTGTTCGCACCAAGCCTAATCGGCGTTCATTCATGACACATATGGACAGAGGTCAGACTCCTATCACTTCCGTATTTCATCAAAAACTCCAAAATTGGCAACATTCAGGGGAGACTCGTCCTTCTAACCCGAGCCTTAATAGTCTTACATTTCCCTTTAGAGCTGGCTAACTCTTTCAAACAGAGCGGGGGTGCAGTCATCGAAAGACAGGGTTAAACAGGTTTTTCTCGAGGGGCGACAGTTACTCATGGTCATTAGTTATACATCGGGGACAGCAGTTGGGGTCAGCCAAGTGGGGCGGGGACGCATCAGGCATTCGCGCTTGAGTGCAAAGGGGTGGGGCAATCTGGGCATTGGGGGTCAATCTGGACATTGGCGCTTGTCTCTAACGAACTGAAAAATAGGGTGCCATTGACATATAGTTCCCCTATAAAAGGCCAGATTGGGGGATATCAGTCGTTTTACCTGCCCTTTCTTTCTTAGCCAATTCAAGTTCATTTATTTTGCAGAAAGGAGAGGTAGCGATATGGCAAGTTATAATCGTTTTGGTTTCTGTCAATTTCGCTGAACACCTTCGTGTTCAATAAGTATCCAATCAGACCGGTGCCAGCGAGGCACAATTTTACCATAAGAAGGAAGATGGAACAGGGGGACTCTCGTAGAGAGTGAGAGTCGTCCGCAATCTAAACGAGCCATTCGGTACACGTATGACATGAAGAGAGAGAGAGATAGATAGAGGGGGAGAGAGAGAGAGAGAGAGAAAGACGTGTACAGTAATGGGTCATTTAGTGCGCTCACAACACAGAACAGCAGGGGTCAGGTAACACAGAGACGCAAGCAAAGGGGAGACATAAACCCATACAGTACATGCACACAAACTCAGACGAAGGAAGACAGTACATGTATTACATATACAAGAGATTCACGACAAAACATAGAACAGTTATTGGCCAAAAAGATCTCTTTTTGCATGCTGCGTATCTTTAATATCCTGTTTATCTACGGGCTGAGCTCTTTTTACCTTTTCCTCCTTTTTCCTTTCGCTTGCTATTTTTGCGAGCGTTCTCGATTGCCAATACTTACACCTCGGTCAGCCGGTCAGAAATTAACCTGGTCGGGCTATTGCCCACGGTTGGATCTTAAACCACTTTTGAGTTTCCTCTTTTGGTGAGAAGTTCTCCAGGCTGAGGCAACGGAGGGTATTGATCGGGAGAACAGTCGGACAGCTTGGCTATATCTATAAGAGTGTGAGAAGGAGGTGGTACATTTTGAACATCAACAACATTCCTACCTTCCCAGACGGGTGGTGCCTGGGTAACCCTTACCCCGGGACTTTTCCTTGTCCTTTCCCTATCTAGTTAAACGTCATAGTTGCACTATCTGGTGTGCTGGTTCGAGTCAGATTCCGTCATACAATACTAACCTGTCAAGTTTCTATGTCAGTCCATCCTCCCAGTCGCTATGTTCTAAGGAGGAACAGTCATATCTAAGTCTATGTCTTTCAAAACTCGTTAGCATAAGTACTATGCTCAAATCCCCTCCCTCCCCTTTCGTCGGTCGTTAGATCATCACTCCTCCATACTTCAGCCGATGTTCCGGCGCATCCTGCCGAAGGGAGGAGAAAGAAGGGGGTGGGGGCAGCATTCAAAACACATCAACGCGCATAAATCCGAAAATGTTTTTACCTACCACATACTCGACCTATCTCCACGGGGCGCATTCTCTACCATCTCGGCGTTTAAGCCCAGAGGGACCAGTAGTGTTAGATAGATAATCATCGATGGTCTGCGTATCTACATGAATCACTTGATCGTGGCCTTTTAGGTCATGTGCAAGGGTGGTGATCAGGTGGCATTTCTGTGGTGTCGCTTAAGGGCGTCTAAAACACTTTTCCGGCTGCCTGTGACACATAATGTAGCCGCTAAGTATCGGGCCCTTTTAACCTTCAACCTTAATCATGCTTATTTTTCGCTCATATTGGAGACAGTAGTAACACATTCGAGACTTATTAATGCAATCGCTACAATTATACTTTCCTTTTCAATAAACTTTTAATTAAAAAAATGTTGGTGCACAAATACGGGCCTACAACCCAGTGGGCCGGCTACGGAGCAGACTGGAACTGTGCATAAGAGGAACGAAGTCGTGGCCATTCATTTCATAAAGTGCAGCAGTGCAATAAAATCGTATCGAACTTTCTTAGGGGGCGAGTATAATGAGTGGCAAGAATTCAAGCTTTCAAGAATATCATCTCATGTCCAACTATTTACTCAATACCTAACGTATATCAATTCATTGTCCAAATGCTCAATCAGTGCCTATTTTATACCAATTCATTGCTTCCAAACATAATTAGTACCCACCCTGAATCAGTTCACTGTCCCAACACATAAGCAATATCCATCTTATATCGCTTTCTTTTCCAAGCACATAATCACTATCCATCTTATCGACTTTCATTGTCCAAAAAATGCATACATATCTCGGAGCATCAAGGTTTGAGCAATCAGGGTGAACAGGGAGTTTGAAAGTTTCATTTTGTATCGGCGCCATTTTGGGCGAGGTCAGGCAGGTCCCAGTATAGTCAGAATGCCTCCACTGACTCGTGGTTGGATCAGAACCTCTTTTGGCAGTTCAAAAAGTTTTTCGCAATGGGGTAACAGACTAGCGATATGAACCATCAGTCAAAAGTGGGGAGGGAGGCAACAATCTTTCCTACCGGGTCATTCTGGTGTTCCACCGGAACTGAACAAATCTGTATCTTTGCAGGATTTTAGTCATTTCCAAACTGAGGCTGGCGCCGGCAGGAGTGCGCCGACGTCTCGTGGCTCCATCGGAGGACGGGGCGGGGGGCACCTCGTGGAGAGGTCGGCCCCCCCCGGCTCTTTTAGAATCTTCAAGGTTGAGGAGCACAGGGCGTGTGCCCGTCCCGGGCAAGAAAACCCGCTTTTAGATATGGACCCTCTTCAAGCAGGAGCGTTGGGGTGTCGCTGGAAGCCTCCACCTGGAGGGAGGTGGGGGAGGCTCGTTCGCGCCGCCTCCCCCTTCCAGCGACCCCGCGCCGTTCTTCGGCTCCAGCGCTTTGGTATGGCCGTGCCAGGCAATGAAGATGGGGGGGGGGTCGGAGGCAGCAAGACATCCCCCCCCTTGTCATGTGGCGGGACTACCTGCAACTCAAGTGTTGCCGCTGAAGGGGCTACCTGCAACTATCCAGAGTTGTCCAAGACATAAGTGAAAAGAAAGAAGTGTTGTTGCAGCCATTATAGCTGAAAGAAGCGCTGCTGACCTCGCCTTGGCTTCGGACTTTGATGATGGCCGGATCAGGCAAGAGAAGGGGGGGGGGGTCGGAGGCAGAGGCAAGACATCCCCCCCCGTGGCCTGCAGGGCAGCAGAAGAGGGGAAAAGGGGAGACCATCACGATCTTCGGGCCGTCCGCCCTACAGCTTCCCCTTCCGATGGCGGCCAGCCAGGCCCTGCTCTGCACGCGCTGAGGCCTCGCCTTCCGGATGGGCGTAACCGCGGACCTGTTGCACTTCGGGAGTTTCCGGAATGGGGGTAGGTGTCTATTGATTTGTATCTATTCCAGGTTACCGTTATTTGGGCGTGGTGGGCAGTGAGGCAGACATGTTTGGGGCAGGAATAGGCAATGGAGCCTAGCTACCTCGTGGCTGTCTTGCCGTCAAGCTTTCGCCATTTTATATTTCTTATTACGAACTATTACTAATGTTTCTTATTTTTAGTGAAGTCGAAAGCTCATCAGGGGGTTACTGACTTAGCCCGATTTCTTTTATTTTTCCTTCCTTTCCTTAGCGTGTTTCAAGCTAAAGTTTCTGTTAACAGGGTACGGTGATCACTTCATATTTTTATGTGTCCTTTTCATTAGGGGTACTCCTGGACGGACCAGATGAGTTACCTCCAATAAATGGTCCGGGGTGGAACTAGATTATCAATCAGTGGGGAACACATGTCCCTTCATTAGGGTATCATCCTGGACGGACCAAATGATGTACCTCCAATTACTAGGGTAGCCTCCTGGACGGACCAGATGGCCTACCTCCAATAAATGGTCAATGAGTGGGGAGCATATGTCCCTCCATTAGGGTAGCCTCCTGGGCGGACCAGGTGAGCTACCCCCAATAAATAGTCAATCAGTGGGGAGTGGGTAGGCCTGACGAATCATAAAGGGGCATAACCTACCCTTTACTACTTGCAAAGACTAGACAGAATATTTCTATTCCACGTTGTTTGCAAACAGAAAATACCTCAAACAAACAATTCCTTGGACAACAATGTCCAGTCAATCAATCAATCAGTGGGGAGAAAAACAGGCATGACGGATTACAACGGGGACAAACGTCTGCATTACCTGCCCTTCGCTATCTGCAAAGGGAGACAGAATATTCCTATTCGTCTCTGTTTGTGGACAGGGAAGATCTCAAAGAGCAACAATCGATTATCAATCGATATCAACAATCAGTGGGGAGAAAGGTAGGCATGACGAATCATAAAGGGGCATTACCTACCCTTCTCCATCTGCAAAGAGAGACGAACGTTCCTATTCGCCGCTGTTTGCAAACAGAGAATGTCTCGTTCTCAAGAAGAGAACGAATATTTCAAGTAGCAACCAAAGCTAAATGAACAACAACAACAATATCAGTATTTAAATACCGATTCCAATACAATCAATCAATCAATCAGATGGATAAAACCATCCTACCAATCAGGCGTAAAAACGCCCTACTTAATCTTACCCCGACTGGACCATATGGACAGTTCTTTGTCTTCCTCCTCCAGCGCCCGATCGTTCTCTTACTCCATGCAGCATTCCCGTGGGATTCCAGTCAGGACAGTAGGTCACTCGAGAGAGGTCCGTTCAGAATCGGTGAAGCTCATTCAATCGGCAGCCGGACGAGGGCCCTCTCAAGGCAGGTATACTCCGATCATTTAGATGTTCACCTCATCGTCTGGATCTCTCTTACTGGACCTTATGTCCCTGATGGGCCCCGCGTTGGGACGCCAATTGTGGAAAGTGAGCCCATATTACTATCGATGCCCGGGCGACTGGCGCAAGACGCCTCTTAGTTTCCACTCTGAATAGTTACCAAATAAAGAGACGGGCGCTGGAAGTAGGAACACAAGAACAGGGTTTTATTTCTCATGAGGAGAGCCTGTCATTTCGGACACGAAACACAGTGTCTTTCGGGAGGTGCTCTAACAAGTGCTCTGAGACATCGCCTTTTATACCTTACAAAACACTCCTTATTACAATAATGACATTGTGAAACAAGGAAAAGACATCCCCGTAATCCTCGTGTCAATCCCACCTCACATGTATCCACAATAGAGACCCTTGAACTGCCGATAAGAGGAGGGGGCAATCACGCAGCTGAGTGTTCCGCTGATTTTTAGGATGTGTGCGCCTGATCGTATCCCAGGGGGTGGGGAGGCCAGGATCAATAGTGGGTCCTTTGAAGAGGAGTGACTCCATACAATAAGGGGCAGTAAACAGTATCTCCCGGCTTAGGCGATGGCCTTGGACATGTGTGGACAGTCAATCGCGGAGGGAGGGTTTACTAACAGAGGGGTTATTCATGAAAGGAAAGGAGGTGTTGGTCAGGCGCGGCCGTGACTCCCAAGGACAGGGTCATGCGGACCTGTGCATGTGAGGGAAGGGCAGCCAGAGTGCGCGGAGGGAGAGGGTCATTTGAGAGTGGGGGGGTGTTCAAATGCGCGCAGGAGGGAATCCGGGGATTTCAATGAGCGGGCAGTGAGGCCATGGTGCCTAAAATGGCTGTCATGTACATATGGGCACGGGCTTTTACTGGCGGAATGATGTGGTCAATATTTCACGGTATTCATGGTGCCTACAGGGAGGGGAATGGAAAAAGGCAAATGAACGCCGCTTAGGTACATTAATTTTGCTAATTTCCACATTTCACGCTAATATAACTGTTCCCATAGATAGCAAGGGTGCTGCTATACATTATTCTGTGTTGTCTGTCATGTTTGTAAATGGAAATAAGTGTTTTGCAAAGGACAAGGCTTCTAAGACACATCTTCTGCACTGTATGTTCACCAACCAGATAGAGGGCGGGAAGCTTGGTGTAGTAAAACAGCCTTTCACACTCCTTGGGTGATAGGGTGACCACTTCAGTCTGACTTTTTGTGCTGGGGAACCAGGTTCGAGGCTGATGGGAGGTGCAAGCATCCTGTGATTCTGGGCAAATCACTTAATCTCCCCGTGCCTAGAAATGAATGTGTCGGTCTGTAACGCAACTGATGCTGACGAAAAGCGCTCTGATATCTTCGGGTTGAGTTTGTGCTATATAAAACTGCAAACAAAAAAAAATTCCAACAAGTGCATGAGACTAATTAGTTAAATAGAAGCAAATCATGACTAGAAAACAGAGAATGCATTTGGTGCAAGCCCAAGACTGGAAACAGGGTGCCAGGACTACAAACAAGGTGCCCTGGATAACCTGGTGGAGGTGCGCAGTTTACATGGGAATCAATCAATGCTTAAGTGTCTGGCCTGCCAATCTGCTATAGTGAATGTGTGTTTTTTGTGTCTCTGCGTGCGTGTTTGCCTTAGTGCCAATATCGGCCCAACCCCAGACCTTTCTTCATACAACACACCACTCCACCAATAACCGACACAACACAAGTTTGATGGAGAACGTTGTTGCAGTTTTATTAGCATATACATTATGCCACCATGTTGGGTTATCTTACGGGTCGATCCAGAGCAGGTCGCCTCTCGCGACCCGCCCACCTGATGAGTCATAACCCCCGTGGTGTTAACCGTAGGGGCGTTGTCAGTTTTAGGGGGGAAGGTCTATCCCCTCCCCCGGCGAACCTCTCGTTTGCCCATTACTCCGCCCCTTCCTCTCGGGGGTGGAGCGTTGGCAACCCCCGGTTGCTCAGGTCTACAACCGCCCGAAGGACTAACGGGCGCCTTCACTCCTCCAGGGTGCAACCCAGCGTGGACCTCCCTGGGGATAATTCTGTTCTCGCACCCACCGATACTCCTGTAGACGGTACCTCTCTGTACCTTTCTGCATTGGATCGCCCTGTAACTCCGCCTGCAACACAAAGACAGTAATATTAATAGCAAAAACAACCCCCCCCACTTACTGCCCAAAAGCAGGATAAGCGGATGGGAGGGAAAACAGCAACGGGCAGTCACCCGCTCAGGGTCCATACAGGGGAGGGCGAGGGTCAGCACAAGCAGCGGCCAGGAACAAAGAGGGCACTTGACCCTCGCCCCCTGTGCTATATAGTCACTCCCCCCTCCCCCAAGACACAGTAAGTGACATCACGGGGGGACCTCCAATCCCCCCAACCACTAGACCGCTCAGGGTCTATGCCATCCTATAGCACTAAGGGTGGCCGCCCTTGTAGGTGGCCACCTTTGGTGTCCCGGGGCAGCCAATCATAGTGCCAATATCGGCCCAACCCCAGACCTTTCTTCATACAACACACCACTCCACCAAATAACCGACACAACACAAGTTTGATGGAGAAAGTTGTTGCAGTGTTATTAGCATATACATTATGCCACCATGTTGGGTTATCTTACGGGTCGATCCAGAGCAGGTCGCCTCTCGCGACCCGCCCACCTGATGAGCCATAACCCCCGTGGTGTTAACCGTAGGGGCGTTGTCAGTTTTGGGGGGGAAGGTCTATCCCCTCCCCCGGCGAACCTCTTGTTCGCCCATTACTCTGCCCCTCCCTCTCGGGGGCAGAGCGTTGGCAACCCCCGGTTGCTCAGGTCTACAACCGCCCGAAGGACTAACCGGGCTCCGTCACTCCTCCAGGGTCCAACACAGCGTGGACCTCCCTGGGGATAATTCTGCTCTCGCACCCACCTGTGCTCCTGTAGACGGTACCCCTCTGTACCTTTCTGCATTGGATCACCCTGTAACTCCGCCATGGCTCTGGGTGTGGCCGCCGCCGCCCCAGAGTCCCCCCACCTACTAGCTTCCTATTAGTACAACCTGCTGCTCCTAGTGCTTTCCGCTAAATCAACCAAAGATCGTCATATCGACTTCGGGTAAATGAACCCCGTCTACATCAAGGCACACAGTGCATTTGGCAAGTAGCAACCCAAGCTTGATGAAACAAGTTCTCCTATGCTTCAGGCTACTCCCAAGTTGTCGGGAGACACTATCCACCTCTCCTTGGCGCCAAGGACCTATTGCACTACAATTGCAATCACCGTTCTCCCTCGGCTCAGGCAAGGACAAGTCCGCTCTCTTCCTCAGCACCGCCAAGCTGGCACGCAACCAAACTGCTTCTCACTTCTGCCACCATCCGGACGGGGAACTGTGACAGTGATGTCCATGAACTTCACAACTAACTGCCAACTGTGCTTTGCAGGTGTCCAAAAAGTGCACCATCCCCTAGTCTATTCCTATTCTGTACAGCTGGCTGGCCAGCAACCAACAAGCCCCTATCAGGTAAACAACACCACTGCCACTGGCATGGTGTCCCCTGTCTAGCATGTGGCCCTACACCCTTACTTAGATCTACTGGGGACATATTCACCATCAAGGTCACGCCAGGCGGCTCACTCCCATGACTCCGACCCTACTGTAAGCTAACTAACTCCTCGCATGTTTAGCCTCACTGGAAAGACACATAACTTTCAAACCCATGTGAACCTAATTGTAAGACCATCACCTCTCAACTATGCCTGCCAACTGTGTTCTGGTGTTGACTTAAAACACTGTAGGGGATCTCCTCGTGTTTGACACTTGTACAAGACGTCCCCCTGTGCCTGGCCTTCGATGGACCCTATGAAGCTTGTAACAAGCCGCCTATACAACTGTATATACAAGTTGTGCAACTAAGTGAACTAATCCTTTCTCGCTCTTACTTCCTGTCATGTGCACACTGCCAAAGGAATCCCTATTCTAGTACCTGAAAACAACTAAGTAAATACTATCTATGTGAAAGCTTACACGAGCACCTAGCCACGGGCTCTCCTCTGCATGTCAACCCCTGTTGTTGATTTTTAGCTGTTAAAATTGCCTGCCCACTACCGGACCCTTCACGTAAAATCAGCCAAGCCAATCTCTTACATGGCCAAATATGTGCCAACATGTGTCCCATGAATTAACAAGTTAGAGGCATGCTGTATCAGCCTGATCCAAAGTGGAGGCAGAGCTGAGAGGTCTTACTGGGATCAGACTGGAGGAGGTATGTGAGTGTCTAATGCCGGACAAAAATTCTGTGCAACCTGATAATGCATCCCCATAGTGCCAATGGGCCAGAGTAAAGGAAACAGGCAATGCTGTGGTAGAACTATGTGATTGTCTCGGCCAGGATGCAGCAGTTAATGTGTGGCTTATGCAGGCCCAACTAATCTGCCGGGATATCTAGCTTGTTCAGGTAATGTGCTGAACATTGACTGGTATATAGCCACTAAGCCAATTGCCTCCCTGTAATTTACAAAAGGAGCACTATACTTACAACAGTCAATGCTGCTTAGTTGCCCAAGATAAAGAAGCCTCAGATAAAGTTTTCTTGCCTAGCCAACCACGAACTAGCCACCCCCCTTCAGAGCTACACGTGTACAACTGCTATGTGTGACATTTCCATTATTTCAGTGCACGATGAGTCACATAGAGAGCCTAAGAAAGACACTTTCTTGCTAGCTCACAACATCGAAGATGAGAGAGACCCAATGTCAGAATTACGCCCATCTGTTGTCCTCTCCGTCCATAGGATCAGCGTGTTGTTTAATAGGCCATCTCCAGATCTATCCAAGCCCCGATTGCTGTAGTAGCCGTGGGCTAAGGAAGGATCAGATGAGGGCAAAACGGGAAGGAAAGGAAGGGGACTGCGGGGAGGGAGAGCTGTGAAGACAGATAACACAATGATTGGTACAGGTTCTAAGATAATCACACCATACCAATATCTGATGGCTGGACACGAACAGCTCTCTACCTGTGACTCGAAAGTGGCCTGCTGTAACTCAGGAGATACTTCTCTTCTTTCTGAGAACATATACTTTCGGCATGCATCTGACTTCCCCTCTAACACACAAAGAATCACTCCTGTAACAACCCAAGGTATCTTGTTTCTACTAACTCTATGACCGGAAAGAATTGAAACACATACCCTATTCTCCCTTCCCGCAGGTGGTGAAGAGGAGTAGACTTTGCAATCTGAAGATAACGTGACACAATCTCTCCCAAAAACAAACGTGAGGGTTACGTCACCCAAAAGTAAAGTATGAAAAGAGCTACCTGTATTGTTGCACGGTAACTTCTGGAGTCGAGCTCCTTCGTCCCAAGCCTGGGACCTATACCAATAATCCTCCGCAATAGCCGATGCAAAAAGGCTCGCCAACGGAGGATTGCTGGATTGTATTAACAAAACAAACAAAGGTATTTCCTCCGCAATAGCCGTTGAAAAAAGGCTCGCCAACGGAGGAAAAAGGAAACAGCGAAACTATGATCAAAGGACCACGAGTCGTGTCCTCCGCAAGAGCCGATGCAAGAAGGCTCACCAACGGAGGACCCAAGAACACAACGAGACAGCAAACTCTCCGTCCCTCGCTACAACAGCGCAGAACGTAGAGATGTCAACTGGCATTGGCGGTCAAGATCCAAAATATCCGACACCAGGTGGATGAAGTGTCTTCCTTATATACCCCGCCTCCTGTAAAGCTTGGCATTCTGGGAAACGTAGTTCCATCTCATTCCGTAACCCATCTCATTTAGTGAGGCGTGACAAGAACTTGACAGTACATCCCCCTCACCTAGAGCGCCGAAGGGGGCCAGGACGCAAAGGAAACTTCCGATGATAATCAGCCACCAAACGGGGTGCATGGTCCCCAGACGCTGGTTCCCACGAGTTTTCCTCGGGTCCGTAGCCCTTCCAGGCCACCAGATACCGAAGTCCTTGCCCTCGCCACCGAGAATCCAGGATACCTTCCACCCCGTACTCCAAACCATCAGGAACCACCAGAGGAGGAGGAAGGCGTTGAACAACCGAAGCCGATGGCTTGAGTAGAGACACATGGAAAACAGGATGAATACGCAGATGCAGAGGCAGCTTCAGTTTAACAGCCACAGGATTCACACTTCACCACTTGATAGGGACCGATGTAGCGAGGGTTGAAGACGCTGTATTTTCTGAATCTGAAGTTCCGGGTGGACAGCCACACCCAGTCCCCTACTTGATACAAAGGGCCCGGGCGTCGCCGTTTGTCCGCAGAGGCTTTGTATGCCACCTTCGAAGCCCTCAGGATGCCCTGAGCCTGTTCCAATATGTCCTTGAGTTGAGAAACCCTCCTAGCAGCTTCAGGCACCTTGTCTTCTCTGAAGGGTTGCAAAAAAGGAAGAAACCGGGGATGACGACCATAGGTACAATAGAAAGGAGATACTTTCGTGGCCGAATGAGTTGCATTATTGTATGCAACCTCCGCCAGCCACAGATACTCCACCCAGTTGTTCTTACCCTGGGACACATAACACCTCAGGAACTGTTTCAAGGTCTGGTTGAGACGCTCAGTTTGTCCATCAGTTTGGGGACGGAAGCTCGTGGACAGGGCCGTCTCGATATGAAGGGAGGAGCACCACGCCTTCCAAAACCTTGCAGTGAGTTGCGAGCCCCTGTCCGACACAATGACAGCTGGTAAACAATGCAGACGCACAATATGAACCATGAGTAGTTGTGCCAGTTGACCTGCCGTGGGTACCTGTGGACAAGCAATGAAATGCCCCATCGTAGTCAAATAGTCAATGACTACCAACACAGCTGTACACCCCTGATCTCTAGGCAGTCCTACCACAAAGTCCAATGAAATACGTTCCCAAGGAATAGACGGGGTAGGCATGGGCTGAAGCGGCCCCGCAGGGCGACGATGGTCTGGCTTGACTCAGGCACAAACGTCACAGCCTGCAACCCACCTCCTGACATCAGCTCCTAGCGATGGCCACCAACATCTGCGTTTGATCAGTTCTAATGTTTTTTCCACTCCCACATGTCCAGCGCTTATAGAAGAGTGACACCATTGGTACATCTGCTTCTGCAGGGGTTCTGTAGGAATCAACAAGCGCCCTTTGTTAACCGGAAACCCGTGTCTCATCTGCCATTCGGGATGTGCCTGCAACCATCTCTTCCAAGAACCAAACCTCACCCCATTCCGTATTCCCTGCAAAAAGGCATCAGGTTGGATGACACAGACTACATTGGTGGGGTCCACTATAGGAGCGTCCATCCCCTTATCAGGAGTCTTCGTGGAAGATTGCCGGGTCAAGGCATCCGCCTTTCGATTGTCCGCTCCCGGACGGAAAGTGATGGTGAAATGGAATTCTGAAAAGAAAAGCATCCAACGGAGTTGTCTAGGGGTGAGATGTCTAGCAGCAGATATGAATTGAAGGTTTCTGTGATCAGTATAAACCGTCACCATGTGCTTGGCACCCACGAGGAAATGTCTCCATTCTGTGAAGGCGATCTTGATCGCCAGGAGTTCCTTTTCCGCTATGCAGTAATTTAGTTCAGCCCCAGTAAGCTTCCTAGACATAAAGGCCACTGGATGCAATTGCCCTGTGAGCTCGTGACGTTGTGATAGTATGGCTCCTATAGCAACCTCTGAGGCATCGGCCTCTACTATGAATGGTATGTCCGGATTAGGATGAGTCAATACTGGTGCAGTTACAAACGCCCCTTTCAGAGTCACAAATGCTTCCTGTGCCTTCTCATCCCACACAAAACACTGATCCTTTTTCAACAGTCGTTTTATGGGAGCCACCACATTCGAGAACTGGTTGATAAAACGCCTATAGAAATTGGCGAATCCAAGAAAACATTGAACATCCTTGATGTTTCGAGGAATTGGCCAATCACGAACAGCCTGGATCTTGCGTTCAGCCATTTCTTGCCCATGGGGGGTGAGCATGACACCCAGGAACTCCACTGTGGTGACATGGAAGTCACACTTGGACAGTTTGCAGTACAGACTGTGTTGTTGTAGAATGCTCAGTACTGATTTGACATTTTGTACATGCAGCTCTTCAGACTCAGAATAAATAAGGATGTCATCAATGTACACTATTACATGATGATCCAGGATTTCTCTTAACACATCGATTAAGAAGAACTGGAACGCCGCAGGGGCGTTACACAGCCCGAACGGCATGACCAGGTATTCGAATAGCCCATACCTGGTCTTGAAGGCAGTCTTCCATTCGTCTCCAGTTCTCATTCCTACTAGATGGTATGCTCCCTTCAAATCTAATTTAGTGAAGATCGTGGCCTTTTTCACCTGTTCTAGCAATACGTTAATCAAGGGCAAGGGGTATCTATTCTTCACCGTTACCGCGTTGAGGGCTCTAAAGCCTACGCAGGCTCTCAATTCACCATTAGCCTTGGGAATGAAGAATAAAGGGGATGCCGCAGGTGACCTTGAAGGGCGTATAAACCCCAATTCTAACAGTTTATCCAGGTACGTTCTCAGATGGACATTTTCTGGTTCGGTCAAAGCATACAGTCTACCTTTGGGAATCACTGCCCCAGGAACCAATTCGATCTGGCAATCATAAATTCGATCTGGCAATCATACGGCCTATGTGGCGGTAGCCCTTCTGCTAATACCTCATCAAACACCCCTTCATATTCATCGTATATCTCTGGTAGTGTTACTTCCTTCTCTGCTGCCGTGGCCACGCACTACCCACATGCCAAAGCAAACGAAGGACTCTGAGCGTATCTAAAACAATGCTCCTCTCAATGTCTTGAATTCATTACAATTGTGTCTGTCTTCCAATTTATGTCGGGATTGTGTTGTTTCAGCCATGGTATACCTAGAATCACCCCATATTGAGGAGCCTTGATTATGCTAAAGGTGACCCATTCTCTGTGACACCCAAACCTCATCTCTGTCTTGGCCGTTTGATAACCTATGGGCCCTATATCCAATTTCCTGCCATCCACCGCAAAGACATTGTTACAAGTCTCTCTGGGGACCAGAGGTATGCCTAATCTCTCAGCCTCCGCCATGTCCATGAAGAAGCCAGTGGCCCCCGAATCCACCATGGCCTGTGTATTCACCTCCACCATATTGATCATGAATACGATGTTGATGAATAAATGTTGTGCTCCCGCTACAGTATTCAACATAGAAGGGATACTAACACGACTCCAGGGAACCCCTTCATTACCCCCAGAGTCCCTCAGTTTTCCGCCGATTTTTCCATAGCTGCTGAGACACCCCAATTCAAACGGAACTTGGAAAACTTAGGTTTGACAGGGCATTCCCTAACAAAATGGCCTTTTTTGCCGCAATATAGAAAAAGTCAATTTTTGCGCCTCTGTTCGTTCTCGGAAGCAGTTAAGGCTGCTCGGACAGCCCCAATCTCCATGGGTTCAGGGCCTGGGGGTACAGGACTGTCATTGGTTTTGACCGGCCCAGGGGATGGAATAGTTCTATGTTTGGATCTAGAATCCCCCTTTCGATTCCTGATCCTATGATCCAAGCGTAAGACCAAGTTTATTAGGTCTTCGCATGAAACCGGCTGTGGATCGATTTGAGCTATGATATCTTTCATCTCTTCGGTTAATCCTTGATGGAACAAAGATGTTTGCTTAGCCTCAGGCCACTTCGTCTCAGTGACTAACCGTCTAAAGGTATTCAGATAAGTCAAAATGTCCTGATTCCCTTGACGTAATTCTAGCAACTCCTTGTCCGCGGTATATGTGTCTGCCCTTCTGTCGAACACTTTCGTAAACTCGATCTGAAAAGCATCCCAATCATGTAGCAATGGGTCGTTTCTTTGACTGAACGGGACTGCCCAATGAGCCGCGTCCCCTACTAAATATGAAATGACAAACGCTACCTTTGCCTGGTTGGTGGGAAACGATCGGGGTTTGCAAGAGAAATGCATCATCACTTGCGTTAAGAACACTTGCACTGACCCTGCATCCCCTTTAAATCGTTCCGGATTCGCTAGTGGGATGCTGGGTGGTATTTCCACTACTACTGGACTGGGAGTACCAGACCCCGAAGTCCCTGCACTAAAAGGGTTTCTCTGGATGTTATCTAACCTATTCCTTAAGTCTGTGTTTTCTTGCCTGGATGCAATCAATTCTGATTGAACCAGCACCAGGGCCGCCAACACATCATCCAGAGTAGCCATAACAACCACACTGATCAGGAGGATAATAAATCGTAGGTCGGATATTCTGTTGTCCTCTCCGTCCTCAGGATCAGCGTGTTGTTTAATAGGCCATCTCCAGATCTATCCAAGCCCCGATTGCTGTAATAGCCGTGGGCTAAGGAAGGATCAGATGAGGGCAAAATGGGAAGGAAAGGAAGGGGACTGCGGGGAGGGAAAGCTGTGAAGACAGATAGCACAATGATTGGTACAGGTTCTAAGATAATCACACCATACCAATATCTGATGGCAGGACACGAACAGCTCTCTACCTGTGACTCGAAAGTGGCCTGCTGTAACTCAGGAGATACTTCTCTTCTTTCTGAGAACATATACTTTCGGCATGCATCTGACTTCCCCTCTAACACACAAAGAATCACTCCTGTAACAACCCAAGGTATCTTGTTTCTACTAACTCTATGACCGGAAAGAATTGAAACACATACCCTATTCTCCCTTCCCGCAGGTGGTGAAGAGGAGTAGACTTTGCAATCTGAAGATAGCGTGACACAATCTCTCCCAAAAACAAACGTGAGGGTTACGTCACCCAAAAGTAAAGTATGAAAAGAGCTACCTGTATTGTTGCACGGTAACTTCTGGAGTCGAGCTCCTTCGTCCCAAGCATGGGACCTATACCAATAATCCTCCGCAATAGCCGATGCAAAAAGGCTCGCCAACGGAGGATTGCTGGATTGTATTAACAAAACAAACAAAGGTATTTCCTCCGCAATAGCCGTTGAAAAAAGGCTCGCCAACGGAGGAAAAAGGAAACAGCGAAACTATGATCAAAGGACCACGAGTCGTGTCCTCCGCAAGAGCCGATGCAAGAAGGCTCGCCAACAGAGACACATAACAAAAGCAAAACGTGAACAAAGCCAACGATAGATGTCCTCCGCAAGAGCCGATGCAAGAAGGCTCGCCAACGGAGGACCCAAAAACACAACGAGACAGCAAACTCTCCGTCCCTCGCTACAACAGCGCAGAACGTAGAGACGTCAACTGGCATTGGCTGTCAAGATCCAAAATATCCGACACCAGGTGGAGGAAGTGTCTTCCTTATATACCCCACCTCCTGTAAAGCTTGGCATTCTTAGAAACGTAGTTCCATCTCATTCCGTAACCCATCTCATTTAGTGAGGCGCAACAAGAACTTGACACCATCTGACCGACTAGGTTCTGGGCAAACAAAGGATATAAGGCTGCTTTTCTGCCACTGCATCCAGCGCGAACACCCAATTATTGCACCGTAAACACATTGTCCAGACTCAAGTATGACAGAACATCCAAACACTGCACAGGGCTGCCTAATAAGTCCCGGCTCCCAGTTACTATCCATGTATTACTTCCATGAGTGAAACCAGCACGCGTCCCACACCCCGGATAGTAATGACAACTGGGGGGAACATGTGAATCCCAGACCCTAACACACTGCCCCCAGTGTGCTATGATCATTATACCTGTTGATAATTCCGGTGGCCCCCAATGTGGGTAGGGTGGTTCTTGTGCGCGGTTCCTGCATTAGAGACAGAAAGCATTTATTAAAATGTCTCCTCCACCCCGATCTGCATTCTCTGCAATGAGAAATGGCCCTCAATGCCCCACACGCTACCCGGGCCAGTTGAGGTTACGAGCACTAATTAGTCAGCATTACCTGCCCCCTTCCAAAATTGAAGTTGTCCTCCCTTATTAATTGAAGGAAGTCCATTCATTGCCGAAACACTCCTCTCCTTTGCTCTGAAGGAGTCTACCCACATGTTCTGATGCCTAGAGAGGCTGCCCATTATTGCAGTATTGTCCCTCTAACTGAATAGATCCTCTGTTGTCGCAAGCGCCCGTCACCAACCTCTGATAACACACAGCTTGCTACCTCTAGCAGTCTGTTTAGTTCAGGGGTTTGCACGAGTTGCCCCAATGCTTAAATAATGTTTAATAATTATGTTGGACTGTCTGCCTTGATTGTACTTCACTTGGGCTATATACACTATTGTAATTGGCACCCAAGACCCATTCTCCTCCTGTAATGCCCAGTACAAACATCTTCTACTATCAGCTCTTGTTGAAACTTGCTTCTTGCAACTTCCCGTAGCTTATGTACTGATAACACCTATGGGAGTATCGGTTCAGTCCCCCTTGAGGATAATTTGGACCCCTACCGGACAAGTCAGTGCTCCCACGCCAGGCGCATAGAGCTGCAGTGACCTGCAACAAGGTTCCTTTCACCTCCGTATAAAAACTACACCGTCACCTGGCGGTGGGCCTCTAGATTGAAGCTTAGTTCAGACATTCAACGCTTACTGATTGATTAAATCTATTCTCGCTTCCCATAAGTTCATCCTCAAGTTGTAAGAGTTCCTGCACTAATATTCTCATGCAAGGCCAAATTCCCCCTGGTAGCCCTGCAATGTTCTTGTTAGACTTTTGATTCATTGATAGCATGGTTTCCCTCGCACCAGCATATCATGCCAGGAATGATGGATGAAGACACTATTTCCGAAACACCAACATTACACACATTAACTGACCAATGATGCTAATAGCTATCAGTTAGTAACGATCTAATTCATAAGATATGCTATATACGCCCCAACCTACCCGGTGTTTGTGTGGAACTTACACGCCATGAAGAACATTGACGTAAAGTAAATTGCAACAGGCATGCACCACCATCCATTTACTACTTGTAAACATGTCAAACCACAACCCGGGTCGCTTCGATGGCTGCCATGAATTGATCCACGACGTCTTCCTCTGACCGATACCTGCATGGATATAAACAAAAGACGTGCAAGCCCGCAGGACGGGCTCGAGAACCCCCATAGTGTTGAGTTACCTTCGGCATGTAATCGTATAATTGACATGACACTTCCCCACATGCATAGAACCCTAAGGCATGCCTGATGCCTATTCCTGTAATATCACCAACTAAAAACACAGTGAAGCATTCCATGTTCTCCTTAAAAGCAATACTAATCCCAATGAGCAACAATGAACACTGGAATAATATTAACATTGGGTACAGCAGCAGTGTGTTGCCCGATGTAAAGAGCTCTCCCTAGTAGCCATAAACACTATCTAATGAAATAACAGTACAATTAGAGGCTCCTGCCGTCTTACCGGTGTAGTGGCAGACGCATATAGAAAAGAGTACTACTGCCGTCTCCTGACACTAATAAAGAATTCTTTTAAATTGTACATTGTCAGTCCACAAAGTGGTTTCTCTATGCATAGTACAGCCATATATATATTGCGGATAAATGTTACACCTGCTCACACCCAGCCGCTAGATTCAGAGCTCCCTGGGTATGTGTTGACCTTGGTTTGGGTGAAACACAAATAAAGACTGGGGAAGCAAAAGGGGAGATTAAAGTTGCTAAGTGTAGTAGGCCGCACTGGCCACTGCAGAAAATAGCTCGCATGCGTAAATATGGTATGTATAGTATCAACTCCACAGGAGCATGGATGTTTACGCCAACTCCACCTTTTTTGATGAGCTACCTAAATTACTCCTGACCTAATACGACTACCTGACCCCTGTAGGACCACGTCGCCGAATGAGGAATAACGTATGTTAAACTCACCCATCAACTAACTCGTCCCTGGGTAGCACACACAAGCTACCTGACCTATGTACACAGTGGTTGTACCACAGTAGCTATCCATAAAATTGCCCTTAAATATGTACTACTACTTACAGTAGTATCAAAACTATTGCCAGTATTTAACTTATGTGTGTTTAATGTTAAGAGTACTTTCATTAATCATGGCTAGACCCAAAAGTGTCAGGGCACTGAACAATATAAACAGTTATGTTTCATGAGAGAACTGTTACAGGATAAACGAACAAAATTAACAGGCCATAAAGTTGAAGCAACACAAGCAGAACAGTTGCAGGAATATAACAACAAAATTAGCAGACCCTAGAGCGAAGCAACACAGGCAGAAGGCACACAATCTAAAGCACAGCAAGCACAGACTGTACAAGCACCAATAAGAATAAATATTACAATTTCCAATGGCAACGCACGTCCTGGCAAACAATCAAGCTGCACTGTGTCCAATATAGCCGGCCCACTGAAACAGTGGGGCAAACCAAATTACCCATGCGAAGCAGCCAGGGGTTAGGGGTAATGGGAGCCGGCACCACGGGCAGGTGCTCGCAGAACTGCCTTTTGCTTGTCCCGTCCGTGCCGTCCAAAATTGCCCACAATGAAATAAAATGTCAGGTCCCACGTCAAGGAGTCAGTGACCGGAGAGAGCAGAGGCAGCAGACTTACGCACTAGTTCACGACATGCTTTAAAGTAAATTAGTGCCTAACACTTGATCTAACAGCTGAATACTGTCCTATCGCTGAAGTTCTGCAAGACTTACCCACACACACAACACTGATCCCCTAAGTATTCTGCTACCAAATAATGCCTGCACCCCCCCCCAACTTGCCTTCCAGGTAAAGTTAAAATTTAATAAAACGCTAGCTTGTTCTAATTAGTGCATAGCAATTCCTGAGCCACGTCACGTGTGGGCTATATAGCGTGCATCGACCTTCTCTGTTGCAGCTGCCCTGCAGTAATACAAAAACAAACAAATTAAATTTCCCCAAGGCCCCCCCTCCTCATCACCCAGAATATTATTGACCCCACAAATGCATCATCAATGCCTCAAACTCATAGTTTGAGTCTATCATAGCGGAGCTGCTCTTCTCATCCAGCTGTCCTGCAGAAAGACAAAATAAAAACGTCAAATCCCCCCACACCCCACCCCCCCTGCATCGTCGTTGTACTGATGCAACTCAAGTTCCGTGAATGCATAACATTTGCTGTCCCGCTTTAAAATATGCTTAAAGCGAATTAACGTGTGCTACTGTAGATTGTTCACGTGAATAGAATTCCACCTTAGTGCTCCTGCTCGGGCAATGGAGCCCTCGAGTGGCTCTGCAGCATACAGAAGGCATAAGAAAACAAACGCCTACTTCATTGTGCAATGACCCTCCCCGCCGCTGGGGTTAGCTGCGAGGAGGGATGGGGGGTAACGGTCGCACAACGCGCAGGTGTGAGTGACTGCGCCTGCGCGAGGAGAATGTCCGTCCAAGTTCTCACAAATACCCGCCCAAAACACATCGCTCACTTATCAAGGAAACAGTTAAAATGCAAATACTGCAGAATCGCCAGCACACCGCAGCAAAACGTTGCAACAGGCAGGGTGGGCAAATAGAAACATGCGAAACAGCATGCGCACAAAAGGCCAGGCTATCAGCCGTAGCACCCCCCCCCCCCCCCCCCCCCCCCCCACGGAGGACCAGCATGGGCCCCAAACTAGGAGGACGGCAAGACCGGCACAACCACAAGGCACCGAAGAAAAAGCGGACCAGGCAGGAGGGAAAAAGGCCCCACGTGCCTGATCGCAGGGGCCCGACCGCAGAGCCCCCCCCCCCTCCAACCAACCCGAGAGCCGAGGTAGAGAGCAGGAAGCCCCAGGCCCATGCCGTCCCCGCATCCCGCCAACCCTCCGACCACCCCCACTAAGGGACGGACAGAGGCCCCTGCGCCGGCGCTAGCAAAGCCAGCAATGAGGTAAGCGCAACGAAGCCCCGCAAAGCAAGACAGGCCGAGGGAGGCCCCGCAGATGGCGCTGACAACAATGCAACAAGCAAAACTCCATGTTAACTCATGGGGAGCGGAAGGAAGGCTCCGACCCAGGACAACGATGAATCTCCCGCCCGCCACACCTCACAGCCCCCCCCCCGAACCCTAATCCCCCTCACCCCTGAGGGGAACGCATAACCAGCTGCCCCAGCAGCCTAACCCGCCACGTATAAACACACACTCTCCCAGCCGCAGTAGAGACATGCGGCAAGCAAGCTGTCCTGGAGAAAGTAAAGGGGCTCCGAGACCTGAAACCCACGACCCTGCGGAATAGTCCCCCCCCCCTGTAAACCCATCCAGACTGCCCACCCCAAGACGCACCCCCATAATTCTGCACACAACAACCAGCCTCCTTACCTTTAAAAAAAAAAAACAGCAACGGGCAGTCACCAGCTCAGGGTCCAGGCAGGGGAGGGCGAGGGTCAGCGCGAGCAGCGGCCAGGAACAAAGAGGGCGCTTGACCCTCGCCCCCTGGGCTATATAGTCACTCCCATCTCCCCCAAGACACAGGAAGTGACATCACGGGGGGACCTCCAATCCCCCCAACCACTAGACCGCTATGGGTCTGTACCATCCTATGGCAGTAAGGGTGGCCGCCCTGGTTGGTGGCCACCTTTGGTGGCCACCTTTGGTGTCCCGGGGCAGCCCATCAGAGTGCACAAATGATGTGCACCACCTGCAGACATAGCATGTCCTTGAGACAACTTTGAAGTGAGTCCCTTCGTGAATTAAAGCTTGTGGGTTGTGCTACCTTAAGCACTGCGAATCTCTGCCTCACAAACCTGTCTCTGACAATCATACCCTACATCATTTCCCCCCAAAAAGTACATAGTATTCCTCCTGAGCATGTCCCCAACAATCTTCCCGGCAGTCAATGCGGTATGGCAGATTGCAGCTTGATTCTTGCATTTTAATTTTCGTATCAGGGAGGGGCTAGTATGAAACTCAAGTACAAAACAGTTTTTGTAAGGAGGACGGAGTGAAAGTCTCATTGCCTTTTAGAAGAGGCATAGTTCATGTTTTATGCACATATTTTTTTATGTTTTCAGCCTATTCAAGCATTCTCGAGGCTAGAGCTGAGCTCAATGGTAGAGCTAAAGCTAGCGAGGTCACAGGGTTAGTGATCCCTTGAAGCCGGAAGTGAGTGATTAGCTCGCAGAAAAATACCAGGTATCTTGAGTAAGAAGAGAAACTCCAGCACGGAGGCTTCTCGCATCCGAAATCAACAACGGCTATCTTGAAAATGAGCTTTTATGGAGAGTAAATCGAAGGCAACACTTTCTAAATGGAATCATGTGATGTTAGGATTTCCAGACACTGTGGTGTTAATTGGAGATCTGTTGGTACTTTAATCGATTTGGAATGAAGTCTGTTCCACCCAGCCGTGAAGACAGAAAAGCTTCGACAAAACCAGGACTTGCTTTGATATTCAGATGCCGTGGAAGAAATAATGAATTCGGCGTTTCTGACAAGGAATTTAAATGATTCTAGGAGAAGAAAAGGAGGCAACATTTGTTCCAAAGAAGCTTGGAGTTCAAGTATCGGATACGCTGGGCATGAAAGCGCCGAATTAAATTCATCCTATCAATCTGATTAAATAATTTAAATTCAATTACATATTCTAAGGTTGTCTTCAACTTTTTGCAATCAAAATGCTTTTCCCTATTCCACTACAGAGGTGTGATCAGTGGAACTGTAAGAACTGAGGTGACTAATATAGTAAATTCACTGTACTAATGCCGAGGGAATTGAAGCCTTTGACAAAATATACCGACATGAGTATATGATCCGATGCAAGTTATGTTACGCTATGTGGATTAGTATGGTGTGTTGCAGCACTTTTGCATTGTCCAGGAGCGAATGAAAGGCAAAGCCCGCATGGATAAAAAGGCGCATGGGCAGAAGAGTCGGTTGTGCTGCAGGAGGAACAGAGGGATTTGCTCCACTTATGATATATTGAGACTGTTGCTGAAACCGAGTGTGCTTGTCTCGCAGACATATAATGTCAGTTTGGTATGGATTACACACATTTCATGCCATTTCAATCCAGATTCTATGAGGCTAGGTAACTGAGAATTCCTCAGGCAGTGGATATTCTCTTGAGGTTTACTGGGGTTAAAATACCCCAGACAGGTTGCTCCTAGATGCAAGTAATATTCCAAGGTAGTTGAGTATCAACCAGTTCTCCAATACTCATATCACAGTAACGTAAATGTGGGGTCCTAAATTGGCTGGAAATTGCTACAAACGCCATTGTCAGATTCACAAAATTAAAGATGATAAGGTGATCAATATTTGCAGCGGCAACAAATACCCATTGATTTCACCAAGGAGTACAGTATCACATCCAGGTCTGCCCACATGTAAGATGCCAATGTGACTGAGAATCACTCAGGCCTCGAATACCCTGACGGGTTTATCAAGGAGTAACATACATCAGCCCGGTCCACCCAGATGTAAGATGCAAAGCAGGTGAAATTTACTGAGGCAGAAACTACCCCATGTGGGAGTCTTGATGCTAAATCTCCTGGAAGGCTGCTTTTCTGTCTATGGGAAAAAATCAGAGTTATAGATGCATTTCTTCCTGTTCTGCACACTCCATAATCATCTGCATAGAGCCTAACGGATGCCCTCCTTTAAGGGTGGGGCGTATGGGAAGAAAGGTAAGTCATTGTTTTACTTGCTAATGTCTTTGAAGTGATGGTTGTCGTTGTAGGTTTTCTGAAGAGGGCATTCCAATGAAGGCCTTACCAAATAATTTCTAACTCTAAAGTGTAATCATATAGAGCACTTCCTGACTACATTTGAGAAATTCAAGAGTAATGGACAGCATGGCCTAGGGCGACCCCCTAGCACTGTATATAAACATTTTCAAACCTTAGTTTAACTAAAACGTGTGCTTAAAGCCTTTGTAAGCTGCTCTTCTTTTTAAGTCAGATTGGCCTCTACAGTCTGAGAGCTAACACCAGCATGGTAATTAAGCCAGCAGATAAGGAGGTGACACTAACTACAGAAAGAAGATTTACACCAACTAAACAAAAGATCACATTATCTAGCCACAAAAAACAACCCAACTAAGGAAATCCCCAAAACATCTAAAATACCACTAGATTAGCAATGTTTAGTGTTTTTTTTTTTAAAACGAGTTTATTTTCATGCATCATAAATTACCTTGTACACCAGTCATCTATTTGCTCTCCAAAATTCATAAGAACATGCGGCGCATATCACAAAGACAGGTTGTCTCAGGTGAGAACAGTTTAGAACCTGTTGGAAAATATCTAGATTGGTTTTTAAAACCCTTGGTTCCAAATACTCTCTGCTGTTAGAGGATAGCAGGACAGATTGAGGACTTGGAATTTAATGTCAGTACTCATTTTTTGGTAAGAATTGACATTGATTCATTAGATATTAATATTCACCAAGAAGATGGAATAACAGTAAATAAAATAACTTACTGGACACCAGAATAAGTAGCCATTGACGTTTTGGTTTTCCTCCTCCAGTGCTCTAACCAAAAAGCCATTTTAGTTTGGAGATAGATTCTTCCTACACATTAAAGATGTGTTCACTCCCAATTTTGACATTTTTTATGTGGAGAAATTTGAGACTTTATATTATTATTGCTTGTTTGAGCCCTATTAAATGATTCTTAAATGCTTCTTTAGGACCCCCTCAGGGATTCCCTTTAGGGTCCTTCCCCGTTGGTTGGTATGTATCTATCTTGCGCCCTGAGAACGGTGTGACCAATATTTTGGATCTTTACCGAAATGCGCGACAGCGCCTACCTTGGATTGGAATACAAGAAAAAGAACGTCTGATTAATTCAATCATTCAGGACTCTAGCGATTCATCATTTAATATGGAATTCCTGCTTTCTGTGTAACATGTATCTGAGAAGTGTTTTTCAGTGCACAGAATAAGGGATTTTGATTTTGGGCCATATTATTTCAGGCATATTAATACTTTTTGATTTGACTGAACTTTTGGTGTACGTTTTTGGATGATTGGTGAATATATGATTTGAATGGGATGTATGTAATGTGATTGATAGTCTCGGGGGTTATTGTTATTGACATTTATAGAGCGCTCCTGCTATCCAAAGGTGTCCTGGCGCTGTGAGAAATCCTACCTAAGGATAAAAGGTGGAAGGGATGACAATGATATTATTTAGTGAAAACCATGTTTGTAAAGTTTTTCTGAAGGCCAGTAGATTTGTCATATTCCTGAGGTGAACTGGGATGTCATTCCAGGCCTTTGCAGCATTCGCAGCAAAGCTTCTGCCCCCAATTGGCTTTTTTTTTACCAATGGCACCATCACCAGTTTTCCAGTTGATGACCTTAACGATCTGTTTGGTGTATACCAGTGTAGTCATTGTTGCAGGTAGTCTGGCCCATTTCCATGCAAGGCTTTAAAGACCAAACATAGTGCTTTAAAACGAGTGTGTTTCCTAACCGTCAGTCAATCGAGTATTTTTATCTCAGCCAAGATAGAGGCATATTTAGGGGTACCAGTCAAGAGTCTCGCTGCTGCATTTTGCAGGATCTGTAATCTATTCATCAGTCGTTCTTGGATATTGAGATATAAACTGTTGCAATAGTCCAATCTGGACATTGTTAATGCTGTAAAAACTTTTTTCTGAGTGTCTTTGGGAAGCAGTGGTATTATACTTTTACAGGATCTTGAGATATAGAAGGTCCGTGACACCACTGTTCACCTGGGGCCTCATTTATGAGAAATGACGCATCGCTGCGTGAAAGCAGCGATGCGTCACTTCTCAGTGCGCACTCTTTGTGACATTCCTGATGCGTCATATTTACAGTATGTCGCAAGGAGTTACAGATACGTCAGTATTTTGATGTATCTGTAAGTGCAAAAGTGACGCATTGTTGGAGTTCCGGGCCATTGGGATCAACCGAATAGGTGCAAAGGCGGCGAGACTCGCTGTCTGAAGTATTGACAGCGAGTGAAGATCTGCCTTTCCTTATGAGCCCACGAAGCGGTTTACATAAAAAAACACTATACAACGCCTGATGAATAACAGGATATTGATGGATGGGTAAACCGTGAGTTATCCTAAGGAGAGTAAAATTTACTATCTACCCTGATTTCTGTTTCCTAACGGTGTGGGCAGGCCTTAGCGTGCTTGGACCCCCGTAGGATTGTGTTTTTTATTTTAATTTTGGTCCTGAAGAAAGCTGAGCTGACTTTAGCTTTTACAGCAGAAACATGTTGACCAGTCACTTTTTGATGTCCCTGGACACAATTTAAAAAATCCAGCGACTACACAGTTTTTAATGTGAACAACTGGCCCCTAATAAAGTCTGTTGAGGCACGGTTGTGATCTTTTAAACACACACTTTTTGCACTGATCACTTACGCACATACCAGCTCCGCTGCACTTGCAGGCGTGGTAGCACACAGGTGGGGATAGTCAGCCCCCCCTGTGAACGAACCCCATGATGAAGCATGTCACCTCTAGGGTGAGTGAGGGTTCTTTTAGAAAATAATGAATTTTCCATTTTTTTGTTCCCTTTCATTAAATTAGTTGACCACTCACATTTTGGGTAGCTCTTTTTCACCTTGTTTCTTCCGTGAGATAGGGTTTTTTCATGGGTGTTCCCTGGGCGCTCTTTTGTTGATGAGAGGCATTGTTGGAGTGTGTCACAAAAGTGACGCAACTCCAGCAATCCGTCCTATCACATGGGCCAAGCCCCACGTGAAAGGGCCTGCGTCAGTCTTACGCCTGCTGTGAGGCAGGCACAAGATTTTGACGCAACAGCATCCTAAAAGTGACGCAGTGAAATCTCATAGATTTCACTGCGTCACTTCTACAACCCTTCATTGCGTCAATACGCCCCCCTTGCATACATTATTCCTGGCGCAGGTATAATATGGCGCAGGGGTTTACAAAGTGACGCATCTACCTAGATGCGTCACTTTGTAAATATGGCGCAACAAGGCGTATTTTTTACGCCACAAAAAGTGACGCACCGGCGGCGTAAAAGTGACACACAGCCTCATAAATGAGACCCCTGGTCTTTAAAGCAGAGATTGTTGTCAATCCGCACTCACAGGTTTTTCACTTTCCTACTGGGAGTGGGAAGGGGGCACAAGGTGTACGGCCAGCAGTTAGAGGACCAGAAGTTGGGGCTATTGCCAAAGAGCACAACTTCCATTTTTACTAGAGTTGAGTTTCAGGCAATTTTGTGCCATTCAAACTCCTACGGCATTCATACAGTCCTAAAGCCGGGCCGCAGTTCCCTGAATCCCCTCAGGCCGTATGGACACCACAATTTGTGTGTCATCTGCATAGGAAGTCAAATTGAAACCAAAGGATTCAATTAGAGGTGCCAATGAGGACACATAATTATTAAAGAGTGTCAGACTCAATGGCAATCCTTGCGGTACTCCACATGGTAGTGAGAATGAGTCAGGTTTGTATTCGCCTATCTCTACCATTTGAGTTCTATTGGAGAGAAAGGAATTACAAAGTTTCCAGGCGGTACCCTGTACTCCAATCTCGTATAATTGGTCCATCAGTATAGCATGATGGACCGTATCAAAGGCCGCAGAGATGTCTAGCATAATTAATGCAGCCTTTCCTCCTTGATGAAGAATAGTCCTAATCTCTCGATTTGAGGAGGGCAGTTTCAGTGCTATGCCCCTCTCTGAAATCGTACTGAGTTGGGTTTAGCACCTGTGATTCTTGTAGAAACACCTTAAGTTGTGTGTTCATGTTTGTTTCGATGATTGTTCCCGGGAGTGGTAGTTTGGATATGGGTTTAAAGTTATTTGGGTCTTTAGAGTCCAGGCTGGGTTTTTGGATTAGGGGTAGAATGGATGCCTGTTTCCACTCTCTGTTACAATAATACTCTAAATACATTGAATTTATGATGGAGGTTAATATGCATGCAAAAGGCTCAGCTGTCAGTTTTACAGTTGATACTGGGCAAGGATCGTTCAGGGAGCCTGATTTCAGTTTCATAAGAAGACTGAAAGTGTCTGCAACTGTCAACAGGGTAGATTTGTTCAGTGAAAAGATCTTAATTTCATCTCTCTTGGAGCTAAGCATTCGGTCAACAGTATTCTTACTGTTTGAGTCAGAGAAAGTTAAAAAAATAGTGTTCACTTTGTCAAAGAAGAAGTTCGCTATTTTATTACACAGTTCTAGGCTGGCTGGGAAAGTGGGAGCAGTGGGGTAGGCCAGGGAAGTGACAGTTTTAAAGAGTTCTTTTGGCGAGTTATTAGCAGAGTTGATTTTCTTAGCAAAATATTCTGTTTTGGAATTTAGAAGCAGTTGTTTATATTGTGCGAGACTCAGCTTGTATTCCTTTTTGTCCCTATCATTATATTCCTTCCTCCAATTTCTTTCCAGGTGTTTACACCGCAATGTCTGACTTCTAAGCTGCTGCAAATACCATGTCGCTGAAAGGCGCTGACTGTTGAAGCAGAGGTGTTTTTTGGGTGCTAATTTATTCCCTGCTGCTTCCAGCCAGTTTGTGTAAGACCTGGTAGCTTCATCCAGATCGCTAGGTGGCATGGTAAGCGTCGCGGATAGTACTTTCTGTAAATCCTCGGCTTCCATCTTATTCCAAGCTCTTTTCTCTAAATATTTTGTTTCAGGTTTGGAAGAGGCTTGTTCGGAGACCGTGAGCTTGAATAGTACGGCCCTATGGTCTGATTATACTAGGGTAAGAAGGCCAGTGAATCGTAACTGCGGGTTATTAGCAAAAATGCCATCTAGAGTGTGACCTGCTTGGTGAGTTGCGCCAATCACTAGTTGCTCTAAGCTTCCTCCGTTCATCAGATTTAGCAGATTGATAGTATCTAAATCTGACAACAATTGTAGATGAAAATTAAAGTCTCACAATACTGTGTTGGAGTTCGCACTTATACCGTTTTCCATTATAGAGCCTGTTTGATATAAAAACCATCCTCTCGGACCCGGCAGCCTGTAGATGAGGGTAATCCTCAGCACACGCACGTTATTTCACAATACACGTGGACATGTGCAATGTAAAAACAGAATAAATACAAGTAGGTAAGTTCTTGTTCTTATTCTTTTTATTTCTGGGTGATTTCTGGGTGTTCAGGCAGCCGACACATGTATCGTCGCATCCATGGGAATTTGGTCTGCGACTTTATCAAGGCTGCACAAGAAACAAAATGAATACGTAATGTAACACTTCTTATAGATTGGGTTTACACCAGAATTAAACACTGCATTCAGTGGCTGGTCCAAGAATTATCACAATTCAATACCACAGTGGCTATGTGCCCATACGCACAAAAAATAGTCCACCAGTAAAACAAAATCAAAATACCTCCTCTATTGTCTCCGGTCAATCTCAAGATCAAAAGATACAGATTTCGAAAGCGCAGATGGAGTGAAATATCATATAGATGAGGTCTAGGCAAATACGTGCAAAGGAAAGGCCATATATAGTGCAGAGTAAATGCAGAAATACAACCTATTTAGATTGTGTGTGATAATTACAAGAGTAGAAATGCCTATAGTGAAATGGATATAAAGCCCAGGAGAGTGTAAATGTTCCGACCTCTAAAGTAACAACCATATAATGTTTCTCGAGGGAGAGATTGATGACGTTGCGCAGGTGGGGTACGATGGAGCTCCTCGCTTTGTTGACGACCTGCTTCCGGAATGGGTCTGACAGAGAGCCGGAGTGGATTGTGCTCATTGTCTTGATGGTGTCATTGACGCTCACGCTGGTCCAGGCTAGCAAGGGGACGTGGTCGATGGTGTGCAGAGGGTCTGTTGTGTTGCGGTCTGTTGGGGCTGTCTGGGTGTTGAAGCTGTCGTGGGTGTCTGCTATCTTGTGGTGGAAAAAGGTGGTGATGGAGTCACACGGGGCTTGCGATGGCGGGATGTCGTTGGTGTTGGAGCTGGGGTTGGAGAGTTCCTTCACAATGTTGAAGAGCTCCTTGCTGTCATGTTCTTTGTTGGTGAGGCGGTCTTTGAAGGGGGTCTTCTTGGCAGCCCTGAGGAGGTGGTGGTGGTTGTGGACGGCGTCTTTGTGTTCTGCATGGCTGTCCGGAGTTTGTTCACTGTGCCATTTCTTCTCTAGTTTCCGGCAGGCTTGTTTGGAGGCTAGGAATTCTGGGGTGAACCAGCTGGCCCTCTTGCTGGTGTCTCTGTGGGGGGTGTTTCTTCAGCGGGGCAAGGGTGTTGGCGCAGTCTTCGATCCAGCATCTGAGGTTGTGGGCAGCGTCGTTCGGTGTTGTAGGGTTCTGTGGGTGGCTGAGAGCGAGGTTTGCATGTAGTTGGTCTTCTGTGATTTTGCTCCAGCGGCAGCGAGGGATCTGTTTGTGCTTTGGTATGTGGTAGGTTTCTGGAAGGTGAAGTGGATGCAGGGGTGGTTGGTCCAGAGGAGTTCGGTGGTGTGACTGACAGAGACGTGCAGGCTTGAGGAGAAGACGGGGTCGAGCATGTGCCGGTGGAGTGGGTGGGCATTGTGACAAGTTGTCTCAGTCCGAGGTTGGTGAGGTTATTGATCAGGGTTGTGGAGTTGTTGTCATTGTTGTTCTCAAGGTGAAAGTTCAGGTGTCCGAGGAGGATGTAGTCGGTGTAGGTCAGGGCGTGCGTGCAGATGAAGTTGGCAATGGAGTCGCTGAACTGGGGGTGGGGCCCGGGAGTCGGTAGACGAGGGTGCCTCTGAGGGTGGAGTTGGGGTCTGTGTGGATCTGGAATTGCATGTGTTTGGTGGTGCTGAGCACATCGTCAGTGCTAGTCAAAACCCTGATGCAGTTCTTTTGGACGATGGCGAATCCTCCTCCGACTCCGTTGGTGCAGTCTCTGCGGGTGATCTTGTAGACGTCTGGAATTGAAATGGAAATGTCGGGTGCGGAGGAATTTTTCAACCATGTCTTTGTCAGGAAGGCGACGTCGGGGGAGGTTGTGTTGAGCAGGTCCTAGAGCTCGAAGGTGTGTTTGCGTGCGGAGCGGGTGTACAGTAGTATGAAGGTGGTTGAGGTCTTTCTTGGTGGGTGGTTCGTCGTCTCTATGGCTGGTGTAGCTGCAGTTCAGGCAGGGGAAGGGGCTGTGTGTGTGCGTTTCGGGGCAGCCTTGAAGCAGTTGTGGCTCCGTCCGGGGCTGAGAGCGTGCAGAGTGCTGGCGTCGTAGTGGCGGCGGTCAAGGTGGTGGGTGTGGGGACTAGGGGTTCTGGCACAAGGCACCTTCCAGGCACGGACAGGCGCAGACAGGCTTGCCTTTGGCGCCCCTTCCGCGCACCAGCGGCACGGCCGCACAGCGGGTGGCATATATGGGGAGGTGGGAGGGAGGAGCAGCTTGGAGGTGGGAGGTGGGAGATGTGAATGGGCAGTCAGGGGGCGGTGAGGGGTGACGAGGGAAACAGAAGGCAAAAAGGGCACAACAATTGAGGGGGAAACGAGTGGCAGAGAAGGCAAAAGGTCACAAGAAAGGTCAAAAAGGTCACAAAAATCGGGGGGAAACGAATGGCACAGAAACAAAAGGTCACAAGAAAGGGCAAAAAGGTCACAAAAATTGGGCGAAATGAGTAGCACAGAAGGCAAAAGGTCACAAGATAGGGCAAAAAGGTCACAAAAATCATGGGGGAAACGAGTAGCACATAAGGCAAAAGGTCACAAGAAGGACAAGAGGTCACAAAAAACGGGGGCAAACGAGTGGCACAGAAGGCAAAAAGGTCACATAAATGTAGGGGCAGCTAAGCAATAGAAGGTAAGCATGGGCAGAGTGACCCGGGGGCAGCGAGGGGCGCAGAAGGGAAATCGGGCAGAGAGACACGGGGCAGCGATGGGAACAGAGGGAGAGAACAGGCACTGACAGGCAGCGGGGGAGACAGACAACAGCAGTCACAGACACAGCAATGAATATGCAGGCACTACAACGAGAGCAATGAAAAAATACAGGTAGTACAACGAGAGTAATGAAAAATACAGGCAATACAATGGAAGATGAGCAAACCTACGGCCTACCACTGGCCATCAGGGATGAGGGGCAGGTGGTAGCCTGCGGGTGGAGGAGGACCTCAAACTTCCTCAGCAGCGGCAACTGGGGCAGGGACACACTGGTGGTGCTGTGCGGAGGGGGAGCGACCTACCAGGTAGATACAGCATATCTTGTCTGTGTTAATGATGTTTAAGCCTTGTAAGAAACTGCTAGAGTATTGTAAGGCACGGGCTTACCTATTGTGTTTTGTGCATAGGGGCTGGGACTGAGCGCGGAAGAGCGCGGACGGACGCAGAAGGGCTCGCCTTAGGCGCGCCCCACTGCACGCGTCCGCTGCACGCTCGCGCCAGCCTTACTTTAAATACCTTTAGGGGGTAAAGACTAGCCCGCACCCCTGCGTACTCCCAAGATGGCGGCCCGCGAGTCAACTGCGAGCTCCATAAACTTAAGGTTTCTGGTTCAGTGCAAAAGCACTAAGTGCAAGTGAGCAAAATATTAAAGTTTAAAAAGCAATCTTTTAAAAAAAATTGAGATAATTGGTGGTATATTCCTGGCTCAAGACTCAGGAGGACTTGAGGACGCGCGCTCGCGCTAGCCTGACTTTAAATACCTTTAGGGGGAAATACTAGCCCGTGCCCCTGTGTACCCCCAAGATGGCTGCCACGCGTGTCAACTGCAAGCCCCGGGAGCCCATGGTTTTTGGCTCTGTGCAAAAGCGCAAAGTGCAAGTGAGCAAAATATTCGAGTTTTAAAAAGCAATCTTTCAAAACAATTTTAAGATAATTGGTGGTCTACTCCCGGCTCAATCTTCAGAGGTCTGAGTTTGGGTCTCTCCGGCTTAATATTGTTATTAATATTGTCATTTTTGTGTTGGCATTTGAAAATATATTATTTACGCGTACCTTTCGTGAATGTGCCATAATACATATTGAGCATTTTGAATAAATGTTATATGTATATTTTTGTGTCAAAAATTGCATTGAGATTTGTTTTTGTTTGTATTTAATCACCGGGCTCAATTGCGACTTATTACGCTTTGAAATTATTGATGAGATATTTTGCTTTAATTAACATACGAGTTGGATTGTTTTTCGTTCGAATTGTGGTTTTCTTCGCCTGCTCCCCTGCCTGTGTATTGTGTTTCTTTCAGGGGCCCTCTTTCTTTTGATTAATTTCCTAACGGTGTCTGGTACTGACCCCAGCTGAGAGGCCTGGTGTCCTTCCAGTAATATCGGAACATTTCTCTTGTACCTGCTACTGCCATGCTTAAATGTTTGTTTTGTAACAATATAGGGTCTTCCACTGTCAGGGATTTTAAATGCATTAAGTGTTGTAAATGTGTGCCCCTGCTGTGCACAGAGCACTCTCAACCACACTATTAATACCACAATAGAGCTATTAGCCGGAAAGTTTCCCACCTTTTCATGCCCTAAAGTGAGCAATTAACATGTGAAAAATGAAGTTGACCCTTCCGAGTCTTACTACACAATCACAGACATGAACATTTGCATGAAATGGCTTTATCTAACTTTTGCTCTAGGTGACATTGAACGAGTTTTCAAACGAACCAGCACCAGCTGATGTATAATGCAAATAATATAGAAACCTCTTATCTAAAAACACTTTGCAGTGCCTGCAAAGTCGAAATGCTCTTTTAGTATCTAAATATTTGTATTGGAAATGACATTTATCTTATTCACCTCTTTCTTGCTAGTGCATGAAAGAATAGGGATGCAGACATTAGGAGAATATAGGCAACATTTAACAAAGCTAAGAATGCCTTATGCCATCCCGACTATTGACGACGAGTTAGTTTTCACTGTTGCAGCAGTGCAAGCCTGCGCCTCTTTTTTTTGAAAGTCTGAACAAAATTAGCCAAGACTGCGTGTTTTTCTTTTACCAAAAGAAAGGTTGTTTGTGTCAAGCACCCTATTTGCACCTCAAAGGACCCCTCCCCCATTACTCACCTCACTGATGCATCGATCGTCTTTACAAATGTTAATTTATGTGATCACCCGCTGGAAGAGATGCTGTGACCACAATTGTAAATCGTGTGTGAAACGTTTCTCTCACTGTAGGCACTCTTTATCCCAAGTATGGGCTCATACTTTTTATGGTAGTTTTGCAATAATGAATGTAAATACAGACCAACTTTTGAGGAAACGTATTTGTATTTCTTTTAGCGAGCACATACCTTTGTGATAGTGCCCTGCATATCTGCCAACTCACACGGTGCTACCGTGCGAGACCCGAAATCGGTTCCCATCCCACGGTCTCTCAGTGAGGAGCTGAGATCACATGATAGCAGGGAACACGAGCTGAAAACCACTGTAAATCGTTATTTTCCAGCTCGTTTTCCGAGATTTTGAACTGCCGAGGTCCATTGTGGGCGTGGAAACACCCAGGACTTCGGCACCAGCCTCAGCAAGTTTTTTGGGTTTTCTTGGGGAGAAGGAGGCTTGGGGGCCCAGTGGGGTTCAAAAGTGCCTCGTATGTACTTCGGTGCACAAAGCCCCGCCCCCTTTGAGGTCCCATGCCCTCCTCACAAGGTGAGATTGTTCGTCACATTGGAAGGTATGTACCTGCATAACAGGAAGTGTAGAAGAGTAGAAGCTTTTCAGTTTGAAATGTACATATCAAGGCCTGCCACTAAAGAAAGAAAAGTGATGCACCATCAAATAATGGACGGAATGCTGAATGCTCAAACATTCACCCCCTGTCAAGAGATCTGGGTTTAATCCATCGTTCTTTTGCGCACTACGGCTCCCCAGTTTGGATCCAGCAATATGCAAATCAGTCTGTGCCACTGGATGCAAGCTAGCTTGGCTGATGAGGGCTGATGCCCCAAAACTGGTCCCAGGATGCTTGTTTCACGTCCAGGGTGGACCTGGCTCGGCAGTTCTGGCTGGACTCTTCCCATGAGGAGCAGGGTCAAGACTGATTTGCATATGGCGGGTCCAGCATGGGGTGACGTGGTGAGCAAAAGATTGATGGATTAAACCCAGATATTCGTGTCTGGGGTGTATCTTTGCATTGTTCAGCATTCCATCCGTCATTTCTTCCTTTTGCTTTCATCACCCTAAGTGAGAAGGGTATGCCGAGATGTGGGTCCTGTGCTCACTGCACCACTGAATTCAAGCTAGCATGGCTGATCAATCAATCAATCAATCAATACATTTATAGAGCGCGCTACGTAATGGTCTCAAGGTGCTGAAGGGAGGGGGGTGCCGCTACTGCTCGAATAGCCAGGTCTTGAGGTGTTTTCTGTAGGTGAGATGGTCCTGGGTCAGTCGTAGGTGCGCAGGGAGGGAGTTCCATATTTTGGCTGCCAGGTAGGAGAAGGATCTTCCTCCGGTGGTGGTTCTGCAAATTCGTGGGACGGTGGCGGGGGCGAGGCTGGCGGAGCAGAGCTGGCGGGTGGGGATGTAGAACGAGAGGCGGTTGTTGAGGGGTGATGCCCCGAAACCGGTCTCAGGATACGTGTTTTCGATCCAAGGAGGACCTGGCTTGAAAGGTCGGGCAGGACTCTTCCCCTGAGGAGCAGAATGAAGGCTGATTTGCATATGGCTGGGTCCAAACTGGGGTGATGTGATGAGCAAAAGAAATATGGATTTAACCCAGATCTTTATGCCTAGGGGTGAATGTTGGCATTGTTCAGCATTCCGTCCATCATTTGCTACTTTTACTAAAGAAACAAAGGAACATCTATCACTTGCTGGCAATTTAACATTTAATCCATTCTAGGGCACCCTAACAGTCAGGCGGCACAGTTACTTAATTGTATGTCATGCAGCCATATTTAGCACCCGTAAAAAAGGTGCGTCAATAGGAATTTGTCTTTGGCATGCTAGGGCCCAGAGTTTCCAAACTCTTCCACTTCTGAATTTAGAGCCCCTAACATCCATGCTCTGAATTCCGATCTGGTCGGTTTAAACTACTCTGAGTGCAGGCTTGTCTCTAGAAACCATGGAGATTTTTGTTATCTCCGTAAAATCTGAACAGTTTCACTTTACTTAGTCACAAGTATGGAAAATCAAAGTGATAGTCCTCCTAATATCGCAAATTACAAAACGTTATCTTGCGTGCAGACACGTGCCACAAAAGTAGAATACTCTCTCCTATCCCTCAAAACCTTAACATTTGGTTTTCATTATTTAAATATGAAATTAACAAATGGGGGTGTGGGACAGGCTGACCTACGAGGTTCAATTATAGCGCATTTCGGTAAACTCTACAGTAGAGCTTGAGAGAAACATTGATCTGGTGCACATTTTGCCTGCTTCAGCTTGAAAATAGCACCCACAAACTCACGGAAAGCACTGCACCCTGCAGAGCAGCAGGAAATATTTATCAATCTCATTAAAAAAAGGTTATGGCACTGCATTAAAAATGTCTGCCCATCTAAGTGGATATAATTAAGTAGTTCTGACACGTGTATTGTGATTTCACGTATGTTGTGATTGCTGTTTTTTCTTTGTTTTCATTGAAGGTGTTTTGATTGGCCCTTTCTGCTCTTCCTGCCTCCCAACTCTTCAGTTTAGGTAATAAGGCCTAGGAAGATCCCCAGGGCCTTACCCTTTACTTGTGTAGGGAAACCGCAGCAGGGTGTTTCCCCTCGGTTCAAAGTCTGTCCCCATGCAGATTTCTTGGAGAGGCTAAGGCCACCTTCTCTTGGTTCTTTTGTTTTAAGGCATATTAGAGCCAAGTATGGGCTTGGGCCAGAACTTTTGTTCTATTTACCTCTTGTGCCTTCCCTTAATCCCCTACCTTCCACATCCATTTAATCTAATTTCTTCTTTCCCATAGGACTACAAATCGTCCCCTCATCATGTCAGTCTCCCACAAGAACCCACTCTGTGGCTGCAACATCAATGATTCTAGTTCAATCCCATAAACTCACGACTATGTTGTTTGTTAACTTCTTTGGCTAAACTAGCTCCTTTTCTGGCCTAACCTCTCCGCTCCACAACATTCTTCCCAGTCAAGTCAAAGAATTTATATAGCGCACTACATACCCATAGGGTCTCAAGGCGCTAAGGGAGGGGAGAAGGATTACTTGTCAAATATCCACGTTTTGAGTTGCTTTCTGAATGCTAGGTGGTTCTGGGTAAGGCGAAGGTAAGTGGGGAGTGAGTTTCATGTTTTAGCTGCCAGGTATGAGAAGGATCTGCCTCCCATGGTGGTCTTGTTGATGCGAGGTACGGTGGCGAGGGCTTGGCTGGAAGAACGTAGTTGGCGGGAGGGGGTGTAGAAGGACAGACGTGAGTTGAGGCATTCTGGTCCGATGTCGTAGAGTGATTTGTGTGCGTGGGTTAGCAGTCGGAAAGTGATCCTTTTATTGACGGGTAGCCAGTGGAGGTCTTTCAGGTGACCAGAGATGTGTTCGTTACGCGGGATGTCTAATATGATCCTGGCTGAGGCGTTTTGGATTCGTTGGAGTTTCTTCTGGAGTTTAGCAGTAGTACCTGCGTAGAGGGTGTTTCCGTAGTCCAGTCGGCTCGTGACCAGAGCATGGGTGACTGTTTTTCTGGTTTCGGTGGGGATCCAGCGAAATGTTTTTTTGAGCATGCAAAGAATGTTGAAGCAGGATGAGGATACGGCGCTGACTTGTCTGTTCATTGAAAGTGAAGAATCCAGGATGACGCCTAGGTTCCGTGCGTGGTCTGTCGGGATGGGTGCTTTTCCAAGGGCTTCCGGCCACCAAGAGTCGTCCCATGCCGAGGGGGATGTACCTAAGATGAGGACTTCTGTTTTATCTGAGTTCAGTTTCAGACGGCTGTGTTTCATCCATTCGGCAACTTCTTTCATTCCTTCATGTAGGTTAGTTTTGGCGGTGCTGGGGTCATTGGTGAGAGAAAGGATCAGTTGAGTGTCATCCGCGTAAGAGATGATGTTGAGGTTGTGTTGGCGAGCGATGGCCGCGAGGGGGCTCATGTATACGTTGAAGAGGGTGGGACTGAGTGAGGATCCTTGTGGTACGCCGCAGATGACTTCAGTGGCCTCAGACTTGAATGGTGGAAGGCGGACTCTCTGGGTTCTTCCGGTGAGGAACGAGGTGATCCATTCAAGAGCTTTTCCTTGTATTCCGATGTTTCTGAGGCGTTGTAAGAGGGTGCTGTGGCAGACTGTGTCGAAGGCTGCAGAGAGGTCGAGGAGGATGAGGGCGGCTGTGTCTCCATTGTCCAGTAGAGTTCGAATGTCGTCTGTTGCTGCGATGAGGGCGGTCTCAGTGCTGTGTTTTGCTCGGAAGCCAGATTGTGAGGAGTCGAGGGATTTGTTGGCTTCGAGGAAGGCGGCGAGCTGGTTGTTGACAGCTTTCTCGATGACTTTGGCCGGGAAAGGAAGGAGCGATATGGGGCGGTAATTTTTGAGTTCGGTGGGGTCCGCTGTGGGTTTTTTCAGAAGGGCGGTGAGTTCAGCGTGTTTCCAGCTTTCCGGGAAGGTGGCGGAGTTGAAGGAGCAGTTGATGACGTCTCGGAGGTGTGGTGCTATGACGGAGTCTGCTTTGTTGAAGATGTGGTGAGGACAAGGGTCTGTGGGGGATCCTGAGTGGATGGAGTTCATCAGGCGGATGGTGTCCTCAGTGGAGATTGGGTTCCAGTTGTTAAGGGTGTTTAAGGGGGAAGAATGTTCAGCATATGGTTGGGTGGGTTGGTCTCCGGGTTGGTTGTCGAAGCTGTTGTGGATGTCTGCAATTTTGTTGTGGAAGAATAAAGCCAGGGAGTCGCAGAGGGCTTGAGAGGGGGTGATGTCGTTGGAGTTGGCCGAGGGATTGGTAAATTCCTTGACGATGTTGAAAAGTTCCTTGCTGTTGTGGGCGTCGTTGTCTAGTCGATCCTTGAATGCTGTTTTCTTGGCCTACCGGATTAGTTGGTGGTGTGTGCGGGTGGCGTTTTTGAAGGCGTCCTTGGTGGTAGTGGTTGGGTCTTTTTTCCAGGCCTTTTCCAGGGAGCGGCAGAGTTTCTTGGACTTCTTAAGATCATCGTTGAACCATGAGGCCTTCTTGCTGCCAGGTTTGCTTTGACGTTTTTTCAGTGGTGCTAGGATGTCGGCGGTATTGGATAACCATAGGGTGAAGTTGGCGGCGGCTTGGTCTGGGTTAGAAGAGTGGGCTGGGGTGTTTAGAAGGAGCGATGAGGAGATCTGGTCGATGGTGATTTTGTTCCAGTTTCTTTGCAGAGTTGGTTGGAGGTGGTTGATGGGTTTAGGCTTGTTGTAGGTGAAGTGAACGCAGCTGTGGTCAGTCCAGAGGAGATCCGTAGTGTGGCTGAAGGAGACATGATTGCTGGAGGTGAAGATGGGGTCGAGTGTGTGACCTGCGATGTGGGTGGGGGAAGTGACCAGTTGTTTAAGTCCGAGGTTGGCGAGGTTGTCCAAGAGGGTGGTGGTGTTGCGGTCGTTGTTCTTTTCAAGGTGAAAGTTGAGGTCTCCCAGAAGGATGTAATCTTTGGAGGGGAGCGCGAGTGGAGTGATGAAGTCCGTGATGTCTTCACTGAATTTTGCGCGGGGTCCAGGTGGTCTGTAGAGGAGGGTGCCTCTGAGTGTGGTCTTGGGGTCGATGTGGATCTGGAAGTGAAGGTGTTCAGAGTTGGCGAGATTGACGTCTGAGCTGGTTGAGATGTGGATGGATTTCTTATGGACGATAGCGATTCCTCCTCCTGTATGGCCGGTACGGTCCTTGCGTGTGATCTTATAATCTTCAGGGATGGCAATGGTGATGTCTGGGGCGGAGGAAGCGTTCATCCATGTTTCTGTTAGGAAGGCGATGTCTGGAGAGATGGTGTCTAGTAGATTCCAGAGGTCAATGGCGTGTCTGTGGACCGATCGGGTGTTGAGAAGGATGCATTGTAGGTGGTTGGGGTCGTGAATCAGTGGTGTGGTCGTAGCGGAGATGTTGTCGGTGCCGATGAATTTGCAGGAGTAGCAAGAGAAAGGTCCATGGGTGTGTCCAGGAGCGGCTTGGACGCAGTTGGGGGCGCGACCGGGGTTAAGGGCTAGGAGGGTGGCGGCATCGTAGGTAATGCGGGAGGGCTGGGCAGAGCGAGGGCCAGGGGGACTGGCGCTGGGCGCGGTCCAGGCGCGGACGGGCGTAGACGGGCTTACCATTGGCGCACCTTCGGCGCGGATTGGGCGCGAACGCTGCGCGTAAACGCTGCACGCGGGGACTCCTGTCATATATGGATAGAGGAGGGGGAGGGGCGAGGGCGTCTCAGCTGGGAGGCGGGGCGGGCACACGAGGACCACAACAACAATCAAAATGGAGGCGGAGGGGGGAGCACAGCGGAGCGCTACAGTCAGACGCGCGACCAAGGTGAAAACAGCAGTAAATATTAATAAAAATGCAAGTCAAGCAAAGCGGCAGTCAGGCAGGCAGCAGGCAATAACAATTGGCAGTTTCAGAGGCAAAGCAGCGCTACGATACCAATACCAGCAGGGGACACTGGGTGCGACCAATCAGCTCGAAGAGAGGAGTTAATTAATTAATGGATGCAGACAAATGCTGGTGCCCTGGTAACACCAATTCCTGTGCTCCTGGGTGAAATAAATTATGTTTATTGCCAAATTTCCAGAAACTATGCCAAACTGCTACTTTCCATAATGATATGACATTCGCAGTAAATATTTACCACGGTTGTGCCATTTGCAGTGCAAATGTACTGCAAACTCACTGGAACAACAGAACACGAGCAGCTGTTGTTCGCTGTGGTGTATTTCTTTGCACTACTTGTTAGTAGAGTATGTGTTCTTGTGTCAAAAAGTGATGCTAATGTGCATTTTATGCTTAAATATTGCTCTAAATGATGGATTTACATAAGAAGTAATTGCGCAAAACTTACTCAAATTTCGCAAACCCCTAATCACCACCTCTTCTGGGTGCACATACAGATCTGCCTATTTGTGGAATTGCAGGTTACCTGGGGTCACACTTCTAGATTAACAATCTAGGCCCACCCACTGATCCAGATGGTGGTTTTACACACATCAGTGCTGTAACTATTTACTTGATTTTATTTTTTACTTGGGTACCATCTATTTGTGATGCCTGTTGTTTGCTTGGAATAGGTTCCAAGGTGAACCAAATACACCATATACTAGTGGTGTCTGTGGTTCACTTGGGTTAATCTTTTTTTTTTTATTATTCAAAAGATCTTTATTGACAGCAAAGCCATTGACATCACCAACAATAACACATGAACACAGTGTACCTCCTGAAGAGGTACCAAATTCTCATAAACAGCCAGTAACAGGTCGTACACAGCCTTAGTGCCAGCATCCCGGAGGCCTGGCGGCGAGGTAATGTAGTAGCAGTACAACAATGCCATTCAAGGGTTCACAACGTAGGCAGCATACTGGTGTGGTGTGGCAACTGGCAATCAACTTGTCCATGTGATATACAGCGGTCCAACGTCTTGGCTACAACAAGAAATTAAACAATACCCACCAAACTCCCCCCCCACCCGCTAGTGTGTGTCTGTGTGTCCGCCTATCCTGTCCCAACAATAAAACCTCCCGAGTGTGCCTACCCTGTGTCCCCCCCCCGTCCCCCATATGGAATCGCCCTTACTAAGTTACCCTCCATCAGGCCATCCCCGGATTCTCACAGCTACCCTCAGTCAACCAGGAACTTCCCCACTCCCGCCCCCCCCGCGCCACAGTGTTCAGTGTTAGCTTCGATCCCCTCTACTCTATCTTGCAGTTCCACCGCCTCAGCGGTGTCGGAGCTGTCCTCCTCACCCTTCTGTATGTACTCCTTGTAAAGGTCCCAAAAATTCTTGGGCCTGCTTCTGGGCGGAAGTAGGTCGCTATACAGTTCCGTCTGGGTACAGCAGTACTGCAGGTCCCTCAGCCATTTAGCCTTCGTGGGGAGGTGCCCCCTCATCCAGCAGGTCGCTACCACCCGCCTTGCCAGGAGCAACGCCATGTCTGCTAGTCGACGCAGTCCCGGGGCTAGTGGCTTTGAGTAACCGATTAGCGCCAAGGCAGGAGTGCGAGGTAGAGGCTCCCCTAGTATTTGATCGAGTTCCGCGAAGATCTCCCCCCAGAACGCCTGCACTCCAGGACACTGCCATGCTAGATGATAAAAATCGGCTACCGGAGTTCGGCAGCGTTCACATTCGGCCGTGGCGCGGAGGCCATAGCGATGGAGGCGCGCAGGAGTATAATACACTCGCTGCAAATATTTGAAATGCACCAAGCGGTGCCTGCCGTTCAGGGATATCTTGCGCGTGCTTGAGCAGCAGTAGCGCCACATCCCGTCATCTATGGGGGATCGGAGGTCTGCCTGCCAGGCCTCCCTGGCCTTCGACGGCTGCAGTCGCTGCTGCGTCACACCCAGCTTATTAAGCTGTGTAATGAGCTTCGCCGCAGTGGTGGACTTCAGTATATATGTCAATTCCGGGATCTCCTCAGGTTCCTCCAAGTCTGGGCCCAGTATTTCACGAAAGGCCGAGCGGAGCCTGTGGTATTGGAATTTTTGTAACAGGGTGTGGTCTGCCTCAGCAACTAGTAGCTGGTCCCAAGTTTTGAGTACACCTCCCTCAAACAGGTCTTCCATTTTCGTTATACCAAGAGAACTCAGTGCCTTAACCACTCCCTTTTCACCGAGTGGATCAAGCCAAAGGGCCCATTCCACGGGCAACAGTGGGGAGTAAAGCAGAGTGCAGCCCAGAGAGCGCACTAGGCAATTCCAGGCGTGATTGGTCGCCTTCAGCGAGACCATCCGGCCAATTGCGCGGTCCGTGGGCAGGCAGACAGTTGCAGGCAAAGGAAGCGGGTCAGCAAACAACCGCTCCAATATGAGGTGCGGGGTCCGAGGGTCACCGTGCACCCATGAGTATAAATGCGACGCCTGGGCGACCCTATAATAGCATTCTAGGTCTGGCGCTCCCAGCCCCCCCATCTCGCAAGGGAGTATCAGAGTCTTCCAACTAACTCTGGGCTGTGTTCCCCCCCAAGCCAGTCTCACCAATACCGAGGTGAGCTGCCGGAAGAAGGTCCTAGATAACACCACAGGCAAATTCAGGAAGAGGAACAGAAACCGGGGAAGCACCACCATTTTCATTAGTGCTATCCTACCCGAGAGTGAGAGCGGGAGCCGGATCCACCTATCCACGTCGTCCACTAAGTTGTTATAAGCTACTCCGTAGTTGTCTCGAACCAGGACCTCCGGGTCCGAGTGGAGTTGAATGCCCAGATAGCGAACTGAGTCGGTGGACCATTGCAATGGGTATTCCATTTCGAACTGTCGTGTCACCGGGGTGAGTGGGAACGCAATCGATTTGTCCCAGTTCACCTTCAAGCCCGACAACGAGCCGAAGCGGACCACCTCGCGAAGCACCACAGGCAAATTAACTTCCGGTTCTCTGACGTATAACAGCGTATCATCTGCATAAGTTGATATCCCAATCTTATAAGTAGGGAAGCTAACTCCCTCCAGGCTGTGGTACTCCCGCATGGCGCACGCCAGGGGTTCCGCCACCAGTGCGTACAGCAACGGCGACAGTGGGCAGCCCTGTCGAGTGCCCCTACCTATGTTAATCGGGTCTGTCACTCTATCACCCAGGCGCAGCCTAGCAAAGGGTCTATGGTACACTGCCCCAACCTGCTGAAGGAACTGTTCGCCCAATCCCAGCTTGCGCAACACGCGGACCATAAAGGGCCACTCAACCGAGTCGAACGCCTTTTCCATGTCAAGGAAGATGGCCAGTGCGCTGTTCTCCTGTTTGATATGCTGCATCGCGCCTAACACTGTGCGGATATTGTAAGTTAAATTCCTGCACGGGACAAATCCGGACTGTTCTGGAGCGACCAATCCAGGCACCAACAGGGCCAGACGAGTGGCCAGAACCTTAGCATAGATTTTGGCGTCCACGTTAAGTAGACTTAGCGGTCTATACGAGCCGCAAAGGTCGGGGTGTTTACCCGGCTTAGGTATAGTGATGAGCAGCGCCTCCCGCATTGTCAGGCGACGTCTTCCTCAGGGTCTGTCGTGAAGTTATAAGGGCCCACCTCTCGATACCTCCAATTCCGAATGTAATTACTACACAGAATCTTGGAGTGATCAAGCGAGGGGAAAAGGGAATTGGGAAGGGAACTGCGGGGAAGGAGATCTGAAAAGGAAAAGTTAGTAACAAAATATTCTGCAAATTCTAAGTTAGCTATAACCTTTGTGGAGATTCTAAAATACAAGCCTATAAACAAGCTCTCTAATAATCCGAAAAGCTTCCTATACAGTTGTATTCAACATATAACACTTTATTAATTATGCTGTTTAATTTTCAATCACTTGTGAATAGCGAATTCAATCTCTTGTGAATTGCGACAGATTCTTCATCAAAGAAATAACAACACACTTCAGCAAATAAACTCCTTTACCAAAGTTTTGGAAGACAAACTAAATGACTACCTCATAAACATCATCAGCAAGAAATAACCCATTTGACCTATTAGCCAGAAATCACAAAAAGGGAATGCGCCTAGACAATCTTGCAATAGAAACAGATTTTACGCGCATTCAAATAAGCTTTGCGTTCCCCAGAAACACTATCAACAACCCTTGCCAGCAATGGATTGCGATTCTCTACTTGAGGAATAAAACATTAAAGGATTCGAACTTTCTGAGCTTTAGAAATCACTTATAATGCATTTGGCAGCTTTAATTATCACCTTTAAGAAGAAAGCAATTCTCAACATAATTAGCCAAGAACTAGGAACCAGGAATTCCTATTCCCTACCTGTAGAGTACGACCTACTCTACTACTCAGATGGATGAGACATCCCCTTGAAACGCTCCAACTCGGTTCTTGAAGGCTGGAAAGCTGAAAACGGAGCAAGCTGGAAACTGCCACGCCCCCTGCAATGAACACCGAAAGCCTCCGGTGAAATCCCACTCCAAAACGCTGAGCTGTGGGAAACAGGAAAGGGAGCAGGAAGAAACCACAGCCACTCCCTAGGAATTATCCAGAATAGTGAGCACAGGAGGCAGGGCGCGGTCACGTAAGTTAGCGTGCCTTCGGTGCTTACGCACGCGACCCGACAACCAAAGCTCACGCATTAGGCGTGAGCATGCCAAACCTCACGCATTAGGCGTGAGCATGCGAAACCTCACGCATTAGGCGGAAAAGGCAGCAGACAGCAGCTAAAGGACAGGGAAACCTGCGTAGACCTACAAACATGGATGCAACTTAAAAGCACAAGTAGGTTTAAAGCACATCAGCCACCAACGCCCTCCCAAAGAGGACTGATGCATTTTGCCACAAGGGCAACTCCGAATGCAGAGTGGGGCGGGCCCTAGACCACAAGCCACCCTAGCCCTGACAGTACACCCCCCTCCCAAGAGTGGTCTAGGGCCCGGCTTTAGAGGGTGGAGGAGGTGGAAACGGCGCACCAAGCGTGGGGCATGAACATTGTCAGCTGGTTCCCAGGAATCATTTTCAGCACCTTATCCCTTCCAGGAGACAAGATACCACAACTTGGAACCCCCGACGTCTAGAATCCAAAATGTCTCGCACTTCATATTCCCAACTACCATGAACTAAAATCGGAGCTGGACGGGGAGCCAGATTCTGATTAGCAGGTTTAAGAAGGGAAGTATGAAACACTGGATGAATTTGTAGAGACTTAGGCAACAACAACTTGAATGTCACAGGGTTCACTTGTCGAAGAACTGGGTAAGGACCAATGTACTTAGGTTGAAACATACTTTTGTGTTTGAAGTTTAAGTTCTTCGTGGACAACCAAACCTTGTCTCCAGGGGCATACGTAGGACCTGAACGATGTTTTTTGTCATATTGCTCTTTGTATTTCTTCTTGCTTTGTAACAAGCGATCCTGAATTTGACGGTGAATAGTTTGCATAAGTTGTACAGAGTCTCTAACTGCTGGTACACCACTATCACCTTTAGCCATAGTCAACGGTATGGTGTTAGGCTGATAGCCATAGAATGCCTGGAACGGAGAGGAACCGGTTGATGAATGCGGCGAAGTGTTATACGCAAATTCAGCAATCCAAAGCAAATCCAACCAAGATTTCTTAGAGTCCGTAACATAACACCTCAAGTATTGTTTCAAAGTTTGGTTCAGTCTTTCAGTCTGCCCATCAGTTTGGGGGTGATAACTAGTGGACATATTGGAAGTGATGTGTAGATCTTTACACCATTGTTGCCAGAACTTGGAAGAGAATTGAGACCCTCGGTCCGAAAGCAATACTGAAGGCAGTCCATGTAAGCGCACCACATGTCGCAGAAATATTTATGCTAACTGTCCCGCAGTGGGTAGCTGCTTACAAGGGATGAAATGAGCATATTTGGTTAAACTGTCCACAACCACTAGAATCACAGTATGGTGTTGAATTGGTGGTAAATCAGTAATGAATCCAAAGAAATATGTTTCCATGGTTCAGTTGGTGTAGGTAGAACCTGTAGAAAACCTTTAGGCTTAGTGTGATCGGATTTAAATCTTGCACAGACCTCACAATCATTAGCCATTTTCAGCACATCCTTTTGCAGCGTGGGCCACCAAAACATCTTTTGTATTTTCTCCACAGTCTTTCGAGGGCCTGGGTGCCCGGCCATAGGATGTGAATGTAACCAGTTAAACACAGTTTCTTGTAATTGCAAAGAGGGCAGATAAACTTGCTTTCCATGAAAAGGTATCCCTTCTTTGATGGTTTGGTTAACATTGGAGTTCAGCCATGATTTCCACTGAGAAGAAGGAAAATTTTCATGAATATTCTCCAAAAATTGGTCTGCCGAAAGTACATTAATTGCCTGGATCGATTATTGGTTGAGGAGTTCCTTCAAAGCGATGCAAAGAAGAGTCTTTTCTGGACAGGGCATCAGCTTTCTTGTTGTCTTGGCCTGGACGGAAGGTAATTATGAAGTCATATTCGGTAAAGAACATCATCCACCTGAGTTGTCTCGGGGTCAACATTCTGGCTGAGCTCATAAACTGTAAATTTCTATGATCAGTGTACACGGTTACAGTAAATTTCGCTCCCATTATGTAATGTCTCCATTCTTTGAAGGCTTCTAGAATCGCTAGTAGTTCCTTTTCAGCTATTACATAGTTTTGTTCTGCGGGATTTAGCTTTCGAGACATGTAGGCAACCGGATGCATTTGACCAGTAGTGCGATGTCTTTGAGAGAGAATAGCTGCTATAGCTACATCAGAGGCGTCAGCTTCAATGATAAAGGGTTCCTCTACATTGGGATGCATGAGGACAGGAGCTTCAGTAAAGGCTCTTTTTAACTTCTGGAATGCATGTTCAGCTTCTGTGGACCATTCAAATTTCACCTTCTTCCTTAACAACCGTGTGATGGGAGCTACCACAGCAGAAAAGTGATCAATGAAGCGGCGATAAAAATTTGCAAATCCCAAAAAGCACTGGATGTCTCGAGCAGATGTCGGAGTGGGCCAATCAGCAACAGCTTTGATCTTTCTGTCGGTCATTTTCATCCCAGTTGGAGTGAGGAGAACTCCCAAAAATTCAACTTCCCGAACATGGAAATCACATTTAGATAATTTGCAGTACAAATTATGAGATTGCAGAGTGTTCAAAACCTTTCTGACGTGCCCTTCATGTTCAGCTTCGGAATCAGAATAGATCAAAATATCGTCTATATAGACAATAACAAAAAGATCCAAAAATTCTTTTAAGGCATCATTCAAAAAGAACTGAAAAGCTGCTGGTGCATTGCACAGCCCGAATGGCATCACCAAGTACTCAAACAATCCATATCGGGTTTTGAAAGCAGTCTTCCATTCATCACCTTGCCTGATACGAACCAAATGGTAGGCTCCTCTGAGGTCCAATTTAGTGTAGATTTCTGCCCTTTTAACTTGGTCCAAGAGAACAGGGATGAGAGGCAATGGATACTTATTTTTGACTGTGATTTTGTTCAACGCCCTATAATCGATGCAAGTCCTCAATTCCCCATTAGCTTTCGGAATGAAAAATAAAGGAGACGCTGCCGGAGACTTGGAAGGGCGGATGAATCCATTCTCTAGATATTGGTCGAGATATTCTCTCAAATGCTGGTTCTCTTTTTCAGACAAAGCATAAATGCGACAATTTGGGACACTAGATCCAGGTACTAGATCGATCTGACAGTCATAGCTTCGATGAGGAGGAAGGAGAGCTGCCTTAACTTCACTGAAGACTTCTGCGAAGTCCTTGTAGACTTTAGGTAACAATGTTTCTTTTTCCTCGGCTGTGGCCAATTGACTTAGAGTTGGTTTTGGGGCATTAAGACAAGAAGAATGACAAAAATCAGACAGAAAAACCAGTTCTCTCTTTCGCCAATCTATGGTTGGATTGTGTAAGCAAAGCCAAGGCATTCCTAGAATAAAACCATACTGAGGTGCTTGGATAACATCAAATTGAAGCTCCTCCTTATGTATTTGTTGCTTAGCATCTTCACAGAACATAACAACCTTAGATGTTTGCATGGTTACTGGCCCACCAGCTAGAATTTTTCCATCCACCGCTTGCACTATTTCTGGAGTCTCTTTTTGTTCACAGATGATTCCTAAGCGTTGGGCAGTTTCTAAATCTACAAAATTCCCTGTAGCTCCAGAATCAACTAAAACTTCCATTTGACATGTTTCATGAATTAACCTGATTTGTACGGCCAATCTGAAATGAGCTTTGTAGTTAGAGACACATGAGTTCACAGAAGGGAAGGCAATGGTACCCAAGAGATCTCCCTTCAAACATCTTGGGCCAATTAGTTTTCCGATTTTAGATCTGTTTTTTCCAGAGCTGCTGACTTACTAGAGTTAGGAAATTTTCCCTTTGGCTTAGTTAAGCAGTCCTTCACGAAGTGACCCTTTCGACCACAATAAAGGCATTGTCCATTCTTTCGACGATTGTCTTTCTCATCTTTTGACAATGGTTGTCTTAAAGTTCCTATTTCCATAGGCTCCGAACCAGTTTCAGAATTTGTAGATTGAGGCCTAGATTTAGCTTCTGATCTCCAGTTTGGTTTGTCTGTTCTTTTTTTATCTGATCTCCGTTCAGAGAGTCTGTGGTCTAAACGCAGCGTTAGATTAATCAATTCAGAGCAAATTACTGGTTGAGGATCAATTTGTGCCAAAACATCTTTTAGATCGTCTTTTAAACCTTGATAAAAGAGGGCAGCTCTTTTTTCTTCTGGCCAAGAAGTTTCAGCAATTAACCTGTTGAAGTGAGACAAATAAGAAACAAGGTCCCTATTGCCTTGTTTCAACTGTAGAAGTTCTCGATCTGCGGATAAAGTAACAGTTCTGCGATCAAAAACTTTTTCAAATTCTTCCACAAACCTTTTCCAGTTGTAAAGCAGAGTGCCATCTTGTCTGACCAAAGGAACTGCCCAGTTTGCGGCATCTCCGGTCAAATAGAAAATTAAAAACGCAATTTTAGACTGTGGGGTTGGAAACGCAGCTGGTCTACAAGCAAAATGCAACTCTATCTGGGTCAAAAAGATTTGCACCTTAGAGGGGTCCCCAGAAAAACGTTCAGGAGCTGCCAAAGGAATCTGGGGGGGTACTGTAACAGCTATGTTTGTATTTCCTCTGCTAGCACCAGTTTCTTGAAACTCTTCCGGAAGAGGAGTACTCTGTAATTGAATATTTTCCGCCTTAGCTGCCAACAAAGCAGTTACATCCATGGTTTCCTTTAAGTCTGCTTGTATACGCATGATTGCAGACATTAAATCATTGATGGTGGCCATTATGACTTCACGTACAGACCAGGGGGAAAATAATTCGTGGGCTCACTATTCTGTCAGGCGACGTCTTCCTCAGGGTCTGTCGTGAAGTTATAAGGGCCCACCTCTCGATACCTCCAATTCCGAATGTAATTACTACACAGAATCTTGGAGTGATCAAGCGAGGGGAAAAGGGAATTGGGAAGGGAACTGCGGGGAAGGAGATCTGAAAAGGAAAAGTTAGTAACAAAATATTCTGCAAATTCTAAGTTAGCTATAACCTTTGTGGAGATTCTAAAATACAAGCCTATAAACAAGCTCTCTAATAATCCGAAAAGCTTCCTATACAGTTGTATTCAACATATAACACTTTATTAATTATGCTGTTTAATTTTCAATCCCTTGTGAATAGCAAATTCAATCTCTTGTGAATTGCGACAGATTCTTCATCAAAGAAATAACAACACACTTCAGCAAATAAACTCCTTTACCAAAGTTTTGGAAGACAAACTAAATGACTACCTCATAAACATCATCAGCAAGAAATAACCCATTTGACCTATTAGCCAGAAATCACAAAAAGGGAATGCGCCTAGACAATCTTGCAATAGAAACAGATTTTACGCGCATTCAAATAAGCTTTGCGTTCCCCAGAAACTCTATCAACAACCCTTGCCAGCAATGGATTGCGATTCTCTACTTGAGGAATAAAACATTAAAGGATTCGAACTTTCTGAGCTTTAGAAATCACTTATAATGCATTTGGCAGCTTTAATTATCACCTTTAAGAAGAAAGCAATTCTCAACATAATTAGCCAAGAACTAGGAACCAGGAATTCCTATTCCCTACCTGTAGAGTACGACCTACTCTACTACTCAGATGAATGAGACATCCCCTTGAAACGCTCCAACTCGGTTCTTGAAGGCTGGAAAGCTGAAAACGGAGCAAGCTGGAAACTGCCACGCCCCCTGCAATGAACACCGAAAGCCTCCGGTGAAATCCCACTCCAAAACGCTGAGCTGTGGGAAACAGGAAAGGGAGCAGGAAGAAACCACAGCCACTCCCTAGGAATTATCCAGAATAGTGAGCACAGGAGGCAGGGCGCGGTCACGTAAGTTAGCGTGCCTTCGGTGCTTACGCACGCGACCCGACAACCAAAGCTCACGCATTAGGCGTGAGCATGCCAAACCTCACGCATTAGGCGTGAGCATGCCAAACCTCACGCATTAGGCGGAAAAGGCAGCAGACAGCAGCTAAAGGACAGGGAAACCTGCGTAGACCTACAAACATGGATGCAACTTAAAAGCACAAGCAGGTTTAAAGCACATCAGCCACCAACGCCCTCCCAAAGAGGACTGATGCATTTTGCCACAAGGGCAACTCCGAATGCAGAGTGGGGCGGGCCCTAGACCACAAGCCACCCTAGCCCTGACACGCATGGTGGTCGGCATTTCACCGTTCTCGCAAATGGCGTCAAACAGGGCGACCAAGTGCGGCAACAGCAAATCCTTAAAAGCCTTATAGAAACCAACCGTGAGGCCATCCGAGCCCGGCGCGCTTCCCGAGCGCATACCTGCCAGTGCCTCCAGTATTTCGTCTTGGTGGAAGGGGGCCATTAAGAATTCCCTGTCCGAGTTCTTGAGGAACGGCATGGCTATATGGTCTAGGTAGTCCTCCATCTCACCCTTCACTCCCTGTGTTTTAGACCGGTACAACTCCGCATAATAGCTCCTGAACGTCTGAAGTATCTGTTCCTCGTCTGTCACTGTGTCTCCCTCCGGAGTCCTCAGCTCCTCAATGACTAGCGGGCGTCTCGTGCTGCGGACCATGCGTGCAAGCAGCGCCCCAGGCCTCTCTCCCTCCCCATATTGTCTTGCCGTGGCGTATTTGCCCATATAGAGGACCTCTCTGTCCGCCAGCGCCTGAAACTCGGACAGAAGTTGGGAGAGCACTCCCCCTTCCACTTCGCCGCCCAGCCGTAGCCGCTCTGCCTCAAGCTCCGCCATCTTAGTCTCCAGAGTAGCTAGGTCCCGCCGAATGGATCGTAACACACTAGAATGTTTCGACATCGCCACCCCCCTGATGTAGACCTTAAATGCCTCCCAGACCGTAAAAAAGTCATCCACTGTGCCTATGTTTGTTGCAAAATACTGTTCTATTTCCTCAGCTAGTTCCCCCCTGAAGGCCTCGTCAAGCAACGCAAAAGGCGGGAACCGCCAAGTGAAGGCCGGGATCCCCCTCCTGGACGTTGCGAGGCAGAGAAGAATAGGGGAGTGGTCCGAAAGCGTGCGTGGGAGAACTGCACATGAGCTAATGTTGTTAAGTACCAGGGGGGGCGCCAACCAGTAGTCTATCCTGGTATGCACATCGTGAAATGCTGAGTAATGTGTAAACCCTCCCGTCTTTGGATGTTTCTCCCTCCAGACATCCACCAAGTCAGATTTGATCATTTCAGCTGCCATGTACGTGGCCGAGGCCACAGGTCTCCGAGCAGGGCCCGCTGAGCGGTCTAGAGCTGGGTCAAACACAAAGTTAAAGTCCCCGCCCCACAACATCCAAGGCTGTGCATGCGTTCTAGCAATAGCAGACAGGGTCACATAAAATTCAGGGTGGTCATAGTTAGGGCCATAGACATTCACTATCAGTAAGTCCATCCCCTTACCCACACATCTCGCTAGTACGTATCTACCTTCCGGGTCTGAGTGCACCGGAATAAGCCGCAACTGTGACACTGGATTGACCCAAATTAACACCCCGCGGGCATGTGTAGTGTAACCCGCAGCTACCATGTTCCCGGACAAACCCCTGGATTTCAGCATTCTGCTGGAGAGTGGCAGGTGTGTCTCCTGCAGCAGAGCTATGTCAACATGATGTCTGCTGAGATAGTTAAGGACCTTCCTCACCTTACGGAAGTCATTCAGGCCCTGTACATTCCAAGTCATTAAATTCAGTGCATTCGGGGCACGTGCATGCAAATTCGGTGTGGTATCAGCCATTACTAAGTTGCTTCAGAGCATGGTCCGTAAGGATGGGTAATTCAGGACACAGTGGGACACCCCATCTCCCAGTCGCCATCCGGCGCTTGCGGACAGGGACAGCAGTACACTTCAATTCACACACTCCGCAGTCAAATCCCTTTAACAACCCCAACCAAACACACCCCCCAACCACCCCGAGTCTCGCTCTCACCCCTGTTACAGCAACCCACCCACAGCCGACCTCCCCCAACCTGGTCAGACAGACCCCACTCACCCCCCCCATGTACCCCCAACAGGTGTAGTGTCGAACAGTCCGACACCAAACCCTCAGAGAGTAAAACAACCAAAGGCACCAGGGCAGAGCGCACCAATATAGTACACCACAAACTGTTCCGAGAGAGTGTCTGTACCGCACCCCTCCCAGCTCCATTCGAGAGTCCATGCTCGAGGTTTGGCAAAAAGTGCTACCCAGTCCCACTCTAACTGGTCCCCCCGAGCTCTCGACCCCTTGTCCAATGTACTCTTCCACGATGCACACATCACCGTACCAGGTCCATTGTGTAATCAAGGTGTCCTTCCCCAAACCGTGAGGCAGTCGCCCCCGCAAGGCCGGAGCGCACATATCATCAGGGTCCGTGATCCATCTGTTGTGTAGAGGGTCAATCCCTCTTCAGCCGCCGTTTAGTCCTGTTCCTCCATAGACGCTCCCTCCTCGTCCTCCCGGCCACTCCGGTTCTCCTTCCTTTCCCGTGTCCAGGTCTTGAGGGACTTATGCAGTTCTTTCGGGTCTGTGAAATAGTACGACTTCCCACCCGTGTTGATCCGGAGTTTGGCTGGGTACATCATTGCATAGTCCAGGCCTAGTGTTCTGAGTTGCTTTTTGTACGGCGCGAACTGTCGCCGTTCCTCCTGCACCTTGGCTGTGAAGTCCGGATAGAGGGAGATGTTCATGCCCTCATGTTGGAGTTTGCCCTTCTCCCTCGCCACTCTCAAAGCAGTGTCTCTGTCGCGATAGTTGAGCAGTTTCGTGATTATAGGGCGAGGTGGCATGCCGGGTTGAGGCTGCGGGCCCAGTGTGTGGTGGGCGCGTTCCACAATGAACATGGGGGAAAAGACTTCCTCACCCAAGAGTATTTTCAGGAGTTTCTCCACGTATAGTTCCATTTTCCCTGTTTGCGTGGATTCCGCCACTCCTGTGATACGTAGGTTGGATCTGCGAGAGCGCGCTTCCAGGTCCTCTGTCTTGTCCCTGATGACAGTCAGGAGTCTATCGAATTGCTTGCGTTCTTTGTCCCACTCCATTTGGGCTTCCTCAGCCTCAGTGAGCCGGCGCTCCGCCATGTCCAGGCGCTCCGCATGTTTGTCCACACGTTCTGCCATACGGTCCATGCGGTAGGACAGAGCGTCTATCTTGGTGCCCACCGCTGCAATACTATCTTGAATGCCTTTCTCCATGGCTGCTAACATGTCCCGGAGCTCTGTTGGTGCCTGGGTCGGCGCCGCCGTCGCACCCTTCGGCGACGCGTCCGGCACCGGCACCTCCGATCCCTTCAGACGGCGCCGTTCAAAGGAGATCTTCCCCTGGGTCGCATCGTTCTTCCCCATGGTATTCTCCGAAGTGTGACAGCACTGAGCAAGGAGGCTCACCGATCAGGCCGTGTAAGGATCTGCTCCGTTTCTCGATACCTTGCCGCCAGTGGTCGGGTATCTGGTGCGCCGAAAATGGCGACAGCAATGTCGGGCAGTACACCGTCGTCCACAAGGTTCAGAACGTCCCAGTGCCAAAGGTGGCCAGGTCCTCCTCAACAGCCCCAGGCAATCTGGTCCTCAACAGGATGAGGGCAGGTGGCAGAGCCTCATGCGACCGCTGCAAAACAGCCAGGCTGCGACACCGAGCTCGTTGTCGCCCCACCACGTGGGGCGGTGCTTCGGGTTTATGTGTTCCACCGCTCCGCCGCTTCTCCAGTCCCCTGTCCCACAGGGTCCGTGTAGAGTAGGAGGTAGAGGACTTTGCGATCCAAAAGTTGTCTCAATCGTGCATCGGCCTGCACGTTGTCCGACAGCCGCCGGTTTTAAGGCCGCACGTACAGTGACGTCGCCCGGCCTCTATTCCAGGATAGTGTGCTGCTTTCGGCCCAGTCCGCCACCGCCGCGCCACCAGGCACAATGCTCCGGAATGTTCAGGAATTCATGCCCTGCAGTCGGCCAAAAAGGTCATCGATCGCAGCCCGGGGTGCCAGCAGACGTTTCTGGGCGAGCTACAGCCAATTCCAGCACATCAAGGATAGTTAAGCAGGATAATTCTGGAGCTTTGCGAGGAGCCGAAGGCTCACGCGTCCGCCATCGACGCCGGCTAGCTCCGCCCCCTCCACTTGGGTTATTCTTCTGTGGGATCACATACACTCATCTGGCCAGGAATGAGATTGTACCTATTTCACACCTTCAAAACGTACAGGTGGACAAAGTTGACCCATCAACTAAATGGTTCTGTGATTTTACCTGGATCAAGACCATGACAATTTTAAGTGGGCTGCATAGGCCCATCTTCTGAAGGTGTCTGTGGTTTACTTGCATTATGTTATTGGGTGGACCACATAGGCACATGTATTGACAGTGACAGTGCATTATATGGGCCACACATCTTAGCTTCCAGGTGTATCACAGAATCCATTAACTGATGGAACTGTGATTTATTATGCTCACACTCTGACAGTGCGTGGATGGTTTTCATGGACCCACCTGCTGGTTGTTTCTGTGGTTTACTTTGCTTATGCATTACACCAAACCACTACTGGAAGACAGAGAGGCTACAGTTTATTTTTTACAAAAAATACAATGTTGTTTATTGCAGTTTCAAATCTCACCCCATGCACAATGTGCTGCTACATGTCTGATATAACAAGACTAGAGCATATCTTCTGTGTCTCACGTATGACACCAAAACATACTCAACATAGGCTACACTTGAAGCAGAACATGCATAAGAAATTGAATAGCTACTTACACAATCACCCAGAAAAGGCATTGGGCCACATAAGTGGGTTAAGAAGTGCTAAATAAATGCCAATGCAAAGCAATAGAATCTACAGACATCTTAGGCCTGGTATTTTATCCTCCTCCATATAACCAGGGCCACTGAAATTATGTGAGTCTGCAGCCGCTGTCTTTTCCACATAAATATGGATTTGCCACTCTTGCTCTTAAGACATACTCTTCTGCATAATGTGCACAATTTAAAATATATATATTTTTAGCCCAAACTGATAGAAAGTTATTAAAAATACTGCCACCTGTATTGCTTGTCGCGGCAGGCCCTTTGCCTTGCAGTGAAAGGTAGCGTTTCATGGCTGATAGTTGTATTTAGATGTTAAACTGATACTAATTAGGTGAAATGTTTCCTAAAACAGAGTCAACATTGCAAACATGTCAAAATAGTGAACTAATTCTGCAACAGAGAGCGACTCAATCACCCAGTATGATTTGCCTTTTCTTGCCACATGAATTAGTCAACCCTGCTGCATAATCTTGTCAACTCTGCAGCACAATTCCAGTGGCCCTGACTATAACCCCGAGAATCAAGAGCTAATTGTCAGTTAGGGAGGGTGGATGAAATCCACGTCACAGGCTTGTTGTGGTGTTGTCCTTTGGAGAACAATCTTGTTGTCCCCTTACTGTGACAGCAGGAAATCCTAGCAATTTCGGAAGCCTTTTATAAATCACAGAATCATTTTTTCCCAGATGTCACTAATTTCCTGGTTTTACTTTGACTGAGACCCTCTGTTGTGCCAAACTCCATCTATAGGTAATCGAAATTTGCCCTTTCTGCAGGGTCCCCCCATATTTCTACCTTCTTTTCCTTAACCAATGTTTCTTGGCCCTAGGACTCTGCGCTATTTACTCATGCTTACCAGTGGTAAAGTGATTGTGCTCTCCCAATTAAACATAGTACAATCAACTTTTTCTTAATTGGCACATTCAATTTACTTATAAGTTAGCAGTATATGGTGCTCCATGTACCCAGGGTCTGTAAAGTATATCCTGCTAGTGGTTTGGTGTACTCATTGTGCCACCTACTAAAGTAGCACTATAAAACAGGTTTCTAGGCCTGCCCCTGCAGCTGGGTTTGCAGATTAAAACTGCCAATGCAACCTGGCAAAATAACCTTTGGCCAAGCCTAAACCATTTTTTTTATGTGTAAGTTATCCTTATGGTAGGCCCCAAATGCCCACTGGACAAGATGCATGATTTTTAAAAAGTAGGGCATTTATATTTAATGTTTTACATGTACTAGTAGGGAAAACCCGACAAAGTTGTTTTTCACTGTAGAAAGGCTGGCTCTTCCTTAGGAAATCACTGGGTTACATTATACCAACGTATAGTGTTAATTTTCAGTTTGAGGGCAGCTAGAAAAATGAATGAAGAACCCATTTTAATAATAAATTTAAATACAACTTAATCATAAAGGTAGGTTTTAAGTTACTAATTTGAAAATTATACTTTTAGAAAGTTTTCGTTTTCCTGCCTAAGATAAATATGCCTGTCTGCCATGGTTCAGTGTCACCTGACTGTTAACAGCTACGCTGTGGTGAGATGTGTATTGCTCCTAGACAGTGGACCAATGGCCTTGGGTGTGGGTAGTGGTGTGCCTCACCTGAGCAGGATGTATGGGGTGTTGTACCCAGCCCCTTCCAGAGCTTCAAAGGGTAGCCTGGGGCTGTGCCCAGCCCCTTCCTGGCTTCAAAGGCTGCATTCTCAGTCACTGGCAAATGCATTTCACACCTAGGCCTGGCTTCCATTTGTCGCTCTAGTCAGGGAGGCACCAAATCCAGTGGAGGCAGAGGAACTGACCAGAACAGGTTTATTGGGTGTACAATGGGTTTCCTTCCACCCACAGGCTGGCACTGGGCATACAAGTGGACACCACAGATCTCTTCACAGAACACTTCTGGACCTGTGAAGATGAGGAAAAGGACTGTCTTACTTACTCTCTAAAACCTGAAGAAAGACATGACCTGCTTTACTTGAACCAAGACCCCAAAAGTGGCTACAAGGGTCATTTGGCTTACCTATTTGAGCTACAGGGACACAAAAAGCTTTCAGAGGCCATTCCATGCAAGGGATCAGTGCCAATGGAGCCAGTCATGGACCATAATGTTGGCCTTAATTGGAGTGAATCCTAACCCCCAAATGGCGCCTCTTAAGTTCTGACCCTTCAATTGGTGTTAGAGTGAGATTATTCTGTTCTAGTTGAGACTAAGAAACGTTTTCAAAGATTTCTACCTGGAGAACTGACAGATGACTGGCACCTGCATATAAGCTCATCCACCGAGGGGACTTTACTGGTCGGCCTGAATTTGCTGCAGCTCCTGCTAAGTTCTTCTTCTCAGCAAATCCAGTTCAGAAGGGACATCCCAATGGCAGTATGCGGCTTTGTGGAGCCCTCTTTGGCTACAGTCTATAACCTTGCTTCACTGAGGAAATCAGAGATCCAGAAAATATTCTAAGTCCAAAGATAGAAATCTTCACTGGGTTTGAGGTCGAGCAGCACCTAATAGATGACAACAAAGTCCTCGCGAAAAAATCTTGTCTTTCCCTGTTCAGAGCCGTTCCAGCCTTCGTCAACAGCTTCACAGAGACTTCATCCAGCAGCTCCCTGTTACTGACAAGCCCTTCTTTGGATTCAGCCAAACTCAACAACCCATGAAATTATCTTCCTCTCCTATAAGTCAAGAGAAACATATTACACCTAATCATAACATCCCCTGACTCTATAAAATGCTCAATTCCGATTGAAATTGACTGATCTGACTACTTCAGGATCCCTTTCATCATCTCTCCCCAAGGAAGCCTATAATCATCCACCACCAAAACTCTTTGGAAAAAGTTGAGTCTCATCTTCAGAAAACCTCATCAAAACAACAATACTGAGCCCTCTCATCCCTAGAATTAACCCCTTCAGTGCTGCGCGAATTCCTCTGCCGTGCTGAAGGTTCTAAAGAACCTATGGACTCATGACGGAACGGTTCCGTCATGAGCACAGGCCAACCGACGCTCATGACGGAACGTTCAGTCATGAGCACCGAAGGGGTTAACAAACTGTATCCTGCAGCCAATGCTGAAAACCTAGTAATCTCGAGAGATGAAGCAGCTGAAGACTTTGCAAATATGATGGAGCCTCCCAAACTAAAAAAATGCTGCTCTTAATAGGGCCAAGTTTGATTTAACAAAACTTTTCTTGCAATAGGAAGCTCTATCAGAAATCTAGAAAACAATATGGCTGGCACACAAATAGTACTTTAAGCAATTTCTTTGCTTTCCTGCCCCCCATGAAGCCCGCAAAGAACTGGTCATCAACACAACTGACCTTGTTCGACCAACATAACAGGAGACTGCTTGCCAAGGATCCAGACTGTGTAGCCTCTTCTCATCATTAGAAGGAAGAGGAGGAAGAAATAAGGATGAAGAAGTGACAGATTGGTCCATGTGGAAGGTGCACACTACTTTTGAAAGAAAGGAAGGACAACTATGTAGTACCAGTCTGCCACTGGGCATGAAAGTGTACACCACAGAACTTTCCTCAGACCCGTGAAGACCAGAAGAAAGACTGGCCTGCTGTCTGGAACCTGAAGGAAGACTGGACCTACTTGCCTTGAAGCCAGGACCCAGAAGTGACTCCAAGGGTCAGTGGACTGAACTCCTGTTTGAGTCACAGGGCCACAACAAGCTTCCAAAGGATCTTTTTTTGTAACTGCCCAGATGACAAGTACCAACTAGGATCCTGCTAGGCTATGCTAGAGGGATCCTATTTCCAAAGTGGTGTCCCCCAGGTCCTGGACCCTTGGAAGATGTTAGAATGTACTCCTTCTGTCCCCCTACTGCAAGAAGTGGGACTTAATAACTTGTTTGTCAACTTTATGCCTGGAAAACCATTGGAGACCAGAACAGCTTTTGCAGCCGCAGTCATCTACGTCAAATTGTCAGTTGTCCTCAGCTTGCTGGTGTCCCCACGGGAGGAGCTCTGACTTCCTAAAAAGTTTCTAAGTCCAGGCTTTCCAGGTCATGGACTCTGGACCTCACCCATTTGAGCTTTCCCAGCTTTGTAGACAACCGGATCACGACCCTGCTCTTTAGCCAACCGCCATCGTTGAGCCTGGTTTCAGGTCTATTTAGCCCCACAGACGTCTCATCAATGATCACTTTTCCTCCATAAACGTTTCTAAGTCAGATGGTAACATTTCCATCGGGAAGAACCTCATCTCTGTATCTGAACCACTTTCAACTGCGATCAACTTTTATCTGTGACCCGGTCTACCCCGACCATATAACCATGGTTGGCACTTTTTGCTTTTTAGCACTATTTTTAATTCAAAATTTAAAAATTCATATTGCTGGTTCCACTTATTTGATGTTTGTTGTTTTGATATTATTTTAATTATTAAAACTTACAGTATGTTTCTAAATTAGTTTGGAATTTTACTTGTGTTGTGTTTTCACTTTATTACTGCTTGAGTGCTGCATAAATATTTTACACATTGCCTGTAAGTTAAGCCTGACTGCTTTGTGCCAAGCGACCAGAGGGTTAAGCATAGGTTTATTTAGTGAATTTAGTTTTTCACCCTGACAAAGATTATGATTGTTGTTTGAGGTGGGTTCTAATTCCCCTCAACTAATGCTCCAGTTTCTTACTTACTCAGTTGCCACTATCTCCAAAGACATAATTGATGGGACCTCGTATGCCACCTGGCATGTAACACCATCAGAAAATATAAAGATGCTCTCAAGCCTAAAAAGCAAAGAACCCGCAGAAGGGGACCTCATCCGGAACCTGAAACTTTGGGCTCATATTGGGGTAGGACCAGGGCCCCAGAAGAGAGCCCGGGCCCCAGGGGATGGTATCCCGGGGGCAGGAATCATCCCAGGAGGCAAGCCATCCCCTTCCCCATTCAAAAACGGCCAGGCCCTAGGTATTAGGGTACCCGTGGCCTAAATCAGCCCAGGTAAAGGAGGCCACATGCCCCCCTCCTTTAATAAATTTAAATTAAAATGAAAAATTCAGGACTAGCAAGTCGCTTGAGGCCCTGCCCCTTCACCACCACTCTGCAAATGTGCACCATGCCGCACTTCTGGTTTGAGGATGAAGTCCCCTTGGCTGCAGAGGATCCTTGGGATCCAACAACCCCTTCTGTTAACTCCAGTAAGTCCCACACAGGGGAAATGTTGAGAGGTTATTGAAGGCCCACCCCCTTTCTCCACCACTCTGCAAACAAACCTCCTAGAGCACTCTTGGTTCGGGGATGAAGTTCCCTTGGAAGCTGAGAGTCCTTGGGGTCCAGGAACCCCTCCTGTTACCTCCAGTAAGTCTTAGATAGCTGAATTGCTGCGAGGTCTTTGAGGCCATATCCCCTTTCTCTACCACTCTGCATTCGCACCTCATGGTGCAATACTGGTTGGGGAATGACGTCCACTTTACTCCTGAGGGTCCTTGGGGACCAACTAACCCTCCTGTTACCCACAGTAAGCCCCACACAGTGGGATTGCTGAGAGGTTGTCGGCTGCCACACCCTCTTTCTCCACCACTCTGCAAACGAGCCTCCTTGTGCACTACTTGTTGGGGGATGAAGTCCCTTTGGCTCTTGAGGATCCTTGGGGGCCAACTACCCATCCTATTACATCCAGCAGGATTGCTGAGAGGTCTTTGAAGGTCATGTCACGTTTTTCCACCACTCTCTAAATGCAACTTATAGTTAAAAAACCATAGACCATCATTGAAACCATAGACCATCATTGAAAAAAAAAAACACACTACGGGAACAATAAAGTTAGAAAATAGAATTATAAAAACCTTAGATATTTACTGAAAAAAACAAAGGTTACAGGGACGTTATAGTTAGACTCAGCTATCAGTTGTACAAAACCATTCAAATTCAGCAGTTATAGTTACCTGACCTAACTATAACTTATGCCCCTGCAATGCACTGCATGTGACCTCAATTATTACATCACTCATTACATGTTGCCATACGCCACCCTTATTATATTAGGACACTAGATAGGGTGTCCTCTGCTAATATGGGGCTCCTAATCAGAATGGAACAGGCCCAGGCCATCAAATGGACAGGGGCCTTAGTTTATCATCCCCCGGGAGGCAACAACAAGGATTTCCTGACCGCGCTCCTGGACAGACTCGTACCGCACGTCCTGAAGGCCACAAAATTTCTACTAATAGGTGACCTAAATCACCATTTAGAACTGTCCTCCAATTCAGATGCAGCCAGTCTTATCACCGCAATGAAATCCTTAGAGCTATTGCTAAAGGTCACCAACTCCGCTCCTATAGCAGGTCATACGCTAGATGCCATCTTTTCCAATGTGGGCGATATGGTGGTCGAACCTCCCCAACTACTTCATTGGTCCGACCACATAACAATGCATTAAGTTTCTCTTTACCATCCTCCCACCTAGCAATACGGATGTGAAACCAGAAAAACGTGCGGCGACCATGGGCAAGAGTAACCACACTAGCCTTTGAGCAGGCGTTTATTGCCCCCGCACTAGACAAAGACGTAGACCCCAACTCTGCATTGGAAGGACTAGTGGGAGCCATTCAGGGAGCTCTAGACATTATAGCCCCACTGAAAAGAGCCACAACGCAGGAGAGGTCAGCCCCTGCCCCCTGGTATTCGGATACGCTCAGGAAGGAAAAGTCTCTATGCAGGGCTTTAGAGAGGAGGTGGAGGAAAATTAAGGAGATGTCAGATAGATTAACATATCGGACTTCCCATAGATCCTATTTAAACAGCTGTAATACAGCAAGAAGGACATATCTGGGCGCACGCATAACGGAGGCGGACAACTCCTCCAGGGAACTCTATAGGATCCTGAAGGAATTCACAAATCCCAAGGCTAGTAAGGAAGCCCCCCCACCCACGCATGAAAGGTGTGATGACATCGCCAGGTATTTTTCCAGTAAGATTGATCTGATTTACCAATCCTTTGGAACGACATCCCATGACCCAGAGGAGGAATATCTGCCTGGAAATAGATCACAAGAACCGGCCCTACCCTATGGGTTGGATGCCTTTACTAAGGTAACTAGAGAGCAAGTGGCGCCCCTATTAAGCCGTGCAAAATCGGGTTCGTCGTTAGATCCGGCCCCACCAGCCGTTATGGCAGCGCTCAGTACGGTCCTGGAAGAGGCTCTGGCCAAAATATATAACATCTCACTGGAGGTGGCGGTCGTTCCCAATGAATGGAAGAGTGCACGGGTAAAGCCACTCCTGAAAAAAGTGGCAGCAGACCCAAATGACCTACAGAACTATAGGCCAATCTCTCTCCTCCCTTGCTGCTCGAAGGTTCTTGAAACGCTGGTGAACCAACAACTTTCCAACTATCTGGAACAGCACAACCTCCTGGACCCCTCCCAATCGGGATTTCATGCATCACACAGCACGGAAGCAGCACTGTTGGAGGTGACAGATACTCTAAGAATGACCCTAGATAGTGGGACCCCAGTAATCCTAATCCTCCTCGTTCTGTCAGCTGCGTTTGACACCATCTCACACACAACACTGCTAGGCAGACTGGGGAGTAAAGGAGTGCAGGGTAGGGCACTCCAGTAGATCCAGAGCTTCCTTGCAGAGCATCCAGCTAGATACGTTCATTTCACAAACTGTCAATGTAGACAAGGGTGTACCACAGGGATCAGTCCGACCCTGTTCAATGTATACTTAACTCCACTGGCCGACATCATCAGGGCCATGGTTTTCATACCATATCATATGCGGACGACACGCAGCTCATCGTCCCGATTGGGGAGGATGTCATCTCCACCCAATCAAGGTTCAGAAGCTGCATGTCTAACATTGCCACCTGGATGAGGAAAATTTTTCTACAGCTAAACTCCTCTAAAACCAAAATACTGCTGTTCCGGAAGGCGGAGGGCATTTGGTCCTCGGAATGGTGGCCCACTGAACTTGGGAATGCCCCCGCACCCAAGAGCTGTGCGAAGAACTTGGGCATCAAGATAGACAATTGACTATCCATGGAGGAACAGGTCAAGTCGGTTTCAGGGGCCTGCTTCGGTACCATGAGAATGCTCGGAAAGGTCTTTCAATGGATTCCTTTGTCTGCTAGGAAGACCCTCATCCAGTCACTCCTGGTGAGCCGGTTGGATTATGGAAACTCGCTGCTGGTAGGAGCAAGGGAGGACCTTCTATCTCGAGTCCAGGTACTGCAGAACACCGCGGCCCGGCTTGCTCTCAACAAACCGGCAAGAACTCCGTCAGCTCCTCTGTTGCACTAGCTACACTGGCTCCCGGTAAGGAAGAGAGCTATCTTTAAGATGCTCTGCGTAACCTTCAGATCTCTACTGGGAAAGGGACCAGCCTACCTCAGGAACAAAATCAGATGGTATAGGCCGGTCAGACAATTGAGATCCAGCAACTCCAACTTTCTGTGTACCCAGAAAATACAGAAGGTACGTATGGGAGGCAGGGCCTTCTCCTACCTGGCAGCCAACTACTGGAACACTCTCCCACAAAATCTCAGGTCCTGTAGGGATCTAACCAATTAAAAAAAATTGTTAAAGACATTGCTCTTTTAAACTCACCCCCTCCTGACCTTTCTCCTGCATAGCGCCGAGAGATCCTTTCGGGGATGATTCGCTTGTGCTCTACAAACCTACACATAAATAAATAAACATGTTCAGTGACATCACTGATGACATCATCAAGTGAGTGTAAGTGATTTTAAGAGTTTAAGGATATTAAATATATATATTAACCTACTTCAAACGTTAGCTTGTTATACTAGTTGTACTACTAATGAGTGATACTATCTCTAATATATTTAATCTGAGTGGGTATGTGACTGTCTGTACCAGTGTGTGACTGGGTATGTGAGTGGCTGTATGGGTGTGGGAGTGCATACATGAGTGACTGTATGGGTGAGTGAGTGGATTTCTGACTAGGTCAGTAGTCTTATAACTGGTTGTGCCAGTGGGTATCTGAGTAATTGTATGGTTGTGTGTGTGTGGGCATGTCAGGAGGTTTGTGAGTGGCTGTATGGGTGTATATGTTGGTATCTGAGTAGCTGTGTGGGTGAGTGAGTGGATGTGTGAGTAACTATGTTGGTGAGTGATTGGGTTTCTGAATGACTGTATGAGTGAGTGACTGGGTGTGTAAGTGCAAAAACAACAGTTGATGGACAGAATGCAGAACAATGTCATACATTCACCCCAGTACAGAGATCTGGGGCTAAATCCATCGGTTTTTTGCACTCCACACCACCCCAGTTCAGACATGTCCATGTGCAAATCAGCCTTGACCCTGTGCCTCATGGGAACAGTCCAGCCTGAACTGCCAAGCCATGTCTTCCCTGGACCAGAATCAAGCATCCTAGGACCGGTTTCTGGCTATCAGCCGTCATCAGCCAGGATAGTTTGACTCCAGTGGTGTGGAGAGCACGGGACTCACGTCTGAGCATACCCGTCCCACTCGGGGTGACAAATGCAAAAATAACAGTTGATGGACAGAATGCAGAACAATGTCAAACATTCACTCCAGTACAGAGATCTGGGCCTAAATCCATCATTTTTTGCACTCCACACCAACCCAGTTCAGACATGGTCATATGCAAATCAGCTTTGACCCTGTGCCTCATGGGAACAGTCCAGCCTGAACTGCCAAGCCATGTCTTCCCTGGACCGGAATCAAGCATCCTAGGACCAGTTTCTGGCTGTCAGCCGTCATCAGCCAGGATAGCTTGACTCCAGTGGTGTGGAGAGCACGGGACTCACGTCTGAGCATACCCGACCCACTCAGGGTGACAAATTCAAAAACAACAGTTGATGGACAGAATGCAGAACAATGTCATAAATTCACCCCAGTACAGAGATCTGGGCCTAAATCCATCGTTTTTTTACACTCCACACAACCCCAGTTTATACATGGCCATATGCAAGTCAGTCTTGACTCTGTGCCTTATGGGAACAGTCCAGCCCGAACTGCCAAGCCATGTCTTCCCTGGACCAGAATCAAGCATCCTAGGACCGTTTTCTGGCTATCAGCCATCAACAGCCAGGATAGCTTGACTCCAGTGGTGTGGAGAGCACGGGACTCACGTCTGAGCATGTTTTTGAATTTTGGTGTGTAAGTAGCTGTATAGGTGAGTGAGTGGCTGTTAGGATAAGTGGGTTGGTGTGTGAGTGGTTGTAATGGTGAGTGAGTGTCTGTGTGAATGACTGTATGGGTGAGTGAGCAGATTTGGGAGTCGCTAGATGGATGTGTGAGTGGGTACGTAAGTGTTTGTGTGGGAAGTTTAATGGTTTTTCTAATTCTATTTCCTAACTATAACATTCCTGTAACCTTTGTTTTTTTCTGTGAATTTCTAAGGTGCCTTTGCAGATGTGGTGGAGAAAGGGGGTGGGACCTTCCACAAGCACTTAGTAATCCTGCAGTGCAGGACATACTAGAGGTATCTCGAGAGGTTGCTGGCCTCCAAGGACTCTCAGCATCCAAGGGGACTTCATCCCCTAACCAGTTGTGCACCAGGAGTCACGTTTGTAAAGTGGTGTAGAAAATAGGCGGTCCCCACACAAGCTTTCAGCAACTCTACTGCGTGAGATTTACTGGAGGTAACAGGGAGGGTTGTTGGCCTGCAAGGACCCTCAGCATACAAGGGGCCTTCATCTCTGAGCCAGTAGTGCACAAGAAGGTGCATTTTCAGATTGGGGGGAAAGGGGTGGGCCTCCCGCACACTCTCAGCAATACCACTGTGTGGGACTTACTTGGGGTATCTGAGGAGGGTGGTGACCCCCAAGGACTCTTAACATCCAAGGGGACTTCATCCCCTAACTAGTAGTGCAACAGGAGGTATGTTTCCAGAGTGGTGGAAAAAAGGAGCAGGGCCTTTGATTACCTTGCAGCAATCCCACTGTAAGGAACTAAATAGAGGTAACAGGAGGGGTTGTTGGCCCCTAAGGACCCCTAGGAGACAAGGGGACTTCATGCCCAAATAATAGTGTGTCAGGAGGTATATTTGCAGAGTGGTGGTGAAAGGGGATAGAGCCTCCGATGATCTCTCAGGACTTTCCCACTGTGTATGACATACTGGAGTTAACAGTAGGGTTTTTTGGCCCCCAGGAGTCCTCACCAGTGAAGGGGACTTCATCCTCAAACAGGTTCTGCACCAGAAGTCCCCTTTGCAGAATGGTTGAGAAATGGGGCAGGGCCTCCATCAACTTTTTCCTGGGACCAGTGTTTTACATTTTTTATTGAATTAGGGGAGAGGGGCCAAGCAACCCACCTCTTTGAGCCCATGTAGGCCCCGGGGACCCCATCCCCTGGGGTCCGGCCTTTTATAAAAAATGCATTTATATTAGGTAAGAGGATCCCCATGGCCGCCCTCCCCAGGCTAATTTCAGCCCCGGGATCCATTCACCCGGGACCCAGCTTCTTTAAAAAATGATGTGTTTCAATAGGGGTAGGGGAACACACAGCCCCCTTCCCTGGGCCAATTACAGCCCCAAGAACCCCATCTCCTGTGGCCAGGCAATATCTCCTGGGTGCCCCAGGGCACCCAATCTCCACTGGGACCCCAGAGGGAGCCTGAAGGCCCCCGCGGTCCCTGCTTGCTCCCAACCTCATGTGGGAGCCGGCATTGCTTTCAGACATAGGAAGCTGCTAAACATGCTGTGGGCACGCTCCGGAAGCCCCAACGAGTGGCCATTTTAACAGGTGGAGTGTGCAGCCTTTAAGACTGTGGGTTGCACCATGAATGGCAGTTTGTCATTACAAATTTTTACCAGCTTCCCTGCTGCTGGCGTCCACGTCTAGGTGTCTTCTACGTCTGTTTCTACTATTCAGCTCTTCCGCATCCCTGTTCGGCGGTGTTGGTGCATCAGGCTCCTCCTTCCACGTCATGTTTTTTGCAGATTTCTCTTGAATTCTCCCTGATACCACCATACCTGGAATACAGAAAGAAAGAGAGTTAACAGTGGAAAACTCTTCAACTGGAAAACATGCTGCTGCACCAGAAAATATTAAAAGAAAAACTCAATACTTATCTGAACACTTGTGGACAGTGCTTGAAGCTTAATTGCCTAAGGAAAGGAAAACAATCATTAGTGCCATGAACATTGTGATTAAAATACGCTCAGATTTTGACATCTCAGCTTAATATTATAATTAACCCTAATATATGAGGTGTTTGTTAAGTATCATTTTCTTGTTGACATTATTCTATGAGTAATTTAACTTAATCCATATGAGATGATAATTAAAAATTTGAATATTCAATAGAAAATGCTGACTAAGTTCATATATTAGATATAATTGCTCTTGTTTAATGTTCCTGAAGTTTTTTGGAAGTGAGTATCTTGGAAAACAGTTAGCGCTAGAAGTCAATGGAGAGTACTTAAAATAGGTATGAGTGAGAGATATAAAAATGCAGTTTGATCAAATATGTGAGATAAATATTATAACAATTAGATATTACATTGTGGCCCCTTCATTACAGATGCAGTGGATAAAAGGTGGAAGGGACCTTTAGAAACAAGAAGGGCAAGACCCCATATAAGTCTAAAAGTGGTACTGTGACGTCTACGAACTCATGTCCCTTTGGCACCTTGGGACAGGTAGGATCTGTATTACTAATCCACTTGTTCTATACGGAAGTTGAAAATTTATGGCATATCCATTTCACTCTTGCAAATCAAGTCCGGTAACAGTCTGAAACGTGCAGCTCCCTGTGCGTGAAAGTAAATCTTTTCCGCTTCCAGCAAGCGAGAGCATTTTGTCAGCTCTCGCTTGCTGGAAGCAGTGTGTTTGCTGTGACTTGTTGGGAGTGGTAAAGCTCCCATCAAGCCACAGCAAACAGCTATGTCCTGGAGATGGGCACCCTGGGGCATAACAGGAGCTGGCCCTGGGGAGTGGTGATCCCAAGGGCTATCTATGGCTCCAGGAGGGGGGCTGTGCGACCCCCCCTTCTTTCTTGTTGTGGGGTCTGCCTCGGGGAAGTGGCAATCCATGTGGCTGAGAATGGCTTGGAAGCGGGTCCACATTTAAAAAACATAATATGGCTCCAGGAGGTGTGGTTTCCCGTGGGGGTCTATGAGGGTCCCATTATGAATTTAGATAGACCTGGTGTGGTTGCAGACCGGAGGCACAGGGGTCTGCAAGGCCCCCCTAATTTATATTAGAGTAGCCCCAGGGAGGTGACTGTCTCCAGGATACAGGGTGATCCACGGGACACCCATATTTGTTAAAAATTACAATGGCCTCATATCCCCTGGACTTCCCACCCGGGGCTTAATAGAGAAGCGCTGGAGCCCACACTTCTCTTTTTTTTTGGCGGGAGCTGCAGCTCCAGGTAACTCCCGCAGACCCTCTGGGTCCTTTCCAAGTGTTGTAGGGTTCAGGATATTCCTACCCTGCCCCCTTCTCTTTTTTATATTTTATTTCAGGATTTTGCTCAGGTCAAGTCTAAAGATGGTTGAGAACACTTCCTAGTTTGAAGTGTTGGCAGCCAATCAGACTTGAGCACAGGGATTGTCAGATCCTTGGAGGAAAAGTGTCCCTATATATACAAATTGGGATTTTTCTCAATATTTCCCAAACTACTGAATGGATTTATGCTATGGATTTATGCTAAATTTACAAAAGGTACTTTGTAATTCTATTTAGCAGTTTGGGCTGTAGCTGTGTCTAAAGTTCCTGTGGGAATTAACATGGGAAACACGCAATTATTTCCCCACTCTTGACGGATCACCTCAAAACCTTTGAGTTGTCATCAGTGATGTCACTGACTATGTCATGAGTGATGGAATAATTGAGGTCATAAGCAGTGCATTACAGTGGTGTAATTTAGAGTTAGCTCAGATAACTATAACTGCTGAATTGCTATGATTTTGTACAAATTAAATCTGAGTCTAACTTTAACATCCCCGTAACCTCTGGTTTTTTCAAGGATTATATATATATATATATATATATATATATATATATATATATATATATATATATATATATATATATTCACTGAAAAAAACATAGGTTATAGACCATATGTAGTTAGGAATTAGCATTTACAAAACCTTATTTTACTCACACAAAACCATTGAAATTCACATATATAGTTAGTTGCACTAACTATATATCGCGCACCCGCAATCCACTACTGATGATGTCACATATTACATCATTCATGACATTGTCAGTGACATCACTGATGACATCACTGATGACATCATCCAGTGACTGTATTTTTCTGTAAAGTTAAAATATGTCTTACATATTTAAGTGGATGTATAAGTGTCTGGATGAAGGATTTAGTAGGTGCATGACTGACAACAGCTGTATGGGTGGTTGACTGTGTGCATGAGTGTATTGGTGAGTGAATGGATATCTCAGTGCTACATGTCAAAGTAAGTACATATGTAAAACACAGTACATGTGAGAGTTGACATATATAAATTACTGTGTATAAGAGCTAGTGAATGTGTGAGTGGCTGCATGGATCATTAAAAACTTGTATCAGTGATTGTATAAGAGAGTAAATGTGTGTTAGAATATGTCTGAATAAGTAAGGTGTGTATAACTGTATAGTTGAGGAAATGGAGGTGTGATTGATTCTTTGCATGACTGACTAGGTGTATGAGTAACTCCATGGATGAGTGACAATCTGTGAGTGTCTGTTTACACTGAGTGTATCTAAGGTTATATTAGAGTCTGAAGAGGTTCATCGTATTATCACATGAATGATGTCATCAGTGATGTTGTCAGTGATGTCATTTGAGTTTTCATCAGTGATGTCATCAGTGATGTCACTGACCATGTCATGAATGATGTAATATGTGAGTGGATTGCGGGTGCGCAATATATAGTTAGTGCAACTAACTATATATGCGAATTTCAATGGTTTTGTGTGAGTAAAATAAGGTTTTGTAAATGCTAATTCCTAACTATATATGGTCTATAATCTATGGTTTTTTCAGTGAATTTTCAAGGTTTTGTAAATGCTAATTCCTAACTATATATGGTCTATAACCTATGGTTTTTTCAGTGAATTTCAATGGTTTTTTAATAGCAAATATCAAAAGCTGTAAAATGTATTCTTCTTTTAATGGAAAAAAATATTTTATATGTGTTTAATAAAAAAATTTAATGTATATATATATATATTTTTTTTTTGTGTCGCTACCGGTCCGCGCACTTGAATGATGTAATATGTGAGTGGATTGCGGGTGCGCAATATATAGTTAGTGCAACTAACTATATATGCGAATTTCAATGGTTTTGTGTGAGTAAAATAAGGTTTTGTAAATGCTAATTCCTAACTATATATGGTCTATAATCTATGGTTTTTTCAGTGAATTTTCAAGGTTTTGTAAATGCTAATTCCTAACTATATATGGTCTATAACCTATGGTTTTTTCAGTGAATTTCAATGGTTTTTTAATAGCAAATATCAAAAGCTGTAAAATGTATTCTTCTTTTAATGGAAAAAAATATTTTATATGTGTTTAATAAAAAAATTTAATGTATATATATATATATTTTTTTTTTGTGTCGCTACCGGTCCGCGCACTTGGTAGCTTCCCGTTAGCTCAATTTGGTGCCGCGACCCGGTCCGCGCACCGGGAAACGTTCCATTAGCACAACTGACGCAGTGGAAAACAACATCGTGACGCGTCACATAAGCGCGACGTATCGCGTTGCCGCGTAATGCGTCTTATGACGCGCCGCGTTAGCCCACCCGGAAGTGCTCCGGAGTGCGAACCGAGGTACGAAGCGCAGCACCCCGGAAGCGCTCCGGGTGCGTAGCGGGACGCATAACGTAAGCGTAACAGGTCATGTGACCTAAAAATAACACTTTTCATTGGTTTAGAACATTTGTTTGTCCCAAATGATGAAAGCCCCACCTTTTTTCTCACTCTGACTTTCAACTTTGTGAGAGGAAGACCTGGTTTTTATTATTAAGTGATGGCTTCAGTAGTAGCTGCAGCTGGTGGACCCCCACCACCACCTCCTAGGAAGGAAGGACCACCTACACAGTTCCTTCCCAACCCTGAGGAAGCGGAGGAAGAAGAGGAAGAGGAGGTACAGCAGAGACAATTCTTGCCTGAACAGCCCCGGAAATTCCACCACAAAGATAACATTATTTGGCAATTTTTTTCTTTCCCTCAAGGCCAAAAAAAGGTCAATGCCCGACATGTGACATGCCTCATATGTAAAGGAGTTCTGTCCCGAGGCACACATAAAAAATATAGTTACGGAACCTATACTATGCATCGCCACATGCAGAGGTGGCATCCAATTAATTACAGCGTGGCTGAGGTGCGTCACCTCCGCGAAAACCCACCAACTCCTGTGGCCAGCACCTCGACACAGGAAAGTCTTTTGGGACCAGAGGCGAGGGAGACGGTCCCCAGTATCCAGAGCAATTTTGCACACATAAAGCTAGTGTGTATTTATTGTGGGGGACTACTTTGTTACGGGGAGATGAGTGTGAATTTAATGAACAGAGCATATGAAAACCACAAGTGCTCAAAACGCCCCAAAAAGTAATTTTTTTTTTTGCTCTGTTGAGCCCTTTCTAATGCCTGTTTTTCGTTGTTCCCCCTCAAAAAAAACATTTTTTTTTTAAATTGTTCAAAAAATACAAAAAAAAATGTTCAGAAAAATAATAAAAAAAATATAAAGCAACAAAAACAATAAAAAAAGTTCTTTTCAGAACTACCTCCCATTTATAAAAAATTGCTAAAATGTTTAGCACTCTGGCAATCTCTTTTTTTTTGATTTGCTTCCTGGTTAGCGCGCCGGTACGCGAACCGGAAGCGAACCAAAAAAAAAGAAAAAAAAAAATAGAGTGAATATAAGGGAAGGAGACAAAGAGAATAATGTTAAAAGAAAGACAGCTAGAGGGAGTAACACAGAGATACAGTATAATAGATAATTATACAAAGAAAAGATGTAAGAGGGTAAAATTGAGAAAAAGAAAATAGAAAAGGAAGTGAAAGAAAAAAAGAGTGTTGAAGAATAATAAACAAGAGTTACTTGGAGAATGTGAATGAATTTTTGAGGGGCCTTTCCTTCCCGTTTAAATTGGCTCTCTTCTTCTGGACTAAAACATGTTCTGTAGTGATACTTTTTCGTCTGCAAATGTTTCTTAAAAAAGATTTTGTTGTCTTACCCGGAGTTTTTTTGGTGACTTGACAAGTTTTTATTGTAGAGGACTGCTACAAAGGTTTACCAAGGTGGGGTGTAAGTCGCTTTGCTTCTTTTCTTTTTCTTTGCCTTGAAGGCATGTTTGAATTTTTCAAAAGATCTTGAGTTGAATCTGTGGTAAATTGTTTTAAAAAATGTTATTAACCACTATTACCAAATAGTAAACCAATAACAGTAAGCAAACAATTAACACACTAGTTGTCAATTCTACCTACGGTAATTTAGCAGCATAGACAAATGTAAAACCCACAAATAGTAGCAATGGAATGGAATGCTTCTACAATAATTTGCTTACTGGATGAGTTTAAAATCGTTTCTTGAAGTCACTTAGGTTTCAGAATATGTACTGCTAGAGTTTCATAGCCAGTATGGGGCATATTTACAAAGCCTTTGAGCCATTTTAAGTCAAAAAACACATTTTTAAAACACATCAAGTAAGTAAATTATTCTCCCAGATTCATGGGGGAAGTGACTTAAAATGGCCTAACACACATGGGGGCGTATTTACAAGGCCCTTGCACCACTTTTGTGTCACTTTTAACATGGGGAAAATAACGTGAAAGTGGCTCAAAGGCCTTGTAAATATGCCCCATGCTGGCTATGAAACTCTAGCAGTACATATCAAGAAACCTAAATGACTTCAAGAAACGTTTTTAAACACATAAAGTAAGCAAATTATTCTCCCAGATTCATGGGGGAAGTGACTTAAAATGCCCTAACACACATGAGGGCGTATTTACAAGGCCCTTGCACCAATTTTGCGTCACTTTTAACATGGGGAAAATAACGTGAAAGTGGCTCAAAGGCCTTGTAAATATGCCCCATGCTGGCTATGAAACTCTAGTAGTACATATCAAGAAACCTAAATGGCTTCAAGAAACGTTTTTAAACACATCAAGTAAGCAAATTATTCTCCCAGATTCATGGGGGAAGTGACTTAAAATGCCCTAACACACATGGGGGCGTATTTACAAGGCCCTTGCACCACGTTTGCATCTCTATTAACATGGGGAAAATGACGTGAAAGTGGCTCAAAGGCCTTGTAAATATGCCCCATGCTGGCTATGAAACTCTAACACTACATATCAAGAAACCTAAATGACTTCAAGAAACGTTTTTAAACACATCAAGTAAGCAAATTATTCTCCCAGATTCATGGAGAAGTGACTTAAAATGCCCTAACACACATGAGGGCGTATTTACAAGGCCCTTGCACCACTTTTGCGTCACTTTTAACATGGGGAAAATAACGTGAAAGTGGCTCAAAGTCCTTATAAATATTCCCCATGCTGGCTATGAAACTCTAGCAGTACATATCAAGAAACCTAAATGACATCAAGAAACGTGTTTAAACACATCAAGTAAACAAATTATTCTCCCTGAATCATGGGACAAGTGAAATATTTGTTTAAAGAAGCAGACACCATTTTTTCCTTCTCATAAATTTAAAAAGCATTCCTTTTCCTTAAAAACGATTTTCAAGTCATAATTTGAAAACACAGCACAGCTCCTATGTACAAGCACACCCTGTCAGTACTAATACTTCACATTATCTCCAATTAGAATTTCTCAAAGAAACAAAATCTTTTTGTAAAACACTTGACACAAAGCAACATTTTAAATACACAACTTTCTTCCTAATTTTCTCCCTAAAGCATACTAGTCTCTATCTAAATTAAATGAATCTTTTCTCACCTTACCAAATGCTTTTTGAATTTCAAAACAGTCTCAGACACAAACCAATTTTTCTTTAGCAGAGCAAAGGGTATGCACTCCAGAGGCTGCAACCAACAATGGCACAGAAATGCTGTAATTCATCACACACCTCTCTCATGTCACCCAATCAAAACTCTTCCCTCACTTTTTTCAAATCAACACCCTTCCCCCCTCTGCCCTTTCTGCCTTTTTTCCATAGCAACTACCTCCTGAAAGACCTCTCATGTTTACAAGATCGCACAACAATGTTTCAAATGAACTCTGAACTCTCAGTACACCAGCTTATCCAGTGCAATGTTTCTTAAAATGATTTTTTCTTAACCATTCGAATTACATCTTTCAAAGAACACATCCATGCACCCTAACTTTCTGTTTTCAGCAATCAAAATCCACCAATCACTGCTACTGAATCATTAGCACTGAAACTCCACAGTTTTTTTCTTTACAAACTCCTACTATTTCAACTGCCATTTCATTCCCACACTTCATCTGACTGCAGCAGAACCTCCTCTCACCATGTTTTCTGTCTGTATTCTTGGACATAGCTACATCCACTAGGCTCACAGGTACGCTGATACCAGAAATTTACACAACCTCAATTTACAAAATGTGGAAATCAAATGGATTGGCCAGAGAGGATTGAGATGTCACCAATTGATACCATTGATGAAAACCTTTTTGTATTTGCAAAACCCTGACCTCATAATAGTGCACTGTGGAGGAAATGATTTGGGCACTTTGACTGGGGTAGGTCTGGAAATGCTTTTAAAGGACACCTTTGAGCAATTGATGGCACTTTTTCCTCAAACTGCCTTGGTATATTCCAATATATGCCAAAGACAGAAATGGGGGTGGTCCAATCAATTTTGTCAACAAATTGAGAAAGCGAGGAAGCATGTAAATAAGTCTGTTTCAGCTTACATGAGAGACCATGGAATGGGCTCCATCTACAACAATAACTTGCGTTACTACATGCAAGATATCTACAGAGGAGATGGTGTGCACTTCTCAGATGAGGGGAACAGAGTTTTCATCCAGAATTTAAGACTGTGTATTGGTACCTACTTATAAGTACCTAAATCTTCCACAGACCCAAAAGCTTTTTTCAGAGCTACCCTAACTATGATCACTCTAAATAAATTTTAAATGTAACTTTTTTTTTACTAATTTTCACGATTTACGCTTTCCGGAGCGCTACCTGGTTCGCGCACCGGGCACTAACCGTGCGAAAATTTGATTTTTTTTTCTTTTTTGGGCATATATGGGCCTCCTCATCCACCCTCACAAAACCTAGGGGGTCAGGATATGTCTCCCTTGCCCCCTTTTACACAATCACAGCATTGTTTATCATCCATCTTGTGTCCAAATTAGACCTTAACGCAAGATGGAGGACTCCCGTTACGCTACCGGTAAGCTACCCGGTTCGCGTACTGGGAGGCGCTTCCACCGCGAAAAATCTGAATTTTTTTTGTTGGTTTTTTTTGCCCATGGGGCCCTTTAGTAGCCCCCACATCAATCGTAGGGGGTCAGGAGGGGTCTACCTTGCCCCCTTTCATTCATTTCCCCCTTCGTTTATTTCCACCTCTTGTCTCTCGATCCTACCGAGAGACAAGATGGCGGCCGCTCCGAACTGTTTAGAATGTTCACAGTCACCGGGGAGCCAATCTGCTTCTCCTCGCGAAGTCCGTAACGCGTCTGGTAAGCGAACCGGGGCGGTAACCGGGACGCTGTCACAGATATATATATTTTTTTGAACCTAAATTACTCAAAATCCACTGGAGCACATATCTTGAGACCTAGCAAAGGCACATCGGGCTACCAGTCCCTACAATTTTGCCAAGTTTCATAGCAATCCATTCAGCCGTTCGAGCTAAAAGTGAGTCCAACCGCCCTATGGAAAACTCAATGTTAAAAACACGTTTTGGGACCCCCCTTTTTTCTCGGCCCCCACTTCACGAAACCCCCCCAAACTTTCAGGGGACGCTCAGAAACAAAATGTGCCATTTTCCTGAAAATGTCAGCCAATTCCGTCCTTCAACGCCAAAGTTATTCAACATAGAATTTTCAGAAATCCCTATTCAAAAAAATCCTAACTATATATACCTACTGGCGACCGCCAGTAGGTAATATATATATAGTGGTTGTATATGTAAGTTAGTTGTTGCATTAGTGGTGTATGAGTGCCTCTATGGATCAGTGATGGAGTGTGTGTACAGTGTTGTTTTACTTTTTTTTAGATGTTTGTCTTTTCAAATTTTACATTAATTCTGCATTTTGGGTTTTAAGGCAAAATATGCTGTAGCATAGCCTACTTAAAAAAAAAGTAAAAATGTAAACGCTGATCGAGCAATTAGGATGTATCTGGACGGACTTCCATTGACTTCATTCAGGGCCTGTGTTCTGAACTAGAACACAGGCTCTCATTGAAGTAAGGGGTGGCTGGGGATAACCTTGCACCCTGTGATAGACACCCCATGGCGCCTGCCACACCGTGCGTGATTGGAAAGGGGGGTCCCTTGAGTCCTCCCATGGGCCCGATAGCACGCCCTGGGTAAAGGGAGGCCTGCTATGGGCCACCAAAGACAGATTCCAGCAGCTGACTCATTCCAGAGAAACCAAATTGGAAACGCTGTCCGAATCGATCATCGTACTCGCTCTCTAGGAAACCAAGTCCATAGAGCTGTATGATTCGGCTCTGAAAGACGCAACCTGTCTGAATGCCTTTTGGAACCGATTCGGACAGCTCTACCAGTTTCCAGGTATCGGAATCAGTAGTTGAGAAGTGTGTACGATTCGGTCATCATCAAGGGTTCCAGATAGGATTCGGTGAACCCAAATCCAATTTGGAGCCCTTCCGAATGACATCGGAATTGACCCCTAAGCGTGACCTAAACTTTATTTTGCACTTTCGATTTCGGAAGGGCAAAATATTACCTACACTATAATAGGGGCATTATTAGGAATCTGGCTGTCTATGGACCTCAAGACTCGTGGGGGTGCTGTGGTGGCAGTCCAGCCACCGCCGCACTTGTGGTCTGACCACCATATTATAAGTTTAGCAGCCATACTGCCATTTGACCACCGCAACCGTGTTCCCTGGTGGTGTTGCAGCGGTCAAGGGCTTAGATTATAGTGGCAATGCTGCTGTGCCACTGCCATGCATATTTTCAGTTTCCCAACTGCAAGCCTTACATGGCGGTCAGCACTGCCATGTAAAAGCTGGTGGTGGGGCGACAAAGGGGGCCCTACAGGCCCCACCTTCCCCCATGCAGATAGGTGCATGCAGGGGGCACATGTTGTGTCCCCCTGTGTGCCAGCATCCCCCCCCCAAGTTCAAGCAGAGCATGGACTTTACAGTCTATGCCATGCTGGAACACGCTGTGGTGGTCCCACTGCGGCAGTATTGAAGGCTCATTGAACCTTTTTACTGCACCGCGATGCGATCGCCATGCTGCCCACCCGACAGGCCATGATTTGTATTGCAATCTGGTGGGTGGGCAGCATTTTTGTTTGGTGGTGCAGGAGCGGGGCAGCGGTGAACTGCCAAGCTCCTGCATTGCCAAACTAGTAATGAGGCCCTTAGTCTGTTTTTCAAGGGGAAATTTAGTGAAGTACAGTGTACCTGAAAATATTTTTTTTTAAAGTTTTTTTGCAATTTAACACAAAAACTCTAGTAGACTATGTTTACCATTTAAACACACAATGCAGACTAAGTGCAGTCTAAGCAATATAGTAATTCTATTTTTAAATATATAAAGTTCAAAAAATAAATTTTACTTACCTTTACACACTATATAAACTGACTCATTCCTTCCTACACATTTCTAGAACAGTAGGACAATCTGTTTACAATTAACATCCAGAACACAGACAAAGTGTGGTCTAAACATGGCTACATTTGACTTTTGTAAGGGCAGTCTTTAGCAATTCACACACTGTTTTGTCATTGACATATGCCCCGGTATACCTCAAAATTACTGTGGAATACAGCGGCCCAATATATCAATATCTAATTCTGACTTATAAGCCAGATTCACATCACAAAGTTACACTTATCTGTAAGTTTACCATTCTTTGCTATTCACAAAGGTATTTTATTAGTAGTATCTTTACGACTGTGAAGCCTCCGTACATTAAAAGATAAGACTGTCCTATTGTTTTCATGCCCGTAGACTAGCCAGATGTAAATATACTACTCGTCAAATACTGTTGTGAATAGCAAACACTCATAAACGTACACAGAATAGCAAGTTCAGCTTTTTGAATCAGGGCCTATAACTTTAAATTACTGAATGAATGTAGATCTACTACCAAAAAGGACCCATAATCTATATTTCTGACAAATCTATTTAAACAATACTCTACAACACACCTCGCAACTCCACAGCACTCTAAGACATGCCACTCCGCTCTATGACACATCACTCCCCTCTACAACAACCCATTGCACCCTTCAACAGTTGACTCAATTTTATGACATTCCATAACACTACACTCTACAATACACCATTCCTCTCTACATCATGCTACTCCAGTCTACCACATAACACTCCACTCGACATGCCACTCCACTCTACTACATACCACTCCACTGTATCACACACAACTCCACTCTACCACATGCCACTGCACTCTACGCCACTCCACTATTTGCTATTATATTCTATGCCACTGAACTATACACTATTCCACTCTACGTCACAATACTCCACACTTTGCTTCTCCAGTCTACGTCACTGCACTGTACCTCCCTCCACTCTACTCTATGACACGCCACTCCCCTATATGCCACTCCACTCTACACTATTCCACTGTGTGCCAATCCACTCTACGCCACTTAACTGTACACCAGTCCACTCTATGCTACTCCATTGTACGTGACTCCACTCTACGCCACTCAAAGCCTCTCCACTCTGTATGCTGGCACTGTATGCCACTGCACTCTAAGCTATTCCCCTGTACTCAACTCCATTCAACACCCCTCCACTCTATGCAACTCTATTCTATGCTATTTAACTCTAGGTCACTGCACTTTATTCTACTACACACTACTCCACTTTTCACCACTCCACTTTACGCCACTCCACTCTACAGCACTCCACTCTACTTTGCCACACGCCTTTCCACTGTATGCCAATGCAATCCATTCTATTCTATGGCAAACCTCTACAGTCTACCCCACTCCACTCTACGGCACTCCACTCTACAACATACCACTCCATTCTACGCCACTCCAATCAACCCCACTCCACTATATGCTATTCCACTGTACGCCACTCCATTTTATGCCACTCCACTCTACACCACTCAACTGTGCGCCACCCCACTCTGTGCTATTCCACTGTATGCCACTCTAATGTACCCCACTACACTCTAGACCAATACAGTCTAGGATACTCAACGCCACTCAACTCTATGCTATTACACCTTACACCACTCCACTCTACCCAACTCCACTCCATGCCACTCCACTGTATGCCACTCCAGTCTATGCCACTCCCCTCTGTGCTATTCCAATCTATGCCACTCCAATCTGCACCACTCCAATGCATGCCATTCCAATGTATGACACTCCATTCTACTCCGGTCTACGACACTCTACAACGCTCCACTCTACCACACTATATTCCACTGTATACCACTACACTGTACAACTGTGTTGAGGGGGTGATGGGGGTGAAGTAAGGGCACGGAGACCAGATCTTGGAACGTAAGGTTTTATTTTTATGAAAGTTTACTTTTTCCTTTGGGACAGTCTTTCTCGGGCTAATATAGCAGGGTTGACTCCTCTTGTGCTTGCTTGGGATCTTCTATCTTCTTTCTTGGGGTCCTCAGCTGCCCACTCCTCCTCCTCGGTTACTCCACAGTGGGACATGCGTGGGGAGAAATGAGGACCAGTTAGGCATTGACCTTATTATTCATTTCACCTGGGGACCCCCGGGGTGGTATAGGGCATCGTGATTCGTGTATTTACAAGGCTATTTACACTAGGTGAGGGGGACCGTGGGGGTAGAAGGTGTAGGGATTCAGGATAGGTTAGGGCAGGGCACACAGAGTATTTGCAGAACGCTGCAACCGGCCAACTATGCACACAGAGTATTTGCAAAGTGCTACAACCGGCCAGCTATGCAGCACACTCTCTCACTCCTGTGAGGCACCTCCCCTCCTCCCAAACCAGCCTGAGACGCGCTGCCGTACCTGGTGAAGCCACACTCCCTGGTGAGTGTGGCTGGGCGAATCACGGGACGGTGGCCACCTGGCTCAGGAACTTCCTCCTGCAGCTTGTCTCCTTCTCCTACCGCTTCCTCTTCCGGACGCTCTTCCACACTCGACTCCTCTCCCTGCCACGCTTCTTCTCCCGACACTCGATCCCACATGAAACTCGCTCTCCCGGTGACGTCACACGCCAGTCTCAGGATTTCATGGATATGTACCAATCCCGCACTGTGCACGTCATTTGGGGGTGTGTCTTCCTCCTATACATATGCCCAGTTAAAGGGCCAGTCTTGTTGCTCCTTGGGAAGGCCTTTCCACAGCGACTGGTCGTCCGGTCTCCACTCGTCCTGGTTTGAGGGAAAAGAGGGAGGGGCAGTCCGGTCAGAGACCCACCAGTCCACAGCAGTGGTCACCCCTTCAGCCGATAAGTGTTCCCCGCTACAAACTGTCTACTACAGTTTATAGCAGTGTATCACAGTCTACTCCATTTATGCCACAGCACGACACTCTACAACCTTCCAAGCAACTCCCTCAATGTCACTCCACCCCAGTTCACAGCACTCTACTCTATGACACACTACTCTATTCTACTCCACTGTACTCCACTACTCCACTCTATGCCACTCCCCTCTACACTACTCTACGATGCACAGTGTCCTCCCAAATAATGCATTTCAGATGTCATAATTGTTGTTATCAATGCTATGATTTTAGATGAAACAAGTGATGTAATATGAAAGGATAAAAGCAGTGCATCGTAGAGGTGCGAGCCATAGTTAATGTAGTCTGGCTAGCAAGTTAACATCACTTTATACAGCAGTGTGTGAGTTATAGTAATTTGAGGCAGTGTGTAAATTATACATTCAATTTATGACTATAAGTTTTGAATTTCTATTCTGTATGTAGTTTAGGTCTGTTTTGTTTAGAAAGAATAAAATAAGTTTTCCTAACTATAGCTTATCCTTAATCTTAATGTAAAACCAAAAAATAACGAACATGTATCCTACACATATGTGTAACCTAATGTATATATTTAAAGTAATATATTTATATTGTAAATTAATACCATAAATAAATATGTAAATAAAAGTTATATATTCAGAAATATAAAAGCAATATTTAAACATTTAAATCAATTACTTTAATATTTACATCAATGAAAACGAGATATCAGTAAAAGCCATGACCCTTCAGGTGACCCTCTCTAAGCTTTCAAAAAATCTGTCTGGCCCAAGTCTATCACCACTATTGGAAGTTATGAGAGCAAAAATCGGGCCAACATTGTCGTACGGCATTGAGATTTTCAGGGGTAAACTAAACACCAATTTAAACCAACACATGACCAAAATCTACAAAAAAGTCCCTAATTTGCCTAAAACTGCCTCTGCTGCCCAGATCAGATTAGAACTGGGCTTATTAAATTATGAGGTTTCTAACATCGGCACGTATTTAAATCTTTGCCACAAACTTAGACAAGCAGATATAGGCTCATCAGAGTCATTAGTTTGATTGGATATCACCCAGAAAAATACAGGTGGCTCGTATGGTCGCCTTTTTAAGGATTCCATCCGCGAAATGGCTGCGGGCAACCTATGGGCCCTAAACTCTAGCACAACAGCATTTAAAACTAGCATTAAGAAACGTGTCAGAATGAGCTCCCTTATTATTGATAAAGCCCATTTCGCTAAACGCAGACATGCGTGGGCAATTATGAATTCTTACGGTCGGATATCTCCTGCTACCTACCTGTCCTGCACTTACTCCCTGTACTTAAAACTCAGCTTTATGGCTTTCAGATTGGGTGACTGGCTATTTCTCAAAGATTTGCCCTCTTGGCGTCGCACGTCAGAAGTTTTATTGTGTAGAGGGTGTGGCAAGATGGCTGAAACCTTGGAGCACGTGAATTTTCCTCTGCGGATAGGCAATTATTGCAGCTCTGAGCATTGAAAATACAGCTTTAAACATAGGCCTTACAACCTATATACGTCATGCATACCGTAATTTCACTCAGCAACTGGAAGGGCCTGCCAATGCCTCTTCCTTTTGAGTAATAGTTTATATTAAACTGCATTCTATTTTTATGCTGCTAAAACCGCTTTTCATTTGATCACATTTTATCATAACCCGCTGCTATTGATCTGCTTGCTGCTGTTTTTTTATCTGATCGCATTTTATCATAACCCGCTGTTATTTGCTGAACATCAGACTGTTTTTTACAAGCCCAACATTGCTAATTGTTAGTACCACAAACCTCTTCTGTTTTAATGCTATGTTGCCCTTGTTGTTCTGCACATTATGTTTTTTTAATCACCCATATGTAATAAAAGCAGCATAATGCGATTTACTCACATTAATGAAAAAGATTTAACAATATATATTAAAACATTTAACACAATTATAAATAATTAAAAATAATATAAAAATATTAATAATAATAAAATGTAATATTTATATGACAAAAAGGTATATCATCATTAAATAATATACTAATATTAATTCAAATTTAAGTAAAAACCGGATTTACTATTCCTACTTCAACATAAATGTGGTGACGGTAGCTATCATACGTGAGAGCAGCACTGAGCAGCAGAGCTGAGCAGAGCCCAGGAAAAAAGTCTGAGGAGTACTGCATACTACACGGCGTGCCCCCTCTCCCCACGGTCCCCGCGGTCCATACGGTCCATATTGGAGGCTCGTAAGCGGTAAGGTGGTAGAAAGGGGGTAAGAGTGTGGCCGGGTTGCTGAGGGTGTTTGGCAGCAGGGAGTAGTGAGCGTGGCCGCCATTAGGTGTGGCCGCTGAGTGCAAGCCCGGTGAGTGAGCGGAGGCAGCCCAACTAGGTTGGGTGCGGCTTGCGGCTAATTAGAGTGCCCTGCTCACTAGCCCCTTACCCTCAATGCTGGCTACACAGTTTTAATGCTCCATGAGCTCCCAAAGCACCCACGTAAAAAAATAGAAAGTGATGCACTCAGGGAGAACGAGTGGAGCACCAGTAATAGTTTAGCAGAGACAGAAACAACAAGTTGAGGCAACTTCAAATAAAGTAGCCAATGTAGTCAATGGGGGCTTTATGGAGGACCCATGCATAGTGGCACAAGGGGAAGGGTTACCACCCATTCCTGCCAGAACACCAAATTGCAAACAAAATAAAGTGGCGAGGAAAACTGACTTCTTGAAGAACCCGGTGGACGTTTTACTTACATATCGTAAGCATATGCACTTTTAGGGACCTTCAAAGCCCAATACAACCACAGCCGCCGAAGCATTGCAAAATGGTCCCATCGCAGCGATGAGTAAAAAAGAGGAGCTGAAACTTTTTTCCCCCTTGGGGGTCTAAATTCAAAGAAGGCTCCATTTACCTGGGAAACCTGGGACTTAAGCAGCGATCGGCTACGAGCAAGGGAAGGTAGCGAGTTAGTGATCTTGCAAAAGGTGACACCAGTAACACAGGAAGCGGGCGAGAATAGTATTCAACAATCAAATACAGAATCTCCAAATAGGGGTAGGGTGCCAACTGAGCCAACGGAACTTATGACTCCAACGAATCTACCTCGCTCAGGTAAAGAAATTCAGATTCTAGCATAGGTGCATCAACAAACAGACAACAATATGGTTAAGTTGGATGATCTAGTAGGAGTAGACCCTATACAGAAATGAAATCTGGAAATGAACTTACCGAGTGACATTGGGGGCCAACCAATCAATATAACATCTTCGGAGAAAGAAGTACAATCAGAAAACGTTTATGTATTATCTCAGAGAGGTTCCCCAAGTAGTCAATCACTTGGGGAACAAGGCCTGGTAAGCAACACTTGGGAGGTCTTACTCAATTCATTTAAATTGGTTGTTAATGCTTTGACATATCAATTGAGCAAGTTAGATATCCAGTGGGATCTTTTGAATACAATGGCGCTGTATATTACGGCTATTGATACGAAAATTAGAGTACTGAACCAGCTGTTACAAAGGGCTTAGGCTGAGATACAGCCCACTATCAGTTGTGCCGGTAGCCCAGTCCTGGATAAACTGTCCTCTCTTCCTAGGATGCTTGATCAGGTCCTAGCAGAGATAAAAGGGCAGTTACAATCTGCCAAAGCAGTGATGACCCCGCTATGTCAAACAAATATCAACATGAGGGTGATAGAAGGGAAAAAATCTGCCTGAGTAAGTGATCAGGAGAAGAGGAGCCCTTGAGGGGAAACTTCCAGTTCGGGGAAGTTACAGCAGAGGAAGGAAGCCGATTTATGTTTTCAAAGTAACCAGGATATAAACTAAGACCTTAGTGAAAGGTCCTTACGCGGCCAGTCATTGTTTAGACCATCGGGTAGGAACGGGTCAGTGGAGCAGGAAGTAGCAGAACTACCTGACAAGGGGAAGCGGTCAAGATAACTAAGCTTTCGAAGAGACAGCGCAAAAGTCTTAGGAAAAGTCATAGCAAAAAAGATAGAGAGAGCACCACAGGTCATCAAGGGAAGGTGTATCCAATTTTCCCCCAAAAATAGGTACCTAGTGGCGATCCCGGAAAAAAAGAATGAAGAGGCGGTAGTGGAAAACAATGAGGATAAGGGGATTGAGAGGATATCGGCTAGAGAAAAAGGAAAAACAACGACAAAGGTAAAGGATCGACAAACGGATGAGATCCATCTGGGTTCAGTCCAGGAAAAAAGGAGTTAACAAGCCAAATTAAAGCAGTTAGGTCAGCAGTGCGCTGGGAAAAAATGCAAAAAGCTCCTGAAGTAGAGAAAGGCACTGAAGATAAGGAGGAAAAGGAGATCAGAATGCGAGTAATGGAAAAACCAGCAAGGAGTGAAAAGGACCGACAAGGGGAACTGATGCAATGGCCGCCAGTAGTCTCCCATGTGGGAAATAAGGTCCCAGAAGAATTAGTCCAGGGTAAGAATACACAGCAGGACATAGTATGTACTATACAGCAGGGTCAAAGAGAGCAGTTGATTTGCCCCAGCCCACCTCGTATTCACTGTAAACCGACATTTTTCCAAAATATAAATCATGGAGGCATTTTGATAGAATAAGTATAGGGTCCATGATTCGAATGACAAAAGAAATATTGGTGCTAAATCAAATAGAGTCTACAGACACATACTCAGTTACATTCGTAAACATCCCGACATGGGAAGGTGAACGATTACCTGGGCCACACCAGCGGTAGCGGACTAACTATGGGCTGAAAGGGCGAAATTTGAAAAAAGGAGCATTGAAATGACTAGGGAAAAGGAGGAACCCTATCCACAGTTTTTATATCCTGATGGTTACGGAACTCCTTTTAAGATGGATGGAGAGGAGTGTGGTGGAGACGTCAAAACCAAATGAAAAGTCCATTAATGTGTAAGAATAAGTGGCAATTGGGTCTAATGATGACCTTAAAGGGGGCAAGGAGTTGCTCAATTACACAATACAGCCCCTCAGGTAGTTAACAACTATATGGACGCCATGGTGAGCGAAGCCCTATATCCAAAATCTGATTGGTCTTGGCTCCAGAGTGTCCTGAGTGCCATTTCAGACAAAGATCTAAGTACCTGACAGGATAAAGCCCCATTTGTCGACCATAAAGAGAACACATTTGCCATCTGTTCATGAAATATAGCGGGACTGTCAGCAAACGTAGATGACCAGGAATTTCAAATTTTCATTAGTAGATACCAGATAGTTCTCTTTCAAGAGACATGGGCACAAGAGGAAATCAAGCTTCTGGCATATTTATGTTACAGTAATCCAGCAATCAAAACAAAATCGAAGGGGCGAGCAGCAGGAGGTCTGGCTTTATACATAACAGTGAATCTAAAAATAAAAATCGAAGAAGTTGAAATTGCTCATCCGAACATACAAGCAAATAAGGTTTGGCCTCTTAGTCCAGCAAACATGTCTCCTTTGTTGATAATAAATGTGTATATGCATCCCCTTGGTAGCAGAAAAAAAGAAACTATCAAAATGATACTGAGTCTCTTAACAGCGCAAAGCATAATGAATCCAGTACCTCGGATCCTCTTGATGGGAGGCTTTAATATGAATCTCTTCCAGGTGATGCCTCAGGATCAATTATTGGACGTTATTGATCAAATCTGGCACATCCCGGCGACTGAAGTATTCAAACAACGATCAGATAGAATGGGTAAGGAAGTGAAGAGAAACCTGGAGCACCACGGTTTACGAGTATTGAATGGCCGGATGGGCCCAGATATCCCAGCCCAAGCAACTCATTACTCTGCAAAATCGAAAGCTGTTATAGATTATTCCTTAGTATCACTCCCATTATATCAGATGGTAACAAGCTACAAGTTGGGTAATAGGCTGGAACATGATCACCAACCACAAATGATCAGTCTTAATCAAAATATTTCTTTACACAAACAAGTTGCCCCTGAGTTAGGTCAATCCATCGGTCTTAATTATAAAAGGCCACATTGGTCACTAAGTAGCATACAAAACATCGAACAGCAAGCAAGAGACCTGTGGGAAGACTTATGTAATACTGATCAAAATCTTTTGACCCATTGAGAGCGGTTCTCAATCCGTTTAGTAGAGAACAATGCTGTTCAGTCAAAAGTCACGGTATCAAAGTCCACTTCTTTTTCAAAGAAGATGCCAGTACAACTTAAAACAGCAAAAAGGAAATTGAATCATGCCCTGAGGGTCCTAAGGAACAATGCATCCTTCAGGGTCAGGAGGAAGTCCTTACCAAAATTAAGGACACCTCATAATAAAGCGGTATGGGCCCAAACAAAAGCTGAATTAGCTATGTATTGGTGCAAAATTAATTATGCAGCAAAACGTAAAGATGTATGAGAGTTTTGGAGACTGGTAAACCAAGCTAATGTTAGGAATCAAAAACAAGTCATATTAAATATATTGGAAGAAACCTGGGAAAAGCATTTGTGTTCTACGTCAGGTGGCATAAGTATCAACAAATCTAGTTGAAGATGGAAAAGGTGATAACACAAGGGAAAATGCGCCAACAGAGATCCAGTACATAACCGTTCTAGTCGCCGGAGTGGAGCTCCGGGGCCAAATGGCCTTCCTCAAGCACTATACAAGGAAAATCCACAAGACTGGGCACAGAAATTGACATTATTATTTAATTACGTTCTGGTGAATGAAGAAATCCTAGATAAATGGAGGGGCTCAATTCTGGCCCCGATCTATGAAGCTGGACAAGCCTTGGACCCTGCCAAGCAATTTTCGCCAAATGTTTGCTGGCAGAGTTAACAGTTTGGGTGGGCGCCAGAAAATTGCTGCCAAAGAATCAGACAGGGTTAATTAAAGGCATGGGGACTATTATTAACATTCAAATGTTAGCTCTCATAATTGAAATGGCAAGGTGTCGCTCATTGAATCTTTATCAGTGTTTTATTGGTTTTAGCTCTGCCTTTGACACAGTGCAAAGGAACATTCTATGGAATAAGTTATCGAAAATGGGAAATGCACCTAGACTTCTGAGAGCGATCCAACTGCTGTATACTAATACCTGGAGGAGGATAAGGTTGGGTCAGGGAACAGCATTTCTAAAAAATGGAATGGCTTGAAGAAAGGATGTGTCCTGGCTCCAATCTTGTTCAACCTTTATCTTGCTGACATTTCTTCAGGGTTGAATAGTATCAACTCACACTCTCCGTTGGTGGCCGGCTTTAAGGTCTCCCACTTATTGTATGCCAACGATATTGTGTTAATAAGTTATACAAAGGTGGGGCTGCAGAGGTTAATTAGCGAAACTGCTCTTTATGCTTCATCTCATGGGTTAAAGGTCAACATAAAGAAGACAAAATCTATGCTGATGTCAAGAGGGACAGCAGCACGACCCATATTGAGCATAGAAGGGACCGTGTTAGAATAAGTCACAGAGCACAAATATCTGGATGTCATATTAGACGCAAGGAGTTCGGGTAAGAATCAGTGTGCAGCACTACAGAGAAGAAATAATTAATTAACTGCAGCATTCTCTACCCTCCAGAAAGGGCTCTCTCTCAAACCGTTATTAAAAGTTATGTCAGTTAAACATGTTCCATCTCTGACATATGGAGTAGAGACTTTAAAAAGAAGTGCTGATAATATCATAGACAAGCTTGTGACAGCTACCTATCGTTGCCTGTTTAATCTTCCTCAGCAGACATCACCTGCGCAAATTAAACTAGAGTTTGGACTTAAACGACAGATTTTAAACAGCTTAGGGGCATCTTTGAAATTCTGTCATAAACTTAGAAGGGATAATAACTCTATGCTTAAGACAGTGGTGTGAGAGGCCATATGTGACAGCAATCATAACAGGCCCATGAATATTTTAAATTGGCTTTTGACTCATTTAAGGCGGAACAATTATGGGCTCTAACCCTCTCTCAGGTGGCATTTAACAAAGTTATAAATGGGTGAAGTAAAAAAAAAATTCTTCGCTATTGGACTGGGCATTATTGGCAAAGAGATTCCATGCATAGACAGTGATCACATCTTATGGCATGCTCAAACCCCAGAGTTATCTAGGGGACCTGAATGGCCTAAGGGCCAAGCTGAAGTTTATGAGACTCCGATTTGGTAGTAGCCAATTTTGCGGTGATACCCCAGCTTGGAAAAAGATGAGTAGTTAAAGGATGTGCTGCCTCTGTAATTATAAGAGAGAAGATATAGGCCGTATCATTTGTAGCTGCCCAGCTTTAATAGTTGAACGTAGAAGACTGCTGAGGTAGGATTTTAATAGTCAACTGATACGAACATGTTGACAAGCAGTCATTGCCTGCTTGCAGGGAGAATTTTTACAATTTACTGGCAGATTTTTGAAGTTCATAGAAATAGTAGAGAGGAAACTCACTAACAGTGGTTAATGAAGGGATTTAAGCATTTTATAACTTGATTAATAGTATTTTAATTATGTGGTTTTTAAACAAAGGTTAATGGTTTCGTTATGTATGAAATGTAAGACAATTGTATAAAGGTGTTTTATTGTAAGTTTTTATTAACTGAACAATAATAAAAAAATCACTTTCATAAACAAAGTCAGAGAGATTGCTGGACTTTGGAGGGGTCACATTTACTATTCCCACTCCAGTTTAAGCCACAGATTGTGATGGTGTTGAATGTCTGAGGGGTCAAATGTACTATTCCCATTCCATCCAAAACAAAAGCATGGAAAGTGTTTTGAAGAGGTTAGATTTAATATTCCTACTTCAATCTAAACAACAGAAGGAAATCATTTAACTTCAAGGAGGTTAGATTTATTACTCTCACTCCAACCTAAACAACAGTAGGGAAAGGGTTTGAAATTGAAAGGGTTAAATTTACTATTCCCACCCAAAATTAAGCAACAATAATGAAAGCACTGGACGTGGAACGGTTAGATTTCATTATTCCCACACCTATTCCCACTCATATTTTAAGCTATCGAAGAAAATTGTTGGACTTTCGAGGGTCAGATTTACTATTTCACTTTATTCATCAATAGAAAAAGTATTGGCCTTCAGAAAGGTTACCAAACAATTCCATTAGAGTCATTTAAAACACAAACTCAAATACCTAACAACATAAAATGATTAACCATATTTAAACTACAAAACATATATACAATATACATTTTAATAAAATGTAAATATTATTATAAAAATACAAAATAAATCTTCAATTTAAAATATAAATGAAACAAAATAAAAAACAATAATACATATAAAATACATTTGTTTATAAATAGTATAAATTAGTCATTACATTGTTCAAATAAAACAAATCATTGGCAAATAATTAAGTAAAAGATTACATAACTTTTTATCAATTAAATATTTAAATAACATAAAAAATAATTTAAAAAACAATGCCAATTTGAATAACTTCACACCCTCTTTCCCTACAAACCAAACAACTGGCAACCAAATCATATATGAGCAATTATATTATTAAAAATATTAAATATCACAAATTAAACTTTTCAAGTGAAATAATTTAACATTTAAAACATTTACACAAATACCAATTAAATATTTAATGTACCGTAAAATGAATTACATTAACAATCAATTCTTTACAATATAATTAACTTCTGACCACATTCCCCTACAAACCCATTGACCCTCTACATATTATAAAGTACTAATTACATTTAAAAAATATAAAATAATAAAAATAACAACTTGTATTAATTTTCCGTTCTATCCAGTTGCTGTCATACAGGTATATATACATACAGGTCCAAGTTTGATTATTTAACATTAGCTAATGGTTTTCAGTACCTATTACCATCATTTTTTACAATAGTGCAGGGTTATACCTTTCCACATTACATTTGTTACCTGTTCACTTATGTCCATGTTCACATTTAAAAAAATTAAACTGCTCTTTTAAATTTACAAGCTATATTTGACAAACTAACAATCATTCTAATGTTACTAACACCTGAAATATACCAATACATATATTTGTGTGTGTGTGTGTGTGCGTGTGTGTGTGTATATATATATATATATATATATATATATATATATATATATATATATATATATATATATATATATATATATATATATATATATATATTTTCACACAATGTGGTCTGCTCACAGGATCGCTCCACAGCGGGTGCTGGCGTTGGGCCAGACCAATGGCCAAAAGACAATTTTTTGCACAAAGGACGCCGCACACAGCAACTTCTTTTTTACTGATTTATTTCAGTGCCCAGACTAACACCAACGCGTTTCAGCCTGACGGCCTTGCTCACGGTAAGTGCAACTACTTTCTTGCAACTGTTTATACTCTTTTTTGATTTCTACTATTCCCATAGACTTCTGGGATATGTAGTCCATGTTCACATACAAGAATACACTCTCTGTTAGACATTGTTCTCAAATTGATTTCATGGGATATTTTTGTCGCAATGCATTTAAAAAAACAAGTGTGCATTAGGTCAGACATTTTAGCATGCATGTCAAAAACTTTAGTATTTCAATGCTGTTGATAACATTTATAATACATGTAACATTGTCACATTTACGTATTTTCAAAGCATTTTTATGTACATGAGGCCAGCTCATTGCAACTTGCATCTATGTATAAGTCCTACATTATGGTATAGTACCCATATCAAATTGCTTATACATGATATTTCCATGCTTGATGTCCTTGTCTCTTACGAAGGCAGATATTTTTAGGGCCTACTGTCTCGCTTGTTACTCCAAATGCACATAGAGCTCCTCGTCGAAGTTCATGCCTCCAGGAATTTTAGTTCTTAGTCTTATAATGTACTTTGATTCCAACTGTCGGAGTTTCTTTTTCCAATCTCCCATCCTCTCGTGTTCCTCCACAAAAAATATATATATATATATATATATATATATATATATATATATATATATATATATATATATTACCTACTGGCGATAGCCAGTAGGTATATATAGTTAGGATTTTTTCTCTATGGAACTTTTGAAAATTCTATGTCTAATAACTTTGGCGTTTGTGGACGGAATCGGCTGAAATTTTCAGGAAAATGGCACATTTTGTTTCTGAGCAGCCCCTGAAAATTTCGGGGGGTTTCGTCAAGGGGGGGGCCGAGAAAAAAGGGGGGTCCCAAAACGCATTTTTCCCATGTTAATTTCCATAGGGCGTTTGGCCTCACTTTTAGCTCGAACGGCTGAATGGATTTGCACGAAACTTTGCAAAATTGTAGGGACTGTTAGCCCGATGTGCCTTTGCTGGGTCTCAATATATGTGCTCCAGTGGATTTTGAGAAATTAACGTTTAAAAAAACAGATATATCTGTGACAGCGTCCTGGATAGCGCCCTAGATCGCGTACTTTTCGCGTAACGGAGCTTTGCGAAGCGAAGCTGATTGGCTCTCCGGTGTCTGTCAACATTCTGAACAGTCCGGAGCGGCCGCCATCTTGTCTCTCGGTAGGATCGAGAGACAAGAGGAGGAGAAAAACGAAGGGGGAATTTAATGAAAGGGGGCAAGGTAGACTCCTCTTGACCCCCTAGGAATGATGTTGGGGTTATTAAAGGGTCCCGTGGGGAAAATAAAAAAAATGTGATTTTTCGCGGTAGAAGCGCTTCCCGGTTCGCGAACCGTGCCGCAAACTGGTAGAGAAACGGGAATTCGCCATTTTGTGTTTCGGTTTAATTCAATTACAGGGTATAAGGGGGTACGGGAGACGTATCCTGACCCCTTATGTTTTCTGAGGGTGGCTGAGGAGGCTCATATATGTTGATACATGTCTTCCAGCGGCTGTGCGTGAGCGTTTTTTTTTTTTGCTGCGTGACGTCTGTTAACGTTCGATTCGATGGAAATCAGGAACTGTTGACCGCCATTTTGTCACTGCGAGTAAATATTTTGTTAAAAATAATTGTTATAAATTAATCCTTATTGATAAACATTGTCTGCGCCATCTTGCCTTTTTTGCAATGCCACACTTTTGTCGTGCACGGCAGCCATTTTAGATGCCTTGACCAGACCCACTCTCTGCATGCCGCCGATCCTCAGCATGGCTCCCCACCCTTGCAAGCATCTCCCCCACGCACTGGTCACCCCCGCTCTCTCTCTCATGCATGGGCCAGAAACCTCCTCCCATCTGCGCAGTTCTTCTCTGAGAATCACACCCTGTGCCCGCCCGACACCTCCCTTTCACCCTATTCACTACTGCACCCTCTGACACTCCTCTTCCTCGGTGTCCGATTGTCCAGGCCGGTCCCAGGCTATCACCCAGCCCTGCAGATGTAGTTTATGGCCCCAGCTGTAAAGAATCACCCCTCTTCAAAGGAGTTACAGTAGATCAAGGCCCCCACCCGATGAGATCCGTCACACCATACGCGTTCCTACTATCTGATAACCATCCTGTATTGTGCTTGGGGAGGGGATTCTCACTGTGAGGGTGTGTGGGTCCGAGCCTGAAGCGGAAGATTCCAAAGATGCCTCTTTGTACATCAAAGTTTTTACAATTATGTGTCACATTAAAAATATATAGCACTCCAACAAAGTAGTAGGATTATAAAACTTTAATAACTTATAAATATATACAACGCAACAAAAACAGTAAATACATTTAAACATTTTTTTGAAAAAAGAAGCAACAATGGTCAGTAGCTGTCTTTTGTGCGAATAGTCCCAAGGCAGCACAACGTGCTGAGTTCTGGACGGCACCCAGGTGATGTCACCCGGGTGCCGCACTGGTTTTGGTATCCTACAATGCTGCTCCGAAAAACGGCGTGGGGCGTCCCGGGGGGTGCGGGGGGAGGCCTCGTCAGTAGCGGTCTGTTGTGCGAATAGTCCCAAGGCAGCAGAACGCGCTGAGATGTGGATGGCACCCAGGTGATGTCCATTAAGTTGCCGCACTGGTTTTGGTATCCTACAATGCTGCTCCGAAAAACGGCGTGGGGTGCCCCGGGGGGGGGGGGGAGGCGCCGTGAACGGGCCTCCCCAGGTGGAGGCTCGTCTGCTGTAGTGGGGCGCCCCTTTACCGTTTCAGTTGCCATTCCGTCCGCTTTTGGTACACTGTGCCAAAATCCGCCATTCAGCTGAGTTGCGCCCACTCTTGCGGTTCAGCGATAGGCGGCTGCTACAGGACTCTCAAAATGGCGGCAGGCTCTTTCCTTTTTGGGCCTGGTCCACTAAAATGGCCCTGGGACACCTTGGAACTCGGACGCTTGTCTGCTCGGTCTTGGACCCCATTCTCGAAAGCGTCCCATGAGCCTTGAAGATTCTACAAAAGTCTTGGGGGCCCCCGACTACTGCAGGCTTCCGGTGGGGAGCGGCTGCCATGATTGCTCGCGGAATGACCACGACGGCGCCACGAGATGGTGGTGCTTTCATGCTGACGCCATCTTCAGTCTGAAACATCCAGAAACAAGGTGGGGTTTTCATCGTTTGGGAAAAAAAAATGTTTTAATCCAATGAAAAGTGTTATTTTTAGATCATATGAGCAAGCCTTCCATCATTAGAAAACCAAAAGTAAAATGAACCAATGAAAAGTTTTATAAACAAGTCACATGACCTTTTATGCGGCATAGGGCTATAAAAAGCGTAGAAAATCCGTTGGCACGTGAGGCGGCGTCAGTAGCGGACCGATGTGCGAATAGGCCGAAGGCAGCACAACGCGCCAAGATCCGGATGGCACCGAGGTGGTGTCCAGCAAGTTGCCGCACTGGTGTGGCCATCCTACAATGCTGCGCCGAAAGTCGGCGTGGGGCGCCCCGTTGGCCTGTGAGGTCGCGTCAGTCAGTGGGGGCTGTTTGAGGATCTGACTGCATTGCGAAGCAATGTGATGCTGTGCGTCGCCCCCAAGATGGAGGCTCCTCGGCTGCAGTGGGGCGCCCCTTGGAGTTTCACTCGCTATCCAGCTGAGTTGCGTCCGCACTTGTGGCTACAGTAGGCCAAAGGCAGCACAACGCACCGAGATCTGGATGGCACCGAGGTGGTGTCCAGCAAGTTGCCGCACTGGTGTGGCCATCCTACAATGCTGCGCCGAAAGTCGGCGTGGGGTGCCCCGTTGGCCTGTGAGGTGGTGTCAGTAGCGGACTGATGTGTGAATAGGCCGGAACCAGCACAAGGCGCCAAGATCCGGATGGCACCGAGGTGGTGTCATAGTTGAGAGTTCTGAGCAGCGCTTTTAACACTGTCTGAAGCTTATTTGCACCTGCTGCAACTTCACTATTGCCCTGGTGTGGCCAAAGATCGCCCATGACATAGGCGGCCGGCACCCGGGGTCCGGCGGAACTTTTTTCCTTTTCCTTTCTGCATCTTGTCCCACAATCCGTTTGACCTGAAGACACGACCAGGTCCCTGAATGTGTGCAGGGGGACGCTATTGATTGAATCAAAATGGCGGCTTCACGCAAAGCTGACTCAAGCGTTGCTGCTGATGCTATACAGACAAAAACAGGTTTTCAGTTTGTACATTCTTCTGGATTTTTCCATCCAAAATGGCGCCGGTATAAATGGGACTCGTAACTCCTTGTTGTGTACTGGTTGCACAACCTTGATATCACGAGATACGTATGCAGTTTTGAAGCACATGGCGGGCGGGGACGAGAATTGATTGAATATTTCGACATCCCTATTGATATTAAGTTCTGATGTGTTATTGATTACTGTACTATTGAAAGTTCGAATTAACGTCACCCATGGTACTTGCCCGCAAATGTATATCTAGATAATTTTATTGTAAGTGGCCCTGTCGTATTTTAATTACAAAATGTAAGTCCACCGATTCCGCAACTGTTAGACACCTTAGTTCTTGCAACCTAATGGCCCGCTCGTTACGTTCCTCTACAGTGTAAATGTCTCCTCATCATATACGATTCCAGTTTGCTCCGTGGCCGGCCCACGTGGTTGTAGGCCCGTATTTGTATACTGACATTTTCACAATAAAGGTTTTTAAAACAAAACATGGTAGTAGTATTTACATTGGTAAAGTTTTTAATTTTAGTCACTGTTTTCGAATCAGTAAAAGGCAAGTGAAATAAAGCAGTCCAATTACATGACGGATAAAAGGTATAATACGCAGGAACGCAGTAAAGATAAATGGTCAAGGGCTGTTGTGTTTTCTACTACTGCAACATAAAGTGATCGATAAGAATCTGATATTCAGGCGTATCGGCGACTAAGACAGCAGTCCGAGCCTCTTTTGCTCATCGGCTCCGTCATGGGACGAAGAAACGCCCTTTTTCTCGAAAAAGGAATATATTTTACTTTCAGGACAGTTGTAAATTTTCCGGGAAAGTACATTAGCCTGGAACATTATAACATATATGTTTAAGAAAATATAATATTCGAAAGCAATAAAAAGCATAATTTTTAGGTCATATGACCAAGTCTTTCATCATTAGAATAACAAAAGTAAAATGAACCAATGAAAAGTTTTATTAACAAGTCACATGACCTGTTTTGCTTACGTTACACGCTGCGCGCCGCGCCCCGGATCGCTTCCGGGAAGCTGCGCTTCGCGCACCGGAGCACTTCCGGGTGCGCTAACGCGGCGTGTCATATAACGCATTACGCGACAACGTAGGTCCAGAATATAGTCAAAATGTCTCCACCAACCAGCGGTCGGAACACAACCCCTTTCAGCAGTCTAAAAAGTTCTGTTAAATGACAACAGAAGGGACAGGCAACAAGAACCTTTAGTCAAAGAGGGGAGGGCAAGTTCTTCTCTACCGGGTCACGTTGGGGCGCTACCGGAACTGATCGAATTGGTAGTCTACAGTGTTTCTGGATGTTTCAGACTGAAGCTGGCGTCAGCATGAGAGCACCACCATCTCGTAGCTCAGTCGTGGCCATTCCACGAGCAATCATGGCAGCCGCACCCCACCAGAAGCCTGCGGGAGTCGGGGGCCCCCAAGACTTTTGTAGAATCTTCAAGGCTGAGGGGACGCTTTCGAGAATGGGGCCCAAGACCTAGCAGACAAGCGTCCGAGTTCCAAGGTGTCCCAGGGCCATTTTAGTGGACCACGCCCAAATCTGAAGAGCCGGCCGCCATTTTGAGAGTCCTGTGGCAGCTGCCTATCGCTGCATCGGAAGAGTGGGAGCAACTCAACTACATGGTGAGCGAGACGCTGTAGTCGCAAGAGCGGGCGGTAAACAGCTGAATGGTGGAAGAGGCACAGTGTAGCAAAAGCGGGCGGAATGGCAACTGAAACGGTAAAGGGGCGCCCCACTACAGCATGTCTTCAGGTCAAACGGATTGTGGGACAAGGTCCAGAATGAAAGAGTCATTAAAAGGCAAAAAGTTCCGCTGGACCCCGGGAGCCGGCCGCCTATGTCGGGGGCGATCTTAGGCCACACCAGGGCAACACGACTTGGGGAGGGGGCAGGAGCCAAGCGCCCCCTCCCAGTCCGCGCCACCACACCGTATGTTGAAAATCTGATGCCATCGTTCTACAAACTCTCAACCAGCCTTGGAGAATGTACAAACTGAAAACCAGTTTTTGTCTGCATAGCATCAGCAGCAACTCTTGCTATCAGAGTGCATGAGTTTCATGCTCGATCGATTGAGCTAGCCGGATCAGGCAACAAAAAGTATAAAATAGTTATGTAAATAGTTATTTAATAAAATGTTTTACCCTGTTACTTTGCTGGTGTGTTGTATATATTTATAATATTTGCATAGAGTTTATCGTTATTTTGGGCGGGGTGGGTGGCGGAGCCGAGCTGTCTTGCAGCCATCATGGTGTGGAGCTCAGTTCATCTCACTAGTTTCTTATTTCTCATGAAGGGTTGTTCCTAATGTTTCTATTTTAGCGAGGTCAAAAAGAGATCCCATTAGTGGGCTACTGATTTTGCTCGATTACTTTTGTTTTTCTACACGATTTTTCACTATCTGCAAAGACTAAACAGAGTATTGCGACTCTGTGCTTGTTTGTAAATAGAGAATGAACCAAAGAGAATCAATTCTAAAACAGTAAATGCTTGGATAACAATCAATCAAATGGAGAGACAAGCAGGCACGACGGATTACAACGGGGGCAAAGGCCTGCGTTAACTACCCTTCACTATCTGCAAAGAGAGAGTACTACTAAGAGAAAAGAGGGGGGGGGCAGCGTTCAAAGCACATCAGCGTGCATAAACACGAAAATGTTTTTACCTATCACGTACTTGACATTTGACAGCTTTTGATATTTGCTATTAAAAAACCATTGAAATTCACTGAAAAAACCATAGGTTATAGACCATATATAGTTAGGAATTAGCATTCACAAAACCTTGAAAATTCACTGAAAAAACCATAGGTTTTAGGCCATATATAGTTAGGGATTAGCATTTACAAAACGTTAATTTACTCGCACAAAACCATAGAAATTCGCATATATAGTTAGATGCAATAACTATATATCGCGCACCCGCAATCCACTGCTGATGATGTCACATATTACATCATTCATGACATGGTCAGTGACATCACTGATGACATCACTGATGACATCATCCAGTGACTGTATGTTTCTGTAAAGTTAAAATATGTCTTACATATTGAAGAATGAGTGGATGTATAAGTGTCTGAATGAAGGATTTAGTAGGTGCATGACTGACTGTATGAGAGAGTGATTAAATGTGTCTCACTGAGTGCATGGGTTAGTGACTAAACTGTCTTAATTTGTGCATCATTATATCTGTTGTTCTATGAACTGCTGCATGTGTTGATCAGTAGCTATATGAGTAACTATATGGGTTATTGATTGGTTGCCCAAGTATTTGTATGGGAGAGTGAGTGTGTGTGTGTGGGGGTGGCTGGGAGGTGTGTGACTCTGTGCATACATGTGTGAACAGTTGATTCACTAGATCTATGGGTTCAAAACTGCATGTGGAAATAGCTGTATGGGTGGTTGACTGTGTACGAGTGTATTGGTGAGTGAATGGATATCTCAGTGCTACATGTCAAAGTAAGTACATATGTAAAACACAGTACATGTGAGAGTTCACATATATAAGTTACTGTGTATAAGAGCCAGTGAATATGTGAGTGGCTGAATGGATCATTGAAAACTTGTATCAGGAATTGCATAAGAGAGTAAATATGTGTTAGTATATGTTTGAATAAGTGAGGTGTGTATAACTGTATAGTTGAGGAAATGGAGGTGTGATTGATTCAGTGCATGACTGACTAGGTGTGTGAGTAACTCCATGGATGAGTGACAGTCTGTGAGTGTCTGTTTACTCTGAGTGTATCTAAGGTTATATTAGAGTCTGAAGAGGTTGATCGTATTATCACATGATTGATGTCATCAGTGATGTTGTCAGTGATGTCATTTGAGTTGTCATCAGTGATGTCATTTGAGTTGTCATCAGTGATGTCATCAGTGATGTCACTGACCATGTCATGAATGATGTAATATGTGACATCATCAGCAGTGGATTGCGGGTGCGCGATATATAGTTATTGCATCTAACTATATATGCGAATTTCTATGGTTTTGTGCGAGTAAATTTAGGTTTTGTAAATGCTAATCCCTAACTATATATGGCCTAAAACCTATGGTTTTTTCAGTGAATATATATATACATATATATATCAAGGAGCGCTGACGTTCTAAGCGAGGGCGGGAAAGGATCGATATATATATGTATATATATTAAGTTTGGGCTGAAAATTCATTCCGCTCACGGAATTTGCAAATTTATGGCAATTTCGCAATCCGCGAATCAAGGGAAATTGGCAAACAATTCGCAATTCGCAACTTGGCAAATTTTTTTTGCTTTTTCGCGCTTCAAAAATACGATCTTGCACGCGCGGCATTGACTTACCGTGATTCTGAGTTCACTGAGTTGTTTTCCTCCCGGTTTGCGTGCTCTGCGTCATTTTGGATCTGGCTGCGTGATCGCGCAAGACTTTTCGACCGCGAGTATGTCAAGGGGTCCCGCCATCTTGCACTGCGAGACTTTGAGAACGCGAATGCGTCATAAGGGCCCGCGATCACATATCGCAAGAGTAAACAATAGCGAATACGTAGATGCGACGCGCAGCTGACATCCAGCGGGAGATTTGAACAGCTCGCTTGCAAAAATTACAATTCTGCACAAGAAATCTATCCCTGGCAGCATAAATCTTCTGAAAATGATGATTTGGATCAGAATAACTCCTCAGATTGACATTTGGCTGCACTTTTTTGTGCAAGGAGTCCATTTTTGGAGGGTGGGAGGAAGGAAGTGCCCCAGAGTCTCTAACTTCCTGTCCAGCAGGCTCCACCCACTGCTTTGTTCATGTCCTGGTCACTTTTCATTTGGATTTGGAGCTGGAAGGATTACTCTTTGTGGCTGCTGCTGGATATTTGTATTTGAGGACTTTTTGTTTGGATCACTTTTGGATTTGAGATTTTACAAGTAAGTTGGTGTTGTTTGTTTAGGGCATTGCAGTTGCTGCAACTACAATTTATAAACTTTTTCACAACTTTAAAAAAAATATATTGTGGGTAGCCACAGTATCCAGTAGGCCCAGGGTTAGTCATGGGTGCATGATACAACTGATTTTGTTGAACTTAAATATAATTTACAGGCCGGCATGGATGGCATGGAAATGAATAGCTCACTGTTATATGTGGAAGTTTTATTTTTATTTTGGGGTGCGTGTTAAAGACACACTAGCCAGTAGGCCCAGGGGTAGTCAGTGGTGCATGGACTAAGTCTTTCTGTGGGGTCTCTTGAATTTAAACATCATTTAGGGCATGGATGGCATTGGATTGATGTGATTTTTGTGTGTATTTTGATTTTTTGGGTGTTGTTGGGGCCTGGTCCAGGGCCTGGCCATGTGGGTGGGGGTCTAGGGGTCATTTTGAAGCCAGGCAGTGTGCTTTGTGCCATAGGCCTGCACCCAGTCTGCCTTGCTTTCATCCATTATGCCCAGGGCAGGGTACTCAGTGGTCCATGGACCAAGTCTTTCTGTGGGGTCTCTTGAATTTAAACATCATTTAGGGGATGGCTGGCATTGGACTGAGGTGATTTTTGTGTGTATTTCGATTTTTTGGGTGTTGTTGGGGTCAGGTCCAGGGCCTGGCCATGTGGGTGGAGATCTAGGGGCCATGTTGAATCCAGGCAGTGTGCTTTGTGCCATAGGCCTGCACCCAGTCTGCCTTGCTTTCATCCATTATGCCATGGGGTACTCAGTGGTGCATGGACCAAGTCTTTCTGTGGGGTCTCTTGAATTTAAACATCATTTAGGGCATGGATGGCATTGGATTGAGGTGATTGTGTGTATTTCGATTTTTTGGGTGTTGTTGGGTCCTGGTCAAGTCAAGTCAAGTCAAATAATTTATATAGCGCGCTACATACCCAGAGGGTCTCAAGGTGCTTGAGGAAGGGTGGGGAATTACTGGTCGAAAATCCAAGTTTTAAGTTGTTTTCTGAATGCTAGGTGGTTCTGAGTGAGGCGAAGGTGAGTGGGAAGTGAGTTCCAAGTTTTAGCTGCCAGGTAGGAGAAGGATCTTCCTCCCATGGTGGTTTTGTTGATGCGAGGCACAGCAGCAAGGGCTTGGTTGGAGGAACGTAGTTGGCGGGAGGGGGTGTAGAAGGAAAGTCGTGTGTTGAGCCATTCGGGTCCAAGTTCGTAAAGTGCTTTGTGAGCGTGGGTTAGGAGGCGGAATGTAATCCTCTTATTAACGGGGAGCCAGTGGAGGTTTTTCAGGTGACTAGAAATGTGGTCATTACGCGGGATGTCTAGTTTGAGTCTGGCTGATGCATTCTAGATGCGTTGGAGTTTTTTCTGAAGTTTTGCGGTGGTACCGGCGTAAAGGGTGTTTCCCTAGTCCAGGCGACTCGTGACCAGAGCGTGGGTGACCGTTTTTCTAGTTTCGGTGGGAATCCAGCGAAATGTTTTTTTGAGCATGCGAAGAATGTTGAAGCAGGATGATGAAACGGCATTGACTTGTCTGTTCATCGAGAGTGAGGAGTCCAGGATGACGCCTAGGTTCCGTGCGTGGTCCGTCGGGATGGGTGCTTTTCCAAGGGCTTCTGGCCACCAAGAGTCATCCCAGGCGGAGGGGAAGGTACCTAAGATAAGCACTTCTGTTTTGTCTGAGTTCAGTTTCAGACGGCTGTGCTTCATCCACTCGGCTACTTCTTTCATTCCTTCATGTAGGTTGGTTTTGGCTGTGTTCGGGTCTTTGGTGAGTGAGAGGATCAGTTGGGTGTCATCAGCATAGGAGATGATGTTGAGGTTGTGTTGGCGTGCGATGGTCGCGAGGGGGCTCATGTATACGTTGAAGAGGGTGGGGCTGAGTGAGGATCCTTGTGGCACGCCGCATATGACTTCAGTGGCCTCTGATTTTGAATGGTGAAAGGCGGACTCTCTGAGTTCTTCCGGTAAGGAACGAGGTGATCCATTCCAGTGCTTTTCCTTGGATTCCGATGTTACTGAGGCGTTGTAACAGGGTGCTATGGCAAACTGTGTCGAAGGCAGCGGAGAGGTCAAGGAGGATGAGGGCGACTGTGTCTCCATTGTCCAGTAGAGTTTGAATGTCGTCGGTGGCTGCGATGAGTGCGGTCTCAGTGCTGTGTTTTGCTCGGAATCCGGACTGTGAGGAGTCGAGGGATTTGTTGGTTTCGAGAAAGGCGGCGAGCTGGTTGTTGACAGCTTTCTCGATGACTTTGGCCGGGAATGAAAGGAGCGAGATGGGGCGGTAGTTTTTGAGTTTGGTGGGGTCAGCTGTGGGTTTCTTCAGAAGGGCGCTGAGTTCAGCGTGTTTCCAGCTTTCCGGTAAGGTGGCGGAGTTAAACGAGCAGTTGATGACGTCTCGGAGGTATGGTGCAATGATGGAGTCAGCTTTGTTGAAGATGTGGTGAGGGCATGGGTCTGTGGGGGATCCTGAGTGGATGGAGTTCATCAGGCGGATGGTGTCCTCAGTGGAGATTGGGTTCCAGTCATTAAGGATGTTCAAGGGGGGTGAAGGTACGGCAGAAGGTTGGGTGGGTTGATCTCCGGGTTGGTTGTTGAAGCTGTTGTGGATGTCTGCGATTTTGTTGTGGAAGCACGAAGCTAGGGAGTCGCAAAGGGTTTGAGAGGGAGTGATGTCGTTGGAGTTGGCTGAGGGGTTGGTAAATTCTTTGATAATGTTGAATAGTTCCTTGCTGTTGTGGGTGTTGTTGTCTAATCGGTCTTTGAATGCGGTTTTCTTGGCAGTCCGGATCAGTTGGTGGTGTATGCGGGTGGCTTTTTTGAAGGCGTCCCTGGTGCTGGTGTTTGGGTCTTTTTTCCAGGCCTTCTCAAGGGATCGACAGAGTTTCTTGGATTTCTTAAGATCATCGTTGAACCAGTGACCGTTTTTGCTGCCTAGTTTGATTTGACGTTTTTTCAAAGGTGCTAGGATGTCGGCGCTGTTGGTTAGCCATTGAGTGAGGTTAGTGGTTGCTTGGTTGGGGTTTGAAGAGTGGGCCGGGGGGTTTAGAAGAAGCGATGAGGAGATCTGGTCAATGGTGATTTTGTTCCAGTTTCTTCGCAGAGTAGGTTGAGGATGGTTTTGGGATGTGGTCTTTTTGTACGAAAAGTGAACGCAGCTGTGGTCCGTCCAGTGGAGAGCTGTGGTGTGACTGAAGGAGATATGTTGGCTGGAGGTGAAGATAGGGTCAAGTGTGTGGCCTGCGTAGTGAGTGGGGGTATTAACAAGTTGTTTGAGTCCGAGGTCGGTGAGATTGTCTAGAAGGGTGGTGGCGTTGCTGTCGTTGCTCTTTTCCAGGTGAAAATTGAGGTCTCCCAATAGAATGTAGTCCTCGGAGGGGAGGGCGTGTGGGGTGATAAAGTCAGTAATGTCTTCACTGAATTGTGCGCGGGGTCCTGGAGGCCTGTAGAGGAGGGTGCCTCTGAGTGTGGTCTTGGGGTCGGTGTGGATCTGGAAGTGAAGGTGTTCGGCGCTGGTGAGGTTGAAGTCTGAGCTGGTTGAGATGCGGATGGAATTCTTATGGACAATGGCGATGCCTCCTCCTGTTTGTTTGATGCGGTCTTTACGGATGATCTTGTAGCCGTCCGGGATGGCAATGGTGATGTCTGGGGCTGAAGAGGCGTTCATCCATGTTTCTGTTAGGAAGGCGACGTCCGGAGAGATGGTGTCTAGTAGATTCCAAAGGTCGATGGCGTGTCTGTGGACCGAGCGAGTGTTGAGCAGGATGCATTTTAGGTGGTTGGGGTAGGATCTCTGTTTGGTGTTAGTGGATGAGGAGCTGCTTTTGGTGCCGTCATATTTGCAGGAGATGCATGGCCATGTGGGTGGGGGGGGGCACATTGAGGCCAGGCAGTTTTTGCCATAGGCCGGCAAGATTGCGGGCCAGAAGGCCTAGCGTTATGAATGGGTGCATGAAACAACTCTCTCTGTGTGGTCTCTCTTCTATTAATTTAAACGTCCATTTTTTATTAGAATTGCAGTTTTTATTTTGGGTCTTTCCGTTTTTGGGTGTGTTATGTTAATAATAATAAATGCCTAGTTGCAATAGTATTAATTGAAGCATGACATATGCAACATTTATTTAACTGATGTTCCTCTGGCTTCTCTGCTTTTAGGTGTACAAAGACTGAGAACCAGGAATCATCCTCATCATCATCACTTGTTGTAGTGCCAGGAAGAAGTCCTGCTGCGGTGTGTGCACAACGTCACGTGACGTCACGTGTGGCCACAGACAACTCTGCAACTCTTGCAACTGCGTCCTGCTGTTCTGACGTCTGAAAAAGATGGGCCCAAAGAAAGGTAGCCATAGCTCCTCTACCAAGAAAGTTGACAGTGCCACTGCCAGTAAGAAGGAGCAGAAGAAGCAAGTGGCGCCACTTACCAAGGAGACTGGTGTGCCGACCGCCACTTTTTTTGGGAAAACAAACTATGCCTGCAGCAGCGGTGTCTGCCGGGGACCAAGCTGGGAGCAGCACCTCTGCTTCATTGGTCTCAGTGCCACCACACCAAGTTAGGTCCAACCCTATGAGTGCCACAGAGGCAGCCACTTTAATTGCTCTTTCACCATCGATGCCAATGACTCATTGCAAAATAGGATCCAATCAACACAGGGTGTAACTCATCTGACAAATTTTAAACCACAGCAGCAACGATAACCACAGGTGCAACAAGGAGAGGCGCAAGGAGAGGCGCAAGGAGAGGCACAAGGAGAGGCACAAAGAGAGGCACAACTGCCCACAATACTTGTTCCTGCAGAAGTAGCGACACATCAGGAAATCTAGATTCATGCAGAGGTATCAGCCGAGCAAGCCACTCCTGATGGTCCATTGTCTTCCAGATACCCAGCAAGGTAAAGGAGGGCTAGTACAACTTCTTCTATAAGCCCCCTTCCTTCTGATGATCTAGATCTTGATTGGCACCCACCAATCAGTCTGAGAGGGAGGCACGCCATGAGCTGATATAGCTAGGTAAAGGGAAGGTTCCCGCAAGGCTTTTCGTTATGGGTGATGACAAAGAAGAAGTAGAAGTGGTGTATTCTGCTGCTGATGAAGAGTCTGACGATGATGACCCAGTCATCACAGTCGTCACTCCAGCCCCAGCAGGCATGCAGCAGACAGACATTTTTACCCTATCCCGAAATGCTGCACGGAATGTGGGCGACGTGGCACTGGTACCACCACCAACACAGGTAACTACTATACCAACACAACCTACAGCTTCCATATTTTCTCTTCAGAAGGGTGGGCAGAGACCTCCATCCAGCTTGACCTCCATTACCTCAAGTAGTGGTGCTGTAAGTGCACAACAGAGTCAAATTCCGCCACGCCCATCCTCCACTTCATCTGGCATTGAAAGTGGCACCTCTACCACCACCACCAGAAATCTCAGCTCCCCAGTTTGTGACTTCTTTAGGATTAGCAAAAAGGCGGAAAACCAAGTTATTTGTTCGATTTGTAAACAAGTAGTTAGTCGGGGTCAGCTTGGTACCAACTATGGTACCGGAGGCCAAAGAGGTCATCTCCAAAAACAGCACAGCATCCAGTGGGAGCTGCACCTAAGTAACATCCGGAAAGCCAAAAGTACAAATCCAAATGTAGCCATTGATATTGCATCTGATGATGAGGAGCTGATCGTGCAGGGGGAGGTAAAGAAGCAAGAGACATTTTTTATGGTACACACAGTACCCCTGGCAGTAGCACTGCAATGGTAGCGCCCACACCCTCTACCCCAGCAAGATCTAGGTGGCACAGTAAGAGTTTCGTAGAGACACCAATGCGAAAAAGTACACAATGAGCCTAAATGGGTTGAAGAAGTCTGGATCATCATCACATACGAAAACGGTCCAGACCACCATTAAAAGCATGTTTTGGTCGGAGGCGCCATTGGAACGCAACCACCCAATGGCACGTCTGTATAATGCAATGCTGGCTAAAATGTTAGCGCTGGACCTTCTCCCTTGTTCTTTTGTGGAAGGGGTGGGTTTTCTAGAATTTGTGGCAACAGTCTGCCCTAAATGGAAGGTTCCTAGCTGGTCCTATTTTGCCAGAGTTGCGGTTCGAGCACTACATCAAGATGTGATGGACGTTATTGGGGCAGCTTTGCAGAAGAGTGCTGTTCACACTATCCACCTGACCACAGACATGTGGACCAGTTGCCAAGCCGTTAATTACATGTGCATCACTGCAAACTGGGTCTCTTTTGCGAGGTTAGAGAGAAGATAGCTGCAGGTGTTGACAGTGTCACAATTTTTCGAACTACTCAGAAACATGCAAGAGTAGCCATGTTTGCCATGAAGAATTATCATACTGCAGTAAACATTTTGGAGCAGTTTAACAGTAAGTTCTTTAAATGCTTCAAGCCAAGAAGGCGCATGATTGGTTATGGTTCCATGGATAATGGCAGTAATATAGTTAAGGCCATGGCTGATGGTGGCTATTTCAGAGTGCCATGTTTGGCTCTTAGCATTAACATTATTGTTCAAGATTTCTTGAAAAAAGAAAACACAGTCAGCAAGTTACTGACCACCTGCCGAAGAATCTGCACACATTTCAGCCATTCTTTTAAGGCCCGGAAGCAGCTGAGGATCATTCAACGTGACCGTAGAGTGCCAGTCAGAGGACTCATCCAGGAGGTGGCAACACGTTGGAACTCAACCTTGTACATGCTTGAGCGTCTGTTTGACCAGTACTTGGTAATCAATGAGTATGTCTTTCACGCACAGGGTGCTTCTATGAAAGACATGAGGATCGAGGTGAAGGAATGGGACCTAGTTAAAAGCCTGACAGACATGCTTCGTCCTTTTGAGGTCTTCACGCATGAAGTCAGCAGGGAGGACTGTACTTTGGGCAAAGCTATCCCATATTTGCGCATGCTAGAGCACCAACTGAAGGCGGTTGTTCCGATGCCGACCGGCCCAACACCGCAGGAGTGAAGAACGCCCCAATCCTCTACCCTCACCGTGACCCCCAACACCCGCAATAAAAACGGATGGTGGAGAACACGACACCGGGAGAAGGTGGGTAACAAAACAAGGGAACCCAAGGTCTTGGGGAACACAGCTCGTCTCCTCTGGCTTCTTGGCAGCTGACAGCTTGACACAGACGAGACCGCTAAAATGAAAAAAGGAGACAATATTAAACACACCCCTACTACTATTACCAGTGCCAAGTGCACACACGAACTACCGACTTCCCTGCTTACCCCAGTTAACAAACGGGAGTGGCTTGATACGAAACAGGAATTCTTCCTCTGCAATCGTATTGGTTGTTTCTTGCGTAACCCCAGACCAACCACGCCCCCTCAGGAAACACCGAGAATGTCAAAGGGGGTGGAATTCACAATTCATAAAACAAAAAGGGACAGGGGAAAAAAGGCATCAAGGGAATACGAAAGACACCCAAAAACCCCTGGAATCTAAAAAAGAACACGAAGGTAGCGCAAAAAACGGCCGTTATTCAGCTCCTTCGTGAAACCACCCAAACACAACGTACAACAAGATGGTTTGGATACAAAAAGGGATAATACAGGGACGCCAGAACTCATAGGAAACGCAGCCGCGAATCCAGAACGTCACCGAAGAACAAAGACAGGTCCCCACAAAGGGTTCAGTAATGCCCAAAGGAATAGGAAAACAGGGGGACAGGGAAAAATGGGGATCAAAACCCAGCACTGGAAAAGACCGCTGGAACAGAGCTCGAAGGAAGGGGAACAAGGTAGAACCACAGGAACAGGAATCACACAGCAAGGGACCAATAAAGAAACCAAGCACCTATTTCCTGTTGGCAGCCCCCTTTTAAAGCGAGCCCTAGGGATCGTCCATAAAGTCGCATATGCACTTGGCACTTTTAAGAAAAACCGCTGAACGGGGAACTTGACAGAAGGCACCAGGCCCCGTTGAACCCCAACAGTACCCCCTCCCGAAAGCCTTCCTACAGGCCTAGGTTTCCCAAGGTGCAGGCGATGAAACAGACGAACTAACTGGGCAGCATGAACCCACTCGCCGGAACCCAAGAACGGTCCTCTGGGGGGTAACCCTTCCAGTCAATAAGGTAATACAGCCGTCCCTTCATCCGCTTGGAATTCCAAACAGGTTTAACCTCATACTCCATGTTATCATCTATCAAAACGGGAGGAGGAGGTGGCAACTCTTGAGAAGTGGTGACGTATGGCTTCAATAAAGAGGTGTGAAATACAGGATGAATACCATACTCAGCCGGTAAAGTCAACCTGATCGCAACTGGATTCACCACCTTCTGGACAGGAAAGGGACCTACAAACCAAGGCTGTAATTTTCTTGGTCCCGGCAACTTCAGATTCTTCGTTGCTAGCCAAACCCTATCCCCAACTTCATACAGAGGAGCTGGCCGTCTATGCCTGTCTGCCTGTGCTTTCATGGCTTTCTTGGACTCAAATAATTGCTGTTGGGCTTTCTTCCAGATTTCAATCAAACCCCTACTCAGGGAATCCACTGCTGGTACCCTCTCAGATGGCTGAATAGGAATTGTCTTGGGATGGAACCCCATCGAACAATAAAACGGTGACATGCCTAAAGCTGAGTGCATGCTATTATTATATGCGAACTCAGCCACAGGAAGGGCTTGTACCCAACTGCCCGTCAGTGACGTTAGCAAACAGCGCAAATACTGCTCCATAGTTTGATTGGTACGTTCCGTTTGCCCGTCACTTTGTGGATGGTGAGCTGTTGACAAACGTACTTCCATCTTTAATGACCGACACAGGGCAGTCCAAAAATGTGAAACAAACTGTGCCCCTCTATCTGAAACGATGGCCGTAGGAACCCCATGCAGTCGGATCACTTGGGCCATAAACACATCAGCCAATTCTCTAGATGTGGGTAACCCTGGCAAGGGAACAAAGTGAGCCATTTTAGTGAATAAATCCACAACAACTAAAATGGCCATAAACCCTGAATCAAGCAGCAAATCGGTCACAAAATCCATACTGACCGTATGCCAGGGATAGGGAGGCACTGGCAAAGGGTGCAACAACCCAGATGGAGACATGTGCGAGGACTTACTAACAGCACACACCGGGCATGAGGCCACAAATACCTGTACATCATGGGCCAGAGACTTCCACCAAAACCAACGCATACACAGCTCTTTGGTCTTATTGACCCCCGGATGTCCAATCAAGGACGATGAATGACAATATGTAAGAACCACCGTAAGCAACTCAGGGGGCACAAACAACTTCTTTGCCTGATACAATAACCCATCCTTTAACGTGATTCCAGGTTCCGACAGCCACGTAGCCAGATCCAACTGTTTCATTTCATCCTGCACTTTAACCATTAAATCGTCTATGGGAGCACAACCAATGATCTTATCACGGGGAATCATAAAACAGGACTCCTCCATCTTGCTTCCCTGTGACGGATCCGCATAGATCCAAGATAATGCATCAGATTTCCCCTGTTGAGCAGTTGGCCTATACGTGATGGTAAAATCGTATTCATTAAAGAATAGCACCCATCTCGTCTGTCTAGGAGTCAAAGCCCTAGCGGACCGGAAAAACTCCAAGTTCTTGTGATCCGTATAGATAGTAATGGGGTGACGAGCCCCCCAAAGGTAATGGCGCCATTACTCAAAAGACAGCTTTATAGCCAAAGTTCCCTCTCGGCTACCGTATAATTCTGCTCAGCAGGTAGTAGTTTCTTTGAAAAAAACCCAATTGGATGCATCAACCCAGATTCACTGTCACGCTGAGACAACACGCCCCCAACGGCTAACTGGGACGCATCCGCCTCTACATAAAACGGAAGAGCAGGATCAGGATGCATCAACACAGGAGCAGATGTAAAAAGCCCGATCAATCTTTCCAAAGCCAACTGTGCTGCAGGCGTCCAATCAAACACCACTCCTTTCTTCAACAATGAAGTCATAGGCGAAACAATGTCAGAGAAATGACTGATAAAACGCCTGTAGAAGTTGGCGAAACCAAGTAGCACCTGTATGTCTTTAACACATGTGGATATGGGCCAGTTGACAATAGCTTTGATCATCCGGGGATCCATCTTTATACCATCCGCAGAAATCAAGAATCCCAAAAACTCAACATGTGTTGCACCAAATGTGCATTTATCCAGCTTGACAAATAAACGGTGTTCCAACAACTTAGACAAAACCTGCGAAACATGAGCATCATGTTTCTCAAAGGACGGGGAAAAAACCAAAATGTCATCAATGTAAACAATCACACTGACATCCAAAAACTCACGCAAAACCTCATTTATAAAAAACTGAAAAGCGGCAGGGGCGTTACACAAACCAAAAGGCATAACACATTATTCAAACAAACCAAACTTAGTACTGAACGCCGTTTTCCATTCATCGCCCTCGCGGACGCGAACGAGATGGTAAGCACCTCTTAAATCAAACTTTGTGAACACCTTGGCATGTCGCAGCTGATCTAACAACACCGGTATGAGAGGTAATGAGTACTTGTTCTTTATTGTGACCTTATTCAACGCTCGGTAGTCCACGCAATCGCGAAGATCACCCTCCTTCGGTATAAAAAATATGGAGGATGACACAGGCGAAGAAGAAGGCCGAATAAACCCATTCTTTAACATCTCATCCAAATACTGCCGTAGATGTTTCTCCTCCGGCTCCGACAACGCATAAACCCTACTACAGGGTAATATGGCCCCCGGAACCAAATCAATACGGCAATCAAAAGCCCTGTGTGGTGGCAATACACACGCCTGATCCTTATCAAACACCTCCTTATATGCCACAAACGAAGGAGGCAAACTGTTCTGAACGCAACCGCTCGCTGCACAAGACAACGGGGACACCCAATCAGTCGCCTCATAATAACAGTGAAGAAGGCAATACTCCGAATCAAGCGTGACCAACCTCCGAGCCCAATCGATTCTGGGATTATGGGCCTGTAACCAGGGCACCCCGAGAACCACCCCAAATGCTGGTGCGGCAATCAGATCGAAACAGACCGTCTCAGAATGCCCATTATCGAATGTCATCAACAAAGGTTCGGTTTGTCGTACAATCGACCCAGAGGTTAGCTCCGTGCCGTCAATAGCCCTCACGGGTTCAGGTTGTTTCTTCATCACACAGGGAACCACCAACTTCTCGGCCAACCCGATGTCCATAAAGTTGCCTGTGGCCCCACAATCCAATAATACCGACAAGGAAACTCTACCACTAGATGAATAAGCGAAGCAAACCGATACCGTGAAATGATGCTGGACTCTTTGAACCGCCCCTTGTACATCATATGGATTACAAAAACCATTTTCAAGGACAGAAGGACTCTCACAATCCCTTCCCACGAAAGCCACAGCCTTATTCTCCGGCATCCAGGACGGTTTCACTGGACACTCTCGAGCAAAGTGTCCACCCCTCCCACAATACAAACACAACTGCAACAAGCACCTCCGCTCCTTTTCCTCCTTGGACAAAGGACCCGCACCCCACCCAAAGGCATAGGTTCGGGATCTGTTTTTACGCCCCCATTCTCAGATGTTTCTCTCTTGGTTACAGTTGTCCTTGGGGGTTGAAACCTGGTCTTTTCCCCTTTTCTTTCACTTATTTGATGGTTGAGTTTAACAACCAAATCGACAAACTCAACACAATCTTCGTGGGGTCTACAACCTGAGAGACTATATCTTTTAAGTCCTCGCACAAGCCCTGATAAAATAAAGAGGTTCTTTTTGCCATGGGCCATTGTGTCTCTGCTACTAGGTGATTGAAAGTAGCTACATAACCCAGAAGATCCTGCTTACCATGCCGTAGCTTTAACAATTCAACATCGCTTGCCTGCATGAAAGCATGCTTAGCAAACAGACTATGCATCTGGTTCTTAAAGGCCGGGAAACTACTTAACACAGCGTCATTGTTTTCCACTAAGGGGACCGCCAAACTAGCTGCAGTACCCAAGAGATATGAGATCACGAACGCTACCTTAGTAGTATCGTCAGGAAAAGAGGTTGGTCGACACATGAAGTGCAAATGGCACTGGTTCATAAATAAAGCATATCTGCAACTATCCCCGGAAAACCTCTCTGGAGCTGCTAGAGGCACAGGCACGGGAGTGTTCACTGTAACAGACAAAGGAGAAGGAGACCCACTCTGCCCCCCACTCCTCTCATATTTAAATGTGGCTGGTTGAATCAAGGGGGGCCTAGCCTTAACGGAGGGATCCATCCCTCTTCTCTTAGTGCTTTCCTTCACCTCACTCAGTGTCCCCCGTAAATCCTGATTCTCCTGACGCAGGGATTGGACTTCACCCTGCATGTGCGCTAAAGCCTGCATAATTTCCTGCATCGAAGAAGCCCCCCCTGCTGCCTCCTCAACCATTCTTCACTCGGGCGGTGTATTAATTTGTGGGCTTGGTTTTCTGTTCCGATGCCGACCGGCCCGACACCGCAGGAGTGAATAACGCCCCAATCCTCTACCCTCACCGTGACCCCCAACACCCACAATAAAAACGGATGGTGGAGAACACGACACCGGGAGAAGGTGGGTAACAAAACAAGGGTACCCAAGGTCTTGGGGAACACAGCTCGTCTCCTCTGGCTTCTTGGCAGCTGACAGCTTGACACAGACGAGACCGCTAAAATGAAAAAAGGGGACAAGATTAAACACACCCCTACTACTATTACCAGTGCCAAGTACACACACGAACTACCGACTTCCCTGCTTACACCCGTTAACAAGCGGGAGTGGCTTGATACGAAACAGGAATTCTTCCTCTGCAATCGTATTGGTTGTTTCTTGCGTAACCCCAGACAAACCACGCCCCTCGGGAAACACCGAGAATGTCAAAGGGGGTGGAATTCACAATTCATAAGACAAAAAGGGACAGGGGAAAAAAGGCATCAAGGGAATACGAAAGACACCCAAAAAAACCCTGGAATCTAAAAAAGAATACGAAGGTAGCGCAAAACACGGCCGTTATTCAGCTCCTTCATGAAACCACCCAAACACAACGTACAACAAGATGGTTTGGATACAAAAAGGGATAATACCGGGACGCCAGAACTCCTAGGAAACGCAGCCGCGAATCCAGAACGTCACCGAAGAACAAAAATAGGACCCCACAAAGGGTTCAGTAATGCCCAAAGGATAGGAAAACAGGGGGACAGGGAAAAATGTGGATCAAAACCCAGCACTGGAAAAGACCGCTGGAACAGAGCTCGAAGGAAGGGGAACAAGGTAGAACCACAAGAACAGGAATCACAGGGCAAGGGACCAATAAAGAAACCAAGCACCTGTTTCCTGTTGGCAGCCCCCTTTTAAAGCGAGCCCTAGGGAGCGTCCATAAATTTGCATATGCACTTGGCACTTTTAAAAAAAACCGCTGAACGGGGAACTAGACAGAAGGCACCAGGCCCCCTTAAAGCCCAACAGCGGTGTCTTCAATGTTCCGAGTTGTTGCTGAAAAACAAGACGCATATCAGTTGACGGAGAGCTTATTAAGCCGCCTAGTTGACCATGCAAGGCTCAAAGCAATACATTCAGAACAACATTACATTTGTGCCATTATTCTGGATCCACGGTACAAAAAGGCACTGACCAGCAATACATTCATTCCTTTTTCTGAAGCAGATGTTTCCAAGTACAAACATTGGCTAGCTCTGTCAGCCACTCTGTTCGAAAAAGAGCGGCAGGAAATTGAAGGAACCACCACAAGTACTACTGAAGCAGCAGGCCATCCAGTGTCAAGGTCCACTTCTGTGGCCGAAGGCAGTCACTTTCCCTCAGAGCCGTTACCGACAGCAGCAACCGTATCATCATCACCTGCACCAGGCCAAGCCATAATATTGTCAGAAGCGGATTTGATAACTCATCTAGGGTTTTCTCATTCCAGTGTTGATGCAAAGGCAACAGATGGTACGCAAAGTGAAGCAGCACTGGAGGACCTTGAGTGGATGGTGCAGGCCTATCTGGATGACCCAAGAGAGGTCTTCTTTGATCAGAACCCATTGGTGTATTGGTATGGGAAAAGGCCTCAATGGCCACTGATCACCAAGCTGGCTATAAATTATTTGGCTTGCCCTCTCGCAAGTGTGTCTTCTGAACGTGTTTTCAGTGCTGCTGGTGCCATTGTAACTTCAAAAAGGACTCGCCTCTCGCCTCTCACCAAAAAATGTGAAGAGGTTAACAATGATCAAGATGAATCAGCACTTCATACCACCAGATTACAAAATACGTGAATTCACGCAGGAAGAAGAGGATACCGACTTAGGTGACGGAAGTTCTTCTCTGTTAACTGACCTACTCCCGGTTCAATTTACAGAGTTTGAGGACAAGCAATACTTTCCTGACACCTAGGCTTGAAATACTTTTTTTCCCGTCCTTATTCACTTTTATTTTTGTGTGTCTTTCTTTGTTTGCAACTTTTAGCACAAGAAAACTTTAATAACGACAAATCCATCAGCAGCACTGTCTTCGTCTTATTTCCATATTGAAGGTGCCGCTGTCTGCATTCCTGAAGTTCACAAGTTCACAACTCAGTCATGTCTTCTATCCTCCTCCTCCAGACTCCCCCTATCCATTTCCCTCAAGGCAGATGGCCGGATTACGCAGAATCAAGAAACGGTTTCTTCGCAGACGAGTCCCCCCAAAAGAAGTGGGACTGGAATGACTGACTATGCTGACTGTTACTTCTGAAATTGACACGAGAGGCTGCCCTGTGGCCCTTCACTTAAGAATAAGATACTGACAAACAGTAGAACAGGTAATGAATGATGAGATTGCATGCTGTGGACAACACTGGCTGTCTGGCTCTGATGAAAGCAATTGCTGTTTTTTTCTGAGCATGAAATGAATCCGATGTGTGCTGTTATTCTTTAATCTTTTATACACTAAATGTAACTCAAGTCTACTCTGTTTACCTTGTTTAATACAAATTGTACTTCTACTGCAGGGGCCACTACGTTGCCTTTTTTTAATATAGAAAATGCCCTTGGACTCACTGTGTGTAGACTGTGACTGCATGAACAACATTGAGTTTTCCAACACCATGATGATGATGAATCATGATGACCAAGTTACATAATACCTTCGCAGTCACTCACTGGGATGGATGGATCATCATTGTCGATTTATGGAAGAACTATGGCCATTTCGTGAGTGGCAAACAGGTAAACAAGTCAACAACAACCACAACAGAACTACATGTCTGTCTAGTCGTGGTATGAAGTGGTCGAGCCAGTGTAGTGTTATGCCAGAGTCCAGACAGCGGTTCATGTAAAATTGCGGCTATGTGGCTTGCTGTATAAAATTAGATCTGTTTTGTCTGTCTGTGTCAAAGAGGTAGCTACATGGAGGTTGGTTTACTCAGTGGTGTCTGCCTTGACCGTCTGCATGGCCCTGGCCTACTGTGTGCTAATTATTATCCTGGAAACTGAGACTCAGAGTAGGCACTTTAGAAATTATGCATGTATGTAACACTGTCGCCTCTGAAAGTGAAAGTGTTATTTTTGCACTACACACCGTACCTTATATTTTTCCTCCGTTGTGTTTTAATATCCCTTTCTGTTTTTCCATCTACAATTACAGGCCGGCACTTACCCTGTGCGATGGGAAAAACATTAACTCAGGCTTACCATAGAAATCTGCAATTCCGCATCCGCCAGGCAGGCCGTGGACAGTGTGGTCACCAAGATTGATCAACGGAGCACCCTATGGAATGGAGGAGTACCACGAATAAGAGGAATGGCTGGATGCATGCAACTTCCCAATTTGACCAGGACAACTACAACATACAGTTACAGTATCCACTTCACTTGTTGTTATCTTTTAAATAATGTTATTGTTGTGAACTTCTATGAGTGCGACTCTGTGCGTTTGTTCTCTGCTTCAAATTCATCCCTACAACTATTTGATAAGTTTCTTTGCTATTTTTAAAACTAATGTAATGTACTACTAAGTGTTTATTCTCTCTGAGGCCAGATAGGCAAGTGAAATTGCGTAATTACTGCAGCCCTGTACTGTCTAATTGTTTTCTACTAGTTAGTAAGTTGTAGTAAGTACTACTTTTCAGTAACCTAACCATCCATTTAGCAAACAACTTCATGCATGCACTTCCTTTATGTTCCTTAAAAGATTTATGGATATCTTTGTATGCAAAGATTTGTTTGTCTTCATTTGTTGTTTGTCCATGCGTACTGTGGTTTTTTTTCTCTCTCCATAAAACTTTCCCAAAAACCCCATTCTCATCCATTTTTCAAACCCTAACCCTCTTCCCCCAGGCTGTGTGGTTTTTATTGAGGTGTTAGTAAATGACACTAATAATTCCACATGCTTGCTGGGGTGGATAAAGTCAAAAGCAACAGAAAATCAATTTCAAGGCAGGTCAAGGAATCCGAAGATATATTCTTATTCTGCTTGACATACACCCATGAGTATTTGAAAATCAATTCAGAATTTCATGTCCGCCATTGAGTGGATTCATCATCAACATCCTCCTACACGTGACTAAAGCTTACGCTGCTGTGTCCTTCAGTACTAGTTCTTGCAGTAGCCATAATCCACGTAATGTTAATGTTAATGTTAATGTTAATATTAATGTTAATGTTAATTGGTTCTTATATAGCGCTGGTTCACCATCAGGTCTCTTCGCGCTTCTAGAGGAAAGGAATTACAACAGACATTGCGTATGAGCCAGTGTGGACAGGCTTATTTTGTGGTCAAAGCCTCCAGGAACAAGATAGTCTTAAGTTTTTTCCTGAACGGAAGGAGACCCGGTTCTTTGCACAAATTTCCGGGGAGATTGTTCCAAAGCTATGGAATCAAAGTGGAAAAGGCTATCCCACCCTTGCGAGATGAATAAAACCGTGGGATGACCAGCTGGCAGGCTGCAGAGGAACGAAGAGTCCGAGCAGGAGTATAACTCATGAGGCAATCCCTGATGTATGCTGAGGCCTGACCATAAATGGCCTTGTGGGCAATGAAACGGCCCTTAAAAAATGCTCGCTGCCTGATAGGTAGCCAATGTAATTTAGTAAGCAATGGGGAGGCATGAGACCGTCTAGGTAGATTGAAGATGAAGCGCGCCGCATCGCTCTGCACCACCTGTAGTCTTCTTAATAATTTCCAGGGGAGGCCGATGTAGAGGGCATTCCCGTAGTCCAACCTGGACAATATTGTGGCAGAAACAATGACCTGGAGGGAAATAGTAGTGAGAAGAGGGACAAGCTTCCGCAAGCACCTCAATATACCTGTACAGGTACCAACCGCTGCTGACACTTGATTGTTCATAGAGAGGTCGGCGTCGATTTTGATGCCCAGACTTCTAACCACTGGGAGTGGGATGGGGGTAACTCCTGGTTCCCGTGGCCAAAACAGGTTGCACCAGGGGCTGTTGATGTATGGAACAGCCAAGATTTCCATCTTGTCTGGATTTATTTTAAGTGAATTGTCAGTCATCCAGCTCGCTGTAAAACGCAGCACTTCTTGTACGTAATCCTGATTAACACTAGAGTTGTTAATCCGTACAAGTAGCTGGGTGTCGTCTGCATAATTGAAAACCTGGCAGTCCAATTGAGCCAGACTCTCCACCAGTGGTTGAAGATATAGATTAAAAAGCTGGGGTGACAGCGCCGAACCCTGCGGAACACCGCATGTCAGGGAACCGGTGATCGATACCTGATCACTTAACTGTACCCTCTGCGTCCGGTCTGTCAAGAAGGATTCAAGCCATTGATAGAAGGTCCCTCTACACCTACATTAGCCAGGCGGGACAGGAGGATTTTATGGCTGACCGTATCAAATGCTGCTGATAGATCTAATAAAATCAGGGCACTCAATACTTTCTTGTCAGCCATTACTCCCAGCTCATCCAAGACAGATAGCATCACCAGCTCCGTACTGTGATGAGATCTGAAGCCAGCTTGTCTAGGATGTAACAATCTATGTTCCTCAAGAAAGGTGGACAGTATCTTGAGGACATGTTGTTCAAGTAGTTTGGCTAAGTACGGGAGCTGGGAGATGTAACTAGTAGTTAACTTTTGATTTAACACTTTAGCATTGCTTAGGCTACAATTTATGGCACTGTTCTTGTGTACTGTACTATCATACTGTTCTAATGCTCCTCTCAGGCCACTCAATGTCTCATTTCCTATTTTTCATATGCTGCTACTACCAGTGTGTACCACTACTACTACCACCACAACAATGCCATTTCATCCGTCCAGGATTCCATAGCCAACCCTAATTGCCATTTGCCATGCAGCCAGCCCTGTGCCTAGCCCTATTCTCAAACACGAATCACAGGTAAGATAAGCATTTTGGGGGAGGAAGAATAATGGAGTGGGAGGAGAGGAGAGACTGACGGAGTACTAGTAAAGTAGTAGGACAATTGAATTCACTAACTCTGTCCATGGCACTTTTGTACAAATGTAAGCGGTTACTTAGACAATTTGAATCAACCAGCCAGTTAAGTTTCAGGAAAACAAACGTACAGTTAACCCCCCCTGCCTCCCCCACAAAACAGTAAAAACATGTATGCTATGTTTAAGTGGAAAATAAATAATTATTTAGACCCTTACAAAAATAAACTATCCCACAAGACCCGACCCACCCCCCTCCCTAACCCAACCAATGTCCTTGAAATAAATGTCCCCAAAAGTTCAAAAACCCCAATGCCCAATTCCCCCCCCCCCAAAAGTCTTTAAAAAAGGGGCAAGGGACAGTCTCTACTTTGGCCGGCGGTGTCCTGTGGCTAGGTGGTCCCGTAGCACTCTCCGGAGGGCCTTGAGCAGGACTTTCTGCCTCTCCACCTCCTGCTCAAGGTAGGCCACTCGCAGGGTTAGGCGGTACACACGCACCTTACAGGTACTGTGGGGGGCAGCTGATGGTTGGGCTGCTCAGCGGTGGCGGGTGGCTGCCGGACCACGGCGCCGTACCGCTGGAGGATTGCGCTGGCTGGATGACCCAGGGGCAGTGGAGGAGGATGCAGCTGGTGTTGTACTTGACTCCTCCTCCTCCTGAGTCACCAGCCGCCGATATTCGGCGACAATTGCCTCCAGCTTCCGGCGCCTGGCCCGGATAGCCAACTGCTTCCTCAATGGATTAGGAGTATCAATATGAAGAAAGAAAAAAATACTGTAACCAATACTCTTTAAGATTAACACAAAATATATCAACAGAAAGTTGTGTCACAGTAGCACTAGCAACTTGCAAGCACAGTACATAACATTTGTGGCATGTATCTATCTAACCTTCCATTTCATCGGCCTCTGCTCTAACACTAGGGGGAGTTTCAGGAATTCTACTAGCACTATGGACTCACTACATTAGACTCAGACAGTATACCAGTCTTCTTCTTCTCTCTCGTTTAGCAAAATTAGTACGTTAACTTGTGGAAGCCGGCATAATGCCAGCGCAGTCAGCTTGCACCCAAGAAAAACAGACGCAAGCCATGATGACGCAGACTTGCGTTACTATTACCAGTACATGCAGGTGGGGAAGCTATTACTTTTCTATTACGGGTGGCACTGGCCATACTCTGTTACAACAAGGGCTACTACTCAATTAATTTAACTTTCACCCTGCCCTGCCCCTGACTACTACAAAAGGAAAATGAAGAAGATAATATGATCATCTATCCCTTCACATAATATTTGCTTATATAAGGGATGACTTTAGGTGCTTTGTTTTTATTGATTGAGCGAACACCGATAGGCCACACATGAATGACAGAGTTGAACAAAAATTATTAACATAGATAGTGAGTGGTCCCCGTAATCGCCAGAGGAAGGCACTTGTGACTTAACTTGATAATGTGAACTATACAATATAGATACACAATATACGCTGTGCTTGCAAACTACTGTTAGTCAAGGGAGTATTCTGAAAAATTACAACTTAAACTTTCCTCGGCTTTGCTACTCTGGCATGGACGTGAGGTTTTACATGCTCTTCAAACTAACACTCTTCATCCAGTGACCGTCTACTCGGTCTACTCTACATACACCTATGCTATCTATGAGGAAGATACCATCCAGGCATCCATCCATTCAAAGTAAATGTCAATCATTCTTCTTAATGTCTCAACTGGACAAGCCTTACTTTTTCTCACCGACAAACACCCTTTTTAATTTATTTTGTAAACCACCACCCATGCATCCGTGCTTGACTTTCATTTGAATTTGACCCAAAGGATATGTTGCGCACACATACAGTTTCTGTTTGACCCACCCAGGCAGACCTCTTTTCTTTCTTCCACCCATCCTTGCTTCAACCGGCCATGCATCAAATTCCTACCAGCCACCTCTGCCTGCATTCAAAAACACTTATCATTCTTTGCCAGTCATTAATTTAACTCGCTCGTCCTTCCTCCTTCCTTCCACCCTTCTTTTCCTTTTCGTTCATCCCATCCATCAAGTTCATCTCTGATCTGACTTGGCTTCTCGATAAAACTTCCACAGCTGAGTGGAAGTCAAATTTAGAGGAGGCCATTGGTTACTCGTCAACTCTCGCCGCTAATGCTATTGCTAATGCGAAGTCAAGGGTGACTGTCTTCTGCCTGGTTGACAAAAACTTAGTTCTAAATTTGTAAGTCTCCTTAACAGTAAAGTGTACTTGTACTGTACAGCATACACCCCTGCAGCGAGCCTACTCTGCAATCTCAATAAGTAAGGAATAAATTAGCTTGCCACTGCCCGCCACTACCAAGGCATCCCGCACAGTAGTTCCTGCTGGCACAGCATCCGCCCCTGGAGTGACCACCTCCACGCTGGCCCCGGCACTGGTGGTTGTCTCCTGTGCCGATGGTGTTCCGCCTAGAAAAAACATTTCATATTTTTAGATGCCATATACACCACTCCCTATTTTGCCTAGGAATGAAAAAAATTTAATTATTTGTGTCTCTCTAGTCTAAACTAAAAATTACCCTTTCGGAAGGGGAGGGTGTTTTTATTTATGCTTAGCCATAACATGCTACACTTTTTGACATAACTAATGAATGCTTGCTTTTTAACGCGCACCATTTTTCCCATAACAGAGAGAAAATTCCCTTCTACGAACAAAAGCAATATGGTACTCATCATCATCACCACCAGTACCTTAAGTTCCAAACAGGTGAGGGGTCTCCCACAATTAATGTGTAAATCAGCCACTGTTCAGTTTTCATGAGTTCACCGTTTCTCTTCTATGAAGTTGATTTTAATAAATGTTTTTATATAATGCACCATTGAAAATTAATATACAGAGTACACACAGACCTAGTTGTTTTACTTTTAATAAAGCTTTAAAACTTACATAGACCCTGTGGTTTTTGGTCATGAGTGAGTGAGCGAAAGGGTTTGCAATTTGCAAGCATGATTCCGTGAATCTGAGAGGTTGGGAATCTGACTCTGTAGTCTTATGTTCTGGGTTGTATAATCAGTGGGGATCATGGCTGCGTTCGGTACCTAAAAAATGTCTGACACACTAGCTAGTCAGTAAGGAGATTGGGGGTTCATAACTTCTGTTATGACTGAGGTATGTGGAAAGTCTAACTGCGCCTATTATCACCTATGCCCTATTTCATGTCCATAGTTCTGTATGTGCAGAATAGTCCCTGCAAAAGTTGTAGTATGTCCTCCTATCCAATCAAAAAGTAAACTAGTATCTTATTCTTGGTGGCCATTGACATTTTATTGTTGGGAATTGTCAAAGCATAAACATTAAGAAGACCGCAATAGACATTATGGACAACCGGAGGACTGCACTCAGTGCCTAGAACTATTGCTGAATAGGAGTTTTGTTTAACACCTTCTGCCAACTGTGCAAGCTTAGCTAGCTACACAGACAGACTAATAATAATAAATAGTAGTAGCACAGAGAGTCATAGTAGAGGCAGGATAAGAATTCAGAAACAGTCTACAAGAAGATCAAAGACGATTTAGGAAAAAATAGAATTATGATGAACATTTGGAGTAAATAGGTGCTGTAAAAGTTAGCGAAGTATAATTATTAATATTAACAGGAAAACTTACTGGGGCCAGCAGAGGAGCCCTTGGTGGACCGATCCTGGCCTTCCTGCTCCGCCGGCGCCACTACGTCTGTCCTCTTGCCCCTGGGAGGTGCTGAATGTACATGAAAGAAAGATACAAACATGGATGATTGTTGTCAATGAAATCAAACATTTAAAAAAAAACAATAACAAATTATTTCAGGGAAATAAACAACAATTGCACAAAATGTATTCACCTATCTGATGTGGTCTACTAGGATATTAGTATTGCTGGATCTGCGGACCGTCTACTTGGAAAGTTATGTAACTCACTAAACCAACTACAAAAAGGTTCTACTAGGACTGGCAGCACTCAGCAGCATGCGGAGTGACAGACACAGTCCATCATGATTGCAGACCACTAAAAAATTTCCTAATAAATAACAAGTCATAATATACTCAACCTATCAATCCACCACCACTATCTCTTATTTGTGGCAGGAGTACAAAGGAAGGACTGCACTTGAGTCTCTAGTCTAGCATTACGCAGTTCTGTAAAGTACACTCATACATAATCACTCAGGCCAAATGAGCACAAAATTGAAAACAAGTAAGCATAGTAGCACCGCCACTGAACCGGCGAGCACCTGCAATCACAGAAGCTTTTGAAACATAATTTACCTGCAATGTAATCGGCAGCATTCTTGCTCTTCGGAAAAATATATATTTGCAATATAACACAGAGCAGAAGAAAACAAAGTAGTTATTAAATAGCTACTAGTACTCACCAAGCCCAGGGATCGTGACGCCAAGCAGGTCGAGCAGGTCTTGTTCCCAGTCCAGTATGTTGGACCACCAGTGCATCACCTGGTTGTAGGTGTGCCGGACCCCTGAATCCCGATACATGCCCCAGCACACCTTACCTCGTAGCTGGCGATGCTCCCGGAGGCCATACCCGATACCGGGCCTGCCACCTGCTGCGATGGTCTTGGGGAGGTGGCGCTGCAGAAAGAAGACAAGTGCGGCCACCTCCACCGTGCTGAAGATCTCCCTGGGACTTACAGACGCCCCCCCTTAAATGCCCGCAAGGGAGCCGGCTGCTGGGTGCGGGACTCTTCCCCTTCGAGTTCTTGCCGGCTCCCTTTGCCATGGTCCTGGGTTAAAGGAAAAATAAATAGGAAAGAATAGGGAAAAAGTCAATAAAAGAAAAGAGAGAGTTAAAAAAAAGTAGTTATTAAAGTAACGAAAAGTAGAAAAAAACACAAAATATCGATTTACAAAAATAGAGAGATAGATAAGGAGTAAAAAAGATTTTAAAAAAGTTAAAACAAACAAAGGATTACAAAGATTGAAGTAGGATAGAAAAGGCATGCCCAGAACCATTGAAATGAAGGAAAAACAAGATGGCCGCGCCCTTTGCAACTGCGTGGGTGAGTTTGCGTGATATTTTCCTTGCGAGCACGCAAAAATGGACGCGAACACGTAACAGGAAATGCGCAATGCGAGCAGGCAACTCGCGGGCGGAAACAGAAATACGCAACACGAACAGTGAAAAACAAGATGGCCGCGCCCATATACGACCGTATGGGTATCTTCGCGGTAGCCGCGGTGAAAAAAATCCTGCGAACTCGTAAAAAAAAAAAATCTGCAATCTCACGAAAGTTTGCGTATTTTGCGAACCGAGAGTATGCTTTCGCGTGAATTCACGTACCGCGAATTCGCAAAATTCGCCGATTCTTTATATATATATATATATATATATATATATATATATATATATATATATATATAGGGGTGGGCAGAATTTGCGTTCTCGCGTTACACAAATCTCTTCGAAACGGTAAAAAATGTCAGCGGAATTGCTTGTTCGCGATACCTTTTTACTGTTCGCAATCGCTGTTTGCGTGCTGGGGGGAAATATCTCGCAAACACAAATTTGAGAACGCAAACAAGCAAAAAATTGCACGAATTTTGGCAAATTTCGCATTCTCCGCGGAACGCGAAAATACCCAAATTCCGCGACCGGAACGGAATTTACTGCCCAGGCCTACTATATATATCCATTCATAAACCTCTCCATTAAAAAGGAATTACAGGCCACATCGGGGAAACTTGAAAGACCTTTTAATGGACAGAATCAGGCATGATGCATTTCGTTTGAAAAGCCTTCTACGGATGCCGCTGCTGACAGGGTGTTGCTCCACCCCCACCTTTGAATATCCTGTGTCTCTCCCATTGGTGGGAGTCTGCTTGGCACCAAGTCACGTGGTTACATGACTACTGCAGACAGATGGAAACTGCAGTTCCCAGAAGACATCATATATTTCCTACTGGCGGTCGCCATTAGATAGTTATAGTTAGGACCTATTATCGGTAGGAAATCCGCAACATTCTATTCCCAATAACTTTGGCGCCGATTGATGAATCCTTGCGAAATTTTCCAAACTTTTGGCCAGCTCTGGTCTGCTCCTTTTCTGAAAGTTTCACAGTGATTCATCAAGTGGGGGCCGAGAAAAAAGGGGGGTTCCAAAACGTGTTTTCCCCATGCAATTTCCCATAGGACCTTTAGCCAGAGCTACAGCTTCAACTGCTGAACAGAATTACGCCAAATGTGGCAAAGAAGTAGTCCTTAGTTCAGACTTATACCTTTTGCTTAAATGATGTAAATCTGTTCAGTAGTTACTGAGAAAATTACAGTTAAACTCATTTATTTACCTATGGGCGCTGTGGATTCGTGGAGTCTGCGCGCATCGTCATCGTACCATAAGCGGACCCTTCCGATCACGCACTGAATGCTAATTGGCTGTCAAGTGGTTGTCAACATTCGAAACCAGAAACATAGAAAGGTGGCAGGGTAGAAATAAGTTTACCCTCTAGACCTGCTTCGGGGGTCCCAGAAGGACCCCCAGGGCTCACACATTTTTTTTAAAAAAATGCCTGTGTGTGTAGGGTGTGCGGACTCTGCCGTAAAATAAATAAAATAAAACAGAGCTTTATTTGTAATTATCCCCCAGGGGGCTAAATACCGGGTACAAAATTATTACATTTTATGGGGGGCACAGAGAGGATCGCCAACCCCGGGGCTAAAAAGAAAATGGCGGGGGGGGGTCCAAGGCCTCCAAAGCCGCGGGGACCACCACCCCTGGGGCCTTATGGATTGAGAGAGGGGGACTGCGCGGCCTCCCTCCTGGAGTACTAAAGGACTCCTTTACCCCCCGGGGCTACAAAATAAATGGTTGGGGGCTGCAAGGTCTCCAAAGACCCGGGGACCATTACTCCCCAGGGCCTTATGTATTGTGGGAGGGCCGGCTCCTGCAGTGTCCTGGGGTGCCCATCCCGCCCTCCATAGCAAGGAAATCTGTTCTCTTTCAAAATCTAAATCAGATTGCTTTTCCACATGGGGAGCTGCATGTTAGTAGCTCCCCATGTGGAAAAGCAATGCCGGCTCCTAAAAGCGTAGAAGTTGTGCACCAAAGGCGCTGGAGTCGCGCACCATACAGATTATGAGTCGTGCATCCAGCACCTGCACACCAGGGGGCCGCACTGAGCGCTGCACTGGGTGCCCAACTTTTAATTTTACCATAAAAAAATAGCCCCTATCAGTAATTTATAATATCGCCAGGGACCCTAATCCCACTTGAGGGGAGCCACAATGCCCCCACTGTCCCGCCGGCACCCCGCGTCCTTTGGGATCTGGCATTGCTTTTCCACATGGGGAGATGCTAACTTGCATGTGGAAAAGCAATCTGGTTTGGATTTTGAAAGTGAGAACAGATTTCACTGCTGTGTCTTTCAAAATCCAAACTATGTTTGCTATGGGAGGGTGGGAGCTGCGAGACTCCCGCCTTCTCATAGCAAACAGCAGCGTCCCGGGGGTAGGCACCCCGGGACACTGCAGGAGCTGGCCCTTGGGCGTGGCGGTCCCCAGGGCCCTGGAGGGCTCCAGGCGAAGGGCTATGCAGTCTGCCTCCCACAATACACAAATCCCTGGGGGTGGTGGTTCCTGGGGCTTGAGGGGTGTCGTTAAGGACCCCACACTTCTAATTTTGCAGGGGGGGGCCTTGGAGCCACCCCTCGGGCTATAAAATAAATGGTTGTGGGGGGCCTTGGAGCCCCCCACAACCATTTATTTTATATCCCAGAGGGGTGGCTCTCAGTCCTATACAGGAAACGGCAATGTTGAAAAAATCTTCTGGTATGATAACAAAGGATTTTGAAGTCCATTTTCAGCGTTACTATTGCATCACTTTTAAGATGGAAAAAGTGACTTGAAAGTGGCACAAGGGGGTTGTAAATCTGGTACACAGTGATCTGCTTTAATTTGCTTCCCTTTCTGTAATGTAGAGGATCCTGGGTAAATATATAACGGTTTCTGTACAGCCAGTACCTTTCAACCCTCCCCCAAATAGCTTTCTACCTGTTACCATAGTAACAGTTCATGGAACACTTAAATGAGCACATAGGTTAGAAGTTCACCACCCTATGTTGCTAATCGAAACAGTTACTGTGCTGGAGTTTTAAAACTTTTCCATAGGAACCGTTAGTCGTAGCTATAGACTCTGGTAAAGATCTGATAAAGAGTTAGCCTCAGTATTATATTTCAAATGATAAATATCATTTCTATTTTTAAATGTTTTCTAACTATATCATTATCACACTAAATAATAGTGAAATGATGTCAGAAAAAGAAGACGTATATACTTTAAAAAAAATAACTTTTATTAAAACAATAATGAATAACTGGAAACGTAACTTAAAGATAACAATGTAATAAATAACTAGAAACATAACTTTAAAAAAACAATTAAGAAAAATGTGATATGGACTCCAATAGTAGTAGGGTAGGTAATCTGCAAAACAAAAATGAAAATAAGTGTTCAAAATTAGATCGATGTGACTAAATGAGGTTGAACATTACAAGTTGAGGTAACTGTAGTAAATAACTCAAATAATCCAAGTATTGTAGGTACTGGTTTAATGGAAACCGCACAGTACTTTCTTCTTTATGTCCAGCAGTACAAACACATTTACAGATAAACAATTCTCAAAAGGAACCTTCAGTAACAAGCATGTGCACAGAATTAAGAATGGTAGATTAAAAGGGAAACACAGTAATGATAATCTTAAAAGGGTAAATATGTAGATAGGTATGAACTGAAAATGCTACACACTTCCCTCCTAAAGAAATTCAAAAGCCTAAAGAAATACATTTAAAAACACGTCTGACGTTCCAGACTTTACCATCTTGCGTAACAACACTGTTACGATTAACCTTGACAATTTTGATAGGTTTACCAAACTTGGTCTCACCTTTAGAGATAATACCAGGTTTGCGAATTCTTACCCAATCACCACACTTAAACACAGGTACTTTTACCTTCATTCGAACATCATAATCACACTTGATCTTATCTTGCTTCATTTCAACTTTACGCGCCACATCAGTAACATCAAGTAAGACATCATGAGAAATAGTATTTTTTTTAAACCACCACGGACACAACTTAGAAGTGGGATCGCTACCTCTTAACAAGCCGAAGGGAGAAATCTCAGTAGTTGAATGAGGTGTTATTCGATATAGCCAAAGTCTTTCCCTTAACCTTTCCTTCCACAAACCACCAAAAGTCTGAGCCCAAAGAATATCCTGTTTGAGAACCCTGTTGTACCTCTCAACCTGTCCGTTCCCTTGTGGTTCGTACAACGCCGTGGTGACATGTTTGATACCACAATCTTTAAGAAACTCCAACATCTCAGAAGATTTAAATTGTACACCATTATCAGAAATCATCATTTCAGGATACCCTTCACGAGCAAATAGTTCTCTCAAAAATAAAATCACATTTCCCGAACTGAGGTGAGAAATGAGCTTGACCTCTGGCCATTTTAAGTGGTAGTCAACAACCACAATGGCAAACCTACATTCCACTGGTAAAAAATTGAAAGGACCTGAGATGTCAATACCTAATTTTTGCCATGGATACTCCGGCCATTTAACTGGTATCAAAGGAGCTGGACTACATTTACAAGCCTTGTCACTTTCTATACAATCTGGGCATTCCGTCACAAATCTATCAACAAATCTATCCACTCCTGGCCACCAAAAATGTGATCTAATCAACCTCTTCATGGATGACATACCCATGTGACACTCATGACTGAGTTTCAAAATAGAATCACGAATCCCAAAAGGTGGAATACACTTTCCTGACCTAAAAAGCAATTCACCTTCAGTAAGTAAGTCTTCTTTAATATTCCAAAATGGAATGAGATCTGCAGACACTTCACTCTTAGAAGGCCAACCTTTCTTAATATAATCTCTCACTTGACACAGAGAAGAGTCCTCATTCATACTTTTCTTCCACACCTCTTCAGAAATCAACTTAACATTTTCAGGAAAAGACTCTGTAATACTAACCACAATTTCATCATCACCTGGTTCTTCAACACCATTACATGGCAGCCTGGACAAACAGTCCGCAGTTACATTCAATTTTCCTGGCACATATTCAATGTCAAAATTGTACTCCTGTAGACGCGACATAAGTCTAACTATGCGAGCAGTAGCTCTAGCCCCTCCACCAGGCGACAAAATATTCACCAAAGGTTTATGGTCTGTTCTTAACATGAACCTTGCACCCCAAATATAATTTTGAAAATGTTCCACCACCCATACACATCCCAACAGTTCCTTCTCAATAACAGCATATCCTCTCTCAGTGCGGTAAGTGTACGAGATGCAAATGCCACATTCCACTCCTCCTTCCAAGAGCGTTGTGATAAGACACAGCCTAAACCGTAAAGACTTGCATCAACAGTTAATAGACACAACTTATCTAAACAGAAAGGTCGGAGAGTAGGAGCAGCAACCATGTCAGCTTTTATACTATCAAACGCACTTTGTTGTCTACTGCCCCATACAAATTCCACATTTTTCCTTGCAAGTTCTCTAATGGGCTCCATCTTAGAAGCAAAATCTTTGATAAATTTGCTATAGTACTCACAAAGACCTGAAAACGACAGCAACTTATCCTTACTATCAGGTGCAGGTGCTTTCAAAATAGCATCAACTAAAGACTTCTTCAGGGAAACACCATCTTTCGAAATCGTGTGTCCTAAATACTCAACAGTTTTCTGAAAAAATTTGCACTTTTTACCCTTAATCGTCAAACCAGAATCACTCAAAACTTTACACACATTTCTCAAATGTTCATAATGGACATCATCGTCCTTTGAAAAAATAAGAATATTGTCTTGGAAACACTTAACATAATTCCCCAAATCTCTAAAGAAATGATACATTGACCTTTGAAAAACGTATGCCGCTGAAGCTAAGCCAAACGGCATTCGCTTGAACTGGTACAATCCTTGAGGGGTAATAAATGCTGTTAGATGTCTGGACTCTTTTGTCAATTCAATTTGATGATATGCTGATCTAAGATCAAGCGTTGAAAAAACTGTGGCTCCCCCAAGCATACTCACAACCTCATTTATATTGGGCAAAGGATGGCAATCAATAACGATATTTGCATTTAATGCTCTCAAATCAATGCAAAGCCTCAAACTTTTATCAGGTTTACGGGCAAGAACAACTGGAGAAACCCATTCAGATGACTCAACCTCCTCTGTCACTTCATTATCCAGCATCTCCTTAAGAGCGTTACACAATTCTTCTCTGACATTCAGTGGCACACCCCTAAGTTTTTGCACAACAGGAACAGCTCCCTGTTTGAGCTTGATGACATGCGCAAAACCCTTCAGTTTTCCTAAACATTCTGAGAATACATTACGAAATTCACTAGCCAAATCCTTCCATCTACTGTCATCTTCTATAGTGACAATGGAACCCACTCCTGGAAGTGTATCATTAAATATTGTGACAGATTCTTTACTCCTTGGATTTAACATAATACCTAACTTCCATTGATCTCTCCATCCAAGTACATCAACACCTTTTTTCGCAACATACAATTTAATGACGGCAGATCTCCCTTTGAAATAAATAGTAGACTGTAAGTAACCAATAAAATCAATGTTTGAACCATTAAAACATAGAGCATTGATATCTGGTGAAAAAAGATCTTTTTCAGATAATTTTGAACCATACTTTTCTGAGAAATAATCTCTAGTAATGATGGTCCAGGGAGAACCAGAGTCCGCCATCAATTCAAGGTCTACTTCCAAAAAATGTACAATGCATTTAGGTGAATTAAGTACTGCACCATCAACAACTCCAACATTTATCAATGAGACTACCATGCCACCCTCTCTTACACCTTCTCCAGTTTTGGAATGTTCACATTGAGCATAAGGGATTTCAGAAAAAGAATGAGATCTTACACAAGAAACCTCATTTTTCTTAAAATGATTAACATTACGATCATTACTTCCCTTCTTTACATCTCTACATGCTTGAGAGAAATGACCAATCCTCCCACATTTGCTGCATTCCTTACCAATTGCAGGACAGAATTTAAAAGATGCGACATGATTATTACTACCACATCTGTAACATACAATATGATACTTTCCAACATTCTTATTAGATTGGAAACTGTTTTTTACATTACTTATGGCACATATATCATCACAAGATTTGTCATTCTTTCCTCCTTTAACATTTTCTTCAATAGTTTTCATCCACTTATTGGATTGCTCAAAAGCTTTAGCCGTAGATATGCTTTCTTTTAACGTGGGATTCCCCAAAATCCATAACTGCTCTTGTGTTTTTTTACATCTCACATTAACTATAATCTGGTCCCTAATCATTTCATCTGTGATCTCCCCAAAATTGCATGAAATTACTAAAGACCTTAAAGCAGTTAAAAAATCGTCAAAAGATTCAGATTCCTTTTGTGCCCTGGTGTAGAATTTATAGCGATTAAGAGCAATACTAGTAGTGGGTTTGAATCTAGTCTCCACACGTAACATTGCTTCATCAAAATTGCCCTAATCACCAGGCACCGGAGGAAGGGTTCTAAAAATGGCTTGACCTTCTGATCCAAGACAATGAAGAAAAATATTTTTCTTCCTCTCATTACCCATTCTTTCCCCATCTAGCAGACCTAGCAGACCCGGCAGCAAGAAGGCCCCATGGTTCACCGACGAACTCAAGAGCTCCAAGAAGAACTGCCGAGCCCTCGAGAAAGTCTGGAGAAGGGAACCGACACCGGACAACAGGACCTCCTTCAAACTTGCCACCCGGAAACACCACCAGCTGATCCGCGCCGCCAAGAAAACAGCTTTCAAGGACCGGTTGGACAACAACGCACACAACTGCAAGGAACTCTTCAACATCGTGAAAGAGCTTTCCAACCCCAGCGCAGGAAACAACGACATCACCCCATCGCAAGACCTCTGCAACTCCCTCGCTTCATACTTCCACAACAAGATCGCGGACATACACAACAGCTTCAACAACCAACCAACGCACACCATGACCGAACAACCACCCCCCACCACCACCCTCCACGCCTGGACCCCGATCAGCACCGAAGACACCATCCGCACGATGAACTCCATCCACTCCGGATCACCGACCGACCCCTGCCCTCACCACGTCTTCAACAAGGCCGACGCTGTCATCGCACCCCACCTGCGAGACATCATCAACACATCCTTCGACACCGCCACCTTCCCCGAGAGCTGGAAGCACGCCGAACTCAGCGCTCTTCTCAAGAAACCCACAGCGGACCCCACCGAACTCAAGAATTACCGCCCCATCTCGCTCCTCCCGTTTCCAGCCAAAGTCATCGAGAAGACCGTCAACAAGCAGATGGCCGCCTTCCTCGAGACGAACGGATCCCTCGACCCCTCACAGTCCGGCTTCCGAGCCAACCACAGCACCGAGACCGCCCTCATCGCCGCCACCGATGACATCCGAGCCCTGATGGACAATGGAGAAACAGCGGCCCTCATCCTCCTAGACCTCTCCGCGGCATTCGACACGGTCTGCCACCGCACCCTAGTACGGCGCCTCAGCAACATCGGCATCCAGGACAAGGCGCTGGAATGGATCATCTCCTTCCTCGACGGAAGAACACAGAGAGTCCGCCTACCACCGTACAAGTCAGAGGCCTCCGAAGTCATCTGCGGCGTCCCCCAAGGATCATCTTTGAGCCCCACCCTCTTCAACGTCTACATGAGCCCCCTCGCGGCCATCGTACGCAAACACAACCTCAGCATGATCTCCTACGCCGACGACACCCAGCTGATCCTCTCCCTGACCAACGACCCCGCCGCCGCCAGAGCCAACCTGCACGAAGGGATGAAAGAGGTAGCCGAGTGGATGACGACCAGCCGCCTGAAACTGAACTCGGACAAGACGGAGGTCCTCATACTGGGCTCCTCACCCTCCGCCTGGGACGACTCCTGGTGGCCTCCCGCCCTGGGCACCGCAGCCAAACCGACAGACCATGCACGAAACCTGGGCGTCATCCTGGACTCCTCCCTCTCCATGACCAGGCAAGTCAACAACGTCTCCTCGGCGTGCTTCAACATCCTACGCATGCTACGGAAGATCTTCTGGTGGATCCCCACCGAGACCAGGAAGACCGTCACCCAGGCCCTCGTCACCAGCCGACTGGACTACGGCAACGCCCTCTACGCCGGTACCACCGCCAAGCTCCAGAAGAGACTCCAGCGGATCCAGAACGCCTCAGCCAGACTCATCCTCGACATCCCACGAACCAGTCACATCTCCGGACATCTGAGAGACCTTCACTGGCTCCCCGTCAACAAAAGAATCACCTTCCGCCTCCTCACCCACGCACACAAAGCCCTACATGACCAAGGCCCGAGCTACCTCAACAGCCGAGTCAACTTCTACGCTCCCAAACGCCACCTCCGATCAGCCGACCACGCCCTCGCCGCCGTCCCCCGCATCCGAAGAGCGACTACAGGAGGAAGGTCCTTCTCCTACCTGGCCGCCAAGACCTGGAACTCCCTCCCGACCGACCTGCGCCTGACCCAAGACCACCTCTCCTTCAGGAAGAAGCTGAAGACCTGGCTGTTCGAGCAGTAGCGGCACCCCCCCATCCCCCAGCGCCTTGAGACCCTACGGGTATGTAGCGCGCTTTATAAGTGTCAATGATTGATTGATTGATTGATCTATAGCCTTAAGATATGTCAAAAATTCTTCTTTCCATCTACTCAAAGGAATAGGGGGATCACCCTTGCACTGGAGAAATTTCGCAGGGGGGTCAAACTGCATTGTTATGAATACAGTAGTCACGTATAAACAAAATCAGAAATGAAAATTGTAATTGGTATAGTAAATAGAACTGTGTACATAAAATAGTGCGCTTATAGAAAATAATCTGCTGTTTAAATAAAACAAAATAATGTTTAAATATTTCAAAATCATCTAATATTGAAATAATACCGCAAACACTTAAACACAGCACACTATATTTTCGATCGTTTTCTTAAATCCTTCGAGATATCATTGCTGCGTTGTTGCGATTGTTCTTGCCGAAAGTGTTCCGTTGAGAGTTTCCACGTTGCAATAGCAACTTAAAATGGCCGCCAATGATGCTCTACGTCTATATGTGATGATGGAACGTTGTTTTAACCAATCACGTCGTCGTTCGCAAAGCGTGATGATCCAACGTCGTTTTGACCAATCGCGTCGTCGTTCTCTATCTTGTCAGAGTCCGATGATGCAGCGATGTCGTTTTCCAACGTAGTGCATCGGAACGAGACAACAGAACGCGCGACTGCACACAGCGCCACGGGGCTCCAAGGTTTGAAAAATGCCAAGATTTTTCCAAAATTCATCAAACGCGAAGAAAAGTATTAGGAAAATTCTCGTTTTGACACGCTGTGAGACCAAAATACTTACAGCGATTTTAACCAGGTTGAGAGACAGTAGAACATGAATCTCCTCACTTCTCCTCACAGAGTCCAGTTTTAAGTAATGTAGTCGCAATCTTCTCACACCAGAAGAAATAAATGACTCAAAAGCATGTGAAAATTCGTATTCACAAGGTAATTTCCATATGTAGTAGTTATGGTTCAATCCCATATGGTAAAATCCAATTTGAAGAAAAGAAATATAAAAATCCACGAAATTTACCACTCCTGTGCTGTAAATAGTGTAGAGCAGATATCCCATGCACTCCCACTGCATAGCGGTGAGTTCTCAATATTGTATACCTACACTGTTGTACCCCATTGACTCGCAGAGTCCGGAGGTGAGTGTTTTTCTTGGGAAGTCAGAGGCAGATTTATAAGCTCCATGCGCCACTTTTCCCATGTTAAAAGTGACACAAAAGTGGCACAATGGGCTTGTAGATCTGCCCCTCAGACCAGACTGTTGTAACCTATCTATTCTCAATGCCCGTAGGTAATTGCACATTCCTACGCAGTGAAGCTGCTGCACACTACGCACTCTCTCCTTTCACAAATGACTTGTCGCTGTTTCGGAAACAAGCTTCTTTGCTCACCTTGTGCCATTGGCTTGATTCAAAGAGGGTGCACTAAGTGTCAAAGCAGGCTTCTCAGACGTTGTTACGATGGCCACGCATCATCACAGAATCCACGAACGTAGAGCTTTGTAGCGTGTTTTGGTGGGGGATGACGCCAATTTGTGAAACACAACCTGTAAGATAAAAAGGAAGTTTAGATTGTGTGTCATTTGTTTATCAAAGGAGAGAGGAAGTGAGAGAGTGACTGAAAAGAATATTCAGAGCTCACTTTTCTGTCACCGGTGTGTTTTTCACCATGTGCAGGGACATAATGCACCCTGAAGCTCTAAAAAAGATAGTACAAGAAAGATGTTATGATCTTAATGAGGAGTTGAATAACATCGCCCTTTCACACACCTTCCCTCTTGCATTTAAAAACAACTATTTTATAGTTTACATTTCAGACGTTTGACCAATTATAAAAACTTTCCTCCTAGTGGAAAAAATAAATATTAATGGAATAAGATTCGGTATATAGGACTGCGCTTGTCTAAATCGATGCGTTGTTTTTTTGTATCCAGTATGCTGCAGCCCATCGACTACTTCCGATGTGCACCCAGGCATCACGGCTCACCTTTTCCCGGACAGGGTACGTTCTACATCATGCAGTTCCCCTCCGCCATCAAGAAGTCTCACATATGGTGCCGAGTCTTGATATCGCTATGACTAACGACATACTCGTGCTCCCATCATCATCGCAAGTTCCTCACCCGCTCAGTCCATCCGGTACCACTAACTCAGTGACCAAAGAGGCCATGCACGTAGTGGTGGGCCCTTGTACTTGGTGGTTCGGGCCTACATGAGGTGTCCGCTAGGACGGGCCACAACAGCGCTTGCGATGGGAGCAACTCTAAAATGGTGTACAGCACATGCGCCCGTCTTTTTTATTGGCAGGCTCACATGTGTAGTGACTCATGCACTGGATGGGTGAGGAGTGGGCGCATACCAGCCATGAGGGAGTGTGTGTGTGCTGCTCTGACAACTAGACCTGGAACTAAGAAATCTCTACAATGGAAATCTGGGCAATATTTTGTTTTTGTTTTATCCTGGTAGAATAAGTGGAGTGGGCTGGCCTGACGTATGCCAGTGCTGCGCGAGGCGCTGAACCATGATTACGGAGTTATGGTGTTGTCCCATTGTGAGCTATATGAGAAATCAAGTGATTTGGGTGTCTGTTTTGTAGTGCTGAAGTCACTCGGGTCTTAAAAGTAAATGTGTCATTATATCTGTAAAGTTCCCAACTTGGCCAACATGGAAGGTATGGGGTATCACTGACTCTATATTCGTTCATAGTTGCACACATTAAAAGCTGGTGGACATGACGCATTTCTGCGATTATGAATGTTTGTTGTACATTCAGTGGAGTGTTGTAGCCGTAATAATCCAGGGCTGTGAAAGGTTTCATTTGCAGTTTTTGGCACATGAGGGCAGCTAATATATATACGTATGTGGTTATTCAGGTACACTGTAGAACTTGGTGCTGGAAATCAGTGTTCAAGGCTCGGAGTTGCGTCCACATCCTGTTACTGTAGAGTAATGGCGTAATGTACACGTGCCTGAAAATGTATTGTAAATACGGTGCTCATGTAAATTGCTGACATAGCTTTGGGTTGATTTGATTTTGCGCTATATAAATATGCTAAAAAAAAAGGAAGAATAGCCCGCACTTACTGTCACAGGTAAGATGGTTGCATGGAGAAGTGTGGCTCACTGGTTAGAGCAGGCAGACCCTGAAGCAGAGGTCAGACCCGGGACCAGGGTTCAATTCCCGACGCGGCAGGGTCTTGAGCTCAAAATGTCCACGGACTCGATAATTCTCGCTTCGGTGCCTGACCTAATCATGGGTTCACACTCTGCAACTCTGGGCATTAAGCTTGCTTAATCTCCACAACGGCCCCCCGCGGCGGGATGCCTGGCTTTCACCTTGGGGATGCCCTGTAGGGGCTATCTCACAGGGAAAAGCCAGGACGGGTTCCCAAGGCAAGCGCTTAGAGACCCCTGGGTGATAAGCGCTATATAAATCCAATATACAATACAATACAATACGCTATTTAAAGCAAAATATAATGTGGTAGGAGGAGGAGCAGTATTTTACAAACACAATAAATACACAGACTCAAATAGATAGTTGAAGTGGGTACGGGCATATGTGCTTGACTCCATTTTATTACGTTGTTGTTGGTAACAAGTAGAATAGTAATCATGATGTCATATACAGATATTTGATCATAAACGGTTTATGACTTCTGCTGTACAAAGGTAGGAGAAATAATACACAGAAGATTGTAAAGAGTTCATGAGTTGTGGTGCACTGAGGTAGGGGCAGTTTGTGTGGAGCCTTCGATGATGCGTGGTGCAGGCAGACCGCACTGGTAAAAATGTGTTTTGACTATTGAATTTTGCCTTAACAAGGGCACGTGGCGTTTAATAACGGTGCACTGAGTTAGTGGTACGTCTGGTCTTTATCGTGTGCTCACCCTGCGATGATGCGTGGTCTGAGCGGGCTGCTCTGAAATCATTCACTGTTGATACCCCATAGGTACTTGGTATTGCCGATGGTGGTGGTACATTTTAGCGCAATCTTCTACATTCTTTGTTATCATAGTTCACACGATGCAGCGATTGAAGGTGCTTGCACATACTAGCAGTGCAGTGCAACAGCACTATTTTTGTCTCTGCTTTAAATGCATAAAGGCTGAATTTAATGCTGTCTGTAGTGTAGATGAAAAGGTAAATTCAAGTTGTGAACCCTACTGTGCATAGCATACATCGAAGCTAGTGGTCAGTACAGTTATAGAACAATGCTTTTTTTCACTTATTTTAACAAAATCTGAATACATACAGTATAATTGTCTGCATTGAATAAATCAAGGTGGAATTTCCTACTGTCTACAGTGTAGGTGAATTCAAGTTGTAAACCCTGCTGTCCGTAGTGTAGATCTTAGGGTGGAGTGCATCATCTGCAAACCAAACGAAAGTTGTGTATGGTAGGGGAAAGTAGATCTACACCCCCCCCCCCTGGCCAGAGGCGTCCAGTTCTCCCCCCCTTCAATGTCCTCAGCCTCCACCCGGTCCGTAGCACCAGAGATGTCTTCCTGCTTAGTCTGGTGGGTGCAATTCCCCTGCCTCCTGATGTAGAAGGTCCAGTCTCATCCTCTTCTTCCACACTTTTGTATAGCGGTCATGGTTACCGGCACACCAAAGATATCCAGCTCAGAACCGTGTCCTGCTGTTGGTCCTCTTCGCCAGCTGAGCTGACTGAAATGTAAGACAAATCATGATGTAGTGGCTGTACACATCAGAACAAGACACATGCATAGATGAGCCAAGGGCAGACTTGGTTCTCCTCTGATCACACTATACAATTGTCAATGATTAGGATCTTAAATTATGTGTATGTTCACTGTCATCTCCTGATTTGAGTCGGACATCGACATCTCATTTGAATTTTGGTGGCTTACATCTCTCTACTGACCAACCCTCAGCTTTGGCATTCTGTTGATATGTGTGTCCTGTCACTGCTACATAGGTAGCTTCTAAACCCAGTATACACAAGGAGATCAGAGAGAGTCCAGATGGTATTAGAATGGGCCTGTGATATGGAGTCTCTGCACTTTTACTTCAAGACAAATGTCACCTGCTGTGTAGCATTGTATAATGAATGGGTGAAGATGCCTTCAAGGGAATTTATTTCATGCGTACTTGATTATTTAGACTAATTTTAGGAAGGATCGGTTAGTGATCCTTGTTAAGAATCAATCAAAAACTGTGGAATTTCAATTCAATTTAAACAATTTGTTTCAACAAGACACAACATACAAAAAACAACACAAGGTGTATTAGAAAAATATAATTTTATCCAAAAGAATTTTTAAAGAAATCACTTCACATACAGATAAGTGAACAAACAGAAAATTCGGACTGTGGGTACACACATAAGTAAATTAATACGTGACTCAACAGAACCTAAAAAACACCTATCCCAAATCACACTGAATAAAACAAGACAGGGATAAGATGAAATGTCGACGTTTCGGTTTCCTATGAATTATTTACGGAAACCATCTTCAGGACTGAAGTCAATTGGGATCTGTATAGAGAAAATTGCAATCTGACTTTCTAGCACTGCCCTACTATGATTGCTTGAGGGCTGCCACGGTCTAATTTCAAGGTGGAACCGCTTCTATTTGGTATGTTAGTTGACTTTTTGACTTTAAAAACAAGTTTGTGGGCTTCGCTGTATTGATGCTGGCTTTTATTTAAAAGAAGGGAGGTTTCTGGCCACACCTGTTGATAAGCGGTATGTTGAATGAAGCTTAGACGCGGTGAGCAGAAACTAATACCGGTACATAGAGAAGTTTTTTCCACATGGAGAGTTCAGACACAGATGTGTAATCAACCATACGGCGATAATCTAATAAAAGTAAATTGCAGCGTGTTAAATATTTAGTTCAAGATAGTTTATCGCTGTTCAGCGGTATGTGAAGCAGTGTGTACAGCTCCAAGCCTCGCCGCAAGTAGAAAGTAAATTCCACAGAAAGTATTCCAGTAACCATGCGGTCGTGGTCTAGTCAGGACAGCAGTGGCAGAGTGCTGCGCAGCATGTAGTCAGTTCAGAACAACAGCATTGTATAAGACAACAGAAATGCTGATTGGAGGTCACACATCCATATATGGTCTGGGCTATTAGGTTTGCTAAGTTGTGAGTCTAACCTTTTGATATTCCATCTCAAAAGCTGACAATCCTGTGCCACATATTGACTTCGAAGACTGAGCAGGTAGTGCTGTACACTGGTGAACAGTAATGGCTAGTTGTTACAGCTACCTGGACTTGAAATATGGCATACAAGCCACTGAAGGTAAGACGTGTGTCTGTGGAAACACTTTGCAAAATTGTAAACAATTAAGAGTGAGGCAAGGATCTCAAATTCTGCCTTGACTCCATGGCACCTGATGGTTTGTCTTATTCAGAACCCAAGCTCACTGAATGGAATGTAGGTCACAGCATCCAATGCCCACTGGCCTCTCATACACACACTGGACAGTGTTTATACCATTCTTTATCCAATGCACACATCCGTTATGATGCCCTTGGTTCACTGTTACTGGTGCTGGCAGTGCAAACTTCTGTAAAAATGCAGGTGTTTTGCTCAATTCCCCATTTGTCACAATAAAACTACCAGTCCCAGAATGGACTCTGCCCTGTGCACTCAATGTGCTATAGTGAGCCTTTTGCTTCATGATGACTGCTGCATACTGAGGAAATAGAAAATTTATGTGGTCGGAGTGTCCCCCCACTTGCACCCTATCCACGTACTCATGCTCCATGTATGTCCATGTTATCATGTAATTCCTTTTCCGTGCCTGTCATAATGATGCCCCTGCATTTCCGTCTAATGTTAGCATGTCAGTTATTAGGCCTTCCATGAATGAAATGTTAATTCTGCACTAAGGCCTACGTTGCCAATGCATTTACATGGTTCACGTTTAAATAGCGCGAAGCACACGTTTTTGTGGCCCAGCCGACCCAGGGCCTGAATTCAGGCTCCGAGCCTCTTCTGTCTCTGAAAGCTACAGTTTTGCATCCCTGACCTCTCCCTTACTCCCTGCCAAGCCGAGAGGTGCCCGGCCTGGCCTGCCTGCCAAGACGGTATTTTGCCTACAGTTATCTGCTCAGCCTCCACAAAAAACACATTCCAGTCTAGTGAAATAGGTAAATACTTTCCGACTGCAGAGCATAGGGCCTAGCCTTCCTGTCTCCATGCAAGTGATTTACAGAACCCCTTGCCATAGTAGGCCCATGGCCCCACGCAATGCACGAAGAAATAGATGCACACACTAGCATTTAGTGATGAACGGCCTCTGCTCGAGAGACCTTTACTTCAGACAATACATCCTCCAAACACAAGATATCAGATATGCCAAAGGTGCAGGTCGTTCTGACATCCCAGACTCCAGACTCCTCTTCTAGTGCTAAAGGCAACCCCCAACTCTCTCCAGTTACACGTCAATCTCACGTCATGATCAGTTGCACGCACATGCAGGGTAAAGGTTTCTGCTGACCCTGCAGACCTCCTCTATGCACCCACCCATCTATGACACTCCTATGACTCATCGAGTGAACACCCACGTGTACGCCTCATTACACGCCTTATTTTACGCCCATATGTTCTTATCTCTCTCTTCTCACTTGCTCCGCCTGGAGTGTTACGCCTACTGTATTCATTGCAATTATGTGATCTTACTATATATAATGTGTGATGTTAATAAAACGTTAGATATCCCTTCCTGAACCTTAGTGGTGATGGAACCCTATTCTCCCCTGGCTCGAGTCATTGAAATAAAGCCCTTATGACTCAGATACCACGGACTCTGCCTCTCATTTTATGAGCTTTCTTTATTAATGTATAGAAAAATAGTCCCGGTAATTTTATTTACCACATTCTGGCGCCCGAATAGGGACGAGTCCCCTTCCCCACGCGCCGGCGATGTAAGCGCAGCCCCCTGACCCCTCCTATAGCCGTGACGGACCCATTCTGTGCACATCCGTGGGTTTTCCTGCTAACTCCCTCAGGCTCCCGGAGGAGACGGAGACTGCGACCAGGCATCCATACGAGGCGGTGAGGATTGCGGACTGTCCCGACCAGAGCCCAAGCCGAGAGAGCAAGGTCCGAGGTATCCAGAGGCCCACCTGTTCCGAGGCGCATGCGCAGCAAGAAGCCGTAACAGTCCAGTCCAGTATCGAGTTTCTGAGGCCTTCAGTTTTGCTTCCCGGTGAGTACCGTTGTTGGGAACGCATATAGACGGGTTCATTTATTTGAGCCCGGTCAAAACGGGTCTGGGTACACAGATCCGGTACAGACGTGTCCATTTAGGTGGATGCGGTATGACGTGTCTCTTTATGAGACCTTTATGAGACTGTTCTAGCAGTACATCCAGTATTCCAGTATTGTATTTCGATATTCTTAGACTTGTGTTATTCTATGTACTAGGTAGTGTCTGTCTCTAATGTTTTAATGTCGCAGTATGAATGATTGTTTACAGTCTATTATTGTGCCTATTGTGTTTTCGTTCAAGCTAGTTTAACATGCCGCTGTTTTCGAAATTACGTCAGATAGGAACCAGGAAAGGGATACTCGAAGAGGCAGTTCCCGTCCTGCCTAGGGACACTCCCGGACATTTTATGTACCACAAGCATGGCTTAGATGCCATACTGTACTTAGATTTATGGGTTGATTACACAAAAGATCTGGAAGAGAAATATAGACGGCCTGTCTCAGGGACATGGGATGCTGATTGCATTATGAGAGTAGAGGAAGCACTGTGGAAAAAGAAAGCCAGACAATCCCAGAAAGATGCCATAGAATTGTGGCGTAAAGAATCACATAGAAGAACAGAGAAAGAAATTCAGAAAGCAGAGAGAAGTAGGGAAGCAGCAGAAAAAGCCAAAGAAACAGAACTACTAGAAGAAGGTGAACGGGTTAAAGCAGAACAATTAGACAGACAAAGAAATGCCCTTATTAAAGGCATGTATCCCCTCCTCGCCGAGGGCCTGCCTAAAGTGACCCCGGAAGTACCCAGTAACTTGCCGCCAGCACTGATCCCGACCAAACTCCGTAGTCATAAACAGACCGCAGCGGACATTTTTCTTTCTTCCTATTTAGATGACGCTGCCCCAGAGTATGTAAATGTGAATATACCTCCTCCCAACCCTATCGTTCCTGACAACCCCACTAATCCTCCCACTGTTCCTCCTGCCACTGTCCCTACCAATCCGTTTCACACAGCACCCGTAGTACAAGATCAACCCGCATTACCAGCGACAGCGCTGCCAGTAAAAGTCGATTCAAGCCTAGGTGACTCAAGTCTAGGAGCAGCGGGAGGGGGCCCCTCCACCCCACCACCATTAAAACGATCATCACTACGAGATTTAGCACTACAACACACGCCAAAAGCAGCGACATATGCAACCCTTAGACAGTTCCTTACTGATTGTATATATGATCCAGTACCAGGGGAGGGTCCAATGATGATATACTCAATACGTTTAAGACGCGTTGCAGACTATTTGCTTATTCTACCAGGCATGAGGGACCATTTAGACAAAATATACCACTTCATTAGAACGGGGGAGGGACCAGAAAGTATTTACGAGGCCATGGCAAATAGAAAAGCGGAGCTTCAACGTATGCTCTTACAGTTTTTGGTTAATTGTTTGATCAGGGAGCGAGACCAGCCAGGTAAGGAAGTAACTAAAGGTATGATAAATTGGAGTGACAACATAGCTGCTGGTAAACATGATAAACAGAGTTGTGTAGAAGCAATGTACAAGAAAATTTGTAAAGAAATTCTTGAGATACACAAGAAAGAGCGGGCCGAGAAAGAAGCTGAGAAAGAGGATGACGAAGTCTCAGAGGACGATGATGTACAAACAGAGGACACAAGTAAAATACATTACGTAGGTAGGGCAAGACCGTTTGATGGACCCATACGCCTAGAATACAAGAAACGCTCTCTCTCTCCCATACCGTAACAATATTCCCTTGAACACATATTCCAAGCCACTGACCAAGCACTGAAAAAACGAGTAGGGAGTAGCGAACTTAGTACTATGCATGAACAGGAACTAGCCCGGTCAGCAGTTCAATGGGCTAGCAATTCTAACATATATAAGGACGACATAGTAGCGCAAAAATTTTTGAGTCTTCCTCCAGAAGAACAGCGTTTAGCTGGTATTTACATTATTCAACACCTCATCACACTATACGAGAATCAGCATTCTGATCCAGGTCCCTTGTATAACTTATTGGACTATTTACTCCTAGCAAGATGGAGAGGCCTAGGCACCGAATTAATTAATATCATTCTAGAGCAACGACATAAATACATAACTTTCCTAACCCCGCACTTTGTTCCTGCCCCACACCGAGAAAGAAAGACCTTTTACATAGACAGACAGAATCCCTTACGAGAGGTTCATCCCGTCCGGACTACAGGGGGTGAGCTTGAACGAGTATACGTTTACACACCCTTGATGAAAATGGAATTATTGGAAATGAAAAAATTACTGCCCTGTCATGATAAAGACCCAGGGGGGTTCCACCGTGAATTAAAGGACATGCTCCGCATGGGGGAGTATACATACGCTGATATCATTAAAATGTTGAAAGTCCTGTTGCCAGCAGGCATTTATGAAAAACTGAAAGAAAAAGAGTGGGAGGTGGGAGAGAAAAAGATTAACTGGACAGAATTAGACGACGAGGATAAAGGACGAACACCTGGTACTGGTCTCGGGGATAAAGCTAAAGAACTACCCGAGCTATTGATACAGGTTTTGCCGAGATTATTGACTACCAAAAAGGAAGACTGGGATGCTATCTCAGCCTGCAAACAGAAGCAAGATGAGGACACTAGTGATTTTTACTCTAGATTTGAGAAATGTTTTCTTATTAATAGTGGCCTGAAGACAAGTAGTGAATCATACCCACATCTTTTTGTGACCAAATTAGTAGAGAATTCCTTACCCCAGATTAAAAATAGAGTACTGAAGGTTGAGAGTACCTGGCAAGCAAATAGCCCTTCCCAAATGTTACAAATGTTACAGTACCACCAGAACCGAATTAGAGAAGAACAGGAACATGAAAAGAGACGCATGAAAGACACGAAAATGAAAGTACTAGTTGCTCAATCCGTCCCAGCCGATGGTCAGAAAAGGGGTACGGCACCTTCCGGTCATTCCGCACCTCCTGTCAAAGGGAATTGCAACTACTGCAAACAGCCAGGTCACTATATAAATGAATGTGCTGTCCTGAAACACAATATAGCTACAGGCAAGACGAAAGAAAGACCATAGCCTCCTAGACAGGAACACATCCCGCAGAGCACGCAACCTCCACAGAACGCACAACAGACAGTAGCTGTACCCCAACCCATTGCTGCCACCCAACATGTCACGCAACAAATGTACCAGTATGCACAGTCAGACTACCCAGATTATCAACAGTACTCATGAAACAGCCTAGAGAGGGAGGATGGCTTGCCCCTTATTGAGGTTCCTGTAGATCAAGAGGGTCCCTATGTACATAGTCGTGTATTGGGAAAAGATAGAAAATTTTTGATTGACACAGGGGCGAGCAGAACTACCATCAGTCATGACGAGGTTCCAGGGGCACCCCTCTCAGGCTCACAGAATATTTCCCTGGGATTTTCAGAAAAGCCTATTGTTAACGAAGTATCAAAGCCAGTCCCCCTAGGAGTTGGTCCATTGTCCCGCACTACAGACTTGTTGCTTACGAAATCATGTCCAGAAAACTTGCTTGGTATAAAAACGTTGAAGGAACTAGGAGCAGTGATTTGTTGTTCTCCGGAAGGAGTGAGATTGTTTTTACGTGATTTTAAAGGACATTATGTATTGAGAGATTTTGACCCAAGACTTCAGAATGTACCTCAGCATTTATGGGCACAAGGTCCGACTGATGTAGGTTACATGCACATTACACCATACCGCGTCACACTCAAGCAAGGAGTTGTACTTCCACGAATCCGACAATACAAGTTACCACCTGAGGCTGTAGTAGCCTTACTGAAAATTGTTGACGAGCTCATTGCACAAGGAGTGGTTGTAGAAACTGACTCCAATGTATGTAATTCTCCTATCATTCCGATTCTTAAACGAACTGACCCGAATGCACCACCAGTCTACAGACTAGTGATTGACCTCCGAGAATTGAACAAATGCATAATACCCCAGTACCCAGTGGTCCCAGACATTTCTTCACTATTGACTGCAATTGACTCCGAAGCGGCGTTCTTCACTGTGATAGAGCTCAAGAATGCCTTCTTTAGTGTCCCAATCCATCCGGAAAGCCAGTACCTTTTCGGATTCTGTTTAAATGGCCGAAGCTTCAAATTTGCGAGAGCTCCTCAAGGGTTCACAGAAAGCCCTAGTATTTACAGTCAAGCTTTAAAACGACAACTAGACTGTATTCACATGCCTACTGACACTGCACTGCTCCAATACGTTGATGATCTATTGATCACAGCATGAACAGAACGAGACTGCGAACGTGCATCACTGACAGTCTTATACTTCCTGGCGGAAAAGGGGCACAAAGTGTCCTCTTCAAAGCTGCAATTCTGTGCCCAGCAAGTGGTATACCTTGGACACTTGCTGTCCAAGAGGGATAGACAGTTGACACCTGACCGCATTCAGTTAATTGCACATCTTCCACAGCCCAAGACACAAAAGGAAGTATGGGCCTTCATTGGCCTCACTTCTTACTGCAGACAATGGATTCCTCAGTACGCATATCTAGCCAAACCACTCATACAGTTGACAACACAGGAGGCAGCGACTTCGACTGTCCTCCCATGGACTCAGGAACATACACTTGCTTTTGATGAACTGAAGAAAGCTCTATGTCAAGCACCTGTTTTAGCGACACCATGTTACAGCAAACCTTTTACACTTTTTGTCACTGAACGCGATGGCACAGCATTATCTGTTCTCACACAGGATCAAGCAGGAAAACACAAGACTTGTGCTTACTTTTCCAGTACAATGGATCCAGTGGCCCAGGCTCTGCCTGCGTGCCTAAAATCAGTTGCAGCAACAGCTCTAGCAATCAGACAAAGCAATTCTATAGTGTTAGGACATCCCCTGACAGTACAGGTTCCACACTCAGTGGAAGTTCTCTTAAACAGGACACAGACACAACACCTGACCATAGCAAGACTGACAGGATATGAATTGACACTGTTCCAGCCACACATAGAGATCAGACGTTGCAATACACTAAACCCTGCTACACTTTTGCCTTCGAGCACAACAGACCCTGCACCACATGACTGTGTGGAAGTAATTAACACTGTAACGAAACCAAGACAAGACTTGACAGACATTGCATTGTCCGACCCAGACCTGACACTTTATGTGGATGGTTCATGCATGAGAACAAGCACAGGAGAGTTAGTGGCCGCATATGCCGTGACCACCGATACTGAAGTCATAGAAACACATCGAATTGACACCCTGTCTGCCCAAGCAGCAGAGCTCATTGCTCTGACTCAAGCCTGTATACGAGCCAAGAACCTGAAAGTAAACATATACACAGATTCACAGTACGCATTCGGAGTCGTTCACGACTTCGGTGTCCTCTGGCAAGAGAGAGGTTTTCTGACCTCCCATGGAGCCAAAATACAGCATGGTCCCCTCATTCTAGCTCTATTAGATGCAATACACTTGCCTACAGCAATAGCAATCATGAAGTGCAAAGCGCATACGAAAGCGACTGACACTATTTCCCAGGGTAACGACCTGGCAGATCGAGCAGCTAAACTTACAGCACAGACTCAAACAGATATTCCAAATAACATGACAAAGACTGATGTACCATCACTGACAAATTGCATGACAGTCAAGGATCCCTCACAAGATGTACTCGACATACAGACACATGCCACTTCAGACGAAATCAAGAAATGGACTGAACAAGGAGGGGTCCAGACAGATCAGGGTTGGATGACGAAAGGCAAAGCCACATGGTTTCTCCCCGATTCCATGGTTCAAGTTATCATAAATACAGCACATAGTCCAGCACACTTAGGAGAAAAAGCCATGTTAGACAGTATACAGAACATCTGGTTCAACAAGCATTTACTTGCAGCAGCGAAACAGAAAGTACGTACCTGTATGATCTGTTGTCAGTTCAATCCAGGCAAAGGCATTCCCGTGGAACAAGGTGGATTTCATCCTCCTGACCACCCTTTCGAAGTCCTCCAGATGGATTATATTCAGATGGACAGATGTCGAGGATTCAAGTACGTCCTCGTAGTTGTATGTGCCCTTTCTAGATGGACAGAAGCATACCCAGTCCCAGATTACACTGCTGTGACCACTGCCAAGCAGTTGGTCCATGAATTTTTCCCACGATACGGCTTGCCCCGTGTCGTGTACTCAGATAATGGACAGCCATTCTCTTCTGAATTGATGAAACAAGTATCACTCCTGTTAGGGTACCAGTGGAAATTCCATTGCGTACGCCACCCAGAGGCAGCTGGTCTCGTAGAGAGACACAATCAGACTCTAAAAACACGACTAGCGAAGATCTGTGCAGAAAAAGGCGTGGATTGGATGGTAGCCTTACCGGTTGCCCTCTTTTACATGCGTATGGTAGCTCATTCCAGAACCGGACTTTCCCCGTACGAGGTAGTTTTTGGTAGACCGCCGAATATGTGGGGTATGCCTATGCCGCGCAAGATCACCGATGTTGACAGTAATATGCTGACAGATTACCTGGCTTCCTTGATGTCTGCACTACTTTCTTGTCGTTCACAGGTCGCAGCTGCCTTCCCGGACAACACCCAGGTGAAAACGCACGAAATTGTTCCGGGTGATCTCGTCTGTATCTGCAACTTTGACCGATCAAGCCCTCTGGAGCCCTGTTGGCGAGAGCCGAAGTTCGTGCTACTAACCACGAGGACCGCCGTCAAGGTCGAGGGCCGCAAAGGCTGGCTCCACGCCCACCATGTAAAAAGATTCCATGGACTTGGCCCGGTGAAGATTTCTGAGAACTGTTCCGACACTGACACTAAACTCCCTTTGCTAGAAAAGACTCCGCAACAGGAGTACAGGTCTAAACTACGGTCTAGTAAGTCAGACAGCGTTTAATTGTTTAAGTCCCCCTCGGGTGAAGCGGTTAGACAGGTTCCTGACATGTATAAGACTGTAGACCCAACTAGTGAGAGAGATAGACAGAGAAAAATGAAAGAAAAATACTGCAAAAACCTACGCAGTCGATGCATAATAACCCTGATCATTATGTTTTTTCTGAGTATATCGATTATATGTATAAGCTTGACGCTACATGTTTTCTTTCCTCCTCTTGGTTCACATGTACATTCTTCTTTCAATGACACTGTAGAGCACACATTCAGTAATGTAATGTAATGTAAAATAGCATTTGTACCGCGCTGCAGTCACTCCAGGGAGCATCAAGGCGCCAGATACTGATTTAGTGATGAAGGAAACAGGTAGGGAGTGGATGGAACTCACCCAACTGTTACACTAGTGCTCTAACGCGGGAGTCCTGTAGCTTGAAAATCCAGGTTTTCAGTCCCTTTCTGAAATCTTTTTCCTTGTCTAGGGCACGAAGGTCGGGGGGAAGAGTGTTCCATGCTTTTGCCCCAAGTACTGGAAGGGATTTGCCACCTCTTGTGCTAAGCTTGAACCTAGGTACTGACAGGAGAATAGAGCTAGATGAACGGAGATTGCGAGAGGGATGGTATCTGGTGAATCTCTGCTCTAGGTATTTTGGTCCCAGAGCATGGGTGGCTCTAAAGGTGATAATCAGTATTTTGAAGAGGACTCGCTTGTTAATTGGGAGCCAGTGTAGAGTATTTAGTGCAGATGATGCAGAAGATTTCTTCGGCCATTTAAGGACTAACCTAGCTGCGGCATTCTGCACCATTTGAAGTTTATGTGTGGTGGTTTTTGTAGTACCTGCATATAGACTATTACAATAGTCTATCCGCGACGTCACCAAAGCAACTGCTACCGTCTTCCTAGCCTCAAGAGGAAGGAGGTCGAAAAACTTCCTGAGTCCTTTAATAATGGCAAAGCAGTTACCTGCCACTTTCAAGGCTTGCTGCTTGAACGAGAGATTGCTGTCAAATGTAATCCCTAGGTTTCGTGCCGATTGGGTTGTGTTAGGTGGGATTTCTGCCTTTTCTGGCCACCAGGTTTTGGGCGTGAAGTTGTTATTTGGGCCCATTGGCACGATTTCTGTCTTGCCTGTGTTGCATTTTAGATGATTGACTTTCATCCAATCAAAGGTTGCAGTGAGGCAGTTTTTAAGTTTTTCTTCCCATTCCTGTGTGTCTTTGTCCAAAACCAATATCAATTGAGTATCGTCAGCATAGGCGACTACATCAATTCCAAATGATGATATTAGTTTAATTAAAGGGGCGGTGTAGACATTAAACAGCGTTGGGCTGAGGCTTGAGCCCTGTGGAACGCCCATCTTTATCAATTTTTCCTTGGAGCGAAATTCTCCAAGAGTAACTACTTGTCTCCTGTCACTCAGGAAGTTTTTGATCCATTCCAACACTGTGCCGGAAATGCCAGAGGTTTCAAGTCTGTTAATCAGAATGGCGTGTGACACAGTGTCGAAGGCCGCCGACAGGTCCAATAAAATCAGGACAGCCTTCTTTCCCTGGTCCAGGGCCATGCGGATGGTATCTGAGGTGAGCAGGAGGGCAGTTTCCGTGGAGTGTTGAGCCCTGAAACCCGATTGATTGGGATGCCAGGCTTCATTTCCTTCCAGGAATTTGGTAATCTGTTTATTTACACAGGCTTCAGTGATTTTACACAGCATAGGGAGAAGGGAAATTGGTCTTAAGTTGGATAAGGTGGTAGGATCAGGGAGTGGCTTTTTTTGCAATGGTTTGACTGCCGCTAGCTTCCATTCAGCTGGAACTGTTGCTGTGGTCAAGGAGGAGTTCACAATGCTGTTAATCACAGGGTTAGCTACCTCCACCATCATGTGTACCAGTACGGGAGGACATGGGTCAAACGGGGAGCCTGACTTGGCCGCTAAGATAGCCTTATGGGTCTCGTCCAAGCTAATGGGCAGGAAAGTTTCCAGTCTGTCCCTTTCCACGTTTTCCTCATTAACCCTAACTTCAGAGGTGATGAAATCCTTGGTGAGTGCTAATACCTTGTTTTCAAAGTAGTCTGCGATGGTATTGCATAATTGTTCTGAAGGCGGTATTTCTTGTTCTAATATTTTAGGTTTATTAAAACTATTGACAATTTTAAAAATAGTTTTTTGTTTGTTTCTGGCATTTTCTACTTCCGAGGTGTAAAAGTTGGTTTTGGCTTGTTTAATCAGAGCATGATATGCGCTTCTGGTGGATTTGTAATTATTCCTGTCTTCAATGCAGTAGTTAGTTCTCCATCTGCGTTCGGCTCTACGAACCTCTCCTTGTTTTATTTTTAACATGGGGTTAAACCATGGTGCTGATTGTTTTTTAGCCGTGGGTCTAGGTTTACGGCTGGTCGGGGCTGCTGTTGCTTTCAAGACTGACATCCATTTCCTGAAGTTGTTATTATCATCTTCAGGCTGTCCTGACCATGCAGGTTCGTGTTCTTTTGCTATGTTAAGCAGTTCTGGATGTTTCATGGCGTCTTTCCATTCTAATTGACTGCTGTGTACAGTTTTCCCTGCGAGTTTATTATTTCTAAGTATTTTAAATGGTAGTACAAATGGTATTAATGTATGATCTGTCCAGGTTAGGATTTTATGGGATTTAATTTGAATGTCTTGCAGGTTAGTTGATATGCAGTCAATCGTGTGCCCCGCCTCATGAGTGGGCTGTGTGACGCATGTAGTCAGGCTTAATACGTCCATGGTATCCCTAAAGGTGATTGCTGAGGAATCCATAGTTGAATCAAGATGGATATTGATATCTCCTAATACAGTGAAATTAGAGAAGCGCGTAGCCAGGGGGCTCAGTGCTTCTCCTATGCTTTCTAGAAAGCTTTTACAGGGACCTGGGGGGCGATAGATTAGAGCACCAGCAAAGGTAAAAGAGTCTGTGAGTTTAAGTAAAAAGCACATCCCTTCCGCGTCCTTAAGCTCTTGAAGTTTCGTTGTGGTGCAGTTGTAAGAATCTCTATATATTATTGCTATTCCACCCCCCGAGTCTCCTCCCTGTCCATTCTTTGGATCTGATATCCCAGGGGGAGTGCTTGCACTATATCTGGCGTAGACCATGATTTTAGCCACGTCTCTGTGACAAACAGGCAGTCAAGATTTTCTTCTACAATGGTATCATATATGTCTAGTGCGTGTTTAGATAGAGATCTAGCATTGATCAGTGCCCCTTTTAGAACAGCATTATTTGCAAAGGCAGCAATCTGCTTCGGGTCGAACACTATATGGCATTGACCACACTTTATTGTGCCTTTTAGTGTCGCCAAGTCAAGTTTACAGCAGCAGGTCGTGGCAGATCTACCGATAGCCAATAGCTCCTGACTGCTGTAGGTAATGAAAGGTTTAGTGCTGACAGCGTTTCCAGCCCTATGCCCGGTCTGTGCACGGACGGGCACAGACGGGCCCACCTTTGGCTTACCTTCAGCGCGCCTTAGGCGCGCCCGCTGCGCCCATCCGCTGCGCTCCTTGGAGGGTGGTCCCATTTTGTAGCTGCGAGTGCGGGATGTTCCGAGCACTAGTCTGCTCGTTTGCTGTTTCCCTCACCCAAGATGGCGGATCCTAAAACGCGGTCCCCAGGTAGTGAATGACTCTGCTACTGGGTCGGCGTTTGCAGCGGGAGGGTAACGGGGATCCCTTACTAATTGGGAGTCAAATGTGAGTTACACCACAAGTGAAAACTAATTAAAAATCGGCGCAATTACAATTTGTTAAAAACGATGTAGTGTGGGTGAATGATCAAACGAACAGTTCCACAAGTACATGCAATTCAGACAGTCCCGGCTTTCCGCCTCAGGACACCACAAAGCACTCAATCAGTCTGTGCTTGTGAATTCCTACTTCCTTATGTAGCTGCGAGTGCGGGATGTTCCGAGCACTAGTCTGCTCATTTGCTGTTTCCCTCACCCAAGATGGCGGATCCTAAAACGCGGTCCCCAGGTAGTGAATGACTCTGCTACTGGGTCGGCGTTTGCAGCGGGAGGGTAACGGGGATCCCTTACTAATTGGGAGTCAAATGTGAGTTACACCACAAGTGAAAACTAATTAAAAATCGGCGCAATTACAATTTGTTAAAAACGATGTAGTGTGGGTGAATGATCAAACGAACAGTTCCACAAGTACATGCAATTCAGACAGTCCCGGCTTTCCGCCTCAGGACACCACAAAGCACTCAATCAGTCAATTCAGTGATCTGCCACCTCACGAACTATCCTATCGACTAGCACTGCGCAATAACACTTTCATTCGTATGTTACACCATTCTCACCAGACCAGCAATATAACGAATTGCTGGGTATGTGGCCGACTCCCACCCTATCAGAAATTGAAGGGAGCTCTGCCCCTCTTTCCCTATCCGTTTACACACAATGGTTCGTGCGGAGCATGGTTTGCTTTAATGTCATCACTAGACAGTAAATCCACAGTTTCCCAGGGCGATTGGATATGGGGAGACCTGAATACAGTTATGAATAAAGCATGTTTCCCAGACGAAGACGGTCTTCCCCAAAGGAAAGGGACCGATCTAGAAAATGAAGTGTATGAATTAGGCAATTTTTCCCTCAACCTCATGATTCTGAACGTCCAGTCCGAGACCAATACAGGTTCACCGTTTATTACAGTCTTACCAGTGAAAGGTGAATTATGCGTTAGGAAAAATGGTTCAGTACACCTAGGACACAGTGATTGTAATACTGTGGTCGAATTCCGTGATAAAGGAAAGTCTACTTTCAAAGCTTCCCGCCATTCCTATTTTATTTTGGGTTGGATTGGGGTGGAACGTGTTATATCGCGTTCCTACTGCCACCTGTTTTTCTAGCCCCATCCCATTATCACCGAGATTCCCAACTCGTACATGTAAGACACAAGAGGGAGACCGAGTCCCCGGTTGTCGATCAGACTGAGACAGCATGGGAGCAATATACAGATTTTAATAGAGGATTCTTTTTCTTCATAGGTCCCATCCAAAACAGTAAACTAATACGCAGGTTAACAAGAACTTTGGAAGCAGTAGTGAATGAGACTACTTCTGCCTTAGGAAACTTGACCGAGGAACAGTCTGCTATGAGACTTGTTGTTCTTCAGAACCACCTTGTTCTTGACGTCATCCTGGCCGATAGGGGTGGAGCTTGTAGAGTGATCGGCTCCAGTTGTTGTGTGTTTATTCCTAATAACGCACCGTCAGTGTATGCAGCAATAACAAGGCTCCATAAGATAGCTCACGAGATACACCAGAATCCAGGCACCTGGACTTGGTCCGGTTGGCTCTGGAGTGTGATATCAGCCTGGGGATGGAAAGTGTTGTCATTTCTAGGAATAATACTGCTCGTAGTATTCAGTTGCTGTCTCTGTCTGCAGTGTGGCCCAGCGATTTGCGGCTTGTGTGCCACTGCTTGTATTCCCCGTCCACGTTCACGTTCCCGCGCTCGAATGAAAAAAGACGAGCAAATGATGCTATATGAACAAATAGATGGACTCATGAAGATAGATATATCATAAAGGGCGCAGTAGGGGCCAAGGAGGGAATGAGGAAATAGAAAATTTATGTGGTCAGAGTGTCCCCCCACTTGCACCCTATCCACGTACTCATGCTCCATGTATGTCCATGTTATCATGTAATTCCTTTTCCGTGCCTGTCATAATGATGCCCCTGCATTTCCGTCTAATGTTAGCATGTCAGTTATTAGGCCTTCCATGAATGAAACGTTAATTCTGCACTAAGGCCTACGTTGCCAATGCATTTACATGGTTCACGTTTAAATAGCGCGAAGCACACGTTTTTGTGGCCCTGCCGACCCAGGGCCAAAATTCAGGCTCTGAGCCTCTTCTGTCTCTGGAAGCTACAGTTTTGCATCCCTGACCTCTCCCTTACTCCCTGCCCAGCCGAGAGGTGCCCGGCCTGGCCTGCCTGCCAAGACGGTATTTTGCCTACAGTTATCTGCTCAGCCTCCACAAAAAACACATTCCAGTCCAGTGAAATAGGTAAATACTTCCCGCCTGCAGAGCATAGGGCCTAGCCTTCCTGTCTCCATGCAAGTGATTTACTGAACCCGTTGCCATAGTAGGCCCATGGCCCCACGCAATGCACGAAGAAATATATGCACACACTCGCATTTAGTGATGAACGGCCTCTGCTCGAGAGACCTTTACTTCAGACAATACATCCTCCAAACACAAGATATCAGATATGCCAAAGGTGCAGGTCGTTCTGACATCCCAAACTCCAGACTCCTCTTCTAGTGCTAAAGGCAACCCCCAACTCTCTCCAGTTACACGTCAATCTCACGTCATGATCATTTGCACGCACATGCAGGGTAAAGGTTTCTGCTGACCCTGCAGACCTCCTCTATGCACCCACCCATCTATGACACTCCTATGACTCATCGAGTGAACACCCACGTGTACGCCTCTTTACACGCCTTCTTTTACGCCCATATGTTCTTATCTTTCTCTTCTCACTTGCTCCGCCTGGAGTGTTACGCCTACTGTATTCATTGCAATTATGTGATTTTACTATATATAATGTGTGATGTTAATAAAACGTTAGATATCCCTTCCTGAACCTTAGTGGTGATGGAACCCGATTCTCCCCTGGCTCGAGTCATTGAAATAAAGCCCTTATGACTCAGATACCACGGACTCTGCCTCTCATTTTATGAGCTTTCTTTCTTAATGTATAGAAAAATAGTCCTGGTAATTTTATTTACCACAATACACACAGAATTGGTAAATGGAGGCATGGGACACATGATGGTACAGCTCTGTCTTCATTCACATCATACTTTCAGATGCATATTGCATATAATGCACTTACCAGGTCTCTGCTGATTATGCTCCTCCAGCTGAGCATGGAGGGTCAGTCAAGCTGCACACAGTACCCTCCTATACAGTGGCGAGAGGCGGGGGCGATGCATATGGTGCTGGGAAGACTGTCCCAATAGCTCCTCGGCCTTGTGCCGGGTCCAGCATTTTAGGTCCTTCCAGCGCTTGCGGCATGCCCTGCCCTTCCCTGTTTACACGCCCACTGCACTGCAGCGCTCATCAATGGTGGCCCATAGTCTGGCCCACACTGCATTTTTCAGCTGGTCCTCTGGCCCCCATATGGCTGAGGATATTTTCTAAGCACCCCCTCAGCAAAAATGTCCAATTCTCTTTCAGTGACAGGGGGTGCTTTCTCCTCATAACCTTCAGCCATTTTGGGGGTTATTAGGTTGGACTGAGCAGCAAGATGAAAGAGGATCTGATCTGTGAGAGAGGATGACTCAGAATGAACACAAAATGGCTGTCAACAACTTCCTGTGATGTATATCCTGTCTACCCCTTCCGGTATGTCATTTCTTGTATTAAAGAATGGGTTCCGGTCTGTTTTCAGAGCTTTCGGCCCAAATACGTACTCTCCAGTTGCAGAGCATAGGTTCCGAAAGCAGAGCATCGGGTCCACCTACGAGGCGTACACTCTGCAGACGGAGAGTATGCATTTGTGCCGGCGTTGCAAAAACGGTCCGGAACCCATTATTTCATACAGGAAATGATATACAAAAACGGTCCGGAACTCATTATTTCATACAGGAAATGATATACAGGAAGTGATAGACAGGAAATACATTACAGGAAGTTGTTTATTCTGATTCATTCACCATCACAGATCAAATCCTCTGCCATCCTGTTGTTCTCTAGCGGAGAAACAACCTGAAATGACAGTGCAAGAGAAAATCATAGACATGAAACAAAAGATAGAACAGACCATTAAATGTAATTTTGGGTTGGGATAGGGGGTTGATGCTCGAACAACATCACGTCCCAGGATAGTTTTCTCCTCCTTTGCATTATGGTACATGTACTCCATATTTAGTGCTCAACTAAAGAGTTGTCTGTTGTGTTACGGTAAATTTGGGGGAAGCAGTGCTGTGTATCTCAGACACATACTGCCAGATTCACCCAGAACATCGCTCACATTGGGGGCCCATCATTTGTTTGGGAGTCAAATCTGTTTGGGGAAAAACTCAGCAATTCAATAGTTAGGACCTTTTTTGAGTCAGACACCCATTCTCAAAAGGTCCGGGAAGGTCTCTCAGAACGTATACATCTAATCCTCTGAATCAATAGATTCCTTAGGGACATCCACTACACTGATTGCTGACATTGGCACACAACCTGATGCACTGTCAATCTTTTGACTCATGTTAACAGCTGTGCTTTACATACAATTAGTGTGGCTTGCAAAGTAGTCTCAGAATGGAGTTTTGGACAGAGTCGTAATTATCCAACTTTCATCATTGACAAAAGAATGCAAACCACATTTTTTCGATTACAAAACAGGTTTCTCATGTGAAAAAAAATTGGCAACCAGCTGAAAACAGACTTCCATACCTTGACCTTTGTTATGTGCAATGGCCCAGTTGCCCGGATTCAGAGCTAGCATAGATACAAGAGGTATGTGTAAGACATGACTTAAAGCTATGTTGTGAAAAACACAAGACTAATATGATCTTGCACACGACTTCAGGGGAGTACATTAGCACACCCCCTGTACGGTCAAGACATCTGATTCGCAACTTCAACAGACCAAAAGTGCGCTCTATGATGGCTTGAGTTCATATGTGTGCCCTATTGTACCTACGCTGGGGTACAATGGTTGGACGTCTGTAAGGTCTGAGGAGTTATGGGGAGGGTGCATACCCAGCATCGCCTGAGGAGGAAAGATATGCCAAAAGGATACATTTCCCTATTATATTTAAACAGAACATGATCTATACTTTGGTACATGCAGTGTCTGTTGAGACCGTGTATGTGGCTTGATGATTATTATTGTAAAATGGTTGTTAATTTAAGGTGGCATTCATACATTTCATTTACACGTATGCCTCATTTTTAGTGCTAGGTATGTATCGAGTAGCTTCTTCCGCAGTCATCCGTCAGGCAAGAGGTGACATGCAGAATACAAAGCTGTCATGGGTACTGCCTGGACACACTGCATGCACATCAATGAATCCCCCACTGGAATCACAGACAACCTGCACATTGATGGAATGCCATTGGTATGTGCAATGTGGCCGATGGCTGAAGGGCCACATGGGTACAACAATTGCACCCAGCAGATGTGGGAAGCGAGAAATGAGATAGAAATCCCTAGCTACCCTTTATCTCCTGTCCAGTGTATGGGGCATTTGTATGTGGAGGTGGGCTCTTGAATTGATGCAGCTCAGTACCGGATGCAAGCACTGCGACTGGCTTACCTGAGAGATGCCCGCAAGGTCACTGGAGACCCTTTGGAATGACCCCATTGCAAAGAAATAGAGAGCAGAAAGTAGCTTGAGATATGCTGGAATGGCATGGGAGCAGCAGGTCAAGTACCTGCTCCCCCCCAGATACCATCTCCATGATGACTTCTGGAGGAAAACGGTATCTGACCCTGACATCTTGGTTGTACATCGCAAATAGGTTTATCCTTGGTCTTAATATCCTCTCTACTCTCATCCTCCTCCTCCTGAAGTCTTCTTGCGGCATGGCAAGGGGAAGAGCAACAAACACATTCACTGACATGTTGGAAGATTTGTGTGTGTCTGCTCAGATTTTATAAATGCTGCAAGGCTGGGATTGGCTGTTGGGCTGCAGTGTTTCAGCTGTAGCATGGTGGGGGATGGTAGGCACTTGGACAGGTGTTTAGCATTGATGAAAATGATCATCTGGCTCGAATTTGGAGATTCCAGCCCGGAAGCGGAGATTCCGGCCCACGTGCGGTAATATGGGCCTGTGACAAAATTCCGGCCTGAGTGCGGACGTAAAGAAAGATAAGAGTCGCAAGTGATTTCTGGGAATACCAAAAATCATAAGTGCCTTCTGTGAACACCAAAAGTCGTCAATTTAGACTTTTGTCTCAGATTACTTTTGGGAATTGTGCCCTATATCTTTGGAGACGTGGGTATTACTATAATGACAGGCTATTTCTTCATAAACGTCAGCATGACTATCATCATACACTAAGGGGGACTTGAACATGACTGTCAGAACACTGTTTATGAGAAGACTTGAATTTGATTACAGTTACACACTATCCCTGTGGGAACCTGGGTATGATTATTACACAATATCTCATATGAATTCAACATGATGATCATCACACCTATTGCTGCAGGGACTGGAGTATTAGTATAAGCCCACACCCGCTCTGCGGGGACTTGAATATAAATATAATCCCACACTATGTCTATGGCGAATTGAGAGACACTATAATTTAATGCTATATCTATGGGACATAGGCAGCATACAATCATACACATGCCTGCACACTCTCTCTGTCAGCTCTCGAACAGTACTATAATCACATACCATATATTTTGGGATCCATTAATGCAAAGTCATACAAAGACAATAATACCTAGTGGCGAAGTTTATGAAACAGAACTAGGTAATCTCAACTTGGCTTTCCCATCTGTCCACATTGCAGGATCTTTGGTCTCTGAATAAATTACTTTAACTTTGTGTTATTTCCTTATCCCTGAACATTTGGGAGCACTCGGCAATCAGCTAGATATCTGTGAATCCAATTCCATAGACTTAATATGCTATGGTTTTCTGCTGAGAAATGCATTATCAGTGAAATCCATTTTCTGTGTTCACCTAGGGCACAAGGAGCTTTCAAACATGAAAAATCTATTATGTAATATAGGCACAGCAAGGAAAAATAACATGTAGCCATCTGTTTTGATGAGTAAGTCCCAGCAAGCATGCTAACCCATGTTCAAGTCCCCACAAAGAGGCTTCTGTGCACACCATGAAATAACATATTTGCAGATTTGAAGAAAGATCCAGTATTATACTATTTTGTTAACATTTTTCTGTTATCCGTTGTTTTAAAAAATATTGGAAACGGTTAATCCTCACTAGGCAAGTGTCCACACATAGTCTCCACAAGGAGGGTAGTGTCTGTTGTTGGATGTCAGCACTGGGAGTTTGTCTTAAATAAACTTACTTCCACATCAACTTGCATCTAGATTTCTTCATTGATAGAAGAACAACAACAACCCCTATTTCCTTGTGCTGACAGCTAGGATTATTTCGTGAAACTAAGGAGTTAGACCCATGGGGGCATTGGAGTAGGCTGGACCCTTTTTAAAGCAAGAAACACACAAAAATGCCTACCCCACCCTTCTTTATACACAGTCTTACTTATGACGGCCAAAAAATAGTTTCTTTAGTTCGACCAGGTATTTTCATTCATACCAACCATTTATGTTTTCTTTTTGAAGACTTTTTATAAGATCATTTTTGTGTGTTTCTTGACAGCTAGGATTATAGCATGGTGCTCCCCTAGGAGGATCGTCTATAACCAAGCACAAGCAGTTGGATCCTTATGTGTCCAGATTTAGCTCTAGTTGCAACACAATTCCCAGATCTTTAAGAAACATTGGACGTTATTGCTTGGTAAAGATCTAGTCACTGATCAGCTTTTATCTTCCCTCAAGAAGGACAAGAATATCAAGAATTACTTTGCAAGAACGATCAGTTGTACAGCCCCTAATAACTTTATTTCTAGCTGGCACAAAGTGACACTAACAAAAGTACACTACAGCTGTGGCAGCTGTTTGGTCTGTGGTCTGACAACTAACACTAGAGATTTCCAACATGGTAGTGTCCAATACATATTGAAACGCCATACATACTGCAACCTTAACAATGTGACTTTTAGTCTGATATACATGGGACAGGCTACACAGAAAATCAGAGAACAGATTCTCATTAAATGTAAGTCGCATAATGCCTAACTCGTTAAATATTTTACATTCTATAATCATAGAAAAATGAAATATTCTGGCAAGTAATAGAGAAGATGATCTTGTCTCTTATGTGGCATATATGAGAACACTATTGAGTACATGTGAAATTCATTTGATGTTCCATTGGAATTACATTTCTGAGTGTTTGAATACAGTACAGAAATTGATCTAATCTAAAGCTCCTTTTTATAAGGCACTTTGATGATTGCTAGTTGTTGGTCTCATTGGCAGTACACATCATACATTTACTTTTTATTTATATTTTTTGTGATATATATATGTGTGTGTGTTAATAATTTATCACAGATGTCTTTATGTATTTTAAAGGTTTTCATATATGATTTTTAAAAGTCTTTACTACATACCTACATAGTTGTTTTGGATTAATTATACTCATGTTGTCTTTATTTATGTGCAAAGTTTTTTCAATGTATGGAATTTCCTCCCAAATCTTTTCAAAAGTCCTCTCCTTGTAATCAGGTGTTGGATACCATAAGCATCATTAGGCCACTCTCCACTCTGTTTCAATCAGGGATGTTTTCCTTTTACTTTTTATGGTTTGCACTGGCAATATCACTCAGATTTTTATATGTCATATTTTGTTAGTATGATGTGGCCCCAAATCACTGGCATAGAACTTTTTCCGTTTCTGGTTGCATCAAACCCTTTGGTATTTCTTCCTGGGTCCTTGGGTGTGAACGTTGCACTAGCATGGCCTTCGCATGCATGTTCCCATGATGGTGCTGTGTACTTCAAAAAGCCAAACCTGCTGCCTTGTGCCATTCTAGTTTTTTTGTTCCCAGTCTCATGCTGAGCCCATAATTAAGTTGAGCACTTCTTAAATTTGCTCCTCCCTTTCTGATACCTCCATGAGAGTGGGGGAGTGTCATCCCTCCAATGGAGAGCAGAAAACACAAAAAATAAAATGGTAATAAAACAGATGTATTACCTTTTTATTTTTCATGCTGGCAGCAGCAAAGTCTGAGTGCCGGGCAGCACAATGGAGGAGTACTGTGCACTTCAGTTAAAAGTGCGCATGTCACTTTCGCTGGCTGTCTTGCAAAGGCCAGCCTGACATACACACTTTAAACATTCCAACAAGAGCTGTTTTATAGCCTTATTACGAGTTTAGCAGTCTTACCGTGGGCCACCACGCCTGAGCCCTGCTGCAAGACCACCAAACCTGTAGTCACTCTGCCCACCAGATTAGGACTTACATCCTGGTCTGGAGGACGGTGCTTTGGCTGTTGCACAAGGGTGCCTGTCTGAGTCTTATATGAGAGCCTTAGAAAGGCAGCACCATGGGAGCGCCAAATCACAATCCAGCACGGAAAGAAACCCAATATGTTGTGCATTTCTATCCTTGCTAGAACCTCGGGGTGCAGGCATATATGGGGGGCACGTCATGTGCCCCCAGGCATGCAACCCCATGCACAGAGGCAACAGACGTCCCTGTAGGTCCCCCTTAGTTTCCTTACCACTATTCTTTTTACAGCAGGCTCACCGTCATGAAAAGGATGGCGGTGAGGAAACTCAAAATATGCTCGGTGGTGCCAGCTGCAGCACCACCAGCATATTTTTCCCAGTGAAAGACTTCCTGCCTGTCAGGATCCTTGATCTCGTGGTACTGGTGGTTTCATGGTGGCCACCGCAAATCCGGTGGTCCTGTGGACTTCCAAAGTCGTAATAAGGCCCTTAGACAGATGAGTGGAGAGAATGGACAGGCCCCCAGTGATTCAAGGAGCGTTGAACCAGTGTGCGCAGTGAGCAGTGCTAGGATTAGAAGAGGGGAGTTGGATGAGGCTCTGTGAGTTTTCTTCCTGTGCTGGAGAGCCACCAACTGCAGAGGGGAAGAGAAGCAGTGAGTAAGTAAATATTTTTTTTATTTTATTTTAACTCACTTACACGCAATGTTAGAAACTCGCAGTACCTTCAGTCTCAACTCCTGAGCTGTCATTCATGGCCCGTTATAAACATTGTTTAAAATTGACCACGATTGAGAGCTTTGGCTTTTAGGATAAGGTCACTGCCGGTTTTAATTAAAGCCTGTCAGTAAGTTACATATTTGCCCATTGCCCCACCTGTTTTGTTTGCTTTAATAATGTCAAAATGAATAAAAACATATTACAAAAACAAATAGCAAATTGTATAGAAAATAAAACAGAAAAATAGATCTAAAATAAAAAATGGCAAATAATGACATTTTATGAATAATTTAAAAAATAAAAACTCTAGGAAAATGTAAGATAAATACTACTACTTCTAACTAAGCAATAGTAGGGAAAGTGTTGGACTTTGAAAGGCTTAGATTTACTATTCCCACTCCAATCTAAGCAACAGTATGGAAACTGTTGGATGCTGGAGGGGCCAGATGTATTACTCCAATTTCAACATAGGCAACCGTGGGGAAAGTGTTGGACTTTGGAGGGCCAATGTAACAGCATTAGGGCCAGTGTTAAACTTTGTGGGGGGCGGGCAGATTTATTTTTACCACTCCAATCTTATCAACAGTAGATAAAGTGTTGGACTTTGCAAGGGTACGATTTTCTTACTGCAGTCTTCTCAACAGTTGTGAAAGCGTTGGACTTTGAAAGCATACAATGTACAATTCCCACTCCAATCTGAGCAACAGTATGGAAAGTGGGTCAGATTTACTATTTCTACTCCAACATAAGCAATAATAGGAAAAGTGTTAGACTTTGGAGGGGTCAAATTTGCTATTACCACTCCAGTCTGAGCAACAGTAGGGAAAGAGTTGGACTTTGGAGAGCTCATGTTTACTACTCCCACTCCAATCATAACAACAACAGAGAAAGTGTTGGACTTTGGAAAAGTATGTTTGCTTACTCCAATCGTAACAATAGTAGGAAAAGTTTGGACTTTATAGGGACAGATTAACTATTCCCACTCCAAACTGAGCCATAATATGGAAAGTGATGAACATTGTAGGGGTCAGATTTACTTATTCCACTCCACCATAAGCAAAAGTAGGGAAAGTGCTCGACTTTGGAGGGGTCGGATTTACTATTCTCACTCCAATGTAAGCAACAGTAGGGAAAGTGTTGGACTTTGAAGAGGTCAGATTTATCATTTCCACTCCAATCTTAGCAACAATAGGGATCATGTTGGACTTTGGAAGGGGTCTAATATGTTATTCCCAGTCAAATCTTAGCAGAAGTAGGTAAATAGTTGGACTTTGTAGTAGTTTGATTTACTATTCCAGGTCCAATCTTAGCAACAGTAGGGAAAGTGTTGGACTTTGAAGTGGTCACATTTGCTATTCTCAATGCCTAATTTGTAAAATAATAAGTGACAGGGCACTGACAAGGAGGCCACTGCAGCTTGCACCACTCATCACCCTGTCATCGCTGCCAAAACAACTACTAACCATCTTTCTTGCATGCAAGTGTGACAGTTCAGATTATTCCAGCTCCCCAAAGCTAAAGGAATAGCCGGGGAGGCAAGTATTAGCAAATGTAATGTATGTTGTATTCATAAACAAGTCACAAACAACAGGGAGATACCCTTAAGTCCAATAGGGGCAGGGTGAATGTTCAACAAAGAAAGAAAGATCCCCACTCTATACATACAGTTATCACTACTCCTATTATTGAGGTTTTTTGATAAACCCACAGTAAACAGCCAGGTAAAGGCACAATCCAAAACAAATTAAAGATTATCAAACGTCAGTGGAGCACTGCACAGAGACAAACAGTAGTTGAAAACATCAAAATTCATTATAAAAAAAGAGGAATTATCCTCGACATTTTAAAAACAATATACATTTCAGGTTAAAAAGAAAACTAAATAGTCAACGCAGCGTTTCGGTGCTTTCAAGATGATGCACCTTCTTCAGGACGGTTTTCTAATATAAAACAAATTTAACAATTAGTGACAGGCTCCACATGCTAATGACGTATAATTATACAAAGATATTACCAATCATATTTGAAAAACAAAGGAAACTATTTCACATACTTTAATATCGGATGGTTGGTTCATTAATCTGAATGGAGTAAAGTTCTAGACATATATTATCAATCAATATCTAACATTTTTGTACGATGAGCATCACAAATTGTCATCCCACCACTGTTGTGGATTAATGTAAAAATAAGTACATGATATCTCTATTTATAAATTTGGGGATAAAAGTACAACCTTTCATTCCTCCTCTAATGTATACATTCTTCAAACAGAAAAAATTCTTGTTAAATAACAAGGGTCAGAGGCACAGTGGTAATTCGAACAAAGTTTTGTTCTTGAGAATATCACCCACATGTACTGCACTACGAGAAGGCTCTTTATATTTAAAAGTCATTAATTCAACAGTCTCCTCCTGTTGCTTAGCACATGAGTAATAACCATACAGAATATAATTAAAACAGCAGTAATGCAAGTCACTAATAATGAGAATATTATGAACATTTCAACATGGTAAGAATGTCATTGGCAATCTAACAGCGAAAGGGCTACTTCTAGGCAGTACACTATGAGAGCATGGAGTAGCTAATTTGCATCTAGAGTTTCTTGGGATTCAGTGCACTGCATACCTGCACACAGCAAAGAAGCTGTGATTATGATGCTTCAGCCACGATAGAGTGTTCCCTTGAAAGGAAAACAGGTATCAACTTGACTCAGCTCCTTTCCTCTGAGAATTGTCTCAGTATCAACTCTCAGCATCGGCATGGATGCTTCAGCAGTACGGCACTCTTGCAGGACCTCTGGCAGGACCTTGTGTGATAATCTAGGGGGAAAACATCTCCAAATCAGTGATCCCTCAATGGGGGCTCTGTAGTATTGGCCACTGACATTTACCCTATATTGGGGAATTTCTACTTCAATCTGGATGTAACCGGTATGAGCCAGAGTAGCAGTTCAAGATGAACTGGTATAAACCAGTATGACAAAAGTGCATCAAATCAAACTACTTTGAGATAACAGGGAACTTGTCTCAGATTCATTTCACTGTAAATGTTTGCCAAGCTCATCGTCTGGATGTTTTGACACATTCACAGGTTCCTTGAAATATTAGGACATGTGGTATCTGGGTCAAATGTAGATAGGCTAACTTAATGATCGGGCTCAAAATGGAGACTGGCCTTGTATATGTCCATATTACATAATTTAGAGCAGGTTTTTCTATAGAGTCCACTGACTCCTCAGCCTTTTTAGGATCCAAAAACTGTCATTACCTCATTTTAAATCCTTATCAAATTAATTATGTACTTCTGATTATACTATATATTATTAACACTTTTTCTTTTGCCAACTCTTTAGCAATTTTAAATTGGTTTCTTTTTCCTAAGACATCTTTACTCAAGTAAGCAAAAATATATATTTTTAGCTCCACTACAACCTCTTTTAAAACACATACTTTATTCAGTAATATTTATTTCACTGGATAGCTAAGACATTTCACAATAATTTATCTTGTGCTTTAATTTTCAGCAGGTTGTGTTGTAGTTGTTGTATTGGTTGTGTGAAAAAGTACCTCTTTTTCTGTGGAAATACCCCCTTTTGTAGACTGGTGCTGTTGTGTTTTTTACTCGGTGCACCGGGACACTGCTTTGATCTCTAAAACATGTTGAAATTGCCTTACATCATTATTGGGATATTTAGCTTTCCTATGAAGCCATAGTTTATGGTTCTCGAACTATAAACATGGCATGGCTGGTTAAATGTCACCTAAGGACTAAAGCACTACTGTGTTATCCACCAGTGTGACAATACAAGCATGGCTCAAGGCCCACCTCTGTATCATGGCAGTTGCAGCTTTAAAACTGTGATAGGGCCTCTCAAAATAAACCCTTTTTACAGGAGAAACCTCCCGAATAAATATTAGTAAGTCATCCCTATGTTGGACTTGTAGCCCATAAGGTAGAGTAACTGGTATTTGAAATTTGGACATGTAGAGATTTAAAGCTAACATTTCCTTACGGTGACTAGCCCTCAAAAGCCATTTTCACTGTAGGAAGGATGTCTGTCCCATAGAGAAACAGTGAGAAGCAATATTTAATCCCAGGCTAGGGATCACCTACAATAATACTTCAAGGACTTTTTATGACATTTATTACAAGCCAACCCCAATATTAAGGAAAAGTAACTTTTAGAAACGTATCTGTTTCATACCTGAAGCTCCTGGAGTCTAATTTGTATTAGCCTCCAACTGTGATCGAGCTGGTGAATGGCCCAGATGAGGTGTGAAATAATGGTCTGTGTGTGGGAAGGTGTTTTGTTCCTCTGGCAGGAAACCCCGTTAGGCAGTTCCCAGGAACCTAATTTACTTGAGAAGGGCCTCCCCTAGCACAGATGTCATAAGACACCTACACAGGCCTCATCTTTCGTCCTAAATGTCAGGATGGTAGCAAGCCCAGTGGAGGTACAGATGCCCCCAGAACTGGTTAGGAGTGACAAAGGAGGAAGGTACTACTTATTACCATGGCCAAACCTTTGGGTAGGCACACAGGCTCGGGAAGGGAAGAAGGCTTTCTCCATCTTGGATTTAGTGAGTGAAGGGCACTGTGGGATAGTTAGTTAGATAGTTAGTAGTAGGGCACTCTGGAACTGCTGCAAACAAGGGTGGGGATGCCCTTAGGAACTTTTTGCCTATTGCTTACAGAGGGGCTAGGAGTCACCCCTGAAACTACAAACTAGTGCCAGGCTAAATGTGGCACCCCAAGACCCCTTCTTCCAAACACTATTGGAGCTGTGGAAGAACATAAGAAGAATTGCACAAGCTGATTGTGACCTGTAAGGAGAACTGAAAGGCTGGATCTGTTCCAGCTTGTACCCAGGACAATGAAGTGTATTCCAAGGGTCAGTTGGCTGAACTTCTATGTAAGCTACTGGGCCAAGACAGGCTACAAGAGGCCTTTTCCTGCAGAGCTCAGCTTACCAGTCCCAACTGACCTGGCCTGGGCCCTACTGGTGGTCCCTGCTAGAGTGAGCCTTAACCGCCAAGTGCTTTTTTGGAGGCCCTGGTACCATTGAAAGTGTGTAACTGGACGTCTAACAATCCTAAATTCCTAGGACACTTTTTTGACTTGAAGACATCCGGAGGTATGGGACAAGCCTTTCAAGCCGATTTGTCCAAGATGTGTTTCCGCTAGGCTATAAAAACAGGCTTACACAACTGGAAAGTGTGTAACTGGACGTCTAACAATCCTAAATTCCTAGGACACTTTTTTGACTTGAAGACATCCGGAGGTATGGGACAAGCCTTTCAAGCCGATTTGTCCAAGATGTGTTGCCGCTAGGCTATAAAAACAGGCTTACACAACTGGAGACTTCCCTGCAGCAGCAAATTCAAAATTTCCTGCTCAAAACATTTCGTGCCCAAACAAACAGCTTCACTGAGACCTCGTCCAACATCATTCTGATGTGGTGGAGCTCTATTCAGATAGAGTCTGCTGCCTTGCCCTGCTGAAGATTCTTCAGTTCCAGAAAAAAGGCGGAGTCCCAAGGTAGAACGTCCAAAAAGGTAAAATCTGGTTGGTGTAACTGACCTACACTTCCACGAGATCAGCCTGAAACCGCACCTACATCTCAGTTTTTTGGTGTTATTTTTACTTAAAACTTCACAAATTCATATATGTGGCTCAACCATTGGATTTTTGTTATGATGTAATTTTGGTCATTACACTTTACAGTATTTTCTACACTGTTTTGGTATTTCTAAATGCTTTACACATTTTTTTAAGTTAAGCCTGCCTGCTCTGTGCCATAGCTACCAGGGGGTGAGCTCAGGTTGAAATTACAGAAACTTTTAACTGGATCTAACAAGACAGTGACCTTATTACTTGTGGTTGGCTACTATCCATTCCTATTATTAATCCCCTTACTAACCAGTTCTTTTGAGCTGAAGAAATTCTTTTGTCTGTAGTTAAGTGAAATGTTCTTGGAAATGTTCTTTGTGAAAGGTTCATTGGGTTACCCTTCACAACTACTTATGAAGTCAGAAATGTTTTGATCACATCTAGAAATGCACTCTTGTTTATAAAAAACTTTCTCATAAACTTTTAATATAGTCAGAAATGTTCTTAATCACATCTAGAAATGCTCTCTTGGTTATAAAAAGCGTTCTCATAAACGTTTACTACTTGCAGTGACAAATCATATAACCTTTTTTCAAAACAGTCATCATGAGGTGTCATGATATTTTGCTTCTTGTTACCAATGGCAGTAGATAAGTAGTCCATATGCGAAATTAACTTATGATGCATTAAATAGTATTCCTCCATACGCTTCAGGTTCTTTTTCAGATTTTGATATATTTCCCTTCAACCAATAGAGATGTTCCTATTTTGGGATAAATTCATAATCTATTCTATTCCCCTTTTTTAAGGAATTTAAAGGCAATGTACTTATCTCAGTAAACTTTTTGTTAAGTAGAAAAGGGTTAGGGAGACAGTGTAAGGCAGAGACACCATAGTGTGTTGCTGATACTGGCATCTTGGGATAGATTCATATGGCTGAGATACCCGCCACCCCCTCTCAACACAATCCCCAAGAATGGGAAACCGGAAACAGTTCTGAACTTTTGGAAGGCGGGAGGGAGTTACCCTCCCGGCCGTATTTATTAAAAATATGAAACAAAATTAAAACATTAAAATAACAGTTTCATATCATGTACAATTTCATTTCCACATTCCGATGCTTTGGCTAACCTTAACACATTTCTAATACAAAGGTTCTCCTAGCCGATACTAACATCCTTACAAATGCATTTCAAATTGAAATTGTACATCCTAACGTTAAGGGCCAACGGCAAGGTCGTAACCGGTGTCAGATCCCTAAACCAGAACTCCCCCCTCACTTGTGAGGGGCGGCCGCACAGAGGACTGCACCTCATGTGCACATACCAATTTCCCTTGTCTTGACGGGGGCCCCTGTTAACTCGACGCCATCTTAGTGGTCGTCCGAGGACTCGTGTGAGGTGTCTAGAAGGTAGCGTAGACCCCCCTCCCCACCCCACACAACTTACCACATCTGCCGTCGCAGATGTCCTGGCCCCGGGAAATTCCCAGGAGGGGCCCGTAGCCCCTCCTATCCAGGGAGGGGCCTTGACCGCCTTCCCTTTCCTTTAGGCGTCCCGTACTTAGAAGGGACCGCCTCCCCGTTGAGGGGCCAATGGCCACCTCCCCCCGGGCGCTCCCATCCGTAATGGGTGACGCCCCCCCCCCAGGGATCTTCCAATGACTGCTCACCGATCATGACCTTACCGCCCGACCAAACAATAAATACGACAAAACTAATTACTAAAGATGGAAAAGACAATTATACCTTAAGCGATTCAAAGTATAAACTCTCTAAAAACATTACTGATCAACTCTGATGCAAGTATTTAATAAAGCATGCTGCAAAGAATTATCCACTTTATTGCAAACCGAATCACAAACTTTATTCACAACAACCTGTAAGAAAAACAACTACCACGTCAAATGACTTTATTTCAAAACAACTTGCTGTCCCCAGGGGCTGGTGGGTGGGTCAAAAATGGCTCTTCGTTCCGTCTCGAGCTCACGTGCAGCGGGGAGGTGCAGCTTCAGAGCACAGGAACAAGAGGATGCTCCCTTGGCTTGTCGCTCCTTTTATTCTTCTTTGGGCGGGCGTAAACCCGCCTCCTCCCGCCTCCGGGGGCGTGGCTGACGGCTTCAGTGTCTAGGACAACCCACTCTTGGGCGGGAAAAAGCGCGCCCCGGCTACGCCGCTTTGGGCATACCAGCCGAGACGCGCCTCCCGCCCAAGATGGCTTCCCGGGGGGGTCGGGGCACTCCACCATACGTTCGGGGGGACCGAGTGGTCGCCCCTTTCCATATGGCTGAGATACCCGCCACCCCCTCTCAACACAATCCCCAAGAATGGGAAACCGGAAACAGTTCTGAACTTTTGGAAGGCGGGAGGGAGTTACCCTCCCGGCCGTATTTATTAAAAATATGAAACAAAATTAAAACATTAAAATAACAGTTTCATATCATGTACAATTTCATTTCCACATTCCGATGCTTTGGCTAACCTTAACACATTTCTACTACAAAGGTTCTCCTAGCCGATACTAACATCCTTACAAATGCATTTCAAATTGAAATTGTACATCCTAACGTTAAGGGCCAACGGCAAGGTCGTAACCGGTGTCAGATCCCTAAACCAGAACTCCCCCCTCACTTGTGAGGGGCGGCCGCACAGAGGACTGCACCTCATGTGCACATACCAATTTCCCTTGTCTTGACGGGGGCCCCTGTTAACTCGACGCCATCTTAGTGGTCGTCCGAGGACTCGTGTGAGGTGTCTAGAAGGTAGCGTAGACCCCCCTCCCCACCCCACACAACTTACCACATCTGCCGTCGCAGATGTCCTGGCCCCGGGAAATTCCCAGGAGGGGCCCGTAGCCCCTCCTATCCAGGGAGGGGCCTTGACCGCCTTCCCTTTCCTTTAGGCGTCCCGTCCTTAGAAGGGACCGCCTCCCCGTTGAGGGGCCAATGGCCACCTCCCCCCGGGCGCTCCCATCCGTAATGGGTGACGCCCCCCCCCTAGGGATCTTCCAATGACTGCTCACCGATCTTGACCTTACCGCCACAGGCCGGATAGTTGACCGGCTATCCGGACCCCCCACAAAACTCCTACCTGTAAACTCTTTAACCAGGCTACGAGGTCTCCTATGAGTAAAGAATTCCCCACCCGGGACAAATGGACCCCATCCTCTAGATACATATTGTCCCCCCTGATACAACCATGAGGAATCGAATGCAATGTACTTGTACGGAACAGTCTACCAAGCTTGTTATTCACCTTTTTCACAGAATGATTTATAGCAGACACTGAATTAGCCCCCCGCCACACCTTTCGTGGAATCATATGGGACCATGCAATCGTGCACCCTGGAACCCTTCTCGCCAACCAACTTACTGTGGATAGTATCGCCTCGAGAAGTAGTCGTCTACCAGTGGTCACCAAATCATTGCCCCCAAGATGCACTATGATTATAGATGGCGGTGACCTTGTCCGCCCTAACAAACCCTCGAAAAAAGGTTGAAACTGGTCAATACAGAGCCCGCCCCTTCCGTAGAAGGTCACCCTGTACCCGTATTCCCCAGCCATGTGAATCATGTCACCTGCTTCGAATACGTCCGCGGCACGCCTCACGTATGAGTGGCCCACGACCCACACCACTTTTTCCTCAGCCGGTGATCTTTGACCGCTGGTTCCCAGGTGTCGGGTCGACTGCACAGTCCGCCCCGCCTCGTAAGCTTGCGAAACTGTAAACCAAACAAAAACAAGAAGCGTGAGTACATGATTTCGGCTTCACAACATGTGCAACCGCACATACCTTTTGTAACAATTCGAGGACCAACGCCCCAATTGTTTCACCTTTTCCACACTCAGACCCCTGGCTGTAGCCTCTGTAGCAGCCCCTATCCGGAAGGAATGGGTCCCAAACTCGCCCGGGTTCAAGCCGGCGGCCGAAATTGCCATTGCAAGCACCCGCTGGAACTGAAACCTCGTCAGTGGGGTGGCATCAGCGTGTCTCAACAAGGTCCCCCCCCCATGATGCCGCCCTCTGCGCCAAATATTCCTCAACGCATACGACGGGGCACATGGGAGATCCGGGAATCCGATGGACTACAACGCTGTCCCCGATCGCACCCTGATCGGTCTTGGACCTGGCAAATGAGACAATCATCGTCTCCCCCTTAACTTGAATGTGCTCTCGGCACAGTCCCCCCCCGTATCCTGCTTGTTTTTTGCCACCAGTTCGCTTACCCGCATAGCCCCATGGAATGCTAATGCTAAAGCGGCCCGGAATAATACTGTTTCTGACTGGGATGAACATGTCGCAGGGAGTACGGACAGTAACAGGGCCAACCTTTCCAGACCTATCGGGTGCTTTTCATCTACTCTGCGACCCTCAAGGCGTTGCCACCCACGCAGCGCTTTCTGTACTACGAAAGACGCTGTAGGGTCCTGGATACCATGAGCCCGTGCCATGAAGGAAATGGCGGCCCGATGCCTCTGGGCCGTGGCTACCGATTTGCCTGCCTGATGTAATGACAGCAAAAACTTTACGACAAACTCTTCCTGGCCCCAAAGCTCCCCCCTAGCAGAACCCAAAAAGGACCAATAGGAACGGAACGCCCCTTCATATGCCTTCCTTGTCCTGGGTGCTAAACTCTCTCCCACGAGGTTTTGTAGTTCGGGGCACCGAGAGACCAGAGAGCTTCAGGAAATGGTGCCGCCACCGGGTCCGCTGTGGGCAGAAAACCCCAGAAGGCCTGCATACGGAAACAAGAAAGCGCATCAGCAGCCTGATTCAGCACCCCTGGCACATGTCTCGCCCTAAAGAGCACGTTCAATTGCATACATAGTAAAACAATTTCTTTGAGCAATCTCAGAATCCATTTGCATCGTGCTGCCTGACTATTGATACACTCAACCACGGTCATGTTATCAGACCAGAACACCACAGAGTGATCCCGAAACCCCTCAGGCCATGTTTTCAAGGCCACCAGAATAGGGAACAGTTCGAGAAAAGCAATGTTACTTGTAAGCCCTCACTCGTGCCACCATGACGGCCACGTTTGAGCCGACCAGTGATTACCGAATACGGCGCCAAAGCCTATACTCCCCGCCGAATCTGTCCACAGCCCCAACTCCTCGGAGGACACCGCCGGCTTGTTCCAGACAACCCAACCATTGAAATCCGCCAGGAATGCCAACCAAATGCGCATGTCCTGGCGAATCTCTGCCGAGAGCCTCGTGCGGTGGTGCCCCTCTTTAAGACCAACCATGGCTTGTGCAATCGAGCGGAAAAAAGGACGGGCCATTGGCATTACTCTAAGGGAAAAATTCAACTGACCCATCGTCTGCTGCAATTGATGCAAGTTCACCTTAGTCTCCCTAATACATGTTTCAAGCGAGGCCCTGAATTTCCTCACCTTTTCTTTGGGAAACCGGAAGCAACCTTCTTCGGAATCGAGCTCTATTCCAAGAAACTCGAGCGAAGTTGATGGCCCCACAGTCTTACCTGGCGCCAATGGCACACCAAACTGATTCATCAGACCACAAAATTCTTTTAAAGCCTGTGCACATTCTGGGTCCCCGGCTGCCCCCAGGAACAGAAAATCGTCAAGATAATGCATAACCTGCTGAAACCCCGTAATTCTTGTGAATGCCCATTGCAGGAAACAACTGAATTTCTCAAAATAAGCACAAGATATGGAGCATCCCATTGGCATACATTTATCCATGTAATAGCGCCCCTGAAACATAAAACCAAGGAGACGCTGATCGTCTGGGTGTACCGGGAGCAACCGGAACGCTGACTCGATGTCTGATTTGGCCATCAGCGCTCCGGGCCCCAAGCGATTCAACATGGCGACGGCATCATCGAAAGATGCGTACCGCACCGAACACACCTCCAGGTCTATCGCATCGTTCACCGAAAGACCTCTCGAGGCTGACAAGTTATGTATCAATCTAAACTCACCCGGGTCCTTCTTGGGTACCACTCCCAAGGGCGAACAAACAAAATTAGCAACTGGTGGCATGTCGAATGGTCCGGCAACCCGACCCCGGGTCACCTCTTTCCCAATCTTCGCTTGTACCACCGCCGTATTCTGCAAGACCGACAGTTGGTTCCTACAATGTGTTTTACCCTGAAAATTCCCCACTGGGATGCGGAAACCATACGAAAAACCGTCTCGTAACACCCCAGCGGAGACATGATCCGGGTATTCGTTGAGCCAAGGAATCATTGCCATGGTATCAACCGGGGTAGGTAAAGGCGCCCCTCGGACTATTTCAGACCTGTTTGGCGCTTCCCCTACTTCCGTTATCACCCGTTTTGGCTCTGCACATGGTCTCGGGATGCGAGGACTGTCCACACCCCCCACAGTCGTGCCTAAACTTGCATGACCCCTGGGGCCTTGTACACTTTCCCCTGTTAAAATTCCAGCAGACCCCTTTTTTACCTGTATTGCCATTCGACCTTGAGTGATGCTCGTTACTTGAACCCGCCCGAAAGGGCGCCCCAGATGAATGGCGGGAAAACTCGCCCCCGTTTCCCCCCAACAATGGCGCCTTTAACATGCCTGATTTCTCCATTTTTTGCCAGGAAATGGAGTCGTAACAATCCCACGTCAGACATGTGTCGAACTCCTTGGCCTTACGAAAAATATTATCATAACAAAACCACTGATTGCCCTCATATGTCTGAGAAAACTCCATAATACGTGTCTGGTACACGGGTAACTCGGCCAACAGTTCAGGCCTCCGTTCCCCCATAATTGAAGTGAATATGCCAAATGCTCTGCCCCAATTACCTATTGTCTCATCGACTCTAAAAGCGGCCATCTTGGCGCGCCAAACACTCGGGTGCATAAACTCTTTTTGAACTTTCACGTGCTCAATCTCGTAATGATCAGTTAACAAAGAAAACATGTTGACATATTTCTCAGCCCATATCCTCTCCTTGATTTCTATCGGAATATGCTGAGCCACTTTCTCCCTTCTCGAGGGTACGGACCCCTCCCCCGCAATCGGCAGTAGCTGCTTACCTGAACTAGAAGCTGTAACCGTAGTCGCTGCCGAACTCATGCCCGCTGCGGGTTGACCCACTGGAGCCTGCGGGGGAACAAAAGGACATGGTGCCTTTGCAGCCTCTTTTGATTGCCGCAACTGCCTCATTACTGCCCTGGCGTCATCTGCCGTAGCCCCCTCACTCTCTTTCCCCAACCACGCTGCCAGTTGTGCAGCCAACTCGGGAGGCATATCCTCCCCGTTCACAGGGGTGACTACAACAGGAATTGGTTGCCCCTCCTTCGGGACCGGGATCGGCGCCTCGGTCGGTGTATCAGGGTGCGCCGGAAGCACCTCGGGAACCGGGGCCTCTTCCCCAGTCGCTCCCTTCTTGGCCCTTCTACCTCTCCCGTTAGGGACTACTCCTGGCAATGCTGGTCTGAGGACTCGCTTCGGGCCCCCTACACCGTTCATTGCCGCCATCTGTTTCTTCATCTCGGCCATGTCTTTTACGAGCATGCGGAGCATCTGATCGGTTCCGACCCGCTTTCCGGCCTTCTTGCTCGGCATTCTCCAAAGCTGGTTCTCTGGAAGAACAAAGACAAGAATTAAAACGCTCAAAAATGGCTCTTCGTTCCGTCTCGAGCTCACGTGCAGCGGGGAGGTGCAGCTTCAGAGCACAGGAACAAGAGGATGCTCCCTTGGCTTGTCGCTCCTTTTATTCTTCTTTGGGTGGGCGTAAACCCCCCTCCTCCCACCTCCGGGGGCGTGGCTGACGGCTTCAGTGTCTAGGACAACCCACTCTTGGGCGGGAAAAAGCGCGCCCCGGCTACGCCGCTTTGGGCATACCAGCCGAGACGCGCCTCCCGCCCAAGATGGCTTCCCGGGGGGGTCGGGGCACTCCACCATACGTTCGGGGGGACCGAGTGGTCGCCCCTTTCCACAAATTCTTTTCAGGGCCTATGTCTGACTTACACCTAGAAAAGTCAATAATGTATGCGCACTAAGATTATGTCTAATTCACAAAGCATGAGGCAGATGTAACTCGTGGTGGTGCATAGTCATTCACCCATCCAGTGTGGTTGTTTACGGGGTTAGTTAAGGCAACCACATACAAGCACAGATTAGACGTTGGCAGTTTTTGACTTATGTTTCAATAGTGGCTGTTCCTAGGGGTATGTCAGAGGATGGATGAAAGAAATCCTAAAGTGGTGTACACCCGTTCAATTTTCAAACTTCTGTATTTTGAAAGCAAACCTGAAGTGGCGGAAAGTACATCAAATGTTGGACAAATCACAAGACGGGTGTAGGAGGTAAAGGGCTTTAAGAGTAATAGATGGGTGTGAAAAAAGAAAATGTCAAACAAAAGAAAAAAGTGAAAATCTTCAAGGCTCCGGACCTTACTCTTACATGCCCAGTGCAATACCTAAAGTATGCACAAATAGTGTTAGGAAACTGGTGAAGGACGACTTTGTGAATTTTATGTACTTATAAATGAATTACTACAGTTGCAAATTACTCGTGTAAATCAAAAAGTTTTATGAATTAGCCAAACCATTGTACATGATGGCAATTATAGGCACATAAGATTCACTCCATTATTAACATTTTTTTTGCAGATCAGCATTATTCTGCAAGAAAGCAGCACAAAATACCCTTAATACTGTAATAAAAATTGCGGATGTCCTCTCACATTACTTAACTAATTGATTTCAGAAGCGCTGATTTGACCTTAATGGTCTTTAGGCGCGCGACTATCAAGCTGTGCCCAGATCTTTGCAGCCGGGACATTAACCATTCCACTAACAACTCAGAAGGGACCCTAGCTACTTCCTGTCACGATATCTACATTTTCACACGCGCATCTTTTACAGAAATAGGACAAGTTCATGTTGAGCGCTTAAAATGAAAACCATAAATGAAAAATATCATTGTAATATTCTGCCCATTTCTGCATTGATTTTACAATGGAGGGGTAATGCAGCCATAAATAAGTCGTTGCTTCACTCTCTTTTACGCTCACTCCAAGCGGATGAGCACATTTTGAAAGCAGCTGCACAAGGTACACTTTTGCCTTTTCATCAAAAGCATATAAAAATGAAATATATTGCAATATTTATTACGGTGTTAGAAAGCTCCAGGGTGTTTTAATAGAGATGATTCTTTTCACAGAGGCACCGACCTTCAAAAGTGATGATGTAGAAAGACCCCCAGATTTTATCGTTGTCTACCTCTGAATGTATAATAGCTTGGTTTTTAAATATGTATTTAATGTATAATACTGTGCCAAGCTGCGAACTGAATTTTCTTTTTAAAATGACAGGTCTTTGTAATAGTTCTCTTTTACAGATACCGGGGCATGCAATGTGTATTTTTCTTTGAGAACATATGCTCAATGCCCCGGGGTAGGCAAAGCAAAATACGTCGACAATGCAATGTATATCAATATATTGGTCTATTTTAGAGGTTTGCTGATGAGTCCTCTGTCTATAATTGTAGCGGATTTATCTCCTCTTCTACAGTGGCAATAGGATATGTGCCGCATATAGGGCCTTATTTATTAAACCTTGCAACACTTTTGCACCACCATTGCGTCACTTTTTGTGAAACACCGGTGGCATAATAAATGCACCATGTTGCACCCTATTTACAGAGTGACGCATCTAGGCAGATATGTCACTTTGAAAACCCCTGCACCACATAATATATGTGCCAGGTATAATGTATGCAGGGTGGGCATTACCCCGCATTGTAGAACTGGCACAATGAAATCTATAAGATTTCAGTGCATCACTTCTAGGACGCTACTGCGTCAATAATCTTACACCTGCCTCACAGCATGCGTAAGACTGACTCAGGCCCTTTAACAAGGTACTTGCCGAATGTGAAGGGACATATTTCTTGAGTTGCTTCTGTTTTCAGCTACACCCCAGCAATGTGACACTTTTGCACCTAGTGATACATCAGAAATACTGACGTATCTGTAACTCCTTGCGTCATCGAGCGCCGTGCATTATTGCCATAAGGAGAGCGCAGTTATAACTGTTGCATTGCAGTTTTCATGCAGGGATGCAACAGTTTTCATAAATGAGGCCCTTAGAGTTCTGACAGATGGAGGCAGCGGTTCTCCACAGAGCAGCTTTGGAGGGAAAATATCTGGTGGAAAATCCACCAGTGGCTATTGTGTATGGAGAAATTTCTTCCACCCACAGGTAAACTGTAATTAGAGGCTACATTGCCAATGTCCATATATCTGGCCTCCGCAATATGTGGAGGGGTGTTTCCCAGCATGATGAGTTCACAATGCTGACCTTTGCTGATAGCCTGTCTCCTGTTCCATGGAAGTCTTCCACGAGGAGGTAACACCGCCATAAATGGTGACGTATCATCTTCTCTACATTAGGCAGCTAATCTGCTGCCATTTGTTGCAGTCACTTCTGAAAGTAGTAAAGTCAAAAGAGGATTCAGAGGCAAGTCCACCAACCAGTAACCACCAAATAGAGTGGTAAGCCTGCGAGAGGTGATGATGAAGAGGGTGTTTTAGTAAAATTTCCTGTATACACCCTCATCTAAATGTATCTCACTCATTTAGAGGATCAACCCTCATCAACAAAATAAAAAATCATCAAGAAATAAAAAGGTATCAAACAGAAAGATTCTCTCATAAGACTGAGGTATAGTTGGTTGTGCAATGGATCTCCTAAAGGCTCTAAGCTAATTTCTAATTGGTAAGTGACCACACATCAATTAAAAAAATGTCCCAAAACTACCCACACATTGCCCTTTTTCAGCAGTACAACAAAGTTCCTCTTCTTGGAGGGTACCTTATGGTAGAGAAAATCTCCCTTGTGCCACTTTCAAGCAAAATCTAACATGGCAAAAAGCTTTTCTTTTACAGCAATGCATTAGCTAAACTTCCACGACACCATACAACAAAAATTTCCCACAGAGGATGGAGCCAGTGAGTCTGGGCTGAATTCTTCAGCTACATATATCAATGTGTCTGCACGTGTCTTTGTGTAATACCACCATGAAACTTATGCTAAGAGAAACATCAGTACAACGTAGCATGAAGACAGTACAAGATTGTGGACAAAATGCTTGATAGATGAAAAGAAAAATGGATCTCATTGAATGAGCCTAGGTGTGGTAAGGGAGTAGAAAAACATGGTTACTTGTTGATAAGAGGCTCTTTAAAGACCATTGAGCTAATCTATTTTCAGAACTGTAGATCTGAAGGTGTGATCCAGCTGTGCAGAGGAATATTTTTCCAGATTTTGGGCATCTAGGTAGTGAAGACTTGCTTCTAGGTCAATTCAAATACATACACAGGGTGGATCTCACATGTCATCATCTCTGGGGTATGGGAATGATCTCTTCCCCAAACTGCTTCTGCTGTAATGCAGACAAAGGTACTTTGATTCACACAGTATGGAGTTGGCAGACGCTAGACGAATGTTGGCAGGGGTGTTCACATGCTTATGTAAGTCCTATCCTGGCAGATCCCACAAAATCCACCGCTGCCACTTCTCCATCTTACGGATGATTTGGGGGGTAAGTAGCTATAAATTGTCCCTACTCCACTTGGGCCTGACACTGGCCAAACAAGATATCGTCAGAGAGCACAGTGTGCCCTAACCATGACTGATAGTATGGAAGAAGAGGATGGATTTTTAATGGGACTGGAAATAACAGTTTACGAGTCATGGGGGTGACCGCCACAATATGTCAGAGGTAGGCAACATGCAGGGGAATGTAGCTGCTACTGGTCTGTCAGATACGCGACTGCATGGATGACGAAATAAAAACCTTCCATGGCAGAGGGATGGCCACAGAGGGATGAGCGCACTGGCTCGGTGTTATGCCAAAGCCAGACTGAGAGTGTATTATTCTATGTCACACATGTGGCGCGGGAGAGGGGTTGGTTAGGGCTCAGAGATCTGTTTTTTCTTCATTAGTTTATGATTATGCTATCTATATTATTTGTCCACTGTATATTTTTGTATATACATATTTTGTCAATTAGGCCATGCAGGCCATGTTGATCGTCTCATCTGCAAACTAATAAAATGTATTGCTTCTAGGCCTTTTCTTTTATACACTTCTTCACGTTTAGTGTCATCTTAAAGATGATGATAACAAGAGGGGCAACTGAATTAGATTTACCAGACTAATAAATACAATAGAATGTCTTATGTCTTTCGATAAGATGTTCAGGAGCACGTGTGGTTTTTCATGCCACTGTTGTGCACATTATGCTGCTTGGTGTCCAGACTTTTGCGAGGTGTGTACATTCTTTATTTGTCTTGGTGGTTGAATCTCTGAGGAGGAAGATGTTTCTCAGGAATGTGGGATGGGTGCGCTGTATGGAGGCAGATGTGATGAGGTCAAATATTTCTTCTGAGAAGTTTTTATTGAGAGCAGAACGGATTGAAAGTGGATATCTTGGGTTTAAGAGGGTAGAGTGGCAGGGAAGTCCTCTGACACTTTTGAGTGTGGAGTCAGCATGCTGGATTTCAGAGCCTAAGGGGATCATGGCTCTGAAAATGTAGGTTGATGTTGTTTGAGACATGTTTTTGTGATAAAGACTCCATTCATTTGATGGAAGGGGATGATGTCAGCAATGCCAGGGGTGGGAAGGGACATCAGAATCTGAGTTGATTAGATAAGGAGGAGGATATTTTTTTTGATGATGTACATACGCTGGTGAATGGGATGTGGATGATGCTCATGGTGGTAGCCATAGAAAAGTGATGTGAGTTTGTGGATGGTCGTGGTCTGAATGGGGTATGGTGCACGGTTTATGAAGCACCTCATGTGAATGGATGTCCTAAAGGAAGGAGTTTTGGCATAAGGCCACTCGTGGCTCGAGCAGAAGCAAAAAGGAGATGCTCTTTTCTGTGGCTGTCTTTACTTAAGTTTATTGAATTAGAGAAGTCAATAATTTCAGGTGGTGATGCCATTTCCTATTTCTGTGTACTGGATATTATTCATAAAAATACTTTTCTAGTCTTTAGCATATTTTAATCAATATGTTTGCATTGTTGCATTAGTTTGATGTATAAGATCTGTTTTACAAATTTTTGCAACATAAAATGCACTCATAGAGCCCAATCTACTAACTTCATGTTTGTTTGGGTGCTTATTGGAAAATAAGTCCATTTTATGTATAGTAGAAGTCGCAAATGAGGTTTGTCTGCGGGCACAAGACAAATTGATTATTCGCCAGTGAATGTTCCATGTTCTGCTCTCTAGCTAGTAGCCTCGCTAACCATGTCAAAACCTAATCTCATGCAGAACTTCCCCATGGAAAAACAAAATGCAGACAAAGGTTTACATAATGATTTTCCATAAAAAGCTGGTCCCCACATACCTACAAGCAGGAGTGTTGGCGAAGTAGATTTAATTTCTAAACCTCGGTTAAGGAAATACAAAAATAATTGGCATTTCCCCACCATGGCCTTTAATGGCCCATCTAGAAAAATGTGTTCTGACTCATGTGAGTGAAGGACATCAATCAATCAATCAATCAATTCAAAAATCTTTATTCGGATAATTATTTATCCATAAAAGCAATTTTAAAATAGATAGCATAGAAGAATCCTCATAAATACATTGTAAAAATGAATACAAAAAAAAGGATAGTTTATACAATTTACACAGTCATTGTCTTAGTCCAATTTATACTCATTATTACACTATGCATAAATATATAAGCTAAAATGCTAAAATACCAATACAAACCATTAAATAAATATTAATTTCTTAAGAATAGTTTTACCAAGATATCATCTAGAGTTCAAGGTGCTGTAGACTCTAGTCTTCCTATTACAGATCATCCAGTTCTGTTTATAGTTTCCTTCTTGCAATATTACGTGTAATATATGTTGCGGCAATGTAACAGCTAGTTCATTCTCCTGTCTACATAACAATTTAAATGTATCCTGGTACAGAAAGAGCTTCTGATGGAGAAAAAGTGAGCATAACAAACTACTCCTAATGTCTCTGTACAGGCCGCAAAATAACATAAGGTGGATAGTAGATTGTTTTGACCGGCCATCACAAGGACATTTTGGCAGACCAAGTGACCAGGCAGCCCTCTTAGGACATGCCACAAGCTTGTGCAATATGCCCAGTCCCATTCGTGTCAGATAAAATCCTTGCTGAGTATATTTTTACTAAGGATAAATACACGGGTAAACCCAACTGGGACTGAAGTGTCATATATCTTGTCACAGAGGATTTGCCATTCTCGCTACTCTCCCTCATGCTCCCCTATGTTCATTAAAAACTAATTTTAACACCCTCCTACTGAATTGCAGGATGCTTGCTAGATTAGTAATAGTCACTCCCTCGAATGACTCAGTTAACAATGTATTCATGTAACCTATCCATGGTACTGATGAAGATTTAGGCAATCGGGTATGACATCTTTTGAAAATTTAGAGCCTGTCTTGCTCCATATGTTCTACCAGCTAATAATAGATATCTCATCAATTAAATCTTTTAAGAATGGGGTATCCAGCTCTTTGTGAATAATATAGGATGAAACGGTATCGGGTACAACCAATACCTTACATAAAAACGGATTTTCCTGAGTTTGGAGGGATACACTCTCTGCCATGCCCCATACTGCTCCCATATATAGCAGTACAATACATTTGCGACTATATAGTTTAGTCAATTCTCTTATTGGCTTATTTACAATTTTTCTAGAGAATCTATTCCCACCATCACAGGGCTTATAGGGACCAATCAGGAGCCAGTCACTACTGAGGTAGTGGACTCAACCTGCTGCTTTAGTATTCATTAAGAGCTGGGCTTAAAAAGGCTGTGCATAATTTGTACCAGTGCTGCGTGTCTATCCTCCTCCATATTCAACTATTGAAACAGGAACTACGTGCAGGCAATCTGCACATCCACAAAGCAAACTGCTCTTTGCAGATGTACATGTGTGGATTTGAGAATTTTGCTCCTCGTTAGCATAATAAGCCCTGTAAGTGTACAGATACTTCAAGTTATGTGAAAGAAAAACAATTAAAATGTGTACTGGCCGCATATATCTTCAATAAAAATAATAAATGCACATATTGGTTAACGTTTTATTGATAAAATATGTTCTGGGTTTGCTTTCAAAATGACTACCAGAAGTCACAAAAGATGATAGTAGGGCTCTTCGGAATTCTTTTAATGCCTGTTTTTTTCAAACACATTAAAAATAGCAACCGCAGTATAAAATGATTTTGCCTGCGAAACTTGTAATGAGAACATTAAAATAGAAAATATACCTATAACAGGAAACCAATTTCCGACATGGCAATTACTGGATGGAAGCCTTTAACATAAAAGATGGTCACTGTATAACGTCCATTGAATTAAGAGCAGATCACTTTCAGGCCCCAGTAACTGAGTGAGCGGCCCTGGTTGCACGCTGCCTAGGCTCTGCTCGCGGGAAGGATGCTGTCTACCTCTCAGGGATTAAAGTGGGGATTAACTGGAATTTGAACTCCGTTTTTATAACTTCATAAAAATATAACTGCTGAGTTGGCAGGCCTGTAGGAAGTTCATGGCCAGGCCTACTAACAACTGTTCTCTCTGGCAGTCGTGTGTGCGCTCTCCCAATGGCATTTTTTTTTTTTTGCTGGTCCAAACCCAAGTCCAAAGATGTTGTTTATTTTAATCATTTTATTTAATTAATATAGTTATTCTGCCAAAGCTCTTTACAAGTAAAAACATGCCATATAAAAATCAATGACGTATTCCCAATTAAAGTAACTACAGGGAACCGAATTGCGAGGTGGGAACCATCTGGGAAAGTTGGCAAACGGGTGTTTGCGGCAGAACCGAGGCTGGTCAGATTAGGGGCAGACGAAACTGGAAATAGGAAAGCCCTTCCAAAATACCTGGGCACTAGAATTCGCATAGCCAATAGGTCTAGCTTTATTGCGCCAAAGCATCTAAATAAACACTTTCGTTCACAAATATTATTTACACGTGTTACATGAACAAATGCTTATTGGCTTTGCTGTTGCTGATGACTGTTTTCTTTATACAAAGCACAGGGGAGGAATTAGGGCGAAAAGGTTCCTTGCTTGGGGATGGACATACACCCCTGCCCTGAGTGCCCCAACTGTAATAATGAGTGGATCTCTATGCTGATTTTAGTTATCATGGGCGAGTACTGATCATGCTTTTCATGACTATGGGCCAGATGCATGAAGAAACAGTTTTGCGATTTCGTAATTGTGAATCCTTGCAATTTGATATTAGGAAAATGCAAAACGGCATGCATGAAAGTGTATTTGACAGTTTTTGCGATTCCTAGGGGATCGCATATGACCTGCCTCATGAATATTAATGAAGTAGGTCGCAATTTACGACCCCCTAGGAATCGCAAAAATCACAAGGATGGTGGTCTGCTGCGGTCAGCAGACCACCATGTCTGTTATTGCTTTGAAATAAAGCAATTTTTTTAAATGCAGCCTGTTTTCTTCAAAGGAAAACAGGATGCGTTTCTTAAACAAAAATGAAAAGCTTTCTTTTCATTTTTTAAGAGTAGGTAGTGGTCGTGGGACCACTGCCTGCTCTTAAAAAATGCTGTAACAAACATCCCCAAAGGGGAAGGGGTCCCTTTGGAACCCCTCCCATTTGTGAATGGGTTACCACCTACTTAATTTCTGCATTTCTGTCACAAAACATTCCTACATACTGAAGCGATTCGGTGTTAGGAAGGGATGCCCTAAACACGCCCTTTCTAATAGCAAATCGCAAACCCATTTTGCGAGTCGGTAACAGGTTACTGAATCGTAAAATAGGGTTTGCTGAATCTAAAAAGATATTTTTGCGTTTGCAAACGAGCCGATTCTGCGAATCGGCAAAGTTTGCGAAGACAAAAATGCTTGATGCATTTTCCCCATAGTCCTGTCCCATGGATCAATACCTTTTTGGACTGGGAGGGGTGCCCAAAGCACTATCCTCATAGTGATGAAAGGCTACTGCCTTTGCTAGAAGTTAAGCAGCATGAGCGCTGGGGGAGGCAGCATAACTACCCATTCAAACCCCATCGCCGCAGGGCTAATTGCCCCTCGGCGCGGGGGGGAGGGGGCCCGCGCGCGGCGCCGCAGTGCTACTGATGAGCTCTGCTCGTCATGCAGCACGGTGGCGCTGTGCTGATGACGAGCTGAGCTCGTCATGGCCCCGCCCGATCAATGGAACGCCCAGCACAGCGGGGTAATGACGAGCTCAGCTCGTCATTAGCACAGCACCACCGTGCTGCATGACGAGATGAGCTTGTCATCAGCACTGAAAAGGCTAACTGTGTCACTGGAGTGAGGCCTACAGGCTCACTCAATCAAAGTTCACCTGCTGTGTGCCTAACAGAACCTTAGCCTACATTTTGTGGTGTGCAGGGCTGCACAATGCGTGTGGTATACATGTGCTAAGTATGGCTGTGAATGGTGCAATACATGAAGAATGTACTGTTGTGCAGCACATGTATGCTATATGCATGTGCTGGATTTATGTATGCCTGTGATTGATACACTACATGGAAGACTCTGGGTTCCATTTTGGGAGACTCAGGCCTGACTGGAGGAACATGAGGCGAGGAGGTAGAGGAATCCTCCAGACAGATTTGTGTATTGTTGCATTCCTGTAAGCTCGATGGGACACACTCAAAGGGTGCTTTTTGATTCAGAGAGAGGTCACTAGTTAGGAGCGTGGACAAATCTCAGGAAGGAGATGGTGCTGATAAGAGAAGTATAAAGAGTAGGGCTGATGCCCTAGGGTAACTTCTTGATACACATATCATTATAGTTGACATCCAGGCGTGATGCTCCAGTCACTCTCATGTGCTGTGTTGTAGGGCTAACCAATTTGGAGACCCTTCTGCTGTGACATACTGCTTTCTGGAGGTAAGAGGAGAACAGAATAGTAGTAACTTCAAAGGGAACCAGATTCCCTAAAAACAACTTCAAAGCGGTAGACCCTAAATCCCATTTGGTGTCTGGAAATGGACTATAATATGAGTTGCTTGAGACCCCCAAAATTTTAAAATGTCAAGCACACAGTCAGGTTGCGTGCGCAGGAGAAGCTCTGCAAGACTTCCTGTTGTGACCTGTGTGGGATCATACCTTTATTGAGGACCAACTCTAGGATCGTTGCACCCCCGCCTATCCGTGGGGAGGATCCAGAGAAACTTACCAAGCATCAGAGAAGCTTCCAAAAAACCCCAGTCACACCAGCTGCAGGGCTGCATGTGAGGAAATTGGGGACAGCCGACCACAGCCCTCCGGCCCGCATGTGAAGCATTTATCAGAGGCATCGGCTGAGCCCCCCCCGCAAAAGGGGGTGTGCTCAGAGATCCAGTAGTCGGACTACTAGTAGGGCTTAATCTGAATGTTCCCTATAGTGAATGGAGAATTACCACCACCACATTGGCCATTGCCAAGGAGTCAGGTAATTTCAGAGGATTAACAGAGAGTATACATTTTTGAGGAATAACATTCAGAAACTGGAATTACTGGGTCCCACTGGGAACCCAAAGCAACCCTGGCAATTTTGTGAGACCCCCCCCCCCGCACCTATACCCCCCATGAGGTGGTGATGGTGTGCAAGTGTGAAGCACTGCTGCTTTTGTTACTGGGGGCTGACATTGCAACACCGCTGCAAAACTGGCACCTGTTAACAAAACAGGCCCACACCGCTGCATCCAGCCTCATGGGGTGATACCCGATACGGCCAGGCCGGCCCTGGTACCTGTACTGAGTCCTGCCTGCACTCCCGGACTTCGGAAACCTCGCCTGCTTGCAGCATGTGAAACTTCGAGTTGGAATACCACTCTCCAGCGATGTTCCTGCTAAACATACCATTCCAATAGACCAAGAAACCTCTGTTACAGGACACTTATAACAAGGCTGTAAGACAATAGTTCAAGTTGTGGCTGCAGAGGGGAGAACTGGACAAATCACACAAATAAATAATTAATATTTACAGCTGTGTGCAGCAGTAAAAATGTGTACGAAAAGACCAAGGATAAGAAGACAAAAACTCAATTTTTACAGGCTTTACATGAACGTGAAAGGGAAGAAGTGTTTAATTTGTTACACAGTAAGTGCCAGTGCCCTAAGTGTTGCTCAGAAGCGCCTGGTCGGTGCTAAGGGTGCCGCATGGCCAGGCTGAGTAGTCTTTGACCGCTGGTGGGACCGCACATCATGCAATCATCAGCTCCAATGAAATACTGGAGGGTAGAGGGAGTAAAAAGTGAGGAAGGCAAAAGAGAGCAGGCATAGGGATGAACTGCAGGGAAAGAAAAGTATACTTTAGTATTAAAAGGACTGAATTATAAGTAATAAGCAAACATTGGCATTTTCATAGGCATAAGACAAGCACATTCACATGTAAATATTAGGAAAATAAATTTAAATAAAATAAGATTGGTGAAAAGATAAAGAAAAGCAGGAACCAGTAGTGATCCTTGTAGAACATCACCGACAAAAGGATAAATGGAGAAACACTGTCCAACCCAAAAAATAGAGAGGCTCATTATGTGTCCAGCCTGAAAACTGATGTGGTAATACTGCACCCAAAGTTACAGGTAGCGTGAGATACAGCAACTGCCAAGTGTGATATTGTTGCACCATTACATGATATGGCCCTTGGTAGTGGGAGTGACCAAGGATATCACTACTTGCACACCTATTTACACACATTTCCCCTCACTCCCATGACTTTTTATTGTCTATGTACCACCTACTTCTCACTGAAGTAATGTGTCTGCGGACGAACCCAAAGGTGCATGTTTTTCCGTAAAAGAAAAGTTATAACGGTGTTTTGGCTGCTCTCATTACAGCCAATTCCAGATTTGTGAGACACTTGCAGTGAGAGCCAGAATGAGAATGGTTGGAAAGGTAAGACAGAAACAGTTATACTTTGTTGTGTGGTTACCTGTGCATATTTCCTCCCTTTCCATCAGTTCTTTTTTACTACCAGTTACCCCTTATATGTCATACACTTTCAAGCCTTTTCCGCACTTCGAATGATCCCCCGGTCCCATCCCCTGAGCATTCTATTTCCTGGCAGATGGGCCTGGCCCTTCCTGGATGACTCAGAGCTGAGCTGAATAGATTTTGTCAGTATTTAGAGTAGTGGGTGGAATTTTCCTGGCCCCTGATTAGGGCCTGTCTCCCTTGTGCAATGCTGTCTCCACCCCCTGTGGTCATACTGCACAAGTGAGGACAGAACTGGTTTGGACTGGCTAAGAGACCCTTGCACAAAAAAGAACAAAGACAAAATGGGGTTTAAGTAGTGAACCTTAAACCCCAGAACTTTAAATAACTTCTGGACTCAAGAGGAACCTTAGCCAAGGAGAAGAGCTGAAGAGCTGTGAGGTGGAGTACTGCCCCTTCGCTGTGTGCTGTGTGGGGCTGGCCTGCAGTTGCTGCTTCTGCCAAGGAAAGGACATGTATGTGCTCGCCTCCTGTTCTGAAGTCTCTGGGACATGAAGACTTCACCTCAGCTCTCCTGAACTCTATTGCTGAGAGTAGAGTTCTAACCTGCCAGCAGGTGCCTGTTCCAGTTTTGCGCATCCTGTTATCGTAGCACCGATAACACAACAGACTTCCCCTTTCCTGAATTCAACATGTCACCCCCTCACAGGCACGATGCCTCGGCTCCTGCATGTCAGCCAGGGAGCCAGCCTCGACCTCAGCACTCTTGCCTCATCTCCACGACGCCGGGCATCATTATAGACTTTGTTTTCAAAGGTACTGTTTGATTAGGGGTCCACGCCATACTTTAGATTCATTGTTGTCAGGACGTCTTAATAGCACCAGGTGAAGCTATTTGGTGTGGCGCCACGGCTAGGGCGACTGACGCTGGAATCTGGGAATCACGGTTCGATCCCTGGCACCGGCGGCAGATTATCCCAGCACCATGTGACTCTGGGCAATAGCTTGCTTAATCTTCCCGACGGCCCCCAGTGCCTAGAGACCCTTGCGGGTGATTGTGCGCTTTACAAATGTGGATTTATTATTATTATTTTCTACAAGCTTTATTTTGAGAATAACTGTTTTTCAGTGTTATTTTACTACATGTATGTTGGATTTTAGTCTTTTTGGTCTTCTGGAGTTGAGATAAAGATACTTTATTTTTCTGAACTGGTATGGTGTCTATTTGTGGTGTTTTCACTAAATTACTGTGTGTTTTAAGGACACATATTTTACAGATTGACTTTGGGATAAACCTGTCAGCTCATAACAAGCTAGAAAGGTGAGCAGAGGTTATCTAAAGTGTGTATCACCTTTACCCTGACTAGAAGCAAGGATCCCTACTTGGACAAAGGTACCAACCTCTGCCAGTTAGAGACCCCTAGGTCTAACAGAATGATTTTGGCTAAGAACTGCTCTAAGAACCAAGGGACGGTTGAGTCCCAACTGCTTGTCAATTCGCCCAATATGTATTACAAGTCAGCTTGACTTTTCAGAATCTCCTGCTTGTTCTTCTCCACAAAAGAAACACAAATGATGGATGGAATGCGGAACAAATCAAACATTCAACCCTAGTCAAGAGTTCTGGGTTTAATCCATTGTTCTTTTGTGCGCCATGCCACCACAGTTTAGAGCCAGCCATATGCAAATAATTCTTAACCCAGCTAATCATTGGAACAGTCCAGCCAAATTGCCAAGCCAGGTACTCCCTGGAATGGAAACAATCATCTTGGGATTGGTTTCAAGGTATCACCCTTCATCAGCCACGCCAGCTTGAATCCGGTGGCACAGACTCCAATCTGGGCATACCCCAAGCACTTAGGGCGAGAAATCAAAAGACACACAAATGATGGCCGGAGTGCAGGACAAATCAAACATTCACTTCCAGTCAAGTGATCTGGGTTAAATCCATAGTTCTTTTGCTCACCATGCCATCCAGTTTATGCCCAGCCAAATGGAAATCAGTCTTGACCCTGCTCCTCATGGGAACAGTCCAGCCTGAACTGCCAAGCCAGGACCTCCTTGCACCAGAAACGAGCATCGTCGGATCGGCTTTGGGGGTATCACCCCTCATCAGCCAGGCTAGCTTGAATCCAGTGGCACAGTGAGCCCGGGACCCATGTCTGGGCTTACCCGGCGCATTTAGAGAGAGAAAGCAAAAGACACACAAATGATGGACGGAATGCAGAATAAATTAAATGTTTGACCCCAGTTAAGAGATGTGGGCTAAATCCATTGTTCGTTTGGTCACCATGCCACCCCAGTTCAGACCCAGCCATATGCAACTCAGTCTTGACCCTGCTCCTCATGTGAACAGTCCAGCCCAGGTCCTACCTGGACCCTAAACAAGCATCCTCTGACTAATTTTGTGGTATCACCCAATGAGTAGAAATGTAACACAGGCCCCTGCTGCCCCTGTGGCTCAGGGACCCGAAACTTGCAGGGTTCCTAACCCTTTATGGAGCCCCCAGTCTGCCCAAGACCAATGACTATATGTGAATATATGAGCGATATGGGAGGCTCATAGGGCCCTCCTCATATTCTGCAGGGGGCCTGGTCATTTTGTTTTACACCACTGCAGGTGAGCCCTAAGCATATGAGAAAGGCTAAGCCTGCCTGTTCAAGTATGATTTTTAGCCCAATTAAAAAGAGAAGCAATATCTCCATGGACTCTTACCCTATAATTGAAGGTCCTGATATAACTGCTTTGTAGGGAGTTGCCTGCTGTGAAGATGCAACACAGGCGACAAAATTGAAACTGAAAAATGGCATCGTCAGCAAAAACATCAAAATTATAAATAACAGGTGGCCCATCATTATTGAAACAGCCTTGACAAAACCCAATTGTATCCCTAGCCAGTTATTGCACAGCGATTAAGGGGCTTATAACGTTTTCGGGTGGACCATTTCATAATCGGGCCCTACTAACCTCTGTTTGTCGGACCCGACTGCAGTATTAGAATGCAACACTCCCATTTCTCTATGGGAGCTTGTGCTGCTGTCGGAAACGGGCGCAGCACAAGCTCCCATAGAGAAATAGGAGTTTTTGTTAAAGCCTACACCGCGTGGCAGGCACCTTACAGTGCCTGCCACATGGTGCAGGGATTGACAGGAGAGCACCATATGTGCCCACCGGGCCCCTGCTAGGAAAATCCAAAGTCGCTTTCCAACAAGATTTTCATGTCGGCAAGTCCAATATGAAAAGCCTGTGGGTAACGGACATGGTAATCCATGCCGTCCTTAAGGGATTACACACTGGTCCCGAATGGCCGTCGGGCTACTTGAGCCTGTCAGAAGCCAGTAGGAATGACCATCCGGTTTCAATTCTGACTGCTGTATTTATAATACTGGGGTCGACATTGAAACCGAAGATGTCGATCAGAAAGCCACTGATCACAGATTGGAGGCTTTCCGACCGACTTCATTCAAAATCAGGGTTTTAGTTGAAAATCAGAGTAGGACATTTTAACTCCATCTGGGTAGCACTGTCTCGAGCATTAAGTTGTTGATGATTGAATAGAAATCCTCCATCAAACATTTCTTAACTCTAAGGAATGTGCCTTCTAGTCTTTTCAATGCATTTCATAATGCACAACATGGTGAGATAAAAATTAAAAATGTTGCCAATTGGTGGAGGGCTCAAACAAGTAGATAGATAGATAGATAGATAGATATATGGATGGATAGATAGATAGATAGATAGATAGATAGATAGATAGATAGATAGATAGATAGATAGATAGATAGATAGATAGATAGATAGATAGATAGATAGATAGATAGATAGATAGATAGATAGATAGATAGATAGATAGATAGATAGATAGATAGATAGATAGATAGCGGATGATCCAGGACACCAAAAAACCTTGAACTGAGGTCCGATTGGCTGCAACCACCTCATGCAGGAAGTTGTTGCTGCCATCTTAGGACTCAGGACTGAGTACTGAGTCCTGAGTCCTAAAAAAAGGTTAAAAAAAGACATAAGGGGGCAGGGTAGGGATACCCTGACCCCCTAAGCCTGGTGGTGGAGTCCCAGAGGGACCCTGCCTGGGCCAAAAATATTTGTTTTTTAAAATGTTGCTGCAGATTCGCAGAGATCTGCAAATCTGCGACAAAATTAAAAGAAAAAAAGAAGCGCTGACTCCCTCTTTTCTGTTTTTAAAACCCCCAGGGTGGGCCAGGGCCCAGGTGGATGATGCCTTTTAATTTTTTGGTGAAGGCCCATCCCAGAGACATTTTCAGCCTCGGGGACATACTCCTCTGGGGCTCAAACTATCTTTTACGGTGATGGGGAATCAATCAATCAATCAATACATTTATAGAGCGCGCTACTCACCCGTGAGGGTCTCGAGGCGCTGAAGGGAGGGGTGGGGTGCTGCTACTGCTCGAAAAGCCAGGTCTTGAGGTGTTTCCTGAAGGTGAGATTGTCCTGGGTCGGTCGTAGGTGGGTGGGGAGGGAGTTCCAAGTATTGGCAGCCAGGTGGGAGAACGATCTTCCTCCGGTGGTGGTTTAGTGAATCCGTGGGACGGTGGCGAGGGCGAGGCTGGCAGAGCGGTGCTGGCGGGTTGGAGTGTAGAACGTGAGGTGGTTGTTGAGGTATTCAGGGCCCCTGTCGTGGAGCGCTTTGTGTGCGTGGGTGAGAAGCCTTTTGCTGACGGGGAGCCAGTGCAGGTTTCTCAGGTGGTCAGAAATGTGGCTGTCGCAAGGGATGTCGAGGATGAGACGTGCGAAGGGGTTCTGTATGCGCTGAAGTGTTTTCTGAAGTTAGGCTGAGGTTCCTGCGTATAGGGCGTTCCCGTAGTCCAGTCGGCTGGTGACGAGGGCCTGGGTGACCGTCTTTCTGGTTCCGGTGGGGATCCACCGGAAGATTTTCCGGAGCATGCGCAGGGTGTTGAAGCATGAGGATGAGACGGTGTTGACTTGCTTGGTCATCATGAGGGAGGAGTCCAGGATGAATCCCAGATTGCGTGCGTGGTCCGTGGGTGTTGGTGCGGCGCCTAGCGCAGTGGGCCACCAGGAGTTGTCCCAGGCGGATGGGGACTGTCCGAGGATGAGGACCTCCATCTTGTCTGAGTTCAGTTTCAAACGACTGAGCTTCATCCATTCCGCGACGTCCCTCATTCCTTCCTGGAGGTTGGTTTTGGTGGTGAATGGGTCTTTGGTGAGAGAGAGTATCAGCTGGGTGTCGTCGGCGTAGGAGATGATGTTGAGGTTGTGTTTGCTTGCTATGGTGGTAGGGGTGCTCATGTAGATATTGAAGAGGGTTGGGCTGAGTGAGGAGCCTTGATGTACGCTGCAGATGATATTGGTGGCCGCGGAGCGGAAGGGAGGGAGGCGGACTCTCTGGGTTCTGTTGGAGAGGAAGGAGGTGATCCAGTCCAGGGCTTTTCCTTGGATCCCAGTGTTGTTGAGGCGGGTTATTAGGGTGCAGTGGCAGACGGTATCAAAGGCGGCTGAGAGATCTAGGAGGATGAGAGCGGTTGTTTCCCCATTGTCAAGCAGGGTCCTGATGTTGTCTGTGGCTGCGATGAGGGTTGTCTCGGTGCTGTGGTTGGCTCGAAATCCGTACTGGGATGGGTCGAGGGAGTCGTTTGCCTCGAGGAATGCGGTCAGTTGTTTATTGACGGTCTTCTCGATGACTTTTGCTGGGAAGGGGAGAAGAGAGATGGGGCGAATGTGTGTCACCCCCCTTTCCAAGCTTCTTTTGGCTCCAGGGACCCCCTCCACTAGTCCCAATTTAATTAATTAAGGAAGGGGAGCACGCAGCCCCCCTGCTCAGGCTATATCTGGCCTCGGGGAACCCACTCCCTGGGGGCCAAAGTCTATTTTAACAGGAGGGGAGGAGAGGGGAGCCGTGCAGACCTAACTCCCTGATCATTGTATGGCCATGGGGACCCCATCTCCCGGGTGTGGCCCAAGCAGTTTTTGTCAACACCGACTTGGGCAGGTAAACTTGCGTTTGCTCCCACTTGTGTGGAAGCATTTTTAAAACTCCTACCAAACAGTAACAATCACAAAGTCTGCTTCCAGCGGTGGGAGCTTTAAAAATGCTACTATTAGACAAACAGCACCAAAGTTATAAGCTTTTCCTATTGAAACTAGGTTTTAACTATACTAACTATAGCTACCTTCTGACAACCAGGATACATATATATTAACAGGAGTAATTTTGTACGCATTTTTGCACTTTAACATCTTAATTATCTATTAATGCCCAGTTACAATGAAACGATGCCGTCCATATTAGATTTTTAGCACACTATTTATTCTTTGTTATTTTCAGATTTTCAGTGGTAGCACTTTCTATTTCACTATATATGAATGTATTTCACATCATTTTATTTATATGCCGTTGCTAATAGACATATTCATGTATTTGATATGACTTGCGTTATTTTGCATATAACTAAAGGTTAGCCCACTTGGGCTTAATGGACCTCCCGGCCACTTTTGAAGTAGTGACGGACTTGGTTTTTAGCCTCCCTGTAAAAATGTGTTTTAAATTGGTTGGATAAGTTGATATTTTATCATGACTAACCGGAGTTTTTATGCACATTTTACCATGGTTTTAGGGAAGCTAAATCTTTTATCTTTGCAATGAAGTTGAATATTTATATTTTAAAGCATTTTAGAATAGTATTTATTATGTTTTATCATTATTCTTAATTGTAAATGATAATCAATTCAACCATACACTGTGTAAATTATGTGCAATAGCGAGAAATTGTGACCATAATAATTGCCACGAATTTTCATTTGATGTTAAGACATTAAGTCATGAAGTATTTTCTCTATGTCTATGTTTACTAATGGCACTGTGCACTTTAAATTTGCTAGTCCGCCTCCATGACGTTGTCATGTGATCAAGGCCTCGCCAGGCCGAAACGCGTCATGGCAGAGTGGTGTTGGGTCTAAAATAAATTAACACGCACCAGAAATTTGGTTTGCCTCGTCTTTTGACCGAACCACTGGTTGATGGGACGACAACGTACCGAATATATATATATATATATATATATATATATATATATATATATATATATATATATATATATATATATATATATATATATATATATATATATATATATATATATATATATATATATATATATATATATTACCTACTGGCGGTCGCCAGTAGGTAGTTATAGTTAGGATTTTTTTCAATGTTAAATCTGAAAATTCTATTTGGAATAACTTTGGCGCCGGTTGAAGAATCTGCCTGAAAATTTCCTCAAAATGGCCTCGTCGAGCTCCGGTCCTTCCCTGAAAGTTTGGGGGGGATGCGTCAAGCGGGGGCCGAGATAAAAGGGGGTCCCAAAACGCGTTTTCCCCATGTTAATTTCCATAGGGCGGTCAACCTCACTTTTAGCCCGAACGGCTGAATGGATTTCCACCTAATTTGGCAAAATTGTAGGGACTGGTAGCCCGATGTGCCTTTGCTATGTCTCAAGATATGTGCTCCAGTGGATTTTGAGTAATTTAGGTTCAAAAAAATATATATATCTATGGCAGCGCCCGGTACGCGCTCCGGGGAGCGCTCCGTGCACGCTACGCGACTTGCGCACGGAAAGCTGATTGGCTCTCGGGTGTCTGTAAACATTCCAAACGGTCCGGAGCGGCCGCCATCTTGTGTCTCGGTATGATCGAGACACAAGAGGTGGCCAAAACAAAGGGGGAAAAGACCATTAGGGGGCAGAGTAGACCCCCCTGACCCCCTAGTTTTCATGTGGGGGCTATAAAAGGGCCCCGCTGGACAAAAAAAAAAGATATTTTTTTTTCGATTTGCGCGGGGGGAGCGCCCGGTACGCGCACCAGGGAGCGCACCGGGGAGAAAAGAGAATGGCAGAGTTTAAAAATGTAAGTCATTTTATATAAATGGGAGGTAGTTCTGAAAAGAACTGTTTTTTTTTCTTTTTGTTGTTTTTTTTTTTTTTTGTTTTTTGAACATTTTTTACTTTTTATGGCTTTTCTGAACAGTTTTATATATTTTTTGTATTATTTTCTTGGGGGAGCAACAAAAAACAGGGAATTGTAAATGGCTCAACTGGAGCAAAAAAATTGTGCAAAAAATTAGGGTTTTTTCGGGCACTTATGGTTCTCCCCAGCACAGATGATAAGCTTAACACTTTGCTCACCATAGCAAATTAACTTACCACAATCTCTGCACATGATTTCAAAATCGTATAATTTGGGTTGTATGATAGGCATTGTCTCTGTTGCCTCTGAACCCGATGGAGTTGGTTCTTTTGATGTTGAGGGTCTAGATGATGATGGGGGTAGCTTACTGCAGAGGTCCCTTACCTCTGCAGCAGAATAGTTGATTGGGTGCCAACGGATCATGTGCCGAATCATGGTATGATTCCCAAAGGAATATTTTTTGTTAGGGTTCCCCCTGGACAGCTCTGCATCACAAATCAAACAAGTCACCTTCGCAGCGTTGACTTTTTTGAAACCCCTTGGGATTTTGTAGAACTGCCATACGAAGTGCTCTTTTGGTTTGTAGGGCTGATGAACTTCTTGCAGGAACTGCCTTGAGCGTTCCTCCTCTTCCTCCTCCTCCTCCTCTTCTTCTTGACCACCAATGTGATCTTCTGGTGGTCTTTTTGATGGTGGTGGTGGTGGGGCAGATGCTCCAGCTGCTGCTGCTACTGTAGCCATTTTTAAGAAGAATATATTAGAGACAGATCTCCAAACAGGTCTTCCTCAGTCAAAGGACAAAGTCAGAATAAAGAAAAAAGGAGGGGGCTTTCATCATTTGGAAAAAAAAACTGTTCTGGACCAATGAGAAGTGTTATTTTCAAGTCACATGACCAGGGCTTTCATCATTTGGAAACCAAAAGTGTTTTGAACCAATGAAAAGTGTTATTTTCAAGTTACATGAGCAGGGCTTTCATCATTTAGAAACCAAAAGTGTTGTGAACCAATGAAAAGTGTTATTTTCAGGGCACATGTCCCGACGCGCTTACGCTTCGCAACCCGGGGCGCGCCCCGGGGCGCGTCCCGGGTCGCGTAGCGTAAGCGCATCAGAACGTTTTGCGATCGTATGCGCATGCGTGCTTCCGGGTGCACTTACGCTGTGCATCATATGACGCATCACGCGGTTACGCGATACGTCACGATCATGTTTTCGTTTGCAATATTGGCGCTTACGGGACGCTCCCCGGGGCGCGCCCCGGGGCGCTTCAAACGAGTACGCTCTCCGGGGCGCTCACCGGGGCACGCTCTGGGAGCTGACCATGTCATGAGTGATGTAATATGTGATGGTAATATGTGATGTCATCAGCAGTGCATTACACGCGCAAGTTATAGTGAGTCCAACTAACTATAACGTGGGAATTTCAATGGTTTTATGTCAGTAAAATTTCCAGCTAACTATAACTGGTGTGAAACCTATGGTTTTTTCTGTGAATATATATAATATATAAAGTATTTTCTCACTGTTCAGCATCACATGATTGGAATGGTTGAAAAAAGTGAGTATTTAAACATGCACCTAACTGCAGTGTTGCTATGTGATCAAGGTTACTAGTTAACCGAAACGCGTCATGCCTGGAATACCACTTGAAAGCTAATAAATCTTCCCACTGAATATATCTGCTGCTTCGGGGTCCTTTGTCTGTTTTGGTGTGGAAAATCGCCGTGTGAACAGAAGGTGTCGAACGATATCAATTACGGAGGTTTTGGCTGCCTCCGTTTGTTGGACCCCGCCCTGGAAGTTGGTGTCCGCCCTTAGCCAAGACTATTCGCAAATCCGATGGGAAAATGTTGGCTGGTTAAACCCCCTGCTAGCGAATTGAAGCAACACATGGAGCCGAGTATCGAGAACGCGGAAGCTTGAGTCGGAGGACCCGCGGAAGCTGTTCTCGGACACCCGGTGAGTGAAGCAAGCGTTTAGCTATTTGCAGGACGGGGAGAAAGCGGCAGCATAATAGTGGAAAAGGAAGTTTTACGCTCAGCATAAGCCGTAGTGCACATATGACGAGCTGGCGGAATCAGCAGCTGCAGCTGCAGTTGCAGGATAAGGCATAAAAATGTTAAGCGACGCAGTAAGAGAGAGAGAGGCGAACGCGGATGCGTTTTTTGACAATATCAACAAAGCAGGTACTTCAAATAAAAATACGAATGTACCAAACGAGGGAAGTGATGGAAATGTCAACACACTTTTGAAAAACTTGGAGAGAAAAATTAAGGCTGAGATCACCAAATGGTGGGAGCATAAATCGCTCACCAAATATGCCGAGGCAGGAAGGGTCCCTCGTGGACTGAGAATACTCCTGGCCCCAAGTTTTGAGAAGCCTAATCCGGCAATGCTGCGGGAATGGGGGGAATTGAATTTACAAGCATCTATGAATCTTATTCATCTCCCAATCAAATACGCAGACATAGACCGACTGGCTTTAACAGCGGAAATTGAGAAGATTGAAATAGAACTGAATAAATCTGACAAGCAAGACTGGATAACGTCTAAGAGAAATGAAATAAAAGAGCGTCTGAAAAAGCATGAGGAGAAAATTATAGCAAGAAAGGTACATAAATTTGCTAGAGACCAGGAGGACTATCAGAGAGGGAGAATATACACTTTTTCAAAAAAGTATGACAATCTGCGTAAGGGGAAGGGGAAAGGAAGCGCAAAACCCAACACACTGCAAGCGGGCGCCTCCAATTCAACTGAGAATGCAACTGGAAATGAAGCCACCACTGACCCCGAATCACTGTGTAGTGGCTCTAGTGATGATGGAAGTGATAACAGCAGCAGAGACACAGACAGCATGTTCTTTAGTCTAGAAGAAGAGGTCGATTTTTTGGTGGAAGCGAGGTTAAAAACCCTGAGACCCCGCAACGACAGAAATCAGGTCGACAAAGACGCAACACAGTCAGGCGCGTATGCAGGAGGAAACGCAAGCGGCTAGCCGAAAAAGAAGAGAAATTATTGGCGCAAAAAACAATAACTGATAAACAAACCGTAATAAACCTCACAACCATGACGCTGACCAAAGCTGAAGAACAATTATTAGCATTGGGCCTGAATTTCTGTCCTAACACAGATTTCAACTACGCAACCACTCGGATAGACGTTTTCAAATTTAGACGGAAGTTAAAATTAAAGAAATTTTTCGCATGAAAAGTGTTTGGGAGGACAAAAAATCAAAAACACAAACCGTGGCTGGGTCACACTTGCTAGCCTCTGAAGTACCTACACTATGGGCCTTACATGAACTGAATAATGAAGAAGAAAACTCCCAAATCTCAACTCAATCACAAGTAAGAGAATTGGATCTTCTCCAGAAAGGCGCGGGCGAGAGTCCCTTCAAGCCCAAATCAACATTCGTCCCTCTCATGCCGAAGGATGCCGCTCGAAGTGGAGAAGTGGAGAAAGCCTGACCTTTGGATTGCTCGCCACTTTCCTGGCTGGGAGCTAACGCCTGGGGTAACTGCAGCTTCCTTGGAACACCGGCCGCAGCGGAGGTGAGAGGCGCAGGCGTGCGGGACTGCGAGGACCAGCATTCCAGTGGTCATCGCCAGCTGGTTCCTCTTCCCGCCGCGCCGCGCCCCCTCCCAGTGCCGCGCCCCTTGCCTGTAATCCCTTAAAACTCCTCGCGGCCCCCGCTCCGCGGGTGCCGCTCGAAGTGGAGAAGTGGAGAAAGCCTGACCTTTGGATTGCTCGCCACTTTCCTGGCTGGGAGCTAACGCCTGGGGTAACTGCAGCTTCCTTGGAACACCGGCCGCAGCGGAGGTGAGAGGCGCAGGCGTGCGGGACTGCGAGGACCAGCATTCCAGTGGTCATCGCCAGCTGGTTCCTCTTCCCGCCGCGCCGCGCCCCCTCCCAGTGCCGCGCCCCTTGCCTGTAATCCCTTAAAACTCCTCGCGGCCCCCGCTCCGCGGGTGCCGCTCGAAGTGGAGAAGTGGAGAAAGCCTGACCTTTGGATTGCTCGCCACTTTCCTGGCTGGGAGCTAACGCCTGGGGTAACTGCAGCTTCCTTGGAACACCGGCCGCAGCGGAGGTGAGAGGCGCAGGCGTGCGGGACTGCGAGGACCAGCATTCCAGTGGTCATCGCCAGCTGGTTCCTCTTCCCGCCGCGCCGCGCCCCCTCCCAGTGCCACGCCCCCTTGTCATATATAGGTGACCTTGCTCACGCGCACCGCGGGACGCGCGCGGGGCGGCCACCGGGGCGAAGACCGGGCAAAGAGCGGGCCGTTCTAGGCCGTTAGAGGCCGGCAGAGACCGGACCGGGCCACCCCTCTGACGCCTCTGGTCTTCCACACCTCCCCCTACATATTCCATCATGGCGTCCAGAACCTCACGAAGCAAGTCCGCCCAACAAGGTACAAGCACTTTGGACAAATTTTTCCCTAAGACGAGTAACCTAGCTAGTAAATGCTCGTCAATTCCTGAGGCCCACCTTGAGATGGGCCCGGAAAGTGTGTTTCTGGATCAGGGGGATACCTTTTCTACAGAGGCGAGCACACCGCTCACATTGGATGCCACCCACATGTCACTAATGGACAGCATTGATCAGACGATTGAGTCGGTCCTCCAGCAGTTAAGAACTCCCTTGAGGCAGAGAGACAGGAACTCCCCCCGGCTATCTGGGGTCTCTGACCACACTACCATCCCGGAAAGCAGAGGAACAGTCCTACAAGATGCAGGGCAGGCTGACTTGCCTACAGATGATGTAGGTAGTATAGTACAGCACCCCCCCAAAAGGAAAAGGGTTAGGAAAGCAAAGAAGGCAAAGAGGGCCAAAGTGGACATAGCAGAGCTAAATCATACTGACAGCACAGATATTTCTGCCTCTCCTGACCTCAACCTATCAGGGTCTAGGCCGATTCGCACGGGCTCTCCAGCTCCTGCTTCCCCACCCTTGCACACGGGTCCTTTTATTTTTGGCGGGGCAACTTCTACTTCTACCAGCACTGACTCACTAGTCAACACACTCACCGACATTATGAGGAATTTGCTAACTCCCATTGCAGCTAAACTGGACGCCATAGAGTCCAGATTGAAGGCCCTGGAAAGCAGTCACCTAAGGACAGATAGAAATATGACCAACCCCACTCCAGTCCCCCGGGCCTCCCTGGTGGATAGCCTGCGGTCCGGTACACCGTCACAGGGGGCTAATGTGGTACTGTCGGGCACGGTCGGGGCGCCTGTTCCCCAGGCGCCCCCCTTGTTGCCCTCGGCTCCCAGGCCCCCTGTTCCGGCCCCAAGGAGATCAAAGCAACTTCCAGCGCCACAGACTGGGGGAGCCGTGATCCCTACAAATGGCACTACTGATGGTTCTGCTCCCCAATGTGATAGGCGTAGGGTGGTCAACTTGCCCCCAGAAGCGGTCCCTTATACGGTAATCATGGTGGGAGTACCTGAGCTAACTGGTGACATGAGGGAGCCCCAAGACTCGTTACGCAACAAGGTGATCAGCTGGCTTAGCATCAACAGACCGCTGCCCCCTAACTTGAAAGGTGAGGTCCTGATGGCTAGGAGGATCCCTTGGATTGGTTACACCCCAAAGAATAAGGCTGGGGATTGTATCATCATAAGTTTTAAAAGCCCCCACGTAGCCAACTATATTTCTAATTGGCTTGCTAGGCCTGACAAGTCCAACATAGAACTAGTCCCCCTCTCGTACTTCTACCCAAATGCGAGCAGCTCAGAGGCAAGGGGGGAGAAGGGGTGGACTAGGGTGGGCTATGCTGTGGATGGCTCACGCTACAGACCAAGGCACCACCCTTCGCACGCCCAGGCAAGTTTCATACATTACAACAGATTCTCCTGCCTAGACCAGGTCGACTGACTACAAATCAGTGACACCTCGTCTGGCCCGGGAAAGATGGTAGATGAGGTTCACAGGGGGGTGGGAGAGAGCAGAACCCCTGTAGCTGAACCTGGCACCCTGGTCAATGCTAAAGGTAAAGAGCAAAATCGGGTGGGAATGACTGCAGCCCCCGCAATAGAATACGCCCCGCAGGTTAACACTAGTGATCGACCTCCTAACAGCGGTGATAGTTTGGGCTTACAGGTGACCTCTCACAACGCCGGGACTGGCCACATCCTGCAACCCGGGGGGGTTGAGCTGGCTGGCACACCTACCATCGTGCCAGGAACTCACCCACCTACCGACTATATGCAATCCCACACTGATGGTCAAGGCGCTTCACCCACAGATCAGGGACTGAGAATTGTTTCGTGGAATGTAGCGGGCATTGCAAACAAGGAAGGCACACCGGAGTGGGACCATTTACTGGCCAGTAGCGACATCCTCCTCCTTCAAGAAACTTGGGCACGGGACACTGTAACCAGGAATGGGTTTGACATATTTGAGATCCCTGCCAAATGGGGTGGGAGGGGGAGGCCGTCGGGCGGTCTGGCGATCTGGATTGCGAGTCACACTGGATGTCAGGCGGAACAGGTACTTACGTCCTCGCAGGACATCCAGTGTGTTCGGCTCACATGGCCTGGTAAACCATCTTGGGCCATTGTGAATGTCTACTCTCGTCCGGTTGCCGCGCCTGACGAATCCCCCACCCTAAACGACCTCTCCTCCTTCCTGGGGCAGCTGCCGGGAGACCTCAAGGTGGTGCTTGGAGGAGACTTCAATTGCCACTTTGAACCCCTGGAGGGCATGTCGGAGGGCGCCCTCACGGCTGAAGACGATTATTGGGGAGTCCCACCTTCGTCCTCCCCATATCCTAAAGCCTGGTCCCCCCTTGTAATACAACTCATGTCCCTTACCCTGAACTGCGCACTGAGGGCTTGCAACGGGCGCACCATCTCCGATACTCCCTCAGTGTGTACTTTTAATAGGAGGGGTCATGAGTCGAGGCTAGATTACATCATGGTGGATATCTCACTCTGGCCTAAAGTCCAAGATTTTAGGGTAATAAACAGGTCGGATAGCGATCATAACGCCCTGTGCTTAATTATCCAGTGGCCTTCCCATGCAGCGGGAAAAGTGGTACAAATCCCAGGGGGAGAGGAGGGGGATTTGGTCCTCACAACCAGCAGGCGACGGGTTAAGTGGGGAAAACTGGTGAGCTCAGAAGAGGCCATTAGCAAATTATATGGGTTGGCAGTCCCAAGGTTTATGGAGGTGGATGCACTGCTAAACGCACCAAGAACCCCAGAATATCATGAGAAACTGGGTGACATCCACCAGGGTCTTGTAAAAGATTTGGCTGAGGTATTCCATCCGCTGGTGCCAATTAGAAAGAAAAAGACCCGTTTCCCCACCTGGTATACCTCCTCTTGTAGGGCAGCAAAGTCTGAGCTCATTGCTGCAATAAAAGAGGGGTCAAACAAGGCCGAGGTGCGTGCCCATAGGAAACACTATAAAACAGTGATGGCGTCTGCCAGGACCGAGTGGGACTGGAACCACTGGCATGATCTCTGTGATGCCCTAAAAGTTAGGGATTCCCGTAAATTTTGGGCTCTTGTTAACAATGGCACCGGGGAACTTAAGAACGCAGTAGAACCCAATATTGCCCCCGAGGTCTGGGAGGCCCATTTTGGGGAACTCTATAAAGAAACTAATCCTTGTCCTGTTACAGCCCTGGTTGCGCCTCCTGGCATGCAGGACCATGAATTGGAATTATCCCTGGGGGAAGTGGAGGCAGCCCTGAAGCAACTACCATCGGGGAAGGCGCCGGGTCTAGACAGGCTACCTGGGGATTTGTTTAGGCACCACTTGGACATCTGGGGCCCATACCTTCTTGTTCTTTTTAATGCCATCATAGGAGGTATGCCAATCCCCGGGTCGTGGCTGGGGGCAGAGATTGTTCCGATCCATAAGAAGGGATCTACTCTGCTCCCCGCCAATTACAGGCCCATTAGCCTAATAGATGTCCCCCAGAAGCTTTTTGCGCGCCTCATCCTTAATCACCTCTTGGACTGGGTGGAGGAAAATGACATCATGACCCCCCTTCAGGCTGGCTTCAGAAAGAACACGTCGACCATGGATCAGATCTTCCGCCTTCTTCTCCTATATTGGAAGACTGTCACCATAGAGGGTGGAAGACTGTACATGGTCTTCGTGGATCTGAGGTCAGCCTTTGACCTAGTCCCTAGAGGAAAACTTTGGGAGGTTTTGCATCAGCTAGGAGTGCCCCCACACCTTCTTAGTATTATCATCAGGCTTCACGAGAACAACTATGCCCAAGTAAGGTGTGGGAGGGACGGTAAGCTTTCGGGCAAATTCCCTGTCCTTAGAGGAGTTAGACAGGGCTGTGTCCTGGCGCCAACCCTTTTCTGCCTGTTCATCAACAGTGTCATTCAACATCTTGACACTGTCGAGGACAATGATGCCCCGGTCTTGGCTGGCAGGAGGGTTCCGGCAATCATGTTTGCTGATGATACCCTCCTGCTTTCCAAATCCCCCATGGGGATCCAGAGGATTGTAAATGGTTTTGGCCTCTTCTGTCGGCAACACGGGTTGGAGGTCAACACAGAAAAGACTAAGTTTATGATCTTCAATCCCCCAGCCAGAACCAGACCCAACCCAAAACTGGGGGAAGTTAGCCTTGAGAGGGTCTCGACCTTTGTCTATCTGGGGGTAACACTACAAGAAAACCTGGCCTGGGACTCCCAGATAGCGAGATCAAGGTTGAAGCTATCCCAGCTAGCGGGCGCACTCTTGAAGGTGGCAAATAAATCCACCTTTAAGCCTGTAAGCCCGGCTCTCGAAACCTATAGAACTCAAGCGAAGGCAGCAGCCACGTATGGCAGCGAGCTGTGGGGTTTCAAAGCAGGGAAGGCACTGTTAGCGGTGGAAAATACATTTTTGAGACGCCTGCTTGCTCTCCCGCAGGGAACGCCACTGCTCCCCCTAAGATTGGATTTGGGCCTACACTCCATCGCTGAAGATCTTCTATCCAAACCCGTGAAGTTCTGGCATCGGATATGGTCCACTGAGGAACTGCATCATTATAGGCAGGACCTTATCCATGTATTGAGGATGAATGGCAGTAACAAAATCCCCTGGCTGGCTTTTATTAAATCAGAATTGTCCAGTTTGAAATTGCCAGACCTCTGGGACGATCCAGCTCAGGGTTGTCAAAGGATCACACGCAAAACTCTTGCCCAGCTGTATAAAAACAAAAATTTGGCTGACATGGTTAATGCTCACAGCACCGGCACCCTCACGAGTCGTTTTATGGAGTCCAAAAATTCTTACCTCTTTGAACCTTTCATGGATTTTATCTTTCCCCTTTTGGCGAGGAAACTGTTCCTGCAATGGAGGTTTGGCACACTACCCACTAAAGTATTTACTCACAAATGGCGCACCGGGGGTGACAAACTCTGTCCTTGTTGTAAAACCAAGAACGAAGATGACTTGCACATAATGTTTGTCTGCCACGCATACCGGAATCCCAGGAAGCGTTGGATTGCTCCGCTGTGTCGGAACCTGGGTTTTCGTGAATACCTACAAGCATACAGGGTTATGAAAACCAATACCCTGGGACATATTGTCTTTGCGGTGTCAAAATTCCTAATGGCAGCTTGGTTAATAAGGAAGAAAATGTCCCCCTGAACTGGTGCCACTGTGTTCCTTACCCCATGCAGATCCTCTACCCTTTTATATGTAAATATTTCTGTAACATATGCATTCCATTTTACTGTGTATTTATGTACTGTATTTTACTGCATCTTTTATGGCCCATTGTGGCCGAAATAAAGAATTTTTGGAATTGGATGCAATTGACGTATTCCACGACCGCATCACTGAGGAAATAAAGAAACTTCATTGCCAAACCAATCGTGAAAAATATGACCCAAATCAGCGGCAAGTCCAATATAACAATCTAATGGAAAAAATCAGACAAAACCCGAATGTCATAATAAAGAAATCAGACATGGGTGGAAACATTATGCTATGGAGCAAAGCAGATCATGAGGCTGAAGCCAAGCGGCAAAAGGTGATTGCTATGAAAAAACAACATAAAAGGACTATAATAAGGCAAAGGAAAATATAAAAAAAGAATTACAAAAATGGAAAACAAGTGGCTTAATAACCAACGAAGAATTTAAATTTTTACTTAATGCTCATCCTGTGATGCCTTTTTTGTATTTGCTACCTAAGTTACATAAAGAAAAAGTCCCAGTACCTGGAAGACCTATAACATCGGCCATCAAAAGTATGACAGAACACATAGGCCAGTATATAGACTATTATTTACAAGGATTAGTCAAAGAAATGCCATCATACTTAAAGGACACTGGAGACTTTTTATCTCGGATTGATAATTTTGATTGGACAGAGGACATGTTGTTATTAACTCTAGACGTAGAGTCTTTATATACGAGCATCAACCACGAACAAGGTTTAAAAGGAGTTGAATATTTTCTCAAAACTCGTCCAGCTGAATATGTTTTACACAACAAAATGATAATGTCACTGATCAAATGGTGTCTTGACAATAATTATTTTGCATTTGGTAAGGACTATTACAGGCAAAAAAGAGAAGTAGCTATGGGGGCCTGCTTTTCCCCGAGCTATGCGTGTCTGCACGTAGGGTTCTGGGAGAAGCAGGTCCTCATGGGCCAATATCAAAATGAAATGGACAATAGGATTTGTTTGTGGTTGCGTTTTATCGACAATGTTTTTGTTATTTGGAGAGGAGACAGTCTGAGTGCCATGGAATTTGTTGATAAGATTAACGTCAATGACTACAACTTATTCTTCACGTCACACCACAGCACCAGCAATATTGAGTTTCTTGATGTTCAGGTAATGGTTACAAATAACAGATTGGTAACCACTGCTTATAGAAAACCGACAGCAGGTAACGCAATCCTCCATGCGTCTAGCGCACACCCAAAGCATTTGATAGCTAGCATACCCTATGGTGAGGTACTGCGACTTAAACGGATCTGTAGCACCCCCAAAGAGTTTGAGAAGTGTAGAGATGAAAGCATAGAAAGACTCCGTGCTAGAGGATATACACAAAAAATGCTCAATACAGCCATCAGTAGAGCTCATAGTAAAACAAGAGCAGAATTATTGCCTACACATAGAGAACCTGATGGTGATATAGAATAAGAAAAAGAAATAGGGATGCCAAGACTAATAACTACATACAGTAAGCAAGAGCGTAAGATAAGAGCAATACTGAATAAGAATTGGCCCATTGTGCTGACCGACAGCATTCTAAAAGAAGATCTCCCTAATAAACCGCAGGTGACTTTCAGGAGATGTAAGAACATGGCTGCTCAGCTGTCACAACCATCTGGGGCTAAAGCAGCTGCTCCCACTTGGATGCCGGTTAAAGAAGGTTTTTTCAAATGCTCAACATGTCGAGCATGCACCTTTGGGGTAAATACCAGTAAACACAGCACACTCTTTAGTAAAAATGAAATATAAATAAAGGGGAGTTTTGATTGCCGTACAGAATTCGCTGTTTATATTCTCACGTGCACCTGCGGCCTCAGGTACGTGGGCAGCACCATAAAGCCGGTGCACGTGAGAATACTACAACATATTAGAGCCATCATTAACAGCGACCCCACCTACCCGGTAGCTAGACACTTCAAATCGATACACGCTAAAAACATCAAGTGTCTATCCTATTACGTGATCGATGCAGTACCTGTTCCGAAAAGAGGTGGGGACAGAGAAAGCATGTTAAGGCAGTTGGAGACCAAATATATACTCAACCTTAATAGCAAGTCTCCAAATGGATTAAATACCACCGAAGACATGCACACATTTTTATAGCCGATTGGAAAAGATATTGACTTGTAATCATTTGAAAGAGATTGTGTAAAAGATGTAATCCAGTAACCTCTCATATCTAATTTTAAAATAATTCACTTATTTTTTCACTTTTTACACAGCACTATGCACTTTCTGTTGACTTAATGAACTTGAATATCTTATGAGCTTTTAGGGGGGTGGTTTTAGATATCCAGGCTTGGATATTTTAACACCATGTAACCCAGTTTTAGCTCATTTGGAATGATTATTACAGTTTACATTGTGACTAAGGTTCTGACTAAAATGGCTTGTTATCCATCAACTTATTTGCGACAATTGCACAGAAGCATAATTTGCACTAATAAGCGTGATTTTGCACACATTTGGTTTTATAGGTATTTATATTAATATGTTTTAACTTCATATCAAATAATTTTATAGAGTTTTATAAACATAAAATATTTACATAACCTATGCGTCATATTGCACATATCAATTATCAAGCATTTATGCTGTTATAATTCCTCAACCAATATAAGGGAATACTGCGCTTTAATCTAATCATGGCAAATATGATGAAAATGAGAATTAGGTCTTTTTATATACTACTTTTAGCTATTTATTGCGTAATGTTGCACACTGTTTTAATATGCATTCATGTAGCAAGATATATGTATAACTATGCAAATCAGAACCTAGCAAATATTTAAACTGGTCGCTACTGATAGACAGGAATATGTGGTCAACAGAAGTATTTTCTCACTGTTTAGCATCACATGATTGGAATGGTTGAAAAAAGTGAGTATTTAAACATGCACCTAACTGCAGTGTCGCTATGTGATCAAGGTTACTAGTTAACCGAAACGCGTCATGGCTGGAATACCACTTGAAAGCTAATAAATCTTCCCACTGAATATATCTGCTGCTTCGGGGTCCTTTGTCTGTTTTGGTGTGGAAAATCGCCGTGTGAACAGAAGGTGTCGAACGATATATATATATATATAAATATATATATATATATATATATATATATATATATATATATATATATATATATATATATATATATATATATATATAATACACAAGTTGCCCCAAAGGAATTGCCACACACGGAGAGATCCGCACTCGCACCAAAGACTGCAGAGCTTCAAAACCAGGTAGCTGCCATACGCGTTTTAAGCATTACGCTCTTGGTCACTGGCTGGCTGAACACAGGGGGCGGAATTCGAAGAACACATTTATTTAAATGTTAAGCCCCGTTCCAATGGGCGCGGTAGCATGCTGGTAATTGCAGTCCATAATATACTACACAGGCTCAAAAGTTCACTCCCCCAGTGGGTTCCGCTGCCTCCGTTCATAAAAATGTCATACCCATCAGGTGAGAGGCCATGCCAAACTGTCTTCCGCTTGCAAATATTGCACTTTGGTGCAGGCACCCTACGTTCACACGAGCGCTCCAGTCCTGAGCACTCCAGACCCGCCGTAACAAGCAGTGGGGCTTTTCCGTGGCCGGACCAGCCACTGAATACAAAACACACGAGTTGCCCCAAAGGAATTGCCACACACGGAGAGATCCACTTGGGCTATGATGGAAATACAGTCATCGCTGGCACATGGACTATCATTACCACAATGCCTTGCCTGATGACGCCCATTGGGGCGGGACTGTGCTAATTGAATAAATGTGTTCCACAACGTCATGCTGCCTCTGTTGTTAATGCAAGCCAGTGAACAAGGGCTTACGGCTTGGAATGCACATGGCAATTGCATTTGGAAAGCTGAGGTGTTTTGCTGACAGCCGCTGCCGGAGGTGTTTGTGTGGTTTCCCCCCCAGGAGTGACCTCTTTATTCGGGACACCCGTGGTTTGTTTTGTATAGAGGCTGGTTCCGGCCGCTAAGATGTCCCGCTGCTTTAACGAGTGGATTCTGTGTGCTGGCAACCACGAGCATGCACAGAAGTGGAGGTGGCCTCATCTACGGGGTACTTTGGTGAGCAATCAGCGATCTCTCCTTTTGACGTTCACCCACTGGGGATGACGACTTTCAAGTAGATATCCCACTGAGGATTAATTTTAATGGGGGCAGCAACACCCACTTGGGCTATGATGGAACTACAGTCATCGCTGGCACATGGACTATCATTACCAAAATGCCTTGCCTGGTGACGCCCATTGGGGCGGGACTGTGCTAATTGAATAAATGTGTTCCAAAACATCATGCTGCCTCTGTTGTTAATGCAAGCCAGTGAACAAGGGCTTATGGCTTGAAACGCGTATGGCAATTGCATTTGGAAAGCTGAGGTGTTTTGCTGACAGCCGGTGCCGGAGGTGTGTGTGCTGTTTCCCCCCCAGGAGTGACATCTTTATTGGGGACACCCGTGGTTTGTTATATATATATATTACCTACTGGTGGTCACCAGTAGGTAGTTATAGTTAGGACCTATTATCAATAGGAAATCTGCAACATTCTATTTGGAATAACTTTGACGTAGGTTGATGAATCTTCGTGAAATTTTCAAAACTCGTGGCCCGCTACGGTCCACTCCTATCCTGAAAGTCTCACGGTGATTCATGAAGCGGTGGCCGAGAAAAAAGGGGAAACGTGCTTTCCCCATGCAATTTTCAATAGGGACCTTTAGTCGCAGCTGGAGCCCGAACTGCTGAACGGAATTAGACCAAATTTGGTTGAAAGGTAGACCTTGGTTAAGAGTCATGCCTTTTGCTTAAATAGTGTAAATCTGTTCAGTAGTTCTTGCGAAAATCATAATCACATTATATCTATGAACGCGCTGGATCCGCACACCCTGAGCGCACCCTCCCCATCACAAGCTGCATGTGAATTGGTTGTCAACTGTCTGTCAACACTCCAAACCAGGAAGTGTTGGCAGCCATTTTGTGCCTCGGTAGAACCGAGGCTGAAGAAATCAGTGGAACTAGTGTGTAGAACTTATAAAGGGGGCAGGGGAGAAATACCCTGACCCTCTTGACCTTTTTACTGGGTCCCACAAGGACCCCCAGGGCCGTAATTTTTATTTATTTCTTTAAATGGCGAAATACGCGCAGGGTGTGCGGATCCTGCTGTAAATAAATATATATAACGAAGTGTGGGCTTTAATAATTAGCCCCCAGGGGGGCAAAATCCCGGGGGCAAAAGTTTTAAATTTTATGGGGTCCCCGAGGGCCTCCCCAGCCCCGGGGACCGCCACCACCCAGGGGCTACAACATTAATGGTTGGGGGCTCAACCGCCACCCTCCCCAGTACAATAGATGGGTGGGGGGCTCAAAGGCACCCCCAGCCCCAGGGACCACTACCCCCTGTCAGCCGCGGTCGGTAGTGGGTGTACCTACAGGGCGGTGATGTGGGGAGGGGGAGGGGCAGGGTGGGGGGTAGTAATCTATGGATTACGGACCTTTACAGGTAAGTAAACATATAAATAAATAAAACAAATTGTTTTGCTCGCACTGCATCGCATTTGGGGATGCAGTGCACACAACGTAATTTGTTTTATTTATTTAAATGTTTACTTACCTGTAAGGCTCCGTAATCCATAGATTACTACCCCCCACCCTGCCCCTCCCCCTCCCCACGTCACCACCCTGCAGGTACACTTACTACCGACTGCTGCTGCCCCCTGGGGCTTTCTCAAAATTGGTTGAGGGGGGCTCAAAGGCCCCCCCAGCCCCAGGGACTGCCACGCCCCATACACTCCTGCAAACACCCTGTCACTACTCTTACATTCCCATATTGACCCTTTCAGCACCATGTACTAATCATTCACACTGGTACAAATCCATGTCCATTACATATGCAGATGTGAAATCACCTATACAGTTATCTTTACACCTTGAATTACAATTTTAATTAGTGATTACAAAAGAAAGTTGTTAAATGGTTTATAAATAGAATGTGTTTGTATAGTAATAGAAAAGTATAATTTATAAATGTATTAAAATAAATTTATTTATGTTTATTTGTTACAGATATTGTTTATCATCATTAAAATAAAGTTATTATGCCTGAAAGATCAAGAAAGGGAAAAGGACAGAAAACTGACAATTATTTGAAGAAAATTCAACAAAAAGTATTGGATGACCAACATCATGTGGCTAAAAAGAAGAACTCTTCTGGTAAGACAACCAAGGAATTCATTAAAAAAATGTCAAAGCCTACAAACAGTGTGGAAATGTGGAAACTAATGACAATGATTCGACTAGGCTAAAGAAAATCAATAACAGGAAAGGAAAAAAAGAAAATTTACATGCTAAAGATTCGAAGTATGGTAAAAGAAGGCAAAATCAGTACAAAGAAACGCGTAACAAAATTTTTACAATAGAGTGGTTCTTAATTTGCTGAAAGATATAAAAAAATATAGAAAAAGAGCACTATTTTATAAAAAGAAGAAGCATATTGAATCCATAGTTGAAAAGGCTTTTGAAGTAAAAAGGAAACTATTTATTTTAGTTTTAAACAGAATTCGATCACTAGATAAACCAATCCATTTAATGAAGGCCAAAAGTAAGAGTAAAAGAGTAATTAACAGAACTAATTTTTGTGATTTTTTTTTGGGTGAATGGAAACACAGTTCAAGTTCTGAGCCTTTCTTTAATGAAGAGAGTTATTTTCAGACCAATGATTTGTTGCATGCAGTTGATACCAGTGGTCGAGCTTATGAGGTTAGAAATGGTTGTCAAATTGAGAAAGAGAAAATGGTTCCCAGAAATGCAGAAGAAGTGATAGCTGATGAAGTTCTAGGCAGACGTCCTAAAGCCCCAGTGTACACTTGGGATTGCAGTAGTATTTGTAGTGAAAGACAAGAATCTATTGATAATTTACACGATTTCTTACAAGCGTATAGTAAAAAATCTGTTAAACAAAAGATTAAGATGCTACAAGGACTAGACTCTTGCAGTGTGAGAAACAATACTGGTTTGCAAGGTCATTCTCTGGCTTGTCTTTCTAGGAAAGTATGTCAAAGTGTTTTTCACTATTTCAGGATGTTAGCAGTACATCATACTCAATGCAGAAATTAGTCAGAAGACTGTATTATGCAAAAAGTCCAGCACTATGGTTAAATGAGTTGAACAGTGCTCTTTTGCGTGGATCAGTATCAGATGTGAAGAAGGTTTGTGAGGAAATTGTGTTTTGTTACTTTGGTCCTGAACAAAAGAGTGCATAAACTGACACATTAATAGAAGGAAATGTTGAAGAGAATGCGCAACATACTACTACAAAACTTTTTGAAGACCAAATTACAAAGTTTAAGGTGATTTCAAGTGAAATGCCAAATTATTCTTGTATTAGTTACTGACGAACTCGCTATAAAAATCAGACTAGGACTGTTGATCTGTATTTAAAAGGTGAAAGAGAAAATAATGATAAGTGGAAGGAATTTGCAACTTATTTGTTGGTAGAGAATTGTTTTGATTTGGGTTCTGATCAGCGTATTTGTAAATATTGTTACAATAAATTAGATGAGAATAAAATGCCTGCTAGAGCTGTCCATAATAATATAGAGTTGGTAACTATTCCTCCAGAATTGATAGATTTAAATACCTATGAATCTATTCTCATTCAATGTATACACCCATTTCAGGCTATTGTCGTATGGAGCCTAAAACAGGTAAATTGCCTCTTTCAGATTTACTGAGAGGATTAAAAAGAAGATTTGTATATTTACCTCTAGATTTAAAAAAAATGTTGAAACTATTGGTGTAGACTGTGTAGAAAATGAACCACTAGTCATTCTAGTTAATGGTGTGCCTACTAAGAGTAAGAAAATCTGGCAGGAGTTCGTGGATGTTAGGAAAGTGCAAAAAGCGACTTTGTATTTGATAAAAAAACAATAAGTACTATAAAATGTGTATATGGGAGAAGAAGAAATACTTTTAGCAGAAGATACTGAAACGTCAAGTGGACAAATTGAAAAGTGGACATGTCCAGAAGTGAAGAAATCTATGAACATTACTGTGTACATCCACTTCATTCAAAAGAAGTGATGGGGAATACTATTGAGTTATTCGAAATGAAAAAAGTGAAGGGAAGTCCCATGAGTGTATGGGAACAGGAAAACGAGGACGATATGATGAACAACCTGTGCAGATTCCTGCATCTGAATATCGGACAACAAGATTGTATGCAGAAGATCCAAGATTTCGACAATGTATGCCATATATATTTAATCTTTTGTTTGAAAGTGACTTGTCTGGACTTTCATATGCAGTCAATCACATATTGAAAACAGGAGTGCATCTGCAAAATGTTTCTGCAAAGGATTTTATGGATAAAGTGCACCAGAAAGATGATCATTTAGATTAATCTGATGGCCTGTCAACGTGGGACTAATGAATATAGGTACTGTCGTCATGGAGAACTTAAATGTATGCTAAGGAACTTAGGAACTCCTACATGGTTCCTTACCCTAAGCTGTGCTGAGTACGCTTGGGATGATTTATTTGAATTTCTTCGAGAGGCAAATTCCAATATAAACAATATTGAATACAAGACACCAGGAGAATTATGCTCTTTGGATCCTGTTAATGTATGCAGGTATTTCAATTATAGATTTGAAATTATGATGTCTTTTATCTGCAATAAAAAAAATCCTCCTCTTGTAGAAGTTGTGGATTTCTTTTAGAGAAAGGAGTATCAAGCAAGAGGTGCTCCTCATATAAGTATGCTGTTATGGATCAAGGATGCCCCAAATTCGCAACAGATTCGGATGATACTGTTTTGTCTTTTATTGAAGAATGTGCTACATGTGCGATACCCAAAAGCACAGAAGAAAATTATTTAAGACAACAGGTCCTACGATTCCAAAGCCAACGATGTGGAAAATACTGTCGACGAAAGTACAAGTCTAAGGATAAGTTCTATACCAAATGTCATTTTGCATTTTCACCTCCTGTAATATCCAAAGGAAGAGTGAACAATTTTATGTCAGCTATGCGACATACCATCACAAGAAAGTCTCCAAAAAATACCTACAATTTGAGAAGAAGCGTAGAATCAAAATACGTAAATGATTACAATCCGGTTATTCTGTCTATGTGGAATGCTAACATAGATATTCAGTACGTTGCAGACAATTCCATTGCTGTTGCTCGATAGGTAACATCCTACAATACAAAATCAGAAAAGACAGAATTGAAATAAATGTGGGAAGAGATTTATTACGAGAAGAGTCTAAGTAAGAAATTATACAGTTTCAGTTTGAAGATGTTATCCCATCGAGAAATCGGAGCATATGATTGCTCTGATCCGTTATCATCTGCAAGTCTATTCTCCAAATCTAGAAGAATCATTTGGGTGAGTCTAGGTCTTGCTGCAATGCGAAATCGAGTACTTAAATCTGTACAAGAAATTGAATATTTACCAGAAAAAGATCCACAAAATACAGATATTTTGAAAACTAATATGTTGGACACTTATTACCCAAACAGAAGTCATCATCTTGAGAACATGTGTCTCTATGAAGTGCTGCAAAACTACACTTTTAAACGGAATACTACAGAGAACATCAATGATGGAAAATATGGAGTGATTGGTTCTGAAGGATGTTTGGTGAAACAAACTAAGGGAAATTTGATTAATCACAGGAAACTGAGTTGCGACACTGCTGATAAAAGGGAATTTTACTATTTAGCCCTTTTGCAACTGTTCAAACTGTGGCGTTCAGAATTGGAATTATTTGGAAATTTTCAGAGCTATGAAGATTCCTTCATTGCTTGTAAAGATACCATAGAATGCACTGTTTTTGCAAATTATATGAAAATGTTGAACAATGAAATTGATTAAGAAGCTACTATTACAGCTTTCGATTGCTAGAGACAATTCTCAAGACAGTCAAAGCTCTGCTCCGCTGAGTCAAGATCCACTAGGACAACCAATTGTTAAAAATGAAGCAGCAATCGCCTTGAATCAGGTGGAAACAGCAATGCATCAAGCTCAAAAAGATACTATGTACTTAGCAAACTTGGAAGAACAACTAAATGTTGAACAGAAAGAAATATATCAGCAAGTGAGACAACATATTGGCCATGGATTTCTTCATGAAAATAAAGAATGCACATGCACATCATTTCAACCTATCCGAATGTATGTGGACAAGCTGGAACAGGAAAAAGTTTCCTAATTAAAGTAATCAGTTATCTACAGAAAACAACTGACTTACATTTGTCTTGTTTTGAAACTGCTCCAACTGGGTTGGCAGCACACAACATTGTTTACTTATGCTACCTGTGGAGAATGAAAATAAATTGGAATATCACAAGCTATCTGGAGAAGCTTGTTGTGAAGTTTCAAGAGTGCTAAAGAAAATGAAACTTCTGATTAATGATGAGGTAAGCATGGTCTCAATCTTAATGCTTGCTTTTGTACATTTAAGAAAGCAGCAAATTCTTAAAACGTGTTAATTGGAGGAAAACATGTCATAGTTTTTGGAGATCTACTGCAACTTACTCCCGTAAAAGGACAACCAGTATTTAAAACACTTGCGCATGAAGACACCAGAAAGTCTTTGGGTAGCATTGAAAAACGTTAACATTTGGTCTTATTTTGAATACAAGGAACTGATTACAAATATGCGGCAGGCAAATGATGTTGATTATGGAACTGTTCTTCAAGATATAAGAATTGGAGTACTGACAGAACATCGCAAACAAGCTTTGCAGAGTCGATTATATTCCAATTTGTTTACAAATTAAAATATAGTTCCTGAAAAAATATATATGAAATATGTAGGAAAATTGCAGCAAACAAATCTATAATCTGTTTATTGCTAACACTGCGCAAGTGTTCTATATTCAATTAACAACTTTTGATGCTGGTAAATGAAGAAATAATAAAAATGGAAGCCATTGATAAAATACAGCATGACAGAATAATTATTTTTTTGACAGAAAAACTGAAAACAAAATTAGATTCTTTAGAAAAATCTATATCTAAAACTGCTGGTTTAGAAAAAAATCTATATGCATGTGTAAACTGTCGGGTAATTTTAAGGCGAAATTTGGATGTAGAAAAAGGTTTTATTAATAAAGCATTGGGCAAAGTCGTGGATTTTGTTCATTATCAGAATAAAGATGGAATTGAATTTTTTAAAATAAAATTTGATCAGATTGGGGGGCGCTAGAGGGCGCACTGCGGGATGGCTGGCTAGTCAGGCAGCTCCGCCGGACGGTTCCGTTTATCCGTAATAATAACGTGAACAAGGTCACAGAACCCGCTGCCAAAAGGTAACATCGGACGGCGGAAGATGAGTGGCGCATCCTGATACCCTTTTCGTCGCTCTGTGAGCGGGTGCGGTAGAGAAATCCAAGAACCAAGCTCCGCCATGGTCCGCGACCTATGCGGGCGGGATGGCGGCTGCCTGTAAGCGGTTGGGACAGTGAACATCGGAGACGCGTGGTGCACGTGTCACAGAGCCCCGAAGCAGCCTAATCACGGACCCGTGAGTACTCCTTACAATACACCACGATGCTGGCGACGGCTGTCGGACTAACTAGCACAATTATGGCATAAACACAATCTGGGCTCATAACGGCGACTGGTCACCAGACCCCTCCCGCTTCATGGGGGAATTATCAAGTCCGGGACTGTCTGCAACATCGCTGTGCTGCCTGTACTGCGCCGCTGCGAGAGTAATCACTGCCGTAGCTGCCGTTCTGCAGCGACTCAGCAATAAAGTGTTCATTGCAGGGCAGCATTGTGGCTAAAGGCGCGAAACATATTCCCCAAAATGGCGGTGCCCGCTCAGAGATAATACACCGCTGACACCGGATCATCTACTGAAACGTTGGTTTGTGTCTGCAGCAACCACGCACACACATTGATAGACTTTTGGAAGTGATCTACACCACGTTTTGGAATGTCGATCGTGCCGGTCGCGCATGTGCAGCGCCCGTGTTAAACACGTTGATGTGCCCAAGTTAACGCTTTATATGTCACACCACGCAATATAGCTCTCGGTTGCTAACCTGACAACGGAACAGCTCCTGTGTCTGTCCCCGCTGTGAATAGGCGGCGGCTACCTGCTTAGTGCACCAGATATATGTAAAACGGAGACAGCTCCTTCCAATATTTTGCTACTTTTACTTTAAGTGACATTAACCACGAACAAGTACAGTGGCGGGCTTTCCAAACCGCTGCTGAGGGTTAACAGGAGTCCTTTTAATACTGCAGGAGGATACTGTCATACCATTCAGCGCTGTGTTGTACCGCTCTTTCCATGTCTGTGACTGCTCTTTAACGTGATACACACAACAGTCCACCAGGGCAGAGACCTCCAACTTCAATGTCACTGCCTGTCATTTTCACGTGGCACTAATGGCAGTGTAAGTGCCATCATTGCCTTCTTCATCTGCACTGTTCGACCGTCTCATTGGCGCCAAAACGCGTAACTGCTGATCTCACCTCGACACGCTGTCAGGGCACCGGTGCACAGCGTGCCTGCTCTATGAGCCTCTACTAGCTGCATAACCCATTATCACAACATACAAAGGTGCAGATACCCCGCAGGATGGGGAAACCGGACAAGCAACAACCAAAGCTCAACTTTGAACAATGCCGGACTGTGAGAGGGTCCCATCCCCACTCAGACACAGAGACTGACTCGGAGCGCACAGCGCCTAACAGTATGGAGGTGATGTTGAAAGCAATTCAAGACAGCCTGCAGGATATGCATGGTAAAATGGACCATCTAACGACGCGATTGGATAACATGGCGGCCAAGGTGGATCGACATGGAGAACGGCTGGATGAAGCAGAGACAAGATTGTCTGCAGTAGAAGATGAATCGCGTGCAAGCACCTCTAAATGCACAGGATTTGAGAAGATCCTAGAAATTATTAAATCCAAGTCTGAGGATTTGGAAGCGAGGTCACGTCGCAATAACATACGTGTAGCGGGTGTACCAGAATCAACAAACATTGGTAATATGGAAGCTTATGTGGAGGAAATGTGCCTATCCATGTTTGGCAAAGACAAACTGTCCCAAGTCTTCATCGTAGAAAGGGCACACAGGACACTTGCACTTCGACCACCTCCTGGTACACCACCAAGACCCATAGTGGCCCGCATACTAAACTACAGGGATAGAGATGCAATACTACGTATGGCACGGGAGCAAAAAGATCTTCAATATCAATCCAACAAACTTGCATTCTATCCCGACTATACGCAAGCAGTCCAACAGGCAAGAAGAGAATTTAACGGAGCGAAGTTGAAATTGCGTGAACTCCAGGTGGACTACGCCATGCTCTACCCGGCTCGGCTGAAAATCAACTGGAAAGGCAAATCCACGCTGCTCACCTCACCCAAAGCAGCAAATGAGTTCATAAAGAAAATCGCGAGCCACCGGAAAAGTGATCAACGTCAACAGCAGGATCAAGAAGAAGGCTGACCACAGGGAGAGGATGCAACGCACCGACTAATCACTTTGCCGGACTATGCGCAGCTATACATTGGGGATGCTACCAGCCCCTAACTGGTGCGTAAACTGTGTTTAAATATGGCATCAGCGGGTAAGGATTGTTTGCACTGCACCATTAACTGCTACTGAAGGTCCTGCACCACACAACAGGTATGTATAAGTGTGCGAACTATCTGGCGTGTATGACATACCAAGGTTGAAAAACAGAGCAGGACACGATCGTGCAGACAGCTCTTTACTAAATACTGAACTAAGCTGTCCATTGACATCATATGTGGCTGATGCACCCTTTGATGCAAACGTGCATAATCTGACCCAATGTTACTCATCTGCACAGCGAGGCAATCTCTGTACCTACAGACTTTTCTGGTATAGACAGTGTTGCTGTAACAGATACTAACTATTGTTGATGCACAAAGGTGCAGAACACTAATGGTCCCCCACTCCTAATACGGTATGATGAGTCACACAGCTGTACCATATCATTATTCGGTCGCAGGGCCCAGGTAGAACTGTTATAAATGTCACAGCTTCATACGCTCCGCATTGGGGTGCTCCCCCCCTGTTTTTCTTGTACCTACGCAACCATAACAAGTTATATAGCGTATGATATCTGTGGTAACCCGTATTTTGCAAGCTTCATATAGTTACGCTAGACATATAAGAAGACACATGCATGCTATGATGTGACTATGGTTATGTTCCTTTTTGCATTTTAGAGTGGCTATGTGGGACTGTTGTTATACCTCTATTAGCCTTGGGCATTTGTGTGGACATTCTGCACTGTTATAGTATTCATGGCGTTGTGACCTATGACCTTGTACATTTAAGTAACCGTCCACGTTCGTTATCTCGGACGGGGATGTGCAGTCCTGGCGGGCCCCCACATGGGTGACCCCCACCACAGTTTGCATATTGATAGGATGTTCATTGAGGGTATGGCCTCAGCAGATTTGGGCTGCTGTTGTGGGGCGGGGGGAGGGTGGTGGGGCTGTTCTTGTTATTTATGGATCGGACCGCTTGAGATGCATTGCCTGTAACCGGTTGTACCACTTTTATCACTGTGATTACGGTAACCACTTGCTTTACACTCCTAAGCTACTAAACTTCCCCTTAGGCGGGACACAGAGAGCGTATGAATTTATATATGACCCCTATTATGGTTAATCCCGCATTTCAATCCAAAGTCCTAAACGTCCTCTCATAGAACATTAGAGGCTACGCCAATCCCAAGAAAATCCGTCGTATATTTGCCTGCCTGAACAGATGGAACATAGACATAGTTATGTTTCAGGAAACGCACGAACCTCCACACACACATGCCCAAGTGGGGCGCAGATGGGCTGAGTCTATGCACTGTTCGAGCTATTCATCTTATGCCAGGGGTGTGTCTATTATGGTTAAAAAAGGCACAAACTTTAAAGTGAGCACGACAAAAATAGATGACGGTGGCAGATATGTCATAGTTCAGGGTGACATACGTGGTAAGCACATAACACTAGTTAACACCTACGGACCGAACACGGACACCCCGGAATTCTTCCGAGAAATCTGGCGCCACCTACACACGGCTACCGATCAGACAATACTGTGGGGCGGAGATTTTAACATTGCTCTGAACGACGCCCTTGATAGATCAGAAGGCACAATGGAACATCACACTCGTGCTAGAACTGAGCTGCTAGACATCATGCGAGATATATCCTTACAGGATATCTGGAGGGTGAGAAACCCTGAGACTACTGAGGCGACACACACATCGGTAGCCCATGCTAGCTGGTTGAGGATAGATTACTGGTTGGGGACGGCTGACATTTCACTGTGGACACACGCAGTCGATCACATGCCCAAGACATTATCTGACCACAACCCTGTCAAACTGTCATTTACCATCCCTAATTTCGTGCCACCGCCATACAGTTGGCGTTTCAATTCCACTGCACTTACAGATCCACTATATGTTGATACCATTGGTAAGGCTATCAAAGAGTACTTCAACCATAATGCAGACACCACGGAAGACGCAGGGCTTCTATGGGAAGCCTTTAAGGTGACCATACGGGGAGTTTGTATAAGTACAACCGCCGGTATACTGAAAGACATCAGAGCACAGATCGCAAGATGTGAATCTACACTCCGTGCTTTAGAACGACAATACGAACAAACCCGAACACAAAGCATACTAAGCTACATCAGAACTACACTCACTGAACACCAAAACTTCGCTGCTGACGAAATTAAATATCTAAACAAGCGTCATGTGGCCAGAGCATACGGGGAGGGTGGCAGACCAGGAAGTGCCCTAGCTACCAAAATATGCACAGGGCACAAACAACACATCATCACAAAGGTTGTTGGTGAAGATGGGCAAACTCACACCGACCAGGAAGGCATACTCCGGAGCTTTGTACGCACTTATCAGGACCTATATACCTTACGACCCACTGCCACACAACACCAAACACTACAGTACCTTGATGATATTGCTATTGGCTGGCTGTCGGATAATCAGAGACAATACTTGGCCCACCCACTGACAAAAGAAGAGATTGCTGAAGTCATAGCATCCTTACCGAATGGGAAGGCACCGGGGCCCGACGGATTCACTTGTGAATTCTATAAGACCTTCAGCGAATTACTGTCCCCATACCTAGTAGACATGTTTGGAGAAGCACTAGAAGCCCAGATCCTCCCAGCAACGTTATGTGAGGCTGTGATTATAGCATTATTGAAGCCAGGTAAAGATCCCGAGGCCTGCGCTTCCTATCGCCCTCTGTCGCTCTTAAATGTCGATTCCAAAATACTAGCTAAAGTCCTTGCCACCCGATTGCAACCGCTTATGGCCTCACTAGTTCTTCCAGACCAATCGGGCTTCATCCCCTCCAGAAACACCACGCACAGCACCAGAACATTATTTGCCATTGCACATTATCTTACACCATCCACCAAGGCAGTAGCCATCATGCTGGACGCTGCTAAAGCGTTCGACTCAATCGAATGGTCATACCTTATAATGATACTGCATAGAATGGGTTTTCCACAGCTCTTCGTTCAATGGGTACAACTACTTTACACCAAACCAGTGGCTAGAATTAAGATCAATGGTTACGTGTCAGAGACCATTGCCATAGAGAGAGGGACGAGACAGGGTTGCCCCCTGTCCCCTCTTCTATTTGCACTGGCGCTGGAACGTCTAGCCTGCATAGTTCGACAGAAACATCACCACCTAGCACTCCAATTCCCGAACAGGCCTCTGCATATATCCTTATATGCGGACGACATGTTATTATACGTCAGGGACCCAGCTGTCAATCTGGACCCGCTCCTAAGAGTATACATCCGTTTCGGTGGATACTCAGGGCTGCAAATCAATTGGGATAAATCCTCCATATTCCCACTGACTGACTCCACCCAACGACATATGACGGAATACCCACTAGATATCTAGGCATTCGGTTCCACCGAGACCCAGAGGTGGTTATTAGAACCAATTATGGAAGGGCGATTGACACGCTTGAAGATAAAATCGCAAGATGGATCCAACTCCCGCTATCATTGACCGATAGGATGGCGATTGTGAAAATGGGTACACAGACAAAATATCGATTTTTAAATATCGATATACAAAAATATCGAAGTTTAAATATCGATGGGACAAAATATCGAAGGTAAGTAATATCGACAGTCTTAATATCGATATTGGTATGATATCAGTAATATCGAAGTTGTAAATATCGATGTCAATAATATCGAAATTATTAACTTTGATGTTACTAATATCAATTTTTAAATAAATTTAGTGTATATTATATTGTATTTATTATGTTTTATTATTTATTTTTAATGTAATTTAATTAAATATTGTCTTTTACTACTGTAGCGGGTTGTGGGTTTATAGGGGAATAGGGTGGGAAGTAATTTAATTATGTTAAATTAATTATTAATTAGTAGGAATTATTAATTAATTAATTGAGAAATAATTGTTAATTATTTTTAATTAATTGATTAATTGATAAATATGTTCTGTAGCGGGTTATGGGTTTATAGGGGAATAGGGTGGGAAGTAATTTAATAATAATTAATTAATTGATATATGTTTGTACATATTTTAATTAATAATTAATTGGTAATTAATTTCTATTAATTAGTTAATTAATTAATATAATTTTTGACATATTTATAATTATTAATTAGTTGGTAATTAATTAATATTAATTATTTACATTACATTAATTATAGTAATGTTTTTATATATAATTTATTGTTATTCTTAATTAATTAATTGGGAAAAATAATATTAATTATTAAATTAAATTAATTACAGTAAATGTGCTAATATATTTACTTTATTGTTATTGTTAATTATTAATTAATTGGTAATTAAATAATATTAATTACTTTTGGGTAAAGGAGTATTTTTAGGGTTCAGGGTCAGTTTTCAGTGTTTGGGTAAAGGGGTATTTTTAGGGTTCTGGGTCAGTTTTCAGTTTTTGGGTAAAGGGGTATTTTTAGGGTTCAGGGTCAGTTTTCAGTTCATGGGTAAAGGGGTATTTTTAGGGTTCATGGTCAGTTTTCAGTTTTTGGGTAAAGGGGTATTTTTAGGGTTCAGGGTCAGTTTTCAGTTTTTGGGTAAAGGGGTATTTTTAGGGTTCAGGGTCAGTTTTCAGTTTTTGGGTAAAGGGGTATTTTTAGGGATAAGGGTCAGTTTTCAGTTTTTGGGTAAAGGGGTATTTTTAGGTTTCAGGGTCAGTTTTGGGTTTTTGGGGTACAGGGATATTTTTAGGGTTCAGGGTCAGGTTTGGGTTTTTGAGGTACAGGCGTACAGGGTAAAAACAAAAAAAATTACATTAAATCAAATAAATTACATGAAAAAAATTAAAATTACTTTAAATTATTACGTGTTTTATTTATTTTAAATGTATATGTATTAGTTTTAATTTTGTTTTAATATTTTTATTTAATAGTTGTAAAATTATATGTATTTTAAATTTATTTTTACATTATTATTAATACATTTAAAAAAACGATATTTTTGATTCCGATATTTTTGTACTTCGATATTATTTTTTCGATATTTTTGTACTTACCTTAATGAAGATAGGATTCCGATATTTTTGCTGTCGATATTTTTGCTCCGATATTTTTGCATATCGATATTCTGTCTGTCGATATTATGTCAGACATTCGTGAAAATGGTAGTGCTCCCTAAATTAGTTTACCTTTTCAACAACATCCGATACGACCACGAGTGTGGTTTTCAACCGCATCACGTCCATGATTTAGACGCTCATTTGGGCAGGTAAAAAAGCACGCATAAAACTAGACACGTTAACTCTACCGGTTCACAAGGGGGGTTGGGGGGGTGCCAGATTTTTGGTTGTACTATCTGTGCGCACAGGCCCAATTTGCCACACATTGGTATCACACAACACCATACTTGACTCATGTAGCAGTGGAGGAGGGAGACGCGGCCCCTACCCCACTGGACGCTATAATAACGCATAACAGACCCCCACTCCATAACAAGGATATTAACACGATAGACACTACCAATGCTGCCTGGAAAACTCTAGGCGATATGATGCGCAAACTCCCACTCTACGCTCCGGCACTGCCACTACATCATCACCCAAATCTATCTGTCACCAGCGAACAAGTGGGCATGGGCTTATTAAAGCAGGTGGGCTTATGCACAATGGGTGACGTCTATAAGGACGGGGTCTTTCTAAATGATCAGGATTTAGCCTTTATTCAAAATCAGACATCACTCTTCCGCTTTACATTTTATAGACTTAAACAAGCACTGAAACAACATTTTCCGACCTTCCCGAACGAACCCCAAACGATGGACACCCTACAAATGTTGATCACATCTAAGAATACCTCACATCTGGTCTCGCGACTGTACACGCAAGCACAGACGGAATTAGATCACAGGGCTACTAGTGCACTGGGGAATTGGAATGCACTGTTAGACACCCCACTTACAGATAAAGAATGGGAGGCTACATGCACACTCACGAAAATGTTAACGCCGAATGGCAACCTACGTATAATCCACTTCAAATATCTCCACCAGGTCTATTACACTTCGGCCCAACTATACAGATACGGATTACGCGAAGAAGCACGATGTAAAAGATGTTGTTACGACCAAGCAGACTTTATACACCTGGCTTGGAACTGTGTAGCGATACAAGCTTATTGGGCAGCAGTGACCGGAAAACTAACCGACATGGTGGGAGTGCTGATCGCATGCACGGTAACCAGTTGTTTATTGGCCTGCTGCATAACGTGAAGGCGGCGCGCCGTAAATTCTGTGTCATAGCACTATTACTAGCCAAACGCTGACTATCAATGTGTTGGGATAGCTCACACACACCTCAAGTCAAATTATGGATGCAAGATATGGCGTATTGCCAAGATACTCTAAGAACATACGAGGAATCTCTACCACTGAGATCTAGACCTAGAGACTACTGGTCATACTTCACAGCGTATTTAAACACACAACTAGAGGAATGAGGGCCACATAACATCACTGATATTACCTGGTGGCAAGCATGTGTATTACTGTATAGTGGTTTCACATATATCGAGTCAATAGACGTGTGGAGCTGGTGTTGGAATGCGGTAGTGGACTGATCAAGTTAAGTTAAGACATTGGTTCGTTAAATAAAATTAGACAAAAACTGAGACCAACTGATTTTTAAAGCGCGGCCGGCCTACAGTGGTTGTAGGCGACTTGCTGTGTACGTTAAAGTATGTTATGCATGCAATCTGCTCACGGTAATTTGCTTCAATAACATGCCGCCGGCCTTCTCTTGTAAGGTTGTAGGCGCTACACTGTGTAACTTGTGTGCATACTGACAATAAAGGTCTTGGAAAAAAAAAAAATTGATCAGATTGAAGAGGTAAAACAAAGTGGTCATTGTTCAGTTCGATTTATATGTCCGTAGAAAACAGTTTCCACTTTCTCTGGCATATGCAGTGATTATTCATAAATCTCAAGGTTTAAGTGTTGACAGGGCTTTGGTGGACATTGGAAGCACCGTGTTTAACGGGGGTATGGCATATGTTGTTTTGTCCTGAGTCAGAACTTTATCAGGTTTGTTTTTGATTGATTTTGATGACACAAAGGTTGCTGCAGATGCAAACTGTGTAAAAGAGTATAATAGGTTAAGAAGAGCATATGCTCCCAATTTAGGTCTATATCCTGTATTTAAAGAGCGTGTGGTAGGTCAAAAAAGAAGGTGTGAGAATATCTGTAATGAAGGTATAGAGAAGGAAAAAACAAGAGTATGTGATTGGAAGCAAAAAGAAAAAGGATACTCTTGAAGAGATTATTGGTTATCAGTTTGAACATAGTTCAGGTGTCAACTGCTATGTTAATGTAGTGGTCAATGTTGTTTTTTTCTTGAAATTTTGCAACAGCAAATATGGAGAATCAGCAAAAAAGATTTTGTTATATGTTGCATTGTATTTATGAAAAATTGAGAACTGATAAAACTAAAATACAAAGCGTTTGTGATATTCGTAATCTTTTGGATGTATGTTCTGGTTCGACACAATTTACGCAGAATATCCAACAAGATGCTCAGGAATTTCTAATGTATAGGCTTACCGTATTGGAAAATGAAGGGATAGAAATTGAAAATCTTTTTGGCCTTTGTCATGAATGGGAACATCATTGGGAAAATTGTATATATATATATGTAGCACTAATATAGACACTGAAAGATTTCCAGACTGTAAATCAGTATCTTTCAATAAACTAGTTGAAGCAGCAAATCAAAACATGGAGTGTAGCCAATGCAAATCAGAAATGTTATCAACATTATTTATACAAAGATATGGACAATATATAATTTTAATGATGCAACGTTGTACAGCTGATAAAAGAAAAGTGGACACTTTAATAAAAAAAATTGTAGCAAGTCAACTATCAATATCAGGAAGGACTTTTGTAGCAGTAACAATAATTTTCCATGATTGTCCTTCCACAACATCTGGACATTACACTGCCTATCTAAAATGTGATAAAGGCTGGACATATTGTAATGATGCTCAGTTGTTTTTTAAACGTTTGCCAAGCGAATTACCAAATTCTTACCGAATATTTTTAAAACCAAAATTTTAGGAACATAATTCAGCCTCTGAGGAATTTATTAATATGTATTAATACGCTTACTATTGGACAATTTCAATATAAAGGTGTATATTAATTTAAGTTAGAAAATTTTCTTAGGAGTAAGCATTTTTTATATGTGTAATGTGCATTATATGGTATGATATTGACGATGTAGTCTTGGTTTTTTTAAAACAATCTAATTGATTGGGGGTTTTTTGCCTGCTGTTATGTGATGAGTATGATTGAAATCACTGTGTCTAGTGAAATTCAATATATTCTGAGAAAAGCAAAAAAGGCAAAGACAATAATTTGTAAAATGTTAAAATTATGCTGCGCTGTAAAGAATATAATATTATATATTATAACTGTAGAAATGTAGATTCTAAATAACAACTGAAAAACAAGGTGTAGCATTTTTTATTTCTATTACTGTGAAGGTACGTTTAACTAAGTATTAAAATGCACAATGGCCTGTGTTTGCACACTGGTGAAGAAAGGGGAGATGGACGGAGTAGATATGTGTGGAAAGATGCTCTGTGGGCGTTTTAAGTTACAGGAGAAAGTTAACATGAATACTGAGTGTCACTGGGGGCCAACTAGCCCACCAGATATGGGCGGAAAAGGCCAGAGAGTTGCATTGCAGAGAGGTTTAAAATGGGATATGGTTTCAGAGCACCTCTCTGCAATGCAGCTATATGGTGTTCAATAGAGAGACATAGTGGGCTACTACAGTCCAGGGAGTTTGAGGGTTAAAAGAGACTAAATTCTTTAAGTTAAAACATGTCACAGAGTGTGTTTGCACATGTTACATGAGGCTGCAACATATTTCTGTTTATATGTTGCATCCCTGTGCTTTCGAAGTACCCCAGCACACTGTAGATAAAGAGCTTACAATGTCATGCTGCAGCACTTCCATATAATTCCGCACTTATACATTCACCATACACTACTAATGCATTCTTTCAGTCAATTATCCACTACACATACATTCAACCAAACTCTCAGACACTATCATACAAATATAGCTCTTTTTTTTTTATATATAATAACTTTTGTGGGGGGGTTAAATATTTTTGGTGTTTTTCTGAACAAATTTTTGATTTTTTTGTAGACCTGGAGCAACAAAACAATGAACCTATGGGGGAAAGAAAAAAAAACTCTAGCACCAATGATTATCTAAAGCCGCCCGGCAAACCAAGTCCACAGACTGCTCTCCATAGCACAGCAATCCATTACACTTAACGCAGTGTATTTTTGCATTAGCGAATTGGGGACGTATATCCAGATGTTGGCTTGAAGGAGATGTCCTCGAAGTGCTTGCTACTGATGGTGGTGGGTTTTGCCGGAGTCTTCGGCACTCCTCGTGTGCTAGATTCACAGGATGTAAACATTTGAAATGTTTTAGCATATGCTTGCAGTCCCGCAAGAATACTTTTTATTCAGATCTCCACTTGGGACCTTGGTGGCTTTCACTTTTTTCTTGTCTGCAGGAAATATAAAAAATTTCCACACAATGGAAGAGTACCTCTCAGGACGTGCAGGCTCCGGTACAAATCCTTCATTGTTGGAATCTTCAGAATCAGATGATTCTTGCTGTCCAGAAGCCATTGTTCTTTAATCAAAATCAAAATCAGGTCTCTAATCACCAAAAATCAGGTTCTTCCTAGTAGAGTTGTTGCTCCAAAGAAGGTCTAAGAAGAATGATTCAAATGGGTGGGGTCCTTCAATAGTTAGAATAGGAAGTGTTATGAACCAATCAAATCTCTTTTTTTCTGGTCACATGGGGTCCTCGTAGGGTGCGCTCAGGCAGCAAGCGCCTGGCACGACTTTGCGAAATTGCATTTAAAAGTAATATACGTTTTATTAAAACTAAAAGAATATTATTTATATGATTAGCTCAGATAATGTCTTGCCATAATATTCATGTTAAATACAAATATATCTTTTTAGACATTAAAATGTTTTGCGGGAGTCGCGCACCCACCGCGTCAAACACGTATATGACATCACACGGAAACCTGTGAGCGTTGCGTAGCATAATACGTACATATCATGTATGCGCTTGAAGTCACGTGCGGGTCACATAGCGATCACGCAGGAAAATCCGCACCCATCGCACACCCTAAGCGGATCCTACACAACAATCCTAAAAAGGCTGTTATGTTCCGCCAGTAATCGAGGAAGGTGCGCTTTGGGTGCCCGACTCCCCACAATTAAGAAAATATTATACATATATTTTAAAAAATATAAAATAAAAAAATATATAAAATTTCAATATTTTTAAACATTTTTTTCAATTAATGTAAAAAATATGTGATGTAATTTTTAAAAAAAGATCTAAAAACAAATAGTTTAAAAATGTTTAGTAAATCAGTATAAAAAAAATAAATATAACAATACATTTAAAAATTGTCATTGAAAAAACTTTTGAAATTCACTGAAAAAAACATAGGTTCCAGACATGTTATAGTTAGGAATTAGCATTTAAAAAACCATTGACATTCACTGAAAAAACCATAGGTTTCAGACATGTTATAGTTAGTAATTAGCTTTTAAAAAACCTTAGAAATTCACTGAAAAAACACATAGGTTTTAGGGGTGTTATAGTTAGCTGGACATTTCACTTGTACAAAACCATTGAAATTCCTCCGTTATAGTTAGTTGTACTAACTATAACTCGCGCGCCCGCAATCCACTGCTGATGATGCCACATATTACATCATTCATGACATGGTCAGTGACATCACTGATGACATCTCAAATGACATCACTGAGGACATCACTGATGACATCATCCACGTGACAATCTGATACACCTCATCATATACTAGTAGAACCTTTCATCACTCACTATAAAATATAGAGTACCATATTTAAAACAATCACATACCTCTACAACTTTCTAAAAACCCACTCACTGGTTTGTAGATCTACACATACATCTAAATACTTACTGACAACGACCAATAGAACATTATTAAATATACTTATACACCTATATTGATATTACACACCAGCACACATCCTATTCAGTTATACAGCCATCCTTCTCACTTATGCAAACAATTGATCATACTTACATTTACTCAGCTACACACTTATGCAAACACTATTTTATTTATTCATATACATAGAAAGTCATACTTAGTGTGTTATAAAATCACTATTACAAGTATACAATTTTCTATGCAGTCACTTATACAATCACTGAATCTTATATATACTTATTTTAAATGCAAGAACTGTCACATACACTGCCTTTTATATTTCTATTTTATTGGACATGTATCATTCATAAATATATTTACTCATCATCTCACCCGTAAAGATATCCACTCACTCAAACAACTGTTTCCACATGCAGTCTTAACCTCATATACCTACTAAAACAACTATTTACACATCTTTGGACAGTCACACACCTCCCACCCACCCACAAATACATTCACTCTCCCATACAAATAGTCACTCAACTAATTAAAAACTAATATAGAGTTTCACATAGGTAGTAACCAACGCATGCAGTAGTTTACACAACAAGACACAGATTGATACAGATATTCACACACTTTAATCACCATCCCATATATTTAGTGAGGCACTTTAAATTAGTCATTTAGACAGTCAATCACACTACTAGTAAATTCTTCGTACAGACACTAAAACTTCCACTCATTCTTCAATGCAGATTCCTATCCATACTAATATTATAAAGAGAGAGCCCAAACCTTTGAGGCGGGTAATCTCAGTAACCACAGCACCAATCACAACACCCAATACAGCGTTGGAAAGGGCAGTTGCAGCAGAAGGACATAGGCTATGCACACGGCCACCATATACATTTAAAAGGTAAAAGAACCGTGCCAGCAAAGTAGTCCCTTGTGGGCGTGTCTGCGTTCGGCTGTGGGCGTGTGCTGGGGGCGTGACTCAAACTGCTGTGGGTGTGTGCTGTGGGCGTGACAAACGCTGGGGGCATGTGGTACGTTCCGCCCTTCATATCATGTGAGTCATACATACAAGCACCAATTACGCAATTGCGCCGCATCAAGGGGCACGCTAGGGGCGTGACACGCTGGGGCCGTGACAAACGCTGTGGGCGTGTGTCCGCCCTTCATGCCATGTGAAGCGCCAAATACCCAATTGCGCCGCATCAAGGGGCATGCTGGGGGCGTGACAAACGCTGGGGGCGTGTGCTATGTTATGCACTTCATGCCATCTGGGTCGTACATTGATCAGATCGTCTGCTGTGGCCGTGTGCTGGGGGCGTGACAAAGGCGGTCAACAGGAAGCGTGGTAAGTAACCATTCGCTCGACTCCCTTGGGGGACTGCCCGTTGTCTCACACATACTGGGGGTGCCGAATGCAGTGTGTGCCGTGGCCTGGGTGCGTCTGAAAGGGACGAACGCAGCGTGTGCCTTGGCCTGGGTGGGTCTGAAAGGGACGAACCCAGTGTGTGGCTTGGCCTGGGTGCGTATGACAAGCACTCGGGCCGAAGAGAGTCGGTGTAGTTCATAAAAAAATAAGAACAGTGGGAAACGAATATGTGATGATATTCCGGAAACCAACATCCCGCATACTATCACTCCACAATTTTTATTACGCTGGACTATTACTCCGCAAAGCCATCATTTCTAAAACTTTTACAACGCATATGGCTTTATCATGCATGCCATTATAACGCAAATGCATGTGTGGTAAAGTCATATACATTGTAAAAGTACATTATTAAAACATAAAATATATGTTTGTATATATATATATATATATATATATATATATATATATATATATATATATATATATATATATATATATATATATATATAAATATATATATATATATACACACATTTTTTTAATTTCATTAAAACATTTAGGGCCAGAAGTAGGTCGCCAATTACCGGTCGGTAACGGCCGAATTCGGCCGTTACCGACCGGTAATTGGATTTTGAGATGTAGGGCCCTTCATTTTACAGATTCGGTAAATTTACCGAATCGGTAAATTTACCGATTCTGTAAAATACTGAATCGATAATTTGACCGATTCGGTAAATTCCGGATGTAGGTAGCACTGTTTACAGTGCTACAGGCCTTCAGAATTTCGGTATTTTACCACCCAATCCAATTGGGTGGTAAAATACCGAATTCAGGTGTACAGCACATCTGTGCATGTACACCTGTGCCATGTGACACACAGGCATGCCCTTAGGGCATGTATGTGTGCCACATGTCACACAAGCCTGTACTTGGGGTGCTAGAGGGTGTCAAAGTGACACCCCCTGCACCCTTGCAGGATTCGGTATTTACCGATTCTGTAAATACCGAATGTAATGTAATGTAAGAGATACTTCTATAGCGCTGCTTTCACTCCAAGGAGTATCTTGGCGCTCACCCAACCCAGATGGAAGAGTTGGAGGGAAAAGGATGACTTACACTCTACACCACAAATTACACCAACGCCCTACATGCCGCATCAGACAAAGAAAAGAGCCAGGTTTTTAGTGCCTTCCTGAAAGAAGTTTCTTGGGACAGTGATCGTAGCAGGGGCGGAAGTTTATTCCAGGCCTTAGTACCTAGTACAAAAAGGGATTTACCACCTTTTGTTGCCAGCTTGAATCGAGGCGGTGTGAGTTGATTCTGACTGGCAGACCTCATACAACGTGTCGGGTGGTATCTTTTGAAACCATTGCATAGGTATTTTGGACCTTGCTGATGGAATGCCCTAAAGGTAATTATAAGAATTTTAAACAGAATTCTTTTACCTATTGGCAGCCAGTGTTGAGTGCTGCTGAAGCTGAAGACCTACGGGGCCAACGTAATACAAGGCGGGCCGCTGCATTTTGGACCATTTGTAACCTGTGGAGGACGGTTTTGTTGGCTCCAGAATATAAGCCGTTACAATAGTCCAGCCTGGAACTTGTTAAGGCCGCTGCAACCATTTTTCTAGCCGACAACGGAAGTAAGTCAAAGAACTTCCTCAGAGCTTTTATAATCTGGAAACACGTCCCAGCTACCGCCACCGCCTGATGTTTAAAAGACAGTTGGTCGTCAAATTTGATGCCCAAATTACGGGCAGATGTAATTGTGTTGGGGGGGGCTTCAGCATCCACCGGCCAACACATTTTTGGGGAAAACAGATTATGACTCCCAAATGGCAGGATTTCTGTTTTTCCAGCGTTACATTTTAAATGATTGTTAGTCATCCATTTAAAAGTTGCTGCTAGACATTCCTTAAGATTTTCCTCGGCACCTGGCCGTTCCCTATCCAATACCAGAATGAGTTGGGTGTCATCAGCGTATGAAATTGAACTGATCTGGAATGACGCGATCAGTTTCACTAGGGGTTTCATGTACAGATTGAAGAGTACAGGACTTAAACTCGAGCCCTGGGGGACCCCTGAGCTGACGGCTTTAGCCTCAGACTGATATTGACCTAACACTGTGACTTGGCGTCTATTGCTAAGGAAATTCCTGAGCCAGGCCAAGACCTGCCCTCCTACCCCTGCGGCAGCCAACCGGTCCACTAAGATGTTATGTGAGACCGTATCGAAGGCTGCCAACAGGTCAAGGAGGATAAGGACAGCCTGCTTTCCTTGATCCATGGCCGCTCGGAGAGTCTCTGCTGTAAAAAGCAGGGCCGTCTCGGTAGAATGTTCTGACCGAAACCCTGAATGGTTAGGATGGAGGATGTTGTTCTTCTCCAAAAAGCTCGAATCAGTATTTCCCATTGATTCCTATGGGCTTCATGGCCCATAGGAATCAATGGGCAATACCGATTCGGTATTTACCGAATCGGTAAATACCGAATCATACAGATTTGGTAATTCTAAAATTAGAATTGCCTACATCTGCCCCCTTCCGATTTACTGACTCTTAAATACCGAATCGGTATGATTCAGTATTTAAGAGTCGGTAAATCGGAATTACCTACATCTGGCCCCAATTCTTTTAAATTGCATTATGTATATTATTTTTATTTATTTATTATTTTATTGTATTACCTTTTACACCCTAAAAACTAATCCCACCCTGGTCCCTTTAAATACCCCTGCACCCCATAATCATAACCCACCCTTACTCCTTAAAATATCCCAACACCCTTAAACAGTAACCCATCTTAACCCTATAAATATACCCTGTACCCCAAAACCCAAACCTAACCCTAAAAATACCCCTGTACCCCAAAACTCAAACCTATCCCTGAACCCTAAACTACCCCTGTACCCCAAATCCCAAACCTACCCCTGAACCCTAAAATACACGTGTACCCCAAAACACAAACCTAGACCTTTACCCTTAAAATACCCCTGTACTCCAAAAACCAAACCTACCCCTAAACCCTAAAAATACCCCTGTACCCCAAAACCCAAACCTACCCCTGAACCCTAAAAAAAACCTATACCCCAAAACCCAAACCTATCCCTGAACCCTAAAATACCCCTGTACTTCAAATCCCAAACCTACCCCTGAACCCTAAAATACACGTGTACCCCAAAACCCAAACCTAGCCCTGAACCCTAAAAATACCCCTGTACCCAATACCCAAACCTAGCCCTGAACCCTAAAAACACCCCTGTACCCCAAGACCCAAACCTACCCCTGAACCCTAAAAAAAACCTATACCCCAAAACCCAAACCTATCCCTGAACCCTAAAATACCCCTGTACACCAAAACCCAAACCAACCCCTGAACCCTAAAAATAACCCTGTACTACAAAACCCAAACATAGCTATGAACCCTAAAAATACCCCTGTACACCAAAACCGAAACCTAGCCCTGAACCCTAAAAATTACCCCTGTACTCCAAAACCCAAACCTAGCCCTGAACCCTAAAAATACCCCTGTACCCCAAAACCCATACCTATCCCTAAACCCTAAAAATATCCCTGTACCCCATAACCCAAAACTATATCTGAACCCTTAAAATACCCAAACACCCCAAAACATATACCTCAGTACCCCAAAACATATACCCCTATACCCATACTTACCTTATCCAAACATTTAAAAAATCATGCTTTTACCATTCATACATTTACAACGAATTTCGTTGTAAAGGTATGCGTGGTAAAAGCATATAAAATGTAATGCCATGCGTTATAATGGCATTGCGGAGTCATGGTACTTTCGTAATGAAAGTATGCGGAGTGATGGTATGCGGAAAGAAAGTTGCGGAATAATGGGTGTTTACCGCGGGAAACAATCATTCAAGACTCACACAATTCTAATTGTTAGACGGTCGCCGATGGCCCTCAAGCGGGGGCACACGCGAATGAGCGTTTCACATTACACACATTCTATTTCATACCTGGGCAACGTCGGGACGGGCTGCTAGTATATATATATAATAATTATTTAACTATCAAACCAAACCACATTTACTGGATGATGTCATCAGTGATGTCATCAGTGATGTCATTTGAGATGTCATCAGTGATGTCACTGACCATGTCATTCATTATGTAATATGTGACATCATCAGCAGTGGAGTACGGGCGTGCAAGTTATAGTTAGTACAACTAATTATAACGGAGGAATTTCAATGGTTTTGTATGAGTGAAATGTCCAGCTAACTATAACGCCCCTAAAACCTATGGTTTTTTCAGTGAATTTCAAAGGTTTTTTAAATGTTAATTCGTACCTATATCATGTCTGAAACCTATGTTTTTTTCAGTGAATATATATATATATGCATATATATATACAACCTCAAGGACGGACACATCAAACTTGGCTGCTGGGGACTATGAACTATTGGCAGACTTGCAATCGATAGTAAATATTCCTGCAAGTTCACAAAACAGCAATCTGTCGCAATCTGTTGGAGGGAGTCAACCGGCATTTCCACCATTAAACACACAGGAAACAATCGGTATTGGAAATAAAAAACCGGTAACCCCTTTCAAAAAGAAGTCCAAGTTTGTCCCAGTAATGGCAAAAGACTCAATAGATGTATTCAATGACATTGTGGTGGCTCAAGTAAAAAAATTTAATATAAAGACACAAATGACTAAGAGGAAGTTGACGAATCAAGAGAGGAATTATGGGTTATTAATGGATAAACTGAAAAAGGAAAATAATATAGTGATAAGAAATTCGGATAAGGGAGGGATTATAGTGTTGTGGCCTCTCTCTGAATATTTGGCTGAAGTCAACAACCAACTAAATGATGCCCAATGCTATCACTGTAGCTCTCCCCTTCACTATAAACAAATGCAGGATGAACTTTGCAGCAAATTACTGGCGTGGAAGAGTCTGGGACTCTTGAGCTTGGAGGAATTTAAGTTTTTAAAGAAGGAATATCCCAAAACGCCGGTAATTTACTTTATACCAAAAATCCATAAAAACAAGGAAAAACCGCCGGGCCGCCCCATCATCGCGGCGTGTGATGGTCCCCTAGAGAACCTGTCAAAATACATAGATTTCTTCTTGCAAGAACATGTACAAAAATTGGAATCTTATGTAAGGGACACTGGGGATTTTTTACTCAAAATCGGCAAGGTGGAATGGCGGGAAGGTTATTGTTTAATTACCCTTGACGTCTCCTCGTTATATACATGTATAAGAAATCCTGATGGTCTTTAAAGCAGTGCAATATTTTTTATCCAAGAGATCTATACACCCAACACAACAAAATGCTCATGGATATGTTGACTTTTTGCTTAGAGGACAACTATTTTCTTTTCGGCAAACAGATATTCCGCCAAGTACAGGGAGTTGCCATGGGGGCCAGCTTCTCCCCCACCTATGCATGTTTGTTCATGGGTTGGTGGGAGGAGCTGGTCATCAGGAGGCAATACAGGGACACATACAGTGACAAAATGATATTGTGGTTAAGATACACTGACGATCTTATGATTGTTTGGAATGGAACATAGGAAGAGGCAGAAGCCTTCATCAAATGTATCAATGAAAATGAGATGAATTTAAGTTTCACATCTCATATAAGTAACCATCAGATATCTTTTCTAGATGTACAGGTCACCATAGAAAATCTGACATTAAACACTACACTATACAGAAAAGAGACAGCTGGCAACACGTTGCTTCATGCGACAAGTGCGCAGCCAGCACATCTTATACATAGCATCCCCTATGGGGAGATGCTTAGGCTGCGCAGGATGTGCAGAAATGATGCAGAACTGGACAAACACCAACAAGAGAGCAAGTCAAGATTTATGGATCGTGGGTATAGTGCCAAGACGATTGAAACAGCAATAAGAAAATCTAGGTCGAGGGCCAGGGAAGACCTTTTGGAGGTTGTTAGTTCTCCTATAAATGGTCAACATGAAAATACACCTAAAGATGAGGAAGGCCCAAGATTAATCCTTACAGATAGCCGTCAACATAAGTTGTTACGTAAGATTATTCAACGTAACTGGCACATTGTTAAGGACGATCGGGTAATTGGTGACTTACTTCCAGAATATCCTGCCATAACATACAGGAAGTCCACATCCATGGCCGATATTTTGGTAAAAAGCAGCCCTGAATGTAAAAACACCATGGAATGGCTAGCGGCCTGTAAGGGATTTTTTAAATGTTCTAGCTGTAAAGCATGCTAATTTGGTACAAACAAAACATCATTCAATGCCGCCTTTAGTCTGAAACCCCAAATGATTAAACAACACTTAACATGTAAAAGTGAGTATGTAGTGTACATCCTGGAATGCAGTTGCAATCTGAAGTATATAGGAAGTACAAAGCTACCTGGGCACAAAAGGGTATTACAACACATTAGGGCGATCAACAACAGTGACCCTAGTTACCCTGTAGCCCGCCACTTCAAAGAAAGTCATGAGGGTAGAACTAAGGACCTAAAATACTACCTAATAGATACTGTCCTGATTCAGAGAAGAGGCGGGGATAGGGAGGGAATGCTACGTTGTTTGGAGACCCACTACATATTGTTATTAGACACTAAACAGCCAAACGGGATCAATATGGGTGAGGACCTATATACATACTTAGATTAGCAATTCCCATCCACATCTGTAGGTTTATATATCTATTCGTATGTATATATAGGAAACAGCACAATGATGGTATAGTGTTAAAATTACATACATTTGGAAAGCATGGAAAGGGTAATGTACACATCAATGAAATAATTTGTCTGCATCTGTTATTCATCTTGGTTCACTGTCAGTAAGAAATTATGAAATTCATTCACGAAATTAAGGTTCTGTAAATATTTGTGTAACATATATTTTTTATGGAATAGATTTATTTATATATTTTTCTATATGGATTTTAAGAAAAAGAAAAAACTCTTCTTAAGGAATGAATTGGCTTATGCAGGGTTTTGTTATATCATGCCTAGCTAATTGTGGGAATCATTCACTTAATTATATGAAATCCGTCTGTATATCCATGTAGCCTGCCCCCGTGACAAAGAAATAAGCAAAATATGCTTAAAAGGCAGCCCAGAGCAATATGCATAGATAGTGGTTATGCTGACATTTGGGAATAGATAGCATAAGCCAAGGAGTTGAAGGAGGTATGATAACTCGGTTGCCAAGAATCAAATGATGTGCTTAATCAAGTACAATGATTAAAGTAAACACAATTGGTGGGGTAATGTTTATCAATTTTTTAGCACCTTTTTCTTTGCACATTAGGAGATATCACCATTAAGGTGATATAAGATGGTTTTTTTAGTGGAGCACAACATGAGAAATATTTAAGATGAAAAAGAAGCAGGTTGAAAATTTTCAGTGATATGAGTTATGCGTCAAAAGACTTTGATATGTTTTTATGACCAGTATAGATGCATGTGATCCAGATTACATTTTCTGAATGTTCGGTAATAATTCCAAATGTATAGGTAATTAATGGAATAATGGTCCGATTACATGTATTTGCGTTTAAGCAAGAATTTAAATGTATTTTACAAATATTTAAAAAAACTCATGTGATCACGGTACTAGAAAAAAGACTTGAGTACTCAAATATATGTCTTCGATGCCTATTAATGCCACTTTAAATAGGTGTGTGTTTCACGATAATGTTGTCATGTGATCAAGGCAGAGATCTGCCGAAACGCGTCGTGATGGCTGGTGGCGTTCTGGAATAAAATGAAGAAATGAATTGGGTCTACCTCGTCTTCTTGTTGCAAGTCCGTGTGGAAGTTGTGGTTGGAGCAAGCCTTGTTGCATATATATATATATATATATGTATAGAGAGAGAGAGAGAAAGAGAGAGAGGGATACATATAGTTAGATAGATATAGATATATTACCTACTGGCGGTCACCAGTAGGTTGTTATAGTTAGGACCTAGTTACCATAGGAAAAGTGTTTTTTGATTTGTCAATATATTTGACGCCGTTTGAAGAATCCTTCGTGAAATATTCCAAAAAATAGGGTTGGACTGCTCAGTTTGTGTGTTGAAAAGTTTGGGGTGATTCGTCGAGCAGGGGCCGAGAAAAAAGGGGGGTCCCAAAGCGGGTTTTCTCCATGTTAATTTCCAGAGGAATTTTTTACAGGGTACAGCTCGAACTGAACGGAATTACACAACATTTAGTAGAAAGGTAGGTCTTGGTTTAGACTGCGTACTTTTTTGTTAAATGGTGTAAATCCGTTCAGTAGTTCCTGTGAAATTTTAAAAAGAAAAATATCTTTTTTGAGCACAGAGGAGGGTTCGCGAACCCTCCCGGGCACGAACTTCACTCTGATTGGCTGCCAACACTCCAAACCAGGAAGTGTTGGCAGCCATCTTGTGATTTGGTAGAACCGAGTCACAAGAAAACAGTGAAAAAGAGGTTATAAACAAAAAAGGGGGCCGGGTACAAACACCCTGACCCTCTAGGCCTGCTCAGGTGGTCCCACAAGGACCCCCAGGGCCAAAAAAGCTTAATTTTTTTAAATTAGTAGAATTTGCGCTGGGATTGCGAATTCAGGCGAGAAAATAAAAAAAAATGTCATCAGTAATGTCACTGACTATGTCGTAAGTGATGTAATATGTGATGTTATCAGCAGTGCATTGCGGGGGCGCAAGTTAAAGTTAGCTCTACTAACTATAACAGCCAAATTTCTCTGGTTTTATACCAGTGAAATGTCCAACTAACTATAATGTCCCTGAAACCTGGGCTTTTTTCAGTGAATTTCTAAAGTTTTTTAAATGCTAATTTCTAACTATAACGTCCCTCAAACCTATGGTTTTTTCAGTGAATATATAGATAGATATAGATAGATGTATATATAAATGTATATAGATACATACACTCTCACCTACTCACCTTAAATATATTTATCTTACGTGGTAGAGGTATATTCATGCTAAAGCCGTGCTTGGTAAAGGCACTGCGTGGTAAAGCATTTGTGGTAAAGGCATGCATGGTTGAGACAGAGTTGTAAAGGGTCTTACCACAAGACAGATAAACATGGATCTGATATAGTTTGATCACTGAAAAACATTTCGGGATGCTTTCAAGGATACAAACTCGTAATATATTTCCCCATGCATTTGGTTCAACATGGATGCGGATTTGCTTTGGTTTTTGGTGACACCTGGGAACTTCCACCTCATGTTTGCAAATTCAGCTTTATGTCTGAACCTGACTGTTCTTGCATTTTATGCAATTTGCCCACGTGATTCTAGCATGCATAATGTATACATTTTTTCTCCTTGAATAATGTATCTAAAGTTTATGGATGTATATTCCAAGGCTAGTCTAGGGATGCCTTTGTGCCATAAAATATAATGCATATGGACATTTTGATTATGATGGCGCAGATATTAGGAAAACGCAAACTTGTAACTTTTCTTGAAATTTAAAGTAAAAAGAGAGAAAAGATGGTTGTTAAGGGTCTTGCGTTTGCTGGTTCTGCATTATGTGATTTCAGGATTGCAATAGTATTGTAGGTAATTTTTTCATCTTGACAATAAATTATGTATTTGTTTTTGGATCAGATTAATTCAAAGTTTTTATGGAACATTATCTGACATCAAACAATTTACTACTCCCTTGTATAGCAGTTGTAGGTTTACTGGTGCAGTACACTTGTAGATTAGCAACATGATTTTTCTTGTACTGTATATCAGTTTTATGTTGAAGCATAGCTTCAGGGGGGTGTTTGGGGTGTGGCACCTCCCAAATGAATCAATCTTTGTGTTGGCAGTTGGGTCTGTGGGTACCGAGTTGGGTCTGCTATGTCTAGGTACATATTTGTGTTGTGCATCAAGAATAAAAGACAAAACAGTGACCTTGATGTAAGAGAAAGGAGAGAGAGAGATAAAGGGAGAGAGAGAGAAGGAGAGAGAAAAGAGAAAACGAGAGAGAGACATCTAGTGGCTGAATGTCAAATTGTTAAACCATATTACTTGAAATCAATACCTGGCTCCCTGCTTGTCCAAACTGGGTGATCCTAGGAAAACATTTTCGTTACCTGAGCTGGCTTTTTCTTTATTATCACCCAGGAGAACACTTTTAAATAATTGCATTCTGGATATGCGCTGTAGAAGCACCATTTATGTTTGATATACTAGACTATATTATTGCTCCATCTATTATAACAATCAAGGCCATGTTCAGGCTTTACATGATTACTGATGTGCCTCTAAGTGCACTAATGGCATTGCCTTTGGAGGGGGGCGAGGTTTTAACATTTCTGCATATAACGAAGTACATGTTTCATCATTTTAATGTATCATGATACGGGGGCGTGGCTTGGCGCCCGGCGAGGACGGCAGCGCGGATGTGAGCGCTCCCGGTCGCTTGGGGATTCCGCCGCTTTCACCGCATCATCTCCGCCTGCAAACCAGGTTTTACCAAATCGGAGACTGCAGCCCACAAAGCGGTTCCAGGTACAGGCTCCGTCAAGCAGCGGAATGGTCGTTTTTGGCGATATTGCAGCGGACGCGGCTGAGTGATAGCCGCGCCCGCCATTTTGTTTCCTGTCAGCGCGAACTGCGGCGCACCCGTTTCCCGACCATGCGAGTCTGCCTCAGAGACCTGTGCATGACCAACTCTTCCTGGTGAGGTTTTTTTTTGCATTTTTGCTCCACCGCTGTACAAGTATCACATAGGCTGCTCTTCAATGAAGTTTAACGAGTTTTCCTCGCATCCTGCATGTCCTTGGCGGCCATTTTAAGCAAATGGACTTCTCTTTCCTCAAATACCCTGCCAATGCACTCAGACTAAATCAATTCTTTGCTGGAAGTGCTGCTTTCTCTCATGCTCCTATATTTAACATTATCTACAGTTTGGGGCAGTTTTGAGCTTGGTTTTTGTACGCTCTCCTTACCTACTCTCCATGTCTTTATGATATCCTCCACCTGACGGACCTTCTTTGCTCCACAACGTGCCAATTACCTATATCTCATCGCCATGGTGGTTCTTGGTTCTCATCGTCAATGCGCTAACTCCTCCAAATAGCGAATTGGTCGCTGCTCCACCCATCTTTTTGACTTTTTGACTCTCTGGCACTCTTACATCCTGTGCAGTTTTCTAGTCAAGAATTTTAACGCAAACTCTTTGCTGCCTTTGGACAAGTAGTGAATATTATTGGACTTTTTCTTTATTTTCTCCTCACCAACAATTCTTTCCTACTTCATTTTTATGGAAAGGAAGGCATTCCCTCGGACCCCCAAAACTCCACGTCGTGTCTTCATCAAAAATTCAAGAGTCTTTTCTGCACTGGCACACCTCGAGGCCTCTCAGGCCCTCGTTACTCAAATGTCGCAGTCAACCGCGGAGCGGCCTATCCAGCCTCCAGGGAAAGTCACGACGAAACGCCCTAAAAAAGATCCTCCATCGCCAACGGGGTCCACATCGGCTGTCTCTATGGAGCTATTATTGGAAGAGATCCGTGCTCTCAAGCCCTTCATGGAAGAAACCAACTCTAAGTTGCAGGTTCTTACTGACAACTGGTCTCAGATGGATGCCAGAGTGACTACAGTGGAACACTCTCTAACTTCTCTCCAAGAGTCATCCTCCAAGGTTTCACACATGCAGTCTCAAATTTCCTCTCTTCAAAAGCAAGTTGAAGAATTGGAGAACCGAAACTGGCGCAACAATCTTCGTCTCTACGGCCTGGCGGAGAATTGTGAGGGGACTGACCCCATTGCCTTCTTCAAATCATTTCTGCCCAAGCTTCTTCACCTACCTGAGGATACTACGCTTAACATCCAGCGTGCACATAGACTGGGCCGTCTCCCTTCTACTTCCTCTCCTTCTTCACGACCAAGAGGTGTCATCATGTACTTCTTAGAATATACTGACCTCCTCAAAGTTATCTCAGCAGCTCGTGCCTCACCTCGCTTACAATGGTCGGGCTCCAATCTTTTCTTTGCGCAGGATTATGCAAGAGCCACAGCTAGTCGCCGCAAGGCCTTCTTGGATATGCGACCAGAACTTCGTGCCATTGGAGCTAGATATGGCCTTTTCCACCCTTGCCTATTTAGAGTGACCTACAACAACAAAACTACGACATATGAGGATCCTGTTCGTCTCTGCAGCTTTTTGAACGCAACTCAAGCATCTGACATGGACTTTTCCAGCTCTTCGTCAGCTTTCCCGCCATGATTCCTACGTGACGCAGCATTGAAGTTTCAATTAATTTGCATGCTCATCGTGCATTGTTGAATGTGTTACTGTTTGTTTATGCAATGTTTTCCAGCGCCTCTAGTTTTCCTGCTCTCTCCCTCACCCTCCGTCATTTTTCTTGTATCCCAGTTCGTTAATTAGTATTGTTCACTATTATTTCTTCACACACCTTCTTGTCATTTACTGTTGTTTTGTTCTCATCTTCTTTCAATCGTCTCGCTCATTATTGGTTTTCCTCCCTTTTCCTTGCAGGTTTTTACATTATGTATGGCGTCTCTCCCCCGACCTGTTGGTTCGTTTGCATTGGACGTTTGCTTCCTTTGCCTGGCGCTCCCCCCTCATCCATTTCCTCGCGTATCCTCCCCCTGGTTATCGACCCTCCCCATCTCTACCCTTCGTAAGTATGTTTTCCTTCTCCTCCCGGATGTTCACTTCCCTTCTTGTATCTTTTTCACTTTTAAGTTCACCAATTTCCTTTGCTTCACAGGTGTCTCTCTCTCTTGTTTCTCGAATACTCTTCTATCACCATCTTCTTCCTATTATTCTAAATACCTCCTGGAATACCTTCTCATTTTTTCCACATCGATTACTTCTATTCTCCTTTTCCTCACCCTCTTTTCTCTTTCCTCTTTCCTCATTCTTTTATTCATTATTATACTGCTCTGACTGTCATCGACTTTCTCATTCTCCATGGTTTTTTCATTCTTCTGGGTCTCCTTTGCACCTCTTTCTCTTTCTCTGTTTTCTTCCTCTTCTCTGAGATGATATGTCTCTAAAGGTAATTACATGGAATGTTAAGGGCGTCAACTCCCCTATCAAACATCAAAGAATTTTATCTCACCTTTCGCGTTTGAATGTGGACATTGCTTTTTTACAAGAAACCCATTTATCTGCTGAAGAATCTGTCAAATTGAAGAGAAGTTGGGTGGGTGATGTTTATTATTCTCCTGGGGATGGTAAACGTAATGGCATTGCAATTTTATGTCACAAAGCTCTTGCTCATTCCCTGCTTGCCCAAGAATCCGATGCTGAAGGCCGATGGATATATACCAAACTTTCTATCAAGAATGTTCCAATTTCTCTCCTAAATGTTTATGCCCCTACCACTGGTGATCCCACTTTCTGGCACTCATTCTCCCAGCACATCACCAGATTCATTGATGATAATTTTATACTAGCAGGAGATTGCAATCAGCCCCTAGATCCCTTTCTTGATAGGAACTCCAAAGCACACTTCATCCCTAACAAATCTCATAAATCCTTCTCTCAAGCTATTTCCCAACACAAACTCACTGATGCTTGGCGTCTATGCAACCCAGAACTCCAGGACTTTACCTTCTATTCTCCATGTCACCATTCCCAATCTCGGATTGATTACATTTTTGTTACCCATAATATTGCCCAAACTCTCACTCATGCAGAAATTGGTCCAATTTTACTCTCTGACCATGCCCCCACATTAGTTCAATCGGATATCTTACCCAAACCAATAGGCCCTAAACGCTGGCGTTTCAACAATTCTCTCCTCCTAGACCCTAAATTTACTACCTCCTTCACTTCCTTCTCCCACAAATTTTTCTCCCTAAATGATAACTCCCCTGTCCCCAAACACACCATTTGGGATGCCTTTAAAGCGGCGGCAAGAGATTTTATCATTGGCTTTGTTGCTAAAAAACGTAGAGCTGCTCGCGATTTTACCAAGGCTATCCTTCTGGATATTAAGAAATTGGAGCATTCTTATTTCACTTCCCGCTCACAGCAAACTCTAACTGCCCTGGTTAACGCTAAGATGAAATTTAATAAAAAATCTAGGGACGATGCATCCCTGTACCTATTAAAATCTAGTGCCAAGTTCTATGGAGGCAAAAATAAGGCTGGCAAGATCTTAGCCAATTATCTCAAGGTGAAACACAACAAATTAAACATTGAATCAATCTACGACGCCGATTCGAATCTCAAACACACAGACGCAGACATTCTCACTGAATTCTCTACCTTTTATAAGACCTTATACTCTTCTGAAACCCAGCCCTCTTCCCACCCTCTAGACACATTTTTCTCCTCCATTCAAAAACCATCTCACTTTCCACTTGACCTCTCTCACTTAGAACTTGATATATCCCAACAAGAACTACTCAAAGCGCTTCAAACCCTTCAAAAAGACAAGGCCCCTGGGCCAGACGGCTTCACAGTAGAATTTTTTCTCCACTTTTCAAAGCTCCTCATTCCCCGACTCCATTCCCTTATTGGTACCTTCCTTTCCTTGGGTTCCTCCTCAGGCTCTTTTTCAGACGCCCATATTTGCCTCATACCCAAGGAGGGGAAGGATCCTCAACACTGCAAAAACTACAGGCCAATCTCTTTGGTCAATATTGACTATAACATTTTTGCAAAGTCTCTTGCGGCACGTCTTGACCTTCTTCTTCCAGACCTCTTGGGTGAGGAACAGTCGGGCTTTGTCAAGGGCCGTTTTATAACTGATAACACCAGACTCCTCTTCAACATCCTTTCTAAATCTCGCCTTTTACCCCATCCCCTTGCGGCCATTGCCCTGGATGCCGAAAAGGCGTTTGATAGGGTCGAATGGACTTATCTATTTCACACCCTCCGTTGGTTGGTTTCGGTCCTGTTTTTATATCCTTAATCTCACTACTCTATTCTAACCCACGTGCAGCGGTTTGTGCCAACGGTCAAATATCTTCCTTTTTTGATTTAAAAAGAGGTGTTCGCCAAGGCTGTCCCTTATCTCCCTTTCTCTTTAACCTGGCATTAGAACCCTTCCTCTCCAAGCTCAGTCAAAACCCCTCCATCCATGGTTTCCAACTGTCAGACTCCCACATCAAACTAGCCGCTTATGCGGATGACATTTTGCTATTTGTCTCCAACCCCTCCGTTTCCATTCCTGCTTTTCTCACTGAAGTCCATGCTTATTCCCAAATATCTGGCTACAAACTTAATAACGATAAATGTGAGATCCTCCCCTTGACTAAATTCACTTTCAAACCCGATTTTACCGCCTCTAATTTCACATGGAAACCCTCCAATATCAAGTACCTTGGAATGCATGTCGCCCCTACCATCCCAGATACCGTTTCCCTGTGCATGTCCAAATGCATTCAAAAATTAACGGATCTCACATCCAAGTGGCATCCCCTTTACCTATCCTGGTGGGGTCGCCTTGACACTATTAAAATGATGTTGTCTCCCATTGTTCTCTACACCCTCTCCAATATTCCGGTCCCTGTCCCCTCCAAATTTTTCAAAAAGATCAACTCTATTCTAATGTCCTTTCTTTGGAATAAAAAGAAGTCACGAATGTCTCTAGCACGTCTGATTCATCCTAAATCAGAAGGTGGGGCCTATTTACAAATACCTTCAAGCTGGTGAGACTCCGAGACCCAAATCTAAAGTAGAAGAATCTTGGGAGCATGATTTGTCTGTCTCTTGGTCGGTTTCCTTCTGGGACAAAATCTGGACCAAAATTCGCAAATCTTGCAGAGCAGCAACCCTTACTCAGACTTTGTTCTTTATTTACAATAGACTCCTCTTCACACCCTCTGACTTCACAAACGCTTTCCTAATACTCCCCACACATGCTGGTCTTGTTCGTCACCACAAGCCAATTTATTTCATATGTTATTTTTATGCACTCATGTTCGTAATTTTTGGCTACAGGTTTGGGCTCAAATTAATTTAATTTTCCACACTTCTATCCCTTTTTCTCACACACATGTTTTTATGGGTAGTCTCTCTCCTTGTTGGGATGACATTGATCTAAAACCTCAGATTGCTGATCTATTACTTGCCGCTGCCTTCCAACAAATAACAGTCAACTGGAAAGACTTCTCCAAAATTTCCTTCAAAGCGTGGTGGTTTAATGTATGCCATAACCATAGACTTGATACTGCCCATGTTTTCCCAGCATGTATGGCTACAAAACGCATGGACTTATGGACTCCCGTCACACTTTATCTGGACTCATGTAGTAAACGCTTGTTTCACCCTCCGCCTCCACAACAGGAAGTTCCTAAACCTCCTTAATCGCCCGATACATTCCACTTATCCTCCATTGTACCAACTTTATCTATTACTTTCCAATGTTCTCATGCTTTTCATATTTTATGCTTACCGTATTTTTTCTTTGCCTTTTCCCTTTTTCTCATCTTGTACCCAGATTTCTTTTATTATAATGCTTGCATTTGTATGATTGTATTATTCTGCTCAGATTCTTTACTCTGATATCACGTTGTACTTTGTTTTGACACCAGGTTTTCTCTTTTATCACTATCAATAAAATTTTCTTGAACTTAAAAAAAATGTATCATGATACTTTTGTTTCATGATATACATGCCAAGTGTTTTCATGGTTTGGCTCGTGCATGTATTCGTGGGCCCAGAATTACAAATAATCCACCCTCCCCCCCTTTTTTTTTCTCTATTCCTCAATAAATCAAACTTAAAAAAACAAATAATCCACCCTGGGTTTTAGTCACTAAAGTGACACTAACCTGCACAAAATGTTTTATGGAATTCGTTTGCAGCCCAAAACTTGTTTTGTGCTGAAAAGTTGGTTCAATGTAATGCAAAGCAGAACACACAAGACTTCATGCCGTTAAAATACATTTAAAATAAGTGTTCTTGAGGTAGAGACTCCAAGCTGTTGTGTTGTACATGCCCATAGTCATAAGTTATCAGGGAGAACTACCATTCTCAAGTGGGACTTAAAGGGCATATCTACAAGGAGGGTGTTTGGGTTGTGACCCCTTCCAAATGCATTTTTGGCTTGGTAGCTGCGTCTGGAGCCCAAAGTCCGGTTTTCTGTATCTGTGTTAGTTTCGCTCATCATTATCATGTTGTTAAGAGCTTTTAACTTCTTGTTTCTGGGGGGCAGAAACTTAAAGGTATATAGTGACTGGTGTACCAACAAATAGTGGATCTGCACCTACAGACGTACTCCTTGAATGGGTGCAAAGATTAGAACATTTTGACATTCACAAACATAGGCAGTGATAGGCTTGGAAAACTGCACCAGACTCAGGTTTCCAGGCATACTACTGGAAATCAAACACCCAAAAAGTGAAGGGCTAAATGCTTGCAAATGGTCCATCCAGTGGCAATCGCTCAGGGTAGAATTCGAACCCATTGTATTTCTCCCACTTAAAGAGAAGCCCACCTAATGCAAATCAGGTTTGACCCTGCTACTCATGGAGACAGCCCACACAGATCCTTGATCATCTCACCTCTCCACACTGCAGTCCACTCCTTTTTTAGATGGATATTTAGAGAATAACTACCCCCGAATCCAACTAACTCAGCTACACCCCAAGTTGTCTACATCCAAGGCAAAGTCTTTGCTTCGAGTGCTGCATTGACTTCCACATTTTATATCCCAGAGTTAACAGAATACACCAAGATTATTGATGTTAACAAATCTAAAGGGCCAGAGGAGGAAGAAATGAACGCGTTCCTAAAGGCACCTGGTTCACACATAGCACAAGGGAGACACAAAGGAGTAGTGCTTCTTTTATGTAGTTATGTTAATATTAACTTAATGACTTACCACTTCAAGAGACAGCTACAGGACAGGAACATGATGAATATCATTTTATAGATGTATGGTATCTCCACTGAAAAAATACAAGGTTTTATATTTAAGTGACAAGACACTTATAAGGACTTAAGTGTAACAGGTAGTTTCTTACCATACATTTAGACACATACCACATTGATGTTTTGTAATAATGCAATAAAAATAAAACATGCAATACTTCTATTATAAAGTTCCAAGACTATCATTTGAAAAAAAGCTCTCTGTACTCTGCCTCTCCCCAAACCCCAGAAAAATCGGTTTGGGCATACTGCTTTATTGCTAGCAAGATTGCTTTATTGGCTGTGCCTGTTCTGTATGATCGACTGTTTAGGGTGGTGAAGTTAAAAAGAAATCACCTAGTCACAATATTTTGTTGAACATAGTACAGCACTCAAAACACAAACAATATTTATTTAACCCTCCTCCTAATATAAATAGGCATGAGTGATTTGGGTGACGATGAACCAGGATCAAGTTGTGCTGCAATCAGACCTACTAAAACAGATACACACGAAACCCATAAATCACATTAAAACGCACGATGTGCAGGTTAACAGAGGTGGGTTGAGTAGTAATCCGATCCCGTTATGATCACCTGTCTCTGGAAATTCTACAATAGCACTTCAAACACCATGCCAACTACTTGACCAGTCATGATACAGAACGTCTTGTTTCCATTTTAAGAATTTTGTGTTTAAGATATTCCCTGTATGAGGGAACCTGATTGGTCAGGATTTAAGCCAATCTATTTGCCTGATTGGTCTGCAACTGTCATAACCACTCACTGCCAAAAAGTGTGTTATTCATTATGGGAGACAAGACCCTACTCTAACAGCAACCACAATCCTTGGAGATGATGGTGGAGTACCCTTTGCTTTTCTTGCTGGAGATTGGGGAGCCAATGGCTCAAGAGCTACATCTTGCTCAGTTTGAAGCTCGACCTCCACTTCTTCTCCTACCTCAGGAAGAACTGTTGCTGGCTGCGGCTTCAGTTATCCACTTTGCTCAGTTTCCTGTGATGATTGGGTACTTTGAGGCTGAGACAAATCCATTTCTAACTCACTACTCATTGCAATGATTGTGATGGATGTCTCGCTGAGACACATGACCTTGGGCTTAATAGGTGGGAGTGGTGCCGTTGATGGGGAAGTGCTGCTCCAAGCTTGCTGCCCAGAGGATGGTGCATCAGGCACACCATGTTTCCTGAAAAAGATGGAGGGCAGCACACAAGTGGTGGCACTGACAATCTGCTTCTTTTTCCCCTTCTTTTTCAATTTTTTTTTTACTGAATGTTATATGCCACAAACTTGACCCGGTATCGGGTATTAGAGCGCTTTACATAGCACCAATTGCGTTACATGAGGACACATTCATTTTTGTTAGGCACGGGGAGATTAAAAGCCAGATGTGCGACCGTTTTTGGCATGAGCGAACGGGTTTGCAAACCCATTTGCACAAGTAAAAACCATTAGGGGTATGTACAATAGCAAAATAGCGAGTCACAATTTATTTGTGACTCGCTATTTTGGTACTTCGAGTCGCTATTAGGAAGGGGGCGTTCCCTTCCTAATAGCGACCGCAACCCCATGTACAAAGGTTTTGCGGCTGCATTTGTGGGTACAAAACTCTCACAAATTACCACTCTCTTCAAAAGGGTGGTAATGGGGTCGCAAAAGAGAAGAGGTCCCAAGAGGACCCCTTTTCCTTTGCAAATGCAGGAGGAAACATTTAGTAAGGGCAGGCAGTGGTCCCAGGGACCACTGCCTGCCCTTTAAAAATGAAACCAAAACGTTTCTTTTTTTTAAAATGCATTCCGTTGCTGCATTCGAAAAAAAGAAAAACGGATTTATTTAAAAGCAGTCCCAGACATGGTCTGCTGAGCCAAGCAGGCCACAATACCTGAGAGGGCAGGCCATTCCCAATGGGGTTGCAAATTTCGACCCCATTGGAAATCGCTAACAGTGTGTTATACACTGTTGTACATCCGAAATAGTGCCTCGCAAATTGTGAGTCGCAAAAGAATCGCAATTTGCGAGGTGTTATTTTGGTTATCATACATCTGGCCCTAAGTGATTTGCCCAGATTCACAGGATGTTCAGCATCATTGCCAAGACTCGAACCCGGTTCCCCAGTTTCAAGGTCGACCACCCTAGCCATTAAGCCAACTCCTCTCACTTCTCACTGCCCACTTTCTGTGCAGTCACACTCTTATTTGGGGATAGCTCCTAGCTCTTCCAGTTGGCACTAGCTGCACAAGCGGAAGCAGACAGTACTCAGGTGGTGTGATGTGGTTGGTGTAACGTATTGCCAGATTTCTGCCTGACAGTACTGTAGGCGATGTCTCTTGTGCTCCCAACAGCGACGGCTCGTGGAGGGAGTTACGGTGGGGCAGGAGGGTGGGGAGGGGGAGGGGCAGGGCGGAGGTTGCTAAAAACCGGCAGATGGATAAATGCAGGTAAGTAAACAATTTAAGTAATAAAACGAATTTCGTAGCTCGCACTGCATTGCATTTTGCGATGCAAGGCGCACTACGAAATTCGTTTTATTAATTAAATTGTTTACTTACCTGCAATTATCCATATGCCGGTTTTTAGCAACCTCCGCCCTGCCCCTCCCTCTCCCCGCCCTCCTGCCCCACCGTAACTCCCTCCACGAGCCGTCGCTGGCTCCCAATCAAACAAACTAGAAAAACATTCAGTGAAAAGTGGCATTTTTGCAGTTTGTATTATTCATACAGACAATAGTGAGGTTATACAAAATAATTAACAACAATTGTGTATCCATTCCATTCCAATCCAAATCATATAATAATATTTCAATTAGGATAACAACAACATACAGATTCCAAAGTTTGCTTTATATGCAACCAAGGCAGGCAAGTAGGTGCAAGAAAAAACTGAATAATGCTTAAAAAGTGAATGCTGGTGTGCATCATTGGCTTAAGACTCAGAGACCTATGGCAGGCTGGGGGTGCAGGGATCAATAGAATACTCCTTAAGAAAAGTGAATGTTGCTCTGTGCATTTGGCTTAAGGGACCTGTGACAGGCAGGGGTGCAGGGAAAAACAGAATAATCCTTAAAAAAGTGAATGCTGGTGTGTGCCTATGAAAAATCAAATACTATTTAAAAAAAGTAATTGATGGTGTCTCACTAGGGACTCTAATAAATTCTTTGTGAGGCAAGGAGATGCAGGAGAAAATTGAAAAATGGATATATTGTTATATGAACACTGTACATACATGCTACAATGATTGTCAAATACATTAAACTGATATCAGGGAAAAAGTGAAAAAATTAACAAAAAAACAAAAAAGGCATAACCCTTTTCTATCAATGTCCCTAGAAAATGGCTTTGAAAACTGGAAAAAAACAACAAGCAAGGAGGCATGGGCAACAAAGAACACATTCCCGCCTACGGCAAAAGCACACTGGGTGCTCATACAAAATGGCCGCCGGCCACATGGTTAAACAACAAGGAGGCATGGACAACAAAGAACACATGCAAGTCTATGGGAAAAGCACACTGGCTGACTACATAAAATGTCCGGCAGCCACATGGTCAAACAAAAAGCAAGGAGGCATGTACAACAAAGAGAACCTGCAGGAATATGGCAAAAGCACACAGGCTGGCTACACAAAATGGCCACTGGCCGCATTGTCAAACAATAGCAAGCAAGGAGGCAAGTTCAACAGAAACACATGCAGGTCTAGGGACACTTACTACACAAAAAGGTCGCATGGCATGGAGAACAAAAGGCAAAATGGTGGCCCATGAAACACACACACATTAGCGAGATGAAGGAGGCATGGCAAACAATGAAGAAAACACTCCCATCAGTTCAGCAATGCCAAAAATGAAAATTAAGTCAGCTATAAAAATTTACAACAACGCACATCCTCCTAAGGCATCAAAATATATCAACCCACCAACGTACACTTTTTTAATAAAAAACAAATGTGAAATACAAAGAAAATGCATCTAATACTAGACCATATGGTAAAACAAATGAGTAGCGCAAATTTACCAAACATGGAGAAAATATACTTAAGTGTCTAACCTTTTTCCCTTATAAAAGCTAAACAATTGAGCGTATAGGCCCCTACTGCAAATCAAGGCTACCCACCATAATCAAATAAAAAAATGAAAAGCCAAATGCAAATATATACTTTGGCATTCCCTCTTTCAAACAATACCCTAAACCAAGGTTTTTTTAACTTAGTTGTTGCGATCTCACAAAAAAGTCCTTAAAATCCAAAGTTGTATATGCAGCAGGAATGGCAGACAAAGAGAACGATCCTTTCGAAATGCATATGAAAAGTGACCAGGAGAAAGACAAAGCACTGGAAGGAGCCTTCTGGACAAGAAGAGGAAGTTGGAGTCTCAGTGGCAGTTTCTTCATCATAAAAAATAAAAAATAAAATAAAACAAATGATTTTTAAACTGAAAAATCAACCTGAACTGTCTGTTCTAGTAGAATATTCACTCTAAAGGCATTTTTGAGTTGATTCAGCTGCTTCTTGAGTGGACAATTTACTTGAGAAGCAGCTACAGCCACTCATGATCGCCAGTGTCACGGAATGGTGCCAGGAATCGTGCTAGCGGTCGGCAAATCTGTCTCTCTCTCACAAGCACTTTTGGGAGCCTCACGTGAACACTGCAAGTCTCGAGCTGCTGAATATTTCTGCTGCACACTGATTGGGGAAATTTAGCAGGAACTCCGCATTATACTTGTAATGCAGAGTTACCAAATTCTGCCAACTCCGCGAGTGGAATTAGAATTCCACCTGGGCCTAATGAAGATGAAGAGTATTACCTAACTCTAAAAGGTATAGCACACACAAAATTTTAGATAGAGCAAGAAATCTTGTTTCAGAAGATTATATAGTAAATTTTGCTTATTTATCTATTTCAGTACTTGACCAAATGAGCTAAATCCATACTAGGTCCAAGAGAGGGTGATTAGCAGAGATGTACGTCTCTCCCAATTTCGCTTTCTCCATGTGTTCTTGGGAGTAGTTTTTAGCCTTCTCAGTGTTCAAGGTGGGCAAGGCAGAACACCATCGAAGTTCAGACATTTCTGCACTGGAACTATGAGTCTGAATGATATGTTTCCCTGCATTTTACTAAATAGGAGGGTCTCCCTCTTTGCCTTACAGGCGCTGATTATAGAAGTATCTAGAAAGTCCTGCAGGTATCCTCTCACTTTAAAGCAGCCTAAAATCATGGACTACTGATGTAAGAAAAGTTAATGTATACAGCAATTCCTCTGTCTCCTTATAGGTCTCTGTAAAACCAGGGCCAGCTTGGCTACCGGGCAGTTTTGAATGCTGCTGAGTTGGGGGCTGATTTCGTTCATGGAGACCTGTGAGTGCTAAACGAAATTCGTTTTGCTTTAATTATTTCAAAGCACACGCAGGTCTCCATGAATGAAATCAGCCCCCACCGCAGTGAAATCAGCCCCCAGCTCAGCCGCATTCCAAACTGCCCGGTTGTCAGTCCGGCCCTGTGTAAAATATCCTCCATTTTAAAGGAATAGTGTGTGAGCTTATGATATGTGGTACACTATGGCCCAGAGTAGGTTTCCAGAACAAGGAAGACTCTGTCCTATTGTTCTTGATCTTTAATTTGAGATTCAAGAATAAACTCTCCATACAGCTTACAGTATTAGTAAAAGAAATGTTGTGGTTTTATACTTCGGTACACTGATAAATGAATTGTCCTTTACTTCATCCCAGATAATAAACAGATCATCTATGCATCAAAGCCAATAACCACCTTTCCCGCTAAGGCACACTGAACACATGCTCCTCCCACCACCCCATTTGCAAATTATTATGGCTATACAAGTAAATTGCTGCCCTTACCTGACTGCTTCGCGATGATCTTGTCATCCTTTTTAGTTTGTGACAAACAATAAATCCCTCTGCTTGGTTGCTCTGTTATTAGTATTATAATGTAATTTTTAAAGATCAGAAGCACCCAAATCATATTACGTATCAAGTGAATGCAGTTGCATTTGAAGTATTTTTTTTTATGGGAGTCTGATATTGTTTCCTTCACTGTTGCAAATTCTAAACCGAAGGATTAATAGTTGTCTGATGACCACAGAAATCGGTATCACAAACAAGGTTCAGATTTTCACATATTACTGCTGTTTTTAAGCTCTTCAGGTGAGACAAAGATTGAGTAACAGAAATGTGCAAGTTTGTCACTGTTGTTGATCTCCCTCTAGGTTATAATGGTGATTTGCGTTTGGACAGTTTTCTTAATTTTAATGTATTAATCAATTGGTATACACTCAAATGAAACACCAGTTGAAGGTGGTTTTTGAGGTAGTTTTACGAGGCGGAGAGGGGCTGGCTGTCATCACAACCAGCAGGGGAAGGAGTGGTTGATGCACTTAAGCTTCCAGAGGCTCTCAGTATGAGCACCAAACCAGGCCACTCAGAACAATCACCACACTGCTGTCATGATGGTGACAAAAGCATTGTGATTGTCATGGGAGTCTGGGAGCCTGGGTGCTACCGGGAGCCAGGGAAAGGGGAAGGAAGGAGGAGAGGCGGCAGCTAACAGGTAAGTAATCTTTTCTTTTTTTTAAAACATTTAATATAACCTCCCCCACACCCCCACCAACGTTCCCTAGCAGCCGCCACTGGTTCTTTTGTGACTTAACAAAATTGTATGTATTAGGTTGTTAGGGTACCTGAGTCTCTGATTTGCAACCAAGTTTATGGTATTTGAGTTGGGATAGTTAAAAAATATATATAATATTTAAAAGTATGGTAAAATTATGTTCAGTAGCATTTTTTAATCAGATTTAGGACATACATTAATGAATGTAAATGTTGTATACTTGTAAAGCGCACAGCTGCCCACTCCGCGGGCGTCCCGGCACTGTATACCGCTGGATAACCCGTCCTGGCTTTCCCTTTGAGATGGTCCCTTCTGGGCACCCCCAAGGTGAGACCAGGCATCCCCGGCATTGAAGGGGCCGTTGTGAAGATTAAGCAAGCTATTGCCCAGAGTTGCAGAGTGGATCCCAAGGTTAGAGTAGGCGCTGAGGCGAGGATTATCAGGCCCGCGGACATTTTGACCCAAGACCCTGCCATGTTGGGAATCGAACCCTGGTCCCGGGCCGATCTCAGGTTCCGGGTCTGCCGCCTCTAACCATTGCGCCACACTTCTTGAATGATAAAGTGGCATCCAAATTTTTAGACATCTTACAGAATTAGCTAGAGGGAAGATAAAAAAATAAGTTTGTCAGAACTGTAGATACTTGAGACTTCTGTATGCTAGAAGTAGGCCAATGTGTAAGATTTATTAGTGAGAAGTGAGAAGCATGCTACAGGTAAATAGAAAGGTAGATTGCTCCAAGGCTGAATCACATGTGCGAGACTACTGAGATATATTCTGAAACAGGCTCAGGTAGTTGAATGACTTATTAATGGTATGACATAGTTGGACATTCTGCACCACAGATTGTATGCTGTAAAATGCTAAGTGTATTAGGATTCAATAAAAATAACGTAATAAAAGAAATAGGAGCTTAGATGTATATTCACTGGATTTGTCCTAGAACTTTGATTTTCTAGAATAATAAAACAGAAAGAATAGGTATTCCTATAGGGGAGGAGGAAACTATATTTTTTTTTTATGGGTTTATTAAGTGATATATCCAGCTCTGCCGATCAAAATTCTTCGGCAAATGTATGGATGTCAAAATCCATGATTTCAAATGTTTGACAGTGTCCCAACCCATCCTCATCCTCATCCAACACCTTTCCAACACTGGAATTCAAGAACACACACTGTGATGGATGTTCTCCTTGCTGACTGGAAGGACCCAGTCAAGCAGCCGGGCACTGTACTCCTCAGATTCCCACAACTTCCTCTGTGGAGTTTCCATGAGGCAGACACTATTTAATGCATTCATGATTCCTCTAGCCAGCATTATGCACTCTCACTATATCAACATCCTGTCCTATGCCGATGACATGCAATTCATTCTCCCCCTCACAGACAAGACACCCAGTACCTGGTTCAAGCTCAATGCCTGCATGACTGAAATCTCCCTTGGGATGAAGACCATCTGTCTAAAGCTGAACACTGACAATACCGAAATCTTGATTTTCTGGAAGATTACATCACTGTGGAACTCCACCTGGTGGCCAAAAGACCTAGGACAGACAAACACCCCCATCACCCACCTCAAGAACCATGGCTCATTAGTGACATTAAACTTGACATGACCACCCAAGTCAATGCCTTCAGTGCCTCATGCTACCATATCCTAAATATGTTGAGGAACATTTTTAAATGGCTCCTTATCAGCACCCATTAACCATCACATATGCCCTTATCGCACAAGCAAGCTGGACTATGGGAACATCCTCTATACTGGGATCACCAAAAAACTCACCAGAAAGACTGCAGTCCATTCAGAACTCGAGTCACGCTCAACCTCCCATGACACACTTACGTCTCACCACACCTGAAGGAGCTCCACTGGCTCCCCATTCACAAACAAGCACAATTCATACTCCTCACCCACACTTTCAAGGCACTACATAACACTAGCCCAGCATACCTCAACAAACGCATCCGCTTTCACAAATCTTCCGGACACCTCTGAATGTCTGGACTCCTACCTGCCATTCATATGTAAAACCAGATCAAGAGGTCGAACGACCTATATCGATCCTAAAGCATGGAAAAACCTGCAGCTACACATAAGCGCCTCCTCCTCACTTCTTGAATTCAGCAAGAAGCTGAAGACCTGGCTTTCCGTGTAGTCCCACTAGGCCCTATGTGTGCCTAGACTCACACCTGCTCAGCCAGGATACTCTAACGGGTGACAATGCGCTCGACAAATCTGCAGAACATAACACACTGGCATTTTGTTCAGAGCACCAAGATAAAGGATTGGTCTAATATCGATGATTGTACCAATTACCTTTTTACACTGACAGGTTTAGGAAGAATGGCCTAAACTGGCAGGATTACTTTGGAAATCTACCATGCAAAGTGACGCATTACTGAATTTTACGAACTTTCACATCTTTAAGAAACAATATCTCAATTTCTGATCTTTCGCTTCATAATTGCATGACTTTTGACTAACTTACAAATGATTGCTTAGGTGTTTAATTTGATGGTTTAAATGTAATGTTTTCAAACATTTCTCATGTAGTACTATATTACTGTGCTGCACTGTACGAAATGTAGAAGAATTAAAATATAATAAGAGCGTCAGTTCAAATAGGTGCTGAAAGCATGCATGCAAGCGTTAAAACCAGTACCCTCGATGTCCTGCTAAACCATATGAATATCGGAGGTTAATGGTATTGAGCTGCGTATATGGGAACCTAATCAGACTGAATAAGCGGGAAGAATGTTTTCGTGTCTCTTAGTTCAGTGTATGCCTGGATACGCAAATGTCTGTGCTGCTATTTTACTTATCGTGGAATGGGGGTTCTTTATTGGCTGCCATGTGACGTGTTGTTGCCTTCTGAAAACATTAAGGTTGTTTATAAAAATAACATTACTCTCACAAAGCTGTGTGCTAAAGAAATTCTCCCCCCCTTCCTCCCCCCCACCCCCTCTCAGCAGTTCCTCTAGGGCAATGGAGGATTTCGGATAGTATGATATTTTACACCATAACAGGCCTTTATTGCACACACAGCTAGGCTGTTTGAAACTTTTATATCTGAGGCTGAAAGTAAATGTGATATATTACTTTATATTGGCGCAATAGCGAGACATTGAATATCTGAATTAAAAACATCTTTCTTTTTTGGCATTCTGGGAGGAAAAGACCGAATGTGCCTGTGCCTCTGGAGTGAAATTATCACCAAGGCATGAACAATATTTTGCCTGGTCATTTACTGATGGAGGATGCTAATGGCAGTTGCTGGAAGCAACCTTTTATTATTACTTTTCAGAATAGGTCCGAATGTTCTAGTATGTCCAAATTACAATTTTGTATATATCTTCTCACTGCATGCTTTACGAAGGCAGCATTTTCAAATTGGACTGCTTTGTGCTGCCAGGCGCAGGGTTTCATTTGTTCTCTATATTGTGATCAGCAAGACATTTGCAAGTTTATTGGGTTTGTTGATTGATACGATCCTTAGTCCAAAATGCAAGCAATCACTGGAAGATCTGGAAATATTACCACCTGCAGCTAAATACAGGTTTACGGACAGTGCTGTAAAAGAGGCATTTTTATACAAACATCAAGATTAGCAAAAGTTAGGAATAAAAAAGTCATGGCCAGTCGAAAAACATAGCGCGACATTACGGCAATGCCATACATTTCAAGCAGAATTTGTATAAGTGATTTTGAATTAACATAAAGGTCAGAGAAGAAAGAACCGACATTCGAGTTATCCAATTAGTTTAGCAAGAACTGTTTGCGATGCATTACTGATAACAGGGCATTTACCCACCAGCAGCTCTACTTGCAGAGGAGGTACTCTTGACTGTTATTTTGCACTTATTAGTGGGAATACAGAAGAGCTCAATTTCAGCTGGATTTGTGCATGCGAGTGTGCCCATTCAGTAAGGCTAGCTCCTACATTTTGTACGCTGTTCAACCTCAACTATGAGATACCCAAGAATCATCTCACTGCCCTACACTGTTCAAAACCTACATGACCCCCTTGCTAACATCATCCATAACCACGGAATCCATATAATCTCCTATGCTGACAACCTCCCGCTTATTCTCTCTCTCCAACGAAACATCTGGGCCATAGACACACTTCACCTTCTGCATGTCCAAAGTAGCCAAATTGATGATGACCAACTGTGAAACTTAACACAATTAGCACTGAAGTGGTTGTCATCGGCACAGACACCTCAGTATGAGACTACACCTGATGGCTAGAAGATCTCGCCCTGCTCAGCCTCTCAATTAAAGGATCTAGCCATAATAATTTACAACCAGCTCACTATGACCAGCCAAGTCTAGTCAGTCATTGCCTCCTGTTTATACTCCCTCAAAACCTTCAAGAAAATGTGCAAATGGCTCCCGGTGAACACATAAAGATCCGTCACCTAAGTCCTAAAACCTTATCTCCAGCAAGCAGAAGTACGCAAATAACCTCTAAGTTGGTATCACAGTCCAACTGACCAGAAGCCTTTAGACCATCCAACCGCATTGGAAAGATTCACATTAAGGCACGCTCTCTTCACACATTTCAACCACACCTAAAAGACCGTCACTGGCTCCCCATTTACAAATGAGCACTCGTCAAGCTCCTTACACACACATACAAATCCCTACACAACCTCGGTTACACCTACCACTAACAGCTGCATCAACTTCCACACACTGAACAGACCCTCAACTGGGGTGGACACCTGCTCGCACACATCCACCGCAGAGCCAGAGGCAGCGACTGTGCTGTCTTTCAGCTCCCTCCCAAAGCCTGGAATGATCTGCCCCTTCACTCACTTACGAGCCCTCTCAACAGTACTTGAGTTCTGCAAGAAACTGAAGACTCGGCTCATTTCCTAGCCCCAGACCTGGCAAGCTCTGTCCCTGCTTTTTAGCATCAGGATACCCTCCCTGGTTAATTGTGCACTTTACAGGAACACATCTAATACAATACCATACCATACCATACCATAACATAATTAGTATCATGCACACTCAGGGCAGATATATTATTCTACTTGGTGTTCTCATGGGCAAACCCATCATAATAGTAAAGGTCTATGGACCAAATACTGACAGCCATATTTTTTTATAACTATGGCAGGAAATAATACCTATTATTCTGAAGGGTCTTATCTGGGACGTGTTGTCAATATAGTATTGATCCCCATATTAACAAATAAGGTGTGAATCATCTGTCCCAACCTCTAGTGGCGGCTCAGCCAACGGCATTTGGTGCATTAGGTAGCCACAGATATGTGATGGCACCTGTGTTTCCAAAGTACATAACACCTAGTTAGGAATCAACTATTGTGGGGTCACCAGAAATATCTGCACTTGTGCTACACTAGCTCAGTGTAGACCTTGAACCCTATATGACCATGCTTCCACCCTTCTAACAATATTACCTACAGAAGCATGGTGTGAGAAGTTGGCCTGGTATATGATGCTCACTAGTTCTAGTGATCACCTTGTACCCTGCCAAGCAACCCTTATGATGGTTGGTTGTAAGTCAACCTTATAGACCAGCTATCCTAGTAGCGTGGACAATGCAGTCTTAGGCTAAACTCTGTAAAGGCATGTGAAGCAAGCTGTTTTACCATACACAATCCCCTTGAATACCAAATGAAAGGACACCACACAGATATATATTGAAAATATATATATATATTTATTTACTACAAATATCCCCTATACTCTTCATGAGCACAGAAGCAAATGCGTTAAAACAAAACACAGTTTAAATACACAAAAGCTGCACAATATGGATGAGCCCTAGGGGCCACCTAAACTGTATACTAAAATAGTGGTATAAGAACCACCTAGCTGAAAGTAAGTAGGCCTAGGGCCTTGGGAATCGCTGGAGCTGTTCGGGACTAACAGTGAAGAAGTCGGGAAAGGCCCGCGGGACTCGGGTGCAGTGCGGAAGGTGCACGCATACACCAATGCAATGTCAATGGTGTGTAAAAGTTACAAAGTTAGTGTTTAAGGAACCTTCCGGCTGACCTAGAAGGACAAAACTTTAGACCTAGGCACTAGAGGTGTGTACCAGTGTAGGAACACCGGAGTTGCTGAGTTACCTCACCCACAGGAGGTGGGTGCACAGGTCCGAAGAAGAGTCGGGTTTCATCACGCAGGTCGATGGTGCTTGGAGCTGGAGATGCTGCAGGCGTCGAGACGAGAAGAGTTCCGGTGGATCCAAGGGTGGATCTAAAGTGGTGAAGACCTGAAAGCAGAGGGGACAATGTTCAAAGTCACTAGCCAGTGACTACTGTGGAACCAGGATGTAACCAGGAGATGTCGGGTGCAAACAGGCGATGAGGTGCAGCTTGTTTCCTCAGCCACGTGGACACGAAGAGGTCGAGGACGTCCAGGTGCCGATCACAAGCTGTCCCACAAAGGTTCTAGCTGATGGCGGTGTCGGCAACTTGATTGGAGCAAACAGGCCTTGGCTAATGCAAGCCATGCAGGAAGTGGAAAAAGCTTATCACTCGGACCAACAAGGTCAGAGCGGATGCTCCTTTTTACAGAAGCGAGGGCAAGTTTGAAGCAATCAGACCCGCAGTGTAAATTTTAGGTTTCGTCACCAAGATGGCCGCTGACCACGTGGCAAGTGGCTGGAATGGTGCATCGAGTGGCACGATGCAAAATGCCCCACGCAGATCGAGGAGATGCTGGGCGGCTGATCTTCGATGCAAGGGCTGCTCAGTTGTGGGGCTTCTCAAAGCCCAAAGCACAGCGTCGAGGGTGCCTCGGGTGCTGCGCAGTCAGCTTCTCGGGGGTCTTTCGAGATGTCCGGTCCCACGTCTCTCGGTGCCTCCATGGGTCCCTTCTTTGCCGGGACTGTGGATCGGGCTGTGAGAAGTCTAGGAGTCTGGGTCTCGTCATGCTTTGGGCTCAGGCTCCGGCCAGAGGCGGCGGAAAAGCAGACGTTGAGTTACTGGATGGTGCCTGTGTTCACAGGGTGGCCACTCCAAGGCCACAAGGGAGATGCTCTTCAGTCTTCTGTGCAGCAGAATGTCGAAGTCCAGTCGTCTTCTTAGTTTCGAGTTGATTCACGATGATCTGAGGTGCTATGGCACTGCTCCAACTCTTATTCCCAATCTGAGGGGTGGATCACCTGCTAGGTCCCTCCTCTGGGTGGGACCAGGAAGGGTGGCAGTTACACCCCCTTTCCTTTGTCCAGCTCCGCACCAGGACTGGGGCTGGAAAGCCCCAGCACCGGTTTGGACTGGCTTATGCACGAGGACACCTTGTGTGCCCCAGGCATGTCTGATTCTATTCAGCCCTGTCCTACCCAATACACAAAATCCTGTGTGGGGTGGTGCTCGCACCTCCCAAGGCAGGAAACCCTTTGTCCAAGCCTCCCTCGCTGGAAGGACTCCCAGCAGCAGGAGGTCAGACTTGTGTCTGTGGTGGCAGCATCCATTTTGTGATGCTGAGGCTCGAGTTTAACTTTAACCGGGGTTCAGGTTATGTACATGTCGTGTCCCTCTAGAAGAGTGGAATGCTATCCCTGTCGACAGAACTGTCGAGGGGATAGTATTCCAAATCGTATGACACCTTACTCGACATGTTTTGATAAAGCCAAACCAAATTTAGCATATAACCGCGAGGATCATAATGCACTTAAGAGTATATGGTATGGCAATATCCCGGAACAGCTAAGGGAGTTGTTCCCGACAGCTGCAGACAGGCTCAGCTCATGCTAGAGCGCCATCTCACATGAAAGCACGCACTCTGCCTCCAGGATTGCAGAGGCCTTCCATAGGAGTGGCTTATAGGTTACCATGTGTCCAGTTAGGTTAGATATAGGTATACTATACCTAAGTAAGAGGTGATTACACCAACTTACCCCAGCTGAGTGATCAGCCAGTTGTGTCAAATATGGAGGCCAGGCTAGGGGTGGCACAATACATGCTGCAGCCCCTGGTAGGCTTTGGCGACACCGATGCCCTGGGTACCTATGGTACACTGGTACAGGGGCCTATAAGGTGAACCAGATCCAATTGTGTATGCACCTAAGGTACATGGAGTCCATTTTAAGGAAAGAGCAATTAGCCTGGAGCCCTGAATAGCAGAATCCCAGGCCAACTATGTAAAAAAACAGCTAAACACCAGGCAAAAAGTTTGGGGGTAACCATAGTCAGATATCCACCTTCCTACACATGGTCCAAAGCCTTTGCCTGGAATTTGCTCCCCCATTCCCTACAAGATTCCATATTCCAAAGCTAAATATGCATATCCATATTAGACTACGTTCCAATAAATGGAAAATCGGTGAGCTATGCTGACACCCTCTGGGAGGCCATTAAGGCAATAATCAGGGGCATTGGTATCTACAAGTAGTCAGTAATACTAAAAGATGCACATGTGCGCATCCACAGAATGGGATATGAGTTGCGTAACTTAAATAGGGAATACTGCAGAACAATGGACTGCGGAACGCTCGCTGGTCTCAAACCTAAACTTGAGGAGTATAATGAGGCTGAGGAGAGGGAAGTTACATTTCTCAGTAGAAAGACCAGTAGCACAGTGTATGTTAAGGTAGAGAAACCAAGCAATACACTAGCCCTCTTCCTTTGACCTCTTGAGCAGGCATAGACATTGTTCAGATTAAACGTGAGGACGGCACTGTTGGTTATGAGGCTGTCTAGCAAGAATGTGTTGATTTCTTCATGATCTGAAGCTCTTCAAAACAACCTCTACCGAATCTGATGTCTTCCCATGCTCTGATTAAATGTAACTGGTTGGATGATGCTCATTACCAATACCTAGATGCCCCCTTTTCCACCAAAGAGATCATTCAAACAATCCCTAACATGCCAAGTGGCAGCGGCCCTGGAACTGATGGACTCCAAGTTTTTGCTCTGATCCAGGACTCAGGCCGTAGAATGTACACAGTTATCACATTTCTTGATGCAAACAAGGTGGTTGTTTCTCTGCAATAGATATTCCTTTTACGTAACTGAGCAGATTGGTTTTGGGGGCAAAATTGGATCAGACTTTCAAATAATAACTCAAAGGGGCATATACGATAGATGGATCCAAGTTGGGGCCTGTATGTACGTCTAGAGGCACCAGAAATGAATGTTCACTCTCCCCCGTAATATTTGAAGACAACATGGAACTTAAAGCTGACAGATTAAGAAAACACCATTGTGACAGAGGCATTGATTTCATCATTAGGCACCTCACTGTGACACTTCACGGTGAAGATTTGACCATGTTCCTTGAAGACCCTGCTTTTAATATCCCAGCAATAATGGACATTTCATTACATTTGAATTTATGACTGAAATCAACTGAGACAATACTCTAGTCTTTCTTCTCACTTTAAACTTCTGAGTGCCCCCTTGAATTCCCTTCAAAATGTTTTTCTTCATCATTAAATTCCTCAGGATCCACATTTGCAGATGCATCAAGATTACTTTCAGGGAAAATTATGATAAAGCTGATCACAACCTTTAAGACTGGCTGCAAAATGGATAAGATTTCCACTGCCCTTGGCAAGCAGGTTGTCATAGCTAAAATGATTGTCCTCCATTGGTTCTTTTAACTATTCATGAATTCACCCATTTCCCTCACTCAGCATTTTTTTAACTAACTGCGCACATGCATGATAAGACTCACCTGGGCTGGCAAACAATCATAATTAAAATGGAAAATACTTACTCTTACCTTTGATCAAGGAGGAATATTCTATCCTGAATATGGCCTGTACTGTGTGCTCAGGCCCACTATGCACACACTTCTGGTATCCGAAACTATATTCAGCAAAGACATTGACATCACCTTCCTGACAGAAACCTGGTTCTAGGACCATTCAACAGCTTTTCTGGACCTAATCATCCCAACCGGCTTCTCTATCCTCAGAAAAGATAGGCCCGTAAAGAACGGTGGCGGTCTAGCCATAATGTATAAAAACGTCCTTAATCTCTCCATTCTAAAAGACTCTGACCAACAAATCTTTGAATTCCTTGGTGCTGAACTCTCGTTACAGGGCGCGCCTCCTATCCGACTGCACACCATCTACCACCCACCGGGCGAACTGCTTCTCTTTGCGGAAGACCTGTGAGGCTTCTTCTCACTATCCTCTTTTTCAAATTAAAAAAATCTCTTCCTAGGAGACTTCAACATCCATTGGAACAATTTAGAGGATCTTATAGTCATGCTCATCAGTAACCTCCTAGAGATTAATGATCTCAAACAGCTATGTCAACATCCAACCCACATCAAAGGAGCAACTCGATGCTATAATTTCTGACCTTACGCCCCTTTCCAGCATCACTCCCACTGACTGGTCGGACCATCACCTCACCCTTTTTAAGATCGTAACTAATCCTGCTCCCCCAACAAAAATCTCCAAACCCTTAAAATGGACCATAAACCTTTGTCAAATTCCTTCAGATGTTCTTGAATCTGAACTCCAAACCCAACTCCTGCATACCCCTCTCTCCCACAATGCCAACGAGCTCACTGAGCATTTTAACAAGACAGTCAATGAGGTGCTGGATCACTTAGCCCCTCCCAAACTAAAAAAAACAAAGAAGCATCCCATACAACTGTTAGTTCAACTCCAATCTGAATAATGAAAGACGATCTCTTAGACAAACTGAAAGAACATGGAGACAACACCCCTCTCCCTCCCATCTAGCACTCCTCAGATCAGCAAGATAGAAATATAAGAAACACATCTTCAAGGAGAAGGCTAGTTTTTTTCGTTCCCAGCTTGATCACACCAAAAATAGGCCCAGAGAACTGTTCAATATTGTTAGAAAACAAATATCTTCTGCCCCCCGGAGCTAATTGCCTCCTCTGAGAGAAGTGCAGAAATTGCCAACTCCTTCTCTGAGAAAATTACAAAAATAGAGCAAGATTTCCTCACTATCCCTACCTCTGCTACCCTTCCACCTGCGGTGATATCTCTATAGGTCCTCCCACCCACGTCGACCCTGCCCCTTCATCCCAGCAATCCAACACATAGTCCTGTTTCTACCTCTCCTGTTTACTTCCCCTCCATTTTACAGCTGAAAAATAATGCCTTCTGGCAAAATTTCCATCCTGTCACTGAACAGGAAGTCCTCAAAATCATCTCCAAACTTACACCTTCTTCCCACTCCAAAGATCCCCTCCCCCCCAGCCTCATCCAGGACCTCAAACACATCATCGCCCCTTACTGGACTTCAATCATTAACTCCTCCTTTGCCACAGGGTGGGTCCTCAAAAACCCATCAGCCGACCTGAATGACCCTAAGAACTTTCGCCCCATTTCGAACCTCCCACTGCTATCTAAAGTCCTGGAGAAATGTGCTCTCCGACAACTCGATAATCAGTTCGACAATGTTCAGCTACTTGGCCCGTTGCAATCCGGTTTCAGAAAAAGATGCAGCACGGAAACATCCATGCTCAAGTTTGTCGACGACCTTCACCGGTTCCTTGACAATAGGGAGTCCTGCCTTCTCATTCTCCTTGACCTCTCCGCTGCCTTCGATACAGTTAACCACGACTCGCTACTTAACTCACTCAAAACCCATTTTGGCATCTACGGTCTAGCACAGAACACAACAAATCAAAATCAAGGACTGCTTCTCTAACCCATGCCGGTCACCCTAGGCATACCCCAGGGCTCCATTCATTCTCCCTCCCTCTTAAACCTCTTTATGGAACCCCTTACCCTCATTCTGAAATAAGCAAGAATTAACTACCATCTCTACAAGATCAAATCCCACTTCAATATTCTCCACCTAATAATGCCCTGAGTATGATCCAATCCTGGTTCTTCTACAATCACCTCAAACTTAACCCTAATAAAACCGAAACCATTCTCTTCTCACCCAAAAACAGCATGCTCCCTATCCAAGGCTGGCTCTCTGACCTCAATGCCCTGAACTGCTCGCTCTCCTTATCTAACTCAGCAAAATTCTTGGCTTCAATATCAAAAATAAACAACCACATTAAGAATGCGGCAAAAGGAGCTCTTTGCACCCTCCGGCATCTAAAAAAACTCAAACCCTTCATTTCTTCTGACGTCTTTAAATGGGTTGTCCAATCCCTAGTCCTCTCCAAAATAGACTATGGTAATGCTATCCTCGCAGGAATCCCCAAAACACACCTTGCCCCCCTCAGATCTGTGCTTAACTCCGCCGCCAGTCTAATCACCAACTGCAAACGTTTCGACCACATCTCCCCAGCCCTCAAAGCCCTAAACTGGCTACCCGTTGTGGCAAGATCAGCAAACAAGATGGGTTGCATTACACACAAAGTCCTCCACCAAGAAACCCCACTATATCTCTCCGACAAACTTGAAAAAGTGGGCTGCGCCAAGCAGACAAGAAGCTCTAATGCTCTTCTTCTCGTCCCTCCATATCAAATAGGAGCTCCACAAAATCCCGTTCCTTCTCGGGAAATGCCCAAAACATCTGAAATGCCCTCCCCAGAGACCTGCGCTGCAACCCCTCATACCACAGCTTTAAAAAAGACCTCAAATCCCACCTTCTCTGCAAATACTGGGGTCCGTAATTGCTGCATTCTACCCTTTATTCATCCCCCAGTATTCTTCCCCCTGACAGTCTTTTTCTGTCCGACTCTTCTCCCCTGTCTCTCTCCCTCCTTGACTTTTTTTCTCCACTCTAATGCTACCCTTCTTCCTTTTAACACTTACCTCTAGCTCCTCCTCAATTGTCCGCCAAACTCATTGCTCCCTTCTCCTCTCTTTTGCTCCCTCCCACCCTATTTCACTTGATTCTTATTTGCTTCCTGACTTAACGGACCCGATCTCTCCCTCTCCCCCTTTCCTAGTTTGAACGATGTTGAGCGATGCTGCATGTTTCAGACCATTGTATATTTGATCAGCCCTATCTCGTTTAACTGCATAAACGAAATCCTTGTCCCGGGTAAACTGCCCTCCTTTAGCTCCCTTGACTTTTTTATTGTTTCTGTGTTAATTGTCTGCAGTGACATTTTCGTTCTACTCATGGCCATATCTGTTAGTCTATTTTGCTTATTTAGGAGGTGTTTTTGTTAAATGTGCAATGTCTGTATACTTTCTTGGATCCCGCTGAATCTACAGTACTGACTGAAATCTTAATGCTCATATAAAGCGCTCTGCTACCCCGGGTCTTGAAGCGCTATATAAAACTTTAAAAAATAAAATAAAATAAAATAAATAAATCCCCTGCCCTTCCAATCCCATGGAGCAACAGAAATCAACAAAATCAATCTAGTTCCACTCACCAATGTGCTCTACACCTCTGCCACATGTCAAGTGTTGAGATGAACAGTGTCCAGTTCATTACCTGGGCCTGGGCCTGGGCCTGGGACAGGCTAAAATGCAGAGCTCACCTTAGCCAGTTATGTTACCGGGATTCCTACTAGCTCAAAACTCTAGACTACCTCTTACATGCATGCTTATGGTAATCCAGCTACTCATGTATTGGAGCTCCGCACCACTGACAATTTGTATCTTGATGATCATTGTATTTCTGCCACATACAAATGAAAAATCCATGACTACACTCTGCTTAATGTGTTTCTATATTATAGACTCACAATATCTTGAAAGTAAATTAATCCCACATTTCCTCACTCCCCAACATATTCATACCCCAGGCAATGGTAATAGATACTCCTTCTCCCATAGACTCGGTATCCCACTTGTATTCCACAATCCAGCTAGAAGCTCATGTTTGTAACCCCATTTCGAGATAGTACAGCCTACAGACTTAAACAGGCCACTCACTGTTTAGTAGTGGAGGTTCTGCTGCTCTATGATTGGCTCCCATTTGCCCAGTTACAATCAGAGGCTGATATGCACCAAATTTATACATAGAATATATCACACCTCTGTGTTCTTGTGTCAGCGGGGCTTCCAAGACACCACTTGGTGAATTAGATGTTCTGCCCAGAAGTCTGAATTATTTCATCTAGCATGGTTAGGCCCAGTTATGGCAGACTACTGATCTGCCAAAATAGAGGCTTTAACAGACAATTCGAGTTGCTATGCTGAACACTCCACTCATTGCCTTGTTAGGCCACCTGAAAGGCTTTCCATCCTATATTAAGAAGTATACTACCTTGGCCTTACTTTTTCCCCCAAAAAAATTGCAATTAATTGGGAGTAATGCACCCTCTCATATGTATAGACTGGCTGAAAGCTGTTGTATGTTGTAGGGAGCAACTGGATATTTACTGGGAAGTTATGTCTTCACAGACAGATCTAACGATGTATGGCTCCTCTGGGCATACCTTCTTTGACATTGCGAGATGTGACCTAGAACATTCATCAACTTTGCGCTTGCATAGACTATGGGCTGGGCACATAAACTACAGATGGCATGCTGTAATTTAGCTACAACTGAAATTGCTGAACATTCTATGGATAATATATCTCTCAAGTTAAAGATGGGACTTATTAGAATGTGTTAATTTTACAAAAGCTAATGACTAGCTTTTTAGAATGTGAATGTGTGTAGATTTGGACATCTATTGCTCTCTGTCCAGGGGGAACTTGTGAGGGGGGCAGGAGCAGAGAGTTATCTTTCCTCATCTTTGTAACTTTATACGTTATAAATAAAAAGATTTTTTTTAAATGAACTCGTCCTCTTAGGCTTGAACCACACTCTGAAAAATTGTGGCAAAAAATGTCACAAATAATTGCCAAATAAAAAACACAAAATTATAAAAGCACCACTGAAAGCCACTGTCAGATACTGGGGTAGGCTCCAAAGGACCCTCTGTTGCTGGCGCGCTGACGTAATTACTGTGAAAGTGAAATTCAAAAGAATGAACACCTGCTAAAAGAGCAGTATTGGCCCTAATTGACTGCACAAGTGATATTGATTCAATATGTAAAGAAAATTATAGACCTTCACCCCATTGGATCATACTGCTCAGGAGCTACATATAAATAAAACTGAAATAACACATAAGGGCATGCTCAAAAGTTAAAAAAGTGTCATTGAAAGTTCATTTTATCTGTTATTCAGCATTGTCCATTATACAAGCGATTCTTCTTTAAATTCATTATGACACCAGAGCCATGATGAGGTATCCAAAGAGATTTTAATCTTCATACAACAAATTCCAGCCCAGCCAACACATTTCTCCCTTAGACGAACTTCACTAGAGTTTAATGTATTCTTGTATCTTCCTACTGAGCACGACTGGACCAGAGAAATAAGGTGGCCATATGGTGTTTCAATCCCAAATGGGTTATTCAGAGTCAAGCAAATAGATGTGCTGCAACCGTGCATCTATTTGGTTGACTTAGCAGGACTCACGTTGACTTCATCATTATTTAATGTATTCTTGTGCCTTTCCTAATGAACATGAATGGACTAGAGAAATAAGGTGACCATGTAGTGTTTCAATCTCAGGTGGGTTCTGCAGAGTCAAGCAAATAGATGCATTGTGACAGCGCATCTATTTGATTGACTCTGCAGGAACCATTTGGTTGATCACCTCATTTCTCTGGTCCATTTGTGCTCAGTAGAAAGATACAAGAATACATTAAACCCTGATGAAGTCCATCTGAGGACAAAACGCTTGGGATAAGCTCGATTTTGTTCTATGCAGAATAAAATCTGTTTGGATGCCACATTGTGGCTCTGGTGTCATGATAGATTTAAAGAAGAATCGCTTGTTTGATCGACCATGCTGAATAGCGGATCAAATTACCTTTTAATAACTTTCTTTTTACGTTTGAGCCCTTCCTTATATGTTTTCTTTCACTGAAACTCAAATGAGTCTATCAGCTCATTTTACTTTCACTGAATCAATGCCCCTTAAGCACTGATTTAGACTGGGGAGGCATCATTGGAAAGGGGAGAATCAATTACATATCTTCCTAGTGGGAATGCTCTGGGATCAGAAGGAGGCACGCCCAAGAGAAGGAATGTTAGGTCAATAACTGTCAAAAAGAGATGCTTAGAAGCAGTTCTGGTAATGCTTTACTAACACCTGGAATGTTACACTGTTACCTGGGATGTCGCCTCAATACAAGGCATAGCTTGGTATGTCCTCATAGCCCCAGTAGGGTGATCTCCAAGCAGAAATCCATATACTAGTCTCCAGGGATTTGTTGCAGGGGGAGCAGCCCATTGGACATCGGCTTGTGCTCCACCTGCCCCCAACATTGTAGTCTTTCTGCCCCCCTAGGGGAATGATAGGGGCAATCACCTTCAATGTGAACCCCTTGGAGAGCAGAAATCCTGCTAGGAACAAGGGTTCACATAGAGGTGGGGCCGCTCACAATGAGCATGGTCATGTCTATACCCCAAAATGGGTAAAACAGTCTTTGGGGGCCAGATTGGATATTTGCCCTAATCTGCCTCCCCCTAGGGTGTTAGAAAACCCACTAGACACTAGGGATGATTTTGCGTTTGGGGGATAAAAGTGGCGCAGGCATTGCACTCTAGCATTGGGCAATACTTCCATGTCAAAAGAGACAAACCATAATTTTGGCCTCACCAGAGGGCAGAGAGATGGTTTGTTCCTTGGAGGAGAAGAAAGACCACTGGATGACAGGAATATATTTTATTATACAATAATTGTTTAGGTCTGTCCCATACTGACATCAGGCTCCACCATAATCCCTAAAGCCCGAACAGTCCTTCTCTGCGGTCTAAATTGCAAGCAAGATGCCAATTGATTCTTTTGAGCATTGATTTTACACATGGGCCCAGAGGGAAGGGTTCAATCCCAATATATTGTTATACTTGCCATGGCCGATGGCTGCACTTTTTGGGCCTAGGTAGGCCACCACCCGGGGAACCTACCAGTCCAATATATTTCTGAAAAACAGACATTGAGAGGAGTCCAGGGTGCATTACTCATTTGGATCCCACATCACTTCCTTACCCACAATGCCCAGCAAGCCTCAAACTTTGCCTAAAATCAGGCATTCTCCTTGCATTTTTGTGATCAATTTACAGAATCCACAGGGATCCAGAAAATCTAACCCATCCAGCGTTCCCCTACTTTTCCCAATAAAAATGCTACCCCACTTGTGTGGGTGGGCCTAGTGCCCACAGCAGGAACTGATAAAACCAGGGTCAATTAGAGTCTTCCCAGGCTGGTATGTGTGTTCCCAGGATATTGTACATACTGTAGAAATGCTTTTTAAAAAGTTTAAGGATATGCCAAGATGTGCCTTGTATTGATGCTATGTCCCAGGTAACTGAGTAACATTTCAGTAAAGCATTTCCTGAACTGTTTCAAAACAATCACTTGTTGGAATGGGTAAATACAATGTCAATGAATACAATGATATGTGCAGGCCTGACAACAGCAAAACCAATTTATGCAATGTCAACATATGCCATAACCTGTGCCTGCATAACCATGATTTAGAAAAGGGGGTGGTGATGAACAGAGTGTCTGAGTTAAACATCACCATTATTTATCTCACTGCCCCATCCCAGCTCAGAACCTGGCTATATGCGAATCAGTCTGTCCCTGGCCCAGTGCATCATGGGAACAGGGCAGACTAAACTACCAAGCCAATTCTTCACCAGAAAGGAGACAAGCTACCGGGGACCGGTTTCTGGCATTTCAGCCTTCTTCGGCCCGGCTTGCTTGAATCCTGATGGAGCAGTGAGAAAGGGACTCATGTCTGAGTATACCCTGCCACACCTATAGTGGCCAAAAACGATTTAGAAAAGGGGGTGGTGATGAACAGAGTGTCTGTGTTAAACAGACCACTCTTACCCAGTCCAAAGATCAGGGCTTGATCCATCACCGTTATTTATCTCACTGCCCCATCCCAGCTCAGAACCTGGCTATATGCAAATCAGTCTGTCCCTGGCCCAGTGCATCATGGGAACAGGGCAGACTAAACTACCAAGCCAATTCTTCACCAGAAAGGAGACAAGCTACCGGGGACCGGTTTCTGGCATTTCAGCCTTCTTCGGCCCGGCTTGCTTGAATCCTGATGGAGCAGTGAGAAAGGGACTCATGTCTGAGTATACCCTGCCACACCTATAGTGGCCAAAAACGATTTAGAAAAGGGGGTGGTGATGAACAGAGTGTCTGAGTTAAACAGACCACTCTTACCCAGTCCAAAGATCAGGGCTTGATCCATCACCGTTATTTATCTCACTGCCCCATCCCAGCTCAGAACCTGGCTATATGCAAATCAGTCTGTCCCTGGCCCAGTGCATCATGGAAACAGGGCAGACTAAACTACCAAGCCAATTCTTCACCAGAAAGGAGACAAGCTACCGGGTCCCTCACCACCCCTTGTTGTAAATATTTTTGTCCACCCTAAGCGTGGAAGGGTATTCTCAGATGTGAGACCCTTGCTCATTGCACCATCAGGATTCAAGCAAACCGGGCCGAAGACGGCTGTAATGCCAGAAACCGGTCCCCGGGAGCTTGTTTCCTTCCCAGTGTAAGAATTGGCTTTTGTAGTTTGGTTTGCCCTGTTCCCATCATGCACTGGGACAGGAACAGACTAATTTGCATGCAGCCAGGTTCTGAAACTGGGATGGTGCAGTGAGCTAAAAAACGGTGTTGGATCTAGCCCTGATCTCTTGACTGGGTGAGAGCCTTCTGCTTAATTCAGAGACTCTGTCCCTCACCACCCCTTGTTGTAAATATTTTTGTCCACCCTAAGCGTGGAAGGGTATTCTCAGATGTGAGACCCTTGCTCATTGCACCATCAGGATTCAAGCAAACCGGGCCGAAGACGGCTGTAATGCCATAAACCGGTCCCCGGGAGCTTGTTTCCTTCCCTGTGTAAGAATTGGCTTTTGTAGTTTGGTTTGCCCTGTTCCCATCATGCACGGGGACAGGAACAGACTAATTTGCATACAGCCAGGTTCTGAAACTGGGATGGTGCAGTGAGCTAAAAAACGGTGTTGGATCTAGCCCTGATCTCTTGACTGGGTGAGAGCCTTCTGCTTAATTCAGAGACTCTGTCCCTCACCACCCCTTGTTGTGAATATTTTTGTCCACCCTAAGCGTGGAAGGGTATTCTCAGATGTGAGACCCTTGCTCATTGCACCATCAGGATTCAAGCAAACCGGGCCGAAGACGGCTGTAATGCCAGAAACCGGTCTCCGGGAGCTTGTTTCCTTCCCAGTGTAAGAATTGGCTTTTGTAGTTTGGTTTGCCCTGTTCCCATCATGCACTGGGACAGGAACAGACTAATTTGCATACAGCCAGGTTCTGAAACTGGGATGGTGCAGTGAGCTAAAAAACGGTGTTGGATCTAGCCCTGATCTCTTGACTGGGTAAGAGCCTTCTGCTTAATTCAGAGACTCTGTCCCTCACCACCCCGTGTTGTAAATATTTTTGTCCACCCTAAGCGTGGAAGGGTATTCTCAGATGTGAGACCCTTGCTCATTGCACCATCAGGATTCAAGCAAACCGGGCCGAAGACGGCTGTAATGCCAGAAACCGGTCCCCGGGAGCTTGTTTCCTTCCCAGTGTAAGAATTGGCTTTTGTAGTTTGGTTTGCCCTGTTCCCATCATGCACTGGGACAGGAACAGACTAATTTGCATACAGCCAGGTTCTGAAACTGGGATGGTGCAGTGAGCTAAAAAACGGTGTTGGATCTAGCCCTGATCTCTTGACTGGGTGAGAGCCTTCTGCTTAATTCAGAGACTCTGTCCCCCACCACCCCTTGTTGTAAATATGCATAACCATGTCAATATCCATCAATACAATGTCAATGTTAGCCCTAATCTATGCCCACCCAACAATGTCAATACCGGCAGTAACTTTGTCAGTGTATGTCATAACCCATGCATGAATGATAATGTTGTTACCAGTAGATACAATGTTCATATATGCTATGACCTAGAGGCAAGCATGACTGTATCGATTTCAGGAAAGATAATGTCAGTGCACGCTATGACAACTGTATGTACAAAGTTGAGACAGATAGATAGTTGCACCACAAGCGCTCTGAGGAAATAAAACACGTTTTGCCAAAGGCTTGCATTCCTCAAAAATACCACAGTGCTAGATACCACATGTAGATAGGAACACTCAGCCAATCAGGAAACAACATGAACAATACATATTATGATCACCCACTCCTCTTACCAGACGTTTGTACACATACACACTGGCCTACACTAGCTCTTCCAGAGGTGGAGAGCCATCTCTGTCCTTAACTGATTCCCAAGCTTTTTAATTTATGACTGAGATACTGTTTAGGAATGTAGAAAATGACTTTATTGGTACCTCAAGAAATGTATATAATTACAGCCGAAAATGTGTACACCGAGAGGCTTTCCTCAGACATATTCTGTCAAGACTCTACCGGCCGCTGCATTTAATTAAACAAACTTATTCCTGTGTTGCCAAACGCCTCTTGTCTCTTCATTTCTTTAATATAAATTCATATTGTAACAACGCTATTTTTGAATGTTACAGACCTAACATTTCTTCTTGTTAGTGCCTTCTCCTGATCCAGGAGTAAACTTTTTAGTTGTCACCTGAACACATTTTCAGGAAAACTAAAAGGAAACAACCTCATTTGCATTCCAGCATATTAACCATCTACTAGATTAACTCAGGTTAAACAACTATACGGTTTCCCACTAACAAGTGACAGCAAAGCTTTGTTCTTCCCTTGTTTCAGACACTAAGTTCAACTACATTTCTAAGTTGCCTTTTCCTAAAACTCACCTTCTATCCAACAAATTCAAGCAACATTGGAAAGCTATCCTAATTAATTATTCACACAATAACAAAATAGCAACCATGTCCTTCAAATCCTTTATTGCAACAATATTTTTGAACTGACATGCCACAAGATTTCAATGTATGCCCATAACTCAGTACAGTTACCTCTCTCCAACTAGGTTAAATCACACCCATCCCCAAAAATCCCAAGGCTGACCCTAATGATCTCAACAAACTCAGACCTACCTCCAAACTCCAGTTCCTATCCAAAACATTGGAAAAATGTGTCTTGCAACATCTGAATCATCATGTAAGTAAATTCTCCCTCCTTGACACCTTTCAATCCGGTTTCAGGAAAGGTTGTAGTTCTGAAACTGCAATGCTCAATATAGCGGATGGCATTCACAGATCCTTAGACGGTGGAGATGCTTGCCTTCTTATACTGCTTGACCTATCTGCAGCTTTCAATACCGTTAATCACACAGCCCCACTTGAATCTCTGAAGTTTCACTTTGGTGTCAATGGCACCGTCCTCAAATGGTTCACATCGTTCCTAAAACACTGTGCACAACAAATCAAAATCAACTCATGTCTATCAAAATCCACACAGCTCACCCTGGGAGTGCCACAGGGCTCTATTCTCTCCCCCGCCCTGTTCAATCTCTTCATGGAACCCCTTACAACCATCTTGAAGCAATCAGGGATCAAATATCACCTCTATGCGGATGAAAATCAAATTTACTACGAAATCAAATCACCAGTGGCATTCGACATCTAAACTTCACTCTGAACAAGATGTATTCAAGGCTTAACTTTAATCACCTTCAACTAAACACCAGCAAAACAGAAATAATCCTATTCACCCCCAAATGTAACCATCTTCCTATTCCCAAATAGATCAGTGACCTGAATGCCTTAAATTGCTCTCTCACTCCATTCAACTATGCTAAATCCTTGGGCTTTCGCTTAGACAACAACATGTCAACAAAAGAACGCATTAAAAAATCGGCCAAAGAAGCGTTTTACCCACTAAAACACCTCAAGAAGCTCAAACCGTTCATCCTGCAAATGATTTCAAGATTGTGGTGCAATCTCTGATCCTCTCCAAAATAGACTACGGAAATGCCATTCTCACTGGGATACCAAAATCTCACCTCGCACCACTGAGATCAGTTCTAAATATGGCAGCCCGGCTCATTACTGATGTCAAACGATTTGAACACATCACTCCTTCTCTCAAGCGCCTCAACTGGCTTCATATTGAAGGAAGATGTACATACAAGACTGCATGTATCATCCACAAAGTCCTCCACTCACATTCCCCAAACTACCTAGAAAAAGAGCTTATGAAAGCAGGGACTACTAGATCGTTGAGAAGCTCCAACACACTTTTGCTCCTACATCCCAATCTAAAAAAATCCTCTACCAAGTCTCGCTCTTTTTCTAGAAATGCTCTGAGCATATGGAAATCTCTACCTAGCGATCTGCGATGCAACCCCTCCTTACCTGGCTACAAAAGAGACCTGAAACTCCTCCTCTTCAACAAATACATTAATTCATAGACTACTGCTCTTGGTCTATTATCCCATGCGCAGGCCCGAAAGTTATGTCATAGTTGACCTTAATACACAATCTGGCAGAGGAGAGCCTTCTCTGTGCCACTGTGGGCTAACATTCCGTTTTTCGTACATAGACCCTCAGGCCCTCCTTTTTTATGATAGCCTTCTTGTATGGAATATACCTCCAGTACCCCTCTCTTACAGTCAGTGGCCTCCTTCCTTCAAGGTGAAAGCAAGGCAGGTTCACCAAGCAGGATGCACAACTTTCTAATTCCTGTTCCTGAAACTGTCAAATGGAGATGTCAGTCAGTGAATTCAACACAGGGGCTCTAGGTTTGGTTTCACCTCTGCTGGTGTGGGGCCCCTGACAGTGGTTGATCAGAAATGCTGGTACACTGACTAGGGGTGCGGGCCTTAAATCTATAGCTGTTTTGCATACAGAGATTGGGTATTCCACAAGTCTAGTTCTAGGACAGGATACAAGTAGTTCCTGGCTTTTAGGTATTCACCTCAAGCAACAGTCTTTGATTTCTAGTGTCAGCTTGACAAAGTGGTAACGATGGGAGCTCCCTGCCAAGGGACCCCAAAATAAAAGGCACAAAAATGGAAGAATTTTTCCACTCAACTATCTCCCAAACAAGCAGGGGTAATACCTTTCGGAAATAATGGAGCATGAAGTAGGCAAAGGTAGTGCTTACACTTCAAAAGGACCCTGTGACTTGTATGCACCACACTGTAGAGTCTAGTAAAGAACATAGGACCTCAGTAATGCATTGGCAAAGCCCTGCAATTCACATTGCTGTTTGGCTGGCACTCTCTAACCTCCATCTTATATACAATGTATACTGAGGAGATCATAAAATAAGTCGTAGGATGCTTTAGTTAAGTACAGTGCACATGCTCCATGCTCCTCCTATTACACATATGTAGAGCAAGCATGCATATGCCATCTATTTTTCATATGAAAGAAGTGAAGCAACAAGTTGCAATGGCATAACAGGCAAATAAAAACAGGAGCGGTCAGTAGGCAATTCTCCCCGTGCATGTAACAGGTAAAATGGCATGTCCTTTGTTAGACCGGTCATCCTTGGTGTGGTTTTCCCCCTAACCTTTTTCATTTAGTCCTCCTGTTCCGCTGACTTCATTTTTACTGGCCTTAGGACCCTACGCACTGCTAACCAGTCCTTAAGTGCTTGTTCACCTGTACTTAAAACATGGTAAGATTGGCTCATACACAATTGGGACATTTAATTTACTGTAAGCCCCTGGTAAAGTGCTGCTACCAGTGCCCAGGGTCAGGTCTGTAAATTAAATGGTGCTAGTGGGTCTGCAGAACTGATTGTGCCACACACTTAAGTAGCACTTTAAGCATATCTCAGGCCTGCCATTGCAGCTAAGGGTGTGCAGTTGTAAACTGGCATTTTGCCAATAAACCTTTTTCAGGCCCAGACTTTCCTTCATAATACCTATTACTCACCCCTAGGGCAGTCCCTGAACAGCCCAGAGGGCAGTGTGCAGTTTATTTAAATCATTGGACATGTACGTTTAAGATTTACATATCCTTGTAGTGAAAAACTCCTAAAGTAATTTTTCGCTACTGCAAGATCTACCTCTCCCATATGATAACATTGAAGTTACCTTATTACATTTTATACGTGTAATTACCAATTAAGACCAGGTGATCGGTTCAAGTTTGGTGTCTTTTGAATTGTAATGAAAAATAATAACTTATGATGAAGTTGGATTGTAAATTACAATTTTGAAAATACTACTTACATATAGTTAGCATTTTCCTGCCTTAGACATTTGGTGCATGCAGCCTGTCTCTGGGTCACATGAATGGGTATGGGTGACAGTTGGGCTTTGTGTACTCCTCCTAAACATCCACACACAATTGGGAGCTTAGGTGGGCCTGAATGGGTTATCAAGGCAGGATGGGATGGAGGAGCTAGACGTACCCCACTTACACGCAGACAGATTATCTCCTGTCTCCACACACAAAGGGCTGCAACCTCCCTGTAGTTAGTCTGGAGCCAGGACAGGGAAGGCATCGCATCTGTGAGCTTCAAAGGCCTGCCTCTAGAAGCTTCTCCCTACTTTAAAGATACTAATGGGTATATTTACTGAGCCTCAGATGCCACACTTCAGTACACTTCTGGACCTGTGGATACTCTGCCAGGAAGAACTGCTGAAAGGACTGCCACTCTGCTTGACTGGTGCTCTGAAGGGCTGCAGCCCTGCTGTGCTGACGTGCTACTCTCTTACCTGGGTGAGAAGGTCTGGACCTGCATCTAAACACAGAGTGTCTCCAAGGGTTAGTTAACTGGCCTCAACATCTGAAGCCTCAGGGACACAAGAGAATTCCAGCAACCTTGCACCTGCATGTGTGAGTCTACCCTGCCAAGTGGTGCCCCTCCAATACTGGACTCTTGGAAGTGGGCTTAAGGTGCTCTGCCAGCCCCTGTGGATCTAGCGGAAAATACATTCTGCGCTACCCTGAGCAGAACTGATGCGTCTGCATTGCTGCGTGGATTGGAACCGTCGCAAAGACACACATCGCTACTACAGCCCATCAGAAACACCAATGAACAACATGTCCTCAGCACAGGCTCTCGCATCCTTCATCTAATGAAACCTCAATAACGACAGACTCTTCATTGCAGCCTCACAGCTATTCAGTATTGACCAATCGCCACGACTGCATGCCGCATCCTTGACGCAGGGCTTTGCATCACAAGCCCCATTGACCGGATCCTCGACAACGATGCAGGTCCTCGCATTGTAGCCTTACCACATCTCAGAACCAATGCACTGCTTCGGCTGTGCGAGGCATCTTTGATGTGGATCCTTGCAATACTCTACAAACCAGGGTTTACGCTACTTTGTTCAGCGGCCCTAACACAATTTCTTACATCCTAAAGCTAGAGTTACTGTCATTACTGTCTTCCTCCACAGCCCAGTAAGCTGATGGTAGTAACACTCAGTAAAGGAGGAGTGCACATGGAGTCAAGCTCCGGGTCATATTCCATGGCACAGCAATTCTTCAACCTAAATGTGTGATTGTCATGTGCTGAGGCCAAAAAATTGAATAACTCATGAAACTGGCAATGGAGAACTCACAGACATGTGGGTCGCTCACCAAAGCCATGAGAGTACTTTTTCCATCACAATAGCATCTTATTTTTGATAGCTGTATATACTGACCTTCTAGTAATATGGGCAATTCAGATAGTTGCTAAATGATGATGGGTGTTCTATATTTCCAGTGTTTTGATCATTGTATATAGTGCACACATGCCCTTGTAGAAAAACACCTTTCGATGCATAACTAGCATTATAAAATGCTAACAAGAGTTCATCTCACTTTTCCTGGTTGCTAAACACATTTTCTAGAACACAGAAAGGTTTTGCACAGTGCTTAATTTGAGCCGGTGGTTTCCAGTGCTCATCACCGGCATGTAATCACCAACACTCGCGCTTTTCATGAGCAGCAGTTAAGGCCACATTCATGGTATGGGGAAATTAAGTAAATTGCCCAGAATTGCAGGATGTTGAGCCGATGCTGAGATTTAAACCTGGTTCCCCAGCTCCCAAGTTGGCAGCTCTGGCCATTATGACACATCCACTCTCCATTTTCTTGCTCAGTAGTTGGTTCTGTTTTAGGTGGTGCTAACACGAGAAATGGGCATGTGCAAACTGTCTCCTGACGCGACCCCTGGTACTTATGTTTTTTACAAATCAACCCCTCGATTTACAACATTTCACAATGCTGAAAGTAAAACCATTATCTGGTTCACATGTTATGTTCGGTTCATGTCATTTATTATTTGATTTATGCAGAGAATGATAAGTCCTAAGATACATGGTATTAAGTATACGGATTCTGGCGCCACTTGGTGGATTTGCACAGATTATAGCTATTGAAAGATTATGTCAACAGTGCTCAAAGGTGTGGAGAACCACTAAACTCCACAGAATATAGCATGGGCTCTGTACAACTCTACTTCACTCCCAAGCACACGTTATGTATAGAAAGGTTTCCCCGTCAGCTCAGAGACACAATAGTTACAATACAAAACATAGACACTTTTTTTTTATCCTTTCTTTTCAGTCTTTTACTCTTTTGATTTCAGCCACAGCCAACACGTGTTTCGACGCAATCAGGGCGTGATCCCGCGATTCACCAAGGCTAAATTCTTCAAAGCGTTGAAATTTCGAATGTGGTGATACTTCCAACCCACATTGGGGTTCCGAATAAGTTCGCGTTATTCTTGATACAACTTCAATATCCCAAATTCTTTTGTCTTTCACGTGGTATTCTAAGGAGTTCCAGAGTACGGCATCTCCAAATATATTAAGGCGTCCAGAGAGTACGAAAGAAGGCTCCTAGTATCAAGAATATTGTCAAATCATTAACTATGTATTATGATCAACTACCTACATTGGTTTTCATGATGATTCTATGTAAGAGGTTGCAATGCAACCTCTGGATTGTTCTAATGTACTGTGCACTGACCCCTCCCCATTTGAGTTGCAATTTCTAAACATGTAAAATGAGTAAGTCAAATGTTGAATCAGGGCAATACCTTAACAACTTGCTTTCCATGTCTCCGAAAAGGCTTTTGTCGTCTTCGAATCCAGCTCTCTAACAAGCATGAGTTCTGGGGATCAACAATGTGATTTTTGGAAATTGATATCTATATGCTTTACTCTACAAATACAAAGCATCAGTACAGCTGCTCAAATCACCATTCTTCATAAAATTAGCACCATGTTCGCTTTCTATTTGGCCAATGCTTGATTGAATTTTATTTTTGTACATGGCAGGTACTTTATCCGTCCGTACACTTGCTCTCCCTGTGAGCCTCTTATAATTGTAGTCCTACGGCAGATGTAAGATATTGCCTTGAACTTGGCTAAAATCTGAAACATTAGGGGATTCTCTTTTACAAGTCCTTAAAAGTTTGAAGCAGGTGTAATACATTCTAATAAACTGCAAGAAGGGGCGTTTTAAGGCATAGGCATACTGGGCAATTGCCTAGTGCCCCTTTCTTTCAACAGGGGTACAAAAGGGGGTGGTGATGGACGGAGCATCTGAATCAATCAAACACTCATACCCAGTCAAAAGATCTGTGTTTAATCCATCACCGTTCTTTAGCCCACTCTGCCACCCCAGTTCAGACATGGCTATATGCAAATCAGTCTGACCCTGTGCCTCATGGGAACAGTCCGCCCGAACTGCCAAGCCATGTCTTTCCTGGACCGGAAACAAGCTTCCGAGGACCGGTTTCTGGCATTCCAGCCGTCTTCAGCCCGGCTTGCTTGAATCCAGTGGCAAAGTGAGCAAGGGACTCACGTCTGAGCATACCCTGCCACACTTATGACGGCCAAAAGTGGTACAAAAAGGGGTGGTGATGGACGGAGCATCTGGATCAATCAAACACTCACACCCAGTCAAAAGATCTGGGTTTAATCCATCACCGTCCTTTAGCCCACTCTGCCACCCCAGTTCAGACATGGCTATATGCAAATCAGTCTGACCCTGTGCCTCATGGGAACAGTCCAGCCCGAACTGCCAAGCCATGTCTTTCCTGGACCGGAAACAAGCTTCCGAGGACCGGTTTCTGGCATTCCAGCTGTCTTCAGCCCGGCTTGCTTGAATCCAGTGGCAAAGTGAGCAAGGGGCTCACGTCTGAGCATACCCTGCCACACTTATGGCGGCCAAAAGTGGTACAAAAGGGGGTGGTGATGGACGGAGCATCTGAATCAATAAAACACTCACACCCAGTCAAAAGATCTGGGTTTAATCCATCACCGTTCTTTAGCCCACTCTGCCACCCCAGTTCAGACATGGCTATATGCAAATCAGTCTGACCCTGAGCCTCATGGGAACAGTCCAGCCCGAACTGCCAAGCCATGTCTTTCCTGGACCGGAAACAAGCTTCCGAGGACCGGTTTCTGGCATTCCAGCCGTCTTCAGCCCGGCTTGCTTGAATCCAGTGGCAAAGTGAGCAAGGGACTCACGTCTGAGCATACCCTGCCACACTTATGGCGGCCAAAAGTGGTACAAAAGGGGGTGGTGATGCACGGAGCATCTGAATTAATCAAACACTCACACCCAGTCAAAAGATCTGGGTTTAATCCATCACGGTTCTTTAGCCCACTCTGCCACCCCAGTTCTGGCATGGCTATATGCAAATCAGTCTGACCCTGTGCCTCTTGGGAACAGTCCAGCCCGAACTGCCAGATCTTTTGACCAAACAATAACATTTGAAACATCTCCCTAAAAGTTGTCATCACATAGAATGATGCAGATGCTTGTCTTGCTTACCAAGTGCTTGCTGCAATGAGTGCAATACGTAGCACTTTAACAAAAATATCAGAATCTTTGCTCACAGAAATTCTCCCAGGGGTCAATCCCAATGGCCAATCCGATAGCACTACAAAAGGAAATCTCCTTAAACAACAGGCTCTTATGTAATTTTCCAAACAATATATTGAACTGTGCAACCTCTCTGAAGATTTCCTTTCTAACGTTCAAGATTCCTTTTCAATTGATGATTTTATTGACCTATTACAACTTTTGGCACACAAACTAGTGGCCATGATGTAGTACAAGATCTCACAATAAATGAATGGTCCATAAATGATACTACAAATCCTATGGAAAATATATTTATTAATACAACAAATGAAAAAGAGAGCTAGCAGGTAAGACCTAACGGTTCTTACTGATGACAATTCACTATAGTGAAAGTGACTGAACACCCCAAACATAGATGCCCTTCAAAGACACTTACAACAAAAACAGCCTACTATTAATCACATAGGTGAAACCTAATGCATTTACTAATGCTTGTTAATACTTATAAATCACTCCTAGGGTAGTCCCTAATTGTTCATAGGGCAGTGTGCAAGGTATTTACAATGTAGGACATTTATATTTAATTGTACATGTCCTTCCAGCAAAAGATTATCAAAGTGGATTTTCATTGAAAAGACTGGCGCTCCCATGGAAAATCACATTGTAAAAATATAACAACTTATAGTGCTTAGCTTCAGTTTGAGAGCAGCCAGACACATGATTCAAGGAGTCATTTTATTAAATTAAAAATTATCTAGTTTGATTCTATATTTCAATCGTTCAATTTTAGAAATGCTAGTTTTAGATAGTTCTCATTTCTCTGTTTAAGCCAAAAGGTCCTTTCTGCCAGTGTCACTGAACTGCTGAATGGCTCCCCTATCGAGATGTGGTTTGCCCAGACAGTAAGCAAAATGCTTTGGTCTGGAGAGGTGTGTTTCCTCCTTGACCAGGATGCCCAAACCCTTCCTGATTTTTAAAGGATGCCTACCCTGATACTGGAAGATGTAGCTTACACTTAGGCCTGACTCCATTTGCCTTCCTAGTTAGCTTGGCTCCAAACCCAGGAGGAGGTGGGAGCTGCTCCAGAACTGGTTTGGAGTGATCACAAAGGAAGGATTGCCTATTTCCATTGCCACACCTCTGGTACATAGAGTTTTGACAAGGGAGAAAAGGTTCTTCCAGGTTGGATTTAGAGAGAGAAGAGTGCTGTGAGATAGCTTGCAGTGAACCACACAGGAAGTCCTGCAAAAATGAGTAGGGTCACCCTGGCACTTTATACCATAGGTGAGGGATTTGCCATACGTTTACACTACCCACAGGCAGGTACTGGGCATAAATGTGGTGCCTCCTAGTAACCTTCTCAGAACACTCCTGGACCTGTGGAGAACCTGAAGTATAACTGCCTGAAGGAAGACTGGACCTGCATGCCCTGAACCCAGGACCCCAGAGGTGATTTCAAAGTCAGTTGGCTGATCTCCTTTTTGATCTACAAGGAAACAGCAAGCTAACAGAGGCCCTTTCCCTGGAAATGCCCAAATGGCTATTTCCATCTGGACCTGCCTTGGACCCTGCTGGAGTAAGTCCTAACTCCCATGTGCTGCCTCCAAGGCCCTGAACCATTTGACTGTGTGCTGGAGTAGAGTACTCCTGGCCAAACTACAAATGCTCTGGCTTTTTTCCAACTTTTCCCCCAGAGAGACCTAAACCAGGATTGTGCCGAAACCATAGATGTTGAATTACCGATCGGATTCAATTTGCCTATTTGGCTCGCTGAAAGCAATCTGAATTGCAGAAATGTTTCTCAGCCCAAACATAGAGAGCTTCTTCAGGACCGACACCAAGCAGCAACCTGTCGAGGCCTTCCTGGACATGGGCTTTGCCCGCTCGGATATTCACCTCCTTTGCCGACTACCATACCAGGACACCTCTCTCCAGTAACCCACCGTCTTTGAGCCCTGCGTTGAATCCTGCTTGCAGCTTTCCCCACCGACAACTGATAGACAACCACGTTTTCTCCATAAAAATGTGTTAAGACTTTCCACCAGGATGAACTTGATCCTTATATCTGACCCCTGTTCCATCACGGTAAGCCTTCACTTTTGACTTTCACAGAGCTTGACTAGATAATCACGATTGCTTCTTTGTGCTTTTTGGTGCTATTTTGGATTAAAACTTTTAAAATTCTGATAGCTTCTTCTACTTATTGAATGTTTGTCATTTTGATGTAATTTTCTTTATTAAAATGTACTCTATTTTTCTAAATAGTTTGAGAGTTTGGGATTTTTCTTGTGTTGTGGTATACTTTACTACTGCTTGAGTGCTGCATAAATCCTTAATGTATTGCCTCTAAGTTAAGACGTACTGCTTTGCGCCAGTACAACATATGGCTTAGCACACGTTTATTTACTGACTTTAGTGGTTCACCCTGACAAGGATTGTTATGTTATTGTAGTGGGCTGGCCCCACATGTTCAGGAGATATAGAAGACGTAGCCGAGTTGAGTTAAATGTAATGTATTAAGTCCAATAGTAGAAGTTACAGCAAGCCCCACCAGGAGCAGCCAGCTAGATGCTCAGCCCATCTTCCAACTGACAACGCTTACACACAAGGCAGCCAAATATTCCACTCTTGTCACTCACGCCAACCTTCTACATGGAACACTCACACTAGCTGACCAGCTAGGGACAAGGTGAAAGGGAACATTACAGCATAACATGATTATACTACATATCCTCTCCCTTTTATATTGAAAAATAGATAGAACCACATTAAAATTAAAACAACGATACACAGTAATGTACACATGTTGAAAACAGTCCATAAACCCTGGGATGAATGGTAAAACCACATCACGAGAGGGAAAACAGACAAACAAAGGAGGAAAAGAGAATGAAAGGATAAAACACACTAACACCATCCTCCTCCTTTAATATTTAATGCAAAGTGTAAAAGTAAGTAGTGTAAAAACAGCTCACAGATACAAGTGAACAACAACCACATTGAAAGTGAAGGGGAAACATACCCCAAGACTAAACTGTGGGTGTACTACACCCAAAGAAGTACTCAACTAAGGAGACTGTGGCCAACACACCACCCCTCCTGTGAGGGACCATGCTAAGATCGGACTAATCCATAGGCTAAGCAGGGTAAAGACTAATGTTGCAGGGACTAGCATCCAAGAACATGTGCAGCACAAGAAAACAATACAGATGCAGCACAGTGTGACACACGCACACATTACGTCAACGTGAAGAACAGGGTGACTTACACACAACAGGACAAAGTGAGTCGCTGGGACAAGGTGAAAGGGAACATTACAGCATAACATGAGAATACTACAGTTATGTTATATTATATTGATTTGTATAGCACACACATCTCCCAAGAGGATACCCATGTGCTTGGAAGGTGTGTAGGTTTGTGGTCTTGAGGGTGTGATTAATATTTGAGGTAGGTTCTTATCCCCCTCAATAATACTTCTGATTATTACACTTTACTAGTACAAAAGGCATGTGCATTTAGGACAAAAAAGCTATTTGTACGTTATATCAACTAGTCAATGGCATTCGACAAAATGGATAAACTCTGACTTTGGGCTAAATTAGCCTAATATGGTTTAGACCCAGGTCTACTTCATCTAATAGTTGAATTTCACAATGAAACCTGAGTCCATATAAAGTTAATATGTGACAGGAGGGGCATGACCCCAAAAATAAGAACTCAAAAGGGCTTCAAACAAGAATGCATTAGTCTGCTACTTTTTCCTTTTTGTTAAGCTGATTTACCAGAAGTATTAAAACAAAACTGTAAAGATGCACAAAATTAGCCAATGTTCAAGTAGCATATTTAGTTTATGCCAATAACTTAGTTATCTTATCTACTACACTGAATGGTCTACAACAACAAATGAATCAACAATAGCAGTAAAACACAAAAAAACTTTATACATATCTCGGTTTAGTAGTGGATAAGAACTTACACTGGAACCTGCATCATTAAAACTTTTAACCCAACTGGTGGCATAAAAAGATTTTCAGCAAAAAGTGGTGGGAGGCAATACGTCCCACCTTGATAGTGGCAAAACCTAAATTTGTTCCCATCATATCTTATGGCGCATTAAACTGGAAGAGTCACACACTGGAAAACAATTGAAATACATGTTCTTAATTGTATACGAAGATTATTGATCTTAAGATCATGAACTTCAAATCTTGTTTAAGACTTGAACTGGTGTTAACACCACTGAATGCAAATATATGCATTAACCAAACAATTATCCTACTGACTGTTACTCTGCAGGAAAGCACATAATAAAATTAGTTATTAAAGAAGAACTGCTCAGAAACGATATAGACGTAGTACTTTCTGAACATTATTCAAACAGGTTACAGTCAGACTTCAATATTCTATGTATCCTTCCTTTGCACAATTCTATGGCTCGTGAAGAGAATCTTCAAAAGAGAATACAGTGTCGGTTTTCCAAGACCTACTATGAGTCCATTCAACATATATTTTGTTTTTATCCTGGCTTGCCTGATTTACATAGAAAATACTTTAAACACATTTTTGTACAGGAGCATAAGATCTGTCACTGATGCTAAAACTGTTGGTCACACCATGAAGTGTTTTGAATTATCTATCGACATTGATGATAGTAAAAGCAACTGATAATTTTTTAGACTAAATGTAATCATAAGGTGCTACAAAGTTATTTTAATGGCATGCTATTTATTGATTATGGTTTTAATGAACCGTCAGAAATAAAGAATGCAAACAATCAGTTCTATGGTATTGTTTAGAAGTCACTCATTTTAATTTAGCACTAACTGATGCTGTTTCTCTTGCAACTGTTAACTCACTCGACTAAACGTTGTTTGGAATGTAGAGTTGTCTGTGCCATTTAGACGTTTGGCTGTTAGACGAGGAGCTGCTTTTCATCATATGGTAGGCAACATATTAGCAATACATGTAGTCAACAAAATGCGACAGCGTTAGCCTTTTCCCCGGCATGAGCCACTCATTAATGTATGGTGCTACCTGTGTTCCAGAGAACCCCGTTTGTCCATGTATGAGGGGTAACTTAAAGTCTTGAGTTTGCAATTTTTTGTGACTTTGAGAATGTTCCTACTGACCAGACACAGATAAATAAACTCCTACCTAAAATGAAACACTGTTCCCTGACTTTGGAGGGTAAGCCAGCAAGGAAAATCTCACATTTACCATATGATGTTCTGTTGACAGAGTTTCACACACCAGAGCTTATTTTTGTTAAACAAATATTCCATCCTGACCTTCTGGGGAATAACAAAGAGGTGTGACCTTCTATGCAGGCCCTTACCTTATTACCTCTGAAAATATGCCATCTTAAACATAATGCTTTGTTAATGGAATATCCAGGGGTTTGGCACAAGTATTAAAATTTCACTCATCAAGGTCTGGAAAAGTCAATGAATTTACTTAACGAAGGAAAGAAACACAGTTTCCAACTTAACTTGTTGGTTCTAACTGTACACATATTATAATTGACTAAAGGTTAGCTAGAAAGCAATGTCAAAGGAAAGTGTGCAACTGACATTAGTTACTATCAAAAAGGCGAAGTTTATATTATTTTAGACAAAGTCAAATACAAAGTGTATTTGCCAGTTGAGTAAACTTTGTCCTAAATTGTAAAATGTGTTGCTTCTAATTAGATTAAGTTTGTGTTGCTCCCAGGCCATACATATGAACACTTGAGAACATCTAAAGTTTATTTAAAAACTGTAAATCTGGAATGATCTTTATAATATTCTGTTGTTCTGCCCTAAATGTTGGAGAGCAAGAATGATGTATTTATAATCCTAGTTACCAAATCCGGCATCGGGTCAATAAAAGAGGTTTACAAAGTACTTCATGCACTGGGAAATCAAATGTTGTAAATGCAGTGGCCTGTTTTCAAGGCATATATGGGCCAGATGTATGACCCTACCAATTTGCGAGTCGCAATTTGTGTTGTTTTGCTACTCAAAATCTGCGATTTTCAAATAGGAAAGTACAACAGTGTCTCACACACTGTTTGCAGTTCCGAATGGGGCCGCAAATTGCCTCCCTCATTAATATTAATGAGGCAGGTGCAAATTGCGACCCCATTAGGAATGGCACTCCCAGGGATGGTGGCCTGCTGGGGTCAGCAGACCACCATGTCTGTGACTGCTTTTAAATAAATCGGTTGTTTTTTTAATGCATCCTGTTTCCCTTAAAGGAAAACAGGATGCATTTAAAAGAGAAAAAATGAAACATTTCTGGTTTTTTTAAGAGTAGGCAGTGGTCTATGGAACCCCTGCCTGCTCTTAATAAATATTTTTGTTGCCAGTCACAAAAGGGAAGCGGTCCCCTGGGGCCCGCTTCCCGTTTACGAGTGGCTTATCACCCATTTAAAATGGTTGGTAAACTGCAAGTGTTTTGTGGCCACAATTGCGGCCGAAAACAATCTTACATTGCAGTGGGACTCGTTTTTAGTAAAGGACGTCCTTGGAACGCCCCTTCCTAATAGTGGGTCGCAAACCCTATTTTGAGAGTTGTAATAGGTTACCGACACGCAAAATTGAGTTTGTACATGGGGCGGACCTATTTTACGGTTGGAAACGGAACAATTTCACGTTTGCGGCCACAAAAAACAGTCGTTCATCTGGCCCATAATGCACTGGGCATTTATATAATACGTTTGGGACGATTGATTTTGAGTTGAGTTCCAACGATGCATTTCATTTTCGTTCGCTCTCTTGACTGTGAAGTAGAAGCATTTTCAATGATTGTTTAAATGGACACTCATTTATCTAATATTTGAAATAACGTAATGTAATATAGATGAAAGTTAGTTCATTGAGCAATTGAGGCATCAAAACTATTAAGGACAACTAACTGTTTTTTAGAAAACAAGAGACACCTGTTTTTAATGATGAATTCATAGGCCCTGTAAGAATCCTGTTACATAATTATTGCTCAACAATCACATCCAAGACATGGAAAATTGTGTGACTGACCAGTTTGTGTGTTCTCAAGAATAATACCCTTGCACTGCCATTCTGCTAAATAGGTTTTCGAGTCAATTTCTTTATCTCTTTTCAGTGTTCCGAAATATCTAATCCACAGAGGACCAACAACACACTGTTCAGAGGTAATAAAGACACACATGCAGCAAGGCTGCACTGCAGTACAGACACTACCAACTTGTCACTGCAAAGTGGCACTCACTTCTCACCACCATCCTTCCAACTGCATTTGTTTGAGTAAAATTACTTCACAATTTCCGCGGTATGTATGAAAATTAGCACCATTAAAAGGCTTTCACACAAATAGGCAGTATCTCCAAAAATGCAGCATTTGAGATCTAGGTACACCAGAGAAGCTGCTATGCTGAAAGCACACAGTCGTAATATGCAATTTAAGGATAAAGGAACAAAATATCTACAACAACAAAAAATTGGAACTAAGCTAGTTCACAATTCGGATACTGTATTAGGAACCCCTGTCTCACTCCATTAGCTTATTGAAAGGTGTTTGAAATGTGCCTACTGACCAACTCCCTAGAAGTCAGCACCATGTATAGCAACATGAACAATATTATTGTGTAGGAACACAAACATTTGTGTCCTTTCTGTAAAGAAGTAGGTCCTCCCAGTGATATCTCACAGTTTATTTTCATTGTGTTGCCTCTGCTCTAGTGTTGTACCCCATAATGAAATCTCACCCACTGTAATGCTCTTGGTGGAATGATTTTGCGCTGTAACCTTCAATGCTCACCTCGGCTGTGGTAGAAGGCTCTGAGCAGTTTGTGTCTGAATATGTACGTACACGGCTGTGAGCAGGTAAACACAATCTGTTGTGTGTCTCGGCCTGGTACCTCGGTACACATTGCTCTGTTAAAGATATAGCCACACTGAATTGTAATTATTTTGATTTAAGTGCAAAAGAGACTGCACCATTCCATTTTTCTATACTGTAATGCTTCGCTGTGCACAGTATACATACATTGTGTGTGGGCGAGTGTAACTTTAAATTGAAACATGATATACAATTAAGTTTTTCTGCCTTGTATATAAAATCTCCAGTCTGAAATTCAAATATGTTGTCATGTTTACATCTGTGGATTTGATAATATTTTATTGATATTGCATATTGTCCCAGACAGTAGTTAACAAGGTTAATCCTTTCAGCTGCCTGCATGGGAGTGTTAATTATGCTGGCACAGCAATGGTCCCAAGAAGCAGTAGGCTCATTTCAGGGGGATTAAATATTTGTTGATGGAGGAATTGTGCTGGACAGGAGTCTCCAAAGCCATCATCCTACACTTACTTGCTAATGCAGGGATGGGATGCACTTAAGTCTCAACAAAATGAGGGCCCAAACTTCTCTCTCTGCTTTAGAAGTAGGGCTCGTTGATATCCTTCAACAGGAACAGGTAGGTCAGTGTGGGTAAAAATTGGCTAAGAAGGAGATGTGCTGCAGCTTCAAACTGAACTACCATCTTGAATCGTACAAAGACTGCAGCACAGAGGTTAAACAGAGAGTGGGCTACGCTACAAAAAATACTCTTTTGGATGGATGGATGATGTGGTATTGTTAGGTTAGATGATTGTCCCATAAATTACAGGACATGCACCTGCACAGTTTCCTAACATTGAGAAGGAGCATGCTAGTACAGCAGAAGGAAAAACATAACTGAAGAACCCATGACCAAAATAGGGAGCTTTATGCATATACTATGGACTTGGTGAACTCTTCCCAGTGCTTCCCACACCAGATGCCTAACTCCCCTACCAGGGCTCACAAAGGGAGGACTTGCTGCTGACCTTGAAGGAAGGATCTTCCTGAATTTCTGTCTGGCTAGCCTTGGCCTAATGTGTGGCCACTGTAGACTTTTATTGTTGAGTCATCCTGCAAGTGGCGATAGGCCTGGGTGGCAGGGGAGTGCAGGCAAGGAGTGTGGTCAGCTGTGGAGATCCTTGAAGATTTCTGCCTGGATGACCCGAATTACTGATCAACAGGGCTTGACATGATAGTAGGTTGAGACCCCTAAAGCTAAGGTACTTAGCCTAGGCATACTTTAAAGACTTATCACGGGACCTCTATGGCCAGACCCATAGTAGCTTTAACGCTCCTGTAAACTGTTCTGTCTTTGGGATGTGCATATCAGCAACCAGCTTGTGAAAGACTACTCTGTAAGACAAATATCAAAGTTGGGTTACCTCTTCACTTCCCAAGTAAGCACCATTATTTTCAGAGTGAATGCGTGGTCAAATGTTATAAAGAGCCTTTTCCAAGATGGTGTCCAGGATATGGTCTGGAAAATCCTATCTAAGATGAAGAATGGTCTATTTCCTGTCATGTCATTTCCTTTTAGGCCATGAATACGGAGGCATTTCCAAATGAAGTATGCAACATGTTTGCATATTTTTCATTGCATCATTGCATTATTTGTCCCCTTCCTTATAATATCTGGATGTTAGCTTGGCTTGTCTCTCATACCTGGTCATGCAGTAGTTTGGTGCTAGCCATTTTCACGGTTCATTGTCTGTATCTTCAATCAAGACTCTAAAGATTGCCAGGACTTTTGTCTGCTTTTGAGATTTTGCACCAACTTGTGATACCCCAAAAGAGACACTTCATTCCTTTCCCTTATTCTATTCTGTGCAGGATGGCACACCATAGCTATTGGGAGGAGAGCCCTGTCTTCAAATAATCTAGAATGTGAATGTGCTGACCATTCAGACATCAGTTTTTGATTTCTTCCAGAGGGCCCATATGTGTTTGTGTTAGACCTGTCATCCTTAGGGTGGTCTTACCCCTATATTTTGACTTCTCACCTCCACTTTTGCTATATTGTTTTCTTGGCCTTATGACTCAGAGAACTTTACCACTGCTAACCAGTACTATAGTGCATGAGCTCCACCCCTAAACATGTTGTCATTGGTGTATATCTGATTGGCATTTTTGAATTACTAGTAAGCCACTTGTAATGTAGAATACCAGATACTCAAGGCCTACACTTCACATGCTACTAATGGGCCTGCAGCATTAATTTGCCACCCATATAAGTAATCTTTCTAACTTGTCTCAGGCCTGCGACTGCAGTGCCTCAGTGTGCAGTTTCCTGCCACTTCGACTTTGCATTTAAAACAACTTGCCAAGCCTTAAACTCCCCTTTTACTAAACATAGGCCACCCCTAAGATAGGCTGTAGGTAGCCCTAACAGCAGGGTGCCATGTAAGTAAAAGGTAGGACATTTATTCATAAGCTTTACATGTCCTAGTCCTAGTAGTGACAAACAGCCGAATTTATTTTCCACTACTCCTCTCATTGGCTAGCATTAGGAATTCCTTAAAACACCTTTATGCTGCAATTCCTAATTAGAACAGAGTAGCTAAATAATGTTTCATATCTTTTGAATGGTAATGATAAATTCTCTTTAATGGTAAAGCTGGATTTTACATCACCATTTTTGAAATGCCACTTTCAGTGAGTGGGCATTTCTCTGCTCGCAGCCTGCCTCTAATACACATCTGGACTGGGTGACAGCTACACTTTGTAGATTTTCTCTTGATAGCCCAAACACAGGAAGGGTGGGTGTGACAGAGGACTTATTTGCATTCTGATAGCCTTCCTTGATAGGAAGGGGGAGAGGGAGCTCACACTTGCATCTAAATAGGCTGTTTCCTGTCCCCTCACAAAGGACTGATAACTCCCCACAGATATCCTGACAGACAGGCTAGAAGGAAAAGGGAGCTGTGCACTTCAAGGAGCTGCTTTGAAGTCACACCCCACTTCAAAGGCACATTTGGTATAGGTACAGAGGCTCTGACCCTACCAATTCAATACACTACTGGATCTGGGAAGAACTCTGCTGGAGTAAGGACTTCTGTGTTGTAAGGATTGCCACGTTGCCTTGACTAACTGTTCTGAGAAACTGCTTCTATTCTTTGCTGAGCTGCCCTGCTGAGGACAAGGACCAGAGACATCTTGAAATAAATTGTTGACATCAGTACCTCCGACAGCAGCAGAATAAAATAATATGATTTGTGAGACTGAGAGAAGTACAGCTAAAAAAGGAGCTCTCTCCATCTATCGAGTGGTGTGCCATTTACACATCTACAAGTGCCTCTACTCAGGGAAATGAGTCTAAAGGAAGAGTCCCAAGGAGTTCATACTCAGTCGCTTTAAGGAAACCCTTCATTAAATCATAACTGTGCATATCACATTCTAGACACACTGCGCCAGAGACCCTTACAGTAATAATGTTAGAAAACGTGGACACTTCCACTCAATAGCCAAAAGTCCAAAACTTTCTCTTCTGTTGCACAGACTGGAGTGGGAATCCTACATTTTACCCCTCCATAGTCCAACACTTTCCCTATCATTGCATAAACAAAAATGGGAATAGAATGATTGGCAAAGGTGTAGAGAACAGTACTAAGAGTGAGTTCAATTAAGGACAAACTGGCACACAGTTTTCAATCCACTGAGACCCCCATACCTGGTTACGATCAAAGAAGGTCAAAGAGGGTTTCCATAAATACAACTCATGCACAGCATGTAAACACAGTTACAATTGCAGGAGTTATAAGAAACAAAATGGAAAAGATAGACAGATTTGAAAAGTCATGACCTGCACTACTGAATTTGTAATTTACATTCTTGAGTGCCCTTGTGGCCTCAGATACATAGGCAGAACTAAATTACAATTAAAGAATTGTATCATGGAGCATCGAAGTGCCATAACTAATTTGAATTTCAGCTACCCCATGGCTAGACATTTCTACAACAAACAGAAGTGACAACAGACTCCTGAAATTCTTTGGAATAGACGACATCATGAAACAGATATGGGGAGGGAATAGAGAAAGACAGTTGCGCATCCTCAAATCACAATATGTAATTGACCTACATACCAAGATGCCGTTTGGCATGAATAGCAAGGAGTAATTGGCAACACACATAGGAGTGTGAGTGGCTGTCTCTCGGTAATCTATGTATCATGAATATTTGGCTATGAGGTTTCAATATGATTTTGAATTTTGTATTTATATATTGTTTTTTCTCACAATTTATCATTTAAGGGCACAAGTCACACCACAGTCTATAATGATCTGAACCTAATAGTAAGAAGCACCGGCCCAAGCATTTTGACTATATTATTGGGACACTTGCCCAGTAATAGTATTCCATAGACAGTATTATTATAAAGTTACATTTATATCCATGACATCTATTAGGACAATTGTCTGATATTGGATTAATAAACAAGAAAAGAGTGTCCAATGGTTGTATTCGACCACAGTAAGGAGCAAGTAAACGGCTTCACTTAGGACGTTAAAGAAAGCCCTCACTCACCACCTAGTGATGACATGCTTCATCATCGGGCCCCACCAAAGAGACCGAGTGTCTCTCTGGTGTGCTACAATGCCAGATTTACTGCGGAGCGGGTTGGTGAGTTCAGGCAGTATTGTGCAAAGAAAACAAACTAGTGAGTGGTGGATGGTTAAAAATAGTCCGTAGTGTATCAGAATTAACTTTATTCTAATGATCACTAAGGATGGGTTAATAACAACTAATGTGTTGGAAATTCGTCCACAATTAGTTGAGTGGTAGTTTCCTAAATATCAGTCGACATGTTTCAGCCACGAAACGGTATGATTTTACCTGGCATTCATCAGGACTCTGTGTGTGCTAAACCCTGGTGGTATGGACTCGCTAAGGCCCACCCTTACCTAGGGGCGTGAAAGTGAAAATTAACTAAGAGGTGTAAAGTGCAAAAAATTAGGAAGACAAGATTGTCTTCCTAATTACTCCTGGTTTAGGAGGCTTCCAGCTTTAAGGTTTCTGCACTTTTGTGGTGTTAAGGATTCACACCATGGGTCACAGGAGGGGGGTGGGAACTTATTTGGCACACCGCCCTCGACACTCGCCACCCACTGTATACCTGCATCTACCCTCGACCGGACCCCGAAGATATTGGATTAATCCAATTATGGTTTATCGTTAAAGGGATCCAATCTATATGAGAAGCTCATAATATATTAATTTTATAAATATAATAGCCATGGACAAAAGAATATTAATTAGATATACTATCCCATGATCATAAAAATTTGTGGTTATCATTTTTGTCATTTCATGCACTATTCATAGGATAAAACACATGATTTTGTTAGCTTACTATGACCCCTTCAATTAGAAATCTAAAGGTTTTTTTATTTGGATGTCGAAAATAACAGTCAACAGGATAAAATGCTGAGTCTTTTTATCATTTCCATGTCGTCCAAAGTGAAAGTAACTTTGTTATTCAATGCAAATTAATTAGAATATGAATTTACGATTTACAACAATTATTCAACTGAGAATTAATCATGTTGTTATAACTTTTTGATGAATTACGACGAGAGGTACAACGTGTTTTCAATGTTTTTTCAATGTGTATTTTCTATGTCTATGATGATGTCATACATATTTATTGGGCATGTTAGGTACAATATGCTAACTTGACAAACTTCGTTCCAGCCGAAATATGTTTTTTTTGCAGAAATAACACTTGTATGGAACTGGTGTGCCGCTTTTCTCCGTTAAGCTGAACGGGCTCTTGTGTGATTACATTGGGAGGCTCCTGCCGCTCTCTTGTGCGACATTTCCGCACTCAATTACAAAACAGTCCTTGCAGGAAAAAAGTAGGGCGCTCTGGAGTATAATCACAGAGATACATTATTTCACCACCATAAGCTGACAAACGCGCTTCGTCCCTCCCGGCCTTTGTTAATCTTTGCGTTTCTACTCCATCTTTTCACATTTATAGAAACCTTCACCATTACATGTCTCTCCTCATCATAGAAGACAGCCTATACCTTTCAAGTATGAAGAGGATAGGCATTTAACAATGTGGCCATCATAACATGATCTATTTTGATATATCAGCTCTCTACAATACATATTGATTCCATAAATCGCAGATAATCTGACTGGCAAACAAACAGTTATTGCTCACTTGGGTACATATGATGATAATTTTCACCATAAATGATATCGGCTACCCCAATTTTTTCGCACCTTATTGTTCTTAATTTCATAATTGCACCCTGAATGGGCAGTAGACCAAACAGCTGTTTCATATTAGGCTATGTCGTTCCACAAATACCACCTCATTACTGCCAATCTCCCCTCTGACTTGCTGGATCAATTGTTTATTGATCATCAAATAGTATGATGACTAAACTTATCACATTTGCATGGAAAGACGGTGATATGCTACTTAAAAGTATAGATCAATTTAAACAAGAACTTTTCAATTAAGATAGTAAGAAATATTTTGACAAAAAAATAGAAGAAATATCAGACTGACTAAGCATGAAGAAGAGAACATCCTTAAAAAATAGATACAATTCTCAAAATACCAACTCGACTACCAAGAAGGTAGAATAATAACATTCAGCCGTAGAGTTGGTGAGCTTAGAAGAAAACTGAAAAAACATTGCAGAGCTTGGCATCCCTTCAAATTGGAGAAGTGAGAGACTCCAGAAGTGATTTGAGTGAAAATGACATCTCTGAAGATGGATTAGGGGGCGAAATAGATACAAACGTTCCAGAATCAAGACATTTTTGGGAGGAATTTTCCCTCCTGAATCAAGGCAAGAATCAACAGAATTGTCAGAATGACTGAGATTGCGGCAGGGAAAAAGGAAGAGAAGGAAAAGGCAGAAGAAACGGCAACGCAAAAGAAAAAAAAGCCGCAACATCTACAAGAATCCAGGAGAGGAAAATGGAGAAAAAGCAAAGGCAGACCCCATGAGAATAGATAGAAACAAGGGGACAGAAGAAGGGACAATAAAGACACTCAATAATGAGGTAAATATATTCACTCGCCCGTCCACACCTATAGAAACTTAGGTTTTGCTATTGGGATTGCCTTTTTGTCCTGTGAATTCCTTCAATTACTCACAGAGTAGGATAGATCTTTTGTAATTCATAAGAAAATTAAAACCTCATATATGGCATAAACTGAATGTTAGAGTTGCTTCTCCAGTGACAAATGGACCACGGTTAAGTAATCTAACGATTGGCGGCATTGACGCCCTAATTACTTTAGCAGAACTGAGTATGGAACAAAATGATGAACCTGAAGAAACTGTGAACCTAGAATCCCTATTTCTATTTATTTATTTATTTCTATTTTAAACATTTATAGAGTGCGACAGCTGCCCCAGCCAAGAGGCGTCCCGGCGCTAAAAGCAGAAGAGGCAACAACATCGACAGCAGCCTATATGGTAGGAAAAAGAAAAGTTTTAATAGCTTTCCTAAAATCAATCTGATTGTTGAGACCACGAATATGGAGAGGCAGAGAGTTCCAAAGAATCGCCGCTCTATACCGGAAGAACCAACCTCCGGCCCGGGCCTTCCTGACTCGAACACCGCCAGCAAATGTTGGCCCATGGAGCGTAGCTGACGAGAAGGGGCATACAAAGAGAGCAAATTCATCTCCACCTCAGGGGCTTAGAACTTCAGGATTTTTAAGGCTATACAGAGAGCCTTAAATGAATCTGCTGAGCCACTGGCAATCAGTGGAGGTGACGGATGGTATTGGTCACCAAACAGACTCTGCGCAGACCCACAAGAGCTCTGGCTGCAGCGTTCTATGCTCTCTGGAGCGTCTGTATTTCTGCCTCATTCACCCCTAAATACAGAGAGTTCACATATTCAAGCATAGATATAATCAGTTCTTTAATAATGATCTGTCTAGTAGGGGCATCAAAGAAACCTAGAATGGGTTTAAGCCCACGTAATAGACCAAAACATGTGCCTTCTACCTCTTTGTTTGCGTCTGGAAACTAAGCGCGGTGTCCATCCACACCCCCAAGTTCTTTACAACCTGTTTCGGAGGGGGGGTGCCTAGATTCCTGGGCCACCAGTGTTCGTTCCATAACCCATGGTCCTTTCCCACCAGCAACACCTTCGATTTACTAGCATTCAGCTGGAGGCAGTTAGCTGTCATCCAATTGGCAACTGCAGCAAGATCACCCTGAAACTTAGCGTCGTCGTCCCTGGAGTTTCTTGACAGTGCTACCACCAGCTGTGTATCGTCGGCATAGGAAACCACTGTCAGTCCTCTGCTCTTGGCCAATGCAGCCAGAGGTTGAACATATAAGTTAAAGAGCAGAGGACTCAAGGAGGAACCTTGTGGTACACCATGCTTGATGGGAAAGGTAGATGAAGAAAACGGGGGGCAATCACCTGGTAGGTCCTGTCAGAAAGGAATGACACTAGACATTTTAATGCAAGGCCACTGATGCCGCCTCTTCCAAGTGGTGCAGCAGGATAGCATGGGACACAGCGTTGAACGCGGCACTGAGATCCAAGAAGATCAGTGCCGATGTCTGTCCTGCGTCCAGTGCTGCCCATAGATGGTCTGTTACCGCCAAAAGCGCAGACTCAGTACCATGGCCGGGACGAAAACCATTTTGCGAAGAATCCAGTATATTATTGCTGGTCAGATGTTCTGAAAGAATGGAATTAATATAAGCTTTCACAATTTTAGCAGTTCAAGAGAGCAAAGAAATTGGCCTGAAGTTCTCCGTTTATTTGGCATCCAGAGACGGTTTTTCAAGCAGTGGCAGTACTTTGGCTTATTTCCATGCTATAGGCACAACAGCCGAGCTAAGCGATAAGTTGATCACTTCAAGCAGGGGAGAAGTAAGAGGTAACATTTTCCTAAATTGATCAGGTTTCAAAGGGTCCGCTGGTGAGCCGGACTTGATTTTAGCACAGAGAGCGGATAACCGGTCCTGTTCAATCTGAGAAAAAACCTCTAAAGTATTCAGCGTGCCATTGCTGGGCAGTTCAAGGCTGCCCAGATCAGCTATGGGGAAGCCTTTATAGATATCTTCTATCTTTTTTTAGAAGAACAAGGCAAGTTCCTCACATTGCTGATTTGAGGAAATTAGTGGGTCCGTCGTCCCCTTCTGACTTTTCTGTTCTGAGACAATGGAAAAAATGCTCTTCGCAGGATTGGTACTCTTACTAATTTCCTTTGCGTAAAAAGCTGCACGTTCAGTATGGGTTGCTTTATGGTAGATCTTTACTGCATCCCTATATTGAACTTTAGATAGCAGATCAAAATCTTTCCTCCAAACTCTTTTACATTTTTTACAATTTTTTCGCAACCGCGCACATTTTTCATTATGCTATGGGTTCGATTTCGATAAATGATTTGGGGACCCCTTGGCTGGGATCAACTCTGCTGCTGAGTGATCCAATTTGAGAAGGCAGAATAAGCCTTGTCAGAGCCCATTGGCAACAGAGGGACAGAACTTGAGAGAAGATTGTGGAATTGATCCCACTTGAGCTTTTGCCAAGGACATTTAGAGGAGTGGGGATTGTCAAATTTACGCTTGGGAGCAATACCCTGAATAGCAAAAGGGACCAAAAAATGGTCAGACCATGCCATAGGTACCAGCGGTAGAACCGTAAGGGACGGAATGTTGGTAAACACCGGATCCAACAGGTGACCAGCCAAGTGAGTAGGACCAGAAACCCGCTGCTCCAACTGGCACGCCGCTAAGTACGCCGTCAAGTTTGCCACATCCATGTCCGAATAGTTATTTAAATGAAAATTCAGATCTCCCAAGATAGTAAAATTAGGAGAGTTAGCCATCAAGGTTCAGACAGTATCAATAAATGCCTCCCTAAAGGCTTTAGATGGATCCGGTGGACGATATATCAATAGCCCAGTCAACGTACAGTGGGGCTTAAGGTGATTTTAAAATAGGCACATTCGCAGCCCACAATGTTCTGTTTAATAAAGGAACAGGGGTAGCCGATATTCAGAATAGCCGCGATACCCCAGCCTCTTGTATTTCTATTAAGGGTATGAATAACAAAACCCTCAGGAACAGCCAACCCTGGAATCCTCACTGCGTCTTCAGAGAGCCAGGTCTGGGTTAAAAACAGGGTGTCTGGCAATTTAGTTTCAAGTAGGTCGTGGGCATTGGCACAATGTTTGACCAACGAACGGCAAATTAGATTATCAGGTCTCTGTCTGGGGTAGGAGGGCAGTCTCGTACAGCTGCTGGGGCGATAGATATAAACCCACACTGTTTGCAGCTGAAGGGGCCCTCTAAAACCTCCAACCCATGAGTAAGGGGTAATTTCCCAAAATTGATGGCGTGTCTGGCGTAGGCCTGGCGCAGATGGGCGCAGATGGACTTGCCGCGCCCGCTGCGCACGTCCACTGTGTGGCCGGGCAAGCATTCTGTTTATATAACCCCCAGTAGCAGAAATGTGTGGAGGAGAGCGGGGCCACGTCCCTCCAAACAAACAGCACACGCTGCGGTGGACTGGGAAATGGTAGAAATAGTGCGGGGAGCAGCACTCCGAGGTAAAGAGGGTTTAAAAACAGTTCCAAAGTGACACAATATATTAAAAACTAAACATGCAAGCGATAATGCAGGCGCCGGCAATTGGTTGCTACCTACTGTTGTGTGACCGAACAAACACCCTGCTTAAGTATCCCCCAGTAGCGGAAATGTGTGGAAGAGGGCGGAGGTTTTGAACTTGGAGAAATCTGTCTGACTAACTTTAAACCAGAGACTACATTTAACTCCACGCTCCCTCCTTGTGCAATTGATACTTTTGAGATATGGTCATTAAAGATTTGAAATGTTTGACCAAAAAAAACTAGATGGAAATCAGATAATCTGCCAAAACCGAGAGATTGGAATTAAAGAGCTTATAAAAAAACCACAGCATTGCCATTTGTCAATCTGACAAGGGTGGCAATGTTGTGTTTCAAGATATACAAAGTTATCTCAAAGAGGGTATGCAACATTGAACAATCCATAATGTTATGAAAGAGTTTCCAAAGAGGTGACAGAAAAATCTAATGTGAGTTACTATAAGATGTTGATTGAGTGGCACAAGCAGGGACTTATTGAGTGGAATGAATACACCTTTCTACTAAACAAATTCCCTAAAATAGCCATATTATACCTATTACCAAAGTTACATAAGAACCGTAAAAAATCACCGGGTAGACCTGTTATGTCTTCAATTGGTTCCTTGCTTTAACACACATCCAAGTAAATAGATTTCTTCTTATGTCCGGATCAAATGGCTTTGCCATTTGACAGTAAGGATTTTTTACACAGAATATATGATATTACCTGTGTAGAGACTTTCAGTTTGATTACTCTGAATGGGAACCGCCTGTACACCAGCATTAGGCATAGTGATGGTGTACAGGCATACATACACTTTTTGAAGGCTTGTTCTATTACTTAGCTGCACCATACAGCAATGCTGATCTCTATGATTGAGTTCTGTCTTGAGAACAACTTTTTAATGTTTAACAACTTGCTCTTCAGGCAAACACAATGGGCACCTGCTTTGCTCCCAGTTACCCGAACTTCATGATAGGGTGGTGGGTGCAGCAGGTGTCCGAAGCCTTTGATGACTACAGTACACATGTGGTACTGTGGTCATGTTATATTGATGACCTATTCATCATCCGGAGAGGGAACCACGATCAGGCATCCAGAATTTTTTATGATCTAAATAGCAACACATAAAACTTAAAATTTGAGGGCCATATTGTCTTTTTTTTTGTCCTCATTTGCCTGCCCTCGTCTCAGATAGCCGCCAACCGCCAGCGTGTCGCACTCCGAGGTACTCGAGATTTTACCATTCGCCCACTCGGTGACACAATTCAACAAGATTGGCAGAAGATGAATCTTGAGAGGAGGAGGTGATGGATGGGAGTCGACTTGCACCTCCTCCAACTAGGTTTTTAAACCTGAAGGACCAATGATAAAGCGGAGGGGGGGCCCTGGTCCTTGGAGTAAAATAGGAATAATCATAGGACCGGGGGGAAAAAAAAAACCCCGGGCACTATCTCCAATGGACCAACAGGTCCCAAAAAGCCAAGTTACGTTTGCTGCAGGTTCTGGCCAAATCGACTTTAGATGTTTCGTACATAGATGACAATCAACTTGCATGCGATGGTGCCGTATTTTCCGCCCAAACTTTACAGATTTCTCTCCTGGCCAGCAAAACTGCATAAAATAAGAAGGACTTTGCCTGACCAGTCATGCTAGCATCCGAACGAAAGATAATTAATGGTAGTGTGATGGACAGAGAGGTGTTTAAAATTGAGTCCAAAGTTGCTTTCACTTCCTCCCAGAACCGAGCAATGTAAGGGCATTCCTTGAACATGTGCACGTCTGAGTCCTCGACGCAATTCCATTTATTGCATTTCTTGCCTGGGAGGAATTTAGACAATCTCAAGGGTGAGAGGTAGGCACAGTGTATCGTAAACAGCTGGTTACGTCTCAGCCATGCTGGTTTAACAATTTTGTATAGGAGGGTGAAAGATCTCATCCAAGTTTCAACGCTCTGTGCGCCTAACTCTTCCCCCCACATCTCCTCGGGAAGAGTAAACTCCCCATCAGCTTCCTCCAACAAACTCCAGTACCACTGGACCACCTCTTTTCCCCCCACTTGTTGTTCCACCAGCTGTTGTTCTAGGCTACTGATCTTCCCAAGCGGAATCCCTTTCCTACAAAAAACTCTGGCCCAGCTATCCAATTGTAGGTACTTAAATCTAGAGAACCCAAGGCCCAGCTTTTCCCGCAACACCTCCCAAGACCTCAATGACCCTGCAACCAACAGTTCTCCCCATCTTGTTATCCCTCCATCCCTCACCGGGATCGCTACCCTGTCTTTTAGACATAGTGGGATACCCGGAGAGTCCCACACAGGTGCATAGTTAGAAAAGTAGGGCAACCCTAATTTATTCCTAATCTGTACCCAGGCTTTCGCCAGGGACAGAAGAATTTTTAACTTGACTTTATTAAAACATTTTTGGTCCCCAAATTTAAAAAGGTATCCATCGGCTGGTAACGCCGCTCCTACTAGCATGGCTTTAAACATTGTCCCAGTGAATGCATTCAATGGTGTTTTTAAAAGCATTCTCGAATGGGACAGCTGAAAAGCCCATGCGTAGTACTTCAAATCCAGCAAGGCAAGCCCCCCTTTTCCCTCCTCCTCCTCAACTTCTTCCATGCCAGCCTCGAAGATTTATAATTCCAGATGAAAGAATTTATCTCTCTCTGGCACATATCTAAGGTTTTAGCATCAAAGGCCAGGGGAATAGTATTAAAATAAATGTAAATTTGGGGAGAATAGACATCTTTATCAAACTCACCCTACCCAGTATGGTAAGTGGGAGATTGGACCAAGATTTTAACAACTTCCTACATTCATTATATACTCTCTCCAAGTTAACTTCAGCTATGTCCCCTATTTCTTGGGTCACACGAATACCCAAATACCGCATAGAATTGGTCACCTCCAGCTGCAAATTGGGGATATTCCATGCCATGATGTCAGTTTTGCTGGCATTGATTTCATACCCTGAAATGCGACCGAATTCTTCAGCCCTCTTGATAACCGCAGGAAATTATGCCACCGGACCAGACGTTAAGATGAGGATATCGTCTGCATAAAGTGCAACCCTCCTCTCCCACTCCCCAAGTTCTCAGCTCCGTAAGAGCTGAGCAAACGGTTCGATGTATAAATTAAAGAGAAGGGGAGAGAGTGGGCAGCCCTGCCTCGTGCCCCTCATGATGTTAAAGGATTCTTTTAAGGCACCATTAATAAGCAGCCTTGCTGATGGAACATTATACATAAGGGTGACGGCCCGACAAAATTCTTGGCCGAAGTTAAGCTTCCTCAGCACTGCGGCCAAGTAGGGCCAACTGACCCTATCAAACGCTTTAGTCGCATCTAGGGTGAGAGTTGCCAATGGAAGAGAAAAAGCAGAGGCAATGTCTATTGCCCCCACCAAATCATACGTCAAATCAGATAACTGACGCCCTCTAATAAAACCCCTCTGGTCATGGTGGACGATTTCCCCTATAACTGACCCCAATCTTGCTGAAATAATGGTGGCAAAGATCTTATAGTCACTATTCAAAAGTGATATTGGTCGGTAGGACCCACACTCGGTTGGGTCCTTACCTGGTTTGAGGATCAAAACTATAGTCGCTTCACCCCAAGATTTTGGGGATGCTTCCCCCTTCCTAAGGATCCCATTAAAAAGGGCTGTCAGTGTGGGGGCAATAGCATAATCCAAAGCTCGGTATACCTCCCCTGGCAACCCATCCGGGCCTGCCGCCTTCCCCTGTTTGCTTTGCCTGACAGCTGTTCTTACTTCGGCTTCAGATATTTCCATCTCCAGGCAATCACTCTGTACTGTGGAGAGAGATGGCAGGGAAATCTGGTCCAACCATGAATCCCTTGCCCGCTGATCATTCGGGGTGTCCTCCCTATAGATCTCCTCAAAAAAATCCCTGAAAGCAGTACCAATCTCCTGATTAGAAATCCTGGCTACACTCTCCCCCTCAACCTCAATTTCTCTGATGTAGTTTTGGGCTTGGTCTGCCTTAACCTTCCATGCCAATATTCTGCCCGCTGCTTCCCCAAACTCGAAATGAGAGATCTTACTCGCCTCCCATCTCTTGTTCACTCTCTCTTGTAAGATGTTCTCCAATTGGTTTTTCAACTCGCCTAACCTTTTTTGCTCATCAGGCGACCCTATTAATGCCCCAAGCTTTCCTTCGATCAGCTTCCTTTAATTCTCGAGGTTCTTAATCTTCTCCCGGTAAATTCTATGCCGATATGAGGCTCTGTTTGTTATACATCCTCGAAGAAAGGCTTTCAGTGTCTCCCAGACCGTTACTAGGGCCGCGGATTCCAAGTTAGTCTCCAGGAATACAATGGTCTCTGTTACCAAGAAACTGACTTCCTCTTCTTCCAATAGGATAGTACGGTCAAATGAATTGAATTTGAATTTAAAATACTTATAAAGCGATGCGTTCACCGTGCGATTTCTTGGCGCTATGGAGACAAATTTTTGCAGAGAGAAGCAGTAGATACTGATATCGTGAAATGGGCTAATAGTAGTTACAGAGAAAAGGCCTGTTTAAACAAGAAAGTTTTAAGATCTTTGCGGAAGGAGGAGTAACATTTAGCAGACCGTAGGTGGTCATGGAGGGAGTTCCAAAAAGTGGGAGCCAAAATTGAAAAATTGGCCCCTCCCCATTTTTTGCGTTTGTAACGTGGAATTTGCAGAAGTGATTGGGACGACGAGCGAAGCTCTCTGGGAGGGACATACTCCTTAATCAAGGAGGTAATGAAGGCGGGAGCAGAACCCTGGCGAGCCTGAAAAACCATACATCCAGTTTTAAAGAGGGATCGTTCCCTGACAGGGAGCCAGTGGAGCGCCTTTAACAAAGGAGTAGAGTGGTGGGAGTGGGAGAGGCCATACACTAATCGGGCCGCCTGGTTCTGAACCATCTGGAGCTTCCGTAGGCTGTACGCCGGGATGCTGTTGTACAGGGCATTGGCGTAGTCCAGCCGGGAGATCACCAAGGCGGACATAATCAGTTTGAGTGACAGAGGAGAAAAGAAGCGGGAAACAGTGCGAATAGTACGAAGGGAGAGAAAACAAGAGGAAACAACAGAATTAATTTGTGAGTGTAGAGTGAGATGGTTATTCATTTTAATACCTAGGGTCTTGACAGTGGAGGAGGGAGTGGGAGGGCGACCAAAAGAAGAAGGCCAGAATAAAGAGTTCCAGGGACTGGAAGAACCACCCGTGAGGACCAGATCAGTTTTGTCCGGGTTGAGCTTCAGATGGTTGTGGCTCATCCAGTCCCTGATAAAAATCATAATAATCTGAAAGTTAGAAACAGAGTAAGAAGAGGAGGAGAGATTGAAAATGAGCTGGAGGTCATCCGCATAGTTATATACGGTGACCTCCAGCTGCTGGAGTGCAAAGATTAAAGGATAGATATATAGATTAAACAATAAAGGGGAAAGAGAAGAACCCTGGGGAGCACCACAAGTGACCTTGAGTGGAGTGGCTGTGAGATCCCCCAGCCGAACCACCTGGGTGCGGTCCCTCAGGAAGGACGATAGCCAAACCAGGGCTGAGCCCTCGATTCCCGCCGCTCTGACACGTGAAAGCAAGATGGAGTGGTCCACCGTGTCAAACGCGGCGGAGAGATCGAGGAGCACCAGGGCCTGGTGTTTGTTTTGGTCTATGCCCTCCCTGAGGTTGTCCAGGACCGACACCACGACAGATTCAGTAGAGTGCCTAGGACGGAAGCCAGCCTGACGAGACGCCAGGCCCCCATTTGCTTCTACATGGGCGCTGAGTACCGATGTGACATGGCGCTCAAGCACCTTGCCCAAATAGGGCAGTAGAGAAATGGGGCGATAGTTAGCTGGGGCGGAAGGGTCCGCACCGGGCTTCTTCAAAATAGGCACTATTGTAGCTGATTTAAGTGCTGGTGTCACAACCCCCTGGGCAAGGGAGCTGTTAAGAAAAGTGATCGGGGGTTGAGTGCAAACAGAATAGATCTGTTGAAGGATACGTGCCGGGCAGATGTCTGCCGGGGGAGCCTGATTTGACCTTTGGGAGTATCTCCAGGAATACTTCTTCGGTGAGGGGGGGAATGGAAGAAAGACAGCCCTGGACAGTAGGGGGAGAGGGTTCAACAAAAGTAAGGGAGGGGGGAGGAATGTTGGTCTTGATAATAGCAATTTTATCCAAAAAGTAGGAATTTAACGAATCACACAAGGACTGGGTGGGAAGAGGTTTAGGTGTAACCCTGTCAGAGTAAGCTAGATCGTTAATTATAGTGAAAATCTCCCTAGACTTGTTCTCTGCCACCAGAATTTTTGTTGAAAAGTAGGCAGTTTTAGCAGTTAGTATGGCTTTTTTATAATCACTTAATAGTGTGGAGTATTGAGTTTTTAATAAAGGACAATAGTCCCTTCTCCAAATGACCAAGATGGATGTTTAATCTTGGCTTCAAGTTTAAGAGTGAACAAGAGAGCGGAGTGGTATGAGAGGTGGGAGGGAAGATAATTTATCCCAGGCAGTAAATTCTTAAGGTAGTAGCTAAAAAGCGCATAATCAATACTGGATTTATGCTTATATTTGAGATTCCTGAAGGACACCCCTAATTTATTCCCTGCCTTTTCCCTCCACAAATCTGCCAAACCAAGCTGTAACATAATTCCTACAAGCATCTGTCTAGATTTTGAAGACATGCAGGCTCTAGAATTGGTAGATTTGTCAAGTTTTGTGTTGAGCACGATGTTAAAATCTCCCATCCAGATAATTGGGTCTTGAGAGGTTATCAGATGGTTCCTTATTGATTCCAGATAAGACGGGTCATCTATGTTGGGACCACAATACCCATCCAATATACACACCCAACCATCAATGGAGATTCTCGCCAGAAGCCAGCTCCCACTCTGATCCTCCTTATAGTCCAGAATCTGGACCTTTGCTGATTTTTTACAGAGTAATATTACCCCTCTCATATTAGCATTATGGTCAGTGAAATATAAATTATCTACCCATCTTTGCTTTTTTAAGATCGTGGTGGCTTCTGCTTTAAGAAGATGTGTCTCCTGAATAACAGTGATCTGCGCGGGGCAGTCTCTTAGATATTGTAGAATACGCTCTCTTCTACTCCCTACACGCAGACCATTAACATTCCAGGACAGAAATTGGATTGATGTCATCGTTTGATGTCTGTCCTCCTCCCCTTATACTTGATACTAAAAAAAGGCTGCAAACGTACCCAGCTAGGACATGGAACAAAGGTAGGAAGGCATGACTCCTGAGGTTTTTTTCGTTTCCCCCCCCCACCTCCACCCCCCTCCCTGCCCCTGAAGAACCCTCCCATACTTACTCCGGCCAGGTGTGAAGCTGGATTTGCGTCCTCTGACACCCTTCCCGTTTTGCACCACTCCTTGAACCCTCCTTGAGCAAGCAAACTTAGGTATAGTTGTTTTTTCAGATGTTTTTTCAGATACCCCAACAAACCCCATTCCTTTTTAAAGCTCAGTGCATCACCCCGTTTTATGTGGACAGGAGAAATAGATTATTTTTTTCCTTTTTTTTTTCCTTCTTTCCCCCATTTTTTTTGTGTTCGTATTCCATATCTTCCATGCCTTTAGCACACCCCAGATTCTCCCTTTCTATCTCCTCAACACTACATTCTCTACCTCCCTTCTATACCCGCTCATGAGATTTATGAATCGGGGCGTCAAGTGACTGAGGAAATATACATATATGTCGACTGCTGTACCTACCAACCCTACCCCTAAGGGAGACGGGTGGGGACAGAATTGAAGTCCAAACTGAGTGTTGCACCGCTAAACTCCACCCTGATAGTGATTACTAATGGACTCCAACAATTCATCGGCCTCCAAGGGGGATCTAACATTGTACATTTTATTGGGAAACCGCATCTGTACAGTGGAACCAAAAGACATGAACTTAATCATCCTCTGGCCCAGTTCCCACTGTCTATCCAGAGTGGATTTTGAAAGATCAGACCGTACTTCGAAAGAGAAGTCAGGGCCCTTTAGGGTTTTTGTTTTTAGAGAGAGATTTAGGATTTTTTCCTTCAGGGTGTGCGTAAGGAAATTAATCAGAATCTTCCTAGGCTTTGTTCTACCAGGATTTAAGCGGAACAGGTCCCGATGTATTCGTTGGATGTCCTTCTCCAGCTCCTCTATGGATTCCTCTAGATTAAGTGAGTCCTTCAGGACTTTAATCACAAAGGTTTTGACATCCCCCCCCTTCCTTTCCTTCTGGGATTTTCAAGAGTTTCAGGTTATTCCGTCGTGAATAATTCTCCAACGATTCGACTCTCTCTCTCATAACATCTCCTTCTCTCCGTAATTTTTGGATCTTACTTTCAGCAATCTCTAGACTAGACTTCAAGAGCCCCACTGAGCCCTCAAGTAACTCTGTCCTTTCACTCAGCCCATCTACTTTTTCCTCCGGAACCTCACATGATGCTCTTATCTCACTCTGATTGGTCTTAGATATCAGGAAGTCGTTTCTAATTTCTGCCCTCATTGAAGCTATTGATGCCACCAGGGCCTCCAATGTGCTCCCAACCTCATTTACTGTCCCGGTTTTACACCCCGCACTTGCATCTACCCCCTCCTCTTGATCTATTGGGGCTTGCTCACAACCAACAACATTCTCAGCTCCTATTTCAGGGAGTGGGGATAACTCAGCCATCTCTAATATCGAGGTAGTAGTAATAGAGCTGTCAATGATAGTACTTGAAGGCGTAGATATAGATGTATCTAGGTGTACTGTGGGTGAATGAACCAATGTATCTATTGCTGTATCTGGTATTAAGTCTAAAACCTGGGGCAGAACTTTAAAAAAAGAGCGCAAAGATGGAGTTATCCTTCCAGAGGTGCTATTGGGAAATCTAATATTAGCCCCCCTCTGAGAACTACCCCTGGTTTTGGTGCCTTTTAACCACCTCCTTGCTATTGCCGCCCCTATTACTGACGCTATTTAAGCTTGCCCTCTGATCAACCTTTTGGCTTTTAATGCCGGCAGTAGGAGGTGTGTCCCCAAGCTTAACACCCTCTGCAGCAAAGCACTCTGGGAATTGTAGTTGCAGTTTTTTTCATGCTTTCTGGCTTTTTCCCCGCTTTCTGCTTACACTCTTTGAAGATGACTTTTTGTGGGGAGCTTTTCTGCTGCTGGGCTTATCTGACTCCGTATCACCCCCCACTCCCCCAGCCTTACTTGTGGGATCCACTACTGACGTGGGAACGTGGCAAGTCTCTCCCTTGGTGCCGCCGTTTGCCTGAGCCTGAGCCACTCCAGGAATCTTCGTGGCTCCAGTATGCTCTCTTTCCGGAACCAAAGGGAGCTGCTGATGACCAGCAGCCACCTCACCGCAGCCCAGCCTGCCTCGAAGCAGCCCCCGAGCTGTACACCCCCGTCAGAGCTCCACAGCTGCTCTACACCACCGGCACCACTGAGGCAGAAAGGAGAGAGGGAGGGGCCGGAGATCCCCATCTCCAGCCCGGCACATTCGATGGTCTTGCTGGGTCCGTGGATTAGAACTCCAGGGAAAAGCCAGCAGTCTCGCCGAAAAATGAGGAAAGGCCAAAAAAGAAAACGGGGGGTCTAAACCGCTCTTATTCCGTCAATATGGTTAGTTCTACAATTACTATTACCGCCCCATTACGGCTCCAGAAGGGCAGCAGCACCGCGGTGCATTGGAGGTCAGGAATCGGACGCACGCACCGCACTAGCCAGCGGCCGCCATGTTCTTCCCATTCAAGGGCCATATTGTCTTGCTTGTGCCTGTCAGATAATAAATGGAAAAGCAACACTGGGTGTGGGGTTCCCACAGTAAGGCCGAGCCTCTCAATCATAAAACAACAGAATAGATGCCAGTACCGTGAACACTACTAAACAAAACTAAATTATCTCACACAGAGAATTAAACTGGGTGCGGATTCAAGCGATTTTTTAGAATTGATCACTGTTTATTTGTCATATAATTTTTTGAAGTTTTTGTTGGTTATTTATTCACCAAACATACACAGAGGAAGTTACAAAACAAACATTACATACAACAGTTTTGATAAAAATGACATTAGCCTAAAAATTGTGCATAAATGACAAAACAATCAATCAGACGTGGTTGATCAACATCAGCATTCAATTCTCGCACTCACACACAATACAAACATACAAAGCAAAATTTACAATTCCAATGTCACAAGTTAGGAATTTAAATGTACACCAAAGAAACTTGTTTGATTTACTCTGAAGTTATTAAAGAGTATCATGAACACAATTTAGTAAATAGAGATCTTATGGTGTAAACACACGGTCTACGCGTTTCGAACCCCTGACAGGTTGGGGGGTTTCTCATCAGGACCTCATAACTGTAAGGGGAGAGAGAAAACGAGACCTAGGTCACTAAATGTGGAGACGTAATGGAACAGACAACTAGCTGCCCTGACTGACGAATACCTCTTACCTTTGCAACGAGTGGTGTGCAATAATTACTCAGTAACCAGACGTTGACAACTACAAAGAGAGGCACAAAGAAACCAATAAAAACCATGGGTTTATACTCTCAAAGAAGCCATCCCTAGGGAATTTATTAAGGGACCATACACTTACTTTACAGCTGCACAAGAAGTCTGTGTTATCTGTGAAAAAAATTGAGGAAAAAAACTTTTTAAAGATGACTGTTGGCCCAATGGTAAAGGGACAAAAAGCAAACGAAGCTGGGCTTACTTGTAATTGCTCTGCATAGGGTGGATTGCCAAGATTAAATCGCGGACCTGTAAGAGCAAAAGGTCCCTGTAAAACACTTGTTTAAGTTTATCTTCTTTAAATAAACAATGAGGATTGCGTTTGAGGCAGTAAAAGCACATGTCCGGGCTTACTTGTAAGTTGTTGTTAATCCGCCGCGTTAAAGTTGGAGGTCCAGGGCAGAGTCGGGGACCTGTAAGGGTAGGGAGCGCTTATGTTAGATTTGGTGTTATGTCGGCGCATGAGCTCGAGTGGCACGCATAGAATGGCAAGCGCGCTTAGCTTCGAGAAGATAGCCGTCTCCAGTATACTTGTCCACGTATAAGTCGCAAGCAAACAGCTCTCCGACTGGCGTCCTGTTTATGCGTTAAGTAGCATTATCACTCCATTTCCGCGAAGTGGAGGATCATGGGTACTGTAGTTCAGATGGTAGGCGGAGCCGCGGACTTCAGAGCCAGGTGATTATGCCTGTGTGTTTTAATACCACTATAATCGATCAGTACTTTGTTTCAAATATCATGGGCATAGTCTCGCAAAATTAAGGTCCTGTTTAATCTCAGCTGTGGTTTCATTGCCAAGTACCTGCTCTATGTAAATTCGAAGGTGGGCGGGGCCTCGAAAGTAAACACAGGACGTAGAGGAAGGTGGCTGCTGTGTCCATCGGAAAATTTGTTGCAGGGTTTGTCCTTTAATCTGTTCACCAAAAGCAGGGTAATATAAATGTAAGGAGAGTTATGCTTAATCAAATAATCACCTAGGAAGGTCCAAAGCATTTGTAAGGAGCCCAAGCGGAGGGTTGATTTTAAGGCATTAGTGGGGGACCCCAACAGCAGGGGGATGTGTTGACGGTGCCACCTATAATTTGAGAGAATGGGGTTGAATGGTAACGTGGTCTTTACAGTTGGAGTGCGTGCAGTGCTACGTAGGATCTATAAGGTTCAAGGCTGGTAATCGAGAGGTGTGATGATCAGTTGAGCTTAAAAAGTTCCGACATTTCATTCAGGCCATCAACTGCAGTATTAAACTTCAAGATGAGCATGGCTTCCCTCTTTGTCAGTTTTGAATCCAAATCTCCTCCTCTTTGGTCTCTGTCGACTTTTAGGCTAACTGTCCATTTGAGGTCAGATTCCTTATGGGCCATAGTTTGCCAATGATTGGCCAATGGCGCGGTCAAGACCTTCATTTTTATTTGCGATTTATGCTGTGTGATCCTTATGAGGAAACATTTGTCTACAAAAACAATCCCTTCCTTCATTTCATCGAATGTTGGAGTAGATCTATCGATGACGTGTTCTTTGTGTGGACAGGCCAAGAAGAACGACTCAAAGAATTCCATCAATGGCTCAGCAATAGAACAAAAGAAATTCAATTCAGCTTGAACTATTCGAAGTATAGAATGCCCTTTCTGGATGTGGCAGTGTATCCAGCAGATGGAGGACTTGTGACAACTTTACACAAGAAAGAAACACACCGAAATAAATTGTTACATTTCACAAGCAACCACCCAAGAAGTATAAAAGATAATCTACCATACGGGCAATACCTTCGAATTCGCCGTAAATGCCATTTCAAAGATGAGTTCATGGCTAATGCCACCAAATTGACGAACAATCTTTTGGAAAGTGGGTACCCCAAAAAATTACTGAAAAGATCAATCAAACGCGCATGGTGGACTCCGCGAGAAAGATTGCTTGAAAGAAAAACAAAAAAGGAAACCGACAGGCTTGTCTTTGTTTCAACATACTGTCCCAATTCCAACTTAAAAAAGGAAGTATCTTCGAACTGGCATCTAGTAAAAAACCTACATACATCGCTTAATGTCAAACCATTGTTCGCTTTTAAAAATAAACGCAGCTTAGCTAATCATTTGGTTAGAGCGGCGATGCCACAAAAAGAAATACTATCAGTCAGAGCCTATGCTGGGTTACCTCCAGTTGTTGGACATAAAAAATGCGGGTCCTGTTCATGCTGTGCTACAACAGAAGAAGGTTCGGTCTTCCAACATAGGAACATCTATTGGAGACACAATTCATTCACCAACTGCAGGTCACGCAATGTTATATATGGCATAAAATGCCCATGCAATCTTCTATATATTGGAAAAACTAATCAAGAAGTCACACAGCATAAATCGTGAATAAAAATGAAGGTCTTGACCACACCATTGGTCAATCATTGGCAAACTATGGCCCATAAGGAATCTGACCTCAAATGGACAGTTATCCTAAAAGTCAACAGAGACCAAAGAGGAGGAGATTTGGATTCAAAACTGACAAAGAGGGAAGCCATGCTCATCCTGAAGTTTAATACTGCAGTTGATGGCCTGAATGAAATGTCGGAACTTTTTAAGCTCAACTGATCATCACACCTCTCGATTACCAGCCTTGAACCTCATAGATCCTACGAAGCACTGCACGCCCTCCAACTGTAAAGACCACTTTACCATTCAACCCCATTCTCTCAAATTATAGGTGGCACCGTCAACACATCCCCCTGCTGTTGGGGTCCCCCACTAATGCCTTAAAATCGACCCTCCGCTTGGGCTCCTTACAAATGCTTTGGACCTTCCTAGGTGATTATTTGATTAAGCATAACTCTCCTTACACTTATATTACCCTGCTTTTGGTGAACAGATTAAAGGACAAACCCTGCAACAAATTTTCCGATGGACACAGCAGCCACCTTCCTCTACGTCCTGTGTTTACTTTCGAGGCCCCGCCCACCTTCGAATTTACATAGAGCGGGTACTTGGCAATCAAACCACAGCTGAGATTAAACGGGACCTTAATTTTGCGAGACTATGCCCATGATATTTGAAACAAAGTACTGATCGGTTATAGTGGTATTAAAACACTATGAGGCATAATCACCCGGCTCTGAAGTCCGCGGCTCCGCCTACCATCTGAACTACAGTACCCATGATCCTCCACTTCGCAGAAATGGAGTGATAATGCTACTTAACGCATAAACAGGACGCCAGTCGGAGAGCTGTTTGCTTGCGACTTATACATGGACAAGTATACTGGAGACTGCTATCTCCTTGAAGGTAAGCGCGCTTGCCATTCTATGCGTGCCACTCGAGCTCATGCTCCGACATAACACCAAATCTAACATAAGCGCTCCCTACCCTTACAGGTCCCCGACTCTGCCCTGGGCCTCCAACTTTAACGCGGCGGATTAACAACAACTTTCAAGTAGACCCGGACATGTGCTTTTACTGCCTTAAACGCAATCCTCATTGTTTATTTAAAGAAGATAAACTTAAACAAGTGTCTTACAGGGACCTTTTGCTCTTACAGGTCCACGATTTAATCTTGGCAATCCACCCTATGCAGAGCAATTACAAGTAAGCCCAGCTTAGTTTGCTTTTTGTCCCTTTACCATTGGGCCAACAGTCATCTTTAAAAAGTTTTTTTCCTCAATTTTTTTCACAGATAACACAGACTTCTTGTGCAGCTGTAAAGTAAGTGTATGGTCCCTTAATAAATTCCCTAGGGATGGCTTCTTTGAGAGTATAAACCCATGGTTTTTATTGGTTTCTTTGTGCCTCTCTTTGTAGTTGTCAACATCTGGTTACTGAGTAATTATTGCACACCACTCGTTGCAAAGGTAAGAGGTATTCGTCAGTCAGGGCAGCTAGTTGTCTGTTCCACTACATCTCACCATTTAGTGACCTAGGTCTCGTTTTCTCTCTCCCCTTACAGTTATGAGGTCCTGATGAGAACCCCCCAACCTGTCAGGGGTTCGAAACGCGTAGACCGTGTGTTTACACGATAAGATCTCTATTCACTAAATTGTGTTCATGATACTCTTTAATAACTTCCGAGTAAATCAAACAAGTTTCTTTGGTGTACATTTAAATTCCTAATTTATGACATTGGATTTGTAAATATTGCTTTGTATGTTTGTGTTGTGTGTGAGTGCGAGAATGGAATGCTGATGTTGATCAACGAAGTCTGATTGATTGTTTTGTCATTTATGCACAATTTTTAGGCTAATGTCATTTTTATCAAAACTGTTGTATGTAATGTTTGGTTTGTAACTTCCTCTGTGTATGTTTGGTGAATAAATAACCAACAAAAACTTCAAAAAATTATATGACAAATAAACAGTGATCAATTCTAAAAAATCGCTTGAATCCGCACCCAGTTTAATTCTCTGTGTGAGATAATTTAGTTTTGTGTAGTAGTGTTCACAGTACTGGCATCTATTCTGTTGTTTTATGTCAGATAATAAAGGAATCTTCCACACGGTAGTCCAAATCCACGAGTTGAAGCAGAAGACATAACACAAAAAAAAACATTTAGAAAAGGGTTTTATTTTACAAAATGCAAGGACGCTCTCTCTTTAGAATAAGGCTGGGGTTTTATTTTACACAATTGTTTCTAACAGAAAGGCTTTTCCAGATGCCAAATGCAAAAGATTCAAATACACAAAGAGATATATATGTTTATATGCAAGCAATAATAACACACTTGGTAAATATAATTCATTAAAAATACTGATGAATAAACATGCAGCAAATAATATGAAATAAGACTCAAGCAAATATATTGGACGTCCTGCAAGAGATCAAAAAAAAAAAAAAAAATATATATATATATATATATATATATATATATATATATATATATATATATATATATATATATATTACCTACTGGCGGTCGCCAGTAGGTAGTTATAGTTAGGATTTTTTTCAATGTTAAATCTCAAAATTCTATTTGGAACAACTTTGGCACCGGTTGACGAATCTGCCTGAAAATTTCCTGAAAATGGCCTCGTCGAGCTCCGGTTCTTCCTTGAAAGTTTGGGGGGGATACGTCAAGCGGGGGCCGAGATAAAAGGGGGTCCCAAAACGCGTTTTCCCCATGTTAATTTCCATAGGGCGGTCGATTTCACTTTTAGCCCGAACGGCTGAATGGATTTCCACCAAACTTGGCAAAATTGTAGGGACTGGTAGCCCGATGTGCCTTTGCTATGTCTCAAGATATGTGCTCCAGTGGATTTTGAGTAATTTAGGTTCAAAAAAATATATATATCTATAGGCGCTCTCCGGTGCGCGCACCGGAAAGCGCTCCAGTCGCGCCACGCGACTTGCGCGCAGAAAGCTGATTGGCTCTTGGGTGTCTGTAAACATTCTAAACAGTCTGGAGCGGCCGCCATCTTGTGTCTCGGTAAAATCGAGACACAAGGGGTTTAAAAAAAAAGGGGCAAATGACCATAAGGGGGAAGAGTAGACCCCCTCTGACCCCCTAGTTTTGATGTGGGGGCCATAAAAGAGTCCCGCGGGTAAAAAAAAAAATAAAAAAAAAATCGATTTCCGCGGGGGCGCACCCGGTACGCGTACCGGGGAGCTTACTGGGGAGCGTACGATGGAGATAAAAAATGACAGATTTTTTTTAACAAAAAAAATTGCTTTTTTTTATAAATTAGAGGTAGTAGAGCAAAAGAACTTTTTTTTTTGATTTTGTTGTTTTATATTTTTTTTTTTACAATTTTTAAAACAATTTTATAATTTTTTGGGATTTTTGTCAAGGGAAAAACAAAAAACAGGGATTCCAAAACGGCTCAACAGGAGCAAAAAAATGTGAAAATTTAGGGACTGTCAGGGCAGCGGTGTTGCTGTTTCTTTTGGGCAATGAGTTCAACACTCTGCTCCCCATAGCAGAGCAGTTCGTCACACTCCGTGCACAGAAATTTGATGCCTGCAAACTCTGGCTGTATGTTAGGGACCATTCTTCTACGGGATGGTCCCGAAGGTGTTGCTCCACCAGTGGAGGTGCTGCCGCCATCTGTGGGTAATTTCCGTGCCAGGTCTCCGACACTCTCCCTCGCAAAGTTGTTTGGGTGTCTTCTTTTGACATGCCTGATTAAATTGGCATTTCCAAAACTATATTTTTTCAGAGGATTGCCTCTGGATAAAGTACTACCACATATTTTGCAGGTTACTTTTGGAGCGTTGACTTTTTTTTCTCCTTCAGGGATGTTATAAAATTTCCAGATGAAATTGATTTTTTTCTTCTGCCTAGGAGGGTCCTCATCTACAAATGCCTCTGAATCACTGCTGGATGACTCTCTTGCAGCCATTGCTGTAGATCAGGAAAGTAGGAGATGAAGATAGTACACAGAACAGCTCTTGCTCTCTCCAAGTACAAAGCAATAGTGAAGGAAATGGGTGGGGATTTCATTCTTTGTAAAAAAAACTGTTAGCAACCAATGAAAAGTGTTATTTTAGGGTCACATGACCCGACACGCTTACGCAGCGCGCTCCGGAGCACTTCCGGGTGCGTTTACGCGGCGCGATCGTAGGCGCTTCCGGGGCGCAAACGTGGCGCGATCTTGGGCGCTTCCGGGTGCGTTTACGCGGCGCGATCGTAGGCGCTTCCGAGGGCACTTACGTTGCGCGCCAAAGTGACGTCATCAAACTTTTACAGAAATACATAATCATTTTCCTTATAAAAAAAAACGGATTTTATTTGTATGGTACGAAATGTTTTGCATTATTATTAACTTTTCATTCATATTTGTTTTCACGAACGACAGTAGCGCTCTGGGTGCGCTTTCAGGTGAGCTCACCGGAAAGCTTACCGGAGAGCTTAGCTGAAAGCTTCCCGGAGCGCGCACCCAGAGCGTAAAAGAAAAAAAAAATATTAAAAAAATGAATACTTAAAAAAAAACAGCAAATTGTAAAAAAAAAAAAGGTTAGAAACTCGATATAGAAAGGAATTAGCATTTAAAAAACCTATGAAATTCACTGAAAAAACCATAGGTTTAACACCAGTTATAGTTAGCTGGAAATTTTACTGACATAAAACCATTGAAATTCCCACGTTATAGTTAGTTGGACTCACTATAACTTGCACGTGTAATGCACTGCTGATGACATCACATATTACATCACTCATGACATGGTCAGTGACATCACTCATGACATCACTGATGACAGAGAGACTGACCTACTTTCACTCGCTAATATATGTATTCACTAAGATACACTTAATAAGGCAGATATCCAATTATTTTTTTAAAAAAAAACATCCATTAAGACAATAATTTAAACAAATATTCTTCCATCGACCTTAACATACATATATAAAACATATTTATTTATCTGAAAGACACACATTCACTGGATGGTGGCATCAGTGCATTACACGTGCAAGTTATAGTGAGTCCAACTAACTATAACGTGGGAATATATATATACATACATATATATATGTGTGTGTGGGTGTGTGTGTATATATATATATATATATATATCTATACACATATATATATATATATATATATATATATCTGATGACTACTTTGGATGTGCACATCAACTCACTCCTACATCACAAAGAAAACACCTCAAATGATCAAAGACACTGGCCAAACATCACAGTGGCAATAACCAATACTCAATACTTTACCTGGTGCAAACAACGCCTCTCACCCATTCCTGACAGTGGAAGTTAAAACAGCCGGTGTTTGAGAGCCTCAGCAACCAGAGTTCCACGCTCTGAGGTAGAGGTGTCCGCCCCATTCAGATTCCAAACTCCCAGTTTCCAAGTCAGCAACCCTCAGCTTTAAACACACTAGAAGGTTCGGGGAAGACCTCCCCCCGGGCCAGAGGAATCTTTCCAGAACTGGCCAGGTTCCAAGCAAGCATTCCCATGGCAGGAAGGAGCTCTCACGTCCCCTCCTTCGAATCTCGCATGTTCCTGCATTTATTTTGACGAAGCTCACAAAGCCGGGTACATAAACAAACCGTCACAAAATCAAAAAGACCTTGAACGTGAATAACCCAAACAACTTGCGAGCGCTGCTGTGCACACAGAAAAGCTGAAGCAAGGCAAAGGCAGGAAAAAGCATCACATGAGGCCATGTCAAAGCCAATAGTAAGAACTTCATAATTCTCATCAATGTACAACATAATGCACAATTGTGCACAGCTTCTTGTAGATTCACACACTTCATCTCTCAATGTACAACACTGAGCACATGTGTGCATCACTGTCCACAACAAAGAGCTTCAAAACCAAAAAGTACATTCGCACCTCTCTCTCCCTTTCACGCTTTCAAATGCACATCCCACACGTTCCGTTCTTGGCAAGGCTGTCCTACTCTGTGACAGCTCCCACTGAAAGGTTGCAAGATTACAAGAAAGAAGCTTGTAAGAGAAGCAAGGCATATGCAGGACATCATTCATCCAGGCTAGGGTGAAATAACACACTAAAGTCAGTTAAAATAATGGTAGTCAAAGGTCATACCTGGGTGTCAAACCACAAGAGTGCCTCTAGCACTACACATATCAGCAACACTCATGCTGAATTAGTGGAGACTCAATAATAGTTGAAGGCAAGAAATTAACATCAACACTCTCTTAAATGCTCATAGTATCCACCCAAGAAATCTCATAAACAGTATCCCATTTGGGGAGTTCCTACTGGCTCGCAGGAACTGTAGTTCAGACATGGTTTTCTAAGAAGAGTGCAAGGTGAGGACTGATCTTTTCAGAGAGAGAGAATATGAAGAATCGGTCCTCACCACTGCTCTGGTCGAAGCACAGGGTAACAGCAGAAAAGTGGTATGGGCTCCTAAAGCGAGGCCTTTGTCTGAGAATACACCTACTATGAGATTTATTACATCATACAACAACAAAGCACAAGAAGTGAGGAAGAGTCTGAGCAAACATTGAAATAGTCTTAAAACAGGAAATACTTTGGAAGATGTAGTTGAAGATTACCCTAGGATCACCTTTAGGAAGGGCACTTTATTAGGTGATAAACATTGTAGAAAAGAGGTGGGTGATAAACACAATCTCAATCAGACCACAGTGACGAAATGCTATATATGCACTATTTACAAGACATGTACAGTTCCAATGTGAAGAGTCTTCTCCACAATAACCAACATATGTAAGGTAATAGACAAACATCTTTCGTGCATGTCTGACTTCTCTGTGTATGTACTGATGTATATGGTAGCAACAGAAATTTGCTTCACTTTTATGCCATTTATAAGATACTCAAATCCAACAGGAGTTGGGACAGAATACAACTGTTGCGCCAACTTGAATCAAGGTACATATGGGAACTAGATACGAAGGTTCCAATGTGTTTGAAATCCGAAATTAGTAGATGTGCACACATTTAGGAAATGATCCCTTTTACAGTGGTCAGGTAGCCATCAGTCTGTAGCCTCACGTGATATTTTCTATGCTAATTTCTTGCCTTTTGGCCTACAATAACCTCCTTTTAATTCTAGCTCTCTCTCTCATGATATGTATCGGATTGGTATAATGTACAGTGATTTTAAGTGTTTGTTTGTTTTTATATGCCCACAGGGCACTCCATCTGTCAGAAACCATCGGAACGTATATCTAGAGAGTACAGCATGAGTAACCCTGGTATGGACATTTCTTTACCCCTGTGTCTTTGAAGGCTGAAGAATTATTAACAGAGAGTATGATTATTGTTTTTTTTAAATCTCTTCTTTTCCTTGTAAAGCTTTCCTTGTATTAAGTGTTCTTCTATTTTCTATATTTTTCTTCACTACACTCTTCTTTACATAATTGTCTTTCTTTAATGTTTCATGTAAGTATTACCTTAATACTTGCTCTTCTATAAAAGGCAAGCAATACATTCTACAGTGGTAAATGTCCTTGTTGGGTAATAGATCTATATGGCAATCACAGATATGATGTGGTGGAAGTGAATTTTTACTTGTCTCATAAAGGCATCTTCCAAACGTTTGGGGTGTAGGAAGTATTGTATCTTTGACATATTCCTGTTGTATTTGCAACAAAATTAGAGTTTGTTGAGGAAGACCAGGCTGAGGGAAACATCGTTTGTTACATAATGGTAAAGAAAAGATAAGGACTTGATGACTCCAATCAATGGTAGTATAATGTATTGAAAGCAAGACATGCCCACACTAATTGAAAAAGACAGAGCATTATTCATGTAAACAATTAGAGACGCTGCAGGACTCATGGTGCCACCACACAGAAAACGTCTCTTGTCATAGATCTCCTGGATTGAGAGATTTTCCATGAGTACATTGATTCTGTACTAGTACTGCCTTGTCTCACTTTGGGAACTTGCCCATTTTCTGAAAAGCATAATCGATGAAAAATCCAGAGGTTATGCCATATCAAAAGAGAGCAAGATCCTACTGGGATAGTAGACACTGTCAGTAAAAAATAAGTACTTCTTTCCATAGGCTCTTTCCCAATGATTTCACCGCCTGATAAATTACTACTAGAATGCAGCAGGCAGCAATCTGTGTTTAGATCTTCAATTCCATTGCTGTCCCCCAATATGGGGGTTACATCAATTAAGTCTATTACCTACTATGGGTTTCCTTTGATTTGCCTTTCATCTGTCCACATTGGCTCTGATTTAGTTGATGAAATAAGACTTAAATATTGAACAATGTCTCTGCAGCACCCTCTCAGGGTGAATAAACCTGTAGGAACAGAATATGCAGTCTTAATTTTTTTAGTGACTTGTTTTAGGAAATCATTCTATTGTGTTAACAGCATATTGTCACAACTATTCAAAGGTGCGGTCCAAGCCAAGTGTTCCTTAATAAGTTAAAATAATATAAATGCAATATTGTCTTGATCATTCCGAAATATTTGGGGTCAAGCCAAAAGGTGTAAATTACTTTGGGCCAAGAATTATTGAAACGTTTCAGGATCCCTGAAAATATTTCTGAGGGTGCCAATTGGGAATTATTCCCCTCAACTCCTACAAAAATACAAAAGACTTTCAATGTCACATGAGGGTTAACTTAGCTAAGTTGATGCTACAATGAAATGTGAAGATAGGCTACATTGGCTGCACTCTCATGGTACTCTTTGAATTTATGTAACTGTTATGTTGTATCATCTATAATCTGATGATAGTGCATCTATTCCATGACATATTACATCTATCTATCAAAATGCATTATAACTGCAATTGCAATGGTGATTTTGCAGCTTTCACATGGTTGCGCCTACTTGCTCACATTTAAAAGAACATGTTGAGTGAGGTGTTTGCTTCCTGGGCACACCTATCTATGACACTAAGGCACTGGTACTAGAGGACATATTAGTTGTGGTAAGAAATTAACAAGAAATTGCACTCTTTATGGACAACTTCTAAATGCCTGATTAAGACATTGGAGTTCGGAATTTACTCCGTCAGGGTTACAGATTGAAATACTCGCCAACAGAGTACCCATACTCTGAATTTACAGATGTCTGCGAGCCTAGATGACATGGCTAATCATTGATAGGAACCTCTGTTGTCATAATGACGGTTCCATTCATCAAAGTTTTAACTTGTTTTTTTCTAAAACAACATTCCAAAGTGGGATTTTACGGGTGAATAAACAGACACTAATGACCCACAAACCATGGAAGTTTTCTTCCATGCTTGGATGGTCACTTAAATGTTTTTCCCATCTCTTAAAGCCAAGTTTTTATCAGAAGTATGGGAAAGTAAAAACTACCCATTTGAACACCCCCTATGAATCTGGCAGACAGTCGAATGGCCAAACCTCCAAGGGTGCTTGCTCACTTAGGCCTTTAGAGGAGTATTTCAGCAACAGAGACTAACAAATCTCCATCCCTGACATACTTATGGTCCACCTGACTAACTTTAACCATTTGCTGTACCAGATTGAAAAAAAGAACACTTACCTGTAACTACTGCTCTCTAGCATTGGTATCTTTCAAAGATTCACATGCTTGAATCATTCCTCACAGTCGAGCAGGAGCTCTGCAGTAAGATTGCACTAGCAGGAAGCCCAAGATGATTCAATATGAACACAATAACAATCACTTAACTACTCTTTTTACCTTATTGTAAATTACCCAAGGTCCAATAAATTAGGTAAATAACAATGAACTCCGCTCCCTCAGAGGCCACCATACTTCAGATAAACAATAACACAGCGGTGAAGCATTTTAAAAATATGGAGAAAGAATGCTGAATAATGTGCAAAGCTAATAAGGCTTATAAAGTGAAATTCATGCAAAATCTGCACTAGCCAATCATCATTATACGTGCTAGGCCTAAAATGCGAAGGGCCCAATTCACAAAAGTAATCTGAGACAAAATCCTAACTTTACGACTTTTGATATTTACAAGTTTTAGTCTTGAGTTAAACTTAAGCCAAACTTAAGTTTAACTGAGACAAAATCCTAGTCGTAAAGTTAGGACTAAAGTTTGTCTTAAATTTAATTTAAGACCAAAATTTAAGAATAACTGAGACAAAATCCTAACTTTAGTACTCCTAAAAAGCCTTCTATGAATACCGAAAGTCGTAAAGTTAGGATTTTGTCTCAGATTACCTTTATGAATCGGGCCCTAAGACATTGCCATATTTAAGTTAACAAAGTTAAGTAATTGTAGATTCAGCGTTTAACTTGAACCTGACCTTTTAAACAGACTTAGGTTCACAATGAATGGTTGTTATGCAAAACGTTTTTCTTCTGTTTATACAGATGTTTCTGCTTCTAAAATGACCACTGTTATCTCATGTATAGACTTGTTATTCAGAAGGTTAGATAGGAAGGTTCACACATGGGAATGTAGTCTTGAAGGGGAGGATGAATCAAGAGAACTTAAACTCAATAGTTACACGATAAGACATAGTTGCGATCTTAGAAGTTGCTGTCTGAAGAATATTGTGCTTCTGTGAAAAGATGTGGAGTGAATGGGGCATAGGGACATATTAAGCTGAGTGGTCAATTAAAGAAAGTAGAGGTTATATAAAAGTGAAACAATATTTGTAACTGTCTATAATACTGTGTCTGCTTAGAGTAGGAACGGCTAAGCTCGGTCTCTCATGCACCACTGCCCCTCACTCTCCTTACTTTTTCACTGTGAGTTTCTTGAACCTCTCTTCATGAGAAGTTCTGCTTCGATTGATTCTTGATTTCTTGAGCTGACTTTAATACTGAAACCTTTTGCCACATGATTTCTCTCAATTTCAGAACCCTTTATGTGTCTCTGGACTGACACTTATTTTCCCTTGTCATTCCTAGAATAGGCTTACTTCCTTTATGGAAAATGCTTAATGCACATATTATGATTTATTAATTGCTAATTTTTGATTCTCAATTTATGACAACATTGATAACTGAGATGAATGAAATCTTAACTTGTGACTTTAATGAAGGTAACTTACTAAAAGATTTCATAATAAAACCCTTTAACTGATAACAAACTCTCTTTGTTGACTAATATAGTTTAGAATTAGTGATAATTTAATTTGATGTACAGCACCTGATTGATCTACATCAACCTCAAAGATCCATCCACCTAATAGAAACTAAGACAGCGGGTTTAAGCCTGATGATGGTCAATCAAAACTCAATTGAAACAATTCCTGTGCTGCAACAGGCATGAAAGGATTACAACTGACAGCCTCTGACTAGGGAGGAGGGGGGTCAAAGATGAATCCATGTAAAATACCGACACTGTAGAAGTATAGTTAAAAGTAATTCATGTTTTTCTTCTCCTGCATATAATCTTTCATAAATTCACATCAATGAAACACACCAGCAATTGGTGTACAGTGTACAATACATATTACAGGAAAATACTATGAAACAATATCAGAACATTGATTGACCAAATGTATCTATGAAAGGAGGGAAAATACAGAGAACTGACTCATCCACTGCTAAGGATCTGGACATCTCCACATTCAAGAAGTAACGCATTGCAAATATGATACGACTCTTACGTGTTGCTGCCCGTCAAACAACAAATAGTTATAGCCCACATAAAACTAGTTTTATAACCCACATGTCCGATGCAACCTAATCCTGGTATCAATAAGAAGAGTAGGTTCTTCCTCCCACTAAAATAAGTGGGCAGGATACAAGTTTGGAACTAGCAGAGACCTGCAGCTTGTGTTTTTTGATGAGTCTTAGTTTGACTTCCGCCTCACAGAAGAAGAGGATGATGGCGCTCTTGTTGATTGGACTGGTAAAAATAAAGCAGCTGGTGTGGCTGCTGTGATGGGTTAACTTTGTGGATGAAAACCACATCTAAATGATGGCATGCTGCAGCCTCTTGCACCCCTAAGTGGGTCAGTCTACTGTATTGTAGGACACTCAGACGCTTGAAAGAGTTATTGTCCAATTTTATTACCCGTAGAGCATCATCCAGATGCTGTCCGAGCAGGTGCTCTCCATTGAACGTTAGAGGTCCTGCATTATGGACGGGTTCCCTGATTGAATCAGTTACTCAAAGTCATTGAATTATTGTATTTGTTTACCCTCCTGTGCCTTTGATCCATTCAGCTGCAGTTTTTGGAATTAATTGACTCTAGTGGTTTTTCGCTCTCTCCCCTCCATGAGCTTTCGACGCCATGTTTATCTCCGTCATTTGATGTATGAGATCCCTCTCTTCCCCATTCACGGTGCCTTGTTACCTCACGTCACCCTCACACTGTCCTGAAGAAGACCCCATCTGTAAGGCATCCATCCATGCCTACACCTCAAAAGGGGTTGAAACGTCGACTACTGTCGGATGCCAGTCCAACCTACAGTACTTGAATTACTGAGGGTTTTGAATGTTACATGGCATATTAGTACACACATTATGTACTTTTACTATTTTGATGTACTGAATTCATGTTTCATGGCATATGATTGACTATTGCCTGTGATTTATTGTGATTTACACTCTCTTCAATCCCACTACCTCATCACTACCACTTCCCAACCCTCCCACCCTTCCCTGGGCACTGCAATAAGGCAAATTGTGGATTCAACTGTTTAATATGCAATTTTCTTCTTTTTTGTAATGATCTTTCGAACAAACATCAGTGTGATTAATTAACACTGTTTTGAAAAACTCCCATTTTAATTTGCCTTGTTTATTTGTGTTTTATCTGATTTGCCTTGATCACTGACACATTTGTGATGTTATAAATACAGGGACCACCCTTCGTACTATACAGCTCTCCATTGAACAGAATATGAAGTATGTGAGTAAAGGGTCCTGACTTGCAGCGGGACATGATGGTAGCTGTACAGGGAGGTTCACTGCTCTGTGAGCCAAACCCCTGGCAAATGTCTGATTAACACCTTAGCTGCGTGTAAACATTTCTCCCCAGTGCTGCGCTGTCCATTAGAACTAGTGCTGAATGGACGTTCAATGGTCGTGCGCAGCACTGGGGAGGTAGCGCTGCTGACGACCATTGGCCGTCAGCAGCACTTAAGGGGTTAAGAAATCAAGATCATGCATAGAGTGAGGTGCATACCTCCCAACTTAACGAAACATGTCATTGTGTGAGGAGGGGGTGGGGCCCCATCCCAAGAAGTACCTATGAGGCACTTTTGAACCCCACCCTGCCCACAAGCCCCTTCTCTCCCACCCCCCAAAAAAGAGGTTGCTATAGCTGGTGCCCTGTCCTGGGGTGTTGTCACACTCTTTGATGAATTTCAGCAGTTCAAAGTCTCGAAACACAACCTAGAAAACCACTACGTACAGTGGTTTTCAGCTTGTTTTCTCTGCCACCGTGTGATATTAGCTCCTCACTGGGAGACCATGTAATGGGAGCCGATATTGTGTGTCACACAGTGCCACCTTGTGACTTGGCAGGTATGAACGTGGACAGAGCCGAGGGGGCCCTGACTGGCAGCTGCCCTGCGGTGTTGGTGAGGCCAGTGCTGGGCGGCGCACAGAGGCAGTGGTCTGAGTCACCCTGTGCCGTTGAGCGCCTGCAATAAATGACATGCCTCAGACAGTGTTGGGACCACGAAGGAAGATGGTGGTAATTACAGCACGGCAGACATCTCAATGAGGCTGTGGTGGAAAAGGCAGTGCTGGAGGAGGAATTAGGCAAATGGTCTCATTCTCCCCCAAACACATCACTCGGGTGATGCCCTGATCGCAAACAGGTGAGGGACCTTGGAGGTGTGAGGCTGGCAGTCTGATAGGCAGCAAAGTGACAAATATCACACAGGGAAGAAACATTTTGGTTTACATTTTACCTCACTGAGCAAGTACAAACAAAAAGATCATACAGGGAAAATTTCAAAGTGGGCGAGGACAATGAGGAGATATACTGACAGTGAGAGGGGCACCCTAGCTGATGCGGCCCCTTCCCTGCCCTCACCATGACTCACTCAAGCAAAAGTGAATATTCGGACTATCCTCTGGGCAGTGGAATGCACTCAGGGAGTGCAAACTACTCACTGAGAAAAGAACAGATAGCCTGGGGGCGAGTTTCTCCGAAGCGGGTCCACAAAAATGACTAGCAAAGACCTTCATATCAGAAGCGCACACACTAGAGGCAGGCAGCAAGGAGTATTTTTTCCTCAAGAGCCTGAAGCAGTTGAACAAAGCATTGCAGGAAAGGTGCCATTTTACAGGCAGACATATCACAATGCGCAATCCACTATGAAAATTCAAAGCTTTACCTTTCCCCAGCTTCCCCTTGACATAGCAGCAGCTGATAACATCAAACTGACCCTCAAGGACTGGAAAATAAAGTTCTTAGTGCTGCTACCTTCTGCCTTAGAGTGAGGAGGCAAAAGACTGACTCGAGGGCTGGCAGATAAGGCATGTGGGGGTAAAAGTGATCAGCATGATGAACGGGATGAACACCATGAGAGCTGGGGTGAGAGGGAAGGGAAACATGGGCAAAGCACAGACCGTCCTCAGATGACCTTAGTTGCTCTGACCAGGAGGAACCAAAGTGATCAGGTGGCAGAAAGCGATCATGGCAGGTATCCCCCAAGAATACTAGTTTATCAATGGATGAAGTGATGCTTCAAGAGGAGCCTAAAAGGGAGGAGTGTGCAGATGTGGCCTCCCACTGGTCCTGAAGGATGGTATGATAGCTTAACCCCGGTTAAGTGTGGCAAAAGATACAAATGAGGAACTGTCACAATTGAGAGAACTGCAGCAAGCAAATTTTTCCATATAAGTTTAATTTGTTGCTATATTGAGGCGAAAGACATAGCGTGTGTTAGGGTGGGGAATAGTTTGGAACTCCTGGTTACAGGGTGTAACTATACAAGGTACACAGGGTATCACACGCACAGACAGACAAGGACTACTCAAACCATAACATATGGGAGATCAAGGCTATTTTTAAAACTAGGAGTTACATAGACCTAGACACTAATTTCTAAGATATTAGGGTGCTTCACATGGACTGTCAAAAGTATGCAAAAAAGGATAAGAAAGAGGTATTGGAGTATTCAGGCTGTTCAGAGTCAAAACCAGAGTAATACGTCTGGAAGAAACATACCTCCAAGGCACCAATTGTAATTGTGTTAGCAAAGACAGATTCAAACTGTACTGTCACTCTGAGTGGGGTGGCCATAATGATGAGAAAATCCACAACTTTACAAACAGGGCAGCCGTTTAGTGGATGTAGACGAAGACACATCAGTTCTGGCTATCTAGGAGGGCGAAATAATACTTCTAGTAAGTATATATATCGCACATGGCTACAGTCCATATTTCTGGGGATCCTGGAACTCTCCTGAACATACAAAGGGACTATTGGTTTGGGACATAACTACACCAAAAATGCAGATATTATGGAAGATAGGTTGCCACCACCCCAGCATGGCAAAACTCACAAACAAAACTGTGATGTTTTTGAGATCATTGAGCCTTCACTATATCTGAAAGGGATGGAATAGGACAAAAAAGCATACTCACTTTACTCTCATACACCGAACCCTTATTCAAGTATAGATCAGTTCTCACTAATAGTACATCCTAGTTTTAGTACAGCCTCATATGTGATAAGAGGTCTATATGAACAGTCACAGCTAATCATGGTGCTGAATCAACCTAGGCCAAAAGGTCACTAGAAGTTGGAGACTAGATTCGTGGTCTCATGGACTGTGGTATAACAGAGGAGGTAAGACAGTCCTCAATACAATACTTTAGGGAAAACAGTTTGTTGGTATATAGCACCATCACCCAATGGGGGACCTATAAACTAGTTGTGACAGTGTTTCTTATCTCAAAAACGATTGAAACGGGCAAAGAACAATGAAGGGCAAATCAAACTCTGAAAAAATTGATAATAGAACTTGAACATGCACATGTTGCAAACCCAACAACCCTACTGGGTAGATAGTTCCAGACCAAGTCTGATGATTACAAAGCAATGCTCACACACAATCTTAGTGGATAAGGCACCTGTATGAGTTCGTAAACAAAGCTGGGAAACTATTGGTGTGGCTGCAGAAAAAGAAATGTGCTATTAACCAAATACAGATGGGGAAAACAGACTATGGGAAGATAGTAATGGATGATGAAGCAGAGACATTCCCCACTTACCTTCACTCATTTTATATGTGTAGACTGACCTGTTCCAGGGAGGAAATAAGAAAATTCATGTCAGACTGTTGGGTCCCATGACTGACAGACAACCAAAAACTACCATTAGAAGCACAAGTCTGATGAGGTCCTCTTCTGCGTAATTATTGATGAACTCATCATTGAGGTTTCGTCAACAGTGGTATTGTCAACAGAAGAAGGGCAGGTGTTGTCAACATTGGAGGTCCGTTGATGAGGAGTTGCAACAATGGTGAAGTTGTTGAGGATGGCTTCTCTTAACTGGTATCGCAACATGCAGCGCTACCGACAATGGAGTGCTGACATTCTGCAGGACCTGTTGTTGTCGACGGGGTCGTTGACTGTGCCATCATTAACAAAGATTTCTAAGTCTTTTTTTTAGCAGGAGGTGCCTCAGGAGACATTTTCCTCAGCCTGTCTGCAAATTTGTCAGACTAATGGCCGCCTTTGCAGGCAGTACATCAGAAGACAATGCTTGTAGTTTGTCAGATGTTTCCCTTTCAGAATTTTCATCCTCTCACTGTCTTTTGAAGGGTTTTCTTTTCTCAGGGGGAAACTCATTACCTTTATAAGCTTTATAGTCGTTGATTTTGTTTGTGGAAAAATAGCAGCAGAGCTTGCATTTCTTTATTTTGCTATTACCAGGCAGATCATCAGCAAATAAAACTACCTTTCCTGCAGGAAATACAAGATCTAAATAGTGCCTTCATGGATTCTGCCATTCTAGCAGAAAAATATTGATACCTTAGAGAGCTACAAGATGGGACAGTGACCTAAAGTGCCCTGTATCAAATTAGTAGCTCATGGGTGATAGGTAGAAGCTGAAAATATCTAAAGAAAGAATGTTTCTGAGAAGAAACTTCCATACAACATGTGCTTGGTAAATGGAGGCATGATGGCCACTGGGGAAGAGGATTTCAGTGTGCTGCACCTCAGTGGCTGGACAATGAGTCTTTTCCAATTAAATGAAGAGTGTATTGAAGTGAATGTTTTGTTTTGTATTGTGTTCCTATGCAAACTTGGGCTTGCTGCTCTCCTAATGCTACTATGGGAGCCCTAGCAAATTGAGAGGGAATGATTCAAGCATGTGAATCTTTGAAACAGCCAAATCTGGAGAACATCCGAATTCTTAATTGATAGGCCAGGCAAACTGTCTGGATTGTAGAAAGTGTGAGTGATTGAATGGATTCCCCTGATTTTCAACTCAATGGGAGACTCTACCTGAGTTGCACTTACTTTCAGTATAGAGATCTACCCCACATAAAGTTTCAAAGGCATTTTGATTTACATGCCTCCTAGGTCTCATAATATCTTTGCACAAGAAATTAGCTCTCTATTGTAATCAGATATCAAATGCAATGATACCACTGTCCTGGGCAATTTCAAATTCCACCTTGAAGCCAAAGATGATACAGACACAACGGCTTTACTTGCCATGTTAGAATCCCTTGGCCTAGGGCGGCGATCAAATCACAGAACCCACACACCAGGCAGGACATATCCTTGATGGCATTTTCCCAACAATCCTGATTCAGGGAATATATGTTCCACCCCACTAATATGGTCTGACCACAGAGTTCTTTTAATTTTATTTTGCATTGCAGAGAAAAACTTCCCTAACTTCCACATTATGTGCCCTTCTTGCATTAAATCCCAAGCATAACACAAAGTTAAAGAGCCAGCCTTTTCCCAATTATTAAAGAGTATGCGACAAAGCTTCATTGAGGATAGAGAGACCGCAGTAGAACAATACTCAAATTGGCTAGGCTCTGCCTGCACCATTTTAACACCCATGAAAGACATTAGGTCTAAAAGACCTCACCCCACTACTTTATGTTCTTGGATGAGCTAAAGGCTCTAGCACAATCCTGCAGAAGACAGGAAAGGATGTGGAGTTACAGCTATAGTCACAAAGAGCAAATAGAAATGCTGCCTGATGGAATACAAGACAGTGATTCGTAGAGCTAAGATATCCTACTTTACGATAAGAATTGAAGCAGCTGGAAACTCCTCAAAAGAACAGTTTTCTGCAGTAAAACAACTTACCTTCAATGCACCTCCTATCCAGATAGTCAGCAGCCAATCATTCTACAACACTTTAGCTAATGCTTTTTGCCAGAAGGTTCAGAATTATATAATACCTTCAACACACAACATACTTTTCATACTTTTTCTTCACCAACAAAAAGCTCCTCCCTGGCTATGAACATAGATTCACTGCTCTCCCATTTTTCCTCACCTATGACTAAGGAAGTCACGAGGCTGGTTACACCTTAAAGTCTGTCTCGCCACAAGACCCCTGTCCCCTGAAAATGGCATCTCTAGTTGCCATCATTCGTGGACCTATTTTGGCCAAAATCTTCAACATGATGTGTCTCTCTGGAGTCTTCCCGACCACTTGGAAGAAGGTAGCAGTACAACCTCTTTTAAAAAAGCCATCACTGGGGCCATTATATACTACAAGTTACTGGCCAATTGCCTGCTTACCCCTTCCAACTAAAATCATTGAAAGGATGCTGAATTAAGAGCTGATGGGCCACATCAGTACAAACAAATATCTTGATGACACTCAGTTCGGTTTTCGTTCTGAACACAGTGCTCAAGACCACGGACGAGATTCGGAAGTCTCTTAATCATGGATGCAAGGCCGCCCTTATTTTGCTCGACCTTTCAGCAGCCTTTGACACAGTAAGTCACGGGATGGAATGGTTGAGCACCATAGGGGTGACTGGATTAGCATGGGATTTGCTCCGTTCCTTTTTAACAGGACCCTAGCAATCAGAGACCGTGGGTGAATTTTCGTCCCCTGTTTTCTGGCTCTGTGGGGGGGTCCTTTAGGGTTTTCCACTGAGTTCCACACTTTTTAACATCTACTCTACCCCGCTAGCTGATCTTGTATGTTTCTTTGGCTTTTCCCTCACCTCCTATGCTAACGACACACAGATTGTCGTTTCATTTTCCTCAGGCGATCAAACTGTTGCAGCCCATTTCTGCAACTGCATGGAAAAGGTCAGTCACTGGACGGCAACTGATTGCCTCAAACTTAATGCAAACAAAACTGAGGTGATTACATTCGGGACCCAGTCCCCTTCTAGTTCCCATCTTAGTAGCCATAAGTTCAGGGGATATCTCCTACCCCGGTCAAGGTTGCAAAAAAAATCTAGACTTCGTGCTCAACGACAAACTATCCTATATGAATCAGGCTAAGGCAGTTATGGCAGAGACTTTTACAAGGAAGGAATATCCTACCATTTACTGCTCTTCAACTTCAAAAAATAGCAATCTCAGCATTAATTTTAATTCGGATTGATTACTGCAACGGTTTGTACCTACAGGCCCACCAAAATGTTCTGAATAAATTACACACACTTCAGAACGTGGCAGCTCGCACACTCTGTCGGATTTCTAAATACAAAGTCAGTTTCAGAAGAATTCAAGTAACTACACTGGCTTCCAGTCAGACACAGGATCAACTTCAAGGCCCTCAGTGTGGTCCACAAGGCACCCCACTACCAGAGTCACCTTTTCCTTAGGACCAGCTTTTCCTGATACATGCTCTCTAGAACACTATGTTCTACCACCAGCAACTTGGTGGTGACTCCCAGGTTCAAACTTACAAAATATGAAAGTAGAGGTTTTGTGGTCAGAGTGGCCAAGACCTGAAACGACCCACCTGCCCATATTAGAGTCATACCTGACCTCCTGGCCTTTAGGAAAGCGCTGAACACCTTGTTGTTTTCCTCCCTTTAGCATTCTTGTTGAAAAATGTCCTTGACTTGTAATTTCAGCTAGTGCCAAGACGCCCTTTTTTGGTATACAAGTGCTCTATAAACATATTAACATAACATAGCATATTAGGAGTAGGACTAGGACTAGGAGAAAAAACAAAATATACCACTATCTTCGTGTCAGATATTGTAAGCCTTTGGAAGTTACTGATATTGACTACTTAAGAATATGCCTTGTTTACCTATGTATGCATATAACAGATTATCAAGTTCATTCATAACAAATATAGAAATAGTAGAAGGCAATGAAATAAGAGTGTACACTTTACCGTCTCTGACTAACGATAAGATCAGGCAATCTGCCTATTTCTCAGAGATTCATTCCCCACCTTTTCTGACTAACGTAAGACCGGACTGCCTGTTTAAAAATCGGGGGACGGTGGTAATTCAGACGGATCCAAATGCCAAAATATCGACCTAGCAAAATATCGAGGTAAAAATATAGAATTCCAAAATATCGACCTCTTATCTCCAAACAGGTAAGTACAAAAATATCGATGTAAAAAATATAGTTAGTCAAAATATCGCATTTTTTTAAATGCTTTTAATTAATTAAGAATTAATGAAATAATAAATATGATGATCTTAAACATTCTTAAAATTAATAACCTTTAAATTAATAAATAATTAATGTAAGTAAAAAAAAACATACATATTGATTTGTTAATACATATATATATATATATATAAACGTAATATTAAAACAAATTACAATATTTTTACCGTAGGATAGCGGAAAGGGTAAGATTTACTATTACCACTCCAGTGAGTGCAACAGTAGGGAAGGCGTTGAATAGCGTAGGGGTAAAAATTACTATTGCCACTCCAGAGAGTGCAACAGTAGGGAAAGTGTTGGATAGCGTTGGGGTAAAAAACACTATTCCAACTCCAGAGAGTGCAACAGTAGGGAAAGCGCTGGATAGCGTAGGGGTAAAAATTACTATTCCCACTCCAGAGAGTGCAACAGTAGGGAAAGCGTTGGATATCGTAGTGGTAAAAATTACTATTCCCACTCCAAAGAGTGCAACAGTAGGGAAAGCGTTGGATAGCGTAGAGGTAAAAATTACTATTCCCACTCCAGAGAGTGCAACAGTAGGGAAAGCATTAGATAGCGTAGGTGTAAAAATTACTATTCCAACTCCAGAGAGTGCAACAGTAGGGAAAGCATTGGATAGCATAGGGGTAAAAATTACTTTTCTATCTGCAGAGAGTGCAACAGTAGGGAAAATGCTGGATAGCGTAGGGGTAAAAATTACTATTCCCACTCCAGAGAGTGCAACAGTACGGAAAGCGTTGGCTAGCGTAGAGGTAAAAATTACTATTCCCACTCCAGAGAGTGCAACAGTAGGGAAAGCGTTGGATAGCGTAGGTGTAAGAATTACTATTCCAACTCCAGAGAGTGCAACAGTAGGGAAATCGCTGGATAGCATAGGGGTAAAAATGACTATTCCCACTCCACAGAGTGCAACAGTAGGGAAAGCGTTGGATAGCGTAGGGGTAAACATTACTATTCCCACTCCTGAGAGTGCAACAGTAGGGAAAGTGTTGGATAGAGTAGGGGTAAAAATTACTATTCCCACTCCAGAGAGAGCAACAGTAGGGAAAGCGTTGGATAGAGTAGGGGTAAAAATTACTATTCCCACTCCAGAGAGTGCAACAGTAGGGAAAGCGTTGGATAGCGTAGAGGTAAAAATTACTATTCCCACTCCAGAGGGTGCAACAGTAGGGAAAGAGTTGGATAGCATAGGGGTAAAAATTACTATTCCAACTCCAGACAGTGCAGCAGTAGGGAAAGCGTTGAACAGCATAGGGGTACAAACTACTATTCCAACTCCAGAGAGTGCAACAGTAGGGAAAGCGCTGGATAGCATAGGGGTAAAAATTACTATTCCCACTCCAGAGAGTGCAACAGTACGGAAAGCGTTGGATAGCATAGGAGTACAAATTACTATTCCCACTCCAGAGAGTGCAACAGTAGGGAAAGCGTTGGATAGCGTAGGGGTAAAAATTACTATTCCCACTCCAGAGAGTGCAACAGTAGGGAAAGCATTGGATAGCGTAGGAGTAAAAATTACAATTCCAACTCCAGACAGTGCTACAGTAGGGAAAAACGTTGGATAGCGTAGGGGTAAAAATTACTATTCCAACTCCAAAGAGTGCAACAGTAGGGAAAGCGTTGGATAGCATAGGGGTAAAAATTACTATTCCCACTCCAGAGAGTGCAACAGTAGGGAAAGCGGTGGATAACGTAGAGGTAAAAATTACTATTTCCACTCCAGAGAGTGCAACAGTAGGGAAAGCGTTGGATAGCATAGGGGTAAAAATTACTATTCCAACTCCAGAGAGTGCAACAGTAGGGAAAGCATTGGATAGCGTAGGGATAAAAATTACTATTCCCACTCCAGATAGTGCAACAGTAGGGAAAGCGCTGGAAAGCGTAGGGGTAAAAATTACTATTCCCACTCCAGAGAGTGCAACAGTAGGGAAAGCATTGGATAGCGTAGGGATAAAAATTACTATTCCCACTCCAGAGAGTGCAACAGTAGGGAAAGCGTTGGATAGCGTAGGGGTAAAAATTACTATTCCAACTCCAGTGAGTGCAACAGTAGGGAAAGTAAATACTTCATATATAAATAAAAATAAAATAAATAATAATACCAATTGCAAATTAATTAAAATACTTAACACTTTTATATAATATATTAATTAATCAATTAAAAATGCAAATAAAAATTAATTAATAAAAATAATTACCTACTAATACGAATTATTTACCAATTAACAATAAATTAATTAACAATTAGAACATAATTAAAAATGTGATAAAAAATTTTTTAAAATAGAATTACTTACATTTAAATTACTCCCCACCCTATTCCCCTATAAACCCACATCCCACTACATAAACTAAATTAATAAAATTAACATAATTATCAGTTAATAAATTAATTAAATTAATTACCCATTATATTTTAATTAATTACCTATTATTGATTAATTAACTATTATTTCACAATAAATACAAATAAATAAATTAACATATTTAATTATTTATAATTAAATAACTTCCCACCCTATTCCCCTTTACACCCACAACCCGCTACTGAAAATAAATTACTAAAATTAACATATTTATCAATTAATCTGTTATTTTTAATTAATTGCCAATTATATTTTAATTAATTAGCAATTAATAATTAATAATAATTAATTCAAAATAAATACCAATAAATAAATTAACATACTTAATTAATTATAATTAAATTACTTCCCACCCTATTCCCCTATAAACCCACAACCCGCTAAAGAAAATAAATTACTAAAATTAACATAATTATCAATTCATCAATTAATTACAAATAATTACCACTTATATTTTAATTAATTACCAATTAATAATTAATTAACAATTAATTCAAAATAAATACCAATAAATAAATTAACATATTTAATAATTATAATTAAATGACTTCCCACCCTATTCCCCTATAAACCCACAACCCACTACAGAATTATATTACGCAAAAATTAAATACCATAAAAATAATTAATTAATATAAATAATAAAAGAATATACACTTTTCAAACATACACTAGCATAAAAAACACTTTAAAAATTAATATTAACTTACCTCAAATTCGATATTTTTGTAGTCTATATTCTGTCCATTCTATATTTTTGTAGTCTATATTCTGTCCATTCTATATTTTTGTAGTCTATATTCTGTCCATTCGATATTATGTCCATTCTATAGTTTCTTAATTCAATATTAATGCTATCCTATTCGATATTTTTGTAGTCTATATTCTGTCCAGTCGATATTCTGTCCATTCTATATTTTTTAATCGATATTAATGCAAATCGATAATAAAAACTCGATATTTTGACTGTATACCAATTCAGACAGAGCAGTGTAACAATACTGCGACACGAGGACTTCAGTGATCATCAAACTTCTAAATGATTGTATGTATGTCAATGTTTGTGTGTGTATTTTGAATATATTTTGAATATACTATAAGTTGGAATGCATGATGGGTGAGGGAGTACCTAAGAATGGGTCTTCCTTACATACAAGTCCCATTAAGAATTCACTATTAACTTGAAGAGTAAACATTTTGTGTAATTAGCATCTTTATCTGGCGGAAGGATTGCTTAGCCCGAGGTGGGGGCAAGGGAAGATGTAGCTAACACAATAATACCTAACCTTGGTGTTTATTTTCATAGGTATGCAGACAGTGTGTGTCTACAGAAAGGGCAACGATAGCCATTTACGAGTCCCCTACCACATAGAATAGGAGGGAACCTTACTAGAACTTTCCTAAGGGATCAGAATCCTGATGAATGCCATCGATCCTACCGGGTGGCGATTTAGGGCAGAAACATGTTGATACTGCAGACAGGGCAATGGTGTTGTTACTTTCCCATATACCCTTATTTTAATTTTCTTAATCCTGCCAAGTGGGATCCATAATAAATGTGTTAAATACCCACTTAGACAGTTTGAGAATTTTTCTCTGCATGAGGGATCCCTATCTATTGAATTCTTTCATTTCAATAATCTCTTTTTCTTTGTGCTCCTCCCTGGATGTTGGTCTGCAAAAGGGAGTCGCAGAAGCTTATGATGAAGCATGCCCACTCATTGAGTGTGTGAGGGCAGTATTTACAACTCTTTGATATTCACAAATTGGTTTGTCACCTCCATTAGTTGCATCCTGCTTAGGGCTTGGTGATCGCTTGTGCTTTCCTCTTTCCTGGTATTCTTACCAAAAAGAAAAGAATGTTTTAACCAGTGTGGGGCAGTTTGGCCCATTTCCCTGTGGGTAATATACATTTTTCAGTTATTACCCCTGTTTACATGCCCTTCTCGTAAAGTGAATAATATAAATTGTTGGGAGGATGAGGGAAGGCTCAATCTTTCTTCGCTTCTTTTTTGTGAATTTAATAAAATAAGAATAACACTTACCAGCACCTTCAATAATGAGGCATTGAAGATGCGCCTAAGACCCAGAAGCAAGCAATTCAACAGGCTCTGCTCACGTCGTCAGCAGAAACACTGCAACCCAATCATCACAGTCACGGGAAGCAAAGAGAACAAGTAAAAAAGAAAAAAATTTGTATCGAAGAACTAAACAAAGGTGGAGGATGGTAAACAGGTGATAAAACTGGGCATGAGCGTGAGCCATACAAGAAATGGAAGTTGTCAAGCATCTACTCACAGGTTTTGCCTCTTCTTCTATAGAAAGTTCATATGCATCTCTACCTCTGCCTGCCCCAACCCAGAAGTGCTTGAACCTTTCTCATACTACTTGTGTGCCCCACCAAGATCCGTCCTCCATCCACTTCATGCATTATTACGACTGCTGTGACAGCCACGGCCCCATCTTTTAGTGTATTTTCTCACCTCTTAGTTTTCTCATGGACCTGGCACTGCTACCAACTCAAGCATATATCCTTCTGACGTCAGTAAATTGGATACCATTTATAGGGTACTGTTTTTTAACAGCACGTGCAGGAGTATTGCATGACGTGGTATTTGAAAACAAGCTCTTATTACTCCACATACAGTGCTTAATTTGTAAACTATTAAATGCCAGGGCTCTGACCCGGAGGCCACAGAGTGGAGAAGTGTTGCTCAATGATTAGAGCGGCAGACCCTGATGCAGAGGTCTAGCCCGGGACCAAGGTTCAATACCCCGCCTTGGCGGGTCTTGGGCTCAAAATTCCACGGACCTGATAATTCTCGCCTCGGTGCCTATTCCAATCATGGAGTCCCACTCTGCAACTCTGGGCAATAGCTTGCTTAATCTCCACAACGGCCCCCACAACGCTAAGGATGCCTAGCCTCCACCTTGGGGGTGCCCAGGAGTGGACGCCTCACAGGGAAAGCCAGGATGGGTTCCACAGCGGTATTCGTACAAGCACCTTGAGACCCTTGCGGGTGAGTAGTGCGCTATACAAGTATCAATTTACATTTTACATTTACTGCAACTTGCCCTTGTCATCTCTGCCAAAACAACTACTAACCATCTCTCTCACATGTAAATGCGACAGTTCAGATTATTTCTGATCCTGATAGCTAAACGAATGACTGGGGAGGTAGGTATTTGCAATATTGAATTATATCGTATTCCTAAACAACCGTGGTTCTGCTCATCTCTAAATTAGATGAGCAGCGCCACCATGTGGTACACTGTTTTTGGTATGGTGTTGACAATTAGGTGGCGGTGCCGAGCACCGGAGACCAATTAAGTGCAGTTGCTTAGCACCAGAAAGCCCCGGCTCCAATGAAGCAGTACGTGCTCATAGAGAGGCCCCCTTGCACCTCTTTTACGCTGCAGTTGCGTCTCTTTTGTGACACAGCGGCGGTGCAAAAGATGCGCCATGGTGCGGGTAATTTACAACGTGACGCATCTGGGAGATGCGTCACGCTGTAAAGCCCTGCGCCATAAGGAGGCGTTCCGGCGCAGGGTGGGGCGTTCCTGTGCAGGAACGCCTCCTAAATGGGGCTGAGTGAAATCTACAAGATTTCACTCAGTCACTTTTAGGCCAATGCTGCGTCAAAACCCTGCACCTGCTTGAAGCAGGCATAAGGCTTGACGCAGGATTGGACAGATAGGGTCCCCCAGAGCATTGCTGGAGCTGCGTCGCGCTTGCAATGCAACTCCAGCAATGCGCCGCCTTTACGGCACAGATGCGTCACGCATCTGTGCCGTTTTTGCCCCATGGTGCGCCGCATTGTAAATGCGGCGCACCATGGGTGGCGGGGCTGTGACGCACAATAACTGGCGCATCCCTGGGGATGTGCCAGTTATTGTAAATCTGCCCCTATGTGTGCCGGTTGTGCCCCAAATTTTTGCACTTGACTTTTATAACAGTGCAAAAAAGGGGGAATAACAAGTGGAGACGAGGTATGCACCGAATTTACATGCTTTCCCATCCTAACAGCTTTTTATGCAGCGCTCAAAACTCATACAAAACGGAAGCACTCACAATTAGCCCGCAAATCTAAAGTATCATAGCACTACAAAAGAGTGAACACCATCTGCTCCTGTTTTTAAGCTCCACACCAGACTATCTTTGAGTCCGATGTGTTGTTGTCCATTGTCTCTCACTATGCAATTTACATACTCTGATGCTATAGGGATTTGTCTTGCATTGACAAAAGGATAAGACCAGTGACCAAGGGATGAATAGATTTCATTACATTTCTGTGAAATCCTCCTGGGAGCCGCACACACCATTATGATTTATGCAGGTGTAGTTATTTCGAAAGAGAGACGCTTGGTCAGTGCGGTCTGGCAATATGGGCACTGCAAAAAAATTACACCCAGAGAACCGCAGGCTGGGAACTGAAATATACGGCAGCAAAACAAGAGAACAAACACTGCAGCAAAACCAGGGACCACATTTCAAACTTTTGTTTGTTTTACAAGCATGATGGCTTCGCAACAGAATAATTTCCAAGTTTAATCAGTCTTCCGTAGCCAACTTGAATGATAAACTAGCCAGACTGGTAGTGAGAGGCAATAACATTATTTTATTTCTCCCACATCTTTGCCATTACCGAGCCTACGTAAAATTCTTCGGCTATATATTTGTGCGCGGCCTGCTCTCTGGTTTGTAGGTTTTTTGTTCTGCAGCATTAAACAAAATGATTATGCCATCCACATTGTAAACACACAGCCCCACTGCCAAGAGCAGGACAAGATCTAGTGCAAGCTTGGCTCCCACACCTATTACAAAAACTGCTTTCCTGCAGCTTTTGCATTCTTATTTATGGGCTTAAAAGGATACTTTCTGTGTGTAACATAACTTTCAGCTACAATATTGCCTTGTCCACCCTCATGGGTTTCTCGCTGGAGTCTCAGGAGTGGTGCAAATGCATCATGTTTTATCCAAGCACAGCCTTTCTCCCCTCAGGTTCAGTGTTCAATAGCATTATAGGTTCTGTCAATTCTTCCGGCTTCTCGACTCAGCATCCGCAGAGCTTTTGTGATTTATTACAGCAGCTCAACACTCAGTAAAACTAGTCCCACTGAGCTTAGGCAGCCGGAATCCAATACAGAGGATGTCCTGAAACCGCTTTATGTATGATGCACTGTACAAGCGATTGAAAAAGGGGCTCTGAGCCTTTGTAAATAGATCTGCATGCACAATGAAAGACAGCAAGGTAAGTAACTAAAGGTCCGCGCACCTGCAAGGTGGAATGACAGAACACCGCGGTCACAAATAAAGTCTGAAATAAATATTATGCCTTACGTATTTTTTGCCAAAATATAATTCTATAATATACATCAGAGTTCATATTTTTCGCTCAAATGGGGAGACTGTATGCAAACAATATTTAGGATGGGATATTTATGTCAGACAACATTCTGGTAGCATGCTCCCTGCAATTCACATTTCTTAATTGTTATTGGTATCATAGAAATTGTAGGTTTAGGAAGCTAGTTATTTGTAGATTGGCATAGTGAGCTAAATGTGTCCCCTCCCCCTCCCGGCCCACCCCAAGCATCCAGTACACTGCCCTAGGGCAGGAGCAGAGAAGCATGCCTGGAACTGACTAGCAGGTTGTTCCTCAGGAAGCCCTACAAAGTGTGGGCATAACCTGTGATGAAGTCCCTAAGAGGGGCAAGAGCTTGTTTACAACATGGGAGGTGCAGTGCAGCACAGGTATCCTGCACAACACAGCTTTAGAAACACGTTTTTTCTTTACACATGCTAGTAAGGAGGAATGTAAACATCTGCAGTCACACAGCCCTGGCCAGGTGGTGGACTGGTCTTTTTCCAGAGAAGACAGGACAGATGCCTGTTTTTACATCTGGTCACTCCAGCATTATCCAGTTGAGTTATTGGCCCTTTCACGTCTAATCACAAGGTTTTACCGTAGCTGCTAACGCCATTAGTACATATTTAGCTGCAAAAGCAGTTGTACAGAACATTTTATATACTTTGATCAGTAGGCGTCTCCTTTTCTGACCGGTTGGAAGAATTGGGGCATGGAAGGGGGTTAAAAGAGTAGCATCAACTGGAAGAAACAGGGTGGGTAGTGGAAAATAGGGTAGAGCAGAGTGGCTGGTGGCAATTGAAGATAAATCCGGATCCTGTCTTGTTAATATTACCTAGGGTAACGGTAAAAGAAACAAAGTGTACGGCGGAGGCCTAAAATGGTAAGACCTTGTGAGGAGAGTGTCTAAGACTGTGAAGGAAAGAGGGTGACGTGACAAGGAGTGGAGTGATGCCAAGACCACAGGAGGAAACTCGTACCACAATGAATGCTTGTTGAATGCGTTAATCACAGCTACCATAGTAGAGGTGGTAGAAAAAGGCATGGAGATATTTAATGTTACTTAATCATTTTATTGTCAGTCATAAGCTTTTATTCGATATGCAAGATATCTTATAAGCACATTTACAATATAATCATTTTATTAATATCTAACCTCTTGAATGGAATGGGGGACATATTCAAAATGCATCTAAAGCTTGTGGGAAGTCATGTTAGTTTCAAAACAGTTATGGCAACAGGGCGCGGAGCAGAACAATGACATTATAGGCAGATAAAAAAGAAAAAGAGAGCGGGATGAGAGGTTAATAACAGATGAAGTGAGAGTCAAACACAGACCACAAAGGGGGAAGGTACCTGGCGACTTGACAGGAGCCTGAAAGGGGTACAGAACATGTCAATACATTGCTTTTTTTTTTTTGAAAATTATTTTTATTGCAGATGCTCAGATGGAAGTAAATCCACATTAACACACATGTTTCAAAGTAAGCATTGGTGCACTTCAAAATAAACTCAAGGAGCCCTCCGACCCTCTCCAGGACGTACAATAAAAAAGTATTCCGACAACATCAGTGGCGTTCTTTCCACATGTCAACAACATAATAGAGGAGGCACCCATATGAACCATCTAGGCAACTGCATTTTCTGTTATCTCCCCCCCCCCTCCCCAGAACAAACATCATAGTGTGCATGAAAAAGATTGTCTTAACAACTCTTGTTCAAAACTTAACTGCGCAGTCGTAGCAGTGGCACCATATAATTCCTCCAGTCCCCATTCCTCACCCCGCCCGGTAGACATGTAGTACAAGAATGTTCATCCATCAGTGCATTTCTGATGCAAAAGGTTAAACTCATGAGGTTCACCTCGGCGCCCTCTCGACCCCTCCTCAGTATCAGTCATGCTCAGGGGCCACCCACTCCCAGCCCTCCATCCAATCCGTGATAATGTTGCCATTTCGACCAGACCTTTTTAAACTTATTCGGACAGCCTCTCGCTTTATACGTCACCCGCTCCGCTGCCATGTATATGTCCAATCCTCTCCTCCTCTCCTCCACATTAGGGACATTCCCCGCCCCCCAATACTTTGCAATATCACGTTTTGCCACTACCAGCGCCAAGGTCAAGAACACCAGCAAAGGACGCGGGAGATCAACATCATTAGTCATTCCCAGGACGGCCAGCTTGGGCTCCTGTGCAAGCGGCACAGACAAGACATCTTTAAGTTCAGTAAATATAAGGGTCCAATAGGATTGTATTCTATCACATGTCCACAGTATATGAAAGAAATCCCCTCCCTCACATTGACATCTTAGGCATTTGGCATCCAAGGTTTTTCCCATTTTAAACAGTCTCACCCTATCTATGTATATTCTATGTAGCACATTGTATTGAATTAGACGGAGCCGAGATTTGATAGCCACCTCCCTGGGGTGCATTAAAACTGTATCCCAATAGATATCCTCAAGTGTGCCCACATCTGTCTCCCAGTGTCTTCTAAGAGTCGCCAGGTCCCCCAGCATGTTGTTGGTAAGTGTTTTGTATGTGAGCGATACAGCCTTATTCGGTATCCGTTCCTGTAGTAGTCTACCTTCCAGCGGGGCATACTCAGGAAGGCCTTCTAAAGTCAGGGCCTGTGCCCTCCACGCATGTCGCAATTGGGTGTATTTATAAAACTGTGTTCGATGTAGACCATATTCCGCCTGTAAGGTCGCGAAGGGTTTCAGCGCACCTCTAGCGATTATGTCTCCTATCGTGGATATCCCGATATCATCCCATCTCTTAAATCCGGTAAGTCTATACAGCTCCACGAGCCACTTACAGTGCCAGAGCGGAGTCTGCCTGGTAGGCCGTTTATCCCAACCCGTACGTCTTGTGGCCATTCTCCAGGCTCGGAGTGTGAGGTTCGTGGCCGGGAGTAGCGACTTCGTCGCTGATCTGTCATACAGGTATGTCAGTAGAGCATGTGGGGATAGTTTGGCCCGTTCCAGTGCATACGTGGGGTGGTCCGCCGGGGCATGGAGCCAGTCGTTACGGGGGATATATGTTCCGCCCAATAGTAGGCTTCAAGATTGGGGAGCGAGATTCCACCACTATACTGATGGCGTTGGAGGGTAGTCAACGCCACTCTCGGCTGTCTGTCCACCCATATAAAAGCTCGAAGGTCTGCATGGGCTTTACGTATTACACTGTCGGGGAGCTGATAGTATTCATTCTGTAGGGCGTAGAGGTATTTGGGTAGTATTATCATTTTATACATCGCTGCTCTGCCTAAAAGTGTCAAGGGGAGTTGTCGCCAGCGGTCCACATCCGATGCGGAGTTCACGAGTATTCTCTCTACATTTTTGCGGCACGACAGTTGCCTGTCAAGCGTGATGTACACCCCTAAATATTGAAAGCCCTCCTCAGAGACTACCAGTCGATCCGGCAGCGTCTCCCCAAGGGCAACTCCTCTGGGGTCAAAGAGGACAGATTTGTGCCAGTTGATGGCATAACCGGAGTAGCTGCCATACCGCTCAAGCTCTCCGAACAACTCGGGCACTGTGGTCTTCCGGTCCGTGATGTACAAAAGAACATCGTCCGTGTACAGGGATAGTTTTTCCTGTGCGTCGTCCATATCAGAGACCCGGAAGCCTGAGATCCTGTGGTTTTGCCTAATCCTGGCCGCCAGCACTTCAATTGTTAATGTGAATAGAACTGGCGATAGGGGGCAGCCCTGTCGGGTGCCTCTTTGGATGTTAATCTCGCGAGAGAGCCTACCATTGACCCTCACCCTGGCACGTGGATTGGTATATTAGAGTCGTATCCATGTACGGAATTTTAGACCTAGGCCAAATTTTTGTAGCACGGCCTCTAGGTACGGCCAGTGCACCGAGTCAAAGGCCTTCTCGGCATCTAAGGAGAGGAACCAGTGTGGCGGTTCCCTATCCCTCACCTCCTGCAGCCAATTATGCGTGCGCCTTAGGTTGAATTTCGTGGCCCGGTCCGGCAAGAAGCCAGTTTGGTCTAGGTGTATCAGGTCGGGTATTACTGTCCTTAGCCCTCGCGCCAAGACCGTAGCGAGGACCTTCACCTCCATATTTAACAGGGAAATGGGTCAGTATGAGGCGCAATCCTCGCGTGGTTTGCCCTCCTTATGTATAGGGATAATGATCGCCATGGCAAGGTCAGCCGGCAGGCCTCCCTCCGGCAAGCCTCAGTAAAGAGATTTCTCAGGTGGGGGCTAGTATATCTGCCGTACCCTTAAAAAATTCCGGGGGGAAACCATTTGGCCCTGGAACCTTTACCGGCTTCAGTCCCGAGATGGCAGCTTTCACCTCCAGGGAGATGTCGGCGACTAATGCCGGGAGGGCCGCAGCGTCCACCTCAGGTAGAGTAACCTGTGACAAGTAGAGAAGGGCGTCCTCGCACATGCCCAGTGGTCTGGCTGCATAGAAGCGTTCATAATAAGTCTCGTATGTGTCGGCAATATGAGGGTCCGAACATATCATCCTTCCCCTGTCATCCATGACTCCATCTACCCATCTCGCCGCTCTCTCTTTACGACTAAGCCACGCCAGGAGTTTGCCCGACTTATCCCCTACGTCATATAGTCGATGGAGTGTTGCCAGGTTTTGCTTTCTTGCCTCCTCTGAGACTAATTCTCGATACCGCCTCTGGGTGTCAAGAAGTTTACGCAGTGCCGTGGTGCTTTTAGTACGAAGGTGTTCTCTCTCTAGCTCCTCTATATCTCTCTCAACATTTCCCACTTCTTCCCGCTGTTTCCTCTTCTCCTCCCCTAATCTTCTGTTTATGTTGTCCCTCATTACTGGCTTCAGCGCTTCCCATAGGGTCACGGTTGAATCCACTGATCCGTCATTGTCAGCCAAGTAAACCCGGGTGTCAGCTCTAATGCCTTTAAGTACTGTTTTATTCGTGAGGTCCCAGGCAGCAAGGCGCCACGAGGTCTCTCCCCTATACCCCGAGCGGCCAATCAACGCTAGGATTGGCGAGTGATCAGAGAGACCCCTTGCCAGGTATTCTGCTGTGTCATCCATGGTTAGTTCCTGTCTGTGTGAATACATAGTCCAGCCTAGAGAACACCTTGTGTGCAGCAGAGTAGAAGGAGTACGCGACAGTGTCTGGGTGTAGTAGTCGCCATACATCAGTCAAGCCTATTTCAGACATTGTTTGAGTGAGGGGGGTCCGCAGGCCTCGAGTGTTGGGCGTCCCTGATCTATCCAAACCCCTGTCCATCACATCATTAAAATCTCCACCCACTATCTGAATAGAGTCTGAGGTGTCTAGAAGTATGGTCGCTAGTTTCTTCAATGTCGCTGCCTGCAACTTCGGAGGCGCATACACCGAGACAAGAGTGTGTGTCTACGCCAAGTCCCCTGTACTCCTACACATGTTCCTAGTGGGTCACCCCATGTACGGGTGATATGAAATGGGAAGATATTCTTGACAATGATCGCCACCCCCCTGGAGCCAGTCGTGTATCCCGCGTGTCCCAGTACTTTGTATCTACCCCTCGCTATGAATGCACAGGCCGTGCCCTTAAGGTGAGTCTCTTGTAAGAAAACAATGTCTGGGCCTATTCTCTTTAGATAGTTACTCACCAGACCCCGTTTTATTTTGTTACCCAGACCATTTACGTTCCATGTCAGGACCTGTATTTTTCCATTATCCATAACCGATGCCAACAGTGTATTTGCCATCCGGGCGTTGAGCTCAGGGGACCTCCGGTGTAAAAGTACTGCACATTATACCAGACCGCTTTACTGCAGATAACCAACTCATCCCCCCTACCCCCCAACCAGGACCCCTCCCCGCAAAAAACTGTATCAACTGTTCCCCCCCCTTCCACCCCCCTCCCCACCTTTTCCCCCCATCCAGCCCATCCAGGAAACCATGTACAACTAGGACTTTCAGGCAGTAAAGGTCTGTCGCCCACCCACTAGATCATATGTCAAACTAGCTCCAGGGTTCAAACTAGAGTTCCACAAGGGCTGCCAACTCTGTGAGTGTGTTGTGCTCCAAGTCCTGTAGTATCTGGAGTAAACCAGACCACATATCCCACAACAGCACCCCTCGAGTACCTAACTGAGTTTATGGAAAGAAAAGAAGAAAAAGTGTGTACAACTAGCATGGTATCAGCAGCGGCCCGCTGCCGACACGGATGTTGGTCCCAAACCTCTTCACGAATGTGAGTCTTGTGTATCAATGTCCTGCTCCTCTGTGCCACCAGTCGCCCCTTGCTCCATCTCCTCCAGCGGATGCGTTGAGCGGTCCGTTGCCTCATCCACCTCCGATAAGGTCCCATTGTCCATTTCTCCCTCGTCTGTTGAGCACAGAGGAGCTTGACCTCTGGTTCTGGTCTCTCATTTTCATTGGTAGCGGAGGATGCATCGCAGTCCATCATTCCCCTGCCATTCAAACAGGGGTTTACATAGGGTGACGGTTGTGAGCCTTACCGCATTCGCTGGATTTGGGATCTCGGGGGTTTCGGTGAGTTTCTCCGAAAGTTAGCTGCCGCGAGCTCCGTTCGGATCCTGCGGCCCTCTTCCTCCACCTCTCGGAGCAGGGGCCATTGCCAGGCCTCCTCCGGGCGGCTGAAGAAATGTGACCTGCCTTTGAACATCACCTTTAGCTTAGCCGGGAAGAGCAGCATATATGAGATATGTAGGTCTCGGAGTTTCACCTTGACCGAATCATACGACCTTCTCAGCTTCTGGACATCCTGGCTATAGTCTGGGAAAATCAAAATGTGCACATTTTCAAAGTTCAGCTCCCCCGCCTTCCTGGCTTCACGAAGAATGAGGTCTCTGTCTGCGTAATTCAGAAAGCGTGCAATGATCGGCCGCAGCTTCGCCCCCTCCGGCGGTCTCGCCAACAGTGCCCGGTGTGCTCTTTCGATCACAAAACAGTTAGAGAAGTGGGCATGCGGGAAGGTGGTACGCAGCCAGTCCTGGAGGAAGGCCGCCGTGTCAGTCCGATCAACGCCCTCCCTAAAGCCCACGAAGCAGAGGTTATTCCGTCGTGCCCTATTTTCGGCGTCATCCACTCGCCACAGCAACTGTCTGTGCGACGCCTGCAGCTCCGCCATGTCTTTGCGGAGGGTGGTGACGGAGTCTTCCGTTTCACTGATTCTAGATTCCGCTGTAGTTACCCTCTCCGTGAGGTTGCGAAAGTCCTGGCGCAACAGCAGCACTTCGAATCCCTCCAGGAGTGCGGCCATATCAGCGTGCTTTTCCGGGGGATTCTGGGGTGGCTCTTTCTGTGCTTTCGCCATTGTGTAGTTCTCAATGGATTCTTGCCGGGAGGCACGTGCAGGCGGATCCCTTTTCCCCATAGTTCTCCACGTGCCAAATACAAATGCGCAGGAGGGTGAAGTACACAGCGAGTGGGGGGGCCAGTTCCAAAGACTCTCCCGGGTCGCACAATGTTCGAATAAATTGGGCACCACTGGGCAGCGCACAGGGGATATCGGGGTCAAATCCTCCCTCAGTATGCGCTTAACTTCTAGTACCCACGAGGCGGCAAGGTGTGCTCCCGGCTAAACAAGCCTGCTCCGGTGTCTGGACGCTGTCCGTGGCGTCCCAGGGTCTAAGGCAGGTCCGCTCCGGCAGGGGCCTCCGTACGTGAAAGCCCTCCCCACCACCTCTGCGGCGGGTCCTCCAGTGCACTCCCGGCCACCTCACACCGATTGCAGTCACTGGGGGGGGGGGGAGAGGCCCAGGGAAGCGCCGCTCCCACGCGGCCTCCTCGATGACTCCACCGAGCCCAGATCCAGGCCCCCCCGCTCCGAGGTAGAGGCCTCCGGCAGTCCGGTCCTTCACACCACTCGGGCAGATAGGCACTCACCGGGTGCGGAAGCGTCGAGCGGGTGCCCGTATCTCTCCTCTCCGAGCCTCCCCTTCTCTCTACTCCACCCACCGGCGATCTCTCGGGCCGACGTGCCGCGGCGTAGCTCCGATCAGGACTGGGCTGGCCGATTCCCCACAGGCGCCATCTTGCCTCCACAGCGCCGCTCTGGCCTCCGTTCCTTCGTAAGCAGTTTTCGGGCTCGGATCGGCGGAATAACCGGCGAAGTCGCGGTCAGGACATCCGCACTGCTTTCGGTTGCCATTTTGTGGGGTTTCTTTCGGTTTGGGACAGAAATGTTCGCCGGATTTAAGCTGCAGCCCGGGAGCTGAGCCGAGGCACGTCTCACTCCTTCATGTCACTGGTCAATACATTGCTGGTACAAAGTGGGAGAAAACAGAGATAACATTCACAATGGTAGTTCATTTAAATATAGAAATGAAAGAGACTAACACAAAAGGCACAACGGTGCCAGTATTGGGTCTCCAAGGTAGTCAATGGGCAACCTTTTTAGATGGGTCTCTGACTGGGCATACTCAGCCTAGCCAGCTCTTAAAGAAGGAGCATGCCCCTGTCCCTACAATGATACTAACATAGGCTTGCACTAAGACCAGAAGACAAAAAATATCCCAAATGGATAGAGTTGAGAAACAAGTCAAGTACTGCTTGTCAAGTTTCTGGAGCACCAGTAAATTTGCAACAAGCAGATCCACCACCCTATGGCCAGCACACCCTATCCCTTAGCGACAGGCATACGCATAGTCAGTAGATGATGTGCTCAGATGCACAGAAATAAACTACCCCCATAATACTCAATGTGTATGAACTACTCATTATGTGCAATGAGGACAGTTACATGATATATTTTAATAGAAGATACCACAGTTTCTGGATAGGTCATATTAGGAGATACAATACAGTTTGTGTATTAAGAGCCGGTGGCACAGTGTATGCTTGAAGGATTGAAGACAGGGTTTATTTTAAGGACAGATGGTATAAACAGTATTAAGGACATGTGGTATAGTCCCTATAGCAAAGGCACATGGATCAGTGGAACTTCCCCCATATTTTAGAAGCATTAAAGTGTTTTATTGATTTATCATCTAAATTTTTCTCTTTTTCGAAAATGGCCATAAATTTGCATTTAGGACTGGTGAATACACTCCACAAAAAAATACACTTTCCTTACGAGGTGCCTGTACTTTCCTCCCACCATATAAAAATGTGAAGTTCTGCCACCTGAGCTTGCATACACACTGCATTGCAAAACCAAAATGGCACTTTGCACACTTTTGAATATGGCGGTCATCGGAACCAGAGAAGTGTAACCATTCATGAGTTTGGTCCAAACCTGCTAACATATTCAGTGAATTATGATCTGCTGCCTGCAACGCAAGACCATTTACACCAATCAATCAATCAGGATTTAAAAACCACAGTTAATCACCCAATAGGGTATCCAGGCGCTCAATGTTTACATGTTGTTGTTTTTACCATGACATTATTGAAGCAGTGCGACAGTGCTTCAACTCTAAACCAAGATTCCCATTTTGGTGTTACCAGAGAAAAGGACTAGAGTACCAGAGATGCGGGTGACTCACTTTCTGGACCACTGGAGGGTCCTGAATGCCTCTGCCTCTCCAGAAGAGGACAATGCTGTGAGCAGCTCCCCTACAAATGGACGGATCTTGTACCAGTATGGTATAGTACCACAGGCTACTGCTAGATACGTAACTCTAGAAGCCTCTTCCAATTGTAGCAATAATGAATAATCCAACCAAAAAAAAAGTATAACATTATACCTGTAATTTATCAAAAAAACAAGAAAGAAAGCCACATAAGATGTGGAAAGGAAGTCACTTAAAATAAGACTCACTACTAACACCAGCGTTTAGCTATAGTTCTTTTATGGATGTCAATGTTAATGTTAGGCTACACTTGTAAAGCGCACTGACACCGTAGGTTTCCTGACGCTGAGATAAAGATGATAGTAGGTGGTGGCAGAGGCTAGTTGGAGTTCGAGAAGAGCCAGGTCTTTAAGCTCTTCTTGAAGCTCAGTAGGGTGTTAGAGGTCTTGATTCCTAGGGGGATGGAGTTCCATAATATGGGTGCCAGATAGCTGAATCTACGGCCGCCCAGTTTCTTAAGTTTAACCACCGGGGTGGTTAGGAGGTGAAGATGGGCTGAACGAAGATTACGGGCTGGACAATGCGAGGTGATAAGAGATTTCAGAAAGGCCGGACACGTGCACTGCCGGGCCTTGTAGATTAGTCAGCCGATCTTAAAAGCAGCTCTTTGTTCAATGGGCAGCCAGTGCAATTTGGACAGCAGGGGCCTTGCTGACTGCCATTTTGGGGCTTTATAAATAAGCCTTGCAGCTTGGTTCTGCACCATCTGGAGGCGATGGAGCAGGGACTTGGGTAGGCCCCAGTAAAGAGAGTTGGAAAAGTCGAGGCGGGAAAGGACGAGGGAGATGACAATTTGCACCAATGCATCGTGTGAGAGTAGGTGAGAGATTTTCCTGATTTTTCTTAACTGGAACATGCTGGCCGAGATGGTAGCTCCAACATGGGATTTGAGGGAGATGTTAGAATCAATGGTGACGCCCAAGCTTTTTACCGAGCTTGACGGGCTAGGGGGCGTACCTAGCTCTTTAGGCCAAAATTGTGGACCCCAGTGAGCCGCGCTGATACCAGGCAGAATGAGTTCCGTTTTCTCTGGATTTAATTTGAGCTGGTTGGAAACCATCCAATGTTGGATGTGGAGCATCACTGCCTAAAAATCAGATGCAGGGTCAGAGGCACAGGGTCAGAGCTGACTTGCATATAGCCAGTGTATAACCCAGGGTGGTGTGGAGTGCAAAAAAACGATGGATTTAGGCCCAGATCCTTGTACTGGGGTGAATGTATGACATTGTTCTACATTCTGTCCATCAACTGTGTTTTTTGCAATTTTCACCCCGAGTGTGCTGGGTATACTCAGACGTGAGTCCCAGGCTCTCCAAACCACTGGAGTCAAGCTATCCAGGCTGATGAAGGCTGTTAGCCAGAAACCGGTCCTTGGATGCTTGATTCCGGTCTGGGAAAGACATGGCTTGGTAGTTCGGACTGGACTGTTCCCATGAGGCACAGGGTCAGAGCTGATTTGCATATAGCCAGTGTCTAACCCAGGGTGGTGTGGAGTGCAAAAAAAAGATGGATTTAGGCCCAGATCCTTGTACTGGGGTGAATGTACGACATTGTTCTACATTCTGTCCATCAACTGTGTTTTTTGCAATTTTCACCCCGAGAGTGCTGGGTATACTCAGACGTGAGTCCCAGGCTCTCCACACCACTGGAGTCAAGCTATCCAGGCTGATGAAGGCTGTTAGCCAGACACCGGTCCTTGGATGCTTGATTCCGGTCTGGGAAAGACATGGCTTGGTAGTTCAGACTGGACTGTTCCCATGAGGCACAGGGTCAGAGCTGATTTGCATATAGCCAGTGTCTAACCCAGGGTGGTGTGGAGTGCAAAAAAACGATGGATTTAGGCCCAGATCCTTGTACTGGGGTGAATGTATGACATTGTTCTACATTCTGTCCATCAACTGTGTTTTTTGCAATTTTCCCCCCGAGTGTGCTGGGTTTACTCAGACGTGAGTCCCAGGCTCTCCACACCACTGGAGTCAAGCTATCCAGGCTGATGAAGGCTGTTAGCCAGAAACCGGTCCTTGGATGCTGATCCCAGGCTCTCCACACCACTGGAGTCAAGCTATCCAGGCTGATGAAGGCTGTTAGCCAGAAACCGGTCCTTGGATGCTTGATTCCGGTCTGGGAAAGACATGGCTTGGTAGCTCGGACTGGACTGTTCCCATGAGGCACAGGGTCAAAGCTGATTTGCATATAGCCAGTGTCTAACCCAGGGTGGTGTGGAGTGCAAAAAAACGATGGATTTAGGCCCAGATCCTTGTACTGGGGTGAATGTATGACATTGTTCTACATTCTGTCCATCAACTGTGTTTTTTGCAATTTTCACCCCGAGTGTGCTGGGTATACTCAAACGTGAGTCCCAGGCTCTCCACACCACTGGAGTCAAGCTATCCAGGCTGATGAAGGCTGTTAGCCAGAAACCGGTCCTTGGATGTTTGATTCCGGTCTGGGAAAGACATGGCTTGGTAGTTCGGACTGGACTGTTCCCATGAGGCACAGGGTCAGAGCTGATTTGCATATAGCCAGTGTCTAACCCAGGGTGGTGTGGAATGCAAGTTCCGACGAGCCGAGTGGTGTTTTGTGTCCTAAACACCACTCGGCTCGTCGGAACTTGCATTTAAAGTTATAAGGAGTGTAACCTTGGATGTATCAAGATTCAAGCACAAATATGACTTATGAAATGGATTAGAATAATCGCTTCGCGTGGTAACTTTGGAAGAGGACAGGCTTGCAAACTATTGGGGCCACGATTACCATTTGAATGAGCAAAAATACAATTTTTATACATCCTCACCACAAGTGGCATTTTTCTTCAACATATATTGGGGGACTATAATATTACCCGTAAGAAGAGTGATCAAATAGCCTTGAAAAAGCCCTGTGGGCGAAACGCGCGTCGGCTGCTGTCTTTCCTCATAAGAACTTGGGAAATAAAACACCAGATCTCAACCCAAGAAGATTTATGTGGATATTCTTTTGAGAAGTTCTTTTTGGGCTTTGGAAAATCATTGGATGCTGAGATTATATGGACTGTTCTTGAGATAAAATATTTTCATCACTTGATGCGTCACAATAACATGGTGTGCTTGGGTGTGTTACATATATATGATCTGTATGTCATCTGTATAGTTGAGGACAGTGCATTTCCAGTTTCTTAATGAGTGGATTAGCGGCCGGAGGTAGAAGTTAAACAGTAGTGGTGAAAGGGAGGATCCCTGTGGGACTCCACAGGTGGTTGGCATCTGCGTTGCTGTGAAGGGGCCTAGGTGAACTGTTTGCACTCTGCCCGAGAGGAAGGACTTAATCCATTCCCTGGCAGGTCCCCGGATGCCAGCCTGTCCGACACGGTGGAGAAGAATGTCATGATCCACCGTGTTGAACGCGGCCGATAGATCCAGGAGGACCAGTGCCTGTGGGGACCCCCTGTCGGCATTCTCCCGCAGAGTGTCAAGGACTTTCAGAATGACTGCTTCAGTTGAGTGCGCTGGCCTGAAGCCTGCTTGGTTGGATTCCAGGAAGCCAGAGCTCTCTGTAAATGCCGACAGGCATGTGGTCACATGAGCCTCCAGGAGTTTAGAGATGTAGGGGCAGGAGGGAAATGGGCCGATAGTTAGCAGGGTTAGCGGGATTGGCACCCGTTTTTTTCAAAAGAGGGACAAGTATGGCCTCCTTGAACGTGCTAGGGACCGAATCGGTGCTCAGGGAGGCGTTCAGGAGGGGAAGAATACTATCAGGTAAGGATGAGAAGACTGCTCTAAGGACTTGGGGAGGACAGCAGTCCTTGGGAGATCCTGATTTGATGCGAGTGGTAAGATCTGAAAGAGTACTGGTGGTAATAGCTGGGAACTGGGCAAGGGAGCAGGGATTGAGAGAGGAGGAGTCTAGTGGGCTGGCAGGGAGGGGGGAAGAGATAGCATTCTTAATATCTACTATTTTCTGGATGAAGAAGGTGGTGAGCGCATTGTAGGTTTCTTGGGTTGGGGCCTGAGTGGGAAGCACTCTATGGTCTGATGAAAAGTCGTTCATAATTTTGAAGACTTCTTTTGATTTGTTGCGAGCTGAGTCAATTCTTTCAGAGATATGTGAGGCCTTGGTTTTAGTGATTGCGTTTTTGTAGTCTTTGCGGGCCTTCACAAACGTTAAGCGGTCCGCATAAGAATAACCACGCCTCCACTTGAGTTGTAATTGGCGTAGCTTCAGTTTAAGTGATTTGAGTTCCTCGGAAAACCATCGATGGGAATTACCATGTCTGGTGTTTGCAAATTTGGTAAGAGAGGCAAACCTGTCACTAGCTGATTGTAGCCAGGTGGCTATCCTGCCCTTCATAGAGTCGAGGTCAGAGTTAGGGTCAATAATGGGGCAGGTGTTGGCTGCGAAGTCAAGGAACCCCTGGGAGTCGTAGGAATTCCATTTGCGGCACAATCCACTAGGAAGGGTAGGGGACTTGATCCTCCCTTTAATTGTAATGGTGACCTCTATCAAATGGTGGTCCGACCAGGGACAAGGAGAAATAATAGGACTAGACAGGGCAAGATTGTGAGTCCAGACATGGTCAAGAATATGACCCTTAGTATGGATGGGTGAGGTAATGTGCTGAGTCAAGTTGAGACTAGTGAGAGTTTCGAATAGTTCAGTGGCATGGGGGCCAGCTTGATCATCGTCAAACCAGTAATTAAAATCGCCAAATATGGCGATCCTGGAGTGATGAGTGAGTAGGCCAGCTACCTGTTCGCTCAGAGAGAGGGGGCACGAGGGCATAGATTGAGGGGGACGGTAAAGTAAGACAAAGGCGAGGGCACCACCAACAGTTTCCAAACTGATGACTGTATTATCTACCCCAGGCAGAGTTAGCGACGCAATGGTGAGGAATCTAAACTTTTTGTGTATGATGGCCGCTACTCCACCTCCGGGGCGACTCGATGGTCGATTTACGTTGAGGATATATTAATCCGGGGGGAGGGCCGCCAGGACATCCGGGTGGGAGTCCGGGGTAAGCCAGGTCTCTGTTAGTAGGAGGACATCTGGTTTATCCGTGATGAGCAGGATGAATAGGTCTAGCTGGTGTTTCACCATGGAGCGAGTGTTAAGGTAGAGCACCCGAAGTTGTGTGTCATTGCTTAATACCTGTGGGGATGTTTCCAGGCGAGAACGGATAGCTCCATGATTACTCCGGGTGCATAGGTTCGGTGCATTTCGAGAGATCTTCAGGTGTACAATACGCTCAAGTGTGCCTGGCGGTAGTGAAGGGTCGTAGGACTGCAACTCTCTAAGTACCTTTGGTGAGTAGGTAATAAATTGACCAGGATTCCTGGCCGCTGTGCCCGGACTGGCGCGGACGGGCGCAGACGAGCTTGCCTTTGGCGGCCTTCGGCGCACCGCCGGCGCGCCCGCTGCGCTTCCGGGGCCAGGGTGTCAATTTATGATGGCAAGGGCAGGAGGGCGGAGCACTAGAATGCTCGGCCAGCACTGCTCCTCGTTCAAGATGGCGGCAAAAACGGGGCCAAATGGGGCGAGGTAGCGTGGGCTCGAGCCATCAATGTGCAAAGTAGGCAATGATTAAAAAATATCAGATGGGGACAGTAAGCGCGTTAAAAAGACAGATAGCAGCAAATTTACAAAAACAGCAAACTGGTCCCGGCTTCCGCCTCAGGACAAGACGAGCATCCACACACACCCACTAGCAATCAGTGGCGCTGTGTGCTAACAGGTTTTTTTATACAGCAGGGCGGGAGGGCGGAGCACTATACTGCTCACCCAGCACTGCTCCTCGTTCAAGATGGCGGCCAAAACGGGGCCAAATGGGGCAAGGTAGCGTGGGTTCGAGCCCTCAATGTGCAAAGTAGGCAATGATTGAAAAATATCAGATGGGGACAGTAAGCGCGTTAAAAAGACAGATAGCAGCAAATTTTAAAAAACAGCAACCTGGTCCCGGCTTCCGCCTCAGGACAAGACGAGCATCCACACACACTCACTAGCAATCAGATGGATAAAAAACTATCTTAAGTAAGGGGGAAAAGACTGCTTCCTTGTATCATGGCACGACTTGTGGAGGTTATTTTACTTCCAAAGGGGAATTTTTTATCGGCTAAGAACTGAGTATTGAATCAGGGGGCACAAGTCACAGTCTGGGAAAAATAGACTAATGAATTCCAAAAGAAGATATTAATTTTGACTAATTGGTGGATATTAAAAGAGTGATACAAATCCATTATGGAAATCTTATTCATAGCAAAAGCACCACCTGCCTAATTTAGTGCAACAGTAGCACAAGAATATACGCGTTTTTAGTTTCAAAGAAATTACGAAATTTGAATTATAAAGCAATGTCATAACTTTAAAATGAGCTATAAAATCTGACAATAGAACTAGCAAATTGAAAGTCCCAAAGTGTGAAGTAACTTCTACTTGCAATAAGGTTACCAATGAGATACAGCAATTTTCTCCCTGTACAGACACCCTAGATGAAAAGATCGAAAATATTAAAAAATCCGACAGAGGGGGGGCGTGGCTGGGCGCCAGCTAAAATGGCCGCCTGAACCGGGTGATCCGGCTGACCAAGCCTCCAACTGCCTGATATCCGGCCAAAATCTGACGATTCCTGTGGATAACCAGTGGCGCTAGATCCCCCTGCCAACGCAGAACCCAGTGGTCTAACTCCGGCCCGCTGCGCTTTCCCGCCATCGAGCGGCGGCCCTAAGTGCAGTGGCCCGGGAGCGGGCCCGAGGAGAGAGCGCTTCGCGGCCGGTGTGCCGTGATAGGCGAGTCCCCGACTTGAGGCCTTGTCGGAAAGGGGCCTGTCGGGCCCTGAAGGAAACGCTCCAAATCCTCTGTGCCGCGCCCCCAGGGGCTGGTGCCCCCTGAGTGCTGCGACCCCTGCCTGGGCACCCACAGAGCCCGCACGTCCGGAAGGTGAGGCGCACCGGCCCGGGAGGGGCGAGAGTCCTGTGTGAAGTGCCGCAACACGACGAGGGACGGCGGCATTGGCCGCGATTAATGGCACAGCATTGCGCCCAGGCTGGGGGGCCACGGACTTTGCGACCTGGGCCCAGTGAGCGGAGAGGCCTTCGCAGGCGGAAGGTGGGCCCTAAACCTGCAACTTGGAGCAGTGGCACAAGGGTGGACGGAATCCCTGCCCGAGACCCACGCCATCACTGGACACCCTCCCTGTGCCCTCCGTGAGACCCAGCCCCGGGGGGTGCAGATCTCCATGCTGCGAAAAGCTTGATGTAATTGCACTAGGCCTGAAGTGATTTAATCGACGTACAGACTCACTGCGCTTGTCCGGTGCGGGCCTGCCCCCGGCGTGGTGAGGTCACCACTGGGAATTGGACTCGTGAGCATACCGGCTGACGGCGGCTGAGGTAGAACGAGCCTGCCGATACTTCTCGGTGCCTGAGAACCAGAGCTGATCCGTGGTGGTACGAGCCCTCCGGGGTCGTGCGTCCTGGGCAGCGGGCCATCCAGCCCCCCCTGGTGATCCCGGGTCGCGGACGCAGGCCTCTATTATACCATTACACCGACCGCACCTACGGGCCAGGGCTACAACAAGCGCACAATCATGAGGCCTAAGCAAGGTGCATCAACCCAGTCAAACAATCTTGACAAGTACACTGTGCAGAGGGGCACGCGGCGGACGGAAGTGCCAGCAGGCGACCAACAGAGTCAAAAAGAACCGTCGCTGGCCAGCATCATGACTGCCATTCAATCGTTGGGCGCGACCCTGGAAACTAAAATAGACAAGATGGCCATAGAAGTCAACCTTCTCCGAACTGACCTTAACAAAACGTCAGAAAAGACGAAAGCTAACGAGGCCGGCATTGCGGAACTGCAGACGTCAACGAAACAACTGGAACGGCGTGTAAATGATCTGGTCCATCAGCACCGCCATATGTCGCTCCGGCTGGACGACCAGGAAGGGAGGGCCCAAAGGAGTAACATCCGCCTCGTTGGCGAGCCGGAGGGCCTCGAGGGGCCCAGTACGGAACTCTTTGTTGAGGACTTGATCCTCCATCACCTCAAGCCAAAACGTCTGTCCAAAATATTTACTGTTGAGCGAGCACACCGGGCGCCCATCCCAAAACCGAAACCGGGAGCACCACGAGGACGATTATTGCGAAAATCCTCAACTACAGGGATAGGGATGCCGTCTTGCAGGCGGCCAGTCGAGCTGGGGACCTACTCTACGAGAACACCACAATTCGGTTCTTCCCTGACTTTACAATCCAGGTCCAACGGGAGAGGAGATCCTTTGCAGGTGGGAAGGGGGCGCTTAGAGAAAGAGGCATCAAATACATGATGTTTTTCCCTGCCAAGCTCAAGGTCCTTGCCGGAGGAAAATCCTTCTTCTTTACTTCGCCGTCGGAGGTGCAGGACTGGATAGACAGGGAGGCACCCACCGTTGGTGAGGGAGCGGAGGACGAAAATTGGAGAGACACCCAGATCGCATCCCCGGGATCTGCGGCTGGGAGATCTGAACAAGACGGTCAAAGTCAACGCTCCTAGAGATCCCGCTCCGCGAGTCCGAGATGGGACACCCTGCGTGAGGCGGCTGGACTGAGAGACCCATAAAGCTGATAAGTGTCACTTTGAGTAATGTGTTGCATTTGGTCCTAATGTGCCTGCCTGCGGGGGGGAATAGACATAATTAGTAACACTACTGAGTATAGCCACTGGACGATTTAATTTGCAGGACTCGTGGACAATTTCCACATTTGAAGTTGGGGGGGAGGGAACTCGGGCGGCGGGTGGGGCTGGGGCCAGTGCACGCTCCGAGTGAAAGGTCCAGCAGGAAGGGAAGACGGGTTGCTTAGAGTTCTAGTTTCTTCCTTTTCAGGGGTGTGTAATTTGGGCGAAAGGCACTCTGCTAATTGGGGATGTGTGTAGTTCTAAACTCGCGGAGCAGGAGAGCAGGGAGGGGGCGTGAGACAGGGGAAGGTGGGAATGTGGGTGGAGAGGGATGGGGGCTGGTAGGGGTCAGTTATGAGATTTTGGCAATGTCACATCAAGAATGCTATTGTTCAGTTGAAATGTATACTACTTTGCGGAGGACTTCAAGACAGAAATGCTGTTTCATACACTTGCAGGAGGTTTGGAAATTCAGGAAGGAGAATCCGGTAGGAGGTTCACATCTTGATGAAGTGGGATAAGAGTCTAAAATTACTGAGCTGGAACGTCAACGGGCTGGGGGACAAGCTCAAACGCACTATTGTTCTGCAATTTGTTAAAGGACATCTCCCTGATGTATTACTCCTACAGGAGACACACTTATTAGGCAACACATGCCACGCACTGAACCAGTGGGGTTACTACATGGCGGCACATGCCAGCTTCACCTCAGGATCACGAGGGGTAGGCATCTTGCTTCGGCGCAACTTTCCCTTGGTTATTGAGCACTCAGACTCCGACTCCCTAGGACGCTTTGCTACAGTTTCAGATACCTGGGAGGGTCGCAAGATAAACCTAGTCACGGTTTACATACCCCCTGGTCTTCCAACATAATCGTATCAGGACCTAGGTAAGATGCTCCTTTCACTCCCAGAGGGGCGCCTCCTGATAGGGGGAGACTTTAATGCTGTGGTATCCGGGACCCTAGACAGACTTCCGCCTAGAGACATCCCAACGGGTCAAAGATGGCTTACAGACTTTCTTGACGCTTTCGGCCTTCTGGACCTATGGGGAACCCGCCACCCCCGTGACACGCAGTACACCTTCTTCTCTGGCCCACACCGCTAGTTCTCCCGCATAGACTACATACAAGCGCCACAGTATCACAACACAACACTTCAGGAGGTTGCACATCTGGCGAGAGGAATCTCAGACCACTCGCCGCTACTTGCCCACCTCACAATTGGTGACAAACAAGAGGGCTGCACTGTGCCGATTAACGCATGGTACCTGCGCTGTGAACTCATCAGACGGAAACTCCTCATTTTATCAATAGACCGGTACTTTGCAGAAAACAATGGTACGGTGGCCTCGTCCACGGTGCTTTGGGAGGCTTTTAAGACCGTGTTTAGAGGGGAGGCCCTCTCAGCGATCTCCGGTCGCCGTAAGGAACAGGAAGAGCAAATCGACAATATGGAAAGGGACCTCCTAGAACGGGAAGCAGAGGCTAACGCTGAGGGTGAGCCCGGGGCAGTTCACCTTATGGAACTTAAGGCGGCGGAATACAGAGCCCTAGTCACTGATGCTGCCAAGAGCATAGCCAGGGATAAAGAGGGTAGACTATACGATCAAGGAGATAAGGTGGGCAAGCTCATAGCCTGGCTAGACAAAAAACAACAGGCGCAAAGAATAGTTGCAGAGCTCAAGACAGAGTCTGGTGCCATAATTACGGAACCTCGTGACATAGTCAGGGAATTTGCGTCCCATTATCAGAAGGTATACAGCAAAGGCTCGGACAGACCAGAGGAAGACTCGGTCTCCTTGCTGACCGACATTCGAGTGCCCACTCTCTCAGACACAGAGAGAGATGACTTGGAGGCACCAATTACCGTGGAGGAACTGGCCCGAGCGATCGGAGACCCCCGGTCGGGAAAAGCGCTGGGACCGAACGGCTTGCCAATGGAACTATACAAGCTCACACCTTCTGGCCTTGGTCCTTACCTAAAGCAGATGTTTGAGGAGAGCAGGGATCGGGGCATTCTGCCTCGCGATCAACGTATAGCCACAAAAGTGGCTTTCCACAAAGAAGGGAAACCTAGAGACTCCTGTGCCTCTTACAGGCCCATATCCCTCCTCAACGCAGAGCCCAAAATTTTGGCCAAAGTCCTCGCCAACAGGCATAAACCTGTCCTGCCCGCTTTAGTCCACCTGGACCAGTCTGGCTTTATGCCACACCGAAACACAGCGCTTAACCTCCGAAGGTTACACGGAGTTCTGGGTAGATGCCATGCTATCCAGTAGGATGCGGTGGTGCTATCCCTAGATGCGACAATGGCGTTTGACACGCTCGAGTGGTTATACATGATGGCGGTCCTCCGTAAACTGGGATTTGCCCCGAGCTTTATAGGGTGGGTGCGCCTCCAATACACGGCGCCCTTGGCCCCGGTCTCTGTCAACAATAAAATCTCTGCAGTATTTGAACTTGGACGAGGAATGCGACAGGGTTGCCCCCTCTCGCCCCTCCTCGTTGCCCTCTCACTGGAGCCCCTGGCTGCATGGATCAGGCAAGACCTGTCACTGAAAGGGTTACGTTGGGCTGACGGATGGGAGGACAGGATTTTGCTCTATGCGGACGACGTCCTGCTTTACCTCACCAAACCTCATAAGTCCCTAATAGTGGTCATGGATATAATCACCAGCTTCGGGAAAAACTCAGGTTACAGCATTAACTGGGGCATGTCCATCCTCTATGTCCTGCGGGGTGACGCTCCTGCACTCCCGCGCAACTGCCCTATCGCGGTGGCCACAGAGTGGTCTTTCTTTCCAAAGAGCCGGATGTCAGATTAGAGAGGAACCTTCTCCCGCCTCTGCAGCTATTCAAAAGGGACGCTGCCTCTTGGCGCCGGCTTCCACTATCCCTCCTCGGGTGGGCAGCGCTCTTCAAAATGATGGTATTGCCTAGGTTCCTGTACGCCCTACAAAACTACCCAGACCTGGTCCTGCATTCCTATTTCGCTTCCATCGAAGCCACACAGAGGGAATTGCTGTGGTCTGGAACGCCCCGAATATCCATTCAGAAACTGACCCTGGGATGGTTCGATGTAAATTGATACTTGTATAGCGCACTACTCACCCGCAAGGGTCTCAAGGCGCTTGTACGAATACCGCTGTGGAACCCATCCTAGCTTTCCCTGTGAGGCGTCCACTCCTGGGCACCCCCAAGGTGGAGGCCAGGCATCCTTAGCGTTGTGGGGGCCGTTGTGGAGATTAAGAAAGCTATTGCCCAGAGTTGCAGAGTGGGACTCCATGATTGGAATAGGCACCGAGGCGAGAATTGTCAGGTCCGTGGAATTTTGAGCCCAAGACCCGCCGAGGCGGGGAATTGAACCCGGGTCCCGGGCTAGACCTCTGCTTCAGGGTCTGCCGCTCTAACCATTGAGCCACACTTCTCCACTTCGATGGCGGCATAGCGCTCCCTGACATCCGTAAATATTACCAGGGCACGTACAGTGATGGGAACGACCCGACGTACAGAATGGACGGTTGGCTCTTGCCGGGCCGGAACTCTGAAGCTGCGCTTTACTCCAAACCGGGACGATACCTGCTGGCGAGGCCCACGAAACACTCAGTGCAGCTGTGGCATATAGTACAACGTAAATTAGGATGGGCTGACACCCTCACGATTGCTACCCCCCTATGGGTCCCGGAGAGACTGGGGAGGCTCGGTCGCACCAAGGGGTTCCAAAACTGGGACCTCATAGGCATATCCCACGTCCGAGATCTATGGGGCCCGAAAAGGATTATACCCTTTGCCTCGCTCCAGCACACCTACGAACTAGCACACTCAGAACACTTTAGATACTTACAGGTCAGACACTCCCTCCAGGCCAACATTCCTGCGGGAACACAGACCCCTGCCTCCTCACCGCTGGTTGGTAGGCTCCTAGATGGCCACCTCCAAGAACATGCCATATCACTCACGTACAAAAAAATTATTAACAACTCCCTGGACCTACTGCTCCCCCTCAAAGGTAAATGGGAAGCCGATGGCCTAGAAATAGATGAGGAAGAATGGAGAACTGCACTTGCCTCCCCTAAGGAGGTTGCCGTCTCGGCCAGACTCCGGCTCATTCAGCTAAACATTTTACACAGAGTTTACCTTTCAGGGACTAGACTGCAGCGAATGGGCCGAAGTGCAGATGGGCTTTGTAGGAGGGGATGCGGGGAGGTGGAGACCTACTTCCACATACTTTGGGAATGCCCACTGTTGAAGCACTATTGGACCCGAGTGACCCGGTGTATGCAGGAAGTCTGGGGGGTGGAGCTCAGACTTGAAGCAAAAAGGTGCCTGTTAAACATATGGGAACCTACAGACCTGTCACATAGTGGGAAGCTGTAGGCCACTCTAGGGTTTACAATAGCCAAGAGGAACATTGCTAGGCTGTGGTGGGCGGTTCGGCCTCCTAAGGTCGGCCTGTGGAAAACTGATATGGACTGGTGCATGCTCCAAGAAAAGACGGTATACGAGGCTCGGGGGTGCCCTCGGAAATGGATGCAAATATAGACCACCTGGAACGAATACAGAGGGAACATCTGTGAACCCCCCCCAAATCGTCTAGATTGACGAACCACATGTACTGTAAACTCTATATGATGTACTGTTAAATGCCTCCATATCGCGATAACTATGTATGTATTGAAATCCCCTGCGCTTGAATGTAGATACTCAATGCCTTGACTGTGACGACTGCCACATATTTCTTTGTTGTTAATAAAAAAAGAATTTAAAAAATAGGAAGGACAGGGATCCATACATTGTAACTGCAAAGAGAATGGGTGTAAGGCCTTGCTTGACTAAGACACAGCATTGATTCAACCAAATTGTAGGGTGCTAAGACGATCAGAGCATTGAAACAATTCAAAACACATAAATGTTAGTGATGTCTAAGGGCACGATTACGACTTTTGGCGGTACAGGGGCAGGCGGTCTGCCACTGATGCGCCCCTGCACCGCCAATAGTTACTACCACCCACCCTCTGGATTACAAGCATTTTGTAGTCTGGCGGGCGAGCGCTGTAGCGGTTCCCACCATGGTGCCTGTTTCAAAGGTGGCAGTGCCTTTGAAAAAGGCACCACAATGTGAACGCCTCACAAGGTTCCTGCACGGCCTGGCCTGTAACATCCATGCTGTGCAGAAACTGGTGTGCATGCACACAAGGAGGGGCACATGTTGTTCCCCCTGCATGTGCACATAGGGCCTAGGGGGATCCTGTAGGGCCCCCTTTGTTTTATCTCCACCAGGGTTTCCATGGCGGTTGCACCACCATGAAAACCCTAGCAGAGAGGAAACTCATACCATGCTTGGCTGGACTATGGCGGTCCCGCCAAGTATATTGCAGCGTCTGACCTGCCATACTACCACCAGGGAATGGTGTTTCCCTTGCTGCATTGGTGGTTCCAGAGTGGTCCAACCACCCAAGTCGTAATGAGACGGTCAGACCGCTGGTGCGGCAAAGGCTGGACCGCTACCGCTGTGCCACCACTAGTCTGGAGGTTTTCAGACTACCAGCCTCATAATTAGGTGCTAAGGGTCTCTGGGGCACCAGCTGAGCCGGCAGCATTAATTTTCACCCCTCAAGGTTTGATTATTTCTCTGAACTTTCATGGGGACTGTAACGTAAAAAAGATTTTTATAGTGGATACTGTAGGAAGGTGGATATCTGACTATGGTTGCCCCCAACTTTTTGCCTGGTGTTTTGCTGGTTTTTCGACTTAGTTGACCTGGGGCCCTGCTATTCAGGACCCCAGGCCCACTGCTCTCTCTGTAAAATGGATTCCATGTACTCTAGGTACATATCTAATTGGATACTGAGTCACCTTATCAGCCCCTGTACAGTGTACCTTAGGTACCCAGGGCATAGGTGCACTCAGGGCCTACCAAAAGCTGCAGCATGTATTATGCCACCCCTGGCTGGCCATCCAAATCTGACACAACTGGCTGCACGACAGCTGGGGCAAGGTGGTGTAATCACCATTTGCTTTAGATATAGTATCCCTATATCTAACCCTAAAATGGACACATATATTCCTATCAGTCACTCCTATGGCAGGCCTTATCAATCCTGAAGGCAGAGTGCTTGGAATTATGTGAGATGGTGCTCTGGCATGACCTGAGCCAGTTTGCAGCTTGCGGAACCAAGTCCTAATAGCTGTTCCATGATAACGCTATACCATATACTCTTAAGTGCATTATGTACCTCGCGGTCAAATGCTAACTTTGGCATAGCATTATCAAAACATGTCGAGTAAGGTGTCATACAAATTGGAATACTAACCCCTCGCCAATTCTGGCGACGGGGTTAGCATTCCACCCTTCTAGAAGGACACGACATGTATGTAACTGTGAACCCCGGTTAAAGTTAACTCGAGCCTCAGCATCACAAAATGGATGCTACCACCACAGACACAAGTCTGACCTCCTGCTGCTGGGAGTCCTTCCAGCGAGGGAGGTTTAGACAAAGGGTTTTCTGCCTTGGGAGGTGCGAGCACCACCCCAGACAGGATTTTGTGTATTAGGTAGGACAGGGCTCAAAGGAATGAGACATGCCTGGGGCACACAAGGTGCCTGTGCATACACCGGTCAGACCCAGTTCCTGGGGTACTCCAGCCCCAGAGCTGGCGCAAGACCGGACAAAGGAAAGGGGGTGTAACCACCCCCCTTCCTGGTCCCACCCAGAGGAGGGACCTAGTCGTAGTGCAGCCCCCTTTAGCCGGATAAAGATAGGAGCTGGTCCCATTCCAGATCAGATTACTCTTGACAACTTCCACGAAGAACTCTTGACCTTCGACGTTCTGCTCCCCAGAAGACTGAAGAAATCTCCCTTGTGGGCAAGGAGTGTCCACCCTGCACAAGCAGGCACCATCAGCGTCCAGCGGCTTCCCTTTGTTGTCTTCCTGCAAGGATCCAGACTTCAGAGCCCGACGAGACCCGGACTCCCAGACCTCTCCGACTTCTACCCACATCTCCAGCAGAGCTGAGACCCGTGGGTGCGACGAGACACGTGGGACCGCCATCTTGGAAGAAGCAGCACCTCGCTCCAGCACGACTTCAGAGGCATCCTCGTCCAATTGCTTTGGGGACTGAGAAGCCCCGACCCCGAGCAGCTCCTGCATCGAAGATCAGCCCTCCAACATCCACGAGATCTGCGTGGGGCCCTTCTGCCTGTTTGCTGCTCAACGCGTTGTCTGGTCACTTGCTGGCTGGCTTGTGACCTCCTAGACGACAAACTCCGACATCTTTGCTGCTGGTCTGGTTGCTCCAGACTGGCCCTTGCTCCCTTCCAAAAGAGGAGCACCCCGGACCCTCCTGGTCCACTCCAGACGCCGTCTCCACTCGCCGCGTGGGTTGCCTTTGCCAAGGCCTGTTGAACCCGAATCCGGAGACGACACCGCCGACAGCGAGAGCCTGCGTGGGACAGCTCATGCCTCCATCCTGGTTGTCGAAGACACCACCTGGTCCACGTGGCTGCAGAGACAAGCGTCCACCTTCACCTGATCGCGACGACGACATCTGGTTCCACTCCTGGTTCCACTCCAGTCACTGGCCAGTGACTTTGAACATTGTCCCCTCTGCTTTCAGGTTCTTCTCTTCACTATTCCACCCTTGGATCACACCGGACATCTTCCTCCTGACCGCCTGCAGCATCTTTTCCTTCAGGCTCCATAGATTTCAACGCCGGAACCCGACACGACTTGGCACCTATGCACCCGCAGCCTGTGGGTGAGGTAACACGAGCATTTCGGTGCTCAAGGGTAGCTTGACTCTCCTAGTGTCCAGTTCCACAGTCGTTTTAGTCCTATCTAGTCAGGGACGTCCGTACTCACCTTTTCTTTAAACTGTACTGTCCATAGACGATTGTACGCATCTCGCGTGTGAGTTCACACTCTGCACACGCGTTCCGTGGGCCTCCTATTACTTACCTCCAGTTAGTATAGTATGGTCCCAGCGATCCTACATCCTCTGGACAGCTCCATTCCTTTGATTGACTTTCGCATTCCATTTATTTAGTATATGGTTTGTTATGCCCCTCAGGCGTTCTTGTAATTATTGTGCGAACTCGTATTTCCTTTCAAGTATTGTCATGTGCTTAGCCCTCTGACCTCATAAAGAGTTCAGAGGTGTATATTAGTTAATAAATATCTGTTTATTTTCATAACAACCTGTGTGGTGTCCTTTCACTTGGTATTCAAGGGGTTATATGTGGTAAAACAGCTGGCTTCACATGCCATTCAGAGTTTAGCCTAAAGACTGCTTTTGTCCACGCTACTAGGATAGCTGGTCTATAAGGTTGACTTACAACCAATCACCATAAGGTTTGTTTGGACTGATACAAGGTGATCACTAGAACTAGTGAGCATCATATATCAGGCCAACTTCTCACATTGGTGGCAGCGGTTGGGATTTGAGCTTGCTGTTGTTTTTACCAAATATAATCTTGAGATATCATTTGGAAGATCACATAAGGTACCATAGGTACATATAACAAAGCTTAAAAATACTCTGAGTTCTACTGAACCAGCTGTTGTAGTAGAAAGGGAGTAGCACACCCTGACTACAACTCTTAGCAAGGGATCAGTAGGTAAATCCATAGTTTAGGTAGGTGCATCACTTACACCTCACTAGAAGCATGTCTACCCATGGAGAGTCTTCAGAGACTCCCCTTGTGGTTGTTGACCCTCCACAGGTTACTTCCAGATATGCAGCTCTTAGCTTCCAGGAGATGAGACAACTGTGTACCTCCAGGAAACTAAAACAGGGTTCTAACCCTACCACTCCTTTTCTGATAGGTCTCTTAGAGACATATGATGCCAGAAGGGCTTCTAACACAGGCCCCTCTAATCCAGATGGGAGCATGCCCCCCTTAGAGGGAACCCTTGGTGATCCTGACCTTAACCTCCATGGGGCAGAAAGTGAAGAGGAGGAAGAGGAAGAATTATCAGGGGACGAGGCAGACAAAGGTCCAGTAGTAGTCAGTAGGCTCACCAGGACCAACTTAAGCATCCATGAGAATGGACATGGGGGACCCCCAGGACCACTCTCTGGAAGGCTTAACATTGGGAATAGACGAGTTAGGTCTCACTCCAGAGGCTCTAACAGATCTATTCATACACATGTCTCTCAGGCATCTTCTCAGAGAGGGATGACATCCCCTCAGAGAAGAGAGCATGAAGCTAAGATGAGGGAAGTCAATCTGAGGATTGAGAGGGAAGAACTTGCCCTTGCCAAAGAAAGACTTGCCTTTGTCAGAGAGCAGAAATTGAGTGGGGCAGGCCCCACTGGTGGCAGCATTATCCCTAGAGATAAAGACAGGAGTTTTGATACTATACACCTGAGTAAAATATTACCCCCCTTTAAACAAGGGGATGACATCCACAGATGGATGACTGCTTTGGAGAGGGCCTGCACTGTCCAGTGCATCCCCCAAAGTCAGTGGGCAGCTATATTGTGGCTCTTCTTTGAAGGTAAAGGTAGAGATAAGCTCCTCACTGCTAGAGCTGAGGATGCTAACAATTACCAAGTCCTGAAGAATACACTGGTTGATGGGTTTGGCTTGACAACTGAACAGTACAGGTTGATGTTCAGAGACACCCAGAAAACTCAGTCTCAGGATTGGACTGACTTTGTTGATTGTGCCACTAAGGCTCTAGAAGGCTGGCTATTGGGTAGTAAAGTTACTGACTTCACATGATTGTATAATCTTATTATGAGAGAGCAAGTCTTAAATAATTGTCAGAACCAGTTATTACACCAGCACCTGGTAGAATCTGATCTGACCTCTCCACAGGAATTGGGTAAGAGGGCAGACAAATGGGTCAGAACCAGGATTAGGCCTAAGAACCAGGGTGGTGACCAAAAGAAAGAATCAACCAAGCCTCAAGAGAAGGGTGGGAATAAGTCTTCTGATCAAACCACATCAGGGCCCCAAAAATCCTCTGAAAAGGGTGGGTCCCAAAATCCTTCCAATACCCAAAAGAAACCTTATTGTCATACCTGCAAACAGGTAGGCCATTACAAAACTGACAGCAGTTGCCCAAGGGCCAACAACAATAAGGAGAACATACCCCCAAGTAACACTTCCAAGCCTCCTGTTACTACTAGTAGTAATCCCCCAGGTGGTGGGAGTGCCCCCAAGAATTTGGGTGCATTTACTTTGGGAGTTCCTGGGGACTCTGGCCTAACCAGGTCCCCTGACTTAGATACTCTTGTCTGTGAGACTAGCATGGTGTTTGCCAACTTCACAGCTTGTCCCAACACTTTGGACAAGTACAGACAGGAGCCCCTCATCAATGGTTCAAAAGTTGAGGCCTACATAGACACAGGGGCTAGCATCACCATGGTGACTGAAAGCCTAGTCCCCTCAAGGCAACTTATACCTGGAGCCACATACCAGGTGACCAACATTGATGGAGTGCAGAGAGATCATCCCATAGCAGTGGTCAATCTCAGCTGGGGAGGTGTCACTGGCCCCAAGAGAGTGGCAGTGTCATCAAACTTGCCTGTAGATTGCCTACTAGGGAATGATTTAGATATCTCAGCCTGGGCTGAGGTAGGGCAAGAAACCCATTTTAAAATGGTAAACCTCCATGGTAAGGTTAGTGGGGCAGTGATAGCCACAGCCCCAGTCCAAGATGCCCTCCCTGAACAGATTGGCAGGGCTGTGATGGTCACAGCCCATACCCAAACTGAGTCCCTTCCTGAAAAGGTTGGTGGAGTTGTGATGGCCACAGCTCAAACTCAGACAGATAATAGTGTTGTGAAGCCTGAAACTATGGATCACTCCACTCAGACAGAGAGCATTGGGGAAGAAGAGAAATCTCCCTCCCACCAGACTTTAGGAAAGGATCAGCCTCCTCAGGGAACTGATCTGACCCCTTGTGAAGAAACTGCCCCAGAGGTAGTCAGGCCTAGCCTGGCAGAACCCCTGATGTCAGTGGACCCTTCCAAGGTGAGACCCAGTCTGGAGCAGGTAACCTACCCCTCTCTACCCTGCCTCAGTCAGACCAGGGCTGTAGAGGTCAGGGAGGCCAGTGGTGGACCCCAAAGGGCCCCCTGTCCAAAAGAACTCCTCAATCAGCAGATTAAGGGCACTGAAGCTAGCAGACCTAGCCAAGTGAAAATAAAACAGACTCCTGAGGGATCCCCCTTAAACTTAGTTAGGGACCTCCCACAGGTGGACACTGTTGGGCACAGCCAAACCTGGGACCTAAAAGCCCCAAACCTGACCTGTCCCTCCAGTAAGCCAAACAGAGGGACCCAGCCTCCAGCTTTAGGTAGCCAGAGGTTGACCCTGAGAGCACACTGCAACTCAGTACTGGAAAGAAAGGCATATATGGTGGATAGTGATTGGAGGAAGTTGAGCCCAACATTAGTGGAGTCTCACTTCAGTACTCCCTCCCAACACCAGCCTTTTACTTTGGCAAAACACACCACAGGTAGGGATTCCCTATGGTGTAGGCCCTCAGATACCCTTAGCGTGAGGGATTACTTAGTGGACCATGGGGGTGACCATGCCAGTGCATATACCACCTCATATGGCCACTCAGGCAATATAGGCTTACCTGGTCAAGGATAGCCTTATCTCCTTTCGTTTGGGGGGGGTTATGTAGAAAGGTGGATATCTGACTATGGTTGCCCCCAACTTTTTGCCTGGTGTTTTGCTGGTTTTTCGACTTAGTTGACCTGGGGCCCTGCTATTCAGGACCCCAGGCCCACTGCTCTCTCTGTAAAATGGATTCCATGTACTCTAGGTACATATCTAATTGGATACTGAGTCACCTTATCAGCCCCTGTACAGTGTACCTTAGGTACCCAGGGCATAGGTGCACTCAGGGCCTACCAGGAGCTGCAGCATGTATTATGCCACCCCTGGCTGGCCATCCAAATCTGACACAACTGGCTGCACGACAGCTGGGGCAAGGTGGTGTAATCACCCTTTGCTTTAGATATAGTATCCCTATATCTAACCCTAAAATGGACACATATATTCCTATCAGTCACTACTATGTCAGGCCTTATCAATCCTGAAGGCAGAGTGCTTGGAATTATGTGAGATGGTGCTCTGGCATGAGCTGAGCCCGTTTGCAGCTTGCGGAACCAAGTCCTAATAGCTGTTCCATGATAACGCTATACCATATACTCTTAAGTGCAGTATGTACCTTGAGGTCAAATGCTAACTTTGGCATAGCATTATCAAAACATGTCGAGTAAGGTGTCATACGAATTGGAATACTAATCCCTCGCCAATTCTGGCGACGGGGTTAGCATTCCACCCTTCTAGCGGGACACGACATGTATGTAACTGTGAACCCCGGTTAAAGTTAACTCGAGCCTCAGCATCACAAAATGGATGCTGCCACCACAGACACAAGTCTGACCTCCTGCTGCTGGGAGTCCTTCCAGCGAGGGAGGTTTAGACAAAGGGTTTCCTGCCTTAGGAGGTGAGAGCACCATCCCAGACAGGATTTTGTGTATTAGGTAGGACAGGGCTCAAAGGAATGAGACATGCCTGGGGCACACAAGGTGCCTGTGCATACACCGGTCAGAACCAGTTCCTGGGGCACTCCAGCCCCAGAGCTGGCGCAAGACCGGACAAAGGAAAGGGGGTGTAATTACCCCCCTTCCTGGTCCCACCCAGAGGAGGGACCTAGTCGTAGTGCAGCCCCCTTTAGCCGGATAAAGGTAGGAGCTGGTCCCATTCCAGATCAGATTACTCTTGATAACTTCCACGAAGAACTCTTGACCTTCGACATTCTGCTCCCCAGAAGACTGAAGAAATCTCCCTTGTGTCCACCCTGCACAAGCAGGCACCATCAGCGTCCAGCGGCTTCCCTTTGTTGTCTTCCTGCAAGGATCCAGACTTCAGAGCCCGACGAGACCCGGACTCCCAGAACCCCCCGACCTCTACCCACATCTCCAGCAGAGCTGAGACCCGTGGGTGCGACGAGACACGTGGGACCGGCCATCTTGGAAGAAGCAGCACCTCGCTCCAGCACGACTTCAGAGGCATCCTCGTCCAAGTGCTTTGGGGACTGAGAAGACCCGACCCCAAGCAGCTCCTGCATCGAAGATCAGCCCTCCAGCATACACGAGATCTGCGTGGGGCCCTTCTGCCTGTTTGCTGCTCGCCGCGTTGTCTTGTCACTTGCCGGCTGGCTTGTGACCTCCTAGACGACGAACTCCGACATCTTTGCTGCTGGTCTGGTTGCTCCAGACTGGCCCTTGCTCCCTTCCAAAAGAGGAGCACCCCGGACCCTCCTGGTCCACTCCAGACGCCGTTTCCACTCACCGCGTGGGTTGCCTTTGCCAAGGCCTGTTGAACCCGAATCCGGAGACGACACCGCCGACAGCGAGAGCCTGCGTGGCACAGCTCGTGCCTCTATCCTGGTCGTCGAAGACACCACCTGGTCCACGTGGCTGCAGAGAGAAGCGTCCACCTTCACCTGATCGCGACGACGACATCTGGTTCCACTCCTGGTTCCACTCCAGTCACTGGCCAGTGGCTTTGAACATTGTCCCCTCTGCTTTCAGGTTCTTCTCTTCACTGATCCACCCTTGGATCACACCGGACATCTTCCTCCTGACCGCCTGCAGCATCTTTTCCTCCAGGCTCCATAGACTTCAACGCCGGAACCCGACACGACTTGGCACCTATGCACCGCAGCCTGTGGGTGAGGTAACACGAGCATTTTGGTGCTCAAGGGTAGCTTGACTCTCCTAGTGTCCAGTTCCACGGTCGTTTTAGTCCTATCTAGTCAGGGACATCCGTACTCACCTTTTCGTTAAACTGTACTGTCCATAGACGATTGTACGCATCTCGCGTGTGAGTTCACACTCTGCACACGCGATCCGTGGGCCTCCTATTACTTACCTCCAGTTAGTATAGTGTGGTCCCAGCGATCCTACATCCTCTGGACAGCTCCATTCCTTTGATTGACTTTTGCATTCCATTTATTTAGTATATGGTTTGTTACGCCCCTCAGGCGTTCTTGTAATTATTGTGCGAACTCGTATTTCCTTTCAAGTATTGTCATGTGCTTAGCCCTCTGACCTCATAAAGAGTTCAGAGGTGTATGTTAGTTAATAAATATCTGTTTATTTTCATAACAACCTGTGTGGTGTCTTTTCACTTGGTATTCAAGGGGTTATATGTGGTAAAACAGCTGGCTTCACATGCCATTCAGAGTTTAGCCTAAAGACTGCTTTTGTCCACGCTACTAGGATAGCTGGTCTATAAAGTTGACTTACAACCAATCACCATAAGGGTTGTTTGGACTGATACAAGGTGATCACTAGAACTAGTGAGCATCATATATCAGGCCAACTTCCCACAGATAGTATCAGTGCAGAGCACTCCTTTACTCTCAGTGAGGGGGTTGCAGCAATTAAGTAACACAATGTCAAGAAATTAAGCTCCACATGGGCTAAAGTTAGAAAGCCTAGTTGTTAGGCCTGGCATCATTGGCATAGCTCTCCCTTCCCCTGCTACTCTTCCTGTCTTGTATGTTGGCTGGATCTAGATGTTCTGGGCACCGTGCCACTGCTACTCAGTGCCACAGCGCGAATGATCCATGCATATAAATGACTGTGGGAATTAGGATAACTCTGACGCTTACATTAGTACAGCCTGTTTGGTTAAGGATTACTTTCTATCATCCTATTTGGGCCTAGGAACCCAATAGGAACTAAAAGTTTAATATGGTTATAATTAGGCCGGCGAGGGCCACCATTTAGTGTGGACCGTTTTGGTATTATATGTTGTGAAATGTCTTTCCTGAACGCAGTAGTCTCTTGCTTAAAATTTTACTGCTGGCTGTTGCAAGTATGTGTATTGGCCGTCTGGTTTTGGAGCAGCAGGGCCAGCTGGGTTAGACCTGACTGGAGAGAGGGATCGGTATTCCAAGCGTGGGGAGGAGTGACTCTTTGATCCAAGCTGGGTCACGCCTGGCAAGGAGAATGATGGCTCCACCTCCCACTGGGTGTCTGATAGCAGACCCCCTAATTCTGAAAGAGCAGGATGTTGCCTCGTAAACCAAGTGCTCCCCGACCCCACTGATCCGGATCTGACTGGAGTCAGTGATTTTCAGCCTTAGAAAACAAAGACTTATTAGGTATAAAATGCTGCGCTTGAACTTTGGCCAAATGTGTTCCTTCCGGATGTCAAGACGAAACTCTGTCTGAGAAAACGGAGAAAAGGAATTTGCAACATTAACCCTTCTTTCTGAAGAAACTACCCGAGGGCCCAAAATCGAGGGAGCCTCCTGCCGAAGTCTCAGGGACACTAGACTTCACCCAGTCGGCCGTTGGGATTCCTGTGCGGGGAGTTCCGCTTGCAGGTGAGGCCCCTGGAGCCTCTATACCTACTGTAAGGGCCGCGGACTGGGCATCTTCTGAAACTTTGCTAAACCTATGCAGGCCGTTGCAGCTCAGAGGGAACAGCCGAAGCTGAGCGCCCGCCTAACTCTGAACCTTTGAAACTTCCTTTGCTGAACGTGTGCGGGACGCAGCAGCTAAGAGGGGAGCGGCCGCCGCTGAGAGCCTGCCTAAATCTGCACCCTCAAACCTTTCGCAGGATCAGTGTGGGCCGCTGCAGCTGAGGGAGAGCTGTCGCCGCTGAGAGCCGCTGTAACCTGCCCCATCGTGATTTGTCCCGTGGGCCGCTGCACCCGAGAGAGAGCTGTAGCTGCTGAGTGCCCACACCTTTTGCTACTGTGCACCATCATGATTTGTCCTGTGGGTCGCTGCAGCTGAGAGAGAGCTCAGATGTATGACATTACAATGCATGCTTTTACCACGCATGCCTTTACAACGCAGTTTTTACAAAGCATACCATTACAACGCATAGCGCTTTGGGGTGTGGGATAGTGAATAGTTTAATTTACTATTCCAACTCCAGTCCCCGTGGATAGTAGGGAAGGTGTTGGATAGTAAATTAAATCTATTCCCTATCCTAGAGCGCCCCCCAGCACAATGCGTTGTAATGGTTTGCGTTGTAATTGTTGCGTCGTAATGGTAGTGCGTTGTAAAAGTTTCGTTGTAAAGGTTGTTCACCTGATTTGTCCCGTGGGCCGCTGCAGCCGAGAGAGAGCTGTAGCCTCTGAGAGCCCACACCTTTTGCTACTGTGCACCATTGTGAGTGGTCCTGTGGGCCGCAGCAGCCGGAGGAGAGCTGTTGCCACTGAGTGGCCACACCTTTTGCTACTGCGCGCCATCGTGATTTGTCCCATGGGCCGCCGCAGCCAGAGGAGAGCTGTAGCCGCTGAGTGCCCACCACCCTGTGTTACTGTGCATCATCGTGCTTTGTTGAGTGGGCCGCCGCAGCTGCGAGAAAGCTGTAGCCGCTGAGCGCCCGCACCCTTGACACCTTTGTCTACTTTGCATCCACCCTTGGAATTGTCCCGCAGGGCCGCTGCAGCTAAGAGAGAGCGGTAGCTGTGAAGCGCCCGCACCCTTGACACCTTTTACTACTTTGCATCCCCCCTGTGGAATTGTCCCACGGGCTGCCACAGCTGAGAGAAAGCTGTAGCCGCAGAGCGGCCACACCCTTGACAACTTTGCATCCTCCCAGGAATTGTCCTGTGGGCCGCTGTAGCCAAGAGAGAGCTGCTGCGGCTGTGCGCCCACCATGGAGCAACCCGACGAGAGTCCTTGCCTCCCCCAATCCGGGCTGCCGCACCCGCGTTCTGCTACTGCAGAGAGCCCGCCAGTTCCAGAGTCAGTGTGGATGCACGCTGTGGACCTCTGTCACCCCGTATTGTGGTCCCTGGGAGTCTGCCTGTTACCGTCTCCGAAGCTGCATGCTGTCCCCCCCTCGCAACGACAGGTACCTGGTGCGCAACGGGTTGCGTAGGCCCCGACCCTGAACTCAGTCAGTGTTACGATTTGGTCGAGACGTTGTCATTTCTTTGAGTCCCTACGGGTTGACGTGAATTGTCATTGTTGACGTGCTTTGAAACTTGAGTTAAACTGCTAGATAAAGATATTATTTTTCTATACCTACCTGAGTTGTGTCCTTTTGTGGTGTCATTACTGCCTTATTGTACGTGGTCATAAACGCTTCACACACTGCCTCGGAGATAGGCCTAACTGCTCGTGCTACGTTACCACAGGGTTGAGCAGGGGTTATTGAAAGGGGTGACCCACTTGCCCTGACTTAGGACTAAGGGTCCCTATTTGGACAGTGGCACCACCCACTGCCAACTAGACACCACCATTTCTAACATTGGCGGTCAGCGGTGAGGATCAGGACTTGCCTTTGTGATCCACGTACAATAATTGGTAAACACCACTGGTGAGTGTAGACAAGCGCAGCCACAAATTTCTTTTTTGTGTTTGATTGGTTGGTTGTCTTAGTAGTGACTTGTTGATAGCAGCCATGAGTACTGCTAGTAGAAGAAAGCCAACTTCCAATGCTTCGGAGGATCTCACCTTTGAGGAAGAAAGATTTTATTCCTATACTGCAGTCAGCTGAAGTCCCTTTGTAGGCAATTTACTGTCCCTGTGATAGGCCTCTCTAGGAATGAAGAGTACCAGAAGGCACTAAAGGCATGGTAGGAAGTTAGAGAGTCCGCCGGGGATGAGGAGGAGAACAATGGAGGGCAGCTGGATGATCCAGTAGAGGGGGGTGGGGATAGAACAACCTCCAATCAGGTACTAGGGTGTCCCAAAGGAGCCTGACCCCAGAAGAGCTGGAGGACAGTGATAGAGATAGGAGGCCTAGTTTGGAGATGGCTAAATTAGAAGGTCAGAAGGACCTGGAGAGTAAAAAGTTAGACATTGAGATGAATCGATTGTCAATTTAACTTGAGAAAATGAAAATGGAGCATGAAAAAATGTTGAGGGAAATAGAGAGATCAGGGCATGGAGTGTCCAGGTCCCTCCTCTGGTGGCAGCATATCTTTAGTAACTCCTGAGAGTAGAATTTATATTCCTAAAGATGTTATTAAGGATTTTTACAAGAGTGAGGATATTGGGTAATGGTTTGCCACATATGAGACAGCAATGGTGTCCCACCGGGTCCCTGAGAAGGATTGGGAAGCGGGGTTGTGGGGGCGCTTTGTGAGTGATGGTAGGGATACCCTGTTGGACCTGCCTGAGGAGAGCAGGATGGTGTATGCCTATATGAAGGAAGCTTTGATGACCCAGTATGGTTTGACCCTAGAAATGTACAGGCAGAGGTTTAGGACCTGTAAGAAGTTAGAGGGTACCATGTGGGTCCAATATGTGTCATATTTCTGTAGAGCAATGGATCGATGGGTAAAAGGTAGCAAGGTGGAAACTTTTGAGCAGTTGTACGAATTGTTTGTATGGGAGCATTTCTCTAGTAACGGTTTTCCCGAGCTACGCCAGCACCTGATTGATAGCAAGCTGACCAATACTAGGAAGCTTGCTGAGCAGGAAGACCACTGGATGAGTACCCGGATCAGCAAAGGTTTTGTGGGAGACTATGCCACGTGTGAGCCGGGTCCCCAGCAGAGAAGTTGGGGGGAGAAGGGTAAACCAAGGGAGTTCCTGGAAGGGCCCCAAACAGTGGTGTCCCAGCCTCCCCCAGAGAAGCTAGTGTTCCTGACAGGTAGGCCTGTTCAGAGGTGGCCACTCACTTGTTTCAAATATGGTCAAGTGGGCCACCGGTATTATGATCCCCAGTGTCCCCAGAGGGACCCGCAAGCACCCCCACGTGCACCACCCTGTGCACCATTCTGCCAGAGTGCCAGCGTAGCCCTTGGGGGGGAGGAGATGGAGGTCTATGGTGGATGGGATCCCATAGAGTTGACCCTTGTCTTGCTAGGTGACTTTGTGAAGGTTCCTAACCCCACATTGCTGCATAACACTAAGAAGTACCGGCAGTGGGTGACCATCAATGACCATAGGATGGAGGTTCTCAGTGACACAGGAGCTAGTGTGACTGCTGTCAGCTCCAGGTTGGTGTCCAAAGAGCATATTGTCCCCCATGCGTTCTGTCCCGTTGTGTCAGCCGACAACTCAGAGAACCAGTGTGAGGTGGCTCTGGTTCCCTTCGAGTGGGGGGGGTCTCAGGAACTCTCCAAGTGGCTTTGAGACCGCCATGCCGGTAGACTGTCTGTTGGACAACGATTTAGAGAACTGCCCATGGGCTACGGTGGAGAGAAAGTCTCAGTTGGAAATGTTGGGCCTGCCTGAATGGGCGTGTGCAACCACGTGGTCCACCCCCATTCCTAACACTAGTGTTGACCTAAAATTCAGTACCTGATACCTGGAAAGAGGTGGTATCATTCTCATTCACAAAAGAGCCCTAAAGATGCACCAGTTAACTACAAGTTTTTACCTCTGTGTGATGCAGTTGCTGAATTATATGGCAAGCTCCTCCTCAACCAGCTTAAAGACTGGGCTGAGGAAAAAGTAATGATATCACATCTCCATACGGGATTTTCCATTGGTACAGGAATCACTAAACACATTTTTGGATTATAGTAAGCATGGGCGAATTTTGCGAATCTCGCGTTCGCAAATTTTGCGGATTTGCGAACTCGCAATTCGCAAAATCCGCGAATTCTCGCGAATTTGCGGATTTTTTTTTGTGTTCGCGCTGGTTTCTGCCAGTTCGCGAGGGTTTTGTACAATTTTCGCAAACGCGAACTTACCTGTCGGGTCGCAAGTTTTGCGAACTTGTTGTTTCTACGTGTCCAGCCTGTTTGGGACACTCTTCTTCATCACTGCCACTCTCTGTCACCACTGCCACTCTCTGACTACTCATGCCACCCTCTAGCCCACCCATGCCACCCTCTGTTTCATCACAGCACCCTCTGGTTGTCCAGTCAGTGTACATTATTGTGGCAAAGCAAAGCACACCTTCCCTGCCTCAAGTGACCTAAATTAATTTGGGGCTGATTAATGTGTCACAGAATATTTTTTTAGCTGGCACCTGCTTCCTTAGTGCTTCCTGATTAGTGATCTTTTGCACTTGCTAAGTGCTTTCATTGTTGCAAAATTAGTTACAACACCTGCCCTGCCCCAACTGACAATAATGAATTAGGGGCTGATTAATGGATTTGAACTTCCAGCCTGGCTCCTGCTTGTCTCCCTTAGCTGTAATTCAGGACCTTTGTGGCATATGTGTAACTATGCTGAGGTTCAGAGCAGGGTCACATAATAGTTGCAAGTAGGCAACTGAACTCTGGAGGGGCCCCTCAGGAAGCACTACAGGAAATGGCTACTAATGATGAGCCTGAACTTTTGAACCTGGTAAGTAGTTTCAGTTTTGCTAAGATCGTATTTCTGCAATTTAGCGCTTATTCGCGGGGCGCGAAGTTGTACTGGGAAGCCGCAAACTCATGCGAACAGTGCGAGCAAAATCCGCTGCTCGCGGATTTGCGGATTTTGCGGGAGAGTCGCGAATCTCACGGATTGCGAATTTACCGAAAATCCGCAAAATCCGCGAGCGCAACGGATTTTCCGCCCATGCTTAGATTATATATCCTCTTGATGAGCATCAAAAGAAGGCACAATCATTTTATGTTTACTGATCAGAAACGACCACTAATTGCATAAAATGAGATATATATTGTTGTGATTTACCTGAACTGGATGTATCGAGCTCTCCTTAGAGCAATTATGGGTTTCTACTACACAGATGATTGAGCTGTACCCTGTGGTTCTCAGGCTGAGATCACTTCCAGATTTCCAGTTGGCCACAGTTTTAGACTAGGATGTAGCCTTATGCCCTAGGTTTATCAATTATTTATGAAAGTGTAATGGAAAAGATTTATAGAAATGCACCATGATGTTCCACGCATAGCAGCTGATCCACATATTATTTTTTGGCAATGACGTAATGCATATTAGACATTTTGAGAAGTTTTATCAGCAAAACTGTCCGATGGTGAATTTCACAAAAACAATGTTGATCAGGATAGTTGTAAAAAATAAAATAAAATTCTCTGAATTACTATATAGAGCAGGACAATAGAAGAGGACCCAGCACTATGATTACCAAGTTGTCTGATTTAACTGTAAAGGAGAGTGAGCAAATTAAGAGGCAAATGCTGAGAAAATTCTCAAACTGCTAAATTGTATTGAAAAAAAAGCACAGGTGCACCATAAATTGAAAACGTGCTAAAACAACACAATTATCGCAAGAGCACAGATAGTGATGTCCAGAGGTCTGGTTTGTTTGAATGATTTATTTGTCAATAGTAGAAAACGAACAGCCGACGCGTTTTGTCCCGGATGGGACTTCTTCAAGGCAAGAATAGTATATCAACTCCTTGGCGGTATATGTAGTCAGACACTCTGTTCATCACCACCCCCTTTTTGTAAATCGTTTTTGGCCACTATAGGTGTGGCAGGGTATACTCAGACATGAGTCCCTTTCTCACTGCTCCATCAGGATTCAAGCAAGCCGGGCCGAAGAAGGCTGAAATGCCAGAAACCGGTCCCCGGTAGCTTGTCTCCTTTCTGGTGAAGAATTGGCTTGGTAGTTTAGTCTGCCCTGTTCCCATGATGCACTGGGCCAGGGACAGACTGATTTGCATATAGCCAGGTTCTGAACTGGGATGGGGCAGTGAGATAAATAACGGTGATGGATCAAGCCCTGATCTTTGGACTGGGTAAGAGTGGTCTGTTTAACTCAGACACTCTGTTCATCACCACCCCCTTTTTGTAAATCGTTTTTGGCCACTATAGGTGTGGCAGGGTATACTCAGACATGAGTCCCTTTCTCACTGCTCCATCAGGATTCAAGCAAGCCGGGCCGAAGAAGGCTGAAATGCCAGAAACCGGTCCCCGGTAGCTTGTCTCCTTTCTGGTGAAGAATTGGCTTGGTAGTTTAGTCTGCCCTGTTCCCATGATGCACTGGGCCAGGGACAGACTGATTTGCATATAGCCAGGTTCTGAACTGGGATGGGGCAGTGAGATAAATAACGGTGATGGATCAAGCCCTGATCTTTGGACTGGGTAAGAGTGGTCTGTTTAACTCAGACACTCTGTTCATCACCACCCCCTTTTTGTAAATCGTTTTTGGCCACTATAGGTGTGGCAGGGTATACTCAGACATGAGTCCCTTTCTCACTGCTCCATCAGGATTCAAGCAAGCCGGGCCGAAGAAGGCTGAAATGCCAGAAACCGGTCCCCGGTAGCTTGTCTCCTTTCTGGTGAAGAATTGGCTTGGTAGTTTAGTCTGCCCTGTTCCCATGATGCACTGGGCCAGGGACAGACTGATTTGCATATAGCCAGGTTCTGAACTGGGATGGGGCAGTGAGATAAATAACTGTGATGGATCAAGCCCTGATCTTTGGACTGGGTAAGAGTGGTCTGTTTAACTCAGACACTCTGTTCATCACCACCCCCTTTTTGTAAATAGTCATGTAATAGAAGCCAGAGGGTTGCGGTCCGTATCACAGTCTCAAGTCAAAAACTATGTAGAACTTTCTTTATGTTCTAGAGCAAGAAATGACGTAATCTCACTCTTGAAATATATGAGCAACCGAAGTCTTTAGGTAATTTCTATCTTGCAGGATGGATAACCAGCTGGGCTAGGAATTAAACTAAATCCAGCTATCAACGATGTTGTAATAATACGTATTGATTCAAATGCAAATAAATATAAATGAGATGCACCAATCATGAGGTGTGCACCTGAAAATATCCTATGGAACCTTCCAGTGTTGTGTAGCGATGTATTAGGAAATCTCTCCTTACTTCTCCACCAAGTTTCGCGAAGAAAGTAAAGCCGGAATTGGAAGCCCAGACGTGGTATCCCATCAGTCCGTGTAGCGCCTGACTGCTAAATTGTATTATAAAGCAGGGCAGAAGACTACTGGGACTCACTACAAAATGTTATACAATGCAAGTCAGGTATCCAAATATATATGGGTCAGAGGTCTGGGAAAATGAACGTGCGAAGTGCTTGGAAACTAAACAGTGTATGTTTTTGAGGTATCCACAGGGTACAGCAATAACAACAACAATTCAACAGCTAATGAAGCTAGGACTAAATTGTAGTGGTGCAGATGCAGCCCTCAGGCCTTTTATTTTTCTTGATAAGTATTCATTAAATCCAAGAATTAACCCTTTCAAAGATCAACAGCTAGTTTTACAGCCAAGAGCTGGTTAATTAGCTTGGCTCACAGCAATGAAGCACTCACTTGGAGAGCTTGACTTATTGTTGTCATGGAGAGACTTACAATCCTTCATCACTGGGGGATTAATAAAAGAAAAGCATCAGCAAGGCCGATTGGCTTTGGTGATGGTTATTTTATAATAGCCTTTCAGTATCAGTGTTGTGTCTTCCACATTTCTGCAGTAGTTTTTCTAGTGGTCGCTAATTGGCACTGAAAGGCAGGAAGCTGGTGTTGCTTTGCACTGCTGTCTGCTGCGTTCGAGAAGGAAGAATGGCGAGATCAGACTGACCGAGAAAGGAAAACGTTTCTGTGTGTGAGGTGGGGGGGGGGCGGTAGGGGGTGGGAGGGGTCGAGCACAGAAAGCGAAGAAAGCAACAAATGGGAATTTGAGAATTTGCGATTGACAGGAACGCCATCCAATCTTGTGCAAGGATTGGCCCTGTGGAGTTCTGTGGAATATAGGGCAGAGCGCGGGAGCTGTCTGTAGTGAGAATGTAAATAAATATACTGGTTACTGATGCATGAAAAGTGGATTGAGAAATATTTTCAACTGCAATGAGAACACTGAATGATGGTGATATATGAAGGGAGAGAAATATATTAGATTTTGACCCTCCACTGTGTATTGAAAGTTGTATCTGTCATTCAGAACCGCATACAAAGTGAGTGCAGAGGAAGGAAGTGTTCTGACAATGTTAAGGAAACGATTAAACGTCTTATTTTTTTCCTGCTCATGGAATATTAGAAATTGGAATAATTTACAGAAGTCACTAGTATTAGAATGCAAACAAGAAACGTGAGACGTGCAATAGAGTAATACAAGCAAACTGATATGAACTCAGTAAATATAGGGACTTAATATTTAAATTGGGAGCATCATGTGTCAAGTGAGCAGGTGATTTACAGCTGTCGATTAGCTAATCAGTACTCAAAATATTGTCCTAAGTGGGATGGTAAGTTAAAGTGGATAAGATCAAGTTGCCAGGGGTAGTTCAGCATCGAAGTTCGGTGGGTCTCTTTCAATCACAGAGCCACGTTTGCATCCGTCCACATGTCCCCGTTTCAAGGAATGATGGGTGTGAGCCTGGCCTCTGGGACTGAGCGCTTGGGCACTGTGCAATAATGCCTGGATGCTGGAGTTCGTTTGACATACTATAAATATAAAACCTGCCGTGCCGAGGGCCTTTAGTATTCCCATTTCTGAGTCATGAATGCGTGCTGCAAGTGGTCATACCTGTATGTTCAAAAATGTGTCATGGAATAGCAGGAAGCGTTTTAACATTTTTAATGGCTTTGATGAATAAAGATGGAATTTCAATATTTTGCAAATTGATGTTGTTACAAGACTGCAACGAATAAACGAAATTGGATTCTAATAGATTCATTGAAAAAGGAAACCTTGAGCTCCTGGGAAACCTAGGTCAGCTTTTCAGATATTAGAACATATTTGCTGTAGCCCACCTAGCCCCACCTAGCCAGGTTTTGTCAAAGCAATGGTTTTACATTTTTTATTTGGTCTGCCAGTTGCAAGGCCATGGCTGATTGACAATGGCATCTTGGTAAACTAATTGACCCATGTTTTAGAACTTGGCAGGACAATAAAGACTAAGTGATGTATTTCAACCGTTTGGGATTTATTACAACAGAATCTGCAATCTCGGGCAATAAACATGAACTCTCGTGTGTAATGGCGCGCTTCCACAATCCAATCACCAGAAATGGAGGAAACAGAACAGGGCACACGTCTGTACCTGCTGCACCCATGAACCAGCCTCGGGGATGCTGATAAAGCCATTCATCCTTCTGCGTGAAGGAATATGCAGCAAGCAAAGCCATTCGCAAAAAACACAAGGTGCCTGCTGTAGGTCTGTCTCAAGCTCCACAGCATGGCTGTCAAAAGACAAGCACAAATCCTGAACAATCACAGACGACCCCTGCTCCCTGCTGGAGTCAACACTGCAACTACTCCTCCATGTGGGTGTTCGGTAACCTCACTTACAGCAGGGTCCGGGGACTGGGCAGTGATTAAGCACAGTAGGAGTGCACTAGCCTGGTGCCTCCTTTGACACACAAAAAGGACTACATAGGCCCCGTGTATTCCACTGGAGTGGAGTGCAGGGAGTGCTGGGAATCCATTACATTTCCTTGTTATGGCCACTAAATGCAAAGCACCCCCTCCCCCATGGACCCTGACTCTACAAACAGCTGTCTCAGCGTATCCACTCAACAGTAGTAGTAGGAGACACTGCGGTGAAGGTTGATGCTGTCAATGCAGGCGTCATTCAATGTACAGGCCCAATTTCGATCCGTCCACTTTAACAGACGCAGAGAGTAGTGGGATAGACTCACAGAATTCCTGACTAGAGCTTTCAAAATCTCCATTGAAGGGATGTGTCTCCAGACAAAGCAATCTGGCTCAAGTTCACCTCTTCTGCTTGTGGCAATGCCTCAACATCTTGGCACACACAGAATCAAGCATTTCATGCAATACCGCCAGCCATACATGCCGCAAAGCCAACCACCTGTGCATCGCCCATGTATTGTCCTTCTCTGCCCATGCACTGAGCTGTACTGCCCCACAAGCCATTCTGATTTCACTCCCAAAGGGACAGGCACAGTGCTGGCCACTCCTGCTGAGTCTATTTGCATGCCAGCTCAAGTGTGTCATGTGGGGGACGGTGCAGGCATGAAACAACTCTCAGGACCGTTTATATCTGTGACTGCTTTCAGGGCCTACGCACAGTTCTCCTCAGTACTCCCTTCCCATTGACATTGCTCTGTCCTCAGCTGTGCCCTGCCTGCTGTGGTCTGGGTGTCTGCACCTTGTTCCTCAAGCACAGTACCCCTACAGGTGAGATAGATCAGTGGTGCGCATGTCCTGATTATCACAGGCTGTCTCGGAGAAGTGATTAAGTCCACCCTTTGCTCCACATTCCACTCATGGCCTCTAGAATCACCATTTGTCCACTACCCGGGATCACCCTAGAACATTTGCCTCACATGGGCCCATGAATCATTATCCTCACCATTGTGGTCTTTTGTCCTGCCTATGACGCCGGAAGTGTGTTAAGTGTGTTGTTCCTGTGAGAACTCTGCCTGTAGCAGACGTGGAATGCGATGCTAATATTCCAGGACATATATCTGTGCCCATCTTTGCTACAGTTCTACATATAACACTCCCGTTCTCACCACAGGTCACATTGCTTTTTGACTTGTGACCTGGATGGGAAGTCCACTCCTAAGCTGTGACTCGCTTCATCTCTCCAGGGGCCTCTTCTTCAGCACTCTGCAGCCTCTCCTCTCAGCATGCCAACCAACGTCTATTTCCAGCACCTTGACAATGTTCATGCTGCCCTTTTAACTCACAGGGCATGTACTGTTGGCCTGGATTCTGGTTTTGGTAGGCCCAAGGCCAGCTTCCGGGTATATACCAGCAGGCAGAGTAGGACTCATAAGGAAAAAAAGGCATTACGGATGCCTTCCCTCTACTGTTTTTTTTATAGTGCCATAATCGGTGCCAAACAGCTAAGGCCGTTTCTTTTTTTTTTATGTTTGAAAGCTTTATTAGAGTAAATTGGATAATACAATAAGGTGGCATCAGCAAATTACAAGAAAAAAGGTTAAAAATTGGGATACACTAAACAGAAGGAGCTAATGTCACATTGAAAAGGCAAAGCATTTTAAATATTTTACGGGGAGGAGGGGGGGGGGAAGGGAGGGAAATAAAACCATGCTAATATCATAGAAGAATGAATAAAAATAGAAACACAATGAAGTTCAGTCAGAAAGTACAGTAAATACACAATATTCAGCAAATACCTGAAATAAGAACTTTAGCAAAAAACATGAATAAAGCTAAAAAACTGCATTAGTGAAATTGAAAAATATCATAAACTACAAGCAGGAGTACATATGTTCAAGGGGGTTTGAAATTATCAGAGGAAAGTGGAGAATATGTCTTTTTGGCAAATTGATCTAAATATAGGGTGAGAGGTAACCAGTAGAGTTCAACATTTCGGGAAGGTTTGCAGGAGGACGCAAAAGCAACATCAAGTCTATGTGAATGGCATACTAGATTCCACCAGCAGCTTAGGGACAGAGTATTTAGGGATTTCCAGTTAGAAACAATGTGTTGCAGTGCAAGGGCCAGCATAAGATCAAAGAGACCATGAGAATGTGGAGAGAGTTCCAAAGTGTCTGAAAGGCTACCTAGAAAAACGAAAGAAGTGGAAAAGGGAAGAGAGATGTTAAAAATACGGGAGAGACGAGACCATATCTGAGTCCAAAAAAGGCGAACTGAGGGACAGAGGAAGAAGAGGTGTAGAAGATCAGCATTAGGAGCATTACAGGTCCAACAATTAGCTACAGAATTGGATGTAAAGCGAGAAATAGAAAGAGGAGAAAGGTAGAGTCTGTGATAAAAGAAAAATAGGGACTGAGTAAGAGAGGCAGTACGGGAAATCTTCAAGGATCTAGCCCAAAGTTTGTCCCAAAGAGAAGTTGACCAGGAGGAACCCAAGTCTTTCTCCCAAGATAATTCCAATTTCGATTTGGGACGATCCGGATCAGGGGCCGAGAAATACCGATAAATAAGGGAAGCTTTAGGAACAGTAGAGAGGACGGTAAGTAGAGAGGGAGACGAGGCTGGTAAACCTTCAGAAGGAAGAGAATAATAACGATCAAGAATGGTTTCCATAAGTATGAAGAATTTCTTTGCAAAAGAAGGAGGGCAACGGAATTGAGATTGGAATTGAGGAAACGAGCAGGGAGATGAACCATCAAAAAGATGACGCACCCAGATGATACCTTTCGATCTCCACGAGGGCCATGCTATAGGTCTATTATGTATTAAAATGAGTGAGTTGTACCAGATAGGTAATAATAAGAAGGATTCCTGAGAGACCGAGATAGAGGAAACTAAAGGCCGCAAAAGAGAAGAAGTGTGTTTAAATAGGAGGGGGTTAAGACATGGGGCTTTAGAAGTGAAACGAATTACCTCCTGGAAAGAATAAGGAAGCAATAATTCCTGTTCAACAGAAAGCCAAAGGGGAGAAAAAGGGGAGATCTCCTGTGATAACCAGCGGGAAGCTTGTCGAAGCGAGAAGGACTTATGGTAGAGGCGAAAGTCTGGAAAATTGGTCCCACCATTAAATTTAGATTTACGAAGGTTTGAGAGAGATACACGAGCCTTTTTCTGTTTCCAGAGAAATTTGGACAAAACAGAGTCAATGCGGCGAAAATAGAGCGCTGGGATACGGATTGGGAGCATGGACAATAAGGAGATCAAAATCGGGGCAATCATCATCTTGATGGAATCAAGACGACCCCACCAAGAAAGAAATAAAGGATTCCAAGAGGAGAGTAAAGAATCTATTCTAGAGATGACCGCGTTCATGTTAAGTTGAATAGAGGAGGAGATAGAGTTAGAGAAAAGAACACCGAGATATTTTATTTTCTTAGAGTTCCAAGCAAAGCCGGTGGAGGTGAAGAAGTGGGGAAGGCAAAATTTGGTTAGAGGAAGAATTTTATCAGAAGTTATTTTATAACCTGAAACCAAAGAGAATTTTTCAAATTCAATTAATAAAGAGGGAACAGAGGTGACCGGGTCTGAAATAAATAAAAGGATATCATCAGCATAGGCAGATAATTTAAGATGCTGATCACCATACGGGAATCCAGAAATGGAGGGATTGTTACGTATAGAAGAGAGGAAGGGCTCAAGCGCTAAAATAAATAAAAGAGGTGACAGAGGACAGCCCTGACGAACTCCACGTTGAAGTACGAATGGGGAAGTGAGGTGACCATTGACGAGAACGGAAGCCTTGGGCATAGAATATATTAAAGAAATATAGGAGATAAATTTAGGACTGAAGCCATGCCATTTCAGGGAAGCCATGAGAAAAGACCAGTCAACCCGATCAAAGGCTTTCTCAGCATCGGCTGAGATGGCTGCAATGGGAATTGACAGCGAGGGGGCCTTACTTAAAATATTAAGGAAGAGTCTGGAGTTGTCCGAGGTAAGGCGGCCCTTAACAAAACCACGTTGCTCTTTTCCGATGAGATGTGGCATGAGCGGGTCAAGGCGAAGAGCTAATAATTTTGCAAAAATCTTATAGTCCACATTAACTAAAGATATAGGTCGATAATTCTTACAAAATTTAGGGACTCTACCTTCTTTAGGGATAAGGCATATGGTAGCATCTTGAAATGAGCCTTGGGCCAGTCCAGCAGAACAAAAAGACTGAAAAAGAGAGAGAAGTTTGGGTAAGAGGAGATCGGAAAAATGTAAGTAAAATTCAACTGGAAAGCCATCAGGTCCTGGAGTTTTGCCTTTAGTGAGAGAGGACAAAGCAGTGGATAACTCAGAAATAGTGAGATCAGTATCAATGTCCGAAAAATTAAGGTGGGAAGTATCTGGCTTAGGTAGGTTATCAAAATAGGATTGGATAAGCTCTGGGGTAGGGGGATTTTCAGGAGTGTATAAAGATTCATAAAAAGAGTGAAATTGTTCCAAAATTTCTGCATCTGTATGCACTAGAACATTAGAAGGGGAATAGATAGAGTCTATGTTAGTTCGTTCCGTATGCGATTTTAGATAGTTAGCCAGTAATTTACCGGACTTATTGCGACCTCCATAGTATCGTGCAATGCTCCGGAGAAGAAAAGAGGAGGCTGAATCCGTAGTAAGTTTGTTAATAGCAATTTTAGCCTTAAGAAGTTCAGGAGACATATGATTAGGAGAAGAAGTGTAGAATTGATGCTCTAATGACTTAATGTGTGCAAGGGTAACTTTACGTTTTTGAAGGAACTTTTTCTTCTTTTTAGAGACAAAATCGATAATAAAACCGCGGGCTGTGGCCTTGAAGGAATCCCAAAGAACATGAGGAGGGGTATCAGGTTTAGAGTTAAGTTGGAAAATTCAGAAGTGAAAGAGCGAAAAGAGGAGGAAAAAAGAGGATCAACAAGAAGAGAAGGGTTAAAACGCCAGCGAGAAGATTTAGGAGTAGGAGGAAGAAGATCAAATACAGTGATAATAGGAGCATGATCAGAAATAACAATAGGTTCAATAGAAGAGGATAGAAGGTGTTGAGATAGAGATGAGGATAGAAAGATGTAGTCCAAACGAGAGAAAGAAGCATGAGGGGGAGAGAAAAAGGAAAAGTCTATAATATCTGGGTGAGTGAGTCTCCATGAGTCCACAAGATGTATCTGAGTGATAGTGTCAAGGAACTGTTTATGGGGTTTGTGAGGAGAAAAACGAACAGAGGATCTACGATCCAAAAAGGGATCGATGATTTGATTACAGTCTCCACCTAACAGGAAAGAATCATCTTTATATTGAACACATTTTGCTGTAATGGAGGGCCAAAAAGAGGAGTCAAAGCATGTAGGGCCATAAACATTGAACACAGTAATTGGGATAGCATTAATGAGTAATTTAGCTAAAATCCAACGACCCTCATCATCCTTTTCTTCAAGTAGTACTTTACACTGAAGACGTTAATGAATCAACATAGCAACCCCGTTCTTTTTATGAGAAGCAGGGGAGAACAAAACAGTTCCAACCCACAATCTCTTTAGTTTTAAAGATTTAATATCTGAAAGATGGGTTTCTTGAATAAGAACAATATCAGGATTGTAAGAGGATAGGTGTGAGAGTACTCTCTGCCTTTTGATAGGGTGATTAAATCCTTTCACATTCCATGAAACAACTTTGAAGGTGAAAGAGTAATAAACTGTTCAAAATTGAAAAATGCAAAAACATACTGTACACGTAGTAATTCAAACTTTAAAGAGATAAAAACGATGAAAATCATCAAAAAGGTAGAAGGAAGGATAGGTAGAGGAGGAAAAAGAAAAGGGGAAAGGGAAAGGGGTAGGGAAAGGGAAAGAAGGTCAGCAAAAGAAGGAGAAGGAAGAAAAGAGAGAAGGCATAGAAGACAGTACAAATCCAAAAGGATGACTGTAATGAACATACCTGGAAGGGGAAGTACACAAAGGGGGGAGGTGGGGAGGTGGTGATGCGTTACAAGACGGGTGGACCAGGACCAGTAGCAGAACCACACCGAGACCTCACAAAAAAGGAACAAAGGATGGAACAAGATGGTGAAGGGAGCGTCCGACACATATCCGCCTGGGGAAAAAAGGAGAAATTGTTAACATACGGAACATGTGACACAAAGTATAGATCCAGAAATTAGAAAGAGAAAGTATGTATAACATACGCGAGGAGACATAGGAAAAAAGAAGCTAAGCAAGATGAGAAGATTAAGATTAAGAGAAGGAGTATAGAGAAGTACATGAAATCAGAGAAACACTACTAGAAAACAATACATGGAGACAACAAAAACATTTCAGCCACTGTTCGAAGTAGAGGAGGCGGCGTCCATCCCTTCTTCACTCTGCAAAAAGAGGAAATTCCGTAGTTCACCAGGATCTTGAAATGACCAAGTCTTATTCCGATAAGTGACTCTGAGGGTACAAGGGTGAAACAGGCCATATCTTGCTCCCAGGGAGCGCAGAGAAGGACGCATAGCTAGAAACTCCTTACGTCTGGAGGCAGTGGCATTAGAGACATCTTGAGATAAGTAAACTCGTTGACCTTGCCAAGTCACTTGTTTTTTGTTCCTTGCTGCTGAAAGAATCGAAAGGAGATCTGTGTACTTCAAAAATAGGATAATGACTCCACGAGGCTTAGAAGAAGAATCTGTTCTTGCGCCTAATCTATGAGCTCTCTGTATACTGATGGATGTAGAGGGGGGCATGTCCAAAAGTTTCGACAGGAAGGTGGTAAAGAAAGTCACTGGATTGTCACCCTCAAGATTTTCTGGTAAATTGTAAATACGAAGGTTGTTCCTTCTATTGCGATTTTCCAAATCCTCCGTATGCTTTTGTAGAGAGAGGACAGTCTTTTCTAATGCAACAATACGTTGCGTGTTGGATTGAAGCTCAGGAATTTGTAGCTCAACAGTAGAAAGTCGGGCATCCATGGACTCCCATTTGCCCTTCAAAAGCTGCATATCTTTACTTGTCTCTTCGACAAAGGGACGCATTGCCCGCAGCTCCTCCAAAATTTGATCAATAGGAGATGTTGAAGGGTTATCCTCCGGTGTAGGAGAATTTTGTTTAAGACGTTTGCCCGATGGAGCAGGTGGAGAGGGTCTACTGGCAGATGAGTGAGCCGAAGAGGCTTTTTGAGAAGAAGAAGTCGACATTTTTGCAGAGTGAGTCGATTTAGGTGTACCAGTTGAGGGACCCACCGAAGTATGCACAGAGGAAGCAAAGACAAATTGAGGTTTGCGTAATCTCACCATAGACATTGGTACTGCAGCCAGCAACTCAGTTCAATGCACAAGAGGAAAAGAAAATGAAGTTATTTCCCAGTGGAAGCGCTTGTAAATTTCACAAGAAAGCGCCAAGAAATTGAATGGAGAATATGCTGGCAATTTGAAGAGAGGGGGCGTTGAGACTGGCAATAAGGAAAAGCGAGTTATGAGACGGTTGAGGCTTAATGAAATGCGCAGCACAGCAAACAGTCAGAAAAAAGTCATGAGGAGCATCGGTGGCGCACTGGCAATGAGGAGCGCTGAGGTGACAAGGCGTCTGAAGAGAGTGAGTCTCATAGAGGAGGCGCCTGAGGAAAGACTTCTCAGAAGAGAGAGAGTAAAAAGTAAAACGTATCAAAAGGCACCAAACAGTTCAGCTGCTCACCCCCAAGTTCGTTGCTGCCGAGCAACGCATGATAGCAGAGGTCGTCATAACGCGTTGTGGAGAGAGGGAGTCGGCAGTTCCAGGACACCTAAAATGGCGGCTCCGTGAGGCGCGATATAAACATTGCGGTAGCAGGTGAAGAGCGGCACTCCGAGAGCCGCAAAGTTGCTCCGCTTGTGCCCACGAGGTTCCGATAGAGGAATCCGGCCTGGCGGCGGTCAGGCAGTCCCGTTCACATCGGGAAAAGGGCGACGAGGTGCAGCGGTGCGGCGGCGCTCGGAACCTAGCCGGCCATCTTGCGCGGCATCCAAGCCACGCCCCCAGCTAAGGCCGTTTCTAAAACAGGGCTTGAAAACATTAGATGTATTTTTTCAATCCCCAGGAGACCAACCTTTTAGGCATGGCTTGACAGCGCACACGTGATGGCTGGCATTACACGGTCAACGAAAAAAGTTTTAGATTACTACGAAGAGAGGCTTAGGCTCCACGCACATGTTGGTCCTGAGTACAGGACTTGAGTGGGCCAAAGTTGTGTGCATCCACTGAAAACAGTGGTTGTGCAGCTCGTTTTGGCTTGTGGCAAAGCTTGTACTCAAAACAGCAGGATTGAGGTGGTTAGGGTGGCAAGACAAGAATCATGGCTACAGGCCTGATATGTTCATTATCAAATGTTACAATATACGGGGTGGGTCTGATGTATTTATTGTGAAAAGCATATGTAAACATCAATCTATTTAAGACTGCATTGTTATTACTCTGCATGACAGCCTGTAGAGAAGGGTTTTGCCACATGGAATCTCACCAGTTAATGTAGTAGGCAAGGTTTTGGTGTGGGGTATACTCTGTGACAAACCATAAGTATACAAGATTTGGACTGTGGCAATCCGTGTTCGGCCTTCTTAGAAGATCTAGTATTGTGCTTAGACAATTATGGATTTGTCTATCTTTGTAATGTTATGACTGTGTGCCTGATAGCTGCCTTGTGAGAAAGCTTACACTCAAACCAGAAGGCCTGAATTGTTTATGGTTAGAGGCTTTAGGCATATTTAATGCACTAATAAACATTATCTCCAACGCCATTGGTATGATTTTCATATTGTGAAAAGTAATGAGAAAGACAGTGGGACTAGCATGTTTATTTTGGAAAGTATTTGCTAAAGTCAGTAGGACTTTAAAAGGGGTCACCATGACATTGTGTTAGAAGCTATAGACATGTGGATGGGTACTTGTAATGTCGCAAATTAGGTAAAGGCATTCTTTTTGTCTAGCCTCTTTGACAAACCCTGTGAGTTTTCACTGCGATGATTTTTGTTAGGCACTATTTTGAGGTGTTGTATATTGTTTTGGAAAATGTATTTTCGACATATTTGTAATTTTATAAATATATGATTGATTGTTGTCATTTTACGTGCACTTGAAACGGCCTGTGTCCATTATGGTGTTAATCCAGTGGAAAAGGCTATAGGTGTTATCGTTTCATTGGGAAGCGTTACACCAGATTCCAAAGATTTGATCAGTTAATTATGCAATGTCATGACAAAGCCAGTAAGACTGACTTACTTATTGTGAAAAACATGCACTAACAACAATAGACTTTTGAGGATGGTTTATTATTACAATATGCACAGGCCTGCAGGCCTCTAGTTTGTTACATGGAATTGCACAGATTACCGTAGCAGGCAATGCCTTTGGTTTTGGTAACTCACTGAATAAACCCTGGGGATAGAAGATGTGTCCAAGGAATATTGTTACCAGGCTCTCCTAGAGGATTTATATTGTTTTAACAACTTTAATTTTGAACATATCTGTCATTTTATAATGGTATTTCTGATGGGTGCCTTGAGGGAATACAGACGGTCAACACATGATACCTGAGTTGGTTACGGTAACAATGATAAAGGTTATGGGATGGATTGTTTGTTATGAGAAGTTATAATAAAGGCAGTAGGCCTTAAGTAATTATTGTGAAAAGCATATCTCAAAATCAATAGGCATATAAGGGCAGATTGTTACTATTTTGTATTGAAGTTTACAGACAGATATTTTGTAACATGGAATCTCGCACATTAGCACAGTACGCAAAGGATTTGATGTTGGTCACCAAATCAGTGGAGATAGAATATTTGCACTGTAAGAATCCTTGTTAGGGCCTCTGAAGAGAGATAGTGTTTTCTTTGACAACTGTAATATGTATACATTTGCAATTGTATGCATGCCTGATGGTCACCCTCTCTGAAATGCCTTGGCAGTAGAACATTTGCACTGTGAGGACTCTTGTTGGGCCCTATTGAGAAAGGTTGTATATTGCTTTGACAAAAGTACTTCCTAAATATGTTATTTTATAACACTTATGTGCATTATAGTAGGCCTGTGTTGGTTATAGTCTCAAGCCAATGCTAAAATCTATAAGCCTTGTCAGTTCACTGGGAAAAGGTATGTTAGATTCTCCAAGTGCGATCTGTTTAGGATGAAAAGTTAGGCCAAACACGTAGGCCCTACTTACTGTGCAAAGCAAGTGCTGAAGTCAGTAAGCTTTTAAGGGTTGATTGTTATTACACTCTACTAAAGCATGTAAGCAGGTATTTTGCTACACAGAATCTTGCAAATTACCGTAGTAGGCAAGGGGTTTGGTGTTGGAGACCTACCCAAACAAATCATGGGAACAGAAGATTTTCTCAATGGCAACTTCTTATTTTGCTCTATTAAATGGGACTTTATATCGTTTTGGGAACTGTAATTTTGTATATATTTGTAATTTTACTCTTGTATATTTGATGGTTAACTTGAGTGAAAGCTTATGCCAAATACAGTAAGTTTGAGCTGGTTATGGCGACAAACGAGTGATAAACGCTATAGGCCTGACTGCATTATGAAATGTTATGATAAAGACAATAGGCCTGGCACATTGATTGTGAAAAAAACATATGGTAAAGTCAATAGGCATTTCTAGGGTGTAATTTTATTAATTTGTATTAAAGTCTACAGATATCTATAGGTAGAATCTCACAGATCACCACCGTAGGCAAGGGTTTTTCTTATGTTGGTTACTCCTTTTGACCAATCACGGAGATAGAAGATTTGCACTGTGAGAATCCTTGTTAAACTTCCTTAAGATAATATTTTGCTTGGCCAACTCAAATTTTGTATACTTTTGTAATTTAATGACAGTATACCTGCTAGTTGCGTTGAGGAAAGCTTAAGCTCAGTATAATAGGCTTAAGTTGGTTATGGTGGCAAGCCAATGATAACAGCTATAGGCCCGATTGGTTTACTAGAAAAAGGTATTTCAGATGCCATATATAACACATATGTTAAAGCCATCAGTCTTTAAAGGTGTATTATTTTGTACCATGTCAAAGCCTGCAGTCAGGTATTTATTTCCAAGATATCTGGGATTGGACCCATTTATTGGTTTACCCTTGCTCCAAGACTAAACAATACAGTATCGGAGCCTATATGAGAACAACATGCAGTCCTCGTTAGCATATCTACAGTTACTCCTTTATCTGAATTTGTCCAAATTTCAGAGCTATGCAATGGTGTGTCTAGGGCTATATATGAACTATGTACATTAAATACTCCATTATTAGTTCCTTCCCAAGTTCAGTCAATCTCTTTCTTCTAGTACTGGGAGGTTATTGAACCGGTTAGTGACGGGAATATTATATGTCCAGTGGCCTTCATCGTTTATGTCCCCCCCGGTTGTTTCTTGATCCTGTGTTAAGTAATAGCTGGTAGAAATAACCCAACTGCTATAAATTAACAACATGGTTAATAATCATATGGTTACCGGCTCTCCTGGTAATAATTCTACCAAATAAGAGGTTTTAAATGATAATACCACACAATCACCTTGTAGGGTTTTACAGTCTCTGCCAATCCAGTTAACTCTTCCCGCCATTATAAAATCTGTAAAAGGACCTGTGTTAGCCCTGTCTTGGTGCCTATCCAATGCATAGCTTTATTTCTTAAAGTGTCCTAAGAGTCTATTTCCTGGGCCGATAAACTTGGTTCATTAGCTAGCACTACTGTATAAGGAGTAACTGCTGGGGGTAGGTCCAGACAAACCGGGTCGGGCAGGTTCATGTTTTGGGACATGCACAGTTTAGAATATTCATTATTAGGACACATAGTGCTAAAGGCTTGCACATTGGTGCCTTTTTTGAGTTATCTCTCTTTGTATTTGGTAAAATAGAATGTGAAGAAATCATTGTGGCTTCTGCTGGTGTCCTTGAGCCTGTCTTTGTTTGGCACACATTGCAATATGTCTCTCTGGTTTTCTTGGCTATCATAGGGGCGGCCTGTCTAAACAGGCTAGTTGTTGCCTCGTTATTCAAGAGTTCACCTGATCCCTCTTGCTTTTGGGATGAAGTTTCATGCCTATCTGCCCTCTCACTACTGGGGTATTTATTTAGCATATTTTTAATCAAGGCACCTTTATCAGTTAGACTAGCTAGGGCATCTCGTAGGAATTTATCTAGATCTTCCACTATTGTAAATAGTGTTCCAAATCATTCTGAGTGTTTTTGGGTTGGTCTTTACATGAGATCTTCCCTTTGAACATACCTCTGATAAAACTGATGTTATACCACCGTTAATATGTTTTTTACGCAGATTTGTAACCTTGGACCCGGTTTCTCCAAAAATACCCTAAGGGTTTCTGGGGCGTTTCGAAGTTGGTTGTGTGTCACATACTTGGTCACTAACTGATATATGATCCAACCCAATTTGGACGCAACCATTTTGGATTTGTTGACCCTTTGAGGTCTCGAGTGTTCCAACCAAGACTGCTGTATCCTTGTTATTCAAAGATGCTACTGCCCCCGGCCCTCTTGAACTCAATGTCTCTTTCCCTGTAGTAATCTGTTTTTCAATAGCTCCAAATGCCCCTGTAAGATAGCTCATTAAAGTTAAACATGGAGCCCCAGCAGTATTTTTCATTGTCGGCGACTGATTGCTTGTCGCCTTTCTTTTTCCCATCTTGTAGTAGGGTTAAACAAGAAAAACTACTTCTCAGCACAAATGGCCACAGTATCCACAATGTCTATACATTTATAATCAATGCATCAATGTTTGAACTAAATACTTAGGCGCAGTTTTCTAAAAATAGGTTCGGTCTCAAATAAATACCGGTCTTAAATGACTTACAAGGCCGAATGTTCCTAGCAGGTCCATACGTAGGTCCATACACAGATGGCACAGAGTTGAAAAAATATGGGGGTGGCACTGCACTGCCTCTTCCTGTCAATGACGGACAAGGACGGGACCGCCATTTCAACTTACGCGCACCTTAAAATTCAATTAACTCATAAACCTCTATACAAGGTCTTCTCACCTAACTCCCCACACTACATTAACTATAACTCGCCTCTTCTTCGTTCACTATCTATACCCTTGCATATCACAGAAGTTAGAGCATGTGAAATCACTACATTAAGAGCAACACTAATGACATTTCAAATTGCATGATTTGCCTGAAAACACTAAAGGCCAGATTCAGATCTCGTTCGGAAAGCCCTCCAGACAACTCAGATCCGGAGAGTTTTCTGAACAACTCGTGGTCCAGGAGTCCAAGGGACCAAATCCGATGTGTCCGTATAATGATTGACTCGGTTCAGTCGGACTCCCAATGAACTCAATGGGAGCCTGTGTAGCAAAAGCGTACACAGGCTCCCTTTGCAAAAAGGCATGGGTGGGGGAAAGCGTGCACCCTGTCACTGTGCATGCATGGAAAGGAGGGACCCATCGGTGAACCCCTGTGACCAAATCGGAGGGCCCTGGGCGAAGGAGGGCCTGCCATGGCCCCCCAATGTCTGATTCCCGCAGCTGGCTTATCCTGGCAAAACCAAGTCGATACAGCTGTCAGAATTATGCATCATACTCGTTCGGAAGCCGCCTCCATTGTGCTCCACGATTCGGCTGCGAAGGACTCAGACTGCCAAGATTGGGTTCGGAAACGATTCGGTCAGCACGAAAAATATCTTTGCATCGTACTTGCTCGTTTGGAATGGGGGATGATTTGGTCGGACACATAAACTCCGAATCGGATTTGTTCGTTCTGGAACCCGTCTGAAGGCCTTCCCAGTGAGATCGGAATTGGGCCCTAAATGTGTCAGTGGCGAGTTGTAGCTAATGTAGTCTGAGGAGTGAGGTGAGAAGACTGTGGACAGAGATGCACGAGTTATGTGAACTTTAATGTGGTGCGTAAGTTGAAATGTGAGTTATGAGTATGACTTATATTAGTGTGAAAATGGTACCTAAATGATGAAATTAGGATATAACTATAAATGTACAATTTTTAATGTTTGGGAAATTTAAGTTGGGTTTGAATTGTAAACATAAATAAAGTCTGCCTAACGATAACTACTTTTTTTTTTAAATATGTTTATTGAAATGTTCTCTGATTGCAAGACAATAACAGTAGTTATCAATAGAATATATAAACATGTTCAAGTAGACATCAGCAGCATATCCAATCAGCAGTAAAGGACAGTCAAAGAATGTTATTATGCACCAGAGCATTATTGTGGGCCCCACCTTCCCCTTCCAACCATATACCCAACCATATAAAATCACTGTGAATCAGAGAGCGAGAGTCCATAGTGCGCAAGCCAAGGCTTCCATATTTTCCAGAACTTTTTAGGGGAGCGCTGTGCTTTATAGGTTGTCTTCTCCTCTAGCATATACATGTCCATGTTTTTTCTCCACTCAACAAGAGATGGACTCGCCGCAGCCTCCCACGCCCTAGCTATGTCTCGTTTCGCGACCGCCAACCCTAGCTGCAGCAAGACCAACTTAGGTTTAGTGCGGTCAATATACATGGATATTCTCAGAAAAACAAATGAGAGGCAGAGTGGAATTGTCTCCACCAGGACACTCTCCATCTCCCCATCAGAGTTGTCCAGTACCTTTGAATCTTAGAACATTCCCACACCGTATGATAAAATGTACCCTCTGACCCTAGACAACGCAAACAGTTGGACGTTTCTGCCCTTTCTATGCGGTGCAGTCGCATTCTGTCATAGTATGCCCTATGCAAGTATTTGTATTGAATCAGCCTGAGACGTGATCCGGTGGCTACTTCTCGAGGATGCATCAATGCGATTTCCCAATCCAAATCATCCATCTCCCCCAACTTGTAGTGTAGTTCCTATATTCCCAATAGGCTCTGCGCATTGGAATAACAAAAACGATAGTTTAGACGTAGGACTGAGGTCGACTAGGTCTCTATTGAATATGTTAGACTTAATTGTGTGTGCCAGCTAGCTCCTAGGTCACTAGAATCTTTCTCAAGTAAACAAAAAGGTGTTAACTTTCCTAAATAGACAAGAAGGGATTAGCTTCCGACAACCATATAACATGACAACTTTGTTCCCCCTGAAATAAGGAATATCTCCAGAGTCGCGGAAACAATAGATATCTATTTTACTCAGTCAATCTTGCATGCTTCGTTTCACCAGAAGTGCAGAGAAATAGAGAGACAGGTGTTTTCAATAAAAGGGTTATTTATTGAGCAGTCTTCTTTCTCATGCAAGAGAAATGAATTGCCACAATTGCAATACTTGTCATAAAGTAAAGTGCGTACAGTCAAAGGAGTATTATGAAATAATACTGTAAAAGCATTTATATGGTTTCTAAGCCATAAGATACTTAAAATGGATAAAATACATACAATGATAAAATGATGACTAAACGTACTCAACTGGTGTTTCTAAGATACGCCTACCCCGGTGTACCTAACCTAAGCCTAGTACGTGGGAAGGAGTAGATGAGTTACAGTTTTTGCCAAGAATCTGAATCAAGAATTCTCTAAGGGTCTAATCAGCTCCGTACCTTTGGTATAGAATGACGGAGGTCTTGTATCTCTCTCTCAGGACTCGATCGCCCAGTAACCTGCGAGGGTAGCAGGGAAACACTGGAGCTGGATTTCTCGGCAGGAGAAAAGACAGCGTCTTTCTCAGTGCGTCAGCAGGGAGGATCGGCTTTCTTCGGCTCTCGCATCAGCAGGGCGTCGGGCAAGTAGATAGCTGATCTGCTCCAACCACCGTGTGTTGCATAAGGCAGATGTTGGTATATTTATGCCTGGAAGGTGCCGAGTTTGACGTAAGGTTGGACATAAGACGTCACTAAGAACTGGCAGTTTTTTCAGGACTCTCAGGAGTTCTTGGACAAATCAAAACAGAAGCAGGGGGAATTCCCGGGCTGCTGGAGGCTTGGTTTGTTTAAGAACGCGTTGTGCTTTCTAGGAGTCTATTGGAAAGGGGAGACCACTCGGTCACCCCGAACGTATGGATGGGTGCCCCGATCCCCTGGGAAACTGTTGCGGGCGGGGGGCGTGTCCCGGCCAGTATGCCGATAGCGGCGTGGTCAGAGCACGCCCCCGCCGCCTAAAAGGGTTGTCCTAAACACCCGCCCGGAAATCCGTGTACCTATGGGTGGGATGGGGGTGCGGCCCGCCTTCCCGCTGCTGGATAAAAGGCGCGGGAATCCAGGGAAGCGTCCTCTTGTTCCTGCACTCTGAAGAGCTCCGAGATGGAACGAATGCTGCGCACATTGGTGAACCAAGTATCGGCGATGGACAGAAAATTCGGTAAAGTAGACCAGCTGGGTCGTGGGTTAGCGGCCCTCCGGAAACAAGTAGAGGCCCAAGCGGGCCCCTCAGGGTGACCTAAGAGGATCGTGGCGCATGCTTTACCAAACATTACCCCAGGGGGGGATAAGGGGAAAAAGAGGAAGGGGAAAATGGTTCCTAGCGAAGCCCCAGTCCCGATGAAGGTCCCACTGGTCCCAGTAGCTCCAGCGTCCAGCCCGGTACCCACACCGGATGGGGGATTGCCAATCCCTGTGGTTATCACACCACTGGACGACAACCAAATGCCTCCTGAACTAGTGCTTCAGTTGGCGACTGTGTTACCCTGGTTGAGGAAGGGAGCGGGGGGATCCGCGGCTGCGGAAGACGCGGCCGAAGAAGCTAGGCTAATTATAGAGCAGCTAAGGCAGACAAGGGGTGCTGGGACAGCGAACGTGCCTTCTATTTCTCCACAGGTGGCGAAGGTGGTTGTTGTCGAAAACCAGAATAAGTCGATGGACACGGCTGGAGGTGCGGCGGAAGCCGGTAAGAGATCACTCCCAATGATGGGGGAGGGCGCGGTACCCTCAAGGCAGGAAAACTTGGCTCAACATATTCCCATAGCCACTAAGGAACTGGTGTGGGCTAATAAATCTATAAACATGTTTTCATTGTTGACTGATCATCGTGAGTTAGAATATGGCAAGACTCAGAAGGATTTATGGCACCCCAGTGTATGGTGGGCAAAAATGGCAGAATTCAGGGTTGAGGAGTCCATGATGAATTGGATCAGGGCATTTTCTATTTTTGTAGCGATTATCGCTGAACGAACACTGGAACTGTTGAGTGACCTGGCTTGCTACCAAAGCAGGTTCACGATCTTCCATGAGAAGTATGGAGGAGAAGAATGGAAAGGGTATGACATGGCTTTTAGAAAAGCGAAAGAGGTTAATGAAACACTGACTTGGGATTGTTTGGATACTGTATCGTGGCATGCGCAGCTCCTGCCGGGATCAGCGAGTGGTTCAGGGTCGAGCACAAACGGCTCCAGGGCCTTTACACAAAAACAGCCTCAGCCCTTTCGACCAAACTACGGGGGGGACTCTCAGCCCAGGTCGGGCGGGAACGGAAATAAGCGAGGAGTGTGTTGGGGTTTCAATATGGGAACGTGAAGCAGGCCGCAAGGAACGTGTAGGTTCAGGCATGCGTGCTCTAGTTGTGGTAACACCTCACACCCCGAAACTAGCTGCCGATCCAGAGCCAATGGTGTCGGAGGTAAAGTGGGTACAAAGCAGGATTGATACGGCGCTGCGGAAGTCAACACCATCGCCCGTAGATATCCTGGCTTTGACCCCGTGGCTCAACAAATACCCTGATCATGCGTCCACCGGGATCCTGCGAGGTGGCTTCTCATATGGCTTCAGGATCCCGGCGGGTGATTTTCGGGGGGCGCCCTCATGTAAGAACCAACTGTCAGTTCAGCGCAACCCGGCGGTTGCCGCCAAAAAGATCGCCAAGGAGGTTGGCTTTGGGCGGGTTGCAGGACCTTTTTGTGACCCACCAACGGCCGATTTTGTGTGTTCCCCTTTAGGGATAGTGCCTAAAAAGGACCCGGGGGAGTACAGGCTCATCCATAATTTGTCGGCACCAAAGGGGGTTTCCGTTAATGAGGCGATTGATCCTGACATTTGCAGTGTAAAGTATGCATCTTTCGATGACGCAGTTGTAATGTTGAATCGCTTAGGCCCTGGTGCATTGTTAGCAAAATCGGATATTGAATCTGCATTTAGGTTGCTTCCGGTGCATCCCCAAGATCAGCACTTGCTGGGTTTTACGTTTCAGGGAAGATACTACATGGATATGTGCATGCCAATGGGTTGTTCAATTTCGTGTGCCTATTTTGAAATGTTTAGCTCGTTTCTGGAGTGGGTGTTCTCGAAGGCCACAGGGCACCAACATGTGATGCATTATCTTGATGACTTCTTGTTTCTCGACCCAGCGGGCTCTCGGGACTGTGCACGGGCATTGCAGGATTTCTGCGTGCTCATGCGGGGTTTCGGGGTACCGTTGGCGCCAGGTAAGACGGTGGGGCCGACTACCTCACTGGAGTTTCTGGGCATCGAACTAGACTCCGTGTAGGGTTGCTTCCGCTTGCCGGAGTAGAAGATCGCCAAATTCAGGGCTTCCCTGTTGCAGTGTCTTCGGAACGAGAAAGTGACACTGCACCAATTACAGCAAACAGTGGGTCAGCTTAACTTTGAAATGAAATGAAATGAAATGAAAAATTACACTTGTATAGCGCATAACTACCCGGAGGCCTCGCAGCGCTTTGCATTAAGGGTGATACCGATGGCTCGCCCTTTCTCACGATCCATTGCCCAGGCCATGGTGGGCCTCAAGGAAGAGCACCATCTCACGAGACTGTCGGCAGAGGTTCGCCAGGACATGCTCATTTGGCTGGCATTCCTGGCGGACTTCAACGGCCGAGTGGTCTGGAGCAAAGCTCCGGCCTCGTCGGCGGAAATAGGTTTATGGACCGACTCAGCGGGCAGCGTGGGGTTTGGTGCGATCCTCGGAAACCATTGGTCGGCCCAAAGATGGCCAGCATGGTGGGAAACAAGCGGTTTGACGAGTAACATTGGCTTTCTAGAGCTCTTCCCCATCTGGGTGGCTCTGTCGGCATGGCCGGAGGAATTCAGAGACCGCTCGGTGGTATTTTGGTCCGATAACATGACTGTGGTTGAGTGCATTAATCAGTAGGCAGCACGCTGCAAGTGGATATTGCGATTGTTGAAAGAAATTGTGTTGAAATGCTTGAGATTAAACGTACAATTCAGGGCTAAACATGTGCCGGGTGTACTGAATAATGCAGCAGATGCGCTCTCTTGTTTCAAAATGCAGGCTTTCAGGGATTGTTTACCCTCAGTGGAGCTAGTGGTAGCGCCATTTCCCGAAGCACTATGGCAAATCGGCGCCCCGGACTACAAAACCTCGTGGCAGCCAATTTAGCGCCCAGGACGAGGAAAGCTTATGAAGGGGCATTCCGCTCGTACTGCGCCTTTTTGGGCCTGGCATGGGAGCATAGATGGGGGCAGGAGGGGTCCTTTACCCAATTTTTAGTGGCACTTCATGAGGAAGGCCGGACGGCGGCAACCGCAAGTCGGTATAAGGCTGCCATATCATTTATGGCTCAGCTCCATGGGATAAGGGACCCGACGGACTCCTTTCTAGTCAGGAAGGCGCTGTGCGGCTGGCGGCGTTTAGAAGGGTGCAAAAAGGATTTGACAAGTTGACCTCCTTGCTGGCTAAACTGGAGGAGACATGCTTCTCACCTAGCGAGGTTGTACTATTCCGGGCAGCGTTGGCGTTGGCGTTAAGCATGGGCGGAAAATCCGTTTCGCTCGCGGATTTTGCGGATTTTCGGTAAATTCGCAATCCGCGAGATTTGCGAATCTCACGCAAAATCCGCAAATCCGCGAGCAGCGGATTTTGCTCGCACTGTTCGCGTGAGTTCGCGGCTTCCCAGTACAACTTCGCGCCCCGCGAATAAGCGCTAAATTGCAGAAATACGATCTTAGCAAAACTGAAACTACTTACCAGGTTCAAAAGTTCAGGCTCATCATTAGTAGCCATTTCCTGTAGTGCTTCCTGAGGGGCCCCTCCAGAGTTCAGTTGCCTACTTGCAACTATTATGTGACCCTGCTCTGAACCTCAGAATGGTTACACATATGCCACAAAGGTCCTGAATTACAGCTAAGGGAGACAAGCAGGAGCCAGGCTGGAAGTTCAAATCCATTAATCAGCCCCTAATTCATTATTGTCAGTTGGGGCAGGGCAGGTGTTGTAACTAATTTTGCAACAATGAAAGCACTTAGCAAGTGCAAAAGATCACTAATCAGGAAGCACTAAGGAAGCAGGTGCCAGCTAAAAAAATATTCTGTGACACATTAATCAGCCCCAAATTAATTCAGGTCACTTGAGGCAGTGAAGGTGTGCTTTGCTTTGCCACAATAATGTACATTGACTGGACAACCAGAGGGTGCTGTGATGAAACAGAGGGTGGCATGGGTGGGCCAGAGGGTGGCATGAGTAGTCAGAGAGTGGCAGTGGTGACAGAGAGTGGCAGTGATGAAGAAGAGTGTCTCAAACAGGCTGGACACGTAGAAACAACAAGTTCGCAAAACTTGCGACTCGACAGGTAAGTTCGCGTTTGCGAAAATTGTACAAAACCCTCGCGGACTGGCAGAAACCCGCGCGAACACAAAATAAAATCAGCAAATTCGCGAGAATTCGCAGATTTTGCAAATTCGCCCATGCTTAGTTGGCGTTCTATGGGGCCCTGCGGGTGAGCGAACTAGTGGCTGCCAACAAAACAGATACTGAAGGGGGTCTGCGCAGGGATCACATGCAAGTAAGGAGGGACTCTCTGCTGATCACGATAGCCAGGTCAAAGACGGACCAGGAGGCCCAGGGGAATAGCATTGTGTTGCAGCGCGCTCCAGGTAGTCCCTGTTGTCCAGTGAGGCATGTTGAGGCCTACCTAAAACAAAGGTTGACAACATGGGGGGGGCCCTTGCTGCGACATACGGACGGCGCCCCGTTGACAAAGTTTCAGTTTCAGAGGGTGCTGGCAATCACGATTGCAGCGGCGGGCTTGAACCTGAGTGATTTTGGGACCCATTCATTTAGGATAGGGGCCACTACAGAAGCTACGGCTCAAGGTCTGCAGGCAGACAATGTTAAACAGTTAGGCCGCTGGTCTTTGAATTGTTTCAAGAGGTACGTGCGACTGCACATGTTGTAAGTTACTGAAGAATTGCACTCACGCTTGTTGTCTTTTGTTTGGATTACAGTTTCACGAGCCTGTGACGCAGGGCGGAAATTGGGGCCGGCCCAGTGTCAGCTAACCACCACTTCAGGAACAAGGAATGGAGGACGTGTGGTCTGGGTCGTGGGCCACTCATGCGTGAGGCGTGCCGGGGACATATTCAAGACAGGTAATGCGATCCACACATCTGAGGAATATGGGTTCAGGGTGTCCTTCCATGGGAAGGGTGGCCTGTGAACTGACCGACTGCAAAGTTTTGTGGAAGAATTACTAGGTCGACACAGGTCACCGCCATCTGTAGTCATAGTGCACATTGGGGGCAATGACTTGGTAAGACTGGGCAGACGAGCTTTAGTTGAGCACATACTTTCTGCAGTTAGTTGGTTAGCAAAGACTCTCCCGGGATGTACAATAGCTTGGTCTCACATGATCCCGAGGAGGGTATGGCGGGGTGGGTTGTCCACAACACCGTTTAACCATTCGGTAAAGAGGGTCAACAATAAGATGGAGAAACTGTTTCGCTCTGCTCATCTTCAATGAAAAACAATAGAAACTGCCCACTCCTCAATAATTAGAATTATTTAGAAAATGACAAGTGTAAATCAATAACACCTGAACAGGTATTGACCTGTCCAGGGTGGGGAATGACTTGTTGATAGGAGACTTGATAGCTTGGCTAGTGGGATTTAGGAGACATGACCTATAGGAGGTTTGGGGGGCCAGATATTCGGTCAACTATCTGGCCTGTGGCGGTAAGGTCATGATCGGTGAGCAGTGATTTCAAGGTCCCTAGGGGGGGCGCCACCCATTATGGATGGGAGCGCCCGGGGGGAGGCGGCCATTGGCCCCTCCCATGGGGGGCAGCACCAATTACGGATAGGTCGCCCAGGGGGAGACGGCCATAGGTCCCTCCCAGGGGGAGATGGCTATATGGCCCTCCCCAGAATTTCCCGGGGGCCGGATATCCGCTCCGGTGGAAGAGAGTGCGGGGAAAGGGGGGGAGTCCACGCTGTCCTTCTTACGGATACCCCGCACGGGAACTCGGATGACATTAAGATGGCGTCGAGTGAAAGGGGGCCCCAAGACAAGGGAAGTTACAGTTGGCTACGAGGGTAAAGTCCTCTGCGCATGTACCACTCACACGTGATGGCGGGAATTTGGTGATAGGGATCTGACACCGGTTAAGACCTTGCCGTTGGCCCCTAACGTTAGGATGTACAAATTCGTATACAATGCATTTGTCATGATGTTAGACTTGGTTAGGAAATCTTTGTATTAGAGATTTGTTAAGGTTAGCCTGAATACCTGTCTTCATCAAATGTAATGGAAGTTGAATTTGTACAAGATATATGAAACGTTTTTAATTTAAAGTTTTACATTTTGTTTCGTATTTTCATAAATACGGCCGGGGCGGTCGTGAGGTCCCCCTGCCTTCCAAAAGTTCAAACTGTGTCTGTCTCCTCCCATTGGGATTGGTGGTGGAAGGGGTGGCGGGCATCCCGGCCCATAGGAGTAGCCTTGCCGTATTTGGACTACATTGGCTATGACTTAATATGGATATAATTCCTATGCCTTTATAAGGATATGTTTTGAGATAACCACATAAGGGCATAAATCGGGAATGTCTTAATTAGGGTCCTAGATACATTCACAACACCCACTCCACGTATAATGTCCATCATTACTAAATACTAAGCAATACTAAAAATATAACGATGCATGTGTTTTCCAGCCCACCCCAAAATACATAGTAAGCATTTGAAATGGTATAGTACTGTACGTTTTTTTTTGTAAGCAGTTGTGTCATTCAGATAATGCATATTTTGTAATGTTGACTGAATGAATCACGAAATTTACATTTATGAAATGGCTCTTAATACAAAAGAGAAGGTCGAGACCATTTCATCACATATATATACAAGACTGTACATGTGCTAGAGGCTAAGTCAAAATATTGTATCTAGATGTTTTTTTAAAAATGGAAATCTTGTTCTCTAAGAATAGTTCTACTTTAAGCAGAGTATCATGTGCCAAAAAAGGTTAAATATTTTGGGAACTGGAGAAAAATAATTTCGCTTTCGGGAAGAAAAATTGTCCCAGTGTTTTTTAGAAGTTCTGTTTATCAAAACTGAAGGCTGAATTGAGAGATCAGGGAACGCTGTGGGCTCGCTATTTCAAAAGTTATTCTTGTTGTTAGGAGAGAACATTAACTCAGATAGGCTGGTAAAAAATGTGTCTACAGCAGTAGGTGAAAGTCGGACCAGGTCCGAAAAAGTAGAAATAGTGCCTATGTGCAAAGCATTGCCATCATCGGTGTTTAGATCAGCAATGGTCACGTACGGTTGTACCTGTGTGCCGCTTTCATCTCGTACCTCACCGCCACCTAATCGTAATGGTGAAGTCTCAATGAATGTGGTCATCAGAATGGGTAGCCGCTGGGGACAACACGTTGCATAAGTCGTTACCGAACCAAACAAAGTATCGACATCCATGGGCTCTGCTGATGGGAGTGTGAGACAGATGTCTAACACGCATTCTTCTCCGCAAAGCAGGCATCATAGAACAGGTAAGATGCAATCTTGCCAGATTGGTCTGAATGAAAGAAACCAGGTAGTATTCAGATCTCTTAGCCAAGCCAAACCGAGTACTTTAGTAATCCGCTCTCGGTATTGCATTACTAGGATCGTGTCTTCCATTGTAGCCTGAGTTTTGTCTGTGACTTGACTTGCCATATCAGAGCAGAAGGAACAAAAATAAGATTCCTGCTACGAGTCCCAAGATCAGAGGCAGGCCGCCTAACACAGAATGCACGAAATTTGGGAAGCTTCCAAGTACTGCTTCAAAAGGTGCTAACAGTCCAGAAAAAATTGTCTTAAATACATGTGTGATGCTACTGGTATCTGACATGTTTAAGATTTGATTTAACATTTCTACGAAATGCACGGGGCAATTTGTCGATAGTAATGCATGTATCCCAGCTGCTGTCCTTGCAACTTGCAGATTATACGTTTCTCTAGACGAGGTTAAAGGCCCAGTTGTTTGTAAAAGAATAGACTTCATTCTGCTTAAAGTATCAAGTTGAATAGAAGAGATATTCAAAGAAGGCCATATTGCCGCCTCCATGTCTGGTTTGCTGTTTGGATACAATACTTGCATACAACAAGTGACCATGGAAGTAACGCTCACGAGATAGGCTTTTCCAGGCACCATGCCACAACAGCTGTGGTCACTTATTAGAACATAGCTGCAGTTGGAAAGCTGTCTGAAAAAAGGCTCTATGTGTGTAGCACGGGTGCCGTGCAAGTGACATGAAAGGTTAGTTGATGAACTTTCGCAGGCTCCATGCAAGTTAATTCCTTGACACAGAAGTGTACCGCTTAGTGAATTTTTACAGTTTTTACCACAAAGAAATACCTCTTTCTTGCCCCCACTCCAACATCTATGTGTATAAGGCAAATTCCAGGTTGACTTGATGTACCATTTACCCAACCTTTCATACAGGCCTGCTGGTATATACTTCTGGCAGTATTGAAACTGAAAAGTCGTTATAGGAATTGTAATGGTGCCATGTATTATCCATTCAATGACAGGTTTTTCTGACATTGTCAATGGTAATTTTTCTAGTTTTTCAATGCTCAGCACCGTATAGTCTGCCCCTCTTTGTGCCAAAGAGATTTGTTTATCAGTAAGGTTAAAGATAAAAATTGAAAATAATGACGTTGTGTTGATTAGACGCCATGGCACGTAGCCTGAATGCAGATTTTGTAACGTCCAGCCTAACTGTACAATAGAACGTAATTGGGATTGGCAATGTTGTAACATTCGCATATCCTGTTCTATTATATCAATAGCAGATGATACAATGCTGTCCAGTGAATACATTCTGGAGGACAAAGTCGTTAACCCATTGTCTACTACAGACAGTGATTTTTCCAAATTAATACGATCAATTTCTCGTATTTTTTCAGCAGTTTCAATTTCTGGTATTTATCAAGCATCGTTGTAAGCTGCGTATATACCGGCGTATATGAAACGTTTTTGACGCTGTTTGCGAGGTCCCACTAAGAAATCTCGCAAGCCAGCACCTTCTTTAAGTAAAGTTAAGTGTTGCTTAATTTCAGGTAGTGTAGATTTCTGTAGCCATTCGAGGCATAGTTTTCCTACATTGTATGTTGTAATTATCCCTGGATGTTGTCTCTGGGAATATCTTGGGTATGGCCTATTCTGTTTGAACCCCTGTATTTTGTTCAGGAATCTATCTTGACAGTTTTCTCCAATCAGGATTAGTTCTGTTTTGTTTTAAAATATAGGACACGTCTAACCCCTCATCTGTAGTGTTATTTCTATCAGGCATAGGTTTTGGTATAGACGGGTTGTTTAAATCTTTTATCTTGGCTAGGCCAAGACAGGTTGTTTGTTGAATGGTGTCATTCAGGAACAATATTTGTTCTGGGATCATGCAGGCTCTGAATAATGAATCTAAACCTTGTACCTGCCATTCTTTTGTACCCCAGACAGTTTTTGTCTCAATGTTGTGTTTCCAAAATTCAAAACCAAATGTAGACATTTTTTCATAAAACTTTTCAGAATAAATCAGTTTAGTATTTGTTAACATGTTTTTCACTCCTGTCTTATTCATAATTTTAAAATAAAACGTTTCTTGATCAGTGATATTAAACCCTGAGAAGTATGAGAATTTCTCATAAAATGTTTTTGAACTGCCTTTTGGCGGAGTTGGACAATGTTCCCACTGATTATAACTGAAAACATTTCTAGGATTAGCAGATTTATGCAAATAATGATACCCAAAATGATTGAAGCAATACATTTCTTGATAATTCGATGAACCCTGTACATAATCATGTTCTGTAAATGTTGCTGACATTTCTAAATCTGACATCATATTATTAATATTTTCAAAGTCCCAATCATCAGAGAAAGTACTAGGTGATACAAAGTCACTTAATGAAATCTTGAACTTATGTGGATATTTTAAGAGCTCAACTGGGCCATATATTTCGTAATCAGTATTGCCCAAGCTACACCACCAGGTATAGGAATAGCTGTGATGTTCACTGATGATAGTTCTCTTTTTGCAACGTGAGAGGATCTGTGAGGTTTTAGAACCAAGCTGGTGTTCTGACTTGCTGTGTCCATTGTACTGTATTTTCCATCAATCATTCTTCCCAAGCTTAAAACTAAGATGAGCCAGAGTATGAGGAAAAGTACACCAAACACAATCCATAGTCCAATCCAGGCTGAAATCAGATATGTTTCTCCAAGTTGATGAAAGAGTTCTGTAATTTTGTCTTTGAAAGTTTTTTTGTTTGCTGGCTTGTCTCCATGTTCACTTGGATCATCAGAAAAGTCATCGGAGTTGATAAAGTAGCCAGATGCAGTTCTGTCAATTGTTAGAATTGCTTCCGGATTTTCATTAATCTTTTGGTTTGCTTCTTCCTTTGTCTTATTAGAATAGTCTGAGGCTACACCATTGTAGATAGGTGTTTCTTAGCGAACTGTTGCAATTTGGGTTTCAAGAGGCACAAGTTCCATGGCTTTGTTGCATAGTCCTTTTTTATTCACTGCAGGTTTATCAAATGTGATTAGTCTCTCAGTTTGAACCTCTTGGATTGTAGCAAAGTTTGGTCTTCTGCTACTTCTTGGGAGTACACTGGGCCTACTACTTATTATTGGCCACATGGTTGTGGTTTTACCAGGTCGATTGATACAACTCGGTTCTCCTTTTTACCAGCAAGGGGCGATAGTACTACTGATCTTGTTCCGCTGATAGCTAAGACAGGTACTGCTTTTCTGTAAGAAGGCCCAAATTCCTTCTTCACCACGATCTTTTCTCTGACCAGATCCCCAATCTTTGGAATCCAAGCAGGTCTTGCTGGGACAGGTGGTTTTTCTTCAGTGGCCGTTGGCTTTAGCTTTGTGTTACTTAGACTTCTTCTTGTTTCATTCAAGTCCTGTAAAACAGCCAAAAGATCTTTGATATCAAAAGCTTTTTGTTCCACCACTGAAGTCTGACTATCGAGATCTTCAATTTATCATTCTTGTACCAAACAAAAGTTCATACGGATTGATTCCCCCCAGAGAATTTCTTGGCAGATTGTTAAGACTACGTTGGACACTTATTAGATGTTTGACCCACCCATCACCCGAACCTAATACCCTCGCTGTTATAGATTGTTTTATGTCACAGTTTTTTCTCTTCACTACCGCATTTCCCTCAGGATGGAATGGACTAGAGTACCGCACCGCAATGCAATGCCCATGCTGGCCATGGCCTTCTTGTAAGCTCGAGAGCTAACGCAGGACCCTGGTCTGAATGTAGCATGCCAATTGCGTATGTGCGGATAAAGGCTCGCAAATCTTTTATAACAGTTCTGGCGTCAGCCGAGCGCTGGGCCACATCGAAATGAATCTCGTCTTAATATTTATGGGATCGCATTTGTCGGGTCGGACGCCTGCGTGTAGATAGTCTAATGCTGTCTAATAGAGGTGTCTGGGCTGGTCTTATTGTGTTAGAGTCAGATATCTGGTCCAGTTCATAACTGCGATCTCTATTGCAGTCCTGACAATCTATTGCAAAGTTATAAACTTGCACGTTCATTCCCGGCCACCAGTATTTTGATTGCAAGTCTATTAGAGATTTCAGGATCTCTTGGTGCCTCAGACCCATTCCCATGTGTGCTTCTTGAATCAAGTAAGCCCTCCGGTTCGTGTTTGGAATTATTCTATCCCCCACTCCAGGGATTTGAGCAAACGGAACAGAGTTTGCATCAATTATGAATGTATTTCCGAGTGGATAGTTTAGAGGTAACGCCGCATAATTGCCTTCCATTGAGGCTCTTTCTGCTAGTAGCGTTTCTCCATCTATTTCTTTTTTCGAACGCTTTTTTGTAGCTACGGAAGCCGGTTGACCCGCTGCCGCTGTGGCTTTATTAGCCAATGAATTCCCTGCAACGTGAACGCCATCACGTTGAAGACTCTGCGTATGTATCACGTGAGTCTTTCGTAGTTCTTTCTGTAAAACAACTACTTGTTCCCATAGTTTTTTATATTTTATTGTGCCACCTGTCTCATCTTTGTAACCGTTTTCAATCCAGGTCTGCATGGAATTATTGTAAGATTCGACGCAGTAATGCTTATCGCACACTATTAGTGTGGGGAATTCACGATCGGCATTTTCAAGAGCTATCTTTAAATTTTGTAGTTCAGCTCGCTGAGCTGTACATTTTCTGAGTGATTCAGTTTTAGTGACCATCAGTCTTAATTTACCTAAGCGCCAGCGACCTTTAACAATCGCGCATGCTGCATTGTAAACTTTTTTATCCACAACGTAGTGTTGTGCGAATCTGTTTGAGTACATTACACAGGTGTACTGTTCTAGAGGTAGAATTTCGATCGACAGAGGACATTCTTTTTCGTATTCTAGATGCTCTAGTTTTTTCATCTTTGGATCAAATGCGTGTATCACATCAGTTGTATCAAGAGAATTAACCCATTGTATCCATTTTGGATCTAATGCCATAGTATTTGCAATGCTCGGTCTTGTTACTGCTTCAAGGGCTGATACTGCTGTTAAAACAGATAATCTTGTCCCATGAGCTAGGATTTTTTCTTTTGCTACAGCCGTTTGAACTGCAGTTAGAATTTTCTCAGTAGAACTGAATTTGATTTTCAGCTTTTGTGTACAAGTGTGATTTGTAAGCTATTGGTACCGTTTCTCCCTCATTAGAGGTCAGGTATGTAAATCTGCATCTTCCTGGGATGACTCGGAATACAAGGTTGCGTTCGTTTGCGTGTGTTTGCAGTTTTGTTTTAGTTAACATATCTGTTTGTAATTATCTCAAAATTTCTGTGTGTTTCTGAGTCTAATTAATTGGTTTGAAATCAGGTTTTATTAATTCGTAGAGTGGTTTAACCCTCTCCGCATAATTTAGAATGTAAGTTCTTCCGAAGTTCAGGAAACCTAGAATTGATTGTAAGTTTTTCAGCGTTTTTGGAGCTTGGAGTACTGCACACTTCTCTAAGTAGTTGTCTGCTAGGCTTTTGCCTTCACTTGATCATTCATATCCTAAAAATAGGATAGTCTGGTGGGCAATTCGTGACTTTTTAAAGTTAAATTTGTACCCTTCAGATGCGAACCCAAGTATGATGGTGTACACTCTTTTCAAGGGTGTCTCCAGGTTATTGTCTGTAAGATAGATGTCATTGACATAAGATAATGCCACATCATCATATATTTGTAGTAACTCTGTTACCCTGGCTGAAAATAATCCTGGGCTATTCTTGAATCCTTGTGGGAGACGACAAAATTGCTTTTGGGCCCCCATGCTGGAGAAAGCGGTTAAATACCTGCTTTCTGGTGCAATGTTTTGACAGAAAAAACCATTTGAAATATCTAATGTTGTTTTATATTTTTTGCGCACAATATTATTCATTAGTGCTGCACTTTGTGAGTTTTGTACTGCAAATGTTTTGCAACAAGTGTTTAGGTGTCTATAGTCCAATACTAGACAATATGAATTGTCTGGTTTGGAGACAGGAAACAAAGGATTGTTCATTTGTGAGGTGCATGTTTCAATCACCCCCTGATATTCAAGTTGATCTAAGATCTCTCTGACTTGTTTTTTACCTTCTTGCTTAACAGGATACTGCCTCTGTGCATTTTTTAACTGGATTTTATGGTGAGGAGAATCCTCATCCCATCCTACATGATTTTTGTATAATGCAGGTGCTTGAGCCACTGCCCATTTTCTTGCATATGTGTATTTTTTATGAATTGGAATGTGATTTGAGAAGGCAGGCATAATCATTTCTTCGCCATGTGGGCACTCCCTGACAAACTCTGGGGGCAAGTCTTTCTCTGCTAGAAGGATATCATAGTCTTTAGATAGCTTCTCCCAGAAGATACCTTTTATTTTCCTAGTTTGGTCACCTTCTATACGTAATGTTATTTCATATAATTTATGGGGCACGCTAACTCTGGTGTCTGCAGTTTCCACCTGAATGTATTCATTCGTGTCCACTGACTCCAGAAGATTCATCAGGATCTTGCGAGCTATGATCACTTCTGCTGCGCTGTCTAGCATTGTTTGGGCCCACTCTCTGTTCTTGAGTTGTGTCCTCAGCATCCTCGGCATGTTTTACTTTAATGCTGGTTACCTTTTTTCTGGGACATTTTAATTTTTTACTTTAACCCCTTCGCTGCTCATGACGAGCACGGTTGAGCTGTGCTTATGACGAGCTGAGCTCGTCATGAACAATGATAATTCAAAGCCTCCCAGCACAGGAGGGGAAAAGCCATAGCAGCCAAGGTGTTAATGAGCAGTTTCTTTGTCTTTGGACTTGACGCACTCTTCTTTTGTTCTGACGGTCCTCTTCTTTCCGATTTCTGTGAGGAAGTCTGAGAAGATCGAGAGGGTTGTGTATCAATATCTTGATATCTGTCAGGTTTTCTCAAATTGTCCCTATTTCTAAGGTTATATCTTTTTTCAGAGGGCTCCCGTTGTGGAGACTTGCCCCCCCTTTCTGGAGATCCATCTCTTCGTTGGGGAGACCTTCCTCTGGTCTGAAAGTGTTTTTCTCTGGGAGTGGTTTGCTTAATACCCTCCCACTTCTTCTTTTGAGAATTGAGATTATTTTCAATGAATGTTTTTTCAGGATTTTCAGTTAGTTGTGATTTTAGTGGTTTCCCACCCAAACTATCTCTACCTAATTCTTCATAGGATTTTTCAATTATTCTGGCAAGTTCAAAAGTTGTTCTGCTATATCTGTTTCTTTTAATTTTTGGTGGCATGTTGTACCGTCAATTGTCAATTGAACTAGTTGTCTATATGCTTTTGTTAATTTTTTTATTTGAACTAAAAGTTCTCCGCTTGACATTTTTTCAATGTCAGGATGTGGTGTATAGCTGGCTAGAACCGGCCATGTGGCTCCTGGTCTACCTATTGGACCGAGCCTGGTAATGTGATTTTGATTTTTTAGGGCACCATTAAACCAGAGCTCATGCTCCTGGTAAGTTAGTGGAATTTCAACGTCCTCGAAAGGAACATATTCCTCTGGAGGTTCCTCTATTTTGTAGTAGTGGAACTCGCGTGTCACAGCATTTGCTACTGGAAAATTTATCCATGAATAGAATACCTCTGTCTGCCGATATTCATGTGTCTCGACAACAAATATGACCGTACCACATCTTGATGATACTCCATTTTCTATAAGTTTTATAGTTAAGGTTTTCCATATATTTACCGGGATGAGTATTGCATTCTGGTCCTTTTGTTGGAGACTTATGTCTTCCGCTAAAAGTTGAGTTGCTAATCTAGTGCTCTCCCTTTCTTTGTCACTTTCCGACATTTTACTGACTGAAAGTTTGCAGATCAAGTTTCAAGGAAACAAAGATTAGGTGCACAATATTTTGGAACACTGTATCCTTCAACGTTGACTAAACCAAAAACTAATACATAGGAATCTCTTCCTACTAAGATTTGGCGGATGTTAACCTTTTACCCACTACAGACGTCTATTGGAGTTTTTCCGGGAAAAGGGATTGTGTGAAAAGCACGACTGAGTTACTCTAGTACCTATCGTTAAATTGTCGCCTTACCAAACGTTGGGCGTCATGTAGTATAGTTCCTATATTCTCAATAGGCTCTGCGCATTGGAATAACATAAACAATAGTTTAGACGTAGGACTGAGGTCGACTAGGTATCTATTGAATATGTTAGACTTAATTGTATGTGCCAGCTAGCTTAGAGGTCACTAGAAACGTTCTCGAGTAAACAAGAAGGTGTTAACTTTCCTGAATAGCAAGAAGGGATTAGCTTCTGACAACCATATAACATGACAACTTTGTTCCCCCTGAAATAAGGAATATCTCCAGAGTCGTGGAAACAATAGATATCTATTTTACTCAGTCAATCGTGCATGCTTCATTTCACCAGAAGTGCAGAGAAATAGAGAGACGGGCATTTTCAATAAAAGGGTTATTTATTGAGCAGTCTTCTTTCTCATGCAAGAGAAATGAATTGCCACAATTGCAATACTTGTCATAAAGTAAAGTGTGTACAGTAAAAGGAGTATTATGAAATAATACTGTAAAAGCATTTATATGGTTTCTAAGCCATAAGATACTTAAAATGGATAAAATACATACAATGATAAAATGATGACTAAATGTACTCAACTGGTGTTTCTAAGATATGCCTACCCCAGTGTACCTAACCTAAGCCTAGCACGTGGGAATAAGTAGATGAGTTACAGTTTTTGCTTTTCAAGCAGTAACGGACCCCCCCCCCCCCAGCGCCTTGAGACCCTTCCGGGTGAGTAGCGCGCTTTACAAATTGTTCTGATTGATTGATTGATTGATTGATTGATTGAATCAAGAATTCTCTAAGGGTCTAATCAGCTCTGTACCTTGGGTATAGAATGAAGGAGGTCTTGTATCTCTCTCTCAGGACTCGATCTCCCAGTAACCCGCGAGTGTAGCAGGGAAACACTGGAGCTGGATTTCTCGGCAGGAGAAAAGACAGCGTCTTTCTCAGTGCGTCAGCAGGGAGGGTCGGCTTCCTTCGGCACTCGCATCTGCAGGGCGTCAGGCAAGTAGATAGCCAATCTGCTCCAAACCACTGTGTGTTGCTTAAGGCAGATGTTGGTATATTAATACCTGGAAGGTGCCGAATTTGACGTAACCTTGGACATAAGACGTCACTAAGAACTGGCAGTTCTTTCAGGACTCTCAGGAGTTCTAGGATAAATCAAAACAGAAGCAGGGGGAATTCCCGGGCTGCTGGAAGCTTGGTTTGTTTAAGAACGCGTTGTGCTTTCTAGGAGTCTATGGGAGTAGCCTTGCCGTATTTGGACTGCATTGGCTATGACTTAATATGGATATGATTCTTATGCCTTTATAAGGATATGTTTTGAGATAACCACATAAGGGCATAAATCGGGAATGTCTTAATTAGGGTCCTAGATACATTCACAACAAGCTCTGATTCCCATTTCATCCGCAGTTTCTGTATTGTATCTGGCTTATTGTTTATTATTGTTCTATACGTCCAAAAGACCGCCTTTTCCGCTATTTCCCCCATCAAGAGTCATCCCTCTAAAGGTGCGTATTCGGGGATGTCGTCAGTGTCTAGGCCTTGGGCCCACCAGGCGTGGGTCAACTGTAAATACTTGTAGCGTTGGATTGTGTTCATGTCATATTCCATCTGAAAATGTGTAAAAGTGACTAACTCTTTGCGGTATAGAATGTCTTTAAGTTGTGAAATGCCCAACAGGTCCCATTTTGTAAAACCTCGCAACTTCTTAATTTCTGGTAAGCGGTTACCCACCCATAGCGGGGTCTCCCTAGTGACCCGGCCACCCCATTTCCTCTGTCTTTCTGCCTGTGTCCATACTACCAGAACAATATGTGTCGCTGTGAGGAGTTGTGTAACCCCTCTCCCCCATATATATAGTGCGTATAATTGTGTTTAATGAACTGTGTGCTCCAGAGCATACGTGGGGTGATCTCTCTCTACATGTTCCCATTCATTCAACTAATAAATGGGCTGCACAATAATACGCCCGAAGATCCGGCAGGGAGATGTCGCCATTATATTGATTATGCTGTAATGTCGCCAGTGCTACTCTTGGCGGCCTTCCATCCCAGAGGAATGTCCGTACTGCATCATCAATTCTATTGAACACCTCAACTGGTATTAACTGATAAGTGTTTTGTAACACACAAAGAAATTTAGGGAGCACTATCATTTTGCACAGGGCTGCCCTACCCAGTAGGGTCAGTGGCAGGGACTTCCATCTCTCCACATCCTCGCGAAAATCCCTAAGCACCCTATAAAGATTGTGATCCAGCGCTAATTTCGCATTCGTCGTTACATAAATACCTAGATATTTCATGCCATTTCGGGTCATCTGGAGCTGGCTTGGGCCTACGGTGTAACCATCACTCTCATCCGCCGGATATGAACAGGGTTTCTCCCAGTTAATCTTATAACCCGCATGTGCGCCGTATGCTTCACAACTCTCCATAATGCTAGGGAGTGTTCTTTTCGGGTTTGTCACATACATTAATATATCGTCTGCATATAAGGATATGCATTCGTCCGGCCCTGTCGGCACCTCCGTCCAAAAACCTTTTATGTCTGGTTGTGTTCAGATCACACAAGCGAGTGGTTTCAGTACCAGGGCAAAGAGCAGTGGGGATAAAGGACAGCCCTGGCAAGTGCTCCTGCCTAAGGGAAATTCCAGTGATAGCACCCTGTTGACTCTGATCCTTGCAATGGGTCTGTCATATAGTACGGTGATCCAATGCCGAAACACCAGTCCGAAGCCAAATTCCTCCAATTTGGACATGAGAAAGGGCCAATGTACTGTATCAAATGCCTTTTCAGCTTCAAGGGACAGGATGAGGTGTGGATTGTCCCTCTTGCTCACCACTTCCAGCCAGTTCTGTAGCAATCTCAGGTTAAGCCTCATCAACCTTTTGGGCATGAAGCCTTACTGGTCTCTATGAGTGAGACCAGAGATTACCACTGTGAGCCTATTTGCTAATATTCTGCTTATATTTTGGTCTCCAGATTAATCAGTGGGATAGAATGGGGGTCGGTCCTTCTTAGGGATTACTGCTATTGTGGCAGTCCGCAAGTCCCTAAGGAGGCTCGTTACTTCGTGCACCCCCAGGTAGAGGTGGAGGAGGTGCAGGCAGAAGAGCGTCGCCTTCCGGGGGGAGCCCCTTCGGCCTAGGAACTTTCCCAGTTTTCAACTGGCCGATGGCTGTCGTGATTTCTTCTTTTGTAATCTTACTGTCTAAGGCCTGAGATTCATTATTCGCTAGCTTCGGGAGCTGTATCGCCCATGAATACTCATGTATTTGCATAGTCTCAGCCAGGGTGCGTGGCGTATAGAAAGCCTTGTAATAATCTGCTAAAGCAATAGCTATTGCAACTGGGGTAGCGTGAATCTGTCCATCCTTTCACTGTATCTGGGTTAACCTCCTACTATCTAGCTCTTTTTTTGCTGAGCCATGCAAGTAACCTGCCCGTCTTATCTCCTGTGTTGTACAGTCTCCGGTGCAATGCTTGTATTGCATGTTGCGCATCTTTTCTGGCTAGCGCAAGATATTCCTGTCCAAGAAGTTGTAGACTAATTAGCAAGGAAGGACTCAATCCCAGTTATCTCTTCTTCTTCCTTCCATTTTTTATGGGCTATGATGTTTTGTGCCCTATCCCGAAGCACAGGTTTGTATGCCTCCCAAAGTGTGACTGTTGAGTATACCGACCCTACATTTTCTTTAAAATAGAGCTCTATATCCATCTTAAGTTGTTTCGCAATCTGCATATCTTTTAAATCCCAAGCATTAACTTTCCATTCCCTATTTTGGCAGTGTTAACGGGTGCCTACTGTGAGCCGCAGGGGCAAGTGATCTGAGAGGCCTCTCACCAGAAATTCCACTTCATGTATCTCCCCTACGATTCTTGCCGGAGCAAATATGCAATCTATTCTTGAAAAGGCTTTGTGGGCCCCTGAGTAAAAAGAATACACCCTGGTCTGGAAGTGCTGCCTGCGCCATAGGTCTGTGAGTGCAAGTGTGTCTACGAACCGTTATAGCGGTGTCTCTTTGAGATCTCTCACTGTGCCAGTTCTGCGGTCAGTCGTGGGGTCCATCACATCATTAAAGTCACCCCCAATAATGTGTGTGTCAGAGCCTGCCTCCAACAGAATTGCTGCAAGCTTATCTAGTGTTTGACGTTTGAGCCTAGGTGGTGCATATACACTAATAAAGGTGATGTGTCGTCTGTTCCTTAACCGCAACATAGGTACCATTGGGATCTGTCCAGGTGCATTCTAGGCGGAAGGGTGGGTTTTTCCTAATTAATATTGCTACGCCTCGTGCTCCGGTGAAAAACCCAGCAAGTGATAGTCTTTTATACACGCCTCTGCCTAGGAAACCACAGTGAGTGTCCTTTTGGTGAGTCTCCGGTAAGAGGATGATATCAGGATTCAGTCTCTTAAAATATGCTGCCACTAGTCCTCTCTTAATCTTATTCCCCATCCCATTCACAGGATAGAGTATTGTCCTTCATTAGGCATAGGAGGCACCTTCTCCCCCAGTCTTCGCCTCAGAGCTGCTCCCGGGACAGGGTCTTCGTCTCTTGGAGCTCAGGCCACCGCCATTTTGTCCGCGGCCGGGTCCACCCAACGTCTGCCGATCTAAGGCACCACGGGTCGTACTGCTCCCGGAACACCTGACTGGAGCACTTGGGTCAACATTCTCCACTCGGTCCGTGTCTTTGCGGTACCGGAACACGTAGAGAAACCAGGATTATTGCAGGATCATTGTTCGGCCATCGGAGCTCCGGTCGGACAGGTCTAGTCCGCCATGCTCTTGGCCACGCCCCCAACTATAATTACTTTTAAAAAATTAATGTTTGTGAATTTGAACAGTTTTTGTATTGTTAGTAACAAATGTGTAACACCGGTACAATTTACTGTTCTGAACATAAGTGTTATAAAATGGAGTGTGGTGCAATGTAGTGGTGGATAGTGTTGTTAATTTTACTGTGGTACAGCATATCTTGGTATTCTGGACTGGAATAAAGTAGAATGAGGTTGATTAGAGTGGCATACACTGTAATGGCATACAGCAGAGTGGTGTAGAGTGAAGTTGCATACAATGCAGTGGCATAAATGTGAGCTGGATTCAGTAGAGTGCCGTATGTTGCAGTGGTATAAAACTTAGTACCGTATAGTGTAGTGGAACACTGTGGGATAGCATAAAGTTGAGTGTGGCATAGTGAAGTTACGTTCAGTAAATATTGTTTAGTGTATATGCATACACTGTAGCGGCATACAGTGGTGTGGTGCTGAGTGGAGTGTTCTATACTGCAGGGCACATATTAGAATATCATATACTAAAATAGCGTGCAGTGGAATACCATACAGTGGAGTGTGGTATAGTGGAGGGGCAAAAACTGGAATATCATGCACTGGAGAGGGAGACAGTGAAGTGCCATCTAGTGGAGTGATAATCAGTTGACTGGTGCACAGTGGGCTTGCATAATGTCTACTTTGGTATAGTGTAGTGTTGTAAATTAAAATTGCGTGCAGGGCAGTGGCGTATATTGCAATGCTGTTCAGTGGAGTAGCGTAAACTGGAGTTGCTTACAGTGCAATAGTGTACAGTTGCGAGCAATTTAGTGCAGGGGCATCATGTAAAATGGCATACATTAAAGTGTACTAGAATGTAGTAGTAAACAGTATAATAGAATACAGTATAGTGGTGTACACAGTTTAGTTGGGAGACGTACAGTCGAATAAAGTACAGTGGTTTACCATTATATTCTTTCAGGTTACGTCACATATATGCTTGAGTTTGTGTCTGTGGTTGAATTAGAGAGTGCATGCAAGAATGAGTCGGTGAATGGACGATTGAATGCATGAGTGTAAAGATGAGTGACAGAATGGATGTATAATGACGTATGGAGTACTTAAACCCACAAATAACACAAACAACACTTTCATTCATAAGCTAAACCTATTGGTAATGCCAATGCTGGTTTTAAATAACCCTACCAAACCATATTGCATAGCTATTGCTCACCAGAAATTCATAAAACTTAAATAGACCCTCCAGAACGCCCAATTATATTGCATAACAATTTGCTATTGAAACTATTGTTTATTTTTGTTGATTTTTTAAGATATTGGTGTGGTCATATCCATATCTATAACTACTTGTTATTTTTCAGTGTCACTTCCTTTAATGTACTTCGAACATGTTATAGCACACATGAATAAGAATTTTCAAGTCTTTTAAAGACACAAAGGGAAAGATCATGCATTCTCCTCTTCATATTTTATTCTCAGCAACCATACAAACATATAACACAACATAATATATTCATGTGGAAACTACAACACCCATGAATACAGAAAAACTACACATCCCAAAAGTCCAACATATAGTGGCCAATTGGCATTGAGGTTATCATATAAACCACAGTGTCTAATATAGATCTGTCTCCTCATGTTGTGAGGATCCAAAGTCATTCAGAAAATATATATCATCGAAAATTATACTCTTGCTTTTGATCTTAAACTGATACTAAGAATAATGCTAAGCAGCTGTCATTAAGTAAATAGTCTTTATCATAGGGAGGGAGAACAGTATAGCAGGGAAATTAATAAAGTCAAATTACATAATTTTAAGATGCCCTCAGAAGGGCGGGATAATTCTTGCCTCTGAGTCAACAGAATTGAAAATTCTTGTTCATGCCTCTGCTAGCACTAGCAAAAAGATCAGATTGAAATACAATTTTCAGAGCTGAATGTACCTTATCCAAGGAAGTAAAGGTATTTACAAATTTAGAAACTTCCTTGATGAAAGAATCTACAAAGAGTAGTCTCCAGCTGAAGGACCTGCTTCGTTGTTTGCCAGATCACAACGTTTGAGGTTGATAAGCAGTAGTATAGATAGATGGTGTTCAGCTGATAAAGCACAATTAGCGTTACCAAATAGGCAAATGACCCTCTAAGCCCAAGCAGTAAATATTTCAGGATCAATAGGTATTTGGTGAGCCTTTGCTCTGAAAGCAAGGTGTACTATCTTGTATAATGCTCCTGACAAATCCAGAGGTTTGTCTTGACAGCCTTTCCATGATCTGTCAATACCCTTTTTCGGGTATTTTATAATTTTTCCAAGAATGATTGTTTTGGGTCTATCTCAGGGATGTGGAAAACGTGAGATTAAGTAGGTCTAGGACATTTAACTTGAAGTCTAGTATGGACTTCCTTAGGGAAAGGTTTTCTTAACCTGTTTTCTTTGTATGTCGTAGGTCTTCACAAATTAGTTTATCAAGTTCTTCAAGTTTAAATACTTTATTCGACAACATTGTCATAAAAGCATGTATCCCTAAGCTAAACAGAATAAATACTAGTCTAAAATTAAAAGCATATTAAATACCATACAATTTGTACTTTGGTTGGCGAATAAAATACTAAAAATACACATTTTTTAAAGAATATCAGCACAGCACAAAGTTTAAAAACAAGAAATTGTTGCTCAAGTAGATCATAGGGTTTTTAAAGTGCGCGTGCGTATTATCCATGCCCACCCCATGTATTTAGCCACAGCAATTGCGAGGTTAGGGGCACTATTAGATTTCAGGATCCTTAGGGCCTCTAGACATTTCCTTCTGCCCAAATTTCTGCATGCGGGCTTCAACCATCTATTCCTTGGGGCAATTAGTTTATCACACCTAACTGTGTTTAATATACCTGGGATTATAAAAAGTCCGAGGCTGATGCATTGAAAGAATAATTAGGGATGAATTTCACTTTTCTCTAGCCCGCTACCAAGTCTTTACTCCAACAATTTGTTATGACTTGGACCCCTGAGCAAAATATGGAGATTTGAAAATTGCTGTTCAGAAATGTAAAGGAAAACAAGATTAAAGAAAACTCTAGGAATTAGAAAAGGCATTCAGTGTTTTTATCAACACTTATCTTCCAACTATTCAACCATGTTTTATTTATGTCAAAGTAATCATCTAAGGTCCAGCATAAATTTATGAGGGTTAGACTATTATATTGGCCCATTTTCCAGTCTGAGGGTGGTAAGCATGGGCAACAAATTAGAAAAAGGATCAAAAAAGTACTTTCTTTGCACTTAGTTCAGTCATGCAGGTATCCCTAATCTTTCAGAAGCAAAGGATTTGTGTTTCATAGATTTACAAATAGGATGACAAGCAAAGTGGCTAAATAAAGGGCATTGGTAGCTAATGAATCAAAAAGCATCTCTGTAGATTTTTATGCAATTGCTTTCATTCAGTTTTATCTTTTTATATTCATTTGGTTTCTATCTTCTAAATGATAAGACTTCATTAGTGTAAGTAGCTGTTCTTCGAAGTCAACCATGACTAACAGACTTTTTGCATTGTGTATGGGCTTTCTTCTGCACTTTACTTTGCACAATCGTAGCCAAGAAAAACACTTATCTGGATTTGGAATATCTGCTGTTTTGATTTACTAAAAGTGAAGCTCTATAATTTTGCCACATGGAGGTCTGAATTCTGAAATTAAATGCTAAAATGTTGCAATCTTTGGCATGCAGAACATTAAATACATAACCTACTTACTGTTCTAATACGAATGTTAAACGTGCTACACATTAATGAACTTTCTCACCACACTGTCTTCCCACTGCTCAATATTAACTATAAAGACTTAGGGCCAGATGACCAACGCATTTTACCAGCTGGCCCTTTGCGACCTCTAAAATGCATTTTCAAATGTACCAACCCTAATTTGCGAGTCGGTAACCTATTACCGACTCACAAAATAGGGTTTACGAATCCCTATTAGGAAGGGGCATACCAAGGGCATCCCTTCCTAATAGCGAATTGCGCTGGTATGTAGGAATGTTTTTCAACCATGAAGGCGGCCGCAAAACATTCACAGTTTACCACCAATTTCAAATTGGTGGTAAGCCATTTGCATTCCCATAGGGACCCCTTCCCCTTTGTAAATGGGAGTGCCAACAGTTTTTCAGAGCAGGCAATGGCCCCACAGATCACTGCCCACTGTGCAAAAATTAAAAGAACACTTTTTTTTTTTAAGCATCATGTTTTCCTAGAAAACGGGCTGCATTTAAAAAAAACTGCTTTATTTAAAAGGCAGTCTCACACATGGTGACCTGCTAACCTCAGCAGGCCACCATCCTTGTGAGTGCCTGCCATTCCCATTGGGTCGCTTATTGTGACCTGCCTCATGAACAGTAATGAGACAGGTCTCTTGTGACCTATTTGGAAATCACAAAGTGTCTCAGACACTGTTGTACATCAGATTTTGCTTATCACAAATTCAGAAATGCTAAAAAACGCAATTTGTGAGTCGCAAACCCTGATAGTCAGACATCTGGCCCTTGGTGCCTTTTGGTTGCATGTTGTACTCAATGTACATATTTTTATATTTTACAATACAAAATTTGCATAATGAAAGGTTGAAATTGCACACATCATGAATACTAAGCTGAAACCGTGTGTTTTTTTAATCTATGATGACATGTGAAATATAACCAGAATGTATTTATCGTATGTCATTAATTTCCACAGCCTTGAAAACATCCCATGAAGGGACCAAACATGCATTGGTTGTCCTTCCATAATCAAATAAGAATTTTCTGCAATAATGAAGAGGACTGTTTTTAAGTCTGGCATTACCAAGACCTTTTGGTTAAAAAAAAAGAAGTAACTCATAATATAAGTATATTATATACTTACAGAAGCTTTCAGTCAGCCATCTTCATCCACTGGTCTGCTATTGTGTCATAAACACTGTACTTCCACCCACCATAGCATTCAACATGGGACCATGGGTCAGCTGACTTCTTCCATTGGCTCTCCTTAGTATGAAAGATGGCATTTTGCTTTTGCAGGCGTGGATATCTCCTCATTAAAGTCCTGTTCTTTGGCTGATGCTAAGGTGGCACATAACTGCAGAAACAGCAAGGAGTGCACTATCTGGATTAGGACTGTTTAAATTAGTTTAGAGATTCATTTTACTCATACTGTAATAAAAATGGTATTGAAAGTTGTGAGAGCTGTTTTTTCTTTTTTACTTTGTGAATACATCAGAAACTAGACTTACGCTAACCTAAATTGTGTTTACACTATCCTCCATCTTGAATCACTGTTGCAGTGCACCACGTGATGACTACTACTGTTGATTTAAACAAAAAGGTATCTGTTTCCAGATACCTAAGAGCCTTGCTAGATAGCAGTCAGCACACACTGGGGTTGACTGTGGAAATATGTTATTGTGTACAAAAAAAGGAGAATTGCTCCTTTTTTAGGTGTCCCCTCACTCACCAGGGTTGCCCCACGGTGACATGCTTCATCATTGGGGCCATCCCAGTCCTCTACGGGCTGGGGCGTGCTGCGACTTGCGAAGTTACGTAGGAGCACTTTATAAGACTATGTGTGGTGCATGTGTATTGTGGGAGTGGACTATGTGATGTGTGTTAAAAATACCTGCCCAGTAGGTATACAATAAACTTTATTCTTGCCTCTAGGTGGAAATATTAAAAACGGGGTGGAGAGATAGGCTGCCCTAAACGTAATGTGTCCAGATGTACCTATCAACTCCTATAGTCGACATGTTTCGTGCATACCCCAAGCACTTCTTCGGGACTACACAGGGACCAGCCCTGTGTTCGCCACTCCTTAGCTCTTCAATGAGATATGGATGAATAAATTTTAATATTTAAAATTAAACTGCAGCAAACTCTATTAAGTGCATGCAATGATACCTACGTATTTTGTTCCAAAAACACGTGGTTCCTGAAAAATAAAAGACAACTTGAAAAGTCACGGGGTGAATACCCCCATATCTTATCACACATAGTTAACAAGAAGAAAATGTGATGATTTCCTGTGATCCATAAACGGACATTTTGACCGTGGTTGTATTCATGCACAAAACGTGTTTCATTTCGTGCATCGTAACGTGATTAAAAAACACACCTCTTTTAGTGACACACCCAAGCATTCACCTGTCATACACACTCATACATACATTTCTTGAGACCTAACTGGGCCCCATGGATTCGGAGGGGTTCGATATCCTAGCAACTCTGGTGAGAGAAAAGCGGAATTTGTAAATAACCGAGCTGCGGGCCGAATCGCAATGGTAAAATGGCCCATGGATGGTCATCGTTACCCCGTTCTGACTTACTTGTGCACCGGATACCTCCTACTTTTAGGCACCTACTTGTGTCCCTCCGGTCCGGATGTTATCGGACCGGGGGTTTCAGGTCTGTTTAAAAGGAAGTGCCGATCGCGGTATGCTTACGTTTGCGTGACTACGCCCATACGGGAACTAGAGCGTGTAGTCCTGTATCCCGATTTGTGAGTGGCGGCCATCTTGGGTGTGCCGTTTCCGTACCCGTGTTATGAAAACGCTCTTAAATAGGATTATTCGGAAATATTTATACCTCAGGTCTAATTTTAGATGTTCAGCATAATTTTTGCCATATTATCAAGCCTTTCACTAACAAATTGATTTTTAGCATAACTCTCTTGAAAAGTAGGTATTCCGGCAGTCAATAAATAAATTAGTTCTGCCCTTATGACTATTTACAGTCTCTTAACTTAATTCTAGAGGCTCCAGTATTAGTGACTCTCAGGAGTCAGAATAGACCATCAGAGTTCCTAGACACTGTTGGGTCGGTGGTGTTCCTTAATCAGGTGTCAATCAATGAGTTTTCTCAGGAAACTTATAACCTGTCTCTCAAAGTCAAAAAGGTACCCTCAGTATTTCTAGGTATTCCTGGGTTAGTGATTCATTGGATTTTGCCACCCAGTTTCAGTTAAGTTCGTTATAGGTATGGTTTGGTTTTTCAGAAGACTTAAAAAGAGATTGGATGAGCTGAATAAATCAATGACTGAATTCGAAGTATCACTGAAAGATACAAAATACGCAAAATTTTACAAAGACAAGAAAACTTTTTCACACGAAAAAGTATATCCATACATTAAGGCGGAGTATGTACCTTCTGGAAGGAACTCAGGCTACAGCACTGACAGCGGGGGCTCAGATACAGGATCTGATTCTTCTGACACCAGTTACAATCGTAACCAACCTAAAAATAGACGAGGCAGATCTGGGAGGACAAGGAACAGAGGAAACTCCTGGCAACCCTACCAGGGTCCACCACCACAGTTTTTCTACGGCCATCCCCCCTTTCAACAACCGTACCCGCAACAACCCTTTCCATTTTGGGATAGCACCCAGATGCAAGGGATGCCACAGCAGCCTTTTTTAGGGAGAGGCAAGAGACCAGGCCGAGGAAAAACCAGAGGACAGCAAGTACAATGGGCACAACCTCTGGAAACCAGCAGAACGCACACGAGGAGCCAAGGACCGGTAACAACACCATCAACCAGCAACATCTGAGCTTAGTGGTGAACCTTTCTGATAAAGTCTTGACACCAGAACAAAACAGGGTGTTGGAAAAAGGCCTAGGCTTTGTCCCTACTACAAACTTGGATAAATTCAAGTTATATTGTGAGCTGAAGGAATTTGTTCGCAATATAAAATTACATGTCTATTTTAAGGACAAACCACAACCAGTGGGAACTGTGAGCGACACAGGACTGAAGAAAAAATCCTCATTCACCCCCCCTACCACCAGTTTACCAGTGGAACTACTTGCATTTGAAAAGGCTATCCTGAAGGATGTGATGGACCTGGACACCGGGTCACTGAAAACATTTTACAATACTAGTAAAATTGAGAAGGAAGCCATACATGAATTGGCTAATGACACAAGCATTACAATAAAACCAGCCGATAAGGGCGGAGCTATTGTGATACAGAATTCAACAGATTATGAGAATGAGTGTCTGAGACTACTAGCCGACCAACGGAATTATGAGATCCTGAGGGTAGATCCGACAGAACGCCTAAGAATTGAAATTGCAGGAATGGTGGAAGAGTGTCTGATTAACGACTGGCTATCCAAAAAGGAAGCAGACTTTCTGGACAATAAACACCCAAGGACCCCGTATTTTTATACGATTCCAAAGATCCACAAAAGACTAGTGAAACCACCTGGGAGACCTATCGTCTCAGGGATCGGATCAATTCTAGAGCCTCTGTCTAAGTTTGCAGATGCATTCTTAAGACCGCTTGTACAAAAAACAGAGATATACTTACAGGACACCAAATCAGTCTTGTGCCTCATAAAAGATCTCACCTTTGACCCCTCCACACAGATATTGATTGGACTCGACGTGGAGAGTCTTTATACTAGCTTGCCTCACAGGGAAACACTACAAATTCTGGAGGATATCCTATTTGAGAACGAGTGGGATTACAAAACACCAAGACATGTGGTGTTAGAATGCTGCCGCCTCGCATTGACCGAGAATTTCTTCCTTTTCCAACAAACATTGTATAAACAGACCCATGGAACAAGCATGGGAAGCACATTCGCGCCGAGCGTGGCGGGACTGTATGTCCACTGGCTAGAGAAGAAGAAAATCCTGAGTATAGACAACCCCTACTCCACAAAGATCCAGATGTGGAGACGTTATATTGACGATGTCATCCTCATCAGGAATGGTAGTGAGCAGGATGCAAATTCCTTCCTGGACTGGTTGAACTTACAAGACCCCTTTCTAAAATTCACCTCTACAATGAGCAGAGAACAATTAGTCTTTCTGGACTTAAACATCAAGGCTGAAAGAGGGATACTGACAACCACAACACATTTCAAACCGACATCGAGGAACTGCCTACTAAGCTTTGAAAGCTTTCACCCACGATCACTCCGGGAAAATCTGCCTTTTGGACAGTTTCTACGACTAAGGAGAAATTGTTCTGAGAAATGTGATTACGAAGTGCAGGCCAAAGAGCTGTGTACAAAACTATACCAAAGACAATATCCGCAAAAGATTGTCTCAAAAGCCAAAAAAAGAGCATCGAATAATAACAGAGATGCACTGCTAGAGTCAAAACCTAAAGAACCACCTACAGATACCTCTGAAAGAAGACCTATCTGCATCACTACCTATACTGTAGCCTCACAGCAAGCAACAAAAATTGTAAAAAAACATTGGAAAACGTTGAACAGTGGAGGTTTGAACATCACGCAACCAATGTTCAGTCACCGGAAAGGGAAAAACCTGAAAGATTTGGTGGTACACACACGTCCAAGGAATATGGAAGGTCCGATTCGACGTTTACATCCGTTGCCACTGGGTCACCACCCGTGTTCCAATTGTAGCGTATGCCACCTAACCGACACTACCAAACAGGTGACATGTAACACGGGCCTCGTCTGGAATCTGAAATCCTTTTCCAATTGCAACACGTCAGGGGTCGTATACATGATCACATGTGTGTGCAATTTGCACTACATAGGAATGACAACCAGGAAGGTGAACACGAGAATGGTGGAACACCGCAGTAACTTTAGGTGCAAACACTCGAATACAAAAATGACTACACACTTTCTAGAAAAGGGACACACGCCTAATGACATGAGGTGGGAAGTTTTGGAGATCCAACAACCCCATGCTGACATGGAAAAGAAATTACTTGAAAAAGAACAACGTTGGGTGTTCAGACTCCGCTCTCACATAGTGGGACTGAATGATGATATTCCTTGGGGGCAGTTCACCTAACTGGAAAAACGTTTTTTCTTCTGAAAAACCAAACCATACCTATAACGAACTTAACTGAAACTGGGTGGCAAAATCCAATGAATCACTAACCCAGGAATACCTAGAAATACTGAGGGTACCTTTTTGACTTTGAGAGACAGGTTATAAGTTTCCTGAGAAAACTCATTGATTGACACCTGAGTAAGGAACACCACCGACCCAACAGTGTCTAGGAACTCTGATGGTCTATTCTGACTCCTGAGAGTCACTAATACTGGAGCCTCTAGAATTAAGTTAAGAGACTGTAAATAGTCATAAGGGCAGAACTAATTTATTTATTGACTGCCGGAATACCTATTTTTCAAGAGAGTTATGCTAAAAATCAATTTGTTAGTGAAAGGCTTGATAATATGGCAAAAATTATGCTGAACATCTAAAATTAGACCTGAGGTATAAATATTTTCGAATAATCCTATTTAAGAGCGTTTTCATAACACGGGTACGGAAACGGCACACCCAAGATGGCCGCCACTCACGAATCGGGATACAGGACTACACGCTCTAATTCCCGTATGGGCGTAGTCACGCAAACGTAAGCATACCGCGATCGGCACTTCCTTTTAAACAGACCTGAAACCCCCGGTCCGATAACATCCGGACCGGAGGGACACAAGTAGGTGCCTAAAAGTAGGAGGTATCCGGTGCACAAGTAAGTCAGAACGGGGTAACGATGACCATCCATGGGCCATTTTACCATTGCGATTCGGCCCGCAGCTCGGTTATTTACAAATTCCGCTTTTCTCTCACCAGAGTTGCTAGGATATCGAACCTCTCCGAATCCATGGGGCCCAGTTAGGTCTCAAGAAATGTATGTATGAGTGTGTATGACAGGTGAATGCTTGGGTGTGTCACTAAAAGAGGTGTGCTTTTTAATCACGTTACGATGCACGAAATGAAACACGTTTTGTGCATGAATACAACCACGGTCAAAATGTCCGTTTATGGATCACAGGAAATCATCACATTTTCTTCTTGTTAACTATGTGTGATAAGATATGGGGGTATTCACCCCGTGACTTTTCAAGTTGTCTTTTATTTTTCAGGAACCACGTGTTTTTGGAACAAAATACGTAGGTATCATTGCATGCACTTAATAGAGTTTGCTGCAGTTTAATTTTAAATATTAAAATTTATTCATCCATATCTCATTGAAGAGCTAAGGAGTGGCGAACACAGGGCTGGTCCCTGTGTAGTCCCGAAGAAGTGCTTGGGGTATGCACGAAACATGTCGACTATAGGAGTTGATAGGTACATCTGGACACATTACGTTTAGGGCAGCCTATCTCTCCACCCCGTTTTTAATATTACCACCTAGAGGCAAGAATAAAGTTTATTGTATACCTACTGGGCAGGTATTTTTAACACACATCACATAGTCCACTCCCACAATACACATGCACCACATATAGTCTTATAAAGTGCTCCTACGTAACTTCGCAAGTCGCAGCACGCCCCAGCCCGTAGAGGACTGGGATGGCCCCAATGATGAAGCATGTCACCGTGGGGCAACCCTGGTGAGTGAGGGGACACCTAAAAACGGAGCAATTCTCCTTTTTTTGTACACAATAACATATTTCCACAGTCAACCCCAGTGTGTGCTGACTGCTATCTAGCAAGGCTCTTAGGTATCTGGAAACAGAGACCTTTTTGTTTAACTTAGCATTTGGAGGGCGAGCCTAGCTAAAGTTCCTCTAAACTCCCTTTCTTTTTGTTGATACTATTGTTGATTCCCAGTTCTAAATAAAGAATTACAAGCTTTACACTAATTAACTGAGACAGACCCCAGAGACTTCCCCCACACTGTTTCTAATCAAGGACATTCCAACTGTCACAGGCTATCGTTGTACAATGTATCTACTTCCATAAACTGTGAGAATAACTAAACTCAATGCAATCCTACTATGAGAGAATTTTAAAATGTATTCTGTAGTCAAATGTTTTTTATTGCTTTTTCCTCATTGGTGCACTCTCTGAGTAACTGTGCATTTGTGTATAAATGTATGAAAGTCACTGTCACTGCCTATAAAAGGACATGTGTCCCACTGTTACCCCGAACCTCTATTCCCCACTTTCAGTAGGCTGAAACTATGCTGGATGTCATATAGAATTTTACGAAGTTTCTTATACCTAACGAACTGTATTGATTTGCTACTAAACCCATTGATGGCATATTTCCTGTATGTTGCAGATTCATTTCTTATATAAACCTACTTAACTTTAACTTGCGTCTGTCATTCTAATTGAGAATGTTTCAGTCCTGAATATGGAACTTGTTTAAAGGTATTAGAAATGGGTCCAATCGGTGAGCACCAAAGTCTGTATCTAGACTACACCACTCCCAGTCCTAACCTTTGGTGTGCTATTAACATGATGAAACCACACAGGCTGCTTGCTGACAGGTCTGGTAATAGAGGGGATGGTTCGAATTGGATCTCACCAGTAGCTGACAAAACCAATTGGCCATAGAACCGATTACTGTCCCTGTCCAGAAGGATTTCCCCTGAGATTCAAATTGACCCAGTCCCAACCCAATCCTGGTTCCAGGAGACGAGGTGGCTGAAGAAGAACAACGTGACTATCAAAATGGATCTGCACACACGCAAATAATTAATTAATTGTGAAGCAGTTTGTGATGGGAGTTGTAGTGAGTGCATTGTGGTGGAAGGCAGTGGACAGATTCTGAGAACAAGTAGTATGTGGCTGTAGCTTTTGAAAGTTTGGGAGCAATAGGAATTGCGTTTTTGATGATATGCTTTGATATTTTTTTAATTGACAAATATATGATTTGGAATACATCCGATATAGGAGAGTATTGAACTATTGAGCTTATCTGATAAGGTGAGGTGTACTGTGAGGCGCTATCAGTTAATCCACAATAGAAACGTAATCTTTCTCTTATGCGGATGTACCTATTGAACTTGGTAGCAGTTCATTCCTTGGTGCATGGGAGTGGGAGCGCTGAGGACAGTGACCTCCATCAGTTAAAAGTCTACAGTTGTGTGAAAGTAAGTAGTATCCTTGATATTGTAGAGATTTCTGTTTAGCAGGGGCAGGCAAAATATAGAATTATAGTGAGAAGTAGTTCAGGGAGTCCTGGCAGTATTCAGGCGATGCTTCATCATGGTGGGGCACAGGGATTAGCAGGTGGATGCCGTAGCCCTGCTGCAACAAGGTGATTTTTGACAGAGACACACTGGTATTGGTGGATAGATTGTGAACACAGTAGAAGATAGGAGATTGGAGCGGAAGGCAAGAATTTCACAGTATGGGAAAGCTCTTTTTGAAACAGGAGAAATATGTAAATAAAGAGAAGTTTCACCCAGAAGGCACACCAGCCAGGATAATGGCAGCACGAACAGGTTCTACACATGCATGAGACATACCCAATGGCATGATATACTTCCAAAGATGGGTAATAATGATTCCCCTAGCAAGACATTCATTATCCCTAGAATAGAGAATTTGAGGAAAAGAATCTACGACTTAAAACCTCAGCTGATGACCACATGATTTGAAGACTTAAATCTCTGTGACCAAATAGCAAGTGAAAAGGAAAGGAAAACTTTTTTATTAAAACTTGGCAGTAGGGCTCACTCATGAAGAAGCAGGATGAGAAACGGGAGAGAAAATGGTAGCAGGAAGACATTTAGAAAGTTGGACCCTATCACTTGATAGAAAGTGAGAAGACGCAGAAGGAGAAACCTCGAAAAGGACACAAGCAGAGAGTCGGGAGGAAGATGCCTTCATAGACAAACTCCTCAGCATAAGACTGCCTCCATATAAAGCAGCAGGTGCTGAACGGAGTGCCACAGTCCAACCAGTAACCAAGACCGGGTCAGTCACAGGAACCCATGTAGAAGCTTGTGCACCACCAAACTATACAGCAACTAATGTCTATTCTTCAGCTCAGATCCCCACATCTGTAGCAGCAAGACGACTGCCCTTGTTGAGTATTGTAACCGCTTCCCCAGTTGAGGCACTTGCTAGCACTCAACGAGTCAATATATCCCTCAGGACCCTACACCGAGACCTGTAGTGGGACCAGGATCACTGCAAGGAGAGAATTTGACTAGTGAGACGATGTATCACTGTTATCAAGTATTGATCAGTATTTAACCTATATATTTTCATTATTTTGTCTTTTTTTAGGAGGAAAATGGAAACCTGTATCTGAGGAAATAATTATCTGCTTCCATAAGCAGCAAAAAAGAGCCTTGTTAGCACAAGCAGAATTATTCTGCTATCTAGCAATTATTACCTCTTTGAAGCACAGTGTTTTTGGGTCGGAAGGATGTGGAAGCACCTAAATAGTTGTGCAGTTCAGTAGCATGAACTAACTCTGCAAGAGCTAGGCTTTTTTAACTGTAATTTATAGATATGTTGCTTTCTGCAACTTTATTGCCATCTAGCCTGCTATGATAAAGCAGGAAAGTAAAGACTCTGCGACAGGCTAAGGTGGCTAAAAAACTGGAAAGGAAGGGCTTCTGACATCAAATCCAGTAGACAAATAAAGCCAAAAGTAAGGAGACATTAGCGCCTACTGATGAGTGTCAGAGAAAAAGCTATTTATATCTAAAGTTGTTTGTTTGATTTATATTATAGTTGTTCATATAGTTTGTTAATATAGTTGTAGTTCAAATTTACTTTTGGGTTCTTTTTTAACAGTTATACATTTTAAATCTATTATTACATTGCAGTATTCATCACTAGGAAGAGAGATATGAACAGACAGAATAGTCTCTATCCACAGTCTACTTTGCACATATGGTAATCTGGGAAGAAGTCAATGCTGACAGAGCAGTGTGTTTCCATACCGAAGTTTCTATAGTTGTTTTGGAAGACAGACTTCTCAGCATAAAGGTAATTTCATCCCTATAACTTACTTGTACATCAGTCATCTTGACGAGAGCTGCGGCCAGAGAGGTAAGCCCATTTTCACACCCCAATTTGCACTTCCAACATCCAAGAAACAGGTCACACGAGAGAGGCCAGTCTCTTTCCATAATGTACTACGCAGACTCATCATGCAAGAGAGATCTGTCAGCAAACAGGGCACTTCCTTCCAATAGCCTACTATGCATGCTTGTCAGCAAGGGAAGAGGTATGAGCAGAGAGATACATTTTTCTCAAACCTTATTACAGACACCTCTCACCCTGACAAGATGTGTTAGCAGGCAAGTCACTCCCTTTCACAGACACCACAGAGTATGCCTGTTGGTCTAGGGAGAGGTATCAGCAGAGAAGTCACTTCTTGCCAACACACATCAATGTTATCTTAGAGAAAGGTGTTAGTGGAGAGGAGAATGTTTCCGAACACACTACTGTATATATCTGTCATCCTGGAGAGAGTTGGAATTGGACAGTGAAATCAATTACCTTAATATAAATAGATTTTTTCCTGTGGGAGGTTTTAGTGGTGAGGTCAGTACTTGTTATACTTACAATGGAACAGTAAGGTCTTACATGTGAGCTGTGTACCTCCCCCACCCTACTATGCATAATGCTGAGCCTGGGGAAAGGTGTGAGTGTTGAAGGAGTGTCTCTCTACACCCTAATCTACACACTACTTACCATTATGCAATGTCTCACTGGAGAGGCCAGTCTCTCCACATAGTTTACTCTACTCCCTGTCAAGAAGCTAGGAACCTTGGAGTTTGGCTTGACGCTGACCTGTCCTTTGGACCTCAGATAGGCCGTGTGGTTGGTGTTTGCTTCAGCGTCCTAAAAAGTCTACGGAAGGTTCTAGATCTCCTTCCTACGTCAGCCCGTAGGACGCTGGTGCATGCCCTCGTCACATCGCGCCTGGACTACGGCAATTTGCTGTACCTGGGAGCAACCAGTAAGGTAATAAATCGCCTCCAGGTGTTTGCAGAATGCGGCAGCCCGTCTCATTCTGAAATTTCCCAAAAAATCGGCTTCTAAAGCAGCCCTTCAGACCCTTCATTGGCTCCCAGTAAAGAGCAGGGTCGAGTTTAAGGCCCTTTGTACTTGCCATCGACTCCTTACTGGGAAGGCACCAGCACCGCTCCAGAGTCTGGTCACCAGATACGCGCCTACGCGCGCCCTGCGCTCCTCCAATGGAGGCCTATTAAAGGTCCCTAGGATAAGAAAGGCTCGCATGGGAGGTAGATCTTTTCGCTACCTGGCGGCGAAAAGCTGGAATGCCTTACCTCTGGACCTTCGCCTGGAGCCATCTGAACCCGGCTTCAGGAGGAAGTTAAAATCACACCTCTACACATGGTAATCAGAGCAGACCCTGCGGCCCAGCTTCATGAGTTCTCCTGTCTTAGCGCGGAGACACGCCATCTGAGCGTAACCAGACGCTTTATTAAACTCCCTTATTATTATTATATTATTACACAGTTATTATGCTGTGGATAGCTGTCAGTGAGATCCCAGTGTATCCTTACACCCTACACCCTACTGTGCACTGTTATACTGTGAACAGGTCTAATTTGAGAGCCTACTTTTCCCCCAAACCCTACTACAGGGGACTATAAGGCATAAGTACAGAAATACAGGAAAGTGTAAATTATTCCTTTAAAAATAAGTTTACTATATCATGAGAATCTCATGAGACCATAAACAAAGTAGAGATTGAGCTTATATTAGATAATAGTAACAATATGTGATATGTACCACTGGTCATCTGCAAAGGGGTTTTCCATAAATGTAAGTGAATTATTTCCCCTCACAATTATATAATGATTGCATTTCATTAAACTAAACACACTGTTACCATTCTGGCATATATATAAACTATACATACTACATCAGCATTATTCAGTGTAAATGCAAAGCCCATTAAAACAAGTACGATAGCGCGAGAGGCTCACAAAAGTAAAAAACATACAACTTGAGGTGTTAAACAAACACCAACAGCATCTCCTTAAAGACAAAAAACAAAAAAACTTACAAATAAATGATCCTGAAAAAACTACTGCCTAGGGGAGCACTTGTGCAAGCTTCTCCTGGATAGACCTGCTTGTCTGATGAAATAATGATCTGCTTGCACAGGCAGCAAAATAGTACTTTCTTTTTAAAAAAAACAGGGTTATTGTCTGCTTGTGTACCTAGAAGCTACACAGGCACAGTACCTCCTGGAACAAATGATGTTGACGCCCCTGTTGAGTTGTCTCACTCCCTAACACAAGCTAACTCAGATCCATGCAAAGGCTCGCACTGGCAAAGGTATCTCCACATCCCTGTCGTACCTATACCATATTGTTTATATCCCCTTCCCAGGCTGTACTCTTTGTTGCAAAGTTTACAGGTCATGTCCTTTGCAGATACCTTCTTGGCTATGGCCTTATTTTGAAGAATTGTCACACCAAGGATTCATTGGGTGCCTGTGGTGGCTGAGGTTGTGCACATGCCCCTGGCTGTTCATCTGAATCAGATGAAGATATCTTTCTGCTTAAAGGTTAACAGGATAGGAGAACAAGCCAAATATGTATACTCTCAACAAAGTCCAATAGTGAAATAAAGCAAACAAGATGAAATGTTTTTCTTCTAAATAAAGACATCCATTTGAACCAATCCCAATTTTTCCTTAGGGTGTGGTTCCTCTCCTGGATCTCTCACCAGGTACCCTCGAGCATCTCACAAGATCCCAAAAATACTATTGCTTCACATATTTCATGGAACAATTGATAATCAATGTTTCCAAGCTAATCAACATCTCTAATGTCTTAATTTGTTCAAAGTAACAAGAAATCACTGTTATTAGCTTAATTCTAAATGCATGATCTGGCAGGTAGATCACAAGAGCCGAACAGAAAGCACAGCCCACTCATGTGAGGATCCACCATGGCATGTGCCAAGTGTAAATATGGGGCAGATCGAAAAGTCCAGATCCCAATTAAAAAAACACATACACCAACTCACCGACCCACTCACACTCTCTCACATAGACACACAGCAACTCACACACCACTCGCACAACCATACACCCACTCACTCACCGATAGTCACTCACACCCTCTCACACACCCATACAGTTACTGATACATCCACTCAGAGAACCACTCACACACCTACTCACATAGCCATGTACATATCCAACAGCCACATGCACACCCGCTCACAGATCCACACAGCTACTTACACATCCACTCACCCACCCATGCAGTGAAACCACTCACACACCCATACAGCCACTCACACTCAAAGACCCGCACAGCCACTTACACATCCACACATACACCCACAATCACACAATCACATGCCTACTTACAAACCCACATATCCACTCACAGACCCAGTCAATCATCCATACAACCACTCACACACTCTCTCATATACCCATACCGTCACTGATACATCCACTCTGAGCACCTCAGAAAACTACAATCACACCCAATCACAGACCCACATAGGCACTCACACACCCAACCAGAGCCCCAGAATATCACTCCCACTCCTGTTTACACACTCATACAGCTACTCACACACCCAGGCACACACTCAGTCACACATCCATACAGTCACTGACACATCCATACAGTCACTGATACATCCACTTAGAGAACCACTCACATACCCACTCACAGACCCACACAATCACTCACACATCTACTCTCACTCACATACCCACTGTGAGTGGGTGTGTGAGTCGTTGTGTGGGTACACAACCACTCACCCACCCACACAGCCTCTCACATAACAACTCAGAGACCCAGAAAATCACGCACACACCCATTTACACACTCACACAGTCACTCACACACCCACTTACAGACTGATCCAGAGAACCACCAATACAGCTGGTGACACAAACACTCACAGACCAACATAGCCACTTAAACACCCATGAGCCCGCTGACCAAGCCATGTGACCAATCCCCCACTGCACACAGCCTTTTGACTGCATGTGATGGTTTGACTGCAGGACCAGGCCGCAGGCCAGGCCCTGCAGCCACTCCTCACTTTCACCATGAGCAGCAGCGATTGGATTGATGCATGGTAATTACATTTTAGTTAATTTTAAGAATCCCTAGAAAGCCACTGAAAAAAACAAAGGTTATAAGGAGGTTATAGTTAGGAAATATTATTTAAAACACCTTTGAAATCTATACTACTATAATAAAGCAGAAACTTTCAGGCTTTGAGGCGGGTAAACTCGGGAACCACTGCGCCAATCTACACACCCGATACACCGTTGAAATCGGCAGGGTGTGTAGATGGTTATAGGCTACATAAATTAAAAAAATAAAAGTTATTTAAAATTTTAGAATTAAAAAAAAGTAGTCCCTCAAAAGTAGCAGCGGCTGCGACGTGCGTGGTCACGTTAGGAGCACGGGGAGGAGCGGCGTCCGAGGAGCGGCGGACATGGCGCGGGGGAGGAGCGGTGATGTCAGGAGCAGAGGACCGGTGGCAGAGAAGGAGCGGCAGACATGGCGCAGGGGAGGAGCGGTGGTGCGAGTAGACAGGCGGGAGCAGCGCCAGCGGAGGTAAGGGCACTCATGTAGGGGCAGGCGGAGGACAGGACAGGTCAGGCCGGGCGGGGGACGGGACGGGCCAGGCCGGGCGGGGGACTGGACGGGCGGGCGGCGGTCGGGGAAGCCTGAGGACAAGAAAGAGGACGCAAACGATGCACTACAAATGTCAGACAAACGGTGCATTAAAGGAGGAAAAGGAGTAAAAAGACGTGTAGCCAGAGGGGTTTTAACCTGCGTCCCTTGGGTGGAGTGGAGGGAAGGGGGTGGATAACGTGTGCACGAAGAAAAAGTGACGTGTGCAGGTTACAAAAGTGGGGTGGGCGGGGGCCCTGAAGCAAAGTAAATTACAGGAGGAAAAAGTGACGTCTGCAGGTGACAAAAGAGGGGCGGGAGGGGGCCCTGAAGCCTAATTGCTCCCGGGCAACGTCGAGACGGGCTGCTAGTGCACAATAAAACAACGTTTCAAGGACGTTTTTTTTAGGTTCAGATTTTACACACATTAATGAAACCATACAAATACAGCAGGTGCAGTTATATTTATCTCAAGAAACTATAACTCATGCCCTAAGGTAACTATAAGTTGTGCCCTGCCATGCACTGCTAAGTACCCCACAAAATACACCAGTCATGACATCTTCTATGTCATCATTGATAATATCACTGCAACATTTGCAATAATATTATTGATGAGGAAGCTGTATTGTGGGCCGTGAGTTATAGATACCTTAAGTTAGTTTCCTTTTCTGTTTGTCCTCTTTCACCTCAGACTCCAAACTGTCACCCAACTACTAATATCAATTTGTGCCCTTGGCCTTAAGTAGGATAAACATTTTAGCCAGGAGGCTGCATCTCTAACATGATGCCAAACTTCGGGAGCTGTGTTTTATATGCAACGAGGAGAGCTATAAAGGTGCAATCATTGAACAAGATATAGATAGAGAAAATGGGCTTCGAGGAAGCTCTCATCACCCTCCTGCGTAGGTTGCACGCGTCCACCACTGTTGCCATACGATTTGGCCCTCAGGGCGAGAAGACTAGGCCCATTGTCTCCACAGAAGGGGTTCGGCAGGGGTGGATACTGGCCCCATTTATTTTTCTTCTGTATACAAATGGCCTAGAGTCATCTCTAATAGAGCAGGCATTAGACTTCCCTAGAATAGGAGGTAACCTGGTCCCCTTGTTGATGTATGCAGACAACACAGTTTTAATGGTCTTAACCACCAATAGCCTCCAAAAATCATTGAATGTTTTTACTGATTTTACGTTAGCATTGGACTTAAAAGTACATTTTACTAAATCTTACATCATTGTGTGTGGCCCCCAATCATACTAAAACAAGAATCTGCATCGTAAAGGGTAAGACCATTGATAAGGTGTCCAATTTTACATATTTTGGGAATGTTGTTAATACCAAAATGAACTGGGACCATCTTGTTACAGTAAGGGTACAGCATACTAGTCGTTTAGCACAGGGTCTATTCCTCTTCACGTGTAAGCTGGGCCACAAGCCGGTAGCTGAATTGAACCCTTTTATACAAATTGAAATGCCTGTCTGTCGCAGCCTATGGCGCAGGAGTGTGTGGACACCATAATAGCACCCAACTACAAACTTTTGAAAACAGGTTCATAAAAAGACTGTTGATGATCCCAAAAAGTGCCCCCACAGTCTTTTGCCCATCTGAGGTAGGGCTGGGTTTTATAGAAGACCGAATTAATATTGCCCCACTGGTTCTTTGGGCTACAATCTGGATGTCAGAGGAATTAACATTCTCAAGGGAAATTATCAAGGATTGTATGACCCTTGATAATGCCCTTGCTATACCATGGCTCTGCTTTGTCAGAGAAAAATTTAATGAGATTGGTTTGGGGCATTATTATGACAACCCTGATAGTATTCACACACACATGAAAAATGATTATAAAAGAAGCATACTACGCTGAGTCGAACACGTGTCGTCGGTACTCAGGAATGCAATATCATTTAGATTGGTCCCCAACACAACAGCAATTTTACTTGTCCTTCCCTACTATTGCACAGTTTTGATTTCTCATGACTAGATTTCGTCTTTATGTATGTATGTTAAACTTTTATGGTCTACTTGAACCGAAAAAAAGGTATTTTGAACTTGAACTTGAACAAGATATATACTCTTTGCATTATCACTCCACTAGCCACCTGTACCCCTGTCCACTCCAATAATGGCATCCAAAACCTTTTTGCTCTTGGATACTCTCCCCTGTCCTATCTGTTTTAGATATAAAAAAAAATGATCAAGACTGGTGTGTGAACCTTATTGCTTGTCCTTGCAATAATTTAGCACAACAAAGCACTTTGCACTTTATGCTATTTTGCACACTTTACAAAGAGCCAAGCTCACAATTCCTTACCCCAATCCTAAAAGAAATTCGCCCTTGTACCTATCAGGAGAGTTCTAGTTTTTTACGCTCTTTGTCTACTGTTGCTATTTGCACTGCTCTACAAAAGTATATTAGATCTGCATTCTCAATAGGGAAATGGTACGAAATGTAAAAAAAGAAAATAGTGTTTTTAAGTAGTTTTCAAAAATGTTAACTCTGAGCTTTTAGTGTCTTTAGTCATATTATTGTAAAAATTGGACATGATATTTTTATAGCATTATGTATGTATGTTAAACTTTTATGGTCTACTTGAACCAAAAAATAGGTATTTTGAATTTGAACTTGAACAAGATATATACTCTTTGCATTATCACTCCACTAGCCCTCCTGTACCCCTGTCCACTCCAATAATGGCATCCAAAACCGTTTTGCTCTTGGATACTCTCCCCTGTCATATCTGTTTTAGATATAAATAAAATGATCAAGCCACTTTGACTTTAGGGGGGCCTATCTCACACCCCTTCTCACCTGTAATATTAGATAGAGAGGAAGCTTTCTCGAATCAGCATTCTGCCCCTCTGGACCCTTTACTATCCCAAAGATGATCAAAAAAAAGGCTTACCTTAACATCAACCCCCACAATGCTTGAAGCTGTCTTACCCATTTCTTACCAAAACATCTGGATTTCTGGGCATTCCATGAACATGTGGATGTCTGTCACCTTCTCTGGCCCACATTTGGCATACTTGGCTACAACCCCTTTCCCTATCCTCAAGATTCTGTGCAGCGACATGTAGGCTCTGTGAAGGTAAAATACATGGTTTATTCTTAAAAAAGCAGGTTTACCAATAGAAATTAAAGTGTGCATCGATACTTGCTGTCTTTTATCTGCACCCTCTGCAAACATTGTCCTCAGAGTTCTTCTGCCAGCTTAAAATCCCTGCCCAGTGTCTCTGAAAGTTCCCAGCACCAGGTTGATACTTCCTTCTATCCTGGGGGTTTTCCCGAATATTGTTCCTCCAGATGATACAAGTTCCTAAGTCCAACACTTCTCCCAACTTTACAGCTGTAAGTACTTGAACCTGGAGAGCTCCCCCCACCTTCCTACTCTGTTCATAACAGGTGAGTAAACTGTTCGTAAAGGGTAAGACCATTGATAAGGTGTCCAATTTTACATATTTGGGGAATGTTTTTAATACCAAACTGAACTGGGACCATTTTGTTACAGTAAGGGTACACCATACTAGTCGTTTAGCACAGGGTCTATTCCTCTTCACGTGTAAGCTGGGCCACAAGCCGGTAGCGGAATTGAACCCTTATATACAAATCGAAATGCCTGTCTGTCGCAACCTATGGCGCAGGAGTGTGGGAACACCATAATAGCACCCAACTACAAACTTTTGAAAACAGGTTCATAAAAAGACTGTTGATGATCCCAAAAAGTGCCCCCACAGTCTTTTGCCCATCTGAGGTAGGGCTGGGTTTTATAGAAGACCGAATTAATATTGCCCCACTGGTTCTTTGGGCTACAATCTGGATGTCAGAGGAATTAACATTCTCAAGGGAAATTATCAAGGATTGTATGACCCTTGATAATGCCCTTGCTATACCATGGTTCTGCTTTGTCAGAGAAAAATTTTATGAGATTGGTTTGGGGCATTATTATGACAACCCTGATAGTATTCACACACACATGAAAATGATTATAAAAGAAGCATACTACGCTGAGTTGAACACGTGTCGTCGGTACTCAGGAATGCAATATCATTTAGATTGGTCCCCAACACAACAGCAATTTTACTTGTCCTTCCCTACTATTGCACAGTTTTGATTTCTCATGACTAGATTTCGTCTTTATGTATGTATGTTAAACTTTTATGGTCCCCTTGAACCGAAAAAAAGGTATTTTGAACTTGAACTTGAACAAGATATATACTCTTTGCATTATCACTCCACTAGCCACCTGTACCCCTGTCCACTCCAATAATGGCATCCAAAACCTTTTTGCTCTTGGATACTCTCCCCTGTCCTATCTGTTTTAGATATAAAAAAAATGATCAAGCCACTTTGACTTTAGGGGGGCCTATCTCACACCCCTTCTCACCAGTAATATTAGATAGAGAAGAAGCTTTCTCGAATCAGCATTCTGCCCCTCTGGACCCTTTACTATCCCAAAGATGATCAAAAAAAGGCTTACCTTAACATCAACCCCCACAATGCTTGAAGCTGTCTTACCCATTTCTTACCAAAAAATCTGGATTTCTGGGCATTCCATGAACATATGGATGTCTGTCACCTTCTCTAGCCCACATTTGGCATACTTGGCTATAACCCCTTTCCCTATCCTCAAGATTCTGTCCAGCGACATGTAGGCTCTGTGAAGGTAAAAGACATGGTTTATTCTTAAAAAAGCAGGTTTACCAATAGAAAATAAAGTGTGCATCAATACTTGCCACATGTCTTTTATCTGCACCCTCTGCAAACATTGTCCTCAGAGTTTTTCTGCCAGCTTAAAATCCCTGTCCAGTGTCTCTGAAAGTTCCCAGCACCAGGTTGATACTTCCTTCTACCCTGGGGGTTTTCCCGAATATTGTTCCTCCAGATGATTCAAGTTCGTAAGTCCAACTCTTCTCCCAACTTGACAGATGTAAGTACGTGAACCTGGAGAGCTCCCCCCACCTTCTTACTCTGTTCATAACAGGGGAGTAAACTGTTGTAGAGAGAGAGAGAGATCACCCCAAAATTGTATTCCCGCGGTCTTAATTGGTAGAGTCAATTTATCATTTAAGCACTCCAGAGTGCCTGGGAATCCCATATAGGAACCTAGTTACTATAATAATCCTCTTTTATCAAACAGCTAATCTTAGAACACACAGTGGCCATTGCTTGCAGCAATTTCAGTTTCACCTTTTTGAAGAACTTCGGATCTCTGAATATAAACAAAAAATGTGCTAACATAGCTGTAAAAAGGCACCCTATTTCTGAGCCTTCTAATTAAAAAGCCTCCAAGCATTCTTCAGCTGATAGGCACAGGTATAGGATTGCATATCTTGGTAAAGATAAGCCCCCTTTTCCTTACTTTTAATCAACATTTTCCATAAGATCCTCAGCCCCTTATAGTCCCAAACAAAGGAATTTATAGCCTGCTCTATTTTTTCTAACCAGATTTTAGTAAGGTTTAATGGGATTGTATTAAAGAAGAAACTACAGTTGGGCAGAATCACCATCGTCACTATGTTGATTCTGCCAAAGATCGTCAAAGTCGGATATACCCACTCCTTCATCACAGCGCTTATTTCCACCAGTGCTTTCCCCAGGTTTAATCCCGGAATGATTTTGATATCCTGCATAATCTTTAACCCCAGATATCTCATCTCACTCTTAATTAAGAGGTTAGCCCTGTTCTGATTCCAGACCATAATCTTGTTTTTTACTACAGTAACAGAGTAGCCTAAGACCTTGCTGAAATTTGCAGATATCTGTAATATGACAGGGCAGGCAGTAAATAGATCAGATGTAATAACCATAAAATCATCAACATGAAGGGAAACTTTTTTCTCCTATCCATTACAACAAAAGGGGAAATTGTGGTGTCCTTCCTAAGCTTTGTAACTAGGGGTTCAAGATAAAAATTAAACATTAAAGGAAATGGGGACAACCTTGCCTTGTTCCTCTAGATATTTTAACAGCTGAGGTTAAACTCCCAGAAACTAGAAATCTCGTTGAGGGCTCCTGATATATTAATCAAACCGCTCTACAGAAATTTTCACTCAGGTCATGGTGTTTTAAGATGGTAGTCAGATAGGTCACCCTATCAAAGGCTTTTGGTGTATCTAGAGTTAGGACTACTAAGGGGATATCCTAGGTTCTGGCAAAATCAATAGAGCCAATAAGATCAAATTTTAGTTCATAAGGCATCTACCTCTCACAAAACTCTTCTGGTCACAATGTAATAGCCCCCCTACAACTCTACTCAGCCTCTCGGCCAACACCTTCACAATTATTTAAAGATCGCTATTAAGAAGCAAAATTGCTAATTGTCTCCTTTACAAGAGCGTACTGCTGCCCTGAACTCTACTTGACTAATATGGTGGTTCCAGAGAGCCTGTTCATTGAGTGCGAGGGTAGGTAAACCATCTTCCCACAACCAGTGTTTTATTTCCTCCTCCGTAATTACCTCACCCGCCAAGTACAGCCCTTCATAGAACCTCTGGAAGGTATTCTCTTTGTCAAGGCTGTTTGTCAACGTCACTCCCATCTGGCCACACTCAATTTCCTTGATAACATTGGTATCTTGGTCCGCTCTTTTCAATGTAATAACTTCCCTGCACTTTCTCCAGACTCAAAATGAGCAAGCTTAACAGCTTCCCATCTCTTCTTAATCCTAGCTTGTAACAGCGCTTCTAACTGCTCTCTTAGTAATCTCAACTTTTTTTATAGGAGGCCTTTCCTTAGAGGTGGAGAGGGGGCACCAAAAGAAAGACGAGGGATGCAAACAAGATCCTTGAGCAAGAAAAAATAATGATTAGGAATTCTGCTCTGAATGTACAAGTTCAATCAATCAATCAATCAGGGGAATTGTAAGCGCGCTACTCACCTGTGAGGGTCTCAAGGCGCTGGGAGGAAGGCGGTCCACTGGTCTGTTTAGCTGAAGAGCCAGGTCGAGAGAGACTTTCTGAAGGTGTTCAGGGAGGGTGCATGTCTGATGTCTGCCGGTAGCTCGTTTCAGGTCTTGGCCGCAATTGGAGAGAAGGATCTTCCACCTGCTCTGGCTCTGTGGACGTGCGGGGCTTCAGCTAGTGCGAAGTTGGATGATCTGAGGTTTTTTTTGGGTTCGTGAAAGGTGATTCTGTCGTTGAGGTATTCAGGTGTGTTGTTGTGTTGTGAACTTATACAGCAAAACATTAACAAAAGACATGCTTTTGGTGCTTGAAAAAGGTATGAGTTTCTGTCCAACTGCTAATTGTGACATATTTTATACTGAAATTAATATTTCTAATTTGTCAGACAAATCAAGTTGAAGAATTTTTTTGCAACTAACCCTGAATCAAATAAGACGCATGCACAAATGACTGTGGTTGGGAACATGTCAATACAGGATATTCATTATATGACTCTGCTGCTTTCCATTACAGAATATGAAGATGATCCATTCATAATGTATTGTAAAATATGGAGATTTGTACTAATTTAAGTGAGAATAGTGGTCTTAAAAAGAAATCTAGATGGACACCCCAAATATCTAGCGGTAATAATATTGACCTATTTTATAAAATAGTTATGAAGGAAATAGATAGTTTGACCGATAAGTTGTCACATAATAAAACGGGGTGTTAATATAATAATCTTATCCTAGAGGAGCATGAGGCACTGGAAGAATTGAGATCAGATCACAACCTAATAATAAGGGAAGCGGATAAGGAACGTTACATAGTTGTTATGGACAAAACCAAGTATGACAAAGATATCTATGGACAACTTAATGATATCACATGTTATGAGAAATTTGACTATAATCCTATCCCAGAGATATCAAACTTAATTAATATCAATCTGAAGTACTGGCAGGTATTAGGATTACTTAATGAAGATGAGTCTCTTTACCTATTACTAGATCAACTGAAATTCCCTTGTCATTATAAATTACCAAAAATACACAATAATCCACTTTCCCCACCAGGAAGACCGATTATCTCAGGGATTGGAGGCCCGACTGAGAGACTATCTGAATTTGTTGATTTTTTTTATGCCCTTTCATGTCTAATCTCCCATCCCACATTTGGGACAGTAAACATCTACTCAATATTCTTAATGATGTAACATGGGAAGACAGCATGACGCTTGTCCCTAAGGATGTGGTGAAATTATATACTAATATATTACACCAATTTGCCATTCCAGCTCTGAAATACTTTCTTTATAAGAGACCAAATGAGAATATGAATCACTCTGAGATGTTGATCGTAATGTCCCATTTAATTCTTGAGGATAACGTATTTCTATTTAATGGAGGCTGATATAAACAAAGGTGTGACACTGCAATGGGCTCCAGGTTCGCACCATGTTTCGCCAACCTCTTCATGGGATGGTTTGAGGTGGTGTACATCTGGGGCCCATCGGGTGCCAAATGGAATGAACATATACACTATTGGGGTTGTTATATTGACAATTACATGATGATTTGGATGGGCAGCGGATGGGCAGTACAACAGAACTGATGGAGTTTCTCACTTTTTTGAATGACAATATATACAACATGACGTTTACAATAGAATACAGCCAAGAAAGGATTGTGTTCTTAGATGTGGAACTTTACATTAGTGGTGATAAGATTGAAAGCAAGATGTATGGGAATTCTAGAGCCTGTAATTCTTTGCTACATGCCAGAAGCTCTCACCCAAGATGTCAGGTCAACTCAGTACCATATGGCGAAATGGTGAGGGCCAGACATTATTGTAGTAAAAATATGGAATTTTTACAAAACATTAAAGGCATTGGAGAACGACTTCAGGGACGTGGATATGACAAAAATATAGTTTCCAAGGCAAATAGTAATTCACATACATTAAGACAACCAGATACACTTAGGGAAGCAAAGAGAGCCAACAGCAACAAAAAGCATGATCACTAATTACCACCCACACTCATATAAAGTTTGTAATACACTAAAGAGACATTGACACTTATTTACAGATGATGAGACATTACAACCATTTATAACTGATCACCCTGGGATCACATATCATAGAGGCAACACAATACAAAATATTATCAGTCCCAGTTACCATAAGTAACAGATATGTGGGACATAACTACATAAGATGGCCATAGGTTCGTACAAGTGCGGGCATTGCAATATGTGCAGGTTGGCTATTGATTGTGTGGTTGAATTTTCTTACAAAACAAAAAAATCTATGATACAGACACACATTGACTGCACCACCAAATTTGTTGTATATGTTCTAATCTGCAAATGTAACAAAATATATGTGGAAAGCTCTATCAGGTCACTTAAAGATCATATCTTTGAACATTTCAGGCGATTAAAACAATGTGATGACAGATATCCCATTGCAGCACATGCAAAAGATTTTGCGGCTCAAGATATACACCTGAGCTTTAGGTTTCACGGGATTGAATCAATACAGAATGATGTGAGATGAGGCAACGGCAAACTGAGGTTAAGGCAATGTGAAGCACGTTGGATTATGAGATTGCATGCAGTGGAAATGGGATTGGATTTTGACCAAGAACTTCAATATTTTTTAGGCACTTGATGTCCAAAATAATCGATAGGACTCTAATGATGACTAACATCCACTTCCCTCGCCATTCTCAGTTGTATAAGATTTTCATTTTCGTTTTTCTATAGGATCTGATACAAAAGTAAGACTTTCACCATAAGAAAAGAGGAGTTATAGAAGTTGGTGTATAGGGACTATCTAGATGTTCCCTTCTTGTGAACATAGAGATTCTGTATACTGTGCAGCCATTCACTAATTATCACAGTCCTCATATAATAATATGTACACTGTCTCTAACACAATTTTAAACACTATTATGCTTACAACGTAGGTCCCATATTATCAGGTTGGACATAATATTTACATTTATAGTGCACTTATGATATGGGATAAAAAGTGTCTGGTATTATGATTACCATCTACAAAGTCATCATAATAATATATAGTATATATTTGACTACAAAATGCTGTAGATAATCTGTTGAATATGGTTTTCAGGTAACTTTATGCTTTAATATGATCAAGTGACCATACTCAAGACACAAGAGAAGATAGTACTTTATTTCAGTTTGGGTTAAGATAGTAAGTAGAAATATATGTTTACTACTTATCTGCATGTAACAATGATGATATAATCAATAATTTATAAGTAAATTCACATTACTATTAGGATTAAAACTGTACATTGTGTAGTAACATGGGATTACTACCCTTATTTAATATTAGCATTAATACAATGAAACACCAGTTTCAGATTGTGCTGGTGAAGATATTTGTGAAGATCAGTCGGTCCTCTACTGATATATCTCATGAAGAATATAACATTTTATCATACGTATACTGATGTCTAAATCAATACTATATAAGCAATCTTCATTGTATAGTAAAATTAGGACTTAGAAAGCTATTCACCATAACATTTTAAAAATACATTCTGTGACTATACTAATGTAAGATTAAATTTAAGACAGTAATACGCCAGATCAAGATGGCGCTGACACACCCACTGCCTCTCCAATACAGTCACTCACACAGCCACTCACTCACCCACATAGCTCCTCACACACCCACTTGTACACCCATACAGCCACTCACACACCCACTCACTCACCTATATAGCCACTCAGGTACCCACTCACACATGGATACACACAGTCACTTAGCCACTCACATAATACATGTTAGAAGTAGTATCACTCATTAGTAATATACCTAATATCTTTATTTTACTTTTGTAGTAGCTTAATGTATATGTATAACAATCATAAACTCTTAGAAAATACTTACACTCAATAGATGATGCTATCAGTGATGTAATTTGAGATGCCATCAGTGATGTCACTGGTCATGTCATGAGTGATGTAACATGCATTGTAATAAGCAGTGCAAATAGGTTTGGGAAAATAAATATAAGTTTTTATATTCATTTTTTTAAGTTACAGAATTACCTATGAAATACTGCAATACTTTGAATTACAGTGTATTTACTATTTTTAACATATTTAACTCTGTGAAAAAAGTGCACTGAGTACCAGAGAAATACCTAAAAAATACCACACAACTTTAAAAAGTTTTTTTATTTCCTAAAAAATATAGTATTTACTAGGTACTGTCACCTCACTTGCCACACTACATTAACTATAACTCACACCTACTCCATGCAATGGTTATAGCCTTGCATACTACCTTACTCACAGCATGTGACATCATAGCATTCATAACAACACTTAGAATATTTTGAATTACATCATTTGTCACAATACAGTACATGGTGAGCAGCAAGTTATAAGTTAGTGACAACTAACTGGACCCCAGCACCACATCCCTCCTGGACAACCTCCACAACATTGGACTCCACCAGATTGTGACCAAACCCACGCACTCAGCAGGACACACCCTCGACCCCCTCTTCAAAACAGGAAACTCCATCGCCTTCAGCCACACCACTGAACTCCTATGGACCGACCATCGATGCGTCCACTTCACCTTCAGAACACTCACCATCCATAGACACCAGCACCTGCTCCCACGAAGAAATTGGACCAGAATCGCCGACAACCAGCTTACCTCATCACTCAGCAACTCCACCACTACCGTCGCAGAAAATTACGACTCCAATGCCGCAGCTCGAACCCTGCACAGATGGGTCACTGACAGCGCCTACACCTTAGCCACCCTTAAGAAAAACAACACCCATGCCAAGAAAGCTAGATGGTTTACCACCGAACTTCGAGAGTCCAGACGCACTTGCCGCCATCTCAAAAAGGACTGGAGGAATACCAAATCCACAGAAACCCACAACAACTTCAGAGCCGCCAATAAAAAAACACCAACTCATCAGAAAAACGAGGAAAAAAGTGATTGAAGACAGAATCTCCACACATGCACACAACAGCAAAGAACTCTTCAACATCATCAAGGAGTTCGCCCAACCTACCAGCGAGTCCACCGACATCCCACCCTCACAAGACCTCTGCGACAAACTCAGAACATTTTTCCACCACAAAATCAAGAGCATCTACGAAAACTTTGACGAAGACAACCAACACACTGAACCCTCACCAACCACCCCTGACACCATGAAGCCAACGATCGACAACTGGAGAGCCCTCACCACCAAAGACACATTGAAGATGATAAACTCAATCCACTCCGGTGCCCCCACGGACCCCTGCCCCAGCTCATTTTCAACAGAGCCACCGACACCATTGCACCCATGTTCCGCCACACCATCAACTGCTCCCTGGCAACCGCATTGTTCCCCGATGACTGGAAACAAGCCGAGATCAACCCCTCCTCAAGAAACCCTTGGCGGACCCCACCGATCCCAAAAACTACAGGCCCATCTCCCTGCTCCATTCCCCGCGAAAGTCATTGAGAAAGCCATCAACAGCCAACTCGCCACATCTTCGACTCCTCCCAATCTGGCTTCAGAAAAAAACACAGCACAGAAACTGCCCTCCACGCCACAACAGATGACATCCACACCCTACTGGACAAAGTAGAAACAGCAGCTCTCATCCTTCTCGACCTCTCAGCGGCGTTCAACACAGTCTCTCACTGCACCCTAATACGCAGACTCCACGACGCAGGGATTCAAGAAAAGGCCCTCGACTGGATCCGCTCCTTCCTCTCCGGTAGAACGGAGAGGGTCAAACTACCCCTTTCCTCTCGGACCCTACACCAACCACCTGCGGAGTCCCCCAGGGGTCATCCCTCAGCCGTACAATTTTCAACTTCTACATGTCTCCACCTGCCCCCATTGTCAGAACCTACGGACTCAACATTGTGTCATACACAGATGACACCCAACTCATCCTCTCCCTATCCAATGAACCCAACACCGCCAGACACAATTTTCGAGAAGGCATGGACGCTGTCGCCAAACAGATGAAAAACAGCTGCCTTCAACTAAACACCAACAAAACAGAAGTACTCATCATGGGCTCACACCCCGATGCCTGGAACGACACCTGGTGCCCCTCCGCCCTCGGAAGCCCGCCCTCCACCACAGACCACGCATGCAACCCAGGAATCATCCTGGACTCCGAACTCAAAATGGACCGCCAGATTCACGCCGTCTCGTCCTCCTTCTTCCACACCCTCTGCCTCCTACACAAGACCTTCAAATGGATCCCCTCAAACACAGAAAGACGGTCACTCACGCCCTGGTCACCAGCAGAATCGTCTACGGCAATACACTCTATGCCGGAATAAACAAAAACCTCATACGCAAGCTACAGAACATCCAGAACGCCGCCGCAAGACTGGTCCTCATCCTGCCAAGACATTGCCACATCTCCCAGCACCTGCATACACTCCACTGGCTCCCCATCAAAGCTAGTGTCACCTTCAAGATGCTTACCCACGCTCACAAGGCCCGCCACGACACCGGCCCAGCATACCTGACTCAAATTCCAAGCACCCCAAAGGACCCTACAATCAGCCCAGCTCTCCTACGCCATGGTCCCCCACACCAGAAAGACCAGATCAGGTGGCCACTCCTTCTCCTTCCTCATGGCCAGAGCCTGGAATGCCCTCCCTCTCGACCTCAGACAGACAACATCTCTCCCGATCTTCACAAGAAACCTCAAAACCTGTCTCTTCGATAGACCCCCTCCTTGATGGACTGGAACCTGCGAAAAAAAACTTTCCCAGCACCTTGAGACCCTCATGGGTGAGTAGTAGCGCTTAACAAACGTGTGATTGATTGATTGATTGATTGATTGACTCCATCCCCCAGGGCTGGCTCACTGGCTATGTCCCAGGGTGCTTACACTGGGACATAGTGGTTTTCTACCCGCACAATCATGGGTAGGGAAACCTGTGTGTGCTCTCATTTAGTGGGAGCATTAATAAATCTCCCACCAAGTAGGAGCAAACACCAAGTCTGGCAGGAGTTTAAAAAAGGCTCACACCCACTGGGAGCAGACTTCAGATCTGTTTCCCTGTCCACAGATCTAAAAAATGCTCCCGTCTGGAGGGAGCAGCATTAGAAGCTGCACCCTCCAGGCGGGAGCAATGCTGGCTTCTGCTGCTTGCTGGAACCGAGGGGGCCCTGGGGCTCACCCCACGGCCCTCAATAGCGTGGTTGGTACACTGGATGGTCAGCAGGGAACACTACCTTTAAGGTTCCAGGCCCCGGGAGATGGGGTCCCCGGGGCCTAAATTGCCACAGGGAGGGAAGCTGCATGCCCCCTTCTCCTTCAGAATGTTGCTGGACCCCAAGAGTTAGGGTCCCCGGGGCCAAAATCCACAGGGGAGTGGGGCCACATGCCCCCCCTCACCCTTTAAAATGGTGCCATGCCCCGGAGGATGGGGTCCCCAGGGCCAAAATCAGCCCGGGGAGGGAGGTTCACGTACCCCCACCAAAATATAGCCAGTCCCAGGGGAGGAGGGGATATCAATGCCAGGCCCAAGTGTTGTGGTCCCTGGGACCAAAATCAGCACAGGGAGGGGACCATGTTCCCCCCTACCCCTATTATTAATATTATTAAGACTGGGCATGAGGGGAAGGGGTCCCCGGGCCACAATCATCCTGGGCAGCGTGGGGTTGGCTGTATGGGGTGATGTTGGCTGCAGGACCTGGCTAGGCATTGTGGAGTTTGTATTTACATATGGTAATTAAGTATTATTTTACTTTTTTTTAAATCTAGACATTTACTGAATAAACAAGTCTCCATTAGGTAGTAATATTTAGTGCCATGATTCCATAGGCAAAGCGTTTTTTGACTTGCCTATATCTTTGGTGCCGTTTGAGAAATCTTCCTGAAATTTTCTTAAATAGTTCCCCGGTGATTCATGTTGTGCATGGAAAGTTTCAGGGTGATCCGTCAAGGGAAGGCCAAGAAAAAGGGGGTGGGGGAGTGTGTTTTCCATGATAATTCCCATAGGAGCTTTTGACAAGATGCTGCCCGAACCGCTGGATGGCATTACACCAATATTGGTGGAAGGGTAGCTTTTGGATCGCAGATTGCACTTTTGTTATCTGGTGTAAATCTGTTCAGTGGTTGCTGAGAAATGTAAGGAAATCTAAATGTATTTATCTGAGATTGCGGCTAATTCGCAATGATTTTAGGATTAATTGTAAATGCGTTTGCCAACAGGAATGCAGTGATTGGCTGGCTGCAACTTGAGCAGAGAGTTGTGGCCACCATTTACCTCATCAGAACAGTCCCAGAGGCTCAAAGGATTTGGCAGAAAGTGGTATAAGGGGTATCATGAACGCACTAACAGACCCACTCAGACTTTTATACACCTAGTTACAGAATTCGCGACAATTATATTTTTTTAAACAGTTATTGATCCACTGAAACAAATGACAAGGACTGACAAAGAGAAATACAAAAATGGGTGCTCTATTGTGCAATAGACATTTGCACAATGACAAAATAGCGCAGATGAGTACACATTTTCCAGAAAACTGTAGACTCTGCTTCAAAAATGAGATTTCATTCAGATCCTCATGTTCATTTTACAGAAATTAGACATTGACGTGAAACATTTACAAATATAAACATAACATGTGGCCCACATAAAGCTCTACTTGAAAAAATGGAAATAAAACTATGTTCTTAGGCTGGGCAAATAGAAAGCAAAAACATTCCTTCTAAAAATCGATACTGAAAAATAGCCACTGACACACTCACACTCAGAGACCCACACACAAACTCATACACCCAGACCTACACAGGTGCTCACACATCCACTGCGATACATTACATGTTACAGTTATGGATTTGTGTTTTTAGAAAAACCTTAGAAATTCATTGAAGAAAACAAAGGTTACAGGGGAGTTATAGTTAGGAAATGAAATTTAAAAAAAACCTTAGAAATGCACTCTAAAAAACAAAAGTTACATGGATGTTATAGTTAGGCTCACATTTCACTTATACAAAAGCAATGAAATTCAGCAGTTATAGTTACCTGAACTACCTATAACTTACGCCCCTCACAATGCACTGCTGCACTGCTTATGACCTAACATATTACATCACTCATGACATGTTCAGTGACATCACTGATGACATCTCAAATGACATCACTGATGACATCATCCACAGAACCTCTCACACACCCACTCGCATTCCATAGAACCTCTCATACACCTAACCCCACACAACCTCTAACATACCCATTCACAGACTCATACAAGGACTCACTCATCCATAGAGCCACTCACACATCCACTCACTCATGCATCCACTCACATACCCACAAACTCACCTATACAGCCACTCAGGGACCCACTCACTCATCAATACAGCCACTCACACATCCAGTCATACAAACATGCAGACACTTACACAGGCACTATTACACCCTAACAGCCACTGACACACCCAATCAATCATACAGAAACTCACCCACCCACCCACTCACTCACCAAAACAGGTTCTCACACTGCCACTCACTCACCAATACAGCTACTCACACACCAACTCACTTACCCACACAACCACTCACTAATCCCAAAAAACACTCACACACCTACAGAACCACTTACATTCCCATTCACCCATTCACGCAACCACTCATCACCCACTCCTACAGCCCCTCAAACAGTCGCTCTGTAATACAGCCACTCACCCCCAATCACACACCTATGCAGCCACTCACAGGGCCACAAACTCACCCATAAAGCTACTCACCCAGTCATTCTCCAATACAGCCACTCACCCATAGTGTTACTCAAATACCCACTAGCAGATCCATACAGTCACTCACACACCCATTCACATACCCTTACAGCCACTCAGACATCCACTCACACACTGATACAGTCACACAGTCACTCAGATGAGTTATGTTAGAAATAGATTTACTAATTACTTTACAGAAAGAATAGTAATTTAACTTATGCTGTAGATTAGTATATATATTTACGTCTCAAAAACGTTTACAAAATGCTCATACTCACTGGATGATGTCATGAGTGATGTCATTTGTGTGATCATCATTGATGTACTCAGTGATGTCACTGAACATGTCATGAGTGATGTAATATGTCAGGTCATTAGCAGTGCATTGCAGGGGCGTAAGTTATAGTTAGCTCAACTCAGCTGGTTTTGTACAAGTGGAATGTGAACCTAACGATACTGTCCCTGTAATGTTTCTTTTTTCCAGTGAATATAGCTATATATATCCACACACACACATACACACACACACACACTGGGGTTTTGTGTCTGGCCTCTTCATCTTTTGGCATTTCAGTTGTCACATTTTACTTCCAGCTGACGGTTGCATGCAGCACCATCTATTGCGATTAATTGCTTTACATTTAATGTACTGTACATTAAATTAAATGTAATTAAAATTATGTTAAATTACATTTAAGTACAATGATATGCTGTTTCTTGAATGTTGGTTGGTTCTTCAAAGTGAGTGCAGTTTGCAGCACTGGAGTAACACTCTATCCCTAAGTTTTCAAGCACCGTGAAGAGGTAGCTCAGCTTCTCTATGAAGTACATCCTCATGAAGTAAGGGCTGTGAATAGGAAGACAGACAAAACTGCTTACCAAAAAGTACATGTCAACGTCCAGAAAGAGAAATGGGTTATAATGATGGTAAATGTAGCACAATATTTTCTTGATTCATATTTTAACTTTCTATTTGTTATGCTTTGCACACGATATGTTTTGCTAATGTTGAATATAGTCTTTTGAAGAGATAAGACATCGGTGTTTGATCCAATTTGAAGTCTATCTTTTGACAGACTAAACTTTATGTTACTTCCATGTTCTTATGTGCAAAGTGCCCGTTACCATACGATACAATAGAGTTCATTACCCATCCTTACCTATTCCACTGCATCAAATAACTGCTGTGCATTCAGCACTTGGCAGTCATTAAAAATAATAGCTCTGTCGTATTCGTGTTTTTAAATCCAGGTACCCCATACCATTAATGAGACAGCCAGAATCCTTTGGGTTGACTTTGTATATGGTTTCTAGGCTTGGCAGGAAACCGATTTTGATTGCTGGAAAGTACATTGCTTACTCATGCTGACAGTATTTCCCTGCAGACTAAATAGATTAGTAGAAGTTCTTATGTAGTGAAAAGTTAAAAGGTTAATGAGGCTTCTCATTAATAATTAATGGCATAAGTGCCGAAGTGTCTTCTGTGCCCTTTCAATCAGTAATATAAACTGCAAGGCAATCCAATCATTTACAAACGAGCACATCTGGAGGCCATGAAGTAAAACATGTGTCTCAACACTAGGAAGTGGAAATGTGAGACACCTTGAGACATCTTGGGTCAGAAAACAAGATAGCGCCAACTCTCATTTAATATAAATTTGACAGAATAATAAAGAATTTTAATGGACACTCCAGCAGGCACTGACGAGCCAGGAGTTGTGTTAGAAACTGAGGTGAATTACTGCATTTATGCCAACGTGTCAAGGATAGGCACACAGGAACCCTGAACAGTGTTTATGCATGAGTACAATGCATCGCTCTTCCTCTTTGGCCTGGTTAGGTGCCTCGAGGGTTAAAGCTAGTTGCTTTGACAGGTATGAGGGGAGGGGCTTAAGGAAGGTGACAGCCGGTATATCTGGGGAGATAAGGCACTGAAAATAAATATTTGCTCTTTCACATGTAGTTATAAGATACATGGCCTGCGTACACAAGAACGCTGCGAAAGAGGCAATGCCCCTTGTTATTAGGAAGTATTTGGAGTTAGGAATGAAATGTAATATTCAGGTATTTTAAATAACACAACACAAGTCGCCCCTGTATATTTGAGGTTCGGTAGCACTTTCTATTAAAAAGCCATATTTGGATTCGTCTAAGTTTAGATCCTGTGGACGAATTTGCACGAATTTTAGAAATCACTTGGCGTGGGGAGACCAAGCATGGAATACTAACTTTCATGCAGATCTTTGTCAGAGAAAACAAGATGGATGGGCGGGGTGTCTGAAAAATATGGGTTTTCCGTTTTAGCTCCCATAGGAAATGTTGCGCTAAAGTAGACTATGGCTAAATCGATTTACACCGAACTCAGCATGAATGTATAACTTTACCCAGAAAGCGTTCTCTATTGGTTTGGTATGAATCGGTTTAATAGGTTTTCACATATAAGAATTTGAAAAAGTTGGTGAGCAGACTTTAAAGTGTTACACTGTTGCATAATTCTGCCAATTAGGATTCACAAATACTGGTGAACATGAAAAGCTTTACATTTTCTGAAAATAATATCCATTTCTGAATTCCGCAAGGGGTCACTTTGTAGATAGCTTCTTTGGGAGAGCCCAAGGCTCATACACACATTAGAAGTATAAACACACCTGAGGGTGTGACCTGCTATGACACCCCAGCCATTCTGACCGCTTTCACGTATTTTAATGCCCACTTATAAGAAACCCGTGCCTTAGCTTCGGAGACTGAAATAGCTTACCATTTAGATGGTGTGGCTTTACCATGGCTTTCCCTGGGACAACGGGAATATCTAGTACAGCCTGTTACGATGGACGAGGTGAAGGGGGTCATCCACTCCCTACCTAATGGCAAGGCCCTAGGAAAGGATGGCCTACTTTGCACGTTTTTATAAAGAATGTGTTGAGATATTGGATCAACCCCTTCATGCAGTGTATGAGGAGGCATTTACTAAGCAGATATTACCTCCATCCCTCAGGGAAGCCCTCACTATCACATTGTTAAAGCCTGATAAACAGGGTGAAAGATGTGCGTCTTACCGACCGATATCAATGATAAATACGGATGCTGAAATCCTGGCTAAAATCCTGGCCACCAGGCTCCATCCCATACTTATCCATATGGTGCTGCCAGGCCAACCCGGTTTCCTCCCCACTTGCTCAACAGCACATCATTTACAAACTCTTTTTGAGCTGCCATGCAATCTAGACAAATTTGTAAAGGCGGCTGCGGTCCTCCTGGAGGCTGCCAAAGCTTTTGATTCCATAGAGTAGACATACATGTTCACAGTCCTGCATCAAATGGGTATCACCCAGACATTCCTACAGTGGGTATGCCTGCTGTATACCAGTCTGCTGGCACAGGTGCAGGTCAATGGTAATACATCTGAGGTATTGTGCATATATAGGGGCATGTGACAGGGATGTCCATAATCCCTAATTTTTTGCGTTGGACCTAGAACCCCTGTCATATATGATTCGGTAGCGACATGCTGCAGCTGCACTGCAGTTCCGTCAACGCCGACTCGCCATATCGTTATATGCAGACGATATGTCGTTATATGTCCGAGACCTGGGCACGCACTTGGCATCGGTCATACAGAAATACATACGCTATAAGCGTTATTCAGGATTAAGTATTAATTGGTCAAAATTTACTATGTTTCCTCTGACTCAAGCCACCCTGCTGTATTTGCTGGATTTTCGTTGGGAGTGGAGCACGGACCGAGCCAAATATTTAGGGATTTGATTAATAGAGACCTGGAGTAACTATGGTAGGGTCATCTCGAAACTTGAGGATGGTCTCAGCTGGTCTCGGCTGCCTCTGTCACTTGGCGACAGGGTGGCAATCATGAAAATGATGGTACTGCCCACGTTTTTCTACCTCTTTATTAATATACCAATTGCTCTGACACAGCAATTTTTCAAAAAACTTAGAAGTCACATGATCGAACTAGCCTGAACAGAAAAGCAGCCTAGAATTATCTGGGACACGCTCACACTTCCCTGCAATCAGGGTGGATTTGGAGCCCCGTACTTACACCTATATTACTTGTAAGCACAGGCGCACTTTTCCCGCTATTGGTTCTATCCGCCCTACATGTATGCCACACCTTCTGATTAAAAGTGATGATGCACAGCCCATTCCGCTCAAAGCTATTTTGCCACATGGGTGGCCGGATGGGTTCTGAGAAGAGATCAACAACATCAATTGTATTACAAGGGCACAGAGAGCTCTTGACGCACAAGCAGTCAAGATTCCACTATATGCACCACTGCTCCCATTGCTGTGTCACCCAGCTATCTCAGTCACCCATGAAAAGAGGGTGCTTGTCATGCTTGGGGAGGCAAGGTTAAAGACAATGGGAGATGCATGTCCCGGGGAACTATGTAGCTATGGCTGAGCTGACATGTCAAGGAGCAGCACCAGACCCCCATCCTGACCTTCACATACCATTCTGTTTGGACTGCCCAGAGAGAGTTATACCCCAATTCCCTGCTGAACCCCTGACTCTCAGTGGGCTACAATTCATACTTACTAGCGTCACACATAGGAATCATATTACTAAGTTGTATAATTCATCGCAGAGGGATACACAGGCTGCATTGCACACAACTTTAGATACGTTGAACGCCATGCTTGATACAGCTGCGGAGTCTGGCAGGCTGGAGCTTTTGTTGTGCCCTTTCACAGCCAATTGTAGTTTGCAAATTATCTTTATCAAATATTTGCTGCAAATGTATTATACTTCGTTACGATTGTTTGAATATGGGCTTCATGAGGATGCAAATTGTGTGCGCTGTGGGGTCTTGGAGGCAGACTTCATGCATTTGACTTGGCTATGTGCTCCTATACAACACTTCTGGGAGCAGGTGGCAAATGCGCTTACTGATATGGTGCTGGGGTCGGTGGAGTGCACCCCTCGAATGTGCTTGCTTGGATTGGTAAAGCCACTACGGCTGTCCCGTCGTAAACTGGTGGCAGAGGCCATCCTCTTGGCAAAGTGATGGGTTGCTTACAGTGGGGGAAAAATCTGTACCAAAAACTGATCAATGGCTCAATGACATGGCATACTGCAGAAACCAACTTCGAGACCAAAAGACAATTGGAGCCCGTTTACAGCTTATCTACTGCCAAGGTCCGATGTAATCTAGTGTGCGAGAACATGTTTGTGATTTTTGGGCGTAATGAATATATTTGAGCTCGCTCTACTGCATTATACGGCATAGGTGTTTAATAATATTGCATGTAGCACTTATGGGCAGGGTGTTTTTGCTTGTGGTACATGATGTTAAAAGCCAAAAAAAAACAAAAAAAAAAAACAGATAGTTTCTTTGGGAAACCATGATCAAATTGTTGAATTTTAAAATGAATGAAAGTAAGATGTTGGAAAGTGGGTTATTGGTAGGGGCAAATGTAGGTCTGCCATTGGCAATAAGGCCACTAACACATTGTACGACCCAGCATAGGTCTTAGAAAATTATTCCTATGCTCAACCCTTGGCAACCTTGCTGCTAGCAGACAGGCCTAGGTTCAAAGACAGGTATGTAAAGCATTTAAAATACCATTCCAGTGAATAATTAAGACACAACACATAATAAAATTCTAAAACCAATTTATAAAAATAGGAAATATGTTTATCTTTAAAATGACACCGCAATGACAAACATCTAATGTAGGGAAACAGAGATATGAATTTTCAAAGATTTAATAAAATATAGCACTTATAAGATTATAGCACCATATTGTGATACCTGCTCGCAATAGACCGGGGCAAAGTCAAAGTTTCAAGCCGGGTGCGATGGAGCCCTGAGCGGCTACAGCCCCCGCAGGTCCCGGTCTCAGTTTCAACCTTCACACTTGGAAACTTTTCTGGAGCTTTTTCTCTCAAGGCCTCTTGAAGCCCCCGGCCAGTCCGGAGTCGGTGAGTGTTCGGCGGCTTGACTTGTGACGAGGTCCCACTGAACTTCCCTGGAGCGGACTTAGAAAATATTTCAAGTTAGCTTCAGCGGGACAACCCAGGAATCCAGGCCCGAGCGCGTTGGAAGGCAGTCGGCCTGGCTCTCGCTGTTGCTCCCGGTCACCTTTTCTACGAGAGGACTTAAAAACTTTTCTGGAGCTTTTTCTCACGGGGGCTCTCGATGCTTCTCATGTAGCCGGATCCGGTGAGGGTTCGCCAGATTCATATTTTCTCTAGTCCCGGTCAATCTCTGGAAGTTGGAGCAACGGAGCTTTTACCAATAACAAAACAAATATCCCTTGACCCACCTTTTGAACACCCCAATATGCTCTAAATGACCTACCTTCACCACAAGGAGTATTGAATTCAAATTAAAACCATACTATTTATTTTCACAAAATCAATAAAAAATGCATAGGTTACATACACTTTAAAAATAGTTATAATATGCAGTAAAAAATATTTCTACTATCTGGAGGAAAGGAGTCCCTCACACAAAATACATAAAAATTCAACAATACCAAAGGCAAATGCCTTTACATTTGATATAAATTAAATATGACCAGCATAATCAAGACAACAAAAAACATGTAAGACACTCTATTTGCCATATACAAATGCACATCAGCTCTTACTACTAGACACGTTTAGTCAATACGTTGTTTATATCCTTATTTGACTGTTCATGTGTCTGTTTTCCGATAGTGGTATTACAATTGCATCGACGCGTTTCGATGGTTTCTTAAATCTTATCCATCTTTATCAAGACATGAAACATTTTAGTTGTCTTAATCAAATGAGCGAATACTGTAAGTCTTCCACCCTCGAAGTCTTCTATACTCGAAGTGTGCTCCCTGCTTTCAAAGATATAAGGGTCCTGTGCTCTGTGTAGCTCTCTGGGCTGATTTGTATCTAATTCTTTTGGATTTGTGTTGCCCCACGTTAAAATCCGTATATAACTGGTATTTTTTGTCGGGTTTCAAATCAAGTCTTCTGTTGTCAATTCTGTTCCAGGTTTCAGAAAATAATCTGACCTTACGAGCTTCCCTCCACGTCAGTAGAACTTCCTTTAAAAACGCGAGAGCGGCGCTCTGAGTATATAGTTCCTCCGCTTGATACGCAGTCTTTTTCCCCCTTGCAGGCACTTCAGGCGTTTGTAACAATCCTCGAGGTCTGCCGGTAGCTCTATTGTTTAATATGTCTAGTAGTAAGAGCTGATGTGCATTTGTATATGGCAAATAGAGTCTCTTACATGTTTTTTGTTGTCTTGAATATGCTGGTCATAATTAATTTGTATCAAATGTAAAGGCATTTGCCATTGGTATTGTAGTATTGTAGAAATTATATGTATTTTGTGTGAGGGACACCCTTCCTCCAGATAGTAGAAATATTTTTTACTGCATATTATAACTGTTTTTAACATGTTTGTAACCTATGCATTTTTTGTTGATTTTGTGAAAATAAATAGTATGGTTTTAATTTGAATTCAGTACTCCTTGTGGTGAAGGGAGGTCATTTAGAGCATATTGGGGTGTTCAAAAGGTGGGTCAAGGGAATTAGTTTTGTTATTGGTTTAAGTACCCCATTTCCCTTGTCCTCTTCAAGGGGTTCCTCTCTCTTTTTTACGGCTATGGAGCTTTTAGCAGGACAAACCTGGTTGGCTTGGCCGGCTCGCGATTGAAGGCAGGCTGCCTGGCTGGCCAGGTTGAGTCGATCCCTCTATGGAGCTTTTGTTCAAAGTTGGTCCAAAGTTCTCAAAATTACTTGAACTTCTTCCTGAAGTTTCTCAAGGGGTACCAAAGTGTCTCAAACTCACTCCAAGGGACTGGAAGCTCCAAGATGGTCCTTGAAAGTTAAAGACTTCAGTTCCCACAATCCACTGGTACAAAACCCTTACAAATCCACTGATGGGTCTCCAAGATATGGATTTAGTTGGTGATGTTCCAGTTGAGCTCTTTTAACCTGTAGCTTTCAGGGAGTCCCCGCTTTAGTTCTTTTCCAGCAAGGTAATCCACAGGGCTATAGTTTCAGAGGGTGCAGTCTTCAGAGGTCAGGCCTTAGAGTTCCTTGCACAGCAAAATCTTCTCACCAGGTCACTTCTTGCTTCAGTAAGTTTCAAGCAGCAGATCTGGAGGGCTCTGGCCCTCTCAGATACTTATTCAAAATTCTCTGGGTCAAGCATCAGGTTACTCCTGACCAATGAGAGCAGGGTAACTCCTCAAGCCGATGACCACATCTCGTAGAGTGTGGCATTATTTTGGCCCAGAGTGCGGGCGTGGCTACGGCCAAGATGGAGCAGGACGTAGCGGGATGGAACTCCACCGGAGGCTCCCCAAAGCAGGCCCTGTACTCAGTACAAAGCTCGCCTCGATGGCCCCTGTCCGGCGCAATAACAGTGGAAGAGTGGCACGGACCCTCGCTGTTGTTGTTTTTACCTGGATTGGGACCTGCCCCGCAGATACTGATGTGGTGTCCCAACTGCGGCGTGATCCCCTGGGCAGACAGAACTCAGGCAAGTTCGGGGCTTAACTCCCCCCATAAGGCCACAGGACATGGCGCAGGCAGAATGAGCGAATACCTGTGAGCCGTGATCGTCTGCACGGCTGCTGCCTGGCGAGCTGACTGGGGGTGTGGGGCACAGAGTGACCGTACCCCCGTTGTGCCTCCCACCCACCTCTGTCTGTTGCGGCTCCTCAGAAGCCTGCTGGTGGCCGCATCAGAGGAGATGCACCGAGTGTGGAGGCGGCGCCCGAGCAGAACACACGGCCGTTGCCATCACGGCACGGTGGTGCTCTGTGTGCTCCCACTGCCAAGGAGCACCAGAGGTGAAGTGCCCCCCCCGGCGGAGAGCGGAGCTGCTGATGCGGAGGATCTGGAGACCCTGCTGTGTCTGCTGCAGCGCAGCACCTCTGGCATTGGCTGTGCCCTGCTGCTGTCCTGGGCGCTTTACATCGTGGTGAGCTGCGCTGTGGCTGAGGTCCCCACAGCCCTACTAATGGGTGACTGCTGTGTGGACTGGTCGGCGCCTAATACTGGGGGCAGTGGATAGTGGTGGGCGATGGGACTGCCGTCAGCACACTCACCCCCATAAGTCAAAAGGAGTGCACCCACTGTAATGCTAACTGCTGTGCTAAATGGAGCTGTTTTGACGCCGGCTGTGCCCTGGAAGACACCAATTAAGAAACTGTGCATCAAGGCGATGGTATACCGGAGCGCTTGTGGGGCTATGTACAGCAAGGGGACCTGCTGAGACCGATGTGAACACTGTTGGCTGACTAGTGATGACGGCTTGCACCTGCCCCACCTAAAATCCAGGGACAACGGCGCTTGCGGGCCTACCGGGCTGCCGCAGCGGGGGTCCGAGAAGGTGTCTCTGGCACACAGTGTTTTGGAATCTGCACCGATGTGGAGGTACCTGCTGCTGCCCTCGTGGCCAATGGCCTATTGACGTGGAAACAACTCCACTCTGCTGGACTGCACCCACATGTTTTCTACGTGAGGCGCCCGAGCAGCGACCGAGGAACGCCTGGCTGGCACTTGCGGGACATCACGCCAGAGGTGCACATTATACCTGCCCCTTTCTCGGACATGCAATGAAGCCGCAACTAGAAGTAACAAAGGATAAAGCATACAAATAAATACAGACACAATGCATTCTGTATTGAAGCGACTTGTCCAGCCGGACAGTGGTCAGCAAGTATTTTTACTATATAACACAAAATACAAAGAGAAGATCCTTCGACACTCTCACGGTGTGGGGCACAAGCCTGTGCCTCTGTTACACAAAGACATTTTAGTACATTCAAAGTGAACAAGAAAGGGCTTTTTAGGCAAAAAGCTTAGATTGTTCATTAATTCTCAATGTGAATAGATATTCTGAGATGCACCATTACATCAACACAGTACATGGTATGCACACTGTATATGGCACATGAATTGGTCGACGGGGTCTCGATCCCACATTTAGATTACTGGGATCATCATCAGGACATTTCATAAATGCCTAATCGGTACAAGCCTCAAAAACCTAAAAACAAAGCGTGAGGAAAGAAAAGATTAAGGAACTGAGCAGAGGTCTCTTAAATCAATTTCAGCGTGATGGTAAGTGCACATAGGTTGTTGGTGGTTGGGTGCACAGACTATGAGGATTACCGCTGTGAGCGTGAGGAACGGGAGGCAATGTACAAACCATTGGAGGGATCAGTAAAGGCTTGCTGTGACTAGCGGTATTCCCCGTGGGTGGGAATCTACTGATGTGAAGAAGTATTGGTGAGAAAATGCCAGCTCCACGTGTTCGAGGAACGAGCGTGATAATACCAGGAACACGGAGTCGTATCCGCTGTGAATCGGCCGACCCAACCGGTAACACCAATACTTCTTCACATCAGTAGGTTCCCACAAACCCAAGAAACGTTACTTTCAAATCCTGTTACGCGCAAAGCAGCGCAGGAGTGAGACACAGTTGACTCATGTCGGATGGCACCTGGGTGCGGACCGGGACAGGAGGGACACAAACCCCACAGCCACTGCCAAAGCTTAAAACAGACAAGATGGCAAAGCATGGAACCACAGATCAAACGGCAAATAAATTAGATGCGGTACTTGCTGCGATGGAATGGCTGGAAGAAAACATCAATCAGACCCGCACCTCTCTGAAATCTAAAATCGATAAGGTGGCGATTGACTTAACTCATTTGCATGCACATCACAGGAAGCTAACAGACCGCACTACCGTTCTGGAAGTCACACTTGCTGACATCAAACCACAGGTGCTCCAAACAGATAAGCATGTACATGACTTGCTCAACCGAGTGGAGTTCCTGGAGAGCACGGCTGAGGACGCTGAAGGGCGGGCGCAAAGAAACAACATACGCATAGTGGGAGTGCCGGAGCGATGGGAAGGAAGGGAGCCTGCGCTACACATGGAAGATTGGCTCAAAGGCCTTTTACCGGAAGGAACCCTCTTGCCTCACTTTGCCATAGAACGCGCACACAGAGTCCCTGCATGGCGCCCCCCCACGGGGTCGAACCCTCGGCCCATGCTCCTCTGAGTTCTCAACTATAGAGATCGTGACTCCATTCTACAGGAAACCAGGATACTGCCAGACATCCAGATATACTATCATAAAATAATGTTCTTTCTGGACTATACCATCCAGGTACAGAGGCAGTGACACTCTTTTATGGCAGTGAAGAAGCGTCTTCGGCAACACAGCCTGAAATACTCTCTGCTGTTTCCAGCGCGCTTGCGAGTAGTGGCGAGCGACAAAACGCATTTCTTCGCTACACCGGAAGAATCTGAGGATTGGCTAGACACCTTCACCACTGCGGGACCTCGAGATGCCTCTGTGTCGTTCACCTTACCAAAATTGAAGGGCCCCTTTCGCCACCGTCGGAGGGAAAGAAGATTGACGGGAGCCCGGAGGCCGCCCTCGCCGCTGCTAGGACCACACACGGACCCGATTCTATGCGGCCAATGAGATGCCCTGCAGGCGGTGGCAGAGATCAGCGGTTCTTTGGGAGCTGAGGACGCATCAAATTCGAGCCAACGCGACCTGTCCAGCGATGATGAACAGGTGTACGGTCTGCAAAACTCGCAGGACTCGTCTGAGCAGCCGGACATTACTCCGCAGACAGCTGATACCATCATACGAACATTGCAAGACTTTATCCTTGATTGGACTACACACTGTGGTATAGTGATATATATGGAAAAGTATCCAGCTGTTACAGATGTGTACATATGTGGAGGCTGCGGTTCAGCCACTGAGACGTGTGTGGAGCGGTGAGTGCCATCATGTTATTGGTGGGGAGGGAGGTGTTTGCTCCCATGCTTTTTCATGACTGCATTGGTATCAGTGTGCGCTGTTGGCCTGGCAGGGACCCCTAGGATGGGGCGCACAGTTTGTTCAAATTACACTGCACTGTGCCTGTAGACGGGGCACCTCTGGAATATGAGACCCATACGTTGTTAATCACCTGAACGTAACATGCAGCGCACCCCCCCAGGTAGTTTTGACTGTTACCTCTATTGAGGGTTTGGACGATTGCTGGTTCCATCATCGCCCTTTTGGAACTTTTTTATGTTTATGTTATTGTATTGGTTTGTTATGAGACACCCCTTATTGTACACCTTTCTCACTCGACGAAAACTGCAGCGAGTTGTCATGTGGGGGATGTTGTGCACCACAAGGTCATATATACTGTGTCTGACTGATGGGTTGCTAGGGACACATGGTAGGTTTGTGCATTTTAGAAGATATGTCTGCAGTTAAAATTGGTACATGAAATGTGCAGGGCATGCACACGCTGTCACGTAGGTATCAGATATACTCATACCTCAAGAGACACCATATACAAATAGCTCTCTTGCAAGAGACGCATTTGGCCAATTCAGAAATCCAACGCTTACACCGCCGCTGGCGAGGCCAATTATACGCCACAGGGTATTCAGCATATGCAAGAGGTGTGCTGATTTGGGTGCAACCTGGGTTTCCACTTAAAATTGCAAAAACACAGATAGACGCAGATGGCAGATATGTAGTGGTGAAGGGCTCGCTAGATGGCAGGCAGGTTGTGATTGCATCACTGTATGCCCCCAACACTGACCAGGCAACCTTTTTTGATGATATATCACGCATCCTAGCGCCGTGGCATGATACACCTATGCTTCTGGGGGGAGACTGCAATAGCGTACTTGACGCCACACTGGACCGATCCATTCCACCCCTACCGGGAACAACAACACACAATGCCATGAAGGCGCTGACTAACTGGGTGGGGCAGTGGTGACTCAGGGATATCTGGAGACAACGTAATCCCCATGACATGGTGTATTCTTACTATTCCGGTGCGCACGGTTTGTATGTGCGATTAGACGGTACATGCTTTCGGAGGAATTGCTTCCACAAGTGTACGCGGTTTATTATTTAGGCAGGACACATTCAGATCACAACCCGCACATATTGGAGGTATTGTGGGAGCGCCCCCGGCCGCCGATCCCAACCTGGCAGATGCAGCCAGACATGTTTCTCGATGCACCCTTTCAGAGCCTACTGGCCACAAACATAATACACTACTTTGAAGAAAACACTGACAATGCCACAATCCCCAAAATTGAATGGGATGCGTCTTAGGTTTCATCACTGCAAAACGAATAATAACCAAGAGATGGAAACACAAAGATTCTCCGGAGATACCCCATTGGCTAAAATCCCTAGAACACTGGGCGCAGGCGGAGAGCACCACTCTACATAGGAAAGAAACGGCTGGGCTGCGCAAGTTTCCCATCGCACAGGCCTGGGATGACATTTTAAAGGTTCTCTTACACACAAACGCAGCCTTGTGTGCCCCCCCGCAGAGCAAGCAGGAGATGATACCTGAAGTGCTGCCTGGGTGGCGTACATAGGCCGTGAGCACAAGACACTCTTGGACATGATTGTTAGGTTAGACAATGACCCCACATTCCTTCATGTCACTACATGGACGTTACCTTAGACGCATGACACCTTGGCATCCACACAATCACAGTTTGACCAGGTAAAGCAACCCAGAACTGTTAAAAAGTGTGCAAGTCTCGGCAGGTCCTTACTCGAAGGGATACAATACACCGGATACATGTTTCACTGTGTACTTGATATCTCTTTTACTTTTGCTTTCAGATTAAGTTTATTAGTTATGATTTCAAGGTTAAAAAAACTAAAAATGAAGATGTCTTGCAATCAGAGATGTTGCTCACTTCTTATCTCCCATGCTTTATTGTCTACTGTTATTTAACAATTGTAATGCAAACAAGTTAAATGTAATTGTGATAATGGGCATGTTCGGACTTGACTACTCGCTGTACGGAGAAGATGCATATGATAGATAGGTCCTGCCCCTCGATTAGAGGTGACGGTATACGGGAGTCATATGCCCATGCCAAATTGCCAATACACGTTACCCACTGCGAAACAGATGTAAATTGTGCTGACTTACCATGTGGTAACATCTGGAACTATATATGCAACGACACAGCAATATTGATTCTGTATGTAAATACCATATATATCTGTGCTTGATTTGTTTACACTGAGGAACTGATTTTAAAAAAATGCAATAAATATATTTTTTTTTAAAAAGGGGGAGGGCATGTAACCCTGAAAAAAAAATAAGAATAATTTCTTTTGGCCCAGAGTGCATCAAATCCTCCGAATCCATAATGGCTGATTTTCCAGCAGAGAGTCAAGACCTGGCTAAACACACCCCTGGCTTATTTCCCTAGACTCTCCCACTACCATCTGCACATACCTTCCTTAAGCGTAGCCCTGGCTCTAGGTCAAGAGTGTAAAAGTGTAACTGACACCCAGGCCTCCCCTCTGCCTTTGAAGAGCATGGTTTACAACTCCACCCTCTGGCCTGGCATTCCTATCGACCAACACACTGCCCTCCCAGCAGAGTTGGTAACACCGGGGGTTCTTTATCACCTCTTCAAAGCCGCCTAGCTAATCCACTTAACTATGACCAAGCAGGGCAGACATCTGAGAGTCTGAATTTGGACTTACAAACAAGAAAGTCTTATAATTTCTTGTATGTACACTTTAGGAGAGATTCAACAATATGATATTTTTGGATTTACTACTACCATTCTGGGAAGTCTTTGAATTGTCAGGCTAGTCCTCTCCTATCAATGGTTATTTATCAATAACTTCCTAATATGTTAACCTATGTAACAAGGGATTTGCAATGGAAAAAATGACTTGGGCCATTTTTCCAGCAATAGGACTTACAAAAACATATTTTATAAGTACTTGCATTATATCTACAGGAACCCCACCCCATGTGCAACTAGGGGAGCCATTAGGGCTTCTGAATCTGTAGAAATAATGCAGGTTCTCCTTTTACTGGGCTCCTAGATTCAAAGTTGAATTTGGGCATCACTTTACCACAATGTGGGGAGTGAAATGTGAGATTTCACTTTACCCAGGCATATACAAACTCATTTTAAAGGGTGTACCTTATAGATAACCAACCCCACACCCCTGGGATACCTAGGGGAGACCCTGGGGGTCACAAATATGCCAAAACATTGTAGGTTATTCATTTTTAAGCGCCCCTACCACCAAAGTTGAGTTTGGGCACAATGTACTTTTTAAAAGCAATCCTGGCACCCAGGGCTGTTTTTAAACTGGCCTCAGGCTCCAGCATTGCACACATCCAAGTGCAGAAAAAGCTGCTGGCCTCTAAAGGGTACTGGGGACTTCTAGATAGTTTCAATTCCCTGCCCTATTATATACTAGGGTCTTAGGGGGTAGGTAATACCAATTACACGGGTACCCCACCATACCATAGTGTACCCTAGTGTATGTTAGGTATTTTAACTGTATTCTAATGTGTTCCTTTCAGCTTAGCACTGGCCCTGGGCCTGGTTAGGCACAGCCCAGGTCAGTCAAAATCAGTCACCACCAGCATCAGTCAGCAAAAAGTTGAGGGGTGCCCAGGGCACAGGATGACTTTGCAACATAAGATAAAATATAAATGATTTAATCTGTAAATGTTGCGCCTATGGCTTACAAAAGTAATATACTGTTACGTCAAGCGAACTTTTCTGGTCACAGAGGTATATTCTGTTTGTGAGTTGTTTGGAAATAAACAATACCCAGAACCATGTTTTTGGAATGTATACTGGGCTGTACATTAATTCATGAGATAAAATGTAATGAATTAATTTGAAAAATGTAGTTGTAAAATGACCCTCTCTGCAAGGTCACCTCCAGACTGTCTGCCTTCCTCATCCACTTGTTGCTGAATTCGTTTTTGCTGGCCTTAGGAGTCTGAGCATTTTACTTCTGCTAACCAGTGCCAATGTGCATGTGTTCTCCCCTAAAAAATGGTAACATTTGTTCACACCCAATTGGCATATTTTATTTACTTATAAGTCCCTAGTAAAGTGCACTACAACGTGCCCAGGGCTCGTAAATTAAGTGCTATTAGTTGGCCTGCAGCACTACTTGTGATGCCCACTTAAGTAGCCCTCTAACCATAACTCAGGCCTGCCATTGCAGAGCCTGTATGTGCAGTTCAGACTGCCATTTTGACCTGGCAAGATAAACCTTTTATCATGAAATGCATGACGTAATGCACACCCTTTTTATTTTTTGAAATTTTAACAATTTTTCACTTTTGCAAACATTGTCTGGCATGCAACCCCTGGTGCGAGCTCTGCCCAAACCACGCTGTTGAGTAGTGAATATGAAACTGATCACCTGATTAGATGTATCAGTCCCAATGTTCACAGCCCATTTATGGGCCCATTGCCCAATTCAAAACCAACGTAATTGTTCTTCCTTTCTTTTATTAGATAAAACTGATAACAGAAAGGATAAACAATTACGTTGGTTTCGGATTGGACAATGCGCCCAGAAAGGTAAACAACGTTTACCACAAATCTTTCTCCCCGTAGGGAATCACAACGCGGTTGTTACAACTACCGCATTATGATTCTGCATACCAGTACTCCGCAAGTCGGAACAACGACTTGCGGAGGGGGGTGGGGGGAGGTGTTGGAATTAAAATCCAACGCCTTCCCTATTGTCCACACAGACTGGAATTAGAATAGTAAATTATACTATTCCAAGATACAGCAACCCCCTCCGCAAGTCGTTGTAACGACCGAGTTGTGATTCCCTGCGGGGGAAAATACAGCGGCATAATGTCACACATTCGTCCAGAAATGGGCTGTGCACCTTGGCACTTTTACATCTAATCAGGTGATCAGTTTAATAATCACAAGATAAACCTTTTGACAGGTTCAAACCTTACCTTTTTATACATATTTCTACCCTAAGGAAGGCCCTGGACAACCCAAAAGGCAGGGCGCAATGTATTTAAAAGGTGGGCCATGAATTTTTAAGTTTTCCATGTTCTGGTAGTGAAAAACCCCAAAAGCTCGTTTTCGCTACTGCACAGCCTATCTCTCCCATATGAAAACCTTGGGATTACCTTATTACTTTTTATTTTTGTGTAATTTCCAATTATGAAGGCATAGACTTTTCGAATTTGAGGCCTCTGGAATCACACTTTAAAAACCAAATTTACAGTGGAGTCAGATTTTAAATTGCAATTCTGAAAATGACACTTTTATAACGTTAGCATTTTTTTACTTTAGCCTTTTTGTGCTGCTGCCGGTCTTCGATCACACATCTGGGGTGGGTGACAGTTGGGCTTCGTGTAGTACCTCTAGATAGCCACACCCTTTGGGAGCTTAGGTGTGACCATACTGGCAGGATGAAAGGGAGGAGCTGGACCCAGCCTCACTTACACCTGTATAGGTTCTGTCATGTCTCCAAAGAAAGAGCTCCATACCCTCTGTAGTGAATTTGTAGCAAGGGCAGGAAGGGAGGACCTCAGAGCACTTCAAAATCCTTCCTTTGAAGTCTCCACCACTTCAAAAGGCACAACTGGGTATAAGTACTGGACCTCAGATACTACAACTTCAGTACATTTCCGATCTGTGAAGACTCTGTCAGGAAGAAGTGCTGCTGTGCTGCTAAAGGACTGCCACTCTGCTGTCCTGCTGCCTGCTATACCCCTAAATGGGTAAAAAGGAATGGATCTGCCTCACTTCAACCCAGAGTGGCTCCAAGAGTTAGCTCGCTGGCCTCCTGATCTGAAGTCTCAGTAACATAAAAGGGCCTGCTTCTGCACCTGGACTCTGCCATGTTTGAGCCTGCCCTGACAAGTGGTCTGTACCCTTGGAAGTGGGCCTAAGCTTTTTACTCCAGCAAAACCCAAGCATCTTTTGTCAAACCAAAACATCACAACTGTTGCATGGATCAGAACCAGAGGATTGCTCATGTTGATTAGATTAGAACCGGTGCATCGCCTCTACATTATGGATCAGCCCCGACGCATCACTTCAGAACCACCACTGCGCAACTCTCTTCCTGCTGCAAGGTTCTCGCATCCCCTTTGACGACATCCTCAACACCGAAGCCAAATCTTCGCATCGCACTCTCCATTCATTGGAGCTGACGCACTGCAGCCATTGCGTGAATCAGAAGCAGCACATCTTCGTCACTCGGTGGATCGACACCGACGCATTGCTTCGTCTGCTCCCCACATCTTTGACGTCAACGCTTCTAGGATTGGAGTTCTTTTGTTCAGATGGCCTCATTGGTCCTTGTATCCAAGCCATGTTCTCTCATCGTTGGACTGAACTTTTGACTTTGTCCTGGTCCGGCACTACCAAGTATCCCAAGTAAGCGCTTATTGCTTCTAATTGCTATTTTATAGTTTAGTCTTGTTAAATTCCTAACTCAAGTTCTACTTATTGGATTTTTGGTGCTTTGATCTTGTTTGGTCTTGTTTTGTCATTTTGGTCTTGTTTATTACATTAAGATCTTTATTTCTATCTCAGTGTGGATTCTTTTGTTTGGTGTTTTTATTGTTTTACAGTTGTAAGGGTTTCACAAATATTTTACACATTGCCTCTAGGTTAAGCCTGACTCTTCTATGCCAAGCTAACAGAGGGTGGGCACAGGTTCATTTGAGGTTGGCCTGCTACTTACCCTGACTAGGATTGTGGTTACTGCCTGACTTGGGCTCATACCGTAGTCAAACAACAACCCAATTTCTAACAAGTATAAAGAAAGCCTAATTTTTAAATATGCTTAAGAATGTGTTTGGCAATAGTAGTTCTTCATACCACTCTGATTTTGCCGTTACCCTTAATATTATGTGAATAATAGGGTGTTGCGCAAAATAATCAACTATTAGGTATATCCACACTTCTTCTGCTCAAAACAATGACCCACTTCTGTGTGGGTCAATGTATCACTGACAGAAAATAACCTAAAATGCATGTATGCATCAAGCTTTTACCTTGGAATTTCAATCTTTCTGGGGATTTGTGTAGCTAGGATATTAGGGCCCAGGGTCGGAAATCATCCAGGGAAAACTACTTACTAGCAACTGAGTTACTGGTTGAGGTGGGTGAAACACTTCTCAAGCAACAGCCACAATCCTAGTTGTTGAACTTGGCCCTCTTGGCAGGGTCATTCCTGGAATTTGTGCCTTCCTCCAATATTCTCTCTGACCTGTTTTTGTTGGTTTAATGACTCTGGGCACTTTACAACTGCTGACCAGTGCTAAAGTGCATATGCTCACCCTACTGAAAAGTGTATATGTGATTGGATTCCATGATTGGTGTGAGAAGTTGGCCCGATATGCAACGTTCGCTATTCTAGCGACCGCTATGTATCGTTCCAACGACCCTTATGGTGTTTGGTTGTAAGTCAACCTATAGACCAGCTATCCTAGTAGCGTGGATACGAGCAGTCTAAGGCTAAAGACTCGAGAGGGCGTGTTAAGCCAGCTGTTTATCACACATGTACCCCTTGAATACCCAGTGAAAGGACACCACACAAGTGTTATGAAAATAAACAGGATATTTATTAAGAATCACAACAGCCCTGTACTCTTTATGAGGACAGGGTACTAAGCACAAACCAAATCTCTTTAGCAAATACTTCAAGTGCACAGTTTAAAACAAGTGTCCGAGGACACGGAAAGGTTAAGGTCTCGGGCGGACCCGATAAGGCAAGTCGGAAGCGAGGGACTCGGGACCCTAGAGTAAGGAGGCTATGCAGGCACCGAAATGCCGAGTTACCTAGCCACGAGGGCTGCGGCTACACAAGTCTTACAGGCGTCGGGGTCTTTGCTGACGAGCCAGGAGCCGGAAGAAAGGAGTTGCTGGCCGGCGACCAGTGCTGAATAGTTCGTAGAGATCCAAGCCTGGATCGGAGATTGATGAAACCTGAAAGCAGAGGGGACCAAGTTCGTACTACTAGCCAGTAGTCAGAGGGTACCAGGAAGGCACCGGTTGGCCGTCACCTCGACTAGGTGAGTGGGCGACGCTAGGCTCTGCAGTCTCACGGACCAGGAGGCGTTGTCGGCGACCACGGTGGAGGTGCGAGCTGTCCCACGAAGGATGATGCTGTCGGCGTCGCTGGGCCCAGGATGGGGCAACAAGCCTTGGCAGATCTCAGGGCCACGGGGTGGGCCTAAGATGGCGTCTTGAGTGGACCAGGAGGGTCCGGGGTGCTTCTCGCAAAGATGGAAGCAAGGGCCAGTCTGGAGCAACCAGACCAGCGGTGATGATTCTCGGATGTCGTCACAGAAGGGCACAAGCCAGCGGCGAGTGACCAGACAACGTGCTGAGCAGCGAGCAGAAGGGCCCCACGCAGATCGTGGAGATGCTGGGAGACTGCACTTCGGTGCTAGAGCGGCTCAGGGTCGGGGCTTCTCGGACCCCAGAGCACTCACCAGAGAGTTACCTCGATGGTCGTGCTGGTTTTTAAGAGCGTGCAGGTTCTGATGATGGCCGGTCCCTCGAGGTCTCGTCGCACCCACAGATCACAGCTGAGCTGATGACGTGGGTAGAGGTCAGAGGTGCCAGGGAAGCCGGTTCTCGTCGAGCTGGGCCGTCGGATTCCTGAGGAAGGACTTGCAGCAAACCGCAGAGTTCTTAGATGGTGCCTGCTGATGCAGGGTGACTACTCCTTAGCCACAAGGGAGAAATCTTGAGAAGAGTCTTGAGTGTCCTTTCGTAGAAAGTAGTTCTTGATTCAAAGATGATCTAATTTGGAAGGGTCCCCGCTCCGGCCTTTATCCTAAAGAAAGGGGTGGGTACATGACTAGGTCCTGCCCTAAGGGTGGGACCAGGAAGGGGGGTAGTTACGCCCCTCTCCCCTGCCGGGCTTTCCCCAGGCCAGGGCTGTCGCCCCTGGAACTGGTTCTAACCGGCAGATGCGTAGTGAACACCGGGGTGCCACTCCGCAGTCACCTTCTCGCCAAAGCCCTACCTACCCAGAATACACAAACCCTGTCTGGGACGGTGCGAACAGCGCCCTCGACAGGAAACCCTTTGTCCAAGCGCCCCTCGCTGGAAGGACTCCCAGCAGCAGGAGGTCAGACTTGTGTCTGTGGTGGCAGCATCCATTTTGTGGAGCTGAGGCTTCAGTTAACTTTAACCGGGGTTCACAGTTACGTACATGTCGTGTCCCTCTAGAAGGGTGGAATGCTAACCTCCCCACCAGAGTTGGGGAGAGGGCAGCACCCCGATTCGTATGACACCTTACTCGACATGCCTTGATAACACGACACCGGAGTTACCGATATGGTACGCGTTATCATGGAACAGCTATTGGGTCTTGATTCCGCAAGCTGCAACCGGGCTCGGCTCGGGCCTGAACCTAGCTCACACGAGCCCACGCACTCTGCCTTCAGGATTGTTAAGGCCTGCCATAGGAGTGACTGATAGGAACTCGGGTGTCCATTGTATGGTTAGATATAGAGCTACTATACCTAAAGCGAAGGGTGGTTACACGTCTTCGCCCCAGCTGTCGTGCAGCCAGTTGTGTCAAATTTAGGAGGCCAGCCAGGGGTGGCATAATACATGCTGCAGCCCCTGGCGGCCCTGGGTACACCTATGCCCTGCGTTACGGGGTCTGATAAGGGGGCCCAGTACCAATTGGTAGATGCACCTAGGGTACATGGAATCCATTTTAAAGAGAGAGCAGTAGGCCTGGGGTCCTGATTGGCAGGGTCCCAGGTCGACTATGTCCAAAACCAGCTAAAACACAGGGCAAAAAAAGTTGGGGGCAACCATAGTCAGGATGTACCTTCCTACACAACCCTCCCCCAAACGAAAGGAGATAAGGCTATCCTTGTCCAGGTAAGCCTCTATTACCTAAGTGGCCATATAAGGAAGGACCAGCTCTGGCTTGGTTTCCCCCTGTGTCATGGTCCACTAGGCAACCCCTCACCCTAAGGGTATCTGAGGGTCTCCACCATAGGGAATCTCTGTCTCTGGTGTGTCTTGGGAAAGAAGAAGGCTGATGCTGGGATGGAGTACTGAAGTGAGGCTCCTCTACCTTTGGGCTCAACTTCCTCCCATCACCATTCATCATGTGTGCCTTTCTTTCTTTAGCTGAGATGCACTGAGCTCTCAGGGTCAGCCTCTGGCTACCTAAAGCTGGAGGCTGAGTCCCTCTGTTTGGCTTACTGGAGGGACAGGTCAGGTCTGGGGTTTTTAGGCCCCATGTTTGGCTGTGCCCAACAGTGTCCAGCTGCGGGAGTTCCCTAACTACTTTTAAGGGGGACCCCTCAGGAGTCTGTTCTATTTTCACTTGGCTAGGTTTACCAGCTTCAGTGATCCTAATCGGCTGATTAAGGGGTTCTTTTGGACAGGGGGCCCTTTGGGGTCCACCACTGGCCTCCCTGTCCTCTTCAGCCCTGGGCTGACTGAGGCAGGGTAGAGAGGTGCAGGTTACCTGCTCCAGACTGGGTCCCACCTGGGAAGGGTCCACTGCCATCAGGGGCTCTGCCAGGCTAGGCCTGACTACCTCTGGGGCAGTTCCTTCAACAGGGGTAGAGTCAGTTCCCTGAGGAGGCTGGCTCTCACCTAGTGTCTGGGAGGGGGCAGACTCTTCTTCCTCCTCAATGCTCTCTGTTTGAGTGGAGTGATCCATTGTTTCAGGCTTCACAACCTCACTATCTGTTTGAGTAGAGGCTGAGACCATTTCAACCTTGCCAACCTTTTCAGGAGGGCACTCAGTTTGTGTTTGGGCTGTGACTGTCACAGCCCTCCTATCCTGCTCTGGAAAGTCTGTCTGAGCCTGGGCAGTGGCTACCACTGCCCTTCCAACCTTTTCAGGGAGGAATGGTGTTTGGACTGGGGCTGTAGCTATTACTGCCCCACTAACCTGTCTGGATAGGCCTATCATTCTGGAGTGAGCTTCTTGCTCCACCTCAGCCCATGCTGAGAGTTCCAGGTCATTCCCCAGTAAGCAATCTACAGGTAGGTTATCTGTCACTGCCACTCTCATGGGCCCTGTGACATTTCCCCAGCTGAGTTTGACTACTGCCATGGGATGCCTTCTCTTCACTCCATGAATATCTGTCACCTGGTAAGTAAAACCAGGGGTCAGTTGAGCAGAGGGGACCAGATGGTCACTCACCATGGTGAGGCTGGCCCCTGTGTCTCTGAATGCCTCAACTTTCCGACCATTCACTAAAACTTCTTGTCTATACTTTCCCAAAATGTGGGGTCCAGTAGTGAAGTTGGCAAACCCCATGCCAGTCTCACAGACAAGAGTGTGGTCAGGGAACCTGGCTAGGCCATAGTCCTCCTGATTGCCCAAAGTAATGCCCACCACATTCTTGGGGGCACTCCCACCACCTGGGGGATTACCACTAGTGGTAACAGGAGGTCTGGGAGTGTTACTTGGGGGTATATTTTCCTTATTGCTATTTTTAGGGCACTTGGCATCACTTTTGTAATGGCCCACCTGTTTACAGGTATGGCAATAAGGTTTCTTCTGTTCTGAAGGAGTGTTCTGGGACCCACCACCCTTGTTGGAGTTTTGGGGCCCTTGGGAAGTCTTCTCTGTGGATTTATCCCCACCCTTCTCTTGAGGCTTGGTTGATTCCTTTTTCTGGTCACCACCCTGGTTTTTAGGCCTAACCCTGGTTCTGACCCATTTGTCTGCCCTCTTACCCAATTCCTGTGGAGAGGTCAGATCAGAGTCTACCAGGTGCTGATGTAATAACTGGTTCTGACAATTATTTAAGATTTGCTCCCTTATAATTAGATTATACAATCCTTTAAAATCAGTAACCTTACTACCCAGCAGCCAGCCTTCAAAAGCCTTAGTGGCACAATCAACAAAATCAGACCAATCTTGAGACTGCGTTTTCTGGGTATCCCTGAACAGCACCCTGTACTGCTCAGTGGTTAGGCCGAACCCTTCAACGAGTGTATTTTTCAAGATTTGGTAATTGTTAGCATCCTCCACCCTTGTGGTGAGGAGCTTGTCTCTTCCTTTTCCTTCAAAGGAGAGCCACAAGATAGCTGCCCACTGACTCTGGGGAACACCCTGCACAGTGCAGGCCCTCTCCAAAGCAGTAATCCATTTGTGGATGTCGTCCCCTTGTTTAAAGGGGGGCACTATCTTACCAAGGTGTTTCGTATCGAAACTCTTTTCCCTATTACTAGGTACATTGCTGCCACCAGTGGGGACTACCCCACTTAACTGTTGCTCTCTTGCAAAGGCAAGCCTTTCTTTGGCCAGGGCAAGTTCTTCCCTTTCGATCCTTAGATTAGCTGCCCTTTCCTTAGCTTCGTACACTCTCCTCTGGGGGGACGTCATCCCTCTCTGAGACGAGTTGTGAGAGCCATTGGTTTGAAGGGATCTGCCAGAGCCTCTTGACAGAGATCTGGCTCGTCCATTCCCAATGTTAAGCTGACCTGATAGTGGCCCCAGGGGTCCCCCAGTACCGCTATCATGTTTGCTTAAGTTGGACCTGCTTAGTCTGACGACTTCTACCTGTCCCTTATCTGCCTCATCCCCAGAGAGATCCTCATCCTCATCCTCCTCCAAATCTTCGTTCTCAGTTGCGAGGTGGATGAGGTCAGGATCGTCCCGGGTTCCCTCGAGGGGAGGCATGTCTCCTTCTGGATTAGAAGAGCTACGAAGTTTCTCAGCTCTTCTGGCATCATAAGTCTCTAAGAGACCAATCAGAAAGGACGTTGTGGGGTTAGACCCCTGCTGAATCTTCCTGGAGTGACACAGCCGTCTCAACTCCTTGAAGCTCAGCACAGTATATCCTGAAGGGATGACCTGTGGAGGGTCAACTGACACAAGGGGAGACCCAGAGTTTCCTCCTTTGTCCGACATACTGTTTCTAGTGTGGTGTAAGTGATGCACCTACCTACACTATGTGTTTACCTACTGTTCCCTTGCTAAGAGTTGTAGCCAAGGTGTGCTAAGCCTTGAGGAGCTACAACAGCTGGTTCAGTAGAACTCAGAGTATTCTAAGCTTTTAGTTATATGTACTAACAGTACTTGTGCGATCTTTCAACAAGATATTCTTAGGATACGTGTGGTAAAACAACAGCAAGCTCAAATCCCAACCGCTGCTCACCAATGTGAGAAGTTGGCCCGATATGCAACGTTCGCTATTCTAGCGACCGCTATGTATCGTTCCAACGACCCTTATGGTGTTTGGTTGTAAGTCAACCTATAGACCAGCTATCCTAGTAGCGTGGATACGAGCAGTCTAAGGCTAAAGACTCGAGAGGGCGTGTTAAGCCAGCTGTTTATCACACATGTACCCCTTGAATACCCAGTGAAAGGACACCACACAAGTGTTATGAAAATAAACAGGATATTTATTAAGAATCACAACAGCCCTGTACTCTTTATGAGGACAGGGTACTAAGCACAAACCAAATCTCTTTAGCAAATACTTCAAGTGCACAGTTTAAAACAAGTGTCCGAGGACACGGAAAGGTTAAGGTCTCGGGCGGACCCGATAAGGCAAGTCGGAAGCGAGGGACTCGGGACCCTAGAGTAAGGAGGCTATGCAGGCACCGAAATGCCGAGTTACCTAGCCACGAGGGCTGCGGCTGCACAAGTCTTACAGGCGTCGGGGTCTTTGCTGACGAGCCAGGAGCCGGAAGAAAGGAGTTGCTGGCCGGCGACCAGTGCTGAATAGTTCGTAGAGATCCAAGCCTGGATCGGAGATTGATGAAACCTGAAAGCAGAGGGGACCAAGTTCGTACTACTAGCCAGTAGTCAGAGGGTACCAGGAAGGCACCGGTTGGCCGTCACCTCGACTAGGTGAGTGGGCGACGCTAGGCTCTGCAGTCTCACGGACCAGGAGGCGTTATCGGCGACCACGGTGGAGGTGCGAGCTGTCCCACGAAGGATGATGCTGTCGGCGTCGCTGGGCCCAGGATGGGGCAACAAGCCTTGGCAGATCTCAGGGCCACGGGGTGGGCCTAAGATGGCGTCTTGAGTGGACCAGGAGGGTCCGGGGTGCTTCTCGCAAAGATGGAAGCAAGGGCCAGTCTGGAGCAACCAGACCAGCGGTGATGATTCTCGGATGTCGTCACAGAAGGGCACAAGCCAGCGGCGAGTGACCAGACAACGTGCTGAGCAGCGAGCAGAAGAGCCCCACGCAGATCGTGGAGATGCTGGGAGACTGCACTTCGGTGCTAGAGCGGCTCAGGGTCGGGGCTTCTCGGACCCCAGAGCACTCACCAGAGAGTTACCTCGATGGTCGTGCTGGTTTTTAAGAGCGTGCAGGTTCTGATGATGGCCGGTCCCTTGAGGTCTCGTCGCACCCACAGATCACAGCTGAGCTGATGACGTGGGTAGAGGTCAGAGGTGCCAGGGAAGCCGGTTCTCGTCGAGCTGGGCCGTCGGATTCCTGAGGAAGGACTTGCAGCAAACCGCAGAGTTCTTAGATGGTGCCTGCTGATGCAGGGTGACTACTCCTTAGCCACAAGGGAGAAATCTTGAGAAGAGTCTTGAGTGTCCTTTCGTAGAAAGTAGTTCTTGATTCAAAGATGATCTAATTTGGAAGGGTCCCCGCTCCGGCCTTTATCCTAAAGAAAGGGGTGGGTACATGACTAGGTCCTGCCCTAAGGGTGGGACCAGGAAGGGGGGTAGTTACGCCCCTCTCCCCTGCCGGGCTTTCCCCAGGCCAGGGCTGTCGCCCCTGGAACTGGTTCTAACCGGCAGATGCGTAGTGAACACCGGGGTGCCACTCCGCAGTCACCTTCTCGCCAAAGCCCTACCTACCCAGAATACACAAACCCTGTCTGGGACGGTGCGAACAGCGCCCTCGACAGGAAACCCTTTGTCCAAGCGCCCCTCGCTGGAAGGACTCCCAGCAGCAGGAGGTCAGACTTGTGTCTGTGGTGGCAGCATCCATTTTGTGGAGCTGAGGCTTCAGTTAACTTTAACCGGGGTTCACAGTTACGTACATGTCGTGTCCCTCTAGAAGGGTGGAATGCTAACCTCCCCACCAGAGTTGGGGAGAGGGCAGCACCCCGATTCGTATGACACCTTACTCGACATGCCTTGATAACGCGACACCGGAGTTACCGATATGGTACGCGTTATCATGGAACAGCTATTGGGTCTTGATTCCGCAAGCTGCAACCGGGCTCGGCTCGGGCCTGAACCTAGCTCACACGAGCCCACGCACTCTGCCTTCAGGATTGTTAAGGCCTGCCATAGGAGTGACTGATAGGAACTCGGGTGTCCATTGTATGGTTAGATATAGAGCTACTATACCTAAAGCGAAGGGTGGTTACACGTCTTCGCCCCAGCTGTCGTGCAGCCAGTTGTGTCAAATTTAGGAGGCCAGCCAGGGGTGGCATAATACATGCTGCAGCCCCTGGCGGCCCTGGGTACACCTATGCCCTGCGTTACGGGGTCTGATAAGGGGGCCCAGTACCAATTGGTAGATGCACCTAGGGTACATGGAATCCATTTTAAAGAGAGAGCAGTAGGCCTGGGGTCCTGATTGGCAGGGTCCCAGGTCGACTATGTCCAAAACCAGCTAAAACACAGGGCAAAAAAAGTTGGGGGCAACCATAGTCAGGATGTACCTTCCTACAATTGGTTTATTTGGTTTACTGTCAGACCCCAGTAAAGTGCACCAGGAGTGCCAGGGCTTGTAAGTACAAATGCTTCTGGTGGGTTTGCAGCACAGGTTGTGCCACCCACAGAAGCGGCCTAGTAAAATGGTATAAGGTCTGCCATTGCAGAACCTGCGTGCAGTCTGGTACTGTCATGCTGACTGCGCAAGTGCACCTACTTGCCAGTCCCTAAACCTTCCCTTAACTTCATATTAGTCACCCCTATGGTAGGCCCAAGGACAGGGTGCATTGTAACCATAAGGTATGACAAGCCCTGATGTTTGTGGCATGTCCTAATAGTGAATTACAGCCAATTTCGTTTTTCACTATTGTACGGATACCTGTTCTCATAGGCCAGAATGGGCTGCTGGAATTATTACACTCTATAATCCCAGCAGACTCAGGGAACATGGTAGAAAGTCAAGTTTAGCATGCCTGAACTCAGAATAATAAAATACTTCTTTTAGTAAAGTTTATTTTAATATCCTGTGTTTGCAAATGCTACTTTTAGAAAGTTAGCATTTGCTTGCCTAACCATTTCAGCCCACCTCTGCTCTTATGTGTATCTGCTGTCTGGATTCAGTGAGTGACAGGGCTAGGGATGACAGGTGGTGAATAGGGGGATTACACCAGGATCGGTGGAGGGAGTGCTCCTTGACTCTGAATAGGGCTGTGCACTGCCTCCACAATGCTGGCTCCGCCCCCTGGGGAGCGACTGATGACTCTGCCCGATACCTGGACCAGGAAGAGGGAAGACTGTCAACAGAGTGCTCCTGGCTGTACTTGTCATCACAATGTTGGCTCCACCTCCTGCGGAGTGTCTGATATCCCTGCCCTGCACACTGAAAGGAGAAACCAGAGCCTGTAAAACAAAGTGCTCAGAGACTGACTGGATTAGGCAAAGGCCCCCTGGCCTGCGAGAACAAAAGAAATGTCCTATAAAAGTAGGAGTCCTGCTCCTAACAAATCAGATCCTGTTGACGCCAAGAAGAAACTCTGCCTGAAGAGAAGGACCTGGGAAACCTACATGGAAGAGTACTGCCTCTAATCCTGAGAGACTGGCCTGTGGTGGGTGCCTTGCTGCAAGAAGGAGAGAGGAAGCAAAGACTGAAGGACTTTTAATTCAACTTGTGCAATTTGACAATCTCCAAGGGCTCGCTTGTGAACTTGCCCCCTGAACTGCCCCCCAGGAACATTGGGCGCTAAGCCCCTGAAAGAAGGAAGCTGCTGCTGGTGTGAACTTTTCCTTCAGCGCTGACCCCGGAGACCTGAGTGCAACAGGGAAGCTGTCCCGCACTCTGAGAGCCCGTGCAGTTCACCCCGCCGAGCAACGCGACTCCTGGACACCTGCAAACACAACTCACACCGCAAAGGCCTGCCCCGTCTGGCCCAAGCATTGCGAGCTGCTGCTACGAGGCAGGAGAGCACCGCAAGAACGGACTGACTGGTCCAAGTAACGTGAACCTGAGCCCCAAGCCGTGGAACACACCACAAAGACTGACTGCATCGGCGCTCCCCCCCCCTTTGGGAGAAACGCCGCTGGATTGACCTCAAGCAGCTGCCCCCTCTCCAGGACTCCAGGACTCTGCCCTTATGAGCCTGCGTCCCCCAGAGGACCGCCAACCAAAAGAGAAGCGACCCCGTGGCCTCCGCACCACCCCGCCCTCTGGAAGGTACCGCAACGTCGGACTGCAGCGTAGAGCCGTCTGCACTGAAGCTTGAAGGAAACAAAGGTATTGTCTGCGAAGCGAACTGCATTGACCAAGCGTTTCAGGCCGCGCTGTGCGCTCTGAATGGTACGCCTCATATCCTGAGTACGCCTCGCCAATCCTGACTGTCCACTTCTATTTTTAACCCAAACTGTGCGCAGCGTACGCTTGCATTGAGGAGAACTGTACGCCGGTGGGGAAGTAAACTGTACAACGCGTACCACTCGCCCCGTATTGTGTGTACAGTGCTCAACGTTAAATTCCAACTGCTTGTGAAGCCGTGCGCAGCGTACGCTGAAGTGAAGAGACTGTACGCTTCGCATCGCACCGAACGTACCGTACGCCGCGTCTTGCGTGAGACTCGGCAAGGCCTTTTCCTGGGAAACAGAACGAAGCGCACAGAAGCGCTGCGACGCGCATTACCTTCTAGAAACTTTACCAAAAAGAACTGAACTTTGCTTTTAAGAACTGAATTTGCTTAGAAAGAACTGTGGCATATCTGAAACGTTACTGGAACACATCCTAAAGCCTTATGACTGTATGATAAAGCCTACTTGAAAGTTTATATAAAAGACATATACTTTTATACAAATCTACAGTCTTGTGTCCCTGTGTGGTGGGTTGATGGTTATTGTGGTGGATATTGCAAATGCTTAACCGTATGTGCTCCAGAGATTAGCCTTGACTGCTTGCGCCACACTACCTGAAGGGTGAGCAGGGGTTATTCCCTGAGAGTAATCCTTTGCCCTGACGTAGAGGAGAGGGTCCCTGCTTGTCGCAAGTACATACCTGCGCCAACCAGAGACCCCCAATTCTAACATTAGTCAGGGTGAAGTCGCAAGCAAATCCTAAATCAACCCTAATGTAGCTTGGCACAAAGCAGTAAGGCTTCGCTTAGAGGCAATGTGTAAACTATGTATGTAGCACTTCAAACAGAAATAAAGTGTAAACATAACACAAGAAAAATCACACACCAATTTACACCAATAGAATAGATTTTAATGAATAAATCAAGACTAAAATGATAAAAATCCAATCAGAAACACCTGAGCTATGCAATTGTAAACATTACTGGAAAATAGCTTTAAAAAGTGCAAAGCAGCAACTGTGGTCATCTGGTAGTGCTGGTGGAGGCAAAGTAAGAAGTTCAGGTCAACCTCGAAGCGCAAAGCGACTAAAGGGACCCACTTCGGCTCACGGAACACGGAACACACTACCTTAATCCTGGTTGCTAAGCAATGCGGAGTACTGTGTTGAGAATGGGTTGCGCAGCAGAGGCGATTTGAGGTCTGTACGAGCAGATGCGTCACACAACGGAAGTTCAAGGAAGCTGCAAAGTGCAAAGTGTTGTCCTTGCAGGGAGAGCCATCGCACATTCGCGGTTGTGATGGGCTACGTTTGGAGAGGTGATGTCCTTGTGTGGAGATGCATCGGCTCCAATAGGCAGCCAAAGGTGATGCAAAGTTCTTGCATCAGGGAAGTCCACACAGCAGCAGGGATGTGTCAGTTCAGAGGGTGATGCACCAAGCAGCAAAGGCAATGCACGTGTTCGGCATGAGTGGGTGAGTCAGTTGAGCTGGATCCAGAGATGGCCTGGATGAGCACCTTCAGGCTGACTTTCAAGGGTCTAGGACTTGTAGGCCCCACTTGAGAGGACAGGACTCTCAGATGGCAGAGTCCAGGTGCTAGGTTCAAGATGGAGGAGCCTGTTCTGTCCCTGAGGCTTCTGATCAGGATGCCAGCCAACCGGCTCTTGAAGTCACTCTGGTGTTCCTGGGTTAAAGATGCAGGACCAGTCCTTGACTCAGGCTGCCAGGCTGCCAGTCAGCACAGCAGGGCAGCTGTCATTCAGAGCAACTGTCCACCAGAGTGGCAGTCCTTTCAGCAGTGCAGCAGTTCTTTCTCCTGGCAGTGTCCACAGGTCCAGACGTTTACTGAAGAGTTGGGGGTATGAGGTCTGATATTTATACCTTGTACCCACTTTGAAGCGGAGGCAGCATCTAAAGGTGCTGACATGTCAGGCATTCTCTTTCCCTATATCCTGACCCCAGCTTGTCTCGGGTCACAAAAGACTAGTGACAAACCCTATGAGAGACTGCTCAGGCAAACCCTTTGTGATGTACATGTGTGGTAGGTGACACCTCCTACCCCATATTATCTCATAATGGCCCACACTGCCAAAGCCTATTTCCCCTTTGTTTCACTGTCTGGCAGCAGTACACAAAGACCAACTGCCAGCTACACCTAGTCATGTGACCCAGAAACATGCTCCAGGCACCAAATAGTTAGGACAAGAACATGGCAACTTTCTAAAAGTGGCCTTTTCTGAATTGTGATTGAAAACTCAATTTTGCTATAAAAGAGGGCGTTTAATTACAATTCCTTGTCTATGTGTTCCCATTTGGAAGTTACAGCTTATTAAATATACTCAGGTAACTTAGGTGCCACCAGCAGAATGGCGATTTTTTCCACACACTTTGGGGTTGCGAAGTCATTCAAGAATACTGGGAGGGTGTATTCATGGAATTGGATGAAGTACTGGGTGTGAACCTACCGCGCGACCCTAGATTGGCGCTACTGGGCATGACGACAGAAGTAGACCTGGCCCGCCCTTTGATCATCTTTCTGGTACTGGCTTTAGTGGTAGCGAAAAGGGATATTGCACGATACTTGGGGGCACCCGACAGGCCAGATTTAGAGGAATGGAGGAGGGGACTAGATCTGTACATGGCGGCAGAAAGAGTGACCTACAAAGCCAGGGGTTGCCCAAAAAAGTTTCGGAGAGTGTGGGCAAAGTGGAGACAATACCATGGACTGGAATGAGGCCGTGTGGACGCTGAGTAGGAGGTGGGGGGAGTCCCTGACACGGCAGGACGTACGACAGTAACAGTTGTAGGCCATGTACATACGTGAATGCTCAGACCATGTATGCGAGGTGGGTAAAAGCTACATAGAGGGAGTGGGGTGGTCCAGGGGGGAGGGGGAAGAGGTGGGTAGGTAGGCTGCTGTTTGGGGGATTGTTTTATTTTATTAAGTTCTCGTTATGTTTTAAATTAAAGAGCTAAGTGTTCTAATGATGCTTGTGGAATCCAGAAATAAGAAAAGTTGCGCAACTAACGGATAAGGCGGAATGTTGACGCCCTACCGTATGCTAATTTTTTCATTTGTGATACTTCTGATGCAACAATAAAAGAATTTAAAAAAATATATATATACTCAGGTAACGTAAATGTTATCCAATGGGAGAGGTAGGCTGTGCAATAGTGAAAAACTAATTTAGAGTTTTTCACTACCAAGACTTGTAAAATGTGAAAGTACATGCCCAACGTTTTGTATTCACTGCACCCTGCACTATGGGCTGTTTAGTGCCTACCCTAGAAGTGACTTACATATATTAAAAAGTAAGGGTTGGGCCTGGCAAAAGTTTTATTCCTCAGGTTGACATGGCATATTAAAACTTCATACACATGCTGCAGTGGCTGGCCTGAGACATTTTTGAAGGGCTACTTAATTGGGTGGCACAATCAGTGCTGCAAGCTCACTGGTAGCATTACATTTACAGGCCCTGGGCATGGGTAGTACCATTTTATTAGGGACTTACAAGAAAATTAAATAGGCCAATTGTGTGTAAGCCATTTCTACCATGTTTTAAGGCTAGAGCACAAGTACTTTAGCACTTATTAGCAGCGCAGAGTGCTCAAAGCCAACAAAAATGGGTTCAGAAAACAGGAGGGTGAAGGTAAAAATGACTGGGGATGACCTTGCAGAAAGGTCCAAGTTCAATATTACTAAACCCAGATATTTCTGACAAAAAAGTAGACACCCAGGGGAGACCAGGATATTGTGGCTTGCATGGGTCCCATAACCTTTTCGTATCCAGCATTTTTGTTTATAGAGACACTGAAAATTTCAAACTTTGGCTTCAATAACTACACTCCCTTGGGTTTCTGTGAGGTAAACTTCAGGAATCTCTGGGATTTGACATAAGAACCAACATCCAGTGTATCCACACTTCCCCCAATAAACAGGTTAAATGTATCAAATCAATGTAGTGTCAATGTGTGCCTCATATGGTGCCAGTTTTGGTATTTTCCTATGACATGCGTTAGAGTCACACACCCAAAGCATTCCTTTTTTATAAGACTAAGTTTGGGAAAGCAAGGTGGTAATACTTTGGACACAGGCTGGGAGTCCCTGAGATCATAGTCATATAAATATGGTAGAAACTATGTTAGTTTGGGAATGCAAGGTGGTAATACTTTGGACACAGGCTGGGAGTCCATGAGATTTTGGTCATATAAATAAGGTAGAAACTATGTTTTTTACCTATACTTTGATATTCACAGGAAATTCTGTGTAGGAAAGGGGCTTGGATAAAAGCCAAGTAAACCACCCCAATTTTAATTTTCCCTGCATCTCTAGGTTTTATAAATGCCCAGGGTTAGTATGGTTCCCGTGGTGCCAACAGACCACATGCCCAACTTTTTAAGCACAAGCAGCATCAGTCCAAAACCTTGGGAGTGATCATGCATTGTGAGGTGTTTTCTTATAGGTTGAAGAAAAGTGTTTGGGGTCTGGTGAGAGGTGGGAGGATGCAACCCAATACCATGACGGGGCAGGCCCCATTCAATTGCCTACCCCTTTTGTCTTGTGGGCCTCCTGTCCCCAGGGTATGGTGAAGGGGGCATTCCTCAAATTTGCCCCAAAGGGGCAGAAAACCCATATAGGCACTTGGGGTGGAAGATACAGTCCGATGCCAGGACAGGTCGCCCGACATATTCTTTTTTTTAAATAGCCTATATTTGGTGCATAATAGACTCTCCTCCTTCCTTGGGATAGGCAGACTGGGGAAAAAATTACAATAGCCTCATTGGTTGGAGCACTTGGCCATGTCTGGGAGGCTGCTCTTCCCTCTTGAAGCTCTCCCTAATGGCTAGTGGGGAATACCTGCTCAGACCTGCCCTTTCACAGCAATCCCTGAATAGGAATCCACTGTGGGGAGGTACCATTGGAATGGGCCAATTCTATTAGGAAGGGAAACTCTTCTTGTGCAGCCTAAAGCAAAGATATAAAAAGGGAATCGCTTTCGTGCAAGAAAGTGGATTATTATATGGTGTTATTCTAAGACCTCACCAAGTGATAATGTCACAAGCAGGTCCAATTAGGTTTCTTAAATAAAGCCCTTAGTTCAGTCCTGAGTAGCTGTGGCACAGAGAAGTCAGGCTTAATGAAAGGAACAAGTGTAACGCATTTTGAAGTAGAAATCAGTTAATTAGTACAAGACAACCACAATAAAAATCTGACACCATTTTTTAATAATAGGGGATATTTTTATATTAAAATAGACTTCAAAACAACAAAAATGAAATGAAAAAAACAGAGATATGATTTTTCAAAGTTAAGTAAACTTCATTTTATAAAGATGCAAGTAATCGTTGTAAGCAGTTTAGCACAGAGTAGCCAACTGACTAGAATGGCTGCTTGCTTTTACTTGGATGGGCCACAACCGGTGAAAGGACAGTCACATGGACTACTCAGGTCTTGGGAGACAATTACCTGCTACTTTCAATTGTTTTACGGTTCTGAATATCATTTTTGTTGTCTAACTCGGTACAGCCAAGAAATAATCCTGATGCTAGGGATGAAGGATGATGAGATAAAGACACAGAAAAGATGCAAAGAGTTTTCCTGGGGCCATCCTGATGTCCACAAACTTCAGGGGTCGCCTCTGGCTACAGAACTTGATCTCAAATGAGTGGCCACCACCCCGTAGTTATCCAGCTGAAGTAGGTCACACCTACTGCCAATAGAAATTCTCTGTGTTCCCTTTTCCTGGAGAGCTTTACACCTCCTAGCAGGGGGGCAGCATGTTGTCTCAGGTAACTACTGCTGTAGATGGATAGGACATGCTACAGGAGGTTTTGACAGCAGATTGATGACTTTTTAAAGTCACCTTTCTGTTAAAAGTTATCTTAAATTCGATTTTGGCAATGAATCGTGTTTAATTTAACAATTAATTTGATACCTTGAAGTAATAACTTTTTAAGTTCCAAATGGAAATTAGCACTGCAGCTAGTAAAAACACTATGTTAGCCAATTGTACCAACTGCATTGCTACAGTGAAAAAGTCAATTTCGCGTTTTCACTATCAGGGCATGTGGAACACAAAGGAACATTGAATTCTTTTTCATATTAAGCACTCTACCTGGTGGGATGCCAAGGTCTTCCTTGGAGGTGGCTTACAAATATTAAAAAGGAAGCATTTGAACTGCCAAAAGGTTTTTATTTTTGTGCTATCGAATTGGCAGTTTTAAAGCTGCTTGACTATGGAGCAGTGGCAAGTCTAGAGCCACGTTTTCACTGCAGAGGTGGCACAATTCAATCCACTAGTGTACCATATACTAGGTAATGATAAGTAAGTTAATAGAGCCAATGAGGTATTAGCCAATCGAATATGTACTCTAGGCAGTCAGAGCAGATGCCCTGGGGCCTGGCCTCCTTCTCCACATAGTCCCATACAACTGCCCTCCAACAGTGCCTCTCATCTCTCCACAGCCTCCTTTCTGACATGCATTTCATATTTTATAGTGCTACATAGTTCACTCACACTCAGTTCTGTGATCTGTATGGTACACATTCTTTGCAGCAGGCACAGTAACCTTCTCTACGAGTAGTAGGAGCCTATACTGCAACTAGACAAAACTCAGATCTCTCTCCAACCGGAATATTAATCACCGGAGTTATCTTGACACTTTTATTGCTGCTTTAAAACTGCTGGACCCACAAGGATCTCTGCAGGGTGTGCTTTAAAGCGATATGTTATTTTTAAACAGTCTCACCGCTTTAGGGCCAGCAGCCCTGCCAGTAGCATTAGTCCAAAACTTGAGGGAGTGATCATACAAAAATAGGTCCTTCCCTATATCCCTTTATTGGGAGTATGAGATGTCATATCCTCCGCACTGTAGAGGTAGTGCTGAGGATGTGAACATCACATCCTCTTCTCTAGAGATGAATTGTGGTTTATTTTGCTCATACAAAATGTGTGTATATTTAAAAAACTACGATACTTCCTGAAAAAAACCCAAAAAGCAATGTTTTTGTGAAGAAAACTAAAAAAAACAAAATTGTTCCTTTAAGGCAATCTGCACAAATAAAAGCGCACCCCACTGCATGGCTCATGACCTAGTACATGATTTCACAGAAGACATCACAAATGGCATCACTCATGCCATTGCAGGCTGTTGCTGGGATTCTGCTCATGCACAGAAGTTTGCGAAGGAAACCAGGACCTCAGTGAATTGTGCTGTACCAAAAGACTCAACTCAGTACCTAGAACCCCTATCCGACTAGCATCAGTGTCTCATTAGCTCTCCATCCTACAGCGAAGCTACCAAGGATTAGACAACCCAGAGCATGCGACTTAGGGTACTCTCAGGAATGGTGGGAATCAAGAACACTCTTTTCTTTGTATTCTCATACCAGTCCACAAGTAATTAGAGACACGGAAATGTTTAAAATGTTTATTTTAATGACGTGCTCTATGATGCAGTATTTTTGCAAACATAGGCAGGCATATGATTAGAAATAAAACAATCAGCATTGTTACAATTCCATAAAATACAAAGGGAGAAATCCTGTTATAGTGATAGTGGAAACAGGTCCTATAGCGCCTTGTGAACCACCCTCTCCGGCTAGGAACTAGGGGCCTGATGTAGGTAAGTTCATTTTACCACTTTTTAAATACCGAATCATACCGATTCGGTCTTTAAGAAGTGGTAAAATGGAGGGGGGGGATATAGGTATTTCAGATTCGGTAAATACCGAATCGTTAAAGCTCATTGATTCCTATGGGCATTGAAGCCCATAGGAATCAATGGTCATTACCGAATCGGTATTTACCGATTCGGTAAATACCGATTTTTGCAAGGGTGCAGGGGGTGTCACTTTGACACCCTCTAGCACCCTGAATTCAGGCACGTGTGCCATGTGGCACACAGACATGCCCTAAGGACATGTCTGTCTGTCACATGGCACTGGTGTGCATGCACACATGTGCATGCACACCTGTATTCGGTATTTTACCATCCAATAGGATTGGGTGGTAAAATACTGAATCTGACTGGCCTGTGGGACTCAGAAGAGTCCCACCTACATGTGGAAGTTACCGAATCAGTAAAAATACCGATTCAGTATTTTACCGATTCGGTAAATTTACCGAATCTTTAAAATAGGTCCCCTACATCAGGAATGACCATTTACCGGTCGGTAACGGCCGAAATCGGCCGTTACCGGTCGGTAAATGGACACCTACATCGGGCCCTTGGTATTATAATAATAGACGGTCTCTTAGGCTTGAATGGGGAATGCCATACCTCCAAGATCAACAGTGGTGAATCACATCACAGGATCAGCAAAGCTCTCTCTTGCTGGGAAAGGATTTTCTCCAAGTGGCCAAATCATGCATGCAGTGTAATATTAAAGGCACTAGAATATCAGTTAGCTGCAGCTGTGTTTGTGTTGTGTCTAGAGCGTAGGCTGATTAACCTGAATAACAGCATACATTGTTATGGTGACCTTGAAGGCTTCTGCATGCAGTGTACAGACTAAGGTCGCGATGTACGTCTAGGAATGTTAAAAACAAGCCGTTCTCATGCAAGAAAAATCAAGCAGTTTAACTTACAACAACAGTTACATGTAGTGTTGTGTGCAAAAGCTGCAAAGTGGCAAAATGGTGTTTAAACTTTTAATAAGCTTATGCTAACATAGCAAGTTCAAAATTTGTCAGACTGGATAATTGGAAGTAATACATTCGAAGTAGCAAGGAAAAAAATAAAAAAAACAAGAAGGGGTGGTATACTGCCCATCATCGAAATGGAAAAAAATAGTAACATTTTTTTTTCCGAGTACAGTACGCGTTGAAGCTGGACATATGCCAATTCAATCCATCAGCGTATAGGCACAGTACGTTGTAACTGCCTCCAAGATGAATTCATTGTTATCATCAGAAAATAATTCAGCCATCCAATTTAATAACTTGAAGGAACATACATGTTCTTCGATAGCTGGAGCCTCTACCAACATCAGAGGACAACTCGGGTAATCTTCGATTTAACTGTGCGCCAGGAAGTCATGTGCAGGCACACATATATTCCAATTCCCTAGGACTCCATGCGTCGCCGCAGAGGCCATAATCCTGATACCTGAACAGTCCAACTCATGAGCTACTAAGGAACTCATTAGTTGATCATAATCCGGGATAGGAGACACCATGTTGCAAAAACACAAATCTAGAGCCTATTCAAAACAGCAATCCAGGCAATGGAAAACAGGTTGCACGCATGTAAAGTACGAAAACCGGAAGGATAATCCATATGCTACACTCAAGGTGGCCAGAGGTAGCATTCCATAGTATTCAAGCATCCGGTTGTGAAGCTGAAGCAGCCAGGGCAGGTTGTCTTGTGACACAGACTGTGCAGCCAAGCCAAAGCAACAGCAGTACACCAGCAGCCAAGGCGAGAATTAATGGTAAACCGCTTAAGATGCTGGAAAACATAGAATGAAAAAATGCCGGTATCACACCCAAAATAGTTTGGAATGAAGTCACAAGGCCAGAGCTTACTACTTTAAAAAAATGCGCCAAGCCAGTTGTTGACAAGGCATTAAATATAGTATGAATCAAAGCGCCAAAATGTAGTGGGAGATCAGTATTTAAAAGCGCATGCACCTTGGTGCGGGTGTTTGCCACGTGAAGGACAAATGTTTCACAGGAACTTCTTTCTGACAATAGAGCCTTTAATCGACTCATCTTGTTGAACTCTGCTTTCAAGGTCGGAATGGAAGGCCAGATGGACACATTGAGTTTCCCATGCAGGGGCAGGAAGAGAACAATTTTACAGCAAACTTCACTTTGGGAGACGGTCACAATGTACAGAATCCCTGCCAGCATCCCGCAGCAATCTTCATTATTTAAAAGTAAATAGCTACCATTAGCTAGCAACGTGAAAGTTGGTATCATAGCTGGCACTGGACTACCCTTTAAAATGCATGTTTAATTCGGAGCTTGCGTGATAAATGAGTCGTGCAATTGTATGTTCTTGCAAACCAGTGAGTGATAAGGTGTAGAAGTGCACTCTCCGCCCTTTAAATAAACTTCTTTACCCTTCCACAGGCATCTATAGGTAAATGGCAGAAACCAAACTTCTTGGAGATAGGCGCTTCCCAATGGTTCATATCTGCCCATGGCATAGTGTTTCATACATGAACTGAATTTAAACAAGGGAAAGGGCAGTGTTATTAACCAATGATTGAGACATACAGCTGAATTATATTCAGCAACTGAAAAAGGTAAAGGTTTCAACTTTTCAATATGCAAAAGCAAATATGCAGCATCTTTCATAGACATAAACTGTTGTGTTTCAGTCAAATTAAAATGTAAAAATAGAGAAGAGGTATTCATGTAGTCCTAAGGCACTTTCCCAGATTTTAATGTTTGTAAAGTCCAAGCAAACTGCATAATGGAACGTAATTGATATTGACCATGGTACAAAACAGACACCTCATCCTGCACAATATCAACATCATATGAAACAATACTATCTAATGTATAAATTCGAGAAGAAAGAGTATTAATGCTATTATCCACAACTGCAAGCACTTGATCAATAGCTCTTAATCTAGAAGCAGCTGCAATTTGAGACAATTTCCAAACTTAGGGGCCGATTATGATTGTGGTTTTTCCGCATCCTCCGGGCCGGCGGAAGCCACCGCCGGCCCGGAGGATGCGGAAAAACCGCTGCGGAGCCTCCAAAGACCCACCACCATATTAGGATGGCTGGTGAGTCTGGAATTCCGTCCGCCGCTTTTCCGCCGCGGTCGCCTTACGACCGCGGCTGAAAAGCTCTAATATGGTGGCAGTGTCTCTCAGACACCGCCAGCCATATTAGGATGGCCTGGAGTACATGCTTTCCGTTGCGGCTTTTCCGCTGTGGAAAAGCATACAGACTTTTCTTCGGGAGCCCGTTGCGGGCCCCCTGGGTGAAGGGGGGGTGCACATGGGGGGTACTTATGGTACCCCCCTGCATTTGTGTGCACAAAGCAGCAGGCACCGCGCGGTGCCTGACGCTTTGTGCATGCAAATGCAATGCATGCATCCTTAACTTTGTGGCGGGTTCAGCTTGTAGCTGCACCCGCCGCAATGTTAAAGATAGAGGATGTTACCGCCAGGGTGGCGGTCACATCCTAATTGCACAGGAGGGAACTCCGCAGCCCATGCGGATGTTCCCTCCTCCCCAGGGGTCGCGTCCGTCCGCAATCCTAATGGGCCCCTTAGTTGTAAATAGCTTATATCCATCTTTTTGACCTGCCTCCTATAGGGCCTTTAACAAAGTCATTAAATTCAACCTCATCAGTCAATTTGGACAAATGAAGTTTAACTGATGCTAAAGTGGAATGCTTAAGCCAGTTCTGACATAAATTGCCTACTGAAAAGGTAGTTACAGAATGGGCGTTTTCAAAACGGGGATCCACTCTAACCTGTGTATAGCCAGGGGCCAGACCCATAAAACGATGTTGGCATGAACCTGAACTTTTTTGTCGTAATAACCAACCTTGGGGATCCAAACTGGAAATATTAAAGGAGGAATTTATTAATAGGGACTGCAATTCATCAATGGACCTATCAGTGTGATTGTACCATGTAGGGTATTCCCCGAAATCAGGAATGGACGGGGCATTTAATTTTTTAGATGTAGCCAATCCAAAGCAAGTAGTTTGTGAAATAGTCTAGTTCAACAACATATGGTTTGGGATGAGATATGCACGATGCAAAGCCTCAGTGCCTTGCACTTGCTAGCTTTTATAACCGCAAACTGATTTAAGATCAATAGTATCTTTCCACAGCTCATAGCCCCCATAGCTAATTGATCGATAAAGGACTTTGAATACAGTAATTTAGTGCGGGTGAGTCTAACTTTGGAAGAGGACTTAGCAGTCATCTTAAATTAAAAGGTGTCAGGATTACATTGAATAAAATCAGTAAAATATTTAAACTTCTTCAAAAGAGTTTTCAAGCTGACTTCAATTGGTGCTGGGCAATGTTCCCATTGTGTATAATTAGCCACCTTTCTAAATGTGCTTGCTTTATGCAGGAAATGATTGTCATGGTGTTGGTAGCAGAATAAGTCTGCATAATTAGCCGAGTCTAAGTACAAATATTCAGCATTAAAAGCAGCATAATATTTCAAATCAGAAAAAAGAGCCTCTACGGCTTGGACATCCTAATCGTCAGAGAGTATGTTTTGCTTTACAACATCCCCCAATGAAATACGAAGTACATTGGGGACATTTATAACCTCTGTACGGCTGTGTATCTGAAATTTAACAGCATCCCACACAATCCCATCTAATACAGGCCAAGCTGTAATGTTGACAAAAGTCTGGTCCCTCTTCATGATGTGGGACGAGGAGTGGGGTGCCAAAGTTCCATCAATTACCTAATTGAAGATCGTTCATTAACATAATGTCCATTTACTAGATGAAAAAATACAACTACAAATCCAATTGACATGAATAAAAAAAAATTAAAAGCACCAGCCAAATGTAAGTCCAAGGAGGTATCAAAAAATGTCTTTTAAACCAAACAGCAAAAATAGAAACTTTCGATGGGGACCTCGATGTTGTAGAGTTAGTGTCAAATGAAAAGTGTGACTGGTCAACTGCAATTGTTTGCACTCCAGGCAACAACACATCTGTAGGATAAGTATACTCAGTATCATCATGGGGATCACCAGCCGGTGAATTCAATAATGGATAAGTAACTGTATGCATCTCGAATGCAATGTCAGGCCTGTTGGTAGTCGCCAGAGCAAAAACCGAATTTCTCAGCATTGCAGGACAAGAGACCGCTGGTACCATACTAAGAAGAATCGGCCATTCGTTGTAATTTGACATTGTCAATGGAGATGTACCTGTTATCCTTGAGACCAGGAAGTCGAAGTAAAATCTCTGTTCTTGTACCCTGCATGCCAAGCACAGGAACTGGTGCACGATATGAGGGGCCAAACTCCTTCTTGTTCTCCACCTTCTCACGGACCAGGTCACTGACTCTGGGTAGCGAGCCAACTACCGGAATCTGAAGAGTACCATCAAATGTGGAGGGCAAATGTTCCTTTGCAAGACTGTCACAAGCCTCTTGTAGGTGCTGTAATACAGCATAATGATCAAAGGGTGCGGCAGACGCTGCCATGTCTAGACCCTCAAGATCCAGAACAAATATTTGTATGCCAAAGAGCATTTTGGATGAGGTTCGCCCACCCAGAGACCTTCTAGGGAAATTATTTTGTGCATGTTGAACGCTATACAGATGGGCCAGCCAGTTCCTGCCAGTACCTAAAACCCTAGCTGTCATGGATTGCTTCAAGTCACGGTTCATTCGCTCCACAACGGAATTGCCCTCAGGCCTGTACGGAGACAAAAAATTGACCTGCACCCCCAGAGACCTCATGGTATCCTTGTATGCCTTGGAGATGAACGCTGGACCCTGGTCCGAATGGAGGGTGCCACATGCAAAAATTCCCACAAAGACACACAAATCCCTTATGACAGTTTGAGCATCAGCACTACGTTGCGGCCAGAGACAAAGAAAGCGTGTGCACGAATCCACTGCAACTAAGATGTACTTATATGCTGTATCTGAGGAGAAAGGACCGCAGTGATCTAAATAAACACACCCAAGTAGTTTATTAGATATGTACAGCTGTGTTGGTGGTGGATGTGCAGCAGTTAAAGGTTTGAGCTGCTGGCAAATGTCACAAGTAAGGACATAATCACACGTCTGTTTGTACAATCTGCGCCACCTGTAATGCTGCTGCAAAGGTAGAGACAGTCGGTGAAACGCCGGCATGTGCCTAGTCATGCCCTCGTGAGCGGCTGTTATCAAGGAGAGCCTGCGGTCCGCGTTGGGAATCAATCTGTCACCAATGTCGGTAGTTCTCACATAGGGAACTTTATCAGGACTTAAATGATAAAAGTATATAGAAGGGAAACCTCTAGGGTAATTGCCTCCTTTCTCTGTTGCAGCATGCCCCCACCACATCTTCAACAAAGCCGACTCCATCATCGCACCCTATCTCCGAGATACCATCAACTGCTCCCTCAACACCGCCACCTTCCCGGAAAGTTGGAAACATGCCGAACTCAGCGCCCTCCTGAAGAAACCCACAGCAAGCCCCACCGAACTTAAGAACTACCGCCCCATTTCGCTCCTCCCATTCCCTGCCAAAGTCATTGAGAAAACCGTCAACAGTCAGCTCGCCACCTTCCTCGAATCAAACGGCTCCCTCGACCCATCACAGTCCGGCTTCCGAGCCAAACACAGCACCGAGATCGCCCTCATCGCAGCCACAGACGACATTCGAACACTACTTGACGACGGAGAAACAGCTGCCCTCATCCTACTGGACCTCCTTGCAGCCTTCGACACGGTCTGTCATAGCACTCTTATCCAACGCCTCAGCAACGTCGGTATACAAGGAAAAGCATTGGATTGGATCATCTCGTTCCTCTCTGGAAGAACCCAGAGAGTCCGTCTCCCCCTGTTCAGATCAGAGGCCGCACCCTCTTCAAAGTCTACATGAGCCCCCTCGCATCCATCGCGCGCCAACACAACCTCAACATCATCTCCTATGCAGACGACACCCAGCTGATCCTCTCCCTCACCAAAGACCCAAACACCGCCAAAACCAACCTACACGAAGGGATGAAAGACATAGCCGAGTGGATGAAGAACCGCCATTTAAAACTGAATTCAGACAAGACGGAAGTCCTCATCCTAGGATCATCCCCCTCTGCTTGGGACGACTCATGGTGGCCACCAGCCCTGGGCAGCGCACCCAAACCTACTGAACACGCACGCAACCTGGGCTTCATCCTAGACTCCTCCCTCTCGATGACCAGACAAGTCAATGCCATCTCATCTTCATGTTTTAACATCTTACGTATGCTCAAAAAGATCTTCTGCTGGATCCCCACCGAAACAAGAAAGACGGTCACCCAAGCACTTGTCACAAGCCGACTAGACTACGGTAACACCCTCTACGCCGGAACCACAGCCAAACTACAGAAAAAACTCCAACGCATTCAGAACGCCTCCGCCAGACTCATCCTAGACATCCCCTGCCACAATCACATATCCGGTCACCTGGGAGACCTCCACTGGCTCCCGTCAACAAGAGAATAACGTTCCGTCTCCTCACCCACGCACACAAAGCCCTCTACGACCTAGGACCCAAATACCTCAACACGCGCCTGACCTTCTACACCGCCACCCGCCAACTACGATGGTCCAACCAAGCCCTCGCCGCGATTCCTGGCATCCAAAGATCCACCATGGGAGGAAGATCTTTCTCTTACTTAGCGGCCAAAACCTGGAATTCTCTCCCCACCCACCTCCACCTCACACAGAACCACCTCTCCTTCAGAAAACAACTCAAAACCTGGATATTCGAGAAATAGCATACTCGCCCTCCCTCAAGGGCCTTGAGACCCTCTGGGTGAGTAGTGCGCTATACAAATTTTTTTCACTTAACTAACTTGCTGTCTTTGCTGCTTTGTCAGCAAGACTGTTACCAACAGCGTGTACTCCTACGAGCTGGTGACCAAGAGTATGATTTACATTCAGGAGAGGCAGACATTCTTTAAGTTCAGCGACCCGAACCCAAAGCATTTTGTGTTTGATTGTGCTACCTTTGGAATCACAATATTCATTCTGATATCAAAAGAATAAATTGTAATTGAAAGACTGAACACAGTAGGAAGAGTTAATTATAATAAGTGTAGTCACACGAGGGTCAGCATACTCCAGTGCAAGCACCAGAGCAAGTAGCTCTGCCAACTGGGTGGTACAGTCCACTAATGTCTGTGTGTGCACTACATCGGACTTGTGCACTACATCGGACTTGAACTCTCCATTCACCATGGAACCCACCACTATTGCTCAGGCATGCTGAATAAGCATGCCTAGATTCCGTCACCTGTTGCGCCAAACCGTCAGTGTAAATGATACAATGGTATCCTCCAGGGGGCGCAAGCACAAAGGAGCCAGATGAACAAATTCATACTGCAAGTACTCCTTAGTTTGCAAAGAGGAATCAAAAATAAACGTGACATCCGGAGACATCAAGGATGTGGCCCATTGTATCCAACGTGGATGCAAAGCTTTCTTATTTGGTACAATAGCTTTAGCGACTGCCTCAAGGGCAGGATACAGTGTAACAACCAACATGCGTTTCCCCTGCGACAGCGCTCTCTCTTTAAGAATCACCATCTGCACTGCGGTCAAATCTTTTTTGACAAAGGAAAAGCGCTTTTCAGCCGAAGTGTACAAGTGTGACTTGTAAGCAATAGGGACTGTGTCTCCTTCATTAAACGTCAAGTACGTGAAACCCACTGCGCCTGGCACAATTCTTATTACCAGGCTTGTGTGATTGTCACGAGTTAGCAAGTATTTAGATTCAAGAAGATCAGCCTTCAAAGATTGCAGTACTGCTGAATGTTCAGGCAGCCAGCATGATTTGATAAAAGTTGGTTGTATCAAGGTATACACAGGGCATAATCGGTAATGTAAGTACGCCCAAAATTCAAGAAACCCAGTAAAGGTTGTAGTTTTTTCAGAGTTGTCAGAGCGCATTTCTCCAGAAAGTGAGGTGCTAAACCGGGACCTTCAATGTTGAGCTCAGAGGCCAGGAACAACTCTGTGTACTCTGCAATGTGCGATTTAGCAAAGTTATATTTGAAATAGAAGTCCGCAAACATAACAATGATGCGGTCAACGTGACACAAGTGTGGGCATGTTTCGTCATCTGTGAGATAAATATCATCCACATATGAGCATGCATCAGGGTTGAGTCTCTCTAACAGAGATACAGTTCTCTGCCATCTTTCAGGCACCTATATGTGAAGGGAAGAGACCATGCTTCATGGAGGAAGGCACCTCCTAACGGTTCATAACGTCCTATTACCACATGTCCCATACAACTAGTGAATTTGTACAACGCGAATGGTAATGTAATTAATCCGTGGATAAGCCACGTTGCATCAGCGGCCTCAGCAACAGAGAACTGTAAAGATTCCAACCTCTCAATGTGTAACATGGAAAATGATGCATCTCGCATTGAAAGCATGCGCTGTTTGTCAGTCAAATTAAATGGGGCAAAGAGGGAGGAAACGCTCATGAAATTCCATGGCACATGGACAGATTTGAGAGTCTGTAGAGTCCATGCAAACTGCATCACAGAACGCAGTTGATTTTGGCCATGGTATAAAGCAGGCACCTCATCATTTACAATATCAACTACAGAAGAAACAATGTTATTCAACGTGTATATGCGGGAAGAAAGCATGTTAATACTGTTATCGACAACTGCAAGCACCTTTTCTAAATTTGCTTGATCAATTGCTCTCAGGCGCTTAGCAGCTTCAATCTGTGATAGCTTCCAAAATTCATTGTAAGCAGCATAAATCCAACGTTTAGATCTACCACTTGCCGGGCCTTTAATGAAATCATGAATATCCACCTCATCAGTCAGCTTAGATAGATGTAATTTAACAGCAGCTAATGTAGAATGTTGTAACCAATTTTGACATAATTTGCCAACTGAATATGTTGTAACAGTGTGGTCAGGATCAAAACGTGGATCAGGCCTGATTCGTGTAAAACCTTCAGTTAAACTCAGAAATCGATGCTGGCAAGAGTCAGAACTTCTGTGCCATAGCAGCCAACCCTTTGGATCAAAACTGGACACATTAAATGATGCATTCCGTAAAGAACTGAAAACAATCTTGTTTCCCAACTCTCAAGGCCTCAAATAGGGCTTCGAGCCTCACCAAGAATTCCACTCTTAAGGAAACAGACAGCCGCTTCTAGCGCGGGGACACACCAGCAGGTGTAACCAAGCGCTTTATAAAATCTATAATAATAATAATAATAATACCTAGTAACGTCTGCAATTCTCTAATGGAAAATTTTGTGTAATTATCCCAACCAGGATATTCTTCCAAATCAGGGACAGTAGAAGTATTTAACTTTTTTGAAGTAGACAATCCAAAGCATGTTGTCTGAGAAATAGTAGAATTCAAAAACAACATATGATTCTGGATGAGACATGCACGGTGCAAAGCCTCAGTGCCTTGTACCTGCCAACTTTTAGAACCCCAAAGCGATTTAAGGTCAATGGTTTCCTTCCATAGCTCATAGCCTTCTATAGCTAACTTGTCTAGGAAGGACTTCAAATACAACAATTTAGTATTGGTAAGTCTAACTTTGGACATGGGCTTCTGTGTCGTCTTAAAATAAAAGGACTCAGGACTTGGTTGATTAAAGTCGGTAAAGTAAGTGTACTTCTTCAAAAATGTACTGGAGCTGCTTTGTAATGGTGCTGGGCAATTTTCCCACTGTGTGTAATTTACAGTACTCCTTCTGGAACTTGTTTTATGCAGGAAATGATTACCATAATGTTGAAAGCAAAATAAGTCACCATAATTAGCAGATTCTAAATATAAATCCTCAGCATCAAAGGCAGCATAATATTTTAAATCAGTAAATAATGATTCTACGGCCTGAACATTCCAATCATCAGAACGTATGTTTTGTTTAACCACATCCCCCATGTTCACTCTAAGTACATTTGTGACATTAACCACTTCAGTTGGGCTATGAATCTGAAATTTCACTGCATCCCACACAATCCCATCAAGAATCGGCCATGCTGTGATGTTAACAAAGTTCAAGTCTCTTTTCAGCCTGTGTGCAGAATGGGAAGAGGATAAGGGGGCCAAAGTTCCATTAAGATGCTGAATGCATGTTCTCTCCTTGACATAGTGTCCATCCATGAGTCGAAAAAAATAAAACACAAAATCAAATGACATAAAAAGGTATACTGAAAAAAGCATTAGCCAAATATATGTCCAAGGGGGAACCAAAAAATGTTTTTTGAATAAAGAGGCATAGATTGCACAACTGGAGGGTTTTGTCGAAGTCACTGAAGCAGAGTCAAATGAGAATCTAGAGTCTGTGGCCAAACGTGTTTGTAAATCAGGCATCGATAAATCAGCAGGAAAGGAATAATGGAGGTCATCATTGTTATTAACTGGGAGTTTGTTTAGCAAAGGATTGGAAATGACAGGCATCTCTAAGGCCACTTCTGGCTCAGCAGCTGCAGTAATGGCCAAAACAGAATTTCTCACAATCGAAGGACATGAGACTGCCGGTATCATACTATGAAGAATCGGCCACCCTGTGTATCTTGACATTGTCAATTGAGATAAACCTGTTTTCCTTATGACCTGGAAGTGGTGGTAAAATGACTGTTCTTGTGCCCTTCTCTCCAAGAACGGTGACCGGTGCTCGGTAGGAAGGACCAAATTCTTTCTTGTTGTCGATCTTCTCTCGAACCAGTTCTCCAACTTTGGGTAGCCAGCCAACTACTGGGATCTGCAAGGCATCATCCGATGTGGAGGGCAAATGTTCTTTTGCAAGACTGTCTCTGGTCTTTTGTATGTCCTGTAAAACAGCACAATGTTCATCTACGTCAAAGGCCGTGGCTTGAGCCACGCAGTCTAGACCGTCGAGGTCAGGGACGTACATCTATATACCAAAGAGCATTTCGTACGGGGCCCGCCCACCCAGAGACCTTCTAGGGAGATTATTAACACCTTGGCTGCTGCCCAGATTTATCACCAGTGCTGGGCCCCAATGTTAATGGGTGTGGTCATGACGGAATGGTTCCGTCATGAGCACAGCTCAACCGATGCTCATGACGAACCATTCCGTCATGAGCATCGAAGGGGTTAAGAGCACGCTGCACGCCATTGAGGTTGGCCAGCCAGTTTCTGCCAGTGCCTATAACTCGAGCTGTCAAAGATTGCTTTAAGTCACGGTTCATTCGTTCCACTACACTGTTACCCTCAGGTCTATACGGAGACGAAAACTTGACTTAGACCCCCAACGAAACCATAGCATCCTTATACGCCTTAGAGGCGAAAGCCGGACCCTGATCCGAATGGAAGGTACCACAGGCAAAAATCCCTACAAAGACACGCAAATCTCTTATGACAGTCTGTGAATCAGCGCTGCGATGGGGCCATACCCACACAAAGCGTGTGCATGAATCAACTGCTACTAAGATGTACTTATACGCAGTATCAGAAGAAAAAGGACCGCAGTGATCTAAATAAACGCATCCTAATGTTTATTAGAAATGTACAACTGTGTCTGTGGCGGACGTGCAGCAATCGAAGGTTTGATCTGCTGGCAAATGTCACATTGAAGGACATAATCACGCGTCTGTTTGTACAGTCCCCGCCACCAGAACCTCTGTTGTAGCTGAGTTACAGTGGCAGAGACCCCCGCATGCGCAGACGCCACACCTTCATGAGCCGCTGTAATCAAAGTAGCTCTGCGATCCAAGTTGGGAACTAAACGTTCGCCAACATCAGGAATTTTCACGTAAGGAAACTTATCGGGACTTAAGTGGTATGTGTATTCCGAAGGAAAGCCCGCAGGATATTTACCTCCCTTCTCAGTGGCAGCAACAGCCGCCAAGATGTCATCATCTATTTTACTTTTCGACCGTGTAACTGCTGCAACTAAATATTTGGATACTGCTGATTTCGCTGCTTCATCAGCAAGCGAATTACCGACAGCGTGGACTCCCACACGCTGATGGCCGAGAGTATGAATCACAAACACAAGTGGCAACTGCTCTTTAAGCTCAGCCACTCGGACCCAGATCATTTTATGTTTTGTTGTGCTACCCTTTGAATCACAAAATTCATTCTGAATCCAATATATTAAGTTCTCATTGTAAGACTGGACACAGTAGTAAGAATCACTTACGATAAGAGTAGTCACCCTAGGAAGCACGAAGCTCTGCCAATTGTGCAGTGCAGTCTCCAAGTGTCTGCGTGTGCACGACACTGGACTTGAACTCATCGTTCACCATGGCACCGACCACAATGGCGCATGCGGAAACGTAGGCATGTTTAGAGCCATGGGCAACCTGTGCCGAACCATCGGTGTAAATGATGCAATGGAAAACCTCCAGGGGTCGCATTGCTAAAGGATCTGGATGAAAGAATTCATACTGTAAGTACTCATGCGACCTTAATGTGGTGTCAAAAATAAACGTGACATCCTGAGATGACAAGGACGGTGCCCATTGAATCCACCGAGGGTGCAAAGCTTTAGAATTAGGTACACTGGCTTTTGTGACTGCCTCCAAGGCAGGACACGGGGTAACAACCAACATGCGTTTTCCCTGTGACAGGGCACGTTCTTTAAGAATTGCCATCTGCACAGCCGTCAAAACTTTCTCCACAGTGGAAAAGCGCAATTCAGCCGAAGTGTACAAGTGTGACTTGTAAGCAATAGGTACTGTGTCTCCTTCATTAAAAGTCAGGTACGTGAAACCTACCGTCCCAGGGATAATTCTTATCACCAGGTTGGTCTGATTATCACGAGTCAGTAAGAATTTAGAAGCAAGCAGATCAGCCTGCAAAGACTGCAGTATAGCCGAATGCTCAGGCAGCCAGCATGACTTGGAAAAAGATGGTTGTATCAAAGCATACAAAGGCTTGATACGCTGGGCATATTCTGGAATGTAAGTTCTCCCGAAATTCAAAAAGCCCAGTAAAGATTGTAATTTTTTCAGTGTTGTCGGAGTGCGCAATTGTGCGCATTTCTCCAGGAAGTGAGGAGCCAATCCCTTTCCTTCATTGTTAAGCTCGTAACCCAGAAACAACACTGTACTCTGCAATGTGCGATTTTGCAAAGTTGAATTTGTAACCTAAGTTTGCAAAGGTACAAATAATCCCGTTGACACGACACAGATGCTTCCAAAGTTCGTCGTCTGTGAGATATATATCATCCACATACGAACAAGCATCCGGGTCGATTCTCTCTAAAAGGGAGACTATGCGCGTGGAAAAAACCCCAGGACTATTCTTATAGCCCATAGGGAGACGCCGAAAGTGTTTTTGGACACCGCCGCATGTAAAACTGGTCCATTGGGAACTCATAGCATCCAATTGGTGGGCATAGAAACCATTAGAAATGTCAAGCGTGGTCTTAAACTGTTTACGCACAAGACTATTCACAAGAGCAGAGCCATGAATATTCTGTACTGCACAGTTACGGCAATGCGAGTTTAAATGCCGGTAATCCAAAACCAAACGAAACGAACCGTCAGGCTTGTTTACAGTAAAAAGAGGGTTATTCATCGGTGACACACACGTTTCAATTACACCTTGATATTCCAATTGTTCAAGGATTGCCGCGACGGAAGCTTTCGCTTCACGTCTTATGGGATATTGAGGTTGAGGCTGCGGCTGAGACCGTAAAGGTATCTCGAGGCGCGGGGACAATTTATCCCACCCACATTGATTCCGCTACACAGCCGGCGCCAGATTTAGAGCCCACTCCTCTGCAAAATGCTGCGCATTCTTCTTCGAGACTGTGTTCGCGAAACTGGGGAGGATTACCTCCTCCCCTCATGGAGCTGCGAGCACAAAAGGTGGGGGCCAGTCAGCCTCCGAAAGCAAAATGTCATATGTAGACGAAAGATTTTTCCAAAATACCCCTTTTATGGTTCGCTGTATGTCACCTTCAATTAACAGGACAATTTCAAAAAGTCTATCAGGGGGAGCAACTCTTGTGTCAGCTGTTTCAATGACAACATATGTATCAGTCGCTGTCACCTTCAGTAGTGGACGGAGCGCCTCTCTCACTATGGTTATCTCTGCCGCGCTGTCCAGCAAGGTCAGAGCCCATGTCAGATTCCGAAGCCGCGTTCTCACTATCTGGGGCATATCGATGCGCTGTTAAGGCTGCGGCTTTCTTCTTTGCAAACTGTGGTCTCCTAGGCGCGCAAGTCATAAACACGTTCTGACTGCGTAGGTAACGGAGACGCAGGGTGAGAAACTTGTGTTTGTTGTTGTTGCGGTTGCCTTCCCTGTTTCTGTTTTTTAGGCCAATTTTGTTTATTGGACTTGGGCTGAACCTCAGTCTCCGAAGTTTTTCCCTGGGGCTGCTTTTTATCTTTAGCAGAAAAAGGCTTAACGCCCCTACTATTGCGACCAACGGTCTTATAAGCCGCAACAATAATTCTCGCTAACTGACGGGGTTTCTCGGCCTCAGCAAGCGCCGCTAACGTGTTAGCAACCTGAAAGTTCACTGCATCTCCCTTGACATTAGCAAGGATTAGATCGCAAACTACGTCAAAGGTGCCACACAGGCGCATACCCAACTCAACCGCAGATTCCTGTCCGTGATCATCTTGAACACGTTTAAGGACCGAAGACAGCACGGACAAAGACGGGGTGCCGTAGCACCGCGCATAGACCGCTGCAAAAGTCTTTCCCCATGTCTCACAGTCAACAAGTTCAGGAGCCAAATCCTTCGGCAAACTAAGCGTAAGAATCCGGTGTTTTTCACCAGGAGATGTATTAGGAAATACAGCTTCCAGCTGGTCAAATTTCTCGGCAAGCCAGAAAGGAAAATCATCCTTTTCTTGGGGCTTCTTGCCCATTACGGCATTGACCATGACAGGACTGATTTTCAAAGAACCCTGTCCTACCGGAAGCGCCGCACCCCCCGGGCTCCACCCGGAAGATTGCGGCCCATGTAATGCACTAATGCTCTAATCACGGCAAACGCGACTACATGTAGTCGTTGTATTTCAGCCAAATTACAATTGCCGTGTAGAGGATGAGGAGTAAATCCAGCCAAAACAGGCCAACTAGTGCCTGGAATGGACAAAGGACCAAACCTCGGAGCGGTTAAAGAGTGGGGTAGGGCGCCACCAAACCAAACTCCATGCTGCCAAACATCAATAGGTACTTCCTGTGCTCTGTACGGAGTATACACATTAGGTACAACAGTGGGAGTGTACGTGTGGAATACGCCTGAATTTACGTCCACTGCCGGAAATGTCACCCATGAATAAAAGAGTACGTAAGGGTAAGCATGTTCCGCACTCACCACCATAATCACAGCCAAGCATTCAAGTGGAACATTGTAAGCCCGCAAATGATCTCGCACCACAATGTGACTATGCAGCGGAATGTCCACGGCAGCCATGATAGCACAGGAAAGAGAAAAAACAAAGTAAACTTTGGAGCACAACTGGGTTGTAATTCAAGGAAACCGTTTTAGTAAGAATCGAGCTTGAAAAGACCTATTTCAAAAATAGGTAGGTTTTTCCGACCCCACCGTTTACCGGAAACGTCAGTGAAGGGGTTAAGGTTTGAATGATATACTACTCGAGTGTCATGATATAAGGCCAACAACGTATGGGCGCCATGTAGCGGGAATTCCGTTCTCCTACAGAACTGTGCATAGAGACCTGGAACCTCGGTGAATTAGGATGGCCCAAAACTCACCTCAGTACCCAAAATCCCCTTACCGAGCTAGCTACAGTGTCTCATTGGTCATAACAAACTCCCAATGCTTAGACAGACATAAACATGAACTTAGAGTACCTCAGGAATCGTGGAACACATGAACACTCTTTCGTTATATAATCATCACAAACCAGAACGAGGAGTAAAAGAGGACACGTACACGTTTGAAATATTTATTTACTAATGCAAGGTTCTCAAACGCAGTATCTTGTATAATACTAACAAACATATAAGCAACAAAGTTATCAGCATAGTTATCAGTCCATAAAAGGCGAATGGTGAGAGCATACTAATATGCTGAAATGAATAGAAATTAACAATGTCTAATTCACACTCTCCCTATTTAGCATAGTAGATTATATCTATGAAGGTCTCATTTGGGTTTTAGCAGGGCGGGCCCATACCTTAAAATCTCAGTGGCAGGACGACCACATCACCTCCCACCAGCTCTCTGCATGCGTAGCATATCAAGTGTGTTTTTGTGCATGCAGCATCACAATATAAAACTCGCCTAGAGCCCAATTTTGGCAACAGCATGTGTATTATGTCTATAAGGGTGCGAAGATCAGACCTTACAACAACACTGGGTTAAGTTATCCGTGTAGCCTTCAGCCCTCTGTGTGCAGACAGAGTGCAGAACAAAACTGATATCAGAGCAATAACATATTATTTCTCTAGTAAATCACGAAGCTCTTCTGGGTTGAAAGCTAAAACAACAATTATGTGTCGTGTGCAAAAGTGAAGCAAGAATGAAAAACGGCGTGCAAACATTTAATAAACTCATGCTAACTTAACACAATATGTAGAAAAGAAGTAGCTATATGACAAATACGTGCGGCAAAGCGCCTGGACTGTTTTTATAGCCCATGGCTAATCTTTTGAACTGTTTTTGTTTGCCGCCAGAAGTATAAGCGGTCCATTGCCTACTAAGAGAGGACAGGTTATGACTAAAAAAGCCATTGGATATGTCAAGTGTGGTCTTAAACTGTTTTCTCACAAGACTATCCACAAGGGCAGAACTGTGAGTATTCTGTACTGCGCAGGTTCGAAAATGAGAGTTCAAATGCCGGTAATCCAAAACTAGGCGGTACAACCCATCAGGTTTGGTCACAGTAAAAGAGCATTATTCATGGGTAACACACATGTTTCAATCACACCTTGATATTCCAATTGTTCAAGGATTTCTGCAGCGGGAACTTTCGCTTCACGCCAGATGGGATATTGGGGTTGAGGCTGTGGTAAAGACGGCAATGGAATCTCATGTCTGGGCGATAGTTTGTCCGATCCACATTGAGTACGGTACAAAGCCGATGCAAGCACCTTAGCCTTCTCTTCTGCAAAATTCTTTGCCTGCTCCTTCGGCACAGTGTGTTCAAAACTAGGGAGTATTACCTCCTCCCCTCTCGGAGCAGCCAAAATAAAAGATGGGGGCCAGTCTGCTTCGGCTAACAAAATGTCCAAGGTAGAGGTCAGATTTTCCCCAAAAATCCCTTTTATTTTACTCTGTATATCACCTTCAATTAAAAGAACTATCTCAAATAGTCTGTCAGGGGCGCCACTCTAGTGTCAGCTGTTTCTACAATGATGACCGTGTCAGTTGCTGTCGTCTTCAGATAGAGACGTAGTGCTTGCCGCACTACTGTAACCTCCGCTGCACTGTTGAGAAGCGTTAGCGTCCATGTCAGGTTCCGAAGCGTTGTTTTCACTCTCTGTGGCATACCTCACGGTTAAAGCAGCAACCATCTTTTTCTGAAGCAGGGGGCGTTGACGTTGAAAGTCGTCCTGCTTGCCTTTACCATTCATCTGGCGGGGCTGCTCATGTCCTTGTGGGGCACCCCGGCCTTTGCCGCGTTCTCCTCCACTGGTTTGTGAGACTGATGTTTCCTAAAGAAAGAGGAGAACGTTGATCAGGAACCTGAAATCGATCAGGTGACTTTTTACTCGTGGGGTCGTGCAAATCATATGTGCATTTAGTAGACACAGGTATTGGTGATGCAGGACGCAATCCTTGTTTCTGTTGCTGCTTCCCCTGTTTTTATTTTTCCAACTTTGTTTAGGAAAAACTGGACAGTTGTCTTTATTAGACTTAGCCGTCTGAGTTAGCGGTTGAGCTGCTGTCTTAGCTAAAGGCTTAACACCCAAACTATTGCGGACAATGGTCTTATAAGCCTTCACAATAAGTTACGGCAACTGCCAGGGCTTATCGGCTTCAGGGACATTGCGCAAAGCATTAGACACTTGAAAGTTTACTGCATCCCCCTTGACACTAACAAGGATGACATCGGAAACTATGTTAAACACTCCGACAAGTCTCATTCCCATTTCAACAGCCGCCTCTGGACCGTGTTGATCCTGAACACCCTTGACCACGGATGGTAGGACAGTCATAGACGGCGTTCTGAAGCACTATGCATATATTGCTCCAAATACTTTACCCCAGGACTCACAATCTGTCACCTCTGGTACTAAGTCTTTCTGCAAACTTATGGTCAGAATCCTGTGTTTCTCAACAGAAGTCATATTGGGAAATACTGCTTCCAGTTGGTCAAATTTCTCGGCAAGCCAAAAAGGCATCTCATCCTTATCTTGGGGGCGCTTGCCCATAACCAAATTAACCATGACGGTACTAATTGTTATCCCGGCCGGTCCAACTGGTTGCGCCGCATAAAACCACACCGGGCTACCCCCTTATAGACATAACCTCCTTTGAATGTAACTCAGCATTGTGCAGCCAGAATTAAGTGTAGCGCCTGTCTTTGTGCTAGTCCCCATTGTGCCAGGCCTTCAACTGCACTACTTTGCTAAAGATCTGCCTCTGCACAAGGCCCTCTATAGATATAACCTACTTTAAATTTTCCTTTAGTTTTGCGCAGCAGGGTTTGACTGCAAAGTCCAGTCTTTGGTCAGGCCGTAAGCCAATTCTAGTAGCCACAGACTTAACAGTGTACAGCTTTCAGTCCTGCACATTAGGGGTTGAGTGGAAGAATTAGCCTTCAGCTAGGTCATGCGAGCAATGCTAAGGCAGCCATGCCATCTGCACGTACATTCAGAGCACTGCATGGTGTGCCAAGCGCCAATGTGGACACATGTCCCATTTCCCATTCCCACTGTGTAAAAAAAGTTCTTATATCTCAATCACTCTCCTCCTAGTCCAGTAGCAGAATACCCCGCTTGGGTTATTCATAGTGATCTCATCCCTAATGTCAACAGTGGGTACTCTGTGATATCACCAGTAATGTAATCAAGGATGTAATTTGTGATGTAATCTGCAATGTGTTAGACTAGGCCATACACCTAGCTCACCTCATCAATAACCTGAGAACTGCATGGCTTTCATCCATGTGCTGGGGTGGTGCTGCAGAGCCTTGCCTGTGAGGGCACTATTCCATCCACCCATCCTGCCATAAAGTCAGCTCTGATGATATGCAGCAGGATTGGCTGCAAGGCCTACAACCAAGACCCAGAGCCGCCATTGTCCACCTGCTGAAGAGAAGCAGGTCTTCCAGGTTACTACTGGTTCATGGACCCAGACTCAGTTTTGGTAACACGTTTTGTGGTTGAGATTGGCTCCTACTTACAAAAATGCAAAAATAGGGTTTGAGAAACATTCTTTTCTCTATTCCCAGTTCAAAAACGAGAAGCAGGCCATGTCAGACCAGCAAACCATTTGTTGATGCCATTTTTAAATAACAGCTCACCCTTTGCTGCACAGAACACCTTCCAGATTCTGGCACCTTTCTCCGACCACTCCTGAGTAAATCAAAGAACCAGGACACCTTTACAACCTTCAACATGTGGGGGGAAAAGGATGTTAAGAGTGCCCTAGACATGATTTGTATCAAGCCATGAATCAAATAACTTCACATACGGATTCACTATCCCATTTAATTATGAAACCTACAGTCTTGGCATACAGGAATCTGATATCTATTATCCACTTCCTAAGTATTATTACCTAGCTTACTATTTACTGTAGGATTCCTCTTCTCCAGAACCTATGTGACCCAATGCTGAACAAGTCTGTGATTTCTGCAACACTGTTTCGATCTTGCCTGTAAAGCACTCTGATACCCCTGGGCCTCGCCAGCACTATATAAAACTCTTTAAATAAAGTATCAGTGTAAGACCTAGCTAAAGTGTATTCTTAGAAATAGCATCTCTAGTTCACAGAGGTATGCACCCTGTCTAATTAAGGACCACCACTCTAGTCAGTGTAAGCTAGATACACACTAAAAAGATAACCTATGCTCACCCTCTGGCAGCTTGGCAGAGAGCAGTCAGGCTTATCTAAGGAAACACACACACATAAAGTAATACAATGAAAACATCACAAAGAGACTCCACACTGGTATAGAAAAATAGACAATTTTATAAATAAATCAAGCCCAAATTTGAGAAAAATTCAATAAGTAGAGGTGGAGTTATGAATTTTTAAGGAATGACGGTGTTTCTAGCACTTAGAAGCAATAAGTGCTTATGGGGGTTAACTGGTCACGCTGGACCGGGGCAAAGTCAATAGTTCAAGCCGACCACGATGGAGCACAAGCCGGAAACAGGAGACATACAGGCCTGGGGAACAGAGTACCTTGATCCTAGTAGCAGCAGCATGATGCAGGGTACAGATGAGTGATACCTCGCTGTCGACCCCGCTGTTGAGGTACTGCTGATGGATATGTTCCTAAGACAAAGTACAGAGCCATGATGTGCTGACTTCGAAGTGGGATGCGCTTCCACACAGTCAAGAGGATGCATTGAACTCTCCACAGTGCTAGGGTGGAGGGAGATGTGCGGTTCCAATGCGTCCGGCACTCAAGTCAATGCCTTGATTCTAAGAGCAATGCGCAGATTCTACTCTCTCAAAGGATCGATGCGCCGGTTCTGCTCTAAGCAGACTGAAGATGCATTAATTTCTCTGGTGCAAGTATCTGGGTCCACTTCCAGTGAACCTAGTACAGGAGAAGGTGTAGAGACTTTGATACCCCTTAGTCTGAAGTAACAGGAGGCAAGTCAACAAGTCCTTGGAGATCCCTTTGATTGCAAGACAGAGTCCAGCTGTCCATCATCAGGGTCATACAGCAAGAGGCAGCAGGGCAGCACAGCAGAAAAGCAGGACTTCCAGATGAGCAGTACAGCAGTGTCAGTCTTTGATGTAGCACAACAGTTCTTCTGACAGAGTTCAGTCACCGGTCCAGAAGTGTCTTATTTGGTGGGGTCAGAGTAGGGCTCTTATACCCAGTTGTGCCTTTTGAAGTGGGGGTGACTTCAAAGAAGTGTCATGTAGTTCCTATATAGGATCTGCGTTTTTAGACCACATACACTGTGGGATTGGTGTCCAAACTGATTTCAGACCCCCCCATCGGGTATGTTCGTCTTTACACCGGCTAGCTCACAGTGCCACTGTAAACTCCTCTTACCAAGGAGAGAATAGTTCTTGGCATCTATTGAACATGACAACCCTGTTCCATCAGGGATTATGAAAACAGTGCAATGCTTTTTGCTCAGTCACTTGTGCTCACTTTGTCTCGGAGAGAAGCAGAGAATAAATGGTGGGAACGTTTTCAATAAGCATTTATTGAACCAGCGTCATTCTAATGTAAAATGAGTGTGCTGAAACAAACAGTAAGACAGAAACAGATATAAATGATTACAAGCACCAACAGAGTAAATGGATGGTAGATTTCTACCACAGTGCTAAAAACAATGGATAAATGTAACCATATAAATACATGACAATAGTAATGCGTACTCCTATGATGCAACCCTAGTTAGATGTACCTAGGATGTATGTAGGTGTAAAGCCAAGAATCCCCCTGGGCGGAAGCAAACACCATTACCTGAAGTGAGAGACTATGGGACCCCTTCTTGGTCTCAAGATGGACACCCTGTGAGGGATCTCACAGCAATGCGAGCTGGAGTGTCTGCATGCAGGAACCTCAGTGTCTCGGCGTGGAAGTCTTTCTCCTCTTCCTAGCCTGGCAAAGATGTGGTGTATATATGACCTAAAGGTACCCGCAGGGGATTCTACCTTGCTGTGTCATGTCGGCCGAGGATGGCAGAAGGGATGACCCTTATAAATAATTATTATACAGAAGATGGTAATCCTGCTGTGATTCTGAGAATCCTTGTACATAATTCACGCGGCCAGTTTTCGGGGAAAACCTATGACATTTATGCAGCACTTAACTAGGTAAAAGTTCAATACCAAAGATTGTTATGTAGTGCAATGGTACAGTAAATGTAGGTGAAGGGTTAGGGGACGACTCAAGGCTATATTGGGGGTACCCTATGGAACATAACAGAAGGGTCTTTGAAGTGCACAGAAGAAGGGGTAACCAGCCCTTTGTGTAGGGATAGTACGTGTCTGCTCCTCCCACCCTTCCTTCTCAGGAAGGGCCACCAAAATGCAGATGAGTACTCAAACACACCTGTGTTGTGGTAGTCTAGAGGGAATTCACAAAGTAGCAGAGAACAAGACACAAAGAGGGTTGAGGCATAGATCCTGCACCTATTACTAAGAGTACCTTAACTGTATTGTGATGGTGCTAGAAAACCAGAAAGTGCACACCTCTCCACTTCCTATTGGGTTCAACCCCAAAAACAATTACGAAAAAAATTGGAATTAGCACACATAAATTGTAAATCTCATTAAAGAAAAAGCAGGTCCAGATTTTTCTTGTGATCGCAAAGGTTTTTCTTTTTTTCTTTATTGATAGATATATTCAGTTGTTAAAATCCAATATTCAAAAATTTTATTTAGGCTAAATGAATTTTTTGAATATTGGATTTTAACAACCGAATATATTTATCAATAAAGAAAAACCTTTGCGATCACAAGAAAAATCTGGACCTGCTTTTTCTTCAAATCATCACAGATATTCGATGTTCCAATGAACTTTAATGAGATTTATAATTGATGTGTGCTAATTATAATTTTTTTCGGAATTCACAAAGTGTAGCTGTCACACTCCCCAGATGTGAGTTGGATACAGGCTGCAAGCACACAGAACTGTGAAAGCAGAGAAATGTCCATGTGGCATTTTCTAAAATAGTAATGTTAAATCCAACTTTACCAGTAAAGAGGTTTGATCATTACTATTCCAAAGATATACAACATGGAAGAGCTAATCCTTTCTAATCATGAATTACAGTTTAAAACTATATTAAGGAATTTGCAATGTTAACCTATGAGAGGAGCAGGCCTTACAGTGGTGAAAAACTAATTTAGCTGTTTGTCACTACCAGGACATGAAAAACTCAAAAAGTACATGCCCTACCTTTTACTGACACATCACCCTGCCCCATGGGCTACCTAGGGCCTACCTTAGGGGTGACGTGTAATAAAAGGGGAGATTAAGGCTTGGCAAAGGGTTTCAAATGCCAAGTCAAAGTGGCAGTGAAACTGCACACACAGGCTCTATAGTGGCAAGCCTGAGACATGTTTACAGGGATACTGGTATGGTGTGGGTGGCACAATTAGAGCTGCAGGCCCACTAGTAGCGTTTAATGTACAGGCCTGAGCATATGGTACATCACTTTACAAGGGACTTACAGCAAATTAAATATGCCAATTGTGTATATACCAATGTTACCATGTTTAGGGGAGAAGAGCATGCACTTTAGTACTGGTCAGTAGTGGTAAAGTGCTCAAGTCCTAAAGACAAGAAAAGAATCAGTAAAAAGGAGAAGGTAGGCAGAAAAAACATTTTTGGGGAAGACCACCCTAAGGATGACAGGTCTAACAGCGCTCACTCCATGAATCTCTTCTGGTGTTGTTTTTAAAGTCAGATCAGGATCCAACACACTTGACCTCCTACAGACCGATTGCCTTGATATTGGCAGACTGCTACACCCAAGTCCTCCCAACACTAGTACATCTGAACTAGTGTGGGTTTGTCCCAGGCAGGAGTACCTTCCAAAAGATCTGTTAATTACTCCACATCCAGGATCAGGTACAGGGTAGTTTTTCTCACGCTGCTTGCCTGGACACGGAGAAGGTCTTTGATACCCTGTTCTGGCTCTATCTTTTTGTGGTGCTCTAACATCTGGTAGTAGGCCGTACACTTCTGGCCTACACAATGTTACTATACAAAAATCCTACGTCCCAGATTCGCTTTGCCGCAATGTCTCACCTCTCTTCACAGTGTCACAAAGCACACATCAAGACTGACCTCAGGACAACCCCCACATCGCACGGCTCGCCAGCGGCGCCCCATCGCTGCTGCTCGCTCTCCCTGCTCCGCTTTTGGCCCGATTTTCGTGCTGATTGTTTATTTTCCTGTACTTGCTCCGTTTTAGCCCGATTTTCGTGTCCACTTTATTTCTGTTCCTGTACCTGTGTTTTGAACTTCTGCCTTTGTATTTACTTGTGCTTTTGTTTAGCGTGCCTGGCTAAACCCTCTGGTGCCCCCTCCCGCTCCACGCTTCCCGCCGCTGCTCCTTTGCGGCCCCACCCCCTTTTTCTTACAGTACCCGATTGGCCACCCGCTCCCGCCTCCCAGCTGCTCCGCCCTCCCACTTGGCCTCATATGGAGCCCGCACTTACGCGCATGTGAGTGTGACCTGACCTCAGGACACCCCCCACGCAGCACAGCTCACCAGCGGCGCCCCCTCGCTGCTGCTCGCTCTCCCTGCTCCGCTTTTGGCCCAATTTTCATGCTCATTGTTTATTTTCCTGTACTTGCTCCATTTTATCCCGATTTTCGTGCCCACTTTATTTCTGTTCCTGTACCTGTGTTTTGAACTTCTGCCTTTGTATTTACTTGTGCTTTTGTTTAGCGTGCCTTGCTAATCCCTCTGGTGCCCCCACCCGCTCCCCACTTCCCGCCGCTGCTCCTTTGCGGCCCACCCCTTTTTCTTACTGTACACGCTTGGCAGCCCCGCTCCCGCCTCCCAGCTGCTCTGCCCTCCCACTTGGCCTCATATGGAGCCAGCGCGTACGCGCAGCGGTCATGCACAGCGGGCGCGCCGATTGTGCGAAGGCGCACCAAAGGCAAGCCCGTCTGCGCCCGTCCGCGCCTGGACAACGCCCAGCGCCAGGACCCCTAGCCCCCGAGGAGGCCAGCCTACGCAATGGACCTACGACACCGCCAACCTCAACGCACTCAACCCCGGCCGGTACCCTGCCTGCTACCGAGCCACCCCGAAACGCACCCACGGACCCTTCACCTGCCAAGCCTGCAAGTTCACCTGCATCCGGACCTGCACCGCACCGACAAGCCGAGCACCAGCAGAACCACCTCAAGTGCATCCTGCTCAACACCCGCTCCATCCACAGACACGCCGTCGAACTCTGGAACCTGCTCGACACAACATCCTCAGACGTCGCCTTCCTTACAGAAAACTGGATGAACGCCTCCTCAGTGCCCAACATCGCCATCCCGGACGTATACAAGATCACCCGAAGGACCGCGTCAACCATACTGGAGGAGGCATCGCCATCGTACACAAGAACACCATCCACATCACGACCAACCCCGACGACACCTTCACCGCCGCAGAACACCTCCACTTCCAGATACACACCGATCCCAAGACCATCCTCAGAGGCACCCTCATCTACAGACCCCCGGGGGCCACGGACACAATTCAGCGAAGACATCGCATACTACATCCTCCTAGGGGACCTCAACTTCCACCTGGAGAAAAACAAGGACAGCAACACCACCACCTTACTGGACAACCTCGCCAACCTTGGACTCAAGCAACTGGTGAACACCCCCACCCACTACGCCGGCCACGCGCTTGACCCCGTCTTCACCTCCAGCAAGTGCATCTCCTTCAACCACTCCACTGGACTGACCACAGCTGCATCCACTTCAGCTTCAGAAGAACAACGACCCACCACCACACGCAACAGATTCCTTGCAGGAGCTGGAGCAAGATCACCTCCGAGCAGCTCACCACTTCCCTCCACCAGAACCCTCCCGCCAGCACAACGGACCCCAACGAAGCAGCCAGCAACCTCACACAGTGGCTCACCAACTGCCCTAATGATCTTGCACCACTGAAGAACCCTCCCAGCAGACCCGGCAGCAAGAAAGCCTCCTGGTTCACCGACGAACTCAAGAACTCCAAGAAGAACTGCCGCACCCTCGAGAATGCCTGGCGCCACGACCAGACCACAGACAACAAGCACGCCACCCGCAAACACCACCAGCTGATCCGCACCACCAAGAAGACAGCATTCACAGAACGACTGGACAACAACGCCCACAACAGCAAGGAACTCTTCAGCATCGTCAAAGAGTTCTCCAACCCCAGCGCTGGAAACAACGACATCACCCCCTCACAAGACCTCTGCGACTCACTCGCCTCATTCTTCGACCGCAAGATCGCCGATATACACAACAGCTTCGGCGCAACTACCACGCACCCTACCACCGAACCAGCGCCCCCCACCACCACCCTCTGCGCCTGGACCCCGGTCAGCACCGACGACACCACCCGCACGATGAACACCATCCACTCCGGATCACCAACCGACCCCTACCCCCACCACGTCTTCAACAAGGCCGACTCCACCATCGCACCCCAACTCCGGGACATCATCAACACCTCCTTCAACACCGCCACCTTCCCGGAGATCTGGAAGCACGCTGAGCTCAGCGCCCTCCTGAAGAAACCAACAGCAGACCCCACTGACCTCAAGAACTACCGCCCCATCTTGCTCCTCCCTTTTCCTGTCAAAGTCATCGAGAAGACCGTCAACAGACAGCCTGCCGCCTTCCTCGAAACAAACGGATCCCTCAACCCCTCGCAGTCCACGTTCCGAGCCAACCACAGCACCGAGACTGCCCTCCTCGCAGCCACTGACGACATCAGATCCCTGCTCGACAACAGGGAAACAGCGGCCCTCATCCTCCTGGACCTCTCTGCAGTGTTCGACACTGTCTGCCACCGAACCCTAGTGCAGCAACATTGGAGTCCAAGAGAAGGCACTGGAGTGAATCATCTCGTTCCTCGCCGGAAGAACCCAGAGAGTCCGCCTCCCCCGTTCAGATCCGAAGCCACCGAAGTCATCTGCGGCGTACCACAAGGATCATCACTCAGCCCAACCCTATTCAACGTCAACATGAGCCCTTTCGCAGCCATCGCTCGCAAACACAACCTCAACATCATCTCGTATGCACACGACACCCAGTTGATCCTCTCCCTCACCAACGACCCCGCCACCCCCAGAACCAGCCTGCACGAAGGGATGAAAGACGTCGCCGAGTGGATAAAGAACAGCCGCCTGAAACTGAACTCAGACAAGACGGAAGTCCTCATCCGAGGGTCATCGCCCTCCGCCTGGGACGACTCCTGGTGGCCCCCTGCCCTGGGCACCACTCCCAAGCCAACGGACCACGCACGCAACCTGGGCTTCATCCTGGACTCCTCCCTCTCGATGACCAGACAAGTCAACGCCGTCTCATCATCATTCTTCAACACCCTGAGCATGCTCTGTAAGATCTTCTGATGGATCCCCATCGAAACAAGGAAGACGATCACCCAGGCACTCGTCACCAGCCGACTGTACTACGGAAACACTCTCTACGCCGGAACCACAGCCAAACTTCAGAAAAGACTCCAGCACATCCAGAAGGCCTCCGCACGACTCGTCTTGGACGTCCCCCGACACAGCCAAATCTTCGGCCACCTGAGAGACCTGCACTGGCTCCCCGTCAGCAAGAGGATCACGTTCAGGCTCCTCACCCACGCACACAAGGCCCTCCATGACCTGGGCCCCAAGCTCCTCAACAACCGCCTGACCTTCTACACGCCCACCCGACAGCTACGATCGACCAGCCTCGCCCTCGCCGCCGTTCCACACATTCGCAAAGCCACCGCCGGGGAAGATCCTTCTCCTACCTGGCAGCCAAGACATGGAACTCCCTCCCCATCCGCCTCCGCCTGACCCAGGATCACCTCTCCTTCAGGAAGCTCCTCAAGACCTGGCTCTTTGAGCAGTAGCGGACCACTCCCCCCCCCCCCCCAGCGCCTTGAGACCCTACTGGGTAAGTAGCGCGCTATACGAATGTCCATGATTGATTGATTGATTGACTCCCCGCTCTACCCCCTGTTCTTCGCCTTGGCACTGGAGCCCCTGGCAGTTCATTTCCGAGGGTGGGGCAGTGACTGGGGTTTTCCAATAGCGGGCATTACCCACACTGTGTCCCTGTATGCGGATGACCTGCTACTCTATGTGCAAGACATCATAATCACCCTAAAGCCTATCTGGGCCACACTCGCAGACTTTTCTGCCACGGCCGGGCTGAGAGTCAACTGGAGGAAATCCTCTATTTACCCTATCAGCCCTGACCTTCCTCCACGAGAGGTAGACATTGGGGACATCAGCCCCACCTGGAAAGCTCGGGCTCCATGCTACCTAGGGGTTCGGCTTTACCACACTCCCTAAGATCTTTGTGAGGCAATCACCGTAAAGTGCTGGAAAGCACACAAGCCCTAGTTGGCTTCTGGAAGACCCTCCCATTGGCTCCCAAAGGGAAAATCGCCTTTGCAAATATGGTCCTATTACCACGCCTTCTTTATCACTTCACAAAACTCCCGGTCATTCCTCCTCACCTCTTTTTTCAGGAACTAGGTACCTTGCTTTGCTCCCTTATTTGAGGCAGCAGTCGTCGGCAATTGCTTTGGCCAAGATGCAGCTACTGGTCAACTGGGGTGAGCTAGGGGTTCTGTCATTTGAAGCATATTTTCTGGCAGCGCAGCTCCAGTATCTGTGAGGTTGGATGGAGGGGTGCTATCTAGGAGAAGCCATCTCAGACACTGGCCTTTATCAATCCCAGCAATCCAATGTCTGCTCCTGCTGGGAACCCGACCTGTTTTGACCCACTTGATTCATGTGACAGTGGCACAGTCCTGCATGCTACGGGTCCACTGCCTATCCCGAGAAACCCACTATACACCACCCTGCTGCCGCTGGCGATACTTCCTCGGGGCAGAAACCATGATACTGCCCAGGCCTTTCAGACCTGGTTGGACCACTCGATTCTTGAGGTGGAGTCCCTCTTCGCTGGTGGTCAGCTTCTCACATTTGACCAATTGGCGGAAGAGGCCAGACCCCCCAATAAAAAGTTCCTTCTCCACCGACAAATGATTTAGCACTGCCTCAGCTATGGGACCTCTCCGAAAGTGAACCTGCAACACACCAAACGCTTCATACAGTACTGCATATGTTGCCCAAACCTCACTTAAACACCTGGATATAGAAGGCCATTCATGAGCTTTTGCCATACCACTTACACAACAGAAACACAAGTGAGAGTAAGAGCTTGAGGGGCCACTACATGATAAGGAATGGGAGCATGCCCTGGAGTTCCCGAAGAAAGTATCCCGAAACTCTTGGATAAAAAATATATAATTCTTCATCCTACACCGTGCATGCCTGACACCAGCGCTACTTCAGAGCCACTACCCAGATCGCAGTTGCCCCCGCTGCCAGCCCTCTAGCGGAACATTTCTACACATGTTCTGGAGCTACCCTGCCCTACAGCTCTTTTGGGATGCCACCCACACTACTTTGCTGGTGGTCACGGGGCTCTCCGACATCACCACCTGGAAGCCTGCTCACTAGGCATATTTTGCTGCCGGAAACATTGCAAAGTCCAGACACGGTTCGAGTCCCTGGCCCTCAGTTTGGAAAACTGGGGAATCGCTAATGCTTTAGTGGGCACCCACAGGGCCTCCTCTGGTGGCTTGGATGGAGCAGTCCATAAGTAGGGCATAGCGGAGGAGGATGCGATCAGACACAAAGAGGAGCAAGAAGTGCGCTGACGACACATCTCGACTAAATGGGCCAAACCCCATCAGAGGATCTGACAAACAACTGAAAACACCCAGTCCGCCCCGCGCCACCACTCCAACCTGGGGTGCCTTGCTGCACATCCGCTCCCGGGGCCTCATACAGGCCCCCCTCAGAAAGACCCATGCACGACATACAAGAAAAATTACTATTAGCCTCCCCCGGCATTCGCCAGGACCACGCGTTGTCTTGGCCTCCAACCCCATGAAAATAGATACAAACGGCACGCACCCACCCGCCCATTCAGCCCTCCCTGGTTTGTTCCCGAGTTCACAGTTTGCCTTCATCTCCCAATTTTTTCACCAGAGGTTACACATGTGGGGAGGACCGTCCCCCTCAGAGGGTAGGGCTAGTTTCTTCATAGCATCACTTGACCCCGTCATAAAATCAGTCCCCAGATCTGCTGCCTGTAACCATGATTCAGTATCTATGATATGTCTTTCATTACTTCGCTTGTAACCATAGTCAACAATGATCTGTAATGATCCTAAAATGTGAAAAACCCAATAAAAAGTTTTTTTTTTTTTTTTAAAAAGGATGACAGGTCTAACAAGTATGATAACAACAAAACGTTTCAAGGCTGATTGTCTACATTGTTTTTAAATAAAACGTATATTGTAGGACTGCTAAGTGTAATGCATGCATTTTTATAAGCAGGGCACTTTGCTTTTCAATGGTCAACGTTTTTGAATAAACTTAAGTCAGGTGGGCCTCGTGCTAGGAGCAACATATGTTCTTCTGAGGGTGTCCAAGAAAGAGACTATTATTTATTGTCCTTGATTGTCTCGTTTTGTTAATATTTATTTGAACTTCATAATTGTGAAAAACACTTTTGATAATTTCTTTGAATCTGATACTGTAAATGTTTGCTATCCACTTTTAAATTGTTCAATAAATTTGTATATATGTGTGCCTGTTGTGTACTTTGGGGAACACGCTAAATAAATACATGCACTACACATACGAAGGCTTGGGGTATTGACGAGGAAAGCCCTCAGTACTTAAGGAGTTAAAAATAACAATTTTACTCTAAAATCTTTATTTCTTAAGCAACAAGTCCCTTTTAAAATCCTTAAATTTACGAATTGTATTTCTCCAAAACGTTTTTCCACCCTGCTGAGGACTGCCCACCTCCTTATTTCTGAAAAATAGCGACGATGCCTACCCTATGCCCAAGGGCCTTTTTGGAGCACAAAATTGCAATTTCAACAAGGCCACTTCACTTTATGGAAGTTCTGCCAGTCGAGCAATTTTTGCAGAAGCTTCGATTATATTTTCCCATAGGAATTACGCTTGGGACAATCGCACCTGTTGATATCAGCCAATATCGAGTGGATGCATTTGAATCGAGGATAAGAAAACTTTTGGGAAGTCCTTCAAACAGTATCAAAGGGTTAAAAAAAATGTAATCGCATTTCCATTCGAAGAGCGATGAAACCACCACAAGTGGTTCTCAGGGCAACCAGTTATGAAAGGTAGTTTTGCTGCCGGAGTTCTCTTCGAGGCGTGATTCTCCAGGGCTTTTCCGCGGTTCAGATATGCGTTTTTACAGTTCCCAGTTGGAATTCACTGAATCACTTTATAGAGACTTGTAAAAAGCCTCTGCGTGTGCTACATCACTTTCTGTGTATGCGTGCTATAAATGGTTTGCATCTCGTGCGCACTGTGTGCTTGTACTACCAGTCCCAACACAAGAATTATCGATTCACAAAAAGCCTGTACAACGTGCCCTGTCAGTATAGTGTCTGGCACTGCATGTGTGCGCAATCCTCCCGTACACCAAGGATTGTCTGCTGTCCCACCAGAACGGAGAGAAGTGCAACATGACATCTATGCTACCGAGAATAGCTCAGAAGACCTAGAATGCTACTCAAGGCCCAATATGTTCAGTAATTCCTGAGGGAAAGATCTTTTCTCAAGCTGGGTGAAAAGGCAAAGATTTTCAAAGAACAGTAGAAAGTAATGTTTTTCATACAGTGAAGAGTAGGAGCAGCTATGTGTAACAAATTGGGTATTGTGAACAAGGGGTGGAAGCCCCACTCGGGCAACAACCACAATCCTTGTCAGGGTGAACCACTAAAGTCACTAAATTAACCTGTACTTAACCCTCTGGTACCTTGAAAGAAAGGTTTACCTAAGAGGGAAATTGTAAAGTATTTATGCAGCACACAAGAAGCAATAAAGTGAATGCACAACACAGGAAAAATCCCCAACCAATTTTGAAATATAGAGTAAATTTAATAAATGAAATAATAACATAATGACACAAATCCAATCAGTAGAACCAGTGATATTTAATTTTTAAAGTTTTAAGTCAATATAGCGCCAAAAAAGCACAACGCAACACTTGCGGGCATCTGGTCAGGAAACTCACAAGTTCAGGCTGCCAGGGATGGAGCAAGGGCTGGATATAGGGACCAGGTTAGTCCTGCTGAAAAAATTACCTTCTCAAAGTCTGGCGTGAAGAGTTCCATTGGTAGTGGAAGAAGCTGTGAGGAGCAGGGAGAGCGTCACACAAGGCCCTCTACAACACCGGACCCCAATACCTCAATGACCGCATCTCCTTCCACGCTCCCAAGAGAATCCTACGCTCAGCCGACATCTCCCTAGCCACCGTCCCAAGCTTCTACAGGACCAGAGCAGGTAAAAGTTCCTTCTCCTACCTTGCAGCCAAGACCTGGAATGAACTCCCCCTCCACCTTCGGTGCAGTCCATCACTGCACCATTTCAGGAATTACCTCAAAACCTGGCTCTTCGAATGACCCCAATGGAGCTGGTCACACCCACACCCAGCGCCTTGAGACCCTCACCGCTGAGTAGTTCACTTTACAAATCCCTGATTGATTGATTGAGATGGTCATTGCAGTAGCATGAAGAGCAGGCCTGGCATTGCAGGTAGACATTGCTGCACCATGATGATTCATCTGTGCGTTGCAGATAGTCATTGCTGGAGCTTCACGTTGGCAGCCACTGCAGGCCGTCGTTGCTGTATCATGAGGTGCAAATTTCTTTGTTTTTAAATGTTGACAACTTATCTTTGTTTTTAAATATCTATGTGAATTGACACGTTTTTATTCTGCTCTTTGGCACTTGTGTACAGTACAATTGTATTGTTTTGAATACATTTTGTACTTTTATAGATATCTCTTCATTGATTAATATTTTGTTTTAATTTTTGATTATGACTATGTAATTTTAATTGTGGCACTAAAGGTTTGTGTTGAGGTCTGTGGAGGCTAAAATTTGCTTTTGTACTTAAAACCATAATGAGCTTTTGAAATTAGGCGCTAGAATTTGCTCTTGCGTCTGAAACCATATCTAGCTGGTAAAACTGTAGGGACCGCTTTGTTTCACAATATTTCTCTCCTGGTCCCTTACCGGATTTCTTAGGAGACCTCCCTTTTACTTTTATTTGCAAATTTCGCATTGCCAGTCTTTAATGGCGGTTGCTGTAACACAAAGAGTGGGGTTCACTAGAACTTCAGGTTGGCGGTCGTCGTGGGCTGCTGAATCTCGGTGAGGATGAGCCTGTTCGCAGTCATAAAGAGCCTAAAACTTCAGCATTTCACCTTTCTTCACAGGAGGAGCTCAACTGATGCCAGGCAAGGGTCCATGACCTGGAGAGGTACCACTTAAAGATCAGGAACCCACTAAGGCAGAGGCCAGTAGGGCTCAGACAGGTGCATTTGCAGACTCAGTGCAACAGGTCAGCCGGGCGGTTGCAGGGATGTCTCTGGAGCCTGTTGTATCACTGAAGCTCAGACAGGAGTTCAGTCAACTGACCCTTGGAGTCACTCAGGTTAGCCTAGGATGAAAGAGGAGGTCCAGTCTTCCCTCTGAGACAGCAAGTCAATACTCAAGCAGCAGAGCAGACCTTTGAAAGCAGCAGTGCTGTCCTCTGCTAGTAGCAGGGCAGTCCTCCAGTAGCGGCAGGGCAGTCCCCTGGAAGCAGAAGGGCAGTCCTCTGGTATCAACAGGGCAATCCTCTGTGAAATTGTGGACCTGTAAAGTCCACAGGTCGAGTGTATTGAAGAGTGTCGCTGGAGGTTCAATATTTATACCTGGTGCCAGCCTTTAAAGTGGAGGGATCATAAGGACCAGGAAAGTTAATCTCTTCCCCTTCCAGGGCTCCAATAAGTCTGGGGTGACAAAAGACTAGTGGCAGGTTCCTTTATGTGTGCTGGAGGCAAATACTATTAATGTAAGTGTGGCAACGGATAGTTACACCCATTTTCTATCTTGGAAAGATAGCCAATCCTACCCACAGCTAGTACCCCCTTTTGTGTCACTATCTGGGAGGAATACACAAACCCCAACAGCAGAGCCAAACACAGTCATGTGACCCAGGAGACTGGCATAAGGCACAAATGGTTAGGACTAGAAAATGGCAACTATCTAAATGTGTCATTTTCTAAATTGTCACATTAATCCATTTGAGCTTAAATAACAGATCTCTATCGGCTCCCAATCCAAAGTTGGCAGTTATTGGATGCAATATGGTAACCTAGTGTTAGTCAATGGGAGAGATAAACCTTGGAAAAGGGAAACATGAATTTAGGTGTTTTTCACTTCTAGGATATATAAAACTCAATCTCACATGTCCTACTTTTTAAATACAAATCACCAACTATATGAACATTTAGGGCCTACATTAGGGGTGACTAATATGTATTAAAAAGGAAGGTTTAGGCCCGGCAAAAGGTTTACTTTGCCAGGTTGAAATGGTAATTTAAAACTGCATTACAGGCTGCAGTGGAAGGCCTGAGACATGTTTTAAAAGACAACTGTCTAGGGTGGCAGAGTAAGTGCAGCAGGACCACTAGTAGAAAATTTACAGGCAATGGGTATATGTGGTACCATTTACAAGTTACTTAAATGTGTCAGTTAGTTGTAATCCAATTTTACCATGCTTTCAAGAGAAAGCTCAAGAACGTTACCACCTAAAACTAACAGAAACATGGGGAAGTGAAAGCAAAAAGTTTGGGGGAATACCACGGCCAGGATGTCACATCTAAAATGTGCCCTCCACCCAGCTGAAATCAGGAAGAACTAACCACCCTCATGCTAGTTCTCATCACTTAGGCAGAAGAACCTGGAATGGCCATAAGCACCAGTGTGATCAGTTCCAGGGCCATTATCCACCTTAAAGCCCATTACCTGTAGGGAGATTGGCCATCTCAACAGTTTAGGATTCTCACTCCTCATTTGCAATAGTGATCTGAGGGGTCTGTGGTCTGTCTTAACCTGGAAGTGAGTCCCAAATAGTATGGTCTCAACTTGTTCAGTGGCTAGACCACTTAAAATGCTTCCCTTTAAATTGCACTCCACCTCTCTACCCTAGGAAGTAGGCTGCTACTATTCATGGCTATCGGTTGGTCAGGACCTCTTCATTTTGCTGTGTGAGCACATCCCCATGCCATGCTCTGAGACATTTGTCTGAACAGTAAATTCCTTGTAGAGGTCAGGGGCCTTCAGCGCTGGTACAGTACACATGCCTCCTTGTTCAAGGTATCAAAATCATTCTGGCAGGCCTCCGTCCAGCTCACCTCTCTGATCTGTTTCTTAGAAATCAGCTCTGTCAAGGGGGTACCATACCTCTTGGCTGGGTCTTGGAGGTTCCCAAGGCAAGATGGTCTAACTTTTGGCCTGGAGGGGTTGCACCTGGCTCCAGCTACTTGATGTCACAAGTAGACCACCAATCCTTGCCCCATGTGGCACTTACTAGTCTTGATAGATGGGACTGCCAGTTGTAGGGCCTGAGAACTCCTGGAGGTAGAACAAGTGGTCTCCCCAGATGGAGGAGAAGACTGCAATGTTGCCCAGATAGGCTACACTGAAAGCCTCCATCCTAGCCAGGACACTGTTGACCAACCTCTGGAAGGTAGCAACATCATTTGTTAACCTAAAGGGCATCACCTTACAGTGAAAGTGGCCCCCTGTGGTGGAGAATGCAGACCACTCCTTAGCATCCCCCGTTGAGACAATCTGCCAGTACCCCAATGTCAAATCAAAAGTACTCTCAATAGATCTCTGAGCTCACCAGTTGAGGGAATGGGGTGTGCAGCAGTCTTGGTGACTGAGTTGAGCCCTCTATAATCCACACAGAACTGGAGTTCTGGTGTGACTCCCAGTGGAGTGGCCTACAGTACCAAAACCACTGGTCTGGAGCAGGGGCTGTTGGAGTGCTCAATCACTCCACTTTCTGGCATCTTGGATTACTTTCTCCCTGATGCTGGCTGGAACCTTATCAGACAGTCTGTAGATCTCAGTTTTCACATGCGTGCCATCCTCTTTGTCACTGTCATGGGTACACAGATAGGTGAGCCCAAGGGTCAGTGAGAAGAGGAAGGCAAACTTTGTGGAGACAAGAGGCAACAGTCCCTCAGTTGTTCTGGGGGTCACCTTTCACTGACCCATCCTGCTCCTTGGAAGGCAGGAGATCAGGGAGAGGTTCACTCTCCTCCTCCACTTCATATTTCATCACCAGGAGCATGCTGACTTTGGATATTTCATGGTGGAGTTTGAGACAATTGTCTTATAGGACCTTCAAGGGGCTCCTGGGTTCTTGAGGTCCACCAAGTAGGTGATTTTCCCCTTGCACTCCTTCACTTCATAGGGCCTGGACCACTGGTCGGGCAAGGCCTGGAGCTCCTCTGGCTTCATCACCCACACTTTTTGACAAGGATGAAACTCAACCAGAGTGGCCTGATGGTCATGTCAGAGTTCCATAACATCCTGGCTAGATTCCAGATTCTCAGTAGCCTTCTTTCATAAGTGTTTTATCTGGGTCCGGAGAGCGAACATGTAGCTGACTACATATTGGGGGGATACCCTAGGAGCTTACTCTCACCCCTCCTCCTTTTCATGGCTGAGAGGCCCTCTGACAGGGTGCCCCTACAGAAGCTTAAAGGGGCTCAATCCTAATCCTTTGTGTGGCACCTCCCCGCATGCAAACAACAGGCATGGCAAGAGTACATCCCACTTCCACCTCATGGGCTTCGACAGGCTCATAATCATATTTTTGAGGGCCTTGTTAAATGTCTCAACAAGCCCATTGGTCTGGGGATGATAGGGTGTGGAGAACTTGTAAAGTACTCTACACTCGCTCCACTTGGACTTCATGTACGCTGACAAGAAGTTAGTAACTCTGGTTAGATACTACATCTTTGAGGAAACCACTCAGGTATATAACCTCATCAGTACCCTGGCCACAGTCACTGTCCTCAGGAGTATAGTTTTCAGGTACCAGGTGGATCGTTCCACCAAGAGCAGGATGAAGCTGTTGCCTAAGGCAGTGTTAGGGTCCAGGGGTCCAACAATGTAAATGCCCACCCTTTAAAAGGGTGTGCTAATGATAGGAAGGGGAATCAGGGGAGCCTTCAGCTGTCCCCTTGACTTCCACTTGCATGGTAGGTAGGGCAAGACCTGTAGGATGCATCTGATGTCACTCTCATCTGGGGTCAGAAAAACTGGGTGACAAGCTTGACAAACGTCTTCTTGCCTTAGATGTACTGTCAGAGGTAAATCATGAGCCAGACCCAGTAGAGCAGCCCTGTAGTACTTGGAAACCACAAACACATGGGTTGCACCAGGCTTAGGAACTTCAGGCTAACTATAACGGAGATCATTCTTCTAATAAATCTGGTTGTCACTAGTTGTTAGGGCCTTGGCCTGCTCCCAGACGCCCTAAGGAGTAGGGCACTCTATTATGCTTTGCAGAATTCCTCCTTGGAGGGTTGCCCATCTACCTGTCAGCCTGCCAGCTCAATTAGTTCTCCCAGGGCATCAATGGCCTCCCCTGTAGGCTCCAGGGTGCCACAGTGAGGCTCCGCCTCCTCCCAGACCATGGAAGTTTCAGGAGTGGGTTTCCCATTGCTCCTGCCCTTCCTCTTTTTGGCAAATACTTGAGCTGTTTTTCAAGGATCCAGGACTTTCTGACTTCCCTCTCGGCTTGCCATAGACCGTGTGGTCAGGCACACCCGCAAAGGTAACCCTTAACATCTCCAGGTGGGACCGGCGCTCTACTTCTTTCTAAATGGTGTGCTCTACATCATTGCTGACTAGACAATCCACAGGCATAGAAGGACAAACAGCTTCCCTTAAGCCACGGGATAGTGACTTTAACAGTTGTCTGTTATTACAACTTGGTGGAGTACATTAGGGATTACCTGCTCTGAGGACACAAGATGACACCGAATGACACCGAACAGTAGTCATACTGGCTCCTTTGTCTCTTAGTGCCACAACCTGCTGTCCATTATGTCTATACTTTGAAGTTTTGTTAGGTGTGTGGATCCTAGGGACACTAGGGTTAACTCTGCACTACCCCCTACGCTAACTAGGATAACCTTCTCCCCAAGCACCACACTTGCCAACCCTGGTGTCTGTCCACCAGTAGGGGGCTGCGTCCTCCTAGGTCATTTGGCATCCCCATTCACATGTCTGTGCCTGTAGCACTCATTGCATTTGGGGAGAACTTTTCGAAGGATTTTGTTTTAGGGAAACCACTCTTTTTTTGGGCAGGTTGGGACTGGAAGTCTTTCACTGAGAACTGTTTAGCAGGCCTTTAGATAACTCCTCATTTTTATTTGTGTCTCCCCTTCTCTGTTCTGGTGGGGACCTTTTCCACTATTTTGGTTATCCCCCTCAGATACCTACTGGTAGAACCTGGATCTGAGCAACAGGTCCGCTTCCTTAGCAAGCACACTGTAGAACATGATTTTAGATTAAAAAATGTGTTTGTGCAGCTCTGCAAAACAATTAATGAACATGTGCTCTCTAAAATTAAGATTTAACAGCTAATCAGTTTGAGGAAAGTGGTTTATTATTCGGTCTGATTGTTTAAACTCACTGTCTAATATACTCACAAACCCATCTTGGGTCCAGTCAGGTTTGCTTGCAGGAGTTTAGCTGAATCTGGGGTAACTGAGACTTTGAGCAGTCAAACTTTGTCAAAAGGGGTAAGTATGAAGCATTTAGAAGTACCAAAATAGTTGATTAAGAACGAAACCCTGACACCCGTTTCTAAAAATAGCTATTTTTAGACACCACAATTTAAAAAATCCACCAGAGGGTACATGAGATTTAAATTATTAAGCACATAATAAATCACTGCTTTCATTCAAATTACAACCAACCACTGACCAATACAGCGGTTAGCAGTTACTATGAAAACGTTTTTAATGTTGTGTTCGTTTACTCTGGCTTACCTTGACCGACAAACTCTGGCAGGTCCTTGAAGACAAATTAGTTTCCCGTCCAGTTCCAGGCTTTTTGGGCGAACCGCCTAATGCAAGGGATACAGGATGCTGAAGATACTGAAAGATTTTGTGGATGTTGACCCAATGACCAGGGGTCTTTCTGACGCCACCCCTCGGGCCACAAACATGGTGGGGCAACTTTGGCCTCAAAGTATGGCTGTAGTCCAGCTAAAACCAGTTAGCACTGATCTACTAGTCTCTAGTCAAAGCAAAATCAGCAGTTATCTTCAAATGAGATTAGTGTCTGTCTTGGCCGACCATGCTGCACTCCGACACCTCTCCTGGGTGCAGCAGACTTGGGTGCAACTCTTAAGCATCAAGGATCCGTCTTCCAGGTTAACCCCCATGCCACCAGTGCTGAAACCTTTTTTTGCTTTTTGGGGTCGTTTGCACTCAAGGCTTCATAACTTTTTTTTCTACATAAAATATGCACACCAAAATTGTGGCCTTCTTTTTCCAACATGTGGGGAGAGGATGTGGCCTAACGGCTAGGGCGGTTGAGCTTGAAGCTGGGGAACCGAGTTTGAGTCTCAGCAGGGACGCTGAATATCATTTGATTCTGGGCAAATCATCTAATCCCCCCCACCAAAAAAAATATGAATGTGTCCATCTATAACGGATTTGTTGCTAATGTAAAGTGCTCTGATACCTTCGGGTCGAGTTTGCGCTACATAAAACTCCCCAAACAAACAAATAAAACCCTGGGGATTCTAATTGTACCCAAGGTTTGTGGATTCCCCAGGAGGGGACAGGGAAAATAGGAAAAATATAATTACATTTGGACTTTTGGGGAATACCCAAACAAGTGAGAGAGGAGAGGATGTAGCCTTACGGCTAGATCAGTCAACCTTGAAGCTGGGGAACCAGGTTCGAGTCTTGGCAATGACGCTCAACAACCTGTGTTTTGGGGCAAATCACTCTTATACCTGATGTCTTGGGTCTAGTTTTCTCTATATAAAACTCTTTAAAAAAATGAAAAAAGTGAGGTTCCATTTTTATTGGGAGATATGGGGGAACGCTGTGCGGTAGAAAGTCTGTTGCTCCACACAGATTGCATATGTTTTCCTCATTGAAATGTGAGGAAAAGGTGTGTTTTTAGTCAAAGATTGAGGTTTACAAGGCACTGTGTGTAGGAAAATGGTATGGGATCCATGAGAGGCAAATCAGCCTGGATTTTCCCTGATGTCTAGTTTTAAGAACTGTCTGGGTCTTGTAGGTTTTTCCAGGTGGCATCCTACTAAAGCCCATGAAGTGCAGCCATTAACTATTTTGGAAGTCAGCCACACTTTCCACACACAAAAAACTGGTTTGTCACTTTTGGGTTAGGGTGTGGCCATGACAGAGTGCAGCAACTGATTAACTTTTGCCCCAAAGGTAAAATCCCTGTTGTCAGGTGGATTTTTTAGACCCCCTTGGCCAAGTTTGGGGTAACCCCTAACTGGGACAAGGCGCCTACCTAAAACACTATTGACCCCACTGGGCCAGGAGTATGGCTCGATGCCACAGTAGGCCACCACGTAATTTTGTTTGTTTTGGCACAATTTTAAAATGCATTACATTTAGCTGGATTTTTGCATCCCTGGGGGTAGATTGGGGGTAATTACACCATCTGCCCCACCCCCCGGGTGGGGTAAAAAGACTTATGTCCCACTTAATTGAGGTGAGGGTATGGCCATGCCTATGGTGGGCTGCCCTGACCCCTATGCATATGAAAATAAAATGATTCCCTGGTGTCCAGAGGGATTTCTGCCCACCCCCCTCCGGGGTGGCTGATCAAGGGTAATTACCCTATCGGCCCGCATGAGCAGAATTACTGGTCCAAATAAATTGCTGGGGGGGAGCACACGCCCTTGCCTAAGGGGCAGCTACACCCATCCCTGGTGACTAGTGGGTGGATCCCTGCTTGGGGATTGTTGTCCTGTAGTGCTTCCCAAGCATGGATTCACTCAGCACAGGCAGCATTGGAAAGTGTAGATTCTCCCCTTTCCATCAATACCTCTCCCAAAAGAATCAGTGCCCTTGAAGCTTAGATATGCTCCTGAGCACTGATATAGTGTAAGTAAAACAAGCCCTTCGTCTCTTTTAATTTTCACTTTCGTATAGTGACATCAGTGTGCCCTGCACACTGTTCGTCGTTGTATTAAGAAAAAACACAATCAGACTGCCCTGGAAGCTCTTCCCCAAGCAGGCTAATGTAGAACAATAATTAAGGACTCACTCTGGAGCAGAGCACCAGACAGTCTTTAAGTGGGTCCTCAGTGTTGGCTAATAGCCAACACCCACACTGGGAAGGTAGTGAGGCCACAGTTAAAAGGTTAAGGCTGAAAGATCATATTTATTTCGTTTCAGATATGGTGTAAGGTGCATAACATAAAATTTAGTGCAGAAAGAATGACACCATGTTAATTTTCCCCATTATTACTTTACCCATCCCTTCATTCGCATCCCCTATCTTATTGTCAATAATATTATCATTATTTAATTGATCCATATAAATTAAGTATGTACTATGTTTATCAGAATAAGAGCAAAAAAACAATAAAGGTGGTTTGATGGCAAACTGTGTGCTAAATATAAGGTCTGCAGTAAAAAGAGCGATTTCTGTTCGCAGCTTACCATGAAAATGACAGAGAAAGTGAAAGGTATAAGGAGATTGAATATGGAATTAAAAATACTGTGGGAAACAAAAGCGTCACCAATTCATGCTGGGTGGGATTTAATGGCGATAAATATAGAAACCAATAAGAAGAAGTTTGACTTATGGTCATTAGACAAACCGTATTTCCCAATTCTAAATGTGCTGCTTACTTCAGAACTGTTGGGAAGAATGTTTGACCCAAGTATTTTTTGGGTTTGTGGCTAATGCTTATTTAAATAAATGAAACCCTGCATCTTTGCTGGGTCCACTGTCTAGAATCTCAATATATAAAGATTTATGCAAAATGGTGGGCACTAACTTTGAGCTACGGTGTAATGGAACATTGACAGATAGCATTATACCAGCTAGGTGAACAAGTATGTTGCAAATGCCAATACATAAAAAACTTTTTTATTATTAATTATTATTTTAAATGTTTAATCCCAACAGCAAACTATTAGCAAATGCTCTCCTTTTCCATTTGTTGAAGTGTGTAAATGAGATGAAATTACTGTGTATTTCACAAGCTTTGGAGAGCAACATGCTACTACCCATAACTGTATGGTGCATACCACCTTAGACTAAGGATTTTGCAAAAGCAGTCTCTGGCATTCCTCTGATGATATGTGGATCTATATCCAATATCTGAAATATAGTAAGTCTAACAAATATCGTATAATTAACTTGCAAATAATAAAAACCCTCCTAGGGTAAGTGCAGCAATCCAATATTCATAAGAATAATTGTAAATTAATGAAAATTCCTGTGAGAAAGTGGATTATTAGTTTGGGTAAATGTTAGTCCATGACAAGTAATAATGTCACTATTCTTCTAGGTCCAGTAAAGGTTTCAGTAATCCAAACCTGAGCTCACCCCTTTGTTGCTATGGCAGAGAGCAGACAGGCTTCACTTATGAAAATGTATAAAGTTTTAGATAACAATAGCGCCCAAAACCGCAAAGTGTCCACCCAGGTCGCACTAGCCCAGGAAAAGTGTAAGGTTCGAGGCAAGCCACAATGGAGTACGGATCTAATACAGAGACCAAGGGCCTCATTTCGTAGCCGGTCGGACCGGCCACCGTGGCCGCAATCTTATTCCGACCTCCGAGGCCAGGAAAGTTCCCCCAGCCGTATTTCGATGCACTCAATGCTATGAAGACAAATATGTCGCTGCAAGTGCATAAAAATTCACAGGTCACATGTGATATGTACACACATGCATGACATATGTGGGGATATGCCTTGTGCTGCATGTACCCCATTGCTGGAGTGTGGTGAAATGTGCCCAGTCCAGTCAATGGGGATACAAACCACCTACACCCACAGGGTCGTATTCTTTGGCTTTTCGCTGCCACAGTGTAGGGGGAACCTGGAGAAAGGGATCCACGCCAGAAACTGTCTGGGAGAAGGTGATTTGAGTAAGTGTACACCCCAAATTCTTTGTTTCCGACGAGTCGAGGCAGCCGGTCAGACCGCCCCGGTCGGCTCATTGGAAATGTACATCATAATCCGGAGGGCAGACGGAACTCCCTGTAAAGCTCTATACCTGCTGCTTTTTTCCGACCACCATCTCAGCGGGCGAACAAAGGCTGTTGGAGTTGGCTGTCTTTCAGCAGTCAGTCAAACTACATTCAGCATGCATCGTAATTCGGCGGTCAGTCTGACTGTTTCTGATGAGAGAGACTGTGGCAGCCCAACTGGCGTAGACGAGGCCACAGATGTCTGTCCGACTGGCATCATAATGAGGCCCCGAGTTAGTGCCAATTGGAAGTTTAACCTTCAGACTTAGGGTCTGATTTAGATCCTGGTGTGGCTGGCATCGTTACTCTGCAACAGAGTATCCAAGCAGCCCGTCAAGGCTGGTGGAATCCCACTCGCCCTATTTAGATATATGCTGGCTGACTCTCCATCCGCATTGGCATAGTGCTTCCTGCTGTGTACGCGGCTCACCGCTGCCTACTTGGCAGACTGCTCTGCTGACAACTAGTACTCCATTACCGTCAGGCTGGCGAGTTTGCGCAGAGCCTAATTAGATTTCACAGTTGTGGTGGCAGTGTTCTAGCAGAAGTTTGCAGATGGAGGGATTCCATTACGGGATGCGGCACGCATTGGACTAGTCCTGTGGTTGTAGGATGGATGCACACCCGATATAATATGCTTAGTTGTGTACACCTGCATTCCACACTATAAACACACTCCATTCCAGACCATGATCCTTTGCAATTCCAGCACAGCAAAACTTTGTAGTAGAGCACTTTACCACTTAATTCAGGTTTTTTCCAGTTTTTTGCTCTCTGTTTCTTGTTTGGTTACCCCTTTTTCCTCATTATCTTGTGGAACACTTAATTTATTTACGTTCATAATCTCAGAAGGGCAGGGAAGAACAATCCTTGTTTTACTGAGGGTGAACTTTCAGCAATGGTAGATGAAATCATTAGAGTAGAGCCACAATTGTTTGAAACCCAAGTACAAATGACAACTATTGCACAGAAAAGACAAACGTGGGCCAGAATAGTCTACAGGGTGAATGCTGTAGCAAACAACCTGCGCACACAGGAGGAAATTAGGAAGAGGTGGAATGACCTGAGGGGGAGAGTGTGTCACCTGGAGGCCCACAGGACTGGTGGTGGTTCTCCCAGGCCCCCTTACAACTCGTTCCCTGCAAATCCTACACCCTGAAGGCTTGACAGGAATCCAGTGGTGGAGATTGGTATGCCAGACTTTTCTAGGTGTCACTAAACCCAAATGTCCTGTTGGCTTTGAAGTTAGCTGTTGCTAATGTGTTTTTGCAACTTTTCTAACACCTTGGCTGCTAGGGGGTTTTCCCGTTCTGTGCTGAGTTTAGATGATCCCCATTGTTCATGACAAGGTCAACTCGTCATAAGCACAGGGCAGGTAAAACCCATGACAAGTTGACCTTGTCATCAGCACTGAAGGGGTTAACATACAGACCTATATATATATTTCAATGACAACTTGTTTGTTTGAATGTATTGTGGTATATGTAAGATAACAGGTATCAATCTCCATTACATTTCCCATGATGTTATGGTGCTTGTAAGTGTTTGTCCACCAAATAACATATCTGTGTTTCAAATAGTAAATGTCTCTTCTCTTTGTACTGCAGATTTTCACTAGGTATGTTCAAGTTAAAATATTTCAAGTGTTGGGACTGTATAATTGAAATAACTGCAAAAACCAGGATGCCTTATTTCTGTTTAGAGAAAATCATATTGCAATCAACTTTTGCTCATTCTTTCTTTTCAAACTTTTGTTTCACATATGGTAAAGTGTTGTTTATAGATCAATCTGTATTTAATGCTATCTTTTGAAAACTGTATGTCTTGAATTTTTATATGCTGTCCTGTTATGTTTCATATAGGTACCCCAATGTAGGCTCAGGTAGCAAATAATACATAAATAAATAATAAACCAATATTTGTAAAGTGTGAACTAGTCCCCCTAATGCGTCTTAAGGAGCTAGGGGCCGTCATGGAAATTAAGTGAGCTATTGCCCAGAGTCACAAGGTGCTGAGCTGAGCTGTCTCCAGAGCTGGGGATCAAACCATGAACCTTGTCCTCCAAAGTCAGCTGCCCTGGCCGCTGCACCACACCACACCTCACCTCCAACCTAACCTTTCACCTATATTCTCCCCTACCTTTACACTACATAACAGTTCTTGGGACTGACCTTTTACCCATTTACGGTACTGCTTACAGGACGTGAGGTTTTCCCTGGAAACTAGCCACATCCATTATGCATGAGGATTCTTGGAAACTCAGCAGGACTACCATCTCCTGCATAATAACTATGTATAGGGGTCATGTTATGTTATGTTATGTTATGTTATAACGTGTTTTATATAGCGCTCAGCTACTCCAAGGAGTGTCCCGGCGCTTTGAACCCAGTGCAGACCAAGAGCAGGCTAAAGATGCCACACACTACTGGACAAAAAGCCAGGACTTGAGATCTTTTCCAAAGGCTAGCAGGTTGAAAATATTTCTCAGAGAGACCGGTAAAGCATTCCACAACTGAGGCGCCAAGCATCTAAAAGAGCGGCCTCGAATGAGGGTACGCCTAATACCCGGAACAGAAGCCAAGGCCATCGAAATTGACCTGATTGATCTCGAAGGCTGGTAGAAAGCCAGCCGTTTTCTAATATATTTGGCTCCAGAGTCATGGAGAGCCTTAAAGGCCAAGGTGAGCGCCTTGAAAACAATACGTTTTGGAATTGGAAGTCAGTGAAGAGTTCTCAAAAGGACTCCTGCACTTGCTGTCCGATGAAAGCCAAAAATGGCTCGCGCGACCGAATTTTGGACTATTTGCAAACGTGATAGAAGATACTCAGGGAGTCCGAGATAGAGCACGTTGGCATAGTTCAGACGAAAGCCAATTAATGCCTGCACGGTGACTTTTCTATGGGCCTAAAAAAGCAAAGGAAGAAATTTCCTTAGCATTTTGAGGAGGCCGAAGCATTTACCAACTAGGCCAAGAATCTGGGGCTTCAAAGTAAGGCCATTGTCGATCTTCACTCCCAAATTCTTGGCCGTGTCTGAAGCAGCGGAGGGAGGAGACATAGCAGCAGGCCACCAAGCTTGCCACCTGGGGTCGGAAGGACAGCCAAAAAAGAGCACCTCAGATTTGTCCGAGTTGCACTTCAGGCTGTCCGCTGGAACCATTCAAACACAGCCCCAAGGCAACCTCTAATACTCTCACCATTGAAGTCTGAGCCCTTCTCGCATGAGAAGAGGAGCTGTGTGTCATCAGCATACGAGACAATCTGAGCACCGTGAGACTCCGCCAGTGCCGCCAGAGGGGCCATATAGATGTTAAAAAGAGTAGGGCTCAAAATTGAGCCCTGTGGAACTCCTACCTCCAATGGCGGCACCGCGGCGGAGAAAGGGGGGGCCCAGATCGTTTGACGGCGGTCCGCTAGAAAGGACTCAAACCAGCTGAACACCGCCCCCGCAGACCGATCTCACTGAGTCTTGAGAGGAGACAGCGATGGGGGACGGTGTCAAAGGCCGCCGAGAGATCAAGCATCACCAACATCGCCTTGCCCCCTGCATCCAAGACCTTAATTGCCTCTGTTACTTCTAGCAGCGCTGTCTCCGTGCTCATGTTTGCACGGAAACCAGACTGAGAGCCGTGTAAGATGTTATTGGTCTCAAGGAAGTTGGGGATGGAAGAGTGGACATGCTTCTCCACAACCTTGGCGAATGCTGGGAGGAGAGAGATGGGCCTATAATTGGCATGTGCCAAAGGATCCAAATTTGGCTTTTTCAGAAGCGGCAAGATAAGGGCCTGCTTCCAAGCCAGCGGGACCACACCCGTGCTGAGTGATAGATTAAGCACTGGATTAATTAAGGGATTGATCACTTGAGCTGTTCTGGCGAAGAATTTGGCCAGGCAGGGATCCAATGGGGAACCAGATTTTAATTTGGTCAGGAAGTCCAAAGAGGCTGAACAGGAGAGAAAAGGAAACTCCGAGAGGGTAGGACCCACAGTAGTTGAAGATGGAGAAGGGAGGACAGAAAAGCAGGAAGCAACCTCAGCACCTGCGGGCGAAAGGGAGCCCTGAATTGATTTGATTTTATTGATGAAGAAATCGGAGTGACGGCATGTTCATAGTAGGAGAAGTAAATTCCTTAACAACTAGAAATAGTTCTTTACTGGTGTTAATAGCAGCCTCGATTCTTCTGGCAAAATAGGCTTTCTTTTCCACCAGAATATCACAGTGGGAAGCTTTGATGGATTCCCTATAAGCTGTCTTAGAGATGAGATCGTAAGGGCGACGCCAGACCCTTTCAGCTTTCTTGCACTGTCGCCGCTTTTTAATCAAAGCAGCAGTAAACCAAGGGGCAGAGGCCCTGCGGGCCACTTTACGAACGGTCGTCGTAGGGGCTAACTCGTCCAGTCTCTCCGCGAACCATGTTTGCAGGAGATCAAGATCAGCCTCTAAACTACCTGACAGCTTGCAGGGATGGGATAAAAGATCTTGGGTCAGCATGTCGGAGGAGACACGATGATAGGCTCGTGAGGACTGAAAAGGACGGCTATGCATACTGGAGGATGCTTTGTCCACATGAAAGATCTGAAAATTCACCAAATAATGGTCAGACCACAGGACGGGTACTGGGGTGGAAATGCCAATTGGGATAGTGGAAAAAATTTGATCGAGCGTATGGCCTTTGTTGTGCGTAGGAGCAGAAAGGTAAGGGATAAGACCCAGGGGAGATGTAGTGTCAAGAATCCTGATAGTGTCTACACTTTCCCTCATTTCCATGTGAATATTAAAATCCCCCAGAAGAAGGCAGTGGTCAGCTTTTAGACACAGTGCAGAGACCCCCGCATGGAGCTCTTCATGAAAAGAGCCAATGGAGCTAGGGGGTCTGTAAATCAATAACCCCTTGCACGATTGATGTGGAGACAGGGATAGAGAGAAACCCAAGAACTTGCACCCTTGAATATCGTCGGTTTGAATGATGGAACAGGAAAAACGCTTGTCCACCACTATCGCGACACCACCACCCCCTACCGTTAACCCTATCCTTCCTGAAAATTACGTAATTGGGAGGGAGAGCAGTGGCAATGTCAGGGCCTGAACAGTCACCCAGCCACGTCTCCGTCAAGAAGAGACAGATAGGATTAGTCTCAGACAGAAGGTTATGAAGGTCTAAGGCATGTTTACTGAAAGACCTGATATTCAGGAGAAAACAGGTGCTCTCATTAGGGAGTGTATTGGGGATGGTCACAGGGGCATTGCCGGTAGCCAGCCACAGCCTGGACAACGCCTCTTGCCTTTAGGCCGACTGGGGAAGACCGTACAGCAATTCTTGGCCTTACCCCTTAGAGATGTTAGCTCGTCTGCCGTATATTTGAGCATGTTGTCAACTGGTGCAACAGCCCCACCCCGGCCGTCCTCGTCCGACCCCGTCCGCCTCCGGGACGCTCCTTCGGCGCGAAAGAGGCGCGTCCGCTGCGCGGAGCAGAGGGCCTCTAAATTTATGACATCGCAGGCGAGAGACCACCCCACTAGTCAGCCGACCAGCAGGCCTTCCGTCATTCTAAGTCTGACATTAGACAGCAATGTAGATCCCCTGAGGGTCTGTGATAGGGAGGGAGATACCCTTTTTTATCAGGAAAAAAGGATTGGGTCAACAATCATAAAAATCAAAAACTCCTTTTCCTGAACTTTATAACCAATTTCTAAATACAAAGTAATAGAAATTGGTTATAAAGTTCAGGAAAAGGAGTTTTTGCATTTATGATCCCCTGAGGGTACCACTTTGGGTATATAAACACCATATCTTTGCTGAGGCAGGGGGAGGAGAAAAGGACTTAAATGCTGACACACTGACGCGAGACACTGAGGTTCCTGCATGCAGACACTGTAGTTCGCAGTGGTCTGACATCCTTTGCAGGGTGTCCATCTCGAGACTAAGATGAGGGTCCCACAGTCTCTCACTTCAGGTTATGGGGTTGACTTTATCCTAGAGGGATTCTTGGCTTTACACCTAGATACATGCTAGGTACACTTAGGTACATCTAGTTAGTATTTTTTTACCTGCCTGTATTCATCATCTTAGCACTATGGTAGAAATCTACCATCCTTTTACTCTGTTGGTGCTTATAATCATTTATATCTGTTTCTGTCTAATGGTTGTTTCAACACACCTATTTTACACTAGAATGACGCTGGATCAACAAATGCTTATTGAAAATGTCACCACCTTTTATTCTATGTATCTCACTGAGACAAAGTGAGCACGAGTGACTGAGCGAAAAGCACTGTACTGTTACCAGGATCCCTGTTGGGACAGAATTGTCATATTTAATAGTTGCCAAGAACTATTCTCTCTTTGGTAAGTGGGGTTTATAGTGGTACTGTGAGCTAGCTGCTATACAGGCAAACAAACCCGGTGGGCGTGTCTGGAATCAGTCTGGATACCAATTCCACAGTCTATATTATCTAAACGTGCAGATCCTATATAGGTTTATAAGAACTACACAACATGGCGCTACCAACATTGGGTTGGTACTTATTTCGCGGTCAAATGTGAGTAGTTCAGTCGTGCTATTCTCAGAGACCCCGACTCACATTTTCCCAGTCGTCTGCAGTGGGAAGGGAGCTATCCATCACAGCTGAGTAGGCATGTCCTATGTATTGGCTGTAGGTTTATCAAGCTTAAAAAAAAAATCTTCAAAATATTGGCTGACAAAGACACAAATGCGCTAGCACAATGTGCAGTTGCAGCAAGGGAGCAACATTTCAGAAAATGTCAAAACTTCTCTTACTTTAAAACTAGCAGACTATGAAGTCACAGCTAGGGGTGGGACAGTCACATTTGTAATTGATGCACACAAATCATACAGAACAGAGGTATTCTATTCACGGGTTAAATTCCCACAAGCAGATGCACAAACACATACATTTCATTCTCATACTAAAGATGAAACACCAGATACATACGGTCCATATGAGGAAATTGAAATTACTATCACCTACCAGGAGGACATAAACAGGTTTAAAGGCGCCCTCCCATACACAAAAGAAAAAGTGAGCCTCTGTCCGCTCGGAAGAGATGGAGTAACTTGGGCAGTCCTAGCGGCCTACACACCATATCCAGACATTGACACAATGCCAGTAGCAGACTTACGCCCACTTCATAAAGAAATACTAAAAATTTACAGAAACCTGACACAGTTTGTGATGAAAAGACTCACACTGCAGCCAGAAAGGGCTAGATCTGCAAGACAAATTCAGAGATCTACAACTAAAATAACTACACAAACGCTACACGCAGTGATGGGTAAAATGCCCACTAGAAGTGAGCGAATGCCATTCTGGATAGCTCAAAAAATAACACAGCTAGAGACGGTATTCCCACACACAAGCTCTCAAGAAAAACACAGAATGCTAACAATGTGCTTGCCTATGGAAATAGCTCCCCAGATAGAGGAATATACCACTTAGGGTACAGTTTTCACTGCCATATATACCAGAACTCATGGTATCCCTTCATTAGCAGTAATACCAGATGTATTAAGACAAATACAGAATGAGTATGGAGCAGAACCTGCTCAGAACTTAGGGATACATTGTTAGGAAATTTTGCCCAGGTATCAGCTATTATATTAGCAAATATAAAAGGGGAGGCAACAGCAGTGGCAATACGCCAACGCCTGAGGGATTTCACTCTTCTACAACTGGAATGTGAATTATCTAACATTATGGAAGACACTGTGAGGAATCGATTCCCTCCCACAGCGTCCTTCCGCCTCCAGAGTCGGAGTCGGACCATACTTACCTAGCTCCCTGTTCCCTCCTTTGCTTTCAGGCTTCTGTCCTCCAGCGAGTCCTTTTCCTCATCACATGACCACGTCAGACCATCCCGGAAAATAAGACCGGAAGAGGCGTTCCCAAAGATGCCGACGTTGACAGAAACCTGCTGGGCGAACGAACCGGAGCTGGGAGAAGACGCGAGGAGAGCAGAAACCTTCTTCTTGCCACCAGGATCAACGCTCCTGGCAGCAGCTGAGGACGGAGACTAGGCAACTCCAGAGTCGGGAGAGAGGGCCATCTCCACCTGTCAAGACCCTGCGTGGGAGCCGGACCCTATCCGGTGCATAGAGAAGGCCAACCAAGGTACGGAGCCACTTTGGGTTTTCCTGGGGAAGGGGCGCTAACGCTGCCAAGGCTGGTGGGGAAGGCTAATCACCATGGGAGGCCACTTGAGCTACCTTACAACCACATATATTCATGGGTGAAGGCTCTGGGTGATTCTTCCCTGCACTCCCTGTTACCCCTTTAAGTGCAAGATCAATCGGATATTCCTTACTTTAAGTTTTTTTTTGTTTTTTTTTTGTTTTCATGCCCACTGAACACCATGGAGCCTGAATATCTTCTGTGAACCACACCAAGCTATAAACCGGATACCGGGCATTGAAGGCTACACCTCTGTCTCCTCTGACGGAAGAAAGAGACCGACAAGGACTTTAGAATCCAGCAAGGTGCTGACATTATTACTTATATTTCTTTTGAGACTGTGTTCTAATGGACCAGTAAAGACAAATAAAATCCCCTTTAACCTTTTAACAGTGTCTCCATCCGCTTCTTCACCACAGCCCCACAGACACCTATGCCGAATTAGGAAGAGATAGTTTGGGAGCTAGAGCAACAAAACCTCAACTGATGGGTCATTCTGAAAAAGAAGACACCAAGCAAGCACCTGATTCTTCCAAGAAGAAATGGGATAATAATAATAAAAGACAAAGGAATAGAGAGAATAGATCACAATCCAGCGGTGGGTCGCCTCAACAGGAACCCTCCGATAGGAGGTCCAACCTTAGGAATTGTGATAACATTGAAAAACCTGACAGGTATCAGGATACTGATACACATTCCTCTCTTTCCTTCCACAGTTCATCAAAAAATTCTGAGAGGGAAGGACGGTCAGAACACAGACAAGAGCTTTATTTATTTTATTTTAATTTCTTCTATAGCGCAGGAATCAATCCCGTAAGGGTATCTCCGCGCTTTGCCAGCTATAGAGTTATCAGGTAGAGCATCCTAGGAAGTTAGATGGACAGAAATGCTTCTTGAAAGAGAAGGGTTTTTAAAGTCTTTCTGAAGGACAAGTAGTTGGTGGTCGTTCTTACATCGATGGGAAGTTTGTTCCACAGGGCAGGTCCAACTGAGGAGAAGGCTCGGTCTCCTTGTCTAGATTTCTTTGTAGCAGGGGGTTTTAAAAGGGCTTGGTTGCTTGAGCGGAGAGACCTACTGGGCTGATACAGCTCCAGGGATTGAGATAGATATTTAGGACTTGCTCCATAAAGGCAATTGTGAACCGTGCAGCAGATTTTGAAGTTGATGCGCTGCCGTGTGGGAAGCCAATGCAGTTCTTTCAGCAAGGGCTTAGAGGGAGTCCTGGCTGGTGCACCCATGACCAGTCTTGCTGCCGTATTCTGGACTACCTGCAAACGACCTACTGCATCTGACTATACTTCCAAAATAAGAAGATAAACCAAAATCAAAACCTCAATTTAAAAAGAAGAAAGTAGCAGGTCTTAAAGTTAGACATGCCCAGAATTCTGCGGACTCAACTTCTGAAAGGGGAATGAGCTCTGATGCCGCCACCGATGACATCCGAGCCCTGATGGACAACGGAGAAACAGCGGCCCTCATCCTCCTAGACCTCTCCGCGGCATTCGACACTGTCTGCCACCGCACCCTAGTACAGCGCCTCAGCAACATCGGAATCCAGGACAAGGCGCTGGAATGGATCATCTCCTTCATCGACGGAAGAACACAGAGAGTCCGCCTACCACCGTACAAGTCAGAGGCCACCGAAGTCATCTGCGGCGTCCCTCAAGGATCCTCGCTGAGCCCTACTCTCTTCAACGTCTACATGAGCCCCCTCGCGGCCATCGCACGCCAACACAACCTCAGCATAATCTCCTACGCCGACGACACCCAGCTGATCCTCTCCCTGACCAACGACCCCGCCGCCGCCAGAGCCAACCTGCACGAAGGGATGAAAGAGGTAGCCGAGTGGATGACGACCAGCCGCCTGAAACTGAACTCAGACAAGACGGAGGTCCTCATCCTGGGCTCTTCACCCTCCGCCTGGGACGACTCCTGGTGGCCTCCCACCCTGGGCACCGCACCCAAACCGACGGACCATGCACGCAACCTGGGCTTCATCCTGGACTCCTCCCTCTCCATGACCAGGCAAGTCAACAACGTCTCCTCGGCGTGCTTCAACATCCTACGCATGTTACGGAAGATCTTCTGGTGGATCCCCACCGAGACCAGGAAGACCGTCACCCAGGCCCTCGTCACCAGTCGACTGGACTACGGCAACGCCCTCTACGCCGGTACCACCGCCAAGCTCCAGAAGAGACTCCAGCGGATCCAGAACGCCTCAGCCAGACTCATCCTCGACATCCCACGAACCAGCCACATCTCCGGACATCTGAGAGACCTACACTGGCTCCCCGTCAACAAAAGAATCACCTCCCGCCTCCTCACCCACGCACACAAAGCCCTACACGACCAAGGCCCGAGCTACCTCAACAGCTGAATCAACTTCTACGCTCCCAAACGCCACCTCCGATCAGCCAACCACGCCCTCGCCGCCGTCCCCCGCATCCGAAGAGCGACTACAGGAGGAAGGTCCTTCTCCTACCTGGCCGCCAAGACCTGGAACTCCCTCCCGACCGACCTGCGCCTGACCCAAGACCACCTCTCCTTCAGGAAGAAGCTGAAGACCTGGCTGTTCGAGCAGTAGCGTCACCCCCCCACCCCCAGCACCTTGAGACCCTACGGGTATGTAGTGCGCTCTATAAATGTCTTTGATTGATTGATTGATTGATTGCTAGACAGTGCAAGAAAAGTAACAATAGCTCACCAGAACCTGATGGAATTTCTGGTGACAGTGGAGTTGAATGAACATATCACGGTGGAGACACCTGATACGAGGGTAATTGTCCCACATAGGTTACATGAAATAATACTCCAAATGGAGGGGGACAAACCCAGAAAAATGAAAGATCTCTTTTTTTACAGATCCTGACTTATGGATATGACATCCTTTTATCTGAAAAAGATTGGCCACCTAAAATTGTTATGGAGTGCCCATAGGGAGAAGCAGTATTTTTACCTACTTTTTCGGAGCTCGTTCCAATATACTTAAAACATACATGCGCGCAGGAGTGGGCGGTAGCACTTGCTTCAGGATTATATCGCAACCATGTTGGGTGGGATGCTGAGTCACCTCACCATGTAATCCCAGTAAAAACTACTCCTTCTCCATAGAGACCGTAACCAATAAAACAAGAAGCGAAAAAACAGGTCAGAGAGATCTTAGATCAACTTGAATACCAAGGTGTAATTGGAATTTGCACCTCCTTAATGAATAATCCTTTGTTTCCTGTGATGAAAAATGATAATTCATACCATCTAATTTTAGACTACAGACATCTGAACACCTGCACTAAAACGTTTGCAGTACACAATGCACACAGTTCTGCATTAATGAATAACATTGTGCGGAAAAAATACTAAACCACATTAGAGATCTCAAATGGATTTTTCGGCCAAAATAAAGCACCTGAGAGCAGATATTTAACAGCATTCTCAGGGCTCCGTTCTCAGAGTCAATTTTGTCTACTCCCCCAAGGATATAAGAATAGCCCTGGGTTGTTCTCCGCTAGGGTAACAGAGTTACTTCAGAATTTGGATGAATAGGCATTGTCCTATGTAGATGATATTTATCTGACAGATGATGATTTGAAGGATCACCTGAAAAAGGGTGAGCAACATCATTTTGGGGTTCGACTCTTAGGGCTACAAATTCAAATTTAAAAAATCAAAAATAGCCCACCTCAATGTCCTATTTTTGTGATACGAGTTTTCAAGTGAAGGGAAAAGCCTGGCAGCTAACTTTGTTGAAAAGTGTGCACTGTTCCAGCCTCCTAAATAATTGGAAACTTACAATCTATATTGGGATTTTTACATTTTGGCAGAACATACATTTAAGATTAGGGAGAAAAAGTGAAACCTTTCTACGACCTAATAAGACCTGATTTTTCAGTTAGGCATTGGAAACAAAAACAAACAGATATCCTTTGTTTCGTACAAGCTGACAGGATATCTTCAAAACACCTACTCACATGTGTAATCACCACAAATTTGGTGATCGGTGTTATAGCGGGTCTATCTGGGTATACTTACCTAACCTTCAATGAAGGCGAAACAGTACCCATAGCAAAAAAATCACACTTGGACACAAACGCTGAAATGCATTTTGCTTCAACAGAAAACATTCTGACAGCAGTACAGACTGCAGTAGTGAGAGAGAGAGCACTGGTTCAGGGCTAACTAATAATAGTCGCAACTCCAGTACCGGCTTTAGAAGCTGTTACAAAAGCAATTGTTCCAAATGCTAAAGCTTTACCTCCAAGATGGATACAATGGGCTAATTCTCTCACTGCAACAGATGTAGATTACAAATTAATTTGACACTAGACTGAAAATACAAGTATTCTTGTAATACGAACAAGAATATTCTCTCCTGAATGAAATATGCCTGTAGATCAGTATGAATAAATTATTAACACTGACGGTTCTGCTCAGTCGGCTATGGGTAGTAAACAACAATACAACGCTGCATGTGCTATTTTGAAGGGTCGAATGCAGGAAGGCAAGTTCCATCCTAGCAGTACGAAAACACCATCGATAGTAGAATGCACGGCACTGCTGGCAGAACTAAGAGCCCTGTTACTGGCACTAATAAGTATGGATCGAGAATCCCCCATACTGATTGTGTGCGATTCATTTTACTGTGCCCAGTCATACAAAGAATATATACACTACTGGGGTCAAAATGGGTTCAAAGACTCGAAAGGTGGCACAATTAGGCATAAATTGCTAGCGAGTGCTCACATGATACACATGCTGAGTCATCAGCGTTCATGTTGAAAGAAATTCATTGGCTGAAGAAGCTGCAATCACTCATTCGAAAACTAGAATAGACGGACAGATAATGGTAGCTGTCATTGCTTCACGGAAAAACAGCATAGCCTACCGAAAGGCTTTCCACTCAAGTACTCCTAATAATTAGATGCAAATAACATTCTGTATGCCCAAATTCCGGGAGTGGGGGATAGAATAATACCAAACATGGATCGCAGATTAGGCTCAATACTAGCTGCATAAAAGGGTCATGGTTCTGGACATGCAGGTATTACAGCAACAGTTTCTTTACTGAAACAATGCTATTTGTGGCCAGGGTTAACTAAACAGACAAAGAATGTTGTCTTAAAGTGCGACATCTGTCAGCAGATGAAGGGTTCCACCACAGCACGTCCAGCGAAGACACCATTATTGATATCAGGCAGACCACTCGCTTGTGTCTATTTGGACCATTGTGGCCCCCTACAATCAGATGGGGCTTACTAGTACATCTTGGTGGCAGTGGATTCTTGCACTAGATTCCTATGTGTGGCACCTCAGGGCTCAGCTGGCACTAGAACTGTTATAAAAGATTTGCGAGTCTTTATAGAGACATATGCAGTTGGCACATTACATTTCGGCAGCCCCGCGTTTAGCTCTAGGGCTTACAAGGAAACCATGGGAAGTTTGGGTGTTGCATTGCGGTACTCCTCTCCATGCCAACCCGAAGGGAAGCTTGGTCGTGGAGAGGAAAACCGAGACTTAAAGCAATCTTTAACAGCAAGAGTATCAGGTTTGGGGGGGTAGTTGGGTCAATCATTTATATGGGGTCCAAAGAACCTTTAACAATTTGCCAAGAAGTTCCCCAGGAGGTGTCACTCCATACGAGGTAGTATTTGGGACAAGAATGTGGGTACCTGATCTCGATTTTGAAAGCACAGTGGTGGACGAAAAATCATTTGATATCAATAAAAGTTTGGCGGTTTTACAGGATCACTACGAATTCTGGGCACTACAAAGCAACGTGCAAGTAAAACGCACCGCCACTGGGTAAGTCAAATCAGTCACAGCAAGACCTGCCTGGATCCCTAAAGTCAGGGATCTGGTCAGAGAAAAGATTGTGGACAAGAAAGAATTTGGGCCATCATACAGAAAGCCTGTACCTGTCCTGGCTGTCAAAGGTACAAGAACAGTACTTCTTCTACCTCTTGCCAGAAAAAAAGAAAAAATATTTGTCTCCATCGATCTGATCAAACCACACTATGTGCCTGATACTGAGTAGTAGGCCTTGTGGGCTCCTGGGTAGCTGACGCTCTCCTCTCACTACCATACAGGATGTTCAGACAGAAAGACTCATAACATTTGAAGAGTCCCCAATACAAAGTAATGGAGTTTCCAACAATGAAATAGAACTTGTTCCTCTTGAAACAGAACATCACTACACAAATGAAAGACAAATATCAATTTGGCCTAACACCGAAGTCTACACCCATATACCTCTACAAGAGACTTCTGCAGGTTCATCAAAATCTGCTGATCTACCAAAAATAGATTGAACTGAATATGGCTACTTTATCAATGTTGATACCTTCTCTCGGGATCCCAGTAAACCTGAAAAAACGGCAGCTCAAATTTACCGTAAGCAACAACTTCATGATTTCTACACTTTTTTGAAAAAGACTTACTTAGTTTCACCATATCTACATTCTGAATATTAACTGGAATATTGTTTTTTTCTGTTCTGGATTGGCCTATTGACTGTCTTTTGCTTACTCATGAATGGAAACTATCTCCCGGAATGCTCTGCAGTATCAAAGGTGAACTTGGGGCCCGATTTACAGAACTAACTTAAGATAAAATCCTAAACTTACTACCATTTTGGTATTCACAGAAGGCACTTACTCATTTTGGTATTCACAGAAGTTAGGAGTCCTAACTTTAGTACTCCTAAATGCCCTCTGTGAATACTGAAAATCTTAAAGTTAGGATTTTCTCAGTTTAGGAGTAGTAAAGTTAGGACTCCCAACTTTAGGACTCCTAAATGCCTTCTGTGAATACCAAAAGTCTTAAAGTTAGGATTTTTCTCAGTTTAGGAGTTGTAAAGTTAAGACTCCTAACTTTAGAACTCCTAAATGCCTTCTGTGAATACCGAAAGTCTTAAAGTTAGGATTTTTCTCAGTTTAGGAGTCCTAAAGTTAGGAGTCCTAACTTTAGTACTCTTAAACTGAGAAAAATCCTAACTTTAAGAGTTTCGGTATTCACAGAAGGCATTTATGACTCCTAAAGTTAGGACTCCTAACTTCTGTGAATACCAAAATGAGTAAGTGCCTTCTGTGAATACCAAAATGGTAGTGAGTTTAGGATGTTGTCTTAAGTTAGTTCTGTGAATCGGGCCCATAGTTCTGAAACCTCATATGTTATCTCATTGTGAACAAAGAGACCTGTCCTTCGTGAACATTACAAATGTTCCAATTCCTGATGGTATTGTTTGGGACAGAGTTTCATATGATATATTTGGTCCCACTGATCTTTCGAAAATACCTAAGGTATTTAACATTTCTATAAATTATATCATTACCCCCAGTACATTTTCTGACGATTGGGATTTTGAAACTATAAATAATATGTTGTCTGATTTGGAACAATCCACTGCATTTTCAAGCACTGAAATGTTAGAGGACACATTTGATTTTGACACTATGTACTGTAACGAACATTATGGTCATCGCTTTTTACACAAATCCAGTATCCCACGTAATGTTTTTACATAACACCAATGGGAACATTGCCCAACACTGCCTAAATGTAGTTCTCGAACATTTGCGCAGATATGTTCTTATTTATTAGGGTTTAACACTTCTGACCTGACCTCATAATACTATAAGGTTGCACCTACAACTGCACGGAAAAATATGCTAACAAATGCAAAACAGATGTATTCTGCATCCTTTATTTCACCACTGTCTGAACAGGGTTTCGACTTATGGAAGGACACTATAGATATAATATCAGTCTAGGGTCAAAGGAATGGCAGGTTCAGGAAACAGAAAAACTATTTCGAGCATGCCTCATTCCACAGCAGATAATATTTCTGAATGACACTGTGCAACAGACTTCCTGTCTTGGATTAGCCAGAAACAAGGATACCCTCACCAACACACTTTAAGGGGTGGCAAAACTTTACAACACATGGTGGGGATATAGTAAATGACAGCTTACAGTACAATTCATCAGACCCCAATTGGAAAGGATGGTTAGTTTGGCCCAAGGACACAAACAGGTGTAAAACAAGATTCAGGGGTACCACCGAAGGGTTTGGTATCCATAGGCTGGCACAACGCTATGTACATCGAGAATATCCGAGGGTGGTGACATCATACAATGTTGGGAAGTTATGCCTCGATTGACTACAAACCTCAGCACTATCACAGGTGAAACAACACTTATCCTTACTATCAGAAGACATGGATCTAAGGGACTTTTTATTGGGCCCCCTAAAGCCACGCCAGAAACGTTACTTATACACCATTTATAATGAAATCTGGAAAATCTCTCAACAAGAAGCAGCAGAGAGACTCAGTGAAAATGATAGCGTTAACCTAGAAAAAACATTAGCTGTAGTCGATAATGGTATGACTACATTAACATCCAGGATTTATTCACTGAGCAACATTGTATCTTCTGATGTAGATATACTAGCACAGGATTCGCCCATACTACAGCACGTACAGTCTCAGCTACGTTATAATATGTTATTAAGCTGGACACTGCAATCATTGCATGCTGGTTATGTGCCTTGGCAATTTTTATCAACAGTATGTCCTTGTTCTCTGTATACAATCTAACTAAAAAAAATAGGTAACAATGGCACAAGGGGGAGCAAAATATACGAAATATACAATGCTGCGTACTGAAAAACTGGACCAATTACCTTTCACTGTGGCAGATGGTGACCATCCAGAAAATGGTTAAATCATGCCATATAACATTAACCATCACAACTTTCCAGTTTCATTATTGCCTAGAACAACAATAGACAGGCAGATATGAAGTAATGGATAGGGAATTCATCAAGGAATTTTGGGAATTGCCATACAGATTTCGATGCAGGAGTGGGGACATGGAAGTGTTTCTAAGCGCTACAAACAGTGAGAACTCTTTAAGTGGATTACTCATCTGCCAGGATATCATGCTTCACGGGGCCTGTAACAATTCAGTTGCAAACCTATCCTGTCATTTGAAAGGTTCCCCAGCTGCTGTGATTAATCCAGTGTTCAAATTGCTTTCAAATGGGGGTTACTTGATGCTGAATAATCAAGGTTGTTGTGGGATGCTTTGGGGCATTGCATATCTTGTCACTATAGACTCCAGGGTTACTTGTTGTAGGTAAGTATTGTTTCCACCAACCCACACAGTCAGAGAGGTGCTGTTATGGCCTTCGTTGAATGTTTCCTTTATACGGCTTGATACTCTGCGCTGAATGAAAGCCATGCTTTTACAGAAGATCGTGCCCTTAACCTCTGCCTGAAAAACTTTTGATCTTCAGGTCGCAAGGTCCTCAGCTAAGATACTAGCACTAGTATGAACAAGCTGCCCTTTCCATTTCACCGAAATGGTACAACATATCTTTAACATGTCCGATACAACGGGTATAGTACACCTATTTAAGCCCATAGGTTCTGGTCTGTTAAGCACCTTTCAGACCGTCTTCAGAGTGATACCAAACTTCATACACTCAGTATTCTGTACCATTTTTGGAAAACTTCCGCTGATCCTGTTCCTAATAGTAGGAATCCTGATTGTAATTTTTTTGCTACGCAATGGATGCCCCAGTCACCAAGGAGATGAAAAAAACTTTCCTGGAGCGCAGATACTGTAATCCATCTGGGCACAGCTCGCCTTCGCAAACTGAGCAAGTCTTGGTTCCTGTCATTTAGACTAGTCTGGATCGACTGTGTTCTGCCTGTCCTCCGATGCCTGTTCTGGGGACAAGAATGCCTTTTTGATCTCTGTCTAACACTTCCATTGGTTGCGCCAACTGACGTGGTTTGCTGTACTGGACCCGATAACAGCCCATGTACTGCTGTGTCCTCAGCGTATTCCCATGTTGATGTCTGCATTCTTAGAGCCACCACAGGATGCTTAAGCTCCTGTTGGAACAGATACCGGCTCCTCTACAAACACTCAGGCCTTGGATGTCACACAGGCTTCCCCAGCATCGGCTGTGGGTAATACAGAAGATCATCTGTGCTCAATTGACATGATCTGTGAGTTGTTGCAGGGATCATCGTCTGCGATGGCAAGCAACAGTGATGATGCGTCTCCCAGCCAGTACACATAAACATTTGGCTCATCGTGTGCTGAGAAAAATGTGGCCTTTTTCAAAACAGCCAAATTTGGAATTTTAAAGAACAGACACTTTTTTGCTGAACTGCATAGCTTTCAGACACTCATAGTTGTTCGAACTATATATAAGAACAAATTTTAGTAAGACTTCTACCACTTAAGATACAATTTTAGCATTTTTTAAATGTTTTTGCACTATTTTATGGACTAATTTGTTGTTTGCGTACAATGCCTAGAAGTACATTAAAATTATAGTATGTCGTCCAGTCGGATGAGGAGTGAGTGTTATGTTTCATATAGGTCCCCCAATATAGGCTCAGGTAGCAACCTAACCTTTCACCTGTATTCTCCCCTACCATTACACTACATAACAGTTCTTGGGACTGACCTTTTACCTAGTTACGGTACTGCTTACAGGGAGTGGGGATTTCCCTGGAACCTAGCCTCATCCATTATGCATGAGGATTCTTGGAAACTCAGCAGGACTAACATCTCCTGCATAATAACTATGTATAAGGGTCATTCCTTCCGTCATCCTAAGTCCAACATGACACAGCAACGTAGATGCCCTCAGGGTACCACTTTGGGTATATAAACTCCATGTCTTTGCTGAGGCAGGGAGAGGAGAAAAGGACTTCCATGCTGACACACTGACACGAGACGCTGAGGTTCCTGTACGCAGACACTCCAGCTCTCAGTGGTCTGACATCCCTTGCAGGGTGTCCATCTCGAGACCAAGACGGGGTCCCACAGTCTCTCATTTCAGGTAATGGGGTTGACTTTATCCTAGACTGATTCTTGGCTTTACACCTGCATACATGCTAGGTACATCTGAGTACATCTAGTTAGGGTTGCATCGTAGGAGTATGCATTTTATTGTTATGCAGTTTTCTACCTGCCTGTATTCATCGTCTTAGGACTATGGTAGAAATCTACAATCCTTTTACTCTGTTGGTGCTTATAATTATTTATATCTATTTCTGTCTACTGGTTGTTTCAGTACACCTATTTTACACTAGAATGACGCTGGTTCAATAAATGCTTATTGAAAACAACCCACTGTTTATTCTGTGTATCTCTCTGAGATAAAGTGAGCACAAGTGACTGAGTGAAAAGTGCTGTACTGTTTCCACAATCCCTGATGGAACAGAGTTGTCATGTTCGATAGTTGCCAAGAACTATTTGCTCCTTGGTAAGAAGGTTTTCTAGTGGCACTGTGAGCTAGCTGATATACAGGCAAACATACCGGGTGGGGTTGTCTTGAATCAGTCTGGAAACCAATCCCACAGTCAATGTTGTCTAAACGTGCAGATCCTATATAGGCTTATAGGAACTACAAGACAACCCTTTACTTGTCATGTTAATGCGTTATTGTCATTAGTGGCACAAATCAAAGTTTGTTGAGCAAAAAAATTCAAGGTATGTAAATTTGTATACTGTATGTGAGAACATTAACTCTGCACTGTTAATATGATGACATACTCTAAAACATCCTTCTAAGTTGAGTAAATGGCAATTGTTTAGCCTGCTAGGCCTTGGATTGGTTAATTTCACACTTCTCCAGACTACTGTGTTGTATTGAATGGTTGGAACATATCATGTATAGTTATCTAATTTTTTAAATATATATTTTAGGACATCTTATTATCCATTTATGTGAAGTTGTTTTGTATGAAATTTGGAGTTTGTGAACTAATTACGATACCACAGAAATGTATAATAATGATATTGATTGTCCCACGTAATAAAATGTGGAGAGCCTTCTTAGAAGTGGGAATGCCCCTGGAGCTGCGAGCGATGTTAGTCATGCTCTATGATTTCAACCACGCCCAGGTTAGATGGGGTTCACACAGAGAGGTCACAAATACATTTCTGGTGACAAAGGGCGTGCGTCAAGAATGCGTTCTCGTGTCTACCTTGTTCTGCCTATTTATAGACAGGGTAGTGCAACAGTATTCCACATCCCCCAGAGATGCTCCAACTTTTGGGAGAATGAAATTCCACCTACTGATGTTTGCGGATGACACACTGATATTATCTAAGACCCAATCTGGCCTACAGGTGGCTCTGTCCCATTTTGAGGAGTTCTGCCGCTATCATGAGCTGGTGGTTAACGTCGACAAGATGAAATTTATGGTTCTACACAAATCAAAAGTTGTAAGGGGCAGAGTCTACATGAATGACGTTCCTCTAGAGTCGCCAGATGTTTTTACTTACCGAGGGATAACTTTAAACAGGAAGCTGCATTAGAAGCCGCAAATCGACATGCTTGCCTTGAAGCATGCACAGCTTGCTGGGGTCCTCCTTAAATAACACAGGCTGTCACATACTAAAGCTATAGCCCCCGCCCTCACAATATATAACACTAAAGTGGTAAGCACCGTTCTATACGGCGCAGACTTGTGGGGCCATGAGGACATAACTCACCTGACTAGCCCAAAATAAATTTATGAGGGACTTAACAGGACTACCGCAATCTTCCCCATTGGTGCCCTTATTTATGGACTTGGGTTGTCATCCTATTGAGGAACTAGCTAGATGTAGGCCTATAGCCCTCTGGAGAAAGCTGTGGGACACCCCAGAGCTTGTACTCTACCCTAGATCCCTTCTTGATTTCAGGGGGGTTGGGTCATCAACGAAGATCAGATGGCTTCAGTATATCAAAGATACCCTGACAGCAATAGGGATGGGTATGTTGTGGGGTAATCCAGATTCGACTCCTTTTCCTTCCAAAAAAGGAGCTCAAGGCCGCTTATATGGATTTCATGGAGGTGAAACGCTTTTCATCTATAACTGGCCCTTCCCTAACCAGAGACTTCCTATCAATAAAGCACGAACCTGTGTTTAATCCCTATTGGGACCTTATTTTAAAACCATTGGATAGGAAGCTCTTTCACCAGTTTAGGGTAGCCTCTCTGCCTACAAGAGCCTTCTCCAGTAGATGGCATAGGCCTTCTACAGGCCTATGCCCGTTGTGTCTGTCGTACCCAGAATCTATTCCCCATATACTATTTGTTTGCCCGGCATATAGCCTACCGAGGAGGAAATGGCTTAAACCTATTTGTCTTATCCTTGGCACAAGGGTTGTCAGTGAAGCTTTGAGGATTTTACAGACACGTCCTCAGGATGCCATTGTTATTGACATCGCAAAATTCCTAGGGTGGGCGTGGAGGATTCGGGCTAACAAACTCAGGGTTCACTGATCTGGTTTGTCCAAAGTGACTTTCGCCGTGGGGTAGCATGAATTGTCTACACCTTTTTCCATCTGTATAAAGTGATAGATGCTGTGTGTCTTTCCATTTTCTATTTTAATTATCTCCCGTGTAATAATTACTGTCTTAATTAAGAGTCTTGGTTTGTAGTTTAATACTCATTTAAAGATAACTCTGTGTATGTTTTAATTATTTATATCAATGTTTTTTTAATGAACTCACTTTCTAATGTTTGTGAATGTCTTTTATGGTTTTATAATCGAAATAAAGACTCTATGAAGTAAACTGATATTGATTTCCTTTTCCCTTTCAGGCTGCTACATATTAGACTTACAATTCATTGTATGCATAGTCCACAATTTTACTATGCATCCATATTTTTTCCATTCATAATAGGTCCAACAGCCTGAGAATGTGGCCCACAATCTGCCACTGAGGAAAGATCCACTCCAACCCAGGATCAAGCCTCCAGGGATTTCTACATTCCTGACAGACTGGATGAAGAGGAGCAGCTGGGTCCATCTGGTTTGTGTGGGCAGACAGCTCCAGTGCGTCTCACTTGCCTACACCTCCCACCCCAGCTGTTACAACATCTCAGGTCACAGGTACCTCTACTTCCTGTGTCCAAACCAACACCATGCCAATCTTGTGCCCCCCAGTCCTGATTGCTGTTGAGATACCACCACCTACAGTTCAGCCAGGAACCAGTGTCATCAGGCCCAGTGGGTCAAGGCCATAGGGTAGTGGGGTAGGGGTCAAAGGAGGGACACTGTAGGCCAGAAAAGTGAGGCCACTGAGTTGACTGTCCCCTAAGCCATCCTCAACCAAGTCTTGTGATCCCTCCATCTGTCCGAAGACATGATGGGCCAGGTCCTCACAGAGCTCCAAGACATGAAGCAGTTGCAGAGGGAGCACAATGTACAGATGGAGAATCTGAACATAAATTTAGGCTCCCTAACTAGAGTACTGCAGGAAATTTACACCCAGATGTGCAGGTCTTTTCAAGGACCACCTTCCCCTTTCTGTGGTCCAACAACATGTGGGCCAGCTCCATCTTCCTCAGCCAGAGAATGGGAGGCCCTGCTGCAACAGGAAACACCTGCACCCACCTCAGTCTCTGCAACTGTGCATCCACCAGCCACCTGCAATAGTACGAGTTCATCCGGACCACCTGGAAAGGATGGCAAGACCACCTCCAACAAGAGACGAAGAACCTAATTTTCTACAGTATGTGACTACCATTCACTCTGTGGACTGTTTTTTGGACACATTTACATTTCTAATACTAGTTGTATTTTGGACACTGAACTTCAAACTATGTTGTCTCTTCAATAATGGTTTTATTCACCATCACTGAGTTTTCCTTTCTTGTTTGCTTTTTGGTTTACATCCTATTTTGGTTTATTTTGTTTTTTTTATTAAAAGTAAGATTAACAAAGTCAAAGGCTGGTGATGTAGTCCTTTTCTGTATTTATAATTTATTTCCTTTCATCATACATTATAAAATATGAACAATCAAATGAATTGTTTTTTTATGAATGAATTGGAAGTAGGTAATGTTTCTCACAACTTTCTGCCACGACAACAAAATACAGAGAACAAAATCACATCAACTAGTTGTTTATTGAATTTGGAAAAGATTTTCTGTCTATTTGTTCTAAAACATAACAAATAATACATTACACAAATACTCAGTGCCATTTTTACATTTACATTTCCACAGCTTGCCACCATGAAAAAGGGGATATAATCAAAACAATCAAATTCAAAAGGCAAAACATTATTGAATTATGTCATTAGCTGAATACAGATATTCTGCCTTACAATATCAATTGTACACAATAACACCAATAGTCATAAGTCCTGGCAGTGCTCAATTTGGCGGCCACAGGAACATTCCAATACACTGTTGTTGTACCTGGGGGAGTGTCACAGCCCACTTTAAGTGGTGTGCTACAAAAATGTAGTTCTACAATGATGAGACACTTCAATAGCTTCATACACGTAACACAAAGTGAGCATTTTGACTATATGAAGTGAGATTAGTATCCTTTGGGTCAACTACCACAGGTGGTTAGAGCAAACTAAGCAGCTTACATTGGCTTGGTGCCAACAGCCAACAGAAAACAAGTCTAGTGCAATTTTACAAACGTCTATTCAATAACTGTGCAAGTTGTCTCAGTACAAGATATGTAAACCCAAAATCTGTGGGTGTCTTCTACAGGATCAGCCCATGTTCCCTTTGTACTTTTCAACAGCAGCATATAACTGTAAATGTCAAAACATTGAAATGTCCAAATGAAGATGACATGTTGAATGCTCCTACTACAGAGAAAAACAAGAAGGTTCATTAAATTACAATACCGAATACACAGATTACAAATAAATATATTTCAGGACAAATTTTTTGGGTACAATCAAAGATGAACAATGCAGATGAATACAGTAATCAATGTTCCAACTTTGATCAACAAACATCTTTGCCCTGGATGTCACTTTACCTGGCCTTTCAAACAAATGTCCAGCACAGAGTTTTATCCTCATTACATTAAAAGTTGGTTTATCGGGAGGAGGAGCTACGCTCGCAACCAAGATGGCCGCGTAAGCTCCCGGCTCCGCCAACCACCGCCAGTAGCTCATGAATCCTGATATTGATCCTGAAATCGCTCCAGACTCCCGTGTGGCTGAAGTGTCGCTGAGTTTAAAGGTGTAATCCCGAGATTTCCATCTTCTCGAATGATGGAGCTACGCCGTGTTTTCATTCTCAGCCTAACCCAGCGTGGAAGCCGGGGCCTCGATTTCTAACCCATCCGGGTTGGAGTTGAACAACATCGGCCGCGGGACCTGGGTGGCGTCCGGTCTCCCGAAGTGGAGAATATCCTGACCGGCTTGGATGGTGTTACAGTGGCCAGGTGGATTCTAAGGATACGGTGGTAAGACGCACCGGTTGGTGTGGATGGGAGTCTGTTGCCCGAAGATCCTGCTGACCTCCCGGGGTCGACGGGCTTGGGTTCTCGCTTGCGGCAACGGTGTCTAGACCGCGATAACGACGGGTGCCCTCCGTTAATGTCGGACCAGCTTGTACCGGTTACCCTGGAGTAGTCGACCTCCGGGGCCAAAGGTCTGATCTATCGCTTTGCAAGAGGATATGGAGCGGGTGGAATGTACGCCGTCGTTGCAGACCGTAATGGCCACCATTGGGGCGCTTCACTTGCAGGTCACCGCCATCATCCACAAAATGGACGTAACAGCCGAGAGTATGTGTCTGGGACCGGATCACAACTCTTCAATAGCTTTGGAACACGTTGTGTTACCCGCGACGCAGGGCATGCCTGAGATAGAGGACCCCGAGTTGAAACCTGATCTGGTGTTTTCGGTCGGCTCTCGAACAACAGCTAGCGAGCCTGGAACTATCAATAACTCAGCATACTCAATGCTGATACCGCCCAAGATGGACTCTGCTGATTTTATACTCCTGGATAATATTATCAGTGACTATCGGATCGATTCATCATTCTTTTTCTCTCAGTTGACTCAATTACGTTCTAGTGCCTTACTGTTGGTGGACAGGTATCTCCTTTTGATTTGTGGTCTTCAAGTACTAACACGTTGGATTCGATCATACCTCACTGACTTTGACTTTCTGGAACATTTTGATTCTCCTGTTGGGATGGCGGTTCGAGCGGAGAGAGCTCGCACGAAAAATCAGAGTGGCCAGGGTTGAGTCTGATTGTATGGGTTTGATAACACAGCTTTATTCGTTACGGGACTTGTAGCTTACAATGAAGTGGGAGTCGGGTGGTCTTCACAAACTCCCCCGGTTGTTTTGTAATTGCTGCCTCACAGTGTTTTGACCATAATATGGGGTGGTTTGCTTCTGGCGGTGAGGGAGGGGGGCCGGGAGCCTGTATGATATCTCCTCCTCCACTCTTTACCTTCTTTTAGGCTTTAGTTGTGGGGCGACAGGCACGCTGCTAGTGGGGTTAGGCCGTAGCCATTGCAGCCATTGCAGGGGTGCAGGGTGGGGGGAATGGGGGGGTTTAATTTTGTTTAGTTATGGCCTTTTTCTTTTCTTTTCTTTTCTCCCTTTTTACGAGAGGCGGGTTGCTTATCCTGAGTCGATCTCTTTCACATAATCTAGGTGTCTGCTCTGGTCTTAATTATCCTGAATCGTGAGTTGGACGGAATCTGCTGGCGTCAACTTAACGGGGTTTTGGATCGTATTGTTACTCTCTTTTTATATACCTGTTCATGTTGACGTCCTACTCTCCTGTACACTGACTTTACTGTATTGGCTTATTCGCCTACTCACCGTTGCAATGTATTTCACTGTATGACACCTGATATGTGTAATATTTCCTCTTGTTTTTCTTCATTCAATAAAAATATATGTAAAAAAATAAAAAATAAAAAGTTGGTTTAACATTTCATAACATAAAATGCATTGATATACTTACACCCATGTGTAGAAGTGATCAATTAGATCTTGACATATGTCAATTCCTTCCTCTTCACCACTATCATCTTCATTTGGCATTTCAACATCCTTACACAGTAGCTCTTAATGGTCTTCTTCATCTGCAATTTATGAGATGTTCCGTTACAGGGCAATGCTGTGTAACATGCAGTATCTCATGGTGATTTTACAAACTTTATCGGGTGAGTAGAGGAGGGCTCCACCAACTTTGCCCAGTTTTTGAAATTGAACCTTTAGGAGCTCAAAAGTCACTCCACTGGCCTCAGTGTTTTTCCATGGGCCTCATCGAAGCGGACTTCCCCAGGCATTGTTGGATTCCTCAGCAGTGCTAACAAACATGGTCAGTTAGGAAAAGCAGAGTCTCCTATGTTTGATGAAAAACAAATTTGCAAGAAATTGTAATACACTTTTAGATCATTACACTTTACTATCTGCCATCATAGTGTTCGGTTGTTGTACTTACCAACAACCAGGCCCTCTCAGGTCCAAGCTGTGATATTTGCAGAAGGTATGCTGCTGTTCCATGAATTGATCCAGGGAAATGCACACAAATACTTCTGATGTACAAATCTGGTAAGCAGACAACTTGCACATTTATTGAATGGAAGTTCTTTCAATTGTGGTACACTTGTTCTCTGGTGTGTAATATAATGTAATGTATGTATACTTGTAAAGCGCACTGTTACCTCGTTACGTGGTGTCCTGGCGCTGTATACCGCTGGGGAACCCGTCCTGGCTTTCCCTGTGAGAGGGCACCCCCAAGGTGAAGCCAGGCATCCCCGGCGCTGCTAGGGCCGTTGTGGAGATTAAGCAAGCTATTGCCCAGAGTTGCAGAGTGGGACCCATGGTTAGGTAGGCACCTAGGCGAGAATTAATCAACATAGGGACATTATGGTGACTCTGGACATCGAGTCGCTATATAGCAATATTCCACAAACAGGAGCCATAGAAACAACAATGTGGTTCATTGACAAACATCAGATTCCCTGCTCCAGCAATTTTATAAAGGAATGCCTAACGTTGGTACTAAAAGAGAATTTCTTTGAGTTTGGGGAGCATTTGTTCCTGCAAACAAAGGGAGTCAGTATGGGGGCCTCTATTGCCCCCTCAATAGCAAATATATACATGACTGCATTCGAAACTAAACATATTTTCAATGAGATGGCCCCTTTCTTCGAGTCTGTTTCCCATTGGTACCGATACATAGATGACATCTTCTTTGTGTGGACAAATGGGGAACAGACTCTAGAGGAATTCCTCCTGTGGCTTAATGAAGCAGATGAAAATCTCCGATTTACTGCCCACACTAGCAAAACAGAAGTAGAGTTTTTAGACATCTATATCAGAAACAATGAAGGTATCCTAGGAGTAGATTTATACACGAAGCCTACTGCAAGGAATACTTTGTTACATTTTAAAAGTTATCATCCTAAATGTCAGAAAGACAGTATCCCTTTCTCCCAATTTCTAAGAGTAAGGCGCAACTGCTCTAATCTAAAAGATTTTGACATCCAATCCGAAACCATGAAGAGGAAATTCCTACAAAGAGGGTATCCTCATCGTTTAGTCAGGGAGGCCTACAAAAGAGCCAGGTTTTATGACAGAGATGTACTTCTAAATTCACAGAAACAGAAAACGGACCCAAATTAGTCTGTATAACAAAACACTCTACCTTAGACGCAACGGTTAGACAAATAATTAACTCAAATTGGCACCTATTGAATTTAAACAACACACAACAAAAAATAGCGAAGCCAATGTATGCGCATAGGCGAAATAAAAATCTGAAGGATCAAATTGTCCGTTCACGATTCTCTAAAAAAACAGAAAATCCACCTTTTATACAGAGATCATTTGAGAGCACCAATGCAGTAAAAGGCACTTCCAGTTGTGGCTCTTGTAAGTCATGCAATAGTATTCTTCCTGGAGAAACCATGACTTTTAATAAGATTAAGATTCAGGCGAAAGAACTATGGACATGCAACACGCAAAATATTGTCTACCTGATCACATGTCCTTGTGGTTTAGGATATGTAGGGGAGACAGCAAGAGCTATAAAAACCCGACTAACGGAACACAGATCAGCAATAAAAACAAAAAAACTGACAGCACCATTAGTCAACCACTTCATAGATTTCAGATACTCCCCTGAGGAACTAAAATGGCGAGTCCTAGAAAAGATTCATATACCAAATAACAAAGGCGGAGATAAAATAAGGAAAAAACGGGAAATATACTGGATATTTACTCTTAATACTTTTGAACATGGGTTGAACCAGGAATGTCCCTGGGAAAACGCCATAATATAAAATATTAATCTGTATAACAACTTTTGCAATCTGGATAATACTATACCCCTAAGCAGATTAGAAATAAAAATCAAACCTCAATTTACCCCCCTCCCTTTTCCCTCCCCCCCCTTTTTTTGTCCCCCCCCCCTTTTCTGTTTAAAACCATAAAGGGGATATAGAATACCTGTGGTATCCCTATACCTTTAAATGGGGGTGTGGCTAGGAATAAAAGACATAGAAGGCACTTAGTATAAATACCAATGAAAAAGCGGCTGACAAATCCTTTCGATTTTCAAACGAGCCAAGACCCGATGAGGACGCGTGAATAATATACACCTCACAGGTAAGCACAGAGACGCGAGGGCAGCCACGCGTGATAAAAATTAGATAACTACTAAGTAAAAAGAAAACAGTAGAATATCTATTTCCCTTCCCTTTGTAATCTAAAACAAAACTCTCACTCCCCTTGGTCCCCCTCTCCCACTTCTGCCCCAGCGACTACTCCTGTTTCTGTGCAAGACTTTGCAAGGCTTTAAGTTTTGCCGTTATATCTTTCTAGTTTCTTTTAATATAAAAGAACTACGCTGGGTTGGAACGTTTACATACCCTGACGCCGAGACGACAAGCCACATAGAGAAGAACTTACTTCTGTTGTTAGAGACCCGTTTCATGAAATACAATCGCGTTAAATCGTCACACATAGCGGAATCTTGAAAGGTAGGAGGATGCCCGATTATTGTACAGAGAACACACTAGATGAATCCTTTTTGAATCGAAGGAAAAGCTTATTTGAGTATTGCTTTGATTTAGATACGAGTTAACTGCAATGTCCTGGGTGTGTTCGGCAACACTGGCAATCCTTATTACAGCTCGTTTCCCTTCATAGCAAATACAAACAACGAAGCGGTAAGAAACTAATGACTGTTTCCTTGGAATTTTTCTCGTTAAAAAAGCTATATTGGATCATATTTTTATTGTTACTACATTTCTCAACAGAAAGCACAGGTCCACGAAGAAATTAAAAGTTATAAATGTTAAAAACACGGAGAGTGGGGGGAGGGCAGTGAAATCTTGCTAAAAAGGTAACGCGTTAACATGCAAATAAGACAACGTGATTATGCTAATTTATAGCGTAACTCCACAATAAGAGAAAATGAAGAAACGAAATATTGAGAAGTCTACCTTGTGTCCTTTCAGATTTCACATACCAAAACTATAGATTTAAAGGTGCCTCACTCTCCTTGATACGAAGACCTAAAAGTGACACCAGGTAAAAAGATAATATTGATGATAAAACTCAAAAAAGGATATGAATGACGGTAGGGCAAGAAAAGTCATGTGAAAGAAACTTGAATCATAATAAAAGTTTTTCCTCTATATAGGTTGAAGTGTTTCCATGTCTTCGTTTAAGCTAGATAAAATCCCAACGCATTTCTCTCCATTAATAGACAATGCAAATGTTCTTTTTTGGGATTTTCTCTAACCTAATGACCTGCTAGGGATTTCTAAAAGTATATATCAAGAACTCAACTATTAGAGATAAATCCTTTAATTATTCTTATGAGATACACCAGCTATAAGAAAATAATAGTCCAGTTGTGCACCTTAAAAAATTTTTTTATGTTTTCTTGCTTGCTCTCATTTTCATTCTTTATTCTTCTTCTTGAATGAGCAAAAAGTAAACCGTTAGAAATAAAACCTGAGGTTGCTATGATGTTGGCAAAAACAAATACAACCATATGTTATCTGTTAACTAAAAAATGGGATTAGTGCAATAAGCAGGAAGTAGAATGTTAGAAATAAAACCAGTTGGCTTTGATGATGTGGGTGAAAACAAACGCAAACAAATGCAACCATACGTCATCTGTTAACCAAAAATGTGATTAGTGTACACTGATTAAATGTATCAAATGAAAAAAGAAACACCAGGTATGAAGAGACATACCCACTAGCCAATGTTAAATGTATGTATGTGATAGGAAACATGTTCTGAGATTTGTTCAGGATTGGTTTTTCAGTTTTCTCTGAGGTTATGTACCATTGGTGGAGCATTCTCTGTATAATCCAAACACTAGTCTATGTACAAAGAAATGTCTGTATATCTAAAGAAATGGATGAATGAATATCTGAAATCATTTCGAATGTTCTTTTCTGATAGCACTATAACACTTCTCTTTTTTTAAATATGAACAAGAACTAAAAATGTCCTGTTCTTTTTCGAAAAATTGGCCGCAAAATATTCTGTCCTGACGAAGACACCACGACGTGTCGAAACGCGTTGACCGACTACAGCCACAGCAATATATAGGACAATATTATTGCCCTTTTTACTATTTTTTATACCAAATGTTTTATTCCTGAAAATATCTTTTCTATTATATCAAGTGATCATGTACATAAGATACAAATGTTCAATCAATTTTTCTTTTTAAACAATTAAAATCCTTTTGATATCAATAATTTTGTTGTGTTATAGTATATGCAGAACTTAGGATTAATATCCTTTTTAACATAGCTAGTGTTTGTCCCATTGCAAGTAAGCCTGGGTATATACCTTCGTAATCACCCCCAAGGTGAAGCCAGGCATCCCCGGCGCTGCTAGGGCCGTTGTGGAGATTAAGCAAGCTATTGCCCAGAGTTGCAGAGTGGGACCCATGGTTAGCGTAGGCACCTAGGCGAGAATTATCGAGTCCGCGGACATTGACCCAAGACCCTGCCGCGTCGGGAATTGAACCCTGGTCCCGGGCCGACCTCTGCTTCAGGGTCTGCCGCTTCTAACTAGTGGCAGCACTAAGGCAATATGTGTGCAATCATTGCTCCAACCACATGTGGTAAGCGGCCTAAGGCGTAAAAATCCTCCTTGACATTAGAAAAATCTTGGTTCGTAGGAAATGGAATGAAGCTGTTACTGTTTCTCATCGTTGAAGAAAGAACTTCTTTTAGCACACCACTGAAAGGTGTTTGTGACATTCCACCAGATAGAGCCATAGTGTATTGGAATGAATCTGTGGCCACAAAATGGAGTACTGTGTTTTTTATTTTACTATTGGTGATGTTGATATGGCATTCATATTGTGAGGCAGAAGATCTGGCTGCAGCTGAATACATAAACATAAATCAAGAATTGTTTGCATATTCAATCAGACTTTTTTGATATTATATCCCGTTCTTCCACGGAGGCAAGGTCTGGAAATGGTAAGAGCACTTGAGGCTGTCATCTCCTACCTCTGCCTGGGTTCATATGTCTGCATTGTAAAGAAGGAAATGTGTTGCAAATGTTTGCCAACGTATTTTCAATTCAAACCACGCTTAACATCTAGTTTTCAATACATATACATTTTAAATACATAATTAGCCAGAACCTTATTGTGTTTTGTATAACTTTTTTTTCAATTCAAAATTATGTGTAACTTATCAGTTTTTAAAATGTGCATATAATGCATTGCTAATGTACTATTTACACATTCTTATTTTTTTCTTTATAATTTTTATTTAAAAATATCTTCAACAGCGAGATGAACACCACTGCACAAATCTTGCTGCAAACAACATTAAGGCACCACATTACACTTTTTTATAAAAAGAAATGAAGAACATAAGCATTTTCAACATGTAAAAAAAAGTCACCATTTTGAGTGTAGGTGAAGCACTCAACAGTCACAAGCCACTATTCCACAATGTAAAATGACAGCCGAGCGAAACTCCTCGATGGATCCAGCCATAGGCTATCATGTGTGAAAGCAACGATGGACTGCCAATGGATGTGTCCATTGCAGTTGACAACGTTTTGTGCATGTATGTGGCTTTTCAAAAAAGCTCACTTGCCTCCTATCACTACAGCCAACAAGTCCTCCATTTTTGCTGCTTTTTCCAACCTCTGGGAGCCATGAAGCCACTAATAGCAGGTGACAGGGCCCCAGCCTTCTCACCAGAGGAGCTGGAGTTGCTGGCAACTGAGATTCGGTCCCTTTACAGCCAACTCTATGGCTCACCAGAGGAACGGTTACATGTTTAAAATGTATTTGTAAATCTGTCTAGCTGGTTTCTTTTTTTTTTATACACAGGCTAGAATGTCCCTTTGAGTTCCTGAGTGAAGTGTAGCGATTGAAGCAAAGTGTCATTTATTTTTTACATTACATAAAACAATGATGGTGAGAATTTGTAAGCACATTATGATTAGAGAACACTACAACATTAGTATGTGTTGTGTGTTTGGAGCCCTACAATGTATTTGGTGTGTATTTTGAGTTATATCTATGTGTATGTATGATTTTCATGCGAAATGTCAAAATTTCACATCATGTGTAAATAGAAAACACATTTATCTTATTTACTACTGTACATAGATATAATTTTTATATACCAAATTAAAATTATGTTTGCTATGGGTACTATCCCACACATCACTAGCCTAGATCAAGTGTCTCCGACCATTCGTTTAGGAGCTACCAGGTAGCACCCAAACAACTTCACAGTAGCTCACAGCTTTGAGTTATTTTTCAAATGAGCACAAGGTCATGTTTTAATTTCAAAGTTAAGGGAAGTCTGTGTTCATCTGACATCATGCTCATCAGGCTGCAGATAGGAGGAACTGATAATGAGCAGTGCTCAGTCAGATTTGTGGGCCAGGTTCAGGCTGAGTCACAGAGGTGAACATTGGACCCTCAAAAAACATTCTCTGTCAACTCAAAATTGGAGTTGTGAACACAATTATGTTTCTGAATGCTAATAAATGGATGAAAAATGAAATTGAGAGTTATTCATTACACACACTCTTTAGATTTCACAGGCTCTCAGTCACCCATGCACATATATCCCCTTAATATGCACACATACATCCCTAAAGACCATGCTCTCACTGACACATATGGCAGCCCTTTCCTACTGCCCTTAATCATAGTTCAAACCATAGTTTATGGCTTTATGGACATTAGGATTTAAGTCAATGTAGCTGGATGTGAGGATGTTTGGTTAAAATTTTAAAGTTGTGTAGTCTTCAGCATGTCACAATGAAAATCACTGATGAGAAGTACCTCTCATTACATAAAATGTTGGCTCCCCCTGGCCCAGTTGATGCCACTGGTCTGGATTATTCAATTTAAGAGCTAAGTGTAGTCAAATGGTTACAACAAAAGTATTAATTATTGTTTTATTTTGGCAGAATGAAGAATAAAATGTAATGTGTAGTAACTTTTGAGTAATGCTTGTGATTAATGTAGTAAAATTGTGTTACATCAATACATACAAACAACAAGTAACACAACTTTTTTTTCTTTCATTTCTTGTATCCATACAGGCCAACGCAAATCAGAACAAGCATTTGCAATGAAATAGGCCCCACAATTATGAGAGTTTGAGCTATTGCCATTGTAAATGACAATACCTTTTATTTATGTGCTCACTTTGCCACTGGATTCAAGCTAGACTGGCTGATGAGGGGTGTTACCCGGAAAACGGTCACAGGATGCTTATTTCCAGTCCAGGGAAGACCTGGCCTGGCTGTTCGGGCTGGTCTGTTCCCATTGGGCGGAAGGTCAAGACTGATTTACATGTGACTGAGTTGAAACTGGAATGGCATGGTGAGCAAAAAATGATGGATTTAGGCCCAGATCCCTGTACTGGGGTGAATGTATCACATTGTCCTGCATTCTGTCCATCAATTGTTCTTTTTGATTTTGACACCCCGAATGGGACGGGTATGCCCAGACGTGGGTCCCATGTTCCTCATGCCCCTGAAGTCAAGCTATCCTGGCTGATGAGGGGTGAAACCCTGAAAACGGTCCTAGGATGCTTGTTTCCAGTCCAGGGAGGACCTGCCCTGGCAGTTCAGGCTTGAATGTTTCCATTGGACGCAAGGTCAAGACTGATTTGCATATGGCTAAGTTCAAACTGGAATGGCATGGTGAGCAAAAAAACAATGGATTTAGGCCTAGATCTCTGTACTGGGGTGAATGTATGGCTTGTTCTGCATTCTGTCCATCAATTGTTCTTTTTGCTTTTGACATCCTGAGTGGGACTGGTATGCCCAGATGTGGGTCCCGTGCTCTCCATGCTACTGGAGTCAAGCTATCCTGGCTGATGAGGGGTAAAACCCCGAATCCGGTCCTAGGATGCTTGTTTGCAGTCTAGGGAGGACCTGGCCTGGCAGGTCGGGCTGGACTGTTCGCATTGGGTGCAGCATCAAGACTGATTTGCATATGGCTAAGTTCAAACTGGAATAGCATGGTGAGCATAAAGCGATGGATTTAGGACCAGATCTATGTAATGGGGTGAATGTGTGACATTGTTCTGCATGCTGTCCATCAATTGTTCTTTTTGCTTTTGACACCACGTGTGGGACGGGTATGCCCAGATGCGGGTCCCATGCCCTCCATGCTACTGGAGTCAAGCTATCCTGGCTGATGAGGGGTGAAACCCCAAAACTGGTCCTAGGATGCTTGTTTCCAGTCCATGGAGGACCTGCCCTGTCAGTTCGGGCTGGTCTGTTCCCATTGGGCACAGGGTCAAGACTGATTTGCATATGCCTGATTTCAAACTGGAATGGCATGGTGAGCTAATAAACAATGGATTTAGGCCCAGATCCCTGTACTGGGCTGAATGTATGACATTGTTCTGCATTCTTTCCATCAATTGTTCTTTTTGCTTTTCACAACAGCCAAAACCAACAACAAGAATAACATCAACAACACCAAGACCAGGAGCATCAGCCCCAAAATCTGCAGCAGTTTCTACTGGCAGGCCATAAGTACAGCACAGTGGCGACAGCAAAAGACGTCAGGTAAAGTGGAGCACCAGCAATGAACATTGAGCGAATGGTCCAGGCCATTCTGGCAAACGCAACAGAGGTCTACCTTGATCAAAACCCATTGGTGTATTGGTATCAAAGAGGCGCCAATGGCCAGTGCTTGGCAGTCTGGCAATAAACTATCTGGCATGCCCTGTAGCTAGGGTCTCCACTGAGCATGTTTGCTGTGCTGCTGGTGCCGTTGTCACAGTTCGAAGGACCAGTCTCTTGCCCCAAAACATGGACAGATTAACCATGATCAGAATGAATCAGCACTTTATACCACCGGATCACCCCATACGTGAAGTACCACAGCAAGAAGATCACAGATACTCAGGTCATGTAAGTAGTCTGTTAGATGACTTACTGCTGGGCGAACCACCAGAGTTTGAGGACGAGCTCTACTTGCCTCACTAGGCTTTCTTTTTTTGAAGCCCCCAAAAAATTTATATATATATAGCTATTGAACGTTAATTACTTTATTATTTGTGAGTGTCTGGTTGACCAATTCAACCCCACCATCTTACTCTTAGACACATTTTATTGCGGGATTGGAGTCGGACTCGCAAGTGTGTGCAGTGGAAGAAGTCCTGACTCACCCTCCAAAGCCATTTCCCTCAAGCAAGATATTGGGCGGAGAGTATACAAATATGTGCCTGCCTCCAACCCTGGGCCGTGACCGTGACTATCTATCCATTCCTTTCTTACCCTAGAGGGACTGCTCCACATGTGACATTATACTTTGATTTACACTGGCAATTCTCGAACAAACAGAAGAGGATCGGCATTCTGCAATGTGCCACCCATCGATCATGGTGAGCACACCGGAAGAATAGGTAAATGCTGGCATGCATTGCACGCTTGGTGATTGTTGTTTGTTGTGATGTGAACTTGTTGTGATGATATGTTCATTATCATGTGTGTTGAGATTGAGAAGAGAGGAGAAGATTCATGTGGTGGAAGGCAGTGTTAGTGTGTTTTTTTTACGCTTAATGTGTTTGTGATGAATTCGATTTGAGATTCACAATGTTGGTGGCCCAAGTACCGACAGCTGATCAATAATTTGCCACTGAATTTCATTTTTCCCTTCCCCTTTCAGAGATAGGATAGCAAGATTTCTTCACCGACTCCACTCAACACAGTCCACACTGCTTAGATTTAATTTTGTTATGCTTTATACTCCTCAAAGACTCAGACCTAGCAAGTCCCTTAGATAATGCAATGTTTGCAAACACAAATCTAGCCTACACAAAACATGGCTCAATCTTTCTCTTCTAGTTGTTCACTAACAAAATTGTACTACTACAGGCTAATCTGTTGTATTTTTGAGTCGGGACTCTGGACACTGTTGATACGGAGTTGGACACCATACTCGGAGTCAGACTCAGGAGGATCAGAGATGATGGAAAGACTTAGGGCGAGGGTGAGAGCTGACTACTTAGGGAACTGCCACCAGAAGAAGATGGACATTTTCAAAATCAGTGAAAGTAACCAATTTGGGTGATTGTTGATGACTTTGAAGAGGTCTAAAGGTAAACAACATACCAGATCTACACAAGTCTGTGTAGTGGTGCTGAGTGGTGTGACTGACAGTGGTGCATGGATTTTTTACTTTAATGGGGCAATGCTATGTTGCTGGGGAGGTTGTGATGCTCAGTACTGTCTGGCTCAAATTTGAAGCAACGTGGTGGTTGGGTGGGGGCCTGTTGTTGTAGGTAACTGGAGACAGCCATTTATTCATAAATGATAAATAATCACATTATGCATGTGCTGCTGTTAGGCTACATATTTGTTATATATTGTGTGATGATGAAATGATGATGACAAGACAGTTTGATCAGCCCGATACCGATAGTTACATTACATGCAGGTGATTTTTGCTGGTTGGTGTAAAATTGACCTCACACATTTCGTTCACACATAGGCATAAAATGAACTAGTGCAAAAGCTAAAGAACTATTCTTTTCTCCTCTTGCAAAACCTCTGAGTCTTCACGGTGCACTCCTAGTCCTCCTTAGTTTAACTTCTTTCTTTCTCCAAGTCCTTGATTCTTCAATATAATTTTTGTTTTCCAATTTACAGGCCCTTTTATATGGCGCTAAACTGAAAAACCAATGCTTACCTTACCTGATCATATCTGCCAGGCACCCAACATTGCCGGAACATACAAGAGCAATCAATGCAGATGCAACTTCCTTCCCAATTTGGCAATACAGTATAATTTTTTACTTTTAGTTATCATTTGGACTGCGTGTGTTTTTTTTATTTACTTGACTACTACAGAAACAGAAAGCTTATTTTTTAATATAATCGATATCTTTGAAAGTTCGGTAAGACAGATCCTAAATACTAATGCAAATTGGTCTCTCTGGGGGCAGACGTACAATTTGGTTTGGTTTAGCTGGACCTATTTGTACTTTTTTTCCTTTTCCTCCAATAACAGATTTATGATGGTCGGCTGCTCATTGCAACGATGACAGTTGCCCTTGTGTAGCCTTTGTATTTGTCTAGACTTTCCCTAAATCTCCCTTCCCATCCATTCATCAAACCCCTAACCCTCTTCACCTGGACTGTGTGATTTATTGAGTTGAGACTTAACAATTTATACAATTAATTGATCACATGGGGTGGATGTGGTGAAAGCAACACCAACACAGTGCAGGGTGAGGCGGACCTTATTCTTAAGCTCATATAGCCCACACTGGCAATATATTATATTAGCCACCCGCACAGTGTATGATTTTTTTTTCAGAGGAACATCTTATTGCCAGCATCATCATTCAGGCACTGTATTAATTTACCTCTAAGGTTAAGCTTGTCCATTTTGTACACTTCGTAGTAGTTCAACATTGTTCTGAATAATTGCATTTGTCATTGCCTATCATACTCTCTTCTTGTGTCTGAGTCTGTTCTAGTAGTCTAGTCTCTGATGATTGTCATTTTTTTCAAAACTTGCATATGATAGTGATAACAGCATTAACCTAGTTTTAATTCAATTAGTTAACTTCTCTGCGATGAATAGTCTCCACTCTCCGAGTCCTAATCCTGCAGTTCGAGTTTGCATTGGAGGGAGTGGGACCTCGCTTCAGTTCTGAGGATTTTGCCTTCAATGGTAAAAGAAACACTAGCAATGCATGCTGCTACTACTACCACCACCAGTCCTTGCTTCATCTAGTCAGGTAAGAGAAGTGAACTGTGGTTGATTGATTCATTGTTGAACGTCAATCATTCTATACAATGGAAATTCACCCCCTACCGAGTCCTTAGGGGTTAATAATAATATATAGTAGCAGAGTTGACTGCATAGACTAGGAGGAGAGAGTAGTAGGACAAAGGAGGGTACCGCATAATTATTTTGTTGTTTACACTATCAGCAGATTTTTAAAACTGGCTGCGGCAAAGGCAGGAGTGCAAAGTAAAACAATAACCCAACAAAAATATTTGTAATCATTCATAATATAAAAGTATGAAAGCTTTATTCCCTGAACAAATCTAAACCAAATCCGCAACTGGCCCACCCCTCTGCCTAACCCCAACCATTGTCCAAGTAGTATCCAAGAGTAAATTGTCCATAAATAAAGAAAAACCCATCAATGCCTCAACTCCAACCCCCAAAAAGATTAAAAAACGAGCTGAAGAGGCCACTAATGGTGCGTTAGGAGCTTCTTCAGGTGCCTATCCATCCGTTCCAGGCTGGCTTCAATATTCGCCAGCCTTAGCACGATGCAGCAGTCAAAATAGCAATAAATAAAGGGGAGCAGCAGTGATGGTGGAATGGCGGTGGGTATCCATTGGACTGCAGTGATAGTGTGGTGTGGTTGTTGTTGTGGCCTGGCTGGGGCCTGGGGCATCTGCAGCAGCTTCTGCCTCCTCATCCTCCAAGGCCATCAGCCACCAGTACTCTGCCCTGATGGCCTCCAGTTTCTGCAGCCGGGTCCAGGCTGAAATCTCCTGCCTACTAGGTGGCTTTGGATCAGCAGCAGGAGTAGCTACATATCAAGAAATAAAAAAGACAAATTGTAAACAATGCTCTTAGCAAAACAAATTAAATATTTTTCCATGGGTATGGAGGGAGGGAGGTGATTAATGATGGGTGGGTAGGAAGGATACATAATATACTGTGCTTGAAAACTACTGTGAGCCCAGCGAGGAGTCTGAAATACCACCTCCTCAACCCTTTGAATTGGAAAAACCTCGAAAAAAAACTTTCCAGGCAAGTAAAGGTGAGAAGAACACCACTACAGAGGAGCACCTTAGTCCCTTATTCTTCTGCCTAAGGATGTTTCTATTAATCCATGCATTTTTCTAATAGTATTTTATTTTTTATTCTTCACCCTTGGCTTTACTACTCATCAACAGATAAGTTTTACATTCTCTCAATCCACTATTCACCATTGAAACCACCCATCCATCCATATAGCCAGCCATCCAAACGTGGCTCTCTGTCTCATTCTAGTCTCATCTCAACAAATCTTTCAGCAACAAGTATTTGTCATTTACCCACCCATGCATCCTTAAGTTTATTTCAATCAAAAGAAAGCACCACAGGATTCCAATCACCCACCCAGGCAGGCATCCTTTAACATATACACTTTCACCCACCCAGGCAGGCTTCCCACCTGTATACCTTTCATCAATCCTTCATCCACCCATGCATACTAGCTATCAGCCACCTATAGTATATGCATACAGTGCTTTCATGCATGCATCCTTCTCTTTCAGTCATATATATTACATTTCACCCATCCTTTCTCCTTCCTTCAGTCCTTCCCTTTCTCATCAACCCATAGTTTAAGGTCTTGTTCATGAAACGTTCTCTGCTGAGTTGACGATAGGAGCGATCATTAGTTACTCAGATCAACTCCTGCTGTGTTCACCTGTTGTTCACAAGTCAACAACACTACACTGTTACAGTGAGTATATAGTTAATTGTCAATAAGCAAGCAATATGACTTATCACCACCCGCCACTGCCGATGGCTCACCCCCTTCAGTTGCCACATCTGCAGACTGGCTGGCGCCGTCACTGCTGCTGACGGTGGTCAGTGCAGCTAGAAAAAAAATATTACACATTCCTTAGATGCCAGATGCGCCTCCCCCTATGAATTCTTTATAGCAAAATATACCACGCACATCATTCACTACAATTTGGATCCATTACACACAGTATCTTCTATCTAAAACATATGGTTGGGCATTTTGTTGGTGGCAATTTTTAAAAAGCCTCATTCAAGACAAGCTGTTAAAGAGTGGGTGGAGCTATTGATAGATGAATCTGATGTTTTGAGAAAAAATAGCACATGGCCTTGGTTGGCAAATGCAATGGGGCCATCCTCCTCTTTCAAGACATGGTGCACAGTCATCAGTTCACCAACTACTGCTAGTAATAATACTAGGTATAACTAAGAAGACACAACTTTGGAGTGTCCAACATGACCATGGACACTGTCTTGTTTTCGTGATAGAGCCTTCTCAGCTCAACAAACATACGTAGAATACCTTACTTGGGAAATAAGCATGCAATCTGTAAGACAGAGTGGAGTAATATTAGTAGTATGTGACCAATGGGTTCTCTGAGTCTTCGAGTACCACCACTCGGCCGTCCACAACATAAGGGGAGAGGGAAAACTGACTGACAAAGCAGAAGAAAGGAAGCTGCAGACAGACTAGTAACTATAGACTAGACACAGTTTGAAGCAAAGTACAGGAACTTGAAGTATAGAATAAGTAAATAGGATAAAGCAGGGATAACAGCAATTTAGAAATGGATCAATGGAAGAGGATTTAGAAAAGAATATATAAAACAGGCAGACATCACATTATTCGAAAAGGAGCAGAAAAGTTAGGGAAATAAATATATTAATGTTAACACCAGGAGGACTTACTGGGGCCAGTAGAGCCATCAGCCAAGGAACTCAGAGAGGCACCTCCGGCTCCTAGACACTCACCTGCCTCAGCCGTCTTCTTGCCCCTGGATGCTGATGTAAGAGATAAAGAGAAAAAAAAGATTAGTGATAAATAAATATCTCACTAAAATATTTTTTGACAGGCAAAGGCAATCACAATAACATTGAACTTTTTAAAATCAGATCAACTAGTAGTAGTATATTGCGGACTGTCCTATCATTGTCAAAATTTCCAAAACCGTCTTACCTAGCCATATTCCAAATTTAGTAAACTACATTTTGGAATGACTAATAACAAATTGCATCAAATTATGTTTGCTTCTCCTCAAATCTCATTCACATTCCCTCAACCCCCTTTGACAGAACAATTCACTAAGGGCCTTATTAAATATTACGATAAAGCCAGGCGGACGCGGTTGCGATTTTAGAACCAACCAACTTTAGGTCAGCGGTCCGACCGCACTATTATAAATCGATGTGATCACCCATAGGCCACAGGGTGGTCACAAACCTCAATTTGTAAATGGACGCTTGTGCGGCAGGCAGAAAACGCCTGCAGCACAAGCTTCCATTGAAAAATGAATGTTGTTGTTCACAAACATCCCTGCACCGTCAGAATGACATGCACCATGTGGGTACGAAAACATTACAAATAACTAATTACAGCAAGTCTTACATAATTATCAATAATCACATCAGCCCAAACGAGCGCCAACAGGTAAGATAACCAGGTTAGGTAGCACCAAGTAAATTAAGCACCTGTCCAGAATAACAGACTATCACATATCTGAAAACTTAACTTACCTGCATGTAAGCAGCATCCTTGCTATTATATGGTAAAACAAAATAGCCATAGCATAGAACAGACCAGTAATACTAAAAATGATTAATTTTAATAGCTACTCACCTAGCCCCGTGACTTCAACTCCTAGCAGGCCCTGCTCTCAGTCCATGATCTCTTGTCAGCGATGCGTCAACTCATCCCAGACCCAGGCCTGTCAACTGCTGCCAGGGTGGAGTGGAGGTGGCGCTGAATATAAAAATTCAGCACTGCCACCTCAACCTCGGGAAACAGGGCACCGGGTTGCACCCCTGCCTGGTGCTGCCTTCCGCAAGGAAGGTGGCTGCTACTTGCGTGCCTTGGTGTGCTCTTATCTGTCATGGGGCTCTGGGGAAAGAGAGAGGAAAAATGGGGAAAAAGAAGGAAAGAGGGTAATGAAAATAAAAAAGTGCAAAACTCACCAACACACACAAAAAAGTAGAAAAAACACAAAACACACACTTAGAAAGAAAAGGGGTAATATAATAAATAAAAATATTGGGTAAAAAGTTTTAGAAAGCAAGGATTGCAAAGACTGAATAAGGATCAAAAAGTAGGCCCCAACACCATAAACAGAGTAAGAAACAAGATGGCCATGATTATGTGTGACCGCGTGGTGCAGTTTGCGCAATATTTATACCCGAACACACAATCCGCAACGACGTACGGCGGAAACGTCACGCAAACGGGTGGGACAAGCAACTCTGCCCACTTGCGAAACTATCCATAGCGCGGCAGAGTTTTTTTGCCGCTTCTCAGAGATTCGCTTAGCAGGGCTACGCAAACTCTGCCCAGGGTTAATCCTGCCCGCCCTAATGGACCGCATACTTGTTGTGGACTATCCGGACCTTGATGGGCAGTTGAGAGCCCATCAGCAGCATCAAGGGTGTAAGTTCTAGTGTGAGTTCAACGTTTAAGTAACAAAGCTTTTGTTACAGCAACTAATTTAGGCACCAGCATTAAGGTTGACACATGTCCACCGCAAAAGAAAAGTTCTTGATGGCGTAAGTTATGCACAAGGTGTATGATGACGTGCTTTGTATATGAATTTGTGGAAAAGGTACCATCTGATTTCTGTTCACTACCAAAGGGAAACAACCATTACAACGCAGTCATTACAACGAACTGCCTTTACAACACAACTGTTACAATGGAACTGCCTTTACATTACCTGCCATTACAATGCATGCCACTACAACTACAACGCATGCAATTACAACGCATACCATTACAACACATTATCAGGTCAGTAGTGGGGATCTTTTAGTTTTAGGGTGGGTATGGGTTTTGGGGTACATGCGTGTTAGACCTGACATCATTGGCTTGAGTCTCTCCTCCATTTTTTCTGTCTGCCTCCTATGTTTACGATGTTTTTGCTGGTATATCGCTCTGGGCACTGTGCCACTGCTGATCAGTGCCGCGGTGCAAGTGCTCCCTATGTTAAATTACTGTATCGATTGGATTCCCTGTTTGGCTTATTTGATTTACTGTCAGTCCCTAGTCTAGTGCACGCGGAGTGCCGGGGCTTGTAAATACAAATGCCGCTAGTGGGCTTGCAGCACGTGTTGTGCCACCCACACGAGCGGCCTAGTAAAAGTATGTCTACAGGTCTCTCATTGCGAGACCTACGTGCAGTCTCGTACTGTCACGCGGGCTGCGCAAGTACGCTTCTTGCCAGTCCTCCAAACCTTCCCTTAACTTCATGTTAGCCACCCCTATGGTAGGCCCAAGGGCAGTGTGCATTGTAAGTATAAGGTAGGACAAGCCTGACAATGTTGGCCTGTTATAATAGGTAACTACCGCCATATTCGTACTTCACTATCGTAAGGTTGCCTGCTCTCCATTAGTTAGAATGGGCTGCCGGGAATATTAATGGTATGATCCTAGCTGGCTCGGGGAGCATGGTGCAATGTCGAGTTTGGTATCCCTGAACTCGGGGTTTGATAACACATCCGTTTAGGTGGATGGTTTTTGGACTCTGGGTTTGAAAATAGCACTTTTAGAAAGTGACTATTTTCTTGTCTAACTATTTCTGGTTTCTGCTGGTTTGGTGTGCGTATGACAGGGGCTGGGTGGCTCCAGAGTTCTGAATGAGTCAGTGTGGGGTGAGTGGTACATTTGCGTTGAGAGTAGGCGGAGAGTAGTTCTTGATAGCCTGCCCTGCCCGATACAATGCTGGCCCCACCTCCTGCCGAGCGACGGATAGCTCTGCTCCTGCCAGTGACAATACTGGCTCCACCTCCTGCTGGGCGTCTGAGGACCCAGCCTTGCACGGTGAATCGGCCAGGTGTCACACCTGGCTACACCCACCACAGACCCGGATTGAGGGGGAGTTCCCCTGCAAGAACAAAGGGATCAAAGCCGAAAAGGGGTATAAGAGAAGGACCCCTGAACCAAGACTTTAGATCAATTCTGACAAGGAACCCTGAACCAAGGACAAGAAACCTGCTGATCCAAGCACTTGCCTACCCCTTCTGCCAGAGTGCTGTTTGCTGGGGGGAATCCTGCAGTTGCTTCTTTATTTTTGCCAAGGAACCAGGAGAGAGGAACTGAGTGTGTACTCTCGAACTTTGCCAAGGAAATCTCCAAGGGCTGGAAGAGTGCCAGCCTCCTGTTGAAGTCACAGGGCTAAAGGACTTCACAGTTGCTGAAAGTGCTTGTCGCTGGAATCTGAGAATTCAGCACCTCTGAAAGAATCCAGCAATCTCGACGCCGACGGACGACGCCGAATCCAGCCCGACATCGTGAGTAACGGCTACAGTGTCCCGCTTCCTCGACAGCGGCCGCCGGGCCCGATCGACGCCAGTAGCGACGCCAGTGAGTAGTGAGTTTGGCTCCAGCTCCAAGCGACCTCGTGTCTGCACCGCCGCTGATCGCATCGACTTCGAGCCCTCTCGATGCCGTGAGCGCTGCTCACTCTTGCAACATAATCATCAACATCGATGATTATGGAGGCCTGATCGACACCGAAGACGCGACGCCGGATTGCTCGACGCCACTGATCATCGTGTGCTTCATTTTCCTAAAGGTACTGTGTTGTTGGGGCTCCGTGTCACTCCGGGCTCGACGTAGCGCTCCTCGCGGTCAACGCCGAACCTTGGGATTAACTTTGCCTCGACGTCGTGTGACTCCCGTGTGGGTTACATTGTTGTCAAGAACTGTGATCTAAAGAAGAAGAGTTGCTTTTGTTGCTAAATACTTTTGTGCTAAGAAGAAACTATGCTTGAACTATTATTTTTCCTTCCAGGAGTATTTATTAAGATTATGGTATATTTTTGTCGTTATTTGGTCTTGTGCTAAGCCTTATATGAACATCCATATTTTTATAATACTACTGTGTTGTGTCCATTTGTAGTGTCTTCACTTTATTACTGTATGTGGTCGTAAAGGCTTAACGCACTGCCTCTGGGATAAGCCTATCTGCTTTGCCAAGCTACCGAGGGGGTGAGCAGGGGTTATCTAAGTGTGTGATCCCCTTGCCCTGACTAGAGGAGGTGAGTCCCTATTTGTCAGAAGTGTACACCTCTGCCAACTAGAGACCGCCGAGTCTAACTTTGGTGGGTCAGCGGTGAGGATTTGAACTTTGCGTTTACGACTCATGTGCAGTGATTAGTGTAGGCTACGTGGTGAAAGCAGACCATAGCGCAGCCACAATCTATTTTTTTGGTAGGATACTCTATTTTTGTTCTCTGCTTTTCTGAAGCTTGCTTGAACACTGCCAGTTTTGACCATGAGTGACACCGTAGTCACTACCCCTGTTGTTGTTGTGGAGGAGTTCGATAGGGAGAAGATAAAGAAATACAGGAAGAAGCAGCTGCAACACTTTTGCAAGCAGTTTAAAGTTCCGACCACATGCCTCTCGAAAAAGGAGGAATATCTCAAAGCATTGGAGGCCTGGTTAGCGGCCAGAGATCTGGTGGTGGTACCGCCAGTGGAAGGGGAGGAGGAGGCGCCAGTGAATGGGCCCGTGTCTCCTCCCAGGAGCGGTGTTTCCTCCAAAGGTCTTTCTCCTGAAGAAAGAGAAGAAAGGGCGAAGGAACGAGCCTACAACATGGAAATGGCAAAACTTAAGATAAATGGGCAGTTGGAGTTAGAAAATGCAAGAGGTAGGAGAGAAGCTGATCTCGAGGTCAAAAGGTTGGAGTTTGAAATAGAAAAGTTAGCTTTGGAGCATGACACAAGGTTGAGGGAGATAGAGCTCCAAGCTAAGAGTTTAGAATCGAATCCCTCTGGTGGCAGCATCCCATCTGTGCCTGCAGAAAGTAGGTTTTATTTTCCCAAAGATGTGATCAAAGATGATCATAAGAATGAAGGTATTGGCCAATGGTTTAAAGCGTATGAGTTAGCATTGTTGGCCCACCGGGTCCCTGAGAAGGATTGGGGAGCGGGGTTGTGGGGTCGCTTTGTGAATGAGAGGAGAGATACCCTGTTAGATATTCCTATGGAGGATAGGATGTCGTATACTCATATGAAGGATGCTTTAATGTTGAGGTATGGCCTGACCCCGGAGAAGTACAGACAAGCCTTTAGAGAATGTAAGAAGTTGCCTGGTACGACGTGGGTTGAGTATGTGTCGTATTTTTGCAGAGCCATGGATGGTTGGGTAAAGGGCAGCAAAGTGGAAAGTTACGAAGCTCTTTATGATTTGTTTGCTTGGGAGCACTTGTCGAATAACTGTTTTCCAGTGCTGTGCCAGCACCTTATTGATAGCAAGATATCTAATCCTAGAAAACTTGCTGGGTCAGTACCATGGTCCACAAGGGTCCAGTGGGAGATTCAGCCAAAGGTGGGCAGGGTCCCCAGCAGAATTGTGGGGGGGACAATGGTAAACAGAAGGAGTCCCAGAAAGGGCCCCAAAGTAATCCCCAAGGGAACCAAGGGAAAGGTTCCCAGCCTCCCCCTGTGAAGAAGCCAGGGGCCCCGACAGGTAAACCTGTTCATAGTAGCCCAATGACCTGCTATGTTTGTAAGCAGGTAGGACATCGTTTTTATGATCCCCAGTGTCCCATGAGGGACTCTAATGCACCACCACGTGCACCCCCCGTCAGTTGGCGAGTGTAGCCCTGGGAGGGGAGGAGATGGTTGCCCATGGTGGGAGGGGTCCCGCAGAGATGTCCTTGGTCTCGCTAGGAGATATGGAAATGGTCCCGCCACCCCCGCTGCCTAGTAACACTAATAAATATAGGCAGTGGGTGACCATTAATGGCCATAGAGTGGAGGCACCGGAGCGAGTGTGACAGCTGTCAGGTGTCACTTGGTGTCCAGAGAGCAGGTGGTTCCCCACGCATTCTACCCCGTGATAGCTGCCGACAACTCCCAGAAAGAGTGTGAGAAAGAGTGTGAGGTAGCTCAAGTTTCCTTTGAATGGGGGGGAGTTTCAGCTACTCTTCAGGTTGCTGTGAGTCCTGTTGATTGTCTCCTGGGCAATGATTTGGAAGACTCCCCTTGGGCTAAGGTGGAGCGAGCATTGCATTTGAAAATGTTGGGTGTGCCAGAGTGGGTGTGTGCGACCACTCGATCGATGACAGCGAGTAAGGGTGTTGATGGGGTCCCGAGCCTGAAACAACAGCCCAGGACCCAGCTGGAAAGAGAAGAGGCGGGAGGCGCAGGAAACCGGCCCCCACCATTCCCGTGGTCCAGGAGGAGGTAGACCCCGAGGGGGATGCCCTGGAGCCCACAGGGGAACAAGTTGCTGAACTGGGGGACCTGCCCGAGCTGACCCATTGGCAGCAGGATGGTGGTCCCTCCAGGGAATAATTTTGTGCAGAACAGAAAGTGTGCCCTTCTCTTGTGGGTATGAGGCAGCAGGCCTCAGCCCAAACCGCAGGTGATCAGCCAGGATCACATTTTGTCTACTCGGAGAACGACCTCCTGTATAGCGAGCCTAAGGCTGCTGAGCCTGGGTCAGCCCGTGTGCTGGTGGTACCCCAGCGCTTCAGAGCCTTCCTACTGGGGTTGGCTCATGACGTTCCGTTAGCTGGACATCTGGGGCAGGACAAGACCTATGACAGGCTTGTCACCCATTTTTATGGGCCTCAGATGAGAAGGGATGTAGACATCCATTGTAAAACCTGTCACACTTGCCAGGCAAGTGGGAAAAGCGGAAGGAAGCAGAAGGCTCCCCTCCAACCTTTTCCAGTTGTCAGTACCCCCTTTGACCGGGTGGGGATGTACATTGTTGGGCCCCTGGACCCCAAGACAGCCCTGGGCAACAGGTTCATCCTGGTCTTGGTGGACCATGCCACACGGTACCCGGAAGCCATCCCTCTCCGAACAGTGATGGCTCCCGTGGTGGGACGGGCGCTGATGGGTGTTTTCTCCCGGATGGGGTTCCCCAGAGAGGTGATGTCAGACCGTGGCACCAACTTCATTTCCAACTATATGAAGTCTCTGTGGAAGGAGTGTGGGGTAACCTACAAGTTACCTACAAGTTCCCCACTCCTTACCACCCTCAAGGTAATGGGCTGGTTGAGAGATTCAACCGGACCCTTAAAGGCATGATCATGGGTCTTGAAGAACCAATGAGGCGTAAATGGGACGTCCTCTTGCCATGCCTGCTGTTTGCTTACCGAGAGGTGCCGCAGAAGTCACTAGGGTTCAGCCCCTTTGAGCTTTTGTACGGACACCCGGTAAGAGGACCTTTGAGTCTGGTCAAAGAAGGCTGGGAGCAATCTCCCAGGAAACCTCCCCAGGATGTATACAGTTACATGCTGGCCTTTTGGAACCAGACCCGGCGCTTCAGAGATCTTGCTCAGGCAAATCTGGAGGCCAGCCAGGAAGAGATGAAGCGGTGGTACGACCGGAATGCCACTCTGGTCGAACTTCAGCCTGGTCAAGAAGTTTGGGTCATGTCCCCTGTGGAACCTTGTGTGACAGGTGGACTGGACCGTTTAAGGTTGTGGAGAAGAAGAGCGATGTCACCTACTTGGTGGACTTGAAATCTCCCAGGAGCCCCTTGAGGCTCCTGTATGTCAACCGGTTAAAACCCCACTTAGAAAGGTCCGAAGTGGGCATATTCCTCGCTACAGATGCCGGAATGGTAGAGGAGAGCGAGCCTTTTCCTGACCTCCTGTACGCAAAAGAGCATGACGGGGTAGTGGATGGTGTTGTCCTCTCTGACACACTGACCCTTGAACAGCAGCAAGATTGTCGCCAATTGCTGGGACAATTCCCTGATCTGTTCTCCTTGATTCCTGGTGGCACTCACTGGGGACAGCCCTCCTGTGAAGCACAAGGCTTACAGGGTGACTGACAAGGTCCGAGCTTACATTAAGAAGGAGGTCTCCAAAATGTTTGCCTTAGGGGTGGTTGAGTCCTCTATCAGTCCTTGGGCCAGCCGAGTGGTCTTGGTCCCGAAGGCTGCAGCGCCTGGTGCTTCACCCGAACTACGGTTCTGCGTGGATTACCGAGGACTCAATTCAGTCACGAAGACTGACGCGCACCCCATCCCCAGAGCTGATGAGCTCATAGATCGGTTGGGAGCTGCCTGGTACCTTAGTACGTTTGATCTGACGTCTGGGTACTGGCAGATCGCCTTGACTGATGGGGCAAAGGAGAGGTCCGCATTCTCCACACCAGATGGGCTTTACCAGTTCCGGGTTATGCCCTTTGGAATGAAGAATGCCCCTGCCACCTTCCAGAGGTTGGTCAACCAGGTCTTGGCTGGACTGGAAGATTTCAGTGCTGCCTACCTGGACGACATCGCAGTGTTCAGCGCCAGTAGGGAGGAACACTTGCGCCACCTCCAGGAAGTGTTGTTGGCCCTGCGCAGAGCAGGCCTCACAATCAAAGCCAGTAAGTGCCAGATTGGACAGTGTTCCTTGGTTTACTCAGGGCACCAAGTTGGGAGCGGCAAGGTGGCCCCCCTGCAACCCAAGATTATTACCATCCTGGCTTGGGCACCGCCCAAAACCCAAACGCAGGTGAGAGCCTTCTTAGGACTCACGGGTTACTACAGGAGGTTCGTCAAGGATTACGGTAACATTGTGTACCCCTTGACGTCGCTGACTTCCAGGAAGCAGCCGCAAATTGTGATTTGGACTGACGCCTGTCAAACGGCCTTCGACACCCTGAAAACTGCAATGTGTACGGCACCCATACTCCAGGCACCCGACTTTTCTAAAGAATTTGTTGTCCAGACGGACGCTTCAGAGCAAGGCGTGGGCGCTGTTCTAGCTCAGGTAAATGAAGAGGGCCGAAACTTACCTGTAGCCTTCATCAGTAGGAGGTTACTTCCCAGGGAAAAGAGACGGAGCGCGATAGAGCGAGAAGCATTTGCTGTGGTCCGGGCGCTGAAGAAGCTAAGACCCTACCTTTTTGGGACTCACTTCCGGGTTCAGAGAGACCACAGGCCCCTCAGATGGTTGATGCAGATGAGGGGTGAGAATCCGAAACTGTTGAGGTGGTCCATTTCCCTATAGGGGATGGTTTTTACGGTGGAACACCGTCCTGGTACAGATCACGCCAATGCTGATGGTCTGTCCAGATTTTTCCGCCTTAGTGATGAGGACTCCCTAGGTCAAGGGTAGTTCTCCCCACATTTCAGCTGGAGGGGACACGTGTTAGACCTGACATCATTGGCTTGAGTCTCTCCTCCTTTTTTTCTGTCTGCCTCCTATGTTTACGATGTTTTTGCTGGTATATCGCTCTGGGCACTGTGCCACTGCTGATCAGTGCCGCGGTGCAAGTGCTCCCTATGTCAGTCAAATATACTTTTATTTGATTCATTAAAAAAAAATCATAAAAGGATGGACAACCATAAAAAAAAACACCATGCTTTAGAATATACATTTTTAAAAACAACCTAAAAAGGCTTGAGGTTGATGTCTGAATAAGGAGATACTTATTATTTTAAAAATAATGACGACTATAACAATGCATTTGGGAAAAATCTGCTAATTAATTGGCTGCTTGGCAGGGTCGCATTTTACTAGTTCTTTTGCTGCGATTTTCCATAGTATTATGGCTCTACAGGACAGAGGAATTGACGATCCTCCGAGACATTTAATGACCGCTGCTCTACATGTTCTTATTTGTTCCTTCCTTAGAGCCTCCCGGAGAATGGATTTTCGGGCTTCCAATAAAAAAGAGCATGTGCATAGAAAGTGTAGTAGCGACTCTTCCCCTTGACCACAGAGACGACACTCCTTGGTTGGCCATGTTTGTTGCCATTTTGGGGTCAACTCCTTTGAGGGGAAAGACCCCATGCGTATCAAAGTCAGATAATGTTTTTTCTGGTGGGAGAATTGTTCCAAAAGGTATTGTTGCGGCTTCAGCCTCTGGTAATCCTTAATCACAGCCCAGGCATGATGTTTTTTTGCAAAGGACGTTTTATCAGTTAATAAAGAGGTCCGTTTGATAGCGTTATTGACAACGATTTTAAATCCTGAGTACGTTGTGAGGGTGAGCCAAGCATCCTCTAGCTGTAATGCTGACAGGGATTCCTTCAGGGCTGCTGTGGTTGAGTTAGCTAGGCTCTTTTGATTTTCAATCTCGACCCAACAATAGTGGGCTAGGGTGTTATCTTCTGCCTCCCTCATCCTCCAGTAGTATTTTACTAGGGCGCCTTGTCTGGCCATAATCTGATTTTTTAGACCATATTCTAGGCGGATTTGTGCCTGTGAGGTGTGTAGCGGAATTGTGAACAGTCTCTTAAATAGTGTAGATTGTGCTGTATTTAGGACTGTAGTTTAGGTCAAGGGGTGCTACAAGGGACTTATTTGAAACAGATTTAAATTCATTAATGAGTTGTACATATGGGTTTCCCCTGCCTTTAACAGTATTTAGGACTGTGGCATCTTTGGTGTTCAGAATTTCTGAGCCGTATGAAATGGAAGGTAAAAATTTTGCAGCAATCACTTTAAGCAGGTGGGCAGTGGAGCATCCTATAAGTTTTTTCCTTAGAGTTTTAAAAGCGAACAACAGTTGTTTGGCTTTCAAGCGACCTTGGTCCAAGTGTGATTTGAAGTTAAGCTTACAATCTAACTGAAAGCCCAGGTATTTGTGGCACGTAACCCTTGTCAATTGATGCTCACCCAAATTCCAGGAAAAAGTTAGACTTTTCGGTGTTTTAATAGATTTCGAGAAACACATAACTTTTGTTTTTTTATGGTTAATCGTAAGTTGGTTCGAGTGGCATAGTCTCCTAGTTCTGTGATCAGTTTCTGTAGGCCTATGGGAGTTTGCGCTAGCAGGACGATGTCATCAGCATATTGGACACAAGGGATCGTTTTTTTTTCCCAATTTTGGAGGGTCTGCTTGGATTAACCTGAGGCGCTTATCGAGATCGGAGGTGTAGATGTTAAATAGACAGGGTGCCAGTACGCAACCCTGTTTTAGCCCATTGGATGTTGGAATTTTGCCGGTTAAACTGGACCCGTCTCCTTTCTTTATTTGTACCCACGTATGTGAGTATAGATTGATGATGGCCTTCAGGAGTCGTGGCGGAACCCCCCAGTCTTGCATTTTTGCCCATAAGTTGGCTCTTGAAACTTTATCGAAAGCCGCTTTTAGGTCGATAAAGCAGGTGTACAGGGGCCTAGATTTTGCAAATGACTGATTGGCTATGAGGGTAACCGCTGAAATATTGGTGAGGGTGCCCATCCCTGCCCGGAATCCAGTTTGTGTGTAGGGTATTAAGTTTGATCTGCTGACCCAAGCCTCTAGCTCAACCAAGAGATTGGATGCGTATAATTTTGCCTCCACATCTATCAATGCGATTAATCTGTAATTGGAGGGATCCGAGCGGGAACCAGACTTGTGGATTGGTTTAAGGATACTTCCTCTCCAAGACTCAGGAATCAAACCGCATGTTATGGCTTTGTTAAAAAGGGGAGTAAGGAGGCGAGAAAAGAATGGAGGGTCGTGCCGAAACAGGGCATTTGGTAGACCATTAGGGCCTGGAGCTCCCTCAGGTTTTAAGTTTTTTATTATTTTTAGTACTTGTTCGACAGAAAAAGACTCTGAGTCTTGAGACGGTTCATGGGTCAGTGTGTTATTGGCTTGTCCTCCGCCACCGGCCCTGTTTGCTGTTATTGTTCCATTATTCAGGGCAATTGGAGATAGAGTTTCATTGTATAGATGTTCAATGTGGGCTCTCCAGGTTGTTTCCATTACATCCGAGTTATGATGTCGATTCCTGACATTAGTTAACTGATTAATTTGATCCCAGAAACGCTTGGAGTCCCTTAATTTACATGCATAGAGTAGTTTTGCCCAGATGTGTTCATTGTACTCTTTTTTGGCCAATCTTATGTCCCTGTTATGCTCCTTTCTTGCTTTTGCAATTGTGATCAGGATTCCCTGGTGGTGTTCTGGTCCCCGTGATCGTAATTGTCTGATGTACTTATTTAGTTCTCGTTTTTGTTTCCTCAAGCGTTTGGTGTACCAGGCTGCCCCGTTTAAATTTCCTGCTTTATGGCCATGGACGTGCTTGGAATATTTGTTATTTATGACATGGATGAAAGACTCCCAGGCCTTTATGCTCAGTGTTTCTAAATTAAATCTTTCCAAAAGGCTGGAGTATATACATGTGATATCCTCAATGTTTTCCTTTTTTCAGCAGAGGCGTTTTAAGTTATAACATTGGGTTAAGGAAGACATCGCCTTTGGTTTCTCTGGAAGTGCGAAACTACCTAGTAAAGTGAACGATTGTGGTAGATGATCGCTTTCTGCCCTATTTTTTATTTGAAAGTTCTCAATGTACGGGAAAAGGTCGTAATCCGTAAACGTGTAGTCGATGGTTGAGCATGATTTTTGGGTGACCCTTGTATGTGCTGGGGGCCGATCTGTTGGGCTTTGACCATTGAGCACTTGCATTGAGAGATCATTCAGGCGAATTGCGCATCTCTTACCAAGGGAAACCTGTCGATTGGAGGCTAGTGTAGCCCCTATTGTGTCCTTATTGCAGTTGTGCTGTAAATTCATGTTGAAGTCACCCGACAGTATGATGTTAGCATCTGGGTAGGCTAGTTTTAGTGTTATTAGAGATGTGATAAGTTGTTCGATTCTTAAGCTCTTTTGCTTAGATGCCGGATGGATGTAGATGTTGAGTATGAGGAGAATGTGGAGCAACGAGGCCTTTAGTTTGACACATAACATCCAAGAGCAGTCTAGATCTATTATAGAAGCGTGCCATGGGATTTCTATTGAAATAAAGGTGGAGAGGCCCCCTTTTGCTCTTCCGTATTTAGTTGCTCTTTTAGCCGGATTCTGAAATTCTTTGTAGCCGATTATTGGAGAGGGGCTTTTCTGCCATGATTCTTGAAACAAAAGAATATTATACTGTGTTATGAAGTCCATGAAGTCAGGATTTTCTAATTTTGTGTGCAGGCCATGCACGTTCCAGGAACATATGTTGCAACCTTGATATGTGTGTGAAGCTGTTGGGGTTATTCATGCTTTTCCGGTGGGGGAAACTGTCATACTCAGGTGCCGGGAACCCGGGGGCTTGCCTGCTTCAGGATGGTCAAAAGTGATGGTTATTTTCCTGACCAAGGACTCTTTCTCCTTTTTGAGGCAGCGTAGGTCTGGGCCTATTGCGCCTTTTAAGAAACACATTGGGTGAGGTGGTTGTTGTAATGGACTGGGATAGCAGGAGGGGACTATCTTTTTTAGCTCGATGCCCCATTTGGCAAACGTGTCCTTTTGCTGCCAGATCTGTTCGATAGGAGTACTGTTGGTGAATGTGGCAATTGTTAATTCATGACCCGTGGGACTTGAGTTTTGTTCGAACTCAATGCTATCGATATCATTGGAATTGATGTGGCTCAAGGAGGGGAGAGCTTTAAATAATTTGAGCAGTGCAGTTCTGTTAAGGTAGTCGTGCACTCCCCTTGAGACATATTGGGGGTTAAAAAACAATTTATTATTGTTTGGCGTGTCGCACTGCCACTCTTTTACAGAGCTCTTTCTGATATCGTTCTTCACCACCTTAGGCTCTGGGAAAATCGGAAATAAATCTCGGGGTTCCAGAGTGTTTCTTTGTGTATGGATTTCACCACCCCTGTTTATTTCTAAATTACTGCCTACAATTGGGCCAATTTCCTGGGTCAAAGTGGCCTTCCCCAGTCTTGTTTCCCTTGTGGTCGTTGAGGTGCACTTTACTATTGATTGGGTGGCCTGAGTTATTTGATTGTTTTTCACCTTACTTGCTGTAGGAATGAATAAACTGTATATTTTTTCTGGCGGAGGTGGCTCCCTTGAGTTGAGATTTAAAGTGCTTTGAATGACAAGCGGTATAGGAGGTGAAGTCGATTGCTCTTTGGGCCTGGCTGATTCAAAGCTATTTTGTGGTATTATGTCATCTTCAGGAATTCCGTTTTGAACAGATCTTAGCCGGAATTGATCTGATGCCTGGCTTGTGTGTTTGGTCTTTCTGGACTTTCTCAGTCGTTTTCTCTCTCGTTTAGTTAGTGGCTTGGATATTTTTAGTTGTCTTGATGGAGACTGCTTACATTGAGCTTGAAATGATAAGTCCAAAGCACTGCAGTTGTCAAGAGTGCCAGGTGGATTAGGTGAAGGTGTAGTTGACTTACTTGGTTCGGTTGATCCGAGGATTGAACTCATTTTGCTGGTTTTAAGCCCCACGGGGGAGTTAAGACCGTCCAGGACCTTTTCCTTTGGCGCTTCTTTTTCAATCACTATTGGTGTTGGGGACTTAGTCAAAGCTCCTCTTGTTGTAACCAGTAATTCTGTCAATAAAGTTGGCACTGAGGCTAGTTTATCGATGATTTGGGTGCAGTGACATTGACACATTTGGTAAGCTGTTTCCCGGTCTCGCTGCACCCTCAAGATCATCTCGTTGAAGCTATGCAACTTTTGTTCCACCCCCTGAACATGAATAGCAAGGATGTAGAGTGGCAATGAGGCACTACAAGAATGAAATAAAACTTGCTCAAGCCAAGTTCTATGAAACCAAAATTAATATGGCAGCTAACTCCCCTAGAGAAATTTTCAAAATTGCAAAATCCTTAATTTCCCCTCCTTCTGAGATTCTGCCATCAGAGGGTGCACAGGTCCGCTGTGAGAATTTGGCCACCTTCTTCTTTCAGAAGATTCAGGCCATTTATTCCCAATTCTCGACAGATAATGAAGATACGGCTTCCTCCTTTACTTTGGACACTGACCTACCTGCATCCTGCTCACTGGTCACTTTTCCACTCTTAGATCCTAGCACTTTAGATATATTGGTCCATAAAGTCACCTCAGGATCTCCAAACGATCCAGCCCCTCCACAGACATTGATGAAAGTGATTGACACTATTCGCCCGTTTATTCTAGAGGCTCTTAACACCTCTATTTCCTCCAGCTCTGTCCCATCCACATGGAAGTGCGCGATGGTAAGGGCCCTGCTGAAAAAGCCGAACCTGGATCAGAACAATCTGTCCAACTTCCGCCCTATCTCGCTTCTCCCGTGGATGAGTAAATGGCAGATTATTCCAAAGAGTCAGCATGGAGGCCCGCTTGTACGGACGTCTCTTCAGAGACTGGTGCTGTAAGAGCCTATCCGTGATCAAGGGCTAAACAGCCCGAAATGCATTGGATATAACTGTTCAGGTGTCCAACGTTGTTGTCCTCTGATATGCTTTGAATATCAGCAAATAACAGACAAGTCATAAATGGAACAACTTTAAAGAAAATAAACGTTATACTTTTCACGAATTTATGAAGCACTTTTGATGATCATTTTCGGTGTGCCTCATTGCGGATGTACCTGCGGTTTCCGCAAACACAACTCTATAGCTCCCTTTTAAATTGCTGGAGAGACATATCAATAAAATCCTAGGGGACTATTTAGAGTCCAATAACCTTCTACAGGTCTCCCAGACGGGATTTCGTCCCTAGCATGGTACCAAAACTGCGCTTCTGGCAGTGACAGAGGCAGCCAGAGCTATAATGGACCAGGGAGGAAAAACAGCCATTATACTTCTTGATCTTAGTGCCGCGTTCGACACTGTTAACCATGCCACATTATTACATCGTTTAAAGGGCATGGGGGTGTCGGGCGCGGCCCTGAGTTAGCTGACCTCCTTCTTGGAGGAACGTTTTTTTCAGGTGTTTGAGGGCGAGGTGGCATCATCTAAGCATCCGCTTAGCTGTGGGGTTCCGCAGGGCTCCTCCCTGAGCCCCACACTTTTTAATGTCTATATGCAGCCTCTAGAGAAGATAGTCCTCCCTTTTGGTGTGCGGATCGTCACCTACGCAGACGATACCCAACTTGTGGTCTCTTTGAACCACAAGGAGGGTTCGTCTAACACCCTGGGCCCTTGTCTAGAGGCTGTTGCTGGGTGGATGCAACTCTCCCACCTCAAACTCAACGGGGAGAAGACGGAGATCATGCTACTAGGTAACCCTTCCCCGACCTCCCTGGCGTCTGGCTGGCCTTCATGTCTCGGTGTCCCCCCTCCTCCGAAAGACCAGATAAAGAGCCTAGGAATCTGGCTTGATAGTGCGCTGGATTTCTCAGTCCAAGCTACCAAAACTGCCTCCACATGTGTGGGGCTAATGAAAATGCTCCGCAAAGTGCTCCCTCTACTTCCATTCCAGGCAAGAAGGGTCATGGTACAGGCCCTGATACTCTCTCGCCTGGACTATGGAAATGTTCTATATCTAGGAGCCCCGGCAGCAGTGACAAAAAGACTCCAAGTTACCCAAAACTGTGCCGCCCGACTGTTGTTCAACATCCCCCGCTGTCAATCAGCAAGGAATGCCTTAAAAGAACTCCATTGGCTCCCATTGGCTCCCAGTGGCTGCCAGAACACAGTTTAAGGCCATGTGCATCTTGCACAAATCCTTCCATCGAAATGGCCCGGCAATCCTGTACCCCCTGGTGTTACCGTATTTTCCATCCAGAGCCCTTCGCTCGGCTTCACTGCATTTGGCAACCATGTCTAAAATCAAGAAAGCCCGCTGGGGTGGCCGCTCTTTCACTCACGCAGCGGCAAAGTTATGGAATTCCCTGCCTTTAACTCTCAGACAACAATCTAATGTCATTTAGGAGAAACCTAAAAACTCACCTGTATTCAAAAGCGTACTAAACTTACCCAGTAGCTCGACACAGTATTCAGTCTAAAGCGCTGCGAGGCCTCCGGGTGGTTATGCGCTATATAAATGTAATTTTTCATTTCATTTCATGTTCAGGAGGTCGACTTGGGTATCCAATTTGTCTGCGTGAAGAGTCATTGCCTTGCTGATGATGTCCATTGTATTTAACAGGTGAGGCCAGACTGAGGATGTGGAAGGGCAATTTTGTTCTACTGGTGATTGGCGACCACAGTTTTCCAAATGGTGGGTGTGCCCTGTGGGTGGCTCGCTCAGCCGGCCTGAGAAAATAGTGGGTGATGCCTTATTTTGGGAAAGCGGTAAATAGGTGGAGAATCCTGGGTGACTTGATTGGCTTAAGGTCTTGTCGTCTACTTTGCCCAGACTGAGGTCCTGGCAATTGTACTTATCTATTTCCGGTGAGCGGGACAATGAATCAAATTTATCTTGATTATAGGTATTTGAATTGGAGTTCCGCTGACCGGCAGGAGAGAGGGCTCCAGACATCAAGGGGCTCGGGGTGATTATATTCGACTGATGTGATGGCTCCCTTTTGGTATGCCCGTTTGGGCTACTGTGTCCACTGTAGCTAGATGAAGGTTGTTGTTGCTGGGACGGGGAGGGCATATCCCAAGTTGGCGAGTGAAAGTGAATGAGGGCCTCAGTTACCTGAGAGGGATTACTTTGGCAGATTTCTGAAAAGAGGGGGGCTTCAGGTGTTTGTAATTGGGGGTGTTTGGTGTCTTTGTACTTGTCACCCGTAGAATCCAATCCCGTATGCAGGGGTTCTTTCGTTTCCTTCCTTTTAACCTCGTTGATGGTGACACTTCTGTCACCTAGATCGATCGGGTTGTCCTCTTTTTGGAGGTCTTTATCAGCGTTAGTTGGAATGTTTGTATTGGTAACTTTGGAGTGATTGGGCACGTGTCGATTCCGATTTTCCTCCGTAGTTTTTATTGCTACCTTTAAAAAGTCTGTAATCAATGCCCGTTTGCTGCTGTTCGGGCAAGAATTATGCCTGTTTAAAGCTGAACGAGTTGTTTTCTTGCTTCCAGCGTGCTTGGCTTGAAGGGTAGAATCTGCTGGATTTTTTTCTGTTGTTTCTGCAGTTTCCATAGTGCTTGCCTCGACGGCTGATGCTTCTGTTGTAACTGCGCACTCATGCCGTGCTTCTGTAATTAATATATCCTCTGTGTTTGGCTGGCCCAGGACTGAGAAGGGCTTACCAGGACTGACATGTGTACAGGCTCCCTCCTTGCCCTTGTCCTCGTCCTCGTCCTTATCCTCCATTTTTGGGATAGCTTGTGGGGGTTTATCCATTTTTTCCCCTCCTCTTGTTCTCCCTGACCGCATTTCCGGGTTTTATGCTGGGTTTGTGGACTTTTCAGGCTCTGAAGGGTATGATTCCGGGGGCTTGTCCGGTGGTAACTGGAAGGGGAACTCCTTCAAAAGGTACCACAGTAGTCACCGATTATCTTTGGCTGCAGGGGCTCCGATTTAGCAGTAGTAGAAAAGTTTATGCAAATGTTTTTTTTTGTTTGTTTTTTTTAGCTGTTTGGTGGGCTGATTGAGGCGAGGGCAAAGCTGTTATTACTGTCCCTTGTTACAGCTCTCCTCACTGCTCGCAGCCCATTAATCACTACTCCCCCTCCACCTTCATTCCCTGCAATCAAGGGGGGGTGAGTAGCGCTGTCAGGGAGATTTGCTACTGTGATTCTGTGTGGCAGGCGGTGCTATCGAAGAGTGTCAAGGAGGCACGTAGAGGGTTTCAGCTGAGTGTGTAATGTGGCGGAATGGAGAGATGGGAAGGCAGTGCGACAGAGTGGCTCACCTTGCTTCCTCTGCTGCACACACCTGGAGGCACCCCTGCGACTCTCGTTTTGCTTGCACCAACGGAGCTCGGACGCCGCCCTCTCCACTGTGCTTCTCCGTATTCCGGACTCCTAACACCAGAGCACCAAGAGCCCGGCTTGCGCGCCTACCACGCTGGTGCTGGTGCTGGTTCAATAAGGACAGCTGCCAGAATTGTGAGAAATGCGGAGAGGGTCCCAAGCGCCGAAACCAATGCTTGCCGCTTACCGCTGCCCGCTGCTTTTTCTTCACCTCGGCTGCGGTTACGGTTTTTCGGCTTTTCGACCTTCGGCAGCTCTGATCTGCTACACCCTCCGCTCCACTCTCTCTCGTTGCGCCTCCTCTTCCGGTTAGAAAAAAGTGCAGTGTATCCTCCCTATGTTAAATTACTGTATCGATTGGATTCCCTGTTTGACTTATTTGATTTACTGTCAGTCCCTAGTCTAGTGCACGCGGAGTGCCGTGGCTTGTAAATACAAATGCCGCTAGTGGGCTTGCAGCACGTGTTGTGCCACTCACACGAGCGGCCTAGTAAAAGTATGTCTACAGGTCTTTCATTGCGAGACCTACGTGCAGTGTCGTACTGTCACGCGGGCTGCGCAAGTACGCCTACTTGCCAGTCCTCCAAACCTTCCCTTAACTTCATGTTAGCCACACCTATGGTAGGCCCGAGGGCAGGGTGCATTGTAAGTATAAGGTAGGACAAGCCTGACAAGGTTGGCCTGTTCTAATAGTGAACTACCGCCATATTCGTACTTCACTATCGTAAGGTCGCCTGCTCTCCATTAGTTAGAATGGGCTGCCGGGATTATTAATGGTATGATCCTAGCTGGCTCGGGAAGCATGGTGCAATGTCGAGTTTGGTATCCCTGAACTCGGGGTTTGATAACGCATACGTTTAGGTGGAGGGTTTTTGGACTTTGGGTTTGAAAATAGCACTTTTAGAAAGTGACTATTTTCTTGTCTAACTATTTCTGGTTTCTGCTGGTTTGGTGTGTGTATGACAGGGGCTGGGTGGCTCCAGAGTTCTGAATGAGTCAGTGTGGGGTGAGTGATACATTTGCGTTGAGAGTAGGGGGAGAGTAGTTCTTGATAGCCGGCCCTGCCCGATACAATGCTGGCCCCACCTCCTGCCGAGCGATGGATAGCGCTGCTCCTGCCAGTGACAATACTGGCTCCACCTCCTGCTGGGCGTCTGAGGACCCAGCCTTGCACCGTGAATCGGCCAGGTGTCACCACCTGGCTACACCCACCACAGACCCGGGATGAGGGGGAGTTCCCCTGCATGGACAAAGGGATCAAAGCCGAAAAGGGGTATAAGAGAAGGACCCCTGAACCAAGACTTTAGATCAATTCTGACAAGGAATCCTGAACCAAGGATAAGAAGCCTGCTGATCCAAGGACTTGCCTACCCCTTCTGAGTGCTGTTTGCTGGGGGGAATCCTGCAGTTGCTTCTTTATTTTTGCCAAGGAACCAGGAGAGAGGAACTGAGTGTGTACTCTTGAACTTTGCCAAGTAAGTCTCCAAGGGCTGGAAGAGTGCCAGCCTCCTGTTGAAGTCACAGGGCTAAAGGACTTCACCGTTGCTGAAAGTGCTTGTCGCTGTAATCTGAGAATCCAGCACCTCTGAAAGAATCCAGCAATCTCGACGCCGACGGACGACGCCGATTCCAGCCTGACATCGTAAGTAACGGCTCCAGTGTCCCGCTTCCTCGATGCCGGCCGCTGGGCCCGATCGACGCCAGTAGCGACGCCAGTGAGTAGTGAGTTCGGCTCCAGCTCCAAGTGACCTCGTGTCTGCACCGCCGCTGATCGCATCGACTTCGAGCCCTCTCGACGCCGTGAGCCCTGCTCACTCTTGCAACATCATCATCAACATCGACGACTATGGAGGCCTGATCGACATCGAAGACGCGACGCCGGATTGCTCAACGCCACTGATTATCGTGTGCTTCATTTTCCTAAAGGTACTGTGTTGTTGGGGGTCCGTGTAACTCCGGGCTCGACGTAGCGCTCCTCGCGGTCGACGCCGAACCTTGGGATTAACTTTGCCTCGACGTCGTGTGACTCCCGTGTGGGTTACATTGTTGCCAACAACTGTGATCTAAAGAAGAAGAGTTGCTTTTGTTGCAAAAGACTTTTGTGCTAAGAAGAAACTACGCTTGAACTATTATTTTTCCTTCCAAGAGTATTTATTAAGATTATGGTATATTTTTGTCGTTATTTGGTCTTGTGCTAAGCCTTATATAAACATCCATATTTTTATAATACTACTGTGTCGTGTCCATTTGTAGTGTCTTCACTTTATTACTGTATGTGGTCGTAAATGCTTAACGCACTGCCTCTGGGATTTGCCTATCTGCTTTGCCAAGCTACCGAGGGGGTGAGCAGGGGTTATCTAAGTGTGTGATCCCCTTGCCCTGACTAGAGGAGGTGAGTCCCTATTTGTCAGAAGTGTACACCTCTGCCAACTAGATACCGCTGAGTCTAACAATGGGGATAGTATTTTTACCCCTACTCTATCCAAAGGTTCCCCTTCTGTTGCACTCACTGGAGTGGGAATAGTAATTTTTACCCGTACACTATGCAACATTTACACTACTGTTGAAATCATTGGAGTGGGAATAGTCATTCTTATCTCTACACTAACCAACACTTACCCCACTGTTGCCCCAAAAGTATTATGCAGTGTAATGGTATGTGTTGTAATGGTATGTGTTGTACTGGTATGTGTTGTAATGGTAGTTCTAAAAATGCATTGTAATGGCATGCATTGTAAAATCATGCGTTGTAATGCCACTAGTCTTTATTGTGTCAGGTGTGATGCTCCTTCACTATTGTGGGTGATGTACAGTTAGCCCCATTACTTGTGAAAAACTATAATATGCAATTATGATACAGTGGATGTTCCAAAAATGCCACATTGGAAAGTTGGGATTCTACACTAATAAGAGTTAGCATGTGTGCCAGAATCACTAGTCACATCAGAATTATTGGCTACATTTTAGATTCAAATCTAATCCCAAATGTGTTGGGAATCCAAAATACTGTTTCATACTTATTTCAAAATGAAGCAAGCCTTATCAGCTTCACATATAATGGGGGAGAGCAAATTTGGAAGGTAACAATAGTAGCCAAGGCCATATGACTGACTGACTGAAGTACTTATAAAGCGCTCGAATGCCACGGCGTCTTGGCGCTAGGATGACTACAGAGAGCAGTGAGAGCCGATCTTAATGCGAAGAAAAGAGCCAGGTTTTCAGTGCCTTTCTGAAACATAATTTAGATTTTTGTGAGCGCAGTGCAGGGGGCAGAGAATTCCATAGTCTGGAAGCTTGGTAGGAAAAAGATCTGCCGCCCCATCGCATTCTTCTTATTTTAGGTTGGCATATTAGATCAAGATTGGCTGATCTCAGCGTACGTGATGGCACGTATCGAGGGAGAAGTTTGGCAAGGTCGTCTGGTCCCATACCGTGCAAGGATTTGTGAACCAGACAGAGATATAGATCTTTGCACATCTTTGAAGGGCCAGCAAGATTTGTTAAGGTGAAAGGAATTTTCCTTAGAACCTAGACTTTGATCGTAACCTCAGCTTTTCTCCCCTCAAGATAAAAAGGCTACTCAACTTGTGGAGAAAAGCACGGAGGGGGAGAAAGGAAATCATAGTATGGCCTCATGAAGGGAACAAGAACAGCCTATGGAGCAGGCTCAGGAGGTAGAAACTGAGGATATAGAAGACTCTGCTTGCAACTCTTTAATTGGGATAGAAATTAGGGCAACACCGCTGGCCTCAAAGTTGGATATAATGTTAATGTTGCAAAAGACACTGCAAGGTCTACTGGAAGTAAATGTGAACAATGAAATTCTGAAGGCCCAAAAAGACCAACTGCAGAATATTGTGGGAGAACTAAAAGTAATTTGGGACCATATGCTCTCAATAGATAGACCCGTAGAAACTGTTAACCCAAATAAAGAAAGTACTGAGGATGTTCAGTGGTAGATGGAAATGCAGAGTGTGTATATTTCCAAATGACCCATGTTAATAAAAAAACGGGGACAACCAACAAGATATAGGCAGTATAAAAAAAGGGGAAAAGATCTCGGGGAAGGCGGGAAATGAAAAACTACAGACTGAAAATATTGTGGTAGGCTCCATATATGAAAGTGAGCAAAATAGAAAAAAACTCATAAAAGAAGCAATAGAAGGAAAATGGAAGGGTCCCCCCAGAGAAGAAGGTAGGAGGGGGAAGGGGACAAATTAAGGATTTGCAACACAAACAAAAGAATAGTGAAAGACCCATAGAAAATCTACAGGGGGAAGGATATAGCACCAAAAGGAGAACTGCAGCATGCAAGGAAAAAGGAAGTAAGAGGAACGTTCTAACTAGCAGGAAGGGGGGAAGGATAGATTGGGTTCATACGGTACAGGAAACAAAAAAGACGATAATATGTGGCTATATTTTGAACCAACCCAATTAGGTAAAGGTGGTAAAAAAATAAGGATGTTATGCCCCTTAAATCGCTCACAACTTCTTTTGGCTTTCTCTAAATGTCCTAGCCTGAGAGAAATAGAAACCAACGACCTTAATCAAGATGGGTTCATGCGGAATGGTAAGAGGACAGAAATAACAAAAGTTATGCCGTTTTCAGGGATAGTAAAAACAACACTGATAAAAGTAACAAAGAAAGGGATAAGAATAGTGACAGAACTAGAACTACATGAAAGAGGACAAGAGGGTGAACCATTTTTGAGGTATCATGCAGGAGTCGGGCATGCCAGGTTAGACTAATAGATAGGGCATATAAGAAAAAAGGTAATAATTAAATAACGGTTGATATCGCAAAAACAAGCAAACACTGGAGCATGGGTAGGATTGAAAATAGGAATGCTGACTTATCTCAAACTGTCTCAGATGAAGAGCGGTGTCTGAGTGAAATCGATTAGGATAATGGGTCGTCGCACAGCCTAGGAATATTAACTTGGAACATTATTGGGATTGGAAGAAGGACGAAACTAGAAGGTCTCAAAAACTTGCTAACACTCATGAGCTCTTGTGTTTGCAGGAAACACGGCTGTGCAAACCCCCATATTCGAGGGGTTTGCCCAAATAAATAGAACGGCGATAAGGAGTCGACAGGGACGCACTGCAGTGGGGGTAATGACCCTAGTATCTACTAGGATAGCGAGAAAGGTAAAAATGGTTGAAGTAAAATGCAAATGGCTTCTGGCATGCAGAGTGCTTTTACGGCAACCCGACTCTGAGTATGACAGTATGATAATTGTGTATTTATATATATACGAAGAGGGGCCCGGAAAATGATAGCTCAGAAATGGGGTACTTTAAGGAAGAGGTTATGATGGGTTGTGGTGCCCACCTAATCGCGCACTGTTCACTTGGTGCTCCGCACCTTATAAGTTTAGATTTTATACGTACTGTGAATCAACTCTTTTTCATGTGTCAACAATTTAACATTTAATTATATTTTTCATTGTCAACATTTCATATTGTTATTCAACATAATCATGACATCATATATTCAAACTCAATCTTTGATTCATAAACATTTAAATTCCACTTGGTTTCAACATAGTACAAAATAACATTTCAGCAATTTTCACGATGAAGCCCAATGCATTTCGGCACCATAGTGGCGCCTTCATCAGGGGCAGTTCTGAAAAAGTAAAAAATACATGGTGTAAGTGTCTGGTCTTAAAATTTGAATGGGGGTTCTCTGTTGAATCTGGTGTATAAGTTCACATACCTGAGTGTTTCTGTTATGTGGCGTATGTGTTCGTGGAATCACCTCTCTCGACCTAAGTCTGTCAAAATGAAACATAAATGCTACTTTAGCCGGTAATACCTTAATGGGTACAATCTAATCGGTCTCTCATCGGTTAGCTACATACCTCGTGATCTTTGCCGTTGCACTCTGTAACAACAAATGTAAACAACCTTAAATCCTGCTATGCTCTCCAAAAGTCTCTCAATGATTGAACCCAAAAAGCAATCAAAAAAATCACCACTTCATACCTTATCTTCTCTTTAACTGGCGTCTAAAGAACCAGAAAAATAATGATAAGTTACCGTCGACTAGTTTAAGGAAGACCTGGGTTATCTATGAGATAAACAGTATAAATATATGCTTATTTTAATGGAAGATTTTAACCGTGAATTAACCCGAAAAGGATTGACCCTTGGTTCACAGAAATGCTGAGTACTTATAGTCTACATGCAGCAAGCTTCCCTGAAACTAAAAGGTCAGCACAGGACATTGCACCAGGAAAGTACCTGTCTAGTAAAAACCTCTTCTGCCTGAATGGCAGTATAGAGACTGATCGGCCGGGTAGGCAAACGTTTAAGGTTAATTTGCAATTCTGCCCAATTGACTACAATATATGTATGGAATTTGAAAAACATTAAGCACTTTTTGGTAATAGAAGGAAAGGAACGTGACCATGATTCTCTAAAATTAGAATTATTTAAGGGGGATGGCCCCCACAATAAAAGATCATTCCTCTATAAGTGGATTGTCCAAGGCACCAGTCCACAAGAAAGACAGAGGAATGTATGGAAAAACTGACTGAGCTGCAGCAGAATGTAATAGTGGAAAGTGTAACAGTAATGAATATAGAGAAGTACTGAAGTACAACTAACCAGGTGGTATAGCGCCTGAGGGTCAAAGTAAAATGAACCTCATCCAACGTTAAAAAATGTAAATAACCATAGAAAGAGAAAGAAATTGTTCAGTGAGGAGTGTCTGAAATTAAAACGGTCAGTAAGGAAAGAGGAGAGAATCCTTAAAGTAAAAAATGACTTTTTAAGTAATTGAAATCTGGTAAAATTAAGAAAAATGTATAAAGCTCTAATACGATACCAGAAATGAAAATGTAAGGATACATGCAGGAGTAATTTACTAGAAGCAATAGAAACAAAGATTGTAAGAAAGTTTTGGAAGCTCAGGCAAAACCCAAGGTGTAATGTGGTAGAGGAAACTGCATGGGAAATGTACCTGGGTGAAATTAATGGTAAAAAGAAAGAGCCATTGGACAGAAATAGTACTGAATGGGTGGGAGTGGAGGACGATATCAGAGCACACTTCACGGTAGAGAATATAAAAAGATCTATAGGCAGCCTAAACCATAGCCACGCAGCCTGCCCAGACAATATCCCAGTTACATTCTTAAAGACACAAGTAGGATGGTGGGCAGACCTATTATCACGGTTGTTCTCTTTCATACTTGACAAAGGACAATTCAAGGAAGGTTGGAGAGGGACTATAATGAGACCTAATTACCCTACTAGATGTGGGCGAAAAAGTTTTTGCAAAACTTACACTCGAAATATTGAAGGATTGGGTCAAACTGAAATCAATAGACCCCACAAAACAATGTGGCTTTAAAAAGGGTCATGCCACAATTGACATTGCTTTGCCCTTTGGTCCATTGTAAGGAAGTCGGTCGAGTAGAGGTGGAGGTTTTTCTGCTGCTTCATAGACTTCTGTGCTGCCTTTGATTTGGTGGACCGGGATTGCTAATGGGAAACAATGATAAATTATGATATCCCAAGGGAATCTTGGGCCTAACACAGGAGTTACACAAACATAATTGGGCCCAAGTTATTATCAATACAGAGGGGTCACTGATGCAAAAAATAGAAATTAATAATGTATTAAGACAGGGGTGTATGTTGGTCTCATTGCTATTCTCTATAATTGTTGTCAACCTCCCTAAGACACTGGTGGGGGAAAAGGTGCCAGCCCTAGAATGGATGGTAAAGATATATCGTGCCTTTAGTATGCAGATGACCTGTTATTTTTAGACTAGACGGAGATGGGTTTACAGAGGAAGTTGAATATATTCAGGGATTATCGTAGCCATAAACAGCTAACTGTAAACATGGATAAAACAAAAGTGGTGCGTTGGCAAAAAAAACTAATAAATTCAGTTGGCATCTGGGAACGACTAAATTGGAAACAGTTACAGAGTATAAATACTTAGGAATGTCATTTGAAAGTTCCCTGAACTAACAATCCCATCTGGAGGCTCTAAAAGCAAGGGCCCTCGCTTCAGTGAGTGGCCTAAGAACATTTAACCGGGTCTATGGATGTCACATAGACCAGATCTGAAAGGTTTTGTGGCCATGATACTGCCCCAACTACAATACGGAGCTGAATTACTTTGCATCAGTGGTAAAAATGGGTGGGATCCTCTGGAGGGGAAAAGTATTAGGACCTCAATGTCCCTGCCAGGTTCCTCCATGGTGCAGGCCATCAGATAGAGGCGAGTATGACCTCATGGACCATATTGGCACAAGTGGCTTTAATAAGATTTTGGAAAAAACTGGGTCAGGGAGATGAACAGAAAATCTCCCATTGGTGCAAAAATGAGATCCAGTATAGTAAATTTAAATGGACCATAGGGGTCAGAAACAATCTGACATATGTTTGTAGGGACGTGAAAGTGAGCCTTTGTCACAAAACCCTGCAAGTTGAAGTCTCTAAGGGGGAGTTGAGATCTATAGGAAGTGAACTATCCTGGGAAAGGCACTGGCAGTATATGGGAGGGAATCAGTTGGACGTATTCTGAACTCATGGCAGAAGGGAGCCTGGTTCTATTACCTTTACATATTACCAAATTGCTGGTTGAGGTGTGAAGTATTAAGAACTAGAATTGGCGTTAATCCTTACTATGCAAATGGACAAAATAAAAGCAGAAATTATCCAACATGATGGTAACTGCACATGTGAGTTACGCACAAAATGTGATACTCAGCACATATTAGTGGATTGCTTAAAGGTGCTGCCTTTGCAGAAAATGATTTTGCGTCCAATATTTTTTAAATATGGAATAGAAAACCGAATATAGGATGTAGAGTTTCTTAGTGATATGTGCCATTTGGAAACTGCAATTGCTTTTGGAAGGTTTATGACTGCAGTTAAAAAGCTATGTACTGTTGAATAAGGTATCCTGATGAAATATTTTTAGCAGTTACAATATGATATGAAATGTAATATATATATGATTGGAAGTTTAAAGGTTATTGGTTGTAATTTGGTTTTAAATGAGAAACTCCAGAGGCGCTTACCTTATACAATAACATGAAAATGCATTCAGTATACAAAGTGATTGGTGAGGAAGTTAAGAATGAACAGGCTAGAGTACTGTACTTTTCAAATTAGGAACCCTGTGAATTTATGGACATTTTATAATTATTAGAGTATGAAGGGGCATCTAATACTATGGTCTTTGCATATTATACCTTGAATAGCTGGGGGTATGAATTTTTGATGCTGGAAATTTAAATATTGTAATAATTATTATTTAATGTTTAGATAAGGTGACTATGTGTGTTTTATGTTAATTAAGAACCATCGGTCTGAATAAACATTCTTTTTGACTGACTAACACATACCTAAAACCATTGTTCGATATCCTTTGTTATGTTCGTAGATGATAAATTAATGATGAAGTAAAATGGGAATATGAAAGGGACCTTTGCAGATGGATGTGCCATCACATATATGTTGGAGTATCCCATCTGGAAAACTCAAAATCAGGCCCAAATCATGAATCATTTGGCAAAAACAGGAATGCACCAGGGTGTATATTGTGAATTACATTTAAATCTTTCATGAAAAAGTTACATATGAATCAGTGTTTATAATATTTACTGGGATGTTACACCAATTTATGGCTAAAATGAAAGCCAGTATATTTTGTTAAAAAAATTTACCATGGTAAAACAAAGTTTGAATAACTATAGATACTTAGGAGCGCAATGTGCAAAACATTTTTGCTCTCTACTGAAGTGGATTTGGAATGTATCAAGGCCTATGTATTTACTTATGCTGTAGAAGTCATTTGATAATCCACCAAACAAGATGTTTCTTAATTTCTTTAACTGCATAGATATCTACATAGTGCATTATACATTGATGTGCTACTTCAGTACAGAATCCATACAATATTTTATATATTTAAAATATACTTTAGTAAGTGTTACCATTATGAAATGCCCAAACAGAGGAAATTGCCTTACAGCTTATACAAATACTGGTTTAATGTTGCAGTACTTGTTGGCACACATTGATTCATATTTTACTTTTTGTGAAAGAAAATAATTCAGATTTTTGGGCCTTGTAAACACACAGTACAAAGGAATTTTTGGTGTATATACTTTTTGGTGACACAAGTCATATATTCTGAACAACAAAGCCCAACCATTTAGAGGTGTCAAAGAGTTCCTAGAGAGACATAAAAATGGATAAGACACAAGATCATACAAGATATAGGAGGCACCATGTGGAATTATAAAACTGTGACCAAATGGTTTCTGAAAATGTTGCCTGAAAATGTTGCCTTCATGCTTGAGCTTATGCTAATGTAGAACCAAAGTTTCTGAGCCTTGAAACAAGTGAAATATGAAAACTTAAAACTGTTTTGTGATCAAAATTCATGATCAGTTTTTTACACAGACTCAATAAAACTATTGTATATCTCATTTCAGCATAATCAGGAGCAAGCAGAGGAGACATTACCCATGTAAGAGGGGAAATAGCTGGCCACTGTGGTTCGGGGGCTGAGACTACAGACATCAAGGGACCCAGTGGCACGGAGGGTGAGGGGTGTGCAACAGAGGCTGTCAGCTCCACATCATCATCTTCGGAGGCCTCCACAAGCGGGAACTCCCTAGTGGTAGTGAATCAGACAGGATCTAGCAGCTGCATCCTTGTCTGCCACCAATGGAACCATCCCCACCCGCCTTCTTGCTCCCCCCAGTTAGCCAAACCCACCACCCTAAAAGGGGTGGAGTCTCCTTTTTTGAAGGCACCTCACCCCCTGCCCCTCTCCCCCCGGCTGCCCTGACTGAGGAAGCGATTGACCTCCTACTGAACATCTTGGTAGGCCAGACCACACTACTGAATGCTATCCAGGGACTTAGCTGTCATATGCAACAAAGTGTAGCATACCTGGAAGGCATTCACAGTGATATGTCTGGCCTACAGAAATCTTTTCAGTGTCCAGCCTCTTCACTGACCACAGTCACCCAACCATCCCAACCTTGTGCTACACCTCCTGCCCCTTTCCCATCACAAATCATTATTCCCAGCCTAGTCCCAAGCACACACACAACTTTGCATGCAGCTACTCTAACAAACACAAGCAGCACCACCACTGATAAACACAAACTCCACAAAAATGCATGCGCACACCCAAACAACATACAGACACAACACCCACACCCATCACCCGCACTGTCCCACCACACCAACACCCACCCACCCCCTACCACCACCACACCCACAACCACCACCACCAGCACACCCACAGACACCACGCCCACATGCATCACCACAAGCACCACTACCATACGCAGCATATCAACAGCTCACTCATCCACACGCACATGCAAACATTAGAAACAACGCCAACACTGACCCGAACAACGTACATCTAGGAAGAAACACACACCCTAACCTGCATGACATGCACCAGACCCACATGCATCTGCAACCTCTGACGAACAGACATCACCCACTGTCATTCCCTCACAACTCCCTCCAACTATACTGCCCATTTTTCTTGTGAAGATGTTTTATTTGACCTTCTGCAGCCCACCCCCCCAAACGCAAAGCCACCCCTTCCATAGCCCAATCCACCCCTCCCAAATGTCATGCCGCCCTTCCAAAGACAAACCTACCACTCCCAAATCAAAAAAACCCTCCCAAACCAAAGACCACCCCTCCAAACTCCTCCTCCCCAAGAAAGATCTTTGAGGTGCCTGTTCTGTTCCCTCCAGATGCCCCTTACTGAAAAGGTTCTCCAAACAGTACATTTCACCAGAGACTCTATTGCTGTAAATAAAACAATTAATATTTTTTGCAAGAAGTATCTCATTAGTTTCATAAACCACTATTTTTATTTCACCAAGTTTGTCCTGATGTTAATTTTTCTTTGCAATTGTTTGATTCCTAGAAATGTTTCCAACTAAAATGTGAAGTACAGAATTTAATTTATCTTCATGGCAGGAAAAACTATTTTTTTACTGTTTATGAATCCAGTGGCATAGTGAGCAAGGGACCCACGTTTGGGCATACCCTGCCAACTTAGGGCGAACAAAGCGATACCAAAGGGGATGATGGATGGAGCGTTGGAGCAAATCAAACACTCACCCCCAGTCAACTAATCTGGGTTTAATCCATCATAGTTCTTTAGCTCACTCCACCATCCGAGTTCAAACATGGCCATTTCCAAATCAGTCTGACCCTGTGCCTCATGGGAACAATCCAGCCCGAACTGTCAAGCCACGTCTTCCCTGGACCAGAAACATGCATCCTGGGAACTGTTTCTGGCCAATCAGCCGTCATCAGCCAGGCTAGCTTGAATCCAGTGGCAAAGTGAGCATGTGACCCATTTGTGGGCATACCCTGCCAACTTAGGGTGAACAAAGCGATACCAAAGGGGATGATGGACGGAGCGTTGGAGCAAATCAAACACTCACCCCCAGTCAACTGATCTGGGTTTAATCCATCAGCATTCTTTAGCTCACTCCACCACCCCAGTACATACATGGCCATATGCAAATCATTCTGACCCTGTGCCTCATGGGTACAGTCCAGCCCGAATTGCCAAGCCATGTCTTCCCTGGACCGGAAACAAGCATCCTGGGACCTGTTTCTGGCTAATCAGCCATCATCCGCCAGGCTAGCTTGAATCCAGTGGCAAAGTAAGCAAGGGACCCATGTCTTGGCATACCCTGCCAACTTAGGGCGAACAAAGCGATACCAAAAGGGGATAATGGACGGAGCGTTGGAGCAAATCAAACACTCACCCCATGTCAATTGATCTGGGTTTAATCCATCATCATTCTTTAGCTCACTCCACCACCCCAGTTCAGACATGGCCACCTTACTGTACAGAAAGAAACCATGGCATTTTGTTTTTTTCCATGTATGCTGCACAAGGTGGCACACATGGAAAAAGCAAAAACGAAGAGAAATAATGCAGTTTCCATTGTTTCGCCGACTTAAGACCAGGATTTACCTGGTCTTAATTTTAGTGCTGTCTCCCATGTGCGCCACCCTTGTACATAGGGGGCAGCGTCAAAATGGATGGGTGTTGTGGTGGAATGCCCACTGCAACACCCAATGCCCACCCCTGTCACTCTGACCAAAGCGTGAAAGGGGGCCTTATTTACAAGGTAGCGCTCAGCCATGTTAAGTGGCTTAACGCTGCTCTGTAAATAAGCCGCAGCCCCTATCACCACCACAACGTTGGTAATAGTGACATTGTGGTGGAGATAGGGGCTTGTATGTCTGCCCCAATGTGTCTATTGAATTTGGACACAATACAGGACCTGCACTAGAAAAGGAGAAATGTTACCTGGATGGATATGACATTAAATTTACAGGTAGGTAATAAGGTCCAGAGCAATTTCTACATCATATTATATTTCACTTTTCCCCATGATGTGTGATGCATATGTTTTTAATTTGACAATTTTCGAACTTTCTTTAAACACACCTGTATGATTGATTGATATATTTTTTTGTTGAAGTGTCAATTTGTTTGAAGGCACCTTGCACAAAATTTAGAAATACAATGTAATCATACAGGCGTGTTTCTTTACGTTTCTTAAACGTCAACATTACACAATTGCTATGCTACTGTTTGCAAGACAGATTTAAATGATAAAAGACAAGTCAAAAGATAACAGCTATAAGTGGAGCTTACCATTAATTCTGTCCACATGTTGCTGATTTTGTTTATCATCAGGCAGCAGGGGCACGACTTGAAAGTTCAGGTCCTTGGTGGAAAAGGAAGTGTGAAAGTAAGAAAAGGTGAGTTTCTACCTTATAGCCTGTGTAAATGGCCACCTCGGGTGCTGAATTTTACCGCCACAGTTACGTCAGCAGGAAGGCCCATCGTGTTTGCCCGGCAGACAAGCTGGCTGTCCTCCCTTTGACAGTAGTTTTTGCCTATTGCGCCATCGACACGGGTGAACATACCAGGTGGAGTTGGTGGCACTCTGGCGGTCTTTAGTTCATTGAACTGCCAGCATCTAAATAGATTGGGCGGACTGCCTAGTAGGCAGATGGGAAATCCATTTAAAGAGTCTTGGTGGTGGACCATTACCACCAATGCTGTGGCCAAGATTGGTTCTACGAAGATGGGTTGCCATTGAATGAAGTCCCAGTGAAGCTGTTACACCAAGTGGGAGACATTCTACATTTGCGCCCAAGGAAGGTTACTCACTGTCCAGATATGTTTCACACTTTGCCCAGTGAAATGTCTTCCTTCAGACTTTTTAGGAGCTCGGATTCCTCCTGCAGGGTTAGTCTGCAAGCTGTAGTTGAGCAGGGCCACAAGGCCAGATACATTCTCTGTACATCCTGCTATAATTGATTTGCTGCTCAAGGCTGACAGGTCAACAATAAGAAATGTTAATTTGATACACTCACAAATAGCAATGTTCAATAAAAGTGATTGTCATAAAATATTTCCAAAATAGCTTTTTCTTAAAACATCAACATGTTGATTCCTTTTTTAACCTTTTTCTGGCTGAAAAATGCAGCCATAGAAACACAGGTCCCTACACTTCAGCTGAAGATCATACAGCTCCAGCTTTGGAGTGCTTTAAAAAAATATGGTAAGGTCTTCTGGGGTCATGAATTCAATTACCCTGGAGACTTTCTGTGTTTTTGTATGCTGCTGGGGAGCTGCCACACTCCCTGCAGCCCTCCACAACATTACAAAAATTACTTGGAGATGCCTCTGCCATTTATTGGGACACCATGAGGGTCCCAAAAATATTATTAGAAAAATCCCTTGCAGGGCATTATGGTGCACTCTCCAGCTGGATCAGTGAATGTGAAATGAGTGGCTACTCTGCTTATTCCCCATTTCCATTTCTTTATTTTAATTTGGGTAGGGGCCTGTGCCCCCACTGAGCCATTTCTTTGCCCTGGGGACCCCATCACATGGGGCTGGTTATGGTTTTTTTTAATGGGGAGAGGGGTGTGCTGCCCACCTACTAGAGTCACAATGAGACCCGGATACCTTGTCCCTAGGGACCAATGATTATTTTTTGAGGAGGAGGGATGCAGCCCTCCTCTCCAAGGCACTTAAAGACCATGCAAACCCCAACCCCTGAGGCTGATTTTTTCTGTGGGGGGTGGCCCCACCCCATGCCCCTAAAGACCCTGGGCCCTCATACAACAGGGCCAAATTTGTTTTCGTGGGGAGGGGACATGGAACCCCCCCTGTCTAAGCCATCCAGTGGCCCCAGGGATGCCATCCCCTTAGACCCTATGGCAGTAGTGCCTAAGGAACCCCAACCCCTGGGACACAGCAGTTACCTGCCTGCATGAGCAAGGGCAGGGAGAAATTAAACTCCAGGTCTACACTCTTGTTTGCTCTCAGTTTGTGGGAGTAAACCTATTTTGTCTGCTTCTGGTGCACCATGATCGGTGCAGGTAGGGGAGCCTGCATGGGCTGTAGGGTCCATGGGTCTCCCCTGTGGCCCCAAAGGTTGTCATTGCTGTGGGTGTCCCAGGAGATCCTCAAACGGACTTGGGAGATCTGCGCACCACCTCCCCAATAATTAACATATCAGTCCCATGGGATGGGGTTATCAGGCCTTGAAAAGTCACGGGTGGGGGGGCCTCATACCCCCACTCCCAAATAATTCACATATTGGCCTAGGGGGTGGGGTTTCGGGAGTCCATCAGAAGTCTACGGGATGGGGGCCACACACCCTCCTTCCCAATATAATACAAAGGTCTGACCCCTTGGGCCCTGGTCCAACCCTGGTGGTCCTATACATTAAAAAGGTTGGAGCCTGTGTTCTTTTTAAGCAGAACCTTGAACCACAGAACCTCTGTTGATCCTCAGTCCTGTATAAAAAAAAAATGTTGGCCCGAGAGGGGATTCCTTTGTGTCTTGCTTCCTACTTAGTCAGATAATACAAAATACCACACAGTGGCTCAAACACAATGAAGCAATACATATAACACAAAACCACCTACAAAGGAGTTTCACTCCATAAAACGAAACACATCAACAACTCTCTTTTCAGAATAAGGCTTCGGGTTTTATTTATGCTATGCTCTCTAACAGAAAGACTTGCCCAGATGTCAAATGAATAACATTCAAATGTATATAGATACATATGTGTATATGCAAGCAATAATACCATACTTGGAAAATGAAACAGTTAAATGCATGGATAATAATAAACAGAAGAATAAGCAAGGAATACTGGACATCCTGCAAGAAATCAGAAAGACATATACACTAAATACATCAGATGATTACTTTGGATGTGCACTCTGACTCACTCACACATCACAAAGTCAAAACTCAAAAACAAATCACCTCACAGGTTGCAAACACTGCATCTTAGCCCACTCCAGACTGGGGGATTCACAGCCAGGGTTAAGAGCATCAGCAAACCAGGTACTGCTGTACCGAAGTAGATGCGTCCATCCCCATTCGGCTTCCAAAATCCCGGGGCCCGATTCACAGAACTAACTTAAGACAAAATCCTAAACTTACTACCATTTTGGTATTCACAGAAGGCACTTACTCATTTCGGTATTCACAGAAGTTAGGAGTCCTAACTTTAGGAATCCTGAATGCCTTCTGTGAATACCGAAAGTCTTAAAGTTAGGATTTTTCTCAGTGTAGGAGTAGTTAAGTTAGGACTCCTAACTTTCGGAGTCCTAAATGCCTTCTGTGAATACCGAAAGTCTTAAAGTTAGGATTATTCTCAGTTTAGGAGTAGTAAAGTTAGGACTCCTTACTTTAGGACTCCTAAATGCCTTCTGTGAAAACCAAAAGTCTTAAAGTTAGGATTTTTCTCAGTTTAGGAGTGCTAAAGTTAGGACTCCTAACTTTAGGAGAGCCTTTAACAAGGGAGAGGGACTTTAACAGCCAGTATAGCCCAGCTACGAAGGTCTGTAAGGCTATTAAAACATTCTGCCACTAGAGGGCAGAATGTTCTAACAAATAAAACAAAGGCTTTAGGGAGCGCAAGGGAATTTAAATCCCCCAGGCTCCCTGAAGCCTTTCTTCACAGCCACAGCTGTGAACAAAGAAGCATTGGAATGTTGGAGCCCTGGGCTTATACTAGCCATTATAAGCCCATAGCACTCCATTGATTTAAATTGAGTTTTTTAACATTCCAATGTTCTAATATGCATTTTATTTAGCGCTCCTCCCACAATAGATTTTGTAATTTTCTATTAATCAACTGATACATGGAATAGTACATTTACTATCATTGTCAAGATAGGTTTATGCATCATGCAAGGCAAGATCAGCTTTTACACTGCATCACTATTTTGCCTAATTACTAATAGTTAGATCAAGTATTCGACCAAACCGAAGCTCAAAAACAGACAACCTTATAAAAAGGTGTGTAAAACACTTTCACGGTCGCAGATTTCATGTATTACGTTTATTCACACACAGACATGAAAGCCAGACTGTGTTATCAGAAAGTAAATGTTTAACTCACAATCCCTTAAATTATACATTTTTAACTTAATATATTTTTATGGACGTATATGAGGGTTTGTTCTCTTTGAATTGATATATTAGAACTCTCTCTCTCTCGCAAATGTAAAACACACAGACTTATGCACAGTTCTGACTTTCCCCGTTGCTCTTCCTCAAAGCCCATCCTTCTCACACAAACATATGAAGTGGCCTAGCTCCTCATTCCAATAAGAGGCCTGCTTCATCACATAGGCACAGAAGCACTTAATGCACTTCACACATTTGGAGTTTCTGCCAATTTCACCATGTATTTCAAGCCATTAGCAACTGCCAATTTAAAGAACGTCTGAAAATAAATGTAAACATGTCAGAAAGATTAATGGTTCAAAATCAGGGAATTATCTTTGGTAAAATGCATAGACTCCATATTAGGCGGACAATTGAAATAGAAAATATCTTCTCAGTCTATACATTTCCCAAAAAACTTGCATTGCATAAATTCTCTAAAATTATGCAGCGGTGGACACCTTTTTAAATAATTGCATTTATGTATCTATCAATAATTGAACGTTAGTAATCCCTACACATAAAATAGTTTTTGTTAGGTCTCGCCAAGCATTGCAGCGCATGCGCTACTCGCTTTGCAAGCCATGCTGTAATAGGGTATTTTTTAGAAATGGAGTGGAAGCCCCACCCTTATTTTTCATTTGCTGGCATCATCATCCATGGTAAATGCTGGCTTCTGATTGATAATGACATTAAAGTAATGGGGTAACCCAGTAACCCTCAGAACCTGGGTGGGTAATTGAACAAAAAACAATGGTTCTGTTGGGGACACAATTACACTGAGAAACGTACTGAATACATATAAGAAAATCATATATCCAAGGAGGATATATCTGAAAAATGAACACTGACCACAATGGAAGGAAAGGCACATTTTAGTATTCAACCTTAAAATAGATTCAATTAAAAAATGAATTAGACAAGCTGTCCAAAAACAAATAAACCATAAGCTAAAGATACATAAGGTGAGTGAGTCGTGACTGGTGACTGAGTGCTCCAAATATACAGTGAATCATAAATATAGACAAAAAACAATACATCAAGAATATCCACTGTGAATCACAATAGTCTCAAGATGACAAATTATTTCTTTAGTTTGTTGGGACTCTGTGCAGACGGATATATAGACAGAATGTCGACGTTTTGACCCTATATAGGATGTACTGATTTTGAGCATCAAAGGTGGGTCTTCATCAGGACTGGAATATATTAGGACAGCCTCACTCAATGTAGGTGTGTCATTTGTCCTTTTTCATCTAGAAGGGGTGTGTCAATCGTCAGTATACCCACTTGAAGAGGAGATTGTCAGCCGACAACCTCCTGCGGTCTGATTTGCGCAGTCTTTCTTATTTGTTTATTTGTATCTCCAACACCCGCCGGTGCAGAGGTCTTGGGGTGGGGCCGCCTTGGCGATCGCTCGAGCGGAAGGCCCGGGACGTCTTATTCCGTCTGTTCAATTTCTGAAATTACGTCAATCGAACGTGCTTTGGTGGCTTCTTTACAAGTTGGCGGTGCATTCTTTAACCCCCTCTCCATGCCTTCTTTATCCCCCTCCATGCATACTTACATCCCACCCCCCTGTTGTCTGTGCGTTCTTTACCCCCCCGCCCTCCTTCCCGGTGGTGTGCCTTCTTTAACATCACATGCCCTCCCTCCAGTTGTCTGTGCCTTGTTAAACCCTGCCCTCCCATCTGTTGTCTGTGCCTTCTCCCCCCACCCGCCCTCCCTTTCGTTGTCCGTGATGCCTATCATTTGCAATATTATAGGTCTCGCATTTACGCAAGTTTGAGCTATTGGCATTGTAAATGACAATGCCTTTTATTATAGCAGTGGAGGTGTCAGGGTGACGCTGCGACAAATGAGTGACTTATCATGGTCATCATTCAAATTTAAGAAAAGTTGATTCTACCTCCACGAAGCAAGATTTGTAATTGATTAAGTCTATCTTCTTTCACTCTGAACTATTACTCTGGATGTCACTCCATGCTCTTCATGAATATATACCAGTGAACCTGACTATAAGGATTGTGTCCCTAAGATATATCTGTTTTGGGACTCATATTACTGGTGTGACCTTAGAACTCGGCTTCATCTGCATTAGATAACAAGATTCTTGGTGTTCAATATCAGTGCATTATTTCCGTCTTCTTGGCCTTGAAAAAGTCTCCAAAGAGACGAAACACGTGTCGGCAGGACAAGCTGGAAATATTTTTAATATTTATGAAATAAAGATTTGAAGTCTAACGCTTGGCTCTGGATCCGTACTTTGGAAGTCCATTTCCTATCAATGAACTGTATTCTGTAAACTTGTGATAATTACTTGGATCATTACATATCTTGTGAGAGTGCTTGATTAATGCCTGTTCTTTCTTTGGTACTTAACATTAGCAAAAACCTTTTTTGCTAATCTAACACTCCTGGTGGTGGGTGTTTGACAGGACAACAGAGCACCTCACATTAAGAATTGTATATAATTTACATTACACGTATACGTGTTTAGAGAATTGTATTGCTCATATGTGCGGACGTTTCTCACTCTTGAGAAACACTACCACCACAATCCCGTACTGCCTTTTATTAATGTTTTGGTTTTTAAAACATAAATATAACGCATTGTTATTTACAATGGCAATAGCTTAAACTCACATAAATGCGAGACTTATTGCATTGTAAAAGCTTGTTTTCTTTTGCTTGTTGAAAAAGCAGATTACCATAGTAAATATGTATTATCAAAATGAAAGGGTCAGTTTCCCATAGTAATATTCAAACCTATGACTATTAAGGTAAAAGCCATATTCCCCAATATTCGGCTAAACTATCATGTTTTGCGGATCCATGTATGTATAATGTATATAACAAGGACCCCCTGAACAATGATTAGTTCAATTCCTAGGTCAGGGACAAACACACCTAGGCAATTATATCCTCTTGTCTATATAATAATGAATGGGAGAATTTACAATTCCAAAAATCGAGTACTGTCTTTATTATAGAAATGTTTTCAAAGTTTCATTAAAACATTTTTATACATAGTTCAAATAGTTCAAATAAAAAATTATAACAAAATACAATATACAACAATTCCAAACACAATATTACTAAAAACAATATATCAGAATAGAAAAGAAAGGGGGCATAAAACAAATACAAGGCAAAAGGATAATAAATGGGGCACAATAATTAATAAAAAAAATTGAGGATCCATGTACCCATGCATATCAAAATAATTGGATGGACATGACAGACATTACTCAGTGGTGGCTAGCAGGGATCGAGGGTGGCAGGGCGGAGGGTTAAGGGGGTAAAGATAAAAAATAAAACATACCTCCTTGCCCCGTCTCTCCTCATCGTCCCTCGTTGTCGTCAATCTGCTGCTGCTGGAACAGGAAGCACCCAGACTCTCCTGACCAATCACAATGCTGCAATGCAGGTTGGTCTGATTGCCATGGTTCAGTGGTAAGCCAGGGAACAGGAGCCTGGGCATGATCTCCACACAGGCTGTAATGCAGCCTGGGTGGAGAACATGCAAAGTGCGCATGACTGTTTGACCAGCTCGAGAGGGTCGACCAAACAGTCATGCGCACTTACGGAGTGCTCACCACTCCTCCCCCTGCTACCAGAGCAGAGCAGCAAAGTAGTGGGGTGACACTCTTCCACCTTAGCAGAGGAGCCACCACTGACAACAATTTTAACAGGATGCAACATATTTCACAGCTAATATTCTGTTATTATTGCTGCTTAATGGGGTTCAGCTGATAGGCACCAGTCCTCCTCCTGCATTGTACAGCCACAGAGAAATATGTACATTATTCCACCTTTTAGTGCATCGTGAATGTTGGACAATTCAATGTTTAGTTACCTTCTGCACACTGTCTCTGTAATGCACAGCACACAAATGTGTATGACCTCATGGAGCTGACTGGTGAACAAACGTTTCGGCTTTGAGTGCAATAACAGAAAACTATCTGGCCAGAGCGAAATATCTTAGTTAATGGCTGTAGAATGGGGAAGAGTAGAGTTAGAAATAGACTACAAGTGGAAGTTAACAAGCATCGGCACAACCACACACACAACCACACACACTACCACACACACACAACCACACACACAACCACAAGCACACACACAACCACACACACACACACACACACAACCACATAACCAGACATACATCCACAACACACATAACCACAACCACACAACAACACACACACAGAACCACACCCACCCACAACCACACACACACACAACCACACACACACACATGCACAACCACAACCACACACACAACCACAACCACACACACAATCACACACACAACCACACACCCAACCACACACACAACCACACACAACCACACTGAAACACCCACACACACCTAACCACACCCATACAGACAACCACACACACAACCACTTACAACCACACACACACAACCACGGACACACACATGACCACATACACAACCACCCACACAACCACAAACACTACTACACATACACAACCACACACACTACCACCCACACACAACCACACACACAACCACAAGCACACACACACACAACCACACAACCAGACACACAACCACACACACACAACCACACACACAACCACACACAAGCACACAACTACACACAGAACCACACGCACAACCATACACACAACCACACACACAACCACACACACAACCACACACACAAGCACACACACAAAAGCATACACACAAGCACACACACACATCCACACAACACCACACACACAACCACCCACAGACACAACCAGACATCCACACACAGACCCACAACCACACCTACACACAACCACACACAACCACACACACACAACCACACACACAGAACCACACAAACCCACAACCACACACAACCATAACCAAACACACAACCACATACACAACCACACACACTACCACCCACACACAACCACACACACAACCACAAGCACACACACAAGCACACACACACACACAACCACACAACCAGACACACAACCACACACAACCACACACACACAACCACACACACACACAACTACACACAGAACCACACACACAACCATACACATAACCACACACAACCACACACACAACCACACACACTACCACACACACAACCACACACTACCACACACACAAGCACACACACAAGCACACACACACACAACCACACAACACCACACACACAACCGCACACACACACACAACCACACACACAACCACACACAACCAGACATCCACACACAGACCCACAACCACACCCACACACAACCACACACAACCACACACAACCACACACAACCACACACACACAACCACACACACAGAACCAGACAAACCCACAAAAAAAACACAACCATAACCACACACACAACCACACACACAACCGCAACCACACAGACAATCACACACACAACCACACATATAACCACACATACACAACCAAACACAACCACAGACACAACCACAAGCCCACACACAACCACACACACATCCACACACACAACCACAACCATGCACACAACCACACAGATACAACCACACACACCTTTCTACACCCATACAGACAACCACACAAACAATCACACACACAACCACACACACACAACCATACACACACACAACCACATACAAAACCACACACACAACCACACACACAACCACACACACTACCACACACACACAACCACACACAACCACAAGAACACACACAACCACACACACACACACAACCACACAACCAGACATACAACCACAAACACAACACACACAACCACAACCACACAACAACGCACACACAGAACCACACCCACCCACAACTACACACACACAACCACAACCACACACACACAACCACACACACACGCACAACCACAACCACACACACAACCACAACCACACACACAATCACACACACAACCACACACCCAACCACACACACAACCACACACAACCACACAGACACAATCACACACCTAACCACACCCATACAGACAACCACACACACAACCACTTACAACCACACACACACACAACCACGGACACACACAACCACATACACAACCACCCACACAACCACACACACAACCACACACACTACCACACACACAACCACACACACTACCACACACACACAACCACACACACAAGCACACACAACTACACAACCAGACACAGAACCACAAACACAACACACACAACCACTTACAACCACACACACACAACAACGGACACTCACACAACCACATACACAACCACCCACACAACCACACACACAACCACACACACACACAACCATATAAACACACAACCACATACACAACCACACACACAACCACACACACTACCACACACACACAACCACACACAAGCACACACACAACCACACACACACAACCACACACAACCACACAACCAGACATACAAACACAACACACACAACCACAACCACACAACAATGCACACACAGAACCACACCCACCCACAACTACACACACACACAACCACAACCACACACACACGCACAACCACAACCACAACCACACACACAATCACACACACAACGACACAGCCAACCACACACACAACCACACACAACCACACAGACACAACCACACACACCTAACCACACCCATACAGACAACCACACACACAACCACTTACAACCACACACACAAACAACCACGGACACACACATACCCACATACACAACCACCCACACAACCACCCACACAACCACACACACAACCACACACACTACCACACACACAACCACACACACTACCACACACACACAACCACACACACAAGCACACACAATCACACAACCAGACACAGAACCACAAACACAACACACACAACCACTTACAACCACACACACTACCACACACACACAACCACACACAACCACAAGCACACACACAACCACACACACACACAACCACACACAACCACACAACCAGACATACAACCACAAACACAACACACACAACCACACAACAATGCACACACAGAACCACACCCACCCACAACTACACACACACACACAACCACAACCACACACACACAACCACACACACACGCACAACCACAACCACACACACAACCACAACCACACACACAATCACACACACAACCACACACACAACCACACACACAACCACACACAACCACACAGACACAACCACACACACCTAACCACACCCATACAGACAACCACACACACAACCACTTACAACCACACACACACACAACCACGGACACACACACAACCACATACACAACCACCCACACAACCACCCACACTACCACACACACAACCACACACACTACCACACACACACAAGCACACACACAAGCACACACAACCACACAACCAGACACAGAACCACAAACACAACACACACAACCACTTACAACCACACACACACAACCACAGACACCCACACAACCACATACACAACCACCCACACAACCACACACACAACCACACACACTACAACACATACACAACAACACACACTACCACACACACAACCACAAGCACACATACAAGCACACACACAAGCACACACACACAAGCACACAACCAGACACACAACCACAACCACACACACAACCACACACAACCACAAGCACACACACAACCACACACACACACAACCACACACAACCACACAACCAGACATACAACCACAAACACAACACACACAACCACACAACAATGCACACACAGAACCACACCCACCCACAACTACACACACACACACAACCACAACCACACACACACAACCACACACACACGCACAACCACAACCACACACACAACCACAACCACACACACAATCACACACACAACCACACACACAACCACACACAACCACACACACCTAACCACACCCATACAGACAACTACACACACAACCACTTACAACCACACACACACACAACCACGGATACACACACAACCACATACACAACCACCCACACAAACACACACACTACCACACACACAACCACATACACTACCACACACACACAACCACACACACAAGCACACACAACCACACAACCAGACACAGAACCACAAACACAACACACACAACCACTTACAACCACACACACACAACCATGGACACTCACACAACCACATACACAACCACACACACAACCACACACACAACCACACACACTACAACACATACACAACAACACACACTACCACACACACAACCACAAGCACACATACAAGCACACACACAAGCACACACACAAGCACACAACCAGACACACAACAACAATCACACACACACCACCACACACACAACCACACACACACAAACCACAAACACACAAACCACACACACTCACACAAAACCATGCACACTCAACCACACACACAACCACACACAACCATACATCCACACACACACACCCACAACTGCACACACACACAACAACAACCACACACACACACAACCACAAACACTACACACACAACCACACACACACAACCACACACAACCACACACACAACCACACACACTGCCACACACACAACCGCACACACACACACACAACTACACACACAACCACACACAACCACACACACACAACCACACACACACACACACGCACCACATGCACACAACCACACACATACAACCACACACACACACACAACTACACACATGTGTGTGGGTGGTAGTGTGTGTGGTTGTGTATGGTTATGGTTGTGTGTGATTGTGTGTGTGGTTGTGGTTGTGTGTGTGGGTGTGGTTGTGCGTGTGTGGTTGTGTGTGTGGTTGTGGTTGTGTGTGTGTGTGTGGTTGTGGGTGGGTGTGGTCCTGTGTGTGTGTTGTTGTGTGGTTGTGGTTGTGTGGTTGTGGTTGTGTGTGTTGTGTTTGTGGTTGTATGTCTGGTTATGTGGTTGTGTGTGGTTGTGTGTGTGTGGTTGTGTGTGTGCTTGTGGTTGTGTGTGTGGTTGTGTGTGTGTGGTAGTGTGTGTGGTTGTGTGTGTGGTTGTGTATGTGGTTGTGTGTGTGTGGTTGTGTGTGTGTGGTTGTCTGTGTGGTTGTCTGTATGGGTGTGGTTAGGTGTGTGTGGTTGTGTCTGTGTGGTTGTGTGCATGGTTGTGTGCATGGTTGTGTGGGTGGTTGTGTGTGTGGTTGTGTGTGTGCTTGTGGTTGTGTGTGTGCTTGTGGTTGTGTGTGTGGTTGTGTGTGGTTGTGTGTGTGGTGTTATGTGTGGTTGTGTGTGTGATTGTGTGTGTGGTTGTGGTTGTGTGTGTGGTTGTGGTTGTGTGTGTGTGGTTGTGTGTGTGGTTGTGGGGTTCTGTGTGTGTGGTTGTGTGTGTGGTTGTGGGTCTGTGTGTGGATGTCTGGTTGGGTATGGTTGTGTGTGTTTGTGGTTGTGTGTGTGGTTGTGTGTGTGTGGTTGTGTGTGTAGTGTGTGTGGTTGTGTGTGTGTGTGTGGTTGTGGTTGTATGAGGGTGCAGTTTTGGGTGCGGTTGTGGGTGTGTGTGGATGTATGGATGGGTGTGGCTGTGTGTGGCTGTGTGTGCGTGGTTTTGTGTGAGTGTGTGTGGTTTTTGTGTGTGTGGTTGTGTGTATGGTTGTGTGTGTGTGTTATTGTGTGTTTGTGTGTGTGTGTGGTTGTGTGTGGTTGTGTGTGTGGTTGTGGGTGTTGTGTTTGTGGTTGTGTGTCTGGTTGTGTGGTTGTGTGTGTGTGTGCTTGTGTGTGTGCTTGTATGTGTGCTTGTGGTTGTGTGTGTGGTAGAGTGTGTGGTTGTGTATGTGTGGTAGTGTGTGTGGTTGTGTGTGTGGTTGTGTGGGTGGTTGTGTATGTGGTTGTGTGTGTGTCCATGGTTGTGTTTATGTGTGGTTGTAAGTGGTTGTGTGTGTTGTGTTTGTGTTTGTGTGTCTGGTTGTGTGGTTGTGACTGTGTGTGCTTGTTTGTGTGTGTGCTTGTGGTTGTGTGTGGTTGTGTGTGGTTGTGTATGTGTGGTTGTGTGTGTGGTTTTGTGGGTGGTTGTGTATGTGGTTGTGTGTGTGTCCATGGATGTGTGTGTGTGTGTGGTTGTAAGTGGTTGTGTGTGTGGTTGTCCGTATGGGTGTGGTTAGGTGTGTGTGGTTGTGTCTGTGTGGTTGTGTGTGTGGTTGTGTATGTGGTTGGGTGTGTGGTTGTGTGTCTGATTGTGTGTGTGGTTGTGGTTGTGTGTGTGGTTGTGGTTGTGGTTGTGTGTGTGTTGGGTTGTGGGTGGGTGTGGTTCTGTGTGTGTGTTGTTGTGTGGTTGTGGTTGTGTGTGTTGTGTATTTGGTTGTATGTCTGGCTGTGTGGTTGTGTGTGGTGTGTGTGTGCTTGTGTGTGTGCTTGTGGTTGTGTTTGTGGTTTGTGTGTGTGTGGTTGTGTGTGTGGTTGTGTGTATGTGTGTGTGTGTAGTTGTGTGTGTGGTTGTGTGTGGTCGTCTGTATGGGTGTGGTTAGGTGTGTTTGGTTGTGTCTGTGTGGTTGTGTGCATGGTTGTGTGCATGGTTGTGTGTGTGGTTGGGTGTGTGGTTGTGTGTGTGGTTGTCTGTGTGGTTGTGTGTGCTTGTGGTTGTGTGTATGGTTGTGTGTGTGTGGTTATATGTGTGGTTGTGTGTGTGGTTGTGGTTGTGTGTGTGTGGTTGTGTGTGTAGTTGTGGTTGTGTGTGGTTGTGAGTTTGTGTGCTTCTGTGTGTGTGGTTGTGTGTGTGTGTGGTTATGTGTTTGGTTGTGTGTGGGTCTGTGCGTGGATGTCTGGTTGGGTGTTGTTGTGTGTGTGGTTGTGTGTGTGTGTGTGGTTGTGTGGTTGTGTGTGGTTGTGTGAGTGGTCGTGTGTGTGTGTGTGTGTGCTTGTATGTGTGGTTGTGTGTGTGGTTGTGTGTGTGGTTGTGTGTGGTTGTGTGTATGGTTGTGTGTGCGGCTTTGTGTGCAGTTGTGTGTGTGTGGTTGTGTGTGTGGTGGTGTGTGTGGTTGTGTGTGGTTATGTATGGTTGTGTGTGGTTGTGTGTGTGGTTGTGTGTGTGTGGTTGTGGGTGTGTGTGGTTGTGGTGTGTGTGGGTGCAGTTGTGGGTGCAGTTGTGGGTGTGTGTGCGGATGTATGGTTGGGTGTGGTTGTGTGTGCGTGGTTTTGTGTGAGTGTGTGTGGTTTGTGTGTGTGTGGTTGTTGGACTTGGCCACGTGGCGTGGTTCTCCCCACGCTACTCAGCTCCCCATTAGCCCAGCTCCGTACCTAGAAACCCCTAGCTGCCCTGCCCATGTCCGACCAAACGCCCACAACCCGCATCGGCCTGTCCCCGGCCACCTTCCCAGCTGCACGCCCCAAACCCGCAGGGCCCCATAGGCCCACCGGCAGCCATTTTCCCTTCCCGAGACCCCTGACTCGGTGGGCCTAGCATTGCCCCAGCCCCAGCGCAGCGTAGGCTCCAGATGCACCAGCCCCTGTTGGGAGGGTGAGTGCTACCCTAGTGAGAGAAGACAAGGAGTTTCGATGGCACCTCTGGCCTCCCCTGAGAGACTGGTTTCTGTCACACCTCTGGTCTTCCTCCTGGGGGCCAGTTTCGATTGCACCTCTGGCTGCCCCGAGTGCTGGCTCCAGACCTGCTGGGCATCTGGGAATTCCCGGACGCATCCTCAAAGGGATAAAAGAACTAACCGTCGGACCTCACCCACGGGCCGCCCCCACAGCTCTGGATCTCTGCCTGTGAGGGTCCGGACATCAAAGGGCCACTGGACTATATCAAGGCCGGCCCCTGAACTAGCGGGCAGTTGTATCTTGGACAAGGAAGACCTGCTGATCTGATCGCGGCTGAACTAAACCTCCTAACTCTTTGAGCCCTGCAGACGCTATCGCGGCTCCTTCTTAGAACTGAAACATCGGAGCCCTGCTGACCTCGTCACGGCTCGAGCTTGAATCTTGAATATTCCTACCGAACCTTTTGAGCCCTGCTGACGTGGTCGCGGCTCCTCCAGAACTTCCTCCAGAGCAAGCCCTGCTGACGTCGTCACGGCTCGAGGAACCTTCTAGTCCAGCTGGACTATCGACGCTACCAACACGAGTTGAATCATCCTCAAGTGAGTAGGATCACCAGTGCGGCTACCATCTTCCGTATCCCCCCAGCTCGAGGATTGAGAGCTGTGTGCAGGGTACGCTACGTACTGGCCTATGAGACTAAGACTGTCCCACTACCCCTCCCTAAAGACTTGAGACTTTCTGCGATCCCTGGATCATTGTATATATGAGTGATAATACTTGTTACGTGATTATAAAGAAGTTGATAACGAAACCCATGGTGTGGTGTCTGTTCATAAGTGTGGTGTTGTCCTCGTGTGTACGATACGCTACTTGAGTTCTTCCCTGGTGGAGATCTCTCATAAGGCTTGGCAATATTGGTGGGAGAGGCGGGTCACGGAGGAGTCGGGTAGACATAAACTGGTCTCTGGGATCGCCCTTTCTAACAATGGTGGCAAGCGACGGGATAGGAGCCTACGTCTAGAATCGTACAGTAAAGCGACCCGAACAAGGGCAACCATGAGTCTCACCGGAACCAGCGTAAAAACCGCATTTTAGAAAGAAAACCTGGAAGATTATACCCACAAAGAATTAAAACAATTCTCTAAAGATTTCCGCATCGCTACCACTGGGCTGAGCACCAAAGACGACTTCCAGAAAGCCCTGACGGCCTGGGTAGAAGCCGGGGCCCCCCTCCCCACGACAGAAAGAAATGGTGAAGAGGAGGAGCCGCCGACCGAAACTGACGGCCTGAGGGAAGAGGGATCCGAATCCCTGCCACGGAATGCCAGCACGGAGAGAGGTCTGTCGATAGAAGAAATGGCAGACCGAGAGCGCAACTGAAACCATGAGCTGGAACTGGCCCGACTTAAAATCGAAGGAGAAATAAAGCTGGCGGAAAATAAATTAGCCGTAGAGCAGTTAAGGCTGCAAGGAGAATTGGAAGAAAAGAAGCCCCAGCGGGAGCTGGAAGAAAAGAAGCTCCAGCGGGAGCTGGAAGAAAAGAAACTCCAGCGGGAGCACGAAGGAAAGAAACTCCAACTCGAACATGAGCGCAGCTTGAAAGAGCTCGAAATTAAAGCCCGGAACGAAGAGACCCAACCCCCGGGGAACAGAGACCCTGGACCCCCGGTCGAACCAAAAGTACACATCCCCAAGGATGTAGTGAAGGAATATTATAAAAATTACGATATCCAGCAGTCGTTCAAAGCGTACGAGGTCGCCATGACCGCCCACCGAGTACCTGAGAAGGATTGGTTGGCCGGATTATGGGGCCGCTTCCTCAGCGAGGAAAGAGACACACTGCTGGATCTGCCCTCCCCCGTCATGAACTCCTACACCCATATGAAGACGCCCTCATGGCTCATTATGGGCTCACTCCGGAAATGTACCAGCAGAGATTTTGAGACTGCAAAAAGATCCCCGGCACCACTTGGGTAGAATATGTGAATTTCTACAGCCGAGCTTTGGAAGGGTGGATCAAGGGTAGCAAAGTGACCACCTTCCAAGGACTTGTAGACCTTGTCGCCTATGAACACCTATCCAACAATTGCTTTGTAGAACTGAGACAGCACCTTCTGGATAGCAAGTTGGCCGACCCCCGGACGTTGGCTGACGAGGCTGATCGATGGGTGAACACCAGAGTCCCTCAAGGGCCTGTGGGGGACTATAGCCGAAATGAACAAGGATCTCCCCGTCAGAGAGGCGCAGGGAATCAGAATAGACAGAGGGGTTCCCAGGCAGGGCCTCCCCGCAGTCCCCCTAGGAGCCAGCCAGGGATCCCCCCGCCGGACGCAAAGGCCGGATTCCCTCCCGTTAGACTAGGACCCAGAATAACCACAGCCTGCTACCGATGTAATCAAACAGGGCACTATACCAATGACCCCAACTGCCCCCTGCTCAAGAAGACCCCTGCTGCAGGTCCCCCGGCGCGCCACCGCGCCAACGTAGCCCTAGAAGAAGAAGAGGAGATGGAGGACCCGAGGGGTGGGAACCAGCAGCCATGACCTTAGTTTCCCTGGGGGATAGAGAAATGGTCCCCAGAACCTTTCTGCCAGATAACACAGAGAAATAGATCTCCGCTGACAACTCCGTCCGCACCTGTAGAATAGCTCAGGTCCCATTCGAGTGGGAGGGCATCTCCGGAGAGTTACAAGTTGCAGTCCGCACCGACATGCCCGTGGACTGTCTCCTTGGTAACGATCTAGAGAGCTCCCCCAGGAAGCAAGTAGAACAAAAGACTCACCTCGAGATGGTGGGCCTACCCGAGTGGGCCTGCGTGACCACCCGATCCATGACGGCCCGGGTGGCCGCCCCTGAGGAGGTGACTACCGAAAACCCTCGCCCCGTCTCCACCGAGCCGGAGGGTAGTGGGCAGACAGAAGGCCTTGACCTCTTTCCCGGCGAAAGCAGAGACCCCGACCCCGGTCCCTTGGACCATGCTGGTGATCCAGCCCTGAGCACGGACGATCTCCCTGAGTTGGCCCAGTGGCGCCAAGAGGGGGGGCCCTCCCGGAGAGGAGTTCTGCCTGGAGCAGACTTCTTGTCCCTCTCTAGTGGGGCCGCGGCAGCAGGCCGCTGCCCAGGGCGCCGGTGACCAGTCCGGCTCCCACCACGTCTATTGGGAAAATGGCCTGCTATATAGCAAACAAAAGTCTGCCGAACTAGGGTCAGCCCGAGTGCTGGTGGTACCCCTACATTTCCGCGGATTTCTACTGAACCTGGCTCACGATGTGCCCTTGGCGGGACACTTGGGTCAAGACAAAACGTACCACCGGTTGGTCACCCATTTCTACTGGCCACAAATGCGCTCTGATGTGGAGGCCCACTGCAGGTCCTGCCCCACGTATCAGGCCAGCGGAAAGAGCGGAGGGCGATGCAAGGATCCTCTCCAACCCTTCCCGGTGGTCAGTACCCCTTTTGAACGGGTAGGAATCGATATCGTGGGGCCCCTCGACCCCAGAACGTCCTTAGAACACCGGTTCATTCAGGTCCTGGTGGATCACGCCACCCGATATCCCGAGGCCATCCCCCTCCGAACGGTGACAGCCCCCGTAGTGGAGCGGGCCCTCATGGGGATCTTCTCCCGGGTGGGGTTCCCGCGAGAAGTAGTGAGCGGCAGAGGAACGAACTTCATCTCCAAGTACATGAAGTTTCTCAGGCAACAGTGCGGGGTGACGTACAAGTTCACCACCCCGTACCACCCCCAAGGTAACGGCATGGTCGAGCGGTTCAACCGCACCCTCAAGGGGATGATCATGGGCCTCGAGGAATCCCTGAGACGCAAGTTGGACGTACTCCTCCCCTGCCTGCTGTTCGCGTACACCAAAGTCCCCCATTATGGGCTCACTCCGGAAATGTACCAGCAGAGATTTTGAGACTGCAAAAAGATCCCCGGCACCACTTGGGTAGAATATGTGAATTTCTACAGCCGAGCTTTGGAAGGGTGGATCAAGGGTAGCAAAGTGACCACCTTCCAAGGACTTGTAGACCTTGTCGCCTATGAACACCTATCCAACAATTGCTTTGTAGAACTGAGACAGCACCTTCTGGATAGCAAGTTGGCCGACCCCCGGACGTTGGCTGACGAGGCTGATCGATGGGTGAACACCAGAGTCCCTCAAGGGCCTGTGGGGGACTATAGCCGAAATGAACAAGGATCTCCCCGTCAGAGAGGCGCAGGGAATCAGAATAGACAGAGGGGTTCCCAGGCAGGGCCTCCCCGCAGTCCCCCTAGGAGCCAGCCAGGGATCCCCCCGCCGGACGCAAAGGCCGGATTCCCTCCCGTTAGACTAGGACCCAGAATAACCACAGCCTGCTACCGATGTAATCAAACAGGGCACTATACCAATGACCCCAACTGCCCCCTGCTCAAGAAGACCCCTGCTGCAGGTCCCCCGGCGCGCCACCGCGCCAACGTAGCCCTAGAAGAAGAAGAGGAGATGGAGGACCCGAGGGGTGGGAACCAGCAGCCATGACCTTAGTTTCCCTGGGGGATAGAGAAATGGTCCCCGGAACCTTCCTGCCAGATAACACAGAGAAATAGATCTCCGCTGACAACTCCGTCCGCACCTGTAGAATAGCTCAGGTCCCATTCGAGTGGGAGGGCATCTCCGGAGAGTTACAAGTTGCAGTCCGCACCGACATGCCCGTGGACTGTCTCCTTGGTAACGATCTAGAGAGCTCCCCCAGGAAGCAAGTAGAACAAAAGACTCACCTCGAGATGGTGGGCCTACCCGAGTGGGCCTGCGTGACCACCCGATCCATGACGGCCCGGGTGGCCTCCCCTGAGGAGGTGACTACCGAAAACCCTCACCCCGTCTCCACCGAGCCGGAGGGTAGTGGGCAGACAGAAGGCCTTGACCTCTTTCCCGGCGAAAGCAGAGACCCCGACCCCGGTCCCTTGGACCATGCTGGTGATCCAGCCCTGAGCACGGACGATCTCCCTGAGTTGGCCCAGTGGCGCCAAGAGGGGGGGCCCTCCCGAGAGGAGTTCTGCCTGGAGCAGACTTCTTGTCCCTCTCTAGTGGGGCCGCGGCAGCAGGCCGCTGCCCAGGGCGCCGGTGACCAGTCCGGCTCCCACCACGTCTATTGGGAAAATGGCCTGCTATATAGCAAACAAAAGTCTGCCGAACTAGGGTCAGCCCGAGTGCTGGTGGTACCCCTACGTTTCCGCGGATTTCTACTGAACCTGGCTCACGATGTGCCCTTGGCGGGACACTTGGGTCAAGACAAAACGTACCACCGGTTGGTCACCCATTTCTACTGGCCACAAATGCGCTCTGATGTGGAGGCCCACTGCAGGTCCTGCCCCACGTATCAGGCCAGCGGAAAGAGCGGAGGGCGATGCAAGGATCCTCTCCAACCCTTCCCGGTGGTCAGTACCCCTTTTGAACGGGTAGGAATCGATATCGTGGGGCCCCTCGACCCCAGAACGTCCTTAGAACACCGGTTCATTCAGGTCCTGGTGGATCACGCCACCCGATATCCCGAGGCCATCCCCCTCCGAACGGTGACAGCCCCCGTAGTGGAGCGGGCCCTCATGGGGATCTTCTCCCGGGTGGGGTTCCCGCGAGAAGTAGTGAGCGGCAGAGGAACGAACTTCATCTCCAAGTACATGAAGTTTCTCAGGCAACAGTGCGGGGTGACGTACAAGTTCACCACCCCGTACCACCCCCAAGGTAACGGCATGGTCGAGCGGTTCAACCGCACCCTCAAGGGGATGATCATGGGCCTCGAGGAATCCCTGAGACGCAAGTTGGACGTACTCCTCCCCTGCCTGCTGTTCGCGTACAGCAAAGTCCCCCAGAAGTCCCTGGGTTCAGACCCTTCGAGCTGCTATATGGGCACCCCATCCGAGGACCCCTCAGCCTGGTCAAGGAAGGGTGGGAGACGACGTCCTTGGAGCCCCCACCAGATGTGTTTCGATACATTCTGGCTCTTCGCAACCAAACTCAGAAGTTCCGAGAGCTGGCCGAAGCAAACCTCGAGGTCAGTCAAGAAGAAATGAAAAGGTGGTATGACCAGAATGCCACTCTGGTCGAGTTTCAGCCGGGACAACAGGTCTGGGGGATGGCCCCTGTGGAACCCTGTGCCCTGCAGGACAAGTAGACAGGTCCCTTCAAAGTGGTGGAACGAAAGAGCCTGGTTACCTACCTCGTTGATGTACAGTCCCCGAGGAACCCCTTGCGGGTTCTTCATGTGAACCGCCTGAAACCCCACTTCGTGCGGCCCGAGTTGAGTTTACTCCTCGCCACCGACGACGGGGCGGAAGAAGAGATGGATCCTCTCCCCGATCTCTTGTGTGCGAAGGAGAAAGATGGCTCCGTAGAGGGAGTGAGTCTCGCCCCCTCCCTCACCCCCGAGCAGCGCGAGGACTGTCGCCAGTTATTGGGACAGTTTTCTGACCTTTTCTCCCTCGTCCCCGGAGTCACCAGTTGGTGTGTCCACGATGTGGACACCGGGGACAGCCCTCCGATATGTCACAGGGCCTACCACGTTCCCAACAGAGTGCGAGCCTGCATCAAGGCTGAAGTCTCCAAGATGCTAGCCCTGGGAGTGGTCGAAGCCTCCGACAGCCCATGGGCCAACCCCGTGGTGCTGGTTCCCAAGGCCGCGGCCCCTGGCGCTGTCCCCGAGCTGAGATTCTGTGTGGACTACCTAGGGCTCAACGCCGTCACCAGAATAGACGCTCACCCCATTCCCCGAGCAGACGAGCTCATTGACCGCCTAGGGTCTGCTCGATACCTCAGTACCTTCGACCTGACCAGTGGATACTGGCAGATCGCCCTGACAGAAGGGGCCCGAGAGAGGTCCGTCTTTTCCACCCCGGATGGTCACTACCATTTCCGGGTGATGCCCTTCGGCATGAAAAATGCCCCCGCCACCTTCCAGAGACTGGTGAACCAAGTACTGGCTGGGTTGGAAGAATTCAGCGCCGCATATCTGGACTATATTGCGGTATTCAGCTCCCACTGGTCCGAACATCTCCTCCACCTCCGGGAGGTCTTGTTAGCCATACAGAGGGCGGGTTTCACCATTAAGGCCAGCAAATATCAAATCGGACAGGGGTCCGTGGTCTACCTGGGGCACCAGGTCGGCAGCGGCCTCGTAGCACCTCTCCAACCCAAGATCGATGCGATCGTGGCCTGGGAGGCCCCCTCCACCCAAATGGAGGTGCGGGCGTTCCTCGGGCTCACGGGGTACTACCAAAGATTCATAAAGGGGTATGGCAGTATCGTAGTGCCCCTCACGGAATTAACCTCCAAAAACCTGCCAAAGAAAGTTAGCTGGACCCCCGCCTGCCAAGAAGCGTTTGAAGCCCTGAAGCACGCCATGTGCACTGCCCCTGTGTTGCAGGCCCCCGACTACTCCAAAGAGTTTGTCGTCCAGACGGACGCATCCGAGCATGGAATCGGGGCCGTCCTGTCCCAATTGAATGAGAAAGGCCTGGATCAGCCAGTAGCCTTCATTAGCTGGAGGTTACTCCCTCGAGAACAAAGGTGGAGCACCATCGAGCGGGAGGCCTTCGCGGTGGTTTGGGTCCTGAAGAAGCTGAGGCCCTACCTGTTTGGTACTCACTTCCGGGTCCAAACCGACCACCGACCCCTCCGGTGGCTAATGCAAATGAGAGGGGAGAACCCCAAATTGTTGCGATGCTCCATCTCCCTCCAGGGGATGGATTTCACTGTTGAGCACCGGCCAGGTGTTGACCACGCCAACGCCGACGGCCTGTCACGATTCTTCCGCCTCAGTGAAGAGAACCCCCAAGGGGATGGGTAGTTCTCTCCGCCTTTCAGCTGGGGGGGACGCGTGTTGGACCTGGCCTCGTGGTGTGGTTCCCCCCCTGCTACTCAGCTCCCCGTTAGCCCAGCTCTGTACCTAGAAACCCCTAGCTGCCCTGTCCATGTCCGACCAAACGCCCACGGCCCGCATCGGCCTGTCCCCGGCCACCTTCCCAGCCCGTGCACCCTAAACCCGCAAGGCCCCATAGGCCCACCGGCAGCCATTTTCCCTTCCCGAGACCCCTGACTACGTGGGCCTAGCATGACTCCAGCCCCAGCGCAGCGTAGGCTCCAGCCGTGCCAGCCACCGTTGGGAGGGTGAGGGCTACCCTAGTGAGAGAAGACAAGGAGTTTCGATGGCACCTCCGGCTTCCCGTGAGAGACTGGTTTCTGGCACACCTCTGGTCTTCCCCCTGGGGGCCAGTTTCGATTGCACCTCTGGCCGCCCCGAGTGCTAGCTCCAGACCTGCTGGGCGTCTGGGAATTCCAGGACGCATCCTCAAAGGGATCAAAGAACCAACCGCCGGGCCTCACCCACGGGCCGCCCCCACAGCCTCGGACCTCCGCCTTTGTGGGTCCGGACATCAAAGGGCCACTGGACTATATCAAGTCCCACCCCTGAACTAGCGGGCAGTTGTATCTTGGACAAGGAAGCCCTGCTGATCTGATCGCGGCTGAACTGAACCTCGTAACTCTTTGAGCCCTGCTGATGCTGTCGCGGCTCGTTCTTGGAACTGAAACATCGGAGCCCTGCTGACCTCGTCGCGGCTCAAGCTTGAATCTTGAAGACTCCTACCAAACCTTCTGAGCCCTACTGACGTGGTCGCAGCTTCTCCAGAACTTCCTCCAGAGCAAGCCCTGCTGACGTCGTCGCGGCTCGAGGAACCTTCTAGTCCGGCTGGACTATTGACGCTACCAACACGAGTTGAATCATCCTCAAGTGAGTAGGATCACCAGTGCGGCTACCATCTTCCGTATCCCCCGGCTCGAGGATTGAGAGCTGTGCGCAGGGTACGCTACGTACTGGCCTATGAGACTAAGACTGTCCCGCTACCCCCTCCCTAAAGACTTGAGACTTTCTGCGATCCCTCGATCATTGTATATAAGAGTGATAATACTTTTTATGTGATTATAAAGAAGTTGATAACGAAACCCACGGTGTGGTGTCTGTTCATAAGTGTGGTGTGGTCCTCGTGTGTACGATTCACTACTTGAGGTCTTCCTCAGTGGAGAGCTCTCATAAGACTCGGCATTATTGGTGGGGGAGGCGGGTCACGGAGGAGTCTGGTAGACATAACCTGGCCTCTGGGATCGCCCCTTCTAACAGTGGTTGTGTGTGTGGTTGTGTGTGTGTGGTTTTGTGTGGTTGTGTGTGTGGTTGTGGTTGTCTCTGTTGTGTTTGTGGTTGTGTGTCTGGTTGTGTGGTTGTGTGTGTGTGCTTGTGTGTATGCTTGTGTGTGTGCTTGTGTGTGTGGTGGTGTGTGTGTGGTAGTGTGTGTGGTTGTGTATGTGTGGTAGTGTAGTGCAGTTGTGGGTGCAGTTGTGGGTGTGGGTGTGGATGTATGGTTGGGTGTGTTTGTGTGTGTGGTTGTGTGTGCATGGTTTTGTGTTAGTGTGTGTGGTTTGTGTGTGTGTGGTTTTGTGTGGTCGTGTGTGTGTGTGTGTTTGTGTGTTTGTGTGTGTGGTTGTGTGTGTGGTTGTGGTTGTCTGTGTTGTGTTTGTGGTTGTGTGTCTGGTTGTGTGTGTGTGTGTGTTTGTGTCTGTGCTTGTATGTGTGTTTGTGTGTTGTTGTGTGTGTGGTAGTGTGTGTGGTTGTGTATATGTGGTAGTGTGTGTGGTTGTGTGTGGGGTTGTGTGGGTGGTTGTGTATGTGGTTGTGTGTGTGTCCGTGGTTGTGTGTGTGTGTGGTTGTGGTTGTGTGTGTGGTTGTGTGTGTGTGGTAGTGTTTGTGGTTGTGTATGTGTGGTAGTGTATGTGGTTGTGTGTGTAGTGTGTGTGGTTGTGTGTGTGTGGTTGTGGTTGTGTGTGGGTGCAGTTGTGGGTGTGGGTGTGGATGTATGGTTGGGTGTGTTTGTGTGTGTGGTTGTGTGTGCGTGGTTTTGTGTTAGTGTGTGTGGTTTGTGTGTATGTGGTTTGTGTGTGTGTGGTTGTGTATGTGGTTGTGTGTGTGTGGTTGTGTGGTTGCGTGTGGTTGTGTGTGTGGTTGTGTGTGTGTGTGTGATTGTATGTTTGTGTGTGTATGTGTGTGGTTGTGTGTGGTTGTGTGTGTGGTTGTGGGTGTGTGTGTTGTGTTTGTGGTTGTGTGTCTGGTTGTGTAGTTGTGCATGTGTGCTTGTGTGTGTGCTTGTATGTGTGCTTGTGGTTGTGTGTATGGTAGTGTGTGTGGTTGTGTATGTGTGGTAGTGTGTGTGGTTGTGTGTGTGGTTGTGTGGGTGGTTGTGTATGTGGTTGTGTGTGTGTCCGTGGTTGTGTGTGTGTGTGGTTGAAAGTGGTTGTGTGTTTTGTGTTTGTGGTTGTGTGTCTGGTTGTGTGGTTGTGTGTGTGCTTGTGCTTGTGTGTGTGCTTGTGGTTGTGCGTGTGCTTGTGTGTGTGTGGTAGTGTGTGTGGTTGTGTATGTGTGGTAGTTTGTGTGGTTGTGTGGTTGTGCATGTGTGCTTGTGTGTGTGCTTGTATGTGTGCTTGTGGTTGTGTGGGTGGTAGTGTGTGTGGTTGTGTATGTGTGGTAGTGTGTGTGGTTGTGTGTGTGGTTGTGTGGGTGGTTGTGTATGTGGTTGTGTGTGTGTCCGTGGTTGTGTCTGTGTGTGGTTGAAAGTGGTTGTTTGTTTTGTGTTTGTGGTTGTGTGTCTGGTTGTATGGTTGTGTGTGTGTGCGTGTGCTTGTGTGTGTGCTTGTGTGTGTGCTTGTGGTTGTGTTTGTGGTTTGTGTGTGTGTGGTTGTATGTGTGGTTGTGTGTGTGGTTGTGTGTGTGGTTGTGTATGTGGTTGTGTGTATGTGTGTGTGTGTAGTTGTGTGTGTGGTTGTGTGTGTGGTCGTCTGTATGGGTGTGGTTAGGTGTGTTTGGTTGTGTCTGCGTGGTTGTGTGCATGGTTGTGTGCATGGTTGTGTGTGTGGTTGGGTGTGTGGTTGTGTGTGTGGTTGTCTGTGTGGTTGTGTGTGCTTGTGGTTGTGTGTATGGTTGTGTGTGTGTGGTTATATGTGTGGTTGTGTGTGTGGTTGTGGTTGTGTGTGTGTGGTTGTGTGTGTAGTTGTGGTTGTGTGTGGTTGTGAGTTTGTGTGCTTCTGTGTGTGTGGTTGTGTGTGTGTGTGGTTATGTGTTTGGTTGTGTGTGGGTCTGTGTGTGGGTGTCTGGTTGGGTGTTGTTGTGTGTGTGGTTGTGTGTGTGTGTGTGGTTGTGTGGTTGTGTGTGGTTGTGTGAGTGGTTGTGTGTGTGTGTGTGTGCTTGTATGTGTGGTTGTGTGTGTGGTTGTGTGTGTGGTTGTGTGTGGTTGTGTGTATGGTTGTGTGTGCGGCTTTGTGTGCAGTTGTGTGTGTGTGGTTGTGTGTGTGGTGGTGTGTGTGGTTGTGTGTGTGGTTATGTATGGTTGTGTGTGGTTGTGTGTGTGGTTGTGTGTGTGTGGTTGTGTGTGTGTGTGGTTGTGGTGTGTGTGGGTGCAGTTGTGGGTGCAGTTGTGGGTGTGTGTGCGGATGTATGGTTGGGTGTGGTTGTGTGTGCGTGGTTTTGTGTGAGTGTGTGTGGTTTGTGTGTGTGTGGTTGTTGGACTTGGCCACGTGGCGTGGTTCTCCCCACGCTACTCAGCTCCCCATTAGCCCAGCTACGTACCTAGAAACCCCTAGCTGCCCTGCCCATGTCCGACCAAACGCCCACAACCCGCATCGGCCTGTCCCCGGCCACCTTCCCAGCTGCACGCCCCAAACCCGCAGGACCCCATAGGCCCACCGGCAGCCATTTTCCCTTCCCGAGACCCCTGACTCCGTGGGCCTAGCATTGCCCCAGCCCCAGCGCAGCGTAGGCTCCAGATGCACCAGCCCCTGTTGGGAGGGTGAGTGCTACCCTAGTGAGAGAAGACAAGGAGTTTCGATGGCACCTCTGGCCTCCCCTGAGAGACTGGTTTCTGGCACACCTCTGGTCTTCCCCCTGGGGGCCAGTTTCGATTGCACCTCTGGCCGCCCCGAGTGCTAGCTCCAGACCTGCTGGGCGTCTGGGAATTCCAGGACGCATCCTCAAAGGGATCAAAGAACCAACCGCCGGACCTCACCCACGGGCCGCCCCCACAGCCTCGGATCTCCGCCTGTGAGGGTCCGGACATCAAAGGGCCACTGGACTATATCAAGGCCCGCCCCTGAACTAGCGGGCAGTTGTATCTTGGACAAGGAAGACCTGCTGATCTGATCGCGGCTGAACTGAACCTCCTAACTCTTTGAGCCCTGCAGACGCTGTCGCGGCTCGTTCTTAGAACTGAAACATCGGAGCCCTGCTGACCTCGTCGCGGCTCGAGCTTGAATCTTGAATACTCCTACCGAACCTTCTGAGCCCTGCTGACGTGGTCGCGGCTCCTCCAGAACTTCCTCCAGAGCAAGCCCTGCTGACGTCGTCACGGCTCGAGGACCCTTCTAGTCCAGCTGGACTATCGACGCTACCAACACGAGTTGAATCATCCTCAAGTGAGTAGGATCACCAGTGCGGCTACCATCTTCCGTATCCCCCCGGCTCGAGGATTCAGAGCTGTGTGCAGGGTACTGTTGGACAGGCCACATGACGGGCTCGCTCCCTCCCCGCATGACAGAGCCGGGACGTCAGCTCTCCAGGTGCTACCCACCGAAGCAACTCACACTCCGTCCCCTATGGGACCCCAACTCCCGGACATCTCTGTATCACGGGCCCGGGCCACCGTCAGCACCATTGCCCGGCCCGGCCGCCATCTTGGACACTGCACCACGAGGCCGCGTGGCCTCAGCCCGACCCCAACCCTGGGCCTGGCCAGGCCCCGACATCCCGGCACCACCATCCACCCAGGAGGTGAACGGCCCACTTGGCAGGTCAATGGGAGAAAGAAGTGTCGATGGTTCTCCCCCGCCAGGTGCCGATCGCCCCCAGCCTCCCCGGGCGCTGGCTCCACCCCCCTGCTGGGTGTCTGGACTCCCTCATCCCGGACCTCCCGACCTCCAAGTGCGAGGGTCCGGACATCAAAGGCCGCCAGACCTATAACTGGGGCAGCTCCAGAGCAGGAAGGCAGTTGTATCCTGGAGTCGAGAGACACCGAGAAGAACTCATCCTTGACGGACTGCTGGCGCTGCCGCAGCCCTACCTTGTGAACTGTCGTCCTGCCGCTGGCGCTGCCGCGGCCCTCTGCAAATCTACATCCTCGTCGGGACCTGCTGGCGCTGCCGCGACCCGTTGTAACTATCATCTTCGTTGGGACCTGCTGGCGTTGCCGCGATCCGTTGTAATCACCGTCCTCGTTGGAACCGGCTGGCGCTGCCGAGATCCGTTGTATCTACCACCTTCATCGGGACCTGCTGGCGCTGCCGCGGCCCGTCCCTCAAGAAACACCGAGCTCGAGGATTGTGAGCTATCCATCATCTCATCGCAACTACCAGTTTGGTAACAAGACTGTCCCGCTACCCCCTTTCCCATCCAAGAGACTAGAATCGAGGGGACCCCTGAGTCCAGACCTCCTTGTACCATTCTACCGTACTTCAAGATTGCTTATAAAGAACGTTAAATCTTATCTTTGTGTGGTGCCTATCTGTGGGGGGGAAGTTACTTGTCTGTACGATCGCTGGAGACGGCTCTCCCCGGAGACCTCTCCCCTTGTCCTCGGCCGACCCTCCAGGTCCCGTCTAACATTGGTGGCCAGCGGCGCGATCCGAACCAACGCGTAATCGTACAGAAAGCAACTCACCCCACGACTAAACCACAATGCCGGCCCAGGAAAGCGGGTCTACAGAGAAATTCCAAATGGACAAGCTGGAGGAGTACAACCATCGAGAATTAAAACAATTTTGTATAGAACTGGGCATTGCTACCACCGGTCTGAGCACAAAAGATGACTTTAAACACGCCCTAGAATCATGGGCAGAGGTAAACACCGCTGGTCCCCGGGACCAACACAGCGAAGCCCCGGAAACCAACCCCGCTCCTTCCGAGGAAAGGAGAGCAGGTCTCTCCCGGGAAGAGATCCAAGAGCGAGAGAAAACCAGACTGCATGAATTAGAGTTGGCACGGCTCAAAATGGATGGAGAACTAAAACTAGCGGAACAAAAATTGAACCTAGAACACTTACGGCTCCGAGAAGAGCGGGAGGAAAAACAAAGACAAAGAGAGCTTGAAGAAAAAAGACTGGCATATGAACACGAGTGCAAACTAGCCGAAATAGAACTACGTAAGCAAGGCAAGGACCTGGGGGTGCCCGAGCGACCACGCACCCCAGGAACTTCAGAATCAAAGGTCCACATTCCCAAAGATGTCGTCCGAGAGTTCTACCGAAACGACGACATACAGCAGTGGTTCAAGGCCTATGATATCGCCATGTCCTCTCACCGGATCGATCGAAGTGACTGGGGAGCCGGTCTATGGGGGAGGTTCGTCAACGAAGGCCGGGATGCCCTGTTACAGCTCCTGGATCACCAAATGACGTCCTATGATCACATGAAGGCCGCCCTCCTCACTCGATATGGGCTAACTCCCGAAATGTACCGCCAGAGGTTCCGCGACTGCACCCGAATCCCGGGTACCACTTGGGTGGAATATGTGAACTATTTCAGCCGAGCCCTCGAGGGATGGATCAAGGGGAGCAACGTAACGACCTACGAGCAGCTTTTTAACCTTGTTGTGTGGGAGCACCTCTCCAATAACTGCTTTGTCGAGCTCAGGCAGCACCTCCTCGACAGTAAAATGACTGATCCACGGCAGCTCGCCGCCGAGACTGACCGATGGGAGGACACCCGAGTGGGCCGGGGTGGCCCGAACGAGCAGAATAGGAACAACCAAGGCCATCACCGCCCCGAGGAGGAGGAGGCCAGGGCCGGGGGAAAGACACCGTCCCGGCCGCTCCCACTACCAGCACCCCGCCCCCGGCCAACAGGGGCAACCCCCCGATGCGCCCGGGGTTCAGAGCCAATGTCACGTGCCACCGATGCCAGCGAGTCGGTCACTACGCCAATGACCCGAACTGTCCACAGAACCAGACTCCGAGGCCCCGCCAGGTAGCGGCCGCCGCCCTCGGAGAAGAGCAAGTCTCCGAGGAACAGGAAGAGTACGAACACGAGCAACAAGAGTGGGAACCGGCCGCCATGGTCCTGGCGTGCCTGGGGGCGAGAGACATGGTCCCGCGGGCTCCCCTACCCGCCAACACTAGAAAGTATAGTCAGTGGGTGAGCATAAATGGGCGCAAGGCCGAAGCCCTACGGGACACATGCGCCAGTGTGACCGCCGTCCGCTGTCACCTGGTGACCCCCGATCAAATAATACCGAACATTCTCTGACCCGTCCGTTCAGCCGACAATTCAGAGAGCATGTGTCGGATGGCCTGCGTCTCCTTCGAGTGGGGAGGAGTATCCGGCATGCTGAAGGTGACGGTCCGAGATGATGCCCCCGTGGACTGTCTCCTGGGGAACGATCTCGAGAGTTCCCCATGGGCCGCCGTAGAAAGAAGAGAACACCTGGGGATGCTGGGCCTTCCGGACTGGGCGTGCGTAACCACCCGGTCCATGGCGGCCCGCGCCATCCCCCGACCAGAAGAACCCGAATGGCCAGCACCTCCTCCCCCGATCGCTCCAGTGGGGGACGCCGACACCGTCAACCCCCCAGAACAAACCCAAGAAGAACTCGCTCAGCCCCAGGATCTCCCAGACCTGGCTCAGTGGCGTCAAGAAGGGGGACCCACTCAGGAACAATTCCGTCAAGAGGAAAAGACATGTCCCTCCCTCGAGGGACTCCGACAACAAGCCCTCGCCCAGAGCACGGGAGATACCGCCGGGGCCCACTGGATCTATTGGGACAATGATCTATTGTACAGTGAACAGAGAATCGCCGAGTTGGGGGCCAGTCGAGTGTTAGTGGTGCCCCTCCGTTTTAGAGACTTCCTGCTGAACTTGGCCCACGATGTCCCCCTGGCCGGACACTTGGGTCAGGACAAAACCTACAACCGCCTGGTGACCCACTTTTACTGGCCCAAGATGAGAAATGACGTACTCAACCACTGCCGGTCTTGTCCCACTTGTCAGGCCAGCGGGAAGAGCGGCCGCAAACTCAAGGCGCCCCTGCAGCCCTTTCCGGTGGTCACCACCCCGTTCGAAAAAGTGGGAATAGACATTGTGGGGCCCCTGGACCCCCGAACAGCCCAAGGACATCGTTTCATTCTGGTACTGGTGGACCATGCCACCCGCTATCCTGAAGCCATCCCCCTTCGAACTGTAACCGCACCGGTGGTCGGCCGAGCCTTGATGGGGATCTTCTCCCGGGTGGGCTTCCCCCGGGAAGTCGTCAGCGACAGAGGCACGAACTTCATTTCGAAATACATGAAATCCCTCTGGCAGCAGTGCGGGGTCACCTACCGATTCACAACCCCCTATCACCCACAAGGGAATGGACTGGTTGAGCGGTTCAACCGTACACTCAAGGGAATGATTATGGGGTTAGAAGAGCCCCTCCGCCGCCAGTGGGATGTGCTCCTCCCGTGCCTCCTCTTCTCCTACCGAGAAGTCCCTCAGAAGTCCCTCGGCTTCAGCCCCTTCGAGCTCTTGTACGGGCACCCTGTTCGAGGGCCCCTCAGCCTAGTCAAGGAAGGTTGGGAGATGGCCCCCCTGAAAACCCCTCCAGACGTCTACAAGTACCTCCTGACCCTCCGCAATCAGACCAGGCGGTTCCGAGAAATCGCCAAAGCCAATCTTGAAGCCAGTCAGGAGGACATGAAGAAATGGTACGATCAGAACGCCTCCTCCATAGAGTTCGTACCTGGCCAGCAAGTATGGGTGATGTCCCCCACCGAACCTTGTGCCCTGCAAGATAAGTGGACGGGGCCCTTCAAGGTGGTCGAACGCAAGAGCCCCGTCACCTATCTCATCGACATGGAATCTTCCCGGAACCCCCTCCGGGTCCTCCACGCCAACAGACTCAAGCCTCACTTTGTGCGCTCGGAGCTCAGCCTATTGATGGCTACAGACAGTGGGACAGAAGAAGACTCCGAGCCCCTCCCTGACCTACTGAGGACACGTGAAAAGGATGGTTCGGTAGACGGGGTCCGGCTGTCAGATGCCCTGACCTCCGAGCAGCGCCAAGACTGTCGGGCTCTCCTGCTGCAGTTCGCAGCTCTCTTTTCCCTCACCCCAGGGGTCACCCCCTGGTGCCTGCACGACGTGGACACGGGGGACAGTCCCCCCATCAGACATCGGGCGTACCGCGTGCCAGATCGGGTACGTGCCTGCATCCAGGAAGAAGTCTCCAAGATGCTCACCCTCGGAGTCATCGAACCCTCAGACAGCCCCTGGGCCAGCCCAGTCGTACTGGTCCCCAAAGCTGCTGCCCCCGGCGCCACCCCTGAGCTCCGATTCTGCGTTGACTATCGGGGCCTGAACGCTGTCACCCGGACCGACGCTCACCCCATTCCCCGAGCCGATGAACTGATCGACCGTATGGGGGCTGCCCGCTACCTCAGCATCTTCGACCTGACAGCGGGCTACTGGCAGATCGGCCTCACCCCCAGGGCGCAAGAACGGTCCGCTTTCTACACCCCGGATGGCCACTACCATTTCAAAGTGATGCCATTCGGCATGAAAAACGCCCAGGCAACTTTTCAACGCCTGGTGAACCAGGTATTGGCGGGCCTCGAAGAATTCAGCGCCGCCTACCTGGACGATATCGCGGTTTACAGCAGCCACTGGTCAGATCACCTCCGCCACCTCCGAGAGGTCCTGCGGGCCCTCCTTCAGGCCGGCCTCACAATCAAGGCCAGCAAATGTCAGATTGGCCAGGGGTCCGTGACATACTTAGGACACCAAGTGGGGAGCGGTCTGGTGGCCCCCCTCCAACTCAAGATCGCTGCCATCCAGTCCTGGCAACCGCCCGTAACGCAAACCGAGGTCCGGGCCTTCCTGGGGCTCACCGGATACTACCGGCGGTTTGTGAAGGACTATGGCAGCATTGTGGGGCCCCTCACGGCCCTGACCTCCAAGAACCAGCCAAAAAGAGTCGACTGGACTCCCGATTGTCAAGTGGCCTTCGAAAAGCTGAAGGTCGCCATGTGCACCGCCCCGGTACTCCAGGCTCCCGACTACAGCCGGGAGTTCATCCTCCAGACTGATGCCTCTGACCATGGCATTGGGGCCGTCCTCTCCCAGCTGAACCCCGAGGGAATCGACCAACCAGTGGCCTTCATCAGCAGACGTCTGTTGGCCCGAGAACAGCGCTGGAGCACCATCGAGAGGGAGGCCTTCGCTGTGGTATGGGCTCTCAAGAAGCTCCGGCCCTACCTCTTCGGTACCCACTTTCGGGTGCAAACAGATCACCGCCCCCTGCAATGGCTGATGCAGATGCGGGGGGAGAATCCCAAGCTCCTGCGATGGTCCATCTCCCTGCAAGGGATGGACTTCACGGTTGAACACCGCCCCGGCCAGGAGCACGCCAACGCGGATGGCCTGTCACGATTTTTCCGCCTCGACGAAGAGAGTCCCCAAGAAGATGGGTGACTCTCCCCGCCTTCAGCTGTGGGGGACGCATGTTGGACAGGCCACATGACGGGCTCGCTCCCTCCCCGCATGACAGAGCCGGGACGTCAGCTCTCCAGGTGCTACCCACCGAAGCAACTCACACTCCGTCCCCTACGGGACCCCTACTCCCGGACATCTCTGTATCACGGGCCCGGGCCACCGTCAGCACCATTGCCCGGCCCGGCCGCCATCTTGGACACTGCACCACGAGGCCGCGTGGCCTCAGCCCGACCCCAACCCTGGGCCTGGCCAGGCCCCGACATCCCGGCACCACCATCCACCCAGGAGGTGAACGGCCCACTTGGCAGGTCAATGGGAGAAAGAAGTGTCGATGGTTCTCCCCCGCCAGGTGCCGATCGCCCCCAGCCTCCCCGGGCGCTGGCTCCACCCCCCTGCTGGGTGTCTGGACTCCCTCATCCCGGACCTCCCGACCTCCAAGTGCGAGGGTCCGGACATCAAAGGCCGCCAGACCTATAACTGGGGCAGCTCCAGAGCAGGAAGGCAGTTGTATCCTGGAGTCGAGAGACACCGAGAAGAACTCATCCTTGACGGACTGCTGGCGCTGCCGCAGCCCTACCTTGTGAACTGTCGTCCTGCCGCTGGCGCTGCCGCGGCCCTCTGCAAATCTACATCCTCGTCGGGACCTGCTGGCGCTGCCGTGACCCGTTGTAACTATCATCTTCGTTGGGACCTGCTGGCGCTGCCGCGATCCGTTGTAATCACCGTCCTCGTTGGAACCGGCTGGCGCTGCCGAGATCCGTTGCATCTACCACCTTCATCGGGACCTGCTGGCGCTGCCGCGGCCCGTCCCTCAAGAAACACCGAGCTCGAGGATTGTGAGCTATCCATCATCTCATCGCAACTACCAGTTTGGTAACAAGACTGTCCCGCTACCCCCTTTCCCATCCAAGAGACTAGAATCGAGGGGACCCCTGAGTCCAGACCTCCTTGTACCATTCTACCGTACTTCAAGATTGCTTATAAAGAACGTTAAATCTTATCTTTGTGTGGTGCCTATCTGTGGGGGCGAAGTTACTTGTCTGTACGATCGCTGGAGACGGCTCTCCCCGGAGACCTCTCCCCTTGTCCTCGGCCGACCCTCCAGGTCCCGTCTAACAGGTACGCTACGTACTGGCCTATGAGACTAAGACTGTCCCACTACCCCCTCCCTAAAGACTTGAGACTTTCTGCGATCCCTGGATCATTGTATATATGAGTGATAATACTTTTTACGTGATTATAAAGAAGTTGATAACGAAACCCACGGTGTGGTGTCTGTTCATAAGTGTGGTGTTGTCCTCGTGTGTACGATACGCTACTTGAGGTCTTCCCTGGTGGAGATCTCTCATAAGGCTTGGCATTATTGGTGGGAGAGGCGGGTCACGGAGGAGTCGGGTAGACATAAACTGGTCTCTGGGATCGCCCCTTCTAACAATGGTGGCAAGCGACGGGATAAGAGCCTACGTCTAGTATCGTACAGTAAAGCGACCCGAACAAGGGCAACCATGAGTCTCACCGGAACCAGCGTAAAAACCGCATTTTAGAAAGAAAACCTGGAAGATTATACCCACAAAGAATTAAAACAATTCTGTAAAGATTTCCCCATCGCTACCACTGGGCTGAGCACCAAAGACGACTTCCAGAAAGCCCTGACGGCCTGGGTAGAAGCCGGGGCCCCCCTCCCCACGACAGAAAGAAATGGTGAAGAGGAGGAGCCGCCGACCGAAACTGACGGCCTGAGGGAAGAGGGATCCGAATCCCTGCCACGGAATGCCAGCACGGAGAGAGGTCTGTCGATAGAAGAAATGGCAGACCGAGAGCGCAACTGAAACCATGAGCTGGAACTGGCCCGACTTAAAATCGAAGGAGAAATAAAGCTGGCGGAAAATAAACTAGCCGTAGAGCAGTTAAGGCTGCAAGGAGAATTGGAAGAAAAGAAGCCCCAGCGGGAGCTGGGAGAAAAGAGGCTCCAGCGGGAGCTGGAAGAAAAGAAACTCCAGCGGGAGCACGAAGGAAAGAAACTCCAACTCGAACACGAGCGCAGCTTGAAAGACCTCGAAATTAAAGCCCGGAACGAAGAGACCCGACCCCCGGGCAACAGAGACCCTGGACCCCCGGTCGAACCAAAAGTACACATCCCCAAGGATGTAGTGAAGGAATATTATAAAAATTACGATATCCAGCAGTCGTTCAAAGCGTACGAGGTCGCCATGACCGCCCACCGAGTACCTGAGAAGGATTGGGGGGCCAGATTATGGGGCCGCTTCCTCAGCGAGGAAAGAGACACACTGCTGGATCTGCCCTCCCCCGTCATGAACTCCTACACCCATATGAAGACGCCCTCATGGCTCGTTATGGGCTCACTCCGGAAATGTACCGGCAGAGATTTTGAGACTGCAAAAAGATCCCCGGCACCACATGGGTAGAATATGTGAATTTCTACAGCCGAGCTTTGGAAGGGTGGATCAAAGGTAGCAAAGTGACCACCTTCCAAGGACTTGTAGACCTCGTCGCCTATGAACACCTATCCAACAATTGCTTTGTAGAACTGAGACAGCACCTTCTGGATAGCAAGTTGGCCGACCCCCGGAACTTGGCTGTCGAGGCTGATCGATGGGTGAACACCAGAGTCCCTCGAGGGCCCGTGGGGGGCTATAGCCGAAACGAACAAGGATCTCCCCGTCAGAGAGGCGCAGGGAATCAGAATAGACAGAGGGGTTCCCAGGCAGGGCCTCCCCGCAGTCCCCCTAGGAACCAGCCAGGGATCCCCCCGCCGGACGCAAAGGCCGGATTCCCTCCCGTTAGACTAGGACCCAGAATAACCACAGCCTGCTACCGATGTAATCAAACAGGGCACTATACCAATGACCCCAACTGCCCCCTGCTCAAGAAGACCCCTGCTGCAGGTCTCCTTGCGCGCCACCGCGCCAACGTAGCCCTAGAAGAAGAAGAGGAGATGGAGGACCCTAGGGGTGGGAACCAGCAGCCATGACCTTAGTTTCCCTGGGGGATAGAGAAATGGTCCCCGGAACCTTCCTGCCAGATAACACAGAGAAATAGATCTCCGCTGACAACTCCGTCCGCACCTGTGGAATAGCTCAGGTCCCATTCGAGTGGGAGGGCGTCTCCGGAGAGTTACAAGTTGCAGTCCGCACCGACATGCCCGTGGACTGTCTCCTCGGTAACAATCTAGAGAGCTCCCCCTGGAAGCAAGTAGAACAAAAGACTCACCTCGAGATGGTGGGCCTACCCGAGTGGGCCTGCGTGACCACCCGATCCATGACGGCCCGGGTGGCCGCCCCCGAGGAGGTGACTACCGAAAACCCTCGCCCCGTCTCCACCGAGCCGGAGGGTAGCGGGCAGACAGAAGGCCTTGACCTCTTTCCCAGCGAAAGCAGAGACCCCGACCCCGGTCCCTTGGACCATGCTGGTGAGCCAGCCCTGAGCACGGACGATCTCCCTGAGTTGGCCCAGTGGCACCAAGAGGGGGGGCCCTCCCGAGAGGAGTTCTGCCTGGAGCAGACTTCTTGTCCCTCTCTAGTGGGGCCGTGGCAGCAGGCCTCTGCCCAGGGCGCCGGTGACCAGTCCGGCTCCCACCACGTCTATTGGGAAACTGGCCTGCTATATAGCAAACAAAAGTCCGCCGAACTAGGGTCAGCCCGAGTGCTGGTGGTACCCCTACGTTTCCGCGGATTTCTACTGAACCTGGCTCACGATGTGCCCTTGGCGGGACACTTGGGTCAAGACAAAACGTACCACCGGTTGGTCACCCATTTCTACTGGCCACAAATGCGCTCTGATGTGGAGGCCCACTGCAGGTCTTGCCCCACGTATCAGGCCAGCGGAAAGAGCGGAGGGCGACGCAAGGCTCCTCTCCAACCCTTCCCGGTGGTCAGTACCCCCTTTGAACGGGTAGGAATCGATATCGTGGGGCCCCTCGACCCCAGAACGTCCTTAGAACACCGGTTCATTCAGGTCCTGGTGGATCACGCCACCCGATATCCCGAGGCCATCCCCCTCCGAACGGTGACAGCCCCCGTAGTGGGGAGGGCCCTCATGGGGATCTTCTCCCGGGTGGTGTTCCCGCGAGAAGTAGTGAGCGACAGAGGAACGAACTTCATCTCCAAGTACATGAAGTTTCTCTGGCAACAGTGCGGGGTGACGTACAAGTTCACCACCCCGTACCACCCCCAAGGTAATGGCCTGGTCGAGCGGTTCAACCGCACCCTCAAGGGGATGATCATGGACCTCGAGGAATCCCTGAGACGCAAGTTGGACGTACTCCTCCCCTGCCTGCTGTTCGCGTACCGCAAAGTCCCCCAGAAGTCCCTGGGGTTCAGACCCTTCGAGCTGCTATACGGGCACCCCATCCGAGGACCCCTCAGCCTGGTCAAGGAAGGGTGGGAGACAACGTCCTTGGAGCCCCCACCAGATGTGTTTCGATACATTCTGGCTCTTCCCAACCAAACTCGGAAGTTCCGAGAGCTGGCCGAAGCAAACCTCGAGGCCAGTCAAGAAGAAATGAAAAGGTGGTATGACCAGAATGCCACTATGTTCGAGTTTCAGCCCGGACAACAGGTCTGGGGGATGGCCCCTGTGGAACCCTGTGCCCTGCAGGACAAGTGGACAGGTCCCTTCAAAGTGGTGGAACGAAAGAGCCTGGTTACCTACCTTGTTGATGTACAGTCCCCGAGGAACCCCTTGCGGGTTCTTCATGTGAACCGCCTGAAATCCCACTTCGTGCGGCCCGAGTTGAGTTTACTTCTCGCCACCGACGACGGGGCGGAAGAAGAGACGGATCCTCTCCCCGATCTCTTGTGTGCGAAGGAGAAAGATGGCTCCGTAGAGGGAGTGAGTCTCGCCCCCTCCCTCACCCCCGAGCAGCGCGAGGACTGTCGCCAGTTATTGGGACAGTTCTCTGACCTTTTCTCCCTCATCCCCGGAGTCACCAGTTGGTGTGTCCACGATGTGGACACCGGGGACAGCCCTCCGATATGTCACAGGGCCTACCACGTTCACGACAGAGTGCGAGCCTGCATCAAGGCTGAAGTCTCCAAGATGCTAGCCCTGGGAGTGGTCGAAGCCTCCGACAGCCCATGGGCCAACCCTGTGGTGCTGGATCCCAAGGCTGCGGCCCCTGGCGCTGTCCCTGAGCTGAGATTCTGTGTGGACTACCTAGGGCTCAACGCCGTCACCAGAATAGACGCTCACCCCATTCCCCGAGCAGACGAGCTCATTGACCGCCTAGGGTCTGCTCGATACCTCAGCACCTTCGACCTGACCAGTGGATACTGGCAGATCGCCCTGACAGAAGGGGCCCGAGAGAGGTCCGTCTTTTCCACCCCGGATGGTCACTACCATTTCCGGGTGATGCCCTTCGGCATGAAAAATGCCCCCGCCACCTTCCAGAGACTGGTGAACCAAGTACTGGCTGGGTTGGAAGAATTCAGCGCCGCATATCTGGACTATATTGCGGTATTCAGCTCCCACTGGTCCGAACATCTCCTCCACCTTCGGGAGGTCTTGTTAGCCATACAGAGGGCGGGTTTCACCATTAAGGCCAGCAAATGTCAAATCGGACAGGGGTCCGTGGTCTACCTGGGGCACCAGGTCGGCAGCGGCCTCGTAGCACCTCTCCAACCCAAGATCGATGCGATCGTGGCCTGGGAGGCCCCCTCCACCCAAATGGAGGTGCGGGCGTTCCTCGGGCTCACAGGGTACTACCAAAGATTCATAAAGGGGTATGGCAGTATCGTAGTGCCCCTCACGGAATTAACCTCCAAAAACCAGCCAAAGAAAGTTAGCTAGACCCCCGCCTGCCAAGAAGCGTTTGAAGCCCTGAAGCACGCCATGTGCACTGCCCCTGTGTTGCAGGCCCCCGACTACTCCAAAGAGTTTGTCGTCCAGACGGACGCATCCGAGCATGGAATCGGGGCCGTCCTGTCCCAATTGAATGAGAAAGGCCTGGATCAGCCAGTAGCCTTCATTAGCCGGAGGTTACTCCCTCGAGAACAAAGGTGGAGCACCATCGAGCGGGAGGCCTTCGCGGTGGTTTGGGTCCTGAAGAAGCTGAGGCCCTACCTGTTTGGTACTCACTTCCGGGTCCAAACCGACCACCGACCCCTCCGGTGGCTAATGCAAATGAGAGGGGAGAACCCCAAATTGTTGCGATGCTCCATCTCCCTCCAGGGGATGGATTTCACTGTTGAGCACCGGCCGGGTGTTGACCACGCCAACGCCGACGGCCTGTCACGATTCTTCCGCCTCAGTGAAGAGAACCCCCAAGGGGATGGGTAGTTCTCTCCGCCTTTCAGCTGGGGGGGACGCGTGTTGGACCTGGCCTTGTGTGTTGGTTCCCCCCCTGCTACTCAGCTCCCCGTTAGCCCAGCTCCGTACCTAGAAACCCCTAGCTGCCCTGTCCATGTCCGACCAAACGCCCACGGCCCGCATCGGCCTGTCCCCGGCCACCTTCCCAGCCCATGCACCCTAAACCCGCAAGGCCCCATAGGCCCACCGGCAGCCATTTTCCCTTCCCGAGACCCCTGACTACGTGGGCCTAGCATGACCCCAGCCCCAGCGCAGCGTAGGCTCCAGACGCGCCAGCCCCCGTTGGGAGGGTGAGGGCTACCCTAGTGAGAGAAGACAAGGAGTTTCGATGGCACCTCCGGCCTCCCGTGAGAGACTGGTTTCTGGCACACCTCTGGTCTTCCCCCTGGGGGCCAGTTTTGAGTGCACCTCTGGCCGCCCCGAGTGCTAGCTCCAGACCTGCTGGGCGTCTGGGAATTCCAGGACGCATCCTCAAAGGGATCAAAGAACCAACCGCCGGACCTCACCCACGGGCCGCCCCACAGCCTCGGACCTCCGCCTTTGTGGGTCCGGACATCAAAGGGCCACTGGACTATATCAAGTCCCACCCCTGAACTAGCGGGCAGTTGTATCTTGGACAAGGAAGCCCTGCTGATCTGATCGCGGCTGAACTGAACCTCGTAACTCTTTGAGCCCTGCTGATGCTGTCGCGGCTCGTTCTTGGAACTGAAACATCGGAGCCCTGCTGACCTCGTCGCGGCTCGAGCTTGAATCTTGAAGACTCCTACCAAACCTTCTGAGCCCTACTGACGTGGTCGCAGCTTCTCCAGAACTTCCTCCAGAGCAAGCCCTGCTGACGTCGTCGCGGCTCGAGGAACCTTCTAGTCCGGCTGGACTATTGACGCTACCAACACGAGTTGAATCATCCTCAAGTGAGTAGGATCACCAGTGCGGCTACCATCTTCCGTATCCCCCCGGCTCGAGGATTGAGAGCTGTGCGCAGGGTACGCTACGTACTGGCCTATGAGACTAAGACTGTCCCGCTACCCCCTCCCTAAAGACTTGAGACTTTCTGCGATCCCTCGATCATTGTATATAAGAGTGATAATACTTTTTATGTGATTATAAAGAAGTTGATAACGAAACCCACGGTGTGGTGTCTGTTCATAAGTGTGGTGTGGTCCTCGTGTGTACGATTCACTACTTGAGGTCTTCCCCGGTGGAGAGCTCTCATAAGACTCGGCATTATTGGTGGGAGAGGCGGGTCACGGAGGAGTCTGGTACACATAACCTGGCCTCTGGGATCGCCCCTTCTAACAGTGGTTGTGTGTGTGGTTGTGTGTGTGTGGTTTTGTGTGGTTGTGTGTGTGGTTGTGGTTGTCTGTGTTGTGTTTGTGGTTGTGTGTCTGGTTGTGTGGTTGTGTGTGTGTGCTTGTGTGTGTGGTTGTGTGTGTGTGGTAGTGTGTGTGGTTGTGTATGTGTGGTAGTGTAGTGCAGTTGTGGGTGCAGTTGTGGGTGTGGGTGTGGATGTATGGTTGGGTGTGTTTGTGTGTGTGGTTGTGTGTGCATGGTTTTGTGTTAGTGTGTGTGGTTTGTGTGTGTGTGGTTTTCTGTGGTCGTGTGTGTGTGTGTGTTTGTGTGTTTGTGTGTGTGGTTGTGTGTGTGGTTGTGGTTGTCTGTGTTGTGTTTGTGGTTGTGTGTCTGGTTTTGTGTGTGTGTGTTTGTGTCTGTGCTTGTATGTGTGCTTGTGGTTGTGTGTTGTTGTGTGTGTGGTAGTGTGTGTGGTTGTGTATATGTGGTAGTGTGTGGTTGTGTGTGTGGTTGTGTGGGTGGTTGTGTATGTGGTTGTGTGTGTGTCCGTGGTTGTGTGTGTGTGTGGTTGTGTGTGTGGTTGTGTGTGTGTGGTAGTGTGTGTGGTTGTGTATGTGTGGTAGTGTATGTGGTTGTGTGTGTAGTGTGTGTGGTTGTGTGTGTGTGGTTGTGGTTGTGTGTGGGTGCAGTTGTGGGTGTGGGTGTGGATGTATGGTTGGGTGTGTTTGTGTGTGTGGTTGTGTGTGCGTGGTTTTGTGTTAGTGTGTGTGGTTTGTGTGTATTTGGTTTGTGTGTGTGTGGTTGTGTATGTGGTTGTGTGTGTGTGGTTGCGTGTGGTTGTGTGTGTGGTTGTGTGTGTGTGTGATTGTGTGTTTGGGTTTGTGTTACTATCCTTGTGGGGACTTGGGTGTGATAACACACTCACGCTGTGGGGACTTGATTGCACTGTGGGGACCTGAACCCAGGTCCCCACAAGGCAATGCCCTTTAAATAACAAAAAATGACTTCAGGAACATCTGTGTCAATTTTTACAACTTTTTAAAAAATTGCCTTGTGGGGACCTGTGTTTCATGAAGTGTGTTTAGATTTTTGCTCGCTCTGCCCCTGTAGAAAGGAGACGGTACTGCAGCCTTAAACACACTTTGCATTTAAACACACTTTCTTTACCAGGAACACATGCTAGCAGCAGAAAGCACAGACATTTGAAAGGAAAAGCTGCATAACACAGTGTTAAAAATATTTTTCATGCAAAGTAACCTTTTCCCTCTTTATTAAAGTAAACCTTTATTCACATGAAGCTTTTGAATTCAGACCATTTGTGTCTAAAATTGTTAGTTGTTTTATATACATTTCTAAAAGCAATTTGGGTCAGTTTTGAGTTAAGAACCTGTGAAAGTGCCTTGATACCGCGTCAGGATAGTCAGTGCTATATAGATAGACTTACAATATAATACGATCAACACAGAGCTGAAAATGACAAATTACACTGTTGTAATTAATCTTGTTAAATAGATAAATACGTTATGAATTCAGGGTAGCACATGAATGTAATAATTTGGACAGCTGACATTGCAGAATAACTACTTTTATCCTGTCTGAACTTTCTTTGATTGTACACAACCAAAATAAATAATACAAGCCACTTTTGTTAGTTTTAGTAATATTGATTACCTATTTTGGTGAAAAGCCCTTTTACAACAGTAAGTGATTAATAAATATGAAACGTAAAGACTTCACAAACACTTAATTTGATAATAACTACATCCTGTTTAAACTATCTTGAGGAACTGCTGATGTCGACGAAAAACGGCAGACAACGGCCCATTGTTCAGTTTAAACACAATTTATTATTGCAGAGTAATACAGCAAATTTTTAAAAGTATTTTTGTTATTTTTGTTAAGTGTTCACATTCGTTATTTACATGTATAGTGTAAATAAACATAAGCATGTTGCCATTCTTAAGTGACTACTGCGTGTGTAGATGCGAGAATTGTTAACTTGATTGGTTTACTGCAAAAAGGTCAAACTTTGCGCAGTGTGAGCGCACACAGGGCTCTGTTTGGAATCCTCTGCTCTGTGTCTCTTTACATCACAGAGTTTGAGAGCAGGCAGCTGAGGTGTGGCTGTGGCAGGAGGAAGCGCTGATCCATAAAAGCGGCCGCTTTGGAGTGCCTTTCGCCTACACACACCTCGGGATAAAGGATTGCATTAGCATATCTATAGCAGGTGGGCAGACGTCCCATCCCCCAGAGCAGCCCCTGTGCTTTCAGCATTCTCCCCAGAAAAGCTTTAACAAGCAGTTTTCAGCCTCAGAGTTCCCAGTCGTGGGAAGTAAGCGGTGGTAACACAGAGAGGCCTCACAGGTGTGCAGTCACCAAGAAGCCTTAACACTGTTTAGAAATAAAATATTTTTATAAAAGAACTGAAAAGTTAAGTTAAATTGCTCCTTTATTATTCTCTGCATTAAAGGGTGCTTTTCGTTCTTAGGTTTCCTACTTCGTATTTTTTTTAAATGGACCGAAATATTACTATGAAATTAATACTTTTATTTGGTAAGCTAGTTTACCCGACTGCATGTTTGGTTAATCAATTGTGCACTTAGCAATTCAAAGAGGGCACTGAAGGTTGTTAGTAACCCCAGCAGTAGGCAACAGTCTGACATTTGAGCACATTTTTGTTTTTTGTGATCATACACAGGCTCTTTGCATCACATCACATTACCATCAGCCTGGAGTTGAAACAGAATGATGGTACACAATTTAAGAAAATAGCTCTTAAGTGACCAATGTTCTATGGGTCGAGCCAGGATTTCACACAAATGCTCTCATTAACGACGTATTTTATAATCCTCCATAATATAAATGTACAGCAATACCGTCTCTGTGTAAACTCTATTTTTTATTTAGTTTACTTCTCAGAATGATCAACAACAGACGCAATCCAGCTGCATGAGGTGTTTATATACTCTATAATCGCACCATCTGACACAGTAGTGTAACCTGAAAGATGGCTTGCACTGTCTGTCTGTATGCCTTGTATTTTACAGTTTATCTGAGCCCTGCAGTCGTAAGCAGAGGCTGTGTGATGTACGTTATCGAAGAGAAAAGTATTGCAAGTGCAGAGTGTAAGAACTGTATTTGAAGGGATAGCTCTACTGTAATTTATCTGGATTTTGCACCTTTAGGATCCTTCATGTGTCACTGATTATTGTAATCAGTACACTAGGCTTAGACCATGGGTACTCACAAACATTTTCCCAGGGCCTGCAAAGTTTGGTCGTTTGTGTGACCGAGGGCCGTAAGGATGCCAGCAGGGTGGCGTGCAGTCAGTGTAGGGGAAGCAAAGCATAAATATTTAGTGGCTGAACAAAACTGCTCAATGTTAAGCCGGTATACCTAGGATGAATCCGGACTTCTCCACTTGACCAAATTGTGTGATCTGGACAATTGTTTTTTTTTTTATTTCCCTCCGTTTTCTTTATCATCATATAAGAGGAACTTGAAATACATGACCTAAGGATGCATGCTATTCAAAACCATCTCCTGTGCTTGGATGTAGTCACTAATGGCAATGAAATACTTCTGAATGCACTGCTATACTTTGATTTACTAAGGTGAAATAGTTTTACAGGTCAACTAAATACACTTTTAGAATTTTGAAAAGACTATCGTATTTTTACACATTTGCTGTCTTTAAAAATGTAGGTGTTCCTAAAGTTAAGGGCCTTGTTACTGCCTTTCCCTAACTGCAGTTAACCTTTAAATGCGTTCTTGCTATATATTTAACATTTTTCTTCATGTTAGTGCTGAGTCAAGTAAACAGCAGCCCAGTGCTGCTGCCCAGGGGCTGCATGCAAAGGTCAGGAGGGCCGTCATTGCACACCAGACACCAGCACTTTCCAGGGCACTACATCCCCCAACAGGCCCAGCGGCAGGCACCGCCAACGCACACCAGCCATGCCAGGAGGCACATAAAGGCCACTCGGGGCACCTGCGGCATGGGAGCCCGTCATTGCACACCAGGCACTAGCAGTTTCCAGGGGATTACATCCCCCAAAAGGCCCATCGGCTGGCACCGCAAAGTGTACCAGCAGCACCAGGAGGCGCATAAAGGCAGCTCGGGCTCCTGTGACTCCCGCGGCACGAGATGTGCGCTGGCCAAGGGCGGGCCCATCTACGCCTGTCAAAGCCCGGTGGAGGCAGGGCTGGGACACCCCTCTAACCCCAGTATTTCAGGTCGTCTGGAGCCTGCATCAAGCTGGGTAGGAAAGATCCAACCCTGAATTCTTGTCTAACTATCTCTATTATTGACTCATTATTATCCCTAGCTACTAATGCCATATCTAAAGAGCTAGCCCTTACAGAGCACAGACTCTCTCTGGGGGATGGTGCCTACGGCTCCAATGATGGCGAACAGTACTTTCTACCAGTACACCTGCTTCCTCAAAACTCAGTATTGAGCCCAAGTCGCGGCTTAACATTCAGGGGGCTTCCGAACATTGTGACCTCCCATCAAATAACACTGCACCTGTTATTGACATCCCTCCCTCCCGCACCCACTAACCTCACTGTCCTCTAGCCCCCTCCCTTTCTGACTACGAACAGTAAGAGGAAGAAAGGTCCCACTAAAGAATCTCCCTCAACCCGAGCAAAGAAACTCAGGAAATCATCTCCTCAACAAACAAGATCTAAGACCGGTTCTGATGTTTATGAACTCCCACAGTCGCTGGTCCTATTGGAAGACTCTCTCTATTAATCAGCCTGATATTATCACAATTGGATAATATTGAACAAAAAATCGAGGAGTTACTAGGCCCCAGTAAAGTTCCAACACAGCCACCCTTTACACAATAACCAACCATTACACCCTATGCACACCACAAATAATCATGTTGGTACCCTTGATGGAAGGAGGGGTAGAGGAGGGAAGAGTATGGGGTTTAGGATGAATGAAAGAGGGGAGGTAGAGGATATATTGATAGAGGTATAGGGTTAGAAATGGGGCAGTGCATTGGAGAGATTAGTAGAGTGAGGTTTGAGATGAGTTAGAGTGGAGGTAGAGAATATATTGCGCGAGATATATGGTGAGATCTATGGTAGTGCAAAGTAATAAATATAAAGATACATAAGTTCATGAAAGGTATCTAAATGCATAAGGAAGGTAATTTTTGTACAATACAGTTGCATAAACTAAGACTTTCAAGTGTTTTTGTACTTGTGTGTTTGTGTTAGGTATTAGATAATTCTGTACCATTACAGACCACTATCCCACCTGAAATAAAGGAAAAAGCTAAAAACCTTTATTTTCACACTATAATTCCTTCCATCAAGCTGAATCTGTTATCAGTTTCATATCTATAGCACCAAGAGGCTCCTAGCGTACATGTTTAACAAATGGCCAGATAATACTAAAGAATGAAGAAAATAACAAAACACACACAAGCCAATTTGCCTAGTAAACAAAATATGAAATGAAGCTAAGAAAAAGTAATTATCCTAGGCTAGACCCATGGCCTGGGAACAAGCCTGGTGTTATATATCAGCTTAACACATTGGGCCTGGCTTCAGATGGAGGAAATTCTTACAAAGAACTGCCGGTTACTTGCAAGAGGCATCTTAAAATGTGTATTATGATGGTGTAACAATTGAATTACAGCACAGTGAATGTTTAAGATTTACAGGTTTTAGCGGTCTATATTGAGCTAGAGGGTAAATCGAAGAAAAACGTGAAAATAAACTGAAAATCCACAAATAAACTTACAAACTTGTCTGCAATACACTTACTACCAATCCAAAATTAGGACATGATAGACCTATTCGACCATCATCTGTTTTTACAGTCCTGCAGACTTCTTTAGAAAAGCCAACCTACCCCTTGACTGGATGTATGAAAAATGGGCCCCATATGCCCCAAACAACATCACAGACAGGGACACCCCCATGCATGGCACCACTGGCCAGGGCCACTCAGCAGATAAGGTGCTTGTTCTGCTTCACATCAGCATCACATCTCTTGCAAGGACATGACAGGGGCACAACTGCCTCAAGGCCACTTGATGAAAATGAGGCCACGATCTGCTTCACAACAGCATCACTTGCAAGTACCACTACCACCCATCCATAGTACTGATGTCCGCGCCACTCAGCAGACATGGGGGCAGGTATGTGTGGCATCACTGCCCCAAGCACACACAGCTGAACCGAGGCCTAGCATGCGCCCCTGACCACCACCTCCATCACACTTGTGGTGTAAGGTGAGGACACACCAGGTGTCGCACAAATTCACAGCCATCATTCTCAACGCAGGATTTCTGCTCTCACTTCACCATGTTACCCTACAACCAACCCAGGAGTGCAGAAACCGAATCCAAGCACCTACATCCATCGATGCACAAGCATTGTGGGAAACCAGGCCTAACATGTTATTTCCAACCAAGTAACGCCCTTCAGTGGCAAGGTTTGTTAAAAATGATAAAAACGGATTTATCATTGAATGGACCAGTCAACCAATAAATTAAAGAGTTTCTATCCACTCGGCTGCTAGCGCTGTCCTATTAGAAGTTGGGCCACTGTCGCCAGCTTCTGGCGACAGCACCACCCCAGGCACCAACTGTAGGTGCTTCCATGCTACCTATCTCAATGTGCTGCTTTCATAGCCAGCACGAGCACTGTCTCCAGTGCCACAACCCACTAGGCGCTATATCCATGCTTACGCACATTCACAGCTCCTCTCTATCCCAACGACCACTTCCAACCAATGCAGGGGCCATAGGACGCAATGAGCCGCACTATCGCTCGTCCCTATTCACTATGTTCAGTCAGAAAACTGATAATGCGTGTAAACCTGGGATGTACTGCACGTACAGTGCCGGGTCACACGAAGAATGCCCTTACAGTACCCACAGTACGCCCGTGTGGTGCTCTTGACACAGCCCTCTGACAATTACCATTGCAATGTGTCTCCTCACCTCATGCAGATCTGCGGATTAAGTGCATGCTGCATCGCTCTCATGTGTAGCCTACACATCACAAGCTTGATTCCTGGCACAGACACTCAACGTTTTGTCCTCCCAACAACAAAAGCAAGAGCACTGAATCTAACAACGCTCCAAGTACAGACAAGTAAGGACAGCTCCTGAGAAAAAAATCAATTGAGGTATTCCTTGAAAAGTTGTGTCCAAAATGTCCAGGGCAGGTGGGGCCTCACTTGGGAGGTTGTTCATGAAACTCAGGCGCACACAACAGGACTCTTGGGGCAGGGTGTGGGAAGATGTGCACAGCAGGGGTAAAGGGATGGCCAGTGCAGGTGATGCTTTTCCTTTGTAAATGAATTGCTGCTGGCTTCATATCCCCCTGCTGTGCACATCTTCACACTCCATACTGCACAGCACATCAAATGTGCTTAGGTAAAATCGCTGCTCCAGGCAAGGATATCACCTCGTGGTACCCCTCTCAAAGAAAACAAAAGGTAGGGGCCAGGGAGGGTTGCTGAAACCTTCAGAGGCTGGCTGCCTCCGGCTGGTTCTGGGCCTCTTTGAAGGAGTCTTTAAGATCACATTCTCGGATTCTAAAGCATCTGAGAATAAAAGTGGAGGCTTAATACAAATGAAAGTGGGGAAACGGTTTTCATACTTTCATTATTTTAGATCACTGCAAATCAGGAAAGTGTGTTGTGTTGTCATCTGAACCTTGGCAGCCCGGGCTGAAGTTGACGACGGGGGGGGCTGAAGCCCGTTCAGCCCAATTGGTGTTGCACGCCTGGTGTAGAGTGAAGTGTAGTAGAGTAGAGTGGCAGAGAGTGTTGTAGAATGGCATGGAGAAGCATTGAGTGGAGTGTCATAGAGTGAATTGGTGTAGCGTAGACTGGAGTGGTGCCACATGGAATGTCGTAGAGTGAAGTAAAGTGGCATGGAGTGTAATAGTAGTGGAGTGGAGTGGCATAGAGCTGCATAGAGCATCGTAAAGTGGCATTCTGTGAGGTAGAGAGGAATAGCATAGTGATGAGTGTCATAGAGTGGACTAAAGTGACATAGAGTAGAATGGTGTAGAGGGTAGTGTTGTAAAGCGATGTAGAGTTGATTGGCATAGAGTGGAGTAAAGTGGCATGGAACATAGTCAAGTGTAGTGGCATAGAGTGTCAGAGTAGCATTAAGTGGCATAGAGTGGAGTCTCTTAGAGTGGCATGGAGTGGCATAGAGTAGAGTGGCATAGAGTGGCTAAAATGGAGTGTCATAGAGTGAGGTGTCATAGAGTGGAGTGGTGTGGCGTAGAGGGGAGTAAAGTGTCAGAGTGGAGTGGACTAGAGCAGATTAGAGTTGTATAGTGGCTCAGAGTGGAGTTGAGTGGCCGAGAGATAAGTTGCATAGAGTGGTGTACCGTAGAGTGGCATAGAGTGGAGTAAAGTTGGTTATAGTGGAGTGGCGAAGAGTGACATAGAGTGGAGTGGAATAGAGTGTCATAGAATGGAGTGATGTAGAGTAGAGAGGTGTAAAATAGTGTTGTAGAGCAGCGTAGTGTAGAGTGTTGTAAAGTAATGTAGGAGCTACATCTTCCTCGGAGTCCTACATTTCCACCTCAACATCCTCAACAACACTGCCATACTCCTTAAAAGCATGAACAATATTAGCCTCACCCATCTAGTAACCAGCCATACTCACAACCCAGGACACATGCATGACCCCATCTTCACGGCCAGTGACAGTCAAGTACAGTCAAGTCACGATTTCACCTAGAGAGACCACACCATTATCCCTTCGTCATCAAAAGACCCTCCCAGCACTTCCACAAAGCCTCCCAGTTCCCCCTCCACAGCTGGATCACAGTGTCAGACAGGCAGTGGACCGATGCCCTCAACACTTCCCACCCTGATACCGCAGCAAACCTAGAACAGGCTGTCAAGAACGTCTTTGTCTGAATCACTGACTGCACCAAAAGAGTCGCCCCCACCAAGCCCAGCAAATGCAAAAGATCCACCAAACAGAAAAGTTGGTACACAATGGAACTAAGAACCATGAAACAACTACAAGCAACTAGAAAGGAAATGGAGCGGTAGCAAGGATTCCACAGACAGAGCCACCTTCAAGACAGCCTTCAACCACTACCACCAGCTCCTGAAGGAGATGAAGATCAACACCCTGGCAGACCGCACTAAAGCCAGCCCAAATCACAGCAAAGAACTCTTCAACAACATAAGAGGGTTTTCCAACCCCTCAGCTACTGAAATCATCATCACCCCTTCCCAGGAACTTTGTGACACCCTGCAAACTTCTTCCATGACAAGATCTCTACCATCTACAAAAACTTAGAACCCCAACCCGCCCCCTCTGACCTCATCAGCCACCTCGTGCATACAAATGTGACCCCTGAACACCTACTCACTTCCCGGGACCAGCATACCCCACAGAACACCGCAGCCCCCATAGACTACTGACCCTACCACATCTGCAGACTCTGGAGCAAGTAAATAAGCAGTAAGCTTACTACCATTTTCAACGCATCCATTGCCACCACCACCTTTCCCTAATAAATGATAGTATTCATAAGTTAAACCCCTTCTGAAGAAACCATCTGTCGACCCCACCAAACTCAAGAACTCCCATCCCATTCCTGTGCTACCCTTTTTCCCCCCAGAGTTCTCGAAAAAAAACATCACTCCCCAACTGGCAGAACATCTGGAGAATAACAATCTTCTGGACACCTCCCAAACTGGATTTCACACAAACCACAGCACTGAAACTGCCCTGATCGCTGCCTCTGACGACATCAGAACCCTCCTTGACCAGGTGTAAATGGCAACCTTTATCTTCCTCGACCTTTCTGCAGCATTCAACACTGTATCCCACCAGGCCCTAATTAAAAGACGTCATCCCATTGGAATCCAAGGAGATGCCCTCACATGGATTGCCTCCTTCCTCACTGGGAGAACCCAAAGAATCTCCCTACCTTCGTTCACCTTGGAACTCAAAAACATCATCAGCTGCATCCTTCGGGGCACGTCCCTAAGCCACACACTGCTCAGCATTTACATGGCCCCTTTGGTCAATATCATCAGAGCCCATGGACTAAACCTCATATCCTATAAACACAAAACCCAGCTCATCCACTCACTCTAAGAAGACCTCACCACCACGAGGGCCAACATCGGCAGTTGTATGAGTGTCACAGACTGACTGAAAAACAACTGCCTGAAATTCAACACAGACAAAGTGGAAGAGCTGACCTTCAGCAACACCTCCTCCCCATGTAACGACTCCTCATGACCCTTCAAACTAGGACCATGGCTCTCCATCAGTACCAGATGAACCATCACTCAAGTCCTAGTCATCAGCCGCCTGGACGACAGCAACTCACTATACACAGGAATCACCACTAAACTCCAGAAGAGACTACAAACCATACAGAACGCGGTGGCCAGACTCATCTTTGACCGCCCCAAATAGACCACATCGCCCCTCACCTCCACTGACTCCCCATACAGAAGAGAAGTCAATTCAAAATGCTGATCCACACCTACAAATCCCTACACAACTAAGAACTAGCATACATCAACCACCACCTGAACGTCCACCAACTCTGCAGACACCTACGCTGCTCATCCCTCCATCTTGCACACAACCCCTGCGTCTGCTGAAGTAACAGTGAAGGGTTCTCCTTCTCCAACCTTGCTCCTAAATCCTGGAATGACCTCTCGTTTCACTTCCGGACCTCGATCTCTCTCCTAGAATTCCCGAAGGCACTTAAGACCGGACTGCTCAACTGAACCCACCCAAAGCAGCAAGTCCCTTAGCACCTGGATACCCTCACAGGTGATTACACACACTTTATAAATCCTGCTTGATTGAGTGATTAATTAGCATTGATTAGCTAGAACACCTCAGAAAAGTGTGTAGGAAGTGGAAGCCACTTTCAATTATTGACTCATTCACCTCCAATTCAAGAGAAAACCTGATTCTGAAAAATCTGATTAGTCACAAGAAATGAAATACAGTGATAAGGAACTGGAACACTATAGTGAACATGTTAGAGGCTATATGGGCACTAAAAGAATATAGGGATGAATCTGAAAAGACATATTGGTGGAGCAATGTACTCTATCCAAGGAAGTGATCCTTCAAACATTTTGGGTAGAATATATAACTAAACTATTTGGTGTTCAAAACAGCATAGCCCCTGTGCTCATATTTTACAGTTCTGTTCTTATTGCAATTGGGTTAACAAATTAAAAAGTGGGAGTGACTATTCCAATTGATTAAGGGAATTTTTTGATATCATTAGGCTCAGATGGCCTAAATAAGACAGAATGTTAAGCAAGCTCGTATTTGGTGCACCATGGTCTTAGTCTCAATTTTTCCAGTCATCGTAGAGAGCTTCCATGCACTGCAAGTATGAAAGGGAGCACTATTGGTGCCTATATTTAAGAGGATCAATAGTTTAATACTTCGTATTACAGACTGCTTGTCCTGCTATGTCCACCTACCAAAATATTCACCAAGATACTCTATTATGAATTACATACTTGGATAACCGTAAAGGAAATATTACCTTATAAATAGAAGACCATGTTGGCAATGTATAATGAAGTGACAATAGCACTCTTGGTTAGCCAGAGCTTTACATAGAATGTTGTTCCATATCATAGTGTGTTTGTCAACTTTTCTAGCACTTTTGAGTGTGATGCCCAAAAAGATTCCCTACTAGTGACTAGTTCACAAGAACTAAAACGAGACCTACTGGGTCTGAAATATTACAAGGCTGTGTGATTCAATATGGTCGCACATACCCCATATCATGGAGTACTGAAAGGTGCCATTGCTTGTTTGCCTTCTATGGCCTGTAGTCCTTTTTTTGAAATCGGAAAATTGATACACTGCTAATTCTTTAATCTATAGAATAAAACCATGATTTCATAGTATGCTCTTAGAGAGCCCAGCGTTTTTGCACTAAACTTCAGCTTTAAGGAGAAGCTTGCTACGATTCAGTGCTAAAAATCGTACATGGAGCACTTAGTGCAATATCTTTAAAGCAAGGTCAGACATTTTGCTAATACAATTCACATTAGAGTAGAAGTGCAAGCACATAGACAGTTCCCGGTGCATGTTGCAGATAATCTCTCAGGAATGCAAGATTCGAGTTTAAAAAAATATATATTAACAGATTTAAGGTAGCGTGTCTTTTGTTTTCAATTTAAATTGTTCTCCGTTTCTTTCCCAAATTGACTTGCTGGCTGTGTTTAAAAACAATTTGCCAGGTCAGTCAATGAGCCTTCTCACAGGCCTAAGACTCGAAGTTCCTATTCCCGTCACTGCAACCTTTTTAACAATACACTCGAAGGACAGCAGCTCCGCCCGATCCCTGCTCCATCCTCTGTGGCAACCCATCCCCCTCCCCCTCCTGTTGATGTGCAAGGTGAGGGCCCCCATTGTCATTCTTGTGGGCCAGGAAGAGGTGCGAACGAGCGCAGTCCCGGGCAACTCTGAATGACAAAGAGCCTAGACCTTGACACTGCCAGCTGCAGCCGAGCCGCTTTAACCCTCTGACCCCAGTGTCTGTAGATGTCTACCAACTGCAGAAACAAACTGGAGTCATCTTCAAACCAGCAACTTGTAACATTCTTTACCTTATCTAATGAGGCTTAGCCCCACAGACGAAAATCCCCCCCCAAAAATGTATATTGCAATTCGATGTGGTAATTTTTTTTGCCATAGAAAGCTCAGATTTAAACATTAATTTACGCACAAATGTTGCTAGCGTGCCAATGTCTGTGTGTGCGTTTTTTAATGTCCTTTACAGTCTATTGGTCCTTTTTTTCCAAATGATATACCTTTTACACGAACACCCTATGAGTAGCATTTGTTTAATTCAAAAATCTTTCATATCTCGTGGTGTTTTCCTCCAAGGTCAATGACATACCCACATTAGTAGGTAGTATCCCTGCCTTTAATAAAACGTTGCATGACTACTGCTCCGATCACTAACTTCTATTCTTGGCCATCTGTCATCATTTTTAGGTCTGGGCGAAACTTAAAACACACTATCGTAATTTGTGCAATTTTAGGATTTCTTATTACTCGAAAGTCCTGAAATTATGCCATTTCTCTATGTTGTGTAAATATGTGTTTTTGACAGCAGCATGTTACCGCAAACATATGGGGATAACGCATATGGCCAGAACAAAAGCGGATGTTGCTCTCTTCACCTGTGTTTTTATGTGATTTTTCCCCACGAAATATGTCCTTTCATCAAAATTGACATGAGGACACATTTCACGCTAAAATATAGTGTTAAATGATGGATTCGTATTTTGCATTATTATGCATGATTTTTTTTTATATGTAATGTAATTACACAAAAGCAAATTTAGTATACCCCTCTAATTGTTCTCATTTGACAAGCTCTTTGCCCTGTGCATGCTGCCAATTAGATGTCTAGGCTTTCTCTGATTGTCCCCTTTCTTTGGTGTACATGAACACAGAAAGCCACTCTCTTTCTGATTAGGCTAGCACTGTGTGGCCGACTATAGATGTGTTGTATTCCTACCAATATTATAATTTGTGTGCCTATTTCTCACAGCTCGTGCTCCATCAATAGGCACTACTCCCCAGAACAAAATAAAAGCACCTTTCTGGTAACTCACGCACAACAAAAAAACACTTCCCACATAGGGTGATAAATACAACATTCTGCAAGCCATGCACTCCCTGATGGTTTATTATGTCACCCATCCAAAAATGTGCTTCAGCATCACACACAGGGGTATGAAGCGCTATGTAGGAGCTATAGTACAATACAATTCAATGATAGCAGCACCCCAGTCCTTACTACTGGTAGCAGGCTGCTATTGGCTCTTAACCCCATCTGTGCCTGATAAAACTGCAACTGCTACGCATGTGTTCCATGCTCAGAATAGGATTTGTCTACATTGAGCTCTTCTTCTCCTTCAGTCCTGGTGCCGCTGTACCTGCTGCACTAATGATAGCTGTGCCCCCGTGCTCTAACCTGGGGGCAGCTTGCACTGTGGTCCTCAGCCATCTGGGCCATGGGAGTAAGTTGCACTGGGCTCCTTACATCGTTATCCCTGGATTGACTCTACCTGCAGCACTAAGGTTAGCTGCATTCCTGAGCAGGAAGCATGCTGCAGATGGCTCCTCAAAGATCTGAGACGCGGTGCCACTGCACCTGCTGCACTAAGGTAAGCTGCATTCCTGTGCTGAAGCATGCTGCAGACGGCTCCTCAAAGGTCTGAGCTCCGGTGCCACTGCACCTGCTGCACTAAGGTAAGCTGCATTCCTGTGCTGGAAGCATGCTGCAGACTGCTCCTCAAAGGTCTGAGCCCCGGCGCCACTGCACCTGCTGCGCTAATGATAGCTGCATTCCTGTGCTGGAAGCATGCTGCAGACTGCTCCTCAAAGGTCTGAGCCCTGGGGCCACTACACCTGGTGCACTAATGATAGCTGCATTCCTGTGCTGGAAGCATGCTGCAGACGGCTCCTCAAAGTTCTGAGCCTCGGCGCCACTGCACCTGCTGCACTAATGATAGCTGCATTCCTGTGCTGGAAGCATGCTGCTGACGGCTCCTCAAACGTCTTATCCCCAGCGCCATTGCGCCTGCTCAATCCCCATGTCTGGGTTTTCCCAGCAGTTCTCTCAGAAGAATAAACTTCAATAAAAGTGGTGATTAGTTTTCCCATTTACATCAGTCACCACATAGATCTCTATCGAAAGCTTACATGGAAAATCTGGAGGTGGCTCCACTAGGAAGCTTGTCTGTGTAGAGCGGGGTGTCATATAGTGGCCTAGAGTGTTTTAAAGTTGAGTGGTGCAGAGTGGCATTGAGTAGAGTGTAATTGAGTGTTGTGGAGTGGACTAAAGTGGAGTGTCAGAGTGGATTGTGGGGGCGTAGTGTGAAGTGGCATAGTGTAGAACAGAATGTCGTAGAGTGAAGTGAAGTAGCGCAGAGTGGAGTAGAGTGTTGCAGAGTGGAGTATAGTGGAGTAGAGTAGAATGGAGTAGAATGGAGTGGCATAGCGTAGAATGCCATGGTGGAGTGGTATAGAGTGTAGTAGAGTGGCATGTGGCAGAGTGAAGTGTATCACAGTGGAGTAGAGTGCCCTACAGTTAAGTGGCGGAGAGTGTCATAGAGCAGAGTGGCCTACAATGAAGAAGCTCAAGTTTGACATCCTTCATGCCTTGCAGAATTCTTAAGTCCTGCTGCCGTCATTTAGACTACGATTAAAAAAGGGGGTGGTGATGAACAGAGTGTCTGAATTAAGCAGACCACTCTTACCCAGTCAAGAGATCAGGGCTTGATCCATCACCGTTATTTAGCTCACTGCATCACCCCAGTTCAGAACCTGGCTATATGCAAATTAGTCTGACCCAGTGCCTCATGGAACAGGGCAGACCAAACTACCAAGCCAATTCTTCACCGGAAAGTAGACAAGCTTCCGGGGACAGGTTTCTGGCATTTCAGCCGTCGTCGGCCCGGCTTGCTTGAATCCTGGTGGTGCAGTGAGCAAGGGACTCATGTCTGAGAAAGAAGTGTCGATGGTTCTCCCCCGCCAGGTGCCGATCGCCCCCAGCCTCCCCGGGCGCTGGCTCCACCCCCCTGCTGGGTGTCTGGACTCCCTCATCCCGGACCTCCCGACCTCCAAGTGCGAGGGTCCGGACATCAAAGGCCGCCAGACCTATAACTGGGGCAGCTCCAGAGCAGGAAGGCAGTTGTATCCTGGAGTCGAGAGACACCGAGAAGAACTCATCCTTGACGGACTGCTGGCGCTGCCGCAGCCCTACCTTGTGAACTGTCGTCCTGCCGCTGGCGCTGCCGCGGCCCTCTGCAAATCTACATCCTCGTCGGGACCTGCTGGCGCTGCCGTGACCCGTTGTAACTATCATCTTCGTTGGGACCTGCTGGCGCTGCCGCGATCCGTTGTAATCACCGTCCTCGTTGGAACCGGCTGGCGCTGCCGAGATCCGTTGCATCTACCACCTTCATCGGGACCTGCTGGCGCTGCCGCGGCCCGTCCCTCAAGAAACACCGAGCTCGAGGATTGTGAGCTATCCATCATCTCATCGCAACTACCAGTTTGGTAACAAGACTGTCCCGCTACCCCCTTTCCCATCCAAGAGACTAGAATCGAGGGGACCCCTGAGTCCAGACCTCCTTGTACCATTCTACCGTACTTCAAGATTGCTTATAAAGAACGTTAAATCTTATCTTTGTGTGGTGCCTATCTGTGGGGGCGAAGTTACTTGTCTGTACGATCGCTGGAGACGGCTCTCCCCGGAGACCTCTCCCCTTGTCCTCGGCCGACCCTCCAGGTCCCGTCTAACAGGTACGCTACGTACTGGCCTATGAGACTAAGACTGTCCCACTACCCCCTCCCTAAAGACTTGAGACTTTCTGCGATCCCTGGATCATTGTATATATGAGTGATAATACTTTTTACGTGATTATAAAGAAGTTGATAACGAAACCCACGGTGTGGTGTCTGTTCATAAGTGTGGTGTTGTCCTCGTGTGTACGATACGCTACTTGAGGTCTTCCCTGGTGGAGATCTCTCATAAGGCTTGGCATTATTGGTGGGAGAGGCGGGTCACGGAGGAGTCGGGTAGACATAAACTGGTCTCTGGGATCGCCCCTTCTAACAATGGTGGCAAGCGACGGGATAAGAGCCTACGTCTAGTATCGTACAGTAAAGCGACCCGAACAAGGGCAACCATGAGTCTCACCGGAACCAGCGTAAAAACCGCATTTTAGAAAGAAAACCTGGAAGATTATACCCACAAAGAATTAAAACAATTCTGTAAAGATTTCCACATCGCTACCACTGGGCTGAGCACCAAAGACGACTTCCAGAAAGCCCTGACGGCCTGGGTAGAAGCCGGGGCCCCCCTCCCCACGACAGAAAGAAATGGTGAAGAGGAGGAGCCGCCGACCGAAACTGACGGCCTGAGGGAAGAGGGATCCGAATCCCTGCCACGGAATGCCAGCACGGAGAGAGGTCTGTCGATAGAAGAAATGGCAGACCGAGAGCGCAACTGAAACCATGAGCTGGAACTGGCCCGACTTAAAATCGAAGGAGAAATAAAGCTGGCGGAAAATAAACTAGCCGTAGAGCAGTTAAGGCTGCAAGGAGAATTGGAAGAAAAGAAGCCCCAGCGGGAGCTGGGAGAAAAGAGGCTCCAGCGGGAGCTGGAAGAAAAGAAACTCCAGCGGGAGCACGAAGGAAAGAAACTCCAACTCGAACACGAGCGCAGCTTGAAAGACCTCGAAATTAAAGCCCGGAACGAAGAGACCCGACCCCCGGGCAACAGAGACCCTGGACCCCCGGTCGAACCAAAAGTACACATCCCCAAGGATGTAGTGAAGGAATATTATAAAAATTACGATATCCAGAAGTCGTTCAAAGCGTACGAGGTCGCCATGACCGCCCACCGAGTACCTGAGAAGGATTGGGGGGCCAGATTATGGGGCCGCTTCCTCAGCGAGGAAAGAGACACACTGCTGGATCTGCCCTCCCCCGTCATGAACTCCTACACCCATATGAAGACGCCCTCATGGCTCGTTATGGGCTCACTCCGGAAATGTACCGGCAGAGATTTTGAGACTGCAAAAAGATCCCCGGCACCACATGGGTAGAATATGTGAATTTCTACAGCCGAGCTTTGGAAGGGTGGATCAAAGGTAGCAAAGTGACCACCTTCCAAGGACTTGTAGACCTCGTCGCCTATGAACACCTATCCAACAATTGCTTTGTAGAACTGAGACAGCACCTTCTGGATAGCAAGTTGGCCGACCCCCGGAACTTGGCTGTCGAGGCTGATCGATGGGTGAACACCAGAGTCCCTCGAGGGCCCGTGGGGGACTATAGCCGAAACGAACAAGGATCTCCCCGTCAGAGAGGCGCAGGGAATCAGAATAGACAGAGGGGTTCCCAGGCAGGGCCTCCCCGCAGTCCCCCTAGGAACCAGCCAGGGATCCCCCCGCCGGACGCAAAGGCCGGATTCCCTCCCATTAGACTAGGACCCAGAATAACCACAGCCTGCTACCGATGTAATCAAACAGGGCACTATACCAATGACCCCAACTGCCCCCTGCTCAAGAAGACCCCTGCTGCAGGTCTCCTTGCGCGCCACCGCGCCAACGTAGCCCTAGAAGAAGAAGAGGAGATGGAGGACCCTAGGGGTGGGAACCAGCAGCCATGACCTTAGTTTCCCTGGGGGATAGAGAAATGGTCCACGGAACCTTCCTGCCAGATAACACAGAGAAATAGATCTCCGCTGACAACTCCGTCCGCACCTGTGGAATAGCTCAGGTCCCATTCGAGTGGGAGGGCGTCTCCGGAGAGTTACAAGTTGCAGTCCGCACCGACATGCCCGTGGACTGTCTCCTCGGTAACGATCTAGAGAGCTCCCCCTGGAAGCAAGTAGAACAAAAGACTCACCTCGAGATGGTGGGCCTACCCGAGTGGGCCTGCGTGACCACCCGATCCATGACGGCCCGGGTGGACGCCCCCGAGGAGGTGACTACCGAAAACCCTCGCCCCGTCTCCACCGACCTGGAGGGTAGCGGGCAGACAGAAGGCCTTGACCTCTTTCCCAGCGAAAGCAGAGACCCCGACCCCGGTCCCTTGGACCATGCTGGTGAGCCAGCCCTGAGCACGGACGATCTCCCTGAGTTGGCCCAGTGGCACCAAGAGGGGGGGCCCTCCCGAGAGGAGTTCTGCCTGGAGCAGACTTCTTGTCCCTCTCTAGTGGGGCCGCGGCAGCAGGCCGCTGCCCAGGGCGCCGGTGACCAGTCCGGCTCCCACCACGTCTATTGGGAAACTGGCCTGCTATATAGCAAACAAAAGTCCGCCGAACTAGGGTCAGCCCGAGTGCTGGTGGTACCCCTACGTTTCCGCGGATTTCTACTGAACCTGGCTCACGATGTGCCCTTGGCGGGACACTTGGGTCAAGACAAAACGTACCACCGGTTGGTCACCCATTTCTACTGGCCACAAATGCGCTCTGATGTGGAGGCCCACTGCAGGTCTTGCCCCACGTATCAGGCCAGCGGAAAGAGCGGAGGGCGACGCAAGGCTCCTCTCCAACCCTTCCCGGTGGTCAGTACCCCCTTTGAACGGGTAGGAATCGATATCGTGGGGCCCCTCGACCCCAGAACGTCCTTAGAACACCGGTTCATTCAGGTCCTGGTGGATCACGCCACCCGATATCCCGAGGCCATCCCCCTCCGAACGGTGACAGCCCCCGTAGTGGGGAGGGCCCTCATGGGGATCTTCTCCCGGGTGGTGTTCCCGCAAGAAGTAGTGAGCGACAGAGGAACGAACTTCATCTCCAAGTACATGAAGTTTCTCTGGCAACAGTGCGGGGTGACGTACAAGTTCACCACCCCGTACTGGAGTTCTGGACTTTTTGGTTCCGTCCAGAGGTGTCAGGGTACAACACCCAAAGACCCCGGAGTCCCACCTGCCTTGGTGCACAAATGAACAGAAACACGGGCTTCTCGATGGTGGCGTCAAAGACCAAAGGTTTATTACTGCAGGGACACAGAAGTCATAGATACTACACACGGGCAGTAACCAGGAGCCTGTTCGATTTGCACAAAGTGGGTTTCTCCTTATATACCAAAAATTGTGCTCTAGGCAAATATTTCACATGTCGGTACATTCCCAAACCTTTTGTGTCTAAACAATAAATATTTGGCGTTACACAGGAACTGTCGATAATATCTGATACCAAACATCACGAAGAGGGGTTCCCACCAGTCCATCACAATCCCTTGTCAATATTGTATTCAGGAGCCGGACCGCCTCATCGTAAAGTTCGTTACCTCCCCCTAATAAAGGCCCAGAAGGAAAGGAGCAGAGCCAGGTGCAGAAGATAGAAAAGCGGGATAAGAGATGTTTGTGGGTTGTAAATGGGCAAGGCTACCGGCTTCGGCCGCCTAATCATGATCAGGTACAATGGACACGAAGACCAGTTTGGCAGGACTGGCCTCGGGCAGAGGAGGCAGCCTTTGTCGAGTCATGCAGCTACAGCGTGATCTGGTTTAAGGTGCACGTGTCACGTAAGAGGTGAATCTCCGGCTAAAGCTACGTGTCCTTAATCAAAGTGGAGTGAATGAAATGATCAGAGGCTATTGCATATGTGAGGGCAAGGAACCACAAAATGGCGGCCACGACTAAGATGGATGCCGTGTGTATATCAGAAATGTGTCGGTGGAAGGAGTGCTCTTGCTCGTAGCGTAGCGAAAACACTAGGATATACTAAATGGATCATTTGCGGTTCACTGATATCATTTTTATGTATTTCCGACAAACTTGAAAACACGGGTTCAAGTTGTCACGGAACCGTCACGGAACCTCAGACCCTCCTTTTGCCCTTACATAGGCAATTACTCAATCTATGTCTGAATCTAGTTCTATGTTCATCAGGTCAGTGACATGCTGTTGTATCATCATCCTTTCTCGTGTCTTTTCTCCAAACGCAGGTGGTTTTCTGAGACAAATTGCAGTACAAAGACTACGCAGAGCAGGACCACACTGGATAATCAGACAACATGAGAATAGGAATACTAAGATGACACCAATGACCATTAGAATCTTCCATCCCCACGCTGAGATCAGAGTCCAAACCCACTCCATGAAGGACCAATTTCCCTTGTCTACATGTATGGAGTCCGAAATCTTGTGCAACTTAGAGATCGCCTCGTAAACTGTTGGAGCATTATTAGGAATAAAGACACAGCAGCTCGATTGGATCATTCTGCATACCCCACCTCGATCTGCAAGTATAACATCTAGAACCATACGGTTCTGTAATGTCATGAGCCTATCCGCCTGAAGCTCAGCTGTCAGATTGCTAAGGGCACCAGCAGTTTCGGTAATAGTAGATTCAACTACCCGTGTTAGCTGACGTATGTTTCTACTATTGGCCATAGGCCCCCAGAACGGAAGGAAGCCTTTGAAGAAGTCTCCAGCTTCCTGGCCAGCGGTATCTTCCTTGCTGAAAACACCTCTTGCTACTCTTGTTCTGTGGTAATCCGGTGAAGCAGTGTATGTTGGAGGCAACAATCGAGCAATATAACATGATCCTGAGAAGTCGGCAGGCAACCATGTATAAGCTCTGTCTCGACAAATGAAGTAGGTACCCCTAGCAGTGAGGAAGGCAGGGGAGGAGTTAGCCGAAAACACATAAGTCTCTACGCACTCACTCCTCCCTAGCTGAGCTCTCGGATTTCTCCCATTACCTTGCAGACAGACCTGACCTCGGTGAGGTACGACCCAGATTGGAGTTGAGCTTCTACGCTTGTTTTCTCCTAAACTAAGGCGATACTCTGAAGTATTCCAACTTAAATATACTCGCAATTCGTCTCTAGGGTAAGATGGAGTATTATTGACATCCTTAACCATGTCAATAATTCCCTGGACTAAGGCTTTGTTGGCAGAGTTATATTTAGTGGAACGTGGTGGACGTGGAGGATAGGTTTCAAGGGCATAAGCAAAGATGGTTTGGAAGGCCTGAAATGATCCATTATAACTGTAAGGCAAAACCAAATAGGGAATACCTTTATCCATAGTGTGAGGTATCAAGCCACACACCCAGCAGTCTGTAGTGTTAACTACCAGTTGGTGTTGATGCAAGAGCTGTACAAAAGTGTTATTAATGAATTCTGAGCGTCGGGCTTGCTCATGTTCTGGAAATGAGTGAAAAGAGTGTATAGAAGAAACAGTAGAAATAGCTGGATCAAGGGGAGGCACTGCAGAAACTGGCACGAAAATCAAATTTATGCTAAAAACAATTCCACCCACCAATGTTGCTAAAACAATCAAAAATGTAACGGCACATTGCATCAAGAAACATTTGCTGTGAAGAATTCTATTTAGTCTGTTTCTGCGAACGTAAATCACATTTTCTCGTTGCAGCGCAGGAAGTTCCATCTTCTACAATCCGCTCGCGACCACTGATGATGTGTGCGTAGATGAAAATGCCTCTGTCAGCCCTGGGAGTTCCCAAAACTAACAGAAAGATCGACCTTGTGTCAGACCCCTGCAAATTCAAACTAGGCACACAGCCACGACCCTACGGCTACCCAGACGGCAAGGCAATTAAAAAAAACAATAGACAATAGCAAACTTCCTGGCTGAAAAGCAAAAGTTCAATATATATATATATATGTCAAAATCACAATATGCAGTTGCCTGCTTTATTTGTCCGTTTTATGGCTTCTAGGGTTGTATCTCTTCTTCGCTGGTACTGTTTGATCGGAAAATAGTGTATCACTAGCAGTTGTTGTAGAGTTTAAGTTCGCAGATGGCAAAGTTTCTTTTGATGCTGGAGACAAATGTTCAATGTTCAAAGCAGTCTTTTCAGGAGGAGAGTCAAGTTTCAAAGTGTCAGTAATCAAATCGGCATCGCTGAAAGGGACAAATTTCGGAGTTATTTCAGATTCGGAGGCACCAATTCCCTTCTTCACCCAGTCGTCGTAGGGCAGCGGCAGTGGAACACGCTTTACGTGAGAAGCGTGGATCCAGTGCTTGCGGCCAGCAACACGTACAGCTGTCCTCGTCGTCAGCAGGACCTGGAAGGGGCCGATGTAGCGAGGCTGAAGATTCTTTGTCCTCGCGAAGTTCCGGACCACAATGAAGTCACCCGGTTTCAGTTGATGCCCTGGACTCTCCGGAGGCTTTGGTAGTGCATCAAAAACCTGTTGATGAATAAGACTTAATTTAGCAGTCAAGTCGTAAAGGTAGTCTATTAACATAGGATATTCAATGGAGCAAAACCTTTTAGGCCTTGGCACACCCCAGATATTTGCTGGGCGGCCAAACACAATCTCATATGGAGAAAGCCCTATTCTAGAATGCACTGTTGCTCTCGTTGATAACAAAGCCAAGGGAAGTGCGTCTGGCCAAGCCAAACCTGTGGATGCTTGTATTTTGGCTATTTTAAGCTTGAGGGTGCCATTGTAACCCTCGACTAAACCAGCAGACTGGGGATGGTTCGCACTATGAAATTTTTGTTTCAATCCTAGACCAGCACACACACTCTGCATAACTTTCCCTATAAACTCACTTCCGTTATCTGACCATACAATCCGTGGCATTCCGTACCTAGGGAAAAATTCTTTTAGAAGAATTTTGGCAGTAGATAGAGCAGTGTTGTCTTTTAGTGGGTATGCTTCTATCCACCTGGAAAAAGCACAAACTACCACCAGGACGTATTTTAAATTGTTGCAGCGTTCCATGTGAATGAAGTCTAGCTGGATCACTTCAAAGGGACAGGAAGGAGGAGCAAAATGACCAGCTGGAGTTGGAGTTCCCTTGCCAGGATTATGCATCAAGCACACCATACAATTTTTCACCACTCTCTCTGCACACTTACTGATTCCCTCATTCTTCCAGACCGGAGCTAACATCTTACATATCCCTTTAGAACTTATGTGCGCCACTCCATGCGCCATCGTCACTACTGCAAGCACATACGCATCAGGCAACATCCAACGCTGCTGTTCTGTCAAATCGATCCAACATCCATTCGAGTCCAATTTGCCCGTACTTTCTCTCCATACGCGTTTCTCTTCCTCAGTCGCTTCTTTCTGAATCTCTTTCACACTTTCCATTGTGTCCTCACACATTCCAGACTCAGCAATCCATCTTGCAGACGTAGCAACATACATTCTACTCATCATGTCTCTAGCTGTTTGTTTAGCGGTCTCATCAGCAAAGGCATTTCCACGACCAACATCATCTGTGATTGCTTTATGAGCACTGCACTTCACAATCGCAACTTCAGTCGGTAAGGTTAGAGATTCCAACAAGTCGTTAACTAGCTGACCATGCTGAATTTTAGTCCCATGGGACGTAATGAAACCCCTTTCTCTCCACAACCGGCCAAAACTATGGGCCACGCCAAATGCGTACTGACTATCTGTAAACACATTCACTCTCTTTCCTTCAGCTAAAACACACGCTCTCGTAAGAGCTATTAATTCTGCAGCTTGGGCAGAATTCTGACTTACTCTTGCAGTCTCCACAATCGTCTTCAAAGTCGTTACCGCGTAGGCAGCAGTTACATCACCATTCTCCAATTTAAAACATGACCCGTCCACATACAGCGTACCCTCCGGGTCGGATAGAGGAGTATCCCTCAAATCGATGCGACCTTTTGTCTCTTCCTCCGTTCTAAAATAACAGTCATGTGGCTCAGAATCACTCGACTCTTGATCAGTCGGCAACAATGTTGCTGGATTCAATACATTGCATCTTTTGATCTGAATATGACTCGCTAATAACGTCAACTCGTAACCAGATAATCTCGCACTAGTAAGGTGTTGTGTCTTCGTTCGGTTCATGAGTGTATCCACTGCATGAGGAACCATGACCACTAGCATATTGTTCATCACCAAACCAGCAGATTGTCGAATGGAAGCTGCAGCTGCCGCTGTAGCCCTCAAACAACTAGGCAATGCTCTAGCTACCGGATTTAATGTTGATGAGAAATACGCACAAGGGCGTTGTTTGTCACCAAACTTCTGTGTCAGAACACTCAACGCGCAACCTTCTCTTTCGTGAACGTAGAGCGTGAATGGCTTGCTATAATCAGGTGTACCCAATACAGGAGCTGAACACAGTGCTTTTCGTAATTCAATAAAACTCTCTTGACATTCATCAGACCATGGCACCGGACTCGGAACATTTTTCCCAGTCAAAGCTACCAATGGTTTCGCTAAAAGAGAAAAATTTGGAATCCACTGCCTACAGTAAGAGGTAATACCTAGAAAGGCACGTACTTCCCTCTGTGTGCGTGGAACACTCATCTGCATAATTGCTTTTATTCTTTCTGGGGTCAACTTCCTTCCCTCCTTTGATAAGAGGTGACCTAGGTAGGTTACTTCTTGGCAGCAGTATTGCATTTTGGAAGGTGACACCTTATGATTCAAATTAGACAAATGGTGCAATAGTGAAATTGTAGCTGCTTTGCAAGTTTCTTTGTCATCGGCAGCCACTAAAAGGTCGTCTACGTACTGTACTAGGGCAGAACCTGGAGGAAGGACAAAAGAATCTAGCTGACTTTTTAAAGCTTGACTGTAAATGGATGGACTCTCACAGTAGCCTTGTGGAGCGCGTTTAAATCTGAAACTGCGACCTCCTAAACAGAAGCCGAAAATATCCCTACTTTCTTCAGCTATTGGAATGCTGAAAAATGCATTCTTGAGGTCTATAACTGAGAACCACGTAGCTGTGGCAGGAATCAATGTTAATAAGGCAGTAATGTCTGGCACTACAGGAAACTGCGGAATTACAATCTTATTAACTTCTCTAAGGTCTATGACAAACCTATAGACTGGAGGCTTTGTAGGATCAGTTCGTTTCAAGATCGGTAATACAGGACTGTTACAGACATTTCCTCGCGTTTCTTCAACCACACCTTTTGTAATCAAATCTTGCACGATTAGTAAAAGTGCACGTTCCCCTTCATTCGAGATTTTATATTGAGGAATTCTTGGAAATTTTACATTCGCTTTCAAAGTTACTACATATGGTGGAATTTCTAGTAGACCTACATCATTGGGACCAGTCGCCCAAAGAGAATCAGGGAGTGAACGTAGCTCCGGCGGGAGTGCGTCCATTGACAAGTACATCGGAGAGGTGAGTCTTTTACCCAAAGTAAGCTGTACTCCTTCCGGAGAACAGTACAATGTCGCATATAGTCGTTTTAACAAATCTAAACCAAGCAGATTTTCATTACAACCTGTCGTCAAAATCAGGGGTGCTTTCAATTGACACGGTCCAACAGAAATAGACAAAGGACCAGATATCGGATTGTACACAGGGGCGCCTGAAAAACCTACGGAAACATTTGTTGAGCCAGACAAAGGTGCGCCAGGGAGTTTCGCATGAATTATAGAACTTTTTGCGGCACCAGTATCCAACAGAAACGGTTCGATTACACCTGATGTTGCTACTGCGACATAAGGCCCACTCTGATCCACTGGAACTGATACTACTCCCTCTCTCTGTCCATGGCTGTCCTAGTACCCATTTTGTTGGAATCCCTCATCAACTTCACAATAATCCTCAACAAGATATTGCTGAGATCTATTCTGTTGAGCTGACTGTACATTTCGTTGATCAAAGTGATTAGAAGGACGATCATTCGTTTGCGGAGGCATAGCACCTCGCCCTCGACCTCTAGAATTCTGCGCATAACCACCACGACCTCTCTGAGCTGCTGCTGCATTATTTTGCGCTAAGATCGGACATTCATTTTTATAGTGACCCTCTTTCTTACAGTACGCGCACTGATTCCACTGATATTGAGGCCTTGATGTACTATAATCTGTCCTTTGATATGAGTTTTGCTGTGTATTAGTCTGATTCGTACGAGGCGGATACGCCTGCTGTAAAAGAACTTTAGTTTTTAAATCTTTCGTTTTCTTCTCTGATTTCTCCTTTTCCTCTTTATCCCTATTTTCGTAGTACTGTGCAGTCGCAAGTATTTGCGCTGTCGTAGATACAGCCCACGCACTTTCTGAGTCTTTCAATTTATTGCATAATTCAGGTAACAAATTATGCACAAATTTATCGACAAACAATCTCTGTCCTCCTTCAGTGCTCATGTCCTGACCACTATGATCTACAAAAGTCTCTTCGAACCTCGTGAAGAAGTCGGAGACACTTTCGTCTTTCTTTTGCTTGCATGCGGATAATTTATCCCAATTAACACGCAACGCAGGCATCAGAGTCTTCATTAAATCAATTATTCTACCTGGCAGATTAGCAATCAAAGGTTCGGGTTTCGCACCACCTATTTGTTGAGCATCTGCTGCAGTGATAGCTGCCCAATCACCACCTAAAGCAGCCTGATGATCCTCTCTACGAATTTTAGCCCACACTGGTTGCGGAACTACATTACCAAACAACATATCAATGTCGGCTAAGTTCATTATACAAGCCTCAACTGTCTGCGTCAATTCCTTGTAATATCCGGCTGGATTCTTACGTGGATCTGGCAAAGCCTGTTTCACTGCTAACACTTCTGCTCGCTTCCATGGAATATGTATCCATACTCTTTGGAACTGTGCTGGAGCAGCTGCAATACCTGCATTTTGATCAGCTTGCACAGCTTCGCGCCAAATTGGAGGAACCTCCCTCATAGGATATTGGCGACTTGGCTTCACTTTACCTTTTTCTAAATCTCTCGGTGAACGAAGAGATGGATCATTTCTAAAACTCAAAATAAGTTCCATCGCTTCCTGTATTTTATCACCCACTATCATTCCTGCAGCAAACTCCTTTTGAACTTTAATTAAATCTTCCAAATCTGATTCGACATCGTCTTCTTCTATTTCCTCACGTAACAACGAGCACATCTCGTCAAAGACGTACCGTTGCGTTGGCTCTCCCCATTGCATAAATGTCTCTAACACATCTCTCGTACTATATCTTCTAACTTTCGTAATCCATCTGAGAGCCGTGGAGTCTAAAACTCCCCGTTCTTCAGTACTTGGAAGCTGACTCCGTCTCTGAACAGAGTCAGGAGTAGGAGTCTTAATCAAGGTTTTATATATAGGAGACAGCATATTAGTAACAGAATCAGTGATTCTTCGACGAACAGAAAGTGGAGTTAGTACACTCGCAGACATAGAGAATGCAGTAGAGGTAGGAATAGATGACGACACAGTAGGAGTATCGAGAAAAATAGTTTGAGGACCAGTAGGTACAGTGGTAGGTATAGGAGCTGGCAGTGCGGGAAGAGGAGGAGCTGTAGGAACATGTACATTTACCACAGGAAGTATAGGAACTTGATTCTGAGGAACAGGAGCAGGAACACTAGGTTGTCCAGCAACCGGCAATTGAACATTCGGGATGAGTGGAGCCGTAGCACCTTGTGCATACGGTGGAGGTGAACGTAACAGATAAGATAGCAGAGGATCGTTTTCGGAATCCTCCAGTGTCTTAGCCATTTTCGATGGCAAGGCAGGATAGCACTTGTCAATCGCTAAGTTATGCTCTCTAATGGCTACATTTATGGCCTTTTCACACTCGTTAGCCTGCAACTGTTTAGTCGCTTGCTCTAGAGTTAACTCTTCTTGTTCTTTTTGCTCTTTCTTCAACCTTTTCATTTCTCTCTGTTTGGATTCTTTCCGCCAATAACGAAAAGAGTCAAACATTGCCGGCCGGGCTTTCTTCCTAAACAATTTCGCTTCTAAGTTGTCAAGAATCTCTTGTTCAAAACTACCATGTAGTGGCCAACTAAGGACACCATCCTTCCTACAATAACGGACCCATATCTCATTATAAGTTATAGGACCCACACCATACTTACAGTATAAATCATATAGGGGAGTCCCAATCGGAGGAACCAGACAAGAGTCCTCTAATTGTGAGTCACTGTTGCAACTAAAACAAGACAACATTTTCCGACTTACCATTTTCAGTCCGGAACACAAAACAAACAAACACGAAACAAATTTGTGCACTTGAACCAAGAACTTAGGCCTACCAAAAACGAACTGATGTATCGATACCCAAAACTAAACCAAATAGATTATCGTAACTAGAACAACCAAAGATAATCTTACAAAACCAAACCAAACCAAGAACCGATCAAGGATTTTTAACAATCCTCACAAAAGTAACTAACCAGCTAGCTATCACTAAATACTTAACTGAGTCACTGAAGACGTCACCAAGGAGAAACCCGTCACGTTTCGCCGTACTAAGGACTGCACCACTTCGGGTCCAAGACAGGGCGACGGTCAAGGCAACGGCCCACTGCAGCCGTCCTGAACGGGAATCCTCGTGGAAGAGAACTTCAGGGCCACTTTTGCGATATGCCGGGATCGATGAAGTGGGGCGCCTCCCTCAGGAATCTTCACACGAAGCTTCTCGAACTCTTCAGGCTTTTGGACCGGTACCGAATGACGTCGAGCCCCACGTTGGGCGCCAATTGGAGTTCTGGACTTTTTGGTTCCGTCCAGAGGTGTCAGGGTACAACACCCAAAGACCCCGGAGTCCCACCTGCCTTGGTGCACAAATGAACAGAAACACGGGCTTCTCGATGGTGGCGTCAAAGACCAAAGGTTTATTACTGCAGGGACACAGAAGTCATAGATACTACACACGGGCAGTAACCAGGAGCCTGTTCGATTTGCACAAAGTGGGTTTCTCCTTATATACCAAAAATTGTGCTCTAGGCAAATATTTCACATGTCGGTACATTCCCAAACCTTTTGTGTCTAAACAATAAATATTTGGCGTTACACAGGAACTGTCGATAATATCTGATACCAAACATCACGAAGAGGGGTTCCCACCAGTCCATCACAATCCCTTGTCAATATTGTATTCAGGAGCCGGACCGCCTCATCGTAAAGTTCGTTACCTCCCCCTAATAAAGGCCCAGAAGGAAAGGAGCAGAGCCAGGTGCAGAAGATAGAAAAGCGGGATAAGAGATGTTTGTGGGTTGTAAATGGGCAAGGCTACCGGCTTCGGCCGCCTAATCATGATCAGGTACAATGGACACGAAGACCAGTTTGGCAGGACTGGCCTCGGGCAGAGGAGGCAGCCTTTGTCGAGTCATGCAGCTACAGCGTGATCTGGTTTAAGGTGCACGTGTCACGTAAGAGGTGAATCTCCGGCTAAAGCTACGTGTCCTTAATCAAAGTGGAGTGAATGAAATGATCAGAGGCTATTGCATATGTGAGGGCAAGGAACCACAAAATGGCGGCCACGACTAAGATGGATGCCGTGTGTATATCAGAAATGTGTCGGTGGAAGGAGTGCTCTTGCTCGTAGCGTAGCGAAAACACTAGGATATACTAAATGGATCATTTGCGGTTCACTGATATCATTTTTATGTATTTCCGACAAACTTGAAAACACGGGTTCAAGTTGTCACGGAACCGTCACGGAACCTCAGTACCACCCCCAAGGTAATGGCCTGGTCGAGCGGTTCAACCGCACCCTCAAGGGGATGATCATGGACCTCGAGGAATCCCTGAGACGCAAGTTGGACGTACTCCTCCCCTGCCTGCTGTTCGCGTACCGCAAAGTCCCCCAGAAGTCCCTGGGGTTCAGACCCTTCGAGCTGCTATACGGGCACCCCATCCGAGGACCCCTCAGCCTGGTCAAGGAAGGGTGGGAGACAACGTCCTTGGAGCCCCCACCAGATGTGTTTCGATACATTCTGGCTCTTCGCAACCAAACTCGGAAGTTCCGAGAGCTGGCCGAAGCAAACCTCGAGGCCAGTCAAGAAGAAATGAAAAGGTGGTATGACCAGAATGCCACTATGTTCGAGTTTCAGCCCGGACAACAGGTCTGGGGGATGGCCCCTGTGGAACCCTGTGCCCTGCAGGACAAGTGGACAGGTCCCTTCAAAGTGGTGGAACGAAAGAGCCTGGTTACCTACCTTGTTGATGTACAGTCCCCGAGGAACCCCTTGCGGGTTCTTCATGTGAACCGCCTGAAATCCCACTTCGTGCGGCCCGAGTTGAGTTTACTTCTCGCCACCGACGACGGGGCGGAAGAAGAGACGGATCCTCTCCCCGATCTCTTGTGTGCGAAGGAGAAAGATGGCTCCGTAGAGGGAGTGAGTCTCGCCCCCTCCCTCACCCCCGAGCAGCGCGAGGACTGTCGCCAGTTATTGGGACAGTTCTCTGACCTTTTCTCCCTCGTCCCCGGAGTCACCAGTTGGTGTGTCCACGATGTGGACACCGGGGACAGCCCTCCGATATGTCACAGGGCCTACCACGTTCACGACAGAGTGCGAGCCTGCATCAAGGCTGAAGTCTCCAAGATGCTAGCCCTGGGAGTGGTCGAAGCCTCCGACAGCCCATGGGCCAACCCCGTGGTGCTGGATCCCAAGGCTGCGGCCCCTGGCGCTGTCCCTGAGCTGAGATTCTGTGTGGACTACCTAGGGCTCAACGCCGTCACCAGAATAGACGCTCACCCCATTCCCCGAGCAGACGAGCTCATTGACCGCCTAGGGTCTGCTCGATACCTCAGCACCTTCGACCTGACCAGTGGATACTGGCAGATCGCCCTGACAGAAGGGGCCCGAGAGAGGTCCGTCTTTTCCACCCCGGATGGTCACTACCATTTCCGGGTGATGCCCTTCGGCATGAAAAATGCCCCCGCCACCTTCCAGAGACTGGTGAACCAAGTACTGGCTGGGTTGGAAGAATTCAGCGCCGCATATCTGGACTATATTGCGGTATTCAGCTCCCACTGGTCCGAACATCTCCTCCACCTTCGGGAGGTCTTGTTAGCCATACAGAGGGCGGGTTTCACCATTAAGGCCAGCAAATGTCAAATCGGACAGGGGTCCGTGGTCTACCTGGGGCACCAGGTCGGCAGCGGCCTCGTAGCACCTCTCCAACCCAAGATCGATGCGATCGTGGCCTGGGAGGCCCCCTCCACCCAAATGGAGGTGCGGGCGTTCCTCGGGCTCACAGGGTACTACCAAAGATTCATAAAGGGGTATGGCAGTATCGTAGTGCCCCTCACGGAATTAACCTCCAAAAACCAGCCAAAGAAAGTTAGCTAGACCCCCGCCTGCCAAGAAGCGTTTGAAGCCCTGAAGCACGCCATGTGCACTGCCCCTGTGTTGCAGGCCCCCGACTACTCCAAAGAGTTTGTCGTCCAGACGGACGCATCCGAGCATGGAATCGGGGCCGTCCTGTCCCAATTGAATGAGAAAGGCCTGGATCAGCCAGTAGCCTTCATTAGCCGGAGGTTACTCCCTCGAGAACAAAGGTGGAGCACCATCGAGCGGGAGGCCTTCGCGGTGGTTTGGGTCCTGAAGAAGCTGAGGCCCTACCTGTTTGGTACTCACTTCCGGGTCAAAACCGACCACCGACCCCTCCGGTGGCTAATGCAAATGAGAGGGGAGAACCCCAAATTGTTGCGATGCTCCATCTCCCTCCAGGGGATGGATTTCACTGTTGAGCACCGGCCGGGTGTTGACCACGCCAACGCCGACGGCCTGTCACGATTCTTCCGCCTCAGTGAAGAGAACCCCCAAGGGGATGGGTAGTTCTCTCCGCCTTTCAGCTGGGGGGGACGCGTGTTGGACCTGGCCTCGTGTGTTGGTTCCCCCCCTGCCACTCAGCTCCCCGTTAGCCCAGCTCCGTACCTAGAAACCCTTAGCTGCCCTGTCCATGTCCGACCAAACGCCCACGGCCCGCATCGGCCTGTCCCCGGCCACCTTCCCAGCCCGTGCACCCTAAACCCGCAAGGCCCCATAGGCCCACCGGCAGCCATTTTCCCTTCCCGAGACCCCTGACTACGTGGGCCTAGCATGACCCCAGCCCCAGCGCAGCGTAGGCTCCAGACGCGCCAGCCCCCGTTGGGAGGGTGAGGGCTACCCTAGTGAGAGAAGACAAGGAGTTTCGATGGCACCTCCGGCCTCCCGTGAGAGACTGGTTTCTGGCACACCTCTGGTCTTCCCCCTGGGGGCCAGTTTCGAGTGCACCTCTGGCCGCCCCGAGTGCTAGCTCCAGACCTGCTGGGCGTCTGGGAATTCCAGGACGCATCCTCAAAGGGATCAAAGAACCAACCGCCGGACCTCACCCACGGGCCGCCCCAGAGCCTCGGACCTCCGCCTTTGTGGGTCCGGACATCAAAGGGCCACTGGACTATATCAAGTCCCACCCCTGAACTAGCGGGCAGTTGTATCTTGGACAAGGAAGCCCTGCTGATCTGATCGCGGCTGAACTGAACCTCGTAACTCTTTGAGCCCTGCTGATGCTGTCGCGGCTCGTTCTTGGAACTGAAACATCGGAGCCCTGCTGACCTCGTCGCGGCTCGAGCTTGAATCTTGAAGACTCCTACCAAACCTTCTGAGCCCTACTGACGTGGTCGCAGCTTCTCCAGAACTTCCTCCAGAGCAAGCCCTGCTGACGTCGTCGCGGCTCGAGGAACCTTCTAGTCCGGCTGGACTATTGACGCTACCAACACGAGTTGAATCATCCTCAAGTGAGTAGGATCACCAGTGCGGCTACCATCTTCCGTATCCCCCAGGCTCGAGGATTGAGAGCTGTGCGCAGGGTACGCTACGTACTGGCCTATGAGACTAAGACTGTCCCGCTACCCCCTCCCTAAAGACTTGAGACTTTCTGCGATCCCTCGATCATTGTATATAAGAGTGATAATACTTTTTATGTGATTATAAAGAAGTTGATAACGAAACCCACGGTGTGGTGTCTGTTCATAAGTGTGGTGTGGTCCTCGTGTGTACGATTCACTACTTGAGGTCTTCCCCGGTGGAGAGCTCTCATAAGACTCGGCATTATTGGTGGGAGAGGCGGGTCACGGAGGAGTCTGGTAGACATAACCTGGCCTCTGGGATCGCCCCTTCTAACAGTGGTTGTGTGTGTGGTTGTGTGTGTGTGGTTTTGTGTGGTTGTGTGTGTGGTTGTGGTTGTCTGTGTTGTGTTTGTGGTTGTGTGTCTGGTTGTGTGGTTGTGTGTGTGTGCTTGTGTGTGTGGTTGTGTGTGTGTGGTAGTGTGTGTGGTTGTGTATGTGTGGTAGTGTAGTGCAGTTGTGGGTGCAGTTGTGGGTGTGGGTGTGGATGTATGGTTGGGTGTGTTTGTGTGTGTGGTTGTGTGTGCATGGTTTTGTGTTAGTGTGTGTGGTTTGTGTGTGTGTGGTTTTGTGTGGTCGTGTGTGTGTGTGTTTGTGTGTTTGTGTGTGTGGTTGTGTGTGTGGTTGTGGTTGTCTGTGTTGTGTTTGTGGTTGTGTGTCTGGTTTTGTGTGTGTGTGTGTTTGTGTCTGTGCTTGTATGTGTGCTTGTGGTTGTGTGTTGTTGTGTGTGTGGTAGTGTGTGTGGTTGTGTATATGTGGTAGTGTGTGGTTGTGTGTGTGGTTGTGTGGGTGGTTGTGTATGTGGTTGTGTGTGTGTCCGTGGTTGTGTGTGTGTGTGGTTGTGTGTGTGGTTGTGTGTGTGTGGTAGTGTGTGTGGTTGTGTATGTGTGGTAGTGTATGTGGTTGTGTGTGTAGTGTGTGTGGTTGTGTGTGTGTGGTTGTGGTTGTGTGTGGGTGCAGTTGTGGGTGTGGGTGTGGATGTATGGTTGGGTGTGTTTGTGTGTGTGGTTGTGTGTGCGTGGTTTTGTGTTAGTGTGTGTGGTTTGTGTGTATGTGGTTTGTGTGTGTGTGGTTGTGTATGTGGTTGTGTGTGTGTGGTTGCGTGTGGTTGTGTGTGTGGTTGTGTGTGTGTGTGATTGTGTGTTTGTGTGTGTGTGTGTGTGGTTGTGTGTGGTTGTGTGTGTGGTTGTGGGTGTGTGTGTTGTGTTTGTGGTTGTGTGTCTGGTTGTGTGGTTGTGCATGTGTGTTTGTGTGTGTGCTTGTATGTGTGCTTGTGGTTGTGTGTGTGGTAGTGTGTGTGGTTGTGTATGTGTGGTAGTGTGTGTGGTTGTGTGTGTGGTTGTGTGGGTGGTTGTGTATGTGGTTGTGTGTGTGTCCGTGGTTGTGTGTGTGTGTGGTTGAAAGTGGTTGTGTGTTTTGTGTTTGTGGTTGTGTGTCTGGTTGTGTGGTTGTGTGTGTGCTTGTGCTTGTGTGTGTGCTTGTGGTTGTGTGTGTGCTTGTGTGTTTGTGGTAGTGTGTGTGGTTGTGTATGTGTGGTAGTTTGTGTGGTTGTGTGGTTGTGCATGTGTGCTTGTGTGTGTGCTTGTATGTGTGCTTGTGGTTGTGTGTGTGGTAGTGTGTGTGGTTGTGTATGTGTGGTAGTGTGTGTGGTTGTGTGTGTGGTTGTGTGGGTGGTTGTGTATGTGGTTGTGTGTGTGTCCGTGGTTGTGTGTGTGTGTGGTTGAAAGTGGTTGTTTGTTTTGTGTTTGTGGTTGCGTGTCTGGTTGTGTGGTTGTGTGTGTGTGCGTGTGCTTGTGGTTGTCTGTGTGCTTGTGTGTGTGGTAGTGTGTGTGGTTGTGTATGTGTGGTAGATTGTGTGGTTGTGTGGGTGGTTGTGTGCGTGTCCGTGGTTGTGTGTGGTTGTAAGTGGTTGTGTGTCTGGTTGTCTGTATGGGTGTCGTTAGGTGTGTGTGGTTGTGTCTGTGTGGTTGTGTGTGTGGTTGTGTGTGTGGTTGGGTGTGTGGTTGTGTGTGTGATTGTGTGTGGTTGTGGTTGTGTGTGTGGTTGTGGTTGTGCATGAGTGTGTGTGGGTGTGTGTGTGGTTGTGGTTGTGTGTGTGTGTGGTTGTGGGTGGGTGTGGTTCTGTGTGTGTGTTGTGTGGTTGTGGTTGCGTGTGTTGTGTTTGTTGTTGTATGTCTGGTTGTTTGGTTGTGTGTGGTTGTGTGTGTGTGTGTGGTTGTGTGTGTGGTTGTGTGCGTGCTTGTGGTTGTGTGTGTGGTTGTGTGTGGTAGTGTGTGTGGTTGTGTGTGTGGTTGTGTGTGTGGTTGTGTATGTGGTTGTGTGTGTGGTTGTGTGTGTGTGTTGTTGTGTGGTTGTGTGTGTTGTGGTTGTGGTTGTATGTCTGGTTGTGTGGTTGTGTGTGGTTGTGTGTGTGTGTGGTTGTGTGTGTGCTTGTGGTTGTGTGTGTAGTTGTGTGTGGTTGTGTGTGTGCTTGTGTGTGTGGTTGTGTATGTCAAGTCAAGTCAAAAAGGCTTTATTTCGATAAAAATTATCATAAAAGCTTCACAGTAAAAATACACAAGTTCATTTGTTTTGAAAGAGAGAAAGGAAGATACAGCAATTTAATTACATTCCACTTTAAAAGTCTTGATTTTCAATTAAAAGAAGCATATCATAAGTGACTGATTAAAAAAGAATTAAACATTTTCTTTAAGCCTTTTGCTGCTAATGCACCAGGCCGATGATAAAAATTTAGAAAGGGTACAGACTTACAGTGGGCGAGAGTCCGACATTAAAATGCGTAATGCCTCAATGTGGTGCCTAGTATCTAACAAGCGGCACAATTGCTTAAGCCATTTTCTTCTTGGTCGTGCATACTCCTGGCACTCAAACATAATATGTGCCACCGACTCTTGTCTAGATGTGCAAGTAGGGCAAAACTCTGTGGTCTGTGCTGGCGGTTTCCACCGAGATGTAAAAGCATGCAGAGGAAGAGTCCCTGTTCTGAATTTAAAATAAAGGGTCCTATCAAATGGTTTCTCAATGATATCTAAATAGAGTTCCCGAATTGGTAAGTCCTTAAATTTCAAAAAATCCTCCGTAAGTCTACCCAATGTGCGGTTTGTACTCCGTTGAGTCAAAATCCAATTCCAGTACAGACTCTTGAGAGTTGCCTTTGGTGGAGAAGACCTATTTGCCCAGGCTTCACTTAGGCCCAAGTTGCACAAGAGGGATTTCATGTCTCTCAACCATTTTATTCTGTGCCACCCTGGTGATGACATTATTTCAGAGAGCCCTTTCGCATATTTGGCAAGCTCCAGCACTCGCCACAGCCGGGCCCATAAAAGTAAGGGCTGGAACTTTGCTAAATCTCCAATAGGTCGGCAACCTAAGTCAAGCATTAATGGGGCCATAGGAGTACCTTGGGGAAGTGAAATAATGGCCCTACAGAACTTCCTCTCAGATCTTGACAATTCACTGATATTACATGAGCCCCATAGCTCTGCTTCATAGAGAGCAGAGCTAACTCCCCTTGCTGTATAAATTTCAATAACAGGGGCTATGGGTCTAATAGCACAAGAGCGCTGCTCCTTCAGGAGAGCCCCTGTTACCCTCTTGTGGGCTAGCAGCATTTTGTCTAAGTGAGGAGCCCACTGCATATTGTGCGACAAACGGATGCCTAGGTAATCAAATACATCTACCCTCCCCAAAGGTACAGCGTTCAACTTTGGTGGACGTACAGGTTTTTTAGGGGGATTCATCACAAGATATTTTGTTTTGTCGGTATTGATTACCAGGCCCCGTTCTGCACAAAAGGTCTGAAAGTTGTTGAGGAGTTTTTGAAGACCCATTGGGGATTTAGATAGCAAGAGCGTATCATCGGCAAAGAGAAGGGTGGGGATGTGCTCCTCTGCCAGGGATGGCTCATCTGAAGGATCTTTCAGCAGATGCTCGACCACTCCGTTGATATACAGGGAGAAAAGGGTGGGAGCTAAAACACATCCCTGGCGAACCCCTCTCTCCACCGGGATACTGCTGGTTTTCTCTCCCTCTGTACCCCATCTTATCTGGGCAAAACTATTTTCATGGAGCCTTACGATCAACAATAGAATGTAGTGTGGTATCCCCATATCAGTAAGGACTCTCCAGAGAGTCTCCCTAGGTACAAGGCCAAAGGCAGTCTTTAAATCGATAAATGCGAGATAAAGACTGCCTTTGCCTATGACCACCACCTTCCAGTACACTAACATCAGTCTGAAAGCTTGTTCTATTGTGCCGGTACCTACTCTAAATCCTGCCTGGTAATCAGAGAGGATGTTATTATCGTCAATCCATTCCAATATTCTAACCAGCAATACCTTTCCAACTACCTTTTGGGTTATGTCCAACAAGCTTATAGGTCTATAGTTCAACAGGTCGTCCCTAGCACCTTTTTTAAAAATAGGGACTACCTCCGTCCCTTTCCAAGATGTGGGAATCGGTGCACCCCTACAGATAGCAGTGAGCAGGCAGTGAATAAATTTCCCCCATTTCGGGATGTCGGAACGCAGCAGGTCCCCGGGAATACCATCCGGACCGGCCGCCTTTTGGGGCATGATGGTACTAATGGCATACTCTACTTCTTTTATTGAGAAGTCAGGATCTACTAGGTCGGCCTCCCAATCCTTTTGGGTCATAGTAGTACCAGCAGCGTGCTCAACTCTTTTTGTCGGAAGGTCGGGGTTTATTGGGGCCACCTCCCAGCCCTGAGGTCCTTGTGTATATCTATGATATTATGTCCGGATTGGCGAGTGTATAATTTGGAAAAGTGGTTAACCCACACTTGGCTAGTGATGTTGCACGTTATGAGGTCACTATCTGGTCTTTTTCTGGTTCTGATTGTGTCCCAGAAACGCCTTGAGTGTTTCTTAGTGCTTGCCTCTTTTAAAATACGCCAATACTCTTCTTCCCACTCCTTTTTTGCACTTGCCAATATTCGCTTGTGCTCTTTCCTAGCTCCCTGTATCAGGGCTTGTGATTTGCCTTTAACAGCCTCAATCAGAAGAGATTTTGCATGTCTGCATGCGGATGTGTACCAATCATGCTTGCCCCTAGAGTTCCGGGTTGCCATATTCCTGCCCACATGCACCTTTTTCAGGAATATGTCCCCTATAGACTTAAGTGTGTCCTCAAAGATAGGTGTTACCCTTCCAGTTAACAAGGCCGGATTGATAGTATCCAATTCCGTTTGTGAAGCCATAAGCAATTTGTTAATAGTATTAAGTTTAGCTTCATCGGCTGATATTTTATTCCACTTCAGGCGTCTCCCACAGGAGGAAACAGAAATTTTATGAGCTTGTTTAAGGGACATTTCAGCTGAATTGTTAGGCCAAGGATTTGTAAGAGATAAAGAAAGTGAATTATGATCGCTTTCTACAGTAGGTAAAACTACCATGTCCTGCACTAATCCCCATAGTGTAAAATCTAGCAGAATGTAATCAATCCTCGAAGTGTGATTGGTTCTATTGAATGTGGTAGCACCCATGGGGTCTGAGGTTCTACGACCATTTGTGGCTCATAAGCCAAACTCCAATGTCAGAGCATTTAATTGGATCGCAGTTTGGGACCATCTTTTGATCGGGGGAATAGTTAGGGCTGGAATACCCCTTTTAATGTCATCCTCACCCAGGTCCAGAATGTCATCTCTGGAGAGTGGCTCATAGGTGCAATTAAAATCTCCTGCAACTAAGATTTGGGCACCCTCAACATTTTCTCTGAGTTCTGCTTCAAGAGTGGTTACTATTGGGGACATAGACCCATGTTTAGTACCTCTGACATATATATTAAACAAATCAAGGGTTAACCCCCTACGGGGACCTCTCAAGGAAATTCCTAGAATATCTGGGCTATTGATCTGCTTAGATATTATGCGGCAATTAAGGGAAATGCTTACCCAAATGAGCAGGCCCCCCGAAGGGCGTCCCTTCCCATTTCTAGGTTTTACTGCGGGCACAAAATATGTGACATAGCAAACACGATGGAGTGGTTCTAGGCTCCAAGTCTCCTGGAACAAACAGATCTTGTGCGCCTCCACCAGAGCATTCCACTCGGGTGAGCCCAGTTTCCTGTGAATACCTGCTAGGTTCCAACTAAGAATCATTAATAGACCTTTGGGATCATAACCATTACTATCTTGAGGCCCCGGACATTCAATTGAGGGCATAGGCACAGTTAAAGGTATGGACTGAACATTACTAGACACTAATACAGAGGTAGGGTGGGGGCATAAAGTTGGAATTTCCGTCATTATGTGCCCTTCCTCATCTAGTCTCGTGTCAGATAGCAGAGTGCTTGTTTCCTCAAGTGTAAGTCAATCCACCTCGTCCAGTGCACAGAACCTATTCCAGTGCACGTACTGGGGTAGAAAAGAATCGAAATCTAGGGTACCTTGCCAGGGCGTTTGCCATTGTTGAAATCCATGCTGGGGTGCTTGCTGATAAGCCCTGCTCATGGGTATTCTATTTCTCTGCATTTGTCTTTGGGGTATGGTCGGGTAGAAATATGAAAGATGTAAAGGGTGGATTTGTGTATTAGTTCCACTAGGGGGTGCATTATATATGTAGTTCACTGCAGCCGTGTCTCTAAAGTTGATAGTTATAATGTCCCCTGCTATTGTTTTTATACTTCTGCCAATCCATTCTCCTCTTCTGACCGTGAGTATTTCCCCAGAGATATTTGGAGGTAAAGGTCCATTTAACTGTAACCATTGCACACATTTATTTTTTAGTTCAATTTGTGTTTCCTTTTTTCCCTCCTTCAGGGGTGGCACTCCTGTCAATACAACCACAAAAGGCAAAGCTTTCGGCGGAAGATTGATTGTCTTGAAGCGTGCCAACCTTGCCTTTTCAGCTGGATTTATTAGTTGGGGAGTGTCTGTGCTTATACTTTTTTTAGAATTTTGGCCGGCTTTATCGTCTGAGGCTGAGGGGTTTCCATTTCCTTGCTTCAATTGGACCTGTGGGATTGTACTAGGTGCACTAGGGTTCAGGGATGCAGGGGCTTTCTTCACAGTCGGAGTGTTATTTTGCATAGCTTCCTTAGGTCTATTAGCTGTGGACTGGTTGACTGATGTGACCTTATCTTTTAATGTGTTGTTAGTAGTAGTACCCCCTTTTGACCCCCCTTTAATTAATGTGCCATCATTTCCCACTTGCCTAGTGGAACCCATCCCTTTGATATTTATTAGGGATGTCAGTCTGTCGATTTTTTACATAAGTGGTTTGATGTGGGTGATGATCGTATCTTCAAGGTCTGCCTTGAGATCGGCTACCATATTTGCCACTCAGCAAGGTATTCCTGGTGTAGAATTGGTGATTGGAGCCACTAAGTTGTGATTTAGCGTGCTATTTTGGCCCTTTTTTTCTTGTATGCGCGAGCTTCACTGGCTCTTTTTGGCTCTATGTTGCTTGAGTTCACCTTCTCCCCACCCCGCGAAGTGCTTAAATTGGGCTGAGTATTTTCTATATCCCCTATTGACTCAGTGGGGGCCTGAACACATGGAAGCTCGGCGAAAGAGGAGGTAACACCGAGACTTAAATCTAAATCATCAGTAACGTCTATGGTGGCTACTAGGGGATCATCTACTACATCTTGTGAGTCTTGGACAAATGTTGTTGGTGGTAAGGACATCCTTCTTTCTGTGTTCGCTATTGCAGTAGATACTGCCCCTATAGTCTGTTGCAGCATTATATCAATCGCTGTAAGTGTGGGAACCGGTTGAGGGGTAACCACCTTCTGTTTGGTATTTGACCTTAGGGTGGGCATCCTAGTGGTTTTGGTTACCTTCCTCATGCTACTCGAATTCAGAAATGTATAAGTGACAATGATCATCTGTTCTTAGATGGTACTGGAGATAGTCCACTCACATAGGGTAAGAGGAAATCGGGGCATGAGATGATTGTAAAAATATATGAGTACCTTCTACAATGCAAGAGTGAAGTTAGGGGGGTGGCCCAGGCCAGCCTCCTCTGGCCTCGGAGGGCCGTAGAGGGCCTGCCCTTTGCCCGGGCTTAGCCCGGCGCTCCCGCTCGCTCCCGGGACGCAGGTGTGGTGCCTTGGTTTTAAGCGCTGCCTGGCGCGCTGTTTGTGGATCTCCCTTACGGTCCCGGGGCAAGGGCAGCTGGGAAATGTAGTCTTTTGCCCTCTCGCTCTCCCTCACTCGGCGGCTGCTGTTGGTCTGCAGCGGCGGAGGGGGAGCGGAATGCCCACACAGGTCCGAGGTCAGAGGTCAGAGACAAGGAGAAAAAATGGTGAGCCACTAAGAGTTACTGGATAGATATGAGCCTCGCTCCACCGATGTGGAGCCTTGGTTTTAAGCTCCGCCTGGCGCGCTGTTTGTGGATCTCCCTTCCGGTCCCGGGGCAAGGGCAGCTGGGAAATGTAGTCTTTTGTCCTCTCGCTCTCCCGCACTCGGCGACTGCAGTTGGTCTGCAGCGGCGGAGGGGGAGCGGAATGTCAACACAGGTCCGAGGCCCGAGGTCAGATACAAGGAGAAAAAACGGTGAGCCACTAAGAGTTACTGGATAGATATGAGCCTCGCTCCACCGATGTGGAGCCTTGGTTTTAAGTGCCGCCTGGTGCGCTGTTTGTGGATTTCCCTTCCGGTCCCGGGGCAAGGGCAGCTGGGAAATGTAGTCTTTTTCCCTCTCGCTCTCCCTCACTCGGTGGTTGCTGTTGGTCTGCAGTGGCGGAGGGGGAGCGGAATGCCCATACAGGTCCGAGGTCCGAGGTCAGAGACAAGGAGAAAAAACGGTGAGCCACTAAGAGTTACTGGATAGATATGAGCCTGTGTATGTGGTTGTGTGTGTGTGTGTGTGGTTGTATGTGTTTGTGGTTGTGTGTGTGTGTGTGTGTGGTTGTCTGTATGGGTGTGGTTAGGTGTGTGTGGTTGTGTCTGTGTGGTTGTGTGCGTGGTTGTGTGCATGGTTGTGTGTGTGGTTGGGTGTGTGGTTGTGTGTGAGGTTGTGTGTGTGCTTGTGGTTGTGTGTGTGTGGTTATATGTGTGGTTGTGTGTGTGATTGTGTGTGTGGTTGTGGTTGTGTGTGTGGTTGTGGTTGTGTGTGTGCAGTTGTGTGTGTGGTTGTGGTTGTGTTTGGTTGGGGGTTTGTGTGGTTCTGTGTGTGTGGTTGTGTGTGTGGTTGTGTGTGGTTGTGTGTGGTTGTGGGTCTGTGTGTGGTTGTGTGTGTGGTTGTGTGTGTGTGGTTGTGTGTGTGGTTGTGTATGCTTGTGTGAGTGGTTGTGTGTGTGTGCTTGTGTGTGTGCTTGTGTGTGTGGTAGAGTGTGTGCTTGTGTGTGTGGTAGTGTGTGTGGTTGTGTGTGTGGTTGTGTGTATGGTTGTGTGTGTGGTTGTGTGTGTAGTTGTGTGTGTGTGTGGTTGTGTGTGTGGTGGTGTGTGTGGTTGTGTGCGGTTGCGTATGATAGTGTGTGGTTGTGTGTTTGGTTGTGTGGTTGTGTGTGTAGTGTGTGTGGTGTGTGTGGTTGTGTGTGTGTGGTTGTGGTTGTGTGTGGGTGCAGTTGTGGGTGTGATTGCCGGTGTTTGTGTGGATGTATGGTTGGGGGTGGTTGTGTGTGTGGTTATGTGTGCGTGTTTTTTTGTGAGTGTGTGTGGTTTGTGTGTGTGTGGTTGTGTGTGTGGTTGTGTGTGGTTGTGTGTGTGTGTGTGATTGTGTGTTTGTGTGTGTGTGTGGTTGTGTGTGGTTGTGGTTGTGTGTGTTGTGTTTTTGGTTGTGTGTCTAGTTGTTTGGTTGTGTGTGTGTGCTTGTGTGTGTGCATGTATGTGTGCTTGTGGTTGTGTGTGTGGTTGTGTGTGTGTGCGGTAGTGTGTGTGGTTGTGTATGTGTCGTAGTGTGTGTGGTTGTGTGGGTGGTTGTGTATGTGGTTGTGTGCTGGGTTTGTGGTTGTGATTCTGGTTGTGTGGTTGTGTGGGTGTGTGCTTGTGTGTGGGCCTGTGTGTGTGCTTGTGGTTGTGTGTGTGGTTGTGTATGTGTGGTAGTGTGTGTGGTTGTGTATGTGTGGTAGTGTGTGTGGTTGTGTGTGTGGTTGTGTGGGTGGTTGTGTATGTGGTTGTGTGTGTGTCTGTGGTTGTGTGTGTGTGTGTGGTTGTAAGTGGTTGTGTGTGTGGTTGTCTGTATGGGTGTGGTTAGGTGTGTGTGGTTGGTTGTGTGTGGTTGTGTGTGTGGTTGTGTATGTGTGGTAGTGTGTGGTTGTGTATGTGTGGTAGTGTGTATGGTTGTGTGTGTGGTTGTGTGGGTGGTTGTGTATGTGGTTGTGTGTGTGTCTGTGGTTGTGTGTGTGTGTGGTTGTAAGTGGTTGTGTGTGGTTGTCTGTATGGGTGTGGTTAGGTGTGTGTGGTTGGTTGTGTGTGTGTGTGTGGTTGTGGTTGTGTGTGTGGTTCTGGTAGTGCGTGTGGTTGTGTGTGTGGTTGTGGTTGTGTGTGTGGTTGTGGGTGGGTGTGGTTCTGTGTGTGTGTTGTTGTGTGGTTGTGGTTGTGTATGTTGTGTTTGTGGTTGTATGTCTGGTTGTGTGGTTGTGTGTGGTTGTGTGTGTGTGGTTGTGTGTGTGTTTGTGTGTGCGCTTGTGGTTGTATGTGTGGTTGTGTGTGTGTGTTAGTGTGTGTGGTTGTGTGTGTGTGTGGTTGTGTTGTGGTTGTGTGCATGTGGTTGTGTGCGGTTGTGTGTATAGTTGTGTGTGTGGTTGTGTCATTGTGTGATTGTGTGTGTGTGGTTGTGTGTGTGTCCATGGTTCTGTGTGTGTGTGGTTGTGTGTGGTTGTCTGTATGGGTGTGGTTAGGTGTGTGTGGTTGTGTCTGTGTGGTTGTGTGCGTGGTTGTGTGCATGGTTGTGTGTGTGGTTGGGTGTGTGCTTGTGGTTGTGTTTGTGGTTGTGCGTGTGTGGTTATATGTGTGGTTGTGTGTGCGATTGTGTGTGCGTGGTTGTGGTTGTGTGTGTGTGGTTGTGTGTGTGGTTGTGGTTGTGTGTGGTTGGGGGTTTGTGTGGTTCTGTGTGTGTGGTTGTTTGTGTGGTTGTGTGTGGTTGTGGGTCTGTGTGTGGATGTCTAGTTGGGTGTGGTTTTGTGTCTGGTTGTGTGTGTGTGGTTGTGTGTGTGATGTTGTGTGGTTGTGTGTGCTTGTGTGAGTGGTTGTGTGTGTGGTGCTTGTGTGTGTGTGCTTGTGTGTGTGCTTGTGTGTCTGGTAGAGTGTGTGGTTGTGTGTGTGGTACTGTGTGTGGTTGTGTGTGTGGTTGTGTGTGGTTGTGCATACGGTTGTGTGTGTGGTTGTGTGTGTATTTGTGTGTGGTTGTGTGTGTGGTGGTGTGTGTGGTTGTGTGTGGTTGTGTATGGTTGTGTGTGATTGTGTGTGTGGTTGTGTGGTTGTGTGTGTAGTGTGTGTGGTTGTGTGTGTGTGGTTGTGGTTGTGTGTGGGTGCAGTTGTGGGTGCGGTTGTGGGTGTTTGTGTGGATGTATGGTTGGGGGTGGTTGTGTGTTTGGTTATGTGTGCGTGGTTTTGTGTGAGTGTGTGTGGTTTGTGTGTGTGTGATTGTGTGTGTGGTTGTGTGTGTGTGGTTGTGTGTGTGTGTGTGTGATTGTGTGTTTGTGTGTGTGTGTGTGGTTGTGTGTGGTTGTGTGTGTGGTTGTTGTTGTGTGTGTTGTGTTTGTGGTTGTGTGTCTAGTTGTGTGTTGTGTGTGCTTGTGTGCATGCGTGTATGTGTGCTTGTGGTTGTGTGTGTGGTTGTGTGTGTGTGGTTGTGTATGTGTGGTAGTGTGTGTGGTTGTGTGTGTGGTTGTGTGGGTGGTTGTGTGTTGTGTTTGTGGTTGTGCGTCTGGTTGTGTGGTTGTGTGTGCTTGTGTGTGTGCTTGTGTGTGTGCTTGTGGTTGTGTGTGTGGTTGTGTGTGTGTGGTAGTGTGTGTGGTTTTGTATGTGTGGTAGTGTGTGTGGTTGTGTGGGTGGTTGTGTGGGTGGTTGTGTATGTGGTTGTGTGTGTGTCTGTGGTTGTGTGTGTGTGTGGTTGTAAGTGGTTGTGTGTGTGGTTGTCTGTATGGGTGTGGTTAGGTGTGTGTGGTTGTATCTGTGTGGTTGTGTGTGTGGTTGTGTGTGTGGTTGGGTCTGTGGTTGTGTGTGTGATTGTGTGTGTGGTTGTGGGTGTCGTTGTGGTTGTGTGTGTTTGGTTGTGTTTGTGGTTGTGGTTGAGGGTGGGTGTGGTTCAGTGTGTGTGTTGTTGTGTGGTTGTGGTTGTGTGTGTTGTGTTTGTGGTTGTATGTCTGGTTGTGTGGTTGTGTGTGGTTGTGTGTGTGTGTGCTTGTGTTTGCTTGTGTGTGTGCTTTTGGTTGTGTGTGTGTGGTAGTGTGTGTGGTTATGTGCGTGTGGTTGTGCATGTGGTTGTGTGCGTGTGTGGTTGTGTGTATAGTTGTGTGTGTGGTTGTGTGATTGTGTGTGTGGTTGTGTGATTGTGTGTGTGTGTGGTTGTGTGTGTGTGTGTGTGGTTATATGTGTGGTTGTGTGTGTGGTTGTGGTTGTGTGTGTGTGTAGTTGTGGTTGTGTGTGTGTTTGTGTGTGGGTGGGTGTGGTTGTGCTTGTGTACGTGGTCGTGTGGGTTTGTGTGTGTGTGGTTGTATGTGTAGTTGTGTGTGTGTTTGTGTGTGTGCTTGTGGTTGTATGTGTGGTTGTGTGTGTGTGTGTGTTAGTGTGTGTGGTTGTGTGTGTGTGGTTGTGTTGTGGTTGTGTGTATGTGGTTGTGTGCATGTGTGGTTGTGTGTATAGTTGTGTGTGTGGTTGTGTGATTGTGTGATTGTGTGTGTGTGGTTGTGTGTGTGTCCATGGTTGTGTGTGTGTGTGGTTGTGTGTGGTTGTCTGTATGGGTGTGGTTAGGTGTGTGTGGTTGTGTCTGTGTGGTTGTGTGCGTGGTTGTGTGCATGGTTGTGTGTGATGTTGGGTGTGTGCTTGTGGTTGTGTTTGTGGTTGTGCGTGTGTGGTTATATGTGTGGTTGTGTGTGTGATTGTGTGTGTGTGGTTGTGGTTGTGGTTGTGTGTGTGTGGTTGTGTGTGTGGTTGTGGTTGTGTGTGGTTGGGGGTTTGTGTGGTTCTGTGTGTGTGGTTGTTTGTGTGGTTGTGTGTGGTTGTGGGTCTGTGTGTGGATGTCTGGTTGGGTGTGGTTTTGTGTGTGGTTGTGTGTGTGTGGTTGTGTGTGTGGTGTTGTGTGGTTGTGTGTGCTTGTGTGAGTGGTTGTGTGTGTGGTGCTTGTGTGTGTGTGCTTGTGTGTGTGCTTGTGTGTCTGGTAGAGTGTGTGGTTGTGTGTGTGGTACTGTGTGTGGTTGTGTGTGTGGTTGTGTGTGGTTGTGCGTACGGTTGTGTGTGTGGTTGTGTGTGTAGTTGTGTGTGTGTGTGGTTGTGTGTGTGGTGGTGTGTGTGGTTGTGTGTGGTTGTGTATGGTTGTGTGTGATTGTGTGTGTGGTTGTGTGTGTAGTGTGTGTGGTCATGTGTGTGTGGTTGTGGTTGTGTGTGGGTGCAGTTGTGGGTGCGGTTGTGGGTGTTTGTGTGGATGTATGGTTGGGGGTGGTTGTGTGTGTGGTTATGTGTGCGTGGTTTTGTGTGAGTGTGTGTGGTTTGTGTGTGTGTGATTGTGTGTGTGGTTGTGTGTGTGTGGTTGTGTGTGTGTGTGTGTGTGATTGTGTGTTTGTGTGTGTGTGTGTGGTTGTGTGTGGTTGTGTGTGTGGTTGTGGTTGTGTGTGTTGTGTTTGTGGTTGTGTGTCTAGTTGTGTGGTGTGTGTGCTTGTGTGCGTGCGTGTATGTGTGCTTGTGGTTGTGTGTGTGGTTGTGTGTGTGTGGTTGTGTATGTGTGGTAGTGTGTGTGGTTGTGTGGGTGGTTGTGTGTTGTGTTTGTGGTTGTGCGTCTGGTTGTGTGGTTGTGTGTGTGTGTGCTTGTGTGTGTGCTTGTGTGTGTGCTTGTGGTTGTGTGTGTGGTTGTGTGTGTGTGGTAGTGTGTGTGGTTTTGTATGTGTGGTAGTGTGTGTGGTTGTGTGTGTGGTTGTGTGGGTGGTTGTGTATGTGGTTGTGTGTGTGTCTGTGGTTGTGTGTGTGTGTGGTTGTAAGTGGTTGTGTGTGTGGTTGTCTGTATGGGTGTGGTTAGGTGTGTGTGGTTGTATCTGTGTGGTTGTGTGTGTGGGTGGGTGTGTGGTTGTGTGTGTGATTGTGTGTGTGGTTGTGGGTGTCGTTGTGGTTGTGTGTGTGGTTGTGGTTGTGGGTGGGTGTGGTTCAGTGTGTGTGTTGTTGTGTGGTTGTGGTTGTGTGTGTTGTGTTTGTGGTTGTATGTCTGGTTGTGTGGTTGTGTGTGCTTGTGTGTGTGCTTGTGTGTGTGCTTTTGGTTGTGTGTGTGTGGTAGTGTGTGTGGTTATGTGTGTGTGGTTGTGCATGTGGTTGTGTGCATGTGTGGTTGTGTGTATAGTTGTGTGTGTGGTTGTGTGATTGTGTGTGTGGTTGTGTGATTGTGTGTGTGGTTGTGTGTGTGTGTGTGTGGTTATATGTGTGGTTGTGTGTGTGGTTGTGGTTGTGTGTGTGTAGTTGTGGTTGTGTGTGTGTTTGTGTGGTTGTGTGTGTGTTTGTGTGTGGGTGGGTGTGGTTGTGTTTGTGTACGTGGTTGTGTGGGTGTGTGTGTGTGTGGTTGTATGTGTGGTTGTGTGTGTGTTTGTGTGTGTGGTTGTGTGTGTGTGTGTGTGGTTATGTGTGTGTGTGTGTGGTTGTGTGTTTGTGGTTGTGTGTGTGTGGTTGTGTGTGTGGTTGTGTGCTTATGTGTGTGGTTGTGTGAATGTGTGCATAGTTTTGTGTGTGTAATTGTGTGTGTGTGTGTGTGTGGTTGTGTGTGTGTGTTTGTGTGTGTGTGGTTGTATGTGTGGTTGTGTGTGTAGTTGTGGTGGTGTGTGTGTGTGGTTGTGTGTGTGTGTGGTTGTGGTTTTGTGTGGTTGTGTGGTTGTTGTGTGTGTGTGTGGCTGTGTGTATGTGGTTGTGTGGTTGTATGCATGTGTGTGGTTGTGAATGGTTGTGTCTTTGTGGTTTTGTATGTGTAGTTGTATGTGTGGTTGTGTGTGTGTGGTTGCCGTTGTGTTTGTGTGGTTGTGTGTGTGTGGTTGTGTGTGTGGTTGTGTGTGGTTGTGGTTGTGTGTGTGGTTGTGGTTGTGTGTGTGACAGTAATACTAAAAGCATCTCAAAATAAAGGAACACAAACATTGAGTTTGTGGAAAGAGAAAGCGCATTGTAAGTCAAACAGCAGCAAAGCATTAACACAACAACATGTTCTTTGATGTTTGATGTTCTTTGAACGAGAACATCAAAGGGGCGCTGCTACAGTGATCGCGGGCGAAAGTGATCTCGGGCGCTTAATGAGTATGACGAGGTTTGCCATTTGGCGCCTCGGCTCCTAAGCGAGCGCCCATGCACATGAATTGTAGCTCTAGGCTGGACAGGCTGGCCATGGTAGCATTCTTTGAGCCCTCACTAAATGTCTTGCCAGACCAGCGCATGCACTGGGTCAGGCAAGACCTAAAAAGGTTAGTAGGACTAACAATTGGGAAAGACAAAACGAGACAGGATCAATGTCACAAGAGAGAGGATGAAAGAGTGAAAAACCTAAGGGGGTGGGGACACATAGGAGTTGTGGAAAGAGGGAACAAGAATGATGGCGAGAATAAAAAATGAAAGAGCTGATGCAAGATCAAGGGGAAAAGACAAGAGGGAAATGAGAGAGAAAACGACAGGTAAGCAGGCATTGGCAATGGAACTAGGGCTGTGGCAAGAACTTCAGCACCCACATATGTCCTGGGTAGAGTGCAGCAAATCAATGGGTCATAAAGAGGTCTCTTAAAGTGTGCTGCTTTTCAAAGCATTTGGTGCATGTCCAAAGACAGTGAAATCACAGCAGGTGAAGGAAAAGTCGATTGTACAAACCTCTGCATTCCATTTGCTATGCAGATGTCTGTTTACATGTGTTTATCTGAAAATAGGGCATTTAGGTAACTAGCTGGGCCCAGGAGAGTGTAAAAGGGCCATGATGATGTGGACGTTTTACTAACGTGCAGAGATGCTAAAAATGTTTGCTAGCAGGTTTTTTAAAGTCACAGATATTTAAACATAGTTGTCCTATTTTGGAATAAGAAATTAGGATCATTGCCTCCTAACTGCTAAAGAATTTCGTTGCTAAAACAAAACAAATTCAAATGATTTTTTTTCTAGACGTGATTTGCACAAGGGTAAAAATAATCGTCTTTGTCTTTTTACCAAATATTTCATTTTCTCCAGTTGCAACTGGTATAATTACAACCACTCAAAGGAGTAAAATGTATTGCATCATGGTAAGATATTATTGCAGTATACTCCGTTGCCGAGAGCAATAACCCTTTTAAAAGACCCTGTACCTGAGTTAAATGCCTGAGCCACAGGCAAGTGCTTATCTGAAGGCTGACGCCTTTAACAACCACTATACCTTAGGGCAGAGGCCTACAATTGAGGCCTCTGGAATTATGCGACAGGGGTTGACTAAATTATGCAGCAAGAAAATGCAAATTATGTTGCATAATGCTGCACATTTTGTGATAGTATTAGTTCATTATTTTGTAATTTTTACACATTGTGATGTTGTCTGGGCAAATATTTCACCTCATTAGTACCAGTTTAACAACCAAATACATAAATAAACTACTGAAAGATGAACAATTAACCTTTGCAAGGGGTCTTTCAACATGTGCAAACACATCACCATGTGAAAAAAGTTAAATTGCATAGTTCCAGTCTCCCTGGCTATAATTCAATTAGAATGTTCCAGTTACTGAGGGTAGAACTTTCTAAACCAAAAAAGGAGAAACAGAAAGACAAACATTGAAACCTTGGAACAAAATACTACACCAGCTTTCATTGGCCATGAGCCTCTCAATTAATCAATTCTCGACTGCTTATTAGGAGTACATGTTCCTCCTATCCTGCCAGGTTGACTATGACTATGCAGGGCACGCTACAAACATTTATTTGCAATGCAATCGGTCTCTCCTTTGGGACCTTATATGTATTTAGCTATGCAGCACATTAGCCTGGGTGCTGAAGCATCTAGGGCCAGATGTAGGTCGCCATTTACCGGTCAGTAACGGCCGATTTCGGCCGTTACCGACCGGTTATTGGTTTTTAAGATGTAGGGGGCCCGAATTTTACAGAATCTGTAAATTTACAGATTCGGTAAATTTACAGATTCAGTAAAATACCGACTCGGTATATTTACCGAATCGGTAATCCCAGATGTAGGTGGCACTTAAAATAGTGCCACAGGCCCTTAAGAATTCGTTATTTAACATGAAATACTATCTCATGGTAAATAACGAATTCCTGTGTACATGCACATCTGTGCATGTACACCTGTGCTATGTGTGTCACATTGCACACAAGCCAGAATCAGGGGTGCAACAGGGTGTCAAAGTGACACCCTGTCCCCCTTGTGAATTCTGTAATTTTACCGAATTGGTATTTACCGATTCGGTAATTGACATTGATTCCTATGGGCCTCAAGGCCCATAGGAATCAATGGCAATTACCGAATCAGTAAATACCGATTCGATAATTACCGAATCTTACCGATTCGGTAATTGATTCAGTAATTATACCTACATCCCGATTGCCAGTTCTTAAATACCGAATCGGTATGATTCGGTATTTAAGAATCGGTAATCGGGGATTACCTACATCTGGCCCCTACTGTTCTTTAACATGGAGGGAAAGTAAGCATCAAACTGTGTGACACGCCAGTTATCGGAACACATGGAGAGAAATATTGCTTCTGTTTTTAATATAAAATCAGGGCCTTCGTGGTCATATCATTGACAGTACAAGATTTGAAAACAATATTATTGTCTACGGGTGCTCGTGGAAGAAAATTTCTATGCACTGGAATCTGGAGAATGCTAAAGTGATTCTGGTATTTTACTGACCTTTGCTGATCCTTTTCTATCAAGAAAGTTAAACAGAGGTAGTTGCCAGATGAATTTTAAAAAGAACGTCCCTCAGCAGAAAACAATTCTGGTATTTTACTGACCTCTACTGGTCGTTTTCCATCAAGACAGTTAAATAGAGGCAGTTGAACACGCAGAAAGCAATGATGGTATTTTACTGACCTCTACTGGTCGTTTTCTATCAAGACAGTTAAATAGAGGCAGTTGAACAGAAGAGTAGTCCCTAAGCGGAAGCAGACAAGTCCTAGGGCTGATCTCGAGAGCCCACAAAGTACGTACACATATAATTATATACTAAAGTATAAACAAGAGGTCTCAATTGCTTGACCTAAAAAGTGCCTTTATGTGGTTTACATGGCCTCAGCATAAGTACGTATTTGTTATATGTAGAGTTATTTTGAGTGCATGTGTTTTTGATCATTCCTTTCTAAACCTGCAATGGACATTTTATTTCTGTTTTTCTTAATTGTTTGACTTTTTTTTAAATATTTTTTATTGTTCTTAGCACAGCAAACTAACAAACACATCTCAAGTTGACTTTCAGCCTATACATCATGCAATAATAAAGTCCAAATAAAGTCCAAGTTATTATATTTTAGCTTTCAAGAGAGATAAATTCATGACTCATAATAGTCTCGGAAGGAGCCCCAAATTTTGATGCCCAGTCTTTTTTTCCTTGATCCTTTGATTGAGAATAAACTCCACTCCAAATTATATAAGCTCAGCATTTTAGCACGCCATTGCAGAAAGTCTGGTGGTTTTTCCTGTAGCCATTCCCTGGCAATACAAAGGCGTGCCACTGTCATTGCAAAAAAAATAAAATGCCGGTGTTGAAAAAGTATGTCCAAATTATTGTCTTTCTGTATTTTTCCTAACTAACAGCATCATTGCTGGAGAAATAACTATTGTAGTTTTAATCACTGAAGAAATGAACTTTTCCAGGTGCTTAATAAATCCCTTTAACTTAAGGCAATTATGAAAAACATGTACCGTTCAGGCATCCTCCTCACCACAGCGAAAACATTTACCCTGACTTCCCACTACCCATTTCGCCATTCTCTTGGGTGTATAATATAAATCGTATAATGATTTGAAAAACTGAGCTTTCAAATTTGCCGACATGAGCCCTTCCTTAGACAAGATTAACAGATCTTCTACATTAATCTCGGAATCACCTAACGACTCTCTCCAGATTAATGTAGAAGATCTGTTAATTGTTTGAATTTAAGTAGAAACAAAAACTATAGCTGGTTAGTTGCATAACTCCATATTCGCTTCAGCAAATTTCCAGAAATTGTCACAACCGATCAATTTGAGAAATAAAATATATCTCTAAATAAGATGTGCAAATTACAGTCAGTCATAAAAGGTATGATAATGTAATATTATAAAAACAGCAAGGGCATTAAGATGTGTGATTCCAACAATGTCAGCTATTTACTAAAATGTCTGTTTGACAAAATTATTTGTTGGGCAGACATCTCTTACAAGCAATGTTCAAATCAGTGATCAATGATCTTATGTCCAACTTCAGAAATCCTCATTTGCACAGAACTTATTAATTAAACATACTGCAGAAAAAATAAGGTTTCAAGTTTGTGAGGCTGGGAATCACTTTCCTGGAGAAGAAATTGAGTAAGATTATGCCTGCATTAGGAAGACTGGAGGATTAATTTCCTATATTAGGCTAAAGTGGACGTATCGAAGCAGGGAAATCTGCATGTTGCCTGTGAAGTTTAAACATCATAATTAACATAGTGAAGAATGACCGTAACCACAAAACAGTTCAAGTCAGTGCTCACATCACAAGGGGTAAAGATATTGGCAGTAATGAATGACAAGCTATTTGCAGGAACGTACATTACATGCCTTCCACATTGTCCAAGAAATGGCTGGAGCCAAGTGTATAAAAAGGCTTACAATATTATGAACCTTGGCTTTACCAGCTATTTGGCATAGTTGTTTTTGAGGTATGTATGAATGGGTAATAAACTGTAAGCTAATACTATTTTTGTTATTCATTCATACAATTACGTGAAGTAATTCTTTGTTTCGATTCAACTTGCAATATGAAGGATAACACTTTTCAAGGAAGCAATATTGAATAAATACATAATGTTTGCAGAGATTAATGAAGGCCTTCCACTGAGTGTTCTCCAGGAATGGGTAAAGGTCCCAGGCAGTGTGAATATAATGCCTCAACTTCACCATTAGTTTCAGGGAATAAGTGGTATTGCTCTTTCCATTTGTTTGAGTTTTCTTGTTTTCTGAATCCACTCCTGACACTGTTCGTGTCTGACTAATTGGCTTGTTTGCTCACTGTTTGACTAATTAAGCTACTAAGTGGATCTCATTATCCTAAACTGCACTAAGGCAAGGATCGCAGAGTAATTAAGCAAAATTATTTGGAGAGATTTGAATATGCCTTTCAAATATGACCAAAGTGCCAAATCTGAAACCTTGTCAGTAAACTGCACGTCTGACTAGGGGGAAGTCGCTTTTAAATTGTGAGACTAGTCTGTTCTGTGTGGAAGACATTGTGACTGAGAACCATGATTGACTGCCAGCAATAGCAGGGGGAAGTAGTGAATTATGGGGCTAGTTGGATTCAACTCTGGATGGTCCACTCTTGGAGTCGGAGGCCTATTGCTTTTGTAGGTAAAAAAAAAACACAGAGCATAGTGTCCAATACATAAAGAACAGTACTTGAAAAACTCTCACAATCGGCACAAATTAACACCTCACAAAGATTTTATGAAAATCTACTGTTAAATTAGATATTTTTACATGCAATACAGGAGTGAATCCGAAAAATGTGTTTGGGAGCAATACAGATGTCCAGGAGGACGAACATGTACTATGGAAGTGGATGTACAGACAAGCTTGTGGAGCTATGATATGACATGGGAGCTTAAAGATGAGCCTGAAACCTGAAAGATACTGCACAAAGAAGCTTATAGAGGTTTTGTCACACACATGCAAGCAGAGTCTGCTCCATTATTGCAGCTATGAACAAATGCTCAGGCAGTCTGGTCACTCATAAGCAACAAAGGGGGAACTTACATTCCTGTGGTGGCACACAGATGTTTGGCCATAGACATGCACCTATGTCTGGCCTTTGCAACATGGGGTTAGCTGCACACAAAGGCTTATGGGAATCTAGTCAAAGATACTACCACTTGAAGGAAGTTGTACTTTTGCTGCAGAGTTGGCTGCGTGCAAATGTTTGTAGAGGACCCCACCTACATTTGTGTGCAGCTTTCTTTATGGTGAAAGAACAATATCTTACAAGTGGTACACGTGTATGGTCGGATGGAACTCACAACTCATAAACCTCTGGTCGGAGATCTCCAAATCTGCTCCATCTATCTTTTCTCTACTTAGACCCCCCTCCCTCAGTTTGCAAAATGCAAGAGGAAGTGAACAAGAGAAAGAAAATCGATTTGATTCTAAAGTCTTTATTTAGATGCACATATCATAAAAGACAATACATTAAAACATATTGGACATTCCATTTTCATAAAAATAACAAGACTAGCACAGTAGGAAAGTGAATCAAAAAGTTACTCCATCCATATACACATTAATTTAGTCTAAAAAGCAAGATAGAAACTGTAAAAAGCGTACAAAATCCCTACCCATAGTGCAGTGAGTACCACATAGTTGACATAGCTAGGTTAATAGTTATGTTAAGAAGCCTTTATATCAGGCTTAGCTTATATACACGGATTGCCCACATCCAGTGTTACAATTTGGCAACAGCAATAGCTATAGATTCCGTGTTTGGCCCTAGACATGCACCTATATCTGGGTTTGCAACATGGGGTTAGTTGCACACAAAGGCTTATGGGAACCTTGTCAAAGATACTACCACTTGAAAGAAGTTGTACTTTTGCTGCAGAGTGGGCTGCGCGCAAATGTTTGTAGAGGACCACACCTACATTTGTGTGTAGCTATCTTTACGGTGAAAGAACAATATCTTACAAGTGGTACATATGTATGGTCGGATGGAACTCACAACTCACAAACCTCTGGTCGGAGATCTCCAAATCTGCTCTTCTATCTTTTCTGTACTGAGATCTCCCCCCCCCCCTCCAGTTTGCAAAATGCAAGAGGAAGTGAACAAGAGAAAGAAAATCAAAGATGACAAAAGAAAAAAAAGAAAAAAATTCTTTGCAACAGAATAATTATTCCTTGATTGTGATTCTTTATCCCAATCCCAAATCTCAAATCCCACTGCTGATCATTGTCAAAGTGCAAGTTCTCCCTGTGTAAATTGTGATTATGATTGGTTATCCATGATTGGCATATTTGATTTACTGGTAAGTCCCTTGCAAAGTGCACTGTGTGTGCCCAGGGCCTGCAAATAAAACTCTACTAGTAAGCTTGCAGCACTGGTTGTGCCATCCACATGAATAGCCCTGCAAATTCGTCTTAGACCTGCCACTGCAGTGTCTGTGCGCTACTGTGTTGATCGGGCAATTGCACCCACTTGTCAGGACCTTCCCTTTCCTTTTTTTACATGTAAAGCGCCCCTCAATCAGGCCAGAGGCAACCCCATGGGTAGGGTGCAGTGTATGTGAAAGGTGGGACATGTACTGGTGTGTTTTACATGTCCTGATAGTGAAATACTGTATATTTCGTTTTTTAGTGTTGAAAGGCTGTCTGTCCTATAGACTATCATGGGAGCTGCACTGTAACATCTTACAAGTGTAACTTTCCATTTAGACAAGATAGAGAACCAGAGTTTAGGCTCTCTGAACTCAGAATTTCCTAACACATATTTTATTAAAGGTGGTTTTTAAATTGTGTGCTTGAAAATGCCACTTTTAGAAAGTTTGAAAATACCACTTTCAGAAAGAGGCCATTTTCTTGTTTAACCTTCCTGTGTGCCTCTGCCTGTTTGTGTATTCACTGTCTGGTTTTGGAGTGCTAGGAGCTGGGGATGTGCATTCACTCAAGACAGTCACAATGGTGGTTGAGGTGTGCCCTGCCTTTCCTAGGTGACTCATAGCCAAGCTGAAAAGATCTTTCTTCATTGGTGGGAGCAGTTCTCACTAGCACCTGCACAGGCTCTGACTACTCTGCACAATGCTGTCTCCACCTCCTGTAGTGAAGCTGGACCAAGGAGGACAGAAGTGGGTTTTCGTGAGCTCAGAGACTCTTACTACAAAGACTACAAAGAGAAAATGGTGTATAAATATTAGACTTAAAACCCCAAAACGTTAGATCACTTCGGGGAACAAGAGGAACCTTTGTCAAGGAGATGAGCTGAAAAGCTGTAAGGAGACGTATTGCCCCTTTGCCGTGTGCAGCTTTGCTGGGTTGGCCTGCAGTTGGTGCTTCTGCTAAGAACAGAACAAAGATTGGAACTTTGCTGTGAACCTGCTTCTGAAGAATCTCCAAAGGCTGGTGTGTGCTTGCCTTGTGTTCTGAAGTCTCAGGGGCACAAAGACTTCACCACCAGCTTCCTTGAACTCCACTGCTGGGAGTTCTGGCCTGCCAGGAGATGCCTATTCCAGTTCTGAGCCTCTGAAGGTTGTTCCTGTTGCTCAGAGCTATAAAAAGCTATAAAAGCTTGAAGAAACAAAGAAAATCGATGGATCGCCCTTCCTGCCCCCGAGCTTTTATAAATTGCATCATTCATAAATACCTACAATATTTTTTCGTAAGGCTGTCAAAACAACATACTAAGGAATATAGTGTGCATCATGGTGACATTTTGTGCTCAGTGATTAGGTGGTGGTGTCAGATATATACAAAGTGATTGGGTTGAGGGGAATAGGTTACGGCCAGAAAAGCAAGTTTTTCAAGTAGAGCTGCGGACTGAATACGTAAGTTTCATCGCAGAATCTTTAGACTGGTCCATGGGATACTTGTCGACATTTTAACTCTAGTTCTGCACTACTGTATGGCCAGTGCGAATCTTCATTAGGACTGGGGTAGTGAAAAGACTGCCTAGAGAAGCCCAGAGTGGCTCACAGGGTGTAGCACCAGAGAGAAATCTTCAGAATGGTGGGGCTTGCATCCAAAATTAGATTGAAGGTCACCTTGTTTGAGATCAACCTTCCATGTGGGGCTAGGTTCAGGTATGTTGCAATTCGGTTCATGGGGAAATGTCACCATGTTGCAACTCTATTCCTTAATATGTTGTTTTGACAGCCTTCCGAAAAAGTATTTTGGGTATTTATGAATGATGCCATTTATAAAAGCTCTTATAAAACCACCGATGGTCTTTGTTTGTGTTGTTATGATTAATTGGTCTCATTTATGTTTTCCTGAAGCAGCACCGCTGAGCGGTAGAAATTTGCAGGCTCCGTCACCGTGCAGCCAAAGAATCGCCGCAGCACCTGCTAGCGGCTGAAAAATCTGCCACACACCAAGTCCTGGGGGAAAATTACAAAAAACAATTTGATGGACAGAATGTAGATCAATGTCTTACATTCACCCCAGTACAAGGATCTGGGCCTAAATCCATCGTTTTTTGCACTCCACACCACCCTGGGTTAGATAATGGCTTTATGCAAATCAGCTCTGACCCTGTGCCCCATGGGAACAGTCCAGTCCGAACTACACTGGGGATGCCCAGACGTGGGTCCCAGGCACTCCACACCACTGGAGTCAAGCTAGCCGGGCTGATGAGAGGTGTTACCTCGAAACCGGTCCGGTCCTCGGATGCTTGATTCCGTTCTGGGAAGGGCATGGCTTTTGTAGTTCGGACTGGACTGGTCCCATGGGGCACAGGGTCAGAGCTGATTTGCATATCGCCATTGTCTAACCCAGGGTGGTGTGGAGTGCAAAAAAACGATGGATTTGGGCCCAGATCTTTGGACTGGGATGAGTGTGTGACATTGATCCACATTCGGTCCATCACCTGTTGTGTTTGCATATTCCACCCTAAGTGCGCTGGGGATGCCCAGACGTGGGTCCCAGGCACTCCACACCACTGGAGTCAAGCTAGCCGGGCTGATGAGAGGTGTTACCTCGAAACCGGTCCAGTCCTCGGATGCTTGATTCCGTTCTGGGAAGGGCATGGCTTTTGTAGTTCGGACTGGACTGTTCCCATGGGGCACAGGGTCAGAGCTGATTTGCATATCGCCATTGTCTAACCCAGGGTGGTGTGGAGTGCAAAAAAACGATGGATTTGGGCCCAGATCTTTGGACTGGGATGAGTGTGTGACATTGATCCACATTCGGTCCATCACCTGTTGTGTTTGCACACACCAAGTCCTGTGCACCAATCTCCAAAGTCTGAGATCACCGCACCGACTCCAACACAGGCCCTTCTGTGCAACTGAAAGAATCAACACATCGTGGAACCGAGGCTGAAGAAACAAATTCAGTGCCTGTTTGCCGCCGCCACATCGACCTCCAGCGCATCCAGGATTTCCACGCACTGCAATGCGGCAAGTTTTCAGACGCATCACCAGCAGACCAGAATTTGGAATTGACGTATCACTTCACCCTACAGTCCAGATTCAACGCATCACTTCTCCTGCATACAGTGGAACTGTTGCATCGCATCATTAGGGACTCAGGAACTGACACATTTACTGTGTTTTCCTAGATTCCCTTCTGTTCAGCTGTTTTGCCTTGTGAATTTTGACGCATTTTAGGTACTTTGTGTAAAAGTCACGAGCCCATAGTTTTCTATGGACAGAATTGGTTGAAACCTTTTAAAAGTCTTGCTTTGAATTGTGTATGTTGGATTTTTGTCATTTTAGTCTTATTTGATTTAGATATAGATACTTTATTTTTTTTAAACAGGTGTGGTGTACAATTGTAGTGTTTTCACTGTGTTATTGGGTCTCTCGGTGCAAATACTTTACACATTGCCTTTGGGATAATCCTGTCTGGTTGTGCCAAGTTACCAAGGGTCCCTACTTTCACAAAGTGTTTACCTCTGCCAACTAGAGACCACCATTTCTAACAATGTGCTGCATAATTTGCAAAATGTAACAAAAAAATGCTTCTAGCTCAAATAGAACAGACGTTACAGAACTTATTGCATACATAGTGTAGTCCAGATAGAATAAACCTACTTATTTGATTAATTGAAAGAAGGAATTTATGCGGAGTATCACACAAAAAAGTAAAATACTTACATTTAATTCAAACTGGGAGGAAAGAACAATTCAATGTGTCATGATTGTTTCACTTTCAGCATATAGTCTCAGTCAGACTTTAGAAGATTCATAAATATTTTGCCTCTTTTTTATGTTACCAAGTCTTAAATACTAAAGTACATCCTGGTGAAACGTACATAATAAATATGAATTACACTGTACTGTTCTGCAGAGCCTTTCATAATATTAAGAGTTGCTGCCTCATTTTCCTTAGTCTACGGCAGATTCACCTTCCTGTATAATTTAGTCCTCCACATCACTGTGTAGATGAAAGGGTGAAAAACCTTCCTAAGTCCTTTAGTAATATTCTAAGGCTTTTTTGTTTTGATCTTCTTTCTGAAGTAGCAGTGAAAACTAAGACAAAATCTGTATAGGAGTAAGTGCCTTCAAAGGGACTAGACAGTGTACAGTGGATGGGCAGCTAATCTCAAACTCTGACGAAATCATAGACTAAGTCAGAGGCAGCTTCTGGGCCCAGGAAGTCTCTCCATCTGGGTAGCGCCTGGAGGGCAATGAAGACTTAGGGCTTGAATGAATGAATAAATGAAAGGCATTTTATAACGCGCAAAACTTAGCCCCAAGGGGCATCAAGGCGCAAAAACAGACAAAAGTCAAAAACTACCAACTGCAAAATCAAATTACCACTAGGAGCCGCTAATATGCCTGAGAGAAGAGCCAAGTCTTCAGGTGTTTCCTAAAAACCACCAAACGAAGACTGACTGGAGAGCTCCAAAGGTAGGGAGTTCGAAAGTTTTGGAACCAGGGTGGAAAATGCTCTACCTCCCCATTTTGCCTTCACAAATCTGGGAACCGAAAGCATGTTCTTAGATGCTGAGCAGAGAGTTCTTTGGGGGGTGTAAATGCATAAGAGGGACCTAATACCCTCTGAGCCTGAGCCATGAATTGCACCATGGGCCAGACAAAGAAGTTTGAAGGAAATCCGAGAGGAAATCGGAAGCTAATGAAGATCCCTTCTGGCCATGGTTACAGAGGCAAGCCTAGGGAGATTCAAAACCATCCTGGCCGCGGCATTCTCCACCATTTGGAGGCGGTGGATGGAGCTTTTGTTAATGCCACTGTAAAGGGCATTACAATAGTCTAGCCTAGAGGAAACTAAGGCAACAGTAGATTGTTTCCGGGCAGCCTGGGATAGATACGGGGCAATCTTCCTCAGTGTTCTAATGATGGCACAACAGGTAGACACCGTTCTGTTTACCTGAGAATCAAATGAGAGAACGGGGTCATTAGGACACCAAGGTTCCTGGCGGAAAGAGTGGGAAGAGGGCAGTCCCCCAGTGAAGAAGGCCACCAGTCCTTTGACCACAGATCTTGGCTGCCTCCAAAGACCATAATTACAGTCTTTTCACCGTTCAGTTTAAAAAAATTACACACCATCCACTGGGAGACTGCCTCCATGCATGCTCTAAAATTGGACGCAGAGTCACTAGCTGACTGGGTAATAGATACCAAGATCTGGGTATCGTCGGCGTATGACAATACCTCAAGACCAAAGGATCTCAACACCTTGGCAAGTGGGGTAACATAGATGTTGAATAATAATGGGCTCAACGAGGAGCCCTGTGGTACCCCACATTGCACTTCTTGAGAGGCAGAGAGAAAATTGCCCATTGTGACTCTCTGCTTCCTGTGATGTAAAAAGGAGGAGAGTAAACTAAGGGCAGCACCCTCTACTCCAATTTCCATGAGCCTGGAGATCAGGATTGACGGGGACAAGGTGTCAAACGCTGCTGTGAGATCTAATAACACTAGCAGAGTAAGATGTCCCAAATCAACCTCCATACGGATGTTGTTAATCACAACCGTTAGGGCATATTCGGTGCTGTGAGCCGTCCAACGTGTGGCCAGCAGAGTGCGTGGGGTCCGCAACCAATTGGCCCAGCCCACATGCGGCTAAACCATCTATTAATGCCATAGAGTCCTTGGCATCTGTAGACTCTAAATGAAAGTTAAAATCGCCTAAGATACTAAAGTGGGGCTTGTCAACAAAAGGCTCTATGAGTTTAAGAATATCCTGAGGAAAAGTTGTTTCTCGGGCCGGGAGGTCTGTAGCAGAGAATACCAGTGAAGGAAGCTGAGGGAAGAAAATTTAAAGTAAAATGCAGAGCTTCGAATGTATCTGAGGGCAGAGAAAGAGGCTCGATACGACATGTAAAAGTATCTCTAAAAAGATATCACCCGAACGTCGGTCCAGCGGAAGAGTGCCCTGATCCTCAAGGTGGCTGGAGGGTGATCCGAGGTTAAGGTAGGCTCGCCGTTGGTGACTGTAAGGTGTTCGCGTGTACTGCATGGTGGCTGATGGGAGAAGTATTCCCGTGTATTCTGAATGGGCAGTGAGTGACACAGAAAATTGAAACTTTCCAACAATGGCCGAAGAGTGGGTCAGGGAGCGGGAAGAAGCGGCATTAGACATTTTTTGTGATGCGGACACTAATACACCGCTTGCGTCTTCAACAACCAGAACAACGAACTAATCGGCAGCAAACGACATAACAAAAACAATGCATGTTCTGGAAACACTACGCAAAAACAAGATCGTAAAGTGCTGGGAATGTAAATCCTTACAGAGGTATCTTGATGTAGAGCGCATCCCAAGAGGTCTCAGAATCCTCGTGGCGCCTACGTACGAAAACCCAAACCCAGAAATGCTGAAAGAATGGGCAGACAACAGCGCCAAGTTATCGGGAAGAATGCTACAAATACTCATCAAGTATGCCTCGAGCAATCGAGAAATCATTCTAATAAAAATAGAGCCATTGTTCAAAGACATGGAGAAATTTGAAAACCAGGAGGAAATAAAAAAGATGCTTACAAGTACAAATCATCAATCAAAGACAGGAAGGCGATAAAATTCCAACGAGACAGAAATGATTACATGAACGGTAAAATATACTCGTTCTCCAAGAAATTCGAGAATATCCGCTGACAGCAACTATCTACTACCTCTGAGATGCAGACTAGACCAGCAGAACCGAGCGGATCTGAATTAAGTTCGGAGGTAGAGTCGAGTTTGGAATCCACAAGCAGCGGCTCACAGAAAAGCAAGGCACCCACTGTGGTACAAGAATTTGTTTTTTTACGAATGGAAAGAATAATGAGTTTGCGACCACAGCCCCCACAACCAGAAAACAAAAACATGGGCAGAGGTCAAACCGAAGGAAAAGAAAAGGCAGACAATGGGGCAAACAAACCTCAAAAAACAAACAAACAACCATACAGAAGGAACTGACTGAGGCAATGAAGGATAAAACATTTGACAACACAGTAATCAACCTGACTAACATGCTCTCACAGATGAAGAACAAAGTATCCTTTCCTTGGGCCTCACTTTCTGTACAAAAACAAACTTTGATCACATACAGACCAGAGTGGACCTCTTTCAGTTCGTACGCAAATTGAAATTGCAAAAGCACTTTTTTTAACACAACACGTAAAACTGATGACCCTGAAACAATCTATGATACAAACATTACAATTAATGTAGAAGACATGTCCCTTCTACGCAATCTGGCAATACTTGAATGTGTAGAATCTGACTGCCTGGAAACATCTGCTGATTTGGCCATAGTGACAGACCTTGATTTCAATGACAGTGTGCGCACACCGTTCCGACCTAAGTCAGTTTTCATCCCAATGATGCCAAAGGATGGACTAGACATCTTTGCAGAAAATATGGTGAGAAATCTAAAGGAACTAGCTAAAAAAAGCAGCACAGATTTTATCAAAAACAATCATAACCAAAGGATTCAGTACAGTAACCTCATACAAAAAATCAAGCAACGCCAAGAAATAGTTGTCCGATGGCCTGATAAAAGCGAAAATTTTGTGCTTTGGCCATTGGACAAATATAATATGGAGGTACAGAAACAACAAGACAAACAATGCTACAGTCGCATGAGCCCTACGAGCATCATTGGTATAAAATAAAATATCATAAATCTCTCTATGAATGGGGGGGGGAAGGGGCTAATTTCCAAGCATGAACTGGAATATTTGAAAAATGACTATCCTATGACACCGCAACTGTATTTAATCCCTAAAATACATAAGAATGCCATGAAGCCCCCGGGAAGACCCATTATATCGGCCAATGGTGGACTTTTCGAGAACACCTCTAGATTTATAGATCATTTTCTACAACCTGCTGTTTGTAAACTTCCTTCCCACATCAGGGACACTGGGGATTTTCTGACCAAAATCTATGACATATATGATGGAATGTTGATTGTGTATTGTTGATATTTGGATGTTAATACACTGTATACCAGTATCATACATAAAGATGGATTGAATGCTTTTAACCATTTCCTTGGCAAAAGAGCCCTACTTCTACATGAGCTCAATCTAATGCTCTTGCAAATGGTAGAATGGTGTTTGGACAATGATATATTTATCTTTAATAAACTGTTTTACAAACAATTGCCGGGCACAGCTATGGGTACTTACTTCGCCCCAGCTATGCTAATTTGCATATGGGCTGGTGAGAGGAGCAAGTACTCATGACATCACAAGCAAATCAATGACTAAGTATGCCAGTTTATATGTCAGATATATTGATGACATATTCATCCTTTGGAGGGGAAATGAAGAATGTGCTAGGACATTTGCTGAAAATTTAAACTGTAACAATCTTAATCTCTCATTTAAATGCAACACGAGCAAAAAATCCATACAATTTTTAGACCTGAAGATATATGTGGAAAATGACAAAATCCAGTCCAGGGCCTATAGAAAGCCTACTGCAGGCAATGCAATCCTGCACGTCAGTAGCTTTCACGCCACCAGTCTAAAAAAAAGCATCCCATTTGCAGAATGCCTGCGTTGGAAGCGTAATTGCAGTACCAATACAGGGTTAGAACAATCCACAGATGACCTATTTTTGAGACTAGAAAGTAGAGGTTATAACAAGGAAACACTATCCACAGCCAGAGCCAAAAGCGCTAATATACAGAGGGGAGATCTGCTTTTTTTTTTTTAAAAAAAATGTATTGGTACATCCCTGCCTTGTGCCTCTGCCAAGGAGAAAATTGGTTGACTTTCGATTATTCACCACGACTCTGGCCAGGGGAGCTGCATACAAGAGGCGTACTCAATTAATAAACTCCGGTCCAAAACCCTTCTTCCCCAAAACTGCGAACAGGTATGGCCACTCGACCCTATCGACAGCCATGGTGGCGTCCAATTACACCAATACTGCCGGCTCCTGTATCGTCGGAGCCTTGCACAATATCCCATGCAATCTACTTAGATTAAGGGCTATATTACGACGTGGCATGAAGCTGGACTGGTCCGGGTGTACCAACGTGGCGATGACTTTGACTAACCTTGTCGCTTACAGCTTCGCCAACACTTTAGGCTCTGAATTCAGCAACGAGATGGGCCTATACGATGAACAGAGATTCTTGGGCTTCCCCACTTTGTGGATGACCACTATATTGGCCACTCGCTGATCGTAGGGGAGCTGGCCCTTCTCCATTCTTTCCTCAAACATAGATCATACAAATGGAGCAAGTTTATTGGCACTTAGTTTATACAACTCAATGGGAAATCCATTCGGGCCCGCGGCCTTCCCGGAATGCACTCCTCTGATAGCCATCGCCACCTCGTCATTTGTAAGGGGAGAGTCTAAGTATTCCCGATTATCATCCGACAGCACGGGCATCTGAATGTCCTTTATCATAGCACTGTTCTCCGCCTCCATGTACACCCCAGCCGAGGTATACACCTCATCATAGTATTTTGAGAATTTGTCTGTTACTGCTTGTGGTTCTATGATGGTACTGGAGTGTTCACCCTGCAATTCTGGCACCAGCCTTGAGGCCCATTCCCCCTTCTCAAGCCACTCTATCAGTTTACCGTTTTTTTCACCATGCTCGTACACTCTACTTTGGGTCTCCTCATGTTGCTCTCTAGCCTTGTCCCTCGCTAGACCTTCATATTCATCCTGCCTCAGTTTTAAGGATGTACACCCTCAGGGGTTATTGCTCTGGACATCTCTTCCTCCAACCTCCTCAATTCAGCCTCTGCTCTTTCTATGTCTGCCTGTTTTTTCTTTTTTTTCCCGGCAACCAGGGATATAACCTCCCCTCGGATAACAGTTTTGTATGCCTCCCACAGAGTCTGAGCCGATGCCACCGTTCCCTCATTTTCTTGGAAGTAGCTCTTCGTAATCTTGACAATCTCTTTCTTGGTGGCGAGATCTTTCAAATGCCATGCGTTAATACGGGCTACTCTGCCTGCATCCATCTGCCCGACCTCCAATCAAAGCCAAATTGGAGAGTGATCAGAGATCCCTCTTCCCAGGTGGCGCGCCTCCCGAACCATGGTGGCCTGCGCCGCTGGTACCAGTATGTAATCTATTCTAGAGAGGCTGTGGTGAGCGGCCGATACATGTGTGTAGTGCATTACATACGGATTGCGTACTCTCCACCCATCCACCAACCCTGTTGTTTCTGAAAAGTTGGGAAGCCAATTCTGCGCCAACCGCAAAGCTCGGGCCGGGTGCCTGTCCACCTCTCCGTCTACCACCGCATTAAAATCTCCCCCTATTACAAGGAGACCCAATGGCAAAGTCAGGAAGATTGCTCCCTGGTCCCGGAACGTGTCGGATTGTAGGCCAGGCGGGGCATATACTGATACGAAGGTGACCGTCCTCCCCTCCCACTGCCCTGACACCCCGATGTGTCGACCTCGCTGGTCAGAACAAGTAGCTTGAACATGTAGGGGAAAGGAATTTTTTCACCAATACACCGACTCACTCCCCTGGACCCCGGAGTGACCCCAGCGTGTGCAACCAACTTATAGCCCCCTTTGTGTAGGGCCATGCAACGAGTACCAATGAGATGAGTCTCTTGTAGCAGCACTACATCTGGAGAGTTACGTCTAATCAATTGGCTAACCATTCCCCTCTTAATTTTATTGCCAAGGCCATTTACCTTCCAGCTAAACACCTTTATCCCCATTCCTCGTCTATCATTCGACATTATGTTGGTATGGAATCCACATTGTCATAACATTGTTCCATGATGCAAAAAAAGAAACCAAAAAGAAAAAACATTGTGCCAACAAGTCTGCGTATAATGATACAACAAAACTAAGAAACCCTGTTGGTCCCTTCTCCCACACCCCCTCCCTGCACCCCTGCATACGGCTAATGCCCATCCTCAACTAGCAGTTGCCTAATATCTAACCTACAAACTAACTAAAAGTAGTAAAGGGGAGGAGAACCTATGACCCCCCCCCCAGGGTCCCGAAGAACTGGCAGCGGGCCACCCCACCACCCAACAATCCAAAACAGGATAAGTGTTCCGGCGATATCCATCACTCCTGCTCCTGCTTCTGTCCTGTCCTCTCTTCCACCTCGGTCGTGCCCCTCCTGCTCATTCAAGTGTCTAGTGTCAACCCAGTCTGATGCCACCTACAGGTTTTCGAAAAACCAGGCCTTCCCGTTGACTTCTACATGTAGGGGAGCCGGGTACATCATGGTGTATTTGAGTCTCTTATCTCTAAGTTTCTTCTTCACCTGAAGAAAGCTCTGCCTTTGTTTCTGCACCATCTGAGTGAAGACTGGAAAGAAAGAAAGTGTGGCATTCGCGTAGCGCAGGGGGCCACCCGCGAGCCGCCTGCAGGATCGCATCTCTGTCGTGGAAATTCAGAACTCTCGCAATCATCGGACGAGGGGGAGCCCCAGGCCTGGGCCTCCCCCTCGGTACTCTATGGGCCCTCTCAATCGTGAAGCCCCATGGGCTTGAGATGGTTGAGGATGATGTCTTCCACGAACAGGTCAGGCGCCGGGACGTCCGATTTCTCGGGCACCCCAAGAATGCGTATATTATTACGCCTGGCCCTACCTTCGTATTTGTCAAACTTCCGGTCCATCAGATCTCGAGAAGCCTTAAGGTCACGTACTTCTTGCTGCAGCAAAGCCACATCGTCGAGTAGGCTAGCAGTCTTAATGTCAAGCGATTTAACTTTTTCACTGGCTTTTGTAAGATCCGCTCGAGTCAAATTAACTTCAATCATAACAGTGTCAAGTTATTATCCAGCGCTTCCATTTTTGAACCCAAGGAGGATTTGCTGTTATGACGACTGTGAGTAGGGGCTCCGCAGGGGAGCCCGAGGAGTTTCCTCCCTCCGATTGGGTCCGACTCAAATCCGTGGGAGAACCTTTGTTGGACTGGATATGTTTCGGCCCTCTAGAGGAGTCAAGTCAAGTCAAGTCAGAAAATTTATATAGCGCGCTACATACCGAGAGGGTCTCAAGGCGCTTGAAGAGGGGTGGGGAATTACTGGTCAAATATCCACGTTTTAAGTTGCTTTCTGAATGCTAGGTGGTTCTGAGTAAGGCGAAGGTGAGTGGGAAGTGAGTTCCAGGTTTTAGCTGCCAGGTAGGAAAAGGATCTACCTCCCATGGTGGTTTTGTTGATGCGAGGTACAGTGGCCAGGGCTTGGTTGGATGATCGTAGCTGGCGTGAGGGGGTGTAGAAGGACAGTCGTGTGTTGAGGCATTCTGGTCCGATTTCGTAGAGTGCTTTGTGTGCGTGGGTTAGGAGCCGGAAAGTGATCCTCTTATTGACGGGGAGCCAGTGGAGGTTTTTCAGGTGACCAGAGATGTGTTCTTTGCGCGGGATGTCTAATATGAGCCTGGCTGAAGCGTTCTGGAGTCGTTGGAGTTTTTTCTGGAGTTTAGCGGTAGTACCGGCGTAGAGGGAGGAGCGGGGCAGAGCCTTATCTGCGTCAGGCTTAGCGGCCATCAGGGTGCCACACAAGCACTGTCCAAGCACTCAATGCATGAGAGTCGCACCAGGGTCTAGAGTTCCGATGCAAACCACGCGCTCCCCTGCTGTCCGTGATTGATAACGGTTACGCCACAAAACTAATACCTGATATCTGTGGAGGCATTCACCCCCCGGGGGGGCGGCAGAAACACCTCCAGTCACTCCGGTGATTCCAATGGCAAAGTAGATCTATCAATAGGACCGCCAATACCTCGCCATCACATAGGCCCCCAGTCTCAGCCTCGGGAGAAAACCCGCGCCGCACCTCCAATATTCAGCAGTGCGAGGGGTCAATGTCTGCAATCAAGCAGCCAGGTCACACAGCCACCGCTCCGTTCTGGTATTGCACCCATGGCACCCTACCTGTCAGATCTGTGGTGCAGCGCACGGGGGTCAGCGAACAGTCCAGCCGGCACCTTCAGACCACCTGCATGAGTGCTGCGCTCCATTACTTCCTCCACTCTCGAGGCCCCGATACTAGGTGCAGGCTCCTCTGGCCGAGGTCTTCTCTGGGTCTCCTGACTCAAATGCAGCGCAGGCCCTCCCCCACAATCTTGCGCTCCAGCCACTGCCAGCCGCTCTCCACTCAAATCCTTGACTGACCTTCAGGGACCCCAACACTCCAGCCCCCGCAGGCAACAATCATTATGTGCACGGGCCCCTTTCCTGACCAGGGACCACTTGGCTTATTGTCCCCTGCACGAGGCATCTCTCGCTATCGGCTGCTCCCACCTCAGGCTTGCCATGGATAAATGATCGGGCCCGGGCGCGTATGCCAGCCACAATCGTAGTGAGCACGGGCCCCTCTCTCAATACGGGACCACGTAGCTCACAGTCTTTTGCCCCCAATGTCTTCCGCAGCTGGCTGCTACAAATCCAAGTCCCACGCAGGCAGGGGATTGGGGGCCTGGGCGTGGCCCCTCCCTGATGACCCAGTGGCCCACTAGTGTGCCGGCACAACCCGGTAAATGGCTGCTCCTCCGCACCTCGGCCACTCGATGCCCAGCTGGGCCGGGTCCCCCACACGGAGCCGGAGTCCTCTCCGAGGCAGTCAAGCCCCTCTGTGCTCCAATCACAGCGGCTCCTGTCACTTCTACTCCCGCACCGTAGTTCCGGGGCGGACCGGTGACTTCCGGTTTACGGCCCCGGTGTTGACCAACTCGGGAGCAGCTACAGCTTCCACTCTAGTCCCCGGTTCGGGGTAGACAGGCCGCAAGCTACCGGACGGCATAACTCTGATTCCCGACATCACTGGGAGTCCGGGAGCACTGCCACCAGCATCGCTAAAGGTCAGCCAGCAGTTGGTGGAGACCGGCACCAGGATCGGTATCAGGATGTTTCAGTAGGAGGAAGGGGTCGTCGGAACCGAGCCCTCACGTGGCCATCTTGATCCCGTGAGTGGCTCCTCCCCGAAGATCTGCTTTTTAATACTAAAAGTCAGAAGAAATGCTTCAACAGTAAAACTGACACACCTAGATTAATCACAGGATTTAACACCTATCATGCCAATCTACGTAAGATCTTGCATAGACACTGGAATTCAGTATGTAGTGATCCTACATGCACCAAAGCTCCACCTATAACCTTTAGGAGAGCTAAATCAATGCGCCAGAAAGTAGTCTGTAATGCACCAGCAGTTACAAAGAGCCATAATTGGCTCCAAAAACAGACAGGGTTCCTAAAATGTATCAGATGCAAAGCATGTAAACACGGAGTTAACACTAAAAAATGCCATTTTGACAGTCCCCATTCGAGATCCGTGGCAGCTATAACTATAAATCTGACTTTGAGGTTTATGTTTTACAATGCACCTGTGGAAAAAAGTATGTGGGCAGTACCATTCACCCCATACATGTGCACATATTGCAGCACCTCAGGGCAATCACTAATAATGACCAAACCTATCCAGTTGCCAGGCACATAAACTCATGCCATGGAGGTAGATAACAAGATCTATAGTTTTTTGTGATCAACACTGTACCTAGAAATCCAAGAGGTGGAAATAGATAGTTGACACTGAGAGGATTAGAATCAAGGTACATTATCCTACTCAATTCTAAAATCCCCAATGGGATGAATGCAAATGAGGCACTTAATTTACATTTATAATGATATTGCCGCTTATCCCGCCTCTGACCACTCTCCGTTGCGTCAGGTCACCTTTTTTCCTTATTTCTAAATTTTTTAGTAATTTCCACATTCTTTTGAGATTTTAAGCACTCACATTCGATTTAGTTAACAATTGTTAAATAGGGCACTTGAATACTAACATACTTTTGGCTAAAATCATCTAACCAAAATACTTTGGTAGGACCAATGCCCACTTGGGAAAAATTGCTGTAGCGTCTCTCTCCCAACGTATCCCTCCATGCACATTAGTAACCAAGCCAAATTATAGAATTGTCATAGATACTTATCTATTGTTTCGATACACAGTGAGTCCAATTCGCACCTCCATATTAATGGAGGGCCCCCCTTTGTTTTAGCTATTTGGTGAATAAACTTAGGAGCGAGTGCAATAATGTTTGGATAATTCTTCACAAATACTTTTTAAAGGGATAGCTGGCTAAATGGATGAGAGACACTGTTGCATCAACTATCTCACTGTTGACTTTATGAGATGCCCAACCATAGAACATGTTTTTCTATGTCTATTGTTACCTCTGGGAAAATGTTTATTTATTTTGTCCTTCCACTCGTTATACAGGATATGTAATTGTGTTCAATTGTTATTGTGTTGACTTAGAGATGTTCTATTAACGCTAATATTTTTTGTGTTCAATTTTTCTTGAACAATGAAAAGTGTTATGCAATGTCATGATGTGGCTGCCCATAACAAACTTCTTTGTCCATAGCTGAAGATTGGTTGCAATGACAACCAAATAAAAGTGTGGAGCATATATTGAAAAAATCACGGTCTACCAGATGTAGTGACCAAGGTGGTCTAGGCCTTTGTTGGAATAAACTTTTCTTTGCCAAATCCTCACGGAGTCAGCGCCTATCATTTGTTGCTGCCAGGACTGGGAGAATATATATATATATATATATATATATATATATATATATATATATATATATATATATATCGAACAAGTGCAATCTCCCAGGCTCCGACCACAGCGACCCAGGAAATCACGCGGATCCAGTAATTATAAAGCACAGATTTTTATTTAAAAGCTGAACCAAGCAATCTGACGCGTTTCGGGCATCCGCCCTTGCTCACAGATCAAGATATAGATATATATAGATATAGATATATATATTAAGTTCCACAAAGCACCCTAGTGCAAGGCGCACTCCCAGACAGCTCACTCCAGGTAGGGGAGAAATCAAGTGCAACCTGCGCCAGCAGAGTCTGATGCGTTTCGGGCTACGCCCTTCCTCAAAGACTCTCTGCTGCTGAATAACTGCCACCAAGGAGACATCCGGTAAATTACCCTGTATTTATTCACAACCACACTCCGGTGAGTAATGTTATACCAAATGCATTGTGGGGCCGGTAGTCTCAAATAATGCCCCAGTGGGCTGGAAGGCAGTCAATTCAGTAAAATCCCCAACATTTCTCAAGGGAACACTCTTACATTGTCTCTCCGTTCAAGTTCTGAGCCAGAATGTTCCATACCGCCGATATTTTCACCAGCAGTGGATCCGCTCGATAACGCGGTGGTGCGCCTCCCGGCCGGGTCGGCCGTACAAATTAAGTTCCACAAAGCACCCCAGTGCAAGGCGCACTCCCAGACAGCTCACTCCAGGTAGGGGAGAAATCAAGTGCAACCTGCGCCAGCAGAGTCTGACGCGTTTCGGGCTACGCCCTTCCTCAAAGACTCTCTGCTGCTGAATAACTGCCACCAAGGAGACATCCGGTAAATTACCCTGTATTTATTCACAACCACACTCCGGTGAGTAATGTTATACCAAATGCATTGTGGGGCCGGTAGTCTCAAATAATGCCCCAGTGGGCTGGAAGGCAGTCAATTCAGTAAAATCCCCAACATTTCTCAAGGGAACACTCTTACATTGTCTCTCCGTTCAAGTTCTGAGCCAGAATGTTCCATACCGCCGATATTTTCACCAGCAGTGGATCCGCTCGATAACGCGGTGGTGCGCCTCCCGGCCGGGTCGGCCGTACAAATTAAGTTCCACAAAGCACCCCAGTGCAAGGCGCACTCCCAGACAGCTCACTCCAGGTAGGGGAGAAATCAAGTGCAACCTGCGCCAGCAGAGTCTGACGCGTTTCGGGCTACGCCCTTCCTCAAAGACTCTCTGCTGCTGAATAACTGCCACCAAGGAGACATCCGGTAAATTACCCTGTATTTATTCACAACCACACTCCGGTGAGTAATGTTATACCAAATGCATTGTGGGGCCGGTAGTCTCAAATAATGCCCCAGTGGGCTGGAAGGCAGTCAATTCAGTAAAATCCCCAACATTTCTCAAGGGAACACTCTTACATTGTCTCTCCGTTCAAGTTCTGAGCCAGAATGTTCCATACCGCCGATATTTTCACCAGCAGTGGATCCGCTCGATAACGCGGTGGTGCGCCTCCCGGCCGGGTCGGCCGTACAAATTAAGTTCCACAAAGCACCCCAGTGCAAGGCGCACTCCCAGACAGCTCACTCCAGGTAGGGGAGAAATCAAGTGCAACCTGCACCAGCAGAGTCTGACGCGTTTCGGGCTACGCCCTTCCTCAAAGACTCTCTGCTGCTGAATAACTGCCACCAAGGAGACATCCGGTAAATTACCCTGTATTTATTCACAACCACACTCCGGTGAGTAATGTTATACCAAATGCATTGTGGGGCCGGTAGTCTCAAATAATGCCCCAGTGGGCTGGAAGGCAGTCAATTCAGTAAAATCCCCAACATTTCTCAAGGGAACACTCTTACATTGTCTCTCCGTTCAAGTTCTGAGCCAGAATGTTCCATACCGCCGATATTTTCACCAGCAGTGGATCCGCTCGATAACGCGGTGGTGCGCCTCCCGGCCGGGTCAGCCGTACAAATTAAGTTCCACAAAGCACCCCAGTGCAAGGCGCACTCCCAGACAGCTCACTCCAGGTAGGGGAGAAATCAAGTGCAACCTGCGCCAGCAGAGTCTGACGCGTTTCGGGCTACGCCCTTCCTCAAAGACTCTCTGCTGCTGAATAACTGCCACCAAGGAGACATCCGGTAAATTACCCTGTATTTATTCACAACCACACTCCGGTGAGTAATGTTATACCAAATGCATTGTGGGGCCGGTAGTCTCAAATAATGCCCCAGTGGGCTGGAAGGCAGTCAATTCAGTAAAATCCCCAACATTTCTCAAGGGAACACTCTTACATTGTCTCTCCGTTCAAGTTCTGAGCCAGAATGTTCCATACCGCCGATATTTTCACCAGCAGTGGATCCGCTCGATAACGCGGTGGTGCGCCTCCCGGCCGGGTCGGCCGTACAAATTAAGTTCCACAAAGCACCCCAGTGCAAGGCGCACTCCCAGACAGCTCACTCCAGGTAGGGGAGAAATCAAGTGCAACCTGCGCCAGCAGAGTCTGACGCGTTTCGGGCTACGCCCGTCCTCAAAGACTCTCTGCTGCTGAATAACTGCCACCAAGGAGACATCCGGTAAATTACCCTGTATTTATTCACAACCACACTCCGGTGAGTAATGTTATACCAAATGCATTGTGGGGCCGGTAGTCTCAAATAATGCCCCAGTGGGCTGGAAGGCAGTCAATTCAGTAAAATCCCCAACATTTCTCAAGGGAACACTCTTACATTGTCTCTCCGTTCAAGTTCTGAGCCAGAATGTTCCATACCGCCGATATTTTCACCAGCAGTGGATCCGCTCGATAACGCGGTGGTGCGCCTCCCGGCCGGGTCGGCCGTACAAATTAAGTTCCACAAAGCACCCCAGTGCAAGGCGCACTCCCAGACAGCTCACTCCAGGTAGGGGAGAAATCAAGTGCAACCTGCGCCAGCAGAGTCTGACGCGTTTCAGGCTACGCCCTTCCTCAAAGACTCTCTGCTGCTGAATAACTGCCACCAAGGAGACATCCGGTAAATTACCCTGTATTTATTCACAACCACACTCCGGTGAGTAATGTTATACCAAATGCATTGTGGGGCCGGTAGTCTCAAATAATGCCCCAGTGGGCTGGAAGGCAGTCAATTCAGTAAAATCCCCAACATTTCTCAAGGGAACACTCTTACATTGTCTCTCCGTTCAAGTTCTGAGCCAGAATGTTCCATACCGCCGATATTTTCACCAGCAGTGGATCCGCTCGATAACGCGGTGGTGCGCCTCCCGGCCGGGTCGGCCGTACAAATTAAGTTCCACAAAGCACCCCAGTGCAAGGCGCACTCCCAGACAGCTCACTCCAGGTAGGGGAGAAATCAAGTGCAACCTGCGCCAGCAGAGTCTGACGCGTTTCGGGCTACGCCCTTCCTCAAAGACTCTCTGCTGCTGAATAACTGCCACCAAGGAGACATCCGGTAAATTACCCTGTATTTATTCACAACCACACTCCGGTGAGTAATGTTATACCAAATGCATTGTGGGGCCGGTAGTCTCAAATAATGCCCCAGTGGGCTGGAAGGCAGTCAATTCAGTAAAATCCCCAACATTTCTCAAGGGAACACTCTTACATTGTCTCTCCGTTCAAGTTCTGAGCCAGAATGTTCCATACCGCCGATATTTTCACCAGCAGTGGATCCGCTCGATAACGCGGTGGTGCGCCTCCCGGCCGGGTCGGCCGTACAAATTAAGTTCCACAAAGCACCCCAGCCGGGAGGCGCACCACCGCGTTATCGAGCGGATCCACTGCTGGTGAAAATATCGGCGGTATGGAACATTCTGGCTCAGAACTTGAACGGAGAGACAATGTAAGAGTGTTCCCTTGAGAAATGTTGGGGATTTTACTGAATTGACTGCCTTCCAGCCCACTGGGGCATTATTTGAGACTACCGGCCCCACAATGCATTTGGTATAACATTACTCACCGGAGTGTGGTTGTGAATAAATACAGGGTAATTTACCGGATGTCTCCTTGGTGGCAGTTATTCAGCAGCAGAGAGTCTTTGAGGAAGGGCGTAGCCCGAAACGCGTCAGACTCTGCTGGCGCAGGTTGCACTTGATTTCTCCCCTACCTGGAGTGAGCTGTCTGGGAGTGCGCCTTGCACTGGGGTGCTTTGTGGAACTTAATTTGTATGGCCGACCCGGCCGGGAGGCGCACCACCGCGTTATCGAGCGGATCCACTGCTGGTGAAAATATCGGCGGTATGGAACATTCTGGCTCAGAACTTGAACGGAGAGACAATGTAAGAGTGTTCCCTTGAGAAATGTTGGGGATTTTACTGAATTGACTGCCTTCCAGCCCACTGGGGCATTATTTGAGACTACCAGCCCCACAATGCATTTGGTATAACATTACTCACCGGAGTGTGGTTGTGAATAAATACAGGGTAATTTACCGGATGTCTCCTTGGTGGCAGTTATTCAGCAGCAGAGAGTCTTTGAGGAAGGGCGTAGCCCGAAACGCGTCAGACTCTGCTGGCGCAGGTTGCACTTGATTTCTCCCCTACCTGGAGTGAGCTGTCTGGGAGTGCGCCTTGCACTGGGGTGCTTTGTGGAACTTAATTTGTACGGCCGACCCGGCCGGGAGGCGCACCACCGCGTTATCGAGCGGATCCACTGCTGGTGAAAATATCGGCGGTATGGAACATTCTGGCTCAGAACTTGAACGGAGAGACAATGTAAGAGTGTTCCCTTGAGAAATGTTGGGGATTTTACTGAATTGACTGCCTTCCAGCCCACTGGGGCATTATTTGAGACTACCGGCCCCACAATGCATTTGGTATAACATTACTCACCGGAGTGTGGTTGTGAATAAATACAGGGTAATTTACCGGATGTCTCCTTGGTGGCAGTTATTCAGCAGCAGAGAGTCTTTGAGGAAGGGCGTAGCCCGAAACGCGTCAGACTCTGCTGGCGCAGGTTGCACTTGATTTCTCCCCTACCTGGAGTGAGCTGTCTGGGAGTGCGCCTTGCACTGGGGTGCTTTGTGGAACTTAATTTGTACGGCCGACCCGGCCGGGAGGCGCACCACCGCGTTATCGAGCGGATCCACTGCTGGTGAAAATATCGGCGGTATGGAACATTCTGGCTCAGAACTTGAACGGAGAGACAATGTAAGAGTGTTCCCTTGAGAAATGTTGGGGATTTTACTGAATTGACTGCCTTCCAGCCCACTGGGGCATTATTTGAGACTACCGGCCCCACAATGCATTTGGTATAACATTACTCATCGGAGTGTGGTTGTGAATAAATACAGGGTAATTTACCGGATGTCTCCTTGGTGGCAGTTATTCAGCAGCAGAGAGTCTTTGAGGAAGGGCGTAGCCCGAAACGCATCAGACTCTGCTGGCGCAGGTTGCACTTGATTTCTCCCCTACCTGGAGTGAGCTGTCTGGGAGTGCGCCTTGCACTGGGGTGCTTTGTGGAACTTAATATATATATATATATATATATATATATATTCCATAGGGCGGTTGGACTCACTTTTAGCTCGAACGGCAGAATGGATTTCTATGAAACTTGGCAAAATTGTAGGGACTGGTAGTCCGATGTGCCTTTGCTAGGTCTCAAGATATGTGCTCTAGTGGATTTTGAGTAAGTAAGGTTAAAAAAAAAATATATATATGTAAGCGCGCCCCGGTACGCGCACCGGAGAGTGCTCCAGGCGCGCTACGCGACTTGCGCGCTGAAAGCTGATTGGCTCTCGGGTGTCTGTAAACATTCTAAACAGTCCGGAGCGGCCGCCATCTTGTGTCTCGGTAGGATCGAGACACAAGAGGTGGCCAAAACAAAGGGGGAAATGACCATAAGGGGGTAGAGTAGATCCTCCCTGACCCCCTAGGTTTGATCTGGGGGCTTTAAAAGGGCCCCGCGGGGCAAAACAAAAAAAAATGTTTTCGTTTTTTTTGCGGGGGGAGCGCCCTGTACGCGCACCGGGAAGCGGTCCGGGGAGCGTACTATGGGGAAAAAAGAATGATAGACTTTTCAAATATTGTATGTTTATTGATTGTTCTTTTTGTTGTTTTTTTTTATTTTTTATTTAAGTAGCAACATGTAGGTACCAATGCAGAGTCTAAAAATTAAAATACACCGTCTCCTTTGTAGATATCTTGCATGTTGTTTCAGAAGTTATTGTGGTATATGGAATTTATACCATAGTCTGTCAGGAAAGCAGAAACAATATGGAGGCAGGAGATGATAACGAGATGTTAAATACACATTGGAGATAATATAGTTGGAGAAAGGAAGTAACTATGAGCAAACTTACTATGTAACACAAAAAAGTTGCACAGTATATTTTAAGTCTCACTTTATATTATATCTTTTTGGGTACTATTTCATAATTTTCATGTAAAAAAGAATAATGTCTCAAACAATTTTAACTTTTAAAATTTAAATTTATTGTTCTGATTTTTCCAAATCTAAAAGAATTTGTAACATTAATTCATCTGGTATGTCCTCCTTTTCATTCCACGATTCACATTCTTCAACACATTTAATTAATTCTTGGTCTACAGTGTCATCCAAAAAGTCTATTTCTTCTTTTTCTTCGTTAGGATTGTTTTCAATCTTAATTTGAAATGAAATTTTATTTTCTTTTTGCTGTGATTCCATTTTCTTGCTGTAAATTGCATAACAAATTAATATATCAGTAGAGATAGGGCACTGTTGGGTTTAATTTCCTACAGGTACTTGTGAGTTTTTAACAGTGAAGTTATCTTTGGGCACTGTATGGTTTCAGGCAGGAAGTAGAACTATTAAAAATTGCCTGTGATGAAGCCTAAGTAAATTCATAATTATACCACAGAAGCCTAACTCAATCAATAATTTAAATAATTAAGCCTTTCTCAATGACTAATTCTTATAGAGGGACAGTATATAACTATCTGAAAACGTTTTCCTAAATTAATTTAAAGTGCAAAACATAGTTCTCCTTTCAAATTTTTAAAATAACATCTTACCTTTCAAAAAGAAGTTTAAGTTGTCAGTGAAAATGCTCTTGAAATGTACTTCAGGAAGTAGTAGTCAAAATGGCTGTGTTTCTCTCTCTTTCTTTATATATATTCAGGTACATAACCAATCAAATGTCATGAAATAATAGTAGGAAATGAAAGTAACATTTTAATTGGTTGTCAATTCTAACACTTCATATGTGTTTTTGTCATGTAATTTACCTCAGGATATTTAGTCAGGCCTACAGCATAAATGTCTCAATGGAATTCCATCAGATTTGGGTAAATGGTAGGGACTGCTATGTAGTAGGGCTTATTCTATATTTGATGAAAGTGTCTCCAGTGGTTTTTCTGTAAATTTCTTTCCCACCTTTTTTTAGCGAGCGCTTACCGGTGCGCGCCCCGGTACGCGTACCGGCAGCGTTACGGGAGTCCTCCATTTTGTGTTTCGGTAGAATTGAGACACAAGATGGAGTGCAAACAATGTTCGGAATGGGTAGAAGGGGGCACGGTAGACACTTCCTGACCCTCTAGGTTTTCTGAAGGGGGCTTAGGACGCTCATATAGGCAAAAAAAAAAACATTGCGTGGGGAGCGCCCGGTACGCGCACCGGCAAGCGTACCGGGGAGCATACTTTGGTGAAAAATAGTGAAAAAAGTTAGAAAAAGATAAATGTTTTGAATGATCAGAGGTAGGGTAGTTCTGAAAATAGCTATTGGGTTCTGTGGCTGATTTAGGTACCTACAAGTAGGTTCCAATGCACAGTCTTAAATTTAGGAGGAAAATTCTATTCCCCTCATGGGAGAAGTGCACACCATCTCCTCTGTAGATGTCTTGCATGTTGTAACGCAAGTTATTGTTGTATATTGAACACATTCTAAAGTCTCTCATGTAAGCAGAAACAGATTTATTCACATGTTTCCGTGCTTTCTCAAATTGTGGAGAAAATTGGTTGGAACAGTTCCATTTCTGTCTTTGGCATATATTGGAATATACCAAGGCAGTTTGGGGAAAAAGTGTCATCAATTGATGAAAGGTGTCCTTTAAAAGCATTTCCAGACCAACCCCAGTCATAGTGCCAAAATCATTTCCACCACAGTGCACTATTAAGAGGTCAGGGTTTGGCAGATGCATAAAAAAATTATATTAAAAACATATAAAATATATTTTTCCTTTGAAAGAAGAATACATTTTACAGCTTTTGATACTTGCTATTAAAAAACCATTGAAATTCACTGAAAAAACCATAGGTTATAGACCATATATAGTTAGGAATTAGCATTTACAAAACCTTGAAAATTCACTGAAAAAACCATAGGTTATAGACCATATATAGTTAGGGATTAGCATTTACAAAACCTTATTTTACTCGCATAAAACCATTGAAATTCCATATATAGTTAGTTGACCTAAAAATAACACTTTTCATTGGTTCAGAACTTTTGCTTTTCCAAAATCATGTAAACCCCTCCTTCTTTCCTCACTCTGACTTTCATCTTGGTGAGAGAAAGACCATTTACCTGGAGTTCAACAATGGCTTCCATACTTGCTGCAGCTGGTGCACCCCCACCACCACCTCCACCTCCTCATAAGAAGAGAGGACCACCAAGTCAATTTACCTCCAACAGAGAGCAGGAAGAGGAGGAAGAAGAAGAAGAGGATACAGATCAACCACAATTTATCCCGGAGTTGCCCCGTGTTTCTAAGAGAAAAACAAGTTTCATCTGGCAGTTTTTTTCCATCCCTCCAGGGGAGAAGAAGGTGAATGCGAAATATGCCACCTGCCTCATCTGTGATTACAGATTGTCTAGAGGCACAGAGAAGAAATATAGTATGGGCAACTATACTATGCATCGACATATGACCAGGTGGCATCCCTTAAACTACAGCCGGGCTGAGTTAAGGGACCTACAAGACAATCCCCCAACAACTCCTGTGGCCAGATCTACCTCAACAATGTCTTTGACAGGAAGAGAGGCACAGGAAACTGTGCCAAACATTCAACCAAATTTTAAACATATGAGGTTTACTTGTATATACTGTGGTGCAATGCTTTCGTATGGGAACATGAGTGTCAACTTGATTAATATGGTGTTCGAAAACCATAAGTGCCCTAATGCACCCAAGCAGTAATTTTTTTTTTGCTCCTGTTGAGCCGTTTTCAATACCTGTCTTTTTTGTTGTTTCCCCTCCATAAAAAACACAAAAAAACATAAAACTGTTCTAAAAATACAAAAAAATCAAAAAATGTTCAGAAAAAAAAAAAAATATATATAAAACAACAAAAACAAAAAAAAAAGTTCTTTTCAGAACTACCTCCCCTTTCAAATAAAATTGCTAGAATGTTTATCACTCTGGCAAGCTCTATTTCTTTTGGTTCGCTTCAAGTTCGCTGACCGGTTCGCGAACTGGAAGCGAACCAAAAAAAATATTTTTTTAAAAAAAAGAAGAGTTAGTATAAGGGAAGTAAACAGAGAATAATGTAAAAAGAAAGACAGCTATAGAGAGTAAATGAGAGATAGTGTCAGTGACATCATCAGCAGTGCATTGCGGGTAAAAAGAGTAGAAAACATTTACCTTATAATTCTTGTTACCTTTTTAAAATATTTTTTCATACTTTCAATCTGTAAAACAGAGAACAAACATTTCCAAAAATATTAAAACATGTATTTAAAAATTAGAAAAGACAAGGGAAAAGGTTCAAGAACAAACAGTTTTTCAACAACTTTGACATTTACAGAAGTCTCTGCTTCTCTACGTCCCCTACACAATCCTAAAAATATATATTTTAAAGAAACTGTATCTTGATGTTGATGAACTGAGGCCTATTTTGGAACATGGTGCTTTTTTTGCACTGCTAATGTCTCACAATAGTGATGCAATTGCAGCGCAAAAAAGATGTAAAGCCATCATAAAATTGTGTGTAACATTTTAAATGATTGTTTCAGGATGCAAATAAGATGTGTGCTTTCAACAGCTTTCTTTGAGGTGAGGCCTATTCATTTTTTTTTTAAAAAAAACAGTACCCAGAAGTACAGCACTGTAAGCATTAAAATTGACACTTACAGAAGACTCAGTTTCTCCATATCTACTTCACATTTCTAAATGTATATCATAAGTACAAAAAGCAAAACATTAATTATACATGTTAAATGGTTTATTTTTGCTGTTCTCAGAATGTATCAAATTTCACTTAAATCAGTGACTTGAAGGTATTCATCATGTAACAGCGGGGAAAAAAAAACACAATCAAAATGATTGTGTTTTAATAAACCCATTCAACATAAGAAATCTGAATTCAAAACTCCTTAAAATTAACTTACTTTCAATGACGTCGAAGGATGTCCTATGAACAGCGTCCACTGTGTTGTGCTATAAATATTGTCAGCCCGCCACTTTCTGAAAGAAAACCTCCAACGATTCGAAAAATATGCTACATACAAGAAAAGACTTCTCACATTCTACCACATGTTTCCACTTGGCCAAATCATGTTGCAGCTATTCACAAGTCTTGTAATTCTTCCAATCAAATCCCGTCATTTTCTATATTCGCAACTTTCAAAAAGAAAACATTTAAGATAATTTTCACAATCCTGGACTACTAATATCTTACCCTTCTTTGTCACTCATGTTCTCCTTTTCCTATGACACTGATACTGCTTACTATGAAGCAGACTTACTTGCATCAGGTTTATATAGTCGGATTTTACAAAATAACATTATAATTAAAAGTTTTGGACCAATAATCTAGACAGCATTGCAGACTTACATTCCCTCAACTTGATGAACCTTTTCCAATTCTTCACAGGAAATCTCGAGATTCTTTCTTTAAAATTTTGGTTTTAAAAACACCAGGTAAGAATTTTTAAGGTCAAACGTTTTTTTTTTTTTTGAAAGTTACAACGGAATCATTGCAGAATGACCAGCCGTTTCGAGACTTTAAATAAGCTGTATAATGTCCTGAAGTTGTTGAAGGACCATCGTGATAGATAATTGCTACAGTTACAAAAGTCCTTCCTGATATTGAAAGCTGAGAAGCCACAACATTTTTTATTAAAGTTGACAATTTTGATCCATCAGGCCTACATCGTTGCATCATTAAAATGACATACTGGCCATATCTACGTATAAGTAATGTTGACATCATTTCAGATTTACATTGGCTACACTCCATGTTGTGATCAGCTGCATTTACTAGCTTATTAAAGGAGACTGATTTACTGTCTGGCAAAGTTAAATATATAAATCTTTCTGAGTCTACACTAGTAGTACTTGATACCCTACAATTCTCGCAGTCATGCTGCCATTGATAAGAAAGCCCAAACAGTTGATCTACATCTACACCCTCATCTTGCAATATATCAAGCATATACATTAAAAACTCCTGACAATCTTGCTGATTATTTTCAGAGAAGTCTGTTTGACCTGAACATTCATCTAACAGATAACGAACTTCAGACACACTTTCTACTTTTGTTCGATCAGTGCTACATTTCTCGAAAACAGAATTCAACAAACAGCATAAAATTTGTTCTGAATTCAACAGAATCTGTTCTTTTAAACTCTCTAGTGAAAAGAGAACATTAACCACTACATTTGCATAGCAGTTGACACCAGAACTGTTTTCAAATTGAAAACCAACAACATCTTCAACAGAATCCACTTTCTTTCTGCTAACAATTTTCGGTTCATTGACTTTTAGTCTTTTTGCAACAACCTCCCTACTATTACTGCTATTTCTACGTTTCCGGCCTACCACACGTTTCTCAAACAAAGGATATTGAGGCAAATGTGGCGCATACTCTCTTCTTAACCTATTGTATTCCTTAACACAATCTAGATCCGCACAAATGTTTCTGACATCACAGTCAATTAAGTACAATCCCGATAAAGTTCTAACTCGTGACAATGCCACATATGCCATACCCTCCTTGAACACAGAACTGCCAATATTCACCAATGCACAGTCTACACTTAAACCTTGCAATTTATGGATTGTCACCGCATATGCCAAGCAAACAGGAAACTGTTTACGGCGAACATATAAGTCTTTAACAAGCAAAAACCTAGCAGAACAACGACCAATTTGCTGTACTTCCTCAATGCCATCAAATTTAATTCTTAAAAATTCTATTCCATCTCTATTTCTGTATTTCTCAAAATCAACAACATTACCCATTGATCCATTTACCAGACCTCTTTCTACATGTAAATTCCTTCTCAAAATGATTCGGCAATTTAAACACACATTCAAAGTCCTTTCAAAACCCGCTGTTTTAGATATAGTCTTCTCTAATGAATCCAATTTTGATTTCAAATTGTCTGACAAAATAATTGTTGATCCCATATGCTCTAATTTGTCGATAGCTTCAAGTTTCACAATCTCTTGCTTTTCTAAATTCAACATTTTGTTGTTGAAGATGGCACATTCTGCAAGAGTTGGCATGAGACATATCCCGGATTTCTTCTCAGTAATTTTCTGAAAAATATTCTCAGGCACAATCTCTTGTTTGGGATATAAATTTGACAGTAATCGTGCATTTAAAGCTTCTTTCCCATGCTCAGTCACTTTTCCAATTCTAATATCTTGTAGAATATTCTTGTAATCTTCATCCTTTGCCTGACGCATATTTTGATGCAGTTCTGCATAATTGAAGTTTAACCATATATTGACGTTGCCAATGCTCCCTAGGCACTTCCTGGTATCTTCATGCGTGAGTATTTTGAACACAGGTTGACCTTTTACTGGTGTCAGCTGCAGAAGATCTCCGAAAACAATGATGTGTTTCCCACCAAATAACACATCATACTCAGTTTTAAGTACTTCTTGCATTCTCAAATGCACAAAGGCAAGCATGACATTGGAAACCATGCTTACTTCGTCAATGATAAGTAGTTTCATTTTCCTCAAGACTCTTGAAACTTCACAGCAAGCATCTCCAGATAACTTGTTGTATTGTAATTTGTTGTCATGCTCCACCGGCAGCATCAGTAGACGATGCAAAGTAATACCTTTAATGTTATGTGCTGCCAGTCCAGTAGGAGCGGTGACAACACAAGACAGCGATGACTCAGTCCTTTCCTGCAAATAACAAGAGATTGCTTTAATGAGGAAACTTTTTCCAGTTCCCGCTTCTCCACTCACGTACAGTCGGACAGGCTTCAACGATGTACATGAGCACTTGTTCTTCTCATGACTTAATCCGTGCTCAATTTCCTTGGTAACTTCATCATATATTTTCCTCTGCTCAACGTTGAGTTGTTTTTCCAAGTCTTCTAAGTTAACTGAATCCTCCTGAGCATGTGCCATGGCTCTTTCTACTTCATTCATAGCAGTGGCAGCTTCATTTTCGATAATAGGTCCTCCAAGTGGATCTTGACTCAATGAAACAGAACTCTGACTGTCCTGAGAACTGTCTCTGGCAATCTCGGCTGCAATCGTTGCTTCCTGCTCAATTTCCAAAGTTAGCATTTCTTGATATTTAGAAAAAGCAGGACATTCTATGGACTCCTTGGCTGCATTGAAAGAGTCTTCGTAACAGAGGAAATCTCCAAGCAGTTCCTCTTCTGCACGCCAAGGCTTGAAAAGTTGCAAAAGTGCTAAATAAAAAAACTCCTTTTTTTCTGGAGATTTACCAACTCAATTTTCGATGGTTTACTAATTGGCATTTTCTTTGCTTGACCAGGCATCCCTCACTTCCAATTACAGCATACACTCCTTTCTCAATATCTTCTTTGATGTTCCTCTTGAATATATAATTTTGGAGAACCTCATATAGACAAACATTCTCAAGGTGACTGCTTCGATTTGGATAATATGTATCCAACATGTTGGTCTTCAAAATGTCGGTACTGTTTGGTTCCTTTTCTGCCAAATACTCAATTTCCCGGACAGGTTTTAGAACTCGATTTCGCGTTGCAGCAAGACCAAGACTCGCCCAAACGAGACTCCTGGATTTGGCATAGAGACTTGCTGAAGACAATCGATCAGAACATTCGTAAGCTCCGATTTCTCGATGCGACAACATCTTCAGACTGAAACTGTACAACTTCTTGCTGAGGCTCTTTTCATGGGAAATGTCCTCCCACATATCCTTCAGTTCGGTCTTTTCTTTTTTGGTGATGTAAGATGTCACATACCGAGCCACAGCCATACAGTTGTCAGCCACAAACTGTATATCCATGTTAGCATTCCACATGGACAAAATCACTGGGTTGTAGTCATTGATGTACTTGGACTCTTCGTTCCTTTTCAAATTGTATGTATTCTTGGGTGATTTCCTCGTCACATTATGTCGCAGCGAAGACATCAAACTGTTCACTCTTCCTTTAGAAATCACCGGTCGTGGAAAGTTGAAACGACATTTGGTGTAGAACTTGTCCTTGTTTCTGAATTTACGACGACAGTACTTTCCCCAACGATGGCTTTGGAAAGGTAGAACTTGTTCTCTTAGACTTTTCTTCTCCGTTGCGTTTGGAACAGCACACGTAGAATACTGTTCTATGAAATTCATCACTAAGTCATCCGGATCTGTTCCAAATTTAGGTGCATCCTTGATCCACAACAACATATGTATATGAGGGGCACCTCTTGCTTGGTACTCCTTTCTCCAGAAGAAATCCAACACCTCTCCAAGAGGTGGATTCTTTTTATTTGTGATGAAAGACATCATAGCTTCAAATCTATGATTGAAGTACCTGCATACATTCACTGGATCCAAAGAACACAGTTCTCCAGGTGTCTTGAATTCAATGTTTTCAATATTTCCATTTGCCTCTCGTAGAAATTCAAGTAAGTCTTCCCAGCCATACTCAGCACAGCTCAGAGTGAGGAACCATGTTGGAGTTCCTAAGTTCCTCAGCATACATTTTAAATCACCATGACGACGGTACCAGTACTCATTAGTACCACGCTGACACGCCATGAGATTAATTAAGTGAGAATCCAAAATACTGTCTTGGACATTGACTTTATGCATAAAGTCACTTGCCGAGATGTTTCGCATCTGTATACCACTTTTTAAGATGTGGTTCACTGCATATGACAGTCCAGACAGATCGCTTTCAAACAGGAGATGAAACAAATAGGGAATGCATTGCCGAAACCTAGGATCTTCTGCATACAATCGTAAAGTCCGGTATTCAGACGCAGGAATTTGATGAGGTCGCTCATCATATCTTCCTCCTTGACCTGTGGGAAATAGCTGTGGGAAACACCGAGCTTCCAAACTTTCCTCCCAAACACTAATGGGACTCCATTTGGCTTGTTTCATTTGAAACAACTCAATAGCATTCCCCATGACTTCCTTGGAATGCAAAGGATGAACACTATAATGTTCATATATTTCTTCACTTTTAGAGGCCTCTACTTTCTCAATTTGGCCAGCACACAAATCGCTATCCTCTTCATCACTTACTTCCTCTTCTGCAACATATACATTCTTATAGTACTTATTATTTTTCTTCAAATACACTGTTGCCTTTTTGACTTTCCTAACATCCACTAAATCTTGCCATATTTTCTTATTCTTTGTCGGAACCCCATTAACCAAGATAACCAGAGGTTCCTCTTCCACTTTTTCTATTCCAATTGTGTTAATGTTTTTGTTCAAATCTAGAGGCAAATAAACAACTCTTCCCTTTAATCCTCTCTGTAAATCTGCTGGAGGCAACTTCCCTGTCTTTGGCTCCATTCTTACAATAGCCTGAAAGGGATGGATACTTTGAATCAAAATAGATTCATAAGTATTTAAATCCTTCAATTCAGAAGGAATCTCAACCAATTCCAGATTATTATGAACCGCCCTAGCAGGCATCTGGTTTTGGTTTAATTTATTACAACAATAAGTACACACACGTTGATCCGATCCCAAATCAAAATAATTTTCTACCATCAAGTATGTGGCAAAATCCTTCCATTCACTATTATTTTCCCTTTCACTTTTTGCATATAAATCCACTACCTTAGTCTGATTCTTATAATAAGTGCGTCGACAACATACACAAGTGAAATTAGGCCTCTCACTTGATTTCATCTGAAACGTGGCAATTTCCTTCTGAAAATTATCTGTACTGGAAACCTGTACATTATCTTCCACATTACCCTCTACTTCAGGGTCAATTTGAACATTCTCATCTTTACTACCAAAGTAACAAAACTCAATTTCTTCACAAATATTCTTCACATCTATTTCAGAACCATGCAAAAGAGCAGCACATAATTGTTTAAGCATAATTGCTGGACTCTTAGCATAATACAACATTCTCACTAATTTTCTCACTTTATTATGATGCACTGCTAGCATCCTGAAATGATGAAAAACACTCTGGCATACTCTCCTGGAAAGACAAGCCAGTGAATGACCACGCAAACCTGTCATTTGTCTCACTCTGCAAGGATCTAAATCTTGCAACAACTTCATTTTCTGCTTCAAACTTTTCTTATTAAATGTCCGTATAAAATCACAAAGCAAATTGATGGAAACCTGTCGCACACTGCAAATAGAACTACACTTCCAAATGTACACAGGACCCTTAGGACGTCTTCCTAAAACCTCATCACTTAGCGCCTCTTCTGTCTCTGTTGTCACAAGTTGTTCTTTTTCAACTGGACAACCATCCTTCACTTCATAAGCTCGACCACTGATGTCAACTGCATGCACCAAATCATTATCCTGAAAATAAGTCTCCTCATTAAAAAATGCCTCACAACTTGAACTATGCATCCATTCTCCGGAAAAAACTTCACAAAAGTTAGTACGATTTACTACTCTCTTCCATCTACTTTTTGTTTTGAAATCAGAAATTACCTTGCTTAGTTTCCTAATTCTATTGATTACCAAAATAAACAACTTTCGCTTAATTTCAAAAGCATGATCAATAATTTTCTCTACATTTTTCTTCTTCTTATAAAATGCCGCTTTCTGTTGGCCTTTCTTTTTAATATTTTTCAATAAATTAACTAATATCCTATTACGGAACATTCGATTTCGAATGTCCCTAAACTGTTGTTTCCTTCTACTATCATGCACAGAGTTATCTCTTCCTCTACCAGTAACATTTGTGATGGGTCTCTCCTTTCCATTTAAATTACTTTTCTTTTTGTGAACTGAAACATTTTTTTGAGCAAAACTTTTTTTACTACAAATATTTCTTAAGAATGATTTCGTGCTCTTACCCGGACCTTTCTTGGTGTTTTGACAAGTATTTGGGGAAGAGGACTGCTGCAATAAAACATCATCCTGCTGTCTTTGACGTTTTCTAGCCTTTCTTATTCTTCTTTTTGAAGGCATTTTCCAAACTATGAAAGAATCTGCAGTTGAATCTGTGGAAAAATATAATATAAAATGTTATTAACCACTATTACCAAACAGTAAATAAATAACAGTCATCTAAAACTTAATGCCGTACTAATTATTTAACATAGCAAATATTTTCCACCAGCACTGCATCACAAAAATGACACTCAATGGTACAAAACAGGCATACAACACTCATAAATCACTCCATAATATTTTAAATCATTAATTCAGGATGACGATAAGATGTAGCCTATCTAAAGATTTGTTTAGGCCCAGATCTTTAGACTGGGGTGAATGTGTGTCATTGATCCACATTCAGTCCATCACCTGTTTTGTTTATTTGAGGTGAGGCCAACACATGGTTGAAGATAAGATTTTCAGTGAAAAAAACCAAGGTAAAAAAACATGTGAAGGCCTACCAATGAAGTAAATCATTAAATGAAAACCAATACATTTCTGGAAATATGCACTACTAGTGCTTCATAAGATGTTTTGAGTCATATTTATAAGGCATTTGAGTGTCTAGTATGCTATTTTACGTTCTTCATGGTGCAAATTTATTGTAAATACGCTCCCACCTGCGGTTGGCAAATTTAGATTTTGATTATGGGAGTTAGATAGGCATGTTAATAATTTCCCAAAAATGGTGTATAACCCCAAACAACCTTTGAAGCAAATGCTCTTAGCCATGTTATTCACCTCCCATTGGATAACATGGCTAAGAAGTGCTTGCAAATGTGAAAAAAAACGGCCGCAATGCATGAATATCGCAGAAAAATCAGCGATATTCATGCATTTTCCAGCAAATGCTCTTAGCCATGTTATCCACTTCCTATTAAATACCATGGCTAAGAACTGCTCAGGGCCCCATGAGGAACACTTTCCATTTAAAAAGGGAAAAATAACATCAAAGACACTAAAATGCCTTCTAAATATGACCCCAAACAACCTATGAAGCTCTAACAGTACATATCCTGAAATTTAATTGATTTCAAAATTCGTTTTTAAACACAGCATATAAATCAATTGTATACCTGCATTCATGAAGAAATGACTAAAAATGTCCTTGAGACACATGAAAGTGTTTTCTGGAATGCCCTAGCACCATTTTTGAGACACTATTAACATGGCTAGGTAACTCCCATAATCAAAATCTAAATTTGCCAAGCGCAAGTGGGAGCGTATTTACAAGACACTTGCCCCAAGAGGAACGCTTTCCATTTAAAAAGGTAAACATAACATCAAAGACACTAAAATGCCTTCTAAATATGACCCCAAACAACCTATGAAGCTCTAAAAGTACATATCAAGAAATGTAATTGTTTATCACAAATGCGATTAAAAACAGCCGCAATGCATGAATATCGCTGAAAAGTCAACGATATTCATGCATTATCCAGCAAATGCTCTTAGCCATGTTATCCACCTCCCATTGGATAACATGGCTAAGAACTGCTCGCAAATGCGAAAAAAAACGGCCGCAATGCATGAATATCACAGAAAAGTCAGCGATATTCATGCATTTTCCAGCAAATGCTCTTAGCCATGTTATCCACTTCCTATTAAATAACATGGCTAAGAACTGCTCAGGGCCCCATGAGGAACGCTTTCCATTTAAAAAGGGAAAAATAACATCAAAGACACTAAAATGCCTTCTAAATATGACCCCAAACAACCTATGAAGCTCTAACAGTACATATCCTGAAATTTAATTGATTTCAAAATTCGTTTTTAAACACAGCATATAAATCAATTGTATACCTGCATTCATGAAGAAATGACTAAAAATGTCCTTGAGACACATGAAAGTGTTTTCTGGAATGCCCTAGCACCATTTTTGGGACACTATTAACATGGCTAGGTAACTGCCATAATCAAAATCTAAATTTGCCAAGCGCAAGTGGGAGCGTATTTACAAGACACTTGCCCCAAGAGGAACGCTTTCCATTTAAAAAGGTAAACATAACATCAAAGACACTAAAATGCCTTCTAAATATGACCCCAAACAACCTATGAAGCTCTATAAGTACATATCAAGAAATGTAATTGTTTATCACAAATGCGATTAAAAACAGCCGCAATGCATGAATATCGCTGAAAAGTCAACGATATTCATGCATTATCCAGCAAATGCTCTTAGCCATGTTATCCACCTCCCATTGGATAACATGGCTAAGAACTGCTCGCAAATGCGAAAAAAAACGGCCGCAATGCATGAATATCGCAGAAAAGTCAGCGATATTCATGCATTTTCCAGCAAATGCTCTTAGCCATGTTATCCACTTCCTATTAAATAACATGGCTAAGAACTGCTCAGGGCCCCATGAGGAACGCTTTCCATTTAAAAAGGGAAAAATAACATCAAAGACACTAAAATGCCTTCTAAATATGACCCCAAACAACCTATGAAGCTCTAACAGTACATATCCTGAAATTTAATTGATTTCAAAATTCGTTTTTAAACACAGCATATAAATCAATTGTATACCTGCATTCATGAAGAAATGACTAAAAATGTCCTTGAGACACATGAAAGTGTTTTCTGGAATGCCCTTGCACCATTTTTGGGACACTATTAACATGGCTAGGTAACTCCCATAATCAAAATCTAAATTTGCCAAGCGCAAGTGGGAGCGTATTTACAAGACACTTGCCCCAAGAGGAACGCTTTCCATTTAAAAAGGTAAACATAACATCGCAGAAAAGTCAGCGATATTCATGCATTTTCCAGCAAATGCTCTTAGCCATGTTATCCACTTCCTATTAAATAACATGGCTAAGAACTGCTCAGGGCCCCATGAGGAACGCTTTCCATTTAAAAAGGGAAAAATAACATCAAAGACACTAAAATGCCTTCTAAATATGACCCCAAACAACCTATGAAGCTCTAACAGTACATATCCTGAAATTTAATTGATTTCAAAATTCGTTTTTAAACACAGCATATAAATCAATTGTATACCTGCATTCATGAAGAAATGACTAAAAATGTCCTTGAGACACATGAAAGTGTTTTCTGCAATTCCCTAGCACCATTTTTGGGACACTATTAACATGGCTAGGTAACTCCCATAATCAAAATCTAAATTTGCCAAGCACAACTGGGAGCGTATTTACAAGACACTTGCCCCATGAGGAACACTTTACATTTTAAAAGAAAAACATAACATCTTAGACACTCAAATACCTTATAAATATGGCTCAAAACAACCTATGAAGCTCTAGCAGTACATATCCAGAAATGTAATTGATTTCTTAAATCGTTTTTAAAAGCAACATATCTGTTTCAGCTTACATAACAGACCATGGAATGGGCTCCATGTACCACAATAACTTGTGTTACTGCATGCCAGAATGTTACACCAAATATGCAATTACAATTTCTCTATGAAACTAATTCTATTACTATATCACTAGAGACAAAACCACATTTTAAAAACACAGCTTTCTTCATCATTTTCTCCTTAAATCATACTATTCTCTATCTAAATTAAATAAATCTTTTCTCACCTTAGCAAATATTTTTTGAGTTTTGAAAACAGTCTAAGAAATACACCAAATTGTCTTCAGCAGAAGAAAAAGGATGCACTCCAAAGGCTGCAGCTATTGAAAGCACAGAAATACAGATATTCATTTCACATATCTCTCATATTAGCCAATCATACCTCTTCCCTCACTTTTTTCAAATCAAAACCCTTCCCCCTCTGCCCTGTCTGCCTTGTTTCCATAGCAACCACCTCCTGGAAGACCTCTCATGTTTGCAAATTCACACAACAATGTTTCAATTGAACTCTGAACTCTCAGTGCACCTGCGTATCCAGTGCAATCTTTCATTAAATGTTTCTTCCTTGACCATTCAAATTACATGTTTCAAAGAACACATCCATGCACCCTAACTTTCTGTTTTCAGAAATGGAAATGCACCAATCACTGCTAATGAATCATTAGCATTGTAAATCCACAGTTTTTTTTCTTTAGAAACTCCTACTGTTTCAACTGCCCTTTCATTACCACACTTCATCTGACTGCAGAACAACCTTCTCCCACCATGTTTAAGGTCTGGATTGTTGGACATAGTTACATCCACTGGGCTCAAAGGTATGCTGAGAACAGAAATTTACCTAACCTCAATTTACAAGATGTGGAAATTAAGTGGTTGGGCCAAAGAGGATTAAAATGTCACCAATTGATACCATTGGTGAAAACCTTTATGCATTTGCCAAAACCTGACCTGTTAATTGTGCACTGTGGAGGTAATGATTTGGGCACTTTGACAGGGGTAGGTCTGGAAATGCTTTTAAAGGACACCTTTGAGCAATTAATGGCACTTTTTCCTCAAACTGCCTTGGTATATTCCAATATATGCCAAAGACAGAAATGGAAGTGGTCCAACCAATTTTGTCCACAAATTGAGAAAGCGAGGAAGCATGTAAACAAATCTGTTTCAGCTTTCATGAGAGACCATGGAATGGGCTCTCTGTACAACAATAACTTGCGTTACTACATGCAAGATATCTACAGAGGAGATGGAGTTCACTTCTCAGATGAGGGCAACAGAATTTTCATTCTGAATTTAAGACTGTGCATTGGTACCTACTTATAAGTACCTAAATGTACCATAAACCCAAAAGCTCTTCTCAGAGCTACCCTTCATCTGATCACTCACAATTATTATTTTTTTCTAACTTTTTTCATTAATTTTCCACAAAATTCGCTCCCCGGGGCGCTACCCGGTTCGCGAACCGAAAGCTAACCTCGAGGAATTTTTAAAAAAAATGTTTTTTTCCGCACATATAAGCCTCCTCAGCCACCCTCAGAAAACCTAGAGGGTCAAGATAAGTCTACCATGACCCCTTCTACCCATTCTAAACATTATTTGCCCTCCATCTTGTATCTTAATGCGACCGAAACACAAAATGGTGGACTCCCGTGACGCTTAAGGTTCGCGAACCGGGCCGCTTCCCGGAAAGCGGTCCAAAAAAAAAGGTGGGAAAGTAATTTACAGAAAAACGACTAGAGACACTCTCACCAAATATAGATTAGCTCATACTACATAACAATCCCTTCCATTCTCACAAATTTCATTGAAATTTCATTTAGCCATTTAGCCTGTAGACCTCTCCAAATACCGTGAGGTAAATTACTTCACAAAACACATCTGAATTGTTGGAATTGACAACCAATGAAAATGTTACTTTCATTTTCTACATTTATTACCTGACATTTGATTGGTTATATACCTGTATATATATAAAGGGAGAGAAGGAAACACAGCCATTTTGACTACTACTTCTTGTTGTACCTCCTATTTCAATAGCTTCAAAAAACTTCAACTTCTTTGTGAAGGTAAGTTATAATTTAATATATTGTGCACTATAACTTAATATAGTAGACTTTTTCTGCTAGATATACACTATCCCTCTGTAGTAGTAATGTATTTAGATAGACTTCTCTGTTATAGTTATGAATGGAGTAAGGCTTGTCTTGGTTAAATCACATACACTTTTTTATAGTCCTATTTCCACTCTCATACTATACACTGCCAAAAGATAAATTCACTGATAAAAACTGCCTATCTAAAATTAATCCCAACAGTGCCCTATCTCTACTAATATATATTTTTTTAATCCAAATTTCAGGCAAAATGGAAGGCGAGCAGCAAGTTTCTTTTGAGATGGACCTGCAAGAGAGCAGCCAGGAATTAATTGAACAAATTGACATGGAATTTATGGATGAAAGCTTGGATAATGAACTGCTGCAATGTGTCCAAGCAGTAGATGTCCTCCTTGCAAATGAGGACATTTTGCAACCTCACAGATTGCAAACAATATTTCAAGAAAATAATGACATTTCAGACACTGAAATGTTAGAAAGTTTAATAAATTATGAAAAAGAATCAAAATAAAAAAAACACTTTAAAAAAAAGAAAACAAAAAAAAACAAGAAAAACAACAAACAATTAACATACAGTATTAGAAAAGTCTTTCATTCTTTTATCCATAAAGTTCGCTGCCCAGAACGCTTTCCGGTTCGCGAACTTGGCGCTTACCACGCAAAAAAAAATTTTTTTTTTTTTTTTTTGGACCCTCCTAGGCCCTTTTAAAACCTCCACATAAAACCTAGGGGGTCAACGAGGATCTACTATGCCCCCTTATGGTAATTTCCCCCTTTGTTTTGGCCTCCTCTTGTCTCTCGATCCTACCGAGAGACAAGATGGCGGCCGCTCCGGACTGTTTAGAATGTTGACAGACACCGGAGGGCCAATCAGCTTCGCATCGCAAAGTTCCGATACGCGAAAGGTTCGCGAACCGGATCGCTGCCCGGAGCGCTGTTACAGATATATATCTTGATTTAAACGTTAATTTCTCAAAATCCACTGAAGCACATATATTGAGACCTAGCAAAGGCACATCGGGCTAACAGTCCCTACAATTTTGCCAAGTTTCGTGAAAATCCATTCAGCCGTTCGGGCTAAAAGTGAGTCCAACCGCCCTATGGAAATTAACATGGGAAAAAGGCGTTTTGGGACCCCCCTTTTTTCTCGGCCCCCCCTCCACAAAACCCCCCCAAATTTTCAAGGGCTGCTCAGAAACAAAATGTGCCATTTTCCTGAAAATTTCAGCCAATTCCGTCCACAAACGCAAAAGTTATTAGGCATAGAATTTTCAGAAATCCCATAGGGAAAAAATCCTAACTATATATACCTACTGGCGACCGCCAGTAGGTAATATATATATATATATATATGTTCATATATCCAATCCAATCCATAGATATATAGATATATACATATATATATATATATATATATATATATATATATATATATATATATATATATATATATATATATATATATATATATATATATATATATCAACAACTGGCGGCCACCAGTATGTAGTTATAGGCAGGACCTAGTTTCCATTGGAAAAGCGTTTTTTTGCCAATAACGTTGGCGCCGTTTGACGAATCCTCACAAACGTTTCAAAAATAGTTTGCCACTCATTTCAGCTGCGTTACCGGGTGATCTGTCAAGCGGGGACCGTGTTAAAAGGGGGGTCCTAAAACGCATTTTCCAATGCTGTTTACAATAAAGATTTTAGACACAGTTGTAGATACAGCTGAACAGAATTTACACACAATTTGGCATAAAGGTAGATATTGGTCCAGAGAAGTGCATTTTTCTTTTTTGGGGGCAACCAGGTGACATGGCTGGGCCCCAGATAATAAGGTTTCTTGGGGCCAAAATCAGTCACGTAAGGGGAGGCCCACGGCCCCCTCCCCATAATAAAACAAAGAAGCACTTACTTCTGTAAAGTGCAAATCATCCAAGTGTGCTTTCTCTGCATTTTCACTAACAAGTTGTCTGTATTAAGTGATGGAGGTGTCTGCATCCTTGCTTTTCTCGAGCGCAATGTCTCATGTAGTGTCTGTGATGAGGGGGTTCTTTCTTGTCATCTGCTGCTGAGACCAGAGATCGTGTTCTATATATTTAAAAACTAGTAGTATACAAACTTGCCTAGAATCCCCGCCCATTTGTTCCCGCTCCATATAAATTAGCGGTATCCAACATCTTCCCACCTTTTTCCCAGGATGATGGACAGCTTACAAAAAAGGCTCCCAAGCATGTTCCCGCCGGTTTTGTAGAAGTGGTCATGATGCCTAGGAATAAGATAGCAGCTCCACCAAACAAAGAAGGACTTACTTCTGTACAAATCATCCAGATGCTCGGGGATACCATGCAATCATGCAGTTTGTTAGAGGGGTCAACATCCTTGTCTATGGTTGAAATAATCAATTGGGTATCTTCGGCATACGAGGTCAGAATTAGATCAAAACCTCTGATCAAAGGTGCTAAATTGGACACGTATATGTTAAAAAGTGTAGGCTCAAGGAAGAGCCCTGTGGCACGCCACAACGCAAAATAAAAGGTTTGGATTTAAAATCGCCCAATTGCACTGTCTGTGATCTATCTGCTAAGCAGAATGTTAAAAGCTAGAAAAGGCCTTTCCTCCTAGCCCGATAGTTTTCAACCGTTCTACCAGTGAGTTGGGGTCCACAGTTTTAAATGCCACGGACAGATCAAGGAGGATCAGAGCTGCTGATCCCCCACCATCTAGTGCGGTGCGAATCTCCTCCGTAGTCTTAATTAAGGCTGTCTTGGTACTGTGGCATGAACGGAAACCAAATTGACTGTGGTCTAAAACGTTGTTATCTAGAATGTATGTGGAAAGTTCCATATTAACAATTTTCTCAAATATTTCTGCAGGCAACAGGAGTCTTGTGATAGGCCTATAATTGGCCGGATCCGTTACATCAAGATTGGGCTTTTTTAGTGATGGTAATATGCAGGCCTGTTTCCACAGTGTTGGGAAGGTTCCTTGTGAGAGTTTTTGGTTGAAAATGCTAGATAGCTGTGGACTGATAATGTGACTAATATTATGCAGTAGCCTCGGGGACAGGGGTCATCAGAAGAGCCAGAATTAGTCTTTAAGAGAAGGGTAGCAATCTGCTCTGGGGAAGTAGAAGTAACATTTAAAAAAGGTGTTGTGTCAGTGCTGTGAGGGATATGTGAGGCAAATTGATCACCGATTTGATCTACCTTTGCTTTGAACGTCTGAGCCAATGTATTGCAGAAATCTTGAGTGCAATTCACAGTACCGTCCTTTTTAGCAGTTGTCAAATTATTTATGACTTTAAAAAGTTCCTAACTAGAATTGCCCGCCATCTCTATTCTCAGCATATAATATTGGCTTTTCTCAGTATTTTTTTTTTCTTATAGTCTGCTACAAGAGCTTATACTGCTCTTTTTCAGCTGCATCATAGTTTTTCCGGCATGTTCTCTCTTGTCTCCTGCAGGCTATTTTGTCTAGTCTTAGGGCTTCGGAAAACCATGGAGCAGATGGAAGTTTTCTATTTCTATTTGCCTCGGTCACAGGAGCTAGTTTGGCAAAGTTAGAGTCTAGCCAGGAAGTGTAACTTCTAGCTGATCCCTCTGCTTCCAACTCTGAGACCGGAATACTTTGTATTATGTGTGTTTCTAGTACAACTGAATCGATATCGTGCCAGGCTCTCCTGGCAGGCTTGTTGCTAGCCGTGTTAGTAGTTATGGAACCAGGCAGGACCCAATGAAATAAGACAGCGTAGTGATTGGACCACGTGAGGGGGAGAATGGATGTAATAGCTATGGCTGGATTGTTTGTGAACACACCATCCAAGGTGTGACCTGCTTTGATGTGTGGAGCCTTCGACAAGCCTTTGGAGGCCTACATCCGATGTGATAGCTAAAAGTTCCTGAGTTTCTTTATCCGCTAGTATATCCAGGTGAAAGTTCAAATCCCCCAGCATGGTAAAGCATCTGGATAGAATACCTGGTTCTAGCAAGGAAGACAGTATTGTTAAAAAAAACAAATTTAGAGCCAGGTGGGCGATAAATTAATAATCCTTGGAGGCTTTCTTGTTCAGTGGAGCTAATATTAAAGTAAAGGGCCTCGCAATCTGGAGAGGGAGAAGTTGAGCAATGCATTATGAGTTCACTTTTGTGAATAATTGGAAGTCCACCACCTTTTTTATGGGTCTGTCGTGCCTAAAGACTTTGGGCCAGATGTAGGTAATCCAGATTTAACGATTCTAAAATACCGAATTTTACCGATTTGGTATTATAGAATTGGTAAATGGAATGTAGGTATACATTTGGTATTTTTTACTGAATCAGTAAGATTCGGTAAATTCAGAATCTGTATTTACTGATTTGGTATTTCCCATTCATCCCTATGGGCCTCCAGGCCCATAGGAATGAATGGGAATTACCGAATCGGTAAATACCGATTCGGTAAAATAGGGAACGCATTCAAGGTTGGCAGGGGGTCACATTGACACCCTGTTGCACCCCTGAATAGTGCATGGGTGCACATGTGGCACACCTACATGGCACTGTTAAAAAAGCACAAAATTGCTTTTTTAACGGTTTTCGTTATTTACCACCAACTTGTAGTTGGTGGTAAATAACGAATCCTTACAAGTGAAAAGCACTCACTTGAGTGCTTCCTGCATTAAGGATTCGGTAATTTACCGAATCGGTATTTAAGAATTTGGTATTTTACAGATTCCTTAAATTACCGATTCATTAAATTACAGAATCCTTAAATTAGGCCCCTACATCTCAAATGCCTAATTTCGGCAGTTACCAACCGGTATTAGGCTTCCTACATCTGGCGCTTTACACCCACACGGCAACGCAATATTAAAATCTGGGTCGGATGTTTCCTCACCCCAAGTTTCCGTAACAAACAAAGGGCCAGATGTAGGTAAATACTATTTACCGGTTCTAAAATATCGAATTTTACCAATGGAGGCCCATAGGAATGAATTGGAGTTACCGATTCGGTAAATACCGAATTGGTAAAAGGGTGAAGACCTACAAGGGTGGCAGGGTGTCACATTGACACCGTGTTGCACCCCTGAATAGTGCATGGGTGCACATGTGGCACACATACATGCCCTAAGGGCATGTATTTCTGCCACATGGCACTGTTAAAAAAGCACAAAACTGCTTTTTTAACGGTTTTTGTTATTTACCACCAACTTCCTACATTAATCAATCAATCAATCATAGAATTTATATAGCGCACTACTCACCCGGAGGGTCTCAAGGCGCTTTGGGAGGGGGGGTCCGCTACTGCTCGAACAGCCAGGTCTTGAGCTGCTTCCTGAAGGCGAGGTGGTCTTGGGTCAGGCGGATGTGGGTCGGGAGGGAGTTCCAGGTCTTGGCGGCCAAGTAGGAGAAGAACCTTCCTCCTGTGGTGGCTCTTCGGATGCGGGGGACGGCGGCGAGGGCGTGGCTGGTCGATCGGAGCTGGCGTGTGGGAGCGTAGAAGTTGAGGCGGCTGTTGAGGTAACTCGGGCCTTGGTTGTGTAGGGCTTTGTGTACGTGGGTGAGGAGCCGGAAGGTGATTCTCTTGTTGACCGGGAGCCAGTGCAGGTCTCTCAGGTGTCCGGAGATGTGGCTGTGACGGGGGATGTTGAGGATGAGTCTCGCTGAAGCGTTCTGGATTCGCTGGAGTCTCTTCTGGAGCTTGGCGGTGGTTCAAGCGTAGAGGGCGTTGCCGTAGTCCAGTCGGCTGGTGACGAGGGCCTGGGTGACCATCTTCCTGGTCTCAGTGGGGATCCACCGGAAGATCTTACGTAGCATGCGCAGGATATTGAAGCAGGACGAGGAGACGGCGTTGACTTGTCTGGTCATGGAGAGGGAGGGGTCCAGGATGAAGCCCAGGTTGCGTGCGTGGTCTGTCGGTTTGGGTGCGGTGCCCAGGGCGGGGGGCCACCAGGAGTCGTCCCAGGCAGAGGGCGAGGAGCCCAGGATGAGGACTTCCGTCTTGTCTGAGTTCAGTTTCAGGCGGCTGGTCATCATCCACTCGGCTACGTCTTTCATCCCTTCGTGTAGGTTGGCTCTGGCGGTGGCGGGGTCGTTGGTGAGGGAGAGAATCAGCTGGGTGTCGTCGGCGTAGGAGATGATGTTGAGGTTGTGTTGGCGAACGATGGCCGCAAGGGGGCTCATGTAGACATTGAAGAGGGTGGGGCTGAGCGAGGAGCCCTGAGGAACGCCGCAGATGACTTCGGTGGCCTCTGATCTGAACGGGGGTAGGCGGACTCTCTGTGTCCTTCCAGCGAGGAAGGAGATGATCCACTCCAGTGCCTTCTCCTGGATTCCGGCGTTGCTGAGGCGCTGCACTAGGGTGCGGTGGCAGACAGTGTTGAATGCCGCGGAGAGATCTAGGAGGATGAGGGCCGCTGTTTCTCCGTTGTCGAGCAGGGCTCGGATGTCATCGGTGGCTGCGATGAGGGCGTCTCGGTGCTGTGGTTGGCCCGGAAGCCAGACTGTGAGAGGTCGAGGGATCCATTCGTCTCGAGGAAGGCGGCCAGTTGCTTGTGGACGGTCTTCTCGGTGACTTTGGCTGGAAACGGGAGGAGCGAGATGGGGCGGTAGTTTTTGAGTTCGGTGGGGTCCGCTGTTGGTTTCTTCAGTAGAGCGCTGAGTTCGGCGTGCTTCCAGCTCTCCGGGAAGGTGGCGGTGTCGAAGGAGGTGTTGATGATGTCCCGCAGGTGGGGTGCGATGACAGCGTCTGCCTTGTTGAAGACGTGGTGAGGGCAGGGGTCGGTAGGAGATCCGGAGTGGATGGAGTTCATCGTGCGGATGGTGTCTTCGGTGCTGATTGGGGTCCAGGCGCGGAGGGTGGTGGTGGGGGGCATTGGTGCGGTCGTGGGGAGCGTTGGTTGCGTGCTGAAGCTGTTGTGTATGTCAGCGATCTTGTTGTGGAAGTAGGAGGCGAGGGAGTTGCAGAGGTCTTGAGATGGGGTGATGTCGTTGTTTCCGGTGTTGGGGTTGGAGAGCTCTTTCACGATGTTGAAGAGTTCCTTGCAGTTGTGTGCGTTGTTGTCCAGTCGTTCCTTGAATGCGGTTTTCTTGGTGGCGTGGATTAGTTGATGGTGCTTTCTGGTGGCGAGTTTGAGGGTGATCATGTTGTCCGGAGTTGGGTCTCTTCGCCAGGCTCTCTCGAGGGCTCGGCAATTCTTCTTGGAGCTCTTGAGTTCGTCGGTGAACCATGGGGCTTTCTTGCTGCCGGGTCTGTTAGGCGGGGTACTCAGTGGGGCGAGGTCGTCTGCGCAGTTGCTGATCCACTTCGTAAGGTTGTTGGCGGCCTGGCTGGGATTCGCTGAGCTGGTTGGAAGGTGCTGGCTCAGGGATGCGGCGAGCTGGTCGGCTGTGATCTTGTTCCAGCTTCTGCGAGCAACCTGTTGCTGGTGGTGGTGGATTGTTGTTCTTCTGAAGCTGAAGTGGACGCAGCTGTGATCCGTCCAGTGGAGTCCGGTGGCGTGGCTGAAGGTGATGTCTTTGCTGGATGAGAAGACGGGGTCGAGTGTGTGTCCGGCGTAGTGGGTGGGGGTGGTCACCAGCTGCTTGAGACCGAGGTTGGCGAGGTTGTCCAGCAGGGTGGTGGTGTTGTGGTCGTTGTTGTTCTCCAGGTGGAAGTTGAGGTCCCCGAGGAGGATGTAGTCAGCGGAGGGGAGGGCTTGCGGGCTGATGAAGTCGGCGATGTCTTTGCTGAATTGTGTGCGTGGTCCCGGGGGTCTAAGGATTCGGTAATTTACCCAATCGGTATTTAAGAATTCGGTACTTTACCGATTCCTTAAATTACTGATTCAATAAATTACCTAATCCTTAAATTAGGCCCCTACATCTCAAATGCCTAATACCGGTCGGTAACGGCCAAAATTCAGTAATTTCGACCGTTACCGACCGGTATTAGGCTTCCTACATCTGGTCCAAAATATCCAACTTGTTGTCAATAATAAAATCCGAAATCTCATATTTATGCTAATCAGAGACCTGGCGTTGATAAGCGCTAAATTGAGTTCTATTTTAGTTTTATTAACCTTGGTTGGACTTCTAAAAGATTTTAGTTCCTCCACGTCATACTGATAAGAGCGCGCAGGTCACCCAACTAGGACAATTTTACTAATACTCACCTGGGCCCATAATTTCAAATACACCTTAACATCCCTTAACAAACTCTTTGGTAACTCACGCTCTACTATCAGTATGACTTGAGATTCTTCACTATAATTCCTATATCTATAACCTAGCAAAATAGATACTAGGAAGCTAAACAAATGGGATCAGGGAGTTGAGTTGTAAATTACATAGTCAAAACATTTCTAAACATTTCAATATAAGAAAATAACCTCAGACTCTGGGTAGGTTCAAAACTTTATCTAATCATCATCATCATATGTCATGAGCATCAAATTGAAGCAAATCAAACTATCTATGATCAAAATCATAAGTAACGTATAACTATGCAAGAGATAGATTATGCTAAGCATTTAATAACTTTTGAATAAAAGTAAGGTAAGAACAAGGAACATGCTATATTTAGATAACAATCTTTCGCAACATTGATTAAAGGAGGGTAAAAAAAGGGAACATACTAAACCCAAAGACTTTCGCAATTAAAGACAGCAGTTTAAAGAAAACCTATTACTACAGGGAAGGTAAGATTAGGAACATGCTATTAATTCAGCTTATCTCCTAAAAGGGAGGGGGAGAAAAGGAACATATAGTAAAATAGAAAACAATTTAGCATTGACTAAAGGAGGGTTGAAAAATGGAACATACTAAGGTCAGAAATACATGAAAATATCTCATTTATCAAGGGATAGGGGAGAGAAGGAACATATGCAATTACATTTTGCAATAATTGAGAATTTAGGAATGCAACTATAGAAAAGCAAATCACCCACACAGACTTTATATTTTACCTAGGATAGAATGAAGACCAACCCTGGCCACGGGTCAGTTGGAAAAGACGGGTAGAACCCCAAGGACTTAGGTGCCAATAGGCGAGCAGGTGCAGCTCATGGACAGTCAGGACAGGATAACCCCAGAATTTGGATCAGGATCGGGTTCACCAAAGGGTACGACCAACACCCGCAGCTTCGGTTGCAACACCTGCGCTAATCCCTCTGTGCAAGGAATCTGCCAAAACCCAGATTGGGTTCTCGAACCTCCCAGCAAAGTGCTTCGCCAGCACTTTCAATTTTGCAAAACCCGGAATGGGTTTCTGGAACCTCCCAACAGAGTGCTCTGCAGCTCTCTGTTTCAGTCACCTATAGAGTGCGTTGGGTCAGTGACAGGTCAGTCGGACAAGTCGGACAATTTCTCTAGCTAAACCTACGCTAGTTATACTGTTTTGGGGTCAGTGTACCACCCCCCAATGTTGCAAGTGTAAGGATCCCCAATTTTGATTGGACAAAGGAGAAGGTTAGGACATCACACCACCTAATTTTTAGACTTTCTCAGGCTTAATATTCAGTTTCCGTACCCACCCCTTAAATTCCAGGTTCTCATGACATATGCCGTTCAGCTAACAATGGTGAATACAATATTCGTATACATTTGTTGCGACTTTAGTACAGTTCAACTTCGTTCAGCTAGGTCGCAGGTCAGGTTCCCAGGAGCATCTTGGCTGTGGCTGCCAGCTGGCTGGGTTCCACTGCTGCAGAGTTCTTTTCCCTCCGCAACGTGACTTGCGCAGTATGGACTTTCAGGATGGAGTAGTAAGCACCTCCCAGGCCCAAAGGATACGATACATGAAAAGCAAGAGAAAACAATTTAGAACTAACCCTGGGCGTAGCACTTTGCTACGCCCACGGAGTGGACGTAGTGTTGCCTACTTTGCCATTTGCGAAGTAGGTGTAGCAGGCAACACTACGCCTACCCCGCGGCCGTATCCCCGGGGCTCTCTCTCGTCATCGCGCGTTTCACGCCGCCGTCTTTGATAGTAATGCGCATGCGCGGCCGCCCGCGCATGCGCATTACTAATGAGGATCCCTACCCATCTAAAGTCCGAGGTGAAACTGGAGTGTACCACTAATTTAAAGCCCCACCTGTCAAGAGCTTTACAGGAGGTGCCCACTATGTGAGTCTCCTGGAGTAGGACCACATCTGGTATTTGTCATTTGACATATTGTAATACCAGCCTTCTCTTCAGTTTGTCCTTCACCCCGTTCGCATTCCATGAAAGGAGCTGAAGGTGTATGTTACCTGGTGGGTGTTGCATGGTTGTGGGAGACATGAGATCTAATTGTGATTGTCATTGCCGCCTACTTTCTCAGTGGTTATGCATTTGTCGGGATTCCGGAGCTGTTCTGCCAAGTGATGCATGATGCATGTTGTGTTCTACTGCTATCTGCGTCCAACTACTATAACTACTAATACAATTCCTATATCTACGTACCCTCCTTCCCTCCCCCCTCCCTGCCTCCTTTCATGATGGGCTTAGAACTACCCTCCTCCCCAACAGTGCAGTGTGCCTGTCATCCCCTCCCCACTACTTATTTGGAGGGAGCCTTCACGTTATCCCCCATGCCCACTCCCGTTGCAACAGTATATTCAAGCGATGTCAAACTTTCTTCCTGAATAAAAGGAAAAAGAAAGGACAGAAAAAAAAACTCCTGCTTTAGATCAAGGGCCCTTCTGTTTGTGTCTCTGGGTTAATACCCTTTCCTCATGTTTTGCAGGTTCTGTCCCAGTTCTTCACTGATTGAACTTCCAATCTTATGGTTTTTTACCAGAACTGTCTCTATTGAGGTTCATCGAGTCTGGAGATCGCACGTGTATTATGAACCTATGGAAGTTCTATTCTGTTGAAATTTCGGGGTTGAGTTCAGCATATCCTGCGGCGTTCTTTTTGGTCTCTAGTTGTATTGCTGTTGATGGGTGTCTGTTGTACTTTTTCCCTCTTCTACCATGATTGGTGATTTGTTGCCATCCTTCAAGCCACTCCCGGGCCTCCTCTGGTGTTAAGAAGAACCATATTTTCCCCTCCGCCTCCACTCAGAGTTTTGCGGGGAACACCATTGAGTATTTAAGTTTATGGTTCCTTTTTTAACTTGAGAAAGCTACTGCCATAAATTCTGGAAAAAAGTTATTGTACTTTGGCCTTGGGGCAATGGCGGGGCAATCAGGCTGGTTGAAGTATAATGTTCTGATAATAGAAGTTAAAGACTTTAGCCAAGATCAGCCCCGGAGGGGCTCCTGGTTTGGGTCTGCCTTCCACCGAGAAGTAATTTGAAAACCCCCTTGGCTGTAGATGATTTTTAATGAGGTCTTCCACAAACAGGTCAGTTGCTGGTCCCTCTGCTTTTTCCGGGACCACAATGATCCTCACGTTATTATGCCTTGAGCTGCCTTCATAGTCATCTAGTGTCCCACAGCTGACGGACTTGGCGTCTGAGATTGTCTGTGTCTTCATGGAGGGCAACAGTTTTTTTCTCCAAATCCGTGACTCTAGCACTCATTTTTTCAAGATCCACACGGACCAGTGAGATCTCCACAGAGACAGAGTCTATGCGAGTTTCTAGGGATGTGTGTACCCTATTACGTGTGGAATAATATCTTGCAACAGGATTTCTTTCACTCAGCACCGAGGTTTGATCTTCTTCCTGGGTGGTTGCTGGATCAGCCGAATCTGGCTGCCCTTGGGTCCATACATATTTGTTGATTTTAGTTTGGTGCGCATTGCTTGATCCTCTGCCCCGTCATTCTGGGGGAAACTGTTACTGCTCAGTAGGAGTCACCGCTGCCTGCCTGTGGGAGAGTACAGCCCCACGATGCCTTTCGGTTTACATACCACTGTTTGTCCCTTGTGTGTATGTGTCCGGTGTGAATTGGGGTGGGGTGTCTTTCTTCTGGTGTGGTTTATTCCACTGTCCCTTAGTGGTATAGCCATCCTGTGTACTTCCTGTTGTGATTCAAATCAATGGGCTCCCTCGGGATAGGAACATGGAGCCGGTACAGTGATGGGTTTCCGAAGAGTTCTTTATCTTTCGCACCTCACAGCCTTCTACCGCCACTGCAATGTGGTTTTCCTCCAATACGTGCCTTTTGTTGCAGGCTATTTCACCCAATCTCTCTTGTGTAGTTCTTGGTGGTGGGGGCGCCCCACTGCACGTGTCGTGTTGCGCTCTTACTCCCCTCCCGGGTTACCAGATGTTTCGCTGTTAGTGGAAAGTGACATCACCCACCTCTCATACACCATACATTGTACGGTCTCTCCACTGCCCACCTGATGTGCAGGTGTAATCATGGAGAGCCACCCGCTGCCTGCTCCCCCTACCTCCAATGCCAGAAGGCAGCCGGCAGCAGTCAGCGCTCCAGCTCTGGTCTGGATCGAGCCGTCTGCTTCTCCACCTGAGATACAGGCCTCAGTCACTCTGGCATTGCCACCACCGCTCTGGGTTCGTTCACCAGATTTCTGGCCCCATCTGGCTTCACCCGAGCTCAGCGGTCGATGCTGCCGCCGATCACCTCTTTATTCCAGGCACCACAGTACTTGGGGGTGCTCCACGATATCCTTGGCTTCGGCCCCGCCTCCACTTCAGGCCCAGATTTCACGTTGACGTCTGGGCCTCGATCTTTCCAGCAGTGTACACAGATTATTCCCAGCTACTTCGGGTATGCAGTCACTGCATTCCAGTACCGGCAAGATCCGCTTTCCTTTCGATCTCTTTTTGTGAACCGCCGTAGGATTTGTGAACAGATTTACAAGGGAATTGTTTAGGGCGAGACGGAGCTATGCTAGTCGGCGGCCATTTCGTTCGGTAGCCGGCCACGCCCGAGCCTCTATATTCTTGATTTCTGGACTAAACCTTATTCTTATTCCTACAAAAAAGTCCCTAGTGTCAACAAATACACATAAACTTCCTTTTCAATTATCATTTATTTTTCTTTCAGTATGTATATGTACAGGACCTTATGAATACTGTTAGAGAGTGAACACATCTTCCTCGCCACTGAAACATTATAAGGGTATTGAATGTGTATTTGCTGGTTAAGTATGGTTGAAGTCAGGGGTTTATTATAGGGAAATGTAGGGATCCCAATCCTGATGAAAGCGGCGGTGGCAAGATGGCCGCGTCCTGAGGAGACTCCGCAGAATCGGCACTCCTCTTTACGCGAAGGATCCGCTAACTGGCTCGGCTCCTGCTTCCAGCTAGATGCGGTGATGTCGGAAGCCGCCAGGATCACTTTGATGTTTTTCCCGACCGCCAGCACATAAGGACAGGTTCGTCCTTTACTATGGTTGTGGATTCCTGTAGGTATTACTCGCATTTGCTCCAGGCAAACTCACCTGCGGACTACCGCTCCCAGCAGCCCCGGAGAGGGCGTGACACTTCTCCCCGCGCCCGGAGGCGCCACAAAAGCGCCGAGCGCTCCTGGGGGGCATTTGCACAGCCTGACGCCGCAGTGAGGGAAACGGCTCCAGGCAAACTCACCTGCGGACTACCGCTCCCAGCAGCCCCGGAGAGGGCGTGACACTTCTCCCCGCGCCCGGAGGCGCCACAAAAGCACCGAGAGCCTCCCGCCCCGCGGGACGCGCGCGGGCGGCGCCGGGCGGAGCCCGGGCAGAGGGCGGGCCGTCTGTGGCCGTCAGGGGACGACAAAGGACAGGACAGGCCTGTCCTCTAACATCTACAGTCCAGAAATGGGTAAGAGAAAACTCCAGACATCGCTCACAGGGGGAACCAGCAAAGTTAAAATTGCACGTAAAACTAGTGCTCCCGAAAGTATCTTGACATACCTTACATCTGCTGTTGGGAAACTCAACAAGGAAATTGCCGAGACTGAACGGGAACTTGGTTTGGAGGGAGCTTCGATTGAACACAATGAGTTAAGGGTACCCTTAGAACCCAATATTGTTATTAATAGTGCCTGTGACAATCTACCCAATGCTCAACAGTCAGCGCATCAGGAGCACTCCACTGGGGTATCTGATCCCCCTGTGCGTGCCCAAGCACTAGTGGGGGACGCCAAGATATGCAAAACCAGGAAAAGAGCAAGATCTTACAAAACTCTACCCTATAATATACAATATAGAGCGACAACCAAATCACGACAATCCTCAACTAAACTTGAAGGCTCTATTAAGGATATGATAGAAAGGGTATTAACTGATACTATTGAATCCACACTCATTAAGATCTCAAGTGACATAGTAGAAACCCTGAAAGATTGTGTAGCAGGTATTATAACCCGATGTGAGAGGATGAACTCCCTGTTGCTCCAAAAAGTGGCAGAGCACCTAGTAAAGGATCCACAGCATCCCACAGGGCATAACAGCCAACACATGGAGGTGACCAATACTGGAAATACAATGCCCAAAACAGTTTACCTGCCGCTCATTCCACCAGTGATTCCTGCAAATAATCCCAAAGCTGCCGGAAACTCTCTGCACCCCAGCAGACAGAACAACCTGGTCTCCAATACTTGTGAGGTAAATGAAGGGGCTACAGACAACACATCACACAAGAGAACGGGGCATGGACTGTATCCCAAGCCCATGGTGAATCTACCCCCTGAGGCAACTCCTTTCGTGGCAGTTCTGGTGAATGTCCCAAGACTAACTCCGGGAGAATCAGAAACTCAACTAACTCTTATGGAGAACGTAAAGAGTTGGTGCGACAAAAACTGCACAGGCCCTAGTGATGTTTCTGCACATGTTAGCTTGGCGAGAAGGGTCACTTGGCTGGGCCCGACGGCCAAACGCTTCCCTGATGATTGTGTCATCATTAACTTTAGGAATCCACACGTCTGCTCAAGACTCTTTTGGGATGCAACTGATATTTTCAAAGGGCAAATACGTGCAGTCCCACTGGGCTTTTTCTATCCTCGCCCAACACAACACACCTCCCGGGACTTAGCTCATAGGAAAAATACCCCAAGACAAAAAGTGCATTTAGCCAGCTGGGCTACTCTACCCCTTAGCTCACATCTTTCCCTAGACAGTCATCACCAAGCAGCTCTGACCCCAGGTCTGGAGCTTAGTCTGGAGCTTAGTAACCGTTTTGATGCTCTCACAAACCTGGACACAAACATCTGACTGGGCACCAAGATGGGGCAGCAGGAACCTTCTGGGTCCATAGGGGCTGTAAGAACCATGAAGCTAATGACTTGGAATATCTCTGGCCTACAAACTAAAAGAGAAGACAAAGAATGGCTTGAAATCATTAAGCAACATGAAGTGATTGCACTCCAAGAAACATGGGACACCGAAAGCAATTTTTGGGTAGAAGGATACGTATCCCACTTTAAAGCTGCACAAAAGTCTAATAGAGGCAGAAGTAAGGGAGGTCTTGCATTATTAACCTCAGTAAATCATATGGGGGCGATGAAAATTATAGATATCAACTCCCCTAACTGTCTCATTTTAGAGGTCTTGATGAATACGGGGGAGAAACTCCTATATGTTAATTTTTATAATTCAACAGAAGGGTTACAAGGAGGTGAAAACATCCTAATGTTGACTGATTTTTTAAACAATTATAAGAAGAGTCAAACTACTCTGGTATATTACATTATTTTTGGTGATTTTAACATTCATCTTTGTCAGCTTAACTGTTATAATGGGAATTTCTATGATGATGACTATTTGACTCACCCGCACTTTGAACACTCTGCTAAGGGGGGCGCTTTAGAAGAATTGCTGATTGATATAGATATGTCTGAACCCGCTTTTGCGAACCCGAAAGACAGAGTACCGACATATAGTGCGAGAGGTAGTAACACTATCATTGACTATATCTTTGTGTCACCTAGCATCCTCATGAATGTTATCTCATATAACGCCATTATAACAGCATTTAGTGACCATAACCCGGTCGTCATGGAATTATCTAATATAAACCCCACTGTAATAAATTATGACCAACAGTCAACATACCCTACAGTAGTCCGGGCCCACGACCAAGGTAGACGGGTTAAATGGTCTAAGATTAATGCAGAGGAATTTTTTACTAATTTGTGTGACGAATTAAGTGTTGAACTTAACATTTGTAGGGATCCGCTGTCTACGGGAGGAAATGTTACAAATGCTTTTGGTACCATATGTAAAAGTGTTGCAGAGGCTCTCACAACCAAATCATCTGATAAACCACGATTGGCACAGGGATGGTTCAATGCCGATTGCTCAAAGGCGCACAAAAAACTTCTAGAAGCCCTTAAATGTAAGCCTCGTAATATAATTGAAGTGGCCCTATTGAGGAAAGATTATAGGAGGACGATCGAGGCTCGTAAAAAAGAACTAAAGCATAAGGCCTGGGAAGCACTTTATGACAACCTTACTTTAAAGGACAGTGCAAAATTTTGGAAAATAGTGAACTCTCCTTTGTTTAGTGGTAATGAAAATGAGATATTAGAGGCTAACATCACCGAGAAACAATGGTTAGATCACTTTGAAAACATCTATGGAAGCAAGTCCATTACTATCCCTTATACTCCTATAGATTCTGTACTTACAGACATGCCATTAAGGGTTTCGGTAAAAGAAGTCTTAAATGCAATCGAAAATACTGCCGGCGGGAAAGCCCCAGGCCCGGATGGGGTACCTGCCGATATGTATAAAGCACATCCCCACATATGGTCAATAGTACTCGCGAATGTTTTTAATTTAGCATGTATGAATCCGACTGACACTCCCACCACTTGGTCATACTCGGTTATAATTCCAATTTTTAAGAAGGGGCAAAGGGGTGACCCCAGGTGTTATAGACCTATATCGTTACTCGATTCTTCATTTAAGATTCTTGGCAAAGTCATTTTAAATAAAATCAACTTATGGGAAAAGGAAAATGCAATTTTATGTGATACGCAATATGGATTTAGATCAGGGAGGGGTACTGAGGAGCAGTGCCTTAACTTGTATATGACAGTGTCTAAATACACTGCTGCTTCCAGCGGGTCAATCCACCTTGCTTTTATGGACCTGTCCACAGCGTTCGACCTAGTAAATAGGTCGAAGCTGTGGACAATTCTCTCGGAGTTGGGACTAGACCCTGCTCTGATAAATTTCTTAGCCTTTTTGCACAGCGACCTGACGGCATCGGTCCGGATGACTACAGGTGGCAAGTGCACCAAGGGGTTTAGATCAGTTAGAGGTGTGAGACAGGGGTGCATTTTGGCCCCCATGTTATTCTCCTTGTACATTAATTCCCTGTATTCCGTCTTAAAAATTGCTACCCCAGATATACCTATGATGGGAGGATCACCGTTGCCCGTACTGATGTACGCCGACGACACGGTCCTCATCGCCAGAACCCCTAATGGTCTACAACTGCTCCTTGACTCGTTTGGAGCATTTATGAAAAAACTAGACCTGGTTGTAAATATGGATAAATCACACGTTATGTCCATAGGGAAAGGAAAGAACATCACCAAAACCCTGTTATGTAATGGAGTGATTTTAACCAAAGTTAAAACATTTACATACCTAGGAGTCATTTTTGATGATACGGGCACCTGGACTCCACAGGTGGTTAATAAAGCAATGGCGATCCGGCGGTCATTTGGAGCGATACAGAGCTTCGCTAAAAGACTGGGGGGTAAACCAACGGAAGCCATCCTCAAGTTGTATAGAGCCAAGACCCTGGCTCTGGCTAGATATGGGGCTGGGATTTGGGGTTTCAGGGATCTGGCCCTGATACAGAAGGAGGAGAATAGGTCCATGCGTTCATTATTAGGCTTACCACAGTCCACACCCATCTTTTCTGTTTTAATAGAACTGGGGCAAGGATACATTGAAGACACCCTTAACCTGGCCCCACTACTTCTCTGGGTGAAAATGTGGTTGAACCCGAACTTGACGTTAAATCGTCAAATTATTACTGATTGCATGGGGAGAGACAGAGCTAATGAAATTAAATGGCTGAGCTATATTAAGTCTGCTGCTACCCTTCTGGGCCGTGTTGACTTGTATAGTAACCCTGAGAGGCTGTGCAAGGAAGATGTTACATGGATTAAAAAACAATTTTTAGAGTGTAGGAATATGCGGCGAGAAGCACAAGAAATAGAGAAAACCACTGTGAGGGCTCACTATATTGTTGTATCTACCATGTCCATCCAGCCTTATTTAAGGGTAGTGAACAGGCCGTATCATCGGTGGCTTCTCACCAAATTCCGATTCAACCAGATGCACCTTCTTCTGGGAGAATACCAGAAATGGAATAAACCAAGGGATAACATCCCATGTAAATGTGATTCCTTTTCAGACCAAGACCTGACCCATTTTGTATTTTTCTGTCCCTTTTTTGCGGAGGGGAGAAAAAAATACATATTACCACTGATGAGAAACAGGGGATTTATGCAAGTGAAACCCGCATTGCTGTTTTTACAAATTATGGAGTCCCCTGTTGTGATGTATGGGGTCGCAAGTTTTTTGGTAGCAGCCATGAGAGCTAAACGTCTCAGATCAATGAACCCCTTAAATATTGATTGAATCACATAAATATAGGTGTAGTATATTACACAATCTATGTCTGTAGATTTGTACAAATAACTTGCACCTTATAGTTTTTAAATGTTTTCTGAAATTGCCAATGAATGAACTTCTTATAGAATACAAATGTAATGTCTTATCAAGGGGTTTGATTTACTGTAAAAAGTAAATGTAAAAAGTATAAAGTAAATGTAAGAGTAACACCTGACCCTGATTTCCGCTGCAAAATTGTTCTTTTAAATGTTTTTTAAAATATTTTTTATATGTATACCACATCCCTGAACCGTATTGTTGAAATAGGAATGAAATGCCATCCCCATCTCTATATTTCTTTATATGTCTTCATATGCCTTATATGCTTTATATGTGCTTATATGTGTTTATGTGTGTTTGTAGTATACTTTTATGATTTTAACTAATCGAATAAAGTATTTTTGACTCTGACTCTGATGAAAGCCCTGGACCTACATAGGCCATGGATAGGGCTGAAACATATTTACCTGCTGGATTCTCCTATTCCATCTCAAAAGTTTTATCAGCTTTTCACCACCCCACTATTAAAGAGGGTTGTTTCTTTGGTTAGGTGATCGGGATTTCTATATTTATTTATTTTTCAGAATCCTTTACCCCTTACACCTGCATGTACCCTCAAGGCAACTGAGGGCCCGCTCGCCAAATGAAGATTCTTTGGCAAGTGCGGGATGGCCAATAATGAAGCTTGTCACCTGGGGAGGGGGGGGGGATCATACTGTACATTTTCAAGAATATTCAAATGGTCCTTTATTTGTAGCCACAAGGGACTTGTGTGTTATAGAAGAAACAAGATTTTGTCCAGAAATCAGGAACATAGGGTCTCTAACATTGAGCCTCCATAACGCTAGGTTTGTTTTGTATGGTAATAGTGACATTTGGGAAAATGCAGACGTAGCCGTGCCTCTCTTCTCTCTTGTTCCCCTTGCCACCAAACAAGTAGTATCAATATTGTGGTAATATCTACATATATCAACAGACATATATCAAGAGATCTCAGGACTGCTTTGAATCCATGTGGGACTGACCACACTAGTGCAGATGACCTTTCCTATTTTTTTCACTTAGATAATGAGAACTCCCAGGGGGTCGGATAGTGGCTCCTCATCTTTATCTGGGGGCTGGCTGTGTTGCAAAATGACCATTTTTTGGGTGGTCTCCCCAGGTCTGCTGGCAATCTTGAACTTTAACACTAGGACACTGCTATTCAGTTTCTAATGTATGTGCACTGATCCTTAAAACATGTTGAAGGTGGCTTAAAACCTGATTGGCACATTTTACTTTCCTATATGGACATAGTATCTGGTGCTGGACTTGGTAAACAACCTTTACAACGAAACTTTTCCAACGCACTACCATTAAGACGCAACTTTTACAACACAAACCATTACAACGCATTGCTCTGGGGGGTGCTCTAGGATAGGGAATAGGTTTAATGTACTATCCAACACCTTCCCTACTATCCACGGGGACTAGAGTTGGAATAGTAAATTAAACTATTTACTATCCAGCGCCCCAAAGCACTATGCGTTGTAAAGGCATGCGTTGTAAAAACCGTGTTGTAAAGGCATGCGTTGTAAAAGCATGCGTTGTAACGTCATACATCCCCGAACTACACTTGCGGCATGGAAAGTTAAATGCCACTTGTGGTCTGTAGCACCAATTGTGACATCAACTACAGTAAAAGTGAAAACATGGCATCAGTCTATCATGTGTACCCTGACAGCCCAAGCTTGAACCGTGCTGTCCACACCTGTCAAAATCCCTGTTTGACAAATTGGAAAACCTTAACTATTATATAACTCACCCTTAAGCACACATTGCTACCCACCAGGTAGGTCCATAATATTTAAGAGTGGAACATATGTGACACTAGAAATGTCATGTTCCGCGGTGTCTAGGCCTTAACTGACATTGTCACTGGTCATGCTATAACCGGTATAAAGTCAAAGTGTAAATTATACACTCTAATGTATAACTCTTAATCTCATCCAGCAACAGATTCCTTCAAAAGACTTATTCGTATATTTAGAAAAAATCAATCTAATGGTACTTAGATTTGTATTAAATATACGTGAAAGTTACCTTCACTCTGTCTGACGCTGCTGGAGACTGATTTGCATTAGCTCTCCAGAAATTTGGTTTGAAGTAGGTATCAAAGAGGTGTAAAAGCTGCTCCCAGAGAAAAGACAATAGGCAGAGAATTGGGACAGGTTTTATTCCCCTGCCAGGAAGAAGAGTCAGATTGAACCCAAACTTAATTTACTTTAAAGGGCCCTTTCTGGTCACATCACAAATAGTTGCCACCTGCAATGGTCCTAGCCTTTTCCCTTAGTCGAGAAGGCACCAACCCCAGTGGGGGGAAATCTACCAAGAGAACCAGTTTTTAGTAACCACAGAGGAGACAACTGTTCATTACCCTGGTCACACCTCTGGGTGAGCACACAAGCTCTCTAAATAAGGATGGGGCTTCTCCCTTCTTGGATTTTAAAAGTGAGGCACACAGTGGGATTGTTTAAAGCACGGCAAACAGTAACTGCCTAAAAACTTTGGTAGGCTTACCCCAGAAACTATTACCGCATTAGTTATGGAGTGCAGTAGGGTCTCTTCCACACAAAGACTGTTGAACCCTACAAAACTGGACCCTCTCTCAGCCTTTCTCATAACACTTTCTGGACCATCTGAAGACGAGAAGTGAACTGGGCCTGTTGTCTTTGACCTGTGGAGAAACCAGAATGCTGGACCAGCCCCCACATTTACCCAAGACAAAAGGTTAACTCCAAAAGTAAGTTGGCTGAACTGCTGTGTGCTACAGGGACACAAAACGCTGAAAGTGCCCTTTTCCCTACAAGTCTCAGCTGGCTAGTGACAACTGGAACTTCATGTGGACTTTGCTGGTGGCCCCTGGAACCCTGAAATTCACTAGGTGACCCCTGAAGTCCCCATAGGCTTAGGAAAGTACTACAGTGATTGCTAGGGAACCAGATAAAAAGTGTGTCAGCGTTTCATCCAGAACCCCAGTGTCAAGGGAACCTACTGTGAAAAGTACCTCACAGACCTATTGCGAAAAGTACAGTACTGGACCCGCAGTTCCACGGCATCGGACTGGATTTCAGATTCAGCCCCCTGAAAGGCTCCAGCATTACTGAAGAGTAACAAAACCCCTTTCTGTTTTGGGACTTGGAAGATTTTCAAGCAAAGTCTTCACAAGCTGAACAACCTATGTGGGCCCAACCTGCAGCAGGTATCCAACCTGCCAGTGCCCAAAGCTCAGGTCAGAAGCCCACAGCCAGAGCTATTAAATGTCTGTGTATCTTCAATCTACCTCATACCACTTTAATTCAGTATTAGACTCACTCTTGCAGGTTCTTGCTTTCGCCCGTTGTGACATTTCTTCAGTCTTTCTCTTTCTCTTCCTCGTCTCTCCACTTTGTGTGTCTTTCCCTCTCTTGTGCTCGTCAAACATCTGATGAGGAAAAATGAATGCCGGTGGCCCCTACCAGCAACTTCTGTATGAAATTAAGCTTCATAAATCGCCAGACTATCATTGGTGCTTTGTGCGTTTTGGTATTATTTTCACTTAAATCTAAATTTATATCTCTAGTTCCTATAATTAGATATTTGTCATTTTGGTAATAGTTTACTCATAAAATATTCCCCTTTAGTTGAAAATTGGTTGCAGAATTTGATTGTTTGTGTAGGACATGGCCTTTTAGGCTAAAGTTCCCTAAACTTTTTGCTTTCCCCCTAGACCGTTTTCCTGACATAGAGTCGCCAATTTAGATGCTTTGGGTACTTTGCCACTGTTGATCAGTGTCAAAGTACAAGTGTTCCCTGTGTAAAGTGAAATGGTAATTGGTTGGCCATGATAAGTATATTTGCCTTACTTGTAAAGTCCCTAGTGATGTGCACTGTGTGTGCCAGGGCTAGTAATGCAAAGGTGCGTGGAGAAGGGAACTCAGGCCTGCAGTGTAAGGCATGCACGCCATTTGCTAGGTTAGCATGTTGTTCTGACAAGTGCAACTACTTGTCAGGCCTTACTTTCACTTTTGCGTACACAGTGGGCAACCCTATGGTAGGTCCCGGGTAACCCCTGGGAAGGATGCAGTGTAAGTAAAAGGCAGGACATCTACTGAGGTGTGTGCTATGTCCTGACGGTGGAAAATACTCCATTTCATTTTTCACTGGTGAAAGGCCATCCTGCCCATAGGACAGAATGGGGGAGGCTGGGTATTGTGGTTGTGGTTGCCTTGCACTTAAAACCTCCGCTTACTGCACGTTTTTAATAGTGCCAGTTCGGGGGCAGATTAAAAATTTTTATTACCCCACGAGCCAGGCCCTTTTTAAACTTCACTCGCCGTTTATAACCTCACCACTCACATAAGATACCTTCACACACACCACACATAGTCTTGATTAAGTGCTCTCGCGTAGTCGCAGGTCGTAGCACTCCGCATCCCGTAGAGGGGTGCGAAGACCCCAATGATGAAGCATGACACCAAGGGTCTTTTTTGTGTGTGAGGAGTATTTTAAAACATAGGGTGTTCCCAACCATAGTTAGGGAAACCCTTTCTACGGTGGATTCTGTTTGTTTGTAAACTATTGTGGTTGTTAGCCTAGTTTCCCATAAGTTTAAAATGGAGAGGTGAAGTTTAGTATGTATGAACTCACAGTGTCATAACACATCTTTCCATGAAAGTGGTTTTGTCACTGTGTGTTCAGAAACCACTTTTTTAGAAAGTGTTTGAGTTTTGTGCTTTAAGCATTGATATGTGTATCTGCTGAATGTGGATTGACTGTCTGGATATGAGAGGTGAGAGTAGCTGGGGGAGGTCTTGGCCCAGGGAGGGGTTGAGATGGCACCAGGCTGACATACATCTGGAGAGTAGGTGGAGGAGAAGCCTCGGGAGGTGAAAAGGCCTGGGTTGCTGGTATAAACAATTGACCCATCTCCTGCTGAGTGATTAAGGATACAGACCCCCCAGTATCAAAAGGAGAAGGGGCACACATGGAGGGAGACACCCAGAACTGATTTAGGCAGGGGTCAGGGACCCCTGCGCACAACAAACCTCAAAGACATTTAGGGGTATAACTATTGGAGCTGAGACCCCTGAAAGTTGTAATAGAAATGGATTGAGACTGAAAAGGCTTGTACCCATTTCATGGTCAAGGGAAACTTCTGCTAAGGAAGGAACAACTGAAGAGACTGCTGGGAAGGACCGATCCTTGCTTTGTGATCTGGGGCTGGTCTGCAATTTGCTGTTTTAACCAAGGAACAGGCTGTTGGGACTGTGCTTTGTGTGCTGGGTCCCCCTGCTTGAAGAAGACTGTGCTTTGTGCTGGGTCTTGTTACCCCAAGGGCCCGAGGTGAGCTGGCTCCCTCTTTGGAAAGACAGGAACATAAAAGTTTCCAGAGAAGTTTCAGGTGACGCAGTGGGCGCATGTTGTAGCAGATTGAGACCCTCGGAAGGTGTGCACTGTGATCCTGGGCACGCGGAGAAGTGAGACTAGGATGCGCTGGGTGCGTGTCATGGTGCAGAGGAGGCATTGGTGAAGAGCACCGGGTCAACGTGTGCATCAAAGGTAAAGCGAGTCTGGAACGTGGTGGGTGCATGTCATGGTGCACCTCAGGGGTTGGTGAAGAGCACCTGGTCATCGTGTGCATCGGAGGTAACGGGAATCTCGGATGTGCAGGGTGCGTGTCGTGGTGCACAGGAGGCATTGGTGAGGAGCGCCTGGTCAACATGTGCATCAGAAGTGGAGTGAGTCTCGGATGCGCAGGTTGCGTGTCGGGGTGCACCTGAGGTGCTGGTGAAGAGCGCCTAGTCATCGAGTGCACTGGAGGAAAAGTGAGGCTCGGACACGGTGAGCGAAGTCAGGGTGCGGCCGAAGGCATTGGTGAAGAGCGCCTAGATATCGGGGCACCGGAGTTGGAGTAAGTCTCAGTGAAGCAGTGTGCGTGCCTTGGTGCAACCTGGGACTGTGGTGGTGCTCGGCTGACCATCGTGTGCACCGGAAGAAAGTGAGTCTCAGCAGCGCGGTGTGCATGTCCTGGTGCCAACTGAGACCGCAGGAAGGAGTGCCTGGTGAAAGTGCACTTGGATTCGACGTGACGTCCCATCAGCGTTGTGTGTGTTGCTTCGTGCCAGAGAAGACCCGGAGGGCGCTGTGGTGAACGTGCACCCGGAGTAACGTAATCTCAGAGGCATGGGGTACATGTGCCCTACGGCCTCCTGAGACCTTCCTAACAGTGGCGGCCCGGACCGGAAGACCCGGAGGAGCTGGGCTGCCAGGCCGAGCTGCTGAAGCCCATTGAGAAAGTTCTGCATGGAAGGCCCAGTTCGCTGAAGGAGGAGAGGAGAGTGGGGTCGCCCCCCCCCCAGGTAACGTGGATCACTCCTTGGGCATGGTGCGGGCTGGGAGGGACACTCTATTGGCCTCATATTCCTTCTGGCGACGTGAGCATTTGCGTCGACTCAGAATGGGGCCTGTACTGACCAAAGGAGTAGCCGTACTGGGGACAGAGTGAGAAGCTGTACTTTAAGTCATATATGTGTGGGGGGCAACTGTTATTGAAGAGGCTGATTGTCGTAATACACATTGCCAATGTTGCTGCTAACGAACTGCTGGACTGTCTTATGACGCCTGACATTATTTCTGCATAACGAAGTACACGATTGTAGCGCTACGCATTGCCTTCTTTCTCCATTGCAGAGCACAGGATTGTAGTGGCCAGCATTGCATTATTCCTACATTGCAAAGGACATGATTGTAGCTACGCATTGCATTATTCCTTAATTGCAAAGTACATGATTGTAGCGGTGCGCATTGCATTATTTCTTCATTGCAAAGTATGTGATTGGGGTGGGACGCATTGCCTTATTCCTTCAATTTCTGTACATGATTGTAGCGGTATGCATTGCATTATTCCTCCCATTGCAAGGTACCGGGGTGTATCGTTAAGCATTGTATTATTTCTCCTTTGCTAAGCACAGGATTGTATAGTTACACAGTGCACTATTGTTTGTCCATTGAAATGTGGGGGATTCTAGCATTGCGACCAGCATAGCATTTTAAAAGCAGTGGTTGGGATTTGAACCTACCAGCCAGCAGGAACTACTATTACGCTTTATTATATGTTGGCTTTTGTATCGTGTGATCTGATCGTATATCTTTTTATATAAAGTTTATACTTGTTTTATCAAACTTGTGTGGAGTCTATTTGTGGTGTCACCAGTGGGTTGCTGTGAGTGTGGTTGCACATACGGTACATTTGTGCCTTGGAGATAGGCCTGGCTGCTCGTGCCGAGCTACTATGGGGGTGAGCAGGGTTATCTAAAACGGTGTCCTTCCTTGGCCTAACCTTGAGTGAGGAGTCCCGGGTGTCGCATTTGGTGACAGTGGTGCGGAAAGGGGACTCCGGCTTCCAACAGTTCGTGTGACGTTTTCACTGTGCATGCACTACTTAAGTACCTTAAACAGTGCCTTTGATTTAAGCCGGGCTGCTTTGTGTCATGTTACTAGGAATTGCACAGAGGTTTATTCTACTTAATTTGTATGACATCTAACAGGTGGCACTTGTCCACCCCAAATAATAATCGACTTTTCTATATATAGTATCTATGCAGATGCACAGAGAGCAATGTGCTATGAGTGTTGAAGAGCGCTAGGAGTGATGGGAGGAAAAGAACACAGAGGGTCATGATGCCCCCCCTTAACAACAGTAATAAACAGCATGTTCTACTTTTTTTGTGTGCTGTAGTTGTACACAATAGCGTTGATCTGAAACCAGGAAACCAAGGGGTTAAATATGTGCAGTAAAATAAAATCACAAAAACAAAGGCCTTTGGCGTAGGCCACCAGCTATTTTCATCTGTAAAGTGATTCTAGAATGGAAAATGTGAAGCATTAATCAGTGTTTTCTCAATTAAGGTATGCTCTATTGTGGTAATGTCTTCGCACTGTAGTAATGCATGTGTGCTTCTATGTGTATTAGTACACTTAGGCCAAAACACTTTATTGGGGCAGATTTAATTTCATCAGCATGGCATATCTATATTAATGCCATGCAAGTGAAAATAAATGTGGCCCAATAATAAGGTAATTGAACTAATACACAAACGTTAATAGATGTATTACTGCAGCATAAGGGTCAAATTCAAGTTTATTAGCACTATACTGCAGAATAGACATGGGAAAACAGATTTTTGCTGATTAAGAGCGTGCATGTGTCATTTACTTTATGTAGTGAAACATATTTCCTAATACTAATAAGGCCTCATCAGTGTGATTCTAACTTACAATACAAATGTAATCTTTTACATTCTGGCTTTGGATAAATAGATTTGGTTCAAACAAATATTAATACATTAAATACCATGGCATAAACCATATAATATGATATTTATTACCACTGCTAAGAAGGGGAGGAGCATCAGATCCCATTCGAGGCTTAGTCTTGCAAACCTGTTGGACGCACAGGTAGTCAGCAAGGACTGTGGGGGCTCTGCCCTCTGCACACCCAACCGCAAGAGTGACAACAAAAATCGCTATGGGCAGCCGCTTGAGGCCAGGCACCTGCTTTAATAAATAACAAGCATTTACAATGCAATGGTCTCCTCTTTGTTAAAGTTAGAGCTATTGGCATTGCTCATGACATTGTTTTTGTTTCTGTTTTTGTTTTTAAAACATATAAATAAATGGCATAGTCATTTACAATGCCAATAGCTTAATCTCTCGCAAATGCGAGAAAGCTATTGCATTTGCACACACACACACAGAGCCACCCACACACACAGCCACCCACACACAGAGCCCCACACACAGAGCCTCACACACACACACACACAGCCACCCAGACACAGAGCTACACACACACACGCAGATCCACACCAAGAGCCACCCACACACACACAGAGCCACCCACTTACACACAGAGCCACCCACACACACACACAGAGCCACCCACACACACAAGGAGCCACCCACACACACAGAGCCACCCACACACAGAGCCACACACACAGAGCCACACACAGAGCCACACACAGAGCCACACACACATACACAGAGCATAATTCCAAGAGCCAGCAAAGGCTCGAAGCATAGGAACCAGGTTACACAGTATTTTTCTGCTAAGGGATTAAAGGCTAACCCAGCCCTGCCGGGTTTACAACAGGCAAACATCCTGCCTAGAAGCAGGAATATCTACAACAGGGAAATGTTGAAACAAAAGTTCAAAGCTCCCCCATACAACCGAGTCCACCCCTGTCCGTGCAAGAGACACAGGTCCAGCAGGCCTGTACTCCACTTTCCACCCAAAGCTGAAATACTGACACCAGAGTGCTAATAAAGCTTTCACACACCAGCCCTTCTGTTTCTCTGGCAGTCGTTACTCAGTTATCTATGTCTGACCCCCTCTGGGGGACTTTCACCATATGGCGTCATGGGAAGCGGTCACTAAGAGCAAGTGTGCCGCGGACCCACCATGGAGATGACATTGGTTGGGTCTTATTGAGCGATACAGACAAGAGTTGTAATAATATCGGCAGTAGGTGTTGATACAGTAAAGATAATTATGTTTGGTAATAGTAACACCTGGAAATTATAGCACTTAAAATTGACTGAAGGGCTCAAACAAAAGTTATTATCAATATCCCCGCAAACAGAGGTGACCTTTGTCATGGTAGCGACCTGGGCGGAAGAAGCTGGTGAATAAAATGAGGCCGTGGAGAGCCCCTTTTGGGTTCAGAGGTCAGCCCCTGGCTGATTTAATAAATAGTAGTGACAGGCCTCTGAGCACATCACTGCACCTCCCCACTCCCCTTTATTATGCATGGATTGGCATCTCAGTTTGTGCCAACTTGTTTTTTGAAGGGGGGGGGTTAATAGGGTGTGAGGGCAGGGGGAGGAGGGGGTGCAAGAAAGAAAGCTGAAGGGTGTTCAAAACTGCGACAGCCACACTGGAGACAGGGACTCTCCTGTCTGCAAGACCATAATGCAGAAAGCCCCTTGCGCCCTTCTGAAAATTTGCACTATGGGCTTGGGCCCCTCCCGCAACTACTTAAAAGCAGAAAAGTACAGACCATCGATGTGTTGGGGTTGGATAAGTCAAGGGCTGCCACACCCCCTCCCACCCAGTGTTCTTACCAAGCTGCGCACCTGACAGTGCCTCAGGGTCAGACGGAAGCTCCCGCCGCTCCTCTCCGGGTCCATACTGAGCTGCAGGTCCTCCGCGGGGGTGTCCGCTCATGGCCCCCAGACCCCAGGACACGACACCCGCACGGTCATCAGAACAGTGGGCAACAGTGAGGGGGGTCCGGGTCCCAGCACAGCCACCGCTGCAGGTACGCCTGCGAAGGGCGTGGTGCCCTGCCAAGGGGGCGGCACGGCCATCCCCACCCGCTGGCTGACCCGCCCGGAGTGAGACCCATCGTTGTGGTCAGGTCAGGTGTGATCCCCAGCTGGCTGTCTCCCTCGGGCTCCTTCCTGGGTAACAGCGAATCCCACTTCAGCGACCAACTCCAGGAAGACTCAGGGAGGCAAAACATACATAAACCCGGGATGCTGAGCAGGTGCGCATTCTTTCCGGGAGTCGCTTAGGGGAAACGGAATATAACAGAGATTAAATGCTCTGAAGTGGATACAGCAGCTTGTTCTGCTGAGGTTAGAAATTTTACGAACGTGCGCCGGGCATTTTTAAAATGAACGCGGTTAAGTCACAGAGCTCGGACGGAACCACGGGTGGATTTGTCAGTCACTAAGCCCGGTCCTTTTCGGATTGGGGGGCGCGTTTTGGACGGATGATATCAGGTACAGAAAGGACAGCAAAAAACACGCCCCTCATTCCAAAATGGATGGGGCTTAAAGGGACAGACAGAGCTCTTCTATAAATGGCAGGCCGTCGTTTAGGAAGCCAGCCAATGGAGAAGAGCTGGCTCGTTTACCTCCCTACTCTAAGGCATAATTTCTCGCCCAGTGAGACTGCGCAAGCGCAGCCTATGCGGGCCGAGACCTAAAAAGCACTTGTGAGCGTATTGGTAAAAAAAAGAGAGTACAGAGACCTCTACAACCCCACCGCCCGAGCCCAACCAAGTGTGAGCTGTGGGCTTGACTAAATGATCAACATATAAGCCCAAATGGTAGGGCTAAAAAGGCATGTTGTGTTCTGTGGTGCTCCAGAGAGGGAAGTGGTACTACAAACGGGTTACAACATGTACTGGGGTCTGCCAGAAGCACAGCAGCCCCCACAGGAGACAACCAAGAAGGTAAGATTGCTGGCAGCACATAAGAAGGTAAAAATAACCTCTCACTTTAACAAAGTGGATCATTATTCGGGACGGGTGACTGTCTGCTCAAGGAATAAGAACACTTCTTGGCAGGTTGAACCATAAAAGTCACTAAAATAACCTGAGCTCAACCCACTGGTAGTTATGGGGCAGAGTGGAAGGGCTTAACTTAGGGCAATGTGTAAAGTATTTACCAATCAATAAAAAAAACTGATTTAGACCAGTAGATTCAAATATAACAAATAAGACACCAAAACCATAAAAAAATCCAATAAGAAGAATCAGAGGTATGAATTTTTAAAGTTTTAAGTGGCACTTTCAGATCCATAAGTTTCTCATTAAAAGGGACTTTAAAATACACTTCAAATGAGTGGAAGAAGTATTTTCTATTTGTTCCCAAACTAAAGATGTCCCTTATTATTAATAAAGTAACCCATTCTTAGTCTAAGGGAGATATAGCCTTGCCACAGTGAAAAACAACTTTGGGGGCATGTGGCCGGCAAGATGGCCTACAATCAGCATTGAAATAGGAGCTCTGGGCTCAAGTCCATAATCCTTCGCCATCCTGCTGCCTATGCTGCGACTGACTTCCCAGGCTGTGGCAGCATAGGCAGCAGCAAACACAGAGGCACAGTTTGCTGCCATCTGGCCCGGCACATCCCACTGGAGGGTCGCTAAATTACCGCTGGAACTTGCTCTGTATCGGAGCCCAGCAGGATGACGGCATGGTCGTGCCCTGATAGGAAGGCAGTGGGGTAAGAGCAACTGTCCATAAAGCCACCTCTTTTCATCACCCCTGCCTGGCCCTGACTCGGCCTGCATGACTCGACAGCTACCAAGGGCTTGTGACGCCACAGGGGGCTCGTTATAAATCGGAGCTCAGCAGGCCAATTACATGGTGCCTCCCAGAGAGGGAGCAAAACACACAAGGTGATGGATGGATTGTTGCACATTGGCAAAACATTCACCCCCAGTCACAGATCTGGGTTAAATCCATCGTTATTTTGCTCACCACGCCAGAAACTAGTCCTAGGATGCTTGATTCCGGTCCAGGGAAGACATGGCTTGGCAGTTCGGGCTGGACTATTCCCATGAGGCCAGGGTGAAGGCTGATTTGCATATGGCCATGTCTGAACTGAGGTGGTGTGGGGAGCGAAAAATTATGAATTTAGGCCCAGATCTCTGTACTGTACTGGGGTGAATGTATGACATTTTTCTGCATTCTGTCCATCAACTGTTGTTTTTGCATTTCCCAGAGAGGGAGGACGCTAGGTGAGAGCGACTGCCCAAGGAGCCACCCCTTCTTGTGACCCTGCTTGACCCGGCCTCGCCCGCACGACTCGGCAGCTACCGGGGGCCTGTGATGCAGCAGATCAATTTGGTGGCTGTGAGACTGGGCCTGGACTGAGGACAGAGGCACCTAGGGAGGAAGGCCTGTGCAGCAATAGCAACTCACTTCCTCATTACTTGACGGGGATGTGATCAAGCCCTGCACGCAGTGATGACGGAGGCCTCTGTCTGCGTGGGTTCAGAAGTGGCGGTACCTTGGCTGCTCCCCCTGGCAGGTTTAACTTGGGGGAGCTGTGCTGTTGCTCCGATAGTGAGAGCAGAGGCCAGTACAGGAGGCCTAACCTAGAACCAGATCACTCAGGTGGAGATGAACACCGTCCAATATGTTTGGACACTGCATTGGGGTGTCCAAGATGGTTGGAGAGTGAAGGGTGCATAGCTGCGAGCTTTGGGCAGAGACACCTGGGGAGCTGAAATTTGGAGGTGCGCGTATTTGTGTGAAGGAGCGTGGCAAAGCAGTATAACTCATCGGGCCGGGGGAGTGCTGCTACCTGCGTGCCCCCATCCACTCACAGCAGAGTGGGACACAGTGAGACCACCTTTTATACTGCTGGGGGGAGGCTGAAGCCTGTGTTGCACTGTTTGAAACTGTCTGAACAGGACAAAGTGGACGTGGGACACTGGAGACAGTGTTGGTGGGACACCCAGACAAAGAGTGATTGAGTGCCCAGGAGCGGCTGCCGAATGTATGTGGGTGAGCACACCGGCCTCTCCCCCTGGAGTACAGACTGCAATGTTGCAGGAGACACAACTGTGGGAGGGGGAAGGTCAGAATCTCCAGAAGACGTGGAGGGGGCCATTGTTTTCCTTCAGATATTTGAGTTATGCTAGGGTGGTCTCCATCTGGATGGCGGCGCAAGTCTCCTTTCGTGTCAGTTGTTTCGAGGGGGACATTGAAGGGTTCTTTGTATTGGTGTATGGTGTCCTTGATGGAGTAGAAATGTGTCTTCTTAATATGTACACGCCCAACGGAGATTATCAGAAATATACTTTGCCATTGTAGAGGGGGAACTGCTGCCGTATGTAGGGTTGCTAATTACTTGGGCTGGTGATTTCAACTGCGCACTGGTTTGAGATTTGGACTGGCACCCCCAGGGCTAAAACTAAACCGCACATGACGGCCACACTTGTCGAGGCAATGGAGCATGTGTATTGTAGCACCATCGATTAATATGTTTTCTTATATAGCGCCTGAATCGACCCCCGAAGGGGTATCTCCGCGCTTGCCTTGGGAACCCGTCCTGTTATGTTATGTTATGTTACATACATTTGTAATGCGCACTGCTGCCCCAGCTAAGGGGCGTCCAGGCGCATGGCAGGTAAAAATGCAACACCACAGGAAACAGAACAGAAGGGAGAAAAGTGAATTTATTAAAACAAGAAGGTTTTCAAGGCTTTACGAAAGACCAGCAGATCATCTAACAGTCGCAACTCTACAGGAAGGGAGTTCCAGAGCTCGGCTGCTCTGACCCGGAAGGAACGGCCACCAACCCGACACAGCCTGTATCGGGGAACCACAGTAAGTGCATGACCCAAGGATCTCAGGGGCCGAGTAGGCACATACCATGACAGACGGTCCGCAAGAATGGGGGGACCTACTCCCCTCAAAATCTTGAACGCCATACACAGCACTTTAAACTGAATTCTGGCCTTGATAGGCAACCAGTGCAGTGATCTCAGAGTGCTGGAGGCAGAGCAAGTACGGGGAAGGCCAACAATGGCTCTCGCCCCAGCGTTCTGGACGCGTTGGAGGCGGGTAACCTCAGCCACGTTGGACCCTACCAGAAGAGAGCTGGCATAGTCCAGGCGGGATAACACTGTAGCCTGGACTATCAGCTGCCTGGTGCGATGGTCAAAGAACTTCAAAACCGGGCGAAGCGACCGTATGATACCAAAGCAACAGGCCGCAATTTTCTTCGTGTGGCCAACGTAGCTGAGGGAAGGATCCATCCATACTCCTAAGTTCTTTAGTTCCGTGACCGGGAGGGGGGCCGGCCCCAGCTCCGTAGGCCACCATCTGTCCCCCCAAAGCTCCGATCTCTTGCCTACGATCATGATCTCTGTTTTCTTAGCGTTGAGCTGGAGACAGTTGTTCTTCATCCAGCTCGCCACCGCCCTAAGTCCGCTCTGAAACCTGGGGGCATCCCGGTCCGCATCCCCGCTGATCGTAACCGCTAGCTGAGTGTCGTCAGCATATGAGACCATAGTCATGCCCCATTGCTTGACGACCTCAGCCAGCGGTCTCACGTAGAGATTAAACAACGTGGGACTCAGCGAGGATCCTTGCGGCACCCCCTGTTTCAAAGGATGGAATTGGGACTGGAACGGTGGGACAGCAACGCTAAAGAAACGATCGTCTAGAAAAGACCGGAACCACTGGAGGGCAGGTCCACCCAGCCCAATCTCCTCCAGGCGATGCAACAGGATAGGATGCGAAACAGTATCAAACGCAGCGCTCAAGTCCAATAAGACGAGCGCTGCTGTCTGGCCCGCATCCATCACCGTGCGAAGGTGTTCAGCCATGGAGAGGAGGGCGGTCTCCGTGCTGTGTCCAGCACGGAACCCATTCTGGGTGGGATCCAAGATGTTAGCATGGATAAGGTGAGCCGAAAGAACTTTGTTGACATGGGCCTCCAACACTTTGGTCGGCCACGGGAGTAAGGAGATGGGCCGATAGTTCTCAGGCTTATCTGGATCCAGAGACGGCTTCTTCAAAATGGGAGAGACCACTGCCCGCTTCCAGCTAGCAGGTACCGTGCCTGATTCCAAAGAGATGTTAATCAGGGAGTGAACCACGGCCCGTCCCACAAACGACGGCTCCCTAAAGAGAGTCGCAGTAAGTGGATCAGCGGGGGACCCTGATTTGACCTGCAGAGCCAGGAGGTCAAACCCCTCAGATGTCAGCGGGGGCAGCACATGCAGGGTGGAATCACCATAGATGTTGATCGGGGGCTCAACTGGAGGCTCTGTACAAGGGAACGTCCGATAGATGTTTTGGACCTTTTCCAAAAAGAAACAAGCAAGAGCCTCACAGTGAGTGGTGGAGCCAGTCGTAGTAGTACAGGCACGCTTTGCCAGGAGATCCTTCATCACTTTAAAGATGGTTTTAGAGGGGTTAGAGCTGTTGCCGAATTCAGTAGCATAGTAAGCTGCCCGAGCTTGGCAAACAGCCCGATGGTAAACTTTGACGGAGGCGAGATAAATAGCCTTTTTCCCGGTATCGTACGCCTTCCGCCAAGCCCTCTCTGCTCGCCTACAACTACCCTTGAGTGAACGTAGGGCGCCATCGTACCACGGGCTGGAGTCCCTGGAGCTGACTTTACAAGCGGTAAGTGGAATAAGGGCGTCAAGCGCCTTGGAAATCCAGGAGCAGAACTTCTCGTAACCTGAGTCCACCAGCAGCGGAATTTCACTGTGAGATAGCCCCTACAGGGCATCCCCAAGGTGAAAGCCAGGCATCCCGCCGCGGGGGGGGGGCGTTGTGGAGATTAAGCAAGCTTAATGCCCAGAGTTGCAGAGTGTGAACCCATGATTAGGTCAGGCACCGAAGCGAGAATTATCGAGTCCATGGACATTTGAGCTCAAGACCCTGCCGCGTCGTCGGGAATTGAACCCTGGTCCCGGGTCTGACCTCTGCTTCAGGGTCTGCCTGCTCTAACCAGTGAGCCACACTTCTCTTAGGGGGACGAATCCAGAACAATGGAAATCAGTTATGTAAAGTGAGAAAGTGAGAAAATATTACTGAAAACTAGTCTGAAATTTGGTTTGTCAGGCCTCAGATTGAGAAGTTTGACGAGAGAGCCAATTTAAAACTGTCATTCAATTATGCTAGTTATTAGCCCCGGCTGACGAATGGATGCACACCTCTTCAGAGGTCGCTTAAGGAGGCATAGGAAATATTTACTGGTTGTTTCCAAAATATGTATTGCCTCCTTCTCTTGTCCCTTCTGAAAATTTCCTATTCTATTATGATCGATGTGGCTTAAAATCTTGACTGGCAGACACTGACTGCAGTCTGAACAAAATGACTTGGTGCACCCACTCTCAATATTCCAATAAATGTGCTAATTGCTTTTATGTGTTGCTCCTATAGTACCAGAATGCAGCAGTAGGCTGCTTGTCAACCAGAGGCGGCTTTGAGGATGGAAAGCAATGAAGGGAAAAAAAATTATCCCAGAAGAGTGATGCCCTTCGTGGTTGGTTATGAGTGCGTATTCCTTGTCATTTTCATTTTTCTTTTCTTTTCCTTTCCTCTTTTGTTTGTAATATGCCTTAACGTACACAATAAAAGAATTGTGATGCAGTCAACGCCGGCAGCAACATAGCGCTTTGTTTTTATTTACTTAAAACCATGTTGCACAGCAGACCGCACTGCTCCGCACCATCTCAAAGTAAACACTGGCAATGCTAACAGATCTCGTATAGGTGAAACATATTGGCTTTGCCAATACCTGTTACCCTTCTTGTCTCACTATGTGAAGATGACCTAGTCATCACCACATCTTTCCTGACACTTTGCTCTCCTAGCCCCAACTCCTGCAGGTGTGCTTGTACATGAGCCTCATTATATGAAGGTGACCTTGCTTCGTACAACAATCTATCCATAAACCTACCCTCTGATTCTTCAGTAATTGCAAGCAAAACACATTTAGCTTTTAGCACTTCTTAACTTAATGCTTTCTTCTGAAAAAGCAGTCTCTTTTTTACTCCTCATCTCACCATGTCAAGTCTTTGTGGAACATTTACAGCCTTACTATCTCTCTGTGGGCCACCAGGCTGACCACACTGTAACTTGGGTCACCAGACCTCCTCCCCTTTAGTACCGGGGACATGGTGTAATCATTGGAGTGTCCGGATCAACCTTAGGTTCCTTCCCCATCTCATTAGAGGGTGCCAGATGTTAGATGCCTTCTCCTCTGCCCTTTCATATTCCAACCGGGCCATATTGAATGTTGCATTTAGCCAGTCCTCGCTACTTGGGGGGAGGCGATCCTTCAACCTCCTACAAATTTCCCTCCTTGCTAATAAGATCAAGTAGAGAAGAAGCCCTCTCTCTTTCAAAGTGACTGTCTGATAAGACAACCCATCATCCCCGAAAATGATCAGAGACGAGTTTACATTAATCACAGTGCTAAAAAGACCTGACAAAACCTGGCCTATCTCTTTCCAATATTTCTCTAGCACTTTACATTCAACAAACATATGGATGTCATCCGCCAGCGCTTCATGGCACCTCCGACATTGTGGTGGGGGGACCGGGGCAAACTTCCCTATTTTGTAGGGGGTATAGTAGAGCCTGTTGGTTACCAAGAAGTGGTTCTTTTTCAGGCAGGCAGGCAGGCTTGACATATTTATATAAGATCTTCAAGGATTTTTCGAACATGCCCTCTGCCTGTGTTGCCAGTGAAGAATTGTTCCATACCCCCTCAGCCGGTGGTATCTCCATATATTCACCCTTTAACAGCTGTTGGTACCATACCGAAATTTCCTTTACAATGGGTATGGATGATCGACTAAGTCTTTCCACTACCTCGTTACTCCGCATCTCCCCCCATTCCACTATGTGCCAAGACACCAATTGAAGGTACTTACACCTTGAAAAATGATTCCCTACCTTCACCTTGTGGAGTGGAGTGGAGAAGTGTGGCTCACTGGTTAGAGGAGGCAGACCTGGAAGCAGAGGTCAGCCCGGGACCAGGGTTCAATTCCCGGCTCGGCGGGGTCTTGAGTCCTAAAATGTCCATGGACTTGACAATTCTCGCTCCGGTGCCTACTCGATTCACGGGTTCACACTCTGCGACTCTGGGCAATAGCTTGCTTAATCTCCACAACGGCCCCTCGCGGCGGGATGCCTGACTTTCACCTTGCGGATACCCTGCCGGGGTATCTCACAAGGGAATATCAGGACGGGTTCCCTAAGCAAGCGCCTTGATGCCTTCGGGTGATACGTGCGCTATATAAATCGCAATACATTTACATTTACATTTACCTTCAAATACTCCCATGGGTGTATCCCTTCCTCATCCATTAAATCTTTCCACTTCAAAATTCCAGCTCTTCTAATAGGCAATGCCAGGGCGTCTTTTAGACAGTCCGGAGTACCGGGCGAATCCCAAATTGGAGATGATTCAGAGTAGTACCCAATCCCACTACCTAGCTTACCCTGTACCAAATCTCTAGGGCTGTTTTTAAAATCTTTAATCGCACTCTCTTAAAAAATCTTGGAGATCCAAATTTATACATGAATTCATCCTTTCCCCCCTCCACTCTCACCATTTCTTGCAACAGTTTACCCCAGGGTGAGTCATCGGTGCTCACGAATAACATACGTAGACTCTTAAACTGATATGCCACTGCAAGAGGCTAATATCAGGGAGGGCAAGCCCGCCTTTTAGTAGCTTCCTTCTAAGTTTCTTCCAGGTCAAGCGGACCCCTTTGCCCCCCCACACAAAGCTCCCAATTTTGCCCTGTATCTTTTTTATGTCTTTCTTTGGGAATAATAAAGGAATAGTTGAAAATAAATATGAAAGCTTTGGGAGAATAACCATTTTTACCAGATTCACTCTCCCATAGATTGTTAAGGGGAGGTTCTTCCATCTGTTGAACAGACGATCTACTTCTTTAGTTGTTCTATCTAAGTTTATCTTAGGGATCCAATCTAGTTCACGCACAATATAAATCCCCAGGTATCTAAACTCCAAACTTTCTGTACCCACCCAATGGCCTATGTTCCAGCACATAACCTCTGTCTTAGATCTGTTTACTTTGTACCCTGATAGTGCCCCGAACTCTGCTGTTAATTCCTCGATCCTGGGGATAGCTATATCCGGGTCTCTCGTGAAGAGGATCAAATTGTCTGCATATAAGGCTAACTTGGAACTATACTGACCGGACTGGAAAGGTGTTAAGATAGTGTCAAGCCTAATTGCCTGGGCCAGGGGTTCAATGTAAAGGTTAAACAATAGCAGGGAGATGGGGCATCCCTGTCTGGTTCCCTGCTGGATGTTAAATGCTGATGTTAATGATCCATTTAAGAGGATCCTCGCAGAGGCACCCTTATAACAGTTCTGTAGAGTTTGAATAAATCCTTGACCGAAACCCATTATTTCCAGGACTTCCCACAGGTATTTCCAACACACTTTATCAAAAGCCTTGGCCGCGTCCAAAGCTACCATGGCCAAGGGTTCTGATTTTTCCACCGCTAGGTCTATATTACCCAACAGCAGGTGTGTTTGGTCTTCAATGTGCCTACCCGTCACGAAACCCTTCTGATCCTCGTGGATCAATTTAGGTATTTATGTGGCCAATCTCCCTGCCAAAATACCCACAAAGATTTTATAATCTACATTTAGCAGGGAGATTGGTCTATATGAGTCTAATTTTTGGGGATCCTTCCCGGGCTTCAAAATCAGCACAATTATAGCTTCCCTCCAAGAGTTTGGAATCCTACCTGTAGATGAATAGATAGTGTTAAAGATGATTTCTAAAAGGGGACATAGCTCATCTATTAGGTGTTTATATACCTCACTCGGTAGTGCATCAGTGCCGGCAGCTTTTTTTTAATTTTTTTATTTTTTAATCTGTGCTACTATTTCATCTTTTGTTATAGGGGTATCGAGGCTATCTCTTCCCTCCTCGGTTAGTTTTGACAGATTCTTATTACCTAGCCAAGTACGTAGGACTACAGTGGGCGGATTTACATCTTCTCTATACAAATCAGTGAATAGGGAAAGGAAACAGCTTTGCATGTCTTCTATTTTCCTTGATATTTCCCCATTGGTGTTTATTATTAATTCCTTGATGTCATTCCTAGCCCTATCTGTTCTAGACTTCCATGCTAGCAGAGCTCCTGCTTTTTCACCGTACTCGAAATTGTCCATCCTATTTGAGTCCCATTGAGCCTTACATTTAGCATCAAGATACCCTCTATATGATTGTTTTGCCACCTCTAGCTCCTGCTCGATCAGGTCCAGTTTTGCATGCTCCCTGCTGGACACATTGATCCTATCTTGCTCCAGCTGCCCTATTCGGTTCTCTATTTTCTTTAGTTCTCCCGCCTCTATTCTGTTCTTAGTGCAACTGATTACATGGAGCTTCCCTCTTAGCCCGGCCTTATAAGCGTCCCAGATATAATCTATGGTAGTAGACCCCATATTTAATAAAAATAATTCTGTGGTAAAGGCCCTAATGAACTGTATTGTCTCCGGACAGGAAAGGATAGCCCTCTTTAATGTCCATCTGGACTGCATCTGTGTGGCACTATTCACATATACCATCTGCAGGGGGGAATGGTCTGAAAGGAGGCTGGGCTTAACTTCTATTGTCTTAATATCCTTAATTGAATGTCTATCCATAAAAATATAATCAATCCGAGAGGCGTGTTTTGACTTCTTGCTATAGAAGGTATACCCCTGGACTGGACCCTGTTTAGCTCGCCAAACATCTTCCAGGTCCAGATCATGCATCATATTCCGCAGAGCACGTCGTATCTTTGGTGCGCCTACATATTTACTCGCATTACTCCTATCCTTGATAGGATCCAATAAAACATTGAAATCCCCTCCCAAGATATACGGTGGTGACTCTAACATCAATATGGATTGCAGCTTCAAGAGATAGGAAGGCGCGAGGAACATGGCGGCCGCTAGCTAAACGGCCGCGGCTCGGCTCCTGGGATGCAGGTGTAAACAAGCTCTGAAATACCGGACTCAGCAGCGGCTTTCCGCGGCTTACCGCATTTTGCATGTAGCCTCGTAAAGGAGGTTCAGGAGGTGATGACATTGGATATTGAGCAGCAGTTTAAAGGAAAAGCGGTGGACGACCCTTCGCAGATCATCAGAATCAGCCTCAGCGGTTTCAGCGGCTCCAGTGGCACTAGCGGGAAGGTTTGGAGTACGAGGTGGGAGAAGGCGGTTGGTGCGTGGAGGAGGCGGGACCCAGCTTTCAGCTTCCCTGGCTTTCCCAGTGCACTCCGGGGGCCGGGGAAGGGAGGCATCGCTAGTTGGAGTGGAAGCAGGGTTTTTGGGATAGGAGAAGGCTGCAGCAGCAAGGGGGGTAGGAGCAGCGTTTTCAGCGCTGCCATTACGAGCATTCTCGTTCTGCCCACGTTATTGAACCCTCACCCAACAGTCACCACTGTTACTGCTGCCACACCTGTGAGAGTTGTAAGAACTGCAGAGGAAGTGAGAGTCTCCCCCGTCGGGGGGAAAAATCAGAGGTACATTTTGAAGTATAGTGTAGGGAGAGGCTCACATAAGTCGATTGTATACGCAAAAGGAGGGGCTATTGCTCCATTGCAGATAGAATGGATGGATGGTGATGCTGTTAACCCCTTGGGAGCCGAAGAGAGGGGGGCATACGATCAAATTAAAGTAGAAACACTGGACGACACCGAGGGTCAGAGGGGAGGCGTTGCCCCGGCACACACTCAAGGTGTGAAGGTCAATAGGTATGCACTGAGGGCGAGGCTCACAAGAGACCCCCCTAAAGGAAAGCTCTGGATATCCCATCCGTGCGTCCCCCCCAATCTCTTCTGTAAAAGCCTGCAGTAAACAAGGAAGGGGGAAAGCGGGGAAGGCGTGCAGCTCAGATAAAGACCTAGAGGAGGTCAGAGTAAGAGCGTCAAAAGGGAAAGTTAAAGGGGAAGTTAAAGCTAAGAAAGGTGTCCAGTTATATACCAAAAATACCCATTCGTTAAAAACCTACTATAAAGTAATGGCCACCAGTACTTCTCAGACTCCATCCAAAGCCTTAAAGCCTTTAAAAGTCCAGACGCCCCCACTTGCACTGAAAAGTAGCCCCCAAAAGAGTGTCATAAAACAGTTAGCAGGGGGGGAGGGGCAAAAGATACACTCCCCAAGGAGGGGGGGGGGGCGAGCCGAAGAAGAACCCTGTTGGTCCCTCCGCAGAAAACCAGGATGAGGCAATTAAAGTTGACATGATTGATGGGGGGGAGAAGTGGACGCAGATAAAGAAAGAGGGGCGGAGACAGTTGCAGTAAGCAAGGTGATCGTTCATTCCGATGTAGTTCTATCAAACAAATACTCAGTGCTAATGAATCACAACCCTGAAGAGCCAAGTAACCAGCCTTCTGGAAAACAAGTGCCACATCCAGAGTCTCAGGTAAATCCCGCAGGCATTAGTATCAACAAGGCAGCCATCTCCAACTCCGATGTGACCTCGTCAACTTTGGCAGATATTGGAAGGAGGAAATCTCGAATAGGTTCACAGTCTCCGAAAACAATCAATCCGAGCTGGCCAGTCGCTTTTCAATCTCTGAAGCCAATCAGGCGGCAATACAGGCCTCATGTGAGGTCCTGGCGAGGAGACTAGACGACGTAACGTTAAGGACTGAAGCATTGGAACAACAACTACCACTAATAAGGGAATCAGTACATGCCACTGATGAGGTAGTGGCAAAGTTAAGTGTACAGAATCGAGAACTGAGAGAAGACGTTGAAAGGTTGGAGAATAACTCTCGACTGAATAACTTGAAAATACTTGACGTACCAGAAGCCATGGAAGGAGCTGATTTTGAAGGGCTTTGTGATATCATTGATAAAGGGGACTGTTCTAAAGGGTGATGAGTCGTGGATCTAATGTGAGAAATCCAGAGGGTGCATCGAGATCCTTTTTGGAGAAACCCCAATAGGAAGAAGCCTAGGAAAATTTTGGTGAATTTTTTTACTTACACTGTGAAGGAGCAGATTTTGGCATCAGCCCTGAAGGAAAAAACAATATCATATAACAGCTCCAACCCTATTAATATTTTCAAATAAGGTCTGACATCTCCCATGTGACAGCAACCAGACAGTGGGAGCTCGGGAGGAGGATGGATGAGCTTAACGGTCTGGGGGTAAAGGCACAATTAAAGTTCCCTGCCCATTTGAGGGTGATGTGGAACAACCACATGCACCTGGTAAAAACAGGAGAAGAAGCGGACAACCTAATTTTGAAGATTAGGAAAGAACAAGGATCAAAAGGTAGCGGATAGGTGGGGATTAGGTGTATAGTATCTCATCCTCCAGTTGTAACTTGCCGCCCGGCGGATAAATATGCGATAAATATATGTTCAAATCGCCGCAATATCGAGATAGAGATTGTTAAAGGATAGAGCATTCGTTGAATAAATTGGAATTAAAAACTGTATCCAGGTAATGGAGCCTAGCCAAATAGGCTTAGCCGATTGGAAGGGTGGGTTCCTCAAGGGGGGTAGATCACAGGGGGAGGTTGCCAGGGGTGGGGTTACAGGGGGAGCTTGTGGGTGGGGAGCATAGGGATAAACACCCCAAAAATACTCATCTTGCCAGAGTCAAGGAATTAAGTCCGTCAGGGAATTGGACTAATAATGGGAGATCATAGGTTAGGGAATAACCAGATCATTTTTTCCACCTGGAATGTGAATGGATTGCGGTGTTCTCGTAGGCAGAGACTTATACTCAAAAATTTGGAGATGTCAAGCGCCCAGATCTGTCTACTACAGGAGACCCATTTGAGTGTTGATGAAAGTCGATCTGTTTTTTCTAAAACCAAATGGATAAAAGAGTTTGAGGTATCCCAGCAGACAACGCATAATAGAGGAGTGGCCGTACTAGTGAAACAGGGTGTCTCCGCAACAATTAGGGGGGTTCATACGGACAGGTCTGGAAGGTGGATAGTGGTGAAAATTGTGCTGAATAATATTGACATAGTATGTGCATCCTTCTATGGACCAAATGTGGAAAAAGCAGTCTCATATCCATCCAGCGGTTGACAGCGTTACCAATTTGTCCTTTTAGTATTTTTTGTTTGAGCTCTTCATTCACCACGTAGTACTATTCACTCAAGGCTTCAAACTGTGCAGTTCTAGGCTGAGGCTTCATCTAAAAAACGGCATGCCTCAAAATTCCCAATTGTTTTTACCCATACACAGGAAACTGAAGCTTTTTATAGTGAGACGTAATTCTATTCCATTCTTTGAGCCAAAAACATTTATGTAACATATCGTTCACTAGCATCTTATGGTCAGGGTTAGTAATTGGGAGTGGAGAACCTCTTTCATAGCAGAAATCCTTGGCTTATTCAAATGTGTACCAATTATAATCTCAATTTAGAAAACACAAAACTAATTCAAACAATCACAATAAAATTTCAAACGAGACTTGAAAAGCAGAAAAAACAAATCCCTTGTCTGCCTACTGGAATAAGTGATAGAAAATGAAATTAACAAGAGAAAAGGAAAGTGTTTCCCTTAAAGCTCTTTTATGCACACCAAGATATGTTCTCGACCAGTGGTAATCCACCTTAGAACCACAGCGACTTTCCCTCATGCACAAAGAAATGAACACCGCCCCCCTTATTTCTTTATACACAGCTAGACTGTTAAGGGTTTTATAGGACTTTCACTGAATGGACTTGCACATAAATCACTGAAAGTCACAATAGCACTTCAGCAATTCGCGAAAAACATTACATTGCAGTGCAGATTATGACTTTAATGCACATGCAACATGAAATACAAAACACCATTGTCCTTGTATAAAGCCATTCTTATCGTCATGTACTAGGTCACTCAAACCCGTTGAGCCTTTCGGCCAAAATGTTGGCAAAGATTTTGTAGGCACAATTTAATAATGCCATCAGCCTGTATGAGTGGCAGCTCTTTGCACACTTCCCGCGTTTCAGAATTAATGTAATAATGGCCTCCTGCCAAGACTTGGGCATGCGTGTCCCTTTCATAATAATCTCATTAAATAGCTCAGTTAAGATTGGCACTAGGGCTCCTGCTAAAGCTCTGTACACTTCATGTGGCAAGCCATCTTAACCCAGAGCTTTCCCTGTTTGCCGACCTTGAATGCTTGTTCCACTTCCAAAATATTTAGCTGACGATTTAAAGCAGAGCTTATTTCTTCATTTAGGACTTCAAAATGTTCCTGATTTAGCCAGCTTCCCACCTCCTCTTCTGTGATCTTTAACTCTTCTTAATACAATCTTTCAAAATAGCTACAGAAGGCTCCCTCAATCCCTTTCTTATTCTTTAGCTCGGCCCCAGTGCCTTTACATTTAATTTCCTTAACCAAATTCCTCACCCGGTCTTTATTGATTTTCCATGCTAATAATTTGCAACAATTTTCTGCATATTCACAATGGGCTAGCCTCTCATCTTTTCCTGACCCTGTCCTCTAAAATGTTGGTTAATTTTGTTTTTAAGCTTAATATCTCTAACTGTAAGGTCTGTGTTTCTCCCTGTTTCACATTTAGTATGTCTATTTCCACTTCTATTACTCAAATTCGCTTTTCCAGGTCAGTGACTTCCTCCTGGTATGCCCGTCTCCTTATTGCCAATAAACTACCTATCCTGCCTCTTAGATAAGCCTTACATGCGTCCCACACTATTCCCACAGAGGTAGAACCTAGATTAAATTGAAAAATCTATTTTGTCTCCTTATTCAACACTTCTACTGACTCCATTGTCCACCTAGTCTGTATATTCCTGTCCAATAAAGCTAAATCTAACACAACAGCGGAGTGATCTGATAAATGAGCCCCTAAATGCTTAATATCCTGTACCAAATCTTTTAGTCTAATATCTATTTAGAAATAATCGATTCTAGATTGATGACAGTATTTCCTATTATACGTGTATCCTCTTCTTGTCCAAGCGCTCTGCCGCCATATATCGCATAAACCCATTTGTTCCAAAATCCATTTTCTTTGTGTTAGTACTATTTTTTGGTTAACTACTGCTCTACTTTTAGTTGATCTATCTAATATGCAGTATACAGCTGCATTGAAGTCTTAAGCAATAATAATTGGGTCAGGGAAGTTCAGCAACTCTGCTAACATCTCCTTAAGAGGAGTTGTTTCATCCTTTTTTGGCCCATAATACCCCGGCAATGTAACGCTGTGCCCAAATACCCTCAGTTTGGATATGACCCATCTTCCTGCACTATGTGAAACACTCTCTGTGATGGTGATCTTGGCATCTTGTTTTAACAAAATAGCCACCCTTTTTGTAACTGATGAGTGCTCTGTGCATACTACTTGTTGCACCCATTTATTTGCCTTGAACACCTCCAGACATTCTTTTTCCGTCAAGTGTGTCTCTTGTAATATTATTGTCTGAGCAAGGCAATCTCTTATATACTGCAGTAGTATTTTCCTCCTTCCCCTTCTCCTTAACCCATTCACATTCCAGGACAAAATCTTAATTCAAGCAATTTGATCCTCACCCATCCCCCTTCGCATCAAGATTAGAATCCGGTGATTCTGAAGCATCTGAGGTTCTTTTTAAAATCTTTTCCCACATGCTCTCCACCCAGTGCCCATCATCCCCCTTCCTAGAACCTGCCCCCATCAATCCACTGCCTCAGCCTTTTGGGTGTCCCTTGTGGTTCCGTGATTCCGAATTGGGTTCGATAGTGCTGAAACCCGATTTATAAAGATTTTTCGGAAATGGACGATCTTGGTGTCAGCAGACCGCAAATGATGAGTCTAATGTGTCTGGGTGTTCTCGTATGAATCGATATAGGAGAACACTCTGCATTTGATGATTTAGTTTGAACCCTCGGCATCTTGTATGGTTGCCCTAACATAGGCCCTATGATAGTGGCCGAACGAGTCCTTGAAACGTACGCCTTAGCTGACTTTTGGTTGACCTGGCCGAACTGACTCCTAGCCTGGGGCGAATCCTGCTGAGCCAGTTCCTTGGTTAGCAGCTGCACTGATAAAGATCAAAGAGCAGGACGTGCCTTAATTTTATGGCCACCGTTCCCACTCCTCTATCTCCTTTCCATCTGTTTTTGCCTTTCCTTTACGACATGTTCATCGATCTGGGTTAAAGGTTTTATGATGGGTTTGTCCGGCCTGATTGAACAGGAAACTAGCATATGTGCGATCGTTTGTGGTGGGCTGGACAACGGAAAGTGGGATTAACTTTGACTGTTATGATTTGCTACTTTTTGAAATGCTACTTGCTCATTGGTTAGTTTTATATGCACCGAATGTAAATTGTGATGTTGCCAGAAGCGTAATTTTCGGCATAAAAGACCGAGTTTCGTTCATTAATATGGTGCAGTCTCTTTCGAACTACCCGTGTGTACACCGTAGGCCTCTGTCCCTGGTTGCAACCATTAAACTTTGGTCTTTGACGTCATCGAGAAGTATCCCATGTCTCTGTTTGCCAAGACAGGGGAATCCGGGGTCTTTGGGTGTTGCCCTGACACCGCTGGGTGTTTGTATTAGTATTGGTTCCGAGAAAACCCAGTACCTCATTTGGCGCCCAACATGGGGCAACTTCAGTGGTACCGGTCCAAGCCAGAGGTTCGTGAGGAGCGTCAAATTCCAGAGGTTGGCCAGCCACTTCAGCGACCCCTGTATGTCGACGTGGTTCCGAAGGTCTTTGCTGCGAGGCTTCCTGCGTCCCGACGGCTACGAAGGACTGCTGCCCTGACTGTCGCCCTGTTTTGGAGCCTTAGACGTTTGTAGAGCGAGACGGTAGACGGGTCTTCTGGTGACGCCATCGACGATTCAGTTAAGCATAAAGGGAGCGTCTCCTAGTTCTTAGTCCTTAGTTTGTTTTGTATCCTTTAGTGGATAGCTTTGATTTGGTACCTGCAGGCCCCAAAGCAAAGGGATTTGTGTATTCACGAGCTTATCGATTTTAGATTACCCTTGTTGTTTGAAGCTAGACTAGTGAGCAAGATGCCTGGTTTTAGCAGTCTTAGGAATTTGTTTAGTTGTGGTACTATGAGGGATTCCCGGTTAGAGGATTCGTGTCCGGTTCCTCCGATCGGAACTCCTACATACAAGTTGTACGTGAAGCATGGAGTAGGTCCAATTAGCTATAATGAGGTTTGGATAAAATACACGAAGAATGGCGGTGTCCTACAGTGGCCCCGTTATGGTAGTTTTGAGACAGAAGTCTTAGATAATCTTGAAGTGAAGTTGTTCAAGAAGAAAGCCCGGCCGGCGATGTTTGACTCTTTCCGCATATGGCGCAAAGAAGCCAAACAGAAAGAAATTAAGTTAGCAAAGAAGAATAGGAAGGGTATGTCAATGGTGCAAGCCGCCGTTGCATACAAAAATGATAAAGAAGAAAGAGATAGTGAGCAGATGCTTAGAGTGAGGAAGTTAGCGGTAGACAGATGCTACCCAGTTTTACCAGCTAAAGAGCAGAAAGATGAAAAGGATCTTGTGAAAGACCCTTTGATGTCGCATTTGCTAAATTCTCCACCACCCTATGTGCAGAATGCTACGGCTCCACCACAGCCTGTTGTGGCCGTGCAAGCTCCTATTGCTTTGCCTCCTGTTATTCCTTTACAGCCAGCTCCTCCGTTGGTTGTTCCTTCTAGTGCGCAGCCTTCTCAAGGGTTGCCTGCTTTGCTTTCTGCTACTACTGCTGTTTCTATGCCTGTTCCGACTATGGATCCGACTACTACTGCTTCGTCTCCTCTTGTCCTTCTGACTGTTCCTTCTCCTAGACAGCGGATGACCGCTGCCTTTTCTAATTTCCTAACTTCTATCATGGGACAAATGGGTATGTCTCCTATGAATGAGCCTAGACAATTGCGTAGTCAATTGCCCGATACAGATGAACGAGTGGTTCTAGACCATATGACGCGTAGATGGGTGACGTATAAGTCCCAGTATGATCTGGAAGGTATTATGGATGTCTTCCGACAATGGGAAGCACCAAAGCAGCGTTACGTCTTTGAACTTATGTGTGCATTCCTCCATGAACAATGGATGGATGAAGTGGGTAGAGTTCCTGTAGAATTATCCCGATTGCGTTCGGAATTTGCTAAAGGAACGATTGTGAGTCTATCCGATGTTGAGAAAGCTGTATCAGTGTTACTGCTGCTACGTAGCGATGTTCCTATTGAAAGGTTGTTTGAGCCAGATTCGTCAGTTAGAAGACAAGCGCGTCAATATCCGATGCGAGAGGTTCCTCCAGTATGGAGACCTGCTGATCCTAATGCTAATCCACCGACTTTAGCACATTTCCAACGTGTGTGGGTATATGTGCCGTGGAAACGAGCGGAAGTTTTAGCGCTTAAACAGACGTTACCAGATCCGCGAAAGAATCCGGCGGGATATTATAAAGAACTTGCGCAAACTGTGAGTTCGTGTGTCATGAATTTGGCGGATATAGATATGCTTTTTGGGAACGTTGTTCCACAGTCCATTTGGAACGTCATTCGTCATACAGATCATGATCTTGAATTGGGCAATTCGTGGGCGAATCTCGCTGCGGCAAATGATAGACAAGTTGGAGGTGCTAAGCCTGAAGATGTTATTACTGAACTTCCTGGTAGGATTATTACTTTCATGAAGACTTTAATGCCTGAGGTTCATGTTAATTGGGACAAATTGTCAGCCTGTAAGCAGAAGAAAGAAGAGTCTGTTTCAGACTTTTTCTCGCGTTTCGAGGAAACGTTCGTTGATCATAGTGGTCAGGATATGGCTACAGAAGGTGGCCAGAGACTGTTTGTCGATAAATTCGTGCACAATCTTCTTCCCGAGTTGTGTACTTAGTTGAAGGATTCTAAGAGTTCTTGGCCCGTTTCTACTTCAGCGCAGATTCTTGCTACGGCTCAGTACTACGAGAATAGGCGTAAGGATGAGTTAGAGAAAGCGGATAAGAAGACTAAGGAATTGAAGACTAAAGTTCTTCTACAACAAGCTTATCCACCTCGTGTTAATAATCAGCGCGATTATCAGCAGCCTCAACAGTATTCGAGGAACTCGCAAAGAGACGAGACTCCTCAACAACAGCGTATTCCCTATGGTCCTAATCAGTGTGCGTATTGTAGAGAAGAGGGTCATTACAAGAACAGTGCTCCTGGTGTTAGAGGTCGAGGTGCTCAACAAGTGCCTCGAGGTAGAGGTCGCGGACAGAACGCGCGCCCTTTGCCTCCACAGAATTCAATGAACAGTTTTGATCAACAACAGTCCTCTTCTGGTAAATCTACACAGTACTACGTAGATGATTACTATGTTGAAGGCGATGGAGAGCAAGGAAATGATTATTAGGACAGCCATGGACAAAGAGAGGGAGTTGTTTCAGTTCCGGTAGATCAGAGTGGACCTTACGTGGAAGTGATTGCATCAGGTGTGTCAGAGCCTTTTCTGCTAGACACTGGTGCTACGAAGAGTTCTATTATGCATTCGAAACTCCCTGGCGCACCTTTTATCTGGCTTAAACAATGTTTCTATAGGTTTTTCTAGCGCCCCCGTTACGAATCCGATTTCTGTTCCATTGCCTCTTTCTGTTGGTCCTCGTAGGTTTGAAGCACCCCTTCTTTTGACTACAGGTTGTAATGAGAACTTACTAGGCCTTGACTTGTTGAAAAGATTGTATGCGTCTTTGTATTGTTCACCGTCTGGAGTACAACTTACTTTAGGTGAGAATGTGATTTCTCCAATATATGTGTCGAAAGATTGTCTTCCATTGGAATTGTCCTTGCTACCAGATTCCTTGTGGGCTACGGGTCCAAATGATGTGGGCCTGTTAGACATTCCTTCATATGTTGTGACGTTGAAGGCGAATGCTCAGTTACCACGCATTCCGCAATATCGTATTTCAAGTGATGGTGAACGAACGCTTTTAGCGATCATTTATGATTTGATTGATAAAGGTGTCATTGAAGAGACTCGAGGCAACGTGTGTAATAGTCCGGTTTTGCCTGTTCTAAAGAGAACTGATTCTTCACAGCCTCCTGTATATAGGTTTGTTATCGATCTCCGTGAAGTGAATAAGATCGTTGTTCCGCAATTCCCTGTTGTACCTGATATTACTGCATTACTGACATTGATTCCGGCTTCTGCTACCTGGTTTTCGGTGATTGATTTGAAGAATGCTTTCTTCAGCATCCCGATTGCCATAGAGAGTAGAGATATCTTTGGATTCTCTTTAGGAGGACAAAGTTTCCGCTTCAAGCGCGCTCCTCAAGGTTATTGCGAGAGTCCATCAATCTACAGTCAAGCTCTGAAGACACAACTTGACTTGTTGGCCTTACCTGAAGGTGCGGCCCTTATCCAGTATGTAGATGATTTGCTAGTCGCTGCCGATACTGAAGACATATGTAAGGATGCCACTGTGTCCTTGTTGTCTCATTTGTCTAAATGCCATCACAAAGTCTCTCTTTCCAAACTACAATTCTGTTGCCAAGAAGTTACCTATCTAGGTCACCTCTTATCGAAGGAGGGAAGGAAACTGACCCCAGAAAGAATTCAGACCATTGCGAAAATGAGCGTCCCTACGACACAGAGAGAAGTGCGTGCGTTTTTGGGTATCACATCGTACTGTAGATAGTGGATCCCAAATTTTTCTCTTTTAGCGAAACCTTTGATAGCCCTTACGGTTAAGGATACTCCAAATCCTATTCCTTGGACTGACGAATGTCAAAAGAGCTTTTCTGAGTTACGTGATGCATTGTGTTCGGCTCCTGTGTTGGGTACTCCTGACTACAGTAAGCCTTTCACATTGTATGTTCACGAGAGAGAGGGATGTGCATTGTCAGTTTTGACTCAACAATTTGGCTAGAAGCAACGCCCATGTGCGTACTTTTCGTCGACTTTAGATCCTGTAGCCAGAGCGTTGCCAAGTTGTTTGAGAGATACTGCAGCAGCGGCTATTTCAATTCGACAATCTGCTGGTTTGGTTAAGGATAACACGTTAGTGATTATGGTTCCACATGCAGTGGATACCTTGTTGAATCGGACGAAGACACAGCACTTGACTAGTGCTCGGTTGTCAGGGTATGAGCTTACGTTGTTGGCAAGCCATGTGCACATCAAGAGGTGCAATACCCTCAATCCGGCTACGTTGTTGCCAATTTCGCTTGAGACAGACGATGATAGTGAAGAGCAACACAATTGTTTTTTGAGAACTGAAGAAGAGACGAAAGGGAGGATTGATCTGAAAGATACTCCTCTCCCTGATTTCAATGATGCCTTGTGGGTTGACGGCTCGTGTTTTAAATTACCAAATGGTGATACTACTGCAGCATATGCCGTGACGACTTTACATACAGTTGTCAAAGCTGCTCGAATTCCCTACAATTCTGCTCAAGCGGCAGAGTTAATAGCACTTACGAGAGCATGTGTGTTAGCAAAAGGGAAAAGAGTGAATGTATATACTGATAGTCAGTATGCGTTTGGAGTGGTCCATAGTTTTGGACGATTGTGGCGTGAACGTGGATTTTTGACATCGCATGGGACGAAAATCCAGCATGGGCAACTGGTGAATGAACTTCTTGAATCTCTTACGCTACCTTTGCAAATAGCGATTGTGAAGTGTAGTGCCCATAGAAAGATTATAGATGATGTTGGTCGTGGTAATGCGTTTGCGGATGAGGTTGCGAAAGAAACTGCTAGAAATGTAACAAGTTGAATGTATATTGTGGGTCCAGCAAGATGGGTTCCAGAGAAAGGCATGTGCGAAGACACTATTGAGAGTGTGAAGATTATTCAGAGTGAGGCTTCGGAGAAAGAGTTGGATGAATGGAGGGAGAGTAAGGGTAAATTGGATGCGAGTGGTTGTTGGGCTGACTTGTCCGAACATCGAAGATGGTTGCTGCCGAATGCGTATGTGCTTCCAGTTGTTACAATGGCACATGGATTGGCGCACATTAGTGTGAAAGGGATTTGCAAGTTGTTGGCTCCGGTTTGGCAGAATGCAGGAATACCCAAATGTGCAGAGAACTTGGTTAAGAATTGTATGGTGTGTTTGATGCATAATCCTGGTAAGGGAACTCCAACACCAGCTGGTCATTTTGCTCCTCCTACGTATCCGTTTGAGGCATTGCAGCTAGATTTTATCCATATGGAAAGATGCAACAACTTAAAGTATGTGTTGGTGGTTGTTTGCTCTTTTTCTAGATGGGTAGAAGCTTACCCCCTTAAGGACAATACTGCCTTGTCTACTGCCAACGTTTTAATAAAGGAATTCTTCCCTAGGTTTGGTTTGCCGAGAATCGTTTGGAGTGATAACGGAAGTGAGTTTGTGGGACAAGTGATGAAGAGAGTGTGTGAAGGTCTTGGTATTAGGCAGAAATTTCATGCTGCAAATCATCCCCAATCAGCTGGTTTAGTTGAGTGCTACAATGGCACTCTGAAGTTAAAGTTGGCCAAAATTCAAGAGAGCACTGGTTTACAATGGCCAGATGCTTTGCCTTTAGCGCTTTTGTCTACCCGAATGACTGGGCACTCGCGAATGGGTTTGAGTCCGTATGAGGTTGTGTTTGGTCGCCCGGCGAATATTTGGGGCGTACCAAGACCAACGAAGTTTAGCGACCTTGAGTACCCTGTTTTGCTTGATTACTTGCGTGAACTGACAACTAAAAGGAGTGTTTTACGCCAACAGATTCACGATTCTCTTCCACAAGCTACAGATGATCCAGGACACGTGCTTGAACCCGGTTCCTGGGTGTTCATCAGGAACTTCCAGAGAACGAAGAATACTCAGCCCCGCTGGACCGGACCCTATCAGGTCCTTTTGTCAACGAGATCTGCGGTGCGAGTTTGTGGGAAAAAACACTGGATACATGGGTGTCACACGAAGAAGGCACCCCTACCTTTACCATACGATAAGTGGGTTCAAGATGGTCTTGCAGATTCAGAAACAGAAACTGTCCCGAAGTTCGTCACGTTCAGTGATGCTCGTCTGATTGGTACTAATTCAGAACTGGAGAGTGATCGGCTTTTGCAAGAAGCAATACCTCCTGCGAAGCGGTTGGACACTACTGATCCTCAGCTGTTGTTTACCGATCAAGAACTACCTGGAAGAGACAGATACAATTTGAGATCGAGAAATAAGGACAAATAAAGTGAATAAAGTTGATTTTTTTAATGTTTGCAGGTTAACTCTCCACCAAGGATCTACGTATTTTTGTTTTTCTGAACTGCCATCCGGTTCTTGCTGCTAGGGTCACGGTTGCTACCATTCTTGGGAGTGCAAGCCTGAGACACTAGGTCTCGGGTTCCGTTGGTCTGAGACAGTCTTCCTGGGTTCAGCGGAGGCCTCTCAAGCAGAATCAACCAACCACCGCGGGCAGCAACTTTAGTTTAGGATGGATTTCTTTGAGTTGGAGAGACCTGTGCAGACACTGACTTTTAGAAAACGCATTTGTAAAATAATGTTGAAGAAATGTTTTTTGATACCGTGCATACTTTTACTACTGAGTATCGTAATTTTTATAATTGGTTATGTAGCATTTGTTTTTAAAGAGAGGTCTAATTCCACTGTGCAATCTACCCCTTCACCTACTATTTCCTCTCATTCTTTCCACCCTTTGCCTGAATATGAGGTAGTTAGACGTAAGGAGTTCGCTAATAATTCCTTCATACAGCTTTTACATCAGCACCAGTTAGTGATTAATACAACGAACTGCTGGATTTGTGGTTTAATGCCTCATACAGCTGACAAAGGAATTCCTTATTTGGTTTTGCCCTTCAGTTTAAATGGTTCGATTCGAGCTTACAGAACCATGTTCATATATGCCCACAGTGTTGACCCCTTACGCTCACCGAGAGATAATCCGAAGAATAGTCCTATAGCTAGAGGCATAGTCGATATGATTCAAGGGACTAATGCAGTAGAGACTATTCCGCAAGACGAGAGACACCCATATAGTGGTTGGATCGTAAGTGGATAGGGAGCAACACTGAGTATTAACCAGCGTGCGAAAAGTCCTCTACCGATCTGGATAGCGCCCCATAAGGGTTACTATTGTCTACAGGGCAACGGTAAATCCGAGAGCTCAGTTAGGGAAGAGCGTTTGCGCTGAGACTTACGTGTTTCCGTCTCAGTCTTCCCCAGCGTTCTTAGCTGCCAAGGGTACTTATTTTGTTTGCTATGACAAAGCATACACATGGTTGCCCCATGACTTTTCGGGCACATGTTTTGTTTCCTTTCTGTTACCCCCCACTTTTACAGCTGCGGCAGATTATCACAAGATGAGAATTACGAGAGGTGTCTTTAGTCAAGAAGACACTGCAGGACAAGAATTGGGTGATTTCTTCAAGGGTTTTCTGCCGTTTTGGGGACCGATCCAACAGTAGGAATATTCGTCAGCTTACGAGAGTGGTTGAGTCCACCATAGTTGAGACTGCCGGTGCTCTAGGTAACTTGACTGCTGAGCTCCAGTCAGATAGACTTATGACACTTCAGAATAGAGTTGCCCTGGACGTTATTCTAGCAGATCGAGGGGGAGTTTGTAGACTGATTCAATCGAGCTGCTGCGTTTTTTTTCCGGATAATGCTCCGTCAGTCTTCCAGGCCATTTTCAATTTGCATAAAATCTCCGATTCTGTCCATCTGGACAAAGGGGATTGGTCTCTGATGGGATGGTTATGGGGATTGATATCCACTTGGGGTTGGAAGATTTTGATGGTCATTGGAGTGGTTGTAGCGATTCTGTTCTGTCTCTGTGTACAGTGCGCTCCGGCTCTTTGTAGCCTTTGTGCTACTTCGTGCGTACGGAAGCCTGTCCAAAGAGAGATGCATAGTAATAAGATGATGCTACAGAAGCATATCGATGACCTGATTAATATAGATCCAGATTCAGATTAAAATGGGTTTGGGTTTATTGCCTATGATAGGGCAAAAGGAGGGTCTGTGGTTCCGTGATTCCGAATTGGGTTCGATAGTGCTGAAACACGATTTATAAAGATTGTCGGAAATGGACGATCTTGGTGTCAGCAGACCGCAAATGATGAGTCTAATGTGTCTGGGTGTTCTCGTATGAATCGATATAGGAGAACACTCTGCATTTGAGGGTTTAGTTTGAACCCTCGGGTTCCATTTTGTAAAACGGCAGCCATCTTGTATGGTTGCCCTAACATAGGCCCTATGATAGTGGCCGAACGAGTCCTTGATACGTACGCCTTAGCTGACTTTTGGTTGACCTGGCCGAACTGACTCCTCGCTTGGGGCGAATCCTGCTGAGCCAGTTCCTTGGTTAGCAGCTGCACTGATAAAGATCAAAGAGCAGGACGTGCCTTGATTTTATGGCCACCGTTCCCACTCCTCTATCTCCTTTCCATCTGTTTTTGCCTTTCCTTTACGACATGTTCATCGATCTGGGTTGAAGGTTTTATGATGGGTTTGTCCGGCCTGATCGAACAGGAAACTAACATATGTACGATCGTTTGTGGTGGGCTGGACAACGGAAAGTGGGATTAACTTTGACTGTTGTGATTCGCTACTTTTTGAAATGCTACTTGCTCATTGGTTAGTTTTGTATGCACCGAATGTAAATTGTGATGTTGCCAGAAGCGTAATTTTCGGCATAAAAGACCGAGTTTCGTTCATTGAGATGGTGCAGTCTCTTTCGAACTACCCATGTGTACTTCGTAGACCTCTGTCCCTGGTTGCCACCATTAAACTTTGGTCTTTGACTTCATCGAGAAGTATCCCGTGTCTCTGTTTGCCAAGACAGGGGAATCCGGGGTCTTTGGGTGTTGCCCTGACACCGCTGGGTTTTTGTATTAGTATTGGTTCCGAGAAAACCCAGTACCTCACCCTCCAGGGAGGTTGTTACATGAGCTGACATATACTCTTACTGGCTCGATATATTTGGGCGCTGTTCATAACCTTCCTTTGGCAGTAATAGCCCTAGATGCTACAAAAGCATTTGACCATGTAAATTGAACATTTTTGCAAACAGTCATGAAATTTCTAAATTTAGGAGCTAGGTGTTGTAAGTCTCTCGCTGAAATATAGGACTCCCCTTATCCGAAAGTGCTTGTGAATGGGGATGTGATGCCCTCATTTAAATTAACCAGAGTGACAAAACAAGGTTGCCCCCTGTCGTCTTTATTGTTTGAGTTATATAGTGAACCCCTGGATAGAAGAATCAGAAGTGAGCTAGGGATCTCTCCGTTTAGATGAAATGGGTGGGAGAAGAAACTAGCCTTATAGGCTGATGATCTCCTGATTTATACGGCCGATCTGCGGGCTACGATGAAGCATGTTATTAAAATGACTATGGATTATGGTAGGAACACAGGTTATGAGATTAACAGAGAAATGACCAAGATAATGGTCTGGAATGCTGAGAAAGGTAATGAGAAAGTCAAAAAGGAGATGAGGAACTTGGGGGTCGGTATAACACAGGATATCACCGAACTCTCAAAGGTAAATTTTGATAAAGCTAAGAGAGAACTTTGTAAGCAGACCCAAATTACTTTTAAAAGGTGAGACAAATTATTACAGGGCAGGGCGGAAATATGGTATTGTATTAAGAGAAATATAAAATTACCATACTTCAGAAATTTAGCTCCAATCTGGAACTCTATGGGCTCTCCAGATTGGACGTAGGACAACTTGGCACGTACCTTGAGGGATGCGGGTAGGCTGAGATGGGAACATTTAATGGACTAAGGACAATTGATAACATGGGAGGTGCCGAGAAAGGCGCATAATACGGTGTTGAGATTTAAATTTCTACAAATCCAGAGTTGGTTCCAATCGCCTTGCACTAAGATAGGGGGCCCCAATGAACTGGAGGAAAAACTGATGCTGAATATACCTAAGAAGAAAGTAATTTCAATTTAGTATTGGTTGATGATTGATATGGCAAAGGGTATATTCACACTGCCGAATGAGCTGTGGGGAGAATACTTGCCGGAGTCCTCGCTGGAAAACTTATGACAAGTATCTATGACTATGCTATATAAAGTAGTTAAAACTGCCTATTTAAGAAGGAACCATCTATTTTCAATCCATAGGGCATAATGGACCCCACTCAGATTGTCGAAATTTGGGAGCAGTGGAATTGTAGCATGTCCCAAATGTGGGCAAAGTAATGCGGACGACGTGCACATGTTTGTGCAATGCCCAAGAAAACCGTTATTTTGGGAAGACGTGAGTAAGGCTTTATCCGATATTCTTAAGATTCAAATTCAGGTAAGCCTATCTCTTCTCTTTTTTGGATTACTCAATGTACAATAAAAAGTTAATAGCGAGCCGTCAAAATTGCTGTTTTATGTAATGTTGTTGGCACGCAGGTAGATTTATAGGGAGTGGGTGGACTCAAATCGCCCTTTCTATAAGGATTGGATACAGTCTGTTAATAAAATTATCAAATTTGATGTGGTAGACCATGGAAAGTAAATATATGATTTTTTGGCTACCTCTAACTAGATAGCTAGACACAGAGGGTTAAGGGATTGGTGATGGGGCCTATGATTCACCTAAATTGCTTCAGATGGCACTTATCCTACCAGGTAAAGTCTGCATGGTGAATAAAGAAGTGCAGAAGTAAGGTTGCAATCGAAGGGCAGAACCGATTTTTCTCTTTTAGCATAAGGGTAAGAAACCTAAAAACCATGCTATGAAAGGTGATTTTGAGGCAAATGAGGACAAAAAAAACCCCAGAAAACAAACAGCACTGGCATAACATTGCGATTTGCACATTCAGCAGAACAATTCACTCACTTTAAACGGCATGCTTCAAGAAAACACAAGTACACCATTAAAATCTGTATAACAATCACGCAAGACAACTCACTTCACAAAGAGCCATATTTATATTCCCATAATGCAACTTCCAATGTTATATTCCCGAGTTAGGCCCATGTAGCGAGGCTGCTTATTCCTTACATTTTCCTAGAAAATAAAATTTCAGTAATCAACTTTTGCACACACTTGTACGAACGACAATGTTGGATTTGTTTTTCTGAAAATAACTTTGTTTACACATCCAGCTTCGCACAACAATATCACGATGCCTTGAACATCATGTACTAGGCCTCTCTACGCACTAGGTACAATAGTCGTCCTATCTCTATCCACGGGGCGACAACGCTATCCTTATATCCATAACGTCACTAATCTAGCAACCACATTGCGAAGGCCGCTTTTAATTATAAATAAGAAGAATCCCGATAGATTGGTATGGAATGCACTTCAGCTGACATTGAAGGTCCCTGCATGCTGGGAAATCTCCACACACCAGTCTGACATTCTGTTAGGGGTGTCCAACTCAAGACTAAGATGGGGTCCTTCACTCTCTCCCATCAGGTAGTGGGGTTGGGTCGTCCCTGGGGGGCATTCTTGGCTTTACACCAATACACACTCTAGGCACACAAACTCAGAGTAGGGTCCGCATCGTAGGAGCACAATTGATTACTATATTCCATTCATTGCTTTAACATCACGGTAGAAATGGATCTACTGTTCACTCTTTTGGTGCTTGTAATCTCCTTTATTTGCTTCTGTCTACTAATCAATGCAGTACACATATTTTATGCAAGAATACCATGGTTCAATAAATATTATTGAAAATGTCCCACTGTCTATTCTGCATGATTCTCTGAGTGAAAATAAGCACAAGTGACTGAGTGAAAGATTATGTACTGTTTCCACGATCCCTGAGTAATCAGGGTTGTCATGTTCAGTGGTTGCCAGACACTGCTCATTCCTTCGTAGGTTAGTAGGGCTTACAGTGGCACTATGAACTAGCTGGTCTATAGGCCAACATATCCTATGGGGGTATCTGGAATCAGGCTTCATACCAAGCCCAAAGTTTATGTTGTCCAAACAATGCGCAGATCCTACAGATTAGAACGAACTGCACACCAACAGCTTCAACAAGATAGATGCATCAGGATAAGCCATGTGATTCTCTAACTGACAATTTTGGTAGTGCAAATTTCAGTAACAATGTTGTTCCAGATTTGCATTAATGTGCCCCAGTTTAAAGTACTTTGCCCTTTGCCGCATTCTCCCCCACAAATCTGTCACCATATTACACCAATAAATTGCTAAAGGGCTGATGAGCAGGACTTGGGCCATGTGGGTCGCAAAGGATGAGGGGAAAGGCAAATAAAGAAAACCTACGCATGACAAGATTCAAAGTACAAACCATAAAGGTTTATTCAAAAGTAAGAGTTTACACAAAGTAAAACTATATCAGTTTTAATCAGTACCAGTACATCTCATAACAAGCAAGAGGTTTAAGATAAGGTTATCTCTAGGAATAAATCAATAGCTACAAACCAAAAAGATCTAAGTTTAAAGTGAAATACCAGTCCATCATAGAGACTGCTCAATATGAAATCAAGGCTAGGTCTGTAAAATCTCCAACTATAAACTCAGCAACAGGACCGACAAAGTCTACCTCAGGATAATAGGCAAAAAGACCTCAGCATGACTGACACAGCTGAAAACACATGGCTGGTCCCGACAACAAGAAGTCTATCAGGAAAAATCAATATAGAACCTTCAGTTTCCATGAGATAAGCTGAGATTTTAAAGTAAGTTTGACTTTCTCAGTTGCTATCTCTAAATAAGGAATATGGTTTGTGTAGAAATGTAAGGTGTTTCTACGTACATAATTGAACTAATATTTAGATATCAGAACCCATTTTATCAGTCTTCAAAAAACGAAAGATTGAGTTAGGACATGCAAGCTATCAAAATATGCTTTGCTAGTTACATTGAGCGGTTTGAAGCAGGAGCGTACTATAACGAACTATTTTGCCAGGGCTGTTACTTGCTTTCTGTAGGTAACACAAACAGCTTTGCAACAGAAATGTTGAACCACTGAACTATACTATTATGATTCAAACTTATAACTAGACAATGTACATAAATCAGACCAGCAAATGCATTACCTGTTTAGGCCTGATAAAACCAGCATGGGCATTGGGCCATAACTCCTGTGTCTCTGCAATCACAGCAAACACCTACAAGGTCCCATAAGAACTCAGCGTGCACCTCGCTACTTGATACTGTGCATCCCTACTATTAAACCCAGATGTAGACTACAGACACACTCGCAATCCATCCACTCAACATGTACATCAATCCTTACACACATCCCACTAATTGCCATGCCACACAAACTACCTTAACACACACTCCAAATCTTTCTCATTAACACCTGCTCTGCAGTACTACATGCTGTAGAAATCTCGGACTTTGTGCAACACAACCCTGATGGACCTTTCATCACAGAAGCACAGCTCAACCCCACACCCCAAATGTACTTGTCCCGACAAGATACAGCATGCATTTTGAGTACTGGCCACAGAAGATGGGAGGAAGACTCACCATTATCCCCAAGTCATTCTGATCCTGTATCCAAAGCAATTAGGCAATGCTAAAACCCATTAGGTTCCTCATATTCCTTCCCACATTCGGCAGCTCAGTCCACCACCTTCTACCTCATCTAAGGCCTCCCAGACACAACAAGGACTTCACACATGGATTCTCAGTCTGCCAAAATCGTCAACTGTGTCTCAAGCTTTTTCCTCTCTGCTTGGTGACTTCCACCTTCCAGACAACTCAAGCACACAAAAAAAATAAGATACATTCTCCTGCCCACACTGACACACTCAATGTGGTAAAGCAAGACACCCAGCCAACATATTCCAAATGTCAAAAACTCAACATCACCAACCATCCAATACAATTGTACCATACCACAGAACTGAAACTACCACCTCCCTATCCTTACCTCCCTGCTTAGTGCCCCGCCAATACACCTAGGTCCATCCAAAGGAGAACAAGCACTTAAATCCTTCAAAGACTTCTGCATCAACACACTAATGCTCAAACTCATCCAAAATAAACAATCTTCTAAGAAAAAAAATGTTTAGCCATAACTTGTGAATCACGCTGCAATTAAGCCATGCAAGTGTAAGCCAGATCCTTCAAGATCCTGGTATGCCAAAGAATCACTGTCCCAGTCTAAAGACCAGAAAGCAAATGGAAGAAAACGAGAACTTCCAATAACATTAGCAGTCAAAGCTAAATACCATAAGGAAACAATTAATGCCACAGCCAACAGAAGATAATCAAGCTCTGCATCAACCGTTGTCTGATTGTCCACACCCATAGTTCACAGAAAAGTACAAAGTCATCCACCAAATCAGTGAGAAAAATAGGGAAGACCTGACAGCATACCAAATGCTTTCAGCCCCCTTCTTCTCCTTACACTCCTCTGTCTCTAGAGAATCCTGCAATGTTCATCTTTCAAACCTGCCCCTCACAAACCTTGCTGATATCCTCCACTCATTGAAAGTGACATCCTAAAAAGAGGTCTTTACTCCTGTCCTTCATCACATTCCCCCTAAAGAAGCTATAAACCCCACTCATCAGTTCTACTCCACACTCAATATCATGCACCATGTATCCACCCATACCAAAGTGGCAGAATTATATGACGGAAATATGTCTCTAATTTTTATAATGATATTTCTAGTACCGTATAACATGTTTCTGTTTCTCAGCATTGTCAAGAAAAAATATTAACTAATTTACTGGTACTTTATTTACAGACCTTGGAAGAATTCAAAGCAAGCCTGTCTTGCCGGAAATCAATGACAACTTTCAGATCACTCCAGGCGCCTGCAGCGAGCGTTGATTCAGTCAGTCATCTTGCCAAGATAAGCATGTCATACGTTATTATATGCATGTTTTTCTCTCATGAGTGCACACTATCCGAACCTTCCATATATGTGTTTATATATATATGTCAACCCTGAATTAATGCAGTAGAAATAAATTAATAATTTTAGACAGATGTAGTGGCTGCCAGAGGGGTTTACAGAGAGCTGAGAAGTGGTGTGTTATGTTGCCAAGTCTTATATAGTGTGCAGGCCCCTGGCGGGAATATGTAGTACTTTGAGAAATTAGTCAAATAATACCTGCTCGAAAAGAATGTTTACATTGGTGGTGTGACACATTAAATGTGTGTTTTTTCCCACCAAACATGGTGGTAGTGTCTTCTGGAGCATTTATTTTAAATTGCTGTTTTGAAACATATTTGAATCAGTTACCTTTAATCACATGAGCCATCTACTCCCTAACCCACATACAAAGCATTACTGTAACATTTATCGGAGAGAGTTATTGGCTAGCCTCATGAAAATGAATGGTGAAGATTGCTTGGAACAAGCCAATGACTTTGTAGCATTCAGCATCGGCAGGCATCTGAAACAAGATCTCAACAGGATATGGTACCACAAGACAAAATGGGACTTCAATATTATTTATTTTCCGATGTTCTTGAACCACCCTCAGTTTGCCACTTACTTTGTTTAAGCCCATGACGGCTGAATTGCAGGAACTACGTAGAACGTCTATTAAGATGCTGTGCTCCATCATTTTTTTCCCGTTCGCAGGTTTAATTCCATCTTCTGCTTTACTTGTAAGCTTATACTGAGGAGTTCAAAGGAAGACGCCATCTGATTTATCGTAATGTTTACTGGTTCTGCACCATTGTCGTTTTCCGTACAGTAGCCTAATCATGTGCATTGTACACCGCTTTGGTTTTGCACATTACGAAATAACATGCTTACCTTTGTGGCACCTTATATTTTCACACGGAACAGCGCATGTTTTTATATTTTATTATCTTCTTGGAATTTAATCTGAACAGCCTAGACAAGACCAAACAACATTGCCCCTTGTTACTCTCTCTCTCTCTCTGGTCAGACACTAGCACCTAGACCTAATAAAGAAATGCAGCCGCTATTTTTGAATACACATATCTTGACATTTAATTTAGGACATTGGTTCTGGAAAAACACAAACAGAGTGAAGGTCCTGAGACAAGAGTGCATCATTCATCTGGGATGTAGAACATCTATCTATGCATGCAAATGTATGGGGCCCACCACTAAACCCAGAAATCTATACTATATAACCAGTTTGCTTCAGTATTACAGAAAGGGTTAGGCAGATCAGTCAAATAACATGACCGGGCTTTTAATGGTATACTGTTAATTAACCATGCTGATATTATTGATATGCATTTGTTTTTTAATTAAGGTGGCCGGCATTAGCTGGATATACACCTAAACCTGTTTTAGGCAATCTAAATCTCGTGCAAACCTAAGGTTTGTACAATGTTTTTTGCATCTTATACAGACACCTCACCCAGTTTATTTCGCGTATGGTAATAACTCGTCCAGCGAGACTTGGTCTGCAAGCGCAAGCCTAGTTGCCTGCAGCGCCTGTTATTAGTCCTGCAATTGTTCATTCAATTATGGGCAAAAGACCTACTAATCATGAAAATTCAATTTTGAATTGCCCAAATAATTAATCAACTCGAAGCTGCATTTCCCCTTACGGTACCCCAAGACAAGCACTAAATTTTAACTATGGGCTTACCCACTGGAATGGGTCCCACTTTTGGAGACTGTTATACCTGGGGGCCGATTTTTGCCACAGTCTATACCGTCTGCCATGGCATTCCTTTGATGGGAATTTTACTAAACGTTCTCAAACAAATACATAATGAACATGGTCCTGCCCTAGATTTGGGGATGAAACTAATGGGTGGATTTCCCGTAGTTTCTTGTATGATTTTTTCTAATGTTAAAGTTGAAGCAGCATCACTGGCTATACACCAGCAACTTAAAGCAGTGGCAGTAGCTGATCACAAATGCGAGTTGCCTATAATTATTGCTAATGTATATACTTGTTTAGAACGCAACAATTTCGGAACCAGACCTTCAGCACCACCACTTGGCAAGCATACCACTAACAAGAATGCCAGACCAGCCCGTATGTTTGCTAAAAAATACATGGAATACATTGAAACAACCCTCTCTAACAAAAGAAAGGGACCCAAACAAACCAAAGGGGTAGGGTACCAAAGGACACAATTGTCAATAAAGTTTTCCCCTTTGGGTGAACTTAAAAGCAAACCACAATTTCTAGACAAAACAGAGACAATTGACCTGAATTAACAAATGTGGAGCGCATATTGAAAAAAACATGCAATAGTCATACATAAAAAATGTACATTTTATTTCAGTAAATTAAAAACCAGATTCTAATAAACATATTATAATACATCAAAAGTTCATTACACAAAAGGTGGGACAATATAAAAAAGGAAAATAATTCCAATTAAAAAGGAGAAAAAGGACACCAAACTCAATGGTTCAATAAGATATGCTTCATGAGGATATATCCAGATTCACAGTCACATGAGCTTCTTATCTCTATTGTAAAATATTTCTCCAAAGAACAGTGCATCGACGCGTTTCGGTTATGGCATACAGATATTCAAGGCCAAAAACCTTCCTCAGGATTAAAATTGATATCCCACTAAAACAATATCTGAAAATAAAAATACATAAAATAAGAAATACATCATATGACTATAACAGTACTACATTACACCATGTGATTTCAAAAAATGCTCCTACATTAAACACACACAACATGGAAACTTTGGATATTTATCGACTTTCATAGTGCTCCTACATTGAACACTCACAACATGGAACCTTTGGATATTTATCGAATTTCATAATTATTTACTCTATTACAGGTATCAACCACAAGCACTTAAAGACATTAACCCTACATTCGTATATACTCCTTTGTGAATGAGTTATGTCAATGATTTATTCTTATTGTACCCAACATTCAATCTGTTGTGGATATAAGGACCAAAGGGACTCATTTTTTAAGGGCCGGAGTCTAAAAACCTCACCCTGTTAAGTGTGCATAATAAAAATGGAGAATTCTTTACCTTGACAAAATTCAAGCAATGTTGCTTACAGCCAGCAGCATTATAATGATCGGCCACCTTCACAGTGTACCTACAAGGGTCAATAAACGATTAGTGGTGTGTTCTACATATCAACATCCACCAAGATAAGTTGATTGTCACATTTTCAAGAAAGGACTATGATTGGTCCGCACCACACCTTTAGCTATTTATTATCCAAAGAGTGGTACAAGATAAATAATGCCTTAAGTGCATTGACTCAAAATTCCATGGAATTTATGTGCATCAAACAACAATGATGTGATATTTATGGTGATTCTGATGAAAGTGCCAAGTCAAACGAAGTCTACTGGTTCTAATAATTTAAAACAACACATATACACAGAGCCAGTGTGGAACACGCTATACAATAGAGACTAATAGGTGTTATCTATCTTAATATTAGACCTATAGACACCAGTAATGTGTTCTCTCGTGTTGACATTTATGATCAAACTCACAATAGCCAGCCTACTCTATTCTGAGATCGTTTAAAGAATTTAAACAGTTTAGACCGATATGCACCCTAGCATCATAAATCTCAACAGCCTGTTAAAGCCTAATGCTCACAGAAGGATTTTTATACTGGTTTCAATTACCTTAAGCTGCATTCAAAGTGCGTATAAATATATACTGCACAGGTCAGAAGACGTCCTCAATCACGTCACACAGATAACACGGCCACCAGACTAAAAATGTTCCCGATATTTAGTCAGACCGCCCGCAGCCTAAAACGACATAGGACAGAGCACGGAATTAGAATCACGCAAATCCGTGTAGCTAATAATTTAAAACAACACATATACAGAGCCAGTGTGGAACATGCTATACAATAAAGACTAATGGGTGTTTTCTATTTTAATACTAGACCTGTAGACACCAGTAATTTATTCTCTCGTGTTGACATTTATGATCAAACTCACGATAGCCAGCCTACTCTCTTCTGAGATCGTTTAAAGAATTTAAACAGTTTTGACCGATATACACCCTAGCATCATATTTCTCAACAGCCTGTTACAGCCTAATGCTCACAGAAGAATTTTGTACTGGTTTCAATTACCTTAAGCTGCATTCCAACGTGCGTATAAATATATACTGCACAGGTCAGAAGACGTCCTCAATCACGTCACACAAATAACACGGCCACCGGACCACAAATGTTCCCGATATTTAGTCAGCCGCCCGCAGCCTAAAATGACATAGGACAGAGCACGGAATTAGAATCACGCAAATCCGTGTAGAGTGAACCGAAAGCCAGCGGTTATACTCTTATAACATACCTGCTAAAATAGCGCCGAGGGCCGTAGCGTGGGGTTCTGTTTTCTGTCCTCCAAGAATATTAGACAGCTATGAGGACCGTTATTTTTATATGGTATGCGCGCGTATTGACTAACCTAACATCCAGGTTTAGGATAACATCCGGGTAATACCACGCCTCCGGAAAACGTTCAAAGACGGACTGGGCTTCGCCAGGCATTAATCTTGCAAGAAGCGGGCTAGATCTACAACGTTATAGCGTGTGGCATATATGTCAGGATACTCCGTGTTTGTGTATGTCCCAATCAAAGGAAAAACAATGAATGATATCTTAGATTTATACAAGTACATACATACTTCAATACATTTTTTCAATTGATGTACAGTAAAAAGCGTTAGTGAAAATACGAGCGCTGTTTACAGAAAAATACATTAATTTACCATACGAAGTATACTTATATCTACAATATACCTAATAACTACAATGATGTATACAGATATTATATTTATATAAATTCATATCATCATTTCAGTAATAAAGATGCATACAGATATCGTCAAATTACATCCCTATATTTAACATCATAGTTTTATAGAACTAACATCCTTTTCATCATCGTATTTTAAACAATTGGAAAACAATATTATTTACAACAAAACCCACATGTTCACAAGTCCATTTTAGTACATGTCAATATTCCTGTAGATTACATTGGAAACAATGCCATCACACAGTATGGTCACTATTGGCCACCTAGTCCTATTTAAAGACCATTTTCTTCTTTCTATATGTGGACTCCTTCGCCTAACATTAAGCTCCCATGAGGATACTACACCAGTTCTTGTTACATCATGGGTGTCTCAACGTACATGATAGGCTAAGCGAGCCATATATATGTATATATATTTATAAACTGGGGGATTTAATTTAAAAGGCTGTAAGCCAAAAAACCTTTTCTAAATGTCAGCTATCAAATAGCACCAATTAGACAATCCCACTCTTCTTTCGAGTTCAGGCCTTTTCTTACAGTATTTAAGAATGAAATATGCCATTGTTCACGTAATTTACGTTTTGTTTGCATATTTCCTCCTCTTTTACCGATAACTATTTTCTCAAGAATAAACCATGTGAAATCATTTTCACAATGGCCTTCTTTGAGAAAATGTTCCACTAAGGGTGCAGTTATTTTCTTAGTCTTAATGGCAGATCTATGTTCTTGGAAACGTGTTCTCGCTTCTCTGCCAGTCTCACCAACATAGCCCAATCCGCACGGGCATTGCAGTAAGTACACTATATTCTTACTCCTACAGTTAGTAAGACCTTTAGATTTCAGTACATGGCCATTGAAATTGATCTCCTTTGCCTGAATACATTGTGGACAGATATTGCAAGTACCACACTTGTAATTCCCTAGTACTACTGTATTATTCAGAGTTCTTTGACATGACTGTGGTGCCTCTCTATAGGTATGAACAAGAAGATCACGTACATTTTTATTCTTTTTGATCGCGAACATAGGTCTCTCAAGTTTGTTGGTTTCATCGTGATTTAAAATGTGCCAGTTCTTATTTACAGCGTTTTTAATTTGATTGCTTAAATTTGAGAACTGACTAACAAATACTACCTTTTTGAAAGGCTCCCTCTTTTTTTTATCATCACTATTAGTCCTGACCAGTGCTTCCCGATCATAGAATCTTGCCCTTTTTAGGGAATGGGTTAAAAGTTTCTTGGGGTAGCCTCTATCTCTGAATTTCTTTTTTAGGATTTCCGAATGTTTATAAAAATCGTTTAAGTTAGAACAATTCCGTCTAAGTCTAAGAAACTGGCTGAAAGGAATGGACTCTCTCTGACTTTTAGGATGAAAACTTGTAAAGTGTAGGAGAGTATTCTTGGCTGAGGGTTTTGAATAAAGTTCTACCTCCAAAAGACCATCTACATCTTTAATGGTAATATCCAAAAAATCCACTTTGGAACTGCTATATGATGATGTAAATCTTAAGTTGGGATCCCCAAGGTTCAACCAACTAAGAAAGTCTTTTAGCACATCAATTGCGCCATTCCAAATAAAAAAAATGTCATCAATGTAGCGGTACCAGCCCGCTACATTTTCAAAAAAAGGCGCTAACTCATTATAAATGTGTTTGGTCTCAAATGCCCCTACATAAAGGCATGCCAGACTGGGGGCACATGTGGCCCCCATGCTGGTGCCCTTTAATTGTTTAAAGAGATCTTCCTTGAACAAAAAAATATTGTTCATCAGGATAAGTTCGATACATCTCACAATGAATTCTTTACTCGCACCACCTAAATCAATAGTTTCAAGTAAGTCCTCAATGACACATACAGTGTCTCTTTGAGGGATGTTAGTGTAAAGAGACTCAATGTCCAGAGTCACCAGACACTGAGTCTCTCCACAAAACTCCTTACCTTCTATCAGTGAAATCATATGAGCAGAATCTCTCACATAAGATTTCAGGTCACAGACCATAGGTTTTAAAAAATGGTCCACATACTTGCTGATAGGTTCAAGAAGGGAACCAATGCTACTTACTATTGGTCGCATAGGAGGATCACTTGGATCCTTATGGACCTTTGGTAGGCCATATATTGCTGGAATTTTAGGTTCAAGATTATTAAGGAATTTGAACTCTTCTTCGCAAATCCAGTCGTTATTTTTAGCCTCATTGAGCAAATCAAGGCAGTCTTTAGATATTTTGGAGATGCTGCCACCAGTAGTGCGTACATAGTGTTCTCTAACTTCAAGGAGTTCATACATCCTTCTATCATAATCCACAGTGTTAAAAAGGACAATTCCTCCGCCCTTATCCGCGGGTTTTACAGTTAGGGAATTGTCATCTTTCAAAGAATTCAGGGCAAGTCTCTCCTGTATACTAATGTTATACATATTGGGTTTCAACAGAAAGGTAAACCTTGTGGATGTTCTCCCCCACCGGAGTCCTCTGGGAGGTGTTACAATTTTTGTGATTGCACTAAAATCAAGACTCCAGACTCAGGTTCTGAGCATGTTCTCCTTGTTCCTCGCAGGAATCGTCTGACCAGCAGTACTAGAGAGGAGGGCAATCTGAACGCAGACCAGAAGAAGGAGACACAATGCTCATCTGACGTGAAGATAAAGAAGGAGGACAAGACTCAATATAAAGATCTGTTTCAGAAAAGAAAAGTTGCAACGTTGCAACGTTGACTGCTAAATATGCTACAGACAGTGAGAACCTTCCTCTTGAACTGGAGCTGGGTGGTGACACTCCTTGACAATGGGGCAGATGTCACCACAGTAAAGCAGAATCTCTAGGAGTTTCTGACAGTGAAAGCAACTGATACCCTTGCTACAACTGAAATTGCGAATACACACATAGGCCCACCAGGCAGATTATAGCACTTAGATATTCCAATTGAAGGTGACGCTAAACGCACAATCAAACCAATATTATGGGAAAATGTACCTTTGTCCTACGACATCCTATTGGCAGAGGTCGATTGCCCCCTCCCCATTTGTACTCTTGTCCCCCCCAAAGAGAGGATGTGTTTCTTCCTTCTTTTCCTGCCTTTGTCCCTGGCAAGATTAAACAAGCTTATGTAGCCAAATGGGCCCTTGCATTGGCCCCTAAACTTTACAGCAGTCAAGCTGGCTAGGATAAGGATTCCCCTTATCATATTATACCTATACGGCCTACCCCACAGGGGCAGTCACAATACCCTAATAAACAGGAAGCTAAAGTACCCATTATGGAAAGTCTCTCCCAATTGGAATACCAGTGAGTAATTGAACCCTGTGTCTCTCAGATAAATAATCCTCTTTTTCCTGTTTAAAAAACAGACTGTTCCTATCGCATTGTCTTAAACTATTGACATTTAAATAGTTATACACACTAATTTGCAATGCACAGTACAACATTCCTTACTAATGTAGTCCATAAAAAAATATAAAACCACATTTGATATTTCCAATGTTTTTTTCAGTCACAATTTTGCTCCTTACAGCGTTGACTGGACCGCTTTTAGCGCCCTTGGCTTTCATGTGTGTTAAGTGCACATTCCTGTGGACTTTAAGAATAGCCCGGGAGTTTTGCAGCACAAATTGTGTTGATTCTTTATGATATTGACCCTGATGCACTGTCCTACATAGATGATATCTACTTAAAGTACAATTAATTAAATCCCCACTTGGCCAGAGTAGTTTGCCTAATATTGGGATTTTCTGAACTTGGCTACAAGTTCAACTTTAAAAAGTCTAATATAGCTTTTCTAAGTGTCCTTTCTCTAGGATATGAACTTGCGCATGAGGATAAGAGTCTTGCCCCTCATTTATTTGGAACAATGTGCATAATTGCAACCTCCAAACACACTCAAAAAGTTGCAGTCCCTGCTCGGATTTCAAATTTTCGGCAGGACATACATACCTGAATATGTGCAATGCTAAAACCACTTAATGCGTTGATATGCCTAGATTTTTCCGCTGCATGTTGGACATCAGAAAACACAGATACACTCAGATCTTTACAATCTGACTTGCTTGAAACATGCCACTTGCATACACCTGTCAATACTACAAACCTGCTCATCTGTATATTACCAGGTGCAATTGGATTTGCATACATCCCTTTTAACGTAGGTGAGACAGTGTCTATAGGATATTAATTGCATTTATATTCCAGAGCAGAAATGCATTTTTCTTCCACTAAAAAAATGCTGACTACTGTGCAAACTGTTATCCTTAAGGAAAGGCCAATTGCTCAAGGGAAAAGCATTATTTTTGTTACTCCTGTGCCAGCCTGGGAGGCTAATGCATAAACAACAATTGATGGACAGAATGCAGAACAATGTCATACATTCACCCCAGGACAGAGATCTGGGCTTAAATTCATAGTTTTTTTGCTCCCCATGTCATTCCAGTTTGAACCCATCCATATGCAAATCATTCTTAACGCTGCACCCAATGGGAATAGTCTAGCCTGAACTGCCAGGCCATGCCTTCCCTGGACTGGAAACAAGCATCTTAGGACTAGTTTTGGGGTTTCAGCCAGGATAGGTTGACTCCAGTGGCATGGAAAGCATGGGACCCACGCCTGGGCATACACGTCCCACTCGGGGTGACAAATGGAAAAACAACGATTGATGTCCTTGGAGGCTGTCACCAAAGCTAGCATCCCTAACGCTAAGGCCCTTCATCCCAGATGGATACAATGGGCAGCATCCTTAACAGCTGTTGATTTGGACTTTGTCTTTGACCCTTCTTTGCAGACACAATAATTTCTACAGTACGAGCATGTTTACCCTTTCCATCTACTGTTCTGCCTCTTAACCATTATAAATATATTATTTACACTGATTGATCAGCTCAACCTGCTATAAGTTCTAAGCAGCAATATTCAGCCACATGCACCATTGTTATTGATATTATGTTGGATGGCATTTTCCAACCTCAAACAATTTGCACGCAGTCTTTAGGAGACTGCACTAAGGAGTTGGCTGAACTAAAGGCTTTCCTTCTTGCACTTGAGAATACAGAGCCTGAATTTCCCACTCTTAATGTGTGTGATTCGTATTACTGTGTACTGGATTCAGAGAGTCAAAGGGAAGCACAATCAAGCATAAACTGCATTGGGTTAAATTGGCAGACCTTATGGATAGGTTGCCACAAACCTATGTGATACACTGAGTCAGCAGTGTGTGGGAACATACACTGTAGGGAATTCTCTGGCTGATGAAGCAGCCAAATCTGCAGTTGCCACTTCTACAGTAACAGCAGTTACATGTTCTAAAACTCATATAGATAACGATATCTTGGCTGCAGTGAATGCAATTAAGGACGGCACCCCTTTACCAAAGGGTTTTCCTTCTAAATACTCTTATCATTTAAATGACCGGAATGTTCGTTTTATAATAATTCCTGGGGTTGGGGATCATTTGATTACCAACAAAGACAGTAAACTTGCTTTGTTTATAGCAGCACATGAAGGTATGGCTTCCGCACATGTTGGAGTAGCAGCCACAATTTTGCTGCTACAGCAACATTATTGGTGGTAAGGGTTTTACCAGCAAACCAAAACATTTGTCCTTATTTTGTGACATTTGTCAACAGATTAAAAGCTCCACTGTGGCTCGTCCACTGCAAACACACCTCATAATTTCCAACAAGCTTTTTGGCTGTATTTACTTGTTTCATTGTGTTCCACTGATTTTGGGTACTGTGTTCAAATTTATTTTGGTTGCAGTTGATTATTATCTGTACCTCTGTACCTAAGCATGCTGTGCATTCCAATCGGACCAGGGTCCACCGAATTCAATGACATCCAGGTGCATTATTCTTCTCCATATAGGCCCGAGGGCAATTCCACTGTGGAAAGAATGAACCGTGACTTAAAGCAGTCTTTAACAGCTAGAGTATTAGGTACTGGTCGTGGTTGGTTCAACTATCTCTATGGGGTCCAACAAGCTGTAAATAACCTCCCTAAAAGATCTCTGGGTGTGCGGACCCCATACAGAGTGCTTTTTGCATCAAGATGGATGTTCCTGACTTTGACGGCGGCTTCTGCAACCTTTGACGTAGATAACCATTGTGCTGTCTTACAGGACCCAAAAAAGTTTCGAGCCACTCCATCCAGCAAACACTTGCCCAAGTCTCTATATCTGACTGCAGACACAAAACCTAAAGTTTCCGTCTGGATTCCAAAAGTTGGATATCTTGTTTGAGAAAAGGTGGTGATTAAAAAGGAGTTTGGCCCATCCTACTATGCTCCTGTGCCGGTCCTTGGAGTCCAAGATTCGAGAACTGTAATCCTGCCACCGCTTGCTGGTTCTAGAGACAAATGCTTTGTCTCCATCGAAAATGTCAAATTATAACATGTTGCCGATTCTAAAGTAAGCCACGGGGTGTTCGAGCTGCTCCATGAGACATTCCTTTGTAGACAGTGAACACCACCGGAGCTGCTACTCCGAGGCTGGGGCGGGGGGGATTGAATCCTCAACCGACAATACGACCAACATGATAACTGTTTTTACTTCTGTGTCTTCTACAGCAGATGCCATTTATGCTGATCCACTGGTTTTTTAAAAAAAAAATTTGAAAACCTTTATTGTGCAGTTATTAGCATACAAATACGGGCCTACAACCAATTAGGCCGGCCACGAAGCAATCTGAAAAGCACGTAAATCAATAAAGAGGTTTCACGGCAGTCACCCAGTATATTGCGAACAAATAGTTCAATCGTAGAGGAGCTGAGTGTGACAGCCGGATGTAGGATCAAAGAAGGTTAATTTTATAATAGAAATTATAGCAGGATCAGTCGCAGTTTAATCATCTGAGTGCCCATAGCGGGCCACGAATCAAGCAGCAAAACATTAAGGCATCAATAAAAACGATTATCAGCAATAGTCTACAGCAATCAGAATATAGATGCCACATTTCCAATCAGTACCATCGTAGTCCGCCACGTGCACACAGACCACCAAATTATTATACTAATACCTAACTGAGTAACCAGAACGGCAAAAGGAGTTACAGTCATTCTCTATACTGACCCAGAAGATAAGAAAAAGGGGGGAACGCTAAAAAAAAAGAAAAGAAGGAACACTGTGTTGCTGTACGCGCCCCCACAGCGATAAGGGCGAGCAAAGTGACTGGGGACCACGTTAATGGGGGTGGGGCGTTCAAGTCAGGATATCTGTGCAATCAATATCGTATAAAGTAAGAATACCTCACCCCCCCCCCTCCCCCACAAGCAATCACACCATGGGAAACACACACAGCCACGGCATCCTAAGAAAGGGACACAAAAGAGCCGTAGAAACTATAGAAACGGTCAGAAAAAGACCCCACCCCACCCACCCCACCCTGCACCCCTGCAGAAGGCTACGGCCTACCCCCCAAGCAGCGTGCCTGTCGCCCTAAATAGGAGACCCGAAATATAGGAAAAGTTAGAGAGAGGAAAAGGAAACAAAAGAGACGAAAAAGAAAAAGAACCAGGGGGAGAGGAGAGCCATCAATCGAACCATTCGGCCCCTACCCCCCGCCATCACTCACATTAATACAACATCAAAACGAAATCGACATAGTCTCGGGTATCATAATCCTTCACAGGAATCGTCCATAGTACCTTGGTTGAGGGCACTCCTCATCTCCATCCGCCAACCATTAGTCCTCCGGGTCCAGAACCGGCTCACCCCTGCCCTTTCCTAGCCATCGCTACCGCGCATGGTAGAGTAGTGGGCAGCAAACAAATCAAAGTGGAGAGGCCATATGGTCGAAGCAGGACAGACCATGGGAGCAAACCAGGGGACTCCAGCAACCAGCGGCCAAGCAAGAACTTTGTGCGGCAGTCTAGACGTTTCAGCAACCACAACGGGAACAACAAACAGTGTGGGTGCAGTCTCACCGCCCAGGAAAGTAGAGTCGTCCCCGCAGGATAACACTGGGGTCTCGCCGGGGCAGTTAGAATCGGCAATCTACGTTGTTCCCCAATCAGTCGAGCAGGAACGGGCCCGACGCGGTGCCCATGCCCGCGCCCGCCACGATCAAGGCGACCCCGCGATCCGGGGCCGCTGGTGTATAGTCTTGCCGATGCACAGTGACAGCACTCCTCACGGCAACAGAGGGGGACGAAACAGCACACACTCAGGCCGAGCCGCGTCCATGAGGGACGGCCCGACAGCAATGGCGGCCATCCTTCTATCCAGCACAAGGGCGTCGAGGGCCAGGGACGCGCGTAAAGTCTTTAAGGCATCAAGAACATCACCAAGCGTGGGCTCCCGCTCACATGACCAGACCCCCGTACACTTCAGCGACACAAATTCGCCGCCCTGGTTTAGTCCGTGACTCAGGGCGCCGGCCGCCATCTTGCAGATCCAGCCGCGTCTCCGTGCACCTCAACTTCTGGAGTGGGCTCTCAAGCAAGGCCACCACAGGAGCCCCCTCGAGCCCCAGGAATGACAATCTGGGTGCAGAAAGGAGAGCCACCAAAAGGGGGACCGCCAGCGCCACCGCCCCGCGGGCGCCACACGCCGACTCCGGGCGCAGGGCTTCAAGATGGCCGGACAAGGCAACAAAGGGGGGAGCCTCCTACACAGTCTTCCCCCGTCCACGGCGTGCCGCACCTCACCACGGGGCCCTCCGGCCGCTGGACCGGGCCGGATCCGTTGCCATCGGCATAACCGCACCATGGCCTCTCCCAGCCGACCTCTCCTCTCCACCAGGGGCCGCCGTCGACACCATCTCGCCGGCTGACCCCCACAGGCAAGTCCCCGGTCTCTAGGCCACAGAGGCCCCAGACCAAGCAAGGGTGTAACTTCGGATCCACCGCTCGCAGGAGCCCCCTGGGACAGATGGTGAGTACTAGCTTTCCTTCATCTTTCCGTGTCTTCCCGAGTATGTCGTCTCGGGGCAGGATGCGTGTCAGGATATATGTGTTGGGCAGGAAGGCTAGCGGAGCCAAGCTACATTGCGGCCATCATGGTCGCGAGCTTGGCTCTTCCCCCCGCTGATCCACTGTTGGTAGATACACCGTTGTTGGATTTTTCAAGTCCTACTATTGAACCTGGGACTCCAGTTTTTCAACTAAGTACCTCTGTGTATTACATGGATCAAGATGATTTTTCTTCGGACTGTTCCTACGTTTTGCATCTACTGTTATATGACCCTTATGGACATTATTGACCTTGCTAAGTTAGCATGAGCTTTGCTGCCATGATGCAGCTTTTGCGCATGTTACTACATGACTTTGTTTTTGCAAGACTCTTTTTGTGCCTTTCACATGAGAATGGTCTGCTTTTCGCGTTCTATGCTTTTCCTGGAGGTTAGTCTGAACACGCTCTGCAATGTCGAATATTAATGCCCCTTGTTATTCTGTTCTGGTCAGTCCCTAGCACCTAGACATAACATGCTAAACACAGCTGCAATGCTGCAGATTCGTTCTTTGATATTACGGGGTTGCATGTTGTTTTAACACACTTGGAGAAAGTCTTTCCATGAAGAAGAGCTACACTGTTCCTATGATGTAAACCTTTCATCCAGGCTTTAAGGTATGGGGTCTGCTGCCTAAGCCCAGAGTTGTTCTTTTATATAAATAAACTTCTTCCAGTCAAGGGGAGGGTGGTTAGGTCTTATTGTCCTATTTCCACTGTCTTTATATAATGACTTCCCCCTTTGTACTCTATGGAATTGCAGCAATGCTAATTGTTTTGAGTTTATGCATGTTGCTGCTGGTAGTGGCTTGTGTACTGTATTGTAGAGCACAATAGTTAAAATGAAAATTTGGAACTATTTCAGTGACTCTGCCAATTCTTATAGTGGACAAGTACGAGTGAGTGAGCAAAAGAGTATGTCTTGCTCCACGATTCCTCAGAGAGTCGGGAGTGCTGTGTTGTGGGTTGTCTAATCATTTGTAGCTTCGTGATCTTTGGAGAAGAACAAATGAGACACTATAGCTAATCGGTTTTGGGATTTTGGGTACTAATGTGTTAGGTTTGTACACCCCTATACACTGAGGTCCTGTTTTCCTGCGCATAGTTCTGTGTAGGTGCAGAATCCCTGCAACACTTCTTCCAGCACAGATTTGTGTGTTTATTTCATGGTTTAAACACATTTATCTATTCCTGCCTTGGTTATATGTCAGGAACATACTCTCCTTGGGTTTCCTGTTTATATGGATTGGATGTGTTGACTGTTTTTTCCTGGTAAACAATAGCCACTACCTCCGTGAACATTCTGCTACAGAACTGGTTGACCGGGTGTTGGCCCCTCATTCTTCTTTATATAAACTGAAAAGAGACTTGTCCCTCATCAGCCATTCCAGTGACTGATGGGATTGGTTGGGATAAAGTTCCTTTTGATATATATACAGCCCTACAGAGATCCTGCACATACCATATGTGTTCAAAGTTTTCTATGGGTGATCTAATAGTACCGCGGTTACATTCAGAAGATATGGTTACGGAATTGTAATATTATACTGTTTTTGAATCAGAAGACCTATACCTTAATTCTGCGAACTATGCTGATATGTTCTGGTATCTGGACATCACTTCTTATGCGGAGCCAGTACTCAACATCCACATTCTAATTATACACAACAGGAACATTATCTGACTCCTCCACAAGGGAGTTCTAAAACGCATAAGGGAGTTCTAAAACGCATAAAGACAAATTTACGTATTTCACAGGATATGACACTTTAGACCCCACGTCATATTTCAAATTAGTCCCTACCTTACCAAAAAGTTATATGCTGAAACAGATGAAGCTCATTTATACATCTTCATTTGTTAACCAGTTAATCCTTAACGGCTATGATTACTGCAAAAATGCAATTGATTGTAAACCAACAAAACTATTGGAATAACAAAATTGTGGCAGGTTCAGGGAATGGAAACCTTATTTTGAACCTTCTTAGTTCCCACACAAATGATATTTTTGAATGAGACTTCATGTTTGGGCTTGGCAAAAATTTAAGAAATTAATTCTCCAATAATTCCCTCCATTGCCCTCTATGATAATTGGCAACGTAAGACAAATGACACTGAAGAACAACTCAATAGCATGGTGCAGGATGGTACATTAAATTACCCACACTCAGGTTCCAATGGGTGGTGGTTGTGGCCAGTAGACACTAATGGTTGTAATGCTTTTTTTCTCAATTCCTCACCTGCGTTCAATTAAGCAGACCTGATCCCTGATACTCTCAATCACAACATTCTGGTATTGTTACCACATATTCAGTGAGAAAATTGTATCTGGAACGGTTGGAACATTCCACACTGTCTGCAGTGAAACACCATCTTTCTCTCCTGCCCGAAGACATGGATTTGTTAGATTTTGTTTTGGGGCCCAAATCTCCATGTTCTAAAGATTTCTTTATGCTACCTAGAATGAAATTTGGAAATTGTCCCAAATGAAAGCTACTGCGCATTTAAGACAAATTGACTAAGATAATTTGGATAAAGTGCTTGCTGCTGGTTTTGATAATAGTATTAGTACTGTTGTCTCGTAATTACAACTTAAATAACATTGATTTGTCTGTAATTATATAATATGCAAAGTGATTTGTCAATATTATATCATGGGCAAAGTCAGCTTAGATGTATCATGCAGTTTAGCTGGACACTTCAAACACTTAAGAATGGGTGCGTACCGTGATGCTATCTGAATTCTAGTAGTTTATTTTTGCTGTTTAACAAGCAAACAAAACTGATGGCAATGAAAGACGTAACCTACACAATGCTGCATTTCCAGAAGTTACAACAACTTACATTCACTATAGATGAAACATCTTCAGTTGCGTGGTTAATACACAGTGTTATCTCTTTACCTATTTCAACATTTGAATTCATGACATGCATGAAACATTTGCCTCTTAGTAGATATGAACCCCTCAGAGACAGCTTAATTCAGTTATGGCCCCTTCCCTTCTATCATTGTGAACGTGCCAATAAGGGAGTTTTCCTTACTGGCGAATAATGCGACTCTTCTGTCAGACAGTCACTCATTTGCAAACATGTTAAGATACACTGCGCATATAATGGTTCAGCGCCGAATTTGTCCTTTAAATTAAAGGGAATACCAGTACCCGTAATTCTTTCACTAGTTACGGCCCTTTCAAACTGAAGTTATTTCATTGTTAGTGATCAAGATTGTTGCGGTATAAGGGTGGGAGTTCCCTATATTTTGTCAGTTTCCCAGCTCGTCACTTGTTGCAACAATGTCCTATTCCCCCTATTCATGGGATTGTAGATAGCTTGTTGCTGCCTTCCATTCCAACTTTGAAGACAGATTCCAACAAGCTAAACAGGCAGAGCATGGGACGATGGTGTTGGCGGCTCTGTTGAAAATGTGGTGGGGCTGGGGTCCGTGGGAGCTCCGGAGTAGATTGACTTAATCGTCTTCGGTGTGTCTTCGGTGGTGAGGGCTGTCCAGTTGTCGACAGCTGACTTCCGGGTATCGGGGCTGGTTGGTGAGGGTTCAGTGTGTTGGTTGTCTTTGTCAAAGTTGTCGTAGATGCTCTTGATTTTGTGGTGGAAAAAGGTGCTGAGTTTGTCGCAAGAGGTCTTGTGAGCGAGGGATGTCGGTGGAGGGATGATGGTGGACTCGCTGGTGGGTTGGGCGAACTCCTTGATGATATTGAAGAGTTCTTTGCTGTTGTGTGCATGAGTGGAGATTCTGTCTTCAATCACTTTTTTCCTCGTTTTTCTGATGAGTTGGTGGTGGGAGTTGGAGGCGGCTCTGAAGTTGTTGTGGACCTCTGTGACTTTGGTGTTCCTCCAGGCCTTTTTGAGGCGGCAGCAAGTGCGTCTGGACTCTCGAAGTTCTCGAAGTTCGGTGGTGTACCATCTAGCTTTCTTGGCGTGGGTGTTGTTGTTTTTCTTGAGGGGGCTATGGTGTTGCCGCTGTTGGAGATCCATCTGTGCAGGGTTGAGGCTGCGGTGTTGGCGTCATCGTTTTCCGCGATGGTTGGGGTGGAGTTGCTGAGTGATTAAGTTAGCTGGTCGTCTGTGATTCTGGTCCAGTTTCTTCATGGGTGCTGGTGTCTGTGGATGGTGGGTGTTCTGAAGGTGAAGTGGACGCATCGATGGTCAGCCCATGGGAGTTCGGTGGTGTGGGTGAGGGTGATGGAGTTTCCTCTTGTGAAGAGGGGGTTGAGAGTGTGTCCTGCTGAGTGCTTGGGTTTGGTCACAATCTGGCGGAGTCCAATGTTGTGGAGTTTGTCCAGGAGGGATGTGGTGCTGGGGTCCAGTGGGTTGTCGAGGTGGAAGTTGAGGTCTCCCAGTAGGGTGTAAATGGTGGACACGATAGCATGCGGGGAGATGATGTCCGTGATGGAGTTGGCGAAAAGTCTGCCGGGTCCAGGGGGTCGGTAGATGAGGCTTCCACAGAGGGCAGCGGTAGGGCTGGCAAGTATCTTTAAGTGAAGGTGTTCCATCAGGTCTGTGGGCTTGTCGGGGAGTGTGGATTTGTGGACGATGGCGATTCCTCGACCAGGGTGGGTGGGGCGGTCCTTCCTGGAGATCTTGTACCCTTGAGGAATGGCAATGGCGATGTCCGGTCCCGAGGTGTTGTTGGTCCAGGTTTCGGTAAAGAATGCTACGTCCGGGGTAGTGCTGTCGAGGAGGTCCCAGATTTCGGTGGCATGTTTGTGGAGGGATCAGACGTTGAGGAGGATGCATTGCAGGGTCTTCGGTTCGGTTGTGTTCTTGCGGGTGGATTGCGCTGAGTCAGTGGTCTTGGCGGTGCTGCAGGTGTCCAGGCACGGTGACAGCTGAAGGGTCATGGGGAGTCGGCTGGTGATGCTAGCTTGCAGTTGTTGTTGCGGCCTGGGTTGAGAGTGCGGAGTGCCGCTGGGTCGTAGCGTTGGCAGTGCAGAAATCCAGGGTTCCTGGCGCTGGTCGCAGGCGGGTCATGGATAGGCACAGACGGGCTTGCCATTGGTGCCTCGGCGGTGCGCTTGTGCAGCGGCCGCCATTAAGTAGGGGTCGGGGAGGGCTGGACAGCTGGGAGCCGGGAGCGGGTAGGGGAGCTGGATTAGGCCGGTCGCACTGGTCATGCTGGGGGGAAGCAGCGGTGGGGAAAAACAGGCTAAAAAAGGCAAAAGGAAAAAGGCAAAAAGAGAGAGAAAAGTGCAAAAAAGGCAGCAAAAGTGCGAGAAAGAGTGGACGAAAGACATAGAGGACACAGGAGAGTGAAAGGGGGAGATTGAGTTGAGAGTAAAACATTTGTGAAAAACAGAGGAAAGACACAGGAGAGTGAAGGGGGAGCTTGAAATGAGGGGAAAACAACAGAAAATGGAGGTTAAGACCCAGAAGGAGAGTAAAGGGGGGGAGATAGAAGTGAGGGACAAAAATGAGTAAAAAAGGAGTGAAAAAGCGGAGCAAGAGAATCTAGACAGAGGTCCACTGGACCACCAGGGATGAGGCGCTTCACCTGCGGGTGGAGGAGGGCCTCGAACACCAACATACAAGAGTGCAGGGGCTCGGGGGAAGGCCTCACTTAATGGTGGAGCTGCGAGGGAGGGAGAGCAATTTCACTGACAATGGTTAAGAGCTGGATCTTGACTGGTCCTTAACATTCCGGCCTGACGGGTTCACCTGCATACAACCCATGTTCTAGTGCCTCTGGTGCCCCTTTGAATGGGCACTGGCTATTTGCCTGGGTTCGCAGACGCCTGCTGCCATGGACATTGAACTGCTAATGAGTCCCTTAGTGACCGATTTTAAGCACTGTCCACTAGTTATTCGCTTATACACAATGCGCGGTTGGAGCCAAACAATTTTGAGGAAATATGTGCATTGTCACATGGATCATGGAGTACAGGCTCTACTAACACGGGTGCAGGTTGCCTGGCAGCTATCTGAGCACAAGCTGAGACAGAAGATCGCATCTGTTTTCTGGAACTTGTGACTTGGGATGTTAACCAATCATCGTTTGCGGAGTCAGACTCCTTTATGAAGTCCATGGCCTTTAGAATTTGTGAGTGCACAATGGATTCCTGCAAAGCACTATAATTTGGCAATTTATTTCCAAATGTACAACTTATTTCTTAAATCTTTTAAGTCCAGTTTTTTTGATCAAGCTTTGAGTTTGTTTATCTTTCTATTGCATTCATATTGTTAGCACTGTTTCTCATATGGCTCATTGTCGTTTTCCCGATGGTAGCCTAATCATGCACATTGTAGGCTACTTTGGTTCTGCTCATGTTACTAAATAACACTCTTGCCTTTGCGACACATTACCTTTCCACACAGACCCAGCATGTTTTTGTATTTATTCTTTAGCTGGGATATAGTCTGCACAACCTAGGCAAGGTCAAATAACATTGCCCCTTGTTATTTACTCTGGTCAGAAACTAGCACCTGGACATAATAAAGGATGCAGTTGCTGTTTTGAATTAACATATAACTGAGGACAAGGGTATAACTGAGGTCATATAACTGAGGACAGGGATTCTGGAAAAGAACATACAGAACAAAGGTCCTGAGATGAAAGTGCTGCTTCATCTGGGATGTCGAACATCCACCTATGTATGCTAAGGTACAAGGTCCATCACTAAAGCCAGAGATCTATGCTATATAACTAATTTGCTTCAGTAGTACGAAAGGGGTTAGACAGCTCTGTCAGATAACATGACAGGGCTTTTCATGGTATACAGTTTACAAACCATGCTGGTTACGTTATTATTGATATATCTTTGTTTTCTAATTGTGGTGCAATTATTGCATCTTAGAGCATGATATTTTAAATAAAGATTCTGAACTTCCTTTGTGTCTCCTTATTTTATAGTGGAAAAGGACGAGTGAGAGAGCAAAAGGGTGTGCCCTGTTACTGTGATCCCTGGGAGGATTGAGAGTGTTGTGTTCTGGGGTGTCAAATCACTTGTGTCTCTGGAAAGGTTAGGAGGGCAAATGAAGCACTATAGATAGTCAGAGTAAGGCTCATAGATACTAAAGTGGTATGGTAGCTTAGTCAAAACAAGGGGACACTGTTATGGAGGAGGGGTGCAGCGTGTCACATTTTGAACACCACTGTCTTACTATGCGCCTCGAGGTGCAGGCTCTCACAGCACTTAATTTGACAATTACGGTACATGCTACACAACTTGGACTCCTAATGACATGATGCCACTCCCGGCGTGGGGGGCTCCTAGGGTGCCAAGGGGGCCGCGCACGTAACCGCCAGCTTTCTTTTGCTGCATGGAGCCGGCCCACCTACACACCTGGTGAGACACCGTGCCGGGGCCTCGCCTTATGGTATTATTAACCCCGTCTGTTTTATGCTTTATTATGCGGTGTGTGCAGCTTTGTTGTACACAACTGAGGCACACCTTGATGCCTCACATACATGTCTGATGCATGTCCTCTATGTTGTTTGTTCTTCTTTCCTGGGTCGTGTTCAGGAGCAGTTTCAACTATTTATTTGGAGTCTTACCGAAGGGTTCACAGTCCTTTGGCCTGCCCTGATACCTAAGAGGGTATTCACCCTCTTTATCCACATCTCACGTGCATTTCACCTGACTTTGTTTTACTGTCCTGAAGAAAGGCCAATGATCCATGTGACCACTTAGGCGCGAAACATGTCGACCTTTTAGTTACCTGGGCACATTGCGCCAATTGGGGTGACACATAAACCTACAGGTTTTTTATTCTGACAAGGGTACCATCACATTAAACACATCCCTTGGTTACCCTTAGTCAGTTTTAATACTTTGCATGCACTTCATTACCCTCCACATAGGAATCACCCCTCACACCTGCACACATCAACTGGCAGTTCTCAAAAGATCTCCGCTAAAGTGACTCTTCGAGGGAACCGTTGGCAATTGTAGCGCTGGCCCGACAAGGAGCAACTGCCACGGGTGTGTGAGGGCATTAAGAGGTACGACCTGCTCTTCCCTTTCACTGGTGGGTTCTAGACCTAGGAAATACCCTTTCCCCTCCTTCCTCTCTTTTCTTAGTGAGTGGGTGACATGCTGCACCCATCCTCCGGAACAGTGTCTGCTTATTTTGATTAGATGTTCTGTGTTAGGAGCACGGACACAGGACAATAATATGCTCCTGGTCTCCCCTCCCTTTATTGATACATGGTAACTTAGTCCCCTACATGTTTTAGGTCCCAAGAATAGTTATGTTCTTGAGCACAATCCCTTCAGCACTCTTTATCTGTAAAATCCCAAACCTCTTTTCTCACTGTATGTCTTAAATCAGATAATACATCATCTTTTGTAAGACCAGAAATTCATTTTTGTCATATGTGATTTAATTTTGAGCAGAGAGGACAGTGTCTATGCCACTCAGGAGTGACCAGGAGGCATGGAAGACGAATGCCCACCGATGTTGAGTGCTGCAGGAGAGATGATGATGACATTGGAGCTACAGCTATGAGGACCAGGCAACGCTGTGGAAAACCAGGAGACCTTAAATAGCTATCCCACGTGGGATGTCAAGAGTTGAAGGGTGGTGTCCGTTGGGAGCACTAACAAGCCTTGGAAACTGCAAACAACATGGAATGCGAATAAGGTGCAGTGTCGGAACCAGCAAGCAGGGGAGTCATGGCCGGCCCTGAGCAATCAAGGTAGCCTAAAGAAGTCAAAGATGACCCTCAAGAGGACCCACAGGCTGGAGGTACTGGAGTCTCCTGAGGACCTCGAGCATCTCACCAAAGAAGCAGGCCCACGGTGCGAGTGATGCAGTGAAGATGAAGATCTTGATCACTGAAGACTATTGAGATTGGGGCTACTTGGGGACTGAAGATCTTGGTGGAAGGAAGCCAACAAGCCTTTTCAACTGCAAGTCAACGTGGTGCACAGGGGTTTGGTTCCTGCAGCTCTGACGAGGAATACTGGCCTCAAACTTGGTGAGAGGACATGACAGGCCGGCAAGGGATGTGAAGAACCACCACTTGTGTTGCTGAGCCTTTCAGAGTATGTTGGAGCCCAGGATCAGCAGATCGGTCAGCTTAGTTGCAGGGCCTGCAGATGCAGGGAAGTGACTCCTTCACTTTAAGGGAGAATCCTTCAGGTGTCTTGGATGCCCACAGGCCTTGGAATGTACCTGTATGGTCCACAGGCATAGACGTTGCAGCAGATGAGCAGGGTGATGAGATCAGGAGCAGCAGGAGTCTTTCCAATTGCAGCATTGATGCCCAGAGCAAAGTCCAGAGATGTCCAGAGTGCCCAGACAGTTGAAGAAGAAGTGGTGTCTGAAATTAATCTTGCCCTATGACTAATCTAGGGGCCCACCCTCAGGTAGGGCCTTAAGTACCGTAAGAAAAGGTTTGGGACAATTCATGGTTCCGTCCCAGGGAAGGGGTCGGACAGTGAGGAGGATACTCCCATGTCCTTTGTCCAGTTTCATGCCAGAGCGGGAGCTAACGGTTCTCTGAACTGGTTTGAATTGGACTATGCGAAGAGGGGACCAAATGTACCCTTTAAGCAGACTGAGTGTCGCTGCCAAGTGCCCCCACCCGGCCCCAGTACACTAAACCCTGTCTGGGAAGTGGTCACACCTCCCTGTAACAGGGTACCTATTGTTCTGCCTTCCCCTGATCAAGCTTGGTCAGCAACAGGAGGGCAAAATTGCGTCGCTGGTCGTCAGCAGCCATGATGTGCTGTCCTGGTCTAGAAGACTGCTACTGGGAGCAGTGAGAAGCTCCTGTAGGAGCTCTACAGTGCATGGAATCATACTCCAACACCAACATGTTTGATACCAAATATGATAGGGTTCGTTACAGCCAGTTTCGAGATGGCCATTGCTTAATGACACAGTGCCCTCTAAATGTTATATGGCTGTCTCACAGCCCAGGAAAATGGACTCCGTAGGCTCTAGGGGTTGCCTGCTCATGCAGGGGCACCTTCACACTTCGAGCCAAACACCCTGCCTTCAGGATTAGTAGGTCTGCTTAATGGGTGACTTATAGGTTTTAAGTGCAGTGACCTTAGATATAGGGAAACTCTTTCGTAAGTGGTGCTATCCCCAGCTTACACAGGCTTCAATTTCAAGCCCGTAGTTACAAATTGAGTGGTCTCCCATGGGTCTCATAATACATGTTTCAGCCCATGAGGGACCCCTGGTGTACCTATGCCCTGGGTACCTTAGTACTATGTACTAGGGAGTGGTAAGTGTACACTAGTGTTCAATCAGGGATGTACCTAAGTACTTAACCATACCAATTTAGGGGGGAAAGCACAGAGACTGGGGTCCTGGTTGACAGGATCCTGGTCAGACTAGTCAGAAACAGCATTACATCAAGCAAACAGTGGGGGTAACCCTAAAAGCAGATCCTACTTTCCTACACAGAGCAAGTCTCTTCCTAATAAATACATTAACAGGGCTAATTTGACATATTATACTTTCTGGATTATTTTTAATTAGGCTAATGTTTCAGGAAAATTTGCTGAAACCTGATTAGTAAGCTGCTTATTACTGATGCCTGCAACTTGGATTTGTTTTTCTGAGAAGGGTCGGTTTGGAACCTTATGATTCAAACCGTGGAATTGGTAGCACTTGTACTTATAAAATGTTATTGGATGACCATTCACCTCACCTTCTACATATGGCCTGCTCGGGTCTACCTCTAAGACCGCACCAAGCATGCAATTGCAACTGATTCAGTCTAATAGAAACTACATTCAGAGTTCCTAATGTTGTTGAAAATTGGGGAAAACCATTATTAGTGGTATATCACTGGAGCTAATGGCACATTCACAATGAATTGCCCTTGAGGCTGCATAGAGCTCAGTTGGACTGGGACCATTGACGGAGGACGGAAACGCTACGAGCGATAAATGTAATAGTGATGCTTTGTATGTGGGTTAGGGAGTAGATGGCTCATGTGATTCTGGGTAACTAATTCTTGTACGTTTGAAAACAGCAACTTAAGAAAATGCTCCAGAAGACCCTAGCACCATGTTTGGTGGGATAAATCACACATTTAATGTGTCACGCTACCAATGTGCACATTATTTTCGGGCAGGTATTCTTTGACTACACTCCCAAAGTGCTACATATTCCCACCAGGGACTCGCACACTATAAAAGACTTGGCAACATAACACAGTACTCCTCACCTCTCTGTAAACCCCTCTGACAGCCACTACATCTGTTTTAATTGTTTAGTTTATTTCTACTGTTTTAATTCAGTGCTGACATGTCGCCTCGCTGTTGCAAGACTATATAAACACATTTATGGAAGGTTCGGTCTTAGTGCACATATGAGAGACGAACATGCATATAATAACGTATGACATGCTTGGCAAGATGACTGACTGAATTAAGGCTGCCGTTTCCACTCCCAGTAGCTAAAATGCACCAACAGTTATGCTAAGAAATACCCTAGTTCATTAGGAGAGATACCAATCGACTGGTACCTAGGCACCTGAAGTGATATGAAAGTTGTTCTGTTGATTCCCAACAAGACAGACTTGCTTTGAATGCTTCTAAGGTCTGTAAATAAAGTACCAGTAAATTAGTTAACATCTTTTCTTGACAATGCTGAGAAACAGAACCATGTTATGAAGTACTAGAAATATCATTATAAATAATAGAGACATATTTCCATAATATAATTCTGGCACTTTGGTAAGGGAGGATACATGGTGCATAGTACGTGAGTTTGGAGTAGAACTGACGAGTAAGGTTTAGAGCTTCACCAGGGGAAATGTGATGAAGGACGGGAGTAAAGACCTTTTTAGGATGTCACTTTCAATGAGTGGAGGATGTCAGCAGGTTTTGTGAGGGACAGGGTTTGAAAGATGAACATTGCAGGATTCTCTACAGACAGGGGAGTGTAAGGAGAAGAAGCGGGCTAGATGCATTTGGAATACTGTCAGGTCTTCCATATTTTCCTCACTGATCTGGTGGATGGCATTGCATTATTCTGTGAACTGTGGGTGTGGACAATCAGGCAACAGTTGATGCAGAGCTTGATTATCTTCTGTTGGCAGTGGCATTGATTGCATCCTTATGGTATTTAGCTTTGACTGATAATGTCATTGGAGGTTCTGGTTTTCTTCCATTTGCTTTCTGGTCTACAGACAGAGACAGTGGTTCTCTAAAAGAGCTTTGGCATTCCAGGATCTTGAAGGATCTGGCTTAAACTTGCATGGCTTAGTTGCAGCGTGATTCTCAAGAAATGCATAAACATTTTTTTTCTTAGAAGAGTGTTGATTTTTGGGTGTGAATTCGCCAGGGCGTTGGATGAGTTTAAGCATTAGTTTGTTGAGGCAGAAATCTTTGAAGGATTTGAGTGCTTGTTCTCCTTTGGATGGACCTATGTGTTATTGGCAGAGCACTTAGCAGGGTGGTAAGGATGGGCAGGTGGCAGTTCCAGTTCTGTGGCATGGTATGTTTGCATTGGATTATTGGTGATGTTGGTGATGTTGAGTATTTGACATTTGGAATATGTTGGCTGGGTGTCTTGCATTACCACGTTGAGTGTGTCAGTGTGTTCAGGAGAATGTATCTTGGGTTTTTTTGTGCTTGATTTCTCTGGAAGGTTGAAGTCACCAAGCAGAGAGGAACACGCTTGAGGGATAGATGATGATGTTGACAGGCTGAGAATCCATCTGTGAAGTCCATGTTGGGTCTGGGAGTCCTTAGATGAGGTAGAAGGAGTTGGACTAAGCTGCAGAGTGTGGGAAGTAGTATGAGGAACCTCATGGATTTTAGCATTGCCTACTTGCTTTGGATACAGGACCAGAAGGAATTTGGGATAATGGTGAGTCTTCCTCCCATCTTCTATGTTCTTTGAACCTTGTCATGCATAGGTTTTCTTTATTTGCCTTTCCCCTTATCCTTTGAGACCCACCCAGCCCTGCCCATTGGCCCGTTAGCAATGTATTGGTGTATAAAGCAACAGATTTGTGGTGCAGAATGCCGCAAGGGGCAAAGTAATGTAAACTGGGGCAAATTATTGCAAATCTGAAACATTGTAACTGAAATGTTCACTACCTAAATTGTCAGTTAGAGAATCATGTGGATTATCCTGATGTATCTATCCTGTTGAAGCTGTTGGTGTCATATAGTTCCTACTAATCTGTAGGATCTGTGCATTGTATGGACAATATAAACTAAGGACTTGGTGTCAAGACTCATTCCAGACACCCCCGCAGGATAGGTCTGCCTATAGACTAGCTAGCTCACAGTGCCACTGTAAGCCCCCTAACCTACCAAGGAGCGAACAGTTTCTGGCAACCACTGAACATGACAACTCTGATTACTCAGGGATCGTGGAAACAGTACAGAATATTTTGCACAGTCACTCGCGCTAACTTTCTCTCAGAGAATTATACAGAATAGACAGTGGGATATTTTCAAGAATATTTATTGGGCCAAAGTTATTCTTACATAATATACGTGTACTGCAATGATTAGTAGACAGAAGCAAATAAAAGAGATTACAAGCACCAAAAGAGTGAACAGTAGATCCATTTCTACCATGTGCTAAAGCAATGAATATAAGTAGGCATCTATAGAATATATGAATCTATTGTACTCCTACGATGCAGACCCTAATCTGAGTGTGCCTAGAGTGTATATGGGTGTAGAGCCATGAATCCCCCCTAGGGACGACCCAACCCCATCATGGGCGAAAGTGAAGGACCGGGTCTTGGTCTTGAGTTGGACATCCCTAATGAAATGTCAGATCAGTGCGTGGTGATTTCTCAGTGTGCAGGGACCTTCAATGTCAGAGGAGGTGCCTTGTCTACCAATCTATCGGGATGCTACATATTTATAATAAAAAAGCAGCCTTTGCGATGTGCGCACTGGATTAGTGATGTAAGGATAGCGTTGTTGCCCCGTGGATAAAGATAGGAAGACTTTTGTACCTAGTGCACAGAGAGGCCTAGTACATGATGTTTAAGGCATCGTGATAATATGTTGTGCAAAGCTGGATGTGTAAACAAAGTTAGTTTCCGAGAAACGAATCCAATATTGTTGTGCATGCAAATGTGTGTAAAGGTTTTTTGCTCAAATGTTATTTTCTAGGACAATGTAAGGAATAAAACAGTTGGTAGTAGCGTTCTCTGAGAGGGAAAAACCGCACATCAAAAAAGACAGTATGAAAAATAGCAATCACAAGAGTGAAAAGTACAGATCGCATTGCTAACCATGCGCTCTCTGGGTCACATGACACTCACGCTTCTACTTCAATATCCAAGATGGCCACGCCAGTCACACTTGTTCACATTATGGGCGGCCACACGCGCGGTTGGTGTGGAGTCTACTTTATATCGAAGGTGAGTATCTGCTTGTTACACAGTTAAGATTGACTACAGTGAACATTTTGTGGGCACGGACAACAATTTGAGTTTTTGTCATATGCAGGCGACGGACGTATCATGGTCTGGCCTTTCGTTGCTCTTTCACCACGTCGCAAGTATGTGCTCTACTAGAGAACATTACAGATTGCTTATTTGATGAAGGACGTTACTGCGGTTAACACACAATAGCTTTTCTTTGCACTAGCGGTTATATTCTTGGATGAGTAACTCGTCAGATTGTTGATTTTATCACAAGGTACTTATTAGACCTATAGGGGCCACTTTTCAATTTACTTGATGTTGCAGGACTTTTTCGCAGTTGGCCACGAACAACGGTGCATTTGTTTGATACGGTTGCAGCGACACATCTTCTCTTTTTTGCAATAGCAACTATTGTTTGTGGTGAACATAGGTGCACCTTGTTGATTTGTTTATTTCCTAGGCGCACATTAGGCTTGTGCTATGTCCAATTTTTATCTTACTCTATGCTGCAGGACCTTTTTGCAAACAAAACAAGTGATGGACCGAATGTGGATCAATGTCACACATTCAACCCAGTCCAAAGATCTGGGCCCAAATCCATCTTTTTTTTGCACTCCACACCACCCTGGGTTAGACAATGGCGATATGCAAATCAGCTCTGACCCTGTGCCCCATGGGAACAGTCCAGTCCGAACGACAAAAGCCATGTCCTTCCCAGAACGGAATCAAGCATCCGAGGACCGGACTGGTTTCGAGGTAAAACCTCTCATCAGCCCGGCTAGCTTGACTCCAGTGGTGTGGAGTGCCTGGGACCCACGTCTGAGCATCCCCAGCGCACTTATGGCGAATTTGCAAACAAAACAAGTGATGGACCGAATGTGGATCAATGTCACACATTCAACCCAGTCCAAAGATCTGGGCCCAAATCCATAGTTTTTTTGCACTCCACACCACCCTGGGTTAGACAATGGCGATATGCAAATCAGCTCTGACCCTGTGCCCCATGGGAACAGTCCAGTCCGAACTACAAAAGCCATGTCCTTCCCAGAACGGAATCAAGCATCCGAGGACCGGACCGGTTTCGAGGTAACACCTCTCATCAGCCCGGCTAGCTTGACTCCAGTGGTGTGGAGTGCCTGGGACCCACGTCTGAGCATCCCCAGCGCACTTATGGCGAATTTGCAAACAAAACAAGTGATGGACCGAATGTGGATCAATGTCACACATTCAACCCAGTCCAAAGATCTGGGCCCAAATCCATCGTTTTTTTGCACTCCACACCACCCTGGGTTAGACAATGGCGATATGCAAATCAGCTCTGACCCTGTGCCCCATGGGAACAGTCCAGTTCGAACTACAAAAGCCATGTCCTTCCCAGAACGGAATCAAGCATCCGAGGACCGGACCGGTTTCGAGGTAACACCTCTCATCAGCCCGGCTAGCTTGACTCCAGTGGTGTGGAGTGCCTGGGACCCACGTCTGAGCATCCCCAGCGCACTTATGGCGAATTTGCAAACAAAACAAGTGATGGACCGAATGTGGATCAATGTCACATATTCAACCCAGTCCAAAGATCTGGGCCCAAATCCATCGTTTTTTTGCACTCCACATCACCCTGGGTAAGACAATGGCGATATGCAAATCAGCTCTGACCCTGTGCCCCATGGGAACAGTCCAGTCCGAACTACAAAAGCCATGTCCTTCCCAGAACGGAATCAAGCATCCGAGGACCAGACCGGTTTCTAGGTAACACCTCTCATCAGCCCGGCTAGCTTGACTCCAGTGGTGTGGAGTGCCTGGGACCCACGTCTCAGCATCCCCAGCGCACTTATGGCGAATTTGCAAACAAAACAAGTGATGGACCGAATGTGGATCAATGTCACCCATTCAACCCAGTCCAAAGATCTGGGCCCAAATCCATTGTTTTTTTGCGCTCCACACCACCCTGGGTTAGACAATGGCGATATGCAAATCAGCTCTGACCCTGTGCCCCATGGGAACAGTCCAGTCCGAACTACAAAAGCCATGTCCTTCCCAGAACGGAATCAAGCATCCGAGGACCGGACCGGTTTCGAGGTAACACCTCTCATCAGCCCGGCTAGCTTGACTCCAGTGGTGTGGAGTGCCTGGGACCAACGTCTGAGCATCCCCAGCGCACTTATGGCGAATTTGCAAACAAAACAAGTGATGGACCGAATGTGGATCAATGTCACACATTCAACCCAGTCCAAAGATCTGGGCCCAAATCCATCGTTTTTTTGCACTCCACACCACCCTGGGTTAGACAATGGCGATATGCAAATCAGCTCTGACCCTGTGCCCCATGGGAACAGTCCAGTCCGAACTACAAAAGCCTTGTCCTTCCCAGAACGGAATCAAGCATCCGAGGACCGGACCGGTTTCGAGGTAACACCTCTCATCAGCCCGGCTAGCTTGACTCCAGTGGTGTGGAGTGCCTGGGACCCACGTCTGAGCATCCCCAGCGCACTTATGGCGAATTTGCAAACAAAACAAGTGATGGACCGAATGTGGATCAATGTCACACATTCAACCCAGTCCAAAGATCTGGGCCCAAATCCATCGTTTTTTTGCACTCCACACCACCCTGGGTTAGACAATGGCGATATGCAAATCAGCTCTGACCCTGTGCCCCATGGGAACAGTCTAGTCCGAACTACAAAAGCCATGTCCTTCCCAGAACGGAATCAAGCATCCGAGGACCGGACCGGTTTCGAGGTAACACCTCTCATCAGCCCGGCTAGCTTGACTCCAGTGGTGTGGAGTGCCTGGGATCCACGTCTGAGCATCCCCAGCGCACTTATGGCGAATTTGCAAACAAAACAAGTGATGGACCGAATGTGGATCAATGTCACACATTCAACTCAGTCCAAAGATCTGGGCCCAAATCCATCGTTTTTTTGCACTCCACACCACCCTGGGTTAGACAATGGCGATATGCAAATCAGCTCTGACCCTGTGCCCCATGGGAACATTCCAGTCCGAACTACAAAAGCCATGTCCTTCCCAGAACGGAATCAAGCATCCGAGGACCAGACCGGTTTCGAGGTAACACCTCTCATCAGCCCGGCTAGCTTGACTCCAGTGGTGTGGAGTGCCTGAGACCCACGTCTGAGCATCCCCAGCACACTTATGGCGAATTTGCAAACAAAACAAGTGATGGACCGAATGTGGATCAATGTCACACATTCAACCCAGTCCAAAGATCTGGGCCCAAATCCATCGTTTTTTTGCACTCCACACCACCCTGGGTTAGACAATGGCGATATGCAAATCAGCTCTGGCCCTGTGCCCCATGGGAACAGTCCAGTCCGAACTACAAAAGCCATGTCCTTCCCAGAACGGAATCAAGCATCCGAGGACCGGACCGGTTTCGAGGTAACACCTCTCATCAGCCCGGCTAGCTTGACTCCAGTGGTGTGGAGTGCCTGGGACCCACGTCTGAGCATCCCCAGCGCACTTATGGCGAATTTGCAAACAAAACAAGTGATGGACCGAATGTGGATCAATGTCACACATTCAACCCAGTCCAAAGATCTGGGCCCAAATCCATCGTTTTTTTGCACTCCACACCACCCTGGGTTAGACAATGGCGATATGCAAATCAGCTCTGACCCTGTGCCCCATGGGAACAGTCCAGTCCGAACTACAAAAGCCATGTCCTTCCCAGACCGGAATCAAGCATCCGAGGACCGGACCGGTTTCGAGGTAACACCTCTCATCAGCCCGGCTAGCTTGACTCCAGTGGTGTGGAGTGCCTGGGACCCACGTCTGAGCATCCCCAGCGCACTTATGGCGAACTTGCAAACAAAACAAGTGATGGACCGAATGTGGATCAATGTCACACATTCAACCCAGTCCAAAGATCTGGGCCCAAATCCATCGTTTTTTTGCACTCCACACCACCCTGGGTTAGACAATGGCGATATGCAAATCAGCTCTGACCCTGTGCCCCATGGGAACAGTCCAGTCCGAACTACAAAAGCCATGTCCTTCCCAGAACGGAATCAAGCATCCGAGGACCGGACCGGTTTCGAGGTAACACCTCTCATCAGCCCGGCTAGCTTGACTCCAGTGGTGTGGAGTGCCTGGGACCCACGTCTGAGCATCCCCAGCGCACTTATGGCGAATTTGCAAACAAAACAAGTGATGGACCGAATGTGGATCAATGTCACATATTCAACCCAGTCCAAAGATCTGGGCCCAAATCCATCGTTTTTTTGCACTCCACATCACCCTGGGTAAGACAATGGCGATATGCAAATCAGCTCTGACCCTGTGCCCCATGGGAACAGTCCAGTCCGAACTACAAAAGCCATGTCCTTCCCAGAACGGAATCAAGCATCCGAGGACCAGACCGGTTTCTAGGTAACACCTCTCATCAGCCCGGCTAGCTTGACTCCAGTGGTGTGGAGTGCCTGGGACCCACGTCTCAGCATCCCCAGCGCACTTATGGCGAATTTGCAAACAAAACAAGTGATGGACCGAATGTGGATCAATGTCACCCATTCAACCCAGTCCAAAGATCTGGGCCCAAATCCATCGTTTTTTTGCGCTCCACACCACCCTGGGTTAGACAATGGCGATATGCAAATCAGCTCTGACCCTGTGCCCCATGGGAACAGTCCAGTCCGAACTACAAAAGCCATGTCCTTCCCAGAACGGAATCAAGCATCCGAGGACCGGACCGGTTTCGAGGTAACACCTCTCATCAGCCCGGCTAGCTTGACTCCAGTGGTGTGGAGTGCCTGGGACCAACGTCTGAGCATCCCCAGCGCACTTATGGCGAATTTGCAAACAAAACAAGTGATGGACCGAATGTGGATCAATGTCACACATTCAACCCAGTCCAAAGATCTGGGCCCAAATCCATCGTTTTTTTGCACTCCACACCACCCTGGGTTAGACAATGGCGATATGCAAATCAGCTCTGACCCTGTGCCCCATGGGAACAGTCCAGTCCGAACTACAAAAGCCTTGTCCTTCCCAGAACGGAATCAAGCATCCGAGGACCGGACCGGTTTCGAGGTAACACCTCTCATCAGCCCGGCTAGCTTGACTCCAGTGGTGTGGAGTGCCTGGGACCCACGTCTGAGCATCCCCAGCGCACTTATGGCGAATTTGCAAACAAAACAAGTGATGGACCGAATGTGGATCAATGTCACACATTCAACCCAGTCCAAAGATCTGGGCCCAAATCCATCGTTTTTTTGCACTCCACACCACCCTGGGTTAGACAATGGCGATATGCAAATCAGCTCTGACCCTGTGCCCCATGGGAACAGTCTAGTCCGAACTACAAAAGCCATGTCCTTCCCAGAACGGAATCAAGCATCCGAGGACCGGACCGGTTTCGAGGTAACACCTCTCATCAGCCCGGCTAGCTTGACTCCAGTGGTGTGGAGTGCCTGGGATCCACGTCTGAGCATCCCCAGCGCACTTATGGCGAATTTGCAAACAAAACAAGTGATGGACCGAATGTGGATCAATGTCACACATTCAACTCAGTCCAAAGATCTGGGCCCAAATCCATCGTTTTTTTGCACTCCACACCACCCTGGGTTAGACAATGGCGATATGCAAATCAGCTCTGACCCTGTGCCCCATGGGAACATTCCAGTCCGAACTACAAAAGCCATGTCCTTCCCAGAACGGAATCAAGCATCCGAGGACCGGACCGGTTTCGAGGTAACACCTCTCATCAGCCCGGCTAGCTTGACTCCAGTGGTGTGGAGTGCCTGAGACCCACGTCTGAGCATCCCCAGCACACTTATGGCGAATTTGCAAACAAAACAAGTGATGGACCGAATGTGGATCAATGTCACACATTCAACCCAGTCCAAAGATCTGGGCCCAAATCCATCGTTTTTTTGCACTCCACACCACCCTGGGTTAGACAATGGCGATATGCAAATCAGCTCTGGCCCTGTGCCCCATGGGAACAGTCCAGTCCGAACTACAAAAGCCATGTCCTTCCCAGAACGGAATCAAGCATCCGAGGACCGGACCGGTTTCGAGGTAACACCTCTCATCAGCCCGGCTAGCTTGACTCCAGTGGTGTGGAGTGCCTGGGACCCACGTCTGAGCATCCCCAGCGCACTTATGGCGAATTTGCAAACAAAACAAGTGATGGACCGAATGTGGATCAATGTCACACATTCAACCCAGTCCAAAGATCTGGGCCCAAATCCATCGTTTTTTTGCACTCCACACCACCCTGGGTTAGACAATGGCGATATGCAAATCAGCTCTGACCCTGTGCCCCATGGGAACAGTCCAGTCCGAACTACAAAAGCCATGTCCTTCCCAGAACGGAATCAAGCATCCGAGGACCGGACCGGTTTCGAGGTAACACCTCTCATCAGCCCGGCTAGCTTGACTCCAGTGGTGTGGAGTGCCTGGGACCCACGTCTGAGCATCCCCAGCGCACTTATGGCGAACTTGCAAACAAAACAAGTGATGGACCGAATGTGGATCAATGTCACACATTCAACCCAGTCCAAAGATCTGGGCCCAAATCCATCGTTTTTTTGCACTCCACACCACCCTGGGTTAGACAATGATATGATATGAATATGATATTCTGTCCATCACCGGTTTTGTTTGCAATTGCCGCCATAAGTGCGCTGGGGATGCTCAGACGTGGGTCCCAGGCACTCCACACCACTGGAGTCAAGCTAGCCGGGCTGATGAGAGGTGTTACCTCGAAACCGGTCCGGTCCTCGGATGCTTGATTCCGTTCTGGGAAGGACATGGCTTTTGTAGTTCGGACTGGACTGTTCCCATGGGGCACAGGGTCAGAGCTGATTTGCATATCGCCATTGTCTAACCCAGGGTGGTGTGGAGTGCAAAAAAACGATGGATTTGGGCCCAGATCTTTGGACTGGGGTGAATGTGTGACATTGATCCACATTCTGTCCATCACCTGTTTTGTTTGCAATTGCCGCCATAAGTGCGCTGGGGATGCTCAGACGTGGGTCCCAGGCACTCCACACCACTGGAGTCAAGCTAGCCGGGCTGATGAGAGGTGTTACCTCGAAACCGGTCCGGTCCTCGGATGCTTGATTCTGTTCTGGGAAGGACATGGCTTTTGTAGTTCGGACTGGACTGTTCCCATGGGGCACAGGGTCAGAGCTGATTTGCATATTGCCATTGTCTAACCCAGGGTGGTGTGGAGTGCAAAAAAACGATGGATTTGGGCCCAGATCTTTGGATTGGGGTGAATGTGTGACATTGATCCACATTCTGTCCATCACCTGTTTTGTTTGCAATTGCCGCCATAAGTGCGCTGGGGATGCTCAGACGTGGGTCCCAGGCACTCCACACCACTGGAGTCAAGCTAGCCGGGCTGATGAGAGGTGTTACCTCAACACCGGTCCTGTCCTCGGATGCTTGATTCCGTTCTGGGAAGGACATGGCTTTTGTAGTTCGGACTGGACTGTTCCCATGGGGCACAGGGTCAGAGCTGATTTGCATATCGCCATTGTCTAACCCAGGGTGGTGTGGAGTGCAAAAAAACGATGGATTTGGGCCCAGATCTTTGGACTGGGGTGAATGTGTGACATTGATCCACATTCTGTCCATCACCTGTTTTGATTGCAATTGCCACCATAAGTGCGCTGGGGATGCTCAGACGTGGGTCCCAGGCACTCCACACCACTGGAGTCAAGCTAGCCGGGCTGATGAGAGGTGTTACCTCGAAACCGGTCCGGTCCTCGGATGCTTGATTCCGTTCTGGGAAGGACATGGCTTTTGTAGTTCGGACTGGACTGTTCCCATGGGGCACAGGGTCAGAGCTGATTTGCATATCGCCATTGTCTAACCCAGGGTGGTGTGGAGTGCAAAAAAACGATGGATTTGGGCCCAGATCTTTGGACTGGGGTGAATGTGTGACATTGATCCACATTCTGTCCATCACCTGTTTTGTTTGCAGGACCTTTTTGCAGCAGATCATGATTGCCAGTGAACATTTTCACATCAGTGGGTGTATTGAGGTGAGTTGTGTAATTTGGCAGCATGATCATGTTGGGATTTCCCTGTGTAATATAATGGATGTTTGGATGCTATATAGACATGTGTTGGGTGTGGAGTTTCATTCTATTTAATGCATGCCTACTTAGCATATTACAAGGCAAGCCAGGTTAATACAACATTTTGTCTCATCTTCACCATGAGACACCTATGACCTTGGACCAAGAAAATTTGAGTTTTTTGATAGATCTGAATAGTTATGTTTGTATACTATTTGGTTGGTCTACATATGCAGGAATATATGTTTTTCTGCATACTAATGGCCCAGTGGACTTATGACAGCTGGTCTTTCGAATCTTGGTATTTATATATATATTCCATATCTATATATTTGAGATGTCCTAACATTTCCTTTACATTTCCAATAGTAAGCCAGTCCTATTACATGAACGTTTGAAGTTGACACAAGGTCTTTAATCATACTAATTATCCGTTGTGTTGTGGATCTTCTGCCTACAACATTGTTACTGCGTTTATACCACTCAGGGTCACTTCTTTCAACGCATCTTTTTTACTTGATATTTGGGCTTTCAGTGGGCCCAACAGTACCTCACATACCTTTCCCTACACAAATGATTATGGTTCTAATTTTCTCTGTCTTTGTCTTCTGATTACTAAATTGGTTATTCAAGGTTTTAGATGCTCAATTCTCTTGCTCTTTCTGGGTGCTGCATTTCTATTCCTGGATATTAATTACAGTTTCTTGAACTGTCACATGTAGTGACATCATTTTTTAGATCACGAGGTCTTGTCTTTTTCCATGGTTATGTTATGTTATATGTTATGTTATAAAGGATTTCTTACGCGCACTAATACTCAATGAGTGTCCTGTCGTGAGTGGGCAGAGGCAGAAAGGTGAGTCACTTAGATAGTAAGGCTAAACAAATGAGTTTTCAGACGTTTTTTAAAATGATGGAACTCTTGGATAAGCTGAAGATCAATAGGGAGCAAATTCCAGGCAGCAGCCGCTTTCACCGAAAGAGACTGGCCTCCTAAACGGACTCTGCGGAAGCGCGGGTCAATCATTCGGCGAGAGGAAGCAGCTTGCAGAAGTCGGGTAGGCACATAAAAGGTGAAGCGCTTCCTAAAATAGGCAGGACCGTGTCCCTGCAAGGCACAGTGGGCTAGGGTAATAGCTTTAAACTTCACTCGCTGCACCACCGGTAGCCAGTGCAGCTCCAGTAGATATTGCATAGCACTGGATCTACTCGTAGCATTGTTCAGCAGTCTGGCCATGGCATTCTGTATTGTTTGAAGCTTTTGCAGCAGGTAGCCCGGTAGGCCTATGAACAAAGCATTGGCATAGTCCAGCCGCAAGAGGATTAAAGCACGAGCCGCTGCCTCTTTAGCCACTCTCGGGAGCAGGGGGAAGACCCTTCTGAGTATTTTGAGGGTGTCAAAGCAGACCCCGGTCAATTTTTTAACATGATCAATAAACCAGAGGTCCTTGCTGAACCACACCCCCAGATTTTTTACGGGTGCAGCCTCAAAATGCGGGCAAGCAAAATCAGGCGGTCATAGCGCTTGTCTGAAGTCCGAGGGAAACTGGCCGTATAGAAGCACCTCAGACTTCTCCTCATTGCACTTCAGAGAGGCCTGGACTAGCCAGCAAAATACCGATGCAAGATGCGAATGAGCGGTGGTGGTGTCCAAGTCCGCGCCCTCCCATGTGAATAGCAGCTGCGTATCGTCAGCATACGCAATCACTTTTGCACCAAGCTTCTCTGCCAGGTATACCAGCGGGGTTAAGTAAATGTTAAATTGAAGGGGGCTCAGGGTGGAACCCTGCGGAACCCCCATAGCCAGATTCCTAAGAGAAGAAGAGCAGGAGGCCATGCAGACCTGCTGCGTGTGAGAGTCCAGAAAAGACCTGACCCACTCCCAGACCAAGCCAGAAATGCCAATAGCAGATAGCCGAGCCAGAAGCAGCTGGTGGGGCACCATATCGAAGGCGGCAGAGAGGTCGAGTAGAATCAGGGCGCCCTGCCGCCCCCGTCCAGACACTCCCTAATCGCCTCCGACATCTCCACCAGAGCGGTCTCCGTGCTATATGCAGATCTGAATCCCGACTGAGCTGGATGCAGAGCACATGAAGATTCCACAAAGTTCCCCAACTGCCTAAAGACCGCCTTTTCGCAGACCTTGGCCAAGGCTGGAAGTAGCGAAATCGGCCGGTAGCCGGGTCGAGTGAGGGTTTTTTAAGGAGGGGAAGAAATTTAGCCTGTTTCGACTGGGCTGGGACCAAAGTGGTCTGAAGGGAAAGATTCACTATGTCAGCCACTGCTGTGCAGACATCCCTAGCTACCCCTGCTAGAGCCCGTGCCTGACAAGGATCAGTTGGTGAGCCAGACTTGAGGGAGCCCAGGATGGCCTGGATGTCAGCCTTGGATACAGGTACAAAATAAGTAAACTGATAGGCGGCCGTACACAAAAAGGGAGGGAATCCAAGGGAAGGAGGCTCCCTGATTGATTCTAGGGTGTGAGCTGACACTGTCCTGAATCTTTGATATCTTGTACACAAAAAAAGTGGACAACTCCTCACACCATTGGTGTGAAACAGGCAGCACCCTTTGTTCCGCGAAGGGGGATAGAAAGCTCTTAATGATAGCAAAGATTTCCTTACTATTGTTCTGCGCTGAAGCAATCCTCCTGGCAAAGTAGCTGCTTTTGGCTAGCCTAATGGCTGTGTAGTAACCCCTCTGCGCCATGCGCAGCGTCCTCTTGGCCGACAGGCAATACTTCTGACGCCAAATGCATTCCAGCTTTTTACACCCCAGTTTCAAATCCTTGAGCTGATTAGAGAACCAGGGCTGTGAGGGGAGAGAACGTCGGTTGCGGCCTTGAATGGCTTTGGAACCATTTTGGACAAGCCCCTCCCCGAGCTAGACCGCTGCCTACGGTCCCGCCGGGTTCCGGGACTCACACAAGATGGTGCCCTGCCCTCCACAACAAATGGCACAAAGAGCCGTGGTAGACAGGGGCAGAGGGAGCACACTACAAGTCAAGGTAAGTGTGAGGGAAGAAAGAACTGTTGCCAGAAAGCGCACAATTTTAAAAAATGCCAAATATGCAAACGGAGTAAAAAGCAGCTAGCAGGTAGGGAGTGTGAGCAGAAGAGTAATCAATTCCACAGAGTGACTCGCAGTCTGCCCCAGCACACCAGCGAAGAGCGAGGAGCTGCCACCACCCTCGATCTACCACCAAGGTTGATATGATTGTAACTTTATTAGAGAGACTCTTTGTCTCAGTGACAGTACTAGTGTTTATATCAACACGTAGTATATATTGAATTTATTGATCGTATAAATGTCTATTTTTCCAGCCTTGAGAAAGGCTGAGTACAGATGTGTACAGACGAAACACGTGTTAGCTTCAGTGTTTGCTGAGAATTTCTTTAACATCAATAAAAATAATTTTTCAACAGAAGGTGTTCGTGGATTACCTCTTAAGCCCTGTACATGATTGGGACAATTATACTCGCCTTATGATTATATGGATCGATTATCTTAGGCTATGATGAACAAATGTCCAACACATCTGATTCACTACACGGGCCTAACTCGGGAATATAACATAGGGAGTTGCATTATGTATAAATAATGCTCTTTGTGAAGTGAGTTGTCTTGCGTGAGTTATGTGGATTGTTTTGCAGATTTTAATGGTGTATTTGTGTTTTCTTGCAGCATGCAGTTTAAAGTGAGTGAATTGTTCTGCTGAGCATGCAAATTGCAATGTTATCCCAGTCGTGTTTTGTTTTCTGTTTTTTGTTTTTGGTCCTCATTTGCCTCAAAATCACCTTCCATTGCACCTTCCATTGCAGAAGCTGAAATAGAAATAATAAGGAATAATACAAATAACACAAGTCTCTGTCAGCACAACTGTTAGCAAGATTTATTGGGGAAGAACAAATAATGCAAAAGTACGTGCAGCACGGAGGCAGACAATATAGATACTGAATGCCCAAAGATGTTACGTTGGTGACAGCTATTATAGGCTAAAACCACAAAGGATGCGGCATCATCACATACGTAGCAAAAATTAAGCCCTATCCATTTGACCAATTAGCAAAGGCCTAGATTGTGCTATACCTTTTAAGGTCCGAAATATACTGATGCTAACCATGTGTCCCAAGTGGGCAGCTATGGGGACTTTCCACTGTAATGTAATCTATCAACGTTAGTACCTTCCCAGTTAATTATTGCAACATAATAGAAAGGACCAGACATATTGCAAAATGTGCTATGCTGAAATGTCTGTGTCTACATGAGCATTTCCCTGTCACGTATTATTCTTGAGCAAATATTGTGTTACAAAAGCTGTGTCTCTGAAGCAAATGGAAAAGTACAAGCATTTTGTGTACAGCTTTTTATGTCAACTTAGCAGGGCCTAAAAGCTTACAGCATTTGGTATCATACAAGAAAGATGGCTTCTACACCATAGCATGTCTTTTCCATTTCTTACCCTTATGCTAGAAGAGAAAAATCGGTTCTGCCCTTCAATGGCAACCTTACTTCTGCACTTCTTTATCCACCATGCAGACGTTACCTGGTAGGATAAGTGCCGGCTGAAGCAATTTAGGCGCAATCATAGGACCAATCAACAATCACTTAACCCTCTGTGTCTAGCCATATAGTTAGAGGGAGGCAAAAATCATACATTTTCTTTCCATGGTCTACCACATCAAATCTGATAATGTTATTAAGTGACTGTATCCAATCCTTATAGAAAGGGCTATTTGAGTCCACCCACGTCCTACAAATCTCTCTGTATGCCAACAACATTACATAAAACAGCAATTTCGACTGCTCTCTACTAACTTTTGATTGTACATTGAGTAATCCAAAAAAGACAAAGATAGCCTTACCTGAATTTGAAGCTTAAGAATATGGGACAAAGCCTTACTCACGTCTTCCTGAAATGGCTGTATTTTTGGGCATTGCACAAACATGTGTACGTTGTCTGCTTTTTTTGACCACATTTAGAACATGCTAAAATTCCACCGCTCCCAAATCTCGACAATCTGAGTGAAGTCCAGTATGCCCTATGGATTGAAAACAGATGGTACATTCTTAAATAGGCAGGTTTAACTACTTTACATAGAATAGTCACAGATACATGCCATAAGCTTTCCAGCGAGGACTCCGGCAAGTATTCTCCCCAAGGCTCTTGTGGCAGCAGAACATCCCCTCGGTCATATCGATCATCAACCAATACCAAATTGAAATTTCTTTCTTCTTGGGTATATCCAGCATCAGTTTTTCCTGCAATTCCTTAGGGCCCACTATTTTAGTGCTAGGAGATTGGAACCAGCTCTGGATTTGTAGAAATTTAAATCTCAGCACTGTATCATCAGTTCTTTCTAGGCATATCTCCCATGTTATCAATTGTCCTTCCTCCATATAATGTTCCCATCTCAGCACACCTGCTTCCCTCAAGGGACATGCCAATTTGTCCTTCGTCCAATCCGGAGAGTCCAGAGAGTCCCAGATTGGAGCAAAGTTCCTGAAGTATGGTAATTTTATATTTCTCTTAATAAGATATAATGTTTCCGCCTTGCCCTGTAATAATTTCAGTCTCACCTTTTAAGTATATGGGGTCTGTGAATGTCTGCGTATACCCAACCTTTCACATCTTTTAGCATTGCAGAGAGCAACCTACTTATTTCTGAACACAGAGGTATAGCCAAGAGCATTTTCCCATTCTTAATCAGAAACGCCCAGGCATACAATTGTAAGTCCGTCAGGGCTAAATCCCTTCTCTCTATTTTCCTTCTCATTTTCTTCTGTGGAATGCGCGGCCCTTTGGATGACCATATAAAGCTACTAATATGGACCTGCAGCTGTCCAAACCACTCGTTTTTAAAAGGTATTGATATTGCATTGAATAAAAATGTAAACTTTGTGAGAATAAACATTTTTACCAGATAGGCTCTTCCAAAAATGGTTAAGGGCAAATGATACCAACTCGCCATTAGGTTACAAACTTCTCTCTCAGTTTTATCAAAATTTACCTTTGAGAGTTCAGTAATATCCTGTGTTATACCGACCCCCCAAGTACCTCTTCTCCTTATTAACTTTCTCATTCCCTTTCTCTGCATTCCAGACCATTATCTCAGTCTTTTCTCTCTTAATCTCATAACTCGTGATCCAGCCATAATCCAATGTCATCTTAATAACATGCGTCAATGTAGCCCGCAGATCAGATGTATAAACCAGGAGATCATCAGTGTATAACGCTATTTTCTTCTTCCAACCATAGCATCTAAAAGGAGAAATCCCTAGCTCACTTCTGATTCTTCTAGCCAGAGGTTCGATGTATAAATCAAACAATAAAGGCGACAGGGGGCAACCTTGTCTCATCCCTCTGGTTATTTTAAATGAGAGCGTAAAAATCCCATTCACAAGCAATTTCCCATATGGGAAGTTATGTATTTCAGCAAGTGACTTACAAAACCTAGCTCCTAAGTTTAGAGATTTCATGACCGTTTGCAAGAATGAATGAATGAATGAAAAGGGATTTATTCAGCGCGACATTGCCCATAGGCGTCAAGGCGCTAACGATGGTATAGGCTGTGAGGTAAGGGGGAGAAATTACAGATAGGTCTCCTTGAAGAACCAGGTCTTCAGGGCCTTTCGAAAGAGAGAGTAAGCCGACTGACCTTTAATATCTGCCGGAAGGGTATTCCAGATCTTGGGGACAAGGGAGAGGAAAGACCTCCCACCCCATCTGGCTTTGTAGGTTCTGGGGATCACAAGAAGATTTTTGTTGGCAGATCGAAGGACCCTGCCAGGGGTATAGGGTGTTAGCAAGGATTTGAGATCTTCCGATCCACCGGCATACAAGGCACGGTGAGTAAGACAAAGAACCTTGAACTCTATCCTGGCACGCATAGGGAGCCAATGAAGATCCCTCCTGATGGAGGTTGCTAATGAAAGTCTGGGGGCGTTAGCGACAAACCGAGCAGCTGCATTTTGTACCACTTGTAGGCGTTGTACCTGCTGTTTATTGATACCCAAGTATAGTGCATTACAATAATCTAACCTAGAGGAGATTAGTGCTACTGTAACAGTTGTCCGGGCCTCTGGGGAAAGATAGTGCACCAACTTCCTCAGGGTTCTAAGGGCTCCACAACAAGTGGAGATCATCCTGCTGACCTGTTTGTCGAAAGAGAGTTTATTGTCAAAAATGAAACCCAGATTTCGAGCGGACTGGGAGGGCTTTGGACAAACCCCAAGAGCAGGAGGCCACCAGTCCATATCTCTTCCTTGCCTCCGAAGATCAACACCTCTGTTTTTTCTCCATTTAATTTGAGGAAATTCCTCACCATCCAGCCAGCAACTGCTTCCATGCAGTTTCTGAAATTCCGGGCTGTGATGTCGACAGAATGTGAGAGGGAGATCATGATCTGGGTATCATCGGCATAGGATAAAAATTCCAGCCCAAAAAATCTTACGAGTCTGGCAAGCGGTGTCACATAAATGTTAAAGAGTGTGGGGCTCAGGGATGACCCCTGAGGAACCCCACACTGCACCGGTTTTGCTGGCGAGAGAAAGTCGCCCAGCTTGACCCTTTGTACACGGTCATCCAAAAAAGATTTCAATAGGCTGAGGGCCGGCCTGTTCACTCCTATCTCCTTGAAGCGTTTGACTAAGATGGAGGGAGATAGGGTGTCAAATGGGGCTGTAAGGTCGAGCAGGACCAGAAGGGTAGTCTGGCCACTGTCGACCTTAGCACGGATGTTATTGGTGACAACTGTGGGAGCGGACTCGGTGCTATGAGCCCAAGAGCATCTAATTTACACGTTCAAATGCTTTTGTAGCATCTAGAGCTATTACTGCCAAAGGAAGGTTATGAACAGTGCGAAATGTATTGAGCCAATAAAAACATATATATCAGCTCATGTAACGGCCTCCCTGGAAGGACACCTGTAAGGCTGAGGCCATGGAGAGATGGGGCAGGTTCTTCAGGGGGGGGGATGATCGGATGATGGGCACTGGGTGAAGAGTATGTGGGAAAAAATAAAAAAAAGGAAGATCAGATGCTTGAGAATCACCTGACACTAATCTTGATGCAAAGAAGGAAGTGTGTAGATCAAATTGCACAAATTAAGATTCGGTCTTGGAATATGAATGGGTTATGGGTAAGGGGAAAGTGAAGGAGGGAAAGGCTACGGCAGTATATAAGAGATTGGCTTGCTCAGGTAATAATATTAAAAGGGTCATTCTTGATGAAGAAAGAATGTCTGGAGGTTTTCAAGGCAAACAGATGGGTGCAACAAGTAGTATGCACAAAGCTCTCATCAGTTACAAAAGGGGCGGCTAGTTTGTTAAAGCAAGATGCCAAGATCACCATTACAGAGTGTATTTCAGATAGTGCAGGAAAATGGGTCATAGCAAAACTGATGATATCTGGGCAAGGCTTTACATTGTTGGGGTATTATGGTCCAAAAAAGAATGAAACAACTCCTCTTAAAGAGAGTTGATGAACTTCCCTGACCCAATCATTATAGCTGGAGACTTTAATGCAGTTTTGGACAGCATATTAGATAGATCAACTAAAAGAAGAGCAGCAGTTAACCAAAAGATGGCGTAAAAATTATGGTGTAACCAACAAGGAAAGACATAAACTCTGCATTGCAAGCTATAAACAAATGTTACTAGAGGCTAAAAGACAGTTTTTTTCATTGCAGATAACATTAGCAAAGTCAAACTCAAAGGAACTGTTTAATGCCATTAAAAAACTGTCTACTCCAACTGCTCCTAGAAGCCACAGTAATCTTTCAATCTGTAATGAAATTGCTGATTTCTTCAAGAACAAAGTGGAGGTTATATTTTCCTTCTTCTCTAAAGCCAATAAAATGATACAGTCAAACCCTAACATGAGCAGGTTAGACAGTAGTGACTTCTCATTGGCAGTTGATCAATTCTCATCAGTGGAGGTATCAGAGACAGTTAAGGTTTTAACCTTGATTCGTTCAGGAGCCCCTAATGATCCATGCCCTGCTTGGATCATTAAACAAATACCCGAAGTGATAGGAATGGCCCTGACCCCCTTGCTGAATGTGGTCCTTAAATCCGGTGTATTCCCTAAAATCTGGAAGCAAGCCTCTGTGCTTCTGCTTCTGAAGAAACAGAATTTGGACCCGAAAGATCCCAACAACTATAGGCCTATCTCGCGGCTTCCTCCGCCTGCTAAGATCTTGGAGAAGGTAATGAACATCCGACTCAGTGCGTTTCTCCAGCGTAATAACTCCCTTGACCCATCACAATAGGGGTTCAGGGCTGATCACAGCACTGAGTTGGCTATGTTGAAATCCACTGAAGAAATTAGAGAGGCTGTAGATGGAGGAGGTAGTGCTGTTTTGATCCTATTGGACTTGTCCGCAGCCTTTGACATGGTCCATCATAAGTTATTGATGGACCGAGATAGGTGTCGAAGGCCTAGCGTGGAAACTCCTTCAATCTTTTTTAGTTGATAGGATTCAAACCGTGGATCTGGATGGTAATTCATCTAAACCATTCACACTCCCCTGTGGAGTGCCACAGGGCACTTCATTAAGCCCAACGCTTATTAATATATCTATGGCACCTCTAGCAGGAGTTATTAGATCATTTGGTTTCCAGCTCACCTCCTACGATGATGACACACAAATTGTGTTGTCGCTGATGAGGGGAGGTGAGAAGGAGACTGGGGATCGTTTCCATATGAGGAAAATCAGCCCAAAATACAACCGATGCCCAGGCTGCTGGCGCAAGGCGCCTCTTAGTTCCCATCTTGAACAGTTACCAAATAAAGAGACGGGCGCTGGAGGCAGGGACACAAGAACAGAGGTTTATTTCTCATGAGGAGAGCCTGTCATTTCGGACACGAAACACAGTGTCTTCAGGAGGTGCTCTAACTGGTTTCTCTCAGTCTTCGTCTTTTATACACAGGTTTATGGTGCACAAACATTCCTCATTACAATAAAGACACTTTGAAGTACAGAAAGGCATGTTTGGAATCCCAGCTTCAGGCCTATTCCCACATCAGTCGCTCAGATGTCATCCCCCCTCCCGTATGTAACAAGAGATCGTGACCTATCAGCTGGACATTCCAACAGGACACGAGGGCAAGAGGGGGTGATCCGAACAAAAGGTTGGGCAGGCGAAAAGATTGGTTGGGGGGGTGTAAATCCACGAGGCTAGGTCTTATGACTTGGGACCGGGTTGAGAGATCAGGCGCAGCTGGGGGGTTCGTCTGCAGAGGGGAAGGGTGTTCCTTGGGAGGAAATGGGGGGGTGCGTGGGCCAAGCAGGAGTGTTACTCCCAGCGCAGGGTCGCGCAGAGGGAGAGGGCTTTATGGTCTATACATGTGAGAGTGGGGGTGTTCAATGCGCGCGGGAGGGGAGCCGGGGATTCTAACGAACGGGCAGAGAGGCAGTGGTATTCGTTCTGCTTACAGAGAGGGGTATGGTGAAAGCAAATGAACGCCGCTTATGTACATTAACCTTGTCGTTTTCCACACATGAGTGTATGAGTGCAATATCTGGTTGGATGTCCTCCAACTGTCTTAAGCTTAATTCCAATAAGACTGAGGTTTTAAAGTTTGGGAACAATCCACTGGTGTGGACACCGGAATGGTGGCCAGATGACCTGGGCCCTTGTCCCATACCCACTAAGAAGGCTAAAAACGTGGGGGTACTAATGGATAACAAACTTGCCATGGGGATCAAGTGAGCTTGGTGTCCTCAGCTAAGAATCATAATGAAAATTAAGTTCTTCCTAACTGAGAGCAATCTTAAGACAGTAGTCATGGCCCTTATAACATCGCGTTTGGACTATTGTAATAGTCTATATCTGAACATGCAAAAACAACATATGTATAGGCTTCAATTAGTCCAAAACACAGCGGCAAGGCTGCTATCCGGAACACCAAATTTGTCTCCGTTAGAGGAGAGCTTAAGAAGCTACATTAGCTCCCAATAAAACAGAGAACCCGCTTCAAGGCTCTTTGTATAGTATTCAAAGCCATCAATGGTATTGGCCCGAAGTTTCTTAGGCAAATATTTCACTGGTACATTCCGGGGAGAATGTTACGATCCACCAGCGCTAAACAAGTGCAAGTCTCCATGGCTAAATAATTAAGCTGGGGAGGCAGGAGTTTTACTCATTGTGCCTCTAAAGCCTGGAATGAGCTCCCTTTTTCCCTCAAAACTGCCTTTAGTCTCCTTATGTTCCGGAAGGGCCTGAAAACATGGCTCTTTTCACAGTAGCATTCCATTCAGCTTCCCAGGAAGACCAGTATTAGGCGCCAGGACACCCAAGGGTAATCACGCGCTCTACAAGTGCATATAACATAACATAGCATGGTAACAAAGATAAAACGGATTATGGAACACATGGGTTTATGCAATGTATGGGACAGAGAGCGGGGAATAGAAGAAGATACACGTACAATAATAGGAAATACCGTCATCAATCTAGAATCGATTATTTTTTAATAGATATTAGACTAATAGATTTGGTACAGAATATTAAGCAAATAGGGGCTCATTTATGAGATCACTCCGCTGTTGTGATAGATTTAGCCTTATTAGACAAAAATATACAGACTAGGGGGACAATGGATCACACTCTGTTATTGGATCAAGACTCAGTAGAAGTGTTGAATAAGGAGACAAAAGAGTTTTTTCAATTTAATCTAGGTTCCACCTCTGTTGGAATAGTGTGGGACACATATAAGGCTTATCTAAGAGGCAGGATAGGTAGTTTATCGGCAATAAGGAAACAGGCATACCAGGAGGAAGTCACTGACCTGGAAAAGTGAATTCTAGTATTAAAATGGGAAATAGATGTACTAAATGTGAAACAGGGTGAAACACAGACCTTACAGTTAGAGTTATTAGGCTTAAAAACAAACGTAACCAATATTTTAGAGGACAGGGTGAGGAAAAGATGGCAGGCTAGTAAGTTAGCCCATTTTGAATATAGGAAAATAGTAGCAAATTATTAGCATGGAAAACCAAAAAAGACCAGGTGAGGAATTTGGTAAAGGAAGTTAAATAAAAAGACACTGGGGCCGAGCTAAAGAATAAGAAAGAGATCGAGGGAGCCTTCTATAGCTATTTTGAAAGATTGCATCAAGAAGAGTTAAAGATCACAGAAGAGGAGTTGAGACACTGGCTAAATCAGGGAATTTGAAGTCATGAATGAAGAAAAAAAGCACTGCTTTAAATGGTCAGATAAATATTTTGTAAGTGGAATAAACACTCAAGGTCTGCAAACAGAGGAAAGCTCCGGGTCCAGATGGCTTGCCACATTAAGTGTACAGAGCTTTAGCAGGAGCCCTAGTGCCAATCTTAACTGGGCTATCTAATGAGATTTTCATGAACGGGACACACATGCCCAACTCTTGGAAGGTGCCATCATTACATTTATTCTGAAACCCGGGAAGTGTGCAAAGAGCTGCAACTCATATAGGCCGGTATCATTACTAAACTGTTACTACAAAATCTTTGACAACATTTTGGCGGAAAGGCTTAACGGGATTATGAGTGACCTATTACTTGATGATCAGAAGGGGTTTATACAAGGACTATGGTGTTTTGTGTTTCATCTGTGTTAAAGTCAAAATCGCCACTGCATTTTAAGGTTTTTTTGCGAATTGCTGAAGTGATATTGTGGCTTTCTGTGATTTCCGTGCTAAGCCCAATAGGTTAAAGACCTATAAAACCCTCAACAGTCTAGTTGTGTATGAACTAATAAGGGGGGTGGTGTTCATTTCTTTGTGCATGAGGGAAAGTCGCTATGGTTCAAATGTGGATTTCCACTGGTCGAGATCCTATCTTGGTGTGCTTCAAAGTGCTAAGGGGAAAACACTTTGCTGTGGTGAATTTGATTTTGCATCCCTTATTCCAGTAGGCAGACAAGGGATATTTGTTGTGTGCTTTACAAGTCTTGTTTTGAAATAATATTGTTAATGTTTGACTTAGTTTTGTGTTTTCTAAATTGAGATTATAATTGGTGCGTATTTGAATAAACCAATGATTTCTTCTAATGGAAAAGATTCTCCTCTAGCAATAAGTACCCATGACCACAAGATGCTGATGGACGATGTGGTACATGCATGTTTATGGCTCAAAGAATGGAATAGAATTAAGTCTCACTATAAAAACCTACAGTTTTCTGTGTATGGCGTGAAAACGATTGGGAATTTGAGGCATGCCATTTTTGAGGTGAAGGCCAAATTGGTAACTCTGTCAACCACTGGATGGATATCAGGCTGCGTTGTCGGAAAAGAGCTTTGAATTAGGAAGTGCTATAAGTTAAAGGTGTTTTCATTGCAATTACTGACGAATCAGAGGAAAATAGAATAATAAATGGTGGAAATGAGAACATGAAAGAGACTGGAATGAATGTGACTCAGATGGGCAAAATAAGTTTATGGATAGATTTTTGAATGAAGAAAGAACACCTTCATATAATAAGGCTCATGTAAAAGCACAGCTGCAGGAGTTGGGGCCAGGAGAACAAAGTGTCAGGAAAGATGTGGGGATGACCAGTTCCTCTTAACATAGTGAGACAAAATGGTGACAGGCATTGGTAAAGACAATAAGTATTCAACTATGCTAGACCTATTAGCGTTGTCAGTGTTTATTATGAGATGTTGCGGAGCAGTGCGGACTGCTGTGCAACATGGGTTAAATTAAATAAAAAGTGCTATGGTGCAGCCGGCGTTTACTGCATCAGCATGCTTTTTTGTTTACTATAAGCCATGTTGCACAGCAGCCTGTGCTACTGTGCAATACGTCTAAGAAAACATTGATAGAAATAAAACAAACACAGCAAGAAGAGCAGAAGCAAAAAAGCAAAGGAAAATGTCAAGGAACATGCCCCCATACCAAACCACTAAGGACACCACTGCTCTGGGATCTATTTTTCCCCTCATTGCTTCCCACCCCCCAATGCCGCCTCGGGTTGACAAGCAGCCTACTGCTGCATTCTGGTGCTATAGGAGCAACAAATAAAAGCAATTAGCACGTTTATTGGAATATTGAGAGTGGGGGCACAGAGTCATTTTGTTCAGACTGCAGTCAGTGTTTGCCAGTTAAGATTCCAAGCCACAACAATCATAATAAAATAGTGAATTTTTAGAAGAGACGAAAGAGGAAGGCAATACATATTTTGCCAACAAATAGTAAATATTCCTGTCTTGACAGGCTTTTTGGCTCTATTTCGGAGTGATAAAGACTTTAAGCTTGCTCACACCTATAGGCTGTATTCTTCCCTTTTAAGCCCTTTTTTCCAGACCTAGAAGAGGATAGCTGCTTTATATGATGATAGATCCCTTACTCTAATCCATCGATTGCCTATTGGCTTTGCCTTTCATTATTTTGCCTATAGTAGAGGGTGGATCCTGTGGTCCTGACTTTATATTATGGTTTGTGTAGGTACTCTGACAGAGCTAAGGGTTATTTCATCCTTCTCAGGCCTACAAGGCCCAGAACTAGAGAGACTCAATTTTGCTTTCTATTCCTGCAGAGATGAGATGCTTTAAGGGAAAAGGTAATATTTTGGTTTTGAGCTGTTGTTCGCCCTGAGCGAACCGGAGAGAACCGGCCAGAGCTGAATCTAATCAAGAAGTGTCCCTGGGCTCAGGTCTCTAGACGAAACAAGCAGTTGATCACTGTGGGAGCGTCTGGAGTAAGGAGCCTGGTGCATGGACCTGGTGGGAGGAGGCTGATGGCTGGAACTTTCCATGAGGAAACAGCATTCCATAATAGTGAAGTGCAGAGGCGGAGTCAGTTAGTTGAGTTGAATTGGAGGAGCGGAGAGTGTTGGTAGAGTTGGAGGAGTGGAGTTGCAGGAAGAGAAGAGACCGAAGATGCTTGGAACAGAGAGAAGACAAACAGACAGTCAGTGAGCTGGAACTGAAGGAAGCAGTCAGAAGCAGTTACTTATCAGGAAGAGTTGTGAATAGCTGGAGTCTGAAGTAATGCCTTTTAGAAGAGACTGAAGTTACATCGTGGATTAACCTGTGGGAGCAGCTGGAGTTAATTGGACATTGGCACAGAGACATTTAAACAGAGTGAAAAAGCTAGTGGAACGAACGGTTATCATAGCGGCAGGAACCATTAGATTGAAGTTGGAAGGTGGAGAGAGTCCGTGGGGGAGAGAAATCCAGTGCAAAGTGATCAGCGCAGATGTGTGTCCAAGAGTGCAGGAGAGAATCTAAGACGAGCTAAGGCACAGACGAGAGAGGAGCCCAGATGACAGCTAGAGCAAAACTTCATACTAATCAGGTGCTATCAGTTTTTGTCATATTAGTGCTTTCTATTGTATGTCTAATCCTTTTCTTCCAGCGGTGTGTTAAAGTTCCTGTTAATCAAGAGACCCCGCAGATAACCTTGTCCTCATACTGTATGTCTAATCCTTTTCTTTCAGCGGTGTGTTAAAGTTCCTGTTAGTTGTAGAGACCCCGCAGATTTGTGTATTGTTGTTGTAATAAAGATACCCCAGTTCTTAGTGAACAGACATGTGCCTTGTATTCTTGTTCAATCAGGGTAACCTGGTCTTCTAGTCAGACATTGTTTGCATGAACGGATGTGAATCCCGGTCAGGTAAGAGGTGACTGAACAAGGAGGGAGAGAGGGAACATTTGATGTCAAGAGCAGAAGGTACATATTTCAATTTGGAAAGCCGTTCTAACTCCTATTATTGTAGTAGCGAACCCTTAGTGAATAGTGAGAGAGACTTCCCAACATAGAGACAGAGAGCTGAAGGTATTCATAGGAAAGTGGTCATCATTGGTAAGTGGCGTTAGTGAGAGCACTGATTGTGGTCAGTGTGTCTACCCGCAAGATTGCGGCTTGAGTGAGCACTGAGGGTAGTCAGTGTGTAGATCCGCCGGATTGTGGATCATGTTGTAAGTGAGTGAGCACCGGGGGGATACGGTGTGTAGGTCCGCCGGATTGTGGGCCAGATAAAGAGAGAGAGCACTAGGGGTGCAGCCTAGTGTGTAGACACGCCGGAATGTGTGTCGAGTGAGCACTGAGGGTAATCAGTGTGTAATGGTAGATAATCAGAACTGCCCCAGGGTAGATTAGTCTGGACCCATGTGGTCGCGAGACTATGAGGTATGAGTGTGGTGTAGGGCATGGATGTCCTTAGTAATCAGTGAGTATTCTTAGTATCCCTATAGATTTAGTGGTGTTTCTGATGATATGAGCTTGTATATTACGAGTTCCCCATCCTCAGGTAGGTACCCAGGTGCCTGGATAGATGGGTCCTGAGGAGGGAGGTGGTTACGTTCCGGCTGGGTTGGAGGGGCTCTCAGGAGCTGATCCCATCTGGTCTAGAACCCGGTCGTTACATCTGGCGTCGACGAACAGTTTACGAAGCCTGTGTGACCTATGGGCTTGGACAGTTGAGTTTCCCATGAGTTGTGGGGGAGTGCCCTAATCGCCAGTTACATCTGGCGTCGACGAACAGTTTACGAAGCCTGTGTGCGCTCTATTGGTTTTTATCTTGATGGTTTGCACTTGGCACGAAAATTGGCCTATGGGCTTGAACAGTTGCAGTGTAAGGAGATTGCAGTACATCATGGCATTTGACTTATGCAGGGTGGAAGAAATGCTTTTCATCTTGGTGTTTGAACTGTCAGGCTTGAAGGGTGACATTACATGAGGGAGCTAATTACATCTTTGTGATGGTCCAATTGTACAAATGTGTGTGAAAAATGCTTTTAAATTGCCCATTAAATTGCTTGCTGCGTCTGCTTATGCTGTGCAATGTGAAATGTGTTCAATGTAATATGACTTGTGGAGTTCCTTGTAAATAGCTCCTTGTAAATATGCCTTGTAAATAGCGCCATATAAATGTGGCTTGTGAGGAGCATGTTCTCATTTTGACTTGCTGTGTTCCTTGTGAATTGCGCCTTGAATTTATTCCTTGTGAAGAGCATGTCATTTTTTTTTTAACTTGTTGACTTTCTTGTAAATATGGCTTGTGAATAGCGCCATGTAATTGTGGCTTGTGAGGAGCATGTTCTCATTTTGACTTGCTGTATTCATTGTGAATTGCGCCTTGAATATATTCCTTGTGAAGAGCATGTCATTTTTTGAACTTGTTGACTTTCTTGTAAATATGGCTTGTGAATTGAGTCATGTGGATATGGCTTGTACAGTGCATGTTATTGTTGCGTTAGGCAGGAGAGAGCTGGATCTCTTTCAAATGCTTGGGGAAAATGCTTTGTAGATGTGCGCACGTGTTATTTGAAAACGTGGAGTGATAAGTTCTTGAATTTCCCATGTACTGCAGACATTGGGGAATGGTTGTTTTTGAGCTGCCAAAGGGTTAATATCTTGGATTGAGATGGCAGTATTTATTTTAACATGCTGTTTAACATGCATGGTTATTTGAGCTGACGCTAAAAGTCCGTGAGTGTTTAGATGAATGATGGTTTGATTTGACTTTCATTGGTTGCTGGGTTCTGCCTATGTGCTTTGTCAGCTTGCTGACGGAATGGTAACATCTTGCACAGAGAGAAAAGCTGTGTTCATTTAACATTCTTTTTGAAATGCGTCCATGAATTTGTGTGGGTTTGCCTTGGAACACATGATTTAATGTGTCTGTCTCGCAGGTCAGAACGTTATAAATCAACCAGTCGGATTGAGATAAGGGTTTTCAGCTGTGGATGGCACACAAACCAGTGTTTTAGAATTAGTGCGTTAGCGGTTGTGAAGAACGAAAATATAAAAACAGACCCATCATAGAATGTGCTTTTAATTAGTGAAATGCAACCGTGTGCTTTTAAAAATAAAATGTGTGTTCTAGAAATTATACATGATTATTATTTTTTCCAATGCAAGCTGCCCCTTAGAATAGCGTGTGAAAGTTAACCCACTCAGTTTGAAAAAAATGGCTATTTGAAAAATAAATGATGTTGAATCTGTCCCTTTTTGATAGGTTGAATAGAATAGCTTGCACACTAAATTATGCTGCAATGCAAAATTACATGTTACCCCTTGTTTTACTTCTCATGTTGTTTTCAAAATGGAAAATGAAATGTGTTTGCATCTTATTATTTTTCCCTTTCAGCAAATAGCTGTTTTTATAATAGATTTATTTCAAAATGCTAGCCTGTGACTTAGTTGCAAAAAATATGTTCTTATTAATTATTGGTTTTAGGATGCTTTTCATCACGTTTTAATTTTGCTTCGGTTAGTTAGAAAATAATGGTTAGCTCTCTGGCCTGGGAACAGATGTGTTTTGAGTTACAAAGAATTTGAAATGACCTTGGCTGATATGAGCCAGGCACCAGTTCTCAGCTCGGAGCTTTGTGAGGGAGGAGGCCCAGTGTGTAACTTCTGAGAGCAGCGAGAGCCAGCTTGTTATTCTTGGCTATATTCCAATTTCTTTCCGCGGAGAAATGTTTATGTAAAGGGGGGGTCAAGTCGCTCTTCCTTGCTGTCGGCGCAGACAGCTTCATGGACTTCAGATAAGGGATCCTTGCACATGCAGAATAATTGGCAGACGCTTGGCCCTTGGAGTTAGATAAATACAGTAGGCCTAAGTGAGCTTCCCTGACTAGAGATTAGAGATGCTTGGACAGAATGGTTGGCAGCAGCCTTGCTCCTGCAATGAGATCAGCACTTGGCAGTGATTCAAAATTACATCGCACTGTAGCCTGGCTTCTGCTTATTTTGATTGGATCGGATTCAAAACTCTGAGCGCGAACATCTTTCTGAAGGGAGGGGCTGTTTCTCGGATGAGCTGAGAGTAGCTAGGGCCCAGCCCTTCTGGCTGTGTATGACAAATTTGTATTTTGCCCAAACAAATTTAAAAGAATATGATTTAAATCATTCCTTGAATTCAGAATAATTTTTTTTTTTTATGAATTAGGAGGTTTCTTTCAATAATAAAAAGCACTTGGGGTGCTTTTTAAATGGAAAATTTATTTTTGCTAGATTAATGATACTTTTCGTTTCAGGTTGTTGGGTTGTGGTGTTTGGTGTGTGCGTCGACCCACCCCCCCTCCCACTCCCTTTGTTATTTTACTTTTTTGTTTTCATTTTTTTATGTTAGTTTGTTGTTTTTGGAAGATGGAACCAGACCAGACCGGATTGGTGGCGGATGAACGACGGAAGCTGGTGACTAATGACCAGATCGGAGGAAGTGCTTCCTTGGCGCCGGATACAGATGAAGATGAAGGGTGGTGACCTACACTGATGAATCAACGGACTGTCCACAATTGACTGCCTTGAACCCTAAATTAAATTTTGCACGAGTCATGTGCTATGATTTTTTGGTTATAATTGAGCATTGCATTCTTCCCATGTTTTTTTTTCAGATGGACATTCCAATTGAAAATATCACAGTTCTGTTATGTTTATGCAGTACTCATATATATTTTGCCTTTAGTATGCTATGCTATTCTACACTTGTTTATCTTTCACCTATTATAGTTTTCCTGTTTTCTGCAAAACAGTTTTTGCTAATGAAAGAAATGTAATCTTTTACATGGTGGTGCACACATGTGTTCCACAGATCGATACAGAAGGATTAGATACAAACTGTTTCCTGAGTTAGATGATATATACACCACATTTAGATAATTTTCTTTGATTTATTGCTTGATATGCATAGTGCTAAACCAGCTATTTTGTAGGAATGGGGTTATCCTTTTTTTCCTGTTATTACACTTTCACTTTGTTTCATCAACTCTTAATTAGAACAGTGGGATTAGTTCCAAGGGTGGTTACCCTAGACTTTAAGTTGTCCTGGGAGGTGTGTCTTTTAGTCAAGTTATGTCCTACTTCTATTATTAATGTTTGCCCAGACCATGAGGACCGTTTATCATGTTTATTTGTCAGATTTCACCAAATTCTTTCTTAAGTTGACCAAACTTGGTAGGCCTCATTTAGGCCCATTGTTATTTTTTATTCCACACACATGGCCCTACACCAATGGATTTCATGAGTTACCATTAGAAGTTGAAGCACATTTAGTTCTTAAGTTGACCAAAGTAGGTAGGCCTCATTTAGGCCCTTTGTTGTTTTATCATTAGAAGTTGAGGTACATTTAGTTCTTAAGTTGACCGAAGTAGGTAGGCCCCATTTAGGCCCCTTGCTGTTTTCATTCTACAAACATGTCCCTACATCCATAGATTTTATCAGTTATCACTAGAAGTTGAGGCACATTTAGTTCGAGGGTGCTTTGGTTGGTTTCTGTTGTTATCAGATCAATCTTAGATACGTTTCAGCATTCAGGTCAAGGGTGCTTTGATTTGTTTTCAGTTGGTTGTTAGATTTGTATTCCCTACATCAAGTTTCAGCTGGAATTTCCTTAAGTTGTCATTTATTTTAGAGAGTCTTTTGGTTTTTGGTTTTGTTGATAGATTATGTTGATGTTTGTTTACTTGGATGTTGTTGTTTATAGATATTCGCAAGATAAAGTCTAAGGGTGGAATGTCTTGACAGGCTTTTTGGCTCTATTTCGGAGTGATAAAGACTTTAAGCTTGCTCACACCTATAGGCTGTATTCATCCCTTTTAAGCCCTTTTTTCCAGACCTAAAAGAGGATAGCTGCTTTATATGATGATAGATCCCTTACTCTAATCCATCTATTGCCTATTGGCTTTGCCTTTCATTATTTTGCCTATAGTAGAGGGTGGATCCTGTGGTCCTGACTTTATATTATGGTTTGTGTAGGTACTCTGACAGAGCTAAGGGTTATTTCATCCTTCTCAGGCCTACAAGGCCCAGAACTAGAGAGACTCCATTTTGCTTTCTATCCCTGCAGAGATGAGATGCTTTAAGGGAAAAGGTAATATTTTGGTTTTGAGCTGTTGTTCGCCCTAAGCGAACCGGAGAGAACCGGCCAGAGCTGAATCTAATCAAGAAGTGTCCCTGGGCTCAGGTCTCTAGACGAAACAAGCAGTTGATCACTGTGAGAGCGTCTGGAGCAAGGAGCCTGGTGCATGGACCTGGTGGGAGGAGGCTGTTGGCTGGAACTTTCCACAAGGAAACAGCATTCCATAATAGTGAAGTGCAGAGGCGGAGTCAGTTAGTTGAGTTGAATTGGAGGAGCGGAGAGTGTTGGTAGAGTTGGAGGAGTGGAGTTGCAGGAAGAGAAGAGACAGAAGATGCTTGGAACAGAGAGAAGACAAACAGACAGTCAGTGAGCTGGAACTGAAGGAAGCAGTCAGAAGCAGTTACTTATCAGGAGGAGTTGTGAATAGCTGGAGTCTGAAGTAATGCCTTTTAGAAGAGACTGAAGTTATATCGTGGATTAACCTGTGGGAGCAGCTGGAGTTAATTGGACATTGGCACAGAGACATTTAAACAGAGTGAAAAAGCTAGTGGAACGAACGGTTATCAGAGCGGCAGGAACCATTAGATTGAAGTTGGAAGGTGGAGAGAGTCCGTGGGGGAGAGAAATCCAGTGCAAAGTGATCAGCGCAGATGTGTGTCCAAGAGTGCAGGAGAGAATCTAAGACGAGCTAAGGCACAGACGAGAGAGGAGCCCAGATGACAGCTAGAGCAAAACTTCATACTAATCAGGTGCTATCAGTTTTTGTCATATTAGTGCTTTCTATTGTATGTCTAATCCTTTTCTTCCAGCGGTGTGTTAAAGTTCCTGTTAATCAAGAGACCCCGCAGATAACCTTGTCCTCATACTGTATGTCTAATCCTTTTCTTTCAGCGGTGTGTTAAAGTTCCTGTTAGTTGTAGAGACCCCGCAGATTTGTGTATTGTTGTTGTAATAAAGATACCCCAGTTCTTAGTGAACCGACATGTGCCTTGTATTCTTGGTCAGGTAAGAGGTGACTGAACAATGAGGGAGAGAGGGAACATTTGATGTCAAGAGCAGAAGGTACATATTTCAATTTGGAAAGCCGTTCTAACTCCTATTATTGTAGTAGCGAACCCTTAGTGAATAGTGAGAGAGACTTCCCAACATAGAGACAGAGAGTTGAAGGTATTCATAGGAAAGTGGTCGTCATTGGTAAGTGGCGTTAGTGAGAGCACTGATTGTGGTCAGTGTGTATACCCGCAAGATTGAGGCTTGAGTGAGCACTGAGGGTAGTCAGTGTGTAGATCTGCCGGATTGTGGATCATGTTGTAAGTGAGTGAGCACCGGGGGGATACGGTGTGTAGGTCCGCCGGATTGTGGGCCAGCTAAAGAGAGAGAGCACTAGGGCTGCAGCCTAGTGTGTAGACACGCCGGATTGCGTGTCGAGTGAGCACTGAGGGTAATCAGTGTGTAATGGTAGATAATCAGAACTGCCCCAGGGTAGATTAGTCTGGACCCATGTGGTCGCGAGACTATGAGGTATGAGTGTGGTGTAGGGCATGGATGTCCTTAGTAATCAGTGAGTATTCTTAGTATCCCTTTAGATTTAGTGGTGTTTCTGATGATATGAGCTTGTATATTGCGAGTTCCCCATCCTCAGGTAGGTACCCAGGTGCCTGGATAGATGGGTCCTGAGGAGGGAGGTGGTTACGTTCCGGCTGGGTTGGAGGGGCTCTCAGGAGCTGATCCCATCTGGTCTAGAACCCGGTCGTTACAATTCCCTACACCTCTTTAAGCGACCTCTGAAGCGGTGTGCATCCATTAGTCAGCCAGGGGCCAATAATAGCATAATTGAATGACAATTTTAAATTGCCTCTCACATCAAACTTCTCTATCTGAGGCCTGAAAAAGCACATTTCACACCTATTTTCAGTAATATTTTCTCACTTCCCCTTACTGATTTCCATTAGTTTGGATTCCCCTAGAATACCACCTAGTCGAGGGTGCTGCAGCCCACATGCTACATTGCCTCCTCATGTTTGAACGTCATGTGCAGTTCAGTTCTGGCCCTGGGGGTGTCAGTCCAAATCTCAATCCAGTGGACAGTTGAAATCACCAGCCCACAATTGGCAACCCTACATACGGCAGCAGTTCTTCCTCTATGATGGCAAGAATTTCTGATCATCTATGTTGGGCATGTACATATTAAGAAGACACATTGCTGCTCCATCAAGGATATCATACACCAATACAAAGAGCCCTTCAATGTCCGCTGTGAAACCACAGGCCCGAAAGGAGACTTGCTCCGCCATCCACATGGAGACCACCAAAGCATAACTCAAAAATCTGAAGGAAAATAATTTCCCCCTCCACGTCTTATGAGCTTCCCCTTCCCACAGATGTATCTCCTGCAACATGGCACTCTATACTCCCATCCTATGCAAATAAGCATTCACTCTGTATCGCCTAACAAAGGTGTTAAGGTCTCATACATTCCAGGAAGTCAAATGCACATGTCCTGCCATAAATACTCAACTATGTCACTCCCTCCAATGCAATCTCAGGTTGAGAGATCAGCCCCAAGTCGCAGGAAGCCCACAGCACTCCTGTGGCCAGCCGTCCGCAGCTCAATTCAACCATTCCCAATCCTATGTTGAAGATCCATGAGACCCCATTAATCACTTCACACAGGTACCCAAAGTACATGGCGCCAGGAGGAGAGGAGGAGAGGCCAGTGCACCCATTCCACATACCCTCATGAGCCTCTCCTGGGCACTCAATCACTCTTTGTCTGAGAGTCCCACCAATGCTGTGTCCAGTGTCCCAGCCCACCTGTCCTTTTCAGCCAGTTTCACCACAGTGTAAAACAGAATTCAGCCACCAAACAGCAGTATAAAGGGTGGCTCTCACAGTGTCCCTCTCAGCTGTGTGTGGACGGGGGCAGGCAGGGAGCAGCACTCCCCCGGTCAATTGTGGCCCGCTGCTTCGCTGCGCTCCCTCACACAACTATGCGCCCCACCAAATTTCAGCTCCTCAGATGTCTCGGCCCAATGGTCACAGCTATGCACTCTTCACTCGCCAACCAACTTGGACACACCAATGCTGTGTCCAAACAAATGGAAGGGTGCTCATCTCCACCGAGTCATCTGGCTCTGAGTTAGGCCTCTTGTACTGACCTCAGCTCTCACTATTGGAGCAGCAGCACCGCTCCCCCAAATTAAACCCGCCACGGAGAGGAGCCAAGGCACAGCCACTTCAGAACCCCACAGACAGAGGTCTCTGTCAACGCTGTGTGCAGGGCCTAATCACATCCCCTTCAAGTAATGAAGAAGCTAGTTGCTGTTGCTGCACTGGCCTTCCTAACCAGGTGTCAGCATCCACAGTCCAGGCCCAGCCTCATAGCCATCAAATTGATCTGCTGCATCGCAGGCCCCAGGTAGCTGCTGAGTCGTGCTGGCCAAGGCCGGGCCTAGCAGGATGACAAGAAGGGGAGGCTCCCTGGGCAGTTGCTCTCACCTAGTGTCTTCCCTCTCTGGGCCTGCCGAGCTCTGATTCGGAGCGAGCCCCCTGTGGCATCACATGCTCTTGGTAGCTGTCGAGTCATGCATGCTGAGCCAGGGCGAGGCAGGGGTTTTGAGAAGAGGCGGCATCATGAACAGTTTCTCCTACTCCGCTGCCCTCCTTTCAGGGCACCACCATGCTGTCGTCCTGCTGGCCTCCGATAAAGAGCAAGTCCCAGTTGCAATTTAGCGACCCTCCAGTGGGTTGTGCCAGGCCAGATGGAGCAAACTGTGCCTCTGTGTTTGCTGCTACCTATGCTGCCACAGCCAGGGCAGTCAGTCGCAGCATCGCAGCAGGATGGCGAAGGATTGTGTACAGGGGCCAGGACCTCTTATTTTAATGCTGGCAGTTAGCCATCTTGCCAGCCACTCCCCCCCAAAGTTGTTTTTCACTGTGGCAAGGCTATATCTCCATAGACTAATACTGGGTTACCTTATTAGAAATAAGGGGCATCTTTAGTTTGGGAACAAATAGAGAAAAAAATATTTCACTCTTTTAAATTGTAGTTTAAAATATTTTTTAATGGTAAACTTACAGAACTGAAAGTGATACTTAAAACTTAAAAAATTCACATCTCGGATTCCTCTTATTGAATTTTTTATGGTTTTGGTGTCTTATTTATTATATTTTAATCTATTGCTCTAAATCAGTTTTGGATTTTTTTATTGGTTGGTAAATTATTTACACATTGCCCTAAGTGAAGGCCTTCCCGCTCTGCCGCATAACTAACAGTGTGTTGAGCTCAGGTTATTTTAGTCACTTTGTTGGTTCACCCTGCCAAAAGTGTTGTTATTCCCTGAGGTGGGCAGTCACCCGCCTCAAATAATGATCCACTTTGTTAAGCAGTGCCCCCACAGTCCCTGCTGGGCGTCCAACAGCTCTGCCAGACTAAGTCTTGAATGGGTTATGATGCTCCCCCCTTCTTAGTAGTGGCATAAAATATTGTATTATATGGTTTAAGCCAAGGTATTTAATGTAGTGATACTTGTTTTAACCAAACCTATTTAGCCAATTAACCATTAAAAGGGTATGAGGAGGTGCATCAGATATTAAGTGGATGATGTTATCAGTGATGTCATCAGCGATGTCATTTGAGATGTCATGAGTGATATCACTGAGCATGATATGAGTGATGGAATATGTGACCTCATCAGCAGTGAATGGCGGGGGCGCGAGTTATAGTTAGCTCAACTAACTATAACAACCGAATTTGTCTGGTTTAGTACGAATGAAATGTCAGCCTAACTATAACGTCCCTGAACCTTGTGGTTTTTCAGTGAATTTCTAAGGTTTTGTAAATGCTAATTCCTAACTATAACGTCCCTGAAACCTATGGTTTTTCAGTGAATTTCAAAGGTTTTTAAAATGCTATTTGCTAACTATAATGTCCCTGACACCTGTGATTTTTTTCTTGGAAATTCTAAGGTTTTTTAAATACTAATTCCTAACTATAACGTCCCTAAAACCTCTGTTTTTTTTGTGAATTTTTAAGGAACTCCTTTTATTTTAAAATGTTTGGAAGTATTATTTTTTAACTTGTCTTTTTAAAACTATTCATAACTTTTATAAAATGTACTTTCAAAATTATATTTACTTTAAAAAATATATATTTCATAGACTTTTGAAGATTTATACTGTTATTAATTTGAATTATTAAAATTTCTATTAATTTGAAATACTTTTAATACTATGATAGTTGTTTTGTTGTCTTCTTATGATAACTATCTTTTTTAATTTTTTTTTTATTTTGGAAAAAGGATCGTGCACCTTATGCGATTCTACGCGATGGGTGCACAAATCCGGTATACGAACCTCAATCTTCAAAATACATTTAGAAAGAATTAATATTTGTTTTAGACGTAGAGTTGTATTGCTTAGTATATAAAAATAGTAAAAATGTTGGTTTAAATTTGTGTAGTAATATTTTTGGTAAAGACTTCGGCGAAATTTCTAAAAGTATAAAATATCACTGAGGATACTTTAAATATTGGTTCGTATTAAAGACTTTCACTAATATGCTTTAAAAATAATTTATAAACAGCAATTTATACTTAAAAATTAACTGTACAAGATTTTACGGGTGCACAACGTATGTGCGTTGGATGCGTGAACCTTGCTGGCACGTATTTGGGGGATCACACAGGGGTCACGATTCCGGCGCACATTAAAAAGTATGAAATATGAGTGTGGAAACTTTAAATATTAGTTTTGCTTGAAGACGTTCACTAATATACTTTACAAGATAATTTACAAACAGCAATTTATACTTTAGAATTATGTACAGGAATTTTTGCGGGTGTCCGTCATCTACGCGACCGGGTGCATTCCCCCTACGTGAATCCATGTGACATTGAAAGAAAGCTTTTGATTGGTTTAAAAGCTTATCATTCTCTTAGAGGGAGGATCCAACACCTGTTTTATTCCTCTTTTTTGGGGTGTGCCATCCTTTGAAGACTTGGTTTTTTGTAGGCTTGCACAATTGTTTTTATTGCATTGTCTTTTTTTCACTGAAATGGCATCCAGTCATCCTGAGGAAGATATGCTGGAAGAGCCTGAGGAAGTGGAGGAGCCTGTAAAAAAGAGAAAAGAAAGCTTTTTTTACAGTGCCTGAGGGGAAAAAGAAGGTGAATGCAAGGAAAGTGACTTGCCAAAGAGTACTTTCACAAGGATCGGATAAGAAATACTTGTGCGGTACCTCGTCTATGAAAAAGCACCATCCATCCTACTCGTTTGGTGAAAAAACACATGGTGCGTCAGAAAAATGAGCAAGCTACGCAGGCAGATCCTAATGCACCATCAACATCGGGTGCAGTGGTCCATTAATTGTCATAAATGTGAGGCTAAACTGTGTTTTGGGGAGCAGTGCATTGATGTAATTGTCAATATAATAAAAACACACAAGTATAAACTAATTTTTATATGCTTCAGAACCTTCTTTTTCCAGTTTTCTTTTAACTAGTCATGTTGCACTGTACATTTTTTTTTGTTAGGAAAAAAGTCAGAACCACCACCCAAAATTAATGTTTCAAAATACAAAAAGATTCCAAAATTGGTTTTGAAATAAACGGTTCTTACGGAATCACCTAAACTAGTTCAAAATAGATAAATTGCCTGAATGATTGCATGATTGCAGGAGTAGTGCCTGGGTGATTGGAGAAGTCCATGGGTAGTGCCTGGCTGATTGCATGAGTGCAGGATTAGTGTGTGAGTTCATGGATGATTGCATGGGTACTGCCTGGGTGAGTGCATGAGTGCACGCATAGTGCCTGAGTAATTGGTTGAGTACATGGGTTATTCTTGGCTGATTGCATGGGTGCAGGGGTAGTGTCTGGGTGATTGGAGGAGTGCATGGGAAGTGCCTGAGTGCATGGATGAGTGCATGGAAGGGAATGTATGACTGCAATAGTAGTCCCGGAGTGATTGGCTGAGTACATGGGTAGTGCCTGGCTGATAGCCTGAGTACAGGGGTACTGCCTAGCTGGTTGCATGAGTGCTGGGGTAGTGCCTCAGTGATTGAAGTAGTACATGGGTAGTGCCTGAGTGCATGGATGAGTGAATGGCTAGTGTGTGAGGCAATGGTGAGTACAATAGTTATGCCAGAGTGATTGGATGAGTGTGTGGGTTGTGCCTGGGCAATTGAAGGAGTGCATGGGTAGTGCCTGAGTGTATGGATGAGTGCATGGGTAGTGTTGAAGGGAATAGATCAGTGCGACAGTAGTGCCTGAGTGATTACATTAGTGCAGGGGTAGTGCTTGGCTGACTGCAAGGGTACTGCCTGGGTGATTGGAGGAGTGCATGTGCAGGGCCTAAGTGCATAGATGGGTATATTGGTCGTGTTGGAGAGAACAAATGAGTGCAATAGTAGTGCCTAAGTTATTATATTAGTGCAGGAGTACTGCCTAGGTAATTGCATGAGTGCAGCGGTAGTGCGTGGGTGAATGGAGGAATGCATGGGTAGTACCTGAGTGCATGGATGAGTACATTGCTACTGTTTTAGGGCATGGATGAGTGAAATAGGAGTGCCTCAGTGATTATATTAGTGCAGAAGTTCTGCCAAGATGATTGGAGGAGTCCATAGGTAGTTCCTGACTGCATGGATGACTGTGTGGGTAGTGTTTGAGTGAATGGATGAGTGCAACAGTAGAGCGACAGTGATAGGATGAGTGCAAGGGTAGTGCCTAGCTGATTGCATTAGTGCAAAGAGTACTGCATGGATGATTGCAGGACTGCAAGAGTAGTGCCTGGGTGATTGGAAGAGTGCATGAGTAGTGCCTGAGTGATTGTATGAGTGCATGGGTAGTGCTTGGCTGATTGCATGAGTGCAGGGATAGTGCCTGGGTGAATGGAGGAATGCATGGGCAGTACCTGAGTGCATGGATGAGTGCATTGCTACTGTTTTAGGGCATGTATGAGTGAAATAGTAGTGCCTCAGTGATTATATTAGTGCAGAAGTTCTGCCCAGATGATTGGAGGAATGGATGAGTGCAACAGTAGTGCGTCAGTGATAGGAGGAGTGCATGGGTAGTGCCGAGCTGATTGCATTAGCGCAAAAGTACTGCATGGATGATTGCAGGATTGCAAGAGTAGTGCCTGTGTGATTGGAGGAGTGCATGAGTAGTGCCTGAGGGATTGTATGAGTGCATGGTTAGTGCTTGGCTGATTGCATGAGTGCAGGGGTAGTGCCTGGGTGATTAGAGGAGTGCATGGGTAGTGCTTGAGTGCATGGACGAGTGCATGGGATGGAATGGTTGACTGCAACAGTCGTGCCTGGGGGATTGGATGAGTGCAATAAATAGTGCCTGAGTGATTGGATGAGAGCATGGGTGGTGCCTAGCTGATTACATGAGTGCAGGGGTAGTGCCTGTGTGATTGGATGAATGCATGGGTAGTGCCTGAGTGCATGGATGAGTGCATGGCTAGTGTTTGAGGGAATGGGTGAGTGTAAAAATAGTGCTTCAGTGATTATATTAGTGCAGGAGTACTGCCAAGATGATTGGATGAGTGCATAGGTAGTGTCTGACTGCATGGATAGTGTTTGAGTGAAATGGATGAGTGCAGCAGTAGTGCATCAGTGATTGGATGAGTGCATGGGTCATGCCTAGCTGATTGCATTAGTGCAAGAGTACTGCATGGATGATTGGAGGAGTACGTGAGTGAGTAATCGGAGGAGTGCATGGGTAGTACCTGAGTGATTATCTAAGTGCAGAGATGAGTGCATGAGAGGGAATGGATGACTGAAATAGTAGTGCTTGAGTGATTGGAGGAGTGCATGGGTAGTGTTTGAGTGAATGGATGAGTTGGATTGGAATTGGAAAGGTTCTTGTATAGCGCATGGCTACTCGGAAGCATCCCAGCGCTTGAAGAATGATGGAAATGCGGAGTTTAGGGGAAAGACAGATTATGGTCTAGGAAACAGTAGTGTTTTTAGTTGTTTTCGGAACACCAGAAGGCTGGGTTCTAGACGAAGTGATAGTGGTATGGCGTTCCAAAGTTTCGCCGCGTTTCGGGAGAAGAGGCGATCCCCAGACCGGACTTTATTGGTCCTGGGCGTTATGAGGAGGTTTTGGTGGTTAGAGCGAAGGTGCCTAGATGGAACATAGGGTCTGATCATATCCTTCAGAATGGGGGGGCCGCTCCCATACAGAGTCTTGTGTACCAGACATAGGGTCTTGAAGTGGATTCGCTCCTTCATTGGGAGCCAGTGCAACGCCCTTAATGCAGGGGCTGCGGTGGTACGACGACTAGTTCCGGTAAGTAGCCTTGCTGCAGAGTTTTGAGCAATCTGCAGTTGACGGATGACTGAGATGGGGGCTCCCAAGTAAAGGGCGTTCCCATAGTCCAGCCGGGATAGAATGAGGGACTGGACTATGGTTTTCTTCGCAGTCTCCGGCAGCTGGGGAAGAATTTTCCGTATAGTTTTTATTAGGCCGAAGCATGTGGCCACGGTCTTTTTCGCCTGAGTTTTAAAAGAGAGCTCATTGTCGAGCCAGAACCCTAGGCTTTTTATCTCCGTTTTGGGGGTGGGTCCGGGTCCCATGCAGGAAGGCCACATGGTGGGGGTGTTGAAGGAGGCCTTTCTTCCGAGCAACATTAGCTCGGTTTTTCCTCCGTTCAGCTTTAGTTGGGAGGCATCCATCCAACCTGCGACTTCAACCAGGCAGCTACAGAGATTGTTTTGAGGGGAGTCTGCCTGGGTGAGAGAGACTACTAGCTGGGTGTTGTCAGCTTAGCTCACCAGTTGGATTCCGAAGGGGGCTACTACCTCAGCCAAGGGGGCCATATACACATTGAACAGTGTGGGGCTAAGGGAGGAGCCCTGTGGCACCCCACACTGCAATGGTATTGGGAGGGAGCAGTTGGTGTCCGAGAAGACTTTAAAAAGTCTGTTACTGAGAAAGGATTTAAGCCAAGCCAGAGCTTTGCCTGTGACTCCAATTCTCTCTAGGCGAGCGAGTAGGACACGGTGATTAACCGTGTCGAAGGCGGCGCTGAGGTCCAGGAGGATAATGGCCGCGCTGCCACCTGCGTCCAGAATCCTCCTGGATACCTCAACCACCCTCAGCAAGGCCGTTTCCGTTCCCTGTCCTTTCCGGAAGCCAGTTTGTGTGGGATGGAGCAGATTTTGAGACTCTAAGTAAGATTGTTGACCCACTTTTCAGCCAGCTTACTAATACCGGGGAGGAGGGAAATGGGACGGTAATTAGAGAAATCCTCAGGATTAAGGTTTGGTTTTTTTAACAAGGCCTTTACCATGGCTAATTTCCAATTTTGAGGGACTATCCCAGAGTCCAAGGAGGTATTAACAAGATCGATGATATTTCTACTGACCTGGGGAAGGACAAGTTTCAAAATAGACATAGGGGCGGGATCAAGAGGGGAGCCACTCTTTATGGAGTTAAAAAGGGAGGGGAAGAGTTTGTCGCTAAGGGGGTGGAAAAGTGCTAAGCCAGGTGAGGCGGGGTTAGTGTCGTCCCTCGATGGAGGATTGAACTCTACTCCTGGGGATGGGGGAAGGGAAAGTAGAATTTTTTCGATTTTCGTGGCAAAGAAATGTGCTAAGTCATTGCAACGAGCACCGGATTCTTCCGGGGAAAGTTCGGATGTGGGAGGGTCAGGGGCCTTGATCAGCGTTTTTACGATTTGAAACATTTCTCTCGGAGCATTGGCGGATTTCTCAACTTTTTCGGCATAGAAGGTAGATTTAACTACGTTCAGTGCCCCTTTGTATTTTTTGATAGCAAGTTTGTACTTTGTTTTTTTCTCCTCATCGAAACGTTTTCGCCATTGTCTTTCTTCACGTTTACATTCCTGTTTAAGGAGTCTTAGTTCTGAGTTAAACCAGGGCTGTTTATTCGGACCTTTTTTCTTGGAAATGCGTGTTTTAGGGAGCACACTATCTAATGAATGTTCTAACCATTGGATAAAATCTGAGTTGGCTTTGTCGACATTTTGGCTAATTATAGGTTCGTTCTGTTTTAACGAGTCTATCCATTCATTAGGCTTTAACTTTGTCCATCGCCTGCCTAGAATTTTATGAGGGCGTTGATTGGTACAGGGTCTGTCAGTTTTCCATAGGAATGGTACTACCATGTGATCTGTCCAGGGGATAGAGTAGGGTGTGTAAGTGGACACATTCGCGACATTGGAAAAGATTGGGTCCAGAAGATTGCCTTTGGAATGAGTAGGGTGTTGAACGATTAAATCAAGTTGGCATGCTGATAGGTCTTTAATTAATTCCGCGGCGATTGTATCCGAGGGGTTATTAAAATGAAGATTCAGGTCTCCCAGTACTATAAAGTTAGATACCTTGGTGGCTGAGTCCAAGATGGTCTCGATTAGTCCTTCTATAAATTGGCCAAGCAGGCCGGGGGGGCGATAGATTAAGAGACCAGAGATAGATTGTTCAGGGGAGTGGGAGATAGAGAATAATGTGCTCTCACAGTCTTGAATAATAGTGTTACTCAGACGACAGGTTAGGTGTTCCCTATACAAAATGGCGATCCCTCCGCCAACTTTAATTTCTCGATCTTTATGTTGGATCAGATATCCAGCAGGTAAGGCCTGTATGATATCGGGGCCGGAGGACGGGCCAAGCCACGTTTCTGTTAAAAACAGAACGTCCAAGTTTCGATCTTCGATCAGAAGAGCTATTTCTGTGGCATGCCTAGGTAGGGAGCGGCAGTTAACGAGTGCCATCTTTAGAACAGTGTCTGCTGTCTTCCTATCTTGTACTGGCGTACTTTTAGTGACGACCTCGGTGGCACTAAAAGGACAGTTATTACAGGAGGAATGGCCGAGACCGAGGTCGATCGAGTGGCTGCAAGGTGGTGGGAGTATCCCCCTGAGCGTAAATAGCTGTGCGCGGGAGTATGTTATTGGGCCTGACCTGATAACGTCAAGGGATTTTGGCCCTGGGCCCGACTGTGCGCGAACGGGCGCAAACGGGCATGACTCTGGCACGACTCCGGCGCAGATCCGGCTCGCCCGCTGACCGCGTCCGCTGCGCGGAGTCATCCCTGTCCGTTTTTATAGTGCTGGGAATCGCGTCACGAAGTGAGACCGACCCAAGATGGCCGCTAAAACCGGTGCTCTGCTCTCGGCGTCAATACTCGGCCGAGAGCAGGTCCGGATCAAAGATAACAAGGGTAACAGGGGTCTGAGGCGCCACTGGGCGCAAGGGAAGTCACAGGGGGGGTCAAGAAACACCTATTCCGGTCAGGTGCAACAATTATACAAATTACACGTTTTCAATTTTTAAAATCAATTAAAAAGCGTAGAAAAGATAAGAGACCTCCCGGCTTCCGCCTCAGGAGGGTGAAAGTAAGTGCAGGTAGGAGTTACTGGCACTCTCCCTACGCGTCCCTTTTATAGTGCTGGGAATCGCGTCATGAGTGCCACACTAGTGCCTGAGTGATAGGATGAGTGCATGGGTAGTGCCTAGCTTATTGAACTAGTGGAGGGGTACTGCATGGGTGATTGGAGGAGTGCATGGGTAGTGCCTGAGCAAATTGATGAGTGTATAGGTACTGTTTGAGGGAATGGATGAGTACAACAGTAGTGCCTGAGTGAATGCTTGAGTGCATGGGTAGTGTTTGAGGGAATGGATGAGTGCCAAAGTAGTGCGTGAGTGATGGATGACTGCATGGGTAGTGCCTGGCTGATTGCATGAGTGCAGTGGTACTGCCTGGGTGACTGGAAGAGTGCATGGGTAGTGCCTAAATACAAAAGCTATGCTACAGAGATTAGATTATAGCATAGATAGTGTTTGTGCGAATGGATCACTACCTGGTTGATGATATCTGAGTTTTTTATATAGTACATGTCAGGAATGGACTATTGGCGCCTACCTTGTATATAGTGGACTACAATGCCCAGAAGGCTTTCTGGGAGGAGCCGAATTATATTTAAACCGCGTGACACGGAAGCGCGTTGTATGTGATTCTTAGTACTTTTCCTGTATCGCTATTGAGGAGTCGAGACGCCTTTCTGGTTCCGCGTCTCATTCATTGAAGTTCTGCAGCGTTCCCAGCTGGGAAACAAGCATTGATTAAGCCTGTGTGTGCTGGCTCGTTTCCTGCTCGGCGGAGCAGGCTTCTGTGGCTTTTCTCTCCGCTAGCGACTGCTGCGGGTTCATATGTTATCGCGAGTACGGCGAGGCTCAAGTTCCATTTGAGCCTGTGGTTGCAGGCGCCTTTCCTGCTTGGCGGAGCAGGCTTCTGACTTTCTTCCCCGGTTGCGGCTGCTGCTAGGACTTATTAGTTGTTATGAGTCTGGTGAGACTCAAGCCCTCATTTTGAGCTGTGTTCACAGGCCATAATTCCTGCTCGGTGGAGCAGGCTTCTTCTGCTGTTTTTCCCTGGTTAGCGGCTGCTACGGGGACTATCCTCCTTCCTTGCCATATTCTTTCGGGAGGATTGTTCGTTTCTGCTGAGAAGGGTTACCGGAGTTCTGCCTTCTCTGCTCTGAAGGAGGATCAAGCAGGCCCGGTAAGCCGTATCGTACTGGCTTGAAGTGCGACCACGGATCTTTTGTTTTTCTTTGTTTCTATATTTTGTTCTTGACTGCCCTACTTGTGGATACATTACTATTGCTGGATTAAGCTGGACTTGATCAAAGTCAGTGTTGCTAAACTGTGATATCATCCGCTAATTTTGTTCTGTGAGGATCATTGAACTACCACTATTTTTCCAGGAACCTTTTTCTTTTACTCAATCCAGTATTGAGAGGGGCCTAATTTTTAGACTAAAGGGAGTGCGAGTTAGGGTACGTATGCAACGAACGAGTGTTGATTGGTACACAGCATATTACATATTGGTGTCTATAATCTATGCTTTGATTTTTTAGGAACTGATCCATCCCAGAGAAGTTTTCTTATCATTTGAGGCAGAAGGAAGGGTCCATCTCCGGAGCTGATTATGTAGGTGTGTGTTGTATCCAAGCAAGGATTATTGAGAGTAGATAGGTTACTAGGGTTGTATAACCTTTTGTCTTTTGTCGTTTCAGGTGTCCCTTCCACTGCTGCTCCCTCCCTTCCTTCCCTCGCTTGATTACCTCTATGCTCTGTGTGTTAATCACTGGTCAGAGTGTGGGGAAGTCAGGAGGTGGACCCCTTTAAGCATCACACTGATCCTGAGGAGTCCGACGGGATCATGGCAGTGTAAAGGATGAACATTATTTTTATTTGAAATAAATAACATATAAATTATCTTTAAACATTGTTTCACGTTATTATGCATATTATGTTATGTGTTCTTATCTTTTTAATTAATTTAGATAGATCATTCTGTGGAACTATTTTAGAGTAGTATTTTAGAGTAGTATTGTGGTGAACAGCTTTAAAACTCTTTTCAAACTTCACCAGTACCGACTGTAAACAAGAAAAAGAAAAACTGTTATGTAATGTAATGTATTATAGAAAATATAATATATTTTTAAGAACACAATATAATTTCAGAATGACATAACAATTTCAGTTTCACTTTTTCGTGGTTCTCAAATTCTACTGAACATCACCATACTCAGTGATTTCAACATAGTATCGTCAATGAACAGCGGGAGAAAAAAAATCAACGAGATTGTAAAAATAAAATAAATTAGCGCAGAGAATTATTATAAATATATGTGTAGCTATGTGTTTATCTATCTATAGTTTCTTAATTACCTCCTTCTTCTACATTAACTCTATTATTTCTCTCAAGTACATTTGCTGAAATGTACACTCTCATGTATATCTGGTACAATATAGACAATAAATGTGTAAACTATTTGATTTTAAACAAAATTTTCCAAATGCAATATCAATTAGCACAAATAATAATCCAAACTGTAATTATAAATAGTAATTGTTTCAATGTTGTCCATTTTATGTTCACACCTTCCCAATAGCCGAATAATGTAGTCAAAACTTTGGCATCAAAAATATTAAATATGAATTTGGTAATTCAGAAGGCAACCTAGATTTGAATTCTAAGTGGGCATCATTACAATGTGTCCATCCTTTATTACACTTTAAATACACAGTATAGTGTCTAAATGTTGCAGTAGGTCCAACATGGAAAATAATAGCCACTGCTATAAAAGTTTTTCCTGAAATGGATATTTGATTTGCAACATAATTTTTAATTATTGTTTAAAATGTTCTTCTATTTGCTCTACGACGTTCTAGCATTAAAATGAGATATTTACCATACCTTTCTATATGTAAGGTAGACAACATCTCTGATGTTCAATGTGAACATCTTGTGTCCTGATTGGCTGTTTTAATCAATTTGTTAAAAGGTCCTGATTCACAGTCTGGTATTGTCAAGTATAAGAATCATTCTGTTTGTATTTCAGTGATGGTAGAAAAAGAACACTCTTCACATTTAGGATCCCAACTTTATCTTAGTCCAAATAAGTTTTCAATTATAATTCCTTCATCTTCTAACTCCAAGCATAATCATTACAAATTCTTGTGCATCTTGTTGTACATTGAGAGTAAATGTCACTGAACCAGTACATATATCCAAAAGATAACGAACTCCAGAAACAGCATGGATTTTAGTGCTGTCAGTTACCAACTGTTGAAATATATGATGTAATAAAGAACAAAATATGTGTTCATGATTTCCCATGATTTAACAATTCAACTATTTCCCAACTGATATCCTACAATATCATTAACAGTTTCCATTTTCTTTTTCTTTACTCCTTCAAGTTTCTGTTCATATATTTTCTTTTTTTGAACCTCAATCCATCTTTGACATATTTCTGTTTCGGACACACTATACGTTTCTTATATATGGGGTATTCACCTAAATCTGGAGCATAAAGTCTTCTTAAACGATTATACTTTCTTACATAATTTGCATCAGCACTAATCTTTTTGTCATCAAAATCTATCAAATACAAACCAGACAATGTTCTTACTTGAGATAATGCAACATATGGCATTACCCCTTTGAACACTGTACTTCCAATATTTACAAAAGCGCTGTCTATACTTAAACCTTGAGATTTATGAATAGTTACTGCATATACTAAAGGCAGAGGAAACGCTTTCCTGCAAACGTACAAGTCTTTTTCAAGAAAAAACGTACAACACAACGCCTAATCTGTGTTACCTCTTTAATCTGATCAAATTTTATCTTCAAAAATTCTATTCCATCTCTGTTCTGAAATTTTACAAACTCAACCCCTTTTCCCATTGCTCCATTTTCGAAACCTTTTTCTACATCCAAATTATGCCGTACAATGACCCGACAGTTTATACATACATGAAAAGTGTTTTCTAAGCCTGCTGTTTTAGATACAAACTTTTCCAAAGAATACAATTTAGACTGTAGTTTGTATGTGAGAAGAATTGTTACTCCCTGGTGTTCAATTTTATCAAAAGCTTCATTTGAACTATTTCCTGTTTTTCCAGTTTCAAAAGTTCTTGAATAAATGTAGCAGATGCCCATGTCGCACTTTGAAGTTATGAAAGGGGTGTTTCAGCACCCTCCCCATCACACGTAGGTGCCTCCAGGTACAGTTCACCTTGGCACTCAAAGTGCCTTCTGCTGCAGTCTAAAGCGTCCTGTTGAAAGTCAGATCAAATTGACCCAAATAGTAATGTGAGTGACTCCAGTCCTGGTCTTGTGAGGACAGAGTGCGGGAGAAGGAGCGCAGGAGCGCGGGAGGACAGAGGTTACCAGCAGCAGAGCCATGGGGGGCCAAGAACCGGGCTCCGCAAGCCGTAGGAGGCCACAGGATTCCCCGGCGCAGGTCTGAGGCACAGGTCTTGCTCAGATCAGATAGACCAGTCATTAACCCATACAGCTTCCTGCCTGCCTGCTGAACTCCCATGGGGAGCACCGAACCTTATGCAGAGTCTCAGCAGCAGTTGGGCTGCCAACGGTCACGCCATAGCGCACAAAGAGCTCCTCGGATCCCGAAGGATCCCGAAAGGGGTCTTCCTTTATCGTCCGCATATTTTGAAGGTATTCGCTTTTTCTTTGGCCTCTTCTTGTTTCTTGCTTCTCTGCCTAGATACCTTCTGTACTACCATAAGTGGATTGTTTTGGGGCTTATTCCGTGCATCAAAAATATGAGTAAACTGAAGGGTGACTTTGTGGGCACGCTGGACGCATTCCTTATGAGAGCGGAGTCGGTTTTAACCCATGAAATTCAATTAACAGAAAAATTTCTCACTGGCCTTCTTGTACTATGCAGAAACATTCCTCCATAGGGGCTATTGGGACCGTCCTTTCACCCGCAAGGTCTTTAACACAGCCTGACCCAAGCCCAGATCCAGTTATAATGCCTATTCTACCCCCTCCTACCAGTGCGACACAGCCCAGTGATAGAGTGACGCGGACTAAAGCTGTGTTTGTGCCAACTCCCAGTTCTAGCGGACATGCTATGCTGCCAGCTAAAAGAAACAAGCATTGGAAATGCAATAGGTCTCGCACCATTAGAGTTAGTGCTTTTAGAATTGTTTATGGGTTTTTTTTGTAAATGTTTAGCATTTTTGTTTCCTGTAGCCAATGCTAAAGAATTACAAATAAAAAAAGCCATAAACATTTCTTAAAGCTCTAACTGAAATGGTCTGAGACCTATTGCACTGTGTGAGGGTGAGGGGTTGAGGGTGAGTGAGGGTGAGGGTGAGGGTGGGTGAGGGTGAGTGAGGGTGAGGGGTTGAGGGTGAGTGAGGGTGAGTGAGGGTGAGGGGTTGAGGGTGAGTGAGAGTGAGGGTGAGTGAGGGTGAGGGGTTGAGGGTGAGTGAGAGTGAGGGTGAGTGAGGGTGAGGGTGAGTGAGGGTGAGGGTGAGTGAGGGTGAGGGGTTGAGGTTGAGGGTGAGGTGTTGAGGGTGAGTGAGGGTGAGGGTGAGTGAGGTGTTGAGGGTGAGTGAGGGTGAGGGTGAGTTAGGGTGAGGGGTTGAGGGTGAGTGAGAGTAGTTGAGGCTGAGTGAGGGTGAGTGAGAGTGAGGGTGAGTAAGGGGTTGAGGGTGAAGGTTTGAGGGTGAGGGTGAGGGGTTGAGGGTGAGTGAGGGTGAGGGGTTGAGGGAGGGTGAGTGTGGGTGAGGGTGAGTGAGGGTGAGGGTGAGTGAGGGTGAGTGAGGGTGAGGAGTTGAGGGTGAGTGAGGGTGAGTGAGTGTGAGGGGTTGAGGGTGAGTGAGGGTGAGGGTGAGTGAGGGTGAGGCTGAGGTGTTGAGGGTGAGTGAGGGTGAGTGAGAGGTTGAGGGCGAAGGGTTGAGGGTGTGAGGGTGAGGGGTTGAGGGTGAGTGAGGGGGGAGGGGGAGGGGGTGAGGGTGAGGGGGTGAGGGTGAGGGGGTGAGGGGTGAGGGTGAGGGGTGAGGGTGTGGGGTGAGAGTGAGGGGGTGAGGGTTAGGGGGTGATTGTTAGGGGGTGTGAGCGTTAGGGGGTGTGAGCGTTAGGCGGTGTGCGGGTTAGGGGGTGTGAGGGTGAGTGTGAGTGAGGGGGTGTGAGGCTTCGGGTGTGTGACGTTGCGTGAGTGTGAGTGTGTGTGAGGGTGAGTGAGGGTGTGAGAGGTGTTGTTATGCAGAGGGTGTGTGACGGTGTGTGAGGGTGAGGGTGTGTGAGGGTGAGTGTGAGTCATTGTGAGGTGTTGAGGGTGCTTGAGGGTGAGTGAGGGGTTGAGGGTGAGTGAGGGTGAGGGTGGGTGAGTTTTATAGCAGAGTAGCTCCTTTGTGACTCCTTGTCACCCGAACACTTTTTCCACTCTTGGGATTTGATACTAGTAAGCCGGTTGCACTAATACATCTGAACGTTAGTACTGGTAAAAAAAAGCCCATAACTGGGAAAACAGAGTCTTGATGACATGTTCAGCCTAAGATTTAAGTATGTGACCTAGGTCCTGCCAACACTGATTTTTGGCTGCACACAGCTAATGTTTTTCCTAATTGGAACGTGACTTTATTTTACCTTTCTGTCACATTTGTTTACAGGTAGTGGTGTATAATGTAAAATATCCTACCTATTGAGAGTAAAATGCCCGCCAGTATTAGGTCAATCATGCATTTTTTTTTACCATTCACTCACTATAACTAGAGTTTCTACCCCCATTAGGCAATAAATATGCAAATAGTGCGATTTGGGCAGGATTTGAAGTAGATTTTATATAATTTACAACTGAGTTGGATTAATTAAAGGCGCATTAGTGTTAGGCGGGCTGAGTCTAGAAATGCTCTTCGGGGGTGGGGTGGGGGGAGGGGTGGTTGGGGGGTAGGGCTAGGACTTCCTTCCCTCTCCATTATTTAAATATTTACATCTATACAACAGAGATTACTGTGAACAGAACACACAAGGGAGGCGTTTACTTTACGCTGGCATTCGTTAGCTTACGGCTGATAATGTCTTTAGAAATAACATGCGTTGCATACACAGTGTCAGCACAGAGGTTTTGCTCTCAAAGGGGAAAAAATGCATGCCGTGCTCCTCACGCACCCCCTCTCCCCAACCATCTTAGTTATTAGCACCACCAAGGTTGAAAAGAGCAGAAAAGCAATGCCAATGAGAGGAAAGCCGTTTTGTGCATTAGACAGTAAATGAAGACAGAAAGAAGCGGCTGGACTGACACAGAAAGCTCCGCGGTGTAGAGAAGGCGAGACTCCTGAACGCGAGTGTATGAGTACGAGGAAGAAGATCAAATAGAGAGTGAGTTAAGACAGGTGAGGGTGGGGGGTAAAGGTGTGGGGGTGGGGTGTTGGGAAAGAGCCCTTGCAGTCTGAAGGGGAAAGAGAAGTGCATCTGGCATTAGAGACTTTATCGTGAAGGATATTAGAGTGTGAGACAAAGGAGACGGCAAGGAGAGAGGTGAACAGAGAAGAAGTAGATGAGAGAGAGAACAGAGGAGAGATTTAGAGAGACAAAACGAGAAGGAGGGAGAGAGGCATAAAGTGAGGGACGAGAGAGAGGGGAAAAGAGTGTGCATGTGTGAGAGAGAGAGTAAGAGGCAACGAGTGGGAGGAGAGAGAGAGAAACATGAATGTGTGTGATCTTGTGTAATGTAATTGGGCGCTCATGTAAAGCGCTCCGATATCTTTCCGTCGACTTCACGGTAAAGCAGCAGGGAGTGTGCGCCATCATGTTGCCTTCCTTATCACGCTGCCCAGGAGTCAGAAGGTGGACAACATGGACAGCGAGAGGGGAGCATGGAATTTACAACTTGAACGGCTTGAGGAGGTGAGGGAAGGGCTAAAGGCAACAATGTCACCGAGTGAAAAAAAAGCGAAAGAGAAAGCAGGGTAACCTGACCCAGGAGGGGGGAGGAGGAAGGAGAAATGCGTCTCGGCCGGAGCAGGGGGCGGAGCAGGGAGAGCGGGCTTTGAAATGTACTTCACACGGCCGGCCGGTCGTGAAACTGAAAGCATGGCCGGCCGGCCGTGAAAGCCTTTGATGCCGCAGGGGGTGGAGCGGCACCAGCTGGGAGAGTAGGCAAGTCAGGCGGCTGAGGGCATGTGCACGCGCTTTTAAGCTCAATGCGCATGCGCATTGAGCTTAAATTTCTCGTGCACTGCAAGGAATCGCCACGATTCCTTGCAAGTTGGATAAAGAGTGGATAAGCAACCATAGTCTCGCTTGCTCGATGCGCATGCGCATCGACAGGCGAGACCTAAAAAGGGGGCTGGATCCGCTAAGAACAAAGTGGCGAGCTGGGAAACTCGTTAGGACAGACAAACTGGAAGTGGAAGTGGTCCATGCGGAACCAATGTCCTGTAAGGACTCAGATACTAGTACTTTACCAACTTACCTGGGTGATGAGATTTTTCTGAAAAGGGTGGAGACTATGTTTTCTGTTTTGCTTGGCCATGTCCTTTATAAACTATCCATTATTGAGGAGAGGTTAACGCTGCTAGAGGCTGGCTGCAAAGAACCTCATTCCTGTGCAAACAATTCTCAGCTGAATGGTGTAGAGGGACAGTCCCAGGTGACACCTGTGGGGATAGAAAGCGAAACAGATAGACTTGACCCCACCAGGTTCACAGGCATGAGGTTTCTCGGGGGGTAGCACTGCCCGCAAACAACGGGGGTGCGGTGTAATGCATCAGCACCAGTATCAGCCCTTGTGTGGTCCACATAAGAAACCTACCTCTAACACTTATAGCATTAATTTCCAGCATGCTGACCATCAGGAAATTAGTAGGGCCCAACTTCCTTCCGGTTCTTCCACCTCTAACAATGTTCAAACAACTCAAGGGGGGCATGGAGGCAAGACGGTTAACCGAATTCAATTTCAAAATAAAGTGCATTCCTTCCTTAATCTTCCCCCGGCAGCTAGACCGCTAGTACTGGTTTTACATTTTTTTCCCATTTTAAGGGAGGGCCAAATGGAAACTACTGTCCAGCTGGTTGATAAGGCACTTCATTAGCTGAATTGACATGTAATGGTCTCTGGTTGGGGGGCGGCACATTTAGCAAACCAAATAATTATGGCCAGAAGATTAGAATGGGTGGGTGTGTCCTTGAAAGGGCCACAGGGAGATTGCATTGTGATCAATTTTAACAATTCATATGCTGCCAAAACCATTCTTGACTACCTGTACAGATTTCCCCCTGTAGGCATGCAGATCACAGCACTATCCCTGATTTATCTCCCTAGGCCTCTTCCATTACAATCAGTCACCTAGCCAGGGTATCCCTTTGGTGAACCGGTTTGCACCTCTTTCGGGTTTAAAGACCTGTGATTGATTATACAAGAATGAGCAATTAGGGAGAATTGTAGCTGCCCCTTTCTCCCATAGCTTCGCCAATAACCCAATAACTCCTCCTGAAGCTGATACCGTTGTTGCCTCCGGAATAAGCCAGAGGGTTGTACAGGGAATTACTAAAGACAGTATTTGTTGCTTCTTGTTTTAGAATATTGCTGGCCTAAAGCTAAAGATTGGGAATCCCCAGCGGGCAGAGTTTGTACCTAGTTTTGACGTACCATGTTTTCAGGAGACTTGGGTGGAAGAACCGATCCATATCAACGGTTTTAAAACCTTTCATGTACCCGCAGTTACATCATTGCATGGGAGAGCAATGAGGGGGCTGTGCATCTATATGGCACACTACTTAAAGCTAGGGAATATTGTAACACTGACAGTTGATCGTTGCTTTCAAATAATAGGGGTGGATTTGGACTGAACAATTGGTATAGTTGTAGTGAATTTTTATAACAATGCCCCACGTAAAGAGCTGGCAGGAGTGCTGGAGGCCATATCCCATCATATTACAAAGATTCAGGCGGCCTCCACTAAAGATTTGTTTATAATTTGAGGCAGAGACTTTAACATCAATTTATGCCACTATTGCGACACTGGTGTCCGTGGTCTGGGCTATAAGAAAGAAATTAGCTGCCCTCACTTTAATCATTCTGGACCTGGAGATATTATACATTATATTATGTTTACTGGAGAAATGGGCTTCGCAAATCATTTATACAGGACCCCAGTCTCCTTCAGCCCAACATTTAATGGACAAGGGCTGTCTTCTACCATAGACTTTATCCTAATTTTGTCCAGACATGCCTCCAAACTCATGACATTTCCCTTAGCGATCATTTCCCGCAGAGTATTGGAGTTAAGGTAGATTGTAGACTAGTTAAAGGGAAGGTTTCGTCCACTCACCTTGCTAACGATGTTACACAGGTTAGACAAAATGGCTATGCGCTGAGCTGGGGGTCTTATTTGATCGTACTGGCATGTGGACACAGGCTGTTAATTTAAGGAGACTGTTATTCTCAAAGTCACTGGCAGCCCTGGTTAATTTTAGTCAGAAATTGGGCAGGCACCCTCCATCAGAACTACTTCATATTTACAAGGCTAAATATGTCGCAACAGCGACCTATGGAGTGGGTATTTGGGGGCATGTCGATGTGACATCTCTACAGATGGCCGAAAACAGATTTCTTAGATACCTGCATGCCGATCCTGTTATTGTCTCTATATTCAATTGCCACTCTGAGTTAGGTATATCTTATATAGCGGATGTCATTGGCATCCAACCAATTCGCCCCTGGCATCATATCTGAACTTCAGAGAAGACTGTTTTAAATCGACAAATGTTTATTGATTGCTGTGGGTTAGATGGGGTATCACATATAAGTTGGCTTAGGTATGTCAAGGAATTCTATTGTAAATTAGGACTTCAAGAATGTTTTGATAACCCCAATACCCTGACTAAAGTAAATAGGAACGTTTTTAAACTTAGCTGTTTGCAATATCTAGAAAACATTAGATTAAATAGAGATATTAAAAATCTCTGTTCTTGCCCACCAAAACATCCTGACTACTTTTAAAATGCAGTCGTATTTAACTTTTGTATCCTCTGACTTTGAAAGATTTTTATTAACATGTTTCAGGATGGGCATTGTCCATAGGTCGCTTAGTTTTCCAGCAATTCACGATTGGTCTAGGCAGCTGTCTAATTGCCCATGTGATGATTTGTCAGCATAATCCACCATGTATGTTTTATTCTTCTGTAAATTGTATTCAGTCCAGAGGAAAAGGAGGATCTCCCGCTGCTTAGAACATTAGGCCTGCGACCATGCAGTCCTGCATTTATAGTCATGCAATCCCTTGGGGAAGAATTTGTAATTTTATCTGTTTCGTTGTTTTTAAAGTCTGTTTTTAAGTGTAGGAAATCTATTCTGATGTAAGATTTTTCACTGTATAACTTATTCCTTAATTTTGTGGTTGCCTATCTTTCTGTAACATGCGATGTTATTGTTTTATAAATATGCTTTTAGGATTATTTTATAATCTAATAAAGCTTAACTGACTGACTGATTAAATGTAAAAATCTCTTTCACTGTAGGCATTAGGCAAACTAGACTTATTTTCTTTAAGCTTATTGTACCTTATTTCAGACGCTGTGTTTCCAGTTGTAAACAACTTCTTTAGTAGCCAACTTTCCAAAGCTTCTTTACCATGTTTCGTCAAGACACCAATTCTTATATCTTGAAGAATATTTCCATAATGTTCTTCATTTGATTGTCACATATTCTTAATAAGTCGTTAATATTAAAAATTTGACCAAATGTTAACATTTCCAATACTTCCCAAAGATTTCCTAGTGTCTTCATGGACAAGTATTTTAAAAACAGGTTGTCCTCTTACAGGAGTAGGTTGCAGTAGATCTCCGAATACAATTACATGTTTGCCTCCAAAGAGAACATCGTGATGTGTTTTTAAAATCTGTTGCATCCTCAAGTGTACAAAGGCAAGCATTAAGTTTGAAACCATGCTCACTTCATTTTCTTCAGTAATCTTGAAACGTCATAAGAAGCTTCTCCAGATAGCTTGTGATATTCCAATCTGTTATCATGTTCAACTGACAGCAGAAGTAATCGATGTAAAGTAATCCCTTTAATGTTGTGTGCTGCTAATCCAGTTGGAGCTATTACAACACAAGATAAATGTGATTCTGTAGTTTTATGGAGATAACTGGTAAAAACGGTAATTAAAAAACGATTCCTGTTCCAGCTTGGCCACTGATATACATTTAAATAGGTTTAAATGATGAACATTGGCATTGGTTTTTTTCGTGCAGCAAACCATGTTGTATCTGTTGTGTCACTTGTTGATATATTTCTTTTTGTTTGATGTTTAGTTGTCCTTCTTAATTTTCTGACTGAATAATATCATGTTGTGCTTGTTGCCTTGCCGTTTCTACTTCATTCATGGAAATCGCTGCTTCATTTTCAATAGTTTGTTGTCCTAGTGGATCTTGGCTTAATGCAGCCACACTTTGAATATCTTGAGAACTGTCTCCGACTATTTCATATGCAATAGTATTTTCTTGTTCAATCTCATCATTTAACATTTGTAGATAAGTGGGGAAAATTGTGCATTGAATGCTATCTTTGCAGGCATAGAAAGAATCTTCATAGCAGTCAAAATCTCCAAGTAATTCCGTTTCTCTATGCCAAGGTTTGAACAGTTGCAGAAGTGCTAATTGAAGAATTCCCTCTCATCTGGACACTTTCATAACTGAGTTTTCTGTGGTTAATAAGATTTCCTTTGGCATGTTTTACCAAACATCCATCACATCCAATTACTGCATATTTTTCTTCTTTTATATTTTCTGTAAAATTTCTTTTATAGCTGTAATTTTCAAGTATTTCATAGAGACATAGGTTTTCCAGATGTGGACTCCTTTTGGGATAGTACGTATCCAACATATTAGGTTTAACAATATCTTTACTTTCTGGTTAATTCAAGGCAAAGTGTTTGGTTTCTTGTAGAGATTTCAATACTCTATTTCGTGTGGCAGTAAGACCTAGACTTACTCAAATTTCCCCTTGAATTTTATTATAAACTGGCAGAGCTCAACCGATCCGAACATTTATAGGATTCAATCTCTCAGTGGGAAAGCATGTTTAAACGAAAGCTGTACAATTTCTTGCTAAGACCCTTTTCCTGTGAAATTTCTTCCCACATTTCTTTCAACTCTGTCTTTTCAAACTTTGTTACATATGACGTAACAAAGCAAGACACAGCAATTGATTTATCTGAAACATATTGAATATCCATGTTTGCATTCCACATTGTCAACATCACTGGATTGTAGTCATTTATATACTTTGAATTTTCAGTTCTTTTTAAATTGTATGTATTCTTTGGAGATTTTCGAGTTATTGAAAACCTTACTGCTGACATAAAACTAATTACTCTTCCTTTAGAAATTATTGGACGTGGGAATCCAAAACATCATTTTGATTAACATTTTTCCTTTGACTTGCATTTTCATCAAAAATATTTTCCACATCGATGACTTTGAAACCGTAAAACTTGTCTCAAGCTGTTTTCGCCTCCATCTTTTGAAATGGCATAGGTTACATACTCTTTGATGAATGACAAAACCCTTTCATCAGTATCAGTTCCAACTTTTGGTGCATTCTTGATCCATAATAGCATGTGTACATGAGGAGCACCTCTGGCTTGGTACTCCTTTCTTCAAAAGAAATCAGTAACTTCTCCAAGAGGTAGGTTATTTTTATGGCAGATAAAAGACATCATAGCTTGAAACCTATGCTTAAAATATCTGCATACGTTTACAGGATCCAAGGAACAGAGTTCTCCAGCTGTCTTCAATTCAATATTTCTAACATTTGAATGTACTTCTCATAGAAATTCAAGTATATCATCCCAATCATTATAATCCAATATCCCGTCACTCAATTATGACAATTTAGGTCCACATTTGTTCAAAATAGGACTTATTCTGTACATAGATCTAAGCATTCATCCACAAGCAACAATTTTGGTTCTTATAAATAAGGGTATTTTATTAACACGCATTAGTGAGTACAATCAGAATAATTTATAAGGCAGACAAAAGATAATACAAATTTCACTGGTGAAAACTGGCCAGGAGAGGATGGTAAATAAAAGAAGGGACAATTGATATTTATATGTCCTCCTCTTTTTGATCCACAAGAGACAACAGCTGTTGCTTGTGGATGATTGCTTAGATCTATGTACAGAATAATTCCTATTTTGAACAAATGTGGACCTAAATTGTCATAATTGAGTGCCGGTATATTGGATTATAAAGCTTGGATTACTTAGGGACTGTCCTTGATATTCCCTTTGTTTTTGTGCACCTAGGTAGTAGGGTGCCTTTTTCCCTAGAGGCACCAACCCCAAATGTAAATGTGCAAACGATATATACTTCTACATTCCCCAAATATATAGCCTAATCTGATTGTATTGTTAAATGAGGTGCGCCTCAGTAGCATTACTGCCAGTGAAATTGCATATCATCCCAATCATATTCAGCCCAGCTAAGTGTTACAAACCACGTACCTAAGTTTCTTAACATACATTAAAGTTCTCCATGACAACAATACCAATACTCAGTGGTACCACCTTGACACGCCATCAAATTAATTAACTGAGTTTCTAAATGATCATCTCTTTGTTCAACTTTGCCCATTAATTCCTTTGCAGAAACATGTGTAAGATGAACTCCTGTTTTTAATATGTGGTTCACTGCATATGAAAGTGCAGAAAACTCACTTTCAAACAGAAGATGAAATATATATATGGAATGCACTGTTGAAATCTTGTATCTTCTGAGTACAATCTTGTCGAACGGTATTCTGAAGCTGGAATCTGTACTGATCGTTCATCATATCGTCCACCTTCTCCAGTGGGGAACAGCTGTGGAAAATAACGAGCTTCTAAATTTTCTTCCCATACACTTATGGGAGTTCCCTTTGCTTTCTTCATTTGAACTAATTCAATACTATTTCCAATCACTTCTTTTAAATGTAGAGGATATATACAGTAATGTTTGTAAATCTCTTCAGTCCTGGACTTGTCCACTTTTTCCTATTTGTACAATTTCTTTTCCGATAATTCTCTAAACATATTTCCTGTCCTTCCACATTTACAGTTTTATAATAAATATTCTTGTGTGCAAGATATAGTTTAGCCTTTTGAAGTTTGGTAAAATCTACTAACTCTTGCCATATTTTTCGACTCTTTGTTGGTACACAATTAACTAGGATAACTACAGGCTCACTTTCCTCTCTGTGTATACTACGGTTTCAATATTTTTCTTTAAATCTAAACGTAAGTACACAACTCTTCCTTTCAGACCTCTTTGTAAATCTGTCGGACGAAGCTTACCTGTTTTAGACTCCAAATAAACTATGACCTGAAACGGGTGCCCAGATTGAATAAGAATGGACTCATATGCATTTAAATCTGACAGTTCCGGATGTATAGCTACCAACTCTAAGTTGTTATATATAGCTCTAGCTGGCATTTTGTTCTCTTCTAACTTGTTGTAACAATATTTACAAATACGTTGATCAATACCCAACTCAAAACAACCTTCCACAAACAAATAAGCACCAAGTTGCTGCTATTTATCATTGTTTTCCTTTTCACTTTTTAAATATACATCAACATTCCTAGTTTGACTTCTATAGTGTGTACGTCAACAACAAATACAACCATAGTTTGGTTTTTCAGATGAAACTATCTTAAACCTTCTAATTTCTTCTGCAAACTTGTCAATACTAATATCTTCCACCTGTTTTTCAATACCCACACTTATCAAGCTTTCACTTTCTCTGCACTTCTCCTGTGAAGCAAAGAAACAAAACTCTATATCATTCAAAACGTTTTTTTACATCCAATACTGAACCATGCAAAAGAGCTGTGTTCATTTCACTGAAAGATAATGCAGGAATTTTTGTGTAGTATATTCGCCTTACTAACTTCAGCATTTCTGAGTGATGTACTGCTAATATTAATATGCCTTTATTTTTGTTTTCTTCCAATTTGTTGTACAACTTTCCTTTCTTGTTTACACATTTTCTAAATTCTTTACATTCTTTAAAAGTCTTTTAACCAACTTTTAGTTCTCTTTCAAGAAGTCTTTTCCTTGAATTTAACATTTTGAACTTCATCTAATTTCTGCTTTTCTCTTTTCTTTAAATAGTACTGTTTTTTTCCTTGTCTGTTCTTTTGAACTTTTTTGCCATACTCAATCTTTCTTACTAATAATGGTGAATATCTGAAAAAAGGCAAGTTGAAATAGTTTCTAAAAACAATTTTTTATTATTCAAATAATTATATACAAACATTTTCATTGATAAACAAACAGTTTAAATTTCAAATGTCTCCATTACACAGAAATATTTATAATATTATACTTTACATATTATCAAACTTATAATATGAACCATATGTTTACTCAGTAACATCTCAGAGCACTTTCGGCCACATGCATCAATGTAAGGTTTTGCGATTCACTATTTGCGAAAATTAGGGAATCGCAAATAAGGAATCGCAAAACGGGATGCATCAATTTATTCGCATAATTTTTGCGATTCGGTAAAAATCGCAACTTTTACCGAATCGCAAATATTATGCGAATTCTAATTTGCGATTTCGCAATTCCCATTGATTCCTATGGGCCAAAAGGCCCATAGGAATCAATAGGAAGGCATTGACATTTTGCAAATTTCAATTAGCGATTCGCAAAATGTTAATGCATTCCATGGGTGCAGGGGGGGTCCAAAGGACCCCCCCGCACCCCTGAAATGTATTTTGAAGTGCATGTTTCACACACACATGTCCTAAGGACATGTGTGTCTGTAACATGACAGTGTTTAAAATGCTAATTTGAGCATTTTAATACTTTTTCGCAAATTACCATGAGGTTCACCCTAGTGGTAATTTGCACCCCCAAATAGCAAATTTGCCATTTTAAAAGCAATCATGCATTGCTTTTAAGGAATCGCAAATTTGCGATTCCTTAAAAGCAATCGCATTTTTGGAATTCGCTAAAAATAGCGATTTTCCCAAAAATGTTTGATGCATCCCAAAAACCTATTAGGAATCGCAAATGGCCGAATTTACCGATTCGCACCGTTTGCACTTCCTAAATAGGTTGATGCATGTGGCTGTTTGTTTCTAAATAAGATTGAAAAAAGTATATGTATTAATTTCTACTCATTTAACATGGCACCTGAGTATTAAACAAGCTATGTCAGACATTGCACAATCCCTTCATTTAGAAGACATCACCACCTCCGAAACAGAATAATAGAGCATAACTAAGGGATTTCTCTACTACTATCCAAACCAACCAAGTTCAGATGCATTATACATCAGAAAATAGATGTAGCAGTACACACATACGTCATTCATAACAGCATAAAGCCCCTTAAACTTCACAGACTGGCGTTCCCATTTCAAAATAACACCTAGAGTGTTGAGCTTACCCAAATATAAAGCAGCAACCCTTCACATATCTACCTTGTAAGTCTCACCATATTCCAGAAAGCATGCCAACATGTCTTAAACCTCACATTTGTTCTGCAGCTTCACAATTCTGCGACTACTCATGATGTTGGGACTAGCCAAATATAAAGCCGCAATCCTTTGCATATCTTTGCAATAACTCTCACCATATTCCTGAAAGTATGCATGCATGTGTCTGTTCCTTTTGCAAGTGGCATCATATATAAAACAAACATACAAACAGATGAATGCCTGTCTTTAATACGTCTAGTATATTCGTATGCATAACACATATGAGAATACATGTGCACATAGAGACATACCTCAGTCACAACACCATGCAGACCTTAAAACTTGGCAGACTGCACTTTACATTTGAAACAGACACTGAAAATTATGCGGCATATTTGAAGTATACCTTTCCATAGACTCATACTAAGTTGCTTAATCACTAATCCTTCTGCCAACATGTCTTAAACCTCACTTTTGTGCTGTAGTTTAAGTATTCTGTGAGTACTCAGGGTGTTGGGCCTACCCAAATATAAAGCAGAACCCTTCTCATAACATTGTTATAAGTCTCAACATATTCCTGAAAGCATGCATGCATGTGTCTGTACCGTTTACTAGTGGCATCATATATGAAAGAAACATACAAATAGATGTATGCTTGTTTTTCATATGTCTAGCATATTCAGATGCATAACACGTATGACAATACATGTGCAATTAGAGACATAACTCAGTCACAACACCATAAAGACCTTAAAACTTGACATACAGGACTTTCTATTTAAAACAGACACAGAACATGATGTGTATATTTAAAGTGTACTTTTCGACAGACTCATACGAAGTAGCCTAATCACTGATCCCTCTGCCAACAAGTCTTAAACCTTTTGTGATCGGGTATATATTTGTCCTCCTGTGAATGGAAATAAGATAGAAGACATAGTAAGTACATAGTAAGTACTAATTCCATATACAATGTATACAGATAATTAAAAAAAAACAATATAACAATGAAACATAAATTAACAATCATTATCATGGAAGGACATCTAATTAGTTCTCATGGAGGTGTGTGGCAAGCTCCTCATTGAGGTTTTGGCCTCCATGGAATCTAGTTTCCAGCTCCAAAATCCACTTGGATTCATTTGTGATGTCATCAGTGATGTCATGAGTGATGTCACTGACCATGTCATGAGTGATGTAATATGTGATGTCATCAGAAGTGCATTGCGGAGGCGCGAGCTATAGTTAGCTGAACTAACTATAACGGGGGAATTTGTATGGTTTTGTACGAGTGAAATGTCCTACTAACTATAATGCCCCTGAAACCTATGGTTTTTTCAGTGAATTTCTAAGATTTTTTAAATGCTAACTTCTAACTATAACGTGCCTGAAACTTATGGTTTTTTCAGTGAATTTTAAGGTTTTTAAATGCTAATTTCTAACTATAACGTGCCTGAAACCTATGGTTTTTTCAGTGAATTTCAAAGGTTTTTTAAATGCTAATTTCTAACTATAACGTGCCTGAAACCTATGGTTTTTTAAGTGAATTTCAAAGGTTTTTTAAATGCTAATTTCTAACTATAACTTGTCTGAAACCTATGGTTTTTTTCAGTGAATTTCAAAGGTTTTTTAAATGCTAATTTCTAACTATAACGTGCATGAAACCAATGGTTTTTTAAGTGAATTTCAAAGGTTTTTTTAATGCTAGTTTCTAACTATGCCTACAGAGGTAGGACATGTGAAGAAAGAAGAAAAAAGGCACAGAAAAAAGCAAAAGAAATGCAGAAAGAAGATACAGAAGTCCACAAAGACAAAGAAAAGTGCAGGAAGAAGCAAGACATGTGCAGAAAGAACCAACAGAGGAGCAGAAAGAGGCCTTGTTGCAAAATCATCCTGGGCCCACAACTTTTTCTGATGGGTACTGGTGGTAACTGACTCTGACTAACCAGGCCTAGAGCCAGGGCTATGCTCAACGACACTTAGAATACAGTGAAAACTCCTACATACACTAGGGAACACTATGCGTTGGGGTACCCCTATGATTAGCATGACCTCCTCTGTAAGCCCCTAGTACATAATAGGGCAGGGGGGTTAGAATTACCTCTAAGTCAGAGGAGCAGAAATATGCTACTTTAACCAGTAGTCATGTTTGCAGAGGGGTAGAGATAGGGTGCTGGGCGTCCAATCAATGCTTAGGAATTCCGCTGCGTAGGATTTACAGGAGGTACCAGGAGGGATTCTTGGCCTCCAAACTCCCTCAGGACTAATTTGAACTTCATCCCCATCCCGTAGTCTGCCACGAGGCACGTTTGCAGAGTGGTAGAGAAAGGGTGCCTTGGCCTCCAAAGACGTCTTAGCAAACCCACTGTGTGGGACTTCTGGAGCTAACAAGAGGGGTAGTTGGCCCCCAAGGATGTCTGGCCCCCAAGGACATCCTTGGGGGCCAACTTCTCAAACTATTACCTACAGCCAGTCTCACACAGCAGCATTGGTAAGTACTCATACCAGGCCACGCCCACTTTGCCCACCACTCTACAAACACGCTCCCTGGCACGCTCCTGGATGGGGAGTGAAGTCCCTTCACTGCTGGGGGTCCTTTAGGGGCCAACTAGCCTACCTTTTACCTCTAGTAAGCCCCACACAGTGGGATTGGTGAAAGGTAGACAAAGGCCATGCCCAGCCGCGGTGCGTCCATTGGGGCGTAGGGGCGTAACCCCACTAAGCCTGGTGGACGCACCTGCGACTGCGACAACTCAGAGTCAGAGGGAGCATCTAAAATGAAGCGCAGCACAGCGCTTCGGAAACATGATAGACACGATGTTATCGGGAGTGTGCAGGGGGTGGGGCTGGCCTGGTAACCTGGGTAACAACATTCATAACAAACACCTGCAACTCGAGTTGGAAATTGCGCATGAGGCATTCAGGGCAGAAACTTGCCCGCACATGCGCGTTACTGTCAATTGAATTGACCAGCACGGACCGAAGAAGGGGCCCAGGGGGGGGTTCGTCTTTAACCCGTTGATTGAGAAGGCGCCGCGCCAGGGCGAGGAGTCTGTGTGTCCCCCGAGCCAATCCTGGGAGAAAATTACAAAAAACAATTTGATGGACAGAATGTAGATCAATGTCGTACATTCACCCCAGTACAAGGATCTGGGCCTAAATCCATCGCTTTTTGCACTCCACACCACCCTGGGTCAGATAATGGCTTTATGCAAATCCGCTCTGACCCTGTGCCCCATGGGAACAGTCCAGTCCGAACTACAACAGCCATATCTTTCCCAGACCGGAATCAAGCATCCGAGGACCGGACCGGTTTCGAGGGAACACCTCTCATCAGCCCGGCTAGCTTGACTCCAGTGGTGTGGAGGCTCTGGGACCCACGTCTGAGCTACCCCAGTACACTCAGGGAGAAAATTACAAAAAACAATTTGATGGACAGAATGTAGATCAATGTCTTACATTCACCCCAGTACAAGGATCTGGGCCTAAATCCATCGTTTTTTGCACTCCACACCACCCTGGGTCAGATAATGGCTTTATGCAAATCAGCTCTGACCCTGTGCCCCATGGGAACAGTCCAGTCCGAACTACAACAGCCATATCTTTCCCAGACCGGAATCAAGCATCCGAGGACCGGACCGGTTTCGAGGTAACACCTCTCATCAGCCCGGCTAGCTTGACTCCAGTGGTGTGGAGGCTCTGGGACCCACGTCTGAGCTACCCCAGTACACTCAGGGAGAAAATTACAAAAAACAATTTGATGGACAGAATGTAGATCAATGTCTTACATTCACCCCAGTACAAGGATCTGGGCCTAAATCCATCGTTTTTTGCACTCCACACCACCCTGGGTCAGATAATGGCTTTATGCAAATCAGCTCTGACCCTGTGCCCCATGGGAACAGTCCAGTCCGAACTACAACAGCCATATCTTTCCCAGACCGGAATCAAGCATCCGAGGACCGGACCGGTTTCGAGGTAACACCTCTCATCAGCCCGGCTAGCTTGACTCCAGTGGTGTGGAGGCTCTGGGACCCACGTCTGAGCTACCCCAGTACACTCAGGGAGAAAATTACAAAAAACAATTTGATGGACAGAATGTAGATCAATGTCTTACATTCACCCCAGTACAAGGATCTGGGCCTAAATCCATCGTTTTTTGCACTCCACACCACCATGGGTCAGATAATGGCTTTATGCAAATCAGCTCTGACCCTGTGCCCCATGGGAACAGTCCAGTCCGAACTACAACAGCCATATCTTTCCCAGACCGGAATCAAGCATCCGAGGACCGGACCGGTTTCGAGGTAACACCTCTCATCAGCCCGGCTAGCTTGACTCCAGTGGTGTGGAGGCTCTGGGACCCACGTCTGAGCTACCCCAGTACACTCAGGGAGAAAATTACAAAAAACAATTTGATGGACAGAATGTAGATCAATGTCTTACATTCACCCCAGTACAAGGATCTGGGCCTAAATCCATCGTTTTTTGCACTCCACACCACCCTGGGTCAGATAATGGCTTTATGCAAATCAGCTCTGACCCTGTGCCCCATGGGAACAGTCCAGTCCGAACTACAACAGCCATATCTTTCCCAGACCGGAATCAAGCATCCGAGGACCGGACCGGTTTCGAGGTAACACCTCTCATCAGCCCGGCTAGCTTGACTCCAGTGGTGTGGAGGCTCTGGGACCTACGTCTGAGCTACCCCAGTACACTCAGGGAGAAAATTACAAAAAACAATTTGATGGACAGAATGTAGATCAATGTCTTACATTCACCCCAGTACAAGGATCTGGGCCTAAATCCATCGTTTTTCGCACTCCACACCACCCTGGGTCAGATAATGGCTTTATGCAAATCAGCTCAGACCCTGTGCCCCATGGGAACAGTCCAGTCCGAACTACAACAGCCATATCTTTCCCAGACCGGAATCAAGCATCCGAGGACCGGACCGGTTTCGAGGTAACACCTCTCATCAGCCCGGCTAGCTTGACTCCAGTGGTGTGGAGGCTCTGGGACCCACGTCTGAGCTACCCCAGTACACTCAGGGAGAAAATTACAAAAAACAATTTGATGGACAGAATGTAGATCAATGTCTTACATTCACCCCAGTACAAGGATCTGGGCCTAAATCCATCGTTTTTTGCACTCCACACCACCCTGGGTCAGATAATGGCTTTATGCAAATCAGCTCTGACCCTGTGCCCCATGGGAACAGTCCAGTCCGAACTACAACAGCCATATCTTTCCCAGACCGGAATCAAGCATCCGAGGACCGGACCGGTTTCGAGGTAACACCTCTCATCAGCCCGGCTAGCTTGACTCCAGTGGTGTGGAGGCTCTGGGACCCACGTCTGAGCTACCCCAGTACACTCAGGGAGAAAATTACAAAAAACAATTTGATGGACAGAATGTAGATCAATGTCTTACATTCACCCCAGTACAAGGATCTGGGCCTAAATCCATCGTTTTTTGCACTCCACACCACCCTGGGTCAGATAATGGCTTTATGCAAATCAGCTCTGACCCTGTGCCTCATGGGAACAGTCCAGTCGGAACTACAACAGCCATATCTTTCCCAGACCGGAATCAAGCATCCGAGGACCGGACCAGTTTCGAGGTAACACCTCTCATCAGCCCGGCTAGCTTGACTCCAGTGGTGTGGAGGCTCTGGGACCCACGTCTGAGCTACCCCAGTACACTCAGGGAGAAAATTACAAAAAACAATTTGATGGACAGAATGTAGATCAATGTCTTTCATTCACCCCAGTACAAGGATCTGGGCCTAAATCCATCGTTTTTTGCACTCCACACCACCCTGGGTCAGATAATGGCTTTATGCAAATCAGCTCTGACCCTGTGCCCCATGGGAACAGTCCAGTCCGAACTACAACAGCCATATCTTTCCCAGACCGGAATCAAGCATCCGAGGACCGGACCGGTTTCGAGGTAACACCTCTCATCAGCCCGGCTAGCTTGACTCCAGTGGTGTGGAGGCTCGGGGACCCACGTCTGAGCTACCCCAGTACACTCAGGGAGAAAATTACAAAAAACAATTTGATGGACAGAATGTGGATCAATGTCTTACATTCACCCCAGTACAAGGATCTGGGCCTAAATCCATCGTTTTTTGCACTCCACACCACCATGGGTCAGATAATGGCTTTATGCCAATCAGCTCTGACCCTGTGCCCCATGGAAACAGTCCAGTCCGAACTACAACAGCCATATCTTTCCCAGACCGGAATCAAGCATCCGAGGACCGGACCGGTTTCGAGGTAACACCTCTCATCACCCCGGCTAGCTTGACTCCAGTGGTGTGGAGGCTCTGGGACCCACGTCTGAGCTACCCCAGTACACTCAGGGAGAAAATTACAAAAAACAATTTGATGGACAGAATGTAGATCAATGTCTTACATTCACCTCAGTACAAGGATCTGGGCCTAAATCCATCGTTTTTTGCACTCCACACCACCCTGGGTCAGATAATGGCTTTATGCAAATCAGCTCTGACCCTGTGCCCCATGGGAACAGTCCAGTCCGAACTACAACAGCCATATCTTTCCCAGACCGGAATCAAGCATCCAAGGACCGGACCGGTTTCGAGGTAACACCTCTCATCAGCCCGGCTAGCTTGACTCCAGTGGTGTGGAGGCTCTGGGACCCACGTCTGAGCTACCCCAGTACACTCAGGGAGAAAATTACAAAAAACAATTTGATGGACAGAATGTAGATCAATGTCTTACATTCACCCCAGTACAAGGATCTGGGCCTAAATCCATCGTTTTTTGCACTCCACACCACCCTGGGTCAGATAAGGGCTTTATGCAAATCAGCTCTGACCCTGTGCCCCATGGGAACAGTCCAGTCCGAACTACAACAGCCATATCTTTCTGTCTCGAAACCGGTCCGGTCCTCAGATGCTTGATTCCGTTCTGGGAAGGACATGGCTTTTGTAGTTCGGACTGGAAGGGTCAGAGCTGATTTGCATATCGCCATTGTCTAACCCAGGGTGGTGTGGAGTGCAAAAAAACGATGGATTTGGGCCCAGATCTTTGGACTGGGGTGAGTGTGTGACATTGATCCACATTCGGTCCATCACCTGTTGTGTTTGCATATTCCGCCCTAAGTGCGCTGGGGATGCCCAGACGTGGGTCCCAGGCACTCCACACCACTGGAGTCAAGCTAGCCGGGCTGATGAGAGGTGTTACCTCAAAACCGGTCTGGTCCTCGGATGCTTGATTCCGTTCTGGGAAGGACATGGCTTTTGTAGTTCGGACTGGACTATTCCCATGGGGCACAGGGTCAGAGCTGATTTGCATATCGCCATTGTCTAACCCAGGGTGGTGTGGAGTGCAAAAAAACGATGGATTTGGGCCCAGATCTTTGGACTGGGGTGAGTGTGTGACATTGATCCACATTCGGTCCATCACCTGTTGTGTTTGCATATTCCGCCCTAAGTGCGCTGGGGATGCCCAGACGTGGGTCCCAGGCACTCCACACCACTGGAGTCAAGCTAGCCGGGCTGATGAGAGGTGTTACCTCGAAACCGGTCCGGTCCTCGGATGCTTGATTCCGTTCTGGGAAGGACATGGCTTTTGTAGTTCGGACTGGACTGTTCCCATGGGGCACAGGGTCAGAGCTGATTTGCATATCGCCATTGTCTAACCCAGGGTGGCGTGGAGTGCAAAAAAACGATGGATTTGGGCCCAGATCTTTGGACTGGGGTGAGTGTGTGACATTGATCCACATTCGGTCCATCACCTGTTGTGTTTGCATATTCCGCCCTAAGTGCGCTGGGGATGCCCAGACGTGGGTCCCAGGCACTCCACACCACTGGAGTCAAGCTAGCCGGGCTGATGAGAGGTGTTACCTCGAAACCGGTCCGGTCCTCGGATGCTTGATTCCGTTCTGGAAAGGACATGGCTTTTGTAGTTCGGACTGGACTGTTCCCATGGGGCACAGGGTCAGAGCTGATTTGCATATCGCCATTGTCTAACCCAGGGTGGTGTGGAGTGCAAAAAAACAATGGATTTGGGCCCAGATCTTTGGACTGGGGTGAGTGTGTGACATTGATCCACATTCGGTCCATCACCTGTTGTGTTTGCATATTCCGCCCTAAGTGCGCTGGGGATGCCCAGACGTGGGTCCCAGGCACTCCACACCACTGGAGTCAAGCTAGCCGGGCTGATGAGAGGTGTTACCTCGAAACCGGTCCGGTCCTCGGATGCTTGATTCCGTTCTGGGAAGGACATGGCTTTTGTAGTTCGGACTGGACTGTTCCCATGGGGCACAGGGTCAGAGCTGACTTGCATATCGCCATTGTCTAACCCAGGGTGGTGTGGAGTGCAAAAAAACGATGGATTTGGGCCCAGATCTTTGGACTGGGGTGAGCGTGTGACATTGATCCACATTCGGTCCATCACCTGTTGTGTTTGCATATTCCGCCCTAAGTGCGCTGGGGATGCCCAGACGTGGGTCCCAGGCACTCCACACCACTGGAGTCAGAGTGATGAGAGGTGTTACCTCGAAACCGGTCCGGTCCTCGGATGCTTGATTCCGTTCTGGGAAGGACATGGCTTTTGTAGTTCGGACTGGACTGTTCCCATGGGGCACAGGGTCAGAGCTGATTTGCATATCGCCATTGTCTAACCCAGGGTGGTGTGGAGTGCAAAAAAACAATGGATTTGGGCCCAGATCTTTGGACTGGGGTGAGTGTGTGACATTGATCCACATTCGGTCCATCACCTGTTGTGTTTGCATATTCCGCCCTAAGTGCGCTGGGGATGCCCAGACGTGGGTCCCAGGCACTCCACACCACTGGAGTCAAGCTAGCCGGGCTGATGAGAGGTGTTACCTCGAAACCGGTCCGGTCCTCGGATGCTTGATTCCGTTCTGGGAAGGACATGGCTTTTGTAGTTCGGACTGGACTGTTCCCATGGGGCACAGGGTCAGAGCTGATTTGCATATCGCCATTGTCTAACCCAGGGCGGTGTAGAGTGCAAAAAAACGATGGATTTGGGCCCAGATCTTTGGACTGGGGTGAGTGTGTGACATTGATCCACATTCGGTCCATCACCTGTTGTGTTTGCATATTCCGCCCTAAGTGCGCTGGGGATGCCCAGACGTGGGTCCCAGGCACTCCACACCACTGGAGTCAAGCTAGCCGGGCTGATGAGAGGTGTTACCTCGAAACCTGTCCGGTCCTCGGATGCTTGATTCCGTTCTGGGAAGGACATGGCTTTTGTAGTTCGGACTGGACTGTTCCCATGGGGCACAGGGTCAGAGCTGATTTGCATATCGCCATTGTCTAACCCAGGGTGGTGTGGAGTGCAAAAAAACGATGGATTTGGGCCCAGATCTTTGGACTGGGGTGAGTGTGTGACATTGATCCACATTCGGTCCATCACCTGTTGTGTTTCCCCTAGCCAATCCTGGTGCTTATGCAGTGCCAGGATTGGCTGGTACACGCGCTTAAGGACAGGCAATCCACTATTGGATGCCATGCATCGTGGGTGGTGGCACACTGGCTCAGGCCACGCACTATCATCATGGCCAATCACTGTGACTTCAGCATGTGAAGCCATTCAGTGATTGGCCATGGCCATTCCGATTCGGGGAAAAGGGGACATGCGCGGTGCGTGCCGTGACGTTTGCTGAATTGCTGCTGTACTACTTAAGTTGCAAGTGGGGGCGGGGGCTCTCTCTGTCTCATCGCGACTCGCCACGTGAGCAGCGTAGAGAGACTGGGAGAGAGACATTGTGCAATTATTTGAGTCAACAGTACTACTCTGAGAAGAACGGAGAGAATCGTCAATCGAATCATCGTCACACTCATTCATCAATACTTCGAGTCCGAGTCGCCAGCGGGCTGACTGACTTCGAAAAAAGTAGGTGACGGTGTGCAGCCAGGTCGCACTTGGGCGGGGGCAGGCCAGGCAGGCCTGTGAAAAGCTGGTTGGCTCACTGAGAAATGTGTAACAAGACCGATAGCTCTGCTGTCTAGTCTAAGGCCTTATGGAGCGCTGTGCCTGGCTCAGCCTTACAATCACGCAGTGCTGTGCTGCTCTTTCCAGCTTCATGAATGGCACAAACCTTCCAGGTGGGAATATGGCTGCCCTTCATGCATTCAATTAGGCCATAATGGGGTGACTTGCGCTTTTAGACACCGGAAGATGTATTATGATAATACATCTTCCGGTTGTTAAAAGCAAGTCACCCCATTATGGCCTAAGTGAATGAATGCATGAGTTTGTGGTCGTTTGCATCTCCTCGTTGGATCGGGTCCAAGTCACCTAAAACATTGCTGCAGGTTGCCTCGAACACTGAATGCCAGGCTCTCCGCACAGGGGGCAAACCACCTCAAACCTAGACTGACAGGCTATTTGCACAACGTGCCGATCACCCCAAAACACAGAATACTGGGATCTTCGCTGAGGAGGCAGTTCACCTCGTAGAATGCCAGGGTCATTTTTCAAAATGCAAATGTTTGCCACATTTGGTGTAGGATGGTATCGTTCGTCACAGTCTCTTTTCGTTACCTCGGTTCGTACTGTGTCGAACACCGTACAAGGTCATTCGACCAATATATTTTCCTGAAGTTTGAGACATCCTCTTACATTCACGCCTCATTCCCAAGCGCCTGTCAGGTTTCGTGTCTCCTCCAATTCCTATCAGCCCCTCACTCCTCAAGTGTTAATGGGCTTCAGATGGACAGAAGTGCCCCCCTCCCCGAGTAACCCGCAGAGAAGTCCACTACATCCTCATCAGGGTCATTTTGGGGGCCACCTGTCGCGTCCCTCTGCTTTTGCCCAAGCCTGGTCAAGCCCAACCCTTCACGTGAGGTCAATCCCATGCCACTTTAGAACCATAGTGGGCACGACAGTCCCATGAACACCCCTAATTAAGCAGGCACGATGCCACCAAGCCGCTCTTGCTCGCACCTAAAGTCATGCGCCCCTGCTTATAGCCCGCACAACGCAACCTTGCCTAGTATCCCCCATCTCCATACAGAAAGGTCTCCAAAATCCGCACCCCCACCCCATCTCGATCACCAGCCGCCCTGTCCTTGCAGGTTCCATGGCTCCAGGCTCAACAAGATCGTTTTCCTGTACCACCAATACGGCCATACGAGATGTACATAGAAGTGTCAGGGCCCACCCAGCTCATGTCAGCCTACCCTTTCCCTTCTACAGCTTCTGTCCTATGCCCTCAAAACCCCCGTCAGTGCCCTTAGCACGTACCACCCAGTAAGGGGCGTTGAGTAGTTTCCCGTGCAGGAAAGTTGTATCCGGGGAAAACAAAACCTTATTTATGTGTATTAGGTCTTTGAATATAGACTAGAATTGGACAGACATTACGAGGCAGATAAAATAAGAAGACAATGTTCTTGTGATGGCAATGTCAGCAGCAGAGAGGATCATCATGCCCAATTTCATTTATTTTGTTCTCACCAGGAGCATAAAAGAAATGGATGTAAGGGACGTCGAAACGCCAGTTAAAGAAACTTGCATCTTAATGTGTGTGCATTTGGAATTCCTCCCTATCAAAACCTGTGTTCTTACTAAGAGGAGAGGTAGTCTGTCCCTTTATGGGAGCATCCAATTAGATGGTCAAGTGAACTGCTATGACCATTGAAAGCCCAGGATGAGATAAGCTGGGTTAGAGCTGAAATATTTAGACAATATTAACCTTACACAGATGTTAAAATGTCCCTAGATAATAACGTAGAGCATGTTTAACAAAAACAAACTGTAGGAATATGTGCATGTTTTAAATGTGTAAAAACTAATGTGCAGTTTATGGTTCAGCAGAAAGCTCCCATTTCCATAGTGCTTACATGACTAGGTGTCATGTTTTCTTTCTTCCTCCTTCTTGCTCTACCTTCTCATTCCCATTAATAAAATAATGCCTTTTAAAACTACTGATTTATTCTAGTATTTAACTGTAGAAGGTGTCATTGTCAGAAAATTTGCTGTTTCTTTCCCCACACCATATGATGTCATCATAATAAATCAAGTCACCATGCTATGTACTATGATACATAAAATGTTTAGTAAAATTAAGGCTTATTGAAGAAAATGTTTCTCATGATCTAACCAGGGCATTGAGAACAAAAAATGTTTAATTTATTGACTAGTGTATTGAAAAGTGGGACACTGAACAATTAACAGAATATGCGTATTGGAGGTTCTTGTGGGAACCTTCTTCAAATGTATCTACTGTTTAAAGCTTTAGCAGTCTCCAGGTAACTTTACCCCAACTTGCATGTTTTCCGTTGGAACCGAGAGGAGAGGAGACAGACCATCAGAAGACACTTCTTCATTGTCTTGAAAAGACTTAAGCACCTGTTTTTGCGAAATATGTTTTGTGCTTTCTATATTGTACGTGTTCCTAGTTAGAAAGTTAATGCATTCTATGCACACCTACACTGCTTTGCCCTTTAGTACCTTTGTGTGCTTGCGTGAATTACTGTAAGCTACTGCTGGAGAATTGTCTTGTTTTCCTTAACATTCATGAGGAGACGTTATTTCTTTATGCTAAATCACAGCTACTGCTGTGATTTATTTCCTTTTAACTTGGATTAACGGTTGCTACTGCAACTGTTGGGGTACTCGACTGAGTTTCCAGAACTGCTCTTAATGAGAGATGTGCTTTCCATTGTGCTGAACCCTTGCTCTTTTCCAAAAGGAACTCTTTATGGTTTTGATGCTAGGCTAGGTTAGTCCTTTCAGATTAAGATAGGACTATTTCCTGTATGGAGTGCAATGTTATTTTCCTTGCTGCTTCTAAATACATTTTTCTTGATATTTCTGTAACTGGATATATCTGATTAAAAGACAAAAACTGTTGCTAATCTGTTAATGAGATATAAAACTATACCAAACCTATCATCGAGTCACCTCTAAACTGCTGGAAATTGATGAATTTTGATTTGTGCTCCATTCTAACACCATGGCAAAGATCTGTCGACCGAGAGACAGAGTTGGTGCAGAATTGAATACCTCTGCCATAAGTTAAGGGTTGAACAGTTTATACATTTCCCTTACTAATATATTGAAGTATGGAAAAGTTCAACATTAATTCAGTCATTAGTCACAGGAAAAACGTTTCTGGTAGCAATTACTGTTTTAATCGTAAGTAAGAATTTTGAATCACCAGGCATGCTTTACTTTTAATTACTAAATTGGTAATTTCATTAGTATCACTTCTCAGGAATGCAAAGAGATGGGGCTGCGCCAGCTCCTCTGTATACGTGCAGCTAACACAGTCAGAAGCATGGCTGCATTTCATAGTCAGGCAGATGTTGTGCTTCTTAGCATCTTATATGCCTATCAAAGTTCTGAACCGAAGACTAAAGGTTCGAGGGGGCCACACTTGATATGGTGGCAGTACTAAATTGCAGAGATGGGTGCATGAACGTTAGAGATTCCACTTGAGGTGTGGTTCACTTACAGTGGGGCCTGCTAACTGACAACCCACTGGAATTATGTGACTGTGCGGCCGCAGCAATGTTAGCATATTTATAGATTTGCTCCATTTGCCTTATAATCCATCATCTGTTACATAATCGGCAGAGTTTGACCAATAAATATTTGTATCTAGGTAAAACAGTTCCAAAGTTACTAAAACCGCATCTGCATGTGATTCCTCGCAGTGGTAGGACTTTTGCGCGGTCACCTTTCTGTTGTTTATTGTTATATTTAGGAATTGAACAGTATTACTGAGGTGCACCCAATGCCCAGACAGTGTTGAGAAGTGTAAAAGTACAAAATAACGAAGTAAATCTATTGAAAATTGTGCAGCAAACCCGCAAAACTATCCATTTCTTCATTTAATTGCACTGCACCTTATACGTTGTACTTTGATTATTGACAGGTTTATCAGCAAACAACAAGAGGACCCCAACCTCCTTTGCTGCTCTCTCACCGACCCCGGCTACAACGCAGAAAACACCAGTGTAAAAGGTAAGGAAACTGATGCTATATATTTATTTATATGGGAGTTAGGCCTATGCATCTGGTCACTCTCCAGGCCCTCAAGCAGTGTCTCTTTCAGTGCCTCCAGCAACCACTATGGCACAGAGAGGCAGGAGGCAGTACGGCTGTATTTTAGCAGTCATTTTGTGGGAAGGGGAGCTGTTGGAGATGTATTTGTATTTGTACTGAAATTTCATATTATTGCACTGCACCTTATACGTTGTACTTTGATTATTGACAGGTTTATCAGCAAACAACAAGAGGACCCCAACCTCCTTTGCTGCTCTCTCACCCGACCCCGGCTACAACCCAGCAAACACCAGTGTTAAAGGTAAGGAAACTGATGCTATATTTTTTTGACATGGGAGTTAGGGCTACCTATGTATGTGGTCACTCTCAAGTCCCTCAAGCAGTGCCTTTCAGTGCCTCCAGCAACCACTATGGCACAGAGAGGCAGGAGCGAGTACGGCTCTATTTTTAGCAGTCATTTGAGATGTATTAGGATAATGCACAAGATATATGTATAATGTATTTATACTGAAATTTGATATTATTGCACTGCACCTTATACGTTGTACTTTGATTATTGACAGGTTTCTTTAATATATATATATTGGTAAGGCCAGCAACACACCATCATGAATACAGTACAAGAGCTGATTGCAAGGTCATTCCAGTCACGGCCACTTGAACAAAACTACAGATAAAGCAATTAGGACCTCAGCAGCCTGAAATAAACCTACAGCAAACCACCCAGGACAGAGGAAAAATGTCAAAAGGTACATTCTCAAATGCCTGGTACACAAAAGCTGATTGGCTTACAGGGTGCCCTATAAGAAATTCTCTGTTCTGCTTCCCCTGCTTGCTGTTTGGCAATGACTTTTCTTGGACACGGCAAGGATTGGTAGACCTGAAGCACATCGCTGAAAAAATAAAGAAGCATGCGCTCACAAGAAATCATCTGGAAAACCGGACAAGACTGGGAATGTTGGGGGAAGACGTACCAATTGAGCAGCAGATAAATGAAGCGTATCGCAAATCCATTCAAAAACACAATGAAGCTCGTGATAAGAACAGACAAAATCTATCCAAGATCATTGATTGCATTTGTTTCTGTGGTGCTTTCGAACTGGCATTGCGAGGCCATGACGAATCAGAAATTTCCTCAAAACCTGGGATCTTCCGAGGCCTAGTGGATTTAATGTCAACCATAGACCAGGATTTGGAAAGACATTTAGCACGAGCTACAGTCTTTAAGGGCACCTCTAATACAATACAAAATGAACTCCTTGACTGTATGCTCGAAATTATAAGAAGCCATATTGTGCAAGAGTTGCGAAACACAGACTTTGTGGCTATTCAGGCTGATGACACCACTGATGTGTCCACTAAAACACAGTCCGTGTTAGTGTTTCGGTACCTTGACAGTGACAGAAACGTTGTGGAAAGATTTTATGGCTTCACGCATTTAAGTGACTCTAGTGCAGCAACCATCACTGAAGCAATACTGTGTCAACTGGACTTAATTTTCCCGGACCTGCCTCAAAAACAAAAACTTATCGCACAAAGATATGATGGTGCTCCGTAATGAGTGGAAGCCTTAGTGGAGTACAGATGAATTAGAGATGTGTACCCTAATGCTCATTTTGTGCACTGTTACGCCCACCAACTCAATCTTATTATGCAACAGGCGGTATCAAAGGTCAGAGAGACACGAGTTTTCTTTCAGGATATCGGAGGCATAGCAGCATTCTTCACACGTTCCCCGCTTTCAGTTCATCCCTATAATGCCTTAATTCCGGTGTGCTCCTCAGCCGCCGCCAATATAGCAGCGGCCTAGCCGAGATAAGATCTTCTATTGGGAGAATTCCCAAGTCCATTCATAGCGGGACCAGGGGGGTGCTTGTTGGTAAAGCTAGAATGTTTCTTGTAAGCTTATTTTCCGTAAGTTGGAGGCATTTAGGCGAGCAGTGGCCCCAGAGTTCTGCCCCGTAAGTGGCAGCCGGTTTGGACTTTATAAATCTCAAGTAACGGGCTTCTAATCTTTGCCGTACAGGACTTGTGGACTATATTAAACCTCCTACAGCTTGTATTAATTTCAAATTTGCCTTGGCAATTTGGGTGCTCCATCCCATCTTGTCGTTTAATGACAGACCCAGATAATCGAATGTTTTAACTTGCTCTAACGGTCTATCATCCATCAGAGGATATGGGCAGTTGGTGGTGGTAGCATTGAAGACCATATATTTTGTTTTGTTAATATTAACCAATCCCTAAAATCACAAAGTGTCAACTGCGGTTATCTGGTTGTGCTAGACGGCCACAAAGTCACAAGTTCAGGCCAATCGTGATAAAGCGCTGGCCGGATACAGGGCCTAAGTCATGCCTGCTTAACAAAGTACCTTAAATCCTGTTTTGTGAGGCATTGCAAGATAATGCAACAAGGATGCATCACACAACAGCAGATACGCGTAGCTATGAGGCAAAGTCCTGCATCATTGTCGAGGTTGCTATAGATAAAGGGTTTGCAAAGCAAAGGCCTGAGTTGAGGATGAGTCACGCAGCGACGGGTCTGAGGAAGCTGCGATGAGAGGTCATGCGTTGCGCTGTGGCTGTTCCGAAGCAGCTGTGAGATGCATTCATCTGAGTCCGCTCTGCTCACAGGCCTACAGCTGGCCTGGCAGAGCACCTTCAGGATGACTTCCATGTGTCCAGGGCTGGGGTGGCACCACTTGGAGAGCAAGTCACACAGCAGAGAGATTTCAGGTGTTGGGATCAAGGTGGTTGGAGCCCTTTATGTCACTGAAGCTCTGATCAGGAGGCCAATCAAATATCCCATGGAGTCACTTTGGTGGTCCTGGGATAAAGATGCAGGTCAAGTCCTTCTTACTCAAGCAGCACGCAACAGAGTAGCAGTCCTTTTGGAAGAGCAGAAAAACAGTCCTTCTGAGTCTTCCAGAGGTGTACAGAAGAGTTTGATCTGAGAGACCAACATTTATATTTGGTGCCTGCATTGAAGTAGGAGAAGTTTCTGGAGTTTTTCACCCCAGAGTGGTAGAAATGTACTGCCTCCCTGCCCTGGCCCCAGCTTGGGGGCACAAAAGACTAATGCCAAACCCTTTGTGAGTATGCTTAGGCATAGTCTTGGTGATGTTCAAGTGTGATAGGTGACAGCTCCACCCCCCCTATCAACTCAGAGATGGCCCAACCCCAGCTACACCCAGCAATGTGACGTATGTAAAAGTGTGATTTTCAGAAATGGAACTTACGCACCAGCATTAACATTAAAATGGGGTTTAAATGACAAATCTTTAGACACCAAACTCAACATCTTTACCTGCCGACAATTGAAAGTTAGTAATTATTAAGTGTAATAAGGCAACTCATTGTTATCCTATAGAAGAGGTAGACCTTTAATTAGTGAAAAATGAATTTAAGAGTTTTTCTCTATCAAGACATGTAAAAGTTGAAAGTACATGACCAACTTTTTTAAAATACACTGCACCCTGCCCTACGGGCCGTTTAGGGCCTACCCTAAGGGCGACTTACATATATAAAAATACAAAAAAGATTTAGCCTGGCAAAAGGTTTATTTCGCCAGGTTAAAATGTCAGTTTAAAACAACCTACAAAGACAGGTCTGGGAAATGCTTGACAGGCTACTTAAGTGGGTGGCACGATTAGCGCTTCCGACCCACTAGTAGCATTTAATATACAGGCCCATGGTACATGCGGTACCGCTTTACTATGGACTTATAAGGTAATTAAAAACGGAAATTGGATCTAAGCCAAAATAACCATGTTTTAAGGGGTCAGAACAAGCACTTTAGCACTGGTAAGGTGCGCAGAGTGCTAAGAGCCAAAAAGGGTATAGAAAAGAGGAGGGTGAAGAATAAAAGTTACATAGTAGTGTCAGGGTCCACCCAGCTCATGTCAGCCTACCCTTTCCCTTCTACAGCTTCTGTCCTATGCCCTCAAAACCCCCGTCAGTGCCCTTAGCACGTACCACCCAGTAAGGGTCGTTGAGTAGTTTCCCGTGCAGGAAAGTTGTATCCGGGGAAAACAAAACCTTATTTATGTGTATTAGGTCTTTGAATATACACTAGAATTGGATAGACATTACGAGGCAGATAAAATGAGAAGACAATGTTCTTGTGATGGCAATGTCAGCAGCAGACAGGATCATCATGCCCAATTTTATTTATTTTGTTCTCACCAGGAGCATAAAAGAAATGGATGTAAGGGACGTCGAAACGCCAGTTAAAGAAACTTGCATCTTAATGTGTGTGCATTTGGAATTCCTCCCTATCAAAACCTGTGTTCTTACTAAGAGGAGAGGTAGTCTGTCCCTTTATGGGAGCATCCAATTAGATGGTCAAGTGAACTGCTATGACCATTGAAAGCCCAGGATGAGATAAGCTGGGTTAGAGCTGAAATATTTAGACAATATTAACCTTACACGGATGTTAAAATGTCCCTAGATAATAACGTAGAGCATGTTTAACAAAAACAAACTGTAGGAATATGTGCATGTTTTAAATGTGTAAAAACTAATGTGCAGTTTATGGTTCAGCAGAAAGCTCCCATTTCCATAGTGCTTACATGACTAGGTGTCATGTTTTCTTTCTTCCTCCTTCTTGCTCTACCTTCTCATTCCCATTAATAAAATAATGCCTTTTAAAACTACTGATTTATTCTAGTATTTAACTGTAGAAGGTGTCATTGTCAGAAAAGTTGCTGTTTCTTTCCCCACACCATATGATGTCATCATAATAAATCAAGTCACCATGCTATGTACTATGATACATAAAATGTTTAGTAAAATTAAGGCTTATTGAAGAAAATGTTTCTCATGATCTAACCAGGACATTAAGAACAGAAAATGTTTAATTTATTAGACTAGTGTATTGAAAAGTGGGACATTGAACAATTAACAGAATATGCTTATTGGAGGTTCTTGTGGGAACCTTCTTCAAATGTATCTACTGTTTAAAGCTTTAGCAGTCTCCAGGGATGACCCTGAAGGAAGGGCCAAGTCCAACAGCCGAATTTGTAGAATTTAGTACTCTGGGGGGGTCTTTTTAGGCCTGCAGGGTATGGTATGGTGTATGTAAGGGTGTGTGTGTGTATATATATATATATATATATATATATATATATATATATATATATATATACACACACACCAAGGTTGCCCTCTTAGGAGATGCCGCACACATCAGGGTTACTGCACAAATCACAGCAGGCAGCAGTGTAGTCAGCGGGCCGCAGGTATTTCATTTGCCATACGCGTTTCGAGCTACAACAAGCTCTTGATCACTGGCGGCAATGAGGCAAGACGCGGATGCATTAGAGCATCTATTTTATTGTAATTAAAGTCCCGCCCATGTGAGCGTCACAGATAATAGGCATGCTGGTCACGGTAGTTCTTAATACTGCCCAAGAAAGACTCACAGTTCTTTAGCCAAGTGGAATCCGCTCCTGCACCTCCTAAATAAAGTTCCCAGTAAGGTGAAATGCCTACACAGCACCGCTTTCCTCTGCCAATATTTACCAGCTGCTCAGGCCCCCTCTGTCCATGTGGCGCTCGCATTTGCAAGCACTCAGGTACGCCTTTCAAACGTCGGGGCATCTGGCACTTGAAAAGATCCACAACGAGGTGAGCGTTCCTGAGCAATGAATGCAACTGAATGAGTGGGTAATTGAAGTGGCCGTACTTAGTAATAACGTTGAACACGTCGAAGCGTAAACGATACGCTAGACAGTTTATTGCAAGTCGGACCGGAGAAAGTGAAGCATTTGAAAACCACTTACAAAAGGACACTCTTGCAGTAGAGGTGTGTTCTGTTACAAGACTGTGAGAAACTTACAACCATGGAAGCGCGTGTTGCTAAACGCGCTACAAAAGCGTCCACGATGTTCAAACCTGGGGCCACAGTGGCAGACGTCACACGTAAAACAAAAACACCTGAAAATGACAATGTCACGTTAAAGCAGCAAATCAATGCACTGGAACGCTTATACAAAAAAGAAGTTAACAAAAGCTGGGAAATCATAACGCTCGAGAACTATGTGGAAGGCAAAAGAATTCCGCGAGGATTAAGAATATTCACGATGCCAACACATCCAGAAACTAAAGAGGAATTGATCATGGAATGGTTGGAAAATAACACGACGTGTTCCCTAAACATGATGCGCATCCTCATAAAACATGCAAAAATGGACATTGATGATATCACTGAAAAAATCAAGGAACTAGAGGAACTTCTTTCAAAAGAAACAAAACAAGAAGTTACAAAGTTAAGACAAGAAATGGAAGCGAGACTGGATTCATATGAAGTGGAGATACAAGAACGCAAAGAGCGGAAATTCAAAAGGGACAAACTAGACTACCAGCATGGTCGTGTCCTTACCTTTGCACGACGCTACGATAATTTGAAGAAAAACTTTCCTCCTAACATACAGGCGTCTAGTGGAAGTGAATCTGATGCAAGCATAACAGAAGCAACACGTGATCAGTCAAAAAACTTCAATATTTTAGAGGAAGTAAGAATGGTGAACCTAGAGAAGAATATCACCAGAGGAGGAGGGAGTGGGAGAATGCCCTTTCAGAGCAGAGGGAGAGGAAGAGGCACACAAAACCAACCAAGTCCCTCACCAGCACCCGCAAAACTCGCAGGTCAAAGCAACGAAAGAAGACAATACCCCCTCCGCAACAGGAAGTGACAAACCTGATTGTAAATTTATTGCAGTACCATCTAACACACGAAGAACAGACTGTATTAAATAAGGGTTTATCATTCTGCCCAGAAGCCCATTTCGATTACCCACAAATAAAAATTGATCTTTACAAGTTCGTGAGAAAACTAAAATTGGCCAAAATCCATGCCAACAAAGTGATATCTGATGATGTGAACGAAATAACAGAACGAGCTGAAGAGGAGGAATGTATGACTACCATTGAACAACTATCTGACTTAAGAGAGACTTTCGATGCGATGTTCAATCCTGAGGGGGATACAATAACGGACTCACAAATGTTGGAACAAATGAACATTCAAACTAATCAAAGCAAAAACACTGGATTGAAGAAAAAATCTCGATTTTGCCCAGTTCTATCACCTGGAAATAAAATTGATCTGTTCTCAGATGCCATGACAGAAGAATTGGACAACCTTATAAAGCTAAAAGACAACAAAAGACAAAATCTATCAATTAAGGAACGAAAGGCCGTTCAAAATCTGATGAACAATGCAACCATAACGATAAAACCCGCCGACAAGGGGGGAAATATCGTTATTCAAGATACTGGTGATTATATTCAAGAGGCGGAACGACAACTAAAGGTACAACAACATTACAGTAAACTCAAATCCAACCCAATAACAAAGATGACGTCCGACCTAAAAGAGCAATTGCAAATCTGGCACGCCAAAGGATTGATAAACGATGAAGAGAGGAAATACATGACCACGGAACATCCAATCACCCCGTGTGTCTATTTTCTACCAAAAATCCACAAAACACTAATCAATCCACCAGGGAGACCGATCGTATCGTCTTGCAGCTCATTATATGAAAATGTCTCTAGGTACGCTGATACTTTCCTCGCTCTAATTGCTCAGAGTAAGCCATCTTATCTGAAGGACACGGGAGACGTTCTGAGGATCCTAATGGATATGCCATGGAATCCAGGCTATCTTCTAGTGACAATTGATGTTGTGTCACTCTATACATCAATAAGACACGAAGTAGGTTTGAAGGCGTGCCAACATTTTTTACAACAGCGAAGCATCAAAGAAATGGAACATACATCAATGCTTCTAAAAATGATAGAACTGTGTCTAACGAACAATGTGTTTCTTTTTACTAATGATCTGTACAGACAAGAATGTGGCACTGCCATGGGGATATCTTTTTCTCCCAATTACGCAAATATCACCATGGGATGGTGGGAGAAAACGATAGCATGGAACAACACTGACCAGGAAGAATTAGACCGAATAATTCTTTGGGTCAGATATATTGACGACATCTTCGTAATTTGGAATGGTACGAATGATCAATTTCTGAAATTCTTTTCCACACTAAACAACAATGAGGTTGGACTCCAATTCACATGCTCAACTAATAAGAAGGAAATAGACTTTTTAGACACCAAGGTCTATATCTCGGAGGGTAAATTGGAAACCACACTGTTCCGCAAAAAAACTGCTACAAATAGTGTGCTCCACGGCACCAGCTTCCACCCGAAAGCACTACTAAAAAGTATCCCATACGGAGAATTTGTACGATTAAAAAGAAACTGTTCAAAACCAGAAGATGCCGAAAACAAAATACTCGGAAGCAAATTAAGATTCCAGTCAAGAGGATACAAGGACTATGTGCTAAAAGAATGTAAAAAGAAGGTAGACAAGATCAGCAGAGCAGAAACTTTGATCGAAAAGCCAAAACCCCCACAAGAGAAGGATCCGCCAAGATTCATAACCACATACAACAAGGAAAGTGGGCTAATAGCAAAAAAAAATGAAAAAGTACTTGCACCTCATAACCAGTGATCCGGATATAGGGCCACTGGCTGGCAAACATCCTTCCATCACGTATAAAAAGAACACATCTCTTCAAGACCTATTAGTCAAAAGCCATTTTCAGAGTAAGCCACAACCCAAATGGTGGACGGAACAAACGTTGGCTTCAAACCATGTACGTCATGCAAAGCATGCAAGATAGGCAAAAGAATGAAGAATGTAATGGAACCAGATGGAAAAGTAATGCCAATCAAACAATACATCACATGTACATCCAAAAACGTGGTGTATGTCATTGAATGCAAACGCGGAATAAAGTACATTGGATCCACTACGTGCATGTTAAAGAAAAGAATACTGGAGCACATCCGGGCTGTAAAGAACTCAAACATGTTGTATGCTACAGCGAAACACCTAAGCAATTGTCAAAATGGGGATTGGCTAGCTATGAACTTTTATGGATTGAAAATGCTGACCAAACTGGACAGAGGAGGGGACACTGTCCGCCTTCTTCGACAGATGGAATCACGTTTCATTGTTCGATTCCGAACAAAAAATCCCAGAGGCATGAACTTTGGAGAAGACCTCCACATACACCTGGAGTGAACATGAACTCAGCTTTATTTTTGATGATTGTAAAAGGGTACTATACCCGATACACATGTACAAAGACTCTAAATATACTCTAAAAATTATGCCCTAAGTGAGACTAACTTAGGACGCACAGTACGCCTATTTAAAGCTCCCTCGGGAGCGCAGCGGTATCGCGCAGCGGTCGTGCCTCGCTGTGCCGGAGTCGTGCCAGAGTCCTGCCCGTCTGCGCCCGTCAGCGTCCCGGAGGCTTCCGAGGCGGCGGGCAGGACTGGGCTTTTGTTTTGCACTTTGTTTGTGCATCTGAGCATCATGCTTCACTATTCGGGGTCGGAGTTACGCTCTTGGCAACAGGTTAATGGCTCCTGCTGTACGGTCTTCCCTGCGCGTTACAAGGGTAAGAGTCGTTGCCCTGAGTGTGGTTGGCGACCGCAGAAACATCTGGCTGATGCACCGCAGAAGGCGGCTGTCACCGTCAAATATCTGGGCTTATTGCTTAATACCAGATCTCTCGGCCGTCATGCCCTTGATATTTATGATCTGCTGGAATCGGAAAAACCACTGTTTCTGATGCTCACCGAGACGTGGCTCGGTGAGTCATCCAATCCAGATATTGCCACAGCCATCCCGCCTGACTATAACATCTACAGGCAGGATCGACTGAAGGGGCGTGGAGGCGGGGTGGCACTGATAGTAGATAAAAGGGTCACCTGTACTATCATTTCCTCTGAGGTGATTAAGGAGTGTGAATCCCTTGCCTTTTCTATTGTCCTGTCACCACACCAATCTGTGAAAGGCCTCCTCGTTTACCGACCTCCTGGGCCTACGGGCTCTTTCTTTGAAGAGTTCCAGTCAGTTATCTCATCTCTGTTACTTACGTCCGAGCACTGCATAGTCGCCGGGGACTTTAATGTCCATATGGACGTTGAAATGGACGCCGACGCGATTAAAATGCGGGACGTCACAGCCCCTCTGGGCCTGGTGCCCTATCACGTTGGGCCAACCCATGAGAAGGGACACACCCTGGATCTGACTTTTTCTACAACCCCTATAGAAATGCATGCTCCCATTCAGGTGCTTTGGTCTGATCACAGGCTGATTAGATTCTTTTTTTCGGAAGTCAGGAAGTCGTCCGGTGCCCCCCGGCAAGCTTTTCAGGGATTCAGGGCACTCCACCGGGTTACTCCGGAACTATTGGCACAGTCTTGTGCGGATCATCCTTGTGCTCTGACTGGGGACCTGGATAAGGACGTTGAGCGGCTGCAGGCCTGGCTCCTAGAGAGGTTAAATGACCTTGCTCCTGTGAGGCCTCCGCGCAATCCTGACAAAGGTGCATCTGCCCCTTGGTTTACAGAAGCGTTGGCGGCTTCACGCCGACAATGCAAGATAGCAGAAAGAGCATGGCGCGTGAAATATGACCCGACAGCGAATTTTGCTTATAGATCCCTGGCGAAAGTTTACCATTGTGATATCCTTTCCGCAAAGAAGGCTTATTTCGCGAGAAAAATCGAAGCTGCCTCTAATTCCTGCAAGGAGCTCTTTGCTATTGTGCGGGAGTTTACCACCTCACGTGCTGCGTCGACTCAGACTCCCCCTCCTGAACCTTGGGTCAGGGCGATCGCGGACTTTTTTACTTCCAAGATCCAATTGATCCAGGACTCTTTCCCTGTGCAGCAGCCTGACGCGCCCTGTCGGGTGGAGAATGCCGCTGTGACCCTGCCTAGTGCTGGTGCGGCCTTGGCTGTCTTCCCGCCTCTCTCTATGACCGCTTCATTCGATCTGATGGCTTGTCTTCAATCAGGTTCTCCTCGGGATGCCTGCCCCGCCAAGTTTTTGGCAAAAATGGCAGCTATCATTAACCCTTACGTGAACCCCCTGCTGAATTGTTCTTTAGTACAGGGTGTGGTTCCCCAGTCTTGGAAGCAGGCGATGATTATCCCCCTGCTCAAAAAGCCTGGTTTGGATGCGGAGGTGTTGGCGAATTATAGGCCTATCTCGCTCCTGCCTGCTTTCGCCAAGATCATTGAAAAGCATGTGCACAGGGTGCTGGCCGACTACCTGGAGTCCCATGACCTACTGCACCCTACTCAATCGGGCTTTCGCACCAATCTTAGTACCGAAACAGCCCTCCTAGAAGTCTCGGAGGCGATTAAGGAGGTGCTGGATTCGGGAGGCAGGGCGATGCTGGTGATGTTAGACCTGTCGGCGGCCTTCGACACCGTCCCCCATGAGGGTCTTCTTGTAAGACTCTCAGAGATTGGTCTCAGGGGGACGGTGCTCCAGTGGTTTCGTTCTTTCCTGGCAGGCCGTCGGCAAACGGTCTGGGCTTCTGCTTGCTCCGCCGAGATGTCGCCATTGGGAGTCGGAGTTCCTCAGGGCTCAGTATTGAGCCCAACTCTATTTAACATCTTCATGACCCCTCTGGCGGCTCTGGCGGAGTCTTTCGGGGCCCAGATCGTTTCCTACGCTGATGACACCCAGCTCCTCTTCACCTGTGAGAAGGGTGCGGATTTCGATGGAGGTAGGATTCAGGGTTGCCTTGAGGCTGTATTTCAGTGGTTCCAACATAACAGCCTCAAGTGTAACTCTGACAAATCCGAGGTCCTCTTTTTTGGGTGCAGTTCGGATCCGGACTGGAAAGTGTGGTGGCCTGAGAATATGTTTCCACCAGCAAGTTCATCCCAGGTGGCAAAAAACCTTGGGATTAAGATCGATAACGGCCTCTCACTGCGCTCACAGATAGTCGGCCTCACGGACACCTGTTTTGGTCTGCTCCGGATGCTGCGTAAGTTTCTCCCTTTGTTATCGGAGGAACACAGGAAGATCACAGTGCAGGCGATAATTGGCTCGAGAATTGACTATTCCAACGTTTTGTATCTTGGCCTGCCTGAGTATCTGCTTCAACGGTTACAGGTGGTCCAGAATTCAGCAGCACGGGCCATTTATGGACTATCTCGCCGTGCTAGAGCCTCGTGCCTCTTGGAGGCATTGCACTGGCTTCCTGTCCGGAAGCGGATAATGTTTAAGACCTTGACTCTGGCACATAAAGCCCTGCACGCCTCCGGAGCAAAATACCTCCAAAAAAGACTGACCTTTTACCACCCAGCCAGGTCGCTGAGGTCAGAAGCCTTGTTTCTTGCCGTTGTGCCCCGTGTCAAGAGGGCACGCATTGGAGGCCGCTCCTTTAGACTGCTGGCGCCCCAGTTGTGGAATAAGCTACCAGTGGCCCTGCGCAGCACTTCAAACCTGTTGGCTTTTAGGAAAGGGCTCAAAACCTGGCTTTTTACTTCCTAGTTTCCCTTGATCTGTTGGTTTCTTTTCTGTCTTTTGCTGTGTTTTTTTCTTGTTATGTTATATGATTGGTGTGCAAATTAAAGCGTCGGGACACTCTCTGAGTAGCCGTACGCTATACAAAATACAGTTTAACATAACATAACATAACAGTTTAACATACTATACTTGAATGATCAGAACACACCAGTCCTTTGTCTGTTAATATTGTTTCTTTTAAATGTTTTGCTTTATAAACTACGTATCCCATAATGCCACTTAGAGGCTAAAATGGGGCAGTGTATAAATGAAAAGCAAAAAAGGACTTGCTGACAGTGAGAAAAGCAGTGAGGCTGAAACGCGTCGGTGGAGTGTTAATAAAGGCTTCTGAATAAGTATCCGGTTGTGCCGCCCTCCTTGTGTTCTAAATATATAAATATATATATATATATATATATATATATATATATATATATATATATATATATATATATATATATATATATATATATATATATATATATATATATATATATATATATATATATATATATATATATTATAACTTGACCACACTATCATGTTACAGAAAACGATGACTTATTGTCTGGAACTAAACATCTTCCTATTTGAGGAGATCCTATATCATCAGTGTTTCTGCAAGTGCAATGGGCCCCTCCTTCGCAAATCTTTACCTTGGCTGGTAGGAGGAGCATGTGGTCTAGACAGATGCAAATGAGATGTACACCAAACATATACCCATCTGGTTTGGATAAATGGATTTCTTTTTTCTACTTTGGGATGGGGACGATGATTTAGCCTCTGAGTTCATCAACATGCTAGGACAGGATGATTAGACCCTCACTTTCACAGACAAGATGATCAAAAATCATTGTATTTGGAAACTGCCATACATGTCAACAGCAACAAACTCATAACTTCATTACATAGAAAGTATACAGCTGGTAATAGTGCCTTAGAGACCGGTAGCCATCATCCTAACTACCCAAAATGGAGCATCCCCTATAAGGAACTCCTTAGGGCGCACTACAATTGCAGACCTGATAGTGACTTTTTGAACAGCGAGGTAATCCTATAGGATTTTGGCAAAGGCTAAACACAAAATACAGGCTAAGAAACAGGAGGATGTCCTTTTAATGAGAATTCCAGTCTATGGCAGCAAAAAAGAAACCTTCAGGTATGTTACTATATGCAATAGACAATTGCATTAGTTAAGAAATAGTATGAAACAACACAGGGTTTATTAAGTGCTGATCTGGTCATAGATAAAGATTTAGGAAGCTAACCAGCTATCACCTACAGAAAGCTGTGTGACCTGGCAACCTTTGGCATGTTTCCCCTGGCTTTTTGCTTTCTTACATCCCAGTTTTGACTCTGTTTTTGCTGGTTATGTGTCTCTGCGCACTTTCTCAATGCTGTTCAGTGTTGAAGTGCAATTCTCTTGTTGTAAATTGTATTGTGGATTGGTGTTTACATAATTGGCATATTTGGTTTACTTGTAAGTCCCTAGTAAAGTGCACTGAGAGTGCCAGGGCCTGTAAATCAAATTCTGCTAGTGGGCCTGCAGCACTGATTCTGCCACCCACCCAAGCAGCCCTGAAAAGGGGTCTCAGACCTGCCACTGCAGTGTCTGTGCGCAGTTTGCAACTGCCATGTTGACCTGGCAAGTGCACCCACTTGCCAGGCCCTAATCTTCCCTGTTTTTACTTGTAAGTCACCCCTAAAGTAGGCTCAAGGTACCCTTGTGGGTAGGGTGCTGTGTATGGTAAAGATAGGACATGTACTGATGTGTGTGACATGTACTATTGGTGAATTACAGTGTATTTCATTTTTCACCCCTGCAAGGCTATCTGTCCCATAAGAAAGAATGGGAGTTTTACTTATAACATCTTATAAGCGAAACTTCGCGTGGGAACGAGATAGGGAAATGGAATTTTAGTATTTCTGGACTCAGAATGTAAAAATGCATCTTTGAGTAAAGATGATTTTTATGTTCTGTGTTTGAAAATACCACTTTTAGAAAGTAGGTATTTTATTGCTTAAACATCTTGTGTGCATCTGCTGGGTTTGTGGATTGACTGGCTTTGTATTGACAGGGGCTGGGGATGGGCATTCTCTTCAGACAGCCAGTCGAGGTGTGTCCTGCCTTTCCTGGATGAGTCAGGCTGGGCTGAATAGACCTACGCTGCATTTAGAGTAGTGGGAGGAGATTCCCTTGCGCCTGAATGGGCTGTGTCTGCTTTAGACAATGCTGTCTCCACCTCCTGCTGGGAAGCTGGGCCAGAGAGGACCAAACTGGTTTGGACTAAGGACAGACACTCTCTGCCTGAGAAAACAACGGATTTTAGAACTCACTGGAATCATGCAACCTGCCAAGAAGAGCTGGAAGAGCTGCCAGGAGGAGTACTAGCCCTTTGCTATGTTTTTGCTTTGTTGGGTTGGCCTGCAGTTGCTGCTTATGCCTTGGGCAGTGAAAGGACTGGACTGAACTTGTTTTACCTGTGCTGAGTGTCTCCAAGGGTTTGAAGTAGAGCTTGCCTCCTGTTCTGAAGACTCATGAACTGCAAAGACTTCACCAAACTCTGGGTATCGCTTCTGGAATCGTTGTTTCAGTTGCCACAGAGAAGGGAAAAGCAACTGACTTCGTCGCTAGCACTATGTCCTGCAGGCACAGCAGAAGGCACTGCTGCATCATGCACTGCAACGCTGGTCTCACCAATGACAATGAACCGCACCGCCACCAAGCCAATACTTGCACTGCGTCCTGTGGGCACTGCACTCTGCACCGCCTCGTTTAAGACTACCAGGACGTCATTGCTCCCTGTCCCGAATATCGACCGGCTCCATCACATGCACCTCAACCTGCCTGCACCGCACCGAGCACTGACTCACCCTGCAACGTAAGCCTTGGTCTCACCGATGCCGTCTGGACATCATCACTGACCCGCTGCATGAACTGCATCGTGAGGGCACCGCACCCTGTACCACTTCCATCCAACGCAGCCGCAACGACCGCCTCAACCTCATTTGTTGGCCGCAACAAGAGAGGTACTGTTTGCCAGTCTGTCAACGCTTTAGCTGGCCGTACCGACGCAGTTGGCTGGAATTGTTGACTCTGTTGTTTTCAACATCGCGGCAACCCCGGACGGAGCTACCGACTCGAAAGAACTGTGTTTTGTTTCACATTTCTCCAATTTTACAGTATATCTTGCAAAATATATATTTTTAAGCACTGTATGTTGGATTCTAATCGTTTTTGGTCTTGCTTTGGATATATTAAAATATTGGATTTTTTTCTAAACTGGTGTGGTGTCCTTGTGTAGTGTTTCACTGTATTACTGTTGGTTATGTGCAAATGCTTTACATACTGCGTCTGAGATAAGCCTGACTGCTCTTGCCTAGCTACCAAGGGGGTTAACAGGAGTTATTTTATGAGTTTAACTCCCTGATCCTGACTAGCAAGAAGGGTCCCTACTTGGATAAAAGGTATCTACCTCTGCCAACTGGAGAACCCCATTTCTAACAAAAGCTTAGATCAATCAGAAACATGTTGATACATAGCCACCTGGATTCAAAGAAAACATCTACCTGGCTAAGTTAACAGGGTGTTTTTTTGCAATGTGGTTCATGTAAAAACATGCAGATTAAAAATCATACCAATATACCCTTCCAACGGAAAAAGTAAAATAATTTCTAAATCCATTACATGCACACCCAAATTTGCAGTGTATGTTTTGGAGTGTCCATTCAAACTGATGTAAAAAAATATAGTTTTGAAGAACATGCGTGCTATCAAGAACATTGACTATACCTAGCCGGTGGCTAGATACTTCTATCTCAAACATGATAGTAACAATGAACTGTTAAGTTTCGTTGGTGTTGATAGAGTCATCAATCACATCAGAGGGGGTGACCGTAAAAGAGCTACAAATTTTGAAATCACGTTACATTATCGAAATAAACACAAGGCGTCCCATTGGTTTGAACAATGAAAATTAATTGGCAGTTCCCCTTGGAGTAGAGATTGTTAAATAATTCTGATGTTAGTATATCCTGTAATATGTCTCCCCTATCTATGTTGATGCAAATTCTCATGTCTGTCTTTCTTCATCGATCTGTCAATTCCTACCAGGTTAATTCTGACCTGGTCATTTTCCAATGAGGGATTCTCTCTTTCCTTTTCCTACAGATATTTCTTTTCATTCTGATCTCCCTATATTTCTCTTATTGGTGTCTGACATTCAGGTCTGTCAATTTTTACTTAATATTTTATTCTGGTATAACACAAAAAAAAAAATCAGGGTTCAAGGAAGTATGCAAACGTAACAAACACTAATGAAGCTTTGTTAGATTTTGATGGATAAGAAGTCCACTTGCTTAGGGCCACAATGATTATACCACTTCATAGCTTTCTGGTTATTTTGTATATTGGATAGAGCACAATTTACTAGGAATGGTCAACTTATTTGTTGTTATACTTTGATGGACTTCTCTGTCATTCAACAATGAATTCATTGTTTTTTTTATTTCAAATAGAGAATGGTCCATTATAAATTCCACTTGTGATGATAACATTGCCATTAATGAAGATTGTGGTCATTCACTCACTTTGGGAACTGTTTAGTTTGTAAATACATTTAGATTTTTATTGTTTTACATTAACTTTCACTGTCTACATGTTTGGGTCTGCGCTAATCTATTCCCTTCAAATTATAGTATGCATATGTTGACACAGATAAGATGAAAATTATTCTCATTCTTTCTTATTTATTCTTATTTGCATGTTGTGATCCGAATGGCAAATTAATTTAAATATTATTGTCAATTGACATTTTATTGTTTCATTCAATTGAGTGTTTAAGATTGTTCATTATAAAGAACAGATCAAATGTTGGAAAGTATTTTTTCCTATATTCATGAACTGAAAGTTCACACTGAATGCGCATATATATATATTCATTTACTGAAAAAAATAAAGGTTAAGGTAACGTTATAGTTAGGTGGAATGTTCAGTAACAAGGTCAAGTTTTAAACTCTAAAAACCACAGTAATTAACAGTTACAGTTATCTCAAATAACTATAACTCGTGCCCTAAAATAACTGTAACTCACACCCCCTCCATGCACAGTTTTCTCATCAATAATTTCACTGCAAATGTTGCAGTGATATTATCAATGGTGGGGCAGAATATGCAATAAGTGATGCAATATATGTGGTAATTAGCAATGCATGGCGAGGGCATGAGATACAGATAACAAAGGGCACGGGTTATAGTCACATGAAAAAACTTTAACTTATGAACATCTGGGGGTTTGAGAGTTTATAAACATTACATTGGTACTGAACTTTTCATTTAACTATAACGTTACTTTAACGTTTTGGTATTTTCAGTGAATTTCTAGGGTCTTTATTTAATGTAAAGTCATATTTAATTACAGATCGTAAATCCAATCCCCAGCCACACAAGGAGGGAGTTGGCTGCGGGGCCTGGTCTGTGGTCTCCACAACCCCCCGCAGCACAGATGGTCTTCGAACATGCGCAGTGGGGCACCCAGGCCACCACCTCCCCCATAGGCTGCCAAGCCCACACTGCACACGGCCAACAGCTATGCGCTGTGGGTGGTTCGCCACAGGACTCGTCCCTGGGGACCTCATCTTCCGGAGTGATATTTTGAGGGAGGGGGCATATGGCCCTCCCTCCCCAGACCCATTTCGTCCCCGGGGGATCCCTGCCTCAGCAATGTTAGGAGAAGGGGGCACATGACAACCAAACCAGGACTGTTACCGCCCCATGGACCCCACATCCCAATGTTAATTTTAGGGGGATGGCGCATGCAGGCCCCTACCCAGGCTGACTGCAGCATGGGGAACCCCATCCCCCCACATCATACTAAGGGAGAGGGGGGCATGCAGCCCCCTTCCCCAGGCCAGTTTTGGCCCTGGGGTACCGATCGCCTAGTCAAAATAAAAGGTGGGTGCCCTTTCTCATCACTGAGTTGTTAGGGGCTGTGGTTAGATACCCAAGGCCCCAGCCAGCTCTTTGCGTCCAGCAGGAGTAGGTATTGCTCCCACCAGCAGGGAGCAGCATCTAATGCTGCTCCCTTAGGGCGGTAGCAATATTTTCATGTTTCCCTACCAGATAAAAAGTCTGCTCCCAGCGCGCAGCAGCCTTTTTTGCAGCTCCCAATCGCTGGAAGTGGACTGTTTTTGCTCTTGCTTGGCAGGAGATTTGAAAATGCTTGCGCTAAACAACAGTAAACACAGGTTTCCCTGCCCGTGCCAGTTGGGGCAGGAAAACCGCTATGTCCCAAGGTGGACTTCCCCAGACATACCATTTGACCCAGCCCAGGGGATGGGGTCGCCTAAGGCTCATAGAGGGGGTCCATGTGGTCCCTCTCCCCCTAAAAAGATTGGGCAGACCCTGGCTGGAGGGGTCCCCAGGACTGAAATCATCATGGGAAAGGGGGCTGCGAGCCCACTTTACAAATGTGGCTGGACCGGGGGAAGGGGTGTGCCCCCCCTCCGCCAAAAAAGTGCAGTGGGCCCCGGGGGATGTGGTCCCTGTGACTGAAATGGACAAGGGGAGGGAGGGGCCACATGCAGGTTTTTTTACCCAAAACCTAAACATCTCTCCTCTCCTGCCCCTACCCACCTGGGGGGCTATTAAAAAAATTACCATGGGAGACCAAGTTTCCTAACCTGCCCCCTTGTATCTTTTTTTCAGGACTCGGAAATGAGTCCTAAGATGGCTGCCACCACTTCCTAGTTGAGGTGATGGCAGTCAATAAGGATCCGCAGAGACTCTGCATACCTAAATATACAAAGTTTGAGCATTAGTTGCTCAAAAACTTCTGATCGGATTTACACCAAAACCTACTAGGCACTTTGTCAGTACCTAGATCTAGCTTTTTATCAAATTTGGTGTAAATCCGTTTGATGGTTTAAGCTGTAGTGGTGTCTAAACTTCCTATGGGAAAATGTGTTTTGGACCCCCCCCCCCCTTTTTTTCCCTGAGCCCCCTCTTGATGACCACCCCGATAGTTTCCATGCACAAACTAGGCAAAAAGAACACTTTTTTTGTGCAGATTTTTCAAACAACACCAAAGTTATTAGCCAATGCAAAAAAATGCATTTCCTATTGAAACACTACCTTAACTATAACTACCCAGCGGTGACTGCCACTGGGTAATAAATATATATATATATATATACCCCTCTATGAGATCCATGGGGTCATGGTACCTTTACCCTGATCCCTTCTAACAGTTTTCAGATTTATTTTCAGTCCCTCAGGACCTTGTCCTGTGTTATAAAATGGTGGCCGCAACTTTCCTATCGGGTTTTAGCCAGCCAATCACGGCACTGCTGTTGGGCCATGGATCCACCCGGTTGTATGACGTTACAACACATACTTTTACAACGCATGCCATTACAACAAATTGTTTACAACGCAACATCTATTACAACGCATTCCATTACAACTCATGCCATTACAACACATTTCTCAAAACTACCTTAATAACGCATTCCATTACAACACATACTACCTTTACAACGCATACCATTACAACGCATACCATTATATTGCATGTATGGTAAGTATTGGATAGTGTAGGGGTAAAATGTACTACTCTAACACCAGGGGGGTGCAACAGTAGGGTAAGTGTTGGATAGTGTAGGGGTAAAAATTACTATTCTAACTCCAGGGGGTGCAACAGTAGGGTAAGTGTTGGATAGTGTAGGGGTAAAAATTACTATTTTAACTCCAGGGGGTGCAACAGTAGGGTAAGTGTTGGATAGTGTGAGGGGACTATGAGTTGTGATGGTATTCGTTGTAATGGTATGCGTTGTAATGACTGCGTTGTAATGACATGCGTTGTAGTGGTATGCGTTGTAGTGTCATGAGTTGTAATGGTTGCGTTGTAATGGCATGCGTTGTAAAGGATGTTGTGTTGTAAAAGTTTCGTTGTAATGGTAGTGCGTTGTAAAAGTTGCGTTGTAAAGGTTGTTCCCCAATCCACCCTTGTGTATCCGCGTCCCCAGATATCTATAAATCTTTTCATTAATATTTCCAAAACTACTGAACGGATTTACACCAAATTACAATTAGAGCTCTTTCTGGACCAAGAGCTATCCTACTGCCAAACTTGGTGTAATTCCGTTCAGCGGTTTGGGCTGTAGTCGTGTTCAAAATCCCTATGCGAAATTGCATGGGGAAAATGCTATTTGGGTGCTCCCCTTTTCTATTTGGGCCCTACTTGACGAATCACTCAAAAACTTTCCAAACAGCAGCTGAAGTGAGTGCTAAAGTAGTTTTGAAAATGTTGTGATGATTCGTCAAATGGCGCAAAACTTATTAGCAAAACAAAAAAAGCTTTTCCTATGGTGAGTAGGAACTATAACTACCTACTTCCGACCACCAGTGGGTTATATACATATATATCTGACATATCTTACTTTGCATATATTTGGCTGTTTCACTGGTTAATACTATTGTGGGATTTCACAGTTTGCACAAAGGCGCCATCATGCTCCATTCTTTATCACAGTTCCCTTCTCAAGTATAGTGTGTGGTTGCAGTCCTCTGGCCACTTTCAGCACTCCAACTTGCATTTCCCCTCACTGATGGTGTAAGGACAGCTCCGACCGGCCGCTGTGTAACCAATGTGATTCGGAGAAGAGCTCCTTTCTATGAAGGAGTCTCTCGAAAATTAACCTTGTATTTCAAATAAGAATGAAGTAATTAAATACCTGCCACAGCCTGGAGTCGGAACGCCCCAAGCAGTTCCATGCTCATCCTTGCTCACAGTCGGCTAAGGGACTAGGGGGCATATGTAGGTAGCCGTTTCCGATTCGCACATGCCGAAATTCAGCGAATTTCAGCGTTTGCGAATCGCACCCAGCGTTTTGATATGTAGGTGCCACTTAGCAAAATAAGGAATCGCAAAAATTGTGATTCCTTATTTTGCTTATAGCATTTAAGAAATCGCAATTTTGCGATTCCTTAAATGCTATGTAGCGGTGCTTTAAAAATTGCGATTTTTGCATAAGGAATCTCAAAATACCACCTACTTCAAGTAGATGGTACTTTGCGAATTCCTTCAAAAATGCATTTTTTTAAAAAATTCAAAGTGCCATGTGGCGCACAGACATGCCCTTTCATTCCTATGGGCCTCTTAGCCCATGGGAATGAATTGGACACATTCCTTAATTGCGTTTCGCAATTTGTTAATCGCAATTAAGGAATGTTAGAGATTCGCAAAAAAATTGCGAATTTTTACCTACATTCAATTTTGCTATTCTCAAATAGCGATTCCTTAAAAATCACTATTTGGGAATCGCAAAATTGAAATTACCTACATATGCCCCATGGTGCCTTGAACACTCGGCTCATTGAATACTATGAAGGGTTCAGTAGTTATCTTTGCTCACTGTGAGTTGAGGGACTCTGTCCTTTGATTAGTAGCTCACTGAGCTCATGGACACCAACACAGGTGCAGGAGAGAGCACCCACTCTCTGCTCTTATAAAGAGTGTGGGCTGAGAGATTTAGAAGACCATGTGGTGTCCTGGGCATTTACCCCTACTGAGCCTTCAGGTTTCATACATTATATTAACTGTCCCCCCACTAATACATAGCCTTCCATCAGACAGGATGCAACACTCTGATGAAAACAATGAGGCCTACATTGAGGAGGTATACACCTCCTATATTCCTTTTGACACTGAGTTCCAAGAGGCCTTGTAGGGAAGGCTTACCAGGACCCTTATGGATCAAACAACCTCCAAGGCATCCTGGCTCGGCCCCCCCATCCCAAAGTAGAGGAGAAACAGCACCACATGCCAGTCGTAGACTTGGATGTGTTCAATAGGCTGCTAAAAGCCTTCCTGGCACACTCCTTGTCTTTTGGGGATCTCCAGCGTGGGAATAATGCTGAACCCACCAGGGATGATTCCCATGGAGACTCAGATGGAGAAATAACACATGATAGAATTTTTAGGCCATACTCTGTCAGAGGTGTCATGGCTTCTAAGGTCTTTTGTCGGGGCACCAGACTGGAGCATATTCTTAATGCTACTGACTGGTTCTTAGGTTCCATCTTCAAGAGGGTTTTATTTCAAACCAGTTGTGGATGTTGCCTCCCTGGTGGTAAAGAAGCTTTGTACAGTATAATTCTTGCCTTCTGTCCTGGTATAGAAAAATAGCCTAGAAGTCGGAACAGAAAGTTTCAATTCTACTAAGGACTCAGAGCCGAGGATTATTCCTCTCGAGCACTGGAAGTTACTCTTCCCTACCAAATTTGTGAGCTGCTAACTAAAGATAATCGTGAGCTAGTTTGTTACGTTCTGGTAGGTATTCCCTTTGTGATTTAAATACAGTTTGTAAAGAATGTCTCTGGCAATGTTACTTATTAATGTTTTCTTGGAAGACTAATACAGGCATTGGTTGTTTATGTGATGCTGAGTGATTTACACCAGACAAGGAATACAATGGCAACTATCACTGTCAGCAGGGAATGACAGCTCAAAGCAGGACTGAAAAATTATCAATTTTTAGGTCGAGCCTAGCAGCGCGCATGCGCTGCTCTGCGAGGCTTCTTTTATTTACTTTGTGTGGGTCTGACTCCTCCCACACATTGGATTGGCTTTTGCCTGTGTCTTCCAATAATGAAACCACACAAATGGCTAAAGATGGGTGCATGTCCTAGCTCTTTCGTACTATTCACTCCCACTGCGTTTTGCTCACGGAGCGAACAGCTGGGCACAGGGGGGCAGCTGCATTCCTCATGGGTCAGGTTACTATTTACACACAACGCGCTGTGCCTTCGCTTTGTAATTGTTTCTTGCGCTGGACTGACAGGCTGCTCACACAGTGTTCTCAGGACCCTCGTTGCCTATCTGTTTTCTGCGTTTTTTGCTCAATTTTTCATAAGTTTACGGCAGCCTGCACCTGATAGCACCATCTGAAGTGCTTTTTATGGCTGAGCACAATCCAGTCGGTACTTTTGTTGGCGCTTTCATGAGGACGTGCCAGGAAGCTGGAAACTTTCTATTTCAAACTTTGAACATAAAAGTTCCCTGGACATGCAGTTTGCCGCAATATGCTCAGGGTTGTTTTCATTTTCTATTGGTTTACTCCATTTGGTCTGGTTTGAGGCATCTATTTTTTTAGGCCACGTCGCTGCTTGCCATCCTAAACCCCTCCTCCCCCCGACACTGCATTAACCATTTCTTAGTAAGCTGTGTATGGGCAGGCTTTTCACACACGGGTCTCAAGACTCCTGTAGCCAATCTCCTTTCTGCATTTGCCCTTAATTTTTTCAAACGTTTAGTGTTCTGAACCCAAGAGTGACCCTTAAAGTGCTTTTTACAGCCAAGAACCATCCAGGTGGTTCTTTTGTTGCCGCTTTCATGATAGCGTGAGCATGAAGCTGGAAACTTTTATTTTCGAACTTTGGACATAGAAGATCCCTTGGCATGCACTCAGTTGCAATAGGCTCAGGGTTTGCTGCATTTTCTGTTGGTTTACTCCATTCCCTTCAGACTCAACATTCAGGTCTCTACTTTCATAGGTCTAGTTTAAGGCATCTATTATTCCGACCACGTACCGAACTGACATGCTACCAGATTGGTGCTTATGCCCCGTTGCTAAATCGGGTTATTGCATTTCATCCACCTCATTCCTCCACCTCTACCCAATGCCACCTCTTCCTTCTAGTTTCGTGCCACCACTGGGTTCTCTGGCTTTAAATAGTTGGTGCTGTCTGCCTGAGGCAGCTGGTGCAGTGCAGCTTTGTTTTGGATTTGTTTGCTATAGTCTCTTTTAATTACATACTTCCATTTACGCTTCATCCCACTTTTTCTGTCTTTATACTTTACTTGCTCTTTCCTTCTTCTCATTCTCATCCTTTCTCCTTCTTTTGCAGAAACAACCCATCTCTCTTCTCGTTGTCACTACGTCTCCCCATTCACCATCAGCTCTTTTTCTCTTCTCTCCCTGCTCAGTATTTGTTCCCATTCATCACAGGCTCTCCTCCCTTACCACACACTGCCCTGCCCTCTTCCTCAAACTTTCTACCCCTTGGATGCTCTCTATCCCCATCTCACTCATTCGCTGTGGCTCAGTTCGCCAGAGGCTCCTCTCCTTCCACTCATAATAGCCCCACTGCCCTTCCTCACTCTACCCCTTCATTCTCCACAACAGCACTCTCTCTTACTTGGTCCACACTTCATTACAGGGGCCCTAGCTCTCGCACTCACTGGCTTGCAAATATCATAGGACCACCGAATCCTCATAAACTTTATCTCGCATCTCTTTGAATGATTTCCACCCAACAGTAGCAGGATCCTCTAGTCTTCTTGTTGACTATAATCCTTGGGTTGTAGATCCTAGGTTGAATCTTGACTTCAGCGCTTACACATATGTTCCGCATTTCAGCTTCCGATTATAGGATGCTTTGGTTGTATATCACACCTACCACTGTAACAAATAATGCAACAATACTGCTATATCATAACATTTACTAAAATTGTGCACGTACTGTACAAAACAACTAAAATAGGCTAAATCAATAGATCTCCCGGAGGCACTGAGGAGCCTCAGGAGCGGGCAGCCACTCGCAGGTTGGCAGCCGCATTCCTCGTGGGTCAGGTTACTATCTACACAACGCGCCTTACTTTCTCTTTTGCATGTTATTTTATTTTTAGAGCGCTGTGCTTTTCACAAGCACTACTGCCTACTTGTTAACAGTAGTCCACTTATAAGGTTCCAAAGGCGAGATCTATTGGCTATACCAATGCTTGTTACTTCCTGTCACACTAAGAAAGAGGGAGCATGACAGCAGACAGACGACTTTGAGGGGCAATGTGGGCTCTCATTGGTTGACATTTTGTTTCACCTTTTCCCAAGTGTTCATGGGAAAGGTTGTTTAAGTGCTTTAAGGCTGCTGGAAAAAATAAATTGAAGAAATTACCGCATAATCCTTGCCTCCGTGTCCTTATTAGAATTGCAATTTACTGCTATGATTGATAGCAACTTTTTAATTCTTGCATATTTTGCCAGATGTGCGTGCCAGTAAACGAGGCCAGTATATCAATCCAAAAGGACATAAATGCTCTGCACAGCCCAGAGGCCAGGGCAACAGTCCTGAATAATCATACACATTCACTTCACCCAATCCTTGTCTCTTAAAGTGCACTCTTTAGGCCACTGTGATCACCAAATCTCTTGCTGCCTTTTGGCTGTGGATGGGAAAAAACGTTGTAAATCTAATTATAACAGTTAGAACAACAACTGATAGGCAACACTTCTCTACCTGGAAGACGTGTCTCACTCCACAGGAATTCGCTGGCTCTTCCTAAAACAGTTTGAAACTCAGATATTCTTATGGACAGACATCTTTCCTTAGAGCTCCCATTTGCCACAGTTAGGAGTTCCTGGTTTGTCTACTGAAAACTGAGCCTAGCTCACCATTTCTCAACCTAAAATATTTTATTTGGGTGGTCAATGCGAGTGTAAAAAACTGAGAATTGATAGAGTTGTTTCCACCTAGGCACAACAGAAAAAAATCTGAACTCATTAAGTCATTTAAAATGCAGCCGCCAGACTAATTTTCTGACAAATTAAATTGACAAAGTAGGACTTTTAGGCATGTAACTCCTTCTCGAATAGGTTCCCTTCATTGGAAAGTCTCTATTTTCTATGGGTTACTATGTGGTGTAGTGGGTATGACCTTTTCCCAGTGGCAGAACTCAACTAAATTTATCTTAAGATCAGCCGAATTTATAGCAATTACTGTTATTTCCATGTATTGTATAATGTGAAAAATATATCGGAGCACTTTTGGAATCAGTCTTGAGTAAAATCACAATCAGTGTTGTACTAGCGACGTTCCATTCATCCTTGCCATGGTCTAGAATACCAAGTATTAAATGTATCTTTTGTTACATGGTACTCACTAAAGTTTTCTCAAGGCCAAAAGTACAGCCTGGTGTGTGACAGAGGGCCGCACCGATGGGCCTGTGGGTGGGTTGGGGCTACTAGAGAAAAAGAAAAAAATACCTTTTCAAAACATTAGACAATGCTGTATTTCAAAAGCAGATGTAACTACAAAACTACAAGGAGGAGCTTTTGAAACAACTGAAAGACCTTTCAAAGATATGCACACTTTCTAAAAACACATTCTATTGACATTTTGATAATAGGTTTTTATTAGCAGGCAATAGCAAGGTCAAGAGGCATTGCATGGCAATCCTCATTGACCAGATATTCAGCACAAGCAGTGGCGGCTCTTCTATAGGGGTGTTTGGGCGCCGCCCCCCTGCTTTCTCGCAGTGCGAGAAGGCAGAAACATAAATGGTAATAATTGCCATCTGTTTCTGCCTTCTCGCACGGTGAGAAAGCTGAAGTTCCTGGTTGGGAGTGGGCGGTGTTTCTCGAGAGCAGGGGGTAGTGGCTTGCCCACTGTTGTTCCTACTGAATGCTTGGGCAGCCTGAGGCTGCCCAAACAGTTAGCACGAACAATAATGGGCAAGCCACTCCCCCCTGCTCTCAAGAAACACCGCCCACTCTCCCTGTTCTCTCTGTAAGCTGCATGACCTGGGTGGGGCTGCAACTGGTGGAGGGGAGGGAGGTTTCCTGCAGCCTTCCTGATGACGAGCGCTGCAGCATTCAAAAAGCCGGACGGCAGGAGTCGGGAGCCTCGAGACGTGAGGAAAAGCAGGACGGACGGTAAGTTAAACTTTTATTTAATTTATATTTTTCCCTTAAACCCCTCCCCCAATCCCCTCCGCGGCACGACAACCCCATTTCCACCCGCCCGTAATGCAAGCCGCGATTGTGTAGTAGTAATTTGTCTTGATTTTTATTGAACTTATTGCATGAAAAAAGCATCCCAAAATGGCCAGCACATTTTAGTGTTTGAGTATGGGCTGTATGACCTGTCGAAGTCATTGAAGTTGCACCTGCCGGGGTTGTAATATTTTAAAGCTCTTGTTCCCTTGTATTATACTGAAAAGGAGGTAAACTAAACGTTCATAAAAATGTAGCCAGAACACTGGTTTACCAGCCGTAACACTGAAGGGCGCTAATTTTATGGTAAAGGTGCACATGGATCGCAAGCAAAAATGCTGCAACTCATGAAAATTTGAGACACTGGCTCAAAGGGGGCTGATCCGATGCCCCATACTATAAATTGTGGTGGGCTCAAAAAAAATGTATGTGAATTAGTGCTGTGTGCTTTGAATGGGTGTGTGCATGGGTATGTGCTAGCGAATGATGGGTGTATGTGTGCGTTTGTGAATGGATGGGTTTGAGTGCACATGTAGATGGATGGGAGTGAGTATGTGTGTGTGGGTGCTTGTGAGGGATGGGAGGAAGGGAGTGTGCTTGTGCGTGCCTGCCCCACTACTCGTCGACATTACGACCCCCCACTGAGCACAAGCCAAACAGAGCGCAGGTTTAACTGATTCTGAAAAATAGGAAGTTAAAGACAGATATACTAGGAACTTATTTTACACTTCATGTCTCCTATTAGAGTCCTGTAATCTGATACTATGTCTCAAACCGGTAAGCTGCAAGAGCTGATCTAGATGCAAGTCTGTAAGAATATTTCTGCGGTTAATCTTCAACACACCCATTGTGAAAAACAAACTTATGTTGACCCAATCGTACAAATGTCATTCTGGGTTGCTGTAAAAAGAAGAGGAGAGTTATCAGAGGGCATGGTTTTCCAGAATTCTTCTGGTGCCTGCCTTAAACAGATGCTTAGAGAGCTGAATTGTGCTGCATAGCAATCAGCTCTATTTCTGCTTGCGACCACTTCATGCCAATAAGGGCAACAACTTCAGAATTTCATGCACTCACCATTCAGGGGTTTTCAACCAGCCTGAACAGAGGGTGAAGGCTTTGAATTGAGAAAAATTGCCTTTTGATCTCACCAGAAATGTCCTACAGACATGCACCAAGGTTTACAATTGGCAGCATTTCCTGTGCATTTGGAAACCTTGGAGTTACAACAGTTTTAGAAAGTGGGTGAAGTCAGCATAAATCAGTTGTTCTTTGAACAGTACAAGCTTACTTTCAAATGAGTAAATACTATTCATCATGGAGAACACAAGCTGTTTGCCTTGCAGCATCAAATTCAGTGCATTGAAGTGTACGAAAAGATCAGAAAAAAAAGGGAGTATTATAAGCCATTTTACATCCTTTTGTTCTGGGAATGATGAACCTCTACTGTTTACAAAGTGTTTAATTTCAGGATGGAAAGCGATGAACTCCTCGAGAACTTTCCCTTTTGCATAGCATGCGCATTAAGAGGTCTATATATTCAGCTTTGGAATCATGCAGCATTGCTTTAAAAAGTCTATGGTTGAGGGTTTGGCACAAATAAAATTAACAATTTTCACTGCACATTTTAGGACATTATTCAGTTGTTGCCTTAATTATGCAAACAGATCTTCTGGAGGCATAATGCAGTGATAGTCTATGACAGTCTATCCAGTGAGCTTATCTTTAAACAGAGATGAGAAACCTCTATCACGGCCTACCACGGCAAGGGCCCCATCTGTTGTGAAGTTGACAAGATTGTTTAATAGTATGTGATGTGTTTCAAAGAAGTTACAAATGTTGTCCACTATAGCTTCTACTCTTATTTGCTCTTTCAGTACTAGGAGGCACAGGAACTCTTCTTTTGGGTGAATCGATTGGTCCAAATTCCTCACCCAAACTGGTAATTGGGCCACATTACCTATATCTATTGACTCATGCTAATGAACAGTGACTCCGACTGTTTTGATCACCTTCTCCTCGATATTTATCCCACTGCCTCGATTCTGCGTGCACAAGAGGAATCCAAAAGCTGTAATGCACCTATTTCCTTTAAAATGATGGCTTTATGACAATAGTTTTCAAATAGAATTTCGGCTGCGGATAGAAAGATTTTTTCACTGGCTGTACCTCTGACAGATAGACCGACACAGTCTCACTACCGATTGACCATCACCGTCTCGCAATCGATTGACCGACACAGTCTCATGACAAAAGGACCAATACCTCGGTTTGTGACAAAAGGACTGACAACATATCTCAGCTACAGACCTCTGTGAGAAACACCAAAGCAATATAAACTGGTGTGTAAAAACTGAGGCATGCACAATGCGATTATACGTTTAATTTCTAGCACACATTTTGGCATTGGTCCATTCATAGATACCATATACGCACATTAGAAAAAGGAATTTTTGCAACTATGCTTGCAACTTGACGGGTATCCTAGTTTCATGGCTAAAAGGGGGCACACTTAACAACATCTACTTTGTCTGCCCTCCCCAGAAGTAATAGTATCAAACAGCACTGAATTAGAATGCTGCAAAGAGGAGTGATAATAATGTCAACAAATGATAAGTGATCGGCGGGCTAAAGACCCCTTTGTTAGATTTTTTTTTTAAGAACAATAAGTCGCCAAGCAGCTGCGCATGCAGACTGTCTGCAATTTGACCTTAAAAAAAGGGAAGGTTACAAAATGGAAATCAACTGTGGAAGAAAATAATGGAAGAAAACCAAACTAATACAGCACTGCAGCATATGTTAAGGGTGAGAAGTATTCAGGAAAAGCATTTTTTTTATGTACCAGAAGTAGGATTGGCACTTTTCCCAGCTAAAAATACTGGATATTTACTCACCTCTTGAACTGATTTTTAAAGGACAATGCACAGATAAAATCTTTAACGGGCATATATTATATATATACATACATTTACACACACACCTCTCTTGCCATAGCAATATTTCAGCAGTTGTATTCCACATCCACATACTTTCACATAGAAGCACGTTTATATTTGGCACACCTGACCATTGCTCTCTGCAGAGACAATCCAAGGATTGGATGAGCATGTATTCTGAACCCAATATTGACTCACTAATGGGTAATGTGAGAAGTCTGTTTTGCCTTAGGCTTGAACTGCACAGTTCTCAACTGGGCACTGTTATAAACACCTGTGCACAACCTGAACGCAAACAGATATGGAGGCAGCTCTGTCACCGTACAGCACACAGAAATAATATATTGCATGACAATAACTACAGAAGCACAACATCCTAGAAAAAAATAATAAAACACCGAATTCAAGAGTATATAAATGTGAAAATAAAAAAACAACATGCCTGTTCACAGGCTGGGAGGCCAATTAGTTTTTTTTACTGACTGCATGTGGTGAGGAGGCAGAGGTGGGGGTTAAGGCAAATACTGGGAGTGCTCCACAAGGACATCTCCCTCCCCAGGGTGACACCACTTGTTTTAAGGCTCTGTAGAGGCCCAAACACAGTAACTAAGTCACCCTTATAATTATCAGCAATCCTTTTTTTTTATTAGCAGCATCAGACTGGAACAGAAAATAGAACAGCACCAAAATAAAAGTGTCCCCCATTTGTGAATTACATAGCTGAAACAAGCATTTGCAATGCAATAGGTCTCACATTTGCAAAAGTCTGAGCTATTGGCATTGTAAATGATATTGCCTTTTATTTAGGTGTTTAAAAAACCTGCAAGCGGTGCGTAAACACCGCTTTTAGGTTTTGTAAACACAAATAACGGGCAATGCCAATAGCTTAAACTCTTGCAACTGCGAGACTTTTGTGGCACCCGCACTTTAGCTTTCAACTTCGTGAGCTAAAGCTCGGGTGCGGTGATAGCTTAAAAAGTAGAGAAAAAGAAAAATAATTTTTTCCCCTTTACTTTTGAAGAAATCGCGGCACCCGAGCTTTAGCTTAAGATGTTGAAAGCTAAAACGCGAGTGCTGCAATTGTAACAAATTTAAATAAATCAAATAAACTGTTGGCTGCATTTGTTTTCTCTATTTATTTACTTGTGTTACAATAATTATTTTTTTTATTGTTTACTTTTAATGCAATCGCGGCACCCGCGCTTTAGCTTGAGATGTCTAAAGCTCAAGCGCGGGTGCCAGCAATTATTATTTTTGGGGGAACAGCCATTACAACGCGGGTTTTACCACTCGTTGCTTTTACATCGCATGCATTACAACTCATGCGATGTTACAACGCGTGGTAAAACCATGCAACCATTACATTGCATGCGCTTTTACAACGCATGCAATGTAATCTGTAATGGCAGCGGCGGGGGTGGCTATCCACGCCGTTGTGAGGAAACTTAGGCTGTTTCCTCACAACAACGTGAAGCAAGCAGAAAGGAGGAAGCAGGATCGACGGCGACGCTGGGAAGGAGAGAGGTAAGGGGGTTTGTGCAAGGGGGGTAATTGTGTAGGGTTTAGGGCGGTTTAAAATTAGTGTGGTAATGTTTGTGTTGTGTGTGTTTTTTAAAAAACGTTTTAGTGTGTGTTGTGGTGTTGTCATGTTTGTTTAGTGTAGTGTATTAGGGAGTGTAGTGTAGTAGTTATGTAGTGTAGTGATTTAGGTTTTAGGGTAGTGTAGTGTTTGTTTATTGTAGTGTATTAGGGTTTAGGGTAGTGTAGGGGAGGGAGTAGTGTGGGTAGCGTAGTAGTGTTTTAGGGTTTAGGGTAGTGTAGGGGTGGGAGTAGTGTGGGTAGCATAGCAGTGCTTTAGGGTTAGGGTAGTGTAGGAGTGGGAGTAGCATGGGTAGCGTAGTAGTGTTTTAGGGTTTAGGGTAGTGTAGGGGTGGGAGTAGTGTGGGTAGTGTAGTAGGGTGGTAGTGTTTTTGGGTTGGGGTAGTGTAGGGGTGGGAGTAGTGTGGGTAGCGTAGTAGTGTTTTAGGGTTTAGGGTAATGTAGGGGTGGGAGTAGTGTGGGTAGCATAGCAGTGTTTTAGGGTTAAGGGTAGTGTAGGAGTGGGAGTAGCATGGGTAGCGTAGTAGTGTTTTAGGGTTTAGGGTAGTGTAGGGGTGGGAGTAGTGTGGGTAGTGTAGTAGGGTGGTAGTGTTTTTGGGTTGGGGTAGTGTAGGGGTGGGAGTAGTGTGGGTAGCGTAGTAGTGTTTTAGGGCTTAGGGTAGTGTAGGGGTGGGAGTAGTGTGGGTAGCGTAGTAGTGTTTTTGGGTTGGGGTAGTGTAGGGGTGGGAGTAGTGTGGTTAGTGTAGTAGTGTTTTAGGGTTTAGGGTAGTGTAGGGGTGGGAGTAGTGTGGTTAGCGTACTAGTGTTTTAGGGTTTTGAGTAGTGTAGGGGTGGGAGTAGTGTGGTTAGCGTAGTAGTGTTTTAGGGTAGTGTAAAGGTGGGAGTAGTGTGGGTAGCGTAGTAGTGTTTTAGGGTAGAGTAAGGGTGGGAGTAGTGTGGTAAGCGTAGTAGTGTTTTAGCCTTTAGGGTAGTGTAGGGGTGGGAGTAGTGCGGGTAGCGTAGTAGTGTTTTAGGGTTTAGGGTAGTGTAGGGGTGGGAGTAGTGTGGGTAGTGTAGTAGTGTGGTAGTGTTTTGGGGTTGGGGTAGTGTAGGGGTGGGAGTAGTGTGGGTAGCGTAGTCATGTTTTAGGGTTTAGGGTAGTGTAGGGGTGGGAGTAGTGTGGGTAGTGTTTTTGGGTTGGGGTAGTGTAAGGGTGGGAGTAGTGTGGGTAGCATAGTAGTGTTTTAGGGTAGTGTAGGGGTGGGAGTAGTGTGGGTAGTGTAGTAGTGTGGTAGTGTTTTTGGGTTGGGGTAGTGTAGGGGTGGGAGTAGTCTGTTGTGTAGGCGTAGGGATAGGGATATAACTTACCTTGCATACTTTTACCACAAGTATAGCTTTACCACGCATGCTTTTGCGTTGTAATGGCATGCGTGGTAAAGGCATACTTGTGGTAAAAGTATGCGATGTAATGGCATGTCGTTGTCATTGACATCGCGTAGTAATACCCGCGTTGTAATGGCATGCGTGGTATTAGTATGCGATGTAATGACATACATTCTTATTTTTTTTAACATAAAAATAAAGGCATGCAGCCGCTTTCAGACAGCAAACTTTTTTTAAAGTGCACCCGCTATTAATATTGCGCGGCGTGCCCCGCTGAAGAAATTAAATGAAAAAAAATGCATTGAGGGAGAGAATGGCCATAGAGATCGAGGGCTGTAATTAAAGCCTACAGAGTAACAACACATGGAACAGGGGGTGTCCTCATGGGAGGTTGCAAGAAGAGAAAAGGTGGTACTAAAGAGGAACTACTAAGCCTATTGACTATTGAGAAGCCACCATTTACAAAGGACAGGGACAGGACCCAATTGAAAAGATGGGCTGAAAATGGGCAGAGCTTCATGCCCCATCCTGAATAGAGCAAGCGCTTCCTAGGCAAGACCTAATAATTGGGCCATGTTTGCGAATTACAAGCTAGTGCTGCACTTACACTGAAGAAACACTTTATTATATAGAAATAAACCATTTACTTACCTTTGGTAAAGCACTCATTGATAGAGGTTTATTTGCAATGATAGGAGTACTGTTCACCTATAACACACATGTAGTTACAGGTGAGCCAGCATTCACCTGTAAACAGACTTGCAGAAACAAGAAGGATGTTGCTCACCAGACAAGAGATAGAGAGACTGGTTTTAACCTACAGAAGAGACATGCATTGACATGGGGGACTGGGACATAAATTAGACCCGGGTACCAAAATAAAAATTGCCCTCTATAGTAAATTAGAAAACTAAAAACGTGGCCCATGCCAGCAAATCAGGAGTTTTTATCTTTCAAGGACATACTATATAAGGTTTTTGCAAGGTATTGAAGACTGCATGGATTTGAGCTCGCTGCACACAATGTTACATTCCATATCAGGGAAATTACCAATAAACCTGGCCCAGAAGACTCCAAAACAGTTGAAAAATAGGCCACACACTGACCTGATTGTACAGGGCAGGCAGGCTTACTGGCTAGGTGAGCAGGCTGGCAAAGAAGGGAATCGAGCTGTTCGGTGAGGAGCGAGGCAGGCTGGCCTGATCCACCGGAGGCCCCATTCTGCATGTGTAGTACTTTTGGTGGGCAGAGAGAAGTGCTGGAGAGCAGGCTACGGGTGACGTGGACAATGTTGGTAGAGTGGACACATCAGGTTGCGTACGGCGACGTCCTAGGCAAAGGTTGCAGTGAGTTTGCTGAAAGTTCTTTAAAAGCCAGCTGTGAATGCACAACACCTGACTTTTTTTTTTTTTTTGGGAAAACCTTTATTTGACATTTCAACCAAGTACAAACACGGGCCTACAACCCCCAGGGCCGGCCGCTAAGCAGTTGCAACACAATAAAACAATCAAAACCCAGACTCAGCATCCCGGGGAGCGGATTCGCCACGTCCACCATACGTACTGGTTGTAAAACATATCAAGTTGGTAACAGGATAAAAAGGTTCCATTTTATAATATAAGATAGAAGGATCAGGTGCCATACAATATCTCAAGTTGCGAAAAAAAAGGGGGGGGCGAAATAGCAATATGTCCACAGTTAAATCATCTTCGTGTAAGTCAGCGGCGTTAAAACATACTATTCAGGGTTTAAGCAAGCGTACAAATACAGTTCGCACCAGCTGAATGTCCGCCCAGTAGCACTGAAACATCGCGAGAATTGAAACACATATGAAACAGCATAGATGGCCATAAAAATGAACCCATTACACTGACCTGGAAAGGAAGAAAAGAAAAGGGCAAAGAAAGATGAGAAGAAAAAAGGCCATAGAAATAAATGAAAAACAAAACACCCATCCCCCAACCCCCCACCCTGCACCCCTGCAGATGACTGCAGCCCAAGAACTGAGACCCGAAATATAGAAAGACCCAGAGAAAGACAGAAAGAAATTAAACCCCACCCAAAGAGGGGAAATGGAGGAGGGCTATCTTCTGCGTGCTCCCGGTCTCTCCCCCCCCGCCCTAACAAAGGGGTCCCCCCGAAAGTGTCACATCTGAATAGTCCAAACTGAAAAAACATCCCAGGGGGAACCACCAACCCTGCCCTGGACTCCGTTAAGCTAATGAAGCAGTCCTGTTACCGATAAAACCACAATGAACTACCCAAACAACAGTCTCAGCCTTGGCCCCGTCGATCGAATTCGCCGAGTCCCTCAGACGAATAAAGCCCCATCATCAAAATGTCAAAAGATACACAGAAGTGGTCGGAACATAGTTCAAAAAGAACAGTAGATTCCAAAGTAAGCAGCTGGTACCGACGATGTCCCTCCCCGTCTCTCAAGCCAGGCATTATCACATCCGCCATCTTGATATACCGACTGGGGAGGGGGTTCGACACAATCCAAAACAGTTCACAGTACCAATGAAAAGGTTCCAGGGTAGGGACAGCAGTTGAATGTTCCGACAGCTGCAAAACCGGGGATTCCAAAAAATTAATTAAGTCACCGATCACAGCCCATTCAAGTAGATCCACTTCTGTAGGGGCAGGCACAGCTTCCAGCACCGGGTCTAATTGCGCCACTGGGGCGTCGATCAAAAGGCAAGCTGGCTGCCGGGTCTCGGGCATCGAGTCAGGATCCGGTCTCAGTCCTTTAAGTCCATCTGCCGCCGACAACAGGCCGCAGGACTGAGCTGCCACAGTCGCCTGAAGTGCCTCTAGGGCCGCCAGCACCTCCCGCACTGACGGGCCACTTTGGGCCCGCTCCGCCCGGCTCCATATTTCTTCAGGCATAATGATCCCCACGGAGAGGCGCCTTCTCCGGGGTAAGATCAGTCGGAGCAGGACTGAGCCGTGAGGGACCAACCGTCAGCATGCATTAGTGCGCGACGAGACTCCAACCCAAGGTGCGCCGGCGATGCAAGTGCCGGGACTCCGGGTCAGGGACCCCTGCAACACAGCACCGTGCGTCACTTGTCTCCTCACCTCCAACACAACACCAGGCTGCAGATGGTAGCAAAGCAATCCAAAAAAATTCGAAAGTTCCAGAGACCGGACCCTGCCGCCCTCAACAGTCCACTGTTGTTCAACGCAGACCCGGCTAAGCCAGCACTCGAGCCCCCGGCTTCCAGACTGGGTTAGGCCACAAATCGGTCCTCGACGTTACTCAGCTCCACAATGTCAGAAAAACCCCGGGATCACACCATCGGAGTGCAGATTAGTTCACACACACGGATCCGGGGCAGGAAATCAGGATAAGTGACAGGATCTTGGAGCGTAAGACGGAGGTCAGCGGAGCCGGGAGACTATGCGGCCATCTTGCTTGCTGTCGTAGCTCCTCCCCCCAACATCTGACTTTTAAAGGGCCTTTGCTTCTCACCAGGGCTGAACACATGACGTTACTGAGGCTTTAAGTAAATGCAAAAGAGGGCCACTGGAGAATGAGCAGTGGAATTTCTATAGCACCATCATGGCACACTCCCCACCCCAAGCACATAGCATGCATGCAAAAAAGTACACACCACACAGATTTTGTTTTGGGAAAACTGCTGCAGGTTTATTACATACAACGTTATGTAATACGGTGGGTTATCTTACGGGCGATCCAAGGGCAGGCAACCATCTGGGCCGCCTGATGAGCCAAGCAGCACTGGGGCGAACCTCATCTGTGCTGCCCCTTCTGGTGATCCTCCTCCCGGATCACGTGAGACCTGGTCCCTTATTACTCACGCCCCTTTCAGGGCAGAGCGTAGCAAGGCAAGCCCGCGGTTGTTCAGGCCCACAGCCGCGGAAGGAATAACAGGGCGCTGACACGGTTTCCAGGAACCTCCCATGAGGCTCCTGGGCTTTGGTTCTGGCACCCTTATGTGCCGTGCTGAGGTACCCTTCTGTACCCATTTGCTTCCAGATCGCCCTGTAAATCCTCCTGCAACAAAAAAAGTACAACATTACAACATTCTCACCATACTTCCTGCCACCAGCGGTATGGTGGGAAACGGTGTGTCTAGCGAGGCAGCGGCCGTGGCATGTCCGGTGAAACAAAGAGGCCGTTAGCGTGGTGGGGGGACCTATATACCCCTCACCCCGCCTCACGCACCAGACATGACGCAGCACTGCCCATGCCCAGGAAGGGGACTCCACCAGAGTCCCTGCCCCTTCAGAGGGGGCACCTGAAGCCACTAGAGGGCTGCCCTCTTGAGTGGCCTCCTGCGGTCGCCTCAGGAAGCCGCATAGCACCATCATGGCACACTCCCCACCCCCAAGCACATAGCATGCATGCAAATAAGTACACACCACACAGATTTTGTTTTGGGAAAACTGCTGCAGGTTTATTACATACAATGCCTTAAGGGCGATCCAAGGGCAGGCAACCATCTGGGCCGCCTGACGAGCCAAGCAGCGCTGGGGCGAACCCCATCTGTGCTGCCCCTTCTGGTGATCCTCTTCCCAGATCATTTGACACCTGGTCCCTTATTACTCACGCCCCGTTCAGGGCGGAGCGTAGCAAGGCAAGCCCCCGGTTGTTCAGGCCCACAACCGCCCGAAAGACTAACGGGGCGCCAACACGGTTTCCAGGAACCTCGCATGAGGCTCCTGGGCTTTGGCTCGGGCACCCCTATGTGCCGTGCAGAGGTATCCTTCTGTACCCATTTGCTTCCAGATCGCCCTGTAACTCCTCCACAGCTATGCAGGTGGCCACCGTCGCTGACAGAGCCCCCCACCAAAACAGCTCCTTTCTCACCTGCAACTTCTCATTTACAGGACTCCTGCAAATCAAAGGGAAGTGATCCCTCCCTACTGGTGATAGTTGAACCCCCTCTATATCCCAATAGCCCTTGACATTAGCCAGGATCAGCTGGTGTCTCATGAAACCAAAAGCCCTCTGGCCTGTGAACTTGTGCCAAGAACTAATCCTCTTAAGGGAAAGTTCCACTACTTCACATGACTCTGCCCCGTGCCAGCTCTAGGCGGGGCAGATTCAGACACTATGGCTCACATAGCCCTATAAATTTACTGATCTCACCTAGCTGCCATCCAACTAGCACTGTGTGTCCTGCACACCTGTGCCCCACATCTAAAGGACAGCAGCCAACTTGTTAGCTGACCACTCCCACACCCGTCTCCCTACTTTAGGCTATTAGGGGGAAAAGGATTATACTTATTTGCACAGTCCTTTTGCTTTCTAAATCATGACGCACCTGAGTGTCCATAACTAGAAGTATGTGACAATGAGCAAGGGGGCTATATTACACTTGCCCAGCATCCCTTATTCCTTATGGGGATAGCCAGCTCAGCTCCCTCTGTGGTGAAACCCCCTAATCATACCAGCTCAGAGAATGTCTGATTTTATACAGTGCCCACTGCCGGTCATATGGTGCCTAACATTTAGGATTGACTAAGTCCTACTTACCCCCACCCTAGCATATTCACGAATAGGGGGGCGGGGGGCTTCACACTGCCCACACTGAGCAGCCCCAGGGGTGGAAAATAACCTGCCCCGTTGAATTTAAATTTTTGTTGAACACTGGATGTGCCAAATGCTCTATTACAAAGTAGCCTTTTGTACTTGAGACCTTGTTTCCCCATTTCCTGGGACGGCAGCACACTATGTTGGCTGACAGCGTCCCCACTCCGCGGGGCTAATATAGCTAACCGGGTGGGGTATTAAGCTTAACTGCAGGAACATGACACCTACCCTTGGTTCTGGGGTGCACCTGCTATGCTTCATTGACCAGATGCTTGTACAAACCCCTTTGCTTGATAAACCCTGGTGAACACCTTAATTGTGTAAATCAGGTTTGAAACAATATTTGTCTTGTGCCCACTATTGGAGGCACCTTACCTTTTCGTGAAGTGACCACTTACGCAGCACACCTTGCTTGCTTAACTGCCGTCGGATCACAGATGCACAGTACCTACTGTCCATCTCTGACCCTGGATGCTTCCACCCCCAAAAGGGTCAGAATCCCAGATCCCCCGTTTACTGTTTAGCTGCAGTACACCTTCAATTGCCCCGCTAGGAGTGACCACAAACCGCATTGGTCATAAGAACCTTGAAAAGCACCCAATTTCCACCTGGGCGTACCTCAAATTCGGCCATAGAGACACATCTTAAACCTATTTACTGGTTGTTGCCACTTGGCACTTTTCTGGTTGCAGCTCTGTTTTTTTGTAATGCACGCGTGCCCCTGGGGCACGATGTCGCTGAATAGCCGGTATATGTTACCCACTCGCCGATACTTATCTTTCGCTGCCCTTACTTGGATTGAAGGAATGCTGGATGCTTCCTAAGGACTGTAGGCTTAATGACCCAACATAGTTTGACCCCAAAACTTAGGGACAACCCAAGTAGTGATTAGCCCTTCATGGTACATCTACCGCAGCGATGACTATCAACGTATTTGGGACACCGGTCGCAGAAGATGCCTCTTCCAGTCTCAGGTTCTATCCCATCCCATAGACTGCAGCACACTTCTTAGATGGCAACTACCACCCCGGCCTGCTGCCCTGGCTAAAGCGTCAGTGAGTATGTCATAACTGAAGTGACCTGAAACCTGCCCATGGTTGCAGAGGGATGCCCACCCAGAGTATATGGTGCCAGCAGATGTTCCTCATAAAGGCCCTCATGCCCAATACATCTCAGCATTTCGTAGCGCCTCTCTTTGCGTTGTAATTTCCAGGTAAAGTGTCGAATTATACTTCCCACCATTGGGCTGGTAACCAAAGGCAAAGGTAGACAGAACATGGGCATAAGATCAGTTTCCTAGAGTAAAACAATAATTATTCCGCACCATGACCACAGGCAGTGAGTGTGCCCCATGAGACATCCCCCAGTTCAGTGTGACACAAACCCTGACGCGCTGTGTGCCAGTTGTGCGTATCATTCTAGGGTGACTAAGCCCTAATGTGCCCCCTTCCCAGGATGATCTCCCATACAAGGGTACAGACTGACGACCAAGCACGGTTCCAGCCAATATCACCAGTCAGTGCAACCAATGCAACATGATGTGTAGAGGTAAGCCCAACCAGAATTCGCCAGCCAAAGCGAGTATACCAAGCATTCATCGCTTCTTGAGCCCTCACTGTCGATGGTAGGCACGCCCCGCCTATGAGACCACTCTACATGAGCAACGGACATCTCACACAAGGTCTGTGCTACCTCAGCCTCGGTCCTCTGGCAGAACAGTGCCCCACAGGCTCCCTCCTGTTTGCACGGTCAATGCAATCTTGCATGGCTGACCCGTACGCTGGCGTTTCGTGCTAAGCCTAGTGTGTGGCCGGCTGGTGTTTTGCAGAATCTGACATTGGTTCTGGATATAAACAACAAAAACACAGTACACCTAAAATACACCAGTACCATTGGCTTTAACAATGCTTATTAGCTGTATAAGATAACTGGAGCCACAATTCTGGCATGCTGCGTAGCATACTGAAAATGCTTCCATTCTGAACTGGTGGGTCTGTCCCCCTTACGTGTTGAACATTGCCATAAATGTCTCAATTCAACGCATAGCAAGCTCAACTGCAAGTGATACCATTACACTAATCAACACCGCCAATCAACTGAAATCAACCATGCCACCCTGTAAACAGGTAAATTGTATGTAAACCCAGCCATAGCCAGACGAAACCAATAGAGGCAGTTTCTCTGGGGCATTGTAGAGACATATCATATAGTTGACAACCTGTCCCTTCTATCTGAAACCCGATAATCATTAACAGAATGCCAAGTGACTCAAAAGAGGCATATCCAGTGTAACCGCTCCATGCGGTGCAAGGGCTCTTGATATAAGGGGCAACCTCCAATAAGGTGCTTTCTTTACCTGCCTTCGCATAATCTGCAGTTGTGTGACCTTGGCTGGTAGCAATCTATGACTGAACATAACAGAAAACGAAAACGCTGGAACTTCAGCCATGAATGCTAATTAAATGAAGACCACTGAACCGAGGCAACTCCTCAGGAGATTATCCTTGCAAAGCTGAAGTCATGAGACAATCCACACCTTTCGGGGTACCAGAGCATTTTGAAAAGAATACCTTAATAGCCTTCTTGAATGCTTTATACCTATGATGCCTAAGGATGATTTGACAACCTTTGGAATTGCCCCCCATTTATGAATGGTCCCTTAATTTTCCGTTAGCCACCCACAGGTTAGCCAAATCCATGTGCTTGCGAAGACACAATCACTTATTAAATTGGCGTCAACCAAGTACAAGTTTCTTTTATTCTTCTCAACCTGTGAGAGCAACACTAACACCAACGGTTGCACTACCAACCCACAACGCTCCGATTACCGACCACGGTATGCCTCCTGGCAAAGCTTCACCATGCGCCATTTGAGCCATGTGTTCCACACTAACAACATCACTAAAAGGTTTTGTTTGGATCAAAACAGAATCTCCTATATGCTAAGTGGTAGAGTCACCTATTCTTTTCAGTACTATTAGTGAGCTGCTACTGTGTTACCGTATTGCAAACACCTCACCATCCCCAAATATTGCATGCAAACACATTTAGAAATTGGAAGTGTGCCAGTGCACTGTCACTAACTCTTTCCAAAGTGCGCATGAAAGATCTGGACTGTATCAAATTCAAAGCTGATCCAAACAGGGGCCTCCAAATAAGTGTCCAGCAAGGGCAGGTGCTAATACTACTGCATGTGCTGTAGTGCATGAGTATGCACTCTTGACCTAAAACCTTCAAAATGCCGTGCTACACGCGCCAGAGCTCCCCACGCATCCTGAAGAAGTCTGTGCATTGCCAACAGAGAGAAGGTATTAATCAATCGATGTGCGCCCAGGCAACACCAGGCATGTCCTTGTTTCGCCAGCCGACCATCAACATTTGCTGCGGTACAATAACTAAGCTGACATCCTGCAACGCTGGTTTCCTGATTCATCAATTACAAAGCTAGGACATGCAAATGAAATTCTTCCACCCCAGATGTGCAGCGATCTCATTACCCTTAACCACAGGAAGCCAGCGTCTTACCCATAGGCCTCTGTGATCACATATGGAAGTCCTCTAAAAATAGCATACAATTGGCGCAGAGAAACCTAACTAAAACATGCAATGCACCTTTTAGAAATTATTTACATGTATAAACTAATCAAGGGACATCCCTTCACAAACCAAGTCAGGTAGGTATTTCTTCATCTTTTGATACTGGGGCAAAGTTTGCAAGCAGGCCACTAAACATACCACGCCACTGCTGCTGTCAACCTAAGCAGTGAAACCGACGCCCCTCACAAATGCCCTAACACCGTCCATGTCAGTTTTCAGCCCTGTGTGGGCTCAGATTTGACCATACTCTTTGAGGCCTGCATGGCTCAATCTCGCAACCGTATCGCTACCCGCTTACACTTAACAAAAGGGGGGAGGGTGCCTTATGGAGAGAGGCTGTAGACCAACCAACCAGCGCGAGAACCGGCTTCAGGAAAAAATCTCCCAGTACTAGGAGCGTTGCACGAGTAGGTGTAAGACCCCTCGAGTCAACAAAGGATGGGATGCGCAGTGCCACCTGGTGGACTGGATACCTCGTGGCATCCCCCATCTCGCACGATTGCGAAGTGCTCATGTTATCAGTCTCCAAGCACAAATGGCACTGTGGCAGCAAGAAGGCACTCCAATGGAGATCAATCAGCAGCCTCTGCAGTGCATAGTATGGCGCAGTGATATGCTGCCCTAAACTATCCAGCGGATTGAGCCGCCGTCACAGAGAAGCAGAATGCCGGGCCCCGGGGGAAGCAAAGTCGCAGACTAGTCTTCCCCCGGGGTCATTCGCGCAGGGATAGGACAGGCAGGGGGAGGGGAGGAGCTTAGGTGGTGGGTATAAGGCACAGGGGAGGAAGGGGACTTCCTCTTCCTGTTGCCTGGCACCATCTGGAGGGTTTAGCGAAGGGGCTTAGCGCAAGAGTTAGCGGAATAGTCGTAGGCAGTTGGGATTTTAGTGCAGGGTTTTCTGTGTCTGTTCGTCACGTTATCTCACTGCACCATCCCAGCTCAGAACCTGGCTATATGCAAATCAGTCTGTCCCTGGCCCAGTGCATTATGGGAACAGGGCAGACTAAACTACCAAGCCAATTCTTCACCAGAAAGGAGACAAGCTACCGGGGACCGGTTTCTGGCATTTCAGCCGTCTTCGGCCCGGCTTGCTTGAATCCTGATGGTGCAGTGAGAAAGGGACTCATGTCTGAGTATACCCTGCCACACCTATAGTGGCCAAAAACGATTCAGAAAAGGGGGTGGTGATGAACAGATTGTCTGAATTAAGCAGATGATTCACCACCTCTCGTGGCCGGAGGGCCAGTCAGTTAACGACTTTATTGCAGAGGACCCCAGGGTGCTTTATGCGTCCGTGGATGATGCGATCCGTTTGGTGAGAGGGTGTGGGCTGGGGGCCGAATTGGCAAAATGTGACATCAAGTCGGCCTTCAGTCTGCTGCCCATCCATCCGGCGGCTTTTTCGCTCCTGGGAATGCAGTTTGGGGGGGCCATCTACGTGGACAAGGTTTTGCCCATGGGGTGCGCCATCTCATGTGCCCTGTTTGAACTCTTTAGGACTTTCCTGCAGTGGGCGGTGGTGAGGCTTAGTGGGTGCCGTGAGGTCACACACTATTTGGATGATTTCTTCTTCCTGGGAAAGGTGGGCTCGGGAGACTGTTTCAAGAGATGGCTTTCCACTTCGGTGTTCCTTTGGCGCCCGAAAAGACGGCTGGCCCCAGTTGTTGTTTGACGTTCCCGGGAACTGAGTTGGACTCTGTGCAATGGCAGGCGCGCCTTCCTGGTGCCAAGGTGACTGAAATACTGTTGTGTCTGCGGTGGGCGATCGGGGAGAAGCGTATTGCTTTGAGAGCGGTGCAGAAGCTGTTTGGTTTCTTGAACTTTGCGTGTAGGGTGGTCAGAGCAGGACGGACGTTCTGTAGGCGGCTCGGCAAGGCCATGTAGGGGGCGGTGCTTCAACACCACAGAGTCAGGATTTCCAAGGGGGTGCAGGCAGACCTGAGGACCTGGATATCATTCTTGACGGACTTCAACTGTGTTTCTCTGGACTTTGACAAGGAAAGGGCGGTTTGGCAATGTCAAATTTTTTCTGATGCAGCTGGGTCAGCGGGTTTGGCATTTTCTGGGATGGGAGGTGGTTTGCGGAGAGTTGGCCTGAGCACTGGTTGAAACAAGGGAGGAGCATTGCTTTTCTGGAATTCTTTCCTCTGCTGGTGGCGCTAGAGGTTTGGGGGAATGAGTTTCAGAATAGATCCGTGTTCTTCCACGTTGACAACATGGCGGTGGTGGAGCTGGTGAATCGCCAGAGAGCTAGGGACCTGAGAGTGCTGCGGTTGTTGCGGAGGTTCATGTTGGCTTGCCTGCGCCTGAATGTGGTGTTTAGGGCTAAGCATGTCCCAGGGGCGAGTAATGACATTGCGGATGCTTTGTCTCGTTCGCAGTGGCAGCGGTTCCGGCAACTGGCACCGGGAGCGGATATGTGCAAGACCGAGCTGCTGGACGGCATCTGGGCCTTGGGGGAATGAGGATGATTGGCCTGGTCGAGCGTTCTGTTGCTGACACCACGAAAAAGACGTATTGGCTGGCATGGTCAGAGTTTGGGGCATTCATGGAATGGAGCCGGGAGTCGAGTCTGTGTGACCGGGCCGAGGTGGAACAGGGTGTGAGGCGTTTTGTGCTGTGCTGTATCGATAAGGGATTGACTGCGGCTACGATATCTGGAAAACTGTCAGGGATCTCTTTCTATTGTACTTTGTTTCTGGGGTTTGATCCTACAAAGGATGTGATTGTGAACAGAATGCTCCGAGGTTGTGGTAGGGAGCGTAGGCTTGGGGGGGTAGACTGCGGGAGGCAGTTACGTTTGAACTGTTGGTTCGGCTGGTTGGGGTGTTGCCGGATTGTTGCTATGATCTCTCTGAGGCGCGGATTTTCAGGTTGTGTATGGTGTGGATGTTTTTTGGTGTGTTTCGGGTGTCTGAATTGTTGGGCACGAGGGCGCGAGCTGGAAGGGTGTATGAGGAAATTCGGTGGATGAAGGACGCTTGGGGATTTGGTTGGGGTACTCTAACACGGATCAGTTGGGTAGGGGTACATGGGTGTGGTTGAATGAGGTGAGTGGGGGTGGAGTGTGCCCGGTGGCTGAATGGGGGACATTTGTGGGGGCCGCACGGGTGACGCATGGTGAAATTTTCTGTCATGACTCAGGGGCACATGTGACAGCTGGCCAGTTGTTTGCGTTGTTGCGCATGGCTTTGCGTGTGCTCGGTTTGGAGGCTTCTGCTTTCGGTACTCACTCCTTTCGTATCGGGGCTGCGACAGCTGCGGCCTGATTGGGGTGGTCCTGGGATAGGATTAGGCGGATTGGCAGATGGAAGTCTCGCTGTTGTGAGAGGTATGGGAGGTAGTGAGTCGGCGTGGGTGGAACCTGGTAGGGGAGGTGTTGGGGGCTGTACATTTGTGCTAACGTATGTTTCTTTCGTAGGTTGCGTGGGCAGACCGGGGAGCAAGACGGTAACTTGGATTGTGGGGCACTCCTTCGTGCACTGGGCGTCTAAGTACGCAGAACAGCAGGTGTACGGCCGTAACCTGGGACTGAAAGGACACTTACATGAGGTGCACTGGTGGGGAAAAGGGGGTATGCGATGGGGGGCACTATTGCCTTGGCTCGCTAAGATGGTCCCGCAAAACGAATGCCTGGACTTGTTGATTATTCATTTGGGAGAAAATGATTTGGTGCAGCTGTCAGGTTTGGCGCTTCTACAGCTGATGCAGAGGGATCTGAAGGTATTGAAGTCAAGGCTTGCAGGGACTTGCATTGCCTGGACGGAATTAGTACCCAGGAAAATCTGGAGGGGGGCTAAGACACAAAGGGTTATCAAAAAAGCGAGGAGAAAACTCAATAGGGCCATGAGACTTTTTTGCGGGGACAAGGACATTAAAGTGATCTCGCATGGAGGCATTCGACTGGAGGAGCCTTTAGTGTTCAGGGACGACGGAGTGCACTTGTCGCTTTTGGGGAATGTGTACTACATGATGGAGATGCGGGATGTGGTGAGCAAGTTGTGGAATGAGGCGATATGGTGTTGCAGGGAGTGAGCACGGAAGGCACGAGTGGCGTGGGACAGCGGACCCGTGGGGGGGTGGGGCAGGGAAACGCCCTACAGGGGGTTCCCTGGTTGGCGGTACTTTGAAGGGAGAGGGGGGTCAAGAGCGGGCACACCCATCCCTTGGGGGGGGGAGTTTGAATGGCAGCTAGAGGCATGACTGGAAGGTCACAAGGATCGGGTATGATGACAGGTGATTGGTGGATATGAATGAGGTACGGTATGGGGCATGGAGTGGTTCTGAGGATGTAGAACGGGTGAAGCGTGTGAGAAGTGAAGTGTTCTGGGGGTTTTGAAGTTAGTTATTGTTGATGTTTACTGTTTTGTAAGATTACGCAGCCTGGTCTAATAAATGGCCTTTTACGCTTAACACTGCGTGGTCTGTTTATTGCGCGAACTTCGCTGTGACTGGTCTAAGAAAACCTGCCTCTGAGCAGAGCTAGTGGCAGGGAAATTGTTCCAACACTGCCAGCAGGTACAGGAATGCGCAGCAACACGAGGACAGCATGTCCGAGAGGCGGTGTGACCAGAGGCATGTGTACCGCCGCCTAAGGACCAGACTCTTCCCTGCAAACTACCGCCTTGCAACTTGAAGCCCCCCCCTGCTATATGGATCGCACTGGTGGCATGGCAAGGAAGCCTGGAGATGATGACAGTTGAACCCGGAGGCCAACACATGCAAAGGATGTCCCTATTACTGAGCTACCTTCTATCTACACACATCCGCTGGGCAGGGATGTGGGAAGGAGGACTGGGGAGGGTAAAGCCAGAGCTACCACCACGGCGGCAGCGAGGACCACAGCCCAGCTGGACAGCAAATGTGTCAAGTGGAAGTCGTTCCGGTCGGAGATTGCGTGACCTCGTGTTTTGAGTTCAGGGGGGTTCCAGCGTGGGACATCCCTTACCCGACCCGGTCAACACATCCGATGCCCCACAATCCTGAGGATTCCTGTGATGGGAGGGACCCCGTGGCGATGCACGCCCAGACGACGGGCAACAGCAGATTTGAAAATTACTGATGCGGATGTACTTAAGGCGCAGACATTAAGCCCCAGCTCATTCCTTCATGCGAACATGCTGGTTCCATTAAACAGGGGGGGGGGCTCGTCCTTTGGGGTGGTTTACCATCCACCCGATCTGATAGACCCGGTTCTTTAGTTCTAAGGTCGACAGCTGAGGCCGAGAGGCTGCATCATCTCCCCACCGCCATAATGACCGGACTAGGAAGCAGGCGCTGCTCAACCTCGCACAACATGGTGTGGGGACCCATGCCTCACCGCAATGCCAGCACAACGCATGGCAGCTGCAGCCAACCCACAGCTGTGAGACTACGCCTTGGGCCCGCTGCGCAGCTAGGGCATCTCTAAACACAGCGCTACACCCCAAATGCAAACGCTCAGTGGAGTGGTAGCCTCAAGCCACAGACGAACCGCCGTACTTAGAGGCAGCAGGCTTGTGACGAGCGCTCATCTGCACTGCTCTGTTTGTCGCAACATCATGCGTGGGGGGAGCGCCTTGTGGTATCCTCTTCATGGAGGCCGTGCTGAGGATACCGGGCGCTAGAAAGTGAAACCCCCTGGTAGGGCCCTCTAGGGTGGGCGGGAGGCTAAGCGAGCCACTAACCTGAACTCCGTATAAGAGGACCCGGAGAACATCACACGATAAGGAATTTGACCAGCACGACCTCCCAGACGGAGTGTCAGTGCCGCCAAAGCTGGTCCCTCGCAGGCACCGGACGGGTTCTATCGCCCGGTAAGCCCCCCTTGCCAGCACAATAAAAACTATGGGGGAGGGGGAGTGACGCGAAGGCCACGTGTTGGGCCCTCGCCCTCGACGTGCACCATAAGCACGGGGCAACCCCCCTGGCACACACTGGCCCGAGACAGGCGGCGTCCGGAGCCAAGTTGTCCCGCAGGCCAAGCTCCCAAGACTTGGCCGCGTGAGGACGCCACCGCATTACCGGTCCACCCTGTCGCCAATTGGTCTGCCGCCATCCCTCCTGCACCGCGGCAATTAAGCCTTTGTGCAGAATCCCCATTATTAACCCTAAGGCAGCTGCCATCACCTTGTCCGAGCCGCGGACAGTTAACCCAACACCCACCCTTCCTCAGGCGGCTCTAGAGCGTAGCTCGGCCGCCCTGCAGTGGCTTCGGGCAGCTGCATTGCCAAGCTCCAGCTGCCCTCTTTTGTGTTTACTGAAAGCCTTGGAGAAGCCTATTATTGATCAGCTGTGCTGGGCTTGCCCAAGCAAGAACGAGCACATGAAGATCGTACGCAGGCCGCCAAGCAAAGTCTGTCGGGCAGCTAGTGGCCACAGGCCGTACTCAGTTTACCATGTTTTAATAGATTGTACAATGAGTCAGCAAGAGCCCTTCATTGCTGTGTAAAATGATGTTCGTCATTGTTTTCTATTTGTGTTTTACACAGAAGAGAAATAGGTGTTCAAACAGTTTCAAAATACATCAACCAACACCGGTCTAATTCGCTATTTCATGCGTACCGCGTCGATTGAACTTTTTCAGGGCTGAAATTATATTGAGCACAGATGCTAAAGCCCTATTGATTACCGCATGCAAAAAATGAGGGTCTATCCACATATGGAATAGGTGTAACGCCAATCTTTCTAGAAGAAAATGTTTTTAATGAAACTGAGAAAATGTGTTTTGTACATTTAAAGAATTGTTCTAAGCATGTAGAAAAAGAATGGAGATTGAAGAAAGTTAAGTTAGCCTGGAGGAAAGAAAACACTACATGACCTTTATTGATATTGACAGTCACGGACCAAATAAAATACAAACCCAAAATCTTCATTTAGGTACTTTCTACCTAATGACCATTGCTGCAGTTCAATAATTTACAAGTTCACACTGTGGTGGATAGAATTAGGGCATACACCATCATAATTGGCATATAATCACATCATGTTGCACAAACATCCTTGTTTTCACACTAGGTTTCAGACTTACACTGAAGCAGCAACATAATTTGTCTCTCTCATCTGCAATCACGTAATGGCTAAAATCAAACAAGCAATGGCATTAAAAATTGCCTAAATTGTTCACCAGTACCTCACAATCTATAAAAACTTGTGTGTCATGATGTGTGTTCATACGTGTGATCGTGCACTCTGGCACAAGTGCAGGTGGAGCTATGTCAAACAGACCAATGCTTCATACCCATATAGCGAGAAGCATTGGCATCCATTTGGCCATTTTGGCAGCACAAAAACAAGGAAGCGAGCAGCCCATTGGCATTTTTCTGTTAAATATGCTTTATAGCAAACAGACAAACATGCATTTAAGCCTGGGATTCTTAACCTGTGTTCCGGTAGTGTCTAATTAGGGGTCCAAAGAGGCACATGACCTGTAACCATTTCCTGTAGATATTTATAATCATTTTGAGCTACATACTTGCAAAAAAAGTGGCTTCTCCCCCCAAAAAATAGTATTTGATGAAACTACTTACTTGACCTTTACTGCATTGCTTCCCCAATATATTTAATATATGTATTGATAAAAATAAAAAGTATATGTGTGTATATATATATATCTATATATCTATATTCACTGAAAAAACCATAGGTTTCACACCAGTTATAGTTAGCTGGAAATTTTACTGATATAAAACCATTGAAATTCCCACGTTATAGTTAGTCGGACTCACTATAACTTGCGCGTGCAATGCACTGCTGATGACATCACATATTACATCACTCATGACATGGTCAGTGACATCACTCATGACATCACATAACTGGTGTGAAACCTATGGTTTTTTCAGTGAATTTAATAGGTTTTTTAAATGCTAATTCCTAACTATAACTGGTGTGAAACCTATGGTTTTTTTCAGTGAATTTCAAAGGTTGTTTTAATGCTAATTCCTAACTATAAGTTTCACTTTATAAATAAGACTGTTAGCACTCTAGTTGTTCTTTTTAACACTCTGGTACATTCTGTCATTGGGCTACAGTTGGGCTACATCTAGTTGAATTTTGGGCTACATTTACAATTTTTGATCTCTGGTGGCCATCTTTGGGCTACATTGGGCTACTTTGGGCTACATTTTGGCTCTAACATATATTAAGCCCAATGTAGCACAATACATATTTTTATAAAGTAAATTTTTTTACAAACCACTTCAGAATAGGGCTACCTGTCTCTACAATTATCCCATTTTTTATTTTTTTATTTTTGGGGGGAGCGCTCCCGGAGCGCGCCCCGGAGTGCGCCCCGAAAAGCGTATTTCTGAAAAGCGCCCCCGGGCGCGCTCCGGGGAGCGTCTCGTAAGCGTCAATATCGCAAACGAAAACATGATCGTGACGTATCGCGTAGCCGCGACCGCGTGATACGCACGGCGTAAGCGCACCCGGAAGTACTCGAGCGAATACGATCGCACAACGTAAACTTCCGGCGCGCTTACGCTGCGCGACCCGGGCCGCGCCCCCGGGCGCGTAGCGTAAGCGCGTCGGGTCATGTGAGCAGAAAATAACACTTTTCATTGGTTCATAACAGTTTTAGTTTCATAATGATGAAGCCCCTGGTCTTGTGACCTGAAAATAACACTTCTCATTGGTTCAGGACAGTTTTTTTTTCTTAATGATGAAAGACCCCACCTTTTTTCCTTATTCTGACTTTGTCCTTTGACTGAGGAAGACCTGTTTGTTGCTCTCTCTACTTTTTTGCTCTAAATAATGGCTTCATTAGTAGCATCAGCTGGTGCATCTGCCCCACCACCACCACCACCACCACCAAGAGGACCAGCTCCAAATTATATTGGTGGTCAAGAACAGGAGGAAGAGGAAGAGGAGGAGGGGAGAAGAAGATGGCTGCCAGAAGAAAATACACCTTATAAACCCAAACCACACATTATTTGGCAGTTTTTTTCAATTCCAGAGGGGAAAAAAAAGGTGAATGCTCCCAAGGTGACTTGCCTCATCTGCAATGATGAACTTTCACGGGGCAACCCAAACAAGAAATATTCTTTTGGTAACTATACCATGATTCGGCACATGACAAGAAAGCATCCAAACAACTACTCTCGAGCAGAGTTCCGGGAACTGGCCAGTAACCTCCCCCAGTCATCAAGGACCCCCTCCCAAAGAAACCAACCCACTTCCTCGCAACCAGAAACATCTGAGGTGATGCCTTGCATTCAGCCGAGATTTGCTGATTTTAAAATTACTTGTACTGCTTGTGGCAAGCTTATCTCCTATGGGGAACAAAGTATTAAGCTCATCGTCCTTGCAGGTGATAATCACAAGTGCCCCAAAAAGAAATAATTTTTTGGGTTTTTTGTTTTTTTGCTCCAGTTGAGCCAGTTTCAATTCCCTTTTTTTGTTTCTCCCCCTAAAAAATACAAAAAAAAATATAAAACTGTTTTGAAAAGCCAAAAAAAGTTCAAAAAGTTCAAAAAACACAAAAAAAATATAAAACAACAAAAAGAAGAAAAAAAAAAGTTCTTTTTAGAACTACCTCCAATTTCTAAATAAAAACTTCATTTTTTTGAAAACTCATCTTTTTCCCTCATTTTACGCTCCCCGGTGCGCTACCTGGTGCGCGCACCGTGCGCTTCCCCCGCGCAAAACGAAAAAAAAAAATATTTTAAATGCCCCGCGGGGCCCTTTTATAGCCCCCACATCAAACCTAGGGGGTCAAAGGGGTCTATCCCTGACGCCTTATGGTCAGTTCCCACTTTGTTTTAGCCGCCTCTTATGTCTCGATTTTACCGAGACACAAGATGGCGACCGCTCTGGACTGTTTGGAATGTTTACAGACACCCGAGAGCCAATCAGCTTTTCATGCGCACCTCGCGTGTCGGGCCTGGAGCGCTCTCCGGTGCGCGCACCGGTGCGCTGCTATAGATATATATATTTTTTTGAACCTAAATTACTCAAAATCCACTGGAGCACATATCTTGAGACATAGCAAAGGCACATCGGGCTACCAGTCCCTACAATTTTGCCAAGTTTGGTGTAAATCCATTCAGCCGTTCGGGCTAAAAGTGAAATCGACCGCCCTATGGAAATTAACATGGGGAAAACGCGTTTTGGGACCCCCCTTTTATCTCGCCCCCCGCTTGACGAATCCCCCCCAAACTTTCAAGGAAGGACCGGAGCTCGACGAGGCCATTTTCAGGAAATTTTCAGGCAGATTCGTCAACCGGTGCCAAAGTTATTCCAAATAGAATTTTGAGATTTAACATTGAAAAAAATCCTAACTATAACTACCTACTGGCGACCGCCAGTAGGTAATATATATACATATATATATATATAGATATATATATATTAAGAATAATCATGAGCATTTTAAAAATGCTATTGTTAGTTTAGGACAGAGCACAGTGAACACGCAGGTTTGTTTAAAAATGCTTCGATCTGAACTAGCTAACAGATTCTGATGAAAAACACTTTTGAATTGCTTATGATTTCCTAGTAAAGCATATGCGTCTGCACTTTTAAAGAGGCTCTGTTCTTTTTTTGTGTTCAAATCGTTTTTATTGAGCAAGAAAAGGAAAAGTAAGTAAGTTCAAACAATGATGTATACAATTGATACATACATGGTACAAAAATACATAAAAGATACCTACAATGATACATACATAGATCAATTTGTGTTGAAGTAAAGTAAAGTAAAGTAAGATAACAAAATAAGGTGAATACAGCACAAGCCCACATAGCGCGTAAAGGTCAGATGTCAAATTCACGCATGGAGTACCTAAATGTGGTCTGACATTGAGGGTCCAAGGTTATACTCGTAAGGAGAGGCCTTAACTCAAGACATCGTTTTCAAAAATGAATAGAGTATTTTTTTTTTTCTTACCAAAGATTTTACTCTGTATCATTATTTCCATCTGTACTTTTATCTTCAAATTTCTAATAAAAAATTTCAACACAAAAAAAATGAATAGAGTAACAATTAAGACGTCATCATATAAGACAGTAAAACAAGCTTATGTGGGTAGAGAAATAAAATAAAACAGTTGACATAAATTGTGTTTCCATTGACTGTGTTCTTTAGTGTGTAACATAAGGTACCGCAAGATGACCTTATATCTATTGCATAATACCCTGACATTCAATTGGCCCACTTGCAATACTCGCACTAGCACCCGTGTCTTAGATTCCTAGTACTGGGGGTAGTTTTTAGTCTGACCTACTGTACAGGTAGCATTCTTCGGTGGGTCGAACGAGAAAGAGGATGTATCAAGAGCGTTCCACAGTTTTTTGTTAGTTACATGCCATGGGGAAGAGTGCAAAGCAGCATTGTCGGTCCCTCTAATGCATGATAGCCATTCTTTCCACATAGTGAACGAGACCTCCGAGGCGCTCTTCCATTTGCACAAAACGACTTTGCACGCTAGTGTAAGTAGGAGGTCCAATAGCTGACGATCATGATCTCTTGCTAGTGTTGGATCAATAGCACCTAGTAGTTTGTAAATAAATTCCCTCTTTGGCTTAATCTTAAATATGTGCTCAATGTAGTCAAAGACGTTTGACCAGTATTTTTGTAGTAAGGGACAGTGGAAGAGCATGTGTGGTAGGTCACCTTCGGTTGTGGAGCAATTCCAGCATGTGGGGGTGTCTCTTAGGTTAAGCTTGAATAGTTTTTGGGGGGTCCAGAAAACCCTGTTTAGCAACATATATTTGGTTTGGGAGAGGTATTAGGTTCTTCTTCCCACTTAACCTCATTCCGTCTTTGGGCTTTGCCTAGCGAAGGTGCAAGCATTTTATAAACTTTCGAGACAAAGTTACCTGTTTTCTTTAGACGATGGAGTACTGATTATAACCATGGGTCTGAGAATGTACTGATCGTGTGGATAAGGCTGTTTTCAACTTTAGGAATGCATAAAAGTCAATTGGCTGGAGGCAATGTTTAGTCTGAATAGTAGAGTGGGGCAGTGGCATACGACCATCGTATAAGTCTAAGACCATGCTGATGCCTTTTACTGACCAGTGTTCCCAGAAGGGTGATGTTCCGTTAATCCGGATGTTTGGGTTGCGCCATAGGGATGAGGAAGTCGTTTTTTTTATCTGGAGGCCAGTATTGTGTGGTTGGTCAAGTCTAAGGAGCACTCTCCTAGTGTAAAGGAGGATGTATTTGGAGTGTGTAAGGTGTGACAGATCCATGGTGAGTATCCCTGTAAGAGGGGCTTTGCCTATGATGGAGCTCTCTATTTCAATCCATAGTGGTATACAACTAGAGTCTTCGTTAAACCAACATGCCCCTTGTTTGCACAAAAAAGCTGATTGATAATTTCTAAAGTTGGGAAGACCCAGGCCGCCTTTTATCTTAGGTAATTGTAGTTTTTTCATTGACACCCTGGGCTTCTTTCCCTGCCATAGGAATGTACTGAATAATTTGTCCATTTTTTGTAGAAAGTCTTCAGAGAAAGTCATAGGGAGCATGCTTGCCATGTAATTAATTAGGGGAGTGACCATCATTTTCAGTGACTCCGCTCTTCCCCACCACGATAAGTACTTTGGAGACCACCCCTCTAGGAGCTTATTTACTTTCTTTAGGAGTTGCTCTTCGTTAATTTTTAGTGTCGTAATTAGGCCTTTTTCAAATTCCAAGTCCAAGTATTTGAAACTCTTCGGTTGCCAGGTGAGCCCCGAGTTACCTAATATGTCTTTGCCACTCATATTATTTAATAGTTTGACCTCAGTCTTATCTTTGTTTAAGGAGTAACCAGACACGTCAGAGAATTTGTCAATCGTGGACAGCAAGGCAGGTATTGCTTTATCAGCCTGTTCAGACAGAACTAATACATCATCCGCGTAAGCGGTCAGCTTTATAATGCAATCATTAAATGGAATCCCAGGGATGTTGTCATTATTACGGATTTGATACAGGAAGGGCTCAATTGCTAAGAGAAACAAAGAAGGAGATAGGGGGCATCCTTGTCTAGTCCCTTGTTGTAATTTAAACGGTGAGGAGAAAGCCCCTCCCGCCCTAACTCTCGCCGAGGGACAGGCATACAATGACATGACCATTTTAGTGAAAAAAGGACCTAATTCAAACTTGTGCAGGACAGCCTCCAAATACGACCAATCCACTTTATCGAATGCCTTCTCTGCGTCAAGTGTTATTGCCGCAGTAGACATGGAAAGGAATTTTGCCTTCTCGATGACATGTGCCAGGATTCTAGTGTTATCGCTTGATAACCTATTTTTTAGGAAGCCCGCTTGTGAGGGATGAATTAGAGATGGAAGGACCCTCTGAATGCGTTGTGCCAATATTGAAGCCAGAAGCTTGCAGTCTAAGTTGATTAACGAAATGGGTCTATAGTTCTTCGGGAGCTTGGGGTCTTTCCCTTCTTTTGGTATGACAGCTATAACCGCTTCAGCTAGTGTCCCTGTCACCGCTCCGGTTTCGCTAATCTCATGGAACATATTTAATATTGGTGATGTAAGTGTCTGGGAGAAACATTTATAAAATTTTGCTGTGAACCCGTCAGGGCCGGGGGCTTTCCCACCTTTAAGCGACTTGATCGCACATGTGACTTCCGACTCTGATATCGGCTCATTTAGTTTCTCACGTTCTGTGTTGGTGAGTGTTGGTAATTTACATGTACTAAGGTAATTTCCCACCCTCTCCTTTTTCACATTATTATTTTTGGCATATAATTTCTCATAGAAGTCTTTGAACAGTTCCGCAATCTTAAGGGGGTCCGAATTGGGCATACCTTTGTCATCTATCAAGGAGTTGATTGTGTTTTTTTGTATTTTAAATTTAAGGTAGGCTGCTAAGCCCTTTCCTGCCTTATTTGATTCGCAAATTTTAAACCGTTTTCTTCTGTCCAACCAGACTCCTGCTCTTTCACTTATTAGTTTGTTGTAGGCGTACTTCTGGTTTGTTAAGTTATTGAGCGTTTCAGCAGATCTATTTTTCAGGTATTCACTCTGAAGTTTCGAGATATTTTTTTCTAATTCCAATAAAGCAGCATTGTGATTTTTGTTTACCGCGGACGTTATTTTTATGATGAGGCCCCTTATGGTACTTTTTAGAGCTTCCCACCTGATGGAGTCAGTAGTGTCACCCTCTTTATTAATTGTTAAGTATTCTTTAATGGCGGCTCCTATGGTGTCTCTGTGTTTCTCGTCATTCAGGATGGCATCGTTAAGGCGCCACATTGACTGACGGAGTATTGGTTTAACATTTGATATAGTTAGTGAGATGCATGAGTGGTCTGAGGCGAGCCTTGGCTCGATGCTTGTTTCCTCGATCCTGGCTACCGCGTTCCTAGTGATGAATAAATAATCGATTTGTGAGAATGAATCATGTGGAGGGGAGTAAAAAGAGTAGTCTCTGCCATCGGGATTTTGTAACCGCCATGTGTCTATCATGTTAAATCTGCTGCACAGTCTAGTGAAGTCTTTATGAGCTTTGCTGGGTCGGAAATTACATTTAGAGTCCCTATCTAAGGTAGGGTCGAATGGAAGGTTGAAATCGCCTGCCAGAATATGGACCGCCGAGTCCGGAATAGTGTCTATTTGTTTTGTGAGTTCTGACCAGAAAGAGGGTTCATGCGAGTTAGGGGCATATGCAGATGTAATATAAAATTCAGTATCGTCCTTAATCAGTTTCGCCGTAATCCATCTATCTTTTGTGTCTATTGTGGAGGAAACTACGTCTACTTTGGCCTTTTTTGCTATCAATATTACTACACCGTTTTTCTTAGTTATGGCTTCAGATCCCAACACTTCTGTATAGTATTTATTCCGTAAGGTATGGAAATTTTTTGCTTCTAGTTTTGTTTCCTGCAGCAAAGCTATTTCCCCCTTCTGTCTACGAAGGTATTCTAATATTTTCTGCAGTTTAACCGGCTGGTTCAAGCCCTTCACGTTCAGTGAGAGTACTTTAAGGTTACCTATTCTCGTAGTCCCTATAGGAGTGTCAACGGAGGATGCCATCATGTGTTACAGGTATACCATATGAAGGAACAGATTGTACCTATTAATCAACATACCCTTTTAACTAGTGAAATCCACAGTAGGCCTAGGGCAATGACCATGCTTTTTGTTGATGAGACCACATTACCAACAATTCGGTAGGAAATTCTGAACAGTAGTGGTAGGTGTACTCCTTGTGGATAGATCAGCTGCAGTGAGGTGCAAGCACTAGTTTTAGTATAGGCAAGAACACTAGTAAATTCCTGGAAACACAATAGAAACCCAAATGGACAGTGTAAAAGCAAACAGAACAAAATATACCAAACGCTTCCCCAGCCCCTGGACCCTCCTCCACTACCCCCCCCCCCCCTCCACCCTCTCCCTCTTCCCTCCCATCCCACTCCAATTGTAGAAGAAGAACATGGCGACTCGGGGACGACCGCGAGGCCGCCTCCAAGCAACTTACTCAGATCAATACATTGTAGGATCTGCAAATGCAATTTTGAACATGGATGTGAAGAGTTAACCAACTTTTGTAGAACCTCTTCACCGACTACATTTGAGACTTGTAGAATTTCCGTCAATACCACTCAATGGCCGGGCCAAAGCAAACCCTTAACAAGCCAGGTATCTACGTAAGAACTAAAACCATTCCTGATGTCACCAAAGTGAGTGCTCATACTAGACAGCAATTGGAAGCTCAATATTGCCACAGTAGCTTAAAGCTATAATACATCGCTATTGATTGGGTATCAGCAAGTAATGACCAAAAAATATAGCAACATAACATGGGAGAGCAGAACAAAGGCTGTGTTGGTAGTACTATAGAGTTCCAGTAGCAAGTGATCACTTATAGCCGGATGCTGTCGCACCCGCTAGATCCGGTGGGGTAACTTCCATACGACCATCCTCTTGGTTATGTAGCAGTCGTTTTAGTTTTTGTGGGTCGGAGAAAACCTGGGATACATCTTGGATTATTACTTTAAATTTCGCCGGGCCGATGAATCCATATTCGTGGCCAAGTGATTTCAGCTGCGGTCTCAATGCAAGAAATGCTTTCCTGGTATCCATAGTTTCTTTACCGAAGTCCTGCGATATGTATATTTTGTGACCCTTCCATAATACATGGTTGTGTTTGCGGACAAATGTAAGAATTTGTTCAGCATGTTGGAATCTCAGTGGTTTACATACTATCGCTCTAGGACCTTTCTGGTCTTTTGTTATTCTTCCCGGGACCCTATGCGCACGGTCAAACTCCAGTGGCTGGGTGAAGGTGAGGTTCGTGGCCTGTGTAAACCATTGTTTGAGGAAGGTTATGCAAGAGCCTGAAGAATCTTCTGAGTTTTCTGGAATAACAAAAATTCTTAGGTTCCCTCTCCTGTTTCTATCTTCCAACTCCGCCACTTTCCTTGAGAGGTGGTCAGAATTCAAGGTGAGATTTTTAATGGCTCTGCAGGTTTTGTTCTCGGCATCTTCCAACTTGCTTATTCTACTTTCAGACTCTGACAGCCTAGAGTTGATGTCTCCAATATCTTGTCTGACCGCAACTACCTCCTCTTTGGTGGATTTGGCCAAGTCTTTAACTTCTTCCAGTCTGCTCAAAATAATTTCCATTGCTTCACTAAATTCCTTTTTCCCTTTAAATGGGGAAACCGGTGTTGGCGGGTCAGCTTTCAGTGGTTTGGAAGTTTTCCCATTTTCTTTATCGCCCATTTTGAAGACAGATGATGGGGTGATGTTAATCCTGTGAAACTCTTGCGTGATACCAGGACCCAATTCCTCTAGTGCTTATCTAGCGCTTCAATGTTCAGCAGCACATTAAAATGTCAGATTTGCTCATAAAAAGACACTATAGTGCACAGATTTGTGGTTAGTGCCAGGCAGAGCAGGGGTTTTCTGGTCGAGTTCTGTGCTGTATTCAGGGAACTGGTGGCCCCCTCACATTCACGGGGCACACTACAATCTTGATAATCAACCCAGGGGAGTAGTTGTATCGTATTAGATCAAGGCTGTGATAGTATGTCGAGATTGTAGCAATATATGTACCAACTAGCCAATTCTCACGTTAGGCTATGTGGGTGTTACCTCAGTGATCGCCATTTTATAAGCAGGCCTGTCAGACAGTACCTCGTCTGGGGACTCTTCGATTGGGCAGCCTCGTACAGCCTTCGCTAAGTGGTATGGGCTCTAGTCCAAACAGCACACAATCACAGCTTCACTATTGCCATGCCTGCTCATATATTGCTTGAAGGCAATGGGTGGATCTTTAAAGGCTGTGTTCTAACCGCTCAGAGATCTATGCACGTATACGCCTGGTAGACTGTACACAATGCCCTTCCAGGCTGTTTTTTCTCCCATTCCCTGCTTTGCCTCTGTAGGCGCACACAGCCTTCAAGAAACTAACCTTGTACTAAAAAGGGTGCATGTATTTTTCAGCAGAGCTAAAATACTGCAGCAGCCATGGTGTAATTTCCCAGTAGTCTGCGATAAAAGCACCTGCTCTTCCAGCTTTTATGCAATCACTATGTCACCTTTCGAAACTTAAGCGCTGCATGGTCTCTGGGTTTGTCCATACCAAGCTGAATTGTCCCGTGTCTGTCAAAGTCAATGTCAAACAGTTTTTTCCTGACCCACCACTTCTGCTGAGAACTCTAATTTCACATCATTACCAATTGATTTGTAACTGCAACCTGCATCTCATACCATTACGCAGTCACCTTCGTAATCACACATGATGTCGCAGAGGTGACGAGTTCCTACAGTGTGTACTTGTTTGTGCATTATTGTTGAGGTTCAAATTGTTGCAGCTGATTGGATGACCCTGGCTTCCCGTTGTGATTCAGTGCGGCTACGCAAAAGTCAAATGTTCTCGAAATCTGATTTAGCCTAGTCTACATGAAGAAAGAACTAAAACAGCCAGCTGGTCAAAACAGCAGAATTTCTACATTCTTATAAGACATAAAAGGAATACTACATATCTATTTCTATGGATACTTAGCCATTACATGCACATTTACTGAAATATGCTATACCCGCAGATGTTTTTTGAGAAGGAAACCACTACTTAACTGGTGGATCACTTTGAAGGTTATAAAACACTTAATTACTGAGCGAGTGAAAAAACTACAGTCCCTGCTATCCTTACATAATTACAAATATAATGCAGTTCAAGTTGGTCATTCATCAGGCGGGTGGCGGGTGCTTCCGTTTAGTCGATAAACTGCCAGAGGACTTAAAACTGTGGCAAGAGTTAAAAGCCTTTCTTGTAAGTTTCATTTTTATTTCTTCATCTAGGGATCATTGTTTCATGTTTCTAATACAGGCCTCTACACTAGGCGCTTCGGGGCCTAACCAGTGTATTGCCATTCACCATCCACTCAACAAGAGCATCAAACGATTATATTCTAATAATACATTTTTGATGGACTAGCACCAATAAATAAAAGGCATGTTTCAAGCTTCGTAAAATCCTAAAAATATAGGTCAAATGACTTAATCTACTCGACATAAAAGTAATGCTGTTAACCGATTAACTGGTTTTCAAATTATGTGATCCTGGGCAAATATTTTAATTTACTGAGCTGCCGTTTTCTTAATTATCACATATGAGATCACCTTCAAATATTCAAGATCAGCATGTCTGCAGTATAAAAAACTCTTGTTTTATCTAATAGACTATAAACTTTTTCTCCATATAAAATACAAATCTAGCCACATTTAGGAAACACATGACCTCAACTTAACTCTTAAGGGTCCATTAGGATGGCGGGCGGATTGCCCCGTCGGTAGCCACCGCTGGCCCGGCGGGGGCGACCCCCCGCCATATTAGTATAGCTGAGGGATCCACGGCGGCAGAAAGACGGTCCGCCGCTTTTCCGCCAGTGAAAGAGTAACATAACATGGTGGCGGTGTCTGCAAGACACCACGATCCATATCATGATGTAGGCGCCAATTGGTCTTTACATGGCGGCGATGCCGCCATGGAAAGGCATGCAGTCTTCTGTGTTGGGGGTGCACTTAGGGGTACCCATAGTACCCCCGGCATTTGCATGCACAAGGTTGCCGGCACGGCACAGTGCCTGTCACGTTGTTCTTGCAAATACACAACATGCAGTTTTCACATTGCGGCGGGTGCCAGTAGTGCAACAGAAATTATACAAAATGGAAGCTAAAACATGATGGATACATCAATAGGGGGAGGAATCAGGGAAGGGGCTGGACATGGAAGGGGAGGAGAGGGAAAGAAGGTGCATGACAATGTAGAGATATACCATTAACATGAACAGTTCAGCGAATCGCACAACTTAATACGTATCGCCTGGTTCGTTGCAATGGACATCATAAATGGTGCATAGGTCAATCCCCACGTTGGCAACTAGATGATGGCCGCAATAGGCAGACGCTCTGGGTAGGAGAAGGGGGGGGTGGTTGCAAGTCAGCGAGAACCTCCGAGCGTCAGGAGAGACAAGAGAAGGAGAAGAGGGGAAAAGGGAAAAGGGGGGGGAATCGCCTTATAGGATCCACACAGAAGTACCGTAAGTCTCAAGCATTGGTGATATGTAAGGGGGTAATAGGGTGTGGTGTGATGAAGGGAATGATTCTGTGAGTTGGAGTAGATGGGACATATCAGGTACTGAGGAGGAGACAGTGTAGACTGTGATCCAGCGCTCCTAATGAAAAACTGTCTCAATAACACTACTCATCTTCACAATACTCACCATTAATCATGAATCACTACTAAGGCCCATAAACTGAAGAGATAATTTTGAGCGACTGAATCATGTGACCTAATTAAACACACTATTCATAAACTATTTACAAAGATATATACAACTGCAGTTTATAACTTCTTACCATTGTTTTAATCATACCTCATTTAATTAAGTCACTAAGGCGAATGGATCTAATAATGATAACTAGACCATGAATAAACAAGACCAGCTGTGATTTCTAAAATCTAATTTTTATTAACTTTATTTTATTCAAGGAAAGAGCATTTTTATTCAGAAATCATTATTTTATTAGCAATTTGAAAGCATCATTCAAGGAAAGGCACATTAGTCTGACATTTTAAAAAGGTAAATCAATCAGCACGAATTAAAGCAAAATAAAGTTTCCATTCCCTAAATTCGATTTCCCTGTCTAAAACTCACTTCACCTAAAGGAATAATTAATAAAGTCTACTGTCCTTACGTGCACCAGACGTCCATCAGCACGTCATTCAGGAATCGGGAAACAAGAGCCCCCTCCTGCCTGTAGGGCGAGTTTTTATACCTTTCCAACTAGCTAAAGTAACTAAATCCCGCATACTTCTCCATAAACCCGAACACATCATTGGCTGAGCGGTGTCAGACCATCCTATGTCATTCATTTCTGACCAAGTCCGGGGCACATCATAAGCCCTTATTGTTCTTAAATTTTCCATCCTTTTAGCTTCCTTGCAAATGAAACATTTGTCCGAACACAAAACTTTACTTCCTAATCTTGGCAGGCATTACAGGCTTCCTGTCCTTGGACTCTTCTCCAAGAACACGTACAACTCGACCAAAACTGCTTTCGAATTAATATTCAATTGTTCAGAAAAAATCTCTTTTTTCTGCACATGAGTGATGACTTCACTCTGGTCAAATTTCGCATTTTCAGCACTACCAGCCACTACTTAGGCCCACTCGAAAACTAATATTGAAAGAAACACAAGACAATAATTAATTAGTGAATTGAGACCCATTCTGTTACCCACCCCCTCTTCTAAATATTAACCAAGTTAATTATGTTATCTAGCCAAAGCACAAAAAGCAGCTTCATAATAACCTTCTTGTTTCAGGCCATAAGGATTCTCCACGAGCTTTTGCCACAGAAAAGACACGACAAAACATATTGCACATAAATAATAAAGCACATGCCATTAATTAAACAGCCGCATTTAATACTGACAAAAACAAAAGACAAGGTTAGTTTATTATTTTTCCACGTACTTGCAAATGCAACATCAAAGCACATTAGTCCCGCGTATAGTGTCTGCAATTTTAAAACTAAGTTGATTATCTATTTCAACCCATGCCATTAGTACTGTTATACTTATTATGGAAGTTTAACTTTGCGAGTTTGAACAAAATCTTATTCAATATCTCGCTCCATCAACTGCGTCCCTGAGGGGGGGGGGGGGGTCGGTGCACCAGATTTTAGATGTGCAATAGTGGCTGCCCATACTGGATAGGGGGGCAAGTGTCTGCCTACATTGCCGACAGCGGGAAAGAGAGTTGCAGGGGGTGGGAGGTTGATAAGGAGGAGAGAAAGGGAGGGAGGATGGGACAGGAGAATGGGGAGGGTAAGGTTTGAAACAAAACAAAAACAAACAAAAAAGGGGGTGGTAAAGAGGGGAGTGTGCATATAAAGGGAGATGGAAAGGGGAGAGTCGGGGAGGGGGTTTGGGAGGATGGCCAGGGGTATCTGTAGGGAGGAGTGGGGATGAATTAACTAGCAGGTGTCGCAGTCTGCACTGGTGGGTTGGTAGAATACGGACAGGACATAATGCACACTGTACTTTCCAAACAGCAGATTTTACATTGTAAATGTATTTGTATTTATATAGCGCACTTCTACCCAGAGGTCTCGTAGCGCTGTATTCATACCACTGTGGAACCCTTCTTGGCTTTCCTATGAAATGTCCACTCTTGGGCACCCCCAAGGTGAAGCCAGGCACCCAAGCGCTGCTGGGGCCGTTGGAATACTCACAAAATTTCCCACTGAAATGCGCTTTTACTGATGAAACTAAACAGTGTACAAACATGGTTTGGAAATTGAGTTTCTATAAATATGTGCCATTTACACATCCCCAAGTACAGTGGTCTGATTGGCTTTGCTCCTATTTTAAATCTTCTTTGCATCACACTTTCAGTTGCAAAAAAAGGTACATTTGTAATTCCTGATATGTTTTTAAATATTTGTACAATTCATTTACATGCTATTTAAATGTTGGATTAGAAAGAAAACTGACACCTTACAGACTTGTGTTTCACAATGATGGCCAGACAGCTCACTTGACAAAAACCTGTAGTAAGAGAATGAACAATAAACTAAATTTTCCAAGCAGCAATTAGTAAAAAGACAAACTGAGATTTGACCTCTTTTGTTAAACAGACAGCATCTTTATTGCTCATTCACTTTCTGAATGAACGGAACACCTATTCCTTTCCAGATTATGTTCACTCCTTAGAACAGACCAGTAGGTGCGAAAAATAACTTGACTTGATCAACTCTGACTTGCCATTATGAGGCCTAATGACCTGGCATCTTTTGGTGTGGTTTCACCTGAGATTTCTGACCTCCTTTTTTGACTTGTACTGAACTTCCATTTCTCTGGCTTTAAGGCTCTGTGCCCTTTTTCACTGCTGACAAGTGCTAAAGGGCATGTGCTCTGTGTCTAAAATGTAATGGCATTTGGTTTCTCCATTATTTGCATATTTGATTTATTGATAAGTCCGAAGTACAGTGCACTACATGTGCCGAGGGACTGAAATTCAAATGCTACTAGTGAGCCTGAAGCACTGATTATGCTAACCACATGAGTAGCTCTTCAAACGTGTCTCTGGCCTGCCACCGTGGAGGCGGTGTGTGCAGTTTACACTGCCATCTCAACTTGACAAGTTAACCACTTGTCAGGCCTAAACATTTTTTTATTTCACAAAGGTCACCCCTAGACAGCCCCTGGGCAGGGTGCAGTGGACTTAAAAGGTAGGCCATGTACTTTAAGTTTTACATGTCCTTGTAGTGTAATACTCCTAAATTCCTATTACACTGCGGCAAGATCTATCTCTCCTATAGGTTAACATAGGAGTTGTCTTGTAACATTTTAGGAGTGTAACTTCAAATTATGAAATGATGGGAAGAGTAAGTTTAGTGTCTCTGGACTAGCAATTAAGAAATATATTTTAGTGAAGTTGGTCTTTAAATTGCAGGTCTGAAAATGCCACTTTGAGAAAGTTGTCATTTTCTTTTCTTTAACCATTCTGTGCCTGCTGCCTGTCTCTGGAATACATGTCTGGGTTGGGTGACAGCTGGGCTTCATGCATTCCGTCTAGACAGTCACACACAAAGGTAGCGGAGGTGTGCCACTCACATCCTGAAGTCCCATCACAAGGCTGATGGGTATTCCTGAGCTATAGCGAGAGGGTGGAGCTGACACTTGCACCTGAATAGGGCTTTGCCTGTCCCCACACAAAGGGTTGCACACCCACCTGTAGAGAGCCTGGAGCCGGGAAAAGAAAGGGCAGGGCCTTGTGCACCACAAAGACCTTTCTTTGAAGTCTCCCGACTGTAAAGGTTAAAATAGGTATAAGTACTGGACCTCTGACACCATATAATCAGAACACCTCTGGAAACCAATGTTGTGCTGCCAGGAGGGACTATCACTTTGCTTCTTGCTTTGCTGTGTAGGCCTGCTGCATCTTGCCTGGGAGTGAGAGAACTGAACTTGACTCTCTACATCCTGCATCTCTAAACAGTCTACAAGGACTTCCCCTGCATCTTGCTACTAGCACCGAGTGCATGACGCAACCACCTCAATGTACAATGCAACCCCAACTTTTCCGACGCAGCACCTCCAAAACACCGCTGCTGTATGAGTCTCGGACACCACATTGTCGACGTCTGCGACGCACCAATACCAACTGAGACTCATTTCCAGCCCTGTGCAGCTTTATGCTAACTACACATTGCCTACTGCCCATCAGTTCGACTTTGACGCCTTGGCCTACCACACAGCGCTCTTGACGTCGACACATCAGCAACGTTGCCTGAATTCGGAAATTACGCTTCGCCTTCAAAAGTAATGCATCTCCTCCTTTGCTCAACGCATCATTCCAGAGCTTCGACGCCTTCAAGATACTGTCAGCAGGTATGGGTGACTCCTGAATCCGGCCCGCGCTCCATCGTGGTTGCACCGAACTTTTGTATTTACCCCGATCAAGCGCAACCAGATAGCCCAAGTTAGAGATTTCTAAGCACTGCATTTTGATTTACGTTTGCAAAATTTGTATCTTGACTTGTGTTTGTTGGGTATTTTATAGTTTGAGTCTTGTTTTACTCAGATAAATACTGGTTATTTTTCTAAACTGGTGATTTCACTGTGTGCGTGCGCACAAATACTTTTACATTGCCTCTAGTGTAGCCTGACTGCTCTGTGTCAAGCTACCAGAGGATGAGCACAGGTAAAGGTAATGACCGCCCCGGGGTACCGACGGACAGAGCGGGGCCCCCTTCCCTGAGTAGTTACCAGGTAGAGGTGAGGGTGACACCCAACAACTGTGGGTAACCGATAATCAGTTCCACTTCTGGCAAGCTGTATATTATCGGTGGAGTATATGAACTGTTTAATTTTGTATTTACCACTTTTTTGGTTTCTCACGCTTAGCAGCAGCTTTATATTTTTCTAGTTCAATTGGTATTGAGGAATGCCCCGATACTGTTAGATTCTTGTGAGGGCAGAAACATGTCGACCTAACTCATCGCTTAACATTTGACCTTCAATTGTTAGCATACTGCTTTTTAACCTTGACAGGGGCACTCTGAGAATAAAGTTGGTACGGAGTTCCCTTAGCCAATTTTAACACACTTTTTTCATATCATTTAGCGCTGCACTTTTTTATTTTTTGTTTAAAAACCCCTCTTCACTTAGCAAGAATATATGCTCACGGGTTTCATGGTGCACTCAGTGTAGTCATCAGCCATCCTCTGGTTTGAAAACAGTTGAGGGCATCTCAGTCAATTTCCCAGACTGAGTACCCCAACGAGAGGAGGCCAGACCCAGATGATGATAACTCACAACTTGTGAATGATGGGTTCTGGCAACAAAGTTCTCTCCTCACCTGATGAGGTGGTTGTGATCCAAACCTGTTGACATATTTTCATCCTAGCTGGTCTCCTTTTTCGCTCATTTTTTCACCACTGTCCCTAGACCCAAGGTGTTGCGTGGTATATGATTGTTAATTAGGGGAAACACACCTTGCAGGTCTTTAAACTATCCCTGAGACCCTCCTTAATGTGTTGTGTTCCGAATCTAAAATGTAAACAAATCAATAAACAATCATTTAATGCTTTTGTTACAACTATCAAATTCCAGCACATTATCCTACCATTGTTTTTTTTAAAAAGGGCACCACTAAATTGCGTCATATCATCTATGTAAACCCTCACTAACACAATCCCCGTGCGTAACACCCCTTCTTTTCAAACTACAAACCATCCCCTAACGCTGCTTTAGCTATTGCAAACCTGTGCTAGCACTTATCACCCACTCTGCCCACCAGGTGATTAATCACATGTCTTTGTTGAAAGGTATTCTGGGAAATGTAGTGACTTGAGACTTCCAGTGCGATGGTATAAACTGTGAAGAACGAGTTAAAACTGTTGAGCTCTTAAACAAAGACACATGATTAATCACCTGGTGGGCAGAGTGGGTGATAAGTGCTAGCACAGGTTTGCAGTTGCTAAAGCAGCGTTAGTTAAGAAGGATGAACGTGCAGGCAGCACCACATGAAAACGTAACGATGTTTGAAAGGGATTAAAAACGAAGTAAATATAAGGAAAATGCTGTTATAAATCTTAAAGAGGAACTTGTGCCACTGTAAGCTAGTTGTTACTATTGCAGCATTAGCTGTTGGATAATTGTTTACTGGGCAAAAGTAACGATAGCAAGCACTCATGGAGATGGGATGGGTTGTTTAACTAACAGGGTTAGGTTTGAAAAGAAGGGGTGTTACGCATGGGGATTGTTTTAGTGAGGGTTTACATAGATGATATGACGCAATTTAGAGGTGTCTTTTTTAAAAAAAACAATGGTAGGTTAATGTGCTGGAATTTGATAGTTGTAACATAAGCATTAAATGATTGTTTATTGATTTGTTTACATTTTAGATGCCCCTGACGAAGGGTCTACCCCGAAATGCATTGGGCGATTTTTAATAAATATTGTTGCATACGGAAACATTTAATGCTCCTATGTGCTTTTTGAACAACAAAGAAAAATGAGTAAAATAAATTGAAACGGTAAAAATTAGATGAAATATATGGAAAAATAAGTGGAATAACTGAAGAAATAACGTAAAAATTGATTTATTGGATTCATTTATGGCAGACTCGGCTGTGCATCTTGCAGGGGACCAGAAGCGGTCCCCTCGTGTTTTGTTAATGTTTTATGAAGCATGTTTCTTCACTTTAAATTCCTCCCATTCAACAAATGGTTGTATTTTACTATTATGAATAATGAACCAGGTCTACAGGACACTGGGAGCAAAATGCCTAGCGTTTGTAAAAGTGACACCTGGAAAAGGGAGAACATTTAACTGATGAGTTTATGGAAACATATAAACATTAAGTAAACTCTTAAGTTTACACACAGCAGGCATTGTGCTCCCAGTGGCTGGTATACATGGTGCCATATTTATAAATGAACAAGCATTGGCATAGCCAATAGGTCTCGCCTTTGGGACCTTATAAGTGTTTAGTCATGCAACAGTTGGTGTTGTTGCATCAAGGATATTGTGCTGCATAACTAAATACTTATAAGGTCCCAAAAGCGAGACCTATTGGCTTTGCCAATGATTGTTTTTTTTGGAACACCTTATATGTTTTGAGTTGATGCTATAAAGACCTCTTATAATTTATTACATGCTGGATTAAGTTTGATTTCAGTATGGATTTCCTCCACTGAGAAAACTTGCCAGGCCACTCATATTGCGGTAGATTTGGGATTTACTGCAATGGATAGTTGTAACCTAGAAAGGCCATTTACAACTGGGGCTGTGAAGCTAAGGCCTATAACTATAATAAGGGGCCCCTGCTGGCATGGCTGTCAACTGGTAACACAATTACATGTAGAAGGGCATGTAACATGTCAGCTGTGCCAGATGCATTTGTCTTCACTTTCAAGTACAGAGCACATGCCTGCTCTCTTAATATGGTTACCATGTTTCTATCCTAGATTTTCATTTACCACTTACTGAACTCTGGAATTTGTAGTTAAATCGAACCATTTGACTATCACCCTTAAAAAAACTGAAAACATTATTTTGAAAGGTCTCAACTAGTACTTAAAGGGGATGGCTTCCAGACTTGGATGTAGCCATGCATTAATTAACTTTACTTCTATACGCAGGGCTGCAGATGACTGCGGTGTCACAGGCACAGTGCAGGGCTACTATGCATGTGTGTGCATGGGATGCATATGTCTGTGTTCAGGCAGCCACAGTGCAAAGATGCCCCGGCAATATGCAGGGCTACAGCGCATGTTCCTAAGCTTTCTTGTGAAGCTGCAACGCATATGGCAACACTTTCTTGCGCAAGCTGAACACAAATGATCATTGCAGTGCTTCATTTCATGCTTGCATGAGGAAACACAGCACGTGGCGTAATGAAGTCATTTGTCTCCCAGGGTGGGGAAGCGTCACGCTCCAGATCAATGCACGGAGTAAATCACCGAGCTGGAGTTCCCGGGAAGCGTCACGCTCCAGATCAATTCACGGAGTAAATCACCGAGGACTCAGAGCTGGAGTGCCCCGTGGCGGGAAAACGAGTGCTGCCGGGTCAGGGTGGCAAAAGGTCAGGACTGTCCTTCAGTAGTGTGTTGCGCGCCTTTGTAAGGTCTAAGTAGAGCAGAGGTAGACCTGTGCGAGCTTTAGGCAGAGGTAGACCTGTGCGAGGCTAGGGCTAGAATCACACATGGTATCAGAGGCAGCCAGGACTGGGTGCATGCATCAAATGTGATGACCTTGCAGAGAAACCCAATTATGGGGTAGGTGAAACTGCTGCATATGGCTTACACCATTGTACGTGGCACAAGTCCTAAGCAAGTATTGGCTGTGTGGCCTTAAAAGTAACGCCACGTGGCTGCGAAGGTCATCGCGATCACGGTGAAAGCGAAAGTGATCGCGATGACGCACTCTGAGCTTGCAAAAATATAATAAAATAAAAATGCGAGTGGTGACGCGAGTTGTGCGCACCCGCGTGACGGGAAAAAAGTGCTGTGCACTTCACACGCGCTTGTAATAGCAAGCTGGTGGCCAGCCTGGGTAGCACTTTTAAGTCACCTACTAAATTTCTCGCAAGAGCAGCGCATGTGCTGACTCTAGTGAGACCAAAAAATACAGCCATTGTTTTAGGTGGGAAAGATGTAAAGTGCTGAAAATTTTTCCTAATATGGAACATTTGTACAGAACATTTTTTGCACTGTAAACTTCTCCCATTTAAAAAAAATTGTTGTGTTCTACATGTAACTGTGCCACATATGGCGAAAGGTAGGTCCTGTGCTACAAGTACATACAATACATGCTCTGTCACCCATGCACATATATCCCATTCATAGGCACACATTCTCAAACATCCTGAAAGACCATTGTCTCACTGACATACATGTCAGCCCTGTCATAATGCCCCTAAGTTAAAGTATTTTGTTCAAACCATATTATCTGGCCTATGGACATTAGGCTTTAAGTCAATGAAGTTGGGACTGGGAGTGTCTGGTACACTGCACGATTTGCCCTGCCTTCGGTAGCTCACGATGATTTTCAGTGATCAGAAGTAGCTCTCAATATAAAAAGGTTGGAGACCCCTGGGCTTGAGAAAGAAGGTAATACGATTATTGGTTCCCTGGGCACACCATAATGGTTTTCTATATCCATTTCCTCACTGCAGCTTCCTAATGTACTATGTTCCTTCCTACCAATCACCTTCCTCCCCCCCACCCACAATATACCCCTCTTGTTCAAGGGTCTAGTATTCGGTCAAGTGTGACGACTGAACAAATGGTAATTGCAGCATAGAGGTACAACTGCTACAGGAGTTGTTCCTTTCTTTAGTCACAGCTTCAAAAAAAATCAACACTTTGGTGCTTCCATGATATCCAGATTGGTTACAAATTCTTATATCTAGCCAACAGTATGCAAGTTTAACAGGAAGCTAATGTCTTAAAAACTAACAGGCAAAATATGCAATCACCACATGACCCAGGTTCTGAGTCAGCTACAAAGACAAACCCAGGTGCCTGCGTAGGTTTAGAAAAAAATATATTTTGGCCAGCTTGTCCTTTAGTTCCTCTATGAGCCCTTATAAATCTGGTAACTGGAACACCGGGATTGAGGTGGCTGTAGTTTTGATGGAAACATCTGTTGTAGGGGAGTTACGGAGATTTATGCCCCAGCAAGCTAGTGGAGGAAGGCAGCAGAGTACCTTTAAACTGAGTAACTGTTAGTAACAGGTGTTACAGTTCTAGAAACAGAAATATTACTACTACTGTTGTAATAGTGAGCATATCAGACAAGATTATATTGGAGGGCACCCCATGCAGGAGTACCAGCAGTGATCAACTTACTACCTCAGACAAGATTGCCACTAGCAATGTAAAAACGTTTTGTCAAATTTGAATGCCTCTTGGTGGGTAATACATAACAGCCATGGCTGTGATGCCCCATGCCCCGAGCATCAAGGTGTAACTATGAGTAACAAGTCTCTCTGATGTTGCATGATTTATAATTTAAATATCAGTTTTAAATATCCAAATTCAAGCATTAGTCTTAAAACATCTGCATGAGTTCTAAAAAATACACACTTTCACCTCTTATTAACGCTTTTCAAATTTGGTATAAAAATATTAATTCAACCAAGCAAAAGCTTCAGATTCAACAGGCTGTTGTACACACAGGAGAGCTACTATCAGGCAGCTGGAGAGCTCCAAGTAGCTCGCAAGCTACTTGTTGGAGAAGCCTGGATTCAATATATGAGAAATTACCAGATACAAATATTCCTATTCCTATTCACTGGCATGCATCTGGCATCCCTGGACATACCCTGCACATCTTTGCTTTATACCAGGACAGCACTTCCAGAGTGGAAAGGAAGGCACACAAATATTCGACACAAATTCATGAGGGGTAGAAAGGCTAATGCTGTATTTAAATGTGTTCTTATGATGAAGAATAAGGTGGTCAAAGATAATGGCTAACAAATAAGGAAAGTTTGAGGCATAAAAATCAGTTTTGTAGCATATGGCATTTGACTGAGTGTCATTCTCTTGCCCTTCGCAAACACAAGAAGGTGATTGACATAGTGCTGAAACTTTTCAACCACTCACCCAGAGTCAAGAGATGTGTTAAATCCATTTTTTTTTGCTTAGCATGCCAACCCCAGTTTGGACCTAGCCATATGTAAATCAGTTTTGACCCTGCTCTCCAAGGGAGCCCAGTCCAAACTGCCAGGCCAGGCCCTCCCTGGACCGGAAACAAGCATCCTAGGAACGGTTTTGGAGTATCACCCTCATCAGCCAGGCTAGCTTGAATCCAGTGGCACAGCAAGCAAGGGACCCACGTCTCGCCAGTTGGGGCAAACACAGTAAACACAACAAGATGATGGATGGAGTAGTGAAACTTTTCAACCAATCGCCCCAAGTCAAAAGACCTGGGTTTAGTCCTTTTACTCACTATGCCACCTCAGTTTGGGCCCATGTCATATGCTAATCAGTCTGGACACTTCTCCTCAAAGGTACAGTCCAGCAAGAACTGGGAGGCCAGATCCTTCCTGGACTAAAGGAGGTGGTGAATGCTGTACCACTGGGAAGTTAAGAGGAATAATCTAGGGGGGGGGGGGCAAAGAAGGATTCAACTCATCCAATCTTATCTCCGAGAATGTAATTCTGCAGAACAGGGCAAATACAAGACTAAGAAATAAATTCATCAAACGAAGAGCAGACACCCCAGGGGGATAACATTTACCAATCATGGACAATAGCGTGGCACAAAGTTCAGTCGAACTATATGTACTTTATTAGAACCTACAAGTCTGCCCAAGCACAGCTAAAGCTGCCAGTTATCTCTGCACAGCCTTTGTATCCCCACAACAAAAAATAAATTGCTGCGTTTTGAATATTCTCTACTGTAGTAATGAGACTCACGGAAATCAGGTAGAAGTCTGTAGGTTTATTGTAGAAGACAGCTTGAACAACCACCTCCAGCAGAAGCTCAGTAGAGAATGGATAGTCATCACATAGAATGTTACAGTAGAAATGTATGATAAAAATTCTAACACAGAATGCTACACTGCCACTCTAACATAGAAAGCACTAACATGGAACAAACATAGAAAGCACTAACATGGAATACTACATCTACCACGTAAAATCCTATATCCATGTACTGTAACACGCCTAAATTGATTAAGCCTGGACCGCTTTTATGGAACGTTAAAGGAGGCTTGAGCACGAAATGCCTCAAACAGCAAAGTAATCCCAAAAGCACTTAGCGGGATGGGAGACTTTGCACCTACGGGGTTACATAACTGCGAGTCCATCGACCGTACCGGCTCACCCGGAGCTCAAAGAACGTCCGCCGCAGAGTCCAGGGCGGTCCGATTTTACTCTACTCGTCAACAGATGGGCTACAGCGTATAGGTCCAATTATCACTCGCTTGATCGCCGGGGTCTGCAGCTGCTCACGAAAATCTATAACCGAGGTGCAGCACTATAACCTGGTCTACCGCAGCCAAGAAAGAGACCAGCACTCTGACCACATTGCCTGCAGGCAGACAGCCCAGGATGGGCGGTACCCACTGACTGATGAAGGACGTCTTAGATAGCCAATCAACTCACATACATATACTTTGTGATGCCCTGGGATTGGCTGTAGTGAATCAGCAGCACCGCCTGCTCAAAAGCGTCTGCTTGAATGACGTTCATTCGTGGGATTGGTTGTTATGTGACCCGGACGTGCTGAAATTACGGACTACATAAAAGTCAGACAACGGAGTGAGTTCACTGATTGTCCGTGTAAGTAGCGGACAGGTGGTCATGTTAATGGGAGAAAGGGTGGCGGGGAAAGTGCATGCCAAATAGAATCAAGTCATTGCTTGTGCCCTCTGCGAGTCCTGGTTTTTAGCTTATACCACTGTGCAAACTGTTTTTTCCTAAATCACAAGCCAGAGAATGCAAATTGCTACGCTTTAAAAAACACGAGGACTGGTCAAAGGTCTTTCACGTAGTGTGAGGCACTTGGCAGCTTTAGGGTGGGAAAGGTGATATGGAAGTGCATTGCCGGAAGAGCGCATGTAGGTCCAGTGAGGCTGAGCAGAGACGTGACCGGGTGTTTCTTGCATTGTTTAAAGAGTTTTTACTGGGGCTTCCGGATAGTGCAATGCATACGGTGGGAGGGTGATCTCATGACTAAGGAAACGTTACTGGGAATCCCTTATTAGAGGCATGCATCATGTGTAAATACGGATGTAAGCCAAAACCTGTGAACTGTTTTTTTTACACAGCGTGCCGTTTATCTGCTTAAAACAAGCAAGCCATTTACCAAAGCTTGTTCGTACTATTTTTTTGCAATTAAAAATCAGAAAATTGCGTAACGACGCTCATTCTTACTTTCACACCACTGTTCTACGCTCATTCTTACTTTCACATCCCTGTCCTGCGCTCATTCTTACTTTCACACCACTGTTCTGCGCTCATTCTTACTTTCACACCACTGTCCTGTGCAAACTGTCTCTGCGTTTGTCTCTGGCTCTCTTTTTTTCCTCCCACTTAATTTCTTTCCCTTACTTGCAAACTTGTAAATTAATGCTACCATATGAGGAGGGCACCGGGCCTCATGCCGAGAGCTAGCTAAGAGGCACTCTGCCCCTCCGCCCACACACCCCAGATAAATAACAAGCATTTGCAATGCAATAGGTCTTGCTTGATAAGGGTTGTTGATTTATTTTGTGTTAATAAATATCCCAGCAGTAGCATAGGTATATAAGTAATGCGAATTTTCTTTTGCTACTGCTGTGTTTTTTCTTTAGGAAAAAAAATCTAACAAACATTATCATTTGCATCGCCAATAGCCCATACTTTTACCAATGCAATGTATTGCATTGCAAATACATGGCAACTGGAGAGTAATACGAATGGCGTGGGGGGGGAGGTAGGTCCGGAGATAGAGTACTGCCCCTTTGTTGGCTCACAAGAAATTACTGTGCCAAGAACTAGGTAAAATAATGTGTGGCAGATCGGCATTTTAACAACATTTTGTAAAGACTAAAATGTAAACTATTGGTGACTTACATGTTGCTAGGAAGCAGTGCTGTGCAAGCGCCTATTTCCTTGCATGCTACCTGCTCTAAAGCCTCATTTGGTGATTTCAGAAATGGGCCAGTCGGACCAGGGGGCCTATAGAATAGGACTCCGGCCAGGCATTGGCGTGGCAATAGAGTACAACAGAAACCAAGACAATTCGCATCCTCAACATGGTCCATAGAGATCGCAGTACAGTCAAACTCCTTTTTAAACACAATGCAATACCCCCTCCCTTCCCCGCCAAACAGTCTTTCCTAAGCACCTTGTACCCGGGAGGGATTGCCGAGGCAATAGTGGGGTTAGAAGAGTTGGTCAGCCATGTTTCCGTAAGAAACAAGAAATCAGGGAGGAAGAACGCATGTTATGCAACATGGCCTTATAGGGCCTCACTTGCCTCTCTATGCTACGACTCAGTGCTGAGAGCTGACATGCTAAAGTAGCGCAGACGATTAGGATGCCTGCTGCAAAAACATGTCTTTGTGTGTCCAGAGGTTGATGAGCAACAATAAAAATGGAAAGGTAACTTTAGCAATTGATGTTCCTGCAGGTTGGAGATTGGTGTTTTATCTAGTGGTTGTTATCACTCATGATAAAGTAGTGCAGAGAATTAAGATACCCTCAGCAAAGAACATGTTCTTTGCCAGAGGTTTTCAGGCAACAATAAAAATGTAAAGGTAACTTTGGTGATTAATGTTCCTGCAGGCGAGAGATCAGAGTTTTATCTAGTGACTGTTTCCACTCATGCTAAAGTAGCACTGAGGATTAAGATGCCCGCTGCAAAGAGCATGTCCTTTTGTGTCCAGATGTTGTCCGGCAACAACAAAAATGTAAAGGTAATTTATTCTATTTTGTCTTAGAAACATGAGAATGGCCTCTAGAGCACGGCCTGTGATGTTGCCGGCATGTATGGCTATATGGAGTAAATCAAAATAATGTTGTACATACAACACCTCTGTTGAATTTCTTTTTGCATTAGGAAGTTTTAGATGAAACAATTTGCAAAAATGGATACCAAACTCTGATGGTTCAATTTTGACAGTTAGTGAGGAGTGTCCAGGGCTTTAAGTGGGATGAAAAAACTGAGGGGTCTCTCTAAAGGGCTTGGCGGATGTAATTAAGGGTGTGGCTTAAAAACACATAAGCTAAAAATGTGCTTGGCATAGTGTGCCTCCTGAATGTTATTTTTGCAGCTTCTGTCAGTGCTTCTTCAAATATACAATACAAGTAACATTACACCTACAATAAACCTGGTCTATTGACTTTGTCAATGGTTGTTAGTTGCATATGCTAAATAAGCAACAACTACGGCTTGTATATCATTTTGAAAATGCTTCAATTGTGAAATGATGAGACAGTGAAAGAACTATAACGAGTCTCTTTTACTTTACATGAAAGGCCTTGAAGAGCGGTACTGCTGCAGAGTTTAAAAAAAACAAAAGAAAAACGTTCCACCCTAAGGACAAGGGCTAAAAGGGGAAGTCTGATAGGTATCTGTCTGGGCACCTGCTTTTTGGAACTGCTGGTACTGAGCACCAGCAGAACCCGCCCGACTTAAAGCCATGGGAGTGTCCTAACCGCCTCAGTGGGAAGTACAGGAGCCATTTTATTCGCTTACCCATACTGTTGCTGGGGGCAGGTTCCCTGCTGTGTCGGACAGAGTAGTGAGCAGCAACTCCAAGGAGATCTGAATTTAGAGCTCACAGGATGCAGTGTTTAGCTCCTTGTAGAGGTAGGAAAAAAGTGGACGTAGGTGAGAGGGAGGTGTCTGAGGGAGTGCGGAGGGAGTGCTGAAGCGATGTGTTGAGGGCTAGAGGAGAAAGTCGAGAATGGCAGCAAAGAAGTAGCACAAAGGAATGCAGAAAGTATAGCCACTCAGCTGGTGTTTTTTTTTTTTTTACCCTTTATGACTGGTATTTTAGTGTGCCAGCAGGTAAGAAACTTACGTAAGCCTGGTATTGTTTCTCCTTATCAGTACATCGTTTAAGCAGTAAATATAAAAAGCACACTTCAAATGTGTTTTTAAAACTGTCATAATGATTCCTGACTGACAATTAAAGTAAACTAAAATAGAAAGGTTGTGTTAAAACATATTACAGACCATGTTATACAATGCTATATTTAAGTATCATGACTGGTCTTTTCTCAGAATCTGAAACTGTAAAAAAAAATGACCAGTATGTTTCTCTGGTGAAGGTGGCCACCCTTACTGCAGACCACTTGAAAAACAGGCACGAGGAAAATGGAATACCATTGAATGCTAGAATTAAACAATATCCTGGAAGAATACCTTACTAGGAGAAAGGAACCACCGAATACGCTTTGGCATTATCAAATTGCCATGGGGCTGAATAAGTGACATCACACATCTCTCTATTAAGGTTGCCAGTAAAGGTATTGTCTCCAAGGAGGTTGTACTCCAGGTTTGGGTTTTCTTTTTGTGGCAAATGGATTATGGAAGTTGGATTCCTGGTTCATCGGCTGAAACAACAAACCTGAAAACAAAGGTTTGTTAAACAAAAGCTAGGAAGGTAGCTTAGACCTGTTGGTAAGCGGTTTGTGCAGCCCAGCAGGTGCTTTCATGACCTTTTAGAGCATGCCTACACTTATTGGTAATAGTGATTTAAAATGAAGTCCCCACCACTGTGGTGAATAGAAGTGTATGAAACACATTGGAGCTTAAGTCCACATGTCCCACTACATGCTTATCTGTACATTTTATTTCTGCAGGCAAAGTGCTGTGAAGGGTTCCTGGGTTAGTGCTGCATGGTCAGGGCTGCCTGCGAGTTAGAGAAGCACTGTGATCCACTGACCATTAAGGTTATACTTTGCAAGTGATTTAGAGGTTGGTTTGGCTGAACGGAAAGTGGTTTTGTTTTGATTATGACAGGACAGTGCAGGACACAGTTCACCTGTGGTGTAAATAAGTGCTTTGTTCAATTAAACACATGGTTAAAGAGGTCTCCTAGTGGTGTGTGTAAAGTCGGGCGCTAGGCCCGCATGGTGGAGTAAAGGATGACACAGGACACCAGTTAGGGGATAGTAACTCTGGCCTCGAGCACGTGCGCTCGGCCTCTTTTATTAGCAGCGTCACCTGACCCAGTGACGTCTGTGGTGGGTGGGTGTTAAGTGTAAGGCTACATGAAAACAACTAAACTGTGTCCTGGCAGGACACTACATCCCTTCCAAAGTTTAAGGAAAGAAAAATGAATGTCCAACCTGCAAGAAAAACAGAACAGAAAATTTACAGCCCCAATGGATTCTCTTCTGGCGATCGGCTGGGAGATGTTAAGCGTTCTGGACTGCAGAGTCAATCAGATGAACTTCACCTCAGCGGTGTATTTCAGATCATCCTTGTCTTGCTGCGTTGGCGCTTCTGTACAGTGTTCATCACTTGGACCATAGGGAGCAGAATGGGTGTGACCCTTGATGGGTCTCGCAGGTGTTCCGAGCCCGGTGGATGACAACGCTTGTTGGTTGCTGGAGACGACTACGGCACAAGAGGTCTTTCCTTGGATTCGCTGGTCTGGATGCTTTCACACCTCCTGCCTGCCAAGTACCTTCCGACGTGTCTTTCTCGCCTGACTCCGCTCTCCCTGGAGCCTTGAAGACTGGCCTCTCGCGCTTGGACTCTTCTCTCAATAGAGTCGCTGGGAGGACCCTCTTGCTGGATGCGATGGGACCGGGTGGACCGTGCGGGGCTTCGCATGAGCCGCGCAAAGGCGTCGCTGAGGAACTGCCAACGGACTCACCGCCAAGTCGCTCATGTTGCCCTCTGGGATGTTGTCATTCACCAGTATGGTCTTGACGTTAGGACATGGGTTCAGTGCCTTCATCAGACCGTTTCTCGGTTCCAGGTGTTCACCTGGGCCTTTGTGCTTCCTGTTACCCGTCGTGCAGCTGCCGCTGCTCCACCTCTCCTATACGGACTTCTCTCTCACAGGAATTCCGCCGAGGCCCTTGTCCCCTGGACTGCCATGTGACCGTGTGGGCTGTGCCGGTCGCTGTGGAACTTCGGACAGGGCCACAATCGAGTCTTGTGTAGTCCACAAGGGTGGATTGTCTAGTGCTCGGGTATGCTCTGCTTCGGCAAGCTCCAGGTTCACGGGGCACCCATATGATTCTTCGGTGGTTGGTCCACTCAAGTGCAGGTTGTCGGGATTACTGGGATCCACACGGATGTTGCGATGCTCCTTGGACAGCACCGATGTTCCTGTGTGCTGACTGTTGCGATGCTCCTTGGACAGCACTGATGTTCCTGTGTGCTGACTGTGGTTCTCTCTCTTCTTCTGTGGAGTGATGTTGTGTTACTCCCTTCTTCCTCTTCGTTCTCTTTCTCGACGCGGTCCAGTCTTCTTTCTTGCATGCTCCTGCTAACCAGGCTTCTCCATGTAGCGGGCCCTCTACATGTAATCCCCTTGGTCTTGGCTGTGAGTAAAAATCCTAGGTCATCAAAGAACTAAGTGAACAATAAAACTAAACCAGTGGTAAAAGGAACAATCGAAAATAAAAGTTATATAAAAAACATGTTTTTAATTGGTATATTAAAAATCATATAGCAAATGAACAAAGGTCAGACTATATGATGAGAATAAAAAATCATCCAAAATATGCAGGGGTTATACAAATAAATACATTACATATAAATAATACTGTGTACAATTCAAAATACATTCAAGGTCAAAATTAAATGGCTAAAGTGCTGAAGAAACATAAAAACTCGACGCGCGTTTCGGCAGAGAACCGCCTTCTTCAGGAGTCGCAGGTCATGTTCTGGAAATACATTCATAAGAGAAATATGTCAGACTAATGTACATACATATTCACCTTTATGCAAACAAACTCACTAACAGTATTACAATACAGTACAAATGGCTTATAGAGAGACTTACAATATCAAATTCTAAGCTCGAGAATCCTTAATACCTATCTAGTCTAGACTACTAATTTCTTTACTTATTGCCAAAAAAATGGACAGATGATATCCAGCGATTGTACAGTACTTAACTTTGAAAAGAAATGTCATTAGAGACACAGTCCATATAGACGCAATATTGATCAAATTATAAGAGTTAATGCATATAAACTATTGAATATAAGACATTACATTTTGAAATACATGTTGATTAAATATGTGATGGTACATAGTACATGGTACATGGTGATACACTCACATTAGAGGACATTCTTTCCTTGCCGTACAACAATAGAAGGTGATATCTTCGTATATATTTCTGAAAAATGTGTCTTTCGGTAAAAGCTAGTTCCTGATCAGAGGAGAGACACAGTCAGGTATCGTATTGCTAAGGCATATATTTCCATGTTTGAACACAATGGGTCACACAGCTAATAGAGCATGAGAATACAAACATATCAAAGTTGATAGGGTGGAATAAACAAAATAATATATTATAAATTACTGAGTAGCATGGGATGAAATAGAATAAAACAATGGGGGAAATGGTCTAAGAACTGATGGGCGAAATACGATAAGAAAAATGTTCACACTAGCAGGATGAAAGTTAACATCTCACACTAAGTGGATCAACCGAGTGGAAGCGTGAATACACCACCATCCGTCATGCTATATATAACATAAGACAAACTACACAAAAAATTAAATATTCCACTAGTCATATACTCGATTCTAGGCAATCGGAAGGATCCCCTATTGTAATCAGGTATCTCATGGCAGTAGAAATACATCAGTAAGGTAATAGTGCTATCAGAATAACGAAATGCAAGCTCCCAAAGACTAAATTTTGAACTTTAAAGTTATTGTAATCATATGATTACCTGATAAAATATGCAGGTTAATGGTGATGTTCAATGTTCGGATGACGATAATAAAAACACACAACATATGTGTAGAGCAGCAGGGTAGTTCTTGTTGAATAAATATCGACTCATGTGTCGCTAATGGGATATCGAAACTAGAGAAAGGGCGAGGGGGTAGAGAGGGTACATCAATAGTTAGCACTAATAGAGTGTTCGCAAGAGAAGTGTTTTAAGCATATACGGCAATGATGCTCAGTGAATGAAATCAGTTTATTATCGTCATCTGAACATTGAACATCACCATTAACCTGCATATTTTATCAGGTAATCATATGATTACAATAACTTTAAAGTTCAAAATTTAGTCTTTGGGAGCTTGCATTTTGTTATTCTGATAGCACTATTACCTTACTGATGTATTTCTACTGCCATGAGATACCTGATTGCAATAGGGGATCCTTCCGATTGCCTAGAATCGAGTATATGACTAGTGGAATATTTAATTTTTTGTGTAGTTTGTCTTATGTTATATATAGCATGACGGATGGTGGTGTATTCACGCTTCCACTCGGTTGATCCACTTAGTGTGAGATGTTAACTTTCATCCTGCTAGTGTGAACATTTTTCTTATCGTATTTCGCCCATCAGTTCTTAGACCATTTCCCCCATTGTTTTATTCTATTTAATCCCATGCTACTCAGTAATTTATAATATATTATTTTGTTTATTCCACCCTATCAACTTTGATATGTTTGTATTCTCATGCTCTATTAGCTGTGTGACCCATTGTATTCAAACATGGAAATATATGCCTTAGCAATACGATACCTGACTGTGTCTCTCCTCTGATCAGGAACTAGCTTTTATCGAAAGACACATTTTTCAGAAATATATACGAAGATATCACCTTCTATTGTTTTACGGCAAGGAAAGAATGTCCTCTAATGTAAGTGTATCACCATGTACCATGTACTATGTACCATCACATATTTAATCAACATGTATTTCAAAATGTAATGTCTTATATTCAATAGTTTATATGCATTAACTCTTATAATTTGATCAATATTGCGTCTATATGGACTGCGTCTCTAATGACATTTCTTTTCAAAGTTAAGTACTGTACAATCGCTGGATATCATCTGTCCATTTTTTTGGCAATAAGTGAACAAATTAGTAGTCTAGACCAGATAGGTATTAAGGATTCTCGAGCTTAGAATTTGATATTGTAAGTCTCTCTATATGCCATTTGTACTGTATTGTAATACTGTTAGTGAGTTTGTTTGCATAAAGGTGAATATGTATGTACAGTAGTCTGACATATTTCTCTTATGAATGTATTTCCACAACATGACCTGCGACTCCTGAAGAAGGCGGTTCTCTGCCGAAACGCGCGTCGAGTTTTTATGTTTCTTCAGCACTTTAGCCATTTAATTTTGACCTTGAATGTATTTTAAATTGTACACAGTATTATTTATATGTAATGTATTTATTTGTATAACCCCTGTATATGTTGGATGAATTTTTATTCTCATCATATAGTCTGACCTTTGTTCATTTGCTATATGATTTTTAATATACCAATTAAAAACATGTTTTTTATATAACTTTTATTTTCGATTGTTCCTTTTACCACTGGTTTAGTTTTATTGTTCACTTAGTTCTTTGATGGCCTAGGATTTTTACTCACACCTGTTGTTACCCTGCCCTAGGAGTCTATATACTACCACTACCCAGGTGGTCCTTGTTTATCTCATATGTCCCCTTGGTCTTGTCCATGCGGTGGGACACTGTCTTCACTTGGCTTGGTGACTAGACCTGCCGTCGTATCTTCCCTTTTCTTGATCACTTCTTTTGCTTTTCATCAGGAAACCCTTCCTTGGTCATCAGGTTTCTTTGGCTCTACGGTTCCTTCTTCAGTGGCACTTCTGCAATTCTCTGGTGAATTGGCTTCTTGTCGTCTACCCTTTCTTTGTGGCGTCGCACCCTTCTCCCTGTTCCATCTCTCGACGCGGTCTGGTCACCGTACTGTCTTGGTCTTCCCAACCAGTCTTCTCCTGGCGACGTGCACTCCACCTGTTTCTCTCTGGTCTGGGCATGGCTCTCCGACACTGCGATCTTCTCTTCTTGTGACTGGAACAGTCGTCTCACATCTTCCTGGTTGCTTCTTCTTTTGGCGACCAGACTGGGTGGTCGGCTCTTTGCTTGGACGCGACCATTTTGCGGGTCGGCTTCTTTGCTTGGGTGCGACCATTCGGCGGGTCGCCTTCATCTTTGAAATGAGTCTTCATGCTTTTAGCGGTGGCGCGCTTTGTCGGCGCTGTGGAGGGTTACGTCACCACTCCTTGTACCTTCACTTGGGCATGCCGTCATGCTTGCTGATAGTGGCGCTCTGGTTGCTGTGAGATGTCGCTGCCTCACTCTGGGACCTTTGTGCGCTGTCCCGTGGCGTTGACGTGTCGCTGTGCGGTGTCCCTCTGGGGCTCCTGATTTCCGGCGCTCCTGGCACATCCTGGTGCAGTGCTGCGCAGTCCTGGCTTGCGGGTGTGGAGTTCTTGCACTCCTGCGGCGTTCTTGCGCCTCGTGGCGTGTTTCTGCATTTCTGGCGCGTTTCTGCGCTGTCTCCTTTCGTCCTCAGGAGGTTGTGTATTGACGTGGCCTCATTCAGGCTTGGCTGTGTTCCTGCACACTGCTTGCTCAGTTTCTCTTTGTGTTGTTGCAGACTTGCACTGGTGCTGTCTGTCACCCTGAGCTTCCCTCCAGATTACATCACTGACAGAACTGTTTGCTTATCTGCACTTTAACTGCTTGGCGGGTGCATTGCTGCTCGCTGGCCACTGGGTGGCATTGCTGGGCTCACTGGTGTCCAATAGGCTCCTCTTCTAGGTGTGCCGTCGGTCGATATCCATTGCTCTGGTCATGTTTCCCAATTTCCCCAGCAAGAGTCTAGATTTTGTTTGTGCAAAGCTTGTTTGTTGCTTTATTTTCGGGGCGCAGTTGCTCAAAATGACCACTAGATGGCACTGTATAGTTTACTAATGCCAAAATACGGTCGTTTTTCTGTGCTCCTAGACCCTCGCTCGGTTCTGTGGTGCTGCCGGTCGCTTTGTCCGGGCAGGAAACTACTTGGGGCAGAGGAAAATGCAGGGCAATCCATGGTGGGTGCTGCCTCCCTACCTAAACAATGGCATCACTTTCCTGCTGCTGCTGGGACAAGTCGCACAACTTCCAGTCTCTGCAGACCCTTTTTCACTCGCTCCCTGCGCCAGCTGTCCTTGGAGCTTCCCGGTGAGTTTCTCTTCTTCTCCCACTTCTGGGCGCCCACTGTCGTTCCTGGCAACCTGCTCCTTGTAGCAGGCTCCTCGCGCTTCACTGGCTGCGCAGGGACACACGTTGCTGCGGGCAGTCGGTATGCTTGGCAGGGGAAGGGTTGGCTCCATTCCTCGCTGGCCACTGGGATCAGCTGCACGCGATGCCCCCTTCCTCTTTTCTGCCTCACCGGGTGGGGGAAAGGGTCCACGCTGCACTGAGGGTAGGCCGCCGGCACTCTTGACTGCGGGAGGTGGGGGGGATGTTTGCTCCGGTATGCGCTAGGTGCTTCTTCCTCCCTGCAGCTTTCATCAGCCGCGTCTTCTGTACCCTTGCACCCCGCTGCCGTGTCTTCACTTTCTTCACGCTGCGCGGCGAGGGAGGGGTGTTGGCGGTATTCTCAGGGCCGCCCGCTGCCTTTGGCCGCACATATGTGGGGAACCTCCTCTCAACCGCGTGCTGGGGCCTGTGGTTTCCTTGATGCGGGTGGGCTCTATGTCCTTCATTCAAGGACCGGCAGCTCTCCGGGACAGGGGGCATCGCAGCCAGGCCGCGGGTGGGCTCCGCTGGCCTTGTTCTCTCGCCCAGCAGCTCTCCACAGGCTGTGGGCGCTTCTCTACCCAGGTCATTCACCCCGCCGCCGCAGCCTCACATTATACACGCTGCGCGGCGGGGGACAGTGGACGCTGCAGGCAGGCCGCGGGTGGGCTCCGCTGACCTTGCTTTGTCCGTGGCCTTCTTTGTCCGTCGGCCGCCCCTCGCACACCGGCTCACCTTCGGCCTGCGGGCCTCTCCCGGTGGGGTCACGTTGCTGCGGCCGACTCGGGTGGGCTCCGGTCGGTCCGCTCTTTACTGGGGCACAGTTGCGGCCGGTGCAGGTGAGCTCTGCCCGGTCCCCTTTCCCCTTCGTGGTACTCCCACGGCGGGCAGCACTCAGCAGGGATAGAGAAGTGCGGGGTGGGCTCCCGATCACCTCATTAACATCCAGGCCCGGGGCTCGTCACATTCCCCGCGGGCCTCTCAGCGGCCGGTGCCGATTCTGTGGGGGGGGTGGGGGGGCGCGACGTCGCCCTGCACTTCTCCCCCTTTTCCTCACGATGATGTGGCTGTGGCACGCTGGGCACAGCTCCGTCCTCGTCGCCAATGTAAAGTCGGGCGCTAGGCCCGCATGGTGGAGTAAAGGATGACACAGGACACCAGTTAGGGGATAGTAACTCTGGCCTCGAGCACGTGCGCTCGGCCTCTTTTATTAGCAGCGTCACCTGACCCAGTGACGTCTGTGGTGGGTGGGTGTTCAATGTAAGGCTACATGAAAACAACTAGACTGTGTCCTGGCAGGACACTACAGTGTGAGATGGTGAAAATGTTACGGTGAAAACTGCAAAGTTAGGAACGTATGCCTCAGGTTAGGAAAGTATGCACCAGTAAACAAATTAAGTATTTGCGCAAACAGGGATTATGTCAGATGATCCAATCAGAATTGATTACAGCAGTGGTGCGAGGTAAGGACACGGGTCTCTGCCACCAGCTCTTCAGCCTTATAACGAGGGCCTTGTAAACTATCGGCACAGCCCTCCATCTCCACCCACCTGCATTCGCTATGAGGTAGGTGTTAGCTGGAACCTCGTGACTGGTTGGAAGGGAAGGGTGAGGGAGAGCAGAGAGAGTGGGGCTGAGGAGCGGGGGGGAGGCAGGACAGTGAAAGCAAAACCAGTGCTGCGCTCGTGAAATAAGAGCTGTGCTGACAGAAAGACCTCCAAGAAAGAGCTCATAGCCGCAGTTCTCCCCGAGACCGTAGCCAGTCCATGGCTGGGGCAGCTGCAAGGAGCAGTCACAGACAGCAGTTCCCCCTGCTCTGAGGCAGGCAGCAGCACCACACTCCCTCTTGTTCACCTGGCTCTGTACTGCTCTGCTGTGAGGAAAACCAGGCCAGGCTGGAGCTCTGTGACTAACTGTAAGGGAGGGGGGAGGGAGAGCAGAGAGTGTGGCATGGAGGAGCAGGGAAAAGACAGGAGAATGAAAACAAAAGAAGCACAGCGCTTGTGAAACTGGTGCAGCGCTGATAAAGAATGTCCACAATTATTTAAAAACCTACAGTGTGGGGGGATGGAAGGACATGCAGGGAACAGAACAGGTGCTGTCCAAACGCCTCTGATATTGAGCAGGAAACAAATGCTGTGTGTGTTAGCTGGGAAGCATTAAGTGTGCCTGCAGTAGCTGGTAGGAGACACTCATTTAAGCAAATTGTGTTCACAGACTATAAATGAAACATACTGAGTAACAACACAAGTAAAAGGGCCAGTCCTCATGGGAGGTTAGAAAAGCTGACAAGGCGGTACTAATGAGGAATAACTAATCCTATTCACAAATCAAAAGCAACCATTTAGAATGGACAGTAACAGGAGCAAATTGAAAAGGTGGGTGGAAAATGGGCGGAACCTGAAGTCCACACCTAAATACAGCATGTCTTGAAGAGACCGTGCAAGCGCTGCCTATGCGAGACCTAAAGAAAATGGGTCATTGAGGCTGTTGCCCATGTCCTGGGGTTTTTTCACACATTAATGGACATCAGCGGCTTAAAGTCTCTGAAAACAAGCTGGAAATACTCTATTAACAGTGTTTTCAGCTCGTTTTTACATCCACTGTGTAATTTCGGCTCCACACCTGGTGACCATGTGAAGGGAGCCAAAATCGTGTAACACAAGGTGGCTCCATGTGAGTGGGCAGGTCCGTTTTCCGTTTTTAAGTATTGTATACAGTAAAGGGCTTGGAATCTTCCCATTCCTTTCCATTTGCTGGCTTGATTGTCATTCTTTTTAGCTGCCTCCTAATTGGCTTCCATATGCCTCACATCACTTCCTTTTTTTCTACAGAGCATGGACCAAATACTAACTGATTTCATTCTGATCTGCCCCATTCCACTCCGCTTTACCTCACTCCAATCTAGCCCACTCTACTCAAATCTACTCCACTTTGGTTCAGCTGCAGTGTTGAAAGTTTCGGGGTGATCCGTTTAGCGGAGGCTGAGAAAAAGGGGGGGGGGGAGGGCAAAATGCGTTTTCCCCATGTTATGTCTATGGGGATTTTTCTTTTTTTTAACACCACTACAGCCCAAACAGCTGAACGGAATTACACCAAATTTGGCAGAAAGCTTGATGTTGTTCCAGGAAGCATTCTGTTAGGGCTTTGGTGTAAATCCAATCAGTAGTTTCAGAGATATTTCAGTTTCAAAAATATAGAAATCTGGGAGCCCACATTCTTACTGAACCCCCTACTGAAATTTGATTGGCAACACTTCAACCAGGAAGTGTTGGCAGCCATCTTGGAACTCGGTTGAACAGAGTCTCACAAAAAATGTAAAAGAAAAGTGGGCAGGGTAGTAACACCCGGACCCCCTAGGCCTCTTGGGGAGGAGGGCTCCCACTGTGACCCTGCAGGGCCCAAAAAAGCATTTAGAAAAAAAAAGAAAAAATCAGCAAATGAGTAAGAAAGGTTGCGTCTGGAGTGTGTGCCTATGAACTAAATGTATTTACCTCAAAGATACACATTAACAGTGCCATCACTGTAAATTAAAAAAATCAAGGAGAGTGTGGGGTCTGTGAAATGACTGGTGCTAAAGCTCACAGAAAAAGTGAGGCATGCTTGCTGAGCTAAACAGGTAAAGTGACATGACATGCCCTCAGGTAGCCTCTTTCCTGGCTCCCATTCTTGATGCAAGTGCTTTAGTTCTAGTGAACTCAGTTTTACTCAGTTCACTGGCCTTTTATGTTTCAGATCCTTGAAAGGATGAATTTTAGCCCCCTTTTTCCAGTATACACCCAAGGTTCTGTACAATAGCCCTGGGGCCCAATTAAAGGTAAATTGGTTACACTACCCCTCCTTTCCTAGCAAGCGTGATATACAGCTGAGCTGCCCACTGTTGTTACTCCTCTTTGCCTTAGTGACTGAACGGCTGATAGAGTGGAGTCAGTGGGCTCACTGCTTTCTTGCTCTGTATGGCAGAATGGAAGTGAAGATGGAATTTCACTTTGCGCAGCTAGCTTGTTCCTGCGTGTTCAAAACCCAGAGTGACTGCTGAATTGACTTATGTTCCTGCTACTAGTTCATCCATGTATGCATCAATCTCCAGTAATCCAAACCTTGTTTGGACAAGAGCCACTTAAAGTACCGGGGTATGCACATAGCCATAGACGAAATATGAAGTTGAGACCTTATTGTAGCTCCTTCTCTTTCATTAAGTGTGGCAGGAGCTAGAGTTCTCCAATAGAATACTGTTGTCTATAAAGGAGCATTATTCAAAGTGACCCCCCTCTCTCAATTCTTGTACTTAAAGTTGAATTATGTGTATGGTATTTCTCAGTTCTCCCTCCAGGGTTTACAGGCCTTGATGCAAAACTGCCTTTGCACTGGTGGGCCCCTCACATATATCCTTTTCCAAAAGCACATAGTCACCTTGCAATGGTAGCCTTGTATTAGGGATATTTGCTTATATTTTTGTACTTTGCGGATACTCCAGAATGACAGATGGATCTTTGAAGATCACAATGACCCCAGCAACAGGCTAGAGATGCTACTCCTAGAGCAGATAGACCTACAACGACTATGTTACAGTCCTGCATGTCTGCACATGCTGGCCCCAGTTTCTAAGTCCCCAATAGTTTATTTAAATTGTGTGTTGATGTATCCAACGGGAGGGTGTTTCCACCTCTGAAAGATGATGTGGCAGTGTGTACATGGATAATATGAAGGGATTCTGAGCCTCAGACCTGATAGGAACATGTAAGCTGGGTGATATTTGGTAATGGCATCACATCAAAATCTTTGAACAATTATTAGACTACGTATTGCACAAATTCCAATTCTATTGATATTTCCAGTTAAGGCACACTCAGGGCCCACCATGATAAACTGTGTCAGTGGCAGAATTCAATCCCTTGAAGCAAAAGACCATGATGGAGCCACTAGGTAACAAGCATTTACAATGCAATGGTTTTGCCTTTGTTAAAGTTAGAGCTATTGGCATTGCTCTTGACATTATTTTATTTTATTTTATTTTTTTAACATAAATAAATGGCATTGTCATTTACAATGCCAATAGCTTAATCTCTCGCAAATGCCACACACAAACACCCACAGAGAGCCCCCCCCCACACACACACACAGAGCCCTCCACAGACACACCCACACAGAGCCCCCCACACACACAGCCACACAGAGCCCCCCACACACACCCACACAGAGCCCCCCACACACTGCGAGCCCCCCCCCCACACACACTGCGAGCCCCACACACACAGAATGTGTCCTGGGATTGTGCACTCCTCTTGGGGCACGACGGCGTCACAACAGCCCTTGTGCAATGTGTGCCCGCCCCACTGCACGCACATTTTTTCACACTCAGACGGACACACACACACAATACACACTCTCACACTGATACTCAACACGTAGACACATATGCAGAGAGACTGAGAGACATGCAGACGGACGAGCTGACACGCACAGGCACACTCACTCAGCCACACAATGCGTAGACAGACGTACACACATGAAGAAACCCGCACAGACACGCTCACAAACACACAGGCGCATACACATAGTACATACACACATAAGTATGTACACACATGTATTAGTACGCTCAAAAGTGTATACACATACACCATTATTCACGGTGCATTCGTAGGTGGCTGGAGGGGTGGATGGCACGAACCTATCCTGACCTGCTTGCAATAAATAAATAAAAAATAAAAAAAAAGGAAAGTCAACTATTGGATTCAAATTTGATTGAGGTGGACTAGCAAATCTGTAATCTCTGAACGCCTTAAAGACCACTCAATTGACAAATGCAGAATGTGACGTGGAAGTTATTGTAGAATTTTGGCAATCTGATGTTTAGACTGGGCATGCAGGCGGGACAAGGTAATCAAAGAAGCGCTACCTCCATGGATTAACAAATAATTTGTATAGTTTTTAAAAGTGCCAAACAATTATCCCGCTTTCAGCAGTAAATATATTCTCAGCTTCGTCTGGGGCTTGCAGCCATGGCGGCTCTTAAAGAGATACACAGGAGGATATGATCTGCTTGTTAAAGCTCACACCCTGCGTACAGCTACAGCGCGTTTCCTTAGTCCGGGGTATGACTGTTTCAAACCAATGCCATCGCTGAATGGAATCTCATTCGTTTCTGCAGGTTTGTGCCGTCAGTAGAGTGACTGCAACTTTGAATGTTTTTTTTGTTTGATCATATGTAGGCTGTGTGTGGTGAGCCTGCTATGTTCAATTCTAGGCGCACTGTTTGGCTAACTTAGAGCATCTTAAGAGAAGCTGGTGAGAGGGTCTTGATAATCGAAAACAAAATAATAGTAATAAAAAATAGTAAATAGAAGGCACTCACTGCAAGATTAAGCTCTTAAGGTTTGAGGAGATAATGCTGACATGTTGGACTTACTTGCTAAGCACTGGTGTCATTGACCCATAGCCCCAGAAAGGTCATTGTAATGTAATTCTTTGTCACCATCTCAGCCTGAAATCGCATGATGTCCTTTTTCACTCTCTCCTGCCATTTCCCTGCAATTCCTCCATATTTACTGAGTGGCATGAGGTAGTCCATGCCGCAACTGAATACGCACAACTTGTCAGGTCCCAAAGCGTATCTTTACCCGTCAGGCAAAGACCCCAATGAGCAGAGAGGTGGTTCAACAGAAAGCAGACAACACAATGGAGAAGCAGCTGGTGAGTGTGCCACTTTACATTATTATAAGGTGAGAAAGAATACCATAAATGCATTAAACTTATCTTCAATTGACAAACAATTGGCAACCGATAAACTCTTTCGGACGACAAAAGCAGAGATAAAGGACCTTGAAAGTGGGCACTGCTAAGGGTGCTGCTGGTCAAGTGGAAAATTAACTTTTGGGGCCCGTAAACGACAAAACATTCCCTACCCCTAATTTTGACCACTTAAAGACCGTTCCTGCTTGTAGTGCACTCGCGTACACAGAGGGCTGAGGATTTGATTGACAATTCAAGCAACTTGCAGATGTGCTGGTAATGTTGGCCAATGGCACTTTAACAGAGGAGAACTTTTAGTTTCACTTCATCATTTAGAACTAGGGCAAGCACCTTTATTGCCCACCTCTCCGGCTCTCCATATGAACATCGTCATACCAGCATGACTACCCTTATTACCATACTGCGTACTGTCAAGACCTAAGCTGCATACCCACAAATCGCATTCACTTGATTGGCCTCTTCCACTGACAATACAATCCTAGGATGGACCTTCCCTATCCTCAAATGCACCTTCATGGTTAGAACTCTCTAGCTCCTTGCAGCCACCCAGTTGTCAAACCCACCTATCTATCTGTCCACACCAAATCTGATCATACCTTTACGTCAGGTAAACCACTCCACTGTCCAAAAATCAGGACTTTTTAAAACTTTTTTTCTTAGTCTGAGATTACTTACAATATGGACCAGTGACACTAGGAAGACAAAAGCTCGATACGAGCATATGAACCACACTTGAACCGAAATCTACCATGTAATAGATGTAGGAGTTGAATACAACACTGAGGCATTGCACGAAATGGATTGCGTTAGTATGAGCACGTTCACTGTTTCTCTTAAGTCTTCTCCCCTTCCGTCAGTAGATAGGCTGTTAGAGGGGCCCCTATAGCCTCCTGGTGGGATGTCACCCGCAGCTCCTCTGCATACATTTCAATCTGGATAGATTTTTACGGGCTCAGAGGTCGGCCCATTTATTTGTACTTGGGCCACTGCACAATAGACTAATCCATTGTATGACATTTGTGGGCATGCCCATGAGTTGCAAAATCACAAACATATAATTGCACACTATAGAATCCAAGGTTTTGGGGGCATCCAATAGAACCGCATCAACTTCAAATTGAGGGTTGCGCTGGTGGAGCAGTGCGAAGATGGTGTACAAATTGTGCAATGGGGACCTCATTGGCGCAAATCTCAGCTGTTCTGCCAATATTAAGTTAGGGAAGGAAAGTCATTAGCCTGTTAGCGATAAGTTTCACTAGAATCTTTACATCTATGTTTATGAGTGACGGAGGCCGTAGGACTCGCAGTGCTCTGGGGGCTATTTGCGGCTTGAGAAAAGTAAATATAAGCGCTTCTTGAAGTGTGGGTGATACCAGTCGTGTGTTATAAGCTTCCTCGTATAATGCAATCAAGTGTGGTGCTAGAAGGGGGGTACATTCCTTTTAGAATTCACTTGTTAAGCCACCCAGTCCTGGGGCCATGCCCATTCTAAGATTCGATACGGCCTCTCTCTTTAACCTCGTCTACTGTGATACGTTGTGCTCGAAATTCTCTTTGACCCTCCGACAGTCACGCCAGCGCAATCTCATTTAGGTAGCTACTCGGGTCTTAAGTGAAGCTCCTGTCATGCGTTTGGTATAGATTAGTATAATTATCTGTGATGATCGCCAGTATGTTCTTGGTGTCATAGTATTCTGTGCCATTCGGAGAGGTAATTTTCAATATGCTCATGTGCGCCAATGGTGTCTTGAGCTTTTGTTGTCTTTGAGTGGGAAGTTCTGTTCAGGTGTAAAATGATTTAGGATTGGAGTATCAGAAATACTTCAGCCAATCCAAAGGCGTCTCACAGCATTCCGAAATGTTGATTGGTCGTGACATTTTCACACGCCGTCTGCCCCGTCCTGGCTCCTACATGCTATGTGGGGTGCTTTTGTTTTGGGCGGACAGGTTTTAGCTGAAGTTTTATCTGAGGTGAGTCTGTTCTGTACCGGCTGGCGACAACCTGGGTTAGGTTGCGCCGTCCTTTGTAGGTTGCCGGTTGTTCTGGATGGGAGGGGAGCAGAAGAGTAGCCACAAAAGTAACACTTTCAAACACATTCAGTGAGTGAGGCAGTCGTGCGAACCTGACTCTTTATTGGACGGTAACGGAGGAGGGGGTAGCCTTCAGTACTAGCAGCAAGTGCATTTCAAACATAGCTTAGCGGAAGGGGGGGCGAGAACACGGACAGCGGGATGGTGGGCGGGAACACGGGGGAGCGTGCACTTCATATTAATTAGTAGAGGTGGCATCTCCGTTCCACTCGGCCACCGGTCTGTTCACGTGGGGTCGGCTCTAAACACCAACCGGATCCCAGAAATGACGGCGGCTGCAATGAGGACCAGATTCGGGGGCGTTCCCGAGAATCGGCTTTCGGCTGACGTAGCGTGACGTAGCCAAAAGCCAAAAATTCTCGGGAACGCCCCCGAATCTGGTCCGGCATTGACGGACAGGCCCGTCTTCCAATGGCTAGCCTCCATTTATGGAGCTAGCCAATGGAAGACAGGGGCCGTTCCTGTCGCCCCTACTATAGTCATTAGGTTTTTGCCTGCGCGAAAAAGCTGCGCAGAGCGCAGCTTTCGCCAGGCAAAACATAAAAAGGGTGTTATTCGAATTCACGAATTACTTGTGATGAACACCCAAGACCCTATGAGAAAGTTCTGCACAAACTGGGAATGGCATGTGGGACGTTTGGTGAAGGCAGAGTAGGTCACTTCCAAAATGCATCTCAAAGGCAGGTTTTATCATTCTGTATTGCCTGACACAGCTCAGGGTTTTCCACAGAAATTGTTTCACAGGTAAAGGCTCTGGAAGTTGGGGAGGGGCTGTGACCCAAACTGTCACATGTATGCGTCCGAGGTGGGGACTTTATTCCAAGTAGTACAGCAATGCTTGGTAATCATTCAGTACTGGTGTAGAATACACCAGGTACCCTTACTAGTCCCGGGCTGACCAATCACCGGGAACCCCAAAGTGACACTAGTGGGAAGAATGAGGAGGTGCCAGGGGCTGGTGCATTTTGGAAGCCAAAGGAATGATGATCTCGTGGAAAGATACTGCAATGGCCTGGAGAACAGCCACTGCCCCCAGCCACCCATTATTGACCCCCTCCTCTCCCACCTGGATGACTGGCTCCATGGCATGGACTACTGTGGCAAAGCAGAACAATTTGTGTACCAAACTCGAGGCTGCATAGGGAAGCACAAGTTTGTCTGGGCCCTTGGCTGGCACACTTCTGGAACATCCTGCCAAATTGTGGTTTGGACAAGGGAGTGAGCAATTATGATGAGTACTTGAGCTAGGTTTATGTTGCACAATAGAGCTCGGTTGAATGATGTATTATTGCTACTTTGTTTTGAACCCTCTTTACTATAAAAGAAAACCAGGATTTATGAAAAAAGTGGGACCCAAACCATGCCATTTTGTTTTATTTCCAAGTCCTTCAATACTAAGGAAAGGAGTTCTCAGCAAAGTATTCGAAGGACTTCTCTGTGACCAGGGATAGTGTCAGTCTGATAGCAAGTCTCCCAGAGTTAAGGGGATGGCACCTGAAGTCTGCAGTTTCTGCTCAAGAACCAAAGGGTCTACCTAAGTGCTTAGAAGTTTGAATGTCTGCTGACAGAGGGAAGGAGTCTGGCTTGCCCTGCTTGAGGAGAAGTCCAGCCTGTCCCTGGGGCTGTTGGACATCCAAGGAAGCGGACTGCTGAAAGCAAGCTAGGAGGGACCCTTTCTGCCAAGTCTCTCCCACCGATTCCTGGTGGAACCCATCATGCTGTATTGCTGGTTTGGCTCAGTTTGGGCCTCTATTTTCTAACTAGTATGGTCGGGCTGCAAATGGTTTAAGACAACATTGGCCTGACTTGGGCTACAAGTGCATAATTGGCCCATTCGGGCAGCCACCGCAGTGTGAAGGCATCGGCCCAACTCTGGGCACAACTACCTCCTTGACATGAGTGAGGGGACAACTGTTGTGCAATGACTTCAACCTGCACAAGACTGCATCAGCTGTAAGATGATATCAGCCCTTCTTGGGCTGCCTTCGCTCCATTCGCTTGGTCTGCTGTACCTCAAATACAGTACCTGGCTGCTGTGCACTCACAAATGCAGCCATACTTGGCTCACGTGGCAGTCCCTGAGGTCGCTATGTTTACCAAAGCTCGCCCTTGGAAAAGTCTCTTATGTTCCGAATATACTCAAAAGTGAGCACCATAAACTAGTGTAGACGTCTTCAACCTTTTCTGTAATAAGAGCTACTTATGTTGAATGAAAATCATTGTGAGCCTCTAATATCAGTACTGTTCTAATGACCACATCATACAAGTTCACACTAATGGCCATGCATGCAAGATTATCAGCAGTCATCACCCCAGTGCATCAGCAGGGTTGACAGCAGCAATGTAAAAAAGGCTTAATCGGTTTAGAATGCATCTTCATTAGTACAAAACAGCCATAGTGCACCATGTTTGTAATAAGTCTCCGCAACACAGCATGATGTATCACTCCAAGATCAGCTTTAAATATAACGTATCATAGCATGCATTTGTGAAGTACACCTTCATCTTGAAGGGTATCTTGGAGCTGAAATAACAATGTTTATTGTAACCCAAGGTCACATTTAGAATTGATGAATTCAATATTCAACCTTTTCCCTCCAACCCTCCACCTGTGAGTCCTTAAAATACACACATTTCCAACTGGAAAACCCACTTTTCAATGTTGTTATAAGTATATTAATTCAACCAAGAAAACAATTCTAAATGGAAGGCTCACAGCAGAGCTGCCAACATGTAGCTGGAGAGCTGCCAGTAGCTCACGAGCTATTCGTGAGCTTCAACTAATGCATGCACACTAGACCACCAGGGTAAAGAAGCTTGAAAACAAAGAGGACTTGATTCATGCCTTTGCCATCACTACTATGGGGGTCCACACTTAAGGGGCCACAAGGTGTGGGTGTAGTTAAGAAAAAGGAATGAGTGGATGTACAAGGTGGTTATGTCACTTGATACCTCAAAAGGTGCAAATTGTTCCAGAAACTAAATTGTGTTTCTCTGGGATCAGGATTCTCAAGAGAACTTTTTTGAACCTTTCTCCCATAAAGCTGTAGTAGCCAATGCTTACATTCAGTTTAATCTTAGTTTTTGCATTGCCATTTCCTTAGCCCTCCCCAAAAATGGATTCTTCGGCGCATTTAGAATGCGATCATCTGATTCCCATTCAACTTAGAAAAGGTAGGATCACTGAATATAGAAAGCAACTTCATTGGTTAACTTTTCAACAGCATATTCAAATTCAATGCATGCTTGTATTCTGCAGACACATTACTATACCAATAGCTGCCACTTTCTTTACAGTGCTCTCCGATCAGCAAGTGTACTTGAATTTGTCACCGCAAGGTATGAATCAGAGAAATGGGGAGGCTATGTTTCTCAATCCTTAGCTCAAAGCTTTAAACTACGTCCCCATGAAACTTACAGCTGAAACAAACCTTTTAAAATTGAGAAGACACCTGAAAACCTGGATTTTTGTCTTAACACATTAGGTTTGGGTATTAGAATTTTCTTTTGCTCCCAGAAACTCCTCTGATGAATGATGGTTCGCATTATAAATGAACACAAATGTCAAAAATAACTATCTTAAATTGTTTGATATTTCGTACCACTGTGTGATTAAAAGTACTTTTTATTTTTCTTAGAAGATAACCAGTGGGCTGGACATTGAAGTCATTGAGTTTGTTGGTTGATTGTTAAAAGCAGGGGAAGGTTGAAGGGGGAATGATAGGAGAAAAGGACAGAGTGAATATGGTATGTCCCTTACGTGCAAGAATTGAGTGCTTAGGAACATTGCCTCTTCCAGAATTAGGAGTTTTATTAAAACTGGCGCTTATGTACGTCCACAGCTTGCAATCTCGCAGAATTAGGTGTTAGATAGAAACGGGGCAATTGCATACTGTCTACATTTAAAAAGAAACTTTGTATTTCATCTAGCCCTACTCTGTCCTCTGTCAAATAGCTGCAGTATTTCATTTTGTGCTTTAACCGAAACAAATTCATTTTTTTACCCGTGGGAGCTGCATTGATTGGGTGCTGCTCATCTCATGTAGTTTAAAGTTGGAGTGGTAAATGTAGTGGTTAGTGGAAACTCACTCACTTCCTGGACGCTATGAATTTGTAGACTGGTTAGTGGGTGGAGCTAAGAGCACTCTTAAATGAATAAGGGTCTCGGCTTGTTCATTTGCTGTAATGCATAGGTGTGTGCCAGTTCGAGAGTCCTTATACGAGTCTGAATGGGCGGTGGTGGCACTATCGCGACAGGGCTGCTCACAGGCCGCTGTTGGGCACCTGTGAGTTTTATCTGCAAGCTCAGACCTTTCCTCCTTGGTCTCTGAGTTGCAGTATCCCTCTTCTGATAAATAGGGTAGCATGTTAAGTGCTTGACTCCCATTGAGGAAATCTTACTAAGCGAATAGCTGTTTCGAAGGGGTGTGCGAATCTTATCGCAAAAACCTGGTTGGAGTCATATTGTGTATAAAACAATACGTGGTTTAAAGATGGGACTTGGAGCTCGGACACCCCTACTTGGCTATTGCCCCTATCTGCCTTGGGATTGAATGGTAAGTAGGGGTCCACAAACATTACTGGTGACGTCACGGCCATAACGTGCTGTTAAGATGACCAGCATTAACAGGCACATGTTTTTTTTTTTTTTTTTTCGTTTTTCACTTTAAAAACATGTTGGTTACAACTGAAAATACAGTCGTCTAACTGTAAAAATCATTGCCGATTAGTCTCAACACTGCAGAGGCATGGTATACAACTCTGTGTGCCTTGCACAATGGTGGGACCCATGGACATGTGGGTGCCGGAAATAGGAGTGACGGCAAAGACGGACCCAGCACAGCTTTGGCTGCAGATTCAGGTGCTGGATCTGAAACCGCTGTTCTTAGGGTCACGCCTGTTGGACTAAGAGGACCCCATGATTACTGCTTATGGTCGTCATGTACGGCATGCGCAAATGTTAAATATTGCCTGGAGGAATGCGTTGCTTGTAATGCATGTGGTTAGCTGTTATGGTGTGGAAACCATTTTAAATACCAGTGAGGCATGTCTGCATTGCTTGTTAACATGGAATCACATCATTGGGAGTGTGTTCCCCACATGTTAGTTAGTGTGTTCAAAGTGGTGAAAAGATTTGGCCATGGTCCTGGAAAAGAATTGGGAATGTTTGCAAATTCCCAGAGGTAGAAAACCTGCCCCTTTGCATAGGTCTTCCTTTGCTGATTTGCTATGCTCTTTTTGAAAAGGCCCAATGTGTTGTGTGTCTCAGGGGAAGCATAATGAAGGCCATCCTAGGAGCTGGAAGCCCACATCTCGTGTTGTATGTTGTGTGCACCTTATGTGTTTACTTTATTAGTTGTTTGCGAACATCGAACACGAGGGAAGATACTTTGGCCCATAGTGAAACTCCATCTGTTTCAGTGTGGTATTGTGTGTGTCAGGGGGTTTGTGAACATGGTCCATCACGTCTATGGCTGCTCCCACGCCAAACGCAGTATGTGTTCTGCATCACTTGTGTGTCTTGTTTTTGCAAACATATACAAGGATACACATTGTTACAAAATGTGTTCTCCAGTGTGCATTGTGGCGATATTTAGGGCCATATGTAGGCAATCTCTATTTACAGAGTCTTAAATACCGAATTTTACCGATTAGATATTTAAGAATCAGTAAATAGTATGTAGGTAAAAATTCGGTACATTTTACAGATTCGGCATTACCGATTCGGTAGTTCCCATTCATTCCTAGGGGCATGGAAGCCCCTAGGAATGAATGGGAAGCCCGAATCTGTAATCGGGGGAACATATTCACGGGTGGCAGGGTGTCACATTGACACCCTGTTGAACCCCTGAATCGTGCATGTGTGCACATGTGGCACACATACATGCCCTAAGGGCATGTATGTCTGCCACATGGCACATTTCAAAAAGCACAAAATTGCTTTTTTAAAGGTTTTTGATATTTACCACCAACTTGTAGTTGGTGGTAAATAATGAATCCTTAAATCAAAAATGCACTCAATTGAGTACTCCCTACATAGGATTTACGGATTCGGTAATTTACCGATTCCTTAAATCACCGAATCGGTAAATTACTAAATCCTTAAATCCAGCCAACTACATTGGAAAAAGCTAAATACCGGTCGGTAATGGCAAATTTAGCGATTTTTGGCCGTTACCGACTGGTATTACGCTACCTAGATATGGCCCTAAATGATGTACTGCCAAGGCATACTCTTCACCAGGGCTGACCTCTGGCGGTGTGAGTGTTTCTTATGTGTGTTTTGTCTAGTGTTCGCGTACACTGAAAATGGTGCAAAGTGGCTTGGAGCAAATAGTAACTCCTTACGATCAATTGTAGTACTATGCGTGTCAGGGAATTTCTGAATGTAGTCTTCCAGGACGTAGCATTTGACCATGCCAACTTGGGTATTTTTGTTGTCTTTCCCATGTACGTGTTTTAACATTTGTTTGTGAAGAACAACAAGGGTGCAATATGTTTTGTTGCAAAATTAATGTCCGTATGTTCCATTAAGGAGTTATGTCCATTAAGGTATATGTTATTAGGGCGGTCAAGGAGTGGACTTAGCCTATGCCGACCTCAGGGCATGCAGACCTATTTGCATGTCTCTTGCAGTATCCCACTTTATTTTCTGATCGCGAACATATGCCATTTTATCCTTTACTTCAAATGCACAAACTTCTAGTTGTGCGGTCAAATGAAAGATATAAACTTTGGCTTGCGCACTAGAACCTCTCATTGGTTCTTCCATCCCCAAACTGGCTTGATGATTTTGCACAAAACGAGGAAGATGTACCTAATAAATAAGGGCTGCCGTGCCAATAAAATTTGGTAACCATCAGTTCTATAGTTTCAGGTTCACACCTACTCAAAATGTTCCTATAAGAAAACTCATTATATTGGTGTATGGAAACGATTTTGGCACCCACTTCTGACTTTCAAAATGTTTGTCCGAACTACGTGAAATCTGGCAGTTCCTTAGATGTCTTCCTGTACATTTTATTCTCCAAGTTTCCAAGTATAAATTTCTTATTCCTCTATGTGGTCATGGAGCTCCTTAGCAATGCAATATCCTTATTTTACATTATGTAATCAATTGGGTTTCAGAGAGTTAGACCTGAGACTTTGAGGTAGTGTTTCCCCAAACATTTTGCTTTTTCCTCATGGGTTTTGCTGATTCACATTTTGTGGCCTTAGGACTCTGGGCCCTTTCCCACTGTAATGCAGTGTGAGAGTGCACTCGCCCTTCCTTCAAATGTTAAGAAGTGGTACTTAACTGATGTTTTTAGGTCTCGCGCCTAGCGTTGCACTGCGCAGCAGTGCGCCGCGCAGCGCGAGGCATTTTGTAAACAAAATAAGAAATGACGTTAAAAATAGAAGACCATGTGTATTGTGTGTAAGCTTCGCTGCCTCATGGAAGGCCATTGAAAGGCCATCTCCCACAAATGGCGTTTGATTTTGAATTGCTGACAACTTAGACATGGGCGTGTATGTAACAACATGGATCCAGTGAACCTGTAGGCAAACATTGTTTTAGCTATTCGACCTTCTCGATAGAGAACAGCTCTGTCCTGTCCCCTGTGCATACGCTAGGCTGCGGATAGGAGAGACAGATGACGCTAAGATCTTCACCAACCCTCAGCAGGCCATGGAGCACGCCAGATCTCTGCGCCAACAGCGGAGTTCTCCGGCCCACACATCATCGGACATTGACGACTGAGTCGTAAGGGGCCCTGAGCCCTGAAAATGTATTTTATATGTCTACTTTTGTGTGTGTCACAATGTTGCTCAGAGTCGCTCTACATGTTTAAATTGTTATATTTACAGTTTGTTACCTACACACATCATATACAGGGTGAGGCACCCCCAGATATCTGGTTCATTATTGTAACCATGACTGTTCGCATATCAATGCTAGTTGGAGCGGCATTATCGGCCTGGTGAGTCATGAGGGTGATGGGTTGGGTTATGCCTCATAGCATGTTGTCATAGTGACGGGCCTCTATATCTGGTGCCCTGTACCAAGCCCCCAACACAAGACTAGTGGATTGGCTATGGGTAGTAGGATAGAATGGTTTGTCGGCAGCCCTCTCCCTACTAGATCTGGGAGTGGACCTTGCCGCTACGACCCCCAATGGGCATTCCCCACTTGATATGTTACATAGTGTTGTTTTTGCTGGGTTGAGTTTTACATGAGGGTCTTGCCTTTGGCAAATTGGAGTTGCTGAAGTGGGTGGGGGGAGGGCTGGGTTGGTTTGATTTCATATGTTGGAGGTACTATGATTGGAACTGCAATGATAAATGCGTTGTATGTAGATATATGTGTATGCTCTATCTAATTTCAAGCTATATCAGTTGCTTTGCTTATTACTATAGATTTCGGGGAAAATGTATAAATGTATAACTTGGAGTGTCCGTGGTCTGAATACGCCAAAGAAGACTAGGCAAGTGCTAGCACAGTTGGATAGACATGCTGTGAAGATCGCTCTTTTGCAGGAGACCCACCTGAGCAAACATGCGGAGGACAGGGTGGGGTGCAGATGGGCAGCCTACCGGTTGGCCTCATCATGCTCTACTTACTCTAGGGGTGTCCTTATCCTCATTAAAAAGGGAGTACCGTTTCAGCCTATACATAATTGTGTGGATACTGAGGGCCGCTGGGCCATGGTGCAGGATGGCAAGCTAGGGATGGCACTAGTGACAGTGGTGAATATGTATGGGCCTGTAGTAGATGACGCAACGCCTTTTCTGCAAATAATTAATATATTGCGCACTTGGCTTGAGTCTGCGATCATTTGGGGAGGTGACCTAAATAACCGTCTCAATCCGCAAGTGAACAAATCTAACCCATCAGGTGCGCGCACACTCAAAGTTGCACAGTGTATAAGTGACGCCATGATAGAAATGGGGATGCTGGACGTTTGGCGACTACATAATGAGGGAGTAATGGAGGGCACACACAACTCCTGCGTTTAACATCTGGTCTCGTCTGTACTATTGGCTGCTCAATGATGAAGCCAATGGGTGGGTGGAAAAAGTTCACATGCTCCTGCGTAAATTATCTGACCACAACCCTGTTATCCTTGATATATCCAATCCCACTAACCCTCACCGCCCCTTTACGTGGAGATTTAGGGCAGAAGCTCTGCTAGATCAGATCTACAACGAAACTATTAGAACAGCTATCGTACAATATTTTGAATTAAATGTGGGCTCAGTGGACAGTCACGCAACCCTATGGGAAGCCTTCAAGGTGACGGTTAGAGGGGGTGTATAAGTACCTCAGCTCGAATTCTTAAGGACATAAGAGGCCAGTTGTCCAAGATAGATAGAGAACTAGAGGCGCTTGAGAAACTATACCAGCAAGCTCCGACCACGGCTATACTGGCGCAAATTCACGAGCAGCTGGAGGAATATAGAGCTGTAGCAGATACAGAAGTGAAGTGTCTATATAAACGCCATGTTGTCCGGGCCTATGGAGAGGGAGGGAGGCCGGGTAAGAATCTAGCTTGAAAATTGCAATCTAGGACTGACAATCCCCCCCCCCAATTAAGCACATCATTGACTCTAACAGAACAGCACATTACACCCCACATGCTACAGTGGAGCAATTCCAGCGGTTTTATTCAACTATATATGCCACACGCGGCGGAATGGATGATGCAGCGATTAATGAATACCTAGAAGACACGGCCTGTGCATGGCTTTCGGACGCCCACAGAGACTATCTTAGTCAGCCCATAGATGAGGCCAATGTTAGAGAAGCTATTCTTTATCTCCATAATAATAAAGCTCCAGGACCTGATGGCCTGACGGCGGAGTTCCATAAAGCTTATGTGGACCTTCTCTTACCACACTTACTAGAGATGTATGCGGAAGCTCATGAGTCAGGGACTCTTGCCTCCCTTCCTGCGTCAGACCCTAATCATCCCCCTTCTTAAGAAAGATAAATCTCCCACACACTGCTACTCTTATCGCCCGCTTTTGCTGATTAATTTGGAGGCAAAAGTTTTAGCAAAAATTTTGGCCACTAGAATACAGCCTTTAATGCCACTTCTGCTGCTCCCGGACCAATCTTGGTTTATTCCGGAACGCTCCACTTCCCATAACTTGCGCACTATCTTTGCCATGTTCCATTTGCTTAACCCTGACTTGTCAGCTGTTGCAGTTCTGTTGGATGCTGCAAAAGCGTTTGACTCTATGGAGTGGAAATATATGATGCATATCTTACACAGAATGGGATTTCCCTTTATTTTGACTAGCTGGATACAGGTCCTCTATACTGACGCCTCAGCAAGGAGTTCTAGTGGGCGGCCTCACATCAGAACCATTTAAGAAAGAACGTGGTACCAGACAAGGCTGTCTGTCCCCCCTTGTTTTCACCCTCGTTTTGGAGCCCCTAGAGTGCAAAATCAGGCAAAGTCATAGGGCTGCGGCCCACGATTTTAATCACCGGCCGGTCGGGATTTCCCCATATGCGGACAACATGGCCCTTTGTATTTGTGATCCCCAGCATTATTTGTCCCAGATTATACGAGTATATATTTCATTTGGCCTATTTTCAGGGCTTCAGATAAATTGGGCAAAATCAGTCATCATTCCTCTCACGCTAGCCACGGCCCCACCCCAGGTGGAATACCCATTGGTATGGTCAAAGGAACCGGTCAAATACCTAGGGGTTATGGGTACACCGAGACCCTGAGGTTGTGGTCAAAGCAAATTATGGTCAGGCATATACCACCTTAGTGCAGCAGGTTGACTGGTGGTCCCGCCTGCCGTTGTCCCTGGTGGATCATATAGCTGTAATAAAAATGGTCATACTTCCCAAGTTCTTATATCTTTTTTGTAATATTCCAATCCCTCTGACAAAACATATTTTTTAATACGGTACAAACTCACCTATTGAGGTTAGTATGGGGGAATAAGCAACCTAGAATTAGGTGGCTTACGTTAACACTGACTTATGAAAAGGAGTTTTCACTGCTCCAGACTTCTATGTGTACTACCTCTGCACGCAGGCCCAGTTTGCGTATTACTGGTTTAAGTCCCATGACTTTGTCCCGCATGTGGCTTAGAAGACGGGACGCTCATCCTGTGCCTTCAAGGAGCGTCATCACATACACTCATAGGCAGACGCCCAGGACTAAGATCAACACTAGAGATATCACTGTTGCAGCCTGGCAGGCGATAGGCAGGAGAGCACAAAACTCCCTTTGTATGCACCAGCACTGCTTTGCTGGGCACGCGGCATTATCAGTAGCATGAGAAAATGGGCCTATAACCTCTCTAATGGAAGCAAATGGCTAAAGGCGGGCGCATGTCCCACCTCTTTTTTTTTAATGTTCACTCCCACGGCGGGAGCGAGCAGCGGCGTGCAGGGTGGCAGCTGCATTCCTCGTGGGCCATATTACCATGCTTTCTCTTTCACTTGTTTTAGATTATTTTTTATCAATGTTCCACAGCTGTTGCACGTAGAGGTTTCCTGTAAACAAATAAACACTTGTGCTTGGGTGCATCACTCGTGCAGCAACAGGCCATTTGAGTGGAAAGAAAGAGTACTCTTTGCAGTGTCATCAGAGGCATTTTGAAGATGGTGACCAAAACTGTTTGTGAAAAACCATCTTGTGCCTGCAGAGAAGTGTTTGTTTCCCCTTTTGATCATGAACAGTTATAGAGAAATGCAGGTAATGGGGAAAGCAGCGCCGTGGGTTTAAGTCAGATTTATGAAAAGTAAAGATTACAAAATGCTGGCTTCGATTTTTCTTTTTTTTCACAGTACCGGGAAGCACTTAGACAACATATAAATGGCATGGTGACGCTACACAAATGCGGTTAGTTTAGCACACTGTGTACTGGAACGTGTATGAAACAGATAATGTTTCATTCACATTCACATTTGTTAGCGGGTCACATTGGGAGTGAAAAGACCACCCAGAATGTACTAAGGCATTTTTATTGGCCAGGTATATATAAAGACATCAAGACGCATTGCCTATCTTGTGAGGTCTGTTAAAAGAAAAACACCCACCGTCCTCCCGCCGTTCCCTTGCAACCCCTACCCATTATAGGCACTCCCTTCGAAAGAGTAGGGATGGATTTGATCGGACCCCTTCCAAAAACTAGGAGAGGGAACCAGTATGCTCTTGTCATAGTGGACTACACCACAAGATTTCCCGAAGCCTTTCCCCTGAAGGCCCCTAACTCCCGTACAATAGCTGAGAAATGTATTGAGTTGTTTTCCCGGGTAGGGTTCCCTAAAGAGATTAACTGATCGAGGCACGCCTTTTGTGTCTCGATTAATGAGAGAGGTGTGTAGCGTTGGATCTCCGACACATTAGAACTTCGGTATACCATCCGCAAACAGACGGTCTTGTCGAACGCTACAATGGGACCCTCAAGTCAACATTGAAGAAGATGCTGTCAGCAAATGGGAGGGAATGGTAGATGATGTTGCCATTTGCCCTATATGTGATACGAGGACAGACACAAGTAGCATTGGATGTTCATCTTTTGAGATGCTTTATGGACGTCAACCCCAAACACTTCTTGAGATGACCAAGGAAGCGTGGGAAAGAGAAAGTTCAGGGGAAGAACGCGGTATCCTAGAATACACCCAGAGTCTGAAAGACAAACTGGGGAAAATAAGGGAGTTGGCCTATTCCAGTCTGGAAAAGAGCCAAGAAAGACAAAATATTTGCTACGATAAAGGAAAGAAAGGGAGAAGACTTGAAGTCGACGACTGGGCCCTGGTCTTATTACCCTCTTCTACAAAAATGTTTCAAGCGGAATGGATGGGTCCCTACAGGGTTATCGATACCATTGGGAAGACCAGTTACAAGATCCAGATCTCACCACGAAAAACCCAATTCTACCACATAAATGCTCTAAAAAAATGGATAGGACCACCCCCAAAAAACACCCAACTCACATTACCCACGTTTTCTCCCTCTACGTCCACTCTGGAACAACTAGTAATAAATGACGACCTCCGACAGGAAGAGAAAGAAAACCTACATGAGACACCACTCCCGTTCTCTCTGCTCTTTTCAGACAAACCTGGGAAGAAATCAGTCATAGAGCACCGGTTTGAAACCCCCCCCGGGGCGGTTATCAAGCAACGTCCCTACCGAATACCCGCTGCCAAAAGGATGGAGTACAAAAAAAGTCCAGGAAATGTTACGCCTAGGGGTGATAAGACCATCCAGGAGTGAATGGTCTTCACCGATAGTGATGGTGCCAAAACCTGACAGTAGCACAAGATTTTGTATGGATTTCCGCGCACTAAACAATTTGTCGGCCTTCGACTCCTATCCGATTCCCCGAATCGATGAACTCATCGAGAAACTGGGAGAAGCCAAATACATTAGCACATTAGACTTGACCAAAGAATATTGGCAAGTACCACTACGGGAGGAAGATCGCAAGAAAACAGCCTTTGTAACACCGGATGGCTTGTTCGAGTTCAATGTCCTGCCCTTTGTACTGCATGGCGCACCGGCAACGTTTCAACGCCTAATGAACGAAGTCCTAAGAGAACACCTGTCCTTTACTTCGGCTTATCTGGACGATATTATAATATTCAGTCCCAGTTTGGAGAGTCATCTCAAACACTGCCAGATAGTACTTCAAGCACTACAAAAGGCAGGACTACATGTGAACTCAAAGAAGTCCCGAGTGGGATACCAAAAGTAAAGTATTTGGGTCATGGAATCATCGAACCCCAAATAGAGAAAGTCAGGGCAATTGCCGAAACTCCCTTTCCTACAAACAAAAAAGAGATGAGAGCCTTGTTAGGACTGATAAGCTACTATCGTAGATTAATGCCCTCCTTTTCAGAGATAGCGGCCCCCTTAACAGAGACTCTAAAAAAAGACTGCAAGCCACTAACCTATCAGCATCCCACCCCTTCCATGTGGAAAGCCTACAACACACTAAAAAAAGTGATGACCACTAGTCCTGTCTTGTCCTCCCCTGACTTTTCCCGGCCATTTATTTTCCACACAGACGCCTCTGATCACCGGATAGGAGCAGTGTTATCACAACGTTCCTTAGAAGGTACTGAACACCCTATACCAGGGATCTCCAAACCGGTCCTGGAGGGCCGGATCCATGCCAGATTTTTGAAATTACTACATGTATCTCAATGGGATATCCAAAAGATCTGGCATGGATCCGGCCCTCCAGGACCGGTTTGGAGACCCCTGCCCTATACTCTACATCGATTTAGAAAAGGGGGTGGTGATGAACAGAGTGTCTGAATTGAGCAGACCCTTGCTCATTGCACCATCAGGATTCAAGCAAACCGGGCCGAAGACGGCTGTAATGCCAGAAACCGGTCCCCGGGAGCTTGTTTCCTTCCCAGTGTAAGAATTGGCTTTTGTAGTTTGGTTTGCCCTGTTCCCATCATGCACTGGGACAGGAACAGACTAATTTGCATACAGCCAGGTTCTGAAACTGGGATGGTGCAGTGAGCAAAAAAACGGTGTTGGATCTAGCCCTGATCTCTTGACTGGGTGAGAGCTTTCTGCTTAATTCAGAGACTCTGTCCCTCACCACCCCTTGTTGTAAATACTATACTCTACATCAGTAGAAAGCTTTTTCCCCGAGAGTTGAAATACCCCACAATAGAGAAGGAGTGCCTTGCAATAAAGTGGGCTGTAGATAAACTGAGGTATTACCTTGAAGGACACCCATTCACCCTTTACACGGATCATGCCCCTTTACAGTGGATGAGTCAGAACATCTCTCATAACCCCAGGGGCCTTCGATGGTTTCTGTCTCTTCAGCCGTTCTCCTTCAAAATATACAATCGAAAAGGGATTAGAGAACGGGAGTGTAGACTATCTCTCCAGATTTCCTCTCCCCGATCGGGAGAATCCAGGGGGGTGGTGTGTGACGAAGAGAGTCGGACGGATGAAGAAACGGACATACCTGGTGCCGTGAAGCACATGAACAACCCTCTCTCCCCTCTCTCTTCCCAGCAGGCGGAAGCCTGGCAGATCACGGACCCGCACTTCGGTTACGAGGAAGAAGAAACTGGCCCGAGTTATTCCCTAGCCCCGCCCCCTCTGGTGACGCAGGCAAACCAGGAAGCACAAATCCCGGAGACGGAGAAAAAACTGTGTTATACCACCGGAGGAGTAGTGGCAGCAACCGACGAGAGAACCGGAGAGGAGAGGGACGGAGAGATAACCGCGAGAAGTCCGACGGGAGGCCCACTCCGCGACGTGCAGAAGTCAGGAGGCCAACGACACGGCGACTCGCCCAGCCACGCTTCAGGAGAAGCGTGGCTCTCACAGGTATGGAGTCGTATCTCGGGTTGGGCGGGAAGGAAGGGCTTTGGTAAAATATAATTGCCTTGCTCCGTCTAAACCCCGTAACCCTATCCTGACCAACCGTCATTTTGAAACAAGGAGACTTCACTGTGTGTTCCCTCACTCCCTACCCTGACTGGTTATATAATTTGTACCCCCGACTGAATCAAGTCTTTATTTCTTTTTTTTTTAGCTGCTCCTCAACTTGCGACGATGTCACGCTGGAGTGGTCCTGAAGAGGAAGAAGCTTTCCCCGAGGCCACCTTTCACCCGAGAAAGAATCTGACACCACAATACCATACTACAGACCGAATATAAGCAAGAAAAAACCTTAAGACCAATAAAACCTTCCTTAACACCAGCAAAGGTCCCTGTGTTTTCATCCACCCCGTCACAGGCCCATACCATACATCAGTATATGTTCAGTAGGCGAGATGACCATCTAGGAGTTTGGAGGAACCATTAGACTCCTCTCAACACGGTTTACTCTTGAGTGTCCGTTCCTTACTTGGGCACATATCAAAACCAGGCCATAAGTTTAACCACGCGACCGAGCTCTCCAGCTTCCTCAAAGAGCCCCGCCATGACCGGCTTTTGAAATCAACAGCTGCACTAATTAGATTGTATCACAGAAGCTGGCCACGGATGCTGCAACAAGTCAAACAAATGAAAGCAGGGATCGGATAGGAAAAGAAAAGGTTTCACTCCCCAATTAAGCCCCCTACTAGGAATGCCAACACTTGTGTGTTTGAAGATTTGAGCGAGAGAACGGTAACCGTAATTAAACGAGCAAGGTAAGGGTGCTGAGCAGGGGCGGATTGGCAAGGCGGGCATTCGGGAATGGGCCGAAGGGCCGGTGCCTCAGTGCCCTCTGTGGGCCGTTTTTTTCTCCCCTGTCCCAGTCCACAGAGAGTGGACTAGGAAAGGGGAGAAAAAAAAAACGGCCCACGGAGGGCACGAGACAGACAGAGAAAATGAAAGCAGCCTCGCTGTGCGGCCGGACAGTGATTGTCAGCTGTGGACTCTCCTTCACCCCTGCCCTGCCAAGCAATCAAGCTGAGGCTGGGCTGGGGAGGGGTGATTGTTTGCAAGAATCGGCCTCCCTGGGGGCCAGGTGTTTCTCAGGCCTTTGAGCCTTTTTCACCTCGGCCCCCCTGGGGCCCATGCAGCCCAGAAACAGTGTTAGTCTTAGCACCTCACCCACAGCCCTTCACATTCAAGGCATAGTGGACGAGGAAGAATGGGTCTTGCTGTGGGGGCCAGGTGATGTTTGGAATTTTTTTATTTTATTTATTTATTTATGCAATTTCATATAGCGCGGACTTTACCCGAAGGTGTCAGAGCACTTCACACAAGGAACAGCAATAATACATGAGGAGAAAAATTACAAGTGGACAAATTACAAAAGCAAACGTTAAGTTACATGAATCAAAAGTGACAATAGTGAGCAACCAAAATACATGAGGTAGCAATCGGTACATTACAGGAGGACAAAGTGATATGTGTGCAGGTTACAAAAGCGTACAAAGTACAAGTAGAGGTATAATACTGCAATAAATGGCAGACACTCCAGCACAAGAACAAACGTTACATAGGCAATGGTGGCACTTGTGCAAGTATCTAAAGCAAACAAAAGTGAGAGGTAGCATACAGTGTGATACCAGAGAAAAGTGACGTGTGCAAGTTACAAAAGGGTACCATGCACAGGTACAAGGGTAATACTACATTAAATGGTAAACACTCAAACTGCCAGAACACACTGGGAAGGCACTTCCCATGCACCAGCTTCACCTCAGCCTCCCCCCTGGCTACCTGGCTACCTTGGATGACCCAGAAAGCTGTGTTTTGTGCTCCCCTGCCAGGACATTTTCCCGAGGCCTGGAGGGCTGATTAATTTACTAATTGCAGGGGCCTTACCTCTGTTCATGTGCTCCTGAGCTGAAGGTCTGGGGAGGGCCAAGTAGGTTAGTAATAGCAGGTGCTTTGCTGCTTTTCAGGTGTTCCTGTGCTGGAGGGCTGGAATAATTTTGTGACAGAAAGGGGCCTTGCTATTTTTTTTAGTTGCTCAGCATGTAGGCCATTGGCACCTTTGACCTGTGTCCTGTGCAAGAACAGTATCCTCCCACTTTCATTCCTTGTCTGTGCAAATAGTGTTTCATGAAAGGGCACGCCCTTGAATGTGGGCTACGCCCCTTAAATATGGGCCACGCCTCTTGAATGTGGGCCACTTTTTTCGTCAGTGCCCGGGCCGAATTGTGATCCCAATCCGACCCTGGTGCTGAGTGGGTTTAAACAGTGCAGTGTGTAAAGATACGTGAATGCGCTGTTTTAACGGCAATCTTACGTGTAATTTGATAGTGTGTGCAAGGCAGGCACGCAACGCCCAGAGGGCTCAAAGGGCTTCAACCCCCTCAGACAGCTTCCCAGGCACACACAGACCGTTTTTGTACTGCCAGCCGCACCTGAGTACTTCACAGGTCTTTAAAAGGCCATTCACTTGTTAACGAGGCTTTGTGATTTTTTTCCACCCCTTCTTAGAGCCCCTGCATCTCCACTCTGCCTATGGCTGGAAGACTTAGCCCCCCTCCCTCCCGAAATTTGTCTATAATTGTGCCTCTGGTGCAAGGCACTGTACTGCTTCGTAATGCTTCTTGTGCACTTAGAGAACAACTTCTTAATGGAATTGAAATATGTGTGGGACTGCAAACACTTCTGTATAGCGCCACCATGGCATATTTTTTTCTGGTAGTCTAAGTAACTCCATAACGACCTGAAACGTTTTTAAACAAGTAGCGTTGCTGGTCTTAATTCTCACACGCCTGGCAGTGCAGCTCCTTTTCTGGCTATATATCTCTTCTTGCGATCTCCTGATTAACAAGGGTATGAGAAAATGCATTTATTTTTTTTGCCTGTGTGAAAAAATTATTGATGTTTTTTTTTTAATGTAATTTAATTGCGAACCGAGTCATGTCATCATCAATTCAACTTTATAAGCTGGTTTACAACCATAAACGTGCATAAATATATAAAGCATAAAGATATGGCATGAAAGGAGATTAAAATACATAATTCCAAATAATACATAAAATCCACAATCCAACATAAAACATTTTTGATAAATCCGCAGCTGAGTCAAACTAGTAGGTCGAACCTATGCCACACCGGCTCTTTCCTTCCACCCACCCTCTCTTTCCTGTTTCTTCTCCCCCCTTGTCTGTTTCGCCCTCCCTGCCCCCGGTCGCCACGTCCACCCAATCGCCAAAGGCAAAAGCTCTCCTATGGGCGAGACCTATTGGCTTTGCCAATGCTTGTTCTACATGTAACAAATAACAAAGGGAGGTGCCAGTACTGATACCATTCATTCAATGCTAGAACTCGTCATCCACATCAAGAAAATTGATTCGAGATAGGGTATTGCTACTTAGTCGCAATTTTATTTTATAGAAATTCAACAATTATTACAAATTTTATCTTTACATCAAAAAAGAGAAGCGTTAGACAAATTAGAACAATTAAGGACACATCAGATTACATTCAAATAGAAACTTCAAACATTCCAAAACCTCAATCATGTCACATTCAAAGGGCATTCACCACATTCATACCTAAGTCGAACATACCACACACTGCTGCTACAATGAAAAGAAAATACAAACTGGATCTGCATCAATTATACAATAATTTAGTACAATTGTTTAAAAATGGTACATTCCAAATGGATTTTTAAATTTTACACCATTCAATAGGGAATAATACAGATAGGTAATGTACACAATATGGTAAGGAGTCTGGGGGTAGTAATGACTCCTATATACTCAAGCAGACCAGTGAAAGATTGGCCTACGCGTTTCAAATCCCCTTTTATTCGTCGGGGATTCTCATCAGGGCCTCCAACACTGCAAGGGAGGAAAAAGAAATATGCAAGGAAATATTTAAAACCAAGAAAATACAGTGATCATAGCATGTGAAGAGAAGCTCAATTCAAAATGACATATACTCTACTCAATAACATGGCACGTCAGGAGTCTTAAATCTTAGCAATGTACCTGTCATGGATTTACACTGGACTGTGGAAATAATTATGTGAAGAATATTATGTTAAAGACCATCCTAAGAGCCCGGTGGAATGGGGCCCTAGGGGAAAAGTGGCCCACTACTCTAGGTTTAGGAATACTCACAAAGCGAGAAATACCTTTTTCACACTGAGTTAACTGGATACTTACCGCCCAAAGGCTATACGTTGAACCTATGGGGGTCGGAACGGAATAGGCTTCTCTGGGATGACAAAGCCTGAAAGTAAAGAATAAAAAATGTGACTCAACCGAAAAAATCTAAGCTATTAACATGGCAGGGGAGGACAGGGGTGGAAGTCTTACCGCTCTGTGGCTGAAGGTGAACACAAGCGGTTAAAGGTTTATAATGTACGATGAAACATACATGGACCTGCAGGGAGAAATGAAATGAGATGGACCTTTAAAGTGAGGCCAAATCGTAAATGACGTAGAGTATGGTACGGGCTGGCAGGGTAACAACAGCCTGTACCACGTGAACCTTTTATGAGAAACAGTAGGCGAATGAAGAAAAATACCTCGTTCGGAATAAAGCCGACCGCCGAATCTACAAGGAGGAATGACGTCGGCGTGTAACACGGGAGAGATCTCCGTCACCGTCAGGAGGGGTGAAAACACTGCAAGCCCAGTGGATCGGGGGTCGCGAGTCCTGCAAAGTATTTATACAAAGAGAATGGAATACTTGGTATGGGAGCTCAAAATTGTGTAAACATAAAAAATTAAAAGAAAGAAAGTCTCGTGTTTGCATCACCTTGTGAAAGCGGTAGAACGTAGAAGACTTGTGCAGGATTAGTCTACGGTGTGTTATGAAGAGGGGCAGCATCAGCACATACCGACTTAATCGCGTGTGCTGTAGAACAATGAGAGACAAAAAATGATGACACCAGTGGTCACAACTAGAGTTCGGGGGGCCTAGATTAGGGGCAAGAAAGGAACACGAGGGGGTCGAAACCCAAAATAGCCGGGCGGCGGTTCTTACCAATAAGCTTGAATTCAACAATGTCTCCTTAGCGCAGGGGTCGGTCGGCGTCTAACTTGATACTAGTCTCTCGCGCAGGCGCGTTAACCTGCTGAGTAAAGCTCTCCTTTATAACGCCGGGGATACACTAAAGCCTAATGAAGAGGGGCGGTTCTACGGGTGCGGACTGACTGGGTAGGTCTAGAAGAAGTAAGGGGAGGGGTCTAGTCATCTGCCCTGTGGAGGGGAAATTCCCAAAGAGAGGTGGAAAAATAATAACAAACCATAAAAAGGAATGCCACGTATGATTATAAAGCCCAGGCACTGGGCTCTGTTGCCATATAAGGTCAATCGATTGGGTCAAGGCTGACTTAACAAGGGAACAATGAAAATGGAAAACTGGGGGCAAAGAAGTGCATTACACGTGCTTAGGGTTACTTTTTCCTAGAGGATGATAAGTGTGGCGCTTACATTTTACATTTTGAATGGTCATAGTTTGAATATTTCAGATAATTCATTTAAGCCTGACACAGCCGTGTCAAACTTGACAATCAACAGTGCTTCCCTTCTGGATAGTTTGAGGCTCAAGTCGCCCCCCCCGTGGGTCTTTTTCTATCCTGGATATGACTGTCCATTTGAACTCGTTAAGCCCATGTCGCATCCTGGTCCAGTGATATACTAGCGGAGCATTCTCGACGTTTCTTTTCAGCCTGGACTTATGTTGCGATATGCGTTGGCGCACTTCTTGCTCAGTTTTGCCAATGTACAAGCGGTCGAACGGGCATTTGATGCCGTAGACTACAAATTTGGATTTGCAGTTGCTAAATACCTCGTGCTTCCAAGAGATGCCCTTATGCTGGAAAACAGAGCCCTGTATAGTGGTTTCACAACAGAGGCATGTACCACATTTGTGGTGACCAAGTATTGGGGCCAATCCCATCATTTGGCGAAGGGATGGTTGGATTTGGGTTGGCATTGAGGCTCTTACCAGATGGTTTGCGACACTGTTCTCTCTTTTAAACGCAAACAACGGTGGATCTCTCAGACTTTCGTCTAGGTTCTTCACCAAGTGCCAATTGTGCCCAATTATTCGTTTCAACTGATTGGCGTTGGGGCAAAAGGTGGTTACACAGACTTGGCGCTTTTGTTCTGATTTCTTTTTCCGCTCCAACAATGTTTCACGGGAGGTCCACCTGGCTCTTTTCATACAATCTTTGACCAGTTTTTTGGGGTACCCTCTGTCACAAAGTTTGGAGACAAGTTTTTCAGCATGGTAAGAGAAGTCATTCTCATACGTACAGTTTCTGCGCACGCACAGAAACTGCCCGTAAGGCAGGTTTTCTCTTAAGCTTCTCGGGTGATTGCTCTGGAATAATAACGCCTTATTGCGATCTGTTGGTTTTACAAACAGAGTAGTAGCCAACTTGCCGGTTTTGGGGAACACCTCCACATCCAAAAAAGCGATCTTGGTTTCAGAATGGGAAAGACTGAATTGTATGTCGGGTGTTCTGGCATTAAGCCATTGATGGAACAAGGTCAAATTGTTGATACCTCCCGTCCATACCATGAAAACATCGTCGATAAAACGATACCATTTCCCAATATGCTGTCTGAAGGGGTTATTGTTATGTATGTACGTATCCTCGTACATCGACATAAACAGCACTGCCAAATCAGGGGCAAAAGGGCATCCCATTGCCACCCCCTTTACCTGGTAATAGAATTCTTTATTGAAGCAAAAGTAGTTTTTTTTTAGCGCAAAAGACGCCAAGTCTACCAAGAACTTTGTGGGAACTCGCATTGGTCTAGGGCGTGAATCTAAAAAGGAGAGCACTGCCACTGCCTCCTCCTGGGGGATTTGCGTGTATAACGATGTCACGTCAAGGGTGACCAGCAAATCTGTCCCTTCACGAAAGGTTATAGTTTCCAACTTGTTTATAAAGTCGGTTGTGTCCTGTAAGTATGATACAACTTGGTTCATGAATTGTTTAAGGAAACAATCCACATACTTCGCAATGGGTTCCAAGAGAGAACCACATCCTGCCATGATACATGTTCTACATGTAAGGCACCCCTAAGGTATGCCCAGGGTAGTCCCATGGGCAGGGTGCAGTGTGTGTGTGAAAGGTAGGGTATGTTGTGCCCTAAGATGAGTGAATGTGCCCTGTGTTCTTTTTGTAATTTTTTTTCCACATCGTAGAAGTTAAATAGCCACAATATACCATATATTAATCCTTTGAAGCACGCCTGACACCTTTTTTTTAATTCAAATGTCTCCGAAATTACCGATCAGATTTACACTAAACCATAAAAGTCTGCTTTTTGAATGTGTTCTACTTTCATGCCAAGTTTGTTATAAATCCTTTCAGTGTTTTTCTGCTGTTGTGGAGAGCAAAATTAGCCATAAAATCTATTGTGGGAAATTCATCTTTTTAATTCTCCGCACATACCTGCATATTTAAAATACTTTAAAGTATGTGTTCATGTTGTGCTGTTTTTTCTTTCTTTTAGTGGTCGGTTTTACTCAACAATGGAACATGTGTTTACCCCTTTGGATTGTCTCATTTCAACAGGTATGCCATTTTGCACTTAATATTTGACCTAAGGTTGGAAAGTCTGTAAAGTAAATTGAATGTAAATGCCAAATAATGTAGACCTGTTTGTAATGCAATTAAGCAGGCAGTAGTTTTATATCACAGCCAATCGATTGTGTTTGCTATTCCGATTTCTTTGTACTCGGTCTGTAATTAAAGGTACCTACGTTTATATGAAATTTGATTGTGCAGTTGGTGTTCTATCATAAGTTTACTAAAGTAGCATTTGGCACATTATATTTGAAGGGTGGTGGTTGTTCAAAGATCTCAGTAGGTGTTGGATGAGTATTTATGTATATATTTATAGTTTGAATACAGCACCATTCATACTCTCATTGGATGTTCGAGTGTTATACACTCAATATATCACATTATAACATAAGGTAATAATGCTCTGTTTTTATGACCATGTACTTCATTTCCTATCACAGGTGAGAGCCCGATTACTATGCCGTCCGGAAAGTCTCCAAACTTCATCTGATTCGGTCGAATCCGATTCGGAACCCGCCTTTCCGACCGACCCTGACATGTTTCCCAACAAATGATTACAATGGCTGGAAAGCGTTTGAACTGTCCTACTTGGTTCCAAAAGGCATTGGGAGTAACAGAGTCGTTCAGAGCTCGACTGCGTTTCCAGTCGAGCGATTAAATTGTCAGATTCAGACAACCGTGCCGATTCAGTTGGGCCGACACGGATCGGCTGTTGGAATCTGACTGTGTGGACTGTAGCAGGCCTCTTTACCCGGGGCCCTTTAAATCGGACCTGTGGGGGTGCCCATGGGTCCCCCTTCCCATGCATGCCCAGTGTGGCAAGCACCATGGGGTGCCTGCCACTGGGTCCAAGCTTTCCCCACGCACCCCTTTTTTCAAAGGGAGCCTGTGTATTCGGTCGGGACACAGGCTCCCATTGAAGTCAATGCTAGTCCGACCGAGCGATGTCCGGAAGCATCATAAATGTTCGGTTGGACTTGCAGAACCGGATTCATTCGGAACTGATTCCGGAAATGATTCAGTTGGACTGCTTTGCGAACGACATCGTAATCTGTCCCTAAGTTGTGTCAACACCACACACCTTTCGTAAGTTTTCCGACTCTGATATTATCGAGGCTATGCCTGAGAACTACTCCATGGTCAGGCAGGACAGGCCAGTTGGGAAGGGAGGGGGGATAGCGATTATTTTTAAGAAGACTCTTGGATGTTTATTGGAGTTTACCCCGGTCGCTGAGAGTGAGGCGGGAGCTTTCACCATTCAAATTAATGGGGGAACAACGATTAAAGGCTTTCTTATATATAGACCCCCTGGGTCCTGTACCAAGTTCAGGGAGAGTCTGTTAGAAAGTGTAACAGAGGCAGTGCTACGCAGGGACAAATTCCTCCTACTGGGAGATTTGAATTTGCATCTGAATAGCCCAGAGGATAAAGGAGTGGAGGAGTTTTGCAGGGACATTCAAGCCCTTCAGGTTGAACTCAAGTTCTCAAGTCCCACGCACCGTCAAGGTCATCTTTTGGACCCGGTCTTTGCTAACTGGGGAGGGGTTGAGGTCTCCACAGTCGAGCCGATCCCCTGGACAGACCACTTTCTGGTGGTATTCTCCATAAATAGCACTAAAGCCATAAAACATAGTCAGGCACCCCTGAATTATTTAAGGAGGAAGTGGGCAAAATTCTCCTTGGAGGATTTTAATGAAGCACTGACGAGGGAAGGCCAGCCTGGAGGTGAGGACATAGAATCAGCTGTTTTTAATCTGAATAGGCGCATTATAGAGGCGCTAGATCAGACCGCTCCACTCTGCCGAACATCCGCGTGCGGCCGCAAGGAAAGATCAGCCCCATGGTTCAATGGAGAGCTGCGGCGGACAAAAGCGGAATGTAAGCGAGCTGAAAGAGCATGGAGGGTAACATATGACACTCAGGCCAGGGAACTGTTCTTAGAAAAAAGGCGGCTGCATCATAGGCTGATTAAAAAGTCGAAGGCGGCCTTCTATGCTGGGCAAATTCTAGGGGCAAAAAATTCGGCTAAAGAGCTCTTCTGCATTTACAAGTCTTTGACTACTATAGACTCGTCTGCAGACCCGGAGAGTTGTTCGACGGAAACATGCGATCGCATCGCCGACTACTTCTCCACTAAAGTCGAGAAAATCTACTCGACCTTCCCTAACCCTCCCCCCAAAGGGGTTGAGTTTGAGGTAACATCGGAGGGCACGGAGATTTCGGGGCTCCTCTCAAACTTCAGCACTCCCCCTCCTGAAGAGCTAGTCAGGGTATGTCTCTCAGTAAAATCTGGCTCCCCTTTGGACCCGGTGTCCCCTAAACGGTTGGGGGACAGCTTGGAAGTCCTGGAGCCCTACATAAGGCATGTCCTGGATACCTCCTTTAAATCTGGCATGTTACCCAAGGGGTGGAAACAGGCAGTGGTGCTCCCTCTCCGGAAGAAATCGCACATTGGTTTTGAGGTGTTAGAAAATCTGAGGCCCATCTCACTCCTGCCTTTTCTGTCCAAAGTGGCTGAGAAGGTGGTAAACACCCAAATTATGGAACATGTGGAGGAGGCGGGCTTGCTCCACACTACGCAGTTCGGTTTTAGACCGCGCCACTCTACAGAGTCCGCCCTTCTTATGGCAACAGAACATCTGAGACAGGGTGTAGATGAGGGGCAAACTATGGCCTTGATCCTGCTAGACCTCAGCGCGGCGTTCGACACTGTAGCACATTCCACCTTGCTACAGTGTCTGAACAGAGGTGGCATCACTGACACTGCGCTGAGGTGGATCCAGGCCTTCCTAACGGGAAGAAGCTTCCAAGTGAGGCAGGGCGACTGCTACTCCAAAGGGGTACTTCTGGGCCAGGGCGTGCCTCAGGGCTCGTCCCTGAGCCTGACCCTTTTCAATTTGTATGTAGCGCCTGTTGCCTCCATTGTGGAGAGTCATGGCCTCCAAATGGTATCTTATGCCGATGATACGCAGCTGGTCATCTCCCTGTCGCATGCGCCCTGTCTTGCTGCAGATGGCTTCCGATCGTGCATGAAAGATCTTGCCGATTGGATGGCCATGAATTGTTTGAAACTTCACGACAGCAAGACAGAGGTGCTGGTGGTAGGGAGAGCCCAGTCTGCCTGGTCATCGGCTTGATGGCCATCCTGTCTAGGACCGACCCCCACCCCTTGTCAGGAGGCAAAAAACCAAGGAGTATGGTTGACGCCGGTCTTACTTTTGGGCCCCAGATCAATCGTGTGGTCGGCGTATGTTTTGGGGTCTTGAAAAGGCTGAGGAAAGTCCTTGGTACATGCATTGGTGACCGCAAGGCTGGACTATGCGAACCTGCTGTATCTTGGGGCACCGGGGAAAAGTGTGGGTCGCCTTCAAGTGCTGCAAAATGCGGCAGCACGTTTGATCCTTAGGCTGCCAAAAAGGGCGCCCTCGAAGGTGGCCCTGCAGAAGCTACACTGGCTCCCTGTGAGGAGCAGAGTCGAGTACAAGGCCCTCTGCACCTGTCATCGGATTCTGAATGGCAGGGCACCTCGACCACTGCAGAGATTGATTGAAGCCTACGAACCTGCCCGAGCGCTCAGATATACGGGTGGGGGACTGCTGAGGATCCCCAAGGTGAAGAAAGCTCGCATGGGAGGCAGATCCTTTAGGTATTTAGCGGCAAACCACTGGAACAAACTCCCAGTAGACCTACGCTTGGAACCAGTAGAAACGAGGTTTCGAGCTAAATTAAAAACCTACCTCTATGTCAGATAATGGCCTGCCTGGCAGCTAAATTTCCCTGTTCCGCCTCTCTCATTGCCAGCACGGGGACACGCCGGTGTGCGTAACTCAGCGTTCTACAAATGCCCCGATTATTATTATTATTATTATTATATTGCATCACTGCTCGGATAATGGTAGCGTTCAAAGGTTAATAGCTCTGATCCTTGGCAGTAAGGCCAACATAGAATAGTCCAAAGCACTCAATAACCTCAGCCTCCACAAGTATGTTCTCATGTTGGGTGGCGTTGGGGATTAGTGCTCACAGAACGTCATATATATTTGGATTGAGCGGATGTTGCTTTGAAGTATAGTTTTCCACTTCACAGAAATGCATGACTAGTGGTTTTAGACAACAGCCAGAAACTTGTGCAGCTTATAAGCACTATGAATTAAACTCAAATTATATAAACTTGCTTTGGTCACCCATAAACTACCTCCAATAATTCAGAGGTTTGGAAAAATCCAGTTTTTAAAAAAATTTGAAACTTGGAATTATCCCCTTTAGACCTACGAGCCAAAGGCAATACATCCCTACTCCAGACTCAGAAGCTTGCACATTTATTGCCCTACCATGTGCTTTACTTTCATACCTTTAGGGACCATCATAACATGAAAAAGGGCCCACTAGCACATTGGTTTGTACCATTTAAACTTGTCATCCAAGAAGCCAGTGACATTTCTGTGTAGATCCTGTAGACTGATCAAGTGACTTGAAGGTAGGTGAATAGTTTTGTAATCATGAGCTAGTAGTTGGAAGCCACTGCAGTGGAAGCATGATCCAATTTTTTGACATGCATATGTAACCAAACGCCTGGCTCTTTGCAGCTTTGTGCCCGGACACTGTGACAGACCCAGCGTTATTCTATTCATGCCTCCAACTCTGGATAGCACTAGAGCCATAACACGCTGGATGTTTGAAGGATAGAGATAGAAACAACATCTCCTTTTCTATGAATTATCTAAGCTCCTCCCAAGAAATGCCTGCTGTATCTGGAATTTCCACCGGTCATATTTTCTTTGGAAATTCACATAGTTTTCATTACAGAAAACTGTGCCTGCCAAATTGTCTGAAAAAAAGTTACAAATATGTTTTAATCAACAATTATATATTTGCAATGGAATGATTCATGAACATACATAATGGTTATAAGATGTAAACATAATAAGAAGCAACAGAAATGACATACCATGTTGAATAATAACTAATATACAGTATAACAATATTGATAAAAATAAACTGAGCTGTTCCCAGACACTCAATTTAATATGTTGTAGCATGTGCATTACTTCAGGTGCACTACATCAACAGAAATCTACACTAAGCATTCTATATTGTAGAGGAAACTAGAGATAGAAAGCCATATCATTAGACCGCTAAATAAAAGCTAAATTGGGAGAATTGGTAATTGGAAATTATGATAAATTAAATTAATATGTTTTAATTGAATTAACTTATAAGGTTGAAATAAAAACAGAATTAACATATTTGGAGGGTGGTTTAGTGGAGATATATGATTTATTAATTATATTTCTACACTAATTAAAAAATATTAAAGGAACAAAAAGTACAGCTATCAAAAGGAGGAATGAATCAGAAAAAATATATATTTAAAATTGTAAGTTAGGTTATTAAATTATATATTAATCAAATGTATTTAAGTTAGTTTATTAAATTGAGTTATACTTAACTACATTTTCATATCATATATTTTTTTGTTCACTTTATCTTTTAGTCGCATACAAAAAAATATTACTTGAAACCTGCAGATAGTTGAAGGATCTTTTTCCCCATCCCACCCCCAGTTAGGAAAGAGCACATAACACTTAACAGATAATCAGAAGCACACTTCCCAGTGTATTACAGCTGACTCATGTAGGGTTAGACTCAGCCGTTTTAATGTTTTTTGTTAATTCTCCCAAACATGGGTTGTCGTCATGGATCTCAGTACATTCTAAATGCCCAAAGTGTTTGATGTAGGATAGTAATTGTGATTGTACGTTTTTCATATTGTGCTGAATTTAATCCTCTTAATCGTTTACACCAATTTGTTTTATTTTGTCATTCAATTCCAAGGTACAAATTGGCTACTGTATATTTAGGACATAAAATAACATATTCAGAATCTATTTTACTTGTTTTTTTATATATTCTTTCACAATATACAACCTAGTTCCATATCGCGTACACTGCAATGTAGAAGTCGACAAACCACTATTTACTAACTACAACTCCCAACTCCCCCTCCCTTCCATGGGGTCAATTTGTCTCGACGTCAGTGCTCAGATCTACCTATTTTTCTACTTTTTGCATGTCTCATCCAATCCGCTATTTGTGTACTGTGGTGTCAAAGATGCCAGACATTGGGACTCATCCACACATAGGGCCCGCCCGCCATCCTATCGGAAATCGGGACCGCCCGCCCTAAGGGCGGGGGTCCAGCACGCACATCCTGTATTTATAATATTGTGGCGGGCGGAGCTCTGTGCTCCGCCCGCCACAATACTAAAAATGCTTTGCAGCATTTACAAAATCAAAGCGGCTGGCACCGCGCGATGCCTAACGCTTTGATTATGTAAATGCAGGGTGGTACCAACGGTACCCCCCGTGTGCCACCCCCCTTTGGCCTTCACTCCGGGGGCCCACAGGGGGCCCCCAGAGTGAACACCGCCTGCCTTTCCGTGGCGGCATTGCCGCCGCGGAAAGGCATTGCACTCGTGCCATTGTAATATGGCTATATTTACAAAAAGGGGTGGTGAGGGACAGAGTCTCTGAATTAAGCAGAAAGCTCTCACCCAGTCAAAGGATCAGGGCTAGATCCAACACCGTTTTTTAGCTCACTGCACCATCCCAGTTTCAGAACCTGGCTGTATGCAAATTAGTCTGTTCCTGTCCCAGTGCATGATGGGAACAGGACAAACCAAACTACAGAAGCCAATTCTTACACTGGGAAGGAAACAAGCTCCCGGGGACCGGTTTCTGGCATTACAGCCGTCTTCGGCCCGGTTTGCTTGAATCCTGATGGTGCAATGAGCAAGGGTCTCACATCTGAGAATACCCTTCCACGCTTAGGGTGGACAAAAATATTTACAAAAAGGGGTGGTGAGGGACAGAGTCTCTGAATTAAGCAGAAAGCTCTCACCCAGTCAAAAGATCAGGGCTAGATCCAACACCGTTTTTTAGCTCACTGCACCATCCCAGTTTCAGAACCTGGCTGTATGCAAATTAGTCTGTTCCTGTCCCAGTGCATGATGGGAACAGGACAAACCAAACTACAGAAGCCAATTCTTACACTGGGAAGGAAACAAGCTCCCGGGGACCGGTTTCTGGCATTACAGCCGTCTTCGGCCCGGTTTGCTTGAATCCTGATGGTGCAATGAGCAAGGGTCTCACATCTGAGAATACCCTTCCACGCTTAGGGTGGACAAAAATATTTACAAAAAGGGGTGGTGAGGGACAGAGTCTCTGAATTAAGCAGAAAGCTCTCACCCAGTCAAAAGATCAGGGCTAGATCCAACACCGTTTTTTAGCTCACTGCACCATCCCAGTTTCAGAACCTGGCTGTATGCAAATTAGTCTGTTCCTGTCCCAGTGCATGATGGGAACAGGACAAACCAAACTACAGACGCCAATTCTTACACTGGGAAGGAAACAAGCTCCCGGGGACCGGTTTCTGGCATTACAGCCGTCTTCGGCCCGGTTTGCTTGAATCCTGATGGTGCAATGAGCAAGGGTCTCACATCTGAGAATACCCTTCCACGCTTAGGGTGGACAAAAATATTTACAAAAAGGGGTGGTGAGGGACAGAGTCTCTGAATTAAGCAGAAAGCTCTCACCCAGTCAAAAGATCAGGGCTAGATCCAACACCGTTTTTTAGCTCACTGCACCATCCCAGTTTCAGAACCTGGCTGTATGCAAATTAGTCTGTTCCTGTCCCAGTGCATGATGGGAACAGGACAAACCAAACTACAGAAGCCAATTCTTACACTGGGAAGGAAACAAGCTCCCGGGGACCGGTTTCTGGCATTACAGCCGTCTTCGGCCCGGTTTGCTTGAATCCTGATGGTGCAATGAGCAAGGGTCTCACATCTGAGAATACCCTTCCACGCTTAGGGTGGACAAAAATATTTACAAAAAGGGGTGGTGAGGGACAGAGTCTCTGAATTAAGCAGAAAGCTCTCACCCAGTCAAAAGATCAGGGCTAGATCCAACACCGTTTTTTAGCTCACTGCACCATCCCAGTTTCAGAACCTGGCTGTATGCAAATTAGTCTGTTCCTGTCCCAGTGCATGATGGGAACAGGACAAACCAAACTACAGAAGCCAATTCTTACACTGGGAAGGAAACAAGCTCCCGGGGACCGGTTTCTGGCATTACAGCCGTCTTCGGCCCGGTTTGCTTGAATCCTGATGGTGCAATGAGCAAGGGTCTCACATCTGAGAATACCCTTCCACGCTTAGGGTGGACAAAAATATTTACAAAAAGGGGTGGTGAGGGACAGAGTCTCTGAATTAAGCAGAAAGCTCTCACCCAGTCAAAAGATCAGGGCTAGATCCAACACCGTTTTTTAGCTCACTGCACCATCCCAGTTTCAGAACCTGGCTGTATGCAAATTAGTCTGTTCCTGTCCCAGTGCATGATGGGAACAGGACAAACCAAACTACAGAAGCCAATTCTTACACTGGGAAGGAAACAAGCTCCCGAGGACCGGTTTCTGGCATTACAGCCGTCTTCGGCCCGGTTTGCTTGAATCCTGATGGTGCAATGAGCAAGGGTCTCACATCTGAGAATACCCTTCCACGCTTAGGGTGGACAAAAATATTTACAAAAAGGGGTGGTGAGGGACAGAGTCTCTGAATTAAGCAGAAAGCTCTCACCCAGTCAAAGGATCAGGGCTAGATCCAACACCGTTTTTTAGCTCACTGCACCATCCCAGTTTCAGAACCTGGCTGTATGCAAATTAGTCTGTTCCTGTCCCAGTGCATGATGGGAACAGGACAAACCAAACTACAGAAGCCAATTCTTACACTGGGAAGGAAACAAGCTCCCGGGGACCGGTTTCTGGCATTACAGCCGTCTTCGGCCCGGTTTGCTTGAATCCTGATGGTGCAATGAGCAAGGGTCTCACATCTGAGAATACCCTTCCACGCTTAGGGTGGACAAAAATATTTACAAAAAGGGGTGGTGAGGGACAGAGTCTCTGAATTAAGCAGAAAGCTCTCACCCAGTCAAAAGATCAGGGCTAGATCCAACACCGTTTTTTAGCTCACTGCACCATCCCAGTTTCAGAACCTGGCTGTATGCAAATTAGTCTGTTCCTGTCCCAGTGCATGATGGGAACAGGACAAACCAAACTACAGAAGCCAATTCTTACACTGGGAAGGAAACAAGCTCCCGGGGACCGGTTTCTGGCATTACAGCCGTCTTCGGCCCGGTTTGCTTGAATCCTGATGGTGCAATGAGCAAGGGTCTCACATCTGAGAATACCCTTCCACGCTTAGGGTGGACAAAAATATTTACAAAAAGGGGTGGTGAGGGACAGAGTCTCTGAATTAAGCAGAAAGCTCTCACCCACTATAGGTGTGGCAGGGTATACTCAGACATGAGTCCCTTTCTCACTGCTCCATCAGGATTCAAGCAAGCCGGGCCGAAGAAGGCTGAAATGCCAGAAACCGGTCCCCGGTAGCTTGTCTCCTTTCTGGTGAAGAATTGGCTTGGTAGTTTAGTCTGCCCTGTTCCCATGATGCACTGGGCCAGGGACAGACTGATTTGCATATAGCCAGGTTCTGAGCTGGGATGGGGCAGTGAGATAAATAACGGTGATGGATCAAGCCCTGATCTTTGGACTGGGTAAGAGTGGTCTGTTTAACTCAGACACTCTGTTCATCACCACCCCCTTTTTGTAAATCGTTTTTGGCCACTATAGGTGTGGCAGGGTATACTCAGACATGAGTCCCTTTCTCACTGCTCCATCAGGATTCAAGCAAGCCGGGCCGAAGAAGGCTGAAATGCCAGAAACCGGTCCCCGGTAGCTTGTCTCCTTTCTGGTGAAGAATTGGCTTGGTAGTTTAGTCTGCCCTGTTCCCATGATGCACTGGGCCAGGGACAGACTGATTTGCATATAGCCAGGTTCTGAGCTGGGATGGGGCAGTGAGATAAATAACGGTGATGGATCAAGCCCTGATCTTTGGACTGGGTAAGAGTGGTCTGTTTAACTCAGACACTCTGTTCATCACCACCCCCTTTTTGTAAATCGTTTTTGGCCACTATAGGTGTGGCAGGGTATACTCAGACATGAGTCCCTTTCTCACTGCTCCATCAGGATTCAAGCAAGCCGGGCCGAAGAAGGCTGAAATGCCAGAAACCGGTCCCCGGTAGCTTGTCTCCTTTCTGGTGAAGAATTGGCTTGGTAGTTTAGTCTGCCCTGTTCCTATGATGCACTGGGCCAGGGACAGACTGATTTGCATATAGCCAGGTTCTGAGCTGGGATGGGGCAGTGAGATAAATAACGGTGATGGATCAAGCCCTGATCTTTGGACTGGGTAAGAGTGGTCTGTTTAACTCAGACACTCTGTTCATCACCACCCCCCCCCTTTTTGTAAATCATTGTAATATGGCTGGCGGTGTCTCATAGACACCGCCACCATATTAATCATTTTCCGCCCCGTCCGCAATGCGACCGGGGCGGAAAAGTGGCGGGCGGTGTTCCCTATGTTGCGGTCCCCCCGCCATTGTAATGTGGCGGAGGGGAGGGTGGTGGGCGGTAATTTCTGTCAGGCGGATCGCCACCGCCACCATGGCGGTGGCGATCCGCCCGACATCCTAATGGAACCCTTTGTGTGTTCATTACTTTCCGAACTCATCCAGCAGCGTCTATGTGTTGTTGCTGCAGGTCTGCATTACTCTCATGGTGCTTCTGACCTGGTTCGTCCTCTGTCCGTCTCCACCACCCAAAAAATCTGAGTGCAATTCAGGGTGTCTGGCATTGCCTATATCATTCTGTTTATACGCCTAGCCTAATTCATCCAACTGCCCATTTATTGGCTGCTTCCGCAGGCCCCTTTTTTTCTTTTCTACGTAATCTGTTTCTCTCAGCCACTGCTCAGCACTTCACCACTCTCCTTTAGGTAGTGAGGAGGAGGGGAGAGAATTTCCAGCAAGTAGGTATTTTCTTGACTAAACCATCCAGCCTGCCTCTGCTAGGTTGTGTATTGTATGTCTGGTTTGTGAGTGTCAGGGGCTGAGGGGGTTCCAGGAGGCAGAGTGAGTCAGCACAAGGCTGAATAGACCGATCTGCATTGAAAATGGTGGGAGGAGTAGCACCTGGGCCTGTCCCTGGCTTCCACAATGCTGGCTCCACCTCCTGTGGTGCGTCTGATGACTCTGGCCCACACCGATAAAGGTAGAAGTTGTGCAGTGGCAGAATGCACCCAGAACTGGTTCGGACTAGGTACAGACACCATCTGCCTTCAGGGGCAAACAATTTGTGTTTATAAAAAGGGGAACCCAGATCCCAGAACTTTAGGTCACTTCTGGACATCAAGACTGACCTTTTGCCAAGGAGAAGAACCACAGAATCTGCAGGAGTTTTTGAATTCCCCTGTGCCAGTGTGATTCTTTCTAGGGTTGGCCTGCAGTGGTTTCTTTATTGCCAAGGAAAGGAGATAGACTTTTATTTGCAACTTTCATCATCTTGAAGAAGAATCTCCAAGGGCTTGAACTGTGCTTGCCTCCTGATGAAGTCTCAGGGATACAAGACTTCACCACAAGCTCCCCACTGAATTTCCTTGCTGGGAATTCTGTCTGCAGAAGCCTGTGTGTTGTTGGGAGCTGGAAGCGTGACTCAACAAGAAGAAGTGTATAGCATCCACAGCACATCATCGGAGAAGCGTGCCGCCACCGCAAGGGTCGCCGTCCCATCACCGGAGAATCGTGTCTCCGTCACAGCTGTGTGTCGTCACATCACTGGAGAAGCATGTTGCAGGGCCTGTTGCGGCTCCAAAGTTACAGTCTCACCACACGGCTGTGGGGCGTACACGCATCTCCTTCACGTTGTCACATCACATCAAGGGCGCCATCTTCTCGCATTGCACCGAATCGTTGCATCGCATCGAGGTGCCATCTTGTCGCATCGCAATCGGGATGCACCAGGAGATCATCGCATCACCTCATCTCCGGTAAGGAACAGACACATCACCTATTTTGCACAAGCACTGAAGAACAGACGCATCGCCTCCCCCGAAGCAAGGAACCAACACATTGTTCTCCGTGCAAAGCTTTTTTTTTCTATCTTGCGTGATGCATCCAGAGGTACTTTGTGAGAAGCATGTCGCATTTACAATCTAAAGTGAACTGAGTTATTTCTACCATCCTAAAGTCATTTTCTTAACCCCTTCGTTGCTCATGACGGAACGGTTCCGTCATGATGCACAGTGGAGCTGTTCTGATGACGGAACCGTTCCGTCATGACCACACCCATTACCATTATACTTCAGCACCGGAGGGGAATATGGTTAGCAGCGATGAGGTTAATACTGTATTGTGGATTTATGTTGTTAGGGTCTTTGTTAAGTCTATATAAACAATGCTTATTTTTATAAAACCTGTGTTGTGTCCATTTGTAGTGTTTTCACTGTATTACTGTATGTGTTCACAAATGCCCTTACACACTGCATCTGAGATAAGCCTTCCTGCTTGTGCCAAGCTACCACAGGGTTGAGCAGGGGTTATTTTAGAAGTGTAGCCCCCTTACTCTGACTAGAATCAAGGGTCCCTATTTGGACAAAGGTGCATGCCATCGCCAACTAGAGACCCCCAGTTCTAACATTTGTGGCAGCGGTGGGATTCTGAATTTGCATCTGTGACTCATATACAGTAATTGGTGTACACTACTATTGAGTGCAGACCAAACGCAACCACATACATTTTGGTAGAATTTTTTCTCTTGGAACTGTTATTTTGCTAAAGACTCCCAATTTTTATTGCATGAGCAAAACAGCATCCAGCGCATCTATGGATCTAGATTTTGAGGAAGATAGGGTGGATACCTACACTATGAAATAGCTGAAACACTTCTGTAAAAAAAGTAAAGTTGCAACTCCAGGCCTCACAAAGAAAGATGAGTTCCAAATGACGCGGAGGGCCTGGGTGGAAGCTAGAAATGCCCCCAAACACGTGGAAGGGGTTGAGAATACAAAGGGGCAGCTATATGGGCCGTTGGGTCCAGCCGGGGAGAGAGTACCTTCCCCGCCAGGCGGCAGTGTTTCTTCCAAGGGCCTGTCCCCAGGAAAGATATATATAATGGAGCTAACCAACCTCAAGATGGCTGGTCAAAATGTACGTTTGTGAAGTGGTGTATGTATGTTGTGTCTACAGCATTTGGATCCTTTAAAATGGTACGATCATCATCATCAGGGTGAGCTTAAAAGTAGACCTGAGTTGTTACTACGATACATATAAAATGACATACATAAATGAAAAAGACAAACAAAAATAAGTTAAATACTAAGCAAAGAACACCACAGAAATATATAGACTGTGATAAGTACATACATAGAACATTCTATAAATAATGAGCCAGAACATTTTTGCAAACCACCTATGCTACTTAGATAAACGGAAGACCAGGCCAGCAAGGAAAACCAATGAAGACCATGTGCAGTGCAAACAATTTACAATATTTGTCGAAATAAGGAGAACATTCCCCCCACCTAAAAAAATCTCAAATCAAATTAGTTTTATTCGATTGAAAACTAATATCATAAAAGCATACAAACACATTATATCAGATACAAAATTAAAAACAGACATGCATGATAAATGCTAACAAATGCAAACACAATAATATATATATATATATATATATATATATATATATATATATATATTCACTGAAAAAACCATAGGTTTGACACCAGTTATAGTTAGCTGGAAATTTTACTGACATAAAACCATTGAAATTCACACGTTATAGTTAGTTGGACTCACTATAACTTGCGCGTGTAATGCACTGCTGATGACATCACATATTACATCACTCATGACATGGTCAGTGTCAATGAAAACCCCACCCATTTCCTTAATTTCTTCTTTCACTTTGGAGACAGCAAGACCTGTTTTTTTCTGTCCTACCATTTTGTTCAAAGAATGGCAGCTAGACCATCCAGCAGTAGTGAGGACTCAGATGGCTTCATTCAGGAAGAGCCTCCTAAGCCCAAGATCAAGGAGCATTTTATTTGGAAATTTTTTTCAATACCTGAAGGATTTAAAAAGGTGAATGCTCCCAAAGTAGAATGCCAAATCTGCCATACTGTGCTTTCCCGAGGAGACCCAAAAAGGAAGTACAGTTTTGGCAATTCGACAATGATTCGCCACGTCCAACGCAGGCCCCCCCAGAACTATGCCCGGGAGAGTGTCCGAGACCTGGCACGTAATCCCCCAAGGGATGGTGCCTCTACATCTTCAGGAGGACCCACAACATCAGGGAGAGGACGTGCAGCGGAATTGGAGATGATTCCGAACATGCAACCTATTTTTAGTGACATTGCTATAAAATGCAAGCAATGCGATGAACTGCTTTGCTATGGTGAGCAGACCATCAAGCTCATTGCACGAAAGAGGCAAGAACACCGCTTCCTTCCCCAGCCCTAATTTTTCCCCTTTTTTTGCTCCTGTTGAGCAGTTTTGTTTTTGTTCTGAAAAAAACAACAAAAAGAAAAAAAAAACAGTTCTTTTTAGAACTACCTCCAAATTATAAAAAAAGGCTAAATTTTTTTAAAACTCTGTCATTCTTTTTTCCCCTTGGTACGCTCCCCGGTGCGCTCCCCGGTGGGCGTACCAGGCGCTCCCCGCGTGAAAATAAAAAAAAAGTTACATTTTTTTGGCCCCGCGGGGCCCTTTTATGGCCCCCACATCAAACCTAGGGGGTCAGGGGGGGTCTACTCTGCCCCCTTATGGTCATTTCCCCCTTTGTTTTTGCCACCTCTTGTGTCTCGATTCTACCGAGACACAAGATGGCGGCCGCTCCGGACTGTTTCGAATGTTTACAGACACCCGAGAGCCAATCAGCTTTCCGTGCGCAAGTCGCGTAGCGCGCCCGATGCGCTCCCCGGTGCGCGTACCGGGGCGCTGCCATAGATAACCTAAATTACTCAAAATCCACTGGCGCACATATCTTGAGACATAGCAAAGGCACATCGGGCTACCAGTCCCTACAATTTTGCCAAGTTTGGTGGAAATCCATTCAGCCGTTCGGGCTAAAAGTGAGTTTGACCACCCTATGGAAATTAACATGGGGAAAACACGTTTTGGGACCCCCCTTTTATCTCGGACCCCGCTTGACGAATCCCACCCAAACTTTCAGGGAAGGACCGGAGCTCAACGAGGCAAATTTGAGGATATTTTCAGGCAGATTCGTCAACAGGCGCCAAAGGTATTCCAAATAGAATTATGAGATTTTGCATTGAAAAAAATCCTAACTATAACTACCTACTGCCGACCGCCAGTAGGTTTTATATATATATATATATATATATATATATATATATATATATATATATATATATATATATATATATATATATATATATATATATATATATATATATATATATATTCTCCACAGATTCTTTCCAAAGCTGCAAACACGGATACGGACCCAAAGTAGGTGCAAGTGAAGTTTATTGTTGTTGCTTCAAGTCGCCATGACGCGGTTCGCGCTGCCCCGAGCGCTTGATCACATGGCACAGCCAAAATTCAAGACATTGGTTAAATAAGCCTCTTAACTAGTCACATGTTGCTGCCTACAACTCAAATGGAAATAGAAAAGTTACGCAGTTACGAACTACATACATTTCCTAAAGTTTAGAATGATGTTGAATAAAATACATTATTAACGTTGTGGTTAAAAACATGTAAAGATAAAATTACTTTTCGTATCAAAACAATGTCATGACAGAACAATTGATTAGTGCAAAACAAGTGTTTAAAATCGAATGTTTCTTTATAGTTTAAGAAGTAGTTGTTGATTTGCAGCGTTACAAAGTGCAAACTGCAATATTTCCATTTGTACATTGGAATTGGTTTCTCTTTTTATGTCAGTTTAATAGATTTTATTTTAATCATTTGTGTTTCACCCATTGCAAGAAAAACCTGTCAAGTGGCAATGGAGCCCCATTGCCTACTGTGCCACTAATTTATGGGTTCAATAAAATAAAGTAAAGTGCATCATGCTTTAGAGCCATATGACGGGAGTCGTTACTGAAGGTCTAATATCGGTTTAAATACCAGTGTCACCTCCTATAGATGAGAGGTGCATCTTACATCCCCATATAGTAGTATGAGTGGATGCCTATCGATTGGTATCGATTTAAATAACTACTCAGTCTCCCCAACTGGAGGTTTTAAATTAGAAGTGTATAGGAGATTCTCATCAGAAATAATTGGATGGGCTAGAAAGGAAAGGAAAAAACCTTTCCCATAGATATCACTACATTATCTGTAATAAATACTAGCAAAATCAATGATTCATCAATACGCCAAAAAGAATTAAAACCTTTAAAATGGTTTAATAATGGCTAAAAAATGAGTTCATTGTTATAGTTTCCAAATTGCAAACAATAGATTCATAGATAAGGGAAAACCTTAATCCCCGATGTAAATAAATATTTGTTAATAAATATTTAAAAGCCCATAAAACGATATTAAATTCAATCTATCTATCACCTAAAAAAGCTCATATTTCGTCATATGTGACGCCTAGGGGAATGCCCATTACAAACATGTAAACAAATCCTCTGTGATATTAAGACCAGAAGGATGTTTGGTGTTTAGCTCTAATATGTAACTGGTCTCGAGGCGGCGTAATTTTTCCTCCCTGTTGCCTCCCCGTCTGCTCGCCGGAACACAGTCTAATACAAAGTATTTTAAAATTGCTTTTAGAATCATGTTTGGCTTTAAAATGTCTTGCCACAGGATATGTATTGTCCTGGATATATATATATATCTATATCTATTGCTCCAACTCTCCTTCACTTCTTTACCTGAACTCGAACAGACAAGCGTGGACCCAATCTTTTTCAGTGCATTATTTTATTTCGCCAATGCCGCCATAGCGCGTTTCGGGAGATCCCTCCCTTGATCACATAACAACTCTTCTCTTTTTCCTACGCTTTTTAAAGTGCAAGTGCAGTGCAACCTTCCATAAACATAGAGGAAATACTACCAGTTAATGCAATTCCTTGGTAATCTTTTCATGAAATACAATTTCATATATATATATATATATATTGCATCTCAGAGTAACAGGGTCATTGCAAATGTACAAACATTTCTCATGATAAATCACTAATAATAAATTAGAAGACATAATACAACAAATCAAAAGTGTGGATAATGATTGTAAAAACAAATACGCAGGGCAACATTGTGCAAATTTAGGTTCACGCGGACAGCGTAAGAATATGCTCTTCCTCAAGTCTTTATACAATTTACAAAAAAACAACATGCATGGAACTTTGATCTGACAATTTGTCACAAGTGCATTTAACAAGTGTCCTAGATGAATTGTTTACAGTAGGAAAAGTTATCAACTGCTGGAATACATTTTGCCTAAAACGTGTTCAAATAAACCTGTGCTTGGCATTCTGCACAAAGTTAAGATATGGTTCTATGCCGTAAGTACCCAGCATCGTTTGATTTTTAATAACACTGAGTTTTATACCTCTGAGGGCCTCAAGCAAGGAAGAACAAGCCTGTTTCAAACCTTTTGCTAGTTTGCACCAGTGTAACGGGGGGTTTAAGTACTCTGGATGTCCCAAATCAAAACAGAGCAGTTTTTACATAATTTAGCTATGGAATTTGGAAGACCAAACATGATTTAATCCCTAATGACCTCTCAATTAAGTATAGTATCATCAGAAATCCAGATTTTATACCAGAGCAGGGTTGGCTGAATTCTAGCTGCAGCTATTAAACTAGCATTGACATCGCCAATATGTCTCGCCTATGGGACCTTATAAGTGTTTAACAATGCAGCAGTTGATGTTGTTGCACCAATGATATTGTGCTAGATAACTAAACAGGCGAGACCTATTGGCTATGCCAATGCTTGTCTAAAGTTGCCCTGCTCTTCTTTTCCAAGAACACCTTCATAGTCACAAAGAGCTTGTACGCCAGTACATATAATGGTAAAAGTGAAGTGACTTAGTTGAAAATCGAGAACCGATTGAAATTCACCCTCATGAAATGGGGCCGGTTAACAGTGCCCACTTCACATAGAACATAACCTGTTAGCATGACTCTTCCTCGGGGAGCCAATGAGATAGCTCAGTGAGTCAAACACTTTAGTTGAAATTGCTCGTCATTCTCATGTCTCAGAAGAGTTTACAGCTCTCACCAACAACCGGCCTACAGCCCTATGCAGGCCGATGACACCTGCAAAATAAGGAAACCGCCTCTTTATGTTAGGCACTGGAGGGTCCTTTCTTGTCAGCCAGTGAACCGTGGTCCTCAGAGGACATTCCTTACTTTAACAGATAGCAATGTGAAATAAATCTCACCCCTTGCCCTCCCACCACACTGCTGGGGGCTGACAGAGAGAGAGTCCAACAAACCAGATGCCCACGGTCTAGAAAGGTAATTTTATTTATTTATCGGAGTGCTTTTTTTTGAGCTGGTACAGGGCACATTTAAATAATACTAACTTCTGTTTATTTAGCGCCTCATACTGCACTGGCGACTACAGCTGCCTAGATTCCCACGTCCATGCGCGACGATCTGCTCAGGTTTTCACTACAAGCACAGGAATGGCCTAGGTGAATACACAGTCCACGGGACAGACATGGACTATTGGCATTCTTGCACGTTTGGCATTCCCCTTGCGGGAGCGAGCAGCGGCGCCATCTGTTTAGAAAGCGTGAGCAAGATAATTGAAAACAGATGGCACCGCTGCTCGCTCCCGCAAGGGAAATGCCAATCATGCACGAGTGCCAATAGAGAACAGTGCAAAACATGCACGAGTTAGAGCAAAAGTCCTGAGCGATTCCAAAAGGTCCCCTCCTAAGCAGGCTTGCACGCTATGTAGGTGGGATCTAAAAAGGAACCCTGAGTACTGAGTCATAAACAACTAAGGAACAACTCTGAGGAACTGACAAGAGGTTCCTGAGAAAGGAATTTTCCAATAGTTGGAGAGGTTGACTGTTGCTCTACTCCCCTACACTGACCCCATATAAAGCAGTCTGTAAACGCGATTATAGATGGTTAACATTTCCTTAGGTGGCTCCTTACTTAGTTTTGTCATAAAGTTAGAGCACTGTAATGGCTTTCTTTAAATATAATTTTCTGGTGCTAATCACCTGTTTCCAGGATCCATGTTTGTCAAATAAAATGGGCAAATAAGAAAAGGACAAAGTATAGTTATTCTTCGCTTAGTGCCCCCGATCATAAACCCACGTCATTTTGGGGATCCCCTCTCACATTTATTATAAAAGAGTTATCTAAATTTACTTAAAGCCCTAGGTGCTGCATATAACCTACAAAACAAGAAATTGGCTGTTGCAGGCCCAAGGTTGTGCGGGCCATAATAACGGCATTGTCTGCATATAAGAGAGCCGTAATTGGACGATGATCGATTAGTGAGAGATCAGTGCAGTTATCTACTAAAACGTTCCAGAAACGATTAATGTATAGGGTGAAACAGATAGGGGGCAAGAACGCACACCTGTCTAACTTCCCTCTCTATGTTAAAAGGATGGGAGCATTCTCCCCATAGGCTGTATCAGACCCTGGCCATACTCCCCGAATTCAACTCCCTCAAGAACTGAGTTATAGGTGGGTCCACTAAAAACTCTGTCGTGATGACCCACAGCTTATCATGCAGAACGAAATTGAATCTGTTCAATAAGTCAAAAAAGGCTAAAAGCATATTACTCTGCTTGATCTGTGTATACTTCTCAATTAAAAGGTTGAGATTAAGTCCCTGTTCTATTATCCCAAGACCACTACGGAAAACAAATTGTCAATCAGATAAAATCTCATTGCTTGCAGCCCACTCCGTCTGTACAAAATAATTTGGACCACAACTTTCACCAGAGAGTCAAGCCATGAGATTGGGCGAAAAACTGGTAAAGAACGATCTCCCTTCTTATATATTGGAACAATAAGCGACCTTGACCATGTGGTCAAAAAATCTGAACTGCAGAACGCTCCCAGAACCTGGTTTAATAAAGGGCGCAGAAGAGGAACATTTGCCTTGAAAAGGTCATCGGGAATACCGTCGGGGCCTGGTGCTTTCCCGCCCTTACTAGTCATAAGAGCCCAATTAACTTCCTCTAAAGAAAATATGAGACTAGAGATACTGCGGGGGGAGGGGTTCAACTGTATCAGCTTCCAAATCATGTGGTATTATGTCTGCAGACATCTTATTAGGATTTGAATTCATGTTTTCAAAATGAGTTACCCACTCAGTTTCATAGATGGCAACTTCAAGTCTTGGGGCGCTCTCTTCTCTCAGGTAAGGGCTATTTTTCAAATGCCAAAACGCTGCACTATCTTTAAGGCTAGTTTGGAGGAGGGACTCCCATACTTTATCCTTTAGGCTTTTTTTTTCCTCCCCGTCAAACCTGATCTATATTTGCGTCTCCTCACCTGCACTTCGTGTGCACACCTTGGGCCTAAATGAGGGGTTTCTTAAGACATTTGTGAGCCTTGGTGCAAATAGTGTCTATCCTGTATAGGCTGTTGCCTGGTGGCAGATACACCTTCCTTAATCCCATATGTTATGATAAGGACTGCCTTGATAATGCTGCCAAAGCTAGCTTTGTTGTCCAGACATATTTCAAACGCTGTTTTATGTATGCAAACCAACCTTTCTAAAAAGCAGTTAGAATTGATCTGCTACCTATGTAGTGTAAGGCCATTGCATGTGGAAAGCTCTGTATTATCAACTAGACATGATGTAGCAGGCTTAGACCCGCTAATCAATTGATTCAAATTAAAAGCTACACTTTGAGCATAGTGATCGCTCAAGGAGATACTATGTGTGGTAAAATTAGATATCTATGAAGAATGCCTGTAGGAGGATATTATATAATTAATGATATTATCCCCTCTACCATTAAAAGTGCACGTAAAAGCAGTACAGCGGACACAAACTTCAATACAAAGCCACGATTATATTTCAACAACATTTCACTTAATTTATCACCATTACTAGTTATACATGAAGTGGGTGAGCAGCCTCATGGGAGCCGGGGTAAGGAAGGTCAGTGCAATCTGTTGCAGCAGGGTTATGTGTCACGGACAGAAAGTGTGAAAGAAAGAAATAAGGAGAGATCTAAGACGATAGAGAGTCTGATGTACAGTGGATCCTGGGCAGTGGGATTACTGAAAGGTAGAATCATGTGCCGGCCGGTTCAAAAGAGAAGTCTATTGAAAGTAGGAGCCCATAAGTTAAATGACCTGGAACTAAACTGTGCAAACAAATGGAGGGTAAGAGAATGCAGGAGAGTAGGATACCTGGAAATAGGTCTGTCTTTCGTACAGGCAATAAGCGATACAAAGTAAGCCCAGTTTGGTCTGTACATGTAGATAGTGCTGAATTGTGGATCGGTCGCCTACGCCAGTGATCCGGATCTGTATATAAAACAAGATGCTGAGATCTGTGGCTGGTAGAGCAAGCACAACCGGGCGTGGAGAGCAGTCCTTGAATTCCAAGCCCTCCCTTGTTCCTTGAAATATAGTTTGCCCAATCAGACGATTGCAAGCGTTCAGGTGTATTACTTACTTGAACAGTGGACTTTTGGTGTCTTTTATAGACAGTCCGTATGTCAGATCACACCCCAACTTAGATGAGTACATATCTTTTTTTAGAACCAATAACTCCTCTCCTACGCTAACCTCCAATCTTTCTGAACGATTTGAAAAATGCAATAAGAAATACACTAGACTGCAATTTATGGTGAAAATGCTGACAAAGTGTCTTAAATTAGATACTATCCAACTTGGCCTTGAAGTTTTAAATATTCCAGAAGTCTTCAACAAGGACAAGAAATACAGACCGGTCTTCAGTTACTTAGGGACCACGTGTTCCCGGCATTTGATGGTCATAGGTATAGATAACACACTTCAGCACTCCTAGAAACTCCTGAAAGAGTTTTCAAAGTTAGAGAAACAGATCAAAGAATAAGACTAAATAACCAATACTAATCTACACTTAAAAAAATGAGAATACAATAAGTGAATTCAAAAAAGAAATTTAACAAAATGAAAAAAGACATTGGTAATAACAAATTAGAAAAAACATATCCATACCTAAACAACTATTTATATAATGACAGAAATTATTCAAACACCAGTCAAAGTTGTCCTTGGGGAAGATTTAGCTAACAAAACAAAGTTGTGACTTTTTCCAATACCTCTGAAGACTCAGAAGAAAACACTGATCACGGGAATGCCAATTAGAGCGGTTTTCACTCTCCATTTTACAATTCTTTTTCAAATCTGAAATCATTCTGACTCATACCAAACCTTTTTACAGTCACATACTAATGTGGAAGCGCCTTATTGACATGTTTCTTGTATAGCGAGGAGGGAGAGGCGCACTTAATAAATTCATCAACTGGTTGAATGTTTAATGATAAAACTCCGATTCACTTCAGGCTGCAATTGTTCTGAAATGCCAGTCCTTCACCTCGTGATAAAAAGGGAGAATGGTGAACCCTAGCCTATTCTGTACCGTAAACTGCCAGAGTAAAATACTCGCTTATCTTTCACAAGCCACCACCCTCGAGCTTTGTGCGCTTCTCTTCCATATTCCAAATCAGGAGAAATTGAAAGCAGATGTTTTTAATGAAGCCGAAATAATTGTCAGAAAAACTAATAGCCAGAGGTTGCCCTGGTGAGATAACATCTTTGAAAACGGCATGGTACTGTCCAAGGAGGACTTTACTCAGCCCTAATCGAAAGGAGAACAAACTAGAACTTGTTATCACATTTTTTGCCCATTTCAAACAGGCATACAGTGTATTCTTTTAAAAAAGTTTTTTTAATAGAATTTTGTATTGATAGTAAAAATTCAACAATCACCCTTTACTGATATACAGTCACACTACCCTCAGGAAACTGCCACAGTGTAATCATTGGTGAACAATGCAATGTATATCTCCCAAAAAAAAACCTTCCCTCCCTACACCGATAGCATTTCAGTCCGGGTAGCAATTTAGTGTGAAGATATTCTGTGATAAACCTAACTCAACAATATGGGTAGTATGACATTTACCCCACAGTCGAGTCCATCTCCTTCCCCTGTAGCAGGTCTTCCAGAGAATAGTAGGAAATCTATTTACCCCATGTTTTATAGAACTTTCTGGTGCAGCCCCTGTTAAGATGGCACCCTCTCTGCTATCATGTACATGTCCATAGCATTTCTCCATTCTTGAGCCGCAGGGCTCTCCGCTGATGCCCAGTGATGGGCTATATCCCTCCTAAACTGAATTTTTGGCAAATCTGTGTCACAGGGGATCCCCAAAACAATAAACCTAGGGTCCATTGGAAGGGTTCACTCAGTCACAGCACGGTGCTCCCTCATGATTGCTCTCCATTATATTTGGCTTCTGGGGCAACTCCAAACTGTATGAAAGAAGGAGCCTTCGGTGGCAGCACACTGTATGCTGGAGGGATCAGACGCTCTTCCCCATGGCGTGAAGCCACCTCCTATCATAGTAGACTCTATGCAGGACTTTAAAGTGAATCATCCAAAGCTGTGATTTTATTGCTACTTCATGAGGATGCATCAGGGCTGCCTCCCAATCACTATCCTCCATGTCCCCAGCATCTATCTTCCATTTCCCTCTTGAACCTTTCAGCTTATCAGGTTTAATATTGGGAAGCAGTCGATATGTGGATGAGATCGCTCCTCTCCCCAAGCCCTCCATAAGGAGGCGGCGCCTTCCCTTAAACTGTGCAAATTCCAGGATTAACTCCCTCATCTGACCAAGCATGTTTGAGCTGCGCATATTTAAAAAATTGGGTGTCATGCATACCATATTCGCACTTCAATTAATCGAACCACATAAGGTCGTCCCCTTCCAGTAGATCTCCTGTTTTGGCGATCCCAATCAAATCCCAGGCCCTGAAACCTTTCAGTTTATCAAGTTCGGCCAACCATTTGTCTTCCCACAATGGTGTTTCCCTGGTGGGCCTGTTGTACCATCTTATAGCTTCCGTAACCCTGATCCAGCACTCTACTTCCACCTTGGGGGCAGGGAGGAGGCATGAGGTCCCTCGACCCCCATATAGAGTGAAGCCAGGATTGGTGAGTCTACTGGAAGCGTTCTAGGCTAAACGTGGAGTGATCTGAGAGGGCATAAACCAGTCATTGACGTTAATAAGATGGAAGTCCCAGTAATATCCCTGAATATCGGGTAGGGCATGCCACCGTTGTATGGGTTACACTGGAGTATGGCAAGGCAATCCTGGAGTCATTACCATCCCAGAACAATGTACAGAAGTCCCCTGCTATCCCAGCGAAAATATCTGGGGTAATCAGATAAAACGTGTGTTGGTGGGCATATAGTAGCTTGAGTAGCACTATTATTTTGACCATCGCGGCTCTCCCCAGCAATGTGAGAGGGAGCCCTTTCTATCTACCCATGTCCTCTCAGCAATTGTGATAGCCCTTCCCATGTTACATTCATGGCTTGTCTCTTTGTGGAGGGTCAGGAATTCACCCAAGTACTTGGATCCCATAGTGATGCATATCGATTTCTGAGGGAGGGGGAGGGCTAAGTCAACACCCTACGGAAAGTACAGAAGTGACTTACTCCAGTTTGCCCGGTATCCAGAGTACCCTTGTATTCATCCACTACTTCAAATTCAGGGGAAGAGATGACAAAGGTTGAGTCACATAAAGGAGAATATCATCAGCATAGCGGGATATGTTTTCCCCCTCTAAGGCTACCCCACCCCGTATACAAAACCCATGAATACCTGGGTGTTAGCGGATTGTACATGCCAGTGATTCTATTGTGAAGGCAAAGAGTGGAGAAGAGGGAGGACATTCCTGTTGTGTCCCTCGGCCTATGGCAAATCCAGTGGGCATCACCCCATTTACCCTCGCAGATGCCCTTGGTGCCTGATATAGTAATGTTACCCATTTCCTGAAACTGGGATCAAAGCCAAATGTTATTACTGTGAGCTCTAGAAAAGGCCAATGCACGGCATCAAACGCTTTCTCTGCATCTAATGCCAGTAGGACATGTGGCTCAGAACGCCTCAGTACGTCATTGATCCAATTGTGGGCATGTCTCAGGTTGTAGCGAGTTTATCTGCTGGGCATGAAGCCTGATTGACCCATATGTACAAGCGGTGTTTTGGTGTCTAATAACCTGTTAGCTAAGATAGTCGCCAATATTTTGACCTCGATGTTCAACAGAGAAATTGGGCGATATGAGGCACATTGGTCCCTGGACTTATCTTTATGGATGACAACTATAGTCGCCTTCTGAAGGTTTGGAAGGAGAGCGCCAATCTGGTTGGCTTCTAGGAACATATCTAGGAGCCGAGGACCTGGGAGATCAGCATATTTCTTATAGAATTCAGTTGGATCCCATAACACGTAGAACTGGGCAGTGGACCCAAAGACAGCTCCAGCACTCAAACCTTTATATCTCTACAATCATAGAAGATCCTGTGTGCACCACTCTGTATGCACATTTTGCCCATAGAGTACTCCCCACACTGGGGAAAAATACATACAAATACAAAGACCAGAGTTCCATCACATATGACTGGAAAAACCAATATAAACACTTAATTATTAAAAAAATTAATAACAGTAATTCTTGAATTGTCTGGTAATATTATTTATGAGTGCCTCATATTGAAATTCATAAAACACCAGCCAACGTGTTTCGTCCACTAAGCAATGGACTTCTTCAGGGCACAAAATTCAATTATATCTACTGAATTTTCTGCTCTGAAGAAGACTGGCAGTCAAGACTTAGCAGGCCAAGAGTAAGCACCTACCGTCACCAAGCATCGAGGGGGCACCAGGAGGAGAGAAGAGGGCACTAGGGCTAGAATATCAGGAAGTTGATGGGGGGGTGGGGGGAGGGGCCCGAGCGGAGCTCTGGGATTAGGCGATTTGCTCCATCACTATCTTCCGTACAGTGTATTCTTAAGCATTGGTATATGTTAAATGCCGGTGATCTTACACTTGAGAGGGCTATCTTCACATTCCGTAAAAAGGTAAAAACAAAGATTATTGAATTTGTGCAGCTCTACCATGTTACAATCCTAATTGCACAATCAATGACCTCTGTGCATTACCCCCATTAATTAGGCACTCAAATGTGGCTAATATAGTATGTGCATTTTCTATTGAATCTAAAGAATTCATGCATGGTAATGTTAAAACCAAGCTACAATAAATCTCAGATTGCAATACCACCAAAGTAATATATGTAGGCTTTCCTGTTTTCAGTTTCTATTTTTGGGAAATTCTGGTGGTGTGTTTTCCAGTGATTTCAATACCTCCAAAAAACAGTGCTTTTCAGTGGTTACTTGTTTTCGCGCCATAAAAAAACAATTGAAACAGTTTTTTACCAGTGCTTTGCTTTTATTATTGCTTTTTCCATTTTTCTTCAGAAATTGTATACTGTTCTACATTTCAGAAGCTTAATACAGTCATTAAATACTTTCCATTGTCCTTTGATTCTGCAGCTCAGATTTAACAAGCATTTGCAATGCAATAGGTTTAGCGTTTACGCAAGTTTAAGCTATTGGCATTATAAATGACAAAGCATTTTATTTATGTTTTAAAAACGAAAACAAAAATAAAAGGCATTGTTATTTGCAATGTCAATAGCTCAAACTCGCGTAAATGCCAGACCTAATGCATTGCAAATGCTTGTTTTAAATGAAAGCGTGAATTGGTCACTCAGCAAGTTGGAAGTTACAGTCTGTGTTCCAGAGTCACTACCCCTCTTCTGCTCAGAGAGTGTTGCACTCCACGAAGGACATGGTCACCTGACTAGTGCAGTGTCTGCTTCTTAAGCATGTTTCTGGTAGCCTCCCAACTCTGATTAAGGACTTGGTAAACATCAGTTGCATAGTTTGAGTTTGCAGTTCAATGAAGACGGGGAAATCGCGCACATTTAAAAAACAAGCATTGGCATAGCCAATAGGTCTCACCAGAGGAGCACAAGGTTATGAGCGGGGTCGGTAATTGGGTTGCTACAGGTGAAAGTTTGTTGGGAAAGGGGCTTTCTTCCATGTATTGAATAAGAAACATGGCAGACTCAAATGAAATCCTTCTCAGGAGGGAGCCAATGTAATCTATGAGTGAAAACAGACACATGGTCCTGTCTCCTCAAACCAAGTATTAACTGGACGACTGAATTCTGTACTACCTGAATTTTGGACAGCCCAGCATTTGAAATGCCAAGATAGAGACTATTACGATAATCCATGCTTGGCAGAATGAGGGCTTGTACAGCTAATTTCTGACTCTAGAATGGATATTTCCCCCCCGTAGTTTAGAATGGAAGAAGTCAGTTGATATGAGTATTGTGTCTTATTTTCCTTTTTATTGTGCAACACTGCGTCCTTAGCGGTTGGAATGTTATAGCCCTTCAGTCTGGTTATACTGATTGATGGCCCAAGTAGTCAGTGGACCATATTATGGACCACATCAATTGAAGTAATCTACAGAGGGAACTTAGCTAGCGCATTATTATTATTATTATTACAATAGATGCAACTGTAACGAGCCCACAAAGGCTCTCTGAACCACAAGTAAAGTAAAAAGATGACGTGTAATGGTTGGAATAGTGCTATTTGCTACCAAAACCCTTTAGGACACTTCATTAGTCGAAAATTAATTGCGAGTTACCCCTGAATGTGCTTTCACACCTAGCTACAAAATAAAATCATAATAAAAACTTTGACACATCGAGTATGTTGCGCTGCTGGCATTTCAGTGACTGCAATCGGATAAATTAATGTGCGGCACGAAATTTCCCCAGCAAGCGTTTCCTCAGATGGACAGAAGTAAATATCCTAACCAGGGAAAATGTAGAATCCAGGACTGCCACAGGTATTGTTCTTATCACTGGGTCAATTTACGTCTGGCTGCCCATGAACAGGAAAGACTTTTTTTTTACTGTAACCCTGATGACTTCTGGTTTTCAACAAGCAAGCAGTGCACTCAAGGGAGATTGGAGTACCTCATGGCGCTGACAGTGCCTGCTCATGCCACCCAAAAATATCTATATGACGGACAACAGGGGGGGCCTTAAAAAGACTGCTACCTCCTCACAAATATCAGTCAATCTAGGATTTATGAAACACGGTTACAACCAATAATTACATGGCTCTGCTATCAAACGCTATTTTAATGAACCGTTAATAGAAATATATTAACATTCTTCTTTAAAAATGTTCCGATCTTTAGACTGGAGAGACCTTGCTTTTGGAAAACAGAAGTACTAAGTACTGCACATATCTCGAAAGCACAACGGACCTGCCCTGGACAAATACCATGTGTTTTTGTTAGCACCCTGAACAGCTTCATTGGAAGGGCTTGCATATTGTTTTTATTGTATCTAACACACGCCGTGAGTCACTGTCTGGCGCAGCTCAACTTACACAGGGTCTTCCACACACGAGCACCTGACTCCGTTGTCTGAGTAGGTGAAAAGAAACTCAGTAATAATGAAAACAAAAAACAGCACTAAAGACTAAGAAGTAAATCTGCCCGAGCTCGGTAAAAGTCCCAGACTTCCACACAGTGTGACATGAGCTGTCAAAATGGCAAAAGCAATGCTGCAGTGTGGTTCCGGCTACGGCCACGGTATGAACAGAGCAAAACCAGAGGCACTTCTAGGTGAGCATTTATTATATTTACTGAGCTTGTAATGAGGGTTTGATAGGGACACAGCAACGAGGCATTCCGTGTAAGTGGTGGGGATGTTTACAAGGGGCTCCGGGGTTAGGGGAAAACAGAGGGGATCTTAAGCAGAGCCGGGGTGCTTTGAGACGGCGTGCGCGGGGCTTAGAAGATGAGGACTGCTGGGATATTGTTTTGTGGTGTCAAAGGAAAATGAGATGTAGAAAGTCAGAGGTAGTACGGCATGAGGCGCCCTAATAATGTTTCCATGCCATTTTCTCCAATTCAGACCGTATATTCTTATTCAGTAAACCCACAGAAATGCACCCTGGCACCGCGGCAGGCTGCTTTGTCAATGTGTTTACACTCTCAGACAGCTATTGCATGCAAGCTAGTACTGTTGTGACATTACATATTTCAGAATCATTATTTAGAGCCAATTTAAGAGCGTATAAGACCACACTTGCACACTCTTGCAAGCATAGACTAAACTGTGCATGTGTAGTCGGTGCAGAGAGGGCCACACACGTCAGGGTTCAATGCCATCAAGCAAGGAAGGCAGTGGAGGGTTGTGCTAGGCGAGAACTAACAATCCAGAAACGAGCGCGCCACCTCTTTCTCCGGTGCCCGTCCCCCACTACTTTATTGACAAACCCTCGTTAAGTAAATGGTCTTTTGAAAGACCTGTGAAGTACTTCGGTGCGGCCAGCCGCAGTAAGACAGCAGACCACAACAGCTCCTCTCCCCCCACGTGAGCCGCAGTAAGACAGCAGACCATAACAGCTCCTCTCCCTCCACGTGAGCCAGACAGGGGACCTGGTGTTACTCTGGCCCTTGGGCCATTCACGGTACAAAAGGGGGTGGTGATGGACGGAGCATCTGAATCAATCAAACACTCACACCCAGTCAATAGATCTGGGTTTAATCCATCACCGTTCTTTAGCCCACTCTGCCACCCCAGTTCAGACATGGCTATATGCAAATCAGTCTGACCCTGTGCCTCATGGGAACAGTCCAGCCCGAACTGCCAAGCCATGTCTTCCCTGGACCGGAAACAAGCTTCCGAGGACCGGTTTCTGGCATTCCAGCCGTCTTCAGCCGAAACGAGAAACGAGCACGCCACCTCTTTCTCCGGTGCCCGTCCCCCACTACTTTATTGACAAAGGCTCGTTAAGTAAATGGTCTTTTGAAAGACCTGTGAAGTACTCCGGTGCGGCCGGCCGCAGTAAGACAGCAGACCACAACAGCTACTCTCCCGAACCCCACGTGAGCCAGGCAGGGGACCTGGTGTTACTCTGGCCCTTGGGCCATTCACACCTCGACTGCCCATTTGCAGAAGCAGTGTTTTCCCCTGACACCTCCGTGCCAGACACCAGAGGCAGGCCAATGATTTGTATTGCTTTGGCTCCATCAAGTGGCCAAGTGGCGCAACAACAATGAAAATCAGTGAGACTCGGTTTAAACCGGGTCAGCTGATTTTCATTCAGTAGGGTATTGTCGTGCACATTCGGTTTTAACCGAATTCCGTACAGCCTAAATATATGTTCTATTCTGCCTATGCAATATTATATACATTGGCCAAACCACTCAAAAGATTCTCGTTAGAATATGCCAAAACAGGAGCCATCTCAGGTGTATATTATGACTACACCGAAGACAAACTCTTCTGGCAAGTGATTACTGTTCTGAGGAGAGGTATGCTGGCAGTAGTATATTTTTTAGGAGGTGGCTAGTGTTCGATCTCTTTTGAATGTCCTACACTTCTCTCGATTTAAATGTTGTGTGAAATTCAGGGTACTGGTCATAGATACCAGGCAATGACTATCCTCCTTCAAGGTCTCAGTTGCCCGAAACATTTATGTGTGGTTGACATTCCACTGACCATGCTGTGCGGATCACATGCTTTTCAGGCACCCTTCTAAACGCATGTTCTGCTTCTCTTCCCTCTTATGGTTATGTGTAACTCATTGTCTTTCTTCTACAATTTTTTTTTTTTTTTCAATTTATAAAGCTTTATTCGACATTTGTCATAAAAGCATTCACCTAGCCCTATACAATAAATACTACTTATAAAAATATTTCTAAAAATCCATATTAAACATTCAATGTCGAATAATACATAGTAAAAAGTACATAATATTACAACACATTTTATGGTTTAAAAAGTCACATTCCGTAAGTTTAAAAAAACAAGAAGCAATAATCTATGTCGCGAAAAAACAGATTAGGGATATACATAATTTCATTACGATATAGTAGCCGTTAGTGATCGGGTGCGAATTAGCCATGACCAGGCCAAAAATTTTGCTACACCAACCACATATAATGTTGTACAGTCTGTTTCAAGTATCCTAAGGGCTTCAGATTGGCTTCGGGTTCCCAACTTTAAGCAAACCGGTTTTAGCCACTTGCGTCTGGGGGACGAATACAATGGACAACAAAACAAGAAATGGGAGATGTGTTCAATTTCTTCATTACAATGGTGACAGTGTTCATCCCATGCCTGGGACCAATGCTTCTTGAACGCATTCAAAGGTAATGTACCAATGCGAAATTGAAAATAAAGTTTTCTGTCATATGGTTTTTCAATTAGGTCCCAATAAGGTTCATATGAGGGATGCATTTTTATATTTAAAAAGCGAGATGTTAAATTTACGCTTGAGCTGTCACTAAACATTGTAAAATATACCATTTCCCAGTATAGATCTTTTAGCTTTTCCTTAGTGGGAAAACAAGCTGGGTCTTTGTTGTCCCATAGATAGTCCAATTTCAATTTTTTGAGTAGTCCCCGCAGCTCCCTTAACCATGGGATGGTATGGAAACGGTCGAATTTGATGACATCCATCAATGCTGCTGCATAGTGGCCTAATTCTGGGGTCACCATAATTCGTCTCCAATACAGGAGAGGCCGGAGCCTCGCTATATCCATAACTGATTTTCTACCCAGGTCTAGTTTTAACGGGATTGTTGGTGTGCTTTGGGGGACCATTACGATCCCTCTTAGGAACCTGTTTTCAGCTTGGCCCAGTTCGCTCAAGTTTGAGAAACCCCATGATTCAGAACCATATAAACAAGCCCCCAGGACTTTCATAGAATAAATTTCCATCACACAGTTTACAGGCTTTGTCAGTGAGGTTCGGTGCTTTAACGAGATGGCACCTGCTAGCTGTCTAAATTTTAGTAAGGTTGTGGTTATGTGGTGTTTCCAGCTCATGTTTTCTTGCAAAGTGATACCTAGGTATGAAAAAGAGTCCACTCTTTCTAGTGGTGTTCCTTTGTATTTTATTACACCCTTGAAAGAGGACTGCTGATTGAGGCACATACATTTTGTTTTAGTAGTATTTAGTTCTAGGCCCCTTTCATCACAATATACACCAAAGGCATCAACTACTTTTTGTAACCCACTAGGGGTGCGGGAAAGTAACAATGTATCATCCGCAAACATGAGGACTGGCACACGAGTGCCGGCTATTACAGGGGCGTCACTAGCAATCTTCTCTAGATGTTTAACGATGCCATTTATATAGATAGAGAAGAGGGTTGGCGCTAGGACACACCCTTGCCTCACCCCGCGTTCGACCGGGAAGGGATCAGTTACATCTCCTTGTTTGCCCCATCGTATCCTGGCGAAATTATTTTCGTGTAGGCGAACAAGGAGTGTGAGCAATTCCTGGTTTAAGCCTGCGTCCGCCAAGGTCTGCCAGAGTTTTTCCCTGGGGACCAGGTCGAAAGCGGCTTTTAAATCTACAAAAACTGCATACAATGTCCCCTTCTTCAAAGTAACATTTCTCCAGTAAATTGTTAGAAAATGGAGAACTTGGTCGACGCTGCTAGTTAGGGGCCTGAATCCAGCTTGATAAGATGACAAGATGTTATTTTCGTCGATCCATTGCTGCAGTTTATTTTGCACTAGTCGGCCCATTAGCTTTTGAGCTGTATCAATCAGACTAATGGGTCTGTAGTTTTTAGCCAAGGATCGGTCACCTTTTTTATATATAGGGATTATTTCGGCACCCTTCCATGAGGCAGGCACTTTCCCTCCCATAGCCACTGCATTGGCCAACATTGTGAAGTAGCTGCACCAGGACTTCCGGTCAGATAGAAAGATATCAGCCGGAATTCCATCCATGCCTGGGGCTTTCCCCCCTGCTACACAATCCAGCACAATACTCACGTCCCTCTCGACAAATATTGGTGTTTTGAAGTAAACTAATGGAGGAGGACTGACATTATTAAACATGGGGTTACAGGCATACTGTGGTTGAAAGTATTCTATCCAACTGTTCTTTGCGACATTATTAGTAGGTTGGGGAGCAATGCCACCCTTTGCCCATTTTACTGACGCCCAGAAGCGCTTAGAGTCCTTGGAGGCACATACCTCCTTGAGTTCTTGCCAACAGGCCTCGTCCCAACGCTTCTTAGCTAATTTTTGAACCTGTCTATACAGATTTCTCGCCAGTCTTACTGCTTCTGGCCCCCCTGTTCTTAATTCCCTGCTAAGATTGTCTTGTGCTGTCCTACAGCTCTTATCATACCACCCTCTAGTTTCTTGGGTTTTCTTCGCTTTATTTGTGGAGATATTTTTACGAAAGAAACTTTGGATTACAGAAAAAAGTATCTCATGGGCAGCCATCATATAATCAATAAAGTCAGTCTGTCCATAATGAGACTTAATCTTGGTGACTTCGTCCACCACAACTTTCTTTAAAGACTCTATTTTAGCAATATCTTCTAGGAGCATACTCCACTTCAGATATCGGGAGTTGTTTGAACTTACTAGGTCCTGCGTAACCATATAATCCTCTCTAGGATGCTCGGGTCTGTCATGGTAGGTATGTAGAGTCAGGCACAATGGATTGTGGTCACTTTCAATCTTACCCTCCACTTCCATATCTACCAATTTATCCCAGGCCCTTACATCCAGGAGTATATAGTCTATCCTGCTGGCCGATCGACCATTATCAAAGGTATTTTCCCCATGGAATCTGACACTGCTCGGCCATTTACTGCTCTAAGTCCTCTTGAAAGACAAAAACTTTTCAATTGTATTGCTACCGTGCTCCATTTCCTAATTACAGGGATATCTAGTTGGGGAATTCCCCACTTGGTATCCTCGTCTTCGGCCAGGATTTTATCCTCCTCACCCAAGGGTTCAAAGGTAGTATTAAAATCCCCGCCTATTATTATATGAGTGGGGTCTGGTAGCAGTTCAATGTTATTCTCGAGGCACATTAGAGTCTCAGATGGTTTACCCCTGGCAACTCCCCTCGAATAAAGATTAAACAGGGCTAACTGTTGACCATTTTGCCAGGTAATATCAAGTGCCAAAATATCGTTAGATGGTATAAACCTTTGCTTAACCGAACAATTTAAAGTTTGGCGTACCCAAATTAACAGGCTCCCCGAGGGACGTCCCACTCGATTTCTTATTGCCGGGACAAAAAAGTTCAAATACCCTTGCCTGAAAATTGGTGTAAGCGACCAGGTTTCTTGGAACAAGATAATGTCGTATTGGTTAGTAAAATCCACCCAGTCTGGAATATTTAATTTATTAGTAATTCCGGCTATGTTCCATGAAATAATTAATAATTGCGATTTAGCCTTTTGGGGATGTATCTGAACATTATCAGGAATATTTGCTGTTTCTGCAGGATCTACTCCTAGTATTACATTTTTATTCAATGTTGTTGGCGTCTCAGTTTCCTCCAGTGATCTTTCCTGTTCCACCTGAACTCTATTTTCTTCCTCTAAGAGGGAGGTATGAAGTGCATCTGGGGCTAGTGTAGTTTCATCTATCGTGGAAATGTTAACATATTCTTGGACCGACTGCGTATCTAGGGTGGCAGGGGAGACACATGCGAGTCAATCACACTCATTTAAATCAGTTAGCACAGAATATTGATTGTCCAAGTTTAGCCCCCACTCACATACTGGATTGGCCCTGGCCCTTCTATTTCCCACAGCTGTCCATTTTGTTCTTAATATGCTCGGTTTGGCTACTAGACCTCTTCTGCTATAGAAGAAATCCAGTGTCAGTGGAACTATTTCAGCTGTCCTACGTTGTGGGGGGAGAATATTCTGTAGGACATCAGGCAGGACCTCAGGGCCCCTGAAGTTCAAGACCACACAATCCCCTTTAAATTTCTTTGCCTTAGTACCTATCCACCTAACCCTTCTTGCTGTGAGCAGATCGTCAGATAGTTTTTCCTTGCCCCAGGGTGATATATGCATATTACTACTAAGCCACTGGAGGGCCTTGTTTCTTAAGGAATCTGGTGACTCGATCTGTCCAGTTTTCAGCATGGGTGTATTTGCTAGTACTAAGATGAGAGGCGATGCTTCAACAATTAGTTCAACTGGGGCAGTTTCTGGGTTTAAAATCTCAGGGATGCTGTTGCCCACTAATTGGGCTGCATCTGGGGCCAGGGCTAAGTCAGGGGTGTTGTCGTTCCTAGGGCTAGCTTGTTGAACATGCTCTAGTGGAGCTTGTAGGCCAGTATTCATGTGTACCCCAAGTGATTTTCCCACAGACTCCATTTGTTCAAATTTGGATACTACTAGATTTGGAATTTCCCCCACCCCCTCGTTGGTTTCCCTTAACAGGGACTCTAGCTTGTTAACCTTATTAGCTAGTTGGTCGACTTTTGAAATGAGGGGTTTCATTAATCCTAGTAGTTTAGACTCTAGTGTACCCATAAGCTTGATTAAGAGAGTGTCCTCCCCTTCTTCATTTCTATACTCTTCCTCCCTTATCCCAACCTCTGTCTTTTTCTTCACTCGTCTAGGTGGGGTTACAGGTTTGTTTTTGCAAGAGCGTAGACCGCCTCTTCTAGGTGGCGCCTTAATAATCCCTTTTTTGGCTCTTGGGGCAGGGACCGGTGTTGGGGGGGTATTGCTCTCTATGACTGACTCCTCAATTGTTACAGATTTGTCTTGATCTTCTAAGTTGATCAGATCTGTAAAGGGGTCAAATTGTTGGTCCGTTGAGGCCATTAAAACACTAATTGCAGAGTGCTCATTTGGGTCTTCAACAGGGTCGGTGGCAATAAGATCATCAGTGACAGACTGAGACACCCCTGATTGATTAATTTGTGCACAGGGCGGCGAATCTCCCATGCCCAGGGAGGTCCTCCGATTATTATTAATTTTTGCCACTACCTGAACCAGGTAATTGTGCATTGTGTTAGCCGGGGTAACAGGCGTTTTTTGTTTTGACATATTGCACAAACAGTTATTAGCAGCGAGACCCTAGAGATATGCGTCAATGATAGTCCAATTACACTGTAGATATTAAAGTGTATTACCTTGCCACAGTTCGGTTTAGAGGGTTGGCCCAGTCCAGTCTCTCACAGTCTAGAACGGGCTAAAACGGGCCCGCCCTTGGCCCGGGCTTCGCCCGGCGTCCCGCGAGACGGGGGTGATGCGCAATTTGAGCGCCTCCAGGCGCGCTGGTGACGCGGATGACGCGGCGTGCGCCGCTCGGCCTCCTGGGTAATGTAGTTCCCTCAACCACACTCCACTCGGTCACCTCGTACTCCTTGGTGGTAATGGAGTCGGGCAGCGCGAGACAGGAGGCGGGAGGGCTAGGCAGCAATAGGATGGCTTCAATTCAGGGCTCCTACTCCTCTCTGGCAGTGACAGCGTTCAACCGGCAAAGGTTCCCCCTCTCGACCGGGGTGATGCGAAATTTGAGCGCCTCCAGGCGCGCTGGTGACGCGGATGACGCAGCGTGCGCCGCTCGGCCTCCTGGGTAATGTAGTTCCCTCAACCACACTCCACTCGGTCACCTCGTACTCCTTGGTGGTAATGGAGTCGGGCAGCGCGAGATAGGAGGCGGGAGGGCTAGGCAGCAATAAGATGGCTTCAATTCAGGGCTCCTACTCCTCTCTGGCAGTGACAGCGTTCAACCGGCAAAGGTTCCCCCTCTCGACCGGGGTGATGCGCAATTTGAGCGCCTCCAGGCGCGCTGGTGACGCGGATGACGCGGCGTGCGCCGCTCGGCCTCCTGGGTAATGTAGTTCCCTCAACCACACTCCACTCGGTCACCTCGTACTCCTTGGTGGTAATGGAGTCGGGCAGCGCGAGACAGGAGGCGGGAGGGCTAGGCAGCAATAAGATGGCTTCAATTCAGGGCTCCTACTCCTCTCTGGCAGTGACAGCGTTCAACCGGCAAAGGTTCTTCTACAGGATGGGGTTGACTTCGGCGTGTTTCCAGTTGTTGGGGAATATGGTAGTTTCGAGGGAGCAGTTGATTGTCTGGCATAGTTAGTGTACAATGGCTGTGGCGGCTTTGCAGACCCGATGGACCTCAAGAACTACAGGCCCATCTCCCTGTTTCCGTTCACAACCAACGTCATCGAAAATGGTGTCAACACCCAGGTAGCATTCTTTTACCGAAGCCAAGAATGTTGTAGACACCTCCCAATCCGGACTTCGCAGCAACCACGCACCGAGACCAACGACATCTGCTCCCTCTTCGACCAGGGCAAAATGGCAGCCCTCATACTCCTGCACCTCTCAGCTGCCTTCAACACCGTCCCCCACCGCACTCTAGCCACCAGACTCAACAATGCCGGCATCCACGAAAAGGCCCTTGACTGGGTATGTTCATTTCTCGCAGACAGAACTCAGCCAGTCAGACTCCCTCCCTACCACTCGGAACCAACAGAGACCAGATGTGGAGTGCCCCAAAGATCCTCCGTCAGCCCCACCATCTTCATGGCCCCCCTCACAAACATTGTCAGAAACCACAGGCTTAACATCGTCTCCTCTGTTGATGACACCCAGCTCATCCTCTCCCTCACCAAAGTACCCAACATCACCTGGCACAACTTCCAAGAAGGAATGAAAGCTGTTGCCACCTTGATGAAGAAGAGCTGCCTGAAACTCAACTCTGAGAAAACAGAAGTCCTCATCCTTGGCTCTACCCCCTCTGCATGGGATGACACCTGGTGGCCCCCTGCCCTCGGAAACCCCCACCAACCCAACGGACCATGCACAAAACCTCAGCATTATACTAGACTCATCGCTCACAATGAACCACCAGATCAATGCTGTATCCTCCACCTGCTTCAACACCCTCTGCATACTCTGAAAAACATTCAGATGGATCCCATACATATCCAGAAAAACGGTCATGCATGCTCTCATCAGTAGCAGACTGGACTACGACGTGGCAATAGAAGAGGACGAAGAGGCACATTTAACAACTTCGGCCAAAACCAGTTCCAACCCTTTTGGCAACCAGGTCCGTGGATGTATGGTCCAAACTTTCCCCAAATGGGCCCACCTTTCTTTCCTCATCAAATGCAACAAGCACAAGGACAGCAATCTTTTTTAGGGTTTGGCCAGAGGACCAACATAGGAAGGAGAAGACAGGGACAAGGATCCCAAGTCCGATGGACAACGTCGGTACAACAACCAACAATGGACCTGAGGAGTGGCAAAAAGATTCCACAGGACGGAGCGGGAACGAGCGGAACAACTGATCAACCAGTCTCGTGATAAATTTGAGCTCCTATTCCCTGTCCAACGAAGAAGAAAACCTTCTCAACCGTGGATTAGGTTTTGTAGCAACACACGAGGGTGATCAATTCAACACTCAAGTGGAATTATCCAAACTATTCAGGAAGGTCAGACTTCATTATTTTTTTGCCAAACAGAACCCTGAAGTTAATACAGAACTGGTCGTCAATACCGGTTTGAAAAGACCATCGACCTTTAATCCAACGACCATTGGATTACCCGCACGAGTCCAAACTTTTGAAGAGGCGGTGGAGACAGACATCAATCTACTTTTCAATACAAAGAAATCAAGATCCTTTGTCAATCTACCCAACAAAGAAAGATCAGCTCTGCAGGCTTTAACAACTAATGAAGCCATCACAATAAAGCCTGCAGACAAAGGCGGTGCAATTGTCATCCTAGACACAGAGACTTATAGACAGGAATGCCTAAGGCAGCTACAAGATCGGAAGTCATATTTACCTTTAAAGGATGACCCCACAGAAAGATTGAAGACCAAGATCAGTCAACTAGTGGAAGAGGCAACAATAGAAGGGTGGATTACCCCCCCAAGATGGCCAATACCTATGTACCTCTCATCCATCGGTCCCTTACTTCTACTGCCTGCCAAAGGTACATAAACCACAGAGACCGCCTCCCGGGAGACCAATCATCTCCGGCATAGGGTCAGTTCTGGAGCCATTATCCACATTTGTGGATTTTTTTCTAAACCCTATTGTCAAAGAGATGCCAACGTATCTTAAAGATACGAAAGATATGCTACGACTACTGCCTAGCATAAATTTTGACACCTCTACGGATCTACTCGTTTCATTCGATGTAGAATCTTTATATACATCAATCCCCCAAACAGAGACCCTGGAAGTTGTGGGTAACATACTACAAGAGAGGGATCTACAATCTATAACCCCAGCTGCATTCATCATGGACCTAGCTGAGCTGGCTATGAAAGAAAACTATTTTAAATTTGAAGACACCACCTATCTCCAGATCTCTGGAACCAGTATGGGCAGTGTTTTCGCGCTCATGTCCATGTGCTAGAACAGACAAAGGTATTGAATCAGGATAACCCCTACTATGTATCGCTTCTTGTTTGGAAGCGGTACATAGATGACATCTTTGTCGTGTGGAGAGGTTCTGAGGCCAGCTTACTGGAATTTCATAACTGGCTAAATAATTGTAATGAATTCCTGAAGTTCACAGTGGAATTCAGCAAAAAAGAGCTGCCCTTCTTGGACCTTCTTATATCGGCAACAAATGATGGACTAACAACAGAGCTATACAGGAAGCCAATGGCACGGAACGCGCTCCTCAAGTTCGAGAGCTGTCATCCCAGGGCCCTCAGGGAGAATTTGCCCTTTGGGCAATTTCTCAGGCTTAAGAGGAATTGTTCTACAAAAGAAGCCTTCGAAAAACACTCAGAGACACTATCTGAATATCTGCGTGAAAAGAACTACCCCACGAAGATCATCCGCCAATCTAAGAAAAGGGCGTCAAATAACAACAGGGACGCCCTTTTGGACATTGCCACCCCAGAAGAAAAAACCAAAAGGATGACATTTTTGAATACCTTTCACACAAAATCGAACCAGGTTCGCAAAATTATAACCAAACACTGGTCTATTTTGAATACAAGTGAAGACACTTTACCTCCTCCCCTCTTTGCCTTTAAGAGAGGACCCAACATAAAAGATCAATTGGTCCATACTAGACCGAAAAATAAATCTCCCAGACAAGTTGGCACCCTGTGGGATTTACCGCCCGTACAAGGACACCATCCTTGCGGAAATTGTTCGGCATGTCCCCAAACAATAAAGTCCATTAGCGTAGATATAGGAACCATGCGCCCATGGCAACAGCGCAAATTTACCAATTGTAATAGTGAAAATACCATCTACATGATCACCTGTCCATGCCCTAAAAGATATGTTGGCAGGACGACTCGCAAAACGAAAATTAGAATTGGTGAACATAAGAGCACTGTCCGATGCCGCAAACAGGCGACACGCCTAACAGCTCATTTCTTGGAAAAGGGACATGGCCCCAATGATTTTACATGGACCATACTGGAACAACCCAATATACCCAACCACTGTCCAGACATAGGCAAATTTCTGTTTAAAATTGAACAGAAGTGGGTCTACAAGTTGAACAGTGACAAGGAGGGCCTTAATGAACCGATACCTTGGATGTCACTATAACAGGTTCTGATACTGTCTGGGAGCATTTCATTAAGTAAGTGGGTGTAAATAGGATACTTCTGTAAATCCACATCCTTGTACAACCCTAGACACATACTTTGTTTAAAAAGAGGTCCCTTTGTCATACACTAGAAACACGCTAACATCTAAAGGAGTAAAAATTATAGTGTTCGGCATTTTTTCCGTTTACATGTAAAATGAAAACTACGATTCCCAGAATACATCACACTTGTATGTCGTTCGCTGTTGAAATACCCGCCCTTTCTCTCGCTCGGTGCCTCCCTAGAATAGCCCAGAGGGACGTTGGGAGACACCGACGGAGAGGTGAGTGTGTGAGAGGTCCTCTTGCTGGCAGCAGTGTCGGCCACTTCAACAATAGTGCCACGAACAAAATACGATCCCGCGGCTTTCTAACATTAACCGCCCGGGCGGTTTATTTGAAAACGCCCATACCAAAGTTACCGTGTCATTCTCCCACTTGCTCCATCGGATAAGTAGATTTATCCACATATGCATCTTTAAGTATAAGTTTTAAATATAAGAGTAAAGACATAACGTAACACTTCTTGCCTTGTTTTTTGAATTGGTTGAGTGTCTCTATAATTGTATTTTGCTAACAGAGCGGTGCTCCTTATTTACCTGAGCTGCAGCCAGGTGAGGTGAGGCGCCATCCCCACAAACACTGGGTGAGTGATATCATGTCAATCAAATTGTATGTACATGACCACAAGAATATCGGTACTTGGGAGTGCATTCTTTGATAAATATGCTTGTTTTTCTCTTTTCTCTTTCCTTATCCATATGACAGTTTTAGATTGTGGTGGAGAATCAACACCTGACAATCAGGTGATATTTTTCCCTTTTTATTTCTTGTCACTTAGTTATGCAAGCAGTAGCAACATCGAGGTCCTGATGAATGCATAGGATAATTTCCGTTTATATGCAGAAACATGTCGACCACTTGCTAGTAGATATTATGTTAAATCTACTTTTCACTGTTCACTTGTTTTTAAACTTAGGGGTCTGAGAGAAAACAATAAAACATTTATTCTACTCAGTTCCACCTAATTTTACTCACTACCCCCCTTTTTCACTGCACTGCTTTCTTTCAGTTGTAAATATCACACCAACACCATACCGATACCACCTAGTGAAACGAATAACATCAGTCTCCTCACTCACACAGTCCTCACTTTTGACATAGTGTGACTGTTTTTGTACTAACTCCTGGGTAAGGAGGACCCAAATGATGTGATAGTGGTGGTACAGAATGGCAACTGATGGGAAAAATTCCTACCCTGGTTGCATGCTGAATGTATGAGTAGTTGAATGGTATTTACATACGAATAGTATTTAACTCACAATCTAATCTGTAGGTCGTATGGTGGTCAGTCTAAAGTATAAAAACACGGTTGTGACTCCTGGATACCTTTTGTTGTAGTAAGTCTTATGTTGGGGGCATGTGTCCAGTTCAGAGTCGTAAAAATAGCCCTTAGACCCTCATTTAAATAGTGTGTGCTTTGTGGACTACGTCAACGCCTTCTACGTCGGAATCAACGAGAAACCACTCTGCAAACTCTAGACCACCCAGAACGCACCAGCCACAATGTTTCTGGACATCCCACGTTATAACCACATCACCCAACACCTCCATGATCTCCACTGGCTTCCCATCGAAGGAAGAATAACCCACAGGCTCCTCACTCACGCATTCAAGGCCTTCCACAACATCGAACCAGTACACCTAAACAACCGCCTCTCCTTCCATGTGCCCAAGAGAGGCCTCTGATCAGCTAACCTCTCTAGTCAACATCCAACGCATCTACAAGATCAGAACGGGAGGAAAGTCCTTCTACCTCGCTGCCAAGGCCTGGAACGACCTCCCCCTCTGGCAAGTCCCTACACTGCTTCAGTTCACGAAGAACCTCAAGACCTGGATCTTCAGATGACCCTAGCACTCAACGGAGCTGCCCCTCTCCCCCTAACGCCGTGAGACCTTCGCGGGTGAGTAGCTGCTCTTTAACAATCCCTGATTGATGATCTTTGTCCTCCACATTTTGTGCCATGCAGTCATTGGAGCTTGATGCATCTGGTCGATCATTTTAACCTGCTGAGGCACTAGTATTGACTTTCTCAACAAAGTGGGGGAACGTTAGTTAATCCTCAAGACTATCTTTTGTATAATTCTTCTTTGCAGGCACTTTCACGTGAAAAATTGGGTATATATCTGTTTTCACAGGGATGCTTTTTTTGGGCCTGCTCCTCAGCATGCTATTGTATGTGGCCCCTGGGTTATAGTGCTCATTATTTTCCAAGAACCATTTTTGTGTTTTTGATTCCTAGTTTTTTTTGTCATGATTTTTCAATGAGATAATGGCTTCCAGATGGTCTGCCTCTTGGAGAGGCTCCGGATTCCATGTTTCTGATGGTTTTCTATTCATGTGATTGTTTGCTTTTGAAGTGCCTAATGATCTTGGGAAGGGGATTACTCCAGTTTGTTCAGTCTCATGCTTGGCCTCGTGCATTTCATTCTCGTTGTTTTCCTCTCTCAAAAGTTTCTCTTCGACCTTTAGGCTGCTTTGCTTGGCTGATCTTGGATTAATGTGGCTCTCTATCAAGCCTCCAATGGGGTCGTTTTCTACTAGTTCTTGGGCATGCTCTATTATTTGGTTACTTTGCAAGTTGGGATCTTGTCCAAGCCCTTTAGTCTGTAGATGGTTCACTAAAGTTGTTAAAACATCAGGTACATAGTTTATCTACTATGGCACTGCAGCCACATTTGGCAGTCCTCCTTGGTTCGGTACTTGTTTCCAGTTTTTCAAGGTTTTCTCCTTTTCCCCTCCACGTTGTCTACATTATCTAGCTTCTTGTCAAGCTTATCTATTTTCTTGTCAAACATTAACATTCTATGGGCTAGCATTTGTAGAAGATTCACTTGTACCTCTAATTTATGTCACTGCCTTGATTAGGCTTTAATGGCTGCCATTAATGTGAAGTTTATCGTTTTTAGAATTGTATCAGGAGTGATGAGGTTTCCTTTCTGTTTATCTTCAACTGTTAGAGCAGGGCAATCGCCCGATATATGGGGCCCCATCTCTCCTCTTGTCAAATAGATCGCACTTTCTTCTAATCTTGTAGCATTGCCATCTTTAACTGGACAATTATCAACCAGTTCCTCTATGAGCTTTTCAAAGGTTCCAGGGCTTAATGAGTTAAAACCCCCTTTGAGGATCTGGTCATTGGACATTTATGATGGTCATCGCGTCTCCTTAGAATTGCCTAAAGAAGTTGAGCTTTCGAGTTTAATACTGCCCATGGCCACAAACCATGATCATTCATAATTGGTTCGGTGAATTTGGGACACTGTTTTCTATTGCTTCACAGGCCTGTCAGAGGCTTTGCTGTTTAGTTTGTTACTTTGTTCTTCCATGAAGGGTCCATTTTTAGTTTCTGTTGGCCCGTGTCCACTAAAATTGTTGAAGAGAGTTCAATAATCTTGAGGATCTTGTGGTCAGCACCTAGTTTTGGGCAGAATCTTGTCCATCTCTGATTTGAGGCTATGAGACTGTTCAATGCCTCCGTATATAAAAGTCCCTTCAGATGTCAACCTAAATGTTAGTATAGGTAACGGTCTTGTTTTACCTGGCATACGCTGTTAGGTAATGAAATTTATCGACTTGCCCTTGTAAAGTACATACCCTGGGTTTTCCTTGAGGACCTGGGGCCCGATGTAGGTAATTCTAATTTACCACTTCTAAAATACCGAATCCTACCGATTCGGTATTTAAGAAGTGGTAAATTAGAAGGGGGGAAATGTAGGTATTTCAGATTCGGTAAATACAGAATCGTTAAGATTCGGTATTTACCGATTCTGTAAATACCAAATCGGTAAAGCCCATTGATTCCCATGGGCATTGCAGCCCGTAGGAATCAATGGTCATTACCGAATCGGTATTTACCGATTCGGTAGATACCAATTTTAGCAAGGGTGCAGGGGGTGTCACTTTGACACCCTCTTGCACCCCAATTCCGGACTTGTGTGCCATGTGGCACACAGACATGCCCTAAGGGCATGTCTGTGTGTCACATTGCACAGGTGTGCATGCACAGATGTGCATGCACACCTGTATTCGGTATTTTACCACCCAATTGGATTGGGTGGTAAAATACTGATTCTTAAAGCCCTGTGGCACTCTGACATGTGCCAGCTACATCTGCATTTACAGAATCTGTATTTTACCGAGTCTGTATTTAGCGATTCAGTAATTTTACCGAATCGGTAAATACAGAATCGGTAAAATACCGATTCTGTAAATGCATGCCCTACATCAGAAAACCGTAATACCGGTCGGAAACGGCCGAATTCGGCCGTTTCCGACCGGTATTAGGGTACCTACATCGGGCCCTTGGTCACATGCCCTTGTTTTCCAAAGGCTAGCCTCGGGCTATTTCCCCCCACTCAGCTCCTATCCTGTCTCTTGTGTTTTGGAAGTACATTTGCAGGTAACTGATTCCGATCAGCCTTTCCTCCTTCTAGGGTCCTTAATTTTAGCTTACCCTGCTTTCTGATCATGGCATTAAGTTTGCAGGTCTTGAAGACTCAGCGGTAAAACTTCCAATTCAAGGCAAGCACTGAAAGCTGATCTTGCTATCGCCACTCCTGGTGCGGGGCTATCAACTTTCCTACTGATGTTGGTTCCGTTGTTGTTTTTTCTGCCATCTGCCTGTTCAATGTGTGATGCCTGTGAGTTTTTTGCTTGCATCACTCCTTTAGATTCTACAGACTTGCTGAAGTCTCTATTTTCTCCTTTATCTTCCTTCACCTCTCCACCATAGTTCAATTATGGATGAGAAGAGCATGGGGGTGTAGCGGAACGTGTCCCTAACTAGGGAACAAACCGAAGTCCAAGCAGTGATAGGCAGGTTTGTGGTAAAGTAGACAGTAAGTGGTGAAACCACAGGGCTGTGCAGACGGTGGAAAACTAGCAGGAGCTCCCTGAGAAGCACCCACAAGCCGCACCCAGACCTGGCTGGGCCGCTTTAACGGGACCCTTGGCTCACACTTGTGGAGGCTGCATACAGCCACCAAGCTCACCCCTTACCTGCAGTATCATTGATGTTCCTCCGCCTCTGCCCTTACGAGTTCATCAACCATGCACCTCAGCAGCTCATAGAGAGGTCCAGCTCCTCGCTACCCCCCCCATTGCTCCCCAACTTACTGAATTACTGCACACACAATGTCTCTCTATCCACCCCTGTTATCACATCATGTATTTGGTCAGATAACCACCTGATAAATGTCACTGTCCCACTTAAGACCCGGAAAAAATACCCCCCCCTTAGAAGGGGGCGAAACTAGGAAGTGGAACTCTTTAAACAAATCTAAGTTTATTGAAACCTTGGAGAACTTGCACCTACCCTCTGTGGCGACGTTAACATCATGGTGGGAAAAGTCATAGAATGGCTATCATCAGCTAGTAACATCCATGCCCCCATTGTTAAATTCTCTCGCGCTCGCCATCTTGAGGCGCACAAATGGTTCTCCACTGACCTTAAATTACAAAAACTTGAATTGCGTAAAGCCGTGAGGAAATGGAGATCCAACTATTCAAATGATGATAGGAAACTTTTTGTAAATGCCCGTAGAGACTACAAGACGGTCATCTTAACCACTAAATCAGCTTATTTCTCCTCTAAACTTCTCGACGCTAACAATAAATCTAAAGAACAATTTTTAAAATTGTTAATGACTTATGTAATGACACCAGAACCTCCCCAATACAGACCCCCACTCAAGAACTCTGCAACTCTTTAAATCATTTTTTTCTTGACAAAATCTCTACTATTGAAAGCAGTCTCCCCAACACTTTCAACTGGGAACCGCTGGAAGACACTTCCAAAAATCAAAGGGTCTTAAACGCTTTTCAACCCATATGCACCAAAACCTTATCTGTAGTTATGACCCGTGTCAAGTCTGGTTCTCCTGCTGATTGTTGCCCCCGCACGTTTCTAAAGAGATATTTACCCTCCTACCTCAGTGCGTGCTCCCCCTTTTAAATGAGTCACTTTCCCAAGGCAAGGTTCCCATGGCTTTTAAGCACGCCACAGTAGTCCCTCTTATAAAAAAGCCAGTGGCAGATCCCCGTAACCCTGTGAACTACCGCCCTATTTCCCTCCTTCCTTATCTTGCAAAAATCCTGGAGGCCCATGTAGCTAGATGCCTGTCTAATTTCATTGAATGCTCTGAGTACCTTGAACCTAACCATGCCGGCTTCCGTCCAGGACATTCCACGGAGGCTGTGATTTTGGCGGTACTGGATACACTCAGAGCTAATGCAGACAGGGGTGACCATCAAGCTCTGGTACTCTTGGATTTGTCGGCCGCGTTCGACACGGTCGATCACTCCATCCTGTCGAACCGTGTCAAGCAAGCCGGCCTGGGGGGCCCCGCTCTGGAATGGATTAAATCCTTCCTTGCCGACCGCACTCAGGCGGTCAGGCTGGGAGAGTTTTCTACCCCCAAACTTTCTTCCACATGCGGAGTCCCACGGGGCTCCTCGTTGTCCCCACTGCTTTTCAATCTCTACATAAGACCTTTGATTAATTCACTAAAAAACAGAAACATCACTGTATTTAATTATGCTGATAATCTTCAGATTATCTTCTCCCCCTTGCTCTCCTAACGCCGCAAGCGAGTTTCAATCTACCATGCTTCATATCCAGCGTTGGATGGATATGAACCATCTGAAACTCAACCCTGGCAAAACAGGGCTGGTTCTGCCTGGGAACAGCAAGAACAGTTAGAGCCCGAAATTTTGGCCGCTCGAACTTGGTCCCCCCCACCCCTTCTTCCTCCGTGAAAAGCCTGGGTGTCACTATCAATGCTAACCTCTCGCTTCGCAGATAGGTTGGCTCCGTGATCTCTTCTACTGTCCATCAAATGCGGAAAATAAGGAAAATAGCTCACCTGTTAACCCATTCTGCTTTAATTCAGGTGGTGATTGCACTTATTCTCTCACGGCTTGATTTCTCTTATTCGATCTATCTCGGTCTTCCTCTTGGTTTACAAAAAAGGCTTCAATTGGTTCAAAACCAGGCAGCCAGATTGATATACAAACAGCCTAAGTTGTCGCCAGTTAGACCTCACCTGGCACAACTTCACTGGCTTCCGATAGCTCATCGAGTATCCGGGTTGCCTAGCCTTTAAAGCCTTTCACGGAAACAGCCCTAGATTCATTAGTCGCATACTTAGCAAATATACCCCCCGGCGCAGCCTCCGTTCAGCCGACCATCTTCTGCTTAACACCCCGTCTTTCAGACTGAAACGTCAGGGAGGGTGTAGTTTCTCTCATCTTGCTCCAAGATTTTGGAACTCCCTTCCTCTAGCTTTGAGAAGTTGCAACAATCTCCTCTGCTTTAGGAAATCTTTGAAGACCTGGCTATTTGTGCAAGCGTACGCCTAGTATCCTGACCGCATCTGACTTCAGTAATCAGCGCCATGAAACCCTCGGGTGTACGCACGCTTAATAAATTCCTACTAACATAACATAACACAACATAACATAGCATAACATAACAAAGCCAAAGCAGGGAAGCAAACAGTGGGTCTCCAAACCGCCCAGGTGTCCAGGTACGGGAATTGAGGAGGATGCTGATGATGGAGGTTGACTCAGGAAAACCGCAGCACAGTCGGTGCTTTAGGAGGGAGGGGAAGGAGGGGGGCAGAGCACAAACCAGAAAATTGTGTGTAAAAAGCTGCTTTATTAAAACAGATGTACATAACGATATAAACATCCCTGGCAACCCGCCTCACAAAACTATAAACCTCACTAATACAAGTGCATACCTGACCCAGCCCACCCCTAAAACCCGTCCCCACCCATACATTACAATATTATAACACAATACAAAGCATTGCAATAAACCCCTTAATTCAACACTTCCCTTAAACAACCTCCCCTGTCTGCCTCTTTGACAACTGTAAATCACCTAACGTGTCTAACCAAACTTAAAATAACCTGCCTACCCTTTTCCTGTCGATAACTTCAACAATGCCCAAAAACCTCTGCCAACCCAGGCAAACTTCCACTAGCCCCCCCACCCAGAAAGTGAGGGTGGTGGGGCCTGCCCCCACCACCTTTATGCCCCCCCAAATAGGCAGCCATAAGCCCTCTATGCTGAATGCTTCTGGACGTTTAGACACCTAGACAGAACCTCCCTAATTTCCAATAACTAAAGGTCCATTCCCATCCTGGACAAAGGCAGCCCGTCCTCTCTAAAACAAATTCAACAGAGTCAAAACGTATGTCCCTGTGACTCACTCTGCCAAAACCCACACCTCTACAAAACCTAGACATCTCCGTGTTAACCTTCCACCCAGCCTTGTCAATGGCCTTAGGGTTCACAGCACCCCTCCACACCCTCCTAGGCACAAACTCTGTCCACAATACATGGCAACCCGACCATTGCTCCTTCAGCTGTGTCAAATCCCTCTTCATTGCCCTCATCAAGACAATTCCCTTGTCCATACACAAATCAATTTCCCCTAAATGGATTAGCAAAACATCCGGGCACCTGCCCCCTGACATCCACCTGTTTAAGCAGGGAATGAGTTCCCTCCAGAGCATCCCACCTTTCCCATGACAGACAATGCAAAACAAACGTTCATTAAAACCCAAATGTGTCCCAAAATAACTCCGGCCCGCATGTACGTGAGCCCATTTTACAAAGGAGTGTCCTACTATCCATATGGAAAGTTCTTCCGCTTGAGGGCCTGCCACTGAACCACAGATGTGAGGTCGGTGTCTTGTCCGCCTCCTTGGCCAGCCCATGAAATCTCCCCCACTGTGAATGAGACAAAACATCAGCTATGTCATTGTCCAACCAGGTACATGCAATGCCTTAAACGCAATATCGTGACTAGAACATCCTAACCCAAAAACTCGTAACCATTTCAATATTTGCTCGGCCCTCGCGGACTGTCTGTTCACAAATGTTCACCACTGCCATGTTGTCAATCCGAAACAAGACCTTTTTCGGCGCCAGCTCCTGTCCCCAAAGTGTCAGTGCCACTACCAGCGGAAAAAAATCCAAAAACGCTATACTACGTCCCCCATCCTGCCACTGCTGCGGCCACTGCTCAGCACACCATCTACCCTGCCAAAACAGGTCAAATCCTTCGCTGCCTGCTGCATCAGAAAAAATTGGACATCCTTGCCAATGGCACTCCATTGAAGGATTGCAGAAAAACTTTCCACATGCGTAAATCCTCCTTCACTCCCGCCAACAGGCGTACGTGATGGTGAGGCAGATGATGTCCCGCCAGTGCTTTCCCCAGACTCCTACAAGAAGTCCGCCCCACCCTGCATGCAAAATTGAGATGGCCTAAAAGCACCTGTATGTCCTTCACTGACACTTTCTGTTTAGAGACCACCCTCTCCACTAGCTATAGCATGTTCTCCTTCTTATCTGCTGGCAAGCGAGCCCGCATAGCCACAAAATCAATTTCGATGCCCAAAAGTCCCATAGTCTTCTATGGGACCCCCAGTACATCCATGAGCTCATGGAAAGTGTCCAGTGCTGTCTGGCATTCCGTGGAACCTTTTTTAGGGTTTGGCCCGAGGAGAACAAGAGGCAGAAGAAGACAAGGACCGGTTCAACAAGTACATTGGCGACCGACACCACAACCAACGATGGACCTAAAGAGTGGGAAAAAGGTTCCATAAGAGACAGCAGGACCGAGCAACGGGACAGTCTCGTAATAAATCTAAGCTCACATATCCTTACAGAGGATGAGGAGAGTCTCTTAAATAGAGGCCTAGGTTTTGTGGTTACTCAGACTGGAGATCCATTCCTGGCACAAATCGAGATGGCAAAGTTTTTTAGAAAAATTAGACTGCCAAACAGACAAATAAAGAAACGGACATAGTGGATAAAAACACTGGGTTAAAGAAACCTTCCACCTTCAGTCCACCCACAGTCAGCTTGCCAGCGAAGGTTCTTATCTTCGAACAAGCTGTCGAGAATGATGTACTCTTTCAGACTCAGGAGAAACCCTTCATTAATTTACCTAAAAGGGAACAAGAAGCACTACGCATCTTAACATCTAATGAAAATATAACAATTAAACCAGCGGATATAGGCGGGGCTATTGTTATACTGGACACCGCCACATATCGTAGTGAGTGTCTGAGGCAATTGCAAGATCATAAATCATACCTTCCACTTTTGTAGGACCCAACTGAACGGCTGCAAAACACCATTGGCCATTTGGTTGAAGAAGCAACAACTGAAGGTTGGATTACGTCTCAGGAGGGTCAGTACCTCCATACTCCACACCCAACGATTCCATACTTCTATATCCTCCCAAAAGTTCATAAACCCCAAAGACCACCACCGGGACGGCCTATAATTTCAGGGATCTGTTCGATTTTAGAACTTCTGTCCACCTTTGTGGATCATTTCTTGAATCCGATGGTTAAAGAAATGCCCACATTCCTTCAGGACACAAAAGATATTCTGAGGTTGCTCCCTGATATAGAGATTGACACATCCACTGACATCCTTGTGCCTTTCGACGTGGAATCTCTGTACACCTCGATACCACAAAATGAAACTCTAGAGGTAGTAGGGAATTTGTTGGAACAAAGGGACCTGCAGTCCATAACACCTGTGCCTTTCATTATGAGTCTTGCTGAGATTGTGATGAAAGAGAACTATTTCAGGTTCAAAGACACTACCTACCTTCAAACATCTGGGACCAGTATGGTAGTGTCTTCGCTCCTAGTCTAGTGTACCTGTATGTACATCATTTTGAGCAGGTGGACCTCTTGACACCGACCAATCCCTTCCTATCATCGCTTCGGACATGGAAGCGGTGTATAGACAATATGTTTGTCGTCTGGCAAGGGACAGTTAAGGACCTCCTTGAATTCCACGAATGGCTAAATACACGCAATGCCTATCTAAGATTCACAGTGGAATACAGTGAAACACATCTGGCATTCCTAGACCTAATGATTTTAGTAACACCTAATGGATTGGGTTCTGAACTTTACAGGGAGCCCATGGCTTGTAATGCGCTCTTGAGTTATGAGAGTTGTCATCCTCGTTCCCTGAGAAATAACTTACCCTTTGGTCAGTTCTTACGGGTTCAGAGAAACTGCTCAAATAGAGAAGCATTTGAGGTACATTCACTCAAACTCTAAGACCAGTTACGGGCAAGAAAATACCCTAAGAAAATCATACGCCAGTCAAAGAAGTGTGCTTCTAACAATAACCGTGAAGCACTCCTGGAACAATCAATACTTAAAGAGAAATCCTCGAGAATCACCTTTGTGAATACGTTTCACACCAAATCAAAACAGGTTCAGAAAATTGTCCAGAAACATTGGTCAATCCTGAATACGTGGGGAGACAGTGTACCTATGCCACCCTTTGCTTTTAAGAGAGGACAAAATATGAAGGATAAACTTGTACATACAAGACCAAGGAAAAAACCAGTTAGATCAGTCGGCACCTTGTGGGATCTCCCTCAGTTGAAGGCCACCACCCCTGTGGCACGTGTTCAGCATGTCCCCAAACATGTAAATCTTTGAGGGTAGATATAGGCACCAACAGACCTTGGCAGCAACGTAAGTTTACGAATTGCAACAGCCAGAACCTTATCTATCTAATTACGTGTCCATCTCAACAACGTTATGTTGGCATTACGACAAGAAAGATTAAGGTTCGCATATCCGAACATAAGAGCACCATTAGGTGTCGTAAACAAGCAGCACGTCTGACAACACACTTTCTGGAAGTAGGACATGGTCCAAATGATTTTACTTGGACAGTCCTAGAGCAGCCTTTCATACCTGATCATGTCGCTGATGTAGCAAAATTCCTGTTTAATAAGGAGCAAAAATGGGTGTACACGCTAAATAGCGACAAAGAAGGACTGAAGGAACCTATCCCATGGATGTCTCTATAGCTGAATGGGCACCTAAGAAGTATTAATGGTAGAACTGCAGCCAAATATGAAGTGAAGATATATAGGTGCCTATCACCCTGCTATATGTCACTTAGTGCCCCTATAAGAGTCATTAGGGAAGTATCAAAACACTATGGTGGATTGTAGTAGTAAAGATGATCAGTATATCTGTTATCAAACCATCAGTTATCCACATTGACCAAAATTATGGCTCTGAAACTGAGCATATTGGACTGATCATTGTATTATAACTGCCTTCACGGTCAGTTCTGGTGGCTGTATTTAAGTTTATCTTGAGGCTTAATGCAAAAGGTTTGGATAGTATCTAAACCATAGAGAGAAAAAAGTTGATTGCACTACTCGACACAATTTCGATAGACAGAGCTGCGCTCGCCCGAAATTTGTGAATTTCACCATTCCCTGCAAAAAACGGCACAGCTTTACCTAGGTTTCTATTGTCATCTGGAGACAATTTAAATATTTATCTAAAGCCAATTGGATTAACAACACTAAGACAATCTGCATGGATCGATGTCAACCATGCCGATATACTACATTTCCCAAGAGTATTGTGGCCACGTGATCGGCCGGCTGAACCTTTCCGAACTACATTACCCATGATTCTTCCAGTCACATGATCGGCTGGTCACGTGACCGTCTAGCAGCTAAGAATACACAAATATGGCACTGACCTCTGGGTTGGTGCCTCCCCAGACAACGCAGAAGGACGCTGGGAGACAACGATGGACAGGTCAGTAGCAGCATGTGGTAGTTTAATTCTGCTCTTTAGCGCTAGAGATCGCATACGATCGAACTCTAACTCTGCGCGCACAACACTGGCATGAGAAGAACCACTGACTGTGACGAGCGTTCTGACCTTAGTAAGAGTTATACGAAAAGGCTCTTAAAATTAGGATTAAACGCACCTAAAACATCGTTGTAGACGCTGATAACCAAGGCGTCATGGTCATAACTGCCAGCTGCGGGCGCAACCAAAAGATCATGGTACGCGCGGACAACTAAGGCATCATGATCATGATCATCACTGCCTATTGCGGGCTTCATGTCTCCCGGGTTTTCACTGATCTACCCAGAGATATTGAGCTTATGACTTCGACTGAGATAGCATGTATACCCTTTGACTATCTTACAAACCTTTAAAGATCTACATCAATATGACATAAAGGGTTTGCGCTGATTTATTCCATATATGAACTAGACCCAAAGAGTAAGTTCGGGTACTAACACCTCAAGCTATGTACAGCTGATGTTTGAGGAGTTGGGTATTACATCTGTACCTGCCAACCTGTGAAAAATATTTTGACTACCCACTGATTGAATGTCTTACATTGTTTTTAACTAGAGCGGTGCTCCTCTTACCTGAGCTGCAGCCAGGTGGGGTGATGCTTTATCCCCGTACCTACTTGGTAAGTGGTAAACTGTTATGGAGTAATGAAAATTATACATACTCCACCTTAACAAAATATACATGGTGAACTATGTGTTTTGACATTATTGTATTGTTTTGTCTTTATTCTTATCTTTTTTTTTCTTCTTTATTTGGTACTCCTTGTTTCCTGTCCTTGATACACCGTTCCAACAGTGATGTGGTGGATTAATTAAATTAGAACAACCTGGAATCAACCGGTGATAAAACTATTTTTTTATTCTCACAATTTGTGCAGTAGCAAACATTCTGGTCCTGATGAAAGCAGTGGCGTACCTGCCACTTATGCTGAAACATGTCGACCCCTATTGCAAACGGATATTATGTTAAATCTGTTGGTATGTTACACTATTTTTAAAATTTGGACGAACTGAGAGAAATTATTAAAGTTCATCTTCTACTCAGTCCTATCCAATTTTAAAATTTTTCACGTTCACTTTGCACTGCTATCCAGTTACCTACTTACAATACTATTTTTGGTATCATCCATTTGTACACACATTCATCAATGGTTAAGTTCCAGCCACGACTACATCTTTAGGCTGTGGACATTTTCTCCTGGGTAAGGAGAACCCATATGATGTAAAAGCGCAGTACCGAGTGGCAACTGATGGGAATTTTTCCCATACCCTTGAGATTTGTTTATTGGCTTGTCACACATATATACACTGATTGTTTTATTCACTTTGTTAGTAATTAGTTGTGTCTCGGATGGTTCACATAGTCGAGTTCCTTTTAATTTGACCCCTAGACACTTTTTGTTTTCAGTACAATTGTTTGGGGCATGTGTCTAGTTGTTGGTCATTAATCCTGCCCTTGGACCCTCTCTCTAACTGTTGTGTTTTGTAGTTATTCAAGCATAATCACCCCCCCTGATCTACGCCTTCCTGATTACATCCATGTACTTACACATGGTCATGCAGCGCCCCGGTAACTTCTCGCAATACACATTGGCGTAAATCAAAAATGCGCCGTCCAATTCTCTATGGTCAAAGGAACTTTAGTCCTTTTCGCCAGCTCACATTCTTCCTCCTTAGAGCCCTCTTTTGACCTGACCTTCATGTGTAATAGCTTTAGCATTTCAACATACTCCCCCCTTCCAGATGCTCTCCTTGGTAGTCCGCATTAAATGCGCACCCAGGGGTTTTGTCACCCTCATATAAGGGAGCTTTTTAATTTTCAGCTCCTTGCTCTCCGAGGGCTCCTTACCGTCCCCTGCACCCGTGTCAATGTTGGTCCCACTCTCAACTTTGGCACTACTCGGGCCCCCACATCCTGTGTCCCCACACCAACATCCACAATGTATTTACCTTTTCGCAAGCACCTGTCATTCTCCCCTCATCCCCCCCTCCTTCCCCGTTCCCACAGACACCATCTTAAGCCTATCCATCTTCTGAACGGCCTTACCTGGCTCTAAGGAGGGTGCGCGCACGCATCGCCTGGCCACCAACGCTCTCCCTTCCTCAACCCGTGTAACTCTCAACGGGTGAGTACGCTCTCTTCTTGCCCTCCCATCGGGCACCTGTCACTAGGGGACACATGAGACAGCCTCCCCCTCATCCCCATCCTCAATCAACTCCCCCTCTTCAGGGCCCTCCTCATCATAATTCAGACCAATTGGCTCTCCACCTAGAGCCATTCACTGGACCTCTCGTCCCTGCGGGCCTTACCAAACCCCATATGACCCTCCTGCTGGGGGGCCAACTGTACCCGCCGGTACCCCCCAAACCATCCGCTCTGTCAGAGATTCCTTGCCGGTGCTACGGTCCACCTAGAGAAGCGTTGCGTTGGGGCCAGCGAGACCGTTCTAGGCCTTCGTGTGCTGGTCGCGTCTGGTTTCCCCTCCGGTGCCGGGTGCGCTGCGCAAGGCTCCTTGCCCTGTAATGCAAATGTTTGGACTGATGCGCTCGGTCCCTCAATTCTAACCCCTTCACGCCTGCCCCACTGCGTCACCCCCATCAAACCCCCTCAGAAACCTCCTGCCGTGCCCACACTCCTAGGCCCGCTCCACTCTAGCATGGCAGCCACCACCCCTGACGTGGGGCCCACCCCCTTACAGCCTCTTCCGCCCAACCCCAGGCCCCCGATCCTCCTCCCAGTTCCCCGCCTGCGATCACCACCAACCCTCTCCCATGCTGACCCGCCCGCCTACGAAGCACCCTCCTGCACTAACCGAGTGCTCGCCCCTGACAAACCATCCTGCGCTACATGCCCAGTGCCAGCCCTTGCCAGTGCCTCCCACCTCCTCCGCACAATATGGGAAAATATCTAAACCCAACCATGCCAGCTCCCCTCCTGCCGGATCCAGCTCACCTCCAAATTCCTCCCTGGACCACAGCCCGGCACCCTGACCTCCTCCCCTCCCCTCAACCCTCCAACTCCCCCTACCCCATCCCCCGCTTGCATATGCCGCCTCCATAACCTCCCACCCCCCCAACTGGGCCCATTCGCTCAACCCCCTGAACTACCTTCCTCTGAACCAGACTCCCAAGGCCTGTGTGGCCGCCCCACCGTGTGGGATGGCCCAGCAGCCATGGCCCCACACGACCAAAGTTCCGTCTTAGCCTCACAACCAAAGTCCCCTTGAAGGGCCCCCACCGGCGCCATAATCACCCCACCCTCTGCGAAACCTGGGGCAACCCCACCCTCCGTGACCAACATGGCCTGTCCACCACTCTCCTCCTAGCCGCCCTGCCCCATAGCTGCAGCCGATTCCACCTCCTGAAAGGAAACCTGCAGCCCGCCTTCTGCCACACTTGTGACTGCAGGCCCGCCAGCTTTGCAGACCTCCTGCCGCTTAAAAACCCGACCGTTGCTAGTCCGCCTCCTGCCGCCCCTTGCACGCATCGCCGGCACAGACTGCGCTCTCGGAGGGAGCCCCGGTGCCATAAAGGTGTTCCGGGGCTCCTCAAGGACACCAATCTTCCCACAGACATCCCGCCCATGCCTACGTGCCCCCCCCCCCATGGCCATGACAGACCAGCTGACCTGCTCGCATCCTTTGAAGACGGGCCTGCCTCACAGCACCATGCCCGTACACCCTCACCCGGGGCCGCCCTTTTTGCCATGCAGGTGGCCCCGGGTGCGGCCACCGCAACAATACGTCTGTTACATGGTTTGATTTTATTCAACAATCCTAACAGGCATACCTCAGGTTCACATGCAATGTTTTCATATGTCATATCTGATAGTGCTTTTACCACCCCACCTCAGAATTTGAACATAGCAGGACACATCCATGACAGGTGCATAAAATCTGCTCCATTCTGATGGCATCTGGGACACCTCGCATCCTCAAGAATCCAAATTTAAACAATTCTACAGGGGTGTAATAGATCTGATGTAGATATTTAAAATTAATAATTCTCAAATTACAGTTGGCAGTCTGACGTCCAGTCATTTTACAGCACATTTCCCAATTTGCATGTGACTTGGGAGTCTCTAAGAGAGCATTCTATTTGTCCAATACTGGCAAAGTGTCCCACTCATTTTCTCATTGAGATGTAGAAAATATTCTGGTGATCAGCTCCCTACATTTCCCACCTTTTAAAACCAACTGTAACGCCCACAGTATCTGCGGTTCCCGTGGAAAATCAGGCCACAGAGCACGCACCGCCACCCGCAGTCTGGCATAGGTAAACCCATGCATACATTTCTACTGTTGCCCAGCTTGAAAATCTGCCATGGTCAAGAATGTTCCATTATGATACATATCTCCCAGTTTTGTAATCACTGCGCTTTGAAGAATATTAAGTGCCCCATGCTCCCATGCCACTGATATCTCCGGATGTGCCTCAATTGGTATATTGGGTGCATAAATATACTTTTTCCCCATACGTTTGGCCAAGGCATTCCATGCCCACACAGTACAGTCGACTGGGTTGATTTCAGTCAGGCTTAACCCGTCAGGCTTAACTTAGACGCAATGTTGTAAAGTTTTGTGCAACACTTCAAATAGTAATAAAATGAAAACCCACTAAAAAGGGACCCCACAATAGGTTCTAAAAGTATAGTAGATTTTAATAAATGAAACAGGACAAAACAACAAAAATACAACCAGTAGATCTGGAGATATGTAATTTTAAAGATTCAAGTGAAAATAGTGCCAAAAAGCCCAAAGTGCCATTCGCGGATTTCTAGTCCTGCAAGACCAGGAAAAACTCCCAATTTCAGGCCGACTGTGATAGGGCGTGGTTTGGATACAGGGAACAGGTTAGTCCTGTAGGAAAGTTACCTTTTCAGTCCAGGGCAAAGAGTCCCATTCACAGTGGAGGAGTCGTGGACAGTAGCGTGAAGATGCTGTGGTCATCGCAAACCATTGGACCGGTGCTTCGCAATGGCGCTTCCGGTGAGTTATCAATATTCTAGGGTCAGGCTCACGTCTGCATTGGCGGATTGTGCAGGTGACATGTTTTCGGCCCCAACGGGCTCGTTCAGTCGCAAAGAGCCCACAAACTTAAATTCAGCATTGCTGAAGCCACACCAAGGGTCTAGGACCTGAGGGGGGCCACTTGGGGTCAGAGGCTTGTTCCAGCAGGATCTGGGTACTGATATAGATGGTTTGGAGCCTGCTATGGCCCTGTGGCTCTGAACAGGAGGCCATCAGATTAGCCCTTGGAGTCACCCTGCGAGTCCTGGGTTCAGATGCAGGTCCAAATCCCTCTCCCTCAAGCAGGAAACGGCAGGGCAGCAGTCCGACAAGGAAGCAGTGCTGCAAGGCAGTAGTCCAGGATGGCAGCAGTCCAGCAGAGTTGCTGTCCTTTCAGCAGCACAGCAGTCCTTCCTCTTGGCAGTCTTCACAGGTCCAAATGTGTACTGGAGAGTAGGTGTCGGGTCCAGTATTTATTCCTGGTTCTTGCTTTAAAGTGGGAGAAGCTTCTAGAGGTCTCCCTTTGACGTCCACAGGCTTCCTGCCTTCTCTGGCTCCAGATGAACTACAGGGGGTATGTAGCCCTTCGTGTGGAGACAGGACACATCCTATATAAGTATAAGTAGCACCCACCTTTCTTGCCAGTGATGGCTCATCCCGGCACATCTACGCTCTCTATTTTGTGTGGCTGTCTAGGAGGAATACAACCATCAGCTACACCAGGTGACCCAGAGACAGGCTGCAGGCATTAAATGGCTAAGGTAGTAAAATGCCAACTTTCTCTAATAGAGGCATTTTTTAAATTGTGATTTAAAGTCTGAATTTATCAGAAGAGAGAATTTTTCATTGCAATTCCAAAGACACCAATATTAACACGTCACCTGTTCTCATTTGGAAATTGCAGCCTATTAAATGTAATGAGGTAACCCTAATGTTATTTTATCGGAGAGGCAGGTCTTGCAGTAGTGAAAAGCAAAACTAACTGTTTTTCACTGCCAGGGCAAGTAAAACGTAAAAGTTCATATCCCACTCTTTAAATACATTGCACCCTGCCCTGTGTTCTGTGTAAGGCCTACCCTAGAAGTGATGTATATGTATTTAAAAAGGAAGGTTTTGGCCCAGTAACAGGTTTATTTTCCCAGCTCAAAATGGCAGTTTAAAACTACACACTGGTTGCAATGGCAGGCCTGAGACCTGTTTAAAGGGCTACTTAAGTGGGTGGCTCAATAAGTGCTGCAGGCCCACTAGTGGCATTTAGTTTAAAGGCTCTGGGTACATGTAGTACCACTTTACTAGGGGCTTACAAGTTAATTAAATGTGCTAATTGGGTGTAGCCAGTTTTACCATGTTTAGAGGAGAAAGCACAAGCAATGGTTATCAGTGGTAAAGTGTGCAGAGTCCTCGGGCCAGCAACACGGGTTCAGAAAACAGGAGGGTGAAAGCAAAACGTTTGGGAATGACCCTGCAGACCAGGCCAAGTTCAACAATCCTCACAATCATTTTTGCTCTGGAACACAGTGTTGGAAGGTAGGATCCTTCTGGCATGGTTACCCCCACTTTTTTCCTGGTGTCAGTGTGTTTTGGCTAGGCTGACTGAGATCATGCTAATCAGGACCCCATTCACTGTGCTTTCTCCATAAATTGGACTATGGTAAGTACTTTGGCACCTTCCTAATTGGGTACTGGTATACCCTTCTAGGTCCCTCGTATATGGTACTACGGTACCCAGGGCATAGGTACACCATGGGTCCCCCATAAACTGCGGCATCTATTATGCCACCCATGAGAGACCACTTAAAGTGTGACTACAGGCCTGCCATTACAGCCTGTGTAAGCTGGTGCTAACACCACCTACAACAGATAAAAGTGTTCTTATATCTGGGGTCACTGCACTTAAAACCTAAAAGTCACCCCCTAGGCAAGCCTTAAAATCCTGAAGGCAGGGTGCTTTGTTATAAGAGTGAGGGTGCTCTTCATGATCAGGGCACCCCCTACAAACCTCAGAGTCGATTCGCCGGCTTTGCAAGTGCGGTCAGCCATTTTATACATATAGTGGACATCAAGTCAATTACAAGATGTCTAACTATATACTGGCTGCACCGAAACCGGTCATGTTAGGAATCAAACATGTTGGAATCCTACCCGAACACCAATTACAGTGTTGGATGTAGGATCTCATGTACTCGTAGGGAGCCCCCTGTTTTCCCGGTACCAGCCTTTCAGGGTCTAACAACAAGCTAGTGGTGCTGCCGACCCCAGACCCGATTCCTCCCTCCTGCTGCTGAGCCAGGCTTGAGCAGGGAAGGTAGGACAATAGGTTTCCTGTCACAGGAAGGTGTGACCACAACCCAGACATGACCAGACTGCTTTGAAGGGCACATTTGGTGCCCTCCTTGCATACTCCAGTTAAAACTAGTTCAGGGAGCCGTTGGCTCCCGCTCTGGTGTGAAACTGGACAAAGGACAAGGTAGTATCGTCCCCTCCTCTGGGAGGGACCCCTGAATTGTTCCTACCCCTTTCCTTTGGGTACTTAAGAGCTTACCTGTGGGGGGCTTTTCAGATTGTTCGTGGAACAAGAGTCCAATCCAAAACCACTTCATCTTGAACTGTCTGGGCACTTTGGACCTCGCTTTGGGAACGAGACAGCATCTGGAAGAGTCCTGCTTCCCCATGTCTCATTGCCGTAACAGTTTTCTGTGTCGTCTGTCATTGTGCTCCATCTAAGTTATTCTCCAGGCCTGTGGGCATCAAAGACACCCGAAGTAATCTCCCTTGGAGTGAAGGAGCCACTCACCCGCATCTGCAGGCACCGCAACAAAGCTGACTGGCCTGCTGCTCCTGAGCTCCCACGAACTCCGAAAGGTTCTGTAATACAGGTGGTAGTTCTGCATCTCCCTCGAAGCCTGCACTATCTTCACAGCAAGTTTTGAAGCCCTTATCGTTGGTACCGCTGGAGGAGTACCCTTGTGCACAGCATCAACTTGCCGTTGCCAAGGCTTGTTGACTCTTCTTCTGAGATCTTAGGGCTCCAAGACGCTCCAGCCTCCAGCATCTCCTGCTACCAAGATCTCCGTCCTCTCCACATCTTTGTCCTCTGCACCGTGGGCCTGCATCCTTGGTGAACTGCTCGAGGTCCTCTTGCGACTCCTGTACCTTCGGCCCATGGGTCCTCCTGAGGGTCTTCTTTGGCTACAGTGGGCTCCCCTGCTTGCTCGGGGCCTGCTCTGACTCTCCTGTACTTGCTGAGTCCCTTGAACCTTGCTAGTCCTGACACTGTACCTTCTTCGCTTTCCTTGTCTGTTTGTGCTGCCAAGGCTTGTTGGTGTTCCCACCGAACACCGACCCGCTGGTTCTCGACTACCGACGTTGTGAACAGCTCCTGGTCTTTCTCAGCATCGTATGGTCCTCACAGCTGCAGCGAAAAGGTCACCATCAGCATTCCTGCATCTTCCATCATCGGTGGTCATTAATCTTCAGCCACCTGGTCACTCCCAAGTGGCAAAGACTTTGTCCCCTCTGCTTGCAGGTACTCCTCTTCAAGAATCCACCCTTGGATTCCACCATACTCTTTCACCTTCTTGCCAGCGGCATCTTCACTGAAGTCCTCCATTGTGATCTACGACAGATTCCGACGTCTCTTCGCACCTATGCACCCGGCTTCCCTAGTGTAGGTATCATGGTTCCCAGGGTAATCATGGGTGGGGTGACTCTCCAACTTTCCATATTCCACAGGGTTCTTTCAGGGTCCTCTGGGAAGGGAACTTCTTCAAAACTAAAACTGTGACGTCCCCCATTGACTTGCATTGAGTATGCAACTGTGTTTCCACTCTGCACACAGCCTCCGGGGGGTTCTTGGGTACTTATGTTGGTTGGTTCCTTGGGTCCCCAGCTCTTCTAAGTCTTCTGGGTCAAGTCTCGACTTAAATTGTGGTTTGCCCTCCACTTTATCGGTATATGGTTTGGTCTTCCCCTGGAGACCACTGTGTATTTATGCCACTTACCTGTTTTACTATTAAAATATTGTATGTATTGTGTTTAGATCTCTGGGTAGAAGTTATAGTAATGTGTTAGTGAGTGTTTATAAGAAATAACAATTTTTATAACTACACTGAGTGGTTCTTTTTCACTTAACCTACACTATATGAATAGTTCTGGTAATGCAAGCTGCTTAACACTCCTTCTGGAATAAGCCTGAAGGCTGCTTTCAACAGGTACCAGTTAGAGAGCTTTCTATGGCTGTCTAAGACCACTAAAATCACCATAAGAGTTGTCTGGGTTAGTGCAAAGTGCTGTGCACAATATACTAAGGCAGTCTCCGACACTCTGCAAATAATCCAAAGTGGACTTAGGAATGCAGGCAGAAGGCCGAGCTAGGAACATGGCAAAAATGAATCTCTAAAGCCACCCCTTATCTAGAAACCGACCTAAGCTACCAAAATTCTGTGGTTGTGCAGTAACCCTAAAATCTTACACTTCAAAAGCGCGCCCACAGGTTGGGTGGATAGGGAGGCCGTGTTAACCTCAATTTAATAAGGCAGTGTTTCCCAAGGTAAGGTGCAGATCAGCTCATCTACAATTACAGTCAAAGGACTGACTCAATAAGTGAGTTCTAGTGCAGAATTAGAAATGTTATGAAGATTTATTACAAATATTTCAAAGGTACAATATAAAAGTGCTAACGTGCAAATGCATTGAATCTCATTCAGATGCATACGGTTATTGCCCTGAATTCTCTCAGTAATAGAACAATACAAAATAATAGACAAAATCAGAAATGGTCTTAGTCTCACATATTCAGCAAAGTCAGTAGGAAATTGGACAAAATGGGAAAGCATCATTAATATAAAAGAAAAAGTCTCTAGCTCATCCCCAAATTTGATGCATTTCATGGGAAATTTCCCCTGAGAACAGTAAGAAAAGTGCAGACTCCTCGTGTTGTGAGCAAAGAAATACATTTTCAAACAGTAAGACATTTGAAATCATCATACAGCATTACTATTTAAGCACTAACCTACTACATGAATATTAAAACAGCCACTTCTACACTGACGTCAATCGAAGGTGTCAGAACTAGTTACATCACAAAAGTAATTCCTGGTGAATGAATGCAGTGCTGGGTTCAAACAGAAGGTCCTTGGAGAAATGTAACAATACTGAGCCCATCTAGAGTCTGCTTCGACAGCAATGTAAATTGGAAATAAACATGACTACCTTCAACAGAAACCAGAAACAGTGTAGAAACATAACGACGCATCCATTTGGAGCAAGATGGCGTGGAGACCTAGCTGAGGCCTCGTTAGCATAAGCCAGGAAATATACTTTAGCAGGTGATATGAAAATCGTTTCAAAAGCAATAGCAGCATGTCAGTGAATATTTGTGAATTCAAATGTAGATAACTCTGCTGCACACAATTAAGAATACATAATTTTGATTAATTCATAAAAAGTCCTTGAATGTTTTCAAGGTTAACCCCGCCCGCACTTGATATGGTGAGTTGGGTAGTGGGACAGCATCTGTTTGCCCCTTGCTTAATCATGTTTTGCCCCCTAACCTTTGGGAAAGGCGAGGTTTTTTTTGCCTAATATCCCCCCAGACAGGTGAAGATAGAAAGACTGCTTTAAAGGCACAAATGGCACCAGGGCTCTCGATGAGCTGCTGCTTCTTTTCGTGGAGAACAGCACCACAATTCCTTGTTTTTAGTGTTTATACCTGTGAAAGCGAAGGGGGGGGGGGGGGGGGGAGAGAAGGAACGTGACATGTTGGTTGAACAATGTTAACTAGAAGTCCCCAGTGCCGTGACGCAAACGGAGTTTGTAAACACATTTTTAAGCTTTCAGTATGATTAATAATGTCCACATTGTACTCGACAGTGTTTCGGAATAGGACTCGCGAGAGGGAAATAATATATCCAGCAGTACAACCATCTCTTTGAGTAGCTGTTTTTTGCCTTTTTGCTACTTTGTTTCAGTTGTTGAATGTACCGTATTTCATTGACACTTGGCTATTAGTGAAATGAGTGGATTGTTTTAACTGTTTTTATCAACATTTTGTGTATTCATTAAGCAAAAGTGTTGTACAATACTTAGATTTTTTCTAGTTTTCCCAACTACATTGGCAACTTTATTTCTCTCTGCAACTTTAGTGCTTAGGTTTACTAAATGGATACTGAGAATTACTATCTTGTATGAAATGTGTATTTTGCGCTGTATCTTTTGAGATCCATGCTAAAGGGATTATGGCATGATAAAGGTGCTCAATTTACACTAGGTTGAAAACAAATTTCATTTTTACGTGGATTACATTTTTACTGCCATTTAGTAAAGGAGGATGTTGAAGTGAATTTTATGCAGTGCTAGAATCTCAGCAAAGAACCCAGCATATTCCCTCAATGTGCCAGTCGGAGATAACAGTTATTTCCCTTGAAGGGAGAGGAAGGGCAAACACATAATTAAAGGATTGTACTTTCTCTAAAAATATGTGGTGCTGGTCTGCTGTTATCGAAAAACTATTTTTTTTTTCATCTGACAAACGAGTGACATGTACAATTTATGGTATTGCTTCTTCATGAAGGTGTAAATGTACAGTCTTTAAATAAAGTAGGGGCTACGGTTATAGATATTGCTCTTGTTTTTCTCTATATGACTGGTGTTGTGAAGCTCTGTCCCTTTTTGTATTTATTTATTTATTGTTACTTTTCAAAGTTTGTGATAGTTAGGTTAGTTTCTGACCGTTTGAAAAGCTTTTAAGACTATATTCATTTCCCATTTCATCACTGCAACGAGAGGAACCCCACCTATCGATGTATTCACGGTTTGCAATGACATTTATTCACGCATTCGGTAACAGTTGTATAGAAGTTCAGAGCTATTCTACATTTGCTTTTTAGGTCTCGCCTCTCAATGCGCATGCGCATTGAGCAGAGCGAGACTATAGCGACGCAAACAGACTTTACCCAACTGGGCGATTTGGTGCTGTGCCTGTGCGCTTTTAGGTCAATGCGCAAGCGCATTGACCTAAAATGCGCGTGCACATCATCAAATCGCCATCTGTTCCCTCAGCCGCACTCCTCCCAAAGGCCCCTGCTGCTTCACACCCTCATCGCCGCTCTCCCCGCTTTGCCCCCTCCCCTGCCCGCCGTGTCGCATTTCTCCTCCCCCCCTCCCCACAGCGATGCCCTCCGTCTTGTTTTCCTCTGTCGGCTGTTCCTTACCCTAGTTTCCCTTCCTCCTCGCCTCTCCTATTTCTTTATCTAAGCCCCCTCGTATTAACTATAATACAGTCCACGTCGAATGAGCACAGGGTCAAAGAAAGGATTATTGTCATTATAATGGAAATGAAAACAAGGCATGCGCAACCCACCATCTACAACCCCTCTGTATATAATAAAAATGTCATAGTGCTGTGCATGTACTCGGCATTGCAAAAAAGACTAACTACACATGCATGCAAATCCCTAGACCTGCTGAGGAGATGTAAAAAAGACACGAGGCGGCACACTTGGTGTCTGAGCATTTCCACGGGGATAGGTCTCACAGCGCCGGGCTGCATCTGTAAACAAGGCATTATACACATTCCTAGAAATGGGGCAAGGCTACATCATTTCATATCACTCTCGAGTGCCAACGACTCCGCCAGGGGACTACCTTCACCAGCGCATGCACGGGAAGCCTGCCAGGTTTGCCAGCTACATCCAACAGCACGACCGTCTTTCTGGTCTATGCACTCCAATTTACTGTGAATCCAGGACTTACACGTTTCAAAGACAATTCACCTATTCAGGTAGAGGTCTGGGAGGGTCTGACAGTTGATAGGCTGCTTCTTTTGCTGGCATCAGTGCGCACACTGCGTACTCCAAATTTTTCACCCGACCACAGTCGTCAACATCCAAAGGCGTGTTATTCACCAGGAGGAAGGCACACCACCCACGTCACCAGAGAAGCGGGATTTCCGAAACCTTCAGAACATGACCCTTGAATCATCTCGGTCCTTCCTTCACCACGTCCTCCTTTCTTACATTTCTTAAATTTCTTATTTCTTGTCTGTCACCTCAGCAGTGCCCGCCCACACGACAAACAATAAATCCAAATCAACATTACACCTTGTCACTTGTGTTTTACTTCATCACCTGAGAGGTTCATGCTTAAGTTTTGACCAATCAAATTCATTTTGTTCCCAGACCACGCTGCTGTGCAAACAAAGATACTCCCCGGACTTTTGTATAGCGCCGCCCTGTCTCTTCTGGATCTTTGAGTACATACTGTATCTACATTTAGGTTCGCCGGTATAAATATTTTCTGTCGCCCCTCATTTCTAATGCCTCTCAATCTCCCCTCACTCTCTCACTCTCCCTCTCTCCGTCTACCTTTCTCCCTTTCCCTCACTTTCCTCTCTCCTCTCACCCTCTCCTACTCTCTCTGTCCTCTCTCCCCCTCTCTCTCCTCTCTCCCTCTCTTTACCTTCCCCCTGCTCTCCTTTTTCTCCCCCTCCCCATCTCCCCCTCTGCTTGCTCTCCTCTCTCTCCCTCCCTCCCCTCTCTCTCCCCTCCGTCCTTCGCTCTCGTCCTCCCCCTCTCTTCTTACCCTCCCTCTCTCCCTTTCCCTCACTTCCCTCTCTCCCCGTCTCCCCCTCTCTCTCACCCCGTCTCCCCCTCTCTCTCTCCCCGTCTCTCCCTCTCTCTCTCCTCTCTCCCTCTCCTCTCTCCCTCTCTCTCTCTCCTCCTCTCTCTCTCCTCTCTCCCCCTCTCTCTCTCCCCCTTTTTACCCTCTCCTCCTTTTTACCCCTCTACCCCTCTTTACCCCTCTACCCCTCTCTCTCTCCTCTCTCCCCCTCTCTCTCCTCTCTCCCCCTCTCTCTCCCCCTTTTTACCCTCTTCCTCTTTTTACACTCTGCATCACTCTGCATCACCACATCATCACTCTGCATCACCATATCATCATTCTGCATCACCACATCATCACTCTGCATCACCACATCATCACTCTGCATCACCACATCATCACTCTGCATCACCACATCATCACTCTGCATCACCACATCATCACTCTGTATCGCCACTTCATCACTCTGCATCACCCCAGCATCACTCTGCATCACCCCAGCATCACTCTGCATCACCCCAGCATCACTCTGCACCACTCAGCATCACCACATCATCACTCAGCATCACTCAGCGCAACCACATCATCACTCAGCGCAACCACAGCATCCCTCAGCGCAACCACAGCATCACTCAGCACAACCACAGCATCACTCAGCGCAACCACAGCATCACTCAGCACCACTTAGCATCACCACATCATCACTCAGCATCACTCCAGCATCACTCAGCGCAACCACAGCATCACTCAGCGCAACCACAGCATCACTGGTTCAAATATGTTCTTTCAATGTTTCAAGCTGTTTTCAAGCTTTATTACAAATCACAAAAATATGTTAATATTTCACTTCTGTTCTTGGATTTTCGTCACAAGAAAAAACACTGAACATAATCTTCACGAAAGTTAGTTACAAAAGTTTAAGATATTGACATTACAAATTAAATAAATTATTTAAGTATTAATTATTTAAAAATAAAAGCCGTTGTTAATTGTAATATCAATACATCTAAGTCACTTAAATACAAAACATGTTGCATTACAAATGCTATAGGTGTCACATTTGCGAAAGTTATAACTATTGGCATTGTAAATGACAAAGCTATTAACTTAGCTATTTTAAAAAACAACACATAGTAAAAAAAAATCATTTATAAGACCAATAGCTCAATTTTTCCTAATGCGAGACCTATTGCATTTCCAATGCTTGTTTCCATAGATGCTTAAATTCGGATGGATTTTTAATGACTGCATCGCACACGTCGCTATTTTAATAACACTATACGTCTTGTACACCGGAGTCTACATAATTAGACATAGGTGTCACAGTTCTTTTATTAGGATGCCCAGTCACTCAGGAATAAAGTCTTGTAGTGAGTAGTTCTGGCCCCTTTTTAAATCACTTTCACCCTTTTTATCACTGCACATATAAAAGAAAAATACCCGCTCCACTGTAGTCGTGTCGTAGCACACCCTGTTGGCACTCGGCCAGCGGGGTGGGACCCCAATGATGAAGCATGTCACCAACTAGGTTGGTGAGTGAGGGGTCTTCAAAAAAGATATGCAATGTCCTAAGTAAAGGTTGGGCACAACTGCTTGATTAAGCCTTAAGCTTTTGGCACAGAGACTTTCTCTGTTTTGCCTATAGGGGGCACTCCTCCATTTGTTGTGTTATATATCTCCTCCAGGGGACCAGGAGTTCCTACCACACATTGTAGTGAAATACCCTTACTCTCCCTTTTGTTTTACTAATTTTATGGAAATAAAACACTAAATTGCACCAGAAACTTGGGTCTGTCTTGTTCGCTTTTCCAGGAGAGCTGTCTGGGAAAAAAGGACAGTGATGTGGCGGCTGCCACATCGAGCGGAGCACAAGATATATATATATATACAAATTTCGATCATTTACGTCATTGGTTAAGATTCATTGATGATGTTTTTTGTGTGTGGGAAGGGGATGAAATTAGTGCAAACGAGTTTGTAAAAACCTTCAATGTGAACAACTGCAATTTATTTTTTACATCAAACATCAGTAAAGTTAAAACAGAATTTTTGGATGTTCAGATCAATGTGCAGAATCACACACTAGAAACCACTTTGTTTCGAAAAACCACAGCTGGCAACCGCATCCTACATGTCAGCAGTTGGCATCCAAAACATATGATTGAGAGCATTCCGTATGGGGAACTACTACGATTAAAAAGAATCTGTAGTTCACCTTCTGATTTTGAAAAGTGTGCCAATGCCATGATGGAGCGACTTAAAATGAAAGGCTACAGCCAGAAAACTTTATCGAGGGCTCTCGTTAAAGCACAGGACAGACCGAGTGAAACTTTGCTTACTCCCAAAGACCCCAATGAGATAGAGGAGGACAATACTCCTAGACTCATCACTACATTTAGTAGGCAGGCAAGGCAGATTAAGGCAATAATCAAGAAGAATTGGCCAATTGTCCTTACAGACTGGGTTCTGGGCAGTAGGTTACCAGCAATGCCTACCATTACATATAGGAGAACAAGGTCCATGCGTAGCCAACTGGTAAACAATAGCCCGGAATTGGGTAAGAATGAGTCTTGGCTAAAACCCAAGGAGGGTTTTTTCAAATTCACATCATGTCGAGCGTGTAAATTTGGAAAGAACACAACCCATTATGATACTCCTTTTTCCCCAGATCAGTTAGCCATCAAAGGGAATTATGGCTGTAGTACTGAGTTCGCTGTGTATGTTCTGACGTGCACCTGTGGCTTACGGTACGTTGGTAGTACGAAGTTGCAGGTGCACGTCAGAATATTGAAGCATCTCAGGGCGATCGTCAATAGTGACAAAGATTGTTAGTTAATGGCACCCTTACAGACCCGATAAAAATTACCAGTGGAACCAGGCAGGGATGTCCGCTTTCCCCTCTCCTATTCAATCTTTATATTGAGGCATTTGCCCAAGTTTTGAGAGAGGAAGTGGACATCCCCCTTTTGTATTTGGTGAGTAGGAGAAGCGGATAGCTCTCTATGCGGACAACATTTTGGTCTACACATCAGATCGCCAGAGAGCTTTCCCGGTGGTAATGAAAAAGGCGGAGGAGTTTGGACAGATCTCAGGTTATGATATCAACCCCAGCAAAACTGAGATTATGTGCTGGAATATTCCTAATGTACAATTAACAGTTGTAACATCTATGAAATACCTGGGAATACGTATTACCCAAGAAATAGGAAGGTTGGCACAGACAAATTTGGATCGGGTTGCCACGGAGTGTAGGAATCTTTTGAAATCTTGGTCATTTTTGCCACTCTCCATATTTGGCAGAACAAACCTAGTTAAAATGACCATTCTTCCAAAGTTTACGTTTATTTTCAATTCTATTTCTCTGACGTTTGATCAAAAAAAATTGGAAAAAAGCCAGCGAGAGATAAATTATTTTATTTGGAATTATAAAACAGCTAGGTTGTCCTGGAAGAAGCTGAGAAGGAGGAGGGAGAAGAAAGGGTTGGCATTGCCAGATTTGTTGTATTACGCATGGGCATTTCAGCGGACCTACTCCAGGATGCTTCTTAAAACCCCTGTAACATCATCTTTGGGGGCCATGTTTAGGGCTATGATTGGGGGAGTGGATATTCCGTTAAACGGATTTTTATTTACGTTTGGCGACATAAAATACTTTAAAAAGGTCAGATTAAAGACTCTACAGTCTGTCATAAAAAGTTGGGTGCAGATCAAAAAGAAAATCGGGCCGCATTATTACTCCAATTTTGCTCCGGTGTGGGATTCTCCTGGGCTGCCGCCCTGTATGCAGGACAGTTTGGCATCCCCGATAAAGGAGGCTGGGATATTTAGATGGGGAGAGTTATTGGTGGATGGAAGGGTTCAAGACTGGGAGGTGCTAAGGGACAGGGTGGGCCCAGCTCTTTCCAGGTTTAAATATATACAGATAGACAGTTGGGCACGAGCAGTAAGCAGGAGGGGCCCTCAATTGGGGAAATCCAGTCCGTTTGAACAACAACTGGTTAAAAAGCCAGAAGGAGGCAAGGAGGTGGCAATATGGTATTGGAGCATGGTCGAGGAGGTTGATGGGGACTTTGTTTTGCCAGAAAAGTTATGGGGAAATATCTTGACCTTTCAGTGCGAAGACTTATGGACGAGCTCTTTCAATCTCCTCTATAAAACAGCGAAGCCAGCCTGGTTAAGACGTAATCATCTGTTTACTCTACATTGTGCCTACCTCTCACCCCTTAGGCTTTCAAAGTTTCTTCCAGGGAAGAAATGTAACAAGTGCAATTTGCTGGCAGCTCCAGACACACATATGTTTATGGAATGTCCTGTAATTATGCAGTTCTGGGAAGAAGTGAAGGTCACCTTGGATTTGATCCTAAACTTATCTTTGAATATCACCCTCCCCTTAATAATTTTTGGATTGGAGGAAAATGTAACCGGTCAGGCAAAGTCCCTTCTTTGTTATTCAATTATTTTGGCAAGGCGACAAAAATGTAGATTTTGGGTGGATGTTATACCTCCATCCCACGCAGCCTGGTTAACGTCGTTGTACGAAACTTCAAAAACAGACTTGGCCAGATCATGTAGCAAAAGAAATCTGTCCTTTTGGGATTTGGTACTTAACTGGAGATAGGATTCCCGTTTTTTTTTTTTTACCCCTGGATCCTATGATTATGCTGATTAATCTCCAGAGACCCCAGGATGTGGCCTTTCCCTTATGTAAATCCTGGGTTTGTCAGGTTTGAATACCGATGGCTGGAGTTTCTCTGTTTTCCTTTTAAAAGGCTGGTCTCCCACCCATTAAAACATCGGGTCTGGTAAAGGTCAGGGCGGAGGATAGATCGCTAAAGTACCTTAAGGCAGAAACGTGTGGTGGTTGGCGAGTTTCTGTGGGCGGAGGTTATGGCAAATGAGGACACAAAAAAAAAATTGTGACAAATCCTATCCGGTCGCGAGGCATTTCAAAGCAATCCATGCTAACGAATTGCGATGCCAGTAATTTTTTGTAATTGATGCAGTGATGCCCCTCAGACGAGGTGGCAATCGCGAAAAACAGCTCAGGAAACTGGAGACACGATATATCTTGGAGTTGGACACCAAGAGTCCAAATGAGTTGAACACAACAGAAGATTTACATCATTTTATATAACTAGTGCTGGTATTCAACGTGCGATTCAAAAAAGGGGGTGGTAATGAACAGAGTGTCTGAATTAAGCAGACCACTCTTACCCAGTCCAAAGATCAGGGCTTGATCCATCACCGTTATTTAGCTTGCTGCACCATCCCAGCTCAGAACCTGGCTATATGCAAATTAGTCTGTCCCTGGCCCAGTGCATCATGGGAACAGGGCAGACCAAACTACCAAGCCAATTCTTCACCGGAAAAGAGACAAGCTTCCGGGGACCGGTTTCTGGCATTTCAGCCGTCGTCGTTGGTATTCAACGTGCAGTATATGAGCTACAAGAGAAGAATATCTCCTATATATATATATATATATATATATATATATATATATATATATATATATTACCTACTGGCGGTCGCCAGTAGGTATATATAGTTAGGATTTTTTCCCTATGGGATTTTTGAAAATTCTATGTCTAATAACTTTGGCGTTTGTGGATGGAATCGGCTGAAATTTTCAGGAAAATGGCACATTTTGTTTCTGAGCAGCTCCTGGAAATTTGGGGGGTGTTCGGCAAGGGGGGGCTGAGATAAAAGGGGGGTCCCAAAACGTGTTTTTCCCATGTTAATTTCCATAGGGCGGTTGGCCTCACTTTTAGCCCGAACGGCTGAATGGATTTCCACGAAACTTGGCAAAATTGTAGGGACTGTTAGCCCGATGTGCCTTTGCTAGGTCTCAATATATGTGCTTCAGTGGATTTTGAGAAATTAACGTTTAAAACAAGATATATATCTGTAACAGCGTCCCGGGTAGCGCTCCGGTTCGCGTACTTTTCGCGTAACGGAACTTTGCGAAGCGAAGCTGATTGGCTCTCCGGTGTCTGTCAACATTCTAAACAGTCCGGCGCGGCCGCCATCTTGTCTCTCGGTAGGATCGAGAGACAAGAGGAGGCCAAAACAAAGGGGGAAATTACCATAAGGGGGCATAGTAGATCCTCGTTGACCCCCTAGGTTTTATGTGGGGTTTTTAAAAGGGCCCAGGAGGGTGGTGAGCGCCAAGTTCGCGAACCGGGAAGAATGATAGACTTTTCTAATACTGTATGTTAATTGTTTGTTGTTTTTGTTGTTTTTTTTTTGTTTTCTTTATTTTTAAAGTATTTTTTTTATTTTGATTGTTTTTCATAATTTATTAAACTTTCTAACATTTCAGTGTCTGAAATGTCATTATTTTCTTGGAATATTGTTTGCAATCTGTGAGGTTGTAAAATGTCCTCATTTTCAAGGAGGTCATCTACTGCTTGGACACATTGCAGCAGTTCTTTATCCAAAGTTTGATCCATAAATTCCATGTCAATTTGATCAATTGTATCAATCAATTCTTGGCTGCTCTCTTGCAGGTCCATTTCAAAAGAAACTTGGTTTTCGCCTTCCATTTTGCCTGAAATTTGGATTAAAAAAATATATATTAGTAGAGATAGGGCACTGTTCGGAATAATTTTAGATAGGCATTTTTTATCAGTGAATTTATCTTTGGGCAGTGTATAGTATCAGAGTGGAAGTAGGAATATAAAAAAGTGTATGTGATTTAACGTAAGTAAATTTATAATTATACAAGAGAAGTCTAAGTCCATCCATAACTATAACAGAGAAGTCTATCTAAATCTATAACTACTACAGAGGGATTATATATAACTATCTGAAAAAGTTTACCATATTTACTTATAGTGCACAATATACTTCAGTTTTAAAAATAACAACTTACCTTTATAAACAAGTTGAAGTGATTACTGATATTCCAAATGATATATACAACAAGAAGTAGTAGTCAAAATGGCTGTGTTTCCTTCTCTTCCTTTATATATATTCAGGTATATAACCAATCAAATGTCAGGTAATAAAAGTAGAAAATGAAAGTAACATTTTCATTGGTTGTCAATTCCAACACTTCAGATGTGTTTTGTGAAGTAATTTACCTCACGGTACTTAGAGAGGTCTACAGGCTAAATGGCTAAATGGAATTTCAATCAAATTTGTGAAAATGAAAGGGATTGTTATGTAGTATGAGCTAATCTATATTTGGTGAGAGTGTCTCTAGTCGTTTTTCTGTAAATTACTTTCCCACCTTTTTTTTGGACCGCTTCCCGGGAAGCGGCTCGGTTCGCGAACTTTAAGCGTCACGGGAGTCCACCATTTTGTGTTTCGGTCGCATTAAGATACAAGATGGAGGGCAAATAATGTTTAGAATGGGTAGAAGGGGTTATGGTAGACTTATCTTGACCCCCTAGGTTTTCTGAGGGTGGCTGAGGAGGCTTATATGTGCGGAAAAAAACATTTTTTTTTTAAATTCCGCGAGGTTAGCTTTCGGTTCGCGAACCGGGTAGCGCTCTGGGGAGCGTATTTTGTGGAAAATTAGTGAAAAAAGTTGGAAAAAAATAATAATTGTGAGTGATCAGATGAAGGGTAGCTCTGAGAAGAGCTTTTGGGTTTATGGTACATTTAGGTACTTATAAGTAGGTACCAATGCACAGTCTTAAATTCAGAATGAAAATTCTGTTGCCCTCATCTGAGAAGTGAACTCCATCTCCTCCGTAGATATCTTGCATGTAGTAACGCAAGTTATTGTTGTACAAGGAGCCCATTCCATGGTCTCTCATGTAAGCTGAAACAGATTTGTTTACATGCTTCCTCGCTTTCTCAATTTGTGGACAAAATTGGTTGGACCACCTCCATTTCTGTCTTTGGCATATATTGGAATATACCAAGGCAGTTTGAGGAAAAAGTGCCATTAATTGCTCAAAGGTGTCCTTTAAAAGCATTTCCAGACCTACCCCAGTCAAAGTGCCCAAATCATTACCTCCACAGTGCACAATTAACAGGTCAGCTGTCTTTCTTTTTACATCACTCTCTCTTTTCTTCTCTTGTACTTACTCCTTTATTTATTTATTTTTTTAAATTTGGGGTTAGCTCCCGGTTCGCGTACCGGAGAGCTAACCGGAAAGCGAACTAAAAAAAAAACAGCTTGCCAGAGTGTTACACTTTCTAGCAATTTTTGTAAAAAGGGGAGGTAGTTCTGAAAAGAACTTTTTTTTTTTTCTTTTATATATTTTTTTACTTTTTTGAACATTATTTCATTTTTTTGTATTTTTTGAACACTTTTTTGTTTTTTTTGTTGTTTTTTTAAAGGGAAAGAACAGAAAGAGGCATTGCAAATGGCTCAACAGGAGCAACAAAAAAAAATTAAAACTTCTTGCGTTTGGAACATTGGTGTTTCTCGAAAGCCAGATTAATCAATTTCACACTCATGTTAGCGCATGAAATTGGTGTTCCACAATACAAGCATGTCAGCTTCAGATGCACAAAATTTTTTTGTATGTTTGACACTGTTTTGTTCGCCTCTGCCACTGACAGAGACAGATCAGAAGATGTTGAAGGCACCGAAGTTGGGGGGTTTTGTTGCAGTTCACGCATCTCTGCACGACTGTAGTTCATTGGATGCCACCTCTGCATATGTCGGTGCATCGTGTGTTTTCCAAAGCTGTATTTTTTATTTGTTCCTCTGGATAATTTTTCTTTGCAGATAAGGCACGTAGCATATCGTGCATTGACTTTTTTTTCTCCAGAAGGAATGCAAAAAAATTGCCATATAAAGCTTTCTTTCCGATGAGATACCCGGGGTAACTCTTGGATAAATTGTGGTCCCTCTTCTTCCTCTCCGTCTTCTTCTTCCTCTTCCTCCTCTATGTTTCCAATAAATTGTGGAGGGGGTCCTCTCTTCCTATTAGGAGATGGGGGTGGTGGTGGTGGGGGTGCAGAAGCTGAAGCTACTATTGAAGCCATCACAGAAAATGTTCAGGTCTTCCTTTCTCAAAGTTGAAAGTTAGAGTGAGAAAAAAGGTGGGGGCTTTCATCATTTGGGAAAAGAAATAGTTCTAAACCAATGAAAAGTGTTATTTTTAGGTCACATGACCTAGTGTTACATCATTAGGAAACCAAAAGTGAAATGAACCAATGAAAACTTTAATGAATAAGTCACATGACCTGTTCCGCTCACGTTACGCAGAGCGCGCCGCGCTTCGAATCGCTTCCGGTTCGCGTTCCGGAGCACTTCCGGGAGCGCTAACGCGGCGCGTCATAAGACGTATTACGCGACAACGTGATATGTCGCGTTTCCGCGACGCATCACGATGTTGATTTCTGATGCGGTAGTTGCGTGAACGGAACGTTTACCGATTAGCGGACCGGGTCGCGGCATCAAATAGAGCTAACGGAAAGCTTCCCGGTACGCGAAAAAGGAGCGAACCCGAAAAATATTTTAAAAAAATAAATAAATAAACATATAAAATATAATTTGGGATTTAAAGAAAAAGACATTTTACAGCTACAGAGATTAGCTTTTAAAAAACCATTGAAATTCAATGAAAAAACCATAGGTTATAGACCATATATAGTTAGGAATTAGCATTTAAAAAACCTTATTTTACTCACACAAAACCATTGAAATTCCATATATAGTTAGTTGCACTAACTATATATCGCGCACCCGCAATCCACTGCTGATGATGTCACATATTACATCATTCATGACATGGTCAGTGACATCACTGATGACATCACTGATGACATCTCAAATGACATCACTGATGACATCTCAAATGACATCACTGATGACATCACTGATGACATCTCATTTGACATTACTGATCACATCACTGATGATATCATTCATGTGATAATACGATGAACCTCTTCAGACTCTAATATAACCTTAGATACAATCAGTGTAAACAGACACTCACAGACTGTCACTCATCCATGGAGTTACTCACACACCTAGTCAGTCATGCAAAGAATCAATCACACCTCCATTTCCTCAACTATACAGTTATACAAACTTTACTTATTCAAACATATACTAACACATATTTACTCTCTTATACAATCCCTGATACAAGTTCACAATGATCCATACAGCCACTCACACATTCACTGGCTCTTATGCACAGTTATTTATATATGTCAACTCTCACATGTACTGTGTTTTATATATGTACTTACTTTGACATGTAGCACTGAGATATCCATTCACTCACCAATACACTCATGTACACAGTCAACCGCCCATACAGCTGTTTCCACATGCACTTTTGAAACCATACATCTAGTGAATCAACTGCTCACACATCTATGCACAGAGTCATACACCTCCCAGCCACCCACACACACACTCAGTCTCCCATACAAATACTTGGGCAACCAATCAATAACCCATATAGTTACTCATATAGCTACTTATCAACACATGCAACAGTTTACAGAACAACAGACATAATGATGCACAAATTAAGACAGTTTAGTCACTAACCCATGCACTCAGTGAGACACATTTAATCACTCACTCATACAGTCAGTCATGCACCTACTAAATCCTTCATCCAGACACTTATACATCCACTCATTCTTCAATATGTAAGACATATTTTAACTTTACAGAAACATACAGTCACTGGATGTTGTCATCAGTGATGTCATCAGTGATGTCATTTGAGATGTCATCAGTGATGTCATCAGTGATGTCACTGACCATGTCATGAATGATGTAATATGTGACATCATCAGCAGTGGATTGCGGGTGCGCAATATATAGTTAGTGCAACTAACTATATATGGAATTTCAATGGTTTTGTGTGAGTAAAATAAGGTTTTTTAAATGCTAATTCCTAACTATATATGGTCTATAACCTATGTTTTTTTCATTGAATATATATATATGTATATGTATATGTATATGTATATGTATATGTGTATTTATATGTATATGTATATGTGTATATATATATATGTGTGTATATATATATGTATATATGTATGTATATGTATATATATATATATATATATATATATATATATATATATATATATATATATATATATATATATATATATATATATATATTCCTGTGGGAAACTCCTTCTATCTCCTGGAGCAAAGATTGAGGCGCACTCAAGGGGTAATTTTCTCAGTTTATTGATCACAAATCAAACGGCCCGACAGACGCGATTCGGCTACACGCCTTTGTCAAAAAAAAAAAAATATATATATATATATATATATATATATATATATAGTAATAGAAAAGCTTTATTCGATTTTTGTAAAATAAAAAATCATAAAAGCAACATCATCGTAAATCAATACATAATGTACACATTTGTAACAATACATGGAAAAGGAAAATGACTGTGCATACAATAGATTTAAGAACATAATACATTTTTCCTTTTTCTGAAAACACTCTTTAAAAATCCAGTCATGGTGGCCACACACAATTCATCATTTAAAAGCTGGAGTTACAGTAAAGCCGGGCGGCAGTGGTACCAGGGACCATATTTTTTCAAAAGTGGTTTATTCCATCGGGCTCTCTCTATTTGATAAAAACCACAAAAACAAATCACATGAAGTGTTGATTGTTCAGCTCTCCCATCACATGGACAATTAATAAGCTTTTTTGACCAGTCATTGATATGGGGAAATGAGACTAGGCGAAAAAAGATATCAAATCTGAATCTAGTAAGTAAGAACCTATCGAAACCCCTGATGCACCAGCTCAGATAGGGTTGAATATTGCCCGATGTAAGCAAAAATTGGGGCCACACTACCGTAACCTTGTTCAACTCTACCCCTAGCCGCAGGGATTCCAGATGAAACCAGCAATCTTTTTTTAGATCTTTCCTCGAGATCCTACATAGCCCCTCTGGAGCGGTGTAAAACTCTGGTTTCCCCATATCTAGACAAAACTTTTGAATGTATGATAACCACGCTATTTTATGAGATTTGTCAAGAGCCATGACATCACGAATGGTCTCTCTGTTTAGTTCTAACTCGACTGCGGTCCAGACCCTGTGCCAAAGTAGTATTGGTTGCATCGCAATCAGGTCACTGATATGATGGACCCCCAGCTCAGCGTGGCAGTTAAACACAGATAAACTAAAAGGTACAGCTAAAATAAACCTTAAAAAAAAAAAAAAATCTACAATTTGTAATTCCTTGGTATCTAGGATACCCCAGACACCTGCCCCATAAATGGCTGTACTGACACATTCGGCCGAATAGATCTCAAGTAAGATTGCTGGGGGTCTTTTTCCCATCTTACCCGAGAAAGCCATGAGTGCTGCAGTAGCTTTTTTAAACGACAGGATTCTGCTCCTAATGGCTGGACCCCAGTGTCCCCCGCCCTCAAGAACTACTCCCAAGTATGAGAAGGTTTTGGTGGTCTGCACTTTGTCCATGCATGCAAACAGTTTGCAGGTTTTAGACTTGCCCCTGGTGCACACCATCGCGAAGGTTTTTTTTTAACATTTAGAGTCAAGCCCCTAGATTCCATAAAATTAATATAGGCGTCTAAGGCTGACTGCAAGCCTCTCTCAGTCCTGGCCATAATAACAGCGTCATCTGCATATAATAGGGACACAACTTGTTTGGAATTGATTCTGGGTGAATCAATAACTTTGGTCACCAGGACATCTTCTAATTCGTTTGTATATAAATTAAAAAGGAGAGGCGCAAGGACGCACCCTTGTCTCACTCCACGTTTCACATAAAAGGGTTTGGTGCATTCAACACTGGTCCCGAATCTCACCCTTGCCCTTGCACCAGCATAAAGTTGCCTTAAAAAAGAAATCATAGGCTCTTCTATTTTAAGGTTTTCCAGCACCTTCCACAATCGATCGTGCCTAACGCAGTCGAATGCGGCACTTAGGTCAACAAATGCTGCATAGAGTTTTCCAGCCTTGGCCTGGATGTATTTCCCTTGGAGGAGTGTGAAGTTCAGGACCTGTTCTACAGTACCCATCCCTTCTCGGAATCTGTACTGCACCGGAGATAGAACTCCTGCTTCATCTGCCCAGTATAATAGTCGATTCAAAACAACCCTTCCCACAATCTTCATAAAAGAATCGAGATGGGAGATAGGGCGATAGCAAGAAGAGATCTCTCTATCTCCCTTCTTGAAATGGGAATGATGATAGAATCAGACCAGGTCCTGGGAAATCCCAGCTCACTACTTACATCCAAGACTCTCTTCAATATAGGGGACCATAAGTCGGCTGAGTATTTGAACAAATCAATTGGAACCCCATCAATTCCTGGGGCTTTTCCTCCCCTACTCTGCTCTATGGCGGTGGACATTTCGCCAATTAAAATTCCCAGATTTACTTTTTGGAGAATCCGAGATGCCTCCTTTTCTATGCCCACCATATCAACTAGCTTTATGGTCTCCCCTGGATTATAAACTTCCGAAAAGAAGTTGATCCAGGAAGTTTGGCTAATGGCGACCTCTATCGTAGCATTATTTGTTGTGTTAAAGAAAGGTGCATTGACTGCACGCCAAAATTGGGCACTATCCTTGGATTATGCAGCAAGAACCAAATTGTTCCAGGCCTCCTGTTTGATGTTTTTCTTGCAGTTCTTTCGGGATAAACGATAGATTTTTCTGCAAGTAGCCACCTCAGCCGGGTCCCTGTTCTTTTTATGTAATGCAGCCTTGAGATGGGAATGCGCCTTAGAACAGGCAGCGTCGAACCAAGAGTTGGTCGTCGGCCTAGAAATAGAACCTCTCCCCTATAATTAGAGCTATTCTGCAGCTTCGCTAGCGCACACACTGTCTTTTTGTAAATATTTTTATCAATTCTTTTACACACTGTGGGTTTTAGAATCAAGTTTTTTAGGGTTTTTTATTCTAATATAATACAAATAGTTTTTAACAGTCTTATGTATATGAGGACTGATAAGCACTTAAAGCACTTTTTCCTAGGCTAGATCGCATGATTTGCACATAGATGAAGACAAAGACACTCATAGGGGACTGTATAAATGGAATAAGGGGAAAAAGGGAAATTTGCCTGTTTTACATTTACGCAGTTAGAATACTGTCTAAAAGGACTAATTGAATATACAGTGAATAATATTCTCTTTATTTGAAAGTTTACATGGTTAGTAATTTGCACACTAAGCATATTTTTGCACATAAATCTGCACAACAGCAGTTTTATACTTGAATATTACATTTGAGATTATTTTAGGCAAGGCAAATGCGGATAATGTTTTTATGGGATTTTAGAAAACAATGAAATATTTTTTAGATGAAATTGCCATACAACATTTAATAACATTTTAATGGTTATTTTATTCGAATTATTGCACTTGCCACATTATTCAAGCATTGAGGCTGAAATATTTAGTGTGTTTAGTAGCTATAATTTTGCTATATTATATGTGTTCAAATGTTTAAACATACAAACTGTGTTTATTTGAAGTTGAAAGAGAAATCCACGCAGAGTGGGGGTGTGTAACAGTATGCAATTATATAAAAAGTATGGCTGACGCGTTTTTCCACTGTGTGAGCAAGGGCACTAGGTGCTCGAAACGCGTTACAGAGGAAAGTTTCAATAAAGATCTACCTGCCTAATCAGCTGGGTCCGCCAATTTCATTTCGCCCGCCTGGGAAGTGATGGGATTGTGAATTATTCTGAAATGTTTCCATTTATCCTCACTCACGCAGGAGGGTCAGTGTACAACAGACGCAGCCACCCTAGGAATGTCTGAGGGATTCCCATACTATGTAGAACTGTAAACATGTGTGTCTATTCAATGTATTCAATGGAGTCAGAGACTTTGTTGGCATCTAACAGAACCTCCACCTGGATGATTGGGTCTAATTGGTGGAAGAGCGCGAAAAGAGTACATTGATCTAGTTGGGATGATGTATAAAATGGAATATAAAAAAGACACTGAAAATGAGACATGGGCAAAATTATTATACGACACCAAAAGCAGCAACAGTGCACGCTTCTGGCGAACAGGATCATGCGTCCACAGCATAAAGATCTAGGCTCGCACATCTTAGAAGAGCCAAGGATCAATTACCTTTCCAGCCACTTCAACGACTATCCGGAATACGCAGTAGCACAAAAAACCAATATCAAAGAGCTAGACTCTACAATGTTCACACCGAGGTCTCTGATCAAGAGAGAGCAAGGCCTAACCAAAAACATCCCGTATACAACAGCCGCTCAGCAAATAGCACTAATAACAAAGCAGATTCGTAAGGGCAGGAAGGAAGGTGCTCCAGGACCCAACGGAATCCGACAACCCTTTTTAAGGAAAAAATCACAGAATGGGCTACCATAATGCAACTGCTATTCTCGGAAGTAAGACTCTTAAATAAAATCCCAGAATCTTGGAGAGGGTCGACGATCGTCCCCATATTAAAAAAAGGCGACAAAATGGACCCTAACAACTACCGCCTAGTAGCCCTCCTTGATAATGAGGCAAAATACTTTGCGGGAACCATCTTAGAAGAGATTGTGCTATGGGCAGATTCAAATCAGAGCATCCCATTGAACCAGACCGGTTTCCGGAAAAATACTGGAACAGCTACCAACATTCTGGCTATCTCCCTAATGATCGATGCAGCAAAAACAAAAAAACTGCCACTGCACATGTGCTACATTGATTTTAGTGCAGCGTTTGATAACATCGGGAGAGGCAGACTCTGGGGGAAACTGGCACAATGGGGAATACCGCAGCTGATTTTAAGCATACTGAAGCTTCTTCACTCCGATACCTGGGTGCAGGTGAAGCTAGGAGGTGGCACATATCAGTCATCTAAATTTCGCACCACCAAAGGCCTCAAGCAAGGGTGCGTGCTCGCCCCAATATTGTTCAATCTGTCTATGGCGGATCTATCAGGCTCACTCAACACATGCAACTCCCATTCCCCGAGGTTGGGAGGGAAAACTCTGAGTAATCTGCTGTACGTGGATTACGTTGTGCTACTCAGCCATACTTACATCGGTCTCCAGCAGCTTCTGATCCAAATGCACAGTTATGCCACGGAAAACAAACTAAAAAAAATATGAGCAAGACACGCACCATGTCGATTAACACCAATAAGAAACTTCAGAAGTCATGGGCCCTAGGCAGTCAAAAAATAGAGTCTGCACTTGCCTACAAATACCTGGGAGTCATCTTTGGCAGAGATGGTACTTTTGCACAGCAAAAGCAGGATGCAAAAAGGAGAGGGGCTTGCATTGCCGTCACACTAAAAAATATAGCTAATCAATTGATGGGGCCAATTTTAACCCCTTACCTGAAAGTTATCCAGGCAAAGCTACTCCCTTCTATCTGCTACGGCAGCGAGGCACTTCGTGGGAGAGACTCCAAGAGCCTGGATACAATCCAGACAAAAGCCTACAGAATAATGTTTTCGCTCCCGTCCTACACATCGCCTGCCCAATTTAGGCTGGAATTTTGATTGCAAAAACAAGCTCTTGCGAGACAGGGAGCTTATATCATTTACTGCCACAAACTTAGCTCGGCCACTACCAACTCTCTAAATTCGTGGCTATGGCAAGATATTCAAGGCAGGGACATATCTCAGGCAAGATCTTACCTGAAGGCAGCCCTGGGGGCCATCAATCTAACTGTGAACTGGGACATGCAACGTGGGCACAACCCATTCAAAAAACTAGTCTTGAAAACGATCAAATCTCTATCCTTACTAGAGGATAAGGCCACATTCGCCAAAAGAAGCCATGCATGGATGACACTAAACTCGTATAAATCGCTGACACCACAATCATACTTCAGTCAGGGTTATCCTAAGGCCACAAAACTGAAGCTCTTGAAATACAGACTAGGGGTTTTGCCAAGTAGAGAGCATCTTCCACCATGGCTCAGGAGCAACGGCCACGAACTTTGTCCGTTTTGCAACACAGACAAGGGCGACATACTTCACATGACCTGTCTTTGCGAAGAGCTACGGCCAGCCCGCCAACAGCTCTTAAAGGACCAGTTCAAGCAGCTAGGGACTCGCACTAGAAGGCAAGTGGTGCTCGCCTGCCTGAATCCTTAGAATACGATACTGAACTGCAGATGTGTTAAGTTCCTCGCAATGATCGAGCAAAAACTGTCCAAAAAAAAACTTTCGATCATTGACATAGGCAACAAGTAGGCGGTCAACAGGACTCAAGGGAATATGCTGCTCGCCTTAAGATAAATGCTCCTGGAAAATCAGACTGGGTCTTTTAGTGTATGCTTTTTAATGATGATTATAATGAACACATTTTTATGATATTTCAAAACTTATTTTCTGTATAACGTTTTGCACTGGTTTTAACTAACTATGCATAATAAACTTACTTACCTTCTCACCTAGTTGGGATGAAGGCAGAGTGAACACCATATTTGTGGGGAGAGGCTGGATTCTAGAAGCCAGTATTTTAGTGTCTATATTAGTTGTTAAGACTCACACTTGTCTGGAAGTTTGTCATCCTTATGAAGGGTAACCTTGAGGGCTTCTCTAAGGGATGGGGGCAGAATGTGATTGGTGTACGCCTCTTCAAATACTGCATGCTCGTATGGGGTCAATATCTGAACAAATTATTTGTAGAATTCGCCCGTCAATCGATCAGTGCTTGGGGCTTTGCCGTTGGGTAGGGCACAGATAGCCTCTTTCATCTCATCCACATTAAGGGGCTGTAATAGATATTTGCACTTCCCTGGGGAAGGCATACCAGAGCTATGTCGTCCAAGTAGTCTGCAACGTCTGCCTCCAAGGTTGTAGTGCGTGAGTCATAAAGATGGGTATAGAAATCTTTATGGTTTACATTTCTTTATTGGCATTTTAAAAGAACAAAAAAGTAGTGGTATGCTTACATCAGCCTTTGGGACCTGTTGATACAGAGTTCCATTCAGACGGACATAACTCAAAACTCCCTCCCACCCCACACTCCTGGACCTGGTGACCGAAGAACAGGAAAGCGGAAGAAAAGTGGTTGCTAGATTACCCCCTTTAAGTGTTTGAACATGTGAACCCCTAGGTGGAGACTGAATGGTCCTCAGAAAATCGCAACCGTCTAAGATATTTAGGGCAGGTGAAAACCCGGAATTCTGATGTCAATAGGGTCAGAAATGGTCTCAATATTTTAGGAAATGCCGTTCCTTGATTAGACAAAGAGAGATTGATGCGTTCTATCCCTAGTATGTACCACAGGTGGTGTAGTCGGCCCAGATGCGTAGGGATATGTTCTGTACCCAGTTGGAACAAATGTTTCGTAAGGCCGCTCCCAAGGCTAGGCTGATCTGTTTGCCCCATCATGCCTTGAGGGGAAAGGTGAGGGGGTTCGGGAGGCCTAAAATTATTGAAGCGAGATTCTGGGAAGCTATGTGTCTAGGTGAGTGTCTATATCTGTGAGCACCTGCAACCAGTATGTCTTTAATTCCGGGCAATCCCATAAGCTGTGTAAGTGCGTGCCTGGGGATCCACACTGCCACCAGCATTCTGGGTATTTGGACGGGTTGTATTTATGAAGCTGGTGGGACTATAGTACCAATAGGTGGTGATTTTCTTCGCGATCTCGATACTGGCTATGTTATGCTCAGTGTGCCTCTCTCTGTAATAAAATACACCCCATTCTTTAGTCGCGAGTTCCCTGCCAAATTCCGACTCCTATCATGTTTGGCTCTTTGATTTTGGAATCTCTGTGGATGGGCCTATCAAACGGTACAGGTCTGAGACCAGGCGTTTTTCAGATGTCCTGGACAAGAGCCAGCATTCAAAGTGAGTGAGTCGCCGTACTGCACCAGGGCGAACAGAAGGGTGCAGTACCCAGTGGCGGGCCTTAGTGTAATGCCATCGCTCTGTCTCAGGGAGCGTGTACTCTATACGAAGGGACTCAAAAGTGAGAGGGATCTCTAAATCAAACAGGTGACCCACAGGCCCGTAGACAGCTTGTGCCCATAATGGAATGTGGGGTCCTGAAGGCCTGGATGTAAATATTGATTTCTTACTATTGGGAATGGTTGTGATGTTTCTCTGTGTTGCTATCCCAACCCAGACTGCCAGCGACGCCTTGGTAATGGGAGAAAGGATCTAGTGATTTCGGCCCCGCTTGTTTAGGAAGAAATGGGATGCTCCAGTGTGCCTGGCCCAACAGCGCACGGCCCGTCCACCCTCATCTGGGGGTCTGTAGTTGAAATCCCTATGAATACAGGGGCGCCTGTCTGCCCACACAAATTTGTTGATTTGAAGACCGTGTCCCTAGGAGGAGGGGGGTGGAGGGGTGCAGCCGGAAGTGCTTGGAAGAGAAACATGATCCTGGGAAGGATCACCCTTTTAATTGCCGATATTTGTCCCAACCCGGATAGGGAGTAGAACTGCTATTGGCGCAGTTCAGATTTGGTCTGGTGGATTAACGTTTGGTAATTGAGGGAAACGCTGTCCGTGATGGTAGGGGATATCTGAAGGCGAAGGTATGGGCCCATTGTACTGGCAGGGCCTGTCGCAGGGCAACAAGGGTTTGTGACCTGAGAGTGAGGTTAAGGGCCTGCAATTTATGAATATTTATCTTAAAGCCTGAAGGCAGACCAAATGCCTCCAGCTCCGCCAGGAAAGTGGGCAATGAGATGGAAGGCACCTCCGAGGATGCTATCATATTGTCTGCGTAGAGGCCAATGGTATGCGGCTCCCCACCAAATTGTTTTCCCTTTATCTGTGGGTTGTTGCAAATTCTTTTGCCCATGGTTTCGATATACAGTGAGAATATGAGCTTCGACAGAGGGCACCCCTGCCTAGATCCCCTGTTTACATGGCAGAGGAGCATCCAATGACACGTACCACAGCCGTGGGTTGGGTGAAGCCACTGAGGATCCACTTCCGGAAGCGATCCCCTATGCCAAAGTGTGCTTGGACTACCTTCAGGTATGTCCAATGCACTCTATTGAATGCCTTCTCGGCGTAGACTGCAAAGAGCATTCTTTCTTGGGCATACCTCTGAGATTTGTCAATAATGTGCAGGATCCTCCTCGTATTGTCACTACACTGCCTTTGTGGCACAAAGCCCCCTGATCGAGATCTTTGAGACCCCGAAGGAGGAAATTGAGTCGAGTAGCTAGAATGACTGTGAAGAGCTTGGGGATGGTTGGGTTGTCATGGCATGGCACTCCATCCTGTGAGGTTATAGTTATGTATGTGTGCACCCCAGGCTCTTTCAGTTTAGTTATTTATTTGTAAGCGCAACATTCATCCGAGGATATCACGGTGCTAGGAAAGCAAACACCTGAAATTAGAGAAAGGTAGCATTCGAACTCTTTGTTTTAATTAGACCCTATGGAACAAATGGGTTATTGGCTTTTTTCTAAATGACATAGTCATCTGTAAGACGAATTTCATGGGGGAGTTTGTTCCAATGAGCAGCTGCCAGATGAGAGAAGGAGTGGCACCCTGCTCTGGCCTTCTTAATGTGTTTTGTTTTTGCCCTAGTCTGATTGCATGACCTTAAGAATTTGGAACATCTAATTCAATTTTATTTAGCAGGTCCATGATGGTATAAAGCTTTGCGTGCATGACCCAGGAGCCTGAATTTTGATCTTTGACGAACAGGCAGCCAATGGGGCTCCCTTAAGAATTCAGAGGTGTAGCTGTACCTGCTTTTGTTGCACACTAGCTTGGCAGCCGCATTCTGGATCACCTGCAGATGTGAAAGAGATAGTCTGCCATGCCCACATAGAGTGCATTCCCGTAGTCCAGTCTGCTTATAGGCAGAACCTGGATAATGGTTTTTCTGCTCTCCAAGGGGATCCAAAAGAACAATCTTTTTTGTAGTTTTAATGTGGCAAAGCTTCTCCCACATAGTGCACTAACTTTATTCTGCATGGTTAGTGCATTGTCAATAAAAATGCCCAGGTTTTTTGCAACTTGTTTGGGCGTGGGGGCAGGTCCCAGAGATTAGGGCCACCAGGTTGCATCCCAGGGTAATTGGGCTCCTCCAAAGAATAGGATCTTTAGACTTATCAGCATTTAGTTTTAGAGAGTGGTCTGACATCCAACCCGCCATTTCTGCGAGACAGTTAGTTACTTTAATTGTAGTTTCCTTGGTTGTCTCATTAAGGGCTATCGGCAGTTGTGTATCGTCTGCATAGGATCAAATACTAAATCCCCATTTTTTACAGATTTTGGCCAGCGCTGATAAGTAGGCTTTGAAAAGGGTAGGGCTCATGGAAGCTCCTTGTGGGATGCCAGAAGTAATGGTTTTTAGGGAGGAGGTGAAAGGTCCCATTTGAACTGTTTGTGTTCTGTTTCTTAGGAATGAGCAGAACCACTGGAGGGCCTTGGAGTGTATACCCTTTTCGTATAGGGTGCTCCGCAATAAATCTTGCGACACCATGTCAAAGGCCTCTCACTGGTCCAATAGGATCAGGATGGCGGCCTTGCCCTGGTCAATTAGGGATCTGATATTGCCCAAGGCTGCTAGGAGGGTAGCTTCCATGCTGTTGGTTGCCCTAAAGCCAGTTTGGGAGGGATCCGATAGATCGTTGGTCAAGGTAATTGGACAGCTGTTTATTCACAAGCTTTTCCATTACTTTGGATAGGTATGGGAGCTGAGAAATAGGTCAGTAGTTTGCTGGTTCATGAATGTCCGTGCCTGCTTTTTAGGTCTCACCTGGCGTTCGCAGCGCTGCTCTCGCCAGGCGAGGGCCTCTTGTAATCAATACGGTTTCTTAAGAAGGACTTGAAGCCCTGCCCATTTTTTTCCATTGGCTTACGTCATAGCTTATGCTAAACGCAGCCTTTCTATTGTGAAGGAGGCTTTTTAATCCCTCCTTGTTGCCGCACTGTCTGTTTTTTAGCCCCGCCCACCAGGACTGGTGGCGTGAAACTCTGTCCTTCATTTACTCCGTGTAGGCACTTTGTTTTTTCAGTACGAAGATAGCGCCTTGTAAACAAGCGTCTGCAAGATGGTGTTGATAAGGGAGAGCAACACCGGGTTGTGGCTGCACAACAAATTGGGATCCGTGGACGAGCTATGGGCGCCGCCGAGTATCGCCTCCCTCCTTACCGCCTTCTTTATCGACAACATCCGTCTCTGCTTCCACGGACTGTACTCACTGTCAAACTGAATCTTCTCCTCGGCATGCTGCATCTCTCCCGTCGCACGGTGGACGAAGTGAGGAGCCCTGGCAGGAAAATGATTTGAGGACTAGCTGTCACTGCCTTAGTAAAATAATTGAAGGGCACTCTGTGCTGCAATCTTTGATCAGAGAGGGGCCCGAGTGTCCTGCTGGACGTCTCTAGCGTGTGTTATAGGTGTTTAAATCAGGGAAAGCAGTGGAAGTCTCGTACAGTCTTTTTTACTCAATTTTTCAAACTGAAAATATTTTTGTAGCGACATTGCAACTTACTTATCCTAATATAACACATTGAAACAGATAAGATTGTATTAATTCGTAAGGATACTTGGTGCCCAGTTGAAAGTTGTGGGTGTGTCCTTGCCATATAGTTCGTTGAATTTAAATTTCAGTTTACTAAATACCTTTTGGTCAGCGAATTTGTTGTTGCTAACTAAAATGCACCCCTGTATTTATCTTTGCTTGCCATAAAAACACAAAGCTGCAGTATGACCTGTCACCTCTGATTTGAAGTTGCTTGAATTGGCCGTTGAGCAAGGTGCATTTTTCAGCAGTTGCATGTGCACCGCCCATGCATCAGCACCAAAACACTGGCCCTTTTTATGTATCACTGCAGTTCTTTTAACCATTGTAATAAATCTGATGGCGTGTTGTTTTCTTAACAACGGCGAGCGGGCCGTGGCGGAACCGTTCTGTCACAAGCACAGCTCACCCGAGGCTTGTGATGGAACGGTTCCGTCACAAGCATGCAAGGGGTTAAATGGACAAGTATTGATTACCTGCACCTCTCAGCACTGCTGCAGTACATTTAACAGGAGAGTATTGTCACTTCTCAGGAGCAAAAAGGTCCTCTAGATAGTGAGTACCCACTCTTCTATTCAATGTAAAGCACTGCATGTGGGAGGTGGTGCTCCAAAGGGGCGGGTATATGTCATTAAAGGTGTGGCTTAAACCCCTATATAACATTTCCATGCCTGTCAACTCAAACAAAATCTGTGAGGAGGGGCGGGCCCTGTGCCCAGAAGTATGCAAGAGGTACTTTTGAATCCCACCCGGCTGAGTCTTTGTAAGTAGCAATCTTATTATCTGGCCGATTCTTAAGTCGTCAAGCTACTAGTGCATTCCTAGTAAGCAGTTGCTGTGATAAACAGTGCAAGGTGTAACCGGCCAGAGGTCGTAAGTGTGTTCTTTTGTCAAAGCTTTGTGTTTTGCTAGGTAAATATTCAAACTACAGGTTTTAGCAAGAGTGGACCTACATTGCAGTTTGAAATCTTTTTTTTTGAGACCCCACATTGTAAAGGCAAAGCTACAAGTTCTAACAAGCATTACAAATGCAATAGGTCTCACCTTTCATTAGGTTAAAGCCATTTGCTTTGCTATGCAATACCATAAGCAAAGCAAATAGCTTTAACTTAATCAAAGGCGAGACCTATTGCATTTTCAATGCTTGTTTTAGTAATGGGACTACCGTGGCTTTTTCCAGGACTCTGGGAATACAACAGTATCCAATGAATTATTGAATAGGCGGTTTACATGAGGACATAGTCGATATAGTCCTAGAAAAAAAAAGTGGGGGCATGGATCTAGCGGGTACCCTGACTTGACTTCAGCCATTACCTTAGCTACCTGTTCTTCTGTGAAAGGAACAAAATTGCTGAGGTAGGAATGAACCTCAGGGTGAAGATTCAATGTTTCCCAATTGGTGACTTTTAAGGAGGGATGGTTTCTGAATGAGGAGTAGATCTCAAAGACTTTATCAGCAAAGAATTGGTTTATTTTCTCACGGCAATCTGACGATGGAGGCAGGGTTTGTGACGGACTCGTTGGTTTACATAGCTCTTAAACTATTTTGTAGAGCTCTTTGGGGAAATTGCTGTTGTCAATTATCTGATTTGCAAAGTAACTCTTTTGAGTGTTTTTGATGGCAATAATTTGTTTTAGATTTTCCGCTCTGTTTTGTATAGACATCTATCCTCATCTTGCTTAGATAATCTCCATTTATGTTCGAGTGCTTTGCACTTTCTTTTTAGTACCTTAAGTTCAAGTGAGTTCAATTTTTCAGATGGTATTCTTCTGGTGGGGTTATTAACAGATCTGGGGGCACATTGGTTTAGTGTGTTTAATATTTCAGTTTGAAGGCTTTCCACTTCCAATTGTACAGGGAAAATGAATCAGGAGTGACCAATCTCCACGCTCTCTTTGCCTCCACGGATGATGCAGCTGGGCTGATTGTTTTAGTTGGAAGGATTAGTGTAAATGAGATAAAGGAGTGATCAGTCCAAATAAGGGGCCTAACATCTGAGTTACTCGTAGATTCTATATTTGAAAATAGGGGGTTCAGGGTGTGTCCTGCAATATGTGCTGGTCCTGTTTTCCACTGTTTAAGCTGTAAAATTTGCATGTCATTATTCAAGCGCTTAGCTATAGGGTTATTGATGTTTTCAAAGTGAATATTGAAACCCCCTATCACTACAAAGTGTTTGTTTCAAGCAAGAGGGAAATAATTGAGAGAGCAGTGGTGCACTAAAATCAGGTGTATGACCAGTTGGGTTATAAATAATTGCCACTCAAAGTATTTTATTGTTGCCATTAGATACTTGAAAAGCCTAGATTTCGTGTTCCCCTGTCTGCACCACTGACTCGGGGAGACAGGTGTAGCAGTCTTTGAAAAGAATGGCAATTTCTCCTGCCTTCCACCCCAGCCTGTCCCTTTTTAGCAATTTATACCCTATGGGTAGGGCACTGGCGACATCGGGGGAGTTGTCCTCATTGTGCCATGTTTCTGTGACAAAAGCGAGATCTGTTTTTTTTCGGTTATCAAGAACCATATCTCAAGGGAATGTTTTGGCACAGATATTACATTGAAGTAGATGCAGTTCAATCGGAGGCCTGTTTAATTCCTGATTGTTTTGTGGGACCAGTGTGGCAATGACTGGTTGTACCATTTACAACTTTGACGCCTGAAAGGGCTCTCCATACTCTCTGGTGAGGCTTTCATTCAGGACCCCTTGTTATTTGGCAGTTGTTTAAATAGTTCATGGAGTTTTTTTCCTGGAATAGCAACACTGACTATCTAAGCCTGGTTTGGAAGGGGTAGGGTTTTTGGTCACTGGTCCCGTTCGGGTGTGGACGGGCGCAGATGGGCTTGCTAACCCTCAACCCTGCTGCTTCTGGTAACTTCCGGTTCATCATTTCCTGGGTAACGGTCTCAAGCCCTCCCACCCTCGCACCTATCTAGGTGCAGGTAAGCTGATTGTGCTCCATTTGGTCACTAGAGCACTAGTTTGGTCCCAGAGTTCAGCCTGGACTAGCACTCTCTTCTTAGGCCCTCGCCACAAGATGCCAAGATAAGTGACATGCCTCTTTCTCTGCTGTTTCTTTATATTCCATGATCAGAACTCTGTTGGTAGTCAACTTAGTGTCTAGGTGCTGAGTCATATTCTGCTTCAAGACATCGAATATTCTGTTCTATTGACTGTAACTGCAATCTCCACGCCTTCAATACACACACCTGTGTGCCTATGCAGACTCCCCGAATTGTGACCTTAAAGACCTCCCAGAGAGTGTCAGCTCCTGCAACAGAGCCCCAATTTTTCTAAAAATATTCTAGTATGATGGCGCATAACCCCTACTTAAATATTGGGTCTAGCAAGGCCATAGGGTGGAACCTCCAAGTGAATTGTGTGGGTATGTCTGCCACCAATTTCACTGGTGCATGATCCGGTCATGTTTATGTCATGTGTTGCACTGTGGCTACCAAAGTCCTGATCACACGGGATGCCAACCAGTATTCTAGTCTTGACCATGTTGTATGCACTGAGGACATGAACATGCCTTCCTGACCCTCTGAATTCCTCTGTCTCCATGCAACTATCCGGTCGGTGCAAAAGGAACAATTGATGGCCGGAATTCTGAACAAGGCAAACATTCACTCCCAGTCACAAAGATCTGGGGTTAATTCATCATTCTTTTGCTCACCACACCACCCCGGTTTGGACCCAGCCATATGCAAATCATCAGTATTGACCCTGTTCATTAGGGGGAACCGTCCAGCCCGAACTGCCAAACCACGTACTCCCTGGACAGGAAAGAAGCACCCTGGGACCTGGTTCGGGGCATAACCCCATATCAGCCAGGCTAGCTTGAATCCAGTGGCGAAGTGACTAGATGACCCACGTCTGGGCATACCCTTATCACTTAGGGCGACAAATTCAAAAGGAACAATTGATGGACGGAATGCTGAACAATGCAAACATTAACCAACAGGCACAAAGATCTGGGTTTAATCCTTCATTCTTTTCCTCCCCACACCACCTCAGTTTGAACCCAGCCATATGCAAATCAATCTTGACCCTATTCCTTATGGGAACAATCCAGCACGAACTGCCAAGCCAAGTCTTCCCTGGACCAGAAACGAGAATCCTTGGACCGGTTTTGGGGTAACACACCTCATCAGCCAGGCTAGCTTGAATCCACTGGCGCAGTGAGCAAGGGACCCACATCTGGGTATACCCTGCCAACTTGGGGTGAACAAAGCAAACACAAGGAGATGATGGACGGAGCGCTGAAACTTTTCAGACACTCATCCCAAGTCACAGATCTGGGTTGAATCCATCATCGTTCATTACCTCAGTTCGCCACCCCAGATCAGACCCAGCTATATGCAAATCTGTCTTGACCCTGTGCCTCATGGCAACAGTCCAGCTCGAACTGCCAAGCCAAGTTTAAGTCTTTCCTGGACCAGAAACAAGCTTCCTGGGACCGGTTTCAGGGCAACAACCTGAACATGACAAAAAAGTGCAGGTCTTTAGAGACCTACAGGAAGAAAATGTAGACTTAAGTGGAGAGGTGTGGCGCAGTGACCTTAGTGGTTGACTCTGGAGCGCAGGGCTCACGGTTCGATCCCCGGCGGCAGCTCAGCTAAGCATCACCTGACTGGGCAATAGCTCACTTATTCTCCCCGACTGCCACAAGTGCCTAGAAACCCTAAGGGGATGATATGCTCAGTGTTTACAAATAGGAAGTATTAACCTCATCAGAGCTTCGAACGTTCAGCGCCCAGTGCTGAACGTTCGAAGAACGAATGCTGGCTCGACGGCCAACGGTCGTGCGCAGCACTGGGGAGGTAGTGCTCGTGACGACCGTTGGCCATCGGCAGCAGTTAAGGGGTTATTATTATTATTATTATTATTGTGCCTTCCCTGAAACACCAGTCCGTTCCTGGCCATCTACAGGTTTCATATGTAGCATGACATTGCCAGGTCAAAGGCATTGCTTAGGGAGACAATATGTTAGTCAACTTCAGCAAGGAATTGGCAAAACAAAAACTGCTTCTGTCCCAGGAACAATACTTTGAATTGGATGTTGATTGATAGGTTGTTCTGTGCGGAGATATTTTTTTTGTTTTATTTAGTATTTGTATTTCATTTTTTGTACTGTGTGCTTTGGCTATATTTTTTTTTGCTCAGAAGTGAAGATATTTTACATTGTGTTTCTTTTATTTGGGAAAACTTAAAGTATTTTTTGTTGGTTCTGTTATTTAATTGTTGGTGGTATTACATTGTTTGGTCTTGTTGCTAATTGTGGATTTCTAATGCATTATGTTGGGTCTGGGTAAATTGTTTAGTTCGTTGTTTGCTTGTGGTAACGTTTTTTTTTCGGGGGGGGCACTTTGAGGCATGTTTTTTTTTTATATTTACTGATTGTTTTAGTATTGTGGGAACGAGGCTATAATGTCCAGCTAGTTTATGCTTGAAATGTTTCTGAGGAGCTGTAGGATTGCTTTATTTTCTTAGCGTGGCTTGGAAATTCTTATTGCAGACTACTTGCAAGTAAGTGATGGAGCCGGTCAAATTTCTTGAAAGCTCTGCTTGTTTTGCAGAGTCTCCAGAAAAGAATGCAGGCTTAGTTGTCTCTTCCCAGCTGGCGCTAGTAATGACTTGCGCCACCATTTGATTACATTATTAGTCTTGGCGTTCCCGCCTGGTCTACTCTTGTAGCAATTTCACCAGGTATTTGAACCGTCTGTGAACGCCTGCAGAATGGACAAATAATCCTTCCACCCAGGTATCCTCGCAGTAGTCCAGTGGAAAGGATTTATTTGCTTCATGCAGGATTATGTAGCTTTGTGTCAGTTGTTGATACTGGTCAGTCACAGAATCTGCGGGTACCAAAACAACGACTTTCTTTGTTTTTTTTTTTAGTCTCATACTGATGTTTGCAGTTGATGACATAATCCTCTATCCCAGCTGTCTTGTGTTTTCGCAGCATGTCATGGCCACTATGAAAGCACAATCATTTAATTTGGACATTTGGATTAGTTTACGAATGATGTGTAACAAATGTAACCCAAATCTGATAACCTTTTACTGGGTTAAATTGGGGTTGTATTTTGATTCATAATTGACACAAACAGCCAAATCAGTAAGACATTTTTTTAAAGATGATACAGTGACGTGTGGTAGAAACCTATATTCCTTAAAATGTTACTGAATCAAAATCCAGTCAATCTTTTTCTTAATGTAGAAGAAAAGATACACGCCTACAACTGAAATGCAAGTATATGTGCCTGGAGGCAGTGACTGAAAAGAGACTGAAGAAGGTGTGGTCCAATAACATGCAGTCAAATGTAAAAAAGGAGCTGGCTTGCTATAAGAGCTTTTACCGGAATAGTCCAGTGACCTCTAGGGTTTGTATCATACCGAGGGAAATTGGGCACCTCGTTTCTCAGTCTCTCTAATACAGAGAACAATTCTCTGAATAGTTTTTATCTTCATAAACGGCCAAAAGAACATCACGCCCACAGCCAAAAGAACATGATGGCCAAAGCCAAAAGAGCATCACGCAAACCAATTGTGGAAGAGAACATGCTCCACATCGTCGATGATGCCCTCCAAGCCCTTGACCAAGGCAAAACCTGTCTCCTCTTTCTCCTAGACCTATCCTCTGCCTTCGACACGGTCAACCATGGGAAACTTCTCGAACGTCTATCAATCAATCAATCAATCAATCAATGACATTTATAGAGCGCACTACTTACCCGTAGGGTCTCAAGGCGCTTGGGGGGGAGTGGAGGGGGGGACGGGGGGGGGGGGGGGGGCGGGTGCCGCTACTGCTCGAACAGCCAGGTCTTGAGCTTCTTCCTGAAGGAGAGATGGTCTTGGGTCAGGCGCAGGTCAGTCGGGAGGGAGTTCCAGGTCTTGGCGGCCAGGTAGGAGAAGGACCTTCCTCCTGTTGTCGCTCTTCAGATGCGGGGGACGGCGGCGAGGGCGTGGCTGGCTGATCGGAGGTGGCGTTTGGGAGCGTAGAAGTTGATTCGGTTGTTGAGGTAGCTCGGGCCTTGATCGTGTAGGGCTTTGTGTGCGTGGGTGAGGAGACGGAAGGTGATTCTTTTGTTGACGGGGAGACAATGCAGGTTCCTCAGGTGTCCAGAGATGTGGCTGTTTCGTGGGATGTCGAGGATGAGTCTGGCTGAGGCGTTCTGGATCCGCTGGAGTCTCTTCTGGAGCTTGGCGGTGGTTCCGGCGTAGAGGGCGTTGCCGTAGTCCAGTCGGCTGGTGACGAGGGCCTGGGTGACTGTCTTCCTGGTCTCCGTGGGGATCCACCAGAAGATCTTCCGTAGCATGCGCAGGATGTTGAAGCATGACGAGGAGACGGCGTTGACTTGTCTGGTCATGAGAGGGAGGAGTCCAGGATAAAGCCCAGGTTGCGTGCATGGTCCGTCGGTTTGGGTGCGGTGCCCAGGGCGGGGGGCCACCAGGAGTCGTCCCAGGCGGAGGGCGAGGGGCCAAAGATGAGGACCTCCGTCTTGTCTGAGTTCAGTTTCAGGCGGCTGGTCGTCATCCACTCGGCTACATCTTTCATCCCTTCGTGTAGGTTGGCTCTGGCGGCGGCGGGGTCGTTGGTCAGGGAGAGGATTAGCTGGGTGTCGTCAGCGTAGGAGATGATGTTGAGGTTGTGCTGGCGTGCGATGGCCGCGAGGGGGCTCATGTAGACCTTGAAGAGGGTGGGGCTCAGCGAGGATCCTTGAGGGACGCCGCAGATGACTTCGGTGGCCTCTGACTTGTACGGTGGTAGGCGGACTCTCTGTGTTCTTCCGTCGAGGAAGGAGACGATCCATTCCAGTGCCTTCCCCTGGATTCCGACATTGCTGAGGCGCTGCACTAGGGTGCGGTGGCAGACAGTGTCGAATGCCGCGGAGAGGTCTAGGAGGATGAGGGCCGCTGTTTCTCCGTTGTCCATCAGGGCCCGGATGTCGTCGGTGGCGGCGATGAGGGCGGTCTCGGTGCTGTGGTTGGCTCGGAAGCCAGACTGTGAGGGGTCGAGGGATCCATTCATCTCGAGGAAGGCGGCCAGCTGTTTGTTGACAGTCTTCTCGATGACTTTTGCAGGAAACGGGAGGAGCGAGATGGGGCGGTAGTTCTTGAGTTCGGTGGGGTCCGCTGTAGGTTTCTTGAGTAGAGCGCTGAGTTCGGCGTGCTTCCAGCTCTCAGGGAAGGTGGCGGTGTTGAAGGAGGTGTTGATAATGTCCCGCAGGTGGGGTGCGATGACAGCGTCGGCCTTGTTGAAGACGTGGTGAGGGCAGGGGTCGGTCCGAGATCCGGAGTGGACGGAGTTCATCATGCGGATGGTGTCTTCGGTGGTGGTCGGAGTCCAGGCGCGGAGGGTGGTGGTGGGCGGCGTTGCTGTGGTCGTGACGTGCGTCGGTTGAATGCTGAAGCTGTTGTGTATGTCCGCGATCTTGTTGTGGAAGTAGGAGGCGAGGGAGTTGCAGAGGTCTTGCGATGGGGTGATGTCGTTGTTTCCGGCGTTGGGGTTGGAGAGCTCTTTCACGATGTTGAAGAGTTCCTTGCAGTTGTGTGCGTTGTTGTCCAGCCGGTCCTTGAATGCAGTTTTCTTGGCGGCGCGGATCAGTTGGTGGTGCTTCCGGGTGGCAAGCTTGAGAGTGGTCATGTTGTCCGGTGTTGGTTCCTTTCTCCAGGCTTTCTCGAGGGCTTGGCAGTTCGTCTTGGAGCTCTTGAGTTCGTCGGTGAACCATGGGGCCTTCTTGCTGCCGGGTCTGCTGGGCGGGGTCCTCAGTGGGGCGAGTTCGTCCGCGCAGTTGCTGATCCACTTCGTGAGGTTGTCGGCGGCCTGGCTGGGGTTCGCTGAGCTGGCAGGAGGGTGCTGGCTCAGGGAAGCGGCGAGCTGGTCGGCTGTGATCTTGTTCCAGCTTCTTCTGGCAACCTGTTGCTGGTGGTGGTGGATCGTCGTTCTTTTGAAGGTGAAGTGGACGCAGCTGTGGTCCGTCCAGTGGAGTCCTGTGGCGTGGCTGAAGGTGATGTCTTTGCTGGATGAGAAGACGGCGTCGAGTGTGTGTCCGGCCAGGTGGGTGGGGGTGGACACCAGCTGCTTGAGTCCGAGGTTGGCGAGGTTGTCGAGCAGGGTGGAGGTGTTGCGGTCGTTGTTGTTCTCCAGGTGGAAGTTGAGGTCCCCCAGGAGGATGTAGTCGGCGGAGCGGAGGGCATGCGGGCTGATGAAGTCAGCGATGTCCTCGCTGAATTGTGTGCGTGGTCCCGGGGGTCGGTAGATCAGGGTGCCTCTGAGGGTGGTCTTCGGGTCGGTGTGGATCTGGAAGTGCAGGTGTTTGGCGCTTGTCAGGGTGTCGTCGGTGTCGGTCGTGATGCGGATGGTGTTCCTGTGGATGACGGCGATGCCTCCTCCCATCTGGCTGGCGGAGCGGTCCCTCCGGGTGATCTTGTATCCCTCTGGGATGGCGATGGCGATGTCGGGCGCAGAAGAGGCGTTCATCCATGTTTCCGTGAGGAAGGCAACGTCAGGAGCTGTGGTGTCGAGGAGGTTCCAGAGTTCGATGGCGTGTCTGTGGATGGAGCGGGTGTTGAGCAGGATGCACTTGAGGTGGTTGCTGCTGGTGTTCGGCTTGGCGGGTGCTGGAGTAGGGCAGGTCCGAATGCAGGTGAACTTGCAGGCGTGGCAGCTGAAGGGTCCGTGGGTGCGTCGTGGGGTGGCTCGGTAGCATCCTGGGATTCGGCCGAAGTTGAGAGCGTTGAGGGTGGCGGCGGTGTACGTCAAGCGGACGGGCAGGAGTCCTCGAGGGCCAGGGGTCCTGGCACTGGGCGCGGTCCAGGCGCGGACGGGCGTAGACGGGCTTACCTTTGGCGCGCCTACGGCGCACAATCGGCGCACCCGCTGCGCGTGACCGCTGCGCGTTCGCACGGTCGCCATTTATGGCGAAGTGCGAGGGGGGGCGGAGCAGCTGGGAGGCGGGAGCGGGGACGGTACATAATGAAGAAAGGGGCGGGGTTTAGCGGTGGTGGCGGGAAGCGGGAGCGGGGAGGGAGGAGACGGGGCGAACAAGGAACAACAGGCAAGCAGGCAAAAAAGGGGAAAAAAAAAACAATTTACAATATACACCAAGTACAATTAGAAACACAATTCAGCAGAAACAGTGGCGCAAGGCAGGATAGTGAGCACAGACCACGCTGCTCGAGGCAGGGGGCGTGGTCTCGTGGCGGCAGCCGGAGCACAGAGGCAGGCAGTTGGGGGGCACACGCAGCAGCTGGTGGCCGTGCGGCGCGGGGTGTGTCCTAAACTAGGTCACACTCACCTGCGTCGCACGGTCGCCATTTATGGCCAAGTGCGAGGGGGGGCGGAGCAGCTGGGAGGCGGGAGCGGGGAGGGTACAGAATGAAGAAAGGGGCGGGGTTTAGCGGCGGTGGCGGGAAGCGGGAGCGGGGAGGGAGGAGACGGGGCGAACAAGGAACAACAGGCAAGCAGGCAAAAAAGGGGAAAAAGGAAAACAATTTACAATATACACCAAGTACAATTAGAAACACAATTCAGCAGAAACAGTGGCGCAAGGCAGGAAAGTGGGCACAGACCATGCTGCTCGAGGCAGGGGGCGTGGTCTCGTGGCGGCAGCCGGAGCACAGAGGCAGGCAGTTGGGGGGCACACGCAGCAGCTGGTGGCCGTGCGGCGCGGGGGGTGTCTAAAACTTAGGATGGGACTGGATGGTACCACCATTGAATGGTTAAGCTCCTTCCTCCGAAACCGATCTCAAAGTTTCCTAATCAACTGCATCTTGTCCACTCCCTCTTCGGTCACAGTAGGAGTCCCTCAAGACTCAACGCTGTCCCCCACCCTCTTAAACCTTTATCTAGAACCACTTTCCGAAGTCCTCCGCACCGCAAATATCTCCTACCATATGTACGCTGATGACCCGCAGATCTACATCAAAATCTCATCTCTCGAGGAGGTTCTCTCCCTGAATGAGGCCCTGAAGCAGACCGTCCAATGGCTCGCCACCAATCAACTCAAACTCAACGCAAAGAAAACTGAATTTATTCTCATTTCCCCTCCTAAAACCGACCCTGAAACTCCGACTTGGATTAAGGCCATCACAGCCTTAAACTGTCCACCGACCATTGTGAACTCAGCCAAATCTCTGGGAATAACCTTGGACTGCAACTTGAACATGCGAAACCACATCAGCTCAATGGCCAAATCTGCCAGATTCCACCTGAGCTATCTATGGAAACAGAAACCCTTCCTGGGCGCTCCCGACCTAAACATGGCAGTCCAAGCACTAGTCATTTCTAGACTGGAATATGGCTGCTCCACCCTCTCTGGCTTACCCAAGATCTCGCTAGCACCATTAAAAGCCTGTCTCGATGAGTAAATTCCTCATCTAAACCCGGTCCCATAACCCCAACAGAGACTACTGCCTCCTTCCGTCAACCTTTCGCTCCACCCTGAAACCTGGGGCCTACCTTCAGCGACTATAATGTTAACCATACTTGTATCCCTCCTCCCTCCTGTTGTCCTGTGCTATTATAATGCTAACTGTACCTTGTGTTCCTTGCATCCCCTTGTACTCCTGTGACTCCCTACCTATTGTACAACTCCCTGACTATGTGAAGCGCTCTGATACCCTAACGGGTCAAGTTTGCACTCTATAAAACACAAAAATAAAATAATAAAATAAAGTTATGGAGTTTTTGGGATGTGTGTTCTGGTGGGTATACTTTCTTATGAAATCGTAGGAGTCACTGGAACCTATGAAGGGGCTCATTCTTTTTAATTTGCACGGAATGGAGAGTAACACAGTAAAATTAGATTTATTAGCCCATTCTTCGTTGCAAAGCCCTGACTTGTTTCTGTGCACATTTTTGACAGGTTTTATTGGTCAAAAATGTGCAGAGAAAATGGCAGCTGATATGTTATCCACACAACTTTGAATTCCAGTTCTTACGGATTCTACCTTTTTCACAGATATCGGGGTAACAGCAGCATTTTTAATGAGGCATGTGAACTTTATAAAGTTTGCACATTTCTAAAAAGGAAACAAACTCATAATAACTAATAAAAATGGTGACGAAGAACTCCGCAGAATTTTCCAGGAGTAGAAGCATTTTAGGGCGTTAAATTGGCCACCAGACAAACCTGGATTAAGAGCTCTGAAGTGCTAAACCGGTGTCCTTCACTTAACGTGCCAAGAAACATTTTAATTTCACACCTAGAATAGAAACATTTCCTTATCTGCTAGTCTTTATTGTGCAAACTGTATTTTGCATATGGCAACTGCTCTTCATTTTAATTACTTCAGTTTCGCTGAGGTTTGTTTTCATTTTTTTAAATTAGATTCAATGTTTCTTTGTTGGCGAAGTCACAGTTAGCTTGGTGTTTCTAACGTTGCCTTAAGTAATCTTGTTAATTTAATAGGCCTTCTTTTCCAAATCTTCTTAGAAAATCAATTTTGTCTACACATAGTGGTGTCGAATCGTCAACCCATTTTCCTATCAAGCTGTGTAACTGGCTGTTTTTTTTAATGCTAAGGTTCAAAAGAAAGTTAGTAATCTATCTGCATATTAAAGAGGTTTAATCCTCTGTTTTAAGGCTGTTTACTGCCGATAGTCAGTTGTCCAGATGGAAATATCCTATAGTGGTATTGTGCAGCGCATCATTGCCTGTTGAAGTTCACGCGCATTCACAATAAGTCAATTAATACTACTTACCCTCGGATCTGATACATCCCTTCGACGTGTGATAATGTGTATATGGCCATTATCTCTGTTCAGGGAAAACGGAACAGAGGTTCTAAAATTAGTACCTGTGTGTGTGACATTTTTCCTAGTTGTTTGTGTCTGTGTGGGTGTATGCATGTGATAGAGCGCGCAGGGACCTACTAGCTTAATTTACCATACTCACCTGGGCCCATATAACATTCACACTTTGAACTAGCAGTCCTGCCTAACTAATTACTAAATTAATCACCCTATCAGTGCCTAGAGCCCTTTCAGGATTTATAGCTGTAAACCATGACTTACCAATCCTTGTCACCTTTACTATAAATCCTGGGGATCGAAGAGGGAGTTAGTTTAAAACATGCAAAATTTAAACACATTTACGTTTCCCTATAATAACCACAGACTCTGGGAAAGTTTTAAAACCTTTTATCTATGAAAAATTTTCTGAGTCAAAATGAAAAGGGCCACAATCTTGTGACCATAAATTTTACAAGCAGGAATATAACCAGTAGGACATAAAGTTTGTAAGAAATCACAGTAACACCTTTAGACATTGGTACCTGGGAAGGGTGAGGAAGGGAAATAGCACAAGGACATACCACATGGATTATATTTACCTAGAATGGTGCAATGATCAATCCTGGCTATGGGCTGGGGCAAAATATGGACCAGGCTCCCAACTAATCAGGTGCAGATCAGGACAGGTGACCTCCGCTAAGTGCAACGCCAGCGTCACACCCCTCTCTCCCGGTAGAGCCAATTAGTACCCTGACTGGGTAATCAATAATTTCCACCAACACCTCGGTTCTTCTGGCAGAGTGCTCCGCCAGCACCTCTGCTATCAATCTCCTATAGCATGCGTTGGGTCAGTGAGAGGTCAGCTACTCGGACAAGTCGGACAATTTCTCTATCTAAACTTACCTTAGTTATACTGTTTTGAGGGCAATATACCACCCCTAAATGTTGCAAATCTATGTGTTCCCCTTCAGTGATTGGTCAGAAAGACGAGGAGAGGTCATCACACCATACTAAGATGAGATCATTTCAATATTGGTTTCAATTGATTCCGCTTACCGCCCATAATTTATTTTCCCATGCACTTTTATTCCACCCAGCAATATTGGTACATTTTGAATACATTTTATATGATAGCTTCCTTTCTAGTGGTCAGATGAGTAGGTTCCCAGGAACATCATGGGTAAGAAGAGTGTTGGCTCTTGTTCAATGCCAATGCTTCAGCAATTTCAGAGCAAAAGTGCGCATGCGCAGCTTTCTCCAAAATGGAGTTGTTCTCAGTTTTCAGGCCCAACTACGAGCTAGTAGCAAAATCAAAAAAGAAACCTATTAGAATATTAAAAGAAATGAATGCACTGTATACCACTTATCTCTATTCTAACCCCATTACTTTATTTTAACATTCACATTAATAGCTAAGCAGAACGAACAAGCTTAGTACAAGCGTCAGCATAAGCGTTAGCATATGAGATTTAAAGCGTCCATTTCCGGCACTAGTGCGCAGAAGCGAGAAATTCCCACCAGAAGTGAAAGGCGTCACATCACGCAGATGTAGTGGACGCATGCGCAGTAGAGTTCCTGCGTTTTCGGCGGCCATTTTAATACACTTGAGTTAATATTAGTAAAAGCACATAGGCAAGCTTCCCCTAGATACTAGGAATGTGTAATGTAAATATTAATTAACAAAACATGTTGGTTAATATATTACGGGTTATTTAGAGAGGGCTGAATACAAGCAAGTTTCGGTAAACCTTGCTTCATCACATGCATGAGTGGGTATGTGACCTGTACGTTTAGGCGTGAATATGTTCCTAGACAGGAGGCTGGGCTGGTAGAGTTATGAATTTTTATGATTCACATCTATTTAATATGTTTACAAAATAGAATGACAAACAATGCTTCTTCAGGGCCTAGGCACCGCAGAGCTGGCCAGTGATACCAATTGCATGAGTGAACAGTGAAACCAAACTTACCCCAAGAACCCCATACTCCCTCCCTCTCCCCCTTCTCCCTCAAACCCACTCCTTATTATGCCCCAGGAAATCCCAACCACAACCAGAGGTTCTAGTGCCCGGCTGTTATGGAGTTGGGGCTACTGGAGCTGTTGGGCACAGAAATATGAGGTATTTAGGCCAAGTCAGTTCACAGAATTCAGTTGATAGCAGCGCTATGAATGGCGCTCATATCTCGAGTCTGAGCTATGGGTCGTGGAGAGGGTCATCTTCTCAATGCCTAGTATGGACCATAGTCTGTGCATCCAAGTTATGTGTGTTTGTACTTTGTCCATGCCCCTGTGTCAGAGAACGGCCTGTAAGGCAGCACAGTGGGTGAGACCAATGTGCTTCCCTTGTCGCAATCGCATGGGAAAAGTCAAAACATTGGGGAGCGGAGTATGATATAGGCTTCCTCTGCTGGTGTCAGGGTTAGCCCTTGTTTGTGTTTGCTGTGCTTTGTTCACCGATTTAATGGCCTGGGATTGGTGTCTGCTGTGCGGGGTGGTTGGTGCCAGTGTGCGCCTTCAGTTTCGTATTCGCCGTGGTTACGTTGCCATAATAGCTGTGGTTTTGTTGTCGTTTACGCCCACCGGGCTGATCTGCTTTTGTTCGCCGAGCTAGCCGCGTTAAGTGCGTTTGTGCTGGCCAAGATGGCTGCTGTCAGTGTGCACCTTCAGTTTCGTATTCCCTGTGGGGCTGTTGCTGTACTCGCCGTCTTTTTATTGCAGTTTCTTACTTGTTGTACTTTGCGCCCCTTGGGCCGGACTGTTAGCTGCTTTCCCACTTTGTCCAGGCGCTCGTTTTGCCTTCTGCTCTTGTTCACCTCCTTTGTCGCACTGGGTGGGCCCGTGTGGACCCCTTCAGTTTCGTGTGGACCGGTTGACTTGATGTTAGCTACGATGGCTGCTTCAAGTGTGCACCTTCAGTTTCTTATTTACCGTGGTTTTGTTGCCATAATCGCCGTGGTTCTGTTGTCTTTCCTAACGTTTGCACCCACTGGGTCGATCTGCCTCTGTTCAACGAGCTTGACGTGTTGATAGCGTGTGTGGTGGCCAAAATGGCTTCTGCCAGTGTGCACCTTCAGTTTCGTATTCGCCGTGGGTCTATTGCTGTAATAGCCATCGGTTTTTGCTGTTTCTTACGTTCCTTACTTGCGCATACCGGACCCGACTGTTAGCTGCTTTCCCACTTTGTTGCCAGTGTGCGCCTTCAGTTTCGTATTCGCCGTGGTTACGTTGCCGTGATCGCCGTGGTTCTGTTGTCGTTTACGCCCACCGGGCTGATCTGCTTTTGTTCGCCGAGCTTGTCGCGTTGAGTGCGTTTGTGCTGGCCAAGATGGCTGCTGCCAGTGTGCACCTTCAGTTTCGTATTCCCCGTGGGGCTGTTGCTGTAGTCACCGTCTTTTTATTGCAGTTTCTTACTTTTCTTACTTTGCGCCCCCTGGGCCGGGCTGTTAGCTGCTTTCCCCCTTTGTGCAGGCGCTCGTTTTGCCTACTGCTCTTGTTCGCCTACTTTGTCGCACTGGGTGGGTCCGTGTGGGCCTGGGAGCCTACTTCCTGTGGGCATCTTCAGTTTCGTGTGGACCGGTTGCCTTGATGCTGGCTACGATGGCTGCTAGCAGTGTGCACCTACAGTTTCGTATTCACCGTTGTCTTGTTGTCGTTTGATTCATTGTACTTGTTCGCAGTCACAGGCTTACCTTCACGCCATCTCCCAGGGTTGGTCATATATTTGGTGGGTGTCTGCTGGCTAAGATGGCCGCTCCCAGCGTGCACCTTCAGTTTCGTATTCCCCATTGACTTGTTGCCGTTTGATATGTGTTACTTGTTCGCACTCTCGTTCGCCGGCTCACAGGGCTGTGCTTTTAGATGTTTCCCCTCCGTTTTGTCCCCGTTGTTGCAGGCGCACCTATGTACTTCTATGCCTTTCCGCCTGCCTTGTTGCTTCCGGCGGGTGTGTGCTGGCCAAGATGGCCACTGCCAGTGTGCATCTTTAGTTTCGTTTTGCCCCGATTGCTTACTAGTCCTTTTTAGCGGTTTAGTGCTCTCTTTTCGCCACACTCTGTTGTCGGTCCTTCTCACTCTCCTCTTCTCGGGCCAGATCTTCTCATATCAGGGCTAGCACCATTTCTACCCCTCTTCACGTCTGTCTTGGTCTTGTGTTGAAGACCGTTTCTTGGCTTTGCGGTTTTCTTTGGCTGTGGTGGGGTACCTCAGTCTGTGCTCCTGATATTCTGACGTCCGTGCTTGTAGTTTGGCTGTTACGCTGATTTTGTTTCACTCAATAAATCGCTGTTATTTCCATCGGGTTGATGGAGGTAACGGACTTAGGCATCCGTCCTCATTGCTGTCCAAGCCACGCCCCCAAGCGACAGCAGTTTCAATGGCAAAATGGCACAAATATTTTGGGGATTTTAGCCCAGTAATAGGCGAAGTGAGCTTGAGCACTTAGATAGTAAAGTTTCATGTATGGTATGGCAATATGCCAATTTATATGGCAGTGTGAGGGTGGTCCAGGGTATTCGTCGTTCTTTGCCCCACCAAGTGAGGCATTCTAGTTATGAGGTGAGCGTTTAAAAAAAAATGGTTGGTCAATGCAATAGGTATATTCACAAGGTATATACCGCACAGAACCCCCATCTTTATTAAGACCATTTGTCTTGCCGTAGATCGCAGCAATATTAGCAATCCAGTTATTTGCTCCTCCAGTCTAGAGATTGCTCTGCCGTAATTTAGTGCTAGGATTTCCTTGGTGTCTGAACTAATCCATACGCCGAGATATTTATTGGAAAAGTCTGCCAAAGTCAGCGAATGCTCCAGCTCAAATTTACCTGTGCAAGGTGTAAAGGGAAATATGCATGACTTTTCCCAATTTATGGCAAGGCCCGACCATTCTCCAAAAGCAGATGGAGTCCTTTTTGTGGGTTTCTTACCCATAAAGGTATATCATCCGCATATAGCGCAATCAAGAGGAATGTGCTACCAAAGCACAGCGTATTGGCTATACTTTTGGCGCAGGGTAGCTGCAAGGGGTTCCGGCGCTGGAGCAAAAAGTATAGATGACAAGGGACAGCCCTGTTGGTTTCCTCTGTTAACCTTAATCAATACAAAGGCTTATCCATTCAAGTGAAACCTGGCAATTGGTTTAGTATAAAATGATTTAATCAGTTGCAGGAAGGAGTGGGTAAGACCCGAACGGTTGTCAGTAGGAGTTCCCATTCAAGGGAATCAAAAGCCCTGGTGGCATCAAGTAAAAAGGCAGCAACCTCCATTTCCGGAGCGATTTGGTGAAGCAGGGCAAAGACAGTTCTCAGGTTGTGTGGGATGACCATCCCGGCACAAACCCTGACTGGTCTGGAGGAACCAGGTTTGTTATTAGGGTAAAAGTTGGTTTGCCAGGATTTTAGCTAGTATTTTGGTGTTGCAATTTTTTCAGTGACAGCGGTCTATGAGATTTGCTGTCAGTATCAGGTTTACCAGATTGAAGCGAGAATATATTTATTGTTTTGCGCATGTTGTTGTGTAGTTCACCCTTTTACCTGACTTCCTTATAAACTGAGTGCAGTCTAGTGATGTACATCTTGTATATTTCAGCAGGGAGGCCATCGGAGCCTGGCACTTAATTGTTAGGGAGTTCCTTAATAGCGTTAGTGATTTCTTTCATCATTATGGGCATGCCAGGAATTGCCTCTGGGTGTCACTTAGCCAGGCTAGTGTGATCTTATCAAAGTATGTTGCTATCCTATCTAGGGAAAAATGCATGTGGAAAGTATACAGCGGCAGGAAGTAGTCTGTGAACACCCTTTTGATGTCAATGAGAGTATATTGTAGTGCATGCCGAGTCGCATATTTGTGTCACTGCAAAAGTTGCCCAAGGTTTACTAATAGCGTTGGCTAATGCTTTCCCGGTTCACACACCCACGTAGTAGTCTTGCCCTAGCGTATTTACCCATGTAGTTAACTTCTCTCTCCGCTGTCTCATTATATTCCGAAACTTTTTTACATAATGCTTACCTGCCTTTCTAGTCACCCTAGTGTCTAGCTATTTAATTTTGTATTCTAACTTGACTAGATGATACCGCAGTGTCCGAAGAACCCCCTGTTGTTTCGAGATGCAGGCACCTGGTGTTGGAAAATTGCCCTCTCTGAAGGGTCACCCCAAACTTTTTACCTTCCTCCTCCTCTTTTTCGGACCTCGTTTTTCTTGGATTTAATACTCTGAGCTCTTTACTGCTGCTATCCAGTGGTAAAGTGCATGTTCTCTCTCTAAACATGGCAACATGGTAACATTGACTCATACCCAGTTAGTTTATTTAATCTACTTATAAGTCGCTAGTAAAGTGCACTACATGTGCCCAGGGCCTGTAAATTAAATACTGCTAGAGGACCTGCAGCACTGATTGTGCCACCCATTAAGTAGCCTCTTAACCATATCTCAGGTCTGCCACTGTAGCATGTGTGTGCAGTTTACACTGCCAAGTCGACTTGGCACTTAAAAACCCTTGCCAAGTCTTACACTCCCCTCCTATACATTACCCCTAAGGTATGCCCCAGGTATCCCATAGATGCAAAAGAAACAATTAATGGAGGGAATGCTGGACAATGCAAGCATTCACCCCCAGTCACTAGGATCTGGGTTAAATCCATCATTCTTTTGCTCACCTCACCACCCCAGTTTGGACCCAGCCATATGACCCTGTTCCTTGTGGGAACAGTCCAGCCCGAACTGCCAAGCCAGGTCCTCCCTGGAACGGAAACAAGCATACTGGGACCTGGCCTGGCAGTTCGGGCTGGACTGTTCCCATTGGACGCAGGGTCAAGACTGATTTGGATATGGCTGGGTCCAAACTGGAATGACATGGTGAGCAAAAAAACTATTGATTTATGCCCAGATCTGTGTACTGGGTGAATGTATGACATTGTTCTGCATTCAGTCCGTCAATTGTTCTTTTTGCACTAGGTTGCCCAAAGGGCAGGGTGCTGTGTAATCAAAAGATAGGACGTTCTTTTAAGTTGTCCATGTCCTAGTAGTGAAAAACACTCAAATTCGTTTTTCACAACTGTGAGGCCTTCCCCTCTCCTAGGTTAACATTAGGAATTCCTTATTACACTTATTCACTGTAATTTCTTATTAAGAAGGAGTAGCTCTGTCATTTTTCATGCAATTGTAATTGTAATGATAAATCCCTTTACTGGTAAGGATAATTACTCACTACCCTTTTAAAAATGCCACTTTTAGAAATATGGCATTTTTTCTTCTTAGTCCTGTGTGCCTTCAACCTGTCTCCAATACACGTCTGGGTTAGGTGACAGCTGTACTTTGTGCATTCCCTCTAGACAGCCATACACAAAGGGATCTTAAAGTGACTAAGTGGCCATTCACATCCTGATGGGCCAACCTGAGCAGGATAAGGAGGAGCTCACACACCAGAATAGGCTGTGTCTTGTGTCACAAAGTGTTGCATATCCCCCTGTAGTGAGTCTGGAGCCAGAGCTGAGAGGAAGAACCTCTGTGCACTTCAAACCCCCTATTGAAGTCATCTCCACTCCATAGGGACAACTTGGTATAATTACTGGGACGCTGACCATATCAAATCTGATACTACTGCAGCTGTGAAGAACTCTGCTAGGAAGAATGACTGCTGTGCTGCTAAAAGTGCTGTCACTCTGCTGCCACTCTGCTGAATTGCTGCTCTGAAAGAACTGCTTTTCTGCTGTGCTGCCCTGCTGTGTGCTACCCTCTGCCATGCTGAGGAAGAACTGGACTAACTTACTTGAACCCAGAATGATCTCTAAGGCATGCTGGCTTTCCTCCTGTTTTAAGACAGACTCCAGGATATCAAAGCCATGCCCTCTGCTCCTGTGCCTGGTCAATTGGAAGTGGACACAGGTCCTTGTGCTGCTGTTGCTGTTGTGCCTACAAAACTGGCACATCACACTTTGAATCAGCCCATTGCCATAGGAACCCACGCATCAGAACCATTGCATCTCCGTCACTGCAGAGAAACGATCGACGCATCCCCTTGACTGCATGGAGAAAGCTGGCACATCTGCTTCGGAACCAACGCATCTCAAAACCGGCGCTTCATCTTCTGTACCAGTACATCGCCATGTTTCCACATAGAAAACTGATGCATTACCTTGCGGGATTGACACTGACTCATCACTCAGCTGCACCCCACATCTCACTGTTGCGTTCAGGATCAAGGTACTTTTGCTCAGCGTTCTTTGCATGGCTCCTGTGTCCAGCCTGCACTCAATTGAGGTCAGCCTGAACTCTTGACTTTGCCCCAGTCCTGCGAGACCAGATTACCCCATAGTCACTTATTGCTTCTAATCACAGTTTTTCACTTTTAATTATTAAAAAATCATATCTTGACTTCTTTGGATTTTTGTAGTTTTGGTCTTGTTTAATTTATAAAATCATAACCTGTTTTTCTAATTGGTTAGGAGTCTTTTTGTGGTGTTTTCAGTGTGTTACTGTTTGAAGTGTTGCACGAATACTTTACACATTGGCTCTTAATTTAAGCCTCCCTGCTCTGTGCAAAGCTACCAGAGGGTAAGTACAGGTTAGTTTATGGTGTATATCTGATTTACCCTGACTAGGATTGTGGTTCCTGCTTGGACAGGTTGGATACCTCTGTTAACCACAAAACACTGACTTACATGCCTTCCATTCAGCTGCATGTGTATTCACTGACCCCACATTTTCTTGGAAATAACGCCCAAGCGTTGGGCGGATTTCCTCCCAAAACACTGGGTTGAGCAATTCCCTAGGCAAGATCCACTACATCCGGGTGCTCCGGGGGTGTTTCTGGGGGCTGGAGCCAAATCAACACCGGTGAATGGTCAGATAATTTATGGGCCAGGTGCACCAACTCCTGTTTCCATGTGCTCACATAGTTTTAGACTAGCCAGAAATCAAGTCTCGAACACATATTGTGTGTCCCTGAATAATATGTACCTTGTTGAAGGCCTGGGTGTCTGTCGCCAGATATCATTCAGTTGACCATCAACTAAGTTGTTAATATCTGTGGTTGAGTTAATATGTCCTCTAGCTAAAGAGTTCAATCAATCTAGGCACTGGTCCATTATTGTGCTAAAATTACTGTCCTATCTTAAGTGTGGAACACACTTAACCTCGATGCACTGTTGCTATATGTGGTTCAAAAAATGAACAACACTGATTTTTAAACAGTTTTTACAAAAATAAACATCAGCCTTAAACTGTTAGTAGTCATCAAATTTACTTCACAACATTATAAACAAAATTATAAACAAAAATTCTCATGTAGACATTCCAGCATCAACATGAAGTTATTTTCCTGAACATTTTTATGTAACAAGCAATTCAGAAGTGATGAATCTACTCTTGTGCCCAATGCATTTCGAGCTCTAAAAGCTCTTCATCAGGGGCCTGAAACTGAAATAAGCATAATGCCAACTAACTCAATTACAGGGAAATCAAGACTTCACACAGTACATGGCAAATAATTCAAAAGATGATATGAAAGACTCATATGAAAGGTGAATCAACAAAAGAATAGAACCTTATCCCCCACTACTGTGTGTGGAAAATGCCTCTCATACTCACTGTTCCGAAACGACGACAGTCATAGTCCTGCAAAAACAGGATGGTATTGTGAAATTCATGCTATTCATTCACCAAGAACATGGTGGTGGGAACCTCACCACTGAATTACCTGAGAATCAACTGAACGGTGCGTTGCTCTTGAAATCTTCTACCAAGCTGATATAAACACTCGCAGCAGCCGTGGTCTGCACCCTATCAACAATGAAGGGAACCAAACTTACTAGCACGATCTTGAAACTCCACAGCTCAATACTAAAACTCCTCTCTCAAGACCTTACCTCTGTCTATACGTCAGAAAAGACTACTCCTGTTCACCATCGGACCGTCTCACTGTGGTTCAAGCAACCGGTGCTCACTCCGTTTCCTACAGCTACTCTATGATGTCAGAGCTCCAAAGACGGACTATTACTCATCCTTCATCGGAACTGGAAGCGTGGAGAAGAACTCCACCGAGGATGTAAAAACGTAAAATTGTAAGAACGAAACCATAAACCAAAGCATGAGCAATCACTACGGACTTGAGGTTCAAAAAAACTCACTTGCTCAAAACACTCAACGAACTCAGTAGTTCGACCTAATCAAAACCGGGCGCCATCTTGAAACGGGGTGGGTACGAACACACTCGATAAGTAAAGGGGTGAAGTATACAAAGAAATGAAGAAGGGAAAAACCGCATAGGAGTGAAATTAGAAATTTTTACAACAATTAAATGTGCATGAAACCACTATGGAAAGCTAGTGGCATATTACCAAATACATGCGACAGACATGAATACAGTCTTAAAGTGAAAAGGGTCACAAAAAACATGATAAATCTATTTTTTCATTAAGACCTGCTGGTTCTTGTGTTTTTAGAAATTTTATCCAGTGAATCTCTCTCTGGAGGAGGGATCTGGTGAGATCGACCCTTTCATGCATTTTAATGAGTTCCAGTATGGAAAACCTGACCTGGGAAATGTTGTGATTATTATCTGACCAGTGTTTAGCTAGGTTACTTTTAAAGTTCTTGTTCCTAATCGTGCTTTTATGCTCTGAAATTCTGGTTTTCAGTTTCCGCTCTGTTTTGCCTGTGTACAATTTACCACAGGGGCATTTTATTTAGTAAATCAGGTTCTTGGTATTACAATCACCATCATAATGTAGAATGATTTCTCTTCCTGTTTGAGGATGGTGTAACATATTACCTTCAATTACATTAGAACTGTGCACGCAGTTGTTACATTTTTTCATTCCTCTATGGTTAGTTTCAGTATTTCTTGTGGGTGGGAACAGTAGCTCCTTTATGTTTTTGGATCTTGTGTAGGCGAAGATCGGCTTATTGGTGACAATACCATTACAATCAGTTTCATTCTGTAGTAATTCCCAGTGCCTTTTAACAATATTCTTGATTTTCTGGGACGAAGTAGAAAATTTTGAGACAAAAACATGCCTTTCATTCAATTTTGTTGGCTTAAGCTTGAGGAGATTATCCCTGCTGGTCGTTTGAATCCTCAACTTGGCTTTGTCCAAAACGTCATCAGGATACCCTCTTGCTTTATATCTCTGGTGTTGTAGTGACAAATTAACTTCAAGATCTTCTTGCGTTGAACAGATTCTCTTAATTCTCATGTACTGAGACACAGGTAAGTTGTTCTTGAGATTCAGAGGATGAAAGCTGTTAAAGGATAATGAATTATTGACATCCGTGTCTTTTCTGTATAGTGTCGTAGTCACTTTTTGGTCTTGAATGTTGATCATAACATCCAGGAACAGAAAATCTTTATCGCTGATGGTATGCGTAAATTCAATCTGTTCTAAACACTTGTTGAGTTTTCCAATTTCACATTCAAGACTTTCTGTAGTACCAGACCACAGAACGAAAATGTCATTGATAAAGCGACGATAGATGATTGCATGTTTTTTCCAAGACTTGTTACCAAATACAAAGTCTGCCTCAAATTTCACCATAAAGGTATTAGCGTACGCCGGAGCTCCCGCAAATCCCATGGATGTTCCATTCTGTTGGAGAAAAAACTTAGTGGACCACTGAAAGTAACTATGATAAAGGCAAAAATTTAGTAACTCTAAGATGAAAACCTTGTTAGCCTTAATTGATGGTTGTTGCAACAGAGCCCATTCCACGGCTTTCATGCCGGATTGGTGAGGTATGGATGTGTACAACGATTGTGCACAAAACCATTTGATTGGTGATTTGAATTTCCTGCAGTTTTCTTAAAAAATCATTGGTATCTTTGATATACGAAGGCCACTGTTGGACAAATCGCTGGAGAAATGTGTCAATATATTGACCGAGTGGCTCAAAAATGGTACCACATCCGGTCACAATTGGACGCATGGGAGGATCTTGTAAGTTCTTATGCACCTTGGGGAGCATGTAGAGACGTGGTCTCTTTGGGTACTGCACGGTTAAAAATGACTTGGTCGTGTTTGAAATATGACCTGATTCGAATGCTTGTATCAGGATATCTTGCAGAGTAACTTTGAGATCCTCTGTCGGATCCTTGTCTAGTCTATACTACTATTATAAAGAGAGAACTTGCACCTTTAGGCAAGGTAAACTCGGGAACCACAGCGCCAATCTACACACCCGATACACCGTTGAAATCGGCAGGGTGTGTAGATGGTCATAGGCTTTAAAAAATTTAAAAATAAACGTTATATAAAAAGTAAAATTTTTTACAAAAAGTAGTTCCCCCAAAGTAGCGCCGGCCGCGACTGTGCGTCGTCACGTCAGGAGCAGGGGAGGAGCAGCGTCCCAGGAGCGGCGGACATGGCGCGCAGGGGAGGAGCGGTGAAGTGAGGCCAGCGGCGGAGCGGAGAGGCAGATATGGCGCGGGTAGGAGCGGCGGCGGACAGGTGGTGAGTGGCAGAGCGGCAGAGCTGAGAAATATGGACCGGCGGTGTGAGCAGCAGAGGCAAGGTAAGAATCCGGGGCAGCCAGGGTCAGGGTGGGCGGGCGGGGCACGGGCTGCTGGGGAATGTCAGGGCAGGCGGGGGTAGGGGAAGCCAGCATTTCAGGTTTGCGTACTCTCCCGCCCCCGCCCGCCACAACATTGTCCGGGACACAGACAATGTCGTTGCGGGCGGGGGCCTGGGCGGGAGAGCAGGCAAACCTGAAATGTAGCCCCCAGCCCCCTTCTACCCCAGGCAACGCTGGGGCGGGCTGCTAGTTCATAATAAATTGATGTATCTGCCACGTGTTCATCTACTTTCTGATTGTACATCGTTTTGTCCATATTACTAGGCCAGCATTGTCTGTTCAAATATGTCCCCAGAGTGTATGGTAGAAGTCAAGATTATCTGTATTATGTTGTATGTTTTCACTACTGTCAAGGGCTGTGGTCCAAGAACCCTCTGCGGAATTATGCATCATGCCTCCTGTTCAGCTAGTGTGTGCACAGGGCACAACGGTATTCCACGTTTGATATGGATGGCTTCACCCCTGGCATACGATGAGAAGGAAGCAATGTTAACCAATTTATTTAACAGGTTTTTATCATTTTTTGGCATCCTGTGTATTTCTTACAGTTAAGCGATATCAATCTTACGTCTCTGCAAATAGGCGGCGATTTGTCTGTGCCGTCTAGAGTTATTTAAACCATGGACATCACAAGTGAGCAAAGAGTATGACCTCCCTTGGCCACTGTTGCATGTGGTGAGCATCGTTGATTGAGGGAAGTATATGTTTTGGTTTGTGTATTGATGTTGCATAGGTATCATGAATTTCCTGTCTCCTGCTACTTCTGTGCATTGTAATGTAAGCAATACTATTCACTTCCCACAACTTTTCCTCCCCCCACCCACGTCAACTCCCACACTTTGCTGGCTAAATGTACCCCACCCTTGTGTCACAAAATCCTGAACTACTTGGACCATAAGGAGCAAAGTTTGGCGTCCCAAGGGCCCTTGTGGAGGACAAAATGGGGAAACATTAACCCTGGAGTTTACCAATGGGTGGTGGCCATAGCCTGGGTTCCCAGCCCCACTTTATGGTCAAATATTTCTATTGGGTCTATTATGTCTGTCTATCATCACTCAGCCATCAGTGAAGGCCAATTCAGTCTTCTGGATGGTCTAGAATCTTACTGGGTCAAATGGCCAGATACCACACCCGGCAGGAATTGGTCGTCAGTATACTCATGGGGCCGGAGTCATTAGTTCATTGTCCGAATTGGGAGGGGATCAATAGTCTGACTCTCCCATTGTGCTTTTGTGCAGTTGGGAGAACAAAGCTTTTTTAAGTTAACAGATTCCTGTTGGAGGTCTGTGAAGATTTTAGTTGTGCCTTTGTGGAAAATTTGCAGCCGGGCAGTGCATAACATGGCATACTGCATTTTAAGCTCCCTCGGTCTCCTTTGTGGTGGTAGAAATCACAGCATGCTCTCTGAACTAGTGTGAAGTCAGGAAATAAAATACGGTCTCTTCGATTTTGCAGGGTTTTTTTCTCTCCCGCCAGGTGGAATGCATTATCTCCATTTTGGTATTTCAGCAGTTTGGCTATAATGGGGCAGGTGGCACACCCAGAGGAGGCCAGTAAGCTAGCGCCCTGCGTGCCCTTTCCACAAGGAACATCTTGGAGAAGGATTTCTCACCAAAGAGTGTTGTCACTAGTGTTTCGGCAAAGATTTCCATCTTGCCAGTATCAGTCATCTCAGCCAGTCCTAGTATGCACACATTTTTGCGCCTTGACTTGGCTTCTAGGTCTTCAGTTTTAGCTTTAATAATTCGTAGGACCTGATCTATGTGTATCTGTTTCTCCATTTCTGCTTGCTGCTTGTCTTCCTTTTCTGATATGTGGTATTCCGCTTCTGTGACGCTGCTTTCATGCTTATCTGTCTTAGTGGCAATAGTAACCATTCTTGTGCTTAGATTGTCTGTTTTCTTATCTAGTGACGTGAGGCTTAATTGAAGATTGTGTAGTAGTTGTGGGACTTCCATGTTTTCCGTCTCTTAATGGGAGCATACCTCTATTGTGGAGGATGAGTCTTCATTTTCCTCATGTTTAGATGATTAACACCACTCAGACGGCAACTCAGACTGCCTGGGGTCAGCAGGTTTCTCGATGATGCTGTATAAGGCACTTGTGGTCGCTAGCTAGCGGGATGTTGCACTGTGTCGGTTCTGCACCTACTTGCGCTCGCAGTGCTCTTGAATTTTAGGCATGACTTCCAGGGGGCACAGCTGGCTTCCAAGTCTCCCGTCTCTCACTTAGGTTCCTTCACTCCAGCCAGAAGGATTAATCAGCCACTATCAAGTCCATAACATTTGACAAATATTACTCATATGGCCTTTCTCTGTGTGAGCCCCTTCAGGTGGTGCTCATCCTGGGGCCTAGCCTGTGGCCTCGCCACCTGCCTTTCTAGGGTGCCCCCATTCTTCTGCGCGGCCAATACTGTGTTCCTAGGACTGCTAGCCATGGTCCCACATGGCCCGATTAGTCACTCCAACTCTTAAGGCTGCAAAGCACCGCCAACTACGTGGCCAACCTCATGAGCTATGTTGGCCGCGTTCTTATATGTGACCCTCAGAGGGAGTTTGCCCCGTGGCCACCATGTTTCTTCCAATGCGGTTTCCATGCACTGCTGCTGCCCGCAACAGGAATACACAAAGCAGCCAAATTCTTCCTCCTAGGCTGTTGAGGGCGACCCACTGGCTGAGGTGTCAGCCAGGTTTGTGAACCCCATGTGGATAATAACAGAGATCAAAGGTCCTGCATGCCGGAGCTCCCGATTTTATGCAGCCATCTTAATTCCAGGCAGGCCACACACACACACACACACACACCCCTCTCCCCTCTCCCCCTCGCCCACCCCACAGCAGTTTAGAGTTTAATTTTATCAGTGTACAAAGAATTATGCTTGGCAAGGATGCAGACTTTTGCCATGCAGAGTTGATGCAGATTTTATCAGAACTTTTTCTGAGGATTGGAACTTGTGACCTGCAAGTAACTCAAGGATCTCTGAAACAAATGCATGAACCCACTGAGATATTTAATAGTATTTGAACCTGTAATTTGCACATTTATTTTGCTACGGAAGGAGTAATGTCATTCAATCAATCCGTTGATATGTAGAGCATCTTGTCACCCATGTGCGCATCCAGATGGTGGCAGGGTCCAGTTATTTAGCCAAAAAGCCAGGGACATTTGGAACTGTGGAAGAGTTGGGGTGGTTCGTAGATGAAAGGGTAGCTTGTTATGTTTCGTTGTATGTGTTCGCTGCTAGGTAGGAAAAGGAACGACATCCGCATCTGCTATGTTGAATGCGGGAGTGAGGTTTAGAGAAAGGGACGTGGAGCGGAGGTGTCTGGTGGGCTGATGGAAGTTCCAATGGTGGTTCAAGTAGGCAGGTCCACAGTTATTTAGGGCCTTGTATGCATGGGTCATTCAAGTAGGCTGGTCTACAGCTGTTTAGGGCCTTGTTTGCATGAGTCTGGATTTAAACTAGCATCTTTTCTGTACATTGAGCCAGTGGAGTTCCCTGAGTTAGGGGGTGATGTGGGTTCGTCTAGGGAGATCCAAGATGAGCCTGGCTGTCTGTAGTTGGAGAAGGTGAGCTGCGATCCCTGCGTAGTGAGCATTGCCATAGTCTAGTTGGCTGGAGATGAGGGCATGAGTGATAGTGCGTTTTGAGCTTTGAGGTAGTCATTTGAATATCTTATGAAGTATGCAGGGGATGAAGAAGCAGTAGGAGGAAACAGAGTTGATCGAAGTCGCCCTGGTTAGCTTGTTATCCAGAATGATGCCTAGATTCCTGGCATGCTCAGTAGGGGTAGGAGTAGGTCCGAGTTCTGAAACCACCAGGATGCATCCAATGGTGAGCTTTTGTTTACGAAATCAGTACCTTGGTCTTGCCCTTGTTGAAATTCAGGCAGATCTTCATCCAGTTGGTGACGTCTGTCATGCAGTTTCGAAAGTTGGTCTTAATGCCGGTGGTGTTTTCGAAGATGGAGAGAATCAGTTGTGTTTTGTTTGCATATGATGAGTCCATGGGTGAGGATAAGGCTGAGTGAGGATCCTTTGGGTACTCTACAGATAATTTCCTTGGCTTCGGAGGAGAAGTGGTGAAGGTGGACTTTTTACGTTCTTCTGGTGAGGAAAGAGGTGATCCATCTGAGAGGGGCTCCTTGGATGCCTATGTTGCGCAGCCTTGTGACAAGTGTGTGGTAGGAGACCGAATGAAGGCTGCCAAAAAGTCTAGGCGTATCTAGGTCGCTCCTCGGTTAAGTATGGCTTGGATGTTGTCCATAACTACTATACAGGCTGTCTGGGTGCTGTGGTTGCTGCAGAATCCGAATTGGGAGGAGCCAAGTAGAAGATTTAATTTCAGATATAAGGAGAGTTGTTGGTTGGTGGCTTTTTCTGAAACTTTGGCTGGTAATGGGAGCAAAGAAATCGGTGGGTTGTTTTTTAGTTTGTTGAGGTCTGCATATGGTTTCTGTAGTAGGGCGTTGACTTCTCTGTGTTCACAGTCCTCTGAGAAGGTGGCCATGGCAATTGAGGTGTTGAACAAAGTAGGGATTATGCGGCTGATTGTGACTTTGCCGAGGTTGAAGACATGGTGAGGGCATGGGTCAGTTGGGAACCCTGAGTGGACCGTGTTCATGATGGAGGTGGTGTCCTGTTTGGCAAGCTGACTCCATTCGTTTAGTCGGATGTCTGTTCTGGTAGTGGGAGTTATTGTGTTGCTTGAAGAAGTTGGTGGGCTTGGGTTTGTAGTTTCTGTAGATGTTGGTGATAGTGTTGTGAAAGAAGTTTGCAATGTTATTGCAGAGTTCTTGTGAGAGGATAATATTGTTTGGTGCAGCTGAGGGGTTAGAGAATTCTATGACCATGTTGAGTTCTTTGCCGTTATTGGAGCTTGATGCGATGCATAAGGCTGAGAACTTTTTCCTTGGTTCTCTCAACTGTGGTAGAGGTTGAGAGCTGTCTTGCAGGCGGCCTTTGTCCGCGTTATGCTTGCAAGTGCAAGCACCGGGTCTGGCTGTCAGCCAGTCCCGGACTGGTTAAACTCCACTGGCTCCCAATAGCTCAACAAGTAGCCTTTACGACTGGATGCTTAGCCTTCAAGGCTTTGAATGGCAACGGCCCCATATTCATCAGTAGTATGATCACAAAGTACACACCTTTGCGCAGTCTCCATTCAGCCCAACTCTATCTGCTAACCGCTTTGTTTTTCAGACGGAAACAGCAAGGAGGATGTCGCTTTTCCCCCCTAGCCCCAGACTCTAGAATTCGTTCCCCCTGGCACCCAAAAGTTGTGACAACCTTCTGAGCTTCAGGAAGGCTCTGAAAATATGGCTGTTCGAGCAAGCCTATACTCAGTAACCTTGCCGCAACATTCTTCATTTCCAGCGCCATGAAACCCACGGGTGTCCGTGCGCTCTATAAGTGGTTACTAACATAACATAACAGGTGCGCCATCCCCTTTCCAGTTGTTTACAGTGTTGTTTAGTGTTTGAGGCCTTCAGTGTACCAGCTAGCCTGCTTGTTGGACTATCTGTGGCTGTTGTTACCTATGGGAATGACTCTGACGCAATTGGTGATACAATTGTTGAAGTTTCTGATGTTCAAGTCTAGGTTATTAGAGAAGGTGGGGTGGGTGTTGTTGAGGGTGTTGATCCATGTGTCCTTTAGGCTTGTCTCCAGTTGTGGTGGGGGCATTGGGCAGAGGTCTGTGATCTGGTGATGTAGAAATGGTTGATGGAGTGGTCAGTCCCGGTGAGTTCCATGGAGTAGCTGTGCCTGATGTGGTACTTGGGGAGCACAATGTAGTTCAAGCTGCCGAAGGGGTTGCTAGTGTTGATTATATTGTGGTCGTTGAAATGAAAGCTGATATCACTGAGGCAAATCTAGATGTTGAAGTCTGTGCCAAGGGGTGCAATGAAGTTATAGAAGGCTGAATATGGTCCTGGAGGACGGTAGGCCAGGGTGCCCCTGATAGTGTTTCTGTGGCAGTGGGTGCATTTGAAAGGCCCTAGTGTGTAGAGTGAGTTGTTGCAGTGGTATTGTTTATTGCGGTGTCCAGGGTGTAGAGCTCAGTGATGGTGTATCTGCGGCGGTGGGAGTGCCAGGGGTCGTGGCGCTTGGCACGGGCCAGGGGCGTACAGATGCAGATGGGCTTTCCTTTGGAACCACTTCTGCGCACCAGCGGCACCGTCGAACTGCGGCCTGCATGAAGTAGGTCCTGAGGTGGGCGGGGCTTCTGTTGGCAGACAGAACGATGAGCGGGAAAACCTGGGCAAGAAAACCCAGGCAGCGGCGGTGTCACTGGATCTGGATGAAACAAGCAGGAACTGGAGGCTACAGGCAAGTGGCAAGCTAGGTTCCCAGGTGCCTAGTAGTGCGGACACGCTGCGGCCTGCATTATGTAGGTCCTGAGGTAGGCGAGGCTTTTGTTGGCATGAAGAACGGTGAGCGGTAAAATCTAGAGTGGAAATCCCAGGCAGCAGCAGTATCACTGGATCAGGCTGCAGCGAGCAGGAACTGAAGGCTTCAGGCAAGTGACAGGCTAGATGCCCAGGTTCCATCTAGTGTGTTCACACTGCATCCTGCATTAAGTAGGTTCGGTGGGAGTGGCTTCTGTTAAAAAATGAACGGGAGAACCCAGGCAACCACGGTGTCACTGGATCAGGCTGGAACAAGTAGGAACTGGAGGCCTCAGGCAAGGTGCCCAGGTGCCCACTAGTGCAGTGGTGCTGCTGCCTGCATTAGGTAGGTCCTGGGGTGGGCAGGACTTCTGTTGGTGGCAAGAACGGTGAGAGGGAAAACCTGGGCAGCGGCGGTGTCACTGATTCAGGCTGGAGAAGCAGGAACTAGAGGCCACAAGCAAGTGTCAGGCTAGGTGCCCCAGGTGCCTACTAGTGCGGTCACCCTGCTGTTTCTATTAAGTAGCTCTTGGGGTGGGTGGAGCTTCTGTTAGGAGAAAGAATGGTTATCGGGAAAGCCTAGGCAGCAGTATTGTCACTGGATCAGGCTGGAACAAGCAGGTACTGGAGTCTGCAGGCAAGTGGCATGCTAGGTGCCCAGGTGCCTAACTTTGCTTGTAAATTGAAAGGTGCACTAAATTCTGGCCTAACTGATCGACTCCAAGAGTCTTTAGAGGCCTGAGGGGCGCTGGTGACAAAAGGTTGAGTGCTAAGGGTCTGTAATGGTCGCCATAAGGAATATGACAGCTTGCTAATTACTTCTTAGAATATAGTGAAGGTCTCTTAGATGGGGGAAGTGTCTCTTGGATCACTGAGAACTACAGGATGTAGCTTATGGTTGGCTGAGGACAGGTTGAGGGTGTCTAAAGAATAACAAAGGTTCAGTAGGGGGTGTTGGAGAGCATCTTTCCCACTGCTCAGAGTGTATGAGCACCAATAGAATGTGGCAGAAGATCAAATCATGGTTGCTGAGTCCCACCTGAGAGCTTCTGATGGTCGATTTTGTTTCTCCCCGAGGTTGGTCTGAGGGCTGGGAGCTGAGCACTAGCTTATGGCGAGCTGAGGTCTATCGTGGTATGTCTTAGGGCTGACTGAGGGTGTTTGAGATGTCTACTATATATAATGACTAGATGAGGGTCTCTGAGAGCTGTTGATGTAGTATGAGGACCAACTAAGGACTGGTGAGAGCCAGCATAGATTTGTGATTCCAAAACAAGGGCCTCCTTAACAAGTGACTTGTTGCAGTCCGAGGGACTGCCACGGCAAACATCTAATGAACTGTATAGTTTACATAGAGACTCTGAGGGATGACAGGAGCCGTAGCAGCAGGCGCCTCCCTGGCACTATTAGAAAAGCCAATGCCTGCACAATCCCTCTAGCATACACTGTTAGGGCAGGATGACCTTCTGCGCCTATTCTTTATCCGGCACAAACTGTCAGCGGCAGAGGGACTCTGTGGCACTCTATTGCACCCCATGCCTGCCTGCATAGAGCATTCCGGTTCAGAAGGCTTCCAGAGTACGCTCTGGTCAAAGGAACGTTTTCATTGCTCCTGCTTGTTGAACGTCCGTTTATTATGAGAGACGCTTGCTGTCATGCGAATGCCTGTACTGTAAAAAATGTATTTGGATGACAATGAGGTCAGAATCTCTACTTTTGGCGGCGGTTCCGCGTGTGAAGAGGGCTCGCCTTGGGGACCGCTCTTTCAGTCTGTTGGCCCCACAGATGTGGAATGCATTACCGCTCCCTTTGCGGGGGGCGTCTACTCTCCTTGATTTTAGAAGAGGTCTCAAAACCTGGCTGTTTTCCCAATAGGTCTGCCAGTAGTTTCGTTTTCTTTTTGTTTATTTTTTAACCTCTTTTAGCTGTGTTGTGTTATTCTGAAATCTGTTTTCCTTACCTAAAAGCGCCGGGACACTCTTTTTGAGTAACCGTTGCGCTATACAAAAGAATAAATAACATAACATAACATAACAATGGTGGGGTCACAAACCAGAGAATATCATGTTTGTTCTGCTGAATTCCACCACATACGAATACCTCTTAACTTCTGATGTCATATGCCAGCAGTAGTCCACATTCCACTCTGAACATTTTTGTAAATTAAATGACTTGTCGGGGAAAGTGGGGTGAACAAATTCTTTCTCGGTTATTGAGTGTTCAATAAAAAAAAATTCAAGACAAAGAATATAGACAAACATCAGTTTATAGTTAAACCCAGGATTTTCAGAGACCGCAGACTACTCCTGTCAGGTCAGTGTTCAGGTGGTACATGAATCAATAAATACTTGTGGGACAGCTCTTAAAGTACTGCAAGTGTGGATGGTTCACATCATAGCTAATTATGGACCCTTTCTCAGGGTAATAATGCCTGGTAAAGACTCATGACCATTTTCCCTGCTACTCTAATATTCAAAATCAGACTGAGAAGGCCCTTCCCTAGTGTGATGGAGGAAGGGAAGGAAGACAGAGAAACAAATCACATCTGTCTATTTGGAATCTCTTCTCAAAGGCAATCAGTGTGATTTGTACAGTTCTTCACCACATTCACCAGTCAAATAGTTACTCAATGGACAGGCTTAAGGTAGGCAGATCTCCAGTGGTCTCCAGTCATATAGGGGCTGAAACATTATCAGGTTCAATGTCTTCAATGCATTTACAACGTAGAAGCCATATCCAATAATTTAAGCAGTCTTACCAGCTGCCTTATAGTGGTTTGCTGGAGACCTTACCCCCTCAAAAAGATTTTCCATAAGCACCCATTAAGGAGGAATCAGGAAGGGCTAATGGACTGTAGAATTCATAATGCAGCAAGAAGTAGGACGTCAACTTTAATAAGCCAGTCCTAGGAGGGGAAGAAAACATAGAAAGGCTAAGAAGTTGCACAGCCTTCCCTTAGCCCGAAGGAATCAAAGGGTATAAAATTGCAAAAAAAATGTAAGCGATCAAAATCCAGTAAACCGACTTCACGAAGCAGAGTTGCTCAACAAAACAGAAAGTTGCCAGATGCCTATACCTGTGCAGTGACATCCTAAATCCAACTCTTCCCTCACTGCCCCTAAAGTCCTGCCCCATTACCCGTACATGCGTGTGAGCCTTCCGCTCGACTGCTCAGCTGCCATGAACTGGTCCACCATAGTCTAGATGCGACTTGGAAAGTCCTACCCAGTGCTAGTCCTTCCTACCCTTGTTCCCTGACGACAGGGTTGGTGTGACATTTTCCTGACACCCTTTAGTTTCTTGGTTCAGTTCTAAAACATTACAGCAGGGTAGAGTGGCATACATGCATCATTCCTGCAAGCCATTGATATGGCAAGAAGAACTGAAACAAAACAAGAGTGTGAAACTGTTGAAATAAATGTGGTGTTCATTGTAAATGTGGTTGGAAAAAACTCAGGCACGGTGGGCAAGAGAGGAGCTACAGAGAAATCAGACCATCTGCTGGTATTCAAGCATGGGCCGATGACTCATACCTCTACCGCAGAGTTGCAAAACAACTATCCAGCAGTTGGATGAAAGTGTGGAAGAATTGGACATATCATGCAGTATAATGTCAATGCATTATCAGTCTAAGGAAGCGAGGCTTGAGGGGACTTGTAAATGTGTTGTCATTGTAGAGGGGAGGACTGGCATATGGTAGAACATAGTTAGCCATGTACATGAATTGAAACTATTGATAAGGATGTAAACCATTAGGCAGACTGATTTGTCATATTTCTGAGATTACGTTCAGAAGGCTGTAAAAGTAAAGTATTATTACCACCACGTGTAATTTCAAGAGGTTATCAGGGTAACCAGGTAAAACCACTAGGACGTCTATAGGCAAACATCATTGATAAGGATAATGAGATCAAGGTAAAGGTCATATGACCGCTAAAGGAGAGAACATTTTGTGATAGCCCCAGCAAGGTTATTTCCAGATGTATTAAAACCAGTGTCTAAGAAGCAGGTCTGACTATGAGTAACAGTGGGGATTAGTGGGTTTGTACTAGGCACTATAGAAGCTGATGGAGTTTTTGCAAAGTGTCAAAGGGAAGGAGGAGAAATCGACTTTTCAGTATAGGTATGCAGTTTACGTTAGGACTACACAAAGATCTGTTTAAATTTTTAAATGAGATGTACATTGGTGTCAGCTGGTGCTGTTTGTGTGAATCTTCACATAATATTGGTAGAAATATTGGTGTGACCTTGCCAAAGGCAATGGGTATGGGCTGATTTATGGTGGCTGTCCTTGGATGGAGTTGTCGATGAACTTATGTGGCATGTAGTTTCAGTGGTAATCATTTTACCCAACGGGTAACTTGGTCAGATCTGGCGCAACCCATTTTGTGTGCTGAAAAGGAGTGTAACTATGTTAATGTATGTTTTCTATGGGCAGTTTCAGATTTTAAGTAAATACAAGAAATCTTCGGGTCTAGATGAACCACCTATAAGCAACAAAGAGCAAAGATCTCAGGGTACTTCTGGAGGAGTCCCTTTTTAAAAAAAATATTTTTATTGCCATTTCGTATAAAGAAACAAACAATAACACAAGGTGCAGTACAGTACTAGCTGGGAGGCCAGCCGGCCCATTCGAGATACATAGATACAGCAATTTATGTGAAAATGCATCCACAACTCCTTACATAGATATCTGTAAACAGTTCCTCCATGATTATTAGACATGTAACTCTCTACAGGTACTTATGTCAATTACAACAGTATTACTCAAAATCAATATCCCAGCGCCAGTTGGAGGTTACTATCCAATGGTGATCGTATCAAGGGTCACCTGCAGCAGTAGAACTCCCCCAATTCACAAATGGATCCCAAATGTCTCGTGGGCGAGACTTTGTAGGTAGAAGTTCCCAGTAGCACTCAAGTTGTGCCCTGCAGTATGCCACATCCTTGACCCACTCCCTGGTCGTCGGGGAGGAAATACCGCCCCAATGTATGGCCACCTGTCTCTTGGCTAAGAGTAGTAACAATGCTGGCAGCTTCCTTGACTTTGGCGGTGCATTTGAAACCACTCCCATCAGTGCTACCAATGGGGTGCAAGGCAGCTCATGTCCGGTTATGTCTTTAATATGGTGTAGTATTTTCAGCCGGAAGTTTGCTATGGGCCTACACTGCCAAGCCAAATGTAGAAAGGTTGCATGAGGGGCCCGCATTGCCAGCAATTGTCGTCTGAACGCAACCCCATCCTGTGTAGTTGTGTGGGAGTGTGGTAGAGGCGGTGGAGATATTTGAAGTGAATGAGCCTGAGACGATAGTTGGGAGACAGTCGCTCCAACTGTCTGCATCCAAATTCCCATTGCTCATCTGTTATACTCTCCCCAATGTCCTCCTCCCAAGCTTTGTACGATGTTGGTATAATGACAGGTAAGTCCCTTTGTGTTATGGTGTAGATACAGAAGATGGGTTTCCGGCCCGATGCTACAGTTAGTAAATTTTTGAGTGTCGGGGGGTGGGGGGGACTTGGAAATGTTTTAAAGTTACTCCTGCAGGAGGGACGTACCTGGTAATATAGCAGCGTGTCTAGCACAGAATGCGGTGTAGGGCCACACATTTGTTTTAGCGTTAGGCCAGGATCTATACCCAGGGGAAAGTTTCCTATCTGGATATTATGTATGTATGCACATTCCTGTGCCTTGGCATCCATTAGCAGGGGTAACAGTGGGTTATTGAATAACGGCATGGAGGGAGCATAGAGTGTGTCCGTACCTGTCCGTTTGCAGAGACCCTCCCATGCCCATCGCATGGTTTCTACTGTGTCTACTTCTTCGCGCGGTTGTTTGTAAGATTGTTAAAGTGCTGTGTTTAAGGGAAGAGGTGCTACCCTGTCTGTTTCAATTGCCACGTGCGGCTGGAAAGGTGTAGGGTGCACCCAGAATTGTAAAAACTGTGCCTGGGTAACTGTAGGCATATAGGGCGAAATCCGGGGCAGCCAAACCACCCTGTTCCTGCGGCAGCGTTGGGACCTCCCAGGATATCCTTGGCTGTCCCCCCGCCCAAACCAACTCCATCATGAGCGATGAAAGGCGCTTGAAGAATTGCACTGTAAGGAGAACGGGAACATTAACAAATAAGTACAGTATTTTGGGAAGGAGAGTCAGTTTTTCCACAGCTATGCGGCCAGCTCGGGAGAAGGGAAGAGTTTTCCACCTCTTCACTCTGTCCTCTATCCAGTCTACAACTCTGCTATAGTTTGCCGTCCAGATTTCTTGCATATTGCCACTTATCCAAATGCCCATATTGTGCTTTGGGCGGTAGCCCAAGCTATCGGGTAGTCTGTGTCGAATGCCTGAGTCTCAGACGTGAGTGGGATGATAACAGATTTGCTCCTGTTCATTACCGCACCAGACATGCCGCCGTATCTCACTAATTCTCTCATCATGGATGCAAAATTTTCCTTCGGATCATATACAATGTAATGTCTTCTACGTACATTGAAACAGTGAGTGCCCTTGTTGTGAACCCTCTCCCCCAATTAGTGTGGTGGTGTTGTATGCGGGCTGCCAATGGTTCCGTCGCTATCTCAAACAGCACCAGCGACAGGGGACAGCCTTGTCTGGTGCCCCTGGTAATGGATATAAGTTCTGAAACCAAGCCGTTCATTCTTAAGCGCGCCGTGGGCAATGTGTAAAGAAGCCTGATCTGCTGAATGAAAAGCGGGCTCAGACCCAGCTTATACAGCACCAGGAACAAGAACCCCCACTCCAGGGAGTTAAATGCCTTAGTGGCATCGATAAGTGCCGCAATCACCAGGACATGCGGGGCGAGATAATGTATGTAACAGCCTGAACAACGTCCTGAGATTGTGAGAAGTGGATCTGCATAAAGCCGGATGGGTCGGGCCTGACAATCAGAGAGAGCAATGGTTGCAGTCTAGTGGCCAGAAGTTTTGCAAAAATCTTGGCATCGAGATTAATCAAAGAAAGTGGGCGGTAAGTATCGCATGGGAAGGGTCTTTGTCCGGCTTTAATAACGTATAGATAATGGCCTCGCACATGGATCCAGGGAGGGTTCCCAGCTGCAGTTCTTCTTGATAGACAGCTAGAAGGTAAGGGGCCTGCAGCTCTGAATACTCTATAGAATTTGGCCGTGAGACCATCCAATCTGGGTGCCTTGTCCATAGGCAGACTACCAATTCCCTGGCGCACATCTTCTATAAACGGCACATGCAAATACTCCTGGTGTGCCCTACTGAGCTACAGTAGTTCTATTGAGTCAAAATAGTCACCCAGAACATGGTCTGGTGGGCTGCAGCAGGACGTGTATAACTGTGCATAGAAGTTTCTCATGGTGTCGAGAATAGCGGGTGGAGTGAGCGCTGAGTCACCGGCAGGGGTGACTAGTGCAGTTATAAATGTGGAGCCTCTAGGTGAACTCAGGAGATTAGCCAGCATCTTACCCTGCCTGTCACCCTCACCGTATCAGTGTGCAGTCGCATATTTGTGTAGGAAATTGGTCTCCCTGACTGCCTCTTCTTGAAAATCTGCGAGTTTGCTGCAAATGTGTCACAGTGCCGCAGACAACGGCACAGCAAAATATTGTGCCTCCAGTGTTTGCAATTCTTTTTCTAATTTTCCCAGACTACCGCGTATATCACGGGGCACACCGGATTGACCAGCTATACAATACCCCGGATCACCACTTTGAATGCCTCCCAGAGTATTCCGGCAGTTTCTACTGACCCTGTGTTGTGTTCAAAGCAGTCCGTTATTTTCGCCCTGATACCTTCTCTAAATACTACATCCAGTAGTTCGTTTGGGGGAAGGTGCCATGTAAATAGCAGTATATAGGGTTTGGGTACCGAGAGAGTTAATGTGTCTAGGGTGCGATTTGAGAGTGTGCGGGTGTCATGCTCAGGAGTGGAGAGTCCTGCATGTTAACCAGAAATCAATTCTGGACCATGCGTGATGCTGCTGCATAATGCTTGTACCCTCCTGAGCAGTGGTCTGGAACACTCGCCAGGTGTCAATCGATTTGTAATCAGAGATTAACCCTTTGAGGACTGCGGCTGCCTGCCGATGGTGTGTACGTGAAAGTCCAGCTCTGTCATCTGACAGCAACAGAACTGTGTTGGTTCACAGCTCCAAAGTAGTGCAGCATCCGCCATGGCTTGTATTTGGTGCCATACCTGGTGGAAAAAGGTGGGATCATCCACATTGAGACCATACATGTTTGCAATGATGACCTGCTCATTAAAGAATGTCCCCTGTAATAGCAGATAGCGGCCTTCTGGGCCACTTACAACCTTCACCATTTGCCAGGGGACTACCTTTCTAATCAATGTTGCCACCTCTCGAGAGTAATTTGAGTAGCTCGACATGTACACCTGATTCCATCTGCTGGATATTAATCTAGAGCAAGCGGCTTCCCGGAGATGGGTCACCTGTAAGAGGCAGATATCTGCTGCATGTTGGGTGAGATATGACTGTACCAATCTTTATTTTCTATTGTCATTTAGACCTCGCACATTCCAAGTGATACAATTAATCTTGGACAGTTATACACAAGACATGTAAGATTGTGTGTCAGGTGAAGTGAGTCCTTTGCTTGGGAACTTGGCTTCTGGATATGAACCCCTTGCTTCCCAATCGGAATCTACCTGGAGTGTGATGGCTGCACAAGAATTGAATTGTTGTTCCCTGGATATGAATCGTGCAACAGAAAGGTCAGTATGTACTGCAACAAACAATAAGAAAACATTAACATTCCCCACCCTCCCCCCCACCCACACCAACCTCCCAATCAGGTTGTGCTTTCCCAATCGAACACCCCACTGGAAACATATGCCCACGGAACATGGGGCTATAGGGTATCATCCTGGAGGGGATGGGAATTTGCAGGCGTACTACGCTGTCGCATAGCAACCGGGTGGCAGAGCGTGGTTAGGACTAAAAACATACAGTCCCAGCAGTCGGAGTCCAAAGGTATAAGAGCTTTAACAAATGGTTTATTGCTCGAAACGAAGTATAACACTATTAGGATCAGCTAGAGGGCCACATTAAATAGTAATTTTCACTTCAGTGACTCTGTGATGACATGTCTTTCTCTCTGTCTTTATCATATTGCTTCTTTGGGTTCTGTTTGGCAAATTTCAGAGCGGCGCTGGCTTCCGTGAAGACCATGGGTTTACCCCCGGTCTGCACCCCGAGTTTGGCGGGGTAAAGCATTGCATATTTGGTGCCAGATTTTGGTAGCAATTTTTTAGCCAGAATGAACGCACGCCGTAGCGCTTGGGCGAAGTCTGGGTAAAATGCAATGGCATGGCCCTGATACTGTAGCTCCCCTCGCTCACAGGCCAGTCGTACAACAGTGTCTCTGTCCCTATAATTTAATAAGTGGGCCAGGATTGCGCGTGGTTGAGCACCAGGGGGAGGTCTGGGCCCCAGAGTGCGGTGGGCGCGCTCCACCAGGAATATGGCCGACAGGTCAGATCTGAATAGGTCTTGCCGGAGTCCTTCAATGTATTTCTCCATATTCATTATGTTCGTGGATTATGGTATGCCTGTAAGACGTACGTTGTTTCTCCTCTATCTCGCTTCGAGGTCCTCGTAGCGCACCCTTATCACTTCAAGCACTTTGTCCAGGCGTAGAATGCGGTCTCGTGTCTCTATCTGGCGATCGTTTGAGTCAGAGACTCTCGTTTCCAATGCGTCAAGCCTATTTTCATGTTTCTCCACCTTTTTGCGAGACATGATTCATTCCCACTGCAAGTGAGTCCAACTTTGAATCTATTGCCCGTAAGCTAACCTTCGCTTCACGGAACATGTTCTTGATATCATCTTCTTGGTCAGGTTCTTGCTGTGTTTCTGGCACGATCATTAGTGGCGTCTGTTCGCTGTCTTGGAGCCTGGCGGAACGTTTTTCAAAGTTAATGTTGGCTTGCTTATTGTCCGTTTTCCCCATTTCAAATGCTCTCTATGGTGCTGTGCAGAAACAACAGTTGATGGACAGAATGCAGAACAATGTCATACATTCACCCCAGTATAGAGATCTGGGCCTAAATCCATTGGTGTTTTGCTCACCACACCACCCCAGTTCAGTGATGGCCATAAGCAAATCAGCCTTGACCCTGTACCTCATGGGACCAGTCCAGCCCGAACTGCCAAGGCATGTCTTCCCTGGACCGGAATCAAGCATCCTAGGACCAGTTTCTGGCTATCAGCTTATTGTCCGTTTTCCCCATTTTGAGTTCTCTCTATGGTGTTGTAGCTCAGAACGTGCGAGTCCACCGACCCGTGCAGATAGTATTAAGGGTAAGATGAGTGATTTAGGAGCAGATTTATCATCCTTTTTTTGAGTCGCAAACGCTGCGAATCGCAAAAAAACTGAAAATGCGTTGTATGATGAAAATCGCATTGCATAATTAAGGAATTGCAAAATGTGTGATTCCTTAATTTTGCACAAGCACTTAAGGAATCGCACAAAGCGATTCCTCAAATGCTATGTAAGAAGCAATCAAGTTTTGCGATTTCACCTTAAGAAACCGCAAATTACCACCAAATTTCAAGTTGGTGGTAATTTGTGATTTCTTTCACAAATGCATTTTTTGGCATTTGTGAAGATGCCATATGGCGCACATACATGCCCTTAAGGCATGTATGTGCGCCATATGCGCACACATGTTCATTTCAGGGGTGCATCAGGGTGTCCTTATGACACCCTTGAAATTATTCTCAATTTGCTATTCTCAAATTGCGAATCGCAAATTGAGAATAACTTCCCATTCATTCCTATGGGCCTCCTGCAGCAGTTGTGCATGCTCTCATTGAGCTAAGCCGTTAGTTCCAGATGGTATAAAAGCTCAACGCAGGTACTAGCCCGGTTGCTTAGCTGCGAGGGAACATGAGCTTCATAAGAGTCTGTTGTACAAATTTACCAAATATAGCCATATGTTTCCCTGTGTCCAATGTGTACAGTTGATGCACAGCCTCCTTCACAGTTCTAGTCCCCCGTTGTAGCAAGATAGGTCTGAGGTAAAGACTGTGCCCAATCCTAGGTGTTACTAATGTGGCTCCAGTCAGGGCTTGACCCATGTCTGCGGTGTATAGATTAAAAAGCATCGGAGCTAAAACGCACCCTTGCTTTAGGCCGCAATCCGTGCCAATTTTCCCTGTAGCAGATACGCTTGAAAGTTTGATTCTTACCCAGGTTCTTGAGTATAATGAGCGAATGCCTTGTAGTAAAGATGAATCGATGTTCCAGCATGCCAACTTCTGCCAGAGGATGGAACGGTCTACGCCTTCAAAAGCTGCAGAGTAGTCAATAAAACAAGCAAAAAGCGGCAGGCTTTGTCGTGCCACAGCTTTTTCAGCTAGATATGAGAGCACTGTTATGTTGTCCACTGTTGATGCTCCAGGTCTAAACCCTGTTTGAAAAAAGGGCAGGAGACCTTCATTGCTGGCCCAGTTTGAAAGTTCCACAAGTAGGGTGCTTGCATAGGCCTTGCCCTCAATGTCAAGCAGGGCAATCATGCAATAGTTTTGTGGGTTAGATTTTGGCCCTTTCCTATGTATTGGGTTCAATAACGACCCTCTCCAGGAATCTGGAACGTCCCCCATGAACCGTCCAGAAATCGGTGTCGGCCCTGAAGAGGGAGCCAGGCAGGCCGTTGAGTCCCGGTGCCCCATTGTGTCTGATCTTTTTTAAGGTTGTATGAACTACAGTTTTTCCTGGAGGCGCTTGGTCATTCAAAGTTTTTGAGGACTGGGCAGTGCTGGCTAGTTCTCTACCCTCGTTAAGGTCTTTATTCTGCAGAGTTATGCTTCCATCCTCTTTGTACAGACTTTTTAACATGACCCTCCTTTCCCTGTTGTATTCACAGTTTCAGATTTTGCCATGTCATTTGAAGTATGACATTATTTACATGTCTCTGTGGACGGGAGCTAGGTTAGTCACAAAACTAATACACAAACCATCATCCAGATCTTCACTGATACATTCACCAGAGAAGTAGGTCTGTGAACGTTAATGACTGACATTGTTGAACAACCGTCCTGTGATGAGATGAAAAGCAGTAGGAGTCATTTGTAGGACATAGATAATTATAGAAGGGTACCCGTGAATAATGGCTATTTTTGACTAGGTGGTGAAGAATGAGATCAAATATACAACAAGAACAAAGTTGAAGCTAGCAAGGATATCCCTGAGAAATCTGACGTGAAAAACTACTCAGTTATTCACTTATTACCCATCTACAATTGTATGTTCTGCATTTCCCCAAAATCATCTGCTCCTGCTTTTAACTACTACTCAGGAAGCCATACTAACATGGCATCACCTCTCCTCTATGTTAAATTAATACTTCGCCTCCTGTCACCCACCCCCACCAACCTCTGTACCTTCCTTCGCCCTCACATTCCTTCCTGAAGTCGTGCTTTCTGCTCTCCATCGGAGCTCAGTGCCAGCACTGCTCTGAGACGCTCTTGTTGGAGCCATCTAAGTGTAGAGATCCATTATGATATAGCATCAGTGGAAAACAACTTTTCTTTCTCACTGTTGCTACGTCATTGTAGTGACTAACAAGTGAATAACCAGGTTTAGAATCTGGTATTAACTCTAATGGCACTAGTGAGAGCTATACATGACAGCGGTACATGATATCAAGGCCTACCGCTTCCTTGAAAGGTTCAGCAAAATAGTATTGAAATATGTTCAGTGAGTCCTAAGTTGTGGAAGTGAATTGATGGTTTGTAGAAAAGCTATGCTTAGCGAGCCATATCCATTTTTTTCGACTGTGAAAACATTATTTTAAATATTGCATTATAGAATGGCAAACATGTTGCTGCATCCCAAGTGAAGGAGAAGATATGTTTCAAGGGGGAGAATCAGTGAGAATAATTGGAGTATTTTGTAGATGTTTTTTTTTTCAAAGGCAACTGGGAGTTATATTGGTGCATGATACTCATTGCAATGTGTTGTGTCCTGTTCTTATGTAGTGTGTCTCGTGGTTGTTTGTAAGTGTTAGAATTGTTGTGTATCACAATTTGCCTTATATTCTTGTAATGGAATATTTTTTCAGCCAGGAATTGTTTGGCAGTTTTCGCAATCCTTCTTCCCTATAGGTCACATATGCTAGTCTAGAATTAAGGTTTCTCTTTCTGACATCCAATGGAAAAGTCATAATACAGTGGTAGTGTGAATCCAGTTTATGTGGCAAATTTGGTACATATAATGGGATCTAGATTTGTCCCGTGTTTGGACTTTGGAGAGGGGTGCCTACGTTTTGGGTTGTGGGAGTTTTAGGATTTTAGAAGGAGATCGAAAGCCGGTCATAAAATCATGGATGGTGGGGGGAGCCATAAACAGTCAAGTTTGCAAGAGTACCTAATACCTATGGTAGTCATGTATGCTTCATTTCAATTTGTGTCCCAATTGTACTGGTGATTAGGTAATATATGCATTGTTTGTTTTTAGGTAATGTATACATTGTTTGTTTTTAGGTAATATATGCATTGTTTGTTTTTAGGTAATATATGCATTGTTTGTTTTAAATATCTTTCTTAAGGGAAAAATGTGTTGTGTTTCCGCGGGTAATGATGTGCCCTCTTTCCATATGAAGCACTCTGATAGTGTGCCGGTGTATTTATTCTACATGTGTTCCCTGGTGCTCTCGATGGTCTGGCGCTATCAGACTTTCTCCAAAAAGACGTGTCTCTTCTGAGCGGAGTGTCGTCTTAATCAAGATTAATGCTGTATAAACAAAAATGTGACGGTAATAATTGGTATATTCGGTATAAACTGACTCATTATAAGGGTAAACAGTTGTTAGTGAACTTCCGAGGATGGATATGCAATGCTGTGTTGAAATCGCCTTTAAATATTTAGTTGCCTTACTCAGAGTGTATTTTACAAGGAATTACATTTTTGAGATTGGAAACATGATTTTATTTTTAAACCAAGTATTTCAATCTTCTTTGAAAGTTATTGCAGTTTTATGTTGCATTCAGCCTAAACTGCATAATTTTGATTGGAAGTGGTTAAAATGAAATTTAAATTAGTTTTGCCACTCAAAAGGCTGGCACGATGGTAATAATTTTCTTTACAAAAATATACTTTATGTACTGTAAATTATTGAATGTTAAAAATTAAGAATCCATTAGTTTAATACGAAATGAAACGAGTATACTGACAAGGGAATTGAGGTTTTAAAATATTGTTTATTTTAGACTTTTCATTTACTAAAATGCATTCCTCTGGCAATGCTCATTACTTCATTTTTATGATGCACGCCTCTTCTTAGTTTCAGTATTCAATGTAAAACAGGAAATTACTTTAAAGTGTGTAGAAAAACAGCTCAAATATACACATGTCTCTATCATGACGGTTAAAGAAAAGGTGATTGAGTTAATTACATATAGTTCGGTGTAGCTTTTATAACGTTGGCCTCTGGAAGTTCTTGTGTGAAAGCAGCGTGAAATGTAATTCTTGAGCAGCTGTCTAATTTATCAGTAGGAAGAAAATGCTAACCTGTTCAATTATTTTTATCACTTTTTTTTACCCATTTTTCCAGGAGAGTAATCCTTGCAACTTTTATTTTGTAGGCCAAAATCATTGAAATTCCAGGGGCCGTAATATGCATCAGAGCACTTTCCCTGTTAGCGCCATGGCGCACCGTTCAAGAGGTGCGCTGGGCACAAACAGGGACAAGGTGCGCTGGGCACAAACGGGAAACATCATTTACAACGAAGTCTTTTCCACGCATGATGTTATCAACGATCCACTTACCCCTCAAACGTCTCTTCAACGCGGGTGCCTTCCACGACCGTCTTTACCACGCAAGTGGTATTCCTTTTGGCCGTTCTGCTTGTAAGTTCTGCGTGGCCTTGGGGGGTTGGGGGGGTCTCCCCCCCATAAAAAAATAAAAAATAAAACGAGCAGGCTACATACATTAAAAAAATGCACTACAGTGTCATTTAAAAGTAAAAGAAAAGAGCCGCACCAAAGACGTGGCGTGTACGTCATAATTGTAGTCCTTTTTTAGTTTTGGTAGACGTGTTTTGACGCATATTTCCATGGTGGATGGAAGTAAGAGCTGCTGAACGTAACGTTTTTTAAATGCGATGTTAGAACTTGCGTTCTAAAAGGCTGCGTGGTAAAGCCACTTGCGAAGTAAAATTCGCGTGGTAATGCCATGCGGAGTATTTGTATTCGTGGTAAAGTCATATATTCGGCACAAACAGGGACAGTACGCTGTATTACAGAAAATGCTCTGCCGCCAGGGAAGCTGCCAACTCGTGCTGCCCTTGAGGCAGCGCATAAAAGTGACATATGGGGCACCGGAATTAAAAGCTACTCTGTATTTCAGGCTGCATGCCGCCTGCACTTTGAAGCGCGGAGAGAGGTCCCCTTGCAGAAGAGTGCAGTGAGTGACTGCATCCGCCTGCAGGGGGATGTCGGGGGGGGGGATCCATGATACCCCTTTTCTCCACTGCAGGGTCAGCCTTTAGGAGGCGCACTGAAAGTGCACCACCTTTATGTGTTGCACTTAAAGTGCGCCTCCTAAGGACATGCTCTGGGATCTGCTCGACCCCTCCGCCCCAGACGTGGCCTTCCTGACCGAGACCTGGTGGAACTACTCTTCGGTGCCCGACATTGCCATAGCCATCCCGGACAGGATCGCGCCAACGGAACCTGAGAAGGAATAGCCATCGTCCACAAGTCCACCCTCAAGGTCGCCACCCACGCAGACAACACCCTCAACACTGCCGAACACCTGCACTTCCGGATCCACACTGACCCCAACACCACCCTCAGAGGAACACTCATCTACAGACCCCCCGGACCATGGGCTCAGTTCAGCGACTCCATCGCCGACCTCGCTAACACCCACGCACTCGGCTCCACGGACTGCATCTTCCTTGGGGACCTGAACATCCACCTCAAGAACAACAACGATGCCAACTCCGCCACCCTGATCGACAACCTCTCCAACCTCTGCCTCAAAGAACTCGTCACCGCACCCACCCACGCCGCCGGCTACAGTCTGGACCCCGTCTTCTCCACAGGCACCCATGTCGCCTTCAACCACACTACCGAACTCCACTGGACCCACCACCGCTGCATTCATTTCACCTTCAAGAAACCAACCACGCACCACCGCACCCATCAGCTGACTGGCCGCTGCTGGAGCAAAGTCACCGAAGACTGGCTGATCACCACTCTCGCCCAGAACCCACCCACCGACCCCCACCAACCCAGATGCCGCAGCCTGCAACTTCAGACAGTGAATCGACGACTGCGCCAACACCCTTGCCCCGCTCAAGAAACCCTCCAACAGCCACGCCAGCAAGAGAGCCACCTGGTTCACCGACGAGCTCCAGACCTCCAAACATGCATGCCGGAAACTGGAGAAAATAAGGCTCCATGAATGCACAACGGACAACCACGCAGCCCACAAGGACGCCACCCACAGACATCACCACCTCATCAAATTAGCCAAGAGCTCCTCCTTCAAAGACCGCACGGACAACAACGCACACGACCGCAAAGAGCTCTTCAGCATCGTAAAGGAACTCTCCAACCCCAGCGCCAATGCCAACGACATCCCACCCTCACTAGAACTGTGCGACTGACTAGCCATTTTCTTCCACCGCAAGATCGCTGACATCCACGACAGCTTCAACACCACAACCGCCCCGACTACGCCAGACTCCACCTCCCGTGTGAACACCACCAGCGCCATCCGCCTGACCTCCTGGTCCAACGTCAACGACAACGAGACACGAAAGGTCATGAACTCCATCCACTCAGGATCTCTGTCAGACCCGTGCCCACACCATGTATTCAACAAAGCAGACGCAGCCATCGCACCAAAACTACGGAAGGTCATCAACATCTCCTTCGAAACAGCGACATTCCCGGAAAGCTGGCAGCATCCGAAATAAACGCCCTCCTCAAGAAGCCCAAGGCGGACCCCAAGGACCTCAAGAACTTCCGGCCCATCTCCCTGCTCCCGTTCCGGGCAAAAGTCATCGAGAAAATCGTCAACAGGCGATTGGCCCACCACCTGGAAGACAACAACATCTTGGACCCGTCCCAGTCCGGATTCAGACTAAACCACAGCACCGAGACAGCCCTCATTGCTGCCACAGAGGACATCAGTCAACTAAACAACAGTGAAACATCAGCCCTCATCCTCCTGGACCTGTCGGCCACCTTCGACACGGTCTGCCATCACACTCTAAAGAAACGCCTCCTAGAAGATGGAATCCAATAGAAGATCCTTGACTGGACCACATCCTTCCTCTCCGGCAGAACCCAGAGCGTCCTCCTCCCTCCCTTCTGATCCGAAGCCACTGACATCATCTGCCGCGTCCCCCAGGGCTCATCCCTCAGCTCGACGCTGTTTAATAACTACATGGCCCCCCTCGCACAAGTGGCCCACCATCACGACCTCAACATCATCTCCTACGCCAACGACACCCAGCAAATCCTCTCCGTCACCAAGGACCCACACACCGCCAAAACCAACCTCCATGAGGGAATGAAGGCCGTTGCCGACTGGATGAGGAGAAACCGTCTGAAGCTGAACTCGGACAAGATGGAGGTACTCCTCCTCGGACCCACCCCCTCAGCCTAGGACGACTCCTGGTGGCCGACTGCACTGGGAACAGCACCAACACCCACCGACCATGCACGCAGCAGACTGGACTACAGCAACGCACTCTACGCAGGAATCCCAGCCAAACACCTACGATGACTACAACGCATCCAAAAGCCTCCGCCCGACTGATCGTCAACATCCCCCGCCGCAGCCACAGCACCCCCACATCAGCCTACACTGGCTCCCCGTCGACAAGAGGATCACCTTGAAGCTCCTCACCCACGCACACAAAGCACTCCACAACACCGGACCAGCCTACCTGAACAGCAGACTCAGCTTCTACACCCCCACCCGCCAGGTCCTTTACAAAAAAACTCTTTAATGGTAATCATAATAATCTAAACCTATGTGGTCACACAGTAAGTCAGGAGATAATTAATTCTCTTGCATCCTTGTTGTACAGTAGGGATACAATTCCCTCCAAAAATTTGTTGAGCATGGGTTGGAGCAGATTAGGGGCCCAATTTCTATTTTCGTGGTTTGTATACTTCGTCTCAATGGAGTATACCTACTGTCAAGATAAAGGTCCGGCCGCCAAATTGAAAAGCAGGCTTACCATAAGTTTATTTACGGCAGAGACTACTCCGTCTCTGCCAATATGATTAAACCCCTCCGATGACTCAGTGGGGTAAGGGTTGTCGGAGGCAGACCTCCAATTCTGCCCACCTAAGTTAGATGGTGGAATTGGAAGTGAGTTTTCACTGTCCGTCACCCCTAGGAAATCCCTGTAGGTAAGGGGCAGAGAAATCTGCCAAATGCTCCCTTCGCCGTGGGAGAGGAGTCCCAAGGCGAGGGAGCATTGATTTTTTTGTTGTTGTTTTTTTAAATTATTATTTTCAAACGGAAAATCCTACCTCTGCACTTTCTGTAGGGCTCCGTCATGTTGATGGAGCCCTGCCCCAAACTGTAAACAGAAGTGGCAGGAACCACTATGACGGCGGCTCCTGACAATGCTTTGGAAATGACTGTGTGCTTGGCCTTAATTTCTGAATTAGATGGTTGGCACCTCCATCTCGCTGATGGAGAAACAAACCACCCACTACAATATAAATCTAGCCTGAAGTGTCCATCAATAAAATTAATCTTTAAAAACAAGTGTCTTTAGTTCCGTGTAATTTTTTTTTTATTGGTTGAAATCTTTTTATTGATTCACAAAATAAAACCAGATGCATCAAGCAAGAGGCCCAGACCGTGGGCGAAAAGCTATCATAGTGCTACGCAGAGCATCAGAGATAAACAAGATAAACATGTTCACCCCACCCCCCTCCTTCCAACCCATCCCTCCCCCCACCCCCCCTCCTCCATCCCAATTGCCCTAATCGAAAAAGGAAAGGAGGAAAGTCTAACCTGGCGCGGAGCTAATCAGCATGGTAACGACAGGGTAAGATCTTGCACTAACACAGGGAGGGCAGGAAAGCTCGTGAAACTCAGAGCACAGCAATGCAAGAAGAGGGCCCCACATGTCGGCAAACGAGACCCCATCTCCATAAAGCGAGAATGAAATGCGCTCCATGCCAAGCACATACCACAGTCGATGGAGCTATCCCTGCACCGTAGGGATTCTTTCCGTGCCCCAGTGAGATAATATGTTCTGTAGTGCTGCTCCCAGGGCTATTCCCATCGGTCTGCCTTTATGGGACTTGAGGGGAAATGTGAGGCTATCCGAAACGTCCAAGATAATATATTCGGAAAAGCGTAGGAGCGTGGTGTTGAAATGGTGGTCTATATCATCCAAGATCTGCTTACAGTAAGCTGTAAGAGTAGGACATGCCCATAGCAAATGTAAGAGTGTGTCATCAGCCCCACAACCCCTCCAGCAAGTCGGAGAACAGTCAGGGTCAATTTTGTGTAGTTGGGGGGGGGCAGAGGGAGGGTGGGTGAGATACCAGTATAGCATTATCTTAGTGGCCGTTTTCTATGCTTGAGATATTCCGTGCTGAGTGTTGGGCCCTATAATGGATGTCCACCCATTCTTTAGGGGTCAATCATGCCCGCCCTATCTCCATCTCCTACCGTCTCTGGCCCGCGGACTTAGCTGCGTGTTCTGGGGGGCGTAGGATGTGGTACAGTTCAGTAGTAAGTTGCTTGGTAGATTGTTTAGAAAGCAGCCACCTCTCTTACTCAGTAGGCTGCCTCTCTGCTCCCTGGCGAACCTGGGGCTGCATAACCCAGTACCGTATTTAATGGTAGTGATTCCGCTCAGTTTCAGGCATGGAGAAATCTGATCTAAAAGCCACAAGGGCTGAGGGCCCTCTGAATCGAATAAATGCCCTCTAGACCTGTGGCTGTCCTTGTCCCAATGACCAAATGCCTTGTGATCCAAGCCCGGGGTAACATCTAGCTTATCTGTGATAGGGGTAAGGGGGGATGGAAATCTAGTCAGTCTATTGTGTTCGGCCGTGGCGTCCCAAGCCTTTAAGGCGGCCCCCACCACGGGGGAGCCATAGAGCCCAGGGGGGGCTAGGTTTTGTTTTTTTAAATTAAAAGTAAGAACATATTGGGATTAGAGGGGATAATGGAGTTTCATATTTGACAAGTACAGCCAGAGAACGATTGATTTAGGACGCTTTTGTTTTTCCTAAAGATGTAAGTATCAAGAAGTAGATTATCTGTGCTAGCAAGGCAGCATGCACTACTAGAGATATTTAGTTGTTTAGTTTTTTGTTTCTCAGCTAGGTAATGTGTGCTTCGAATTGAGTTTTATGGACAAAACAGCCAATTTATAAAGACATTGACACTATTGGGGAGCCTAAGTAAAGAGATAGGACCTGGTATTATTTGTGTACACCAACAAGTACTCTAAGTATGGAATAACGTGTAAGGTATTTACTATTTGTTCCCTAATGAAAAAGCTTGAAAGAAATGTTCCTTTTGTAAGATGAAAGGGTCGGGTTGTGTACCATTGTGGGCTATTACCTGAATCAGATCTAAAAGTGTCCTATGAGGGAAACAAAGGGGAGAAAAGGGTGACTAAATTTTCCTACTGGTAGATAAACTTTATTCCTGCAGACAGATGAGGCCAGGGGACATAAACACTGGACTACAGGATTCAAAAATGTTCCCATGTGTGTGTGTGTGGAGAGGATGTAAGGAAATGCCTCTTTTTGCATGATCCCCGACAAAGGTTTGGATGATGCTACTGGTTTTTCAACTAAGTGCATTGAGACCTGTTAACCGGACCTCAGTGTCAGTATTGCGACCCTTAAAAGTAGATGTTTGTTTGGCTTACACCCAATTGGCATAAGTTAACTTACTTTTAGGTCCCTAGTATATGGTTTCAGAGGTACTCGGGCCTGTAGGTTAAAATGCCCTCCCGGGACAGCAGAACTTGTTGCACCACCCTGAGTGTGACAAAGTAAAATGTGGCTCCCAGCCTGCCACTGCAGCCTGGAAGCACACCTATAAGAGGTGTCACCTCTGTCGGGAAGCCAAACAGGATGTGAGCCCGAAAGAGAGTTTCAAAGGGGAAGCTTTCTTTGAAGGACAAATGGGGAACACACATGAGAGGGGGCTACTCTTTTGTTCAGGTAGACTGGCTGGTTTTGGGGACAGAGATGGGATAACTGTTTCCACACCTGTTTTGGTGTGGGTGTGTAGCCCTGAGGTAGCCACAGATCTAGCATGGACTACCACGCCCAACACTCTGAGGGAAGGGTTCAGTCATCTTGGAAGTGGACAGAATAGTGCTCTCTGGGAAAGTTAGTTGCCACACATTGTGGGAAGTCATCAATTTGGAGGGGATCTGGTAGCCCATTAACTAGTAACCATCGCATCCCGAGGGCACTTTCTTGGCAAATATGGCACCCAGACCATGGATCACATCTGGACTTGAAAGATGACTGTATAAGGTCTGCCCTGATGTTCCCTGTACCTAAAAAGAGGCTGCACCAAAGGCTGGACTGCACCTGTGGATTCTTGGGCTTTCAAAGAGGACTGTGCCAGGCTTATGCAAAAGTCGCTCCAGAGCCCCAGACAGAAGAGGTGAACTCCAAGAGTCAGTTGGCTGATTTTCTGTTACAGCACCAGGGCCACAAAGCTGAATAAACCTACTCTGGTAACTTATTTGCCACTATTGCTTGACTGTCACTGATCGCCAGGGGAAACCAATGTTTAAAGGTTGCTCCTGAGCCTGCTGATCTTGGGGAGTTTTTGATGTTGCCAATTTGATATGTTTTATGTAGATGAGTTTATTGGATAGATTGATTTCCTGTGTTGGCGAATAATTCATTTTAATTTGGCAGTAGACAGATAAATTCAAGCCTAAAACATTATTCATTTCATTATGAAAAAAGGAGACGGCAGCTAATATCACTCTAATTTGAGTCAATCTGCAATATAAGTAAATGACTTTCACATCAATGGCTACTTTGAGGACAGGAACTCCTTTAAAACTGTACCGCAAGCTCTCTCTGTAATAGTGATGCACCGTCAAAACATAATTTGTTCTTCAACTTATCAGCCTACAATTCCACCTTCAAGACCCATCTACCTTCTAGTTATATCACCAAAAGATTTGGCATGAACACAAAGCTTTAGGCTAAGTCTATTTTCAGACTTTTGCAACACAAGATTTTCTGTGTTGCTGTTTTTGATGTATTTATTCTGTTATGTCATAGTATGTTGGCATGTTCTTGGTTGTTATATTATATTTCAAAATGCACTTCACCTGGGTCGATTTGTTTCATATTTGTTCATTGCCATAGTTCTTAGACAGTTGTTTAATTTTTCGAATTTTAAGCCCACATGCTACATTGTACATGAGAATATAACATTTGCTACCCTGCAGGAAGGACCGTTTCAATTCTATTAAGGACACGGAGGTGAGGATTATGCTTGTCTCTTCCATTAATTTTACTCAGCAGCCTTATGAAAGCAAACATATTTATTTCAAAGACTACTAATCCCAAGAGTCTTTGTGACAATTCAAAATAACAACCATAGAGTCCTATAAATCCATCATCAAAGAAAAGCACTTCCTCTTTCTTCAAGCGAGGCATCATGAACTTAGCTTTTCTCTCAGAATTCTTGTTTCTGGTCTGATCCTAAGGAAACACAAGATATCTCAGGTAAGGGTCCAACATCAATCATGTGGAAAAACAATCTACCACTTCTACAAAATTGGTACAATTCAGATATTCCTAAACAATAAATCTTATAGCAGGTATAGCACCAAAGACTTATTAAACCAAAGTGATGTATGAGGGTCGTAGTAGAGAGCCTTACAGTGACCATAACCAAACAACTGAACTGAAGACTTCTTAGGATACAAAAAGGCTTGCCGATTGTATCCTGTCCTCGCCTCTGTGTCCTTAACGGAATTGGCACTTTCTTTCACGCTAGCTAGGAAATTGTATATTCCATGTTAGGACCCGAAGGCTCAGATCATGCTAGTTTAAAGCTGGTTAACAGCCAGTGAAGCCATGCCAATGATTGGTTTAAAATAAAAGGTCATGAAAGTAGAATCTGAAGACCAATTGGCCACCTTGAGAATATCTTCCATACTGCCTCCTAGGGAGAAAGCTTTGGAAGCCATATCACCCCTAGTAGAATGGGCCCCGAAGGAGACCACATCAATTCCTGCTTCTTGCAAGACCCATCTCACCCAATAGGCGATAGTAGTTGCGGAGACTGGCTTGAAAGGCTTCTTGAGGGAAATTAATAATTGCGCCACCCGTGGCGGCCTATACTCCTCGTCATGGACTCATATGCTCTCAGGCAGCGGACCACACACAATTTCGGGTGACCAGGAAAAGCAGGGTAATGAATCACCCTATTATTGGACTTTGTATGATGCAAAATACTTAATGACACTCCTTCTGGGGTAAATATACCTGCCATAATGTTGAAGGCACAAACATCGGGAACTCTTTTATAGAAAATGAGACGTAACTGAACTGCTAACTTACCTGTTAGTTCCTTACGAGAGAAGTGTTGGTTATCCCGCCATGAACGCAGCATTATAAGTACAACATTAACATCCATCAGTGAAGATTATTTCAGTTCCGGTGGGAAGGATAACCGAATACCCCTCATAAGGCGACAGACAAGAGGATGTTCCCCTATTCGTATGTCATGCAAATTCATATGAACTGCAGAAATTGTTGTTCTGCATGCGTTGATAGTGCGATAATCCAACCCCTTGTCAACCAACTCAGACAGGAAATTGACAACATGCACTACATCCACACTCACAGGATCAAGGTCCCTTCACATACACAAGCATGACCATCACCTCCATGCCGAACCATCTCTCTTGACAGTAGTCTTCCCAAGCTCTTCTGATGGGAGAAGAAGCTTGTGTTGAAAGACCCGGAACTTCCCAACTTCCCCTGTATTCTTCCAACTCATCAGCAGGAGTTTTCCGTCCTGAACCAATTGGTGCAAGTTGCCCTGTGGGTCTGTCAGAAGCTGAGGAGTCAGGAAAAGTTGGGCTGGAAAATCCATAGAAAGTTCCAGAAGAAATGGATACCAGACTTGCGACCTTCAAAGCGGTGTAATAAGGATCACCTCCGCCTTCTGACACCTGACCACCGCTGGAAGTCTGGTTATCATTGAAAATGGGAGACACGCATACCACCGAAACAGACTACAATCTTGGGGGAAAGCGCCTGTTGCTTCTGCCAGATGATCCGAATGACCCCTGAAAAAGCAGGGGAGTTGGTGGTTGAGTCTTGAGGCATGGACCCCACTGATACATGATTCTCTGGAACAGAGAGGGAGCAAGCCTCCATGCACTGTAATCCTTCAGGTGTCTGGATTGCCAGTCTGCAGACTGGGTACTCTGCCGTTACCGACAAATGGTGCTACAGATAATAGTTCCAGAAGTCCCTGGTCAAATCCGTCAGTACCTTGGAAGGTAATTTGTTGAGCCGAAGTAAATTCCGACTTCTGCGCGTAAAAACCCTTGTCCCTGCAGAAGATCTTTGGCCATCTGAAGTTGGGAGACTAAAGTGGATTTTTCTTAGTACATTAGGAGAATGTCATACTGGTACACTATTAGTCGTACTCCCTGTGCACAAATCTATTCCATGGCAGGTTGCAGCATCTTGCACCAGGGTGCCGACGACAGGCCAAACGGCAGGTATGCGAACTAGAAAATTTGGTCATCCCATTTGAACTGAAGTAAACTTCTGTGGTAGGGAAAATGGGAATGGCGTGGTAGGCGTCCTTTAGATCGAGCCTTGCCAACCACTTATTGGCCAACAGAATATTCCATAGAAGGTGAATGCCCTTCATCTTGGAGTGGCAATACACCACCTATTGATTGAAATCTTTCAGATTTATGACTGGTCTGAATCCCTTGTCCTTCTTTTCTACCAGGAAAATATTGCTCAAGAAACCCCTGGGATGACGGACCATACGGGTAATTGCTCCTTTTTCTAGGAGTTTTTACTCTTGAATTGCCACCGCTTCCCTTCTTGTGAGAAGACCAAGGGATGGGGATGAGTGTGCTCACGGTGCGTGCAGTTAAACTCTATTTGAAAGCACCTCACAGATTGAAGCACCCATGCGTCCCCTGTCATGGATGCCCAATTCGGATTGAACCCATGTAGCCTTCCTCCCCACCCCTGGTTGGGAAGAAGGGATATCGCGTACTTTTGGTGCCACCTGGCACTTTTCTGGCTCCACTGAAGGATCCTTTAATGCCACATCCTCTACCACGACCTCTCAAGTGATAAAACCCTCCAAATTTCTTGTGGTCTCACCACTTTATGGAGCCATGGATCTAACATTTCTGGGGGTTGTAAGTGTAGACCCCGCTGGAGGAGCGCCCCTTGCCTCTTTGAGCCTGTCCAGAAATGTATTGGTTGAACACCTTTTTGATGGACATTGTGCCTTGTCCAGTGATGAAAAAGTGTTAGCGAAGCGTGAAAGCACCTTGATGAAGGGTTCTCCAACGAGACCTCCGTTTGTTACCTGGCTGACTTATGTGGTTGCTAACTGGCTCAACCTGGGCTCAATGTTAATAAACAAGGAGTGTCTGCGCTCTGTCTTGAAGGAACAATTGGCATTGTATAAAAAACAATGCCCGTTGAACACAACCTGACAAAATCGTTGGGTCGGTCATATGACCAGACTCCTTGGCATCTAAGGTCATGTCCCGGATCTTGGTCATTGACCCCGGGTCGCCCGGACCGGGCCAAGCACTTTTTAGGGTCTTTAGCACATTTAGTAATAAACGTTGCCATCCTGGCATCGATTCCTGGGGAACGTGCCACCTTAATAGCCAATGATGGTCTGAGGCAATCAACCCTGAGACGTCCCCTGATCTCCTGGTCCATGGGTTTTCTAAAGTGGCTGGCTACATAGGCACCACTTTCGACACAGGAACCCAGTCTACTGAGCGTAGTTGATATAAATATCCTCTGGGTTCAAGAAGCCTGGCATCCCCACTGAGTCCTTCTCTCCCTTCTCCAGCTTGGGTTTCATGGCCCACCTTCCTCTCGCCTGGGTCTGTTTGGACCTTGTTCGTCTTAGGAGTCCTCATGAAAAGTGTCTGAGTCATCCCTGGTATTTTCTTCTGTTCCCTGGTGAGAACAGGAATCTCCTCAGGGGGCATAGCCAGGCTGGGAATCGTCCTGTGGTCTGATGAAGGGTTCCTAATAAGGAACAGGTAAGTGTTCGGCTTTGTCAGCGCTGTGGTACGATTCGCTTTTACGAGGATAAACAGCAGCGAGGCCCCCAGTTTGGTTTGTTTTGCTGTATCCATAGTAGGAACATGCAACTCAACTTTGTATTTTGCTGCCCAGAGGCGTCTGCTATTTAGCCACGAGTCTGGGATGGGACCAGTAGTATACCGTAGCAGGCTCTGCATTTTCTCGGTGAAAAAAGCGGGCAGGTGACGTATACTTCGCCCCGCACCCACCACCGCAGCTGCCGGCTTGTATTGCAAGTAGACGCTATTGAGCGCTTACTCAATGGGTATGTTTTGTGGCTATTGTGATGCATTGGTTAAACCAACTAGGATTGCAGCTTCATTCCCTACGAAGCTCTGTCAAAGACCAGTTAGTAACCTTCATGGTCTTGACTCCTGTTAACCCTTTGTGTGTGTCTCACCTTTGATTTTGTAGAGACACCACTGTTGGGTGTATTTTTTTCTCCGCTGCCCCAGATGAAGCCGTGCCTTTCAATTATTTAGGTGAGTCCACTCCGCACTCACTGATTTGGTGTTGTCACTGAAGATCCCAAAAGGGTTTTCAACTATGCTTTTATGTTGCTTTTCTTAAAATAAAAGTCTGACTGTGTTTTCTTTGAGATCATCTACTATTGTGATGTACCAGGTGAAACAGTTTTTTAACTCCAGCTATACATGTTTTCTGAATACTGTTCCATGGCTAAATGTGCAACTGAAGTGGAATGTTATGTGTTCTTTAATTTAAATTACAGGTGGCCCCACTTCTCTAGTGGAGAGTTCCCTAGGGTCTAGCTAGTGGTAGGTAGCAAAGCACCTCATCCACTCTATTGTAGATAGTTTTTATTTATTTAAACATGTATTTTCTCTCACGGTCCTGAAGAATCGCCTTTGATCTTTGCATGACAAATAAAAGGCGAGAAACATGTCGACCAACAGGGAGTAGAGTTTGCATTTTGTCATATTAAAACAAATTACGCTATCCCTCCCTTATCATTTTATCCAGGCAGGGTCCCTCACAAAATAAAGTCTTTAAGAGGACTCCCTCACCTGTTTAACATCATAAACTTACATCTACACCGAACTAGGCCCCTCACCCCCACTGCACCCTTATGGCAAGGAACAAAAGATCTCCGAAAAAGAGCCCCTTTAAGGGTGCCAGTCGGGCATTGCAACGCCGGCCCGACGAGGAGCAGGCTCGAATGATGAAGCATGACACCTAGCTTGCTGGGTGTTTGAGAGCCCTAGTTCCGAAAGGAGGAATTCCCCTCCTTGATCACCTGTAATATATCGCCTGGACTGACTAGCTATGGCACTTGAATGGTGATTATTACATCACTTAGGAGCTCCGTACACTTTCTTTGTTAAATGCATCTAGAGCATGTACGTTGGACCTACTAAACCCACCCTTTGTCCCCCCTTTTTGTTGACAATCGTCCTGTGGGCCCAGGGTGTCCAGGTGCCTTTTTAGGAAGGCCTTGCAGAGCCGTTCAAAGGCATCCAATGAGGTAGCAGTCTGTGTAACATTGACGTTAAGTCTAGCCTTGCTTTTACCCTTAGGGGCCCCCTGTTGCCAGTAGCAGGCTCCCTCCTCAGGTCTTTCCCGGTCGGGGGTAAGCAAATGCGTCTCACTGATAATCCTTTGACTCAGGAGTTCCAAGGATGAGGAAACGGCGTTCTCTAGGGATGCGTCTATGACATCCACTAGCTCCTCCTGAATAGGAATAAGTGCTTGCTCCTCCTCAATGGACTTCCAATATTCGTCAAAACCACCTCCCATGATGTGATCTGGTAAAAAATAGAGGTACTAGGCAGGAATATACAGAAAAAAATGTTGTACAGCACTCCCTAACTGGCCCGGGAAGACATGAATTTCCAATGCTTGACGAGCTGGGTGTAAGAAAAAATACTATACAGACCCTCCAGTTTATCGCGATTTCGCGATTCACGAAAAAATCGCAAAATCGGCAGACTACCGCGATGGCCGCGATAATGACCGTATTGGCCGCGATATTTAGAGAAAAGTGTCTCTACCGGGAGACAGCAAAACAAACAATGTCTTTTATTGGCTGTGCGCCCCTCCCCACTCCACTCGTGTGTGTCAGCAGTTTCCCGGGGACTTACAGACAGTCAGTTTTTTAGCTGCCAGCCCCACCCTAGTACTTCACAGGCCATTAAAAGACCTTTCACTTGTTAAGGAGGCTTTGTGTTTCACCCCTTCTTTGACCCCTCTGCCTAGGGCTGGAATAATTAATCACGGGCGGTCACGACAGTCGATGTTTTACAACTCTATTGGAGCCTTATCTTCCCCGACTCTGAAAAGAGGGAAACAGATAAAAAAGAAGGAAACTATCAAATGTACGAAATTGAAAAGGATTTATTAACAAGCAATTAAAATGCTTTAGTTGGGTCAGTGCTCGTTGTGGATTGACTACCTTCATTAAATAGATAGGTTAAGCATGAATGTATATATTTGTTTGATGGTTTGTTTTTCCCTTATTCACAAACCTAAAATTATACTGAGAGAGTGCCCTTTTCAGCTAGAGATTCAAAAGTGCCTACAAACACTGCCATGAGGGTTTCTGTGCAGTGGCAAGCCTCTTAAACTTACCGAGTCACCTTTCAGTTGCTAATTGCTGTATTTACATGCTAAACTGACACTCAGGATATCAAACCTTTGCCCAGACCACGTTAATTTGTAAAAAGAACAAAATCATGAAGGAATGCTGCCACAATTTGTGCAGCATTGCACCGCATAATTTGTCTTATCTGCTACATAATTTAGTCAGTTCTGCACATAATTTGATCCTCCATGCAGTGCTTAATTTGAGCAGGTGTTCACTGGTGCGTGACAATGGCACTTAAATCTCAATAATGGCACACATGACAGTAAACCGCGTGGTGGCACTGTTTAGCTGTTTCTACGGTGAGCACATCAACAGGATTTTATAATTCAATATACATTAAAAAATTTATACCACCTCTAGCCCAGGACATTTTCTTAGCTTTGGGTGGCCTGGGATAGTACACACTGTCACTCCTGGAAGAGTGTGATGGTTTGTAGTTATATTGGAACTGGCAGAGCTTTAGTGGCAATGGGCGGTGCAAGCTGCAGTGGCTTTCTGAGAAGGGCCCTTGCACTTTTTTTTTTAAACCAAAAAAGCACTGTCCTGCCCAGACACAATTCTAGTGACCACAGTCAAGCTTTTCAAAACCTAAATAGAGTTAAGCTGAAAAAAGAATGTGAAACCTAACAAGATTCTGGGAATCGGAGTACCCATTTTGACATAAATGTGGTAAAGTATTCTGAATAAGACACCATGACACAGGTGATACTTTAATGACTGAATAAAGGACATTAAATAATTACATTTAGTGAATTGTGCGGTCTACCTCCATAATATAAGGACTTCATACAACTATTGTTGACTTTAGGGCAAGTCCTCCAGAGGTACCAGAATAGGAAATTACAATGTCTGTGTACTTTGGATGAATACCTTTTATAGCACACTAGCTTACCCGTCGGGCGTTGCTGCGATCTCAGAAGAAAGGAAATTTATGGAAACTTGTTATAATAACATTCAATTTACAATGTGTCATTTTTATTGCAACGTATTCATTTTAATATGGAAAACATTTCAAAGTGTTTTAATTCTGTTTTTTTATTCGAATCCGCTGTGATGTTGCTAGGAACTCAGTTGACTGTATGAGCATAGCTCCCCCAGCACGGATGTGTGATTGCACAAAATGTAGTGGCTTAGCTGACATTGCTTTCAAGATTGCACAGAATTCAAAGCTACCTTATGATGGGCTTCATCAAACACACATTGATTTGAAACATGATTATTCAATTAGGAATAGTGAGAGGCAAGAGCGGGTAAGCAGTATTTCTTCCATTATCCTGGTACTAAGCTTCCTGCTAAGCAATCGGAGCTGCTTGGAATTGACTAACCATAATACATCCCAGATCACAAACGTCTTGTGTAAAACATGGAGCTTTTGTGGGGAACCTCGAATCTAGCATCCTCGGTTAATGTTGGCAGATGCACACAGTGCAGTTGATGAGTTTCATTTCAACCAACGCTTGCATTGACAGATCTTCTTGCTAAGTAGAAGCTGGTACACATGTTTGCATATATTTATCATGAACGTGCTGTAGCCCTACTAGCTCGTGACCACACCCTGGCACACATAATTATGCACGTGTGGTACTAGACACTGTTCACATTCTGGGTGGAAAATCTACTCTACAACACTCAATGCCAACTCTATGCCACTCTACAATACTATTCCACTCACCACTACTCTAAGTAATTCTGCAGCGTGCCCAGTGTGCGGCGGGCCCTGGGGGGATTGCTTTTGGGGCATTTATTCATTAGTTTATGTCCTATATGCAGCCTTGAAGCCAAACAAAGTGTCTACATTGTAAATAAACCAAAAATACATAGCTTCATGTTGTTAAACAACTAAAAAAAGAAGATATCTTTGTTTGTTGTAGGAAAAACCATCAAATAAAAGGCCGCTAAATTGCTGCTAAATTTCCATATTTGTGCCGCTAAATTTCCATTTTTCTGCCGCTAAATTTGCTAATCCATGCCGCTATATCCTGGGGGGTCTGACTATATCTGCCCTCTAGTTAGCACTGGTTGTGAGGGGAAAGCTCACATGGAGAAACTGCTTATCAGGACCTAAAATATTCATTGTATGAAGGAATGCTTAGGTAATAATTCCTCTTCACCTGCAGCTGTGCGTGCAGTTGAAAAGGTGGAGGAATTGTGTCACTGATGGGTAGACGCACATAAAGGTATGTGGGGAATGCAAGAGGGGAGTACGCACCTCCTTTGCTGAGACACGCCCCCTACTGGGGGTCCAAAAGCCACTGCGCCTCTCATTGCTATGAGTTGCTCAGGAATACCCGGGTGAAGCCGCTGGCGCCACGCAACACCTTTACTTAGCCACGCGAGTCGCTTCGGGTGAAACAGACGTGCAAGGCCCTGCACCGGCGCTGACTGTGCGCCCAACATTTGAGGCCTCCCCTCAGGGGCCGGCCCGCACCGTGGAGTCTGACGTACGTGTCCCCTAGGGGTCGTCGCAATCACTGCACAAGTGGGAGCTTCCTACTGGGAAAACCACATTTAAGTAACAGGCATAGGAATAACGCTGATTAGGCAATAGTATCTGATGAATTGTGCTTATCTGGCTGTTGAGCTGCGAATAAAGAGAAAGTGATTTTCCTTGATGTTGGATACATAGGACTGAATATTATGGTGAATTGATGCAAAGACTCTTGGGATTTGTAGTCTTTGGAATGAAATATGTTTGTTTTCATAAACTGCTGAGCAAAATAAATGGAAGAGATAAGCATAATCTGAGCCCCCGAGTCCTGACATAGTATTCTTAACATTCCGGTCAATAAAATAAGTAACTGGCCATATTTTGAAACCTCATTATTTGTAAAGCATGTCTTTCTGTGTCTAGCCTGAGGTCCCTGCTATAACTAGTCTTTAACTTTGTCTTGAGCTAGATTGTTTTTCTTAATTTTAAGAAATTAATATAAACAATGCTGCTTCTTAGGTTGTGGAATTAGTCTTTAAGTAATCTGTGAGTAAGAGATAATTTCAGGACCACTGACTTCATCTTATCTTAATCAACACACATTTAATTTGTGTCAAAGCTGACATTTTTCAGTATTCCTTTCTTTTCTCTACCGCATTTGAAGAAATAATGGCCTTCAGTTAGGTTATTGTTGAGTAAGTAGATTTTCCTGTCCTTTCATTTTATTAATTTTGCTAAATACCATATTGCCCAAATTGTTCCTCAATATACTGAGCTTCACATAGTTAAAACAAGCAATTTTCGACCGCTTCCTTTTATCTCTTAAAATGTCACAAAATTGTATGCTCCATTTTAAATTGCGCTAAGAGGTCTTTTGGGCACATGATTTACTGTTGTGTGTGGTGGGGTTTATGCCGAAATGTATTTTGTCTGTGCTGATTGCATTACTGAAATGCAGGGTCTATTATCTGATATTCTGTTAGGTCACATATGGTTGTAAAAGTGTTTGTTACCAATCCCAAATCATCAAGAGATCATCAATGTATGAGACCCATGGTACGATGTGATTGATATGCTGTTTATATGTTGGGCTCTATGCTATTTGACCTTCGTACCAACTCATCACACATATATAAATGATGGGTGACGTGCTCTGGCCTGGCCCGGCCTGGCCTGTCCCACCCAAGATCCAACTTCAAGGCTTGAAAAACTGTTTGAAGACATGTATAGTGGCAGTCACAAGATGTTTTGTAGTCACTGCAAGCTTGCTGCATATATTCCACGTATTGCACCTGCCTGAGCCAACTCACTTCATCAAGTATATGTACTGGCATATATGCCTAAAATTATCTGTATAGGCTGGAAGGATGTTTGCAAATGGGAGTATGGCCTTCTGTAATGGGCATTCACCCCTCCCACTGCCTATACTTAATGCTATCACTGTTGTTACACCACTTGGGGAGAGTATGTGATGTAACGGCTAGGTCTGGCAACTTTGGAGCTGGGAAACTAGGTTTGAGTCTCGCATTGGCTCAACGTCTTGAAATTCTGGGCAAATTGCTTAAAATCCCTTTGCCACGAAAAATTATTGTGTTCTTGTGTTAATGCATCTAGTGGCCATGTAAAGTAGTCCATACCCTCGGTTTGAATTAGCGCTATATAAAACTGCAAACAAGCCCTCCTTATTTACCTATATTATGTGTATTGGTCTATGCTTCCTAACAGTTCCTCTTAAACAACCGGGGTGTGAGTCGTGTGGGTGTGGGTGCCAGGTGCAGATCCCATGCCGGAGAAGTTATTGTGGCAGCTCGGTCTACTCCAGAGCTCTCACATACCCTCTAATGCTTCTTTATCCTTTGCCATTCACCGGCTGATTTGGTTTTGTTTTTAGCAGCTCAACACATTCCTACTCCTTACATTTGTATTTGCAGCAGTCACGTTGACCCCCTTCAACGAACAGGCTTTCGTGCCTACAAGCACAGCTACAGTGCCCTAAGATATCACCACTGCTCCACTTTTGTGCGAATACCCATGTCTGTTGTTATCCACTTCCCAAAGTAAAAATATGTAACTTGGTTTATTTGCACAAAGGTCAGCTAGGTAGTGAAAGGGATTCAGCAGTACAGTAGTTCCAGTAGCTCCAAACATTTAGTGAGTACCTTACCATCAGAACTTCTAAAGTGCATGCTTGAGATTAAAACTAGAGATTCATGGAATGGAATGGAATGCGTGGACTAGTTTTACACCCTCCTGCATTGGAAAAAAAGAACATATTCCTAGAAATATATGGCAGCCTGTACTCACAGATTAAATTAATCCGTAATTACTATTTATCAGTTAATCTATGATTGCTATTTATCAGTCTCCTGCAACTTCTACCATGTCCATAAAGCTTTGATGTATAATATCCCTGGAGATATTCAAATGTGTTTATTTTGTTGCTTACTTTATATCCCTATTTCTCTATATTTAATAAAAAATGATGTTGTGACAGAGTTATTTGTTTGAGTGGAAGATGTAAATTGCCTGGTATTTCTAAATCTTTGAGCCAATCTTTGTACCTTGGACCTTTTTAGGTATCGTAGCGAAAACAGCGCTGAAGCGCTGTGTCTCGCCAGAGATCTTTTGTTGCTGACTCTGCTTCCCAGGAGACATCATCTGGCCGCGCGCATCTCGCAAAAGGCGATCGGCGCAGGCCACGCGCTTGCGAACGCGCTCGCCGTGTCTGTCTCCTGGGAAGCGCATACATACACAGGCACACTTCCCCCTTCACGCATGCGCACTCACAGACACACACACACACACGAGCGCACATACACGCACGCACACATACAGAGACCCCCGTCGCGCGCGCACACACACACGCTTGCACACACAAGCGCACCGCCCCCGTCCCACTTACCGCCAGTCCGGTATTCTGTAGGCTCCGCGGGGCTCCGCCCGAGGGAAAGCCCCGCGTCACCGTGAATTATGTCCGCCTTCCAGCGCGTGGAAGATCCGGGGCTAATGGACTCCGAGAACGAGGCTGACGTCACAGCACCCCTCCCCGCCCCCTCCGACGCCGCCGGACGACGCAGACTGCCGACGCCGCCATGATGGTGCCCTGTCCGCTCTTGCTCGGCGCGCTCCATGCTGCAGGTTGTGCTCATTCATTTTTAATGGCGTTGCACGTTAAGAATGAACTTGTCTTCTAGGCAGCGGCGCGCGCATGAAGATGTCTTCTGTTGCCGAGAATAATTAAAAAGGCACAACGCCTCTGGGGCCTGTCAGCGTCTCAACGTTTAGGGAACAAAGGAGAATTAAATTGTGTGTTTAGTGCGGGCGGGAGGTATCGGGGCGAAGCAGGCAGAGCCTTCAGTGTATTCACGTGTCAGCTGCCGTGCACTGCAGGCAGATTCCCCCGCACCGGGATGCACAGGCAGCGCGCGCTGGGTCCTTGGGAGAGTACAGGCCAATACTACCGCCTGGCTGGGCTGAAGAATGTCCAGGGGGGGAGAAGTGGGCTCGACCCAATCCCAAGGCGCGCGTTGCATTGTAAATGCTTTTTTTTCTGTCCTTTGCTCTTTTGGTCTCCGGCAGACCCCTTCACCCCCACCCTTGCACTCCTTCCCAAAAGCCTCCACATAGGAGATCTCTGCAGTATTCTCAGCAGTCCTGGGGGCCTGGCCTTCTCGCACTCGGCCCGCAGCGCAGACATACCGTCAGCTCGAAGGGCACCTGCAGAGCCCTGTTATGTTTTCGCGGCTTCATTTAAACTTGTGTTGGTTTTTGGGTGGTATTAAGTGCTGGGAGGGGTCTGGCGGAGGCCAGCGACGGCAAGTGACGGGATGGAAAGGGTTGGGGTACTACTGTCGGCCCTGGTGCTTCAAGGTAAATAGCCCCTTTAACTGCTGCTGGGGTAGAAAATGCAGACATTTTCAGGGTTTGGTGAGGCCCTCAGTGCTCGGTGCCCCGGTGCTGCTGCACCGATGGTAGCTAGGTCCATGTGATGGGCAATGATGCGCAGTCGGGGGCAGCAGCGACACTGCAAGGGCTAGAACAAGTTGGCAGGTGGGGAAAAACAGCAACAAAGGCTGACAGGAAGCCACGACAGAGGTGCCTGGGCGGAAAGAGTCGCCAAGGGTTCATGCGGCGATCCCCTCGGTTATGAGCAGACAAAGGCAGTCAGGCGACTTTCCACGAGCTGCGTGCGCTGCCCACAAGTCTTACGGATGGAGACACCTTGGCAGCGCTGGTAAAAGACGAGGAGACGGGTTTGACGTCTCTGAAAGGGGAAGGGAGGCTGGCGATGGGAAGCAGAAAGAGCTCTCTGGCGGCGGCAGAGAGAGTCAGAACGAGACAGCGAAGAGAGATGGAATAATAGCCTTTGAGGGATTAGGAAAGTGAAGGGTGGCACTGCTTCAGAGTTGAGATTTTTGTTCCATCCTGAGGACGAGGGCAAAAACGGACATCTGGTGTGGTGACGCGTCTCCTTCATATTCGGTACATGTTGCTGATTTGCTCTTTCCTTTCGGGACGGCAACCTACCAGGCGCGTCACCTTTCATGCTCACACACGCGTGGTGCCATCCTGCCTAGGATCTGAGCCATGACCGAACTAGGGTGTACATGGCTTTGGGAGTCTTCTGAAGCTTGGGAGGGGTTTGGGGCATACATACGACCTCCAAAATGTAAGGTTCCTTCAGCCTAGCAGTAGGTGGAATCTGAGCATTTTAAAAATGTTGTCGTTTTTGCTCAGATGTGAGCCTTGATTGCTTTTCCACTTCCTTCCTCGCACATAGGGTGTATTTTTTTAGGAGTAAGCGGTGCCCTTCCCTGCTTTAAAAGAAATAAATAAATAACGGCTTATGTCTACTGATCGTGTCACCAATTCCCATCCTTGCCCTTCTTTGCATCATTTTACTTGTTCAGCACCGTCTGTGCCTGGTACATGTTACCATATAGAACAGATTTTCTGATTAACACACTTTTTTGATGCATACTCATAGCATCCTTCTGCTCCTATGGTTAGGCTGGTGCAGTCTAACTGCTTATATATTTTACTTCTTACAGCTTGTGTGCCTGTCTCTTAAATACCCTCACCCATCAAACTGCCCGTCGCAATTTCCCCATAACGTGATAACTGCACATCGGTTGTCATCATGCATGACATGGAAGTACTTGTTGTTCTTACCTATCCTTCTTTTGCCTCACCCTTTCTTTTTTATCTATCTCCCTCACTTACTTTTATGTATTTGTTCACCCCCTCTGTGTTTTCCCGTTGTTCTCTTGTAATTTAAAAAAAATTGTAATGTATGTTTCCTTCCCTGTACATGCCAGCGCACCTCCCCGGCTTCTCTGTCATGGCATCACCTAACAGTGTTATTTATAAGCTTTTTGTCTGCAGAGCTGCAGACAAAAACGCCCATGAACAACTAGCTAATGTTTTATTGGTACCTAAATCTCCTGCCACGTGGGCAGAGGGCCAGTCCTCAACACTTTAGCTGCTTAAGTATGGGGGGTCGCTGCTCTTCAGGCACATACACATATTCGTTCTAATGCATCAAGTTAGTTCTGTGGGGCCTTTGCTGTAATTAGGAGTACTTTGCTGCTCTTTCAGGATAAACAAGCATTTGCAATGCAATAGGTCTCGCATTTGCAAGAGTTTAGTTTAACCTATTGGCATTTGGCATTGTAATTGACAATGCCGTTTATTTATGTTTTAAAAACCAACACATAAATAAAAGGCAGTGCCATTTACAATGCCAATGGCTCAAACTCTAACAACTGCGAGACCTATTGCATTGCAAATGCTTGTTCCAAATGGTAAACAATCCCCAAAATTAAGCCTGGCCTCCACTTTTTATGTCTGTGACTCAGCTTCTATTTCACACCTTTCTCTGGAATTACTTGCTCATAGCGTATGTCTATCCCGTATGCCATCCTTGCTCCACGAGCCCAAACATAACCTGGGAAGAAGTTGACTAGAATAACATGGCCTTAATGGAAATTAATGGCAAGCATTGTTACCTATTCTTTTTTTTGTTTTGCTTTTCAAAAACCTTTATTGAAGATTAAACATCATGTTGCTTTACAATCGTTCATTGCAGCACATATATAGTCACAAATACACAACCCATTTCCTTACACAGTAAATATGCAAATGAGGTTACAACCCAGTACACTACACAACAGAAACGAGAGTGGTGTTAAACCTAAAAGGCACATTGCTGGACCAAAATGCGTGCAGGGCTCAGCACACGGAGTTGCAGGGACGTGAAAACTGATGTGTTGAAGGGGACTGATTGGCCGCACTACCTGTGTCGACCAAGGCAGTCCTATTGGGAGAGTTGGGTAGCGAATAGGTTGGGGTAGCTTGGCGTTGTAGGTAGGAGATGAGAGGGGCCCAAATATCAGGAGGTCTGCTGGCAGCCGGCATCAGGTCCCAAAATTCACCCAACATAGTCTGACAGTGGGCGAAGTCCTCCAGACAGTGCTTGACCATGGGTGCCGGTCTCCGCCCCCAGTGAATAGACACCCTGCTCCTAGCAAGAACCAGTAGTCTTGCAATGAGTTTGCGGCAAGAATCGAAAAAGGGTTTCACATAACCCAGGAGGCACACCAGGGGATCGGGAGCGATGCGTTCAGAGAATCTCGCGGATGGCCGTGCACACGTCCCGCCAGTAGGCAGAGACTCTAGGACATAGCCAGGCCAAGTGAGAGAAGTCAGCCACATGAGCGGTGCACCGCATGCATTGGTCACTAGCGATGAGTCTCATTCAATGCAGAGTTGCGGGCAACCGATAAATTCTGTGCAAATATTTAAAATGTATAAGCCGCAAGCAATCGTTAGGAGACAGGTGTTTAATCTGATTACTCAGTACAACCAGACATCCTGGGGAAGGTCTACGCCCAGGTCCTCGCTCCATGCAGTGTGGGCACGATCAGTATTGACGGATGATGCAGCGAGCGTGAGGGCATACATCCTGGTGACCAGTTTGCGCCGGGAGCTGGATGCATAGACTAATTTGAGGGCAGCAATCGCCGGGGGTGGCTGGAGGAATGTGGGATGGGCCTCTCGACAGGACGCTCTAATTTATTAATATAGCAGCTTATCCATTGGGCTGGCCTCTACAGCAAGGGCGAGAAAGGTATTGTCTGGGTAGAGGTCCCCCATAGTAACGAGACCAAGACTTGCGGCACGCTTGGCCATGCCTGCAGTCTGTAAAGGAGGTAATGCTGGGTTTTGGCAAGGGGCATGGAAGGCGCGGAGAGTGTGCAGGCACCAGAGTACCTCCGGGCCCATCCCAGACCCATCGTAGGTTTTCAACTGTATCTATCTCACATGCGGGGTTTAGGTGGAATGAAGAGTGCAGTCAGGAGTGGCTATGGAGCGGCGAGGCCAGCTTCCACCGCGACGTGTGGTTGGAAGGGCGTGGGATGCAACCTGAAGAGGAGAAAGCTGGCTTGGGCGCAGAGCGCATATAACTTGAAATCTGGGGCGCCCATGCCGCCACGGGACGGGGGAGCGTGAGAATGTTGTATGCTATTCTGGGTTGCCGCCCAGACCAGAGTGATGAACAGAGAGCACAGCTTGCAAAAAAAGTCAGCTGTGAGGCGGTCCGGGACATTTAGGAAAATATATAAAAATTTCGGGAGCACCACCATTTTTGCGATGACGATGCACCCCTCAAGCGACAGAGGGAGTTTTTGCCACACGTGGATATTCGTTTCCAGCCTGTTCATCACACGGATGAAATTAGCCTTCCATAATTCATCCATGTCCCTGCTTAGCCAAATGGTGAGGTACCTGGTGGGACCCGTTGTCCAGACGAAGGAGTAGTCTGGGGTGAAGGGTGTGGTGGCATCCGTAAAGGGAAAATTAAATGGACTTGCTGCAGTTTACCTGGATTCCAGACAGACGTCCAAATCGCACCACCTCCCTGATCATGGGGGCATGGTTGTCTTGTGGATTACGGATGTACAGTGTGACGTCGTCCTCGTACATGGAGACGACCACAGCACGAGCTGCAAAGCCAATACCCCTTTGAGTGTGGTGCTCTCTGAGCCTGGCATCGAGGGGTTACATGGCCATAGGGAACAGCATGGGGGAGAGGGGACATGCCTAGTGCCTCTCGAGATGTAAATTGGCTCCGTAATCTGCCCGTTCATCCTTATGCGAGTGGTGGGAAAGGTGTATATGAGCTCTTTTTTGTGCACAAAGTCTGGGCTAAATCCCAGGCTTGGGAGGAGATAAAAAGCATGAGCCACTCAAGGGTATCGAAGGCCTTGATGGGATCGAGAAGTGCCGCCACAATGAGAGGGAGGGATTGATCTGATGGAGAACAGCAAATATGGTCTGAAGGTTGTGAGATGTGTCACGCCTGGGAATAAAGCCAGATTGGTCCGGGAGCGCAATCAGGGGCATGAGAGGAAGACAGCGCGAAGCCAGCAATTTAGCGTACATTATATTATCAGTACTAATGAGGAATAAAGGGCGATAGGAGTTGCAGAATTCGGGTGTCGGGCTTTAAAAGGAGTGTGAGCAGGGCCTCACGGAAAGATGGGGGGGAAGCACCGCGTTCAAGAGAGTCATTATACATAGTGGCCAAGTGCGGGACTAGGAGGATCACAAATTGCTTATAGAAGGAAGTTTGTAAGCCATCAGAGCCAGAAGCTTTATCCCCCAGGAAGCCCGCCGTAACAGCAGTGATCTCTTCAGGATATGTTTCCTATTCTGAGTACTGCTCTACCGCTGTTGCAAGGCAATATGGTGGTTCATATGTTTTGTCGTATTTGAACCAGTGCTAAGTTCAGGCATTAGATAAGGAAGCACCTAACAGATGTTGCCTCCCGTAAAAAAACAGAAAGTGGTTGGTTCTCTGAACTTTCAATTTGTAAAAAAATACGTATGCCTTGTAGATTTTGTGGCGCAGTTAATATTGCCTATTAGCCAAGAAAACAGATAAGCACCAGTAACAAATCTAGAAACTGCTAAATGGGCAATCAAAACACTATCTGTTGTAATAGTAGAGGTCTGACCACTAATACTTCAAAATAGTAGTTCAGAGCTTTTAAGTCATTGAGGCAACTGCTGCCGTGGATCAACTACATCTCTTTTGCTTTGTGACACCCACAAGGTTATTTTACTCAAAATGCACTAATACTTGAATGATTACCAATACTCGTCTGACAATTTTGTGGAAATTGTGCACTTTAGGGCACGTGGGAAATTCTTACTGTTTGTGGGTTTACCCTCTAAAGTGAGAGGAAGTCAAATGAACACTCATGCTTTATGCTGTACCATGATGCTCCTACAATTCTAAAAATATTGTTGACATGTGCATGATTTTATCCATAAATTCTCTAATAATTGGCTAGCATTTTTTGAGCTTAGAAATGCAGTGGGGACAACTCCGTTAAAATGATCCCACTGAGCAATCCTAATGTTGCAAAACTGAACTCTTAAGTTGAGCTCCGTCCTGCTCATGTGCAGAGTTCATGGTTGTTTCTGGTTTTATATATGTTAGTGGTGTCATGTTGATTGGGTCAGGTCAGCTGCATTGGACACTTAAACATCGGGTTCTTCTAAGTTGCCTGCAGCAATCTAATGCTTATGGCTTACCATAATCGTGGCTCAGGCCTTTGCTCTTGACCTTTCTCCAATTTCATCTTAGCAACTCTCGACTAACTGACTCCTATTACTTTTCTCCGGTTTATATTTAAGTCTGAATATGGCACCATTATTTATCTATTTAAATTAGGCAATAAATGGCTTTGGCGTTCAAATCCAGTTTCTGCAAGCCTGAAGACCATTTGGAGACAACTGGCCCATTCAAACAGTTTAACGCCTGGAAGGTTTTATATGCCATGGCATAGCTGTCAAGTTTTCCGTTTGCCTATGTGTGACATTTCTTCGCTTTCTGTATTGTTATGTGTGACATTTCAATGCTTCTAGTGTGACCCTTTTTGTGACACTCTATTGCAGGCTGACCAAAGCGGTCGGTCTAGAAAAGACATTGAACCAGTGCTAATTCTCCTGAAGTTCTTATGCAAGAGTGCATACCATGATCACTCCTTTTGCATGCGTGTACTTTGGAGCCTGTTATCAATTTTATGATGGGAAAAGTCCGAGGTAGGTTTGAATGGTAAGAACACAGGCAAAACGAAAAAGACTCTAAAGACAAAGTTAGCCAAAGCTGTCAGACACATACAATCACTGCACAGTCATGCAAGTGAAATAAATACTTCATAATACAACATTAATGGTTAATTATAAAAAGTATGCAGCATGATGTCCGAATTCTGCATTTTTTTGCAGATGGTAAAATAAATGAGCACCCAGAGCCCCTCTCCCCCCTCTTACCTGCCAGCTGCAGGCTGCTGGGCCCTGTGAACATGTCTTACCTGTGCCTCTGTCTGCAGGCTCCACAGCGATGGCTATGAGCAAACGGAGAGGTGTGAAAAAGCACAGCAGCTGCCGAGGAGTGTTGCAATCTACCAGGCAGGCACCAAAGGGTGTGTGTTTATGATCTGAGGAGAGCCTCCGCACTCTCTCGTAACTGGGAGAGAAGTTAGTCCCCCTCCATCTGGCTTTTGTCGAGTGGCAGTCTCACTCTAAAATTACTTAGGGATAATCTGATCCACGGTAGCGTCATCGCATCTCCTTGAGGCGCCCATTGAAATCATTGGGCTGCACTGTAATTAAACAATTGCCTAAGCAGCCTTTCATCGCGCGCATGCGCACTTCAATCATGCACAGAACAGACACAAGACTTTATTTAGGCACAAACCTCAGCCAGGCAGAGTGTGCGCATCCATGTACGTCATTAGCACTGGTACCTCTGTTCTGTTGGCTGTCCTTGATCATCACAGGGGAGTAGAGCTTCCATGCCCTGGCTCCAGATCCAACACCCGAACAGCCGCCCGTCCTCCCACCGCCGCTCTGTGCTGCTGGCAGACTCATACTGACTAACCACCCCGGTGTTCACAAGGTCGCGCAAGCAGCGGCGCCACTTGTCTAGGCGTGTGTGGGAGGGAACAAGAAAACGATCACTAGTGCTGCGGCCTGGACCAAAGCACTCTTTGCTGTTTCTTAAACGCCAAGGCGGCCGATGATCAAACACAACATCATGTCTGTCAGAGCTCCGGGGCCGCACCGGACACCTTGTGTTTGCCGCGCAGTGGCCGATGCAATGCATCCAACTTGAAGACTAAGGCTGTGCCTGTCAGCCGGCCCGAGTCACCGTAGCAACAAGTGAGTTCACCCAGGTCCAGCCAGCATGCCATGCCATCTAGAAGTTAATTGTCTTGGCAAGCAGCACACCACAGCGGTGCAATAAAGCACTGAGTGCCGACTGCTCTCCTCATTGATCACCACAGTGAGGCAAGAAGCTCTGGATGCATGACGAAGGCATTTTGGCGTGATGATGCGGACACCATCACTAACATGTGTTAGTGTAATCCCTGATGCGTGGTACTTTGCAAGGCTGCCACGTAGCATTTTCTTTCTGGTGGTTGTGGCAGTCGGCATCCGTATGTGACCGGGTTTTCTTTTGGGCAGACAGTGTGGCTCCTCCAAGGGTTGCATTTCGATGGAACCCTCATTGTCTGCCCTTGACAGTGACTCAAAAGGCTGTTTGCACTATGTTATTCTTGTCTTCATGTGGACTCACTCTGTACGTGAAAGCTCATTCCCTTCTGCCTGATAGTAAAATGATGTCCTGGAGCGGTGAGCACAGGTTCTCCCAGACGTTGTAGCATTATTGTGCTTGCCACTACCCTGGCAGCCTCATTGCAGAACATATTTTGGTTGGAATTCGGGCCCAAGACATCTATCCCAGACACTGAAATTTCCTCTGCTTAACTCAATACCAACTAAGCCAGTACCCACGGTACACTCTGGCAGCAGCCAGCGTGTCCACGCCAAACGTGACTATAGTAGAGAATAGATGTAGTATTATTGACCTGGGCGTTACAGTGAAATTGCTGATTAAATTGACACACCTTATATTCACAGCTCTTGTCTATTTCATGGGTCTGAATTACAGAAACTTAATAGATGATTGTATGGTACATAGAGAGCAGAAAATATCCAAACATCCCATCCCTCCTTCGTCAACAAGCATTAAATGCCATGGGAATGCCACCCATGTTTGAACATTTTTGGCGCGCTGGACAGTAAAAAAAATAGTTTCTCTTTCTTGTAGGACCTTGATGACACCGAAAACTCAAATTCAATTCCTTAATTGTGCACATGCAATGTAGTTTTTAAAAAAACTTGGATTTTCGCCCAGGTGTAAGGTCAGAAAGTGACTTTACTGAAAATGAATGCACACAGTAGACTCATAATAGACAATGCTGTAATGAAGATCATATCTCGCTAAAATTATAGGTCTAAATTTTCCGTTATAAGAAACTACGGCATAGAGAAATTTGATCAAAATTAGAATCTAACACTTCAGTTGAGGTTCTGATCCAAACCTCTTTTCTAGTGTCTTCTCCTCCATTCATAAGCTGCAGAATGCGTTGTAAGATTTCCATTGCCCAAACTTGGCCCTATTTTTCACCTCACAGTTACAATTAGAAAAGTGAACTATATATCTCATAATTGGAAGTGCTGAAAAGCCAGGTCGGGGTCACACAGGATATGGCCCTCTATCACCATTGATAGTCTGTTCTGCTATATTTACAGAAGTTATTCAAAATCTCCATGGAATGCTTTTCTTTTGTCCTCTACTCTGAGTAAAAGTAAAGTCACATAGAAACAGACGAATGGGCGTCCACATAAAGAGATGCTTGTTAGACATTTTTAGATATACAGGTTTGGCAATAATGTCATATTTATTGATACTGCATCATAAAAGGTGGCTGTAGTACTTTACGGGTGATCTTCACTACTCCTATAGGATCACTATCAAAATATAGAATACAAAAATATAGAATACTAAAAATATCGAAGTAAAAATATAAAAAGCAAAAATATCGAAGTCCTATCTACAAACAGGTAAGTACAAAATTATCGAATCAAAAATATCGGAAAAAAATATATAGTAAAAATATCAAATTTTTTTAAAACGTCTTAAAAGTAATTTAAAATTAATGAAATATTTACTATAATTAACTAAAACATACTTAAACATACTTACATAACTTTAAAAGTATTAAATTAATTTAAGTAAAAAAAATAAACATACAATTTAATTTTTTAACACATATATATCTATATATATATTACCATAATATTAATTAATAATATACAATATTTTTACTGTAGGATAGCGGGAGGGTAAAATGTACTATTACCACTCCAGCAACTGCAACAGTAGGGTAAACGTTGGATAGCGTAGAGGTAAAAATGAATATTCCCACTCCAGTGAGTGCAACAGTAGGGAAAGCGTTGGATAGCGTAGGGGGAAATATTACTATTACCACTCCAGTGAGTGCAACAGTAGGGAAAGCGTTGGATAGCGTAGGGGTAAAAATTACTATTCCCACTCCAGAGAGTGCAACAGTAGGGAAAGCGTTGGATAACAGGAGGGTAAACATTTCTATTCCCACTCCAGAGAGTGCAACAGTAGGGAAAGCGTTGGATAGCATAGGGGCAAAAATTACTATTCCCACTCTACAGAGTGCAACAGTAGGGAAAGCGTTGGATAGCGTAGGGGTAATTACTATTCCCACTCCACAGAGTGCAACAGTAGGGAAAGCGTTGGATAGCGTAGGGGTAAAAATTACTATTGCCACTCCAGAGGGTGCAACAGTAGGGAAAGCGTTGGATAGCGTAGGGCGGTGGTTCCCAAAGTGTGCGCCGCGGCACCCCGGTGCGCCGTGATGAGAAGCCAGGGGGGCCGCGCCGCCGCCCAGGATGTGGCTCCTTTGTGCTGAACGTGATCCTAGCCCTCGCCCTCTGCATTTAAATGGCTCAATTAAGAGCTCAGTGCAGTTACGGAGAGTGCTGTGGACATTGCTGTATGGTTTGTTTCAGAGTTTAAGCAGTAGTCTTTGTTCCTGAATGAACATCTTACCCTGTGCATTGTGTTTTTGTTGATGGTAAATACAAGTTACACAAAGCTCTGGTGCTTTCCATTTTACTTTTCCTTTCGTGGAGTGTGGCAGCGTCTGTATTTGGTTTCCTTCGGAGTTCCAGCCGGGTGCGTCTTGTGTCATAAATCGGAATTGCATTGTAGGCAGAAATAGCTTCGAACACGTTCTTGCGGCTGGCAGCACGGCTGAAAATAGAGTGGGAGAAAGCTGTCAAAACAGCAAAGGTTGTGTTAATAATTACTGTTGCAAAGGTGGATTTCTACAGTGGGGCCAGTACACTTATTTCCGGTTTGGATATATCGAATAGAGGTGGACGCCTCGAATAGGTGTGATAGCAAGTATTCAAAGAAACGAATATTTGAAAATATAGCTTACAAATATTCCTATGTGGCAAATACTTTTTGAGGGAAGGGTCCTCAATTGTTTTTATTCGCAAGGACGCAGAATTACCGTGAGGTGTCAGAGCGCTTTACATAAGAACCAGCTGCGATAATTAAGGATTTAGGATTACATGCGTTACATAAAAGATACAAGCAGAAAAAAATTGCAAATGAACTAGTTATAAAGTCACACAGGGAAGAGATATAAACAGAAATAAATTGCAAATCTACAAATAGTAAAGTCACTCAGGGAAGAGACAAATATAAAAAATTGCAAATGTACAGGTTGTAAAGTCACTCAAGGAAGAGATACAATTGGATAAACTCTAAGAGTCACATAGGAATGGTAGAGAGTACAAAGGTCTACTGCGGTGGTTCCCAAAGTGTGCGCCACGGCACCCCGGTGCGCCGGTAAAAATATGGTGGGGAGCCACAGCCAACTGCCAATTAGGTCAAGGGAGCCACGGGTCAAAAAAGTTTGGGAACCATTGGCGTAGGGGTTAAAATTACTATTCCCACTCCAGAGAGTGCAACAGTAGGTAAAGCGTTGGATAGCGTAGGGATAAAAATGACTATTCCCACTCCAGTGAGTGCAACAGTAGGGAAAGCGTTGGATAGCGTAGGGGTACAAATTACTGTTCCCACTCCAGAGAGTGCAAACGTAGGGAAAGTAAATACTTCATATATTAATAAAAATAAATTAAATATTAATACCAATAAAACATTAATTAATATTAATTACCAATTTAATATAATATAATAATCAATTAAAAATACAAATAAAAATGATTAAAATTAATTACCTAATAATACAAAATAATTACCAATGAACAACTAATTAGTTAGCCATTAAAAATTAATGAACAATTAAAAACGAATACCAATAAATAAAAATATTTAATTAATTACAATTAAATTACTTCCCACCCTATTCCCCTATAAACCCACAACCCGCTACAGAATTAAATTACGCAAAAAGTAAATAACATAAAATTCATTACTTAAAATAAATTATAAAATAATTATACACTTTTCACACCTATACTAACATACAAAACACTTTATAAAAATCGATATTATTAAAAATTCGATATATATTTAATACCTATCTTATATACTTCGATATTTTGACTTTCTATATTTATGAAAATCGATATTAAATTACTTACCTTAAATTCGATATTTTTGTTGACTATATTCTGTCCATTCGATGTTTTGTCCATTCTATATTTTCACTTCGATATTAGTGCTAGTCTATATTTTTGATTCAATATTTTGTCTGTATACCCTCCTATACTTCCAGTGCTTACTCTGTGAGAGAGATAGCGCCCTCCTTGCCTGGCACCCGCTATTCAATTTCTTATTTATTTTTCCTGCTCCATCTCTTCTATATCATAAATGGTGCCTGCGCTCCCAGAAACCTCTGTACATGCCAGGCCATTTCACAGTGCATTGTAATTACTGGGATGAGAGGCAACATCGGTACAATACGAATAACTAGTAAGTACCTACTCACCCCCTTTTCCATCTAGTTTTTTTGCAGGAGGAGGTACCAAGTCTTTGTCGCGGTCCACCATAATGAACTATAAAGACACAGCTTCAGCCAGATAAAATAACCCCAAAAATAGCCCAACTGTAGAGGCTGCAGTATCATATGTGGATCTAATCAAAGGGACAACCCAGCCTACCTACACAACAGTGAAATAACTGATGACACCAAGCAACCTAGAGTAGCGGTGGAGGTTTTAAATCCCCAATTAGCAAGTTCAAAGTTAACGAAAAAACTGCCACACTTTAATATAGTCAGCCATGCTACGAGATAACATCCAGATGTCTCTCCCCTGAACTAGCAAAAGCTTTAACCTCAGAGGAAGTCTGGGGAAAATAGAAGAAAGAACCACTTCCTTATCCTAGTAAAATGCAGAGTTAACCTTGGGGAGAAACCTAAGAACGAACTGTAAAACATTTTGAATGGGTAGAAGGACAGTTATGGCACCCCAACTCTTCCTGCCTTTATAATTTCCACCTGGAAAAATACTATATGACAAAACGTTTCGGGATACGCCTCCAGGAGCTCAAAAGTAAGTATCTGAAGAGCTGGCAGGAGCACATGCACATCCCATGAAGGAGCCAACGCATGTAGTCTTAGCAAGGTCAAAACCTTTGAACAAATAAACAGCCAATGCCTCCACAGGTGGGAGACTCCTTTATGCTTCCTTAAAAGTCTGTAAAGAAGACTATTGTAATAGCACTGTGTGTATCATGATTAACCCATATCAAAACAAACCCTCTTGCAAAACCTGAAACACCATTTCTGGAGAACACTGCAGAGAAGACACTTACCTAAGAAAACACTATTAAAAAATAGGCCCAAGAGTGGTCATAAGCACACTGGGTGGATGGTCTATTGGAGGCTTAAGTGGAATGAGACACAGGAAGTGAATGTCGTTACCATCAAAGTTCTGTCTTTTTATCGTCCGTAACAACTTCAAGTGCTTTCCTGTGTTTGACATCAAAGGTGGATGTCGCAATGGGCATGGAGCCAAAGAAGCCACTGAACTCAGATACTGGAGCAGTAGCCAAGGCCTCCTTAGGACAAAGTGAAGAACCTCAGTTAGACCACAATAACAGCCCTCTACTGATGAATCCTCACCAGGAGATGGTAGATGAAGGGAAGAAAGCAACAAAAGCCACCAGGAGCTCAGAAGCATATGGATCCCCAAAGCTATAGGATCTTGAAACCTGAATAAGAACTGAGTAAATAATGTATTGTGCCAGTTGGGTAAAAGAAGTCTGGCACCGGGGAGCAAAACCTGCAGCAAATCCTCAGGAAGGCTTAGCTAGATATTCAAAATAGTGGGAGGAGGGGAATGCCCGACAGAAGGTGTCCACCCCTTAATTGTCCACAACTCTTGTGACTATGTTGATGGAAACCACTACCTGTAGTGTAGTTTCTATATCCCTGATAGGCTCAGCGCATTAGAATAATATACACTATAGTTGTGGCATAGGACTTAGGTCAGTATGCCTCTATTGTGTACATTAAACTTAATTACTTGTGTGTGCCAGCTAACTCAGAGATCATTAGAAACTTCTTGAATAAACAAGAAGGGATTCGTTTCTGACAACCGCATAAACATGACAACTTTGTTTCCCTTTTCAATCGGAACATTCTCAGAATTGTGGAAACAAAAGATAACAGTTTTACTCAGTTAATCGTGCATGCTTAGTTTCTACAGAGTTTACACAGAAATAGGTAGACGGGTGTTTCAATAAAAAGGGTTTATTGAACAGTCTTATTTCTCATGCAAGGGATATGAACTGCTACAATCCTAAAACAGAATGCGAAGTATAATGCGTACAGAGTTAGCAGTAAGCTAAAATAATACTGCAATAGCATGGTTTGTAACTATGACCTATATTCATAAAAATACATACATAATAACTTAGGCTACAATGTGAATACTTGTCTGGCGCTTCTAGTTAGTTCTACCTCAGTGTACCTAACCTAAGTGTAGTATGAGATAAGAAGTAGGTGCTTTTTTCTATAGTCTAGTTTAGCTATAGTTAGGATAGGTGTTGCCAAGATTTGCCAAAAGTCCCTCTAGGTTCTAGTCTGCTTCATACCTTAGAATGAGAGAGCTTGGAATCTCATTTCGGGTCTCGATCTCTAACACCCCGCAAGGGGAGTGGGAAACACTGGAGCTGGATTCTCTGCGAGGAGGATGACAGTGTCTGGTCAGTGCATCAGGCAGGGACTCGACTTCCTTCCGAACTTGCCGTGGCGAGCCATGCAAGTATGCAGCCGTGACTTGCCATGGCAAGTGAAGGTATATCTATACCTTGTAGGTGTGTAGGAATGCCAGTATTTACGTAAAAGTCAGGCAGAGGAATGTCCTGAATGAACCCCTTAGGAATAGATTTTCATGCATAATAAATGAGTTCTTGGAGGAATCAATATTACAAGCAAGTGGAAGTCCTAAAGGCTTAAGAGACTGGTTTTCCAAGAACTCGTTGTGACGTGGATGGACGGATGTAGGTGGCCATGCCTATATTTGGATAGCATGGATAATGCCTAAATAAGGATTGGATTTATATGCCTAAATAAGGGCAATGTGAATTGTGTCTACATGAGGGCATAAGTCGGGAAACCTATATACGGTATCTAAATCGACACACAACATACCTACTCAGCTCATGAGATGCAAACACATCCCAAATCATGATTGGTTGTATTTTTTTTACTGTAGTGTCTGTGCAGACTAGAATCTCCCTTCTCCTGGCAAACACTTGTAAAAACTCTCTGCACTGCTGCAGTCTCCATCCAATTGGATGAATGTACCAATTGCCTTTGCGCCAAAGGTAACCCGAGCATCGCTCGTGATCCCAGTTGTGGACTGCAGAATACATTGTGGTACAGTAGGTCTGTGGAACTGGCCAACTCACTACTAGCACCTCATCTGGTGATATGGATGCAGACTCATCGCCCAAAGGATCTTTCCTATTGTCATTGTATTCTGGAGAAGGTCAAGACAATGTCACACGAGAAGGAGGTGAGACTGACAATGGAGGAGCCTGAAAGAGCTAGAGAGGCAGTGTGTTACTGCGAGGACCTGTTCTGTCTAATACGTCTGACTAAGATTTGCCAAAGGGCTGCAACTGAACTCTGGAGGATTGGTACAAAATGCCTATGGCTACCTTGCTGCCTGCTGTTGCTATTTCTTCCTCTGGGTGGAGAAGAGGGTGAATGGTGAAAGTTATGCATATTACTACTAAGGCCAGAACCAAACTCCCATCCCCCTGCCGAGGCTGCCTTTGATGCTAACCCACAACGCAAAGGGGGATTCCACCCAAACCACTTGAATCACTGATAAGAAAAAAAAGGACCACGCCAATTCACCATGGCCTTGATAAAAAACAGCAGAATTGTGCTGAGGTTTTCACCATCACTGCACAACAAAAGCGCCAAAGAGAAAGAGGGGCAGGATCCCCTCACCATCCTAGATCCTTAACCACCCCACCTTTTCACAGTGCGGAAGCACCTACTGTTGACTGACGTCGAAGACAGGGGCTCCACTTATTCACAACTGGATACAGGCCCCTACTTCTTGGCTGCGGGTCCAAGTACTACCCCAATAGGAAGATGTCAGTGTGCTGCTTCGTGACAGGATCCCAGGGCTTCCAACTTCAGCTACTATCCATCCCACAAGGAAGGGAAACCCACCAATAGGAGCCACAGTATTACAAGTTCGACTCAAAAGGAAACTGTGTGGGGGGACCCGCGCTATCAGATGTGCCTCCCCAGCACGTGCTCTCTCTGTCAGGATAGCTCCAAGTCTGCCAAAACCAGGTCTTACACAAGGGTAGGACAAAAACGAAACTAGAGGTTCTGGTAACAAAGGCCTCCTTTATGATACAGGTGAGGTTGAGCTGGGAAAAATAAATTAAGTGCTTGACTAGGGAGTACATGAGAGAGGTAGGTTCGTCCTTATAGACCAAGTACTGTGACAGGGCAGGGCAATGAGGAAGATTAGATTGTCTTAATCTGTGGTGAATAATTACCCAGTGTAATACACTTCCTTCACCAACTCTCTTTCCTTCTTGATTCTCTTTTTCTCTGCCCTTGTGTCTTGGCCACGCTGACAATATACAACCCTTGACAAAAGCTACAGGTAGACATTTTGTAATTTAAGGCAGAAACTCCTTTCTCTAGTAATGTGGCGACTCTTTAGATTGAAACATTTTGAATCTTTCCAGCAGATCACACTGAAAGCGCTAGATTTAATAGAAATATGTAGCTACATACCTAATAAAGCATTGTTAATCGTCATGCAATGTTTTTAGGATTTCCATGACCCCACAGCACCTATGCGATCGCGTAATCCTCCTCAAGTGAACAAACCAGGCCTCATTCTTTTAAATTGAGATTTCGTATTGTCATTATTAACATTCACTGCAAATGTTTTATAATATTCAATCAAGGATTGCTTAGTATTGTGCATTATAAAGCAGTTCTGAGTGTTTGTTCATGGATATTCAGGGTCAATTGGCTTAGATTCTCACTACATGCTTAACATTGCTGAGTATTGTGCATTATAAAGCAGTTAATAGTGTCCGTTCGTGTATTCAATGGTCTGTGGCTTAGAATTTAGACTCCCACTCTTTGCTTAATAATGCATTTTGTAAAGGACATTCAAAATAAATTTAAAATAGATGTATCAATTTGCGCTTGGTAGCTTTAGACTATAGAGCCTTATGACCTTGTAAGGATTAGTCTGTACTTTCGGGAAAACTGTGTTTCTGCACCAGCGAGTTGTGTCTGAGAATAGATGATTCGGAACAAAGCTGAAGTTCACGGTTTTTAGGCTTGAATTGGTTATTTTAAAAGGAAAACACACTTGACACTCTAGTTTCTTTTTTTTTGTTAAAAAAAAAAAAGATGTAATTTCTTTGTGTTAAGTGGAGCACTGTAATCACATTCTCAATGCTAAATTAGTTTTATTTGTTTGGTACATCAAAGAAGTGGAATTATTGGACGAACCTTATGAAACGAGCATGTTGTGTGCTCTTGGAGGACTCAATGGCCTGACTTAGTTTTGAGGACAGGTTGCTCCCTCACAAATGTAAGGATATCTCATCTGCCTTATTACAAGCACATTATATCCAGTGGTACAACTGATAAGTTTGTGACGGAGTAAACTGTCCACCAAGCTATACATCAGGCCTTTGTAAACAGTTCATGGTGATTTGTATTTTTCTACAAGTGTATGTTAGCTTTTATCCTATCCTGCACTTTTTAGTCAAGCCCAGGCAGCGCATATGCTGTCACTTCGAGACATGCTGTATTCGCTCTATGGGCTTACAGACTGCCCATTGCCTTTTTCTTTGTTCGTTCAATTGTCCTTCAAAAATGCTTGCTTGCTATTGGTTAATCCTTTTGTCTTTTGTTGCCCCCCAAAGCGCACTGCCCAATTTCTGGTCTATTTACGCATTTGTCTTTGTGTTGGTTTTGAGAAACTTTTTTTAATGGTTTCCTGCTCATGTCCTGCTTTGGCGCCTGTCACTGCTCGCAGGTCACTTAACCTCCACTTAATCTCCCCATGCTGTGTCGTCCCCAAACCACCACCTCCCACTTGTTGCTCCTTGACACGCTGAACCCTTCCTCCCCCGATCCTGTTTAACTATTTTCTCAGTAAGTGCTTGTGTTTTTACAACCTTGGCATTTTCCGGATAGGCAGGCATCTCGCGCTCAGTTCTCAGGGCTACTGTAGCCAATCTATTTTCTGCGTGTGCCGTTCAATTGTTCAAAACATTACTTCATCAGAAACTGTGTGTAGTTGTCTTGTTTGTGTTCTTAGGCCACCTGTAGTGTAAGCCTGAGGAGGACTTCTAAGCGGACTGTTAAATGTGGCATGCGCGTAAACCCAAAAATACTGTACCGCCGACTCCTTAATATCGAGAATAGAGACTTTTGAATGATTTATTTTCCGAGTTCCGAGAATTCACTTAAGATGGCAGCCAGATTTCATCATCACGCTGTGCTGCCGGCGTCAAATAGGCACACATGAAACTATTGCGGTTACAGCTCGCAAACACTCAGCAGCACGACCAGGCCATCGAAGTTGTTGCGCGCGGCAAAACCGGCAAATAAACTGATTTCAGCAGGGCCACCAAAAATGTATAGGTAAATAATCACTTAAAGTTACTTTCACCCGATAGTAGATTCACGCTGCTTACTCACTACATTTAACCATAAACACCCTGTGTATCTGCTCTGTCCTCAATCCCGTCACCAATCTGTTACTTATTATTCTGGTAGTCTTCTCTAGAGCCACTTGCATTAAGTTTCTAATAGTTTGCTCCCAAAACCTGAGTTAGTCTTCTTTGCCTCATGGTCAGAGACATCGATCCTGTTGCTTGCCAGGTGTATGCAACGGTTCGAATGACAATTTAAGAGGTTAAACAAACAAAACGTTAACCCCTTGGATGCTAAGCCTTTTCCCCCGAGAATGCTAAGCCCTTTTTTGGCTATTTGGGTTACTTCGCACTTGGGCCTCCAAAACTTTTTTTCACATAAGGGATCCCTGCCAAATGAGTGTTCTTTTTTTACCAACATCCTGGGGATTCCAAAGGTACCCAGGGTTTGTGGATTCCCCTGGCAGGGTCTGAGAAAATAGCCAAAATCTAGCAAAATATTGAGTTCTTTGTGGAAAAAGTGCTTGCGAAAAAGTGTCTGTTTTTATTCCTAAAAATGGCATCAACAAAAGGTGTGCTGTGCTAAACTCATTTTCCCGGCTTTCAGAAACATGCAGAACCAATTTTTTTATCACAGTATTTTTCAAAGAGGTAACCAATTTTACAAAATGTTTGTGCTTTCAACCTCCTTCGAGTTTGTGGTGGAAACAGAGGTGAAACCAATGGATGATCCCAGAAAGCTACCGATTTCTGAAAAGTAGACAGAATTCTGAGTTCAGCAAGAGGTCGTTCATGTAGATCTCACAAGGTTTTCCTGAACAAGCTAACTGTTGAAATAAAAGAACATTGCAAATGGGTAGGGAGAAAACTTCCATTTGTGACAACGTTTTGAATTGTAACTTCTTGTCACGATGGCCGATTTACAAAAGCAATAATTCCTTATGTCTGCTAAACAATCTGGTTGTGGGACTTATAGGGTTTGTAGGTTTTCCAAGTACCTGAGGTACCCAGAGCCAACAAGTGAACAGCACCGTACAATGGTTTTTCATTATGTTCCGTGTACAGAGCAATACATATGGTAAAATATTAAAAACTGAAAAATGTGTATGAAGGAATCCCAAGCATATTTGACACCAGATGCGGTGTTTAGAAACCTCTCTAAATTTGTGGGTACCCATACTAGCATGTGATTAGGAGGCCATTTTTCAAAATATCTTCTTTCTTACACATTGCCTTACATTTGGAAGGCACAAATGCAGAGGAATACAATTGGTAATAACAAATTCAGTACTATTCTGTATTCCCACATGCCCACTGATAAAGATGGTACCTCACTTCTATGGGTAGGCGGCCTAGTGTCTGCGACAGGAAAGGCCCAAAACACAATATGGACCCATCACATCTGACCCTTTTTTTGCAAAGTAGCTAGTTGTGGATTTTGGGCACTAGCCCAGTTGACACCTAGGAAAACCTAGCAAATCTGTAATTTTTTGAAAACTCGGCACATCCAGGGTGGGGTATCTAATTTTACTCCCTCCAGTTTTTACTACTCCGAAATCTTCCCAAACCTCAAAGTGTAAATAAAAACACACTTTTGCCTCACATTTCCATGAGGAACACTTCTGGAATGTGCTTGCAACAGGAAAGGCTTCAAAACGCAACATGTACACACCACACATTTCCTGTCATCCAGCAATCCCCCATATCTTCTGATAAAAACTTTGGCTCACTTGTGTGGGTAAAGCTGGTGCTTGCAACAGGAAAGGCTTCAAAACGCAACATGTACACATCACATTTTTTCACTAAAAACCAACCCTTTTTTTTTTTTTAGTGTGCCTAGCTGTGGATTTTGGGCTCTAACACAGTTGGCACCCCAGGAAACTTAGCAAACATGCACATTTTTTAAAACAAGACACACCATGTAATCCAGGGTAGGGGGATTTGCGTGGCTTTCACCAGGTTTTCTTACCCAGGAGCCCTTGCAAACATCAAACATTGTCTAAAAAAAACATTTCCTCACATTTATGTTCAAGCGGGGGAACTCTGGGTGGTAGGAATTTTGTGGATTCACAAAAGTATACTTCACTGAAATGCAAGGTAAATTTGCAATTTTAGGAACATTTTTAGGTTTGCCTGGTTTTGTGGATAAGAAAACTTTGTGGGAGCCACAACAGGCACATCACACTGTATTCCACTGGGTGTCTAGTTTCCAGAAATGCCTGGGTTTCCTCGGGTGGCCGCCAAGCCCTGGTCCAAAAAATGCACTACCCCTTTTGTTGATGATGCCACTTTGCTTCTTGGACCCCAGTCTTTTGCACAGGCTAGGTCCACACGCACAGATAAAGTGCCATTTCTATCGGGAGGCAGGAAATGTGCAGCTTCCTGCAAGCAGCAAGTCATGACACACTCACACTGGCAGCCAAACGCCAGTCCATACATACTGACAGCTAGATGCCAACCACACACTGCCAACCAAACACCACTCAGACATCACCATAAAGCTCCACACCACTTTGATTTTTAAAACACTCCCCCATTGAACAGATTACACACACAAAGCACAGACAGGAACAAATAAAAGATCCAAATAACACTGTTTTTTTCACATACAAAGAACCAACCTACTGGTAGAATATGAAATACCAACTATGACCTCATACACAACAGATGTAACTAAACACATCAAACCACAGCCTACCAGGTATCTAAACAAAAATATATAGCAATACAGACCACAGTCCGTTCCTTTTTACTCTCAATGCTTGAGTTCTGTATGGTACAATTTAAAAAATGTGGGCAACCATAGGCCAGGATTAGAAGGACACTCAGTGTAGTACATGCAACTCTTCTCTCATACTCCTTTTCGGACACAGACTCTAAATCTCCAACATTGGAATTCTTTTTTGAGTGTTGAAGAAAATTATTCATTAAAGTGGTGATCTTTCTACCTTGCCACATCCCCCACCACTCAATTCTTGGAACACTTGTCTGCTGAACTGCAACAAGCCTGCCTATTACAGACATCTGAAACTGTACAAATTCATCTGGGATTCTGGAGAATGTCCTTTGAGAACCACATAAGCATTAAAGGATGCTAAATTGAATAGATGAACAGTCAACTTCTTGTACCAGATATAGGATTTTTAAGCAGCACTGTAAGGCTCCAAACTTTGATCTACTCTATCTACATCTCGCATGTGCTTGTTGTAGTCTGGAATGGCCACTGGTTTGTGCACTTCTGCAATCCAACCCCAGACAGTCACAGGCGCAGTACTTTCATCATAAATATTTGTGAGCATGTGAATATCTCTTCTGTCTGTAACTCTCCCAGGAAGAAGTTCATACTATGCAAGGCACTGCTGTCCTCTCAAGTTTTGTACACACGAGCTCTTTAGGGTAACCTTTACAGTTAGAGCGGATTATGCCACAGTGCATACTCTGAACAATTCTTTAAATAATTACATACCTGTGTAGAAATTGTCTGCATATAAATTGTGACCTTTATTGAAATAAGTGTTCTGGCAAGTACCCACATAATTTTCTCACTGACTCAAAAAGTGGAATGAAAACTAGGGTGAGGGGGTCTTTTGAAGAATCCTTATCAATTGTCAACCTGAATATACGCATATCTAGTGACACTTTTCACACAGCATTTACAGCTTAATACCATAATGTGCTCTGTTGCTAGGAATGTATTGTCTGAAAACCCAAACAGTCCTTAAGCATGACCAGAGACTCATCCACGGATATACCTTCCACTGGAACATAGATCTCTGAGAAACAATCTACTAAATGGTCAAGTAGAATCTTGAAGACTAGGACACAATCAGGGTGATCTCATGACAATGCTTTAGCATTATCCACAAAATGCAGCATTTGTTGCCGAAGCAAATACCAAACTTGACTTTGAGTTTCTGGAAATATAACAGTTGCCATCAAGGGACTAGTTGATCAATATGAAGACAGTGATATCTTCCTTATCAATCCCATCAGAAAAATTAAACCCTAGAACACCTAGAGATTTGTGGGAGTCCACCGGGTAGCTCTGGAGTGGGTTTTAAATTTCGCACGATTGGCCCTCAGAAACTGTTCTGCATACAAATTAAACAGTTGGAAGATATTGATATGCAAACGGTTCTCTGTATTGACTCTACACCCTGAAACACCACTAAAGGCAGGCAAAACAGACTGCACCATGTTAGGGGCAACCCAGGGTTCAGCACTTCCAGTGGGAAGCCTTTCAGCCCTGTACTGTAGTCCAGCTTGCACTGTACTCCTCTAAAAGACGCACTTCATCATCAGTATAATAGTGGATTCATTAGCAGATGATTCCTCTAAAACAGAAAACTTACTGCCAGAATCTTTAACTTGGCCCTCTGCCTCATATGCCAAGTCAGTCTCAGACCATGTTCAAAGGCTGGTTCACAAAGCAAACCTGCAGTCTGCTGAGTGGACAGCTTGCTGGCAGTCACAATGTTTACTTATGAAACTACAGAACAAACAAGCCAACAATAAACACTGTCAAATTAGAACTCAACAAGCTGTATCAAACAGTAAACATAACTATTGACATATAAAGATTGTAATTGTAATTGTGGCATTTCTAGAGTGGGTTAAACCAGGGGGCATCGAAGCAGGTAAAATGGAGACAACTGTGTGACTGGTGCAGACCCCAAACAGAGAACTCCTTAACTCTCTTGCGACAAGGACTAGTTTGCAATTAAACATTTTCACCTGCTTGTGAAAAATTAGGTGCAACGTTAAACTCCTGATCTGCTCTGGGATGGAGTTCCATAGCCTGATGGCCTCCACTGTGAAAGCCCGCTCCTCCCACCTGGCTTTCTTGCACTTAGAAACCTTAACCTTGTGTCATCCAGGTAAACGCATATACCTCCACAGAACATACCAATCAAAGGCCGTCTTGAGGTAAAACGACCCCTGAGAACGGAGAGCTTTGTGAGCCAAACATAGAGTTTTAAGTGCACCTGCTGCTTCATTGGCAACCAGTGAAGGGATCCCAAGCCTTCCCTGACCGAGGAGTGTTGAGGTAGTCCTAGGACCAATTGAGCGGACGCGTTTTGAATGATTTGGAGCTTGTTTAAAGAGTACTGGTTGGTATTTAAATACGGGGCATTACAGACGTTTAAGTGAGAGGTGATAAGTGCTATGACCACCGACACCCTGAGCTCTTTTGGGAGGAGAGGCAGTATTCTTTTCAAGATCTTGATGATCCAGAAACAGGAACTCACTGTTTGATTAGGCTGGGTGTTAAATGTCAAGGTGTTATCAAAAATCACATCCAGGTTTTTGGCTGCGGCTGCCGGAACGGGTAGAGTGTCATACATTTCTGGCCACCAACAGTCGTTCCAAATTAAGCTATTCATTCCAAATACCATACTCTCAGTTTTCTCCCCATTCATTATGAGCCAGTTCTCCCTCATCCACCTGCTGATCTCCAACATATAAGCCCTAAACTTATCTGCCACCTCTACCGGGTAATCCAATGGAAACGATCATCTGGGTGTTATCCACATAGGACAACACTTAGAATCCAGAAGAGCGTACCAGTTTCACCAGAGGGGCGACATACAAATTAAATAAGGTCAGGCTAATGGAGGACCCTGAGGAGCCTCACAGGGGAGCTGAAAGGGTTCTGCTCTGACATCCCCACAACTAACTGTATGAGTCCTACCCTGTAGGAAGGACTCCAGTCATTTAAGAGCTGTGTCCTTCAGCCCAGCCTGCTGCAGCCTTTGTATCAACAGAGATGAAGATCTGGTGTCAAAGGCTGTGGACAGGTCCAGTAAAACCAGTATAGCTGCACCTTGCCTGCAAATCGAATCAGCAGTGGCTGTGGGAATATATTCAGTGCTGTGTTTCTTCCTGAACCCATTTTGAGAGGGGTCCAGGAGTTCATGCTCCTGGAGAAACCAAGCTGATTCCTGGTTAATATGCTTGTCCAGGATCTTAGCTGGAGCACGCAGCAAAGAGATGAGGCACTAGGGTTCCGCAGTTGTGGAGTCATGTCCTCCTCACCTACTGCTGACGGCATCCCTGAATCCCAAGTACTCTCTGTGAGAGCTGGGAAGTCTGCAAAGATCTACCTTATTGCAGAAAGCTTGCCAGTTTTCAATGTATTGATGTGTAGGAGGTGACATAAGAGTACACACTGTAGTACAACGTTTTACGGAATGTTAACAGCTGAACTAATCCTCTGCGAGAAGAACTTTGATTTAGTCTCTTTGATCGCTTTTCTATATTTAAGGATAAGCTCCCTGTGTTTTATTTTATTTTCTGGCTCAGGGGCCAGTCTCTGTCTCTTCTTGCCTCTTACACTGCCTTTGAAGCTCTTTAAACTCTGGGAATCACAGGGCAGAGGGATTCTTCTTACCCTTTGGGCTGGATCTAACCAGGGGACAACCTTCTCAACTGCCGACCTGACCAATTTATCAGAATAGTAAGGTTATCACAAGAGATAAAGGGCTCTATGTTCTTGATGCCAGTTTGAAATAAATTTCTTTTTGGGAACAGGTGGTCGGTAGGTCAGCAGCTCTGCCAAAATCACAGCATGTTTATTTTTAATTTTAAAATGTCCACCTCACAGCCTTCAATAGCGAAGTTAACAGCCTCTATCCTGTACCTCAGCAGCTACCTGCAGATAATGGTTAAGCCTCCCCCTCAGTACACTCCTAGTCTCACCGCCACATATCTTGGTGGTGTGGCAACCGCAATATCTGGGCCAGACTTCTCCTTGGCCCTAGTCTCGGTGTTAAGCAAACAGTCTAACTATTCTGTGACCATCATCTCGCAAATTTCTAAGCTGTGTTTTATAAAAGAACAGGAGTTAACTAACGAACAGCAATGGGTCTCCTCTGTCCTTGAAGCCCCTGTGTGCTCTTCCTGATATTCCTGGAGGGTCTCTCTCTGAAGTCAATAATCTCCACAGCCTTGAGGCAATACAATCCACACAATGATCTTGATGCTCTAAAAAGATACCTCTCACTTGCCACAGACAACATCTAGACTGAAGATCAACTGCACCTGCTCTGCACAGACACACCAAGTACCAAAGATATCCCACTAGAAAGGAACCCCCCCCCCAAAAAGAAAATACACGTAAGATAACACAATACAGATCTTGCACGAATCCAAATATGAATTTGAAAAAACAGAAATATGCTAAATATATTACAATTATTACAGCTGTAAAAAATAACACAAAACAAAAAATCAAGGAGGACAATGATACTCATCTGAAGTAAACATTACAAAAAGGTTTCCTTACCAAACACATGCAACTACGCAAACTGCAGATCTACCAGTGCCAAAACTGTGAGCAGGAGTCACCATCAATCTGCTCTTTGGGGAAGGGCAGAAAACAGCCTGAACATGGTCCCAAAAATGGAGCGACCCTTGCCACTCCCCAACTTACATATGCAGTAAAATTCCTGATGACATTACCTCAGCTTTCCTGATGGACAGCTGTCTTTCAGATTTAGAGAGGACAGCCAACCCAGAGGTCAGTTCTTTACTTTGAAAGGAACTACATTCATGGCAGTTTCTTCAGGGTACAAAAAGGTGTGGTGGAAGGCGGTCATCAGTTTTAATGTCTGTCCACTAAACTATTAACTGTTTTTGTTTTCTGAAAACAAACTCCCAATGTGGGAGTTTATTATGAGAAACAAAAACCGAATCACTCCCACAACCTTGGACTTTTACCACAAAGTGCAGAGGTCATACTTTTTTTTCTGTTCCACACCACCAGGTTTTTCCTGGCGCAGAGGGACAGAGAAAAATGATGCCACACCATCCCTGCTAAATAGGGTGGGGTGCCCTTCTTTCAGCAGCCCCTATGCTGTTGAGCAGTTGGTGGAAGCTTCTGTCGTCCGAGCCAACAGGGACTATGTTGACGGAAAGCTTTTGGTCTGCTCAGTGAAGCAAGCGGATTGAGACATTAATGGGCATGGAACTCTATCTCATTTTTAGACAGACTACCCTGCCCGTCAAACTCCAAACCAGGCCCTAAATTAGATGGGTGACCTTTTAAGAAAAAAAACTAAAAATTAAAATACAATCTGTTTTTATGTTGCTGCCTCTGAATTCTGTTTCTCATATTGCAACTACTAACACTGATGGAGAATATGGAGAGCACACATTGCCAGGCTAAATATCTCCTGTAGTTACCCATTAAATTTAGCATTAGTCATTTTGAAGTGGTAGAGCAACAATTTGTAAAGTGTTGATAATGTCAAAATATTTGAAAACATCTGAAGGATTATCGTGTATCCTTTTTTGCAACAGATGCAGAATGTACAATTGCTAGAGATGGTTAATCCAAGGAACTTTAAAAACTTGTTTTCAACATTGTAAACTTACAGAAGAGAGAATCTCCAATATATTGAGAACTGCCCACACTTCAGATGTTTAACTGCATACCACAGATGCTTTCAATTAATATTTTCCCTGCCATAAAAGATTTGGATGAGACAAGACAAACATTGGGATAACAATTTGTAGAGAGGGCATGCAGAGCACCAAATGTACAAAATAAAAAGGGGAAATAGATATGATTATAACATAAATCGGTAATCTTAAAGTAGGGGAAGGAACAAAAAGGACATTGACATTTTAGAAGCGTTAATGACTAAATTCCAGTAAGAGATGAGAAACAAAACATTTTCATTTCCCAGTTAAAGTATAGAGCATGCAGAGTTTATAGATATACACAACTTTCATAATCGGGTGAAAAAAAAACTTAGCCGAATAGCTGGGATGAGTGGTATAATGTAGAACCTGGTGCTGGATTGCTGGAAAGGTCATGCACACAGATTGAGAGGCTTCCAAAATAGGGGACTATTTCAAACAAACAGGAATATATGACGTCTCGAAGACACCACAAATCCTGGCTTAATGTTCTATATCACTTCAAAAAAGTTAAATTTAAATCTAACTAGCTATAACACCTGAACCTAATATTACCTACGATGCACCATGGATGTGCAAGGTAAATATTGTCAGAGGTAAATAAAGGGGAGGGTGATGCTAGAAATAACCAAACAAATTGGAAATAAACAATAGAAGCAATTGCTAACCTATGATTTTTGAGACACGTGTTAACATTAAGGGTATTTATTAGAAATTGAGATTTTGGGCGAAATTCATTAAAGAATTTCCATTCAACAAGGAAATCTATTTAGGGAAGTATATTAATGATTGGAGAACTACTATCCCACTCTAAGAAAAATGAGTATTACCAAAAGGTGTTTAATAGATCAAAATACTTAAACTAAACAGTAGTAGTCCCCTTTAATTTTAGGCGTGTCGTTTTGCTTATTTTCCATAGTCAAAAACAAAAACCAATACTCAAAAGTAATATAAAAAAGTAACTAATTAAAAAGATGGATTTGTGAGTCTGCTTAAAGAAGATATTAAACAGATATTGAAGACATTTAAGAAGGTTTGAAACTGAAATTATAGCAATTGGAGCAATTGCAGTGGAAGAAAACAATTTAAAGTTTTGAGAATTGTTGGTATTGGTAATGGCAATTTATGGTCAAATGTTCTCTGCATCACCTATACACGTGTGATGTTCTGGATCATGGAACTCAGTAAAATATACATAACTACACTGAGGTTCTCTGCTTAAAAACAAAAAAATTATAGTGTAATTGCAGTTTCATAAGCGCATCACATTTCTTAACTGTATGCAAAACATTTATATTTTTTCATAAGAATGTAAAATTAAATGCTGTTTGTTTAATATTCTCACCTGCATTTATTTAGATCGATCTTTATACCATTACTGTTGCAAAAATTGTAACACGGTTTAGTGATGCTGGCTTTGCATATTTATTTAATATTACACCCTTCAGAAAACATTGTTTTAACACCAAATACCAAAGTTTAAGTGAAATTGGTTATTTTTTATACTTATGTTTCCAAACTCTGTTTCTCTACAAGATTGAACATTAATCTGTCCTATCCAGAAGCTGATTTGCTGTGCATTAATTGTATTCACTTTGGAGATGTATGTGAACAGTTGTAAGAGCAGCTCTCTATTAAGCGGTGGTTTCCAGCTTCTTTCTTAAGATGTGATTCAAATAGAGCAGTGTATATTAAAATGTCGTCCTCCATTATTTTTTCTCCTCTCATACTTACAGTTTGCTAAGTGCTATAGTAGAGTCAACTTCATACTAAAAGGATGTGTATTTTTTGGCCTGTGAGGAAGAATGTAGGACCATATTGTTTTGAAATCTTCCCTGCATACATATGTATTTCTCATTCCTTACTGAGACACTGCTCTAAAATGATGTATACAGAAGATAGCTACGAAATAGCAAGGCTGATATTGGTTCCAAAACACACCACTTTAAATAGGATGATACATTTGTTTATGTTCAATGGGGGTGCGCAGCTCACAAAGTCCAGTAGTCAAATGTAGATGAAAAAATAATTTCTTTATTTCAAATTGTATAAGAGTCATCAAACTTCATCAGGACAAATGAAAAAAGTAGTATAGAACAGCTTGTATCTACCGCCTCACATTGGCAAGTTTTCACGTATCACAATTTTAACTGAGACAGATTCTCCCAGGGTAAATATGCGTCTTTTAAAATGGCTAATTGGCCACTTGATAATAGTACTGGTCAAAGTAGGCGTGATGGGAAGTAAGTTGAGACCCAACCAAAAGAAAACTGGTCAGACTAGAACTCATAAAACGGCGATTTCTGTGGATGCTATTCATAAATTAATATTTTACTCAGTCCCATGTATTGCACTAGGACCCAGCACTGTGATCACAGGTATGATAACTCCTCGAAGTAGTACGAATATTTCTCCCTCTTCGTGTACAAACGATGATACATCTCTACATGTTGAAAGAAATTACCCCCTCCAAGAATGCAGTAGTATTTTTCTTGTACACACAAATAATCTATCCCTTCACAATTAGACACTGTTGGACTTGGCCCTTTCTGCGGAGTGATCCCAAGACGTTTTGCCTTCTTCCTACAATTTCTTTTACTGAATTTGTTTTTGCTGGCACCAGTGCTTTGTGCACTTTACCACTGATATCCAGAGCTAATGTGCTGTGCTCTCTCCTTAAAACATGGTAGATTGGCTTATACCCAATTGGCATATTTAATTTACTTATAAGACCCTAGTAATGTGACTGGGCCTGTAAATTTAATTAAATGCTATTAGTGGGCCTTCAGCACTTATTGTGCCACACACTTAAGTGGTACTTTAATCATGTCTCAGGCCTGTCATTGAAGTATGTGTTTGCTGTTTTAAACGGCCCATTTCAACCTGGCAAAAGAAACATTTTATGAGGCCCAAAATTTATTTTTTAATACATATAAATCATCCCTAGAGTAGGCCCTGGGCAGCCCAGAGATCGGAGTGCAATGTATTTAAAAAGGAGACCATGCACTTTTAAGTTTTACATGTGATAGAAGTGAAAAACTCTTTTTCACTACTACAAGGCCTACCTCCCCAAAGGGAGCTAAGGTGTGACTGAATGGATTGTCACTGGCTGGATGAGAGGGAGGAGCTGGGCCTAGCTCAACTTGCACTTGATTAGGCTGTGTCCTGTCTCCACACAAAGGGCAGCATACCCCCTGTAGTTAATTTGAAGCCAGGGCCAGAAAGACGGGGCACTTGTGCGCTTCAGAAGTATGCCTCTAGAAGCGTCTACCCATTTGAAAGGCACAATGGATACTCTACCAGGAAGTAGGACTGATAGGCTGCATCAAGGATTGCCACTCTGCTGGACTACTTCCCTAAAGGAATTGCTGCTCTGCTGTCCTGACCTGCTGCCAACTGTGACTCCAAGGGCAAGTCTACTGGGCTCCTGATCTGAGCCTCAGGGATATTAAAGGCTCCCCGACATCCTGCACCAGCCCCTGGACCCAGCTTCAGTGAGCTCCTGACCCACAACTGGTGCCCTTCAGGTCCTGAACCCTTGGTGTGGCTCAAGGGAGCAGAATTCAAGCTTTTGGGCCTGTTGCTTCTGCAAACGGACCGGTTCGCTCCGGGACCTCGCTGCTCACAACGCAATTTAGGGCGAAGCTCCAGCAGTCACGTCTTGCACTTCAGTATCGATCGCTAATGGGGGTGGCGCTAATGGAAAGCCCAGCAATGCCCGCCCACGACGTGGGCCAGTTCTTCGTGCCAGGCTTACAGCCTCCCGCAACACTCTCCCTGCTCCTAGTGGCCCCCTCCATCGCAAACGGGACTCTTGGCACGGATTTGAGAAGGTAAACTTCTGCAGGCCCAACCTGGTGTCTGTGGCTGACCATGCCCCATCGCGTTCAACCTGAAAGTGTTACTTTGAACTGGTCTAGTACAACCGAATATCCCTAGTTTGTGCTTTGTGCTTTTTGGTGCTGTTTTCACTAAAATCTTTAAAAGTTCATAACTCTGGTTCTACTGATAGGATTTTTGTTGTTTTGGTGGTGTTTTATTTATTAAATTTGCTCCGTTTTTTCTAGCTTGGTGTGGAATCTTGTGTGCGTGGTGTTTTATTTTCACTTTATTACTGTTTGAAGAGTTGCACAAATACTTTACACATTGTCTCTAAGTTAAGCCGTATGGATTGGTGACAAGCTACCAGAGGGTTTAACATTGATCAATGTAGGGTTGACTTGTGCCTCACCCTGACAAGGATGGTGTTTGCTGCTTGACCTGTACTCCCACCCCAGTTAACTAACAACCCAATATCTCACAAACACCAAGTGATACAAATATAGAAATTCTTTCTAAAAGCCCATGCTCCTGCTAGAACATATGCCAAATAACTTCCAGTAGTCTCGATGCATCCATGTGCAGATAAAAATAATTTGCTTTTGAAAAAAGAAAAAAACTCTAATTATAGCTGTGTCAAATGTAAAATGAAGTGTTTTATAAGTGTGGTTCTCCCTGTTTTCTAGTTATTCTGTTCTTCACAATTAATTTAAAACCTTCTGAAAATCGTTCGATTTAGGATGTGTATTATCAAATGCCAGACCTAATTAATCCAAAATACTGTGTTTGAAAAGCAAGAATATGGTAAGTATTGTGCCAGGAAGTGTTTTCTACTAAACACCACTGGGTATGGGCTCCCAAGCAGCAAGGTCAAGCCACTGCCTAATGTACTATATAATAGAGAAATGCCAATGCTGCCTATCTCAATTCACTGTCTGTTTTTCATCTCACCTTTGACTGGAACATAAAGTGAGGGGACCTTAGTTTCTTGAATCAATCCTATGTTGTATTTTGATCATTTTTATCAATTTTTTACATTTCAAAAAGAACTTATGGCATACAATATATGAAAAAACATTCTGTACAATAAAACATTCCCCTCCAAACAATCACACTCACTATCACTACAGATCTCAGTCAAGCACTCTCAGACATACTTACAATTATACCATTCCTATTTACATCATTAATCAAATTATTTCAAAACAAACTTTTTTTATATAGCCATTGATTATAATGTAAACATGACTCTATAATCTACAAAATTCCATTCATTAGTTGATGTTCTTATGGCTTTGAAAACACAAGGTCTACGCATTTCAAACTCTTCTTATTGTGGAGTTCTCATCAGGACCACACACTGTAAATGAAGAGGGGAGACCTGTATTAGGTGTGTGCTTCTAACCATATTGGGATTGACTAGATGGCTCAACATCCACCTACATGCATCTTACCTCCATATTTTGAAACAAATAAATTGTAGTGTTCCTCAGACCCACGACGCGGGACAACCTAAATGACATGAAACACAGGGCTCAGCCGAGCTGTACCAACACATATTCCTTAGGACAAAGCGTTAAAGAATCAAGCACTACTCACTGTTTCGTCATGATATTAACACACACACTCTACCCTGTAACAGAACATGGGGAATGTGGTTAGGGGAACTTATCTACTGAGGTGATCTCTTATTGGGTTTCATAAGCTTTCTGTCTGCATTTTAAATCAATTCTTACCTACTAGTTTTCTTATTCAGTAGGTGTGGGTAGAAGGGATTTGTTTGTATCGATGGGGCCCCTGAAAGAACAAACAAAGGTTTGTGTCAACCAGAATAGCATTGCGCTCGATAATGTAATTGTGACTGTTTCTGGCTTCAACCGGAGAAGTTAGGGATAAATGCGATAGCATTGTGCTCGGTAATATATTTAAGAATGCTTCTGGCATCTCTCTCCAATAATCCTGAGTGTGACCCGGGGATTCGTCGGGTAAGTTAAGAAAAGGTCTTGAGCGTAATTCGGAGCTCAGTCCTAGCGCTTACCTTAGTCACGGGCAGCTTTCGATGTACGCCGGCTCCTGCAGCTCAATTCTAGCGCGGCCACTTGTTCCGGCTTAGACGTGCCGGGCTTTGGTATATCCGGGTCTTCCGGGTCGCGCCATCTTAGAATGTGTAGTTTTTATGTTGTTACAATTTATTTGTTGTAGCAGGTCCCTATGTGTGATGTTCAGTGGATTATACGCGCTAGTGAATAATTGTCTAGTATTATAAGCTCGGTTTACCGACTTATTCGATATGTCATTACATTTCATGGGCGCCATCTTGTAGTGTATAAGGGGTGAATGGTGGTCATTATTTTGGATTCATTTCTGGTAACTAGAATATGCAGTGCAAGGTGGTTAGAAGTCTCTTCCTCATGAGTCCCTGTTGTAGATTCAGTTCAATCTTGAAGTGGTCATTCTTAGCATGCAGTGATGTTATTAGTGTGTTCCTCAGTCCTTTTTGTACTTATCATAGTTTGACATCAGTTATGGTCCATAGGGCTTTATGTGTTATTATCACAAAATTCATTCCATGTGGCTAGGTGTCTCTCTTTAGGATAATTTGTACATTTCAGAAAGTTTGTTTAACCCTTCTATCGCTGAATTAAATTTGACAATCATCATTGCCTCATGTCTTGACAGTTTTGCCTCCAGATCGCCTCCTCTCTTGTCCTGCTCCACTTTGGCAATCACTGTCCATCGTAACTCAGTTTCTGTATGGTTCTTGAGTTGCCAATGATGTACCAAGGGTGCATTGGGGACCTTCCGTTTTATTCTCGATTTATGCTGTTGAATTCTTGTTTTGATTTCCTGATCGGTTTTGCCAATGTAAAGCAAATCACACGGGCATTTCACTCCGTATATCACGTAGCGTGACTTACAATTAGTGAATGCTTCATGCTTCCATGTGATTTCCTTATGTTTGAAAATAGTGCCTTCTTCAGTGGTCGCACAACAATTGCAGCTGCCACATTTGTGGTGGCCTTGGATCGGTGGCAACCCAATCATGGTTCTTAGGGTCACTTGTTCTCTGGCAGGCATTGACGCTCTTACGAGTTTGTTTGCTATACTGGATTCTTTACGAAAAGCAAATAGAGGTGGTTTGGTGAATTCTTCATTTAGATTCTTTATCAAATGCCAGTTGCTATTGACTACCTTCTTTAGCATGTTTGAGTTGGGGCAATATGTTGTTTCAAGTACCATTTGGTCTATTTTGTTGCTTAGCCTTCTTCTTCAAAAGGCATTCCCGTGGTGTCCACCACGCTCGTTTCATACACCGTCTGAGCAATTTTTTGGGGTATCCACGCTCAATCAAATTTGCAGTCAGCTTCTCAGAATGTTTAATGAATTCAGTTTTTTGTTGGCAATTCCTATGAATCCGTAGGTATTGCCCGTATGGAAGGTTCTCCTTTAGGCTGCGGGGGTGATTGCTAGAAAAGTGTAGTGATCTGTTCCGATCTGTTTCTTTTTTGAAGAGAGTTGTCATTAAACCTCCTTCCTCTGATGGATAGATCTCAACGTCAAGGAAAGGCATTTTGCTCCTGGAGTAATTGAGGCTGAATTTGATTTCATGTGTTCTATTATTCAACCATCCGTGGAAGTTTATTAGTTAATCTTCTGGGCCTGTCCACACAAAGAAGACATCGTTGATGTAACGATTCCAATTTTTGATCCATCCTTCTTCCGCACTCTCCAGACTTCCTCCGGTGTCCACGCACACCACGTTGCGTGTTCTGGGGCTCCTTATTGGGCGGCAGCTCATGACATCACTGGAGGGGGCGGCATCTTCCCAGTTAAAGGGACTGTCCTCGTAAGCATACAGCTCCGTACTTGATCCGGCCAAGTATCTTCTGGCGAGAAGAAAACACAGGGGTTGAAAGTTCCCGGGCTTCCCACCAGTCACCCCATTGGTCTGCTGATTCCCCGCTGCCCTCGTGACAACCATGTAAGAAAGTCATTGCAGAACCTGATGGATTGAATCTGGATTTCTAGACCTTTATACCCTAGTGGGTTACTTCCGGTCACAGATTTAACACAGGTACAAAGTTTACTTGTAGAGATGGAAGCATCGGTGTTTCCAGGGAAGAAGCTTAGGCATGGTCCTTAGGAAGATAGTAAGCACCCTCAAAGTTTAAATTTTATTAGCATTCCCAGTTGTTTTTCACTCACAGTTTAGATATCTACACTTAATTGGCTGGTTGTAATTGTATGAATTGGGAGTGAACACATCCCGTATTTTTGGTATATGTAGGGCAAGGGATTTTCCTAGTGCAAAAAAGAGGGAAAAGGTTATTCTGTTAATGAATATTTTCTTAAAAATTTACTTTTGTTGATTGCCCACTGTCCAGACACTGCATAAATAGGTGCAAACTAGCAGTATTATGCATGGAAATGGGGACATGTGTACTTGTGATTTTAGTGATGCAAGTAAAGTAAAAAATATTTGCAAAGAGATAAATCAGAGATTTCCCTAAAATGTGAATTAATCTGCTCCACTGTACTTCAGTGCCTCATTGCACGTGTTTCAATGCACTGTTAATACTATTTACTCATGCAGCCGTAGATTCTGTAGTTACTTGTTCTCCAGCTAAGCAGGTTTAATTTCAATTATAAGCTTAAGTGTGCTCAGACCTCTTGCTTACTGCAACAATCCCCAGAGATGCAGGAGGAAGAGACTGAATTATTTCCTTGAGATAACAAAATGTAGCATTGGCGGCGGCAGACTTTAGGTCCTGAAAGGGGTGATTCAATGTCTCCGTTAACTCCAGGGAAGGGTCCCCACCCACTCCTGGCAAAGCGCCAGCTTTCGCAACTTCCAGGACCCTTATTACAGATTGGGCGCCTGCACTTTGTGCAGCTTTCAATGGTGCGCCAGTCAAACTGCGTCAGTGCATCCTATCACAATGAATGCATGGCTCCCAGTGGAAGTGGCAACCCGCACCTGCACTGGGATAGAACATATTGGCACAGGGTGCACCGATGTTTGAAGATGCTTGACCACCTTTCACTATGCAGGCAGCAATCACCCTGCATGTAAAAGATTGGGAGAGATCTCCCTGCGGCTAGGGGCAGACAGTGATGCGTGTTGGCTGCCAGGGTGGGGTGAGGGTGTGTCTTACAAGCCACTTTCCCCCTTCGCTCGGGTACCCTCGGAGGTGGACAGCCAGTGCATCTTGACACTTTTTCCCCTCTGTGTCCATGTCTACAATAAGGCCCCGTCAAAATGCTTCATCGTTTGCATGAGGCCGCACCCCATGCAAATAAGGGAACAACCTCTTGTACCTTCGCTGGCGCAAAATATGCGCCGTTGCAATTCGTATTATTAAAAAAGCTACACAAGCTCTTGCTTCCCCTTTTATAATGCCAAAGTGATCTGTAAGCATAAGAATCAGACTTAAATGCCTGTTGCGCCCCCGTGGAACTCTTTGTAATACGGACCCAGGTAAACCCCTGACTTTGTCTTTTTTTATAAAAAAAAATGTATCCTAGTGAACAGCAGGCATCCGTCAGGTACAAAAGGGATTTTTGCCTGATAGTTTAGAGTGAAGTGAGGGAGATTAAAGGTCTCAACAGTAGTTGGTAGTTAGTGAGTAATGGCTCCAGTTGTGTGTAATGTTGAAGGTGGAGGCGAGAGGTGGTGCGAGCTATGTAGTAAGTGGCAGTAGGTCCATGCTAGAGCAAGTAATTATCAGTCAGTGGCGCTTAGAATACTTCTCTATGACCTGTGATGGGGCTTTTATATGACTTGTGGTAATGGTAACTCGATCAGAAGCTTCAGTAGCAATGGCGGAGTGAAATATCTATGTGATGGTGTAGGGTTGGTGAGTGTTAGACATGGGGGTCACTAGTTGGCTGAGGTAGGTACCTTAGGCCAAATAGGGACCCTTGCTTCCACGTCGGGTAAAGGAAGGACACCTTCTCAGATAGCCCTCGCTCACCCCCTCGGTAGCTTGGCACGAGCAGCTTATCTTCAAGGCAAGTGTGTAAAGTATTTGCAACCACACGCTCAGTGACCCAATGATGACAGTACAAATGGACTCCACACGAGTTTATTGGTGCAAGCATGTAAGGCGCCACAGGCAATGTCACATTTGAGGGTTGAAGCGCCTTCTTGTTGATTGATAAAATGGCAATTTATGGGTCTTTATTGTACTTTGATTCAGGCATTTGCCTTACCTCACATGACAGGGGTGCCGGACCTCTGGCCACTCCTCTGCCTAATCCCCAGCAGACATGTCCGATGTTTTTATGAGGGCCTGTGTCAAAGCTATCATGCAGAGCCCTACAAAGCACCAGTGTCTTTTTCCTAAGTTGTAAAAAATATCCTCCAGGGAAAAAGAAAGCACAACCGCACCAGCATCTGTCAGGGAGAGTGCCTACCACATCATTACTAAACAAGGCAGGCTTGCTTTAAAATCGATAGATTATTTTTGCTGCACAACCATAGGGCCCTGAAAAAGCATGGTACCTGGGTAATAATGTCCCTTCTGCCCCAACCCTTCTGGCGCCCCTGATCCATGGCATTCTAATAAAGAACGAGAGTGCTAACATTTCATACAATTTGCAGAACAAAGTTATGTAGTTGCTGTGAAATCGCACCGTTTGGTATGCAGCAGTATGGGGAACTGACTAGCTGAATATGCTTTTATTTTTGCCAATGCTTACTTGGAGCCGTTTCCTAAAAATTAGGTTAATAATCGGTTTTCAGTGAATTGCGGATTCTTGTAGTTGCAGTTATATAACACTAAGGCAGTGATCTACCACATGTGGATAATGTCCCATTTCAGCATGTATTTGCTTTTCCCCTTTTCCTTCTGTATATCCCCAGCATGTCACTTTAACAAAAATATTTTAAGTAATGGCATTTTTTTCAACCTTACACTGAAATGTATTAGAACAATATCACTGTCCATACAGCTCAATCTATTTTTTCTTTAATGAAGACAAAGCCAGATTTTTGTATTGGGTGCGTGGCATTTTAATGGACGGGGAAGGTGACCTTATTTAAAGTCTATATAAAGTATTTGGCTTGGTGGGAGAGTGAAAATGATTAAGGGATGGGGTCACAAGCTCCAGATACATCTTAGGTGAGATGTATACCAAAACCTTCTCTTCTCTGCCTGGCCATAATGTTCCCTGTATCTCCTATCCCAGAACTTTCCCCAGTGCACCTGATCAACTTTCATCAAGCCCAATCTCAAATCTCCTTCCCCTTACTGTGTTTGCAGCCTAGGAGAGTTTAGCTTGCTCACTCCGGAACTAATTAAAAGATCTCTAGTGACGGCCAAATCTGGCTATCCTTTGGATTTATGTCCTCCCAGAATCGCAGCACTACTTTCTAACCAGTTAACCCCTGCTTTATGCTTCTTGTTTAATTCATCAATAAAATCAGGGAAAATCCCGTTGATCTGGAAGACTGTGCTGGTTTTGCCTATGCAAAAGCAGTCCAATCTCACATCCACAACCTTACAAACTATCGGCTCATCTTGCTGCTCCCTTTATTGGGCAAATTGCTGGAAGGCCAAATTAGCAAGCAACTTTTGGATTACTTAGAAGATAATATGATCTTGGACCGATCACAATCTGGGTTCGGATCCTGACTCAGCCGGAGACCGTATTAGTGGCAGTCATAGATCACATAAATGTACCTCTTGATGCTGATACACCATCTATGCTTGTGCTGTTGGATTCATCTGCAGCGTTCGACACAGTGTCCCATCCCAGGCTACTTCAAAAGTTGGATGAATGTATGGGACAACCCTAAGATGGTGCTGAGATTTTTTTTTTAAACTGAACCCAAACCATCTCTCTGGGCTCTTTTAAATCCTCCATTATGACGATTGACAAGGTTGTGCCCCTGGGCTCATGTCTAAGCCCTATGCTTTTCAACATCTATGTTGCCCCCCTTGCCAAGATCGTAAAATCTTTTGGCTTTGAAATTCTGTCCTGTGCTGTTGACACACAGGTGCTCATCTCTTTCGACAAAGCCCTTTTTAAGGTAAAACTATGTTTCGCAACAGGGATGAAAGCGATTGCAGCTTAGATGTCTACCAACTGCCTACAATTGAATGCAGTAAAAACTGAGATTATGCTGTTGGGTAAGGCCCAACTGGTTTGGTGGCCGACTAATGGCCTGCAGAACTTGACTCGTCACCAATACCAAACAGGTAGTTAGGAACCTTGGTGTCCATGTAGACCAGACCCTAACAATGAAAGAGCAGGTTCTGGCACGGAGCCAGAAAGAGGGAACTGCTCTCAACTGTATCACATCCTATCTTCAAAATAGAACTATTGTCTTTCTCATCCAAACCATACTTCACAAAAGCAGGGGTCCCTCAAGGCTCTATCATCTCACTGATGCTTTTCAACATCTACATGAAGTCATTACCAGCACTGATCAATCAATCATTTTCACCTCACATGCTATAACTATGCATATGACACATAAATACTTCTTAAACTGGAAAGCGATAAAGACATTGGAAAATCACAATTTAGTGGTGATTAGTGGATGATTAGTGGATGACATGGAGCCATCTCAGATTGAATGCTTCCAAAAAACGGAAATACACACATGTTCCAATTGAAAAATGATTTATGACCCGCTCGCCGAATGGCCTGGCGATCTGGGATCACTGACTAAAGTATATAAGGAAGTAAGAAACCTCTGAATTACCATGGACTCCAAGCTATCAATGAATGGCCCAGTGGACACACTAGCAAGATCAAGCTTCATTACTATAAAAACTCCAACGCATCTTCCCCCACCTGGGATTTCCACACAAGGTCCAGGCTACTATCTCTCTTATTCTGTTTAAAGTCTATTACGCCAACAGATTCTACCACAGATCATCTTTAACAACTATAAAAAGACTACAGCAGATTCAGAACTATGCTGCAAGACTATTCTTACAATTAAAGCCACATACCCACATATCCCCTGCCTTGGAGGCCCTACATTGGTTACGGGTTGCCAGAAGATTCAAATTCAAGCTTCTTTGTATCACCTTCAAAGCAACACAGGGAACAGGGCCGCTCTTCATCCCGAAGGAAATCACCAAATAGATTCAACAAAGGAACCTCTGCAATAGATTGCCACCTTGCCTTAAAATCCCAACATAGAAGAGAAAAACCATAGTTGGCACCTCCTTCTCCTGTTCAAGCAGCCAAGCTATGGAACTCTTTACCCCTGAACATAAGATCCGCAGATTACTACCTCATCTTCTTAAGACTACTCCAGGGTTGGCTCTTCTCCACATAACCACCATACTCAAACATAAATATATAGCATATCCCTGTGTATATCCGCATTTATTTGGAATATATATGCGCACCTAGATCGGTGCATTCCTTTTTATAAATGTTTATAATAATCATTTTTATAAATGTATTGAAATTCGTTAGTTCTGCTTAACAAATGTACATACTACTTATGGTTATGTTATTCTGTGTCTAACATGTATATAGGTCACTGCATAAATAAGTACATTTTTATCATAACTATTCATCTACAATTGCTTTACTGTTGAATTAAATAAAAATATATTATAAAAACAAATGAATTAGCTTACAGTATAGCAACACTGGAAAGTCTGAGTTGATTAAATACAACTTAAATCTAGAAAAATTGCTTTCCTTATACAAATAAACCTTCCATGCACGTTTGTATTCTTATATTTATTACTTTGCTCCTAATTCAGCATCTCCAATGCACCTTATACCTCTCTAAATATATGCTCTACCTCCGCTCTCTGACTCATCCCAAATATCATTTTACTACTACTCTAATGAACTACTCTATTTCTCACCCTATACCTCTCTCAATGTACTCCATTCTATTACTATGATCCCCAGAAGAACACTTTCTAGGCTCTTCCCTTGTCTACCCTCCTTACATCATCTCAAACCTCTTTTACAGTTCAGATCTCTCAAACAAGCCTTTCTAAACTTCCCTCTGACTCTTCGCTCCTCTTCTGCTCATCCCAAACCTCCTCCTGCTTCTATGATCTCCAAATAGACACTTTCTAGACCCTTTCCTCTTTTATTCCTACACTATCCTTTTCAATCCAACTAAGAAACTTGCATGTCTGCCGCTCAAATTAATTTTAGATTTCCCTTTACTGATTCACCACTAATAGTGTTTGAGTTCCGGAGTAGCATGCTACTTGCCAAAAAGTTCTTTGATGCCTCATCAAGGGTGGCAAGCGCTATATAAATGCAAACCCTTCCCTCTTCTCTCCCTCCACTATCCTTTTTTAATCCAATTAACAGATTCTCATGCCCATCTCCCAAAATAATTTCATATTTCCCTATACTAATTCAGCTCTAATCCTTTTTTGGGTTTCGAAGCAGCGTGCTACTCACCGAAAAGCACATCGACGCCTCATCATGGGTAGTAAGTGCTATGAAAATGCAATTACAATTACTGTTGGTGCATTTTTCCACATGATGCATCTGTTGAGGAAGGCTCTTACTTTTTCTTCCTCTTTTGGCGAGGAAAAGATTGGTTCAGAAACTCATTATAAACAGATTAGATTACGGCAACACTTTAATTGCTTCTGCAAATGAGACTTTACTTTCAAAACTTTAAGTTGTACAAAACACAACAACCCATCTCATTTGCAGTCTTCCCTCTGATACTGCTTCCACTCCTCTTCTAAGATCTTAGGATTGGTTGCCTATAAGGAAGAGAATCATTTCCAAAATGCACTGCTTTACTCACAAGTCGCTAACAGTGAAAGGTCCCAAGTACCTCATCCAGAAGCTTAAACGTTATTGACCAGTTAGACCTTTTAGATCCAGCGACAAAGCCTTGCTCACTGTCCTGTGCATCAGAAAGGCTGGAGCGAGGGGCTCGTGTTTTTCCATCTGGCCCTCTCTTACTGGAATGACCTGCCTTACTACATTTGTTGTAAATTCAAAAAGATGCTCAAGACAGTGCTTTTCGTGCTGGCGATTTCCTTCAGTGCTGAGATACCCCTCCCAGGGTGATTAGTGTGTGATGTTAAAAATCATATTAGCATAACGTAACATCAAACTAAATCATATTAACTTTAAATATTGGTAATTAGCACGCATTGAAAATTAACAAACTCCACAATTTTAGATTGAGCCTACAATACAGGGCACCTGCCTGGTTGTGAAAGACAAACTGTGGGCTGACAAGGGCATACATAGGCTGGGAGCCCGCCCATTTTTTGATTGGATTTCCTTTCATTCTTATTTTCCTGCTTCTTATTTGTGTCTCAACTTGTCAGGCTAGCTTCTGAGCTTGCACTGCTTACTTTTCAGGCACTACTTTTTTTCTTTTTGGTTAAGCAATTCACTAGAGTGCTTGTGTTATCCAGCTGTCTTCTTAGTGTAAGTAAGTAAACTTTATTGTTTAGTCAACAAGAACCACAACTGTGTTCAAATAGTAAATAAATATGAAGTTAAAACGGAATAGAGTTGCATTGTACCATTTTCCTTTCGTGTTAGATGGGGTCAATTTGCTGATCTTTTACTGTTCTGTGGACTTGCAGATAATTGTTTGTGGTTGATTCAACTGGAAAAGCTCATCATATTTTCCAATGATTCACTCTAGCGTAACTTGGTGTTAATCCTTTCCCTGACCAGTGACCCAAAGACCACCATGGACCGGTTCCAAAGATGCAGGAAAGACGTGGCTGTCTGGATGAACAACAAGTGTGTGAAGCTCCACACAAACAAGACAGATGTACTCCTGTATACCCTCTGGAACAACGAACGGTGGCCATCTGAGGTGTGCCCAACCCCCAAACCCACCGAACACACCTGCAACCTTGGCATTATCCTCAACAGCCAGCTATCCATGAAGATGCAGGTCAGCTCGGTCTCCTCTGTTTGCTTTCTCACCCCCCGAATGCTCAGGAAAGTAATCAGATGGCTCCCACCCAACACCAGGCGAAACAATCATGCAAGCACTCATCACCAGCTGATTAGACTACAGTAACTCCCTCTAGGTAGGAATCACCGCCCAACTCATGACTAAAGTCTGGACTATCCAGAACACAGGAGCCAGACTCATCCTCGACCTTCCCAGATGAACGCAAAACGCTCACCTCAAGAAACTCCACTGGCTACCAGTCGCTAAGAGATGCCTGTTCCAGCTGCTCACCCACACCTACAAGGCACTACACAACGAAAGATCGGTGTGCCTAACTAATTGAATGAATTTACACCAACCTACTAGGAAACTCTGCTCCAAATCCCTCACCTTAGCAGCCACCTGACGCATCCACCGGGCGAACCGTGGAGGCTGCTGCTTCTTTCACCTGGCTGCCAAGGCCTGGAACAACCTCCCCCTGTAACTCAGAGCCTCACCTTCGCTCTAGCAGTTCAGGAAGGACCTCAAGACCTGGATGTTTGACCAGAAGACCCTCACGGTTGATGCAGCCTAACTTTGCAAATCCTCAAATCTTGATTGATTATATCCCATTAGTAACATTTCCAAGAATTAATAACCCCTTCGATGCTCATGACGGAACGGTTCCGTCATGAGGCACAGTGGAGCTGTGCTGATGATGGAACCTTTCCGTCATGACCACACCCATTATCATTGATCCTCAGCACCGGAGGGGAATATGTCCAGCAGCGATGAGGTTAAGAAACGATGTGCTGGGTTAATATAGCTACACCCACCACCGTAGCCCTTGTTGATAGATAAAATCCCAGGACATGTTTAACCGCTGCGGTTTGATTAGGTGGGCGGGGCCGCGGCGGCCAACGGACGTGCGCAGCACTGCGAAGGTTGTGCTCGCGACAGCCGTTGGCCGACAGGCACATAGAAGGGGTTAATGTGCACAGGCCCCCACGCCCCCCAAGGTCTGTCTTTAAAATATTGTGCATGATCCTATTCCCTATTTAGGTTTGTCAGCCCCAGACCTGCAGTCCAATCTGTGCTGGCGAAATAGTGAGCTATCAGTTTTTGGGCTTGGTTTTAGAAGGAGGTAGATATGAATGGTGGGCAAATTTGGAACTTGAATTAATTGCTGAATTTTGCATGTCTCGCCAGGACCCATGGTGGGGAGTGCGCAAAACCTAGTGTGGCGGTTCCTGGCATGTGCGCTCTCCGTGAGCAAGAAAGGTCGGCTTGAGCAGCTCTCTCCACTGAGTGTCTAATTTAGGGCAGCAACATAGCAAGTGCAGCCATGATTCATGCCTGTAACTACACAGCCTGTTTTCCATTGGTCCGCTTTGGCCGGCCCACGCTGGATTGTAGTCTCTTATTGGTAGCGTTAAAAGTCGCATGAACAGGATCTTTCTGCATGTTTGCTCATTTTTGGCTTGCACAAGTATGGTTGCAGCTTCCCTGCCAGGTAGGAGGAGTTCAAGGTCTGAGCTCACTTGAGAATTTCTTCAGTTGACTTTTTTTTTTTTACTTTTTTCCATGCCGTGTGTGATGTATCTCCTGATCGTAAGGCCGAGTCCTCTACTTGAAGGGATTCAATAGTGCCTTTTAGATTATTAGACCACAGGTTGGCTGGGCTCTCAAAAATAAATTTCAGGTGGACCTTTTGTAAGTTTGTAGAAGCCTTTGTTGCACTGATGTAATATTTTAGCGCGGAGGCTTTGCATTCTAGATGTTGGTTCGCAAGGTCATATTCCAGTCTTAATCTTGATCCATGTGTGTCATGGCTACTGGAATATCTTCCTGTAAGCGGTGCAGTGAATTAGCTTCAAGACAAGCTAATGCTCCTGGATAGGCATGGGTCCCATTCCACAAAGCTGGAGGGAGGGTTGCATTCATGACCCTGAGCATTGGAGCGGCAGAGTCACTTCTAAGTAGTGAATTCAGTTGATTAATTCTGTGAATGCCTGCAGCTCCGTTCTTTTTCAGAGATTTCCCATGAGCCGTGGGTTTGCTATTTTCACTGATTCAGACACCAAAATAGTTGTATTTTCTTGCGGTGTTGATGATCCCGCTATCCAGGTGCCAGGTCAAATTGTATTTTATTTTGAGGTCTTCCATATATGACAACCATAGTCTTGTCTTGGGTTACCTGGAGGCCACGCCCCCTCTGTGTTGCGCTCACTCGTGTGTCTTTCCCCGTTGCCCAGGGGCGGCTCTAGGCTCATGGTGGCCCTGGGCAGGGAGCGTAGGTAGGGGGCCCCGGAAGAGGGGGTCCCGGCGGGGCGGAGCGGGAGACCAGTGAAGAGGGGTAGGGTCAGGGTGTTTGGAAGTGGAACAGAGCCGGAGGCCGCCAAATCCCTGCCAGGGGCCGCCACGCAAATATGTATCCACCCTCAGAGGATTATTATATTATGGATATATATTGGTGTGGTGGCCCCTGGCGTTTGGTGGCCCTGTGCAGGTGCACAGCTTGCACATGCCTAAGGCCGGCCCTGCGTTGCCTTCTCACCTATGTGCGTCTTCCGCAATTCTACGTTGGTATGGCGCCAGTCACTGCCCTCTGCGTTGCTTCCATCCTCCCCACCCTCCGTGTTGCTTCTCCCCACCAGCGTTCTCCTTCTCTGTTATCAGTTGCTTCTCCTCCATCTTGTGCGCCTCTCGCCTTCGATGTTACTCCCTTCTTTTGACTAGCTCTCCCTATAACCTTTCCTTTAAAGCCCTGTTTCCCTTCCCCTGTCACTGACCTCTTTTCTTGCTGTATTTCAAAGTGCCAGCATGGTACACAGATTCGCAGGCGGAATGTATTTAGATATACGGGAACATATTTTATTTAATCCCCTAAAATAATAATGTCAAACAAACACTATGCATTACAAAGTATCAACTGAGGATTGTGGGTCTTTGATAGCTGCAATTGAAATGCAAAGTGAAATAAAGAAATGTAATCCTGTTTCTGTTCAAATTCATACACTGCATATAATAAAGCCCTTCTTTTCTCCTATGTCTCAAAGCTAAAACTTTAAAAGTGAAGGAATTAGCATTTAGTAAAAGACATTAACCATTTTCTTAAATTGATAACTCCTCCGTGGGTGTTTGTTTAGGGAACAGTCATACTAGTCAACGATTGAAGAAATTGTTGGCAGTTATTTCAGAAGCACAAAGGTTACACAATATAATTTACTTTTTACAGACTGAAATAAAACTTTTAAGACGTAAGTGTGTGACTAGCCGATGAGTGAAGCATGAGTTTGAGGCATTCGCAAATCAGCTGATCAGAAATAACGTTTTCTTTTCTTACAGTTTATTGTATCGGCTTTTCAGGGGGTTCCTAAATAACCAGGCTGGTGCGAGTGGAACTAGGAACCAGAAGCAGCACCCCTGGCAAAAAAGTCCTCGGCAAGTTAGATCCCTCAACCTTCTGAGTGGGGTAAATCAAGTACCCTAGAGTGTTTTTAGCGCTCTTAAACAATTTTTTTTTACCAGTCTCACAATACACTGAGATTCACACACTAGCCCAACAGTCTTCAGGAAGGTTTGCCTCTCTAGAACAGGTTAGGAAAAATGAGGCCAGCAGTGCAGCTTACAACAGAATGCTTCAAATATATGGTGCACAAAGCCTTAGGTCATACAGGTGGGTCTGAAGGGAACCAAAATAATTATTACAGTACTTTGTCTGCCGCAGTGCTAAGGAGTATTATTTTACAAAAGTAGCTAATCATTCATATGAGAAAATTGCATGACCAACACAAAACACTGTTTCCACAACAGCAATCTGGCAGACATCTAGCTGCAGATTCCTTATCTTAGGATCCTACCCAGACACCAGACTGGATCTGGAGTTTTTTTCAGAAGTACCTCTGCATGCCGGTAGAGGGCATCAAGTGACTCCTAAGCCACATCGACCCCCAGACGTGTCTTCAATGGAGCCCATATAAGCCCTTCCGCTACGCACTGACGTCAGTTCCTTCTTTTCTGCACTAATGCACGGGTCCACACTGCAGTATCTCTGCCAATGTTCGGCCTCCTTGACATTTTCTCATCAAGCTTTGTGAGTCCTGTTGAATATAAATGTCCGCCACGGATCCTGACTCCGTTTGCATGTGGTGTCTGGGTGAGCACCCCACTTTGACGAGTGTGACTCTTTCAACCGCTCCAGTCGAAAGTGCGCAGGAAACTTGGCATGAAGTTCCTGGCGGCTTGGATGTCAGTCTTTGAAGTCTTCTCATCTTCGTTAGGCCCCTATGCTTTCTAGCGACCTACTACACATCCATTCTAGGAGCTGTTCCAGCGGGCGTCATTCACCTTCGACATTGCTGGGGGTATTTCATTACTTTTTCTTGGGGCATATCCTATCTTTCCTCAAGTTTCCATGAAGCATTGGTCAGGTTTCTTACCTGTTTCTTCTTCTTCCATAATTTGTGTGATTGTCATAATCAACTATCTGTTGCCCTTAGCTCCGCCGGCCCTTCTTTTCCCCTGGCAGTCTTCTTCTTTCATGGTGGGCATTCCACATGCTGTTTATTCTTTGCTTCTCCTACTACTGCCTGTTGGCATCGTTCCTCGGTTGTTGGCATTTGTTCTTGTACGGTTGGCCTTGTTTTTCTGTAGTAGGCAATGTCTTCCACTTCCTACTCTTATGTGGCACTGTTATAGTTCCCTAGCTTGTGTTTCTGTCTCCACCTCTGTTCTGTTGTTACCTCTTCTTTACAACGGTAAGATGTATTATCTCTGTCCTTCCTTGGTTACCTCTTTTCTTGGAGTGTCCATCGTTACTCCACGTCTCATCCTCCCGCTCACTGGCTGAGGACGTGGGCTACCTTTGGAGGAGTGGATATACTTTTGCTGTACCCTGTATGACCTGTGTGTCTATAGGAATGTATATGTTTTTTTCTATGCATATTTATCCTTATATACATTTATCTTTGGATGTCTCTGCATGTATGTACCTATCATTTGCAACAATCTCTTGTAGATGTATTTTACTTGAGATATATATATATATATATGTGTGTGTTTTACACATGTGGTCATCTGGCCTTCTATATAGTGTAGATTGCTGCATTTTATGTATTACGTACAACCTTCTTAGTGGCCTGGTTCAACCTTCTTGGTTACTTGTCTGCTTCCTTCCTTCTCTTTCCCTACTGGCTTTCCATGGTCCTTCTTGGAGATCAGTCCTTCGGTGAGCATCTTTGCTTCACCTATAATTTTTTGATAGTCTGGTCCCTTCTGTGTTTTGGACTGGCTTCTCCTATTAGGGGATCTTCGGTGATGTTAATTCGCAGACCCTGATTCTCTAACAATGCTATTGGGTGGGTATCTGATTCTAAGGTAAGGAATCTGTGGCTAGATGTCTCTATCAGATGGACACGTTACTAACCTTCAGTAATGCCCACTCTATGAACTGTGGGCCATGTGGCCTCCTAGATCCCCCTCGTTGCATTCTACTGTAGCTCTTTCAGTCTGTACTTGTTGATACAAGATTTTTTTCCCTTTTTGGCACACTTTTTCCTGAGAATATTTCTCTACATGGCTCTGCTTTGTTGGCGCGGAAATGGTCACAAAGAAACTGACATAATCGGGGAGTGGTTATATGGACTCGTTAACATAACATCTGGGAGTCAACTTTGCTGTGGAGTCGCTCTACACCTAACAACATGCAGAGGTAGTGCTGAAAAATTTTTTGGATCCAGTCTGCCTCCTGGTCAGGATGCCAAGATACTTAATCTGTGGCTAGATACTGTCTCTACCAGATAAGGCATTACCAAAGGTAAGTAACTTGTCTATCTGATAGAGACATCTAGCCCCAGATTCCTTAACTTAGAATAGAATATCTCCCCAGGTGTCAGACTGGATCCGGAAAATCATTTTTCCCCAGCAATACCTCTGCACATCGGGAGGTGGCGTTGCCCGGCTCCTTCCTGACATTGTCCACGGCTCCCACTGGCCCCGCCTGTTTGACCCTTCATCCTGGTGCTGGAGGACTTGTGCTTCAGGCAGCTCTCTGTGTAACTCCTGTTGCGTTGCATCCTCTCACTCGGGAGACTCGGTTGTTGGCGTCATATGGCTGCAATGCTTTTGCATCCGCCAGCTTAGGACTCTGGTCCCTCAACACGTTGTGTGTATTTGCTTGGGCTACATTTGCCCTTTGGGACGCTGTTGACCAGCTCCTCCCCTCCCCTCCTTGCCGCGGATCTTTCATGCTGATCTGGCCCGCCTAATCAGTGATGGCCATGATATGGCGCACTTTTCAATTCGGTCTGCCATGGACACCATGGACATTGTGGGTCGTCCTATGGCCAGGTCTGTTGCCATACGCCACCACGCGTGATTGCGTAATGGCGTTTTCCCAGAGCATGTTCAGGAGCGGCTTAAAAAGATATACCATTTAATGAGGTCACTCTTTTTGACGCCCATCTTGATTCGGCAGGCGTCGCCTGTATATGTATTTTTTTCTGTCATCCGTTGTGGGTCGCAGATGTTCTGGGCTGTGTGGCTGCTCAGCCATGTTGTTTATTTATTCTGGTACAGTTGGTTAAGCTGTGGTTACCTTTCTTTTGAGCCTCTGCCTATGAGCTTGTTTCAAGTGGGACCATTCTTTTGTAGGGTTGTGCCTTACCCTATGTGGGGTATTTGTTGGCAATCGTATTGCTACTCTTCTTTGCCCAGGAACTTTGGCGCACGCTGACTCTTCATACTGTTGTAGGATGTCTCCTCTGGTGAGTTCCATAGGATTGGTTTCTCTCCAAGGGTTACCATTGGCTGTCTACGGTTGGTCCATAATACATCCCCACCTCCGTATGGGGTTTTGTTACCCTGGCGTGTTCCTACAACCTCGCTGTGCACATCTTGCCTGTCTATGGGTGGACATCCACCCCTGGGGTCCCTTACTGTCCTGTGCATATTCCTAGTTATCAAGGAGTGGCTCTGGTCTATGCCTTTCTGTCTCTGGATCTGTGCTCCACCCCTGATGTTTTTCTGGGTGTGAGTTCTTACTCCCATTATGACACAGGTATTTAGAAGTTTTGTATAGTGCTAGCTGGACCCGGGGGTATCAGGGAGCTTCACAGCATATACAGTAATGAGCAAACGTATGATACAGGGGAATGGTAGAACATGAGGGTTCAAGCAGGGAAGGGAACAAGTGTGTGGGCGAAGGGGTAGAGGAGAAGAGGGTGCAGGCCAAGTCTGATGATCATCTGAGTGTAATAGACAATCAAACCGCTTATGCGTAAAAAATAAAATAAAATAAAAAAGTGAAAGTTTTCTTTATCCGAATCAGTGTCGTCAGTCACAAGGTTTGAGGCAAGGTGGAGTGCCGGCTAAGAAGCCACCGGTGCTCTATCGGTACGCTCGGGATCAGTCGAGGAAGAAGGCTTTGAGTAGGCTCTTGAGTTTTGGAAACAAGGGGGTTGCTCTGATGTGGGGGGGGGATGGAGTTCCAGATTTTTGGAACGTTACTGGCAAAAGATTTGGCTGAGGTTTTATGCTTGCAAATTCTTGGCGGGATGAGTAGTAGAGAGTTGGAGCTCCTGAGATTTCTTGACTGGCCTGCACTTTTGAATTTGTCGGCCAGGTATTCCGGTTTGCCTTTGTGCAGGGTTTTGTGAGTGAGGCAGGCTGTTCTGAAGCTGGCTTGCAACTCAACTGGGAGCCATCTGAATTCTCAGAGCTGGCGAAATGTGTTTGAATTTCTTAATTCCAGTGACCATTCTGGCAGCTGCATTGAGGGTTGTCTTCAGGTGGGCGAGGTGGGATTTTGCTATCCCAGTCAAGGTAGCGATCCCGTAGTCTATTCTGAAGAGGACCAGTGCTTGTGTGGCTTGTTGAAGGTCCTTGGGTGGGAGGAAGGGTTTAATTTTGTAAAGTAGTTTTAGGTTGAGAAAGGCAATTTTGGCAGATCTTGTGACGTGTTTCTTCATGTCCAATTTTGGGTCCAGGGTAATCCCTAGAGATTTTACTGAATCCGCTAAGGTGTGGTTGCCATTGAGGGCGTCAATGGCTTTGAGTCATTCTTCAATTTGTGGGTTTTCGTCTTTGTTGGAAATGAGGAGTATTTCCGTTTTTTCTTGGTTGATTTTCAGGTGATTGTTTGCGAGCCAGTGTTGGACCTCCTTGAGCGTGTTGTTAAGTCTCTGGATGTCGTCAATTGAGGTGGTTTCCAGATAGAGTTGCGTGTCGTCTGCATATAAATGAAAGGGGATGTTGGATTTCCTGAGTAGAGAGGTAAGGGGTTCCATGTAGATGTTGAAGAGCTGGGGGGAGAATACTGATCCTTGAGGAACACCTCTGATGACGGGGTGTAGGTCGGACTCAAAGTTTTTGATTTTTATTCTTTGTGAATGGTTGTGGAGAAAGAAGAGAACCAGTGGATGACCGTCTCTTGGAGACCAGCCCTTTCTTGTAGAACCTTTAAGTAACTTGTGGTCAACTGTATCAAATGCGGCCGATAAATCTAGGAGGATGAGCAGGCAGCATTGATCCCAGTCGAGTGACTTGAGTAGGCCGTCTCTGACATTGAGGATTGCTGATTCTGTACTGCATCCCTTTCTGAAGCCCGATTGATGGGGATCTAGTAGATTGATGTTATCCAGGTGCTGGGTCAACTGTGGGAGTACACATCTTTCCACGATTTTGGATAGAAAAGGTAGGTTCGATACAGGTCTGAAATTGTTCAGATCGTCCGTGTCTAGACCGTTTTTTTTTTTGCCGTGGAGAGACTTGTCCTACTTTGAGGCAGTCGGGTACGGTTCCGGAGCTCCGTGAACTGTTGATGATCTTGCACCATAGTGGGGCAAGGACGTGCTTCAGGTCTTTGGCCAGTTGAGGAGGTAGCTGAACCAGGGCGAGAGATGAGGGCTTGGCGTTGGAGATTAGTTTGACTATCTCTGCTTTCTGGATTGGAGAGAAGTGGGACCACTGTTTTGGAGAGTTCCGGTGGGTTCTAACAGGAGTTTTGGACGCTTTGATATCGTTGAAGGAGATGGGATTTGAACCAAGTGAGAGGTCAATCTTGGCGATATTGTCATTGAATAAGACTGCGAAGTTGTCGCATCGTTCTTTGGATGCCTGTACTGAGGAAGGTATGGGTTTGGAGGTTTGATGCCTTATGATATTGAAAAGCTCTTTGGGTCGTTTATTTTGCGTTTCCTAGCGCAGAGCAGAAGAAAGCTGACTTTTTGATCTTAATGTGATTTTTGTATATCCTGTGGGCTGTTTGGAGTTGATCTCGGTGGAGGGCGGAGGGATTATTTCTCCAGATTCTTTCTGCAGCTCTTAGCTGTCTTCTTTCTTCGTTGATGTCCGTGGTAAACCATGATCTGGAAGGGATGTTCCTGGATTTCTTTAGCTTCAGGGGGGTAATTTGATCCATGGTGAGTGTCCTATTGGAATTGTAAAGAGAGGTAAGTTCGGTAGTGGAGAGGTGGTCAGTGGAGGAGGGGAGCAGCGAGCAAATTCTTTCTTCTAGGTCAGCTCGCGGGATATGGGCTGTGTTCCTTACCCATTTGGGGGGGGGGATCCAGTTTGGGAGTTAGTTCTCTTTCACATCAACCATCCGATCATGACCGATCTATGTGATGATTGGACCAGTCAACAGGGAGGATGTGGTAGAAGGAAATTGCATTGCTTTCGGCTAGAATTGCCTCAAGGGTTGCGCCTCTATGGTGTGTTCTTCTGAGCAGTGTTGGGCCATATTGTTAGCTATCAATAATTTGTTTAGGGTTTGAATGAGCAGGTTTGTTGTTTCATTCCATCTTAGATTGAAATCGCCCAGAAATATGTTGTTTAGAGGTGCCAAGTGCGCAATGAGCAATCAGGTCGGAAAGGTGAACCCCAAATTCTGTGGAGTTGCCTGGGGGTGGTATAGTAGATGGCAAAGTGTAGGCCTGGTATCCTGTGTTTTGATATTGACTGAGAGACATTCAAAGGAGCTGTACAAACAATAAAATTAAATGAATTTGTACTTGTAAAGCGCACTTATACCCCAACCGGGGTTTCCTGGCTCTGTACGCATACCGCTGTGGAACCCTTCCTGGCTTTTCCCTGTGAAATGTCCACTCCTGGGCACCCCCAAGGTGAAGCCAGGCATCCCAGCGCTGTTGGGGCCGTTGTGGAGATTAAGCAAGCTATTGCCCAGAGTTGCAGAGTGGGACCCATGATTAGAATAGGCACAGAGGCGAGAATTATCAGGTCCAAGGAAATTGAGCCCAAGACCCGCTGAGGCGGGAATTGAACCCTGGTCCCGGGCCAGACCTCTGCATCAGGCTCTGCCGCTCTAACCATTGAGCCACACTTCTCCAAACAAGAGGGAGTTTCCATGATGGAGATGTTTTTCTTGTGGATGACTGCAATGCCCCCACCTCTTTTCCCTTGCCTGTCTTTGTTAATTATAGTGAATCCGGGAGGTACCAGCATGTCCATGCTGGGGTAGACGAGATTATTGAGCCAGGTCTCTGTTATGAATGCTATGCCTATGTCATGGGAGAGGATGACTTCCGCTAGATCGGTTGCATGTTTAGAGGCAGATCTGCAGTTTAGGAGCAAGCAGTTGATGGGGGGTTCTTCTTTGCACCTGATCTCACTGGACTGGACTCTAGTAAGGAAGGCTAGGTGGGCAGGGGGTCTGGGGATTCTCTGAGGGGGGGTGTTAATTTCTAAATCCCGTAATTACTTGGATCGCGGATTTAGGGAAGGAATTTGTCGGGGGTCGTAGAATGTGGCTAGGTGTGGCTTCCTGAGGGGAAAGTGAGGTAATTGCACTTCTAGCATAGCAACTATGCTTCCCCTTACTCGATGATCAGCGTCAAAGTCTAGGGGGGACTTGAGACTCTGTGGAGAGTGATACCTTGTCTAGACTGGGTTGGGTGAGATTAGATAGCTCTCTGGGAGGCTGAGTGGGCTTTCGGATCAAGGAAAGGTTGGATAGAATTTCATTCAGGCCTCGCATCAGGATTTCCAGCTGAGTTTCTAGGAGGGAGAGGCGTTGTGTCATGTTGTATAAAGAGGGAGGGAGGGTGTCTGTGGCAACACTGCCCTTGGGCGCGGGGGAAGGGACCAGAGGGCGTGGGAGGGTGACAGATGCAGCCTTGTGTTTTGGGGGAGGGGGATGTGTCCCTAACGTGATGGTAGTTAAAGGAGGGATGAGAGTCCTGGTCCTGATGAATATTAGGGGAGGGGCTGCCTGAATTGTTTTTGGTAGGGCTCAAGAGTATAGGGAGTGCTGCCTCATTACAGGTGACAGATCTCGTGTGGCGAGGGGACGGGGGAGGGCTGTGAGTGTGCTGAGCTGGAGGGAAATGCTCAATCCTGGATGTTGGGAGGGGAAAGATGGTGTGGCACGGGTTAGTGAGCTGTCTGAAGTAGGGGGAGTGGCGGTATTGGGAGGAATAGAGTTAGGATGAGGGCCTCTGGATGGCGGTGAAGTGGATCTCAAGGCAGCTGAGAAAGGGGTCCGATGCCTCCCCTGCCGTGGATGGCTCTCAGGGGGGGAGTGATGGGGTTGAACCGTATCGAGAGGTGATCATGGGGGCCTTCTTTAGTGAGAGGAAGACCTCAAGGTGAGTGCTCCTAGCCTGTATTAGGACTGTACCGTTCGAGAAGATGGTTATGGAGATATTGCCGCTCTTCGATTGGTGACTTGGGAGAGAGGTCGTCAGTTTGCTGCTGCGGAGGGTAGTGGTGGTTTTGGAGATGTTGAGATGCGTGTTGAGAGTGATGGGCCAAAAGTTGGGTCTATCAGTGTGGAAGATGAGGTAAATTTGTATTTGTCCTCTGGAGAAGCAGTGATAGGTTTCTGCGAATAGGGTCTCGGGATGTTGTCTGAGCAGTCTATGTTTGAAGAGTTTCTTCGCTTTACTTGAGAGTTTGGGGGGAAGTGATTGCGAAGGAGTTTTCACCATGAGGGATCAGGAAGTATGGAGCGAGCAGGGCGGCAGCCGGTTGCTGTCCGGTGGCATTTTTTCTGTGTAGTGAGGGAGTCGGTTTATTCCTGTGATTGATAAGATGAAGTGTTGTGCAGAGGAGAGAGAGCCAGCTGGTCAGGTGGAGGAAAAAGGGGGCTGGGGGATTGCCTCTTGTAGTGGGGGGCACAGAGGGAGGGGCGTGCTGAGAAGGGCTACTCTGGATCTGGGATTGGGACTTGGAGGTGGACTGGTCTCTTGGTAAGGGGGCCTATTTCATTGGAGGTATTCTCGGTGGGTGGTGGGGGTACCACTGTGAAGTTGGGGTCATGGATAAGAGATTTAGTCCCCGAGTAAGCGTTGTGAAGGTACTTAAGTTATCCTAAGGGACCAGTCCCACGTTGGAGGTGCGTTGGATCAAGCCTTTCAGGGGACCAGTCCTTAATGTGTCTCTAGTGATCCCTTAGGACCACTAACTGGACTAACCTTTATGCCTTGTTGCGGTTGTCAGAGATATCGAGGTTGACGAAGGGCTTGGTGAGGCCAAATTGCTGGTCGCTATCTGTAATGATTATGTGTGGATGGCCATTCCTGGGTCAGGCATCCAGGACTTCTGAGATGTTGTGTCTTGGGGCTCCGTTCCTCTCTCGGGCAGTCCTTGTTTTACAGGGTCTCAAGGGATCCTCTTCACTTTATAAGTGAGGTTCCTAGTACACAGCAACAGCGTGGGACCCTGTTTCATGGTGGATAACTTGGTGGGTCACAGATTTTTGGCCAATTCCCAGTCAGGCCTCAGGGGTTTCTCGTGAGTTGAGGAGAGTTGAGGTCTGAGGGTCGGCACCCATCTCAGGATGGGTACTGTAGTGTCATAGGTCTCAGAAGTCACTACTTATAGTGAAGATCGTGATAGTCCGCGGTCATCTAGGCCTTAAACCAGGCCGCTTCTGTATTTTTTCTAGCGGCCAATATAGGATCAGGCGACAGGGGCTCATCTCAGAGTGCCCATTTTTCAGCGAGAGATCTATAGATTAATTTGCGAGTGATCTTGAAATTAATCTCAATGTATTAGAATACTCGATGAGACGATGATTAGGAGATTAAAGTAATAGAGATCTGTGTAGATGCTTCTGTCCCTTTCAGTGTCTCTCCCTTTCAGTGTCTCTTCCGGCGGCCATTAGTGGATCAGGCGTCTGGATCTCAATTTAAGATGGCCGATTCTCAGCAAAGGTTCATGAAATTAGCTTATCTCAGTCTCTTTATAGCGTATTTGCTGTAGGTTGAGTATGGGAAATTTAATAGACTTAGCAGGCTTAGGGGGTTATAGCGTTGGCCGACTGTGTAAATGCTTAGCCTGTTTCATTGCCACTTCAGGCGGCCATTACAGGGTCAGGCGTCTTGTGCTCCGTGTGTAATGTTCTTTTCTCTGCTGGAGTTCCATAAAAGCAGTCTCAATAAGTATTTAGCGTGTTGATTGTTAGTGCTGCTGAGTGATTTTAGCTGATTTGTGTGGTAGAGGGAATTTGAGATCTATGCAAATGCCTCTGCCGTTTATTGTTGTGACTGGCGGCCATTGCTGGGACAGGCATTTGAATCTCCTACCTCAAGGCAACCTGTGGCTTCATTGTCGTCACGGAGTGTCTCTGGGCTCTTTTGGCGTCATGGAGTGTCCGGTGTCCTCGTCCTCCAGATCATCTGCGCTTCTCCTGTTCTGGGAGGTGGGCTCTCCTGCTTGTCTCGCTCTGAGGACCTCCAGGGATGGTCCCACTTGGGAGCACTTCCCACACTGCCCCACGGGAGAACTCCGAGTCTCTGGGTCCTTCTCTACGGTCCTCCTTCAGGATCACAAATTTTGCCCGGTGAGTGGAGTCGTCGTGGCTATCGCCAGGGGGGGCTGCTGTGGGCGATCCAGCCGGGATTTACACTTTGGTGATCCAGGACCTGGAGCTCATTCCAGCAGCTCCTTCCCTGTGGCCATCTTAGTGCCTCCCTCTAAAAAAAAAGGTACTTCTTTAGGTGGCATTACTGTGTGTATTCTTCTTGGTGTTCTCCATTTTGGTAGAGGTGTCGGTCTTGGGCGGTGTAGGCTTTGGCGCCAGCCTTCTGCCTGTGCCTTCTTTCTATCCCTTATGAGTAGTGTTGCGGTCTATGATTCCGCTGTCTCAGGGGAGACCAGGATTCTTCCCCCTCAGGGACCTGTTATTTTTTCTGCATTCTTAACTGTTATGCAGCACAGCAGTGCCGTGGTGCAGCTTGCATTACTCCCCTATTTAGGATTTAGTCACTCCACGTACGCATGTCGACATTCCTGTCTCTTTTGTGTATATCGTGGATTTTACACGCTGCTGGGGTGCTCACAAACTAAGTCAATTTTTTTCTAGTGTCAGACATTCTTGTTTACTCTTTCCTTCGGGATAGTGTCCTCTGTGTGTTAATAGCCTTGCAAGTTATCCACTCACATTGGTGCCTTTTTTTTCGTTTGGCTGCATGCCTACCGCATGAGCTTTTGCTCAGATGATGGCTTCTCTGTCTCTGTTGGCACCAGGCTCTGGGCTCGGCCCTGTCACTGTTGTCATATGTCCTAGGCAGTACACATTAAGGTGTTTTGTCTCCCACCCACGGGCCTCATGCTGCGGCTCCGGTTATTGGGCGGACAGTCTCCTGACTGTCCCGTTTCTTGTGGCTTCCACTGTGGTGTGTTCAGGCGGTATGCTCTACCGTTGTCATGTTGTTTTGACCCTTGGTACTTCGTTCCTCTTGTGTTATAGAGACCAATGCCTGGATCCTTCTTTGAAGACCTCACTGCATTGTTTCTTACGTTGGCACAGAACTTTTAGTTCTGTTTTCCTTGCGTCTGTTTGGGAGAGAGAGGTCTCACACCGTCCCTCGTCGGATTTGGTGTCTTTACCATCCCTTGTTCATGCTCCTTAAGGTGGGTCATAGGTCTGATGCCTGTTGTCCTGGCAGTGCGGTTTCCACCATCTTTTCGTCAGCCTCTTGACGAATATGTTCTCCTGGAACTTGGTGGTTGCTTCGCAGACCCTCCTCCTATGGGGTATGGCTTTGGTATTTATTCTTTTCTAAGTTAAGGAATCTGTGGCTAGATGTCTCTATCAGATGGAAGAGTTACTTACCTTCGGTAGCAATATATCTGATAGAGACGCAGTTTAGCCGCAGATTCCTTAACGCCCACCCATCCTCCCCACTCTGCGAAGACCTTTTTATATGGTGTCTTTCCACCTAGCCTTCCTCTTTCTGGTGGCGTTGGTCTTCTGGGGGTGTGCTCTTGCACCTCACTCTGGGGTAGGGTGTGTTGTTCCTTGTGGGACCCTTCGGACTCCTCTCCTTCCTAGTGTTTGGTTGGTGACGTGCTCTCGCACCTTCCTTTGGCAGCTTTCAAGCCCTTTGGCTTTCCACTCCATCCACGTTTTACAGTGGTTCAGGTCTATACTTTTTACTACCTCCTCAGATTTTTCCTCTTGTGCTACGCATGCGTCAAAATATTCTGTTTTTAATTCCCGCCCACACCTATGCCTCCTTCTTTCTCTGGCAGTCAGTTGGGTTCTCTTGATGCTACAGTTCTTCAATCTCTGGAGTGTGTGTGTGGTGAACTTTCTAGTGGTTGTTCACTTTGAGTCCCTTGTTTTGCAACGTGTTGCTTCAATATTGTGATTCTTTTAATGTCCCTTCTGTGGTGTCAAGCTGTGCCTTGCCTGTCATATCTTTTGTACTGCTCTTGTTGCCCCCTCGAGGTGGGGCACAGCTTGTCAATCTGTTGGGCTCTTGCTCGCAGCAAGTATTCTGTGAGCTCCCTTCAGACCCCTCCGGGGACTGGGTGTGTTTATTCTTTTTTAACACATACTGTTCCTGTGCTATCTCAGTTTTTTGTACGGCTCCGCGTTGTGGTGTGGTAAAGTTTCCTGCAGAAAACTGATGTCAGCACTCCAGCAGGGGCTTATATGGCTCCATTGACGTCCCTGCCATGGATGACGTCAGGACGGAGCCGGGCAACACCACCTCCCGGCGTGCAGAGGTATTGCTGGGGAAAAAGGATTTTCCGGATCCAGTGTGACGCCTCGGCAGATATTATATTCTAAGTTAAGGAATCTGCGGCTAGACTGTGTCTCTAACAGATATATTGTTACCGAAGGTAAGTAACTCTTCCATTTGTGCCTCTGAAGAAGCAGTACTTATCTAAATTATGCCCCACTGGAAAGGACAGGGCTCTTACGACTTACCCCACTCTCATAACCCAGAACTTATATTTTTACAATGCTTCTCTATAAACTGGTTGTAAGAATTTCAAATTTCGACAGAAGTGCTAAAGGTGTACAAAGCAGTGCCACCCTCAGGCTACAGAGAGCGTACAGGTTTGGACAGCAGCCATGTTACCCCCAGACTTCCAGGCTTGTGCCTTAGGCAGCAGTATTGATGATGACATAAAAGTTTTAACTATGTTGATGATGAAATGCCTCACTCTCAAATATGAACTATATACAAAGCAGCAGCTGCTATTCAGCGCCAGTGAAAACCATCAACAATATGTTTTGGAAACTCAGCTTGCCTTGTTACCTTTAAATGTATTTTGAAATACCGTAATTGTGCCACCCTATACCAACATTGGTTTCTGAAAATGCAAAATATTTTCAGCCTATTACAGTATTTTCCTTTTCGGTATGTAAATTCAGTTACCCTAAACAAATGTGTACAATTTTCAAGAAGAAACACTGTGTTTGACGAAAATACTAGATTTTCATATTTGTCAATATATGCTATTTGCAGAAAGTAGCCTTAAATACGACTGTCTTACATGGCCAAAGATTGGCTTACCTGCCCTTGTATTACAATTACAACCCATTGATGTCCATCATGTGTCATAACATGCAAAAAGGTCCATCTTCAGCGACAGTTCAAGGTGGCCATGGTATTTCCATGCTAGTTCTGAAATGCAGACGAAACTTAGATGACACTATGGCCTGCTCTATGGCTACTACAGGAACGTTGAGTAAGTGTGTCAGGATGTGCTCCACTTTGCTTTCCACAGACATCCAGACTGCCCTAATGAACATTCCATTTGATGATGAGAGGCGTTTCGGTGAAAATGCTGTCTTGTCCTTGGAGCACTTCAAGAACACCTGCCTTACAGCATGCTTCTTGGACCGACCTCTTTGGCTAAACCATTGCACCAGCAGTACCACGTTTTTTGCTGCTTTTAGGGAAGCAACCTTCCAAGCAGCTACAACTTTCTCAGTAGGTTCACATAGCACAGTATGTCTTATGCTCCTTTTGCAGGATAGGTTGATTTAAGGGTTGTGTGAGACCTGACACCCTTGGCGTGGTTTTCCCCCATCGTTTTGCCTCTGCCTCCTGTATTTCTGATGCTGTGCTGGATTTCGTTTTTGCTGGTTTAGATGCTTTGGACACTCTGCCACTGCTGATCAGTGCCAGAGTGTAAGTGCTCCCTATGTAAATTGTCATATTGATTGCGGATACCTGATTGGCATATTTGTATCACCATGAAGTCCCTAGTAAAGTGCACTGTGTGTGCCAGGGCTGGTGATGACAGATGCTACTAGTGGGCCTGCAGCGCAGATTGCGCCACCCACATAAGTAGCCCTAAAATGGTGTCTCAGGCCTGCCAGCGCAGGGCCTGTGTGCAGTCAGTGGACTGCCATGTCCGCCTGGCCAGGGTCCCCACTGACTGGGCCTAACCCTTGCCTGTCTGTGCACATCAGTCACCCCTATGGAAGGCTCAAGGTACCCCCCTGGGCAGGGTGCAGTGCATGGGTAAGGTAGAGCATGTACTAGTGCAGGTAACATGCTCTGGTAGTGAGCAGCAGCCATTTTGTGTGCTCACTGCTGCAAGGTTATCTTGCTCCATAGATTAACATGGGGGAGGCTAGTCCCAATGGATACCAGCCTATCTTCCCATAGGAACAAGATGGGACATAAGTGATTGATATCCCTGAACTCAGAATTTAATAACACATCTTTTAGGAAAGGTTGTTTTTAAATTCTGTGTTTGAGAATAGTACTTTTAGAAAGTGGCTGTTCTCTTGTCTAACCTTTTTGTGTGCCTGGGACTGTTTGTGGATTGACTGTCTGGTTTGAGGGTGACAGGGGCTTCAGAGCCCCCAGGAGGATGTCTGAGTCAGCCCGTGGATGAAAGGCAGCATCTGCTGCCAAGGAAGTGGGAGGAGATAGCACCTAGGAGTGACTAGGGATGTGCCTGCCTGACCACAATGCTGGCTCCACCTCCCGCTGGGCGACTGTCACCTCAGTCCCTGATACTGAAAGAAAGAAGGAAGCCAGGAAACCCCCAGTGCCCCAGCAACACCCAGAACTGGTTTGGACCGGGCTCAGGGCCCACTTGCACATAGACTTCAAAGGACGTCAAAGACTTTTTGGGGTATAAGAGAAGGACCCCTGACAACAGAAAATCAGATTCGACAATCAAGAGGAACCTCTGCTGGAAGAAGGACTGCTGGAGAACTAAAGGAAGATTGCCTTGCTGTGTGCTCTAAGGGCTGACCTGTTCTGCTGATCAACTGAAGCTGAGGAGAAGAGGGACTTTGCTGTGTGCTGTGCCCCTGCTTACTTGAACTAAGGAAACTTTGCTGTGTGCTGTGTGTTCAACTTGAATCTCCAAGGGCCTGAGAAGAGCTGGCCCCCTGTTTTGCAACCCAGGGACATAAAGGTTGCCCAAGGACTACAAAAACTCTGCTGTGCCCCCTGAAACTGCTGTGTGCTGAAGAGATCGTGAACACTGTTGTTTGGCCGTGTATCGCGCTGGCTGCTCTCTAATCCGAGTGAGGGTGCCACGCTGACCACGCCTGCCGTGTTGCAGAGATCGACGTGTTCATCGGCACGTGCGGGTGAAGATCGGAGGTTTGTGGGCCTTCCTAGTGCAGGACGCGCTAAAAAAAACTGTGTACCGCTTCACCCCCGCAGCCCGGGGTCAGTAAACATCCTTCGAAGTGCCCCGTACCTGGCCGGTACCGACGCTGCAAAGACCGAGCCCGCTGCGCTCTGATTGGGTGAGAGCCGAGCCCCCTCACCAGCGCCGTGACGGGATTGGCCCGTGCGCCACAGCGTCATCACTGTTGCCGCGTGGTGATTGGAGAACGAAGGGAGCGTCATTGCAGGCCTGCCCCGGGAGCCGCACTGCCATTGGCTGACTCCCGGGTACTGGTGGAGGCTCGACTGAAGTGCCGCGACCGGATTGGCCCGCAGCCTTGAAGTCGCCGAGAAGCCGTGACCAACGCAACCCCAGCGTGGAGCCGACAGCCGAGTCAACTGTCCGACCCGTCCTCGCCGAGGGAATCAGAGTGTGTCCCACACTCCTGTCCTGCCGTCCCCCGAGGTGTGCTGCACCAACTCCCCCGCCGCTCGTTGGATTGTCGAGAGCGGGCGGGAGAGCAGAGGGGACCGGCCAGGGCTGGGAGCAAGAGTGCTCTGTTCGGCGCGGTGCGCCTGAGGTCATCGGGGGTGCGAGGCTGTGCGGAGCGGCCCAAAAGGAGTCCTCAGCATTCGGTGAGGCGCGCTTGCAGCGCTGGGGGCTCATTGCTTTGTGGGCTGATTCTTTTTGATAAATTACCTGCGGGCATTACTTGGGCAGTCATCTGAAGAGCTGGTAACGCTATAAATCAGTATTGCTAGTTTTCAATACAAATTTAAAGAGACTTGAGACTATTTTGTTTTTAATAAGAACTTCCTAACAACTGCAACCATAAGATTAAGTGCAACATATTCCTGAAGAAGTGATCATCGTGTATTGTTGATTATTACTGCTGCAACTAGATAAAGTTATATTTTTTATATATACTTACCTGTGTGGTCTCAGTTTGTGGTGGTTTGGGGATTACTGTTGTGTTAAGTGCATTTATTATACACATTGCCTTGGGGATAAGCCTGCCTGCTCGCGCCAAGCTACCTAGAGGGAGAACAGGGGTTATCTACTGTGTGTATTCCTTCACCCTGACTAGAAGCAAGGGTCCCTACTTGGTCTAAGGTACTTACCTCTGCCAATTAGAGACCCCCAGATCTAACAGGTTGCTAGCAACAGCAGTAGCTTTAGTCTCCCCCTTTTTCTTCTGGTTGTGGTGCATCAAAGCTGCTCTCCTTTGCCCATCCCCACAGTCATCTTCCAGTAAGGGGAGGATTGCCCATTGACTGGTCCAGTGGAAGTTTATCACCTTGGATCACTGGATGATTCAGTTGGTCTTGAAGGGTTAGGGCCTGCCAACCATTGGAAAACGATGCCCAGCCCACGCCTGATCTTGGAGACTGAAGACTTGGCCTTGTTACATATAGGGGACAAAGAAGTGCTAAACATGGAGGAGAAGGTGGTGGGATGGTGTTCCCTCTTCTTCATGGCCATCACAAAAGGCAGAGTCCCTCAAGCCAACTCATGATTTGAGTCTCTTCAAACTGCTTGTCCACCAAGCCAAGTTTACAGTACTGTCCCTGAGTAAGGTCCAGTTGTGGTGGACAGGATTGAAAGGTGTTCCAAGTTCTCCTTGATTCCTAGTAGTTCCATCTCTCCATTCCTTCGAGCACATAGATGTAACCCCCACTTCACTGTGGAGTCCTCACACATCCAATTTGTGGTACTGCCTTTTGGATTAAGGACCACTCCCTAAGCTTTCATCAAGTAGCTCCCCAGGCTGACAACCGCCCTCAAAATGTCAGGAATCCTTGTATTCCATTCTTGAACATTTGGCTTGTGGCAAAGGGGTTTCCTGTGTTAGATTCGGACCCTGTTGGGGTTTCTATCAATCAGCAGTATTTGCTCCTCACCCTGACTCAGAAGCTGCCCTTCATTGGAGCGAGCCAACACATTACTTGCATAGGAGATTTCCTTCAACCTCAAAGGATCTTAGGCATCAGGATATCATTCTGATGTTCTGGATACCAGTATTGGTTTAGAAGGTCCTCGAGTTTTGGGCAGAATGGCCTTGTATTTCCTTCTGTGCCACATTCTTGGTGGAGAAAGACATCCATATAGAAACAATGAGAGAGATAGGGAAAGCGAGAAACACTCTCTTAGTCCCCAGTTATGGATATCCAACAATAGAAGAGAGGTTACATGTGTCTCAGAAACCACAGGGACGGAGCCATGTAAAGAAATTATTTAGCCAGCCCGATTTGGGAGGATAGGAAAGCCCTCACACACCGACCTGGTCAGTGTCATGCTTCATCATAGGGCCCCACCTCAGAGGCCGAATGCCTCCTCAGTGTGCTTCGACGCCAGGAGACTGCGGAGCAGGTTGTGTGATGAGGCTTGCAGTGAAAAAAGGTAAAGTAAAAGTGTCTAAAGGGTATCTCAAAAAGTATTTTATTGGTAGATCCCTGTAACACAGTTAAAATTGGTCTTATGTGTCTGAATTTACAGCCAAAGGTAATGAATTGGTTAATTCAGAGTAGTTTTAGTCAGTCAACATGTTTCAGCCTATTCAGTGGTTTAAATTTACCCAGGCATTCATCAGGACTAGTGTGACCCCGGCGGTATGGACTCTCTAAACATCCACCCTAACCAGAGGACGTGAAAGTGAAAAACGAAAAAAGGTGAAAAAGTGCAAACAAAGGGGGGGGGGGCAGGATCAATGTCCAAGGCCCCAAAAATCCTGGTTTAGGATGTATCTGCACTTTAAAATGTGGCGCTAAATGCACCATGGGTCTCGGGAGGGGGGTAGGAGAGTCCCTGGCACATCGCCCTCAGCGCTCGCCACCCGTAGTAGCACCTAGCTCTGCCTCGTAACCGGACCCCAATTTTAACTGTGTTACAGGGATCTACCAATAAAATACTTTTTGAGATACCCTTTAGACACTTTTACTTTACCTTTTTTCACTGCACGCCTTATCACACAACCTGCTCCGCAGTCTCCTGGCGTCGAAGCACACCGAGGAGGCATTCGGCCTCCGAGGTGGGGCCCTATGATGAAGCATGACACTGACCAGGTTGGTGTGTGAGGGCTTTCCTTTGATTAGACTTTGATTAGGGGGCCGTGCCCCTTCATCTTCACTGTGGGTCAACCCCTTTGTCCTCTGCAGTCATAGACCACTATTGTTACAGTTGCCTTCTTGTTGGGCTGTTGTGCTCATCTGGGAAAGATAAGGATGGAAGGCATTTGATCACCGATAGACCAACAAATGCACAGCAGCTTTCTGAAATTAATGATGATTAGTGCTGAAGCTGTTTCTACCCATCCCGGGCTGTGTTGTGCCACGATCCACTATCTCAATTGACAGGGCAGATTGGGTTCTCTTGACCTGTCCTGGGAAGCCTTGTGCTTGTAGCAGTTGGCTTTGAAACACAATCTTCCTAGTAGCAGTTTATCTAGTGTGACTTTGAATGTGAGGTTGGATGCCTTGTGTTGCCTGTCCGTGGAACATCTCTAATGGGAAGTTGTAAGAAATTAGGGTTATTGGTTGGGGAAGAAGAAAGCTCCACTCAGGCAACCACCATAATCCTTGTCAGGGTGAACCACAAAAGTCACTAAATTATCCTGTGCTTAACCCCCTGATAGTTTGGCCCAAAGCGGTCAGGCTTAACTTAGAGGTAAAGAAGTGTAAAGTTTTTATGCAGCACACGAATAGAAAAAAAGTGAAAACACTACACAAGAAAAACAGAACCAATTTAGAGAACTAGAGTAATTAGACCAGAACAACCAAAATCCAACTATTACAACAGGAGATATTCAGTTTCACCTGTTTAGGCTGAGATATTGTCAAAATCACAAAGTGCTACTTGCAGTGATCTGGTCATGCTAAACCGAGGGGAAAGTGACAAGTTCAGGGTGACAACGATGGAACCCAGCTCGGCTTGGATACAGGAACCAGGTTAGTCTCTCATAAAAAGTTAATTTCTCAAAGTCTGGCATGAAGAGTTATGATCTTGGTGGATGAGGCCAGAAGGATTAGGGAGATCGTTGTGGATGTTTATCACTGTTGCGCAAAGAGAAGGTCAGGTGTTGTTCCTGGAGCTTTGCGTTGGCGGTAACTGCAGGCTATTGTTGCTTTTGTGCAAAGGGCATGTATTGCTTTGCCGATCGTTGCTGGTGGTCACTCTGATATGAAGACTTGAGTTCACTGGAGCTTCATTTTGGCAGTTATCGCTGCGGAGTCGCTGCCTGAACTGGCCCGTTCATGGCAGCTAAAATCCCAAAACCACAGGATTTCACCTTTCTTTAGAGAAGGAGCTCAATGGATGTCAGACAATGGTTCAGTACCTTGGTAAGCACTTCTTGGGGATCAGGAGCCTACTCCAGCAGGGCTCGGGCAGGTCCAGTGCAGCAGGTCAGCTGTGCAATTGCAGGGAGGATTCTGGAGCTTTTTGTGTCACTGTGGCTCAGACAGAAGGTCAGCCAACTGCCCCATGGATTCACTCTGATAGCCTTGGATGAAGAGAACAGGTTCACTCTCCCTACAGGTTCAATCTTCCTTCCCAGCCCTCAAGCTGCAGGCAGCTGTCTGGGGGTCAAGGAAGTCCTCAAGCAGCAGCCCAATTCTCTAGTAGCAGCAGGACAGTCCACTGGCGAACAAAGCAGGTCTCCAGCAGCAGGGTTGTCCTTTGGGTAACAAGGTCTTCTGTAATCTCCACAGGTCCAGGAGTGTGTGCTGAAGAGTGGCTCTGGAGGTCAGCCTTTTAAGTACAGGGATTTGTAATACTACCCTCACTTCTAGTTCTGGAAAGTTCCTCCCTTCCCCTGTCAAGGCTCCATGAAGTCAGGGGTGAAAAAAAGACGAGTGTATGGTACCTTTGTGTGTACTGGACGCAAGCCATCCTGGCAGGTGGGCCATCCTAGCCACACCTAGTTCCCTTTTTTGTCACTGCCCAAAGGAATAGACGAACCCAACAACAGAGCAATTCAGTCATGTGACCCAGGACACAAGCAGAAAGAACAAATGTCCGGACAAGAAAATGCAGAATTTCTAAAAATAGCATTTTCGTGACTTAAATAGCTTTTGCCATTAAATAAGATGTTAAATTACAACTGTGTGTGTAAACACCATATTTCTATCTGCTTCCAATCAAAGGTTAAGACTTATTAAATGTTATAATGTAACCCAGTGCTAGTCAATGGGAGCTATAGGACTTACAACAGTGAAAAATGACTTTAGTAGTTTCACACTACCAGGACATGTAAAACTTTTACTCACATGTAGTTCACCCTGCCCTATGAGCCCTTAAGGCATACCTTAGGGTGCCATTTGTATTAAAAAGGAAGGTTTAGGCCTGGCAAACGGTTTAATTTGCCAGATCGAATTGTCGGTTTAAAGCTGCACTACAGGCTGAAGTGGCAGGCCTAAGGCATGTTTAAAAAGGCTACCTTAGTGGGTGGCACAATGGATGCTGAAGGCCCACTAGTTTCAGTTAATCTACAGGCCCTGGGTACATGTAGGACTATTTACTAGGGACGTACAAATAAATGTAATGTGTCAGTTAGGTGTAAGCTAATTTTACCAGGTTTCAGGGGAGACCACAAGCACTTTAACATTTGTTTTGCAGAGGCAAAAGGCCCAGAGTTCTAATACCAACAAAAACGGCTTCAGCAACTGAACACAAACATTTGGGGAAGATCCTGCAAAAAAGGGCCAGCTCCAACAGAAATCCACGCTTATTTGAGATGTGGGATTATCTGTGACCGGGCTTCTGTGTATCAACCTTTTTAGCATGATTCTAAATAGGAAATTCCCTTTGCTCTTTTGCCTACACTTCCCACCAAGTAGTTTTTTGGGAGACACGGTTTGTTTGAGCTGGTCATGGGGCCTACTTTCTGCATTCCCTCTCATTCCGCTAGTCTCCAGAGCATCCTGCAGCTTATTCTCATTTCCCTGGACTGGGTAAGGAGCATTTGTTAGGCCCTCTTCTGAATCTGAATCCCAATTGATCAGTTCTGCTTTCACAACAGGATAGTCAGGTACTCCACCCCCTTCCGTGGACATTTAATGTGTTCATGGGGAGACTAAGCTGTGCAAATAGTAGGCCTTCAGCCTACAGCCAAAAGTAGCAGACTTGTTGTGGCTTCCTGGAAACTGCCACTATGTCTGTTTACACTGAGCGCTGCGTGACATGTCTTTCTGCCATGCAGAAGACTTAAACCTTGTTGAGCTTGCCTGTCAGATGTTCTGCACTAGCACTTTTCCTCCTTTCCCATGGTTTGGTTGTCTCTTCTGTAAAAGCATACCTTGCTGCGTTGTTCACCTTCTTGATCCTTCCCAAAAGGCCTTCTGTGTTCACATAGCCCCTGTTGTATCTTTTTTTAAATGTTTGCTGTATATGTTTCCTCCCATGCACTTTTTTGTTCCACTGTTGGACTTAAATTTGGTTTTGACTTTCCTCATTGCACACCCATTTGACCAAACTGACTACTGCACTAGTCATCAGTTGACTCTCAAAACTGTTTTTCCGGTGGCAAATACTTCAGCCCGTAAGGTCGGAAAGTTGCAGGCCCTGTCAATCTGGCCACCTTTACCAATACTCTAGCTGAAGAACCCGGTTTTGCGTACTTTCTGCTGAAAGTGGTGTTCACCTTCAAGGGCCAGTCTATCAGTCTTCTGCCTTTCTTTCCACTCATCATCCTTCTAAAAAGCAGGGTTAGTTGCAGCGGCTGGACCCTAAATAAGCTGTTTCCTCTTAAATCAGCCAGACAAGATCAGTAGTTTTGTTGCAGCCAAGAATGGTAACGCAGTGACCAATCATACGATTTTATGATGGGCCATTCTTTGCATTACGATGTGTTGTGCCTCAGTTAAAAGACAACCTCCAGTTGGCGTTCATGCACACTCTACACAGATATTTCCAGGCTTATTGCCTGGCGGCACTGGGTGCTGGGTACTAGGACTGTATTGCTTTATTCCATAGGTTTATTGACATTACTCAGTCCTGCATACGGTGGAACTGATTGGGAACTCCTTCATAAGGTCAAACTATAGGAAGAAATACCCATGGGAAGAACGTTATTTACCTTTGGTAACAATATTTCTTGCGAATACTATATTTTCGCTCAGACTCCTCACCGCTTTCTGTTTTTCTGTAGTTTTTATCATACAACATTTTCTGTTCCTCTCCATACCCTTCAAGGAGGAACGAACGCTAGAGAAAATCCAGATTCAGGCTGGTGCCTTGTAAGGTGAGGAATTTGCAGAAAGGTAGACTGTACTCCAGAAATGTCATTACCAAAGCTAGGTAGCGTAATGCCAAACACTGTTTATGTTTGTAGGAAAAAGGATACTAGTAGACACGACCCTTCCCTCAAATACGCCATATAAACCCCTGCTGTTTTCTTCAAGGCTTACACGACTATTCATACCTCCCAACTTCCACCTCTAGTGACCACTTCCTGGTAACCAACCGTACCTCCTTGCCCAGGATTACACACTTCTTTGATCCTTACACAACACTTACCTACCCCCAACACACAATTGCCACACAACTCAGTGAACACTCTGGTCGACATCTAAAGGACAAACATTCACTCCTGCCACGCGAGATTGCTCACTGGTACATTCCTGATCGAAATGACAAATGTATCCCAGATCAGTCTTTTCTCATTGACTACATCACAGTTAGCATTCACTCTCTCTATCACTCCCCCTACTGCCATGTCATCTTTTAACACATCACTCTCTGCAGGGCTCATTCCTTTTGAAACAATATATCCATCACCCTGCCTGAAGCGCTGCAGAAACTGTGCTAAACAGCAAGTCTCAGGCCACGCTCCTTTCCTTAGATAACCAAGGCAACGCCGCTTTTCAGATCCACGACATCGTTTGGCCTGTGCTTCTCGTTGCTGTTCTTTTCTTCCGCCACAGAAACACTGTTTCAAGTGTAACTCCTTTAAGGGTAACTATTCTTGTGCTTACAAGGGAGCAACTTTCACTGGGTAATGTTTTATTGCAGCATTGTGTTGTTTTCTCAAATGGAGGTGCATGTCTCATGTTTTCTTTATTTCTTTGTGTTTGACCGGTGACTGTGCGTGTGCTGATGTGCAGAACATTGTGGCGCTAGTCAGAGTTGAAACACCTCAAATGTCATAGACTGTAGGTTAGTGCTGTGAAGACCATGCAAGTCAGCTTAAAGTCTGAGGCCGAAGAGCTGGGAGCACGAATAGAAGCAGAGATCTGGGAACGAGCGCCTAATAAAACTCTCCATACAGATCGCTCCTGAGATAAATTATATTTTGAGATTTACCCAGAGGTTCTGAGGTTTATCCTGCTAGAGGTCCCAGGTTCCTGAAACCCCTCTGTGTTTTTAGTGAATCTACCCCCCTCCCCCTTCCTCTAATATGCTGCCACTGAGAGGTGGATCCTCACAAGTAATATTTCAGGTGAAGAGGCAGGTGCTACCATCGAGAAGCTTTGAGGCAGCAGAGGCACTCTTTTGTTTTCCTGGACGGATATTAAAGAATTGCTTGGTGTGACTTAGAGATCTCCACAGGGTGAAACACATTTAATTCCGAGCTGAAAGTGCAGGATGCAGTCAAATGGAAATACATTAGAGGTTCAAAGTGAAGCAGTAGTGATCACCATGAGCTGGTTAATGAAGCTTATTCCACATGAAAGCAATATTTTAAGTTCAAGCTCAAAGCTGGTCTCTAGATTGATCTTAGTGGGGTGCCAGACTGTGATCAAAAGGTGCATTGTTATGCTTCTGAAGAACAGAGGAAAACCACCATGCTGAAAACAATGCTGTGTTTAAACAGAGTGACTTGATGTGAGCCACTGTTTAATGGGCTAACAGTAACACCATATGCTGCTTATGTTCTGGCTGGAGGTAGGTGGCCAAAGCGGGTGGTGAAGAGCTCCAAATAACCTTCAAAGTCCTTTCCCCATATTTCTGATAAAGGATCATACTGTGGATACTTTTTACACTTTTAGGAATACCTCGGTACTAAATAGGTTTGTTGCAATTGTATATTTGATAGCATTTGTAAAAGGCATACTGAATAGAACTGCAATGTTCGACTTGTTAGATATGTTCAGAGCTGCCAATTGTAGTGAACTGTTAGAAAATGTGTTCGTCATTCCGGTGAAGGTGGTGAATTTTTTTACACAAGGGATTATCCACACTCTCCTAGGACTCTTATGACAAAAGCGTTTGAAAACCCTCCACATATGAGTAAATAAAGCTTTAGAGCAAACCCTCAAGTTTAATGACAGATGTGAGGCAACACCATACTACTGTCCGTCAGTGCCTCCGAGGTAAAGATGTGGGTATGGTGCTGTGAGGTTCCCCAATATTGTGAATCATAACTGCCAGTACAACTGACCACATTGAGAACAGACTGAGAACGTGAAAAGAACAGGGCTGTCTGTATCCCTTCCCTATGCATAGAGAGATAACTCTAATCACTTGTATATACAGTAGACCTTAGTACTCTCTACCATTCCTATGTGATTCTTAGAGTATATCCATTCGTATCCCTTCCTTGAATGCTCCACCTTGCGTGACTATAACTTGTACATTTACAATGTTTTTCTGTTTGTATCTTTTATGCAACGCACGTAGTCCTTATGTATCGCAACTGGTTCTTATGTAAAGCGCTCTGACACCTTTGGGTAATGTTTGCGCTATATAAAATCGCATTAAATAAAATTAAATAAAATACTGGCTCTTTGCACCTTCTTAATCAGCTATGAAAGTATGAACAAGTCTGTTCTATGCCTGTAAACTCTGTGACGTGCCACCCGGAAAGTGGCCCCATGCACGAAATAGCTTCTATAGAGTGATTTTCACGACTGTACACTATAAATGCCTTAAGGGACCACTTGTTACAAGTGGCTACAGGAACTAGGAAGCTCTTACCCTCCTGCAGGTCTTCTTAACTCTGCTGCAACTGTGAGCGCTGGGCATCCAAGACTGCCGGGATGCCACCTCTGAAATATCTCTATCAAGACCTATCCCCCAAGTACAAGCAAACACCCAACATTCGAGCCTCTAACAAGTGGTCTAATGGTCTCTTGGCAGAATTGGTAAAAAACAACTGGACATAGAATTTAAATACCGTTATTTTTCACCTGAATAGGTCAAATCTGCCTGCAATATTCAAAGGAGGGAATTAGCAATGCTGTAAGAGCACACGAAGTCTCTCTTTGCCAAAGAGAGGCTCCGAACCGAACAGAGGAAATGCTTAACATTTTCGAATAAATATTCAATGGTGAAAAATTCTCTTGGCAAATACCAACAACACTGAAAAGATTGGATGGACTTTTTCAAGGCTATGATCTTGAATATCCAGCAATCCATTGTCAAATCGGTATCTGCAAGTCAGCGGAGGGCACCACAGATCACTTTGTTTCTCACACCTCACTCCTTGAATTCTCACACCAACCCCCTAGCGCAACAATCTATAAAGGACGGGGACAGAGCAGCGCTGCTGGCTCGATGGTGTTTGACACGCTCCTCTCTTCGAATGTGCTGTGGGTGCGCACATTCAGGTCAAGACGTGTGAAGAAACTATTAACGTGAAAAATGCCATCATCCGGTCTGACCTGGACTCCCCGTATCCCATCTCGGCGCCTTGCCTGCCCATCTTCTCCCATACAACATCGAGCCCGAGTAGAACTGTGTCTCTGTATTTGACTGTCAGAGGTACTTTGTTAGTGAATTCTTCGGTGACAGTAAACATGTAAACATTTATTAAATATATGGTCCTGATGCTATTGGTTTGTTTTAACTTGTATCACCAAATGCTGACCTACCATGTAACTGCTGTAGTGCCTAATCTTGTATGTACGTATCCATTATTTTGCACACTATCTAGTTGCGTTGAGTTTGTGTTCCTTCACACGAGTAAACTCAGTCTGCCATCCAGACTGTTCATTCTGGCTCACAGCATTTTTTTGTGAGCACCAATCCATCCAAAGCCGTGAGAAGACAGACCTTGCATAGGCCAGTACTTATTCCCACATTCACCACGAAAGGATGATAGAGGGAAAATATAATCGTTTATGTCTTCCTAGAAGCTGTGCCTCCTGTTGTCCCCTGGGATTCGGCCACTGTTACCGAAGGTCTCTATGACCTGCTTATTTCTGATCATCTGATTTCTGATCAAAGGGTCATGATGAAGGACCTCTCTCCAGCAAACGATGTACCTGCACCTCGTGGAGCAGCTTCACATTCAGTACTCCGTTGAAGACGCACTTCAGCAAGATGGTGCCTCCATGAAAAAACAGTTGGCAAGCGCCGTCTCACAGGCCGGCATGGCCCCCATAACCATGCAGGAGCACGCTTTTCTTCATTGACACCCTTTGGGCCTTCTTAGTGCGGCCTTACTGTCCTCTTCTTACTGATAGCCTGATGTTTCTGGTTTCAGTCCCTGCATTGCCATTTCTGGTTGGCGTGCCACTGTCAAGGACTGGAAGCTGTGAAAGCCTTTTCAATTTACTTCTTCGTTGCCTGAAGAAGTGGGCGACCCTCACAAGAGCTACGGTGCAATCTTGCACAATATAACAAATGCAAAATGTGTTGGATGTCTTTTCAAGAGTGGTCATAATCTAGAGGAGAAGAAACAAAAAGAGAAGAAACCTTCTTGGAAATCTGATAGTACTTGATTGAACACTGAGATGTTGCATCAGGTATTTTAGGCACCAATCTCACCCTTTCATCAGCAAGAGACAAAAAACAACTAGACTAAATATTCCACATGAAGAATCCTAATGTAATCCCGCTAGAAAATGGTAAATTCAAGAATCTAAATAGAGGAGTGGGAGATTTATTTAACAGAAAAATAGAGAACTAAAGCATTGCCACTTATTTTCCTGTCATGATTTTTTTCTTATAAGTGATTCAAACAGGAGGTGACATTACTGAAGAAACTCATGGTTCATCGTGGATTAGGAGCGCCCAACTCTGGGCAATCCAGTATCCTGGTAGTTCAGAGTTTTGACCGTGCCTCTTCCTTCACAATGATGGCCTCGTTAAACATGAGAAGACGCTGTTTTACACACCTTATCTGCTGGTAGAACTCTGCAGCGCTACCACTGCTAATGTCAACTAATGCCTCCAACTGAATGCAGAACAGCTCGGAGTGATTGTAATCACAAAATCATCATCACGTTCCAGGCCGTGAGAATATAGGGCTAAGCGCAGGGCACAACATCCAGCCACATGCCCTCTAAGTGCATGACGCACAGTGTCCTTGTGACCGTGTACAGCCTTTGCTAAGCCATAGGCTTAGATGTGACTGCCACACTGAAGGGAGTGATGTTTAAAGGAACGTAGCTTTTGTCGGGTGATGTTGTTTAGAAACATCTCTCACGTCACATCCACATGAGTGTGACCATCCTGCTCCTAACCTGTCACATATAATGTGTGCCTTGTGCCTGTGCCTTTGGATGTCTCATAGTGGAACCCTTCCCTGCTGTAGTTATGACGAAAGTTTCCCCTTCCCTTGCAAAGATATTCGAAGGATAATGGAGTCTTTACTTCCAAGTGCTTCAGGTCCTGGTTCCCTGAATCATGTAGCCATCACCTTTTATGAATGTTATTGCAGACCCAGGCGCTGTCCAACTGCCACTCTAATTCAAACTTTCCATCTCCAAACAAACTTTTGGGAAGAGAAGTCACCAGGCAAATGTAGAAGTACAATAGACCCTCATTCTGAATGATTACCAGACTCTCTTCAGAACTTCTGGTTTTCTTCACACCCTACTGGAAATCAATGGAAAATGGCATATTTCCAGGGAGTTTGAGGTTTAGTGTTTAGCGTCTTCATTTCCATGCACAAAACAAGAAAAAAATATTCGCAGAATAGGAGTTTGGCCTTGTAAGTGGATTTGATACACCAAAAATCCCACTGGTATGGTAGAATTTACTATGATTTGCTCTTGTGAACAAATCTACTCACAGGTGCAGCATTGTTGGCGTATGTGGGTGGCGACTCCTGCCAACGTGGGCGAACTACCTCAGACCATCCAGTTTGTGTTTGTTAGACTTGGCATCCTTGGCATGGTTTTCCCAGTGCTTTTGCTTCTGCCTCCTGTATTTTTGACTTCTATAATGAAGTGCAAGTGCTCCCTGTGTAAATTGTGATTATGACTGGTTATCCATAATTGCCATATTTGATTTACTGCTACATCCCTAGAAAAAGGGCACTCTGTGTGCCCAGGGCCTGTAAATCAAATGCTACTAGTGGGCCTGCAGCACTCGATGTGCTACCTACATGAGTTGCCCTACAAACGTCTCCGGCCTGACACTGCAGTGTCTGCAAGTGCAGTTTTAAACTGCTTGTCTACCTGGCGAGTGCATCCACGTTCCAGGCCCAAACCTTCCCTTTTATTACATGTAATTACCCCTAAGGTAGACCCTAAGTATCCACATGAGCAGCATTCAGTATATGTGAAAGGTAGAACATGTACTAGTGTGTTTTACATGTCCTTATAGTGAAATACTGCTAATTTCGTTTTTACGTCTCACCTAAGCCACGCATGCGCTGCTCTGCGAGACAATTAGTGTGTGGGCTTTCAAAAGTACTACCACAACCTTTTTGCTGGCATAGAGCCTGCGGTTACGCTCACAATGATGAGCAGAGGCGCCTTCTGGCTTTCCTTTCTCGTCATGGTGCGCGCACATCGTACACTCGCCAGCCTTCTTTCACTTTACTTTTGCTGTTGCGCGCTCACCACTCGTGTGTTTTTTTACAATTTTCTTTTAGCGCGCGCCCACAACTCCCTCCGCATCTTTTCTGCTGCAGCCCCCATCTATGCATTCTTCGCACATGTTCACAGAAGGCAGGAAGGAACCACATTTTCATGGGCTATCTGTCTCCTGGCTGCAGCAGGAGGAGCTTCTACAGCATTCTCAGAAGCCCCGGGAGCAACACCGGCAACCGGAACAGCGCCTCATGACCCTCCAGCAGCAGACCCTGCACTATCGCCAGCAGCGCACACAGCCACACAGGGACCCCCCTCTCCGCAGCTGCACCATGGCGTTGGTGAATGTCGGATATCTCGTTCTTCCAGTCTTTAGCTCTGTGCGAAACAGAGGTATTCTGTGCCTCGCCCCTCGCAGGGGTTCCTCTCTGTGTTGTCTACGCTCTGCCTCTTTGTTAATGTATGTGCCCTGCTCCCAGGGCTCAGGGTAGCTGGAGATCTGACATCCCCACCCCCCCAAATAGCATCAGACTCTTCAAGGACCTTATCGTCTAGGTAAATGCACACATAATATACGTTTTTTTTTTTTTTTGGTGGTTAGGTTGGCAACATATAACTCTATAGGTGGCCACAGGGTTTTTTTAGTCTTTTTCAAACCTTTCCAACATTACATTTCACTAGTGTTATTCCTGAGCATAGTGCCTTGCCCTCCTGTTCCCTTTCATTTCCATTGTTCCCACTTTCTTTTGTGCCAGACTTAAACGTCTCACTGGAGGGGAGGCTGTAGAGTCTGTCTTCTCCTCGCCCCTGTTCTATTTAGCTCTTTTCTGTGGAGGAGGGGGCTCCTAGGTGGCACAATCAGATTGTCAACCAATCTAGTACACATTTGCAGTTGTCTAGAAGGGGGCACTGGGTGGAAACACATTTACCAAGAACCCTCACAATATGTTTTCAATTATTTAATCGGATGCATTTCAACTTCGCATAGAATTTATCTCCCCCCCCTCCCCAACCCCTATGTATACATTTTTCTCTCCCACTTTGGATTCTGTGTTAAGGTTTTGGTATATGGTTGATAATAACCCTCGATTCTTTAGTGTTCTTGGTGATTTGTTCCATTGCAGAATTTGGCTAGGTAGTATTAAGCCTTCCAAATAGTTTGTGTGTGGATATGTATACACACCCCCCAGTACACTAATAGTAGATGCATTTTACTTACCAGTTGTGGCTGTATTATAATCCCTACCTCATCTTTAATATTTGATATATTCCATGGTGTAAGCCACGTTATCCACGACACTTAAAATCTATGTTTACATGATTTGCTGCAACACTTTTGCAATATAAAATTCATAGAGGACATCAATTTATTGCTTTTATTGTATGTGTATATTATATAATATATTCACATATATATGTATAATATATGGATACTAATGGTTTAATTGAGACTAAAATTCTCACAAGAATAGATCCAGTTAAAATCAAAAATTTTGTTTTGTTCTGTTTTGCTTGAAATGTTGTTAAGCACATACGATATAAACAATAACCAAACATCCTTTGTGTCTTCTGCAACGTACTTAAAATAGTCTATATTTACCATACACGACTGTGGGTTTACTGCAGTCTATTCTGTGAATATGGGATAATGACATAAATGGTGCATATATCAAATGTTTTATTGTTTTGTTTTGTTGGTCTCTTTATTGTGTAGCACAGTGAATGGTCGACATGCTGCTGTGTGGTGTGGCCCTCTTCTGCCTCTGCATTTAGCTGTATTGTGACACCCCCTCTTAACCATTTCCTGTTTTTTATCTGAGGAAAGCATTGCTATTTATTTAAGCTGCAGTATATCCTTAACAAAGAACAACAAAGGCACCCAACGAGTCAGCATAGGACCTCGGGGAACATATTTTTTAAGCAACAGTGGTCCCATGCATTAATAAGTATAGGAAAAACAGTAAATATAGACACAGTGGAACTATATTAAGTATTGTGATTTGTCCAGCCGGACAGGGATCACTAATTTTTACTTGTAAAAGGTTTCAACAAGGAATTGCCTAACATTCAAGAGAGTGGGACACAAGCCTGTGCCCAAACGTTTACAAATTGGCAAGGTGAAGGAAATAGGAAAGGTAGAGGGGAGAGAGTTTTTAGGCAAAGAGTGAGAGATTTCTGAGAGTTGATGAATGACAGAAATTCAATGACACCATTATAGGTATAGCACAATCGTTATACATTTAAATACGGTGTCTAAACAAGTCGACGGCGTTTCGATCCCTTAACAACAATACATGGGATCATCATCAGGACAATCATTAAAGCCTAAAAAGTTTTACACAGTAGCCTAAGGAAAAAGAAAATGTAGAAATATCATCAAGGGAGAATAACATATCAAAACAGTTCAAAGAGTGACATCAAGTGGGCGTGATTAAAATTCCATATGGGAAATGATGAACTAGCAGCATGCTTAAAACTGACAGTGAAGGTGCAGGCACGGCAAGTGTCTAAGAGTGTCCACACATCCCATGCATCACTGGAGTACAGACATGGTTCCAAAACTGCGTTTAATTACGTAGCTAGGTGGGCGGCGCTGACAGTGAACTAAAAGTGAACAATATAAGAATCGATTAAACCGCCTTAAACAATTGCCGATGGTGAAAGAGACTGGAGCACATAAGTGAAGGTGAGGATACAGGAAAAACATCATGAATCAGGGATACCTGTAGCACGAACAGAGTCAGAGGGCTCAATTAATTCCAATGTGTAGTAACAATGGCTTACTGTCCAGGGTTTTGCTCCCCCAGGGCTAGAGAGAAAATTGGGGGGACCATTAGCCCAAAATCAGGACATTAACCAGGAGATGGTACTATAACACCGAGAGGAGGAGACCTTTCTGTGTTACTCAACAAAGAGGAACGTAAGTGGATCTTAACAACTGATAGTCTGAATACAGGTTCGAATTTACAGGAGGACTGGACTAGTCTTCTATAAAGTGGTCACTCATTCAATTGTGAAGTCATTGTTTTAACTTGATCTGTGTCTATGTCACTTTGAAAACACTCGGGTTGATTCTGCATGCTCACATTCATTTTTTAACTCACCTAAAATGGCCGCCGTTAGCCCCTTACTTATTTTTATACCTAAGAGACTGTTCTCTGTTAGTCCCTTAACTATTTCTATGCCCGAGAGACTGGCTGTCTGACCAATCACCTCCTTCCTCAGACTTCTACTTCCTGTTGTAGGAATACCTCGGACACACTCCAGGGTCCTGACACAAAGCCTTCATTTTTGGTAAGTGGCCGTCCACTCGGGGGTACGCTCGTGCAATTTTCACTGGTTTACATCCCCTGACCCTCTTGGCCTCTGTCCCCCTTGTCTTACAGGCTCGTATACACGCGCCCCATTGTTGGCGCTACCTCTATTAGCTTCCGGGCACTGTCCCTGCGAACCCCGCTGTACTGGTGAGTCTCCTTACTACCGGCCGGCTACTATTCTACTATTATTATTTTCACCTCTGGTTGGCCCCCTATGACCGCCCTGGCTCTTGTCTCCTTTTACTTAGGCCATTGTTTACGCGCGGATTACGGCGCCGTCATTGTTTTCACTACGAATCACGGAAATATAATTCTAACGTAACTGGTGAGTGTCCGTGATTTTTTAAAGCCTCGCACCCGGCAGAATGCTTAATCGCGCTGCCTATGGCCACAGTCTGCTTTTGCCTAAACGGTTTTACCGTTTTTTCCCCCCTCCTTACTTAGGACTCGGATGCCACATCTTGGCTATCCACACCCGCCTTGGAACCCTGGTGATTCCACGTGTATATTTAGTTGTAACTTCCCTTTACCCAGTACACCGTTTGTACATGACAAGCAGGGTAAGACTCGTTACTTAATCATTTCAAACCATCTCTCGGTTAATGTCCTGATTTTGGGCTAATGGTCCCCCCAATTTTCTCTCTAGCCCTGGGGGAGCAAAACCCTGGACAGTAAGCCATTGTTACTACACATTGGAATTAATTGAGCCCTCTGACTCTGTTCGTGCTACAGGTACCCCTGATTCATGATGTTTTTCCTGTATCCTCACCTTCACTTATGTGCTCCAGTCTCTTTCACCATCGGCAATTGTTTAAGGCGGTTTAATCGATTCTTATATTGTTCACTTTTAGTTCACTGTCCGCGCCGCCCACCTAGCTACGTAATTAAACGCAGTTTTGGAACCATGTCTGTACTCCAGTGATGCATGGGATGTGTGGACACTCTTAGACACTCGCCGTACCTGCACCTTTACTGTCAGTTTTAAGCATGCTGCTAGTTCATCATTTCCCATATGGAATTTTAATCACGCCCACTTGATGACACTCTTTGAACTGTTTTGATATGTTATTCTCCCTTGATGATATTTCTACATTTTCTTTTTCCTTAGGCTACTGTGTAAAACTTTTTAGGCTTTAATGATTGTCCTGATGATGATCCCATGTATTGTTGTTAAGGGATCGAAACGCCGTTGACTTGTTTAGACACCGTATTTAAATGTATAACGATTGTGCTATACCTATAATGGTGTCATTGAATTTCTGTCATTCATCAACTCTCAGAAATCTCTCACTCTTTGCCTAAAAACTCTCTCCCCTCTGCCTTTCCTATTTCCTTCACCTTGCCAATTTGTAAACGTTTGGGCACAGGCTTGTGTCCCACCCTCTTGAATGTAAGGCAATTCCTTGTTGAAACCTTTTACAAGTAAAAATTAGTGATCCCTGTCCGGCTGGACAAATCACAATAAATATAGTTCCACTGTGTCTATATTTGCAGTATATCCTGTCGCTCGATTGCTTGCCATTTTATTTGTGTTTTTAGGTCTCGCCTGAGCCAGTGCATGTGTTGCTCTGCAAGACATTTAGAGTGGGGGCTTTTAAAAGTCCTACCACAGCTTTTTGGCTGGCATAGAGCGTGCAGTTATGCGCACAATGACAAGCCGAGGCTCCATCTGGCTTTCCTCTCTCGTCATGGTGCACACACATCGTGCACCACTAGCCAGCCTGCTTTCACTTTACTTTTGCTGTTGCACTCGCGCACTCCACTTGCGTGCTTTTTAAAAATGTTCTTTTAGCGCGAGCACTCAACTCCCTCCGCCTCTCTCTCCCACTGCAGCCCCAATTTATGCATTCTCTGCCCATGTTCCCTGATCTTTTCACTATTTTTCTTTCCTCCTTCTCCCCTCTCTCTGCAGTCCTTTCACCCATCGCCTCCTCTTTCCACTTGATTTCTTCGCACTACCTTTGCCATTATCGGTTTATCCCCAGGCCCTCCTATGCTGCCCCACATCTGTCTATTCTTTGTTTTCTCCCGTCCCTTTTTCCCACCTCTGCACTGGCTCTCCTCACTGCCGTCTCATCCTCCCTCCCTGCTTCACCAAACTCCTCTCGTCTTCTCCCCCATCCCGTGCTCTTTCTGTTCTAAACAGTTTTTGTTGTTGAACAAAGTAAAACCACGAACCAATGTGCAGAGTAATGAAGCGGGACGCCGCTACAGCTCCCAAAGGACTCTTTTACTGAAGAAATGGTCCTTCCCCTCACTTTTCTCCAAGAATTTTAACAACAAACTTAATTCTCAGTGAAGCTGGTTTTACGCCCCACCCCCTTCAGATAAACGAGCCTTGAGGGGAAAGGTGTGCACAGAGCAAGACGCCCACTTCATGTCTGCTGAGCCGCTCATTATCCATCTATCTATGCATTCCTTTCAGAGACAGCCAGGCACTGCAGAAAGCAGCTGGGGTCGCCAGTGACCACCGACTCAAGGTAAAGAGGTGGGTAGAGGGTTCTATATTTAGGAAGCTTACAAGATTTCCTGCATCCAGTCATTCTTACAGAGGACTCTACTCTTTATACACACAGGCTGCTTTAAGACACCAATGTAGTTTTCCAGACACACTGTTTGTTGAAAAGTGAGCTCTTCCTTCTTGAGGGTAAAGTGGCTTCAAATAACAACTGCATATGGGCTAACCCTCACCTCCTCTGCTGTTTAACACCTTACATTACCCTCCCCCTTACGAGAAGACAAGATGGGTTTTGAGGGACAGCATCCTCCCCCCCTCGCCCCCGGAGGATTAGGTACGAGCCTCCATCAGGCAATTATTTTAATCTTTGGTGTCTTTAATTGGTCTTCAATCTAGCTGGGTTTTGTCATGGATGCTCTTACCAACTCCTGCCTCAGCTGCCCAGCTTCGCACGGTTTCAGGGTGTTCTTGTGCAGCAGAAAATACAGCAGTTACATTGGTGGATGGTGATACTTTCAGAAAAGAGATAGCACATCCCTCAAGCACAATGATCATCACATTGCCTGCTCGGCCGCAGACAGTGCATGAGAGAAGATAAGGTCCCAAAAGCGAGACCTATTGGCTATGCCAATGCTTGTTCACTTTTGTAAGTACTATCTCAAATGTAGGTTATAATTGGAGCTGCCTTGTAAATCTTACTAGTGTAAATATAATTTGGCAAGAGATAGCGATTTTGAGTTTGGGTTCCCTGAACTCAGGATCTAAAACCACATCTGTACTCTACAAAGACTATCCTTCCAAGTATGCCTACTTCATAGGGTGAAATTGGGTATAAATATTGGACCTCATTTTTAGACCCCTTCTGAACCGTGGACTCTGCCAAAAAGAAGAGCATAAGAGCTGTCAGCAGAAGTACTGCCCCTTTGCTGTGTTGCTATGCTGGGTTGGCCTGAAGTTGCTGCTTCTGTCTGTGAGCAGTGAAAGAACAAGGCTTTGCTTTCTGGAATCCTGCGTTCCTTTTTCTCCAAGGGCTTGTGTGTACTTGTCTCCTGTTGGAAGTCTCAGGGCCATCAAATACTTCATCTGCAGTTCCCCTGACCTGCAAAGTGGTGCCAACTCCAGTTCTGGGTCCCTGGAGGTGGTTTTCTTGCTTCAAGAGCTAAAAATGCACACACCGCTCTTCTTCAATGGTTCTTCTAGCAGAAAAGCTCTCGTAAACCATTTTAAAACTGAGTCCAACATAATATAAGTGAAACTGACTCTAGAAAGGCAAACGTCCGACCACCCCTAATTCGATAATCCCTGTACGAAATTATCTGTCTTCTATAATGAACCTGTCAGTACATTGTGATTCTTGTCTTCTCACCCTCCGGCTTGCGCAAACACTGCTTAATCAGTCTAAATTCCAGTATTTCTTTATTATATTATTCACTCTATTTTCTATCTTGTGTTATTATGCCCTTACTAGCATGTACTTATTATAACTCATGCTGTCCCTCTTTTCCAAGTTTTATCCGAATTTGAGCTCTGTTCAAAAACAGATAATATGTAAAATCTTTGTAACATACTCAGATGTCTGTGAGGGCTCCGTGCTATAAAAAAGCGTAATTAAAAAATAAATAGGTCCTAACGGTATGTCTCCTATGGAACTGCACTGCGGATGGATTGTTGCTGTGCATATGATTGGGTGCACCAACCTGCATCATCCAAATGGCAGATCGCATATGCAATGCAAGCAAGCGATAAAATGTGACAATTTACCTACAGTAAAGCATACAAGACTTACATTGTGTTGCTCCTATGGGACATGCTGAATGTGGATACTACATGGAAAGCGTTTTATAAACGCTACTACAATGCAATAAACCACTACTGACATTGACGGTGGGGGTGGCAGAGTGAGCTTTTTTCATCCTCTTCAGATCCAGCCTAAGTTGTTGTCTTGAATTATTCAGAATAAAGGCCATTCCTCCCTCCCTGTTGTTCACGGATGATTAAACCTTATTCAGTAGTTCTTTACCATTTACATGCGGTAGTGATTTGCGCACTAATTGCAATTTAGTTTTTTTTAAGTACAAGTGCTGCTGATTGCTCTCTACCTCTTTAGCAAGAAGCTGAAAAGCCACTCCATTTAGCATATTTTGCTTCATAGTCAACCCCGTTCTCTGTGGCCAATCTGCTATCGGTGCTTCTCCTATCCCCAAATATAGCACCCCTGCCTTGCTCTCCCTCGGCTCTCCCGTGGAGCACTGTTACTTCAGACAAGATCTGCCCTTTATAAATAGCTAATACCAATAACAAGCGCCTCATTACCAAAGTGTCTAGTTTGTGTCCTTGGTTCCTGAAAGCTGGGGCGCAGTTGCTGGAATAATAGCTATCTTGTCAACATTGATCGCTAAATGAATGTCAATCTACCCCGTTTAATTTATGTACAAAGAAGGGAAATGGATAGATTAACTAGGCGAGCGCTTTAACTGATCATGATAAATTGGCAGTCTATTATTGAAATACCGCTGTTAAAACCCACACTGCGTGCAGATGGGAAGATTTGCACAATCTGAAATACTTGCTACAAAATTGCACCAATTATTATAAACTGAGCATCACAGTGGAAACGTCTGAAGTTATTCAGCTTGACATTTTGACAGATCCGTATAAGTGACGCTGATCTTTTGTTTCAGCGCCTCTACATTGAACAAATTCTTCTAAGGCAAGCATTTACCTCCCTCAGATAACCGCGATGTTAACCTGCGGAATTCTGTTCGCTTTAATTTGTTTCCTTTGCTGTATACCACTACCAGACAGGGAAGTCCTTTTTTGCTTTACCAAGTGCATCGGAGTACAGAGATAGGTAAAAGTAGTTTAACAGTGAAAAATAACACTAATGGTGGGAAAAAAATTATTAGAGCACACTGATAGTACTAACTCAAATGTGTCTAGCTGTAGAGTATTGCATTTTTTTTAAATTGTGGTGCCAAAAGGAAGGATCCCTGTTAAGACACGTTTGCAACTGAATTGTAAGGTTTAGCGTTTAGAAAATCTGTAGATATCAATTTCCACTCTACCGTACAGAGTACAGCAAATTGTTTGGTGTGTGAAAGCCTGTGCACTTATTTCGAAAGTTGAAACTTCTGAGGGCGTAACAAGTCAAGTGCTGTCTGCACATTTTGTTGACTCAATATATGGGGCCATCCCAAGGCTATGTGTGCACAGAGTAGCACTACCGCGCTGTGGTCCGGGAGCTGAGAGGACTACACCCTGGGCTTATCAGGGTCCACATAGAGGCTCATCCGCCGTTCCTTTACATACACAGCAAGGGTTGCTAGGGATAGGAGAACCACACAAGATGCACTTCCCATCGTCTGAACCATATCTTTGGTGAGTGCCACTCACAAAATGCAATGACCAATTTAAACAATTTTTAACAATGCAAACCTGCCCACAAACGTTGATCCCTAAAACAAATGTACTTACGTTTTGCCTCATAGAAACAAACTACAGGTGGGTACCCTTAAACCAGTTGAGACCGGGTGATTAGTATATACAGAAATACAACAATGTGTAGGAAAGGTGGATCTGCTTTTATGGTTACCCCCACTTTTTGTTTGGTGCTATTCTGTTTTTGACAAGCCTGACTGGGATCCTGTAATCAGGACCCCAGTCTCTTTGATTTCTCCCCTAAATTGGTTATGGTAAGTACTTAGGTACATCCCAGATTGGATACTGGTGTACCCTTGTAAGTCCCTATTATTTGATACTGAGATTCCAGAGGCATAGGTACACCAGGGGTCACCCATGGGCTGAAGCATGTTTTATGCCACCCATGGGAGACCACTCAAACTATAACTACAGGCCTGCCATTGCAGCCTGTGTAAGCTGGTGCTAGCACTACTTACGAAAGATATAGGTTTCTCTATATCTAAAGTCACTGCACTTAAAACCTATAAGTCACCCCTAAAGCAGGCCTTTCAAACCTGAAGGCAGGGTGATTGCTTTTAAGTGTGAGGGTGCCTCTGCATGAACACGACCCCCTAACAACCTTCGGAGTCTATTCTCCTGGGTTGTAAGTGCATCAGCGCTTACGATACATTGAGTGGCCATGCGTCATTACGCGATGACCATCTCTAAACTGGCTGTAACGAACCCTGTCATGTTTGGTATCAAACATGTTGGAATCATAACCACAGGGCTTACCTGTGGGTGGGTCCCTAGATTTGTCGTGGGACAAGATTCATATCAAGACACCACTTCTTCGGCCGTCTGGGCAATTTGGACTTGGCTCTGGGCATCAAGACTCCAACTAGGAAGACTCCTGCTGCTCCTGGCCTCGTCGACTTGCTGGTCTGCTGCAACATCCATGCCTGTGCTCCCTACAGGAACCTTCCAAGGCCTGTGGACATTCAAGACACATGAATGAATCTCCCTTGAAGTGAAGGAGTCACTTCCCTGCATCTGCAGGCACTGCAACAAAGCTGACCGGTCTGCTTATCCTGTGCTCCCACGGACACCGACAGGCTCAGCCACACAGGTGGTGGTTCTTCACATCCCTCGAGGCCTGCCTGTCCTCTCAAACGGTTTGAGCTAGTATCCCTCGTCGGAGCAGCAGCAACCGAACCCCTGTGCACTGCGTTGACTTGATGTTGCAAAGGCTTGTTGGCTTCCTTCCACCAAGATCTTCAGGCTCCAAGTATCCCCAACCTCAAGCATCTCCTGTGGGCATGATCTTTGTCTTCACCTCATCACTTGCATCATGGACCTGCATCTTTGGTGAGCTGCTTGAGGTCCTCTTGCGACTCCAGTGCCTCCAGCTTGTGGGTCCACTTGAGGGTCTTCTTTGATTTCGGCGAGCTCCTCTGATTGCTCAGGGCCTGCTCTGACTCCCCTGATTGTGGTAAGTCACCTGGACCTTGCTGGTCAGAAACTGCACCTTCTTTGCTTTCCATGTTTGCAGTTGCCAAGGAGTGTTGGTGCTCCGGACGGACAACGACCCCTCAACTCACAACATCAGACATGGTACAGCTCGTGAATGGCTCCTGGTGTTCCGCAGCATCGCCTGGTCCGCACAGCTGCAGCTCCAAGGTCATTGCCCACTCTCCTGCAACAATCGACTTCAGCGGGCATTCATCTTCCGGGCCGCCCGGTCACTCCCAAGTGGCGTAGACTCTGTCCCCTCTGCTTGCAGGTACTTCTCATCTTGAATCCACCTTTGGGTTCCACCTGACACTTTCACCTTCTCCAGCACGGCATCTTCCTGAAGTCCTCCATTGAGTTCGACAGTGGTTTCCGACGCCATTTCACACCTATGCACCGACTTCTCTGGTGTAGTTATCCTACAAATGATTACAAAGGATTGCCCTTAACTTCTGGTGAGTCCTTGCTCCTCTCACCATTTCCATTAAGGGCCTGACACTTGTTTATCTCATTTGATTTCTTTGTTTTTTTTGTTGTTTTTTTTAAAACCTTTATTGACATTTCAACCAAATACAAGTATGGGCCTACAACCCCCGGGGCTGGCCGCTAAGCAGTTAAATTATCAGAGAGCAAATTTTAAATCACATGCAGCCCTCAGGGAGCAGAATCACCACACTAGCGTACTCTTGGTCACTGAATATCACAATTAGAAAAATAGGATATAAAAGGTTTTCATTTTATAGTATAAGATGGAAGGATCAGGTGCCGAACAATTTCCCAGCAGCGAAAAATGGCAGGCAGAATAGTAAACGTGTCAACAGTAAACAGTAATCGGTCAAATCAATGGCGCTGAAACAGGCGGTTCAGGATGTGAAGGAATTTTACGGTCAATTCGCGCCTGCTAGTCACCTGCCCTAAGACCCAGAGAACACCACGAACATTGAGGCACAGATGAAAAAGCAGTGATTGATACCAAAGGAAACCCACTGCACTGACCAAGAAAAAGAAAAAGACAAAGAAAGATAAGAGAAGAGAACAAAGGCCATAGAAACAAAATAAAAACAAAAAATCCCCTCCCCCAACCCCCCACCCTGCACCCCTGCAGATGACTACGGCACCCCCCCCCCCCAGCAGTGTGCCTGTCGCCCGAGAACCAAACCCGAAATATAGAAGAGCAGAGAAAAAGGAAAAAGAAAAGAAACCCCACCCAACGGGGAAGTGGAGGAGGGCGATAGTCTCTGCGCTCCCAGTCTCTCCCCCCCGCCCTAACAAAGGGGGCCCCCCTAAGCCAGCACGAATAAAGTTGTCCACCATACAAAAATACCCCGGGGGGAACCACAAACCCCCCGCCCCGGAATCCGTCTGTTAATGAAGCAGTCCCGTTACCAATAGATCCATCGGAAACAATTCAACCCACAATCTCAGCCTTGGCCCCGTCTATCAAAGTTGCCGAGTCCCTCGGATAAGTACAGCCCCATCCCCGGAAAGTCAAAAGTCACACAGTAGCAGCCGAGGTTTGGGCCAGCAAATGGGAGAGGAATAGCAGACCCCAACGCACACGGCTTGCACAAACGATGTCCCTCCCCGTCTCCGAAACCAAGCAGCGTTACATCCGCCATGTTGGGAGACCGATTGGGGAGGGGTGCGACTCGTTCCGATCCAAATGAAAGTGTGAGCCAACAGTGTCCAGGATGGGGTAAACAGTGAAATGTTCTGATAACTGTAGGACCGATGTTTCCGAGAACGTAAGAGAGTCACCAATCTCAGCACACACGATGAGTTCCATTTCTACGCGGGCAGGCACAGCTTCCAGCACCGGGTCCAAACGCACCACTAGGGCGCCCAACAGGAGGCAAGTCGGCTGCCGGGTCTCAAAATTCAAGTCAGGGCTTGCTCCCGGTCCTATGATCCCATCTGCTGCCAACAGCAAACGATTAACCTGGGCCCTCATCGTCGCGCGAAGCGCCGCCATTACCATCCGCAAGGAAGGGCCACATTGAGTCCGTTCCGCCAAGTTCCATACGTCTGCAGGCATAACGGTCTCCACGGAGAGGCGCCCTCTCCGGGGCAGGATACGCCGGAGCAGAATCAAACCGCGAGGGACGGGCCAGCAGCACGCAGCAACGCGCGGCGGGACCCCCGCCCCGGGGCACCAGCGGTGCTAGTGCCGTGCCTCCGGGCCGGGGCCCCCCGCGACGCAGCACCGCGCGCCACCCGTCACCTCACCTCAGGTACAGCACCAGGCAGCAGATGGTTGCAAAGTAGTCCAGAGAAATTTTCAAAAGTTCCAAGGACCGGACCCAACCACTCTCCTCAGTCCGTTGTTGTTCACTTTGGACCCGGGTAGACCAGCAATCGAGACCCCGGCTTCCAGTCTGGGTTAGGCCTCAAAACATTTTCGATGTTACTTCACCCCAGAACATCAGAAAAATTCTGTGGTCACAGCATCGGGGTGCCGACTAGTTCACCCACACGAATCCGGGGCAGGAGATCAGGATATTCGACAGGATAAGCGAGCGTAGGACGGAGGTCAGCGGAGCCGGGAGACTATGCGGCCATCTTGGTTGGTATCGTAGCTCCTCCCCCCATTTGATTTCTTTGTTAATGAATTGGCACCACAAAAAAAGTATTTTGTTTATATTGACTACCTTGTTCTTCCTGCACCTTTTGTTTTCGCAATTTTCTGCACTTGTTACTTGCTCCATTCAAGTTGCTTTGCACAAGCACTATTGTTCACAAGACTGTACAGGTTATATATGCTTTTAATGTAAGTGTTGTTCTTGTCTTTATCTTACCTTGTTCTCAATACAGACCACTCTTTACATTGTGACACTACGATTTATGCCTCCCTGTCTCGTTCTTTTTGCAATTTGTGTGCATTTTGCCTACAATTTTCTTTAAATAGTGCCTGTTGAGACGTTGTTTTGCTATATATACACATTTTGCCTCAAACAGTAAAGAAATTGAAAGGGAGTATAACTAGGAGGAGATCACATAAAGCTGAGGGTTGTCCATGTCTATTAAATGATGATTGGTTCTTTAATTTCTCTTGATAGTACTACTTTTCTAAGTAAATATGTCAAGACCCTTCTGTGCTATACAGAAACTGCACTAACATGAACTAACAAGAGTACATTCATTGTCAGGATGATTGGTATCACTTCTAATCAGAGCTGATTCTCTGTGAGCATTACATGTGTGGTTTGCCTTTACGCCTATTGGAAAACGTCACAACAGGTGACCACAAGTTAACAACTATGCTGTAGGGTTTGTGAAGTGCTCCTGACTATGAAAGATCCTTGCCACATCCTTTCCTAAAGGAGAGGTGGAGCTTTATGACTGTCTTCCTAATCCACAAATGCCAGTCAATTTAGTTTGTCTGCTTTTAGTTAGTTGCCAGTCTCCTTCTTGCATAGTTGTGTGGATCTTGTTCTTCTACCAACAGGCTTTTTGAAGAATGTGCAATATGTGGTACTGTGAGATGTTTCTTTTGATTATGGGTGCTACAACAGCATCCACTGCTCTAGGAGCAGGCACATCTGCTTAGGATTCTCATCAGTTAATTTAAAATGATCTATAGGAAATATTGAGGTATTCTTCGACACACTGGAGTTATATCTGGGAGTATTCTTCCCTATCCAACATCTCCTTAATATTTCACTACAAGTGTCCATTTCCAAATCCAGTGCTCATTTAACATCTGCTTCCTGTATTACAGTAAAGGCTCCAATTTACTATATGTAAGTACTAGTGAAGTTGGTAATGGTTAAGCAGGTTCTCTTGGGATATTTTTGGGTAACTGAAGGCGTATGGTGCCAAGTGTCCATCCCACTGATTCTAGATGTATCTGCAACCTTCCCCTGTTAAGTGCTAGCAGTATGAAGTCATGCTGGGCACCCTTGTGCATTCTCGTGTCCAAGCAGGTTGGAGGTGTGCAGGCTGAATGTCTTTCAGGGCATGTTCGCTTTGGCTGCTCAACAGTCATGCATGATATCCAGCTTCCACCTGAGACAATGAAGGCTGCTGCCTTTGACTAGGAGACAGATGTATCTTTGGGCAGATCACAAGTAGTGAGTACAATTTGTGCCCCAAATTAGTGCGAAATACAAATTCACTCACTAGACAAAGTTAGAAAAGGAACACATTCTTGTCACAACTGAACTTATCCTGGTGGGGCAGACTCAAAATGATGCTCACATCCAGAGCTCACCTGGGATATACCCATGTGCCTGTGGAGTGGTACTGTGACCTGTGAAGTCTTGGGAAGCATTTCAGCAAACCCAAATTACTATTCTCTGCTCTCTACTATTTCTGCTCTCACCTTATAAAGGGCTTAATCCAGAAACATGTGTCTAAAGATAACAGCACTATCTGCATAAACTTTGGTGAAAAACGACAGCAACTTTAAAGTAGGCTTATGGCATTTACCAGAATGCAATGGGTTGAACTGTGCTGGGATGAGCGGCAATGCGCTCCCCACAATTTATATTCTAACATATAACATTAGTGCATGTTGTGCCTTTTTTTTCGTAACAAATCTAAAGAAACATCTAAAAAATGGGATTAAGGACAAGTACATGGGTTTGGCTAATAGAAAGATGTCAAGAGAGACCCTGGGTAAAGTTATGGCAGTAAACATTTTCCGTAGAATCCCTGTATCCAGAGCTCTCAGATGTTGACTTAGCTACCTTTTATTTCTTATTCCTCTTAGCAGGGTTAAAAAGACAAAGCAGCACACGTCTCATTGGTTTCCCTTGGGATTACAAGAGAAGTGTTGAGTACAAATGAAATATGTGTAGTAAAGAGAGACACTATTTGCACACAGAGGTAGCACTTTAAGGGCATATATTGTGTTATTTATTACCCAAGACTCCAGCAATACAAGTGATGGTAAGTTGATAGACCAGACAATGCTATGGGAGAGTGACCACCTATAGGAGGCTAGCAATTTAAAGGAATTCCATAAATGGGGGCTGGGGGACATATGAAGGAGACAAACTCTGATTGCTCTTGAAGAGCTGCAGATGGCAGACTCTGAATGATTCCTATATCTATTCTACGGTTAGGACACGCGCCTAGGGAGCATATATCGGAAGGGGGGGGGGGGCAATTGCCAACGTCGGCTTCACTGGAGGATCGACTGCTGTTGGATCCCATGACCGATAGTGACTTCCCTGATCTACAGGAAACAAATGAATAATTACCCTGACCCTCTGACGACCTTAAGGGAAGCATGGGAGGGAGATCTAGGATTGATCTGAGACAATGACTGGAAGGAGGCAATCCAAAGCCGCAGGGAAGAGGCAATCTATGTTCGACTCTGTTTAATACAGCTGAGGATTCTGCAAGATAATATTACTCCAGATCCCTCCTAAACCGACTGGGGAGATGTGATGGGGCACTCTGCGCTAAGGATTGTGAAAAGGTGGGTTCTTTCTTCCATATATTGTGGGAGTGCCCCAAAATCCAGCGGTACTGGGATGGTGTGACACAGGTAATGTCTCGGGTTGTGAGCTGCACTGTGCCGGAAGAGACTAGGTTGCTTCTACTGCACATAACGCGTGAGTAGTTGTGGCCCATTATCTGAAAATCTGGATCACCTTGGCAGCGAGGGTGGCAGAACAAAATATGGCAAGAACCTGGAGACAGAGTAGGCCCCCATGCATAGCAGACTGGGAAAATGGTCGAGATCTAGACTGGTGCCAGTGGGCGGGCGAGGTAGTGTATCAAAGTCGGGGTTGCCCCAGGAAATGGGGAAAGGTCTGGGATCAATGGCGTTCATGCAGACGATAATGTGTGAATCCTACAGATGGGTGAATGTGACTCAACTAATCAGAATTATAATGTATATTAACCTGTTTGGTATGGTACTTGTAATACACATGGATGACACCGACCTCTTCCGAATACCTTTCGATGTTTTACATATACTATGTCTTTTTCTCTGTAATGCCTATCCGACCAATGGTCAACCAGTCATGCTATTGTGTACTGAGCAACTGTTTAATAAAAAGATGTAAAAAAAAAGTAAAAAAACTCCTGCAATACGCAATTTAAAAAAAATGTTTTCATCATTTATGTTCTTCTTGCAGGCAACCAGAAATTCTGCCTAATTATCCTTAACCAACCGTTGGACAAATATAACTTTCATCATGTTTGGAGTAAAGGTAATTTTTGTTTACACATGGATTTTTCATACGAGTAAGTCTGCATTCATGGAGAGATAAAGGGAGTAAAAGTAAAAGGGTATTATGAGAGTAGCGGTTAAGTGAACATGGTAACTCATGTGAATACCCATGAAGGCTTGGCGTTTTGGGTATTCACAAATGTATTTCTCACCAAGTAAGCACATAGAAATCTACTCCTTCTTAAGGCGCGGAAAAGTTCCTCGCATTATGAATTATCCAGCTGCAAGGGTATTTGGATACCTGGCGCTAAATTGTGTTGTCATGGGAGAAAATGTATCCTGCATGTGCACCATAAAATAGGCCTGCCTCACACATTGTGGTTGTTTTGGACCAGGAGAGTCGCTCAAAGCCTTGCGCTCATGATGGTGAAAGGCTATTTCCTTTACCAAGAGTTATGTAAGACAATCATGGTGGTGGCAGCATACAGTATAGTGATGAGTAGGAATGGAAAGGCCTTTTTTCCAGTTCTAGTGGAGTAAGGCCTACAAGCTCACTCATGTAAAGTTCCACTGCATTGTGCTTTACTCACCGTTGGGCTATAAAAAGTTACCATGTAGCGCTGTGCAGCACACATGGTGCATGTATGTGCTGTGTGTGTGTGTGTGCGCCTGTCAATGGTGCAATACATGGAGAACTCTGGGTTCCATATTGGGAGACCCAGGGCTGACTGGAGGAGCATGTGGAGGTAGGGAAATCCCCCCCCCCCCTCCAGACAGGTTTTGTGGATTGCTGCTTTCTGTTAGCTGGGAGGGACATGCACACTGGAGGAGTTAGAGCCTGGCTGTTCAGTACACTTCAAAGGGTGGTCTTTGATTCACTGGAAAGGTGCCTGGGCAAATCTCAGGAAGGAGATTGGGCTGATAAGAGTTGAGACCCTGGGGTAAGACTTTGACCAACTGGCACAACAACTCGCATATAATTTAGGAGCACGCCACTACTCTCCCCAATGTGTCAGGGTGGCACGCAAAAGGACTAGGAATAATAACAAGGCAGCCTTGTTGGACCCATTCATCCGGGTACAGGAAGATAACATTACATGTCTAACTACCTTTACACCCAATTCTAACAGAATACAAAAAAAATCATCAGGAAACACGGGTCTCGCACTTAGTGTGTGCGACCAGGGCACCATCAACCTTTGACTTTGTCCCGGTCAAGCACGACCCAATGTCCTAACTTGGCGCAATATGTTTTTAAGCACTAGAAAGTGTTTATTGTTTAAAAATTCATATCTCCGCTTCCCCATATTGGATTTTTGTCGTTTTGGTGTTTTAATCATAAATATATTTCTAATGTTCATATATTGGTTGTGGATATTTATTATGTGTTGTGCCCTACTTATTTAATGCATTGGTGTTTTTAAATGCTTCACACATGTTGGACAGGCCACATGAAGGACCCGGACACCGGCTCTCCAGGTGCTACCCACAGAAGCCACCCGCAAACCGTCCCCTACGGGACTCCTGCTCCCGGAAATCTCTGTATCACTGGCCCGGGCCACTGTCAACACCATTGCCCGGCCCGGCCGCCATCTTGGACACTGCACCACGAGGCCGCGTGGCCTCAGCTCGACCCTAACCCTGGGCCTGGCCAGGCCCCGACATCCCGGCACCACCATCCACCCAGGAGGTGAACGGACCACTTGGCAGGTCAATGGGAGAAAGAAGTGTCGATGGCTCTCCCCCGCCAGGTGCCGATCGCCCCCAGCCTCCCCGGGCGCTGGCTCCACCCCCCTGCTGTGTGTCTGGACTCCCTCATCCCGGACCTCCCGACCTCCAAGTGCGAGGGTCCGGACATCAAAGGGCGCCAGACCTATAACTGGGGCAGCTCCAGAGCAGGAAGGCAGTTGTATCCTGGAGTCGAGAGACACCTAGAAGAACTCATCCTTGACGGACTGTTGGCACTGCCGCAGCCCTGCCTTGCGAACTGTCGTCCTGCCTGCTGGCGCTGCCGCGGCCTTCTGCAACCTTCATCCTCGTCGGGACCTGCTGGCGCTGCCGCGGCCCGTTACCATCTACGACCGCCTCGGGACCTGCTGGCGCTGCCGCGGCCCGGTACCATCTACGATCTCCTCGGGACCTGCTGGCGCTGCCGCAGCCCGACCTCCTAGAAAGCCGAGCTCGAGGATTGAGAGCTACCATCATTTCATCCACTGCCAATCGGTAACAAGACTGTCCCGCTACCCCCTTTTCCTTCCAAGAGACTAAGAACCGAGGGGACCCCTGTGTCCAGACCTCCTTGTACCATACTACCGTACTTCAAGATTTGCTTATAAAGAACGTTAAACCTTATCTTTGTGTGGTGTCCATCTGTGGGGGGGAAGTTACTTGTCTGTACGATCGCCGGAGACGGCTCTCCCCGGAGACCTCTCCCCCTGTCCTCAGCCGACCCTCCAGGTCCCGTCTAACATTGGTGGCCAGCGGCGCGATCCGAACCAACGCGTAATCGTACAGAAAGTAACTCACCCCACGACTAAACCACAATGTCGACCAAAGAGAGCGGATCTACAGAGAAATTCCAAATGGAAAAACTGGAGGAATACAGCCATCGAGAATTAAAACAATTTTGTATGGAACTGGGCATTGCTACCACCGGTCTGAGCACAAAAGATGACTTTAAACACGCCCTAGAATCGTGGGCAGAAGCAAATGCCGCCGGACCCCGGGATCAAAACATCGAAACACCGGAGACGAGCACCGCTCCGTCCGAAGAAAGAAGAGCGGGCCTCTCTCGGGAAGAGATCCAAGAACGAGAAAAAAGCAGACTGCACGAACTAGAGTTGGCAAGGCTCAAGTTGGACGGAGAACTAAAACTAGCGGAACAAAAAATGAACCTAGAACACTTACGGCTCCGAGAAGAGCGGGAAGAAAAGCAAAGACAAAGAGAGCTCGAAGAAAAAAGACTGGCATACGAGCGCAAGCTAGCAGAGATAGAACTACGGAAGCAGAACAAAGACCTGGGGGTGCCCGAGCAACCGCGCACCCCAGGAGCTACAGAACCAAAGGTCCACATCCCCAAAGATGTCGTCCGAGAATATTTCCGAAACGACGACATACAACAGTGGTTCAAGGCCTACGAGATCGCCATGACCTCCCACCGGATCGATCGAAGTGACTGGGGAGCCGGTCTATGGGGGAGGTTCGTCAATGAAGGCCGCGATGCCCTGCTACAGCTCCCGGACCATCAAATGACGTCCTATGACCACATGAAGGCCGCCCTCCTCACTCGATATGGGCTTACACCCGAAATGTACCACCAGAGGTTCCGTGACTGCACCCGAATCCCGGGTACAACTTGGGTGGAATATGTGAACTATTTCAGCCGAGCCTTCGAGGGATTGATCAAGGGAAGCCACGTAACGACCTACGAGCAGCTCTTCAACCTCATTGTGTGGGAGCACCTCTCCAACAACTGCTTCGTCGAGCTCAGGCAGCACCTCCTCGACAGTAAATTGACTGATCCACGGCAGCTCGCCGCCGAGGCTGACCGATGGGAGAGCACCCGAGTGGGCCGGAGTGGGCCAAACGAACAGAACCGAAACAACCAAGGTCATCACCGTCCCCGAGGAGGAGGAGGAGGCGGCCAGGGCCGGGGCAGAGACGCCGTCCCGGCCGCTCCCACTACCAACAACCCGCCCCCGGCCGGCCGGGGTAACCCCCCGATGCGCCCGGGGTTCCGAGCCAATGTCACTTGTCACCGATGCCAGCGAGTCGGCCACTACGCCAGTGACCCGAACTGCCCAAAGAACCAGACTCCCGGGCCCCGCCAGGTAGGTGCCGCCGCCCTAGGAGAAGAGCAAGTCTCCGAAGAGCATGAGGAAGACGAACAGGAGCAACCAGAGTGGGAACCGGCCGCCATGGTCCTGGCGTGCCTAGGGGGAAGAGACATGATCCCGCGGGCTCCCCTACCCGCCAACACCAGAAAATACAGCCAGTGGGTGAACATAAATGGGCGCAAGGCTGAAGCCCTGCGTGACACGGGGGCCAGTGTGACGGCCGTCCGCTGTCACCTGGTGACCCCGGAACAAATCCTGCCGAACGTCCTCTGCCCCGTCCGTTCAGCCGACAATTCTGAGAGCCTGTGTCGGATGGCCTGCATCCCCTTCGAATGGGGAGGAGTATCCGGCATGTTGAAAGTGACTGTCCGAGATGATGCCCCCGTGGACTGTCTCCTGGGGAACGATCTCGAGAGTTCCCCGTGGGCCGCCGTGGAAAGAAGAGAGCACCTGGGGATGTTGGGCCTCCCGGACTGGGCCTGCGTAACCACCCGGTCCATGGCCGCCCGCGCCATCCCCCGACCTGAAGAACCCGAATGGCCAGCACCTCCTCCCCCGATCGCTCCAGTGGGAGACGCTGACCCTACCGACCCCCCGGAACAAACCCAAGAAGGGCTCGCTCAGCCCCAAGACCTTCCAGATCTGGCTCAGTGGCGTCAAGAAGGGGGACCCACCCAGGAACAATTCCGTCAAGAGCAAAAGACCTGTCCCTCCCTCGAGGGACTGGGACAGCAAGCACTCGCCCAGAGCGCGGGGGATACCGCCGAGGCCCACTGGATCTATTGGGACAATGACCTATTGTACAGCGAACAAAGAATCGCGGAGTTGGGAGCCGGTCGAGTGTTGGTGGTGCCCCTCCGCTTTAGAGACTTCCTGTTGAATTTGGCACACGATGTCCCCCTGGCTGGACACTTGGGACAGAACAAAACTTACAACCGCCTGGTGACCCACTTTTACTGGCCAAAAATGAGAAATGACGTCCTCAACCACTGCCGGTCCTGCCCCACTTGCCAGGCCAGCGGGAAGAGCGGCCGCAAACTCAAGGCACCCCTGCAACCATTCCCTGTTGTTACCACCCCGTTCGAAATGGTGGGAATAGACATTGTGGGGCCCCTGGACCCCCGAACAGCACAAGGGCATCGATTCATCCTGGTCCTGGTGGACCACGCCACCCGCTATCCTGAGGCCATCCCCCTTCGAACTGTAACAGCACCAGTGGTCGGCCGAGCCTTAATGGGGATCTTCTCCCGAATGGGCTTCCCCCGGGAAGTCGTCAGCGACAGGGGCACAAACTTCATTTCAAAATATATGAAATCCCTCTGGCAGCAGTGCGGGGTCACCTACCGATTCACAACCCCCTATCACCCGCAAGGAAACGGACTAGTTGAGCGGTTTAACCGCACACTCAAGGGAATGATTATGGGGTTGGAAGAGCCCCTACGCCGTCAGTGGGATGTGCTACTCCCGTGCCTCCTCTTCGCCTACCGAGAAGTCCCCCAGAAGTCCCTCGGCTTCAGCCCCTTCGAACTCCTGTACGGACACCCCGTTCGAGGGCCCCTCAGCCTAGTCAAAGAAGGTTGGGAAATGGCCCCCCTGAAGACCCCTCCAGACGTCTACAAGTACCTCCTGACCCTCCGCAATCAGACCAGACGATTCAGAGAGATCGCCAAAGCCAATCTTGAGGCCAGTCAGGAGGACATGAAGAAATGGTACGATCAAAATGCCTCCTCCATCGAGTTCGAACCTGGCCAGCAAGTATGGGTGATGTCCCCCATCGAACCTTGTGCCTTGCAGGACAAATGGACGGGCCCTTCAAGGTGGTCGAGCGCAAGAGCCCCGTCACCTATCTCATCGACATGGAATCTCCCCGGAACCCCCTCCGGGTCCTCCACGCCAACAGACTCAAACCCCACTTTGTGCGCTCGGAGCTCAGCCTGCTGATGGCCACAGACAGTGGAGCGGAAGAAGACTCCGAGCCCCTCCCTGACCTACTGAGGACCCGTGAGAACGATGGTTCAGTGGACGGGGTCCGACTCTCCGATGCCCTGACCCCGGAGCAGCGCCAAGACTGTCGGGCTCTCCTGCTGCAATTTGCGACCCTATTCTCCCTCACCCCCGGGGTCACCCTCTGGTGCTTGCACGACGTGGACACGGGGGACAGTCCCCCTATCTGACACCGGGCGTACCGCGTACCAGATCGGGTACGTGCCTGCATCCAGGAAGAAGTATCAAAAATGCTCACACTCGGAGTCATCGAACCTTCGGACAGCCCCTGGGCCAGCCCAGTCGTGCTGGTCCCCAAAGCTGCTGCCCCAGGCACCACCCTTGAGCTCCGATTCTGCGTCGACTATCGGGGGCTGAATGCTGTCACCCGGACCGACGCTCACCCCATTCCCCGAGCAGATGAGCTGGGCGACCGCATGGGGGCTGCCCGCTACCTCAGCATCTTCGACCTGACGGGGGGCTACTGGCAGATCGGCCTCACCCCCAGGGCCCAGGAGCGATCCGCTTTCTCCACCCCGGATGGACACTACCACTTCAAAGTGATGCCATTCGGCATGAAAAACGCTCCAGCCACTTTTCAACGACTTGTGAACCAGGTATTGGCGGGCCTTGAAGAGTTCAGCGCCGCCTACCTTGACGATATCGCGGTATACAGCCGCCACTGGTCAGACCACCTCCGCCACCTCCGAGAGGTCCTGCAAGCCCTCCAACAGGCCGGCCTCACAATCAAGGCCAGCAAATGCCAGATTGGCCAGGGGTCCGTGACCTACCTCGGACACCAAGTGGGAAGCGGTCTGGTGGCCCCCCTCCAGCTCAAGATCGCTGACATCCAGTCCTGGCAGCCCCCCGCAACGCAAATCGAGGTCCGGGCCTTCTTAGGGCTCACGGGATACTACCGGCGGTTTGTGAAGGACTATGGCAGCATTGTGGGGCCCCTCACAGAACTCACATCCAAGAAGCACCCAAAAATGGTCAACTGGACTCCAGACTGTCAAGCGGCCTTCGAGAAGCTGAAGGCCGCCATGTGCACCGCCCCTGTGCTCCAGGCTCCCGACTACAGCCGGGAGTTCATCGTCCAGACTGATGCCTCCGACCATGGCATTGGGGCCGTCCTCTCCCAGCTGAACCCCGAGGGAGTTGACCAACCAGTGGCCTTCATCAGCAGACGCCTACTGGCCCGAGAACAGCGCTGGAGCACCATCGAGAGGGAGGCCTTCGCAGTAGTGTGGGCCCTCAAGAAGCTCCGGCCCTACCTCTTCGGTACCCACTTTCGGGTGCAAACAGATCATCGCCCCCTGCAATGGCTAATGCAGATGCGGGGGGAGAATCCCAAACTATTGCGATGGTCCATCTCCCTGCAGGGGATGGACTTCACTGTGGAGCACCGACCTGGCCAGGATCACGCCAACGCAGATGGCCTGTCAAGCTTTTTCTGCCTCGACGAGGAAAGTCCCCAAGAGGATGGTTGACTCTCCCCGCCTTCAGCTGGGGGGGGACGCATGTTGGACAGGCCACATGAAGGGCTCGCTCCCTCCCCGCATGACAGGGCCCGGACACCGGCTCTCCAGGTGCTACCCACAGAAGCCACCCGCAAACCGTCCCCTACGGGACTCCTGCTCCCGGACATCTCTGTATCACTGGCCCGGGCCACTGTCAACACCATTGCCCGGCCCGGCCGCCATCTTGGACACTGCACCACGAGGCCGCGTGGCCTCAGCTCGACCCTAACCCTGGGCCTGGCCAGGCCCCGACATCCCGGCACCACCATCCACCCAGGAGGTGAACGGACCACTTGGCAGGTCAATGGGAGAAAGAAGTGTCGATGGCTCTCCCCCGCCAGGTGCCGATCGCCCCCAGCCTCCCCGGGTGCTGGCTCCACCCCCCTGCTGGGTGTCTGGACTCCCTCATCCCGGACCTCCCGACCTCCAAGTGCGAGGGTCCGGACATCAAAGGGCGCCAGACCTATAACTGGGGCAGCTCCAGAGCAGGAAGGCAGTTGTATCCTGGAGTCGAGAGACACCTAGAAGAACTCATCCTTGACGGACTGTTGGCGCTGCCGCAGCCCTGCCTTGCGAACTGTCGTCCTGCCTGCTGGCGCTGCCGCGGCCTTCTGCAACCTTCATCCTCGTCGGGACCTGCTGGCGCTGCCGCGGCCCGTTACCATCTACGACCGCCTCGGGACCTGCTGGCGCTGCCGCGGCCCGGTACCATCTACGATCTCCTCGGGACCTGCTGGCGCTGCCGCGGCCCGACCTCCTAGAACGCCGAGCTCGAGGATTGAGAGCTACCATCATTTCATCCACTGCCAATTGGTAACAAGACTGTCCCGCTACCCCCTTTTCCTTCCAAGAGACTAAGAACCGAGGGGACCCCTGTGTCCAGACCTCCTTGTACCATACTACCGTACTTCAAGATTTGCTTATAAAGAACGTTAAACCTTATCTTTGTGTGGTGTCCATCTGTGGGGGGGAAGTTACTTGTCTGTACGATCGCCGGAGACGGCTCTCCCCGGAGACCTCTCCCCCTGTCCTCGGCCGACCCTCCAGGTCCCGTCTAACACCTCCTAAGTTGAGCCTGCCAGTTCGTTGGCCACCTACCAAGGGTTGAGAAAAGGAATAATTTATGGAGACCTTGTCTGCACCTTATGTTTCATTGGTGGCCCTGTAGCTAGTAGTTGGTGCATACTTACCCCTACTAATACATCTTTAAACATTTGGTGTTCAACAGTTAGGATACGTACTTGTGTTTAAATTACACCATACATTGAAGTAAGTTAAGATCTGTAAAAATCTGCTAAATTGACGCAGAACAAAACTTTTGATTTATTTTAAGCTGGACCAGAACTGATACTTAATCGATCTTTTTTCTATTTATAAATCTGTTCTATTTCTGTTTGTAAAGTGTGTGTGACCCAGAACTAGGGATACCATGGAGCTAATCTGCCTAAACTGAACAAACCCGTAAATATGCTTAGCGTTCAGTGTAGGTCTAGGGTGCTAACTAATGGCAACAAGATCAGGAAAGCAGAGTTGATTAGGATCCTTAGGCCTCGGTACAGGCAGTTCCAGAGAGAGAAAGAGAAGGTGACCTCTCCAACTATCCAGGAAGTGGAGGATGATACTTAATTTGTTTCCTCTAGTACCAGGTTCATACTTCCAGCTAATGGAGGAGGTGAGGGCCCTCCAGAGAAGACCCAGTCAGGACCCTCCGAAGGCAAGTTAGCTCTCATAGCTTTGGAAGAAAAGAAGTTAGAACTAGCTAGAGAGAGGTGGGAGGAGACTAAAGTGAAAAGGAATGGTGGCAGTGACAATGTAGAAGATTCTGAGATGCTCAGGGGTGGTGGGTTTAATCCTATTCTTCACAAGGGAATAGCTCCCATGTACACCGAAGGGGATAATATTGACAAATGGCTGACTGCATTTAAAAGGGCCCTTGAGATGAGAGGGGTCCACTCTACATAGTAGTGTACTGGGATTATTTACCACAGAAGTGATCCCCGCTAACTCTACAGGGGGATGAGGCAAAGTCTTACTTCTACATGAGGCAATATTTAGTCAAGAAATGTGGTCTGACCCCAGAGCTGTACAGGGTGAAGCTCCGGGACACCCAGAAAGTTGATACACAGTCCTGGGTGGACTTTGTGGACATCTCAGTGAAGGTACTGGAGGGCTGGATTAGTGGTAATCAACTGAGTACTTATGAGTGGCTGTAGAATGTGTTGCTGAAAGAGCCCATCCTGACTTATTTTGTAAAATACGTTTTTACCAGTAACTTGTGGACTCTAAGCTGACTAGCCCCAGAGAGCTGAAGGAGCTAGCTGATGAGTGGTTGATCCGCACTAGGGGGGTGATCAGAAGAAGGTAGGACACGTTCCTCCTCCTCCCCCACCCCCTGGGGAAAAGCCAAGGGGAAAGAAGGTCAAAAACAGAAAGGGACCTCACAAGACCCACACAATCCTGCATAGGGGGTAGGGTCCTCAAGCCAATCCGCTTTCAAGAAGGGGAAGTCCTTGGACCCTGCAAAGGCAGAAAGTTCAGTGACCTTATGGAGGCTAGTCAGTGTTTTGACTGTTATCAGTCCAGACACGAGAGAGCAGAGGCAGGCTGAACAAAGAAACCTCAAACTGGTGAGCAGTCCCAGGGGATTGTCGGCGTCAGGGTGGGGTGGAGATTGTCCTAGAGATGGAGAAGGGATTAACAGAGCCAACCTTGGTATCCTAGCGTGGGATGGAAATTACAAGCCTGGCTGCCTTGCCTCACAGCATGGAGAGGAGAAGGCAGAGGCCTAAAATGAATGTACCTGAGGTTCGAGACTCTGAGAAACTGAGAAACTGGTTTCCCCAGGGAAGCTCATACCTGGTGTCTATCACAAGAAAACCTATGCAAGCAGAAGAGCCAAACTCAATCCTATGGCAATGGTGAGTTTAGAATGGGAAGGTAGGACAGGCCCTAAAAAGCTAGTTTTGTCTCCTGTACTCCTAGGAGGCTGCCTACTGGAAAATTATCTTGAAGCATCTGACTGGTAAGTGGGTGGAGAGAATGGTCCATGGAACGATGGTGGATCTCGCTGAGTAGGGATGTGCTGTGACTAGATCACAGACTGTACAGAAGGCAAATGCTGGACAATTGGACTCTGGAAAAATGGACCAAGGGAGACGGGGGCCCAGTTCTGGTGAGCCAGCCCAAAGAACTCCATAGGAGCAGGATGATTCTAACCACGAGGGGAAGGGATTCCACCCTTACAGGATATGTCTGACTTGGCAGCGTTGCAAGGAGCTGGTGGACTCTCCAGAGAGGAATTGTGTGAGGTACAGAGAGCGTGTCCCACTCTTGAGGGCCTGAGGCAGACTGCCTGTAGGCAAGAGAAGGTCAATGTCAGTGGCTTCCACAAAGTCTACTGGGAGGATGGAGTTCTCTGCACCGAGGCTAGAGACCTCAAAGAAAGGGCTACCAGGAGGATGGTTGTCCTCCAGCAGTACAGAGCATTCCTCTTGACTTTAAGCCATGACTTCCCCTTGGCAGGTCATTTGGGGTAGAGTATGACATGGAAAAGGTCGGTTAACCATTTCTGTAGGCCCAATATGACTGTCAAAGTGAAGGAGTTTTTCAGCTCCTGTGCAACCGGTCAGGCCAGTTGCAAGATGGGGAAAGCCAAGGGCTCCCTTGATCCCACTACCCATGGTGGTGAATCCCTTTTAGAGTGTGAGGGTGGACATTGTTGAGCCCCTAAAACCACCAACTGGATCACAAAACATGCATATCTTGGTGGTAGTAGAGCATGCTACAAGATACCCTGAAGTAATACCCCTCAGAACAGTCACTGCTCTTTCAGTGACAAGACTCCTACTTGATGTCTTTACCAGAGTGGGTTTCCCAAAGAAGGTTGTTTCAGATAGGGTCACAAATTTCATGTCCCTCTATCTAAAGGCAATGTGGGAAGGATATGGCGTTATATACAAGTTCACCACCCCATATCCTCCCCAGACTAATGATCTGGTGGAGAGGTTCAAGAAGACCCTGAAGGGCATGATCAAGGAGGATGTGGTATATTCTCCTCCCATGTTTACTGTTTTCCGACAGGTAGGTCCCACAAAAAGGGGTTGGCTTTAGTCCCTTTGAGTTGTTGTTCAGCCACCCTGTAAGAGGACCATTGCTCATGATGAGTGTCTTGGGAAAAGCCTCTCAAAGAAGCCATGGACAATGTGCTGGACTATGTGCTAGGCCTGTACAAGGCAAGCAGAAAACTGGAGTCCAGCTAGGAGCTCATGAAGTACTGGTATGACTAAAAGACTACTATGCCTGAGTACACTCCAGGACAATTGGTTTGGAGCCTGTGACTTCTATGGCCCTCAAGGACTAATGGACTGGGTCCAATCCAATCCTGAACACCCCCAGGAACCCTCATCGGGTCCTGCATAACATTAGGTTGAAACCCCACCAAGACAGGGCAGACATACCCATGTTGATGTTCACAGATGAGGGAGGAGAGGAGGGGATTAAGTTGGTGCCAGACCTCCTCTCCAGCAAAGTGCAAGATGGGTCAGTGGAGGGAGTTGTACTCTCTCCCAAATTGACAGACTAACAGGAAAGGGACTGAAAGCAGGTGCTGGCGCAGTTTGCAGGTCTGTTCTCTTTGACCCCAGGTATCACCAGCTGGGGTATATACATCATTGACACTGGTGACAGCCTACCTATCTGTAACATGTTGTACAGGTTGTCTGACCAGGTAAGAGTCCGCATCAAGGCTGAACTAACTCAAATGCTGGAGTTGGATGTAATTGAGCCTAGTGGTGCTGGTACCCAAACCTAATCCCCAGGGGGAAAAGGAGTTGAGGTTCTGTGTGGACTACAGAGGACTGCATACAGTCACTAAGACTGATGCGCACCCTATACCTAGAGCTGATGAGTTTATCGATAGGTTAGTGGCTGCTACGTACTTCAGTGCATTTGATTTGACCTCAGGCTACTGGCAGATTGCATACAGTGAAGGAGCAAAGGAGAGGTCAGCCTTCTCCACACCAGAGGGACATTAGCAATTAAAAGTAATGCCCTTTAACGAATGCCCCTACCACCTTCCAATGGTTGGTGACCTTGGTCCTGTCTGGGCTGGAGCAGTTTAGTGCAGCTTATCTGGACGATATAGCTGTGTACAGTTCCACCTGTGAGGAACGCTTAAGCCACCTGAAGGAAGTGCTCCAGACCCTGTAACAGGCAGGCCTGACTATTAAGGTCAGTAAGTGCCAAATGGGGCAGAGTTCAGTTTTGTACTTGGGCCACCTTGTAGATTGAGGCCATGTTCAAACTCTCCAGACCAAAATCCAAACCTTTTTAGATTAGGCAGCTCCTACAACCCAGATGCAGGTCAGGGCCTTCCTTGGACTTATCGGGTATTGTAGAAGATGTGTTCAGAACTATGGGACCATTTGTCTCCCCTGAGTGTCAGAAGGTCTATGACTCTCTGAAAGAGGTTATGTGTTCAGCACCTGTTTTACTGCCCCCTGACTACACAAGGAATTTATGGTTCAGACAGATGCTTCAGAGCAAGGGATTGGGTCAGTGTTGGCACAACTAAATGAGGAGGGTCTTGATCTGCCAGTTGCCTTTAATAGTAGGCGACTTCTCCGTAAAGAACAAAGGTGGAGTACCATTGAGAGGGAATTCTTTTCAGAGGTTTGGTCCCTGAAAAAGCTGAGATCATACCTGTTTAGTACTCACTTCGTGTTCAAACCTTCCAGACTTCTCAAAAGGCTCATGCAGATAAGAGGGGACAATCCAAAGCTATTGAGGTGGTCCATTTCTCTGCAGGTGATGGACTTCACAGTGAAACACAGACTTGGGCAGCCCATGCCAATGAGTATGGACTCTCCTGTTTTTTCCACTTAGCTGATGAGGACTACAAGGGTGTAGTTTATTTACCCATCACCTTTCATTTGGGAGGAGGTCCATGTGAGCAAGTCATCCATTGTGCCCTGATCACCCCCATTTTTTACTAATACTAGTGTTAACTGACTCTGACTACATCCCAGGCTCTGCTAACCAGGCCCAGGGCCCGTGCTGATTAAAAATGTATATAGTTACAAGGCTCTCGTTGGGGCTCTTGTGGCGCTGAAAGGCCCTTTGTGCTCCCCGCACCCCTCCATTAGGGCCCATCAGGGGATGAGACGGTGCCGGGCACCCCGATCCAGAGGCCGCACAACAGAGGCGTGACTGCGGTCTGGCCCCGCCCGCCCCTCACCTGGGCCCCTCTCATCGCCCCTCGGCCGCTTTGTACTGCCATTACCCGTGCCCTGCAGTTGGCCTTGTCAGTGCACCTGACCCCAGGCCGCCAGGGATGCGTGACTGAGCGGGTCTGGACCCATTCCCGGCTGTGGGCGGAGTCCTGCCCCTCGCCCGCAGAGTGCCCTCTAAACTGCAGTCTGTAGTCACAGCAGTGTGCAGAACCATGCCTGGAGCACCTGTAACTACAACAGTACTCAGCACGTGCAGCCCGGGCCCCCGGCTGCCCCGACCCCCGCCTGCTCCGACCCCCGCCTACCCGGAGCCTTACCTCAGCCGCCGCTCCTCATTTCACCGCTCCTGTCCGCCGGTCCTCACCGTTCCTCCCCCACGTCATGTCCACCACTCCTCCTCGCGTTCCTGGACGCCGCTCCTCCCCGCGCTCCTGACGTCAGCACGCAGGTCGCGGCCGGCGCTACTTCGAAGGGACTACTTTTTTTTGTGTTAATTTTTTAATTAACGCATATTTTTATACTTTATATAGCCTATGTCCATCTGCACACCCTGACGATTACAATGATGTATCGGGTGTGTGGATTGGCGCTGTGGTTCCGAGTTTACCCGCCTCAAAGGTGCAAAGTTCTTCCTTTATAATAGTAGTATAGATTAGGTGGAATTACAATTGGGACTAACAACCAACCTTTAAATCTCTAGTTTATAGTAGGGCATGTCGGTGTAAAGGCCCAGCAGCTTTAAGACACTTTATATAGCGCGAACTAGACCCGAAGATATCAGCTATCCGAGCGCTTTACATACCACCAGTTTCGTTACACAAGGACACATTAATTTTTGTTAGGCACAGGGAGATTACGCGATTTGCCCAGAATCACAGGATGTTTAGCGTTGTTGCCGAGTCTCGGACCCACTCCCCAGCTCCGAGGTCGACTGCTCTAGCCGTAAGGCTACCATCTCTCCTTTGGATTTAAAGTTACTACCAAAGTATTAAACTACCTTATTTTTACGTACAAGTCACCCCTAAGGTCTTCCCTGGTAGGCACCATAGTGGGGGCCATGTAATAATAAGCAGGGACATTTTAAATGTTTTTTATTTGCTCTGGTGAGGAAAAAAACAACCAGTTTAATTTTTCCTCCATTGAAGCACTTTAGCTTCATAGGTTAACATTGGGGTACTGTAATACAACAAAGACGCAATCTTAGACTAGCTGAACGAACATGGAGATCCTCACCATCGCTAGAACACCTTCAGCAACTGAGATCATGGAGAAGCACCTTACAACAAACCCATATGAATCTCAAAAGCAAATTCTTTTAAAGTTCAGCTGAACCAGGCCAGAAATCGTCCAAGGAACTGTTCGAGATTATCAAGCAGTAATCTGCTCAACAAGTCAGCATCTCTACATTAGGTTCTTACTCACAACCAAACTGCAACATATTTGCCTCCCACTTTCTATGCTCTCTGATAGCCTACCAGGATCTAGTTTGCGCTATATAAAACTTTTTAAATGAATGAAATAACTATTCGTAGGAGAGAGATAAACTAATATTTCATGGACTTAAAAGATTAGTAAAAATAAAGCCACAAATTGCCACTGTTGAATTTTTCAAAACTAACGCAGATTAGAAATTATAGAACTTTATTTTCTGCAAGCCAATATACAGCCTTCTAACGACCTTTCTCGTGAGTGGCCAGCCTTAACAGGCTTAGCCAGACTGCTTTGAGGTGATCAGTGGCCTGCATCGAGGCAGAGGTTATCTGGTGGGGAGAGCTGCAGAGACCTGGCCAGGACAGGACCTGGGTAACATAAACTGGGCTTCAGAGAGAGTAGGACAGTAAGGAATGCTAGCCAGGCCTACCCACTCTTCCTGTACCCCCCAGCCTGATGGCAGCCCTAGGAATGGAATTTGCAGGAGGATTGGAAAGGGAGTGTTAAGGTAAGTGAGCCACAGCAGTGGGTTGGCTTAGCCAGGTCTTACTCCCAAGGAGAGAAATTCTCCTTCTTAAATTTTAAAGTGCAGTGCTCTGTGGGACAAGAATATGCAAAACTTTGGAGGAAACTGTGATGCTTCCGGGTGGCACACTGTACCCCATTGGTCAGGGGTGCCCTCCTGCTTGTCTACTATAATATTGAATGAGCAAAAGACATGCAAACCTACCATGCAAAGAAACTGGAACAAAATCACCACGGACCAAATCTCCTCATCGCTCCTTCATGACACCCCAGCCCTCTCTTCCAACGCTAACGAAGCCGCCGCCAACCTCACCATATGGTTATCCAACACCGCTGACACCTTAGCACCACTGAAAAAACGTCAAAACAAACCTGGCAGCAAGAAGGCCTCATGGTTCAACGATGATCTCAAGAAGTCCAAGAAACTCTGCCGCTCCCTTGAAAAGGCCTGGAAAAAAGACCCAACCACCAGCACCAAGGACGCCTTCAAAAACGCCACCCGCATTCACCACCAACTAATCCGAAAAGCCAAGAAAACAGCATTCAAGGATCGACTTGACAACAACGCTCACAACAGCAAGGAACTTTTCAACATCGTCAAGGAATTCTCCAATCCCTCGGCCAACTCCAACGACATCACCCCCTCTCAAACCCTCTGCGACTCCCTAGCCTCATTTTTCCACAACAAGATTGCAGACATCCACAACAGCTTCGACAACCAACCCGGAAACCAACCCACCCTACCAGATGCTGATCATCTTCCCCCCGCGAACACCCTTAACGACTGGAACCCAATCTCCACTGAGGACACCATCCGCCTGATGAATTCCATCCACTCAGGATCCCCCACAGACCCATGTCCTCACCACATCTTCAACAAAGCAGACTCCGTCATAGCACCGCACCTCCGAGACGTCATCAACTGCTCCTTCAACTCCGCCACCTTCCCAGAAAACTGGAAACATGCTGAACTCACCGCCCTTCTGAAAAAACCCACAGCGGACCCCACCGAACTCAAAAATTACCGCCCCATCTCGCTTCTTCCATTCCCGGCCAAAGTCATAGAGAAAGCTGTCAACAACCAGCTCGCCGCCTTCCTCGAAGCCAACAAATCCCTCGACCCTTCACAATCTGGCTTCCGAGCAAAACACAGCACTGAGACCGCCCTCATCGCAGCAACAGACGACATCCGAACTCTACTGGACAATGGAGACACAGTCGCCCTCATCCTCCTTGACCTCTCTGCAGCATTCGACACAGTCTGCCACAAAACCCTTTTACAACGCCTCAATAACATCGGAATCCAAGGAAAAGCACTTGAATGGATCACCTCGTTCCTCACCGGAAGAACCCAGAGAGTCCGTCTTCCACCATTCACGTCCGAGGCCTCTGAAGTCATCTGCGGCGTACCACAAGGATCCTCACTCAGTCCCACCCTCTTCAACGTATACATGAGCCCCCTCGCGGCCATCGCACGCCAACACAACCTCAACATCATCTCTTACGCGGATGACACTCAACTGATCCTTTCTCTCACCAATGACCCCAGCACCGCCAAAACTAACCTACATGAAGGAATGAAAGAAGTCGCCGAATGGATGAAACAAAGCCGTCTGAAACTGAACTCAGACAAAACAGAAGTCCTCATTCTAGGTACATCACCATCTGCATGGGACGACTCCTGGTGGCTGGAAGCCCTCGGAAAAGCACCCACCCCGACAGACCACGCACGGAACTTAGGCGTCATCCTGGATTCTTCACTCTCAATGAACAGACAAGTCAGCGCCGTATCCTCTTCCTGCTTCAACATTCTTCGCATGCTCAGAAAAACATTTCGCTGGATCCCCTCCGACACAAGGAAAACAGTCACCCACGCTCTGGTCACGAGCCGACTGGACTACGGAAACACCCTCTACGCAGGTACTACCGCAAAACTCCAGAAGAAACTCCAACGAATCCAAAACGCCTCAGCCAGACTCATATTAGACATCCCACTCAACGAACACATCTCTGGTCACCTTAAAGACCTCCACTGGCTACCCGTCAATAAGAGGATCACTTTCCGACTGCTTACCCACGCACACAAATCACTCTACGACATCGGTCCAGAATGCCTCAACTCACGACTGTCCTTCTACACCCCCTCCCGCCAACTACGTTCATCCAGCCAAGCCCTCGCCACTGTACCTCGCATCAACAAGTCCACCATGGGAGGCAGATCCTTTTCATACCTGGCTGCTAAAACATGGAACTCACTCCCCGCTTACCTTCGCCTTACCCAGAACCACCTAGCATTCAGAAAGCAACTTAAAACGTGGATATTTGACAAGTAATCCTCCCCCCTTCCTAAGCGCCTTGAAACCCTCTGGGTATGTAGTGCGCTATATAAATTCTTTGACTTGACTTGACTTGACACAGATGATGGATGGAATACAGAGCAAATAAAACATTCACCCCAGTCAATAGATCTGGGTAAATCCATTGTTCTTTTGCCTACCATGCCTCCCCAGTTTAGACCCAGCCATATGCAAATCAGTCTTGACCCGGTGCCTCATAGGAACAGTCCAGCACAAACTGCCAAGCCGGGTCCTCCCTGGACCGGAAACAATCATCTTGGGACCGGTTTCGGGACATCACCCCTAATCAGCTAGGCTAGCTTGAATCCAGTGGCACAGTGACCAATGGATTAAACCCAGATCTTTGTGACAGGGGGTGAATGTTTGCATTGTCAACATATGTATTGGTGTTTTTTAAATTCTTCACATGCCTGCCTCCTAAGTTAAGCCTGCCTGCTCATTGCCAGCTACCAAGGGTTGATCAGAGGATTGCGTTAGTGGCATTGTTGCTAGTGGTAGGTGCATACTCACCCCTACTAATAGTCCACCTTTCAACATTCACATGTTCATGTAGCAAATGATGAATGGGAATGACCACAAGACCGGTGAAAGTAAGAATGGAACACCACATAGGCATTTGCTGTAAGAAAATCCCCCTAAAATGAGTACCCACTACCTCAGTCTGGATCACACTACTGAAGATGTGCACTGGACCATCTTAGAAACTCACCCACACATGAATAAGAATACTTTGTTCCGGCGGTAATTTTTTTTTATATTTCATTTGGCCACATATAAAATTGATTTAAACAATGATATTCCTTGCAGTGAGATAGAGACCTGATCTCCTACTTTACATGATATCTTATCCCTTATAATCCTCCACGGGCTCTACCATATCCACTGCACAGAATATCATTTACTTATCTAGAGCTACTTGCCCCCAACAGAGATCAGCACCATAGACACAGCCAATATGCAGACACCTTCATGAATATTGATCGTGACAGGACACTCTATCACACCACTTCACTTGTTCTATTCACATAGGATCGATCAGTAGGGATTATCTGAACTATCTGCCTCTCCAGTATGGCGGCCTAGTTTGAGCCATATTGAGATTCCCTAACATTGGGAAACACTGCTCTTCCCACCTTCCACTACCGGCTTCTGACCTTCACAATGACAATTAACTGTCATCCTTTGCGATTCGTCTATTAATCCCCAGGTTGACGCATTTCAGTGCCTCCTCACGGCACACTAACTCCGGGCACCATTTCATATTTATTAATATGGAAAATGTGAATGTTCACACATTACTGTGTTCTTTTCTGACATGGTGCCCATTGTTGATCATATACGGCGTCAACTGTGCAGCCTAACTTTTCTTTGGAGCCCTATAACCAATAACCAGCTCCTGGCCCTTTACCTCCCCATTTACTAGGTTTTAGCAATATACAGGGACCTCCCATCTGAAAGGTATCCACAACGCAATATGGCACACTGACTCCGGGCACGTCCTCGATTATAAATTTGTAATTTGGATTCCCACATATCATAAACATACTGCGCGGCATCCCATACTTAACTTCCAACATGGCGCCCGCCACCTGTCACAGACTGAGTCCTCCAGGCAGCCTACTTTTCATTTTGAAGCTGAATGTTCGAGGCATGTGGGCTGCTGAATTCATATCTGTGCATAGATCGCCGCCTAGTGTTGGGTCCGGATGATTGCACATTTTTGTCCTGGAAGAGTCTTCGAAGTATCACGAGATAGGTGGCTCCTCCCCTGGACTACAGTGCGCATGGGCATCGCCTCCATCCCCAGATTGTTTTTTTCCGCCATTGGGTTCGGATGTGTTTCGGTTCCCTCTGTCGGAATCGATAGTTGTTAAACTTTCTACTCGAGACCAAAAGGTCTTTAGGCTGAGCGTCGGTATCGTTTCGTTCGGGTTTCTTGTCTGTGTCTCAGCTCCGAACTCTTGCTGCCCATCCGCGTGCTCTCGGCGCGGACGGGCCTACTCTACGCTCCAGCTATGGAACGAACTCCGTTCAAAAGATGCCCGGTGTGTACCTCCAAGTATTCACACCTCGACGTGCACCCTGTGTGCAACAAATGTTTGTCACCGGACCATGACGAAGACAGATGTATGGCATGTTCGAAGTTCCGGTGCAAGAAAACTCTCAAGCTTCGTCGGGCCGCTAGACTCCAGGCCCAGTTATCGGCTACCCCGACACCCCCACCAGACAACATCTTCGAAGAATTTGTTGAAGACGACGGCGCCATACAAGTTTCGGACTCTAATCCCGCGTCCGAGGGGGATGCCTACGACGCGGGTGATGAGGACTTTGAAGAAGCCGGCGACGAGGTAGGGGACGACGATGGGCCATTGCCACCGTGGGGGATAGCTCGGAGGAAGAGCATCCCCAAACAGACTCAGGGGTCAACCCCCTTCATGCGGCCCAGGTCGAGGGATCGCCTTCGGGCCTTACCCAAGACCTCGTTACTAGTCCAGCAGCCCCGCCTCCGGGCCCGGTCACGGACATTTCAGAGGCGCCACTCCATTTAACGAAAACGAAAGTGAAGCCATCGGGATCCACTCCCCAGGTTTCGAAACCGAAAGTAAAAGTTGCGCTGGTACAGAGGGCTCTGAAGGCGTCAACTTCCAAACAATCCAAAATGGCCGACTTGAAGAGCCACGCCGAAATGGCCGACCCGAAGTCCTCGGGGTCAACGCCGAAGGCGAAGTCGACCGACGCGGCTGCGTCGGCGCCGAAGATGGTCGTGGTCGATGACCCGAAGACGGCTCCAAAGAAGCGTCAGGGCGATGCCGCGGCCCAGGCTCAGCCGCTGCCGGCCCTCGGGGACAAGGACCGGGAGGTGTCGGCTCCGAAGAAGGTGCCTTCCGTCGAACCGACTCCCGACTCGGGAAGATCGCTCGAGCCAGTCAAGCCCTCTCCAGCCTTCACCAAGAAGGTCGCAGAATCCCTGCAGCGGATTCGGAAGGATGCTATGGCTTCCGAACCAGGAAACGTGGCGCCGAAGCACACGCCGAAGGCGCAAACGCCTATCCGCTTTACCCTGCCTCCGAAGTCAACGCCGAAGGCTTTCGCTCCGAAGCATGTGGCAGGCGGGCCCCCGAAGGAGGCATCAACGCCCAAGGCGGCATTGGTGGTGTCGAAGCCTCGGCTCCAGCCACTTGCAGTAGAAGAGCGTCGAGAGGTCATCATCGACGCCAATACTGGGAAACTGTCTCTCCTCAAAAGAAAAATCACCACGGAGCCGGTGTTAGAACCTTTTCGGATTCCTCTCAAGAATAAGCAGGACTCTGCGGGGACTTCGGCCCCGATAGAGCCTATATCTCCACAAGCCTTAGAACACTCGCCAACGTGTTCGAATGCAGGGGATGCTGACGATGAGGACGTCGAGTACAACTATCCGGCGTACTCGGATCCGGAGGAGGAGCATGAACCTTGGGCTGCCGGAGGCGACCCAGATGACCCGCAGTCGGGCCAGGAACCGCAGCTTTTTGCGGCCAAGACTTCACCGACGGAGGACTCGGCAGCCTTCAACGCCTTGATTGAGAGAGCTGCAGCTAACCATGATGTCGAGCTGCATTCAGACCCTGTGGATGTGGACTTTTTATTTGACACTTTCTCAGTGGCTGAAAAGTCGGTCAAAACACTACCAATGCTTAAGGGAGTGCTGAAGCACGCAACAGAGGTCTTCAAGGAGCCCACCCGGGCGCGTGTCATTAACCCTCGCATTGATAAAAAGTATAAGGCAGCGCCCTCGGATCCAACACACATCAAGGGACACTTGCCACTGGACTCCTCTGTTGTATCCAACGCTCGGAAAAGGGCGAACTCGCAGACCACCGGTGACGCTCCTCCCCCAGACAAAGAGTCTAAAATATTTGAGGCCTCAGGGAAACGGATTGCTGCACAGGCAGCCAATATTTGGCGAATCTCAAACACACAGGCCCTACTTGCACGCTATGATAGGGCTCATTATGACACCTTAGAATCACTACTGCAACACTTGCCTGATCAGTACAAGGAAGCAGGTGAGATGTTAATTCAGGAGGGAAAGCTCATCACAAACGCTTCCATCAAATGTGCGCTTGACGTGGCTGATACGGCCTCCAGGGCCATCAACACTAGCGTGTTGCTTAGAAGGCATGCTTGGCTTAGGATATCAGGGTTCAAACCGGATATACAAACAACAATCCTGAACCAAACAGTTAATCCTGACCACCTGTTCGGCCCAGAGGTGGATGCAACACTGGAAAAAATGAAAAAAGATACAGACACTGCCAAGTCTATGGGGGCCCTCCAGTCTCAGCAGTTTCGGAGTGGTTCCTTTCGCCGCTCCAATTCCAGAGGCACCTCAAGGGGTCAAGCATCGCAGTCAGCACAGTATTACAAAAGTAACACCCAAACCTCATACGCCAACAAAGGTAGAGGTGGCTACAGAGGCAACAACGTCAAGGGCAGGGGACGTGAAAACAACAGCTCCAGGTCCACCACCGCCAACAAACAGTGACTTCTTGTCACTGCCCCCCGACCATACAACACCGGTCGGGGGGAGACTCCAGCAGTTCCTGCCCGCGTGGAAATCCATCACCACGGACAGGTGGGTCAAGTCTCTTATCCAGTACGGTTACTGTCTGGAACTTACTTCCACTCCACCAACCATACCCCCAAGAAGCCGTCCTATGTCCGGCGAGCACTTGCACTTGTTGCAGCAGGAGGTTCAAGTCATGCTGCAAAAAGGGGCAATAGAGCTCGTTCCATTGCAAGAAAGGGGAACAGGGGTTTACTCCCTGTATTTTCTAATCTCCAAAAAGGACGGATCCCTCAGGCCCATCCTGGACCTCAGGCCCCTCAACTGGTACATTCTCTCGGAGCACTTCCATATGCTCATGTTACAGCAAGTACTCCCTCTGCTTCAACAGGGAGACTTCCTGGCTACGCTGGATCTAAAGGATGCATATTTTCATATCCTCCTGCATCCTTCCCACAGGAAGTACCTCAGATTTACGATGCAGGACCAGCATTACCAGTTCAGGGTTCTGCCGTTCGGGGTCACCACGGCGCCAAGGGTATTTACAAAGTGCCTGGCGACTGTGGCGGCGCATCTCCGGCGCCAGAACGTCCACGTCTACCCTTACCTGGACGACTGGCTCATTCAAGCAAAAACAGAGCAGCAGTGCGTCGACCACGTGTCCCGCACCATTCATCTCCTGTACGATCTGGGATTCTCTCTAAACTACCCAAAGTCCCATCTCCAGCCCGCCCATGTGCGACAGTATCTGGGCGCTACAATAAACACTCTGGCAGCCACTGCGCAGCCAAATTCAGTGAGAATCGCCAGTATCCAAACGCTGATCCAACAATTCAGACCCCAACACTCGCTTCCAGCGAGAGTGTTCATGCAGTTGATAGGCATGATGGCCTCCTGCATCTCCATTGTCCCGCACGCGAGACTACATATGCGTCCGCTTCAGGAGTGCCTAGCACGTCAGTGGACTCAGGCTCATGGGCAACTAACAGACCTAGTGTTGGTGAGCGGTTGGGCATACAACTCTCTGCATTGGTGGAATCCACAAAATCTTTGCAAGGGCCGACCATTCCAAGAGCCTGTCCCACAGATTATCCTGACGACAGACGTTTCTCTCCAGGGATGGGGAGTGCATGTACTCCACTACACAGTGCAGGGACTATGGACACTACAGCAAAGGAAGATGCACATCAATGTGTTGGAACTGATGGCAATCTTCATGGCCTTAAAGGCGTTCAAAGTACATCTGTGCAACAAAGTCGTGTTGATCCGGACGGACAACATGACGGCCATGTACTACATTCAGAAGCAGGGAGGCACACACTCTCCACAGCTGTCTCATCTGGCTCTGAGCATGTGGAAGTGGGCCATTCAGAGGAACATCTTCCTCATGGCAGAGCATCTCCCAGGCAAGGACAACCAGATGGCGGACCTGCTCAGCAGGCACAGCCATCAGATGCACGAGTGGGAGATACATCCATCAGTACTCCAACCGTACTTCCAAAGGTGGGGTCATCCAGAGATAGACCTGTTCGCCACAAACGAGAACGCAAAATGCCAAAGCTTCGCCGCCAGGTTCCCACACCCGCAATCACAGGGCAATGCGATGTGGATGAACTGGTCAGGCAGATTTGCGTACGCTTTTCCCCCAGCACCTCTGATACCGCTGGTGGCACGCAAGCTCAGGCAGCACTCGATGACTCTCATCCTGGTTGCTCCGACGTGGGCTCGCCAACCGTGGTACACCACGTTTCTGGAACTCTCCGTGGTACCGCATCAAAGGCTTCATCTCACTCCCAGCCTTCTGACGCAGAGCCATGGCGACATTCAGCACCCAGATCCGCAACAGCTCAACCTGGCGATCTGGCTCCTGAAGTCCTAGAGTTTGGCTACCTCAATCTTCCTCCCGATTGCATGAACATCATTCGGAAGGCAAGGAAGCCCACCACTAGAGCTTGTTATGCGGCTAAATGGAAGAGGTTTGTCATTTACTGTGTTAACCACAATATTGACCCGCTGGATGCTTCCATTCAAAACATCATTTGTTACCTGTTCCACCTGTATCAATGCAATTTGGCGTACTCTTCCATCCGCATTCACCTGTCTGCTATGGCAGCATACCTCCAGAATAGGCTACACCTGTCACTTTTTAAGGTCCCTGCTATCAAGGCTTTTCTGGAAGGACTCAAAAGAGTCATTCCACCAGGGACCCCACCAGCTCCAGAATGGAACCTCAATGTGGTTCTTACAAGACTGATGGGTCCTCCCTTCGAGCCACTGCACTCTTGTGAGCTTCAATCTCTGACTTGGAAGGTTGCGTTCTTAGTAGCAATTACATCACTACGGAGGGTTAGCGAGCTGCAGGCGCTCACCATCCAAGAACCTTTCTTCCAAGTGCATGCTAACAGGGGTGTGCTCCGCACTAACCCTAAATTCTTACCCAAGGTTGTATCTCAATTCCATATAAACCAGACAATTGAGTTGCAGCGATCTTGAGTTGCAGAGGGGCCACCAGACCGCTTCCCACCTGGTGTCCGAGATAGGTCACGGACCCCTGGCCAATTTGGCATTTGCTGGCCTTGATCGTGAGGCCAGCTCGTTGAAGGGCTTGTAGCACCTCTCGGAGGTGGTGGAGGTGGTCGGACCAGTGGTGGCTGTATACAGCGATATCGTCCAGGTAGGCGGCGCTGAATTCTTCAAGCCCCGCCAGGACCTGATTAACTAGCCGCTGAAACGTTGCTGGGGCATTCTTCATGCCGAATGGCATGACCTTGAAGTGATAGTGTCCATCAGGAGTGGAAAATGCAGATCGTTCTTGGGCCCGGGGTGTGAGGCCGATCTGCCAGTAGCCCGCCGTCAGGTCGAAGATACTGAGGTAGCGGGCAGCTCCCATGCGGTCGATTAGTTCGTCTGCCCGGGGAATGGGATGTGCGTCTGTTCTGGTGACCGCATTCAAGCCCCGGTAGTCGACGCAGAACCGGAGTTCTGGGGTGGCGCCGGGGGCGGCTGCTTTGGGGACCAGTACTACTGGGCTGGCCCAGGGGCTGTCGGAGGGCTCGATGACCCCGAGCGTGAGCATCCTGGCCACCTCGTCTTGGATGCAGGCCCGTACCCGATCTGGTACGCGGTAGGCCCGGTGGCGGATAGGGGGACTGTCCCCAGTGTCCACGTCGTGTACGCACCAGGGGGTGACCCCTGGGGTGAGGGAGAACAGGCTGGCGAACTGCAGCAGGAGGTCTCGGCATCCTTGGCGTTGTTCCAGGGTGAGGGCCTCCGAGAGTCGAGAAGCCGTCCTTCTCCCGAGCCCGTAGGAGGTCGGGGAGGGGTTCGGAGTCCTCCTCGGCTCCATTGTCTGTTGCCATCAGGAGGCTGAGTTCTGAACGCACAAAATGGGGTTTCAGTCTATTAGCGTGGAGAACCCGGAGAGGGTTCCGCGAAGATTCCATATCGATGAGATAGGTGACAGGGCCCTTGCGCTCGATCACTTTGAAGGGCCCCGTCCATTTGTCTTGCAGGGCGCATGGTTCGGTGGGGGACATTACCCATACTTGTTGGCCGGGTTCAAATTCGATGGAGGAGGCATTTTGGTCGGACCACCTTTTCATGTCCTCTTGACTGGCCTCCAAGTTTGCTTTTGCCATCTCTCTGAATCGCCGGGTCTGGTTGCGGAGGGTTAGGAGGTACTTGAAAACATCTGGAGGGTTCTTTAGAGGGGGCATTTCCCAGCCTTCTTTAACTAGGCTGAGCGGCCCTCGTACCGGGTGTCCATACAAGAGTTCAAACGGGCTGAAGCCGAGGGACTTCTGGGGGACTTCTCGGTAGGCAAAGAGAAGGCACGGTAGTAGCACATCCCACTGGCGACGGAGGGGCTCTTCCAACCCCCCAATCATCCCTTTGAGCGTGCGGTTGAACCGCTCAACGAGTCCGTTTCCTTGAGGGTGATATGGGGTCGTGAATCGGTAGGTGACCCCACACTGTTGCCAGAGGGACTTCATGTATTTTGAAATAAAGTTTGTGCCCCGGTCACTGACGACTTCTCGGGGGAAGCCCACACGGGAGAAGATCCCCATCAGGGCCCGACCGACTACCGGGGCTGTCACAGTTCGCAGGGGAACAGCCTCAGGGTAGCGGGTGGCGTGGTCCACCAGTACCAGGATGAACCGATGTCCTTGTGCTGTACGGGGGTCGAGGGGCCCCACAATGTCTATCCCCACCCTCTCGAACGGGGTGGTGACCACTGGAAATGGTTGCAGGGGGGCTTTCAGCTTGCGGCCGCTCTTCCCACTGGCTTGGCACGTGGGGCAAGACCGGCAGTGCTGGAGTACATCGTTCCTCATCTTAGGCCAGAAAAAGTGGGTCACCAGGCGACTGTAGGTTTTATCCTGACCCAGGTGGCCAGCCAGGGGGACATCGTGGGCCAGGTTTAGCAAGAAGTCTCTAAAGCGGAGGGGCACCACTAGCACTCGACTGGCCCCTAACTCCGCGATTCTCTGTTCGCTGTACAACAGGTCATTGTCCCAATAGACCCAATGTGTTCCGGAAGTATCCCCTGCGCTCTGAGCGAGGGCTTGTTGGCGGAGTCCCTCGAGGGAGGGACAGGTCCTCTGTTCTTGGCGAAACTGTTCTTGGGTGGGCCCCCCCTCTTGATGCCACTGATCCAGGCCGGAAAGGTCCTGAGGCTGACCGGGCCCCTCGGGAGTTTGTTCTGGCGGGACGGCACGGTCGGCGTCTTCTACTGGAGCGACCGGGGGAGGAGGTGCCGGCCATTCAGGTTCTTCGGGCCGGGGGATGGCACGGGCGGCCATGGACCGGGTGGTGACGCACGCCCAGTCCGGGATGCCCAACATCCCCAGGTGCTCTCTCCTTTCTACGGCGGCCCACGGGGAGCTTTCAAGGTCATTCCCCAGGAGACAGTCTACGGGGGCGTCATCTCGGACCGTCACTTTCAACATGCCGGAGACTCCTCCCCACTCGAAGGGGACGCAAGCCATCCGACATAGACTCTCCGAATTGTCGGCGGAACGGACAGGGCAGAGAATGTTCGGCAGGATCTGTTCTGGGGTCACCAGGTGACAGCGGACGGCTGTTACACTGGCCCGGTGTCACGTAGGGCTTCGGCCCGGCGTCCATTAATGCTCACCCATTGACTGTACTTCCGGGTGTTGGCGGGTAGGGGGACCCGCGGGACCATGTCTCTTCCCCCTAAGCATGCTAGAGCCATGGCGGCTGGCTCCCACTCTTGGTGTTCTTGCTCATATTCTTCATGTTCCTCGGAGATTTGTTCTTCCCCCAGGGCGGCGGCAGCCATCTGGCGGGGTCTCGGAGTCTGGCTCTGTGGGCAATTTGGGTCGTTTGCGTAGTGGCCGACTCGCTGGCATCGGTGACACGTGACATTGGCTCTGTATCCCGGCCGCGCTGGGGTGTTGCCCCGGTTGGCCGGGGGTGGGGTGCTGGTAGCGGGGGCGGCCGGAGTGTTGTCCCTTCCTCGTCCTTGGCCCCCTCCTCCTCCTCGGGGACGGTGCTGACCGTGGTAGTTCCGGGTCTGTTCATAGGACCCGTTTCGGCCCACTCGGGTAATTTCCCACCGGTCAGCCTCGGCGGCGAGCTGCCGTGGATCAGTCAATTTGCTGTCGAGGAGGTGCTGCCTGAGCTCGACGAAGCAGTTGTTTGATAGATGCTCCCATACCATGAGATTGAAGAGTTGTTCGTAAGTTGTGACGTTGCTTCCTTTGATCCAACCCTCGAAGGCCCGGCTGAAATAGTTCACGTATTCCACCCAAGTCGTACCCGGGATTCGGGTGCAGTCTCGGAACCTCTGGCGGTACATTTCGGGTGTGAGCCCATAGCGGGTGAGGAGGGCAGCTTTCATGTGGTCATAGGAGGTCATCAGATGACCCAAGGTTGTATCTCAATTCCATATAAACCAGACAATTGAGTTGCCAGTGTTTTTCCAAAACCCAGAGACGCTGGCGGAGCGGATGCTCCACACCCTTGACGTTAAGAGAGCCTTGATGTACTACGTGGACAGGACAAAAGATTTTCGCAAAACCAAGCAGCTTTTCGTTGCTTTTGCCACACACCACAAGGGAAACGCTATCTCCAAAGCTGGGATCGCTAGATGGATCGTGAAGTGCATCCAAATCTGTTACGCTAAAGCTAAACGCACTCTCACTATCCCACCAAGGGCCCACTCCACTAGAAAGTTGGGGGCCTCTATGGCTTTCCTAGGTAACATTCCCTTAGAAGATATTTGTAGGGCAGCCACATGGTCTACCACACATACTTTCACTAAACATTACTGTGTAGACGTGCACTCCAAACAGCAGGCAGCTGTTGGTCAGGCTGTTCTCAAAACACTTTTTCAGACTGCTGCAGCTGGCACAGGCGGCCGCCGCTAATGGAGGGACTGCTATGTATTCTATGCACAGATATGAATTCAGCAGCCCACATGCCTCGAACTGCAAATGCTACTTACCAGTATGCATCTGTTCTTGGCATGTAGGGCTGCTGACATTCATATCGCCCGCCCTCCTCCCCGGCGCCTGTAGCAGCTGCTGTATTCATACATATATATATATGCTCATAGCATGGTCATCACTCACATACTTCACTCCATCTCTGCCAATGGCTAAAAACAATCTGGGGATGGAGGCGATGCCCATGCGCACTGTAGTCCAGGGGAGGAGCCACCTATCTCGTGATACTTCGAAGACTCTTCCAGGACAACAATGTGCAATCATCCGGACCCAACACTAGGCGGCGATCTATGCACAGATATGAATGTCAGCAGCCCTACATGCCAAGAACAGATGCATACTGGTAAGTAGCATTTGCAAATCCACACCTGTAGCCACTTTAATCACATGGTCTAGTACAAAACGCTGCCTACTCTGCTCACTTCCGAGGTGGCAGAAACAGGGGTGTGCTGTTGCGCTAATCACGCTCTGGACACTGGGCTGCCTCTCCCACTTTCCTGCATTTCAAAGTTCAAGCCGGTGACCTCTGCCGGAGGAAGCAATGTCAGGCACTGTCGTCCTTCTGTTCTGGAGGTCAGAGACAGTCAATGCTTACAGCTGGGGGTCCCGCTGACTCAGCAAACTTCCCTCAACACCCTCCTGACACCCTACTCTACAAAGGGCAAGCTATCACAGGTTTCCAGTTGTAGGAACGGGGCCTTTGGACGTGGCAAACTTCCCTAACACTCTGCAAACTCCTCACGATCTGGCACCTTGGTGGGACACTGATCTTTGAGCACACTCCTCTGCACAGTGTAATTACAGCATATGTCAGAATGGTTGTTGTCCCAACCGACAATCACTTTCATCTTTTCTGTCACACCTTGTGCGGTCATTACCATCTCGCGGAAAACGGGGAGATACTCCCTGTCCCAGTCCCTGTCCCTGTCCCACAGTCCAAGGGCCAGCCGGCCCTTGGACTGTGCATAGGGACTCGGGCCATGACAGTTGGTAATTAGCTGCAGACCTTCATCATCGGGCAAAACCCACCAAGTGATAGTCCACTTCCTAGAGCAGCAACAAGCCCCAGGCCACCATAAGTCTGTGGATAATCCAGTTGCAGTCCCTCCTGTCCCATTGGTTCCTCTTGTCGATGTCTCAATCGGTGCCATTCACTACCAGTGCATGTAATGCGCCCATGTCCTGCCCCCTCCCGACACTGCAACATGCCCCCAGGGAGTACTCCGATATAGAGTTAGACATGCAGAACCTAAGCAAGTAGCTTTTTAAATGCAAGTCGAGTAACAGTAACCTGCGCACGCCGGCCCCTCCAAGGCAAACCTGTGGCACGTTTTAAGAGCTAGCTCAGTAATTGGCACAACCTGTGCCGCAGGCCCAGGGAGGAGTCTTTCGGTTACATGCCGTAAGTATTTCTTAACCCTAGACAAGGGACTTACAGCTAACTCAAATCAGCCAATCATGTATTTACCAATCATCAGTATGTATATGACAAGCACAGCTCTTTGTCACTGAAAGGATGTGTCAAAAGCGCTCAAATTCCTAAGGCTAGCTGTTAGACGGACCGGGAGGGTCGGCCGAGGATAGGGGGAGAGGTCTCCGGGGAGAACCGTCTCCAGCGATCGTACAGACAAGTAACTTCCCCCCCACAGACGTACACCACACAAGGATAAGGTTCAACGATACTTTATAAGCAATTCTTTAAGTACGGTAGGATGGTACAAGGAGGTCTGGACTCAGGGGTCCCCTCAGTTCTGGTCTCTGGATTGGGAAAGGGGTAGCGGGACAGTCTTGTTACCAATCGGTTAGATGAAATAGCTCTCAATCCTCGAGCTCGGCGTTCTCGATGATCGGGCCGCGGCGGAGCCAGCAGGTCCCGAGATGGTTGAAGGTAGCGACGGTCCGCGGCGAAGCCAGCAGGTCCCGATGAAGGTGGTGGTTACAAACGGTCCGCGGCCACGCCAGCAGGTCCCGACGACGATGAAGGTTTCAGAAGGTTGCGGCAGCGCCAGCAGGCAGGACGATAGTTCGCAAGGCAGGGCTACGGCAGCGCCAGTAGTCCGTCAAGGATGAGTTCTTCACTGCGTCTCTCGACTCCAGGATACAACTGCCTTCCTGCTCTGGAGCTGCCCCAGTTATAGGTCTGGCGCCCTTTGATGTCCGGACCCTCGCACTTGGAGGTCGGGAGGTCCGGGATGAGGGAGTCCAGACACCCAGCAGGGGGGTGGAGCCAGCGCCTGGGGGAGCTGGGGGTGATCGGCACTTGGCGGGAGAGAGCCATCGACACCTCTTCCTCCCATTGACCTGCCAAGTAGTCCGCTCACCTCCTGGGTGGATGGTGGTGCCGGAATGTCGGGGCCTGGCCAGGCCCAGGGTTAGGGTCGATCGGAGGCCACGCGGCCTCGTGGTGCTGTGTCCAAGATGGCGCCCAGGTCGGGCGAGAGGGCCGGTAGGGGATCGGGCCCATGAGGTCGAGATGTTCGGAGGCAGGGGTCCCAGAGGGGACGGAAAACAGGTAGTGGTGGCGTGTAACACTTGAGGGGCCGGGCTCGGGCCTGGTCGTGCGGGGAGGGAGCGAGCCCTTCATGTGGCCTGTCCAACATGCGTCCCCCCCAGCTGAAGGCGGGGAGAGTCACCCATCCTCTTGGGGACTCTCCTCGTCGAGGCGGAAAAAGCGTGACAGGCCATCTGCGTTGGCGTGGTCTTGCCCAGGTCGATGTTCCACAGTGAAGTCCATTCCCTGCAGGGAGATGGACCAACGTAGTAGTTTCCGGGTTTTCCCCCCGCATCTGCATCAGCCACTGCAGGGGCCGATGATCGGTCTGTACTCGGAAGTGGGTGCCGAAGAGGTAGGGCCGGAGCTTTTTGAGGGCCCATACCACGGCGAAGGCCTCCCTCTCGATGGTGCTCCAGCGTTGTTCCCGGGCCAGGAGTCGCCTGCTGATGAAAGCCACTGGCTGGTCAAGTCCTTCGGTGTTCAACTGGGAAAGGACTGCCCCAATGCCATGGTCGGAGGCATCCGTCTGGACGATAAATTCCCGACTGTAATCGGGGGCCTGGAGCACCGGGGCGGAGCACATGGCGGCCTTCAGCTTCTCGAAGGCCGCTTGACAGTCTGGGGTCCAGTTGACCTTCTTTGGTTGGTTTTTGGATGTGAGTTCCGTGAGGGGCCCCACAATACTGCCATAGTCTCTCACGAACCGCCGGTAGTAGCCTGTGAGTCCCAAAAAGGCGCGTACCTCGGTCTGGGTGATGGGAGGCTGCCAAGACTGGATGGCAGCGATCTTGAGTTGCAGAGGGGCCACCAGACCGCTTCCCACCTGCTGTCCGAGATAGGTCACGGACCCCTGGCCAATTTGGCATTTGCTGGCCTTGATCGTGAGGCCAGCTCGTTGAAGGGCTTGTAGCACCTCTCGGAGGTGGTGGAGGTGGTCGGACCAGTGGTGGCTGTATACAGCGATATCGTCCAGGTAGGCGGCGCTGAATTCTTCAAGCCCCGCCAGGACCTGATTAACTAGCCGCTGAAACGTTGCTGGGGCATTCTTCATGCCGAATGGCATGACCTTGAAGTGATAGTGTCCATCAGGAGTGGAAAATGCAGATCGTTCTTGGGCCCGGGGTGTGAGGCCGATCTGCCAGTAGCCCGCCGTCAGGTCGAAGATACTGAGGTAGCGGGCAGCTCCCATGCGGTCGATTAGTTCGTCTGCCCGGGGAATGGGATGTGCGTCTGTTCTGGTGACCGCATTCAAGCCCCGGTAGTCGACGCAGAACCGGAGTTCTGGGGTGGCGCCGGGGGCGGCTGCTTTGGGGACCAGTACTACTGGGCTGGCCCAGGGGCTGTCGGAGGGCTCGATGACCCCGAGCGTGAGCATCCTGGCCACCTCCTCTTGGATGCAGGCCCGTACCCGATCTGGTACGCGGTAGGCCCGGTGGCGGATAGGGGGACTGTCCCCAGTGTCCACGTCGTGTACGCACCAAGGGGTGACCCCTGGGGTGAGGGAGAACAGGCTGGCGAACTGCAGCAGGAGGTCTCGGCATCCTTGGCGTTGTTCCAGGGTGAGGGCCTCCGAGAGTCGGACCCCGTCCACGAAGCCGTCCTTCTCCCGAGCCCGTAGGAGGTCGGGGAGGGGTTCGGAGTCCTCCTCGGCTCCATTGTCTGTTGCCATCAGGAGGCTGAGTTCTGAACGCACAAAATGGGGTTTCAGTCTATTAGCGTGGAGAACCCGGAGAGGGTTCCGCGAAGATTCCATATCGATGAGATAGGTGACAGGGCCCTTGCGCTCGATCACTTTGAAGGGCCCGTCCATTTGTCTTGCAGGGCGCATGGTTCGGTGGGGGACATTACCCATACTTGTTGGCCGGGTTCAAATTCGATGGAGGAGGCATTTTGGTCGTACCACCTTTTCATGTCCTCTTGACTGGCCTCCAAGTTTGCTTTTGCCATCTCTCTGAATCGCCGGGTCTGGTTGCGGAGGGTTAGGAGGTACTTGAAAACATCTGGAGGGTTCTTTAGAGGGGGCATTTCCCAGCCTTCTTTAACTAGGCTGAGCGGCCCTCGTACCGGGTGTCCATACAAGAGTTCAAACGGGCTGAAGCCGAGGGACTTCTGGGGGACTTCTCGGTAGGCAAAGAGAAGGCACGGTATTAGCACATCCCACTGGCGACGGAGGGGCTCTTCCAACCCCCCAATCATCCCTTTGAGCGTGCGGTTGAACCGCTCAACGAGTCCGTTTCCTTGAGGGTGATATGGGGTCGTGAATCGGTAGGTGACCCCACACTGTTGCCAGAGGGACTTCATGTATTTTGAAATAAAGTTTGTGCCCCGGTCACTGACGACTTCTCGGGGGAAGCCCACACGGGAGAAGATCCCCATCAGGGCCCGACCGACTACCGGGGCTGTCACAGTTCGCAGGGGAACAGCCTCAGGGTAGCGGGTGGCGTGGTCCACCAGTACCAGGATGAACCGATGTCCTTGTGCTGTACGGGGGTCGAGGGGCCCCACAATGTCTATCCCCACCCTCTCGAACGGGGTGGTGACCACTGGAAATGGTTGCAGGGGGGCTTTCAGCTTGCGGCCGCTCTTCCCACTGGCTTGGCACGTGGGGCAAGACCGGCAGTGCTGGAGTACATCGTTCCTCATCTTAGGCCAGAAAAAGTGGGTCACCAGGCGACTGTAGGTTTTATCCTGACCCAGGTGGCCAGCCAGGGGGACATCGTGGGCCAGGTTTAGCAAGAAGTCTCTAAAGCGGAGGGGCACCACTAGCACTCGACTGGCCCCTAACTCCGCGATTCTCTGTTCGCTGTACAACAGGTCATTGTCCCAATAGACCCAATGTGTTCCGGAAGTATCCCCTGCGCTCTGAGCGAGGGCTTGTTGGCGGAGTCCCTCGAGGGAGGGACAGGTCCTCTGTTCTTGGCGAAACTGTTCTTGGGTGGGCCCCCCCTCTTGATGCCACTGATCCAGGCCGGAAAGGTCCTGAGGCTGACCGGGCCCCTCGGGAGTTTGTTCTGGCGGGACGGCACGGTCGGCGTCTTCTACTGGAGCGACCGGGGGAGGAGGTGCCGGCCATTCAGGTTCTTCGGGCCGGGGGATGGCACGGGCGGCCATGGACCGGGTGGTGACGCACGCCCAGTCCGGGATGCCCAACATCCCCAGGTGCTCTCTCCTTTCTACGGCGGCCCACGGGGAGCTTTCAAGGTCATTCCCCAGGAGACAGTCTACGGGGGCGTCATCTCGGACCGTCACTTTCAACATGCCGGAGACTCCTCCCCACTCGAAGGGGACGCAAGCCATCCGACATAGACTCTCCGAATTGTCGGCGGAACGGACAGGGCAGAGAATGTTCGGCAGGATCTGTTCTGGGGTCACCAGGTGACAGCGGACGGCTGTTACACTGGCCCCGGTGTCACGTAGGGCTTCGGCCCGGCGTCCATTAATGCTCACCCATTGACTGTACTTCCGGGTGTTGGCGGGTAGGGGGACCCGCGGGACCATGTCTCTTCCCCCTAAGCATGCTAGAGCCATGGCGGCTGGCTCCCACTCTTGGTGTTCTTGCTCATATTCTTCATGTTCCTCGGAGATTTGTTCTTCCCCCAGGGCGGCGGCAGCCATCTGGCGGGGTCTCGGAGTCTGGCTCTGTGGGCAATTTGGGTCGTTTGCGTAGTGGCCGACTCGCTGGCATCGGTGACACGTAACATTGGCTCTGTATCCCGGCCGCGCTGGGGTGTTGCCCCGGTTGGCCGGGGGTGGGGTGCTGGTAGCGGGGGCGGCCGGAGTGTTGTCCCTTCCTCGTCCTTGGCCCCCTCCTCCTCCTCGGGGACGGTGCTGACCGTGGTAGTTCCGGGTCTGTTCATAGGACCCGTTTCGGCCCACTCGGGTAATTTCCCACCGGTCAGCCTCGGCGGCGAGCTGCCGTGGATCAGTCAATTTGCTGTCGAGGAGGTGCTGCCTGAGCTCGACGAAGCAGTTGTTTGATAGATGCTCCCATACCATGAGATTGAAGAGTTGTTCGTAAGTTGTGACGTTGCTTCCTTTGATCCAACCCTCGAAGGCCCGGCTGAAATAGTTCACGTATTCCACCCAAGTCGTACCCGGGATTCGGGTGCAGTCTCGGAACCTCTGGCGGTACATTTCGGGTGTGAGCCCATAGCGGGTGAGGAGGGCAGCTTTCATGTGGTCATAGGAGGTCATCAGATGATCTGGGAGCTGTAGCAGGGCATCACGGCCCTCATTGAGGAACCTCCCCCATAGACCGGCTCCCCAGTCGCTTCGATCGATCCGGTGGGAGGTCATAGCGATCTCGTAGGCCTTGAACCATTGCTGGATGTCGTCCTCTCGGAAATATTCTCGGACGACATCCTTGGGGATGTGTACCTTTTTCTCCGTTGCCCCTGGGGTGCGAGGTTGCTCGGGCACCCCTAATTCTTTGTTCTGCTTGCGTAAGTCTATCTCAGCTAATTTGCGCTCATGTTCATATGCCAGTCTCTTTTCCTCGAGCTCTCTTTGTCTCTGTTTCTCTTCCCGTTCTTCTCGGAGCCGCAGATGTTCTAGGTTCAGTTTCTGTTCGGCTAACTTGAGTTCACGATCCATTTTGAGCCGGGCCATTTCTAGTTCATGTAGTCGGGTTCTTTCTCGTTCTTGGATCTCGTCTTGCGAGAGACCCGTTCTTCGCTCCTCGGGAGCCGTGGTGTCTTTTTCTGCTGCTGCGACATTTTGGTCCGGGGGTCTGACGGCCCCGGTTTCTGCCCAGGACTCAAGGGCGTGCTTGAAATCGTCTTTAGTACTTAGACCGGTGGTAGCGATACCTAGTTCAATGCAGAATTGTTTCAACTCACGATGGCTGTATTCTTCCAATTTCTCCATCTGGAATTTCTCGGTGGATCCGCTTTCTTTGGTTGTCATTGTGATTTCGTCGTGGGGTGAGCTACTCTCTGTACGATTATGCGGTGATTCGGATCGCGCCGCTGGCCACCAATGTTAGACGGACCGGGAGGGTCGGCCGAGGATAGGGGCAGAGGTCTCCGGGGAGAACCGTCTCCAGCGATCGTACAGACAAGTAACTTCCCCCCCACAGACGTACACCACACAAGGATAAGGTTCAACGATACTTTATAAGCAATTCTTTAAGTACGGTAGGATGGTACAAGGAGGTCTGGACTCAGGGGTCCCCTCGGTTCTGGTCTCTGGATTGGGAAAGGGGTAGCGGGACAGTCTTGTTACCAATCGGTTAGATGAAATAGCTCTCAATCCTCGAGCTCGGCGTTCTCGATGATCGGGCCGCGGCGGAGCCAGCAGGTCCCGAGATGGTTGAAGGTAGCGACGGTCCGCGGCGAAGCCAGCAGGTCCCGATGAAGGTGGTGGTTACAAACGGTCCGCGGCCACGCCAGCAGGTCCCGACGACGATGAAGGTTTCAGAAGGTTGCGGCAGCGCCAGCAGGCAGGACGATAGTTCGCAAGGCAGGGCTACGGCAGCGCCAGTAGTCCGTCAAGGATGAGTTCTTCACTGCGTCTCTCGACTCCAGGATACAACTGCCTTCCTGCTCTGGAGCTGCCCCAGTTATAGGTCTGGCGCCCTTTGATGTCCGGACCCTCGCACTTGGAGGTCGGGAGGTCCGGGATGAGGGAGTCCAGACACCCAGCAGGGGGGTGGAGCCAGCGCCTGGGGGAGCTGGGGGTGATCGGCACTTGGCGGGAGAGAGCCATCGACACCTCTTCCTCCCATTGACCTGCCAAGTAGTCCGCTCACCTCCTGGGTGGATGGTGGTGCCGGAATGTCGGGGCCTGGCCAGGCCCAGGGTTAGGGTCGATCGGAGGCCACGCGGCCTCGTGGTGCTGTGTCCAAGATGGCGCCCAGGTCGGGCGAGAGGGCCGGTAGGGGATCGGGCCCATGAGGTCGAGATGTTCGGAGGCAGGGGTCCCAGAGGGGACGGAAAACAGGTAGTGGTGGCGTGTAACACTTGAGGGGCCGGGCTCGGGCCTGGTCGTGCGGGGAGGGAGCGAGCCCTTCATGTGGCCTGTCCAACACTAGCACAGTAATCAGCGGAAAACCAGGAGGGACAAAAGCAGAAGGGCGAGGGAAAGCACCATAAACAGGGTCATTTCCAACAGTTCGTATATACTCCTTTTTTTTCTCATAAAAACTGATATTTGACAAGACATTCATTTATTGCTGCTGCTGAACGTACTTTGAGGAGCCTGTTTACCCTCTGCGTCAACCTCTTCCCCTCCTGCACCTACTGAGAAGTCTTAGACTGCTTGACCCACACTACTGTTGAGAGTCAATTGCTAAATAGGTATGTGACCCAGTTGTTCAGGATCCATAGTAGGTTGGGACCTGGGACCTCATGAATAAAAAGGCCCCAACAATCCATGGTTGGGACCAGTAGCTCCTGCTTGCCCTGTGAGAGGGGTTCTGATAGCAGGGAACATGTGCTTCTTGGGTGGGGAAAAGAAGGAAGGAGCCCCACATTTGATGTACAGGGAAATCTATAGTCCCTCTGAGAAAAACATACTGAAAAGTACTAAACACACAGTAAACCCTTTCCTGAAAGCGCTTGTTCGGATGTTCGAGTTTACAGTTCTAAATCTAAGAGTGTAGCGATTTCTATATGAAGCCTCCAGAATACCCTGATCTGGCCAAACTCTAAATGTAGACGCGTACATTCAAGAATACTCACCTACTACCTACATAACTCATTTTGTGAATAAGCTCTAGAACCTACATTGACACTTTTTTGTTTCTTCTTTGAACATTTCTATAGACAAGAATTATGAATATCTCTCGTATGTGTATCTAATGTTGTAACATATTATTTTTACATTTGTCTATCTGTTAACTTAGAGGGAGTTGGCATTTTCAATATTGTGATGAGAGGATGCAAAAGTCAATACAATTCATAGTTATTGGAGAATTACATTGTGTACGGAAGTGCTCATTGCCTAGAATCACGAATAAAACGTGCTCGGACACGTGGATTTCAACAGTCATTAGAAGATTAGAGTATTGTTGAGCAGCATGTTCAATACACTTTTGGTTCCGTCCCCCCTCCCCTCCCCCCAAGGATTGAAGCTACAGTTTTCGATCCCACAGAGGACCGCATTCATGTTGCAGAATCCCCACCATGGACTACTTCATAGCTACCTAAGTCTGGCCACACATAAAAAGTAGATGTTGACACTGAATTGTTATGCCGCGGTCTGCGATGTGAAGGGATTGTGTTGAAATAATTGAATCGTTTCTGTTTTGAAAGCAATGTGTATAGTTCTCCTTAGGAGCAGTAATTAAATGCAGATACATAGGAATCTGTAAAGCACCTTTGTTAGTGTTAAGTAAGAAAGGGGTCAGAGATGAGCTTCTCTGGGTATTTGGTGGTTAGAACAAATATTTTTCCATTTTAGGTTTCGTCTACAGACAGCTGTAGCTGTTTGTTGAAGGCTTATTGTTTCTGGTACATAACATATATTTGGAGTGGGCTTTGGCTAATACCTTAGGCCTTGATCGAATGGTTTTGTTCTATCTTTCGTCTCTTATCTTGATTTAATGACTTTAATCCCTATTTTCGTGTTTGTCCTGCCCATGAGAATTCTCATAGTATTCAGAGTGCATGCGTTGTATTTTAGTTCCAATTCTCACTCTAAGGAACTCCTTTTCTTTCGCTCTCTTGCAAACCAGCATTGGAAAAGCCAGTAGCTCCGCCTTTTAGAGCTGTGGCCTGATGACATTACCAATGCTTTTTTATTTGGTATCTCAAAGTATCTATTCAAGTCACACTCACAAATTTCAATCGTGTATCATTAAGAAATACCTTAAATGAATTCAATTATATTTGCTGCCAGTCGTTATAAAGTTAGTGATAAGCGGAGTACCTCTTTGAAACCTCCTGTGCACAATGTTGTCTGGAATAGGGCATGACATCCAGGACAGCAGAGTAGATTTTCTTTAGTTTTTAGATTGTTCTTCTTTTGCATGTTACCTAATGTAACCTTGCACTTCTTGAGAAAAATTGTAGTATAAGAAAGATAAATATCCATAAATCCTCGGATATTTTTATGATACCCCGTGTATAGATATTTCCAGAGAACATCAACAATTCATCTACCTCTCAAAGGTATATTTCTGATGTACTCTTATAGCTGAAGATTGCCCACTTTTAGAATATCCTAGGCAACAGATCGTATTTGGAAAAGCTTTCCAGCAATCACTCCCACACGCGGCACAGCACGAAAAATAAACGAATATTTGCACCAAATAAGAGGAGTCCATGTCTTTTTGATTCCTGGGCCCAAAGAATCAAATAGGAAAAGGAGTACTGGAGATATATTTTCCAAACAACAACAAAGTTGATTAAAGTACGCTCTCAGGATACGAGGCAGGACACCAGTCTAGTTAATCCAAGTTTAATCCACAACGTGTTTCGACTGTAAACAGTCTTGATCACGTGCACAGAGCACATGAGAAGTGGTAGCTAATAAAGTTTTACACAAGTACAGACAGTCAAAATAGAAATAGGACAAGTCCACATTGATCGTAGCCATGATGCAGTGGTAAAGAAGCAAAATCAAATGCTTATTCAAATACATGACAATTCATTCGAAATTCTTGCACTGCTACACTTAAAAGTAAATAAGCACAGTGCTGGAGTGAAACAAACTAATATTTCTGAAACAAAATAATATTAATGCAGTAACGCTTACTTCGCTCATTCCATTGTTATGTGTCATAACAACGCGTGTAAGCCTGCTCTAGCATAGATAATGCTCTGTCCAGTGAGACTGTGAGCCGACAGTCGGCACATGCCTCTAGAGTCTAAAGCAGTGACTAACAGTAATTTAACCTGTGACCCGTGTAGGATCTAAGCGCTAACTATGATTACATTCCAGGAACTCGTAGCGAGTGCCTCCCATAATGGTAAACCGCTGCTCATAGTACAGTGGTGCTGGATGTCATAGAGCCTAATAGGATAATGTATCACAATGGCAATTAGACAACTGACGAGAAATATATATATCTCTATATACCAACTGCAGTGCCAACTGTTGTATCAAAGTTCAAATCGAGGGCAAGTGCCTGACCTCAGTACAAGGTACGACCACATAAACAGCAAATGTCCAGGCTATCAGGCAAGCAACCATACTAACATGCAGTAACGGGCAAGTGCCCTGTCTAATATAGCACAGTGGTTGGCGAAGCCGTGGGTCTTGTTAAAGTCACTGAGACACACTAATAGTGCACATGCACCCAGTAATATGGGATGAGGACATATCTGTCTGTGACTCATGTGATAGACACTAGACTGCTACCTTAACATCTACTCAGTGAAGATTCCAAAGTGAGGAGTAAGGTGACAGGAACACAAACTGAGAAAAGGGTTGGATGCCTGTAGGGTCTATACAAGTGAGTGGGCCCCTTCCTTTTCATCTGCAAAGGAAACAGAAGAAAAGAACATGTTAAAATCAAGTGACTACAGTGTTAAACAGACATTATCAAGATAATATACGCAACACTAAAAACAATATTCTAATGCACACCCGTTCTTCAGAGGAAGCAGATGAGTAAATAAATTCATCATGTCCTGAACCACTAGAAGGGACAAAGGATGCACTGTAATAACATGGCAGATCTACATCAAATAGGCATTCAACTGTTTCCCTTTAGATGTATTGCTAATTCTTTGTCCATATTAAACCCTCCAGGGTGTTTGGTTTGGAAATCAATAATGTATTTTGATTCCCGTTGTTGTGTTAGCACCCTGTCCCCTCCTCTGGGATTTTTAGGGATTTGTTCAAGGATCAAATCCATTAACTCAGAATTGTTAGAGAAATGTTTGTCATAAAAGTGACGTGCCACCGGATATTTGGGGTCATTGTTGGAGATGGCCCTCAGGCGTTCGAGGACCATTTTCTTTACTGTGTAAGTAGTACTTCCAATATACCAAAGTTTACAGCTACTCTCACTGGCATTAATGACGAAACTAGTGCTACAGGTAAGGAATTGTGTAATACTCCTGGTGACACCCCCATATTCCACTGTGTCCCTGAATTTGCTGTGTCAGCACGCTTTGCAATGTCCACACGGAAAAAACCCTTTGAGGCCAATGCTAGTGGTACTAGGGTAGTTGGTGATGTCATTCTTGACTACCAGGTCACAGATATTCCTTTCCCTTCTGTAAGTTACATTGGGTCTCTTGGTCAGGGTATTCCCTATAACTACGTCAGTTGTCAGAATATCGCAGTGTCTAGCTAAGATCATCTTGATTTTCTGAGAGTCAGAATTGTAAGTCAGAATCATCTGTGTAGGGTCGGTCTCTGGCTCAACGTTAATAGGAGGTTTGTCTAGTAAGGTCTCTGTTCTTTCTACCTCATCAGCTTGTCCCTAGCTTTATTCGGGACCCAATTGGGATAGCCTCTGGTTTTGAACCTGCTAATCATGATCTGACTCTCCTCTGACTCTCCTCAGCATAGGCCTCAGCAGTGTTGCCGTTCCTTTTCGCCCTCAGCAGTTCTCCATATGTTATACTCTATTTGTGTGCCTCCGGGTGACTGCTGAGGGCATGTAGGATATTGTTTCCTGCCGTTGCCTTCCGAAACAGAGAAGTACAGACTTTCCCTTCTTTGACAGTAAGGCACACATCAAGGTATTCCGCCTTAGTGGCATTGTCACCTGCCAGGAAGATGTTGTACATGTTCAGTTTCCCAATGAAATCCTCAGCCTCACCCTTAGTGCCCCGCCAGATGATGAACAAGTCATCAATGTAGCGTAGCCACATGATGACTTTCTGGAGGTTCCCCCTGAGGGTGAGGCTGGCAAAGAGCTCTTCCTCCCAGTAGCCCATGAAAAGATTGGCAAACCTGGAAGCAACACAGGATCCCATTGCTGTGCCTGTTGTCTACCTGTAGAGGGCGCCATTGAATGCAAAAATGTTTTTTTTGAGACAGAATTCAGTCATTTCAATGATCATACGGCTGTGTTCCCTGTATCTGAGTGGCCTCTGTTGTAAAAAGTGCTCGCACGCCACCAGTCCCTGCTGATGATCAATTATGGTGTAAAGAGACTGTACATCGAGGACAATGATGTAGTAGTCTGTATTCCAAGTCAGATTTTCTATTTTACACAAGAAATCTTTAGTGTCTCTTTTGTAACTGGGTAGTTTCATCACAAAATCTCTTAAAAAATGGTCAACATACTTGGAGATATGTTGAGTAACACTCCCTATCAAAGACACAATAGGGCGCCCTGGCGGACTGAGACTGTCTTTATGGATTTTGGGCAAAAGGTATAGAATGGGCAGTCTAGGATGATCATTCTTCAAATAGCAGAACTCCTCCCACTCCAAAAGGCCCTTGTCCCTCCATGTAATCAGTTTGTCCCAAATGTTTGTGATACTCTCATTGTTTGTTTCGTGGGTGACATGTAAGTAAAACCTCTTGTCCTCCAGTTGTTGTGATGCCTCTTTGATATAGTCATCTCTGTTAAGGATAACCACATTGCCACCCTTGTCCGCTGGACAGATGACAATGCTGGGATCCTCAGTGAGGGCCTTCAATGCCTGTCGCTGCGTGAGAGACAAATTGTGATTGGTATGCCCTCGTTGGTTGGTGGTTTTGTGTCTCAAGTCCCTAAGTGCCTTGACATTTCTGTCGTGAAACGTGTCGATGTTGTCGTGTGGGAGTAGCGGTACCAATGTGGACTTGACTCTGCGGCTGCATTGCATTCTATGTATATATATTATATATCACCACTTCAATGTATGAATTCTATTTATTGGCACCACTAGGTCCGACGCGTTTTGGAGTTTCCTCACTCCTTTGTCACGGGCAAAAGTTTAGTGCATCATTAGATTCATTTAAAGCAAATCGTGCATGAAATTGTGCAATAGATATAGAAACAGTACATTTGTTACTCGTCATGGTCAATAAAGTTACATTTCGATTATTGCAAAATGAGGAAAAAGATTGTAAATAGTGCTCTTTAAACACATATTTGTCACAGTTTAATACTCGTGATCATGATGCTACACAAAGCGTCATTTTTAGGTCTCATATTAAACACATGTTGAAAATTTGTGTTAAATCATGTTAGAATATTACAAGTAAGGGGTAACCCGTTACAAGTTTGTGGACCTGGGTAACATTCAATGTAGAAAAACAGTTGTCCTCAAACCAATCATTCACGTTCTCAGAATTAATCTCCAATTCTCGATTTTGGGCAAATATTAAATTCACGCTCCTCATAAGTCATAGTACTTCAACATAAACATTTTCACAATATGCATGAAAAAGGGGATGTGCAGAGTATGTGCTTCGTGTGTACCAAAACAAATTTATTTACATCAATGGATTTAAATCACTTGTACATTTTAAGTGGTTGCTCCAAGGGGGAATGTGCAAAATGAGGGGTGCTCGGAAATAAGTGGGTGGGAGAGTAGAGAGATTCAGTGAGATTGATCAGGCGTATCAATCTAAATTGTCCTTTTTCAATGCTATTTTCAATGGTCTATTTACATTGGTTAATACAATCACAGATTGTAATCATCTGTGGCACGTAGTAGGGGTTGGTAGGATGGGTCCAGGTACAGGAATATGTGGTTGTCGACGTTTTGACTCGAATTGCGGCGTGTAGGTTACTTGGGCCTTGCCTGCGAGTCTTCCTCAGGACGGGGTGAGAGGGGAGGGGAGGGGGCAACCACGCCCTGGTAGATTGTGCCCTGTCTGCTCGTAGTTCAATGCGGGAGTCGGGTGCCGTGTCCTGGTTCAATTCTGAAAGGTAGTCGGAAGCCCATCCAGGGTCAGTCCGGAGTACAATTCAATTGTACACTATCTGCCTGTAATGCAGAGACGTCCACGCTGTTAGTTCCTTTCAGTCCACGGCCTTCGATGCGGATCTGAGGCTCAACTCCAAGCTTTGTCAGCGTTCTGAAGAGTGTGCAAAATAAACCGGTTTCAGGCCATGCTGTGATCACAGGAAACACATGACCGCCACGGACCCTTATGATATGTGCTTCTAGTGCCTGAGTCTTATCACAAATCATTGTCTTGTCAGAAATGAGCTCTCATGCACAGCTAGGTGATCAGGGATTGAGAAGAGAAGCTCTACATTGCAAAACATAATAAACAGATCACCCCTGAAGCAATTGTCCTGTTCCCTCTCCAAGTCACAGCACTGTTCACATGGTCAGCAACTGGGTCGGTCCCACACAAAATCTTGTTTGAATTCTTCATGTAAGTTGAAAAGGTGCCATGAGTGCAAGAAAACTAAGCAGATTTTCAGCCACTGAAAATCAAGCAAAACGTTATGATAATGGCACTCCACACTCCCCTCCCTTCTAGTGTCATCCAAATCTGAACTGCTTCCACTGCTGGTCCCTGCTCCCTTCGATTTCCCTGTGTTGTCATCCACCATGCAGCAGGATGAGGCCTTTAAAGAGGACGTGCTTCAGATTTTCTAGATGCTATTGCCTGCCTTTGGAGTCCTTTCTGGCCCAATGGAGCTACAGGGGCCCCCAGTCCAACTTCAAACAGTCGGACTACTCTTAATGCCAACTACCTGCTCGTGATCCATTTCCAATCCCTTACTATCGCCGGCCCGGACCTCCCAGTTTAGTTCCAGTATCCACGCTAGTTCCCTCTGTGTCGGCTACGTAGCCAACTTCACCGTCACTTGTGCAAGAATTGGTTCTGATGCCGGTCTCGGACCCCGAGCTGACTTTGTCCAGCTCCAGACCTTTGTTTGGTGCAGCCAGTAGTGATTCAGTCTCACCTTTAGCCTCTTCTTCAATGCCAGTACTAGCAGAGGCAGGCGGTCCTGTTTTGCTCCAACTCTGACATGATACAGGTCCTGCAAAATGTTCCATATGGCGTTGATTACAAGGTGGTGAGCTTACCCCTGACCCCTCCCCCCTTATCTCTACAGATGAGGGACTTAGCCTGGAACTATTGAATTGCCCGGGGTTAGACACCTCCTAAGAAACTGAGCTGTATTTACCACCTGGTCCACTAACAGAGGGCGGTGCCTTTTTGACAATAGCCGTTTGCAGAGTAGCAGAAGTGTTCAATCTGCAGCTAGTTATTTTGAGGCTACATCTAAGTAGCTAACTTGTATACTCCAACCAGAATCAGCTTCCTCAGAGCAACTTTTGCTTTTTCATGGGGCACTTATGGACGTCCTAATGCCCACCTGGTCTAAACAATGTTTGGGCTCTCTGGTCAATCGACCTGTAGCCAGGCGTTACAGACCGGCCCCTGATGACCCTGATTTCCTAACAAGACACCTTATGTTTCTTTTTAGGAAAAAGTCTTTTTTATGTCATTTTACTTTGTTATTAGTTAGATGTATGTTTTTAGAATTTTTAGGAATGGAATCTTGGGTTTATAGGGGAACAGGACAAGGAGTTTTTGATGTATGTTTGGTGTAACATTTTTAGATCATTATTTGAATATTTAAAACAATATATATATATATATATATATATATATATATATATATATATATATATATATATATATATATATATTCACTGAAAAAACCATAGGTTATAGATCATATATAGTTAGGAATTTGCATTTACAAAACCTTGAACATTCACTGAAAAAACCATAGGTTAGAGACCATATATAGTTAGCTGGACATTTTATTGACATAAAACCAATGAAATTCCATATATAGTTAGTTGCACTAACTATATATCGCGCACCCGCAATCCACTGCTGATGATGTCACATATTACATCATTCATGACATGGTCAGTGACATCACTGATGACATCACTGATGACATCTCAAATGACATCACTGATGACATCACTGATGACATCTCAAATGACATCACTGATGACATCATCTAGTGTCTGTGTGTTTTTGTAAAGTTTAAATATGTTTTACATATTGAAGAATGAGTGGATGTATGGAAGACTGAGTGTGTGTGTGGCTGGCTGGGAGGTGTGTGACTCTGTGCATATCAATGTGTACTTGTATCAGTGATTGTATAAGAGAGTAAGTATGTGTTAGTATATATGTGAAAAGTATGGTGTTCTGTGTTTAACTGTATAGATGAGGAAATCGAAGTGTGATTGATTCTTCACAGGACTGACTAGGTGTATGAGTGCATATGATAGTCTTGTAATAATGAGTGACTGTATGTATGAGTGATTGTATGGGTGAATGAGTGAATGTGTGTGTAGACGTAGGAATCAGTGAGTGCGTATGTAGTAACTGGTATTGGTGTGTCATGATGTCATCAGTGATGTCATTTGACATGTCATCAGTGATGTCATTTGAGATGTCATCAGTGATGTCATCAGTGATGTCACGGAAGTATGGTGTTCTGTGTTTAACTGTATAGATGAGGAAATGGAAGTGTGATTGATTCTTTACAGGACTGACTAGATGTGTGAGTAACTCCATGGATGAGTGGCAGTGTGTGAGTGTCTGCATAGGTGTATGAGTGCATATGATAGTGTTGTAATAATGAGTGACTGTATGTATGAGTGATTGTATGGGTGAATGAGTGAATGTGTGTGTAGACGTAGGAATCAGTGAGTGCGTATGTAGTAACTGGTATTGGTGTGTCATGATGTCATCAGTGATGTCATTTGAGATGTCATCAGTGATGTCATCAGTGATGTCATTTGAGATGTCATCAGTGATGTCATCAGTGATGTCACTGACCATGTCATGAATGATGTAATATGTGACATCATCAGCAGTGGATTGCGGGTGCGCGATATATAGTTAGTGCAACTAACTATATATGGAATTTCATTGGTTTTATGTCAATAAAATGTCCAGCTAACTATATATGGTCTCTAACCTATGGTTTTTTCAGTGAATGTTCAAGGTTTTGTAAATGCAAATTCCTAACTATATATGATCTATAACCTATGGTTTTTTCAGTGAATTTCATTGGTTTTTTAAAAGCTAATATCTATAGCTGTAAAATATATTCTTTATTACGTGACGTATCACGTAGCCACGTGAGACGCCTGATGACGCGTCGCATAACCGTGACGTATCGGCTCTGCAGCGCAAACAAAACCCGTAACGTAAGCGTGCCGGAGCACGCTTACAGATATATATATTTTTTTTAACCTTAATTAGACAAAATCCACACGTGCACATATCTTGAGGCCTTGCAAAGGCACATCAAACAAACAGTCCCTACAATTTTGTCAAGTTTGCTGGAAATCTATTCCCTTAATTTTTTTTTTACTGTTTCTCTTGGTTTTCCCCTTGTTACGCTTACCGGGACGCTACCCGGTATGCGAACCGGACGCTCCAAAAACACAAGATGGCGGACTCCCGTTACGCTGCCGGTTAGATGCCCGGTTCGCGTACCGGGAAGCGCCTCTACCGCGAAAAATCGCGGGGGACTTTAATATCCCCCTCATCAATCCTAGGGGGTCAGGAGGGGTTTACCTTGCCCCCTTTCCTTCATTTCCCCCTTCGTTTTTCACCACATCTTGTCTCTCGATCGTACCGAGAGACAAGATGGCGGCCGCTCCGGACTGTTTAGAATGTTGACAGACACCGGAGAGCCAATCAGCTTCGCTTCGCGAAGTTCCGTTACGCGTCAGGTACACAAACCGGGGCGCTAACCGGAGCGCTGTCACAGATATATATTTTTTTTTAAACGTTAATTTCTCAAAATCCACTGGAGCACATATATTGAGACATAGCAAAGGCACGTCGGGCAAACCATATCTACAATTTGTTGTTTCTCGCCCCCCCCCCTTGACGAAACCCCCCCAAATTTTCAGGGGCTGCTCAGAAACGAAATGTTCCATTTTCCTGAAAATTTCAGCCAATTCCGTTCACAAACGCCAAAGTTATTAGACATAGAATTTTCAGAAATCCCATAGAGAAAAAATCCTAACTATATATACCCACTGGCTATCGCCAGTAGGTAATATACATATATAAACATATATAATCTGCATATCTATATAAATATAAATGCATGCATACATATACATATATGCATACATATGCATGTTATTTACATGAAAGTTTTAAAAACACTAATAAAAGCAAAGCTAAAAAGCCACCTCATTACAAACAGAATGGCTTTAACTTAAACGAGGGCGAGATCTATTGCATTTTCAATGCTTGTTTACTTTGGTTCTATCAAGAAGGCATTCAGATGTTTCACACATTTGCCATAAATTCTGAATGTTAGCACTCTAGTTGCTCATTAGATCACTGTAGTAAAGCTAGTGCTCACCAGGGAAGTCTGCTGCTAATCATGGTTTGCAGCCATTTTCCCGCATTTTTTATCCCGCAGACTTTCAGTCCGCATACCATTATCCCGCAAGGTCATTGACCTCGCATACCATTATCCCGCATTTTTTCAAAACGCATGTGCATTTATCGCGCATGCCTTTACAAAGAATTACGTTTCAAAGGCATGTATGGTAAATGCATTTGCGTTGTGAAAACCACGATGAAGAGAGAGGTAAGTGGGTTTGTGTTAATTTTTTCGTGGGTTAGTGATTGTGTAGTGTAGTGTAGTGTAGTGTTGTGTTAGTGCAGTGTAGAGTTGTGGTGGTTGTTTAGTGTAGGGTCATGCTGGGGGTAGTGTTTTAGGGTTTAGGGTTGTGTTGTAGTGTTTGCGTAGTGTAGGGTCATGCTGGGGGTAGTGTTTTAGGGTTTAGGGTAGTGTTGTAGTGTTTGCGTAGTGTAGGGTCATGCTGGGGGTAGTGTTTTAGGGTTTTGGGTAGTGTTGTAGTGTTTGCGTAGTGTAGGGTCATGCTGGGGGTAGTGTTTTAGGGTTTTGGGTAGTCTTGTAGTGTTTGCGTAGTGTAGGGTCATGCTGGGGTGTAGTATTTTAGGGTTTAGGGTAGTGTTGTAGTGTTTGCGTAGTGTAGGGTCATGCTGGGGGTAGTGTTTTAGGGTTTTGGGTAGTGTTGTAGTGTTTGCGTAGTGTAGGGTCATGCTGGGGGGTAGTGTTTTAGGGTTTTGGGTAGTGTTGTAGTGTTTGCGTAGTGTAGGGTCATGCTGGGGGTAGTGTTTTAGGGTTTTGGGTAGTGTTGTAGTGTTTGCGTAGTGTAGGGTCATGCTGGGGGTAGTGTTTTAGGGTTTAGGGTAGTGTTGTAGTGTTTGCGTAGTGTAGGGTCATGCTGGGGGTAGTGTTTTAGGGTTTAGGGTAGTGTTGTAGTGTTTGCATAGTGTAGGGTCATGCTGGGGGTAGTGTTTTAGGGTTTAGGGTTGTGTTGTAGTGTTTGCGTAGTGTAGGGTCATGCTGGGGGTAGTGTTTTAGGGTTTAGGGTTGTGTTGTAGTGTTTCTGTAGTGTAGGGTCATGCTGGGGGTAGTGTTTTAGGGTTTAGGGTAGTGTTGTAGTGTTTGCGTAGTGTAGGGTCATGCTGGGGTGTAGTGTTTTAGGGTTTTGGGTAGTGTTGTAGTGTTTGCGTAGTGTAGGGTCATGCTGGGGGTAGTGTTTTAGGGTTTAGGGTAGTGTTGTACTGTTTATGTAGTGTAGGGTCATGCTGGGGGTAGTGTTTTAGGGTTTAGGGTAGTTTAGTTGTTTAGTGTATGCTAAAGGCATATTCGTTCTAAAAGTTTTCGTTATTTTAATTTGCGGCCTAATAGTACATGCGGGATTTTTTTTGCAGACTGATGGTATGCGGGATTTCGTCATATATTCGCTAATCATACTTTCTATGGCAAAATGAACCCCCTCATTTTGTTCCTTTTTAAATTAAATGTTTTAAGAGTTACCACTTTATTCCAATCAAGATGGCTTCAGGTGTGCCATACCTTTGTAATAAGTAGGACTGTTAGCACTCTAGTTGTTCTTTAGAACACTCTGGGACATTCTGTCATTGGGCTATAGTTGGGCTACATCTGGCTGATATTTGGGCTACATTTGTTTTTTTTGTCTCTGGTGGCCATCTTTGGGCTACATTGGGCTACATTGGGCTACATTGGGCTACATTTGGGCTCCAACATATATATAGCCCAATGTAGCCCAATATATATTTTTCAAAGTTAATTTTCGTAAAAACCACTGGAGCCTATATCTTGAGACATAGCAAAGGCACATCGGGCTACCAGCCCCTACAATTTTGCCAAGTTTGGTGTAAATCCATTCAGCCGTTCAGGCTAAAAGTGAGGCCAACCGCCCTATGGAAAATTGCATGGGAAAAACACGTTTTGGGACCCCCCTTTTTTCTCGGCCCCCCCTTGACGAAACCCCCCCAAATTTTCAGGGGCTGCTCAAAAACAAAATGTTCCATTTTCCTGAAAATTTCAGCCAATTCTATCCTCAAACGCCAAAGTTATTCGACATAGAATTTTCAAAAATCCCATAGGAAAAAAATCCTAACTATATATACCTACTGGCTATCGCCAGTAGGTAATATATATATTCACTGAAAAAACCATAGGTTATAGACCATATATAGTTAGGAATTAGCATTTACAAAACCGTGAAAATTCACTGAAAAAACCATAGGTTTTAGGCCATATATAGTTAGGGATTAGCATTTACAAAACCTTAATTTACTCGCACAAAACCATAGAAATTCGCATATATAGTTAGATGCAATAATTATATATCGCGCACCCGCAATCCACTGCTGATGATGTCACATATTACATCATTCATGACATGGTCAGTGACATCACTGATGACATCATCCAGTGACTGTATGTTTCTGTAAAGTTAAAATATGTCTTACATATTGAAGAATGAGTGGATGTATAAGTGTCTGGATGAAGGATTTAGTAGGTGCATGACTGACTGTATGAGAGAGTGATTAAATGTGTCTCACTGAGTGCATGGGTTAGTGACTAAACTGTCTTAATTTCTGCATCACATTATCTGTTGTTCTGTAAACTGCTGCATGTGTTGATCAGTAGCTATATGAGTAACTATATGGGTTATTGATTGGTTGCCCAAGTATTTGTATGGGAGACTGAGTGTGTGTGTGGGGGTGGCTGGGAGGTATGTGACTCTGTGCATAGATGTGTGAGCAGTTGATTCACTAGATGTATGGGTTCAAAAGTGCATGTGGAAACAGCTGTATGGGCGGTTGACTGTGTGCATGAGTGTATTGGTGAGTGATTGGATTTCTCAGTGCTACATGTCAAAGTAAGTACATATGTAAAACACAGTACATGTAAGAGTTGATATATATATAAATAACTGTGCATAAGAGCCAGTGAATGTGTGAGTGGCTGTATGGATCATTGTGAACTTGTATCAGTGATTGTATAAGAGAGTAAATATGTGTTAGTATATGTTTGATTAAGTAAGGTGTGTATAACTGTATAGTTGAGGAAATGGAGGTGTGATTGATTCTTTGCATGACTGACTAGGTGTGTGAGTAACTCCATGGATGAGTGACAGTCTGTGAGTGTCTGTTTAAACTGATTGTATCTAAGGTTATATTAGAGTCTGAAGAGGTTCATCGTATTATCACATGAATGATATCATCAGTGATGTGATCAGTAATGTCAAATGAGATGTTATCAGTGATTTCATCAGTGATGTCATTTGAGATGTCATCAGTGATGTCATCAGTGATGTCATTTGAGATGTCATCAGTGATGTCATTTGAGATGTCATCAGTGATGTCATCAGTGATGTCACTGACCATGTCATGAATGATGTAATATGTGACATCATCAGCAGTGGATTGCGGGTGCGCGATATATAGTTATTGCATCTAAATATATATGCGAATTTCTATGGTTTTGTGCGAGTAAATTAAGGTTTTGTAAATGCTAATCCCTAACTATATATGGCCTAAAACCTATGGTTTTTTCAGTGAATTTTCAAGGTTTTGTAAATGCTAATTCCTAACTATATATGGTCTATAACCTATGGTTTTTTCAGTGAATTTCAATGGTTTTTTAATAGCAAATATCAAAAGCTGTCAAATGTCAAGTACGTGATAGGTAAAAACATTTTCGTGTTTATGCACGCTGATGTGCTTTGAACGCTGCCCCCCCCTCTTTTCTCTTAGTAGTACTCTCTCTTTGCAGATAGTGAAGGGTAGTTAACGCAGGCCTTTGCCCCCGTTGTAATCCGTCGTGCCTGCTTGTCTCTCCATTTGATTGATTGTTATCCAAGCATTTACTGTTTTAGAATTGATTCTCTTTGGTTCATTCTCTATTTACAAACAAGCACAGAGTCGCAATACTCTGTTTAGTCTTTGCAGATAGTGAAAAATCGTGTAAAAAAACAAAAGTAATCGAGCAAAATCAGTAGGCCACTAATGGGATCTCTTTTTGACCTCGCTAAAATAGAAACATTAGGAACAACCCTTCATGAGAAATACGAAACTAGTGAGATGAACTGAGCTCCACACCATGATGGCTGCAAGACAGCTCGGCTCCGCCACCCACCCCGCCCAAAATAACGATAAACTCTATGCAAATATTATAAATATATACAACACACCAGCAAAGTAACAGGGTAAAACATTTTATTAAATAACTATTTACATAACTATTTTATACTTTTTGTTGTCTGATCCGGCTAGCTCAATCGATCGAGCATGAAACTCATGCACTCTGATAGCAAGCGTTGCTGCTGATGCTATGCAGACAAAAACTGGTTTTCAGTTTGTACATTCTTCAAGATTTTTCCATCCAAGGCTGGTTGAGAGTTTGTAAAACGATGGCTTCAGATTTTCAACATACGGTGTGGTGGCGCGGACTGGGAGGGGGCGCTTGGCTCCTGCCCCCTCCCCAAGTCGTGTTGCCCTGGTGTGGCCTAAGATCGCCCCCGACATAGGCGGCCGGCTCCCGGGGTCCGGCGGAACTTTTTGCCTTTTGATGACTCTTCCATTCTGGACCTTGTCCCACAATCCGTTTGACCTGAAGACACGCTGTAGTGGGGCGCCCCTTTACCGTTTCAGTTGCCATTCCGCCCGCTTTTGCTACACTGTGCCTCCTCCGCCATTCAGCTGTTTACCGCCCGCTCTTGCGACTACAGCGTCTCGCTCACCATGTAGTTGAGTTGCTCCCGCTCTTGCGATGCAGCGATAGGCGGCTGCCACAGGACTCTCAAAATGGCGGCCGGCTCTTCAGATTTGGGCGTGGTCCACTAAAATGGTCCTGGGACACCTTGGAACTCGGACGCTTGTCTGCTAGGGCTTGGGCCCCATTCTCGAAAGCGTCCCCTCAGCCTTGAAGATTCTACAAAAGTCTTGGGGGCCCCGACTCCCGCAGGCTTCTGGTGGGGAGCGGCTGCCATGATTGCTCATGGAATGGCCACGACTGAGCTACGAGATGGTGGTGCTCTCATGCTGACGCCAGCTTCAGTCTGAAACATCCAGAAACACTGTAGACTACCAATTCGATCAGTTCCGGTAGCGCCCCAACGTGACCCGGTAGAGAAGAACTTGCCCTCCCCTCTTTGACTGATGGTTCTTGTTGCCTGTCCCTTCTGTTGTAATTTAACAGAACATTTTAGACTGCTGAAAGGGGTTGTGTTCCGACTGCTGGTTGGTGGAGACATTTTGACTATATTCTGGACCTACGTTGTCGCGTAATGCGTTATATGACACGCCGCGTTAGCGCACCCGGAAGTGCTCCGGTGCGCGAAGCGCAGCTTCCCGGAAGCGATCCAGGGCGCGGCGCGCAGCGCGTAACGTAAGCATAACAGGTCATGTGACTTGTTAATAAAACTTTTCATTGGTTCATTTTACTTTTGTTATTCTAATGATGAAAGGCTTGGTCATATGACCTAAAAATTACGCTTTTTATTGCTTTCGAACATTATTTTTTCTTAAACATATATGTTATAATGTTCCAGGCTAATGTACTTTCCCAAGAAAATTTACAACTGTCCTGCAAGTAAAATATATTCCTTTTTCGAGAAAAATGGCGTTTCTTCGTCCCATGACGGAGCCGTTGAGCAAAAGAGGCTCGGCCTGCTGTCTTAGTCGCCGATACGCCTGAATATCAGATTCTTATCGATCACTTTATTTTGCAGGAGTAGAAAACACAACAGCCCTTGACCATTTATCTTTACTGCGTTCCTGCGTATTATAACTTTTATCCGTCATGTAATTGGACTGCTTTATTTCACTTGCCTTTTACTGATTCGAAAACAGTGACTAAAATTAAAAACTTTACCAATGTAAATACTACTACCATGTTTTGTTTTAAAAACCTTTATTGTGAAAATGTCAGTATACAAATACGGGCCTATAACCACGTGGGCCGGCCACGGAGCAAACTGGAATCGTATATGATGAGGAGACATTTACACTGTAGAGGAACGTAACGAGCGGGCCATTAGGTTGCAAGAACTAAGGTGTCTAACAGTTGCGGAATCGGTGGACGTACATTTTGTAATTAAAATACGACAGGGCCACTTACAATAAAATTATCTAGATATACATTTGCGGGCAAGTACCATGGGTGACGTTAATTCGAACTTTCAATAGTACAGTAATCAATAACACATCAGAACTTAATATCAATAGGGATGTCGAAATATTCAATCAATTCTCGTCCCCACCCGCAATGTGCTTCAAAACTGCATACGTATCTCGTGATATCAAGGTTGTGCAACCAGTACACAACAAGGAGTTACGAGTCCCATTTATACCGGCGCCATTTTGGATGGAAAAATCCTGAAGAATGTACAAACTGAAAACCAGTTTTTGTCTGTATAGCATCAGCAGCAACGCTTGAGTCAGCTTTGTGTGAAGCCGCCATTTTGATTCAATCAATAGCGTCCCCCTGCACACATTCAGGGACCTGGTCGTGTCTTCAGGTCAAACGGATTGTGGGACAAGATGCAGAAAGGAAAAGGAAAAAAGTTCCGCCGGACCCCGGGAGCCGGCCGCCTATGTCATGGGCGATCTTTGGCCACACCAGGGCAATAGTGAAGCTGCAGCAGGTGCAAATAAGCTTCAGACAGTGTTACAAGCGCTGCTCAGAACTCTCAACTATGACACCACCTCGGTGCCATCCGGATCTTGGCGCCTTGTGCTGGTTCCGGCCTATTCACACATCGGTCCGCTACTGACACCAGCATTGTAGGGTGGCCACACCAGTGCGGCAACTTGCTGGACACCACCTCGGTGCCATCCAGATCTCGGCGCGTTGTGCTGCCTTCGGCCTACTGTAGCCGCAAGTGCGGACGCAACTCAACTGGATAGCGAGTGAAACACCAAGGGGCGCCCCTCTGCAGCCGAGGAGCCTCCATCTTGGGGGCGACGCACAGCATCACATTGCTTTCCAATGCAGTCAGATCCTCAAACAGCCCCCACTGACTGACGCGACCTCACAGGCCAACGGGGCGCCCCACGCCGACTTTCGGCGCAGCATTGTAGGATGGCCACACCAGTGCGGCAACTTGCTGGACACCACCTCTGTGCCATCCGGATCTTGGCGCGTTGTGCTGCCTTCGGCCTATTCGCACATCGGTCCGCTACTGACGCTGCCTCACGTGCCAACGGATTTTCTACGCTTTTTATAGCCCTATGCCGCATAACAGGTCATGTGACTTGTTTATAAAACTTTTCATTGGTTCATTTTACTTTTGGTTTCCTAATGATGGAAGGCTTGATCATATGACCTAAAAATAACACTTTTCATTGGATTAAAACATTTTTTTTTCCAAACGATGAAAGCCCCACCTTGTTTCTGGATGTTTCAGACTGAAGCTGGCGTCAGCATGAAAGCACCACCATCTCGTGGCTCCGTCGTGGTCATTCCGCGAGCAATCATGGCAGCCGCTCCCCACCGGAAGCCTGCAGGAGTCGGGGGCCCCCAAGACTTTTGTAGAATCTTCAAGGCTCAGGGGACGCTTTCGAGAATGGGGTCCAAGACCTAGCAGACAAGCGTCCGAGTTCCAAGGTGTCCCAGGGCCATTTTAGTGGACCAGGCCCAAAAAGGAAAGAGCCTGCCGCCATTTTGAGAGTCCTGTAGCAGCCGCCTATCGCTGAACCGCAAGAGTGGGCGCAACTCAGCTGAATGGCGGATTTTGGCACAGTGTACCAAAAGCGGGCGGAATGGCAACTGAAACGGTTAAGGGGCGCCCCACTACAGCAGACGAGCCTCCACCTGGGGAGGCCCGTTCACGCCGCCCCCCCCCCCCCCCGGGGCGCCCCACGCCGTTTTTCGGAGCAGCATTGTAGGATACCAGAACCAGTGCGGCAACTTACTGGACATCACCTGGGTGCCATCCACATCTCAGCGCGTTCTGCTGCCTTGGGACTATTCGCACAACAGACCGCTACTGACGAGGCCTCCCCCCACACCCCCCGGGACGCCCCACGCCATTTTTCAGAGCTGCATTGTAGGATACCAAAAACCAGTACGGCACCCAGGTAACATCACCTGGGTGCCGTCCAGAACTCAGCACGTTGTGCTGCCTTGGGACTATTCGCACAAAACACAGCTACTGACCATTGTTGCTTCTTTTTTCAAAAAAATGTTTAAATGTATTTACTGTTTTTGTTGCGTTGTATATATTTATAAGTTATTAAAGTTTTATAATCCTACTACTTTGTTGGAGTGCTATATATTTTTAATGTGACACATAATTGTAAAAACTTTGATGTACAAAGAGGCATCCCTGGAATCTTCCGCTTCAGGCTCGGACCCACACACCCTCACAGTGAGAATCCCCTCACCAAGCACAATACAGGATGGTTATCAGATAGTAGGAACGCGTGTGGTGTGACGGATCTCATCGGGTGGGGGCCTTGATCTACTGTAACTCCTTTGAAGAGGGGTTATTCTTTACAGCTGGGGCCATAAACTACATCTGCAGGGCTAGGTGATAGCCTGGGACCGGCCTGGACAATCAGACACAGAGGAAGAGGAGTGTCAGAGGGTGCGGTAGTGAATAGGGTGAAAGGGAGGTGTCGGGCGGGCACAGGGTGTGATTCTCAGAGAAGAACAGCGCAGATGGGAGGAGGTTTCTGGCCCATGCATGAGAGAGAGAGCGGGGGTGACCAGTGCGTGGGGGAGATGCTTGCGAGGGTGGGGAGCCATGCTGAGGATCGGCGGCGTGCAGAGAGTGGGTCTGGTCAAGGCATCTAAAATGGCTGCCGTGCTCAACAAAAGTGTGGCATTGCAAAAAAGGCAAGATGTCGCAGACAATGTTTATCAATAAGGATTAATTTATAACAATTATTTTTAACAAAATATTTACTCGCAGTGACAAAATGGCGGTCAACAGTTCCTGATTTCCATCGAATCGAACGTTAACAGACGTCACGCAGCAAAAAAAAAAAACGCTCACGCACAGCCGCTGGAAGACATGTATCAACATATATGAGCCTCCTCAGCCACCCTCAGATAACATAAGGGGTCAGGATACGTCTCCCGTACCCCCTTATACCCTATAATTTAATTAAACCGAAATACAAAATGGCGAATTCCCGTTTCGCTACCAGTTTGCGGCCCGGTTCGCGAACCGGGAAGCGCTTCTACCGTGAAAAATCTAAAAAAAATTTATTTTCCCCACGGGACCCTTTAATAACCCCAACATCATTTCTAGGGGGTCAAGAGGGGTCTACCTTGCCCCCTTTCATTAAATTCCCCCTTCGTTTTTCTCCTCCTCTTGTCTCTCGACCCTACCGAGAGACAAGATGGCGGCCGCTCCGGACTGTTTAGAATGTTGACAGACACCGGAGAGCCAATCAGCTTCGCTTCGCAAAGCTCCGTTACGCGAAAAGTACGCGATCTGGAGCGCTATGCAGGACGCTGTCACAGATATATCTGTTTTTTAAAACGATAATTTCTCAAAATCCACTGGAGCACATATATTGAGACCCAGCAAAGGCACATCGGGCTAACAGTCCCTACAATTTTGCCAAGTTTCGTGGAAATCCATTCAGCCGTTCAAGCTAAAAGTGAGGCCAAACGCCCTATGGAAATTAACATGGGAAAAACGCGTTTTGGGACCCCCCTTTTTTCTCAGCCCCCCTTGACGAAACCCCCCCAAATTTTCAGGGGCTGCTCAGAAACAAAATGTGCCATTTTCCTGAAAATTTCAGCTGATTCCGTCCACAAACGCCAAAGTTATTAGACATAGAATTTTCAAAAGTTCCATAGAGAAAAAATCCTAACTATATATACCTACTGGCTATCGCCAGTAGGTAATATATATATATATATATATATATATATATATATATATATATATATATATATATATATTCCAAAAGACTGACGAAATTCACGCCCGCGCCTCTTGATCAATGGCGGGCCTCGACGGGGTTTCGCCTTGCACCTTTAGATCCAAAAAAAATACCGTCATTAGTCGTTCATATGACAGAGAGTCGAGGCCCCGTTCAGCTTTGTTTAAGTGATTTTATTCGGCAACAACACCCAACGCGTTTCGCAGCCTTCGCCGCTTTCTCACGAGTGACAGGTTGTGTTCATTTAATAAAGATATATACAAAACCAAAAACGGAAACTTAGTCATGTGACTTATTCATGTGACTCTTTTGAAAGTGAAAACATACTCTCTCATTCGATATTATCTCATATCTCTCTTTCACATGTTGCAAAATAAATGTAATCTCCTTAACTTAATAGTTAAACATTTCCGGGTATTTAAATGTGAGTCGGGAAAGATCGCGTTCACTCACGCATAAAGGACTACTATTCCCACAATTCATTCTTTGTTTGGCAGAATTATGTGGTCAACAAAACATGCATTTAAATATAACGCATTAATAATCTGAATTACGACATTCAATATGTTATTCACCCAAGCCGATTGCTGGCATTTGCATCTCAGGGTATTTAAATTTCAGTCGGGAAAGATCGCGTTCATCCACGCATAACGGACTACTCTTCCCATAGTTCATTATTCGTTTGGCAGATTTGTGTGGTCAACAAAAACATGCATTCAAATATCATGGATTAGTAATCTGAATTACATCATTCAGTATATTATTCACCCAGGCCGATTGCTGGCATTTACATCCCACTGACATAACGCCCCAGTGGGCTATTGTGACCATTTCATTAATTGATTTATGGCTATATGCCTCTTGCACACAGTTCATTTGGGTGTAAATCGTTTTGACAAAATCGTCTCCAGACACATTGTGCCCAAGTGGGCTTAATCGTTCAAAGTTCAGTCCAATGTAATTCAATACATTACTGCTTATCTCATGCTGTGCTTAAAACACCCTTGATCATATTTCCCTTGTGACTTTCACTCAATTCACGCACTCCGCAGTGGACAAATGTGACCTGAAAATGAGAGAGTATATCCATTAAAATCATTACCTCTATTGTCTTTCAACAATTCAATAAAACATTCATATTCCGTAGATTTCAAAGAAGACAGCAAGATTCATTTACACATCATAATTCATATTTACGCAGTTGTTATCAAAGGTGAGATGCCAGTCCCTCATCTGCATTATGCCCTGATGGAAACAGTGTTTGGAATCCAATTATATACCTGGATTCCAGTCTTCGTAATTCTTTGACTCTGTCTCCACCTCTCTCTCTCTTGGGTATACAGTCCAACACCACAAATGATAGTAAGCTTGTGTTTTGGTTATGTTCACTGAAAAAATGGCGGGCAATTGGGTATTGTTGGTCATGGTGGTTTATGGCCCTCAGATGCTCCAGTACTCTTTTTTTTGCTTTATGTACTGTACTTCCTATGTAATATAAATTACATGGGCATCTGAGGGCATACACTGCGTATTCGGTCTCGCACGATAGGTGTTTCTGTATTTTGAATGGTTTGCTGTTGGTAGATAACTTGACCGATTTGCAGTTTTTGCTGTTTTTACAGGCCTTGCACTTGCCACAGATATAAAATCCATGTACTGGGTTTGTTTTTTTGGGCACCGCTCTTGGCAAGTTCGCTGGGCTTACCAGGTCCCTTATTGATTTTCCTTTTCTAAAGGTAATTTGTGGGTAATCATTTACTGACTTCCCAATATCATGGTCTGTCTGTAAAATGCTCCAGTGTTTCTCAAGGCATCTCCTGACCTCATGGGCCTTATTGCTGTACGTGGTCACAAATCTGACCTTCTCACTACTAGGTGTGCATTCCTTTCTTGAATCGCCTATCAATAGTTCGTCCCTAGTTCTTGTTCTAACTTTGGAGCAGGCTGTGGATATGCATTGATCACTGTATCCTCTTTCCTTAAATCTTATTGTCATGGTTTTACATTCCTTCTCATATCCCTCATCTGTACTGCAGTTGCGTTTTGCACGCAATAATTCTCCATAAGGGATACTTCGGACAAGGCTTTTAGGGTGACAGCTCCAAGCATGCAACATGCTGTTGCCTGCTGTCGCTTTGCGGTGTAAAGAGGTCTCGATTTTGCCATCTTGTACTTTTAACATGACATCTAAAAATTCCATCTGGGTTGGGTGCACCTGGTGTGTGAATGACAAATTCAATTAATTGATATTGAGGTATTTCACAAAGTTATCAGCTTCTTCCTTGGTACCATCCCACACACAGAACACGTCATCAATAAATCTCGCCCATTTTTTTACATGTTTCATATATAGGGTATGGGGTCTAACGACATGCTCCTCCCACCACCCTAAGAAGAGGCACGCAAAACTTGGGGCAAAACAAGTGCCCATCGAAGTCCCCATCAGTTGTCTGTACACCTGATTATCGAATAAGAAATAGTTTTCAGTTAAGCATGTGTTAATCATACTCAACAACACCTCGGTGTGCATAAGATAGGAAATTGATCTTTCACCAAAGTAGTATCTACAGGCTTTCAGGCCTAAGTCATGGGGGATGCTCGTATACAGACTAGTGACGTCTAAACTTAGCATCAAATAGTCATCTTCCCACACAAACTCTTTCATCATCCTTAGAAAATCGCCTGTATCCTTAATATACAATGGTAACTCTTTCACGTATTGCTGCAAGAAATAATCTGCATACCTCAACGTGTTCTCTAGGCTAGACCCTCTGGATGACACTATCGGTCTGCCTGGCGGATTGTCTTTGTCCTTGTGGACTTTTGGTAATAAATACAATACCGGCAGTTTCGGATACTTACAGAACAAATAGTCATACTCATTTTGTTCCAACAAGCCCTTCTCCTTCCATTCATACAATTCTTCATGGTATTTGTTATTTGATTTTTCAAAACAAAGTTTGGAACTTTTCTCGTATTGTTTTACATCACTTAGCTGTCTTAAACCCTCATTCACATATCTATCCCTCCCCCACACCACCACATTGCCCCCCTTATTGGATTTTTTAATCACAATGGTAGGGTCATTTTGTAATGTCTGGATAGCGGAGGTCTGTTCAATGGTTAGATTTCTTCTTACATTTGATGAGATACCGCTAATTCTTTTGAGGCCATTTTTCACTCCTTTTTCAAACACATCCAGAGCCTCATTAACTATTTGCGGCATAAATATGGATGTAGGTTTAAAATGACTCTTACTGCAAAGGTCTGTCAAAATGTCATTGTTGAGTAAATTCAAAATCGGATCACTATTGAAATTGGCTTGTTCCCCCAGTTCATTCAATAAATGCAGTGTCTCAATGTCATTAATACACAGGTTACTAACCTCATCTCTACTGGTCTTCTCCTTCTCCATGGTAGTCTTTGTGGAAAACCATTTCTTTAGACGCAATTTTCTTGTAAAGTAGAAGAGATCAATCCTTATTTGTGTGTAATCGCATTCATTTGTGGGGACAAATGTTAATCCTCTTGACAAAACATCAATTTCAATCTTTGTTAGTTTGCGATCCGATAAATTCAACACCGTTTTAGTTTTCATTTCGGCTTGCTCCATTCCTTTGTTCTTTTTTGCCAGCGTGTGCGAGATCCTACCGGACTCCCCATTGTTTATTTTGGCGTATTCTGCAGCCTTTCTACGCCTCTTCCTGCGCGTCCACGACCTCGTCCTCTTTGGTTGCTTGGTTCGACATTCTCCTGTGTGGTCAGCCTGTCTTGGGCTAACATTGTGTACTCCATTAAAATTTTGTCTTTTACCGACATGTTTTGGTTCAGGGCCGGTTCACTGGTTGTGGCTCTGGATTCTGGTGTTTTGTCCACATAATTCACCTCATCCGCTTGATCTACATTCTCAGTTGCGGTTTTCACATTTGCTCCTTGGCCTCTCAACCGGTCAAATTTCTTGGCAAATGTTAATATCTTCCCTTTTTCATAGTCCACAAAGTCCCGTAGGAACTTCCTCTGCTTTTTTTCTTTGATGTCCTTTTCAATTCGTTCTAATTTGTTTTCAAGTTTTGCCATATCTTGGTCAAACTCATCAGTTTCGCAGAGTGCCTTTAGTTTAGCTGTTACCTCTTCGATCTTCGCAGTGAGTTTCTCACAGTCACGGTTAGCGTATTTAACCAATAGTTTTAGCATCACCATTGAACAGTGGTGATTGTTCTCAGCCCACTCGCTGATTAGATCCGGGTCTGGGTCGCTGAATGTGGGAGTAATAAAGATCCGGAGTCCTCGAGGCACTCTCCCTGCCTCTATATATTTTTGCAGTGTAGTCGCTTCCCACCATTTGTTCTGCTCTAATTTCATATATTTCCAGAGCAGATCCCACTGTGCTTTTTTTGACATATTCTCTCCCAAAGAGGGCTCAGTTGTACTCCCTTCACTTTGCGCCAATGTAGTTGTTTCAAACATTTTACTTGCTGCTTCATAACGTTTCTCATTCCTTGATGTCGCCATACTGTTCTCATACATTCAGTATTCGTATCACTTATTTATGCTCACCGCTGTTCAATGTTTTCATTGCTCGAGCGGTGCTCCAAATGCCTTCTGTTTGTATTTTAGTTTGGCTCGTACACATTTACGTGTTTGCTGACTTCCGGACGCTTTGCCCTCGCAACGTTCTTTCGATTCAATGCGATGCGGTGAGGTCGGCTCCTTCGATTACAGCTTTCGAGTCAATTACAGGCAGGCGCTGGCTTTGAAACTTAGAATTCCAAAAGACTGACGAAATTCACGCCCGCGCCTCTTGATCAATGGCGGGCCTCGACAGGGTTTCGCCTTGCCCCTTTAGATCCGAAAAAATACCGTCATTAGTCGTTCATATGACAGAGAGTCGAAGCCCCGTTCAGCTTTGTTTAAGTGATTTTATTCGGCAACAACACCCAACGCGTTTCGCAGCCTTCGCCGCTTTCTCACGAGTGACAGGTTGTGTTCATTTAATAAAGATATATACAAAACCAAAAACGGAAACTTAGTCATGTGACTTATTCATGTGACTCTTTTGAAAGTGAAAACATACTCTCTCATTCGATATTATCTCATATCTCTCTTTCACATGTTGCATTCTGTTGCAAAATAAATGTAATCTCCTTAACTTAATAGTTAAACATTTCCGGGTATTTAAATTTGAGTCGGGAAAGATTGCGTTCACTCACGCATAAAGGACTACTATTCCCACAATTCATTCTTTGTTTGGCAGAATTATGTGGTCAACAAAACATGCATTTAAATATAACGCATTAATAATCTGAATTACGACATTCAATATGTTATTCACCCAAGCCGATTGCTGGCATTTGCATCTCAGGGTATTTAAATTTCAGTCGGGAAAGATCGCGTTCATCCACGCATAACGGACTACTCTTCCCATAGTTCATTATTCGTTTGGCAGATTTGTGTGGTCAACAAAAACATGCATTTAAATATCATGCATTAGTAATCTGAATTACATCATTCAGTATATTATTTACCCAGGCCGATTGCTGGCATTTACATCCCACTGACATAACGCCCCAGCGGGCTATTGTGACCATTTCATTAATTGATTTATGGCTATATGCCTCTTGCACACAGTTCATTTGGGTGTAAATCATTTTGACAAAATCGTCTCCAGACACATTGTGCCCAAGTGGGCTTAATCGTTCAAAGTTCAGTCCAATGTAATTCAATACATTACTGCTTATCTCATGCTGTGCTTAAAACACCCTTGATCATATTTCCCTTGTGACTTTCACTCAATTCACGCACTCCGCAGTGGACAAATGTGACCTGAAAATGAGAGAGTGTATCCATTAAAATCATTACCTCTATTGTCTTTCAACAATTCAATAAAACATTCATATTCCGTAGATTTCAAAGAAGACAGCAAGATTCATTTACACATCATAATTCATATTGACGCAGTTGTTATCAAAGGTGAGATGCCAGTCCCTCATCTGCAGTATGCCCTGATGGAAACAGTGTTTGGAATCCAATTATATACCTGGATTCCAGTCTTCGTAATTCTTTGACTCTGTCTCCACCTCTCTCTCTCTATGGTATACAGTCCAACACCACAAATGATAGTAAGCTTGTGTTTTGGTTATGTTCACTGAAAAAATGGCGGGCAATTGGGTATTGTTGGTCATGGTGGTTTATGGCCCTCAGATGCTCCAGTACTCTTTTTTTTGCTTTATGTACTGTAGGGAAATATGATCAAGGGTGTTTTAAGCACAGCATGAGATAAGCAGTAATGTATTGAATTACATTGGACTGAACTTTGAACGATTAAGCCCACTTGGGCACAATGTGTCTGGAGACGATTTTGTCAAAATGATTTACACCCAAATGAACTGTGTGCAAGAGGCATATAGCCATAAATCAATTAATGAAATGGTCACAATAGCCCACTGGGGCGTTATGTCAGTGGGATGTAAATGCCAGCAATCGGCCTGGGTGAATAATATACTGAATGATGTAATTCAGATTACTAATGCATGATATTTAAATGCATGTTTTTGTTGACCACACAAATCTGCCAAACGAATAATGAACTATGGGAAGAGTAGTCCGTTATGCGTGGATGAACGCGATCTTTCCCGACTGAAATTTAAATACCCTGAGATGCAAATGCCAGCAATCGGCTTGGGTGAATAACATATTGAATGTCGTAATTCAGATTATTAATGCGTTATATTTAAATGCATGTTTTGTTGACCACATAATTCTGCCAAACAAAGAATGAATTGTGGGAATAGTAGTCCTTTATGCGTGAGTGAATGCGATCTTTCCCGACTCAAATTTAAATACCCGGAAATGTTTAACTATTAAGTTAAGGAGATTACATTTATTTTGCAACAGAATGCAACATGTGAAAGAGAGATATGAGATAATATCGAATGAGAGAGTATGTTTTCACTTTCAAAAGAGTCACATGAATAAGTCACATGACTAAGTTTCCGTTTTTGGTTTTGTATATATCTTTATTAAATGAACACAACCTGTCACTCGTGAGAAAGCGGCGAAGGCTGCGAAACGCGTTGGGTGTTGTTGCCGAATAAAATCACTTAAACAAAGCTGAACGGGGCCTCGACTCTCTGTCATATGAACGACTAATGACAGTATTTTTTTGGATATATATATATATATATATATATATATATATATATAACATTTAAAAATTGGATTGCATTTTTAGAATGTTACAAGTGTATTAAAATAATTTTTTATACATTTAAGTAAAAAATGTTTAATGGTCTTATATTTTAAATATTGATCATGCATTATTGATATATATTTATGTATTGATATATTAAATATGTATTAGGTTACAATATTATATATTTGTAATTTTAAATTACTTTACATTTTGTGAATATTTAATATCATTTTTGATATTCCATTTTTGGGGTTTTCATATTTTATGTGTTTGATTTATATTTTTCTTATAAAATAATTTAACATTTCAATTATTTGGGTTTATGTGGGATATCGGTTGCTAATATTTACATTAATTATTAAAAATAAAATAAAAAATATAATTTTTATTTTGTGCTTTAGATTCATTTTCACAATGTTATTATTTTTGTGATACGCTAGAAAGTGTTTTAATTTTAATATATTTTGAAATAATCATACAATTGATATATATAATTCTTAAACATTAAATTATTGTAGTGCAATGAAATTTTTATTATAATGTCGTTTTAAACTACCAGGTGTTCTTATTTTTTAGATAAAATGTTGTGTCTAGAATTATTAATAAATATTTTTTCCAAAAATAAATTTTATTTTAAAGTTTGTAATTAATAAAGACTAAAAACATTTAAGGTTATTGTTTTACAATTGGTATATTTGTATTTTAGTTGAGTAAACTAAACTTTAATCTTTTTTTAAAAAAATACTTTGTAATATATAATTTTTTAGTTATCTGGTTTATAATTTATTTTGCTCCAATTTCATTTAAAAAAATAATTTTAATTCCTTTGTCGGGTGTTTATTGTAAAATTTTAAATATTTGTTTTATATTTATTTGTCTGTTATTGGTAGATAATATTTTAGTTTTTTTGTATGTTAGTTTTTTTAACTGTACCAATTTGTATTCAATTATTGTCTGTAAATTGTGTTTAATATGACTTAAATATAAATAATTAGTGTTCAAAATATATTAAAAATTTTTGTTACAATCGAGAAGGAATCAGTAAATCTAACCTCTTTAGTGTCCAACACCATCTCCAAAATGGTTTCAATCAGAGTGGGAATGATAAAGCTAACCCCTTTAGTATCCAACACCTTCTGCAAAATGGTTTAGATTCAAGTGAGTTTAGTAAATCTAATCCCATTTGTGTCCAGCACCTTCACCTAAATTAATTAGATTGGTGTAAGAATGGTAAATCTAATCCCTTTACTTGATGTTTATAAATTTCTTAATTTTTCTTACTTTTATTGTTTTTTTTGTCCAGGTGTTCGAGTGTGGTGTTTAATTAATCGTGCAGTGCTTTAATTTTGCTGCAGATGTAACTCAGGGGTCTATTACGATGGCGGGCGGACAACGGCTAAAGGGACCGTTCACCATAGGTGCGGCGGTCCGGCTGTACCCATCAGGATGCCCCCGCTACGCTGTCCGCAGCATCCACCGTAATGTCAGAAATGCATGTCCTGCATTTGCATGCACAACGTGACAGTCACCGTGCGGTGCCTGCCACCTTGTGCATGCAAATACAGGGGGTACCATAGGTACCCCCCATGTGCACCCCCCACCCACCCCAACACCCTGGGTGCCCGCACCGAGCCTCCAATGGCAAAGACCGCATGCCTTTCCATGGCGGCGTTGCCGCCATGGAAAGGCTAATCTCAGCCTGAATCATAATATGGATGGCGGTGTCTTGTAGTCACTGCCACCATATTAAAGATGTTTCCGCCCAGTCAACGAGTCGACAGGCAGAAAAGCGGCGGACGGTCTATTCGTCCGCTGCAGACCCCCCAGCCATCCTAATATGGTGGGGGTCTGTCTGGTGTGGATGGGGGATGGTTCGCCCCTGCCATCGTAATGGGCCCCTCAGTATGTAAAGTCTGATCGAGAAATAAAACAGAGAATTTGTTTAATTATTTAAACATTTACGTTTTAAACTAAGTTACATTACTTAGTTTACATTCTTTAATTTACTTATTAAGGTCGTTTTTTGCAGTTTTCTTCTTTGCTGCTGGTTTGGGACTCCGGCAGGGTGTTATTCTCATGCTGTTTTTGTATTTCTTCTGTGAGATGTATTGAGTTTTTCTATTCCTTTTCTATTTTTTTGTGAATTGGTTAGCCTGCTTTATTGTACATTATATTGTTTCAGTTATTACCTTTTATGGTGGACTCTATTAAGTGTTTTTGTTTTAAAGTGAAATGTATGTTTATGTTGCTTTGTGTTATTATGAATACACTATAGCCTTATAGCCCGCCGTAGCAGGCTATACCGGCTATTAAAGGCCCGCTGAATCGTTAAAGGCCCGAGGCGAGGGACTTTAACGAGACAGCTGGACTTTAATTGCCGGTATAGCCCTGCTACGAAGGGCTATAAGGCTATTAGAACATTCTGCCACTAGAGGGCAGAATGTTCTAACAAATTAAAGAAAGGGTTCTCGAAGCTCGAGGGGATATAAATCCCCTCGAGTTTCGAGAAGCCTTTGTAGAACATTGGAATGTTGCTCTGCGGGTCTTTACCGGCACGTAGAAGCAGGGAGCACTCCATTTTCTGCAATGGAGCTCCCAACATTCCAATGTTATAATTATGTTTATTGACATATTTTATAGTTCACATGTTCAGGGGCCTTCGATCCTGCCCTCAGAGTATTCCTGAAGAGCGCATCTCCACTAGCTGTTAATCTGAAGACATCACTTGTCTGCAGACGTTACACTACCTGCTGCGTTACCATTTCTATTTGGCTTTCCCTCTTCAGTCAATGAGCAGGGCAGACAATTTGAGTGTTCGTGCAGTGTCCCTTTGCTCACACATATCCCAGCACTAGGCTTATTCTTCCCTCTCAGCATCTTCAGTCCACACCCTGTTTTCTGCCTAATTTTTGGGTCTGCAATTGATGTCCCATTTTCATACCATATTTTTAAATCCTTTCATTTCAGTTATTGCTGTTACCTATATGACGTTTGTGGATAATCTATACTACTAGTATAAAGAGAGAACAGAAACCTTTTGGCAAGGTAAACTCAGGAACCACAGCGCCACTCCACACACCCAATACATTGTTGGAATCCTCAGGGTGTGTAGATGGACATAGGCGACATAAAATAAAAATAAAACGTAAATTAAAATTTAAAAACAAAGTAGTCCCCTAAAACTAGCGCTGGCCGCGACGTAGCACTGACAGCGACCTAGACGTGCGTGATGACGACAGGCAGGGAGGAGTGGTGACGAGCGGCGAGGAGTCGCGGTGAAGGAGCAGTGACGAGCGGCAAGGAGTGGCGGTGAAGTCCGGAGCGCGGGGAGGAGCGGTGGCTCAGGTAAGGCAAAGGCGAGGCGGGAGGCGGTCTGGGCAATGTCGGGGTGGGCGGGGGCCCGGGAGTGGCGGTGAAGTCCGGAGCGCGGCTCAGGTAAGGCAGAGGCGGGCGGGAGGCGGTCTAGGCAATGTTGGGGCGGGCGGGGGCCTGGGCGGGAGTGCACAAAAGCCGAAAATGCTGCCCCCAGCCCCCTTCTGCCCCGGGCAACGCCGGGGCGGGCTGCTAGTAAACAAATAAAAGTGAAAATGTATGTATTTTTTTTTACCTCGGAGGACATGCTTTCTCTATTGACAATTTGGTGCATGGTATGTTAAACTGTACTGAAGGCATTCCTCAATGTTCTCAACAGCTGACCGATGCATAGCCTTCTTCACCTGCCCCGGGAATTTCCATTCAGTGACTCTTTGCTATTATCGGATAGATGCATGGCCTTCTCTAAGTTTCCATTCAGTCTCATTCACAAGGATGTTAAAGGAATGAGGACTGAATCTATAAGTAACAGGCGATTTGATACTGGGACTTTCCAAAACTAATATCTGTAATTGGTATGATGTAGCTCTGAAACTGGCAAAGGCTCTTCGTGCCAGTGCAAAGCGCTCTGTCCTATTTCACCCACACACAAGTACAACCTCATTCTCTTATCTCTCCCAATCTCTCATATTCTTTCTCTCTTCTCATTTGTAGGCCTATATAATCTATTGTATTAGAAATACATTTCATTCCCCTGCAGGAATACTGCAAATTTATTTCCGGTCACTATATTTTTTTATTTCCAGTGAAAGATACTGACACAAGTGTAATGTGTCCATTCCTGCAGCATATTACTACTTTAATGCAGGACCCATAGTATACAATAATCCAAATAGTTATAAATTGAAGAACAGAACATGCCCCCCACCCCGCTGATAAGGTTACATTTAATAAGCAGTGTCCATGAACTAGTTGATGTAAATATATGTAGTAAGTTTACTAGATGTCCGGTTAGGGAAGCCACTATGCAAATGTCTAAAAATGCTTTAACACTTTGCGTGTAAAAAAATTACTTACAAAGGAGCACACCGTGCAGGGTCATCAGTGTGTTTGGAGTCTACTGGGCATTGTCAAAGGTCAAGCCCACTGTGGGGTTAATGATACTCTGCTGAACACAAAGGCTTTACTGTGAAAAATGTGGGGGCAAAGAGACCAGTTAGAGACCATGTATGTTAGACCTGTCAGCCTTAGGGTGGTCTTCCTCCAGACATTTTACCTTGCTCTTCCTATTTTTGCTGAATTCGTTTTTGTTGGCCTTTGAACTCTGCACACCTTACCACTGCTAACCAGTGCTAAAGTGCTTGTGCTCTGCCCTTTAAACCTGGTAATATTGACTTACACCCAATTGACACATTTCATTTACCTGAAAGTCCCTTGCATAGTGGTACTTCGTGTACTCAGGGCCTGTAAGTTAAATACTACTAGTAGACCGGCAGCACTTATTGTGCCTCCATGTGAAGTAGTCCTTATACATGTCTCAGGTCTGCCTTTGTAGCCTCTGGGTACAGTTTTAAACTGCCATTTGACCTGGCAAGATAAACACCTTGACAAACCTAAATATTCATTTTTTAATACATGTGGGTCACCACTAGGGTAGGCCCTACATAGCCATAGGGCAGGGTGCATATTTTTTAAAGGTTGGAGATGTAATTTTAACTTTTACATGTCATGCTAGGGACAAACTACTAAATTTGCTTTTCACTACTGTGAGGCCTACCTCAACCATAAGAGAACATTGGCTTGCCTTATGACATTTAATAAGTGATAACTTTCAATTCGGAACAAGAAGGAATGTTGCTTTTGTTATCTAAAGAATTGTAATTTTAAACAACCTTTAACCCCTTGCATGCGTCGAACGGCCCTCGGCTAAATTCCGGCTGCGCCCATGGGGTTATTGGTAAGATTGGATTTCAAATCACAGTTCTGAAAATGGTACTTTTAGAAAGTTGGCATTTTCATGTCTTAACCATTTGGTGCCTGCAGCCTCCATCCTGGGTCATATGACTAGGTGTAACTTGCTGTTGGTCTTTGTGTATTACTCCCAGTTGGACAAAGGGGGAATAGGTGTTGACAGGATGGGCTATCTCTGACTTAATAGGGTGGCAGAGTTTTTACTTATCACACTTGCACTTTTCAAAGGTTCTGCCTCAGCACACGCACAAGTGGCTTAACACCATTCTGTTGTGTCCCCAAACAAGCTGAGGCAGGCCAGGGAGCAAGAAATTCCTAATACCACTGGGGGTGGAAACCTCCAGAACCTTCTCCTACTCCAAAGTTGGCACCATGCATAAATATTGGACTCTCAGACACAACTCTTCAGTACACACCTGAACCTGTAGACACTACAGTAGAATGACGCCCTGCTGCTTTAGGCCTGCCCTGTTTGATGAGAAGGAAGACTGGACCTGCTCCCTTCAACCCAGACTGAAGTGACTTCAAGGGGCAGCTTACCGACCTGTTCTGAACTACAGGAGCACAACAAGCTCCAGAGGACTCCCTGCAACTGCCCAGCTGACCTGCTGCACTAGACCTGCCTGGACCAGAAACCAGTAGCCGCCAGGTCTCGCAGGGAGGGGGTGTGCCTCGGGGACAGGGGTCAATAATAATAATACAAATTTTAAAAAATGTAAACCTTTACGCAGGCCTGGTCCCGCTTCTTCACTGCTACTGTTCTCCTGCCTCCGACAGGAACAGGAAGCAGGCAGCCTCCCTCCCCTAAGCCAATCACAACGCTCCAGAGGAGCGTTGATTGGTCGGGACGCTGCCCAGCCAGGGGCTGTAGGGGATGACATGTTCTCCAAGTAGGCTGCAATGCAGCCTGCATGGAGAAGTGCAGAGTGCGCATGACTGGTTTGTGTGGCCGAGAGGGCTGACCAAACAGTCTTTGCGCACTCAGGAGCGGGCAAACCACTCGGGTAGCTTCACCCTCCCACTTGCCAGCAATGCACAAAAAACATAAAATGGTAATAACCAAAAGTTATTACCATTTTATGTTTTGGCTTTCTCGCACTGCGAGAAAGCTGTGGGCGACGCTCCACCGCCCTAACGGAGGAGCCTCCCCTGCCATTCTCATTCACTGTCTTTGCTCCCGCACCACCGAATCACCCATTGCGCCTCTTGCAATAACCCCAGGAGAGCAGAAGAGATAGAGGAGGTGGCTCACGACCTTTAAAGCCGGTCGGCAGTGGCTCCAGGCCCCAATCCCCCACCCCCGAGGGAAATGCCATATGGGATAAATGTCCAGTCACACCCTGGTCAAACCTGTACGGTAAGCATTTCATCCTAGTACCATGCAGAAGAGTAGAAGCCCACTCACATGCACAGGGACTGTACACTCCAGCAGAAAGTTCCCTGGAAGCAAAATGCAGAGTTAGAATGAAAACATTTAAACTGACTTTGGCAGTGCAGCTTTTCCAAGCAGCACATCAACTTGTTTTTATAATAGTCTAGAAGGAGCGAGGGATGACACGAGGCCAAGTATACAGGTCACTTGGGAAGAGCTCAGTGAACAGGGTACTATGAAAGGATCTTTTGGGAATGAGCAAAAACAAGAAACGGATGAAAAACTGTCGGGATGCAATCGCAAAATGTGCCTGCATAAATCATGCAATAAGTGCAATTTTCTTCCCCTGCAACATTTTCATTTTTATGCTGCTACATTTTCAAACCAGTGCCACAATATCCTCGGGGGTCTGCTTAATCCAAGAAGTGGCACTAGTTTACTGTTTAAAATGGTTGCTTGTTTTAGCCTTTTGTAATACATGACATGGATGTCCTTCTTCTTTGAATTTGCTGCCATTTCTGCCATTTCCATTTTCTTTGACATTTTGATACACGCTTCATAGCGAGGGGAATATATTCCTGCCTTTGATTCCAGGTGAATTCTCAGTCGGGTCTTTTCTAGAGCCTGTGAGCATGTCTCACACTCTAACTTAAACCCGTTCCCCCGATCCCCGGTGCTCACTGTATTAACATCATTCAGTACTCTACTGCTACTCAAGGCGTCATCATTATTTACTATGTTTAGAAACAGAGAGTTTTCAACTTCTGATCTAAACGCAAAAAGGGTGAACAAACTGGAGATACCCGGTAAACTGTAATATCAGCTAGAGTCACTATATTAAGTTGTTTCATATACCTACTATTCATCACCTTCATCAGCCTTAAAAACATGCAATTAGATTCAGTAGAGAATGTCTGAAATGCAATAATAAATCATTATGAGGGCAACAAAAACACTGTTTGGAAGTACGGTAGTTTCAGTTTTCAGTCTGCTAATCTCTCACGCTCTCAAATTAATTTATTCAAACGTTTAGTTGCAATTTTCCTTCTAATAAGCCTGACGGGACCTCCAATAGTCCAGATGTGGCCCAACCAGATTTGTAGGATCATTTAACTGGATAACCCCTCCTGCTCCGCTCCTTCACGAGACCGTCTTACAGCACGTGCACTCAAAGGTTGATTTTTCCTTAGTTCAGACGTTGTACCACCCTGTAATCTTTCTCCTGTTTCTCAAGTAGAAGGGGAAAGGCAGTGTCAGAGACCTAAATCCTAAATTCCACCAGCAAAATAGGAATACTCTAGTCTAGATCCTGAGAAATTCGATCTGAGGAATATTTATTTCGTTCCTATGACCTGTTCTTAGCTATCTCTTCAAAGCGTCCTGCACTGGCTCTCACATAGAACTCATAACCTGATTCGTCTTCAAAGTGAGGTGAATATAGCAGACTGTTCTTTCCCCATTGGACGAGCATCTAGATGAACAGGCACTGGAAAAGCCAATCAGACCAGCTTCCCCCCCTCCCAAAAAAAACACAGAGAAAAAATAGTTCTATGATGCCAGCATTGGAAGGATTCATCGGAACGGTAAACATCGTTCACAACGCGGTGTTTACACCGCAGTGCCTTTACAACGATGCCATTACAGCGCAAATCGTTACTACGACTTGAGCTGGATGGCGCTGTTCGACAAGGAATGTTGTAATTTTATATTCCAACACCTTCCCTACTGTTACGTGGACTGGCATTGGAATATAAAATTATAATATTCCAAAATCCGCGCCCTCCAACGCAAGTCGTTGTAACGACTTGCGTTGTAATGCCCGCGTTGTCAAGTACCGCGAGTAAAAGATCGCGTTGTACTGACATACATCCATCGGAACTGATCAAAAGCAAGAGAATAGAAGAAATGCTCCTAGGTAGGATAAACGGAAGGATAGAGGGGAAGTCATCAATTCACGAGCAAGGGACTGACCCACAGCCCACTCTATGTAGTAGTGAATACAGTGCTGTCTGCGACAGACACCTAAAGCTGGCAGTTGCCGGGACACAAAAAGCATCCTTTCCCACCTGTGCTGCAGAAGGAGATTGTGATAATTCAATTGATGATTCTTTCAAAATTACCATTAAAATTTCATTGTAAACTGCAACTTACGTTTTTTTACATGCATCTATACGCTTAGTTCAAGTTCAAATGCATGAGTCCTGTTTTGCAGGTGGCCATAAACTCAGTTTTAAAATAGCAGCCAGAAGAGCAGCCCCAAAGTTGTTGCTTACCCAAGCCTCTTTTCAGAGTACAACAGAATAGAGGGTGGATCATTAAAAACCCTTTATCCATTGTAGGAAATAGGGTTTCTTGTTGAGGGAGGAGGATTTCTACTCAAGCAGCAATCAGAATTCTTGTCAGGGAGAAACACAAGCAAACCCAAATTTGTAACCTATGCTTAACCCTCTGGTAACTTGGCACAAAAGCAGTCCGGCTTAACTTAGCAGCAATGTGTAAAGTATTTATGCAGCATTTAAATATTAATGGAGTGAAAACAAAACTCCAAAAACATCGTACACAAATTTAGAAAATAGAGATTAAAAAAATATATATTTGACACTAGAATGACAAAAATCCAATCTGTAGAACTAGAGATCTGCAATTTCAAAGATGTTAGGTTAGAATGGCGCCTAAACGCACATAGCGCCATTCACGGTTCTCTGGTCGTGCAAAACCAGGTAAAAGTCACAAGTTCAGGCCGACCACGATACAGATACAGGAAACAGGATAGTCTCGCTGAAAACGTTACCCTCTCAAATTCAGTGCGAAATGTTCCACCCTTGTGGTTGGAGGCCACAAGGAGCAGGGAAAGTGTTGTGGATGGTCGTCACTCTAGTGGGAAGAATATCTCAGGCGTCATGGTCGGACGTCACTGTAGCGCAAAGATCCTGTCCGGGTTGCGGACAATCGTGGAGATTTGTGTTGGTGGTCACTGCATGCCATCAATGCTGTAGCATGAATAGCAGATCTCCAACTGCTGGTCATCGCTGGCAATTGCTGTACTGCGAAGTGTCAGGTTCACCGGAGCTTCGCGTTGCCACTCGGAGCAGGTGTCAAGATCCTGGCATGAATGGGCCTGTTCGCGGTTGCAAAGGGCCTACAACTTCAGGATTTCTCCTTTTCTTAAAGGAGGAGCTGAACTGATGCCACACTCTTGGGAATGATGAACACACTACAGCAGAGGCCAGCAGGGCTTAGGCAGGTCTAGTTTCTGGCAGGGGCGGCTCCTCCACTAGGGCAGAGGAGTGGCAGCCCTCTACTTTCTCGCAGTGCGAGAAAGCCAAAACATAAAATGTTAATTACTTTTGGTTATTACCATTTTATGTTTCTTTGCGCATTGCGGGCGATCGATTGGGCGGAGATGGCAGTGCAGGAGTGGTTTGCCCACACCTGAGTGCGCAAAGACTGTTTGATCGGCCCTCTCGGTTTGCCTAAATCAATCATGCGCACTCTGAACTTCTCCATGCAGGCTGCATTGCATTCCGCTACAGCCCCTGGTTGGGTGGCATCCCGATCAATCACAACGCTCCACTGGAGCATTGTGATTGGCCGGCATGACCCGCGAGCCATGCCGGACGCTACTGGGGAATGGAATACAAGACTAAGGGAGAGGGACTGGCTCGAACATTCTTGTCAGAGCTACTTTTTGTGCGCAGTCGGACCCTGACTTTAACATATTTAGTTTATCTATCAAAGGTACACTTTTGTCAAACAATAGATTGACAAAGATATTTTATAGTTTGAATGCCTTGAAACTATGCAAGCATTCTGATCTTTGCTGAAACACTCCAACCAGAAACGATGGTGCTTGCAATGAAAATATTCATAAATCTTCCTCTTGAACCTTGATTCAGAGGGTGAAAACCCTCGACTGAGAAATGCAGGGAGTCTGTGTACATACCTGCACAGATGTCTTCATTCATTGTGCCCTTCTGCCACCACACAGTCAGTCTCTTTCAGGTGCTCAGGATCCACTTCTGTGTTATGTGCAAACCCCTGATAAATGCTGAACAGCCATTTAGAGCAATGTTCATTGTCTGTGCATATAATATACGCAGCGAGTGCATGGGTTTCATCTGAGCAGCATATTTGAGTGAGTCACTGAGATAAGCGGCATAGATAGGAAAACAAGCATTGACAAAACTAATAGGTCTCGTCTTTGGGGCCTGTTGACTTTGCAAGTGCCTTTTGAAAGTACTGTTCAGCATGGTTGTCACGTCGTGTGCCCCCACAGACCACGCAGGAGACAGACAGATTGTGGTAGGCTCTTCTTTATTACAAACAATAGCTTTGTGGTGCGGCGTGACCTGTGCCCTGACCTCTTGCTCCGAGGCCCTGATCCCGAGTGTCCCCTCATCCCCTCCCCTGACCGGATGTGGTGTCCGGTGTCTCTGTCCCCAGGCCCTGAGTCCCCAGGGTCCTAGTGCCATCGTGTGGGCACAACATCTCCCCCTTTGTTGCGAACAAAAGTTGTTTGCCAGCTGTCCCATGGCTCACATCAGTGATGGAGAAAACGTGAAAGGAGAGAGAGAGAGAGAGAGAGAGAGAGAGAGAAGAGAGAGAGAGAGAGAGAGAGAGAGAGAGAGAGAGAGGAGAGAGAGAGAGAGAGGAGAGAGAGAGAGAGAGAGGAGAGAGAGAGAGAGAGAGGAGAGAGAGAGGAGAGAGAGAGAGAGAGAGAGGGAGAGAGAGAGAGAGAGAGAGAGAGAGAGAGAGGTGATGTTGCTGATGTTCCTTTACATCTCTGTTATCAGTCTCTTGGTCTTTTTGCATTCTCTCCTTGGTCGTTGGTCTCCAGCCTCTGGTGCAGGATCTTCCTGCGGTGTCTCTCTGGCCTCTTCTTGTTTTGGCATCCCTGTTTCTTCTTCTGTTTTTACTGCCTTGAAGTGGGAGCTGTTTCTGGTGATCTCTTGTTGGCCGGTTGTGGCTGTGATCATGGGCCCATTCACTTTCACCACTTTTGCTGGTTCTCTTGCAAATGCGCTGTCTGACTTTTTTACTTGTCGCTGTTTCACAAACACCATGTCTCCTTCCTCTGTCTTTTTGTTTGTTGCGTGTCGTCTTTGATCCGCGTATTCTTTCATCTTTTCTTTCTGCCTTTTGTCTTTGACGGCGATGTCTTCTTGGCCCAATTTTTTTTCTTCTTTCATCTGTGGCAGACGTGTTCTGCTTACTCGCCCTAGTACCAATTCCGCGGGGCATCTCCCAGTGGAACTGTGGGGCGTGTTTCGATAGTCCCTCAGTACCTGGCATACCGCTTGTCCAATTGATATTTCCGTCAGTTTTGCTCTTTGCACCGCCTTTTTGATGGTCCCCATGAACCTCTCCGTCATCCCATTTGCTTGCGGCCACAGGGGCGTTATGCGCCTGTGATGTATACCTAAGTATGCCATGAATCTCTTGAATTCTTCGCCTGAGAAACGGTGGGCCATTGTCTGTTTTTAATGTCTGTGGCGAACCCCACGCTGCAAAGATGTCATCCAGCACTGGTAGTGTTGCGTTCGCAGACGTCGACGACACTGCCTTTACAATGGGGAACCTTGAGTATTCGTCGATCACTACTAGGAAGTAATTTCCTGTTTCTAGAGGCCCATAGAAATCCGCGGCCAGCTCCGTCCACACCGCTGTTGGTAGTGGAGACATTTTTAGTGGTTCTGGTCTTGGAGGTGACCCTATGATTTGACATATGTGACACTTTGTTATCATTTCTTCCACCATGCTGTCAAGTCCCGGGAACCACACCTTTTCCCTCAGCATCTTTTTGGTGGCCACCATGCCCCGGTGTGACTCGTGTGCCAACTCCACTGTCCTTCTTCTCAGCGATTGAGGCATTATTATTCTCGTGCCTCTCATTACTGTTCCATTTTCGCATTCTGATAGTTCCTCGTGTATTCTTTTGAATGCCAGCAGTTCTTCTTTGTCTACTCCTTTGTCTGCATGCATGTTGCTATTCACATGCCTCCATCGTTGAGTTTTGTTGATCCTCATTACCTCTTGCATGGTGCCGTCCTGTCTCGTTGCTTGTTCCAGTTCACTCAATGTTATTGTCGCTGGAGTACTGAGCTTTAGTGCAAAATTGAGGTATTCTTCTGCCATTGTGGTCACTTAGATGTTCTGTGGTAGTGGGTGCAGGGCTCGAGAAATTCACTCGACCGCTCGCATTTGCGAGTGAGATTGATTAAGGACGAGCTATTTTTAGGTCCTACTCGCCCTTTCTGGCGAGTAGGAATACAAACTTGACACTTGACCTCTGCCTCTGAAAGCAGAGGAACTGTGACAAGAAAGCAAGATTTAAAGGCATCTTTATTGCTCACGAAGTAAATGAGCAATAAAAATGCTTTTAAATCTTGCTAACTTGTCACATTTGCTCAGTTTTCAGAGTTTGAGGTCAAGTTCATTTAAGTTAGGTCGAGGAGATTTTGTAGTTTACTAGACCTGCAGGTCTAGAGCATTTTATATGATTTGTCGAGCCCTGGGGTGTCTTGACACGTAATCTGCTGGATTTTGTTCTTTGCCTGGCTTGTGGATGATTTTGAAGTTGTAGTACATGAGCCTTATTCCCCATCTTTCTATTCTTGGCGGTATCTTTGCATTTGGGTTGCCATATATCGTGATCAGTGCTTGATGATCTGTTACGATCGTGAACGGTTTTCCGTATACGAACATGTGGTAATGTTCACAGGCCCACACTACCGCCAGACTCTCTTTTTCAGGTTGTGAATATCCTTTCTCAACCTCTGTCAGACTCTTGCTCCCATATGCGACAATGTGTCTTGGGGAATCCCTCCCAGGTTGATGTTGCGCTAGAATTGCTCCCAAACCCACGGGGCTTGCATCCACTGTCACCTCTGTGCACAGTTGCGGGTCAAAATAGGCTAGGTGATCCACTGCTGTCACTGCCTTTCTTATCTCTTCGAACCCTTTGTCACATTCACTGGTCCATCGAAAATTCTGTCCCTGTTTCGTCAGCTCTCTCAGAGGTGCGCTGACGGTGGCAAAGTCCTTGATGTAGCGCGAGCAGTAGCTCGCTAGTCCCAGAAACGATCTCACTTCTGCCACGTCTGTGGGCTTTTTTGCCTTTTCCAAGGTTTCTACCTTGCTGTGGTCTGGCCGCATTCCTTTTTTGGAAAAGATGTGACCGAAAAACACCAACTCATTTCGCCCCAGTTCACATTTTTCTTCGTTCAGCGTTAAACCTGCTTCTTCTAGGTGTGAGCACACCTCTCTTAAGGCGGTGTCGTGTTCTTCATCTGATTTGCCAAACACCAGGATGTCATCACTATAGTTCAAACTGTTCTTGACGGGCCTGATGACTTGCCGAATTGTTTCTTGGAATATTTCAGCAGCTGACGAAATCCCAAAGCTCAGGCGCTTGTATCTAAATAACCCCAGGTGGGTAGAGAATGTCGTGATGTACCGTGACTGGGGGTCAAGTTCCAACTGATGGTAGCCCTTGCATAGATCTAGCTTTGAAAATCTTCTTGTACCCGTGAGACAGCTAATCATATCGTCTAGGTGTGGGCCTGGGTGTCGCTCTCGTTCAATTGCTTTGTTTGGAATCCTCATGTCCACGCATATTCTTATTTCTGATTTATCCTTCTTTGGGACGGCTACGATGGGTGACACCCACGGTGTCGGTCCATCTGCTGGTTCGATGATGTCTTGCTTTAGGAGGGCTTTCAGCTCTTCCTCCACTTGTGGTTGTAGATGTATGGGCACCCTTCTGTGATGTTGCGCAACCGGTCTCACCGTTTCGTCAATGTGCAGTGTTATCTGCCGCCCTTTCAGTTTTCCTAGACCCTCTATCAGTTTTGGATATTCTTTTAAGATGTTCTTTTTTTCCGCCATGTGGTATGTCATTTCCATTAGCCCCATCACTTGTGCTGTGACGTTACTCAGCAAACATGGCGCGGGGATGTCTCCTTTGAGTACATGTATCTGCTCCGTTGTCCTTTGGCCTTTGTACCTTAGTTCTTCCTTGAACTTTCCCAGGTTGATCACTGGTCGTTTTGCCCCCCACGTGAAGACTTTCACTCGTGATGGCGTCAGGATTGGCTTTATTTTCATTTTTTCATACTCCGAAACGCACATAATGTTGCACGTTGCCCCGCTGTCCAGAACGAAAGTGGCGTCATGTGGCCCCACTTTTATGGTTACCGATTCCGTTTTCCGTATCTTTTTCTTGTCTAGCAGGCATATTGTCTCATTGCACACTTCCTCATCATCTTCCGAGTCCGTTGTGCCCTCTGTCATGAGGTATAGGCGTTCTGTTTTTTCTTCTTCGTATTCTTCCTCTGACTCTGCTGATGAGCCTCTCACTCCAGTCTCGACATGCCTGATGTGTCTCCTTGTCGACATTCTTCCTCTGCTCATTCTTCCCCGGTCGTTCCTGAACTGTGCTCCTCGGCACACGCTTGCGTAGTGGTCTCTTCCGTTGCATTTTCTGCACGTCTGGCCAAATGCAGGGCATTGTCCTCGGTGTGGGAATTCTAGTCCACATCTGTAGCATGTTCCTTCTTGCGGCTTCCTTGCTGGCTGATCCCCTCTGTCTTGTCTCTAGTTTCCTGTTCTGGCGTTGCTTGCCATTCTATTGATTTGTTCTCCACCTCTTCCTTTGCCACGTTCCATCACTTGAGCGTGTGTTGTTGCTCGCGCTTCCGCCCTCCCAAGTGCGAGGATGTTCTCTAGGGCTATCGGTTCTTTTAGTATCCTTGTTCGGAACTCTATGTCTCGACAGCCTGTTATTATGAGTAATCGTATGGCCTGCTCGTTGTCAAATTTATCGAACTCGCAGTGAGTCACCAGTTGCCTCAGCCTCGTTGCGAACTCATCCAATGATTCCTCAGCAAGTTGAAAGGCAATCGTGAAGCTGTATCTCTCAAAATCCACATTTCTTTGCGGGTCGAACTTGTCTGTTAGACATTTGATTAGTTTGTCATAGGTGTCAATCTCCTTGGTTGGCAGCGTCACCATCAGGTCCTCGACCTCATCGCCCACTAGATTTATAAACAGTCCTCGTTTCTTTGCTTCTGTGACGTCGGTTGCCTCTGCATAATTTTCAAACCGTCTGAGCCACTTCTCCCATCTTATCCCTGTTTGTGGTTCGGACAGGCTAAATGGCAATGGCCTTCTATATTGCGCGCTTTGTTTTGCGTCTGCCATCACTTGTTTCTGCTTCTTATTATTTTCTTGATATTCTTTCTCTCTTTGTTTTGTCTTTCGTTGATGCTTCTGTCAGGTTTACTCTTTTATTCCCTTTATTGTTCTTTATTTCCTTTATTGTAGGCCCTTCCTTGCTTTATTATTGTGTCTATTGTATTTCCTTTGCTTTTCTGTTAATAAATTGGCACTTTCTGTCCAAACTTGATCTCTTCCTGACTTTAAGATGGCCGCCGAGCCTTTCTGGCTTCCTATTTGTCCGTTTACCTGCTTCTAAGATGGCCGCCGCTGATCTCGCGGGACTTCGCGTCCACTCACAGCGCTGCCTGACTTCAAAATGGCCGCCGCGTGTGTTCTCAATTTCTATTGGCTATCGCGCCTGACCCCAAAATGGCCGCCGAGACTCTCGCGAGAGCTCGCGCTGCCTTCTTCTCTTTGAAAACTTCAGTTGCGCGCTCTTTGCTGCTTTGCCGGGCGCTTACCGGGGGTCGCTGGGTCACTTTTCTGGTCCTCCTGCAGCGATCGGGGTGGGCTCCCGTGTCGCTGCTGCTGCTTTGACGTCGCTGTGCTCCTGCGCTCCTTCTCTGGTCACGACGCGATCCAGGGTGGGCTCCTGGTTAAAATCGCTTTTTCTTCACGTCGGAGTATTCCGATCCCGCCTCGTCGCCAGTTGTCACGTCGTGTGCCCCCACAGACCACGCAGGAGACAGACAGATTGTGGTAGGCTCTTCTTTATTACAAACAATAGCTTTGTGGTGCGGCGTGCCCTGTGCCATGACCTCTTGCTCCGAGGTCCTGATCCCGAGTGTCCCCTCATCCCCTCCCCTGACCGGATGTGGTGTCCGGTGTCTCTGTCCCCAGGCCCTGAGTCCCCAGGGTCCTAGTGCCATCGTGTGGGCACGACAATGGGCCATAAGAAATAAAGTGCCATGATGCAGCTGCATCATTTGGTAGGTGTGCGCATGCGTCATGACTTAATAGCACGCAGCGTCACCACACATGCACACTCCTACAAAATGACTCGGGTGCTATCGTTTAATTTGTTTTATTTACTAATCTGCGATGGATTGAAAAAACATGAAATTGAAATAACACGAAAGCGCTTTTCTTTAAGTTGGCGTGGCCAGCAGCAATTTGGTTTGCCTTTCCAAAAACATAAAATATTTTTTAAAGTACAGCAATCATGAGGCGGCAGCAGAGGAGCAGGTGAGAGGAACAGGTATGGGGTAATAATATAAAAATAAAGCTGGGTGGAGGAGGAAAATGCAGCACATGATGTAGAGAGAAAAAAGAGGTGGGAGAGAGGAACACAGCATTTGATGGGGAGGAAAATAACACAATGGAGACAGCTGAAAAACACATACACTGTCATGGAGTGCTTAACCAAAAACTGACGGGAGGATACCCATCAGCCGACCAAAAAATGGTAAAGAAGCTATGATCCATGAGAGGGACAAACACAACAAAAGGAAGGCAGGCAACGAATAAGAATCAAATGAGTGTGATTCTAATCCATGTCATTCACAGAAACATTTGATTCCATATACTCCTCCGATAGATTGCATTTGCATTTCAAGGTGTAAAAACATGCATTGACAATAAAGCGGAATACAATAAACTGCAACAGTGTTGGGGAAGAAAAAAAAGGCTTGCACTGCAGCTCATTTACATAGCAATAACCAGGCTGCACTTGAAACGTAATGTTATCTAACTGTAACATAAGAATGCCTTGAAAACTTTGCGTCCATGTGGTTAGAATATGAAAACTAAAATGTCTGCATCATGGAACCAGGCCTTTGCTTCCATTCCCCGACATGGAGGCAGTGGATGGATATTTAGGTGTAAGAGTTCCACATATATGTTCTTTATTATGCGAATTTGAATATCCTCAAAAGGGGGACAGAAGGAGGTAAGATTTCAAAGTTAGTGATGTCCCCGATTACGGAAATTAATACATTTACACCATCAGATTTTCATCCACGTGTAAAATGCTCCATGTGTAAATGCCAGAAAATGTGGGAATGTTCCCAGCAGTTATCACCATGGGAGTGACAGACATACAGACAGATGCACACACACACAGACACACACACCTCCATTTGGCTCTTGACCTGGTCCAGAAGGTTTGGCTATCCTACCTGTGGATGCTTGGACTGCGTTCAGTGCACCTTCACTTGACCGGCAGAGTCCAGGTTCTTGTAGCCACACACAACCCCACAGAGCATACCTGCCTGTGTGATGTCTTTCTAGGTTACAGGGTCAGACATGCAGTGGTAATTCAAATACAATTTTGTTTTTTCAGTAGCACATTTAAACACTGCACTAAGAAAAGACAATATACACACTTTCCAGACCCCCCAGGATATAGCGTATGGAATAGCAAATTTAGCGGCACAAAAATGGAAATTTAGCGGCACAAATATGGAAATTTTGCGGCAATTTTGCGGCATTTTATTTGACCATTTTTCCCACAACAAACACAGATATCTTCGTTTTTTGAGTTATTTAACAACATGAAGAGGTTAACCCAGCGCATATCGGCTTGGGGTATTCCGTACTGAGCTAATGCTGCTGACATAAAGTCCTACCTCAAGGCTTTGCGGGCGTTTAGCGATACACAAAGAACCAGCAAATGGATATTGTCCCAGAACCGTATTCATTAGGCAGAATAAACAACAAATATTTTGGAAGGTATTGCGCCAAGGAACAAAATCACATTTGTCCTCATGTAACAGCTGTGGGAGCAGGGGAAGTAGTCTGCGCGCTATGATCTTACTTAATATCTTGCATTCGGTGTTTAATAGTAATCGCAGTCTGTATGAGGGTAGACCTGTGGTTGGTTTTCAAGCTTTCAGCAGAGAGGTCACCCTTGCCTCTCTGGTGCATGGTGGCTGCAAGCCTTCCTCCAAGGAGGAATTGTATAGCTTTTCTAACTTTGGCATCAATCGTGTTGCGTATGTAGAGTAAACTCGATCGTCATCCTGTCTTAGCAAGCTCTTTAACAGCCCCACATAAGTCGCCTGCTAAAACTGATATCCACTTGGACGTGTGGTGGGTTCAAATATGGGGAGGCATAAAGTAAAGCCCATTGGTGAATGACACATTTACATTGAAAACGGTGTTCTCTTCTTCTCACTTAAACACTCCAAAACACTCTAATACTGGGCTTTCTTCCTCGGTCATCAACCATCTCGACTCCGCTATCTTCATCCTTCCTCGCCATTCTTACCTTTCTGTGTGCTGATGTAACCATAACCAGTTTTGCTCTCTGCTGAAGGGGCCCTCCTCTTGCCACCCCCCACGCTGCTGAAGTCACCTTAAGCTTAAATAGCCACGACTGGCTCCTGTGGGGCTTAACAATGAAAGGAGTGGGCGGGGTGGCCAGGTCCGGGGCAGGTAAACATCCAAGCCGCGGGCCACAGGCCTTCCTGCCTCCCTTCGGCACCGGCTGACCGGAGGCCCTGTGCCCAATATGTGCACGATGACATTACAAGCGCAATCAAAGAACAAGCTTTGAGCTGCGTTCACATTCCGCTTCACGGTGCACACTGAACAGCCTGAGGTAGGCAGTCGGAATCCTTGCTGTAACTGTGCCCTCCGAGTTGCCACCAGGCGCTGTGGCACTGATTGTACCCTAAGGCAGCCTCGGTCCATGTTGTGCCGATTTCACGGGCACCTTTGTAAAAATCGCGGATTTTTACAAAAGTGCTGATTTTAATAATAATAAAAGTAATAATAAAGGAGTTTGTAGAGCGCATGGCGACGCCATCTCGGAGTGTCCCCGCGCTGTGGAGAGAGAGGCATAGCCGTGACAGAGAGAATAGATCTATAGGGCGTACAGGTAGGTCTTTAAAAGTTTTCTGAACTTAGTTTCAGTGTCTGCTAGTCTGATGTTCGCTGGAAGGGAATTCCATTTGTTAGCCGCTAGCACTCTGAAAGAGCGGCCACCCATTCTGGCTTTTTTTACACGAGGGATTTTAAGTAGGCCAGTTCCCCTAGAGCGAAGTGTTCTGCTAGGCTCATAAGTGAGGGCCAGGTCCGCCAGATAAAGAGGGGCTTTGTGCGATGTAATCCTATAGTATATAAAGAGCGCTTTGAATAGGATCCTTTTTTTTATAGGTAGCCAATGTAGAGCAGCCAGAGTTGGTTTGGATGCTGCTGTTTTGGGTAGTCTCAGGACCAGTCGTGCTGCGGTATTTTGGAGTACCTGCAGTTGCCTGATATTTTTTTCAGTGGTTCCTAGGAATAGTACATTGCCGTAGTCTATACGGGAGGTCACTAAGGCTTGGGTCATGGTACGTCTAGCCTCTAAGGGTAATAAGTCCAGGGTGCGATTAAGAGTCTTCAGTACCCCGAAGCATTTCCCCACTAATCTATGAATGTGGCCATCAAAAGATAGTTTGGGATCAACCCAGGTGCCCAAATTCTTCGCTTCCTTACAGGGAGTAGGTAAAGGGCCAAGACAAGTTGGCCGCCAGTCTCTTGTCCAGCTAGCATCATTCCCTCCTATCACTAATACCTCCATTTTGGAGCCATTAAGCTTCAGGCACTTTTGTAAAAATGGCTGAATTTTTACAAAAGTGCAGATTTTGCGGCAAATCACGAAATCCTGGAGGGTCTGAAAAGTGTTTTTTTCAACAGTCTCATCCTGTTACTTAGTACCTAAGTAATAACCACACACAATATATTTAAAACAGCACGTACGAATTTCAAAATAGTGTATTTGTGACTGTGAAGTGCGTCACCATCCCTCAAAATGGGGGCTTGTTTGTTTACATAGTCAAAATTTGATGGACACTCCTGTTAAAAACATTTTTTTTACATGTAATGTGTTACTGTGCTGAAAACCGATATTATGGCGGTGTTGTTGACGGTTTTGATGGAGGAAAAATGTAAAAAGAAAATCTGTAAATAATGCATGTGAAATGTATTATTTACACCTTTTTATCCTTTCAAATTATTTTTAGGCTTTAAATGTAATTTGTGAAGAAAGGACAAAAAGCAAATGTTTTATAAAAATATGTAGTAAACTCATATATTTTTTGTACAGCTACATGACTTTAATGTTAAATATCAAATATGTTGCTGTGGAAAATGTGAAAAATGTCCAAATGTTTTACCAGTGCAGACATATGAACCCAGGGAGAGCGAGGAGACAACATCCCATTTCCAGACCTTGCCACCATGGAAGAAAGGGATATAATCCAGAAATTCAGATTAAATAGGCTAACTATACTAGTGTTATGTCCTCCGCTGGAGCCAAATGTTCAGCCTCACAACAGAAATCCCACATCTTTTACATCAAACGCATGGCAGTACTTCATTTTGTGGCCACAGGATCTTTCCAATACAAGGTTGCAGTATCTGTTGGAATGTCACAACCAACTTTCAATGTTATGCTACAAAACATTATATCTTCAGTGATGAGACACAGCAACAGCTTCATCCAGTTTCCTCGGCAGCAGGATTTAGCCAATGTGAAGGGGGACTTTTACGTTTTCGGTCGCCTACCACATGTGGCTGGAGCAATTGATGGCACACATATTGCCTTAGTGCCACTACAAGCCTGAGAACAAGGCTACCGTATTGGAGACCTTTCCATTCAATCAATGTGCAAGTTGTCTGCTTACCAGATTTGTACATCACAAATGTCTGTTAATGGCCCACATTATCACTCCAAACACCCCTAACCCTACTACGCTGTTCCTTTGGCCCAGTGCGCCCCTTCCGACTGGATTCTGGTTGAGCAGGAGCTGGTGGTATTGTTCTGTCAACATTACCCAGGACTGAGGGGGGAGGGCACACAATCTGTGGTTCAGTAGTAGGAATACAGGAAGTGGAGCCTTCAGTTTGCTGAGGTGTTACAGCTGAGGTGGGAGATGTCGTTGTGGGCTCAGTGAGACTCACTGGAACTGTCTGCCCATGCTGACCAGGTGGACCAGGATCTTCATTGTCATCCAGATTACCAGGAGTGTTGTTGTCGCTGAAGGCTTGGTCCTGTGCTGGAGTGGAAGTTTCTTCAGTGGCAGCTTCCTTGCCACGTGGTCTGGCAGTTGTACTTCTTAAGAAATTGAGAACATTTTTATTAGTAAAAGTGTGTATTATATAACCAAATCTTTTGAGGCAAACAATGTAGATACCCAGAAGTGAAATGAGGTAGAGATTACTATAATGATAGCTTTCAGTGGTATTGAAAATTTTACTATAACATTTAGCAATGGACATCTGGTGTGTTATCTACTAGCATTCTTCAAATGGCCACAGTGATGGTGCATTGTTGAGCGTGTACCGCAACAGACTCTGTCCGTCATGGAACCACTTCTAGGCGATCGCCATCACAACTGTGAAATCTAAATCTGCCTAGCAGTTATCTGACTGTGATGGGTTAATATTCAGCAGCATTGGAGTCCGGCGCATCGGCAGCAGTGTGCCGCGACCGTGGCAGGAAACACTGTGTCAACGCGAACAGCGAGTCAGCCTGCATACATCTAAATATATCAGGCGAAAGACGGTCGACTTGGCGGAAGACTTGAGGCTGCGGCGGGACTGAAGTTAGACAGTCAAGATCTAAATCAGGCCCATACTCTATTTCACTCAATACTGGTTTATGTCCATTTTCTTGGTCACATTTTGGAACTTGTCAAAAACCTATGTGAAGTTCGAAGATAGTTGTCCAATCTGTCTATTGTGATAGATTGGCTGAAGAAAAGGTCATCCAAGGCAGCTAATTTTAGAAGCTCAAGCCCTCAGTCATCAGCTGGTGGCATGTTTCATCATTGGGCTGTGCTGCACATTTGCCTTTGGCGTAAATCTTGTCACGCTGACAGCCCACAATGTGCATCACATGGAGCAGTGGAAGCATGTCTTGTAAGATGGCTACCTTTCCCCAGAACTTGTATTCTTAATTGTTTTTTACTTTTGAATCTTTTAATCCGTGCATGCACCAGGGTTTCAAAGCTACATTGTATCCTTGCACACAAAAGGATGAATTGGTCACTATCAATGTGGAAACCCCCCGATCAGCCTTCTGCAATGCAAGTACCAAAGCATGAATTTCTGCATGTTGTATGGGCCTTTCACATAGAATTCTGGTGTGGTTGTGCTGTGTGTGGAATACATCCATATTTCACTGCACCCTTTGTTGCTGTTCAGGCTCTGGAATTCTTATGTTTAGTCCCATCTGCAGGTTGTGAAGAGCCATCTATATAAAACTTGCTCAATGGGTCTGAAGTATATTCAGCTCATATTGGAGAGATGCTTGTATTCAAAGAATCGAAGAATACTTACAACTTTACATCAACTGATTTTAGCGAAGAAGCCAACTGCACTCATCCTGGCTAAAGAGCGCAAGCATTGGGAATCCTTGTCTTAGTGGCCGCTTCTAGTCGAGGAATGGGAGAAACCATTATAATTAGTTTTCCCTCCACAAACGGGTACTTTTTCAAAATGGATGTCTACAAGTTTCTCCTGGGAAACAAAATGTGCGTGGCTGGATAATAATTTGTAGTCTATGGGGATTGTCTGTCCCTCATTGTAGATTGTAGAATGTACATATGTGTAATCTGAATTGCTTGGTACAATTAAAAAATATTAGGCTAATTTTGTTATCCCTAGTTTGTAAATATTTAGTTTCTAGCATGCTTGCTTGGACTGCATGCACGTCAACAATGTGTTTACTCGTCCACATTTTTGAAGAAAACGTGGAAAAACATTAAATCGTACAAGGGCTTCACTCACTCAGCATAGTGTGGCAAGTAAGTCCATACAAAGTTAAGCAATCAAAACAGGGACGGTAAGTTCATAAGTGTGTTGGGAGACTACCAAGTAGCACATGTATGAAGGAAATCAGGTGCCAGAAATCAAATCAAAAGAGATTTGTAAAGTGCTGGTTATCACCCGTGAGGGTATCCAGGCACTGGGGTGGGAGGAAGGGCGGAAGAGTGGTGTGGGGGTGGTTTCAGCTACTCAGAGATGTCAGCCGAATAGCTGGGGTTTTATGTCGGCCTGAATTCCTGCAGGGTGGAAGCCATTCGGACGGTGATGGTGAAGGCCATTCCAGGAGTTAGCCGCCAGGTAGGAGAAGGCTCGGCTGCCGCTCCTGCTTCTGTGAATGCAGGGTATGTGGGATAGGGCAAGAGATGTGGAGCGCAGCTGTCTCGTGGGTTGGTGGAAATCCACCTTCTAGTTGAGGTAGGTCTGTCCTTTGTTGTGCAGGACCTTGTAGGCCTGGGTTAGGAGTTTGAACTGGCACAGTTTCCTTATGGGGAGCTAGTGTAGTGGTAAGGGGTAATGTGGATCCTCCTAGGTAGGTCGAGGAATACCCAGGCTGATGCGTTCCGAATGATCTGTAGTCTATTTAGTATTTGTGAGGTGATCCCCACTTAGAGAGAGTTGTCGTAGTCCAAGAGGCTGGTGATGTGGGCCTGGGTGACCGGGAGTTTGGTGCTGATGGGGAGCCACTTGAATATTTTCCAGAGCATATGATGAGACAACATTTATATCCTTCATAGTGAGGTTGCTGTCGAGTATGATGTAAGTTCCTTGCATGCTGTGTGGATGAGTGTGAGGGGCCAAGTTAACCTGGCCACCTGGATACATCACATGGGGTGGAGTTGCTCCCAAAGATGAGTATCTCAGTTTTGTCGGTGTTGAGTTTAAGGCAGCTGTTCTGCATCAAGCTGCTAACGCTGGTCTTGCACCTGTGGAAGTTGGATTTGTTGGTGGTGGGGTCAGACAATAGGGAGAGGATGGGCTGAGTGTTATCAGCGTATGAAATGATGTTCAGACCGTGGGATTTGACGGTGGGAAAGACGGAAATACTGCTGCTGGGGAGTAAAACTACCCTTCTCCCTTCGCTCAGCTGGCCGGGATGCATGGGTGATCCCCCGGCCCCCAAAGAAGCGATTAAGAGCCTTGGAGTCTGGCTAGAACCAGACTTGTCATTTCGCACTCAAGCTAAGAAAACAGCAGGAGTGTGTTATGCCCTGCTTAGGTCGGCTCGGAAAATCTTCCCTCTCCTACCGTTAACATCGAGGAAGCTGCTGATTCAGGGTCTTATAACATCTAGACTCGATTATAGCAACGCCATTTTCTTGGGCGCCCCTGAATCAACCTTCAAGACCCTCCAACAGGTCCAAAATGCAGCGGCAAGGCTGCTTATGGACATTCCGAGGACACAATCAGCGAAACCGGCATTGAAGGCGCTGCATTGGCTCCCTGTGCGGGAGAGAGTGACCTTTAAGGCACTTTGTACTGCCCATAAAATCCTCGCAGATGAAGGCCCCCTCATTCTAAAAAACCTAGTTACTCCATACAAAGCAAGCAGAACGCTGCGATCAGAGAGGAAACATCTCTTGCTAGTTCCTAGAGTGAAAAAGGCCCGCACGGGCGGGAGAAGATTTTCATTTAATACGGCAAAGCTTTGGAACTCGCTTCCTCTAAAACTACGCGCTGAGCCATGCACACTGCGTTTCCGCAAAGGTCTTAAAACCTTTTTGTTTCCTGTATAATGCGTCAATTCTGTCCCCATTACCATCGGATGTTGTCTGGAAAGCGCCGGGATGCCCAAGGGTAGCTGCGCGCTATATAAGATTTTAAATAATAATAATTTAAATAATAATTTGACCAAGGTGACGGGGGGGGAGGGTCATGCACATGTTGAACAAGGTTGGGATAATTGAGGACCCTGAGGGAACACTGCAGATGTTGTTCTTTGGCACCGTTTTGTAGGGTGGGAGGCTGATGCTCTGAGTTCTTCCAGAGAGTAAGGATGCGATCCACTTGAAGGCGTTCCCTCGGATCCCCATCTGGTGGAAGCCATGTAGGAGGGTGTAGTGGGACATGGTGTACAAAAGCTGCAGGGAGATCAAAGAGGATCGAGGCAGCAGTTTCTCGCCTGTCTGTGGAGCCCTGATCTCATCGGTGGCTGTGATTTGGGTGGAATCCAGTTTGGGAGGGGTCCAGAAGGTTGTTGTTTTCTAGATGATTAGTGAGCTAGATGTTTATTGCTTTCTCCAAGACTTTAGCGGGAAATGGGAGCAGGGAAATTGGGCAGTAGTTTTTGAGTTCTTCTGGATCTGCTGTGGGTTTTGTGAAGAGCAGTACATCTTCTGGGTGCTTTGATCCCTGGGAATGAGGCAGAGGTAATGGATTAGTTGAGGATTGTGGTTCTCTGCTGATGGTGCTGTTCCCCAGGTTGAACATGTGGTGGGGGTAGGGATCTCTGGGAGCTCCTGAGGTGATGGAGCTAATGATGGAGGTGGTGGTCTGCGTAGAGAGTGGGTCCCACATAGTTATTGTGTCTCTGTTGGGAGTGAGGGACATTGAAGTGTCTGTTGAAGTGGCTAGGTGTGGTCAGGGTGGAAATGTTAATAGATGGTGGCGTGTTTGCTGTAGAAGAAGACTGTGAGGGGGTGATGGTGTTCTTGAAAGCTGCGGAGTTGGAGAACCCTTTGATGAGGCAGAAGAGCTCCTTACTTTGGTTGAAGCTGGCTTCGAGGTGGCTGGTGAGGGCCTTTTCTTGGCAGTTTTCAGTTGTTGGTGGAATTCGTTGAGAGCCAGTTTGAAGTTGGATTGGTCCTTGGGTGTTTTGCTGGTGCACCAGACCCTTTCAAGTCTTAGCAGTTGCGTTTAGTGGATTCAAGTTCTGGAGTGAACAAGCTGGAGTGTTTGGAGTGTATGTCTGTATCATAATGCCTGATGTCCACACGGACCACTGTATGCTATTATAGGTTTTTATAGTGTCTTTATTATTATTTTTATTCTCTCTACATAACAAGATATGGAATACCCACAATATATAAATACTCTTGATGTGTGAAGATATGCAAAAGAAAACTAGAGTCCGAAGAAGGAAGACACCGTCTCTCTTTTCCTGGGGTTGTCACTTCTTGTCCTTGGGTAGACAAAAGGATTCCCTCCTTGTCAAGATTTTCAAGGTAGTTCCAGCAATAGCAGTAAGCAATGACCTTCGAAACAATTATTGGCTAACAACACGAGTAGGTTGGTGAAAGTAAAACCCTTCCCCGCATTGTTCACCATGTGAGCTTTTCAAAACGCCACAATGTCGTCACACTAATGACTTGATCCCTGGCACCTCAACTCATGCTCAGTGGTCTTCCCCAACTGTGCTTACCCCGTGGTCAACTTTTTCCTCAACCCACCACCATTTTAGAAAGGCATAACGACTAGTTGGTACCTGCATATGGTCACAGTCTACTTAGGGGTCACAGCATCCTCTTTCTTCTTGGGGCTCCTTTACCGCTTCAATGAGTGGTGGGGCTTGTAATCTGCTTTACAGCTCCCTCTCACTGTTGCTTCTCTCTCCGTCCCATTCTTGCTCTCCGTCTCCTCGCCCTGCTTGTTTTTCTTCTTCGGTTGTGTCTGTGTCGCCGTCCTTCATCCGTCGTCTTGCTCCACCTTCTTTACTCCTCTCCTCCTTCTCCTCATATGCTGCCATTTCAATGTCAACAGTGTTAGAGACTAGACTGCTGCCATTAATCCCATACTTGGAAAATATGTCAGCCATTTTAGATTCCTCGGCCATAGGATTCACACTATCACAGTGGGTTTGAGGGGTTGACTTATGTTGACTCAGCCGGTGGTCCATTTGTTGACATTTTCACCTTGAGGTTAGAGGTGGTGTCTGAGGGAGGCGCTGTGTATGTTGGTCTAAAGGTCTTCAGTTACTTTGCTCCAGCTCCTGTGAGGGTGCTGGACTGGTAGATGGGGAGGTTGCGGATGGATATGATATAGACGTGGTCGATCAAATGGTCCGACCAGGTGATTTCGGTGAGTGGCTGTACTTGATTCTGTCACTGACTGAAAATTTGGGGTACAGTGTGTGTCCGGCAATGTGCGTGGTGTCGCTGGTTAGTTGCGTGAGGCCAGGGGGCCCATGCTTTCAATGAGGTTGGTGTTGGCGTCGTAGGAGTCATTGAGTTCAAGTTCAGGAATTTATATAGCGTGCTACTCACCCAGAGGGTCTCAAGGCGCTTGAGGGAGGGAAGGTTAATTATTTATTGAAAAGCCAGGTTTTTAGCTGCTTTCTGAAGGAGAAGTGGTTCTGTGTAAGGCGGAGGTGAGTGGGGAGAGAGTTCCAGGTCTTGGCTGCTAAGTAGGAGAAGGATCTTCCTCCCATGGTGGATCTCTGGATGCGTGGAATCGCGGCGAGGGCTTGATTGGATGATCGTAGTTGGCGGGTGGGTGTGTAGAAGGACAGTCTTGTGTTGAGGCATTCGGGTCCTAGGTCGTAGAGGGCCTTGTGTGCGTGGGTGAGGAGACGGAATGTTATTCTCTTGTTGATGCGGAGCCAGTGGAGGTCTTTCAGGTGACCGGAAATGTGAGCATGACGGGGGATGTCTAGTATGAGTCTGGCTGAGGCGTTTTGGATGCGTTGGAGTTTTTTCTGTATTGTATTGTATTGTAATTGTATTGTATTGTAATTGCATTTATATAGCGCTTACTACCCCTGACGAGGCGTCGAAGCGCTTTTTCGGCGGGTAGCACGCTACTCCGGGACCCACAGAGGATTAGTTTTAGTGAAACATGCAAGTACATTTTAAGTGGTGGATATGTTAGTCAGTTATTTGGATTTGGAATGATAGCAGAAGGATAGAGTAGGACAAAGGTTAGTATTTATTTATCGCTCGCTTGTTGACGCATGCTATTCAGGGAGCCTATAAAGGATTAGTGGTGAATTAATATGGTGAAATATGAGGTAATTTCAGTGGTGGATATTAGTGTGTTACTTGGCGTGAGAAGGATAGAGGATGGATAAAAGGGAAGAAAGATTTGCATTCATATAGCACTTGTTACCCCTGATGGGTGTTGAAGAACTTTTTTGGCGAGTAGCACGCCACTCCGGAACCCATAAAGGATTAGTGTTGAAAATTAGTATAGTATGAATATGAATTAATTTGAGTAGTAGATATGTTATTCAGTTATTTGGGCAGTATATTAGTATAGTTGAATATGGAACATGGAATTTGAGAAGTGAACATGTTAGTCTGTTAATTTTGATAGAAAAAGGATAGTGGAGGGATAAAAGAGTGAAGGATTTTTTTTTTTAAGAGAAAAAGGGCAGCATTTCAGGCCCTAGTCCCGACCAGTCTCGAACAGGCCCAAACAGGCAACTACCCTTGACCTCTCCACCCTTAGCCTTGACGCCCGGGCTGAGACGCCCTAAGCCTGGCCCTTTTTGTAGCCCTAAGGTGACCCCTTCAGCCAATGGGAACCCTAGCCCTAACACTATCCAATCACAACACTAGCCCTAACAGCCAATGGTACAAGTAGCCCTAGTCCCTACTTCCAATAGAAAGCCTAGCCCTACTCTTAGTCCCACAACTGGTCCAAAAACCAATCACACCAGAAGCACTAAATCGCTACTTCCAATTAAAGGTCTAACCATAGCCCTAGTCCCACCCTACTCCCAACAACCAATAACATTGGAAGCCCTAGTCCCTACTTCCTATAGAAATCCGAACCCTAGCCCTAGTCCCAACCCTGCAATGATTGAATCACAGACCGAGAAACCAATCAGAACCCTCAAATACCCAGCCAATGAGGACATTAACCCTAACCCAATAGAAACACCAGATACAACCACCAATCAGTGTACACATGTGCCAACCATCAGCACACTATATAAGGTCCCAGCAACCTCAGACAAGGTTTGCTGGTCAGGGAGTTGGAAGCTGCTTGCTCCTGTTCAGAATCTCCTAGGAGACAGACAGGCTCAATCCACAACTTTGGACTTCAGCAGGTAAAGGCTTCACTAACTCGAAATCTAACAATACTGTTTGAATAAAGCTTTACTCCCCCTGCTGGCCAAAAAACGAAGTGCACAGGCCCCAGTAAATACAGTTTCAACAGCTCACAGAAGCACCCTCTGATGTAGAAAATCCCTGTTGCTGGGGGAGGGGGGGCAGGGGGGCTGGCCTCACTGGCTTGTGAACACAAAATGGTGGCTGGGGCTGCACTGTTTCAGCACACAGGCCTAAGCACAGAGCAAAGGAGAAATTTGGAGGGAAAACAGATTTGTCACCAAGGAATGAGAGGGACAAACTACAGAAATTGGACTGCAAATCCCACAATTCAACACACTAAATGAAGGCAATCATGGGCAGGGAAAACCACACATTTAAAACACAACACAGGTGATAAAATATGCAATTACAGGCAGGCTAAAACTACAATTTTTAACTGTAACAACCACAGGCATAGACAGTAAACACAGAAAGTGAAAATCGTTTTTTAAATAACTTTTTGTCTTGGGAAGAGACAGCACTAGTCTGTCTCCTTACCACTTCCTGGACTCTGCTCAAAGCAATCTGGGGCACATGTGGGCTGCAACTCACAAGATGGAGGAGACTGATTTTGGGGTTCACCCAGCAAGGCCTTCAGGGGCCTGGGCAGATGTGAGAGGAGGGCTCAGGCTTGCCTGGTAGCTGAATAGCCAATGGTCTGTTGGCCTGGGGGTGGGGTCTGGGCAGCTGCTTTCTCCTGTTCAGAATCTCCTAGGAGACAGACAGGCTCAATCCACAACTTTGGACTTCAGCAGGTAAAGGCTTCACTAACTCGAAATCTAACAATACTGTTTGAATAAAGCTTTACTCCCCCTGCTGGCCAAAAAACGAAGTGCACAGGCCCCAGTAAATACAGTTTCAACAGCTCACAGAAGCACCCTCTGATGTAGAAAATCCCTGTTGCTGGGGGAGGGGGGGCAGGGGGGCTGGCCTCACTGGCTTGTGAACACAAAATGGTGGCTGGGGCTGCACTGTTTCAGCACACAGGCCTAAGCACAGAGCAAAGGAGAAATTTGGAGGGAAAACAGATTTGTCACCAAGGAATGAGAGGGACAAACTACAGAAATTGGACTGCAAATCCCACAATTCAACACACTAAATGAAGGCAATCATGGGCAGGGAAAACCACACATTTAAAACACAACACAGGTGATAAAATATGCAATTACAGGCAGGCTAAAACTACAATTTTTAACTGTAACAACCACAGGCATAGACAGTAAACACAGAAAGTGAAAATCGTTTTTTAAATAACTTTTTGTCTTGGGAAGAGACAGCACTAGTCTGTCTCCTTACCACTTCCTGGACTCTGCTCAAAGCAATCTGGGGCACATGTGGGCTGCAACTCACAAGATGGAGGAGACTGATTTTGGGGTTCACCCAGCAAGGCCTTCAGGGGCCTGGGCAGATGTGAGAGGAGGGCTCAGGCTTGCCTGGTAGCTGAATAGCCAATGGTCTGTTGGCCTGGGGGTGGGGTCTGGGCAGCTGCTTTCTCCTGTTCAGAATCTCCTAGGAGACAGACAGGCTCAATCCACAACTTTGGACTTCAGCAGGTAAAGGCTTCACTAACTCGAAATCTAACAATACTGTTTGAATAAAGCTTTACTCCCCCTGCTGGCCAAAAAACGAAGTGCACAGGCCCCAGTAAATACAGTTTCAACAGCTCACAGAAGCACCCTCTGATGTAGAAAATCCCTGTTGCTGGGGGAGGGGGGGCAGGGGGGCTGGCCTCACTGGCTTGTGAACACAAAATGGTGGCTGGGGCTGCACTGTTTCAGCACACAGGCCTAAGCACAGAGCAAAGGAGAAATTTGGAGGGAAAACAGATTTGTCACCAAGGAATGAGAGGGACAAACTACAGAAATTGGACTGCAAATCCCACAATTCAACACACTAAATGAAGGCAATCATGGGCAGGGAAAACCACACATTTAAAACACAACACAGGTGATAAAATATGCAATTACAGGCAGGCTAAAACTACAATTTTTAACTGTAACAACCACAGGCATAGACAGTAAACACAGAAAGTGAAAATCGTTTTTTAAATAACTTTTTGTCTTGGGAAGAGACAGCACTAGTCTGTCTCCTTACCACTTCCTGGACTCTGCTCAAAGCAATCTGGGGCACATGTGGGCTGCAACTCACAAGATGGAGGAGACTGATTTTGGGGTTCACCCAGCAAGGCCTTCAGGGGCCTGGGCAGATGTGAGAGGAGGGCTCAGGCTTGCCTGGTAGCTGAATAGCCAATGGTCTGTTGGCCTGGGGGTGGGGTCTGGGCAGCTGCTTTCTCCTGTTCAGAATCTCCTAGGAGACAGACAGGCTCAATCCACAACTTTGGACTTCAGCAGGTAAAGGCTTCACTAACTCGAAATCTAACAATACTGTTTGAATAAAGCTTTACTCCCCCTGCTGGCCAAAAAACGAAGTGCACAGGCCCCAGTAAATACAGTTTCAACAGCTCACAGAAGCACCCTCTGATGTAGAAAATCCCTGTTGCTGGGGGAGGGGGGGCAGGGGGGCTGGCCTCACTGGCTTGTGAACACAAAATGGTGGCTGGGGCTGCACTGTTTCAGCACACAGGCCTAAGCACAGAGCAAAGGAGAAATTTGGAGGGAAAACAGATTTGTCACCAAGGAATGAGAGGGACAAACTACAGAAATTGGACTGCAAATCCCACAATTCAACACACTAAATGAAGGCAATCATGGGCAGGGAAAACCACACATTTAAAACACAACACAGGTGATAAAATATGCAATTACAGGCAGGCTAAAACTACAATTTTTAACTGTAACAACCACAGGCATAGACAGTAAACACAGAAAGTGAAAATCGTTTTTTAAATAACTTTTTGTCTTGGGAAGAGACAGCACTAGTCTGTCTCCTTACCACTTCCTGGACTCTGCTCAAAGCAATCTGGGGCACATGTGGGCTGCAACTCACAAGATGGAGGAGACTGAATTTGGGGTTCACCCAGCAAGGCCTTCAGGGGCCTGGGCAGATGTGAGAGGAGGGCTCAGGCTTGCCTGGTAGCTGAATAGCCAATGGTCTGTTGGCCTGGGGGTGGGGTCTGGGCAGCTGCTTTCTCCTGTTCAGAATCTCCTAGGAGACAGACAGGCTCAATCCACAACTTTGGACTTCAGCAGGTAAAGGCTTCACTAACTCGAAATCTAACAATACTGTTTGAATAAAGCTTTACTCCCCCTGCTGGCCAAAAAACGAAGTGCACAGGCCCCAGTAAATACAGTTTCAACAGCTCACAGAAGCACCCTCTGATGTAGAAAATCCCTGTTGCTGGGGGAGGGGGGGCAGGGGGGCTGGCCTCACTGGCTTGTGAACACAAAATGGTGGCTGGGGCTGCACTGTTTCAGCACACAGGCCTAAGCACAGAGCAAAGGAGAAATTTGGAGGGAAAACAGATTTGTCACCAAGGAATGAGAGGGACAAACTACAGAAATTGGACTGCAAATCCCACAATTCAACACACTAAATGAAGGCAATCATGGGCAGGGAAAACCACACATTTAAAACACAACACAGGTGATAAAATATGCAATTACAGGCAGGCTAAAACTACAATTTTTAACTGTAACAACCACAGGCATAGACAGTAAACACAGAAAGTGAAAATCGTTTTTTAAATAACTTTTTGTCTTGGGAAGAGACAGCACTAGTCTGTCTCCTTACCACTTCCTGGACTCTGCTCAAAGCAATCTGGGGCACATGTGGGCTGCAACTCACAAGATGGAGGAGACTGATTTTGGGGTTCACCCAGCAAGGCCTTCAGGGGCCTGGGCAGATGTGAGAGGAGGGCTCAGGCTTGCCTGGTAGCTGAATAGCCAATGGTCTGTTGGCCTGGGGGTGGGGTCTGGGCAGCTGCTTTCTCCTGTTCAGAATCTCCTAGGAGACAGACAGGCTCAATCCACAACTTTGGACTTCAGCAGGTAAAGGCTTCACTAACTCGAAATCTAACAATACTGTTTGAATAAAGCTTTACTCCCCCTGCTGGCCAAAAAACGAAGTGCACAGGCCCCAGTAAATACAGTTTCAACAGCTCACAGAAGCACCCTCTGATGTAGAAAATCCCTGTTGCTGGGGGAGGGGGGGCAGGGGGGCTGGCCTCACTGGCTTGTGAACACAAAATGGTGGCTGGGGCTGCACTGTTTCAGCACACAGGCCTAAGCACAGAGCAAAGGAGAAATTTGGAGGGAAAACAGATTTGTCACCAAGGAATGAGAGGGACAAACTACAGAAATTGGACTGCAAATCCCACAATTCAACACACTAAATGAAGGCAATCATGGGCAGGGAAAACCACACATTTAAAACACAACACAGGTGATAAAATATGCAATTACAGGCAGGCTAAAACTACAATTTTTAACTGTAACAACCACAGGCATAGACAGTAAACACAGAAAGTGAAAATCGTTTTTTAAATAACTTTTTGTCTTGGGAAGAGACAGCACTAGTCTGTCTCCTTACCACTTCCTGGACTCTGCTCAAAGCAATCTGGGGCACATGTGGGCTGCAACTCACAAGATGGAGGAGACTGATTTTGGGGTTCACCCAGCAAGGCCTTCAGGGGCCTGGGCAGATGTGAGAGGAGGGCTCAGGCTTGCCTGGTAGCTGAATAGCCAATGGTCTGTTGGCCTGGGGGTGGGGTCTGGGCAGCTGCTTTCTCCTGTTCAGAATCTCCTAGGAGACAGACAGGCTCAATCCACAACTTTGGACTTCAGCAGGTAAAGGCTTCACTAACTCGAAATCTAACAATACTGTTTGAATAAAGCTTTACTCCCCCTGCTGGCCAAAAAACGAAGTGCACAGGCCCCAGTAAATACAGTTTCAACAGCTCACAGAAGCACCCTCTGATGTAGAAAATCCCTGTTGCTGGGGGAGGGGGGGCAGGGGGGCTGGCCTCACTGGCTTGTGAACACAAAATGGTGGCTGGGGCTGCACTGTTTCAGCACACAGGCCTAAGCACAGAGCAAAGGAGAAATTTGGAGGGAAAACAGATTTGTCACCAAGGAATGAGAGGGACAAACTACAGAAATTGGACTGCAAATCCCACAATTCAACACACTAAATGAAGGCAATCATGGGCAGGGAAAACCACACATTTAAAACACAACACAGGTGATAAAATATGCAATTACAGGCAGGCTAAAACTACAATTTTTAACTGTAACAACCACAGGCATAGACAGTAAACACAGAAAGTGAAAATCGTTTTTTAAATAACTTTTTGTCTTGGGAAGAGACAGCACTAGTCTGTCTCCTTACCACTTCCTGGACTCTGCTCAAAGCAATCTGGGGCACATGTGGGCTGCAACTCACAAGATGGAGGAGACTGATTTTGGGGTTCACCCAGCAAGGCCTTCAGGGGCCTGGGCAGATGTGAGAGGAGGGCTCAGGCTTGCCTGGTAGCTGAATAGCCAATGGTCTGTTGGCCTGGGGGTGGGGTCTGGGCAGCTGCTTTCTCCTGTTCAGAATCTCCTAGGAGACAGACAGGCTCAATCCACAACTTTGGACTTCAGCAGGTAAAGGCTTCACTAACTCGAAATCTAACAATACTGTTTGAATAAAGCTTTACTCCCCCTGCTGGCCAAAAAACGAAGTGCACAGGCCCCAGTAAATACAGTTTCAACAGCTCACAGAAGCACCCTCTGATGTAGAAAATCCCTGTTGCTGGGGGAGGGGGGGCAGGGGGGCTGGCCTCACTGGCTTGTGAACACAAAATGGTGGCTGGGGCTGCACTGTTTCAGCACACAGGCCTAAGCACAGAGCAAAGGAGAAATTTGGAGGGAAAACAGATTTGTCACCAAGGAATGAGAGGGACAAACTACAGAAATTGGACTGCAAATCCCACAATTCAACACACTAAATGAAGGCAATCATGGGCAGGGAAAACCACACATTTAAAACACAACACAGGTGATAAAATATGCAATTACAGGCAGGCTAAAACTACAATTTTTAACTGTAACAACCACAGGCATAGACAGTAAACACAGAAAGTGAAAATCGTTTTTTAAATAACTTTTTGTCTTGGGAAGAGACAGCACTAGTCTGTCTCCTTACCACTTCCTGGACTCTGCTCAAAGCAATCTGGGGCACATGTGGGCTGCAACTCACAAGATGGAGGAGACTGAATTTGGGGTTCACCCAGCAAGGCCTTCAGGGGCCTGGGCAGATGTGAGAGGAGGGCTCAGGCTTGCCTGGTAGCTGAATAGCCAATGGTCTGTTGGCCTGGGGGTGGGGTCTGGGCAGCTGCTTTCTCCTGTTCAGAATCTCCTAGGAGACAGACAGGCTCAATCCACAACTTTGGACTTCAGCAGGTAAAGGCTTCACTAACTCGAAATCTAACAATACTGTTTGAATAAAGCTTTACTCCCCCTGCTGGCCAAAAAACGAAGTGCACAGGCCCCAGTAAATACAGTTTCAACAGCTCACAGAAGCACCCTCTGATGTAGAAAATCCCTGTTGCTGGGGGAGGGGGGGCAGGGGGGCTGGCCTCACTGGCTTGTGAACACAAAATGGTGGCTGGGGCTGCACTGTTTCAGCACACAGGCCTAAGCACAGAGCAAAGGAGAAATTTGGAGGGAAAACAGATTTGTCACCAAGGAATGAGAGGGACAAACTACAGAAATTGGACTGCAAATCCCACAATTCAACACACTAAATGAAGGCAATCATGGGCAGGGAAAACCACACATTTAAAACACAACACAGGTGATAAAATATGCAATTACAGGCAGGCTAAAACTACAATTTTTAACTGTAACAACCACAGGCATAGACAGTAAACACAGAAAGTGAAAATCGTTTTTTAAATAACTTTTTGTCTTGGGAAGAGACAGCACTAGTCTGTCTCCTTACCACTTCCTGGACTCTGCTCAAAGCAATCTGGGGCACATGTGGGCTGCAACTCACAAGATGGAGGAGACTGATTTTGGGGTTCACCCAGCAAGGCCTTCAGGGGCCTGGGCAGATGTGAGAGGAGGGCTCAGGCTTGCCTGGTAGCTGAATAGCCAATGGTCTGTTGGCCTGGGGGTGGGGTCTGGGCAGCTGCTTTCTCCTGTTCAGAATCTCCTAGGAGACAGACAGGCTCAATCCACAACTTTGGACTTCAGCAGGTAAAGGCTTCACTAACTCGAAATCTAACAATACTGTTTGAATAAAGCTTTACTCCCCCTGCTGGCCAAAAAACGAAGTGCACAGGCCCCAGTAAATACAGTTTCAACAGCTCACAGAAGCACCCTCTGATGTAGAAAATCCCTGTTGCTGGGGGAGGGGGGGCAGGGGGGCTGGCCTCACTGGCTTGTGAACACAAAATGGTGGCTGGGGCTGCACTGTTTCAGCACACAGGCCTAAGCACAGAGCAAAGGAGAAATTTGGAGGGAAAACAGATTTGTCACCAAGGAATGAGAGGGACAAACTACAGAAATTGGACTGCAAATCCCACAATTCAACACACTAAATGAAGGCAATCATGGGCAGGGAAAACCACACATTTAAAACACAACACAGGTGATAAAATATGCAATTACAGGCAGGCTAAAACTACAATTTTTAACTGTAACAACCACAGGCATAGACAGTAAACACAGAAAGTGAAAATCGTTTTTTAAATAACTTTTTGTCTTGGGAAGAGACAGCACTAGTCTGTCTCCTTACCACTTCCTGGACTCTGCTCAAAGCAATCTGGGGCACATGTGGGCTGCAACTCACAAGATGGAGGAGACTGATTTTGGGGTTCACCCAGCAAGGCCTTCAGGGGCCTGGGCAGATGTGAGAGGAGGGCTCAGGCTTGCCTGGTAGCTGAATAGCCAATGGTCTGTTGGCCTGGGGGTGGGGTCTGGGCAGCTGCTTTCTCCTGTTCAGAATCTCCTAGGAGACAGACAGGCTCAATCCACAACTTTGGACTTCAGCAGGTAAAGGCTTCACTAACTCGAAATCTAACAATACTGTTTGAATAAAGCTTTACTCCCCCTGCTGGCCAAAAAACGAAGTGCACAGGCCCCAGTAAATACAGTTTCAACAGCTCACAGAAGCACCCTCTGATGTAGAAAATCCCTGTTGCTGGGGGAGGGGGGGCAGGGGGGCTGGCCTCACTGGCTTGTGAACACAAAATGGTGGCTGGGGCTGCACTGTTTCAGCACACAGGCCTAAGCACAGAGCAAAGGAGAAATTTGGAGGGAAAACAGATTTGTCACCAAGGAATGAGAGGGACAAACTACAGAAATTGGACTGCAAATCCCACAATTCAACACACTAAATGAAGGCAATCATGGGCAGGGAAAACCACACATTTAAAACACAACACAGGTGATAAAATATGCAATTACAGGCAGGCTAAAACTACAATTTTTAACTGTAACAACCACAGGCATAGACAGTAAACACAGAAAGTGAAAATCGTTTTTTAAATAACTTTTTGTCTTGGGAAGAGACAGCACTAGTCTGTCTCCTTACCACTTCCTGGACTCTGCTCAAAGCAATCTGGGGCACATGTGGGCTGCAACTCACAAGATGGAGGAGACTGATTTTGGGGTTCACCCAGCAAGGCCTTCAGGGGCCTGGGCAGATGTGAGAGGAGGGCTCAGGCTTGCCTGGTAGCTGAATAGCCAATGGTCTGTTGGCCTGGGGGTGGGGTCTGGGCAGCTGCTTTCTCCTGTTCAGAATCTCCTAGGAGACAGACAGGCTCAATCCACAACTTTGGACTTCAGCAGGTAAAGGCTTCACTAACTCGAAATCTAACAATACTGTTTGAATAAAGCTTTACTCCCCCTGCTGGCCAAAAAACGAAGTGCACAGGCCCCAGTAAATACAGTTTCAACAGCTCACAGAAGCACCCTCTGATGTAGAAAATCCCTGTTGCTGGGGGAGGGGGGGCAGGGGGGCTGGCCTCACTGGCTTGTGAACACAAAATGGTGGCTGGGGCTGCACTGTTTCAGCACACAGGCCTAAGCACAGAGCAAAGGAGAAATTTGGAGGGAAAACAGATTTGTCACCAAGGAATGAGAGGGACAAACTACAGAAATTGGACTGCAAATCCCACAATTCAACACACTAAATGAAGGCAATCATGGGCAGGGAAAACCACACATTTAAAACACAACACAGGTGATAAAATATGCAATTACAGGCAGGCTAAAACTACAATTTTTAACTGTAACAACCACAGGCATAGACAGTAAACACAGAAAGTGAAAATCGTTTTTTAAATAACTTTTTGTCTTGGGAAGAGACAGCACTAGTCTGTCTCCTTACCACTTCCTGGACTCTGCTCAAAGCAATCTGGGGCACATGTGGGCTGCAACTCACAAGATGGAGGAGACTGATTTTGGGGTTCACCCAGCAAGGCCTTCAGGGGCCTGGGCAGATGTGAGAGGAGGGCTCAGGCTTGCCTGGTAGCTGAATAGCCAATGGTCTGTTGGCCTGGGGGTGGGGTCTGGGCAGCTGCTTTCTCCTGTTCAGAATCTCCTAGGAGACAGACAGGCTCAATCCACAACTTTGGACTTCAGCAGGTAAAGGCTTCACTAACTCGAAATCTAACAATACTGTTTGAATAAAGCTTTACTCCCCCTGCTGGCCAAAAAACGAAGTGCACAGGCCCCAGTAAATACAGTTTCAACAGCTCACAGAAGCACCCTCTGATGTAGAAAATCCCTGTTGCTGGGGGAGGGGGGGCAGGGGGGCTGGCCTCACTGGCTTGTGAACACAAAATGGTGGCTGGGGCTGCACTGTTTCAGCACACAGGCCTAAGCACAGAGCAAAGGAGAAATTTGGAGGGAAAACAGATTTGTCACCAAGGAATGAGAGGGACAAACTACAGAAATTGGACTGCAAATCCCACAATTCAACACACTAAATGAAGGCAATCATGGGCAGGGAAAACCACACATTTAAAACACAACACAGGTGATAAAATATGCAATTACAGGCAGGCTAAAACTACAATTTTTAACTGTAACAACCACAGGCATAGACAGTAAACACAGAAAGTGAAAATCGTTTTTTAAATAACTTTTTGTCTTGGGAAGAGACAGCACTAGTCTGTCTCCTTACCACTTCCTGGACTCTGCTCAAAGCAATCTGGGGCACATGTGGGCTGCAACTCACAAGATGGAGGAGACTGATTTTGGGGTTCACCCAGCAAGGCCTTCAGGGGCCTGGGCAGATGTGAGAGGAGGGCTCAGGCTTGCCTGGTAGCTGAATAGCCAATGGTCTGTTGGCCTGGGGGTGGGGTCTGGGCAGCTGCTTTCTCCTGTTCAGAATCTCCTAGGAGACAGACAGGCTCAATCCACAACTTTGGACTTCAGCAGGTAAAGGCTTCACTAACTCGAAATCTAACAATACTGTTTGAATAAAGCTTTACTCCCCCTGCTGGCCAAAAAACGAAGTGCACAGGCCCCAGTAAATACAGTTTCAACAGCTCACAGAAGCACCCTCTGATGTAGAAAATCCCTGTTGCTGGGGGAGGGGGGGCAGGGGGGCTGGCCTCACTGGCTTGTGAACACAAAATGGTGGCTGGGGCTGCACTGTTTCAGCACACAGGCCTAAGCACAGAGCAAAGGAGAAATTTGGAGGGAAAACAGATTTGTCACCAAGGAATGAGAGGGACAAACTACAGAAATTGGACTGCAAATCCCACAATTCAACACACTAAATGAAGGCAATCATGGGCAGGGAAAACCACACATTTAAAACACAACACAGGTGATAAAATATGCAATTACAGGCAGGCTAAAACTACAATTTTTAACTGTAACAACCACAGGCATAGACAGTAAACACAGAAAGTGAAAATCGTTTTTTAAATAACTTTTTGTCTTGGGAAGAGACAGCACTAGTCTGTCTCCTTACCACTTCCTGGACTCTGCTCAAAGCAATCTGGGGCACATGTGGGCTGCAACTCACAAGATGGAGGAGACTGATTTTGGGGTTCACCCAGCAAGGCCTTCAGGGGCCTGGGCAGATGTGAGAGGAGGGCTCAGGCTTGCCTGGTAGCTGAATAGCCAATGGTCTGTTGGCCTGGGGGTGGGGTCTGGGCAGCTGCTTTCTCCTGTTCAGAATCTCCTAGGAGACAGACAGGCTCAATCCACAACTTTGGACTTCAGCAGGTAAAGGCTTCACTAACTCGAAATCTAACAATACTGTTTGAATAAAGCTTTACTCCCCCTGCTGGCCAAAAAACGAAGTGCACAGGCCCCAGTAAATACAGTTTCAACAGCTCACAGAAGCACCCTCTGATGTAGAAAATCCCTGTTGCTGGGGGAGGGGGGGCAGGGGGGCTGGCCTCACTGGCTTGTGAACACAAAATGGTGGCTGGGGCTGCACTGTTTCAGCACACAGGCCTAAGCACAGAGCAAAGGAGAAATTTGGAGGGAAAACAGATTTGTCACCAAGGAATGAGAGGGACAAACTACAGAAATTGGACTGCAAATCCCACAATTCAACACACTAAATGAAGGCAATCATGGGCAGGGAAAACCACACATTTAAAACACAACACAGGTGATAAAATATGCAATTACAGGCAGGCTAAAACTACAATTTTTAACTGTAACAACCACAGGCATAGACAGTAAACACAGAAAGTGAAAATCGTTTTTTAAATAACTTTTTGTCTTGGGAAGAGACAGCACTAGTCTGTCTCCTTACCACTTCCTGGACTCTGCTCAAAGCAATCTGGGGCACATGTGGGCTGCAACTCACAAGATGGAGGAGACTGATTTTGGGGTTCACCCAGCAAGGCCTTCAGGGGCCTGGGCAGATGTGAGAGGAGGGCTCAGGCTTGCCTGGTAGCTGAATAGCCAATGGTCTGTTGGCCTGGGGGTGGGGTCTGGGCAGCTGCTTTCTCCTGTTCAGAATCTCCTAGGAGACAGACAGGCTCAATCCACAACTTTGGACTTCAGCAGGTAAAGGCTTCACTAACTCGAAATCTAACAATACTGTTTGAATAAAGCTTTACTCCCCCTGCTGGCCAAAAAACGAAGTGCACAGGCCCCAGTAAATACAGTTTCAACAGCTCACAGAAGCACCCTCTGATGTAGAAAATCCCTGTTGCTGGGGGAGGGGGGGCAGGGGGGCTGGCCTCACTGGCTTGTGAACACAAAATGGTGGCTGGGGCTGCACTGTTTCAGCACACAGGCCTAAGCACAGAGCAAAGGAGAAATTTGGAGGGAAAACAGATTTGTCACCAAGGAATGAGAGGGACAAACTACAGAAATTGGACTGCAAATCCCACAATTCAACACACTAAATGAAGGCAATCATGGGCAGGGAAAACCACACATTTAAAACACAACACAGGTGATAAAATATGCAATTACAGGCAGGCTAAAACTACAATTTTTAACTGTAACAACCACAGGCATAGACAGTAAACACAGAAAGTGAAAATCGTTTTTTAAATAACTTTTTGTCTTGGGAAGAGACAGCACTAGTCTGTCTCCTTACCACTTCCTGGACTCTGCTCAAAGCAATCTGGGGCACATGTGGGCTGCAACTCACAAGATGGAGGAGACTGATTTTGGGGTTCACCCAGCAAGGCCTTCAGGGGCCTGGGCAGATGTGAGAGGAGGGCTCAGGCTTGCCTGGTAGCTGAATAGCCAATGGTCTGTTGGCCTGGGGGTGGGGTCTGGGCAGCTGCTTTCTCCTGTTCAGAATCTCCTAGGAGACAGACAGGCTCAATCCACAACTTTGGACTTCAGCAGGTAAAGGCTTCACTAACTCGAAATCTAACAATACTGTTTGAATAAAGCTTTACTCCCCCTGCTGGCCAAAAAACGAAGTGCACAGGCCCCAGTAAATACAGTTTCAACAGCTCACAGAAGCACCCTCTGATGTAGAAAATCCCTGTTGCTGGGGGAGGGGGGGCAGGGGGGCTGGCCTCACTGGCTTGTGAACACAAAATGGTGGCTGGGGCTGCACTGTTTCAGCACACAGGCCTAAGCACAGAGCAAAGGAGAAATTTGGAGGGAAAACAGATTTGTCACCAAGGAATGAGAGGGACAAACTACAGAAATTGGACTGCAAATCCCACAATTCAACACACTAAATGAAGGCAATCATGGGCAGGGAAAACCACACATTTAAAACACAACACAGGTGATAAAATATGCAATTACAGGCAGGCTAAAACTACAATTTTTAACTGTAACAACCACAGGCATAGACAGTAAACACAGAAAGTGAAAATCGTTTTTTAAATAACTTTTTGTCTTGGGAAGAGACAGCACTAGTCTGTCTCCTTACCACTTCCTGGACTCTGCTCAAAGCAATCTGGGGCACATGTGGGCTGCAACTCACAAGATGGAGGAGACTGATTTTGGGGTTCACCCAGCAAGGCCTTCAGGGGCCTGGGCAGATGTGAGAGGAGGGCTCAGGCTTGCCTGGTAGCTGAATAGCCAATGGTCTGTTGGCCTGGGGGTGGGGTCTGGGCAGCTGCTTTCTCCTGTTCAGAATCTCCTAGGAGACAGACAGGCTCAATCCACAACTTTGGACTTCAGCAGGTAAAGGCTTCACTAACTCGAAATCTAACAATACTGTTTGAATAAAGCTTTACTCCCCCTGCTGGCCAAAAAACGAAGTGCACAGGCCCCAGTAAATACAGTTTCAACAGCTCACAGAAGCACCCTCTGATGTAGAAAATCCCTGTTGCTGGGGGAGGGGGGGCAGGGGGGCTGGCCTCACTGGCTTGTGAACACAAAATGGTGGCTGGGGCTGCACTGTTTCAGCACACAGGCCTAAGCACAGAGCAAAGGAGAAATTTGGAGGGAAAACAGATTTGTCACCAAGGAATGAGAGGGACAAACTACAGAAATTGGACTGCAAATCCCACAATTCAACACACTAAACGAAGGCAATCATGGGCAGGGAAAACCACACATTTAAAACACAACACAGGTGATAAAATATGCAATTACAGTGCGTGGGTGACTGTCTTTCTTGTTTCGGTGGGGATCCAACGGAAGATTTTTTTGAGCATGCGTAGGATGTTGAAGCATGAAGATGAGACGGCGTTGACTTGTCTGGCCATCGAGAGGGAGGAGTCCAGGATGAATCCCAGGTTACGTGCGTGATCTGTAAGTAAGGGTACTGTTCCCAGGTCCGGTGGCCACCATGAATCGTCCCAGGCGGTGAAGTCCTGGGGGACTGTAGGCAAGAGTGCTTCTGACTGTTGTTTTGCCATTGGTGTGGGTTTGAAAGTTGAGGTGTTTCTGTCGGTGGTGACTGTGCAGCTGAGGGGCCTCCTTTTTTATTTATTTTGACCAGTTGTAGGAGTAAAATTCAGAGAAGTATGGAAGAAAGGAGAAGCTCGAATCTACTTTATCCAAGCTAATAAGCGTTTAGCTAATGGATACTATTGTGCCTAAGAGGGAGCTTTGTCAGAACATTTGATCTATGTTTCTTGGATAGCTATGATATCTCAATGCTTATCCCAGAGGAAATATCATCATTTAACAATCTTTTTGGAAGAGTTCAACCCCTTCGCCTACAGTGATGCTATCTTAACTGTTTGTTAGGTTTAGGATGTCTATGTTCCCCAAAGCAATCTTATTCCATGTATCCTTATGTTGTGTGCCCATATTCCAATCTTCCCAGTGTAGTGCAACATGGTACCAGACCCATGAGTATGATAATGTTGACACAGTGATCTTCCCCACCCATCCTTTCCCCCAAAAACCTATCCCTTAGAAGATTAAAATATTAATGAAAAACACTAATAAGTTAGGGTTCAAACCAGTGCCTGGAGTGGATCTTTGCCCAATGTTGAGAACCGTGGTAGTTCCGAATGTAACAGGCCACCCGCACACTGGAGGACTGAGGTCACCCAAGGGAGCCTCAGCCCCTCCCCTTGCTACACATGTGAGATCAGAAAGAGACACAGAAAAGAGGACAACACTCAGTGAGACAGAAAGAGCATTGCTTTTTCTATTTGTCTGTTTCCCACATAGGGAGATGCAGGTCACCCTTCACAGCATGACCAGGTCTGCTCCTCTAACTAAGCCCCCCAACCTTATACCTGCAGTAGGAATTACACGTTTGCTCATATGGTGCCACAGAGGGTGAGCCATTGGACTAAGGAAGCCACTAGACATCAGGCATAATTTAGAGTTTCGTGGGCGATTTACTTTATCACAAACATGACAGATATTCTGTCTGCCGTATGATATAATGCACTTGTAATAAGATGAGTTGGGTATTGGTGATGTTTGTGCCGGAGTAACCTGTCTGCCAAACTCAGTCAGGCCCTTGGTCTTTGTCTCAGTTCACTCCAGTTTGTTGTCTTGTAGATCATTGATCTACCTGAAGGGTGCAACACCAATGTCTCTCTGCCGGTTCTCTGATTCCTTCTTCCACTGCCTCACCAACAGAGTCCAGCTGCCTCCCAAGTGTCTTTCTCTAAATTAATGCCTAGAATCGCTACCACCTAGGTTCTGTCCGAGATGTGATGCGTTTTGTTATGGAAATAAATGAAGATGCCAAAGGGTAGGTCTTGCTGGAGTGAATGAATTAACTATGCAGCGTCTCAATGATGGGCTGGAACATCTCAGAAGAGTTGCAGGGGCAATGTCCTTGAACAGTGCACAATCGAAACCTTGAGAGGAGATGGTGTCTTTGATTTGTATGTCTTGGATTGGCAGGGTGCTCAGCTCTCCGGGCACTTCAAGAGCACAACAGAGGGCTGGTGATTAGACAATTAATCCAGATCAGGCTAGACAGGTGGTATTGTGCTCCACAGGGGAGCTCATTTGCATTCCCTCCTTACCAGGTTAACTATCTGAGGGCATTTTTAACTGGTTGACTCCTGTGAGTAGGATAGTTTCTTCCCATAGATGCCAGGGCTTTGCTACCTAGCCCCCCTGGCCCCATCACAACATTCACCTGCTGCATCTATGAGCATGAGTTTCATATTGCTATATTTCAGGCAAAGGTGTTTCCGGCATGAACCATCTTCAGCGCTTGCCTACCAGGGATGAAGTCCTTATTCCCACCAGATGAAACCAAGCCTGGAGACTGCCTTCTGCTACTGACTCCATGTCCACAGGTGGCCTGACATGCCCTCTGATCCCCCAGAAACACTGAAATCCTCGCTATGTGGGTTGACATAGGAGGGCCCCTTAGAATCCTCATTGCAGCATGTCCTACCAGGTCAGCATTATGGCCACACATCCCTAACAATTGGGAGGATTTTAAAATCATTCATTTCCATAAAGAGTACGCTGCTTGTACCGGCACTAAGATTAGAATTAGGCAAGACCGGTTCCTATGTTCAAGCTATTGGAGCCTCTGTTAGTGGTGGGGTGGGGTTGTATAAATTGAACAGATCTTTTTAATACAGCCGAGAGGAATTTCTCGATCTCATGTTTAAGCAGGATTAATCCGTCACATGTGGAGAAAATATGTACACAATCAGCCTTGAATAGTTGACATCCAGGGCAGCATGTCCCTTTAGCAGACCCCATTTGGCAATTTTATCAGGAGTGTAGTATAAAAAGAAACAAGTTTTATAAAATTGCGCCTGCAGTTTAGTGGACATGAGACATGTTTGTGACATTGAGTAGGTTTTGTGGAATTCATCTAGAGATATCCCTATTTTGCCCCCAAAACTTCTGGTTGGTTTTCTCCAGATCATCTGGAAACATCATATTCACAAGGGAGTATATCCTCCCAATGGTGTTTCTATTACTATGTATTAGAGTTTCTACTAGTGTGATTTTCTTAGGCGTCGCCCCTCCCGCCGCTCTTTGTATAATATAATCTCAGATTTTGAGATATTTTTAAAAAATCCCTCCTGTCCACCTAAAATCTTTCTCTTAATTCTTCAAAAGATAACATCCCCACGGTTGAGAAGAGGCTCCCAAAATGTGTAATTCCAGCCGCATCCCATTTCTTCATACAATTGCCTCTAAAGATCTCTGGTAGGTCGGGGTTATCCCATAAAGGTGTATAGTATGAGACTCGCCCAATGCCCAGGATTTTCCTCAACGCTTTCCAAGTTTTAAGTCCACTAAATAACGTCTTGAATTTCACTTTCTTATGGTAGCTGTCGTGAAGATGTCGCCATAGATAGCCAAGACTTTGATTTCCTATGATTAGTTGAAATATAGAAGGCTGGACGTCCCCCGAGCGCCCCTCATCCCTTCTATTTTGCAGCAGTTCCTGACTATAGAGGAGTAGAGAAGCCCAATAATAAGCTTTAAGGTTGGAAGAGCAAGCCCACCTCTTTCTTTTGTAAGGGTCAGAAATTTATAGGCACGCCGGGGTTGTGCGTAGGCCCAAATGAAGTTAGAAAAAGTACGTTCCATTGTTTTAAAGCATTGATCGGGGATTTCTAAACAGATAGCTCAAAATAAATAGAGGATTTTAGGGGAAAAAACATTTTCAAGGCGTTAGCCCTACCTGTTAGAGAGAGATGTAAGTTATCTAACCGCCGCAGATCCTTTTGCATGGAATCCAGCATTGGTTTCACATTTAATTCCACCAAACACTCGAGTTTAGATGTGATGGAGATACCCAGGTACGTCGCCTCACTTACCACTAAAGGGTCGTTCATCTCTATTTCATTATTCACAGCGATCTGAGTCTTCCCCTGATTGAGTGCGTATCCCGAAATCCTTCTAAATTTAATCGCCTCACTGGTAATAGCAGACATGGCAGTTTTCCTGTTTGTGGTCACAATTGCTATATCGTCAGCGTAAGCCAAGGTTTTGGTGGTGTATTCCTGTGAAAATTTGCTCTATCTCACTATTCCTTTCCAATCTGCGAATAAAAGGATCAAGATACAGCGCAAAGAGTGGGGGTAGCATGGGCACCCCTGCCGGGTTCCTTTAGTTATAATCAATTCCTTTGTAAGACTACCATTCACCATTACTATAGCCCTGGGGTTGACATATAGTTTTTGTACTGCTTGAATAAACCCCGTAGGAATACCCACCCTGGACAGGAGACCCTATCGAAGGCCTTCGCTGCGTCGAGAAGAACCAATGCCATAGGGTCTCCGGCAACTTCTGAATTATCAAATAGGGCAATCACTCTTTGAATGTGATTAACCATAGATCTTCCAGGCACAAAGCCATGCTGGTAGTTGGCTATAACTTTGTAAATGATAGGGGAAATTCGATTTGCTAGAAGTTTTGAAAAGATTTTGGAGTCTGCATTAATGAGCATGATCAGCCGATAAGAGTCTAGTTGTTCTGGCGGTTTATTTTTTTAGGAAAGATTGCTATCTTTGCGCTGGACCAAGACTTGGGGGGTGGCCTCCTTTGAAAATATGAGTAAATAAATCAAGTAAGATAGCGTTCAATTGGTACAGAAAAACTTTTAAAAAATTGTATGGTAGTGTGAAGTGTAGATTAATAATAAATAATGATCCAGGAAGAAGGAATGTTGATTAAATAAGCTTGATGATTTATTGTAGTAGTAACGAGGCATAAATACTGGAGCACGTCTGCATCAAGTGAAGACCAACAGCTGAATGCTGTAAGTCCAGTTAACATTCAATACTCTAAGCAACATCACGAGCGATGCACTTTTGAAGAGAAACATTCTCTTCAAAAGTGCGCGCCATAGAACCTATTCACATCATAAGGTGTAATCAACATAAAATAAGTACTACATAAATTACTTATACTCTACAGGTAGACTATCTAAACCTGCTGCTTTTCCTCTCGGTAAGTTTTTAATTATAGTCACGATTTCTTCTATATTAGGATTTTCTTCTAGTATAGTTTGATTTGTTTTGCTAAAGCTAATGAGACCACTACTATCTAGATAATTTTGGATCTCTGCAACGTTTCCTCCTCTTTCCTCCGTGTAAAGGGTACTATAAAATTGCCAAAAAGCCTCTCTAATCAATTCTGGGTCAGTAATTAGGCCTTTCGCTGGGTCTGCTATCTCCCGAATCAGGTTAGCTGAAGCCTGTTGTCTCATACGGACAGCTAGCTGGTGGCCAACCTGCTCGTTCACCTCGTACACCAACTCTTTATTAGCTGTAGCTTTTTTTATGGCTATAGCAGTAAAGATATCAGTGACAGCAGCCTTTGCAATAGCATCTAGGTTCCGTTGTCTATTAATCTCTTTGATCCCTAGGCTCCCCATAGTTGCACTTATTAACCCTTCCTGTGCCAACCAGAGTTCTCCCTGCAACTCTCTCTTTGACTCTTTGGTAATTTTATTTGCTTTTAATGAAAATTGCAACATTTCACCGCGAATACCTACTTTTAGGTCATCCGACATCGATAGAAACACTCCCCAGGTTGTCTTTTAAAAAATTTGAGATCTATTCTCGCATATGTACACAATACAGGTGATCCAATAGCAGTGACTTCTCAAAAGTCCAAGAACTTGGTGTTGGGTAACCTTGTGCTAAAGTTAGTGTACAAATTAGGGGGTTATGATCTGAGAGAATTCTGGGTAATTTCAAGATTTGGGACTTAGATTTTAATGAATTGGAGATAAAAAAAATCTATTCTGACGTGTGTGTGATGAGGATTAGAAGTCAGGGTCGTTAGTATTGGAGCTTTGCCACCCATCAATAAGCCCATGTGTATGGCACAAGTGTTTTATAGCCTTAAAAACTTTGGGCTTACGACCCTTATACAACCAATCCTCCTTAATGGACCAGTCGCTAGGGAGATTAATGTTGAAATCCCCGCATATCAATAAGGGTAAAGGCCAATGTGAGAGTTCATTAGAAATATCATTAAAGACAGACGGGTCATCCGCATTGCTCCCATATATGGCACAGTTCATTATCTTCTGCCCCTGTCTATCCTGACATTCAGTGACTGCCCAGCGACCAAATTTGTCATTCTTACAGTGGGAACAGGTATATCCTGTACCCTTAGCTAAGATAGCAACACCCCGGACCCGAGCACCTTGTGTTGCTGCACACACCAGTTTATAACCAAGTGATCTTAGAAGATATGTTTGAGAGTCCTCAATGTGGGTTTCCTGTGGACAGACAACATTGGCACCCATAGATTGCAAACCTATAGCTACATTTTGCCTATTCTTTACATTATTTAGGTCGCAGATATTTAAGGATAACACCCTTAGTGCCCCCATTTTTTATATTCCATTTTCCCCCTTTGCTTGCTCTGGGTTTCGCACCAACCCCACCTCGTGCCATATTCTAAGGATTCCTATATACCAGATAGCCCAGTTTTGCTTGCTCATGTGTCTACTTGTAATGACCTTGCCTGACCCGTGACACTAATCTCCCCCCCAACCCCCACCTATACTGGAGGTTACCTGGCCGGCCTGGGCCAGGGGTGTGACGTCCGCCATATATTACCCCAGTGAGTCCGCTGAGGCACCTCCCTAAGTAATACCTATCGTAGAAACTCTGAAAAGAGGGAAATACTAAACACACATAAACCTGTACAAGCAACGCGAACTGTACCTAAAAACCCACGAAAAAAATAAACATTCTGAAACTCTGCTCATAAAGACAGTCGTCACCAAAAAAAAAAGAAAAAGCAGTGGATACAGTATACCTTACAATATATACCTTCCCTGTCCCTGCTTTAACGCTCTTCTACAACACACGCTCACATTGCATGTCATTTAGCTAAGATATCCCTGACCCCTTTTTACATCTTTTTTTTTTGTTTTCCCCCCCTTTACTTATATCCCAATATTTCTTCCAAATACTTTTTGGCCTGTATTTCGGAGATGAAGCTACGAGTGTTCCCTTGGTGAACAATTTTCAGTCTTGCAGGATTCTGCAGATACACTTTAGCCCCAAGTTTTTGAAAGGGATCAAAAAGTTGTCTTAGTCTCCACCTACGCTCGACTGTGGCGTGTGCGAAATCAGGCCGAGTAAAAAATGTAATTCCATCGTATATTCTCTTGTTTGTGGGTCTGGCAAGATCATACAAAGTTTGCCGCAGCAGAAAGTTGCTGAAAAACAGCAGCATAGCACGGGGTGTGACTGAGTTGAGGAGTTGCGTTTGGCAGGAGCTAAAGGAAATCTATGTGCTCTATGGATTTCCTTTTCCCAATCCCATGATTGTAGCTCGGGGAATGCTCCCCTAAGAAAAGAGACCATAAACTTACTGGGGTCGTCCTTCTCGACACCCTGCGGTATCCCCAGGAAGCGGAGGTTGTTCCACCTTTGCCGGTTTTCCTGATCCTCCAATTTCCACAGGTAGTCTTTTATCGCCTCCTCATGCTCCTCTGTTTTGGTTTTAAGTGAGGTAACATCCTTCTCCAGTTGTTCAGTTCTATCTTCTACCGCTGTCATACGGTCAGCAATTTCGGGGCAGGTTTTTCCCACTTTTCTCACTGCGCTTTGTAATTCTTTAGCTGCCAGACAAGATCTGCGGCTATCTGTTTTAACTTTGCCTTGAAAGTTTTTAATAGATTGCAAAATGTCAATTAAAGTGGGTTCTTCCTTTCGGGCCCCCCCCTGGGCAGCACCAGTATCAATAGTGGTTTGATTGCCTCCTGAGATTCCTGAGGCGTTAGAACATATTGTTAATGACGTGTCATTATAATCCAATTTCAACTCAGTATCCTCCTTGTCAGAGAGTTCATTTACCCTTTTGTGTTGATCTCTCATTTTCTTCTTTTGGACTTTTTTAGAGCGATGTTTGTGGCTCTGTACTTCTGACTTAGAGCTGTTGCTCCATTTGCTTTCCTCTTCTCCACTCGACAGAGAGATGCTCACATCAGATAATTCAGATTTGTCAGTGAGAGAATAGAATTGATCCTGATTATCCGGGGTTCTTGGCTTGAAACCATGCTGGGTGGTGTTAGGGTCCAGAGGTGATGCTGCGGTTACAGAGCCGTCTATCCCCATAATATTGGGAGTTTCCCGTGGGGGAGCGTTGGTATTATTGCCCCTGTTATTGTCCAAAGGAGTGCTTATTAACTGAATGTGAGGTGCAGATCAACTTGTAATAGCCGGGGTAGGGGAGGTGGGAGGCTCGGGGCGCGGTGGAACTTTAAGCAATAAAACGTTGGATATGCCCGATGTAGGGTGCTCTGTAGTTTCACCTACCTTTGGAGCGGGCATAGCAGTAGTTACATACAAACACCCACCCCCCATTTTGGGGTCGCTTTCCTCCCCCCCCTGGTAGTTGCCATTGCACTGAAACTACTTGTAATCATTGGTTGACCACAGTCCTTTTCCTTTGTGATGCGGGCGAGTGTTCTTTTTGCAGAGATATTGCTTGCGGTTTCGCTCCCCTCGAGACTTTTCTCAGGACTTTCACCTCCGTCTTTTTTCCCTCCGTTTTTATCAGCCCTGCATCTAACCTTAGCCCCTGTAGGCTCTGGTTTCCTTTGGCGTAAGGCTGTCAGGGTAGTATTTCACTGTATGGTATTTACAGTGCTTTTAATTTTTGCGGTGCGGCCCCCCTTGTTAGCCATCCTTACTTGCATGTCCTGGAAGGTAAGAAAAATCTGTAGCGAGGAAGCCCTGGTACAGAGAGAGGGTTGCTGGTTCTTCAATGCTGGAGATCTTGACTCCGCTTTGTGTTCTTCGAAGTTCGGGACACCGCCACCAGAATTGCAGCTCTTTGACGACCCCTACAGATCTTCCTATTACAGGGGAAGCGTTTCGGGATTCATTATTCACCATCACCGAGTGGCGGCATCTCCTTTGCACCCCTCCGCTCTTCACCGCGAGTAGCTGGATTCTCTGGTCTCGCACGTCAGACCGTGAAACGCGCAGGGCAGTGTTGATCCGGGATGTCTGAGCCCGTTCGTCGTCCTCGTGGCTGGGAGGATGTTTCTCCCCCGACTGATGCCGCCAGATCAGGTAGAAAAATAGAAGTTTTGCTTGAAGTTTAGCTTGCGAGATTTGCAGCATGTTTGTGCTATTTTTTCAGAAGGTTTAGAGTTTCTTTTTGGCTGAATTTGTCTTTCACAAGAGGATGCTCAGCGGAACATCACGTAGGTGCTGCTTAGCCGATCGCCATCTTGCCTCACCTAGGTCGGTGTCAATATGTTCTTTAATGAGATTATTCATGGTTTGTTTCCTTACTAAATAAACGGTTTACCAGTATGGTAATACTTTTTCATAACATTTAAATACAATTTGCATCCAAACTAGCATTAGCTAGAGAGCCACTCCAGGGTGCCTCTGGCTAATCTCAACCAGTTTTTCCAAATCAACATCTCAGTTGATTGGAATTTGTTGAACATATGTCTTTTTTTACATCATTACAACTGTGAATATTATCATAGAAATAAAAGGCATCCAATAATAAGAGAGCAAATGTAAAACATACCCCAATGAAGGGGAAAACCTTATACCAATGAACAAAGGAAAAAGGGGGGAAAGAAGGAAGGGAGAAGGCAACAAATAATACAATGTCTCATAATCTAAAAGCAACTAATAATCACTAAATGAAGGGTAAGGACAACAGACTATTCAGGGAGCATGTCTAGATAGATAATCAGATAAGGGAGACCATAATAAATCTCTTTTGATTAATAAAGGTACAGATGTCGTAGATGTTGAATATATGTCTGAACTAACATTCCACGCCCATCAGTAGCAGGCTAACCATTTTAGCTTATAAGCAACCTCCAGCCTTTCGACTGATTTGTGGCCCATGCATGCATCCACTTTTGTGCCGCAGCTAACACTCTGGTAAATGACAAGTTACTGAAAGCCTACCCGTAGGTAACAATACCGTGATCTTGTTTTTAATGGTGATCTATCCAAAGCCACCATAAACTTCTGTTTTGCTTGTAATTTTCTGAACACCCTTACTTTTGTTCCATCCTGCATTAATGTTTAAGTTGTTTGATTTTCAGTATTGGTTAAATAAAACCAGTAGTGTATACTTTGGATAACCTTCTGCTGCAGTTAGGGTGGGAAAACCAAGTTAGGGGGCAAAATGCAGCCCTGTCTAGGTTCATCATCTTTTGTGATAGTGCCCACTGTCTACATTCCCAAGACCTTGGGTGAAGTTCAAATGTTAATCGTATTAAAAGGTATAGCAATTCTATGTCAGGACTAGAGGCGAGGATTAGGCTTTAACTTCCTACACTCTTATTAACCAGCAGCCATTAAAAGTATTTATCAACATTCAACTACATTTCTCATATGTCCTTGGGAAACAAAAGAAAGGAAAACAGTTCATCCAATCAGAGTGGAGACCGTTTTCCCAACATTTCCCGGGGATGTTCTATCCCCCTTTGTTGATATGATGATATGTGGCTGGAGGCTAATGCTTCATTTTGACATTTGTGCATTGTTTAGGTGATCGCAGATCATAATGAGTGTTTTTTTATCTGCAATGTTTGCTAACACTGTTTTTCCAATTCAATGCAGCCACAGGAACGTTTTTCGCTCCTTCCTGGCCGCTGTCATTACACCAGGCTCTCCATTTGGTGCAGTCACCCAGCCGCTAGGGGACCACGATTTACGCGTTCCGCACATCTCTACCCACCGCACGACGGTTGCAGCATTTTCATCCGATCCTTTGGTCTTTGCGAAGCGCGTCCAGCTGCTATAGCAATCGGAGGCTGTATTATTTACTAATTACTCATTTTCTGAGCTTTTTATGAGACCTGTTGCCTGGAGCTGAACACCCACTCGGTGGATGAGATCTGATTTAGTGTATTAAACATGGGACTTGCCCAAGCGGTTTATTCAGTTCCCTATACAAATAAAGGACGTTTTGGGCCCAAGCCCTGTGTGGCCCACTGTTTTAATCCTTGTTGGGATTTTGTGGATACATTTGGGTTCACCCAAATTCATTTATTCCCTATGTCCTACCTGAAGGCTTACTCTCTTTATGGCTACTGCGATGGAGGAGTTTAAAGATTATTTTGAGAAGGAGGATGTTTCCTACCTCCCTATAAATCTGATAGAGCGTGCAGGTCACCAAGCTGGGAAATTTTTACTAATACTCACCTGGGCCCATAAATTTTATACACCTTAACATTACTTGAGTAACTCACGCTCTACTATCAGTATAACTTGAGATTTCTTGTATGATATCTGCTTCCAACAACCTTTTTTTTTCAACAGCAACCCCTGCTTTTACTTCTGCAATCATTTTATACTGTCGAGTATTTGGGTAAACTGGATCTTCTTTTATGGTAATTTTAATTGGGTCAACATTTGCCATTAATCCTACTTCTTTTCCAGTAAAATCCCATACCTCTGGTTTCACTGTCTGTTGCAGCTCTTCAGGTAAGTCTTGTATTGTCAGTCTTTTAATTTCTGAGTCGTGTCTTATCAGCATTAATTTGTAGATTCCATCTTCATCTGGGGTCTGAATTTCGACGCCATTTGGAGTACAAAAGATGGTACAGTTCATTTTGCACAGCAAATCTCGTCCTAGTAGGTTCACAGGACTTGAATCACAAACAACTAATCTATGCATTTCTTTGAAATTCCCTATTTTAATTTCCATTGGTTCTGTAACCGGGGTACTAATAAATTTATTAGAAACGCCCACTACTTGGATCGCTTCTCCCGAGAGGGGTAGGTTTGGAACGTCTGCTGTTCTCATAGTAGAACGGGTAGCACCAGTGTCCAACAGAAAGGTGACGTAATTCCCTTCAACCTTTCCTTCAATGTATGGCCCTGCCTGGTCTACCAGCAAGGAGGCGCCAAGCACGCACTCCTCGTCCTCCCCCTTCAGGCACCGTCAGTAAGGTTCCTCACAGAGGAATGTATCATTTCACAGGAATTGCGAAGTTGCTGCATTTTTATCCTCCCTTTCTTCCCAAACTTCGATGTCTTCACCCTGTTGTGCTTTGCTCCTATAATTTGGCCTAGGTGCACGAGGCAACTGATTCTGTTTTACCTGTTGCTGTGTCTTCCGTGGTCCCTCATTCTGCGCCAGTAGATTTAAATAATTAATTTGCACATTATCATTCTGCACAGCCTTACACTCGTCCCTCCAGTGCCCCATCTTTCCACACCCGTGGCAGGGAAATTTCTTCCTGGCCTCCTCTCTGCTCATTTTTACCCTCGGTTTTCCTAAACCCCCAGGGCTCTGATTCTGAGTGTTTGTCATTTTGCTTAACTGCTGTTCTTGGTGCTCTGCTAATTTTACTTGTGCCCACATGACTTTTTCTTTCAGTTCCTTTTTCTTATTTTCTAGCTCATCTTCACAGTACTTGGCATATTTAAGGACTTCATCAACCGGTTTGGCTTGCCAACAGATTTTATTGTCTTTGATCCACTGTGAAATTTCAGGCCTTAACCCTAGCACAAATCGATAAATGAAGTGGGTCATATCTTTCATTTAAATATTATCTAGCCCACTATATGTTTTGAACACTTGTAACGGACGCTCATAATATGAATGTACAGTTTGATCACGATTCTGAGTAGTTCTATCTATTTGGGTCCAGTCTGTCTCTTTTGCAGGCACCTTTCCTTTTAGGTACAGCATCACCTGATTGTATTTTCTCATAACGTCTTCGGAAGGAGCCCCTGTTTTTGGGTCTCTAGGGTATTCCTCATTTGGCCAATCACTAGCAATTTTACATTCTGTCCACAGATCCACAGGAACTACAATGTCAAAGAACCAATCTAAATCTTTCAGGAGGCATTTTGAAACTTTCACAAATCTCTCGACCTGTCTGTACCACTCTACAGGTTTCTCTCATAATTTTGGGAAGTCATTTGTAAATGATACAAGATCTTGTCTGGACCATGGCACATGTACATATCCTCCACCTGGTACTTCTCGCATGGGACATAATTTTTCTACCTTGTCTGCTTCTTTTAGGACAAATTCTGAAGCCAATTGTCTTGACCGCACCTCTTCCTTTTTCTTTGCCCATCTTGCTCTGCATTTCTCTAGATCACCCCATTTTTGCATCAAATTCATCAACTCTCTAATCTGGACCTTTTTTCCTGACACATTCATGTTTTCTAAATCCTTGTCAGAAAACTCCACTCGATAGGGCTTCTGCAATACTTTAGATTTGCCAATGTCAATTCCCATGCTAGCTGCCATATAGATACATTTTTCGTGAAACACCCTTGTATTTCTAGTGATGCTTTTACAGACAAACAGCAATTTGTCTTCACTAAGGGTATTTAATCTTTCTAATCCCATATTTCCCGACATCAATTCTTCTATTTCAATTCATAATTTATATAGGTCTAATGGCTTGGGCTGCATTTTTGGTCTCTCTATTTCTCGGGTCCACCTTTCTTTTTCTTTGGGAGTTACTACAGTGGCACGTCTCGTTCCTGATGAAGTCTCTATCTGTACTTCTCTTGCAGGTACAGGTGTGGTTTTTCTCATGGAACCACTTTCAGGTGCTCTCGTATTGGTAAATCCATTAGGGATATGACTGATTCACATTCGCTTGCCTGATCATCCACTATCTTTGTTTCCTTTCTTGGCTGTACTACTGATGTTGTTATAACTGGAGCTTTTGGACTAGTTTGATTATCTCCGTACAATGGAACACATGGGCCAATGGTTACTGGAATTGTCAATGCCTCAGGACTTGTATTTAACTGGGATATCTTTCGAATTAATTCACTTCTCTGTTCATTTAAAGCTTCCTTTTCTCTTTCTTGTAATACCCTCTCGATGGAGGTCTCATGAATCACTTGCGGAATTAAAGGTGGATTAAAGAACGGAGCAGTCGGATTTGATGTGCTCGACCCCTCATTACAGGGAGGCTTAAAAAAACGGAGCAGTCGGATTTGAGGTGCTTGACCCCTCATTACAGGGAGGTCTAAAGAACTGATTTTTTGGGTTTACTATTCTCGTTTCTTCACTATATGGTGGTGGATTTTTCATTAATACATTCTCCAGGTAATCATCGTCAGAATCACCACTAGTCATCAAATGTCTAGTTTTCTCAGTCCTTTTACCTCCCACAGGCTCCTCAACTGTCAGTACTGGGTAAAGTCCTTCCACTAGCATATTCTGTCTCCATTCTTTTTTCTTTGGTATCTCTTTTAACCTTTGGGTAAAACCTCCTTAACCCTTTGTCAATTCTTGGTCTGTCCCGCTCGAAAGCTTCTATTTCCCATTCCTCTAACGCCTCATATTGTGTCAATCTGGGTCTGGGATGTAAATCATTCATTCGGGCTCTCAAGTTGAACAAAATTCTTCCATTAAAGGTACCGTTTAAAGGGAATGCTAAAATTCCGTCATCTTTGGTATATTCCACCCAATTTTCCAACCATACACAAGCATGGTAACTTCTGTCAAACATCATAAAGGATGCAGGAGTGTTTGGTGGTGGAATAATAACTCCTTCTCTAGTTTTAATCGGCTTGTCCTTCTGAAATAATTCTTAACTTTGTATACAAAAGTCATTTTTCCCTTGCTTCCGTACATCCTATGAGGTCTACCTCGTATCGATTGTTCAAAGGCAAACCCCTGGTATCTGGGATCAGGTCTAATCTCAGGATAAGTTGGATACCACATATACTTTCTACAAGTTTTTCTTAGTATACAAAATCACTCCCAATACTAGTGTGTCTTATTTTTCTCGACAACCAATCAACACTGTGGTTGCAAATAATCTCAACCAATGGGTGCGCGGCTTTTCTCCGTGAGTCAAGTTCTCACGCTCCTGCGCTCACCCCTCCTTTACAATTCTATCTCAGCTACACGCCCGCTGTTTCAACCAATACCAGCGCGGCACTAAGTGACATCAGCGCAGCTCCGCAACTGACTCCCGCCTTCACAAGGTAACGGAAATTCAATTTCTGTCTTTAAAGTGCAAGTGCTTTTATTTAATTTACAACGTAAAACATTCGCCACTGTACTCGAGTGTCTAGAAAGGAAAGATTTGTTTTACTGCAAGTAAACTTCTTCTGTCTACTTTTCATGTACTGCGGATAGATCCCTTCTGCCTATCCTTCTCACAAGCATTAGAGAACCTGCTACTCCCTTGACTCTTCCACTCTGGGATATATACTAAGTCTAAAGTTTCACCAGCGAACCCTTTTGCTGTCAATCAAGCTCCGACGAACCTGCTTCTCCTTCCGGGTGACCCTTACTAGGTTATATCACAATAGAAGTTTTGCTAGCGAACTCGTTGCTATCACTTATTCAATCATTCATACAGAAAACCCTAATGAGTGCTTCCATTTCTGCCTAACCATGCACTAATTTTCCTCGAGCCACTGACCTCACTGCGATGTGGCTTCTATTACCACCCACTATTCTGCACCCGGGGATTCCAGAAAAACATATAACAGGTATGCACAATTTTAGTTAGTTACATAAACTTCAATGTAGCAGCATCAATTAAACATTTCAATAATAACACATTTGATCGATCAATAAAATATGAATTTTAACCTATTCACTAACTAACTACCTAACTTTAACTAATCCCTAACCATACCTCTGCTTACCAGAAAAGTATACTGATAGAGCGCGCAGGTCACCCAGCTAGGAAATTTTTACTAATACTCACCTGGGCCCATAAATGTTATACACCTTAACATTACTTGAGTAACTCACGCTCTACTATCAGTATAACTTGAGATTTCTACACTTCTGATTCCTATATCTATAACCTAGCAATGTAGATACTAGGAACCTAAACACCTAGGATCAGGGAGTTGAGTTATAAATCAGATAGTCAAGAACATTTATAACATTTGTAAAATGAAATAACCACAGACTCTGGGTAGGTTCAAAAGTTTATCTAATCATCATCATCATATGTCATGAGCATCAAGTTGAAGCAAATAAGCTACCTATAATCAAAATCATGAGTAAAGAATAACTATGCAAGAGATAGAGTATGCTAAGCATTTAATAATTTTGAATAAAAGGAAGGTAAGAACAAGGAACATGCCATTTTTAGATAACAATCTTTCGCAACATTGATTAAAGGAGGGTAAAGAAAGGGAACATACTAAACTCCAAAGACTTTCAATATTCCCATGACAGTTAAAGGAGAAACTTATAATAATCCGAAATTTAGAGTTTAGCATAAACTATAGGGAGGGCAAGAATTGGAACATTTACTAAAATAGAAACGATTTACATTGACTAAAGGTAGGTTGAAGAGAGTAACATGCTAATAGACAAGTAATGCATGAAAATCTCATGTATCAAGGGACAGGGGAGAAAAGGGAACATATGCAATTATGCTTTGCAATATTCCAGAATTAGAAATCCAAATAGATAAGCAATCACCCACACAGACTTAATATTTACCCAGGATAGAGTGAAGACCAACCCTGGCCATGGGTCAGTTGGAAAAGACGGGAAGAAACCCTCAAGGACTTAGGTGCCAGTAGGCGAGCAGGTACAGCTCATGGACAGTCAGGACAGAATAACCCCAGAATTTTGGATCAGGACCGGGTTCACCAAAGGGTACGACCAACACCCACAGCTTCAGTTGCAACGCCTGCGCTACTCCCTCTCTGCAAGGAATCTGCCAATAACCCCGATTGGGTTCTCGAACCTCCCAGCAAAGTGCTTCGCCAGCACTTTCAATTCTGCAAACCCCAGATGGGTTTCTCGAACCTCCCAACAGAGTGCTTCAGAGCTCTCTGAATTCAGTCACCTATAGAGTGCGTTGGGTCAGTGACGGGTCAGTGACAGGTCAGCTATTCGGACAAGTCGGACAATTTTCTCTAGCTTAACCTACGATAGTTATACTGTTTTTCGAGTTGGTGTACCACCCCCCAATGTTGCAAGTGTAAGGATCCCCAATTTTGATTGGACAAAGGGAAAGGTTAGGTCATCACACCACCTAATTTTTAGACTTTCTCAGGCTTAATATTCAGTTTCCGTACCCACCCCTAAATTCCAGGTTCTCATGACATATGCCGTTCAGCTAACAATGGTGAATACAATATTCGAATACATTTGTTGCAACTTTAGTACAGTTCAACTTCGTTCAGCTAGGTCGCAGGTCAGGTTCCCAGGAGCATCTTGGCTTTGGCTGCCAGCTGGCTGGGTTCCACTGCTGCCGAGTTCTTATCCCTCCGCAACGTGACTTGCGCAGTAAGGACTTTTCAAAATGGAGTAGTAAGCACCTCCCAGGCCCAAAGAAAACGATACATGAAAAACAAGAGAAAACAATTTAGAACACAGTAATAAATGATTACACTGTATACCATGAATCTCTATTCTACACCCATTACTTTATAATACCTATAGCATTATTGATTATGCAGAACGGACAGCTTTGCGAAAGCGGCAATGCAAGCTTTGAGCATGTGAGAACACAGAGCAGCCATCTTAATTTCATTGTGCATGTGCAACGGTATTCCCACCAAGACATTGAATACGTCACGTCACATGGTTATGACCGACGCATGCACAGTCTAAATTCCCGCGTAGCAGCGGCCATTTTAATATGCATGCGTATTAAGGTTAATAGACACATAAGCAAGCGTCTCTCGGACACCCAAATGTCGTACAAGGGGTAGATTAGTAAGACAAAACGGGTTGATTACGTAGTTGGTGTTATTCGAGGTTCATGAATACAAGCAAGTCGCTTAACGTGAGAATCCTTGCTCCATCAATCCCCTCTTTGATGATATTTACTATCATCACTATTAATGGAACCAGATGCCAACTTTTCACATTTCACCCATTTCAATCTCTTCAAACTTTCTATTTAGCTTTTTCTCTGCATCTTTATTAGCATGAGAATTTTTCACTCTTTTATAAATTTGATTATTCATTTCTTCTAGTTCGAGTTCTTCAACATTTCTTTTTATCCCTCTCCTATTGACAGTATATATTTTTTTTGTGCTTTCGACATTTGCAGCAAATTATTATAGGGAACACTAATAAACCTAATCCCGCTATTGGCATCAGTATTTTACTTACCAGACTTTTACCTAGGTTAGAAAATCAACTACCTGCAGAGGAGAGACCATCTGTTAGTCTCCTCCAGGCACTATCAACCTCCAGTAGCTTGAGCTCTCTTTCTAAATTAGTGATGTTTTTCACATACTACTTAATTTCAACACTTTTGTCTGGAATATATGTGCAACAATGTTGCGCTTTCAACATTCTACAGACTCCGCCCTCTTTTGCCAATAGGGTGTCAAGGGCAAGTCGATTTTGTAAAACCATAGATCTGATCGCAACCAATTCGGTATTGACCATCAGGAAACCACCAGCAGTGTCAGTTGATAACCAATCTACTACTGTTGACAATTTGCAGATTCTGTGTGTATGTTAGTGGCAAGTGATGGTAGGTCACACCCTCAGCTACTGAAGTAGGTAGCTTCATACAGACGTAACAGTCTTCTATCTCCATTGCTTCTACGTAATGTACTAGATGCATTTAAATGAGTTCTATTCTTAATTCTATGATAATGCAGTCCTTCCTCATCTGGTACATCTACGTCCATTCTAGTTTGTCTAAGGCTAAGTGCTTTCTCTGGTGTCTCTACTCTTTGTGGCGTATCTTTCGTTTGCAGCTCTTCTGTGTCCTTTGTCACAGATTTAGTAGGGTAAAAATTAGTATCTTTACTCATTATGTAAGGAATAGTTATTGTTAGTCCTATCCATAGTATAAGTACTAATGCTACACTACATAAACATACTTTGCAGCATGTTTTACAACAATTTCGTCTCGGTCTTCCATTCACAGAGGAATCAGACATTTTGGCTCAAAAGAAGCTTCAACCCCTCTTTGTAACTTTACACAGGTTGCTTACACAGGGCAACTTTCAGGTTGGTTTCACTTCTTCGTCAGTCTGGTCAGCAATCAATTCTTCATCACTTTCGTCACTTATTTCAAGGTTTTCAAAGTCTTCCAACACCACATAAGTCCATTCAGGACTTTGATACTTGTTATTCAGTCTTTGTATTTGGGCACTTCTCTTGGGTTTTATCACAGACTGATCAGTTTTACTTGAGTCTTAATTTTGTTGCTCCAGTTCTTCGTCGATAGTCTTTAGTCTCAGTCTCAGTCTTTGGACCAATCTCGGTACTTTATCTCCTTTTCTGAATCTTTTACTGGCACTGTAATCTGGCTTTCTTCAAGTGCTCTTTTATTCTCGTTCAGTTCGTTATCTTCTTTTTCTTTTCCTATCTGACTAGTTCCAGGTCTTATTTCAGCTTCTTCTGCCTGGTTTTTGATTTTCCTCCGCTTGAACTTCTGCTCTAATTTCTATCTGTCCCTTTTCAGGCTCTGGAGTTCTTGGAGGAGTGCCAATAATCTGTTCTTTCCCTATCTGGTCTTCCTCATCCTCAGATTTGATTTGGATTTCGATAATTTGATCGTCTTCTTCTATTTCTGTCTCGTCCTCACTATCCCACTCTCTATCTAAGTAGGTTTGTCTTCTTGTTCTTATTGGATTGAGAGTCAAGTCGATTACTGGGACCCAATCATCTTGACTGGAGCTCGGTTGTTCTTCTTCAGCTACTTCAGGACCAATTTCTGGAGACCCCTCAGCTGCACAACCTTCAGCCTCAGTTTCTTCAGGTTCAGTTACTTTCTTCGTATGGCTTGCATGGATCCACCGTGGCACACCTGCACATTTCACAGCTGTTGTGGTAACCAGGATTACTTGTCTTGGTTTTCCCCACTTCGGTGCAAGGCAACTCTTCAGAGTATGTTTCTTTATTACGACTCAATCACCTGGGTTCAAGTCATGTGCTGGAGTTGTTGGCCTGGCGACGGCGTCTTCCCCAATCTGGTGAGAGATAGAACGCACTTGGTCACCCAGTTGTTTGCAGTATTCTAGTACCAAATCATTAGATATGCTTATTAGTTTGTATCCTGGCACCCATGCTTGCCGCATTGCTCTTCCCATCAGTATCTCATGTTCCGGTCTGGAATACTCCTGAGTCCCATCAAAACAAGTGGCAAAGCATCTGGCCATTCCATTTGAGTAGATTCACACATTTTTCCCAATCTTGACTTGATAGTGCCATTCAGTTGTTCTACCACTCCAGAAGCTTCTGGGCAATATGGACAGTGCAGTTTTTGCGTAATTTTGAATGCTTCACAGATTTGTCTTATTACTTTGCTATGGAAATGCCCATCTCTGTCTGATTCAATAGTGACTGGAAAACCGTACCGTGGTATCAGTTCCCTAAGTAACAGTTTGGCTACAGTGATACTATCATTTCTGTGAGCAGGGTAAGCTTCTACCCATTTTGAAAATAGGCAGACAATGACGAGGACGTACTTTATTCCTCGACAAAGGGGTAACTGAATAAAATCAAGTTGTAATCGTATGAAAGTGCCTTCTGCCTTTCCAATCTTTCCTGGCAAAACTACTGTTTTCTTTCCGGGATTGAATTGCTGACAAACTAGGCACCTTTGGCAGAGTGCCGCTACTATGTTCCTGAATTTCGAGTTGAACCATGGCTGTCTAAAAATGCGGATCATAGCGTCTCTTCCTAAATGTGTCTCCATGTGTCAAACTAGCCATAGGAGCAAGCAGACAGTCTGGTAACACAGGCATATCATCAAGGTAAACAATGACACCATCCTCATTCCTTCTCTGATGACCACTTTTATCCATCTTTCCTTTTCCTTTGGTTCTGCTACATTCTGCAAATCTCTCACGTCTTCCCATGTTTTTATTCCTTCAAGCACCTGAAGTTGGCAGCTGTTTCCGTTTACCCCCATCTTTTTATTAATAGCCATTTTGTACTTTGCGCAATGTTGAGCCAATTGGTCAGCATATCGATTACCTGCTGTCACTTTGTCATCGCCAGATTTGTGAGCAGCACACTTGACCACTGCTAATTCTTTTGGTAACTGGATTGCTTCCAGTAATTCTTGTACACAATTTCCCTTTCTGATAGAAGTACCTCAAGAAGTCAGAAACTCCCTTTGCAGCCACAATTGGCCAAAGTCATGCACAACCCCATAACCATACTGGCAATCAGTGTATATGGTTATTTTCATGTTCCTCCCAAATTTACAGGCTTTTGCCAATGCAACCAATTCAGCTATTTGTGCAGACTTGACTCCATGTAAATAGGATGCTTCCACTGGACCTCCTAAAGTGCATACTGCATAAGCAGCACTTAAGCCTCCGTCCTCATGTCTCATGCATGAGCCATCTACAAACAGCTCGTAATCCTCGTCAGTTAGGGGCACTTATTTTATGTCTGGGCGTGGTTTAGTGCTATACTCCGTCAGATCAAGGCAGTCATGCTCAACATCTCCTTTTACTTCTGCTGTGAGTGAATTCGGTAGTAAGGTAGCTGGATTCAAAATATTAAATCGGGCAATGGTTACATTTCCTGCACCTACAAGAATTCTCTTATACTTAGTCAACCGACTAGGCGTGAGATACTGAGTTTTGGTTCTAGTCAACAAAATTACAACTGCATGCGGAACATACACAGTTACATGATGTCCCATGATAATGGATTCACTTTGTTCAAGATTCATGCAAGTTGCAGCTACTGCTTTCAGACATCCAGGTAATCCAGCAGCCACTGGATCCAAAGTAGAGGAAAAATATGCTACAGGACGTCTGGTCAAACCATGAATTTGAGTCAGGACTGAAAGTGCACAATTGTCTTGTGTGTCGCAAAACAGTGCAAACTCCTTTGAGTAGTCAGGCATTCCTAATGCGGGAGCTGTACACAGACATTCCCGTAATTTCGTAAAAGCTGACATGCTTTCATCATCCCACTCCACTGGGTCTTTCGCTCCTTTCTTTGTCATTTTTATCAATGATCTTACTAGGACTGCAAATCCCACAATCCACTGCCTACAGTATCCTACAACTCCAAGAAACATTCTGACTTCTTTATGGGTATTAGGTAATTCCATGTTTCGAATTATTCTAATCCTTTCTGTGGTGACCTTCCTGATACCTCTCTCTATCTGGTGCCCCAGATATTTCACTGAGGAGGTACAGAACTGTAGTTTGTCTGGCGATACCTTATGTCCTCCTTCACCTAAATGGTTCAGTAAGGCAATGGTGTCAACGACACAGTCTCTCCTGCTTTTAGACGCCACTAAGAGGTCGTCTATATATTGCACCAGGACTGATTCTCCAGGCAATACCAAGGATTCAAGGCATTTTTTCAGAATTTTATTGAAAATCGAAGGACTCTGTGTGTACCCCTGAGGAACACGATTCCAAACGTAAACATGACTGTCAAATTCAAATGAGAACAGAAATTTGCTGTCTGGATGTAATGGTATCAAAAAGAATGCATGGCATAAATCGATGACAGTAAACCATCCAGCATTCCATGGTATTTGGAACAAGATCACTGCAGGGTTTGGCACAATAGGACAGCAAGGAACAACGATTTTATTAACCTTGCGCACATCCTGTACTACCCTGTACTTACCACTTGGTTTCTTTATTCCAATTATGGGCGAATTACAAGGACTGCTCAACACCTCTTGCATGATATCTGCTTCCAACAACCTTTTTATTTCAATAGCAACCCCTGCTTTTACTTCTGCACTCATTTTATACTGTCTAGTATTTGGGTAAACTGCATCTTCTTTTATGGTAATTTTAATTGGGTCAACATTTGCCATTAATTTATTTATTATTTATTTATTTTGTGTACTTGTAAAGCGCAGTCCTGTCACCCAAAGGGCATCCTGGCGCTTTGAACTTGAGCGGTTGCACTTTTCGCTACTCAAACAATTTTAGGAAACAAATGCGTTTTTAACGCTTTCCTAAACGGAAAGTAGTCCCTTTGGCTTCTCAAAGAGAGTGGCAGGGAGTTCCAAAGTTTGGCCGCTGCAACACTAAATGAGCGGCCACCCATCCTAACTCTCTGAAACCTCGGGACTACCAGCAAATGCGCCGAAGAGGAACGGAGAAGTCGCAGGGCAGAATACCAGGTGAACATGTTCTGCAGAGGTACTGGGCCCAGTTGATGTACTGCCTTAAACACCATACACGCGGCTTTATACAGCACTCTCAGGTGTACCGGGAGCCAGTGTAGCTCTCTCAAAGCTAGAGTAGAAGAGCTAGACCTAGGGCGGGAGAGAGCCAACTTGGTGGCCATATTCTGCACCCGTTGTAACTTCCCCACCAGATTATTTGGGGCCTCTAGAAGTAGCGCATTACAATAGTCTAAACGACTTAGTATGGTACCGCGAACTACTTCCGGCCTAGCTGGGGCGGGGAGAAGGGGCAGAACTTTACGCAGCATGCGTAACAGCATCATGCACGTAGAAGTGGTTTTATTGACGTGCATGTCAAGCTGTAGATTTGGGCCGAAGATCACTCCCAAGTTGCGAGCAGATTCCGCCGCCGACACTGGCTCGGGAAAGGTGGCAGGCCAGAAATTCTCTGGAAGTACCCGCAAGATCCGATCTGTGGAACAGTAGAGCACCTCCGTCTTTGAGCTGTTAAATTGTAAGGAGTTGGCCCGTAGCCAGTCCGCTGTGGCTGCCATGCAGCGATGAAATGTCTCCAGCGAGAGCGCATTATTTCCTTCCAGGGAAAAGACCAGCTGGGTGTCATCGGCGTAGTTAAAAGCCGAGACACCAAAAGATTTTATAAGCTGGACCAAGTGGCGGAGGTACAGATTAAAAAGTATAGGGCTGATGGCCGAGCCCTGTGGGACCCCCTGCCCTACTTTCCTTGGCTCAGAGCGAAATGGAGGGAGCGAGACCAACTGTTGCCGACTGCCAAGATAGGATATCAGCCAGTCTCTTGCATCCTCTGTGACCCCACACTCCTCCAGTCTCCTGATAAGGGTCCGGTGGCAGACCGTATCGAACGCGGCCGACATGTCAAGCAGCACTAAAAAGGCTGCCCGACCACTGTCGACACGCGAACGAAGGTTGTCCAATACGGTTACCAGCGCGGACTCCGTCCCGTGCCCGGGGCAGAAGCCAAACTGTGCCTCGTCGAACCATCCGATATTCTCCAGGAAGCCTGAGAGCGAGCGGGTCACCCATTTTTCCATGATCTTAATAGGAAAAGGGAGCAAGGAAATTGGCCTATTGTTGGAGAGACAGGCCGTGTCCAGCGTTGGTTTCTTGAGCAGAGGTGACACTACTGCTAGCTTCCAGCACTCGGGGACAGATGCCAACTCCAAAGACTGGAGGCAGATGGAATACAAAGGTTGGAAAAGTTCCACCTGGAAAACCTTCCAAAATTTGGGAGGCAGTGGGTCAAGCGGAGAGCCAGAGGACACCGTATTTGCCAGACTGCAGAATTCCACAAAGGAGGGACGGGGAAAAAGTTTTAGTTGGGGTCGACTGGAAAAAATGTCCGGAGCTCCCAAGCTAGAAACTGGGACGCTCGGCTGGGGTCGACTGGGTGAACTGTCCGGAGCTCCCAGACCAGGGCCAGAGGCACCCGTCTGGGGTCGACTGGGCAGGCCAACCGGAGCTCCCAAATCGAGGGCTCCTAATAAGAGAGCAGAGTCAGTCGGCTGGGGTCGACTGGATAACCCGTTCGGAGCTCCCAAGCCAAGGCTAAAACCAACTGGCCGGGGTCGACTGAGCGGGCTAACCGGAGCTCCCAAGCCGAGAGCAGCGGGCAGGGTTTTTTTTAGGCCCTCTAAGATCTTAGCAGTCTTCTCTTCAAAAGCACCCGCCAGGGAGTCGCACAGGGCCTGCGACGCGGGGACCGTGTTAGCCACACACACAGGGTGGGACATGTCCCTGACAATTTTAAACAGGGCTTGAGATTTATTAGGCGCCTGATTCAAGGTGGATTCCAAAAAAGCCGCCTTAGCCAACTTAATCTACGCCTTGTGGCCCTGCAGTGCGAGCCTGAACGAGGCCTTTGCTGAGGGTGAATACTGCTTCCTCCAAGCTCTCTCAGCACGTTTACAGCTCAACTTCAACTGTCGAAGCTCTTCCGTATACCAGGGAAAGGCCCGGTTCACTCTCCCTTGAGACTTACGAAGGGGAGCAACCTTGTCTAGCGTGTCGGTAATAGACCGGCACAAAGTCAAATAGCTTTCCTCCACCGAGTTACTCAGACAAAAATTGTCTGGTAGTAAAGAAGGCAAAGGAGATAAACTGAGTAGTCGAGACCAAGGTCTACCCAGTTTCGACAGTCCTACCCCGGCTGCCTCAGAGAAATAATCCCCTATGCAGAGGGAGAAAGCCACAAGTGCATGGTCGGTCCAGCATTGGCATAATATATCGTTGATCACTACTGATTGAGCGTCAGCGAAAATCAAGTCCAAGACATGACCTCCCCTGTGAGTCGCTGAACAGACCAATTGCTGCAACTGAATGTCCCCAAAGCCTTGGCAAAGTGTTGTAAACGCCCCATCCAGTGGACCCCCCTGCCATAAGTTGAAGTCCCCCAGGACCAACAGCTTAGAGTGAGTGTTAGATAAATCATATATTAGGTCAAGGAAATCTGATAGAGAGGGTGCCGAGCCCGGTGGACGATAGCAAAGCACACCTGTAAGCAATGTTCTCCCCAGATCTTTAATAGAGAACCCCATCAGTTCAAAACCCAAAACCTCACCGATTTTAAGCTGAAAAAGACCCAGCTTTTCTCTGTAAATGATGCCAATTCCACCACCTCTGTTCTTCGGCCGAGGGGTGTGAATGATTTTAAAGCCTGGGGGGCAAGCAAGTCCCAATTCAACTAGACAGTCCTCCCGAGTCCAAGTTTCGGTTAGAAACAACACATCCAACCTTGAGGATTCAATCAAGAAGGCAATCTCTGTGTGGTGCTTACAAAGCGACCGAACATTAAGCAGACCGCAAGACAGGGATTGAGACGGGAGAGAAGCAGTAGCCTTCTGAGTCCGGGGCGCCTGAATCGGTCTTAGTTCCAAGAGGGCAGCCCGAGAATAAACTAGGCGGGGAGATTGCAAAAGTCCAGAGGAAGCGGCCCTATGCACGCCCGTTGCGCGAACGGGCGCAAACGGGCTTACCTCTGGCGCACCTCCGGCGCGCCTACGACGCGCCCGCTGCGCGCTTGGTCCACCATTCCTTTATGGTATTGGACCGAGCGGAAGTCCGCCTCCTGCGTCCCTTGACCTTCTCAAGATGGCGCCCGAAGTGCTCACAAGCTTCACCCCCACCCAAGATGGCGGACGGACCCGGTAAACTAACTATATCCCGCCAAATACGGGTGAAAGCAAGTTTTAAGGTGCAGGTAAGCCTGTCAAAATTCCCCGGCCTACGGAGCCGACACCAGGAAGACAGCGCTATATAAACGAGCTCTAGAAGCTCTAGGCGCGATGACCAGCAGCGCAAGTAATTTAAAATAGAATAATCACAGTTAAAAATATTGCAGCAGCAAAGAGCGCGCAAGCCAATAGTTCTGACCTGTCTGTGCACTCGGTGGCTTAAATAAGCACACCAAGTGCGGAAGTCCGCCTCCTGCGTCCCTTGACCTTCTCAAGATGGCGCCCGAAGTGCTCACAAGCTTCACCCCCACCCAAGATGGCGGACGGACCCCGTAAACTAACTATATCCCGCCAAATACGGGTGAAAGCAAGTTTTAAGGTGCAGGTAAGCCTGTCAAAATTCCCCGGCCTACGGAGCCGACACCAGGAAGACAGCGCAATATAAACGAGCTCTAGAAGCTCTAGGCGCGATGACCAGCAGCGCAAGTAATTTAAAATAGAATAAGCACAGTTAAAAATATTGCAGCAGCAAAGAGCGCGCAAGCCAATAGTTCTGACCTGTCTGTGCACTCGGTGGCTTAAATAAGCACACCAAGTGCGGAAGTCCGCCTCCTACGTCCCTTGACCGTCTCAAGATGGCGCCCGAAGTGCTCACAAGCTTCAACCCCACCCAAGATGGCGGACGGACCCGGTAAACTAACTATATCCCGCCAAATACGGGTGAACGCAAGTTTTAAGGTGCAGGTAAGCCTGTCAAAATTCCCCGGCCTACAGAGCCGACACCAGGAAGACAGCGCAATATAAACGAGCTCTAGAAGCTCTAGGCGCGATGACCAGCAGCGCAAGTAATTTAAAATAGAATAAGCACAGTTAAAAATATTGCAGCAGCAAAGAGCGCGCAAGCCAATAGTTAATCCTACATCTTTTCCAGTAAAATCCCATACCTCTGGTTTCACTGTCTGTTGCAGCTCTTCGGGTAAGTCTTGTATTGTCAGTCTTTTAATTTCTGAGTCAGGTCTTATCTGCATTAATTTGTAGATTCCATCTTCATCTGGGGTCTGAATTTCGACGCCATTTGGAGTGCAAAAGATGGTACAGTTCATTTTGCACAACAAATCTCGTCCTAGTAGGTTCACAGGACTTGAATCACAAACAACAAATCTATGCATTTCTTTGAAATTCCCTATCTTAATTTCCATGGGTTCTGTAACTGGGGTACTAATTAATTTATTAGAAACGCCCACTACTTGGATCGCTTCTCCCGAGAGGGGTAGGTTTGGAACGTCTGCTGTTCTCACAGTAGAACGGGTAGCACCAGTGTCCAACAGAAAGGTGACGTCATTCCCTTCAACCTTTCCTTCAATGTATGGCCCTGACTGGTCCACCGGCAAGGAGGCGCCAAGCACGCACTCCTCGTCCTCCCCCCTCAGGCACCGTCAATAAGGTTCGTCACAGAGAAATGTATCATTTAACAGGAATTGCGAAGTTGCTGCATTTCTATCCTCCCTTCCTTCCCAAACTTCGATGCCTTCACCCTGTTGTGCTTTTCTCCTATAATTTGGCCTAGGTGCACGAGGCAACTGACTCTGTTTTACCTGTTGCTGTGTCTTCCGTGGTCCCTCATTCTGCGCCTGTGGATTTAAAGCATTAATTTGCACATTATCATTCTGCATAGCCTTACACTCGTCTCTCCCGTGCCCCATCTTTCCGCACCCGTGGCAGGAAAATTTCTTCCTGGTCTGTTCTCTGCTAATGTTTACCCTCGGTTTTCCTCCACCCCAAGGGCTCTGATTCTGAGTGTTTGTCATTTTGCTTAACTGCTGTTCTTGGTGCTCTGCTAATTTTACTTGTGCCCACATGACTTTTTCTTTCAGTTCCTTTTTCTTATTTTCTAGCTCATCTTCACAGTACTTGGCATATTTAAGGACTTCATCAATCGGTATGGCTTGCCAGCAGATTTTATTGTCTTTGATCCACTGTGAGATTTCAGGCCTTAACCCTAGCACAAATCTATAAATGAAGTGGGTCATATCCTTCATTTCAATATTATCTAGCCCACTATATGTTTTGAACACTTGTAACAGACGCTCATAATATGAATGTACAATTTCATCACGATTCTGAGTAGCTCTATCTATTCGGGTCCAGTCTGTCTCTTTTGCAGGCACCTTTCCTTTTAGGTACAACATCACCTGATTGTATTTTCTCATAACATCTTCAGAAGGAGCCCCTGTTTTTGGGTCTCTAGGGTATTCCTCAATTGGCCACTCAACAGCAAATTTACATTCTATCCACAGGAGCTACAATGTCAAAGAACTCATCTAAATCTTTCAGGAGGCATTTTGAAACTTTCACAAATCTCTCGACCTGTCTGTACCACTCTACAGGTTTCTCTCATAATTTTGGGAAGTCATTGGTAAATGATACAATATCTTGTCTGAACCACGGCACATGTACATATCCTCCACCTGGTTCTTCTCGCATGGGACATAATTTTTCTACCTTGTCTGCTTCTTTTAGGACAAATTCTGCAGCCAATTGTCTTGACCGCACCTCTTCCTTTTTCTTTGCCCATCTTCCTCTCCATTTCTCTAGATCACCCCATTTTTGAATCAAATTAATCAACTCTCTAATCTGGACCTTTTTTCCTGACACATTCATGTTTTCTAAATCCTTGTTCGAAAACTCTAATCAATAGGGTTTCTGCAATACTTTAGATTTGCCAATGTCAATTCCCATGCTAGCTGCCATATCCATTATTTTTTCGTGAAACACCCTTGTATTTCTAGTGATGCTTTTACAGACAAACAGCAATTTGTCTTCACTAAGGGTATTTAATCTTTCTAATCCCACATTTCCCGACATCAATTCTTCTATTTCAATTCTTAATTTATATAGGTCTAATGGCTTGGGCTGCAATTTTGTCTCTCTATTTCTCGGGTCCACCTTTCTATTTCTTGGGTCCACCTTTCTATTTCTTTGGGAGTTACTACAGTGGCACTTCTCGTTCCTGATGAAGTCTCTATCTGTACTTCTCTTGCAGGTACAGGTGTGGTTTTTCTCATGGAACCACTTTCAGGTTCTCGTATTGGTAAATCCATTAAGGATATTACTGATTCACATTCGCTTGCCTGATCATCTACTATCAGGGTTTCTTTTCTTGGCTGTACTACTGATGTCGTTATAACTGGAGCTTTTGGACTAGTTTTTTTAATCTCCGTACAATGGAACAACTGGGCCAATGGTTAATGGAATTGTCAAAGCCTCAGGACTTGTATTTAACTGGGATATCTTCTGAATTAATTCACTTCTCTGTTTATTTAAAGCTTCCTTTTCTCTTTCTTGTAATACCCTCTCAGTGGAGGTCTCATGAATCACTTGCGGAATTAAAGGTGGATTAAAGAACGGAGCAGTCGGATTTGATGTGCTCGACCCCTCATTACAGGGAGGCCTAATAAAACGGAGCAGTCGGATTTGAGGTGCTTGACCTCTCATTACAGGGAGGCCTAAAGAACGGATTTTTGGGGTTTACTATTCTCGTTTCTTCACTATATGGTGGTGGATTTTTCATTAATAAATCCTCCAGGTAATCATCGTCAGAATCACCACTAGTCATCAAATGTCTAGTTTTCTCAGTCCTTTTACCTCCCACAGGCTCCTCAACTGTCAGTACTGGGTAAAGTCCTTACACTAGCATATTCTTTCTCCATTCTTTCATTCTTTTTTCTTTGGTATCTCTTTTAACCTTTGGGTAAAACTTACTTAACCCTTTGTCAATTCTTGGTCTGTCCCGCTCGAAAGCTTCTATTTCCCATTCCTCTAACGCCTCATATTGTGTCAATCTGGGTCTGGGATGTAAATCATTAATTCGGGTACTCAAGTTGAACAAAATTCTTCCATTAAAGGGAATGCTAAAATTCCGTCATCTTTGGTATATTCCACCCAATGTTCCAACCATACACAAGCATGGTAACCTCTGTCAAACATGATAAAGGATGCAGGAGTGTTTGGTGGTGGAATAATAACTCCTTCTCTAGTTTTAATCGGCTTGTCCTTCTTGAAATAATTCTTAACTTTGTCTACGAAAGTCACTTTTCTCTTGCTTCCGTACCTACTGCGAGGTCTACCTCGTATCGATTGTTCAAAGGCAAACTCCTGGTATCTGGGATCAGGTCTAATCTCAGGATAAGTTGCATACCACATATGCTTTCTACAAGTTTTTCTATGTTTACAAAATCACTCCCAATACTAGCGCGTCTTATTTTTCTCGACAACCAATCAACACTGTGGTTGCAAATAATCTCAACCAATGGGTGCGCGGCTTTTCCCCTGAGTCATGTTCTCACGCTCCTGCGCTCACCCCTCCTTTACAATACTATCTCAGCTACACGCCCGCTGTTTCAACTAATACCAGCGCGGCACTAAGTGACGTCAGCGCAGCTCCGCAACTGACTCCCGCCTTCACAAGGTAACGGAAATTCAATTTCTTTCTTTAAAGTTGAAGTGCTTTTATTTAATTTACAACATAAAACTTTTGCCACTCTACTCGAGTGTCTAGAAAGGAAAGATTTGTTTTACTGCAAGTAAACTTCTTCTGTCTACTTTTCATGTACTGCGGATAGATCCCTTCTGCCTATCCTACTCCCTTGACTCATCCACTGGGATATATACTAAGTCTATAGTTTCACCAGCGAACCTTTTTGCTGTCAATCAAGCTCCGACGAACCTGCTACTCCTTCCGGGTGACCCTTACTAGGTTATATCACAATAGAAGTTTTGCTAGCGAACTCGTTGCTATCACTTATTTAATCATTCATACCGAAAACCCTAATTAGTGCTTCCAGTTCTGCCTAACCATGCACTAATTTTCCTCGAGCCACTGACCTCACTGCGATGTGACTTCTATTACCACCCGCTAATCTGCACCCGGGGATTCCAGACAAACCTATAACAGGTACGCACAATTTTAGTTAGTTACATATACTTCAATATAGCAGCATCAATTAAACATTTCAATAATAACACATTTGATCGATCAATAAAATATGAATTTTAACCTATTAACTAACTACCTAACTTTAACTAATCCCTAACCAAACCTCTGCTTACCAGAAAAGTATACTGATAGAGCGCGCAGGTCACCCAGCTAGGAAATATTTACTAATACTCACCTGGGCCCATACATTTTAAACACCTTATCATTACTTGAGTAACTCACGCTCTACTATCAGTATAACTTGAGATTTCTACACTTCTGATTCCTATATCTATAACCTAGCAATGTAGATACTTTGCAATATTCCAGAATTAGAAATCAAAATAGATAAGCGATGACCCACACAGACTTTATATTTACCTAGGATAGAGTGAAGACCAACCCTGGCCACAGGTCAGTTGGAAAAGACGGGAAGAAACCCTCAAGGACTTAGGTGCCAGTAGGCGAGCAGGTACTGCTCATGGACAGTCAGGACAGAATAACCCCAGAATTTTGGATCAGGACCGGGTTCACCAAAGGGTACGACCAACACCCACAGCTTCGGTTGCAACGCCTGCACTACTCCCTCTCTGCAAGGAATCTGCCAATAACCCTGATTGGGTTCTCGAACCTCCCAGCAAAGTGCTTCACCAGCACTTTCAATTCTGCAAACCCCCGAATGGGTTTCTCGAACCTCCCAACAGAGTTCTTCGCAGCTCTCTGAATTCAGTCACCTATAGAGTGCGTTGGGTCAGTGACAGGTCAGCTATTCGGACAATTCGGACAATTTTCTCTATTTTAACCTACGCTAGTTATACTGTTTTTCGGGTCAGTGTACCACCCCCCAATGCTGCAAGTGTAAGGATCCCCAATTTTGATTGGACAAAGGGAAAGGTTAGGTCATCACACCACCTAATTTTTAGACTTTCTCTGGCTTAATATTCAGTTTCCGTACCCACCCCTTACATTCCAGGTTCTCATGCCATATGCCGTTCAGCTAACCATGGTGAATACAATATTCGAATAAATTTGTTTCGACTTTAGTACAGTTCAACTTCGTTCAGCTAGGTCGCAGGTCAGGTACCCAGGAGCATCTTGGCTGTGGCTGCCAGCTGGCTGGGTTCCACTGCTGCAGAGTTCTTATCCCTCCGCAACATGACTTGCGCAGTAGAGACTTTTCAAAATGGAGTAGTAAGCATCTCCCAGGCCCAAAGGATACGATACATGAAAAACAAGAGAAAACTATTTAGAACACAGTAATAAATGATTACACTGTATACCATGAATCTCTATACTACACCCATTACTTTATAATAACTATAGCATTATTGATTATGCAGAACGGACAGCTTTGCGAAAGCGGCAATGCAAGCTTTGAGCATGTGAGAACACAGAGTAGCCATCTTAATTTCATTGTGCATGTGCAACGGTATTCCCACCAAGACATTGAATATGTCATGTCACATGGTTATGACCGACGCATGCGCAGTTGAAATTCCTGCGTGCCAGCGGCCATTTTAATATGCAAGCGTATTCGGGTTAATATGGAACATAAGCAAGTGTCTCTCGGACACCCAAATGTCGTACAAGGGGTATATTAGTAAGACAAAATGGGTTGATTACGTAGTTAGGGTTATTCGAGGTTCATGAATACAAGCAAGTTTCTTAACGTGCGAATCCTTGCTCCATCAGATCGACCCCTTGGAAAAGAAAATTCAGCAACTTCAGGCTCAGTGCCTAAGACCCCTTGAATTGAGAGAAGACCTTGCTGGGCATCAGGGTCCTATACCTCCAGGGTAGCTCTCCACATCTGTTGTGCAGGCCTCAGCCAGACCTGCTAGTACAAGGGGTTCGCCCTTCTGCGCACAGAGCTCTCAGACCCAAAGGAAAAGTTGGCACGGAAACTGGAAATACAAAACATAGAGTTTATTACACCTCATGAGGTGGTGCTAAAGTTCGGACAGTACCCTTAGGCACTGTGAGAAGTAGCACAAAGGGCTACCGGACACAAGGCTTATTTATACCCACACAGGGGCTCAAGAGAAGGCGGTACAAAGCTTAAGAGCACATTTTATGTCCATACAAGGTAATATCGAGAAGCACAATCGATCAGTGGGAGAAGTTAACAGTTTTGGGGTCTCGGCTAACACATTCCAATCTATGGCTAACAAATAAAAGATGTGGACCCTAACGGTCAGCAGCAAAGACAGAGATGCTATTAATAGCCCTTTGCTGGGCAGATTCAAAGGCCATGAGCAGAAAGGTAGGACACCACACATGGTCAACACGAGGTAACATGTGGCAGACAAAATGGCTGCCATGAATTCAAAATGGATGCCATCAAATGCTAAGATAACGGCAAAACTCAGATGTCTTTCGCTAACGCTCACCTTAATCGCTGTCAAATTACAACAGATGACCCTTTTAGCGTTAGCTAAAGACATATGCTATTTTTGGGTAATCTGTGCATTCATCTTGTATATCTATGCACATTATATTCGCTAACTCCTTATCCAACGATTGTTGCGCTTTTACGGCATTTGGTTTGGACGGTATACAAGCATTTATACACATGGAACATAGCATTGGGCCACAATGGATACACATACAACAGGTGAAAATCACTGCAATTGCAATACATAGAATAGTCAATAATTTCCAACCCCAGGCGGAGACCAGAGCCCAAAACCATCCAGCAAATGTCCAGGTGCCATGTTTCTCATGAATATCGGAGGCTATTTTATGCAGTTTAAGAATCGCTTCATATACAGAAGGCGAATTATCAGGGATAAAAACGCAACAACTACTTCCGATGACTTTACATGCTCCCCCTCTATCTGCTAACATTACATCTAAAACGATTCTATTCTGAAGGGTCACAATTCTGGCAACTTGCAACTCCTCTGTAATATTTCCTAGAGCTATAGTAGTTTCATTAGTGACGGCTTCCACTACTCTAGTCAATTGCCGTATTTTCCTACTGTTCAATGCAGTACCCACGAAAGGAAACATACCCAAATTAAAATCAATATATTGCTACAGACTAGTGTCTGTCTGATCTATATCATCAATTTGTATCGTACGTTTGTAGCGATTCATAGAAATGTTCCTAAATAGTTTAAAATCTTGATGATATGAAGCAGGTGCTAGAAAAACAGGGGGTAATAAAAAAGAAACATAACATGTGCCAGACCACCCTACAGGTAATCTGTGATATCCATGGCTTCCACATACTAAATATGTGTTATTTGAAGCTAAAAAGGTACTCTCATTTATTCCATCCATATTCAATATAACAACACAGTCGCTATTTCCTACTGGAATTCGTCAAGTACTTTGCACTCATAGGTCTGCTTTAGTCCGTGTTACAGTAATTACAGATTCATTGCTCGTGGTAGAGTCTCTTGTGTGGGTGAAAACATAAGGCGTAGAAGCATTATCCGGTCGATATTCTTCCCATTCCCATATAGTTCCATTTGCTTGGGGATACCCATGTTCATCTTGGTAGCACTCTTTATTCAAACGGAAGAGAAGTCCACCTACTGCAGGTTTACTGTTCGAAAAGAGAAGAGTATACCAGGCTCGACAAGAACCATTATGCGAAAAAGGAAGTGGAATAAATGGTGTTCCACCTTTCGTCTGATGAGCTGGAAGCATACCACATATCCAACAATTTGTAGTGTTTGTGGCATTACGAGTATGGTGGAGCATCTGAACAAACGTGTTATTCTAGTAAGACTCTCGGTGCTTATACTCATGGTATGGAAGAGTGAAATGCTGGTGCTCTTCCGGAATTGGAGTAGTAGGGAACACAACAAAATCACAAGCAGGAATCCTTATTTCAACAAACCAAGTGATCACTGCTATAATTGTTAGAACAGCAAAAACATCTGATACTCCTAAAATCCGTCTCTTAGTAGTATTCATAGTCACAAAGTCTTCTACAAACTAAAAAAATAGAAAAAACTAAAAATAGTCAATAGCTCTTTACCCTGGGCAGACGTTGGTTTCTTCACCACAGACCAAGACAGGTGTCACTACACTAAGCAGGGCTGATCCCCTTCCCTTGTCATATTGGCTCTCCGTTTCCACTACCCAGAGCGGTTGCTCAACCAGTCTCGCAACAAAAAGAAAAAACGGCAAATCACTTTCTTGATCTCAAATTGTATTGCGCTGCTCCAGGAGTCGTCTGGTCCGGGAAGAACTCCGCAGATCCGTCAGGTGATACAGCAGGGCCTTTCTCCGTAGTCAAGATATCCCGATGATCGGTCAGCACAGCAGGTTCCACCAAGGTCGGCAAGACCTTCCGGCAATGTGTGCTATGTACCCAGTTCTTCTTGTTGGTCACTCGAAGTGCTGTTCTCCTAGCGAGGAGCACTTGCTCTGGTCCACGCCACCTTGGCTCCAAGCTGCTTGACCTCTCAAAAACCTTGGTCATCACAAAGTCACTGGGAAGGAGTTCATGGCCCTCACCTTGGGATTTATCGGGGAGCGCTTCTCGAACCTGTTGATGAATAGAAACCAAGCTGTCAGTTAATTGTGCCAAATAGTCATTCATTAAAACACAAGGTACATCATACACAGAACTTGGTTTCGGAACTCCCCATATATTCATTGGCCGTCCAAATATCACCTCGTACGGAGACCCGTCCTAGAATGTGGTACTGATCTAATGGATAACAATGCCAATGGCAACACGTCTGGCCAAGTCAGATTCGTGGAGGCTTAAATCTTCGCGATTTTCAGCTTGAGAGTAGCATTATAGCTCTCCACCAATCCGGCAGATTGTGGATGGAACACAGCATGAAATTTTTGCTTGATTCCCAATCCTTTCAGGACATACTTGATAACTTCCCCGACAAAATGAGGTCCGATATCATTCCATAAAAGTCTGCAAACACTGAACCTCGGGAAGAACTCCTTCAGTAGCACCTTAGCAGTAGTAATAGCAGTATTATCTTTCGTAGGGTATGCCTCGATCCATTTACTGAAGGCACAAACCACCACTAGGACATACTTCAAATTATTACACCGCTCAAGCTGGATGTAGTCCATTTGCAGGCCTTCAAAAGGTGCAGTCGGTGTAGCAAACCCTCCAGACGGAACTCGTGTCCCTTTTCCAGGATTGTATTGTAAACAAATCAAGCAAGACTGTACTACTCTCTTAGCTGTGCTAGCAATCTCTGGATGCTCCCAAACTTGCATAAGCATTCTCGTTATTGCAGAAGCTCCAACATGTGCTAGCCCATGTGCCATCTTAACCATAGGTTGTACAAAAGCTATAGGCAGCTTCCATCGATCCATCTGCTTGTTTCTCCAACAACCTTCATCATCTAACTCTCCTTCTTTTGACCATTGCCACGTTCTTTATCAGAAGCTGTCTTCTGTATCTCTCGCACTTCCTGTCTAGCATCGTGCCATCTTTCAGCTTGCGACTTTACTACGTACATAGAAGTGGTACTTCTCTGCATCGCAGTTTCACGTGCTTTGCGGTCTACAAAAGCATTTCCTTGTCCAATCTTATCTGTTACTTTCTTATGTGCACTGCACTTCATTATGGCAACTTTCTTCGGATATGTCAATGCAGTCAAAAGATTATGCACTAAGTCTCCATGCATTATCTGTATTCCGTGCGATCTACGAAAGCCTCTTTCCTTCCAGAGTAGGCCAAAATCATGCGCTACTCCAAAAGCATAGCGGCTATCTGTGTACATGTTCACACACAAACCAGCACTAAGCTCACATGCTCGTGTCAAAGCTATCAGCTGAGGTCTTATCATCTGGTAGTTTCAGGCAGGACCCATCAACCCACAATTCACCATCTACATCTGGAAGGGGCGTATCCTGCAAATCAATATGACCCTTTATCTGTTCTTCAGTCAGAAAAATACAATCGTGCGTTTCTTGTGATATGGCAACAAAGTGGCTGGATTCAAAGTTGCACATCTCTTCAATGTAATGTGGGGAGCTAACAATGTCAGTTCATATCCTGTGAGAGGAGCACTAGTTAAGTGCTGCGTCTTTGTCTGATTCAAAAGGGCATCAACAGCATGTGGCACTAACACTAACAATTTGTGTGACAACACAATTCCCTCACTCTGTCGAATTGACACTACTGTTGCTGCAACTGAACGAAAGCATCCAGGTAATGCTCTAACAACAGGATCAAGAACTGCTGAGAAGTATGCACACGGACGTTGCTTATCGCCGTGTAGCTGAGCCAACACTGACAATGCACATCCATCTTTCTCGTGTACATAAAGTGTAAAAAGCTTCGTATAATCTGGTGTGCCTAACACTGATGCTGAACAAAGAGCTTGTCGCAACTGTCGAAAAGCACTTTCACATTCTTGGGTCCATAGAAGGGGTACTGGGGTATCTTTCATCAAAAGTGCTAACAAGGGTTTAACAATGTGTGAAAATCCTAAAATCCGCTGTCAACAAAAGGAAGTAAGACCCAAAAATGCACGTACTCCTTTCTGTGTAGTAGGAACTGGTGTGTCTAAAATTGCTTGTATGCGATCTGATGTCAATGCACGTCCCTCCTTAGACAAAAGGTGACCTAAGTAGGTTAACTTTGGTCTACAGTATTGCAGCTTTTTCCGAGAGACTTTGTGATGATGTGAAGCAAGAAAAGAAAGTAAAGATAAAGTACATTCTTCACATTGCTCAGGAGTGTCGACTGCCAGCAAGATGTCATCGACATATTGTATGAGAGCCACACCTTTGGTCACGACAAAAGAATCAAGTTATCTTTTTAATGCTTGACTGTAAATACTTGGACTCTCAGTATAGCCTTGAGGAACTCTACAAAATCGATACTATCTATTATTCAAAGTGAAACCGAACAAATATCGGCTATCAGGATGAATAGGGATCGAAAAGAAAGCGATCTTCAAGTCTATCACAGTAAATGTAGTGGCAGTTGGAGGAACCAAAGTAAGGAGTGTTGTGATATCAGACACCACAGGATACTGTGGTACTACGATCTTATTTACCTCCCTCAAATCAATAATGAATCTGTAAACTCGTGTCTCAGTATCTCTCTTCAAAATCAGAAGAATCGGGCTATTGCAGACATTGTATGGGACTTCCTCAACAACCCCAACTTGTATCAAATCATGTACAATTCGTATGAGTTCATCTTCTCCCTCCTGTGAAATGCGGTATTGTGGCAAACGGGGTAACACAGCTCCCTCCTTGACGCTAATCTGAACCGAAGGAATGACCATTTGACCCACATCAGTGTCTGAAGTAGCCCACAAGAATTTAGGAAGTGAGGCTAATGCAATATCTTCTTTATCAAGATAAATTCTATCAGGTTCAGTGTAGTTATAATTCAAAATGACTCGTACCCCTTCAGGAAAACATCGTATCGTGTTTCTAAAGTACTTCAACATATCAAGACCCAAAATATTATCTGGTGTGTTAGGGGAAAGCAAAAACGGACATGGAGCATAGAATTTATCAACATAGAATAAGAGTGGCTGTGACAATGGCATAAGGGAAGATGTTCCATCGAAACCTATCGAAGTAATAGTTGTGCCAGACAGGGGAGCCCTCGGAACCATTTGTTTAGACAAAGCGCTACGTGTAGCTCCTGTATCAACCAGAAACCGATCAGTAGAGCCCTAAACATGTGCTGTAACATAGGGACCCGCCTGATCTACTGGAACTTCAACTGATTCCTTACCCCATCCTAGGCAACCCTATGCATGAGCAGAATCATACAAATCGGGCTGAACATAATCCGACATTTGACTGATTTCGCCTACCAAAAATGTTTTGCCTATTCTGTGAGCGTGCATTCATGTCAGATCGGGCACAATCGTTCGTGTTTCTTCGAGGCTCCGAGAAACCTGAACCAGTTCTCCCTTGGCCACGCCCCCTAGCATCCTGCTGGAAACGGAGAGCCGGACAATTACGCATCCAATGACCCAACTGTTTACAATATGCACATTGATTTTAAGATAAATGCGTACGACCATATGGAGTATTAGGGGGTGCTCGTCCACCTCTATCATAATTTCTATCAGGGCCCCTATCGTAACCTCTAGAAGGCGGACCATATACCTGGGCCAACATAACTTTAGTTTTTAACTCTTTTGATTTCTTGTCCTCTTTCCCTTTCGCCTCCGCTTCTTGGCGCTCGTAATATTGAGCCATCGTTAAAACAGAGGCCAGAGAGGAAGTAGTCCAAGAACTTTCGCTAGCTTTTAGGTGGTTGGCTATCCCTGGTAACAGATTCGTGACATATTTATCGAAAAACAAATGCCTGCCGGTATCATCTGTTAAAGACTGGCCACTAAAATCATGAAAAGCTTCTTCGAAACGTGTGAAAAAATCAGAAACCGATTCATCTGGCTTTTGTTTACACAATGCTAAGACAGTCCAATCAATCTTTTTAGGGGGGATGATCGTTTTAAGTTTAGTCAAAATGGCTGCAGGAAGATCTAATATTAACCGATGTGGTTTTTGTGCGGGCTCTCTGTCTGCATCTATGCGTTCTAAGTCCTTCCATTCGGCACCAAAAACAGCCGATCATCAATTTTACGAACGGTCCTCCACATATCTGGGGGCAAAATGAGACCGAAAAAAAATCTATATCACATAAAGTCATAGTACAGGAATTTAGAGCGCCCTCAACTTCTTCGTAAAAGGCGGCTGGGTTTTTATGAACGTCAGGCAATGCATTTTTAAGCGCCATTACATCTGCTCTATTCCAAGGGGTGTATACCCAATTATAAATAAAATATCCCTTGGCATCAACAGAATTTTTATCATCATTATCACCCGCTCCTTTAGGAGGAACATACAAAGGCGCGGCTTCCCACATAGGCCTCATGACAACTGGTATCATCTTATCTGTCACGAAGATAGGAGACTGCGCTTCTCCGGGCGGATTGGACTGTGGAACGTTGTCCGCAATCTTTTTCTGCTCCTTCAGATGGGTCGCCTCATCTCGTATTTTAAGCAGTCGTCTAATCACGTCTTCTACCTGGGGAAAAAACAAAAGTACCGTCATGTAACTGTTTACGATTAGTTGCGATATCAGCAGGTTCTAATACTAAAGAGCATTTTCGGAACATTTCTACAACTTCATCAGCAAATGACGCAGTGAAATATATCGGGTCCTTTTCTGTCCAATCCTTTATCATTTCAAAAAGATCAGAAGCAGAATCAGTGCTACGTAATGCTTTACGAGCAATCTGTCTGACGTGGGCCGCTCGTTCAGCAGACAACATGGATCGAGTGTCCCGCGTTTTCTGTTGTTCCGAATCAGAGTCCTCATCATCCCCTGCCGGAGCGGACGGAATGACATACGGAGGTGGAGGTCGATCTAATAACAAAAAATCATCTTGCGGTTTATTAAAGACAGGATAGAGAGGCTGACGGACAGGATATTGGCCAGATATCTGTAACCTACGTTCTTTATCCTCTCGCTCCTGCAGTTCTTTTGCTTCCTTCTTTCTCAATTCAAGCGCTTTTTCATACACACTCTTGCGCTGCTCTTTCTCAATCAACGCTTGCTCAGGCTTCTCTTGCTGCCGTACTTCTTTCTCCCACATTCGCAAACTCTCAAACATATCACGCCTAGACTTTCGCTCAAACAAACATCGTTCCACATACTCAACCTTACGCGCATCAAATGACCCATACAGTGGCCACCGTAACTCAGGATCCTTCTTAGTGTATTTGTGCCACAACGTTCTGTACATTATGGCAGAAAGACCAAATTTTATGTACATCTCTCTATTAGGTGTCCCCTCGGGGGAGCCGGCTGCGATTCCTCAAGTTGTAAACTGGTACCACCAAACAAGCAGCACATCTTTCGAAGTGCGCGAAGAACAGGCATGCTCAAAAATAGTGCAAAATATTCACTACTATAGGGAAAGAGCGCTTAAGGTACTTTCTTAGTACGTTGCGCTATACATATCAAAAGTGGAGGAAAAGTCCCCACATTGCCTGCCTATATAGGTTGCAACTCATACATCCATGTATCAACTCATATATCATATCAAACAAGAGCCAAAGTAGACAAGTCTATCCCAAATACAAATATGCCACGGTAAGCATTCCTAAAACTACCTTACCACTCAAGGGCATCCAAATTCCAAAACCTACAACAGGGCTCTTACCAATCATAGGCTGTCCAGATTCCAACTGCCAAGTTCTAAATTCTGCACGGCAGACCAGCAGAAGAGATCTCAGTCGAGGACCGGCGCCGCCTAGATGGTTGGATCGGAAAGTAAGGAAGAACCACCTCGGGTGCCGAGACCTGGGTCTCCTCTGGCAGCGATTTCGTCCTCAGTGACGTTCCGAACCTTCGTCAGGACCAATCCTTCGGGCATCCGAGTCGCCGATGAGCCCCACATTGGGCGCCAATTTGTCGTGCAGGCCTCAGCCAGACCCGCTAGTGCAAGGGGTTCGCCCTTCTGCGCACAGAGTTCTCAGACCCAAAGGAAAAGTTGGCACGGAAACTGGAAATACAAAACATAGAGTTTATTACACCTCATGAGGTGGTGCTAAAGGTCGGGCAGTACCCTTCGGCACTGTGAGAAGTAGCACAAAGGGCTACCGGACACAAGGCTTATTTATACCCACACAGGGGCTCAAGAGAAGGCGGTACAAAGCTTAAGAGCACATTTTATGTCCATACAAGGTAATATCGAGAAGCACAATCGATCAGTGGGAGGAGTTAACAGTCTTGGGGTCTCGGCTAACACATTCCAATCTATGGCTAACAAATAACAGATGTGGACCCTAACGGTCAGTAGCAAAGACTGAGATGCTATTAATAGCTTGTTGCCGGGCGGATTCAAAGGCCGTGAGCAGAAAGGTAGGACAACACACATGGTCAACACGAGGTAACATGTGGCAGACAAAATGGCTGCCGTGAATTCAAAATGGATGCCATCAAATGCTAAGATAACGGCAAAACTCAGATGTCTTTCGCTAACGCTCAACTTAATTGCTGTCAAATTACAACACATCTGTCCAAGATACTAAACATAAACGTATAGATGACCAAGGGGTTGACATAGACGCCTTTGCACATCTCAAAAAGCCTTTCATGGATTCCCAACCTCCTCATTCAGGGTTCCAAGACCCAGGTGCCTCGGGTCTTGCCCTCCTTTTGCCCTTACTTGCCGAACCCAAGGGATCCAGATGATTCACTTCGGACGGCGATGGGGATTTCAGTAGACCTCGGCATCCGTCTGGTGATGCTCTACCCATGGGGAATGATACCAAAGGGGCTAAGCCCCAAGACCCAAGCTCAGGCATCTTAAAACCCAGATGACTCTTTACATCTGCGTTCGGCTAAATGGTCCCCAGCTCCTAAAGTAGACCCTTCTATTGCTTGCCAGCTGTGAAAGCCATTGGATAAAGAGGTCAAGAGCTGCTTTAGAGCCAAATGCCCCAGATCTGCTTTGGAAGGTAAAGTAGCCCTTACCCCTGAGGTGGATTCCAAAATGGCTACTTTTTTAGCAAAATTTATGAGAGATCCGAAAAACTGAATAGATTGTTCTTGGCGATCATGCCAAGACAAAGTTTTGGATGTGGCGGACCCACTAGCAAAAATTCTAGACATGGCCAAGGATGCAAAAGCATCTGGCTCCTTGGTCTCCTCCGATGCTCTTTCTAGCTAGTCTCAAATGGCCATAATATTTTTGGGGAACCCAAATTGTCTGATATCCACAGAGCGCTGATGGTCCTCACTAATTAAAATCGACCCATAGGGGATCTGTGCATTTTGGAAACAGGGCCTGTAGCAGAGGGCAATGTATTTAGTGATCCATTTCTAGGGGAATTAGACCAGTTTGTGAACACCTTAATTTCTCAGGATAAAGCCCAGACTTTTATTAAACAAATGTTTACGCCCCATTTTTTTGTTGCTTGAGCCTTTCGTGGCAGGGGGCGCTCGACTGGCCGCACCTTTTACCAAGCCTCCTACAAAGGTATAAAATCTTGCAGAGGACAATGGCAAGATCCGTCTAAATCCTGCAATTTCTACCCCACCAGAACCTATCCCTGTCTTCAGGGTGCAAGAGGAAGGGGCAATGGCTTCTACAGTGCCCCACACGGTGCTTGTTCAAAGCTCCAAAGGGATCAAACTGGGGCAGGTTGGGGTTTTATTCCCACAACTGGGTGACTCTTACCATCAATGCATGGGTACTTCAAAAGATCAAAGGTTTCCAAATAGAGAACTATGACTCCCCGTACGAATATGGTAAAGCTAGGCCCCTTGTGGTAAATTTTAATTACCTATACTTAATTTATGCGGTAAAGTTCAATAAAATAGCTCAATCAAAATAAGAGACGCAGAGTCCGTGGCATCTGAGTTTTAAGGGGTTTTATTCCTTATAAAGGAATTGGTTCGAACCAGGCAAATCGACTTCCATCACCACGAAGGTTCAGGAAGGGATAGACAATACTTTATTGACAGCATATCATATATATAGGCAATGCATTACAGTGGTGATGGATGCAGAAGGCGTAACAGCTGAGAGAAGAGATAAGAACACGTGTACGTAACAGAAGGCGTGCACGAAGGCGTACACGGAGGTGTGTGCTAGAAACGTCACATAGAGGTGTCACAAATGGGTGGATCCATAAGAGAATCCTGCAGTGTCAGCAGAAACATGTGGCATAGATGCGCGCGCAGCAGCATGACGTGTGATTGACGTGAACTGGAGGGTGAAGGGGACTTGACATTTAGCCTCATATGAGGAGACAGAAGTCTGGAGTGTCAGAACAACCTAATCCCAAATCATATCTAATATCTTGTGTTTGGGGAACTGGATTATCTGGAAGGAAAGGTCTCTCAGGTAGAGGCTATTCTATACTGACTGCTAGTGCGTGTGTAAGCGTCTACGTGTCTACATGAGATGCGAGGAGGGCATGGGCCTACCATGGTAACGGGAGCAATGAATTACTTGCATGGAGACAGTGAGGCCGGGCCCTTTGCTCTGCAGCTGGGAAGGATGTTTACCTAAACTACTAGACAGGAATGTATTTTCGAGGAGCGGAGCAGATAACTTGAAGGCTGAATACAGTCTTGGCAGGCAAGCAGGCCAAGCCAGGCACCGCTAGCCGCGCAGGGAGTAAGACAAATGTCAGGGATACGGATGCAGGTCCAGGCTGTAGCATCCAGAGGCAGAAGGCAAGAAAAAGCTCAATGGCAGAAATCAGGGCCTAACTCGCCAGAGCTGAAAAACGTGAAAAAGTGCACCATATAAAGACGGTGGCACGGCATACTTAGGAACAGAATTATCGATCCATTCATGGTGGATCTGAAAGAGGACATGTTGACGTTGGACGCAAATGTATTTGCGTCTTCATAGCTGGTCTAGGAGGGAACATACATGTACTTGAAGCACATACATGGAGACGGTGGAGTTCACGTTAGGGGACACAATTGACCATAAAAATTCATATTACCTCATTCCCTCCTTGTCCCCTACGGACCCTTCATGATATTTCAATCTGCATTAAACTATTTATTTGTTCACGCAACACCAGTTGCTCTTCCTTTTTCTGTCTGGATTTAGAATGTGAACTGGAATGAGGAATACATGATGTGGCGCACAAGCCGCAAATCGCTGGCCCACATTGTAAACATAGGCAACAACTGAACACTATGAGAAGGGCTATTCCGAGGAAGGATAGGACTTTCCAACCCCAGGCTGACAACACGCTCCAGAACCAACCAGACCATGTCCATGTGCCGGGTTCCTGATGTAACTGACTTGCAATCTTGTGAAGACGTGTTATAGCCCTATATACTGATGGTGCGTTTTCTGGAATGAAAACACAGCAACTCGATCCGATGACTCTACAGGCTCCGCCCCTATCGGCCAGGATGACGTCAAGGACAAGACGATTTTGAAAAACAACAATCCGCATAGCAGACTGCTCCTCTGTTAAGTTACCTAGGGCGGAAGTAGTCTCATTCACTACTGCTTCGAGGGTTCTGGTCAAGTGACGTATTGATTTGCTATTGAAGATAGCACCTAAGTAGGGAAAAAAACCTTTATTGAAGTCTGTGTATTGCTCCCATGCCGTTTCAGTGTAGTCGACAATCGGGAGATCTCTCTGGGGTCTATTGTGTACTAGATGGGAGTTCCTATGATAATCAGGAGGGGCTAGAAAAACAGGTGGCAGAAGGAATGCAATGTAACAGGTGCCATCCCAATCTAGAGGTAAGCGTATATATGCTGTATGTCCACAAACGAAGTAGGAATGACGTTAAGCTTTAAATGTAGACTTGCCTTTATCACTGAATTCGATCACAGTAGTACATTTACTATGACCTAGATGTACTGAACCATTCTTTCTGACACATAATTCATCTTTGACTGGTAATACGGACATAGCGGGTAGAACTGGTTCGGTTTCGGATTCTACATTCAGGATCATGAGGTTAAGTGTAAAGTTACCTAATCCATATACTTCGTTTTCTAGATCAGTCCCTGTCCTTTTTGGAAGACCCTCCTTGTCAGGAAAACATACTTTGTGCAGAACTGTGTTCAAGTTTCCCCATACCCAGTTGCCCTGGTAAACTACGGAATCTGAATCTAGGGAATTTATCAAACTAAACCATGCACCACAGGTACCATTGTGTGTGAACGGGTACGGGAAGAGGGGCAGAACTCCCTTGTATTTCTGATAGGGAGGGAGTCGGCCACATATCCAACAATTTGTAGCGTTGCTGGTTTGAAGAGAATGATGTAACATACTGATGAATGTATTGTTGCGCAGCGCAAGGCGGTATGACAACTCATGCGGAGGTAATTCACTGAAAGTGTGCTCGATAGTGTCATTAGCAGAAGAATGTGCACGTTTGAAAATAGGATAATATATATGTAGCAGTATACTTGTAGCAATAATCATAAGACACAGGAAAAACATAATCAATAATGTCACAATGCAGTGACTACGAAGTGATTTACAATATTCACGTTTCTTGAGCTGGTTCTGTCTATCTCTCTCTCTATTGGGGTCTAGGGGATACATGTCAGAGACTAATTTAACCGATTCACCTAGGGGAGGACTTAAACAATTAAACTGTCTGACTTGCTAGACCTCAGCTTTAATTTATATTCCTGCGAAGGAGTTTTCTCTGCCAGGGGAAGTTTAGAGTCACTAGAATCTGGGCAGTCCTTAGAAAGGGAGGAAGAGTCAGTCTGTGGAGAAGGGCAGGGCTGAGAGTTCAAATCTGGCGGCAGTCCATGAAACTTCTTGACGTGGCTCGAGGGAAGCCAGCCCTTGCGGCCCTCCACCTTGATTGCAGTCCTTGTGGTCAAGAGTACTAGTTTCGGCGTTTGCCAACGGGGCTCCAGCGGACTCCTCCTGTCGAAGTTTCTAATAAATACCAGGTCCCCTGGTACGACTTCATGTGGCTTCACCTCGGTGTTGTCGGGAAAGGCTGCAGCGACCTGTGAACGACATGATTGTAGTGCAGACATCAAGGAAGCAAGGTAATCTGTCAGCATAGTACAGTCAACATCGTTAATTTTACGAGGCAAAGGCGTCCCCCACATATTCGTGGCCTACCAAAGACCACCTCGTACGGGGATAGCCCTGATCTAGAGTGTGCAACCATTCTCATAAAAAAGAGGGCAACTGGTAAGGCTACTATCCAGTCGACACCTTTCTCTCTACAGATCTTGGCAAGACGTATTTTCAGGGTCTGATTATGGCGCTCCACGAGACCTGCTGCCTCGGGGTGTCGTACACAGTGGAATTTCCATTGATAGCCTAGCAGGAGTGATACCTGCTTCATAAGCTCGGACGAGAATGGCTGACCGTTATCTGAGTATACGATACGGGGCAAACCATACCGTGGGAAGAATTCGCGAACCAGCTGCTTGGCAGTGGTCGGAGCAGTGTAATCTGGGACTGGATATGCTTCTGTCCAACGGGAAAGTGCACATACAACTACGAGGACATATTTGAATCCTCGACAACGTTCCATCTGGATATAATCCATCTGGAGGACTTCAAAAGGGTGATCGGGAGGATGAAATCCACCTTGCTCTACGGGAATGCTTTTACCTGGGTTGAACTGACAACAAATCATGCAAGTACGCACTTTCTGTTTGGCTGCTGCTCGTAAATGTCTATTGAACCAAAGGTTTTGAATACTGTCTAACATGGCCTTTTCACCTAAATGTGCTGGACTATGTACTGTATTAATGATAACTTGAACCATAGAATCGGGGAGAAACCATGTAGATTTTCCCTTCGTCATCCATCCCTGGTCTGTCTGGATCCCTCCTAGTTCAGTCCATTTCTTTATTTCATCTGGTGTAGCATGTGTCTGTATGTCAATTACATCTAGGGCGGGGTCCTTAACTGTCATGCAATGTGTCGGTGTCGAGACTATTGTCTTTGTCATATCAGTTGCGTGAGTACGAGTCTGAGCTGTATGCTTGGCTGTGCGATCTGCCAGGTCATTACCCTGTGAAATGGTATCTGTGACTTTCGTATGTGCCTTGCACTTCATGATGGATATAGCTGTAGGCAGATGTATGGCGTCTAGTAGAGCTTGAATGAGGGGACCGTGTTGAATTTTGGCACCATGAGAGGTCAAGAAACCTCTCTCTCGCCAGAGTACACCAAAATCGTGTACAACTCCGAATGCATAACGTGAATCTGTGTATATGTTAACTCTCTTATTCTTGGCTTGAATACAGGCTTGTGTCAGAGCGATGAGCTCTGCTGCTTGAGCTGACAGGGTGTCAATACAATTCGTTTCTATAACTTCAGTTTCTGTGGTGACTGCGTAGGCGGCCACTAACTCTCCTGTACTTGTTCTCATGCATGAACCATCCACATGAAGTGTCAGGTCTGGGTCTGGTAATGGAGTGTCTGTCAAGTCTTGTCTGGGTTTCGTCGTAATAGTAATGATTTCAATACAATCATGTGCCAAAGGGTCTGTCATATTTAATGGCAAAAGTGTAGCTGGATTCAATGTGTTACAGCGTCTGATTTCTATGTGTGGCTGAAACAATGTCAATTCATAACCTGTCAGTCGTGCTATAGTCAAGTGTTGGGTTTGTGTTCGGTTTAATAGAACTTCCACGGAATGTGGAACTTGCACTGTCAATTGATGTCCTAACACTATGGAATCGCTTTGTCTGATTGCTAGAGCTGTTGCTGCTACTGATTTCAAGCACGCAGGCAGAGCCTGGGCTACTGGATCCAGTGTACTAGAAAAGTAAGCACACGGTTTGTGTGAACCTGCCTGTTCTTGGGTGAGTACTGACAATGCAGTACCTTCACGTTCTGTAACAAAAAGTGTAAAAGGCTTACTGTAACATGGTGTTGCTAAAACAGGTGCTTGGCATAAGACTTTCTTTAAGTCTTTAAAAGCTTGTGTATGTTCTTGAGTCCAAGGGAGGACAGTCGATGTCGCTGCCTCCTGGGTTGTCAACTGTATGAGTGGCTTTGCTAGAAATGCATACTGGGGAATCCATTGTCTGCAGTATGAAGTGAGGCCTATAAAGGCCTGCACCTCCTTTTGTGTCTTGGGTTGTGACATGTTTACTATTAACTGGATACGGTCAGGTGTGAGCTGTCTCCCCCCTTTGGACAGCAAGTGCCCAAGGTACACAACTTGCTGAACACAGAATTGCAGCTTCGAAGGGGACACCTTGTGCCCCTTGTCGGCCAGAAAATGCAAAACCGTCAGTGAAGCTCGTTCACATTCAGGCTCGCTCCGGGCGGTGATCAGTAGATCATCGACATACTGAAGTAGGGCAGTGTCGACAGGCATGTGAATGCTGTCCAGTTGTCTTTTCAGTGCTTGGCTATAGATGCTGGGGCTTTCTGTGAATCCTTGAGGTGCGCGTGCAAATTTGAAGCTTCGTCCATTTAAACAGAATCCGAACAGATATTGGCTTTCCGGATCGATTGGGACACTAAAGAAGGCGTTCTTGAGGTCAATTACAGTAAAGAACGTTGCTTCTGAATCAATAGCTGTCAATAATGAAGAGATATCTGGGACCACGGGGTATTGTGGTACAATGCATTTATTCAATTCTCGCAAATCGATAACTAATCGATAAACTGGGGGTGCATTTGGATCGGTGCGTTTAAGAATCGGAATGATAGGTGAATTACAAAGATTGGAGTCGGTTTCCACAACCACTCCTTGTACAATAAGCTCGTCAATGATTTTCAGTAAAGCCACTACAGCATCTGGGGGTAATTTGTATTGTCGAATGCGTGGTAGTACTACTCCTGGCTTGAGTGTAACTCGATATGGTGTAATGTGCATATAACCTACATCAGTGGGGCCTTGTGCCCATAAATGTGCAGGTATATTCTGTAATCTGGGATCAATATCTCTCAACACGTAGTGACCCTTAAAGTCACGCAAAAATAATCTTACTCCTTCCGGAGAACAGCAAATAACAGCTCCTAGAGCTTTCAGTGTCTTTATGCCTAACAAGTTTTCTGGACATGATTTCGTAAGTAATAAATCTGTAGTACGTGTCAATGGACCAACTGCAAGAGGAAGTGGTTGCGATACTTCATTAACAATAGGCTTTCCTGAAAATCCAAGGGAAACATTTTGTGAGCCTGAGAGGGGTGCCCCTGGAACCTCGTCGTGACTTATCGTTGTTCGACTTGTCAATTAAAAACTTTCTGTCTTTCCCTAATACTTGACTATGTACATAAGGACCCTCTTGATCTACAGGAACCTCAATAAGAGGCAAGCCAACCTCCCTCTCTAGGCTGTTTCATGTGTATCGTTGATAATCTGGATAATCATTTTGCGCATACTGGTACATCTGTTGTGTCGTGTTTTGTGTTGCGGCAAAGGGCTGTGGCTGTGGTACTGCTACGGCCTGTACTGTCTGTTGTGAGGTATGCATAGGCTGTACATTCTGTGGTACTAGTTGCTGGGTCTGATCTTGTCTAGGTGGACGCGGTCTCTCTTTAGTTTTACCTGTAGCGATATTGTGTTTCAAAACTGCACACTCGTTTATATAGTGACCTGGCTGTTTACAGTAGTTACATGTCCCTTTAACAGGAGCTGCCGAATTACTGGATTGTGTTGAACCATTTTTATTACCACTAGATGGGACTGACTGAGCAACTAGCATTTTCATTTTCGTGTCTTTCATACGTCTTTGTTCGTGCTCATGTTTTTCTCTAATTCTATTCTGGTGATACTGTAACATCTGTAACATTTGTGACGGGGTATTTGCTTGCCATGTGCTCTCGACTTTCAGTACTCTGTTCTTAACCTGGGGCAAGGAATTCTCGACTAATTTTGTAACAAAAAGGTGTGGATATGACTCGCTGCTTGCTTTCAGGCCACTATTAATACCAAAACATTTCTCAAATCGGGAATCAAAATCACTAGTATCTTCATCGGGTTTCTGTTTACAGGCTGAGATTGCACCCCAGTCCTCCTTTTTCGTTGCTAATAAACGTGGCAATACTTGTACTAACAATCCTGGTAACGCTTTAGTTTTGTCCCCAAGCCCTAGGCCTGGAGTTCTAGTGTTTTCTTCATTTTCTAATGCAGCCCAATCAATCTTTTGCTCTCCCACCTCCCATTCTTTTTCTTTTAGTTTCTCGTAAATACCGGCAGGCAGTAATACTTTTAATATTTTCATAATGTCAGGATATGTATAATCACCCATGAGTAACATGTCTTTTATTTCACGGTGAAAACCTGCTGGATCTTTGTCATGGCTAGGCACTAACTTCTTCATTTCTAATAGTTCTATTTTAGTTATGGGCGTGTACACAAACACGCGTCTAAAAGTATTATCTTCATTCCTGACTGGGTGCACTTCTCGTAAGGGATTCTGTCTGTCTATGTAATACATTTTTCTTTCCACGGGTGGAGCTGGAACAGACTGCGGACACAGAAAAGCACTATATCTGTGCCGATGTTCTAGAATTACTTTAATTAAATCGGTACCTAGGCCTCTCCATTTATTCATGAGTAGTTCTATTAATATATCAGGTAGGGGACCAGGATCAGAGTGTTGGCTTTTATACAATAGAAGGAGGTGCTGTATCATGTACATACCAGCTAGTCGTTGTTCGTCTGGGGAAAGGCTCAAAAACGTTTGTGCTAACGCATCATCACTATATTTATCGGAATTTTCAGCCCATTGTACTGCTGACCTGGCTAATTCTTGTTCATCCATGGAATCGAGTACATGGTACCCCATTCGTTCTTGAAGTATTCTATCGGTAGCCTGAAACAGATGTTCAGGGGTCTTCGGATTTGACATAGCTGATTGGAAAAGTCTCTTACTTTCTGGACGTACCGGACGTATTGAATTATTAAAGGGTCTTCCCTTACCTACATATGCTATCATTTCTCTAGCGGGTAATTGTAGTGTTCCTGTTGTCGTTTCTGGTAGTTCCTCCTCCTCCGAGGATTCATTCTTGTCTGTATCTATTTCTCTTTCCGGCTGTCTTCTTTCGTGTATTTTTATTACTGCGTTTCTGATCCTTCGATACATGTTTTCTATACTACTCTGTTTATCATGTTTTCCGTCTGCTATATTCTGACCCCATTTGTTAAGTGCTTTCATCTCTTCCGCGTCTACACCAGGCCTATCTTGGTTTCTTATCAAGCAGTTTATGAAAAAACGTAATATCATCTTTTGAGTGTCAACTTTCTGGTATGCCATGGCGTTGCCAATACTTTCAGGACCTTCCCCTGTTTGGATAAAGTGGTATATTCTGTCTAGATGACCAATCATCTCTGGAAGTATCATTAAATAGTTTGCGACTCGTCTTAGTCGTACTGATGCTAGCATCATTCTGTCGTCTTTACCGGGTACTGGATCATATCTACAGTCTGTAAGAGGCTCATTGAGTATATCGTAATTCGCTGATTGGGGTGTACGTTGTTGTGCTAAATCCCTATAAGTCAATCGATGTGTTTGTGGCGGCGTTTGAAAACCTCCTGTCGCACCTCCTGAGGTGCCAGGCAAAAAGGGATTCAATGGGTGCATGCCAGGAATAATGGGTGCAGGAAGGGGTGGGGGAACAGGCACAGGATGTGGAACGGGAGGAGGAGTCTGTTGTTGCGGAAGTAGGTGTAGATTATCTCGGGGTGGAGTGCCGTCAACGGGTGGTGTGTGTGGCGGCGGAACATTGATATATTCGGGAGCTACATCGTCTAAATAGGAAGAAAGGAAAATGTCCTTTGCGGTCTTGTGACGTAATTTAGTCGGAACTAATGGAGGTGGCAGATCTTTCGGTATTTCCGGGGTCGCTTTAGGCAGGCCCTCGGCCAGGACCGGATACAGTCCTGTCATAATGGCATTACTCTTTCTCTCGTGTTGTTCTATTCTAACTCGTTCTCCTTCTTCTAGTAATTCTTTTTCTTTGGCTTTTTCGGAATCCTCTTTGCTTTTCTCTGTTTTTCTGAGTGCTTTCTCTGTGCGTCTATGCGATTCTTTACGCCATAATTCAATGGCATCTTTCTGTGACTGTCAGGCTTTCTTTTTCCATAATGCTTCTTCTACTCTCATGATGCACTCGGCATCCCATGTCCCCGTAACGGGCCATCTCTGATTCTCTGCTAAATCTTTGGTGTAATCCACCCACAAGTCAAGGAATAATACGGCATCTAGGCCGTGCTTATGGTACATAAAATATCCGGGAGTGTCCCTGGGTGGGATGGGAACAGCTTCCTCAAGTATCCCTTACCTAGTTCTTATTTGTCTTAGTTTAGAGAATAAAGGCATCTTGAACCTTGCTACTCGATACTTACTCGAACTTGAACATAAGCTAATACAATAAACACAGTAATGAAGATCGAACAGTCACTCATACCACGATATTAAGACACATTTAAACATTTTCGAAAACGGACAATAATAACTAGACAACTGCATACTGGATATACTGCTAAACAGTACAGATACACCGCTAAAACAGTGCAGACCGGATATACTGCTAAACAGTACAGATACACCGCTAAAACAGTGCAGACCGGGTCTGTGTACCCAAACCCGTCTAGACCGGCACAAATTAATGCGCTCGTCTAGATGCGTCCCCAGCAACGGTACTCACCGGGAAGCACGGAACGGAAGGCCTCGGAAACTCGACACTGGACTGGACCGGACTCGACTCGACTCGTGACGTAGATACTTCGGAACTTCGGAAACTGGTGGGCCTCTGACTACCTCGGACCTTGGTCTCTCAGTCTCAGCTGGGCTCTGGTCGGGATCCTCCGCACTCCTCACCGCCTCGTCTGGGTGTCGATCGCAGCCTCAGTCACCTCCGTTGGCCTGAGGGAGGTACAGGAAATCCTGCGGGTACGCGTTGTTGTCCGTCACGGCTGTGGCAGGGGACCGGGCCTGCAACGCACCGCCGGCGCGTAAGGTGGGGGAGGGGTCCCTATTCGGGCGCCAATTATGTGGTAAATTTTAATTACCTATACTTAATTTATGCGGTAAAGTTCAATAAAATAGCTCAATCAAAATAAGAGACGCAGAGTCCGTGGCATCTGAGTTTTAAGGGGTTTTATTCCTTATAAAGGAATTGGTTCGAACCAGGCAAATCGACTTCCATCACCACGAAGGTTCAGGAAGGGATAGACAATACTTTATTGACAGCATATCATATATATAGGCAATGCATTACAGTGGTGATGGATGCAGAAGGCGTAACAGCTGAGAGAAGAGATAAGAACACGTGTACGTAACAGAAGGCGTGCACGAAGGCGTACACGGAGGTGTGTGCTAGAAACGTCACATAGAGGTGTCACAAATGGGTGGATCCATAAGAGAATCCTGCAGTGTCAGCAGAAACATGTGGCATAGATGCGCGCGCAGCAGCATGACGTGTGATTGACGTGAACTGGAGGGTGAAGGGGACTTGACATTTAGCCTCATATGAGGAGACAGAAGTCTGGAGTGTCAGAACAACCTAATCCCAAATCATATCTAATATCTTGTGTTTGGGGAACTGGATTATCTGGAAGGAAAGGTCTCTCAGGTAGAGGCTATTCTATACTGACTGCTAGTGCGTGTGTAAGCGTCTACGTGTCTACATGAGATGCGAGGAGGGCATGGGCCTACCATGGTAACGGGAGCAATGAATTACTTGCATGGAGACAGTGAGGCCGGGCCCTTTGCTCTGCAGCTGGGAAGGATATTTACCTAAACTACTAGACAGGAATGTATTTTCGAGGAGCGGAGCAGATAACTTGAAGGCTGAATACAGTCTTGGCAGACAAGCAGGCCGAGCCAGGCACCGCTAGCCGCGCAGGGAGTAGGACAAAGGTCAGGGATACGGATGCAGGTCCAGGCTGTAGCATCCAGAGGCAGAAGGCAAGAAAAAGCTCGATGGCAGAAATCAGGGCCTAACTCGCCAGAGCCGAAAAACGTGAAAAAGTGCACCATATAAAGACGGTGGCACGGCATACTTAGGAACAGAATTATCGATCCATTCATGGTGGATCTGAAAGAGGACATGTTGACGTTGGACGCAAATGTATTTGCGTCTTCATAGCTGGTCTAGGAGGGAACATACATGTACTTGAAGCACATACATGGAGACGGTGGGGTTCACGTTAGGGGACACAATTGACCATAAAAATTCATATTACCTCACCCTGGTTTTCTTTCCCAACCAGTTGGCATTGTTGGATTGTGAGGTTGTCCAACTTTTAGAGAAAGGTGCGATTGTGCCCACAACTCTACACCCCAATGGGTTCCTCATCAAACTTTTTCTTGTGGAAAAAAGGGCAGGAGCCAACACCCTGTCATCTACGTAAGGGAATTTGATGAGTGGTTGGTCTATCGCCATTTCAACATGGAGGATATCCATCTTCTCAGGGATTTGCTACAAGCTCAAGATTGGATATTCCAATTGGACCTCAGTGATGCCAATCTTACAATCCCCATTTTTCCTCCACATACGATTTCTGCAATTTCAATGAAGGTCTCAGATATTCAAGTTCACCTCCCTTCCTTTCGGTCCACTTCCGGTATTTGGTGCTTTACCAAGGTGATGAAACCGATAGCTGAGCACTTGAGAACTCAGAGCGTTGGATTGATAGTCTATCTAGACTATCAATCCTTGCCTCCGGTCCTGATATAGATTGAAAAATTTCCTAACTATCGTACTGGAAAGTTTTGGTTCTATTAAGGATTCGGAGGTGAGGTTTAGCCCACCCTCTTCTAAAATATCTGTTACTCCTACCCGATATGAATTACAGTTGAAGGATAACTATGTTCCTAATAATGATGTATAGTTATCATGAAGATGATTTTGAGATCGCTCGTCTTGTGATATACTTGCATAATGTTTTATCAGCTGTTTTCTCATACTTCAGTATAACATAATTAGGTCATCTAGAACTTTAAATTACTCATTTGTTTTCTTAGGGACGGATTTGAATAAACAGGAGTGATACTGGATTGGCTGTGGTCGCAGGAAGATGAAGGAGGATAGAACGTCCCGAGGAATGTTGGGAGGGCTGTCTCTACTTTGATAGGATGAAATGTTTTGCCTTTCTTTTGTTTCCCAAGGGCTCATGGGAAATGTAGTTCAATATTGATACAAACTTTTAATGGTTGCTGGTTAATAAAAGTGAAGAAAGTTGAAGCCTAATCCTCACCTCAGAGTCCTTAATGCAATTGAAATGTTCTATTACGATAGCTAGGAAAAGTTCTGTTCCCCCCATCAACATTTTACCCCACATAGTTTGTCTGTCAAACAAGTCAAAAGCAGTAGTTAAGTCTGTGTAGGCTACGTACAATGGAACCTTCCTTTGCATAGAGTTTTTTTCTACCAATACATTCAAACAGGAACACCCATTTGCAGTTACATGATTCTTTCTTTTGAGTTTTTGGCAGTATTTACAATTTCTAAAACCAATCCTCCAGGCTGCTTAATGTGTTTAGCAATGATCTTGCCAGAAACGTACATCTGTGCAGTCATTCTATAATTGTTCAGTTTGGTGTCTATCATTATGTTTTTTTAAATATAGGACTGTAAATTGTTTCTCTCCACAATTTGAAAATTGTATTGTATTTAAAGACCGCTTTGAATGCGCGTTTCAAGCAGTTGCCCAGAATTCCATATGCAGCTTAATTTTACTTGCCTAGATTCCATCAGACCATTGTCCTAGAAGATTTAGTCGATCTTGTAAGGTTATTCATTTGGAATTTAATATGTTGTGGTAAGGCACTGTACTGGTATAGCTCGGTATATGGAAAACACAATATCGAATGGTCATAGTACTGTTACCATAATATCGAGGGGCAAAATATTGAAAAGTAAGTTTGTATAGAATCCTGTACCTAACTCAACATATCTATCTTCAGGGTATGGATACTAGGGTGAAGAATAGTAAAATCATATCTCACTCTGTGTACTTACCTCGTCGATATTTTGTCCCTTGATATTTTGTTCACGATATTGTGTTCTCCATATTTCTTGCCACAATCCGCTGTACTCTAGTGAGATACTTTGCTCAATCTTTTCCAATGTTGTTAAGTAGTCTTGGGTTTGATTGACACCTTTTTGGGTACCGCCATTAAGTTTGTAAATAAATGTGTACATATTGGTTATACAAACAGCCCAATCATTTAATGACACTGGTGGTGCTGTTATTCTTTTTCTAGTACTTCGAGTGTTATCAATTAGTTCCCAAAGCTTTTTGGTCCTTTCTTCATCACAATTATGTCTGTCCAAAATTTTTTTTTTTTTTCTTGAATAAGGCCTGATTTCGAGTTTGGCGGATAGGGTACCTGAGTCCTCGCCGCTGAACCCCCGCCTCGGGTTCCAGACTACTGCCCGCCCTGGTGTGTGCCGTGACTGCCCCACATACCGTGATGCTGTAACTGTGCCATCCTTACTCTACTGTTAATTCTGTGAATTGTTGTGTTGTTCAATTGTTGTGTTATTATACTTTCTGAACTTCGCATCATCTTTTATTGTGACTTTTTGTAACCGATAGCGCATTCCCCTTTCCCGCCCCTGCTGATCCACGGCCCGTCCACCTGGCCCTCGCCCGTTTCCCGCCTCCCAGCTGAGTGTCCCTCACCTCCCCTACATACTGCCGACCGCTACGCGGTCGCGCGCAGCGGGTGCGCCGATGGCATGCCGAAGGTGCACTAAAGGCGAGCCCGCCTGCGCTGGTCCGTGACCCGACCAGCGCCAGGATCCCTGATCCTCCGCACCGCCAACACTACGACCCAGCACAACTCTGCGAACTCAATCTAGGCCGCAAAAACAACTGCAAGCTAACCTCACCGACCAACACCTACGGACCCTTCAGCTGTCACCGCTGCCGACAAACCTACAGTACCGCCAGTAACTCGGACAGAGCACACCCCGATCACAATACCACAACAGAACCAAAGATCCTGCCGTGCATCCTCTTCAACGTCTGATCCCAACACAAGCACGCCACCAAGATCTGGGACTTCCTGGGACCTCCTCCACAGCACCACCCTGGACGTAGCATTTTTCACTGAAATCTGGACCAACACCAAATCGGGACCCGACATCGCGATCACCATTCCACAAGGATCACTAGAAAAGACCGACACGACCGCCGAGAGGAGGAATCACCATCGTCTACAAATCCACCCTTCGACTGAGCACTCTACCCGACAAGCCCACAGACATGATGGAACATCTACACTTCAAGATACAGACCAACCCCACCACCACCCTCCGAGGAACGCTCTCTACTGCTTCCCTGGACCCCGCTGATCACTTCACCAACTCCATCACGGACATCATCTCCTCGCATGCCATCGCATCCACCAACTACACACTACTACTGGGAGACCTCAACTTCCACGTCGACAACCTACTGGACCCCAACACCACATCCCTCCTGGGCAACCTCCACATCGGACTCCGCAAATTCGTGACTGAACCAACGCACTCAGCAGGACACACCCTCGACCCCCTCTTCACAACAGGAAACACCATCACCTTCAGCCACACCACTGAACTCCCTTGGACCGACCGCCGATGCGTCCACTTGTCCTTCAGTACAACCACCAGCCACAGACACCAGCAGCTGCTCCCACGTCATGTCATGCCTGTGCCTGCGCTCACCGGAGATCCGATGCCCAGTTGACCAACACGCCCGATTACCTCACCTAATCCATTTCATGTTTACATGCGCTGCAGATTGTTTGTTTCCGACCTCGGCCGCCGCTCTTCAAGTCGGGGTTGGCAATGGTTGGCAAATTGTGGTTGATAGGCGGTGAACGCATGTGCAAAGAGTAACGCATGCGCAATAGCCTGTTTGTGTTATTTAATCCTGCCCAAGACGCACAGGAAACGCTTCGCGTTTAGCCAGCTTGTTGGATCTCGTTCCGGGTCACGGTGACGGGCGTCCGAGGAGTTAGTGTTTGGAGCCCGTGTTTCCTAGTATCCTGCGTTTCCTGCTTGTCCGTCGTGTGAGTTCAAGAAGCGGTTTAGCTTCTCGTGGGCTATCTTTTGTTTCCGTTTCTTGTTTCTTTATTTTTCTACATTGCAAGCGAGTCTCTCCTCGCTTGCATGGTATGCTTATCGCCCTCTTATTTTCTTCCCGTTGTGGAGTTTTCACACTTGTGATATATACCTTGTGAATAGCACAAGGCATACTCTCCTGCTGCCCTTTGGTATTGGTCCCGATTGATATAAAGCTGGTTACAGTACATCCTAGGTGAGCTCTTAGAAGAAGCTGTAAATTCCTCTAGGCCTTGATGACACGCTAGGCATAGAAGAGGAGGATTCGAGAAAGGGGATTCCGGCCTTGGCTCTGCCCCCTATTAAAAAGTGGTCACAAGTGGCGTTGCAGATCAACGCACTCAACTTGGAATTTGATCTGAGGGCGGTCAATGGGAGGTCCAAATCTGATCTGAAGGGTGCACACACTTACAACAGGCCCAACCATACGTCCAGAATAGATTATATTCTTCTCAACGTATGTTTATGGACTACTCTGAGTGACATGGAGATTATTCAGAGTATTGAGAGTGACCACAATCTTCTCTCTCTTGTCTTGTCTCCTGAGTGGCTTAGGGGTAAGGCTGGGTTACAACAACTTCCGTTGGCACCCAGCTCGCAGACAACCAGTGTATCTAATTGTGGGAGGCGGTTGAAATGGCCAAAGCTTGCCCTGTCTAGTGAGAAAATCTTAGCCATAGGGGCTCTGCTGGCTGAAGCCCAGAGTAATCTGGGCTCATTGTTCAATGCACCTAAGGAGGCCACGCAGGTTTTTTGTGACCTAATTGGGGCCCTAAGTAAGCTCTTCATCTCTCCTAGCAGTGCCTCTGGTATAACTAACAGGAACAAACCCTTGACTAGACAGGGATGGTTTACGACCAAATGTAGGACCACGAAAAAAGCCTTGATAGGGGCAGTTAAATCTAAGTCCCTACTAGCAATTAGAACAGCAAGGAAGGACTACTCTCTCACCTTAAAGGCAGCGAAAAGGGAGTGGGAGGAGAAGTTTTGGGAAGATCTTTTGGCAGCAAGCAAGGGAAAGGATGCAAGGGGTTTCTGGAGTTTGATTAGAAATAGGAATAGGCCAGATGTGTCGCTGGTTACGTGTAACATCCCCGCCCAGCTCTGGTATAACCACTTCGAGAACCTGTACTCTCAACCTGAAGGGGACCTTAGTGAGTCCTTTTCCTTGGAGGATGACATAATTGCTAGTGGCATTGATGACTTTACTGAGAGGGAGGTGGAGGCTGTCATTAAGTCTCTGGTCCCATTAAAAGCAGCTGGGCCGGATGGGATACCAGGTGACTTGCTTCGTGCTAATCCTAAGGAATGGGGACAACTGGTCGCTACGTTATTAAATGCAATCATGAAGGGCGCACTGGTACCTGATTCCTGGAAGGGTGCGGAGGTTGTCCCGATATTCAAAAAGGGGTGTCGGGACAACCCCACTAACTACAAGCCCATCAGTCTCATCGACTCTTCCCAAAAGGTGGCAGGGAAGGTGATTTTGGGGAGGGTCCTCCAATGGGCTGATGACCACAAGATACTGTCTGACTTTCAGGCGGGATTCCGTTCAGGTACTGGGACGATTGAACAGGCCTTCAGGCTGATGCTCCTGTCCTGGAAGGTGGTGGTGCTGGGCAAGGGCAGTCTTTATTTGGCCTTCATTGACCTGAAGACTGCCTTTGACCTAGTACCTAGGGAGGAGCTATGGAGGGTTTTGCAGGGGCTGGGGCTGCCCCCCTATATCCTGCTTCTTCTGATTAAACTTCATTCAGACAACTATGCACAGGTGCGGTGGGGCACGAATGGGGAGAAAACCAACAGGATTCCGGTGTGTAGGGGTGTCCGCCAGGGATGTGTGTTGGCTCCCACACTATTTTCATTGTATGTGAATGGTGTGGTAGAGCACCTGCTTAAAGAACCAGCAGATGCTCCATCCCTGGCAGGCACTCGGATCCACACCCTGCTCTTTTTCCAACGACACCCTACTCATTGCAAAGACACCTCAGGGCCTCCTAAAGCTCCTCATCTGCTTCCAGGAGTTCTGTTCCCTTAGGGGCCTGACGATCAACGTAGATAAGACCAAATTCCTTACCATGAACCCTCCCAAAAAGCTTGGGCCCCCTCCGGTTCTAAATACCGTTCACCTGGAGAGGGTCTGTGAGTTCGACTATTTGGGGATTCGCCTTAGCAGTTCTATGAGCTGGACCCAACACATTCAAAAGATGCTGCTCAACCACAAAAGGGTGACTGGCGTCCTACTCAGGGAACATCGCTCATCCCCCAAACACTGTAGCTCCCCGGTTATAGACATATATAAAGCCAGAGGGGTTGCTGCCGCCCTGTATGGGGCGGAGTTGTGGGGCACCACAAACCTTGAGGTACTAGCCAAGGCAGAAAGCAAATTCTTGAAAGAACTTTTGGCTCTTCCACTGAGCACTCCCACAGTCCCAGTGCTTCTCGACTTGGGCTGCAGACCAATTGCAGACCAGGCGCGACTGCGGCCCTTGCTTTTGTGGGCCCACTTGTGGAGGGTCCCCGAACTAGCCTCATATGCAGCAGGTCTGTCTGAGGTGATTGCAATGGAGGGATGGCATCGAATAAAATGGCTAAGGGACGTTAAGAGCCTACTGGGGGACTTGGGTTTGGAAGACTCTTGGGTTACTGGTTTTGCTCCTCCCAAAGCCACCCTGAAAAAACTATATTGGGACTGGATATCTTCCAAACTCATTCGCAATCCTCGTCATTGCAATGCGACCGCAGCATTCCTAAGAATTAAAGATGTGGCTGCATATGAGCCTTATCTGGACCTAATCTCCATCCCATTGGACAGGGCTCTCTATTTCAAGCTCAGAGTGGGCACCTTACCTTTAGGCAACCTGGTGTCCAGGTGGAGATCATCTTCCCAGTCTTCGTCCTTCTGTGCTATGTGCTCGACACGGGTGGAGACGGTGGCACATTTTTTCTTTGAATGTCCGAACTATTGTGCTCCAAGGAGGCGCTGGCTTATACCATTGTGCAGGCTCTTAGGTACACGACAGCACTTGGTGGCCCTCCGCATTTTATTGACTGATACATCCCCCTCCATTGTCTGTGGTGTTTCAAAGTTTTTAAAATGGGCATGGGTGATTTGTTCTAAAAGGCTTTCCATTTCAATTTAATTCTCTTTTTAACTATTTATTGTATTAATCTTGATTATTTTATTCTTTTTAAAAACCATAATTGCATTCTATTATAGGCCTTGAGAACGTATTTTCAATGTATGTACTGCTTTTAAGATATTTATGTATCGAAATAAAGAATATCACTCACTCACTCACTCACCTTTGTGAATTTTGAATAAAAATGTAAAGCCCTGAGGAGCAGGACGTACCTACGCTACTCCTGAAAGGAGGCAAACACTTTTTTTTCTAAAGAAAGTCAGATTTGTACCACAAGGTACTCCCTCCCCAATTCATGCTACCAGACTCTGGACCCTCAAATTGGGGGAAGCATCAACCTCTTCATCAGTCGCCAGAAATCATTGGGTGCGATTGGACACAGCATTATATTTTAAACCTCAAGTTAATACACTAATGCCAATTGTTTCGATCTTCTAAAATCATTGAAAAAGTTTTTAATATAGCTCCCTTTGGTTACTCGGAAAGGGATTGCTAATGTCTTCATTGCCTTTAGATTAGATTATGCCAATTTTGGTAGCGTCTCAAGAATTGCTGCCCGGTTTGTGTTAATTATTCCGAAAAGACACTCTATCAGATCAGGCAAAAAGCAACTGCATTGGCTCCCAATCAAGTCTAGAATTAAGTTCAAATCACTTTTGATCACCTACAAACCTTATTATCAGACTGGCCTTCTGTATATCCAGAACAGGTTAACAAAATGCTCCCCTCCAAGGGCACCGCATTCTGCATATCACTATTTGCTTCACCTTCCTAAAGTACGGAAAGCAAACTCCACTGGAACATCCTTTTCCTTTCTAGCACCAAGTCTTTGGAACTATTTCCCACTATATCTCCGTACTATTCCCAGTGAAAGCATGTCTAAGGTTCAATTGGAGACCTTTTTGGTTTGGGAACTGTAGATTCACTCTCATGCTCTTCTTTTTTTAGCGCCAGGATACTTCTTATGAAGCAGCAGCTACCCTTTATAAATGTCATTTCATTCATTCCTTCAAGGTTGGTGAACCTTTGTGGTTCAAGAACTTATATGCAAACTTGAGTCATTTGTTTACATTTAGTGTGCTAAAAAGGTAATGGAATAGAGGAAAAAGCTTTCAAAGCAGGCTGGATAAATGCACTGAGCACATTGCATGGCTGAAGACCAAGCGCTATGAGTAGTATTGCATGTATGTATTTATGTATATAAGCTTGTAGATCACGCGGCTACCCACGACCGAGCGCTAGCGGAGACAGAAAAGGTTGAGGGCAAGTTGTAAGGTGCCATAGGGTACTAAGGAAGGCTGAAGAGCCAGGTCTTCAAGACTTTCCGGAAGGTGGATTCCAAGCTGGCCTTTCCGATATGTCCGGGCATGGAGTTCCTTGTCTGATGGTATTTACGGAGGCTCTTCCTTAGATATTGAGGGCCAATGTCGTTGATTGCTCTGTAGACACGAGTCAGTGCCGTGAATTCTACTATGTACTGAGAACAGGGATATTGGGAACTTGCTGTGACCCAATGTCATGCCCTACACCTATTGCCCACTGGGTACAGGCCAGAGGTTTTGGGCTCAGGGCAGAGCCAAAGGGTAATTTCAGCTGGGTATTACTGCAGGGTGTGTGTTGCCAGCAGATACTGGCTGCAGGGAAAGTGAGCACACAACAAGGGTATAAACATGGTCTCGAGGCTCTGTGCAGTGTGTGCTGTCCATGCTGGTCGAAACGTGTATATAGTGTAATCACAGCAGTAGATTATGATGGGGCAATGCAAAGAATGATTAAATCTAATTTGTATTAATTTACTTTGGGTCCTCTTTAGCGCAAATCTTACCTTGAGCCACTGAGTGCTTTAACGTGTAAAAAAAAAATAACATGCATTTTAAAACCAAAGGAAAGGCTAAGTGAAGAAAAAGTCTGGAGGGAATCAACAGTTTGTATTCAGGAAGGTGTTTCAAAGTTTGTTCTGAAACATATCAGGCTGGCCACTTACAAATAGAGAGTTCTAGTTCCTGAGAGCTTGATATGTAAACAGTTTTTCTGCAATTGCTCTTAGCTCCTGTAACCAATATTGAGGCTGCAGGTAGGATTGGCTTTTGTAGGGCAGGAAGTTAAGCGAGGGATTTGCTTTACTAGGGTAGGAATAAATAGAGGCGAATATTCTGTTTTAAAATGTGTACTTTTCAAAGTTGTAATCTCTTAAAAGTGTTATTTTTATTTATTTTTAGCTGCAATGAGAGCATGTGCAGATGGTGGTGCAAATCGCCTCTATCATATCGCAGAGGGAATGCAATCAAGGTACTTACTTTTTTTTCCTATGTCAGTTTGTAATTTTAATACTATATCATTGTCGATTTCTAATTTTAATACTATAGCATTGTCAGTAAATAAAATCCATATATATTCTAGTTTTTTACGAAAACTGTTGCTGTGTGGGTGGACAGTAAAGGTGGTTGACAGACAGCATGTGATTTATAGTTCTTGATCATGCACAAAATAGAAAGGGGAGACCAATCAAGTCAGACTAAAAAATGAATTTCTGAATTTGCTCAGGTAAGACCTTATTAAAATAAGAGGTTTTTTGTTGCAGTATTTTAAGGGATAGTGAAGTAAGATGTACAAGCTGCAAAGTGTGTTCGTGAGATTGATATTTCCCTGGAAGGCAAACTAAATAAACGCACCAATACAGCCCATAGAACAAATTCATCCTGTGATACTTGCTTGAAATCCCAGTGAGGCGATATTCAAATGCATGAACTTGTTTGATCTAAGTGAATGCCAGTGAAATCCACCCACACCTATAGTGAGATAAGACACAGGTGAAGCACTTTCTTAGCACTCTGGGTCTAATGTATGCTATCAGACAGTGCTTCACCATGACTCACGTCACTTGGCTTCATTTATACATTTCGCTTAAACATTTCTTCAGATGCTTTCAGGTTAGACTTCAGTTTTTCTTTCTATCATCTAATGTTCGGTATTGGAGATGGAACACTAATATTCGGTTAATATATTTTGGTATATGTTGCTTGTGTGGAAGAGCACGATGAGGCGCTAAGGAAGGTTACAGGAAGTTTAAGCAACTGTAGATGGACAATATTATTGGAGATATTTACACTTGCTGCTGACACCCTACACTATGATTGGGGCAAGACCGAGGCCGAAGCTTGTATTCGCAAGGCATTTCTGTACGAACGTCTGTCTTACACAAGCAAATTAATCCATTTAAGAGGGCTAACTGTTCACAAAAAGTGACCCCGTAAATGTCATCTTTTACTCGTGTTGTAATGGATTGGGAACTCCCACAAACTTGAGAGAGCTAAAGCTGAGAGTTTCTGGGTATTCTCAAATTCCTTTCCGACTCCCTCCACACCCTGGAAATGGTCGGCGATTTGCCCCTGGCAGCGGCAGAAGTAAATACCTAACCTTTCCCAGGTACATTAAGGGGATGGAAACGCCGCCAACGTTAATGGTGTGCGACCCGGAAAGGCTGCTCGTCAACATAATTTACTTATGAATAACATTTAAAAAAAAAAAAAGTGATATTGCAGAAAGGCGAGGGCCAAATGCCTTTGTGGGTGTACAAAAGCTTTCCAAATAAATACTTGGGAACCTGTGGCTTTCATAGCTTTCCGGCTGCATCTCGGAAGCGCTTTAAAAATGCGTGAAAGTTATTAACCTGCTCCTTTGCAAAGTGATAAAAGGGTGTGTGCAAATTTACAATATATTACTACGGATAAGGTTCTATGTATCCTGCTTCAACCCCAGTCAACACAATCTAGTTAAATCCTTTTTGAAACTTGCAGATTATCAGTCTAAATTGTTCAAGCAATATTAAATTAAAGTTGCAACGATTAGAGGTTTAATCAACAGAGGTGATAAATGTAATTGGAATTTGGATTGTGAGTGGGCATTACAGGACATTAAGGGAGACATAATTAAGTTGCTTGCATTGGTTATATTGGGCACCAGGGACAAGATAGTAAATGTAGCAGATATAAGTGCATGCAGGTTTATGGCAATACTAATGCAGACTATAGAAACGGACAACCTTGCACCTTGATGAAGATGGTGGTGCTTCCAAAACTCCCCTATTTATGCCCCAACATCTTTCACTCACTGATGTGTACATTCCTCACTAATTCACTTCCCTTCTGATTAAATTTGCTTCAGCCGATAAACAGCCTTGCATCAAACACACTAACACTGCTGTACTAGATGGGAGATTTTACAGACCTGAATCCGAGCTATGTTATTTATACTCACAGGCCAATATCGTCAATCTTGGTTTCATCCACCTCCGTTCCTGTCACATGTTGTGGTGGAAAGCAACATTACACATCTACTTACCCTGCCCACACTACTGTGTAAACTGGGAAAAGGCTCATGTGCACCTTCAACCCTGTGGCCTGAACTAAAAGGGCTTGTGAGTGGCTAAACAAGCAGGCGGACGAGCCTATACTCTTTTCACCTGTAGTGTCACCACTAGGTAACTCCTCCATTCCCCCAAACTTGAAACCATAACCAAGAATCAATTATCAAAACAGGCGGCTGCTTACTTTGTGTATTTTCTGAGAGTCCTACCCCTTCAACCGATAACACCTGACCTCTGCAGCAGCCCTGTAGAAATATTTCTCTATTATGGACTGCGCACCAGCTACCAAGCTATCTATATACACGATATTCCCTCAGGAACCCCCCACAACTCCATACACCTCACACTATCCACAGAGTGCATTTGATTACGGACCAATCTCCAGAAATCCTTGCAAAACAAGATCTCACTGGGCATACTGTCAGTAGGAAGTAAATGGGAAGCAGAACTGTGAAGTACTGTGGCTCACTTGTTAGAGGCGGCAGACCCGAGAGCAGAGGACGGCCCGAGAGCAGAGGACGGCCCGGGACCAGGGTTCGATTCCCGGCGCGGCAGGTTTCTGGACCAGGGTCAGCGGACTCGATAATTCTCTCGCCTCGGTGCCCACTCTGATCAGCGATCACACTCGGCAACTCTGGGCATTAGCTTGCCTCATCTTCACTAACGGCCCCACCAGACCGCCGGGGATGCCTGGTCTCACCCTGGAGATACCCATTAAGGGACCATCTCTCAGGGAAGCCAGGAAGGGTTTCGCAGCGGTCGAAGCGCCTTGGGACCCTACGGGTAAGTAGTGCGCTATATAAATGCCAATACATTTACATTTACATTTACATTTACATAACTGAGCGCATGGGTGAAGGACGAGCAATGCACATACTGATGTGCTCACACCTAGGTGGCATCACCTAACTGTAGTCCTCTTTTTCGACACTATAAATGACAACTATCAGTATCACAAAGCTTTATTCGATTTTGAGAATTAAAATCATAAAAGCATACAGACAGATACCACAATACATTCTAAAAACATTTTAAAATAAATCTCATATTAGCTTTAGATTTGCACAGTTAACATATTAAACGTTCTTTACACTATCTTTAGGCAACGTTATAGGTCTCAATAATCCAAAAGATTTAGTAGTCCAAGAGGTTTAGTAATTATGATACAGAGGACTGTAAAAAGACGGTTTGGGACAGTTAGTAGGCAGTGAAAAACTATTGCTATTGCTTAAATGGGTTCCTCTGCCCACTGGGATGTTATCAAAGCCCCGTGTACTAGTTGCAAGATTATAGGGCATGTAAGGATAAAAGTCATATAGATCCCAAATAGAAATAAGACCATCTTCATTTTGGGGTAGCCATGCCTGCAGGTATGGCACAATGTGTCTGCTCCTAAATCGGATCAGGATCAAATCCCCCAAAATGTCTTTTTTGAGGGGTCCAAGCCATCCCACCCTCCGGACACTTATTATGCGGCCATCAAGATGGTAAGGTAGAGGTCTGTTTTTTGATAACCAGAACTTGACCTTGTTCATAGGTTCAGTGTAACTCTCAGTTTTGCCTTTTTTTAGTTCTGGGACTCCCGATAGAACTATAACAAAAGGCGCTGCTTCTGGCGGTAAATGAATATGGGTGGTTCGCACATGTTTAGGTGGAATATGGCGTGGTGTTGTCACTTTCAGGGGGCCTTTGGGTTTGGTGGGCAACATGGAAGTGGTGGTTGAGAGTAGAATAGGCGCCGCATCCTGAGGAGTAATCGGGTTAGATAGGTTTGTAAGGGTGGTTGTCGGCAAGGAGTCAGTTGTAGCGACATGGGCTGATGGTTTCAAAAAGGATCCAATGGAACTCTCCAGCTCCGTGAGCTTATACTCTAGTGTATGGATTTTATCCATCAAGGGGTGTATTAAAGATTTCAGCATTTGCTCGATCATGGACAGAAGAGCCTGCTGGGGAGATGGTGGCAAATCGTCCAGATGAGCAACAGGTGGCACAATAGGAGAAGAATAATTTGGAGATGGAGTTGGACTTACAGAAAGTTCATCAGGAGTTTGGCATTTCGTAAGACTCCCGTTATCTTTGACCCCCTCGATCTTCCTTTTGGCAGGGGTAGCCCTGTAAGGTATAGATTTCGGCTCCCTTGTAGACGATAGTGAGCTGCTATGTTTTCGCGTGTGGGAGAGTACTGCTGGGACATATTTGACTTTGCACAGACTATTTAGGTCCTCCAGCCATTGGAAGTTAGTTGGTGAGTGTGCAAAGATGTCATCTGGGATTGTATTGGGCATTTCCCCTGCAACGGACTTGGGCATGTGGTAATGAAATATAAGTTGGTAAATTACCTCATAAAACAGCCAAGAGGTGTAGCCCGTCCCCGTCCTCCTATGTCCGATGAGGGCCGTAGAGGGCCCGCCCTTTGCCCGGGCTTAGCCCGGCGCACTCCCGCGCGCTCCCGCGCAGCTGGTTAAGGTTTCAAATATGAATAGCGTATGACGGGGGGGCGTGGCTAGCAGGGTGCGCAGGCCTGGTCACACGGCCTCGCAGGGACTCCTGGACTACCGAGTCCCTGCGGCGCTCCTCCCCTGCTGCTGCCAAGTTCTTTTCAGCCACCACCACGGAGGACCCGGTGCCTCGAAGCGGCACCCGCGGAGCGGGTGCTGCGAGGCGCTGTGTGAGGAATGCGGGCTCCCTGAAGTTGAATCCCAGGAGCAGGGATTCGTGGACAAGCCCTCGCGCTGTCGGTCCGCTTTGCTTCTCGCTCCCAATTAGCCCACAGGTGAAGCGCTGTACATCAGATTTTCCGGGCGGGGGCGTGGCTAACAGGGTGCGCAGGCCTGGTCACACGGCCTCGCAGGGACTCCTGGACTACCGAGTCCCTGCGGCGCTCCTCCCCTGCTGCTGCCAAGTTCTTTTCAGCCACCACCACGGAGGACCCGGTGCCTCGAAGCGGCACCCGCGGAGCGGGTGCTGCGAGGCGCTGTGTGAGGAATGCTGGCTCCCTGAAGTTGAATCCCAGGAGCAGGGATTCGTGGACAAGCCCTCGCGCTGTCGGTCCGCTTTGCTTCTCGCTCCCAATTAGCCCACAGGTGAAGCGCTGTACATCAGATTTTCCGGGCGGGGGCGTGGCTAGCAGGGTGCGCAGGCCTGGTCACACGGCCTCGCAGGGACTCCTGGACTACCGAGTCCCTGCGGCGCTCCTCCCCTGCTGCTGCCAAGTTCTTTTCAGCCACCACCACGGAGGACCCGGTGCCTCGAAGCGGCACCCGCGGAGCGGGTGCTGCGAGGCGCTGTGTGAGGAATGCTGGTTCCCTGAAGTTGAATCCCAGGAGCAGGGATTCGTGGACAAGCCCTCGCGCTGTCGGTCCGCTTTGCTTCTCGCTCCCAATTAGCCCACATGTGAAGCGCTGTACATCAGATTTTCCGGGCGGGGGCGTGGCTAGCAGGGTGCGCAGGCCTGGTCGCACGGCCTCGCAGGGACTCCTGGACTACCGAGTCCCTGCGGCGCTCCTCCCCTGCTGCTGCCAAGTTCTTTTCAGCCACCACCACGGAGGACCCGGTGCCTCGAAGCGGCACCCGCGGAGCGGGTGCTGCGAGGCGCTGTGTGAGGAATGCTGGCTCCCTGAAGTTGAATCCCAGGAGCAGGGATTCGTGGACAAGCCCTCGCGCTGTCGGTCCGCTTTGCTTCTCGCTCCCAATTAGCCCACAGGTGAAGCGCTGTACATCAGATTTTCCGGGCGGGGGCGTGGCTAGCAGGGTGCGCAGGCCTGGTCACACGGCCTCGCAGGGACTCCTGGACTACCGAGTCCCTGCGGCGCTCCTCCCCTGCTGCTGCCAAGTTCTTTTCAGCCACCACCACGGAGGACCCGGTGCCTCGAAGCGGCACCCGCGGAGCGGGTGCTGCGAGGCGCTGTGTGAGGAATGCTGGCTCCCTGAAGTTGAATCCCAGGAGCAGGGATTCGTGGACAAGCCCTCGCGCTGTCGGTCCGCTTTGCTTCTCGCTCCCAATTAGCCCACAGGTGAAGCGCTGTACATCAGATTTTCCGGGCGGGGGCGTGGCTAGCAGGGTGCGCAGGCCTGGTCACACGGGCTCGCAGGGACTCCTGGACTACCGAGTCCCTGCGGCGCTCCTCCCCTGCTGCTGCCAAGTTCTTTTCAGCCACCACCACGGAGGACCCGGTGCCTCGAAGCGGCACCCGCGGAGCGGGTGCTGCGAGGCGCTGTGTGAGGAATGCTGGCTCCCTGAAGTTGAATCCCAGGAGCAGGGATTCGTGGACAAGCCCTCGCGCTGTCGGTCCGCTTTGCTTCTCGCTCCCAATTAGCCCACAGGTGAAGCGCTGTACATCAGATTTTCCAGGCGGGGGCGTGGCTAGCAGGGTGCGCAGGCCTGGTCACACGGCCTCGCAGGGACTCCTGGACTACCGAGTCCCTGCGGCGCTCCTCCCCTGCTGCTGCCAAGTTCTTTTCAGCCACCACCACGGAGGACCCGGTGCCTCGAAGCGGCACCCGCGGAGCGGGTGCTGCGAGGCGCTGTGTGAGGAATGCTGGCTGCCTGAAGTTGAATCCCAGGAGCAGGGATTCGTGGACAAGCCCTCGCGCTGTCGGTCCGCTTTGCTTCTCGCTCCCAATTAGCCCACAGGTGAAGCGCTGTACATCAGATTTTCCGGGCGGGGGCGTGGCTAGCAGGGTGCGCAGGCCTGGTCACACGGCCTCGCAGGGACTCCTGGACTACCGAGTCCCTGCGGCGCTCCTCCCCTGCTGCTGCCAAGTTCTTTTCAGCCACCACCACGGAGGACCCGGTGCCTCGAAGCGGCACCCGCGGAGCGGGTGCTGCGAGGCGCTGTGTGAGGAATGCTGGCTGCCTGAAGTTGAATCCCAGGAGCAGGGATTCGTGGACAAGCCCTCGCGCTGTCGGTCCGCTTTGCTTCTCGCTCCCAATTAGCCCACAGGTGAAGCGCTGTACATCAGATTTTCCGGGCGGGGGCGTGGCTAGCAGGGTGCGCAGGCCTGGTCACACGGCCTCGCAGGGACTCCTGGACTACCGAGTCCCTGCGGCGCTCCTCCCCTGCTGCTGCCAAGTTCTTTTCAGCCACCACCACGGAGGACCCGGTGCCTCGAAGCGGCACCCGCGGAGCGGGTGCTGCGAGGCGCTGTGTGAGGAATGCTGGCTCCCTGAAGTTGAATCCCAGGAGCAGGGATTCGTGGACAAGCCCTCGCGCTGTCGGTCCGCTTTGCTTCTCGCTCCCCAACTTCTGTTCCTTTCCCCAAAGTAAATGTCAATCCATGGCCTTTGAGGCCATCGGCTGCGTCTGTTTCAATGATGACGTAAGCCGCAGAATAATCCGGATCCGAGCCGTGCTGCTCCCGGGACGTGGGGAAGCGGACGTCCCTCACCGAGAGGCTGCGAGACAACTATCATTTATTATAGTCTGGGAGGCTGAAGGAGAGGGGTTTGGATGATGACTGTGCACCTGACGCTGGATTCCATACTTTTTTTTTTAATAGAATCTTTGTAATTGAAGAATTCCAACACAAAAGCATAGACACACACAGCTGAACTCTGTAAAACAGCAAAGCAGTTGCACATATTCCACATCCTTACACAGTATTAAGCGCCCGCCCATCCCGTACATGTGGGAGTCCTTGCATCCTTTCCGAATACATCATGACCCACGAGCCCAACATACTCAAAGCATATTCCATAGAGTGGCAAAGGCCTGCCATATCCTTTCTCACTTTTTGGGCACCCTCTACTCTCATAAATGTTCTTCAGAATCGAGGAGCACCAGTCCATGTCCATGTCCAATTGATCTAAGTCTGGTTGGACAGGGGGAAACATTTCTCGTAGGAACCATCAGACCCAACCTGCAACAGATTTTAGCATATTGCTGTTTGGCTACATCTCCCCAGATATCAAGTATTAGCATGTTTGATGAGAGGGGTTCTCCTATACCAGTTACATCTGTAAAACAGCATACTATCCCAACCAAAATGCCTTCAGTTTAAGGCAATCCCATAGCATATATAACAGAGCCTGTGTTGTGTTTACGTTATTAATTTATTGTCAAATGTGATGTAGAGTTAGAATGCGTGGACATGTATAAATATTGAGTCAATGGAATGTTGGTGGAGATGAATGGGAGCAGAAATCTGTGTTGAACTTTAACTGCATTGAAACAGGATTCAATAAAGAGATTTGAGTTTTACTTTTACCATTGACTCAGGTTATTCACTACAGTCCCTTACTGACCATAGCTGGCAGACGGCCATTGTTTAAAGTACAGCTGATCCTGGCCAGAAAATACCTAGTGAAATATGCCCTGTGCAGGATCTTTATTTGTGCCAATCTGAAGCCTGACCGCATGGCCGCCTCCCTCAGTTCAGTGAGCGCTTCTGGCCGCTCCCCATCCTTAAAAACATGTCCTCCTCCCATTTTGCCTTAAGATCCACTAATGAGTCTGGGGTTTTGTTTATAACAGTCTGATATATGAGAGATAAGGCTTTTTGTGGGATCCCTTGTGACGGAAGCCTGTTTTCCCGTAGTGATGCGTCTTGAGAGGTGGCATCTCTGAGGCTTGGTTGCAGGCATGGCGTAATTGCAGTTATATAAATGCCTCAGTGCCTAGCAGGTCGAACTCCCCCTAGAGGTCTCTAGGGTGTTTGGTCCGCCCTCATCCCCCATGCTGCTAATGCCAATCCGGTCCCATTTTCCAAATCCCTGCAAGTGTCCCACTTCCTGGAGGATACCACTGTCCCATAGAGGGGTTTCCTTTGTTACGATCTTGTTCCACTTAAGGTGGTGTAGTGTTCTGTCTCAGTTCCAGACCATTTCAAGAGTGTGATGTGGGAACGAGATCCGGCTCCCTTGCCTGTACACAGTGGCCTGTTTGCCCCTTTCGCCTACTGCATGGCTAGCGAGGGCTCTTGTAAAGGCAAAGGCCAACCCATCAATTACTGCCAATTAAGAGGCTCAGTGATAGGCCTGTATTTTGAGGAGAGCACCCCCATACACTCCGTTGGTTTATTTTCCTTGGTGATTCTAGCTGGTTTTCAAACTCACAACAGTGTTCTCACTTCTGTTTGCACCCATCTAAAGAATTCTGTAGGTTTTCAGCAGAGAGTAGTCTGGAGTACATATGTAAACTCAGGGAGGGGTGATCATCCTGAACATTGCGACCTTTTCTAAGAAAAACAACTTTGCCACTGTGACCACATTCCGGAATTTCTATAGTACAGTGTACAGATTCTTCCAAAAGACAACCTACCTGTCCCTGGTGATATATATTACTAAATATTTGAAACCTGCTGTGGTCTGTGGAGATCAGTGGCCGGACAGTGGGTACAGAATTGATTTCTCCCAGTTAATGCATAAAACTGAATAATTGCCATATAAATCTAACAATAACAACATGCAATCTGTAGTCAATTCCGGGCCTGATAGATAAAATAGGAGGTAGTTCGTTTATAAGGATATACGGGAGAGCGGGCAACCTTGCCTGGTGCCCCTCCCCAGGTTGACCAGCTCTGAGAGTATCTTGTCCACCCTGACTTTGGCTAGGGGCGTATTTTAAAGCAAATCAATCAAGGCCAGGTAGCGTGGGCTAAATCCCATAAGTTTCAAAGTCTTCCGCATAGATGCCCGTAACAGTGTGTCAAACGCTTTGGTAGTGATCCAGCGGGCCAAAGGAAATTCAGTCTCATATTAACAACTCTACATCATGATACTCACCATAATTCATAATTATAACACTAGGCCCATAGATGACTGAGACATGAATTGACCAACTGAATTATATGACCTAATTAATCAAAACACTTTATAAACATTTAATTAAGTCAGAATCATAGGCAATGGATTAACTAATGGTAATTCAAGGAAACAAACAAGACCAGCTTGTCATTTCAAAATCTATTTTATTAACTTTATTATTAAGCAAAGAGCATTTTAAGAATTAAATTCTTTTATTAGCATTTTTATTAAGCAAAATTAATTATTAGAAAGGCACATTTGACTGTCAGCTCAAATCAAAATCAGCATGAGAAGTGCTCAAACATTTAGGAAATCCCTTCCCTAAACCCTATTGCCCTACCCTAACTTAACTAAAGAAAAACCTAAAAGGATAAAGTAAAGTTCCGAGAATCTTACGTGAGTCAATAGTCCGACAGCATCTCTGGAGCACAGGAACAAGCTAACAGTGCTCTTTCCAAGGGGGCAATTTTTATACCTTTTTCCTATCTAAAACTAACTAAAAGAATCAAAATATTCGAGCAACACGAAGCATGATTGGTCGAGAAATGTCACTCGATGAAGTCATTTGCCTTTCACATAGCAAAAATCACGTTCCTCAAGAGCGGCATTGTTCATTGACTACGTGGTGTGTCACATGCTCTTCCGAAGCTTGCAACATTTAGCAAAAATCGTCCGTTGCTTCCTCCGTCCAAGCCTTTCCGCCGCTGCACATCCTATCCTTGGCAATTAAAGTTTTAACAATGACCATTTCAATGCTCCGTACAGCCTTGCTTTCACGAGTGTCTTTCAAAGAATTATGAAGAAAATATTTTCTTTTCATACACTGCTGTGCAAGGCCCAACTTGACAGGACTTTGATCATCCATTTTAGAAATAGGCCAGAGGCAGGCCTCTCTTAGCATGACTCTAGTATGCAAGGAAACACAAGACATCAATTAATTCGAGAAATGATAATTATTCTGTTACCCACCCCATTTGCTAATGTTAACCCATTAGTCTATGTTACCTAGCTTTGCATACAAAAGACAAACATAGCACAGTCACATAAAAGGACACGACATAAACAAAAGCACATTTTAAAAGAATACACATGCTATTATTTAAAACAGCCGCAATTAATATTTGACAAAACGAAAGACAAGGTAAATATATTATTTAAAACGTAATGACAAACAAGACAAGAGCACATATAATTAAACCCAAGTGTTCGTGTAGGTGCACATTATCCCCTTCAACGCTCATGACGAGCTCAGCTCGTCATGATGTACACCTCTCATACACTCATGACGAGCTGAGCTCGTCATGAACAATGGGGATCTGAAGACTTCAGCACCGAGCGGGAATTACTATAGCAGTCAAGGTGTTATTCTAGGTTGAGTCAGTACAAAAACATGCAACACTCGTTAGTGAATTCAAAATTATGGGAGTTTTAAATCAGCGTACTGATTCTAAACTTATCTCTAAAGTCCGCTTCATCAGTAGCATCCAGCGAGAGGACCGCTTTAGGCTACCACACACCTTCAGTGTATTCCACACATCCAAAGAGCAGCCCAAGATTAAGGTGGATGCTCTGGTCAGGCAGACCATTTGACCTGGGTGTATTAACATTGTGATGACCTGCCAGAGGTGAAAGGCATAGATTTTTGCTAAATGTTTTGGGTCTATGTTGAGGAGCAATATTGTTTGGTAAAAGCCACACTCATCCATATGTCAGCCAATGCAGAGGTCGTAAGGTAGCACCCTCGTCTCCCGGGCTCCCTCGAACATGGGGAGGATGTGACCTTTTAACTTACTAACCATGCCCTTCTAAAATTCCATCAGATTGCAAAGCTTTTATGGCATTGTTGATTTCCAGTTCAGCAAGATTTGCCTAAACCGTCAGCCTGTCTGCAGGGGAAAGCTGGGGCACCTGTATGTCTTTCAGAAAGGCTTGCACCTTCTCCGACACCTTGTATGTTTTTGACGGATAGACAGCTTCCTAAAAAACCTCAAACATTGCAGCAATCTACGTGTTAGACCTGGTATAAATGGTGTGAGTCTCCCTTCCATTTTCTACTGATTGCCTCCTCTGTTTTTGATGTGTTTTGCTGGTTAGATGCTTTGGGCACTGTGCCACTGCTATTCAGTGCCGCAGTGCAAGTGCTCCATATGTTACATTGATGTATTGATTAGTGACTCCATGATTGAGATATTTGATTTACTTGTCAGACCCTAGTACAGTGCACCATGGGTGCCCAGGGCTTGTAAATCAAATGCTGCTGGTGGGCTTGCAGCACTGATTGTGCCACCCACAGAAGCAGCTTGTAAAATGTGTCTCAGGCCTGCCATTTCAGAGCCTGTGTGCAGTCTAGTACTGATATGTTGACTTGGCCACTGCACCCACTTGCCAGTCCCTAAACCTTCCCTTTTCTTCATTTCAGACACCCCTAAGGTAGGCCCATTGTAAGTATAAGGTAGTACATGTCCTGATGTGTGTGGCATGTCCTATTAGTGAATTACAGCCATTTTCTTTTTCACTATTGCAAGGCGACCTGTTCCCCATAGGCCAGAATGGGCAGTTTGAATATAACATCTTATAATCCTAACTGACTCCAGGAACTAGGTAAAAATTCAAGTTTAGTATGCCTGAACATAGAATGATAAAATACATCTTTTAGTAAAGTTGGTTTTATCATTCTATGTTTGAAAATTCCACTTTTAGATAGTAGGTATTTTCTTGCCTAACTATCCAAGCCTGCATCTGCTAGGTTGTGTATTCCGTGTCTGGAGTTTGAGTGACAGGGGCTGGGGGAATTCCAGGAGACAGGGTGAGTTAGCACAGGACTGAATAGAGAGATCTGCATGTAGATGGGTGGGAGGAATTGCACCTGGGACCTGAATAGGGCCGTCCCTCCACAATGCTGGCTCCACCTCCTGTGGTGTGTCTGATGTCCCTGGCTTACACTGTAATAGGAAAGTCTTGTCAACAAATTGCTCCAGGACTGCACAGAACTGGTTTGGACTAGGTACAGGCCCCTCTGCCTTAGAGGACAAATGATTTTGCAGTATAAATATGGGGACCTAGACCCCAAGACTTTAGATCACTTCTGGAACAACAAGACACGACTTTGGCCAAGGAGAAGAACCAAGGAAGCTGCAGGAGTTTAGACTGCCAGTGTGCTGTGTTGCTGTGTTGGCCTACAGTGGTTTCTTTATTGCCAAGGAAATGAGAAGGAACTTTTAAAGAACTTTCATCATCTTGCAGAATATTACTCCAAGGGCTTAAACTTCTGTTTGCCTCCTGTTGAAGTCTCAGGGACAAAAGACTTCACCACCAGCTTCACTCTGAATTTCCTTGCTGGGAATTCTGTTTGCAGAAGCCTGCGTGTCACTGGGAGCTGTAAGCGCGACTGATCGAGAAGAAGCTTGTCGCAGCTGTTGCTGTCGCATCGCTGGAGAAGCATGAATCCGCCGCAGAGGTCGCCGCTGCATCACCAGAGAAGCGTGCCTTCGTCAAAGCTGTTACCCAACGCATCACCAGAAAAGCGCGTCGCCACCGCAAGGTCGCCGTCGCATGACTGAAGAAGCGTGTCGCAGGGCCTGTCGCGGCTCCAAAGCATTGTCTTCACGTCGTCGCATCAAGGGCGCCATCTTATCGCATCACACTGGATTATCGCATCGAGGCACCATCTTGCCGCATCGTAACCGGGCAGCAGTACGAGAATCTACACATCACCTCCTCTCCGGTAAGGACCAAGACGCATCCCCTACTCTGCAAAAGCATTAAGGCGCGACGCATCGTCTCCCCTGAAGCAAGGAACCAACGCACCTCCACTCTGCAAACCTTTTGTTTGTTTTGCGTTATGCATCCAGGTACTTTTGTGAGAACTGTGTCGCATTTATCATCAACTTGAACTAAGTGACTTCTACCATCTTTAATTCTATTTTAAGTACAGTATTGCCTGTCTACTCGTACCAAGCTACCAAGGGGGTGAGCAGGGGTTATCCAGTAGTGTAATCCCCTTTCCCTGACTTAAGAGCAAGGGTCCCTATTTGCTCAAAGGTGTATACCATTGCCAACTAGAGAGCCCCAGTTCTAACATTCAGTATTACCCAAAATCCGTCTTCATTCGCCCTGGGGGGACACCATCCAATTGAGGCCCTATCCAGTCTCCTAAGCCATTCCAATAGCTTGCCTGCTTTGTCGGAGCCTGGTAAACACACCTTTGAGGGGCCAGGTATCTGGTTTGGCCCTTGTTATGCATTAGGCCCTAGATTTCTCGTTGTTGTAGTAAAAGGGTATGTTCAGGTTCGTAATCCCGATCGGTGGAGCACCTCCATTGCAACCCGAGAATGTCCACCTCAGTCTGCGCAGGCGCTGCAACACACTTCCTGACAGTTGTCAACAAGAAGGCCTGGCCCCTAATAATTGTCTTTAAGGCTTCCTAAAGGTTCACCTGGGAGATGATCAATATCACTACATCCAAGATAGTGTTTTATGGCTTCTCTGAATTTTGTCACTGTCCTATTTCCAGAATTCAGGGTTCCCGCTGCCAAGTGCGGTGAGGTTGCGATTTCCTGCTCAGGAAGTCCACCCCAAGGGGGTAATAGTCAGATATCCCTCTCACCAAGTAGTTGACATTTCTAAACCAGTAACTGGTGTGCTAATGAGAAAGGCATTGATCCATGTAAAAAAAACTGTGGTGAGCCCTGGAATATAGCGAGTTGTGCCTGGTATTGGGATGGTGCATCCGCCAGACCTTCACCAACTCCGGGGCCTCCAGATATCTCCCAACCTGAGTCTGCTACCCTCCCATTGTTATGGGCCACGCTCCTCCCCTTTGTGATCTGTGCTGCTAGCCCGATTGGGGTAAGTTCACATTTTCCGCTTTGACCAATGTGCCCTAAGATTGGAGCTGGGGGTGTGGCAGCTGTACAGAGATAAAGGTACCCATCTGTTTTTCCATGTGCCGACTACAGCCACAAACTGTCCCTGGGGATCCTGCTGTATCTCACCCCTTAGAAAAAGGGACTACCTTTTTAATTAGGGTGCCTGCCCTTTTGAAAGTAGAAATCACAGCAGAACAGAGTTGCTTTTTGAAGTTTATTAGCAGGAAAACGACCCCAAGATGTTCACACAAGAACAGCTGTGATTCAAGTGCCAGGACAACATTCTGGCTCAGATCATGAATGTATTAACATTCAATCTTTAAAGAAACACCACCAGAGATAATGTAACATGCCCCCCTTGCATCCGTTGTGAAACCTGCATGGGTTAACACTTTACATGATTTCCCCATTGTAATATGACCCCTGAATTAATAAATATTACCTGTGGAGCGGGGTTCACCTCCAACACCGACCCATCTCTACACGAGGTTAATAGTCCTACAGATGTCTCAAATGGGATCCTTAGAAGTGGTGATATCCGAGTCCCTCGTTGCTTCCTCTGTGGCTGAGTGAAACTGCTGCTTCTTGCCATGCAAAGATACCTCCTCGGATTGATGGCAGCTCCTGCTTTTTCGGTTTTGTCGTGCTACCTGTCTCTCTGAGTCAGGGCCATTTGAGTCCTGCTACTGCCTCGGTCATGGCTGGCCCGCCATCCAGTCCCAGGCAACCTTACACATGTCAAAAAATAGTGTCTTGTCCTTGAAGAGGTCCTTGAGGTGCGCCAGTATTTAAGCTACATGGCGCTTAACTTCGGCTTTGCTTCGGAAAAGGATCAACACTGGGGTTGAACTTTTGTAATGTGATCGGGGAACACCAAGACTGAATCACATTTTAGAGCAGTGTTTCCCAAACTGTGGGTCACAAGCTGAGTCAAAAGTCAGAACAATAGATACAAATTCTTTTATATTCTTTAACTTTTGCCAGTGATTCAAGGACAGAGTTCAATTGTCAGGCTGCTATCTGCTTTATTCTTTTAACATTGGTGTTTACTTTTCTTTCTCTGCCTGCAAAGTTAGCGGAGTTTTTAAAGTGAATTATGTGACAATGTAAGATGTTGTGTTTTTTGCAATACACAACAAAATGTAAATACCTGTAAATTAATTGTATGCATCCACCAGTTAGGAAAGCAAAAATGAAGCACGTTTTAGGTAAAGCCGGGGCAGCGCATGTGCTTCTATGCTACGTATGGACTTGAAGCTCCGCCCACATTTTTACTTAGCTTGTCATTATCCTTTGGAAACTGTGGCTTTTCATTGGCCAATAGGCTTAATAGTCCCTCCTTTGTACTGCCTTGTCTTAATTTGTAACCTCCTATGAGGACACCCCCTGTTACATGTGGTGTTACTCAGTAGGCTTTAATTACAGCCTCTGAGCACTGTTTGCTTAAATGGTTTTCGCCTGCCTGCTATTGCAAGCAGGACACGCTCTCCTGCAATGCCTACATTTTTATTTTTCATAGCACGGCACACCGCTCCTACAGTGGCTGCTGTGCCGTTTTTTGTTTTAAAACTGCCCCTTGCGCTTTATAGGGGTCTGCGTCCCTTTCCTTAAACCAGCTGCATCTTAGGAAACGGGCGCAGCTGCCCTTAAAGTGAAACCGCGGCATAGGGGCGCTTTTACCAAAAAAACATTAGTTTGTCAATTTGACAAACAAATACCCATCTAAGGCGGCTCATCTAGAGAAAGGGGCTTGGAAGACATTAAAGTGAAAGGGCCGCATGGGCGCTTTTACCAACCACAATTTGCAATGCAATAGGTCTCGCATTTACGAAACTCTTATTGCTAATGCTTGTTTGTAATTCTGACGTGTTTGAAAACAGAGATTTTAATTGAATCAAAACAAATCAAGACACTTTCTTGGCGATACACACATGATAAATATTCACAGTAACCCAATTTTCACACGTTATCATCAGAGTACTATATAGTTTTATCAGCAAAAACGGTATGTCTATGCACATTTTTTAGCCATTTCAATGGAAAAAATGCTGCCTGGAAATGAGTGTGCTAGCACACAATGCTTTAGTTACATTAAAAAATCCCCCCACTCATATCCATTACAGGTAGGTGGGTCGCAAAGGTTTGTTCTAAAAAGTGGGTTGTGGTTCTAAAATGTTTGGGAACAACTGGATTAGAGTGTCCTGCATGTAAGAGGCACATTGAATAGCATCCCAACCCACATAATTGGAAATGGGGCAATGAAGGACCTATGGCGGTACCCCCATCAGGCCCGAAAGTCAGGGATCTGTGTGCACGCTCTACACAAAAACATGGAGAGACATCCACGGCTGAGACCCAAGTCTTCAGCTAGTTAATGATAAATTACATAGGAGCAGTCCCTTCCCACCCTCCAAAGCCCCCACAATTCAAATGGTTTATGCCAGGATCTCCATTCTGCATCCTCTGCACAAGCTTCTATCTGCTGCACCACTTTCTGAAGTCCTGCAATTTTAGACTTAACCCAACAAATGGAGTTCTTTGCTCTAGAGACCCATCCCTCCATCTCCATAACCCTAGCCACTGTTGCACAGGCCTTGTCGGAGCACTGAGTTGTTGATACTAAGCTCACTGATCTTTTCTTCAATCGAAGAACAGGAGACTTGGACCGCTTGTAGAACAGAGGAAGTCAGGGGGCACCTTGGGGTAAAGGGGTGCAACTCTATGGGGGGGTATTCTTCCGGGGCTGTAGTAAGCCATGTAAATGTTTTACTTCGGCCCTGGGTGTGCGGGGTATTGGGCCTATATCTCCATGTAGTATGCCTTCTGCTACTGCTAGGGCTCCAAAGCAGCAGAGAGCTGTAGTTGTGGTAACCTCCTTCCTCTCCGGCAGAACCCAGAGCGTCCGCCTACCCCCTTTCTGCTCCGAAGCCACCGAGATCATCTGCGGCGTACCCCAGGGCTCATCCCTCAGCCTGACATTGTTCAACATCTTCATGGCACAGCTCGCCCACGTCGCCCGACTGCATGACCTCAACATCCTCTCCTACACCGACGACACCCAACTGATCCTCTCCCTCACTAAGGACCCCCTCACAGCCAAGACCAACCTCTACGAAGGAATAAAGCCGCCATCGAGGGGATGAAGAACAGCCGACTGAAGCTCAACTCTGACAAGATGGAAGTCCTCATCCTCGGCTCCACCCCCCTCGGCCTGGGACTCCTGGTGGCCGACCTCATTGGGAACAGCTCCAACACCCACCGACCAAGCACGCAACCTAGGGTTCATCCTCGACTCCACTCTCTCCATGACAAAGCAGGTCAACGCCGTCTCGTCCTCCTGCTTCAACACCCTCTGCAAGATCTACAGGTGGACCCCCACTGAAACAAGAAGAACGGTCACCCAGGCCCTCGTCAGCAGCAGGCTGGACAATGGGAAAGCCCTCTACGCAGGCGCCTCGGCTAAACTCCTGAAACGACTTCAACACATTCAAAACGCTTCTGCATGCCTGATCCTCGACATCCCTCGCCACAGCCATATCACATCCCACCTGAGAGACCTGCACTGGCTCCCCGTCAGCAAGAGGATCACCTTTAAGCTCCTCACCCATGCACACAAGGCACTCCACAACACCAGACCAGCATACCTCAACAGACGACTCCACTTCTACACCCCCAGCCGCCAGCTTCGCTCTGCTGACCTCTCCCTCGCTACAGACCCCCTCATCCGAAGTGCGACCTCTAGCGGCAGATCATTCTCCCACCTCACCGCCAAGACCTGGAACACACTCCCCACCCTCCTACGGCAGACCTAGGACCTGCTAACCTTCAGATGACTCATCAAGACCTGGTTATTCGAGCAGTAGCAGCACGCGCGCTTTGAGACCCTCACGGGTAAGTAGTGCGCTTTACAAATATAATGATTGATTGATTGGTAAGGCCTCAAATGAAGTCAGTGTAGACAGAAGACAGGCCTGGGCGTCGAGCCCGCCTATCCTTCCCTGGGTCTGTAACCACCAGGGATTAAAGTCTGAGACAGGGGCCCACAGAACGACAGGGTCCAAGTGATCAAACCTCTCTGGGGAAGTAATCACTGTGAGGCAGTTGTCAGTATCCCTTTTGCAAGCTCTTCATTAGTTTGTGCCTCCCCCCCTCCTCTTGCCTGTCGCCACTTCGATTACCACTCGCACTCCCCCAGTTCTGCCAGGGTGGACCTAGGTCAAATCCACTCATCGGTCGAGGAGACATAGGGGCACATGCATCACTGGAAATTGCGCTTGCAAAGGGGCAGATTTGCAGAATCTGCCCCTTTGGGACCGCAATTTTTGCATCATCCCAAATGCAAAAATCGCAATCTACATTTAGGGAATCACAAATTTGTGATGCCATAAATGCAATGCAAGATTGCATTTAAAATAGTGATTTTGCTATTATGGACAACTAAATACCGATTATTTTAACCTGATGGTATTTAGCGAAAACTGAAAAACGCACTAAAGTCCATTTTTCAAAGTTTCAGTTTACACACACCCTTGGGGCATGTGTGTGCGCAACATGGGTGCACGCAACATGGGTGCACATCACTATTTCAGGCGTTCAACAGGGTGTCCTTTTAACACCCTTGGTATTGGCATGCGCAATTTGTGAGTACCTATTGGTACTCGCAAATTGTGCATGTAATTTCCCGTTCATTCCTATGGGCCTGCAGTCCCATAGGAATGAAGTGGAAGCCATTCCGTAATTGCTACTCGCAATTTGCGACTCGCAATTAAGGAATGTTTAGGAATCGCTATTCTAATAGCGATTCCAACATGCATTGGCTTTTGCGAGTCCTTATTTGCGATTCCTTAATAATCGCAATTAAGGACTCACAAAAGCATATCTTCATGCATGTGCCAGGTAGTCCTTTCCCACTCTACAGACGCACTTGTGAAGTACCATTGGGTGCTGTGAAGCCGCAATGTTTGGCACTTTGCTTTCCACCTCCTTAGTATAATAATGGTCCACCGATATACCGCCGCACACTTGGCAACTCTCGTCAGCCGTGTGCCCTGTGCCGATGCAAGTGGCCTGGGACAAAGCGCCAGGGGCTTCTGACGCGCCCTCCACCATCTCACACCCGCCACCATAGGCCTCAATTTCCTGAGTGCCCAGTCAGGTCATTTTGCTTCAGCAGAAGGGTCTCCACAGGCAGCATCTGTATTTTGGCAGGCACACTGTTGCCCTCGGCAAGGCTGTACCAGGTCACCGGGACCAGCACAATCCTAGAGTGCCCCATCCCAGACACTCCACATTTGTAAATTTAGGGGCCCAGTTGCGTTACACCGTAGGCCTTGGGTCGTCCCCCAGCTCTGTCTTTTTACTCCTTCATGTGGGGAATAGCCAACAAGAGACACTCCACTCTGCAAATTTCGGGTGACACCTAGAGTCAGCATCTGTGGCCGGATGTTGATCGGATGGTATTGCGGTTGCACAACTGGTACAGAATGCAGCAACAATATCATGAACTTGAGGTTAAGGTGTACACAGGCTAGAAATGTGCAACAAGAGCCAGGATGGTCTTAAGAAGTGACTCCCCTGCCACTTATCCTGTTTTATTTTCCTTTGTAATTTGTCTTTCCATAATGCAAAGCCAGTAGTAATGTGATGAGAACGAGATTCTTTGAAGGGCAAGTATTTGTATGCATATTAAATGATAATTATTGTACCAATTGTTAAATTTTAATAATTGGGTCTAATCATCAAACAAACGCCGCCACCGGTTGTATAGATATCTTTTATGTTGATGTGGAGAGAGAACTAGGAGCAACCATTCACAAACATTTTCATAAACAGCAAAGACCAATGGGCCACCACAGGAAATGAAAAAGAGGATGATAGTAAGTTTATAAAAGACTAGCAGCCCGTCCCGACGTTGCCCGGGTATGAAATAGAAAGTGTGTAATGTGACACGCTCATTCGCGTGTGCCCCCGCTTGAGGGCCATTGGCGACCGTCTAACAATTAGAATTGTGTGAGTCTTGAATGATTGTTTCCCGCGGTAAACACCCATTATAACGCAACTTTCTTTCCGCAAACCATCACTCCGCAATGCCATTATAACGCATGGCATTACATTTTATATGCTTTTACCACGCATACATTTACAACGAAATTTGTTGTAAATGTATGAATGGTAAAAGCATGTTTTTTTTTTAATGTTTGGATAAGGTAAGTATGGGTATAGGTATAGGAGTATATGTTTTGGAGTACTGAGGTATATTATGGCAGTATAACTCTTTATTGTACAGTTAATAAAAACCATTACAAAAATATAAAATACCTGAATATTTAAAAAGCAGAAGATGAACATTAGACAGCATAATGAGTCATAAAATTTGTAAAAATTAATCTCGTGCTTAAAAGATGCCGTGTCTGGAACTGGGAGAACAGTCATGTTTAATGTACGAGTTTGTGATGGAAATTAAGACTTTACCAAGGTTCCTCTCTTTTTCTCAAAATTAGTTATGAATTGGACTGCTCCGCAAATAAGCTGAGGGTCCACGGAGCACAGTGTTGGTATAATAGCAGACCAACAGGTACGTGCTCCAATTTAATTGAACTTCGCCTTTAGTCTGCTCCGGTGTTCCAAATTCATGGTGGGACAGATGCAGATCGGATGAATTAAGTCTGGTTTTCTTGCTCCACACAATTCGCACCCTTTATTTTCTTGCATCCGCCATTTTGGTTGGTCAAAGTTTGTTGGGAGGTTACCCAGCCTCAATGTAAGATATCTAGATTTGATATGCGCTGAGAAGGCAAGTTGTAAATATGCCGCCGGAACCAGCTTTTTGTATGATTATATTGTCATCCAGGCATGTTCACGATGACTCAAGGATGACTTATCGTTAAGTAACAAATGTCTGCTGGCCGCCTTCTTTGCTGTTTGTTTGAACAATGGTACCGGAAGCCTGGTTTCCCAAAGTGGGGCCAATTCTGTTGTTTCTAAAGAGTTTTAAAAATTTGGCATACTATGAATTAGGACTGTTATGGATTGCCCCCCACATGGCACGATAAATCTCTGTTTCCTGGTTCATCCAGACATCCGACCAAAATTTGACAGTCTCATATTTTTTTAGCAGGACTTGAGATTGCAGGCCAAATTCAAGTCGCACTTGTGCCGGTGATGCATTGATTGGCAAACCAAATACATGCTTGTAGATTTTTCTATAAGCTGTGCACTCTTCCCGTGATGTAATACGCTCCCGTAAGATATTGTTGGCAGTAACTTAGCTTTCATTACATTTAAGAGCGGATTGAACATAGGGCCTCTAAGTTTGGTTGCTAGATTGCTGAAAGCGTGTAACAAGGCGATCCCCTTCTTTTCGATGGCATTAAAATGCGTTGCGAAGTTTAGGCGCTTGTCTAGTTGTACCCCCAGATACTTATAATTTTCCACCACTTCCAATTTGCTCTTATCTATTGCGAATGCTGGTGGCGCTTTATGGCGACGGGTTATAACCATGATATTTGTCTTCTTGCTGTTTATTTCTAATAGGTTTAATTTGTTGTATCTGGTCAGTTCTTGCAGCAGATGTTGCAAACCAATTTTCGTCTGGCTGAATAAAGCCACATCATCGGCATAGGATAGGTGTGTAACACGCAGGTGACCTAGCCATGGTGGATGAGCTTTGATCTGATCCAAGCTTGATGTTAAATCAGCCATAAATAAATTGAAGAGATGGGGCGCCAACACGCAGCCTTGTTTTAGACCATCAAAGGTACTGATCTTTCGAGTTAGCTGCTGTCCGTTGTCAATCTTTACCTGCATCCAGGTGTTGGTGTGCAGGTCGATAATTGGAATTAAGATTGAGTCTGGCAGGCCCTGCTGCTTCAGTTTGGACCAAAGTAAATGCCAGCTAACACGGTCAAAGGCCACCTTGAAGTCTACGAAACCGCGGCGAAACCCTGTCTGATTTATCGGGATTTTTTTGTTGGTTTCAGACCATTTTGCAAGATCCGCTAGTACCAGGGATGCGTAATATTTAGCTCTGCATCAATGAGGGCTATCAGACGGTAATTGGCCGGGTTTTTGCGATCTCCGCCTTTGTAAATTGGATTAATAATTGCTCCCCTCCAACTTTCTGGGAGCTGGCGTGTGTTGTTTATAGATCGAAACTGATAGGTAAATTTACCAGCCCAATATTGAGGGTCCTCCTTATAAATTGCCTGTGGGATGCCATTCGGTCCTGGCGCGCTGTCTTGCCTACTTCTTCTGATTATTTGTGATATTTGAAGTTCATCGCTAGTCCGCAACGATTGTTCTAAACTTTCCTGTTGGATTCTGTACATGTTTGGCCGGTCAAAAGGCATGTCTTTCAAGGCCACTATACTCGATGTAGTTGCTGGCGGCTGTAATGCTGATCTTATTGAGAAGGTGTTGGACCCATGCGCTTTCGGTTATGCAGGTCATACTTATGACTTGTGCTGATCTGCTCAGGGAGTTAACTTGCAGCCAAAAGGCCCTGGTATCAGATTTTTTTATGTCATACAACATTTTAGTCCAGAACTCGTTGGCTTGATGTTTTTTCTCCATCCAAATTTGCTTCTTCTAGAGTTTCCTTATTGTTCGAACTTCCTGCCAAGCACTTGAGTTGGCATTATGGCCTTGTGCTCGTCTTGTGAATATCCGCAAGCGTTTTCTCAAGATAAGTGTGGCTTTTGAAAAGGCAGCACTATTTGTTGGGTTAGCCTTCTTTTTAATATTGATACTTGTCCTGGGTAACTTGTTTAGATAATCAGTCCAAGTCTCTGAACACAGATCTTTATCTAAGACTAAGGATTGAATTTCCTTCTTGGCATCCAGCGCTATTTGTGGCAGAGTGGTACTTGTCCACCTCAATTGCTTCAGATTGATTGTAGATACTTCGCCTACCATTGTTTGTACTTGTTGGTACCTTGAATGAGTCAGTTTTATTTCAATATGCTGCATTGAATGGTCACTATCTAATGAACTGATTATTTGGAATTTTTTTATCAGTCTTAGCAAGGATAGTGTGACAATAGTGTAGTCCAAAATAGTGCTTGTTCCATAACCTATGTAGGTTGTAGAAGGTGGTTTATCTTGCGCGTATCTTCCGTTTATCACCCTTAACCCGATATGCTCAAGGTCCCACATCAATTGCCTACCAGCTATATCCATCTTCTTTGCGGGTGGAATCTCCTGGGGTTCAACGCCCCACTGCTCATTTGCTATAATGATGTTATCCTCTTCTTCCGGGCAATGCAGAAGATTGGCATTGAAATCGCCTGTCAAGATAATGCCCCATCTTGGTTGTTCTAGGCGAAAGTTGGAGACAACATTATTGATGCGTTTAACAAGCTCTTTTTTAGCTGTGTTTTTCGGGTGGGCATATACATTAATTAAGATAATTGTTCCAATTTTACCCTAGGACATCCCATCCAGTTTGATAATTTGCACGTCTGCTGATTATGTGGGTAATTGAGAGGCCTTGATCTTAAGCGCAGTGGATACGTATACCGAAAGTCCCCCCTTGGCACGCCCGTAATGCTGAGGTACTGAGGTATATGTTTTGGGGTGTTTGGGTATTTTAAGGGTTCAGATATAGTTTTGGGTTATGGGTACAGGGGTATTTTTAGGGTTTAGGGATAGGTATGGGTTTTGGGGTACAGGGGTATTTTTAGGGTTCAGGGCTAGGCTTGGGGGCACAGGGGTATTTTTGGGGTTCAGGGCTAGGTTTGGGTTTTGGGGTACAGGGTTATTTTTAGGGTTCAGGGCTATGTTTGTGTTTTGGGACACATGGTTATTTTTAGGGTTCAGGGGTTGGTTTGGGTTTTGGTGTAAAGGGGTATTTTAGGGTTCAGGGATAGGTTTGGGTTTTGGGGTACAGGTTTTTATTTAGGGTTCAGGGGTAGGTTTGGGTTTTGGTGTACAGGGGTATTTTAGGTTTCAGGGATAGGTTGGGGTTTTGGGGTACGGGTTTTTTTTTTAGGGTTCAGGGCTAGGATTAGGTTTTGGGGTACAGGGGTATTTTAGGGTTCAGGGGTAGGTTTTGGGGACAGGGGTATTTTTAGGGTTCAGGGCTAGGTTTGGGTTTTGGGGTACAGGGGTATTTTCAGGGTTCAGGGCTACATTTGGGTTTTGCAGTACAGGGGTATTTTTATGGTTCAGGGCTAGGTTTGGGTTTTGGGGTACAGGGGTATTTTTAGGGTTCAGGGGTAGGTTTGGGTTTTGGGGTACAGGGGTATTTTAAGGGTAAAGGGATAGGTTTGGGATGTGGGTACTGGGGTATTTTTAGGGTTCAGGGCTAGGTTTGGGTTTAGGGGTACAGGGGTATTTTAGGGTTCAGGGGTAGGTTTGGGTTTTGGGGTACAGGGGTATTTTTAGGGTTCAGGGCTAGGTTTGGGTTTTGGGGTACAGGGGTACAGGGGTATTTTCAGGGCTACGTTTGGGTTCTGTGGTACAGGGGTATTTTTAGGGTTCAGGGCTAGGTTTGGTTTTTGGGGTACAGGGGTATTTATAGGGTTCAGGGGTAGGTTTGGGTTTTGGGGTACAGGGGTATTTTAAGGGTAAAGGGCTAGGTTTGGGATTTGGGTACTGGGGTATTTTTAGGGTTCAGGGCTAGGTTTGGGTTTAGGGGTACAGGGGTATTTTAGGGTTCAGGAGTAGGTTTGGATTTTGGGGTACAGGGGTATTTTTAGGATTAGGTTTGGGTTTTGGAGTACAGGGTAAATTTATAGGGTTAAGATGGGTTAGTGTTTAAGGGGATTGTGGGGTGCAGGGGTATTTAAAGGGACCCGGTGGGATTCGTTTTTAGGGTGTAAAAGGTAATAAAATAAAATAATAAATACATAAAAATAATATAAATAATGCAATTTAAAAGAATAAATGTTTTAATGAAATTAAAAAAATGTGTGTGTGTGTGTGTATATATATATATATATATATATATATCTCAGCATTTTCCATTCTCTCGAACAGACGTACCCGACTCTCAGAAGGTTGCTGTGCACGTAATTTTATTCAGCAGCAGGAAAACAACGCGTTTCGCTTTACAGCTTCGATCACGTTTACAAATTGTTGCCAAACAAATTGTCCTTTTACTCTGTTTTCTCAGTAACAAAAAGAGACAACGGACCAACACCCATATACGTGAAAATATCAAATGTGTGTGGCGGACATATTGGAATGGTCAAATGTGCTTCACATAGTTAATTTACGAGTAGTGAGCTAAGTAAAGTCTTTGCAACAATGTATATAACTTAAAGTTGGGGGTGCTCAACAGAAACCATTAATTACATGTCATACAAAATGATATTCGTGGAAACCGCTTAGCCCCAGTGGGCACAATTATTCTTAGCATAGTCAGAGGATTGATATGCACCCACACGTTGATAGTGCATGGATTAACCAAGTCCTGTACTTAGCAAATCGTTTTTGAGTCCTAGCCCAAGTGGGCAAGTTCACAATGTGGTATGTACCCCTGTTGATTAGGTTGGAGTCATATTGTACCAGATCGTAACAGGGAACACCAGATATGTATATGTTGTAAATTGTTTCATTCCGTACACACTGCATCATATTGCTTTAGCCACATTGTTCGCAAAAAAAGTCAATCCAATCCATATGGGCCGTAGGTACCCATAGTTTGTTGAGTTACAAATTTTGAACCGCCAACTATCAATGCCCCAGTGGGCAAATTCACTGTCCAATAGATCTGAGATGTCATTCAGTGAAAACCATGTGTTTCATTTGTTTTGACCTCAAAGTTCCATGCCACATCAATTCATCCAGTGCCTGTGTTATTTTTAGGGTTCAGGGGTAGGTTTGGGTTTTGGGGTACAGGGGTATTTTAAGGGTAAAGGGCTAGGTTTGGGATTTGGGTACTGGGGTATTTTTAGGGTTCAGGGCTAGGTTTGGGTTTAGGGGTACAGGGGTATTTTAGGGTTCAGGAGTAGGTTTGGGTTTTGGGGTACAGGGGTATTTTTAGGATTAGGTTTGGGTTTTGGAGTACAGGGTAAATTTATAGGGTTAAGATGGGTTAGTGTTTAAGGGGATTGTGGGGTGCAGGGGTATTTAAAGGGACCCGGGTGGGATTCGTTTTTAGGGTGTAAAAGGTAATAAAATAAAATAATAAATACATAAAAATAATATAAATAATGCAATTTAAAAGAATAAATGTTTTAATGAAATTAAAAAAATGTGTGTGTGTGTGTATATATATATATATATATATATATAACCTACTGGCGGTCGCCAGTAGGTAGTTAGGATTATTTTCAATGCAAAATCTCAACATTCTATTGTGAATAACTTTGGCGCCGGTTGAGGAATCTGCCTGAAAATGTCCCCAAATTTGCCTCGCGGCGCTCCGGTCCTTCCTTGAAAGTTTGGGGGGGGTTCGTGAAGCGGGGGCCATGATAAAAGGGGGGTCCCAAAACGTGTTTTCCCCATCTTAATTTCCATAGGGCGGTCGACCTCACTTTTAGCCCGAACGGCTGAATGGATTTCCACCAAACTTGGCAAAATTGTAGGGACTGGTACCCCGTTGTGCCTGTGCTATGTCTCAACATATATGCTCCAGTGGTTTTTACGAAAATTAACTTTGAAAAAATATATATTGGGCTACATTGGGCTATATATATGTTAGAGCCCAAATGTAGCCCAAAGATGGCCACCAGAGACAAAAAAAAACAAATGTAGCCCAAATATCAGCCAGATGTAGCCCAACTATAGCCCAATGACAGAATGTCCCAGAGTGTTCTAAAGAACAACTAGAGCGCTAACAGTCTTACTTATGACAAAAGTATGGCACACCTGAAGTCATCTTGATTGGAATAAAGTGTTAACACTTAAAACATTTAATTTGAAAAGGAACAAAATGAGGGGTTTCATTTTGCCATAGAAACTTTATATATATATATATATTTTAAACAAGGTTCCCCGATCTCGGGGAGGTGTGGAGTCGCAAAAGAATGGAATCGTTCGCTTATTGTAGTGAAGGCACTTCTTTTATTCCATCAATCCAAGGGGTATCAAAACAAAAACAACCAACGTGTTTCGACAGCGTCCGCTGTCTTGATCACGGTCAGTTTGTGCTCGAGAGCTCACAGATTTTAAAGGTACAAAACCAAACAATGAAGGTTACACCCTTCTGGGCGTGTTCGAAACATTTTACAGGTCACATGGTATACCGTGATAGTAATAGGAATTCTGGGTGTTTTAGTTTTACATATATTAAGTCAAAAAAACTATTTTTGAATACAATGTTTCACTTTCGACTGACAATTCGTTAGAAAACCTTTACAGTCTTTGCCAATTGAAATTATATGGTGCGATATGACCTTGAAAGTTCGAAACTGCCATTTGCTTTTGTAGGGGAGTGCTGCCCTCCAGTGGGCGATTTTTACCAATTCATGGTTTGATTTAAATTAGATTTTATAAGATGTGAGCATATCAAAAGTGAGAAAAGGTGATTGGGGTGAAAATTAACAGGTAAATAAAATTAAAATTTGGAATTAATATGTTAAGCAGGATGATACAAGGGAATCCAGTTTTAGTCACAAGTCCTGTTGGTTCTCAAAGATGTATATACAATTCTTCTGATTGGTTTAATCCATACGGAGTCATAGTTCTGAAGTTCAATATGTGTCTGGACTCTTTGCGTCTGAGAAGTTTTTCATTGTGACCGCCCCTTTCTGATAGGCTCATTGTTTCCACACCCCAGAAGCGTAGTTGTTTCCAGTCACCATTGTGGTTTGCTTCCATGTGTTTGGCAACAGCATTGCCCCTGTCCTTGTGTACCGTTGCTCGTACATGTTCCAAAATGCGCTTTTTTAGCTCGCAGATGGTGCTGCCGATATACCTCAATTTGCATGGGCATTAAATCATTTATATGGTGTATTTACTATTGCATGTTATGCATTCTTTGATTTGCCAGATCTTATTGTTCGGCATAGGTATTTCAGTTGTGGGCTTGGCAATTTCGCACACTTTGCAGTTGTAGCATTTTATGAAGCCTTTTGTTTGTAACCATTGTTTCTTTTTTGTAGTTTTTTTAAAGTGACTGTGGACCAGTTGGTCCTGTAAGTTTCTTGCCCTTCTATATGTTATTACGGGGTGTTTGCCCATTTTTTTTGCCTATGATTGGGTCTAGTTGTAGGATTTTCCAGTTTTTTCTCAAGATTTGGTGTATTTGTTTAGATTCTTTACTGTAGTTCAGAATTAACCTGATTGGCTCATCCGCTGTGGAGGGTGAAACTTCTTTTTGCTTTAAACAATCTGTTCTTGTTGTTTGATTTGCCCTCTCCCAGCATTGTTGCACAATATGATGGTTGTATTTCTTTTTTTGGAAACGTTTAATTGAATTTTTGCTTTGTTTGTGCCATTCTTGTTCTTCGCTGCAGATTCTTCCTAGGCGAAGAAATTCCCCGTAGGGGATACTTGTTATCAGGGACTGTTGGTGGAAGCTGGTGGCCTCCAAGGTTGCATTAGTTGCAGTGCATTTTCGATGAAGTGTGGTTTCCACATGATTGTTATTTATATACACCTCTGTATCAAGGAAAACAGCTCTGCTTTGGCTAATGGTGTGAGTGAATTTTATGCATGGCGTGCTATTGTTCAGTATTTGGAAATATTCCAAGAATTTTTCTTCTCCCCCGTTCCACACTATAAAAAGATCATCAATAAATCTTTTCCAGACTATGATGTGTTGTGTGTAGGTTTGGTACTTTTCATTCCATGCTGTTGTTTCTTCTCACCATCCCATTGCTGTGCAGGCGTAATTAGGACAGAAAGAAAACCCCATAGCAGCCCCGTTTTTTTGTCGGTATAGTAAGTCACCAAACATGAAGATGTTGTTGGTCAACAAGTTGTTTATCATTTCCATTAGCATGTCATTGTGGCTTTGATAATGAATGTTCCGTTCTTTTAGGAAGTATTTGCAGGCGTTGAGGCCCATCTCATTGTCAATGTTGGTGTACAACGAGATCACATCCATGGTGATCATGATGAAGTCAGGTTGCCAATTGATTTGTTCCAAATTACATAGAAAATCGGTGGTATCCTTTATGTAGGATTTTAGTAGTTTTACCTGAGGGCTTAGATAGTAGTCAAGGAAATTTGACAAAGGTTCAAGCAAAGAGCCATTGGCCGATACGATTGGTCTCCCTGGTGGTTTCGTAGCGTTTTTGTGTATTTTTGGTAAAAAATACGCGGTTGCTGTTTTTGGGAAATCTACTGTTAGGTATTTCCTCTCATCAGAATCAAGAAGTTCACTAATTTCCCATTGACGCAATTTCTTGTCCAGGCTCTTTTTATGTTGTCAAGTGGGTTTTTCTCTAGTTCCTCATAATAGTGTTGGTTCCTTAGTTGTTCCATAGCTTCTGCAATGTATAGTTTTTTGTCCCAGAGCACTATATTTCCCCCCTTGTCTGCTGATTTTATTTCAAAGCTCTGATCATTTTTTAGGGAGGACAAGGCTTCTCTTTCCCTCTTAGATAAGTTGTCTTTACCGGTTTTTTTGGTGATCTTATATAAGTCATGGATGACCGCCTCCTGAAACATATCTATTTTGTTTCCTGGTGTTAGCTGGGGGTAGAGTTTGGATTTTGCCTTCAAGTTACTCATTCCTGCTCCTAATTGCGATATTGCTGTATTAAGGCTGATTTCCTTGCCCTCTTCCGCATTCAGGTTCAAAACCGTTAAGTATGCCTCAGATTCCTTTACTAGTAAACTGGACGTTGGTCTTGGTTGGTGTTTTGGTATTTTTGGTTTGTTTTCTCTCTCCGCAAAGAATTTGGCAAGTTTGATTTTACGAATATAGAGATACATGTCAATTCTCGTTTGTGCCATGTCCATGCGAATAGTCGGGCAAATGTTTATTCCTTTCTTTAGGAGTGAAGTCTCTGCTTCTGTGATTTGTCTCCCTGAAAGGTTAATAATTTGTAATTCCTCATTCATTTCCCCCTCTTCTGTTTCATTAATCTGGTTTCTGTGCCCACTTTTTCGTTTGTAACGATTTCGCCTGCGGCTCCTCCTTGTATGGGTTTTGCGAGTCTCGGTTGCCACGCTCTTCCTCTTCCCCTTGCTCGACCACGTGTATTTCTTTGTGCCCCGTGATTGTGTTCCCATTGTCGCTGTGATAGGACTAGGCGCATATCCCCTAAAAAAGCTTTTTGTAATGGATCCAGATTGGAATCATCCTCACTGAATTCTGCTGATGTTAGGGATGTTAGACTTGATGATGAGCTTGCTGTGTTTGTTTTTGGCAATTTAAAGGGGTCGTATTTTCGGGCAAAAGTAAATATGCGCCCTTGCGCATAATCATTGGCATCTCTTTCGAATTTCGTTTGTTTTCTGAGTCTTACTTCCTCTTCATGTTTCTCAATTTGTTTATTTAAATCATCTTTGAATTTAGTCATTTCTGTGTTGAGTCTCAAACTGTCTAGTTCCTTCTCCAATACTCGTAGCTGTTCCTTTATTTTCTCATGGGCTATCTCTATGTGTTTCACAAGTATTTTAATCAGTCCTAATGAAGAGTTTAGTGTGTGTTCGCCCCATTCTTGAAGCAACTCGTTTGTTACATCCTTTTGGCTGGGCATTAGAAGTATGCGTAAACCACGCGGTACCCTTTCAACTTCCAGATATTTTTGTAAGGAGATTAGTTCCCATGATTTATTTATTTCTTTTTTATTTAGTTTTTCCCATAAGCGGAGTTTTTCCTTCATGTCATTTTTGCCTGGTTCCTTGTTGCTTTCCAATGCACTGCTGATGACGTCACATATTACATCACTCATAACATGGTCAGTGACATCACTCATGACATCACTGATGACATCTCAAATGACATCACTGATGACATCATCCAGTGAATGTGTATCTTTCTGAAAAATAAATATTTTTTATATATGTATATCTAAAGGTTGATGGAAGAATAAATGGGTAAATAAATGTCTAAATGGATGTTTTTTTGTGTAACATTGATTGGTTAACCCTTTCGCTGCGGCGGGAATTCCGCCGCAGCGCTAAGGGGGTGGGGCGGAAGAACGGCGCTCGCATGCTCGTGACGGAGCCGCTCCGTCACGAGCCGCGGTTGAGCTGTGCTCGCGACGGAGCGGTTCCGTCATGGCCCGCCCCGCTCAATGGAACGTCCAGCACAGGCGCGAAATTCGCGCCTCGCAGGCGCGCCGAGCGGGCCATGACGGAACTGCTCCGTCATGAGCACAGCTCAACCGAGGCTCATGACGGAGCGGCTCCGTCATGAGCATAGAACGGGTTAATTGACTTATTAAATGTATCTTAGTGAATACATATATTAGCGAGTAATGTTTAAATATTTAAATCTCTGTATCTGTGTCTCACTTTGTGTATAAGTGGCTGCATGGGTTGGTGAGTAGCTACATGAGTGTGTATATGGGTTATTAGTTGTTTTTTTGAGTATCAGTATCCGTGTCTGTATGGTTCGGTGGGGGATATTATTCAGAGCACAGATGCATGAATGATTGACTCACTATTTGTATGTATTTTGAAGACAGCATGCGTGCAAGACTGTATGGGTGGATGATTGTGTGTATGGGTGGGTTAGTGAGTATGTGTTTTTATAATTGATTGTTTAAGAGTGTAAATATGTTTCCGTTTCTGTAGAAGTATGTGTAGTGGTGTGTATATAGCAGTATAATCAAGTAAATGGTTTTTTGATAGTTTATTTGCATGTGTGAATTTGTGTGTGAGTAATTATATGCATGAGTATTAGTGTGTAACAGGAGGTATAGGTGTATGAGTACATATGATGAGTAAGTACATGCATGAGTGACTATATAGAACTGTTGGTGAATGAGTCGATGTGTATGTAGATGTTGGAATTACCTAATAAGTTGTTGTAATTGGTATTGGTTTCTCCTTTTTTAAGGAAATGTTAGTTTCTATTTTTGAATGTGTGTGTCAAAGGTTATTTTATTCTGATAGGAGGTCTGCCACTTTGTCACAAAGATGTTGTCATCAGTGATGTCATTTGAGATGTCATCAGTGATGTCATGAGGGATGTCACTGACCATGTCATGAGTGATGTAATATGTGACGTCATCAGCAGTGCATTGCACGCGCAAGTTATAGTGAGTCCAACTAACTATAACGTGGGAATTACAATGGTTTTATGCGAGTAAAATTTCCACCTAACTATAACTGGTGTGAAACCTATGGTTTTTTCAGTGAATATATATATATATATATATATATATATATATATATATATATATATATATATATATATATATATATATATATATATATATATATATATATATATATATATATATATACATATATTTAATGTTTTAATATTGTACTTTTACAATGTATATGACTTTACCACACATGCATTTTCGTTATAATGGCATGCGTGATAAAGTCATATGTGTTGTAAAAGTTTTAGAAATGATGGCTTTGTGGAGTAATAGTCCTGCGTTATAAAAATTGTGGAGTAATGGTATGCGGGATGTTGGTTTGCGGAATATCATCACATATTCGTTTCCCGCTGTTCTTATTTTTTTATGACCCTCACCGACGTTCTTCGGCCCGAGTGCTTTTCATACGCACCCAGGCCAAGCCACACACTGCGTTCGTCCCTTTCAGACGCACCCAGGCCAAGGCACACACTGCATTCGGTACCCCCAGTATGTGTGAGACAACGGGCAGTCCCCCTAGGGAGTCGGGCGAATGGTTACTTACCACACTTCCTGTTGAACGTCTTTGTCACGCCCGCAGCACACGGCCACAGCAGACGATCTGATTAATGTACGACCCAGATGGCATGAAGTGCGGAACGTAGCACACGCCTCCAGCGTGCCCCTTGATGCGGTGCAATTGCGTAATTGGCGCTTCACATGGCATGAAGGGCGGACACACGCCCACAGCGTTTGTCACGGCCCCAGCGTGTCACGCCCCCAGCATGCCCCTTGATGCGGCGCAAATTCGTAATTGGCGCTTGTATGTACGACTCACATGGTATGAAGGGCGGAACGTACCACACGCCCCCAGCACACGCCCACAGCAGAACGCAGACACGCCCACAAGGGACTACTTTGCTGGCACTGTTCTTTTACCTTTTAAATGTATATGGTGGCCGTCTGCATAGCCTATGTCCTTCTGCTGCAACTGCCCTTTCCAATGCTGTATTGGGTGTTTTGATTGGTGCTGTGGTTACTGAGATTACCCGCCTCAAAGGTTTTGGCTCTCTCTTTATAATATTAGTATGGATTAATTAACAAATTTAGTTTAGTTAAGGTCAATTATTCTTTAAGTATTCATTATTACGCTTCATTATTTTAAATGGTCCAGTAGCCAATATTTCTGGCTAAGGAAAAAGAAAACATTAACAACAACTACACAAAGAATTGAAAAAAACAAAACAGTGTCCCCATAAAGGAAACTTCCTCATCTAAATTAAACCGGTATATGATAGGAAATACATTTTGTTAGGCAAATGAGGTACCAGTTGTCAGCTTCAGAAAACCAATAAAGATTTCTAGTGAGAGAATGTGAATGCTTAGGCGTAAAACCTTTGCACTCGGGTTGTGGAGATCAGCAGAAGCGAGAAATATCTTCTCCGTTCAAAGTCATCCGACATCTCCACAGTAGTCTGAGCGACACACACTATTATTATTTAACAAGGCACTAGTTTGCAACATTACAGCTTATTCTCACTCTTGGGGGCAAATCCTATTACTTCAGACCCTGGACGCAGGTATTCTCCCCTGTTTCTCAGAGCAACACAGTGGTCCTTGAATGGCCTTGAATTGTTACACTGGACAAGACTGTCTGGTACCCATGGATTGTGTTCCCATCCTGGCACCTTTTTAGGTCGTCGTCTATGCTTTCAAGGGCTTGCAAGGGCGACAGGAGATGGGCACGCGCAGGCTGCAGGCCAGATCGGATATGTGGACACCCGCGTTCACCACCTACAGTACGCGCTGTGCCCATCTCCTGTCTCCCTTGCAAACCTCCTGCAGTTACTTTCACTTTCCCTCCCCCTGCGCCGTCGGCTCCACGCCCGTCAACGCGCACGCAACGAAATGCTCCTTTCGGCTATCACAGCACACCAGCACCGGCCCGACCAAGCCCCCCCCCCCCCGCAAAGAGGAAACGTGGGTAAAGTGGGCGCCCAGAAAGCTCCGGAAATAAACGTGGACACTGTGCCTTTATCGGCACAACCACTTACTGCCCGCTCAGTCGTGCACCCCATCATGTAAGAGCTCAGCCACCCCCTGCAAAAACGCAAACAAACGGAGAATCCTCCACTCACCGGTCTGCAGGGGGAAGCCTCCTCTGCCAGCACGATGCGGGGCTCTCCCCTTAGTCATGGGAGCCCGCACTGAAATCTGCCGCTCTTCACCCGGGCCCATCCTGAGACCCGGGACTTCCGCTCCCACAGTTATACGCGCCGCCACTGGGCACGAGCCGCAGGTACTGCGCATGCGCGAGCCCTCCCAGGTCTCCCCTTTCCCCGCGCCGATGCATCTCGTTTAACCCCCTATTTCCAGCTTGCTGATCTACCGTTTGTCTCACTTTTGAATTAATTTTGCTGACTAGACATGCACTTCTGGAACACAATCTATTCTTTCTCTCATCACCCCTTGCTTACAATTATTCAGAGAAACGTTTACAAGCGCCATTTCTATCTTGGGCCATTTTTGCAGTAATTATGGAGTTAGTTAGATGTCCTGTGCACAAACCCAGATACTATTCAAGTATCCTTGGCCGCGGTGGCAACCAAAGCCGGAGATGATGGGTGGATTCTTGTTTTACTAAGTATTTATGAAAGCCTTTCTTTGTAATCGACCACGCTGACTGGACATTGACGTTTATTGTGTGAGTTATAATCTACTATCTGCACCTGACTCAACCTTTACAACTTCCCCAAAACCCAGGACCTGAGCACTACTAACCCCCCACTCTTAATATCTCAGACCCAGCGCCACGCCCCGTGCTCTAGAGTGGGAGACATGCAGCGGCAGAGGATGCATCAGCAGAGAGGAGCTATGACCGCGGCACGGAGAACATGCATGTCTTTGGGTCATTGTTGTGGAAACTACGCCAGACGCCTGCTGTGCTTTCCCGCCCTCGCCCAGTACAATTAATCTCTACAGAGTGCACATAATAGGCCACGGCTAAGAAATCCTGTAATTATTTTAATGCGAACGCTGAAGAGGTCGGTGCTCTCGGAGCTTCTGCTGGAAAAGCCGCTCCCTCATACTGTCCTTGGCCTCCTGCGGGGCCGCCCCAGGGAGCGCGTGCTCGCCCTAGGTGGAGGCGTGCTCTTCAACGGGGATCCCGTGCTCCCTGCACCTGAGACTGCTCATTCCCCAGTCACTCGGTGAGAGCTGGCATGAAGGGAGTGGCTGGTGAAAAGGCTTGTCCAATCAGGTTTTTCCTTTGAAGAAAATTACACAACAGTTCCACAATCATCTCAAAGTCAAACAGCTTCCATGAAGGCGCAAACACCCGTCAAACCCAATACTCTCCTTGAGTCTCCTTCTTTTTTTTTTTGAAAACCTTTAGTATGTAAAAAAGAGGACAATTACAGAGATACAACCACCGAGGCTAGTCAATCAAACACAGTAAGATCGACATCAAATTACACAGCCATTTAGCCGACAACCCGAAGGTTCGGCGGCGACATTTCGTGATCATGTAAGGCAGGTGGAAGGAAAGAACCAGTGAAAGGTTTCACATTTTATCTTATATATAAGAAAACATAAACAAAACCCAAATAAATCGAGGCAGTACAGTACGGAGAAACTGGCAATCCCGTATGGCAATAGGAGGCGGGTAAAAGACGCATCGCAATACACCAAAATTGAGTGGTAATGGGGAGGGCATGGGGGGGGCCCCCGGGAGCATTCATACAGTATAGCCAACCAAAAAACCAAGTACAAGGAACGCACGATCAAGGAAGAAGAAGTGGATCCGGAAGATCAGTGAAAGGAGGTGTGCAGATCTCCCCTCGGTAGGCATTCCATTGGCCCCAAATCCTGCCCCATTTCTTAGGTCTACCGCGAGAAACATACACTACCTTCTCTCTAAACATGGACCAGTCCATGTTTACTGTCCATTTTGAGAGCGTCTGAGCCCTTGGGGAACCCTACAGTTGGGCAATGTCCCACTTAGCAACCATATTACCCAGTGTGACCCATTGAGTTTGAGCTACAGTGCAATCATTCGGTTCCCACACATTCAACAAACAACGTCTGGCTTCAGGCAACAACTCCACCCCAGTCACTTCACACACAACAGCGTACACACGGCGCCAAAATGTCGCCACCTCCGGACACTCCCAGAGGATATGCAAAAAGGTAGCCAACATGCCACACCCGCGTCTACACAGACCATCCACAGAAAAGCCCATATGTACCAATCGTGGACCCGTAACATACACTCGATGCAATATTTTAAGTTGCACCAACCGAAGACGTGTCGGGATAGCAACCTTCTTAGGGGAGGATATCGCCGTCTGCCAGTCCTCATCGTCCAGTTCCAACCCATCGTTGGTCCAAGCATCCCGTAGCTGGAGAAGGAGATCAGAGCGGTCATTAATCAGCTTTTTATAGATGAGAGATATGGTGTTATCAGGGACATATCCATCAAGCACCCTATCCTCGAGAGGAGAGGACTCAGGGAGTTAAGTGCGTGACTGACTTGGAGGTACCGGTAATATTCCCTGTCGCTCAGTTGATATTCCCGCTGGAGTGTCTCAAAAGTCTTGACTTTGCCTTTGGCCCACAGGTCGCCCACCTTACTAATACCAATAAGGTCCCATCTATCGAAGCCCTGAGACGACCACAGGCCACCCAGTGCTTCCGCAGCATACAACGGGGTCGACTTTGTCAATTTAACGGTCCAACCCGTAGCGGAGGTGGCGCTTATCCAGACCCGCACCGCCACTGCAGTAGGGCCTGTAAGATGTTTAAGGTCTGTTCTAGAATAAAGCACTCGATTGAAATCCCCCCCGGGAAGTAGCCACCTGTCCATCTCAAACGCAGGGTTCGGGACGGGCCATACATAGCGTGGTTCACCGCACTCAGCTGGGAAGCCCAGTAGTAGCGCTTAATGTTGGGCAACGCGATACCTCCGTCATACCACGGCAAGGACAATTTCGCCAATGCGATACGCGGCCGCCCGCCCCATACCAACCGCCTCTGCAAGCCCTCAATCTCTCGAAAATAGCTAGCAGGTACCAAGTCAAGTGTATTTTGAATGGTGTACAAAAAGCGGGGGAGAGACATCATTTTAAACAGGGCCGCCCTTCCCAAAGGGGACAGTGGCAACCCACACCACGCTGTAACATCCGACCGAAGCCGGGAGAGCGGAGGTAACAAATTCCGCTCGTATCGGACCTTGGGATCAAGAGAAACATAAATCCCCACGTATTTGAAACCATCCCTGGTAATCGGTATGGAGTGACCGCTCGAGCCTGCCCAGGCGAGGTCGCCCCACCTACGCCGCTCCTGCCTGCTGCTGCCAGCACGCTGCCCTGCTGATGGCTGCGCTCTTCCTGTTGCCTCCGTTTTCGCCGCTGCCTGCCTGCCTTCCACTGCATGCCTGATTCCCCTGTCGCCTGTTGTTACCCCGTTTTCTTCTGTACCCCTGCTGTGTGCCTGTTGCCTCCCCTGCCCGCCGCCTGGTCACCCTTTCCTTCTGTAACCCTCTCCTTCTGTAGCCCTCTCCCCCGCTTCGGCTGCCCTCCCCCTCCGGGGTGCTCTTGCCGCCTTCTTCCCGCCACTGCCCTCTGGCGCCTCCGCCCCCCCTCCTGCCCATTGGCCGCCCGCTCCCGCCACCCAGCTGACCCGCCCTCCCGGCTCCTCACCTAAGGAGTCCCAACGCAGGTACTTGGAGTGACCGCTCGAGCCTGCCCAGGCGAGGTCGCCCCACCTACGCCGCTCCTGCCTGCTGCTGCCAGCACACTGCCCTGCTGACGGCTGCGCTCTTCCTGTTACCTCCGTTTTCGCCGCTGCCTGCCTGCCTTCCACTGCGTGCCTGGTTCCCCTGTCGCCTGTTGTTACCCCGTTTTCTTCTGTACCCCTGCTGTGTGCCTTCGCCTCCCCTGCCCGCCGCCTGGTCACCCTTTCCTTCTGTAACCCTCTCCCCCGCTTCGGCTGCCCTCCCCCTCCGGGGTGCTCTTGCCGCCTTCTTCCCGCCACTGCCCTCTGGCGCCTCCGCCCCCCCTCCTGCCCATTGGCCGCCCGCTCCCGCCACCCAGCTGACCCGCCCTCCCGGCTCCTCACTTATGACGCCCCCAGAGCGACCGCGCAGCGGACGCGCGCAGCGGGAGCACCGATTGAGCGCCAAAGGTGCGCCAAAGGTAAGCCCGTCGTCGTCCGTCCGCGCCTGGACCGCGCCCAGTGCCAGGACCCCTGGCCCCCGCCGTCACCAGCCCACCCGCCGGACCTATGACACCACCGAACTCAACGCCCTCAACGCCGGCCGACTCCCGGGCTGTTACCGAGCCAACCCGACACGCACCCACGGACCCTTCTGCTGCAACGCCTGCAAGTTCACCTGCATCCGGACCTGCACCACTCCAGCAGTGCTCAAGACCTCGACGAGCAACAGCAGCAACCACCTGAGTGCATCCTGCTCAACACCCGCTCCGTCCACAGACACGCCGTCGAGCTCTGGAACCTGCTCGACACAACATCACCAGACGTCGCCTTCCTCACGGAAACCTGGATGAACGCCTCTTCAGCGCCCGACATAGCCATCGCCATCCCAGACGGCTACAAGATCATCAGGAGGGACCGCATCAACCACACCGAAGGAGGCATCGCCATCGTCCACAGGAACACCATCCGCATCACGACCAACACCGACGACACCCTCGCAACCGCCGAGCACCTGCACTTTCAGGTCCACATCAACCCCAAGACCACCCTCAGAGGCACCCTCATCTACAGACCCCCGGGACAACGCACACAATTCAGCGAAGACATCGCCGACTTCATCAGCCCGCACGCCCTCTGCTCCGCTGACTACATCCTCCTCGGGGACCTCAACTTCCACATGGAGAACAACAACGACCGCAACACCACCACCCTGCTGGACAACCTCGCCAACCTGGGACTCAAGCAACTGGTGACCACCCCCACCCACTACGCCGGACACACACTCGACCCCGTCTTCTCATCCAGCAAGGACATCGCCTTCAGCCATGCAACCGGACTCCACTGGACGGACCACAGCTGCGTCCACTTCAGCTTCGCAAGGACCACGATCCACCACCACCAGCAACAGGCTGCACGCAGGAACTAGAACAAGATCACAGCCGACCAGCTCGCATCCTCCCTGAGCATGAACCCTGCCACCAGCACAACGAACCCTAGCCAGGCGGCCACCAACCTCACGAAGTGGATCAGCGACTGCGCAGACGAGCTCGCCCCCCTGAGGACCCCGCCCAGCAGACCCGGTAACAAGAAAGCCCCATGGTTCACCGACGAACTCAAGAGCTCCAAGAAGAACTGCCAAGCCCTCGAGAGAACCTGGCGCAGAGACCCAACACTGGACAACATGACTGCCCTCAAGCTCGACACCCGAAAACACCACCAACTCATCCGCCCCACCAAGAAAACTGCATTCAAGGAACGACTGGACAACAACGCACACAACAGCAAAGAACTCTTCAACATCGTCAAAGAGCTCTCCAACCCCAACGCCGGAAACAACGACATCACCCCTTCGCAAGACCTATGCAACTCCCTCGCCTCCTACCTCCACAACAAGATCGCGGACATACACAACAGCTTCAGCACTCAACCGACGAACACCGCGACCGAACCACCGCCCCCCACCACCACCCTCCGCGCCTGGACTCCGATCAGCACCGAAGACACCGTCCGCACGATGAACTCCATCCACTCCGGATCTCCGACCGACCCCTGCCCTCACCACGTCTTCAACAAGGCCGACGCTGTCATCGCACCCCACCTGCGGGACATCATCAACACATCCTTCGACACCGCTTCCTTCCCGGAGAGCTGGAAGCACGCCAAACTCAGCGCTCTACTCAAGAAGCCATCGGCTGACCCCCACCGACCTCAAAAACTACCGCCCCATCTCGCTGCTCCCGTTTCCTGCAAAAGTCAGCGAGAAGACCGTCAACAAGCAGCAGGCCGCCTTCCTCGAGACGAACGGATCCCTCGGCCCCTCGCAGTCTGGCTTCCGGGCCAACCACAGCACCGACTGTATAGAGAATGAAAGAAGGCACCCTGCCTGGGATTTGTGGAGGTCCTAGCTAGAGGATCCAAGCATTATAAAAAAGGGGGGGTGGTTAACCCAGAGGCTGAAGCTGCACAGAACAAAAACAGGGTCAATCCAAATAGACTCAACATATATTAGAAAAATACATATTTTTTATTTTTTCCTTTTTAGATATATTGTTTGTAATTTTCAAAAGACAAACATGTATAAATTAGATAGTGCATATTGATTTCACAGTAGTACTTTAAGGAAGAAATTCATATTATACTACAGAAACACAAGACAAACATTTTTTTTTACTGAATTAATATCTACCCAGTACTGACCACACTTCAACCATACAACCACACTCATTCACACGAGAGTTTACTCTATCTATTGTTTGAACATTCAGCTTTCATTCATCCATTCATTCCTATAGTCCTGGCGTAGGCAACAATAGATGGTCAATAAGTTGCCTAAATCGGGAGGTTAATCCAGGCAGATGGTATTAATACGGGTCCTGATGTAGTTAGGACAGAATGCCGTATTCCTGGGAAAACATGCCGACGCGCGTTTTCGGTGAAAGGCCAATGTGGCCACACCTTCGTCAGGGCCGGGGCAGTAGGCTGGGCAGGGGACAGGAATAAAATCTGGAAATAAAAAGCAATGTCTTAATGTTGTGTTCTAGCTATATATACAAAGAGACATTTCAACATACAATTTCATTATTGTAGTACATTTTACATATACAAAGCGTCTTGGTGTGATACATATAAGGTTGACTCTTTTGAAACTGTGCAGTAACAGACTACTTGGAAACACTCCCCATGTGAGATTCCCTGTTTCGTGGAATCCAAAGAAGGCAAACTGATAGCCTAAGCTAATTGAACAGTAGAGCATAATTCACGACACTATACATGCGTTTTATAATAGATACAACCACACATTCATTCTCACCACCTAAGACCTGATGATGGCATTTAGACACCATTTATTTCTGTTTATAAAAGAGGGTTTCAAGTCGTTCTTATCATAGCTGGAGTTAGACCCCTGCACCGAGACCGCCCTGATCGCAGTCACCGATGACATCCGAGCGCTGCTCGACAACGGAGAAACAGCGGCCCTCATCCTCCTCGACCTCTCCGCGGCCTTCGACACTGTCTGCCATCGTACCCTAGTACAACGCCTCAGCAACGTCGGAGTCCAGGAGAAGGCACTGGAGTGGATCATCTCCTTCCTCGCCGGAAGGACACAGAGAGTCCGCCTCCCTCCGTTCAGATCTGAAGCCACCGAAGTCATCTGCGGCGTCCCTCAAGGCTCCTCGCTCAGTCCAACCCTCTTCAACATCTACATGAGCCCCCTCGCAGACATCGCACGCCAGCACAACCTCAACATCATCTCCTACGCCGACGACACCCAGCTGATCCTCTCCCTTACCAACGCCCCCGCCACCGCCAGAGCCAACCTTCACGAAGGGATGAAAGAGGTAGCCGAATGGATGAAGAACAGCCGCCTGAAACTGAACTCAGATAAGACGGAAGTCCTCATCCTGGGATCCTCACCCGCCGCTTGGGACGACTCCTGGTGGCCCCCCGCCCTAGGCAGCGCACCCAAACCAACAGACCACGCACGCAACCTGGGCTTCATCCTGGACTTCTCCCTCTCCATGACCAGACAAGTCAACGCCGTCTCCTCGTCGTCCTTCAACATCCTGCGAATGCTACGTAAGATCTTCCGGTGGATCCCCACCGAGACCAGGAAGACGGTCACCCAGGCCCTCGTCACCAGCCGTCTGGACTACGGCAACACCCTCTACGCCGGAACCACCGCCAAACTCCAGAAGAGACTCCAGCGGATCCAGAACGCTTCTGCACGACTCACCCTGGACATCCCCCGCCGCAGCCACATCTCCGGACACCTGAGAGACCTGCACTGGCTCCCGGTCAACAAGAGAATCACCTTCCGTCTCCTCACCCACGCACACAAAGCCCTACACAGCCAAGGCCCAGGATACCTCAACAGCCGCCTCAACTTCTACGCTCCCAAACGCCAGCTTCGATCGACCAGCCACACCCTCGCCGCCGTCCCCCGCATCCGTAGAGCCACCACAGGGGGACGGTCCTTCTCCTACCTCGCCGCCAAGACATGGAACTCCCTCCCCACCCACCTCCGCCTGACCCAGGACCACCTCGCCTTCAGGAAGCAACTCAAGACCTGGCTGTTCGAGCAGTAGCAGATCCCCCTCCCCCAGCGCCTTGAGACCCACTGGGTAAGTAGTGCGCTATATAAATGCGATGATTGATTGATTGATTGATTGTATTGGACAGTGGTGGGGAAGAAGAAGTTCATCACCCGCAATCGGATAAATACAGGACTTGGTCCAATTGATAACCAGACCGGAATTCCTGCCAAAAGATCGTAGCACATCAAACAGGACGCCCAACGACTTACGAGGAGAGGTGAGATACAGTAGTATATCGTCAGCATAAAGTGATATCCGGTCCTCGAAGTCGGGCGACCACTGAATGCCCTTAAGCGAGCGTTCCCATCGCAACCATGCAGCCAGGGGCTCAAGGGCAAGCGCGAAGAGGAGCGGTGACAGGGGACACCCCTGCCTCGTTCCCCGCCCGAGTGCAAAGGGCTCCGAGGCCCTACCGTTAACCACCACCTGTGCCAACGGCTGCTCGCACAGAAGCTTGATCCACCCAATGAATTGAGGGCCGAACCCAAACTTGGCAAGAGCAGCCCACAAATACGGCCATTCAACCGTGTCGAAGGCCATTGAAGCATCAAGAGAAACCAAAATGGCCGGCTCTCGAAGAGACCCCGCCCTTGCTAAAGCACCATGAAGGCGACGCAAGTTGAGTGCGGTATTGCGGTGGGGTATAAATCCAGACTGGTCCGGGTGGACCAAGTCCGCAATCACCGTAACTAGTCGATTCGCAAGAAGTTTAGCAAGTATTTTAGGCTCAACGTTTAGAAGCGAAATCGGTCGATATGATGAACAACGGTCACGAGGCTTGCCATCTTTATGAATAGCCACAATGGATGCCAATCTCTGATCACGAGGAAGAGAGCCGAGATCTCGCGATGTCAAAAACATCTGACGAAGATACGGCGCCATTTTGTCGGGGCACAGTTTATACAGTTCCACCGGTATACCATTAGGGCCCGAGTCCTTGCCGGAGCGAAGGGAACGGATAGCGAGCGCTACCTCATCGGTGGTAAAGTCCGCCTCCATAAGCTCCCGATCCGAATCCGACAGGCCAGGAAGGATGATATCCCGAAGCAGAAGATGTGAATCCTCTTCAGGCCTATCGGAGACCGGCGCATAGACAGTTTGAAAATGAAGAGCAAACACTTGGACTATATCAATAGGGTCCACGACACGCACACCATCCAGACGCTCAACTACAGGCACCACACGATTCAGGCACTCCTTTCTGTCCAACCATGCAAGCAACTTCCCCGCCTTATCACCTACGTCATACAGACGTCCCTGCTGCTCACGATGCATCGCCTTGGCCGCATCCGTGACCAGCGCCTTATAATCGGATTGTTTCAGGGCAAGAACATGCAACACTTCCGGAGAAACCCCTGACTCCAACTGCCCCTCCAAATCAGTGATCTCATTCTCCAGATCCACCACCGCGGCATTCCTACGCCTTCATTCGCTGGCAATGAGGGACAAAACTTGACCACGGATGACCGGTTTATAAGCCTCCCACAATGTGACCGGGGAGGATACCGATCCCTCATTCTCAGCGAAATAAAGTTCCATACATTTCACCACCTCAGACCAGATCTTGGGGTTGCGTAGATACCAGGGGTTAATAGGCGCGACACGACCCTCAGCCCCCAACTGTATGTCAACCACTAGCCAAAGAGGAGAGTGATCAGAAATCCCCCTAGCCATGTGTCGAACCTCCCGCACATACACCATCTGGGCCACCGGCACAAGAACGTAGTCTAACCTCGAGAGGCTCCCATGTGCACCTGAGTGGAAAGTATATTGAAGCTGACCAGGGTGCAACTGCCTCCAACAGTCAAGGAGTCCGAATGTGTCTAGGAGCCTACCAAGACAGTGCTGTGCCGCCGGCAGAACCCTGGGGGGCTACGATCCTCATCTCCGCTAACAACAGAATTGAAATCGCCACCCACCACCAGTATACCATCAGGAAGTCCCAGGATCACATCACCCAAATCAGCAAAATATGGTAGACTGTAGGCCGGGGGGAACATAAACAGATAAAATGGAGATCGTCCTCCCCTCCCACCGACCCGTAACAGCCGCATAGCGGCCCCTATCGTCCAATACCACATCATCAACCTCCAGCGGAAGGGAAGATCGAATCAGGACCCCCACTCCTCTCGAGCCCGTCGTAAACCCAGAGTGAGCCACCATACGATAGCCACGTCTGTTTAGTGCGCGGCATGCATTTCCCACCAAGTGTGTCTCCTGAAGCAAAATCACATCTGGGGTACAACGTTTCAAGTATTGCAACACAACACCCCGCTTTATTCTATCTCAAAGACCGTTAACGTTCCAACTTAGCACCCTAAGCTCCCCCCCATCCCGACATTGATAACCCAGCCTCCAAAGCCCGGGAAAAAGCACAGAAATCAAAAAACAGGATAAAAAGCAGCCTCGAGCAAAACAAAAAGAAAAAGACCCCACCGCCACCCCCATAGAACCCAGAAACCCCCCCCCACCCTGCACCCCTGCATTAGACCAAAAAGCCACCCCAACTTGCAGTGTGCCTGTCGCCCCATTAAACTAATCAAAAAGAAGAGAGAGAAAGCCCCCAGAGGAGGAAGAGGAAGCCCGATACCCCCCGCCCCCGGGCATCCCTAGCATCTAGCAAGTCTATGAAAAATACCCCACTGCCAAGAGTCCAAAGTGAACAGTTCGCCGCTTCAGACTCACTGCTCCTGTTCAAGAAGGCCCCCCTTGGCACCGCCCGAGCTCTCGCCGCTCGTATAAGTCGAAGGCAACGTGCCCAACCAGTCACTGACCACCTCAGGGCGATCGAAGAAAAACGCCCGCTCCTCCTATTCAATCCTCAATCGGGCAGGAAAAAGCATGGCATATTTTAGGCCCTTGTCCCTATTATTATTATTATTATTATTATTATGTTTCTTATATAGCGCCAGAATCGACCCCCGAAGGGGTATCTCCGCGTTTGCATTGGGAAAAGCCATTTCCCTGTGAGATAGCCCCTACAGGCCATCCCCAAGGTGAAAGCCAGGCATCCCGTCGCGGGGGCCGTTGTGGAGATTAAGCAAGCTTAATGCCCAGAGTTGCAGAGTGTGAACCCATGATTAGGTCAGGCACCGAAGCGAGAATTATCGAGTCCATGGACATTTGAGCTCAAGACCCTGCCGCGTCGGGAATTGAACCCTGGTCCCGGGTCTGACCTCTGCTTCAGGGTCTGCCTGCTCTAACCAGTGAGCCACACTTCTCCACCTAAGCCGTCGTTTGACCCCAGTGAATCCCAGACGCTGTTTCTGTACCGCCTGGGTGAAGTCCGGGTAGAAACTGACCGAGGCATTGTCAAATTTGGTAGGACCAGCGGCTCGTAAAGCCTGAAGGATAGCGTCCCGATCACGGTAGTTAAAGATCCTAGCGATGATAGGCCTTGGGGCAGACCCCAGTTTAGGCTTCCCACCAGGGACTCTGTGTGCCCGCTCCACAGTGAAGAACTTGCTGAGACTCTTGGGTGCAAGATGTTTAAGGACCAGGTCCTCCACAAGCAAATCCATAGGGACGTCCGCGGAATTCTCCGGAACCCCAACGATACGAACGTTGTTGCGCCTGGCCCGGCTCTCGAAATCTTCCAGCCGGCGGGCGAACTGGTCGTTGGAGGTATGGAGGGCACGAACCTCAGCCTGCAGGTCGGAGACATCAGTGGTCAAGCTCGCAGTTTTAATATCCAAAGACTTGACCCGTTCATTTGTCTTGCCCAAATCCGCCCTGATGAGGTTAACCTCGATCGCCACTGTGTCAATCTTTGCGGCGAGAGTCTCATATTGTTGGCCCATGTCTTGCCTGACACTAGTAATGGCGCCCATGATGTCTTTTAGTGTCGGCACCTCCAATGAAGGATTACCATCTCCAGTCCTCTCAAGAGCCTTGGTCGCTCCACCCGGGGATCCTTTTGGGCGTGTAAAGCGCTCGATGGTATGAGATTGAACAGGAATCCCCCAAAGCGCGGTCTTAGAAGTTCGCTTCTCGCCCTCCGCTTTGCCAGCCATAGTGGGCTCCGAATTCCCACGAAGTCTTTGCGATCTAGTCAAAATGGTCCCGACCTCAACGGCCTTCAAAAGCAAGGGTGTAAAGAACCAGAGCAGACTGAGGATCTGTAGCTAGGACGAGAGGTAGGACAGGAACAGCCGTGAATCGCCGTCAACAAAGGCCAAAAGCGAAACCGAAAGTACCACAGGGGCTGTGGGCGTTCCCAACTGGCCGTTGTTGTTGAACTGCCGCCTGGGTACCCCGGAGACGCAAGTCCGGGGACGGTCCGCGATGTAGGCCACCAACTTCAGGACGCAGCAAGTCCGGTGTTCGGCGTCCGATTTTCAATCCGAAAAAAACCTTTGGAATCAGTAGGGCATGATCTACAAGTACCCGTAATTCAAGTCAGGATTAGTGACAGGATAAATGCGGGAGGCGAAGAGGGTCTCAGGAGCCCTGTGCTCACGTGTCCATCTTGGATCCGCGCGAAGCTCCTCCGATCTTGAGTCTCCTTCTTGAGCATTATTCTCATTCATGTTGAGAAAACTCCAGCCGGCCTAGTGCCTTGAGGGGGAAACCAGGGTCTGGAAATTGAACGGGGCAAAGATTTTTTCGGCATTCTAGGCAAAATATAATTTTGGAGCCCGAGCATGTCATGTCACTGTCTGTAACAACTATGTTCAGATCAAATAAGTACGTGCAGGAAAAAGCAAAAAGAACAAGCATTTGCAATGCAATAGGTCTCGCATTTATGCTGTTCGAGCTATTGGCATTGTAAATGACAATGGCCTTAATTTATGTTTTGGTTTTTCAAGTATAAATAAAAGGCAATTTCAGTTACAATGCCAATTGCTTAAACCAGCGTAAATGCGAGACTTATTGCATTGCAAATGCTTGTTTTTCTTTTGATTTGAACTCACTATCAGTTGTCTTATATATACCAATAAACTATTCACTCGCTTGCAAAAGGCCTTTGCAGTGGAAAACACATAATGTGCAAAACAACGGAAATGAAATGTGCCATCATCTTAACCTTAAATATGAGAAATAAGGTCAGTGTAGCAATAGAAAGGTGGCTAGCAATAATATTCACAGCATGTTAACTCGGGTGCTGCTCATAATGGCTAAATGCAGTCGGCTACTACCAATTACATGATTAATATGCACACGTTATTTAATAGTGTAAGTCACACTGTGCTAGTAAATGTGCTAATTCTGCAAATGAAAAATTGCACTCCTCCAAACCCTACATAAAGAAAGAAATGAAAAAAGTGCTATTGTGTCTCCTTTCCATGCCCTTTCGGCGCACAATTACCCAAGTAAAGAAAGAGACCATAGCAAATCTTTAGTCCAATAGTTCACAACAAAATGGAACAGAGAACCACATCTCATAATTATTGCCTCTTTTGATATTGAGCTTTCTTGTGTCTAATGTTGTCAGAAGGAGTAAATGGTAGCATATGCATCACGAGTAGTGAAATCCCAGGAGAAGATAGAGGGATGCTGTATTCTAAGATGAAGAATTGAGTCTTGAGAAGAGGTATAGTTCAGAGTGTCATTCCTGACCCGGAGGACCTGTAAAGACGAAGCCATCCCAAATATCAGACAGAATAAGGTTTTCATAAATACAACTCCTGCTAACAAGAAGAGCTCACTTTATCTGGTTCAGCCATTAGTACCCAACAACTTTTAAAGGTTAAAATACAAACTCTAAAAGGAACTTGGCCATTGAAGACGCTAAGGGAAATTGAAAATTGAAAACTAACCTACCAGACAGAAGCAGCTAACTTGATCTTATTAAGGGGACTACCTATACATATCCAGAGCGCCGACGCCAGTAATATAGGAAAAGTCATATCGGATTCGAGATGGATATATACGTATAAACAGTTAAAGAACACTCACGTTGCAGAAACAAAACCTGGTCCCATGGTACTTTGACACCAACCTTAAAAGCGAAACTTGCGAAAACCACGAAGTCCAAATAATTAAGCCACGGGCATGACATTAAAGATCAAAGCAGAATTCCTGACGAAGGCGACCGCCGAAACGCGTAGAAGGAATTAACTCTGCGTTTATATGAAATTTCAAACAGGAATGATGTTTTTTATATAATTCGGATTTTATGTGAAACTAATTCAATGTTTTTGTATATGTAAATGTCTTTTTGTAAACAAAATAACTAAAAGAGATAAAAAAGATAAAATAAGGAGATAGAAAAAGAGATACGTAAATAGAAAAGAATATCAAAGATTCGTAAAAAATAAATAACATCAAATAAGACCTTTTTGGGTGGAAAATGAATCATTACTTTCATGTCTAATATACTCAGAAGCAATTAGTACACAGAACCCGGTGTGTTCTAGCCTTTTCAAAAAATAGTTCAGAGTGTAAGCCACAGAAGGGTTTTTGAGAGAGTACATGCTGCATCACCATAGAATTGCATTAGACATCCTGTGTGATGGAGTTTTTGGTTAATGCTAGGACATGTTTATGACCTGGGAGCTGTGTAAGAGGCTACATGTGCTGGAAATCTAAGTATATCTTAATTCCCATGGACAAGGGTTGATAATGAGGGTGGAGAATTGTTTGCCTTGTTGATTAGTGACAGGTTTTTAAAGAGTTTTACAACCTATCATGTCAAAGGAGTTTCCCAATAGACCATGGGAAAACATGGCTGTGGATATATCTGGAAGATTTAATATGCTTGATGGCTTACTGAAGTTATACCTTTGTTATACTATATTACTATTCTGGTGGCTGAACGTAAAGCTTTTAAAAAATGTACTACCAGAGTGTTAAAAAAATTAGGTGTTCTTCAGAAGGATATTCAGAATAATTGGTTATTGATTGTAGAGTGCAAATGAGAGTTTAAATAAACTTGTTCTTAAAAGTATTGTTCGTAATAAGAAAATGAGACATATGTGGTGGAATGATAGTGTCAAAGCACATTATGTTATGTGTAAATATTTATTCTGTATCACTAAGGGGTAGGGTTCACTGTTCTTGGTTGTTTTGCTTGTATGAGTAGAGCAGACATGAGGGTTCTGAATCTGGAAAAGAGTGGACGTAAGGTAAAAAACATGCCAGAGTGGTTAGAAGATAAATAGATTGTAAGGTGATTGTATTTTAGTGGAGATGTATGGATGGTGACAGGATTAGCTTGGTTTAGGGGTAAGGATGGTATTGTGTTCAAACCAGTATTAATGGGTTCACACCCTGTTTATCCTCTTAGCTCCAAAAGAAAATGTATCCTTTTCAGAGAAAAGGAGCCCTGGCATGTGTGTCTTACCCCTCCTCTAGGGAGTTATGCTCTGCTGGATGGAGAGTCTTCAGAGTCAGATAATCTCTTGCCTGCAGGTGATCATGAAGTGGAGCCCCATCCTGGTACTCTGACTCTACACATGCTCAAACAATAATTTATATTTCACAATTATACCTATTAAGTAAGCAGTACATGTCTACACAACAAATGTATGTGTAGCCGCTTGCCACCACTCACCGGATCTTCCATTATTGCCCTGCTGGATTGGGACCGCTGTTGCCTCCGCGGCTACGCTGCTCTCGTCACTCTCGTCACTCTTGCTGCCATTTCAACGCCATGCAGGGACTACACTTCCCAGAAACCCTCCAGGGGCGCAGGACTAGCGCGTCACTGAGAGCGCCAAGAGGCACTCAAAAACACCGGAGCCCTCACGCAGCGCAGGATGTGCCCGGGCAAAGCCCGGGCCAAGGACGGGCCACTCCGTGCCCGTCAGAGCCCAGAAGAGGCCGGGCTGGGCCATATCATTAACATCTACCGCGGGGCACTGTAAGCTTGCAACTCTTCTATTGGGGTTATTATATATTATAACCTGTTTTTCTTTTATTCTGTAAGCTTGCCTGGGTGCAACATTTGTGTGTCCCCCTTAACTTTGTTTCCAGTCCAACATGAGCAAAAGGAAGGTTGGGGACAGGGTGGTGGGCACACTTGATGCCTTTTTAAACATAGCTGAATCTGTTTTAATTCACGAGATCCAGGCAACTGAACGTAGGCTCTCGTTGAAACCAGCTTCATCCAGGGATGGCTCCTTGCCCGGCGCTCAGATACCCCTTTTACTGATAAGTACTGAAGTGGAACCTTCTTGTGACACAACACCCCCTAGTTCGATATGTGAGGTGTCTATGCCCCCTATTTCAGGTACTTCGGTACTACAGTGTAGTGCAGAGTCCAGCTATGGTTAAGACTAGGGGAAGAAAGTAACATGGGGGTTTGGGGTAGAACCACCTCCGAAAAAAAGGAAAGATCGCTGCCCAGCTAACCAAAATTCATCGGAGGCCATCAATAAATGTAGTGAGGTATATGTTTTTGGGAACCCAGGTGTTAATACTTCAGAAGTTAATTCTACTGTTGGCACTAAAATTCAGTTCAATCAAGAAGATCTGTGCACACTACTAAAAGATCAGCTAGCCGCCCTCATCGCCCCCATTCTCAAAAGATTAGATTCAGTACACAATAGGCTCAATAAAATTGAACAATGCCTATCCTGTAGTAAGCAAAGGAATTCCACCCAACCTATCTCACAGGACAGTGGGGGGCCCATTGCAATACTTCAGGGGAAGTAACCAACGTGCATTCTGGTAACATACCAAACGCCCAAATATGTACTGATCGGGTTCAACAGGTGTTAGGTCCTGCGTGCCCTGCTCCGTTAAGTTCAAATAGTGGCAATGCGGCTCCATTGGTACAGCAGAGTGAGGTAGAAGGTAACAGGAGGTGGGACCAAGAAGAGTTAGAAGGGGGTTCCACTTTGCTCCCTAGTCTCCATCTCCCCCTGAAGCCACGCCTTACACAGTTATCTTAGCTAATGTGCCCCCACTCCCCTCGGGTACTCGTGAACACTGGTCAACGTTCAAAAACAAAGCTCTCCACTTTTTGAGCAAAAAGATTGGTATTAGCAATGCATTATTTGATGAATTTAAAATGGTGCGGCAAATCAATTGGGTTGGCCACTCGTATAAATCCATGACGGGCGATTGGGTGGTATTGAGCTTTAGGTCACCCTCTTTGGTTCAACATGTTTTAGAGACAGCTGGCCTCTATCCCCCTGCAGCAGACAAAATCAGATTACTTCCTTTAGGGTTCTTTTATAACCCACGTAAGATGCCAAGATATAAGGAAGTAGGGTTCCCCACAGGGCTCACGACTCTGTTGATTACCCCATTCAGACCAGTAATCGCTTTGAGTTACTATCCACGCTAGAAGACATTGATTGACTGAGTGGGTGCGACACCTTAATGAGAGACGCAGGGCAAGGGGTCAAAAAGATGGCTGACAAGAATACACCTTGTACCTATAAGGAGCTGGGAAGTGGGAGTGTGTCCACCTGGGCTAAACAGATTGTTAGTACAAGTAAATCCTGTAGGGGTTCTGAACAGCGGGATATTCCCGCTGATTTAGAGGTACAACCACCCTTGAGAACAAGTAGTTTAGGTCAGCTCGTAACAACTAGTGTGAATATAACAGTGTGTATGGCCAGCACTGTTAATGTAGGCCCTAGTTCCACGAGACCATCCATAACTTTATCTTTGTGGAACATAGCGGGTTTAGAATCAAAACTACTTTCCACAGACTGGTCAATTTACATAGCGAGCATGGATGTATGGCTTTCCAAGAGACCTGGTCTGTAGAAGGAGTTTTTCATGTGGGTTATTTAAACTTTTTTAAAGCAGCGTCCAAGGGACCCAGGGGCAGACCAGTTGGTGGGCTGACTTGTTGGGTACGGCAACTTGAGGGGATAAAGGTGGACGAGGTTTTTATTGATAGCCTGGACATTATGGCCATCCGGGTTAGTTCACCAAAGGGCCTCGATGTGACTATTTACAACATATACTCGAGGGGCCAACCGGGCGGTAGGAGTTCTAAAGTTATTACAATTCTGGAAAGTCATCTGAATCAGGTGGTAAAAACTAGTAACCAGATCATTGCTAGTGATTTCAATACGTGTTTTGAACCCCTAGACCTTGATGATGGTAGGCTCAGTGAAGATGTGGATGCATTGTGGGGTGTCCCTCACCTGGACCTGCAACCCATAAGGAAATGGTCCGAGGCCGCGCTCCAGTTGAAGGGCTTGTGCCTGGAAAAGGGCTTGAGGGCGGTCAATGGTAGGACACAGTCCGACAGGCAGGGTGCAATGACGTTCGATAATGGTAGATCTGGCAGTCGCATTGACTATATACTAGTTAATGTGGAGCTGTGGTCAACTGTTTTAGACATGGAGGTTCAGAGCAGGCCAGAAAGTGACCACAACCCCCGGTCTTGACAATTAATGATAGTAGCTTTTGTAGATCCATCCAGAGGGAAGGTGTTATTGACCAGGACATGTTAACTATTCCCAACGATCAGAGAAGGGTACCGTGGTCTAGGGTAGCTAATAATGAGAGGACCCTTGCAGATATTAGGAATATGGTTTCAAGTTCCTTGTCGAAGCTTTGCGGTTGCGAGTCAAATGAGGTGCTTAATGCTAACCTATTAGGTATCCACAGTCAACTTTTTAAGGGTCTAAAAATGTATTTTATTAAAGAAACCCTCACAAAAAGACCAAACCGCTGAGGCCAAGCTCGTGGTATAATAATACCTGTAGACAGGCCCATAAGGCTTTGGTGGAAGCTATTAAATCTAGTCTCAGGATAATATTAATATACCTGACAAAAGGTTCAGGAAGAGAGGTCAAATGGATTATCCAACTTCAAACATACAATTAAAATTGTTTGTGTTATTCCTTTACACATGTAATGTTTTTTGTTAAGCCACGTGTTTGGTCTGGGATATGTTTGTTTTTCTGTTTACCAACATTCTTGTCTTGAGCATAATTGTTCTTTTTAACTTTCAATATATATATAATAAACTATAATGGTTTTTGAAATTTGAAAAAACTCTTTTTTGAATTCATGTATGTATAGGCTTCTCTTTCTCCTTTCGATTTTAATTGTATGTATGAAGTTGGATAATCCATTTGACCTCTCTTCCTGAACCTTTTGTTGGGTATATCGATTGTCTGTCCCTGGTTCAGGGTTGTTGGACAGCCCCTGTAGTTTGTAAATCAGGATAATATTAAGCAGTGTAGGGTCATTTACAGAGCCTCACAGAGACAAGCCAAGGAAGCTTGGGATGAAGATCGTTGGAAGGAGTTGTTATAGGCCTGCAATAGGCGAAATATGACCCAATTCTGGCACCTATTAAAGTGGAGGAACTCCCGCATCCACAGACCCCGAGCAACCATGTTGAGCCTCAGCAATGGATGCCATATTTTGAAGGACAATTTAAGTTCGCACATAGTAACATCGACGCTGACCCGTCCTTCTGTTTTGATGGCCCACTGAAGTTCACACATAAAGAGGTGGAGTCCATTTTGAAAGTAATCCCGAGTGGCAGAGCACCGGTGCCCGACTGCATCCCTGCAGATGTGTTTAAGCATGACGAAGATCTATGGGTCCCATACATAACCTTACTAGTAAACTCTATAGCTTGTGGAGCCCCAGTTCCAGCATCCTGGTCTGGAGCTGAGATTTTACCGATCTACAAGAAAGGTGCTCGCTCTGCTCCAGCCAACTATAGACCCATTAGTCAAATCAACGCTGTTCAGAAGATCATAGCAAGATTAGTGCTAGGGAGGATTCAGGGATGGATGACCGAAGCTGATATCTTAACACCTTTACAGGCAGGGTTTTGGTCACATATAGGGACTCTATACTAGGCCTACAGATTTGTACTAATGTACTGGAAGGAGGTGTTTCTAGGTGGGGGCATGCTTTTTGCGGCCTTTGTGGATTTAAGATCCGCCTTCGATCTTGTGCCAAGGGCAAAATTGTGGAAAGTATTATTGGAATTGGGGATGCCTAATGATTTGATTGCTGTCTTGGTCAAACTCCATGAATATACTTATGCACAGGTTCGCTGGGGCAAACAAGGTGAGGTCACAGACAGATTTGAGGTGTGTAAGGGCTTTAGACAGGGGGCGTGCTGGCCCCCACCCTGTTTTCTTTATTTATAAATGGGGTGGTTCAGTACTTTGTAAATTACCCAACTGACGGGCCAATATGAGCTGGCATGAAGGTGCCCCTGCTCATGTTCGCGGACGACGCCCTGCTTATATCCAAAACGAGACCGGGATTACAGCTGGCACTGTCTCGTTTTGAGGTGTTTTGAGCTGGGCATGGGTTCTTCGTAATAAAAAAGGGGGTGCACAGTAGCCATGAAAGAACCAAGTTGCGGCCATCAAAAGTAGGGGCTGGAGTTGGCAATTATCCCATGACTGGAGGGTACTCACCCTTGTCTCTTTTATATTTAATACATGTATTAAGTCTCTTGCTTGTTTACATATTTAATCCTTTTTTTAGAAATGGTTTTAAAATGTAAATTTATATGTATTTATTTATTAACTGACATTGTTGGAATTCAGAAATATGTTTTAGAATCTTGTAAATGGTGTATTTTAACTTGGATGGAATTTATATTAATTTGATTTTCATTGTCTTTTATGATGAAGAATCGCAATAAAGATTTAATGACTGACTGACTGATTATTATAATCAACACTACAGATTGTGTGCAATTTAGGGCAAAGTTCACGAAAGCCACAGTCTGCTTCAATCACACATCACCAGCTTGTTAATCCATTACCAGCGTGGTGTATTTATTATGGTTTCAGCCACCGAATCTAAATGGCTATATTAATTCATTAAGCTTTATTATGCTGTCAATAGATTCCCAGGGTATTTTATGCTGTCATCGGGTCAGCAGTCAAAATTCATCCCTACTGCATCTCCCCTCAGCAACCGCTCCTTGTGTCTAACTGCCCATGCACTGGTACCACTTATACCTTTATTGAAAATGTTGTATTATAGAAATCATTAGCAATAAAGGTGTAGAAGAAAGACGCCCTCTTCCTACCAAGGTGGACCTCTGGCAGCTGTGATTGCAACACCTGCACCAGAAAGGTGGATGATTATCCTTCTATGCCTTGGTTTTAACGCTGTCAGACAAACATGGCATTTCTAAACTGGAAATACGGCAAATAGGCATATATTTGTTAGCATTACCTTTGAAGCAGTTAGTCTATCATGCTAAAAGCAATCATGTTTTCATGCAATCCAGCATTTTATGCTTGTAGTATGGCTTGTTAGCATTAAATAGCCCAGCCAGATACGACAATGGGGTTGGCAGTTTTGAAGGCCAGTTATTTCATTATTGCCATCTGCCTCCGTTCTCTTAAGTGTTGTGGACTCCCACATTTGGAAACTGGTAAGCCACTGGTTCTTTTCAGGCAATTGGCTTCCAATAGTTCGTAAATGCAGTCCAGGGAACCCTTCCAAAATTCATCTAGCAAACAGGCACTTCTTCATTAAAGCAGCCAATGAAGTATTCCCTGTTCTGTTTCCAGCTGTTCATTACAAGAGGAATTAAATTGTTGAATAGAACGCCATTGACGACTCGATTCTCCAGTGGTTCCTGTACTGTGTACTCGGACTTTCCCTCCAGTTTGATACCGTTTTTCATAGGGGAAGTGACTCATTAAACTATAACCTGTCAAAGTCCAGTGGATTAGGGGAACCCAACCTGGTGGATTTTTCGTACTGATGTGGTGCTCTCTTTTGAATCTGTCTATTTACATCCTTTGTCAAGGGGCATTACAGCTCTTGATTGGCTGTTTGATTCTAACTTGACCTGCAGTCTTCACAGGAGCACCATCATCAGGTGGGGTCCTGTTTGGGTTAGCAGGACACCATTCTCCGTTCCAGCTTAAGGAAATATAGGTCTGATTTCCTCACAGTGGCAGAAAAGTGGCATCCCACACATCGAGTGCTGATTGGTTGAAATAAATAAATTAAATTACAAATGCGTCATCACCACTGGATGCTGCAACATTACAAGAGGCACTAGACCAATTTATTGGCCATTTCCAGCTGGGGTTCCTGTTTGGGTGTGAAGCACCCCCTTGTATTCCTTCCCAGGTTTCCTCTCCGCAGAGATAGGCCAAAGTGATTGACTGATGATGCAAGAGGAGTGCTCTACGTATTTAGTGCAGATTATTTAAACTAAATTAGCTATGTGTATTCCCCACTTGAGCACTGTGACAGTAGAGTAATAATGTGACATGCATAGCACACCAGTGCAATGCTGGCTAGAGTAACACTGGACCCGCACTCTCTCCAAGAGTACAGCCAACCACTGACGTGTGAACAGTAAGTTGGAATAGATTTGGCAACAACATGTGCAAACAAGAGTCACCGTGAAAGGGGTAAAGGTCAATGACTGAGAGATGTGCTTGTAGAGGGAAGAGAGGTAAACTAGCAATAAAGGGGCATTGAAGGAGAATGACATAATTGAACAGTATGTTTTCGACCTCTTGTCAGAAGGTTACAACTGATGAAGTGCAAGCATATGCAAAAATCATTAGTCATTTAGATCCCATGGATGAACGTAGCCTTGTAGTTGTAAATTCCATCATAAGAGCGGAGGCTGGTACTAAGCATAAGTCAAAGAATAACAACCATTCCAGACTGAAAATCAAACACATTATACATGTCCATAGCCTAGAATCACCTCCCTCTTTTAAATGCTGCTTCTGCAAAGATAAGTGTTGTGTCGAACAACATGAAACAGAAGACTTGGTGGGTTGAAAGTAGGGGTGGGTGGAATTTGTGTAGTCGCACTACGCAAAGCTCCGCAACACAGTAAAAAATCTCTGCGAGCATGCAAAAGGTCCGCGAACACGCAGCATTGCTTGTTCCAACCGTTCGGGATGCTTTTTTCCTGTTTTGCGAATGCTGTTTGCGTACTCGGGGAGAAATATCTCGCAAACACTCCTTTTGAAAGCGCGAACAAGCAAAAAATTCAGCGGATCCCGGAATTTTGGGCAATTCTTCGGAACGTGAAATTACCCAAATGCCGCAAGCAGAACGGAATTTACCTTCCAGGCCTAGTTGAAAGAAGTCTTAAATCATGGGCAGCACATGGCCACTCCAACGGCACCTCCAGAAATCAGCAACAACTGCCAGAGTCCGAATGCTCCCTTGGAACGTCCTTGTAAGATTCTACCACAAGTTCTAATGCAGAAAAAAATAAGTGACTCAGAACATTACACCTTTTCCACCCCTTAAAATAACTTGAGCATATAACAACCACAGGGGAGGAGAAGGCAATGATGAAAGGAACAAAGCAAAACAACAGAATAAAAAAAAGAATGGAAAAGGAATGAGGTATAAAATATGCATACAATAGCAACCCACAGAAAATAATGTTTCAAGATGTAAACCCTACATGTTTAGGAAGAATGTAATTCCTCTTGACGCTTACCCTCAAGGGAGGGTAAAAAAAGTACAAGATACGCATGTAATACCATTCCCCCATAAAACTTTATTTCTAGATGTAATCCCTCAAAAGTTTGCAGAATGGAGTTCCTGCTAACACTCACCCTCCTAGAGAGAGTAGAAGAACAAGCAGGGTCTTCTACAGAGACCTGAACAAAGTTGGACGGCTTTCCAGAAGAACCAGCACACAAGTTGAGAGTTGACCCACCTCGAACAATGGAGTCAGAATCCCCAGCACACTCAGCACTCGTACCATGGCCACACACCAGCATCCTCTCCTTCCTAGCACCACTCTACTCCTCCACCAACCAAAGTCAGCACTGGGACCAACCGTGGGTAACACTTCCCTACACACTCCCCCATCAGTAGCCCCCTTAACCAATGATGCATTTCTTTTCGTCCACCATTTATCGTTCTGAACCATAATGGCATGTTTGGAAACCTTCACTATACACGAGGCAGGTAAAAACTTGGAACCACCCCTACTTTGCCCATGAGGTCTCCTAACCTTTACCAAATCACCTACATGGATTGAGACGTGCTTGAATTTGTGGTTTTCATCATATCTAACTTTGCTTTTGTTCTGTCCCTCTGTCACCTTGTCTCCCACTTCCGACCAGGTATTCTACTTCTGGTTTCTGTTTTATCCAACACCCATTAAGGAGATAAAAACACAGGAAGAGTGCCTACCTCTCAACAAGACAAACGGGAGACACCTGTGGACGAATGTGGGGTATTACAGTAGCTCCATAACCTGTCCTAGACTACCTTTAAAACAACCATCCGAAAAGCCAAAGCCACCTGAATACACACCTTCAACATCCAATTTTCTCTTTCCACTTTTCCTTTTCACTGTGGACTGTAAAGAGCCACTGTAAGATATTTAATTCCATGGTCCCTAAGAAACTCCTGCATGGCACTTGACTTGAACTGCACCCCATTATCGGTGGCCATCGCTTGGGGATAACCTTCCCTGTTAAACAAAGTGGAGAGGAAGTTAATTTCAATCTCCTTGTTGGGTTCTTTCAAAAAGTTACATTCCACCCATTTGAAGTCGTAGTCAACAACTACCAAGGCATACCTCTTACACACAGGCAAATCAAACACGGAGCCCACAATATCTAAGCCTAATTTTTCCCACACGCCCTCTGGAAACTCAACTGGACATTGCGGCATGTTGTAAATCTGCAGAGATTTGGCAACCTCATTATCCATACTCGGCCACCAGTAAAAATGATGGACCCTTTGTTTTCATGCCGGGTATACCCACATGGTCTTGCTGTGCTAAGCCTACTAACCGGTTCCTGAGTACACTTGGGAGAATGAGCATATTACCACGCAGCTCCAATTTATCCTCAATGGACAACTCGTCCTTGACCATATAGAATGGCTTGATTTTGTTACTCACATACCTTTCCTGGGGCCACACTTCAACAATGAATCTCCTTAACTTATTTAGACAACTGTCTCTTTCCACACACTCTTTCCATTCTTGCAAGGCAATGGTTTTACCAGTCACCATGATGGCATACACCTTACCTACAACACATTCAACATCTCTCTCCATTGCTCCATCCTCACCACCCTTGATCAGACACCTAGATAAAAAATCAACCCTAGCATTCTTAGTTTAAAATTTATTTTTTTATTTTTTAAACACCTTTATTAATACAATCTGGGACATACACAGCATACCGCCTACAACCCCCTCGGGCCGGCAATGCGATAATAATAGATGTGTTCAATAAACAGGCAGCTAGTAGTACACAGCCATATGCCGTCAACCCTGGGGTACGGCGGCGCAAGGGAACCTTAGGGAAGGCATTCAAACCGCTAGAGACTGTAGGTGCCATGACAGTGCATATGTTAAAGCCCCCGATCACATAGAAGTTGGTCCGTGTAGGCCGTATTCTGCAAAGTCAGAGATGTAGGTGTATTTTATATTATAAGTTACTCCCCTCCCTCCCAAAGGTAAACTCCCCTCTCCCCCTCACCCAAAAACTCCCGAGAACCCCCCCATCAATTATACAACCAGTTCGCTAACCTACGTGCTGCAAGAAATGCCACGTTGTATCGTGTGCCAGTGTCCATATCCCCTGCCCCGAGTGTAGTCTCTTCGGAATGTCTCGTGTGTATCCCATACTCTCCCTGTTTAATATCCCTTGTGTGACACTGCCTGCCTCACATCACAGGACAGCCGGGCATCAATACTCCACCCAGCCATCGCTGTTTCCCCCAGGTCACTAACTCACCCCCGCTCCTTGATTCCTCAGGGGTCTATCGTCTATGTGTAAGTTATTGCACATCCTCCACCTCTTCCCGCTGTGTGTCCGCCATGTCATCCCTAGTGTATCTAAAAGTGTTATGTAGGCCCCAGAAGTTTTTCGACCTGCTGGTGGGAGGGAGGAGCTCACTGTAGTGTTCCGCTTGCGTGCAGCAGTATACCATATCTCTAGCCCACCGTTTCTTGGTCGGTGTCGGCCCTCTCATCCAACACTGTGCCACTGTACGTCTTGCCAGTAATAGTCCCATATCTGTCAATGGCCTGTATGCCACCGGCAAGGGCTTCGAATATCCCAACAGTGCCAAGGCCGGGTCGACGGGAAGTTCATGATCCAGTATCTCGCTTAGTTCCGAGATGACCGCCACCCAGAACTCGTGTATCCTACGGCAACCCTTTAAAATGTATCAACCTGTGACGCCCATTCAGTGATAGCTTCCTAGTATTGACACAACAATATGTCCACATAGAGTCGTCTATCTCGATCTCCAGGTCGCTCTGCCAGGCCAAATGGGCCTTGGAAGGTTCCTGCGCTCTATAGGAGACAATGCTCTTGTATAGGTGCGCTGTCATATGTCGCGGAGATTCAGTAGCAATAACATGTGAAAGTTCCGGAATATCCGGCGGCTCTGCCAGGTCTGAGCCCAGAGCATCCTTCAAGGCGCTCCGGACTCTGTGAAAATTGAAACCGCTGTAACAGTGTCGGGCCATCCACTCCCTGGACGATCTGGTCCCACGTTTTAGCTTTCCCATCCGTAAACAGCTCTCCCGCAGTCTTAATGCACCAGCTCGTGTAGGGCTCGGATCACGTTCCTGTCCCTGATGGGGGCCAGCCACTGCAGCCATTCCACCGCCATCGAGGGGGAGTAGAGCAACTCTCCTTCCCTGGCCTTCAGTAACGCGTTCCAGGCATGCTTTGTAGCCGTTATCGAGTCTAGCACTCCGACCCTACGATCTACAGGGGTGCAGACCGTGGCTGGGAGCGGAAGAGGGTCCGCAAAAAGCTGCTCCATCCGCACGTGTGGGATGTTCCTATCACCATGAATCCACGTGTGCAAGTGAGTGGCCTGAGCCACCCTATAGTATCTCTCTAGATCAGGCGCACCAAGCCCACCCAGCTCGTACGGGAGCGTGAGCGTGTTCCACTTAACCCGCGGCTGCCCACCACCCCAGCCCAAACTGGTCATGAGTTTCGTTAGGTTCACAAAGAAGGCTTTCGAGAGTATAATGGGCAGAGTGTTAAACAGAAAGAGAAATCTCGGCAGAATCACCATCTTCATGATGGCTATGCGGCCCATCAGGGAGAGTGGGAGCTTACACCACCTCTCCACGTCGTCCTCACACTTACTGAAAGCCACCCCATAGTTCTCACTGAATAGCACCTCCGGGTCCGTGTGAATCATTATGCCAAGCTATCGCACCGGGTCCGTTGACCAGTGTAAAGGATATTCCATCTCAAAGCGATCTGTCACCGGGGTCAGTGGAAACACCACTGATTTCTCCCAATTAACCTTTAGGCCCGAGAGAGCGCAAAAACGCACCACCTCTCGTAGAACGGGGGACAGATTCATTTCCGGATTTCGCACATAGAGTAATGTATCGCCCGCGTACGTCGAGATGACTATTTTATATGTCGGGAAACTAACCCCCCGGTGCCAGTGGTACTCTTGCAGCGCGCACGCCAGTGGCTCAGCAACGAGGGTGTATAGAAACGGGGATAGGGGGCAGCCCTGTCTCGTGCCTCTGCTGATGTTGAAAGGGTCCGATACGCGATCCCCAGTCGCACCCTGGCCACAGGTCTCCAATACAGCGCGCCAACCATTTGTAAAAACTGCTCTCCCAGTCCCATTCGACGCAAGACCCTCAGCATGAACGGCCACTCTACAGAATCGAACGCCTTCTCCATATCCAAGAAAATTGCGACAGCCTTCGCATCCTGTTGCACATGTTGCATAGTGCCTAACACTGTGCGTATGTTGTAGGTCAAGTTCCTTCCAGGCACAAAGCCAGACTGTTCTGGGGCTACAATCTCTGGCGCGATAAGGGACAGCCGGGTGTCCAGGACCTTGGCATAAAGTTTGGCGTCTACGTTCAATAGGGATAGCGGTCTATACGAGCTGCAGACATTAGAGGGTTTGGCCGGCTTCAAGATGGTAACCAATAGGGCCTCTCTCATCGTTCGGGGCATGCTGCCATCCTCGCATATCTCGTCGAACAAGGACGACAGGTGAGGAATAAGTTTATCCTTAAATGCCTTGTAGAACCCCACTGTCAAGCCGTCTATCCCGGGGGCGCTGTGCACACGCATGCCAGCCAATGCTTCAGAGATCTCGTCTGCCTGTATGGGTGACATGAGGAACTCCCTATCTGACTGAGCCAAAAACGGTAGCTGTATATGTTCCAGGTAGTCGTCCATGTCAGACTCTAGATCTTCTGTTTTAGTAGTGTACAAGTTGGAGTAGTAGTCACGGAATTCTGTCATAATCTCCTCGTCTGTCTTGACCGTGCTCCCCCCTGAGGTGACAAGTTCTGTCAATTTGGGGGCTCTCCCGGTGTTGCGCAATATTCTGGCTAATAGCGAGCTAGGTCGCTCGCTCTCGCCATAAGTTCTCGCAGAGGCATACATCCCCATGTAACAAACCTCCCTATCCGCCTCCTCACTGAATTCCAAGATAAGGGAACGTAGTCTATCTGCTGTAGAGGGGTCTGGGTCAGTCAAAAGTTGAGTCTCCAGGTCAGCTAATTGGGATTGCAGGGAGCGCAGCCGCCGTCGTATGGCCTTTAAGACACTGGAATGTTTGGTCATAGCAATCCCGTGAATGAAGACCTTGAACGCCTCCCAAACCGTGTGGAAGGTATCCACGGATCCTAAATTCTTCTCAAAAAAGAGGTTGATTTCCTCTGCCAGTTCCCCTCTAAAGGTGTCATCTAACAGGGCATACGGGGGGAATCGCCAGGTGAATGGGGGGATCCTGCGAGTCGGTGTCTCCAGAACCAGTAGTATCGGAGAGTGGTCAGAAAGTGTGCGCTCAAGTACAGTGCATGCCAAAATTCGGCCAGTGATGGAGTGAGAGGCCAACCAGTAGTCAATCCTGGTGTGTATGTCATGAAAGGAAGAGTAGTGAGTGTACCCACCCCTGCCTGCGTTCCTGCTTCTCCACACATCAACCAGATCCAGTGTCAGTAGCTCAGCCTTAGGAGAGTCACCGCCGCTGCAGCCGGTTTCCGTATGCGCCCGGAGGACCTGTCTAACTCCGGGTCCAGCACTAGGTTAAAATCACCCCCCCCAGAGCATGTGTGCAGAGGCATATGTTCTACAGCTCAGGGCTAACTGGGCGTAAAGTCAGGGGAGTCATAATTCGGGCCATATACATTAACTACTATTAAGTCATGTCCTTTCCCCTCACATCTCGAAATTAGATAGCGGCCCTCAGAGTCGTCTTTAATCAGCCGCAGATCTAGATTGGAACGTGGATTTACCCATGTTAAAACTCCCCTAGAGTGTGTAGTGAAACCCGCCACTGTAGAGTTCCCCAACAGGCCTCTGTGTTGTAGCATCTTGCTCGTGAGTGGTAAATGGGTTTCCTGTATGAGAGCCAGGTCTATATGGTGCCTCTGTAGATAATGGAGCACCTTCCTCAGCTTCCTGTGATCATTCAGACCTCTGACATTCCCGCTCAACACTCGCAAGGTATCAACAGGATTTTCCAAGTTCATCACAGGGGCACTAGACATCGGAGGCAACATAAGGCAACACCACAAGCATTTCCCGTGTCATCTGAATGAGTCAGCGAACATTCTGCGAACTGCCCCCTTCCCCCCCGTCCCCCACCCTGCCTACCCTCCACAAAAACGTTAACTCCTACAGTACCACACTCCATCCCCCCGCCCACAGCAGACCCACCCCAACCCGGTCCGACAGTAGTCTACCCACCCCACTCCCCAGCAATCCCACCCCAACTGTGTTAAACCACCACAACAGTGTGCTTAACGCGCGGGGCCTAGATAGCCAAGTGTCATAGTCTCTGCCTATGTCTCAGAGTGCTTGTGTGTCCCTCCACCCGCTCCCGCCATGCACAGTAACCACAATTAGTGCAACGTTTCATAACTGTGAAGATTGTCTGTTTCGCGCCACGCCTGTGCGATGCGCGCTCAAGACCTTGTCCGGTAAATGTTCCCAGTTCCAAGCTATTCGCCACTGAATGTCCACAAAGAAGACTCATGTGATAGATCCCAGTGTGCGCAGGGATCAAGTGTGTACTGAAATGTAACCAGAGTAGCCTCCCTTGCCATGCACCACCCCTCTCCCAGGACCACTTATCTGTATAACTTGCAGTCTTCATAAGGAGCGTCAGTTGTCCCATCTCTTCTTCAGGTGGGAGCTGCTCAAGTTCGTTCCTGGACATCGCTGCTCAGACGCAAGGCTATCAATCGGACAATGAAAGAGATCAATTCTGATCGTCCAGCCGGCTGTCGTTCTCATCGTACTCGGGGTTCTTTTCAGAGCTCGTTGTCTGTTCCTTCGACCAACGCTTCATCGCTTGTTGCAGCGCCTTGGGATCCGTGAAGATATGGGAATGGCCCCCTTTGTTGACGCGCAGCTTGGCCGGGTACAGCAAGGCATAGTCAAGGCCCATCTCCCTGAGACGCTTTTTGTGCGGGATGAACTGTTTCCGCTCCTCTTGCACCTTCGCTGTGAAATCTGGGTACAGCGAAATGGCGGACCCCTCATATTGCAGTTGTTGTTTTGATCTCGCTAGACGGAGCGCGGTGTCTCTGTCCCTATAGTTAAGTAGTTTTGCTATTATAGGGCGCGGAGGCGTTCAAGGCTTCGGTCGAGGGGCCAGCGACCTATGCGTCCTCTCCACTGTAAACATGGCTGAAAACACTCCGTCTCCCAGAAGTTTCGTGAGTAGCTGCTCCACGAAGCGCTCCATAGGGCCCGTAGATGTGCTTTCCGGAAGGCCCGTGATGCGTAGATTGCAGCGCCGCGAGCGCGCCTCCAAATCTTCTGTCTTGTCCTGCAGGGCCTGCATCATCCTCTCCATCTTTTTTTGCGCTGTGTCTAAGTCCGTTTGTGCCTCTTCAACTTCTGTCATCCTCCTTTCTGCCATATCGTGCCTCTCGGCATGCTTATCTAGCCGTTCCGCCATCCGGTCCATTCTGTATGACATAGCGTCTATCTTGGACCCCAGGGCAGAGATACTGGTCTGTATGCCCTGCTCCATGGAGAGCAGCATGGCCTTAATATCTTAGTCAGTGCCCCGAGCCTCCTCCGACCGCGTCGTAGGGCCATCCTCCGTAATCGGGCTCTGCTGTAGCAACCGCTTCTGCGAAAAGGGCAACTTACTTTGGGTTCTATCACCTTTGCCCATCTCGCCACAATGTTCGCCTGCAGTCTGCAAGGAAGTGCGGAGTACGTTGGATAGGCCGCAGAACGTGTAGTCACAGGTCTATGCAACCCGCGGTCGTCTCCACACCCCAAGCCGCCTTCCGATGTGAGCCAGAGAGGGGAAATGTCCAGCCCTATGCAATCGCCGCCTCGTCTCAGGGGCTAATCACCACTTCGGCCAAGGGCCAACAGGGTGTGTGCCGCAGCAGCAGAGTAGAGTGGGCCGCGACCCCGAAGGAAAGGCCAGCCAGTGGAGTGAAGGGGTGGAGGGCCCGATGCACAGCCCTGTTGCCAAAGGATCCAGCCTTGTGCCGACCAGGGGATGCACTTCACACCAGGCACAATGTCGTTTTCAGCCCTGAGAGCGCCTTGTCCCACCGTCCCACCAAGCGCGAGTGAGGAAAATGGCTCGAAGCCTCTCCGGAGGATAGTCCGCCTCACTACTCGAGTCGGTCAGGGTAGGAGCCTCCAATTCAGCCCCCGACGTTGTCTATCCCGCTGTGAGACCCCGGAGTCAGCCAAGGTCGGGCCCTCGTCCGCCCGTCGTTTCGGGAGGGGCCGTGGCTCCCCTCCGCCTTATGGCAAAGTTTCGTGGGTGCGGGGGCAGTCCCTGTGGGTCCCGCGCCGATGGGCAGTGGCGCACGGGATGCCGTAGTCCCTCGAAACTCTTCCGGTATGCCCCCTGCGCTCGGGAGTGGGGAGACTGCCGGACCGGCACCGTGCGTAGCCCGCGGCCGCACGCCTCGTTACGCACGCACTGCACAAACTCCGGCACACGGCTTTCCGGCCTGGCTCCTCGGGGGCGCGATCACAGCTCTGCTCAGCCGTGCCTCCTCTCCCTCGCCGCCGCCGGGGCGCCCGCTCAATCCTCGCGTGCTGGGCAGTTTGAGAAACCCGGAATCGGCCCTCTATCGTTGCTGGTCACGGATTATGTAGGATATTAGTGTCTGTGCATGGCGGAGCCGCGGGATCAGGCAGCCATTTCGCTTGCCGGCTAGCTCCGCCCCCTAGCATTCTTAGTTCCTGGGATGTGTTTGACATCTAAATTAAACTCATACATCCTTGCTAAAGATCTGATAAGTTGGAATACCTAAGGTTTATGGTCCGTGATGAGGGAAAACTTTTTTCCCCACAGATATGTCAAAAAGTTCTTGTAGCCATCACACAAGCTAGAGCTTAGGAACGACCTGAGTTGATCTTGTCTGTTGGTTTTGGCCTTCATTTGATAGCATCTACAAAATCTGTCTTGGAGCTTATGCCAGACTTGGACAGTACTTGGCTGAGATACTCTACTTCAGGTGTTATAAAGCTTCAATTTTCCTTTTTTACAGTCAACCCGTGCTTCTCCAACGTGCACAGTACCTCATCCAAAACTTTCAATTGATCTTCTTCAGAATGCCATCCCTGATGTATGTTGCGAAATCAAGGAGTGCCTGTTGCTGGACGTGAGCAGGAATGTCTGTTTACAAGGCATTCCTGTCACCTAAGACAGGCAACCGAATGTACATGCTTCAAAAAGATGGCCGCCAAATGATAACAACATGCATTCCTAAGGTAATTGTGCCTGCAATTCAGCTTCGAGGTGCTTTTTGGGGTCAACATGATGGCAAGCAGAGAGGAACAAGGAGCAATGGAAGCTTGCAAACGCAACTGTGTGTGAATCAGTCTCGCGTTCTGATGAGCAAGGCTTGAGGATAATAGGCTGAATGCAAATAAATCACTCGGCGTGCAGGTGGCTTGAAATATGACAAAGGATGTTACTTCCAAATTCTTAAATTATGGCGAATAGGGAGCTAAGTAGTGCCAAATAAACAGGTTCCCCTCCGAAGTTGATATACACAAAGCACTTCTCACTGTCCACATGACAAATGTGAGAAAAGGTCCAAATATCTTACGGTCCTTACGGCCGTACATGTGCTGTCTGAGGCACATGGAGAACTAGCCAGGCACTTGTTGCCAAATGTGTTGTGTCAGATAACATGAAACAGAAGCCTTGGTAGGTAACCACTCCAACGACGCCTCCAGAAGTTAGCAACAACTGACAGTCTCCGAATCCTCCCTTGGAACAGCCATGTAAGATTCTACCACAAGTTCTAATATAGAACAAAATAAGAGACTCAGATCAATAAGTATTCTTTAGTTGTTGTGGTTTTAGATATTTATCGAAGAATTAGATTTTATTTGGATGTAGCTTTTAACTTTCAGAAGGATGTTTGAAAAGTTTTATGGATTTCAACTTAAGAAGTAGTTACAGTATAAACTTTGAAATGTAAATATATGATTTGCTGTTTGTTGTGTTCTATTCAAAGGGTAAGTATTGTTTGTGTGGAGCGCTCGGTCTAAGGGCTTTGCTCATTTTCAGGTACTCACTGCGGTTTGTTTATTTTCAGACGCATTTTGTTTTTTAACTACTATCGCCTACAGAAGCAAGTGTGGCACCGCTCACTTAGAGTTTTGCTTCTATCGACCATAAAAATAGATTGGAGTGTTTCTCTCTTCAAGTCTCACATGTTAATGCGACCATCTTTGAATGTTCAAGAATCAATAGAAGTGTTGGGAAACAAGTTATTATGGACACATAAAATGTGCACTAGAAGTAAGTCTGGGCGGTGAACTCCGCTTGCGGAGTTTTCTGCACTCCGTGTTATGCGGAGCTTGCAGAGTTCCGAAAAACTCTGCTTCGCTTAGCAGAGCAGAGTGTTTTTCTCGCTCGCGTTCGTCAATGTCAAGATGGTGAGCGACTAAAATCAACCTCCCGGTGAGATTTCTCAACGTTGGCAGTCCGATTTCTCATTTTGAGTGGTTGTGTATGCTCGCGACCGCTCACGTTGAGAAACTGTCTGTTCGCATTGAGAAGCAGCGTCCGTTTACGCTGTGCATGGTGCAGTTTGCGAGATTGCACAGTGCGGACAAACATCTGGCACTGAAAATTACTGCGAACTGCATTTATCTAATGCACTCTGCCGCTTGAGGAGCTCCGTGTCGCGCGCAGAGTTTTTTTTTTCAACTCCGCCTAGGCTTAACCAGAAGCTGAGGTACGTTTTAGAAGAAATGTGGGTGCGTCATGAAACAGATTTCAAAGCGGTCTAAAGGATTCTGAAGGAGATATTTTTGGTATGTGAGGTTTTTAAGACGTTTGGAGTTAGGCTGTTTTTAGATCAGGAATATCAGGTCTTTTGAACGAGAGAGGAGTGAAAATGATGTCCCTGAAGGCATGGTCAGGCGGATTATGTTGAGGAGGTTCATACAGAAAGTGATGAGATCTGCCATGAAAGATACATTAAATATCCTGATGATTCAGGGTAGGAATAATGACTGATCAGAGGGTGAAAATTAGATTGTATCTGATGAAAGGCTAGGTGAGAGAGGTAAGTGCCTCAAAACAATGAAACATTTGTTTCTGTATAAAATGGGGTGTGCAGTATTGCAGTTCTAATGTGTGGCCCTGATGCAGTTCAATGGAAGAAACTTTGCATCGTTTTGCCTTTTTCTGTCCAGCCTATGATAGATCACAAAAACAATGCCTGAGGCCACTATGTAATATTTTAGGCTTTTGTCATTATGTCCATGCACTACCCACTTTACGTTCAGGCATTATAAAGGAAACTATTGTTGGGATTTCAACATTTTTGTACGCTGCCTGGATTACCCACATACGTAGTGTCAAGTGTTTAACCCCTTCCATGCTGATGACGAACCCCAGCCGTCATGCACTACGGTGCTCGTGTGCTGATGACGGCTGGGGTTCGTCACGGCCCGCATCTGTTCGTGCTGTTTACAGCACACTAGGGGAATCGCGGCTGCATGGAAAGGGTTAAGCAATGATGTCTAAGAGCGATTTTTTAAACATTTTTATCTTGATCTCCTCTGAAGTCTTCCCACTTCATTTATTTATTTATTTATGTATTCTCTCCTATTTTATTGTGGAATTGCTGTTTTACGAGATTGTTGGCTGTCGTCTATTTATTTGTCTATTTGTTTGTTTTTATCAGGTTACTTGCTGTACTGTAATTTATGGATCTTGGTATCCGAAATAAACATTTTATACAATACAAAATATTTGGAGACATTTCTGATAAGTAAAAAGCAAAAGTTTAGTTTCAGTGCTAATTCAGAGCCTGCGATCGTTGATGATTTTCTTGGAAAGGGTGGTCTGAGCGGCCCCAGGAGAAGGGAGACTTTAACAGCAACCAGAAGAAAGGTGTCTTTAGCAGCACACACAAAGAGTTCCTAAGAATGAAGATCATTTCTTTGGAGATGTGATAAGGAGGTGGAGAAACCTTCAACATCTAAGGTTGTGATCAGAAATCCTTTCGGGGATGAGATGTTCTCACATTATGATATAAGGAAATCTGCACAGTGCACAATGGTACCCTTTAGAGCATGTAGGAAAGTACATTAAGGTCTGGATTAGGAAGAGTTTGAACAAGGAGGTACAGGTAGTTTTGGGAGCGGAGTGGTTTAGACTCATTGTAGTTCACAAGGTATGCTACACACCTAGATCCAGAATTGACATCCTTTATAATTAAATTAGGTAGCGACCGAGCTTGGCAACATGGCTGGCAAGAGGTAACTTTATTCCGCTCCGTCCCATGACCAAACATCCTGAAGCATTATTCCCAGGGAAACAATACCAAATTCCCCTGGACAGCACACCAACATACAAAGCTCCTGCATGCTGAAGGGACAATGGTTTTGGCAGCACAAGGACATTCTAGGTGGCTGGTCAGAAGGCTGTGCCTTGCGACTGGTTTGCCTGTGCAAACACACGGACTCGAGCTGGATGGCGCTGCCTGGGCCCGGAATGGAGACCAGGCTTGGATGTGACTTTGGTCCTCTAAAACTTTGCAGATTCCCCAGGGTGGGAGCCTCCATCGTGCCTTCTCCCTACCTTCTCTGAGTTGGAGCCGACTGTGGATGAGTGTGGCGATTCGGGGGATGGCACTGGTGTCTTAATGTTTAACTATTGCTGCTCCCCCACACAGGAGTCTTTGGAGACTCCTCCCCGGTTGGCACACATGCACTGCCTACCTCTGGTGCTGACTGGGGGACCACCCATTGCGGGCCACTGGAGGCAGAAGACGCAGCTAGCTACGGGGCAGAGTGAGGACCAGAGGCTGAAGCCTGTGCTGACTGGCCCGCTGAGGATGAGATGGCCTTCTTGGGACTGGGACATCATCGCTCCGGACCTCCTACCCACTTGCACAAAGCCGCTCCTGGTCCCGGTTCCGACTTGGAAACCTGCTACATTTATGAACCGGCAAAGGGAGCACTAAAGGGCTGCAAACAAGGACAGGACTGCAAATGAGTAGATCTCCCAGGATCACAGGCGACCCATACGAAGGCAGCCTCTGGAGGACACCTTATGTCGAGTAAGCAGTTCTGTGGTAGAGGGACTGACCAATGAGGGGCTGTTAAGCGGAGCATTCGAGGGGTAATATCGTCTGCAACATTTGAGAAGGGGATCCTCCCATAGCCTGTATTTTAAACTGAGACGTGACAGTTGCCGGGCAGTGCCCCTAGTGTGACTGTGGCCTGCATGACCACTGAACTGCTCCACAAAAAAATATAGAGGGTATGCACCATGGCTGGGAACCTTCAGTTTAAGATCGCCTGGAGCCTCTGGATGAGTCGCAGGGTGCATGTAAGGGACCGTCAATAGGTGGTCTGCTGGACAGGCCTGCTCTTCTGTGTCCTGCGGTCAGTCATCCGCTGATTGATCAATATTCCTCAGAAAACAAAGTGGTGGCTTATACTATAGGGTTTGCACACCAGATACATGGTCAAAGTAGGAGGAAATTAAGTAAAACATATGAGGAATGTCCCAGTGGTGGTGCTCTCTTCGTACCGACACCCTGCCACCACAGGTGGAAAATTCGTCCTGGAAGTATGGACCCAGCATTGTAAGTATAAGGAGGAAATTGTACCAAATCACACAAAACAGTCCTAACAGTTCACTTTAGACAATAAGTCAATAGTAATGGTCGGCAAAGTTTTCTTTTATAAGTGTCCTTGACTTTATTCTTCTCTAAATCTTTGTATCATATACAATACATCTCCAAAAAAGCAAACAACCGTATTTTGTCATCAAGATTTTTTCATGGCTGCATAGAATGTACATTAAAAGGCTCACATTGCTGTGAGTTGTGATGCCAACCCAGAAAACACATTTAACCCCTGTAGGGTTATACTTCAGTTGGAAGGCTGTAGGAAGATGGCTCCACATGAGGGAAGAAAGAAGAGGTGATAAGAGTGTAAGAAAGTAATTCCCTCATAGCCATTTAGAAGGAGAAGAAGTCACAGTTAGGAACTCACGCTGTGGCTAAAGCACGAAAAGTACAGATAGTGTGATAGGTTGCCCCTGTTGATACATTGGAGACTGAACCCAAGTTGGGACTATCATGTGTGATTTGGTACCTTTTCTCCTAATATTCCTCTTTTACTTTAGGAGCCTCTCCCTGGTAGGCCATGGATGGGCCAACAGGGGCACAGATCCTAGTGGCTATTGAAAAGTCTAGTAGGGAGTAACAGGAGTGTGACCCATAAACCTAGTCAGGATTAGGGTTCAAAGGTGTAGCAAAATACAATATCCCAACAGGTAATATTCGTAAGGCAATTACTTTTGTATGCATGAAGCATTACACGGACATGAATAAAGGAGACGCTTATTCAAATAACATAATTGTTGAAATTATTTTTATATTTCATAAAAGATAAATGGGCAGGGTCATATTCATACAATTGGGGCAGCATAGCGTGGGAAAATTCATATGACAACCAGATATAAACTTGGTGCTCAAATATGTACAAGTGGCCAGTGGCGACACAAGTGACAAGGTGGACAGCGTGAACGGCGTAAAGTGAACGGGATGAAAGTTTAATACAGTGGGTGGCTCAGTGAGTGACACAGTTGGAGTGACTTTACAGCTCAAATCACAATTTAAATAGAGCCACGATGGAGAATGCGCCTGTAGTTGCGCTGCGGGGTCGACGACGTTTCGGTCCTTAGTCATTTGGGACCATCTTCAGGACATGGTTGTCACAATTGTGGTGCTGCGGGGCAAAAAGGACAGATGAGGGGAACGAAAGGGAGAGAAAAGGAACAAGGTGGGCCAAGTGAGCCAAGGACAGGGGTAGCAGGGAGCTTACAGGCTGAATCAGGCAGACGCGCCTGGCGAGGAAGTGAATGCTGGTTTGGCCCGATGCTGATGGATATCAGGGATGGGTGTAATAAATACGGCGCTGGCACATACAGGTAGTGTAAGGCGCCCAGAAAGGGGAAGATGAAAACAGCGGGGCGGGTGCTAGCAAGAATACCTGGTATAAGGGTAGTGCTTCTAAGTTACTGAGGTGGCCGTGAGGGAGGGCTATGTCTCTAGTAGGTCGGGTGGACGCAATTGATAGTACGGGTGAAGATTCAGCCCATGAAGAAAAGTGGAGCGGGTGGAGCCATCGTGGCTCTATTTAAATTGTGATTTAAGCTGTAAAGTCACTCCAACTGTGTCACTCACTGAGCCACCCACTGTATGAAACTTTCACTTCGTTCACTTTGCACCGTTCACGCTGTCCACCTTGTCACTTGTGTCGCCACTGACCACTTGTACATATTTGAGCACCAAGTTTATATCTGGTTGTCATATGAATTTTCCCACGCTGTGCTGCCCCAATTGTATGAATATGACCCTGCTCATTTATCTTTTTTGAAATACAAAAATAATTTCAACAATTATGTTATTTGAATAAGCGTCTCCTTTATTCGTGTCCTTGTAACGCTTCGTGTATACAAAAGTAATTGCCTTACGAATATTACCTTTTGAGATATTAGTCTAGCCATAAGCTGGAAGCAAAAATCAATGCCATATCTCCCGACTTCAATCTTTTGCATGCTGACCTTCAGAAGGTCAGCAAAAGGGCAAATCAAACAGAGGAAACGGTTCAAGGTAACCCGGCCTGGCTGCTCCAGCTCCTGCTGCTGTCGAAGACAGCAGGGAAGAGCAGACTTAGATCACCCAATGGTCAAAACTGATGGCACCTTAAGAATGCATGCAGATTGACCGAATCATTCCTCTACATGATTCTCCGGAGTTGATCTCACTTGAGCTCAAGACATAGTGGAAACACATGACTGAACAGTGCCTCTCTGCCTTTTAAAAAGGTTTCTCCAGTTGTTCACAAGAACACTTCCTGGGTGCCCCACATACCTGATTTACTTAGGGCTAGATAAACTAGCTGGAGCGAGTATTTCTTCTATCTTGACTTCGAATCTCCTGGAAGGTTAGAGGGAGGCATATTCATTCGCCTGCCTTTTTTTCTCCATTTGTTTAGTGTAGATAGCTTGCATAATCAAAACAAAAACTACTGTTTGAGGATGTGACCCTCACTGCTCTTGATCCTTAGTGGTGGATTGTGGTGGGATCACACTAGATGGGCACACACTATTCAGTTCTCATGACAATGTTTGATAGTATCTACTCAGGAGGAGAGCATGAGGGTTTTGATGGGTTTTTAGTGGAAGTTCAGACATCCATGCTGATACCTACACAACACTGTCCAAAATGCCCGACGGCTGAGGCAAATGCATTTTGATTCCAATGACCCCCTCGGAGCAGGGCTTGGAAGCAAGTTGTTCTGCTTCTGACACACATCACACAATTCAGGTAACGCAGTGCAACACAAAATGCTAACATAGAACTTCAGACGCCTAGTTACATATGACAAGTTGTAGTGTGCTCTCATTCTGCTGTCATTCTTGAAACAAATATGACGTTGAGATAGCCTGGCTTCTACTCTTGCTCATCGTCTGTCTCGCTCCCACCCTTCCCCTCCTCCCCCTCAAATTCCTGCCTCACTCACTCTCTTCCTCCCTTTCTCATCTTCCCTCTCCCCACTTTTCCCACCATTGTCACAGTTCCAAAACGTATTTGATCTTATTTGGTTCTATCACAGAGCCCATCGATGAGATGGAGGGCTTTAGTGCATTTGACGTTTGATGGTAACGCTCTCCATTTAATTATGATATACTGGTGTGTTCTTTGCACTTTGTTGGTATTTCTTGTATGCACGATGTTAACCCAATTAAGTTCATATAAAATGAAAAAGAGAGATAGTCTGTCTTCAAGAGATACACCTTATTGACCTAGAAGTCACTAAGGTTGCCAAAAAATGGAGAGGACAATCCTTTGCATCCACTTACTCTAGGGGAGTGGCTATATTGGTTGCACCAGGGGTATCCTTTAAATCACATTATTCCAAAGAATATTTTGAAGAGAGGTACCTACTGATATCAGGTACACTGAATGGTCTAAATATCTTAATCTTCAAAATTAACACCCCAAACACTAATGACCATGAATGCTATCTCAAAATACAAAAGCTACTGGCTACATACACTGTTGACCATGTACACTGAGTGGTCTAGATATCATCTTCAAAATTAACACCCCAAACACTGATGCAAAAGCTCCTGGCTACATACACTGTTGACCATGAATTCTATTGCAAAATGCAAAAGCTCCTGGCTACATACATTTATGTCCCAGTCATATGCGTAGGAGACTTAAATTGTGTCCTTGATGTGAGCTTGACCGATTCCTACCACAACTGTACACGAAACCCAGGATGACACAAACATTGAGGGAAGCCATGAACAATATTATCTGCACTGTGTAGATATACGGAGGGCACTTCATCCCTTGCCACAAGATTACTCTTGTAGGTCTCTGATGCACAGTATGCTCCATTGACGAACTCAAGAAGCGCTGGTATGACCTCCGCAAACGTGCCAAGAAGAGGGTGGCTGACAGGCTCAAGCAAGCCAATCAGACAGGTGGCGGAACATCCACTGTGCCAGTACCAACACCCCTGGAGAAAATGGTGGAGTCCACCCTCCAGCCGGAGAACATTGTTGGCATCAGAGACACGGACATGCTGTGCCCCACTCCCTCCCCAATCTCCAATAAGCAAGTATGAATCCTACTACAGTCCATGATTTGCTAACAACCAGCAATGCATCTTGGGAGATGTAGTCCTAATTAACACATAGCATACCAGTTATATCAATGAACCCAAGTGCATGTGACCCACATCAGTAAATAAGCAAGCTGGAGACGGTCAGTTTTAATGGCAAACATGTAATTTAATGGAACACAAGTGACACCAGGCAAGTCAGTAAATTGACATTCTGTATCCAGAGGCGAACCTGCGCCACAGACTGCTGAGAGGGAGACCGAAGAGGCACCTAGGGAACTCAACACTCAAGATGATGAGGCCCTGACACCCGCAGATGTCACGCCACCACCACCCCCACCGGTACGCAGGAGGTATACAGTGGGTACCCTTCAGGAGATAGAGGGTTCAGAGGAGGAGAGCACGGGAGCCCCACAGACCATGCAAGAAGAGGCAGGACAGACTCGGGGACACAGTCATCCATGGAGCATTGCCACACAAGTGCCCGACGACACAGACCAAGGGCACACAGTCCAGATGCACAGGGAGAAGATTCCAGTGTATTTGCAGGTCTGAAGGGAAACATGTTAAAGGTGCAGCAGCTGCAAGGTAAAACAATGCGGTCAATGCAACATCAGATGGTGTACATGAACAGACATATGAGGGACATGAAGGAGGGCATAAATGCTCTAAATACCACCGTTGCAGAGGGCATGGTGGATGCTGTAAGGCTGTTGTGCAGCAAAATGGACATTGAACGTGGGGCAAGGCGCAGGAAGAAACAGCGCCTGGAAGGGTATACAAAGGCGGTGAACCGGCTATGTAATGCCACCTCTGTCCACAGCAGACGCTCAGTGGCCATCCAGTTGGAGATGGCCCGCTGCAGCCGTGATATGGCTAGGGGGTTGGTTACTGTCACCACTGCGTTGGAAGAGATGCAGACAACACACATCGCTGCCACAGGGTCTGGGGATGGTGGTGAAAGTGAGGAAGTAACAAGCTGCAGCAGCATCATTCCACCAATTGCAGAGCCAAGGAGGCACAGTGCTAGGCACGGTCCAGCCGCAGGACAGTCCTCTGGGGAGGGCAGTGTGCAGGGTGAGCGGAACAGTGCTGTGCCTGGGCGCAGGAAATGAAGACATGCTTCAGCTGACATTGGGAGATGGGTGACGTAACCCATATAACCAAATTATAAGGGATGACAATGAGCATGCAGTGTATCAATGCCAGGCTGGGATTGTTGAGGCACTGAGGGGCAAATATGGTGCTGCGGTGGGAATTCCTATTGCCTGACGTAAGGTCAATAAAACACAGTTACACATTTGCAATTACTCGCTTTGCCTCATTACTTACTCAGAAATAGTTGCTTGTGATCTCAGCCCGTCTGTGTCTCCCATCTGGCGCTGCTGCGACACCTGATGCTCGGTGCAGTGGCTGTGGAAATTCCTCCTCATCATCCTCTGATTCAGTGAGTTCCACGGGTGCTCCCTTCTTTGTGGCCAGGTTATGTAGCATGGCACATGTTACTATTATCTTGCAGCAGATCAGATGGTGGTACTGCAGTGCACCTCCACTTTTGTGGAGGCAGCGGAACCTGGTTTTCAGGAGTCCAAATGTACGCTCCACCACATTCCGCGTTGATTTATACGCCACATTGAATCTCCTCACTTGGGGTAGATGGGTTGAGGTATGGAATCAGGATAAATGACCGCACCGCATATGCGCTGTCACCTAAGTGGCAAAGGAAGAAACATCATTTACAGTCAGCAACAGATAAATTCAAGGTATACATCTGGGTGTGTCACATTGATTTACCTAGCAGGTATCCTTCAGATTCACCCCCAGCAAGACATGTATAGCTCCCACTGTTCCTGAAGATGTAGGAGTCATGCGTGCTCCCTGGAAATTCTTGATTGAATGTGTTGATTTGCGGTTCCAGTATATGTGCTCAGTATCAGATGGGTGGCAGATTGGAATATGTGTCCCATCTCCCATCGATGCTCGCTATGACATGTGGGATCTGAGCTTTCTGATAAAAATCTGTCTTTGTCTTATGCAGTTCCGTCTGTGTGCTGGGAAACCGGCTGTAGTGGTGCATTCTTTGCATCATGGCATTCAGGAATGTGTTGAAGCGTGACAGGCAACTCTGTGAGACACCAGCAGCCACAGCTATGACCCCCTGGTAACTACCCGATGCAAGTAGGTGCAGGCAACAAAGTACCTGTACATGTGGTGGTATTGCTTGCGCCCTTGGTGTCTGGTGCTCCAGGATTGGGTGCAGGTCACGTATCCGGTCTAGATTGGTGGTGGGGTGAAGCCTGTACCTATCATGGATTTCTGCCTCTGTGAGATGGAATAGTGTGATGCGCAATCTGTATATGCATTACTGTCGTCTCTAGATCCTTCAGTGCTGCAGCTTGCATCTGCATCCGCCTTGCAATGACATAGAGGGCCGCCATTGTGTTCACGCAGATGAATTCTGGGACTGTTTAGATGAGGTGCATCTGGTTACCACCTGCTTTGAGTCAGTGTTAATTTACGACTCCAAATTAGCGTTTTTTCGAAAAATTGGTATTTGCGATTTTATGTACATTAGTTTGCAACTTTATATTGCGATTCCTTATTTAGCGACTCACAAAATAGTGAGTCGGTGTGGCAAATTCGCTAAATAAAGAATCACTAACTGTTCATGTATTTTTAGCAAATCTTTATTTAGCCATTCGGTTTTTCTGGCTCTTCCTTTCACAAATTTCTGCGTTTACGATCGCTGTTTGTCTACCTACATCTGGCTCTGGGTCACCTAACCTCCTGCTGCTCTTGTAGGACATGACCCTTGTTAAACTGGCACTGCCTGCTTCCACTCCTTCACTTTTAAAATAGTGACATTGTGTGAGTGGCAACCTTGAAACCTTAACCTTATCTTACTAAACATTTGTGACAATTGTCATCTGACAGCTGCTGTGTGCACCAGAAGGAAAACTGATTGTTTGCAAGAGAGAAGCTGCTCTCTAAATGTGAGCTGTGATTGAGCTACCACAAAGACAAAGCAACCTAATTCCAATAAAAAAAAACAGGCTTGTAGGTCACCCTGGACAGACTGGCACAAGCAGCACATTCCATCTCAGGGAGATTTGCTTGTGATACATACATAGCCTCAGAAAACAACATTAGAAAGAAGAAAAAATTCAAAAATGCCAACCCAGTTTCATAGAAAAGGATGCAATGCATTGATTAAAATGACAACAGTTTGACGAACTAGGAACGTTGGGATCAGGAGTTATTAAAATATAATTGTTAAAGCTCCCTGATCACTCTTCCTTACATGTGGCATTTAATGAATGTTGTGCAGTCCCAAAAGAGTAGCGGTGAGAATAAGGCAGATCGATGCTGGGTGGTATGCTATCTGGAAGACCTGTAGACATCAAACCTCTGAATTGTATGTGGTTAGTAATGGTATGACACTCCACCTATACTGTGGGAATCTTTGAAGGAACCTTTTATGGCTTCATAGATAGCAACGGCTTTTCCAGTGTTTATGTAAGGATATATTTCTGAACTTTGTATACCCCAAAAGTATACTGAAGACGGTGAGGAATATTCATTGTATATAAAACCGCAAATTAGTTGTTGAAGCAACCCATTCGACCTTTGAAATAGTGGCATTATTTAGCTTTGGCTTTCAGTGGCTGATGTACTATCATTAAAACGATTATATTATCAAAGATCTGAATTTGACCTTGCTATATTTGGGTATAAGACGCGATGCCATGCCTGAACTTTCTTAAAGTAGAGTTGTTATCTTCTCCCTACTTTTAGACTGTACCTTTGGGCAGTCTGAGGCTTCCAAATGCTGCCGTTAAAACATGAGGAAACAACTCGCCCCTCCCCCCCCTCTGTTCTATTCTCTCTCTCTCCCCCCCCCCCCTCCCGCCCCCCCCCCCCCCCCCCCCCCCACACACACACACACACACTGTGCATTTTTGAGGACACTGCCTGCTTCGGGGCTGCTGAAGTTTACCAGTTTGGTCAGTTTTAGGCAGGGGTATTCTTAAATCATTTGAGACGCTACAGGCCGAACTTTTGCTTCCCAAATCTTCCCATTTGTTTATCTCCATGCAAGGCATTTTATCAATCACAAACCTATTTTTAATGATATTAGTCTGTCTCACCTTCTGGTTTGATTGATGTGGCCCCATACCAGCTCATCACAATGTGCTCCTTTTACTATCTGTATCCATCACCCATCCCTTGCAATTTAGCGAATTACATTGGCAAATGGATGGAACTTTTAGAGGGTGACATTCACAGCTGTCCTTGTTTTGATGCATACCACGCTGTACAACTCGCGCATTATCACAATCGTACTATCATCCATCTATGTTCAATGCTTGTATGCCGCTTTCAGTAAGTTCAATACCCGGCCTTAATGTCTTATGAGAGAACCTTGCAATGCACATGTGATTGCTTCCATGTCCTCGTTCAAGCAGTCTGTGGCACCAGCTTTTTCATTTTCTTCAGCTGTTCATTTCACAACGCAATTCGGAGTTATTCTTGTTGTATCTGATCCTTAAGGTAAGCTTTGTAGCCCCTTCTTATTGATTGTATTTGCTATTGGGCTGTGGGGTGTAACAATCAAATAACATTGTTACAATCCCTGATTCAGGGATTTCTGAAGATTGACTCTTTCCAACCTAGAAACCGACACCAGCTTGAGATTGGCCCCTGATGTGCATGCCTTGCCGGCAGCCATTAATAACAGACAATAGGTTGCCGCTCTCCTGCACCACTACAAGCTTTTCTAAGGCAGCAGTCTGATATTAGTCAGACACACCCCGAGCCCTACATACCTAACAATTGTCTTTCAGGGTGCTAAAATGCCTTTTGATGAAATCTGTATGTTATAGCCTTATAGCTTGCCGTAGCAGGCTATACTGGCTATTAATGGCCCGCTGAATCGTTAAAGGCCCGAGCCGAAGGACTTTAACGAGACAGCTGGACTTTAATTGCCGGTATAGCCCTGCTACGAAGGGCTATAAGGCTATTAAACAAAGGGTTCTCGAAGCTCGAGGGTATATAAATCCCCTCGAGCTTCGAGAAGCCTTTGTAAAACATTGGAATGTTGCTCTGCGGGCCTTTACCGGCCCGTAGAAGCAGGGAGCACTCCATTGTCTGCAATTGAGCTCCCAACATTCCAATGTTCTAATATAGCCTTATAGCCCGCCGTAGCGGGCTATACCGGCTATTAAAGGTCCGCTGAATCGTTAAAGGTCCGAGCCGAAGGCGAGGGACTTTAACAAGACAGCAGGACTTTAATTGCCGGTATAGCCCAGCTACGAAGGGCTATAAGGCTATTAGAACATTCTGCCACTAGAGGGCAGAATGTTCTAACAAATTAAACAAAGGGTTCTCGAAACTCGAGGGGATATAAATCCCCTCGAGCTTCGAGAAGCCTTTGTAGAACATTGGAATGTTGCTCTGCGGGCCTTTACCGGCCCGTAGAAGCAGAGGGAGCACTCCATTGTCTGCAATGGAGCTCCCAACATTCCAATGTTCTAATACCATTTATGTGTTTCTAACTCAGCTTTCCTTTTCTTGCAGATGAGTGAAATGACTTATTATGCTGGATAATAGTTCAGCGTTTTATACACTATAATTTGAGGCAAAGGAGCTTAAAAAGTAGGCTCCTGTTGGGAGTGGCCAAGTTGCTACGATGGTGGGCGCACTTTGGTAAAGCTCCCTCTCTCTGGCACTTTCATCCAAAAACATCTGTTTAAAGGTACACACATCAAATATTGCGAATCGTTCATTTTGACACAGAAACTGCAAACCTGATATTATTGGCTGGATCCCAACCTCCAATGCATAGGAGATCAGTACGGGAGGGGGAGTGTTGGAGCCTGCTGCATTTAAGTACCTAAGGCTGACTGCTATAGGGAGGAGCAGCTGTAGCGTCGCATAACTTGTCTGTTAACATGCGCCTAGAGGTATCATGGGGAAGCTCGGGTGCAAAGGGAAAGAATTAGTACTTGTGTGCAGACAATTGCTTATCACCACTAATTTCTCCCCTGAGGTTGATATACTTGTCTTTATCCTTCACACCAGGCCAACCACACAAGATTAAGACTTTAAAACCACCTCCCTCCATTGTAATCCTCTATTTCCTCATGTATGTGCTTGAAGGCTAGACAACGGCAATCAGAGTGGGGAAGAGTGAACAGAACGTCAACTGATCACCATTTGAAATGCTGAGTTTATCTTGGCTCCCCCATTTTTCACTCCTCCATGACCTTCTTCAAAAGAATCTGCTCTTATGGAAATTGGCAAACCCTTTTACAGCTGTGACTATCTGTAATCCGAAGGCAGATGCACTACCTGGTGGCTTTTGTGTTAAGGTCTGAGCAACTTGGTTCAGTGCAAGCATTGTCAGAGTGAGAAGGAAAAGGGGTGACACCCCAGCACAGTACGCCAGGATCGACAAGCAAGCAAAGTTTCCTCATGAATCCATCCCGCAGGCAAGGCCTGTGGATGGGACGGTCCCAGATGGCATAGATCCCAGGGCCTCCTCTCCACATGCTGTCTCAAAGAACATCCAAGATACAAGCACATTCCTGGAAACGAAGATGGGCAAGGAGGGAGTGACCATAGCCATCCTCTATCAGGATCTCCAAAATAAAGTAAATCGTGTCACTGAAGCTAGGAACTAAATCTCACCTATGATATAAAGTGCCCCATTTATGGAGACTACCAAGGAACGAAGAGGCAGACAGGAGAGCATGCTGCAACCATTTCAGGAGGGGGCTCGAGGCTCAGTGGTGGTGAAATATGACCAGCTCTGCTGGGGAGAGAGTATGCATTTGACCAGGCATACTCTCTGAGGATCCCAGTGCAGCATTTATTGCAAATGTGCCTAAGCCAGTGAGCACTCCTAAAATACATGAGCCCTTCTAAATGATTTCCCTAATCATTATTGAGTCTATTTACTTAAACCTTGGCCACCCAACTTACCAAGGTGATAAACACCCTAGTACATTCTGATCAAAATGCCTTTATGCCACATCAGACGACTAGACTGAACCTACACAGATTGCTCTTTGTGTGTGCACTCAGGGTTTCAGGCCCAATAGCTATTATACTACTGAATGTCAACAAAATATTTGATTCTTTTAGTTGCGGATATCTATTTAGAAACCGCCATAAGATACACATAGGCCCGTGCTTTCTGTACTATTTGCGACAGATCAGTTACTAAAGGGAAAACACATGAAAGTGTATAATATCTGTTTTGTATGGAATGTGGGCCTGGGTTCACTGGGATGGACTGGAACAGAAACCTGATTGGGGAAATGATTTGGACAGCCAAGTTTCTCACTGTGTGCATGAACATCCTCCTGTTTGTTAGATACTCACACTGGATAGGTGAGAGGCTTATGAAAATACTAAATGTCTTCAGCAGTTCTTCAAGGCTGGTTGTCAAATGGGACAAGTCTTTCATCTACCACTTGTACAGTTAGGACTGGTCACTTGCTAGGCGATCCTGACTGAGAGAAGCCACAGACAGCCTTAATTACCTTGAGATACATTCACACGAAATCCACAAAGATGCTGGAACTTAATTTGATGCCTGTATATTGATTGTTCTGCATAGTGATCTCAGCAGGTGGAATTGCCTTCCAATTGGTCCCCTAGGTATGTTGGCCTTTATAAAATAGTAGCTCTCCCTTTGCTTATTATGTGTTCCTCAGAATTACCCACTTACCATCTCCATGTGGGTTTTTCAAAAGATACTTGGGGCCTTTTTTAGAAGTCGGTGAAGGGGATCACTCAGTCACAAACGCGACCGATTTTCTATCCGCTGTATTACAATCACATTCTAGCTTATAGGGATCGTAATACGGTGGGCAGGATATTCGTTACGATTGTCGCAGAGTATTCCCTCTGCCGACTTCTAAATCAGGCCCTTGAATATTCTTGTTCTGTTATTTGGAGCAGTGGCACACCATGGGTAGCCTGCCACAAATACCCTCAATCAGTATATGCCGGGGGACTAGTCCTATCAGGCATAACTATATTACTGGGCATTTTGCTAGTAGTGATCAGTGATTGGTTCTTTGGCCAGAGAAATGACAGTGCCTTACATCTAGAACTTAGTAGGCTTAAGGTGCAAAGCCTGTTAACATGTTGTCTGGTAGTCCTATACCTACATGCCTCCCTCTAGAGTCATGCTAAATTGCTGAAGGAAAAGTCTCAAATGAATAGAATTGAATTGTATGCGGAAGCAGGGGTGAACTTATGAACAGGTACCCTGCTGACCCGGACTGTCCAAATTTCTGGTTTCAAGAAGTGGCACTACATCAGTATTTCCGAATTGGGGATGGGGAATATTTGGGTGCCGGAGCATAGGAAATCCTTCCAAGCATTCGGTGAAGAGCTCTCATTGCGCAAATACCCAATACCTTCAAATGCATCGTGCTCTTGAGACAAACAAGTCAAGTCTCAATTCCATTTACGAGGTTAGCTAATTTGATCATGGCTGGATTGGAGACTAAAGGTATTTCAACATTATCATGTCCTTGTCACTAGTGATACAATGACTGTATACAGTTCGTCTGACCTTCGTTGTATTTAATCCACACTTTTTTTTAGTTCTACTTAAGTACACTAGTTACAGTTTATCTTACAGTTTAAACTTTTTATATTTGTTATAAATGGTTTGTGCTGTTCTTGTACATTTGATATGCACAATATTTAACTTTATCACACGTGTATCATGCAGTAGCTGCTGCCAGGATGGAAAACTGGTGGGGCAATAATAAATAAATGTAAATAAAAACATACTTGCTTCCTTGTCGCCTGCCGCCTCGGTGCTCGCAGCTCTTCTGATCAGACTCCCTGCGCTCAACCAGAAGCTGCTCTGCTGCTGGTAATACTATGACAAAGCATGAGAGCAGCGTCGGGATAGGGCATAGCAGGCGGCTTTTACTATCCAAGGCTGACAGGGAGCCTGTGCCAGCTTCTTTCCATGCATCAGCTTAAGGGACATCTAAGCTCACATGACAGTCTGGCCGTTCTAAAACTGCCGGCCAAACCGTCATGCGCACTTGCAGTGGCCTCCATGCTTGCCTTGGCCCTGTGGGCTCCTGGTATAAAAATTAAATGATAATAAAACTGCTTTATTATCATTTTATTTTACATGATTTGATGCTGCTGAGGCAGTGGGGCGATGCTCCTCCGCCATAATACAGGAGCCGCCGCTGAGAGAGCACTGAGCACGTTTTTTCACTGGCACCCATTGGGTTGTTGAAAAAAAAAATTCTTTGTATTTTATGAAAAAAGCTTTTTTTGTTTGTGATTAAATCCATTTGGTTTAGATATTACATTTTTCTTTATTGATATATTAGGGACCACTGTTCTTGTACTAACTATATCCGAGAAAGCACATTACCCAAAATCTATTTTGTTCCAGCCAGTCCTTTTGCCAGCTTCGTTATGCTCCTGTGTGCACACGTTGTAGCTTCTACATTGTCCTAGCGATGCAAATTCCCAATTATCGCAGCATGCCAATTTTGTGCACCACTCCGGCTTCCATAATTCACCAGCACAAATGAGCAGTGTCCATACTGCCTGTTGAATAAAACCTCAGTATAAATGCATTACCAGTTTCCACAGGAAACACTTCACATTTTGAGGATGACCCAGCATGCATGCATTAGCATTGCTCATAATCTCCTTGTTTGCACACATTGCCTAATTGAATATTGGGCCACTTTGCATGTATTACTCTTCCTTAGTGCCCCACTTTGTTCGTTTGCCTGCTTCGAAGAGCAGTCCCAGTGTAGTGCCAGCGTCCCAACCACGCTTCTATTGCTCACTGCATATATAAAGGAAAGGGACATTCTTCTCATGCATCACAGAAGTATAATACAGTAGCTGGTGTTATAATAAGGAGGAGGCTCACTCCTATATATTATAATATCATTAGGGAAAAGCTCCTTTTTCCCCACTCATGCATTATTTAGAAGCATGCTACAGATGTGGCAGGAGTAAGCCGGCCATTATTCTCAAGCCTGCATTAATTTAATTTCTAAATCATGATTATAATTTTGCAAGGAGGGAGATTTATTCGTACATTAGCTTTTATTGAGATCAATGTGATTCATAGATGGCCTGTTTAGCAATATACACAGCTGACAGGTCACTTAATTAGATTGAGGGGTTTGTCCTGCTCTGCTAATGTGGACATCAATAAAAAAATGAATATAATATCATACAGCAAATACTAATATTTGTTCTTGACAAACACTTGAACAAGTCAGCAGATCTAGATTTAAAATAGTAAGCTAATACCGCAGTCACATTATCTACCTGCATATAAATAGACACATTCTTTTGTTTTGTAGATTTACCCAACATTCACTTGAACTTTGTGTGTATATATTCGGTGGACCAGCATTCCTTCTTGCAGGTGCCAATAATGCCAGGGGGGGACTGTCTGAGTTGAACCACTTTGGCCTGATATCACCCCTTCGTTGGGTGTGGACCGTTCCCCTTTGGGTCATGCACGCTGCCTGCGAAGGGGGTTACGTAGACTGAAGTATTTCAGAGACTGGCATTTCGTTATCCTTTAATAGTTCATGTATTTTCCCGTCCATTAGAGAAAGAGCTAGGTGTTATGAATCTTTTTGCTGTACCTCTGTTTTTAAGTCCTAAGAAAATGCTGCAGGCTTTTTCCTGTTATGTTTAAGGTGTTATGTCATTGTGTCCAAAGTGTTACTTGTGTATCCATTATCAAGGCTCATACAAAAATTGTGGGAAAAGGAAAGTGACCTAACCATCAAAACCCTGCCAGTAACAAAGCACACTGTCTAGATGACCTAGAAAGTGAATACTGTAAGGAGTCTGCGCAGAACATGGTATAACAAAACCTTTCCCTAGCAGGCCAGCGTCCTTCTTGTTGTGATATTTGTTGTCTAGCAGCCTGAGGTAGTGTGTGTTGATGGGGGACTTGGCTAACCTGTAGCTGTTCACTTCCTTCCGTCACCCCCCCTCCCACCTCTAGTGTCTGTACCAATTCTTTTTCCTTTTTAGGGCTCGCCTGCTGATGCGCTTGCGCATAGCTGGCGAAGCTCTATAGTGGCTTATCCAGAGTTTAACCACTGGCGATTCCATGCAGAGCATGTGCGCTTTTTAGGTCATTGCGCAAGCGCAAGCCCTAAAAAAGCACGTGCACAATGTCACCAGCCGCCTGCCTGCCTTCCTCGCATTACCACATCAAAGGCAGCCCAGCCTCCCTCCCACAAGCTTCTCAGCGTGCACTCTGCATTTCTCCTCCCAGCGCATTTCTCATCCCCTAATTATTCACGGCCGGCCGGCCGTACTTTCAGTTTCACGGCCGCCAGGCAGTGTCTCCTTTTATGCTCTCTGATGCTTGTTTTCTACAGTATTCGGACTCTGTCTCTACTTTAATACACACTTTAGCTCCTTCTTCTTATCTCTTTTCTCCTCCCCCTCTCGCCAGCCACATTTCTTTGCTTCCCTCTCTACCCCTCCCTCCACCGGCTTTCCTTCTTTTTCTTTCCTCCCACATCTCTCCATCCCATTCCCTCCCCCTGCTGCTCTCTGTCTTATCTCCTCCCTCTTCCTTTATCTCCTCTTCCTCCCCGGCACAGAAAGCTCTTGTGACCTGCAGTCCATTCCCTCGCGCCCTCTCCCTCCTGTCGCCCTGATATCTATCACCAGTCCCCGCGCTCACATCATTCTCCTGTCTCTGCCCGCCTTTTCTTCTCCCTGCCCTCTTCCCGCAGTCTGCCTCTTCCTCCCCGGCCATGATAAACTGTTGTTTTCCAGGATGTGCAGAGCAGCACCGCCCGGCCCAGCCCCAATCCAAATCTCGTGTCTAGTTTCAGCAGTGCAAAGTGTGTCTGTACTTCTCTCACGTTAAACTTTAACTGCGTTTCTGCACTGTGGCCCACTACTGTGTCCGTCCTATTTTCAGAGCACAATTTTCACAATCGCATGTCCAGTGTTGATGCTGACGGTTAATCATTCCTACCTTCGTTCTGTGCTCACCCCGACCCCTCTAGCTCTCCATTTCATCATACTCTTGTCTCTTATTTTCTTGCCCTTTGTTTCAAGCTTTTTTAAAAGTTTTGTTTTCATTCTTCTGTCCTTTTCCTGTTTTGCATTTTCTCTTCATACCCGTTTCTTCTTTTGTTGGTCCATTTTTCTTTCTTTTTTTCCTTATTTGTAATATCAATATATCTAAGTCACGTAAATACAAAACATGTTGCCATAAATAAAAAAAATTCATTTATAAGACCAACAGCTCAAACTTTCCTAATGCGAGCCCTATTGCATTTCCAATGCTTGTTCTCTTTTGTGTCCCCTCGCCGCTCTTTCTTGCGGCTGCACCCTGCTGCTGGGTATCCTCTCCCACACGTGGAGCATATGTGCTGGAATTTGCAAGAGGTTCCCCTTGTGCTCACATTGGAATCGTACTTCCAGCAGATGGCCGCCGGCTTTCTGGTGGCTGGGGGTTTCCAATTATATTTTTCAGGCCTGTGAAATACCTTGCCCTTCCCCCTGTAAAAGGAACCCCGAAAGGGCTTCTTTCTTTTACCTGTCCATTTTCTAACCTCTTTTGCCACCATCATTTTGTGAATGAAACTGGACACATCCTTCTCATTTCATTCCATTCCAGGGTGTGTTTGCCTTTCTAGTCTAAAGCCTTTGTCATATTCCAACCATGCATTCCCCGGGTATTGCCTATGTGCCCCATGGATGTTGGCTTCATACAGTCAGAGGTTCGCTGTGCAGCGCGGGTACTTTTCAACAATAATGCAGGCTATGATTCTAAATGCGTCTAACCAGTTATCAAAATTACTTTCTTTTCTCTCCCTTCTCTTTTTCCTCCTGTCCTCATCTTTATCGCACACTGTCAGGCCCAGCCCGTCTAATTTAATCTCTAACAAGGAGAAAACATCAATAAATTCTTTCCTCCATATCCTTTCTTTTTCCGCTAAGGGGATAAGGCTTGCCTGCCGAGTAGCCTAGTGTATGCGCCTGGGGATTGGCCTGATCTTGCTGGGTCGTTCGCTGTGCCTCCACTGCCCCATGCTACTATGGGGGATCCTGTTCCTCCACCTATCTTCTCGTGACTTGCCCCTGCAATTGTTACTGTCGAACAGCCCAGATCTACCATGTGCCATGGTAACCCTAATATCCCCTCTTGAGTTTGGGTGCCCGCCTAGCCCCTGCACGCAGAAGGCAATAAGCAACAAAGGTGTGATTGATTTTAAGCATTCCTTTACTATTAGGCCAATATGCTCACCACTTGTTGCTGTGATGCTGGTGTCTCTGCTAGCTCCTGCCGTCGCCGGGATGGCTACAGGTGGCAGGTCGGTCATCTGGCACCCTTTCTTGGCTGCCGTCCTCCGAAGGGCTCTAGATGCGGCCCGCTGTCTATTCCTTGTAGCTGGCCTACCACTTTCCTCGAGTGGATGATTACTTGTCCCTTCGCCGGCATCCCAGTTTAAATGTGATGGCAGCCAGCTGGTCCCGTGCACCTCAGATGCTCCTTGGATTTGCCTTGTAACCCCCCAACTCTCTTGGTACTCCTTTCCACCCTGGTTTTCCATACTGCTTGTCTTTAGTTTACCTCCTCTGCTCCGCTCCTCTTGTTTTTTTTGTGGTTTGGCGGGGTGCTGCTGCCTGCCGTCTTTATGCACCAAAACCTTAGCTCTGTGTTGTGAAAACAACTTCTTTTTTTCAGTAGCTGCTGTTGTTTTTCCCTGGAGGGAAAATGCTGCCTTGAATCTGAAACCTCAGGAGGCAATCTCCTGCCTGTGTTGTCGTAGCAAATTGGTCGGTGAGCTGAAGCACTACTACTCTCAGGCAGCTACGTTCCTGCTCCTGGCCCCGCCCCTTCGTCCTCAATCTCACTTCGGCATGGGAGGCAAGCTGCGGAGCACTAGTGGACGCCACACAGCCTGCCTTCTGCAGACCACACTGTGGCCAGGGCCTCCATGTGCCCTGGGTAACTGTGCACCGGGCACCTACCCGGGATCGGAATTCGCTCTCAAGGGGGGGAAGGTGAGGTGCCTTGGGTCTAAAGTGTGTTACCTTGGGTTGATGTCTATGCCCCACCTGCTGCCAGCACAAGTGGGCTGTGTCGGCAGCTTGGATGTGTCTCTTGCATTTTTGCCGCTTCACAGGGAGGTATCCCGGAACCTCCCATAACCGCGCCAGCTCTTACAATGTCCTGGCTCCGCCCCCTCGGCCTCAGTTTGGATGCCACTCTCTACTCGGCAGGAAAGGCACGTGGTGTGATCCGGAGCTGGTGGTGCCAGTTCCCGCTGGGAAAAACGGATGTGGGGGCGGGCAGCCGATGATCGAACATAGTCCCCCTGCCGCAGTCCACGCGACCCTCCGCTATACGCCCAAATCCTCAGCTCAGGACCGGTCTTCTCTGTCCAGTCCTTGTGCCAGCCCAAAGACAATGATTCGAAGCTCCTGCTGCCCAGGCTCCTTTGTCGACTTTCCGTAGGTAGGCAAAATCATGAAATTCCAGCTGCTTCGCTCCCCCCTCCACGGTGTTACTGAACTTTAGTGTGGGGAGCGGCGGCTTAAACACCCCCCCCCCCCCCACACACACACAGCTTTAACGCCTCCAAAGGCAGTTTCCCCCCATTGGGATGGTTCGGAAAATGCCTGCCCCCGCCCCCCATTGGCCCGGCGGTTTGGAGCCTCTCTGGCGCACTTTTGGCACAATGGGGTAGCGCCCATTCACTTCTGGGCGCTCCGCAAGGGCCCAAACCAGATCCTTGCGTGGGCTGTTATGGCTCCGGCCCTCGAGGCACCCTTTGGGTGTACAAAAACCACAGTTGATGGACAGAATGCAGAACAATGTCATACATTCACCCCAGTACAGAGATCTGGGCCTAAATCCATCGGTTTTTTGCACTCCACACCACCCCAGTTCAGACATGGCCATATGCAAATCAGTCTGACCCTGTGCCTCATGGGAACAGTCCCAGCCCGAACTGCCAAGCCATGCCTTCCCTGGACCGGAAACAAGCTTCCGAGGACCGGTTTCTGGCATTTCAGCCGTCTTCAGCCTGGCTTGCGTGAATCCAGTGGTGTGGAGAGCATGGGACTCACGTCTGAGCATACCCATCCCTCTCGGGGTGACAAATGCAAAAACCACAGTTGATGGACGGAATGCAGAACAATGTCATACATTCACCCCAGTACAGAGATCTGGACCTAAATCCATCGTTTTTTTGCACTCCACACCACCCCAGTTCAGACATGGCCATATGCAAATCAGTCTGACCCTGTGCCTCATGGGAACAGTCCAGCCCGAACTGCCAAGCCATGCCTTCCCTGGACCGGAAACAAGCTTCCGAGAACCGGTTTCTGGCATTCCAGCTGTCTTCAGCCCGGCTTGCTTGAATCCTGTGGTGTGGAGAGCATGGGACTCACGTCTGAGCATACCCATCCCACTCGGGGTGACAAATTCAAAAACCACAGTTGAAGGACAGAATGCAGAACAATGTCATACATTCACCCCAGTACAGAGATCTGGGCCTAAATCCATCGTGGATTTAGGCCCAGATCTCTGTACTGGGGTGAATGTATGACATTGTTCTGCATTCTGTCCATCAACTGTGGTTTTTGCATTTACCCTTTGGGTGTGGCCTCTGCAATACTATACTGAAAATGCATTTAGACCTTTAAACGGACACATTTTCACGTACTGTTTTAAGTCTAGGAGTCCACATGTCAGAACAACACACAACATATAACATACTGAACAAGACTTTTGGCCAGCACTCTTCAGTCACTGGTTTTTGACGAAGCCCCTTTAAGCCATTGGCTTGCAGAGCTCTGATTTCATGATTTGGGACATGCCCTTGACATTTTGGGTACATTTTAGGTAGTTTGTGTTTGTGTGCATTCACTAAGTAGTTCTTCAGGATGGCATCTTAAGCATGCGCAGTGATTTTATGGTGTTTTTTTTGTATTCAGGCACTGTTGAGTTGGATGCTGGCCGCCACAGTATGAAAGTCAGGCCGCTGATGCGGTCAGTGGGCACTTCTGACCGATTGAGAGCCTTCATTGGGTTCGCTGTCTGACTCCTGCTCCCACCAGCTCTCTACAGATCGGTTTACAGGGGTTCCTTTTGCTGCTCAGTGCTCCTCAACCCACAATTGGCTATTTACTGTCAGTAGCCCACTCATTACTTAATCTGTTGATAATAGGCCAAGAGGGCTGGGATCAGCGCCAGCTTTATTTCTGATGGGCAGCAGCAGGGCCAGGGATATGTAACAATCTCAGAGAGAGCAAGAAGGGAAGGCCACATTATGTTAAGGCATTACACAAAACTAGTATTACTTAATGAGCCTTTTTCAAAATGTTATTCTGATGGATACTTTTAACAGAAGAGTCCTCATCTTTAAAAAATTCCCAAGTGCTTGGCTAGACCCAGAGAGTTTTTCCATCAGTGCTCCCTATGCACCAGTAGATGGCACCATATGTCACCTTGGGACATGATATCACTTTGGAAGTGATGGAGTAGAGTTGTTTATAGTGCCATCCTGCACGGTGAAGTCCATTTCTTTCATTCTTCATCCTCACATGGATCTGGAGCTGCACTCCCAACTTTGGCAATTTTCCTATATTTCCAAATAATGAGCCAAATGTATATGTTGGCAGTGTTGATGCGCAATGGCAATGGAGTATATACATCGCAACATAATGATCTGCCTTCTCAATTTAATTGCGGACGTACCATAGCCAAACCTTTCTGAAGGCCCGACAGAGTAGGGTCCATCAGAGAAATGCCCATATGTCCTGCCACTCAATCACAATGCAGCCATTTTTGTTTCTGGCAAACCCTGGCGGTGACGAGCAGTCAAAGGCAAATAATGCTCTCTCTGCCATGAAAGATGACTCCCATTGGGAGGGGAGAATTACTTTTTTGTTCGTAAAAAAATTCCAGTATGGAATTTTCTTTTTGGAATCAAAAAAAGAAAACTGTTTGGTGCAGGGTTGCCTCATACTGACACAGCCCTGCACCAATCTGCGAGATGCCGTTACAGGAACCACTGTAATATCTGTCAAGTTATAAATCTGGCCCTATGTGTCAAGTAAAGTGTGCCAGGGAAGATGCCTCCACGAAACTGACACAATGGATGCGTGGCATGACTGAATGAAACAGATGTCCGTTACTGACCCGCATGACGTATGCCTATGGTGCTTGGGCTCCAGTCATCAAGTTTGTGCGAGGAGTGATCTCTCTTGCTCTTGAAGGGAATCAGGAGGGGAAGCTTTACATTGGAGAGCATCAGAAGAGGCCGCAGCTGAAAGAGCAGTCCTGCTCCATGTCACAAAGCCGTTCTTGATCGCAGTCACGAGGACGGTCCCAAGTGAAATTCAGTTCCCCCTCAAAGTCTTTCAGAGAGTCAAAAGCACACTATTAGGATATAAAAGACAAGCAGGGCTCATCCCGATCAAGCCACTCTGGTTGCTGAGAAGTAGCTAGGATAGGATAGGATAGGATAGGATAGGATAGGATAGGATAGGATAGGATAAAAGGTTTGTAAACCGCTCGATTGCCGTGGCGACTTGGCGCTAGTGTGTGTGAGTACAGATCCAAAGCCGTAGTTTATGCCAGCCTAAGTTACAAAAAGCAGCGTCTTCAGGTTTTTCCTAAACAGCCTCATATCTGGTTGGAATCTCATATCCAGAGGTAGTCTATTCCTTAGGCGTGCAGCCCCGTTGGATAGTGTCCAACCTCCCATCTGGCCCGTTTAACCCTGATAATCTTAAGAAGCCCTAGATTGGTAGATCTCAGATGACGTGAGGGAACATAGGGCGTGAATAATTTAGAGATTTCATCGGCACCCCTCTATAGAGTGCCTTATGAACCAGGCACAAGGCCTTAAAATCAATGCGCTGCTGTACTGGAAGCCAATGCAGTGATTTAATGCCAGCTGAGGTTGGGCAACCCCTTGGGATGTTCAGAAGCAACCTTGCTGCTGCATTCTGAAGGGACTGGAGCTTTCACATCTGCGTTTTATCTGTGCCCATAAACAGGGCGTTGCAGTAATCTAATTTGGAGCGAAAAAGACTCACCATCACCGTCTTCTGGAGGTCACGTGAGATGAATGGAAAAATCTTTCTTAAGGTTTTTAGGAGAAAGAAACAGGACGATGTCAGACTATTGACCTGGGCAGAGAAATTTAACTTGTCGTTGAAGATGACCCCCAGGTTCCTAACCTTAGGGACAGGAACCAGACATTTCCCAGCCTCGGCTGGCCACCATGAGTCATTCCATACGGGGGAACCCCCTCCAAATTCTATCATCTCCGTTTTATCTGTATTAATCTTCAGAAAATTGTGGTTCATACAGATAATGATCTCAGATAGACAAGCGTGGAATTTAGCAGCTGTGACCTCAGGCTTCTTGCAGATTGAAATAACAAGCTGTGAGTCATCAGCATAAGATACCAGCATGAAACCATGTCTTCTGATGAGCCTCGCTAACGGGGTGACATATATGTTGAACAGTGTGGGGGATAAGGATGATCCCTGTGGGACCCCGCATGGAAGATGAAACTCTTAGACTCCAGTCCAGCCCAAACCAGATTTTGTTCCCTATCTTCCAAAAAAGAGGCGATCAAGGCAAGGGCGGTGCCCTCAACCCCCAGATCCTTCAGCCGCTGCACTAACACCGTGTGATTCACTTTGTCAAATGCTGCCGATAGGTCTAGGAGTATGAGGACTGCCCTGCCCCCTTCGTCAACCACCCTCCGAATTTCCTCAGTTGCAACAACCAAGGCCGATTCGGTGGAATGACAGGCGCGAAAGCCATGTTGGGTTGAGTCTAGCAGCTTGTAAGAATTTAGATAGTCACCCAGCACTTTGTTCAGTGATTTCTCAATGACCTTCGCCACCATGGGTAGTCCTGCAATCGGACGGTAGTTCTTTAGTACCTCCGGATTCAGGTTGGGTTTTTTAAGCAAGGGCCTAATGGCCACTTGTTTCCACCGGATCCTGTTGTCAGTACCTGATTAATGAGGGGAGTCAGCTTTTCACAAATCTTCTTAGGGGCTAGATGCATAATGGCGGGAGGGCACGGGTCTCTGGGAGAGCCTGATTTTATGGAGAGGAGCAGCTTTTGCACCTCCTCCTTTGCCAATTCTGGGAAACAGGATAACTTGGACTGCGTCAGCGGCCGATAATCCTCTTCCTTATGTCTGTTGACATCCTGGGATGAGACTTGAAGGTTCTGGCATCTTCTAATTCCGATCTTGTCCAGCATTTGGTGGGGAATGGGAGTTTGGATCTGGCCTTGGTACTAATGAGGGAGAATATGCATAACTTTCACCATTCACCCACTTCTCCACACAGAGGGAGAAATATCAATAGCAGGCAGCAAGGTAGCCATAGCCATTTTGCACCAATCCTCCAGTGTTCAGTTGCAGCTCTTTGGCAAATCTTTGTCAGAAGTATTAGACAGACGTAACAGGTCCTCACAGGAACACACTGCCTCTAGCTCTTTCAGGCTCCTCCGTTGTAAGTCTAACTTCCTTCTTCTGTGACATTGTCTCGGCTTTCTCCAGAATACGACGACAACAGGAAAGATCCTATGGATGATGAGACTTCCTCCAAGGGGTAAATATATTCAGAAAGGGGAGCTGCATGACATGGAGGTTTATCTCTCTTTTACGCTTCAACTATCACAAGAGGAGGTCCTAGTAGTGGGTTGGCTGTTCCACAGACCTAATTTACCACAGCTCCCAATGTATTCTGAGGTCCACGACTGGGCTCTCGAGCGATGCTGGGGGTTACCTTTGGCTCAAAGGCAATTTGTACATTCATCCAATTGGAAGGAGACTGCAGAAGTGCAGAGTTTTTACAAGTGTTTGCACAGGAGAAGGGAGATTCTAGTCCACTCAGACACTACAGTAAAAATAAGTCACAACCAATCATGATTTGGAATGTGATTGCATCTCATGAGCATGTAGTGGTTTCCATCAACGCAGTCACGAGAGTTGGGGACAATTCAGGGGTGGGCACCTCCTGTCGAGTATTCCCATCCTCCCACTATTTTGAATATCTAGCTATGCCTTCCTATCCAAACCTTTCCCTCCGAGAATTTAAATGTCTCGCTTTTCCTGCCCAAAAGACAATCAGCGACTACCAAAGAGTGGCGCTCTGTGAACCTCATTTTACCCAGAGGGAATGATTTACTTACGCAGACTTTAGAGGACAAGGATCTGGAATTGCTGCGCAATAGGGGGAAAATAGGGGGAAAAAAGACCTTACAAAACCACTCCAGCTCCATTTCAAAACTGCCCCAGCCTCCGCCCTTCCAGCCTCCCGGCCTGTGGGATTGCATGTGGTGCCCTGGGGCATGATTGTTCAGAGCCAGTCTTCACTCATGGAACAGCAACATACCAACAACTAACACAATCAATAAAAAGCAGCAGTACTTACGGAGTCACATCATGTAACTTTAAGTTTACTGCCTTTATTACAGGAGGCCTGGCCTGCTACTGCACTCAGCACAAAACAGGCTGCTTCAAATAATAGTGCCGGTCGGACGGGATTCCCGGTGCGTACCTCGTCGTGATAGTAAAGACAAGCGTGAGGCCAACAACATGGAGCTTTAAAAAGCTTCTGGCAAGCACAAAGGTGTGGCTGCAGCAGGACCAAACCTAGCCACATCAGTGGCCCTCTCACCGGAAACACTGACTGAAGGAGCATGGATTTATTATCGGCTCTCAGCTCTTCACCGGGGACTCAGAGAGAAGTAGACAGAGTGAGTGACTGTGTTGTAAACACTTATAGGGTGACGTGACACAGACACACATTGTGCCCTCATGTTTGATGTGAGTTGGCACTGAGGTCACTAGACCCGGCCCTGAAAAAAAAGTGCTGGTGCTAAGCACTGGCAAGCACTGGCACAAATTAAGCACTGCGGCCACCCTGTGTGCTTATGACCACTCGTGGACCTATTTTTCAATGGTGTTTTTTAGGTAAGTGTCTCCTCTGCAGTGTTCTCCAGAAATGGTATTTCAAGTTTTGCAAGAGGGTTTGTTTTGTTATGGGTTAATCATGATACAAACAGTGCTATTACTATATTCTATACAGACTTTTAAGGAAGCATAAAGGAGTCTCCCACCTGTGGAGGCATTGGCTGTTTATTTGTTCAAAGGTTTTGGCCTTGCTGAGACTACATGCTTTGGCTCCTTCTTGGGATGTGCATGTGCTCCTGCTAGCTCTTCAGATACTTACTTTTGAGCTCCTGGAGGAGTATCCCGAAACATTTTGTCACATAGTAATTTTCCTGGTGGAAATTATAATGGCAGGAAGAGTTGGGGTGTCATTACTGTCCTCCCAATTCAAAATGTTTTGGAGTTAGTTCTTATGTTTCTCCCCAAGGTCAACTCTGCCTTTTACTAGGATAAGGAAGTGGTTCTTCCTTCTATTTTTCCCAGCCTTCCTCTGAGGTTAAAGCTTTTGCTGGTTGTGGGGAGAGCCATCTGGATGTTCTCTCGTAGCATGGCTGACTATATGAAGTGTGGCAGTTTCTTCTTTAACTATGAACTTGCTAATTGAAGATTTAAAACCTCCACTGCTACTCTAGGTTGCTTGGTGTCATCAGTTATTAGACTGTTGTGTAGGTAGGCTGGGTTGTCCCTCCTCCATTAGATCCACAACTGGTATGGCGGATTCTTCGATTGGGCTATTCCTGGGGGTATATTTCCAGATTACTTATCAAGAGATGTTGGATACCGCATTCTATCTGGCTGCAGCTGTGTCTTTATCGTTCATTATGGTGGACCGCAACAAAGACTTGGTACATCCTCTTGCAAAAAAATGAGATGGAAAAGCGGGGTGAAGAGGTCGTTACTGGTTAACATCATTGTACCGATTTTGCCTTTCTCATCCCAGTAATTACAATGCACCATGAAATGGCTTGGCATGTTCAGATGGTTCTGGTAGAGCAGACACCCTTTATGATACAGAAGAGGTGGAGCAGGAACAATAAATAAGGAATTGAATAGCGGGTGCCAGGCAAGGGAGGCGTGATCTCTCCCACAGAGTAAGCACTGGAAGTATTGGAGTAAAGATGATCACCCGGAAAGTACTCCAGCCACCTTTTATGATGCTGTATCAATAAAAATGATCCTAATAATGTTACAAATTGCAAAACCTTGGTATCTAAAAATGTCTAACACGCATCTCTTTATGTGGACGACCAAAGAAAGGCATTCCAGGGAGATTTTAAATAACTTCTGTAAATTTAGCAGAACAGACTACCAATGGTGATAGAGGGCCATATCCTGTGTGACCCTGACCTGGCCTTTCAGTACTTCCCATTATGAGCTAAATAGTTCACTTTTCTAATTGTAACTGTGGGGTGAAAAATATAGGCATGTTTGGCCAATGGTCTTCTTACAGCACATTGTGCAACTTATGAATGGAGGAGAGGACAGGACAAGAGAAGAGAGGATTGGATCAGAACCTCAACTGAAGGGTTAGATTCTAATTTTGATCAAATTTCTCAATGACTTAGTTTCTTACAACCGAAAATTTAGACCTATAATGTTAGCGAGATATGACCTTCATTACAGCATTGCCTATTTTGAGTCTACTGTGTGAATTTATTTTCAGTACAGCCACTTTCTCACCTTACCTCTGGGCGAAAAATCGAAGTTTTTTTGTCTCAAAATACATTGCATGTGCACAATTAAGGATTTGAATTTGAGATTTCTGTGTCATCAAGGTCCTACAAGAAAGAGAAACTATTTTTTTACCATCCAGTGCCCCAAAAATGTTAAAACATGGGTGGCATTCCCATGGAATTTAATGCTTGTTGACGAAGGAGGGATGGGATGTTTGGATATTTTCTGCTCTCTATGTGCCATACAATCATCTATTAAGTTTCTGTAATTCAGACCCATAAAATAGACAAGAGCTGTGAATGTAAAGCGTGCCAATTTAATCTGCAGGTTCGCTGTAACATACAGTTCAATAAGACAATATCTATGCTCTACTATAATCACGTTGGGTGTGGACACGCTGGCTGCTGCCAGAGTGTACCGTGGTTACTGGCTTAGTTGGTATTGAGGTAAGCAGAGGAAAATACAATGGCTGGGATAGATGTTTTGCTAGCACAATGTGTTCGGCACTGAGGTTGCCAGGGTAGTGGCAAGTACAATAGTGCTACAACGTCTGGGAGAACCTGTGCTCACCGCTCCAGGACATGTTTTTACTATCAGGCAGAAGGGAATGAGCTTTCACGTACAGAGTGAGTTCACATGAAGACAAGAATAACATAATGCAACAGCTTTTTGGGTCACTGTCAAGGGCAGACAATGAGGGTTCAATCGAAATGCAACCCTTGGAGTAGCCACACTGTCTGCCCAAAAGAAAACCCGGTCACATACGGATGCCCACTCCCACAACCACCAGAAAGAAAATGCTACTTGGCAGCCCTGCCAGCCAAGTACCTGCCAAGTACCACGCATCTGGGATTACACTAACACATGTTAGTGATGGTGTCTGCATCATCACTCCAAAATGCCTGTCATGCATCCAGAGCTTCTTGCCTCACTGTGGTGATCAATTGGGCACTCGGGTTCCATAAGAGCAGCTAGCACTCAGTGCTTTATTGCACCGTTGTGGTGTTCTGCCTGCCAAGCCAATTAACTTCTAGATGCTTGCTGGCTGGGCCTGGGTGAACTCACTCATTGGTACGGTGACTCGGGACGGCTGACCGGCACAGCCTTGGACTCCAAGTTGGATACATTGCATCGGCCACTGCGCAGCAAACACAAGATGTCCGGTGCAGCCCCGGAACTCTGAGAGACATATAAAGTGGTACTTGATCATCGGCCGCTGTGGAGTTTAAGAAACAGCTAAGAGTGCTTTGGTCCAGGCTGCAGCACTAGTGATCGTTTTCTTGTTCCCTGACACACACGACTAGACAAGTGGCGCCGCTGCTTGCGCAACCTGTGAACACCGGGGTGGTTTGTCAGTTTGAGTCTGCCAGCAGCACAGAGCGGGGGCGGGAGGTCGGGTGGCTGTTTGGGTATTGGATCTGGAGCCAGGGCATGGAAGCTCTACTCCCCTGTGATGATCAAGGACAGCCGACAGAACAGAGGTACCAGTGCTAATGACGTACATGGATGCGCACTCTCTGCCTGGCTGAGGTTTGTACCTAAATACATTCTTGTGTCTATTCTGTGCATGATTGTAGTGCGCATGCGTGCAATGAAAGGCTGCAGAGGCAATTGTTTAATTACAGCGCAGCCCAATGATTTCACAGGGCGCCTCACGGAGATGCGATGATGCTACCGTGGATCAGATTGTCCCAAAGTAATTTTAGAGTGAGTCTGCCACTCGAAATAGTATTTCCATTGGTACGCCGCTGCCCACAGCCCCACACCCAAATAACACACAGACACTAGATATTGGAATGAAGAAGCTGCAGGTTTATTTGTTATACAAATAAAAGGTGGGTTATCTTACAGGCGATCCCGTCCGCCCCGCAACCCCTCGTTGCAAGGTACCTGACGTTTTAGCCAAAGAAACACCAGTGGCCATACCCCGGTATTGTACCTAGGAGGATAACTCCTCCCACCAGTAGACCTATCGTCCACCACTCCGCCCTCTGAACAAGGGAGAGTTAACTCACACCTTCCCCAGCCGGGCGGGGCGCTATATGGCAAACCCCCGGTTGCTCAGGTTACAACCGCCCTAAGGACTAACGGGGCGCCATCGTACCCCAAGTTCCCATGAAGGACCCCTTGGAGTATGTATGACTCAGCACAGTGCGCTTTGCACTGGAGGCTTCAGGTCCTGTTCCTGCGCCTGTCTTGTATAGGGATCGCCCTGTAACTCCTCCACAGCCCTGGGCGTGGCATCCGCTGCGCCCAGAGCCCCTACCACTTAGCTCCCTAGTTTAATCTATTTGCACCCCGCTTTTTGCGGAGCTTCCCCCAGGTCTAGTAAGAATATCGTCATGCCTACCTTGGACCAATGCACCCCGTCAGATTCCCAGCAGCCTATAGATTTGGCATGCAGCAAGCTGTGCCTTATGAAACCCAGCCCCTGCATCTCTGTGAATTTACGCATGGCCACGTTTACGCGCCTGCGGGCAACTTCCAGTGCTTCGTGAGATCTCGCCCCATGCCTTATGGGTCTAGGAGTTATCTCTGACCACCAGACGTTACACGAACCTAGCTCACTGCTCAGAATGCTTAGGTCCCCCCTCATTGCCTCAAGCAGACGCCTCTTGCCTTCCGCTACCAGGTCATTCCCCCCCAGGTGCACCACTATAATGTTCGGCTGCCGTCTATTCTCCTTCAGTAACCTACGCAGCGTCCCTAAGAGCTCTGCCCAATGCATACCCGGATACCCGAACCAAGATATAATAGTGTTGCTGAAACCATGCTTCCACATTACTGTCTCCACCTGTTTTGCAATTCTTGCGACATAAGAGTGCCCCAACACCCACACCTCTGTTCCTGCAATAAAACAAACAGTTTGCAAGTCTTAGTTTATTTCACACTTCAAACCCCTGTACATAAAAATAGCCACCAAAACCGTGGTACGTGTACTTTTACACTTCAAACACTGTACAATCAGAGAAGCCACTAGCAACGTGGCATAGGTAAACCTCTTATTCCCTCCCTGCCTAACTGTTCCCTGCATCGTTTCTGATAAAAGGTCGTATTGCACTCACTGGCCTCACATAGGTTTTGTAGCAATTGGAGTCCCACCGTCCCACCCTTTTGATTGCCTCTGCCGACAGACCTTCCTTGAAGGCGGTGGTTGCAGCCCCTATCCAGAATGAGTGGGAACTGTATTTGGCCCCCCCTGTAGTATAACCCGCCAGGAACAGACACCCCTGCATCACGTGTTCCACCTGGTACTTCGTGACTTGGGAGCCGTCTAAGTGTATCAGCAATGTCCCATCAGTGCGTGGGCGACAGGCCATGAAGGCGGCCAATAGGGCCACCGGGCAATAACTGTTACCCAAGCGGTGCAGTGAGATACCCCTTCCCCTGCCAGACTGGTCCGTTTTTGAGTATTGTAAGAATATTTCAACCGATTCCGCTGTAAGGCGCACATCCCTCATCTGTAAGGCCCTAGAGTTTATTTCTGTCTTGGATCGTGCCACCAGCTCTCCTATTCTAGAGGCCCCAAAGAAAGCTAAGCTAAATGTTGCTGCGAAGAGCGTTGCTTCGTATGCGGAATGCACGACCGAAGGGAGGGCCTCCAGCATCCTTTGCAGGGTTTCATAGTCAATGGGGGCCCGCTGGTCTACTGACTTGGGCACCACTCTGGCCCAGCCCTTGAGCGCCGCTCTGGTCGTAAACAATGAGGTGAGGTCTTTCTGTCCGAGTAGCCTGGCATGGTGTCCGATAGCTGACAGGTGCCCAGCCATCCAGGAATGGCTCTTTCCTTCATCTTTGGCCCAGATCATAAATGCCTGAACCCTGTCCTCTATTGCGGGAGCCACCTGCTCCCATGGGCCCATGGTTTCACAGAATTTTTTCACGCATGCCTGGTACCTCCTCATGGTGCGGGGTGCCAGGGACAGCTCGCCTAGCTCTCTAATGCGCTGCGCCACCGCAGCAGGTGCCAGAGCCGAGCAGGGAAAGGTGTCATCTCCTCCCTCGCTCTCGGCCAAGCCTCCCGGAAACGCTGCCAATGAAAACGTGAGAGAGCATCAGCGGCTGTGTTTTGCGCCCCTGGGATGTGTCTAGCTCTACATTCTACGTTGTTGTACAGATATACCTTCACTAACTCCCTGAGCAAGCATAATATAAGCGCGCAGCTGGCTGACTGTGTGTTGATAGCTTGAACCACGGCCAGGTTGTCAGACCACAGTACCACCCTCTTCGCAGATAACATGGCTGGCCAAAGGTGGAAAGCCACCACAATCGGGAACAGTTCTAAGACAGTGATGTTAGCTGCTATCCTTTTCTTCCTCCATGTGTTAGGCCATTTCTCTGCGCACCGCTCCCTGTCCAGGATCGCGCTAAATCCTTCCATGCCTGACGCGTCAGTAAACAGCGTCAGTTCCTGGCTGCTAGTCCAGGGGTCTCTCCAGATTACCAAGCCATTAAACTGTTCCAGGAACTCCCCCCACATCCTCAGGTCATCTCTTACTCCCATGCTCAGCCTCACCTCATGGTGTCTGCGTTTGATCTTGGCAGCTGTCCTGGCTAATCTGCGCGCAAAAGCCCTACCGGCTGGGATCACTCAGGTAGCGAAGTTCAATCTGCCATGCAAGCTTTGTATGTCCTCTAATGATACCTTTTCTAGACCCAATACTGTCCGGATTTGAGCTGCTAATTCGCTGACTTTCTCTGCCAGGAGCCTGGCTTCACCTGCCTTGGTATCGATCTCTACTCCCAGAAAGGCTAATACTTGCACTGGCCCTACTGTTTTCCCCGGAGCCAAGGGCACTCCTAAATGCTCAGCCATTTTTGGGAATTTTGCTAATGCCTCCGCGCAATCTGGCGTGTCTGCTTTACCCACAAACAGGAAGTCATCTAAGTAATGAGTCACGCTTTCCACCCCCACTATTGCTTGCAATACCCACTGGAGGAAGGTGCTAAAAGCCTCTAAGAACGCACATGAGGTGGAGCACCCCATAGGCATACACCTGTCATAGAAGTACTCCTGACCTAACCTGAAACCCAGTAGATGCTGGCTACTGGAGTGCACCGGCAAGAGGCGGAAGGCCGACTCTATATCTGCTTTGGCTAGCCAAGCACCCCTGCCAGCCCTCCTTACCAACTTCATGGCCACATCAAATGAGCAGTAAGACACTGAGCACACCCCTTCTTCCAAGTTGTGGTTGACCAACTCGCCCTTGGGGTAAGACAGGTGATGAATCAGTCTGAAAGACCCAGGTTCCTTTTTGGGGACTATACCCAGGGGGGAGACTGTGACGTTAGCGAGTGGTGGCTGCGGGAAGGGGCCAGCTACTCTCCCCAACTCCATTTTCTTGGAAACTTTTGCTCTTACCACCCGGGGTTGTCCTTAGCTGATTTCAGGTTCTCGGCATCTCGTGCTCGCGGCGTCCCTATGTAAGGTATGACAAAGCCCTCAGCAAAGCCGCCCAGGAGCAATCTCCCGTCTACTCTATTAGGGTATTTGTTCAACAGAGGGATCAGTCGTGTCAAGCTAACTGGTGAGGGCCCTTTCACTGCTCTGGCCTGTGTAGATGGCTGAATGGGAGGGGCTAAGGGACCAGCGGGTCTGCCGAGGCCGCCTAGCGCTAGTGGGGGGTGTGCCAGGGAGGGGGCGGGGGGGGGAGGTGGGGGCATGGAGCGCGTCTGTGCTATTTACTCTGCCAAGCACCCCCCCCTCCGTAATGTCCTCCCTGCCTTTGACCTTTGTGAATCCTACATGTTCCTGCCTGGTGCTGCCCTCCACAATTACTGCATGTGTGTGTGAACTTATATCAGCTGCTGTGCTTTTTCACACCTCTCTGTTTGCTCAGAGTCATCGCTGTGGAGCCTGCAGACAGAGGCACAGGTAAGCCATGTTTACAGGGCCCAGCAGCCTGCAGCTGGCAGGATAAGAGCTGTTGGGGGAGAGGAGCTCTGGGTGCTCATTTATTTTACCATCTGCAACAAATGCAGAAATCTGCATACTTTTTATAATTAACCATTAATGTTGTATTATGAAATATTTATTTCACTTGATGACTGTGCAGTGATTGTATGTATCTGACAGCTTTGGCTAACTTTGCCTTTATCTAGAGTCTTTTTCGTTTTGCCAGTGTTCTTACCATTTAAACCCACCTCAGACTTTTCCCATTATAAAATATATAACACGCTCCAAAGTGCACGCATGCAAAAGGAGTGACCATGGTATGTACTCTTAGATTAGCACTGGTTTAATATCTTTTCTACACCGACCGCTTTGGTCAGCCCGCAATATAGTGTCACAAAAAGTTGTCACACTAGAAGCATTGAAATGTCACACATAACAATACAGAAAGCGTAGAAATGTCACACATAAGCAAACTGCAAACTTGGCAGCTATGTTGGTCCTGGATCACCACAAATTCTCAGGCCCGTTGTGTACCCAGCCGCATAAAGCAGCCTTCTAGAACACCATGCTGCAACCTTTTAAAAGGCTACAGGCTCCCTGTGGTGTGCCTCAGCCCCTTCGGGCCTCAGGGGCCTGTAGTTGGATCGCCACTGGTGGCCCTTCCCTTTACAATTGATTGCCCCTTGAAGACCTGTTCCTGGTCCTATACCAATTCTGATCCAGGCTCCTGCTTTGGCCCCCACAGTCAATGCCAGTTCTTATAGTGCCAGCCCCACTAATGCTGTGTCGGATCCAATTGCAATGACCGTTTCTGACCCAAGCTGATAGCAGCCGCACCAGGTCTGTGTTGTGCTGTGAAATAACTAAGGTATTACTAGAAACAACGGTCCCTGTCAGGGGAGGGATGAGGTTATAACCACAAAACTGAAATCCGCTTCGGGTATGTTGTTGTCCCAATGGAACTTGTTACGTTTTATTTACTAATTCAATAACCATGAAAAAACCTACAATAACATAAAGTGGGCACCAACTGAAGGGGTTCTGGAAATCAAAAGATTTCCTGACCTCAGGCATGTAGTGGTAAAGTGACTTAAGTGATATAAAGAATACATTAGTCACAATAAAGAGAACACATCTTGTACTCCACAACATTCAAGAGTTGAGTCGGAGTTAAGATATAGTAGTCGATGACATTTGCAAATATCGATAAAATTGTGTGGTGGAGAGCTGGTACTGCTCTTTCATGTCGTTAAATGGCATCATGGCCTCCCCCGCCAAATATCCCCATAGTGAGTAATCCCTCTTCTGCCCCATTGCGCAAAGCCCTGCAGGCCATCCGTATATTGCAGCTACATCCCTTTGCTGCAGCGGAGCCATTCCTGTGAGTCTGTATTCCCATCTGATGAATCAAAGCACCGCCTTCCAGCACAATAGGGTCCCCATGTACAGTCGTTGAGGGTTTGTGGGATCTGGGCTTCTCAGAGCAGGCCCAAAAGCCTGTTAAGACCCAACAGTTTCAGTTCCACTCAATATGTAGAGTCATATCACCCACCATTAAACTAGTCATTAATCGTTGAGTTGCGCAGCTAGATAGTAACCATACAGGTATGCCATTCCCAATCCCCCTTCATAAGGGGAGTGTCGGCCATTGAAAAAGGCCATGTGATGACGACTCCCCCCCACCCCCCCCAAACCCCCCCCCCCAACCCACTCAAAGAAAGGGGCCAATACTCAATGCCAGTGAACGGAACCACTTACTAGAACTGGATGGGGGAAAATTCGAAATGGTGTATAAAAAGCATGGAAGACATTGTTTTAAACTGAGCTACTCACCAAGGGCAAACTGCCCCACCACTGTAAGTCTCTGTTCAGCCCGGTTATCCTGGCCTCCTGTACTCCTGCCCAACTGCCCATCCCAATCCGTAGGGGTACTTGTCAGGGCAGTTCTCTCCCCACTTTTATTTGCCTTGCTAATCAAGCCTTTAGCACGTCTCATTTGTTGCAATGCTCGGGTGAGGGTATGGTCCTGGGGACGAGGAATGGAAGAGCGAATAGCTCTCTATACCAATAGAATTCTGCTGATCCTGGAAGACCCTAAGTCTACGATGCCTGGAGAGTCTCTGTATCTATGGGGCACCTGGTGAACAAATCTAAATATCGATTGGTGCCAATCAAAGGAGATACAGGTGGTTATTTTTGGTGCGCTGCAATCCCATTCCGTAGCCTGTCCTTCAAATTATTGGCCACCTTGCATGGAGTCTTATCCTCACTCCCCTGATAACCGGGCTGAACAGAGACTTACAGTGGTGGGGCAGTTTGCCCTTTTATCCACTGGGGTGAATAGCTCAGTTTAAAACAATGTCCACCATCTGAGCCGGTTCAGATGGTGGCAGAGAAGTACCGACGGATAGAGCGGTGCTTCCCTCGTGTCCTGAGCCGTTGCCAGGCGGGGTGGAGCCTTGTGCTTCAACTATAAGGTGACATTTAAAACTTCTGCGAATAAAGGACACACCTAGGAAATCAGGTGATCTTTTTTCATGTTGCAGAAATGTTAACACTGTGTCACTTTTTATACCCTTCACTTCACCTTTTGCAGTAGCATTTTCATTATACCTCGGTCCTGATGAAAGCAATGGACTCTACAGTCCTTACATATTGCTGAAACATGTCGACCATTTTTACATTCAGGTAGATATTTTGTAAATCTACCTATGCTGCTCTTTTTAATATTGGTGGAACGAGCATAAAACAGAATAAAGTTAGTCTTATTTCTGCTCCCTCATCCAATGTTATGTTTTCTCACTCACTTATCACACTTTTTCACACCACTGCAAATCAGTCACCCTCATTTTTTCCATTGATGGGTAGTTTGTGACACTCCACCACCTTTGGCCACTACAAGGTTCTTAAGAGGTTATACCATCTGACCTTCCATCTGAACCAGTGGTGTACCAACTTTGTGGTCAACAGGAATGCCAAATGATGAAGGGCGGTTCTGAGTGGTGACTGATGGGTATCCTGCTAGTGATCGCTGATATCCACCAATGTTCCTCCAAAACTGTTAGATGAGTAGGCACAGATCTTGTTAGTTTAATGAACCACATATAGACTTTTTAGACACATTGCAGTTCAGACCTTGCCAGCACCAGTTTACAGGCCCGATCCAACAATGGTTGATGACGCATCTGCCGCTATAAGGAAAGAATTCGGGCCTCATAGGTCTGTCATTCACAACAGTTTACAAGCTTCTTTGCCCCTGATATACCCTTTAATCAACCCTCTCAGAGTGGGTTTTCTGGCTGCCCAAAGGATCTTTGCAGAAGGTACTGTGCCCTTGTTCGTTTAGAAGAATGACTGGATCGCCATTCCAACAAATATCGCACATTCCTGGCCTACGAAATACCAAATGTTAATACGCTAAATGGGTCTCAAGTGCGCCTTTGCAGGGCCCATCTCTAGGATGAGGGGAACATGAGCCAATATGGCTCGGGAAAGGATATGTACATGAGTTAGGTGGAGGGCTTCGGGCCGATATCCATATCTGGTCGATGGGTGATATTGTTTTATGTGCCACGGGTGAGTGGACATATGTCTCCTGGCCAGGTTGCCAGATCCTCTCTGAATCGCAAAGACCCACCGCGCACTGAAAGTATGCGTCACAGAGAGGCAGTGTCCCTGCGGTATACTGTATTGTTCAGGTACCAGAATAGCTCCTCAACAGATAGTGATCAAAGTATCAAGGAAGCACATCTGCGCCCTCATTTCAGGAGCAGAAGAGGTCCAGGGTGTTTAGAAAGTAAGGCGTCGGGGTTGCCAGTCTTAGCAGTACTGCAATTTGGACTTGGTGAGGGGGGCCTCCTCCACATGTGGGAGTGAGCCCTACAGGAGCGGGTGCATTTCTTCCGGGGTGATTTAGAAGAGGTGATGAAGGCCCCACCACCTCCGACTTGTCCCCCTCTTGTCCACCAGGATGTCAGATTTCACATTGTTCTGTCGCCCACTCCCAGGCTTAGTCCTAAGTGTCCAACAAATAGGGTGAGGAAATAAACATCACCTTTTAGTCTGGCTGTAAAGAGGAGCCTATATGAGCTCTCAAAGCTTTGGCTTGAGCTCTTCAATCAATCAATCAAGGGTTTGTAAGCGCAGCTACTTATCTGGAAGGGTCTCAAGGCGCTGGGGGGAGGCCAAGTGGGTCAGAGATCTTCCCTGGCCTTTTAGGGTATGTGTGGTGCCGGATTCTCATGGTGATTTGCCGAAGAGCCAGGTCTTGAAGTCCTTCAGGAACTTGGAGAGACTGGGTATCTGGCGGCGGTGGAGAGGGAGGGTGTTCCAGGCCTTTGCAGAGAGGAAGGAGAATGAACAACCTCCTGTTCTGCTCTTTTTGATGCCTGGAACCGTAGCGAGGGAAAGCTGGGCTGAGCAGAGGGATCTTTAGGTGCGTGGAACAAGAGGCAGTGGTTCATGTAGGCATGGCTGGTGTTGTGGAGGGCTTTGTGGGTGAGAAGCTTGAAGGGGATTCTCTTCTCGAGGGAGCCAGTGTAGTGCCCCAGGCGTTCGGTGATGTGGCAATGGCGTGGTAGGTTAAGGACTAGTCTGGCGGTGTAGTTCTGTATGTTCTGGAGTTTGCGGGTGAGGCTCTTGTTGATCCCGGTCTAGAGTGCATTGCCAAAGTCCAGTCTGCTGCTGATGAGGGCATGGGTGACTGTTTTCCTGTGTTCAAGGGGGATCCAGTTGAAAGTTTTACGTAGGAGATGGAGGGTATGAAAACAGGAAGAAGTGACGGAGTTGATCTAGCGGTTCATTTTGAGTTCGGAGTCCTGGATGATTCCGAGGTTGCGATCATGGTCCGCGGGTGGGGGTGGATTCCCAAAGGTTAGGGACGCCCAGGTGTCGTTCCAGGCATCGGTATGTGGGCGTAATAGGAGTACTTTGGTTTTGTCTGTGTTCAGTTGTAGGGAGCTGTTCTTCATCCACCTGGTGACTGCTTCCATTCCTTCTTTAAAGTTGTGTTTCAAGATGTTGGATTTGTTAGATAGTGAGAGGATGATTTGCATATCGTCTGCATACGATATGATGTTGACTCCGTGTGATCTGATGATGGAAGTGAGAGGGGCCATGTAGACGTTGAACAGATTTGGGCTGATGAAGAATCCTCGGGGGAATCTGCAGGTGGTTGTCGTGGGCTCAGAGATGAAGGGAGGAAGTCTAACCAGCTGCGTTCTGCCAGAGAGTAATGAGCAAATCCAGTCAAGGGCTTTGTTCCTGATTCCCACATTGTGGAGTCTGCGGGCTAGGGTGGAGTATGAGACTGTGGCGAAGGCTGCGGAGAGGTCCAGGAGGATGGGCACCACAGTCTCTACTCTGTCGAGGCGGGAGCGGATGCCATCTTCTGCGGCAATAAGGGCGTTCTCTGTGCTGTGGTTCTTTCTGAAGCCTGATTGGGAGGAGTCGAGGATGTTGTGCTCGTCGATGAAGGAGGCGAGTTGCTGTTGACAGCTTTTTCAATTACTTTTGCCAGATAGGGAAGTAGGGAGATTGGTCTGTAGTGCTTGAGTTCTCTGGGTCCACCGATGATTTCTTTAGGAGTGGGTTGATCTCTGCATGTTTCCTTCATTGGGGAAGGAGGCAGTCTGGAAGGATTGGTTGATGATTCTTTGTAGCTTGGAGGCGATAATGTCTGCAACTCTGTGGTAGACGTGATGGGGGCAGGGGTCCATGGTGGACACTGAGTGGGTGATCCTCAAGGTCTTTAGGGTGTCTTCGATGCTGAGGGCGGTCCAGCTGTCCAGTTTTGGCTGTGTGGTGCAGGAAGTGGTGGGTGTGGGTTCCTTGTGGAGGTTGTTGTCGTCAAAGTTGTCATATATGGTCTTGATTTTGTGATGGAAGAAGGTTCTAAGTTTGTCGTAGAGGCCCTGGGAGAGTGGGTTGTCGTTGGACTCGCTTTTGGGTTGGATGAACTCTTTGATGATGCTGAAGAGTTCCTTGCTGTTGTGTGTGTGGGCGGGGATTCTGTCCTGGTGTGCTTTCTTCCTTGAGTGTCTGAGATTGTGGTGGGCAGTGGTGGCTGTATTGTAGTTGGCGAGGTTGGCAGGGGTTTTGGAGTTCCTCCATAGTTTTTTTTTAGATGTCTGCAGGTTAGTCTGGATTCCCGGAGTTCGGTGGAGAACCTGCTGGCCTTCTTGGTGTGAGGGTTGGAGGATTTCTTGAGGGGGCGACTGTTGACGCAGTCGGGGATCAAAGGAGCATCTACCGTGCTGGACTGTGCGGGTGTAGACAGGGAAGATCATCAATCAATCAATCAGAGTACTTGTAAAGCACGCTACTTACCTGTGAGGGTCTCAAGGCGCTGAAGGGTGGGGGTGCCGCTACTGCTCAAAGAGCCAGGTCTTGAGGAGTCTTCTGAAGGCGAGTAGGTCTTGGGTCTGCTGTAGGTGGGTAGGGAGGGTGTTCCACGTCTTAGCGGCGAGGTAGGAGAAGGATTTGCCGCCGGAGGTTGTTCGTTGGATGCGGGGGACAGCAGCGAGGGCGAGACTGGCGGAGCTGAGCTGGCGGGTGGGGGTGTAGAAGCTGAGTCTGCTGTTCAGGTAGGCTGGTCTGGCGTTGTGGAGTGCTTTGTGTGCGTGGGTGAGGAGCTTTAAGGTGATCCTCTTGTCGACAGGGAGTCAGTGTAGGACTATCACGTGTGGGGTGATGTGGCTGCGGCGGGGGACGTTGACGATCAGTCGGGCGGAGGCGTTTTGGATGCGTTGTAGTCGTTGTAGGTGTTTGGCTGGGATTCCTGCGTAGAGTGCGTTGCCGTAGTCCAGTCTGCTACTGACGAGGGCCTGTGTCACCGTTCTTGTTTCGGTCAGGATCCACTTGTAGATCCTGCCGAGCATGCGGAGGGTGTTGTAGCAGGAGGAGGAGACTGCGTTGACCTGTTTAGACATGGAGAGGGAGGAGTCGAAGATGAATCCTAGGTTGCATGCATGGTGGGTGGGTGTTGGTGCTGTTCCCAGTGTGGTCGGCCACCAGGAGTCGTCCCAGGCAGAGGGGGTGCGTCCGAGGATGAGTGCCTCCGTCTTGGCCGAGTTTCGCTTCAGACGGCTGTTGCTCATCCAGTCGGCGACGGCCTTCATTCCCTCATGGAGGTTGGTTTTGGCGGTGTGCGGGTCCTTGGTGAGGGATAGGATGAGCTGGGTGTCGTCGGCATAGGAGATGATGTTGAGGGCGTGTTGGCGGGCCACTTGTGTGAGGGGGCCATGTAGACGTTGAACAGCGTCGGGCTGAGGGATGAGCCCTGGGGGACACCACAGATGATGTCGGTGGCTTCGGATCGGAAGGGCAGGAGGCGGACGCTCTGGGTTCTGCCGGAGAGGAAGGACGTGGTCCAGTCTCTTGGATTCCGGTTTCTAGGAGGCATGTCTTTAGAGTGCGATGGCAGTCGAAGGCGGCTGACACATCTAGGAGGATGAGGGCTGATGTTTCGCCATTGTCTAGTTGGCGCCTGATGTCGTCTGTGGCGGCGATGAGGGCTGTCTCTGTGCTGTGGTTTCGCCTGAACCCGGACTGGGACGGGTCCAAGATGTTGTCTTCCAGTTGGCGGGCCACTTGCATGTTAACGATTTTCTCGAGGACCTTCGCCGGGAACGGGAGCAGGGAGATGGGCCGAAAGTTCTTGAGGTCCTTGGCGTCCGCCTTCGCCTTCTTGAGAAGGGTGTTGATTTTGGCGTGTTTCGAGCTTTCCGGGAATGTCGCTGTTTCAAAGGAGATGTTGATGACCTTCCATAGTTGGGGTGCGATGGCTGCGTCTGCTTTGATAAATGCGTGGTGTGGGCATGGGTCTAATGGAGATCCTGAGTGGATGGAGTTCATGACCTTGCGTGTCTCGTCGTTGTTGACGTTGGACCAGAAGGTCAGGCGGTTGGCGCTGGTGGTGTTCACAGGGGAGGTGGGGTCTGGCGTAGTCGGGGCGGTCATGGTGATGAAGCTGTCATGGATGTCAGCGATCTTGCGGTGGAAGAAGATGGCTAGTGAGTTGCACAGTTCTTGTGAGGGCGGTACGTCGTTGGCGTTGGCACTGGGGTTGGAGAGTTCCTTTATGATGCTGAAGAGCTCTTTGTTGTTGTGTGTGTTGTTATCTAGGCGGTCTTTGAAGGAGGATCTCTTGGCTAATTTGATGAGGTGGTAATGTCTGCGGGTGGCGTCCTTGTGGGCTGCGTGGTTTTCCGGAGTGCGTTCGTGAAGCCATATCTTCTCCAGTTTCCGGCATGCGCGTTTGGAGGTCTGCAGCTCGTCGTGAACCAGGTGGCTCTCTTTCTGGCCTGGTTGTTGGAGGGTTTCTTGAGTGGGTCGAGGGTGTTGGCGCAGTCGTCGATCCACTGTCTGAGGTTGCGGGCTGCAGTGTCTGGGTTGGTGGGGTCGGTGGGTGGGTTTTCGGCAAGGGTGGTGATCAGCTGGTCTTCGGTGACTTTGCTCCAGCAGCGGTGAGGTAGCAGTTGGGTGCGGTGGTACGTGGTTGGTTTCTTGAAGGTGAAATGGATGCAGCGGTGGTCGGTCCAGTGGAGTTCGTTGGTGTGGTTGAAGGCGACGTGGGTGCCTGTGGAGAAGACGGGGTCCATCGTGTGGCCAGCGGCGTGGGTGGGTGCGGTGACGAGTTGTCTGAGGCCGAGGTTGGTGAGGTTGTCGATCAGGGTGGCGTCCTTGGTGTTGTTGTTGTTCTCGAGGTGGAAATTCAGGTCCCCGAGGAGGATGTAGTCCGTGGAGGCGAGTGCGTGGGTGCTGGCGAGGTCGGCGATGGAGTCGCTGAACTGAGCCTGGGATCCGTGGGGTCTGTAGATGAGTGTTCCGTGAGTCCGTTTCGGAGTGGCTTGGAAGCAGGTGTGGTTTCGGCCGGCGTTGAGTGCGTAGAGGGTGCTGGCGTTGTCATGATCTTAGTGTTTTGAAAGCGCAGGTCTTGATGCAGCTGGCCTCATGGGGAATGATGTCTCAGTCCCATTGGTTGAGGATACAGGTAATGATGCGTTAGGGTCGCACCCCCGGAGTGGGCTGATGGGCCAGAAACCGATACACCATCTTCACCACGAAGCATCAGGACAGTTTATCTGGAGGGATCCAGGATCAAAGCCAGTCCTCCAGTAGTATTTCTGTGCCTGACATCTGCTCCGCCTCTGGGAAGCCGACAAATTGAAGATTGTTCCTCCATGACCGATTTTCGGCATTTGCACCACATTCCGCCAGTAAGGTCGTAGTGGAGAGCAGTTTAGAGACTTGAACTTTTAGGGTCTCCACCTCGTCTTCCACTGTGGATATCCTGGTCTCGGCTACCGTTACTCTGCTAGCAATGTTGGAGCGGTCTTGGAACAATAGGGACATGTCCACGCAGATCTCACCCACCTTAGCATTACAATCAAGACAAAAACTCTCTGCCTGTACAGTATAATTAAAGTGCTAGTCGTCACTGATATAAGTACAATTGTACATAAAAACGGGCCTACTACAATATAGTATACAAATAGATTAGGTGCTAAATTATCAAATTTATTCAGTAAATTGCAGAAAATACAAGTGTTTGAAAATACATTTATGCTAAACGTGTGTTTCCCCATGTGGGTTTGTGCACATTTCTAATCACGTTAATTCTGCTTATCTTTATGTTTACCTCTTCATTTCTTAAAATCCAGGCGCCGTGGAGCCGGTATGGTTTGGGTCTGCCCACTTTAGGATCTTATTTATCGTTTTCTTCTGTTATCATCTCTCCCACCTCTGCTCTTCGTAAGTAGTATTCTGTGTCATCCTGCTCCCTCATACCTATGGAGAGCATTAAGACCTTTGGATTTTCAGATGACGATTTTGCAAGATTATTGGGTAAAATACACAGGCACTTACTTCCAGCACGCCGTGAGGGGAACGGCTCCCATTTCCTCACCCTGACCGCAGTGAGGGCAACGACATTTGCTTCATTAACACCCGCGCCGACACAGGCTGTAGTCTATTCCCGCCGGATCCACCGGTAGCGGGAGAACTACAACTCCCAGCTGCCCCGGCGCACCAGTGACGCGAAAGACGCGCCATGAGGCGCTTGAAGAGAGAGGAGCCTGTCCCGCCCCGCGGGACGCGCGCGGGCGGCGCCGGGAGAAGCCAGGGACAAGGGCGGGACAGTCTGTGGCAGTCCGGGGCAGAACGTGGCTGGGCTGGGCCAGAGACTCTGCATGTTGCGGATGCCATCAACCTTAATATTGTGAGACTTTGTGGTTCATTTTTATTTAGTGTTTTTAAAGTTCATTGTGCCTTCAGGAACTGGCCCAGTTATAATCTTATTGTATTGTTGAATTACAGGTTAGCTTTCGGACACTAGTAGTAGCTTTGTCTTAGTTATATTTTTTCTTCCCTTTTAGCTATGTCTAAATCGAAATCTGTCAACACCCCACCGGTATTGGCTACACTAGATAATTACCTAGTTAAGGTGGTCAGTAAAATTAATAATGATAGGCGAGTGTCTCTGGGGTTAGGTAGTCCCCCCCCGGTCTCCTATCCTGCCACTTACATCAGCCCCATCAGTCTCAAACGATAGTAAAGGTCTTAATAACCCCTATGCTACCGTTCAGGAAGTCACAGAACAACCGATGTTAAACCAAGTTGTACTGGATGACTCCACTGATACCTCGGTACAGTGCTCCCCGGCCCCTGCTCCTAGAGTTGTTAGGGCTTGCAGAAAAGTTCAAACCATATGAGGGGGGACCCGTAACACAAAAAGAAGAGCAGCTACCCCTCCTAAAAATACTACTGAGGATGGGGAGTCTAGGGTTAAAGACGGCTCAGTTGGACATTGGGCAATTTAATCTTTTGGTAAGCGTCATCGATTCCAAGATAGAAGAGATTATTAAACCCCTAGTGGCTAAACTCGATCAGCTTTCTGACGAGGTGATAAGATTAGGGGGCCTTTTGAACACCCATATGGCTTCAGTTAGAGGTACTAAGACCCAAGCTGAGAGCACCGTTGTCAGTGTTAGCAAAGCCTCAGCGAGTAGTTCTAAGGCTCCAGCAGAGAGCATTATCAGTAATGTTAGTAAAGCTGCTGTACAAGAGGGTGGACCATGCGTTAATGAGATAGTTACTCAGAATGCTTCTTTTGCGGCCTGTTTGGATAAGCAAACCGTAAAATTAGATGAGATTAAAGAGGAATGGACTGAAGTAAAAAGAAGGCGCCATATTAACCTACCACCTGATTGTGCACCATATGTGGTGGTTTTAACGAATGTACCGCCATCTGAAACCCCTACGAGCCAGGGCCAACAGGAATCCCATGAATCGCTAAAAAATAAAACTGTTTCCTGGCTGCATAGACAATGTGGGTTTCCAATTGCTTATTCTGATCAGGTGTTGACTACCAGAAGGGTTAACTGGATAGGGAACTCAAGGAAGAACTGTAGGGGCGACTGCGTCATTGTTAATTTTAAATACCCACAACACGCCACTACTGTCTTGCTTAGAGCAGCTTCCATGCCGACCCTTGACAACAGTGTGTGTGTGCGGTCACTTGGTTTTTTTATAGCCACCTTAACAAAGCTCCTTATGGCAACAATAGTACCAGGCTTTGTACTCCTTTTCATAGGCCACTATTTGATATACCAATTCAAAATTGATTCCATACTCTAAACTCTTTGGATACAAATGACTGACTCGCCCAGGATGATCATTGTAAACTTGATGAAAGCGGAAGTGTTCAGTTATATAAGATGGTTGATAATATCATTGCACCAGAGCCTAATGTGGTGGCCAATTTAAGTCCAACCACCGAGAGTGGGACCCAGATTTATGGAAATGGTAATGAGGAAGATGGTACTAATGATGTCAGATGGCTTAGGAATAAGGGGCAAAGGGATTGCAATTGTTAGCTGGAATGTTGCAGGACTAAAATCTAAGGGGAATGTTCTAGGCTGGTCGAATTTTATTAACACCTATGACATTCTCTGTTTCCAAGAAACGTGGTGTAGGGAAGATGTTAGTTATGAGGGATTTGTTTCTTATAATTTGTCAGCGCAGGGTACTGGACCAGGGAGAGCGAAAGGTGGTCTACTGATATTAGTATCTATACTTCGCCCAATAGTAATAAAAAAGTATATTACTGTGGGAGACCACGTTCAGATTCTTTGGCTTGTGGAGGACAAAGGGCGTAATATCCTATTGTTAAATTACTATAATAATATTTTTGATAACACCAGGGCGAAAGTAGTAACCGACCTATCTAGTGCCATCGAAAATGTATGTTTAGAAGGGAATGTTACTTTTGATTTTATTTGGGTGGGTGATTTTAATACTACATTATGTGAACTGTCAACACAAAAGGTCTGCGGGGTCACAAATAATGCGGGATGGGACGACTTGCATTTTGGACATAACAGTTATGGTGAAGCACTACATAAATTCATGGGCTGTTACGACCTGGAAATTATGGACTACATGAAAGATGTAAATGGTCAAACCATTCGGACTTTTAAAAACCGGCATTCTAGCTCTAGTATTGACCACGTGATTGTTTCCTCCGATATAATCTCATGTTGTTACCCCCCCCCCCCCCCCCCCCCCCGAATTGAAGAAACTACATTAAGTGACCACAATTACATCATTCTGGACATAACTTTTTGGGGTAGTAGCTTGGTTAAAGTAGGTATCACAATCACAAATGTTGACCCACACAGACCTAACGGAGTCAGATTAAGATGGGCAGGGGACAAGGCCCATGACCTAATCAGTTCTATAGTGAAGGATAGCTTGGCAGATATTATTTTCATTCTTGAAAATGATTATGAGAAGATTTTAACCTCTTTCCTTGGCATTAATAATTCTATTGATGCCAGGTTCACTAAACACAATATCGGCCAGCCTAGAAATGAACCAGGTTGGTTCAATCATTTATGTACCATCTCTTTATCTAAACTTAAACAGGCGCTTGCAAAAAAAAAACAGGGACACTTCTTCAATCATTAAATTAAGAGCTGACTATAAGTTTGCACTGAAACAGAGGAAGAGTGATTTACAGCAGCTGGCCTGGGACTCGCTTAATCAAGCAGCGGAGTTATCCAATAGTACTCTGTTTTGGGCGACGGTCCATTCTCCTTTTCTTAAAGACGAAAAGATACCAGAGTTGACCTCTAATGTCCCGAGTGAAGGGTGGGTTGCTCACTTTTCCAACATCTTTGATTCCAATGGAAGTGTAGACACCAACTCTAGCAGGTGGGTTGTTGTACCGTTGGGTATAACAGCTGGTGAGGTTGAACTTGGCATACGTGCGAGTAAGGGGGGCAAAGCCCAAGGCCCTGATGGGGTGCCAATTGATGTATACAAGGCCGCTCCTGAGATGTGGGGACCTCTCTTGGCTAATGTTTTTAATGCAGCTGTGTGTACTGAGGCCCCAAAAACCTGGGGAGAATCTATCATTGTCCCGATTTATAAAAAGGGCAGCAGGTCTGATGTGAAGAATTATCGCCCCATTTCTCTTCTTGACTCCTCAGTTAAGATCATGAGTAGAGTCATGCTTGTCCGGTTAGAGGAATGGGTCGAGCGAGAGGGCATACTGGCTGACAGCCAGTATGGCTTTAGGAAGGGCAGGGGTACACTCGACCAGTGCATCAATCTTGATCTACTAATCGGGAAATATACTGAAGCAAAATCTGGCTCGCTTTACCTCTGCTTTGCTGACCTAAGCAGCGCCTTTGACATGGTAGACCATTCTATCTTATGGCCAACTTTGTTACAGCTGGGGGCTCCAGAGGGCATAATCTTCTTCCTCGCCAGGTTGTATGGGAACCTACAAACATGTGTGAGCTTTGGTACCAAAGGTGAATGAACCCCAAAATTTGGTGTTAAAAGAGGGATTAGGCAGGGCTGTTTTTTGGTCCCCCTACTTTTTATATTATTTATTAATGGAATCGATGCCATTCTGAAAAAGATTAATGCAGATGCCCCCCGGATCAACGGCATCCCTGTACCGGTGTTATTATACGCCGATGACGCCGTTTTACTATCCAGAACTCCCCTGGGGCTACAACGTTTGATAGTTTTTCTACCTTTATTAAGAATAGGAAACTATTAATCAACAAGGGGAAAACACACACTATGACCTGTGTGGTTAAAAGCCTTTTTTATCGATAGCGAAAAGGTGCAGCAGATAGATAAATTTTGCTACCTTGGTATCACCTTCTCCAAAGACAGGAAATGGACCGAAGAATTCAATAATATTCAGAATAAAATGGCCAAAAATTCCTTTGGTGTTTTTAGATTTGCTGCTAAGGTTGGGGACCGACGAACCAGGGATATGTTTAAGATCTATCAAGCAAGATGTGTTGCCATTGCATTATATGGGGCGGGTATCTGGGGCCACAGTTGCGATAATAACTTGCAAATAGAGGAAGATTCCTTCTTAAAAAAACGTCTGTGTCTACCAACCTCGGCTCCAACTGAGTTAATCCATCGGGAAATAGATATAAATTATTTGATAGACCTGTTATCCCTAAGGCCACTTATGATCTGGCGTTCAATTTGGCTTAAGGCGGAAAAATATTTTAATAGTTCTATAATTGAGGATTGCTTGTCATTGGATAAACACCTTAAGATACCTTGGGTAAAATATGTTGTTGGTTGCTTTTCTGAGATATTTAACTTGAATATTTTGCTTGATCCAAGTGCAGCATCTAGGATACCAAAAGCTGAGCTGAAAAGTAATTTCTTGGCTTTTAGGGCAAGGAAGCGGGTCTTAGCCTAAGGTACCTTGTCCACTGTCGTTCTTTACACTAGATATAGCATGGTAGAAGGTTTTCCTTTGTATTTAACCATGGTGACTAGGCCATCTCATAAGTTTGTACTTACTAGACTTAGATTTGGTTTGGCACACCACCCGGTGGCTCACCCGACCCTCGAGAAACACCCGTCGGGGCCATGCATGTGTGATGGCATTTCTACACAGAGCACTTTGCACTTTCTATTGTTTTGTAAACTGTACTCAAATTTACGTACTGCATTTCTGAAACCAATGTTTATAAATATAAAATATGGTGTACGTACAGTTAATCAGGCAATGATTTTTATCTTTAATCTGGAATCGGCCGATATCTGTTTTTATACAGCCACGTTTTTAAATTACTGTGTTAATGCCAGGAAAAGCATGTGCTGTTAATGAATCATGTCTGTAACATTGTCTGTAAACTTTTTTAGATATTGATGTATTTGTTATTATCAGGTTTTTATTCTTGTGCTTTTATGGTCATTTTACATGTGCCGAATAAAGCGTCACCAGGTAGTGACCGACCTTTTGCTCTATCCAAGGGTCTCAATGAGGAATGGATAAAAGACCACACTTCGCTGCACTATGCAGATAACATATAAATATATACATACATACAGATCCCAAGGTCAAAATGAAAGTCAGGATACCAGTTTCACATGCAGGCGAGCATTCACGACAGGAGAACACGCCTGTACATTATGCAAGGGATATTTTCGTCCTAACAAGGGTGATATAAGAAACCGGCGATCTAGTCAGAAAGCAGCATGGGGTGGAATCAAATCTAGCCAGCCTTTATATTCTGCAACCCCAGAATTTCACAATGGGCTACTAAGAAAACTGTATGCAATAACACGTACTTATCCCTTTCATTTTTAAAAATTAAACACTGGTTGAGGAATTATTTAAGTGCAAACTAACTAGAAAAAAATGTGTACTTATGGCCTGATTCATTTAAATTAGATTATTGGATGAATTACTCCGAAAATATTAAAAATGATTAATGGAAAGTGCTGATGACCACAGGATAGGCTTACAACCAACAAGATAGTTAAGCACTCTTAATTCATGTTTCTTATCCCGATATGAAAGTTCTTTGAATACTTTTGAAGAAACTTCTTTGGTTTGAGCATACAACTTCGGAAGGTTTCACTCCCATGTTAAAAAAAGTCCTTCTCCTCAAGATGTGCAGCCAAAGTCCCCTTATGATATATGAGGCGGGAAATGGGATTTCAATTGAAATGTATTCTTTTATATGGAAACTGTCGAGAATAGCACAAATATGAGAGACAAACTATTCCAAGGTGACTTTTGCAATCAATCACCGCCTGCCGAAATATGCAACCAGAGAAATAGACAGTCCATTTTAAAATTTGCAAAACACCTTGAAGGGCCCATATCTATTTTACAAAGTACACCCCACGAGCTATTTGACAATAGCTGGTAAAAATAAATGGATGGGAATGGACTTCAATGATGCAGAATATTTGTAAGATTATAGAGCAATCAATCGCTGTTATGACACAGCAAAGAAAATGAAGTTAGCTTTAAAAATATGTACTTTTAAGAACATCTTCCTCTTGCAATAAATGAGAAACGAAATAGTTGAGACATGTAGCTCCCATTTTATGGTTTCTGTGTGAAGATCTGTGAAGTGAAGCATCAGAGGGGAGAAAGGCATATGGTGTGGCCATACAGATATTTGCTGAGAAATACAATTAGAAGCGTGGAACTCTCACAGCTGTGCCTTACCTACTCAACAGTTCCTCATCATGTGCTTTGCTTATTGAGGTGTACTGCTTCACTCAGGCAACCCAATAGCTAGCAAAACAGGCTGGTTCTTTCTTACCTCCTCTTCCATCATCTGTGAGGCCCCATCCAATACCAGGAACTAGACAAGACCATAAAGGGTGTGGAAACGTACTGCAGTTCCTGTTTGAGCCTGCTCCCCCAGAAGGTACTACGCGGCCTTGCCTGACCCAGGTCACCAATCAGGCAGTTTGCTCTTTTCCATGTGTGTTGGCTGGGTGACGAACGGGGCTGTCTGCCAGAGCAGTGCTTCCTCGTTTCTTTTCATGTAGGGCCCCGGTTCAGTCTCCATGCTGACTTTTGCTATACAGACTTAGTCCTGGGCGTGTAGATGGTGTAAATGCTGAGCTTGGCTGTCGTTGGGCCATTCTCCCCGTTTGCTGCTACAGTGCATCCTGGCCTGCCCTGCAGTATCCTAATGGATTCTGGAGTTTTTCTTCTGGGTCCTGGCTAGACTGGAAATGCGTGTCTTTCAGGCCACGTTGGTCTGACTGGTGACCTGGTGTGGATGGGTCATTGGCCTGTGGCCACAGACTCTTCCTCCTTCCTGATGTTCGAATGGCTTCATTCCTCTTGTGTTTTTATGAGGAGTAAAGGATGCAATGTGCATGGCTTCATATTTTCTGAGGTAGTGTCTTCCTTTTTACTTTTTTCAATTCCACATTTGCAGTGCTTTGTTTTTGGGCACATGCTGTCCTTTTTTTCTGGATGATCGTGCCTTATAGCACCCAGGCACATTGGTTTGTGCTGTTGATGTGGTTGCTATTGTGTGCTATGGCTTATGCCATCTCGTGTTTTGGATCAGATCTGTGTATGCCTGCATTGGGTTTCTTTTCCATGAGTCGTGTTTCTGGGGCAGTAGGGTGCTCTTGGCTGTATTTTTCTGCCCTGCCCTGTGCTGTTCTTACTTGGTTTGGGCCGAGATGCCACTTGTACTGGGGTGCTGTGTTGTGCTTCTACCCATTCTGTGCTAGTATTGTTGGGTTGTGGCTAATGGTCGGATCTCTTCCTGCAATTTCCTGGTTACGGGTTCATGGCCCCTTCTTGTCCAGGGTCTGTTTCTCATCCTAGTCTGTTTTCTCTTGGGGTGTTTCCTGTCATTTCTTTTTTGTGATGGTCCCTGGATGTCCATTTCTTGCCTTTGCAATTGTTACTATGATGGGGCACAGGCTTACTCTTCTGTGAGATCTCTCTTCCTTCAAATGAATGAATGAAGAATATTTGTACAGCGCCTATACTACCCGGAGGCCTCATAGCGCTTAGAATCAGGAGTGGCCATTTCAATTTCGCAAAGACTACAGATCGAATAGGTAGGTCTTCAGATGTTTGCGGAAAGCAGTCATGCTGCGGATCTCTCTTACTGGCTGGGAAAGAGCATTCCACAACTTGGCCGCTGAGTATGAGAAGGAGAGTCCTTCCCACCTTGCTTTCTTGATCTTCCTGGTGGTTGCTAAAACTTGATTACTGGAGCGGAGGAGCCTAGATGGTAGGTAGAGTGGTAGTATAGGATGAAGAATATTAGGGCCTGTTTTCCATATGGCTTTATGGGCTATGCACAGTGCCTTGAACTGAATTCTAGCACCCATAGGTAGCCAGTGAAGTCGACGAAGGGCTGGCTTTGCCGATTGTCTCCTAGGGATCTGGAGGAGCAGTCTTGCTGCGCTGTTCTGTACCACTTGTAGTTTGTTCATTGTGGACAGTGGAGCTCCCAGGTACAGGGAGTTCCCGTAATCCAGCCGAGAAAGAATCAGAGCCTGGATCATAATCCTGCGTGCTTCAAATGGGAGGAGGGGAAGAATTTTACGTATCATCCTCAGCAGGCCGCAACAAGTTGATGATAAAACAGTGGCTTGATGATTGAAGTTAAGTTTATCATCAAGCCACACAACCAGACTCTTTATTTGCGGCTTAGGCGTGGGGAGCTGGGCCTAAGCATGCAGGCCATGAGGGAATAAGTGGGGCGGGGGAGGAGTTGCCTAGTAACATAACCTCTGTTTTTTCTCCATTAAGACGGAGGTAGGAGTCCTTCATCCATCCGGCCACTGCTTCAAGGCAGGGTGCCAGCCTATCAGACGATCTTCCATCTTGGCCCAGAGATACCACTAGCTGGGTATAGTCTGCATAGCTGACGATCTTAATGCCGAATGGATGGATGACGGCTGCCAACGGCTTCATATATACGTTGAAGAGCGTTGGGCTTAGAGCCGAGTCTTGTGGGACCCCACATTCCAGAGATTGTGTGGACGAGATCACGTCTCCCTCAAAGACTTGAAACTGGCGATTGCTGAGGAAGGAAGTGAGCCAATTCAGGGCAGCGCCCGACACACCGTTCATTCTGAGACGGTTGATCAAGATGGAATGGTTGATCGTGTCGAACGCTGCACTGAGGTCCAACAGAATGATCGCAGCCTTTCCTCCTTCATCCACCAATCTCCTTGCCTCCTCGGTCACTAGCAGTAGTGCCGTCTCTGTTCCATGGTTAGGGCGAAAGCCAGTTTGGGTGTCGTCCAACAGTCTGTTGGATTCCAGGTGGTTGGTGAGAATATTATTTACGTGTTTTTCCAATAATTTACTGAGCCATGGCAGGAGGGAGATTGGACGATAAATAGATAATATAGAAGAATCCAGACTGGGCTTTTTGATTAATGCTTTTACCATTGCACATTTCCACCGGAGTGGAACTGTCCCTGTTGATATGGAGAGATTTAGTATCTCCATTATGATGGTTTGGACAGTCTAGATTACTGCCTTTATCTGTTTGGGCGGTGCCACGTCCGTCGGAGATCCCGAGACGACTTTACTGGTAATTATATTGATTGTCTCTAAATTCAGAGGATCTTAATGGTCAAGCACAGGTACATCAGTTAAATCGGCAGTATTGTAGCCCTCTGTCAGCTTGATTAGAGGGGACTGTATTATATATTGCCTCTATTTTTTCTTTAACCCCTTCGCTGCTCATGACGAGCTCAGCTCGTCATGAGGCACACTGGAGCTGTGCTTATGACGAGCTGAGCTCGTCATGAACAATGGGATTCAAATCCTCCTAGCACAGGACGGGAAAAGTCATAGCAGCCAAGGTGTTAAAGAATACTGCTAATTGGTTGCAGCGTTCAAGAGCTCCTTCACGAGAAGGGAGTGTTTGTGACGGGGTAATCAGTGTTTTGGCTATTCGGAAGATCTCTTTAGGGGAGTTCGCCGCAGTCCCTATTTTATCCTCATAGAATTTTGCCTGGGTTTCTTTTATCTCATTTTTATATCTCCGGATAGCCTGTCTGTAGGTATCTGTTGTATCTTGCAGGGGATTTAATCTCCAAATCCTTTCCAGCTTACGGCAAGCTTGTTTTAGTACTCTCAGTTGAGGGCTGTACCAGGGAGCTGCCTTTTTCCTACTACATTTCTGTATGATGACTTTAGGGAGGGTAGAATCCAATGTTTCTTGGATCCAAACTTTAAAGTTGGTGTTTGCCTCTTCAATATTGGCTCCTAGTGTTGGCTTGGTGGCTTTAAGGGATGCCTGCCATTTATCCAGGGGTAGCTTACCCCATTTCCGGTCCCATGTTATGTTAGAGGGTTGTGCCCCTCGCGTGGTTTTTGTAACCCAGAATAGGGGAATTAGGAAGGGGTCGGTCCATGGTAGGGGGATGGGGTCTCCTGAAGTAAGATTCTGTAAGTTGCTAAATATAGGGTCAAGAAGGTGGCCTTTTTCGTGTGTTGGAAGGAGGCACTTTAAATCAAGACCCAGGGCTTGGAGACCAGATAATAGATTACTAGTGGTGGAAAGGGAGGTATCCTCTAAATGTATGTTAAAATCCCCTAGCATGGTATAATTGGCCATGGCTGCCACTTGTTCTGAGGCCAGTCAATGAGTTTAGGGATAGATTCATTTAGCGCCTCAGGAGGACGATAAATTAATGTGCCTGATAGGCAATCAGTGGGGGACAGTTCCAAAGAGAAGGGGAGATTTTCTCCTTCTTTAAATGTTGAAGGTAGGAGACGGCAACTGTAAGTGTCCTCATAGATAATTGCTAAACCTCCGCCACGCCCTATGCTGCGATCTATTCTGCAGATGTTATACCCTATTGAGAGAGCGCGAACAATATCTGGTTCCTTCCCTGTTTGAAGCCACGTTTCGGTCACAAATATGGCGTCCAGTTTGTGTTCTTCAATTAGAAGAGCTATTTCCATACAGTGTTTTGGCAGGGATCTGCAGTTTAAAAGAGCCATATTATATTTTATAGTGGATGTAAGGTCTCTGTCTAAATGGTCGTGCCTTTTGAAATGCCTATGACCGTGTCGGCATAGTAGTGGGGGTTTAGCAGGATCCAATGACTGTTGACAGTTCGCCTTCTCAGTTGGTCGTAACATGTATAAGGTAGTGTTGCTATATGTCACAGGAGTTTTGTTAAGAGGACCAGGGGTGGTGGCACCTTGCCCCGTTCGGCCGCGGACGGGTGCAGACGGGCAGGACTCTGGCACGACTCCGGCACAGGTCCGGTGCGTCCGCTGACCGCGTCCGCTGCACGGATACATGATCATCCCCTTTTATGTGTAGCTAGAGCGCCTCACAGCACTAGCCCACACCCAATATGGCCGCTGTTTTTGGATCGGAATTGGTTGGAGAGATCCACCGTCCTCCTCTGTCATTGTGTTTTTTTAGGGTGGGCTTGCTCCTCCTATGTGTTCTCGATTAGACCTGTTGGGCTTAGGTGTCTCTGCTGTGGACATGGTTTGGGTCACCTGTGCTCTGGGCCATTGTATGCACCCCTGTTTTGACTCTTGTTGGCTGCCCTTGCGATTCTCCCTGCACTCCTTGATAGCTTCTGCGTTTGGTCCTCTAACCCCTTTTGTGGGCCTTTGTCTGGACCTCTGCTCCAGACAGTAGTCTCTCTCCCCATATCGCTGGTCTCCTTCCTTGGCTATACTGAACAGCCTTTCTGGTCTTTTCTGGCCTCAGTTGTGCAGGTGTCTATATGTACAAGTGTGAGTTACCACTGCTAAATAGAAACAGTAGTAAGCCCCGCACCACATAGGACCAACCAGTCATACTGCCTGACCGCAGTGTCATCCTATGGTAAAGGGAAAAGTAAAAGGGGTAATTTAAGTAGAAATAAAATAGTAAATATATCATGATTTTAAATATTTTAAATTACGTGTTTTAAATTATTTTAAGTGTAAAATATAAATAACAAAATCTACAGCGTGATTAGCTTAATTTTGAATACAATCTTTAATAAATTTAAATATGTTACATTTAATTGCAATTATTTTTCTGCAGTTTAAACAATAACATAAATTCCCAGCTTAAGTGCAAAAAAATTATTTTATTATGCGTTAATAGTTATTAAGTTATTCATGGAATAAAATAAAAGTAATTTAATTAAAATGTAATCCTACATTTAATGTTAAATTAAAAAAAGGCTGTTAAAATATTTTATAATTAAATGTTTACTTCCTCTCTATTTTGTAACATTATATTATAGTTATTTATGCTTTTAAATAATTTTAAAAATAATTTAATCTAACATTATTTTTATTGGGTTTTATTTTAAGTCCCCATGGGAGGGTGTTGCAGTACCAGACTGATCCAGAAAAATGTTTTGTACTAGCAAATATTTTTCTTTCCCTTCCTCCCTTCTGGAGTCCTGACCGGAATTTTGTGCAAATTAAGGTCTGCAGATACTGAGGGGACAAGCAGGGGCATTTTTTAGAGTCATGGCATTCCCACAGGGTAGAAAATTATGCAATCCAACATCAGCCCGCTGGGCCCACAAGACCATGTAAAGGCATTAGTGGGAGTGTGTCAGCCAAATGTATGAAACCTTGCGTAGTTGGTGGTTCGTTTAAATCATTTGGTGTAAATGACATCTTGTTCGATCCACACAGTTTTAAAAATCACTACTGGAAAAAAAAAATCTGTGAGAATATTAGTAAAACAATTGCAGCCAGAGGTTAGAGAAAAGGATTAGTGGTAATGGACTAATGGCTTGATTATATGTCGGGTGGAGCAGTGTTTCTGAGTGGATATTGCTCCACACGATACCAAGAGTTCCGGTGTTCCCACATCTGGGTTTGCACACTGTACACATTTTACAATGTACTGATCCAGCGCCCCTATGGAAATTCTGTCTCTTCAACACTACCCAACACCATGATACTCACCATTAAACATAAACTCTCACAAGGCCCATAAGTAACCGAGACGAATATTGGGCAACTGAATCATGTGACCTAATTAATCAGAACTATTCACAAACTATTTACACATTATATACAACTGCAGTTTATCATCATCATTTATATAAAAAGAAGGAAACATTTAATTAAGTCACTTAGGTGATTGGATCAAGCTGATGGTAACTAGACTAAGAATAAACAAGACCAGCTTGTCATTTCAAAATCTAATTTATTATCTTTCTTATCAAGCAAAGAGCCTTTTAGAATTAGAAATCTTTTTTATTTGCAATATGAAAGCATCATTTAATTTAATCAAAGCACATTAAACCGACATTTTAAAAAACTGATCAGCTTGCAAAGAATTAAAGCAGTTTAGAACTCATTCCCTAAATTCTATTTCCCTAACTGACTAAACTCATTTAAACTCTACGGGAAAAGTCATTAGATCAGCTTATCCTTACGTGCGCCAAAAGTCCGACAGCACTTCACCCCCTTCAGGAATCAGGAACGAGCCAGCAGACCTCCTCTCATGAGATCAGGTTTTATACCTTTTCTCTATCTAAAACTTACTAATCCTGCATTCCTTCAACAAAATCCATGCTTCCAATTAGCTGTTTCACGTCAGTCCACTGCTGGTCATTCATTTCTGACCAAGTCCGGGGCACATCATAAGCCCTTATTGTTCTTAGATTTACCATCCTTCTAGCTTCCTCAAAAGTGCAACATTCGACCAAATGCAAAGTTCACTTCCTACTCTTGGCAGGCTATCCTGGCTTTTTGTCCTTGGTGCTCTCTCCAAGAACACGTACGACTCGACCATCAACAGTTCTGCTTAATAATCCATTGTTTTAGCAAAGTTGCATTTTCTCTGCACGTGAGTGAAGGCTTCACTCTGGTCAAGTCATCTTTCCAGCTCTGCCAGGCAACCATTTTCTAAGGCCCACTTGAAAAACTAGTATTTAAACAAACACAAGACAGCAATTAATTAGAGAATTGAGACCCATTCTGTTACCCACCCCCTTTACTAATGTTAACCCATTAGTTTAGGTTATCTAGCTTTAAGCACATTTAAGCAGCATTTTATTTACCATCTTCTTTTAAGGCGAACAGGATTCTCCACAAGCTTTTGCCACATTTAAAACACGACATAGACAAAAGCACATTTAAAATAGGCACATGCCATTAAATAAACAGCTGCAATTAATGTTGACAAAAACATTAGACAAGGTTAGTTTATTATTCTTCAACGAACTTGCAGATGCAACATAGAGCACATAATTTTAAACCCGTATGTCGTGAATGCATTTTAATTCTAGGTTGATTAATACATATCATGCATAAACTCATTAGTACAATTAATTATTATGGAAGTTTAACTTGGCGAGTCGAAATATAACTCCTTTCTAAACCTCGCTTCATCAGTACAAATCCCCAATCAGAATCCCTCCTATGTGATGGCAGAGTATCTGTCTGTATTCAGTTACCTAAGCATGTTTTAAACAGTATTTACTGTTCAACAATAGCCCGGTTGGGCTTAAATAATGTAATTGCTTTAAGATAGCCTACAATTGTGATACATCAGAAAATTGGCAAAAAGCGAACAAAGGCCAGTAAATGTGAAGAGAAAGGGGCAAGAGAAAAATAGTGGAGAGCAAGAAAAACGGGGCAAAAGAAAGAGCAAGAGAAATCCAGGGACAGATGCATAATTATAGAAGAAAGACGGATAGAAATTGCGATTGAAGGAAAATCCAAGAGAGTTTGGACATGCAGCAAGAGGAGAAATTCATAAACGGGAAATGGAGAGATGGAGTGAGAATACAGGGAAGAAGTAGAAAAAAGGAAAGAAAGTAACTGAGGCAAAGAACGAAAGGGCTATTGGGGAGAAAGAAAGAGGAAATGAAAGATTAAGTTAAAAAGAGGAAGAAAAATGTAAACGGTAGGAATGGTGGATGAGAAGTATTGATGAGAAGAACCAATGATGGACGAGAAGTAGGATGAGAAGCAGGGAAGAGAGATAGGGATGATGGATAAGAAGCAGGAATGAGATGTAGGCATAATGGATAAGAAGTAGGAATGATGGGTGAGTACTAGGGAAGAGAAGTAGGGATGATGGATGCGAAATAGGGGTGAGGAGTTTAGGACGGAGGATGTCCTAAAAAGGGTGCTGTAGTGGTGTGTGCAGTCTAATTTTATTTTAATGCCATAACAGAAGGCACTGGTGAAATGCAACTGATCATTTTATCAGAGTGCTTCCATTTTGACCCAAAACAAATAGAAATGGTGAGATTGCAGATACATTAGGCACTATAATGGTGATATGGCAAAGACACTCTTCTCCATGAATTCTAATGTTGATGCCCACAACAATAACTATGAGCATTCAAAGTGCTAGTCTCCTGTTGGAAAGTTGGTTATTAGTAGCAGTAAATATGCATCTACCACTGGCAACAAGGAGACTGACACAGACTAGGGCTCAGAATAGGTCTCAGTAAATTATTCCCATGATCATCCCTGGGTAGCTTAGCTGCGACCAGGCAGGCTTAATTTAGGAGACAGGTATGTAAAGCATTTAAAAACACCAATTGAGTAAATAATTAAGACACAACACACAATATGAATTCAAAACCAATTTCTAAAAATCGAAAATATTTGTATCCTTATAATTACACAAACATGACAAAAATCTGTAGGGATCCGGAAATATGAATTTTTGAAGAATATACTCTTTCTAGCACTTAGAAACCTATAGCGCTAATCTGGGAAATCTGACTTTGTATTGTTCAATTGTGACCAAAGTTTGAGGCCAACCGCGATGGAGCCCTGCTCTTATACTGTCGTAATTTGACAATGGCTGGGTTAGCGCTTAGCTTTGCTACACGTTATTTCCCTTAACTTAGCCTTATTCGAAAACGCCATTTTGTATGTTACGGCGGCCATTTTAGGGAATGAGCGGCCTCGTGGTCAGCATGCCCTTTAGTCCTTTGTCCGTGCCGCTGACCACTCGAGTTTGCCCAGTAACAGGCTATTTTTAGTAACGGTCAAGCCTGTACATGCGCAGTTCTAACTGACCAGTCACCCCTCAGGAATGTTCCGCCAAACTGACCAGTGGAGTTGTAACCCCTCCCATGAGTTGGCTGTGTTCCAAAAATGACCATATATGTACCTAAACTTTGTAACTTTGTACCGCCTACCTTTTTATTGCTTGTAAATTGTATAAAAGAAGGACTCGCACCAACGTTCGGTGTGATACTTCTTGCATTGCCGAAGGGTGCTGTAGGAATGTACCACCACCCCATGGGGTCTTAATAAACGTGTCTTTTGTACTTTTCAGTTTCCGTGCCAACAGTGCTTTTGGTGTAAGTGGGTATTTCTGTGGAGCATGTAGGCCTTGGGAACCCAATACCACAAATTGGCGACCACAAAGGGACTCATCGGCGACTCGGATGCCCGAAGGAGAGGTCGTAACGAAGGATTGGAAACTCGCCATGGACGCGTACGCTGCCACTGAGTGACCCGAGTCTTGGCACCCACGGTGTTTTCTTCCCTTCCTTCTGATCCGACCTTCCAGGTGGCGCCGGTCTCCGACTGAGATCCTGCTCGTCTGTGTTGCTGTACAGTGCCCGTTTGGCTGATTCGATCAAAGACCTTGGCAGTTGGAATCTGGATATTTGAGATTGGGTAAGATTTGTTATCGGTAAGGTAGTCTACGGACGCTTACTGAAGTTCTATGATTGTGACTACGATTTGAGTTAGCTAACATTTTGATTTTGTGAACTTTGAATATATATGTGTAGTGCACTTCACATAGGCAGGCATGTAGAGATGTTTCTCTAACTTTGTTTGTACTCTGAGCGGCACATTTGTATGAATTACTGTAAGTGCCATTTTTACGGTATCACGCTTTCGTGGTACTTTTTGAACATGCCTGTTTTAAGCACACTCCGAGGGATGTGCTGTCTTGGAAATGGTACCACATATAGGTTAGCGGAATCTCAGCCGGCTCCCCCAGAGGGAACACCAAATCGTGAGATGTATGTGAAATTCGGCCTTCCCCCTATACTGTACAGTAAATTATGGCATAAATACACTAGAACTGATCCCGAGTTGCAGTGGCCACTACATGGGTCGTTTGATTTGCAAAAGGTTCAGTTTGTGGAGCAATGTTTGTTTCAGCGCAGGTCTAGACAGGACATGTTTGATTGTGTGCGAATGTGGGAGAAAGCGGTGCGTGAACGAATGAAGCGTGAGGTTGCCTTGGCGGACAAAGAGCAGCGTAAGGCTGCTCGAGATAAAGCTTTACAGCTTGAGGAAAAGGAGGCGCAGGAGAAGAAAGAGAGGGAGGCACGGGAACGTAATTTGCAAACGACCGGTCAATTTCCTATTCGGCGACCGCTTTATCCTGTCCTTAATAATGAAATTGATGATTTTTCGTTATTAGATCGATCTCCGCCTCCGTACGTTCAGCCTACGGCCCCGACTGAGGATTCTGGTGATGAAGAACGGGATAAGTCGGATAAGACGGATAAGTCGAGTGTCAGGTTATCTGCGCAGAGAGCTGCAGATTTGCGTAGTTTTGCTAGAAAGCTAAATTTGAATCAGATAACTGTGTCAGAAGTTGTAGCTTAAAAGAATAAGTGGACAGAGTGAGAATTGATGTGTTTTTTGAATAATCTTGCAGAAGAAGTTATTACTCGATTTCGTAAACATTCAGAGACCCTAGAACCTAAGAATATGTCAGTCTATCGTGAGAATCTGGATAAAGGTGTATTTGTTCTTACAGATGCAGATGACTTTTTCACGCGACTGCTCCAGCTACGGGATGAAGCGTCCAGATTGCGAGCAGAAGGGAAAAAAGCTAAGGAGTCCGTGCCGGGGTCGACGGAGCAGTCCAAAGAGTGTTCTCTCCGGGGCTCAGATAAGAATTCTAAAGTGCATGTTATGCCTATGCGTGAAGCTGCACCTTTGTATGTTCCCCCTAAAGGGGACGGTACAGATGATGATAAAACGTCGGCAAATTCAAAGGGGTATTTTGTATATAATTGGGTGTATACGCCTTGGAATAGAGCAGATGTTATGGCATTGAAAAACGCTTTACCTGATCTCCGTAAGAATCCGGCCGCATTCTATGAAGGGGTGGAGGGGCCATTTCCTCTTGTGTTATGACTCTTGTTGATATAGATCTTTTCTTTGGGTTAATTCTTCCGCCTGATATGTGGAGGTCGATTCGTAAGACTAATGATCAAGCAATGTTTGGGGCAACTTGGAAAGAAATAAGCCAGGCTGACTTAGACAGGGAACCTGCATGCAAACCATGTGATTTAATTTTAGAACTCCCAGCGGCTATTTTGAACAAACTAAAAACGCTTGTTCCTCCTAAAAAGATCGATTGGACCATGCTAGCTTCGTGCAAACAAAAGCCAGACGAATCGGTATCAGATTTCTTTACACGTTTCGAAGAAGCGTTTCATGATTACAGTGGTCAATCGTTAACAGATGATACGGGTAGGCATCTGTTTGTTGATAAGTATGTGGCTAATCTCCTACCGGAGATTGCAAAGCAGTTAAAGACAAGTGAAAGTTCTTGGACCACGGCGACCCCTGCGTCTTTAACTATGGCTCAGTATTACGAGCGGCAGGAATTAGAGGCTAAGGAAAGTGTTGATAAGAAAACGAAGGAATTGAAAACGAAGGTGATGTTGGCGCAGGTTCGTGGTGCGCAATCTAGAGGGAATGATAGAGGCAGGCGAGGAGGGGGTAATGCGTCGTACGGTCGTACTGACATTGCTGAGGACCAATGTGCATATTGTAAAGAGTTTGGGCATTGGGCTGAAGATTGTCCGGTGCTTCGTGAGCAACGTAGCCAGCGTGGTCGAGGAGGTGGAAGGTCGAGGAATAGTTATTCAGGAGCGAGAGGTGGCGGAAGTGATCGTGGTAGGTTTGAAGCAAGGGGTCGTGGTCAGGATGAACGAAATACTTTTGATAGACGGAATCAATACCAGATATCGGAGGGTGAGAATGTGGAGCATCAGGATTATGTGCATGCATAGGACTGCGTAGGATGGGGTACGGAATCAGTTGAAGTGCCAGTAGATCAAAGAGGTCCATATGTATCAGTGGGCATTTTGGGTTCTACTGATCAGTTTTTAGTTGACACAGGAGCTACTCGTAGTGCTTTGTCCAAAAACTTGGTTCCAAGGGCTCCCCTGTCTGGCGAAACGATAACATGTATAGGGTTTGATGGCACACCCTCTCCTAGCCCATTATCACAACCTCTTGCACTTTGTATTGATACATTTTTCAGCTTTTGTCCATTTTTGTTGTCACGTCACACTCCAGATAACATTATGGGCATTGATCTGCTCAAATACTTTCGAGCAACGATACGCTGCGCTCCTGAAGGAGTGCGGGTTATTTTGAACGACAATTACCCAGATTCAGACAGATTTTGTACGATGAAGGAAATTGAAGCATTAGCCTCTCTCCCACACACGTTATGGGCGACATCAGATACGGATGTGGGACAGATGCTTATTCCACCTATTCGAATCACTGTTAAGGAGGGAGTACTTTTGCCACGTGTACCACAGTATAAGATCTCTAGGGAAGGTGAAATTGCTCTGACGCATATTTTTCAGGATTTGATCATTGCAGGAGTAGTGGAGGAAGTTCCTTACAATGTTTGTAACAGCCCTATTCTTCCGATCCTTAAGAAAGACACTGACGACAAAGTCTATCGATTTATTATTGATTTGAGAGAAATTAACAAAATTGTCATTCCCCAATACCCGGTGGTGTCTGACATCACGACATTGCTTACATTGGTCCCCCCAACAGCAACGACTTTTTCTGTCATTGACCTTAAGAATGCATTCTTTTCCATTCCCATTCATCCTGACAGCAGATATTTATTTGGTTTTACGTTAAATAATAAATCTTATAGATTTTGTCGTGTTCCCTAAGGTTACACTGAGAGTCCCAGCATCTATAGCCGGGCTCTAAAAAGACAGCTTGACTCTTTTGAATTACAATCCGGAGTGGCTCTTATACAGTATGTTGATGATCTCCTGCTGGCTGCAGACACTTATGCACAATGTGAGGAGAGTACACTTGCTTTGCTTTCTTTTTTGGCTCAGAACAACCATAAAGTCTCTAAGAAAAAGTTACAATATTGTAGACCCAAGGTGACCTACCTCAGTCATCTTTTGTCTAAGGAGGGGCGTGCATTAACATCAGATCGAATTCAAGCGATTTTAGATACGCCAGTCCCCCGCACTCAGAGAGATGTACGCGCCTTCATAGGACTAACGTCCTTTTGTAGACAGTGGATCATGGGGTTTTCGCACATTATAAAACCGTTGTTAGCGTTACTGTCCAAAACGACACCAATGCCCCTTGAATGGACAGATGAATGTCAAAATGCTTTTGAACAATTGAGACAGGCCCTTTGCTCTGCACCCGTGTTAGGTACACCAGATTACACAAAGATTTTCACATTGTACGTGCACGAGAAAGATGGGTGCGCGTTATCAGTGTTAGTGCAGACACACGGGGATAAGCAGAGGCCATGTGCGTACTTCTCAGCCATTCTTGATCCTGTAGCACGAGGGTTACCTGGGTACTTCCGAGCAGTTGCAGCAACAGCAGTAGCTATACGGCAGAGTGAGAGAATAGTTTTATCGCACAAACTGTTGGTGCTAGTTCCCCATGCAGTAGATGCCCTGTTAAATCAAACAAAGACTCAATATCTTACGAGCGCACGTTTAACAGGATATGAGCTCACACTCCTGGCGCCACATATCACACTGAAAAGATGTGCTACCCTGAACCCTGCCACTTTATTGCCTTATCCGGTTGAAGAGGGCCAGGAGGAAAAACATCATGATTGTGTTTTCCTGACCGAGGAACAAACAAAGGGTCGTGTCGACTTACAGGATATGCCACTTCCAGATGTGGATGGGGAACTGTGGGTTGATGAATCGTGTTTGAAGCTGCCAGATGGCACGACTTCTGCAGCATATGCGATCACGACACTTAAGACGGCACGAATACCCCAGAAATCAGCCCAAGCAGCGGAGCTGATAGCTTTGACAAGAGCCTGCGAACTGAGTGCTGGCTTATGTGTGAACATCTACACAGACAGCCGGTACGCCTTCGGAGTAGCGCATGACTTCGGACTACTCTGGAGAGAGCGTGGGTTTTTGACTTCCCATGGAGTACACATTATGCACGGAGAGCTAGTGCGTGATCTCCTAAACGTGTTGCTTTGTCCAAAGAAAGTAGCGATAATCAAATGCAGTGCACACAAAAAGGTCACTGATAAAGTGGGACAAGGCAATGCCTTTGCAGACAGTATAGCAAGACAAACAGCTATGTCCCGAAATGATTCCCCCATGTATGTAGTGAAGTCGCAGGCCGAGCGATGGTATGATGCTAGAGCAGAAATACTAGACATCCAAAAATCAGCGACTGAAGCAGAACTTGTGGCATGGGCAGCAGAAGGGGTACTGGATGACGAGGGTTGTTGGAGGAGCAAGGACATGGAGAGATGGAAATTGCCTGCAGCTTACTTGCAAGCGATGGTCCAGATGACGCATGGGTTGGCACATGTGGGGGCTTTTGCGATCACTCGATTGTTAACACGAGTTTGGGAGCATCCTGAGATTGCCAATACTGCTAAGAGAGTAGTGCAGACCTGTTTGATATATTTACAGCACAATCCTGCAAAAGGGACGCATACTCCGAAAGGAGGGTTCGTTCCACCTTCTGCACCATTTGAGGTACTTCAAATGGATTACATCCAGCTTGAGCGTTGCAATAACCTTAAGTATGTCTTAGTGGTGGTGTGTGCTTTTAGCAAATGGGTTGAGGCCTTCCCCACGAAAGATAATACAGCTGTGACAACAGCTAAGGTTTTGCTCAAAGAGTACTTCCCTCGATTTGGAGTTTGCAAATTTTTGTGGAGCGATAATGGTCCTCATTTTGTTGGGAAAATTGTGGAGTATGTGCTAAAGGGAATGGGGATCCAGCAGAAGTTTCATGCTGTGTTCCACCCTCAGTCAGCAGGTCTTGTCGAGCGGTACAATGCTACGTTGAAACTAAAACTGGCTAAGATTGTGGCGTCCACGTCATTGAAGTGGCCGGATGCTTTGCCGCTAGCATTACTCTCTTTTAGATCAGTGCCCCATTCTCGAACTGGCCTCACACCGTATGAAGTGGTGTTTGGAAGGCCTATGAATATATGGGGAGTTCCTAAGCTGCGATTGTTACATGATGTGCCTTGTATAATGATGAACGATTATTTGGCACGATTAACAAATGATTTGCTTTCTATTCACCAACAGGTTCGAGAAGCTCTCCCTGACAATTCCATTGGAGAGGCTCATAATCTTCGTCCTGGGGATTATGTCATGATTAAGTCGTTTGAGAGAGCGAACAGCTTGGAACCGAGGTGGCGTGGCCCCGAGCAAGTTCTACTGGTGACTCGAACGGCTGTGCGAGTGACCAACAGGAAGCCGTCGCGTCTCTCCGGACCTGGTGAATCCTACTGTGTTGTCCGACTACAGAGATATCTTGGACGAGGAAAAGAGCCCAGCTGTGACGTCGGCCGAATCTGAGGGAGCCTTCCCGGACCACACTGTTTCTGGACGACAGCGCTACGATCTGCGGCCACGATAGGAAGAAGATTTTTTTTTTTTGGTGCGAGACTGGTTGGTTACCGCTCTGGGGTTTGTGAAACGGAAGCCGGGAATCTCAAGGGGGGGGGATCAGTTCTGCCAAGAGTAGCGACACCCGTCTTGACCCCGGAGAAGAAAACAACGGCTACCTCGGAGCTCAGCACTAACGTTTTTATTTTTTTTAGTTGTGTATTTGAGACATTGTGAACTCTTTGAACTATGGCGTCTTCTGCATCACGAGACAAGAGAATTCTTGGTGCTATCTTGTTCGTACTGACAATTGTGGTGATAGCAGTGATAGCCTGGGTAGTAGAACTTGTGGTGCCTGTACGAGAACATTTGCTGCCAACTACCCCGGCTCCGTCTGAACATTTTCATTTCACCTTACCCTATCATGAAGAACGGCACCGACAGACTTACTTGAACAATAGCTTCATTCAAATCCTGCATCATACTCACAATATGACGAACACTTCTAACTGTTGGGTGTGTGGGATGTTGCCTGGGCATCAGAAGAAAGGGGGCCCACAGCTCATCCCACTCCCGTTTTCCCATAACGGTTCTGCAATGCTTGGTATACTCTTCTATTCACTTTGCGCTGGCCAACAAAAGGGGGGGTGCTGTTCCGTTTAAATAAAATATGCTACCATGACCGGGATGGTTATCCACAGGCTGAAGGTACTCGATTCGAATGGGAGGAGTACCGCCCTGATAATGTATCTGCACCACGGGTTTACAGTAACCAAAGGAACATTAATATGTCCAGTTCTCATGTCATAAAGGTCATTGATACTAAGGCGGATCTGTGTATACGAAATAAAGGTACTATCCCGGTTGGAAAAAGTGAATGTAACACCACACTTACGTTTGACAGTCCGAATGGCATATCATTTGTGGCATCTCGAAATACATATTTCATTTGTGGTAATAAAGGCTATCATCAGCTCCCGTTAGGATGGTTAGGTACATGTTATATCTCTTTTGTATTGCCCCCTGTATTTATTGCCCCACCAATGTACCATAATGATTATATTCTATATCATGATTTTGTGTTAAATAGAGTTAGACGTGCTGTAGTCCTGGATGATATTGACCAGACCAATACTGCCCTACAACAATATGTAGATTTCAATTTGGGTTTGTTTTCCTTTGTGGGGGCTGCTCTGAATAGTCGGAAAATACGACGACTGACCCGTGTTGTTGAGGCTGTAGCTAATGATACCGCTTTTTCATTGGGGAATATAACGGAAGAGCTTCAAATATCCAGAATTGTTACGCTCCAGAACCGAATGGTTCTTCATGTGGTTCTAGCTGATCGAGGGGGGGCATGTAGAATTATCGGAAGTAGCTGCTGTGTGTACGTGCCTGACAACTCACCATCGGTATATGATGCAATATCAAAACTGCACAAAATCGCTGCTGAAATACACCCGGACAATGGTACATGGACCCTTTCGGGGTGGTTCTGGTCAATGCTTAGTACATGGGGCTGGAAGCTACTGACGATTGTATGTATCATAGTTGGGATATTATTTTTCTTGTGTTTATGTATACAATGTGGCCCTGCATTATGTTCTGTGTGTTTATCAGCCTGTATTCCATCTAGACGAGCTCTCGCCCAAAAAGAATTTATGCTCCATAAAGAAGTGGCTCAAATTATGTCAATTGATATCGAAGATGAGTATCCCGACTACGTCCGTTATGAGGTAGCTTCAGCTAAACGCTAAAAGGGTCGTCTGTCGTAATTTGACAATGGCTGGGTTAGCGCTTAGCTTTCGTTATTTCCCTTAACTTGGACTTATTCGAAAACGCCATTTTGTATGTTACGGCGGCCATTTTAGGGAATGAGCGGCCTCGTGGTCAGCATGCCCTTTAGTCCTTTGTCCGTGCCGCTGACCACTCGAGTTTGCCCAGTAACAGGCTATTTTTAGTAACGGTCAAGCCTGTACATGCGCAGTTCTAACTGACCAGTCACCCCTCAGGAATGTTCCGCCAAACTGACCAGTGGAGTTGTAACCCCTCCCATGAGTTGGCTGTGTTCCAAAAATGACCATATATGTACCTAAACTTTGTAACTTTGTACCGCCTACCTTTTTATTGCTTGTAAATTGAATAAAAGAAGGACTCGCACCAACGTTCGGTGTGATACTTCTTGCATTGCCGAAGGGTGCTGTAGGAATGTACCACCACCCCATGGGGTCTTAATAAACTTGTCTTTTGTACTTTTCAGTTTCCGTGCCAACAGTTCTTTTGGTGTAAGTGGGTATTTCTGCGGAGCAGGTAGGCCTTGGGAACCCAATACCACAATACCACTCACAGTAGACCTCTGTCAAAATTTCACATTCGGACTTAAAAATGTTTCTGAAGCCTTTTCTGCCTTAGTCCCTCAATGCTCTTCTCCAGGCCGGATTCAAAGATGGTTTGTTGGCTTGCTGTCTAGGGAGCACCCAGTCAAACTTTGGGAGTCAGACCTCCAGAGCTTTTCAGTGGGATGAACCTGCAGTCAAAGTAGCTCCAAACTTCTCCAATCTTCTGGAACTTGCGCCTGAAGTTACTCTTGAGGGTCCAAAGTGTCCAAAACGCAATACAAAGGTCTGGAATCTCTAAGGTGGTCCTTGAAAGGTTGGGACCAAAATTCCTACAATGCATCTGGACAAAACCCTTAAAAATCCAGTGGATGCACTCCAGGCTGGGGATTCTTATAGGCGAGAGTCCAGGTGAGCTCTGTTAACTTGCAGCTTGCAGGGAGTTGACTCTTTGTTCCTCTTGAAACAAGTTACATTCACAGCTTGTAGTTCCAGATAATGTGGTAGGTGCAGTCAGTCAGAATGAAGGGCCTGATGGTGCAAATCATGTTTCCAGTTTCCCAATCCTTCTTCTCTTAGTTTCAAGTAGCAAATCTGAGATGCTCTGCTCCTCTCACATGTTTATTCAGTGTTCTCGGGGGTCAAGCAGGATAGCACTCCTGTTCAATGAGGTGCAAGCCATAGCACTCCTGTTCAATGAGGTGCAAGCCTTCAACTCAGAGTATGACCACTTTCTCCAAAGTGTGGCATAATCTTCTTCCAGAAAGCAGTATTCCTCCAAAATTCAGTGTGGCTGAAATCTCAGCAGAGGAGTAAGAACTTGTTAAACCAACCTCCTGGATGGCTCATTTCCATAGCTCTCCACCTTAAGCCTGCTATCTGATTGAGTCATAGGGGATGGGTGTAAATGGACCTGGCTTTCCCTGCCTTTCCTATTCCGCCTTTGAAGCTACATGCTTTACGACCCCTCCGCCCTGCTCTGGCATTAATGTGTAGCAGAGCTCTCTCCAATAGATTTAGCCTCTGCCTTGGTGAGTCACTTATCACTTCCTCAAAGCAGCCTGGCTAATCCTTTTAACTCTGACCAATCAGGGCCGACTGCAGGAAGACTGAATTTTGGCTCACAGGCAAGAAAGTCTTATAATTTCTTTTCTGTACATTTTAGGATAAATTCAGCTTTATGATAGTTTATTTAATTTCAAGTAATATGTATGCGTTCATAATCTATTGCAATGTTATTCTATGTGGCTGGGGATCTAGAATGGGGGAAATGAAATGTGCAATTTCTCCAACACCAGGGAATATAAAACATAATTTATAATAGCTCTCCTCATACTTAGTTGACCCCCCCACCCCTGGGACACCTAACTTAGACCCTGGGGGTACTACATATACCATAATATTGCAGATAATCACTTTTTAATTGCACCTACCACCAAAATCGAGTTTGCAGTGAATTTACTTTTACAAGCAGTGCTGCAACACAGGCCTGCTTTTAAAATGACCTCAGGCGCTCAGCAGTGCATACATGCAAGTGCAGAAAGGGCTGCTGGCCTCTAAACTTCCATGCCCTATTATATACTAGGGACTTGTAGGTAGTTTTTAACCCCCGTCCAATAATATCTACTAGGGACTTATATGTCAATGGAAAGTGTACCCTAATACGTAGTGTACCTTAATGCATGTGTGTGTTTCAACATAACAGTGGGTGTTTTAGCACTGGCCCTGGGCCTGCCCTGCAGAGCCCAGGGTACTTTCAGAGTAGGAAAACCAGCATCCATGGGTCTCAAATGCGATTTAAAGTGGGGGGGACACTGCAAACAGGTCCCAATTTCTAACATCTCCTGAAGTAGGATTCTTTATTCCGAACCTCATTTATTATGTTATGATAAATGTATTTGTGTGAATTCAATAAAGGTTTTCTCGAGCTACATTATATGGACATTTGTATTTATATATCTTAATTCTCATTCTGTTCTACTTTTGCATTTTCTACTGGGAAACATTAGTTAATGTTTGCCCTAATTGTTATTTCACTTTCTTTCAGCTTCTTGCCTGATTTCATCAATGGAGACTTTGATTCTATAAAGCAAGATGTTAAGGACTATTATAAAAACAAGGTAAGGTCTTCTCTTGTATAAAGAAGCCCTCTACTCTATTAATTCAGTTATATTTAAAGCAAAATAGTTTGAGCATAACTAAAATATGTTTTAAAGGGCATGGTTTTGGTGTCAGTACACCATAGTAGAAATGCATGAAGAGTGCAAGTGTCTTGATTTGCATGCTAAATATATAGCATGTAAAGTAATAGGAAGCTCTTTGGAGAAACGTCCAATTACGTTCCACTCGTCAAAACATTGCCTTCCCCTTACTGCTTACTGTAGTCAGTAAACGTGGATAAAGTATAACACGTGCTTTGGATTTGGTTTTTTTTTTCGTCACCACATCAACTTCAGTGATCTAGACGTTGTACACCTTAGCTTAACCCTTTCGATGCTCATGACGGAACCGTTCCGTCATGACTACACCCATTTACATTTGGGCCCAGCACCGGGGGTAAATCTGCACAGCATGTATGAGGTTAAGGAAGTGAAAGCTTAATTTCTTTAGGTGTTCCTCCAATTTGTTTTATCTAAAAGGTAGGCCTCATTAACAAGGATTGGCACAACTCCCTGAGTAGGTGCAGTAATCAAATAAACAGTTATTCAAGACACAGTGCAATAATATGTCTTAAAACATATTTCCTCATAATTTTGTGTGTACCATTTTTAGGTTTGGCACAACCAAAACTAACACAACTAAGATAATATGATATCAAAATATAGTGTACTTTGGGTCAGCCTCAAGCTCAGCAACCTCCAGACAGTGGCTTGAGGTACTACTATTCACCGAATTCTGTTTAGTCCATTTTTTCAGTGATCGAATATGACCCGGACCCTAACATAGCTGTCTTTGCGTTCTGAAAGACAATTCAAGTACTAAATGAGTATTTCTCAGGTAGCACCCATCTGTGCTGCCTCAAATGTGTGCACCTTCGCTATGCTGTGCAGCTTTTAGCCCCTTATTCCCAGAAATCTGCCTTTATTGTTACCTAAACCAGGATGGCAGCCTATGTGAAACAGACAGGAACTGGGAGTGATCACGTATCTTGGTGCACAGGTTTTCGTAGATTTCTGTCCTAGTCCATCACCACCCTCTTTTGTACCGCTTTTGGCCACCATAAGTGTGGCAGGGTATGCTCAGACGCGAGTCACTTTGCCACTGGATTCAAGCAAGCCGGGCTGAAGACGGCTGGAATGCCAGAAACCGGTCCTCGGAAGCTTGTTTCCGGACCAGGGAAGACATGGCTTGGCAGTTCGGGCTGGACTGTTCCCATGAGGCACAGGGTCAGACTGATTTGCATATAGCCATGTCTGAACTGGGGTGGCAGAGTGGGCTAAAGAACGGTGATGGATTAAACCCAGATCTTTTGACTGGGTGTGTGTTTGATTGATTCAGATGCTCCGTCCATCACCACCCTCTTTTGTACCGCTTTTGGCCGCCATAAGTGTGGCAGGGTATGCTCAGACGTGAGTCCCTTGCTCACTTTGCCACTGGATTCAAGCAAGCCGGGCTGAAGACGGCTGGAATGCCAGAAACCGGTCCTCAGAAGCTTGTTTCCGGTCCAGGGAAGACATGGCTTGGCAGTTCGGGCTGGACTGTTCCCATGAGGCACAGGGTCAGACTGATTTGCATATAGCCATGTCTGAACTGGGGTGGCAGAGTGGGCTAAAGAACGGTGATGGATTAAACCCAGATCTTTTGACTGGGTGTGAGTGTTTGATTGATTCAGTTGCTCCGTCCATCACCACCCTCTTTTGTACCGCTTTTGGCCGCCATAAGTGTGGCAGGGTATGCTCAGACGTGAGTCCCTTGCTCACTTTGCCACCGGATTCAAGCAAGCCGGGCTGAAGACGTCTGGAATGCCAGAAACCGGTCCTCTGAAGCTTGTTTCCGGTCCAGGGAAGACATGGCTTGGCAGTTCGGGCTGGACTGTTCCCATGAGGCACAGGGTCAGACTGATTTGCATATAGCCATGTCTGAACTGGGGTGGCAGAGTGGGCTAAAGAACGGTGATGGATTAAACCCAGATCTTTTGACTGGGTGTGAGTGTTTTGATTGATTCAGATGCTCCGTCCATCACCACCCTCTTTTGTACCGCTTTTGGCCGCCATAAGTGTGGCAGGGTATGCTCAGACGTGAGTCCCTTGCTCACTTTGCCACTAGATTCAAGCAAGCCGGGCTGAAGACGGCTGGAATGCCAGAAACCGGTCCTCGGAAGCTTGTTTCCGGTCCAGGGAAGACATGGCTTGGCAGTTCGGGCTGGACTGTTCCCATGAGGCACAGGGTCAGACTGATTTGCATATAGCCATGTCTGAACTGGGGTGGCAGAGTGGGCTAAAGAACGGTGATGGATTAAACCCAGATCTTTTGACTTGGTGTGAGTGTTTGATTGATTCAGATGCTCCATCCATCACCACCCTCTTTTGTACCGCTAGTTCTTTATCTGGCAAAGCTGCGCATGGCTCTGCTTTGTGCATACCTCAGATCCATTGGTTATATATATGTATTTATACATGTTTATATGTGGCAACCACAGATAGTATTATGTTGATGAGGGTGTGGCGGCTCTCCTGATGCTGCTGGATCTTTCAGCAGGCTTTGACATGGTCTTACACGTGCGCCTGGTGCAGCATCTTCATCAGGTATGTGTCAGTGGGAACGTCCTTAATCTCTACCATTCCTTCCTCAACAACAGAATGCAGGTTGTCAGCTGTGGTGGCTTTAAAGCTAAGGCTTTAAGTCTTCCTTGGGGGTCCCTCAGATGTCCTCGTTGAGGTCCACTCTTTTCAATCTGTAGATCTACCCTCTCGCTGATCTGATGCACTCCTGCAGTTTTAAAGTACTTGTATATACTGACGATACTCAGATTATTGTAGCCATCTCTGGCAACTTGTCCTTAGTAGCTGAAAATTTTAATTCCTGCATGACCAAGATTAACATCTGGATGAAAGAAACTTTTCTTGAACTGACTGTGGAAAAAACGGTGGTGCAGGTGTTTGGTGACCAAGAATCCATTTGGTATTGCTGGCGGTGGCTAAAGGATTGTGGCCCTCTACCCACTCCTGTTAACGGGGCTATAAATATTGGGGTTGGAGGAAAGTGCCCCTTTTTGCATGGTTTTCCTCTAACTTTTTACCAGGTACCTGATGGCTACTTGACTGAGTGTGTGCTGGGACCCTGCTAACCAGCCCCCAGCACCGGTGTTCTTTCCCAAAAATTGTACCTTTGTTTCTACAATTGACCCAACTCTGGACCACATTTAAGTCCCTTGTAAACGGTACCCCTGGGCCATGCGACTAAAGAGGGCCTCTTAGGGCTGCAGCATGTATTATGCCACCATCAGAGTCCCCTCGCCTTATCACCCACATGCTGCCAGTGCAGGCTGCATGTTTTGGCACAGACCAAACTGGAGAATCGACATGGCACACATCCCTGTGTGCCGTGCCCACCAACACTGCCTGTGACATTGGTAAGTCGCCCCTCTAGCAAGCCTTACAGCCCTAAGTCAGAGTGCACCATACCCCAGGTGAGGGCATAACTGCATGAGCATTATGACCCTTACTGCCTGTGCCATTCACAGACATTGTAAGTGCAGTGAAACCATTATGAGTACAAACTCTACAGCTCTATGATGGCTTTACTGAAAACAGGTAAGTTTGGTACCAAACCTGTCAGCATAATAACCACATACTGATGCTATTGTTGGATGTATGATAAAATGCACTCAGAGGGCATTTTAAAGATGCCCGCTACTTCTAGTGTATAGGCTGACTGGTCCCTGCCAGCCAGCCACCACCAGACAAGTTTCTGACCTCATCAGTTAAGGTTCTTTGTACACTCGGAGGTCAGGAACAAAGCCTGTTCTAGGTGGAGGTGCTTCACACATCCCCCTGGCAGGAACAGCAACACTTGGGGGTTAGCCTCAAAGGCTCCCACCTTGTGATACCCACTCCCTTGTCAATGCCCTACTTTTGGCAGCAGGACAGGCAGGAAAGGTAATAAGCCGAGTAGGAGTGTCCACTTCAGCCTGGCACACCCTTCGCATCGCCAGGAGCTGAGTTGAACCCCTCGCTTAAAAATTCTCCATCTTTAATTGGAGAACTAGTCACAATAGGAACAGGGATGTGCCCCTCTTCTCAAAGGATGTAACCACCTTAGGGGTCAGTAGCCATTGTCTACTGCCTCCCGACCCGAGGAATGCCTTTAAATTTAGTATTTAAGGGCTCCCGGGAACCTTGTTCCACAGATTTGACAGCCAAAGAAGAAGACTGACCAGGACCGCTGCTAGACCAGGAACTGAACCGCTCCAGACTGAACCTCGCCAGAACCCTGCCGCATGCATCCGCTTTGACAATGGACCGGCTGTCCTTCCAGAAACCCTGCCAGGCCTCCAAGAACCCTCAGAGATCGGGCAACCTACGGCAAAGTGAAAAGACACTCCCTCTGAACTAGAGGCTCTAGTCCCTGGTATCCACCGGTACAAGACCTACAAGAACCATCGCAGGGACCACCAATACTTGTGTTGACGCAACTCCTGCTACAGGAGAACTCCAAGAACTGCCGCAGTTGAGGATCGACACTCCTGTTGATGCGACTGAGACCCTAGACCTCCAAGGCTGCAATGGTAGAGTACCAGCACTTGTGCCGACACAACTCTGCCCTGCCAGAAGAAAGCACCACTGCTGGACGACCTCCATGACCTTGAGGGATCCTCGCGGCCCCACAACTGCAGCTGTTCACAGCCCATGCCCAAAGGCCACACCCTCCTGCAAGTGGCCCTGTCAGCCTGGTTGACTGCGGCCACCCCAGGATGGTCCGGTGACAACGGAAACCCATCCGCCAGTGACCGTGACGGTACTAGTGTTGATCACCTGCTGAAACCTGTCCTGCTCATTGCCTGCCGCCGACTGCAAGGGTAAATATCATTGCCGGTATTGATCGCTTTGATACTGAATTCCACACCTTTCGAGTGGTCACAGCCTAATATGACCATCAACGTGCTCAGTCGTGGCCTGTATACAAAGTATCTTCTTGTAGACTAAAACGTGTTTCATGTATGTGTAAAATATTGATTGATACTATGCACACCTATTGCCAAGAATATTGGAAATATTGCATAATTGGAAAGTCTACTTGTCTGTAACTGAGTTCACTTGGTTTCTAAAATAAAAGTAACTACAGTAATATTTGTACAAACATTGGTCTGGAGTTAAGTCATTGAGTGTGTGTTTGTGGGCGTGGGAGTAGGGACGACCGTGACACCAAGTTGAGGGGTTAACGATGGCTTTATTTTTATCACCCTGGTAGGCTTAGACATTAACGTCTTTCTATTCCTAAGAGTCAGTCTTTCACGGGCAAACACGCTGGGGTCCGTGGCGATGGTCTGCTTTCTCCTTTCTTTGGTCGTAGAAGAGGTTGGGGTGGTTCTGCCTTCCCAGTGTCTCCGGAAGATGGACGGCTCTCTGTGGCCTCAGGCTCCGGTGCATGCAAGGGAACCAACAGAAAGGGAGCCGTTAGGGTTCAATCCTCAATGAGGTCGCACCAGGGGGGTCCGGGGGATGTGAGGGAAACCCAGTGTACAGTGCCTCTTAGCTCTACAGTGCTCTGCGTGCTCGTGAAGGAGAGGGGGGAAAATTAGGTAGAAGTAGGGGTGGGTAGGGGAGAGCGGAAGGGTAAGGAACACAACACAGGGTAGGTACGAACAGGGGCTGTACACGATCTACACGCTCTCACTTCGCCTGCCCAGCCAAGCCGCCCAACGCCGCCGTACCTGTGACAGCCACACTCCTCCCTCGGGAGCGTGGCACGGCGGTCCGCAGGGTCGTTGGCCTCCTGGCTTCTCTCCGTCTTTTCCGCGTTGGTCGTCCGGGCTGGTCTTCTTCACGCTCTTCTCCTCGCTGCCTCCGTCCTCCGTTCCGCTCGCTTCCGCCTTTCTCTCCTCCTCCTCCAGGGTGCTTGCACACCCGACAAACAGGACTTCCCGGCTTTTCTCCAATCCCGTCGCTCTCACGTCACTCGGGGGCGGGTCCTCCTTATCCTCTGAGTACGCCCAGTTAAAGGAGCCGCTGATGTGGTCTTCTTCTTCCGGATCGCTCCGTCCTTCGTTCCACTGACCTGGCTGAAAAGAAGGAGTCGGTGGGTGATCAGCATTGCGAGGGTCCCACCAATCATGTATGGTAGGCGCCCCCACCTCGTTACACTCCTCCCCCCCTGGATTCTCCCGTTTGGGGGGAATCGGCATCCGGGAAAGGAAGTCTGCGTTCCCATTGTCCCTTCCTTTCCTGTGTACCACGGTGAATGAGAACGGTTGTAGGAACAGAAACCACCTTAGGAATCTTGCGTTTTGCGACCTGTTCTTCTGCATCCATTGCAGGGGGGCATGATCTGAGAAGAGAACGAAGGCCTTGCCCTCCAAGTAGTATCTCAGTTTGTAAACTGCCCAGCGAATGGCCAGGCACTCCTTTTCCACCGTGGGATATTTATGTTCCCTTGGGTGTAGTTTCCGACTCACAAACAGTATGGGATGTTCCACACCATCCTCACCTTCCTGGGACAACACCGCACCAATACCGCTGTCTGATGCATCAGTGGCAAGGGAAAATGTTTTTTCGAAGTTCGGGGGTATGAGGACCGGACTTGTAGTCATTGCAGTCTTTAGTGCCTGAAAGGCGGTTTGGGCCTTTTCGGTGGGAGGCATCGGCAGGGAGTTTTTGACGTTTTTCTGGAGTAGGTCGGTCAGTGGACTGGACAGGGCAGCAAAGTCTTTAACGAAGCGTCTATAATACCCTATTAGGCCTAGAAACGCTCTTAGTTCCCTTTTTGTAGATGGGAAGGGTGTCTGTGTGATTGCTTTGATTTTCTCCTCTTGTGGGGCTATCACTCCTTCCCCAAGCATGAACCCCAGGTATTTCACTTTGGGGAACGCAGCTCTAGATTTTCTTGCGTTCACGTGCAACCCTGCTTCCTGTAGAGCCTTCAGAACACTGGCCAGGTGTCCTAGGTGTTCCTCCCATGTAGTACTAAAAACGACTATATCATCCAGATATACGGAACTATATCGGACATGGGGAGCTAACACCTTGTTCATGAGCCTTTGAAAGGTGGCAGGGGCACCGTGCAGTCCAAAAGGAAGTACATTAAATTCAAAGAGTCCATCCTCTGTTGCGAAGGCGGTTTTGTGCCTGTCCTCCTCCCTCAATGGGACTTGCCAATAACCCTTGGTAAGGTCAAGGGTAGTGATGAAACGAGCCTCCCCTATTCGTTCGATCAATTCGTCCACCCTGGGTATGGGGAACGCATCGAAGGACGAGATCGCATTCAAAGTACGGAAGTCCATACAAAACGGGTGGACCCGTCAGGTTTCGGGACCATGAATATGGGAGAAGCCCAGTTGCTCCTGGAAGGTCTTATCACCCCCAGGTTTAGCATGTCCTGTACCTCCCTCCTCACATCAGCCCTTTTTGCAGCCGGTATGCGGTATGCCCTCTGTTTGACTACCTGTCCTTCCTTGGTTTTGATCCGGTGCTCTGCTAAATGTGTACATCCCGGGGTGTCCGAGAATATTGCAGAAAAAGGGTTCAGTGTTTTGAACAGTTCCTTTCTTTCTGTATCCTTCAGCTCGGTGTTTACCGGGAGATCCCCCAAGGTGGTGGTTGGGACGCTGGATGGTAACACCAGATGTGCGGTTCGAGGAGGTGGTCCTAGCCACCGTTTGAGGTGATTGATGTGGAAAGTTTGCCTCCGAGTGGGAGACATTTGTAGCTGGTAGGTCGTTTTCCCATAGGTGTCTAGAACTTTGTAGGGACCCTTCCATTCACTTTTAAACTTTTGGGTTGAAGAAGGAAGGAGTACAAGGGCCCAGTCCCCTACTGCTAGGGTTCTCCACTTCTTGCCCTTGTCGTAATACTGCTTCTGGACACGTTGGGTCTTTTCTAGGTTCGAATACGCTAAGTCTCTGAGCTTCCCCAGTCTGGACCTCAGTTGTTGAGTGTACTCCAGTAGACTCCTTTGTTCCGCCGCCTCCTCCCTCTCCCAGGCTTCTCTTGTGATTTCAAGGAGGGATCTTGGTTGCCGTCCATAGAGGAGCTCAAAAGGTGAAAACCCTAGACTGCTCTGTACTTGGGCTCTCACGACATACAGGGCTAGGGGCAACATCTTATCCCAATCCTTGTTTTCTGCGCTCAACAATTTTTTTAGAGTGGTTTTTAGCGTCCTATTGTACCTCTCAACGAGGCCGTCCGTTTGGGGATGGTAGGCGGACGTTCTGATGTGGTGGAGGTCCAGCAACTTGCACACCTCCCCCATCATCCGAGAAACAAATGGGGTTCCCTGATCCGTTAGGATCTCTCGTGGAAACCCCACCCGGGAAAAAAGCTCTACGAGTTTTTCCGCTAGCTACGTTCTTTGTGGTCGGTGCACTGAGAGCAAAGGCCTCAGGGAACCGTGTATTGTAATCCACCACCACTAGAGCGTATGTATGCCCTCTGGTGGTCCGGGGTAATGGACCGATGAGATCCATCCCTACTCTATCCCATGGGTTGCCGATAATCGGTAGAGGTTGTAGGGGAACTGCTGGGGGTCGTGTCAAGTTCTTTTTCTGACATACTTCGCATTGCCTGCAGTACGTCTCCGCCTCCTTGTATATCCCAGGCCAGAAGAATAAGCGTACTATGTTCTGGGTTGTTTTCTCTGCCCCACTGTGTCCGGCAGTAAGGTGAGTGTGGGCGTAAAACAGGATCTGTTCCCTGAATTCTTTTGGTACGACTAGCTGGGATGGATCGCCCGCTTTCCCTTCTCGGTACAATAAGTCATTCACTATCCTGAACCTGGGGAACCCCTGGGTAGGTGTACTTTGTGCGACATGAGCCGCTTCCCACGCATTCAGTAGGGTAGGGTCGTTGGATTGAGCGAACTTAAAACCCCTATCTAAAACCCACGGTTCGACCGACAGGTAGGCTTCTGCCGGGTGGTCTTTAAGTTCCCGTTTGAAAAGGGACAGAAAATCAGGGTTATCCACTCCCAATATGAGTTCTTCGGGCAAGGTCTCCACCACCCCCACCTTCACCAAACAGGGCTCTCCACCGATCGGGTGTATGGTTATGCTGGCCAGAGGATATGTCTTGACGTCACCGTGTACGCATCTAATGTGCACGGTGTCATTCCGGCCTATCTGGTCAGGAAGTAACAGCTTCCCCTGTATTACTGATTGCCTACACCCTGAATCTAGGAGGGCCTTTACTGGTTTGTGATTTATCCGTACCTGTACGTAAAATGAAGGACCCATTTCGGCTGAGTACATCACGGCTTTAGGTATGTAGCCGACCTCCATAGGTTCCTCGGTGTTTCTTCGATGGGAGCACATTCGGGCTATATGTCCCCACTCTCCGCACTCATAGCATTGGGGTCCTCTCATTGGGGAAGGTCCTTCTTGTCGATATTGCCGGAGTTTAGGAGGTTCGGGGACTGGTTTCTTTTTCTCCGGTTTGGCAGTATTCGGGATCGGCTTGCCGCTCTTGTCCATATCCCATGTAAAAGACCTGGGAGCTGCCCTATTGTAATTGGAGGCCATCTCAATGGCTTGTGCGGCCGTTAGTCCCGGATGCTGTCTAAGCCATCTTTGTGTGCCATATGGCAGTACCTCCATGAACTGTTCGAGGATAACGCTGGTCATTATCTCTTCCTTGGTATGGATGTCAGGTCTCAGCCATTTCTCTGCCGCCATCTTCACCCTCAGGTACATGGTTTTGGGGTTCTCGCCAGTGATTCCTTTCTCTTTTCGGAAACGGAGTCTGTATGCCTCCGCATCCATGCCTAGATGGTCTAAAATCACTGCCTTGATATCGACATATGAGGATGTACCGGAATGGTTGGCCACTTGATATGCGGCCTGGGCTTCTCCTGTCAACAAGGGAGCCAGGAAGAACGGCCATTTATCCTCAGGCCACCCACATGCCCTCGCCGCCCTCTCGAAGTTTAGTAGAAATGCGTCCGGATCTTCCCCTGTCACATATTTCTGCAGGGCCACTCCCGAGGGGTGTTGTCCTCCTAGTCGGGGTACCGCTGCACTTGGGGCCTGTACTACTTTATGGAGATTGTCCATCTGTTGTGTCATGGACGTTCTGAACAACTCTCTGTCGGCATCCGCTGTGTTGATTTGCTGACCTATTGCCCATTCCAGCTTTTGTTGCCCGTCTATGAGGGTCTGGATCACTTGTTCCATTGCCATGGTCGGTTCTGTGGAGGTAGATCCCACTTCTGACACCAGTGTGGGCGTGGGAGTAGGGACGACCGTGACACCAAGTTGAGGGGTTAACGATGGCTTTATTTTTATCACCCTGGTAGGCTTAGACATTAACGTCTTTCTATTCCTAAGAGTCAGTCTTTCACGGGCAAACACGCTGGGGTCCGTGGCGATGGTCTGCTTTCTCCTTTCTTTGGTCGTAGAAGAGGTTGGGGTGGTTCTGCCTTCCCAGTGTCTCCGGAAGATGGACGGCTCTCCGTGGCCTCAGGCTCCGGTGCATGCAAGGGAACCAACAGAAAGGGAGCCGTTAGGGTTCAATCCTCAATGAGGTCGCACCAGGGGGGTCCGGGGGATGTGAGGGAAACCCAGTGTACAGTGCCTCTTAGCTCTACAGTGCTCTGCGTGCTCGTGAAGGGGAGGGGGGAAAATTAGGTAGAAGTAGGGGTGGGTAGGGGAGAGCGGAAGGGTAAGGAACACAACACAGGGTAGGTACGAACAGGGGCTGTACACGATCTACACGCTCTCACTTCGCCTGCCCAGCCAAGCCGCCCAACGCCGCCGTACCTGTGACAGCCACACTCCTCCCTCGGGAGCGTGGCACGGCGGTCCGCAGGGTTGTTGGCCTCCTGGCTTCTCTCCGTCTTTTCCGCGTTGGTCGTCCGGGCTGGTCTTCTTCACGCTCTTCTCCTCGCTGCCTCCGTCCTCCGTTCCGCTCGCTTCCGCCTTTCTCTCCTCCTCCTCCGGGGTGCTTGCACACCCGACAAACAGGACTTCCCGGCTTTTCTCCAATCCCGTCGCTCTCACGTCACTCGGGGGCGGGTCCTCCTTATCCTCTGAGTACGCCCAGTTAAAGGAGCCGCTGATGTGGTCTTCTTCTTCCGGATCGCTCCGTCCTTCGTTCCACTGACCTGGCTGAAAAGAAGGAGTCGGTGGGTGATCAGCATTGCGAGGGTCCCACCAATCATGTATGGTAGGCGCCCCCACCTCGTTACAGTGTTCCTGCCTTGTATGGGTATGTACAACAAATGCATTCACATTACTCTCTGATAAGCCTAACTGGCAGACCACACTACCACAAATGGAGCCCTTGGTATTATCTTCTTAAACCTCTGCCATACCTTTGGGGACTCACTGGTCTCTGTGCACACCATACCTCTTTTTGGTATAGTATATACAGAGCTTCCTACTGGGATTATCTTTGATACCTCCTAGAATTTCGAGTTACAGTTGTACCATGAGTACCTGCTTCTACATAAGTTGGACACTCAGGAAAATCTCTTCATTCATTCCCGGTGAACTGCGTCATTTTGTAGTCATTAGTTTAGTATCTTCCACACTTTATTATAGCAATGCGTTTTATTTGAACATTAACGCCTCTTCTTTGAATAAGTTGCAAGTGCTTCAAAACATGACTGCGTGCCTTATTCTTAACACCTCCAAATGACTGTCTGTTAGAGACAGTATTAGAGTGCTGCTTTGTCTCCGAGTTAGGAAGCGCATTGTTGTCACAGCTTTTTGCCTAGTCATCCTAGATCTCCATCACAAAGGGACTTAACACCTTGGCACCCTCTTCAACTGGTACATTCCACGAAGGTCCCTCGGAGCCTTCTCCAGTACGGAAGTTAGATGCGGCGGCCGGTTCAATTCTGGGGCTGCTGCTAAGTTATGGAACTTTGTCCTCAACCACATTGCTAGATTTCTGTCCTTTGTCTTGTTTAAAAATTCTTTGAAAGCCTGGCTTTTTTCATCTTAGGCTCTATGGCTTTTCTGTGCTTAATGAGCTCTGTTTTCCGGCAAAGCGCTTAGATACCCTAGGGTGTAATGCGCTCTATAAATTCATTGTTCATTTCATGTCATTTATATATATATTCATATCGTAAGGGCTATGGGTGGCTCATGTTGTGTTTGGCAGCTTCCTTCTTGTCAATCCCCAACAACTACTGCTCCCACATTGGAAGAGCTGACATGTGGCCCCATGCCACTTGTCACGCCATCATTTTGCATGCTTTGGCTTCGGAAGCTTGTTTCCGGTCCAGGGAAGGCATGGCTTGACAGTTCGGGCTGGACTGTTCCCATGAGGCACAGGGTCAGACTGATTTGCATATGGCCATGTCTGAACTGGGGTGGTGTGGAGTGCAAAAAAACGATGGATTTAGGCCCAGATCTCTGTACTGGGGTGAATGTATGACATTGTTCTGCATTCTGTCCATCAACTGTGGTTTTTGCATTTGTCACCCCGAGTGGGATGGGTATGCTCAGACGTGAGTCCCATGCACTCCACGCCACTGGATTCTAGCAAGCTGGGCTGAAGACGGCTGGAATTCCAGAAACCGGTCCTCTGAAGCTTGTTTCCGGTCCAGGGAAGGCATGGCTTGGCAGTTCGGGCTGGACTGTTCCCATGAGGCACAGGGTCAGACTGATTTGCATATGGCCATGTCTGAACTGGGGTGGTGTGGAGTGCAAAAAAAGATGGATTTAGGCCCAGATCTCTGTACTGGGGTGAATGTATGACATTGTTCTGCATTCTGTCCATCAACTGTGGTTTTTGCATTTGTCACCCCGAGTTGGATGGGTATGCTCAGACGTGAGTCTCATGCACTCCACACCATTGGATTCAAGCAAGCCGGGCTGAAGACGGCTGGAATGACAGAAACCGGTCCTCGGAAGCTTGTTTCCGATCCAGGAAAGGCATGGCTTGGCAGTTCGGGCTGGACTGTTCCCATGAGGCACAGGGTCAGACTGATTTGCATATGGCCATGTCTGAACTGGGGTGGTGTGGACTGCAAAAAAACGATGGATTTAGGCCCAGATCTCTGTACTGGGGTGAATGTATGACATTGTTCTGCATTCTGTCCATCAACTGTGGTTTTTGCATTTGTCACCCCGAGTGGGATAGGTATGCTCAGACGTGAGTCCCATGCACTCCACACCACTGGATTCAAGCAAGCCGGGCTGAAGACGGATGGAATGCCAGAAACCGGTCCTCGGAAGCATGTTTCCGGTCCAGGGAAGGCATGGCTTGGCAGTTCGGGCTGGACTGTTCCCATGAGGCACAGGGCCAAACTGATTTGCATATGGCCATGTCTGAACTGGGGTGGTGTGGAGTGCAAAAAAACGATGGATTTAGGCCCAGATCTCTGTACTGGGGTGAATGTATGACATTGTTGAATCTCTTTCTTTTAAAAACTTTGTTGTGTGATACTCTGCTTTTTAACAACACCTCCCTGTGCACTTAAACAGCGCTCCTAGCGCTGCAACGAACGCTACCTGTCGCCATCACTGAGGGCGAGGCGCCACGGCGGACACGCCCACCTCAGCTGGCCACGCCCCCCCCCTGACACTATAAAGTGCGCGCAGCTGGAAAGCGCGACACTTTAATTCGGGAGTCTCCTGAGGCGGAAGCCGGGAGTGAATCTCTTTCTTTTAAAAACTTTGTTGTGTGATACTCTGCTTTTTAACAGCACCTCCCTGTGCACTTAAACAGCGCTCCTAGCGCTGCAACGAACGCTACCTGTCGCCATCACTGAGGGCGAGGCGCCACGGCGGACACGCCCACCTCAGCTGGCCACGCCCCCCCCTGACACTATAAAGTGCGCGCAGCTGGAAAGCGCAACACTTTAATTCGGGAGTCTCCTGAGGCGGAAGCCGGGAGTGAATCTCTTTCTTTTAAAAACTTTGTTGTGTGATACTCTGCTTTTTAACAACACCTCCCTGTGCACTTAAACAGCGCTCCTAGCGCTGCAACGAACGCTACCTGTCGCCATCACTGAGGGCGAGGCGCCACGGCGGACACGCCCACCTCAGCTGGCCACGCCCCCCCCTGACACTATAAAGTGCGCGCAGCTGGAAAGCGCGACACTTTAATTCGGGAGTCTCCTGAGGCGGAAGCCGGGAGTGAATCTCTTTCTTTTAAAAACTTTGTTGTGTGATACTCTGCTTTTTAACAACACCTCCCTGTGCACTTAAACAGCGCTCCTAGCGCTGCAACGAACGCTACCTGTCGCCATCACTGAGGGCGAGGCGCCACGGCGGACACGCCCACCTCAGCTGGCCACACCCCCATGTTTCCTCCCACACGGACATAAAAGATGTGTCTCGCCAGGAAGCGCAGCGGACGGGCGCAGCGGGCGCGCCGTCAGCGCGCCGAAGGCGCGCCAAAGGCAAGCCCGTCTGGGCCCGTCCGGGCCTGGACCGGGCCCAGGGCCAGTCCCCCTGCCTTTTCCACTAGCCCTGCCCGCATCTGCTGGACTACTGCCCAACTTCACTCACTCAATACGTGCCTATGCCCGACCAGCCCTCGCTGCACCCCTAATCACCTGGAAACTGCTCATTACCACTGCTCACAATGCAACTTCTCTCTCCCGCCCTGCCAACCTCCACAGCTATCCTCCTCTAATCAGTACACCTTGCGTGCAGGGTTGGTTAATTGCCGATCTCTTCCCCGTCACGCCAATGACATCTGGATGTCCATCTCGTCTGATGAATGGGATATTCTCTTTCTAACCGAGTCTTGGATCACAGACTCTTCCTCGCCGGATATCTATCTGGCTATCCCCCCAGGTTATGACATCAAATGCCTGAATCGGGCTGGAGGTAAGTCTGGAGGCGGTCTAGCCGTCATATTCAAATCCTCTTTCCAGCTGACTTTCACTAAACTTGCTGATATAGGTACAATCGAAGCCATGTACTTCTCTGTCTCTGACTCTGCGTCAGTGATCTTGGCTGGCACACTAGTTTATTATCCCCCCCCCCGTCACCGCCCCTTCCCTCACTGCCCTTGTCCACCTAGTGGCTGACCTATCTATTAAACACCAAAACTTCATTGTCCTGGGCGATTTTAACCTCCACATAGACAACCCGCTATGTGCTAAGGCTACCAACCTGGTAGATACCATGGAGAGCCTCAATCTCAAACAACTGGTTGCAGGTCCCACTCATGTGGCAGGCCACACTCTGGACCTTATATTCGCTAATTTTTCGCTCATCACTGTCTTTCAGCCTTTCCCTCTTACCTGGACTGATCACTACCTCATTCCATTCTCTCTCACCCAGGGACGCAAATCTGCCCCAATGGCCCCTAGGAAGGAACTGGGAAGAAAGTGGCACAAGGTTACTTGCGCTACCCTGGACCCAATATTCCACTATCAGTCGGAGTACCTCTCCCCGGACATCGATGAAAATGTTTCTAGGTTGAGTTCCACTCTCCTTAAAGCGGTTGATTCTATTGCCCCCCAGACAACCATCTCCTCCACTAGGTCGCGACCCTCTGCTCCCTGGTTCTCCACCCCCCTTCGGGAGGAGAAAAGCAGATGTAAGGTTCTCGAACGCAAGTGGAGACTTAACTACGACCTTGAAGCCAAACATATTTACAGAACGGCCCTAAAACAATTCCTTAAACTCAAAAAAAGCGCGATGAAAGACCACTTTGCCGCTCAAATTAATAAAGCTAAAAATTCATCAAAAACGCTCTTTAGCATCGTTAAAGACTTTATTAACCCTCCGGCTAGGGCCCCCCAGAACACCGCTAGTCAGGCTCTTTGCGAGGGACTTTCAGATTTCTTTCTGGAAAAGATCAATAAACTCTGTGTCTCCTTCCCCACAGAGTTTGTCACCCAGTCCTCTTTCACTAGTCACCCAGAGTCTCCGTCCTTCCATTCATTCAACAAACTCAACCAGGACGAGGCTATCAGACTACTCATTTGCTGTAAATCCGGTGCCCCCTCTGATCCGGTCCCCGCTAAAATCATGGGAGAACTGGCGCCTTCACTTGCTTGCCCTTTCCTTTCCGTCTGGAATGCCTCCCTTCACCATGGCTTCTTCCCTACCACCTGGAAGGAGGCATTGGTGATCCCCATTTTGAAAAAGGCAGACGCAGACCCCGCTGTCTTTACCAACTACCGTCCCATTTCCCTTCTTCCTAAACCCGCCAAGGTCCTGGAAAAAGCCGTACAGCTCCAACTTACGGAATATTTAGAAGATCATTCTCTGCTACATGGATCCCAATCCGGTTTCAGAGCCGGATTCAGCACGGAGACGGCCCTGCTGGAAGTATCTGAAACCATCCGAGAATGCGTGGACAGGGGCGAGGAGGCCATGTTGGTTCTCCTCGACCTGTCCGCAGCATTCGACACGGTCTCTCACCCCATCCTCCTTAATCGACTTAAGCAGATAGGCATCGGTGGCACTGCCCTCAGCTGGATCGAGTCCTTTCTCTCATCCAGAAGTCAAAGGGTACTGTTACGTCCTTTTAAGTCAGAGAAAAAACCTCTGTCATGTGGGGTGCCGCAGGGCTCCGCCCTCAGCCCCCTGTTCTTCAACGTCTATCTGGCCCCCTTGGCTGACGTTGTGGAGTCCTACGGAGTCAGGGTGGTCTCTTACGCTGACGACACACAGTTGGTGTTCTCCTTTAGGGACCACTCGGACTCCGCATTCCTCAATTTCCGCCAATGCCTCAATAACATCAGTGGCTGGATGACTGCGAACCACCTTAGATTGAATGCAGATAAAACTGAGGTTCTGTTTTTCAATCAGAAAACCTCTATCCCCTCTTCTTGGTGGTGGCCCACGGCGCTTGATCCTGCCCCGTCCCCTGTCCACTCGGCGCGGAATCTTGGCTTCCAATTTGATGACTCCCTGTCATGCAAAACCCAGATTAATAAAGTTACTTCCGCCTGCTTTATGAAACTACGCATGATAAGAAAGATTCTACCCTATCTTCCCCTGGATTCCCGCCGCACAGTCACCCAGGCCCTCATCACGTCCCACTTGGATTATGCCAATAGTCTCTATGCAGGGGCTCCCCAGTACCTGATAGGCCGGCTGCAGATTGTCCAGAATGCTGCAGCCAGACTGATCGGTAATATCCCGTACCGTCAATCTGTTTCTGCTTACCGGAGGGAACTCCACTGGCTCCCAGTGGCTAGCCGTATTCAATTCAAGGTCCTCACCCTTACCTATCGAGCCGTCAACAACTACGGACCTACTTATTTAAAAAAACGGGTCTCAATATCCTGCTCCACCAGATCCCTGAGATCCAATGACCTCCGCCTCCTGATCTCGCCCCGGTTCAGATTGTCTAGAACCGGTGGCAGAGGTTTCAGTGTCATTGCTGCCAGACTGTGGAACTCCCTCCCACTTGAGCTGAGGTTCTGTCCTTCCGAAACAATCTTCCGAGCCAAACTTAAAACCTGGCTCTTCTCCGGACTCTAGTCTCTCCACTATTCCTTTTCTTCTCTCCCCCTCTCCCTTGGCAAACCCTGGATTTTAGCGCCGGGACACCCCTTCGGGGGTAGCTGCGCGCTCTACAAACTACATAAAATAAATAAATAAAAATAAATTGTTCTGCATTCTGTCCATCAACTGTGTTTTTTGCATTTGTCACTCCGAGTGGGATGGGTAAGCTCAGACGTGAGTCCCATGCACTCCACACCACTGGATTCAAGCAAGCCGGGCTGAAGATGGCTGGAATGCCAGAAACCGGTCCTCAGAAGCTTGTTTCCAGTCCAGGGAAGGCATGGCTTGGCAGTTCGGGCTGGACTTTTCCCATGAGGCACAGGATCAGACTGATTTGCATATGGCATTGTCTAAACTGGGGTGGTGTGGAGTGCAAAAAAACTATGGATTTAGGCCCAGATCTCTGTACTGGGGTGAATGTATGACATTGTTCTGCATTCTGTCCATCAACTGTGGTTTTTGCACTTGTCACCCACTTAAGTAGCACATAAACATGTTGCAGGCCTGTCATTGCAGCCTGTGTGTGCAGTTGACCTGGCAAAATAAACCTTTTGCCAGGCCCAAACCTTTCCTTTTTACAATACGAGTAACGCAATGGGTAGGCCCTGGACAGCCCAGAGGGCAGGATGCAGTGTATTGAAAAGGTAGGACATGCACTTTTAAGTTTTACATATCCTGGTATTGAACAACTCTTAAATTAATTTTTCACTGCTGCAAGACCTACCTCTCCCATTTAATAACATTGGAATTACCTTATTACATTTTTTATCACGGGCTGGATTTTATCATGTAATTTCTACATAGGAACAGGGAATCTGTTTGTGTTTGGTGTCTCTAGAATCACAATTTAAAATCCTTACTTAAGATTAAATCGGATTTTAATTTGCAATTCTAAAAATGACACTTTTAGAAAGTTGTTGTAGTAACAAATGATGGCTCGAATGCTGAATAATTCAAACATTCATCCCCAGGGGTGATCCCCCGAAATTGCTCCCAGGATGCTTGTTTCTGGACCAGAGAGGACCCGTCTTGGCAGTTTGGGCTGGACTGTCCCCATGAGGAGCAGGGTCAAGACTGATTTGTATAAAGCTGTGTTCATACTGGGGTAGCGTAGTGCCCCAAAAGAATGATGGGTTTAACCCAGATCTCTTGATTGGGGTGAATATTTGATTGATATAGCATTCTGGTCATCACTTGTTGCCACTGCACTTTTCGCCCTAAGTGAAATGATTATGGTCAGACATGGGTCCCTTCTTGCTTGCTGTGCGACTGGATTCAAGCTAGCCTGGCTGATGAGGGGTAATTCCCTGAACCTGGTCCCAGGATGCTTGTTTCCAGTCCAGGAAGGGCCAGGCTTGGCAGTTCGGGCTGGATTGTTCCCATAAGAAGCAGGGTCAAGACCGATTTGCATATGGCTGGGTCCAAACTGAGGTGGCATAGGGAGCAAAAGAACAATGTCTCTTGGCTGGGGGTGAAAGTTTGATTGATTCAGCATTCTGGCCATCATTTGTTGGCTCAGCACTTTTAGAAAGTTGCCATTTTTTTGCCTTAGCCATTTGGTGCTTGCAGCCTGTCTCTGGGTCACATGACTGACCAGTGTGGTTTGCGTATTCCTCCTAGATAGCCACACATTATAGGGAGCTTAGTTGTGACTGAATGGGCCATCACTGGCAGGATAGGAAGGAGAAGCTGGGCCCTGCTCTGTGTACACTTGAATAAGCTGTGTCCTGTTGTCACACCAAGGGCTGCATAATCCCTGTAGTTATTCTGGAGCCTGGGCCAGGAAAGCAGGGCATCTGTGCACTTCAAATGCATGCCTCTAGAAACTTCTCCCCACTTCAAAGGACAATGGTGTTTACTACCACTCTGCTGGACTGCTACGATGAAGGAGCTATTGCCCTGCTTTGCTTACCTGCTGCTGCCTACTGTCCTCTTGTCTGGGGAGAAAGAACTGGACCTGCAACCTCATCTTAAACCTTGGACCCCAGAGTGACTCCAATGCCTAGTTTGCTGGCCTGCTGATCTGTGTCCCTGTGGCATAACATGCTCCCCAAACAGCTATGATGAGTTCCATGATACCCAAGTGGTGCGCCTCAGGTCCTGGGCAGTTGGTATGGCTCCTTAATCCAGCTTTACGGCTGTTCGCGACCGCACCCGGGCCCGATCGCACTGACACCGCACTGCTCTCACTGAAAATCATCGCAAGCTGCTGCCAGACCATTTCTTCACACTGCAGCACTGAACTCCCACGGGGAACCACCAACAAGGAGCCCCAGCCTGCCCATCCGCAATGCCTGGCCTGCTCTTCACGCATGCCAAAATCCTCCTGTGACACCCCCTTGCTCATCATGACCCTTTCCAATGTGGACGGGACTCTTGGCAAAAAACTTAGAAAGGTAAAACTTCAGCGGGACTAATCTGGGACTGTAGCTGACCCGTGCTTCATTGCCGGAAGCCTTTATTTTTGACTGTGACCTGGCCCAGTGCAACCACATAATCGCATTTGTCGCTTTATGCTTTTAGGTGCTATTTTCCCTTTATTCTTAAACAATTCATAACTCCGATTTTACTGATTGGATTTTTGTCGCTTTGGTCTTGTTTTATATTCTTAAATTTGGCTCTATTTTCTAACCTGATGTGGGATACTTTTGTGTGGTGTTTTCACTGTTTTACTATTTGAATTGTTGCACAAATACATTACACATTGCCTCTAAGTTATGCCTGACTGCTCTGTGTCAAGCTACCAGGGGTTTAAGCACAGGTTAATTTGGGGTTTGCTTATGCCTTACCCCGACAAGTCTTGTGGTTGCTGCTTGACCAGGGCTCACACTCCAGTCAACCATTAGCCCAATCTCTCACACTAGGGACTTCTAAGTAGGCTGTATATATTCCAATTATGCATATTGCTAATATTTTAGGGGTCAGAGCACATGCACTTGGCCTGGTTAGCAGAGTCCCTGTGCACAGAGTAAAAAAACAGCAAGACCGGTCCAGAAAATGGGAGTGATCATGTAAAAAGAGGCATTTTCCTACAACAAGGATCCCATGTCCCTTGTTTTATTTGATGAATTCCCAAAAATGCAACAATATGGCAAACAATTGTTTGTTCTCAAAACAATTATTATCCCTTATATCATCGATTTTTTAACAAGAGTCTACTCCCTTTTTATGGTTTCCATGTTTCTATAACTTGTGTAGTAGTACAGCACCACAATATTTTGATGAATTATAAATTATTTGCTTTATAATACTGAAGAAGTTACTGGCTGAAAATAATGCATGCTGTCAAAAAGAGATGTTTCTTAAGAAAACAGAACTGCGAGTTGTGCGCTCTACACAGATCCATCGAATTTCATAACCTAACATGCAGGGGTGTGGAATTTATTAAAATATCTACTTGTCTATGGGGCAGGTTGCTTCATAAATCTACTTGTCTTGTAACAAAATCCACTTGCCGCTTTGGTGCCATGTAGTGCAGTGAAAAATGATGGAAGCAATCTTGTTATTTAAGAGCTCTGATATAGCCTCCCTGATTATGCCAGGGCTCATACCATAGTAGTGTTTGAATAATTGCAATCCCCTTATGTTACCACATTTCCACAGATCTACATCCTGGTGCTGAAGATACTGGTAAGCAATAGTTCCCGGGTTAGAATGCCCTTTCCAGTCTGTGCAAACCTACTACATTGCATGTTTTAAGAGTTTTCAACTGTTCTCTAATCTTTTCCCATACTGAGAAATGTTGGAAATTTACTCCCGACAATGGCAGACGTAAGCCTTCTTCAAGAGTTGGGAAAAAAGTGGTTGGAGGGAAAGTCAACTAGAAAACACTCAAATTGTCGCATGAGCAATTCTACACATGTATATTTGCTTATGCTAAAATGCAGTTCACAAATATTTTCTAGGAGTACTATTTCTTATCCTACTTCAGTAAATTCTTGGGAATTCACAAAAGGTGTATAGTTGCACTTAATGCAAGGACATATACCATGGGTGCACTTCTGAGACTTTCTTTAATAATTGGGCCCTAATTTGGTCTGGCTTCGACCGTGACCTTTTCTGTCTCTCTGTATCAGCTGGCTTCACTGTGAGTGACAGCATTCTGCTGTTTCACAAAGAGCACATCGGTGTGCTTTTTGAGACCAAAAACTATTTTTGCTTTTACCAATGTTTGTTATAATGGTGAGGCCCGGCAGCTCCCACACCAATAAGGTTTTACAAAAACCATGCCAAAACAAGTCACACATTGACGAAACTAAAAAGCTGACCACCAATTTCAGACCTACTGGCTTTGCCAATGCTTATTTGTTTGTTTTCCATCACCTTATTGAAACTGGTTACACTGATGTACCATTATGAATATTTTTGGGAAGTACTAGCAAGCATCAACACGTTACTAAATGATGCAGCAAACAAATGATACCTACAATTTTACAGTAGTTTAGCAAAGTGTTTTTTTCCTGCTTTCATTTTTTTATGAACATTTTATTTTGAAAGCAAAGAATCTTCAATCTTGCTTTCAAGCTTCTGCAATTATTTGCATCAAATCAGAGCGCATTCTGGGAGCATTAAACATAGCCTCATATTGCTAAACTTTGAAAACGTGTGTACACATTTTTATACTAGAACCACGGTCCGTAGTGCAGTCGGAGCTTACAACATTTACTTAGAGAGCTCATCCTAATAATAAAGGCCTTCAACTAATGAACCATAAATACAAGTTTGAACAGCATTAATATACGGTCAAAAATATTACCTTAACTGCAGACCGTGCCCTTTTCTGGTCCATAATGTGGAATTGCAAGGTGGCAGCCAAAGGATTTGTGCTCCAGGGGTTTGGGCCTACATGTCTCAAGGACAAAATACACATGAAAACTTGTTGCCCTTGACTCCAGACAATATGTCGTGGCATCGGGCTTTAGGAATTCCACATCTCTGTAACATGATTACATTTTGATGCACTGTTGAAAAGGAAAAGGCATAATCACCCAGTTGTGGTTGTATATAAAGGGACTGCCATTTTTACCATCGGGTAGCTTAGACTGTGAATTAATCATGAACCAGGACACAACAGAAATGATGATCCTTGTGTCTTTTCCTTCAGCCAAAATGCCCTTCATATGTAAGGAATCCTTGTGACTTTGCTCTTGTCACCATTCCTGTTAGCTGCAGTATTGTAGAGCTGCTTGATCGGAGGCTGCCCTGAGATCTGAAAATCTTAAATTGCTTGAAAAGCTTCTTTCCTCAACTCATGCCAACCAGAAACATCACATTAATTCTCCCAAAAAACTTCAAAATCTCTCATATTCATATCATTCAGTAGACCCATTGCAACACCATATGTGATGGCCTCCCACAGACAGCACTACCGAGGCTGCAAATAATCCATAATAAAGATGCTATGTTACCATGTAGCGAGAGCATACACTTGGGTAACTAAACTGCTCCTGTTGAGGTAACCGTGCAATATAATCAATATATGTGTGCAACCACACCCCAGGGCTAGTGTCTCATATGCTCTGTGCATCCTTGCCATCAGATGCACTAAATAAAGTGTTGCTTTCCTCCAAGACCAACTTGTTGAAGGTTTTCAAATTCGGTGCTGTTAAAAACGTTATTTAAAGAATTATCACTTGAAAAAACTACCCACCCTTTGAAAAGCTAAAAACTAATCACTTCTGCTGAGTTTTCCCAACCGATTCCCCATAAATATGTGCCCAATGTGTACTTTGCTGAATTCATGTGTCCCCATTTGCTACTCCCCATTTGTGGCCATAGTAATCCTGTAACTTCCCAACCCCCTACCACAGGCCCTGCTGTTATATTACCTGGTTGTGGCATGAGTGGATGTCATACAAATAGTTGTGCAATATACTGCGTTGATAAAATAGCAACCAGGCCACGAGAATACCTGATATGCATGCATCGGTTTACAGCCATGTTATGTTGAGAGTTTGTCAATCCATGTTTCATATTCAACCTATCAATCAGAGGTTTGTATAGTGCAGCTACTCACCCGTGAGGGTCTCAAAGCGCAGAGGGGAGGGGGGGGGGGCTGCTGATCCACCTGGGTGCGGAGATTCAGGGCTTTAGGTCCTTCCTGAATTGTGTCAACAATCATTCCATTCAAACCTCACTGGCGCTGCCAGGGTAAAGGAAAATCAGAGCATTATTCTTTTACAGTAGTTAGCACATGGCCCTGCGAAATTTGGTGTGCAATTCGTGATTCACTGCACCCATTACTACTGGTGCCTCAGTGTTGCTGGAAAGTATGACAATGAAGTCATGCGCTGGATGCTGTGAGTCACCATGCACTGGCGTCATGAGCCCAGCGTCCTATACACTGATTGGAGAGACCAAACCTGGAAGACTGTGGATGTGCACAAAAAGATGCAGGCTGCTCCTGAACTATCATTTGTTCCGTGGAGATGGACATGGATATTCAACATGCCAGGAGGTACCTTTTGATATATTAAGTAACCCAATGGTTATCCTCTGTTACTTGCCAGCTCAAATAACATTTCAGTTAGACAATATAACAGCTGCATCGTCTTTATTTACAGCGTGTGGCTACAAGGCCCACCAATCTTTAATTCCCTGTGGGACATATTTGACCCTATATACGTGTATATGCCACTTTCAATGTTGCCACACATTAGTAGGCATGTGTGAGTGCGGTAAGCTAAGACATCATAAATCTATATACTTAAGGTGTGCAATGTTTACTGGAGGGTCTGCCTGTTTCTAAAAACCTGCCTTGGGGACCCTGTTTAATTGCCGAGTGCCTCAGCAGTAAACAATCCGTACTAATACAATGTGAGCCATGATATGCAAGGAGGAATGGCAGTGTGCATGGTATTGAGTGTGCTGTAATGATAAAACACTCGATAGTTTGATGAAGCATGTAAACACACCATTGATAGGTTAGAGGAAATTAATGGTCACACAACTGTTTATTAATTATTGCAGTGGGCAACCGTATCCAAAGCGCAACACACAGATGCACTCATGGTCATGTGTACAGTGAATCAGGGACTGCCCACCCATTTTCGCAACTCCACGTGCTAATAAAGAGAAACAAATGAGGTTGTTCTGATTTTCCAGTAACCTAAAAAAACAGTGCTGTTCCTAGGGAATGAATGGGCTGATTGTACGAATGATAGAAGATTATAAAGAGTAGTGATTTCATTTGATCAGTACGAATATTGAGATATTTTAGGTCCTGGGCCTTTAGGAGCTCTAATCTCCAACAACATCTTTCTGCGATTTCTATTTCGCAAAAGGTCCCCTAAAATAAATAGTGTAGAGCTTTCAGCAGATTTTTGCAAATCCCATAATAAGAACATCAAGGTTTCCCTCCCAGGTGAGGTTTGCCCACATGGCTGGATTTCCATACCGGGCACGGAATTAATGTTGAAGCGTGCCACAGAATGCCTGTGTGTGAGAGTCCTTTTAAAAGACATTGGGTCTTTTCCTTCCTGGTGCAGAGACCATCATTTTGAAAGAAGTGAGCAATCCTCTGTACTAACAGCATAGGCAGTACATGCTTGACATTGGCCCTGAAAGGAGAGAAGACCTGTTGATCCAAGACCTCCAGCGTTAAAGAGAGGATTAGAAACATTAGGTGTTCACAAGCTGGGCGGCCAGGCACTATACCTTGAAGAGCCCCTGGCATGTAGAGTCCCTGGGAGTAGTTGCTGGGCTGTACGTAATTGACACGCAGTGAGTCACCACTAAAGGCTACCAACTTTGTGGGTGTATTATTATTATTATTATTATGTTTCTTATATAGCGCCTGAATCGACCCCCGAAGGGGTATCTCCGCGCTTGCCTTGGGAACCCGTCCTGGCTTTTCCCTGTGAGATAGCCCCTACAGGGTATCCCCAAGGTGAAAGCCAGGCATCCCGCCGCGGGGGGCCGTTGTGGAGATTAAGCAAGCTTAATGCCCAGAGTTGCTGAGTGTGAACCCATGATTAGGTCAGGCACCGAAGCGAGAATTATCGAGTCCATGGACATTTGAGCTCAAGACCCTGCCGCGTCGGGAATTGAACCCTGGTCCTGGGTCTGACCTCTGCTTCAGGGTCTGCCTGCTCTAACCGTGCTGTACACACAGGAGTGCACATGGGAGCTTCCTTCCAGCAAAGCCATTGGCCAACAGCCGTTACTGTCCACATTTGCAGTACCGAGAGATCATTGAGGTAGCCCAATATTTTGTTGGACTAGAGACGAACATTAGAGGAAACTTGTTCACACCCGCTTGCACAACAGAGTGTGTCTCAGCTTTACTTCCTAGTGTCGGTTTAAGACACCTCTGGGTTAGACCGTCAGGCCCAGAAGGGTGAGGGACCCCTGCCCAAGATCGAGTGCAAAGAGAGTTGACACCTCACTAGTGTGAGTGAGTTGCGAGACCACGCAAAATGAATACAAGAATGAGTGAGTGTATGTACCCGGAGGCTGTAGTGTCCCTGCTCCTATACAAATAGTACTTAAGTCAAAACGAGACTTGCACAGATGAGTGCCACCGAGGGAAGTTGGCAGTGCACTGAATGTAAAAAAGCAAGTTACACAATCACCAATGATAAATCACTAGGGAAAATAAAATTGGAAGTGCCATAATAACTGTTTTAATGTGAAACGTGAGCCTATGTAGAACCATTTTCTGGTTGCATTGATATTTATTCTTTTAGAGTACATTCTCACGTTAGTTTGCCTGTATGTGGAACGTTGGCCTTCATCTATAAATGCAATGTTATTGTTTTCAAATCCTAATGGTATGTATATGTACGTGTACCTCCCTTTACCTAGTTGCGAACAGAGGAAAGGGAGTGCTGCTTCAAATACATTGAATGTAAATATTTCCTTGTTCGTAATAAATTAAGTGTAATATCCTTAAATCTTTTTTCCAACGGATGATGAAACCTTCTGACACAATTGTTGAAATGCTGTCTCCCTTTGATCTACGTTACGCTACGGAATAGGACAGAGGTGGACTCGGTGTGAGGAGTAATCGAAAGGTGGCATCGAAATGATTAATACATTAGACTTTTGCCTTGTAGCCACTTTAAGGGTAACTGCTTCTATCACTTCAATGTGTCTGAAAGGGTCCGTAATGAATGGTCGCTTAGCATACACAGTCGTGAATGATTACTGTAAATCTAACCTTGTCGCCTTAAGCGCGCATCCGAGTGCAAAATAAATTGTATCATGAAAGGTTCCCACCAGCAGCAGTATTGGTTGTGTTTTCAAAGTACCGGCCTGCTGAAGTGCTTTCTGCTTCTTCTTTCAATTTACAGCGAAACTTCAAGGGTGATTTGTGCGCACCTTTTTGTCCCTGCAGACGTGCATTGCATAAAGAGTGGTAAAAACCTTTGCCACTGTCCACATCCACAGGAGAATCAGAGTTGCCACAAAATACTCATACCTGCACAGTGCACACTGACTTTTAAAGTGTGTGAATGGTACCTGGAAAGTTTTCAAAGCTAATTAGTTGTGCCAGGAAAGTGTGCCCATCACTTTTAGCGTGATATTTGTGTGCACCAATGCAGCCCGTTCTTGCCACCGAGATCCACATTTAACGCAAGTGGGTTTCTTTGCCATTCAGGACCTCAGTTATCACCCTTCAGTTACTACTTTTAGGAATTGCAGTATTGGACTGAAATAGGCTATAAAGGCAATTTTTCTGGACAAGAGAAGCAAGGTCGCCTTGCATCCATATTCTTGCGTTGCAAGGACGCTTCCATGCTGTGGTAATCTCTCCTGTCTCTTAGATTAAATGTAATGAAGGAAAGCTCTGTTCCAATGTCCCCTGCAACCTTGCATCACAGTGTCTGTGTCCTAATATAGAGTGGAACCTTTATTAGTAGAGAACCTTGGCAAGCAGCAGAGCCAAATAAACCTGCAGCTACAGAATACAACTCTGTAGCAGGTACACAGTAGGAACAAAGGCTGGCATAGTCCATTGAGATGTAGAAGAGCACAGCCGCAAGCTGCATGTACTTACCTACCTGTCTCATAGAGGAAGGAGAAAATCCCATCAAATTCCAGACATTTACAGACAAAGAGTAAGTGAGCGAATAGAAAGAGCGTAGGAAGGACAACATAACACAAGAAGCGCTTCCCTCACTTGCTCACAAATTAATGCCGAATGCTCAGAGAAATGGAGGCTCCGGATGAAATGGATGGAAAATAGTACCAGAAAACTGAATGCTTCAATGCATTTAATTTATAATCGTTCAATATTTTGGTACAGTACTCAGTTACCTCCAGTGAACATCAGAGCACTTCTTAAAATATTCTTATCATTGTAGCACATACATCTCTATTTTAAATATTTATTGGTTTGTAAACTTTGCAAGCCATTATAGCATGATGCGTCTGCTAAATACAATCCTATACAGTAGCAACAATTAAATCTGTTATGATTGTTGAAAGGATGCGTCACACCCAGAGCATCGGAAATAGTGAATAATTTGGATATGAAGATATACAGTGTATAGTCTGTCGTAGAATGGCCAGGAGTCCCATATTCCCCCAATCCCGTCTCCCTGCCTCAATCCACAGAATGATCCCGGTATCCTCTCTGGGGCTCGAAATGCTCCTCAAGCATCATTTCCCTTCCATCATGAGGCCTGTTACAATGTGGAACTGGGTTATATGGATGGATGACTAATCACCCTACCCAGGGTTACATAAACCAACAAAACCTGTTTATTTCTGACTTTTGCCCCATAACTCATCGAACTTCATTCAGGTTGTAAATAGTTTTTTTTCTCCGTACATGGCCTTCGTATGCATATTCATAAACCAGTCCTGGTAAAGCTTTACTACAGCAGTTTTCCTGTGACGTAATACCTCCACCTTGGCTACTGCCAAGGATGTTGAGACCCATCAATTTGAATGACGTGACATTTGGGTATCTGTGATAAGTTGTGTAGTGTGGCGTTTCTCCCTGGTAATTGAGTGGACCCAATTGCTTCTTAATCGAGTCCCATATAGTATTCCAGTAATGGGAAAGAGCTCTATATTCAAATACTATGTGACCTATATCACAGTCTTGGGCATTGTACCACCAGTTCTTACAGTTTAGTTTGGCTAAACAGTAGTGCCATTGATGTAGAATGTTATAGTAGCTAAATGTTAGCCCAGCTTACCTTAAGTTTTTTTTGATTATTCTCCAAAATGGAGAGACTGTCATCCGGGATGTCAACCCCAAGTTGTATGTCCCACCAGCATTGCAGAAACGCCACATTTTGTTTCTAAAAAAGGTTATCCATCAATGTCGGATACATCCTGGATGTGATCCCTCTGTGTTCTTTCCATTTGATGTACTGCAAAAGAGGATCTGCATTGAGCGGATATGTACAAAAATTGGCTCTGTTGGAAAACGGCAAGTATCACTATTGCTGTGATAATAAGACCATGTTTTCGTACAATAATGTTAAAAGGGACTATATCACCATCGTGCATCAAATCATCTAAATATTGTACTCTCTTTTCTTTCCATAAACACCATTGAATCTCAGCTTCTCCAATGTGTAACATTTTGTTAGAAAATTTGCTCTTGCACAAGCGTATTGTGTAGACTTCAGAATAGGTTTGATATTGTGTTGTGTTTGAGAGAGCTCAGCGTAGAGTCTTGCCAGATCAGCAGTAGACTGAGGAGGTGGCGTTCTTTGGGCTGCCATAGTGGAATATCCCTATGTGTTTTCAACATTTATGCTGTCTGCACTAGTTGTGATTCCAGCCAATAGGACTTGAACCTATAGAACTCAGTATGGTCTTTAGCAGTTGCTGTGGTATATCATTTAGATGCTTTATATGTTTGCCTGTTGTTGCCTGAAATAAACCTCTTGATCCCTTTAAGTGCCATTGTTCTCTCTGAAAGTAGGAGTTGGTATGATGAGCGGGAGCATACTGAATATGTAAATAAATTTGAGCAATTCATTTTCCTATCAGATTTTTACTCCACATAGACAATTGGCAAATTCAGTTTTAAGTTTGCCTAACATGATAGTCACGTTATCCCTGACCACGTTGGTAAGACCCATATTTTGAAAGATGCTAAGATATTTGAGGCGTTGTTGGAGCCATTTGAATGGCCAGTTTCCGATAAAAGCTTTAGTTGCGGTTGGTGGAGCTGTACATTTGGACCAATTGATTTTGTAGCCTGAGAATATGGAGAATGAATCAGTCATGTTTATTAAGGCTGCTATCGAATTGGATGAATTTGAGAGGGTAACTAAGATGTCTTCAGCATAATAAGTAGCTTTATGTTCCCGTATAGTTATATGATTAGCTTGGACAGCCTGTTCTTTGTGAATAGCTATGTCAAGTGGTTCGATCACAATCAAGCACAATAGGGGAGAGAGGGGAAATCCTTGTCTTGTGCCTCATTAGATTTCCAAATAAGGAGACCACAGTTAACCCCTTAAGTGCTGCTGACGGCCAATGGTCGTCAGCAGCGCTACCTCCCCAGTGCTGCGCACGACCATTGAACGTCCATTCAGCACTAGTTCTAATGGACAGCGCAGCACTGGGGAGAAATGTTTACACGCAGCTAAGGTGTTAACTGATGCTGTAGGTTTGGTAAACAATCATCGTACCTTTTCAATAAAAAGCTAACCAAGTCTGACTTTATCTATTACTCAGAATAGTTGTACCTATTCTTCTCAATCAAATACCGTCTCTGTGTCGTGTGATATCAGGATTTTTTTCGGTTCCGTTCTCTTTTGTTGTCCAAAGCAAATGTGGGAGAGTCTGCAAGTGATTTGCTGAAGCTTTCTCAGGAACAAACCCTGAATGAGAAGGGTGAATTAAATAGGAGATAAAGGTTTTAGGGCATTATTTAGATCTTGGCGGGACTCCTGTCGTTCCTCTGTGTCAGAGCTTACAAGTACTGTGTTGAGCTGGCGGATTCCAACCCGTCCTATTTAGATGTGTTGTGGCTGATCTGCCGTCTGCATTACCCGCTGCACAAGTGGCACACCGCTGTAGGCGCTGCGTACTCCTCTGCTGGCTAACATTACTGAGTCTCCGTCAGGCTGGTGGGATTCTGCCAAGCCAATTTAGATTTCACAGTTGTACTGGCATTTGTCCAAGCGTATTGCCGATGTAGGGATTGCATCACAGAACGCATTCAACATAGTACTATTCCAGTGGCTTTTGGACGTATGCTAGCGTCACACACCTGGTTTGCTTCGGTTAATTGTTAGAGCCTGCATAAAACACTATTAAACAAACTCCATTTCAGACCTTGATTCTTCCATTCCACTGCAGCACAGCATTGTTCCATAGCATTTTTTCACTAAAGTCAGGTTTTGAATTTTTGCTTTACCTATAACTAGTTCATTTTGTATTTTTGTTATTTATCATCTTGTGGGTTATTACAATCATTTAAGTTTATCATTTCAGAATGGCAGGGAGGAGAAATCCATGGTTTACTGAGGGAGAATTGTCAGTCATGTTGGCTGAAATTATAGGAGTAGAGCCACAATTGTTTGGAGCCCAAGTCCAATATAGAACTATAACTCAGAAAAGGCAAATATGGACCAGATTGGTTGGCAGAGTGAATTCTGTTGCACAACAACCTGCGCATACAGGGTGAAATAAGGAAGAGGTGGAACAACCTGCGGGGGAGAGTGCTTTCCCTGGCCTCCAAGCGTCACCTGAATGCCCAGAGGACTGTTGGTGGTTCTCCTAGCCCCCCATTACAAATTTTTCCCTGAGAGGAAAAGGTCTTTCTGATCCCACATCCTGAAGGCTTGACAGGAATCCCTAGTGGAGAGGAGAGTAGTAAGTGAGGCTTTTGAATGTGTCACTAAACCTAAATGTCGATTTTGATTTTCATTTAGCTGTTGCTAATATGTTTTGCACAGTTTTTTAAACAAAGAACCCGGTATTAAAATTTTCCCCTCAAATTATTTATGTAATTTGCAGCATTATTGTTGTTTCCCTCATTTGGCTAATTGTTCATATGTGTTGTCAATGTGTGTGTTTTTCTTCATGTTATGTTACATTTCTAACTGCCTTGTTTCATAGTTTGTCCGTATCAATCTCCTTTTAAATTCACATGATGTTATGATGTAGGTGTTTTTTTCCACCTACACCATATTACATTCATGTGTTTCATATTGGAAATGTCTGCTTACTTTCACTGCATATAATTCAGTAGCTATGTTCAACTTACAATTTTTCTAGTGTTGTGAATGATTTTTTGAAATGGCTACAACTACCATGATGCCTTGTTTTTGTTTTGTGACAATAATATTCCAATGTTATGTTGGTCTTTTTCTTTTATTGTCACATATGTTAAAGTGTCATGTATTAATAAATATCTATATTATGCAATGTTTGAAAATGTCATTATGTTGTTTAATTGTGTATGTTAATTTCTTGTAATTTAGATGAATGGATGTCTCTCAGTAATCAAAATATGTTAAATCAAAATGTATTTCATGTTGAATGCGGATTATAAATTATTTTCATAATAAATGTCCTTTTTAATGTTTACATGATGACTAATGCTGTTTATCGTTTTAAGTTGTCAAATTAGCAGAATTTTATCTTCCTAGGCCTTTGAATAGTTTATTTTGCATTTGTCATCTCTACCGGGTTGTCTTGAATGTTTGCTAAATTCTATGTATATTTCCTAATTTTTTTCACCCATTTCAGGACATCACTAGTGCTTTTTATAAGTAGTTTGGTTTGTAATTACAACTGTTCTTGTAAGTTATCACACAAATGGAAGGTATATTCATCATATGAAATGACTTGCTTCTCCTTTTTTTCTTCTAACTCATTTGATGTATCATCCAGATTATTAAAATAATGTTATCCAAATTCATAGTAGGTGCAACACGCAGAGTATGTTGACAACTATTTCTACTGATGATACATCCATTCCAGACCCGGACGAAGCATTCAGTGAGGAACCCACTCCTAGATAAGAAGCATCCAGGTCCATCTGGTCTGGCTGGCAGACCGCTACAGTGGGTCTCCCTTGGCCCACACTTACACCTCCCACTCCTGCTGTTACATCACTACATCATCTGGATACCTCCACTTCCTGTGTCCAATGGAACATCACCCCAATCATGTGCCCTCTAGTCCTGGCTGCTTTTGAATAAGCACTAACACCACCACCTTCAGTCCAGCCAGGAACCAGTGGGATGGGGCACACTGGGTCAGGGACACAGGATAGTGGGGGTAGGGGTTGTAGGAGGGGATCTTTGGGGCAGCAGAGTGCGTCCACTAGGTGTATTGTCACCCAGGCCACCATCAACGTAATCCTGCGAGCCCGTTCCTCACAGAGCTCCAGGAGATGAAGCAGTCGAAGAGGGAGCACAATGTAGAGATGGGGAGTCTTAACTCCAGTTTTGGCTCCTTGACTGGGGTGCTGCATGAAATATTTACCCATTTGTGCAGGACTTTTCTAGCAACAACTTCCCATTTCAGTGGTCCAACAAAATCTGGACCTCCTACATCTACCTCAGCCATAGAAAGGGAGGCCCTGTCACAAGAGGAAACAAATGCACTCACCTCAGTCCCTGCAACGTGGATCAAGTAGTCCCCATTCAGGGGCTGACGGTCAGCCAGACTAGTAGGAGAGGATAGCTAGACCCCTCCCTGCCCACCCCAAAACCAGCAAGAGAAATAGAACCTAATTTCCTCCAGTGCGTGACTACCATTCGCTATGTGGACTTTTTTTCTGGCCACATTTACCTTTTTTGTGTCAGTTGTATTTTGGACATTGGATTACAAACATTTTGGCTCTTCAATCTTAGCTTCATTCACGATGATTATTGTATCATGTTATTTGTTTGGTTTTTATGTTAACATCCTGTTTTAATTCATTTGGTTGTATTGATTAAATAACCAAAAAATACAAAGACTAGTATTGTATTTGTATTTCTTATCTCAATTTGTTCATATTTTTGTGCTCTGTCCTACAATTTAAACTGTTACATAAAAATAGTTTGTGAATTAAATTCCATGTAGTTAATGTTTTCAAAGTAATCCAAAAATTACACAAACCACAAATCACAAACTAATATACTTTTAATTAAGAATAAAGAAATGTTTCGCATATTTTCCTTATACATTATAACCCTTGCATATTCCACAAAAATCATGCAATTTTTTCAGTTACTGTTCCAGACCTTGTGACCATAGAAGAAAGAGGGATATTCACAAAAATCAGATTATATAAGCAAACCCTTATTGATGGATCAGCTGGAGCCAGATTTCTGCCTCACAGTAGGAAACTCACATCAGTAACACCAATAGGGAAAATATTTGCAGTGCTCCCTTTTGTGGTCACAGGATCATTACAATACACTGTTGCAATATCTTGTTGAATGTCACAACCAACTTTAAATAGTTAGCTACAAGAAGTACTGTGGTTGGTTGCCAGTGTCAGCCACCTCAACTCACCTCCTTAGAGATAGAGTATTCTTACACCTTCTAGGTTCTGAATGAAGATGACATGGCGAACATTTCTAAAACAGATTAAAACAAAAAAAATTATATTTGTATGGCATTAAAAAATAGACACATTACAAATGGCAAAATTTGAGGACACATTTTCTAAAAATAAACAAGGATGAACAATGTAAATAAACATAGTAGTCAATGTACCAAAACTTAGATTAACAAACATCTTTTCCCTGGACTTTCTTTAACTTTACCTTTCACAAAAATGTTTAGCAAAGTCTTTTATTTTCATTAGATAAGTTGTTTTATAATGTAATATAATTGTCAATATATACTTACACTCATGTGAAGAAGTTGTCAGTTACATCTTGATGGAAGTCAATGTTTTCTCTTCACCTTTTATCATCTACTTTTGGCATTGCAACATCCTCATCCATGATCCGGACTTCATGGAATTTCTCAAAAAACACGATTTAATTCTTCTCCAAGAGACATGGCAAACAAATCCTTCACCAATAGTAGGTTACAAAGAATATCTTAACCCGGCCCAGAAGGACTCGAAATATGGTAGAGCTAAAGGAGGGCTTTCAATCTATGTCTCGACTCACATCTCCTGGCAGGCCACGGAAGTAGATTTAGATACAACATGGATGCTATGTATCAAATTAACAGCCCCGACCTTCTGTAGCCTACTAATATTGAATATATACATCCACCCATCATCCAAACAAAAGAGATTGAATATTGACACTCTAGCAGCAACACTGGACACATTAAAACTGGCTCACCCACACTCCAACATAATTTTATCAGGAGATTTCAACATGAAATTACAAAATCTAAGGAAAGATAGTCCAACAGGCCATGCTCCACCTAGCAAACAACGTGACACACATGGTAACAGATGTGCCTCTCTGTTGGAAGAAAGATCATTGGGCGTGTTAAACCGACAAGTGACATCAGAGAGCCACCAAGCATATACCCGAGTAACGCAGAGAACATGCTCCATCATTGACTATTCATTATCAAACCTAGACCTTCTTCCGCACATCACAAACTTTGAAATAAAATATAGGTCAGAAAGCGATCATCACCCACAAACCTTCACTTTACTGGTAAATATGGCCGACCCCGCAAAAGACAAAGAGATGTCCCAATTCACAAAATGTTACAATTTGAAACGTCTAATTTGGAAAAAGGAAAATATCGGTGACATCATGGCCACATGCATAACCCTTTCGGAGAGTTTTAAAGTCAATCCATCATGCATAAAGGCTTGGGAAATCTTTGCTCAAGACCTAAACAAAGATTTCTCAAAAAATGGCCGCAAACCAGGCAGACCAGAAGGGATAGGGTGGTTCACCACCAGTTTAAGGAAACAAAAAAATCAATTGAATAAACATCTAAGGCATCTGCGAACTCGAGGCTCAGAATCTACTCAGGACATTCTCTCACTAATATCAAAAGCAAGAAAAGACCTCAAAAGAGACTCCAAGGCAGCCAAGAAAGCCTTCAGAGAAGAACTCTGGGCAAAACTCCTCCATGCCAGCAACCAAAAAGACTCTAAGCTCTTCTGGGATATAATCAACCAGCTATCGAACGGCAAGAACAGGCACTTCAACTCTGACGTAATGGAGGACACTTGGAAAGCAGACATCGAGCAAACATATAATGACACCCTACCCTCAGGAGCTACAAATCAGGAAATCCCCACTGCAGAAACAGTTGATGATACACCAACAATCGAACTGTCAGAACCACCTCTGCAGATTTCCCAAGATCGGGTCCTTAAAACCATAAAAAATCTAAGGCCTGAAGGAGCCCCAGGACCTAACGGATTGCCTAACGCATTATTCCGGCATGATCCCTTATTCTGGTCTGATATCCTTACTCCATTATTCACACATGCACTATTGTCAGGTACGATCCCAGACTCCTGGAGAGGAAGCATCCTTAATCCTATACATAAATCTGGTCCACGTTCAGATCCTGCCAATTACAGATTGATCGCACTCATCGATGTTGAAGCCAAAATCTACGCCTCCAACCTGCTGGCAGAGTTAGAAGACTGGGTGAGCCACACAAACTTGATGCCAAACACACAAACAGGATTCCGGCCTGGAATGGGCACCCTTACCAACATCTCTACGGTCACACTCCTTGCCAATCAAGCCATGGCCAAATCCCGCTCCCTCTATGCCTGCTTTATTGACCTTAAAGCAGCATTTGATAAAGTACAGAGGGCAAAGCTATGGGCCAAAATGCAAAGCTTGGGCGCACCAACAAAACTTTTGGAGGCAATTATCAACCTTTACTCGGATACATGGGTCCAAATCAAAAAAGGAGACGGGTGCAGCATAACAAGTAAGATCCAAACTAAAAACGGGCTGAAACAGGGGTGCGTGCTGGCCCCCTGCCTCTTTAACATCTACACTGCCGACCTCGAGAAATACCTTCAACAAGTCCAAACCGACCCCCCAAAACTGGGCAAAATACCAATCACCAGCCTTCAATACGCAGATGATATTGTCCTTCTATCACAAACACCGATAGGCCTTCAACGATCAATGACCCAATTAGGAGCATACACCATAGCATCCCAATTAACAATCAATCGCAAGAAAACTAAGGTGCTGTGCTTCTCAAAACATCACAAAAAAGGGTCAAAAGGCAAATTCATCTGGAACCTGGGTGACAAACCAATAACCCAGGTGGAATCTTACAAATATCTAGGGTTTCAACTTGACCAAAACCTTAACTTCAAACACCAGCTGAATCAAGTGAGAACGAAAGCAAAACAACTTCTCTATGCCTTTAAAACTTTACAAAGGAAATTAAAAGGCAGCTCAACAGGCCATGTGTTGAAAGTAATCGCAGCCAAATTTATACCAACCATATCATACGGGTCAGAAATAATGCATACAATAGACGCAGCCGCCCTTAATCAAGCCCAATCAAGCTTCTTCAAGAGGTTGTTCTTAATCCCCCAGCACATTTCTCAAGCCCAGATTCGACTGGAATACGGGCTAAAAAATCAGAAACCAGCCAGACAAGGGGCGGTCATTAAATACTACTGGCGGATGAGGCAAGCAGAAGATAACACATTAGTCCACTCCTGCTGGGAAGAAACCGAAAAGCAAGCGATGCTAAATAATTCCATCGTCACGGTCCTAAAAGGTTCACTCAAGGACATACACCTCGAAGGGGTATGGCATACAAACACCCCTTTTTCTGGCTTCAAAAAGGCAGTAAACAGCGCAACCAAACAAATTTCACAGCTAATGGATAAAACTGCATTCTCAAAGAAAAAACACGCTTGGGCAGTGATTAGTTCTTACCAGTCGCTCAAACCACAACCATACTTGTTAGACCATTTTTCACAACATAAAAAACACTATCTGACCATGCTACGACTGGGGTCATTTCCTACGAAGGACCTAACCCCAAAATGGAAACGAGTATGGTCAACAAAAGAATGCCGGCTGTGCGGACAAGGAGAAGAGAGCCTCTTACATCTACTATGCATCTGCCCTACACTACTAGAAATTCGGAAAAGGGTCCTCCGCAAGTTGCTGATAAAAAATCAGCTACGGACATGCAGAGCGGCAGTTATACATTGTCTTGGAGGCCACTCCATTGAACTTTCTTGCAAAGCCATTATGCTTTGGAAAATGGCAGCCAAAGAATTAGACAACAAACAAGAATGAACTGGAGTGGTTCAGTTTAGACCACTTGGACCCTTGTTCATCCCCTGCATTAACACAAATTCTGGGCCCCCGGTGTACAGCATCGCCTCTCTCTGTTTAAAACTTCTTTTAACATGAAAGTTTTACTTAATGTATTTTCTATGGACGATTATTCAGGTCATGACAGCATTGTGTTTTCATTTCTTTTCTGTTAGCTCCTTTTTAACCCTCAACATTTTATCCAATTAAGTAACCTTGTTTCTTTTTTTTTACATGTTTGTATCATTGAACTTTCTCCACTCCTTTATGATTTTTAACGAGATCAAATAAAAGTATTTTTGACTGACTGACTGACTCCTCATCCAGTGGCTCATCATGATCTTCTTCCTCTGCAATGTATGAGATGTTCCTCCACATGGCTATGTTTTGTAAGATGCAGCTTGACATGGTGATTTTGCACACCTTATTGGGTGAGAAGAGGAGGGCTCCCCCAGTCCTTTCAAGACATTGAAATCTGTCCTTTAGGAGCTCAGTCCACTGGCCTCCATGTTCTTCCATGGCCTTCATTGAAGCAGACTTCCCCTGGCGTTGTTTGATGTCTCAGTGGTGCTAACAACCATGGTTGGTTAGGATAAGCTGGGTCTCCTATATGAAATAAAAAAACAAAGAGGCAAAACATTAAATTACAACCACATTTTTGTTTATTAGACAGGCATTATCCAAAACATTGTATTGACACATTGTATTTACCCAGAAGCCAGGCCCTCTCAGGTCCAAGTTGTGACATTTGCAGGGTTATGGTGCTATTCTTTAGTACTAGGGAATCATGTGTTGATCCTGGAAATGCGCACACATACTTGTGATGTACAAATCTGGTAAGCATTCAACTTCCACATTGATTGACTGTGTTTCCGATTGCAGTAGACTTGTTCTTTGTCGTGTGGTGGCGCCAAAGCAATACATGTGCCATCAATTGCTCCGACCATATGGGAGGCGACTCAAAGCAAAAACTCTCTCTTCACATTGGCAAAATCCTCTGTTCATGGAAACGGTATGAAGCTGTTGATGTGTCTCAACATTGAAGAAACAATTGCTTGAAGCACAGCATTGCATGTTGGTTGTGACATTGCACCAGATACTAACAGTGTATTGGAATGATCCTGTGGCCAAAAAATGGAGTACTGCCATTAATTTCACTATTGATGTCATTGCTGTGGGATTCCGATTGCGAGGCAGAAAATCTGGCTCTAGCTGATGACAGATATTCTGAATAGATTGCCTATTTAAATGGCCGTTTTAAAAAAATTTGCAAATAGTTTTTTGTAATAAAACACACATTTCATCACTTTTTAAATTAAATGTACACATTTGCATATTTTTTTTTTTAGTAGAAATTCTTTATTTAGATATAACACAGATATCTTTAAAAGAGGGTTACATAATTAACAATATATACAACTTGTTAAAAATGAAAACCGCAAAACAGTCGGTAAGCCAGCCGAATAAAGGTCTTTCGCAACCTGAGCCTCCTAGGTCCGTAAAAATGTTTTTTTTTTTTTGTTTTTTAAAAGAAGGATAAAAACCAGAAGAAAAAGTAGTAAAATGTTGAAACCGAATATACAGGGAACTTCACTCCTTTTTATTTACTCTCGCTGACTTGGAAATCATACATCTAAAAGACGACCCAATTTTCCTAGGGGTACTACTCATATTCTTTTCAATTCATCCCCCTAGAAGTTTGGGATGTATCATAGGGTTCATTAAGTGATGAAAAAGAAAAAGAAAGAAAATAAGAGGGAGGATTTAGCAGGACCTCTTTAATTTGAAATTGCGATATGCTTGCTGGATGAACTTTGTTAGTCTTATATTTAAGTCAGTGTTTTCAGAGTTCAAAGCCACAATAATGGCCTGCCTACAAGTTCGGGCGCCCAGCCTGTTCCATTCGGCTTTTAGTTTGCAGCTACGTTGGAAGTTAAAGGCTGGGCAAAGGCAAACCACATGTAACAATGTTTCGGATGTTGTGCCGCACCCTCTGCAAGTTAGATCTTCCGCCGTGCGTCTCCAGGGGGGTAAGTCTTGCAGAAAACGCCAGTCACCCATTCTAATAGCTATAAGGCTACGTTTTAGATACAGTGAGTATGTGCAGGAAAGATAAGCGGCAGGGAGTAGCCAACTATAGGAGTTTACAAGGGCCCAAGAATGGCTGCGTTTTGAAAAGAGTGCTTTGTCTGTGATAAGTGATCTCATTCTTACACATTTTTTGATGGCAATTTTAAACGCTGTCTGACTGGGGTTAAGAGCCCATAGGTCGCCTGCTGACATTTGTTGGATGTAGTCCTTGAAGAGGCGACCAAAAGTTCCTCCTGGGTTTTTCTGTGAGACTTCTAGCCAGACTTGGGATTCTAATGAGTCTGGGTCAGCCTGTCTCAGCTTGTGACAGAGGTTTAGGTATGCACCAATATTGAAAACCTCATAGTTTGGTAGCCCCATCTCTAATCTTATCTGTGCAGCAGATGCAGAAGTTGGCAACTGGAGGAACTTTTTCTAGATTTTGGTGGTATGTTGGTTTAGGGCCGTATTCAATTTACCCTTGAATGTCTCTATCCTGTATGATAGGGTGGGGCCGGTTTTCGCTCTCGGGACTTCCAAGAGGGGCGAGAGAGTTGGACCTGAGAGATTTTTTGAAAGCTTAGTTAGAGATACTGCAAGAGTCGTGGCTTTAACTGCAATCTTATGGCGCTGTTTTATAAGGTTGACCCTTGAGTCCAGGTGGACGCCAAGATATTTATACGATTGACCTATCGCGAGGCTTATGTTGTTAAAGGACCACCCACCGCCAACATATTGTTTCTTCCCAAAGGGTACTACTTGAGTTTTCTTTAAATAGACTTCTAATTGATTCGCTATTGTATAACGAAGCAGTGTGTCAAGAAGCCATTGCAGCTCGACCCTGGTGAGGCTGAACAGAACAAGGTCATCAGCATATAACAGATTGCTAAGTGCCGTGCCTCCCACCTTTGGAGGATGACTATTGGTTTCATCCTGGGTCAACAACAGATCTGCTATGAACAGGTTAAAGAGCAGGGGGGCCAGCACACATTCCTGCTTAACAGCTCTCGTTGTCATAATTTTCCACGAGAGATGCGTGCCGGACCCTAACTTCACTCGGACCCAGGTGCAAGAGTGAAGTTGAATAATGGCCTCCAGTAGTTTGTCAGGGATCCCCCACTTCCTAAGTTTTTCCCATAAAGCCACCCTGGGGACCCTGTCAAATGCTGCTTTGAAATCGACAAAGCAGCATAGCACTGTCCTAGATGTTAAGAGTGCTTTGTCGACGATGGATGACACTGCTAGAAGATTTGCCATAGTCCCTGAGTTGGCAACAAACCCCGTTTGATTAATCGGAATCCGGTTGTGTTCCTTTGCCCATAGCTACAGGTCCTCCAGAAGGAGGCCTGTATAGTGTTTAGCCTCAATGTCCAAAAGAGCAATGAGTCTATAGTTGTTAGGGGCAGCGCGGGATCCTGATTTATAAATTGGGTGTATTATTGCACCCCGCCATGAGTCTGGGATAGTTGCGGTTCTCAGGGCGTAGTTGAAAAGGTTTGTTAGGGTTCCTGACCAAAAAGCTATATCAGATTTAAAAAGGTTCTGTGGCAGGCAATTTGGGCCTGGTACTCCGCCTGATCTTGCTTTAGTCACAGCCGACGCTACTCTGTCTTGGGACACCTGAAAGTCCATATTAAGTGAGCTTGGCAGTTCAGTGGGTGAACTCCGCTTAATGCTGGCCTCGGTATCGGTCTCTGTCAGCGGACCACATCCTGTGGGTCCTAGATGTTCTGGGGACCTGAAATGGTCTGTGAGGTATGATGCCCATTCAGACTCTTGGATATTTGCTTGAGGTACTCGGGTTGGTGTGGTTAATTAGGGCCCAGAATTTTCTTGGGTTTTTGCTCTTGTGTTTGTAATGTAATAAAAAATGAAATTTTGTGCATGTGTAATTGATTTTCTTGGCAATTGTGTAAATATTACATTCCAAATGTATTGCTTACACCTTAATTTTTACATTTTACATTTTTTTATCTTAAATTCCGTTAAAGAAAGTAAAAAAAAACTGTGCTACTTTTGCATTTAGCCACAGTAATGCACTACATGACACTTTATCATAACAACAAAGGACTAGCATTAGTATTTCGTATATGTAAACAAGCTAGCTACCATTTTTCGTGCTGGTGATGCGCTTACATTCACAAACACACTATTTCACTATCTAAAATGGCGGACGCCTGACTTCGCCGTCACGACATTTCCAATTAGATGGAAGTCGGCGGAAGTAAACTGCGTAGTAGGTGGGAATCTCCACAATGGACACAGCAATAGGCTAATGTGTGTGAAACCAATGCATGACAGCCAATGGATGTGTCAGTCTCCGTTGACAATGTTGCATGTTGCGTAAATGCTTAAATGTATGCAGCATTTAGAAAAAAGCTTACTTGCCCCCTAACACTGCAGCCACGTCACCTCCTCATCTTTTGCTGCTGTTTCTGACCTCTGCGAGCCACCATGCCACGAGACGAGCCCCAAACTTCTAGCCAGGGAAGCTGGAGTGGCTTGCTACGAAGTTCCTGTCCCTGTACAGCCACGTGTATGGCTCACCCAAGGAACAGGTAGATGTTTAAAAATAAAATGTAATTCTGACTAACTTATTTTTTAATTTTAACACAGGTTACAGCGTCTGTTTTAGTTCCTGAGTGAAGTGTAGTGATTTAAGTAAAGTTTCAGTTCTATTTAATTTAAATTTTTTAACACATAAGACTGTTGTGTTTGTCCAATTGTTTGGTATATATATATATATATATAAATTCCATTGAAATATACAAATTTAACCTTTTGTGAATTTAGAAAATGTTATATTTTCTAAATAATTTAACATATATATATATATTTGTTTACATACCAAATAAAAATGAAATTAACTTTTTGCATTCGCCCAAAAATGATTCACCTAGATCATGTCACTGCCTTTGATTAGTAACATAAGGACATGAAAAGGAATAAGGGTGCTGAACCCGTTACTACAATTTTGTAACGTGGGTATTATAAAAAATAAAATATGCTGTTGTAACTCTTTGAAAATGCTTGTCATTGAATTCACTAAATTGTCACATCAATACACACAATCAAAAAGTCACATAACATTTTGTCTTTAATTTTTTGTACCTATACAGGTCATCGCCCATCAGAAGAAGACAATCTGGAAGACCATTGCGAAGAAGGTGGGGTCTCCCTAGTCTACAAGCAGCACAGCATCCACTGTACGAAGACATGGGAGGACCTACGATGCGGGTCAAAAATGTCAGCTGAAGCCCAGCTCGGCCAGTCCTATCAACATAGGAAGCTTGTGGGCGGCGCCCTGACCCCCTAATGGCCTGCATGCTTGCAGATGATAAAGCAATAATAAAACAATATTTAAAGGGACTTTTTCATATGGAATTTTCTATCACATATATGTTGGACTAATCTATATGGAAAACTACAAATCAGGCACAATAATGATCATTAGGAGATTTTAGACATTCACCAAAGTCGAACAATTTCCAAATTGGGATTAGCATTTTTGTTTTATATTGAAAAAATGTATGCAAATCAGTGTATCTAAAATTTACTGTAATGTTTTACCAATGTTTGCGTAAAAAGTAAGCCAGCATATTTTTAAAACCTGTCAAAATGGTAAAACAAGCAGAAAATAAATTAAAATCATTTAGAATCAAATGTATAAATATTTTTGCTCCGTACTGGAGTGAATTAGAAATGTGTCAAACACTATGTATTTGCTTACGCTGTAGAAGTCATTAGACTATACCAACAAAATTAATTCAGAATTTCTTCAACAGCATAATTAAATACATAGGGCATGATATATTGATAAGCTACTTAAGCACTGAATACGCGAACATACTTTTCTACATTTTAAGTATACTTAAGTTTCATGAAGTAAGTGTAACCATTGTGAAATGACCCAGCAAAACAACAGGCTTTCAGTTTATACAAATATTGGTACATCATTTCAGTAAATATTAACACACATTGATTTATATTTGTATATTATCAAATTATTAAGAAATCAGCTTTTTTACCTTGTACACACAATGCACTAAGGTTTTTTTGCTTTATATCGTTTTCGTGGCATAGGTTCAGTACAGCCAATGAGACCCATTCAGTGGTGATAACCTGTTCCGTGCTCGCTTCGGCCAACGGTGCTGTGCACAACCGTTGGCCGATGCAGTCCCCGCCCACTGAGTAGACCGCCCACACTGCGGCAGAATGTCCGCCGCGGTTAACGGGTTAAACAGTTCCTGGAGAGATTCGAAAATGGTGAAGGTAAAAGATCAAAAATAATATCGGAGCAATAATTGGAACTTACAAAACTGTGACAAAATGGTTTTAGAAGATGGTCCATACATACATGAGATAAGCCTTTGAGCAGGTGGCATATGCAAATTAGAAAATAAAAATTGAGAGAAAAGTTCATGATCAGTCCTATTGCACAGATTCAATAAAACTACTGCATATGTCTTTTCGGCATCTTCAAGAGCAGGCGAATTGGACATTAGCCACGTAGGCGGGAAAGCAGTCGGCCATTGTGTTTCGGGTGATGAGACCTCAGACACTGATGACAAAGTGGCACGAAGGGTAGGGGGACTGAAACGGAGGCCACCATCTCATCATCATCTTTGAAGGCCTTCACAAGTGACTAGTCCCTGGTGGTTATGTAAACTACAGTAACTGTGGCAATCGCATCCTTGTCTGCCACGCAGAGACCCATCTCCTCTCTCCCTCTTGCTCCACCCCCCAGTTGCCCAAACCTAACCCCCTAAAATGGCTGTGGTCTCCTTAGCTACAGGCACTTCACCCTTTGCCGGTGTCACCCTGGCTGCTCGTACAAGGCCAGACCGCACTCCTGAATGAAATCCAGGGCCTTAGTTGCCAAATGCAACAAATGGTAGCATACCTGGAAGCCATTCATAGCTCAATGGCTGACCTACAGAGAACATTTGCAAGACTAGCCTCCTCACTGACTGCAGCCTTTCAAACCAGCTGAACCTTCTGCCCCAATTCAGGTCCCTTCATCATCCCAATTCCAAAGTCCCAGCCCTATCTCAAGTACCCTCGCTAATTTGCAGGCACCCACTCAAACAGACACAAACAGCACAACTCACCATTGACACTACATCCACAACTACCACCACACCCACAACCACCACCATGCCCCCTACTACCACAATCACCCCACCACATCTACACCCCAACCACTGCCACACCCACCACCACATCCACCAGTACACCCACAAGCACCACAACCACACCAACCACCTCAATAGCACATTCATCCAAAACAACTAATTCACACACAAGCACAACTACACGCAAAACAACATCTACCAAACCGAAACACACACTCACCAGAAAACCAGACACCAGTCAAACCACACACATCTGAATATACACCAGGCCTACATTCAACTGCAAAACATAGACACACAAACCACAACCACACCAACTACCTCAACAGCAAACTCATCCAAAGCACACTCACACACAAGCACACTTGCACCCAAAACACCCCCAAACACAAACACACACTCACTTGAACACCAAAAACCTGCCAACCCACACACATTCAAACATACATGAAAAACTGCAAAACATACAGACACATGCACACTCAACCAAACTAACACACATATCCAACCCTACACAACATACACCAGACCCACATGCGCCTGCAAAACATACAGACACAAGCACATCACCCACTCCAGCTCCCTCTACCGCCCTAACCCAATCCTCTCTCACCGCTCCTACCTGTATTCCTCCTCCCAATTTGATATCCCACCTGTCCCTGACCCACGTCAAACCTAAACTCGCCTTTCCCAAGAAAGATCCTTGAAATGCCTGCCTTGTGCCTGCTAGAGGCCTCTTCGTGAGGAGGTTACCCGTTGGAAGTCTGTTTCGGAGACAGGCTGTTGCTGTGTATCGTGTTTCACCTTCCTTTATGATTTTTTTCCAAGTAATATATTTGAGAGAAGTAAATTATTTATAAATAAAAAACATTGTACGGAGTTTTTCCTGACTGAATTATTAATATAAAAGTCATCGATTATTGGCAACGTTAATGATGAAAATGTGTAATAACTGTTGGAACTTAAATTTCAGACAGTAAAGAAAAGCTTTTTTTAAATTGCATATTTGTACAATGCAAATATTAGTGTGAAAAATATTTTTATGGGCACAGAAAGCTTGGACACTTTCACCAAAAAATAACCCTTTTAAAAATATTTTTTTAAGAGTTAATACAGGTGTGTTTATCTTAACTTGATAAGTGATCAAAATAAACACATATGCATTACACCTTAAAACATTTTACAGTAAATTAATATGCATTTATATACGGAAAATGCACTAGACAAGAGAAAATGTGCCATTAATAAATATCTTCGAGGTTTTAAGGTTAGAACTAACATTGATTTTACATTTATTGAAGACAAACGTTTTGCCTTATCTAGTGCAATTTCTACATTTTAATACATTTAAAATAGTCCAGTTATGTGTAGTGCATATATATATGATTTGACAATTTCCCAAAAATGATTAGGCACTCCTGTATTGACACATTTTGATTTTCATTAATGTCTATTTTAGATTACATGTACATTGTCTTGAAGGCAGCTTGCACCAAAATTTACATTCAACTAAAAATATACAGGTGTGTTTTTTTACAATTCTTAAACGACAACATTGCACGCATATGCATTGCACCTCACTAAAACATTGCTTAATTCCCTTGCAGGTAGAGAATGAGAGTACCTTCAGCTATTTATGCAGGCTCTGGCATGCCAGGCGTATCATTGCACAGTCATCGTTTAGGGAGGTTTGCTAGAACCTTCTAGAATGTGCTGAATGCTTGTGAGGCATCTTAAGTTGATTATGGTATATGATGTGACAGCTGAGTTCTGATTGGTTAAGCCAGCCAACTGTACACCCAGCCACTTGACTGTCTCATGAACTTATTTTAAAAGACAAACATTACATAAAATAAGTACGTTAAAATCCGTTTTTTTGTTGTAGACAGGAAATACATTCATGGGAGTATCACTGTTTCTTTAATCAATGTTTCTTTCTTTTCTTGTTTGGGGCGATCAGGGGTGTGAGTTGATTGAAACACCGGATCAAGACTTGACAGATTTCAGCAAGTGCCTTCAGATACTTCACAGAAAGATGACAGAAAGACAGATGCAGGTATACATTTTCAATGCTTAATTCTGTTTATTTGTAATTAAAAAAGTCCTTGCTCTTGATTTCGCTGCGAATCTTTCCAACGTGTATATTTATATAAGTTTAGCTGCTGTTGGCGCCTACATTTATCGGGCTAAGAATTGAGGAGCGCATGTTTTTTTTTTTTAAATTAAAGGACGTCAGTACATTTGGGGGGGGGGGCACTCAAAACCCCTATTAATTCTCCTTTACAAATCAAGTGTTTATTAATTGGTGTCGAGGCTGAGCATATCAAGCAAATACGTCACAGCTTGGTCGCAGATGCATCTCATTTTTACAAATACATGTAATGCCTCACACTCATAAATGTACGGAAAAAAAGCTAAATACGTTGTTTTAATTCACCTGAACTCGGAGAACTCAGTGAGAAGAAAAACCTGCCCATTGCGTTAAACATGCAGCCCCTGAAGAAGCTCAGTGGAGGTGTGTGGCCATACCTGTATGCACACACTTGGTAGTTACCAGACACATTTTACGGCTATGTTTACTGCAGTGGGCACTAATTTGTAAATGAGCATATTTAATGACATAATTTGGCAGCCAGTATTCCTGCTTTCTTGAAGGTCTTCCAAGCACAGTTTGTACCGAGTGTTTAATTGTGAGGCGAATGTGCATGAAAGCACGACCCTTCCTTGACATGATCACCTGCCTTACAGCTGATGGTCCCTGATGCAGCCTTCGCTGAATGGTTTTCAAACTTGCTGATGATTTCAGTGATGTTCCACTATGGTGGCTGATAATTGTATCGTGACTTCCAGCTAAAACCCTTATCTGTTCCGGCTCTTTCTACTTAAGAGTGTCTGCTACTTATTTCAGGATATGTCTCTGGGGAACACCAGGTGAAGTTCAGGAGCGTACATGTGTGTGTGTAACATGCAAAAGAAAAAAATGCACTAAAGTGCTTTTAACTCTTTTTTCGCAATTTACCACCAAGTCAGACTTGGTGGTAAATTGCGACCAAATAATGCGCTTTCGCAATTTCTAAATGGTTGATGAATTGCATTTAAGGAATCTCTATTAGAGATTCTATAAATCCAATTCCTCGCAAATATGCGATTTCGGTAATAGTGATTTTTGCATTTGGGATGATGAATCCCAAATGCAAAAATCGCACTCGCAAAGGGCCAGATTCTCAGAATCTGGCCCTTTGTGAGCGCAATTACCTTTGATGAATCAGGCTGTTAGTCAGCTAGATTTGCGACCAGGTGTGAATCTCAAATTTCCCAACTATAAAAGCAGAGGACTGCAGGGCGGCGAGGTGAGATGACTAGTTTGTGATGGGCCGTGTCCATGGGGAACAGAGTTGCATTAGGTGGGCCTCTGTCAACAGTGGCAAAGTGGGTGAAAAAAATGGGTTGAAATGCTACCTGAGTAGATAGAGTAGACTATTTGACATCATTTATCCTATCACCTTTAGGGTGTTTGATTACTAGTAGAATGCCTGGAAACGATAGTGGGGCAACATTCCAAGCTTACTACTGCCAATGTTTGTGAATTCCAAAAAGAAGTACATTTGCATCCATTCAAGAAGTACTTCTATGGTGCAGATTTACTACTCCTTCGGTAAACCAATCACTATATAGTTTTAATATCCCACTCCACGAAATGAACAAGTCAAAACTAACCCTGGGCGTGGTTGGCCGAGTGATACTTTGTGAAATTCCACTGAATTGGTTAAAAACTTGGTGGAAATCCGCTCCGCCCCCTGCCTGCATGAAGCATGATGCAGGCAGCCATCTGCGCCGCTTACCTTGTGCTTCTCCACCATGCCTGGGCTGTCCTGCTCCTGGCTATCTTTCCAGTCTCCAGGCTCATCCATGACAAAACAAAACTCCTATGCTCTACGTCTAGGAAGGACTTGAAATGCTTGCACGCATGCACAGTCCTCCCAAGAGTGACGTAGAGCATGCAGGTTTCGTTTTGCCATGGATGGGCCTGGAGACTGGAAGAGAAAGCCAGGAGGAGAATGACAGCCTGGGCATGGCACAACACAGCGGAGAAGCACCATGACCAGGTAACCTGCAGCGGCCTCCGGTGGGTGGCAGGGCAAACTCTGCTATGCGGCGGAATCAGAGTGTTTGCTGAACTCCGCGTTCCAAGCGGAGGGCAGAGCTGGTAAAACTCTGAAAACTCCGCTGGCGGAGCAAAGTTCACCACCCACCATTAGTCAAAACCTCTTAGTGAATTGAAAACAACGAGAAAAAACTACACAGACATACCCAACCTGAATCAGGAACCCAGACATAACTACCAATCCAAGAATGCATTTGACAGGTGTCACACCCCAAGCATCCGTGCTGAAGCTACGGCCCTGACCATCCTACTTGCGCCCTGGTAATTCTTCTGGGGAACTCATAACTATGGTCACGTACAGCACAACACTATAGTCCCTGCTATAGGATTACTTATTTTAAAAGTATTTTAACTAAACACACTCTTTTTTCGTTTATGCTACAAGAAGCCTTCATTGTAGGTGTTAGACCTGGCACCCTTGGCGTGGTTCCCCCCTATTTTTTTGCTTCTACCTCCTGCATTTTTGATGCTGTGCTGGATTTCGTTTTTGCTGGTTTAGATGCTTTGTGCACTTTGCCACTGCTGTTCAGTGTCAAAGTGCAAGTGCGCCCTGTGTCAATTGTTATTGTGATTGGTTATCCATGATTGGCATATTTGTATCACCAAGACGTCCCTAGTAAAGTGCACTGAGTGGCCCAGGGCTGGTGATACAAATGCTACTAGTGGGCCTGCAGCACTGATTGTGCCACACAAATGAGTAGCCCCACAATGATGTCCCAGGCCTGCCACCGCAGTGCCTGTGTGCAGTCTGTGAACTGCCATGTCCTCCTGGTCAGTGTTTCCACTGAAAAGGCCTAACCCTTCCCTTTCTGTACACATTGGTCACCCTTATGGAAAGCCCCAGGTACCACTTTGGGCAGGGTGCAGTGTATGTGAAAGGTAGAGCATGTTCTTGTGCAGGTGACATGCTCTGGTAGTGAATTACAGCCATTTTCGATTTTCACTATTGTAAGGCTATGTTGCCCCATAGGCTATCATGGGGAATGCTGGCTACAGTGGCTACCAGCATATCTTCCTATAGGAGCAAGATAGGACATAAAAGTCTGATATCCCTGAACTCAGAATTTAATAACACATCTTTTAGGAAAAGTGGTTTTTAAATCCTGTGTTTGAGAACAGCACTTTTAGAAAGTGGCTGTTCTCTTGTCTGACCTTTCTGTGTGTCTTGGCCTGTTTGTGAATAGACTGTCTGGCTTTAGAGTGACAGGGGCTGGGGAGCCCCCAGGAGGCTGGATGAGTCGGCCCTAGGCTGAATGACTGCATCTGTATCTTGAGTGGTGGGAGGGGATAGCACCTGGGCCTGAATAGGGCTGTGCCTGCCTTACACAATGCTGGCTCCACCTCCTGCTGGGCGGCTGACGACCCCTGCCCCTCACTCTGAAAGGAAAGGAGAAGCCAGGAAAACAAAGGTAAGAAAGATTTTTAGGGGGATAAGTACAGGACCCTGACTACAGAAAATTAGATCATCCTGGAATCAAGAAGGAACCTCTGCCAAGGAGAAAGATGAAACTGAGGAAGAAAGACTGTCCTGCTGTTGCTCTGTTGGACTGCCCTGCTGTTGCTTTGCTGTAAATGAGAGGGGAAGGTTTTTGCTTTGTGCTGTGTCCCCTTGCTTGAAGGAGGGGGGATCTCCAAGGGCCTGAGAAGAGCTGTCTCCCTGTTAAGAAGTCCCAGGAAGAAAAGGACTTCACCCCCAGCTTCTTTGAACTCTACTTAGAGAGTTCTGTCCTTCCTAGAGTGCTTGGGCCAGTTGTGGTGCCTCTGGAAGTTGTACCTGTGTTGGGAAGCTGGAAACCAAGATTTTAAAGACTTTCTGCAAGTTTTATCGCATTGCTCGCTTGCGGAGCACATCCCCCGTCAGTGCTAGGAAATTTTTGCCACTACGAAGGCCGAGCTCATCGCAGCGCCTATTGCCGCTGCCAGAGTCGTCGCATCCTTCATTTACGGGACGCAACAGTCTGGTGCTGGAAGATTACTAATCGCTGCGAGTATCGTCGCAGAGCCTGTCGTCCCTGGGTGAGATTGTCACACCGCTTGCTTGCGGACCGCATCACGTCGCTGCGAACATTGTCGCAGAGCTATCGCATCGAAGAGCTGCGAGAGGAAGATCGCCGCTGGACCGCGCATTGTCACCCCGGAGATCGTCGCAGCCCCCACAAATCATCGCATCATGCCTTTGCGAGCTTTTTCACTACGGAACCTCAACACCGGAATCCATACAAGGTATCGCCTCCCTCCCCATACAGACCGGATTCGGCGCAACACGCCCGCTACATCCAGCGGGGTTGTCGCATCGCCTCCCCACGGTCTCAGGAGTGACGCAACGCTTGTTTTCCACCGCACCAGCTTCTGTTTTGGAACTTTGTCGCATTTAAAGGTACTGTTGGCTAAACGTGACGCAACTGTGAACTATTTTCACGCAACTGTGGATTATTCTAACGCAACCTTAAGAACCTTTTGAAACCATATTCTTGAGCTGTGTATGTTGGATTTTTGTCGTTTTGGTCTTGTGTAGTTTAGATTAAATACCTTTATTTTTCTAAACTGTTGTGGAGTCAGTTTGTGGTGTTTTCATTGAGTTACTGTGAGTGTTGGTACAAATACTTTACACATTGCTTTTGATAATCCTTGACTGCTCGTTCCAAGCTACCAAGCGGGTGAGCAGGGGTTATCTCAGAGGGTTTCCTCCTTACCCTGACTAGAAGCAATGGTCCCTATTTGGACAGTGGTACCTACCTCTGCCAACTAGAGACCCCCAGTTATAACAGTAGGGTTGTCAAATTGGTGCATGAGGCCAGGTCTTCATGTTTCTAGTCCTCGCCTTTTACAATTGATTGACTGCCCCATGTACCTAGACCGAGTAACAAATAGAAGAGGGAACGATGGGAAACTATTACGGCAAGCTGAGCCAAAACCGAGCCATGGGTCTGGCTTGGCTTTAAGAGTCCTTCCAGAAGCTGAGCCATGAAACTGTTTGGCAAGTGCATTGTGCAGAAAACATAATGTAAAATTATAATGCAATCTCTTCAAAATTCAAAAAAGTGTATTTCTTTAATGTGCTGGAGTGTGTCACCTTAGTACATCAGATTGTATCACTGCATAGACAGGCATTTATTAAAAGCAATAGTTTATCGAAACATTCATCGTTTGCATCCCAACAACAATACCGCTAGTGAACTTAGAGCCAAGTTAGTCGTCATGTAAACCCTAAATGTCCTACTCAATCTTATTATAGATGGAGTAACATTACAGTCTACTAAATCAAATATAAGAGGTGCTTGTGAAACCCACATCCTGAACTCATGTATTTAAAAGTTCACTCATTTGAGATAATAAATAAAAAGGAGGGAGAATGACCTGGCAGAGGGTCTTTTGAATACAGGACCCCTGTTTGGACCTATTAATGGTAAGAAGGAGCACTAGACCATGTGCCTTTCTCTGACGTAAGATTGATAGCACTGAAACAAGTGATGCACACAGAACAGAATTCATTGAGCCTAATGGCTTTGATGATGTCAGTACAGGCTAAAGAGATCATTTGATGACTCTGTGCCAATCCGCTGGCTAAAAGGGAGGCCAACCTCAGTAGGTCAGTGAATGGTCGGGAGCCTAGTTAATCAAATCGGCAAGTACTGTAAATTTTTATAATGTAGGTGGTGTCACACTCATCCTTTTGCTTTTTGTTTGCCCTGTAGTCATGGTTTGCCTTTCTGTATGGAAATGGCACTTTTGCAGGAGTCAAACTGGACCACACATACTGGTTGGCCTTCAGAGTTCCTGATGATTTATGGGCTACATCTATGGACCGACTAGAATTTTGAAAGGAGGTTGGGTTGGGTTACCCATGATTAAGGTAGTGGTGGGTGTAGAGTCTGACAGAGGTCTTCTTATAGGTCTAAGGAGGGACGGAAGAGGTCCCTGTCTGTGCATAGCCAGTGGGTTGTCCAGATTTTTTCCCCTGTGCAATGAAATCTTCCAAGCAAAAAGTTAGGATTTTGTCTCTCTTAGTTTGGGTATAGTGTGTGTTGGAAAATCTGTAACCCACCACATTTTTATATTTTTTATGAACCTAAATAACTTGTGTTTTTGCCCCTTTGAGCAGTAAGAGTGTGCTGAAAACCACACTATCTCTGTTTCCCTTATAACATGTTTTTTTTAAAAAAAAAATTATTTGGAGTTCAACGCTGCTTTATTGCACAAGATGAAACACAGTACACAGCATTTTGTGCCTACAACCCGGAGGCCGGCAGCGTATTGAGGTAACCATAACACAGCCTTGTGGCTGGCATCCCTGAGGCCCGGCGGCGCAACACATCTGTAAGCGAAGATGGTGACTCAACCGGTGCTGTGGTGCATTGAAGGATGAGCAGCAGCAGAACAGTGTTTTTAAAATTATTGTTCATTTTCGTAACAGTTAAAAGAACTTCCCAACAGTGAAGAAACTAAGAGGCATTTCATTCTCGCTCGGAAAAAAAAAGGTATCGAGCCGGTATGGCAACCCAGTTAGGTAGAGACATGCATTTCGCAGTAGCCGCAACCCATTAATCCCAACAGCTAACCATCAGTGCCATAAATAGCGACGTGTGTGGTGTCACGGAATGTTATTTAATAGAAAAAGTGCGAGCATGCGTCGGGTGTGGTTTAGGGGAACCCTTAATAACATAGGGGGGGGATAGGCGACATCAGGAGGGAGGTCTTCGATGTTGGGTACTGTGTGGGGCATGTCAGGTAGGCCGAATCGTCGTGGCATGAGGATAATAGGTCCCGTTGGGGGCTGTCCGAATGGAGGTGTGGACGTATGAGTGGGAATAATGTTCTGAGTCAGAGTTCAAGCCATAAGGTTAAACAGCAGCAGGGCTTTCTTCAGGCGTATCTGCATCATCTGAACGTGCGAGCAAATAGCACACTAGAGGACCCCAAATGTCACTAGGCCGACTTGAGATGGGTAATAGTTCAGCGAATGTAGTATGTTGTTTCTGACAGTAGGTCAAGTCCACAGCACACAGAAGAATACAAAGTTCCCCGGGGAGAGTATTACAGTGTGGAGAAGAGAGTGGATGTAAGGAGTCAAGGAACTGGACGGGTTCCCTTGTCGGAACTAGAGAGCCTCACACACCCAGAGCGTTAGGTGTGAAACACACCCTGACTGAAGGATGTCCAGTATCGTCATCGGCTCACTGCCCCTCGTCAGACCGGCACTGCAATGACTGACGGAGTGCCCAAAGGCACTCTTTTGGCGGAGTTCTTTTGTTCCTTGCCGATGGTGAGTGTGAGTGAGGACGAAAGAACGTGTAGTCGGTGCAAAGTGAGTGAATATTAAAAAGGGTGATCAGTCCACAATGAGTTTTATTGGCGTGGCTGATTCTCTGGTTAAAAGGGGTGGGAGGGGAGCTAGAAGCTGTGGAGGTATACAGAAAACTAACTCAACCCCCTGGTGTGGTCAACATGTTTCTCGCCAACCGGCGATTCGTGAGGACCTATGCAAGGTACTACACAAGAAGACAAGTGATTAATTGCTCATTCACATAGTAAAAAGCAAATACAACCTCTCTGGGTCGGGTGCAAAGAGGGCCACGGGGTCCTGCTCTAATTAGGCGATCTAGAGGTAGGGGGAAAAAAAGGTTAAAAGAGAGAGAGTCACGTCATATCTTAATTATGTGACTGTATAATCAGGAGATGAAGGGCGACTTCAGTGAATGCTCTCCACACTGTGATCAGCTTCCCTGGCACAGCCAAGAAGGGATTCAGTTTTCCAACAACCGTGCAACATGACAACTTTGCTCCTCAGATCAGAGTCAGTCTCTAGGGTCGTGTGAAACAATAGACAGTTATTTTACTCAGTCAGTGGTTGTGCAGTTTACTTTCACAATATGTAGAGAATAGAGAGACGGGCGTTTTCAATAAAAGGTAACATTTATTGAACAGTCTTTCTTCTCATACAAGAGAAATGAATTGCCACAATTGCAAGACTTGTTATTATAAAAAGTACGTACAGTAAGATGAGTATTGCGAAATAATACTGTAAAAACATTGATATGGTTTCTTAGCCATACAATTGTTTGAAATGAATAAAACATATATACATTCATATATACATTAGGCTAAAATACTCAACTGGTGCTTCTAACTACGCCTACCCCAGTGTACCTGACCTAAGCCTAATACTTGGGAGGGGAGTAAGTAAGTAGCTTTAGTTTAAGTTGGTTTTGCCAAGGTTTGCTTCAAGAATTCTCTCTAAGGGTTTAGTCAACACCATACCTCTGGAATAGAATGATGGAGGTCTGGTATCTCCTTCAGGGGGTCGATATCCCAGTCACCCTCAAGGGTAGACTAGAAACGCCGGAGCTGGATTTCTCTGCAGGAGAAAGACAGCGTCTCTTCTCAGCGCGTCGAGGAGGAGGAGGAGGGGCAGCGTCCGCGGGCAGCTTGCATCTGCTGGGCTCTTGCAGGGGGACGCCTGTTCAGCTCCTAAGTTCACCACACCATCGTTCGCTAGTTAGCAGCGATAGCAGTAGCGATAGCAGCTATGGTATCATCAGCATGACAGCTTCTGCAGCAGCGATGGCATTGATAGCTTCAGCGAAAACAGCAGCAGCGAACGGCAGCAGCGAACAGCGTTTGCTTAAGGCAACGTTGGTAATATTTATACCTGAAAGGTGCCTTGTTTGACGTAAGTTTTTGGACATAAGACGTCAATAAAGATGTCACTAGGAAGTGATCGTCTATCAGTGCTCATTAGAGTTCTATTACTAATCAAAACACAGCAAGCGGGGATTTCCAGGTTGCTGAGTTTTTATCTTGTTGAAGAACTCGGAGTGTTAATCTAGGAATCTCAGATAGTAACTTCTGCTATGTCATTGCACTAATTGTTTGCAAAGGAAGTGGCAGAGAAAGCTATTCTGAAATGTGGCTCTGTTCGTGTGAGGCCAGAGACGAGTTTCTGAATATTGCACTTGAACGGTTATGCCAATATAGGGAATAAATGGATTTATAGCCGAATAGGGGCATAAGGTCACAGTATCGATCAGGGTCCTAGATTAGAACTTAACACCCACTCCACGAATTCATGTCCATCAAATTACTAAAACTAGAGCAATAAGATGCATGTGTAACATTGCCCACCCCAAAATACATATATGCATGTGGAATAGGCATATTTGTAATACGTGAAAATGTAGGTACTGTACGTTTTTGAAGCATAGAAATCATTCAAAATTTATAGCATATGAAATCAATGAACGATTATGCAAAAGAATTACACATGAAATATCTCTGAAACAGAAGAAGGGCGAGATAATTTCATCACATATAAATGCATTGCAGTAAAATGTGCTAGAGGCTGGTGTAAAGTTATAATGTCTCTAGATGTATTTAGAAATAGAAGTTGAAGCTTCTGTTCTCTATGAATAGTTTTACTTTAAGCAAAGAATTTTTTGTGTCAAAAGTGTTCAATTCAAAAGATTTAATGCTTGAACGGGGAAAATAGAGTTCCAACGCTTTTAGCAGTTTTTGTTGTTCAAAACTGAAGGCCGAATTCAGAGTTCATGGGAACGCTGTGTGTCAGAATGCTTCTCTAAAGTTATTGTTTCTGTTCGGGTGAGAACATCATATCAGACAGGCTCTCAAAGAATTGGTCTACAAATTCAGGTGACAGTTCGACCAAATTCGATAGTGCTGTAACTTGGCAGGTGTGAGAATGATTGCTGTCATCAAAGTCAGGATCAGCAATGCTCACAGAAGGTCGTACCTGGGTGATGTTGCTTTTGTCACTCGCTCCACTGTTACCACCTAGTCGTAGCACAGGAGTCTCAACGAATGCCGTCATCAGGATTGGTAGCCGCTGGGGACAACACAATGCGTGAGCCGTTATCGGACTTAGAAAAGTATCGATATCCATTGGTACTGCTGATGGAAGTGAAAGACAGATGTCCAACACGCACTCATCTCCGCATAGCATACATCGTAGTACAGGTAAGATGCAATTTTGCCATATTGGTCTGAATGAAAGGAACCAGGTCATGTTTAGATCTCTCAGCCTGGCCAATCCAAGGACTCTAGTTATTCTGTCCCGGTAGCGGATTGCTAGGATTGTCTCTTCCATTCCCATAGGAGTCATGTCTGAGCTGTGGCTTGCCATAACGAAGCAGGAGGGTCAAAAATAAAATCCCTGCTACAAGTCCCAAAAATAGGGGTATGCCGCCAAAAACAGAGTGGACAAAATTTGGAACGATTCCCAGAATTGCTTGAAATGGTGTTAGCAGTCCCGTAAAAATCGTCTTAAATATGCCTGGGATGCCTGTGGCGCTAGACATGTTAAGGAGTTGGCTCAACATTTCTACGAAATGCACGGGGCAATTTGTTGATAAAAGGTCATGAACCTCCGTAGCTGTCCTTGCAACTAGGAGATCATACGTCTCTTTTGATGACGTTATGGGCACTGTTGTCTGCAAAAGCACAGACTTCATTTTGCTTAAAGTATCAATTTGTATAGAAGAGAAATGCAGACGAGGCCAGATGGGAGTCTCTATGTCTCCAGGCCCGCTCGGGAACAATGCTTGCATACAGCATTTGACAATGGAAGTTACGCTTACGAGATAACTTTTCCCTGGCACAAGGCCACAACATCTGTGATCCGTTCTTAGAATGTAACTCCCATTCGCGAGTTGCATAAAGAAGGGCTTTATCTGAGTTGCAGGTGTGACAAGCTGGTGGCATGAAAGGTTGTTAGAATTACCTTCACAGGTTCCGTGTAAATTAATACCCTGACACAAAAGTATACCGCTTAGTGAGCGTTTACAATTTTCACCACTAAGAAATACATTTTTGTCGCTGTCACTATAGCATGAATGTGTGTATGGTAATTTCCATGCTGATTTAACATATCCTTTACCCAATCGTTCATACTGGCCAGTAGGTATGTATTCAAGGCACTTTTTAAATCAGAAAGTTGTTATCGGAATAGTGATAATTCCGTGTATTATCCATTCAATGACAGGACTTTCTGACATTGTCAATGGTAATCTCTCAAGTTTTTCGATGCTCTGGATTGTATAGTCTGCTCCTTTCTGTGCCAAACTGATTTGTTTATCAGTAAGGTTAAAAATGGAAAACAATGATGTTGTGTTGATTAAACGCCAAGACACATAGCCTGAACAAAGATTTTGCAGCGTCCAGCCTAATTGTACAATAGAACGTAATTGAGATTGGCCATGCTGTAACATTAGCAAGTCTCTGTCTATTATGTCAAAGGCAGAAGATACAATATTGTCCAACGAATATATTCTGGAGGACAGAGTCATTAACCCATTGTCCACTACAGAAAGTTATTTTTCCAAATTAATACGATCAATTTCTCGTATTTTTTCTGCTGTTTCAATTTGTGTGACTTTCCAAGCCTCGTTGTACGCAGCATAGATGCTGGCCGCTATGAAACGTTTTTGGCGCTGTTTGCGTGGTCCAAGAATGAAATCGCGCAAATCAGCACCATCTTTTAGTAAAGACAAGTGTTGCTTAATTTCAGCCAGTGTGGATGATCCTAGCCATTCGAGGCAGCGTTTCCCTACACTGGAGTTGTTACTATCCCTGGATGTTGTCTCTGGGAGTATCTAGGGTCTTGTCTGGTCATTTTTAACCCCTGTGTTTTGTTCAGGAATCTATCTTGACAGTTGTTTGTGTTAGTTGGCCAGATTAACCACTTTTTCCAATCAGGATGTGTTCTGTTAAAATGTAAAATTTTAGTTACGTCTATCTCAATATCTGTTGTTGCATTATCAGGTATTGGCTTCGGAATAGACGGTTTGTTAAGGTCTTTGATCTTAGCTAGGCCAAGACAGGATGTTTGGTGAATTGTGTCATTTAAAAACATCATTTGTAATGGTATCATGCAGGTTCTGAATAGTGCTTCAAGGCCTTGTACCTGCCAATCTTTCGTACCCCAAATGGTTTTTGTTTCAATGTTATTTTTCCAATAATCAAAACCAAACGTCTTCATTTTTTCATAAAATGCTTCTGAATATATTAATTTAGTGTTTGTCAGTATTGTTTTCATTCCTGTTTTATCTAACAGTTTGTAATAAAACGTTTCTGCATCACTGGTGTTAAACGCTGAGAAGTACTTGAATTTCTCAAAGAATGTTTTAGAACTGCTTTTAGGTGGTGTAGCACAATGTTCCCATTGATTAAACTTAAAAACATTTCTAGGCTGTGCAGATTTATGCAAATAATGATCGCCATAATGTGTAAAACAGAATAACTGTTCATAACTAGACGAACCTTGTAAATAATCATGTTCTGTGAATCTAGCTGACATTACTAAATCAGACATCATGTCATTAATACTGTTAAAGTCCCAATCATCAGAGAATGTACTATGTTTTACAAAGTCACTTAAGGAAACCTTCAGTTGATGAGGATACTTCAGGATCTCGACCGTACCATAGATCTCATAGTCAGTTTTCTCCCATACTACCCCACCGGGTATTGGAATGGCTGTGACATTTACTGTTGACAGTTCTCTTTTCTTCACGTGGGATGATCTGTGTGGTTTGAGGACTAGGTTGATGTTCTGACTTGCTGTGTCCATTCTACTATATTTTCCCTCAATGAATTTTCCCAAACAAAGTACCATGATGAGCCAAAGCAGGAGGAAAAATACACCTAGACCGAACCAGAACTCTAACCAAGGGGAAATAAGGTAGATTTCCTTCAGTTGATGAAAGAGTTCCGTTGCTTTTTCTTTAAAAGTCATTTTTGTTTCTGGCATCACTTCGGGTTGCTTTGATCCTCGGAAAAGTTGTCGAAGTCGATGAAATAACCAGAGGCAGTTCTGTCAATTGTTGAGATTGTTCTTTCAATCTGTCTCTCGGTAGCATTTTCTGATGCCACATTATTGTAGACTGGTGTTTCTTGACGAACTGTTTCAATCTGTGTCTCAAGAGGCACGAGTTCCATGGCATTATTGCATAGTCCTTCTCTGTGCACTGCAGGCTGATCGAATGTGATTAGTCTTTCAGTTTGAACCTCTTGGATTGTTGCAAGTTTGGGTATTCTGTTGTTTCTTGGGAGTCCACTGGGCTTACTGTTGATTATAGGCCACATGCTTGTGGTTTTACCAGGTCGATTGATACAACTCTGTTCTCCTTTTTACCAGCAAGGGGCGGTAGTACTACTGATCTTGTTCCGGTGACTGCCAAGACAGGTACTGCTTTTCTGTAAGAAGGCCCAAATTCCTTCTTCACCGCGATTTTTTCTCTGACTAGATCCCCAATCTTTGGAATCCAGACAGGCCTTGCTGGGGCTGTTGCTTGTGATGCCTCATCAGTGGTATCTGGCTGTTGCTTTAACTTTATGTTGCTTAAGGATTTTCTTGTTTCATTCAGTTCCTGTAATACAGCCAAACGATCTTTGATGCCGAAGTCTGTTTCATTATCTTGTACCACTGATACCTGACTATCTAAGTCCTGAATTCTCATTCTAATTCCGAACAATAGTTTGTATGGGCTGAAACCTTTTACAGAATTTCTTGGCAAACTGTTAAGACTGGTCTGGACACTTATTAAATGTTTGACCCACCCAGCGCCTGAACCTAATACCTTCGCTGTTATAGATCGCTTTATGTCTCGGTTTTTTCTTTCTACCACACAATTCCCTTCGGGGTGCGATGGACAAGAATACCGCAACCCAATTCCCATGCTGGCAATGGCCTCCCTATAAGCTCGAAGGCCAAAAGCAGGACCCTGGTCAGAATGGAACGTGGTAATTGCGTATGTGCCGATAAAGACTCGCAGATCTTTTATAACCGTTCTAGCGTCAGCTGAGCGCTGGAGGCCACATTTTTTAAGTGTGTTTAGCCTTAATGATTAATTGGACGCAGGATGGGGTGTAGACAGCGTTACGCTGTTTCTGGTTGGTAGCCGGTAGCATGGTTCACTACTGCGATCCCTGTTGCAGTTTTCACAGTTGTTTGCATATATTTGGTGTTGTACACTCATTCCCGGCCACCAGTATACTGATTGTAATTCAGTCAGGGATTCCTTGATGTTTCTGTGCCTAGGACCCAAACCCATGTGTGCGTCTGCTATTAAAAATATTCTCCTGTTCGTGTTTGGAATTACCCTATCACCCACTCCAGGGATTCGAGCAAGTGGATAGTTCACAGGTAGTGCTGCACAGTCGCCTTTTACGGTCGTTTTTACTGCCAGCATGGTTTCCCCGTCTACGTATTTTTCTGCACGCTTTTTTGTGGCTACGGAAGCCGGTTTAGTTGCTTCCGCTGTGGCTGTGTTAGCCAATGAATTCCCTGCAACGTGAACGCCATCACGTTGAGGACTCTGTGCGTGTATCACGTGAGTCTTTTGTAGTTCTTTCTGTAAAAGAGCTATCTGTTTCCAGAGCAATTTATGCTTTATTGTGGCACCTGTGTCATCTTTGTAATCGTTTTCAATCCAGCTCTGCAGTTTATTATTGTAAGAGTTGACACATAAATGAGAATCGCACACGATAAGTGTCGGGAATTCACGTTCTGCATTTTCGAGCGCCATCTTTAAACATCTGATTTCAGCTCTCAGAGCCGAACGGTGTCTTACTGATTCAGTTTTTGTTACTCTCGGTCTGAATTTACCGCACAGCCAACGACCTTTAACAATCGCACAGGCTGCATCGTAGGATTTGCTCTCTACGTTGAAATGCTGTACAAAACTATCTGTATAGATTATACAGGTGTACTGTGGGAAAGGCAGAAGTTCGATTGGCAGAGGATATTCTTCTTCATATTCTAAATCATTCAGTTCTTCGAATTGCGGGGCGAAATAGTATTTCACATCTTCCGCTCCTAGAGAATCTATACACTGTATCCATTTCGGATCCAGTGACACTGTAGGCAGGTTTACTGGGCTGAATAGCACCTCGAAGGCGGATTCCGCTGTGAGGATATTAATCCTTTTGCCGTGTGCTAGTTCTCGTTCATTTGCTAATGCAATTTGCACTGCTTTCACAGTTCTTTCTGTGTGACTGAATGTTTTTTCTACTTGTGTGTACAAGTGAGATTTAATTGACATTGGTACCTTTTCACCCTCATTAGAGGTCAGGTACGTGAATCCGCATCTTCCTGGGATGACTCGGATTACAAGATTGCGTGTGTTGTCACGTGTATCTAATTTTGTTTTAGCTAACATGTCTGTTTGCAGTGATCTCCAAATTTCTGTGTGTTTTTGAGTCCAATTGATTTGTTTAAAATCAGGATTAATTAGTTCGTAAAGAGGTTTAACCCTCTCTGCGTAATTTAGAATGTATGTTCTTCCGAAATTCAGAAAACCTAGTATGGATTGTAAATTCTTCAGCGTTTTTGGAGCTTGGAGTACAGCGCACTTCTCTAAGAAGTTGTCCGCTAGGCTTTTTCCTTCACTTGATAATTCGTACCCTGAGAATAGTACTGTCAGATGGGCAATTTGAGACTTTTTTAAAGTTGAATTTGTAACACTCTGCTGCAAACCCAAGTATAATGGTGTTCACTCTTTTCAAGTGAGTATCCAAGTCGTCACCTGTGAGATAGATATCATCTACGTAAGATAATGCCTCATAATCATATATTTGTAGTAACTCTGTTACCCTAGCTGAGAATAGTCCTGGGCTGTTCTTCAACCCCTGTGGGAGTCGACAGAAAATTTTCTGCGACCCAAATGCTGAGAAAGCGGTCAAGTATCTGCTTTCTGGTGCAATGTTTTGACAAAAGAAACCATTAGATATGTCTAATGTCGTTTTATATTTTTTCCTAACTATGTAATTCATTAGGGCTGCACTATGCGAGTTTTGTACTGCAAATGTTTTGCAACATGCATTAAGGTGTCCATTAGTCCAAAACTAGACTATATGAATCGTCTGGCTTGGAGACAGGTAACAAAGGATTGTTCATTTGAGAGGTGCATGTTTCAATCACCCCCTGGTATTCAAGTTGATCTAAAATCTCCCTGACTTGTTTTTTAGCTTCTTGCTTAATGGGATACTGCCGTTGGGCAGTTGGTTCACTTTTTAACTGGATTTTGTGAGGAGGTGAGTCCTCATCCCATCCTACATGATTTTTATATAATGCCGGTGCCTGGGCTACTGCCCATTTCCTTGCATAAGTATATTTTTTGTGAATCGGAATGTGATTTGAGAAGGCAGGCATAATCATTTCTTCGCCACGAGGGCACTCCCTGACAAACTCTGAGGGCCAATCTTTTTCAGCTAACAGAATATCATAGCCTTTTGAGAGTTTATCCCAAAATAGACCCTTTATTTTCCTAGTCTTATCACCCTCTATACGCAATGTTATTTCGTATATTTTATGGGGCTCGCTAAGTCTGGTGTCGGCAGTTTCAACCTGAATGAATTCATTCGTGTCCACTGTCTCCAGATGACTCATCAAGATCTTGCGAGCTATACTGATTTCTGCTGCACTGTCTAACATTGTCTGTGCCCACTCCCCGTTTTTCAACTGTGTCCTCAGTATTCTCGGCATGGTTGATTACTCTAATACTGGCTACCTTCTTTTTTGGAAATTGAGATTTTTTACTCTGAGCAGGTTCCTTGTCTTTGGACTTGGTGTGCTCTCCTGGGTTTGACCGTCCTTTTCTTTCCGATTTCTGCGAAAAAGATCGAGAGGGACGTGTATCAATACTTTGATATCTATCCGGTTTTTTCAAATTATCCCTATTTCTAAGGTTATATCTTTTCTCAGAGGGCTCCCTCTGGGGAGACTGGTGTTCTCGAGTCGGAGTTCTTTCCCTCCATTGAGGAGACCTTCCTCTGGACTGGAAAACTTTTTCCTTGGGAGTGGATTGTTTATTTCCATCCCAGCTCTTTTTAGGAGTGTTTGAATTATTTTTAATAAATAATTTTTCAGGATTTTCGAGCAGTTGGGGCTTTACCGGTTTTCCACCCAAGCTGTCTCTACCTAATTCTTCATAGCATTTTTCTATGATTCTGGCAAGCTCAATTGGCTGATCTGTTATATCTGTTTCCCTCAACTTCTGGCGGATCGCCACAGATGCTGCTTCTCCCTTTATGTTGGCTAATAATATAGCCGAGACCTGCTTGAAGTCTTTCAGTAATTTCATACCAAGAGTTAAGGCAGGTTCTGGACCGTATTCATTCTGAATCTGTCTTAGTACATCTGGTATTACCGCCATAGACGGAACACCATGTGTTTTTGTGTAAATGGAAGCAAAGACTGTACCCCAAGTGTCGCAGTCCTCCACGTGTGGTGCGATTCCCATAGGAAGGCAGATGGTCAAGATTCTGTGTTTCTCAATAGGGGTAGTATCCGGAAATACTGCCTCTATTTGAGTGATTTTCTGTGCTAACCAGAAAGGAATTTGTTCCCGTTTTACGGGTGTTTTACCAAGACATGATTGTATGTTCTGTGGTGTAATTTTATTAGTGTTCCCCTGATGAGGGGTCAGCTGTGGTACATTAACAGCTGGTTGGACTGTTGCAGTCCGCATTACATATTGGACTAATTGCCTATGTATTTTTATAAGTGTTTTTAGCTGTACTAACAGCTCTTCGTTTGACATTTTTGCAATGTCCGGATGTGGTGTGTAGCTGGCTAGAACCGGCCACGTTGCTCCTGGTCTACCTAGTGGACCGAGCCTGGTAATATTATCATTATGTTTTAGGGCGCCATTAAACCAGAGCAGGTGCTCTTGGAATTTTAGTGGGATTTCAATCTCCTCGAAAGGAGCGTACTCATCCGGTGGTTTCTCTATTTTGTAATAGTGAAACTCTTTTGTTCTAGCGTTTGCCGCTGTAAAGTTTATCCATGAATAGAATACCTCTGTCTGCCGATATTCGTGTGCCTCTATCACGAAAATTACTGTACCACCTTGTGGTGTCAGTCCGTTTTCTATAAGTTTTAAAGTTATAGATTTTCTTAAATGTACCGGTATGATAATTACATCCGGTTCAGTCTGTAGTAGACTCGTGTCTTCCTCTATTAGTAGGGTTGCCAGCCTAGCTGCTTCCCTTTCTTCTTCACTGTCTGACATTTTATAAATGCAGGCTTTGCAGAGTAGGTCTCCAAGGAGACAAAGATTAGGTGCACAATATTATGGAACACTGTATCCTTCAACGTTGAATAAACCAGAGCTTTACATAGGAATCTCTTCCTACTGAGTTCGGGCGGATTTTAACCTTTCACCCACTCCAGACGTCTATTGGAGTATTTACGGGAGAAAGGGGTCTGTGTGAAATATGCACGACTGAGTTACTCTAACGTCTTGCGTTAGTTTATCGCCTTACCAAACGTTTGAGCGCCATGTAGTGTAGTTCCTATTTTCCCAATAGGCCCTGCGCATTTGAATAACATAAACAGTAGTATCGACGTAGAAGTGCGGATCTTCCAGGCCTCCACTGACTATGTTAAACTTAATTGGGGTTGTTACCGACTAGCTCAGAGGTCACTGGAAACTTTCTTGACTGAATAGGAAGTGATCAGCTTCCCTGGCACAGCCAAGAAGGGATTCAGTTTTCCAACAACCGTGCAACATTACAACTTTGCTCCTCAGATCAGAGTCAGTCTCTAGGGTCGTGTGAAACAATAGACAGTTATTTTACTCAGTCAGTGGTTGTGCAGTTTACTTTCACAATATGTAGAGAATAGAGAGACGGGCGTTTTCAATAAAAGGTAACATTTATTGAACAGTCTTTCTTCTCGTACAAGAGAAATGAATTGCCACAATTGCAAGACTTGTTATTATAAAAAGTACGTACAGTAAGATGAGTATTGCGAAATAATACTGTAAAAGCATTGATATGGTTTCTTAGCCATACAATGGTTTAAAATGAATAAAACATATATACATTCGTATATATACATTAGGTTAAAATACTCAACTGGTGCTTCTAACTACGCCTACCCCAGTGTACCTGACCTAAGCCTAATACTTGGGAGGGGAGTAAGTAAGTAGCTTTAGTTTAAGTTGGTTTTGCCAAGGTTTGCTTCAAGAATTCTCTCTAAGGGTTTAGTCAACACCATACCTCTGGAATAGAATGATGGAGGTCTGGTATCTCCTTCAGGGGGTCGATATCCCAGTCACCCGCAAGGGTAGACTAGAAACGCCGGAGCTGGATTTCTCTGCAGGAGAAAGACAGCGTCTCTTCTCAGCGCGTCGAGGAGGAGGAGGAGGGGCAGCGTCCGCGGGCAGCTTGCATCTGCTGGGCTCTTGCAGGGGGACGCCTGTTCAGCTCCTAAGTTCACCACACCATCATTCGCTAGTTAGCAGCGATAGCAGTAGCGATAGCAGCTATGGTATCATCAGCATTTTTGCTTGAACATTAAATGCCTCCAAATGGTATTTAATTCACTTCCCGGGCCCCTGGAAGCATGAAAATCACTTTAAACATGGTAATTTTAGCTCTAAAACTGATGATCCACCTACAAATGTGAACTGACGTTCAAAAATAAAACATTTGAAAACGGACCATTTTTCACCTTTCTGAAGCAAGACGTAATGGGGGGGTGTTATCTCTTTTGCCAAAAATCAGCCGTTTTTGCTCGAACATTAAATGCCTCCAAATGGTATTTAATTCACTTCCCGGGCCCCTGGAAGCATGAAAATCACTTGAAACATGGTAATTTTAGCTCTAAAACTGATGATCCACCTACAAATGTGAACTGACGTTCAAAAATAAAACATTTGAAAATGGACCATTTTTCACCTTTCTGAAGCAAGACGTAATGGGGGGGTGTTATCTCTTTTGTCAAAAATCAGCCGTTTTTACTTGAACATTAAATGCCTCCAAATGGTATTTACTTCACTTCCCGGGCCCCTGGAAGCATGAAAATCACTTTAAACATGGTAAATGTAGCTCTAAAACTGATGATCCACCTACAAATGTGAACTGACGTTCAAAAATAAAACATTTGAAAACGGACCATTTTTCACCTTTCTGAAGCAAGACGTAATGGGGGGGTGTTATCTCTTTTGTCAAAGAATCAGCCGTTTTTGCTTGAACATTAAATGCCTCCAAATGGTATTTAATTCACTTCCCGGGGTGAAGAAACACTTTTTGAGACCTCAGAGTGAGTAAATTGGCCATTTTCATGCACTTTTAACCATTCCACAAATCTTGTGTTTAGGGCCCCTGGAAGCATGAAAATAACTTTAAACATGGTAATTTTAGCTCTAAAACTGATGATCCACCTACAAATGTGAACTGACGTTCAAAAATAAAACATTTGAAAACTGACAATTTTTCAACTTTCTGAAGCATGGCGTAATGGGGGGGTGTTATCTCTTTTGTCAAAAATCTGCTGTTTTTGCTTGAACATTAAATGCCTCCAAATGGTATTTAATTCACTTCCCGGGGTGAAGAAACACTTTTTGAGACCTCAGAGTGAGTAAATTGGCCATTTTCATGCACTTTTAACCATTCCACAAATCTTGTATTTAGGGCCCCTGGAAGCATGAAAATCACTTTAAACATGTTTATTTTAGCTCTAAAACTGATGATCCACCTACAAATGTGAACTGACGTTCAAAAATAAAACATTTGAAAACTGACCATTTTTCACCTTTCTGAAGCATGACGTAATGGGGGGGGTGTTATCTCTTTTGTCAAAAATCAGCCGTTTTTGCTTGAACATTAAATGCCTCCAAATGGTATTTAATTCACTTCCGGGCCCCTGGAAGCATGAAAATCACTTTAAACATGGTAAATTTAGCTCTAAAACTGATGATCCACCTACAAATGTGAACTGACGTTCAAAAATAAAACATTTGAATACGGACCATTTTTCACCTTTCTGAAGCAAGACGTAATGGGGGGGTGTTATCTCTTTTGTCAAAAAATCAGCCGTTTTTGCTTGAACATTAAATGCCTCCAAATGGTATTTAATTCACTTCCCGGGCCCCGGGCCCTGTGTTGGCCTTCTGCCTGCTGATTGCTGTGCTGTAGGGGGGACTGCCACTTTGCTACCTTGCTTACTGTATTGGCCTGCTGCTTCTTGCCTGTGAGTGAGAAGGACTAGACCTGCTCTCTACATCATTGAACCCAAGTTTCTCTAAGGGCTTCCTGGTTTGCCCCCTGTTCTTGACGTCTCATGCTCATCAAAGGCTTCCTTCAACTCTGCTTCAGCTACTGGACTCTGCAATCTGTTAGCCATCCCTTGCCTGAGGTGCCCCTCCAGTCCTGAGGGATCAGAAGTGAGTTCTGCAGCTGTTTTTCTCCAAAATTGATGCATCGTCATCTCTGTGCGAATCAGAACAGGCGTAGTGCCCTTCGATGGCGTGCGGATCCGAAGTCATCCCTGCGCAACTCACCGATGGCAAGGTTCAACAATGACGCAGTGTTGATTCTAAGTCCCGACTGTGAGGCTTGACGACAACGACACAAGACCGACTACGAGGCTCGACTGTGACGAATCAACCCGATTGCATGAATCAGAACTGACAAATCGAGTCTTCGACTCTCTCTGACGCTTGCTCCACCCAAGGTACTTTTTCAGCTAGCCCTGTGTGTGTCCTTAATCCGGTCTGTTCTCCATTGCAGTAGGCCTGAATTTAGGATTTAATCTTTTAGTTCTATTCCAAGCACAGTTTTTGAATGTAATCTTTTCACATTTTTATCTTGAGTTCCTCTTATCTGATTTCTATCGTTTTGGTCTTATTTTACTCAGATTTCTATTTTTGTAAACGGGTGTGGATTATTTTTGTGGGATTTTTCACTGCGTTACTGTAATTAAAGTGTGGTGCAACTACTTTTACACATTGGCTGTTACGTTAAACCTGACTGCTCCGTTCCAACCTATCTACCAGAGGGTGAGCACAGGTTGATTTAGGTTGTGTAACTTACTTACCCTGACTAGGATTGTGGCTCCTGCTTGGACAGGGTGCATGCCAATATGTTCACTTTAAAATCCACCATTTGCTTCTTTTTTCAATGTTTTCTTGGGAGGAAGACTAGCCTGGTTTGTCCCTTAAGCTTGCTAGCTTTGCTTGTTACATAAAATTCATACCCAACTTTTACAGCCTACCACTTTCAAATGTCACCAGCCGCCACTACTCATGGTTGTAATACCATGTGCTGGGTAAAGAATGTGATCTTCTCAGATTTCTCTAAATGAATGGATCCGGTAGTTATATGAAGTAATTGCTTTTCGACATATCTTTACAAATGCTCCAGTACTTTTCAGTCTTTAGCTCCAAGAAGCTTTTTTGGGGGATACTTCTTTCACTTTACAAATCTACATAACCAGTTAGGCAAATCGTCATTGCGGTAATCCTGCCATGCGCTTCAGCCCTCTCTCATGCACCCCTGGCAATCGGAGAAACTCGTTGGATTTTATTTAATTAGGACCAGCATAACCGGCACGCTTCGTTTTATTGACTCATTACTTCTAGAATTATCCACGTGTACGTTGAGCCGTCTCCAAGTAACTGTCAAAAACGGTCGTCGTTTTGTGATCTAGTAAATGGTTCAGAAAGATCTAAGGAACAAAGAAACGGATGCCGAGGCTGAGAGCAAGATTCTCAGCTCTGCTGCCTAACCCCGCATCCAAGCTAAATCTCTTTTTCTGTGCTCTCACAGACATTTAACAGCGATAATGATGGCAGTTCATCACCTGGATTTCAAACACTTATGTTGCCTACAGGATGATGGGAATAGCAGTTAAGTGATGCCGTGAAGCTGCACAATTTGAAACACTGATGTTCCTAAGCTTGTAAATAACCTTTTTTTGAAAATCTATGTGCATTTTAGATGTTGCATTTCTATTTCTCTCCCACATTTGTTGAAAACTAATCTTGTGGGCGCACAATATTGAAAACGATTCACAACATGTAAATTGTTTAGAAGGTCACAGTACTTTTATGATTCCCACATTATTTGCCCAATATCGCTAGCTAATCACGACAAGTTAAAAGCAATTGACTTGAGGCGAAAATGTGGTTGGTCTTGTTGTCGAAATGAAGCTGATTTATCAAAGCACTTTGCAACTTTTGTAACCACAAATATTCAGGGACACTGGAAAAACGTGATTGTGCAGCCTCAAAGATAAAAAAATGTTCTGCACTTGCTAAAGAATCCGTAATTTGCAGATTAAATAAACATGTTTCTAACTCTAATTAAAAGTTATTAAAATCACCGCACAGACGGTGCAAAACCGCCCTTTGAGCCTTGCAAAAGTGAACCGTTAAACTTTCAGCTGTCGATTGCTGTTTTTAGTCATTTAAAGAGGTGACATTTTTCCAAAATAGTGTGACCATCACCTCTTAATGAAGTGGGGGTTCGCCTGGAGTAGGAAACTAAAACCTAAATTATTTAATTCAAATAGTGTAAAAAAGATTCCAAGAGTATTTCTTGGAGAATTCACATAAATTATTGCTTAAACCACGGACACTTCTCAAATTTGCCGTTACATAAGGGAAGCACCAACTTGAAAAGAATCCAAAACATGTTGGCCCTCATTGTAAAGTTCAGTACCTTTAAATATTAAAGTACCTCCATATGAAATGTACTATACCCATCTACAAAGTGGTTTCTGAATGGAAGGAGTGCTAAGATGCCCTATCATATTAAATGATGCTTAGCCCGAATTTGACCACATAACTAGGATGTGCTGAATAAATGAGGCACACCTTTTGTAACAAGAAGCGTGTGTGTGTGTGTTCATATTCACTGAAAAAAACATTAAGGGTGAGTTGACGGTTTGCCTGATCATGAGACAATATTGACCTTATGGTTATGAAACTAAACCTAAACCTAAACTAAACCTAAAACCAGTGAAATCATGGACTTCCTTATGCACTGTTATGATCCATTGTGAATCCCACAATAGAAGAACAACATTTGCACCAAATGCAGGAGTAATCCTTGCAGAGCAAAGTTCAACGTAATGGGCCCTATCTTTATGAACTGAACTTTAGAAGAGAGACAAGGGAGAAAGTGGAGGATAGACAGGCTGCATATGGATCTTTAGATAGAAAAGTTAAGAAGAATGGAACCACAACTTCTATTAAATCCTCAGTACCAGCAAGAAAATGCAGGGAGAATACATGGTGAAATGTGTTCATTCCAGCAAAAAGGGCATTTAAATTGCAGTAAGAAGGTGAAGTGAATAAATGCAGCAATACAAAAGACTGCAGATATGAGAGAAATCAATCCACAAAGGCATTATCAAAAGATTATGTGGAAGGATCAAAAAGAAAGAGTTGGTTACACATGCAAGAAGAGGCAACAATGAGGACTCAAATGAAGGTCTCAAGGTAATCTACAAAAACTTGCAACCTTACTGAAAGAGACTGCCAGTTACGCAACCAGTCACATAAGAGATAACAAATAAAGCAGTTCTACCATTTTAGCAAAATAGTCTAAATTAGAGGCTTCCAATGAATTGCTCTGGGGCTACTAGTAGCTCACTAGCACTCTAGCAGTAGCTCTCAGAAGTGAATGCAACCCTTATACACCATTTGGATGGTCAGTATTAGACCTGCTATCTTTAGAGTGGTCGCCCACCTACCTCAATTTTTCTGCTGAAATTCGTTTTTCTTAGCCTTACAACTTTCTACACTTTATGACTTCTGGCCAGTGCTAAAGTGCTTGTGCTTAATCCCCTAAACATGGTTAAATTGGTTCACACCTGATCAGCACATTAACTTTATGTATACGTTCCTTTTAAAGTGATATGCCATACACCCAGGGCCTGTAAATTGAATTTTACTAACGGGCCTGCAGCAAATACTGTGCCACCCACTTAAGTAGCCCCTTAAAACCTGTCCCAGGTCTGCCATTGCAGCCTGAATGCAGGTTTAAACTGCCATTTCGGGTTGACAATATAAGCTCCTTGCCAAGCCTTAAACTCCCCTTTTATTGCATATTAGTCATCCCTAAAATAGGCCATAGGCAACCCATAGGGCAGAGTGCATTGTAATTAAAAGGTTGGACATGTATTTTTAAGTTTTACATGTTCTGGTAGTTAAAAACCTCTACATTCATTTTTCCCAACTGAGAGGCTTACCTCTCCCATAGGATAACATTGGATTGCCTTATATATTAAGACGTGCTAACATTTGATTTGGACCAAGTTCAAGTTTGGTATCTATAAAATTGTAATGAAAAATCCTCTTTCACGGTAAAGTTGGATTTTAAATAGCAAATTTAAAAATGCCACTTTTAGAAAGTTTGTTGAACTAAAAAGGGCTAAGCCCTTAATCAGTAAGGCTAGGCCTTTTTCACAATCATACAACATCATGCATGCCAGTACAGATATCCATTATGCAGCTTTCATCATAATCTCATTATTCATTTGATGTGACAAACTATTTTTTTTAATTATTTTGTTGTTTGGTATTATTTCATATTAGTTTGTCACAATTATTAGGACATATTATTCATCCAGTGAAAAATCAATCTCGTAACACATAACATGACAAAGACACTACAACATTTAGCATGGACCAAAATAGAAATAATAATTTGATCTATACATACATTTGAAACTCAAAATATGAAAATTAGAATGAGCTCAGGTTCTGTACTCTATCAAGTTGTTTTGTCTTTTACTTCGGGAAAACAATGCCCTTAAGGCTGGCGTTACAATGCACTATTTTTGTAGTTCTTTCACAAGGGCAGAATCCAAACAGTGAAACAATAGGGCTGAATCTGTTTCCTCTCAGTTAAAACATATGAAAAATTGTAATATGAGCCTCCATGATAAATGTTTTCAAAGACACACTTGTTTGGAAACAATACTGTTGCCGTGTTTCAAACCCTAATTTGTTTCTCACAGGGCTCTCCTCAGGACTCAGAACACGCATAGAGCTGAAAAAATAATAATGAAACTTATGTTACCAGACATTCAACAGCATACTTGCAACATACCTCTCAAACACCATCCCTACTGTATTTACCTGTTTTGACCATGATTAATCTCTACTGTATGATTTTCATTGCAGCCTTCTAAGCGGAATGGCCGCTGTTACACCACTTTACTAAAACCCTGCAAGAGGGGGTAACAAATAAACCACATGCTAAGGACCAAATCCTATTTCAAATATACTAAATGCTTAAACAGTTCGAGTAGAAACCACCACTCACTTGGAAAAGGAAAATCTTTCTCCTAAATGGAATCCGGTCAAAGCCTCTTAGCAATACGTAAATCCACTTAAAACAAAGAGAGACGGAGGCTTTAAAACTCTCAAATACTGTCATTGTGCAATAAAGAATCATTGATAAATGGAACTAGCGACCACACACTCGATGTGCCACACAATTAACTCTGTGAACTGTTCATAAACGAGTACCTTGAACTGAGGTCAGTCTCAGGAACCCCGGTGACGACACTCCCTTCTGGGTCAGCGACTGCAAGCTTGCCCGTGGAACTTTCCTTTTCAGAACATTCAAACGGTAAACGTTGACCGAGCTCAGTCCACTTCTTTTTATCTGAACCGTGCTCCATCATGGTCTGTCCTATTTTTAAACTTTGACCCGATTTCGCCCCAACTAGATGTCCACAGATGGCACTTTGATCTTTTAGGAGCTCGTTTTTGCTAAAAGAAAATATAAAGAAATCGTACTTTTGGTTCTACTGAGTGCATTTTTGTCGGTTTGGTGTCAAATGATGTATTACAATTTACTCTGCTTTTCTAAATTGGTGTGGGATTTTTCTTGTGTTGTGTTTTCACTTTATTACTGTTTGTGTGCTGCATAAATACTTTACATATTGCCTCTAAGTTAAGCATGCCTGTTTTTCTTTGGTTGTGCCAAGCTACCCAGGGTTAAGAACCGGTTAATTTAGTGATTTTTGTGGTTCACTGTGCCAGCGATTGTGGATGTTGCTTGACCAGGGCTCACACACCAGTCAACCAACGACCTAATTTTGCACACTCAGGGTTTATGAAAGAAGACTGTGCTGCTCATTTTAAGACTATTGGAGTAGCCGCCAACCTAACCAATTGCATAGCCTCACAGTAACACATAAATACACCCTCTGTCAGCATATAGGGCTTGTAACATGACCACCTGTTTCCACCCTGAATTTTGCAAAATTGCTAGTAGATTTATCATGTTGAAAGATATGTCAGTCAGTCACACTGTGTGTGTGAACACTGGGGAGCTTGGAAAAAAAGCATGTCTGCTGTAGTCAGAGCAAAGCCAATAGAGTGTGTGTCTGCAGGAACCAGAGTGAAGGTGTTTGAATGCAACCACCAGGTAACCAGGAGCTAAGGAGAGCATGTGCTGGATCCAAAGTTGAGAATGGTAAGAACTTACCTTGTTTCAGGGTACGAGGTGTTGAATGTGGTGTGTGAGTGTGTGTTTATTTGTTCGCAAGTGTCTGTGTGCATGTGTATACTTGTGTACACATTTGTGTCTGTCTGGCTGGTTGGCATTGCATCCCACCTGATGCACAAGGTCTCTCCCTAGAAACCATGACTGGTATTAGGGACCACCAGAAATATTTGGTACTCCCCTCATAAGGAATTATTCTATGCAAGAGTAGTTTGTCGGACTGCCATAATTGTTACCTTGTCGTTATTGGTATATTGTGAGCATTCTTGGTCTAGTTGTAGTGTAAAGGCAACCATCTTTGGATTATTGTGAGTTTTACTTCCACAGTCATGTCAGCTGGAAGGCACATCGTGATTGGCTCGTTGGACAAACAGGCTGTCTTCCCTCCGACAACCACTTTTACCTATTGCGCCGTCGACATGGGTGAACATGCCTGGCTGAGTCTAGTCGGGGCGAAATCGGGTCAAAGTTGAAAAATAGGACAGACCACGATGGAGCGAGGTTCAGATAAAAACTAGTGGATTGAGCCCGGTCAACATTTACCGTTTGAATATTCTGAAAAGGAAAGTTCCACGGGCAGGCTTGCAGCCGCTGACCCAGAAGGGAGTGTCGTCAAAAACAAATTTCTATTCTGGGAAAAAAACAAGATCTACAATGAAAAACTTTTTCTGAAAGAAATGCAACTTTTGACTTTAAAATTCCAGTTTGCATTTTTTGCAAATACATGGTCCTGAAAGATCAGCATTAACTCCAGATACACACATGTACTCATACCTCAACGGAAAGGATTCTGCTGCTAACGCCCAGGCATTACATGGATGTCCACTATAATGCTAAGGATAATTGCTATTTTTTCAGGGCCACCAATGCACGAAGGTTGGGCATGATAATAATCAGTTTTCCACAGTATACCAGTAATGGCATTTATTATGCCTGAGATGGCCACGATTTGGCTTCTAATTTACTGCCAAGGTGAACCTCCTCAGGAACAGTCATCTAGTGGGCACAGAGCAGACACCTCAATGATCATACTTGGGAGGGAGTGGTTTGGGTTTGGGAAGGGCAGCTTTGGGTTTGGTAGGGGTGGTTTTGGCTTTATGAGGGGTGGTCTGGGTATGGGAGGGGTCGCTGGGGGGTTGAAAGGGGTGGCTTGGGGTTTGGGAAGGGTGGCTTGGGGTTTGGAATGGGTCAAAAAGGACATTTTCACAGGGAAAAGAGATAGGATGGTCGTCATGGAGTTGGGTTTGGGAGGTACAGGGAGTAGCAGTGGGTTATGTGTATGTGTGTCTATTGAGGTTGCAGGTGCCTATGAGTCTGGTGCATGTGCTGTACATTTTGGTGTGTGTTTCTTTCTGGGTGCATGTTCGGGTGAGTGTGAGCATTTGTGTTTTGTGGGTATGGTTCCTAATGTATGTGTGTATGTGGAGGGATGTGCTGTTGAGGTGCTGGGTGTGATTATGCTACATATGGGTGTGGTGTCTGTGTGGGCTGGTGGTGGTGCATGTGTGTGTGGTAGAATATGTCTAGTCTGCTGGGGGTGGTGCATGGGGATGTCTACGTCTGCTGGTTGTGGTGCATGTGGGTGTTACGGGGATGTCTGTGGGTGTGCTGGTGGTGGCGCCTGTGGACTCCGGGTGTGCACGATAACAGGGCAATCCTCACGAAGGTCTCAGGCTGCACGAAGCACACGCACAGCGTCGCTGAGACTCACTTGGATATCAGGTGCACGATCACAGGGCAATTTTTATGAGGGTCTCAGGCTGCAAAAAGCACACGCACACAGGTTGCTAAGACACTCCTGGAAACTTTTGTGTTCCTGAATTTTCACAACAGGGAGCCAGCTCTCCTTGGGCTCTTGGGGATTAGTTACTTCAGGACACAGCACACAGCAAAGTCCTTTCAAGCAGCGGGGACACAGCACACAGCAAATTCCCTTTAGCCTCTCCTTGGTTAAAGCAGCAAACTACAGGCCAGCCCAGAACACACAACAAGGATCAGTCCTTTCCTTCAGTCTCTTCAGCTGTTACTTCCTTGTCAGAGGTTTCTCTTGGCCACAAAGTAGTTTCAATCCTTTTCAGTCTTGATCAGTTCCATTCCAACATTCAGGGGCTTCAGCTCTCATAGTTATACCCCTAAATGTCTTTGAAGTATTTGTGTTCAGGGGCACTGACCCCTGTCCAAACCAGTTCCGGGTGTCACCCTGCCAGTGACACCTTCTTCCTTTGATAGTGGGGGTCTGGATCCTTAATCACTCAGCAGTTGATGGAGCCATTGTTTCATGGTGGCAGCCCAGGCCTCTTCACCTACAGGGGCTACTCCTCCCCCTACACTCCAGATGCAGGTGCTGTCTCACCTCCTCCCCTGGGTCAAGACATTCCCCAGATCCTATTGCTTTCAGATCCAGGCAGTCCATCCACAACCAGGCAGATACACACAGAAATGTTAGAGCACAGAAACCCAGCCACTTCTAAAAGAGTGGTGTCTAAACACACAATGCAAAAACCACCTTCACAAAAATATGTGTTATTGAATTGTGAGTTCAGGCACACTAAACTTCACCGCTCCATCTTAAGCCTTTGGGAAGATAGGCTGGAAAACATATTACACAGCCTCCCCATTCTATCCTATGGGCAAGATGGCCTTTCAACAGTGACAAACGAAATGGAGAGTATGTCACTGTCAGGGCATGATACACACCCTATTACAATCCTACCTTTCACATACACTGCACCTTGCCCAGGGGGGTGCCTCTGACCTACCATAGGGGAATCTGATGTGCATAGAAATGGAAGGGTAAGGCCTGGCAACAGGACAACATGCAGTTTTAACAAACTGCGCGTAGGCACTGCAGTGGCAGGCCTGAGTTCTCTCTTTAAGGCTACTTGTGTGGGTGGCACAAATGGTGCTGCAGACCCACTAGTAGCATTTGCATTACCAGCCCTGGCACACATAGTTCACTTTACTAGGGACTTTACTAGTAAGGCAAATATACCAATTAAGGACAACCAATTACCATTACACTTTACACAGGTAGCACTTGCACTTTGACACTGATCAGCAATGGCAAAGTGCCCAAAGCATCTAAGTTGGCAACACCATGTAAGAAAAAAGGTCTAGGGGGAAAGCAAAATGTTTAGGGAACTTTAGCCAAAAAGGGCCAAGTCCAACAATGAGAAAGAATAAATTAAATATACCAACCATTCCAAAAAACACAATAAAGATGAGAAATGTGAAACCAACCATTCCAAGGCCTAGCGTGCAACAAATCTGATTATTACACAACCTACAATGATATGTAGCATTAGTCATCATATAAATATTGCAGAGTCAATTAAAAAAAACACCACTTAGATTCAGATACAAATGTACATACCTTGCAATTTTTAAATCAACAAACTTTGCTTTGTGACACTTAGGAAATCCATTCCATAGCATAACAAGGATAGGGCAACATAGAAATTTAAACCTTACAACATTTCTAAATTTAGCATACTATTGATTAATAAATACGTTACACCTTAACAGTTGTGGAAATGTTGTAGAAGAAAGAGATTGAGCAAGATAACATAGCAATCCTATTTTCACAACACCAAAACAAGGCATTATGGTAGTTGTAGTCTTTTCAATGATATATTAACAACACTTGCACATTGAAAGTTAAACATACCTAGTGAAACCATGCAGTTAACAAAGGCAGACATTTACTGTATAAGCCACATATATGAAAGATGTTATTTGGCGTGAAGACACTTACATGGACCATTGCATCATGTGAAATCTAATGGTGTTTGATACCTGTAATCCTAAATAGGAGATAACACTTTGAAACACACAACCAAGAGTAAAAATAGATTTTTTTTTAAAACAAACTTTATTGAAGTCTTCAATATATACGGTTGTATGTCCTGCATCTATAATGCTACACATACATACCAATGTAGGATACAATTGCAAGTATTATGGTTATCTGTATGGCATTACAGTCGCCAGTCTTTGATTATAGTACATACAATCCTATAACAGAAACCTTTAACTTTACATGTATATGCCTCCTGCTTTAACCACATAGATTAACTATTAGGAGGAATACATTTTTCTAGTATTCACATAATATCCACCCTGGTTCCCACCCAACCGCCCACTCACCCTGCAGTTATCTAACTGGGCAAAACAACCGGTCTCCACCCTAAGTCACAGTGCACTGTTTATTGCAATCAACAATCGAAAAAATAAATTGTTAACCAAAAAGGACATGAACCAACAACAAATCGCAGTGTACAGTATCTTGTTCTTGTTAGTCTCGTACACAAAGTCTGTGCCTCTGATATCCTTAGCATTGCATCATATGCTATCTATACCTTTACATGTTTAAGCATTCTGAGTATCCAGTGACGATACCTATTCTTTTTTAATTATTATGTCAGCCGCCACCTGTGTGGGTCCATCCCATACCTTAAAGGCTTCACACAACATATTTGATGCCATCGCTATTGGTATCTTCCTCTGTCCCCGTTGTTCCTCCTTACGAATTGCTGCACTTTTGGCTACACTTCATTTTATATCTTCCTCCTTCCACCCCTCTAAATTTGGGGGCCTTACTGCCTTCCACTTCCCAGTAATATAGCATTTAACTACTAGTAACGCTAGGTTAGCAAAAGGCGCCTGTATCTTGTGTCCCTTCTTATGTGGATATATCACTAGTATGCAGCTCTTTGCCGTATGCCAGATCCGCCCACCTACCACATCCATCAATATTTGCCCTATCTGCTCCCAAGAGTGCGTTAGCGCCGGACAGCCCCACAACATATGCACGAATCCTGCATCCACCTCTGTACATCTCGGGCAATTTGATGGCGCTGTGGGGAACATCTTGTATAGTCTATGTGGTGTTAAATACGCCCTTTGCATGAACAGGTACTAGATACATTTAAATTGTGCATTATGTGACACTGCTTTTGGGTAGGCCAGTAGTATTGTCCATTCTCTGTCCGACAAGTCTGTATCCAAATCGGCCTCCCACTTAGCCCGCAATGCACCCAACTGGGACTCCTGCATCTCCCTAAAGCCCGTGTATAACCATTTGATCCAATGCCTACTGTGTCCCATTAAATGTAGCATATGGGCCAGCCCATTCTTTTGCGGTTCCGGCCCGTCTGGGGCCCACACCCTTTTCATATAGTGTGTTAATCCAGCGTGTAAGAGAAATAGGGTATCCGCAATCCATTAGTATGAACAAAGTCTGCGTGTGACAGCAGTATACCTTCGTGGAACAGTGCCCCTGTGCTCAATTGGTTTACCTCTTTTCTTCAAAACCGGACCCAAAAATTCAAGGTCAATAATTCCTTCTCCAAACCTGTACCAGTAACTCTTGGAGTCCCACAAGGGTCCGCACTATCCCCTACACTTTTCAATCTATTCATGGAACCTCTTACTATCTTGCTGCAGCATCCAACGTCCAATTTCACATTTTAGCAGATGATACACAACTCTATCTGAAGATTCATACTCCTGAAGATGTCAAACTACTCAACCAAACGCTGTTGAACCCCCAAACATGGCTAGCTGAGAACCATCTCAAGCTCAACGCACTCAAAACTGAATTCCTACTTATAGCTCCTCCCTCCAAAATTCCCATCCTTCAGGATTGGTTCAAACATTTCACGGCATTTAACGTGCAACCTACAATCATTGACTCAGCTAAATCTCTGGGTATAACCCTTGATGGCAACCTCAACATGCATAAACACATTGCCAACGCAACAAAAGGAGCAAATTTCCAAATTAATATTCCAAGGAAACTTAAACCCTTCCTACCAAAAAATGACTTCAAGACGGCAGTTCAAGCTCTAGTTATCCTCAGGATCGAATACGGAAGTGTCTCTCTTTGTGGTCTCCCCAAAGCTACAACAGCACCACTAAGAGCCATCATCAATGCGGCAGCCAGGCTCATTACGGGCTCAAAAAAAATGTCCCACATCTCCCCTTACCTAAAAGCTTTGAACTGGCTACCATGGAAATCTGGAATTCACCTAAAAATAGCATGCATGACCCACAAAGCCATTCACCATAAAGCACCCAGTTATCTCTCTCGGAAACTATCTATCTCTGGTGACGAGATCCACAAGAAGTACAGAAAGCCTATTACTTAAACCACACAGATTTAATAAGGCGAAAACTTACAAACGCTCCTTCTCAAAGATGGCTCCTAGGATTTGGAACGCACTACGCACAGAAACCAGATTTACCACATCTACTGCAATGTTCAAAAAGGAGGTAAAGGCGATTCTCATGGAAAACTCCACTGAAGGACATGACCTATATAGATGCAAACAGACATTCTACATGTCACTTAGGCTCTCTCGGCCCGCACCTTTCTCTGTCACCTACTTTGCACAACGTAGGATCCAGTGTTGATCTACCTCTCTCATTTGTTAATTTATGCACCCTATGCACATACTTATTTATATTTTATATTGTGTTGTATAACTCTCACTGCTTGATATACATTGGTATTTTGTATTGTGTTGTTTAATTTTCACTGTTTGTAAAGCGCTCTGATATCCGCAAGGGTCTGGTTTGCGCTCTATAAAACTTTCAAAATAAAATAAATAAATACAGTAGACCCTAAAATCCAGAGCACCCACTCCCCCGCCGTCGCCGGAAGTTGTAACTTCTTCAATGCCACTCTATGCCTACCCACTCCCCAAACCAGTTCTGTCATCAGTGAATCTAGCACTCAGAACACTCTCATAGGGATTAATATTGGGTGCGTCATAAAATAGTACAACACTCTAGGCAACATCACCATCTTTGCAATGGCCAGCTGGCTTGTGATAGACAATGGCAGCGTTATCCAGAACGCGATCTGTGATCGCAATGCAGCAATTGTGCGTTGAACGTTCCCATCCAGTGTGTCTTGCCGGGTCCTATATATATATTCACTCCCAGGTACTTAAACGTCATTGGGGCTGTTTGTATTTTACTGTCCCCGAAGTCAACCGGGTGCGGCACTTCTAACTGTTTAAAGGAGAAGGCTGTTGACTTGTCGAAATTCACATAGAGCCCCAACACCCTACCGAATTCCGCGAACAGCGTCGTCACCTCAGTGAATCCGCTATATATGCCCAGGGTATATAGTACTATATCTTCAGCATATAGTGATGTAGAATGAATCATCGGGCCAACAGGGATGCCCCAATCTCGAGCAGATAGATGAAGTTTTTATGTATGTGGCTCCAGCGCTAATATAAATAGCATTGGGGAAAGAGGGCACCCCTGCCTCGTGCCTCTGTATCTCATAAGCGCTAAAGATGTGCTTGCCTGATTGTACCCGAGCCGTAGGCACTGTGTATAACAGCCTGACCCAGTTCAAGTATTCATCTGGAATGTCGTTTAGGCTCAGTGCTGCTAACATGTACTCCCAGCTTAGTGTATCAAATGCTTGACACAGGTCCAGGGAGAGACAACCCACTGCCAGGAACTGGTCTAAAGGGGCCCAAACTATTTGGTACAATATTCGCACATTTTGAGCTATGTTCTTGCATGACACAAACCCACACTGGTCTGTGTGTACCAACTTGTTGAGGCAGGGCAAAAATCGCGACGCTAGAATCTTGCTCAGTATTTTGTACTCTGTGTTCAGGAGGGACAAAGGTCTGTATGCTGTAATGTCTGTGCCATCCCGTCCGGGTTTTGGCAACGAGACCACCAATGCCTGACTTGTGGTTGGGGGAGCGCACCTTCCTCTAGTGCCTCCGCATACAGCTTACTCAGCTGTGGCGCTAACTCTTTAGCATATGCAGCGTAGAATTCTGTGGGGAGGCCATCCAGTCCTGGTGTCTTATTCCGTGGCAGGTCCCGGATAGCCGCCCCAACCTCCTCTGTTGTAATAGGTGACATTAGGTCTTCCTTGTCTAACTTTGGTAGATTCGCTCCACTGAGGAATCCTCCAATTTCTTGTGTGTATGGTTGCCCCTGTGCACTGTATAGGTGCCTGTAATACCTTTGGAATGCCGCATTTACCGTTAATCTACTACTCTTAGCCTCTTCAGAAGATCAGCAAATTCTATAAGTGCCTACTGTAGATCATCCGCCTTATCCGGGAATTCGGCAGCAGCAGCTTTCTCCAGAGGCACCAGCTGTCCCTCTACTTCGATTAAATTGAGCACTATCTCTTGCATGGCTCCCACCATCGCCCCAAATGCCACTACCTTGAATGCTTCCCATTCAATGAGCCAGGAGAAGGCGGAGCCGGTGTTCTGGGTGAAATATTCAGTAACAGTAGTGGATAACCACGCCTTAAAAGCCCCGTCTTCCAGCAGTAGGGGATTGAATCTCCATGTTGGCACCAGAGTGGGGACATGCCCCACTCTAGTAACACCTCCAACGGACTGTGATCGGACAGTGTTTTGCCCAGATACACGGCATCTAAAACCTGCGGGAAAAGTACAGGGGAACAGGGAATATGATCTATCCTAGTATGTAATGTATGTACTGGGGAGTAGAACGAGTGTGTCGCCACGTTCTTGCTGCACCACACATCCAAAAGTTCCCAACTGCCTCTCCATTCCTCACGTGTCCTTGCCTGGCGAACTGCCCGAGCTCCCCGAAGAGGCGGATGCGATCTGTCCAGATTTTCAACACCACATTGTAATCCCCACCTAGAATACATGGGTATTGAACCCAGTCTGCCCGTGCAATACTTAGCCGGTTCAGGAATCCTTCCTGTTCTGTATTTGGTGCATATATACTCCCTATCTCCAGCACCTGACCATCCAACTCTCCTTTTAAGAGCACATACCTGCCCTGACTATCCGTCCTCTGTTCTAGCATACGAACAGAGACCCCCGCATGCATCAATGCTGCTGCGCCCCTTACATACGCCAAATAGGTTGTGCTGTATAACTCGCCCCTCCAATTTTACCTCAGCTTGCCAGCCTCATCTGCTTTCAAGTGAGTCTCCTGCAAAAGGACTGTGTGTGCTTTATGCCTGTTCAGCTGTGCATGAAAGCGGTATCTCTTGTGCAGTGAGCCCATGCCTCTCACGTTCCATGTGAGTAATCTATACTGTGCTCTTGAAGCCATTTCACATTGCGCGTGCCATGTATAACTCACATGTGTGCTCTGTCCCTGTGCGCTGGTGAAATATATTGCGTGCCCAGTGTGCGCCCTTGCAACTGCAACTTCCATTACTTTAACTACCCCAATTCGACGGTCCAACCCCAGAACTGTGCTCGACCAAACCACTGTTACAAACAGCAACAGCTGTAACTTACATTTTGCTTTTGCAAGGGGGGCAAGATACACCAACGGCTGAGCATTTCACCCCATGCCAGTTCCTTTGTGCTGTCCCTATTGGCAGCATTTCAGTAATTATACAGTAGTATCAGAAAACTTAGAGCTAAACAACCAAGGACGACTTTTTATGACAGGAATAGAAGAGAAAAGAGAAGAAAAGGGAAGGAAGAGGGTCCGCCTCCCGGGCCCGAGCACACCCCCAATATCATAAATTCAACATAACTGTAGCATCCACGTCAATACAATTACCAACCACTGATGACTCCCACAGCGTGTCCGCTACTTGTTATAGTCCGCAATACATCCGGGCCACAGCTATGAAGACCCTCTCCCTCCAACACCTGTGCTGCGCCGGGATACCTATGTTCTGCCGTTCAGCTATGTTCATTCCTCTAGGTCTCTGGCAGTTTGCAGCATTAAAGAAGGGAATAGAGGCTGACTAGCCTCTGAGTCAATTACTGGCACTCCTTCCGATGACATTTCCCATCTGTTGTTACCTCTTGTCGCACTCCATGTAGCTGCTGCTTGTAACGCCGCTCTCTTACTCTCAATCTTCTGCTCCAGGATAAGCTCCCTGTCGTCCGATGGCTTCTGTCAACCCGAAGGACGTAGGTCGCGGCTGTAAACCAGGGGCTCTCATTCCTGTGGGTACTCTGTGGGCTCTTTCCACACTGAACATCTCTGTCAGTCCTTCAGGCGCCACCTCAGTGCGCAACCAGCACTCGATAAATTGCGTAGGGTCGCAGCCTTTGCTCTTTTCGGGCAACCCAACTATGAGGATATTGCTCCTGCATGCCTGCCCTTCCGCATCATCCACTCTGTCCTGCCGCTCTTTGACTTGCTGTTGCAGCTGTGAGACCGTCTCAGTTTGTGCCTTTCGCTATGGTATGATGTCTGGTATGGCTGTTGCATGGGTTTGGACCCGTTCTGCCAGTTTTTTATGGTCCACTTGTAGTAAGCTCACATCCGTTGTGAATGTGCCTAAAACTGCTGCTCCGTTACTGCTCTGGAGTACCGGATTTCCCGCAATATAATGTCTAGCTTGTCAGGGGACTGCTCCATTTGTGTTTGAGTGTCTGGTATTTCCTCCGGCAGTTGCGGGGATTCTCGTAGCGGATTAGATCTAGCTTCACCGATCAGGCCCTGGTCGGCCTGTTTTCCTTTGGGCCTGCCCATGCTGGTGGTAACTCACTCCACAAACTGGCTGTTAAGAACAACTGCAGTATCGTTCTCATAGAGTGCCCTCCGCCCAGCTCCTCTCCACTGCGCTCTGGTAATATGACCCAGTATTTCGGCCTGCTGAAGACACAACAGGTAACGTCTGTAACACTATGTTAGGGCCTGGTGGTCTCTGTACTGCGCCCCTTATTTGTTTGCTTTTTTGGATCCTCCGCTGGTGGGGGGTGCCCTTGCCGTGTTTTTCGGTTAGTCTCCTTGGGGCCGACTGTCTTCCGCCTGAGGCACCACCTGCTAGCGGGCCCAGGCGCAGGCAGGGCCTCCGCATCACAGCTCCCCCAGTGCCCACCACAGGCCGATTGCACCGGCTACGTCTGTCCTTCGCACAAGGCACCACTGTGTCTCTCCAGCCCAATGCAGCTCCCGGGACCAGGAGAGCGCGGTTCGGGAGCAGGTGACACTCCCTCACAGGGACCTCGCATACATAGCAGTCCACTTCAACCGGCACCACCCTTCTGCAGAGTAGTTCGAGTGTAGTCTCCTCCTGTTGCCTGCGTGCTCAGCTACACAACCGCAAGCTTTGCGACCTCTATGCTCTTTTATTACTGCAGGATTCTGGGGTTTTTATCTGCTTTACCAGGGAGCTCCCTATTCAGGCGTCCGTCATCTTCCGCAGTTTGCCATCCCCCCCCCCCCCCCCGACTAAAATAGATTGAAAAAAATATATGTAGGTGTCTATGTTTGCAAATGGTGCAAAACACATTAGCAATAGCTAAATTAAAAGTAGTCAGGACATGTAGGTTTAGTGAACAGTCTAACCTACCAGTCTCCACTCCACTCGGTATTCTTGTCAAGCCTTCAGGATGTAGGACCTGCAAGACCTTTTCCTCCCAGGGAAAGAGTTGTAAGGAGGCCCAGGGAAATCCACCACCAGTCCTCTGGAACTCTAAGATCTAAATCAGGCCCATAGTCTTTGAGAGCTAGAGAGAAAGAATATATAGCTATTTGTAACATACCTGACTGCATATGAAACATTGGTGTTCACAGTAACTACAGCATTGAAAAGGTCTCTCATTCCTTTTAGGAATTGAAACATGGGACTGGATTTGTCCTTTTTAAAAGGAAGCAGCACCAAAGGACCTTTCTGCATAGATTGAAGCCTAATAACATCATCCTTTTGAGAAATGAAATGTAGCCACAGCTTACTGCAGAAATGAATGCCAGGAAATGAAGGTATTTTTAAAACGATAAAGACAATCGTGAAGGCATACACTTTCGATATGAGTGAAATCACGACTCACTCTTGAATCTCATTGATACATAGAGATACATACAAGTCTTCATTTCCATAACAAAATATCAAAATAATCAAACTAGCAAAGTCATGAGAATGGAAACAAGCACAAATATATACTATGTCCCCAATGAAGAAAATAATGGCCTGATAGAGAACACCACTTCAGGTTAACAAAACTATAAACAAAGTCGCTTCACACACAAAATCTGCTCCCATGGGAAAAATTGTATTGCTGCAAAACTCATATCTATCTATATTATATGGACATGAAGGGATTGATTGGTAAAGTGCATATATAGTTCTCCCATTAAAAGTCGGTAATTAAATAGGTTTATGCAAACAAATGTTATTAAGGAAACCACCCTTTGGCCACATAACCACCTCTTTGACCACAACTATCTTGTTCTCGAAAAATCACAGTTTACAACTGTGGTTTCCAAAGTACTTCTGATAAATGAAGACCATTGTGAGTTACTAAAGGCCAACCAATTGCCTCGCTGTCCTTAGAATCCCCGCCCATCAGCATAATCAATAGGTTTTAAGCAATAAGTTTCAAGGCACTTAAAACTATTATTGAAATAATATTTATTTTGCAGCTCCATTGAAAATCTTACAAGAAAAGTGATTTCACCTTCATTTTAATGCACGCTGGATATATGGATCAAGTTTAAATAGTAGTTAAGAGTTCATTGTTGAGTATATTTCACCGAAAAGAGCTTTTCACAGGTATTCAAGAATGCGTCAAGAACTTCGGTGTCTTTGTTTTTCAGTTCTCCGGGTTGGTTTTTGAAATGATATAGCTTGGATTTCTTTTCACTGCCATTTAAGAAGTTGATGAAACATTTCTTGATCCTGTCACTGTGTGGCATTTCGTCTTAATGGATGCATAGTTATATTTTAGTTCGAAATTAGATTGTCTTATCCGAGATACTCACTCACTTCACTGAGAAGCAGAATTTGTTGGGTGTTTTTTTTTTTGTCTTAATGGCACATGCTGTACATTTTCCAAACAGGAAATTCAATGTTCAAACGTCTGCTTTTGCCTTTTGAGTATGTTTTCTGTCTGGAAGTCATGCTGACTGAAAATTATTCTTTTCCGCTGACAGTATGTGGTCCAAAATTGCCATGGTGTTGTTGCGTCCTTTATGTCAGATATTACGCTATGAGCACTGCTGTGCTGGCTGTGAAAGATAAGGTGAATGTGAACTCCTAATCTTTTAATCTCTTTAACCACATGTCTTTTAAGCTATGTAATGTTATGGTGTTCACATCTGTGTAGTGTGCAGGGCAGTCTCCCATAAGCATGGCTTGTAGTCACATGTCTCTCGTAAGTCACCACGTATTTCTGGCACTTCTACTGCCGAACAGTGTCTGAGTTATCCTGTGATTTGTATGGGATGAAAATTTTAGCCATGACGTAAAACATTTATGCAACTGAGGAGGGCAGATGTGTGTGTTGTATTGGCATTGTTCTACCAGTATCTGTATTAAATCCATGCTACATTGATGGACATGCACAGCACACTTGCCAATATGTTGCTAAAAGGAGCTCTGTAATTATTCATAATTATGCAACGTAAAATATAATTACAGGTTGTTTTATTAAATAAAAAAGGCATTTGTTATGCTTTATTTGGATAGTTAATAAAATCTCCTTTCTTCAGAATCACAACATGTTAAACCTGACATTTACTATTCACTCAATGTATTTCACTTTTAAGCGTCACCAAGAGTGTAGGTCCACATACCTAAAAATGCAACAAACTTTATCTTGAATAATATTCACCCAGGGAAAAGACGTGCATGCATCTTGACCTCGGTCTGTTACGCTCTGTGTCAGAAACCTATTTTTGATTAGTGCAAAAGAAACAAGAAAATATTATATTATTTCAAATAATCACAACAATACATATAGGGTCACATGCATCATTTGAAATTGTGGTCGCAAAGGCTTTGCGACCAAAATGTTTGCATTTTGGATGCATCATCCCAAATGCAAAAATCGCAATTTGCGATTGCATTTGATGTATCGCAAATTGTGATGCCTTAAATGCAATGCAAGATGGCATTTAAAATAATGTTTTTGCTATTATGGACCGCTAAATAACGAATATTTCAACCTGATGGTATTTAAATGAAACTATGAAAAATGCACTATAGTGCATTTTTCAAAGTTTCAGGTTACACACACGCACATGCCCTTGGGGCATGTGTGCGCGCAACATGGGTGCACATCACAATTTCAGGGGTGCAACAGGGTGTCCTTTTGACACCCTTGCACCCCTGAAATTGCATGCGCAATTTGCGAGTACCTATTGGTATTCACAATTTTATTTCCATCTATAAAATGTAACCATGTTTACTTCATGATCTCTTTGGGTCCTATATAAGCGTTCTTTTATTGTATTTTGCATCTTTGCAAATTGTGCTAGCCTGCAGTGTTTGTTCACTGGCTCTATTATGGTTATCGCTATGCAATACAGTTAAGCAACTGCATGCAGCTCATCCCAGTATGAGAGTTAATATAGATAGATGATCATACACTAAGGCACTGGAGTGCCACCCCACTGGACCAGCATAAAGAAATTCTTAACCTCTTGGCTGCTAATGACAAGGGTAACTCGTCATGCACTTTTCATTGATTTCAATGGAAATTAAATGAGCAGTAAAATATTGCCTTAGCAGTAAAGGTGTTAAGACTGCATTAAGGACATCGAGTGCCCCTTCCTTCTGGTCTTCATGTGGAAGGGTTCTACCAGGCCCTATTGTCTATCAAATAAATCTCTTTCCTAAAAGTCAAAGATTAAGCTGGTAACATGGCATAGAGCTATCAAAGGGTTTTGAACCTTAAACGTTACTGAGGAATGTCAGTATTGTCGGCCTCTAATCTGGTAATCCAACTACTGAGCATGGGACTTGATCGTGAGCTTTATACAGAATACAGAGAAAGATTCAGTACAAAAGTAATAAAAAAGCAACGGAATTCTATTTTAGCAAAACATTGTAAGCACGCGTATTCATGTTCTTCTAAGATGAGGGAGTTGGTGCTTGTGAGACATTGGCATGCACTGTATGGTACTAGCTATGGCATCTTATCTAAGCTTTCATGTGTGTTTATAATGTGTAGAGTTACTTCGTGGTACAGTCAATCCATGAATCTATAGATTGTCGCGTAGGAGTAATCTTGCGGCAAGTAGGCTTTTTTTCTGTGCCCACAAAGTTTCAGGAGTGGGAGAGCATTACCTTTTTGACTGCCCTAAAAAGATGCATCTCAGACTAGCTATTTGCCTGCTCAAGCCATTTTGGACTGTCATTACACATATTCACTGGTGTATTTTTTCACTTTCTCACAATTATTGGTCCTGCAGAGCCTGACAACGCATATTAAATATATTTCTTTGAAACTTATTGTAAAACGCTTGACACTAACTTTTTATGTTTTTTTAGGTTGACAGTATCGTAGTTCTAGGTGGGCTTGCAGGACGCTTTGATCAAATCATGGCTTCAGTGGAAACACTCTTTCATGCGGTATCTATCACCCCACTACCAGTCGTCGTTATTCAAGAGTTCTCTCTCGTTTACCTGCTCCAGCCTGTAAGTACAAGAACATGCAAAGTTGTTATTGAAAGAATATTGATATACATAGATAGCTGGTGAAACTTGTTCAAAGGAAATATGAAAATATTAAATTGTTAGCAGATACGACTGTCCTCATTGCCCAGCTCATGCAGGATTTTGAAGGAAGAATGAAATATAAAATCCTGGTTTTGCGCTTTAAATTGCAAGTGTTTAAATTAAGACTGGTTGGGATGTGACTGCTCAGAAAAATGTTTACATGAGCAGGAAACGTGCCAGCTTAACGAAATATGTCTGGAATGATTGTCTGCAAGTATTGTATTGTATTGTATTGTATTGTATCCACCACGGTGAAAATGGATGGACTGAGCTACCAAGGTTTCTCTCCACTGCTCCTCTATGCTATTGTGGCAGAGAGTGATGCCCATGGAGGGGTGAGCTGCATGCAGTCTCTTAACTGATGGACGGCAGGCACAGCATCAAGATCAACTGCTACTGAATACAATTTCACTGTAATAGTCAAACTATGATAAGAAAAACCCATCATTTGCAAATAATTGTACAAACTTTTACTTCATACAGCAATATCTGTGTTCACTCCCAACACAATCTGGGACATTGAGCCATGTTTCACACTGCATGGATGACTCCCGATCAGCAATGAACATAAACTGACACACTCCAACGGGCACAAATTGGTCTGGCTCCTCATACAAATTATCACAGTTTATGACCTCAGAGTTCAAAAGTTAAACTTGAATGACTACTACTTGTTATAGTATGACATTGTGTACATACAGCATCTAAACATTACACAGCAACACCCACTTCAGTACAAAACCTTAGACAGGTATAACTTTGGACCTAAAAAGTGCAACCTTATCCCACAAACTCTGTAGGCTAAACACAGAAGTCTCAGCTCCTTGGGGCAATGCGCTCTGAATAGCGACTTACACATGAACTGCCTCTACATAAAGTCACTCTCATCCCATCAGTGGTCCACACAAAGAATGAAGTCAGTCAAAACTGAACTCTTTGAATTTGAACTAGCTCACAAATAATGCTCTAAATCAAATAGAAAGACAGACATATTAGAGACCTAAAATACATCCCAGCACACAAAGCAAGCTGTCAGCCATTTACGTAGTCAAACACTTACCTACAATTCCCAAAGACTAAAATCCCCCAAACCTCCTTTAATGCATCCCCTCTTTTTCATTCTCAATCAAAATCAATTATCACTTAATAAACTAAATTATTTCATCAGAATTGTGTTTGAGCTAGAAACAAGTTACTAGTCTGGAAATATTTGTTTATTTTTTATTATTTCTGTCAAATTTTCTATATGAATCAAGGCATTCAGGAAAACACAGTGGAGGGGCATTACTGTATGTGCAGTTCAGTTAGATGCCTTTTTGGGAACCCCATCTGTGTAGAGGAAGGAGTCAGCAGGAGTTCGGAGGGTCCCCTGGCTTAGAAACAGTTTGCAACACTACATAAAGATCTGAAGATGTTCAAAATAGTGTTATTAAACCCTTTTGTTCATCCTCCATTTAGGTCACATGCTATTTCTTTGAGGCCTAAGTGGGGGTGCGTTTTCCCAAAACATCATAATCATGGGCGTAGGAAGTGTGAGGGACGCAGGGGACATATCCTCCCCGGATTTTGAAGTGGGGGGACGCAGGGGACAAGGGTGAGGGGAACAAGAAGACAAAATAATTTCTCGTCTCCCTTCCTTGATGCACAGGGCCTTTAGAGCACAGAGCCAGCCTTTGCTAAGATAGCGCCCTGGGCGTGGGCAGAGAGAAATATGGCGCCCTTGCTGGTAGTGAATTGAATGAGGCAGCAGGGGGTTCCTTTGTGTTCACTGTTAAGTACCTGGATGAGCAGCGACTGGCTCCTGAACACAAACATCTCGGACCTCCCCCAGCTCATCCATATCACATTAAGTTTAGCTGACCACGTAGATGATGGGTTTGATGATGTGTCAGCATGGGTCATAGGGTGAAGAGAGGGCAAGAAAAGCGCCAAAGGGGTGTTAAAAAAATCACCTGCCCTGTGCCAATGAAGTAATTAAACCACTTTAATTGGCAAATCATACAGAAACGTACAGGCAGAGACAAGGATAAAGTTGGATGGAGCAAGAGGAGAAGGGCGATGCTGTTGGCATAATCATAATGCACTCCGCTCCATGCGCCCCTCAGAACCTGGTGTCCATGGCCTGGGCGCAGCTCTCCCACGCTAAAGGCCGGTCCTGACTGCACATGACCTGTGACATGCGTACAGTTACCTGAGACCAATCTGATAGTCACAGCGGCCACCCACTCCCTCTACTTTTGTTGCACTGCAACACTCCAGGAATTGTTATAATCTCAGCCACAGCTGCCTGCAGTCTGAAATTCTGAGAATAAAAGGATAGAGGTCCTTTGTTGATTGCTGTCTGATACCGCCCCTCCTCAGCCCTACCCTACCTGCCACCTTGAAGACCCAGGTCTGAAGGCAGAAAAAAGATTTGAAGAAGTAAAGTAAGGAGATTTGGGAAGATACAGTATATACCTAGGTGCTTCACCACTCTTGCGCCGAGCATCTCCAAAGCACACACACACTTGCATGCCCACATGCATGCATGCGACACACACACACAGGCACACACAGGCACACACATGCGTGCAAGGCTGTCCCTCTCCCCCCTAGAAATTTTCTGTCTCCTACCCCCCTGATCCTAATGTCCCTGTTTTGATTATACCACTCTTTCCATCTAGAAGCATTCCGTACCTCATATGTTGTTTCATCACTATCTGTTGTACGTTTTGCTTTGTTCTTAGAGTACTTGAAGTGTGATGTGTTTCACATGACCACCAGGTCTTCACTTCTTACAATGCTTGACTATTAGCTCCTGCATATTACAGCAACATTTGGGAGTCTCATATTAGCATGCCTCTGTTTGTGTATGGACGTTAGGCGATCTACTAGAGTCATAGAAGCATTATTTTTAACCTAGGACTGATCCCAATTCACCTTGCCTTGAATTAGTTTGTGTACATTTGTCATACCTGCTGCTGTGTTGCTGTCCTCTTGCTCTTTGACATAATATGTTGCAGTGATCCTGTGTTAATTGGATCATTTGAACTGCTGTTGTAGGACTTCTTGTATATCTTTCGCTAATGATATTTGCTTGTTGCTGCAGCGAGTTTATATTTAAGACATATTCATATATTTTGCACATTTTAGAATGCCTTGTTTGTCAAAAGATTCTGTGTGTCTGTTTCAATGCCTTGACGGCCTTCATGTCCACCGGTCTACTGTGCATTAATATGTTGCCAGCATGTCACTAATTGTCATTTAAAAAGTTAATGCTCTCTAGAGTGACAGACCGGTTTTGTGCGAAGTACCCAAAGTTCAGATACATTATTTTGTTTGGATGACTTTGCTTGTTCAGAGGTTGATCGAGGGCATCAAATTATCTTGTGTTGATATTTGTGTTCCTTCCATAGTCGGGGAATAAACTCGAATTTTTGTTCCTGTAATCTTTGTTCTTGAAGTCATTATGGATATTTTATTGATGTGTATGCCCAGGGACACCTGAGGAGTTATATCTATTGACAACTTTTATTCCTCTTTTCATTCATAATGCAATGCTTACTTCTCTCCTAGTACCTGCTTATCAAGAGCCCATAACATGCACCCTTGGATCAACACAGAGATACACACCCTGAAGACCATTATATGTGTTAGTTTTTGCAGATGGAGAAAAAAGCACCTTTTTTTATTAAGCCCCTCAAGGCACTCACGTAGGCACTGCATGCTGTTGAACCTGCCTTTTACCACCAATGCCTTACCTACCTTTGTTTCTCCAGAAATGTGCCCCAAATGGTCTTCATTCCTCCCTTCACACTCAGATAGCCATGAACACTCTTTCCAATAATGACAAAAATCACCAGTGCACCACCAATCCCTTCTCCATCAAACTTTTAAAATGTTAGCTTTCTCTTCCCCCATTCTGATCCGCTTCACTGAATTCTTCATTTACTACTTGCCCAGCGGATCGCACACTTTCGGCTTTCAATGTGCCATTGATCTCCCAGGCAAAAAATTATCCATGGCAGACTCAATATCTTCTGCTAATTTTCAATCCAGTCATTACTCTTTTCTTCTCTAAAATTCTCAGGTCTTTTGAATTTTCCAAACTCTCCTATCTCTTATCTCAGCATCAACTTCAATCCACCTATATTCCCTGTTAGAAATGGAGGTCCCTAGTTGGCAATGGTTTGCACCTTTGTCCAAATAGGGACCCTTACTTCTAGTCAGGATAAGGGGCATACACTTCTACAATAATCTCTGCTCACCCGCTTGGTAGCTTGACACAAACAATCAGGCTTATTTCAGAGGCAATGTGTAAAGCTTTGGCACGTAACACACAGTAATACAGTAAAAACACTACAAAAGGACACCACACCAGTTTTAGAAAACTAACCAATATTTACCTGTGCAAACAAGACCCAAACGATAAAAGACCAACATGCAATAATTAAAAATATGCACTTTGCAAGAACCCCTTTAAATTGCAGTTCCTTATAGCTGGTAGCTCCGTCTGGAGCTACCGGGGTGCTGAAAACAACAGACTCCAACAGTTCCGGCTGACCACGTTGGTGCAGACTGGCGTCCATGTCTGAAATAAAGGGGGTGGGTAACCCAATATACCTTTGCGGGCTTGGGCGAGTGATGTGTAAAGAATTAGTTGCCTGCAAGGGATTTATTCTGAAATATTTTTGACAGCATGTAGAATCTATACTGAAAACAATTGTTGAGATTCAAACTGTAAACATCAGTTGCTGTATTTAGTTGAGATATCAATTACTTGAAAAAACAACTACCACACTAGCTAGAAAAATAAGTATATGCAACACAAGGGTTTTTTTTAATCAAAAGATGTTATTATTTGTTGTAAAATCACAAGGGTTCTTTATCAGTCATGAGAATGAAACAAATAGAGAAATCTGATGTACAAGGAATATTACATTCATTCCTATATTACAAAAGATAAAAGTCCAAACTGTTACCAAAAAAATATTAAACAATGACTACTGTTCAATAAGAGGTAAGTCACTGGTAGCAAGTTGTTTGTTGCACAGAAATGGACATATAAGTCGACGTTTCGGTCTTAACAGATGAATTCACAAGACCATCATCATAACGGGCAATGAAATATATACCGATGACCCTTTGAAGGAGAACTGTTATGGCCAACTTAAAGATTAATTAATTTTGTTGGTGACTGGTTCTCACTGAGGTAGAACACTCAAATTGGAGTCGACGTGTATTTGAATCACAGGTCTTCTCTCGAGAAAGTTCAGTCGAATTCGGTATTCAGTTTTCAGAGTCTAAATTGGAGCTTCATCCGGCAAAGTCACGGCAAAGTGCTCATTGAGCATTTTGCCGTGATTTTGCCGGGTGAAGCTCCAATTTCCTCCCACTACACTAAATGCAACCCAGGTCTATTCAGCTCAGCCCTGACTCAACCAGGAAAGGTAGGTCACACCTCGACCCCCAGTGGCTGTCTGAAGAGAATGCACATCACCAGCCTGTCACTCCAAAGCCAGACAGTGAATCCACAACCCAGCAGAGGCACACAGGATGGCTAAGAAAGTAAATACCTACTTTTTAAAAGTGGTATTTTCAAACACAGAAAATAAAAATCATCTTTCCTAAAAGATGCATTTCTACATTCTGAGTTCAGGCATACTAAAAACTCAATTTCTTTATCTTGTCCCAATGGGAAGATATACTCATAAAATGTTAGCCAGTACTTCCCATTCTATCTTATGATACAGATAGCCTTTCAATAGTGAAAAACAAAATGTACTGTATTTCACTATTAGGACATGTCATCTGTCGCCAAGAGTATGCTCACTTCGGACATCTCAAAGTGAGGCTTCAGGTGGTTTACATGAAGGACCCTCAAAGGTTTCTTAGGAATCTGCAACTTCACCCGGTAGGTGACCTTAATTTGGTGCTCCACCACCTCAAAAGGCCCAGTCCACTTGTCCTGCAAGGCACAAGGTTCGACTGGGGCCATGACCCACATGTTCAGGCCATGCTGACACTCTATCATAGCGGCATTCTGGTAGTACCAGCATTTCATCTCCTGGCTTGCTTCTATGTTCGCCTGAGCGAGTGTCCTGAAGCATGAAGTTTGGTTCCTTAAGGCCAGCATGTAGCTAAATACATCCTGGGTAGTTATCCTTGGATCTGTCTCCCAGCCTTCCATGACTAAACTGAGAGGTACTCTCACAGGGTGCCCACACAGAAGCACAAAGGTACTGAACCATAATGACGTCTGTGGTACTTTCCTGTATGCAAAGAGATGGTAAGAGGACGTCCCACTTATGCCGCACTGGTTCTATTAGACCCTTGATCATGCCCTTTAAGGTTTGGCTGAATCTCTCCACCAAACCATTACCTTGTTGGTGGTAAGGAGTAGTGAACTTGTAGGTCACACCGCACACCTCCCAGAGGGATGTCATATATTTGGTTATGAAATTGGTCCCACAGATACCACCTCTCCGGGGACACCCACATAGGAAAAGATCCCCATTAACAACAGGCCCACCACTGGTGCCATTGTTGTTCTGAGAAGGATAGCGTCCGAGTACCGGGTAGCATGGTCCACCAAGACCAGGAGGTATCTGTGGCCCATGGCTGTCTTGGGATCGAGTCTCCCCACAATGCCTATCCCAACCCTTTCAAAAGGGGTTCTTACAACTGGAAACAGTTGCAGAGAAGTCTTACACTTCCTCCAACTTTTACCACTTGCCTGGTAAGTTTTGAAAGACCTGCAGTGTGCATTTGACTACCTTCGTATTTGGGGCCAAAAGAAGTGGGTAACAATCCTGTCAAAGGTCTTGTCCTGCACCAAATATCCTGCCAAAGGAATGTCTTGAGCCATGCCAGTAGGAAGGTGTTACAATCTGGTTATGTTATGTTTTTAGTACAGCATATTACTCATTATTTAATATTACTTGTCTTTTATATTATACTTGGTACATTCCACCTCCCCCTACCCTGCATTCCGATTGGCACCTACCTGGTGCTCTGGATGCTGCTTTAGAATGTTCATGATAGGTACCTGAGCTGGTGGAGAGAGGAGTTGTGAAGAATAAAGGTGTTCTTACCTTACATTCTAGTTCAGTCTTTTTATCAGTGCCGACGATCTGTGAAAGGGGACAGATGTTTCCTGCTCCTCCCCTTCTGCACGAACTCCACCAGCAGCCCTGCTTATTCATGGCAATCCTCCAAACTTCTGCATGAACTTCACCAGCAGCCTTCCATAGTCAAGGCAGTTCTCCAAACAGCAGTTGTCAACATTTGAGATGTCTATTCACCGCATTTTCTTCAAACCAGTCTGGTGAGGTCTTGTTACTTTTGTGAATACTGCTTCATTGGAGGACTTTGTTCAGTGAATGTTGAGCGTTCCTGTACCTTCCTTGTGCGTGTTGAGGAACTTCATTCCACCTTCTGGATAGTCCTTTTCTCATGTCTAAACTGGGTGGCATCTATTCTGGTGGAAATTGGCTTGCTTTTACTGAGCAGCACCTCGTTACCTTTTGCCAGTCTAAGGTGCAGTGCTTCCTTCCTAGGGCACAGCCTTGCCTTGCCTCAGGAATTATATCTCCTCCCTACATGTACCCGCTACACTAAGGCCCTTCTGTGTGCTTGCCAGTCGCAATTTTGTCTGAGAAGTGTTTTTGGTATAACCGACGAATGCACCAACGCCAATCTGCAGCTTTTCGGCAATTTTAGACGATATTGGCGGGTCAGACCAACTGTTCACTGTCCGCCTATTGCCTTGAGAACTTTTCTCGTTTGCAGGCGTCCTTCTCGTTTTGCCGCCGCGGTTGATGTTGCTTACCTCAAACGAACTGCTCTGCCTCCCTGGCGGCTTCTCCTCAGCGGCTACACACACACACCAGAACCTTCGCAGCGGCTCCACTCACCGAGTTCTCCTCGGTGGCTCCACATGCTCCACACGCCGGGTCTTCATCAGCGGCTGCGCAGGGCGGTTCCTGTCAGGGAACGCCTCCAGTGCCTTAGCCTTCCCGGAGCCGCCTTTTGTTACGCGAACCGGCGCACCAGCACCTTAGGGCCGGTTGTTCGCGCTGCCTGCCACATCTCCTTCGAGGTATTCATCGGAGACACGCACTCCTATGCGTGTCAATCATTATTGCTGTGGGGCTTGGTGATTTCTCTCGTTGACACGCACACCACCATTTCAGCATTATCTTCAGCTTATGCTAGCGGAGACACGCACTCCTATGCATGTCAAGATTTATTTATTACTGGCTTTGTGATTTTCACGGTGACACGCACACCAATAACTTCGGAGACATGCACTCCTCAGCGTGTCAATACCTAGATTAATTCATTGCATGGTGACGTGCACACCCATCAGAATCTCCACATTTTACCTACTGTGTACATTGTGACTGGCACTTTTGTGTTTCTCCACGCTTGTGAAACATATTATACGCTCTTCCATACATATTCTGGGTTAAGATTTCCTTGCGTGCATTTCATTAGTACTAATTCAAAGTGTATTGTCATATTATATCCCCTCTATTTTACAAATGTATTCTAGTGTTCTTATAGTAGGCCACTGTTTTTCTTTATTATTTACCTTATCAGTACACAGTTTCTCTTTCTTCTTAAGCACATTATTTCATCTTATCTTTTTTTTTCTTTCTTCCTTTCCTCGTTATCTTTCTTGTGTATCTCATTATGGCAGCTGCAAGCATGTTACAACCAGCACTATTTCTAATGAGTTTGGGTAACCCAGTGTCCCATGGGAAGATTGGGAAAAGGTATTTGAATCCTACCTTGTGGCCATTGGAGGGGAGAAGTTACGTGCGTTCAGGAAACAGCATATTTTATTACACAACTTAGGCCCCACTGGAAGGAAGGTGTTTGAGTCACTTCCAGAACCTGAAATAGATGATGATGAGGAAGATGTGTACAACACCACGCTGATAAAGTTACGTATTGTTATGTTATGTTATGTTACGATTATTTATTGTGCGCACAGATACTCCAGCCAAGGAGCGTCCTGGCGCAGAGACAAGGTGGCACGTAACACAACACCAGGCTAAGAACAAAACTAAGGGACAGCTAAAACAGGAAGGTTTTTATAGCCCTCCGAAAGGTCAGAAGGTCCTCCAGCAAGCGGATTTCAACAGGCAAGGAGTTCCATGCTGACGCAGCCAATACCTTAAACGAGCGGCCTCCCATACGGCTAAGCCTGAATCTGGGAACCACCGCAAGGGCCAGACCCTGAGAGCGAAGGCTACGGGCAGGGACATAAAAAGACAGACAGCTCGACAGGATTTCCGGGCCTGTACCTCTCAAGATTTTAAAAGCAAAGCACAAAACCTTGAAGAGGATGCGCTTCCTCACCGGAAGCCAGTGTAGGGAGCGAAGGACACCTGTCACTGAGCAGAATCTGGGCAAGCCCACAATCGCCCTTGCCGCAGCATTCTGAACCCGTTGTAAGCGGGTTAATTCGGCCTGGTTGGCCCCAGCCAGGAGAGAGCTGGCGTAATCCAGGCGGGAGATGATAGTAGCCTGGATCACCAACTGCCTGGTCGGGGCGTCAAAGAACTTGAGAACAGGTCTCAAGCCTCTCAGGAGACCGAAGCAACAAGCCGCGGTTCTTTTAGTATGGCCTACAAAAGAGAGGCCCGCATCCAGCCATACCCCCAGATTTTTCACTTCCGATACCGGGATCGGAGTAGGTCCCAACTCTGAGGGCCACCAGTGGTCACCCCACAGCTCCACTCCCTTCCCGACGACCATCACCTCTGTTTTAGTGGCGTTAAGCTGGAGGCAATTGCCTGTCAGCCAGCTAGCCACCGCCTTCAGTCCAGACTGAAACCTAGGGGCCTCAATCTCCGCATCCCCGCTGAGAGTAACCGCCAGCTGAGTGTCGTCGGCATATGAGACCAAGGTAAGGCCCCACTGCCTAGCGACATCAGCCAGCGGTCTCACGTAAAGATTGAATAACGTGGGACTCAGCGAGGACCCTTGCGGAACCCCCATGGCCAGTGGCTGGTAGTTGGACTTGAAGGGAGGGATGGCAACACAGAAGGAGCGGTCATCTAAAAAGGAGCGGAACCATTGCAGCACCTGACCGCCAATGCCAGTCTCCTCGAGCCGGCGTAGGAGGATGCTGTGATCTACCGTATCAAAGGCGGCGCTAAGATCTAACAAAATAAGCGCCGCCGTTTGACCAGCATCCAACTTTGCCCGGAGATGTTCCACCATCACAAGTAACGCAGTTTCCGTACTGTGCCCAGCACGGAATCCGTTTTGTGTGGGGTCGAGGGCCTTGGTCCGAGTCAGATGTTCAGACAGGGCCAGGTTGACGTGGGCCTCCGTGATCTTGGCTGGCCAGGGTAACAGCGAGATGGGGCGGTAGCTTTCAGGCTTGGAAGGGTCCAGGGTGGGCTTTTTAATAATCGGGGACACCACAGCTTGTTTCCACTTAGATGGAACAGTTCCTGTTTCCAAGGAAAGGTTGATAAGGGAACATACGGCTGTACGTCCCATAAAAGCTTGGTCTCGAAAGAGAGCAGGCCTTACTGGATCGGATGGAGACCCAGATTTAACTTGCAATGCAAGTTTGTCAAAACCATCCAAGGTGAGGGGGGGGAAAGCAAGCAGTGTAGTCTGATGGTGGACCCCATTAATATTTTCCTCAGTGAACCCTATGCTGGGGAATGTCCTATATATAGCTTGGACCTTCCCCAAGGAGTAAGATGCAAGGGATTCACAATGGGAAAAGGAGCTCACGGTCGTAGAGGTAGTCCGCTTCGCTGTAAGATCTTTAACAGCCTTAAAAATGGCTTTAGACGGATTCAGACTGTTCCGGAATTCAGTGGCATAAAAAGCCGCACGGGCTCGGCAGATAGCTCGATGGTAAAGCTTAACGGACTTGGCATATGCAGCTTTCAGGTCAGCTCCATAGGTTTTCCTCCAAGCCCTCTCTGCTCGTCTACAGGCACCCTTTAGGGCCCGGAGAGTGCCATCATACCAGGGACTCGACTCTCTGGGGTTGATTTTAGTTGAAACGATGGGTATCAGAGAGTCCAAGGCCCTAGTTATCCATGAACAGAAGAGGTCATACCCCCTTTCCACATCCGTCAAAGGGCCCAGCGGCTCCTCTAATAGAAGGCGGTGGAAGTCCTCTAACCGAAGCTTTTTCCAAGCCCTCTTTTGGACCCGCCTAGCCGTAGAGATGGAAGAAGTGGCCAAGACCGGGCAGAGGATGGACACCAAGAAATGGTCTGTCCATTCCACCGGAGAGACAGATGAAATTTGAATCCCCAACAGATTGGTAAACAGGGGATCCAAAATATGCCCCCCCAGGTGAGTAGGCTGGGAAACCATCTGGGAAAGTTGAAAGGCCTCCAGGTCAGAAGAGATGGAACGCACTGTCAGGCCTGAGAGGGTGTCGAAATGCAGGTTTAGGTCCCCCATGATAGAGAAGTTGGCACAGTCGGCAACCAAAGGGCCAACAGTATCAGGAAAAGCATTCCTAAACGCCACATCACTGCCGGGTGGGCGATAAACGACCATCCCAGACAGGGTAAACTCAGGGCTGACAGAGACCTTGAACATGGCACTTTCACACCCAGAGATGTTTAGGGCACTCCAGACGCAAGGGTAGATAGATTTTACCACTAACGCGATACCTCCACCCCTAGACGGCCTATTCAGGGTGTACATAGAATAGCCGGGTGGACAGGCAAGATTGGTAATAGCGGTATCAGCGTCCTGTAGCCAGGTTTCCGTCATGGCAAATACGTCTGGAGATTCCTCCTCAATGAGGTCATAGATGTGCAAATGGTGTTTCAGCACAGACCTGACGTTTAAATTCAGGATCTTCAGAGTAGTAGGAGGAACAGTAGTACGGCGGGTCTCCGAGGGAATAAACCCTGGGAGAGATTGCGGAGAGTCCAGAGCCCACCCGTTACAAGGGCAATGAAATGGACCACGCAATGGGTGTACCGAAGGAAGGGTACAACAGCAGCTTACCTGACCGATGGCAAACAAGCGATCCCGCGAGTACGTCAGCATGTTGGACCCAAGATGTGATGATAGTCCTTACACAGAGTCCCGCGACGTCCAGCGCGTCCAAGCGCGGACGGGCGCAGACGGGCAGGACTCTGGCACGACTCCGGCAAGCGACGGCGTCCCAGCTGCGCGTTCCCGCTGCGCGGGAGAGAGCAGCTTTAAATAGGTGCCGGAATGGAGGGAGGAGCGCGTGGACGCTCCAAGATGGCGCCCGCCGAAAAAAGCCTGGTCCCAAGCCAAGATGGCGCTGGTCGCCGATCAACAAACAACCCCCGGACCACCCACAGAACCCGGGCCCACCGAAAACGGTGGTGAATATTCCGAATTAAATGCAGGTGTGAGGGGGGGGGAGAGCCCAAGCAGTACACATTTAAAAATACAGAAGAAAGTAAAAACGAAGCAAAAACGCGCAAAATGCGTCAACTAATAAGGATAAAATTATTAAGCGCTTACAAACCGCAGCGCGGTAGTATGCCACCTTGCCAGGCCGGCAGATGCCTAAAAATGCCTTAAATAGGCGCCGGAATGGAGGGAGGAGCGCGTGGACGCTCCAAGATGGCGCCCGCCGAAAAAAGCCTGGTCCCAAGCCAAGATGGCGCTGGTCGCCGATCAACAAACAACCCCCGGACCACCCACAGAACCCGGGCCCACCGAAAACGGTGGTGAATATTCCGAATTAAATGCAGGTGTGAGGGGGGGGGAGAGCCCAAGCAGTACACATTTAAAAATACAGAAGAAAGTAAAAACGAAGCAAAAACGCGCTAAATGCGTTCATTTTGGGGACAAGGTAAACATAGTGTTAGAGAGACATAAATTCTTCAGTCGTACACAGGGTAAACAAAAAAGCGTTTCTACTTATGTTGCAATTCTTAGGGGTCTCGGCAAGTTGTGTGATTTCCAGGACTTAAGTGATTCTTTAATTAGAGACCAGTTTGTGCGCTGCACTAATAACAAGCATATTCTGAAGAAGTTATTACAAAAACAACCAGATCTCCAAGAAGCAATTAAAATAGCTAAGTCCATTGAACACACTGATATTTGTATTAAAGAAATAAACTCCACTGACCCTGGCGACAAAGTGGCAGAGATAACCAACATAGAGGAAGAGTCAGAAGTATACAAAATCAGAAATGATCTTTCCAAAACCAAGAAGGATAATGGACGAAACCACGCTGGGGATCTGGAGAGTTCCAAATTGAAGTGTTATCGCTGTGGAAGTAACAACCACTTAGCCAATGATCCCAATTGTCAGGCGAGATCTGCTTGGTGCATGAAATGTAATAAGAAAGGGGACCTGGCAAGGGTATGTGGAGGCAAGGGTATGTGGATGCTTCACCGAAGAAAACTTGGAGCAACAAACCCAGCGACGATAAAGCTCAAGTGAAGAAAATAATTCTTCAAGTCAACGAAGTGGGGGCAGATAAGCAGAAATATCCTAAATGCGAGGTTTACATTGATGGAAGAAATATTAAAATGTTTGCAGACTCTTGTTCCCCATTCACCCTGGTAAATTACTCGGATTTCAAATCCATAATAGATCAAGATCAAAATAAACTCTCCAAAGCAGATATAGCCCCCATTGTTTATAATAGGGACCCCTTTCCCATGAAGGGAATGTTCAAGTCTATCATTTCCTTCAAGGACCTTTCTACTGTGGGTAAGGTATATGTTGTAGAAAATGGATCCAACTTGTTGGGATGGCAACATCAAAAAGAGTTGGGAATTAAGTTAGACCCCAACAATCTGGAGCAAGTATTGTTCACTAGTCCTGCAAACAACTGTGAGCACATCACCAAGGAATGTCCTGAAGTTTTTTCAGAAAAATTAGGGTTACTCAAAGACTTCCAACATAGAATTCAGTTGAAACACAACGCTAGTCCTGTAGTTCAGAAAACTAGACCAATTCCCCACCTGATGTGGGAACCATTAGGAAAAGAGTTGACCAGACTGGAAGAATTAAACATCATTCGGTCAATTGATTGCTCAGAATGGGTGGCCCCCATTGCTATCGCTAAGAAGAACCATAGTCAAGACATCAGGATGTACATTGATTTACGGGAATTAAACAGCATTTTAGTAGAAAGACATCTTTACCCCGTATCCATGAGATGCTCAGCACTATGGGGAAGGCTACTCATTTCAGTGTCCTGGATCTCTCCGTGGCCTATCATCAAGTGGAGCTACATCCAGACTCCAGAAGACTCACGGCGTTTACCACTCCTTTGGGAACCTTCATGTTCTGTAGCATGCCGTTTAGGCTAGCCTCGGCGGCAGCTGTATTTCAGGAAATCATGCAGCGCAATCTTGAGGGAGTACCTAAAACGCTATGCTTTCAGGATTACGTCCTAATATACGGTGCCAGCGTCGGGGAGCTTGACAGCATCTTGAGACAAGTTCTTTCGAAATTCAAGGATGCAGGTCTTACACTTAAAAAGGAGAAATGTCAACTGGGTGTTGAGTCAGTGGAATATTTAGGCCATTGTATTTCCAGAGATGGGTTTAAACCGAAACTCTGCCTAGTTGAGGCAGTGAAAGAGGCTCCAGTGCCCACCAATAAATAAGAACTTAAATCCTTCCTGGGATTGGCTGAATATATGGCAAAATACATCAATCACTTTGCTGAGCTCACCGCCAATCTCAGAGAACTCACTAAAAAGAACATCTCATTTCAATGGTTAGAGGAACACCAAACATCCTTTTCTAAAGTAAAAGAAAGCATACTTTCTGCCCCTTATCTGTGTAATTTTGATCATAACCGGAAAACAATCCTTACCACAGATGCTAGTGGAAATGGTTTGGGGGCTACTCTATCACAGATGATTGATGGCAAAGAAAGGATCATTGCATTTGCCTCACGATCTTTGACCAAGGCTGAATTGAATTATTCGGTGGTGGAAAGTGAAGCCTTGGCTTGTTTTTGGGGGGTGAAACATTTTAAGTTTTTTCTTTGGGGCATGCAATTTTGTATATGTACTGATCACAAACCTTTGGTTTTTATGTTCAATCCGAAAAACCATTCCTGTAACACCCCTCGCATAGCCAAATGGATTCTGGGGCTGGAAGGTTTCTGTTTTAAAGTTGAGTATGTGCCGGGGGTACAGAATTCTGCAGCAGATTTTCTTTCCAGAAGTCCTCTCCATAAAGAAGAAATGTTTGATATAGGTGAATATCCTATCTTTCAAATTAATCTTACTACCATCTCTTCCCAAGAATGGTTAAGTTGCATGGACACTGACAGCACAATGGCACAACTCATTTCATACACTTTACATGGGTGGCCTGATACTCAGGACCAGATGAGCACTGACGTAAAGAAGTTCTGGGAAGTATGCCATAAGCTTAACATAGACAAAGGTATTTTGTGTTGGAAGGACAAGATAATTCCACCTGAAGCCATTAGAAGTAAGATAATTGATCTCGTTCACAAAGGTCACTTAATTAGAAGCTTGACCAAGGCCAGACTGCGCGAACGATACTGGTTCCCCAACATGGACTCATTGGTAGAAAACAAGGTAAAACATTGCCTTACATGCGCCAACAGCAATAAGTCAAAGATACCTAGGAAAACTCCCATCTTCCCGGTCTCAGTACCTAACAAACCTTGGGAGAAAATTGCACTAGACATAATGGGCCCATTTAATCTCCCGAGAGTAACTAAGCAGTTTGCATTAGTCCTAGTAGACTATCATTCTCATTGGACTATCGTTAGATTGGTTAGTCAAATAACTACTGCGACTGTCATTCAGTTCCTTAGAGATACCTTTGCTATGGAAGGCATTCCGGCCTCCATCGTCACAGACAACGGGGTCCAATTTGTATCTCATACCATGAAGGAATTCCTCAGCAAGCTTAACATAACACATATAAGATCACCACTTTACTGTCCCAGGGCAAATGGTCTGGTAGAGAGAATGAACCGTATGGTTAAAGGGTGCATACAGTTTGCTAGTAGCAACAACATTCCCACTGAGCAAGCGCTACAAGAGATGTTGTGGGCCTATCATACCACCCCTAATCAAGTCTCAGGAATTTCTCCTTTTTCTGCCTTAAGAGGAAGAAAACCCTGTACCAAGTTCTTTCCCAACCGGCTAGGTGGGGATCCCACATCACTAGGGACATGCAAGGGTTTAAAGACAAAATTCACATTCACCAAAGCAAGTACAAAGGTCATTATGACTCCAAACATGGAACCAAGATTCCTCAATGGAAATTAGGGGACTTGATTTGTATCAAAAATCCTAGGAGAGTTGATCCTGAGTCTAAGTTCTCGAAACCTATGTGTATAACGGCGGTAAGAAATAACACTGTCATTACAGACAATGACCAAATGTGGAGTATGGACAGGTTAGTCAAGTCACATTGAGAGCAGAACTGTCCAGCGACCCAGGATCTCCCCACAACATCTCACCCAACCAACCCTACCCCTACCAAAAGAACACGCAAAACTCCTGAATGGCACAAAGACTTTTTTATGTACAAATGAATTTGATTGCCTCAATATTAGAGAAGATGTGTTACAATCTGGTTATGTTAATGTTCTTAGTACAGCATATTATTTTTTAGTGAACATAGCGTATCTATTTATTATACATGGTATATAATGCCTGAATGACACAGACTTTATTATGTACAATTGAATTTGGGTGCATTCATATTGTTATGTTATGTTAAATTTACTTTTATATAGCGCACGGCTACTCAAAAAGAGTGTCCCGGCGCTTTGAGTAAGGAGGGCTACAGCACAATAACATAACACGGTAAAAAGAAGAAGAAGACCACAGGCAGAGAGGACACACAACAGCAAGGCGGCCTACTGAGTAAACAACCAGGTTTTGAGACCTTTTCTAAAAGCAAGTAGGCTGGTGGCTCCCCGGAGTGTGAGCGGCAGAGAGTTCCACAACTGTGGCGCCAGTAGTCCAAAGGAGCGACCTCCCAGGCGTGCTCTCTTCACTCGTGGGACGACCGCCAAAAACAGGGATTCCGACCTCAGAGAACGAGCCGGATGGTAAAAGGCAAGTCTCTTTTGGAGGTACTTTGCTCCCACCGCATGGAGGGCCTTATAGGCCAAAGTCAGAGCCTTAAAGGCGATCCGTTTGCGGATTGGAAGCCAATGCAAAGTCTGCAGCAAGCCCGCTGCACTGGCACGTCTATTCAAACCAAAAATAGCTCTCGCAGCAGCATTCTGCACAACTTGGAGCCGCTGTAGCAGATACTCTGGCAGGCCCAGGTAAAGAACGTTCGAGTAGTCTAACCTAGAGCCTATCAGGGCCTGCACAGTCAGCTTCCTGTGCTCCTCAGACAAAAGGGGAAGAAACCTCCGCAGCATCCTAAGGAGGCCGAAGCAGGTGCCCGACACCCCCAGGATCTGGGACTTCAACGTTAGCCCCTTGTCCATCTTGACCCCCAAGTTCTTAGCAGTTTGGGATGAACAAGACGGAGGGAACATATTGATAGGCCACCACGCCTGCCAGTCTGGCTCCGTATCACACCCAAAGAAGAGTACCTCGGACTTATCGGAATTGCACTTGAGGCTGTTCAGTTGGAACCATTGAAAAACAGCCCCAAGGCAATCCCGGATACTCTCCCCATCAAAGTCTCCTCCTCTCTTGCACGAGAAGAGGAGCTGGGTGTCGTCTGCGTAGGATACGATCTGGGCCCCAAACGACTCCGCCAACGCCGCCAAAGGGGTCATGAAGATGTTAAAAAGGGTCGGGCTCAAAATAGAGCCCTGTGGGACCCCGACTCCCAGAGGCGGCATCACGGCGGAATCTGGCGAGGCCCAGACCGTTTGCCGGCGGACAGCTAGAAAGGAGGAAAACCAGCTGAGCACCGTCCCCCGCAGTCCTATCTCATAGAGTCTTGCGAGAAGGCCATCATGGGGGACGGTGTCGAAAGCCGCCGACAAATCCAGCATCACCAGCATGGCTTTGCCCCCAGTATCCAGAACCCCTTTAATGGTTTCTGAGACCTCGAGGAGCGCGGTCTCTGTGCTGAGATTTGGACGAAAGCCCGACTGGGTGGCGTGCAGAATCTCATTTGTCTCTAGAAAATTGGAGAGCACCGTCTGAACGTGCTTTTCCACAATTTTCGTGAGAGCCGGCAGCAGAGAGATGGGCCTATAGTTGGCTGGGGCCTTTGGGTCCAGACCAGGCTTCTTAAGCAGCGGAATGATCATTGCCTGCTTCCAGGCCTCCGGAACCACTCCCCGGCTCAACGAGAGATTCAGTAGCGGGTTCGCCAACGGATTGATCACCTCCGCAATTTTCGCCAGAAATTTAGCAGGGCACGGGTCCAGAGGCGAGCCGGATTTGAGATTGCCCATGAGTGCTAAAGAGGCAGGGGCAGAAATAGGTGGCAACATGCCCAGCGTCAAGCCTGGCGAGGCCGGAGGGGACAAGTTAGCCTCAAGGTTAATCAGCCCCGCAAGTACAGCCAATGGAAAAGAATCCTGTATAAGTTTAATCTTACTAGTGAAGAAATTGGCCAGGTCCGAAGCCCAGGAATCAGAAGGCCTCTCATCAGAGGTGTTGGACCGTGGCGATATAAATTCTCTCACTATGGAGAAAATCTCCTTACAGGAGTTGGAGGCAGCATCTATCGTCCCTGCCAGGTAGGCTTTTTTTCCCAGTCGAATGTCCCGGTGATATGCCTTAACCGCCGTCTTATAGGTCAGCTTGGCCTCAGTATCGTATTTTGCCCGCCAGGCTCTTTCGGCCACCTTACACTGCTGCCGCATAGCCGACAGTGCTGCGGTGAACCAAGGAGCGGAGACCCGTTTCGGAGTCAGGCGGGGGCCAATTCCGGGGCGAGATCGTTTAGCCTGTCTGAAAGCCATGCTTGCAAAGACTCCAGATCCTTCTCCAGGTCGCCAGAGAGGGGGCAGGGGTGATCCAGGGCGGCCTGAGCCAGCATCGCAGGGGTCACTCAATGGTAAGCCCTATGGATTCGACCCTGCTGCTGTGGCAGAGCAACAGCCGATTTAACTGTGCCTTTGATCGAAAATTTAGCAAGCAAATGGTCTGACCATAGTACCGGGATAATCTCTATCACCTCAAGGGGGGATGACGAGAAAACCTGGTCAAGAGTGTGCCCCTTGTCATGCGTAGGCCCCTGAAGATAAGGGATCAGTCCCAGCGGGGCCATAGCCTCTGAAAGTTTAATAGCGGCTGGGTCCGACGGATCATCCATCCGAAAGTTGAAATCCCCGGCCACGATGCAATGTTCCGCTTTCAGGGCCAGTCCCAGCAAAACGGAGTCAAGATCTTCAAAAAACGTTCCCGGTGGACCAGGCGGTCTATATACCAGTAATCCCTTAACTGATTGGTGCGGAGCCAAAGTGATAGAAAAGGCAAGGGTCTCAGAGCCGCGGATGTCATCCATTGGCAAGATAGTACAGGACGTGCCTTTCTTCACCACCAGTGCCACTCCACCACCCCTTCCCTTAGCTCTATCCTTTCTGAAGATGTTATAATCAGGCGGGATTGCCATGGCGACATCTGGATTAGAGAGTTCTCCCCACCACGTCTCAGTAAGCATAAGACAAAGTGGCTTTACCGTATCAAGGAGCTCAAAAATGTCTTGTGCACGTCTGCATGCCGATCTAGTGTTTAATAGCATGCAGAGATATCCAACACTGGCGATGTTATTGCTAGGAGACGATGACAGAGCGCGGGTGGGGCGCCAGCCACAGCCAGGGCAGGTGGACTTACCTCGGTGGCGGCCGGGAAAGACAGTACAGCAGCCACTGGTAGCATTAAAGAGAGAGCGAAGCTCCCCAGGAGTATAACGCAGCGCGTGTGACCCTGTATGACACATGCCTGGTAGCAGAGCCCAGCCCGCCGCCCCGACCGCCTCCGGGACGCTGACGGGCGCAGACGGGCAGGACTCTGGCTTGACTCCGGCACGAGTCAGGCGCCACCGCTGCGCGTCTCCGCTGCACGAAGGGAAGTGAGCTTTAAATGCAGCCTCACCTGGTCTCCAAACGGAGCACTAGAGCGCTGGATCAGGTGGAGCGCTGGAAGAACAGCAGCCCCAATATGGCGGCCAGGCGCCACAAGTGAGCGACCAGAATCCAAATAACTCCGCTCTACAAGCGGTGGGGGGCCCAATTATGGTGCAAGTGATGTGTTGCAATCTGGTTATGTTATGTTTTTAGTACAGCATATTACTAATTATTTAATATTACTTGTCTTTTATATTATAACTGGTACATTCCACCTCCCCCTACCCTGCATTACGATTGGCACCTACTTGGTGCTCTGGAGGCTGCTTTAGAATGTTCATGACAAGTAACTGAACTGGTGGAGAGAGGAGTTGTGAAGAATAAAGGTTTTCTTGCCCTACCTTCTGGTTCAGTCTTTTTATCAGAAGGTCCTGAAGCGCTGGGCTGACCTAGGCTCAGGGACCATATGCTCGCTGTACAGGAGACCATTCTCCCAGTAGATCCAGTGTTAATCTCAGTTGTTTCCAACTCTTCTGGAAGATGGCTCGGTCACTAAGAACTGATTCAATTGGCATAAAATGAGCCACGTTTCACGTCAGTTTGGAACTTGCGTGTCATACTCCGGCTAAGGATCCGATCTGGACATACACCTCTTTTTCTTTTACTCTTCTGTTGAGGAAACGCCCAGTTCTTTATTTGGATCCCTGTATGCCGGGGTTGTAGATATCACACCTAGCACATCCATTGTTCTAACTGATTTATCGGGCCCCAGGAGCGGGCCGGCCCTGAACGTGAGGCCCCCACAACAGTCTCTGACCAGTGGTCTTTAGGTCGCTCTTTACCCTGTCCTGATGAAGACCTCCACTGAAGAAATAAATTGGCTTCACTTCTAATCGGGGTCAAAACGTTGACACATATAAATTACCTGTACTCGAGATACGATTCTCGTCTTATCTTTGTTCCACAATTTAAGGGGCTAAGTAAGATGTTGGAAATCAGTTTTCTAAGGGTATTCCGTACAGGCTTTTTCTATATGAATTTGTATATATTGGTATTATGTATTGTATATTGGCACTCAAACCTTTGCCCTTCACTTGATCTTTTTCACAAGCACTTTCTTCAATCACTCTTTCACTCACTTTTGAGCAATGTTATTATATAAAGAATGAACATATAAAAATGTATCAATTATCTAACTAATGATAAAGTTTAGCAAAAACTGTTTTGCATTTCCTGAGGGTCTCTCTTCAATGTTTTGGGCACTATCGGCGATAACATAATTCTGCCGGGACCAATTGTCTCTTTATTAATGGCACGTCATGAGCCAGGCACAGTAGGAATGACTTGAAGCACTGGCCTGACCCAGGCTCAGCGACCTTAGGCTTCCTGTAAAGGTGACCCTTCTCCCTGTAGGTGCAGTGTGAGCCAGACTGATCACCAGCTGCCTGGTTCGCAGCCTGCCACCACAAACCCTCCAGAAAAGGGCATTCTTTTTGCTCCCTGAAGAATTCTTTCCTGGTTGGACTACCCTCTTGCTGCTAATGGGTCAGCTCCGAAAAGTTCCTCAGTTCAGCCACTTGCTCCCTTGTAGGTGCGGGGGCATCCCCATCGAGGTCAACCTCGAACCGCACCACGGGAACTGCAGGTGTTGGTTTCCCGCCCCCCCCTGCCCTTTTTCTTGGCACAAAACTGGACCACTGTTTTAGGCTCCAGGACCTTCTGATCACCCTTACTGGCTGCCATTGACCGAGTGGTCACGCATACCCACTCTGGCAACCCAAGCATCTACAAGTGAGACCTGAGCTTAACATCCTTTGACAAGGACTGCTCCAGGTCGTTATCAAGCAGACAATTTACAGGCATGGTAGGGCGCACAACCACTCTCAAGGATCTGAGAACGCCCCCATTCAAAGGGAACCTTCGCCGCCATACACTGGCGCTCTGAGGTGTCCACAGCAACTACTTGGTGGAATGCCCCTGGGACTACTTGCTCCTCAAAGACCAGGTGACACCGTGACTGAGGTCACACTGGCTCCAGTATCTCTGAGAGCCTCTACCATTCTCCTATTGATGGTCATCCAGGTGCTGTATTTCCTAGTGTTCCCAGTGGTCCGCCTGCATAGCAAGCTTCCTTGGGTCAGTCAGCTTACTATCAGTCAAGTGCTGGCGCAGCTCTGTAAAACATTGACTAGACAAGTGCTCACATACAATCAAATTGTAGAGCCCCTGAAAATCTCTAACATTACTGCCCTTCACCCAATCATCCAGTGACCTGCAAATGCTACCCAGTACTTCCCATTCTATCCTATGGGACAAATAGCCTTTCAATAGTTTAAAAGGAAATGTGCTGTAATTCACGGTCAGGACATCTCACACACCCACCCATAGATGTCCTACCTTTTTAAATACACTGCACCTTGCCCTTAGGGATACCTTGGGCCTGCCTTAGAGGCGACTCGCATGTAATAAAAGGGAAGGTTAGGGCTTTGGCAAGTGAGTGCACTTGCCAAGTCGACATGTCAGTAAACGCTATGCACAGACACTGCAGTGGCAGACCTGAGAACCCTTTGAGAGGCTGCTCACAGTGGGTGGCACAATCAGTGCTGCAGGCCCTCTAGCAGCATTTGATTTACAGGCCCTGGTACTCTCAGTGCACTTTACTAGGGACTTGCCAGTAAATCAAATATGCCAATCATGGAAACACCAATCCATAATACCATTTACAATAGGAGCACTTGCACTGTAGCACTGGACAGCAGTGACAAAGTGCGCAGAGTCACAAAACCAGCCAAAACAGAGTCAAAACCAGGAGGACAGAAAGCAAAAACACAGGGGAAACACGTCAAAAGATGCAAGGTCTAGCAGCCCATCAATGTGGCTAATAACCACTTCATTAGGATTAAGATTGCATTTACCCAAAACTCAAACTTCTTCATATTTGCACACCATAATTACCTCCCCTCTTTTTTCATCCTCTTTCATCTCAGTACTCTGTGACATGCTATATCTTGCATCATTGCTGGGTACTCATTCCTTTGTAGGCCAGTCCTTAATAATATCACAGTGCTCATTTCAGTCAAAGTCCACCCATTTCTAATATGCCCCACACTTTGTCCTGTGCCTCTTCCAATTTTTTCACTAAACCACCTCTGTTACTTTTTATCTTTCTTTGGCTTCCATACAACACTGATAATGCGAACATCTTCTTCTCATTCCACTTTGAGCGTTTTTTAATGTAGTCCGTCACAGGATTGCTCCTAAATTTAACTTGATTAAATCGTCCAAATCTATGACATTTTACCACATTTTCCATTTCTTACTTTGGTCCCTTGATTGGATCTATTTGGCCAATCATCTAATGTACTTTAGAAGGATTTCTAAAACAATTCCTTCAGGACGTTTTGTGTTGTTGGCACTCCCTGGTTTAAGTTTCAACTCTGGTCTCATTGTTAACAATGCATCAAATGTATTCCTGCCTTTTCAGCATCCAAATACAGATACCTTCTATACTGTCTGCCTCCCGGACTCCTCAGATGTGTTGTAGCCTCCTTGACAATCCCCGGCTCTTCCTCAATCACCGAATGGTCAGCGCTGCCTCCCTCTCCATCATTTAAACCATCAATGGCATTACGAAACTTGAGGGGGCCCGTCCTGCAAAGTACATGGAGGGCCTCCCTCGCCACTTTTTTTGCATCCCCCACGCGCTTTAACTACACCACTGCGTACCATGTTTCCTTTGTCTTGCAAGTATCTGCCTTGCTTAATGCATGGATCTCTGAAGTCTTTTTTGCACCACCCTCTATTTTATATCTTCCTCTAGTCTTCTTTTCCAGACATATTGATATAATTAAGCAGCAAAAGTTCCTTGTGATTGCCGGGCATGGAGCTGCTTTGGAGGCTCTCCCATTGCGACTCCCTCCTCCGTCTTGGGCTAGCCGTTTGGCTTCACTGGGCAATCAGAGACAAGGGGGCCAAGATTTTCTCACCCAGCCTTATGAGATGGTCCCATCAGCGAGGTTCTCTCTGTGGTTTCTGTGTCCTTTATTCAGCTGTTCTGGTGAAACTCTGACAGTCGAGATCTCGCATATTTTTCCATTTCCCACAGGAGGCACCAGGAGCGGTTCAGGCACTGTAGCCAACGTTTTGCTGCCAGCAGGGTTAATTCCTTCATCATAGTGGATAGATTGTTTTCAGTCTGGAGCTACTTTTTCAACTCTCAGTTTACCAAGAAATCCCACCCTCTTCTCTCACCAGAGCCACATGGTGATTCAGTGGCTCCGGCCACAGTTTTGCAATTGGCGGAAGGTAGCTGCAGCGTCCTGGCATGTCAATGATTTCTCCGCCGCCACTTCTCCATTTTTTCCCCTCAAAACAGGTAGCCACATACCACTCTCTACTGTTATCAGAGCGCAATTTTTGGTTATTGAAGTAGTGCAATTTTTCATGCACTTTTCACTGGTTTTGCCATATTTTTCAAACCGCTGGCTCCTCTTTCTAGGCTCCCTTCCCCCAAAACATTTTTTAACCATCTTTCTGCTACTATGGCGTGAACGGGTCCCTTAAAATATTCGATTTTATCCTCTCAACTCTAAATTGTTTTCGGGCAGTAAATCCTATTTTTATCATGAATTGGGTACTTTGCATTTCTTTTACATTAAGTGGTTTATTTTAACTACATTTCTGTTACTTTATTTTGATTTGTCACTTGATACAACATTTATGAACAGTTTTACAACATGCATGATGATCCTGGCATTTGCAATCACCTTTTGCTTTGTTAACCTTGAATTCAGTAAATCTACCAACTTGCATTCCTGGGGAACTGTAAATAGATTTTGGTTCCCCTCTCTTTATAAAGAGCCTGGGTCCTAGTGCTGTGCATGCGAGGTTTGCACATCTTCTCTAAGATTCCATTAGCTATAAGGTAAAATGTGTGTTGATTTCACTTGTTCTTTCAGAATATAGGGCCACATGTACATAATTATGAAATGAGTTCCTAATTGCAATTTCCTGCGAATCACAATTCAGAAATCACTATTTCAAATGTATGAAACTCTATAGAGTTTCATTTGCGATTCCCAGTGGGTCGTACTTGATCCGCCTCATTAATATTCATGAAGTAGGTCACAATTTGTTACCCTTTGGCAATCGCCAAAAGCACTGGGATGGTGGCCTGCTGGGGACAGCAGACCACCATGCAGGGGCGTAGCTTCAGGGGGGGATTGAGGTGTTACACCTCTAATAAATGCATTTTCGGATAAATAGTTGGATACAGGCGCTTTCAGTCGGGTGTGGTGAGGAGTCTGTTGAATTTCATCAGAAATTTTTTCATACAGAGACTAAAAACGCGCACACACTTTCCCTCTTTCTGTTTGAAATAGAATGAAAATTTTTTTGGTTATTTCACAAAATAATGTGCTTTCTATCGCTTAGTACGCCTACCAGTCGGCATATCTTTCACTTTCCACTGCCCCTTAAGACCCTCTCATGCCCCCTGCTTTTCGTATAATGTATTTTGACATTCTGGGTTATATTAACTAAACTTTTGTGCCGTGGAGACACATAGATACAAAATCTTTTTTTCCAATTTACTCTCCAGCAACTTGTTTTGCACTGGAAATTCACTAGAGAGCAATATGAAAAATTCCATAACGCTGCTTTGCATTACTTGCGACAATGGGTGTTCCCTGGGTGGTGCATTGAGGTTCCCATGCAAAATAATGCAAAACCCAATTTACTAAAAACAAAATGTAGACCGAGTTTAGCATCAAAACCTGACACCCATTTCAAATAGGAAATGCTTTTATTTCTCCTTAATTTATCCACTTTGCATGTGTGCTCTACTGGACAGCAGACCTACAAAGTGGGAAAAGTTTTAAAGTTAGTCTAAGCATTGTATTTTGTACTTTCAAAACCTACGCTAGACTCACGCAAACACCCTTGCACTATGGTACAAAGGTGTGTGCGTGGGCACGGCAATATGATTGTGCGCTGGCTCGAGAGAGAGAGGAAAGGAGAGTTCCATACACTGTAATTATTAATAACACCACTGGGTTCGGGCTCCCAACACTAAGGCCAAGCCACTGACCTGTATTTAAACAAAACAAACCCGATTGAGGGGATTGAGAGTGGAGTGAGAGAGATTAAGAGTTTGTATGGGGAAATTTGACATTGGTACATGTGAATGTTTTAATGAGATATTTGTGTTGTAGTCATGAAAAAAAATGTAAATGTTTTGCAAAAATTGAAAAATTCCTTTTTTTGAAAAATAAGAAATAAAAAGATTAATTCAGACAGAATTAGGAGTCTTTAGCACATGTTGTTTGGTCTTTCAATATGGCTGTATTGATTGGACTATAAATACAAAAAACTGTATTGGCGTTTGTTTTGTTTATATGCACTGTAATTATGGCACCTTCTTGCTCTCTCCTTCGCAGGCAGCACAGAATTTTTGGCTCCTGTTTGAGAATTTGGTAAATAGACCCCTGTGTGCCAGCGTGATTGTTGGGCAATCTGAATCTCACCCCTCAATTGCAATTGCCATGCTACCTACATGCCGCTGTGTTTTGTATCGTTTTTAGGTTTCGCCTGGCGATCCGCTGCGCAGCAGCGTTCACGCAGGCGAAATCTAATGTTAGAACAGTATGGGGGACTTCCATTGGCTAGCTCCACGAATGGAGGCTAGCCATTGGAAGACATCGTTGTCAATCACTTTTTCCCGGTCAGAACGCGAATCGTGGGCGTTTCTGACTCTTTATTTTAAGTCCTGCCCCCACACCCTCCCTCTCGCTGAGGAGTTATCCTGCCGTCAGCGATCCATTTGTTTATCCCCCGCCCTTCCTCCCGTTGTCCGTGCCTTCTCCCTCCCGCCCACTGTCCGTGCCTTCTCCCTCCCGTCCGCCCACAAATGTCAGAATGATGATGAGAAAACGGCACTAGACAAGCCATATCAGACATAGTATACCTCGGGAGGAATCCATCTCTGCAAACGCCCCCCACCCTTGTAAAGCAATAGCAAAAACGGGTATTCATATTTCTGCCCTGCAACTCGTGTGATTATTAGGAGTTATGAAGAAACTCGCTAATCCCGCCGTCAGCGATCCATTTGTTTATCCCCCACCCTCCCTCCCGTTGTCCGTGCCTTCTCCCTCCCGCCCGCCCACTGACAGCCACCGCACTGTTTTTGTTGGACGTTTCGTGATAAATTACGAAAGATTCTCGGTTGTTTTTATCATCTCATAAACCTGTGGTTTTGACCGGCGCGTTTCCTTCTTTCCTCGGCACAGAAATTAAGAAGTTAGCCGCACTCATGGAAGAAAGTACAGCGCCTAGACTCCAGAGCGGGGTCTACCGACCAGTTCACAGCCGCACAAATGGGATTATTTCCCGCACCAAGTGCTGCTCTAAGCGCTTCGCCAGCTGTGAAAAAATTAGAACAGCAGGATTTCGTTCCTGTGAAACCAATTTATACACACAAGCACACTTACTGCTAACACATCAACTACACACGTTACCACTACACACACAATTGCATTCACGTCACACTCCTACGCACAATATATATACAAACACCTCACACACATATACACACGCGCATATATGTGAAGTGCTATGCTTAGCGCTGCTTTAAGAAAGGAGCACATCCAGGCGCTGCAGGCAGAGTGGGTATTTGTAGGAATGTAGTTCTGTAGTTTCAAGTGGGTTAATTCGCACTTATTGCCCCGATGACCGTTTGATACCAGTGCAAACAGACTGTGTCTGGGCAGAGGCTGGAGGAAGGGGGTAGCGGGGGGGGGGGGTTGGGGCACCTGGTCGGGAGGGGGCTTGAAAGATGAGGTGGAGGGCAGGTGAGCAGAGATGTTTGAAATAGTACGCAATAAGGTAAGGGGAGGTACGGAAGAGCAGAGTTTGTGGGGGCATAAAGATGCATGGGGGTACAGAAAAAGTTGAATATATAGCGGTTGGCAGACTTTGGCAAGCCGAGGATGTTTTCTCGTGCAGGACTTCGAAGAGCCCAGGGGGTTTAAACGAGGGCTACGGGTCTTAGCCAGACTGCTTGGGTTCTGCCAGACCCCAGTCTTCCCAGGGCCACACAAACTGAGAGCATCCATCCGCAATGGTTTGTGCACCCACCCACACACACACACACGGCCCCCATGCAGTGTGCAGACTGAGTGCCCTGTACCCCAGAGTCAAGTGGGCTGTTTAGCATACGCCCCCCTCCCCCCACCTCCTGTGGGGTGTAAAGATACCTTCCTGACCCTCCGTCTGCTAATGCGCTCTCCCAATGATATGTACAGACTTGCTGTGCACCCCCTTCCCCCCCATGCAAGTGAAAAAGCACCCCCGCTGGGACTGTAGTCTCTGATTCCCTCCCTCTCTTGGGGCTTGGAGGCGAAGCCCACCTTTCCAGATTATTAAGAGCGAGTGCCCCCTCCCCACCATGGTGCTGTCTAGACTCCCTCCTCCCCCCACTGGTGCACTGGGGGGAATGAGGCAATGCCCCCCCACACACACACACACCCCAAAACCACAAGCACACTCCCCGTGTCACCGGAGAGCCCCCGCGAACTCTGAAGGCTGACCCTCCCCCACCCCACGCCCGCAGACTGCACCTGTCTACTCCCCCCGGTGATTCACTGTGACGTCTGTTACATTACAGGGCACTGCGGGTCACCGCCGAGCACTTCAAACGCTGATTTATGCCTCGAGACTGCACCCTCATCTAAATATTCGCATTATACTACACATGTATGCTGGTGAGCACCCAATGTTGGAAGGGGCTCTCTGTGGATGTGTGGGGGGGGGGCTCGCAGTGTGTGGGGGGCTCTGTGTGGGTGTGTGGGGGGCTGTGTGTGGGGGGGCTCTGTGTGGGTGTGTAGGGGGCTCTGTGTGGGTGTGGGGGGGCTCTGTGTGGGTGTGTGGGGGGCTCTGTGGGTGTGTGTGTGGGGGGGCTCTCTGTGGGTGTGTGGGCGTGGCATTTGCGTGAGATTAAGCTATTGGCATTGTAAATGACAATGCCATTTATTTATCTGTTTTCAAAACCAACACATAAATAAAAATGTTGTCATTTAAAATGCCACTAGCTCTAACTTTTGCAAAGGCGAAACCGTTGCATTGTAAAGGCTTGTTTTTCAAGCAGCCCGTATTCCTAAAAGAAAAAGGAATGCATTTCAAAAGCAAAAATGAAACGTTTCAGTTACATTTTTTGAGTAGACCACTGCCAGCTCTTGAAAAATGTTTTCACCCCTTCCAGTTTGCTGTTGGGTTACCACCAACTTGAAATAGGTGGTAAAATTACACATGTTTTGCGACTGCATTTTGGTTGGAAAATATTTCTACATGTCAGTGCGAGTCGCTATTAGGAAAGGATGCCTGTAACACGCCCCTTCTAAATACCGAATTGCAAAACCCAAATTGTGATTCGTTACTGAATCTCTAGTTGGGCTTTGTACATGCCAAAACGCCTCTTTGCGTTTGCAAACCGGCCGTTTGGTAATTGACCAGTTTGTGACCAGCAAAAAGGTGTGTACATGTGGCTCACTGTCGTGTAAGCCTTTGCTTTTAATCGGTTTCGCACTATTACATCTATAGGAAAAAATAGCTTCATAATAAACGTTTATAAAGCATGTGTTTGTGAACATTCTACGGCATCCGTCGCATTGCCTGTAACTAGCCGGGTAGTTACAATAAATCTAAGTAATACATGATTTAAACCCTGAAGAGAAGTCTTAAGTGGCTGTTGATAAACAATTCACACAGCATTTTGTTTTATTTTACGCGTTTGATTCATTCATTTGATTCACTGCTCGTCTCGTTATTGGAATTTCTATTTTTGTTGGAATGCTGGCTGCTTCAGCGTTCTACATTTTGAGTTGTTTGTCAGTGGTACTAGGCGATAATTTTGCAATGCTTTTGTCACAATTCAGAAGTAGTTAACAGTAATTTAAAAATTATACTGTTTTAGCCTATGAAATACAGTTTTGTATAGTGTAAGCTGCATTCTATGGTTTCCCTCAAGCATAGTCTTATTGATGAATTTCGTTTTTGCCATAAACACGCTAAGAATGTGATTTGCATTTTTGATATTAAGAAATAATAGTTTTTGCAATACAGCTTCTTCTGGCACTCACATAACGTGCGATTGGATTTGTAGAGCAGAGCTCTACCCAGCCACTGTAAGGGTAACTATACAGTGGCAATACTATCTACATTTACTCATTAATCAGAGAACGCAAAAGTCTTGTTCCTATTAATTGTTTGGGAATACCGGAATGTTAGCAATCATCATCTTTCTAGATGGTGCAGAACCTGCCCCTTTAGATATTTAATGTGTGTCAGTGCTAGTAATGTTTCTATTTCCCTTTTGCCTTCTGCTTTTACCCTACTGTCTCCTAGCTTGTGCATTCCATGTTCGAAACTAACAAATTTGCTTCAGCATACAGTGCGCATATTCAGTCTTTTGAAGTGTGAAAGACAGGGGATTGTGATTATTTGACTTGGCATTTTTATGTTGGCAAGCGCAATTTTTAACTTCACTAATAACTTTGGCACTTTTTGAGGACTCGCCACTAAATCTGGTAGCCATAAACTCCGATCCATGTTTCAGATTTGTAGATTGGTCGGTGGGAAGCGAATTAATGTTTTGAGCCAGCCCACAAATAATAATTTCTCATTTTAAATTGCATAGGAATTTTTTGCTCTCGACTAGGGCAAATTGTACTGAGTGGTAAAAAAAAGTAAACTTGGAATGAAGATGGAACTTTAGATAGATCATGCCTTTTCTATTCTGGTGAAGATCGGTCCAGCAGCTTTTGAGGTCTTTGCATTTCATAACCATATTGGAATCTAAGAGGGTTCAGCTTTCTTTTGTTTGGACTGTTAATCTGCTAATAATCCAGCTCTGCATCGATAGAGGATCTAGTTATTAAAAAATATTCACCACCCAGATGGATTCCGTTACCTAGGCTAATTTCCTTTCTGATTTCTTTATTTTCTAGATGCACGTTGGTGTAATTACTTCACAAAACATACTCAGCTAATGCAACACAAGGTATTACACAAAAGGGCCTTAGTGTACTCTCATATCATTTGGGTCCACATGAAGGAGTAAAGGTTAGTGCTGGTCACGGGGCAGTAATGTATGAGGCTGGAGCCAGAGCCGAGGTCAGAGCACAGTCAGGAGCCACTAGAGCTGTGTTTCGGTGTGCATTGGGCACACTACCTTGATTTTGTGTCTCCTGACCCAGTGGTAAGGTTATCAGCTCCACCTCCCTACAACGCTGGATGCCTGGAAGGTCTTTGTCAACTATGTTGTTGGCACACGTCCATCACTTTTTTAGTATACTTTAGTGTGTTGCCCTAAGTGGGACGTATATGCCCAAGTGTGGGCGCCATGCACACTGTGTCACTGGATCCAAGCTGTACCCAGCTGATGAGCCCATAGCTAGGGAGAAACCGGTCCTGGGTTGCTCGTGTTCCACTTCAGGGAGGACCTGGCTTGGCACTTCGGGCTGGACTGTTCTGATTGGAGCAGGGTCATGATTGATTTGCTGGGTCCAAAGTGAGGTAACATGGTGTGCAAAATAACAATGGATTGGGATGCGGCCTGAGTAATTACCAGTGGCTGAGATTAACTCAAGCATTCAGTCCATTTCTTTTTTTTTGTATAATTTAGTCTGCACCTATTAGGCACTGACTACCAAGCTCGCACACATGTAGGAGAGTGGGAGAGTGAGAGGGCCTAAGCGCTAAAGGAAACACAGGCTGGACAGAGGACTGCCCAGTTTGTTGTTGAGTGCTGTGTGAAACCAGGCCCCAGGCTTCCACTCAATCTTTTCAAGGAGTCAAGAGCTGAGGAGGACATTGGGGTTGGGGAGGATAGAGAGCCTCATGGTGACCCTGGTTGTTCTGGGTGCTTGCAGGTTCGGGAAGCACTAGTGCAGCTTGTGGCCTGTGCTTGTACCTTGAATGCCAGGATTTATGAAATGTAAATGAACCAGCCCCGGCTATAATCCAGCCACAATCCTAAGGCCTCTTAGGGTCTAAAGGCGAGCCATGGAGGTTGCATCTGGTTCTGTGGACAGGGCCATCTTCAGGATCGTGCGACCGGTGAAGTCGCTCCTGCCGCTGCCTTTGGTGGGGGGCTCTGTGTTTAAAAATAACTTTTGGTTTAAAAGCATGTGAACTTATTTGTGCGTCCAGGGGTTTTGAGGCAACAATAAAAATGTCAAGCTAACTCTGGTGATTAATGTTCCTACTGGTAGAGAGATGGATTTTTATCTACTGGCAGTTTTGGCTCAACATAAAATTGTGTGGAGGGTTAATAATGTGCCTGCTGCAAAGAACGTGTACCATGCAGATACCAGAACTGAGTGTGGGCGAATTATGAGTAGCACTATAAAAAATGAAATGCATTTCAGAGAGAGGCTATGGAGAGATGAGGAGCACTGTTGAAGGGTGGTAGTGAGGGAATTCATGGACGGATGTCATGGGGAGGGCACCCAAAAGACTGTCGCACCAGGTGCCACCAGGCTTTAACCCAGCCCTGTGTGTCAATTTAGGTGCAAGCAGCCACTGAGGCTCTAGAACAGGGAGGTGTTACCGTTTGTGACTTGCCTTTATTTCCAACAGCCCCAACACTGGCTTAAGCCCCTAGGTTAGTAAATATCTGGAAAGGTTAAAAAAGACTTGAATATCACACAGTCCTGGGTCTGTGTCTAACCTGATGGAGGCTCTCAGCTAACGATCAGACCACTATCAGACAAGTGTCTAAACTTGTTTTAATCTTCTCATGAAACATGGAGCACCCACTATTGAGCATTGCACTACACAAAGTAGTTTTTAGTTTGTTATGAGACATATTTAGGTGTACAGTCACATTTTAAACTGTGGAATCTGGCTTCCTTCGAGGCTGGAAACGCTTAAGGAACCTGTTCAACTATGCAGAGATCAAATAAAACGTAATAAAAGTGTAAGGATCACTTGAAACAAGGAACTTTATAGGGCTATCCAGTCATCTTGGCCATACATAAGCTGTCGGATCCATTAGCGAAATCTAAACCCAGAGCAGGAGTCCAAAGACTGAGTCTGCTGTGGGCAATTTGAAAGCCAACTTAACACTTACTCTGATACTTGAAAGCAACCATTTGCGAAATGGAGGCTTGGTGGAAAGTACATTAAGGGGCTTGAGATCGGGGGTGTAAAAAAGGTAAACTCCCTGGAAAAAAAGACCCGGAGAATAAAGAATAATTCAACAGCAATAAAGCAAAAAAAAAAAACGAATCCTCTATGATTTAAGAAAAAGGAAACCTAAACTTGACAAGTCAGATAAGTGTGATAATGTGAGCAAGTCTGACAAGAAGTCTGACAAAACGCAAGGCCATTCGTTAACGAGCAAGACTGAGTTAACTCTGACACCACCAATAAAATCACCCATATCATTTTTAAAAAGTCCAAGAGCGCCATTTATGTGGAAAGTATAATTAAATTAGTGTAAATTGGTCTCACTGTGTTTCCCTGGGTCAAAGGTCGACGGACTCTGAATATAACACGGTAGCAAAGGCATCCTTACGGTGAGAATAAGCCATGGAAACATTGCAAAAGACACACAATTAATTGATGGACGGAAGGCAGAACAAATAAAAGAATTCAATCAAAGTCAAGAGATCTGCGTTAAATCCATAATTCTTTTGCTCACCATGCCACCCCAGTTTAGACCTTGCCATATGCAAATCAGTCTTGACCCTGTGCCTCATGGGAACAGTCCAGCCTGAACTGCCAAGCCAGGTCCTCCCTGGACCGGAAACAAGCATCCTAGTTCCGGTTTCGGGGTTTTACCCCTCTTCAGTCAGGATATCTTGATTCCAGTGGCACAGTGAGCCCAGGACACACGTCTGGGCATACCTGGCGCACTTAGGGCGAGAAAGCAAAAGACACACAATTGATGGACGGAATGCAGAACAAATCAAAATATTCACCCTCAGTCAAGAGATCTGGGTTAAATCCATCATTCTTTTGCTCACCATGCCACCCCAGTTTAGACCTGGCCATATGCAAATCAGTCTTGACCCTGTGCCTCATGGGAACAGTCCAGCCCGAACTGCCAAGCCAGGTCTTCCCTGGCCCGGAAACAAGCATCCTAGGACCGGTTTCAGGCTTTCACCCCTCTTTAGCCAGGATAGCTTGATTCCAGAGGCACAGTGAGCCCAGGACCCACGTCTGGGCTTACCTGGTGCACTATTGCGGATGAGCATCAGCTCACCATACTTGACTACATGAATACAATGAGTAAAGTTCGTGAAAGTAACAGAGAAGGACTGTAAAGGCATGATCCCTGGAAACAATCCAGATACTCTCCTTAGTTACTGGAAATACCCTTCAAATGCAGAATAATACCAACAGAAAGACCAAGAAGGAAGATAGACGGGTCTCAATAAATTGAAGGCAGAGTGTGCAGAGGGCCAAAAGTTGGACACGGATAACATTTATATTACCTTAAGGCAGAGGTCTTCAAACCTTTTGATGCAGAGACCCTCTTGTCAAACCTTTTTAGGAGTAAGGACCCCCTCCTGACTAAAGTTTATAGAACCTGGTACTCTTACTCATCAACAACCATAAACGCCCCCAACTCCCAAACAAAATCATTTTTACAGTGGGGAAATAACATTAAAAAGGGTTTAGCCAACCAAAGGTCAGGGAGTGTGGGGCATGGTCAGAGGTGTAGCAAAAAACAAATTTATTTATTTATAGGCTTATTACGCGCCGGCATCACACCCGAAGGTGTATCTCCGCGCGGAGCTGTGAGGTGAACAGGTCGGGGGAGCTCCTCCTAGAAAAGTGCTGTCTTTAGGCATTTCCTGAAAACTGAGTGACTTGGGCATTCTCTAAGGGAAAGGGGGAGGTTGTTCCATAGACGTGGACCCATGATGGAAAGGGCACGACCTCCCTGTCTGGTCTTGTAATGCCTGGGAACCTGAAGTAGCAGTTGGTTGGTGGACCTAAGGATGCGGGATGGACGGTGGTAAACAAATTTATCCGCCAGGTAATAGGGTCCCAGATTGTTTAGACTCTTGTGTATCACGCAGCAAATTTTGAATTCGACCCGTTTCCGGATAGGAAGCCAGTGAAGGGCCCTAAGGAGGGGGAGAGACGGTGTTCTGGGGGGGGTGTTGGTCACCAGCCGAGCCGCGGTGTTCTGCACCACCTGTAGTTTATTGAGCACTCCCTCATTGGCCGCTAGAAGTAGGCCATTACAATAGTCCAGGCGGCTCAAAACAAGCGCCTGGACCAAGGTCTTCCGAGTGTCGTCAGGTAGAAGGGGAAACACCTTCCGAAGGAGGCCAATAACATGGAAACAGGACCCTGCCGTGGTACTGGCATGATGAGAAAGGGTAAGGTCATGGTCTAGACGAACCCCCAGGTTTTTTACTACCTGTTTAGGGAGCGGGGCCTGCCCCAGGCTAGAAGGCCACCAATCTGGGGTCCAGAGGATTCTTGCCTCCCCAAATAACATGACCTCAGACTTTCCCACATTGCACTGTAGAAAGTTCTTGGCCATCCAGCCGGCGATTGCAGTCATGCCGTTGGAGAAAGCTTGTCTTATCTCCGGGGTAAAGGTCTTAAAAGTAAACAGCAGCTGCGTGTCGTCGGCGTAGGAGATTGGCATAAACCCGAAGGACCTCGTCATGTTGGCCAGAGAGGAGACATATACGTTGAACAACGTAGGGCTAAGGCAGGAACCCTGCGGGACTCCTCTAATGATATTGGCCGAGGTGGAACTAAAGGGGCCCATATTCACCTTCTGGGTGCGCTCTGATAGAAAGCTGGTGAACCACGCCAAGGCAGATCTATCAATGCCTATCTCCTTTAATCTGGTAAGGAGAATGGCGTGGGATATGGTGTCGAATGCTGCGGACAAGTCCAACAGCACCAACACCACAGACAGCCCTCTGTCCAGAGATAGACGTATGGCATCCGTGACGGAGAGGAGGGCAGTCTCCGTGCTATGCCTAGGCCTGAACCCGGACTGAGAATGGTCTAGACTTCCGGTCTGCTCAATGAAGGTGGAAAGATGGTAATTGACGTGCTTCTCCGTCAGTTTGCCGATGAACGGCAGAAGGGAAATAGGCCTCAAATTGGTCATATCTGACCAAGGGATGGCGGTGTTTTTCCTGATAGGCTTGACCATAGCCTCCTTCCACACCCGGGGGACCTGTCCCTCAGATAAGGAGCGATTGATCACCGTCCGAATGCAGGGGCTAAGGACACTCCCAATGAGGTGCATAACACGGGCAGGTACAGGATCTGCTGGGCTACCAGACTTAATGATCGCAATCAGGGAATTGACCTGGTCTAAGGTTATCTCAGGGATGGATGATAATGTGGCTGGAGCAGCGCCAGCTGTTCCAGGCTGGAGACTGGGAGAGGAGACATTCTCATCCGTGGAAGGGCTTGCTTGGGAGATATTTCGGTAAATAGTATCAATTTTATCCGAAAGGAAACTGGCCGTGTCATCGCACAGTTTTTGGGTCAGCACTTCTGCACTGTCACAAGCGACAGGCTTGGTGAATGTGCAAAGCACCTGGTACAACATTTTGGGGTCGTTACCGGCCCCAGAGAGTTGGGAGATAATGTGGGACTTACGGGCAGCTCTGATGTTTTTATGGTAGAGTCTCATTGCTGAGCTATACCTGTCTCTATCGACGGTGCTGCGTGAAAGTCTCCAAGATTTCTCCAACTTTCTGCAGGTTCTTTTCTCCGCACGCAGTAAGTCCGAGTACCATGGTTCTTGCTTGCGGTCCGACCGCTGATTGCAGCGTCTTAGGGGGGCGATAAGGTTGACCGCCGTACTCAAGGCATTATTGAATTTGGACAAAGCCAAATTAGCGGAGTCTGAAGGGAGAAAGTCAGGAGGTATAAAAGCCACTTTAAAGGTATCAGCAGACACCTTATGCCACTGCCTGCGCCATAGCGGCAGGGGGACAGCGTGGGAGCGTTCCTTCAAAAGAGTGGGAAGAGAGAAGCTGATTATAAAGTGGTCGGTCCATTCCACCTGTGTAGGGGGGTGACAGGTCAGGTAGTGAGAGTTAGATAAAATTAAATCGAGGGTATGACCGGCCTGATGAGTCGGTCCCCAATTGCACTGTTTGAGACCTAGGGCAGATAGATCAGTCAGCAGTTTGCAAGCCTCAGCGTTGTCTGCTAGTTCGCTGTGGACATTAAAGTCCCCCAGGAGTACGAAATTAGTCCCTGATCTAATATGGGGAACTAAAGTCTCCAGGAGGATGGTCGAGGCCTCAGTGTAGGGACCCGGAGGGCGGTACACCAATGCTCCCTTCCAATAAGCTAAGGGCGAGGAACCAATTTTAAAAACCATAATCTCAATATCATTAGTACAACATTGGTCAAGGAGAGTGACCGTGAAAGTATCTTTGTAGATTACCGCAACCCCGCCGCCGGTTTTAACAGGGCGGTCTAGCCTGAGAATCTTATACCCCAGAGGGACCCCCAAGGTGATAGCAGGGACCAGGTGGGGTTTAAGCCAGGTCTCGGTACAGAAGCAGTAGTCGGGGCGGGTTGAGTGTATTAAGTCCCAAACCTCCGAATGATGCTTCGGGAGAGATCTTACATTACACAGTATGCTGTTACCCCTGGGGGGCAAGGGACTGAAGTCTTCAGGGGTTGGAGTATCAGCAAGAGGGAGACCAAGATATGACTGAAAGTGACAATGTTTGCAGGAAAACGGGCCCCCGGGACATGGGCCGGCATCCTGCGCGCAGCCTTTAGGAGGTGGAAGCCACAGGTTGCGTAAGTCACTGGAAGAATACCTTAGTCTGTCCACTACTCTGCAGGTGGAGGCAACAGAAGTAGGGTTCATGGCCCCTGGCCCCGTTCGGTCACGGACGGGCACAGACGGGCTCCTCTCTGGCTCGTCTCAGGCGCGACTAAGGCGCCCCCTGCGCGCAATCGCTGCGCGCTTGGGCGACGAGAGGGCTTAAATGCCCTGCCTGAAGTGATCTGCTAGAGCGCTAACAGCGCGGGAGTGTGGGTGGGGTCACTGGCTCTTCCTGTCCCGCCCTCCGCTCAAGCGGCACTGGTTGCCGTGTCGGACCGGGGCGGGGCAGGGGAAGGATCGAGCACAGGCCCAGGAAGTCAGCGCTGTCTTAGCGGTGAGTGAGCAATAGTTATTAAAATGTATAATCACAAGTTAAAATATTGCAAATTAAAAGCAGCAGAGAGCAGGAGCACACAACAGGTATCAGCAAGTGGGGAGCGCGGAGCGCTGTTACCGTCACAGCAGATGACACAAGCGGGTCGGGGAGACTCTGCCACAGTCCCTCCCTTCCGCCAGCTGCCGCCGCTCCTCGCCGCCTTAAATGCCCTGCCTGAAGTGATCTGCTAGAGCGCTAACAGCGCGGGAGTGTGGGTGGGGTCACTGGCTCTTCCTGTCCCGCCCTCCGCTCAAGCGGCACTGGTTGCCGTGTCGGACCGGGGCGGGGCAGGGGAAGGATCGAGCACAGGCCCAGGAAGTCAGCGCTGTCTTAGCGGTGAGTGAGCAATAGTTATTAAAATGTATAATCACAAGTTAAAATATTGCAAATTAAAAGCAGCAGAGAGCAGGAGCACACAACAGGTATCAGCTAGTGGGGAGCGCGGAGCGCTGTTACCGTCACAGCAGATGACACAAGCGGGTCGGGGAGACTCTGCCACAGTCCCTCCCTTCCGCCAGCTGCCGCCGCTCCTCGCCGCCTTAAATGCCCTGCCTGAAGTGATCTGCTAGAGCGCTAACAGCGCGGGAGTGTGGGTGGGGTCACTGGCTCTTCCTGTCCCGCCCTCCGCTCAAGCGGCACTGGTTGCCGTGTCGGACCGGGGCGGGGCAGGGGAAGGATCGAGCACAGGCCCAGGAAGTCAGCGCTGTCTTAGCGGTGAGTGAGCAATAGTTATTAAAATGTATAATCACAAGTTAAAATATTGCAAATTAAAAGCAGCAGAGAGCAGGAGCACACAACAGGTATCAGCTAGTGGGGAGCGCGGAGCGCTGTTACCGTCACAGCAGATGACACAAGCGGGTCGGGGAGACTCTGCCACAGTCCCTCCCTTCCGCCAGCTGCCGCCGCTCCTCGCCGCCTTAAATGCCCTGCCTGAAGTGATCTGCTAGAGCGCTAACAGCGCGGGAGTGTGGGTGGGGTCACTGGCTCTTCCTGTCCCGCCCTCCGCTCAAGCGGCACTGGTTGCCGTGTCGGACCGGGGCGGGGCAGGGGAAGGATCGAGCACAGGCCCAGGAAGTCAGCGCTGTCTTAGCGGTGAGTGAGCAATAGTTATTAAAATGTATAATCACAAGTTAAAATATTGCAAATTAAAAGCAGCAGAGAGCAGGAGCACACAACAGGTATCAGCTAGTGGGGAGCGCGGAGCGCTGTTACCGTCACAGCAGATGACACAAGCGGGTCGGGGAGACTCTGCCACAGTCCCTCCCTTCCGCCAGCTGCCGCCGCTCCTCGCCGCCTTAAATGCCCTGCCTGAAGTGATCTGCTAGAGCGCTAACAGCGCGGGAGTGTGGGTGGGGTCACTGGCTCTTCCTGTCCCGCCCTCCGCTCAAGCGGCACTGGTTGCCGTGTCGGACCGGGGCGGGGCAGGGGAAGGATCGAGCACAGGCCCAGGAAGTCAGCGCTGTCTTAGCGGTGAGTGAGCAATAGTTATTAAAATGTATAATCACAAGTTAAAATATTGCAAATTAAAAGCAGCAGAGAGCAGGAGCACACAACAGGTATCAGCTAGTGGGGAGCGCGGAGCGCTGTTACCGTCACAGCAGATGACACAAGCGGGTCGGGGAGACTCTGCCACAGTCCCTCCCTTCCGCCTCATTCATGAGGAAATGGCGTTGGGCAGCGCCTCATAGTCTTCTTGCTGCGCTGCTCTGCGCCAATGTCAGGAATGCACCATATTTATGAAATACGGTACATTCCTGTAATTTCCACTTGCGTTGGCGCACAAATTGCCACCCAGCACCAACATATGCTGGATGGTTTTCGTGCAATAAGAGCATCTTCCTGCACAAAAACAATCCTGAGAGATGTTTTCCTCTTTCTATGTGAGCTGTAAAATGTAGCACACATGGAAAGAGGGAAAAAAAATGAGACACATTTTCACTGGGGAGAAGTTCATTTATGGCGCTGCCCCAGGCTTCAATGATTTTGTAAATATGGGGCAGCATTAAAATCCCTGGGTGTTGCGTGGGAACACCCACGCAGCGCACATGGAACACCTTTTTGATGCAGAGTTAGGCAAGGCAGCAACTTGCTCTGCTTCGTCTTACTCCATATCTGAGACCATGCAAAGTACTACACGACAGCGGATGCTCAGGATAGGGCAGTAAATGTACCGGGAAGGAAGGAGCTCAATCAGACAGCGGCCATTCTCAAAGGACGCTAGCCACGCACCCCCTGTGCACTCTCTTGATTACAAATAGAGGGGACAGATCCGTGGGACATAAAGCTGTCTTAATCGATGTCTCAAAGAAAAGTTCAGATTTTCTCCCTCCGCACGCTCAGGGAATCCAACAAAGCTTAAGAGTTTGTGACAAGTCCTACCCTCAGCATCTTCTAGCCGGGCATCTAGTCGCTAATTTGCGTCAGTCAATGAGCAAAAATAATGTTGGATCTCTGTCCTGTCCACTTGTAGTTCCTCCTTCCTGGCTTCCAGTTCCGTGGTTCTGTCATTAATTTTGTGTGTGTCAACGCACAGTACATTAAGCTCCACAGAAATAGTATCTATTTTAGTTTTCAGTGCCTTACGCATTTAACTAATGATTGATAAAATCTGGGTGTGAATGTACAATAACCCATGGCAACTCTAGACTTTAAAATGAGTGTCCTATCTTGATAAAGGTCTCACAGCAACACACAAGTTGTGCCAATACAAAAGAATAATTTATTAATTATAATCAACAAAGTCAGGAATATTTTTTGAAACACACGATTGTATCGGATACCATTGTTGCGTAAGTGTATATGAACAGTGAATAACCTTCTAAAATGAATTACCACTCTTCTATCCATTATAAATCACTACATTTGTATCTTCAGTCATACATGACACCCAAACACAAATAGCAGAGTACCCAAAATCTATCCAGTTCTCAAGTCTCTAACGCGATATTCTCAAATCATATATAGTTTTCACTTAGTCAGTTATGCTGATATTTTTGAGAGACAGAAATAAACAACAGGAGAAAGCCCGTTAGTCCATTTGAGACCGGGTAAGTACGTTATACAAGGCAACAATGTCTCAACCACTGATCATTTAAGACAACTTTACTTATAGGTGAGTCAAGCAGGGAGGGTATCCAAGTTGGTCTAGTAAGGACAACTTTACTTATGGGTGAGTCAAGCAGGGAAGGTATCCAAGTTGATCTGTGGAAAAAAGAAAAACAAGGGCCCAATGAATCTAGGATTATTGGGTCAATAAGAAAGAGGAGAAACAAAGGATAGCAGTAAGGAAAATGTAGCCCGGAGGGAACACAAGGGGAAAAATGCTTACTGTGTCAGTGTGGTAGTTAAGCGGTAAATTAATCAACCGAAAGCACAGCCCTGTGCAGTATTGTTCCTTGGGCTGAGTAAGTCAACTGTGTCCCAAAACGGAAGCGGAATGAGCCCGATACGGTCAAGTGCAATGATAATCCTTGGGCTGGCTGAATCAATTATGTCCCAAAGCGGAAGTGGAATGATATCGATCCACAGATTATATTCTGTGCGCTTGTCTTTCTTAAATGATCATAGGTTGCAATATTTTTAAGAGTGCATACATTTCCATGGATTAGTTATATTCAGTCTTCTTGTGGCTTTTTATCTGCCCATATTTAATGGGTACCCATTAATATTCTTATATGAAGGTGGCTTTCCTGATGAAGGCATTGCTGTTCCAAAATGCACTTAGAGAAAAATCCACAAGAAGATTGAGCTACTGCTCACTCAGTTGGCCGAACCCCATCTCTTTGGCAGTCTCCCCAAAAGCATTGCTCTTTTCAAAGCTTTGGTAGGGGCAACGTCAATATGTGCTTCAACAGGCCTCTGACCTTTCAGGAAGCAAGACGAGGGGTCCAGGACCCCAGGGGCAACATTCTACCCAGATGCCACAGGTCTCTGCAGCTGCTGCAAAATCACTTTTGAACATCGCCCAGTGGGAGGACGCATCACCTTTTACCTGCCCAGGTAGAGGAGCATCGCATTTGACCAATGGGTGTTCCATATTGTAACACATGGTAAGTTCCTGCCCTTCCTGTCCCCAGGATATGCCACGCACACAGCAACATCTCCCAGAGAATCACTTGTCCATACTCCATGGAGAAGTTCAGACTGTCTTCGCCAATAGAGCAATAGAAAGGGAGCCAGCATCAGAGATCAGGACAGGCTGTCATTCCAGGTACTTTCTGGTGTTGAAAAATGATAGAGACTCCATCCTATCTTCGATCTGTGCCCTTTGAACGTATGCCTCTGGAAGGACAAGTTCAAAACAATCTCATTCGCCCAAGTTCTATTTTCCCTTGATTCAGGAGACTGAATGTGACATTGATGTGCAGGACTCCTATTTCCGCATTCCACTAATGTTGCCTGCGGAGTTCACTGTGCTCTCCTTAGACCTTATCAGTGCACCTCGGGTGTTCACAAAGCAGATGGTGGAGGTTGCAGCCCATCTTTGGAGTTTGGCAATACCAGTCTTGCAGTACCTCAACAACTGGCTACTGAAGTCTTAACCCACATCCAGACGATGGCTGGAAGTCGCACCTGACTCCTTGGCAAGTGCTCTAGTTCATTGTAGTCATCCTAGACACTTTCCTTTTCCAAGCCTTCCTTCCACCATGTTATGTTGTCATGTTGTAATTTTCCTATTTGATACTACACTGCCACTTTTTGTCGTTGGGTTGCTTGAAAATTAATACAAAATATTTAAAAAAAATAAATAAATAGGTATTTTATCAGTGGTCCTACTTTTATCACTTCCTATGGATCAGGTGTATAGTTGGACATAATGTTTGCCGAAGTGGTTTAAGGTCTCTACATCCGAAACCATCTGATCCCCTTGTATGGATTTCTTTGGGAAGCTAGTCATGGATGGGTTTTTGCCCGTAACCAAAGGCCTATTTTATCCCCAGAGTCCGTTCACAAATATTTTGAGATGGGTCTTTTGATTAAAATCCTTTATTAGTAAACAACAGATTTGGTTTCCTTATCATCTGTACCTTGCTCTATATGCTTTACTGCGTGTTACCTGCATTTATTACTGACCTGTCCTATTCCTAGTATGTCATTGCCTCTGTCCTGCTTGTGATATCTTTCATCCAGTAATTATATACTTCTGTGTGAATTCTTTAACGCTGGCTTTCAGGGTATCCCATACCATCCGATACCATATTCATACTTGATGTTCTATAGTTTATACTACTACATTATTTTACAAATATCTTGGTTTTAGTCATATAGCCCTTCTCTTGGAACATGTATTTATGAAAAGCACACCTCTGGTTATTGGTTGGGTGAACTCTTAGTAATTACTATCATTAACCAGAGTGGTGACGGGTCTGACACCCAAATAAGATGGAAAGCTATCATTGGACTCTGGGCTATTTCCCTAGTCATCAAAACTAGTCGATGTGGGCAAAATAAAAAGTTTAGACCCTGGGATATGAGTTCTTCAGAGATCACCTAGATCCATGCTATCTTTTGAAAGATCTTTGGCCTTTCTAACTTTGTTCTTGGGTGAATGCCATGATCTTTTAGTAGTGTTTTAAGTCGGACAAGAGTACAGTTAAAATCTCCTGCTACTGTGTGTAGACCAGGTAGTAACAAAGGAGGTCTCTCTAATTTCCCCAAATATGGTATTGGCATCCTCATAAGGGCCGTAAAAGTAGCATATATTCAGCTAACTATCCTCTAACTCCGTTCCTATAATTACTTATATGCCGCAAGTTAGTCTTCCTAAAAATAATCTGGCAATTAAATTAATGTTCGAGGCATATGGGCTGCAGATGGTACATTATGAATAGATCGCCATCTGGTGTTGGGCTCGGATGATTGCACTTTGTTTTTCTCTTGGAGAGTCTTTTGTATCTTGGTGACTCCTCCCTTGGTTGGTAGTGCGCATGGGCATCGGCTCCATCCTTAGATTGTTTTTTCCGCCATCGGGTTCGGATGAGGATCGAGACGCTCCAGATCAACTTCAGAGAAAAGTGATTCATCGGCGCGTATTCCCTTTCCAATTCGACGGTATTGTTATCGAGCGCGTTTCATTTCCATTCCGACGCGTTGCAAATTCAAAATCGAAGAGAAAAAACTTGGATCTACGTCGACGAACAGGAGGCCTTTCTCGACGCAGTCAAGCCCGGAGTCCATGGAAAGGACTCCATTCAAAAAATGTCCAACGTGTGGTGCTAAGTTCCCACACAAGGACCTACACGAGGTGTGCAACCTCTGTCTATCGCCTGAACACGAATCCAGGGACTGCGAAGCCTGCGCAGCATTCTCCTCCAAGCTAACAATTAGAAATCGTCGAGCTCGAAGACACGAGGTTTCCAGAATGCAGTCGGAGGCGATCCCGGAGCTGTTCGGAGACGAGCAAATTGAGGAAGAAGAGGATCAGTCGGGGTCGGAAGGGGACCAGTCGGAGGTTGAGGAACTCATCGAGCAACAAACCGTGAGTGACGACGTCCCCTTACCGAAAAACTGACCCCGTGCGGTAACGACCCCGCCTTCGGGCCCGGTCAAACCGCAGAAAAAAGTTTCCGACGCCCCGCCCTCGGGCCCGGCAACGAAACCGAAACTGAAACCAAAACACTCGGACTCCCACCATGTCGGATCCGAGAAAAGGGCGACATCGACTTCGGCACCGAGGCTACATACAAGGGAAAGCTCGGTATCGAAACATTCCATGTCGAAACATAAATATGATTCGTCGTCCAAGATCCACTCGATACCCAGGAAGTCGGAATCGAGTAGACATTCGGTGCCGAAAACACCAAACACTGACGATCGAAAACATAAGCACCTTTCGGAACCAGGACCTTCGGTACCGATTCAGGAGCAACAAACAGATCCCAAACAAAAGATCTTGTTTATCGATCCGCAAACTGGCAAAGTAGTCACGAAGAAGAGAAAGAATGAACAGACAGAAGATAAATCTCTTCCTTCAAAAAAGAGAACAATGGGGACAAATATAACTCCTCCTGCTTCTCCTCGACCTAAGGTCACACCCTCTTCTCCTATTCCTCACACTAGGCCAAATATTCCTACACCTTCCACACCAAGGCCAACTACACCTCAGTCTGATGTAGACAGTGATCTAGGGGAGGGAGAACCTCAAGGGGATGACGAAACCATCCCAGATGAGGATGACCCATGGGAAAATTATGACGTAGGGTCAGATGAGGACAACGACCCAGAGTTATATCCCTCAAAGCCTTCACCACCTGATGATAACACAGGGTTTGTGCAGCTCATTAATAGGGCAGCAAAATATCATAAAGTAGATATACATACAGAACCTCAAATAGAGGATTTCCTGTTAGAGACTCTACCTAATGCACAAAGAACATCAGGTACTCTTCCTATGTTGAAGGGTCTTCTCAGTCACACAGAAGAAATATTCAAAGACCCAGTGAGGGCTAGGGTGTTAAACCCAAGAATTGATAAAAAATATAAGGCGGCTCCAAAGGATCCAATATTTATTAAAGGGCATGTACCTCTAGACTCGCTGGTGGTCTCAAACGCTCGTAAAAGAGCAAACTCATTATCTACAGGAGAGGCTCCTCCACCTGATAAAGAGTCAAAATTAATAGATGCATCAGGCAAAAGAGTAGCATCACAGGCGGCAAATAGCTGGCGTATAGCCAATACACAGGCACTACTCGCACGTTATGACAGGGCACATTATGATGAATTAGAAAAACTCATCACACATCTCCCCAAAGAACATCAGAAAAAGGCAGATCAGTTAATACAGGAAGGTAAAATAATAACTAATACTTCCATTAAGTGCGCCCTAGACGCAGCAGACACTGCAGCAAGATCTATCAACACCAGTGTCATGTTAAGGAGACATGCATGGCTTAGAATCTCAGGATTCAAACAGGAAGTACAAACGGCCCTACTGAACAAACCATTTGATCAAAAGACACTGTTTGGTTCAAGCACAGATGAAACATTAGAAAAAATGAAAAAAGATACAGAAACGGCGAAGTCAATGGGAGCATTGCAACAGCCAACACAAAGAGGTTCCTTTCGTAGATCCACCTATAGAGGGGGCTCAAAGAATACAGGAACAAGTCAACAATCCACCTCTTTCACACCAACATCACCCAGAGGTAATTCAAGAGGCAGTTACAGAGGTAACAACAACAAGGGTAGAGGCCGCGGAAATAATAACAACCGCAACGCCTCAACACCAAAACAGTGACTTCATAGAACTACCCCCAGACCACATAACACTGGTCGGGGGACGTCTATCACAGTTCCTACCTGTCTGGGAGAACATCACATCAGACAAGTGGGTGAGACAAATTATCCAACATGGTTATTGCCTGGAACTCACAGCTACCCCACCAAACATCCCCCCCAAACAGCGTCCAATGTGTCAAGATCATCTGACATTGTTAAGAGAAGAAGTACTAGCACTTCTACAAAAGCATGCAATAGAGAAGGTCCCAAAAGATCAACAAGGAACAGGAGTATACTCTCTATACTTCCTGATACCCAAAAAGGACGGGTCCCTAAGACCAATATTAGACCTCAGACCTCTCAATGCTTACATAAATTCTGAGCATTTCCACATGGTCACGCTCCAACAAGTACTCCCTTTACTGAAGAAAGGGGACTTTCTTTCTACACTGGATCTAAAAGACGCTTACTTTCATATCCCAATTCACAAAGCCCACAGAAAATACCTAAGGTTTGTATTAGAAGGACAACACTATCAGTTCAAAGTCCTTCCGTTCGGTGTCACAACAGCTCCAAGAGTTTTCACAAAATGCCTAGCTGTGGTGGCAGCACACCTAAGAAGACAACAAATACATGTCTTCCCATACTTGGACGATTGGCTAATAAAGGCCAAGTCAAAAGAAGAATGTCTTCACAACACACAGAAGACAATTCAATTGCTGCACCACCTAGGGTTCACGGTAAACTACAAAAAATCACACCTGCAACCAAACCAGATTCAGCAATACCTGGGGGCTACATTAGACACAGAAAAGGCAATAGCATACCCCAACCCAATCAGGATACAAACAATGGTCGGGTTAATACAAAGATTTCAACCACAACACTCACTACCAGCACAAGTGTTTATGCAACTATTAGGCATGATGTCCTCCTGCATACTGCTAATACCACATGCCAGACTACAAATGCGTCCACTACAGGAGTGCCTAGCGACACAGTGGAATCAGGCTCAAGGTCAGATTACAGATCTGGTGTTGGTAAACGACCGGACGTATCGCTCTCTGAAGTGGTGGAACACAGAAAACATTTCCAAAGGACGGTCGTTCCTAGAGCCAATTCCACAAGTGATAATAACAGCGGACGCATCGCTCTCAGGATGGGGAGCGCATATGGACAAATACACAGTGCAGGGGAAGTGGAGTGTGCAGCAAAAGAAACTGCACATCAACTACCTAGAACTATTAGCAGTGTTTCTAGCACTAAAAGCTTTCCAAATGCAAATAACAGGCAAGGCAGTCCTGATCAGAACAGACAACATGACTGCAATGTATTATATTCAAAAACAGGGGGGGACACACTCTCTCCAACTATCCAAACTAGCACAGGACATTTGGAGATGGGCCATTCCGCAAAAGATCTATCTGTTAGCAGAACACCTACCAGGAGTTCAAAATCAGATAGCAGACATCCTAAGCAGACAGTCAGAACAAGTACACGAATGGGAGCTGCACGACCAAATACTGCAGCCATTCTTCCAAAAATGGGGGCAACCAGAGATAGATCTGTTTGCCAATCATCAGAACGCAAAATGCAAAAACTTCGCATCCAGGTACCCACACCAACGGTCCCAGGGCAATGCACTATGGATAAATTGGTCCAACAAATTTGCTTACGCGTTCCCTCCTCTACCACTAATTCCGTTACTGGTTCGGAAGCTGCAGCAACACTCAATGACAATGATACTAGTGGCACCCACATGGGCAAGGCAGCCGTGGTTCACCACACTGCTACAACTCTCACAAGTACCACATCAAAAGCTAAGATTATTACCCATGCATCTTACACAGAACCATGGAGAAATAATGCACCCAGATCCCAAACAACTGAACCTAGCGATCTGGCTCCTGAGGTCATATAGTTTGGGTATTTAGATTTACCACCAGAATGTATGGAAATCATTAAACAAGCAAGACGTCCTACCACCAGAGCATGCTATGCAGCAAAATGGAAAAGGTTTGCTATACACTGTAACAGTAAGCACATCAACCCTCTGGACGCATCCACTAAACAAATCATTTGCTATTTACTACACTTGCAGCAATGTAACTTAGCATATACCTCTATAAGAGTTCATCTAGCAGCTATAGCGGCGTACCTACAAAACAGGCAACATCTTTCCCTGTTTAAAGTACCAGCAATTAAAGCTTTCATGGAAGGACTCAAAAGAGTCATTCCACCAAGAAGACCACCTTCCCCAGTCTGGAATCTCAACATAGTACTTACCAGACTAATGGGGCCACCCTTTGAACCTATGCATAGGTGTGAAATACAATTCCTCACATGGAAGGTGGCCTTCCTCATAGCTATCACGTCACTTAGAAGAGTAAGTGAGCTGCAGGCTTTTACAATTCAAGAACCATTTATGCAGTTACACCAAAATAAGGTGGTTCTTAGAACAAACCCAAAATTCTTACCAAAGGTAATTTCAGCATTCCACATCAATCAGTCAGTGGAATTACCGGTTTTCTTTCCAAAACCACAAACAGTAGCAGAAAGAGCCCTACATACATTAGATGTTAGAAGGGCCATATTGTACTATATAGAAAGAACACAAACTTTCAGAAAGACAAAACAGCTATTTGTTGCGTTTTCTCCAACACACAAAGGCAATCCCATCTCTAAAGCGGGCATTGCAAGATGGATTGTAAAATGCATTCAAATATGCTACTTAAAAGCAAAGAGAACATTAACTGTTCCTCCTAGAGCTCACTCTACACGTAAACTAGGGGCATCTATGGCATTTTTGGGAAACATTCCACTAGATGACATATGCAAAGCAGCTACCTGGGTTACACCGCACACCTTCACAAAACATTATTGTGTAGATGTGCACACAACACAACAAGCTAGAGTGGGACAAGCAGTATTAAAAACTTTATTTCAGACAGTTGCAACATCAGTTGCCATCAGTTTCATTTTGTAAGTTGAGTGTACTGAATTTAGAGTCATTCTGTTACTGCCACAGTAACAAGATTTGTCATTAACCCCTTCCATGCTCATGACGAGCTCAGCTTGTCATGAGGCACAGTGGAGCTGTGCTTATGACGAGCTGAGCTCGTCATGAACAATGGTAAATCATGGAATGCAGCACAGGAGGGGAAAGGTCAAAGCAGCCAAGGTGTTAAGCTGTTTCATAGCCTCCTTTTGGTAATCATTCCTCTTCCACAATACCACATTACCACCTATATCAGCATTTCTGATGACAATCTCCTTATTGTCCTTTATTTTGGTCATCAGTTGGTGATATTGGAGCTCTCTCTTGTTTTTGGTAACGTTGTTTTTATCATTTTTTCCCTTTGGGTGTAGGTCTATTCAGATTTTTCAAACCATGAATGACTTGCTCCTGAAAGATATCAATGGTGTCTTTGATCATTAATGGGTAAAATGTTGATGGTGTCTTAAAAGGTGTTTGACACAACTTGGTTTTGATGGTTGGTGAGTTCCCGGGTTCAACATGATTTACATTTCCTTCCTCATCTATTAAATCATATAGGATATCCACCATATTTTCTGATTCTCGGTTACTTGTGACTTCTGTATGCTCTTCCTGTGTTGATCGAATATTAGTAACTGGTCTTCCTTCAGCCATATCTACTTTTGATGGCTTAGATTGCACATAGAATTTTAGGAGTTTTAATTTTCTAACACTTTTATATATATCCACTTGTGACTTAGCATAATTTAATGAGCTCTCGGGGCAGAAGGATAATCCCAAGGCTAAAAGTTGCTTTTCTGCATTGTTGAGCACCATGTCTGTCAGGTTGATGACTGTTTTGTCACTTGTTACCTCAGGTTTCTCCAGCACTATTTTTTCCAGAATTTCTTCTGCTGCCGTTTTGGTTGCCTTTTGTTTCCCCCTTCTTCTGTTTGCCTTCCTTCTCTTCCTCCGCTTTCTGTTTCGTTCCGATTTGCATTAATTTGCTGTTTTCTTGGTCTGAGTGATTGGAGGCGCTCTCTGCAAAAAAAATCCACCTCCTCTGTAAGGGAGTGTCTGCGAGCTGCTGGTGGTTTGGTTTTTCTACGAGTCTCCACTTCAGACCTGCTCTCCACAGCCGAGCTTGCATCTGATGCAGAGGTCAGGTCAGGTTGCACATTATCACTCCCTGCCCCTTGAACCAGGTTCTGTATTGATCCTATTTTGCCTGCTTTTAATGCATCAAACTTTTTTGCGAAAGTAAAAACTCTTCAATATTCATAATCGCACCGGTCCCTGTGAAATTTAAAAGCTTTACGATCCCTTATTATATCCTCCCCTTTTTTTAGATGTTGTTTCATGTCAGTTTTCATTTTTTCAATGTCTTCCTGTTGTTCCATTAAATCCAGTTCTTTATTTATATTATCAATTTCTTCAGCCAGTTTAGTACAGTCCTTCTCAGCATATTTGACCAAAATAAAAAGTAATTTGCGCGATGAATCCAAGTTTGTTTCTGCCCATTCCCACATTATTTCGCGATCAGGTGCTTCATAACTTGGAGCAAGCAATATTCTTAAACCGCGGGGTACTCTCCCCACGTCTATATACTGCTGTAGTGATTTTGCCTCCCACCAACGTTTTTGCTAAGTTCTCATCAATTTCTCCAGCTGTTTGCATTTTTCCTTTATGCCTGAGTTTCTTCCCATTATTGGGGGATTTTGGGTAACTGAGTCCTTTGTCAGCGCTTTCTCATCACTGAACATTGCCGCCGCTGCTTCCAAACTTTCTCTTATCGCGTCAACTGCCATCATTAAGTTTGTGGATTCTGTTTATTTTAATGTGCGTGTAATGCTTGTGTTAGCGGTTTTAAAGAGCTTTCTTTAGCCCCACGTTGTTGCTTCACCGATAACGCTGCACTTCGAATTACTCTGTGCTCAACTCGGAGTCTCTCTCTATATATATATATATATATATATATATATATATATATATATATATATATATATATATATATATACAAATCCTGAAAGACACCTCTTCTCCACGGTGCAGAAAACAGGTACGGACCACTCAGGGGACAATGTTGATGATTAAAGTGCTTTAATTAATTAATTTTGGCATCCAGTCAGTCCTGGCCAGTGCCCCAGCTTGATGCGTTTCGACAGAACTAGTCTGTCTTGTTCACATAACACGCCACAAACCCAGTGATCAATAAATAGTGAGAGTAAACTAAAAAAAATACAATAGGCTAATGCAATGCACCTGTGTGAGCATTCAAATTCTGGTCACATGGTCCTAAACACAGAAGACATACTACACATGAAATAAATATCACAATGTTTAACAGAGGCACAATGTGGATATAAGGTCTTTTTAAAATTAAAAAAACACATTATAAATAAATAAATATTGTAATATAAAACAAAAAAATATTTACCACCACATAATCATAAAAACAGGACATAATATCATTTAATTGAGCAATGATGTAAAATTCTAACATCCTACTTAAATATTATACAATTGAAACCTGTTTAAAAATGTACAAAAAGTGCTATCTGTACACAAGGACTTCATGTGCAAATGTACAATAATGCTAAAAATCAGCTAACAGACTGATTATAGTGCAATGCTGTTATAAAGCACCAAAGTGCAAAACAGGTGCCCGTAATCTAAACCAAGACACCATATATTCATCCTTGGTTCTTCCACTTAGCTTATGGATGATAAAAGTGTACTAAGAAACAGGGAGTTGAATTTAAGATAAAACTGATGGAATAAAATAAGAAAACTAATAATGTCAACACCCAACGAGTTGTGTTGCCAATGTGGTACAGGTATTGGATTACAGAAACGGGATACCACATAGACCTGCTCCAAATTTGAAGAGGATAATAGATGCATGCATGTGTGTGTATCCCATAGCTACAGGGCTAATTCAGACAACAAGAGACATAATTTACAGAAAGTTATGCAAGTCCTCCTCCATGTTGAGTCCATTGGGCATTCTCGTATCAAGTTTGAGGATAAACTTGCTTTCAAGTTGTCTTAATTGGCGTTCACTGTTACCTCCTCGGATGGATTTAGGAACCGCCCCATTACAAAATAGTCCAAGTCCTTCAAGGTATTGTTGTGCGCTAACTTGGTGTCTAGCCATGGGGTAATTAGGATCAGAATTGACCACTGCTCTAAGATGTGGAAGTATGCAATTATAAAATTGGAGCTTGGTGCTGCCAACATACCTCAAATCGCACGTGCAGCATAACACATATACTGCATAATCAGTGCCACATGTGTGAAATCCTTGTTTTTTGGTTGGGATATCACTAAAAGGGGTCAAATATTCTGTTGTACCAGTTCCAAATGTACATGCCTGGCACGAATTGCACTTTACAAATCCGTTTTTGGGCGACAACCAGGTACTAGAAACCATAACTTCAGGGCTGTTTCTAACCAGACTATCTCTCATAGCAAGTGCTTTTCTAAATGTTAATGCAGGTGCATCTGGTAGCATCTGTGAAAGTGTGAGATCAGTCTGTATAATAGGCCAATTTTTATGTACTATTTGCCTAATCTGTCTATGTTGTTTGGTATATGTGGTGATCAACCCTACAGTTCGCTCGTGGCTATCAATAGAATTGGTAGTGCCAATGGTTGCCTCAGTTAAGGGATTTTCTATACCTAAACAGATCTCACATGATGAAACTTTGGCTATTGTAAGGGCTTGATTAAGGTCATTAGTTTTATAGCATCTTAAAAGAAATCTTTGAAATGCTTCCTCCTGGCAGCCTTTAAGGTCAAGGTCATTACTACAAATATGTCGAATCCGCAGAAATTCTCCAAAGGGAATATTGCGGATCAGATGTCTGGGGTGGGAATTGGTTGCATGGAGAACCAAGTGCCCATCCGTCTCTTTCTGGTGTAATTTGGTTTGTAATACCTCTTCTTTAACATAAAGTGAGACATCCAAAAATTCAACCTGTTTGGGGATAATGGTGGCTGTAAATTTCAAATTCGATTTGTTTTTGTTGATGATTTCCATAAAATTAAGTGCAGTCAAATGGGAACCTTTCCAAATTAAGCACACATCATCAATATAACGCCACCAATGCAGACATGTTTCTCAAACTATTTTTTGTGTTCGCCCCTGAGGACGTGCTCGTCCCACCAGCCTACATGTAAACATGAATAGCTGGGGGAAAAGCACGCCCCCATAGCCACACCTCGCAACTGCTGATAGACCTTTTTCTTAATTATGAAAAAATTATTTGTTAGACGAATCCTAATCATGGCCAACAACATTTTCTTATGTTCCAAATGTCTGATACCACGATGACCTAAAAAGTAAGAGACAGCATTGATACCATCTTCATGGTGGATGCTAGTATATACGGACGTGATGTCCATTACTACAAGCAAATAGTCACTTTCCCATTTTACATCATTCAACTTTTTAAGGAAATCCCCAGTATCCTTTAAAAATGATGATAAATTAAACATATGTTCCTGTAAAAAAAAATCAACAAACTTTGAAACAGGTTCCAATAAACTTTTTTGTGCAGAAAGTATCGGTCTGCCTGGAATAGGAATAATCTGTTTATGAACTTTGGGAATAAAGTACAATATAGGTGTGATGGGATACTCTTTTTTTTTGTAGGAAGAGGAACTCATTTTTGCTGATGAGACCTTCTCTTCCATTGAAATAGTTCTTTGTGGACCAAATTTTCGATTTTGTTGAGGTCTGCAAATGATGCCTCTTTGTAACAGTCAAGGTCATTAAGATGAACCATTGCCTCAGTCATTGTACAAATCTCGCGGCCAGATGACAATGTTGCCGCCTTTATCGGTTTTATTTATAATAAGATCTTTCTTGGTTTTTAATTTTGCGTGAAATTTTAATACTGCCGTTCCACATGTTTCAACTTATAATGACTGTTCCAAATCGATTTTTTTAGTTGTTTTAAATCTTCTGTTACCATGTCACAAAAAATGTCAATGGCATCCTTTGGCATAATGGGCACAAATGGTGACGCAGGACAAAATGGGCTCCTTGCTGTACTCTCAAATGGGACGGCAGTATCATTTAGGATTTCCTGGGTCGGCTGAGGTTCTGAATCCGTATTTGTGGCCAAACTATGCAAAGTTTTTAACTTAGCAGAATCTGATACTTGCAAATTAGAACTAATATTCCCAGAAAGTTCATTAGTTGTTGATGAAGGATTCTTTAGTTGGAAAAATTCGATGAGTTTAAGTTTCCTTATAAACTTATAAATGTCAATGCAAGACTGAGTATAATTAAAATTGCTCTCCGGGCAAAAAGTTAGTCCCAATGACAGTAATTGGGTTTCCGCAGTTGTGAGTGTCGTGGTTGAGAGATTAATAACTATTATTCTGAGGTTCTGTTGGATTTACCATTTTTTGTTGTTCCTCGCGCCTCTGCCTTTGGCGTTTCCTTTGAATCCTCTGCCTCTGTTTCCTTGACTCTTTTCTCCCAACCCTTGTTTCTGTCGAGGGTGTCTCTGTCACAGAGTGAGTTGCCGAGCCTCCCACATAAAATTCAACTCTTCAGCAGGGGTCCGTGATGGTGTAATAGCTGGTGTAAGGGAAGTACTGGGGTCACTCATATTATCTGAATCGTACTGGCTAGAGAGGGAACTGGCATCTGAACTTACTGAGGCAGAATCTATGGTTTGATTTGTTTGTTGTGCAACAGATCCATTGTCCGTCAAAGCCTGTCTTTTGTAGGAATCACATTTTTTAGAAATTGTAAAAATACTTCCAGCCTCATAATCTCTCTTATCTCGGGCAAACTTGAAAACTTTGCGTTCTTTAATCCCGTCTTCAAGTTTTTTAAGGCGCTCGTTGATTTCTTCCTGGGCCTTTTTGACTTCATTATGCTTATTCAAGCTTTTTAAATCCGACAGTATTTTGTCAATTTCTTTAATCATACTGGCTCTGTCTATCTCAGCATACTTGATGAGTATCAGGACCATATTCATTGACGCTTGTACATTATTTGTTGCCCATTCTGGTATCATAGCGGTATGTGGGTTTTCTGACGTGGGAGCAATCATGACTCTCAAGCCTCTGGGAACACGATTTACATCTCTGTATTTTTCCAGGGATTTCTTTTCCCACCATTTTGTTAGTTGTTTTTTTTCGTAATTTTTTTGTTGTTTCAATAAGCTTTTCAGGTCATTGCTATTTGTCTTGGAATTCGGTTTACTGCTACTTGCATCATCTATGATTTCAGGTAGATTTTCAAACAGGGCTTCCGCCGCTGCCTCACGGTCATGTAGCGTGTCTGCTGTCAACATGGTTGCCAGTAATGCTAGTGAAGAGCACTAAGATACCCGTAATAATGTTGAGTATCGTAACAAATAAGTCCTGATCTCTTCACCCGTCACTGATCAGGATTATGCATGTGTTTCTGTCTATGACAATGAGTGCAACCATTCGTGGATCTGTTTGTCCCTGCACCTTAATCTTTTTGCTCAACATTGTATACCGTGTAATGTTTGATCTATTTGTCCCTGCACCTTAATCCTTTGTTTGCTCAACAATGTATACCATGTAAAGCGCTCTGATACCCTCACGGGTCATGTTCGCGCTCTATAAAACACAAAAATAAAATAAAATAAATAAAATAATAGGTGCGCTTACCAGAGAAGTCTTGAACGGTTTCAGTGTGTCCTCCGACTCCTGAGACGCAGATGTTCCCTCCCTGTGTCTTCTACTGCTCAATTGCAACTGATCTTCTGACTGGGGAAATCCGGAAGACACCTCCTTCCGGGTTAGGAATAATTTGCTTCCGCAATGGCGGCTGCTTGCCGGAAAGCCCAAGACGAAGAGAGGGTCGTGGAGCTGGAGACCGCGTTACTCCAGCAAAATTAACAGAAAACAAATCCTGAAAGACACCACTTCTCCACTATTCAGAAAACAGGTATGGACCACTCAGAGGACAATGTCGATGATTGAAGTGCTTTATTTATTCATTTTGGCATCCAGTCAGTCCTGGCCAGTGCCCTAGTATGACGTGTTTCGACAGAACTAGTCTGTTTTGTTCACATAACACGCCACAATCCCAGTGATCAATAAATAGTGAGAATAAACTAAAAAAATACAATTGGCAAATGCAATGCACCTGTGTGACCAATATACATATATATATATATTCCACGAACCATGCAGACACATCAGCAACCAAAGTCAGAGAGCACACTCTGATAGATATTTTAAGCTGAATGCTTCATTGTGCAGACACCCCCTGACTGCCTTACGGCCTCCTCAATGTCAGTTTCTTTAGCTCTCCACAAGAGTATTTAAAATCTCCATACATCACGTGTTTGTCACTAAACATTAAAGTTGGACTTAAGCAACATTCAATGTAAAATTTCATGGCGGCCATCTTAAACGTGCTATAACCAAAATGCTTAGTGCTGTGCATGATTAAAAAGCGGTGTAGTTGCAAATCTGACTAGATGACAAATGAATTCATACGTACACATACAATTTAGCATTCTAAAATATGTAGACAATTTTGCTAAAACCTTAATATAAGGTTCAATCTATGTGTACCTAATAACAAATTAATTCATGTATATACATCAATGAATCTTTTCCAATTTTTTAAAAATTCAGCATTCCTCATAATTTAAGGATATTATGCTAAAAACAATTATATGTCTTTATGTGTATATACCGAATATCAACGCCATCTATTTGCATTCATAATTGAGCCCTGAATGGGCATTCAGAAAGTCAAGCCTATTGAGATCGTCGTGTCTTAAGCTGAGATGTTCCACAACTGAATTATGAATGGAAGATAATTCAATCATTTTCATAGTTTTACTCTAGGTACACCCACATCTTCTCGTCATTGTTAAGCCCTGTCGGAGCTTTGGTTTGGAGATCAATAATATATTTTGACTCCAAAATCCAAAGCTTTCGCACCCTGTCTCCTCCTCTCTTGTTTTTCAATCTGGCCTATACAGTAGAATTTGAGGAGATTCCTGTTGCTCTAATGGAATTTTTCAAAATGACTGGCAACAGGATAGTTCGGATTATTATTATTTATTTTTTATTGTTTTTATTAAGGTACATCACATTATAAGCAACTACATGCCAAGGAACATCAACACACATTATCGGCCTCCCGGCCTGTAGATCATTTTTCGAGAAAGTGTACACAGCCATTATGCCAACAAATCGAATCGGGCAGGCGGTGGTCGCATTTAGGATCCACTGTACAGACGGCCAGATACTCTGCTTGTTATCTCCGGAGACTTAGTAAAAATGTTTGACCGACACTTACTGCGGGCGTACTCTCTCCAAGTTCTCACTATTTCCTTCAGTGCCCCACTCCCTTCCAGGAGCCCCCCTCTCCCCGTCCCCATGTAAATTCACAGATATCAATAGCACTCTACAGTGTTCATACAGTCGACATCTGGGGGACACCCTATACTACTTCTGCAGCCACCTCAGACCCTGCCTCCATCCCCCTCCGCATCCCCCGCTTCCTCCCCCTCAACCCCACCAGCGGTGTTAAGTTTATATGTAAGTGTATAGTCCCCAAAGGTTTTTCTGTCGGCTCCTAGGCGGGAGCAGCTCACTGTAATTTTCGGACTGCGTACAGCAATACATCATGTCGTGTGACCATTAATGTAATGTTGGAACTGGGCCCTTCATCCAGCACATCGCAACCCTACGCTTGGATAGTAGGAGCCCCATGTCTACCATTCTACGGATTGCCTTGGGTAATTTCTAGGTATACCCCAGTAACGCCATTGTTGGGTCAGGCACCAGTTCTGTCTCCACCACTCTCCCCAGATCTCTGAATATCTCCACCCAATAAGAGTGTGTTCCCGTGCACTGCCAGGCTAGATAAATAAAATCAGCAGTCGGTGCATAGTATCTCTCACAAGTCGCCTCGTCCCGAGGCTATACCTGCATAGTCTCACTGGGGTATAATAGGCCCTATTAATGAACTAGAAGTGTAGGAGTCTATGCCTGCCATGCAGCGAGATCTTCCTAGTATTCATACAGCAATAGGTCCACATTGTGTTGTCTATTTGTATCTGTAAGTTCCTTTGCCATGCTAACCGAGCCGCAGTATATTTGCTCTCCCTGTGCGCAATGGCAAGTTTGTACTAAGCAGTAATCATCTTGCGGGGGGACATTGACTTAATCACATGAGACAGCTCAAGCATCTCCGGGGGTTCTTCTAAATTATCTCCCAGCAGATCCCGCAAGGCCCTGCGCACCCAGTGGAACTGAAATCTATTCAACAGCGTGTTTCCGCCTACGTCCCCCTCTACCTGCTCCCAAGTCTTCACCACCCCATCGAGGAAGAGGTCGCCAGTCACCTCCACTGATAGCTTGCGCAGTGCTTGCAACACACCCCACCACACCAGCCATCGCTCCCACTTGAGCGGCATAGCGGGAGAATACAATAATGCTCCAGCCTGCTGTTGCAATAGACAATGCCAGGCAAGTCGGGTGAGATAGGTCGTATTATTGTTAGAAATGGCACGCATGTGCTCAAGGATGCGTTTCTTTGTAGGGTGGATCGTGCTACCGATGTATTGCCTAAGTCACTGGCATGTCAGACAGTTTCGGAATTTTTTGATCGTACGGACAGGCCTTGGATCCCCTGGTCTGCCCAGATAGTTGGTGACTTTACTGCTCTGTTTGCAGGCCTTACATCGTTTGCACGAAAAAAAGCCAGCAATGCTCATACGGTTTAGGACTTTGGGGGTTGAATTAACATGGCTATGGATCAGATGATCTCCCACCGAGGGACATCGTTTATATGTTGTTAGTTGGTGAACTGGAAAATGTTCTTTAAGATATGTCTGCAAAAAAAAAAAAAGATTTTTTTTTTAAATATATGTATTATATATATAAAAAAACAATGGCGGACACTAGTTTTCTAGTGTGATCAAGGGCACCGGGTGCTCGAAACGCGTCGCAGAGGGAGAAAAATAAAATATTTTCCTGCCTTACCTGTCTGGGTCCGTCTCTCTCTGTTCGCCGAGAAGGAAGTCTGGAGAGTGTGCTTGGGTCAAAGATGTTAGAGCGCTCAGCAGCGGGTGCAGGCTACAGGCCAAACCCTGGGCCAAAATTCTAATGTTTCACAAAATTTAGCCGCACACAGCAGTCCTTCTTTATTCAAAGATTTATTTACCAAACAGAGCCAGTCTGTCAACCGACGCGTTTCGGCCTTACGGCCTTTGTCACGGTCTGCTGGGTGCGGCTAAATTTTGTGAAAAAAAAAATATTGAAATAATGCCAAGAAAAAGTAAAGTGTCAATGGAGGTGGTAGACATGGATCAATTTGCAATTTCAGGACGACTGCGATGGCGCATGGGTCTGATTCACCAAGTGGATTTAGCCTGGTGAAAGTCTAGATGTCAGAACATTAAAAAATGTTTAAGTTCCATTTATCTGGAGGAAGTTTTCAAAAGTTTCCAAACTTTCTTCCAGAGCTCAAGTATCCACAGTAGTACACTTCGAAAGATCCCCAGAACCTCATGGGGGAGACAATTAGAGACACATAGGGTGTCAGGGAGAGGCCACCAGCCGGGTACAGCCCAGGTTCCACTGGTCAACCAACTGGGAATTTCCTGGAAAAACTCTTGCAGCATGTTGTCCCTGTAGCTACACAGATGGTCAGCCACGTGACCCTTTGAGTCCACTTCTTTGTCCTGGGTACAAGAGGAAGCCTGTCCTGTACTTCAGGTATCCTCCCAGATTGCAGACTGCAGGTCTAGTTTTCCGCAGGTACACAATGTGTGATGTGGATGCCACATTTATGCCTGGCACTAGTTAGGAGTAGGGGGGACTCCCAGCCCCTGCCTAGCCAATGGGGCTAAAAGTTCCCAGGTCCTGATCTACCTACATTTCCAATGGTTCAAGTTTGCCTTACTGCAAACAGGTCCAAATTGCAATGTGTCAAGCAAATCCACAATGGGTAAGTATTCAGCCACACTTAACTTAAGCTCTGAGGGCTTGGGGTGTTTGTGAGGAGCTTACTATGGTAATTCTAGTGTCCACCCACATCTAAAACTAAAATCCAGTTTGAAACAGGCACTGTACCCACAACAAACCCAGAGCCAGAAATCTATTAGGACAAAAGCAAATGTCTTCAGCAACTAAACAAGGGATCCACAAGAATTGTCTTGGTATCATGTTCTCTCCTTTTCAAATGCACCCCAGGTGTTTTGTTTTTTGCTCAACAGACTTGTCAAGCAGGATTTGACACTGTGCTGTCAAAAGGAGACTGACAGTCCCCACCCTGCATATTCTGTGGAGCTCAGAGGTGCCATTGCTGCATATTCAGGTAAGCCTATTTCTTCCTGGGAGGCGTTTTACTCTTATTTCACACCTATTCAAGGCTGAGCACTGGCAGAGGTTTACGCTCATACCTTGTGGGCTACAAGTTTTCATATGGGTAACTTCGTAATATTTAAAAGAGTTGTTTTTACCTGTCATAAAGGGTTAATTTTACAGGTCGCATTGCAGGCGTTACACTGCAATAATCAGACTACACACGGTAACCTGGAGTCATGTTTTTTGTTTGTTACACTTATGGGTGCCACAAGAGGTACAGCAGTCCGCTAGTGACATTTAACTTTTAGGCCCAAGGTGCACTTTCCGCACCACATACTAGACACTTAAAGACATGCTAAATGTACCAGTTAGGAATAAGGCAATTCCAGCAAGTTTGAAATGGGAGCACAAGTACTCCTAGTCAGCAGGGGTAAAGTGCCAAGAGTTCTAAAGCCAGTGAAAATATAGGGTAAGGTGAAAAATCTGGGGTGACATTGCGGAAAAGGCAGATTTCCTACAGGTACTATTGAAGCTTTGGAAAATCATTTTAAATGAAACATTTTCATGAAGATTGCAAGGGTTTTTTTAATCAATATGAAATACTTCTTTTGCTCTGTTGGGAACTTTAAGGTCTCCTTGTCTAACATATATACAGTACTGTTATCCCTTGTCATTGCTGTAATTGGCAAAGACTTCTTGCTGTTACCAATGAAATTTGATTTAATGTAATGAGTTATGTAATTTTTAGATCATAAACAGGGCATTGAACGAGTTTGCAGGAAGAATCCTTAACTGGCAAAGTGTTTTTGTCCTTTTTAAGACTAACGCAATGGCTTTTGGATGGATTGTGTTCTTAGAGGAGCGTTTTTTTCTATTCTGTGGTTGATTTTCCCCTCAGAGAAGCAAGAGATGGTGCCAGAACACAAGGGCAACACAGTAAGGGTTGCATGTGATTGAGCTGGTGAGAAACTTGGAGCAGCGCAGCTGAATGATAAAGATGATTTAGGTTAGCTTTGTGTTCCGCATGCCCCCTACCATTCCTGGCTTCCATTGGGATGCAGCTCTATTTATGGCGCTGACGCTTGCTAACAGCATTATTGCCATTACCTGTGGTGCAATAAAGACTGTCGATTACCGCCCCCTCGTTATGGGCCCTCGCCTGATGCTCTATGCCATAACTGTGGGGTAGCTAATTATCAACTATTATAGCCCCTAGGAAGTGCAATAACGCTTAATTAGTACACTGTGGCGTTCACGGGTAACTGCCATGGAAATATGATATAATGATATGTGAATTGTGACATTAATGAGAATTGGCTCAGGTTCTGGCTGTGAATCTCGAGGTTTCTTGTTGACAGTCAGAATTTAGCATCTTGGTATCATCCAGTCCTCTGCTTTTGTAGGAGAAAAGATTAAGCAGGCCGAGAGGACTTCCTGCCCAGGATATTTGTTACTAATCCATGTACACTTTTGCAATACTCAAAAGGTTTAAGATGTGATTAGGTTCATTTCGAATGGAAAGATATTAGGAAATATACGAAGAAATTCAGTAAGGGCAAGATGCAAAGAGACCTGTAGCTCCTCTGTCTAACACTTTAGTCTTCGTCCAGCCTCTTATAAAACGTATGTTTATGTATTGCACACCCGCAATAGATTAGATTTGGTATTAGTTAGAATGAGCGTTTCTTTATATCTTTGAATCATTTTTTGTTTAATTTAAAATGTTGGTTGGAAGACTGAAAGAATGCTAGAAAGTCCTGGAAAAAATTCAGAAAGGTAAAGTGCAGGGGGGGGGGGGGGGGGGGGCTTAGGTGCCTCAGTGTAAATATGCACTATTGGGCGAATCTCTTAAAAAGGTCGTTTTAATGTATTGGGAACCCACAATAGATCATAACAGTTCTGCGTTTTTAATGAAGATTCAGGGCAAGGGTTTATTTTATGTGTTTGAGCACAGCTCTAGTATGATCTATGAAACAATATTTGTAAGGACTGAAAGAAATTCAGAAAAGCCAAGCCAAGATGAGATGCAAGGGGCACTTGACTACCCATTTAGATAATATACTTTTAGGTCATTCTCTTAAAAGATTATTATATTGTGACATAATTTAAAAGAGCACACCTATGATTTTTGTTTCTTTTTCCTGATAAACTTAATAGGGTAAGTTGAAAGTCCTTTTATAGTTCTCCCTTACCTGGTCAAAAATCATCCCTGAGATGCACAGACATAAGATTATTGCGCTGTTATGGGCCCATCCATGCCTTCGCAAAGTTTAAATGCTTGGATGTAAGGCTGAATGACATCATGCTATCACAGAAGATGTTGCATTATTAAGACCTAAGTGATAGCTCATGTACTTTCAATGAATTAAGCAAAAGAGGTCCTCAATATAATGTTGATGACGAAGTGTGAGATAGATATATGCTGTCAATGGAAGCGTTTCATGGAATGTATGCTCATATTCTGCCACCTGGTAATATTGCGGAGATCATGAAACAATGCATGTTCCTAATCAGACTAAGTTCTAACGGGTGCTGTTATAGGAGCATACTTCCGACAGCAACACCTGTGAAACAACTTATTGGAAGATGGCATCAGCAAAGAAATCCAGAAGGCATCAATCTGGTAAATACAATAAATACATATCTCAGTCGCGGCCGGCATGGCTCGCGGGTGGGGAGGTGGCCGTGGGTGGGGGGGTCGGGTCAAGCGGGGAGGGGGGCTCGTAGTGGTGGTCATGCCGTGGTGGTTTAATTAAAATAATTTTTTTAACTTATCTTGAGGCCGGGTCCCACGTCTTCTCGGCTCCTGTGCTCCTGCCTCTGACAGGAGCAGGAAGCAGGCAGCCAGGCTCCCTCCCCATAGCCAACCAAAACGCTGCCTTCAGTGTTGTGATTGGTCGGGATGGAGCCCAGCCAGGGGCTTATGGGGTGGGCATGTTCTCCCTGCAGGAGAAGGGCAGAGTGCGCATGACTGGTTTGGACGGCCCGAGAGGGCCGACCAAACAGTCTACGTGCAGTCAGGAGTGGGTACACCACTCCACCACTGCCCCATTCAGAGAGTAGAGCAGCCCCGCCCGCAACCCAAACATAAATGTTTCTGCTTCTCGCACTGTGAGAAAGCAGTGGGGCGACGCTCCTCAGCCATAGCGGAGCAGCCGCCTCTGAAATATCTACAACCACGATTGAATTTTACCAGTGTATTCCCTTTGTGCCTTTAACTACAGGGGGCTAATAGTTTTGTGGGAAGATCAAGGTTCAGTCCTAAATGTTTGCAAATAAACACATATCCACTCTGACGCAGAGACAGGTGAACATGCTGATTTCACTTGCTACAATCGCAGCGGTTTCAGGCTCCCTGACACATCGATTCCAGGCTCCGGACTCTTGGCCCCTCTGGTCGCTGCCTCAGCTCCCAGTACTCACCTGAATGTGGCTTAGACGAGCCAGAAAAGCTAAGTCGAGCTAGGTGGAGGAGAGCCCAGATTAGAACAATGCGATGGGGTGCATCCTGCATGGGTGTGAGCATTCACTGGGGCCAGGTGCACATGTAAGGCTCTAGGGCTTTTGTTCCTCTTTGTGTAGGGGCAGAAGCAGCTGGCTTTAGGCCAGCACGGCTTGCTCCTCCGGTCTGCCCACACACCGCATTTCCTGCCACGCGCTGGTATAGAAGTCTCTGCACCCACCTTCCTTGAGCTTAAATTGAGCCTGTATGCCAGCACACTTGATTGCGCGGGGAGTAAGGCCGTCCTTCCCTATGTACCTGCTCGAGCGCAGCTCTCCTGCTTAACAGCCCACCCTCCACCTGCCAACCTTGAATGGCAAGACAACTGCTTGCCTCCATTCCTCCAGGAGCCTACCCTTTCATCCTCGCCTCGAGCTGCGGGTGTGGCTTGTATTCCCTGACCAGGGGTGCAGGAGGTGCGTAGTGCACTTCCTTAGGGGTGAGCCAGTGATCAGCGGAAGTGGCCCAGCTTGTACTTCGCAGTGCATTCACCCACCCTGTCCAGCTTTTGCAACTCTTGTTAAATGATCCAATGGATGTTCTCTTCTCTCACAAATGGCCATTCTGCTGCAATCAACTAGTTCCATTCAACAACTCCTGGTAGAGTTTCACAGCAGTCCTGGGTCGCAAAAGTTAATAGAACCAAAGAGAAACATACCCTTTCACTGGGAGTAATGGGCAAAAAAGAGACTGGATGCAAGGGAAAAGAGGCTGTCCATGGCATCAGGATCCTCCAGGGGTAAACTGATGTTCGAATCCTTGCACCCTACTGCGCCAAACGACATGGAGGTAGGTGCCCAAAGCAGTTCTGATACAGAGCCTCCCGGCGGCATCCCAACCAACACTGAACCCGACTGCAAAAGAAGGGGGCTACCAGGTTGTAGTTGAGGTACACCATCCTTCATCCTATGATGCCCTGATCTCTTCCTCAGAAAACCATGAAGCCCACACACCTATTACAAACACAGCAGCCATTCTTAAACCATGAAGAAGATCTCTCTCCCTTGAATTGCCAGACAATACTTTTCGTTTAACTCAGACCAAGAGACTGGAATATTCGAATCTAAAGTTGCTCTCAATAGGCACACACCTATTAACGAGCTCTGACATCACCCATCACAGCCTCAGATTGGATAATCCCGGAAGTCCAATGCCACAGGAAAAAGACAGGCCAAGAGAGACCTGGGACATCCTGGTCTGCTCATTTCAATCAAAACGCCTTAACATTTCAGTTAAGCAAGTTGGACCTGCAGGGTCATCTCCTCAATACTATGGCACTTTATGTAATGGCCATCGACTGGAATATCGAAGCTCTAAATGCTCTGATACAACGTGCTCAAGCTGACGCAGGAGAACTAGCCCCAATATGTGCGTGGGGCCCTGTCACTGACAACCTGGCATGCCTGGCAGGCACCCCAGACTCGATTCTAACCGAAATAAAGCTGTAGCTGAAATTTGATCCTCCAACTGTCCAGTATCCCTTACATAGAGGGTCTGTTAACTGCTCCCCTAGTGGGCTACAGCATCCAGTTCCTCAAATCAACTCCGGCCAACAAAGGATCACTTACACTCCCCCTATAGTAACTTGTCAGTCAACAACGGCAAGTTTTGATGCCAGTCCTCAAAAAATGGGAGAATCAAAAAATGCCCTTCAACAGAGGGGCATAATCACTCAGCCAGCCCCCAGTGTGCCTGCTCTCAGTTCTGGGCGAGAATTGAATCTCGATCACCAAACCAGCTTATATGTCCATCCTTTGTCCAGTAACTCTGCTCCGGTCCTGCAAGGTGCTCCTAGGTCTGGCCCAGTAACGGCTTGCTTAGGCAGAACCTCTCACCCTGTGAAAAGACAGCACAAGAGTCTTAGAAAAACTAACAATAAACAAAACGTCAAAGGACCTCTAACCCTGCAGTTTGAGCAAGTCTACTTCATTTTTAGACCAGCCTCTAAGACTCTCGAAGCAGCCAACAATACGTGAGAAGATGAGCTGCCTAGAGGAACTAACTCCAATAAGGGAGCCAAGAAGAGTCCGGATCCCTCCTCCTTTGTAAAGAAAGTTACCCCATGCAAGGATTATTTTGAGGTCTGGGACTAGGGAAAAAGGCAACAAAAACACTTTTTAAATAATCTGTCCCACATGATCTGTATTGCTTATCTAAAGGCCTGAATTGGCTCCCAGTACTGGCCACAATATACAAAATCTAATCAATGACACTTTTTGTTCCTTGTATCATTTGAACTTGTATTTCATTTTTCTTTTTCATATACTGTTAATTTGTTTTAAAGTTCTTTCTTCTTTTATATATTATACTATAATTGAAAACCAAGAAAACTAAATACAATATGTACAGTGTTATACAACAATATGTGCAGTATTATACAGTGTAGTATAGTCCATTTTAACAATTCATTTCCTTTCATGTATGTGTACCAGCTTTTCAATTTTTAAGAAATCAGATTTCTCTCTGTTATTTACTACATAAACTCAATTTTTATACTAAAGCAGAAACAGTTTTATGGTAGTTTGTTCCTAGGTTCTATGTGCTGGGCAATTTCCTCTTCATTAGTGACTCTGAGTTATCACGTGTGATCGCCCGTCATCACAACATCATTTACCCCCTGCCATATTAGCTTGGCGGGGGTACTGCGGCGGATGGAAAGTCCGTCCTCCACTTTTCCACCGGTCAGCAATCTTTACGATTGCCGACCTGGCGGAGTTGGGGCACAACATGGTGGTGGTGCCTTCCAGGCACCGCCAACCACATTATGTTGATGGGTTGACAGGGCCTTTCCATGGCGGCAATGCCCCCATGGAAAGGCTAGCGGAAATTGCTTTGGTGGCCCGTTACGGGCCCCCGGGGGGTGGGGGGCTGCACTTGGGGGTACCTGTGGTACCCCACTTCATTGCCATGCACAAGGTGCCATGCACAGGGTGGCTGTCACATTCTAATTGGCGGTGCAAGACCGAAGCACCTATGGTGGCCGGTCCCAGCACCGCCAGGGTGGCAAGCGGACTTCAGTCCGCCTGCCATCCTAATAAGCCCCTTAGTACTTTCTTTTGTTTACTTTTACTAACAAAGTAAAAATTGTTTAGTGGTCATTCGCTCTGGGGCTTTAGTGCCCCAGATCTATCTAAAACTAAAGAAGGTTGAACGTATAGAGAGATATGCACAAAGCTGGTCATCTTTTAATGATTTTTTAGCTTCCTTGTTTTAAAATAATAGTAATAATTGTAAGTTTTAAGTAACTGAACAATAAAGATTATTACCTCAATCTGTGTTTTTATCGCCGACCAATACTCTGTATGGTTTAGAGGCCTAGAATGATGAAGCACTCCATGCCTTCCTTAGATGGAAGCACCAGTCTCTTGTGCCCCGTGTTTTAGTTCTGGAAGTGTTGTGGAATTCTTTGTCGTGGGATTGGGCATCAGCATCAGGCTAAACAATCCAGATCACATCAGGTTCTCCTATGGAGGCATGTCCACCCGCAATTCTCCATATAGTTGCTGACACCATAGCATCACCTCTCTGTAAATTAATGAATAATATCATTCGATCTGGAATCTATCCCCAAACTTGGAAACAGGCCATTATTAGACCACTTCTGAAAAAGTCTAATCTAGATCCTTGGGACTGCAATAACTACTGTCCCATTTCCCTGCTTTCTGCCCCAGCCAAAATCCTGGAGCTGCATCTTAACAAGCAGCTCATGGAAACTGCAGAACATTAATCATGGCTCAATGATTCTCAGTTTGGATTAAGGCGGCATCATGGAACAGAAACTGCCTTAATATCAGCCACTGACTACATCAGGCGTACGGTGGATGAGGGACAGGGTGTAGTGCTGATTCTCTTGATTGGTCAGCAACATTTGAAACCATTTCACCTATTCTGTTGCTGGACAGACTCCGGAGTCTTGGTATTTCACATCAAGCACAAGCCCACCTGTCCTCATTTCTGACAGGGAGATCCCAAAGGGTGAATTTAAAATCCTCTCACTCAGACTCCTATATTTTACCCTGTGGAGTCTGCAGGGATCATCTCTGAGCTCTACTCTTTTGAATCGGTATGTGGCACCCCTAGCAACTGTGATCCACTCATTTGGATTGGAGGTGGTGTCATACGCAGATGAAACACAGATTATGGTCACTATCCCTAAAGGGCCCTGCTCATTGTCAGAAAATATTCTTGGATGCATGACCAGGGTTGCAGAATGGATGTCTGCTAACTTTTTGAAACTTAATAGGGAACCGAAGTGATGTTATTTGGATAAGGTTCATCCAACTTGAATAGTAGCTGCTGGCTTCAATCCTTAGGATGCTGCCCTACCCCTGAGCAAAAAGGCTAAGAACCTTGGAGTCCTGATGGATATTGAACTTAGCTTTAATATCCAAATGAACCGCACCATCTCAACATGCTCCTGGCTCATAAGGATGTTAAAAAAAATCTTCCCTCTTATCCAGCGACCAGCTTGGATACAGGTAGCACTGGCGTTGGTAATGTCCAGACTTGATAACTGTAATGCATTATACCTGGCTGCCAATAAGAGTTTGCAGTACAAACTCCAGATACTGCAGAACACATTGACAAGACTCATTCTGGACATTCCCTGGAAACAATCTGCCATGAAGGGACTGGAGTTTCTGCATTAGCTCACCATTGAACAACGCATTAGCTTTAAATCACTTTGTATGGTTCATAAATTGCTGCATGCTTCCTACCCGTCAAGGTTGAAGACTATGTTCAAGTGGCATTCTCTCAGCCGACCCGTGCGTTCTTCACTCCAAATGCAACTTGTTGTATCAAGAACCAAAAAGAAGTGGGGGAATAGAGCATTCTTGGTGGCAGCAAGCAAGCTCTAGAACTCCTTACCCCTTGCTCTCCGATCTATCCCCCTTCTGCTCCACTCCAGAAAAGCTCTTAAAACATGGCTTTTTGTGGTCAAGCATCTAGCTGGAGTTTTGGCTCTTTCTATTTCCTGTGTGTGGATGGCTGGTCTCTAGCGCGTTAATGCCTTAGGGTAATTGCTGCGCTTTATAAATCTCAAATCAAATCAAATCAAAATAGCTGAAGAATTAGAATCAGGATCTTTGTTATCTGAAGAAGGGTGATTTGTCAGCTTGAGCGTAGGCAGTAATCACAAGTGTGTCTTCCTTACAAACAGAAAGGAGGCCTTGTTGGGCAGCAGCTTAATATTAGTTTGTAATTATACATGGGTTATAGAAATATCTCTGAGTGGCAGTGCTCTTTTCCTAAGAAATAATATCTGTGTTGTAGTACATTTTGCCCTGCTCACACATATAATCTCTTGAAGCATGTTTGTAGTTTGCTTATTTATTTGCCACAGATACATGTTTGTCTGACAAATGCATGAATGATAGATGTTGTAATCTGAGTGCATAATTGCATGTTATTCACGTACATTAATGACTGGCGTCTCTTTTGATGGCCAAAGTAGTGCATACACAAGCTAAGGTATTAGTACAACTGTGTGATTGTGTAGTTTATTGAAAATTTTTGTCCCTACAAAAACAATATTTTTAGGGAAAACATCATCCTGTACAAACTTGTCAAAAGTGCATATATTGGTGCACTCTACCACAATTGCATCAAACACCCTTCGTCCACTCAGGTGTGTGCTGGTGTGCAGATGGGTTTCAGTAATGGAAGTATTTGTCAAATCCTTATGTAAGACATTGGGTTATTGGTTGCAAAGGATGTGAGTTCTTCACAAGTAATAGGTCCACGATTGACCCTTTACCGGGAACCAAGCACCTGCGAGGCATTTGACCCTCAGGGTATCTAAGCGCAGCATTCCAAGGCCTACTCAGGGGAGGTGGTGTGGGTTAGTTTGTGGCATGCAACAGCACTCAATATATTACTGTCTAGTCAGTGCATTTTCTTTTCAAAAGCAAACTTACTATTATTATACACACACTACAAAATACTACATATTAAATTACAAAGGGAGATGAAAATACCTTAAGGGACACCCTCATATCACATAACATCCCTAGTGGATACTGAACCCTATAACCATATTACCCCCACCTACACCAGATGCAACATCACACTATAAGTGGTGTCATTTCAAATAAGGTAGGCCTACTGGTTTTGTCAGGGTGTCACCACATTAGTAAAATCGTCTCCAGGTCATGTTTCTATATTTCACCACCATTAAAGTCATTAATCACAGTATGTAATGTAATGTAATGTAATGTATGTATACTTGTAAAGCGCACTGTTACCTCGTTACGTGGCGTCCTGGCGCTGTATACCGCTGGGGAACCCGTTCTGGCTTTCCCTGTGAGAGGGCGCCCCAAGGTGAAGCCAGGCATCCCCGGCGTTGCTGGGGCCGTTGTGGAGATTAAGCAAGCTATTGCCCAGAGTTGCAGAGTGGGACCCATGGTTAGCGTAGGCACCTAAGCGAGAATTATCGAGTCCGCGGACATTGACCCAAGTCCCTGCCGCGTCGGGAATTGAACCCTGGTCCCGGGCCGACCTCTGCTTCAGGGTCTGCCGCTTCTAACCAGTGAGCCACACTTCTCCTGACTCTATGAATCAATAGGGACACTCAATACAGTGGTAGACATTGCATTGTCAGTATCACTGTTATTAATAAAGCATAACCCCACGTAAATACAGACCGACCCCAGGTGAATACCAATTCCTAAAGTGTCTCTTCTGTGCACAAATAATGGAGAACTATACACAATAGTAGTCTCACATGTGCAAGCCCGCACATGTGCGTTTTCATGTGTGATCAGTCCAGTGCCTCTTACTCTAGCTGCGCAGCAGCAACGTTTTCTTAAAAGGAGGACACTTGTTTGCACGCTCAGTCCAATTACTGTGAATTTACCATGAGTATGATTCATATAGTGGGAATCACTCAGTCCCAAAAAAATGAGCAGTCAAAAGCAAATAATCCTGGTGGGCTAAATGGGTGAACCCTTTTGCTACACCCCACAAATTACAACTAAGGGCCTGATTACAATGCTGTAGGAAACATCTCCGACCTTCAGTCGGAGCCACTCAAACGGCATCATAATTGGCTGTTCGGATTCTTTTCCTACAATCATTTTGTGAGGGTCGATTGGGAAGGAATCCGAACTGGATTTCCGAATGGCCTCCGACAGGCTCGGAGCCTCCAGTAATCCCTCAGGCGGCTCTTTCCTCCCAAGGGATTACAATGGGAGATTCCCACAGCCTTTCTTTGCTGGCCTTTCCGACACAAAAAGGCTGTGGGAATCTGACTTTGGGGGCCCCCAGCGGGCCCCCATGGGTGCAAGGCCGCTGGATGGCGGCCTAGGGCGCACCTATGGTGCCCCCCTGTTGATCCCTACACCCGTGGCAGGCACCTCACCGGGTGATGGGATGAACTACACCTCAGCTCTTTACAATGAAAGCATGCAACAGTGTTCAGTCTCATCCCAATTGCTGAGTCGGAACCAAGCACAGGAGGTCGTTAGGACTTAACGATGTCGGACGGCCTCAGGACCGTCCAACATCCTAATCGGTTCCTAAATTGGCATTTCCTTCATTTGCATTACATTTCTCTGGCCACTTCTCTAGCCCTATGTTCTCCCACTATTGTTATCTAAGTGAAGAACTGCATTTGTATAGTGTACACCTGAGTGATATGCACTATGCACACACAAACAACAGTTTAATACCAGTTATTATTTTAAAAAAATATATATTACATGCTTATTTTAGTTTTCTTTTGAAAATGTCAGGAGTGTCGGAACTACCAAGATGGCCGCCATCTACGTATGCGCAAGGGCAGGGGAAGTCAGGCAAGTTAAAAGGCCAGCCCCCTGCATAGTAAATGCTTTGCGTTCCTGTTTCCGGTTTCTTGTTACCTGCTGTTAATCCTGCCGTACGTTGTTCCTGTGATTTTCCCGGTTTCGGGTCTTCGCGTCGGGAGCCGCCTCACTTCCTTTCTTCAGTGGCGTCCAGTCTCCAGTTTCGGGTCTCCGTGTCGGGAGCCTCTGCACCTCTCCTACTCGTGGCGTCCCACCCGCCAGTTCAGGGTTTCCACTACTGGTGCCGCCGCACTTCTCCGCTTCGTAGCAATCAGCCCCAGGTTTCCGCATAGGGTGTCCTTGCGCCTCACATTTCTCGAGACGCTCACGTATCCACCTCCAGTCTTCTGTCGGGTGCCGCCGCAACCTCTCCTCTGCCTTCACTCAGGCTCCTGCTATAAAGAAAAAAGAAAGACAAGAACTCGAATTATTGCTCTACTGGAATTGGTAACAGAGCTCTTGCACTGCCTTTATATATTATTTTGTGCTTTGTCTTACCGTGGTTACGGTGATAGCGCTTTGCGCTATATTTAGTTTTTTTCCTTTATATTGTGTCCACTCACCTGATGTAAAGAAGGAGTCTGGAGTTTTTGGTAGCAGTCTTCTCCTTCAATGTATATATCAAGTTTCCTTACAGTAGAGAGCTACATAAGAATGAAGGTTATTTTCACATCTCCTTTCAGCATTTAATGAATAGGTGGGCAAGTGAATTGAGCCAGTGCACCAATTAAGATATCCTTAAGTATTTTTATTATTTTTCACAGCTTTATAATCCAAGATGTCATTATAAACTACACAGTACCCTTAGCTGAAGAAGGAAGTTTAAAGGTACAAGAGGATTATGTAGAGATTGAAGTGTTAGTAAGGTTGGTTGTTTCCTAAAGAAAAACGTCTCATTTTTTCTTACAGCTTTGAGTTATTCCTTGATGATTTTCTTCATATTGCCTTAGTTGGAGCTCTCTGCTGGCCGATTCTACAAGGGATTTCTTCCTTCTTACCTTGTTTTGTCTCCCTTCTTCCCCATGTTACCTCTGTTGTCTAGATTTGGTCTGGCATCATAGGTGATAGGGAGAAGTTGTGGATCATTGAATTCCTTGGCGTTCATGCGGAAACCCAGGAGAGATCTTGACAGAAAAGGTGTTTTTTCTGAAGAAGGAAATGCTTATCACAAACAGTATGTGAAATACTCGATGGTACATTTTGGTGGCTGTAGTAAAAAGAAGAGAAAAATGATTATATAGAATTTTATAAAAGGCAATTTGCTTTGTGAAAAACACGTTTTCACTTTTGAATGGAGATTTATTTTATTTTTTGCTTACTTGCACCGCAACAACACTGCATTACCATTGCTGTCCTTATACACATAGCACATTTGATAACACCCCAGTCGCATACTAGTCCCCACATATAATTAATTCTGTTCTGTTCATTTCTTCTCTCTGGTATTTTCTAGCCAGTTAAGGCCCATTGTCTGCATCTCATGAAACATAAACATTTGAGCATTACATCCATACTACACCCAGAAGTAAGACTGTATGAACAACATCCCTTAGCATGCGGCATTCAGAAGTGTTATAGTAATTTAGAAGTGCATTAAGTGGAGGGGGGGGGGGTCGGATGGTGTATTCTTTACTCGTGTAACAGGCTCATCTATTGATTGAGCTGACATCAAATAAGTTACCAAAAGACCCCAGATATCTTTGGATTGAGAAGGCATAAGCTGTAGTTATACTTTTGTTTCTGCTCAGTCGTCACATGTGGTTGTGTCTCTAATAAAGTTGTTAACTTATGGGCCTGGTCCCTTATACCAGACTAGTCCCAATATCTGCTTTACCTACTGGAGAATAATAACTTTGAATTGTATAATAGATTTCAGGAGCTGCTCCATTTTGCCAGGAAGCGCCTCTTTGGAGGATGGTCAGTCATGGCCATTGAGCTGAGGAACAATAAACATCTGTTATTCAGTGACATGATTCCCTTCAGGGTGCATTTGCGCTTTACAAGTGCACATTATATTTTGTATATGGTTTCCCACTATAGATTCATTGGGGGAGGTGTAGCCAGTTTAGATGTATGTATTTTCCATATGTTCGTGGGAATCAAAAGAGAGGGGCTCGTTGTGACCCGAAGGGAAATCGAGCACCAGTATACCAGTAAGTAAAGAAAAAAGTTTTCCCAGCGGGAGATACAATAATATTAAAGCCAAACGGAATGGCAGACTTGTCTCACTTAGTCCTCAATCACTCATTCAACTGTCAGTCTTGAGCTCGGGAAACACTCACCAGAAAGGTACTAAACAATATCTATATAAAAATACATTTTATTATAAATAAAAAGTGTATATGAATATTCTATACAATACTAATTAAAAACACATTTGGTATGCAATTAAAAACCACCTAATGTGGACATGGAGAAATCATTGGAAAAGACATTTATATTTGTCTTAATCTTTGTCAATTCGGACCCTTGTTTGACAACACTGGGAAGGATTTTTTCCTTATAACCAATAGGATTGTTGACAACACCGAATTTAACACTTAAAGTTGCGTCGACGCGTTTCGGAAGCCTTGTCTGATTATAGCCTCCTTCCTCAGGACAATATCTATAGTTTTCTCCAAAAACCGTATCTGTTTGTCACCTAATACACAAAGTAAAAATAAACAATATGTAAAATATAACTTTTAACCTACAGTCTACATATTCTAAGTTTGCATAACAATGTCGTCAATAAAATTCATGAGCATGGATCTGCACATTAGGCCTAACACATTATTTACATGGCTCCCTACATTTTTATCACCACTTATCTTCTATACACAAGTATTGACAGATTTTCATGTCATAGCTAACCCCTTAACATTGTTTGTTGGGTTTTTGTCATTGCTGTCCCCATGACATGTAGCTATTCTTTTCAAACTGTACTTTTTAGGTGTATGCACTTTCTGATGGTTTTCGCTCCAAACACAAAATAAACTATCATCCTTTATTTAAACAAATCTACATCATATGGTCACCCACATTTGTAAAGGTAAACAAATTGCTGCTGTCAATAAGACATCAAAAACAGAGGCCTGTTTTTACATATATGTTCTCAGCTTTCCTCTTTTTACTGGTCAGTGCTGCCCCAGCTTCCTTAGCAATCATTCAACCGTTCAAAAGCACACATATACACATTCACTCACTGTTCAATCACACATACAATATTTTGTTTCGCTACTCACCAATGCAATTGCATCTGTGGTGAGATGTGTCAATTATTTATCTGTCTGGGGATCGTTATTTGTAGTTTCACGATTTCCCGATGTCCTATTGGTTGTAGGAAATGGCAAGAAACCATTAATCAATCCTGGTTCTGCTAATGAAAACAAACTGACTTTGTAGTCAAAAAAGTTTTTTGTGTTTACCTCAATGTATAAATACGATGGTCGAAGACAATAGAGGTTTTCAATAGATGGTGTGGTTCACAATTATACACTCGTATTTTATTTGGAAACCTATTTAGAAAAAAAAATTTTGAAAATTATTTATATGGGTATGCTAATTTTTGTATCCCATGTCCCTTTTCATTCATTGCATACTACACTATTACCTCGAAACGTTCTTGTGAGGTGACCATTTTGTGTGTAGAATCGGGAAATCTTACTGCAACTGGTTCTGTAAGAGATATATATATATTTTTCAGTAATCGGCATTTTTGTTCTTCTTAAATTAAGAGAAGAAGATTCTCGAGGGTGCTCACCTGTTTTTATAGTCGGTAACAGTATCTTGATCGTCTCTGTGTGCACCCGGGTAGTGAATACTCGTAGCTACATGAGAAAACGAGTATTTGTTTAAAAGCGTGGCCTCATGCTTGTATGCACCACATTTTTAACCCCAATTGTATTTAATCTAAGTTGGTATGTTTAAACAAACCCTCATGGTTCAAAAGGATGCCATTAAACTTTACTGCTTGTTTTACCCCAAGGACCGGTACGATGTTAAAATGTAATATTTAATTCTATGGTAATGAGCCCAAATCGTCTATCCCGTTCACTCTACTTTAGGTGACCCCGCTTCCCGCTTACCTTAATTTTGTGTACGGCACGTATTCCCGGGTGATTCTTGGGCGTTGGTCCGATCACCTTAAAAAATCGAGCAAGGGTTTGTTCTAGCGCTCACCGTCGCTTTTAAATCACGTAATTAGTGCACGTGATCCCTGGGTTTGTAGGGTCGTCACGTGACCTCGATTATCGTGTGTGTGGACTTTTTTTACCTTCCTCAGTTGTTAAACGCATATTGATCTTTATTGTTCTCTAAACATTTTGCTCATTTCTTTTATGTGTCCAATCTATTCTTGGGCTACATTTATAAATATTCCACAGAATGATTTTAATATTATTAGATTAAAGATTTGGACAAGCGGGAAGCGGGGTCACCTAAAGTAGAGGGAACGGGATAGACGATTTGGGCTCATTACCATAGAATTAAATATTAAATTTTAACATCGTACCGGTCCTTGGGGTAAAACAAGCAGTAATGTTTAATGGCACCATTTGACCCATGAGGGTTTGTTTAAACATACCAACTTAGATTAAATACTATTGCGGTTAAAAATGTGGTGCATACAAGCATGAGGCCGCGCTTTTAAACAAATACTCGTTTTCTCATTTAGCTACGAGTATTCACTACCCGGGTGCACACAGAGACGATCAAGATACTGTTACCGACTATAAAAGAACAGGTGAGCACCCTCGAGAATCTTCTTCTCTTAATTTAAGAAGAAAAAAATGCCGATTACTGAAAAATATATATATATCTCTTACAGAACCAGTTGCAGTAAGATTTCCCGATTCTACACACAAAATGGTCACCTCACAAGAACGTTTCGAGGTAATAGTGTAGTATGTAATGAAAAGGGACATGGGATACAAAAATTAGGATACCCATATAAATAATTTTCAAAAAAAATTTTTCTAAATAGGTTTCCAAATAAAATACGAGTGTATAATTGTGAACCACACCATCTACTGAAAACCTCTATTGTCTTCGACCATCGTATTTATACATTGAGGTAAACACAAAAAACTTTTTTGACTACAAAGTCAGTTTGTTTTCATTAGCAGAACCAGGATTGATTAATGGATTCTTGCCCTTTCCTACAACCATTAGGACATCTGGAAATCGTGAAACTACAAATAACGATCCCCAGACAGATAAATAATTGACACATCTCACCACAGATGCGATTGCATTGGTGAGTAGCGAAACAAAATATTGTATGTGTGATTGAACAGTGAGTGAATGTGTATATGTGTGCTTTTGAACGGTTGAATGATTGCTAAGGAAGCTGGGGCAGCACTGCCCAGTAAAAAGAGGAAAGCTGAGAACATATATGTAAAAACAGGCCTCTGTTTTTGATATCTTATTGACAGCAGCAATTTGTTTACCTTTACAAATGTGGGTGACCATATGATGTAGATTTGTTTAAATAAAGGATGATAGTTTATTTTGTGTTTGGAGCGAAAACCATCAGAAAGTGCATACACCTAAAAAGTACAGTTTGAAAAGAATAGCTACATGTCATGGGGACAGCAATGACAAAAACCCAACAAACAATGTTAAGGGGTTAGCTATGACATGAAAATCTGTCAATACTTGTGTATAGAAGATAAGTGGTGATATAAATGTAGGGAGCCATGTAAATAATGTGTTAGGCCTAATGTGCAGATCCATGCTCATGAATTTTATTGACGACATTGTTATGCAAACTTAGAATATGTAGACTGTAGGTTAAAAGTTATATTTTACATATTGTTTATTTTTACTTTGTGTATTAGGTGACAAACAGATACGGTTTTTGGAGAAAACTATAGATATTGTCCTGAGGAAGGAGGCTATAATCAGACAAGGCTTCCGAAACGCGTCGACGCAACTTTAAGTGTTAAATTCGGTGTTGTCAACAATCCTATTGGTTATAAGGAAAAAATCATTCCCAGTGTTGTCAAACAAGGGTCCGAATTGACAAAGATTAAGACAAATGTAAATGTCTTTTCCAATGATTTCTCCATGTCCACATTAGGTGGTTTTTAATTGCATACCAAATGTGTTTTTAATTAGTATTGTATAGAATATTCATATACACTTTTTATTTATAATAAAATTTATTTTTATATAGATATTGTTTAGTTCCTTTCTGGTGAGTGTTTCCCGAGCTCAAGACTGACAGTTGAATGAGTGATTGAGGACTAAGTGAGACAGGTATGCCATTCCGTTTGGCTTTAATATTATTGTATCTCTCGCTGGGAAAACTTTTTTCTTTACTTTTCCATATGTTCTACCACATCTTTGTCATCTGTAGCTGACCGCTGCATCCATCTTTTTGTAAGTTTTCTGGTGCGTACTGAATATAATGCAAATGTAGCAATTTGTTTCCATGGGTTAATGGCACCAGAGATGTATGAGTGCATCAGTATTGCTATAACTTGTCATCTGTTACATTGCTTATATTTTCCTCCCCTCCCTTGACCAGTGTGGTCTGGTTTTGTACATTAGTCTAATAATGTGAAAAGCGTGTTATATGTTGCCTATGGTACCCCAATTCTATAAGTTGAAAATGTTCTGTGCAAGGTCCAGCTAACAATGTGCATGTTCTGGTTTTGTTTACGTTTCATTATTAGAATGTTGATTTTCAATATAGAATCGTAAAGCTCTGTAAAATTGTTTGGGTCTGTCATAATTTTTATTGAATTACTATTTTTTTGTGTTAATTAGTGTGTCCAACCCCTTGAGGGTGACCGGCCTCTGCTGTGCATGGCATTCTGCCATGGACAGTGGGAGTTGACTGCAGAACTTTAAGCCAGGCCTTGCGCCCAACCCACTGCTGACATCTGATCCCCAATGAGCACAGCCTAAGGCCATGCACTGGGTGGATGGCTGCACGGCCTGACCTTTAGCTAGGCCTTGTTCCATCCTGCCCATGAGCGGCCATTCTCCACTGTGGACAATCTTTTGCCATGCCTAATGCCTCTTGTACTTGGTCTTCAGCCTTGTGCAGTGGGATTTGCTGCAGGGCCAATGACATTCAACTTGTTGCGACTGTCAACCCCCACTGTGTATGGCCTTAAGTCTACTCCCAGACCCTGTGCCTAATCCGCCCTTGAGTGTCCAACCCCTACTGAGTGCAGCCTTTGGCTGAAGTGCCTGGCCTACAGCCCAGCCCTGCGCCTAATCCTCCACAGGCAGCTTTCAGCTGTGTGTAATGTTATTTGGGCACTGGGCCTGCCTAAGGCCAGATTCTCTATCCATCCCACAGCCATCTCTCAACCCCAAAAGACTTTGGTCATATACAGCGTGAGATGGTTGCAGACACTGCTTTATGGCCAAGTTCTGCCCCAACCTGCCATTGGGAGGTCATCACATTGCCTTTGGAATCGCACAGCACCCAACCATCCATGAGTGACCTATCTCCGCTATGGATCTCTTGTGGCTATGGTCAGCAGGGGTTATTTTCCATATATATTTTTAAATAAGTTACCATTTTTTATTTTATAAAAAAATAGAATAAGATACCTTTTTTTTGCTTTTCACAAAATGGTGGCCATGTAATGGAGATTTTATTGTAGCTAAATAGTTTTCTTCACCATTATCCATGTCTGTGGGTATTCCCCTGTGATGGAGCTCCTCTCATAATGTCCCTCCATAGCTATGGTAAAAATAAATTTCCACGGTGTGTGAATTGTAAATAAAAAAAAACAATAATCATGATTTTCAAAATGGTGGGAAAAAATATACCCCCTTCATTAGCGAATCACCTTAGAGTAACAAGCATTTGCAATGCAATAGGTCTCGCATTATGAAAGTTTGAGCTATTGATATTGTAAATAATACATTTTTTATTTGTTTTGTTTTTGAAAATAGCGAAATTAATAGGTTTGTCATTTACAATGCCAATAGTTATAACTTTCAAAATGTGACACCTATAGCATTTGTAATGCAATATGTGTTGTTTTTTCGTGACTTACATGTTTTGATATTACAAATAACACTAGCTTTTAATTTTTTTTCAATAATTAATACTTAAATAAAAGTTATTGTAATTTTATAATGGCAATAGCTTAAAGTTTTGTAAATAACTTTTGTGAAGATTATGTTCAGTGTATTTTATTGTGACGAAAATCCAAGAACAGAAGTGAAATAACATCTTTTTGTTACATTTTTAATAAAGCTTGACACATTGAGAGAACATATTTGAACCAGGGGTTGTTGAATGGTTGCACAGATTGATGCTGTGGTGGCGCCGAGTCATGTTGTGATGGCTAACGAGTGATGCTGTGGCGTTCAGTGATGCTGTGGTAATGCATAGTGATGTTGTGGTGCCCCTGAGTGATGCCGTGGTGGTGCAGAGTGATGCCGTATGCTATGTTATGTTTTGTTTTGCTATCCTATGTTTTGTTTTGTTATGCTACGCTATGTTTTGCTATCCTATGCTTTGATTTGTTATACTATGTTATGCTGTGTTTTGTTATGCTATGCTATGTTTTGTTATGCTATGTTATGTTTTCCTATGCTATGTTTTGTTATGCTATGTTTTGTTGTGTTTTATTATGCTATGCTATGTTTTGTTATGTTTTGTTGTGATTTGTTATGCTATGCTATGTTGTGTGTTGCTATGCTATGCTTTGTTATGCTATGCTAGGTTTTGTAATGCTATGCTTTGTGTTATGTTATGTAATGCTATGTTTTGTTATGTTATGCTGGTGTGTTCTGCTATGTTTTGTTGTGTTTTGTTATGCTATGCTATGTTTTGTTCTACTATGCTATGTTTTGTTTTGCTATGCTTTGTTATGCTATGCTTTGTTTTGTTATGCTATGTTTTGTTAGGCTGTGCTATGTTTTGTTTTGTTGTGTTTTGTTATGCTATGCTATGTTTTGTTGTGTTTTGATATGCTATGTTTTGTTTTGTTATGCTATGTTTTGTTTTGTTATGCTATGTTTTGTTTTGCTATCCTATGCTATGTTTCGTTATGCTATGCTATGTTTTGTTATGCTATGCTGGTGAGGGTGTGTGAGTGTGTGTGAGGGTGGGTGAGTGTGTGTGAGGGTGGGTGAGGGTGAGAGGGTGTGAGGGTGAGGGTGAGGGTGTGTGAGGGTGAGAGGGTGTGAGGGGGTGTGAGTGAGGGTGTGTGTGACGGTGAGAGGGTGAGTGAGGGGGTGTGAGGGTGAGTTAGGGTGTGTGAGGGTGAGGGTGTGTGATGGTGAGGGTGTGTCAGGGTGAGGGGGTTTAAGAGTGAGGGAGTGTGAGGGTGAGGGGGTGTGAGGGAGGGTGCGGGGGTTGTGAGAGTGAGTGGGGTGTGAGGGTGAGGGGTGCGAGGGTGAGGGGGTGTGGGGTTGTGAGGGTGTGGGGTTGTGCTGGTGAGAGGGTGTGAGGGTGAGGGAGGGCAGGGTGAGGGTGTGTGAGGGGGTGTGAGGGTGTGTGAGGGTGAGGGCGCGGGGGTGTGAGGGTGAGGGATTGTGAGCGTGAGGGATTGTGAGGGTGAGGGGTTGTGAGGGTGAGAGGGTGTGTGAGGGTGAGAGGGTGTGTGAGGGTGAGAGGGTGAGTGAGGGTGAGGGAGGGTGAGGGTGTGTGAGGGGGTGTGAGGTTGAGGGTGTGCGAGGGGGTGTGAGGGTGAGGGGGTGTGAGAATGAGGGTGTGAGGGTCAGGGGGTGTGAGGGTGCGTGGGGGTGTGGGGGGTGAGGGGGTGAGGGTGAGGGGGTGTGAGCATGAGGAGGTGTGTGAGGGTGAGGGTGAGGGGGTGTGAGGGTGAGGAGGTGTGGGGGGGTGAGGGTGAGTGAGGGTGAGAGGGTTGTGAGGGTGAGGGTGTGAGGATGTGTGAGACTGTGTGAGGGTGTATGAGGGTGAGGGTGAGGGGGTGTGAGGGTGTGTGAGGTTGTGTGAGGGTGAGAGGGTGTGTGAGGGTGCTGGGGTGTGAGGGTGAGGGATTGTGAGGGTGAGGGATTGTGAGGGTGAAGGGTTGTGAGGGTGTGTGAGGGTGAGGGGGTGTGAGGGTGTGTGAAGGGTTGTGAGGGTGAGGGGGTGTGAGGTTGATGGTGTGTGAGGGGGTGTGAGGGTGAGGGTGTGTGAGGGTGTGAGGGTCAGGGGGTGTGGGGGTGTGAGGGTGTGTGGGGGTGTGGGGGTGTGAGGGTGTGGGGGTGTGAGGGGGTGAGGGTGAGGGGGTGTGAGCATGAGGAGGTGTGTGAGGGGGTGAGGGGGTATGAGGGTGAGGGGTGCGGGGTGAGGGTGAGTGAGGGTGAGAGGGTTGTGAGGGTGAGGGTGTGAAGGTGAGTGAGGGTGTGTTAGACTGTGTGAGGGTGTATGAGGGTGAGGGTCTGAAGTAAATGGTGGCAAGGCAGACATCATAAGACAGAGAGAAGAGACTTCGTGGTGACGGCGTTGGTCAGTTTCAGAATCAGAAGGGGCAGAGTTAGCACAGTCTGTGAGGGATCAACGTGTCTAGAGGCAAAGCATAGCGGATGTAGCATTGCAGCTAGCAAGTCGAGTGTTTTCAAGCTCAGTGTCCCTAGAGAGATGGCAACACAGTAACAGCATTTGAGGAGCAAGGCTACTGTAAACAAGCACAGTATGCTTTCACTTTCGTCCAGAAAAAAACCCGAGAAAGGTGCAGAGAACGCCGAACAAAACACAGCTTCCCTGCGAAATGGATGCAAAAAAAAACAAGCTCTCGGCATTGCTGTGGCGGGGGAGCGGGAGGGCATTCCTTTGAAGTCTGATGCCAAGGCTCAGACAAATGGTGGTGTGAGATGTGCACGCGGGGGGCGGGGGAGTGGCAGCCTTTGAAGTCTGATGCCGAGGCACAGACAAATGGTGGTGTGTCTCGCGGTGGCTCTGTGCACGCACATAGTTCACATGAACTGTACTCGATCTGCAGTTTGGTAGACTTTTTGAACCGCTTACTATAAATCTCGCCGATTTATCCCTGCGGGATATAATAGGCGAGACCTAAAAAATATATTGTAATTAACTGAATTTGCAATTTTAATAATCACGATTTAGACTTTAGAGATGTATAAACGTGTTTAACGTTTTAAAATCCAAAGGCACATTTATTAAATGCTTATATCGCCAAAACTACTGAATTTATTTACCCCAGACAATTAAAAGTACAGTTCTACGTTTCTGTCAAGTTTGGAGTAAGTCTGTTGAATAGTTTTTGTGGTAGGTGTGAGCAATATTTCCTGTAGCAACTGAAATAGTAAAATGTTTTTTTTTTACCATCGTCACCATTCTTAACTTTTTTGCACTACAGAGTTTTATGAAAGTTGGCTAATAAAAAAATGCCTCTTCAATGGAAAGTGTGGCTGAACTATAAATTCACAGTAGCAATGTATAAAATATTTCAGAGACTGATAGCCACTCTGGTGGCTGGATGACTGGATCAAGGTTTGTATTGAAAACCCATTTGTTGTGTTCCTTATAAGTTTGGTGATTTTTGGCATTTCTACATGAAGCTTTCCCCACAAAAAAGAACGTTTCTAGAAGTAGGTGGAGCAGAGATTGAAAAGGGGTCGATCAAAAAGGAAATGTTTTCCTTTTTAACTCCCAAAGGAAACTTTGCTGTTTACTACTGAATAAAGCACTGATTGTTTTGAACTTCGCATATAATTAGAACTTAATCAGAGGAGTGTCTTTGTTTGCTGAAGTTAGCATTACAAAAATGTGTTGGTGGGTTTACAAGGGTGAAATTCTAGAGGTATCTGGATTGGGCTTCATTGCCAATTTGCACACTTGAGTTCGACAACTAAAGCACACCCCAAATTGGACAAAATAGTCTGATGCTCTTCCCCATTTTTGTTACTAGTAATAATAATAATATTCCACATTTGTAAAGCGCGAACAATCACCCGTAAGGGTCTGTAGGCGCTGGGGGCAGTCAGGAAGATTAAGCAAGCTATTGTCCAGAGTCACATGGTGCTGGGCTAATCTGCCGCCGGCGCCGGGGATCGAACCGTGATCCCCAGATTCCAACGTCAGTCACCCTGGCCGCGGTGCCACACCTCTCCCTGTTCCTAGCACCCAAAGCTGGGTCCATGGACAAAAGGTTTCTGATTGGCTTAAAGCAAGGTATAATGTTCTTTTGCAGCCACCATTACAAGATGTAGTGATTGGTCCATACTTCCTAAAAATAATAAAGTAACCACCATGAGGTCGTGGGAGTAGGCCTTGCCCCCTGACAAAGAAAGAGGAGTGCAGAATGATTCCCCTTTGCATTGAATAACTGATAAAACACACTGTGTGTATATATATGTGTGTGTACATTACCTACTGGTTATAGTTAGGACCTAGTTTCCATAGGAAAATAGTTTTTTGTTTTCCCAATAACTTTGGCACCGGTTGACGAATCTTCGCGAAATTTTCAAAACTTGTTGCCCGCACCGATCAGCTCCTATCCTGGAAATTTCGGGGTGATTTGCCACAAAAGGGGGTCCCAAAACTTGTTTTTTCCATGTTATTTTACATAGGAAACTTTAGACACGGCTACAGCTTGAACTGCTGAACGGAATTACACCAATTTTGGCAGGAAGGTAGTGCTTGGTTTAGAAAGTTCTCTTTTAAGGTCTCGAGAGACCTGTAGCCATCGCCACAGTTTTGGGGGCAAAAACGTGCATGTGTTGCATTGCTTGCAATGCAACACGTGCACATCTTGGCGATTTTCTTGTCGGAGCGCGCAGCGCCATATGTTCGCACGCTCGCGCATGGGAATCGTGCAGGCCCCATCCCCCTGCTGCCTCCGCTTTTTTTTTATGCAGATGATCGCTTTCACGGCCGCGCGGCTTTACTGCAGCGCGGCCAATGCTTGTTTATTCCTCCCTGGGAAAGGTGCCAGTTGTGGGAGTCTTGAGGATCTGTGAAAACTTGTGTGTAGGCACACCTCCATCCGCCAAGTCTTACTCAGCCCAATGATTGACAGGTCGCTTGCGGCCCTATTGTTGCTGCAGCGCCACCAAAGCTGGTCGCGAGTGGAAGCACAAGCTTTGGAAAACACCACAGAGGTCATGTACAGTCAAGAGGCGGGAAGGTCCCGGACCTTTCCGCAGGGATGTTTTCGTCTGCGGGGTTTAATGACGTTCGAAACTGAACTGAACTGCTGTTCCGTGGACTCCTGTTCTCTCAACTTGTTAATAGCCACTTTGCCGTTCGTGTAATGTTTCTTTCCTCTGATTGCCTCTCGGATGACAATCACACCATGGTGTCTGCGGGTTGAAACATAATCAACGACCGATCGCCAAAATGCATTTTGACCATTTTCCTGCAAATTTAATGTGCACTAACTGCGACGATGAGGAGTTTATTCCCCCTGCCATGGTTTCAACTTACCTTGAGTTTGCTTGAGTTTGTTTTGTGAACAGTGTTTCGCTTGTCTAATCTATGTAGGTTTGCATATGCACCTGACACATAGCATTTCATGCATTATCCTCATTGGCCATTTCTATTCACCCACAATGTATTTTAACAAAAATAAAACGTGACCAAAATGTCGGAATGCGTGTTCTTTGCGTGTTTGTTGCCTCTGAGTAAAATTAACTGCTTTTTTTGAGTCCCACATCATAGTGTACACGTTGTGAATGGACAGAGTCATCAGTTTTTGTCCAGGGGTATTCAGGACGGCTGGCACGTGGGTTTAAACCTGATTTGTAGGAAGGAACCTCCTTTTAGGAATTTTATTTGAAGGTGTTGTGCTGGAATTTACCATTTCTAACTTTTTTTATCTTTTGCGTTTTTGGGAAGCTTTGATTTCTGTTTTCAAAATCATTTTTTTGTCGATAACCTTGTGCCAGCTTTTAAACCGTGTGGTTTGTGGGCAGGAGCCACCAGCCAGAGTTTTTTAAGTTTTTAAGATGACCTTGTGCCTCTTTTATGCCGAGTTAATTTGGGCAAATGAAGGCTTGTCTGGAATACACAATATTTAGAGGTTGCTAGAGAGAGCATGTGTTGCTTTGTTCGCACTTTTCACAGCTGTTAGGATTTCCCCACCATTTCTCTTCTTACAAAACATCACCTTCCCCTCATTCGTGTCACGGAGCGCAGAATGTCTTCCAGATGTTCCCTCCATTTCTGCTGATTGCAGTGCTCATTTTAGAAAGAATACTCTCAAAAAATCTTCCATGGAAAGGACACAACACAGTTTTTGGTTTTGTTTAGTAAGTTGGGGCGGGTGTGTGTGTGTGTGTGGGGGGGGTTATAGATTGCCAGGTAGTTCTTCAAGGGTATTGTGCAGGTACGTGTGCTAGCACTACACCGGTTGCCCGCCCTTGTTTTCATTTGTGTGTTTGTCTATTGCGTGTTTTTCATTTCTGCGTCACGTTGGACGGAAGAACAGGCGTTTTCTATTTTTTAACTTCGCGTGAGAGGAAATTCCATAGTTTAGGGAAGGGGCGAGTCGAGTAAAATGGCTACATTCTGAGAAAATAAAATCCCGTCTCCGAAAATGCAAGGCAGCTGTCCGCGTTTCCACTTAAAAAAAAATCTTGGCGTGATGTACCTGTCCTACTAAAAAAAAAAGAAAGCAAGAAAAACACGCATCTAGATGTTCGTGTTTTATTTTTACGTCTGCAGAAATCCTTTACTTTGAAAGCTTCAGCCTCCCTTTAATACAGTCATCATTCTTCCGCAGCTGTATTGACGAAGCAGTTTTTTTTGACATGTGAATATTTTTGGGCCGCGTGTGGTTCGAGTTTCTTTTCGCGATTTTAGTTAACTCAGAGGCGTCTGGTGGAGCGGAGTGCCGTGCCATCAAGAAGCCACATTACTCCGAGCCATCAGGCTGGAACCTCTATGACAGACTAACAGTATTTCTAGGGTTCCAGCTGCGGGTACAATAGGGTGAAATTCTCATTGATCAACTCACTTTACCCTCTCCTATCCTCTTTTGGCACTAGAGGTAGAGGTGACAGCATATGTAAACATGCGGTGGTTCTTATTTGCATAAGCTGTAAAAGGGCAGAGGGAGGGTTGCCGGGTCCACGCCCTGGCTGTACTTAGTCGGGGAGTTTAGAGCCAAGACTGCAGGAAAAAACACACTAAAAAAGCTTTTCTCGTTCATTTTTTTGGCGTCATGTACCCATCCCATTGACTAACAGCCGCCCTCCCCCCACTCCCCTCCCTTCATCATTCCACCCACCCCATCTGATTGGCAAAGCCAATAGCTGCTCGCCCATTGCAAGACCGATTGGCTTTGCCAATGCTTTTCCATAAGGATATCTGTTGTGTTAGAGTTGCACACCAAACAGCTGAGGGCTATTGTTGCAGGTCTAATTTCCAATTATCTGCATAGTTTTAAGCGCGCAAATCCTAGTTGAGTATGTACAAGACCCAACCCCCTCCTTCAACCCCCCGTCCCCCAACCACACCCCCACCCATATCTGCACGGACATGACCATTATGGGACAGTGTGATAATGGCCGTAAGTGGAACAGGGAAGATATACAGTAGGTTAAAGTGGGCTCTAAAACGCCTGCTTACGAAACTTATTCAGAAACTACCAATGTCTGAATGCATTAAAAAAACGCCATTTACGCTCCTACTTGAAGGCGCCGCATTTATTTCGTATTACAAAGGGAGCCATCACCTTAATCCCTGCAACCGCCCCTGCTTAAAATGGTTGAGGGGGGCCGTGATTTCTACCCTCAGCACCATCATGCATAACTAACTAAGGGGCTTTGTTTTAGCCCCAGGAGCCCTGCTCATCTCTACTTTCAAGCAAACACCCAACCTGCTCACGGAGGTGGTGATGTCTTTTTGACCAAGTGTTTTACACCAAACCTGCTGTTTCACAGATATCAAGGAGACCGCCTTTTGGTACTTGGCATTTACGGCACCCAACAGCGCCACACCAGTGCTGTCACCCCATCATATATCCATGTTTTCAGTTTGCTTATGTGTGATATTTCAGCATTTTAAGTGCACTTAAAAGTGACGATTTTTTAATGCTTTGTCTGCAGCTCTTTGAGTGACTCTATCACACAAAATAACAAGCATCTGCAATGCAGTAGGTCTTGCATTAATGCAACTTTGAGCTATCGGCATTGTAAATGACAATGCCTTTTATTTATGTTTTGGTTTTAAAAACATAAATAAGAGGCATTGTGATTTGCAATGCCAATAGCTAAAACTCTTGCTAATGCGATACCTATTTCATTGCAAATGCTTGTTTTTAAATGGTGTTAATCAGTTCAGTTGTTGCTGAGAAAATCAAAAAATAAAAGTTTAGATATATAAAGGCACAGAGGCTCTGTGCACCCTCCCGACCACAAGCTTTATTCTAATTGGCTGTCAACACTCCAAACCAGGAAGTGCTGGCAGCCATCTTGTGCCTCGGTAACTGAGGCACAAGAAAAGAGCAAAAGAAACGCGAAAAGCAAGAAAAGGGGGCAGGTTAGAAACACCCTGACCCCCTAGGCCTGCTCAGGGGGTCCCACAAGGACCCCCAGGGCCCAAATAATCGGCCGCATTTGCGCTAAGTGTGCGAATCCGGCCGAAAATAAAAGAAAACGCGCTTCTTTATTATTTAGCCCCCAGGTGGGCCAAGTCCCGGGGTCATGCGGATATAAAATTGCAGCGGCCCAGGGGGACCCCCGCCGCCCCGGGGACCACCACCCTCTGGGACTTTGATAAAAAATATGCGGGGGCACATGGCCCCCCACAGCCCAGGGGACCGCCACCCCCCCCTGGGCTTGTTTTTTTATGTTTGCGGGGCCTCCAAGGCCCCCACAAGCCCCCGGGACCCCCACCGCCCGGGAGTTCTATTTAAAAAAAAAAATATATACCTGTATGGGGGGCTCGAGCCCCCCACACACCCCAGGGACCGCCACCTCCCCGGGGCACTATAATGCAAATTTGGGGGTCCATTATGGACCCCCGAGCCCCAGGGACCACCACCTCCCCGGGGCTGTCTAGTGGTTGAGTGGCCGCGCCCCCCTCCTGGAGCCTGTGATGGCCCTGGGGACTACCACCCCCAGGGCCGGCTCCTGCAGTGTTCCGGGGTGCCCACCCCCGGGACACTGCTGTTTGCTATGGCAGGGCGGAAGCTAAGCGGCTCCCACCCTTTCATAGCAAACACTGGTTTGGATTTTGGAAAAGAGAGCAGGAAACCTGCTCTCTCTTCCAAAATCCAAACCCGATTGCTTTTCTACATGGGGAGCTTCATATCAGCAGCTCCCCATGTGGAAAAGCAATGCCTGCTCCCGCAGGACACGGGGAGCCCGCAGGAACCGTGGGACCATTGGGGCTCCCCCATGGTCCCCCACGAGGGGCCAGGCCCCAGGGAATGGGGTTCCCGGGGCCAGAAGTGGTCTGAGGAGGGGGGCCATGCAGCCCCCTCAAAATACATTTTTAAGAAAACACTTGCCATGCCCCGGGGGATGGAGTCCCCGGGCCGAAATTGGCCTCGGAAGCGGGGGGCCACACGGCCCCCTTCCATTTAAAAAATAAATAAAAAACAGGGGTCAGGCCCTGGGGGATGGAGTCCCCAGGGCCATAAAATAGAAAAGGAAGGGGGGCCACACAGCTTCCCTTCCTAAAAAAAAAAAATAATAAAAAGGGGGGCGTGGCCAAGATGGCGACGGAGTGAGACGCTCTTTCGAGTCCCTCCGACGCCGAGCCCATCTTAGCGTTGTATTGCATGTTTAGCGGCGTGCTGACCGACTTCCAGAGGCCAGCGGTGGACCCCGGAGCGGAGGGGTAGGGTCCGGATATCGCCTGGAGCGGTCTGTGGAGCGGCGGCGGATTGCGGCCTTGTGCGCCTTGGCCTTGCGTGGAGGAGGGGTCGGACCTCCTGCTCCGCAGCGACGCGGGGAAAGACGCCAGCGGAGGGCCGTGACAGACTCTGGACTCGCGGCTCCCGTCCCGCCGCTTGCTTGAGCCAGCGCACGCCTCTGAGAGAGAGCGGCTACCTTGGGCACCCCACGACAGCCGGAGGACAGGCGCCGGTAGGACGGGCCAGCTGGAACCAGCGAGCGCGGAGGCCGCGGTGCTGCTCCCGCGCGCCTCTATCTGCCATCCTGAGATGGCGGCCCAGCCGAACTGCCTCACCCGACGGGGTCCTGTTTTGGCCTCTGAGCAGCGCGGGTGGGGTGAGAGACATCCGCTGGCCAGTGGGGGCATAGGAGGGAGCTGCGGGTTTCGGCGATCCAAGGCCTAGGGATCCCCGGCCTGTGGTGACTGCAGGGCCCGGGCTCCCTGCTTTCAGGTGGCGGCGAGGACGCATTGGAGAGGAGTCGCAGCGGCCTAAGCTTTTGGCACTCTGCAGTCTCGGGCTGCCTTCTGCCGGGGGAGCTGTACGGGGAGAAGGGGGGGCGCCCTCTTGCCGGGAGGCCACCACTGCCCGACTGGACAATTGGTAGCTGCCACATCGAACGGCCGGAACCAGCAAGCACAGTACTTGCCCACTTCGCTCCCCCCAGTCTCTGGCTTGACCGGGTGCTTGGAGCAGCCTTGCATCACTCCTGGACCTTCCTGCTTGAGCTGAACTCGGGGGCCCACAGCAATCGACCCCCCCTTTGGGAGCAGCAGGTGGATTGGCGGAGACATAGCACAGGTATCTCCTGGGGCGAGGGTCCTAGCGGTAATCCCTGGAGATGAGAAAGGAGATTTGACCCCCGACTGAGCTGGATGGTGGGGGTGCTATACGGGCCGCTGTCTTGACGGCGACGACGGGGTGCAGGCGACCACATTGACGCCTTTTCGCCTCTGGAACGTGCAGGGCCGCCCTGCCTTCCCGCCGAAGCGGGAGTCCCACGATGTCCAACATGCTGCGCAAAGGGAGGCCTGGGAAAGATGGCGCATCAAAATCCTCTCAGCAGCCGGCTTCTCCCGGAGCCAGCGGGTCGTCCAAGCAGTCAGATGATGAGGCCCCTGCTACCAAGGCCTTTATGACTGAGCTCTTCGTCTCTATTAAGGAGGACATCTCTGAGCTTCGCGCTCAATTGGCATCGGACCTCCGGGAAGTGCGGAGAGATGTAGATGGCATTGGAGAGCGAGTGGCGACGCTGGAGGATCATGACTTGAGTGTGGCGAACGATGTCCACCAGTTACAGCAAGACGTCATCTGGCTCACGGAACAAAATTTGGACCTCCAGGCCCACTCGGAAGACCTGTAGAACCGTTCCCGGCGGAACAACATCCGCATCCGCGCGGTGCCATGGGACCGAGAGGTGGGGGACTTGCGTGGATATGTCCAGGCGCTTTTCCTGCAGATTCTGGACGAGGAGGATGTACAGGACATCAGAATGGATAGAGTCCATAGAGTCGGTCTGCCCAGGCGAGGAGGGGGGCCCCCTCCGGATATTCTCGTTTGAGTACACGACTTCCAGTTAAAGGAACGCATCCTGCGGAAGGCTAGAGCCATCCCGTCTTTGCAGTTCAGGGAGCACCGTCCGCAACTCTACCAGGATCTGGCGGCATCGACACTCCAGAAGCGACTTGAGTTCCGTCTAGTGACCTCCTTCCTGCGGGAACGCAACATCTCCTATTCGTGGGGTCATCCCTTCCACATCATCTTTCGATGGCAAAATAGACTGGCACACATTCGCTCTCTTCAGGTGGTGAAAGATCTTTTGGGCCTGGATGACGTCGCGCCATCGCAGGAGGCGAACATCTCACCATCGCGGAGGCGTCGTCGGTCCTCTTCCTGGCACAGAGTGGGTCTGTCCCCGGACCGGAGACGGCTGGACCGTACTGCTAGCCTGCAGGAGAGGGGAGAAGCGGTGGCATCGGTGGCCTCAGCAACGTTGGCAGATTCCCAGCAAAGCTCTGGAGCGGCTTGATCCTTGAGCCGCTGGTGGTTTGGTGCCGGAGGGGCGCAGGATCTTAGGTCCCGTGGGTTTGGTTGTACTTTTGGAGAAGACACCCCGGACCGTGGCCCTGGAGGACAATACGTTGGTGCCCCAACCCCAGTCCAGGGGGGCCCTTACTGACTATGGTCTACTGGAACTGCTAAGTACAATGTTCAGGTTCAGTGCACTGTGTTATTCTTTCTTGTTCTTCTGTTTGCAGGGGGGTTGGGGGGGTGGGGCGCCTTGGGGGTGGAATGCGCGGGGGCGACTGGGTTCGGGGTGGGGGGGCAAAGGGGTGGTGGTGACCAATGGATGTTTGGGGTGTGTGTTATTCCCTCTGGAGGGTTGCTGAGTGGGCCTTTGATGACGGTGTTTCTGTTCAGGTGATATCAATGACCTTTGCTCTGCTAGGGATCCTATGCTTCCTACCGAGTGTCTGGCCTCTGGGGGGCCTTGGAGCCTGGGGCTTGTGGTGGGAGAGAAGGGTTGGGAGTTGGGCGGAGGTACTCAAGGATGGGACTGGACCTTGGAGGGAGGCATGGACGTTGGGGAGGGTCAGGGGGCGGGCCCAGGTCACCCTATTGAGCACACAGCGCTGGGGCTTCTTGACTCATTATGCCTGTTAGTGTTGGCACTTGGAACGTGAAAGGTCTCAACTCCCCGCAGAAACGCCAGAAGCTCTGGAAGTATCTGTCAGACCATCATCTTGATGTGGTGGGCCTCCAGGAGACTCATCTAGCTAGGAAAGATGAACTTAGACTCCGGCACAGACACTTCCCTCTCATCTATAGGGCGTCTGCGTCCACCAAGCATAGGGGGGTGGCTCTCCTGTTTCGGGCGTCCCTTCACTTTCAACCTATGGGGGTGAGTGGCGATAAGGAGGGCCGTTGGTTGATGGTGAAGGGGTCGCTGTATGGTCGACTGTCTACCTTTGTGGTGGTGTATGCTCCCAATGCTAGACAGAATAGCTTTCTACAGGATTGTTGGACAGGGTGGGGGATTTTGCGGAAGGGCATTTGTTCCTTTTGGGGGACTTTAACATGGTGTGGGACAAAGACTTGGATAGCTCAGGTGCATAGAGGGCGGAGTCTGGGGTCTTCTCCGATGAATCGCAGCGACAGGTGGGTGACCTGGGGTTGATTGATGGCTGGCATTTCCTGTACCCCCAGACCAGGGATTACACTTTCTTCTCACACGTCCATCGCTCTTACTCTCGCATAGACCATATCTTCGTGAGCCAGACCCTTAGAGGAGATATCTGTGTCTCCAGCGTCTTTCCACTCTCCGTGTCGGATCATAGCCTGGTGGTTCTCAGGTTGCACTGGTCGGTGGGGGGGGGCGGTTGGCGGAAGTGGTACTTTCCGGCAGCACTGGTACGGGATGATGTCTCTTGCAGGGAGCTGCGGAAGGCCATTGGAGAATTCCTGGCTCTTAACCCGCCGTCAGACACCTCGGTGTACAACACTTGGGACGCCTGCAAGGCCTCGCTACGGGGCACCTGCCTGGGCCTCAATGCGAACCTCAACAAATTAAGGAGGAAGGAGCGGACCTGGAGGCGGAACTCGCCGTATTGGAACAGGCGCACAAATCGAATCCGTCTAGAGTGACCCTTCGGCCTCTAACTGCGGTGAGGGGGAAGCTGAGGGCCCACTACAACAATCGGGCCGAATTCACTCTCTTGAGCCTGCGGCGTGTCTCCTACTCACAAAGTGGGGCGGCACTTAGCCCGGCAACTCCGGGATAAGAGGGAGAGGGACTACATTGGGGGAATTCAGGATCCGACGGGGTCCGTGCAGCACTGAGATGCGGATAAGGCGAATATCTTTGGCCTCTTTTATGCCGATCTTCATAGGGGCGACGCCCTAGATCGGGATGCCCAGTCTGCATTCTTGGACGGCCTCCCTATACCACAGGTCTCCAAGGAATGGAATGAGTTGCTGTCTGCCCCTATCACCAGGGAGGAGGTGCTGGACGCTATCAAGGCTCTGAAGCTCCACAAAGCTCCGGGCCCAGACGGCTACACTGCCCTGTTTTATAAAACGTTTGCGTCAGAGTTGTGCGATTGTCTGGTTTCCCTCTTTAATGAGATGGCAACCGACGGACTGACCTCTGGGACCATGGCCGAGGCCATGATTACCGTTCTCCCCAAACCGGGGAAAGATCTCACCAAGTGCTCGTCGTATCGCCCAATAGCTCTCCTCAATCTGGATGCTAAATTGTACTCCTCTATCATCGCGAGTAGGTTCCAGGACTTGATGCCGGCCCTCATTCATCCGGACCAGTCCGGATTCATAAAAGGGCGACAAACTCACGACAACCTGAGACGGGTGATCCATCTGATAGAAAAGGCCAACAGGTTTCGTATACCGGCGGTGTTGGTGGGGCTCGACGCGGAAAAAGCCTTTGACCGCGTCGACTGGGGATTCTTACAACGTATCCTGTAAGCCTTCGGTTTCTCTCCCCATTTCATAAAAATGATAAGTGCTAATTACAGCAATCCCACATCTAGGGTGATGGTTAACGGGCACAGATCCGCCTGCTTCCCTCACTCGCGCGGAACGCGACAGGGGTGTCCTCTCTCCCCACTCCTCTTCGCTTTAAGTATCGAGCCTTTGGCCCTCGCAATCCGGGAGAAGGAGCAAATCAAAGGTCTTCCCTTTACGGGTGAGCAGCACAAGATTTCTCTATTCGCGCATGATGTGCTGCTGTCGGTGGGGGACCCGGCCCAATCGCTGCCTCACATTCACACGGTGCTCTCTGACTTTGAGGCGGTGGCAGGGTTCAAGGTCAACTTTGACAAATCGTTCATACTGAACCTGACTCTTCCCCCCGAGGATGTGCACCGGGTGCGCGCGCTTACTCCCCTATCATGGTCGTCTACCTCTCTGCTGTATCTGGGCGTCCGGCTGACCTCTACCCTGGGCTCGTTATTCTCGGCTAACTTCCCTCCGATGCTAACGGCAGTGCGCGCTGAGCTGAAGAGATGGAAGCCGAAATACATTTCGTGGCTGGGTAGGGTCCACGCTATCAAGATGGTCCTCCTTCCTAAGTTCTTGTATCTTTTCCAGGCGCTACCTATACCGGTGGAGTTAGATTTTTTTCGCTGCCTTAAGACCTTGATGCTGAAGTTTGTGTGGCAGGGAGGCCGGGCGCGACTCTCGTTTGCAACGATGAGGCGACAGCGGAGGGAGGGAGGAGTGGGGTGTGAGAAGTTGGCCTGGTATATAATGCTCACTAATTCTTAGTGATCACTTTGTACCATGCCAAGCAACCCTTATGATGATTGGTTGTAATTCAACCTTGTAGATCAGTTATCCTAGTGGTAACGTGGACAAAGCAGTCTTAGGCTAAACTCTGAAAGGCATGTGAAGCCAGCTGTATTACCATACACAACCCCCTTGAATACCAAATGAAAGGACACCACACAGATATATATTGAAAATATATATTGATTTATTAACTATAAAATCCCCTGGACTCTTTATGAGCACAGAAGCATAAACGTTAAATCACAAGACAGTTTAAAATACACAAAAGTTGCACAATATGGATGAGCCCTAGGGGCCACCTAAACCATATACTAAGAAAGTGGTATAAGAGATACCAATCAGAAAGGGAACAGGCCTAGGGCCTTGGGAATTGCTGGAGCTATTCGAGACTAGCAGTGACTAAGTCGGGAAAGGCCCGCAGGACTCGGGTGCAGTGTTCAAAGTGCACGCACTTTCCAATGTAAAGTCTATGGTGCGTAAAAAGTACAAAGGTAGATAGTTATGAACCTTCCGAGTGACCTAGAACGCTGAAACTTAAGACACAGGCCCTTGAGATGTGTACCAGTGTAGGAACACCGGCGGAGCTGAGTTACCTCACCCACAGGAAGCGGGTGCACAGGGTCGAAGTAGTGTTGGGTTTCGTCACGCTGGTCGATGGTGCTTGGAGCTGAAGATGCTGCAGGCGGCTCGAGGTGAAGAGTTCCGGTGGATCCAAGGGTGGATCTGAAGATGTGAAGACCTGAAAGCAGAGGGGACAATGTTCAAAGTCACTAGCCAGTGACTACCGTGGAACCAGATTGGAACCAGGCGATGTCGGGTGCAAACAGGCGTTGTCGTGTAGCTTCTCTCTGCAGCCATGTGGACACCAGGGGTCGAGGACGTCCAGGAGTCGGTCACGAGCTGTCCCACGCAGGCTTCTCGCTGTTGGCGGTGTCGGCGACCTGATCGGAGCAAACAGGCCTTGGCTAATGCAAGCCACGCAGGAATCGAAAGATGCTTAACACTCGGACCAGCAAGATCAAAGCGAGTGCTCCTTTTCACAGGAGCTTGGGTGAGTCTGGAGCAACCAGACCCGCTGTGTAGTTCGTCGGTTTCGTCGCCAAGATGGCCGCTGACCACGTGGCTAGTGGCCGGGATGGCGCGTCGAGTGGCACAATGCAAAAGGGCCCCACGCAGATCGTGGAGATGCTGGAGGGCTCTTCTTCGGTGCAAGGGCTGCTCGGTGGTGGGGGTTCTCAGTCCCCAAAGCACAACGTCAAGAATGCCTCAGATGCTGCGCAGTCAGCTTTTTGAGTGTCTTCCAAGAGGTCCGGTCCCACGTCACTCAGTGCCTCCACGGGTCCCTTCTTTGCAGGGACTGTGGATTGGGCTCTGAGAGGTCTGGGAGTCTGGTTCTTGTCGGGCTCTGGGCTCGGGCTCCGGCGGGAGGCGGCGGCAAAGCAGACGTCGAGTTGCTGGTTGGTGCCTGTATTCACAGGGTGGCCACTCCTAGGCCACAAGGGAGATTCTCTTCAGTCTTCTGTGCAGCAGAATGTCGAAGTCCAGTCTTCTTCTTGTTTAAAGTTGATTTCAGGATGATCTGCTGTGCAATGGCACTGCTCCCACTCTTATTCCCAATCTGAGGGGTGGATCACCTACTAGGTCCCTCCTCTGGGAGGAACCAGGAAGGGGGGCGGTTACACCCCCTTTCTTTTGTCCAGCTCCTCGCCAGGCCTGGGTCTGGAAAGTCCCAGGATCGGTTTGGACTGGCTTATGCACAGGGACACCTTGTGTGCCCCGGGCATGTTATGTTATGTTATGTTATGTTACGGTGCATTTTTATAGCGCACGGCTACTCTAAAAGAGTGTCCCGGCGCTTTCCACAGGCAACTTACAGTGTCAAATCAACATAACAAGTGAGACTGAACCCCCAAAAAAAAAGAAAACGGAAAGAAAAACCCACCTAAACAGAATGATTAAAAAGCCAAGTCTTCAAATTCTTCCTGAATTGAAGCAGGTTGGGAGTGCTGCGGAGTGCCAATGGAAGCTCATTCCACAGCTGGGAAGCCTTGAGGCTAAAAGAACGCCCCCCAATACGGGCCTTCCTCACGCGTGGGACCACCGCAGTGAACAGGGCTTCTGAACGCAATGAGCGAGCTGGGCGATAAAAAGCTAGTCTTTTCTTCAGGTATCCTGCGCCTGAGCCAAACAGAGCCTTGTGCACCAGCGTCAAGGATTTAAAGACAATCCGTTTCCGGATAGGAAGCCAATGGAGCGACTGCAGCAACACCGAAGCTCGAGCTCGTCTATGCAGCCCAAAGATTGCCCGGGCTGCCGAGTTCTGTGCCACCTGCAGACGCTGAGCCAAGTAATCCGGGAGGCCTAAGAAAAGGGCGTTAGCGTAATCTAGCCTGGATCCGATGAGCGCCTGCACCGTAATCCGTCTGTGCTCCGCAGACAAAAGAGGTAGAAACTTGCGGAGCATTCTGAGGATGCCGAAACAGGTGCCGGACAGGCCAAGGATGTGCGTTTTCAGAGAAAGTTTATTGTCAAGCTTAACACCCAAGTTCTTGGCAACCAAGGATGATTGTGCCGGAGGACACATGGCGGCCGGCCACCACTGCCGCCACTCGGGATCTAAGGCGCAGCCGAAGAAAAGAACCTCCGACTTGCTGGAATTGGCCTTCAGACAGTTTTGCTGGAACCAGCGGAAGACCCTGCCCAGACAGTCCCGGATTCTCTCCCCGTCAAATGTCTGATCTTTTTCACAAGTGAAGAGGAGTTGTGTGTCGTCGGCGTAGGACACGATCTGGGCTCCGTAAGCCTCAACCTCAGCCGCCAGAGGGGACATAAAGATGTTAAATAATGTCGGGCTCAAGACCGAGCCCTGTGGAACCCCAACACCCAATGGCGGCATCTCGGCGGAGCTCTGGGAAACCCAGACCGTCTGGCGGCGACCCTCCAGGAAAGATGTAAACCATCTGAGCACCGTCCCCCTTAGGCCGATGTCATAGAGCCTGGCAAGCAACGCCTTGTGGGGAACGGTGTCGAAAGCCGCCGACAGGTCCAACATGACTAGCATGGCCTTGCCACCCCCATCCAAGGTCTCCCTGATGATCTCAGAAACCTCCACTAACGCTGTTTCCGTGCTAAAGTTCGGACGGAAACCGGATTGGGATGGGTGGAGCAGATTGTTAGCCTCCAGGAAGTTCGACAAGACGCCATGAACATGTTTTTCGGTGATCTTGGCCAAAGCCGGGAGAAGAGAAATTGGCCTATAATTGGCCAGAGCCTCGGCATCAAGACCAGGCTTTTTCAGGAGGGGGATCACCATCGCCCTTTTCCAGGCGCGTGGGACACTCCCCGCACTCAAGGAAGCATTGAGGATCGGGTTGACCAGGGGATTCACCACTGCCGCCATCCCAGCCAAAAATTTGGCGGGGCAGGGGTCAAGTGCGGAGCCAGATTTAAGACTGGCCAGCAAGGTACGGGACATGTCACTGGAGACAGGTGGAAAATCCTCCAGGATAGCCATAGGCATGGCCGATGTCCCAAGTCCTACCCCAAGATCACAACAACCCTGCTCCGTGCTTTCCGAGAAGGAGGCCTGAATAGCCTTAATCTTGTCGGTAAAGAAAGTGGCAAGATCCCGCGCCCACACATCAGGTAATACAGGCGGAGGTGAATATTGTCTGATTCTATTCAGCCCTGTCCTACCCAATACACAAAACCCTGTCTGGGGTGGTGCTCGCACCTCCCAAGGCAGGAAACCCTTTGTCCAGGCCACCATCTGCCGAGTTTCGGTCAGCAGTAGGAGGCCAGACTCGTGTCTGTGGTGGCAGCATCCATTTTGTGATGCTGAGGCTCTGGTTAAATTTAACCGGGGTTAAGGCTACACACATGTTGTGTCCCTCTAGAAGGGTGGAATGCTATCCCCGTCGACAGAACTGTCGAGGGGATAGTATTCCAATTCGTATGACACCTTACTCGACATGTTTTGATAAAGCCAAACCAAAGATAGCATTTAACCGCGAGGATTATAATGCACTTAAGAGTATATGGTATGGCAATATCTCGGAACAGCTTAGGGAGTGGTTCCCGACAGCTGCAGACAGGCTCAGCTCATGCTAGAGCACCATCTCACATATTTCCAAGCACTCTGCCTCCAGGATTGATGAGGCCTTCCATAGGAGTGGCTGATAGGAACATATGTGTCCAGTTTAGGGTTAGGCACAGGCATACTGTACCTAAGTAAGAGGTGATTACACCAACTTACCCCAGCTGAGTGATCAGCCAGTTGTGTCAAATATGGAGGCCAGGCCAGGGGTGGCACAATACATGCTGCAGCCCCTGGTAGGCCTTGGAAACACCTATGCCCTGGGTACCTAGGGTACACTGTTACAGGGGCCAATAAGGTGAACCAGTTCCAATTCGTAATGCACCTAAAGTGCATTGGCAGTAATTTAGAGAGAGAACAGCAGGCTGTGGGTCTGATTAGCAGGCCCACAGCCACATTAAGTCAGAAGCCAGTGAAGCAAAAAGCAAAAATTTGGGGTGACCATAGGATAGCAGACCCTACTCTCCTACATAACCCCCCCCCCCAAAACGCAGGGACATTAGACTAACCTTGGCCAGTTGTGTCTTCATGTTCTAAGTGCAAGTACCTGGAGAGACCATCTGCGTTGCCATGGTCAGTCCCTGGGCGGTGCTCCACTGTAAAGTCCATCCCCTGTAGGGAAATGGACCACCTGAGTAGTTTGGGGTTTTCACCCTTCATCTGATTAAGCCATAAGAGGGGCTTATGGTCGGTCTGAATCTTGAAGTGAGTGCCAAATAAGTATGGTCTCAACTTCTTCAGGGCCCACACCACAGCAAAGGCCTCCCTCTCTATAGCTGACCAACGTTTCTCTCTGGGGGTCAGCCTTCTGCTAATAAAAGCAATGGGCTGGTCCTGGCCATCTACATTAAGCTGTGAAAGCACTGCTCCCACTCCCAACTCAGAAGCATCTGTTTGGACAATGAACTCTCTTGAGTAGTCAGGACTCTTCAGGATAGGTGCAGAGCACATGGCCTTCTTCAGGTCATCAAATGCCTTTTGACAGATTTCTGTCCACTGAACATTTTTGGGCATCTTCTTGGATGTCAGATCATTAAGAGGAGTCACAATGGACCCATAGTTCTCAACAAACTTCCTGTAGTACCCAGTCAGGCCCAAGAAAGCTCTGACCTGAGTCTGGGTAGTTGGAGGGGACCAGTCCTTGGTGGTCTGGATCTTACTCTCCAGTGGTTGAACTTGGCCTCCACCTACAAGGTGGCCCAGGTATACAACCTTGCTCTGCCCTATCTGGCACTTTGTTGCCTTGATAGTGAGGCCTGCCTTCTGCAGAGCCTCAAGCACTTCCTCCAGGTGGACCAGGTGATCCTCCCAGGTGGAGCTAAAGACAGCAATATCATCTAGATAAGCTGCACAAAAGTCATCCAACCCAGTGAGGACTTGATTCACCAACCTTTGGAAGGTGGCAGGTGCATTTTTCAAACCAAAGGGCATTACCACAAATTGATAATGCCCACTAGGGGTAGAAAATGCTGTCTTGGCTTTAGACTCCTCAGCTAACCTGATTTGCCAGTAGCCAGCTGTTAAGTCAAATGTGCTCAAATATTTGGCAGAAGCCAACTTGTCAATGAGCTCATCTGCCCTTGGAATAGGGTGTGCACCTGTCCTGGTGACAGCATTGAGTCCTCTGTAATCCACACAGAACCTCATCTCTCTCTTGCCATCTTTGGTGTGAGGTTTGGGGACCAGAACCACTGGGCTAGCCCAGGGGCTCTCTGAAGGCTCAATGACACCTAATTCCAGCATCTTTTGCACCTCAGTCTTTATACAGTCCCTGACGTGGTCAGGTTGCCTGTAAATCTTGCTCTTTACAGGAAGACTGTCACCAGTGTCCACCACATGGGTACACCAGTTAGTCTGACTGGGTGTCAATGAGAACATATGCCTGTATGCCTGTAGAACTTGTCTGCAGTCATGTTGCTGATGTTCAGTGAGGCTGCCACCTAAGGCCACACCATCAACTGAGCCATCCTCAGGGTTCTGAGTGAGCAGGTCTGGGAGAGGGTCACTCTCTTCCTCCTGTCCCTCATCTGTAGCCATGAGCAAGCCCATGTCTTCCCTGCTGACATATGCCTTCAATCTGTTGACATGGAGCACCCTGTGGGGGCTCCTGGGAGTTCCTAGGTCCACCAAGTAGGTAACCTCTCCCTTCTTTTCCAGAATTGTATGGGGTCCAGACCATTTGTCTTGGAGTGCTGCTGGGGCCACTGGCTCCAACACCCATACCTTCTGTCCAGGCTGAAACTCAACCAGGACAGCCTTTTGGTCATGCCAAGCTTTCTGTAATTCTTGGCTAGCCTCAAGTTTTTTGGATGCCTTTTCCATGTACTCTGCCATCCTGGAGCGGAGACCAAGTACATAGTCCACTATGTCTTGCTTAGGCTTTTTGAGAGGTAACTCCCATCCTTCCTTCACCAGACACAGGGGTCCTCTTACAGGGTGCCCAAACAACAAATCAAAGGGGCTGAAGCCAACCCCCTTTTGAGGGACCTCTCTGTAAGCAAACAAAAGGCAGGGCAGTAGGATGTCCCATCTTCGCCTGAGCTTTTCACGTAATCCTTTGATCATGCCCTTTAGGGTCTTGTTAAATCTCTCAACAAGCCCATTACATTGTGGATGATAAGGAGTGGTGAATTTGTAGTTAACACCACACTCCTTCCACATAGCTGTCAAATATCCTGACATGAAGTTGGCACCTCTATCAGATATTACCTCCTTAGGAAACCCCACTCTGGAGAAAACTCCAAGTAAGGCCCTGGCCACAACAGGAGCTGTTGTGGTCCTAAGTGGAATTGCCTCTGAGTACCTGGTGGCATGGTCCACCACCACCAGTATGAATCTGTGCCCAGATGCTGTAGGGGGATCCATTGGACCTACAATATCAATCCCCACTCTTTCAAAGGGAACCCCCACCACAGGTAGTGGTATCAGGGGGGCCTTTGTTGTTCCACCTGCTTTACCACTGGCGTGGCAGGTTTCACAGGAGCGACAAAACTCCTTGGTGTCTTCAGACATGTGAGGCCAGTGAAAGTGAGGGACAAGCCTGTCCCAGGTCTTGTTCTGGCCTAAGTGTCCTGCTAAAGGAATATCATGGGCTAAGGTGAGAAGGAAACCCCTAAATTGCAGAGGTATAACCAACCTCCTGGTTGCACCAGGCTTGAGGTCTCTACCCTCTGTGTAAAGGAGTCCTTCATCCCAATAAACTTTATGGGCACCTTGAGCATTCCCAGCAGCCTCAGCAGCAGCCTGCTGTCTGAGGGGTTCAAGAGAAGGACAGGTCAACTGAGCCTGCCCCAAGTCTGCCATAGAAGGTCCCCCTGTCCCCAGAAACTCAACCTGATCAGGCTCAAGTTCTTCCGAGACAGTTCCTTCAGGGGTCTCAAGACCAGCTTCCTGTGAAGCCTGATCCTCACTTGTAGGCAGTTGGGAAGGCACAGCCTTAACCCTCCTGTTCTTCTTCTTGGAAGGTGCTTGGTCCATTGTTCCAGGATCCAAGACCTGAGGTTCAGAGAGGCACTTTTTGGCCTGTGACCTGGTCACAGCAAGGACATGTGATGATATCCCTAACATCTCTGCATGAGTCCTGTACTCAACTTCTGACCATAGAGAGTTCTCCAGGTCATTGCCCAACAAACATTCTACTGGGAGATCAGCACTAACCACAACTCTTTTTAGGCCAGTTACCCCTCCCCAGGAAAAGTTAACAAGTGCCACACTATGTGTAGTAGTGACATTGCTGGCATTGGTCACCAGGTAATTATCACCTGGCATGTATTGTCCAGGGTCCACAAAGTTAGGTGTCACCATGGTGACACTGGCACATGTGTCCCTGTAAGCTTGAGCCACTTTGTTATTAATCAAAGGCGTCTGTCTGTATTTGCCCAGGTTACTGGGACTTATGTCAGGGGTCAAATCTATGTCCCCTTCACAAATCAGAACAGCCTGTGTAAGGGTTCTGACTAGGTCAGAATCTCCTTCAGTTCCCAAGGTGATACCCACTACCCCCTTGGTTTGTGGACCATTACTGCTAGCTGTACTAGTGGGTGCAGTTGCCTTAGGGGCTGCAGTGCTGGGGGCTCCACCCTTTTTACACTCACTTGTCCAGTGAGAGGTGTTTTTACAAGTTTTACACCAGGGATTCTTCTGACCTTCTTTCTTCTTCTTCTTGGAAGTTTGGGACCCACCCTCTGTATCATTTTGGGGCCCTGTTGACGTCTTCTGGTCTTTAGCTTTCTGCTCCCCACCCTTCTGGTCTGTTTTCTTCTGGTCACCACCCTGGTTCTGGTTCTGGTTCTTTTACTTAACTCTGGTTCTTACCCATTTATCTGCCCTCTTTCCCAATTCTTGGGGAGAGGTCAAATCTGAGTCAACCAAATGTTGATGCAACTGCAGGTTCTGACAATTATTTAAAATTTGTTCTCTCATCAGCAAATTATACAATCCTTCATAGTCTGTAACCTTGCTTCCCAGCAACCATCCCTCCAGAGCCTTAGTGGCACACTCAACAAATTCAGACCAGTCCTGAGTCTGTGTCTTCTGGGTATCTCTGAACGTTAACCTGTACTGTTCAGTGGTTAAGCCTAACCCATCAATCAGAGCACTCTTCAGGACCAGGTAGTTTCTAGAATCCCCATCACTAACTGTGAGGAGTCTGTCTCGGCCTCTACCTTCAAAGGAGAGCCACAAGATTGCTGCCCACTGCTCCTGAGGGATCTGCTGTACTCTGCAGGCTCTCTCCATTGCAGTGACCCATTTATGGATATCATCCCCAGCTTTGTAGGGGGGCACAATCTTACTCAGGTTTCTGTTATCAAAAGACCTGTCTTTATCCTTGTGGATATTGCTGCCACCAGTGGGTTCTATTACCCCACTCTCCCTAGGCTGTCTTGCTCTAGCAAGTTTCTCTTGGGCCAGGGCAACCTTTAACTCTTGTCTCTGGATCCTCAATTCAGCCTCTCTCATTTTGGCCTCATGTTCCCTTCTCTGAGGGCTAGTCATCTCCCTTCTGGAGTGACCATGAGAGCCTCTAGAAGCATGGGAGTTGTTAGAGTTACCTGAGTGAGTCCTTCTCCTCCTAGGCTTCTGGTTAAGTCCACCTGGGGGTCTGAATGGGTTGTTACCAGATTCAGTCCCAAATAGGCTTAAGTTAGCCTGGTTCAGTCTACTGACCAGCACCTGACTATTTCCGTCATCATCTGACTCACTGCTCCCCCCTCTTCTGTTTCTTCTTCCTCTTCCTCCTCATCTACCTGAGGAGCTCCAGTGATGGGGGCTTCCTCATCTACCAGGATGATAGGGACAGGGGTGTCTACAGTGTCATCCTCGGAAGGATGGCCTCCTTCAATATCCCCTGTGGGGTTTGCCTTAGAGGGCTTTAGAGTCTCAGACTGGTCTAAGAGCTCTCTTAGGTGGTCTGTAGTAGGGGAAGGCCCTGTCTTCAGACCCCTTAAGACACAAAGCTGTCTTAGTTCCTTAAAGGAGAAAATAGCAAATTTGGATGGTGCCCTTGGAGGGTCACTCTCAACAGGGATGTTCCCAGTGGAACCCTCTGCTCCAGACATTGCTCTAGTGTGGGTGGATGTATTGCAATCTACCTACACTGGTGTTTACCTACTAAACCTATCTAGTAGTTGTAGTCAGGGTGTGCTACTCCCTTTGCTCTACAACAACTAAGTTCAGTAGAACCTAAGTATACTAGTCTTGTTTTATATGTACCTAGCAGGTACCTGTATGATCTTTCAAATGATAATCTCAAAGATTGTAATGGTAAAACAACAGCAAGCTCAGATCCCAATCCGCTGCTCACCAATGTGAGAAGTTGGCCTGGTATATAATGCTCACTAATTTTTATTGATCACTTTGTACCATGCCAAGCAACCCTTATGATGATTGGTTGTAATTCAACCTTGTAGACCAGTTATCCTAGTGGTAACGTGGACAAAGCAGTCTTAGGCTAAACTCTGAAAGGCATGTGAAGCCAGCTGTATTACCATACACAACCCCCTTGAATACCAAATGAAAGGACACCACACAGATATATATTGAAAATATATATTGATTTATTAACTATAAAATCCCCTGGACTCTTTATGAGCACAGAAGCACAAGCGTTAAATCACAAGACAGTTTAAAATACACAAAAGTTGCACAATATCGATGAGCCCTAGGGGCCACCTAAACCATATACTAAGAAAGTGGTATAAGAGATACCAATCAGAAAGGGAACAGGCCTAGGGCCTTGGGAATCGCTGGAGCTATTCGAGACTAGCAGTGACTAAGTCGGGAAAGGCCCGCGGGACTCGGGTGCAGTGTTCAAAGTGCACGCACTTTCCAATGTAAAGTCTATGGTGCGTAAAAAGTACAAAGGTAGATAGTTAGGAACCTTCCGAGTGACCTAGAACGCTGAAACTTAAGACACAGGCCCTTGAGATGTGTACCAGTGTAGGAACACCGGCGGAGCTGAGTTACTTCACCCACAGGAAGCGGGTGCACAGGGTCGAAGTAGTGTCGGCTTTCGTCACGCTGGTCGATGGTGCTTGGAGCTGAAGATGCTGCAGGCGGCTCGAGGTGAAGAGTTCCGGTGGATCCAAGGGTGGATCTGAAGATGTGAAGACCTGAAAGCAGAGGGGACAATGTTCAAAGTCACTAGCCAGTGACTACCGTGGAACCAGATTGGAACCAGGCGATGTCGGGTGCAAACAGGCGTTGTCCTGTAGCTTCTCTCTGCAGCCACGTGGACACCAGGGGTCGAGGACGTCCAGGAGTCGGTCACGAGCTGTCCCACGCAGGCTTCTCGCTGTTGGCGGTGTCGGCGACCTGATCGGAGCAAACAGGCCTTGGCTAATGCAAGCCACGCAGGAATCGAAAGATGCTTAACACTCGGACCAGCAAGATCAGAGCGAGTGCTCCTTTTCACAGGAGCTTGGGTGAGTCTGGTGCAACCAGACCCGCTGTGTAGTTCGTCGGTTTCGTCGCCAAGATGGCCGCTGACCACGTGGCTAGTGGCCGGGATGGCGCGTCGAGTGGCACAATGCAAAAGGGCCCCACGCAGATCATGGAGATGCTGGAGGGCTCTTCTTCGGTGCAAGGGCTGCTCGGTGGTGGGGGTTCTCAGTCCCCAAAGCACAACGCCGAGGATGCCTCAGATGCTGCGCAGTCAGCTTTTCAAGTGTCTTCCAAGAGGTCCGGTCCCACGTCACTCGGTGCCTCCACGGGTCCCTTCTTTGCAGGGACTGTGGATCAGGCTCTGAGAGGTCTGGGAGTCTGGTTCTTGTCGGGCTCTGGGCTCCGGCGGGAGGCGGCGGCAAAGCAGACGTCGAGTTGCTGGTTGGTGCCTGTATTCACAGGGTGGCCACTCCTAGGCCACAAGGGAGATTCTCTTCAGTCTTCTGTGCAGCAGAATGTCGAAGTCCAGTCTTCTTCTTGTTTAAAGTTGATTTCAGGATGATCTGCTGTGCAATGGCACTGCTCCCACTCTTATTCCCAATCTGAGGGGTGGATCACCTACTAGGTCCCTCCTCTGGGAGGAACCAGGAAGGGGGGCGGTTACACCCTCTTTCCTTTGTCCAGCTCCTCGCCAGGCCTGGGTCTGGAAAGTCCCAGGACCGGTTTGGACTGGCTTATGCACGGGGACACCTTGTGTAACCCGGGCATGTCTGATTCTATTCAGCCCTGTCCTACCCAATACACAAAACCCTGTCTGGGGTGGTGCTCTCACCTCCCAAGGCAGGAAACCCTTTGTCCAGGTCACCATCTGCCGAGTTTCGGTCAGCAGCAGGAGGCCAGACTCGTGTCTGTGGTGGCAGCATCCATTTTGTGATGCTGAGGCTCTGGTTAACTTTAACCGGGGTTAAGGCTACACACATGTCGTGTCCCTCTATAAGGGTGGAATGCTATCCCCGTCGACAGAACTGTCGAGGGGATAGTATTCCAATTCGTATGACACCTTACTCGACATGTTTTGATAAAGCCAAACCAAAGATAGCATTTAACCGCGAGGATTATAATGCACTTAAGAGTATATGGTATGGCAATATCCTGGAACAGCTTAGGGAGTGGTTCCCGACAGCTGCAGACAGGCTCAGCTCATGCTAGAGCACCATCTCACATATTTCCAAGCACTCTGCCTCCAGGATTGATGAGCCCTTCCATAGGAGTGGCTGATAGGAACATATGTGTCCAGTTTAGGGTTAGGCACAGGCATACTGTACCTAAGTAAGAGGTGATTACACCAACTTACCCCAGCTGAGTGGTCAGCCAGTTGTGTCAAATATGGAGGCCAGGCCAGGGGTGGCACAATACATGCTGCAGCCCCTGGTAGGCCTTGGAAACACCTATGCCCTGGGTACCTAGGGTACACTGTTACAGGGGCCAATAAGGTGAACCAGTTCCAATTCGTAATGCACCTAAAGTGCATTGGCAGTAATTTAGAGAGAGAACAGCAGGCTGTGGGTCTGATTAGCAGGCTCACAGCCACATTAAGTCAGAAGCCAGTGAAGCAAAAAGCAAAAATTTGGGGTGACCATAGGATAGCAGACCCTACTCTCCTACATGGGGTTCCCGGACATGCACCTGTATTATAAGGCTGCACAGTTGAGGGTACTGGTGGAATGGTCCCAGCAGCTCTCATAGAAACACTGGCTACATATGGATCGGAGTGTGGCCGGAAGATCCATTCGGGATGCCTAAGGCTGACCAACCCAGGAATGCGTATATCAGCACTCCCACCAGCATGGTCCTAAAAGTCTGGGACACGGTCAGTGGCGATGACCGCTGGCCCACTTTCCCGTCCCCGTTTACGCCTATTCACTTTAACCCGGCTTTTCCTCCGGCTCTGAGTGAGGGACCTTTTGGACTATGGAGAGAGGGAGGATGTAGAGCCCTCACGGACTTGTTCCACGGTGCGACGCCTCTCACCTTTCAAAATTGTATGCGAGATTATGGTGTTCCACCCACTGAACGCTTCCGCCACATTCAGCTCCTGCATTGGGCAACATCGGCGGGAGTGGTGGATGCCGCCACAAGACCATTGTCGACATTTGAGGCCTTTATCCTTCGCACGTCCACTATGAAGGGGACTATCTCCTTCCTATATGGGTTGCTGTTAGACACCGTGGTATCCCCCCGCCCTCGCTACATGGAACATTGGGAGGCCCTCCTAGGTAGGGACATCTCTGACTGCGAATGGAAAAGCCTCTGGAGGGACGTGGCGGCGCATAATCACTCGATAGACCTTAGAGAAGCTCACTTGAAGCTTATGTTCGACTGATACCTCTATCCATCCAAGTTGCATTGGATATTCCCAACCACCTCGGACAGGGGCTGAAGGGGTTGCGGTATGCTGGGAGACTTCCGCCATATCTGGTGGGATTGCCCTACCATCCGGCCATTCTGGTCTGAGATTTTATCCCACATCAAGGATGTAGTGGGCTATCCGATTCCGGAGTCGATGGATTATGTTCTGTTGGGGCTTCGGGATCCGATGTTGGAACACCAGACTAGGGCCGACAAACGTATTATATGGCTGTGCTTGGGAGCGGCCAAGTTAACCCTAGCGGCAGCCTGGAAGAAACTGACTGCCCCGGCTGTTTCACTGTGGCACGCGAGGCTATGGTGACTGCTGAGCATGGAGAGAATGTCAGATATATTTTGGGTGATTTTAAAAATTTTGTGTTCCGCTGGGGTCCTCTGGTCCGATTTTTGTCTCGAGGTCTCCCGTCTGCGGGTTGTCCCTCCGCACTTCGTGCTCTTCACCTCTTCCAAATTTAACCACCTGATCTGTATGAAAGTCTGATATGAATGAGTGAATGGTCGCCACCACCGGGGAAGGGGGTGGGGGGAGGGGGGAAATGGAGGGAGTGGGGGGGTTGTGGATGGGGTTGTTGGTTCTTCTTTGTTGCGACACTACTTAGCTTATGGAGACGGACTATGTTGACTTCTTATGCAGCTGTGTCCCCCGGTTGGGGTTGTCACCTTTCATGGCAAGCTTATGGACCATTCGCGAAGGGGTTTGAGCCCAATTCTTCTGCTGCATCTGGCGAACAGTGACTCTTAAACTTGCATTTAACGTTCATATATGCTGTCTCCCCTTGCCTCTTTTGTGAAAGCGTTCTCCAGCTCCCCCTGTGTGGGGTTATTTGGTGGCTTGTCGCCTGTACTTTTTCCTTTTCTCCTTCTTCTTTCTTCTTGTTTTTTCTCCTTCCTACATTCCTGCTAAAGAAAAAATAAACAAAAATTTTATAAAAAAAAAAAAAGACCGGATCGCCCTTTCCCAGCAACACTCTGCAAACGCGCCCTGTGGCGTCTTTTAAGTTGGGGAATTAATTCCCCTTCAATATTGGGGGTCCCTGGGTGCCAACTAGCCCAGCATGTACCTCCAGTCTGCGCCACAGGGCTGCGTTGCAGAGAGGTGGTCCAGGCCACGCTCCTTTTTACACCTCTCTGCAATGCAGCACTGTGGCGCTTATTTGAGGTACCTGGTGGGCTAGTTAGACCCCAGGGACCCTCAGTATTCAAGGGGATTTTATCCCCCAACCTAAAATACGCCACGGGTGCATTTGCACAGTGGTGAAGGGAGGGGTCGGGGCCCGAGGTGACATATGTGCAAACATGCCCTGTGGCACGTTTTAAGTTGGGGAATTAATTCCCCTTCAATCCTGAGGGCCCCTGGGGGCAACTAGGCCACCAGGCACCTCCATTAAGCGCGATAGCCTGCGTTGCAGAGAAGTGGTCCACGCCACGCCCCATTTTACACCTCTCAGCAAAGCAGTTCTGTAGCGCTTACTGGAGGTACCTAGTGGGCTAGTTGGACCCCAGGGACCCTCAGGATTCAAGGGACATAATCCCCCAACTTAAAACGCGCCACGGGGCGCGTTCGCACAGTGGTAACGGGAGGGGGCGGACCTGAGGTGACATGTGTGCAAACACGCCGTGAGGTGCGTTTTAAGTTGGGAAAAATTATTCCTCTTCAATCCTGAGGGTCCCTGAGGGCCAACAACCCCACCAGGTACCTCAAGTAAGCGCCACTGCAATGCGTTGCAGCGAGGTGGGCCAGGTTGCGTCCCTTTTACACCTCTCTGCAACGCAGCTCTGTGGCGCTTACTGGAGGTACCTGGTGGAATAGTTGGACCCCCGGGACCCTCAGGATTCAAGGGGACTCAATCCCCCAACTTTTAACTCGTCAGGGGGCGCTTTTGCAGAGTGGTGGAGCAAGGTGGCATGTCCTTTGTCTATCTCTCACCAATCCCACTGTGTGGGGCTTACTGGAGGTAAAAGGTAGGCTAGTTGGCCCCTAAAGGAGCCCCAGCAGGGAAGGGGCCAGAGAGCGAGTTTGTCGAGTGGTGGGCGTGGCCTGGTACGAGTACTTACCAGTGCTGCTGTGTGGGACTAACTGGAGGTAATAGTTTGGGAAGTTGGCCCCAAGGATGTCCTTTGAGGCCCAACTACCCATATTGTTACCTCCAGTAAGTACCACACAGTGGGATTGTTAAGATGTCTTCGGAGGCCAGGGCCCCCTTTCTCTACCACTCTGCAAACGTGCCTCATGGCAGACTACGGGATGGGGGATGAAGTCAAATTTAGTCCTTGGGGAGTTTGGGGGTCAAGAATCCTCCTGGTACCTCCTGTAAGTCCTACGCAGCGGAATTCCTGAGCGTTGGTTGGACGCCCAGCACCCTTTCTCCACCACTCTGCAAACGCGACTACTAGTTAAAGTAGCATATTTCTGTACCTCTGATTTAGAGGTAGTTTTAATCCTCCTGCCCTATTATGTGCTAGGGCCTTACAGAGGAGGTCATGCTAATCACAGGGGGGCCCCAACGCATAGTGTTTGTAGGTGTTTTCACTGTATTCTAAGTGTCTTTTTAGCATAGCACTGGCTCTAGACCAAGTTAGTCAGAGTCAATTACCACCAGTACCTGTCTGAAAAAGTTGTGGACACAGGATGATTTTGCAACAAGGCCTCTTTCTGCTCCTCTGTTGGTTCTTTATGCACATGTCTTGCTTTTTCCTGCACTTTTCTTCGTCTTTGTGGACTTTTGTTGCTTCTTTCTGCATTTCTTTTGCTTCTTTCTGTGCATTTTTTCTTCTTTCTTCACATGTCTGTAGGCATAGTTAGAAACTAGCATTTAAAAATCCTTTGAAGTTCACTTAAAAAACTCATAGGTTTCAGGTATATTATAGTTAGAAATTAGCATTTAAAAAAACCTTAGAAATTCACTGAAAAAACCATAGGTTTCAGGCATGTTATAGTTAAAAATTAGCATTTAAAAAAACTTAGAAATTCACACAAAAAAACATAGGTTTCAGGATTGTTTCAGGGTTGTTATAGTTAGTTGGACGTTTCACTCGTACAAAACCAATAAAATTTGCAGTTATAACTCGCGCGCCCGCATTGCACTGCTGATGACGTCACATTTTACATCACTCATGACATGGTCAGTGACATCACTGATGACATCATCCTTGAGATAGAGTGGCAGACCCCCTCTCAACCCAATATAACCTTTGATACACACACTAAAAAATACAAAGTAACAATTTCAAAACAATGGACATACCAATACCAGTTAGACATCGTCATTCAGTAATTCCAAGATCTACACACACATCCACTCATTCACCAACAGTCCTATACAGTCCCTAATACATGCAATCACTCATCATATGTACTCATACACATATACATACTGTTACACGCCACCACTCGTCCATAGTTACTCACACACATAGTCACACATGCAAACAAAGTATCAAACATCTATTTACTTGCATATACAGTTATACACACTCACAACCACACTTACTTCTACAGAAACTTACACATACTTACTCTCTCAAACAATCACTTATAGGAACACATACTTATTTATACAGGAACTCTTCCAATCTCTCACTATCACATACACTCACTTATGTACACCAATACTCACATATACTAGTTTAAAACATATATAGTTATCATCAAGACACTTTTGAGACAGTCATTCACTCACCAGCACACCCATACACACACTCATCCACCCATACAATCCTGCAAACGTGCTGTCTTCAACACATACAAACAGTGAGTCACTCATTCATGCATCTATGCACTAAGTAATACCCCCCACTGAACCATACAGACACTCATACTGATACTCAAAATACCAACTAATAACCCATATAGACACTTATATAGCTACTCACCAACCCATGCAGCCACTTATACACAAAGTGAGTGACTGATACAGATATTTATATATTTAAACATTATTCACTAACCAATGTATTCATTTAGATACACTTATTCACAGTTATACAATAATTTTTACACAAACAAAGTCATCCATTAGACACTTATATACCCATTAATTATTCCATCGACCTTGAGATATACATATATAAAACATATTTAATATTCAGAAAAACACACATTCACTGGATGTGATGTCCATGTAATGAGTGATGTAATGTGTGACGTCATCAGCAGTGCATTGCGGGCACGCGAGTTATAGTTAGCTGAACTAACTATAATGGCAAATTTCATTGGTTTTGTGGTTTTTGTAACTATAACAACTCTGAAACCTATGTTTTTTGTGAATTTCTAAGGTTTTTTAAATGCTAATTTCTAAGTATAACTTGCCTGAAACCTATGGTTTTTTCAGTGAAGATATATATATATATCCAAGTGATTCCTCAAACCTCCACGCAGCGTGGCGAAATAAGAAGACGGACCCCACGGCTTCAGGCAAGATGTTATTTTATTTTTTGGAACCTTTCAAGCGACACGTTTCGAGTACCAAGTACTCTTGATCACACCACACACCGTATATATATATATATATATATATATATATATATATATATATATATATATATATATATATATATATATATATATATATATATATGTATATATATATATATATTTATATGATTTTTGATTATAGCACAAAGTTGTAAAAACAAAATACATGTGCTTGGGCGCTGGCCTTCTGCAACTCCTGTTTTGTCAAGACTGTGCAGCGGGGGTTGGTCACACACAGTATGTAGGTTGCAGAGCCTGCAGCCTCTCCTTCCCTGCTGTGTATTGCCAGCGGCCATACACAGCTGAAGTTGTCTGCCCATGGAGGTTAAGCAAATATCTTGGTTGAATGCCAGGCCTTGTAGCCATCCCCTGCCAAAGGCCGTGCACTTTTTCAATTGGGTACAGGGCCTCAATTGGACCTGAAGCCAACCCCTGCCGTGCACTGCCTCTGACCTTGCGCAACAGTGGAAGTATTCATCGAAATTTGATGTAGTGTAGCAATAAAAAACTGAAATAAACATAAAAACTGTTAAAGTGAAGTTAAAGAAAGGTTATGCTTAGATTTAGTCATAATATGAGCATTGCTTTCTAGTCGGAGGGATGATGGCGTCCGACTGACATCTTCGTGGAGATGCTCCACTGAGTATCCCCCGAAAGAAAATTTTTCAATGTGCCTTTGGATACCTTTTGGAGGGAATTGCTAAATCATAAAATATGCACCAAACTCAAAAGAAAAAGAATGAGGCAGAAAAAAGTCTACCGGGAGCTGGCAAGAGATTTTTTCACAACGGCTCGTACTCCCGTTTCTCCCCTGCCGCGAGGGCGTCAACTCGGCTCGGGCTTCACTGATTCACCTTGACCTGCATGAATTCTTCCCGGCACGACAGGACTGCAGGAGAGTAATTGGGAGTCAGTGTGCATACCTTGCTGAACGGAAAGGTAATTGGTTTTAACAATATGTCGTCTATGTTTATGACGCTATTTTGATTGGCTCCTGGCAATTTAAAAAGAGCACGCCCGCCTTGCAATGATTGTCATGTGATCAAGGTGCTGTTTGCACCGAAACGCGTCATGGCGGAGTGGTGATGAGGATTGAATTGGAATAAACTTACCACAACCACAGAAATCGGGTTTGCTTCGTCTATTTTGCTGCTGCATGCTGTGGCCACGGACGTTCTATGCCGAAACTATAATCCAGGATTGCTTCTCTGGATATGGCAAACCCCTCCACGTTTGGGCTAAGAGGATTGAGGCTGTGATTCCTGCATAGGAGTTTTGTTTGGACCACTCTGTTTGGAGTAACCTCTACGCCCCGGGAGAGCAAGCAGTTCCGGAGTCAACTCGAGGAAGGAAGTCAGAAGTGGTTCCGGTCTGAAGCGGACGCCTACTGGAGTTGTCCGGTGGGTTGCTGCTGGAGAACTGGGCGGGAGGTGCACTGGCGAGTACTTGAGACGAGGACGGGGAGTTTGAGAAAGTCCCGAGTGGAGTGTGGAGAATCCCGTTCACTGCGTCAATTGCAGGTAAAGACGAACATTGTATTACGCATATCGGGAGAACTATAATAATTAAACTCACACCATGTCCGCCGACACGTTGCAAGGACGGTCTGAGGCGGCCAAAACTATGTTCTGTGACTCTCCGGCTGGAGAGGTAACTGCATCGCTGACATCAAGTTTACCACAAGAGGGCGCTAGTGATGCACGAGAGCTGTTCAAAGCCCTAGAAAAGGCATCGAAGGCTGAACAGTCAAAGTGGTGGGAGCACACTTCTCTCACCGGGTATCTGGAGGTGGGTAGAGTCCCACGTGGGTTAAGGATCTTTCTGGCACCCTCCTACGATAACCCTGACCCCAAAATGCTCGTAGACTGGGCTGAGTGTAATCTTGAATCTTCTAGAAAACTGATGACTATATTAATTCAGTATGCTGAAAGTGATAGGGTGAAGTTATTGGCTGAAATGGATAGACTCAATGGAGAGATAGATAAACTGCCAAGTTCCCCTTCAATCACAAAATACAGAGAAGACATGCAAGTGAGACTTAAGCGAGAGGAGGACATAATCAAACGTCGAAAAGCCTATAAATTTCAAAGAGACAGGTTAGATTATGAACACGGACAGATTTTCACTTTCGCAAAGAAATATGACAACATCAAGAAAGCACAGCCGAATAATGCAAGTGCACCCTCACAAGCCAGCACGTCAAGGCCAGACAGGTCTGTAAGTCTTTCCTCTGTTGAAGCAGCTTCAAGCATTGAAAGTGAATCTGATAACGAGCAAAATAGAATCCAGCGGGTGGGGTTTCGCAAATTTACTCCAGCTCAAGAACTGGAGGTGGTTGTGCAACAGGACAGAAAGCAGACCCTACGCTCTGGTGCGCAAAATGCTGTAAGAGGCAAAACACAAACAGCAAACGCGCAGCCAGGAGAAAGCAAAACAGATGCAAACGCGCAAAAGAAACCGCAAAGAAAGCAACCAAAGCGCAACCAATGGAGTCGGCGCTAGATTCTTCCACCTCCATTTCAAAGTCTGGGAACAGTGATAATACAACTGAATCTCAAACAGTTATCAACCTCACGGATATAAACCTAACCACTAAGGAAGTGGAAACATTATCTCTGGGTTTATCCTATTGCGCAAGAACTAATTTTGACTATGCAGACACAAGAATAGAATTGTTCAAATATGTCCGCAAACTAAAGTTGCGCAAATACAATATGGGGCGTAAACCGGTGACTTTGTCCACACCAGCTGATATGAGTGCACAATCAAACTTGATGTTGGATGCAAGTCCTTTAACTACAATATGTGATATGCTAATGGTATCTACAGAGTCACAGTCTGACCCGGGCCCGGATCAGCAACAACTACTTACTACTACTACCACATTCAAGCCAAAATCGAAATTTTGCCCATTAATGATTAAAGACAATTTAGATCAATTTCAAGACAAAGTGGCACAAGAAATAAGGCAACTGTATCTTAAACGTAACGAGAATGAGAATAAATCCAAGTATCAAGACTTTGCTTATCACCAATGTGTAAAGAAATTGAAAAGTAACACAAAGGTGGTAATAAGACAATCCGATAAGGGCGGTAATGTCGTCTTGTGGCCCCTACAAATGTATTTAGAAGAGGCGATGGGCCAATTGAATGACCGCACCTGTTATCGGAGGGCAGACTCCAATGAAGTCTTGATATCAAAAAACTTGACATACTCTAAACTTATGGCATGGAGGAGTGCTGGAGTAATTACGATGGATGAATTTAAATACATGAAAAAGGATAATCCAACCACGCCTGTCATATATTTCATCCCTAAGATACATAAAAACAACACTGTGCCACCAGGGCGACCAATTATTTCAGCATGCAATGGTATACTGGAAAATATAAGTAAATATGTGGACTATTTTCTCCAAAATTTTGTCAAATCTTTACCATCTTATGTACTGGACACCAGTGATTTTCTTAGAAAGGTGTATGATGTGCAATGGAAACCAAGTTACCTGTTGATAGCATTAGACGTGTCTGCATTATACACCAGCATACACCACAGGGATGGCCTAAGAGCTGTGCAGCATTATTTGAGTACCAGGCCAGATCATTGCACAACACACACACGTATGATCATGGATATGATCAATTTGTGTTTAGAAAATAACTTTTTTCTATTTGGTAAGCAATATTTCCAACAGACCAGAGGAGTAGCGATGGGGGCCTGCTTCTCTCCCAGTTATGCCTGTTTGCATATGGGGTACTGGGAGGAGCAGGTCCTAAGGGTAAACTACTCGGAAATTATGGCTACCAATGTTATTTCCTGGCTAAGGTACATTGATGACCTTTTTGTAATTTGGGATGGAAGCTTACAAGAAGCTCAGGGGTTCATTGACAGTTTAAATGTAAACAACATGAATCTCCAATTCACTAGCCAAATCAGTGACAGTTCTATCAGCTTTCTTGATGTGGAGATCAGTGTAAATGGAGGAAAACTAGAAACCAAGATGTATAGAAAAGAAACGGCAGGCAATAGTATCCTCCATTCCAATAGTCACCACCCTGTCCATTTGATCAACAGTATACCTTATGGCGAGATGCTTCGCATAAGGCGGATTTGTAGTACAGAACTAAGTTGCTTAAGCGCACAGCAGGCATGTGCGGCCAGATTTAAAGAAAGAGGGTATAGCGACAAAATCATAATGAGGGCTAAGAATCGTGCTAATTTACAGCCTAGAGCCACATTACTCAACATCCGTGTAAATGACCCTAATATAACGTCTGTGACCAGCTCTACTGCTGTACATACAACTAAACAGCAGGACGACAATACAACTAGACTGATTCTAACTTACAGTAACCAGCACCGAACCATTAGAAACATTGTCAAGCGTAACTGGTCTCTAATTACGAGTGACCCAGTTATAGGTGATCAATTTAAGGGGGCTCCCTTGATTGCCTATAAACGTGCTAGATCTATGGGCAGTCTTCTAGTTTCAAGCAGTCCAGAAATCCGCGCAGTGACTCCTTGGATGGACAAGAGCAAAGGGTTCTTGCGCTGTCCTACTTGCAAGGCTTGCAAGAACGGAGTCAGCAAGAAGGAATACACTACACCCTTTAACCTAATACCAACTACCATCAGGTACAAACTGAATTGTCGCACTGAATACGCTGTGTATGTGTTGGAGTGCCCCTGTGGCCTACGATATGTGGGGAGTACAAGGCCACAAGTATTCAAACGGATACTCCAACACCTTAGAGCTATCACCAATGGTGACGCAGCGTACCCAGTAGCTAGACATTTTGAGTCTGTGCACAATAAGAAGGCTGCAGATCTACGCTATTTTGTGATAGACACAGTCCCTCCCCAGAGGAGAGGTGGGGACCGAGATCTATTACTGCGCAGATTAGAAACACGTCATATCATTCTACTCGACACAAAGAGCCCTAATGGTCTTAATGCAGGGGAAGACTGCCATACTTACCTGTAAATAGAATCTGTATCTAGTTTATTTCAGCATACCACGATTTTAAATGAACAGTAGCTGCCTCAGACCATATATCACATTTTAACTGCACTTTTTTTTCATATATTTTCACGGGGTAGCACAATTGCCATGGAGTTGAGAACAAATTAAATACAACCAATGCATTGTATACGTGAGTAGGCAAATATGTGTACATAACAGGATTAGTACATGCACTATGCAATAATGTAATTTTTTCCTGCATCATGCTTTTCTCTGAGGTAGTATAGAACTCTTTAAAAGATATGGTATTTAATTTGTAAGCGGATTGGTTAGATATATTGATTTATTTTAACCGTCTTCTACCTATAAGAGAAATTTTCAATTATGTGCAAATATGTGTGTATATATATGAATTTTGTAATTTTTAGCAAAGTATATTTATGTGTATCTATTTATTCAGTGGATTTTATATATATATTTTTATATTTATATTTAAATTCAATTTTGCACAGCATGATTTTGCACATTACTCAGTAATTTTACCAATTGTATTTTATTGGGTAATAATATGAGTTTCTGCCGCACTCATGTGTACATATACAGCGAATGCATTTATGCAGTAATTGGTTTTAACAATATGTCGTCTATGTTTATGACGCTATTTTGATTGGCTCCTGGCAATTTAAAAAGAGCACGCCCGCCTTGCAATGATTGTCATGTGATCAAGGTGCTGTTTGCACCGAAACGCGTCATGGCGGAGTGGTGATGAGGATTGAATTGGAATAAACTTACCACAACCACAGAAATCGGGTTTGCTTCGTCTATTTTGCTGCTGCATGCTGTGGCCACGGACGTTCTATGCCGAAAATATATATATATATATATATATATATATATATATATATATGTATATATATATATATATTTATATGATTTTTGATTATAGCACAAAGTTGTAAAAACAAAATACATGTGCTTGGGCGCTGGCCTTCTGCAACTCCTGTTTTGTCAAGACTGTGCAGCGGGGGTTGGTCACACACAGTATGTAGGTTGCAGAGCCTGCAGCCTCTCCTTCCCTGCTGTGTATTGCCAGCGGCCATACACAGCTGAAGTTGTCTGCCCATGGAGGTTAAGCAAATATCTTGGTTGAATGCCAGGCCTTGTAGCCATCCCCTGCCAAAGGCCGTGCACTTTTTCAATTGGGTACAGGGCCTCAATTGGACCTGAAGCCAACCCCTGCCGTGCACTGCCTCTGACCTTGCGCAACAGTGGAAGTATTCATCGAAATTTGATGTAGTGTAGCAATAAAAAACTGAAATAAACATAAAAACTGTTAAAGTGAAGTTAAAGAAAGGTTATGCTTAGATTTAGTCATAATATGAGCATTGCTTTCTAGTCGGAGGGATGATGGCGTCCGACTGACATCTTCGTGGAGATGCTCCACTGAGTATCCCCCGAAAGAAAATTTTTCAATGTGCCTTTGGATACCTTTTGGAGGGAATTGCTAAATCATAAAATATGCACCAAACTCAAAAGAAAAAGAATGAGGCAGAAAAAAGTCTACCGGGAGCTGGCAAGAGATTTTTTCACAACGGCTCGTACTCCCGTTTCTCCCCTGCCGCGAGGGCGTCAACTCGGCTCGGGCTTCACTGATTCACCTTGACCTGCATGAATTCTTCCCGGCACGACAGGACTGCAGGAGAGTAATTGGGAGTCAGTGTGCATACCTTGCTGAACGGAAAGGTATCCAGCTTAAGCAGCGTTGCAACCGCTACCGAGACTGTGTAAAGATCGGCACAACTCCAGTGATACTCTGTATCTGCAATCCCATCTACATCTACATCTTCCAAGTAAGAATGACCGGCAAAGGGGCAAGAGCAGTGAAGGCGAAGAGCGTGCTAGTATCCTCTCAGTCTAGCACAATGCTGGCAATTACCCGACAAAAAAAGCTGGATATTTTAGGCACTAAAAGCAAAGGTGGGGGAGAAACAAGGGAAAGCTTTGACAAGAATTCACTGGAAAAATACACTGTGATTAAGGATACTGTTAAAAAAGGCACCGCCCGATCACATAAAGAAGCTGATGTCTCTCAACCCTTAATCACCAGCAGTTTCAGTGCAGCAAGAGGGGCGGAACACAATCCGCCAGCAGTAAGTCCTCGGAAGGCAAGCTGGCGAGTCAAATTGTAGTAGGAAGGACTGGCTACACTTCACCTGCAGCACTGGTTGCATTACAAATTCCAGACACTCTCTCTCCTGCTGACATAGTAAACACCCCAGTACCTGCGATTCTGGTGATATAAGGCAGCCTAGGGGATAATACTACTAGCTGCGGTAATAACTTCAGTACTTTGAGTAGCAATACAATTACTGTTAAAGCTATCGCAGACTTGGCTAGCCCCCTAACAACATCTTCAGCTGGTAAGTGTACCGCCTGACTACATACCAAAAGCACCTGATAACTAGGACAAGTTTTATTCTCTGACAGATGAGTCGGAGATGTCAGACATAAGTATTTCCTTGTCGAGTGGTAAGTAAGGAAGTAAATGGTATAGCTGCCCCTACACGGACACTCAGAAAGTAAACCGGGTACTAAAAAGCTGCTTGAGAAAGAAAATAGACATAAATTTTTTAAAAATTGCGACATTTCTGACAAAGAAGGTGCAAGGGATCTGAAATGGGATTACAATGACACCCTTCTTGCGATATTCTCCAACTCCATTGCAGCCTCTGGGGGCAACCAAACAATTACTGGCAGCGGCAAAGGGGAGATCACGGAGGCTCAAGAAATTAACTTGCTTGTCAGATATTCTGCAATCCATTAAAAGCTTCCAGGAGGAAGTCAAGGCAGATAGCTGTAGATCCCGCCTGGCTGCCAAAAAGCTGCAGGGGGCAGTCAGGAAGGTCGGCAAAACCTGTGCTGAAATTGGTGATCGAATGGCCTCGGTGGAGGAAAGGACTGAACAACTAGAAAAAGACGTTCCCACGTTGAAAACACTGCATGATGAGCACGAGGGGGTGGTTAAAGATCTTATGTGGAAGATGGAGGAGCAGGAAAACCGGCGGAGGCGTAACAATCTCCGCTTCCTAGGAATTCCAGAAGGGGTTGAGAAAGATGACCCCAGGAAATTCATGATCGTGCCGCTCAAAGGGGCTTTTCCAGAGTTACAATCATGGGACTTGGACAAAGAAATACACTGAGCCCACAGATTCCCTCTGTTTCCCGGTAAACGCTCCACGGCACCGCAACATCCTCGTGCTATGCTTTTGTTCTTTGGTAATTTTCGACTCCGCCAAACTCTTTTCGACTTGGCCAGACCCACAAATAAACGGACCTGTGAATGCCTTCTTCACCAGACCTGATTACGCACATGCCACAGTAGAACGCAGCTGGAGACACAGCTTTTTTTTTTTTTTTTTTTTTAAATTTTTGAAGACCTTTATTGTGCATGTTGCAGAAAAACAAATACGGGCCTACAACCATCCGGCCGGCCACGACATATATGAGCACAGGTGGCAACAGTACGGTCTACCGACGGCATCATGTGATACAACAACAATTAATAACAGTTACACTGAAAAGGACGTGCCGCCAGGTAGAAGGATCAGTGAGGTCGAGTTTTAAAGTTTTTGGTGAAATAAAACAATAAAGGAGTGGTGTAAAGAATATCCGAGTCCGTACATTGAGTCCACATGAATAGGCAACAATAGAATGACATCAATTACGTAAAGCTCTTCGACAAGGCGACAGAACAATAGGTAAAACAAAGCGGACAGCAGTAATCAAACTCGTGTCGCGCCCAGTGCCACCCACTCCCAACCATCCTCTGTCACAGACCCAGAAAAGAAATTAGTACAAGAAAGCGCAGGAAAAGAAGAGAAAAGGCCCATAGAAACTAAATATATAAACTAAAATCTACCCCCCCACCCTGCACCAACGCGGAGGCTACGGCCTACCCCCCCCGACAATGTGCCTGTCGCCCCATAAAGAACCCGAAATATAGTTCAAGCAAGGAAAGAAGAGAGAAAGGAAGAAAATAAGAAAAACATTACCATGAAATATAGAGAGCGAGAAAAGGCCACCCTAATCTACAACCCTCAAAAAAACCCCTACAAGTGGAGCGGGAGGAGGAGCCAAACGAGCCATTCCCAGTATTCCTGTCAGCGACAAAGTCCCCATACAATTCACAGTCATTGAAAACCAATTATTAATACAAAAGCAGCTAGGGAAAAACATTAAAACTTGCGCGACTTAAGCAAGTTTTTACGACTTCCAGTCCCGGTCCCACCCGCCCAGCAATCGGCAGTACAAGGAGAACCTAGCCCTGACCCGACCTCGGACAGACCCAGGAAAGAAGCACAGGAAGAAGGCCCGCCCCCACCAGGACAAAGAACCAACATGGCCGCCCATCAATGGAAAGTAACCCCATAACACAAAATGGCCAGTGAACGTCACCAATAGATACTGTCTTCGTCGCAATCAAGTTCCATGGTCCATCGGGAAAACACAGGGCCTCCGGGGCACAGGGCAAAGGCAACAGTGGCAAGACCCGGGCGTGAGGCCGTAACACTGTTGCAGGCGGCATATCAACCAGTCCCGGAGACAAAGGATACAAAGTAACACAGGCAAATGTACTGGTCGGCCCATGGCAGGCGTCCATAGAGGCAGAGACAGTCACAACTGCACCGTTAGAAATGAAGGGCCTTGCATCCCTCGTCGGTTCGGTTGAAGATGAAGCCAGATTGGGCTTGCCCTCCACATTACGATCGCCGCGTAGATCGGATGTCATTGCGTCGAGACATTCACCCAGTGCTCTAAAGCCCGCATACATGTCCAAACGGAGGCTAGACAGGGCGGCCAGGATATCCCTGTAGGAGAGCGGTGGTTGGGGCTCCTCACATTCGTGTTCCCGGAGGGGAACGAGCATATCGGCTTTCAGCGCTCGTCGGGCGACACAACCCGTAGACAGGGGTATACGCACCCCCTCAGTCTCCGAGGCAATCAATCCCATCCCGAAGTGCGAGGCACAGAGCAAGCCACAAAACGAGTGTACCACAACACAGGGCTCCAAGCCCGTAGAGCCAATGAAGGTCAGGCTGTCGAGACTGGGGGCTGTAGTACCACTAGCCGTCACCCCGGGACAGGATAGCAAGCATCCGCCGTTGCACCAAAATGGCCGTGTCCCCTTTATCTTCCGCTGCCAGTCCCAGACAAAGGCGCGTTACTTACGAGGCATCTTGAGGGGCAGGTAATCCACAGAGCTCCGAGCGCGGCAGTCCACTGCAGGCAGCTCAGTCAGGGGCTCAATCCGGGGAGAGACGGCCACTCTCTCAGAGTCAGCGAGTCGCGGGCAAAACGGCCGCTCCACAGCCTACTCGGCTCGGGGACGGCCAGTGGCGTGGTTCTGGGGTCAGGGCTTGACTGCGGCTATCGCGTATCTCCGGCTGCCGGGCGAGCTGGGAGGCCCGGGAAGGATGAATAAAGTCAGCACAGCAGGGCGCATCGTCCGCCGTCGGAGAAATCAGGATATGAAGCAGGACAGCAGTGCGGAGGACAGGGAGCCGCCGGAGCCGGGAGCCTACACGTCTTCACCAGTCGCCATCTTGGCTCCTCCCTTCGAGACACAGCTTTTTGAACCATTTCAGAAACAAGGAGCCGAGGTGTACTTACAAAACCTGGCCAGGTTGAAAATTGTATATAAAGGGGTCAGACGTAGCTTTGTTTCAGAAATTCAAGCCAAAAAGTACCTAGAGGAAGTTTCGGGGCATAAGTAATGTGTACAAAATGCATAATGAGGGTAACCCCTTTGCAACTTGATACTCAGGTAGATGCAACGTGTCGGGTATATGGGTTTGTACTAATGTTTAGGAGTTCTTTTCATGTGTGGGCCTTTTTTTCATCTTTTTTTCTGATGATTATTATGGTACATTTTTTGTTTTTGGTGTAAACTTCTACAGAAGGTTATATCTCTAGAGGGGGAGGCTCATCCGGCTCGCGGGGCTCCTCGCGCCGGATGTCAAATTCCTGGCCTGGCCAGGTAACCTCCAAAGGTGGTGGAGGGTGGACAGGTTGATCAAAAGTGCAAAAAACTTAATAGACACAACTGGTATGATGGTAATACTAGGACACAGTACATTAAAAAATGTGGACATATATATGGAGCATACAATGTAATGAGATGGTATTGTTAAGAGTTTTATCAATGAATATTTGTGGCTTAAATGCTAATAAAAAAAGCAAACTGTAGCGGTAGGATTACAGGCATGGGGCACAAGTTTTGTCTGTCTACAAGAAACGCACATAGAGGGTTCACAAACACACATTTTAAAAACATCAGGGTATAGGTTGATCTGTGTCACAACACAAGGTGCTAGGGTGCGGCGTTGCTATTTTAGCCAAGGGAAGTGGGTATATTTTTAGTCACTCTAAAGCAGACAAATTTGGTCGCTGGGTGATTACTGAATGCCAATACGGAAGCGGGCAAAAGATAACACATTGTGTGCCATTTATGGAAGCAACAGCGATGATCCATTGGTTTTTGACGAGATCTCGAACGAACACAGGCATTGGCCACTACCTTTAATGATTTGCAAGGACTTCAATATCAACCTTCCTAATGATTGGTCCATAAAAGATGATTGGCAATATGTTGGTCGCAAACCTAAAGTGTTTAAATCATTGAGACAGATGTGTTATACGCATGGGCTAGTGGATGGATGGCAGACCTTAAAACCTAATGATCCAGGCTACACATTATTTTCCAATCCACATCTCACCCATGTAAGATTGGATTACATATTGGTGTCTAACTCACTCAAAACTAATTGCCAAATTGAGAAACTGCCTTGAATCCATAATCTGTTAATCTGCACTGTAGAAATAAATATTGGAAATGTTACTCCCAGTTCTTGGACTTTTGAGAAATCCCTGATTTTAGACAATAATTATTGTATCTATATGAGAGAGTGGATCCCTAATTTTCTAACAGACAATATGGGGAGCACTTCAATAGAAGTAGTATGGGATGCCCCAAAAGCTGGGATTCGAGGAGAGACATTACAATACTCCTCAAAGCGTAACAAACGGGTTAGGGAAGATATGCAGGTGCTTCAAGAAAATTTGAGGATGGCAGAGGAAGGCTTGGTCAGGGTGACAATCGGAAATAATGGGCGAGAAGAACTAGCAAAAATACAAAGCCAAGTCGCAATCGCAAAAGCTTTAATCGCAAACATTTTGACTGACAAAGCGGTTAAAAAAGCGCTTTCTCAAAAGGAAATGCTTTACAAAGTGAATGAACAAATTGGACACCAGCTAGCCGTGCATATGAGGCAACAGGCCTCATCAAATTTGATTTGTGAAATTCATGATCCTCAGGGAGGCCGAATATCTGACCCAGAACTCAGAAGAGAAGCCTTTTGGTGATTTTACCGAGATTTGTATAGGGAGGCAGGGGGAGGTGACCCCGCAAATATTGAAGAATACCTAGATAAGATTGGTAATGAAAAATTTGAGGATGAGGATTTGAGTATATTAGAGGAAATCCCCAATATAGAAGAAATTGTATTCATATTTAAAGATCGGCCAAAAGGGAAAGCAACTGGGTTAGATAGCATCCCCTCTGAGTTCTATGTAACTTTTTTAGATCAAATTAAAAACATCCTGACAGACCTTATTATACATATTTTTAAAGGTGGCCAACCCCCAAAATCTTGGTCCAGGGCAAAGATAGTCATTTTTCCCAAAAAGAATAAACCTCCGGAGCAGTTAGACTCATATCGTCCTATTACTCTTATTAATACAGACTCTAAAATATACTCGAAAGTTTTGGCCAATAGAATTGCTCCTATTATCCATAAGGTGATTTCCAGGTGGATCTACTATTAACCACATTCAGCAAATGATCACTTTATTTGATGGTATGGATGTTACAGGAGACCCTATGGCGCTGGTTCTGCTTGATGCAGAGAAAGCTTTCGATAGGGTCTCCTGGCACTTCCTGTAGGCCGCAATGTCCAGAGTTGGTATAAAAGAAGGTTATATACAGGCAGTCCAAAAACTGTATGTTAAACCTACGTGGGCAGTCATGGTAAATGGTAGTTTAACTAAAGAACAGATAATATCGCATGGAACACTGCAGGGCTGCCCTTGCTCGCCGCTGCTTTTTGCAATTTACATAGACCCTTTCTTTCGCAGATTAAAGGGGAACGTAGAAATTAAACCCATATGGTCACAGGATTATCCCACCAAATCCTTGGCTTACGCGGATGATATCGCTATTGTAACACCTGACCCTATTACAGCCATGAATGCCATTGAAAGTGAGGCTAACCAATTTGGATGTGTCCGGATACGCACTTAACAAAGGAAAAACTCAAAATGTATTGAATAAGAAAAGCGAAATGAAGGATTCAGGAGTAATAGAAAAGGCTACTTTTTTAAGTCTGCATCTCATCGAATCTCGAAAATCTGGTTAATTTAAATCTCAAACCAATGACAGACTCAATGCAGAAAGATCTCCAACGCCTAGACAATATACACCTCTCTGTTATTGGTAGAGTTAATGCGGTTAAAATGGTCTTTTTCCCCAAAGTTCTGTACCTGCTCAGAGCAATATGCCTGGAATTTTGAAACTTCTTGGTTTAAATCAATAGAACATATGTTTTCAAGTTTTATCTGGGCATACTCACAACACCGCTGGGCCTATAAGCTCCTTACTCTCTCCAAGGATAGAGGTGGATTAGCTCCTCCAAACTTAAAGGCTTATTACTGGGCATCCGTACTATTATATAGTAGAGAGCTATTACAGAACAACGGGCAATCGGAGGGGGGTATTGTATGCCATCCATCTTTCAATTAATTCTAGGCTGTGAGAGTAGAGGATATCTTTGGCAACATTTGCACAACAGCTATCACAAGAAGGTTACATTTAAAATGTTATTCAGCAGATTTAAGGTATGGAAATCCGTTAGAAAAATGCTTGGTATAGGGCTACTGTCTTTCTACACTTCCTAAAGTATAATCCAATTCTCCCGGAAATTTTTAGGGATAGATGTATACACAAATGGAATGATGCAGGAATTGTCCAGATAGCCTGCCTCCTTTCCTCTGCCGGGATTAAATCCATTGAAGAACTTAAAAGAAATTTTGAATTGTACTGACGGGACTTTTTCAAGTATCTCCAAATTAGAGACTTTTTGTCACGAAAGGTGGGAGGGGCAGGGTTTTGTTTCAAAAAGTCGATATAGTTGAAACACTAATTCACATTAAAAAAAGCACTATTGGGGGGATTTACTCTTATTAATGTGCTGTTTCCGGACGATATGGAGAAAACCTCACAGAAATGGCAGGAAAAAAGTTGGTAATATCAAGTGATGAGTTTAACTATGCTTACCTAATGTCACAAACAATCCTCATGTCAACAAAACTACAAGCACAATTTTTTAAAACCTTTTTTTTTATATTATACGCCTGACAAAATAGCTAAATGGGGAAGCGGCAAGGGTACGTGCTGTCCAAGATGTATGCTATATAATGCTGACTGCGTACACATCTTCTCTACTTGCGAAGGATTAACATCTATAAACCAAGAGAGGGAATTTTTTTACTGCAGTACTCCAAAGCACAATAGTACTATCTAGCGATGTCATTCTATTGAGGGCGGCGGATCCTAGCAATGCCAGAGTAGGCCATGAACTCATCTTTATCTCTATGGCTGTTTTCAGGCTGTGTATAGCCTCGGCTTGGCTGGACTCTTCCGCTCCGTCGTTCCAACAATGGCTAGCCAGACTACTAGCCATCTCTAATATTGAGATTGCCATTTTTAAGCGGAAGGGCAGGAAGCGACGTAAAACAGTGTTAAAAATCTGGACCCATCTAATAGAATGGTGTCAGTCTCAAGGCTGTAATTAGTTGAGTACCAATGATTAATGGGGATTCCGCTGTGGGTGCTTCTCGTTTTTTGGAAATTGATGTATTCTGGAACCAGTGTTAACTAAAGTTATGATTTAGTGGGAATAATGAAATTGTATGTATACTTGCCTGACCGGCAAGGGTGGGGGTGGGTGTGGGTGGGGGGGTTGAAAATTGCTGCTATAAACTGAATAAAGATATATTTTTTTTTTAATAGAGAAAAATAAATAACATGAGCATTGCTTTTCATGTGTGAGCTGTGGTGTACTTGGCTGTTTTGCAAGTTATGGCTTGTGGAGCTAATAATAAATGATGAATTTCAATGCTTTTTCGCTTTAAAATCTTAACCATAACAGGTGGAAGCTTAAAGAGGGGATTATGAGTATGCTAAAAGGGCACTACAAATATGTTTACCTATTAATTAGAGTTTCTTTCATTTAATTCCTCTGTGCTCAATCCTTCTTATTTGAAATTTTATTATCTTATACACTCGCTCTTATAAAACCAGCTTTTTCGAGGAACATTTAGAAAACGGCTATAAATTCTTACCTTTCACTTCTTGTTGTAAGTAGAAACTGCCCACTCCTACATTTTAGTATTAAAAACATGCGTGGGAAATACGGAATTCAGTGGCAAAATAATGTAACAGGCATGCCTCATTACCTCTTAGACATCTTCTCATTTCTTGACTATAAATCCTATTGCCTTGTATTACAAACTGCAATAAAAGACTCAGATAAAAGATAATGTATGCTGCATCTACCGAAGCTAACATTTCCGCGCTACCGAGGAGAATAAGAAAATGAAAGAGAAAGAAAATATGTACATAAAAAATTAAGATGAAATGCCAACTCGCAAGGTCTGACTGTTTGTCACCAGATATTGGCTCCAGTGCCGGACTGAGAACACAAATCAGCCCTGGCAATTTTATGGGGTGGTAATGGACTGGGAGGGAAGTGGGTGGGTGGAGATGCAAGTTTGAACCACTGCTGTTAACTAAGCCGACCCCCAGCACTTCTGCTTTTGTTACTGGTGGCCGATATTGCAGTACTGCTGCAAAACCGGCCCCCATTATCAAAGCGGCCCTCAACCGCTCCAAAACCGGCACCCGCCCTTCCAGCCTCCCGGGGAGACACCTGATGCCTGCTATAGCCAGTCCGGCCCTGACAGCTGATGCCCATTAAGGGGTGTTAAAATGCCCTGGCACATCGGTATCAACCTCCACAACCTTTTAAAAAAAAAATTGGGGGGGGAGTAAGGAGTTTGGTTGGGGCCTGGGTAACAAAGTACCTCAGATACTTCTCTCAATCAATCAATCAGGGAAATTGTAAGTGCACTACTCGCCCGTGAGGGTCTCAAGGCGCTGAGGGGGGAGCAGCTCCAGTCAGCTGAAGAGCCAAGTCTTGAGGGTCGTCCTGAAGATATGCAGGATGGGGCCACACCTGATGTTGATCGGCAGCTCGTTCCCAGTCTTTGCTGTGATACAGGAGAAGGTTCTTCCACTGGTTCTTGCTCCGCGGATGCGCGGGGTATCGGCGAGGGCAAGGTCGGCAGATCAGAGGTTACTCTTGGGTACGTGGAACGCGATTCTGTCATTGAGATATTGTGGTCCTGTGTTGTGGAGGCATTTGTAGGTGTGGGTGAGAATCTGGAACGTTTCTAGACTGGGAGCCAGTGGAGGTTATGTAGATGCTGGGTGATGTGTATGTGTCGAGGGATGCTGAGGACGAGACTGGCTGCGGTGTTCTATATGGTCTGAAGTATGAGACCCTGCTTCTTCCGAGGCCCTGCCCCCTCCTCTTCACTAGAATTGGCAACATTGCTCACAACAAGCAGTGACAACGCCAAAAGGTCTGGCATTGGGTGTGTATGTGCTCCTTGTGAGAGAGCAAAATGCACTCACTGAAAGTGAAGTTAACCAGTGGCTTAAGTAAGCTAACCCACTACCCATGGTATATTCTGTACTGGGCGGAAGCAAAATATGAGTGACACACAACAGACCAATGGATAAAGAGAGGTGGCTGAAAGCCCCCATATGTAAGTAAATGATACATCAAATGTTCTTGGCTAATGCCAGCCCTAAAGAGTATCCACTGTTAAATAGAGTAGGTTGAGGATTGAAGATAAAATATTCATTGTCAGGTTATTTTAATATAACTAACGACGACGATTTTTAGGAAATAAACTTCAAAATGAGGTGCTGAGTTTGTTACTTTGAGAGTAAATGGATGCTATGGCTAATGATGCCCAAGTAAATGGCTAATAATCACTTTAGATGTAAGATTTGCACTATTTGAGAAATAGTCTAGATATCAAGGCAAACAGCTCTGACGGTTCTAAGCTGATACCGATCAGTCAGGCACCATGGATATGAAATAATCAGTCACATTTCAGACTGGTGTCTGACAGACCAGGAGGTTTGGGGCATAGTCAGTAGCTTTCTAGCTGAACCACTTCCTACTTCCCAACAATTTTTTTCTTTTTTTATTCACAAAGGGGTGAGGGTCTGATAAGGTCCTCTTCCCATTTGCAAATTTATTACCATCCGAACTCGGGAGTCAGTAATTGTTCAATGTTTCGTAACTGGAATAGGGTGACAAAACATTGTTATGTTATATTTATTTACAGAGCGTGCTATAACCCGGGAGAGTATTCTGTCACTGAGCAGGTGTGAGTCTAGACTTGCCAAGGGCGGGCATGCTATTCTAAGAGCCAGGTATTCAGCTTTTTGCTTGCTCTAATGTGTAGTGGTAGGTCGAGGGAGTGTTTTTACAGTTTTATGGGTGTCACTCAAGAGCCATTTATTGATGATTTTTTCAGCATCTCCAGAGCGTGGAAGCAGGATGCTGTGAATGTGTTGACTTGCAAGGTCATATTAAGTTTTGTGTAGATTATCCTTAGATTCTTTGCAGAAGGTGGGCGTGGATCCTAGTTTGGAAAGTCACTGAGTGGAGTCCCAAGGTGTTTTTTTAATAATCACAATTTCCGTTTTGTTAGTGTTGAGTTTGAGGAAGTATGTCTTCCTCCATTCAGCGACTGATCATTTGGGCGGTGAGCTTGTTCCGGGTGTTGGGAATCTTGTCCGAGAGGGAGAATATGAGTTGTTTCATTGGTGTAGGAGAGAACATCGATGTGGGTGCAGATGATGCCGGCAAGAGGGATCATTTAAACGAAGAGAGTCGGCTGAGAGACGAGTCATGTGGTACTCCACAGATAAAGTTATTGCCGTCTGATGAGCAAGGGGCCTGGCTGACTGCTAGAGTCCTGTCAGGAAGGAGCAGAACCAGAAGAGGACGAGGGCTTCCATTTCAGTTTTGTGTAGGTGCTGGATGAGGATAGGTGGGAGACTGTTGAATGCTGCAGGGAGTTCCAGTTGGAGGAGAGGCGTTTTGTCTCCTCAGTCCAAGAACATGCGGACATCGCTTGTGGTAGTGATGAGGTCAATTTCTGAGCCGTAGTTGGATCTGAAGCCAGACTGTGTGATGCAGAGGAGTTGGTGGTTGCTAAGATGGTCTGTGAGGTATCTGTTGATGAGTTTCTCTAGGACTTTGGCTGGTGATAGCAGGGAGATAAGTCTGTAGTTGGCAAGAGTTGGTGGGTCTACCAGGGGATCCTTGAGTAAAGAGAATACTGTGGAATGTTTTCAACTGTCCAGGACAGTAGCTGAAGCAATGAGAGCATTGAGGGTAGGTGTGAACGCTTCGCTGATGGGTTAAATTCCTTTAGTGAAGGCGTGGTGGCGGTAGGAGTCAGAGGGGGTCCTGGAGTGGATAGACTTCATGGTGGTTGCTGTATTGTCTGTGATGTCGGGCTATGAAGTCAAAACATTGATACATCACTTACTGATCCATAATTCCATATCTGAAAGAAACATGTAGTAATAGATTCCGTACCTTAGAATTACCCTCCAGGCGTCAGACTGGATCCGGAAAGTTTTTGTCAGCAGTACCCCTGCTCGTCGGAAGGTGGCGTTGTGCGGCTCTGCGTCCGTAGTTGGCGACGTGGTCGCCGAGATGACAATGCGGCAGCTACTTAAATAACGCCCTCATGTGCTGATGTTTGTTCTTTCTTTTTCCGTGCCAGCAAGCACAGATCCAGAGAAAGCGGTACCCCCAGTCACTTTTTCTCAAGGCTTTTTGTCTCTGTTCTTTCAAGTCAATCAATATCTGGTGCCATTGGGATACCCGGTTTCAAGTCCCGCAGGGATTGTCATTGTATGATGTTGGTGACAGGCCCGTACTGCATGTGTCTCTATTGCCTGGGGCACGGCCACTACCCCAAGTCATGCCCCGACTGCCGGGCCATGGCGCCAAAGACTTTGCGGGAGCGGTCCCAAAAGTTGCTGGAAGTCCCGCAGTCTGCTTCACATCGTCCAAGGTCCCGGTCCCGTAGGAGGGCGAGCGACCGGTTGCGGAGCCACCACCATCGTTCCTCAGGATCGCACTTGTGGTCAGTTAAGACTAAGCATCACAAGAAGTCGAAGAAGCGCCATTGCTCTCCAACTTCCCCTCCCCATCACGCGACGCTGTTTAGGGTGTGGGTGGTGCCACCCATACGGCTCAAACAGAGCCTAAGCCGTCACCGTCGGCCTACCCGCCCTTCTGCAGGACTTTGTCAGCCATGGCCCGCCTCTTTGGGCCGTCAGGCCTCACCGGCGCACCTCCGGGCCCTGCGGACCCGACTGTGGGCCCTCGCTCTGCATTTTTGGCGACTCCAGCATCGCTGTCTGCTCAGGTCCCGGGGTCGCAGGGCCTCCAAGCCTGGGTCCTGGTCGATGCTGGTTGACCTCGTGACACCTCCATCAACGTCGACCCCACCAGCACCACCTCAGATGTCGCCCGTGCCCCGGGACCATGTCGTTGCCGGAACAGCATCGCTAGACGCCGATTCCGACGCTGATGGGGCCTTTCTACCCCTATGTCCAGCCTCCTTACTTTTGGCCTGTTCATCAGTCTTCGGAGGAAGGGGAGGACTGGTAGGGGTCTGAGGACTCTCTCAAAGCGCAGTGTGAGTTTGACCCAGACTGGGCAGAGTAATTAGGGAATGCCAGTGGTCTTGACACCTCACCTAACCTTGGCATGCTATCTCCTCCTACCATGGTTACGGAGGAGATTGCAAGCTATCCTGTGGTGTGTATGGCGGCAGAGGCTCTCCACCACCAACTCCCTACAGTGACAGAAGTGCTTCAACTGGCAGCTACTTCTGCAGAGCCCCTGCTGCCTTTTAATGATGCGCTTTCAGACGTTATTTTGGGCACCTGGTCCAGGCCCAACACAGGGTCTGACGCCATCGCCCGGTTCTGGGTGACCCCATTTTTCACTCCCAACACCCCACCCCTGAGAGATTAGTTGTCAGAGCCTCTACGTCCCGGAGCGCATTCCATACCGCACCCCTGAACAGGGAATCCAAGAAACTGGAGCAGTTTGGTAAGAAGATTTTTTCTTCTGCCAGTTCAGGGCTGCGGGCTGTGAACACCGCATGACTCTTGGCCCGTTACTCCCACTCTGTCTTGGATACGGGGCCTCAGTGTCCGGAGGAGGCCCGAACAGTGCTCTCTCAATCTATTGCTGAAGGGAGAGATGCAGCCAAGTTTACAATTCATTGTGGCCTTGACACCGCTGACTCATTGGACAGGGTGATTTCCACAACAGTGGCGCTCCGCTGCCACGCCTGGTTGAGGACAACTGGGGATGTCCAGAACACTCTCATGTAAAATGCCCTTTGATGGCATTCGCCTTTTTTGCAAAAAGGCAGATAGTGCTTTGGAGCCTCCTAGGGACTTGCGGGCTACGGCCAAGTCCTCGGGACTTTCAGCCACTCGCCCTCCTCTGCCTAACGCTTTTCGCTCCTTTCGTGGCCACGGAAGGGGCACCCCGACATGTTCGCTTCAGAGTCACAGGCCAGCGCAGCCACAGCCTCAGCATGGACGTGGGACCAACCGAGGTGGGTCAGGGGGCCAGCGGGCGGGTCAGTCCACCTCAGCCACCACTGCCTCCAAACATTCCTAGTCCGGTCTTTCAGGCCCATCAAACGCAAGTGGGCAGCAGGATTTGCATTACGTCCCCCACTGGCGCACCGTCACTACGGACAGGTGGGTTTTACAAATAGTCAGAAGGGGCTACTCCCTCCTCATCAATACTACCCCTCCAGCATCACCGCATGTCGGAGGATCACTTGGCACATCTTCAACAGGCAGTGGTGGCCCTCTTGGCTAAGGGGGCCTTCGAGCGCGTTCCTGCCCCAGAAGTAAGACGTGGTTGCTACTCCCACTACTTTCTGGCGCCCAAGAAGGACCAGGGCCTGCGTCCAAACTTGGACCTCCAAGATGTCAATCGTTTCCTCCGGAAGGAGAAGTTCAAGATGTTAACTCTGGCTCAGGTCTTGTCTGCCCTCGAACCTGGAGACTCGATGGTAGCGTTGGATCTGCAGGATGCATATTTCCATATTCCCGTCCTGCCAGCCCACCGGCGTTACCTACTGTTTACGGTAGGCCACAAGCACTTTGTTTACAGTGCTCCCCTTTGGCCTTACCAATGCCCCTCGGGTGTTCACGAAAGTGATGGCGGTGGTCGCAGCTCATCTGCGCAGATCAGGGGTTCCGGTCTTCCCCTATCTAGACAACTGGTTGTTGAAGGCGGGTTCACTCCAGGCAGTCTTCTCCCACCTCCAGACTACGGTCAACCTCCTGCATTTGCTGGGGTTCTCGATCAATGTGCTGGAGTCTCACCTGAATTCCTCTCAGAAGCTCCTCTTCATCGGAGCGGTTCTGGATACCGCGCAGTTTCGGATCTATGCTCCGGAATGGCGAGTCCAGGATATTCAGGCTAAGATTCCGATCTTTCACCCTCTATCCTGGGTTTCGGTCAGGATGACCCTGAGGCTGCTGGGCCTCATTGCCTCCTGCATCCTGCTGGTTGATTATGCCAGGTGACATATGCGGGCTCTGCAGTAGGACCTGAAGTTCCAGTGGGCCACAGCATCAGGGGAAAAGAGTTGCAGTGGTGGCTCACAAACTGACATTAGGGCAATGGCAGATCCTCTCCTTTCCCCAACCAGAGCACATAGTGGTGATGGATGTGTCCCTCCGGTGATGGCGCAGCCACATGGGAGAGGCGGAGATCAGAGACCTCTGGTCTCTGGCGGAGTCCCGGCTCCATATCAACCTTCTGGAGCTGCGGGCGATCTGACTTGCACTGAAGGCATTTCTTCCCTCTGTCAAGGAGAGAGTAGTGCAGGTGTTCACAGACAACACCACCGCCATGTGGTACTGCATCAAACAGGGCGGTGGGGTTGTTGACCCTTTTTCAGGAGACTCTGCCTCTGAACATGGCTGGAACACCAGGGCATTTTCCAGGTGGTTCAACACCTGGCAGGTTCACTGAACGCCAGGGCGGATGAACTCAGCCGCAGGTGCATGATTGATCACGAATGGCGTCTTCACTCGGACGTGGCGCAAGGCCTCTTTCAACAGTGGGGACAGCCTTGGTTAGATCTATTCGCCACCGAAGAGAAAGCGCAATGTCGGCAGTTCTGCGCATTGGAATTTCTAAGGCGACGCTTGCTAGGCAATGCTGTTCGTCGCGAGTGGAGTTGCGGGCTGTTGTACGCCTTTCGCCTATACCACATCTGTCCAGAGTGCTGAAGAAGATCAGGCACGACCGGGCCCAAGTCATTCTTGTGGCTCTGGACTAGGCTCGAAGAGTTTGGTATTCCGAGCTACTCAGTATGACCATCCACAACCCCCATTAACACTGCCTCTTCGGGAGGATCTTCTGTCTAAGCAGCAGGGTCCCCCACCTGAACCTCTCCGGTCTTCACCTCTTTGCGTGGAGATTTAGCGGCGGCAGTCGATTCCTTTCGACTTGCCTTCTGAAGTCTGTGATGTCCTGCTGGCAGCCAGACGTCCCTCCACTAAGTTGGTATACGCCTGCCGGTGGAACACGTTTGTGGCAGGGTGCACAGCAAAGACCGTGGATCCCCTTTCTGCCCCTCTTTCAGAAGACCTTTTGTTCCTTCTTTCCTTGGCCCAGCTGGCTCTGCTCTGGGCACTATCAAGGGCTACCTTTCTGCTATATCAGCCTTCCTTAGGCTCCCTGATCATCCCTCTCTTTTCAAGTTCCCTGTTGTAAATAGATTCCTCAAAGGCATTACTCACCTTTTCTCTCCTATTCCTTTTGTGATGCCTCAGTGGGATTTGAACTTGATTCTCACATATTTGATGTGCGCTCCCTTTGAGCCTCTTCACAACTGTCCTCTACGCCTATTAACTTTGAAGACTGCTTTCCTGGTGGTCATCATCTCCGCTAGGCAAGTCAGTGAACTCCAGGCTCTTTCTTGTAAACTACTTTTTCTGTCTGTCCATCCAGACAAAGTTGTGCTCATAACCCATCCATCCTTTTTGCCAAAAGGTGTCACTGCTTTTTACATTGGGCAAACCAACACTTAGCCCACTTTCTTTCTGCATCCTTCTAGAGAGAAAGAGAGGCTCCACCGTCTGGCCCTAAAACATGTGCTCTCGTTTTACTTGACCCGCACACAACAGTTCCGGGTGAATCACCAACACTTTGTTGGTGTGTTGGCACCAAGAAAGGTCCGGCAGTACAAAAGAGGACTATCTCTAGATGAGTTGTCTTGTGTATTAAATCCTGTTATTCTCTGGCTAAGAAGGAGCCTCTGGTGGGGTTGCGCGCTCATTCCACCAGGGCGACGGCTGCCACTACATTATTTGGACATGGTGTCCCTTTACAAGATATCTGTCAGGCAGCCAAGTGGCCCTCGCTGCACACTTTTACTAAGCACTATTTCCCGGACAGCCAAGTCCGGAGAGACGGCTTCTTTGGCTGTTCTGTTCTCTGGGACTTCCTGGTGTGATCTTGGTTTGCAGACCCACCACCGGGGTAGGTATTGCTGGGGTATCTATTCTAAGGTAAGGAATCTATCACAACGTGTTTCTTTCAGATGAGCAAGTTATTTACCTTTGGTAACAATATATCTGTAAGAAACATTAGTTAGTGATAGATTCCTTACCGCCCCACCCATCCTCCCCATTCTGCAAATTGATTTCTAGGGTTAAGGTCATCCCTTTCAGTGCATTAGTTTCAATGCACCAGTGGTAAGTGTCTAAGTAGCTGCCTCAACGTCATCTCGGCAACCACTACACCAACGACGGACGCTGAGCCGCACGACACCACCTTCCGACGCGCTGGGGTACTGCTGACGTAAACTTTACGGATCCAGTCTGGCGCCTGGAGGTAATTCTAAGGTAAGGAATCTATCACTAACTAATGTTTCTTACAGATATATTGTTACCAAAGGTAAGTAACTTGTTCTTTAGATGGTAATAACAGTTTACAGACTTCTAAAAGGACATTAGTACATAGTAAAAACCTTTTTTGCAATATCAAACACCCTTATTTTGCAAATTGTAGTGTTTCCAATTACAAAATAGGTTTGTACATAAGGCCCATAGGGCTTTTTGTTTGTTTATAGTAGTTCTTTTTTTATTTATCAATCAAGAAACAACATCTGAAAATACCCCATTTCAACATTTTTATTACCGAAGGCAAAAACATTCAGACTAAGTATGGTCTAAGTTAGGCAAGATGGCCTACAGACCTATGACCCAACCCCCAACACAGAAGCAAAAAACCTCAGCTTCATCATCAACAGCAAGCTGGACATGTTCACCCATAGTAACGACGTCACCTTGTCCCGCCTCTACACCCTGAAGATACTGAGAAAGTTATTCAAGTGACTACCTAACAACACTAAGGAAAATAGTCACCCAGGCCCTCATCACCAGCAAACTAGACTACAGAAACTCCCTCTAAGTAGGAATCACCAACCAACTCACAAAGATGCTCCCAACTGTTCAACTTGAAGCAGCTAGTCTAGCCCTGAACCTCCCACCATGGTCTCACATCACACTTCACTTAAGGGAACTACACTGGCTCCCTATAAATCGGTACATTCCATTCAAGCTCCTCACCCACACATACAAAGCACAACACAGGTCAAGCCTTACCTGCACAGCCATGTGCTGTTACAGCAACCCTGCAGGCATCTGTGCTTAGTCGGACTCTCACTGGCTCACTACCACGCATACTCAAAAGTAGGTCAGGAGGTTTTACTTTCTCTCACACCACCCCTAAAGCTTGGAATTACCTCAGACTCCACAGTAGGACTTACTCTACTCCTTCTGAATCCGAATACTGCAAGAGGCTGAAGACCTGGCTCTTCAAGTGGGACCCTAGAGCGAAGTCCCACAACCTGAAAAGTCCCAGGATACCCTCAAGGCTGATAGGGTGCTATACAAATCAAATTAAAATAACATAACAGGTAGAGTCTACACTCATTATGAAACAACCACCCTCATTCCCATTTGTGGACTTGTAGTTGACCTTCTCATTAGGCTTTAAGTGAGTAAATAACACCTATTTGCAATTGGTAAAGTCTAAATTACTAACAACATAAAACAGCCAAACATTACCTTTGACCTCCAATTGGGGCATGGCCAAAAGGAACTAGCAGTGTAGTGGAGGATTGAAAACCATCCACCTTTGCCTTTCTTACAGAGTTGTCTTGTGAATCTGAGCAGTAAAGGGACAATCAGCATCTGTTATACAGATATGTAATCAAGACATTGCCAATAATATCTCTGAAATCCTGCACTTAGTTTCACAATAACATTCCCCCTGCTTCTTTAGATTTTTCATTTTACCATGCAGTCGGTGAATAATCTTTTCATACGAAGCCATGTTATGCATGTCATGTAATCATGTATCATCCTAAGAGAGTATAATGGGTGTTTTCTATAATCTTAGGATGGCTATCCTAGCCACTTCCAAGGAGGCTGCAAACCATCTTCCAGTATTCTAGACAGACGTATGGTTTAGTATGATTAGTAGTCTCAGTAGCAGGCCCCATACATCTAATGTATCTTTTAAGGTAGACCTCACCATCAACCAATATTGAGTCTGATTATTGCAGGATTATAGTTGATGCACTAACTCACTGTCTGTATCATTACCGCTCTAGGACCTCATTGATGGACTACAACCTGCCTTGTGTAGTTTCATGGTGACCACTGCCAAGAATCCAGAATCTTGTAATACCTAAACTTTAATCTATCTTCTACAAGGCTCTTATCATGTGACTAATAAATCATGCCAGCCCTCGTTGGTATATTCAATGATGAGTTGATTAAACTATTGTCCTTTAAGGTCCCAAGAGGTAAGCTGTGAAATGATGTAGCCATCAAGAATTCAGTAAGTCCTAGATTTTGCCCTCTTGTATAGTCCCCAGGTATGCATGTATTTTGACCCATTGTGTTTTAAATTTAGTCCTATAAAACTATTATTGCCAGTATGTTGACTGCCACAATATCATGAAGATATGTTTATAAGAGCTAAGCTTAGACTTACTATTCTTAATTTCACCAATATGTTCCTATGAATAGATTATGTGAAGTACTGTTATACCAAAGTCCCGAGCCGGTGCCTAGATGGGTTACAGTACATTAAGCTACTGAATGCTTTCTTTGGCAACATTGTTGTATGTGCTCCACTGCTCATTTGCACAGTGCCATTTGAAATACTCGTATAACGTTTTAGGCATTATGTTTGAAGAGAAGTACCAAAGAAGCCACTTAAGTAGAGGAATCAGTCACATCACCCTCAACCCTTGGTAAACGACTGACTAGTATTCTATTACACTAAGCATGAGAACCTATAAATGATCAATTGCTGTGGAAGATGTAGCTACTGTAACTGTAGTTCTCCAGCATTGATATCTTTATAGAATCAAATGTGACCCTCCATAGCTACGCTACTGTGAAAGTCCATATTCTCCAGTATTGTATCTTTTATGAAGTCATATGCTTGAATCTTCCCCGTTGTCATGGTGGGAGTCCCATGGTAACAGTTATAAAATCAGTGCTAAAGCATTAGCATTAAACTCCATTGAGAAAACCATAGCAGTTTATAGCCAATTCACATTGATTTAATACAAGTAAACCTCAGCCAGTCAGAGCAGAGACTCTGAATCAATCATCCCCTGCAAAGCCACCATACCTCAGATTTCTCACTGCAAATCATGTGCTGGGAAATCTTCCTGAGCTTAGTCACAGTGTAGCTTAGGATTTAGGTCGTGCACCGCCTTTCTTTCTTACAAAAGGGTTTTGTATTATGTCCGGGCTCCTAGGAATCACTCCCCGCCTGGAGTGTGAACATGAAATCAGATTGGTAGCAGTCCTATAGACTATAGGGCTGTCTCCTGGGGCACTGGATGTGTGCTGTGCTATCCAGCTCAATCTTGTTCCAATAAGTAAATTGTACACAATGTTCAATGCGTGTTTTCATATGTTTATTCGATTTCCTTCTTAAATGTTTAAATCACATTTACTTTTCTTTCTAATATGCCATCCTGATTATTCGTCCTTGTTATGCATCATGACTTCATTCTTTTCCAATGCATTTCGGCGATTTTTCGCCTTCATCAGGGAAATGCTCTAAAAGTTCAAACAAACCGTGTATAACACTTAATTATATGTAGTGACCATGGTTCACCTCTATTACGCTCTATGCTGTTATGTTATACTGCGCAGTTCGATCAAACACCTTTTGCTCAATTCGCGCTGGTGCTATGTAGTTGTTTATCTGCGCGCGTACTTTTAACTGTTCTATTGTATAGAGCTTAATTTGATTAGTACTTAGACTGTCTAAATCACAGTTCTAAGTTTCGTTTACGTTTGTTACGTCAAAGCGCAAGTATTAGTGATGATACTATGGGCGTGAGTTCTCATAGTAATATGCCCCGTGTCACCCCTTATCAGAAACGCTGCATTAACTGTTCGTTATCCTTAAAGTTTAACTGTTAAAGTTTAACTGGCACTCCAACTGGCTTCGCCTATCTTGATCGAGTTTTCTGCGTAGACTGCTTCTCGCTCGCTATTCAGTTCAGCGTTTGTGGGATGTGAGCTATCAACGGGTATTTCCGTTCTGGCTCTACGTTACGTGATTTGGCGCGCATGCGCGAGAGTCGCTTAAAGGGACAGAGTGAATTACCCCGTTAAAACTTTATTGTTCCTGTGCGTGCGTACTGCTGCACTCAATAACCCCGTGCGTATATATACAACTGATGCTACTCCTGACTTGGCTGTGAGCTTGATTGTTACCTTAGGCTATACGACTCCTATGATATAAATATCATTGGCTATATCATGTATACGGTATACAATCAGGAGAGCCAAAGACAGAGGGGTCATCAATGACCGAACAAGAAAGTACCTAACACAGGATAACCCAGCCAGTCCCACGTTGTATATGGTACCCAAGGTACATAAGGATCTAAGAAAACCACCATGTCGTCCTATCGTATCATCAAAAAACAGTTTGCATGAACCTGTTTGGAAATTTTTGGATAGATACTTACAGCCACTGGTCACTAAAACCAAATCATATACAAAAGACACCACAGATTTTCTCAATAAATTGAAGTCATTAAAGAGAAGAGATGATCAACCTACAACATTGGCTACCATAGACGTAAAAGTACTGTATACGTCAATCCCACATAAGCAAGGTTTAGAAGCAGTGGAAAAAGCCCTATTACACAGCGAGTACACAGAGGATCTACAGGTGTTCCTGATGGAACTAATGGAGTTCACACTGATGCACAGTTACTTTACCTACGACAATAGATGGTTCATACAAAAAAGCGGAACTTCTATGGGATATTGCGCAGCACCTTCATACGCAAATCTCTATATGACAGCATTGGAGGAAGAACATATTTATGAGGAAGATACATGGAAAACACACACGGAGATGTATGTCCGATTCATTGATGACATATTCATAATTCGGAATGGCACAAAAGAATCATTGCAAAATCATGTGGAGAAGTTAAATACAAAAGACGACAGAATCCAATTCACATGGGAAATGAAAGAGGACTTGATCCATTTTCTTGATGTAGAGATCACCAAAACCAATAAGGGCTTCACAATCAACCTCTACAGAAAACTAACTGACAGAAACAATCTCTTAAGATATGAAAGTCACCACCCTCCATCACTGAAGAGACACCTCCTCCATTCCCAACTCCTAAGGGTGAAACGAGTGGTCTCGGAACCAGATCAACAACATAACCAAATGACAAACATGGCACAACGCTTTCAGGAGAGAGGATATCCAGACCAAATAATAGAACAAGCAATGCACAGGACCACCAACAAAACTAGAGCAGAATTACTGAACCCCACACCACGTAAAACGGACAAACGAATAACATGCTTCAGCAAATATTCCAATATGAGCACACAATTCAAAACAATCATAAAGAAACACTGGTCGATACTCAAACTAGAACCGGATTTCAAAGGTATATTCACATCTGAACCTCTGTTTGCATATACTAGAGCAAAAAATCTAGGTGAACTAATAAAGCAAACAAAAGATGAAATCACAAAGTCTACATACAAAGGCACAGTACCATGCTCAAATTGCAGCAACTGCAACAATATTATTAGAGGTAACCAGATTACACATCCCATGAGAGGCCACAATATTCATTTGAAGGTCAACGTGACATGTGACACGACAAATATAATTTATATGTTGAAGTGCCTGTGTGGCTCAGTCTATGTGGGATATTCAGAAAGGAAGCTAAAAACACGACTAAATGAGCACAAAAGCAATATAAGAACAAAGGCACTGAAATCAACGATTGCGGCTCATTTTCTAGACGCAAGACACCATATAAGCCAATTAAGAGCATGCATTTTGGAGGAGATTCATAAAAAAGAAGGAACGCACAAAAGGAAAACCTTGTTGAACAGAGAAATCCACTGGATATTTTTTTTAATTCTCTAAAACCGAATGGTCTCAATGAAAGAGTGGAATTTATGTGTTATTTGTAATGTATGGACAGAAGCATGTGTCATATCACGGTATTACCATATACATGATATAGCCAATGATATTTATATCATAGGAGTCTTATAGCCAAAGGTAACAATCAAGCTCACAGCCAAGTCAGGAGTAGCATCAGTTGTATATATACACACGGGGTTATTGAGTATAGTAGTACGAGCACACAGGAACAATAACGTTTTAACGGGGTAATTCACTCCGTCCCTTTAAGCGACTCTCGCGCATGCGCGCCAAATCACGTAATGCAGAGCCAGAACGGAAATACCCGTTGATAGCTCACATCCCACAAACGCTGAACTGAATAGCGAGCAAGAAGCAGTCTACGCAGAAAACGCGATCAAGGTAGGCAAAGCCAGTTGGAGCGCCAGTTAAACTTTAACAGTTAAGCTTTAAGGATAACGAACAGTTAAAGCAGCGTTTCTGATAAGGGGTGACACGAGGCATATTACTATGAGAACTCACACCCATAGTATCATCACTAATACTCGTGCTTTGACGTAACAAACGTAAACAAAACTTTGAACTGTGATTTAGACAGTCTAAGTACTAATCAAATTAAGCACTATACAATAGAACAGTTAAAAGTACGCGCGCAGATAAACAACTACATAGCACCAGTGCGAATTGAGCAAAAGGTGTATGATCGAACTGCACAGTATAACATAACACAGCATAGAACCATGGTCACTACATATAATTAAGTGTTATACACTGTTTGTTTGAACTTTTAGAGTATTTCCCTGATGAAGGCGAAAAATCGCCAAAATGCATTGGAAAAGAATGAAGTCATGATGCATAACAAGAAGAATAATCAGAATGGCATATACGAAAGAAAAGTAAATGTGATTTAAACATTTAAGAAGAAAATCGAATAAACATATAAAAACACGCATTTATAATTGTGTACAATTTACTTATTGGAACAAGATTGAGCTGGATAACACAGCACACATCCAGTGCCCCAGGAGACATCCCTATAGTCTATAGGACTGCTACCGATCTTAGTCACAGTGTATCACAGTTACCCTTTTGACCTGCAGTTTTCCAGTTCATCTCTAACCCTCCTACCATCATCTGAGGTACAGTTTGGGAGTGTATTTGGCTGTGTTTTCTCACAGAATGTCTGAGTCTAAATAAAAAGGCTATTTAGGCCGTGCAAGACTCTATTCTGAGTTTCCACATTAAAATGCCTGTACTGTCTTCACCACAAAAGAAATGCAAGTACTGCCGTACTTTTTCTGCGAAAACCCTCAAAGACCAGGGTTGAGGTAGATTACTTCTGTAGCTACAGAAGAAGAATGCTCTCTGACTCAGATTCAGAGTGTGAAGAGAAAGTTCATACCTCCTTAAGACAGAGGGTGAATCTGAAAAAACTAGGTCTCATAGCAGAGTCTAGTGAGGACTAGTAGGCAGTCATTCAATCACTCTCTGCAAAAAGGTACATTTCTGTAAGGACAAACAAATCCATGGTGCCGAGGATGTCATCCTGCATCCTGTTAATTCCCAATTGCCATCTGCTCTTGAGACCTCCACAGTAACAGCTCGACGCGCAGTGGGCATAATGTCTGTTTTTTTTTTAGGGTATGATTTCACTAACCTCTGAGATGAAGACAGCAATGTCCTGGGGGATGGTCAAAGAAAATATCTCACAGGGCCTCTCCTACCTGCTTGTGGTGCTCCAGATGGTGATAACAGTTGCCTCCATGGAAGAATGAGGAACCCGCCTGCAGAATCTAGAGGGCCACGGGAAGTGGTCCAGTTACGAAACATTGTGTCACATAAATCTCCTAGAATTTAAGCCAGTCTTTCTCGTTCTTCTCTTCCAAGTTTTTGAGAGCTGTCGATTCTCGTCAGGACTGAGAACACCACCACTATGTTCTCTCTGCTAAAACAGGAAGGGACAAGATCACTAGTTCTCCCAGTCCAAGCCAGCAAATATGGGATTGGCTGATAGCCAATGACATCTCATTGAGAGTGGAGCATGTCCCATGAGCACAAAACGAGTGGTCCGATCCCCTCAACAGATCAAAGAAGCAATGTCACAAGTGGGAACTCAGTCGGAGGCAATTAAAGATGTTTTTTCAGTCTTGAAGGGTATTCTAACTTAGATCTCTTCACTACATATACTTCAACAAAAAATGCAAGTTCCTCTTCAGCAGATTGCCCCAGCCAAGTTCTTGGGGAAACTTCTGCCACTTCTCATTGGCGGAGACATTCACAAACGTGTTTCCTCCGTTTCCACTCATTGCAAAGTTCCTACAAAAAATGAGAGAGCCTTGCCGGCTCTTTCTAATCAACCATGCGTGGGCGTGGCAGTACTGGGACACAGAGTTTCATCACCTATCATAGTGCTCACGCATTCTGTTCCAGCCGACGGAGGATCTCCTCTCAATGACCCAGGACCAAGTGGTTCACCTGCAAATTCATACTCTCAATTTATCGGCCAGGCTCCTCACCACACTGAATTTGGAGATCTAACAACTTCTTACGAATGCAATTCTATCCTTCAAAAAGCTTGAGCTCCTTCTCCATTCAAATACTACTTAGCAAAATGAAAAACATTCTGCTCAAGGTGGCTTCCCAGTCTTCCCATACTTTCACGTCGACATCTGAACACATTCTGCCTTATCTACTACATCTCGCTAACTCAGGCCTTAAGTATGCATGCATTAAGGTACACATAGCATCAATTTCTTGATGCAGACTACGTTCAGGGCAATTGTCTTTGTGGTCCAACAGGCTCATGAAAGAGTTTATGAAGGGTCTATTCAGAGATTTGCCTCCTATTAAGCCTCCTGCAGTGCCCTGGCAGCTGAACACTGCCTTATTGAAACTCATGAGAGCTCCATTTGAGCCGATGCACAAGTGGGAATTGAATTGAATTGAATTGAATAAAAACTTATATTGCGCGACTTTGCCGAAAGGCATCAAGGCGCCTAAAAAAAAATCATAAAAGGCAGTCCAATAACTAAGGGTAAGCTTTGCCAAAAAGCCAGGTCTTCAGGGCCTTTCTGAAAGACTGCATCGATGGCAAAGTCCTAATGTCACAAGGCACAGAATTCCACAATCTAGGGGCAAGGCTAGAGAAGGCTCTGCCCCCCACTTGGCTCTTCGCACTCGGGGAACCAGAAAAAGAAACTTCTATGAGGAACGAAGGTTTCTGGAAGGAGCATAGGGAATCAACAGATCTTTTATTTCTCCTGTCTCTTTTCTGGTCAGGGCCCCATATACCAAACAGAGGACCTTGAAGGAAATCCTGGCTTCAATTGGAAGCCAGTGCAAGGATTTCCTGGCCGCAGTAGCTGACGACCTCCTAGGCAAATCTAAATCAAACTTAGCCGCAGCATTTTGCACAATTTGTAATCGCTGTAGCAAGCACTTGTTTATTCCCGCATATATGGCATTGCAATAATCGAGCCGAGAGGCTATCAATGCAACCACAATTTGCTTACGGGCTTGTGCGGACAAATAGTGCTTGATCTTCCGCAAGATCTTAAGGGTGCCCCAACAAGTGGAAATTGTCCTATTGACTAGATGACCCAACGCAAGGGCCGGATCGATCATGACCCCCATGTTTCGAGCTAGGAGGGTAGGCACAGGGCAAGTCCCCAGGGATATAGGCCACCATTCCGTCGACCAGATGTCATCCTTCCCGCCGAACACGAGGATCTCCGTCTTCTCGCCGTGTAGCTTCAATGAATTGTCAATTTCTTTCATGGAAGATGGCCTTTCTGTTGGCCATTACATCTGACATGTGTATTAGTGAGATTCAGGCTTTCACAATAAAAGAACCTTACCAACAGTTTCTAGACGGCAGAGTAGTTCTGAGCACTAATCCTTTATTCATCCCCAGGGTACCGTTAGCATTTAACCTCAATGAACCAATCATTCTTTTTTCTCCAATCCATCTTCGCCTGCAGAGAGAGTTTTGTATTCACTGGACATTATGGGCCTTATTAGGATGGCGGTGAATCCGCATCCTCCGGGCCGGCGGAAGCCACCGCCGGCCCGGAGGATGCGGATTCACCGCCCCGGCCACATGAAACACCCACCGCCAGATTAGAATGGTGGAGAGAATGTGGTGGGACCAGCGGCGGATGGCAGGTCCGTCCGCCGCTGAATCGCAGGTTTTTGCCGGGCTATTTGGTGGCGGTGTCTGCAAGACACCGTCAGCCAAATTAGGAAGCATGAGTGGACATGCTTTTCCACAGTGGTTTTTCCGCTGTGGAAAATCATGTGGACCTTTGCTTCTGGGGGCCCTTGTGGGCCCCCAGGGTAAAGGGGGGGGTGGGGGTGCACATGGAGGGTACCCATGGTACCCCCCTGCATTTGCATGCACAAAGCGGCAGGCACCGCGCATTTGCATGCACAAAGCGGCAGGCACCGCGCGGTGCCTGCCGCTTTGTGCATGTAAATGTGAAACATGCTTTTTAAACCTTGCGGTGGGTGCTGCTTCAAGCAGCACCAGCCGCAAGGTTAAAGATCCAGGATGTGACCGCCAGGGTAGCAGTCACATCCTAATTTGCATGGAGGGACCGCCGCTGCCCATGCGGACGGTCCCTCCACCTCGGGGGTGGCGGACGGACGCAGGGCCGTCCGCAATCCTAATGAGGCCCTAAGTGTTGTTTAAAGTTCTCCTTGCAAAGGACCCAAACTTTCCAAAAATCAAGTCAATTGATCATTTTGTTCTCTGCTCTAAGAAAGGGTCAAGCCTTATCATGGGCTAATCTTGCTCTCTGGGTTGCCCAAACTATATTATTCTTTAGTCATGAGAAGGCCGTACGTCCACTGGCTGCAAAGGTGAAGGCTCATTCAACTCGGAAGGTTGCAGCCTCCGCAGCACTGTTCGCAGGAGTGTCTCTACCCGTCATCTACAGGGCAGCAACCACCCATACCTTTACAAAGCATTACTTCCTGGAGTAAGGCAAATGTAGCAGTTGCTCTTAACACGCAAGGGAGAGGAGGAGGTAAACTACCGTCGTCCCATGAAAACACAGCTATCACAAATAGGTACAGCAGCTCTACATAGAATACAGTAGTGCTACCTCTAAACAGACAGATGGAAGTCCAATTTGGACATTTACAGTATTGTGCAAGTGCAAAGGAAAGGGAAGGCCATTCTTACGGAAGAGGAAGCCTCGCACACATCTCATAATTGTTTCATGCTCATCATCGGAAACCTCTTCCCACCCTGGTAGCGCAGTGCCACCGGGGTGGACTCGACCTCCTGTTGGACTCGGTGCAGGAGGGAGTTCTTAGATAAAAACTACTGGATAAGAGCGGGATTCAGATCAGTGAGTTAAAAATGCCTTACAGTTCCCCAGCAAATGGAAAGGGGCGACCATTCGGTCCCCCCGAACGTATGGTGGAGTACCACGATCCCCCTGGGAAGCCATCTTGGGCGGGAGGCGTGTCTCGGCTGGTATGCCCGAAGCGGCGTAGCCGGGGCGCGCCTTTTTTCCCGCCCTAGAGTGGGCTGGCCTAGACACCAACGCGGCCGGCCACGCCCTCGGAGGCAGGCGGGGGCGGGTTTACGCCCACCCTGAAGACGGATAAAAGGAGCGGAAGCCAAGAAAGCATCCTCTTGTTCCTGTGCTCTGAAGCTGCACCTCCCCGCTGCACGTGAGCTCGAGACGGAACGAAGAGCCAATTTTGAGCGTTGTAATCCCTCTTTTTGTCTTACAGATATCCCGTCTAAGAATGCCCAAGAAAGTCGGAAAGCGGGTCGGTACCGATGAGATGCTCCGGATGCTCATGAAGGAGATATCCGATCTGAAGAGAAAGGTTGAGGCCAAGGACGGGGAGGGAGGACCGAAACGGCCTTTACCGGGAACAATCCCCGGTGGAAAGAACAAGAGGCCCAGAAGGGGAGCACTTGGGGAGGAGACCCCGGTTCCCGAAGCGCCACGAGAAGAGCCAACCCCGGCGCCAAAGGAGGGGAACCCAATCCCTGTGGTAGTCACCCCTGCGAACAGGGAGGATATGCCCCCCGAGTTAGCGGCGCAATTGGCAGCGTGGTTGGGAAACGATAGCGAGGGCACCACGGCTGACGACGCCCGGGCAGTGATGAGACAACTGCGGGAATCGAGGGAGGCTGCGAAAGCTCCATCTCCTGTTCTCCCGCAGGTCCCAGCGGTTGGAGGTACAGCAGGCCCAAGTTCGGCGACAGGCGTGGGGTCTACTTCAGGTAAGCGGCCATTGCCGATTGCGGGGGGGGACTCTGCACCTTCTCGAAAGGAGAAGATTGCCCAGCACGTCCCACTAGAAGTCAAGGAGTTGATTTGGGCGGACAAATATGTAAACATGTTTTCATTGCTTACCGACCATTACGAGATCGAGCATGTAAAGAGTCAAAAGGAGCTCATGCATCCGAGTGTTTGGCGCGCTAAAATGGCCGCCTTTAAGGTTGAGGAGTCCATTGGTACTTGGGGCAGAGCGTGGGGAATTTTTACTTCCATCATGGGGGAACGCAGACCTGAGTTGTTGACCGAGTTACCCATCTATCAGTCACGTATTATGGAGTATTCTGTGGCGTATGGGGGCAATCAGTGGTTCTGCTATGATAATCTGTTCAGAAAAGCTAAGGAACACGACCCGTTGTTGTCCTGGGACTGTTACGACTCTGTGTCTTGGCAAAAAATGGAGAGTACAGGGATGTTGAAAATGCCATTAGTAGGGAGTAACGGGGGGGAATCCTCCCGCCAAAACTCTGGGACGCCCTTTCGGACAGGTACAGGTAACGAGTCCCACACGAAGCCGAGTGGCAACACAGGTAAAAGGGGGATATGTTGGAATTTTAACAGGGGCAAATGTACCAGGCCTCAAGGGTCATGCAAATTCAGACATGAGTGTGGGGGATGCGGGCAGCCATCCCATCCTGAGTCCATGTGCAGAGCCAAAACGGGTGATAACGGTGGCAAGGGAGGCGCCAAACAGGTCTAATGTAGTCCGAGGGACGCCTTTACCGACCCCGATTGATACCATGGCAATGATTCCTTGGCTCAACGAATACCCAGATTATGCTTCCGCTGGGGTGTTGCGGAACGGGTTTTCATATGGTTTCCGCATCCCAGTGGGGGATTTTCAGGGGGTACCGGACTGTAAGAATCAAATGTCGGTTTTACAGCACACGGCGGTGGTTCAAGTAAAGATTAGGAAAGAGGTGACTCGAGGTCGTGTCGCCGGTCCCTTCGATTTGCCGCCAGTTGCTAATTTTGTGTGTTCTCCTCTGGGGGTGGTTCCCAAGAAGGACCCGGGGGAGTTTCGGCTGATACACAATTTGTCAGCCCCACATGGTCTTTCCGTAAATGATGCGATAGATCCGGAAGTATGTTCGGTGCGGTACGCATCTTTCGATGAGGCCGTCGCCATGTTGTATCGCCTGGGGCCCGGGACGCTGATGGCCAAATCGGACATCGAATCAGCGTTCCGGTTGCTCCCGGTACACCCAGACGATCAGCGTCTCCTTGGTTTCCAGTTTCAGGGTCGCTATTACATGGATAAATGTATGCCGATGGGATGCTCGATTTCATGTTCCTATTTCGAGAAATTCAGTTGTTTTCTGCAGTGGGTATTCACGAGGAAGACAGGTTTTCACCATGTTATGCACTATCTCGATGACTTTCTGTTTCTGGGGGCAGCCGGGGATTCTGAGTGTGGACAGGCCTTACAGGAATTTTGTGTCCTAATGAATCAATTTGGGGTGCCATTGGCGCCAGGTAAGACGGTCGGTCCCTCGACCTTGATCGAGTTTCTGGGGATCGAGCTCGACTCAGTGGAAGGTTGTTTTCGTTTACCTAAAGAAAAGGTGTTAAAATTCAGGTTATCCCTTGAGACATGTATTCGTGCAACGAAAGTGAACTTGCATCAATTACAACAGGTGGTGGGTCAGTTGAATTTTGCCCTGAGAGTAATGCCGATGGCGCGCCCCTTTTCCCGCTCGATTGCACAGTCCATGGTCGGCTTGAAGGAAGGACATCATCGTACGAGACTCTCGGCAGAGGTTCGCCAGGACATGCGCATTTGGATTGCATTCCTGGCGGATTTCAATGGTCGAATTGTCTGGAATAAACCAGCAGTGTCCTCCGAGGAGTTGGGACTATGGACAGACTCGGCGGGGAGTGTGGGTTTTGGCGCCATATTAGGTACACAATGGTCGGCTCAACAATGGCCGTCATGGTGGCATGAGTGCGGGTTGACGAGTAACATTGCTTTTCTCGAACTATTCCCTATTCTGGTGGCCTTGAGAACATGGCCAGAAGGGTTTAGGGGTCACTCTGTGGTTTTCTGGTCTGATAACATGACCGTGGTTGAGTGTATCAATAATCAGGCAGCACGTTGCAAATTGATTCTCCGATTACTCAAGGAAATTGTGTTGTTGTGCATGCAATTAAATGTACTGTTTAGGGCGCGGCACGTGCCGGGGGTGATGAACCAAGCGGCTGATGCGCTCTCTCGTTTCCGTATGCAGGCCTTCTGGGGTTTTCTGCCCACAGCGGACCCGGTGGCGACACCCTTTCCCGAAGCTCTTTGGTCTCTCGGTGCCCCGAACTACAAGACCTCGTGGGAGAGAGTTTAGCACCCAGGACGAGGAAGGCATATGAAGGGGCGTTCCGTTCCTATTGGGCCTTTTTGGGTACTTCCGGGAAGGAGCTTTGGGGTCTGGAAGAGTCTGTAGTAAGATTCCTGCTCTCCTTACGACACGCAGGCAAGTCAGTAGCTACGGCCCAGAGGCATCGGGCCGCCATTTCCTTCATGGCAAGGGCTCATGGGATCCAGGACCCGACAGCATCTTTCGTGGTGCAGAAAGCGCTACGGGGGTGGCAACGCCTTGAGGGTCGCAGAGTAGACGATAGGCACCCGATAGGTTTGGATAGGTTGGCCCTGTTATTATCCGTGCTACCGGTAACATGTTCATCCCACTACGAAGCTGTGTTGTTCCGAGCCGCATTTGCATTAGCATTCCATGGGGCTATGCGGATAAGCGAATTAGTGGCAAAGAATAAGCAGGATACGATGGGGGGACTGTGCCGGGAACACATTCAGGTCAGAGAAGAGACGATGACGGTCTTGTTTGTAAAGTCCAAATCCGATCAGGATGCAATCGGGGACTGTGTAATCATCCAGAGGATCCCCGGGTCCGCCATATGCCCTGTCGGGTGCGTAGAAACATATTTAGCACAGAGGGTGGCAGCATGGGGGGGGACCTTGTTAAGACACGCTGACGCCACCCCACTGACGAGGTTTCAGTTTCAGCGGGTGCTTGCGATGTCGATTTCTGCCGCGGGCTTGAACCCCGGCGACTTTGGGACCCATTCCTTTAGGATAGGGGCTGCTACGGAAGCTACAGCCAGGAGTCTGAATGTTGATCAAATAAAACGTGTGGGGCGTTGGTCCTCGAATTGTTATAAGAGGTATGTACGGTTGCACATGTTGTGATGCTATAACGTGTACTCACGCTTCTTGTTTTTTGTTTGGTTTTCAGTTGCGCAAGCCTACGAGGCGGGGCGGACTGTCCAGTCGACCCGACACCGGGTGGCCAGCGGTCAGACATTACCGGCTGTGAAAAAGGAGGTGTGGGTCGTTGGCCACTCATACGTGAGGCGTGCCGCGGACGTATTCAAAGCAGGTGACATGACTCACGTAGCTGGGGAATACGGGTACAGTGTGTCCTTCTACGGAAAGGGCGGGCTCTGTATTGACCAGTTTCGATCATTTTTCGAGGGCTTGTTAGGGCGGACAAGGTCAACGCCGTCTGTAGTCATAGTACATCTTGGGGGCAATGATTTGGTGACCACTGGTAGACGACTTCTTCTTGAGGCGATGCTTTCCACGGTAAGTTGGTTGGCGAGAAGAGTTCCAGGGTGCACAATTGCATGGTCCCATATGATCCCACGGAAAGTGTGGCGGGGGGCTATTTCGGTTACTGCTTTGAATCATTCAGTAAGGAAGATAAATAACAAAGTGAGTAGATTGTTTCGTTCAAATACACTGCATTCTGTTTCACATGGTTGTATCAAAGGGGACAGTATGTATTTGGGGGACGGCGTTCATTTGTCCCGGGTGGGGAACGAGTTACTCATAGGAGACTTCTTAGCCTGGTTAAAGGGTTTGCAGCATGACCTTTAGGTAGGAGTGTTTTGTGGGGGGTCCGGATAGCCGGTCAACTATCCGGCCTGTGGCGGTAAGGTAATGATCGGTGAGCAGTAATTGGAAGATCCCTATGAGGGGGCGTCACCCATTACGGATGGGAGCGCGCGGGGGAGGTGGCCAATTGGCCTCTCAACGGGGAGGCGGTCCTGTCTAAGGAGAGGCCGCCGGAAGGAAAGGAAAGGTGGTCAAGGCCCCTTCCTGGATAGGAGGGGCTACGGCCCCTCCTGGAGAATTTCCCGGGGCCAGGACATCTGCGACGGCAGATGGGTAAGTTGTGTGGGGTGCGGGAGGGGGTTTACGCTACCTTTTAGACACTTCACACGAGTCCTCGAACGACCGTTAAATGGCGTCGAGTCTATTGGGGCCCCCGTCAAGTACAAAGGGAAATTGGTAGATGCACTTGAGGTACGCCTCGGTGCGGTCGCTCCTCTCACAAGTGAGGGGGGTATGTCTGGTTTAGGGATCTGACACCGGTTACGACCTTGCCGTTGGCCCTTAACGTTAGGATGTACAATTTCAAGTCAAATGTTTTGTAGGATGTTAGTTCGGCTAGGAGAACCTCTGTATTAGAGATCTGTTAAGGTTAGCCAAACATCGTAATGTGGAAATGAAATTGTACATAATATGAAACTGTTATTTTAATGTTTTAATTTTGTTTCATATTTTTAATAAATACGGCCGGGAAGGGTTTACTCCCTTCCCGCCTTCCAAAAATTCAAGAACTGTTTCCGGTTTCCCAATTCTTGGGGATTGTGTTGAGAGGGGGTGGCGGGTATCTCGGCCATATGGAAAGGGGCGACCATTCGGTCCCCCCGAACGTATGGTGGAGTACCACGATCCCCCCGGGAGCCATCTTGGGCGGGAGGCGTGTCTCGGCTGGTATGCCCGAAGCGGCGTAGCCGGGGCGCGCCTTTTTTCCCGCCCTAGAGTGGGCTGGCCTAGACACCAACGCGGCCGGCCACGCCCTCGGAGGCAGGCGGGGGCGGGTTTACGCCCACCCTGAAGACGGATAAAAGGAGCGGAAGCCAAGAAAGCATCCTCTTGTTCCTGTGCTCTGAAGCTGCACCTCCCCGCTGCACGTGAGCTCGAGACGGAACGAAGAGCCAATTTTGACCCACCCACCAGCCCCTGAGGACAGCTAGTTGTTTTGAGTAAAGATTTGATCTGGTAACTCTGTTTCTTGCAGGTTGTAATGATCGTCGTGAAATTTTGAATATGCAATAAAGATTGGTTATTTTCAGTATGTTTTGCAAATAAAGTAATGTTGCACTAATGTTGATCAGTATTCATGCTTGTAATAAGTCATGTTCGTTTTATTGCTTAGTAAATTAGATAGAATTGTCGTATTTATTTTGGTCGGGCGGTAAGGTCATGATCGGTGAGCAGTAATTGGAAGATCCCTATGAGGGGGCGTCACCCATTACGGATGGGAGCGCGCGGGGGAGGTGGCCAATTGGCCCCTCAACGGGGAGGCGGTCCTGTCTAAGGAGAGGCCGCCGGAAGGAAAGGAAAGGTGGTCAAGGCCCCTTCCTGGATAGGAGGGGCTACGGCCCCTCCTGGAGAATTTCCCGGGGCCAGGACATCTGCGACGGCAGATGGGTAAGTTGTGTGGGGTGCGGGAGGGGGTTTACGCTACCTTTTAGACACCTCACACGAGTCCTCGAACGACCGTTAAATGGCGTCGAGTCTATTGGGGCCCCCGTCAAGTACAAAGGGAAATTGGTAGATGCACTTGAGGTACGCCTCGGTGCGGTCGCTCCTCTCACAAGTGAGGGGGGTATGTCTGGTTTAGGGATCTGACACCGGTTACGACCTTGCCGTTGGCCCTTAACGTTAGGATGTACAATTTCAAGTCAAATGTTTTGTAGGATGTTAGTTCGGCTAGGAGAACCTCTGTATTAGAGATCTGTTAAGGTTAGCCAAACATCGTAATGTGGAAATGAAATTGTACATAATATGAAACTGTTATTTTAATGTTTTAATTTTGTTTCATATTTTTAATAAATACGGCCGGGAAGGGTTTACTCCCTTCCCGCCTTCCAAAAATTCAAGAACTGTTTCCGGTTTCCCAATTCTTGGGGATTGTGTTGAGAGGGGGTGGCGGGTATCTCGGCCATATTACCATTATTAAATGGGAACTGTAGGTCAAATTAAAACCTAGAGGGACGGTTGCTGATATCAAAGACTCACACCGTAAGTCACACACTGATCATATAACTGGTGGAACTATTGCTTAGGGAACTCACACAGCCACCTGAGTCCGTAATACAGATGTGCCCCGGGTGACAAACCGTTTGTGCCCGCTTAGTGCGCTCCTGGGTCACTTTGGCATTACTGACGGAGCTGCAGGCGTTTGAGCTCCCCCTTCTGTAATACAGATCGCTCTGGCTCACATGTAGCACCGGCGGTGTCGAGAGTGGTACTTTTCTAATTTGCATGGGGGTGAGGCCCCATGCAAACGAGGGAATCACTTGGCCTCTGTGCCCGTGCCGTATTACCGATGTGTGCGCAGAGGCAAACATGCCTTTGGGTGGAGCACTAAAAATGCGCCGCGACAAGGTGGTGCAATTTTAGTGTGCCTCTTAAAGGCAGCCCTCTGGAGGGGAGAAAGGGGGTCCCATGGACATCAAACATCCTCTTGCAGACGGGTGCAGTCACTCACTGCACCTGCCTGCAAGGGGATCTCTCTGTAATAGGGTCCTGGTGCTAAGATGAAAAACATCAGCTGCACACAAACCAGACCCTCCTAAAAAGTCTATGAGCAATTGGAAGCGTGCTTGTACCAGCACTGCCAGTGCGGTAGAACATGTAAAACTATTTTCAAGATAACCATAATGATAATAACAACATGTTTTTATAGGACGCTTCATACCTCTATCATTTCTCTTTCTGAGCGCTGTAAATAACATATGGTAGGGTTACACGGTATAAGGATGCTCCATTTATCAACCCAAGAAAGATTCCGACTCATGACCTGAATGTCACTTCATAAGTAGGTGGCATTTCTTTAACTTGCAGGTGACATCTGGTTAGTGATGCAGATGTTACAGTAAGTAAATCAAAATTGTACTCTCTGATCAAAGACGAACTTTTTCTTTGCTGGTTTTATGTTACAGATGTGAGAAAAAAGCACTGGATCTTAAAGCAGTATGAAATGTGTTGTGGGTTGCACTCTCGGTCAGACACAAAGCAATAAATGTATGCACCCCATCATCCATGTGACTTCAGTCGTAGCTACAGTGTGCAAATGTGGACCCACTTTTCCAAACATGACTTATGTAAATATAGGGTTCCTTGTACAGCATTAAACGTGCAAAAATATAGATTGTCACACACTGTCAAGGTCTATTACACGCTGGATAAATCTAATCCTCCAGCTTCTTCAGGGACACTGCAGACCCCCATACTAATGATTACATATTTCCAAGGTCCGGCTTAGCCTGTTCTGTCCACCGCAGGAGTTAATTCATTCCTGTCTATTGATACAATCTCACTTGGCTTGAAATTGAAACTGAGGTTGGATTGTCACCAGAGGTGAACGGTACATTGATGTACTGTCTACAATGATTCAAGGCCTCTTGGTACCTGCTCCCGCATTGTTTCTTTGGGCAGAGATAGCCCAAAGAGACCATAGAATCTTTCATGCATGGGAAAGGGACCATGCTCGAGAGTTTGCCATAAAATCTGCCATTTTGTCAGGCCAGTATTCTGTATTCTCAGTTAGAGCCAGTCCGCTTGTCTGGACGTGCCATAGCGGGTTTCTAATTTAAAAGGGTTTTTGCCTTATCCACAGTATGCTTCCTTCTGGGTGAATACAATCCTGACGTTCAGGAGGCCACCTCTGGCTCTTCCATGCTCCCTGTCAATATGTGAACCCTCACTTCTGGTGTTGCTGGGGGAACTGTCATTGCAGCGCGTCTGGATGCTTGAGGGAGGCCCTTCTCATTATGCTAGTGTTGAAGGAGCTGCTGGTTGAACATAACGTATTGATGTTTGGTTAGTGACTAGTGTTTGGTTTAATTGTGGCTGTGCCATTTGTACATCACTGTTTGTTTGGTACTTGGGATTTCAATCTAGTTCTAGAACCGCAGTCCATTCCAAGCCTCAAAGTGAGATGACCACTCTTTTGGTAGTGTATTTTTTTATGTAGCATAACACGCCCACCCTCTCTCTGCCTGTGAGAGCTGATGCAATTCAGACTTACTAGAACAATGGTAACGGTTGGACAGGTTGATCATAGGTGGATAAAAGCAAGTAGTTTGAGCATGTAGTTGTACTATCCAACTTTACTATTTTGGTACATAAATTGGTCAGAACTGAGCGCTGTATTATAAATGAGATTTTGTAGCACGGTTCATTTCTCACAGTAATTTATTTTGGTGACCTGGCATCACATCACAGGACAATGCTGTGTTTGTGTACATCAACTATATACTGACATTGACAAATCGACTACATATTGATATTTTAGAACCACCTGAGCTCCTTCGGAACCTGTTTTATCCACCTATTGGATTGAACACTTACTTGTCTGGCTGCTGTGGAGTGGCAAGCAGATTGATTGCTGGTCAGAGGATTACCTTCAATGCCAGATTGCATTTGTTCTTTTATCAATGTCTGTACCATTTGCCAAAGAGGCAAAGGATTTAGAGAAACTAAAAAAGTTGTGTAGTCCAAACAATAGATAATATTATGAGCAAATGCATGGGCCAATTGATGTTATGTTTTTACGAATTTAGCAATTTGCAAACCTCACACAAATTTGGTTCATACACTGACTTGTACAATATGAATTTAGGTGAGGTTCATTTTCAGCAAGAGCTTATTGGTAGAAAAGAGCCTCATCTAAAGATGACAAAAGACACACAATTGATGGACGGAATGCAGAACAAATCAAAACATTCACCCCAGTCAAGAGATCTGGGTTAAATCCATCATTGTTTGCTCACCATGCCACCCCAGTTTAGACCTGGCCATATGCAAATCAGTCTTCACCTTGTGCCTCATGGGAATTGTCCAGCCCGAACTGCCAAGCCAGGTCTTCCCTGGACTGGAAACTAGCATCCTGGGACCGGTTTTGGGGTAACACCTATCATCTGCCAGGCTAGCTTGAATCCAGTGGCAAAGTGAGCAAGGAAACCACGTCTGGGCATACCTTGCCAACTTAGGGCAAACAAAGCAAGTCCAGGGAGGACCTGTCTTGGCAGTTCGGTCTGGACTGTTCCCATGAGGCACAGGGTCAAGACTTATTTGCATATGACTGGGTCTAAACTGGGGTGGCATGGTGAGCAAAAGAACAATGGATTTAAACCAGATCTCTTGACTGTGGTTGAATGTATGATTCATTCAGCATTCCGTCCATCATTTGTTTGCGTAGCACTTTTTGCCCTATGCGGGATGGGTATGCCCAGACGTGGGCCCCTTGCTCCTTGTGCCACTGGATTCAAGCTAGCCTGGCTGAAGAAGGGTGATATACCCTGAAAACTGTCCCAGGATGCTTGTTTCCGGTCCAGGGAGGACCTGGCTTGGCAGTTCGGTCTGGACTGTTCCCATGAGGCACAGGGTCAGGACTGATTTGCATATGGCTGGGTCTAAACTGGGGTGGGCTGGTGAGCTAAAGAACAATGGATTTAACCCAGATCTTTTGACTGGGGGTGAATGTATGATTCATTCAGCATTCCGTCCATTGTTTGTTTGTGTAGCACTCATCTAAAGTTGAGGCGCAGGTTATGATTCAATCCATGGCATCCTCAAACGTTGCATGCTCAACTGTAGTATGAAGGAAGAGGTGACCAAGTATGGGTCAGGCAGGGATAGCCCTTGGTCATAGTTGGAACAAGATGGGTGTTAGACATATGAGTCCAGGTGCATTAAACAAGTGTCAAATAGCGCCTTGAGCCCTTCACGGGTGAGTAGCGTGCTTCACAATTCCCTGGTTAAATACTTTTTTACGATGTCCAAAATGTATGGTCAGATGGGGCATTTTATCCAGCTATGAGAGTGTTATGATGAAGAAGCTCATGAATGGATGGAGAACCTGTACCACCTTGTCTTAGCAATTACAAATGATGAGGGAAGCAGGCCATTTTATTCAGGATAGGAGAATCTAGTGCCAGGCTCACCCGTCACCATTACTTAAAATTGTTTGAAAGGGAGTGAAACAAAGTGGTGATTTGATTTTTGACCAGACACGTATCAAAGCAATAATATGGGCCTGGAGAGCTGTTTCTTGCCAGATAAAGATTAAGATATATTGGGGTGGTGTCATGAGAAAGAGTCAAAAATGAAGCTGAACACATGCTGGTCTAGAGGAGTTTGAGGTTGATCACAAGGACGAATTACAAATTGCAAGAATCTTTTAAAGAGAGTTTGAGTACATTGATGGGTTTCCATCACTGTTATCAATATCCTGGTGTTTAATTGTGGCTGTGTTGCTGAGCATAACTTTGCATTACATACTGTGCTGAACATCCTTAAGAGACAGACTGCATTTGTATGCTAGGAAATTATTATGTGTTTGTAAGATACTGAAATATCAGAGTGGTTTTATATAAGGGAATCAAGGGACAGTACAGAATCTAAGGACTTTAATCAGAGATGTGCCACCCCCTGGTTTTATGTGTGTTCCATTTTAAGTTTTGGCTACCTTCTGCTGTGAAAACGGCGAGTAAAAATGTTGCTGAATGTTCTCGTACAGAATTGAGACACTAAAGATTCAACAGTGTTAATGCAGAAAAACTATGCAGCCCTATATAATTATTTTCTGTCAATCCTAATCACTGCTGATGTGAGTGGTTATAGTCATGGTGCTGTTCTGGTTGGAAAGAGCAACCACACTATTTACCAGGCTCCACTGCACTATTAGGTGGCAGAGCCCCAAGCTTTAGCCTGTACTTAGTACTGTTGAATATTTAATCATAGTATTTCATCACAGTCTTAGGAGGTGGTCAACTAACACCTGGAGGGTGATTGGGAGCATTCAACTCTCCATCAACTGCCAAATTCCTTGAAGCCTTTGTGGAAGATTCCACAAGGAGTCTGGATTTATACCTAGAATCAGTCTCAACACAAGCATTCAGACTGAAATCCGCAGCAGTAGTAACCAAATATTTCCGACATAATTGTTGCTCATACTGAGATTCCTCCCTGGAGCCTTCTTGACAAGAACCTCTTCCACTGTTGCTTTGCCAGTTCAAAACGGTTGTTCTGTACGAAGGTTGAATGCAGCAACTTTCACATCAGGCCAACTATTTAACCATATCCCATCACCATTCTGTGTGAACGCTCTTGTTGCAGATGAAGTGATGCTCTGCAAATTATGCCAAACTAAGAGAAACAAGTACTGGACTTTCCAGGGAACCGAATCACTTAGCTTCACCACCTCATGACTGTCCTCTTTCGGGATATCACGATGTTGCTCATAATAAAACAGCCTTTTCCAGATCATGCCTTGAATCTCTAATATCTTAATAATCCACTCCCACACCAATTTAACCACCTTCACATGAATACAGGACACAATTCTGACAAAAATAAGGTGGCGCCCTCAATGTGTTAATGCTGAAATCTGTTGAGCCGAAACAGAAATAGTCCAGTATAACGACAACATGATTTGGACTGCTTGGTTTCTCAACCCACCAGATGATATTTCCCATTGCACACACTTCTTCAGAAACCGTTTGATCTCTTGGCTTGACCTTTCGCTTGAGGATGATACAAAGGCATATTTTCAAGACAAATTTTATTTTCATGTAGATAACTAGCCACCAGAATCTTTTTCTCTTTTTTTTTTTTATTATTTGAAATCAAACATATTACAGTAGGATATTTGTCCAAGGAGAAAGGTGGAACAAAATACAAAAACATCATCCGCCAAAACAGAAGAAAACAAATATATATATAAAAGTAAAAAAAGAAACACAGAAGCAAAACGCATTTATTTTATTTATTTATTTAAAGAGTTTTATATAGCGCTGGCTAGACCCTTAACATAAGGTTCCACATGGTTGCAAAATTACATCAGTTACAAGTTATCAATGATATCAGTAAAAACATTTAAGGAGCATAGAAGAAAGGGAAAGTGGAGTGAGAAGGGTAAGGGGGTAGAGGAGAGAGGGGTAGGGTATAGATATAATGGAGAGACGAAGGGAAAGTCTGCCCAAGATCCGGCTGGGTAGGTGACGGCCGAGGGGGAATCCGTAGCCTATATCCTCTACAGCTATCAGGTAGCTCCACCGGGAATCGGTCAAATTTCTAGGTCTCAACAGGAAAACATTAAAGGGATAGAAGGCAAGAAGAAGGGAGCGTAGAGGGGGAAGGGGGTAGGGTGAAGGGGTAGGATTTAGATACGATAGAGAGACAAGTAACATCTGCCCAAAGTCCGTCTGGGTAGGTTACGGCCAAGGTAGATGGATCGTCAAAAGTTACAGGGTGGCTGCCTATCACGTAGCAAGGTGAATGGGTTCCCAGCGATAATGGGAACATTCCTAAACCTCCAATAATGTGAGATTCCCTAAACACTGTGGACTCTCTCAGAAGGTTACCTGAGACTCCAGGGTAGAAATGCAGGATCTCTCCCCAACAAGGGGAGGAGTACTTTGGCAAAGGGGACATTTCAAGGAGGCAAATTTAAACCTTTTCCAATAATATGTGAGTCCCAAGCACTGTGGACTCTCTCAGAGAGGAGTCTGAGACTCCGGGGCAAGAATGCTGGATCCCTCCCCAACAAGGGGAGAGGGAGCGCTTTGGCAAAGGGCACATTGAAGGAAGCCATAAGGCGCTTACATCCCTAGAGCAGCTAATCTAGAAGGTAGAGGGGAAATAGATCTAAAAACCTTTCACCTTCAAGGTCTAAAATGAAGGGGCTAGCAGAAAAAGAGCGTGGGCAGAGAAGAAAAATGTAGAAACCTTGGGAAAAATGAATGTGGAGGGAAAGGGAAGATGTGACCTGGGGAGAGAGATTCAGCTGCCATAGTAAGGACAGGCCGGTACAAGCAGGCTCAACAGGGAACAGTCATCTGAGCTGGCAAAAGACCCGGAGGAGTTAGTGTGTAAGCAAGGGTAATGGTAAGAGACAAAATTAAACAGAGAGAGTAAAGGAAAGAAGTAGGGCAGTACAATTCGAACCATAGTATTAAAACATGCAAATAATCGGGGGGACATAAGAATGGGGGGAGCAGAGGTATCAATAACAATTTTAATACAATGTGAATGTCCGTGGGGAGAAGAGAAGAACAATAATAGTTCGGGAGAGGGTCAGTGGGGACGGCAGTAGGGACCATGTTGCAAGATGGCAGCTATCTTTGCTCTTTCTTTTCTCCAGGACTTTTATGAACATTTCTGCAATTTATTTCAATATCATTAATTAGCAGCACATTGTTATCTATTCCATTTAGCCAACACTTTGCCTATTCTGTTCCTCCATCCAGGCAATGAGCGGTTACCACACATTCATACCTTTTTTCATAGCTTTTAACCCTTTACACTTATACAGGGTGATTTCCTGCCGCCCATGAATATTAGTCTATGCAACCATTGATGAAATGTAGGCGGTTCCTGATCCTTCCATATTGTGACATTCAAAAACTGCTTTATTGATATAATTCAAAACACAAAATTGCTCTGTATCGCATCAAGCCGCACTCTAGAATCATAGCCCAATAACATCAGTGTAGAGGAGATCTTTATATTTCTCTCCATTGTCTGTAGCATAAAGGATTCAATCCCTTATTTTAAGCTATCTAGCTTTACGCATGAGTAAAACATGTGTACCATATCCGCTGGTCCAGTTTGGTATCTAGGGCAATCATCGGATTCCCTTATTCCCCATTTAAAAAGTTTTGATGGTGTATAGTAAAGGCTGTACACCGTTTTATATTGTTGAGCTTTTTGATTGGATGACATAAAGAAATTTTTTCCCACCTCCAACACCTTATCTATATCAACCTCCCCATCACTTAATTTACTCGTGTGGAGTGGTGTGGCTCACTGGTTAGAGGCGGCAGACCCAGAAGCAGAGAACGGCCCGGGACCAGGGTTCAATTCCCAACGCGGCAGGGTCGTGGACCAGGGTCAGCGGACTCGATAATTCTCGCCTCGGTGCCTACTCTAACCAGGGATCACACTCGGCAACTCTAGGCATTAGCTTGCCTCATCTCTACAAAGGCCCCCCACATTCGCCGGGGATGCCTGGATTCACCTTGGAGATACCCAGTAGGGACCATCTCACAGGGATAGCCAGGACGGGTTCCCCAGCGGTCTACAGCGCCACGACGCCTCAGGGCAGCAGTGCGCTTTACAAGACACATACATTCCACATACTCGTCCAGTTTAATTCTATTTTTTCAACATCATATGATCTCTTGATGGAAATCTTTAATTCTATTCTTAGGATTGCCCATAAGCTGCAGGACCGGTATCGGCCCCAAATTAATGCTTTCTTTAGAGATTCTCCTAATGAAGTTGCAAATTTGTAAATATTTAAAGCACGATCCTGCTGTAGGCTGAACCTTTGTGCTATTTCAATAAACTCCACCAGTTCCTGATTCGAATAGACATCTGCCAATGTAGCAATCCCCATTTGTTCCCATTTTCTGGCCATGTTATCGTACATAATCGGGCGTAAAAGATCAGAATGCCAAAGTGATGAGTATTTAGTAAACCTGCTTATTTTACATATTTTCTCTACCATTTTCCAAATTTTCACAGCACATTCTACACATTTATAGCCTTTCTTTTGATATGTTTTCAAATCGTCTTGACGTTGAAATATTCCTCCTTTGGCTTCCTCTATTGCAGTTGTTAAATGCTTGGTAATTTGGGTATGTCATTTTGCACATTTATTTTCATAGTAATAAAGAGTACCTAATTGTTGTAGAGCTGTAGCCCAATAATACAGCTGAATACTGTGATCATTCCAGCCCCCTCCCCCCCACGCCCCCCCCCGGTTGACTGGAAGAGTCAAATATTTATAAGCGCAACATATTTTATGATAGCTCCAAATAAAGTTAGAGAACATCCCCTCCATTTTCCATATTTTATTTGCCGCTACCTCTAATGGGATGGCCCAGATTAAATATAAAATCTTAGCAAAAATTTTCATTTTGATCACATTAATCCTTCCAATTATTTTAAGGTGTAGATGGTCTAACCGTTTCAGCTCCCTATTAATTAAGCTCATCACGGGGTCTATATTTAGTGCCCATAGGTTAGTAATTTTAGTTGTTAGTGTGACCCCTAAATATGTTTCTGACTCCATTACTCGAGAATCTTGTAATAGACAATGAGAAGAGCAAATAATTTGTGTCTTTGAGCTGTTTAAAAGATATCCCGACCTCCTCCCAAATTTTTCTGCCAGCTTTTCTACTTCCGCAATTAAGGGGTTGTTCAAAATTAGGGATATGAATGGGTCTAGATAAAACGCAAACAGGATTGGGGAACACGGGCAGCCTTGACGGGTACCCCTTTCTATCTTCAGCCTCCTGAATGTATGTCCCATTATTTGAATCTTTACATGGCGTTTATAATACATAGCTTGTATTGCCCGAATAAATCCTAGGCCAGAACCTCTCTCAGCCAGTTTATCCCACAAATAGCACCAGGCCACCCGATCAAAGGCTTTCTCTGCGTCCAGGAGGAAACCACTCTTTTCTCTTCCTCCTTGATGTCCAATATTGATATTACTCGTCACATGTGGTCTGTGGTCCCCCGGCCGGGAACAAAGCCATGTTGCCATGGTGAAATAAATGTAAGTAAGTAATCGGATGGCCATAATTTTGTAGTATATTTTTACGTTGAGTTCATTAAAGAAATCGGACGATATAACAAGGGAAATTCTGGAGGTTTACCTTTTTTTAGGAAGACTATAACGTCTGTATCCTGCCATGACTTTGAGGGTATTCCCTGGTATTGAATGCCCAAGAATAAGTCTTGCATAAGGGGTGCTATTCTTGCTGCAAGCATTTTATACACCTCAATGGGGATTTTGTCTGGCCCGGTCGCCTTGCCTGATGAGAGAGACGCCAGTGCAACCTGCACCGCTTCTACCATAATTTCCTGCTCTAATTCTTGAGAGGCTTCATAATTTACCCTTGGAAGTGGTATAGCACTGTTCTCAAAATCTGCTAGATGCTCTAGAATATCATGTCTTCTGCATTGAATCCAGGCTGCATTGGCTATGATAGATTTTAGAAGGACTATGGAGATGGTGCTTATGCATGGTTGTGGAGTACCTTTAGAATATTAAAATAGGCGTCAGAGTTTGCACAATGCAGCAGAAAGCATGTGTCTGAATCATCATAAGTGGAGGCATTTTACCCCTGAGCTTACTACTTTATTGGCTCCCCAGTAGGAATTGTATTCTACTCAAGGCAGTTTGCACTGTACTTCAAAAGATTTATAGGAATCTTCCTTTTTAGGTCTCGCCTACGCAGCGCGCATGCGTTGCATAGAAGGAGACCTTTTGCCATTGGTCCCCTTTTTACCCACAACCGTGCACGCGTTCCATTGCCTTCAATGGCAGCGCGTGCACGTGTGAAGATTCACTTGCCGGAGCGAGCGCCGCCATATGGTAGCAATTATCGCTCCCGCAATTGATTCGCGCAGGCTCCCCTCCTCCCGCGCAAGCCTCCCCCTGCTGCAGCGCAAGCTTGTGCTTGTTTTGCTTTATTATTGCTTGAATTCACATTGACATTTTTCCTGTATATTGTTTTATTGACGTGTCATGAGGCTGCTTCTGAATCCCACAGTATTGGAATTTGAATCAGACCGTTGCTGCAGGGAGTGAAGAAGGTTGTATGCCCTCACCGTGTGGATGGTTTGGTATGGAATCAAATTTAATTTAAAGGCAGCTTTGTGTCTAGTTTTTACACACAAGGAACGTAAGCTGAAGCCTGTTACTCGACAGCTTTAGCGAACTCAATGTGTTCCTGCCAGACATGAGTAGATCTCCGAGTCATGTTATGTAAGGAAGTTGCATAGCTGAACTTCATGTACCCAACGACAAAGAAATGCAACACTGACAACAACTGTGTGTATCTTGTTCAAATGAGTTATGAATGAATGAATGATACCACCATTTACAGGAATGGGCTGCGGACGTCGGGTGGCTCTTGGCGACGGATGGTGTCTAAAGCTGCTGTGGGAGGAGTCTGAGCACTGATTCCCTTCATACGTGTTACCAAGGTGTTCCAGCTGCTTTAGGCCAGGGCACCGGGGTCTTCTGCTGCTTTGGGCCCGGACGCCCACTCGCTGTATGCGGCAGGGACAGTTACACAGCCAGCAGTTAGGGAGGGAGTCCTTCTTGGTGTTTTTGGACAGGTGTACACTCTGCCAAGGATACTGCCCACTCTTTCTCTCTCCCTCGGTCCATCACTAGCTTGGTCCGCCCAAGTTTGGAAACATAAAAGTGAGTGGCTGTGATTCTCACTGGACAGCACTCTCCTGGTGTGGTTTTCTATGTATGTTGACGTTGAGACTTGTGCTCCGCTGAGGCGGAAACTGTTTTGCAAAAACACTTTTGAGTTTTGAGAACTTGGTGGCTGGACGTAGCAGCCGCCTGTTGACAAGGTTTGTTGAAACCTTGCTCCTCTTAAGAAATTGGACAGGGGTGATCTAATAAATTGGACGAAGGTTCACAAGATATATGTTAGTATTATCTCTGGCGTTGGACTTTGGAACCCCAGGTTATATCAGCTATGGGTCTGTGCGATTGCACAGGTGAATGCCCATGAACGCTGCCCATGTCCATTTTCTCTAAGGAGCTGTGGGAGCAGGTGACAGGGAGCGTGATTACCTGTCAGAGAATCGTTAAAGTATTAAAAATTCTCACCCTGTTCATGCAATGTTAGCTTCATAAAGGAGTCTGACATTTCCTCGTGCTTTCTGTAGTCACTGCATTTTCACAGTACCTCTCGCTCTCTGTAGTCCCATTAGTTTGGAATGCCGCCCTGTTGCACGGCACCCATGTCATCCGGCATTTGCCAGTGCTTGCTATCGACTCCACAGGATTACTTCCTCGCGCATTCTGCATCGGGACAGTTTCTATTGAAGATTCCAATGTTAAATTTCCCTGCATTCTTTGTAGAAAGCAGTCCTAATGACTCTAATAAAGTGGCCCCTTTCTTTGGAATGCCGCCCTGTTGTACGGCGCCCCTGTCATCCGGCATTTGCCAGTGCTTGCTATAGACTCCACAGGATTACTTCCTCGTGCATTCTGCAGTGGGACAGTTTCTATTGAAAATTCCAATGTTACATTTCCCTGCGTTCTTTGTAGAAAGCAGTCCTAATGACGCTAATAAAGTGGCCCATTTCTTGTTCAATGTTTAATAATATTGCTTTAACGACAATGTACGTCATGCCTCCTAGTCCAAACATGCTGTGCCCAAGGAGATTGTGTAATGCTAGCACGTAAGATGACGCACAGATAAAACCAGGTAGGATGAAAAGCCTGATTGATTACAGTGATTACACAGGACTGAGCAGCTGGGAGGCTGCCACCTCGTGCATGCAGGAGCATGCGGGCCAGGATGCGTTGAGATTCCCCACATTCTTTCTAAAAGGAATTTTGTCTCTGTTTCTCCCTTCCCGGCCCTCTTCACTGTTTCTCTCCCTGCCTCTCCTTGTCCCCCCGCCTCTCTCTGTCCAGGCTCTCTCCCTTACACCGTCTTCTTCTTTCCCTCCCTTCCTCTCGCTACCTTTTGGTTTTGATGTGCAACGTGGAAGTCAGTTTCCGCCTTTCTCTCTTCCTCCCTCGTTCTGTGATGATGATGAGGAGCCCTGCGCCCCCACCCACGCCAAAGGCCTCGTTACTGGAGCATGAAAGCGGGGCTGGACCAAGCCACCCATATCCTGGCTGGCATGTCACCTGCGCCCCCCTCACTCGCCCCCCCCTCCCCACCCACCCTCACTTGCGTCGCCCCCACAGGGCAATTTTTTTTAAACAAAAATTATCAATCCATAGGCCTCGCCTTTGGGACCTTATAGATTTTTAGCCATGCAACAGTTGATAATATTTCACAAAGGATATTGTGCTGCATAACTAAATACTAATAAGGTCCCAAAAGCGAGACCTATTGGCTATGCCAATGCTTGTTTTTTTTCTGCAAAGCTCAGACCTTGCATACCACAGATGACGTTGCACAGGGTCACTCATCCTCTAGTGATTATACCCCAGAACTGAGAGCTACAGAAGTTCATGGAATGTTCTGAAAAAAAACGAAAGACGAGGCACGTCCAAATGGAATAAGCTGTACAGACTAGTTTCCCTGCAATTAATACGGCTCAGTATACGTAAAACCAGCACTTTAGACCTATATAAAGTAGTATAGCATATGCCACTGTATTTTAGACCATCACGCTTTTCATTTACAATACAAAATATTTTGAGGTCAGGTCGCTTTGCATTAAAGCTTTCAGACTGAAGAGACCAAATGCAGCCAGAACTGCATAGTGTCAGTCAGTCAGTCAGTCAGTCAAAACACTTTTATTCGATAATTTACAATCATAAAAAGACACAGAAACAATCAAATCATACGAAATAACAACAATCATTTTACATTAAAGATTTATAAAATGTAATCGTGCAATCGAGCCTAAAATAACCCTCTAATTCATTCTAAAATCAAACTGAAATGTTGGAGACACATATACTCTTCTTATTAATCCGCACTCCAGCTACTAAAAAGCTAGCGACATGAAATGTAACGCGGGGACTACTTAGCAGTTGCAAATAAAGAAGGGCAGGCCTAACCTGTATAAAACCTGCCTCTCTCAAAATAGGCAACAAATACTTTTTCCTAATATCTGAGTGTTACTCGCAAAACATAATAAAATGTAAAGTGTCTTGTGCTGAGAAATTATTGCATTTACAGGGGTTAGAGTTATCTGGTGTGCCCCAATTTGGAAAAAGTCCCAAATTCAGATGAATTAAATTAAAACGAAATCTAGTTAACAGGTACCGATGGAAGGGTCGCGTTACTAGGTTAAGGTAGGGTTCAAGTCCAGGCGAGGTTACTAATGCATAGTTCGTTCTTACGGTGGGTTTTCTCACTTTAACCTCCTCCCTCTCTGATGTAATCAGATTTAGCAGATCAATGTTTATCTGGCTTACATCCTCTCTCTTTATGCACTCACGGGAAAAATAAAGTTCAGGTCGCCTAATTTAGATAATGTTGATTTAATATACGCCTGCCATGGGATCCTGCTGGCTCTATCCAGGGCAAGGCAATCTTTTAGAATCAAGTGGTTCAATGAAATTTCCTGGTTAAGCCAGGTCTTAAGCCAACAGATCAAGGGTGCGATTTTTATTAAATCTGTGACATACCCCAACCCCATTTCCCTATGAATAGAAAAAGTAGGGGTAGACTGTGGCACTGAAAACAAAGATCTTAAAAATTTGTTTTCAACCACCTGAATTATATCTTGTGGGGTATAACCCCAGATTGCTGATCCATATGTAGCAATTGATAAGCATTTTGGCTTATACACCTTTAGAATTGCCTCCATAGGTCTAGCCCCCAGCCGTTTTTCAAATCCCATAAGAGCTGAGGAGGATCTAGCTAATGCATTACATTTATATTTTTGTTGTGGGCCCCAGGACCCTCTTTTATCAAAGAGGACCCCATGGTATGTAAAAAAGGGAACCCGTTTTAAATGTATGTAAATGTATTGGCATTTATATAGCGCACTACTTACCCGTAGGGTCCCAAGGCGCTTCGACCGCTGCGAAACCCTTCCTGGCTTCCCTGAGAGATGGTCCCCTAATGGGTTTCTCCAGGGTGAGACCAGGCATCCCCAGCGGTCTGGTGGGGCCGTTAGTGAAGATGAGGCAAGCTAATGCCCAGAGTTGCCGAGTGTGATCGCTGATCAGAGTGGGCACCGAGGCGAGAGAATTATCGAGTCCGCTGACCCTGGTCCAGAAACCTGCCGCGCCGGGAATCGAACCCTGGTCCCGGGCCGTCCTCTGCTCTCGGGTCTGCCGCCTCTAACCAGTGAGCCTCACTACTTCACTTTTACCTCTTCACCACCACAAAAGAACGATTTCACTTCTTCTTCTTTCTACTACATTTCCCTACGATCATAACCTGAGATATTTTAGTATTTATTTTCAGCTCAAGGGACTCCATAAAAATGCCGAAAGTGTCCAGCAATTTTTTCAAACCTACCCCAGAGCGGGCTACAAAGACGGCATCGTCCGCGTAAAGGAGAACCGGAATAACAGTATCTCCCATACGCGGCACCTGCAAAAAAGCTTCTCTTAGAGCTGGCTCAAGTGCATTAATGTATAGCGTAAAGAGAAGAGGGACCAGTATGCACCCCTGCCTGACCCCTTTCTCTGATGCCTAGTGCATCTCCCTTCCCGGGTGACCCGGACTGATGCTAAAAGACCACAATGAAGGTCTGCTAAAAATTTAACTAGGGGAGGGTCAATACCCAAGTCCAATAAAATTATCCACAGCTTGGACCTGTTCACCAGGTCAAAGGCTACTACGGGGGCAACTGGGTATGGGAAGGAAATGGCAGTTGGCAAAAACTCAGGCCTCTGAAGCCCATAAATATTCCCAAAGTGGGTTAACCACCTGTCGTCTGTTATGTTACAATCCATAGGGGAGTTCTCTTCACTCTTGAAAAAAGGGTGGTTTATGATTGACCAAAATTTCGCACTATCCCGCAAGACTTCGCCTGATAGAAGTTTACTCTAGGCATCCTCTTTAATTTGTTGTTTCCGAATTTGGATAGCCTGGTTGTATGCTATTCTTAAACTTGCTGTCTGTTCCCTGTTTCTGGGTCTTACTTTCAGAGCTTTGAACAGGGCAGAGTGTTCCTTAGAACAGCTACTGTCGAACCATCTCTTATCTTTATAACATCCAGGTCTATTTTTGGTCATCAAACTGGTACTTATTTGTTTACAAATAGCACCAAAGGCACCTAGTATCTTTATACTTGGTGCCAAATTATCCAGACAAGTAGCTACCTCTGTTTCAACACTGGTCAAAACTTCGGGCAGGAAAGTTTCCGGAACCACTTTGGACCATTTAAGTCTTCAACCCTGATCTTTTGGTATCAAGTCACTTACTCCCGTAACCAGTGTTTCTTTAAATCCAAAGAACCACCTCTATTGTCACGGGGTTATGATGACTAAAAATGGAGGCATCAACCTTATACATTAAAACCCTAGATAAAACTGATGGTGACAAAAAAATATAATCTATGACTGTACCCGTGTCTTTTTCTTTAAACGTGGATGCCCTTGGGCCATCTTCGAGACACCCCGATTCATAGAGATTCAAAGTGGCCAGAAGATTCTGAAGAGCCTCCCCTTGCTTGGTGTGTTCAAAATGTGTGAGCACCGAGAAAGGAGGCCCTTCTTCTTCAAAAATGCAATGAAGGCCGCACGGGTGGATATTAACGTCACCCATAAGAATGACCTCAAAAGTGCTTTGATTAGAGCTATATACTGACCGAAAATCCTCTAATAAGTCTAAATATTGATTTGTAAAATCACTCTCCTGTGAATTATAGAAGTTGATAAATAGCAGATTTGTTTTTTTTTTAGTCAGACAATTCAACTATCAAGCAGTTAACACAGCTAGACTCAAGCTTCTTTAGGGTACCATTCAATTTAAGCGTAAAGAATAATATTAAACCGCCTTTCGCCCTACCTGCCAAACCTGGTTTTTCGGGGACATAAAAATGGCTATAGCCATCTAAAAAGAAGCTGTTCAATGTGTCCCATGTTTCTTGAAGTGCTATTATATCGAACAATTTTAAGAAACCCACCCAATTCTCATCCCTAGTTTTTGACCTTATCCCTGCGGTGTTCCAGCTCAGGAGTCTACAGGTGGCCAACTTGGGTCTGATCAGTGACATCCACATCTGATGACGTTCCTAGTCAGTCTTTCTCCTTCAGATGGGACAAAGGAGAAAAACGATTGTTCAGGGTAAAACTCCTACCCTGAAAACTTTCAAGCCCTGTCTGGATATTCGGAGTCACTTGGGGAATCTGGGGTGGGTCTGTATTAATTTGTAATACCTTGTCTGCGGATGGGGCAATAAAGGGGGGAATCTATTAGTGTTCGGAGTAATGGGTGGAGGGTAGAAGTAACCTAATGGGAGAGGCCTAATGCCGGTATTTAACAAATCTGATTCGTCCCAAAATAGGCTATCTGCTACATTGTATTTGTTAAAATTTACAACAATGCAGTCGCCTACCACAGTCTTAGGGCGATGGCCTACCCAACCTACCCTTCTGACCATACTAATACAAGAATAAATATCTGTCTCCCCACTGGAATATTGTCTACACCAGCTCCTAGATTTTCTTAGGAGCTCCTGGGTGGTCTCACTGTGATTTAATTCCAGTGGGGGTACTCCTGTTAGTACAGCCACCTAGGGGACAGCTTCAGAAGGAAGGTGCAACTTGGTCTCACAAGGTGTTAAGAGTTTCTTTCCTCTATTTTGCTGGGTTTCTACTAGATCTTGCCCAATACCATTACCAGCGTGGGTGCCGTTGATAATAGTGAATTCCCCGATGGAGTGATAATTAGACACGGATCTTTATTAATTGAGCTCTTGGTTGCGATTGCCTGTGTAAAACAAGACCTAGCATTAATGGGAGCACTTTCCTTATATCCTAAGCCAGGTAAATGTTCTTTCTGGGCATGCCTCGCTAAATCTTGATTCCCTCGATATTCTTTAGCAAAATAATCTATTGCGTCACATCTCTTTAAAAGTCCTGAGACGCAGGTATTTAGCGTATCCACAATGTCTTTTGCAATACCCACTAAGACAGGCTCTAGGCGTGAGTTAAACATTCCCTCTATTTTGTATCTCAGTTTGTTTAATATAGCGTCCTCCATGGGGTTGTGTGAATTAATGACTTGTTTTGTCTTTCTTGCACATTTCTTCGTGCTACGTTTACCCTTACTCCGTTGAGCACATGAACCGGGTAGCTCTTCCTGGTTGGACTGAGAGGCTGCAATGACCGCACTCAGTTCTTCCACTATGGTATCTTCAGCCTCGCTCCCTTGTAAAGGGTCTGTTTGTTCTGAGAGGATCTCTGTGTTTGCCCCAGGCAAGATCGCTTCACTTAGACTCGACCCATCAACAGGGGTTGCCGAAGAACTCATTCCCAGTTCCTTCTCCGCGTTAGCAATTTCTGCGCTTATAACCCCCACTGCAGAGGTTAAATATAAAATAATTGAGTCCGATTTACGTTGAACCTTAGCTTTTTGGCCCCCTTGACCCCCATTACATAATTGTTTGCGCTTACCCATTTAGTGGTTCTTAGGGGGGTGGCCCGTCCCGGCCACTTCTGGCCCCTGACGGCCACAGACGACCCGCCCTTTGCCCGGGCTTAACCCGGCGCCGCCCGCGCGCGTCCCTTGACTAGGGAGTACGCCAAGTCTTAAATACCCTCAGGTGCTGCTTGGAGGGGCTGCCGGGTTGCTTGCGGCGCTAGTGCTCCTTGGGGCTTGAAGTCCTGCCCCTGCTGCTGTTGTCTCCTTCACGAGCGTCTCCCGCGAAGCGGGAGGAGCAAGCAGTGTAAGTAGCCCTCAGGTGCTGCTGGGAGGGGCTGCCGGGTCGCTTGCGGCGCTAGTGCTCCTTGGGGCTTGAAGTCCTGCCCCTGCTGCTGTTGTCTCCTTCACGCGCGTCTCCTGCGAAGCGGGAGGCGCGAGCAGTGTAAGTAGCCCTCAGGTGCTGCTGGGAGGGGCTGCCGGGTCGCTTGCGGCGCTAGTGCTCCTTGGGGCTTGAAGTCCTGCCCCGGCTGCTGTTGTCTCCTTCACGAGCGTCTCCCCTGCATTGTGTTTTTTTATTTTATTTTATATTTTAAAAGTAGAAGAATCAAAGTAACACCCATACTTTTTTAAAATTTGTTTTTCAGCAAATTCAAGTAATGTTGATGGACCGCAGGGCTGAATTAACCATGAGCAAAATAAGCCCTTGCTTAGTGTATCAACGGAAGGGGGCACCACAGAAATTTTCCATTACCGGATTTACCATGGATCATATGCAAAACTGCACATGGTCAGTTACGGCTACCACCCCTCTCCCTGTATGCCCACATCATCCCAGAACTTAACGAAATGGAACAGGATTTGTCTTTGGAAGGCGAGGGGTCGCAAAACCCCCTGGCCGTATTTATTAAGATACAAAATAATAAAATTGTTAAACAAAATATACAATTTTATGCAAAATTATTCAGAAACATTTAGATACATTTATATCGACAATTGTGATCGGCTAGCCTTAACAAGATTCTAATACAGCTTGTTTCCTAACATCCTCATCTGAAAATTTTGCATACTAACATTGATGGCGATATGGCAAGGTCGCTAACCGGTGTCAGGTCTAACAAGCTGCGCCCTTACGCAGGGCCGGTTAATTACCCGGTCCACCCCTGCAGCCGAGCCCGTTAATTACTCGGTCCACCCTTGCAGCCGAGCCCGTTAATTACTCGGTCCACCCATGCAGCCGAGCCCGTTGATTACTCGGTCCACCCATGCAGCCGAGCCCGTTAATTACTCGGTCCACCCCGTGAACTTCATTTAACCAGTGAAGGAGGGCCCTAACTTGCGTTACCAGCTGCCCCTGAAGTTCTAGGAGGGGCCAGTGACCCCTCTTCCCCCTGGGCGGACACCTCCAAAGGATGATGCCGCCCCCTAAGACCTTAAAATAGCTGCTCACCGGTCATGACCTTACCGCCACAGGCCAGCATTGTTACCCGACGATCTGGCCTCCCCCCTTCCTACTCCTCAGAAAGATCATGTCCCCCTCGCATATCCCTCTAGCCATGCTAAAATGTTATTTGACCACAGGACGTTCCCAGCCTCAGTCAAGTGTACCCCGTCCCGCAGGTAGAAATGCCCCCCCCAAATACACCCATGAGGAATCGTCTGCAACCGGGGGGCTCGAAACAATTTGTCCAACTGTGTGTTGATCCTCTTTACCGAGTGATTCAACGCCTTGACCGAGTCCCCCCCTCGCCACTGCCAATGAGGAATAAGTTGTGACCAGACTACCGTGCAACCCGCACAAGTCCTAGATACCCACCCCGCAGTGGATATGATTTAATCTATCAGGGTGCGTCTCCCCAGTTTGGTCAAATCATTCTCCCCCAGGTGAAGTATCACCACTGACGGGGGCGGGTTGCTGTGACAATAATTCCAGAAAGTAATCTCTGAACTGCCTAATACCCAAGCCTCCCCTCCCGAATAAAGAGATGGAGAACCCCTCCTCCTCAGCCCTTCTCATCCTGTCACCTGCAAGAAATACATTTTTCGCGCGCCTAACATAAGAGTGGCCCACAATCCAAGTCACCATTGTCCGACGATCTTCCTGTTGCTTGTGTTGCAATGCTGCTGCCTTCTGCCGACATTCGGCAAGTTCCTCTCCCGCGTGACAGGTTCGAGAAACTGCAAAACCAAGAGATACAAGCATGAGTCATCCGGCCATGTCACAACATGACAACACGTACGTAGCGTTTGTAACACTCAGAAGACCACCTCCCAATCCTTTTAACCTTTTCGGCTGGGAATCCCCTTACCACTGCCTCAGTTGCTGCCCCGATTCTAAAAGAATGGGAGCCAAATTCCGCGGGATCCAGGCCTGCTTTTGCGACCGTTAGGTCCAGGACCTTCCTAAACTGGTACCTGGTCAAAGGAGTACCATCCATGTGACACAATAGGGCCCCCCGGCGTACCGTCCCGCTGCCTCCTAAAAGCCTCCACATGCGAGACTGGGCAACAAGGGTTGGTCCGAGCCCGGTGAAGCACTATCGTTTCCCCCCTTCCCTCCTGGTCGGTCTTCGATCTTTGAATCGTTACCCACATGGTATCATCATGTATCACCACGCAGCCCACTTGCAGGCCGCCCATTTTGTCAACTTTGGACGCGGCTACTAGCTCGCCTAGTCTCAGGGCTCCATAAAACGCTAACGTGAACGCCGCTTTGAAAAGCAGCACCTCCCAAGACGAACTACAGACACCCTGAAGTGCCAGCCCAATAGGTTTTCTCGAATCTGTCTAGTGTCCCTGAATGCAACGCCAGCCCCTCAACACCTTGCGCACTACAAACGTGTTCGTAGGGCCCCTCACGCCCTTGGCCTGTGCACAGAATGAAACTGCTGCCCTGTGCCTGTTTGCGGCTGCCATCGAGCGCCCTTCCTTGTGCATCAGCTCTAGGTTTGCAACAAAACTGTCCTCATGTGCCCAGCTAGCCTCCCAACCATGCCGAGGAAAGTACAGTAAGACAAGAACGCCCCTTCGTATGCTGTTTTGGTCCTGGGACTAAGCTAGATGCCACGAGGTACGGTAGTCTGGGGCACCAATCCGCCAGAGAGCAACCGGGAAAGGTGCTGGCGATGGGTCCGCTGCTGGAAGCTGTTCCCTGAACACCTGCATTTTGCAGCGAGAAAGGGCATCAGCTGCATTATTGAGAACACCTAGCACATGTTTGGCCCTGAAAGTCACGTTCCATTTTAAAAACATTGTAGCACAATCTCCTTTACCAAGCGCAGTATGAATGGACACCGCGCCGCTTGCTGGTTAATGCATTCTACCACGCTCATGTTGTCCGACCAGAAAACCACTGACTGATTGCTAAGGTGCGCCGGCCAGACCATCAATGCTACCCATATCGGGAATAATTCCAGGAATCCGATGGTGGTGGTTAATCCCCACGACCCCCATTCCTCAGGCCACTTCTGGGCGACCCACTTGGTGCCCAGGATGGCGCCGAAGCCCACGCTACCAGCAGCGTCGGTCCATAAACCCAACTCTGCCGATGTCGTGGGGGGGGGGGGCGGCCACACTACCCTGCCATTGAAATCCTCCAGGAATGCCACCCATATCCGCATATCCTGGCGAACCTCCGCTGACAGCCTAGTGCGGTGATGTTTCTCTCTCAAACCCTTCATAGCTTGGGCAATCAATCGAGAAAAAGGGCGTGCCATTGGGATGACTCGCAATGCAAAGTTCAATTGGCCCACCGTCTCCTGTAGCTGCTGCAAGGTAACCTTCTCCTTCAGAAGGCACTGGCGCAATGCCGCCCTGAATTTCGATACTTTGTCTTTGGGTAACCTGAAGCACCCTTCCAATGAATCAATCCCGATACCCAAGAACTCCAAACAGGTGGCCGGGCCAACCGTCTTCCCGTGCGGAACTCCGAAAGCCCGCATGAGCACGCAAAATTCCTGCAATGCCCAGGCACAATCCGAAGTCCCCGCCGTTCCCAGGAAAAGGAAGTCGTCCAAATAATGCATGACCAGTTTGTGGCCCGTGGCCTGTCTCATGACCCACTTCAGAAAGGAACTGAAAGTCTCAAAGTAAAAAAAGAGATCGAGCAACCCATAGGCATACATTTGTCCATGTAAAACTTTCCCTCAAAAGCGAAACCAAGTAAGTGGTGGTCCAAAGGATGCACCGGCAACAAACGAAAGGCGGATTCAATATCCAATTTGGCAATGAGAGTGCCCCGCCCCAATCCCCGCAATAGCTTTACTGCTTGGTCAAAGGAAGCATATTTTACACTACAAATTCCTTCATCTATTGCATCATTCAAGGACGCCCCTCTCGGGGCCGACAAGTTGTGGATCAGTCTAAACTCGCCCTTCTCTTTCTTGGGGACTACGCCTAATGGTGAACACACAAAATCAGGCACTGGGACTTCCTGGAATGGCCCCGCTATCCTGCCCAAGGACAGTTCTTTTCGGGTCTTAGCCATAACTACCGCAGAATTATGTTGTACAGATAACTGGTTCCTACAGTGCGCACTGCCGGTGTATCCCCCAGCCGGGATCCGGAAACCTTGGGAGAAACCTTCCTGCAGTAACGCAGCTGCACCGTGGTCTGGGTATCTATTCAACCATGGAATCATTGCCAGGACATTAACCGGGGAGGGGGTAACCGTGCTTCCAGCGCTATTCTGGTTTCTTTCCCCCTCTCTGACTCTGGTTACCATTTTTCCTGCATGTTGTCTCGGGATGGGAAGTGTGACCACAGATTGCGCATGCATGTCCGAATCTACATGTGCCGGCCGGTCTTGTACAGGAACGCTTGTTAAAGTCCCAACACACACCCTTTCTTTCCCCGCCGCCACCCCTACTCTTCCCTGGGAACTCATTCCCCGGCGCCGCGCGAAAGGGCTGCTGGGTTTTTGCAGGGAACACGCTGGCTACGGTCTGGGCTGGGCAGGGGCCGTGCTCCCTGCGAACTGTTTATGCCACGATAGTGAGTCCACCTAGTCCCATGACAACGACAAGTCGAACTCCTTCGCCTTCCTGAAATTAACATCATATTCTTTCCATGCGTCCCCGGTATACTGCTCACTCCAACCTACGATCCTGCTCTGATAGCAAGCCATTGCCGCATGCACGTTTGGAGGGCGTTCAACAGTGATAGCTGTAAGGATGGAGAAGGCCCTGATCCAATTGCGCAGAGTTTCCTCCACCCTAAACTTCGCACACTCTACTCTCCATTCACTAGGATGCATCCATTCCTATAGCATTTTCGCATTTTCCATTTCCCTATTGTCTAAAAGCAAAGAGAAAATATATATGTACTTTCCCGCCCAAATCATCTCTCTCACCGCCCGAGAAACATGTTGCCCTAAATCTTCGCTCCTAGACGGAATCGTCCCGTCTCCTAAAAGAGGCAGGCCTACCTCCTTACCGTTACCGGACACCGGGGCTGGTCCCGCGTCGATTCCGTTCGGCCGAGCGGCATCCAAAGCTGCAGAAGAAGGAAAAACAGAGGCCGCAGCCGCACTCGTAACTGTTCCCGCCCTAATCTTCTCTACCATCTTGGCCGCCTCCGCGGCATGGTCTAGTGTTGAGGGCATCATACCCCCCTTCTGCAGCCAAGGAAGTATAGCCGCTATCTGCGCCGTTAAGGAGGGATCTGAGTGTCGCAATCCAGTACTGCTGCCGGCACCACCGGCGGTGACGGCGCCATGGGTGCCGGCACTGGAGGCAATGGAAGTGGGCCAACTGGGGCAGGCGGCGCCAGCCCGACAGGAGTGTCCCCTGCTGGCAAGGCAGGAGCCGGTGCCTAGGGAGATGGGAGTACGGGCTCCGGGGTAGGGGGCACCGCCACCGGTGCACGAGCGGAAGCATTGCGCCTTGGCCGTTTGGCCTTGCCCTTTTTAGGCGAGGAATCGGAATCCCCCCCCCAGTAAAGGCGCTTCCATCTGCCGCTTGGGACTACCGTGCGGGCCTGCGATATCATCCATCCGTTCCATCATACGGGCCTCTAGGCCGTCAACCTTATTCAATCTTTTATCCATGGCATTCATCTTACGCATCATGGCCTGAAACATCAACTCCATCTTTGACACCTTAGCGCCCTTGCCTCCCGGCATTTTGACTTTTGATCAATTCGCTTACTGCTCGGATTCGCAACCAGTGCGCCCTGTACCTTCACGAGACGGAGGATGTTCAGGGGGCTATGAGCACTACGCCACAGCGACCGCAACACCGGCTATTCCAAATGTTAGGGGTGGCCAAACTCTAACGTAGACCCACCCGGCGGGCACACGAAGCGATGAAATGCAAGCCCCCCGCTTCCTCTTACTGTCGATGACTTGCGTGTCCTGCACTCTACAGATCCACCGTCCTCGATCTTTACGTCAACTCTCCGTCTGTCTGCTTCCAACGTCGCGCTACCACACACTCCAGCCAGCAATCCTTGATCTGAAAGAGAAAACAGAAAACTAGGAGGCCCGAGCGCGGGGCACGACCAGTGTGGGGGAGCGTCAGGCGACAAGAAGGGCCAACTGAGCGCTCCCCCCTCCTTTATTCCCAGGGACACGGAGAGAGGGCGGGCCGCCCCCTCCCCTCACCCGTTGACGCCCGCCCCTCTGACCCGGAAGACTGCACCACGCCTCCGGATCAGGGATTGGGCGTCGGACGACCGGTGGTGTGGCGCACACCTCCCGCGTACCATTGGGCACCGGGAGATCACGCCCCCACACCACCGGGAGGCAAGGGGAGAGGGGATCGCCGCACCGCCATTTGGGCAGGGGGGCCAAGGGCCCCCCCTTTTCAAATGGTGCAGTTGAACCTATAAATAAAGTGGAAGTATACCAAAAAATGTTTCCATCTTACACTAAATTCTATTTTATTTCGAAAAATGAAAGTTTTTTATTTTTATATTTTTAATTAGATATATATGAGCGCTCCAAAATCTTTTAAGTGCTTAGGGCTTCTAAATGTGTTAATCCGCCCGATGACTTGTCGTTACTTTGGAGACATATGGAATGAGGTTTCCATTTCCCTAATAAAGGGTTTGAAGTAGAAGTTAACTCTAACACCGATTCTAACCATTGTATGCCCCACAATGTAATCCACCGTGTCATCCAGTCAATGTATGGTTTTGCAATGTGATTTCTTCGTCTGCTTTTCTAACTCTTAACAGCTGAAAATGAACCCTTGGCAGCCGCCATCGCTCTTCCGCTTGTTAATCTCAGACACATTTCAAGTGGAAGAGTGCATTTCCTAGAGGCTGGTGAAATGTGGGCTGCAGTGTCATTTGAGCTGTTAATTTTCTGCTCATTAGGAAAAGAAGGCTAATGGAATAGAAAGTAGTTTGTGGATAACTAAGCTTAGATAATCTCTGTGCAGTTATTAGGATGTTGACTCTGAAAGCTTGGTCTCACCGAGAAAAATAATGTCTACCTGTTTTTGCTTTTCTAAGGAAATTATTCCTTTGCAAAGTGATTTGCTGTTTGCAGCTCACAAAATCGAAGACCTTAAAAGTATTTTCGAGGCTGGAGTGACATTATTCTCATCATCACCTCTAATGTGGTGCCTCTAAACACCTTAGACTCTGGGCCACATCAAATGCCTTCCTCATCTTTAGTACTCCTTTAAGGATCAGTCTGTTTCATTCCTTTTGTTGTTTTGTTGCAGGCTTTATAGTGCAGGGAAATGAGTTAGCCCTCCGTCGACGTGCAATCTACACTACTCCAGGACACCATCCCTTGAGTGTTGAAAAGTTGTGTTTGTGTGCGCGCACATGCATAGCCTTTGTCTTCCTTTGGGAGAAACTGCGCCCACGTTGTAGGATCTTGGGGCCTAAAACAAAGGAAGTATTGCGATCCTCACAAACGGCAAGGACAGAAATTCAATTGTGGGCCTCCTGAAAACTGATTAAAACAAAATCTGAGGCGCAGCAGGTAGCCGACAGTTAAACTATCAGCCATTGAATAGTGCTGCACATTGCCAAAAATGCAGACAAAAAATGTATTAAAATTGAAAATAAGCTCAGTTCAAACACAATAAGATGATTGATGGAGCAGTGAAACTTTTCAGACCCTCAAGTTCCAGTCACTATTAGATCTGGGTTGAATCCATCATCATTCTTTTGCTCACTTCGCCACCCCAGTCCAGACCCAGCCATATGTAAATCAGTCTTGACCCTGTTCCTCATGGGAACAGTCCAGCCCGAACTGCCAAGCCAGGTCTTCCCTGGGCTGGAAACAAGCATCCTGGGACTGGTTTTGGGGTAACACCCATCATCTGCAAGGCTAGCTTGAATCCAGTGGCAAAGTGAGCAAGGGACCCACGTCTGGGCATTCCCTGCCAACATAGGGCAAACAATAAGATGATGGACAGAGTGCTGAAACTTTTCAGACACTCACCCTCAGTCACAATTAGATCTGGGTTGAATCTGTCATCGTTCGTTTGCTCACTTTGCCACCCAAGTTCAGACCCAGCCATTTCCAGTCCCAGGATGCTTGTTTCTGGTCCAGGGAAGACCTGGCTTGGGAGTTCGGGCTGGACTGTTCTCATGAGGAATAGGCTCAAGACTGATTTGCATATGCCTGGGTCTGAACTGGCGTGGCGAAATGAGGAAAAGAAAGATGATGAATTCAACCCAGATCTAATAGTGATTGGGGGCGAGTGTCGGTAAAGTTTCAGCTCTCCGTCCATTATCTTATTGCTTTTGCAATAACCTCAGTTTGCCAGTAACTGCACATTGTTCACACCACACTGCATAGTTCTCGCTATATTCCCATTGCATTCAAATTAACTAAACCTTGGAGACACTATTAAATAAATACAGACAACAGTACCAGATGTTTTCAAGGCGCATTGTACTTAAAGCAATATGTTGTGGGTTTTATGCAAGCACGGGCCTAATATCAATCAATCAATCAATCAATCAATGACATTTATAGAGCGCACTACATACCCGTAGGGTCTCAAGGCGCTGGGGGTGGGGGGGGGGTGCCGCTATTGCTCGAACAGCCAGGTCTTCAGCTTCTTCCTGAAGGAGAGGTGGTCTTGGGTCAGGCGCAAGTCGGTCGGGAGGGAGTTCCAGGTCTTGGCGGCCAGGTAGGAGAAGGACCTTCCTCCTGTAGTCGCTCTTCGGATGCGGGGGACGGCGGCGAGGGCGTGGTTGGCTGATCGGAAGTGGCGTTTGGGAGCGTAGAAGTTGATTTGGCTGTTGAGGTAGCTCGGGCCTTGGTCGTGTAGGGCTTTGTGTGCGTGGGTGAGGAGGCGGAAGGTGATTCTTTTGTTGACGGGGAGCCAGTGAAGGTCTCTCAGATGTCCGGAGATGTGGCTGGTTCGTGGGATGTCGAGGATGAGTCTGGCTGATGCGTTCTGGATCCGCTGGAGTCTCTTCTGGAGCTTGGCGGTGGTACCGGCGTAGAGGGCGTTGCCGTAGTCCAGTCGGCTAGTGACGAGGGCCTGGGTGACGGTCTTCCTGGTCTCGGTGGGGATCCACTAGAAGATCTTCCGTAGCATGCGTAGGATGTTGAAGCCCGCCGAGGAGACGTTGTTGACTTGCCTGGTCATGGAGAGGGAGGAGTCCAGGATGAAGCCCAGGTTGCGTGCATGGTCTGTCGGTTTGGGTGCGGTGCCCAGGGCGGGAGGCCACCAGGAGTCGTCCCAGGCGGAGGGTGAAGAGCCCAGGATGAGGACCTCCGTCTTGTCCGAGTTCAGTTTCAGGCGGCTGGTCGTCATCCACTCGGCTACCTCTTTCATCCCTTCGTGCAGGTTAGCTCTGGCGGCGGCGGGGTCGTTGGTCAGGGAGAGGATCAGCTGGGTGTCGTCCGCGTAGGAGATTATGTTGAGGTTGTGTTGGCGTGCGATGGCCGCGAGGGGGCTCATGTAGACGTTGAAGAGGGTGGGGCTCAGTGAGGATCCTTGTGGGACGCCGCAGATGACTTCGGTGGCCTCTGACTTGTACGGTGGTAGGCGGACTCTCTGTGTTCTTCCGTCGAGGAAGGAGATGATCCATTCCAGCACCTTGTCCAGGATTCCGACGTTGCTGAGGCGCTGTACTAGGGTGCGGTGGCAGACAGTGTCGAATCACATTCTGAATCCTAACATGTTAATTGCACAGCATTTCCAGATCAATCTGTGGCTTAGCCAGGTAGACTTTTCTTTGTGTTTAGTTTCCTGGCGCAGAACTTTCTGAAGGCATTTCAACAACAATATGGCTGAGATACCCGCCACCCCCTCTCAACACAATCCCCAAAAGGAGGGAAACCAGAAACAGTTCTTGAAGTTTTTGGAAGAGGGAGGGAGTGACCCTCCCCGGCCGTATTTATTAAAACAAAAAATTAAACGTTAAACAGTTCATATTAATGTACAATTTCATAACCACATTGCGATGTTTGGCTAACCTTAACAGATTCTCTAATACAGAGGTTCTCCTAGCCGAACTACCAACCTGCAAAACATTTTCTTGAAATAATGAAATTGTACATCCTAACGTTTAAGGGCCAACGGCAAGGTCGTAACCGGTGTCAAGATCCCTAACCAGAAATACCCCCCCCACTTGGGAGGGGCGACAGCACTGAGGCGTACCCCACGTGCAACTACCAATTTCCCTTTGACTTGTCGGGGGCCCCAATAAACTCGACGCCACTTAAAGGTCGTTCGAGGACTCGTGTGAGTATCTAGAAGGTAGCGTAGACCTCCCCCCAAACCCCACACAACTTACCACATCTGCCGTCGCAGACGTCACTGGCCCCGGGAAATTCCCCAGGAGGGGGCTGTAACCCCTCCTACACAGGAAGGGGCCTTGACCGCCTTTCCTTTCCTTCCGGCGGCCTCTCCTTAGACAGGACCGCCTCCCCGTTGAGGGGCCAATGGCCACCTCTCCCGAGCGCTCCCATCCGTGTTGGGTGACGCCCACTCATAGGGATCTTCCAATTACTGCTCACCGATCATGACCTTACCGCCTACCAAATAAATACGACAATGCTACCTAAACCAACAATCCATTGGCCACTATGACCCGAATAAGCATGCTTATAACGGACACAAAAACAGAATATCTTTAATCACAGAACATACAAAAAATCGTCCAACTTTATTACACACTCAATATCAACATGATAATACCAACGGACACAAAAACAGAATATCTTTAATCACAGAACATACATAAACGGCCAACTTTATTACACACTCAATATCAACATGATAATACCACAACCTGTAAACGAAAAATTAGAATTATCGAACCATCTTAAAACAACTAGCTGTCCTCAGGGGCTGGTGGGTGGGTCAAAATTGGCTCTTCGTTCCGTCTCGAGCTCACGTGCAGCGAGGAGGTGCAGCTTCAGAGCACAGGAACAAGAGGATGTCTTCCGGTCTTGCGTCCCTTTTTATCCGTCTTCAGGGCGGGCGTAAACCCGCCCCTGCCTGCCCCGAGGGCGTGGCCAGCTGCGTCAGTGTCTAGGCCGGCCCACTCCAGGGCGGGAAAGAGCGCGCCCCGGCTACGCCGCTTCGGGCATACCAGCCGAGACGCGCCTCCCGCCCAAAATGGCTTCCCGGGGGGATCGAGGTACTCTGCCATAAGTTCGGGGGGACCGAGTGGTCGCCCCTTTCCATATGGCTGAGATACCCGCCACCCCCTCTCAACACAATCCCCAAAAGGAGGGAAACCAGAAACAGTTCTTGAAGTTTTTGGAAGAGGCAGGGAGTGACCCTCCCCGGCCGTATTTATTAAAACAAAAAATTAAACGTTAAACAGTTCATATTAATGTACAATTTCATAACCACATTGCGATGTTTGGCTAACCTTAACAGATTCTCTAATACAGAGGTTCTCCTAGCCGAACTACCAACCTGCAAAACATTTTCTTGAAATAATGAAATTGTACATCCTAACGTTTAAGGGCCAACGGCAAGGTCGTAACCGGTGTCAAGATCCCTAACCAGAAATACCCCCCCCACTTGGGAGGGGCGACAGCACTGAGGCGTACCCCACGTGCAACTACCAATTTCCCTTTGACTTGTCGGGGGCCCCAATAAACTCGACGCCACTTAAAGGTCGTTCGAGGACTCGTGTGAGTATCTAGAAGGTAGCGTAGACCTCCCCCCAAACCCCACACAACTTACCACATCTGCCGTCGCAGACGTCACTGGCCCCGGGAAATTCCCCAGGAGGGGGCTGTAACCCCTCCTACACAGGAAGGGGCCTTGACCGCCTTTCCTTTCCTTCCGGCGGCCTCTCCTTAGACAGGACCGCCTCCCCGTTGAGGGGCCAATGGCCACCTCTCCCGAGCGCTCCCATCCGTGTTGGGTGACGCCCACTCATAGGGATCTTCCAATTACTGCTCACCGATCATGACCTTACCGCCACAGGTCCGGATAGTTGACCGGCTATCCGGACCCCCCACAAAGCTCCTACCTAAAGGTCATGCTTCAACGTTTTTAACCATGCTAAGAAGTCTCCTATGAGTAACTCATTCCCCACCCGAGACAAATGCACACCATCCCCCGAATACACACTGTCATCATTAATACATCCATGCGAAATAGAATGCAATGTCCCGGAACGGAGCAACCTACTCACTTTGTTATTAAGCTTCCTAACAGAGTGATTCAAAGCAGGAATAGAAATAGCCCCCCGCCACACCTTTCGTGGGATCATATGGGACCACGCAATTGTGCACCCCGGAACTCTCCTCACCAACCAACTTACAGTGGAAAGCATTGCCTCCAGGAGAAGTCGTCTACCGGTGGTGACCAAATCATTGCCCCCTAGATGCACTATGACTATAGACGGCGGTGACCTCGTCCGCCCTAACAAATCTTCAAAATATGCTTGAAACTGGTCAATACAGAGACCGCCTCTTCCGTAGAAGGACACCCTGTACCCGTATTCCCCAGCTACGTGAACCATGTCACCTGCTTTGAATACGTCCGCGGCACGCCTCACGTATGAGTGGCCCACGACCCACACCTCCTTTTTCACAGCCGGTGATGTCTGACCGCTGTCCCGGTGTTGGGTCGACTGCAAAGTCCGCCCCGCCTCGTAGGCTTGCGCAACTGAAAACCAAACAAAAACAAGAGGCGTGAGTACATCATTACAGCTTTACAACATGTGTAACCGCACATACCTCTTATAACAATTGGAGGACCAACGCCCCACTCGTTTCACTTGTTCAACATTAAGACCCCTGGCTGTAGCTTCTGTAGCAGCCCCTATCCGAAAGGAATGGGTCCCAAACTCGCCCGGGTTCAAGCCCGCAGCGGCAATTGACATCGCAAGCACCCGCTGAAACTGAAACCTCGTCAGTGGGGTGGCGTCCGCGTGTCTCAACAAGGTCCCCCCCCATACTGCCACCCTTCGTGCTAGGTAATCTTCTAAACACTTTACCGGGCATATGGAGGACCCGGGAATCCTGCGTATGATTATGCAGTCACCCATCCCATCTTGATCGGTCTTGGACTTGACAAAGGAGACCGTCATTGCCTCTCTTCTGATCTGAACGTGTTCTTGGCACAAACCCCCCGCCACGTCCTGTTTGTTCCTTGCCACCAGTTCGCTTACTCGCATCGCCCCGTGAAATGCTAGCGTAAAAGCGGCTCGGAACAACACCGCCTCAAACGGAGATGAACATGTGGCAGGGAGTGTAGCCAACAACTGGGCCAACCTATCCAAACCTATCGGGCGCCTCTCATCTACTCTGCGACCCTCAAGGCGTTGCCACCCACGCAGCGCTTTCTGTACAACGAAAGACGCTGTCGGGTCCTGGATACTATGAGCCCTGGCAACAAAGGAAATAGCAGCACGATGCCTCTGAGCCGTAGCCACAGATTTCCCAGCCCTACGTAAGGACATCAGGAAATTCACCACCCATTCCTCATGGCCCCAAAGCTTCTCTCTATCAGTCCCCAAGAAGGCTAAATAGGACCTAAACGCCCCTTCATATGCCTTCCTCGTCCGTGGTGCTAGACTCTCTCCCACGAGGTGACGAAGTTCGGGGCACCGAGAGACCAGAGAGCTTCGGGGAAGGGTGCCGGCCCTGGGTCCGCTGAGGGAAGGAAGCCCGAGAAAGCCTGCATATGAAAACGAGACAGTGCATCAGCCGCCTGATTCTGTACCCCTGGGACATGTTTTGCTCTGAACAGCACATTCAGTTGCATACACAACAAAACAATCTCTTTGAGCAGTCTTAAAATCAGCTTACATCGTGCTGCCTGACTATTGATGCACTCGACCACAGTCATATTGTCGGACCAAAATATCACAGAGTGATCCTTGAACCCTTCTGGCCAGGTTCTCAAGGCCACCAAAATGGGAAAAAGTTCCAAGAAAGCAATATTACTTGTCAGACCATTGTCGTGCCACCATGTCGGCCACCTTTGTGCCGACCATTTTGTGCCGAAGATGGCACCAAAACCTATGCTACCTGCAGAATCTGTCCATAGCCCCAGCTCTTCAGAGGATACGGCTGGTTTGTTCCATATGACTCGACCATTAAAGTCCGCCAGAAATGCTAACCAAATACGCACGTCCTGGCGGACCTCAGCCGATAGTCTCGTGCGGTGGTGGCCCTCCTTTAGGCCGACCATAGCTTGTGCAATTGAACGAGAAAAGGGGCGGGCCATCGGTATAATTCTAAGGGCAAAATTCAACTGTCCCACCAACTGCTGTAACTGATGCAGCGTAATTTTAGACCCATTTAGACACTCTTGCAGGGTTGCCCTGAACTTTAACACTTTGTCAGTTGGCAAACGAAAACAACCTTCTCTGGAGTCTAACTCGATCCCCAGAAACTCGAGGCAAGTCGCAGGACCCACCGTCTTACCTGGTGCCAATGGCACACCAAACTGTTTCATTAATACACAAAATTCGGCCAAGGCCCGGCCACATTCAAGATCCCCGGCTGCCCCAAGGAACAGAAAATCATCCAGGTAATGCATTACATGTTGGAAACCCGTCTTCTTTGTGAAGACCCATTGCAGAAAACTACTGAATTTCTCGAAATAGGCACAAGATATAGAGCACCCCATCGGCATACACTTATCCATGTAAAAACAACCCTGAAAATTAAATCCTAGGAGACGCTGATCGTCCGGGTGTACCGGGAGCAACCGGAACGCTGACTCGATATCTGACTTCGCCATCAGCGCCCCGGGCCCCAGGCGATTCAAAATGGCTACGGCCTCATCGAAGGATGCGTACCGCACCGAACACACTTCTGGGTCTATTGCATCGTTTACAGAAAGACCACGTGGAGCTGACAAATTATGAATCAATCGAAACTCACCCGGGTCCTTCTTGGGGACCACCCCTAAGGGAGAACAAACAAAATTCTGTACCGGGGGTGCAGTAAACGGGCCGGCGACACGACCTCGGATAACCTCTTTCCGGATCTTCTCCTGTACTACAGTCGTATGCTGCAGGACGGAAAGTTGATTTTTGCATATCCCGACACCCTGAAAGTCCCCCACCGGAATGCGGAAACCATATGAAAAACCATTTCGCAGCAATCCAGCAGAAGTACGATCTGGGTATTCACTGAGCCAGGGAATCATCGCCAAGGTATCAATCGGGGTTGGTAAAGGCGCCCCTCGGACTATATTAGACCTGTTTGGCGCCTCCCCTACCCCCATTCTCACCCGTTCTGGCTCTGCACGAGGACTCAGGATGGGACGAACCGCAACCACTACATTCGTGCTTGAATTTACACGATCCCTGTGGCCTAGTACATTTACCTTTGTTGAAATTGAAGCAGAAACCCTTTTTCCCTGCATTACTGGCAGATCTCGAGTAATCGTCGGTACTCGTACCTGACCGAAAGGGCGTCCCCGCATATTGGCGGGAGGACTCGCCAACATTGCTCCCCACCAACGGCATTTTCAACATTCCTGACTCTTTCATTTTATCCCATGTCAAAGAATCATAACAGTCCCAGGTCAAACTTTTGTTATGCTCCTTCGCCTTCCTAAAGAGATTATCATAACAGAACCAGTGGTTACCCTGGTGAGACGTCGAGTACCCCATAATTCGTGACTGATAGATCGGTAACTCAGAAAGCAATTCAGGCCTACGTTCCCCTAAGATCGACGTAAAAATCCCCCAAGCATTGCCCCAATTGCCAATATTCTCATTCACTTTAAAGGCGGCCATTTTTGCGCGCCAAACACTCGGATGCATCAGATCCTTCTGACCTTTAACATGCTCCACCTCATAATGGTCGACAAGCAAGGAGAAAATGTTCACATATTCCCCTGCCCAAATCTTTTCCTTTATTGCCAAAGGAACATGTTGCCCCAACTTTTCTCTACGAGAGGGTGCTGACTCATCCCTCGCGATCGGCAATGGCCGCTTACCTGCACCGGACGTTGCTTCTGTGGTCGCAACCGGGGCCTGCGGCTTGTCTATCACTGCAGCCGGCGCGGGCACCTTGGCTGCATCTCGCTTCTCGCGCAACTGTTTCATCAGCGCTTGTGCCTCGGCAGCCGTGGCGCCCTCGCTACTGTCGCCCAACCACGCTGCTAGCTGTGCCGCCAGCTCGGGGGGCATATCCTCAGTGGATGTCGGGGTGACCACGACGGGAATCGGATTCCCCTCCACCGGTACCGGGGTTGGCGCCTCGAGCGGGGTACAGGGAACCGGGACGTCTCCCCCGGCTGGTCCCCTTCTAGGCCTCTTGGCTCTCCCTCCAGGGGTTGCTCCAGCCGATGGACGCCCCGATCCCCCCTCCCCATCTCGCCCCGCCACCTGCTTTCTCAGTTCGGACATCTCCTTCATGAGGACCCGAACCATCTGATCCGTCGTCATTCTCTTCGCGCCTTTTTTGGGCATCTTTTCCGACCAAGTATCTAGAAGACAAAAAGAAAGATCAAAACGCTCAAAATTGGCTCTTCATTCCGTCTCGAGCTCACGTGCAGCGAGGAGGTGCAGCTTCAGAGCACAGGAACAAGAGGATGTCTTCCGGTCTTGCGTCCCTTTTTATCCGTCTTCAGGGCGGGCGTAAACCCGCCCCTGCCTGCCCCGAGGGCGTGGCCAGCTGCGTCAGTGTCTAGGCCGGCCCACTCCAGGGCGGGAAAGAGCGCGCCCCGGCTACGCCGCTTCGGGCATACCAGCCGAGACGCGCCTCCCGCCCAAAATGGCTTCCCGGGGGGATCGAGGTACTCTGCCATAAGTTCGGGGGGACCGAGTGGTCGCCCCTTTCCATAAGACTGTTTTATAGTCATAGTTTTGAAGAAGTAAGTGAGTGCAAGGTTGCTTTTAACTTCAGATTCTTTATTCATCCTCTTATTTGTTCCAAACACTGCAAAGTCTACCTCTTCTCGAAAATAATCCCTAAAGACTGTTTCCTACTTTTTCAAGTGATAGAGCTTGCTTTCTAAAACTTCTGTGAAAATCATATTTTGAACAGAAAACCTCAGACAGCAGACCAGGAGCTGCGGTAGTGATAACATGGCTTACTTGCTGTTTGCCCACTATGTAGGCTTGCTGAATTGTAGGTTGCACATCAGAACTTTAGGAAAAATGTCTTAAAAGGGCGGTTTCAGTAAAATGACAAATTGGAAAACTATTTGTGTCTAGTCAACCCTTTCAATTCCTTTGCTTCAGTGCGCCCTCTGATCCGAAGCAATTTCTGCCTATTGTTAGCACCAAGAGAAGCTGGGAGACTTTTACCATGAGTTAAACCGGGCAGGTCATTGTATGGTCCTTTCTTGTTTGTTTCTACTCAAACTCGTGTAGAGCCACTGTGGTCTCTTTCGGCCCAGCACTTGCATTCATCAGCTTCCTCCCCTCCCACGACAGCCCCCAGTGATCCAAGTAAGCTCTGCTGTAAGTACTAATATTTGTGCCCGGTTTGTTTCGCTCTGACTGCTTCTGGAGGGTTAAAAGCACAGGGAGCAGCCAGTCTTCACCACCTTAATGGGATTGTGAGTTGATAGCTATAGACAGAGGGTAGATAATCCTTTTGTATTGAAAATGTGTTGACTTCCCAGGCAGACCGGGAGGTATTTTCAGGAGAAGTTCATGAACAGTGTACACAATGTATAAAGTTAAACTAGTGAAGTGGGGCTAGAGGAGCAAAGCCTAGCTCTTAACTTGCTTTCCGGAATACATGGGCTAAAAATCAATAAATTAATCAGTGTACCCATACCCAGTGAAGTAACCGCATGTAAATAAGCTAAACAATGCAAACGTTTAATTTACCAGAGAGTTGTTCAAAAAACAAATTATTCAGTAGTCAGAGGAGTTTCACATCACATTAACAAAACGTACTGCATCATCACCAATCTCTGTGACAGTTGGGAAATCGCCACGTTAGACTGCTACTAGATGATGAGTGTGAGCAATTTAGTTTGCATTTATGCTGTGCAGAATAAAGATGGACTGGGATTCGGCCCTGAGTAATTACCAGTGTCTGAGATTAATTAAAGCATTCCATCCGTCCCTTTATTGTATGCTTCCTTGTGAAAGGGCAGCATGCTGTAACTCGTCGTGAAATCTCCAAGTGCCTGGAGTGTCCTAACCCACTGCCCCATATTGCATGCTGCAATGACTAGAGAAAATGTGAAAAATGTGAATGTCTTTGGCTGCCAGCCTGTTGCCTTTGTTAATGCTTTTTTTGTAATATGTTTGTAAAATTTTCTCTCAAACAGAGAGGCTTGAAAAGACAGACAAAGAATGAGGCTTGCACAGACAGAATGACAGAGAGGATTGCCCAGATAGACAAACAGGTGGTTGCACAGATGGAAAAACAGAAAAGCTTCCAAAGACAAATGATTGCAGAGACAGACAGGATGGCACAGACAGAGCGGCTTGCACAGAGAGAGAGCACAGACAAAGAAGCTTGACCAGACATTCAGGCTTGCACAGACATACAGGCTTGCACAGACATACAGGCTTGCACAGACATACAGGCTTGCACAGACAGACAGAGGGTTAGTCAGACAGAAAGAAAGGCTTGCACATACAGGCAAAGGCTTGTACATATAGATAGAGACGCTTACACAGACAAAGGCTTACACAGACAGACAGAGGCTTACACAGACAGACAGCATGGACTTGCACAGACAGACAAGGAGGCTTGCACACACAGACAAAGAGACTTGCACAGAGAGATAGAATTATAAATATATAGTTACAAGGTTGCAATGGTAGATGTGGAGATAGACAAATAGAGGTGCAAAGTTAGATGGGCACTCATAGCGTTGCAAAGGTAGATAGATAGATATATATTTAAAAAAAACTGGAATAAGTGTAGACAAGCAGGACATACAGACTGAATTGGTTTACAAATTGAGCGACATACAAGATCACTTGAAGCAAACTATGACTGGACCCCTCAATTAAAATACATACCAGAGTAATATTTTATGAAATAGGACCCCCTGCATCTCGAATATCGGCTCCTGGGAAAGGGCAAAAACTATAATTAGAGAAGAGGTCCTCTGGAACCTATCTATTGACTCAACACGTCATCATTCATTTATTCTAATATATCTGCGAACAGCCCAAAAATCTATGATCCAATATTTGAATTAGGTCAAACATATGAGAAGTGTGCTGTTTGGTTAAAAATGACTCATACCATAACCATTCTAACATGCCTTTTTTTAATCTTCCAACATCCATTCCATCATTCATATTCATATCTTAGTGTTACATTTATTCCAAACAGTAACTAATGACAATTAAAAATGGGTCTTCAGAACGTCAAATTGATCTATTTGCATTGTTTGCACAAATAATTCAGTGATAACTTTCACATTTCTACTAAATCATTACATCATATCAAATTTGAACAGAACTTTATACATCCAGATGTTTATTAAGGTCTGGGTGCCAATCCGTCTGTTTCAGAACTGTATGTTACACAAATGTACGTATGACTCAAGTGGATCTATAGGTTATGAGATCACTGCAAATCGACACGTGTTTCGGCGAAGTGCCTCCGCCTTCATCATTGTGCCACAGGAACAGAGCATTGATCACTTATCAATCTAAAAACAATAACAAAACCTTGCTGAGCCTCGTATATATTATAAGTCTATATATAATCTAGAGCCTCACCAGGTTCCCTTGTGCCACCACGTGCTCCACTTATCATGTTCCTTTCGCAAGTGTGGAAGATTAACCTTATATCCCAAGGCAATGTTGGCTACCGTCAAGATCGTTTGCCTCAACTCGATGTGCAAGCATACCCCTTCCTTATAGCTCAAACTATTATTTATATACATTCAATTTAAGGAGTAAAGCAGCATAGAAGAGCCTACCCCGGTGAGAGGCTCTGTCAACTTATAGAGCTCCAGCTCTGGGAATGCTGGCTTTTCAAAGTGTTTTAAAGGCAGGATAGTCTTAGCCAAGTACCAAAGTCAGGGAATAAGGATTGAAATACGACATCCTGAACTCAAAGGCTAAAGGACAGAATACCCTGATGTGGTAATACCTGATAGGGATGTGCCAGGTTAATTAATGGAAACTGGGATTCACGTGAAGGTCTCTTTCCATATTTCGATTCAGATAAAGTCCTAAACCAGTCCTCTAGCTCCCTTGTTTTTCCAGTATTACTTGGGGGTAATGCGGATATAAAAAAGTAAATACAATTCATATATACCTATGCACGGTGACCGCTAAGTCTCTATAGCTTGGGGTTCACATTGTATGCTAAACATTACCCTAAGCAGCTGAAGAAGAAAATCTCTCTTCAGTGTCTTCATTAAAAAAAAATACAAGAAAACGATTTCATTAACACAGCTTCAAATGGAATTTGGTATTCTGAGAAATAGAAGCAGTCAGAAAAAAGATAAAGCCCTCTCCAAAAGGAATTTACAGTACCATTAGTAGGAGATAGGAACTGATAACGCTGGAATGTGCCGTGTGTTCCACATGGAAGACCTTGTTAAAAGGGACCTGCTATTATATCAGACTCTAAACACGAAGGCAACACCAGAGCAATAAAGTAATGACAAGAACACTGGCACTGAGTAGAACTACCGTGTCTGGATGTGCTGCTTGTGAGAGATAAAAATGCAGACACTCAAATTGAAGAAAACAGGTGGCTGAAGTGAGCTGACCCCGCCTCCCCTCCCCCCCTCCCCCCCCCCCCCTCTGCCCCATGCTGCTGTAGGCTGTAGTGGGCAGAAGCAAAATGTGAATGACACTCTAACAGACCAATGGATGAAGGTGGCTGGCTGCTGAAAGCACCTTCAAATAAGTATATTATATATAATATATATATATATATATATATATATATATATATATATATATATATATATATATATATATATTACCCAAAACGTGTTTTCTCCAGGTTAATTTCCATAGGACGATCTGACAAGTCTACAGCCCCAACCGCTGAACAGAATTACGCCAAACTTAGCAAAATTGTAGGGACTGGTACGCAGATGTGCCTTTGCTATGTTTGGTGAAAATTGCTCCAGTGGTTTTTATGAAAATTAACTTCAAAAACACATATATATCTATAGGCGCGCTCCGAGCGTTCACGGGAGCGCCTACCGGGGAGCGCACCCGACGCACTACGGGAGTGCGCGAGCGGAAAGCTGATTGGCTGACGGGTGTCTGTCAATATTCTAAACAGTCCGGAGAGTGCGCCATCTTGTGTCTCGGGAGAATCGAGACACAAGAGGTGAAAAAAGAAAGGGGGATATAATTAAAAGGGGGCAGAGTAGACACCCCCTGACACCCTAGGTTTTCTGAGTGGGGCCTAAAAGGACCTTGAAGGGCTAAAAAACGTTTTTTTTTTTTACATTTTTGCGGGGTAAGCGCTGGCGGCGCTCCCCGGTATGCTCTCCGGTACGCGCACCCTGAGTGCACCACGGGGAAAAACAGTGTAAAAAAATAGAGTAAAAAATAATGTTGATTGTTTAGAGGAAAGTGATGCATTGCTGGAGTGTGTCACAAAAGTGACGCAACTCCAGCAATGCATCCTTTCACATGGGGCCAGTCCCATGTGAAAGGGCCTGCGTCAGTCTTATGGCTGCTGTTAAGCAGGCGCAAGATTTGAACGCAACAGCGTCATAAAAGTGACGCATTGATATCTTTTAGATTTCACTGCGTCACCTCTACAACCCTTTCTTGCGTCAATACACCCCTTTTGCATACATTACAGCTGACGTAGGTATAATGTGGCGCATGGGTTTACAAAGTGATGCATCTACCTAGATGTGTCACTTTGTAAATATGACTCAACAAGGTGCCAGGGCCCTGACACTTTCCCGGGCAAAATTCTGGGGGTGCCTCTTCTCCACATGGCGAATCATTGTGGAGTTCCCAAAATACTATTTCTTAGTGGGGTCACCCCGTGACAGGACAGTGTGACAAATCCTGCACTCCACTTTTGGAGTATTTACTTTCTTCTGGTCATCAGGAATTGAAAAAAACTTCCAAATAAAGTGTTCTTTTACTTTCGGCTGAGGAACCTCTTCATCAAGGAAATCATTGGAGTCATCTTCACTGCTGGATGGTCTGGCAGCCATGATAATCCAAGATATTATTCCAACAAAGAACCGACAGCAAAAAGGCAGGTCTTGCAGTAACAAAAGTGAAAGAAGAAGTGAAGGAAATGGGTGGGGATTTCATTCTTTGTAAAAAAAACTGTTAGCAACCAATGAAAAGAGTTATTTTAAGGTCCCATGACTTGACGCACTTACGCTGCGTGCACCGAAGCGCTTTCGGGGGCGCTTATGCGGCACGAACGTAGGCACTTCCGGAAGCGCATACGCAGCGCGAACGGGGGCGCTTACGCCTAAGTGACGTTTCGATAGTTTCACGGAAATGCAAAATCATTTTCATTTCGTAAATCAAAAATACTGCTTTTATAAGTATGGTACTTGCGTTATTATTTACTTTTCATACATATTTTTTTACATGAACGCAGAAATAGCTCTCTGGGTGCGCTCTCCGGAGAGCTTACCGGTGCGCGCAACCAGAGCGCCCCAGGAAAAAATGATTAAAAAAAGCATATAAAAATATTATTATAAAAAAAAGAAATTATTAATAATTAATACTTACACAAAACAGCAAGTAAAAAAAATAAAAAATCGTAGGTTACAAACTCGATATAGAAAGGAATTAGCTTTTAAAAAACCTTTGAAATTCAGTGAAAAAATCAGAGGTTTCACAATCGTTATAGTTAGGAATTAGCATTTAAAAAACCTTTGAAATTCACTGAAAAAACCATAGGTTTAACACCAGTTATAGTTAGCTGGACATTTTACTCATACAAAACCATTGAAATTCCCACGTTATAGTTAGTTAGACTCACTATAACTTGCGCGCCCGCAATCCACTGCTGATGATGTCACATATTACATCATTCATGACATGGTCAGTCACATCACTGATGACATCACTAATGACATCTCAAATGACATCACTGATGACATCACTGATGACATCATCCATGTGATAATACGATGCACCTCCTCACACTCTAATCTAACCTTTGATACACCCAGTGTTAAATATAAACTACCATTCCTGAAATTATTGGCTCACCAGTAACTACATACGCACTCACTGATTGCTAGGTCTACACACACATCCACTCATTCACCCATACAATCACTCATACGTACGGTCACTCATCAATAGAACACTATCATATCCAGTCATATACCTATACAGACACACACTGACACTCATTTTCAGACTTACTCAAACACCTAGTCAGTTATGCAGAGAATCAATCACACTCCCATTTCCTCAACTACAAAGTTATACACACTAAGGGCCCGATGTAGGTACCAAATACCGGTAGGAAACGGCCGATTTCGGCCGTTTCCGACCGGTATTTGGCCTACTGAGATGTAGGGGACCTTTTTTTGTCCGATTCGGTATTTTACCAAATCGCAAAAATACCGATTCGGTAATTTTACCGATTTTTTAAATTTGGGACTTTCAGTCCCACAGGCCCTTCAGAGTCGGTATTTTAACACCCAATCCAATTGGGTGTTAAAATACCGAATCCAGGTGTGCATGCACATGTGTGCATGCACACCTATGCCATGTGACAGACAGACATGCCCTTAGGGCATGTCTGTGTGCCACATGGCTCACATGCATTTTTTTGGGGTGCTGGAGGGTGTCAAAGTGACACCCCCTGCACCCTTGCACAAATAGGTAATTACCGAATCGGTAATTACCGATTCGGTAATGCCCATTGATTCCTATGGGCTTCAAGGCCCATAGGAAGCAATGGGGGATACCGAATCAGTATTTACAGAATCGGTAAATACCGAATCTTACAGATTCGGTATTTACCGAATCTGAAATACCTACATCTCCCCCCCTCTAATTTACCACTTCATAAATACCGATTCGGTATGATTCGGTATTTATGAAGTGGTAAATGTAGATTTACCTACATCGGGCCCTAAACCTTACTTATTCAAATATATAGTAACACATACTTACAATCTTTTACAATCACTGAAACAAGTACACATTGAACCATACAGTCACTTACGCAATCACAGGCTCTCATGTATAGTCATTTATATATGTCAACTCTCACATGCAATGTGTTTTACATATGTACTTACTTGGACATGTAGCACTGAGATATCCTTTCACTCACCAACACACCCATGCACATAGTCAACCGCCCATACAGCTGTTTCCACATGCACTCTTGAACCCATACACCAAGTGAATCAACTGCTCACACATCTATGCACAGACTCACACACCTCTCAGCCACCCACACACACACGCACACTCAGCCTCACATTCTGCTTTCTAAAAGGTGAGTTGTTAATTTGTAAGGGGAATTTAATACTTGATAAAGCTAGTTTAATATTATTTATTACTAAAAACGATAAATTAAAGTGTTTTTTTCTACTATTTACAGCAAGAAATTTGAAAAGAATATGGATGTCAATGAGGACACCGTTAATATTAATTTTGAAATTTCTGCAACCTTTGTTGAGAATACTTTGATTGAGGTCTCAAATGATCCTATTCATAACACTATTCAAGAAGAAGACCTTGTTTTGAGAGAAGATGGAATGGAGGATTTTAATGATGAGACTTTGGATGTTGAATTAATGGAATGTTTGGACTATGTTGAGTTCCAGGAGTCATTTATGAAGAGTTCTGATGAGGAGATTCCTGATCAATTAATGCTAGAAGTACTTCTAAGTTATGGAAATTCTGAAGAATAAATTTATATTGATAAATTATAAATTGTTTGAGACATTTTTCTGTTATTTTACTTGAAATTTATGAGATAGTAGTGAAATAATTGTAGTATAAAGTGAGACTTATAGTATAGAGTGCAACATTTCTGTAATACATAGTTAGTTTACTCACAGTTACTTCCCTTCTCCCACTATATTTTCTCCAATATGCATTTCACATCTCTTTCATCTCATGCCTTCTTTTTCTCACTATTTCTCTCTAAAGTACACTATCGCCGCCATTTTTTGAATTTTTAGAAGACCGTGAAATGTAATGCTTCACGTCGAGAGGAGGCACCCCTAGAACTATGCCTGTTTTTAATAAGGCGTCCATCAAATACAAAAAATCTAGGTAGATGCGTCACTTTGTAAAGCCCTGTGCCACATTATATGTGCGTCAGGTGTAATGTATACAAAGGGGGCGTATTGACGCAAAGAAGGGTTGTACAAATGACGCAGTGAAATCTATGAGATTTCACTGCGTCACTTTTAGGACGCTGTTGTGTCTTTATTTTGCACCTGCCTCACAGTAGGTATTTATAATTATAGGTATTTGTCTTCTTTTCCAGAAGAGCAGGTGGTCTTGGTTTCCCTGGGTGATGTCCCCTCATCCAACAGGGAGACTAACAGGTCTAGGCCCCCAGTCCTGCAAACAGGCAGAAATTATGCAGAGCTTCTCCTCCACACACGGACCGTCTGGCTGCTTGGCAGATGAGAAATTTGTGGGGTCTCAACTTCTCCTTCATATTGTCCATTTCCCAAATGTGATTTGAGGTCTGGGTCTCATATATAATCTAACCATCTGCACCATCTTTTCTGTTGCCTCACTGCTGCCCAGGACTAGTGAATTAGTGACCCGCTATAATAAATGCCTATATTATCTTTCAAATGACAGCACAAACCGTGTTGACTGAATTATTTGGACTAAAACAAGTGACCAAAATTGTACTAGTATCTGCAGTTAGATTAAAATAAATCCTATCTTTTGGCACAGTGTTACAGGCCCGCTGTGTTGTAGTTACGCTCAGAAGAGTAAAAAAAAGCAAACATTAGCCAGTGACTTGCCGCCTGCTGTGCTGATCTCGGGCGTGCTTTTTAGGTCTCGGCCTGACCCAGTGCATGCGCTGGCTTCGGCCGAGACATTTTGGGGCTCTCGAAAATGCTACTTTGCCGGCGATGAGCTTGCTAGAACGCGCATAAGAGCGCGCCCTCATGCGCGTTATAGCAAGCTCATCGCCGGCAATGTAGCCTTTGCGGTGATGCACGTGCACACCACTCGCATTTTTGTTTTTTTCGAGGTGTTTTTTTTTTTTGTTCTTTGTGGCCCGGCCGCGCGGACAATGCTTGTTTTGTCCAGTGTTTCTCTTTATATCAGGCATTTTTGCGCACATAGCTGACTCATGATCCCTAATGTTTAGCTTTGCTTTTTAACGTTTCTGGCCCTCTGTTCCCTTGTCCCAATGGTTCTCGTTTCCTGCATCCCTGGCTTCTACTTTGCTGTTTTCTTTGTTCCCCACATAGCTTTTTCCACTCATTACCTACATCAGCAGGCCCTTTTCCTCACATCACCACTGGTCTCTCAGTCCAGCTTTGCATATTGCAAAAGAAGACCAGGGCTCAACATCAGTTGCCTCTAGAATTTGACAGGAACTCACGTCTTCACACTGCTCGTCCTCTCTCACAGACAAGCTGCATATTCTTACCCCTCTAATAATAGCACATTGCCCCTTAGCACATCTTTACATGCTCCCCTTCATTGGCCTCTCACACAAATGTGGTGTATTCTTCATTGATTGACTGATGGGAGAGAACTTTTTGTTTGGACTGCCTGGTTGTCATGGAGATGCATCATATTCTGTGAGAGGTTGGAATAGGCTCTTTTTAGATTTTCAATCTGGTAAAGTGTAGGGAGATGGGCGTACAATGTAAAATTGTATCCATCGTGATGCGTCTTACAGGTGTGCAGGATAAATGCATGTTGTGTGAAGTCGCACACATTTTTAGGGCCTTTTCGTGCTTCCTTAATTAACCCAACAAGTGTCTTTGATTTAGTTTGTGTGTGTCTTGGGGTGGGTGCAGCATACCTCCGTAGGAATTTACGTCCAATCTATTAGTAGTACAGAATCAAAAATAATAAAAACGGTAATGACATTTTCACAGATTCGGGAATATCTGTTTTGTTTGGTTAGGATCTAGGTTGGTGAGCCACAGCTGAACACAAGTTGGAAATTGTTTGCCCAAATAAAACTGATTTACATTGTAAAGTAAACCCCTTGAGAAAGCTACGCCTGTCATCCAATCTGCATAGTCTACTGAACTATAACGTCGCCCGGTTTTGTAACACTACAAGTTATGTTTCTCAAAAGCTGATATTGTGGAATATAGAACAATACGAGTTGCCACGTTAGACCTATAATAAAGAGTGTCATTTAGTTCTAGTTTATACTGAAACAAGTAAGATGGATGAAAAAGAATAAAAAACAACTAAACATTGTAAATGTGGGCGCATGTTATACATGTTTGTGAATCCTTAAGAGCGGGTGCTTTTATCTTTAGTTTAGGTAATACATAATATGTCTATCTATCACCCTCACTCTATCTATCTATCTATCTATCTATCTATCTATCTATCTATCTATCTATCTATCTATCTATCTATCTATCTATCTATCTATCTATCTATCTATCTATCTATCTATCTATCTATCTATCTATCACCCTCACTCTATCTATCTATCTATCTATCTATCGCCCTCACTCTATCTATCGCCCTCACTCTATCTATCGCCCTCACTCTTTCTATCGCCCTCACTCTATCTATCGCCCTCACTTTATCTATCAATCTATTTATCTATCTATCTATCGCCCTCACTATAGCTATCTTTCTATCGCCATCACTCTATCTATCGCCCTCACTTTATCTATCACCCTCACTCTATCTATGTATCACCCTCACTCTATGTATCGCCCTCACTCTATCTATCGCCCTCACTCTATCTATCGCCCTCACTCTATCTGTCGCCCTCACTCTATCTATCTGTCGCCCTCACTCTATCTATCTGTCGCCCTCACTCTATCTATCTATCGCCCTCACTCTATCTAACTATCTATCGCCCTCACTCTATCTATCGCCCTCACTCTATCTATCTGTCGCCCTCACTCTATCTATCTATCTATCGCCCTCCCTCTATCTATCGCCCTCCCTCTATCTATCGCCCTCCCTCTATTTATCGCCCTCCCTCTATTTATCGCCCTCCCTCTATTTATCGCCCTCCCTCTATATCTATCTGTCGCCCTCCCTCTATATCTATCTGTTGCCCTCACTCTATATCTATCTGTCGCCCTCACTCTATCTATCTATCACCCTCACTCTATCTATCTATCTATCTATCTATCTATCTATCTATCTATCTATCTATCTATCTATCGCCCTCCCTCTATCTATCTATCTATCTATCGCCCTCCCTCTATCTATCGCCCTCACTCTATTTATCTGTCTCCCTCACTCTATATCTATCTGTCGCCCTCACTCTCTCTATCTATCGCCCTCACTCTATCTATCTATCTATTGCCCTCACTCTATTTATCGCCCTCACTCTATCTATTTATCACCACAGCATCACTCAGCACCACCACAGCATCACTCAGCACCACCACAGCATCACTCGGGGGCACCACAACATCACTCAGGGGTACCACAACATCACTCAGGGGTACCACAACATCACTCAGGGGCACCACAACATCACTCTGCGCTACCACAGCATCACTGAACGCCACAGCATCACTCCGCGCCACCACAGCATCAATCTGTGCAACCATTCAACAACAACTGGTTCAAATATGTTCTCTCAATGTTTCAAGCTTTATTACAAATGTCACAAAAAGATGTTAATAGTTCACTTCTGTTCTTGGATTTTCGTCACAATAAAATACACTGAACATAATCTTCACAAAAGTTATTTACAAAAGTTTAAGCTATTGCCATTATAAATTACAATGGCTTTTATTTAAGTATTAATTATTTAAAAAAATAAAAGCCATTGTTATTTGGAATATCAATACATCTAAGTCACATAAATACAACACATATTGCATTACAAATGTTATAGGTGTCACATTTGCGAAAGTTAAAACTATTGGCATTGTAAATGACTTGGTGCCTCGGGGGAAATTATGGTCTTTGCTCCTTGACCTGGGGATACCGGTTCAACTTTTAACTGTTCTGATGAGGTTACATGAGGCGAATTTCGCCCAGGTTAGGTGTGGCAAGAATGGGGCGCTATCAGCTAGATTCCCTGTTGACAGGGGGTAAGGCAGGGATGCGTACTGGCCCCCACCCTGTTTTGCCTCTACGTTAACCGGGTAATCGCCCACCTAGATGAAGTACACCACAATGATGCCCAGAGGCTGGCAGGCAGTAGGGTGCCGGCTATCATGTTCGCAGACGACACCCTCCTGTTGTCGAAGTCTCCTATGAGGATTCAGCGTATACTGGAGGGTTTTGAGGAATTTTGTAGAGGCCGGAGCTTGGAGATCAATGCCAATAAAACAAAATGTATGATCTTTAATCCACCTGCAACCACTCGTCCAAATCCCAGCTTGGGCACAACCACATTAGAAAGGGTAACAACTTTTGAATATCTGGGGGTTACCATCAGTGAGAACCTGTCAAGGGGCCCCCAGCAAATAAAGTTGCAAATGAAATTGGCTCAGCTTGCTGGGGGGATCCTCAAGCTCTCCAATTTATCGACATATAAACCAGTTGCTCCCCCTCTGGAGATTTATAAAACGCAAGCAAGGGGTGCAGTCCTATACGGAGGAGAGCTATGGGGTTTTTCCTGTAGACCCGAAATTGACAAAACAGAGAATACATTTTTAAGACAATTGCTGGGTCTCCCATCTAGCACCCCACTCCTCCCTCTGAGGTTTGACCTAGGGATGGAACTTATTGATGACGAACTAGCACTCAAGCCCCTTAGGTTCTGGCGCAGGATCTGGATAACGCCAGAGCTGCAAAATTATAGGCTAGAACTTAAAGAAATTTTAACCTACCAAAGTGCTGCTAAAATCCCTTGGTTCATGTTTATAAAGAACGAACTCACAAGATTGGGATTACCCGCCTTGTGGCATGACCCAGAGAGGACTTGCAAACTGGTTTCGCGAAAGTCTCTCACCAGGATATTTGCTGACAACAAACTTACTGCTGCTTTGTCCAACCCGCATGTCGGCACATTAACTGATTCATTTTTTATGACCAAAGTATTATATCATTTCGAGCCTTTTATGGATGATATTTACCCTATTTTAGCCAGGAAACTTTATCTACAATGGAGATATGGTACTCTACCTCTAAGAGCTTTTACTAGTAAATGGTCCGCCCCTGTAGCGAGAAATTATCCAGGGTGTAGCTGTGACAGAGAAAATGAACTGCACGTCCTCTTCTTTTCTCCAGTCTACTCTAAACCAAGAAGGTATTGGCTCGTACCTCTCTGCAAGAACTTGGGTTTTGTACAGTGTATGCATGCTTTTAGAGTTTTAAAAACTGATACGTCCAGGCATGTTGTATTTACTGTTTCGAAATTTCTGGCAGTATGTGGTACAAGCGAAGGTTCTTAATCGGTAGTGTATGAAATTATTACTGGTGAGCTGACTTGACTTGTTCGACTAAAATTATGTATCATTTTTAACTCGCTACTCAATTATTTAAGATCCTTGTAACAATGAATTGTATTTCTGAAATGGAATATTGCTGTTCTATGTGTTTCTGTTTGATAGTGATTCGTTTTTAGCAGTCAAGATGTGTCTCACCTAAATTAGGTACCATTCTAGAACATACGCTTTAAAAATACTGACAAGTATGCAACACTGAATTGAATTATCATCCTTGTATATCGATTTTTATCTGTTTTCGAACTCTTTTATGGCTAATTGCCGAAATAAATTTTTTATGAATGAATGAAATGACAAAGCTATTATTTCGCAATTTTCAAAACCAACACATACAATACCAATAGCTCAAACTTTCCTAATGCGAGACCTATTGCATTGCAAATGCTTGTTCTATTTCACAAGCACTTCTCTGTTAGAGGCCTCCTTCCTTAACCCCTTCGATGCTGATGACGAGCTCAGCTCGTCATCACCCACGGGTGGCGTGTGCTGATGACGAGCTGAGCTCGTCATGTATCGCGGTAATTTTAAAATTGCCGCACAGCGCAAAAATCGCCGCAGCAGCGATGCAGTTAATTGCGGATAAATGTGCATGTCCTGCGCGCCTGCTGGTAAAAGCCTAGAGACAGAGAGCGTGCTCAAAGACGGATGAGATGGATCCTGGGCATAGCTCGTATTCCACCCACGTGCCTTAATACAGGTCAACAGCCCCCTCATCAGCAAATCATGAACATTTTCTGTGGCGGTCACCGGGCTGTGAAAAAAACGCTTCATGAATTGAAGACCCCAGCATTGATTAATTCAAGGCAACAGGCTATTTCATTGAAGGTGGACCTGCAGCCAGGATTAATATATCAGTTCTTCAGAAATGGAATTCAAGGGCAGTGTGAGGAGGAACGTCTCACACCTAACACTCCACGAGAAATACGTCACGAAACCCAAAACTGACGGACAATCCGTATCATAAAAATTTACCATTATAATGATTAATAATTACTCAAACATCATTTGCCCTGAAAGAGAGCAGAAGAAAGGTTGAGAAAGAGAAAAGGGAAATGTGTTTCCTCCATAACCTTTAATATGGCATGTAAGGCTGTTTGGATGGAGGAACAGGACCCAAGAAATGTCTTATTACACTTTACTGTACGTATCAATGTGTATATTTGTAGAGCGCGAGTGTAGTGCGAGAGCAGTGGGACACTCCGCAGGGGGCATGCCCCCCCACGAAGATGACTATCTCTGGAAGCAGGTCAAGGATAGACTGTTGGGTCAGGGTTAGTGCACCAAGAAGAAGTGTTTTTCCCTGATTTTTTTGGGATTTTACGGTGCACTAAAGTTACAGTAAACCTGTTTAAACCATTTTACTCCAGAAGCTCATGTAGCTGAACATGGTGTAAATAATACTGAAAAGAAGACTTGAGAAAAAAAGAAAATGTTAATACGTTGGTATTACTAAAGGTGCCTTCTGTGTGCCAGCAGAATTGTTGTTTCTTAGCACACAACAGATAGAATACATCATATGCTCTCAAGAGTGAGAGGAATTAGATGTTTGCAAACCCAATTCAGCTATATCATAGGTACAGAAACTGAAAAACAGATTACACTCAATTAACTCAGTTCCAGAATACCCTGTCCATAACAATTGTTGTCTCAAAATGAAAAATGGCAAACATTGGAAACAATGACAATGTAAATAGCAAATACTTCTTTCTGATGAATACTTTTTAAAAATGTTTTTATTTGTACTTTTTATTTGGAAGAACCAATTTCAATTAGTTGCAACAAAAGTGTAGATGCTTCTCTTTATGTATCCTGATGCCACCATTTTAATTTATTACAGGCGTGGCTGAAGGATTTAATCGCATAAATAAACTTTGAATACGTTATAATAACTTACAACCTCAATCAACACTTTTCAAATGATGCTGCTTTTTTAAAGTGAATATTTTGTTATGGTTTTTTTCGCTTTTCTTCTAAACACAACCTACAAAACATGGCTACATTACTGCCTCAAATTTCATCGAGTGAGCGGCATCACAGTTTCTAATGAATACTTCTAACTGCAGATTCCTCACCTTTGGAATATCTCCTGGCACTGGGCTGGAACTGGATATTTTTCATTGCAGTGATGCTACATACGTAGGTGGCACCATGAAGCTCCACGCCGGTTCCCAAGTGCCTGAGAAGTTACAGTACAGAACCTCACATTAGCACCACTCCTGTGCGCTGACATCTGCTGCTTTCTTTCGGGCATCTTCCAAACCCGAACTGGAGCGCTTCTGAAATTTTCAGGTTCTCTAATAACTTCCCAATTTTTAATAGTGTGCTGGGGAATGATGTTACCATTGCAAATGACAGGATTCAAGCCATCGTTTGACACAACTCGGAGTCATCTAATAAGTGCACTATTATGCAACCAGAGGCTAGTTGAGACCAAGAGGCAAAAGCTGTATGCTGCTAAGCACAAAAAGAAGTCTGTGTTCCTGCGCATATTTTCTGCTCCAAGTAAAGGGCTTGGACTTCGTCACGGTCACTTGTCCTGACTGCTCCAGTTCCCCTAAAACTCTTCTGGTAAATCAAAGTCCAAATGCAAGCATCAACAAGCAAGGCAATACTCAACCTCATTCTACCACTTTAACTCCAAGGTGAAGGCTTGAGGGTGTCAAGTTGCAGTCTGTCGAGGTCACTGATCACCAAGCCTATTTCTCAGTTTGTCCCAATGCACCACCGTTCCTAAGGCCATCTTCAACCTTAAAGAGGCCATGTTGCAAATATTCACAGTGCCTCTGGTTCCCTCTGGTGCACCTTTGGGTCCCAGAGAATGCATGGGCCTTCAGTGAGGTTACCGCTGGTGAGTCACTCTAGGTGCTGTCTGCTCCTTCGGACCCCTTACTTCTACTTTGCCCACAATATTGATGCTAGATCCTGCCACCCGCCACCAGTGGTGCTGATCCCCATGTGGGAACCTGAACCAGCATTGGCCTGAGCTCGAATGATGCCTTGCTACGAAATTACAAAAGCCCTTACAACTGTACTCTAAACTTGTGCCTGTACCACATTGCTGCTATCAACAGAGGCTCCTTTATCTTTTTGGTTCAGTCTCTGACCCTCTACCAAAGCAGGGTGCGTCAGGACATTGATGAGGGGATGGGGGTTGCTTGCTCCCACCTCATAGCACTGATGATGCCATATACCTTGATTTACAGAATGCTTGTGGACTTGAATCTTCTCCTGAGACAAAGATTGCTTTACCACATGGACCACCAGTGGAAGAGAGTGCTTCATTCACAGTGGGAGTTTGGAGGGCAGCAGAAGTGCTAGAGTTACAGCTGCCATCCACTGAGATTAACACAAATGTTGTGAGAGCAGTTCTGTAGCCGAAGCAGCAAAATTTGAGCCCATCCTTCCTTTTAATGATGCCCTCACAAATACTATGATGGCTGCTTGGTCATAACCATGTGCTTGTCCACATGTGAACAGGCATGTTGTCAGATGTCATAGGCCTGCACCTGGTGACCTGAATTTTCTCACCAAGCACCCTACACCAGAGAACCTTATTGTGTTTGCCTCGACCAGTAAAGTGAATCTAACTCATTTCCTAGCACTCCTCTACATATAGAATCTAAATGGGTTGGTTCTTTTGGTAAACAAATGTTTTGTACAGCCAGTCAGGCATTGTGGTCTGTAAATGCAGTATGTCTATTTGGTAAATATACCCATGTCCTTTGGGACACAGCCAATTAGCTTTTGCTTTTAGGAGCTCTTTGGCACAGACAATACATGATAGGCAAGACATGATCAAATATGTTATCTGTTCAATTTTGCATATCACAGAACTCCATGGCAGGGTCTTTTGCACCAGTGTGGTCCTTCATCGAGGTTAGAAATTGGTTTATTGGTTGAGAGGGATGGAAGCCCCACTCAGGCAACAACCACAATCTTTGTCAGGCTGAAACACAAAAGTCACCAAATGAACCTGTGCTTAACCCTGTGGTAGCTTGGCACAAAGCAGTCAGGCTTAACTTGGAGGCAATGTGGAAAGTATTTACGCAGCACTTAAACAATAATAAAATGAAAACACAACACAAGAAAAATCCGAAAGCAATTTAGAAAAATAGAGTAGATGTTAATAAATAAAATGATGCCATAATGAAGAAAAAGGTTATCAGTAGCACCGCAAATATTGAATTTCAAAGTTTTTAGCAAAAATAGAACCAAGAAGCAGAAGGCACCACTTGCAGTTATCTGGTCATGCTAGTCCTAGGGAACGTCTCAAGCGCATGCCAAATATATGACCGGGTTAGTCCAGCTGAAGAGTTACCTTCTCAAGTCAGGAGCAAAGTGTTCCATTTGTCTTGTAGAGGGACACGGGAAGGAGGCTTTAGGTGCGAAGAGCAACTTGAGCCTCGCAGACAGCTGTTGTTGTAGTGCGAAGAGCTACTCATCACTGTAGCTTCAGAGCGGTTCAGCTTCGTGAGCGGTCGCTCTCTGCGTGAAGTGCAGTACTTGCATTGACAGTCTTTGTGGACAGTCACTGTAAGTGTGAAGAGCAGGTCTTGATGGAGCTGTGTGTTGGTGGTCATCGTGGGTAACAGAGTTTTGGCAAGAATAGGCCTATTTGTGAAGAGCCTCATCTTCATGATTTTCATCTTTTTCTTCAGAAGGAGTTTTCGCTGATCCCAGCGAAGAGTCCTAGGGGGCACCTTTTGGGCACCAGAACTCACTCCAGCAGAGGTTAACAGTAGGGCATAGGCAGGACCAGGCAGGTCAATTTGGTACTGCCAGTTGCAGAGAGACTTCTAGAAGCTTTTTGTGTTCCTGTAGCTCACACAAGAGGTCAAACCACAGACCCTTGGAGTCACTCTGTGTAGCTTGGGATCAAGGCTCCATTCATCTTTCTACAGGAGGCGGGGTATTCGGCTCAGCAGCAAGGCAGTCCTTCTTTCTTCTGAATCTTTTACAGGTCTAGGACCGTTCTGAAGAGAGGTTCTCAAGGTCCTATTTTATCCTCCTGCCAGCTTTTGTGTGGGGGAATTACCTGACCTATCCCCAAAACTGGTTATAATCAGTTCTTGCCTTTTGTCTGAGTTTGGTTCCGAACTGTCTATGGTGACAAAAGGCAGAGCAGGCCTGATGTCTAGTTCCTTTTTGGTAGGACTGTTTGATATTTAATCAGGCCAGAAGACCGCTTTTCCCCAGCCATTAGGTCGGTAAGACACCTTCCCTTAACACCTAGGCTCCTTTTGTCTCAATACTGGAAGAATACACTACCCACAACAGTAAAGCCTTTCAAAGTCATCCGACCCAGGACACCAGCAGAAAGTTGCAGTTGGCTGAGATAGGAAAATAAGAAATTGTCAACTTTATAAAGGTGGCACTTTCGAAATTGTAACTTGAAATTCAATTTCTTTATGTAAATAGCCTATCTCTAGCTGCTCCAAATCTAAAGTTATTCAGACAACAATGGTCCCTTTAAGGAAGAATATATGAAGTGAATAAATATAGACTCAGTCGTAGCTATATTGACTTGTCCAGCCGGACAGAGGTCTAGTATTTACTTGCAATTGAATATAGGAAATGTTACACAACAATTCACAAAGTGGGGCACAAGCCTGCACCCTACTTAACACATGTTCAGTGACAAAACTGAAACAAAAAGGCTTATAGGCAAAAGCTTGAGGTTTGTAGTTCCAGTAATTGCACAGTGTCAAGGTACAACAAAACATAACCGACACCTTTACATTAGAAGTACACATAAACGTTTTGAGCTTGTATAAGGTGTTATGAGAAGTCAACGGCGTTTCGATTCGTTTACTTGATACACGGATCATCATCAGGACATAGATATTATGCCTAACAATTTGAAGCCTCAAATGCCGAATAAGGGTGAGCCAGTGTATGTTGTAGCAGGAGGTCCTGCAACCTTGATGTGGTAGTGCTCGGTGGTTCGATTCCTATTAAGGGTCGGTGGAGGCAGAAGCCATCAATGTGGGTTGGGGTGCCCGAACCTGCAGGTAGACAGGTCGGCTCAGTTAAGTCCAAGGCGGGGGGCCAACGACATAGTAGCCGGGCAAGGGAAGTGCAGCGGCACAAAAATGCCCATATCATCCTGCATTAATATGTTCAACAGTTACTGTAATGTGTAAATTGTACTGCACAACATCTTTAGCTCTTTAAAATGTATGCTTGCCCAGTGTCTTGCACAGCATGCAGCATTAACTTTGGAAAAATATGCTCAAACCAGATTTCGAAAAGCACCCACAGCTGCTGGCTGCAACAAGTCATATAGAAATATGTGCAGACAAGTCTTTACGTGGGATGAAAAAAGTGGGGGCTCTCTATAAAGGAACATGTCAAATACATTTTTGTGATTCCTATAGTGTGCCACCTGACTAGTATTTTCATTTCTCTCTGAGATGTAATTGAATCCAGATAACTGACACAACTGACATTCATCTAACTCCTTGCGTGCTCATGACGAGCTCAGCTCATCATGAGACACGGTGGGCGTGTGCTGATGATGAGCTGAGCTCGTCATGACACGCGCAGCGATCACACACGGGTCTAATTCCCCCTCGGTGCTGAGTGCTCTAAAAAACGGGCGTGGTCATGACGAGCAGCACAGCACCACCGTGCAGCGTGATGAGCTGAGCTCGTCACGAGCACCGTGGCGCTGTGTGCGCCTCCCTCCCCCCCAGCGCTGTGGGGGAATTAGCCCCTCGGCGAAGGGGCTAAAGCCTGTCAGTATGATTGGCTTTGTCAATGGGTGTTAGTTGTTCAAGAAAGATGAGTAAACACAATGATTTGTTATGAATAATTAACATTGGAAATGTTTCAATTCTGAAACTGTGATTCTGTGAATTAAATAGCTTTGAGTCCTATGGAAGGAGTTTTGGCCTTCAGTTATGTGTGCTTTATGTTAGATATCCTCTTTTTCTCAGCATATTTTGTCCATCTGCACATCTTCAACTACCTATCTTTCCTCTTCAGCATCCACTTTTCTCTCTTCCCCGAATGCACTTCCTCGCATCTGTCACTTCACTGCCTCCAAACATGCACTGCACTCCCTCAAATGCAAGCACTTTAATTTCTCTTACTTTTGCCTTGCAAACCTTTTGACATCTGTGTAACCCCTTTACACACACATCCTTGGAATTTCAGTTTCAAATGGACTACATAAACATTGTTTTGTGTGCTCTGTAGAAGGGCCAACCCACTGCCAGGCACTTTGTTTGGCTTCAGCCTAAGTGCCTTCACTCTCAACCAAAGCCCCTCATAAACACCTGCCAGGCTAAAGTCTCAAAGTATGCACAGAAAAAATACAGATAAACAACAAAATTATAAAATTTCCAACTCTTGGGGAATGCAAGATTAAGTAAAGCATGTGAAATAAGAGAGGCACGTATTCGCTGAAATGCATTCACTTACCTTTTGTAACATTCATTGTTTGCAAGCCAATCCATATTTTTGGTATCAGTGTTAACTTAGGGCCATGAAGACACGGCCAGTTTTAATTTAATTCTATCTTACAGTTCACAAATTACCACTGGACAATCAAGTCAAGCATGGTGCTTTTGACCCATTGTGCCAGAAGATAGAAAAGGCTCTTCTAATCCCTTGGATCAGGAACAGCTTTACAGAGAACTGAATCACCTGACCTGACTCCAGCCCCAACTTTTGTGTAATGGGACCTGCCAACATACTGTAATTGCTCATAGTTTTAAACTTCATTCTGCAACCTTTGAGTGCCAAGTTGAGGGCCCGAGAGGTACCCTGGGATCCTTTTGAACCACCTAAAATCAGTACTACAGTGGTACATGTAGATATCCTGTGCCGTATGCTCCACCCCTCTACTACGGCTGAGGCACTGGCAGTCTTTGTTATGTTGAATTGTGAGGCACTGGCAGTCTTTGTTACATTAAATTGTATAAAGCACTAAACACCCAAGAGGGTATCCAGGGTATCTCTCTTTGTTACTGGTCCATCTGCCTCTTCTGCCCACATTCAGACCCTCCAAATGTGCCCTCAGGCGCAGGGATAGCTCTTGCAGATTCATATCCCGAGCTTCTTTCTAAAAGCTTCACTTGGTTAACTTGGACACTGACCCTGATGCCAGTATGAGTGAGCATAAGGAGAAATGCATTACTTCCAAATGATACTTTGGCCCTCCCTTTGAATGGGTGTATCGTTTGTGAGCAGTAGCTTCACCCTTTTCATAATGCGCATGCCATTGAGCATCAAATCCTCAAACAGGCAGGGTAGGAAGAAGGCACTCTCTGAGCCACCTTTCTCAAAGACATGGATGACAAAGACATTGTGAACTTTGTCTCGGGCAAGACGTGCAAGATGGCAACGGCTGTTGTAAATGCACGCACGGTGCCAGCCGGGGCCAGTCACACTTCGTTCATTTAAGTGTAGGTTTACAAGTAGAGGCATGGGTGTGAAAGTAAATTAAATGTTTGTCACTAATCACATAGTTACTGCTCTATGGCTCTTTACCTCACTTGCCTGAACCTCCGGAAACTACAATTAGGCGATGGTTACTAGTTAAGCAAAATCTGCATTCGTAGCGGAACCTCTGCACTGCTCCACAAGCAAGTAAACATCAGACTGGTATTTGTTAATCATGATTGGATTATGTGATTATCGGCGATGTGTTTGCGCATAAGTATGGCTTCGAAATAGAAAACATTTTTGTGAACCAGATTGGCAGCATACTATGTGTGGTCCTATGCATGCTCTTCAGTCTGTATTTTTAACACATGCTCTAGGCTGCTAAATTTTCCTTCCTCCGAAAGAGACATAGTCACAATTAGTGCACACTGCAGCCTATGATTTGTTCCGTTTCTCTATTCAGAACATGCATATGCTCTACTTGTGGCATGCACCTGACATTTCACTTCTTTCCAATCCACATCAAGTTCCCTTGTTTGTATTTCAACCTCTAACCTCTGCCAAGCCTACTTACCCACAATCATGGCAGTTGTCTCATATTTGCAAAGAAGGATGTTTGATCAGTAGTATCGTTTTCTCCGTCACATCCCTTTGTGACATTTGGATCGGCTTTCATTTAGCTTCATTTGGTATATTAAGCCGTATTATTTCTTGTTGTTTCTTATTGGTTTCTCTACATAACCATGGGAGCTTTTTGCTAGACGTCTTTCTTCTCCTTAGACAGAGCTATGGTTGGTCAGTATTCCTCCACACAGGTAGGGGTTCTTAGGAACCTATTGTCTCCCACTGGGGTCATAAGCATCATCACCTGCTTCGGGTCCCCCCACAGGGAAGCACATAGAAGTGACTATTTCTAGCTGCATACAAGGGTTTGCTGAAGAACACTAGGTTGTCTGTTACATTGGAGATGAAGGCACCTCACAGAGTTAACAGCCTGAGGTGGTGTGTAAAACAGTGATTTAATGCTTTTTAGGTCTCGGCTAGAAGCGCACGAAAGCACGTTCTCGCCAGAGAACTATAGTCGTCGTCTCAGCAGACAACGAGTGGAGACAGTTAGCCACGCGCGCAGCATTGTCAATGTGTGAGTCAGTCTCGGAGCTGGCGATGTGCACGCTCACAGCGCCTGCGTCTCCGCCACGTGCCACAGCCCCATGATGAAGGTGACGGCCGTGTGCGCGCGCCCGGCCGGCGGCCGCTGCTCCTGGACTGCCGGTCCTAGTTGGACTTCCTGTGCTCCAGCGCCCTCGGATCGCTTGTTATTACTATAGCGATCGCACAACGCTGCACAAAAACACACTGAGGAAACCAGTGGGACTCGATGCAGACATCGGCAAAAGTTACCGTATTCAATGGCGAAAGCGGCGAGGGCAGAGCGGGGCTCCATGGCATGCAACAACATACCGTTATGTCGCAGAGGACGGAGTAAGTAGTGCAGCCCCTTTCTGCCCCCTCAAGCAGGCAGCGGCACCCTCACCTACCCTCACTCCCGTACTGCTTGTTTTCCAAGGTTCTGCTCCTCGGTCTCTCAGCAGAGGTAACGCCCAAAACAATCTAACTTCCGAAAGCAGCAGGCAATCTGTCACTGTGGGTTGAGCTCAGCAATAAAACTTTTTTTAATTAGCATCTTCATCGTACACGGTGCAGTTGTGCTTCTATATTCATCTTAACAGGCACTGATTAAACAAAAACGCTTTTCGTGATATTTAAAATGCCCATTTTGCTGTATAAAGTAAACTATTATTTTAAGAAATACCGACGCGTTTATAAAGGTCATCGTTCCATCAAGTGACAAGTGCTATAAAAATGTCTACAATGCAAAACTACATAAAAACAAAAAGTGAAGCTGTGGGACCAATTAATTTAAATGATTATTCAGAACAGGTTTATCAATTACCCATCCGACCTGAGAACTTCTTCTAGAGTAAATCTGTACAGTTTTTTGTGTCATTTACCGCCCATTACCTCAACAAATCAATTATATCCAACGGATATGTATTTCTCTTTTTGAATTTTGTTTTATTTACTCAAATATTTTGTATTTTCATTTTTTTACTTCACATACTTTTTTATACACTCTTTTTTGTACTATACAAGTATGCTGCACCTACAACGTCAAAAAAGTACTATTTATTGTCTACATATCCATATGGTATTCTCTAAATGAGGTAATTCATGCAGGACTTATATATACCTCATGCGTAACCCTGTTTGTTCCAAACTACAGATTACACTATATCCTGAAGTGACGGCAAGCAAGACTCCAACAAATGTGTCCCAAGGTTCACTTATCCTACAGCCCACCATTGTGTAGAAACAAATATCTAAATAGTGCTACCAAACACACCTCCATAGACCAAGTAACCAAAGTGAAGCTATCCAAATGTGTGACAATTACAACCCTCCAATGTAACTGTTTATGCATATAACGATTAGAATGTTTAAATTCCCAATTAATTGTCGGGAGTTGCGGCTAAACACATATATTGGTTTGTGGCCCTTCTACTGCACTTCTCTATATTGAAATGGCAACTGTGTCTCACCTTAGGAATGACAAAAAAAGAAGAGATAGGAGGGGGAGTGAATCGGGGAGAAGACCAGAAAACAACTCAACAATACAGTAATGGTATTAAAATCCCATCTCTGTACCAGGTCTACTCAAATTACGAATTCTCCAGAAAGTCTAACGTGTACGATATTTAATGGAAACCAACTCACTTCTCAGCGTCTGACGTAATCTTGTCCATCTATGTCGCCTCAGTCATAGAGAACATGCTCCACAAAGTGTAAGCAAGACCGGGACCTATCAAATTTCTGCACGACAGAGCCGGGGGAACGGGCATTCGATTAGGTGCTCTCCACAGTTATTCCTATTACCTAAAGCGCACGTATACGGCCTAGAACTTTTACGAACCGCGCTTACCTTTAAGGTGCTTTCATGTGCGGCCGTGCTCACACCTAACCAACACTCTCGTGTTCCGCGTTGAAAAACTATGCAGTTTGCGAGGATGCTTGCATCATACATGAATCTTGGCTACTTTAACATGGTAATCTGAGGGTTTGTCAGATATGAAATAATCCCGGACATGATCCCGGACATGTACGTTATGTAGTACATCCCTATTGAGCTCAACATCTTAGACAATTTCATGAATACAATTATCTCCCTGCACTGTATGTGACCCTTTTCACAATCGTAAACTGGGCTACCGACTGCAGACAAGTAGGGTCTCTCTTCTTTGCTTGAGCAGATAATTGGCTTTTTAGGTCAAGCCTACTAGACAGCACAGCTGGGCTCAGTGGGCACTTATGCCATGGATCCTGAGCTCACACTTAAGTCGTGGGACCTGAGCTTGCACTTATGGCAGGGGTCCCTAGCTTGCACTCATGCGATGTGTTCCGTGCCTGCACTTATACGATGGGTCCTGCCATGAACTAATAGCACTCATATAAACAAACCTAACATGCAACTGCTCCTGCCCCAGCCCCGCCAGCCTCTCATAAACAACGGCTCACCCGAGATGAGACCTCCTGCACCGCAGCCCCGCCAGCCTTTCATAGATGCCAGCTCCATCCTGTATGGCCTTTCAGAGATACTCCTCTGTTCAGGTCCTTCCAGAGACGCTCTCTCTGCACCAACCCTCTCGCCCTTTCAGAATTGCATAAATGGCAAAAACTTCCGTAGTTCCCCACAGGCCGGTCCCGGAAACACCCGGCTGAGAGAACCCCTCATGGGTGGACCATGGACTGGCAGGGACTAAACGCAACACCACCCAGGGAAATTCAGAATCTCGCGGGGAGTTTAATCTGTAAACCGAGAGGTGGGCGGGGCAGCTCTGCCTTCGCTTTCACTCTGCAGCAGGGCAGGTTCAGTGCCTGCTGCTGCCAAGTCTGTACGCCGCAGGACCCGAGGCACAGAGACCTCACACACGCCCGCCAGGGTACGGTGCAGGGTAGAACACCCCAAGCAGGGGACGCTCCTGACCACTGGAGTATAGCTAACACCGGCCCCCACCCTCGTGGCTTCAGCGCGCTCTTATTATCATTGCCTTAACGGTCGATGAAAAGGCGTTGTTGCTACTGGAACCCGTATGCAGCAGGCGCATGAACCCGTTCGGCTACACCTGCTGCTGTGTAGGTTGCACTAGGCTCTCTGCAGCAGAAGGATTAACACAGGGAGTCACCCCTCGAACTAGGGTCTGAACCCCGACTTTCAAGTTACGCAGAGATGGCCACAGTAGGTGCATTGCCCCTCCCACCTATGTAGAAGAGGTGCATTTTTGGTATGTATATGATCTTTTTTTGCGAGAGTTTAACCTATTGGCATTGTAAATGACAATACCTTTTATTTATTTTTTTAAAACCAACACCTAAATAAAAGGCATTGCCATTTACAATGCCAATAGCTCAAACTCTAACAACTGCGAGACCTATTGTATTGCAAATGCTTGTTTCTGGAGGTGCTGATAGTTGTTCTTTGTATGCGGGCGTCAGTCAAACCATCTGAAGATTGGACATTTTATAGAGAGCCTTTGTCTTGGATCAGCCAGTGAAGCCCTCGCATTGAGGAGGTGTAGGGCATAAGCACGCACACAATTCATTTCAGAAATACCATGATGTATCTCCAAGATTAACAGCAAAAAGGCTACATCACTACTGGGGCTAAGTAGTTACCCACCCAATTTAGAAGATTCAGAGGATGTTCCAGAGGCTAGCTTACAGACAACACCATCTCTCCTCACATATACTCGAACTATCTACCCAGTCCTTTTGAGTCTACAGATGTGGCACCAGCACAAACCGCTCAAACCAGCAGGGACAGCAATTTTCGAATTCTTTCTCCCTGACTACAGCAGTTACAAAGTCATTTTTGTTTGCCATCTCAGTCTTGTGCCCGACCGGTATGAAGCAGAATATGGCATTTACTTCCGGGCTGCAGATCCATCACATCAGAGAGGAAGGTCTTACAATTTGTTCAAAGGGGCAATGCCCTGCCTTTCATTTTCTCTCCACCTTCTTACCATATCGGAGTGACTTTCTGAAAGCACTGCACAGTTCTGATGAAGTCAACCTTTTGATGTCGGGGGTGCCATTGAACGGGTGCCAGACTCAGAGGAGGGAGGAGGACTCTATTCACGTCACTTCTTCATTCAGAAGAAAGACATATGCCTTTGGCTTATTTTGAACCTCTAGCCACTGATTGCTTCTCTTAGGAAGGACAGGTTAAAAATGTTTACTCTGGTTCCGATCCTTCAAGCGCAAGACCTAGGGGACTGGATGTCACCTTGAACTTCAGGATGCGTTTTTCTGCAGGAACACTTTTAATTCACTGTGATCTTCTTTGGCCTTACCTCTTCCTGTTAACAAAAGTGATGGAAACTGTCACTATCCTTCTTCAGATGTCGGGAATGCCCATGTTCCTATACCTTGACAACTAGCTTCTAAAGGCAGACATGCTGATGTCCGTTGTAGACCACTTTTGGATGATGCTGAAATCTTGACATCTTTGGGTTTCATCATCAACAGGCTCAAGTCTCACATGTGCCCTGTGCAGATACTTCCATTTGTTAGGGTAATTCTCAACACTGTGGCGTTCAGGCCCTTTTCTGTGCCATAGCACGTCCGGCACATTCACAAGATGATACCAATGTTTCAGGATCAGTACTGGTTTTAGTGAGGATTGCTTTGAGGCTACTCCTCGCCTTGTGTATTTTCCTCATCTTGAATATCAGGTGGCACATGTGGGCATTACAGTGAACTATCTGGTTGCAGTGTACCATCTTTTGGACTTTATTCATATCTTAAGGGAGACAGCCCAGAGTCTGCAATGGTGACTGACTGAAACAAACTGACTCGTGGCACACCACTCTCGCTTCCTCACCCAGAGTTCACATTGATGACATACTCATCACCATAGGGTTGGGGGCACTTGGGAGGTGGAGTTTCGAAAATTCTGGTCAATGGCGGAGGGCTAGCTCCATATCTTCTGGCACTGCAAATGATCTGTCCTGTCCTAAAAGCCTTCTGCCCATCCATCAAGGGGTGGCTGGTGTAGGTCCTCATGGACAAAACGACTGCCATATGGTACTACTACAAGCTGGGCAGAGTGGGGTAATGGATCGTGTGTCGGAAGTTGCTATGCCTTTGGAAGTTACTGGACAAGCATTACATCTTCCTGATCACCAACCACCTGGTGAGGTATGTAAATGCCACACTCAATGAACTGAGCTGACATCCTCTAGTGCACCACAAGTGGCATCTTTACTCTGAGGTGTATTTATTTATCGTTTCAGCCACTATCATAAGAAACATTTACAATATTTACACTGAAAAATATGCAGCAACAGTCAAAAATTAAGTAAAATAGGCAATATATTATAAATACACAATATATAATTTAAAAGGAAATGACAAATGACATAAATAGTACTTAAAGTGCAATACAACTATCCATCTGGTGAGTCTGAGCCTCCTACTTCACCAGTAACCATATAGACCATGAAAAGAAAGTGACTGATGTAAAAATCTGAGTTGCACCTGTTTGATAGCAAAACTTTACTTCATCAAGATGAGATCTAATGTCAAAGCTGTTAAATAAATGAAGAAGCCCGTTTTGCCTTAAATTATAAGTCTTAGTGCAAAACAGCATAAAGAGCAAGCACATAACCCTGCCGAACGATTGGTGGTATTCAGAAGGCTTCACTGTGTTCCCCCAATGGACCATAACCAACACGAGCCATTGTTGCAGTGAGGAGACGTAGGGATTCTTCAGGTCCCATTTGCTGCAACACGGTCCAACACGTAGGTCTGCTTACTAAATCAAAAGCTGCTTTTAGATCGAAAAAAAAGTGCAATGAAGGTTCCTTCACGTACACCTATGTTTTGCAACTAACATACAATTGAAAAGCTTGGTCTACAGTCCCCATTTTGCTTTTTTTAATTGGCTTATGCATTTGTGAAAATATTCTTTCAGTCCAACCATGTATTTATTTATTTAAGAGTATTGTTTAGCGCTGGCCAGACCCGAAGGTATCGAAGCGCTTTACAATATTAGCAGCGGAAAGGTTACATTATATGGCAGTAGTATAAGCATTGATTCGTGACAAGTCGAAAGTATTGGCGCGCTTCACAAAAATTGGTAGCATAGAAATCACAACAATATAACAATGGTATATACATTGACTTGTGAACGATGTCCGTTCGGGGAGAGGGGGAGAAGTCCAGGGAACGAGACGGGGGTGGGAGAGGTAGGAGACTTAGATTTAAAGTGGCGGCGAGTCGTAGTGGTCAGGATTCTGAGCTTGGGCGACAGTTATCCATTTGGGAGAGATTTGTTGAGGAAGAAGTCTTTGAGCTGCCTTTTGAATTTTAAGAAGGGGGGATAGTCCTGATAGGGACTGGGATGGAGTTCCATATTATGGGCGCATTTCCTGAGAAGAATCAAGATAGGGTTTTTTGTTTGTGAGTTTTTGGAGGAATGAGGAGTAGAGTATTTGTACTCCTAAGGGACCTTGTTTGGCCTGCCTTCTTGAGTTTGGAAGCCAGGTATGCAGGTTTTCCAGTGTGCAGGGCTTTGTGCGTGAGACAGGCAGTTCTGAAATTGGCACGCATTTTGATTGGGAGCCATTTTAGATCTCTGAGAGCCGGGGAGATTTCTTGACTCCGGTGACCATTCCGGCTGCAGCACACAGAGTTGCTCTGAGGGGAACAAGGTGAGACTTCGCTGTTCCTGTGAGTGTTGCGTTCCTGTAGTTTAGTCTGGACAGCACTAGGGAATGAGTAATTTGTTTGAGGTCGGTGGGAGGGATGAAGGGTTTTATTTTATTCAGAGGTTTTAGGTTTAGGAAGGCGCTCTTTGAGGTGATCTTGATGTGTTTCGTCATGTCTAATTTTGGGTTGAGAGTAATTCACAGCGACTTTACGGAATCGGCCAGGGTGAGATTGCAGTTGAGAGCATCAATTGCTTCTAGCCATTCTGTTATTTGGTTGTTCTGCTCCTTGTTGGAAATTAGGAGGATTTCTGTTTGATCTTGGTTGAGTTTCAGGTGATTGAGGGATAGCCAGCGTTGGTAGTCAGCCATTTAGGCGATTAAGAAGTACCTGGGATAAGATTTGGCCTGCTCCATCCAGTTGTATAATTGGTCTGTAATTTTCTGGATTCCGATAGCTACCTTACTCGTGTAATAGGACTATAATGGCTGTCTACCAAGATGGAGTAATAGCATTTTTGGTGAATGCAGCATTATAGACCTCAGTTGCTTTATTAGCCTGATGCTTGATTCCGGTCTAGGAAAGACATGGCTTGGTAGTTCGGGCTGGACTGTTCTCATGAGGCACAGGGTCAAGGCTGATTTGCATGTAGCCATTGTCTGACCTAGGGTGGTGTGGAGTGCAAAGAAACGATGGATTTAGGCCCAGATCTTTGTACTGGGGTGAATGTAAGACATTGTTCTACATTCTGTCCATCAACTGTGGTTTTTGCAATTTTCACCCCCAGTGGGCTGGGTATGCTCAGACGTGAGTCCCAGGCTCTCCACATCACTGGAGTCAAGCTATCCAGGCTGAAGAAGGCTGATAGCCAGAAACCGGTCCTTGGATGCTTGATTCCGGTCTAGGAAAGACATGGCTTGGTAGTTCTGGCTGGACTGTTCCCATGAGGCACAGGGTCAAGGCTGATTTGCATATAGCCATTGTCTGACCTAGGGTGGTGTGGAGTGCAAAAAAACGATGGATTTAGGCCCAGATCTTTGTACTGGGGTGAATGTAAGACATTGTTCTACATTCTGTCCATCAACTGTGGTTTTTGTAATTATTAGCCTTTTGAGCATTGATGGCCATTGTCCTGTCAGAAAATAATCCAACCAGTTTTTGTTTTACAATTTCTAATTTTTGTCCTTGGGATATACAGTACTTATAATGACGGACTGATCGCTATCCCCATTTTACTATCAACATTTCAGAACTCTGGTATCCAGGCATTTGCTCCAATTTCATGCATTGCCTTTCTTCCCCCCTTTATTATATATCAAAGCTACCAATTCCAAACCTTTTAGCGTCTTTTTCTTTTGCAGCATCACGTTAATCGCTACATACGCTTTAAGTTTCAAACTTTGTATTCAATATACTCTTATAATGACTCCTTATTTTTTTAAGGTTAGAATCTTCGTTAGCTGTTAATCACCTACTTCCAAGGGCAAAAGTGAAATCCTTTTATTTTTCCAATCTTCTATATCGAACCATTCTGAGGAACTCCAGGTCCACCTTCAAATAGGCCATTTTGCCGTTGACTATACATCTGCAACCTTGCCAACTACTAACTTAAAAATAATCTAGAACAAACCTTTATTCATGTTCCTGTGCTCCCATTAGTGAATCTGTTAATCTTCATATTTTCATTAAAAAGGGGATGTCCCAATGATTTTTCTCTCAATTCCATTTGATTGACCTTCTATTTGTGGTTGTTGTCATATTTGATGGATACAACATGGTCAACTAAAAAAAGTAGCCATCAAAGGATCATGGTTGCTTTCTGGCCTTTTTATTACTTGTCTTTGAATTACTCTTTTCCAGGCCTTTATGTTAATTAGGATATAATCTATCACACTTTCAGGTTTTCCAGAATGGAAGGTGGAATTAGCCAGGTATAAGAAGCAGTACGGCCATTTAGGAAGCATAGACTATTGTTTTACAACTGCATCTCAAACTATTTCCCCCTCGAATAATTTTTTCAAGGTGGGATTATTGTGACCAGAACTCCCCAGCTTTCATCCTCTTCGGGTATTGCATCTTCCTCTAACCCTTTTGGAAGTGGAATAGTAAGATTGCCGTACGGCAATAATTTGAATCAATCATGTTGTTTATTATCAACTGTTAACTGCTCTACAACACTTTCAAGGGCTGTGAACATTTTCTCGTCATTGGAGTTGCGACCTGAAGTAATATAAATATTCAAAACATCCACTATTTCTTTTTTTTTGTGCTGGGGACTGGGTCAACCGTATATGTAAAATATCAAATGGGATATAGTATATATGTAACTACTTCCTATCATAGTGAAGTTTAGTTGAAATAAAGAAAAATAACCCCCTCATTGGCTGACTTTTCACAATTTTTTGGTGGGGAATCTAATTTCTGTGAACCTGTCCATATTAAGGTCTGCTAATACCCATGTTTCTTAAAAGCAACAAATACCTGCTAGCTGAAGGATTGCCATTTCCGATCATCCAATTTTGAAGCTGAAATGTTCCATGAGAGGAGGAGTGTATTATTGGTGTAAAGGCTACTTTGTGTCATATAAGGGCACGTGTATGGCATTTCATTAAATAAACTTCTGAAAAGGTATGGAATTTATATTTCTTCTTGTACTTTCCAATACAGATGGCAGCCATATCCAAGAAGCTGTTGATGGTTCATGATTATTCAGATTAGGCGTTGGCCATAATATTATCATAAATTTGTTATCTTTCTTGGTAGTAGCTGTTTGGTTAATCTCCTCCATATGAGGCTTTAGTGGTTTCTTCAAGCTTTCCAAAGTGGGACTTGTTGTCCAACTTTGCAGGCTCCTAGGCAATGAACAGGTGGCATAACATCACGGCATTTAACTCGATATCTGCTTTGGGAGGGAAGTGACTTGGCCAGCTTTGCGCCTCTCCTAGCATTTCGTTTTCTGATGTCCCCGCCCTACTCTAAGATTGTTGTCATGACACCTCACCTAGAATGCCAGGCTTCAACTTTCACGGCCGATTTAAAGCTGGCTTGGGATGCTGCTTAGACTCCTTGACTACACCCTTTCTTGCGACTCAACCCCTAGGCTCCAGCTTGATTTGGAGTAGCATCCACGGTGCCTGACTATCCATCCACAGTCCACACGAAGATGTGGACACGAAGATTGATGAGCCTGTCCCAGACTAGTGGAGAGCAGTGCAGTGGTGGTGAGGTGTCAGACTGGGGCGTATCCAATGACTGAGCACTGTAAGTGTGTCCTTTTTTCATCCGGAGTCTACAAATGGCATGTGCCATTTGGAGTGATTATTATTTTACCCTGTGGGTGCAGTGAGTAAAACTACATTAATTTGCTCTCTGCTCACAAGAATATTTAAGGCTTCTTAAGTGAGCTTAAAGCAATTTTTTTATGTGTTGTAATTCTTTATTCGCATTTTTCGAAGATAACATCGTGAGGAAATCATCAGCATCGGCCACATATGTACAATGTCCAAATCAAATAGTACAGCAAAAATGTGTGTGCTGTGTGCCTCTTGAAGACTGAAGAGAATATCCAGAAAAGAAGGTGGTAGGGTGGGACGGGCCAGCCCTTTTCAGCGTATCAGGTGGTAATCGTGCTGTGTCCCGGTGTGGGTGAGGGGAGGGGGAGGAGGCTTGAAGTATCGGCGGTAACTAGTATAAGGAGCTGTGTCGCAACGTGTGTTGGGGCCATGCTGGTTCGCAGGGGGGGCTATGCCCGAAGTGTACGAATCAATACGAGTCAGTGGGGGGGGGCAAGTGTTGTAAGGAGATGACTGTGCTATGTGTCGGCTGCGGTGCGGGGTACAAGGGAGGGTATGTGCTCTGCTTTAATGTTGCATTGGCAGTATCCAGGGCTAGGTGGGGAGGATGCTATGTTTCGTCTCTTTATGATGGGTCTCGTCACAGTGCCTGGGTGGGACTTGGCTAATATGGACCTGCTGGGCAGCAGTGCCAGGTGGTGGGTATTGGGTGTGGAGGGGATGTTGGGGATAGTACTCGCAGGAGGGGTGGGGTAAGGTAGGGGGTAGGGTGGGGTGCATGCATGCGGGGAAATAAGGTAAAGTAGAGTGGGGCAAGGTGCTGCAACGCCTTGATGTTGTCATGGTGATGTGATGTCCGAGGCGGGCCTTCTGTTGTGGGGCATTGCTCGCTGCTGCTGTCTGTGCATAGGAATGGTGCCCACACTTGGAAGAATAGGTCAGATTGGTCCTGGAAGTTGTAGATGACTCGTTCATGGGAGGACGTTTGGGTCATGGCCACTAACCAAACCTCCTGTGACTGTGGGGTCGGCGAGCTAAATTGGTGCAGGATACATAACTTAGCTGTTGTAAGTGCTGTGTGGTAGAGTTGGCGCTGCGGGTTCGACAACTCTGGGGAGCACCGTAGGTTGTGCAGAAGGATAGCAGTGGGGGTGAGCGACAGGTGCAATGGCATAGTGGTGCTCAGGTCTTACCCGCATAGACCGAAAAGGACTGCATCGAGGGACATTCGCATATGATATGGGTTGTATCGCAAGCTGTATTTGCGCATCTCCAGCAGTTTGCATGCGGGAGAAGGCCTGCTCTGTGCAGTTTCCTCGATGACCAGTGACACTCATTTAGGGTTTTACAGACAGAATTTCAGTTTTGCCTCCCGGGCACCCCTGTCCAGATCATCTAAAAGCTCCTCCCACTCATCCTCCTTATAGGAGACTGAAAGCCGGGCTTGCCATCTGGTGCGGAGGGCTTATGGTAGAGGTTGTGAGAAAAGATGGGAAATGAGTACTCCGTACAATCCAGACTTAACTCCTTTGTGTGTCCCCCACGTGCGGAAGTACAATAGCACTGGCAAAACTGGTAGCAACCAAGGGCGCGGCCCCAGACATTTCGGCAGACAATGTCGGAGCTGCATGTGTTTCCAGGACTGCAACGTGGGAAGGCCAAATTCCTCTTGGAGTTGCACAAATGTCTTGATGTCCCCTTCATTGAGGAGCTGGTCCAGAGCGTGGATGCCCGCCGTCTGCCATAGAGGCCAGGATAGCGGCTACCCATTTATACGTATGCCTGCATTTCCCCATAGAGGGGCTTTCTCGTGGAGTCGAGGGTGGAAGCCCAACAGCTGATGCGCCTGTTGCCAGCCCTGGTGTATGGTCAGTAAAACCAGGTTATTCGAGAGGGGACCTAAAGTGGACATACACTCCACCTCTTGGAATGCCGCATGGAGAATGTCGACCACCTGCGTCCCGGCCCATCTATAGAATTCCCTGGAAAACCGTCCTCGTCGGGGGCCATCCGATAGGGAAGGTTTGCTATTTCTTGTACTATTTCCTCCTTTGTGATCTCACACTCGAGAAATTCTCTGCCCTTGCCCGATAAGCGGGGAAGAGTCGCCTCCATTAGGAAAGTGGTCAGCTTGGCTTCATCGGCCTGCATCCCTGGGGTGTAAGAGTCTGATAAAACTGAGCAAATTCATTCACAATATCTTGGGGATGGGTGAGTGTATTGCCGGTATGGCTATGACAGCTTCCCTTTGGCATAGCTGTGCTGCCAGTAGCCTCCCTGATTTCCCCCCTGCTCGTAGTGCGTCCCTTTCATCCTTTGTAATGCGTATTCTGCCTTTGAGGTGAAGAGGCTAAGGATTTACGGTGCTGCAGGGTTAGTTTATTTGTGTATAAGCGAGTATAGGACTCAATGTCCTTTTATAGTTCCTTCTGCCTGTGCCACATCTAGCATGAACTGGCCCTGAATAGTAGCTTTCGCTGCAGCCCAAGGGATCCTGCCCGAGTCTATGGATCCCTGGTTAGTGGCGAGATATCCCTGGAGGTGCTCAGGCAATTGAGATTTGTCCTGTGGAGTGTGATGATGCTGTATATTCATGCGCCAGTGTTTGCGGCTCGGTCTGGCCAGTCTCACCTCCAGTGAGCAGAGGACCAGTGGGTGGTCAGAAAGTGCAGCTTCTAAAATGTGGGATTCTTTGACTAATTGCACCGTATTCTGGGAGACCAAAAAGTAGTCCAAAAGGGAGAGCGTGTCGTGGGTCGGGGAGGTGAATGTATATATATTCGGCCAGGTGGCAGAGGCGCCAGTGGTCCACCAGACCATTATCTGCCATTATGTTTCCCATTAGAGCTCTGTCTGTGGCATTGCCTCTGTCGAGGGGGCAGAACGGGGTCTGTATCCAGATTCTAGTCCACGCCAATGAGATACTGCAAGGCGTCTATTTCCACCAGGAGTTGGTTTAGTTGAAGAAGGAATGATTTTTCCCTTCTTTCGGGACATAGACTGGTTCAACACAGACAGAGACCTCCCCTATATGCAGCCTGGCAAACGCATATTGCCCATCTGGATCTGTCCACGTCTTGGACACCGTGGCCAGGAGAGATTTGTGAATGAGTATCCCTACTCCACATTTCCTAGTGGATGCCCTGTCCATGGTATCTCCCTTCTCTATGCTACTGTGGATCACTTTACCCAACCAGTACCTGCGTAGCTCCTCGGTCTCTGGGTCGTTGAGGTGTTACTGTGCACAGGGGGATGGGCAGTGGTCATGGTTTGGGGACAAGTAGGAGCTGACGTGGATGGGTGACCCTGAAGGGTGTGTTAAGTGCCCTCGGTGAGGTGTAGGGTGTGTTGGAGGGCAACGGGGGAGGACCCACTTTTTGTGTGTGCGTGGGTGGCGGGGCGCTAGGGGAGGGGGTGTGCGAGTTACAGGTAGATGGGATTGGATGCAGGAGTAGGTAGATAGAGGGGGGAGGAGGAGGAAGGGGAGGTTGGGCTGGTGTGATAAGAGGGGGGTGAGGGAGAAAGTAGGGAGGGAAAGAGGATGAGGGAGGAGGTGCGGGTAAAGGAAAGGTACAGGGAGGTCCTGGCACATGGAGGGGGTGCTACAGTCCGGTGATGGAGCCGGGAGGTGGCGGCGCTCAAATTGTAGGCCTTGATGTAGAGCTCAGAAGAGATAGCGCAGATTGTCGGGGGTAAGGTATGGGGGTGGGGGGGGAAGGTGAGTGAGGAGGGGGATAGGGCCTGGAGGGGAGGATTGGTGGCTGCTGTGCAGCGGCTCTGGGGGGTGTTCTAATCCTTCAACTGAGGGTCTAAGCTCGCTGGGGCACCACCCCGACACATGGCCCCTTCTGGAGAGTGGGGTATTAGCTAGGGCTAGGTGGAGGAGTATGTATATCATTAGGATGCAGGCTGGGGCGTATGCCATGTGAGCGGAAGGGGAGGGGGCTATGGTGGACTGGAGAAATAACCTGATGTGGTATAGTAGTGCGCTGGGAGGCCGGGCCCTATATCAATATGTCTTGTTCATTTTGACCAATTTTGTGCCACATATTAAAAAGATTTGTCTAATAGCTTTTTGAGCCACTTTAGTAAAATTGATATGCATCCAGCTTGATGGTTTATGCCATGGAGACAGATTTGACAATTTCCTATTTCTCTACTGTGGATCAATTATGATAGCCAGACTCTTTGAATGACAGTTATCTGAATTAAACACACAAAAGGTGATGGCAGGCTGCTTGCTATAAGTATACCCACTGGCAATCGATAGAGGTAGCATGCAAACCAATTGTATTTACTCACCATGCCACCTCAGTTTTGTCCCAGCCATATGCAAATCAGTCTTGATCCTGCTCCTCATGGGAACAGTCCAGATGGAAGTGCAAAACCAGGGCCTCCCTGAACCGACACTCAAGCCACCCATAACCGGTTTCACCCTGGTTATAGGCTTATCAGCCATATACTGCTTGGCTCCAGTGACACAGTCAACATGGGACCCTTGTCTGGGCATACCCATGTCACTTAGGGCAGTACATGAAAGACACAAAAGGTAATGGGAGGCTGCTTGCTATACTTTTAACCACTGGCAGTCGCTCAGGGTAAAAAACCCAATCCATCATTCTTTTTCTCACCATGCCACCTCGGTTTGGACCCAGCAATATGCAAACAGTCTTGACCCTGCTCCTCATGGGAGCAGTCAAGCCCAAACTGCCAAGCCAGGCCCTCCCTGAATAGGAGCACAAGCAACCCTGGACAGGATTTGCTCCAGTTATGGGCTCATTGACCGGGTGCAACTTGGTGCTAGTGACACTGTGAGCATGGGACCTACCAATACTAATGCCACTTAGGGTTGTAGATGAAACACATGTAAAGTGATGTGAGGCTGCTTGCAATAGGTTTAACCACTGGCAATAGCTTGAGGTAGCACTCCAACACATTGCTCTTTTGCTCACCCTGAGCTTTGCCTTTTAATCAAACACGTTTAGACAATAAAGCTTCAATATCAGAAGAAAAATGTGCAATAGCACAAATAGTAGCTCTTGATGTAGCTTATAAGCCTAAAACATATATTATGAAGCATAATTAGAAACGCATGTTAATAAACGCATACGAAAATGACTTTTTGTGAAGCTTTGCTTCAAATAGAGTAGATCTAAAGAAGTTGAAACAAGATCTTCGTGAAAATGATTATACAGAGTCCTATTTGAATAGTTAAACCGTGCCCTAAAGCAATATGTTTGTTAATTTTGACCAATTTGGTGCCACATATTAAAAAGATTTGAAGATATAATGAGAGATTTTCGGCATGGCAGGCTTGGGAGAAATGTAAATATAGTACATTAGTGCAATATATTATCCAAATAGGAAAACAAGAGTTACTAACAGAAAAATAATAAATAAACTTTTTTCTGGATTACTATAAAAGTATCTAAAATAAGTGTCATGAAATTGATTTAATAAATTTGAAAGGCTTTCTTAAAGCACTGTCTGTTCCCTCCATATCACAATTCATCCCTTTTGCTTAATAGAACCTGTTACTACAGATGAAGTTGATGCTGTAATCTTAGCTTTATCAAATGAAAAAGCCAGTGGAGAAGACAGATTCCTTGCCTAATTGGTTAAAAGTAAAACATTTGTGGAAGTTCTAAATACTTATTTGTTAAAGCTTACTCGTTATATTTAGCAGGCGGTAAAACCCCTCCTTCCTTTGATGTGGTCAGTTTTGAAAAAATAAGTAAGAAATTTGAAGATCTGAATTAGTATCTGTCGATTGTTTACTTAATTCTAGTGCTAAAATTAAAGCTAAAATAATAGCTAATATAATTGACAGATTTACCGAAAGCTGATCCATGAGGAACAGAATGGTTTATTGCTGGCCGTCAATTATACACAAATGAAAACCACCTATTAGAACCACTGGATGCTTTTAATTATAAGCAGATCCTCACTCCAGTGTTTTTTAGATGTGCAAAAAGTGTTTGAGCTCCTGTGCTGGTTAAGCCTTTTATAATATTTTAAAGGTGTTTGGTTTTCCTTCCCAGCTCACAATAGTCTTAATCAATCTGTATACCAGCACTGAGGCTAGACTGCTTCATCAGATGCTGATTTTCTTTTTAAACATTTTTTTTTTAATAGAACCACTCCCTATTGCAATCCGAAATGCTAGTAGCGTAATCCCCCCATACAAAAAATGACTAAGGTGAAATTATTTGAAGTTGATATATTGCTATTCTTCAAGCCATGTCAAGGTATGGAAAGATATTGACCTTGAGTATCTGGGCCAGTTTCTCATCGGTAATAGAATTATTCCTTGGGAAGGTGTAATAGGCAGGATAGGGAGCCGAAGGAAGCCCGGGTTTCTAGAATATATACAGATTACCAATTTTATTAAAAAATATATATTCCCGGTAAGAGGGGCTCCAACTACCCTAGCTAATGCACTATTCAAAGTAAATTTGAAGGGAGTTGAAAATTGGTACTCCTTACTTATGAAGCACAAGGCATTTCCTTTGGTGAATGAATTTCTGGGAAAAATAACCCGAGAGATGAATTGTGTCTTCTCACATCAGGAATGGTAGACTATAGCCCAATTAGGAAGCAAGGCCCTAAGAGCGGATAATTCTGAACGGATGGCTTTCCTGTCGCGATGGCTGGCTTATTACACTCCGGAAAAGTTAAATAAATGTCATCCGGAGGTAGACAATAAATGCTTTTGATGTCTCTCCCAAGGTGAGGGAGATTGGCTCCATACGTTTTTTACATGCCCGAAGCTTAAGACCTTTTGGGAATATATTTTTTTTTAAGCAATGAGCCTGTCAATTAGAAAAAAGATCAACCCCAAGTCAGGGTTGGCTCTCTTTGGACTCTCCAAAGCTAGGTCATAATTGACAAGAACTGAAGAGATGTATATATCTATTTGCTCTACAGTGGCATGCTCATCTATCCTCCAAAATTGGAGGTTGGAGGAGGCTCCATCTTATCTTAAATGGGTAAACAAAATGGCAAGAATAAGGAGATTTGAGGAAGCATATGCTAAACGGGTCGGTGCAACAAAAACATTTTCAGTAGTTTGGAAGTTCCTTGACAACTTATCTGTATTATAAGATCTCTAGCACTTTAGCACGTGAGCACTTTAGAAAATTAAGCACTTTAACGCGCTGCACTTTCTAACTCAAGCCCAGGTCTTGTATTGTAGCAATAATGTCAAGATTTGTCAAATGGAAAAAGACACCGATGAACTAAGTGATGTACTTGTATTCCTGAGGTTATCCAGTGCTAGTCATTTTAGATGTGAAAGGTATTTGGTTTTCCTTCCCAGCTCACAATAGTCTTAATCAATCTGTATACCAGCACTGAGGCTAGACTGCTTCATCAGATGCTGATTTTCTTTCTTTTAATTTTTTTTTTATAGAACCACTCCCTATTGCAATCCGAAATGCTAGTAGCGTAATCCCCCTCTTACAGAAAATGACTAAGGTGGAATTATTTGAAGTTGATTTATTGCTATTCTTCAAACCTGGCGATGAAATACAGGAAAGATCTTTAAAGATATTTGCTCACTTCCAAGAATTGGCAGATAATAAAGAAAAAAACCTGAAAACTGATATTTTATTATGCAATTGTATTTCCAGATGCATTCCCTGCAGTGATAGAAAATTCATATAACTACATTGCAAAACTCTATTTATGGATTTATGTAACGCCCACCTTAGTTGACCCTCACACTTTAAATTATATGTCTCTGCTTTTAAAGGTCAAATCTTTATTATCAAGTCAGAACATCCTCCTATTGATAATTCTAAGCAGAGTGGCTTTAATCAGAATGTCAGTTTTACCAATCTTTAATTTTTCTCTCGCTGCTGTTCCGTGTGTATTGTATGCTTGTTTTTTCAAAGAAAAAGAAAGTATGTTCTCATTCCTTTGGGAAAGTAAAACCCCTAGATTGGCACTTACTGCTCTATGTAGCCCCTTGGCAGACAGAGGTCTAGCTCTTCCAGCTATCTAAATGTATTATTTTGTGAATTTGGAAGACAAACGTTCCAGGTATAAAAATATACACTTTGCAAATATGCACTCTAACAACGATTTGATGGTTATGATTTGTAATGAAAATAGAATTAACAATATTTTGAGATTTCCAAATTCACCTAAAAAGTCCACAATAAGGTGTGCAATGTTTTTTTGAAAGGAAAGAGAACACTTTAAAGATTGTTTATCCCACGCTGCACCTCTTGACGATAATAAAGTTAAACACCATCCTATGTTAGATTAATTGACAATATTTAGATGCCAGGTCTAAAGAAAATGATTGATTTTGATTAATCTTGCATAAATGGGAGACTGAGGGGCATATTATTGTAACATTAAATGTATGGAATAAAACCAATGAGATACATTTTTCGGTTTTAAGAGAGGTCAATTAACGTAATATGCATTTTTGTGCAAAATAGTTAGCCTATCGTATCTCCATATTTTAAAATAATGTCAGTCCTAAATGCCTGCTAACTGTTTTAGGTGTGACTCTGCAGAACTGTGAAATTGGCCTTGTATGATTTGTTGTTGTCCCAGTTTAGATCATTATAGGAATTACGTTTTTACATATTGCGAAAACAAAGTGAATATTATATTATCACACAATACTGTAATCATTTTACTGGAGTATTTACCTAAATTGGGATTATCAACTAGGAATCATAAATTGATTTATACTTCTTTGCTTATAGATCATTCATTGATATTGCTAAAATGGAAGTCTAAATTCCAACATTTTCACAATGGCTGGTCAAAATGTGTAGAGTAAAGCAACAACGTGGATAATGGATTGAATGTGACTCAAATGGGATCAATGCAAACATGTGTTAATATTTGGGAACATTTTGTTTAAAACTCCATAATACAATAACATTTGTTATTAAAGTGTTAATTAAATTCATAAGATGTGTATTTTTATCAACTTTCTATTTTATTGTATGAATATATACATGAATTTTTTGGGCTTAAATCGATGAGAGTAAAGTTCAAATTCCATTGTTTTACAATGTTTCCCTCACAACCAGAACATGGATCATAGTCAACTCTTTATATATCGCTAGAAGTTATCAGCCACAATGACAGTATAGTATTGGATCGCGAGGTGCTACATGGTGTCGTCAAGCAGTGCCGTACTCTCATCAATTCTCTGTGGTGGAGTTTTCTCTACTGCAGTCATTAGGAGATGCATTGTAGCTCGAATGCATGAAGGACTCCTGTTTGAATTCTAATTGCCATGGGCAAGGCTAGGAGAGTGTGGTACACAGAGCTTCTGAGCATTGGTCCTCCAATCAGGCTTCCGCTTTGGGAGGACCCAGTGCCTTAGCAACAGTGCAGGGTCCTACATCATAGCCTCCACAATGTAAGCAGCGACAGCTATATGATATTGACATGCCAACCAAGGTGATTGATGACATCCTTGCCGCCAGATGCCATTCCACGAAGTTGGTGAATGCTGCTTGCTGTGTCAAAAATGCTTGCTGGGTCAAAAATGTTGCCTGGTGCCAGAAATAGTGACTTCTCGCAAGCAGAACGTTCAGATTGTCTTTTGTTTGTTCTTTAGGTAGCTCAGCAAGGTGTTTTGGTGTGCACAGTGAGAGTTTATTTATCAGCCAGTTCAGTTCAGCTTTTTCTGTGTTTACCTGAGAAGCCATCTTTGCTTAAGTCACTGGCTGTGATGCGTTGTACTCGGATTATCCCCTCAGACAATTTGTTATGCCCAATAGGATCTGAAGTTGATCTTAACATTTCTCATGTTCACACCACTGAAACTTATGCACAACTGATTCTGAAGGCTTTTGTTATGCAAAGCCATCTATCTCATTGGTGTCATGTCAGCATGCCACATTTGTGAACTGCAGGTGCTTTCGATATAGCTGCCTTATACCACTTTTATTCTGGACAAATTGGTACTGATGACCTGGGCGGCCTTACAACAAAAAGTTGTGACTCACTTTCATGTTGGTCAATCAGTCACTGTACTAATGCTTTTTTGATGTGCCTTAACCCTCGAAGGAGGTAGAGAGATTTTATTATCATGAACTTAAAAGACCACTGTGCTTTTACATTGACAGCACAAAGGACCATTGTGTGGATGATCAGCTCTTTGTGGGGTTTTGAGTTGCAGGGCGGTGCAAAAAGGACCATGCCAAGATGAATAGTCCTGTGCATCAAAATCTACTGTGCACTGGCCAAAAAGCTGTCTACAATAGACTTTTTTTAGACGTCTACTAGGATGCGACATGGATGTCAGTGCACTTGTTTACGAAACACTGCTGTCTTGACTGTCACTTCGGATGGGAAGGTCACTTTGCCTTTTTGGTTCTCTCCTCAGACCCTCCAACTTTGGAAGGTACTGCTGTGGTATGTATTCAAAAGGTGAGGAATCTGCAGTTAGAAGTAACCTTCCGAAAAACAATTTCCTTACCTTCAGTAACACTTTCTTGTGGATACTCACATCCCCAACCCCTAGCCCCACGTCAATTTTCTCTGTAGTGTCCTCCTTAACATCTAAAAAAGGTCCCAAGTTAGAAGATCAGCACACTTTCAGGCAATTTGTTCTACACTCTGCTTCTGGGGTCATAAAAGAAAAAAAATGCAAAAATGTATGTCAGCTTGCAGGGGTGCTGTTTACATGCCCTTCTACTCTGGCACCTCCCGGACAGTACAGAGTCACTGCGAAGCCACGCTTAACAGTGCATGGGAGCACTGGAGAAGAATTCTCCGTATCCAGTCTGGCACCTCACGATATTTCAAAAGTTAGGAATCTGTAGTTAGATAGAGTTTCCACCAGAAAGAGTGTTGCCAAAGGTAAGTAACTTTTTCTTTTGAGTTATTGCAGAGTTTGAATGCACATAAAGCAAAGTTAAGGATACAAAAGGACAAGTGGAGAGTGGGCAACATTGAAGTTTCACGATAAATAGCTTAGTACAAAATGCTGTTTTTTTCCTATTCTTCTATTTTGGTACAATAAATATGCTGCATATTTCCAAACTGTGACATCTTTAATTAAATCATTAAAAAGACCATTCATTCAAATTTTTCAATGTTATTTCGCAGTAGATTAATTGCTATTTGAATATCTCATTAAAATTCTGCATTTATTCAGTTAGCTACTACATAATTACCATCTTTATCTTTTGCAGACAGCATAAGGAGCTTATAATATTGTACATATCCTGACTTTCACCAGAAATGGCTTCAGTAGTTTTCTCCTTATGTTTACATGGAAATTGCAAATGAACGTTAAACTCAGGAGCTCACTCATTCCCGCTAATAGTCCGTGTATATAAATATACTTTTCTGTTCTATAACACTCCTGTTGTTCGGGCCTTCACCGCTTCATCACTACATACCAGTTAGAGATTTTTTTTTATTGTGGCAATTATGCTTTAGGACTTTTACTGTTGCATGTAATACCATTCTGTTTCCTTCTCCTATCAGCTCCGTCCCGAAAAATAGTACATTTAATTGAGTAAGGCCTTTTCTCCTTGGTTTGGTTCTTCTTGGTTTGATTTTTGGGGGAGAAATCGCAGAATTTACAGGGCTATGGTAACGTGGGGCTGTTCCCGAACTACCCCCCACCCAACACCATATCCTAATCTGTTTAGGGAACGCTTTCACAGTCACAACAACAACAACCCTATTTATTGGAATTTAGATTCCACAGGCAATTGCAGCACTTAACTAAAGCAAATAAATGAAATCAACATTGAAGCAAAGTAAAACCATAAGGCCGAGCCACAGAGGCATGGAAAAGTATGTAAATGCGTAAACTACCCTAGAAAGACACCTACCAAAATGCAGGCTTAGTTTACCTGTACTTTAGAGTGTGCATAGCATAAAACCTTCAGAGAATATTACAAAGTAAATGCTTTGTTATGCTGATAGGGGATTACATAGCCACTCTCTCACATACTCCACCCATCGCATGATGACACCGCATTCTTACCTTTTACCTCTCCTAAGGAAAATTTAGTTACATGGATACGTTTACCAAGTATTGGTAAGTAAAATTGCTTTGTAAATAATACACCAATCCTGATTCCTTACGTATTGTCATTCACATCACAGAAATAGTTTAGTTCCCTGAAGAGTGAGAATTGTCACTAGGAACCAATTTTGACCGGTTTACATTTTTTTAACTGATGATAGGTGTCATGAGGCTTCTCTGCTGTGAATGAATACACATAGAAGTTTTGCATTAGAGGTGTGTCCATTCATCCTGTACTCCACAATCCAAATTTAGTACTATCAAAGTAAGCAATTTAATATATGGAAGGAGATAGTGTCTTGTGTGCAGTGACTTGTGTGCGGGTTTTGGATTTTTTTTAACTTGGGCACCACCACAGTGGGATCAGCTGTAGAGTGCATGTTCCCCGTTACCTGTACTCACATCGCATTGCTTCCGAGTTTTTGTGTTCTGGTCAAATGAAGGAAGAATCCCTTAACACATGCTGTTCTGAGTTGATTTATTTGGTGGCTTTATATATCGCAGTACATTGGATAATGGTTTCTTCATAGGTCAATTACAAGTCAAAAGATGTGCTGCAATAGGAGTCTATTCATCTGTGTGATGTGTCTCCTATTATATCCGGCATCCTAGCGTTCAACCTCCCATCTTATTTTTCAAAAATTATTTTTATTGAGCCTCAAACAGAGCATAACAAAAAGGGTCGATGACATCAAAGCTACCCGAGGGCGCGCAGGCTCCGGGGTTGCAAAACAGTCAGCTATGGTGGGTTCAGCTTCACATAGCCCCAGGTCCTACCACACCCCCCTCTCGGAATGAGTGATGCTAATTTAAAGAAAAGATAACTCGGAGAGGTTTGGCAACTTAAAACCGGACCTCCAAACACCTGCCCCCCCCCCCCCCCCCCCCGTCCCGGTGGTGAGTAGACTGTATTGAGAAAGAAAAAGAAAATAAATTATGAGGCTGTTTTGTCCTGGCATATTGACTAGTGGAGGGCTCAAGGCCTTCTCAGAGCATACCTTAGGGGTCGCATTGTTTCAAAGTGACCAAGGGGAAACCTATATTTGAAAGAGGTGCATAGCCCGCACAGTCGGAGGGCCACCAGCAGAAGGCAGACCCTGAGACAGGAAGGCAACCAGTGGACCCCAGCTGAGCTCAAAGTCTTTGTTATTGTCCCGAAATATGGGGCCCATTAGGATCGCGGATGGACTTGCGTCCGTCCGCGACCCCTGAGTAGGAGGGAACCTCCGCATGGCCTGCGGAGTTCCCTCCTGTGAAATTAGGATGTGACCACCACCCTGGCGGTCACATCCTCTATTTTTACCATTGCGGCGGGTGCGGCTTCTAACTGCACCCGCCGCAATGGTAAAAATGCATACATTGCATTTGTATGCAGAAAGCGGCAGGCACTGTGCGGTGCCTGCCGATTTCTGCATACAAATACAGGGGGGTACCATAGGTACCCCCCATGTGCACCCCCCACCCCCCCTTCGCCCAGGGTTCCCGCAACGGGCCCCCGCAGTGAAGTTCCACATGCTTTTCCACGGCGGAAAACCCACAGCGGAAAAGCATTTTTTTAAACACATCCTAATATGGCTGGCGGTGTCTGAGAGACACTGCCACCATATTAGAGCTTCTCCGCCTCAGTTGTAAGCCAACCGCGGCGGAAAAGCAGCGGACTGAAACCAGGACCCACCAGCCATCCTAATGTGGCAGTGGGTCCGCAGCAGATTTTCCGCATCCTCCGGGCCGGCGGTGGCTTCCGCCGGCACAGAGGATGCGGAAAATCCGCAATTCTAATGAGCCCCTTTGTCTGCAAGACGTTCCATGGAAAGTATTCTCCACAGTCGGGCATGCCACAGTGATGTCGCCAGAGTTTCCGTCTTCTTCCATGCAGCCCCTATGGTAAGCTTGGCCGCCCCCAGACACGTCCACATAATCGCCTTGTCGGCTTTGGTTTGGTGATCTAAAGTTGGATCTCTAACTCCAAGGAGAGCAAAGTCTATGGAGGTTGGGAGTGGATAACCCAACATGTCCAAGATATGAGATAGGATTTCGTCCCAGAATGACCGGATCTCTGGGCAATCCCACCATATATGCCTGAAGTCCCCCTGAAGCCCACATCCCCGCCAGCTGAGATCCGAAGTGGCAGGGAAAATTCGTCGGAGCTTTGTGGGGTATAGGTACCAGTCATGTTGTGTTTTGTAGTGAGCTTCTAGAAGAGCCATGGACTTTTTATGTTTTGCAATGTCCCTCCAGATGTCTGCCATTCCATCTCGGATATATCCCTGTCTAAAACTTGCTACCAAAAAGTAATATATCGCGCCCGTGGAGAACGCAGGGTGTGCAGCAGCATGCCATAGAGCAGAAATAGTGCCTTTCATGGAGCTCGCCCTATAAATCACTAACTTTTCCATGTCCGTAAGATCCCAAATAGTCGCCTCTCGAATGTGAGGTGTTGTGACTCAGTGTTTAAGATGGAGATAGTGGTAGTGTTCACTCTGGGGCATTGTGGATTCTTTTTTACACCGGTCAAACATCAGGACCTCGCCATTATGAAACATATCAGATAATTCGAGTCATCCCCCCACCTTCCAACAATCAAAGGACCTCTCATGTAGCGCCAGAGGAAATGCCGGGTTAAAATGGATGGGGGTGTGAGGGAAAGGGAATGAGGTCCAACCCTCCCTACGTGTAATTTTGTCCCAGATGGTCAGGGTCGTGCGGGTGGGGGTGCTAATATATGCATTGGGAGGACGATCTCTCCTTGGCTTTCAAAGGACATGCCATATATATCGCCCCACTACGGAGCGACCCATATGGAGCCAATGCTTGTCTGATTCCCACGCTGACCATTCTGCTGTCACCCGTAACTGAGCAGCCTGATAGTATAAAGTGAAGTCAGGTAGGGCCAAGCCGCCCTTATGCCGTTGACGTCGAAGCACATAATAGGGCAGGCGCGCCCTCCCCCCTTGCCAAATAAATTTAGTGATCAGAGTGCGGAGGCTCGGCAGTTAATTACGCTCAAGCTCGATAGGTAGCGTTTGGAATAAGTATAAAAATGTGGGTAGAACCATCATTTTAATTGCATTAATTCTCCCAAGCCACGAAATGTAGAGAGGTGACCTCCGTTTGAGGTCATGTTGAAGTTGTGTCAGCAGGGGAGGGTAATTCGCTTTGTATAGATCACCCAAATTAGCCGTGAGTTGTACTCCCAGATAGAGTAAGGAGTGTTTAGCCCTTTTTGTTTTTTAAATGTCTTATGGGTCATCCAGTGGGATGTAGCCGACTATATAGTGGTAGTTGCATATGAGTCACAAGCTAGCTACTATAGAGTTTACACATCATCTAAGGTGGTTGGGCCAGTATAAGACAAAAAGAAGGCAGTGTGCACTGAACTGTATGCTACTCAGTAGCCAAGTTAGCATATGATGACCTCTGTAGCAGAAGCTCTACAGAGCCCAGGATAAGCTACTATTATAAATAAGAAGCAGTATTATAAATGTGAGCCTCTACTAAATAGACCCTAATCTGAATGGTCTAAAGCATAAACCCGAATATTAAATCAACATCAACTATATAGCTTGTAGCACAGTTGATGATGACATTGAAAACGGTTCTACTCTTATGGTTATGTTATATTTTATGTTTTTTAAAACCTGTTTTGATAAAGCAGAGTGTTACTGTAAACGTGTTGGCTGTCGCATTGAAGTTTTAAATCAGTGCCATCAGTTTTAAATCACTGTAGTAAGCTGGCAACTGTTATCAATGCTATTTTAAGGGCTTGCATCAAGATTTGCTTATTTGTGTGAAAAATTAAGTTTGCTAATAATAAAGGAGATTAAAACGTAATCAAATGTGTATATGGCAAAGTGATTGAATTGAAGTTTCTCTACATCTCTGTAACATATGACTGGTCTAACTTGCAGTCTTTCCTCGTTGATAAAGGGGTGATCAACTGGTACAGTGGCTTTACTCTGTCTCTCCAAAGTTCAGAAATACAATTAATGCCTATAATTGTATAGTCTTGGGGGCTCCAAAATGCCTCATTTCTTTGGCGGGGGCTCTGGTGTGAGTCCTTTACATTCACCTGCTCAAATATTGTGCTGTTACGCCTTCTTGTTGAATCACTGGAAAAACCAAAGGTTGCATGGATGTTATAGTTGGGCTCAGATTTCACTCATACAAAGCCAGTGAAATTCAGCAGTTATAGTTACCTGAGCTAACTATAACTTACGCCCTGCAATGCACTGCTTATGAACCTCACATATTACATCACTCATGACACTCCCCTAGCCTGAAGCCATTCGCTGGGCCAAACACTTTAATGAAGGGGAGCAGGGGCCCACTGGCCTCCTCCCCAAACCTGTGAGCCCACCCCCTGGACACAGTATTTTCACTGCACGCAGAAGCGCTGCCAGAGACACATGTTTTCTCCCACCCCGCAGGAGCATTTTTGAATCTCCCATTGGGTAGGGGCAAACATGCCTTCCCTGCCTGCAGGAGCACAGGTGGGAGCAAGCATAATGTAGTAAGTTTTTCTGTTCCTTTAAGCAGATTATTCTTTATTAGAATCCTACGTATGTCATGAAGCTTTAGTTCGGTTTTGAGCAGTTACTACTGGCTTCTTTCCTGATTTAGTCACTCATTCTGTCATTCTATCAAGGGACCATTTGTTGACATCACTATTGATTGAAGAACTATTTTGGCAATGGCTGATTCTAGTGCTCCAGTTACTATACTAGCAGACTGCACGTTTTACTAATTTTGGCCAAAAGAAATGCCACTTATTGCTCCTGACATCAATCCGAACTCATTTGGAGAGCAAGATTTAGACCTTTTAGGTTTTTTTTGGGACATTGTAGGATGCTTAGGAAGATACGTAAGAACGAAAGTTTATGTGGCCATTAAAGGAAGAGACATCCTAGGCTGGATGGATCTGGCTCTACTAGGTATCATATTACGTCTGGGACAGAATCCTCCCATTGTTCTTGGTGATCTTCCTCCAAATGTTTTGTTGACTAATCAACCTAATTTGAGTGTTGAGAATGTAGTGAAATCTATTCCTGAGGTATTTAAAAATACAGTGGGTACTGTTAAAGGATATGAACACAGTATACAACTAAAAAGAAATGCTGTTCCAATCATACATAAAGTCAGGCCTGTACCCCTCACTATTAGAGATGATTTGAAAGCTCTACTTAGAAATCTACAAGATGAAGGTATAATCTCTCTTATTGACTCTTCTGAGTGGATTTCTCCGGTGGTTTTACGGAAGAAAAGGAACGGAGAACGGAGGCTATGTGTAGATTTAAGATCATAAATCAAAATATTCTGGTGGACTGTCACCCCTTGCCATTAATACACGAGATGTTAGCTAAAATAGGGAAATCCAAGTATTTTTCAACTATAGATTTACATTCAGCTTACCATTAAATTCAACTTTCTCCGCATTGCCAAGCACTTACTGCATTCGTAACTCCATTTGGGGCATTCAAATATTTGAGGCTACCATTTGGACTTGCGTCCGCTGCAAGTGTCTTTCAGAAACGTATGGACAATCTTTTTGGAGGGATCTCACAAGTACAAGCATATCAAGATGATATCTTGACACACACTGAAACTAAAGTAGAACACATAGATATTCTTAAAAAAGTACTAAGTATTTTGCAAGAAAAGGGCGTGACTGTTAAATAAAACAAATGCAAGTTGTTAGTTAATAAGGTTGAATATCTTGGTCATAATATTTCAGCTGAGGGCATCAGACCAAAGTTCTGTAACATAGAAGCTATAAGAAATGCACCTCCACCTACAGACAGAGACGCATTGTGATCATTTTTGGGTCTATGCGAATACTACGCTAGATTTGTACCAGGTTATGCACCATTGATTCAACCTTTGAGATGCCTACTTAAGAAAGGGGTAAAATATGAATGGAATGACAATCTAAATGAAGTTTTTGGGAAAGTAAAAAAATTACTAATCAATGCTCCATCCTTACATCCATTTGTTTCAAATGCCAACTCCTCCTTATCAGTAGATGCCAGTCAAAAAGGGCTTGGTGCAATTTTTGGACAATGGATTGATGTTAAAGAAAAAAAACATTGCTTTTGCCTCAGGTACATTAACTGCGACTGAACGCAACTATAGCACTATCGAATGAGAGGCACTAGCCATTGTTTGGTCGGTTCAGAAATTTAAAACGTACATATGGGGCCCTAAGTGTGATGTTTTCACAGATCATAAGCCATTAGTGTCTTTAATGAGTGGTAATGGCTTGGGGAAATCATCTGCAAGACTTGTGAGGCTTCTTTCCAAATTACAAGAATACAATCTTGACGTGAAATATATCCAAGGTGGGAAAAACATTTGTGAAGATTGTCTGTCATGCATTCATCTTCTTGACTATAGCGAAGGTGAAGATGACTTTCATAAAGATTGTGTGGTTGGTTTAATAGCAGACTGCACGTAATGGGAGTATATCACAAGATGAATGGGCATCTGCGATGGCAGTTCATGAAACACTCAAGTAAGTAGAGATATATATTAAAGGGAAATGGCCATTAAACAAGATATTGGACAATGATGTAAAATGCTTTGCACAAATAAGTGACCAGTTATCTTTTGAGAATGGTGTATGTGTAAAACTGATTATATGTCCCTCCTGCGTCTCTAAGAGAAAAGATCATAAGCATTGCGCATGAAGGTCACCTAGGCATATCTGCTACATGCAAAATGATCAAAGATATTTACTGGTGGCCTAGCATGGACAAACAAGTAACTTCTTTCATTGATAATTGTCCCAGTTGTATTGTCTCGGACAAACATTGGAAAGTTCATACTAAACCTTTGAATCCTGTTCCTTTTCCAGAGTTTGCATGGGAGAAAATTGCATTAGATTTCTCTGGTCCTTTTACATTATTACCCACAGAGAAAAGATATTGCATAGCTGCAAGTGATTACCATTCTAAATGGTTATATTATCCTTTTGTGGAAGCAGCAAATTCAGCTAATACAATTTCTTTTCTACAAAGTATTTTTAAAATTGAGGGAATTCCTCAAAGTATCATCATTGACAATGGTCAACATTTTATTTCTCAACATTTCACAAACTTCCTTGAGAATGCTGAGATAAAACATTGCTGTGTTGCATTGTATAGCCCCTCTTCAAATGGTCTTGTAGAGAGGGCTAACCGTTTTCTCAAGGAGGGAGTACAAACTGCTGTTGCAACCAATGTTGACATCAAAGAGTTTTTAGAAAGTAAAGTTTGGGCTTATTTAACTGCACCTCATTCCACGACTGGTGTAACACCTTTTAAGGCCCTTAGAGGGAGAGAAGCAAGATCCAAGCTTGTACCTAAATGGTTTTATGACTTAACTGTGGGCTCAGCTTTATTTGAAAAGAGGAACACTAGAACAGATAATCAAGAAGTCAAGTCGAGAGTAGCTTACAAGCAATTCTTGCAAACGAAACTTTATGATAGTTGCCCTTCCTCACATGATTCATTGTTAAAAATAAATGATTGGGTAATCATCAAAAAACCATTTAAAGTCTGTAAAGGACAGTCCAAATTTTCCTCTCCGGTGAAAATTGGAAAGTTCACTAAATCTTCTGTTTTCCTAGGAAATAGAGGATGGTGGAATAAAAATAATGTTGTGAAAGTCATAGATAAACAAGCTGCAATATTCAACAAAGTTTATGCCAACAGATATGATGAAAATGACGATGGATATATTTTTGGTCCTGATTTTCAAAAAAGAACTGATATGGAAAATATTGTAATCAATCCTGTTACAAGCTCATTCAATGTTTCATGTAATAAATCTGTTGTTTCTCATGACATGATGTCGACACGCAGCCATCACATATGCAAAATTCCTCAAAAGTTCAATGATTATATATTGTATTAATTTGTTTTGTTTTCTTTAACCCCTTCTACGCTGATGACGAGCTGGGCTCGTCATGGCGTAGCCTCCTCGCACGCTGATGACGAGCCCAGCTCGTCACGTAACATGCGATTTAAAAAATCTCAGCGTGCGAGCGGAATTCCGCTAGTGCGCATGAGGTTAAGGGGGAGGGTATGTAGTAAGTAAGTTGTTCTGTTCCTTTAAGCAGATTATTCTTTATTAGAATCCTATCTCTGTCATGAAGCTTGAGTTCGGTTTTGAACAGTTACAACTGGCTTCCTTCCTGATTTAGTCACTCATCCTGTGAGCTCTTTCTTTTAACTTATTTACTTTGTAATTATAATAAATACTGTCTTCTTCCATCATCCTAATCACCTCCTGAGATTTTCTCGTATCCCACACTACACATAAGTAGATGCTCCCTCTGAGTAGGAGGAGTACTGGCACCCACTCCACGTGGGGGGCCACCGTGGCGGTGGGGCTCCCCCGCAGACCTCAATGATATGTTTTGTGGGTGACACAGGTGGGTAGCCACTTTGACAGCAAAAGGACCCGGGGTGGGGTCCACGAGGCCTCATAAGATAGGATAGGAGGTCCATGCACCCCCTCTACTAATATACATATGTTTGGCCCCAGTAGATTGAATCTCTGGGATGTCGTAAGGCTCATGGAGGAGGGCCACATGTTACCCCTCCTCTATATTTAGACTTTGCCCCCAGAAATGGGGATTCCAAGGCCCATTTGAGCTCAGGGTGGGGTCATGGAGAAGCGTGGCTCAATGGTTAGAGCGGCAGACCCTGATGCAGAGGTCTGGCCCGGGACCAGGGTTCAAATTCCGCTTCGGCGGCTCTTGGACTCAATCTCCCCGGACCTGATAATTCTCGCCTCGGTGCCTAGTCTAATCATGGGTCTCACTCTGTGACTCTGGGCAATAGCCTGCTTAATCTCCACAACGGCCCCAGCAGCGCTTGGATGCCTGGCTTTACCTTGGGGGTGCCCAGGAGTGGACATCTCACAGGAAAGCCAGGAAGGGTTCCACAGCGGTATGAATACAGCGCTACGAGACCTCTGGGTAGAAGGCGCTATATAAATACAAACACACATTCATGCACTCTATGGGGGTCCCCGGGCCTCTTAAGGCTCAGGAAGGGGGGCACGTGCTCCCCTCCTATATAATTACTGTATGGCCCTCGGGGTTGCAGCCCTATTAGGCTTGGGGAGGCCATGCGCCCCCTCCCCTATTATAAATATGCTTGGCACCAGGGCTTCTTAAGGCTTGGGAGGGAGGCCCTGCACCCCACCTCCCTATAATTACCATATGGTCCTGGGGTTGGAGTCCCCAGGGCCCATTTGCCCTAGCGAGCTGGGCAGTCCGCCCCCTCCTCTAATATTAATATATTTGGCCCTGGGAGGTGGTGTCCTCATGGCCAATAGTGGCTTGGGGTGGGTTGTTGCTTGACGCCCCCCCACCGCCCCCCCTTGCAGGCAGCTGTCTGTATGCGAGGTAGGGGAGAGGTTGGATGCAGGCCCTGACCACAGGCCGGGTCCTGCAGCCAAACCAACACCCTGCAGCCAAACCCACGCCATGTGGGGTTGGCTGCCTACAGGGGTTCATTTGCAGGCCTGACCACAGTCTGTGCATTGCTTGAGCTTGCTTTTCTGTGTGGGGTTGGCCACAGGGCCCGGCCGTGCACAGCCGAGTGTTGGTTTTAGTTATGGTTATACAATATTACTTTACATTAAAACAAAAACTAGAAATTCAGAGAAAAAAAGTAAACTTATGTAAAAAAAACACAGAAATTCACCAGTTACAGTTATCTCTAGTGCCTATAACTTATACAATAAGAAAATATAACTCACGACCTACAAATCCAGCCCTTCTAAGCTTTTGCCAAATTGTGTTCAGAACTGTCACACAGTGTCAATGTTATAAGCCAATATACACATTTTGGCCCTCCTTCTACAACTTCCCCACTTGGTGGAAGAGGAAGCTAAATGTGCTAAGTCTCTCCCAGTTTTCGTGGAAACCATCAAATGGTGTCAAAGATATTAGTATAGTTAATCAAAAAGGTTTTGTTGCCTAGCACAAGTGTATGGATGTTTGAAAACATCCCTTTTCCAAGTACTGCTTGTGCTGTGGCCCTTTCCGGGCTGCAGCGCAAGCCGCACTGGAAAAAGGGATGTTTCTGACCTCCTGCATGGCTGTTGATCATAACTGGACTGTCGGGACCTCCGACTCCTTGTCGGACGGTCTCTAGTCCGAAACAATGGCAATCAGACCCTCTTCCGACCACCATCACAATGAGACCATATATATTTAAGGGGTGTGCCATCGTAGTGACTGAACACCGTAACGTATTTCACTGTGTAGGTGCAGCTCCATTTTCCATAAGACTGGCTTAAGTTAAAATATTTATTTTTATTTCTCTGCATAGGTACATGCATAGTCTTTAACAATATTTCCTACTTGATTTTCAAAATATGATTTAATGGTGAAATAATTTTTGATATATTGAGTGGGAAAATATCTTTAGAAATATATACTTTATTTAGGCTGACCGTATGAAGATTTCGATCCAGTGATCTCAGTACAAAGCAGCTCAGTCGTTATGCTGCGGCTGCTTGTGCTCTGATACAATTGTGCTGCTCTGCTGCCTGATTTGCTCTCTTGATTCTATTGACCTTATTAATTGTTACCTCTTCTATTTGTTTGTTACAAGTCTAATTTTTTTCTGTTCCATGGTATTTCTACCTGTCTGTCTTTGTGGTTGCCATAATGTATCGCTTAGTCTACATACATCCTGATCTGTCCTTGTTATATGCATATTCCTTGCCCGGTCTTTATTGTATGCAAACTCCTTATGTGATGACCTGTTTTTTTTTTTTTACTTCCATCCTGCTATATTAATTGTGCAGATTTCACAGTCTTGTTCCCAGTGTTCATAGTGCTACTTGTATATTTCTATTTCAATCATGAGGTGTGTGAGTGATATTCTGAGACTTGTAGAGTCTGGCACAGAGACACGCTCTGTGCTCTTCTTCCATAAGAGCTACTGGGACTCTACAAAGACTCTGAGATTAACTGTACCAATGCCTTATTGTAAGATCTTTTTTCCTCATGGGGAGATTATTTTCTAAGGAGCACACAAACTATCATTTGTGATAAAGTTTCCTGCTTGTTCCTTTGTGTTGATTTACAATTGTATACACATTTCCTTCCCAGTTTCTTTTATGTAGGGTTCCCCAGTTCATGTCTTTTGGAAATTTGCCTTTTCTGCAGGATCACCTCAATCAATTTCTTTGCCTTTTTCTGGAATTCTATTTTTCTATTTGTGTGTATCCACTGTCTGGTTGCTGAAAGGTCAGCGTCTTGTACCAGACTTCTGTCTCTGTGATTTTTGTGGGTACAGGGACTGCCTAAAACTGGAATTTAGGGGGTCATTACGATTGCGGTTTTTCCGCATCCTCGGGGCCGGCGGAAGCCACCGCCGGCCCCGAGGATGCGAAAAAACTGCAGCGGACTGACCAAAGACCCACCGCCACATTAGGATGGCTGGTGGGTCCTGGTTTCCGTCCGCAGCTTTTCCGCCGCGGTCGGATTACAACCGCGGCGGAAAAGCTCTAATATGGTGACGGTGTCTTCCAGACACCGTCCACCATATTAGGATGGCCAGTGAGTTATGCTTTTCCGCGGCGGGTTTTCCGCCGTGGAAAAGCATACGGAACTTCAGTGCGGGGGCCCGTTGCGGGCCCCCTAGGTGAAGGGAGGGGGTGGGGGGTGCACATGAGGGGTACCTATGGTACCCCCCTGCATTTGCATGCAGAAAGCGGCAGGCACCGCACGGTGCCTGCCTCTTTCTGCATGCAAATGCAATGCGTGCATTTTTAACATTGCCGCGGGTGCAGCTTGAAGCTGCACCCGCGGCAATGTTAAAAATAGAGGATGTGACCGCCAGGGTGGCGGTCACATCCTAATTGCACAGGAGGGAACTCCGCATGCCATGCGGAGGTTCCCTCCTGCTCTGGGGTCGCGGACGGACGCAAGTCCGTCTGCGATCCTAATCGACCCCTTAGTGTTAGATGTAGAAGGACACTAGTATAAACCCCACACATACCCCTAGCCCCCAAAGCCCAAGTTTAAAGTGGACACAGGCTTTGACAATCTTGAAAATGCCCAGAGTGCTTAGGTTTAGCTGTGGGAGCCTTTAACCCATTGGTTAGGGCATCCTCAGGGGTTATTCCGACACACTAGCTCATGCCAGACATAATCAATAATGTGGCATATCCATGCACCCACTTCCGAACACCCATGGCCCTGTGGAAGAACAGAAGAGCACAAACCCTGCTGACCTGAGAATAATTAGAAAATTAAACCTGCTCTCCCTCTTCTACCTTGGACAAGGAAGCAGACCCCAGGGTCCATAAGGCTGCCCCTCGTTGCAGCTACAGGGACACAACAAGCTACAAGAGGCATTTCCCTGCAACTGCCCAGTTAACCAGTGGCAACTGGACCAGCACACTGCTGTTTGGCTTCTGCTGCCACCCTGTGATTCTCTTAAGTGCCTCTCCAGAGATCCTAGGGCCTTTAGAAGGGTACTCCTATGGTGAATTGGAACTTAAAGAACTAAAGTCAGAAGGTAAAATCTTAGACCAGGACGAACCTGATTAGAGTATCTGACCCACGTTCCATCATGGTCAGCGTCAAATAGCGCCTAGCTCCTGTTCTACTGCAACCATTGAGTACCATTGGTACTTTGTGCTTCTAGACGCTATCGCTAATTTTACAATGTATGTGTCTGGTTCGCCTTATTGGGGTTTAGTCATTTTGATATCATTTTGTTTATTAAATTGTTATCTATTTTTCTAAATTGTTTAAGATTTTTATTGTTTTGCATTTCGAATTTATTACTGTTTTAGTACTGCATAAATACTTTACACCTCTGAGCCATAGCTACCAGAGGGTTGAGTTCAGGTTTATTTAGTGATGCTAGTGGTACACCCTGACAAGAATTGTAGTTATGTGAGGACAGTACTCACACCTCTCAACTAATACCCCCATTTTTTACAATGTCAAATTTCCTGACCATAATCCATTCCGCTTGCTCTAGTCCTCAGCTTGTGTTCTCATTCCCAGCTTCCAGGTACTCTCTTGTATATGTTAAAACCTTCAACTGAATTTCCTTGTCCTTCCTGAAAGTAGGTATCCCATTTAACTTATGCTTGTCTTGACCTCCACCTAAGCCACAACTGGCGTAGTACCCTTCACTCCTCCAGAGCCGGAATATACATCCTTAGCTAGCTAAGAGTGTTAACAACCTGGGTTCAGAAAACACTGGCTTGGCTCTGAACCCAGGAAGGACAGGTTGGTGTTAACTACTGACCACTTAGCAGGGTTAGCTCTCTTGGAGTGGAGAGGAGCAGTTGGCAGAACGTAGGACAACTTTAGCACATTAACTCTTTTGACTTGGCGATGGCAGGGAGGGCATCTCTTATTCATTCAAATGAACCTCATAGATAGCTAGGCACCAGTCTTAGTAGGAGAGAGAACCAGCTTGGAACTTGTCCGTCACATAGCTCATCTAAATAGTTTCGTGGCTAAGGTGCTGAGGATAGGTTTGCCTAGTAGCACAACGGTTCTGCCATATTCAAACAGTGGAGTAAGGCAGAGAGGAAGTGCTGCAAAAGGAGGTGGGGGCTGCAGGAAAATAGTTAAGATTAAGTGGCAAAATTGCTTCAGTTACTTGCTACCACTCCAGATAATCTGGTACCTCCACGTAAACCTCCTCAGAACATTTCTGGATGTGGTACAACTACACCTGAAAAATAAGTCTTAATGGAAGAAAAAAGATGCCTGACTCCTGCTGGAAGAACACAGCTAATTCAGGGACTTCTGGCTGTTGCTGGCATCCAGTTACTGGAACTGCTTTTCAAAGGTCAGGTGATTGTCCCCCTGTTTGCTGTCTCCAGGAACTCAAAAAGCAGAAGGACTTCTTCCTCTAATAGAGCCTAGAAGCCATAGATGACTACACCATGCAGGAGACCTGGCAGGATAGAGAACTGGTGGCTAGAACCCTGCCTTGAGAATCTGGAGGCTGCAGTCCTGACCCGAAGGAATTTTCCAAATAGTTGTTTAGAAGTAGGAGTTAGTCTTTTTTTCCACCTCCGGAGAAGCAGGACAAGGTGCTGAAGCGTACCCAGGAAGTTTGTACCCTAGGTGAGCTAGAAAACCTGTTTTGCCCCCTTTGAGCCTTTTGCTGTTCTCAAAACAGATTCAGGGGAATATCACAGTAAACTAATTCCAAAGGTAAAACATTTGACCTGGTCGACCTTCTTGGTGAATCAAAACTCTGCCATCGCAGTCAGCAAAAAGTCACGCCTAGGTCCCGTTCACTACAAACTCTTCTTTTCAATAGCGCTTTACTTATCATAGGCGCTTTTGCTTTTGACATTTTCAAAACTCCTAACCTATTTTAATGAACTTGGTGCAGTTGTTCTCTATGTTGAGAATTTTACTGTATTGTTTTATTTAATTTGAAATTGTTAGTACTGTTTGAACTTAACACAGGGGCAAATTTTGGTCTGGAAAAAGAATTCTGTGCATGCTGAAACGCATCAGCAGCCGTACATTCACTGTTGCTGGCACTCAGAGTGGGCGCTGAGTGGAGTGCCGATGGGTCCTCGGGGGCATTGGCCCTCCCTTCATGGCCCCCAACATTTTGCACAGTTATTGGGTGCCCTGTATGACCAGGCCACCCACAAAAAAGTATGGCTAACACCAAGTATGGGTGGTGGCGGGGGAGATGACATCGCAGTGGGCCCCCCCCGCAACACCCAACATTTGTTAGTCGTTGGATGCTCTGTGTGAGACTGAGGCACCCAAAATTGAAAAAAGAACAAACAATAACTCCGGCTGGATATGAATTGAGCGGCTGCTCTACTCATTTCATATTCACTGCTACCGCCTGGGAGCGCTCCCATAATGCCCTGTGAGGGCTTTTCATAGGCTTTTAAAAATTTCTTGCGATCCCCCAGGAAGGGACTGGCACGAAACTAATGATTTTTTTAATGTGGTTGGGGCTGTGGGGTTTGAATCAATCCCCGCAGGCACATTTAAAAAAAATTGCAGTAGATCTCTTGGGTCATAAAATACACGACCACCACTTACCATCATTTTTAAACCATGCCAAGGTGTAGCTCTATGCTCTTCAGGTGGAGTGTGGGTACGATTTGTGGATAGTTCTATAGTTAAATTATGTAGCTTAAAAATATTTTTAAAAAGGCTCAAACAAATATTTGATTATTTTAATTAAAAGTGCTTTAATAACAATACTTTAGAAACAGTTATAGTTATTGAACATTGCAATGTGTCTTTTAACAATGGATTCATTGGATTATGGTTATTAATTAAATTATTTTTAATGGTAACTTATGATATATGGCTGATAGTTTAATGTGATGACCCATTGACAAAAACAATAGATATGTTTTATATATGTTGATTTGGTAACCTCTTGAAAAATCCAATAGGTTTGCCTTTTTAAAAATGAAACCTTTAAATTTCGATGGTCGGGCCCTTTGGCCAACCCCACGCCACCTGTGGCTGTCGGGTGCAGGGGCTGGACCAGGCCAGGACTACCCTTGGCCAAAGGCTGTCTTCGGTGGAGCATTAGCCAAGCGATGGGGCTGGTTGCAGAGCTTGGCCATAACTCCACTCTGTGCAGTAGCTGGCCACCCAGAGAGGGTTGGGCACATGGCTATGCAGCCTTGCAGCCAACCCCATGCTACTCATGGCCAAAGGCTATGCGTGGGGAGGGGGTTGGCAGTTGGGTATGTTAATAAAATCGTACTGTATGTTAAAAAGAACGTGGAAATTCAGTAAAAAACTAAATTTTGTAGTGACAATATTGTTAGGTATGTTAATAAGATATTATTTTACGTTAAAAAAAACCTGAAATTTGCTGAAAAAACAAAGGTTAAAGTGACCTTATAGTTAGGTCAAAACATAATGTTTGAAAGTTTAAAAAACATGAAAATTCACCAGTTAGAGTTAACTCAAGAAACTAGAACTTGCGACCTTCCTATGCACTGCCTATGATATCATATATCGCGTGTATTTAACAAGGACCCCCTGAAGGTTCGGATACAATAGTTCCTAGGCCAGGGAAATTAAGGTTTATGACAAAAAACAACCTAGGCAACTCATATTGCACAATGTAATATACTTAAGGACAAATGGCTACAATTTATTAGGAAAATATATGTTTTTTATTATAGATTTTATAAAAACACAACATATGACATAAATAACAAGGAAACAATAAACACAAGTAAAATCGTATATCATATAATGTAATTCGGAAATTCATACATTCGTAACATTTAATCTCAACATATATTAGATAAGTTAAAAAACTGAAAGTGGCAAAATAGGGTCTCTACGCGCGTTTCGGCGAACCAGCGCCTTCTTCTGGAGTAGCCACACAAGCTCTAAAAAGAGATACATGTAAAAAGGTGCATTAATTGTACATCCTTTAAAATATAAAGAAAACATATAACATCCTGTATCCTGACATTGTAGCCAATATGTCCTATCTATAGTTCATGGTTATTTATATATCTTTTCATTTCCTTGTATTTATCCAAAGAATCATTCGGACAATCAGGTATTTGGATAGAATAGCGCTCTTCCATTTTATCTGCTATTCAATTTCGGATTATCTGAATAAACAGTAGAGTAATTATCATGGATGTTATCAACGCAAGTTTATTTCTTCGCATAGATTCTTGTTCTTATAATGAAGGACACGTATTTAATCCTAATTATCTGCATTTTTCTCTAGCTCATTGTTCAGAACTTGGAATAGATATTCTGTAAATAAGTGGTACTCACAAGTAATATTCAAAATTTACATCACAAGTCGATAGAAAGTTTGGTTGATGTCCAGATATGTTCTGGTTAACTGATGTATTTTAGATGCTTTAAAAAATGAAAAAAAGATTCCTTTCAATTAGTTTAACTAGTATTAACAGCCTAAATCAAATGGATGCAGTTAGATAGCTTTTTCTTGAATTACCTTATATAATGTAGCATGACTTGGATTGTCCCGCCTGCCGGATAGCTTTCATGGATGAGTCTAGTTTGGTTTTATTTAATTTTATTGATCTGGGGTTTCTATTTTGAGAATGAAAAGAGAAGATAATTTTTGTTTGTATCTCTTTATTTTATTCAAATTGAGTTGTTTATGTCTGATTTATTCGTTATAAAGTCGATAGCCATTATGGGTAATGGGCTTACCTCAGATGTTTCAAATTTCGTAGAGATATGATGATTTGTTTAAAAGATCTCCCTGCCTGTTCGGTATAGCAGGAAAAAATTGAAGACAGTATGAGGATCACATGGTTGGTTACAGGTCCCCATTATTATTATTACTAGAGTTTGAATAAAGGTGAGACATCTTACCCGAGATATTCGGCAGAGCTCTTAAAGTTGAAGGGTTAAAAAGATCTCCCTGTCAAAACATAACAGTAACTAATATAAACACATTTATTGCGTTAATAAAGTAATGCAGTTAGTATTTCTGGGTCATATTTTACCTCATTTTATTTATGTCAGGATGGGCTTACCTTAGAGTTAAGAGGAGATGTTCAAAGAAAAGGGGTTCTTTTAGATGTTCCAAGGATATATGGTAATTCGTTTAAAAGATCTCCCTGCCTATTCGAATAAACAGAAATAATTAGGGAGTGTATAAAGATTCTGTGCTGAGCTTTCTAGTGTCTTAAAAAATAATGAAAGCGGGATATCTTACCCGAATGGTTCGGCAGAGCTCTTTATGTAGAGTTAAAAGGATCTCCCTGTCTGTAAGACATAATGGTGATTGGTAAAAGTGAATATAAAGTATTTAAAACTCGCATTGAGGTTCAAATTACGAGATGGATTCCCACTCAATTACCGCGCTAACGGGGGCATTTTTTACCTGAAAATGAACAGCAGGGCTCTAAATGTCCGGCGGCGGGATGGCAGCGAAGGATGGCGGCTCGACAGCGACGAGTGGCGTCTCAATTGCGGATATGCTGGGTGAAAGTGATTGGTTTCCGCTTGGTCTATATAGCGGGATTTGATCGGATCAGACTAACTTCAGCTGCAAAAGTAGTCTGAATGTGGAAATCGAGATAGGACTGTTTCTTGACTCGAGAATAGATATAGAAAACAGATCTTCTTGTTGAGGATTTTCGCCTATGAGATCTACAAGAACGTATAGAAGTGCTTCTTTTAAAAAGACCAAAGTGATTTATTTTGACAATTTCTGAAAGTACACCAGAGTTAGTGGTTAAATTATATATTTATAAGTATTTGATTTTTAACAGGCATGAAAGGATCTATGTTGGTCTATGTCTCTATATGAACGACATATGATGTGATCAGGTTAAAGATCTATTCGGCTTCTTGATAGGTATATTAGTAAATGATCACAAAGAGTGGAGAAAAGAAGTTAATTGCACTCTCATTCATTCATGTGGTTCTTTTTAATAACAATGGCATTTTCTTTGTTTTAACAAAGGGGATGATTTCTTAATGGAGAATTGATTTAAAAAGCAGATCCTCTTGTTAAGGATCTTAGCCTGTGTGCTGCACATCAACATAGACATAGAGAAGTGCTCTTAAAGATATATATAAAACGGTCTATGTTTAATCAATGTCTGTATGTACGACATATATGGGAGATTAGATAATATGTTCATGCATTTGACTTTTAACCGGAAAAGAGGTCTATGGTAGTCGATGCCTCTATATATTTTTGACGACTTATAGAGTAATTAGATAATGTATTTATTAAACCTTTTATTGGATTTCTGTTAAATTTAATAGTGGAGAGAGGAATAAATAGAATTACAATTTATTCATATGATTCCTTTTTGAACGGACTGTATTGTGAATGGTTTTTAGTCGGGATTCTAGTATACCTAGTGGTATCTTGTGGGGAGTGTCTAATTAAATGTTTATTTTTCTATCTGAAGGTATTGTTAGTGGTTTTAATCGGGATTCTAGTGTACTTAGTGGTATCTTTTGGGGAGTGTCTAATTAAGTGTTTATTTTTCTATCTGGAGGGAGAAAACCAAAGTGAACAGCTGGGTATTCTAAAATTTGTTTAAACGTTCAATGTTTTTAAAGGATTGCATGTTCCCAGGGGATTTCACTGTTCAAACCTTGGCTGAATGTGTTAAATACAAAAATCCAAAAAACCTCTCTTTTCTTACGTATTGCTGTTCCTCCTTTGGATTCAGGGATATGGATTCTCTCTAAGATTCTCCATTTGAATTCATCTTGGGTGTGTCCTTTCTCTGTGAAGTGCTTCACCATTGGGGAGGCTAACTTCTTAGTCCTTATCGCTGAGCGATGTTCACTGAGACGTGTCTGTATCATGCGTGATGTTTCACCCACATAGCCCAACAAGCATGGGCATTGTATGAAATAGATCACATTGGATGATCGACAATTCCACATTTCTTTAGCTGTTGTTTTGTGACCATTGTGAGTGAATTCTTCTCCTCTTATAATATTGTTACAAGAAGTACATGATGAACAGGGATATGTCCCTTTTATTGGGTTATTTGTCAGGATAGATCTCTGGGGCAGATGTTCTGTATTTGTATTGTTGCTAAATCTGGAATGGACAATATACTCCTTGATGTTTTTGTTTCTTTTATGGGCAAACAGGGGTTTTGTGAGTTACTGTTCCGTAGAACAGTTACTATTCAAGATATGCCAGTTCGAGTTAATGATTTGCTTAACTTTTGTATTCAATGTAGAATGTTTTGTGATGCATACTAGTTGGTCATTAGTATTGGGGGGTTTTGTTTTTAGTAGGCTGTCACGATCATAATACCTTGCTCGTTTATAAGAGCTCCTAACTAATCTGTGGGGATAGCCTCTCTCGATGAATTTGGTTCTCATTATTAGGGCCTGTCTATCAAAATCTGCTAAATCTGTTTAGCAGATTTTTATAGACAGGCCCAAAACCCCCCAATACTAATGACCAATTAGTATGCATCACAAAACATTCTACAAAAGTTAAGCAAATCATTAACTCGAACTGGCATATCTTGAATAGTAACTGTTCTACGGAACAGAAACTCACAAATCCCCTGTTTGCCCATAAAAGAAACAAAAACATCAAGGAGTATATTGTCCATTCCAGATTTAGCAACAATACAAATACAGAACATCTGCCCCAGAGATCTATCCTGACAAATAACCCAATAAAAGGGACATATCCCTGTTCATCATGTACTTCTTGTAACAATATTATAAGAGGAGAAGAATTCACTCACAATGGTCACAAAACAACAGCTAAAGAAATGTGGAATTGTCGATCATCCAATGTGATCTATTTCATACAATGCCCATGCTTGTTGGGCTATGTGGGTGAAACATCACGCATGATACAGACACGTCTCAGTGAACATCGCTCAGCGATAAGGACTAAGAAGTTAGCCTCCCCAATGGTGAAGCACTTCATAGAGAAAGGACACACCCAAGATGAATTCAAATGGAGAATCTTAGAGAGAATCCATATCCCTGAATCCAAAGGAGGAACAGCAATACGTAAGAAAAGAGAGGTTTTTTGGATTTTTGTATTTAACACATTCAGCCAAGGTTTGAACAGTGAAATCCCCTGGGAACATGCAATCCTTTAAAAACATTGAACGTTTAAACAAATTTTAGAATACCCAGCTGTTCACTTTGGTTTTCTCCCTCCAGATAGAAAAATAAACACTTAATTAGACACTCCCCAAAAGATACCACTAAGTACACTAGAATCCCGATTAAAACCACTAACAATACCTTCAGATAGAAAAATAAACATTTAATTAGACACTCCCACAAGATACCACTAGGTATACTAGAATCCCGACTAAAAACCATTCACAATACAGTCCGTTCAAAAAGGAATCATATGAATAAATTGTAATTCTATTTATTCCTCTCTCCACTATTAAATTTAACAGAAATCCAATAAAAGGTTTAATAAATACATTATCTAATTACTCTATAAGTCCTCAAAAATATATAGAGGCATCGACTACCATAGACCTCTTTTCCGGTTAAAAGTCAAATGCATGAACATATTATCTAATCTCCCGTATATGTCGTACATACAGACATTGATTAAACATAGACCGTTTTATATATATCTTTAAGAGCACTTCTCTATGTCTATGTTTATGTGCAGCACACAGCCTAAGATCCTTAACAAGAGGATCTGCTTTTTAAATCAATTCTCCATTAAGAAATCATCCCCTTTGTTAAAACAAAGAAAATGCCATTGTTATTAAAAAGAACCACATGAACGAATGAGAGTGCAATTAACTTCTTTTCTCCACTCTTTGTGATCATTTACTAATATACCTATCAAGAAGCCGAATAGATCTTTAACCTGATCACATCATATGTCGTTCATATAGAGACATAGACCAACATAGATCCTTTCATGCCTGTTAAAAATCAAATACTTATAAATATATAATTTAACCACTAACTCTGGTGTACTTTCAGAAATTGTCAAAATAAATCACTTTGGTCTTTTTAAAAGAAGCACTTCTATACGTTCTTGTAGATCTCATAGGCGAAAATCCTCAACAAGAAGATCTGTTTTCTATATCTATTCTCGAGTCAAGAAACAGTCCTATCTCGATTTCCACATTCAGACTACTTTTGCAGCTGAAGTTAGTCTGATCCAATCAAATCCCGCTATATAGACCAAGCGGAAACCAATCACTTTCACCCAGCATATCCGCAATTGAGGCGCCACTCGTCGCTGTCGAGCCGCCATCCTTCGCTGCCATCCCGCCGCCGGACATTTAGAGCCCTGCTGTTCATTTTCAGGTGAAAAATGCCCCCGTTAGCGCGGTAATTGAGTGGGAATCCATCTCGTAATTTGAACCTCAATGCGAGTTTTAAATACTTTATATTCACTTTTACCAATCACCATTATGTCTTACAGACAGGAAGATCCTTTTAACTCTATATAAAGAGATCTGCCGAACCATTCGGGTAAGATATCCCGCTTTCATTATTTTTTAAGACACTAGAAAGCTCAGCACAGAATCTTTATACACTCCCTAATTATTTCTGTTTATTCGAATAGGCAGGGAGATCTTTTAAACGAATTACCATATATCCTTGGAACATCTAAAAGAACCCCTTTTCTTTGAACATCTCCTCTTAACTCTAAGGTAAGCCCATCCTGACATAAATAAAATGAGGTAAAATATGACCCAGAAATACTAACTGCATTACTTTATTAACGCAATAAATGTGTTTATATTAGTTACTGTTATGTTTTGACAGGGAGATCTTTTTAACCCTTCAACTTTAAGAGCTCTGCCGAATATCTCGGGTAAGATGTCTCACCTTTATTCAAACTCTAGTAATAATAATAATGGGGACCTGTAACCAACCATGTGATCCTCATACTGTCTTCAATTTTTTCCTGCTATACCGAACAGGCAGGGAGATCTTTTAAACAAATCATCATATCTCTACGAAATTTGAAACATCTGAGGTAAGCCCATTACCCATAATGGCTATCGACTTTATAACGAATAAATCAGACATAAACAACTCAATTTGAATAAAATAAAGAGATACAAACAAAAATTATCTTCTCTTTTCATTCTCAAAATAGAAACCCCAGATCAATAAAATTAAATAAAACCAAACTAGACTCATCCATGAAAGCTATCCGGCAGGCGGGACAATCCAAGTCATGCTACATTATATAAGGTAATTCAAGAAAAAGCTATCTAACTGCATCCATTTGATTTAGGCTGTTAATACTAGTTAAACTAATTGAAAGGAATCTTTTTTTCATTTTTTAAAGCATCTAAAATACATCAGTTAACCAGAACATATCTGGACATCAACCAAACTTTCTATCGACTTGTGATGTAAATTTTGAATATTACTTGTGAGTACCACTTATTTACAGAATATCTATTCCAAGTTCTGAACAATGAGCTAGAGAAAAAATGCAGATAATTAGGATTAAATACGTGTCCTTCATTATAAGAACAAGAATCTATGCGAAGAAGTAAACTTGCGTTGATAACATCCATGATAATTACTCTACTGTTTATTCAGATAATCCGAAATTGAATAGCAGATAAAATGGAAGAGCGCTATTCTCTCCAAATACCTGATTGTCCGAATGATTCTTTGGATAAATACAAGGAAATGAAAAGATATATAAATAACCATGAACTATAGATAGGACATATTGGCTACAATGTCAGGATACAGGATGTTATATGTTTTCTTTATATTTTAAAGGATGTACAATTAATGCACCCTTTTACATGTATCTCTTTTTAGAGCTTGTGTGGCTACTCCAGAAGAAGGCGCTGGTTCGCCGAAATGCGCGTAGAGACCCTATTTTGCCACTTTCAGTTTTTTAACTTATCTAATATATGTTGAGATTAAATGTTACGAATGTATGAATTTCCGAATTACATTATATGATATACGATTTTACTTGTGTTTATTGTTTCCTTGTTATTTATGTCATATGTTGTGTTTTTATAAAATCTATAATAAAAAACATATATTTTCCTAATAAATTGTAGCCATTTGTCCTTAAGTATATTACATTGTGCAATATGAGTTGCCTAGGTTGTTTTTTGTTATGATATCCTATATTACATGCGTATGAAATGCTCTGTGACATCATTGATAACATCACGGATGACATCTAAAATGTCATTCTTGATGACAACACTGTACAGCAAGATGCGAGTTACAATTACTTGAGTAAACTGTAATTGTCTATTTCAGTATTTTTTAGAGTTTAAAATGGTGTGTTTAAACTGATGTTTTCATCTAACTATGACATCACTTTAACGTTTGTTTTTTTCAGTAATTAAATTGACGTCGGGTGCTAAGATCTTAACATATGTTAAAAGAAAACTGATGCTCACTGAAAAACACAACAGTTAAAGTGATGTTATGGTTGGGTGCTGAAATGAGACACAATCACATGTTTAAAAAAAAATGTTGACTATTTCAGTTATAGTTTAGTGAACTAGCTATAAATTGCCCCCCATCATGTACGGATTTTGACCTCTTATAATACATCACCCGTGCCATGTTACAATGCTTTCATTGTACCATGCACCCTAATTTAGTGCAAAACCTGACATAAGGTGAGCAATGTTTGGGAAAATGTGTCCAAGGGGAGAAAGATACCCAACTTCTGTAACAATATCTGGTGGATACATAATCTGATTGCAGATTATCCAGTGCCTTCACTCCTCCTCTCCTGATGAGTTGACACTGTGCAAATCCCAAGGTATGCAAGCATGTTATGAGCAGTTGTTGAAGCTGATGAAGCTCTCTTGCTTGCTCTCCACATGGCTCGGTTTGGTAGGGAAAAGTACCAGGAACTGACACCAGCATGCCTGTAGGCGCTCAATGTTCTCTGATGTCATCACACCCAACAGACAGAGCCACAGTTGAAGATGTGTGGCCCACCTTGTAACGCTGTGATCCAGCGCTCCTACTAAAATTCTGCATAAATGATGTCACTATCTACTACCAGACTTACCAATCAACACCATGCCCATAAGAACAACAGAGCAGCTGAATCATGAGGCAAATGAATCTAATATGTTGTTATTAAACTTTCTACAATAAACAAGACCAGCTTGTCATTTTAAAAGTTTATTTCATTAATCTCAAAATTGCATAAATTTTATTAGCTCTTTATTAATATCAGACATGTAATTTTATTTTATTCAGTTTAATACATTAATCATTGGCTCAAAATCTGGCAGTTCAACATTGCACAATAATAATGAATTAAAGAAAACATTTAACCCTATTCCCTAAGTTAGCTTTCTGACCTGAAAAGGAAAATAAATGAATAAACAGTTGAATGCTTACGATCCAAAGGAAATCGGATAGCACTTCACCCTCAGGAAACAGTCAGCCCCGTTCCCTTCAAGAGGCCCAATTTTTATACCCTATTTGCTCGCTAATCTAACTAAATGTAATTCTTTGAGAAAGTTCAGCACTGTGATTGGTTGATGACTGTCAGACCACCAAAACCACCTCTTCCAGGGTATGAGCGTCACCATACTATTGTTCATTGACATAGTGTGACATCAACTTCCGAGCGTCTTTGCAACATTTTTAAAAGTTACTTCTCTGACTTCCACCAAAGCTCGGCAAAATCATCCCTGTCATTTCCTCGGCCTTGTAAAAAGAACATCCAGAGCAGTTCATGAATAAGTCTCCATTGTCAGAGCCACAGTCTTTTCAAAGGTGAAGCGCAAAAACATAACTCTCCATGGAAAGTTTCCAAGATGACTGCACTTGGCTCCAACTCTGCTCACGTACAGGCCGACCAACTTTTCTTCAGAACCAGAACCAAAGCTAGGCCTCAAACCACTCTCGGGCTAGTATTTAAACAAACACAAAAAGAGTGATTAATTCAGGTAAAACAAACCCTTCTGTTACCCACCCGACCATTGCTAATAATAAACCCACTAATAAATGGCATCTAGCAGAAGCAAACAAATAAAGCAGCACATAAAATATCTACCATTCTTCATATAGTCCAGCTTTAAATTTCTGAAAAAGTAAAAAGATGATTAAATGATACACAGACAGACAATCACAACATAGTACAAACATGTAAGCACATATAATAAAGCACATGCCATGAATGATCAGCCGCATATTAATAGTGACAAAGACAAAAGGACAAACATGACAAACAAAACAATATTAATCATGTGTTACAAAACAGACTTGCAAATGCAACAAGAGCACATGTTATTAGTTCCCGCGTGTTCATGTGTGGTGCAAACTTAATCTAGGTTGAGTTAATATAACAAATCATGCAACAGCTCATTAATTGATTAGTTCATGTTATAGGGAAATGAATCCACGAGTCAGAATAAAATAATTTCTGAAGCTCGCTTCATCAACTCCCTCATCTGGTGATTTTAAAATCACCAAACAACACCCAAAAATGTCAGGAAATTTTTCACCCAATTTGGAGACTACACACATTGGATTCTCTCGATATTAGTCTCCCTAAACCCCTGTTTCTGCTGTCTGGTCATCTCTTTCAAACTGAACCCTTCGCATTTCCTCTAACTCATATTCCTTCTCTTGTTCCTTTCAGAGTTTATAAATCCTTCTCTTTTCTTTCTGATGCTTTCTTCTCATGTGTATCAAACTGCTAATTTTTAGCAGCATTATCACTATGATGATGACAATTACTGGATAAAGCACTTTGCCAATGATGGAGCTAACAACTTCAGAAAACCATTCTTTAATAGCCTCCATTCTTTTTCCAATTCTTTCAGTAAAACTCTCTTCTTCCATGGGTTCTATTTCCTCATGAAATTGCATAATGTTTTTAACAAGCAACTCTATATCCCGACTTTTGTCAGGTATATAAGTACAGCAATGTTGGACATGTAAGACCCCACAAACTCCTCCTTCTTTTGCAAGCAGAATGTCTAAAGCAAGACGATTCTGCATAACCATGCTTCTGGTAGCAACAAGTTCTGTGCTAACCAATTGGAAACCACTTGCAGTATCTGTTGACAATCTATCTACAATTGTAGAAACTTTTCTGATTTTGATTGAATTCATAGTAATTCCCACCCTAGGAATCACAGCACCAAAGATGTCTCCCAGGATTTCTAAAAAACTTTCTCTTTTGTACCTATTCAGATTCAAATGTTTACCAAATTCAAAATTACCCTTTTCATTTCTGTCAATTTGAAACATTTTTTGAAAGACCAGGCCAAGATAACATGTCCCGTACCAGTGGTCTGGGAGGCTAAAATATGCTTTATTACCACAGATAAAATAAATCCCAGGAAAAATTGGATCCTTACCACCTTTAAATCCCCATCCCCCCACAATACGATAAGTATCCTCACATTGACTAGCAACCACAAAGAAGTTATCATATAACGTGTTGTCTCTTCTAATACAAAATTTACCACTAACTGGTTCATCTATGTGAATTGCAGCATTAGTATTAACACCATTTAATTTTGCATCCTCCATCTGCCAGTATTTAGATTTAGCATGCTTAAGCATTTAATTTCTCTTGTAGACAGCCCTTCTCTCCTCAACCATGTTCAGGAAAGTCTTTTCTTCAGCTCTCATTTTGCATGTTAAATTATTTCTATAAGCATACTCGTAATTGAGTTCATTAGTAACTAAAAAGAATTCCCTCATCTGCTTCGCAGGCCTAACTTTATTTAAGCTATTTACAACTTTGAGATTTGCAAAAACCTCATCAAAGTCTGAGTAATAATACTCCAGACGTCCAGTTTCATAAAACAGGCTAGGAATCACACTGTAAGTAATGCCATAAGTGAGAGGTAACATATTATAAGTCACCCCCTCTGAAACAGAAGCAGGCAATTTCATGCAAACATAACAGTCTTTAACATTCATTACTTTAACATATTCAGACAGAAGCCTAGAAAATGAATTGCTTGAGAAATCTCCAACAGACCTATCTTGATGAGTCTCTATATCATGCTCAATAACTCTGCTGGACTTGCCAGCATGTTTCTCATGTTTAGGCTCTACCTTACTGGTTATATTATTCTTAGATTTTTGCTTATTAACATCAAAAGGATAGACCACAGCTAAAATTAACCAAAGTAGAATTAATAATATCACACAAATTGAAGTCATTTTACAGCATCTCTTAAGAATCGAACACCTAGTAGTATCCGATCTAGGCATTCTAAAAATTAACAAAAATTTTAAAAATGTGAGTAACTTACAAACTATATCCCCCCTCTTAAAATGTTTTTTTTTTTAGAACAAAACCCTAAACAGCTTTTCTACGACTATGTGTCACATAAATATGTGCTCTCCAACTAAACAACTTTTCTTCGACCTAAAGTCACCTAACACATTTTCTTCAGCCTTATGCCAGGAAACTTGACCCAAAGTCACCTAACAAACTTTCTTCAGCCTTATGCCAGGAAACAAAACCCTTATCTAAATTTCTAACAATCTCAATCCTTGTCACTGAGTTCTAAATATTTCTTACTGCTGCTTTCCACCTCAATAATTGGTGGAATAATGATATAGGTCCACTCTGGGGACTTATATTTCTGATTTGGCTTTATTACTCTCTTTGTCTTTCGAGTGATTACCTCAATTTTCTTGTTTTTTTTTGTTTTTTTCAAGTTCACCTCCCTGACTAGATACCTCGTTGATTTGATCTTTCAATTTCTTCACCAGTTTGAATTTCAAATTGTCTTCAGGCCAAATGTCTCCTTTTCTCAAGACCTTTTTCTTTGGCACACATTCATTACATTCAGCTTTCCAAGCTTTTTTTCTGAATTTTCTTATTTCAGATTCTTCATCACTTTCATCAGTATCTGTATCTGAGACTTCAAATCTGTACCTAGGAACTTCTTTACTCGGCAGCTTCACTACATTAGAAACAATACCTTTACTGGTACTTGGTAATTCTTCTTCTTCTTCAGGAATTACCTTCAGCTTCCCAGTCTCAGGCTTTTTGCTCCTGATCACAGAGTTACTTTTTCGCCTTTCAATACTCTGACTCAGATTTTCGTCTCGCTCAAAATCTTCTGGTTCTTTTGAATCTCCTTTTTCTTTTAGAGACTCTTTTTCAAGCAGATCATCAACATCAAAACCTCGATCTCCAGTTTCGATATTCAGATCTTCTTATTTCAAGTTCTGACTCTTATCTAGATTTTCTTGCTGTTGATTTTCTTGTTGATCATCAGACTCAGGATCTTCTGGGTCTCCTTCTGAATCTGAATCAGCTGTTGTGTCGCTGTCTTCATCAGGATTTTCAGGAGGTGGCACACGAATCGAATGGCTTGCGTGAATCCACCTTTTTAGCCCTTTGTACTTGACTGCGTTTGTTGTAACTAAAATTATCTGTCTTGCTTTCTGCCACCTTGGGACTAAACAGTTTCTTCTTCGATGAACTTTGGTCCTTACCCAGTCTCCAGGTAACAAATCATGGGCTTGAACTTTCTCCTTTGAGATTATATCTGTTCCCACCTGATGAAACACAGAATTCACTACATCAGACAGGTTCTGGCAATATTCAATGATTGCACTATCATTAATACTCATTAATTTGCCAACTGGAACAAATGCTTGCCTCATCACTCTACCCATCACTATATCATGAGGGCTAAGACCTGTCTTTTTTTCTGGAGTGCTTCTCATTGGCATTAGAACAAGTGGAAGTGCATCCGTCCACTTCACTCCTGTGGCATGACACATTTTTGAAATTCTATTTTTGATAGTTCCATTTACTTGTTCAACAACACCTGATGCTTCTGGTCTATAAGCACAATGCAGCTTCTGTTGAATATTCAAAGCTTCACAAATCAGTTTCATCAATCTGTTTTCAAAATGAGTTCCGCAATCACTTTCAATGGTGACTGGAAATCCGTACCTAGGTATGATCTCCCTAAGAAGCAATTTTGCCACAGTGACTGAGTCATTATGACGAGTCGGGAAAGCTTCCACCCATCTTGAAAACAGACAAACAAATACCAATACATATCTCAGTCTGTTGTGCATCGGCATCTCAATGAAATCCATTTGTAATCTGGTAAAAGGACCACCCTCCCGTCCTATGGTTCCCAAACTTACAACAGTTTTTCTGTTGGGATTCAGCTGTTGGCAGGTCAAACATCTTTGGCAAAGTGATTCTGCAATGATTCTAAATTTCGTGTTAAACCATGTTTCTCTGAACAATCTAATCATGGAATCTCTCCCTAAATGTCCTGGACCATGGTACATCCGTGCCATATCAGCAATCATGCAGTCTGACATTACAGGTCTTCCGTCTTTGTAAACCCAAATTCCATCTTCCTCTCTTTGTCTGCATTCATTTTTTAACCATGTGTTTTTCTCTTCCTCACTTGCCTCATCTTGTAGATCTTTCACTTCCTGCCATGTTTCAACTACAGAAATTAGCATGAGAGAATTCATTGTGTGACTTTCGTCTTTTTCCCGATTGATTGAATAATTGTTTTTTGGCGCAATACTTCGCAATTCCTTTGGTGATGTAATCATCACCTTTTTTATAGCTGCACATTTGACTACAGCAATTTGTTCTGGTAACTGAATACCATCAATCAATCTCTTGATCAATTTGGCATTTCTGATTGGTGTTCCTGCAGAGGTCAAATAACCTCTTTGGGACCACAGTTGTCCATAATCATGAACAACACCATAACCATATTGACTATCAGTCACTATAGTTACTCTTTTACCAGCTGCTTTTTCACATGCTCGGATTAAACCAATTAGCTCTGCAATTTGAGCAGAACGAATTCCATCCAGAGGTGAACCTTCAACAACATCCGAAACTGTACACACTGAGTATGCTGCTCTCAGAATCCCTTAATCATTCCTCAAACAAGATCCATCTACGAAATAGACTATGTCTGATTCAGGTAAAGGAACATCTTTTATGTCCTGTCTTGGTTTTGTGCAATAATCTACAACATCCAGGCATTCATGATCAATGTCATTTTCATTACTTACCTCAGTAATAACTCCATCTGGTAATAATGTGGAAGGGTTCAAATTCACACACCTCACAATTGACAGATTGTCTGACCCCAGAATTGTTTTTTCATATTTTGTCAGTCTGCTACTTGTCAAGTGTTGAGTCCTACTTCTGGTAAGAAGAATTTCAACTGAATGAGGTACATATACTTTTACAGGAAATCCCATAATGATACCCTCACTTTGTTCAAGACTTACACATGTTGCTGCCACTGCTTTTAAGCAACCTGGCAAAGCTTTTGCAACAGGATCCAAAAAAGCTGAGAAATATGCAATTGGTTTTCTCAACTTACCATGCCTCTGAATCAACACAGACAATGCACAACCCTCTCTTTCACTGCAGTAAAGTTCAATTTTTTTTAAATAGTCTGGCATACCCAGGGCAGGAGCTTCACATAAACTCTTTTTTAACTGCTCAAAAGCTTCCAGTTCAATTTTTGACAGACTAATTGGATCTTTTACATCTGCTTTTGTTAGTCTCTGCAGTGGTTTTGCAATCACTGAAAACCCACTGATCCATTGTCGACAGTAACCAACCATTCCCAGAAACATTCTCACCTGTCTTTGTGTTGTCGGTGGTTGGATTGCTCGAATCATTTTGATCCTTTCAACTGTCACTTTTCTCGTCCCCTTTGCAATTCTGTGACCAAGATATTTTACTTCTTGTTTACAAAACTGCAATTTTGCAGGTGACACTTTATGTCCCTCATCTGCCAAACGATTTAACAGGGTAATGGTATCAGTAACACAATTTTCTCGTGTTTTGGCTGCCACAAGCAAATCGTCAATGTACTGTACCAATGTGGAATTACCAGGCAATACCAGATCTTCCAGGGATTTCTTTAACAATTGATTAAAAATGGATGGACTTTCAGTATACCCTTGAGGGATACGACACCAAGCTAGGATCCTATTTTGGAACCTGAAAGCGAAAATTTGCTGGCTTTATGGATGTAATGGAACTGTAAAGAAGGCATTACACAGGTCAATGATCGTGTACCATTCTGCATCATGTGGAATCTGGTAAAGAATTACTGCAGGGTTTGGAACAAATGGACAACATGGAACAACAATCTGGTTAATTTTTCTCAGGTCCTGAACAATTCTGAATGTTCCATTTGGCTTTTTAATACCCATAATCGGTGAGTTACATGGGCTACTTTCAATCTCTTTTAACACACCTTGACTTATGAATTTTTCAATCACAGGAATGACACCCTCAATCGTCCCTGCTTTCATTTTGTATTGAGGAACATTTGGAAAATCAATTCCCTGCTTAACAGTAATTTTTACTGGATCAATATTTTTCATGAGACCCAAATCATTTCCTGTTAGGTCCCAAATTGCTGGATTAACTGGCTTTTTTAGCTCTTCTGGCAAGTCATTTTTGTCAAACACAGGAAACATTAATGTTTTCTCCTCATCAACCATTAACATAGTTAATTTATAAAGGCCATCTTCTTCTGCAGTTTGCATTTCAATGCCATCTGGTGAGCAATATATCTTGCAATTCATTTTGCACAATATATCACGACCCAACAGATTAACAGGACTGCTGTCACAAACTAGAAATATGTGCTTATCTTTGTAGTTGCCTATTTCCACTTTTACTGGTTCTGTTAAACTTGTTTTAATTTGCTGATTAGCTGCACCTACAACGTGGATGGACTCCCCAGAGAGAGGAAGATTTTCTATTTCTGCTGATCTAACAGTAGAACGGGTAGCACCTGTATCCACAAGGAAGGTAACATCTACATCATTTACTTTACAATTCACAAATGGACCAGACTGATCTACCTCAAGAGTGGGTCCAAGCACACACTCTTCTTCCTCTCTCAGGCACCGTCATGAGTAATCTTCTGAAGAATCACTCTCTTCTTTATCTTTTAACCAAAATTTAGAAGCATTTGACATGTTAATTTTTGACACATTGTTTACCAAATTACCTCCACAGAAACCTGTTTCAGGAGAAAATCTCTGTGTGTTAGCAGTACCAGGGAATGGTGCTTGAGGTACCTGACTCTGCTGAATTTGACTCTGCTGTACCTGGTTCTGATGAAACTGGCTTTGCTGTATCTGGCTCTGCTGATACGCTATCTGTCGTCGCTGCTGACTTAATTCATTTAATTGTTGCTGTAGCTGTTGCTGTTGCTGCGGATTTAACTCACACTGCACCTGTGGATTCAACGAATTGGTTTTAAAATTTCTGGGCGGGTTTTTACACTTGCGTTTCCAGTGTCCAATCTCGCCGCAATTAAAACATGGGAGCTTTTGTTTCAGCTCTTCAACATTTACATTAAGTTTTGGCTTGTTATTATTGAAATTATTCTTGTACTTTCCCTGATTTTGCTGCTGCTGCATAGAAGCTAACTGTTGTTGTTGCTGCTCTGCTACCTTCACTTGTGCCCACATCGCCTTCTCTTTAAGATTTTTCTGTTTCGCGTCTATCTCATCACTGCAATATTTTGCTTTTCTCAGGATGTCATCAACTGAAAGTGCTTGCCAACAAACAATTCCATTTCTAATCATGTCACCAATTTCAGGTCTCAGGCCATATACAAATCTGTATATAAAATGGCTCATGTCTTTTTCACTTAATTTTTCGTAGCCACTGTACTGTTTAAAAACTAACAGTAACCTTTCATAGAATGAATGAACTGATTCTTTTGGTTCCTGGTTTGTTCTGTCAATTTTAACCCAGTCCACTTCTTTCGGGGGAATTTTTCCTTTCAACCAGTAAATTACTTTATTATAAATGTCCATGACATCTTTTGCTGGAGCTTCTGTAACCGGGTCTCGGGGAGGTTCTTCTTTTGGCCAATCCACAGAAATTTTACATTCTGTCCAAAGATCTGACGGGACGACAATGTCAAAGAATCCATCTAGATCAATACACAGAACTTTTAACCCTTTTATAAATCTGTCTACTTGTCGATACCATTCGACTGGCTTTTCTCGCAAACGTGGAAAGTCATTAGTAAACAAGAGAATATCATGTCTGGACCAAGGAACATGTACATATCCTCCTCCAGCTATTTCCCTCATTGGAAATTCAGAAACTACTTTGTTTCTCAATCTTTTATCCTGTTCTTTCTTTGACCATTTTATTCTCCACTTACCTAATTCGCCTAATTGTCTGAGAATACTTATTAATTCTCTTATATGTGTCATTCTTCCAGCAGCATTTAGATTGTCAATGTCTCTCTCAGAGAAATCCACCCTGTAATGTTTCTGTAAATGTTTCTGTTTGCTCAAATCAATTTCTAACTCAGCAGCCATTTCTTCCAGTTGTTCATACCTGTTTTTCGTTTTCCACTGAATACTTTTACAGATAAACAGTAATTCATCATCCTGATACAATTTCAAATTGTCAGTACCAATTGTGCCAATGATTAATTCTTCCAAATCAGCCTTTAATTTAGCAACATCAAGCTTTTTATAATCAGGAGCTTCAGGGGACAAGCCATTTTGCGATAATTCTGTTCTGTTTAAGCTTTTCTCTGACAAACCTGAATCTGAATCTGCCACTGTTGGTGTTTGCGAACTTGACAAACTTCCATTTAATGTTAAATTTGGCATCATAGATTTTTCTCTATGAATCTCTGAAAGTTCTGAATAAAATCTCTCAGCAACCTTTTGAATTTCTGCATTTAATGGAACTGTTAAAGCTGTTTGTCTATTATCTCCTTGATCAAAAACCGGTACAACAGGACCAATAGTTACTGGTACTGTCACTGCTTCCATGCCTTTTGTCAATTGTTGAATTAAATTTTCTTTCGCTTTATTGTAACTAGAAATTTCTGGAATAACAGCAGGTATTCTCTCTTGATTTCTCACAAAATTATTTTCCTGTTGTGGGAATCTGTTTTCTCTGGGTGCACTACAATTATTTACTGATCCTACCCTTTCAGGTAATTTTAAAAATCTGGGAGAACCTTCCTCAGCTTCTCTAGGAGGTGCACTTGGAGAAGTTTCTGTAGAAACTCTCGGAATAGTTTGAGAACCTGCTTGATAAGGTGGCGGTTTACGTTTAGTAGCATAAATGTCTTCTAAGACCGCATCATCTAATTCCTCATCAATTCTCTTTCCAGCTGTCTTTTGTTCCAAGTCTTCAGTAATCATTATTCTCACTGGATACAAGCCATCGTACATATCTGCCTTTCTCCAGCGTCTTACTTTGTCTTCATGTGTTTCCCTATTTAAAATATATTTCGAATTTGTAGGTGCTAGGCATTTGCTCTCACGTTCAAGCTCCATCATCTCAACCTCCCATTCAACCAATGCCTCAAATTGTGTGGGTCTTGGCTTTGGCACAAGATCCGTCATTTTTTCTCTCAAATTTCTCAAAACCTTCTGGCCAGGCTAATACGCCATCATTTCTAGTATAATGCATCTAATTATCAAACCAAATTACAGTATGATAGCCATATTCGCCTTCCAAAAAGGCTGCGGGTGTTTTGTACTTATAAAGTAATTTACCACCACGCGTTTCAATTTTCTTGTCAGGTTTAAAATAATTTTTCACTTTCTGAAACCATGAAGGCTTCTTTTTCTCACTATCATTCCAATAACTCATGTTTTTAATTAAAAATCGTTGTTCTGTAAGCTTCGAAAATGTTTCTCAGGTGTTCCGCTATTCCAACCAATCCGTGCGCGAAAGACACCAACAAGCCAATCAGGTTAAGCCACGTCACCACCTTGCTCTTCCAATAGAAATACAGTATTCAGAACTGGCCAATCCGGTACCAGCTCGTCACTGTCACGTGAGCCAATCAGTGCGCTTTCTGTGACGTATGTAAACCAATCACAGCGCGAGCCGAAATGACGTATGCTACCGCTGCAGCTTCTCTGTGTGTTACTCCGTAAACTCACCCCTCCTTCACAAAACTTTTTTCACGACGCCATTTTAAGCAAACTTTCCAATGAAATTTTAATTAGTAACTACGAATAAACAAACCACTTGTCTGTTTCGGTAACAAAGTGATAGCTTTTACAGTCATTCAGAATTCACTCTCCGCATAAAATAGACGACGCTATTTCTATACGATCATTTATTCACGCATACATACGAAAACCCTGATCATCCACACACGAAATCTTAGCAGGACTTGAACCAACCACAGAAAACGTCAAACGTTGATAAGAATAGACGACGCTATCTCACCCTTCTCTCAAGCTTGGATAAATCCTATTACTCTTTTCACAGAAAGTTTTAAAACGGGCAAGCAATTCCCTATGCTTAATGCTACGATTTCATAGGCAATCCTCACTATTTCATTCATCCAGTCACATCTAAGGTCCCTAAACTTGTGTTGTACATCCACAACACGTGATATATTCTATACCACAATTTTGAAACAGAACAAATGCACTGTGTAACTCTTCTAGTCACACTACCTTTGCCGGCAAATAACCAGGAATTTTTTCACACTGCTGGAAAAAATCCTTACGACTACATATAACAATCTGACAAAATCAGAAACTTAACATTTGTTAAACATTAATCCTATGACTATACCAACATATATGTAACATGCATGTCTAAAACAACATATAACCGTACGAATGCTACCAAAAACTGATCCAGCGCTCCTGCTAAAATTCTGCATAAATGATGTCACTATCTACTACCAGACTTACCAATCAACACCAGGCCCATTAGAACAACAGAGCAGCTGAATCATTAGGCAAATGAATCTAATATGTTATTAAACTTTCTACAACAAACAAGACCAGCTTGTCATTTTAAAAGTTTATTTCATTAATCTCAAAATTGCATACATTTTATTAGCTCTTTATTAATATCAGACATGTAATTTTATTTTATTCAGTTTAATACATTAATCATTGGCTCAAAATCTGGCAGTTCAACATTGCACAATAATAATGAATTAAAGAAAACATTTAACCCTATTCCCTAAGTTAGCTTTCTGACCTGAAAAGGAAAATAAATGAATAAACAGTTGAATGCTTACGATCCAAAGGAAATCGGATAGCACTTCACCCTCAGGAAACAGTCAGCCCCGTTTCCTTCAAGAGGCCCAATTTTTATACCCTATTTGCTCGCTAATCTAACTAAATGTAATTCTTTGAGAAAGTCCAGCACTGTGATTGGTTGATGACTGTCAGACCACCAAAAACACCTCTTCCAGGGTATGAGCGTCACCATACTATTGTTCATTGACATAGTGTGACATCAACTTCCGAGCGTCTTTGCAACATTTCTAAAAGTTGCTTCTCTGACTTCCACCAAAGCTCGGCAAAATCATCCCTGTCATTTCCTCGGCCTTGTAAAAAGAACATCCAGAGCAGTTCATGAATAAGTCTCCATTATCAGAGCCACAGTCTTTTCAAAGGTGAAGCGCAAAAACATAACTCTCCATGGAAAGTTTCCAAGATGACTGCACTTGGCTCCAACTCTGCTCACGTACAGGCCAACCAACCTTTCTTCAGAACCAGAACCAAAGCTAGGCCTCAAACGACTCTCGGGCTAGTATTTAAACAAACACAAAAAGAGTGATTAATTCAGGTAAAACAATCCCTTCTGTTACCCACCCGACCATTGCTAATAATAAACCCACTAATAAATGGCATCTAGCAGAAGCAAACAAATAAAGCAGCACATAAAATATCTACCATTCTTCATATAGTCCAGCTTTAAATTTCTGAAAAAGTAAAAAGATGATTAAATGATACACAGACAGACAATCACAACATAGGACAAACATGTAAGCACATATAATAAAGCACATGCCATGAATGATCAGCCGCATATTAATAGTGACAAAGACAAAAGGACAAACATGACAAACAAAACAATATTAATCATGTGTTACAAAACAGACTTGCAAATGCAACAAGAGCACATGTTATTAGTTCCCGCGTGTTCATGTGTGGTGCAAACTTAATCTAGGTTGAGTTAATCTAACAAATCATGCAACAGCTCATTAATTGATTAGTTCATGTTATAGGGAAATGAATCCACGAGTCAGAATAAAATTATTTCTGAAGCTCGCTTAATCAGCTGGATCACAGTTGCTGGTTTCCAGGCCAATCTGGCACATGGAGGGAGTGAGAAATATGTGGGAGGATTATTTAACTACGAGAGATAAGTAACTTTTTCTTTGGGGTCAGCAGTTCACATATGATAAGAAGCTTACTGGTACACCCGGTGGCGGCCTGCAGAGGCAGCGACGTCACAATTATTTCCTCTGTTAAATTATGTTCTGAAATTTGACAAAATTTCAATCCTAGCTTGAAGTCCTGGTTTAGTTAATGTTGACCGCCTATGTTTTGTCACAGTAACTGGGTTTGGCATCTCAAAAACGTGCTTGGCGTCCTCTGTGGCATATATGAATCATTTTGTGAGGCATAATTCATTAATTTTTTGGTTGGAAATGTTTATGAATCAGCTCAAAAGCCTTAATTTATAAACGTATGTAGGCGTCATGTATGCATCCAATGCCTGTCAAGCCTGCTAATAAAGTACATATTGCCATATCTTAAAGACTACTGCCCAATTATCTAATATTTTGATCTGACATATTCTCATAGTAATCCTGAATTCCATGGGTAGGCCAGGAGTACTACAAGACTAAGACAACCCACTCACATCAAACATGTTGTGAGTCGGGCCCTAGGGCTTCCTCCATTGACAGCTAAAGAGGGTTTCCACGTGGCTTTAGTGTGCATATAAACTTGATGCAATTCTGATTCTGGGTGTTTAAGAATGAATGAATAAGTGTAGTTGCTGTACTTTTGTTACTAAAAAACACAATAAAATCAAAGTTGGAGAAAAAATGTAATTTCAGTTGCAGATATTTTCTACTAATATTTTTTCTATTATTTATCTGAATTCAATTTTCCAGCCTTCAAATGTCTGAGTATGGGGTAAAAAGTCTCATTGTGGTGACTTGTCAGGACCCGATATAATAACAATAGCATGAATTATTGCGGTAGCCTTTGCATTTTATAAATTATAATGACAATGTATTCTCCTAACTTCTGGATTGTTTGTTCTTTTTTAGGGAAAACATGTTCTGCATGTAGCTACCGGGAAAGAAGGTAAATGGTGTGGCCTAATACCTATTGGGAGTCCCTGTAACAGAGTAACAACAACAGGACTGAAATGGAATCTCAGTAAGTAGTTCGGCTGGTTGAATTGCTTCAACATGTGATAGTTTTTGTTTTTCAGTGCTCAACTAGCCCCAGGACAACTCTCGAGACATAAGTAGTGCTTTAGAAATGTCATAGCATAACATAATAGTTCTATATATGTATTTAGTTTGTGTAGAGTAACGTGCCGTGAAATAACTTCAGAGCAGTAGAGACAGTACTGAGTAGAGATATCATACTTCCAAGTCCAGACAAGTGCAATAGCTTTGAGAAATCAAGTTTGTAGAGTTGCATTTTCAAGTGTTTCTTTAAGGTCGCAGAGTGAGATCTTAAGGTTGACTCTGAAACAGTAGCACCGGTCCACACATCTTGATCCGGGCATTTTGGGCCAGAAGTACGAAGCATTTTTGGAGGTTGCAAATGGCCGGATTCATAAATCCAACCAGCGATTCTACAGGATCGCTGGTTGGGTTTGCAAATTGGTATTTGGAATGGGCATCTTAAGGCGTCCCTTATAAATACCGATTCTCAGTAGTATACATAATATTTTGACACTGAATTACATTACTTTTTGATGACTACTGAAAGGTACGGAAAGGTAGTGGTAAGCATTCTCCAGGAGGAAGGGGCCCCCAAGGAGCAAACTGAGAAAAACTTTGCAATCAGCCGAACGCCATTGATCCAGCAAGCTACCTTTGATGATCTGGGAATTCGCTTTGATCCAAAAGTGCCATGGCCATGACAAAAAGAAAAAAATTACACCATTGTGGTACAGATTGCAAATGCTTTTCTGTGGTGCAAGAAGAACACAGGAGCCACCATACAAAAGCTGTTCTCGAAATACAAAGATGGCTGCATCTGCTCTTTATGGGGAGGAATTGTAAGGCTTTCCTCAGGCCACCAACCTTCCAAAAGAGTGAATGTAGCTTATTAAGGTTTCTCGTACTCCTTGGCTATCCTGGCAGCCAAATGGCACAGCTGAGACTTGAACTGTGCATACGTAACATCGATTCACATATACGTCAAAATCCTGTACTCTTTTTGCTAAGATTGGTGAAGAACCTGACTGAGACCTGTATATATTAAAAAATAAGTGTGGCAAAGAAGTTTAATCGCTGCAACGTGGAGAGCTCTCTTTGGAAGCCATTGTCTACATAGAGTTTTGGTCTATTCCTACCTCAGTATCTAAAACCATTATTAAAGTAATCAAGGCAAACTATTGGAATACTGAATTTGCTTTAGTTAAATATTCAGCAAGGGATGGAAGCTTAATATCCCTGTGCTGGATCCTGGATCCGTGTAAGCCATTGAGCTCCCATTTAGATTTAGCCCCCCCTAGAGCAAAGAGAGGATTTTATGTTATGTTCAGAATTGGAACTGCCCCTCTGAATATACACTGAGATTCGGGGTAGAAACAAGCATAACACAAAAATTACACTTGCACTTTAGGTAGACGTGAATCCTCAGTACTGGTCCTTTAAGTAAACAGCTTGTTCGTCCTCTGATTTGTGCAAAAGCGGATCTGCCTTGTATGTTTCTTAACCATAGCTAGTTATATTGCAACAGCTTGTAGGGCTGGGAGAATTGACTCTTTGTAACTGTTGTGGTTTTACATTTCATCCTTGGATACTCTACGTTGAAGAGTGATAAGTATGTATTCTAGACTCACATAGCCGCATCAATGGTTGTTATCCTTTTTTTCGGGGGGGGTGGGGGCACATTTTATTTACTTTGTAAAGGTCCAAGTGTTCAAGTGACATGGGCATACAATTTTGGTAGACATAAATTCAATAGAATAACAAACCCCCATCTTTTCTTGAACAACCCAGAGTAAACACAAGAAACATTATACCATAACCCTGGTATTAACCTATAACATACAGTGCCTCTGCTTATTTCACATTTACAATTGTAATCTGCATCAAAGTTATTGTATCCTATTAGATGAACAGTTATTGCTGTCTTCACACTCTTCTTGTTGCCTCGCCTTCAGACTGGCCATCTGTGACCTCATATATTTTCATGGGGATGCCCCTGAAGGCAGCTACCAGGTCCAATTCTTGGTATGTTTTTTGGGGCAGGCTCGTGCTACAAAAACTCGGAATTCAAGGTCCATTGCATAGTCCATGCCTGTTTTCCAAAGCAATACCCAGGGAGAACTTTCTGCTTTTCAATGTTGAGCAATGTCTCGTTTTGCCAGAGTAAGACGTAAGAAAAGAATGTCTTTTGTACCGGTTTCCACCAATACCATCTGTGCAGTGTAACATTGTGAATTTTGGGGATCTCAGAAGTTCCCCTGCTAATACCTCCTCAAGACTTGCCAGTCCAGACCGTATGTCTAAAGGTGTCCTGCTCTGAATGACACCAGAGGCAATGAGGTGAAGCAATCAATCCTGCTTTCCAGTCTCTGTCCAGTGAAATACACCCTATGCAAGTACTTGAACTGAATATATTGTAATCTAGATGAGATTGCCACCTCACGTGGGGATTGTAGAGCCTCCGTCCAGTCATCGTCGTCTATCGGGCCCACTTCAGCGTCCCAAGTGACCCTCAGGGAGTCGATGTTCGTGGAGCTATTGATCACTAGCGTTTGGCAGATTTTGGACACTTTGTGTTCCCCATGATCTCCCATAAGCAGTTTCCCTTCTAATGGGCTGAATTCTGGTCATTAATGTAGGGGTGAAGAGCATGCCGCAGCTGTAGGTATTTGTAAAATTGAGAATGGGGCATAAAAAAGTCTCTGCGTAAGTCTTCAAATGATTTCAGAACTGTCCCCTTTATAATGTCCCCAAGGTTGAAATGTCTATACAGTTCCAACTAATTAATCCCGGAAGCCCCGCTACTTGTGGAAGGAGACTATTTTGCCACAGCGGGGTTTCTCATGTGAGGTGGCCCCACCAGCCCATTCGATGTCGAGTTTGTCTCCATGTCATAACTATTACTTTTGTCACCAGGGGGTCACCACCTCCGAATGACACGAGAGGCAATGAGATGAAGCAATCAATCCTGCTTTCCAGAGTCTCTTTTCAGTGAAATATGCCCTATGCAAATACTTCAACTGAAATATTGTAACCTAGTTGAGATTGCCGCCTCACATGGGGATTGTAGAGTCATCGTCGTCTATCGGGTCCACGTCAGCTTCCCAAGTAGCCCTCAGGGAGTCGATGTTCGTGGGGCTATTGGTCACTAGCATATGATAAATTTTGGACACTTTGTGTTCCCCAAGATCTCCCATAAGGAGTTTACCTTCTAATAGACTTAAATCTAGAACATCTGTCAGGTCTTTAATTTAAGGGTGAAGAGCATACCGCAGCTGTAGGTATTTCTAAAATTGAGAATGGGGCATAAAAAAGTATCGGCGTAAGCCTTCAAATGATTTCAGAACTGTCCCCTTTATAATGTCCCCCAGGGTTGAAATGTCTATACCGTCCCAACCAAGGAATCCCGGAAGGTTCACTACTTGTGAAAGGAGACTATTTTACCACAGCAGAGTTTCTCGTGTGAGGCGGCCCCACCAGCCCATTCGATGTAGAGTTTGTCTACCTGTCATAACTATTACTTTTATCACCAGGGGGAGGTCCTTGGGGGTCTGTCCTGCTATAGATGAGGGAGTGTTTAGAGGGGTCTCCCATTAGCCATTGTTCAACTTTAAAAGCTGGGTCTTCTCTGGACCCATACCACCACACATTTATTATCTGAAGGTGTGCTGCAGCGTCATATGATTTATGTCTGCTTCGGCAATGCGAGTGCAATATGTGGATTGCATACAGGTGTGTAAGGCAACCATGGTGGTGCTACCCCCCATAGGAAATGTACTATGATTGCATTTATTTGACAGGACAACAATACTGGGATTGAATATGGGTATGATTGGATATGACGCAACAACGAAAAACTTTACAAAGATGGCTTTTACCACGAATGTATGATAATGACACAGCTTTTATCATGCCAGTTTATACAGTGAATTTCTTTATCACACTGTTACGTACTGAATCATTTAAAGCACTGTAACAACGAACTGCATTATAAAACATACCTTTTTATTGATATTCGTTTTATTGATGTTGCGTGGGTGAATGAACGGGACGAAAACTAAGCTGAAGTAAAGAGGGCTTTATTGAGTGTCTCCCCCTTGAAGCCAGTCTTTCTAATGGATACAGGTGTGTAGTGGTCTGGTGGGCCGATGTCCGTTCTCTCCCAGTCTCGCGCCAGACCTTCTCCCTCCTTGTCTGCCGGTCGGGCTCCCGTGGGCTCCATGATAAGGCAGCGGGAAACACAAAGCAAAGAAACTGATGTGAGGGGTCGGTTTGGCTTTAGCCCAAAAAGGGGTGGAGAATGATGGGACACCGCAGCAACCGTGACACACTTCTAAGGCATAAGAAGACGTGAATGTGCTCAGAATAGGGTGAAGACAGGAGGAAAATGGGGAGGGGGGCGGCTTCGGCTTCTACTCGGTTAGCCTGTCCCTCCTCCCAATCCATCCAGTGAAGCTCTTGCGTACCTGTGAAAGCCACTCTCATTTGGAAGCGTGGCTGGGCGAGTAACGGGATTGTTGGTCTCCTGGCTCTCCCTGGCCTCCTGATGACACGCCCGCACGGCCCGCTTCCTCCTCTGATGCTCCTCTTCCTCCGTAGAACACAACTCTCTCTCCTCACTCCCCTAGTCCTCCTCACCTATGTAGCGACACACATCCTTCTAGGAGTCTCCCTTACTTATTGCGCCGAAAGTCGTGACGCCGGTCGAGGGCAGGGTCTCGTGGTTCAGAAATCCCCAATCAGAGAGACCTTCATCCTGATAGTCGACAAGGCCAGAGGGGATGCTGGGATTTGTAGTCCATTCCTCCTGTCGGCGAAAAACAAGAGGGATGCAGCGGCCCACCAGTTAACAATGTCCATGCATTTCCCATTTGACGGCCCCAGCCTGTCACAATTGCCTAATGCAAATTAGTGTTTTTATTATAGTCAAGCCTAAAGAAATTGACCTGTAAGTCCTTATAATTTGGGTTCATTTGATTGGTGTTTTTTGGAATTCGAGCTAGTTGATTGACCATGTTTATCAACCGATGAGCTAATTTCTAAGTTTGGCCTCTTTCTCTGCTCCATTTTTCGTCCCACTTTCTGTACATGCAGTGGGGACGGAGACGCTCGCCGCAACTTTGATGCTTATTAACTTTTAAAATCCGGTCCATTTTCTCGGTTCGTGAGTATTATTTTCATATGTTTTTCATTAATTTCTGTTGTGTGCCTTCCCCTGCTCTCAGCCCTAAGATCCTCACCATTGCATTCCCCACCCCTCCACACCCCCAAGCAGCATTGTTTTTCAGTGTAGGTGAGAGGTTCCCATGAACACCATGTAATCTATAACCAAAGCCTTTTATGTTAAAATCTGAATTCAAACTAAAACAATTAATTTGTCATGTACACTGCTAACGCCAGTGCAGCATTAGTTGCATTTTTGTTGTAATGGCATGGGTTCATAGTAACGGCATGCATAGTAATGACTCTGTTGTGGTGCCGTTTTAGTTGTTAAGGCATCTCGTTATAATGCCTTTGTTAAAAAGGATGGTTCCTGTTGATGTAATAGGCGTGGTAGGGAGCCATCTTGAAAATGGCTGATTTGCCGTAGAGGGATAGAGGGAGGGTCGACCAGCTTTTCATCTCTTTCTTTACTTTCTCCGTTGTTACCTCTATGTTATGATGCCCGGACGGGGCTTGATTATTTGATATGTGTATGCCAAGATAGGTGAAGCCGTGTGTCACCACTGTAAGGCCCTCTACACATCGGCTGCTTTCTATGGATCCTCTCATTGGCCAAAACAATGATTTAGAGGCGTTCATATAGAGACCAGACGTCTCACCGAATATGTTCATCACTTGGAGTATTCTGGGGCCCGATCTATGGGGATCTGTTAGGAAAAACAGGATGTCATCAGCATATAATGCAATGCGATCGGAAATTTCGGGAGTCCACTCGAAGCCTTGTATGAGTGCATCTTTTCTAACCCATACTGCTAGGGCTATATGGCAAGAGCAAATAGGGGGGATAAAAGGCACCACTGTCGAGTGCCACGTTGTATTGAAAATTGTGACGACGAGGCCCCTACCACACGATGGGAGCGGTGAGATCCGTATAGAACAGGCTCACCAATGCAATATATTGGGGGCGCATATTAAGATGTTGTAATAATGTGAGCATATATGACCAGCTGACATAGTCAAAAGCTTTGTCCATGTCAACAAGGAAAAGTCATGATGGTCTCTCCAGTCTGTCCACCGCTACGATCGCGTTATGTACACGATGTATATTGTGTCGGGTAGCTCTATGCGGCATGAAACTCGCCTGATCCAGATGGATTAAGCCTAAGAGGTATGGTTTTAACCTATTTGCTAATACTTTAGCGAGAATTTTGGCTTCAATATTCAGAACTGATATTGGGCAATAAGATGAACATAATTCTGGTGGCCACCCTCGTTTTAGGAAGGCCACAATTTCTGCATGCCTCCAGTCTGAGAGCAAGCTTTTATTCTCAAGGGCTTCATTAAGGATTGCAAGGTATCGAGGACCCAGTACTGTTGCGTGCATTTTGATAAATTCAATAGGGAATCCATTCTGTCCAGAGGATTTACCCGAAGCCATGTCTGCTGTGGCTATGGTAAAATCCTCCTGCTTGATGGGCAAATCTAACGCATCTCGTGCTGCTGTGGACAACGCCCTGGGCGGGATGTCTCTGAAGAAGTCCTCTATTTGGGATTCAGTTAAGACTTCATATTTAGTGTATAGAGTTCGATAATACTCAGCAAAAACCTGCGCTGTGTATGTAGGGTCAGTGACCATGTCTCCTGTGTGTGAAGTAATGGTGGGTATTTGGACTACTTTTAGGGCGATTTGGCATAATCTATGCAGGAATTTCCCGGACTTATCCCCCCATTGGTATATCATACTTTACGTGGCTTGCCATATACGTTTAGCTTCATCTAATTGGATGCTTTAGTATTTTCGTTGTAATGCTGTTGACGGGCACGGTCACCTGTTCGTTCTAGCGCCTGTGACTCAGTTTGTATGATCTGGGCTTCAAGCATTATTATTAATGGCTGCTGTTTTTCCCGTTTGGCAGCGGTATTATGACAGATATTGAAGCCTCGAATGGTAGGCTTCATGGCCTCCCATAAAATAGTGGCAGATCCTGCTGTTGGCTAGTTTAATAGGAAGTATTCTGTCAGGGATTTATATAGGTTATTTTTATAGCTCGGATTATGTAACTGCCAGGGTGATAGGCGCCAATGTATCAGGGATCCTCGGGGCCTAAAATCAAGTTGTAGTTGGACAGGGGAATGGTCTTATAAACCTCTGGTGAGGATGTCTGCTCCTGTCAGCCGATGTGTGTGTGTTCTCTAGTGATAAAAATATCTATTCTGAAAAACGACCCATGCACAGTCTCTGCCTTTCATTTCTACATCCTTTTTCTGATATTTATTTTACAGGCACAACTTGTTTTTCCCTTTCCCCTACTTTCAAATCCCCATGACTATCCAAACCACATATTGAACAATCCTATTACATCTGTTGTGTACCCATTTTGTGTACTGCACCATATTTTTTGTTCTTTTCTGCAAGTAATGAATGAAACCTTTTAAATTTTAAATACCTAATGTTTGATTGAATGTGCTGTACAGTGCTGTTACATCTGTATGGGCTAAGTCCTCACATTATAAAACCAGTGCAAATAGATATATATAAAATACCCTGCACCTGTTGTGGTTGTCTCCGCCTGTTCTTTTTTCTGTTTGCTTCTTTTACATTTTGACCTTCAGTGGACCTGCTTCACAAAGGTAAGCTTACACTTTTGTGCATGTTTACAACTTTTCAGTATTCACAAGCTACGTTTGGGCTCTACAACTCTACCCTTCCTACACTTTTGTGTGCGTACATCTCTGCCCAGATTGTGGAGTCTCTGCAAGCAGAGAACTCCGAACACATAAGTATACGGAATGCAGAGTTGTAAAACTAGTTGGTTTGTGAATACTGAAAAGTAGTAAACATACACAAAAGTGTATGTTTACCTATGTAATGTAAAAGTGTATTTATATAGCAGCGACTATCACTCCAAGGAGCATCTTGGCACCTATGTGAATCGGACCCTTAGCTTTCAGTATCTGGGCAATGTTTTAAAAGTTCTTGTATTTCCTGGACCATTCTTTCATCAGATGATTGATTGCACATCTCATTTGGGGAAAGAGGTTACTACAGTCTTTTTAAAGCACGGCTGGTAGATGTACAGGGTGGGGAAGTCTACCCACCATCGCTAACCACCACATTTCCTCTGATGCTCAGTTGCAGCTCAGTGTATCATTACGACCTGAACTCCAGTGTTTGTGTGACCATCTTGGATGAAGTTGGATTACAACTATCTATCTAATGATATCAGTCGAGTTTTTTCTCTTTCTTTCCATTTCTGAGACAAGTTCAGTCTGAGCTCTGCACGTTTGTAGAATGGCGCTTCCCACATGTTGGTTTCAGAAACACTATCCTTACTTTGTAATCTGCTTTCCAAGTAATCTTTTCATGGACTCAGCTACTCTTTACACTGAAAAACTGAAGTGAATGTTAATGCTATTGGTATTTGTATAGCGCTAAATGTTACCCGGGGGTGTCCTGGCGCTGTGTGATGGCCTACAGAGGACTGAATGGCATGGGAGAAATATCAGGATCAGTTTGAAAACAACCATGTTTTCTGTGCCTTTCTAAAGGCTAAAAGAATGTTCATGCTTCACAGATATAATGGCAGAGCATTCCATGATCTGGCCGCATTCTCTGTGAAGCTTCACCCACCCCAGGTGGCTTTTGTTACCCTAGGGTGAAACATTGCATCTGCTGAAATTATTATTTTTATTTCATCCATTTATTGGCCTCTATAGTGCTTCTACTAATATGTATTCCAGATATAGTTCATGACAATGCATTTGGTGTACCGATGTCTACAATGCATACATAATTAACTCTGAAAGGAACAAGTCAGGAACACCAGAGTAAATTAGATGGTTCTTGAGTGTTGGTAGGAAAAAGACCAAGGTTAGTGCAGAGCAGATAGTGGAGATGATAGGGTGACCTTGATTTAGTTGCATTGAGACAAAAAGAGAAGCAAGAGGGGTGACCATCATAATCTGAGAGGTCGGTGCAGAAAGGTAAAGGGTTTTTTAGATAAAGTTTTTTTCATAAACAGCATCTAAAATAGATTACCTCTTCGTAAGTCTTCCTCGCCACTAGAGTTACGAAGTGAGCTTTAGCTCCACACACCAGATCCCTCCAAAGCAAATTAGCATTCCATGCCTCCCATCCCTCCCTAACATGGCTTACCTCCGTCGCCCATGACCCCGTATAAGGGGAGGATCAACCCACCCCACTTCCTGTTTTTTTTGTTCTGCGCTGCAGACTCTTCCAGAGCGCGTTTCAGGTAAGTTGAGGTGAGGTCCTGCTCTTGCAGGTCCCACGGTCTTGGGGGTGAGGCCCTGCCCTAACGGACTCATTTCTGGGTTCCCGTCCCTTCCCCCACGCCTCATGGCTTTTGCTGGTGGCTGTGGTATCTCCCGAGGCTTTGTTTTGCGGTGGCTGTCCTAATCTTGCGGGCGCTGCTGGCACTAGCGTCTGCCCGGCGCTAGCGGGCGCTGACGATTGGGGCTCAGCATTTAGTTCTGCCCAGCTCCAGCGGGCTCTGCCTGTTTGGGTATCTGCCGTTTTGTGCTCCTCTACACATTGCATACTCGCTTGGTTTTGCCCTATGTTCTCCCAGGCTTAGCTCTGCTGCAGCGGGTGTCGCGAGCATACGGCATTGTTTTTCTGCCGGCCGCTGCTGTGCATGATTCACCTCTTCCCACATACTGCCTCCGCTCCTTCTCTCGGCAGGGTTGTGTGGCGCGGTACGCTCTCCTCCGCATCTCCCAATGTGGCGGTTGGGCAAAGGCAGAACATCCCTCCTCCGGTATGCCTTTGTGTTTTCCGGTTGGTTGAGCCTTCGAGGGGTGGCACCTCCCACGGCTCCTGGGCCCGTTGTCCTTCTGCCCTTTTGCGGTCCTGTCGTTGTGCCTGTTGCTCTCTGGCTATTTTGGGGGTGCTTGTTTGTGGGGTTGTGTGTTTCCAGGGGGACAGATTTGGCATGCCTACTGTTTTCTTGGGCGGATGGCCATGATTCCCGTCCTGGTTCGTGCCACTTACGGTTGAGGGTGCGTGCATGTTTCCGACTGAGGTCAGCATCCTCCTCAGTTCCATCTCTCTTCTGTTTTGTTTTTCCTATCTGTGGCTCCGTGGTATGGTAATTGGGTACGCAGGCAGTGTTTTGGTTACTGACCCTTGATGCTGTGCATTTTATGTGGGGATTTCGTCACTTCTATGGGGCAGGCAGGTTTTCTACGTATTGGCGTTTAATTGTGTGTATAACAGGGCCGTGGCTACGTTTCTATTTGCTGTGTTTGTCCCTGCCTGCTTGTTCCCTTTTCCTGGCTTGTGTCTTCGGCCTTTTCCGCCCTGTAAACTCCTGATCTCGGACCAGTCTGGTGGCTCAGTGGACTACAGCATCCATTACAGGTCCCTGTGTTCAACCTCATGGTTGCAGGTTCAGATCCCAGCCGGTCCACTAAGCCTTTCATCCATCTGAGGTCGATAAAATGAGTACCATTGTGTTGGGTAGCAATATACATCTATTATTCAGCGCCAAGATAACCTCTGGGTGAACGTACGCTTTACATATACGTATGTTATTCTCTCAGAAGTTGGGCTGTGTCGGGCCTGTTTTGTGTCCATTGTGCCTGGATGGGAGACTGCCTGAGGTTTCCAGGTGCTGTTGACCTACTTCGTGTCTGCTTGGGGCGGGCTGCTGTTGGCGCCAGTCCTTCCATTCCCTAGGCTGCGTCTGTGGTCACCCTGTGGGCTTTTGCTTCTGCTCCTGGAGGGCTGGCCATTTCATGGCCGGAGTCTTGAGTTGGGGCTCTGTTGGGGGCCATCTTTTGCCTGTCCTCAACATCCTGTGTGGTCTCTGTCTCGGATCCGGTGATCCTTCCTCCTGCCTTGCCGCCTGATGTCACCTGTTTTCTGTTTTCTGTTTGTTGGGCTCGCCTGCTCGTGACCGGAGAGCTGTTGATCATTGGTTGGTCTGCGGCCTTTTGGTGGTGTCGGCTTTGTTAGGTTGGGCCTTCGGCTCTTGTCTGTGCTACGGTTGTACCAATTGTGTCCTACCTCCTGTCTGGCGGGTTTAGCGAGGTTGACGTGTTCGGCCTTCGCGTGCAGCCGGTTTCTTCGCAACTTTGTGCTTTAGTGCCACAAAAAAAGGTTCTGGGCGCTCCCCCTTGGTTTGTACTCTGCCTCTCTGGCTTTCGTGTTGTGGTTGGCTGCCTTGGTCGGGTTCCTCCGCGGGGAGTGGTTACAGGTGTTTTTGTGCCTTGTTGACTGACGATGCTCTGCATCGCCTTTCTCTAAGGGGCTCTTCCCGACCAATGGGTCTAGGTGCTACTGGGCCGTCCTCATGTGGTCCCGTCTCGTCCTCATGTGGTCCCGTCTAGGTCCCGTGGTTGGGGGCACTGCTGTTGCTTTCTGCAGCTGCCTGTTGCTCCCCTGGCCTCGTCTTCATTGGTTCCCATCGGTGTGCCTTCTCTTGTCCCGGTGGTCTCCTTGTCCCTCTGTTTTCATTCTGCCAGTGGTTGTGTCGCCGCTGATGTGGTCCAATCTGGGTTAAGGGTTGGTGGTGTCGATTTCTACCCCTTCTTCTGGGTCGCGGGTCTGGCCTGCAGCTTTTGTCCCACCCTGTCTGCGGGTATGGCCTGCGGTCTTCCTTTTCTGGTGTCCCCTTTCTGGGTGGTTGCGGCCTTTGCCGGCCTGTGGGGCGTACTTGAGTTCCCAGTCTGGGCGGGGTCAGTTGGTCCCCCTGCTGGCGGGTTTCTCATGCCACCTTTATTAGCCGTTCCTTTGGTTTGCCTGGGGTTGGCCCCGGCCCTGCGGGGTTTTCTTGTGTCTGGGCCGGACGGTTTTCACCTGCCTCGTTCTCCAGGGGTGGTGCTGGGTTTGCTCCCCTTGGCTGTTTGGCACGGTTGTTCTGTCCTTGGCTGTGGTGACGGGATGTCACTCATTGCGGTTTCTCTCCCGGGGTCGGAGTGCTGCATGGGGTTTCTCTGGTGCAGGATTTCTCCTCCCATGGCTTCCATCTCCCTGTGGGCGGCTGTGTCCCTTTTGTTCCGAGCCCGGTTTGGGTCCCGGCGGTGGCTCTGCTTGCTTACACGGTTCACTGCTCATTTGCCTCGCTTCTGTTCGCTCCACCCTTGTTCGGGGACTCGGTGGCTGATGTCGTTGTCTTCTCATTTGCTGGGCTCCCGGCTTTGCGCTTTTCCTCAGTTCCCTTTGCTCATGCAGGTTCTGGGCTCGCTTGGCCTGGACGGGGCGTTTGTTCAGTTGGTGGTGCTCGCCTGGGTTAGTCTCCCTTGGTATTTCTCTGCTGTGGGAGTTGGTTTTCCGGGGGTGCTAGGCATTTCATGTTCCTCCTTCCCTTTTGCAGGGCCCTCAGCTTCCTGTGGGAATTCTACATCGTCCTCTTCTTCGGCCCTGGCTCATGTGTGATTGTGCCTGCTGGCTCGAGGTTGCTCCCTGGTGGTGGGGTTCCTTTGGGGTTCTTTTCACCCGGCTTTTCTGTTTTATCTCGCCTTTGGTGTGTTTCTGTGGCCCTGTGGTGGGTGTTCACTTTCCTTGCTGGTGGCTTTGCCTTGGACCTGGTCCCTTTTGCTCTTCCTACTCGTTGGGCGACCTTGGAGGCGTTCTGCTCGCGTCTGTTGGCCGGTTTGGATCCTTTGGTGGCAGGGTTGCCTTGGAATTGTTTCCTGCGGCCTCTTGTGGCTGTTTGCCTTGCGCCATCCTGGGTTCTTCCGTTGGTGTTGCGTTCCCTTCTGGGGCATCCGTTTGAGCCGCTGGGGTCCGTGGCCTGCCTCATTCTCGCCATGTTGGTGGTATTTCGGTGGTCATCATTTTTGCAGGTCGGATTGGGGTGCTGGGTTCCTTTCTGCTCTCTCCTCTGTTCCGGCAGTTCCTGACGGACCGTTTTGTGTTGCATCTGCCCTTGGTCCCCTCGGTTGTCCACTTGGCCCAAAGGAATTTGTTTCCTTCTTCCATCCGGTCATTGGATTTGGGGGGGATGCTGCTCTCTCGCTGTTGGTGGTCCGACATGCAGTGTTCCTGTGTTTGGGTTGGATTTCGTCTTTGTGCTGCGGTGGCATCTTGTTTGTCACTTTGGTGGTGTTGCCCTCATTTCCTTCGGTTCCAGAGGCTGGGGCTGTTTCTTCCCTCTCGCTTTTGGGGTGTCCGTCGGGCGGCCATGGTGTCTTTGAACTGGACTGCTTCTTTCTGTTGTTGTGCCAGTTTGTTTGTCTCTTTTGGCACCGTGCGGTCTGGTCGCGAGCCTTCTCTGTCCACTTTTTGGTTGTGGATTGGGCGGGTTCTCTTGCTGGCCTACGGGTCTCCGGGATATTGCTCTGTCGGCCCTGGTTCATGGTCGGTCCGCCCGCAGTCGCTGTGTTTTGGGATTCTTCCACGGGGGGTTTTATCTGGGAGTTGTCTGGCCTCGGCCTGGTCCTCTCTGCTCTTGCTAATAGATCATTACTGGGTGGTTTTGGATGGTCCTTCTGTGGAAGGGATTTTGCTGTAGCGGTTCTCAGGGCTGATTCTTCCAGCTTGTGATTTGCCTCTCTTTTGGGTGGTTTTGTCCATTTGTCTGTGTTGTTTGGTTTTGCCTTGGTTCTTTAGCATCTCCTTCTTCACAATGGTTTCTTGTGGGTTTCCATGAATAACTGATATAACCGTATGTACTAAGATGAAATGGCATTGCAAGTTAACGAAATACACTTTTTGAATTTACTGATCATAATTTGCTGCAAGATTCAAATAACAAAGCAGATTTTTTCTAAGGACGAAAGGCTTCCTATCTTGGATCTCACTGGACGTGCTCCTTGTTGTTTTTGAAGCCCGCTGGGGTATTAGTACAGTGCCCCCTTACCAGTCTACGGGAGACAGGCAGCTAGCTGGTGGCAGCAATGACTAGTGACTGGAACAGGGGGGCTTATTTACAAGCCCCTAGCGCGACCAGTGCGTCACTTTTAATATGGAAAAGACTGGCGGCACAAGGGGCTTGTAAATAAAATAAGCCCCAGTGTTTTTACTGGTATCCTTGGTATCTTCAGGAGAGGAGTCAATTGACATCCACTCTGTAAAATATGCTAGACTCTCCCTTAACTAGTACTTTATGCACTCCAAATGCATTTGTGAATAGGCCTAGTAACGTCTGTCTTGCTAGTCCTCTTTCTGTGCTAAGCTGGTGTTGGCAAACCTTTGCCCAAGGGATACATGAGCTCCTCTCCGTGCTCCTCAGCTGTTGTCTTGAGAAGTGCTGGGGCCGACTCCACTCTTGGTTGCTAGTGCAATCATACATGCACCATCAATTGTTGCCCCATTTACCCTTCAGGGCATACGTTATGGCGGGCCCGGCTAACGAGTGAAAGGCAGCTTGGGCCGAGCAAGAACAGTCCTCGCATTACCTGGCCTAGTCGATTGTCAGGCGCTGCATGCCTCTGTACTGCACAGGCAGGTACTAGGCCAATCTTCACCGTTGGGGAGGGGTCCGGCAGTCACAGCCCGAGCACCTCAGAACCAGGTGCTGAGAGGCCTATGGTCGCGGCGTTTCAAGCCCCCTGTTCACTCTCATAGTGGCCCATCTCCCCGCAGTTTCCGTGCCGCACCGGCACTCAGGTCAGGGCTCTGCAGGGGGCAGGCTCGGGACCGTGGCGACAGCCTCCAGGGCGCTCTGGTTGTTAGGTACTCCACCTGGCAGTCGCCACAGGTACCGTAAGGATCGGAACTCCGAACCCATGGCGCCAAAGACTTAAGCCGGACCCGATTGTCTCCCTCTGGGTCGTCATACAGTGCAGGGGAGGATGAAGGGGGCATATAGTTGGCATCAGCAGCCCCCCCCCCCACCAGGCCTCTGTGTCTGCAGGATGGCAGTGAATGGGAAATCTCGAAGGGGAGCTCCGAGGGAGTGCGGCTTACTCCAATGCCGCTTGGCCATACCCCCTTCTATAGGTCCTTTATTTACCTAAAGGAAAGTAGGAAAGTTAAAATTAGGAACAAGACAAACAGAAGGTCCTAATAGGATTTGGGGGGAAATTTGACCATAAGACCGTGTTTACACAGGAAGGAGCTACAATGCAAAATGTTATGTAGACCTTGTTGGCTATTACGGACAATGTTGTCATATGGAGAAGGTTTCAGACACCCTTAGTTAATTTTAGAAATCCTGAGGTCTCAAATCTTTTATATTGGGCTATGCTTACAAGTTTCAGAGACTGTGGTAAAGATGCTAGGCATTTGGGGGTGTGGGGGGCTGTGTGTGTGGGTGGGCTCTGTGTGTGTGGGGGGCTCTGTGTGTGGGGGCTCTGTGTGTGGGGGGGCTCTGTGTGTGTGGGGGCTCTGTGTGTATGGGGTGGGCTCTGTGTGTATGGGGTGGGCTCAGTGTGTGTGGGTGGGCTCTGTGTGTGGGTGGGCTCTGTGTGGGGGGGACTCTGTGTGTGTGTGGGGGGCTCTGTGTGGGGGGGACTCTGTGTGTGTGTGGGGGGGCTCTGTGTGTGTGTAGGGGGGGCTCTGTGTGGGTGTGGGGGGCTCTGTGTGTGGGGGGGCTCTGTTGGTGTGTGTGGGGGCTCTGTGTGTGTGGGGGGGGTTCTGTGTGTGTGGCTCTCTGTGTGTGGCTCTGTGTGTGTGTGTGTATTTGGGTGCAAATGCAAAAGGTCTCGCATTTGCGAGAGATTAAGCTATTGACATGGTAAATGACAATGCCATTTATTTATCTGGTTTCAAAACCAACACATAAATAAAAATGTTGTCATTTACAATGCCAATAGCTCTAATTTTGGCAAAGGCGAGACCGTTGCATTGTAAATGCTTGTTTAAACGATTATGCTCACACATCTTTTACTTTAGTGTAGGTACGTAAAATACTATTTTAGTAAATCCTACGTTTTATGGTTAGTATATTGGTGAAACCTGCACTTTGTTCAGAGAGAGTATTAATCTTCCTTTACAACCAATTACACTTGGGAGTGCCTGGAATTCCCATGTGTAGATCTAAATCATCTCCGTGCCTTTGTGCGCGTGCAGAACACTTTAGCATTACCCGTCCGCCACCCTGCTCCTTATTGGACAAGCCGGGCATTTGTCATAGAGTGATAGGGTCGACGGAGGTTTCTGGTGCCCATTTTCACTTATCTGAAAAAGAAGCTATAGCCAGGCTTTTGGTCGCCTTACATTAAACACCTGCTAAGTGTAGGTATGAACAGTATTCCGTTTCAGGATAAAAAACGTCTCACTGTCAGTGATCTGCTAAGGGGTCCCTAAAGGACAAACCTACAAAAGCTTTAGTTGACCCTCTTCTTTCACTGGAAGTCCGCATTGTGACCGAGGACAGATGTCACAAGTGCAGAGTCAACTTGTAGTCGCACGTGTTTCCAGCTGGCATCTGCTGTTACCCCCATGAAACAGATTATTAAAAAAGTTTCTTTGTCATTCGGCACAGTACTTTTCTTTGTTTGAATGTTGATCACGCACTTGGTCTCGGATAAAGTATTTTGGAGACGGGCTGAGAGAAAGATGTCTTTGGAGCTTTATTCCTCCTTTGTAAATTTATTGAATGCAACATTTGTTCACCTTTTGTTAGCAGAGACATATGGTTAATGCATGCAAAAATTCCTGCAGTATAGCTTTTCAAAATAGATGCAATAAAATGTGCACTAGCAAATCCTTAAATAGGCGCTGTTCTGGTCTCTAAATTTCATTTTAAGGGACATTTGGGGGAATGTAAATACTGATATATTTGTGAGACTAATCTTTTTCTCATGCTAAATCCTTCCCAATTGGGCTCAAGTTTATGAGCCAAGTTCTTAATAGCTCAGTCTCCATGGCATTTGTTACACATTGGTAGTCTAATACATCTGTAAATCTTACTGACCTATCCTTCAGAGATACATCCCTCTGAGATCAGCTTGGAAAAGTCTCCTTCCATTACGTTTAATGATGCCAGATCGCGTGTACTTACCCAGATATGCTGATTTTGTTTCTCATACAATGGCACATTTTAGCTGTGAAGGAAGCTAGGCATCAAAAACCAACTATGGAAGCTGCTTAAGCCTTAATTTTACCTAACAGTTGATGTCTGCTTTTTCTGTTCTTTGAAGTTGAATGGACCACTCCGCAATATCAAAGAGAAGATTGCGGATGACCTAACAAACCAAGACAGTGGGCACTTATTCTGCAATGGAAACTCGGCCTTTGAATCTTCTTGACTACTTGCTCCTTCTTAAGGTAGTTTAGTAAAGCAGTTGCTATTTTAGATAAAAGGAAACATGATTTAATAACACCATGATTCTACATCCACAGTTTAATTGGAGACCAAATAATTGGAATCACTGATCAGTAAGGCATACAAACCCACAAAAGACATAACATAGCTATATTAACATGGGGCACCCAACTTAATCTGCCGGCCACCGCTAAGACTCTTCGGTTAATTATTTTAGGCTCACAGAGAATGGCATTTCTGCTGAAAAAAACGTACTTTCTATTAAATGTCACTGGGAAAATTATGTAATTATGAATCTGATAAAGTGTGATTCTGATTCACAATTAAGCAATACTACTTAGCACTAAAACAAAGTAGCTGACCATAAGAATATTTGTTTCTGCAAAGAAAAATTAAAAAATGAGTTTGCAACGAGGCACCACTGATTACACGTTGCCGAGGTGGGCCAGGCTTTATCACTATACATGCCCTTTTAATTAAACATGGTGAATCTTGGAGAACTACCCGAGGCTTTAAACCATGGTCTGGCTTTACTGCACAGCTGTCTGCACGACACACTGTTACCAGTTCCTCAAAGTATACCTAGTGTGATCTTTGGCATGACCGCATGCTTTCGGCTATTTGATGCATCATTCTGCCGCAAATGGAATGCTTGCATTGCATTGTATGATGGACTCCAACGTAACCAGAACACTGCAGCGCCCGCGCCTTGCGTGTTCTTCCTAAACATTGTCATGTTTCCAATGTGCTCTGCTGGTTACACTGGTTACCCATGGAACAGAGAATACATTTCAAAGCTCTGTGCATCATCCATAAGATCTTTTCGGGCCTTTGCCCTGGGGTCTTGAGTGTTATGTGCTCCCCTTATGTACCCACCCGCGCCTTGAGCTCAGCAGATCTGCATCTGGCCCGAGTGCCGTGGATACGGAGGGCCAGAGCGGGTGGCTGCTCGTTCAAAGCATTGGCACCTCCCCTTTGGAACTCCCTACCTCTTTCTATCCGCAGCACCCCTGATCACTGGATCTTTAGAAGCAGGGTGAAGATCTGGCTCTTCTACAATCATTAAAATTCCCTATACTTGACAGTTAGCGCTGGGACGCCCTGTTGCTGGGGCAGCCAATGCGCTTTATAAATATTTTAACATAACTGTTCTACATCTGAAAAGTACAGTATCCTTCCTTTATTTGTTACATTTATTTATTTAGCTTCTATATACATTCTATATAGAAAACATGTTTTTCTATTTGTTCCCAGCATTGGCAAATGCAGTAGGGGAGGTTTTAATGTGCTAAGCATTTGTGTATGCAACCAACACATGTAAACAGCAATTGCCTAAAGTCTGTGTTTATAGTAAAAACAGACCTATTGGGTTTGCCAATGCTTGTTATTAAATGACCCATTGTAGAGCATGGAAGATTTAACACTGAAGACTGCTTGTGATCGCCCCGAATACAAAATACAGCATACAGACTGCATATTAAATGCTACACGAACCATTAATATTAGAATTATTTACACAGATAAGCTGTTGCATTACTACAGTACCTGTTTATAACATTTGCCGGACTTTTATGATGATCGTCACTAGCGATCAACTAATACAGTGAGCTGTAATCTGCTTTCCTGTTGCTTTACAGGTAAGTGTGATATAATATGTATTTATTTTTGTGGTTTTATAAAGTTCAAACCTTGTCCAATTGCCTTTGAGTACTCTACAGTTTAGCCAAAGTTTCATGTGCCCTGAATTTACTTACAGATCTACAATAGAAATAGCAGGAAGGATATAGAAGTGATGGAAGAGATAAGGGAGTAGTTACTTGAATGAGTAAGGTTTAGAACAGTTATATACGAGTAAGAAGCGGAATAAAGCTAAATCAAACATTGATGTGGGACTAGCATCAACCAGTGCATGAAGGCCACATTGTAAGAGTAGTGTAAAGGGACATTAATTATCGAAAGCAGAGAAATAGCCAGAGGCCGAAGCCCATAGCCAGAATGAATTAGGAATCAAGGCATGGCGCAGGGGTGGCCTTAGGCATGTGCAAGCTGTGCACCTGCACAAAGCCGCCAAACCCCAGGGGCCGCCACACCAATATATATCCTTAATATAATAATCCACTGAGGATGGAAACATATTTGCATGGCGGCCCCTGGCTTGGATTTGGCGGGCTCCGGCTCTGTTCCACTTCCAAACACCCTGACCCCCTCTCTTCACTGGCCTCCGCGTCTGCGTTCCTCCCGGGCCGCCTACCTACGCTCCCTGCCCAGGGACACCGTGAGCCTAGAGCCTAGAGCCGCCCCTGCATGGCGAGAGAGAAACGTCCTGGCTGTGCAAAATGGGAGAAGCATGGGCAACACGAGGAGCGAAGATAAAAGAGTACACCAGGAAAAAATCACAGGAAGACAGTGATCGGAAAGAAATTCAGATGGATCCCGTTTGGAAATGTCTGGTTCCAAGGGAGCATTTTGAGTTCCTTTTAAACGTTCCAAAATACAAGGCTATTTGTTGAGGTAAACAGTTTTGTGGAACTGTTGATGACATATAATTGCTCAAGAGCTCATGACCCAGACTAAAACGAGCTGAAATTCGATGCCGTGTCTGACTATTTAGACGGTTTCAGTTTATGGAGTAGCCATTTTGGAGGAGTCTTGCAGTGAGCAAAAATATCTCATATTTTGTGTTACGCTGTAAAAGAAAGCGTGTGGGGGGGGCATTTTGTAATGGCTACTACGTGAGCCCTTTTTGTAAAGTACTCATTATTGTATTATTGTTTTTTGTGAATTCATAGTTACTATAACATAATCCACAAGGATGTATTTATGGGTAAACAGATCACTGTTGTGGAATGCACTCGGTTTAAGGGAACTTGGTGTGCACACATTTATTAGAACACAATCCCACTGGGCTACTTTTTGCTTGTTGTGCAAAAACATCACTAATGTATAATCTGCTGGAAATACTATAGGAACACTGATTCGATTATTTTTCATTTACCATCTTCCCGAAATCTCCCTGGGCCTCTTTACTAACACTTTAGCACACAAACACAGCAACAAACAACTGAAAAATGACAGGCTTAGATGTCCCCCATGTGGGAACACAAGCAGCCTCATACTGGTTTCGACCTTAGGTCATGTTGTTGGGTTACGGCTTGAGTCCTGTGGCACAGTGAGCATGGCCCACAGTAATTACCAGTGGCTGAGATAAATTCAAGCTTTCTCAGTTAGACGCCCTAGAACTGACGAATATATGCAAATGTAGGTCCCATGGCCACAGGTACTATACATAGATCGAAAGCGGCACCCTATTGACGAGACCCAAATAGAGCAAAACCTGTCTGTGGTTGCTTTTGTTGCAGTTCAGAATGGGCTGGCCTAGCAGTTCAGGCTGGACTGTTCATATTAAAGCAGGATCCTTGCTGATTTCCATTCAGGAAGCTCCTGACTGAGGTGGCATAGTGGGCAAAAAGTGATGGAGTGGATTGCGGCCCAGAGTAATTATCAGTGGATGAGATTAATTCAAGCATTACACACAAGGTTTTTGTTTTTCTACTGCTCTCTCAGGGAACAAGGTAGAGGCTGGCGTTAGACAGATCAACCAGGTTATAGAAGCATCTGTCTAACTTTACTCTTTAGACCGTAGTCCTTCGTTTGTCGGAGATTTATAATCCTCTGCTACATTGCCACACATTTCCCTTGTTCACACCTTTATCTCTGTTATCCCTTGTTCACACCTTTATCTCTGTTATTCTGGTAACAGAAGATCCCAGAGTTTGTAAAATCAGCTCCAGTGACAGATGTTAACCCCTCCAGTGCCAGACATAGTCACCACAGTTGCCAGTGGGTTTGGCTCAAATTCCAAACAAGATAGTCTCTAGAAGAGGGTCATCACATTTTCAACACTTTTTCATCTGAATTATCAGGTAGGATGACCTGGTAAAATTGGGCAACACTCTAAATGTGGTACATGTCTGTTGCTAAAAGGGGGGTGATTCCAAATGTTTCACATATGACATTTCAACTGGGTGCCTGAGCAGAAAAGAATCTGACACACTTATTGGCTGGCCCATTACCATATAGAAAATATTCTGGGAAATAGCAAAGATGACGAATCCCAGTTTCACAGGAGATTACAATGTCCTTTCAGGAATTCTGAAACAAGTTTCTGATAGATATGTCTGACAGAGAATTCCTCACTGTGTGAATACCCCCAGACACATTCAGGATCCTGAGATTTTTTTCTTCACCATTACCCTTGCTTGCCAGTAGGTGGCATATTGATTCAAGCTCCAGACTGGCTCGGGCAGTGATAGTTCCATAAAACATTTTGGAAGGACTGATTCATCTTCCATTAGCTCATTCCCTTACATTCAGTGTTTTGAATGCTTATATCAAGTTCAAAAAATTTAATTATTGTTTTCGAACACCTACAGACGACCTGTGTTGTTATCTTTTCTCCCCACAGAGGTACGCATTCTAAGGCCTTTTTTATGCGATTTAAGGTTGCCCCTCCCCCACATCCTGAGGAAGACTCTCTGAGATGGTTTCAAACTGCCACTAATCTCTGGGTCGAAATGTCGACAATATCCATTGCCTGCACCAAAACAATAATCCCCCTTGAACTTCTAAAAAATTTCTAGAACGCCTCCTGGATGAGGATTCTTTCATTTTGTTTGCTGTAGCACTGCGTCGCATGTTTTATCGTATTTTATGTGTACAGTCACTTTATCCCTCACATGTTCACTCCACACGAGCACCTTTGTCACTTTGTTCCCATTTTTTGGAGCAACCTTTAATCCATTGTGCATAAATATATTCACGTACCTCTGGTACAATATACAGAAATACGTGCATTGTTGTGAATAATGGATTTTCCATGGTTGTGTTTTCTTTCTTCTAGTGTGTTGTTGATCAGTTCTTTGTTTGGCCTTGGATTTGTGTTGCTTATTTATTCAGTAATTACCAACAGGATTTTGTTACTTATACTAGTAAGTCTCATTGTGCAGATGTATTTCGGGTCCGTTCCACTCCAGAAGTGACTTTGGAGCCACAGTATAACCACCATCTCCACATGTTGACGTGACTTGCTTTCTTTTTGTTCCTTCTGAGGAGGATCTGGAGCTCGCTCCCTCCATTTCTGCAACTTGACAGAAATTATTTCCCAAAATTTTCCAGTGTGCAGGGGGACTTCCCCAAAATCGACAGGGTCAAACCCTACAAGGATTGCCTCATGAGGTCTGTCTCTGGTGTCTCAACTCCTATTTGAAACAAGCATTGGAAATGCAATAGGGCTCGCATTAGGAAAGTTTGAGCTATTGGTCTTATAAATGATTTTTTTTATGTGTTATTTTTTAAAATAGCTAAATTAATAGCTTTGTCATTTACAATGCCAATAGTTATAACTTTCGCAAATGTGACACCTATAGCATTTGTAATGCAACATGTTTTGTATTTACGTAACTTAGATGTATTGATATTACAAATAAGGAAAAAAAGAAAGAAAAATGGACCAACAAAAGAGGAAACGGGTATGAAGAGAAAATGCAAAACAGGAAAAGGACAGAAGAATGAAAACAAAACTTTTAAAAAAGCTTGAAACAAAGGGCAAGAAAATAAGAGACAAGAGTATGATGAAATTGAGAGCTAGAGAGGTCGGGGTGAGCACAAAACGTAGGTAGGAATGATTAACCGTCAGCACCAACAGTGGACATGCGATTGTGAAAATTGTGCTCTGAAAACAGGACGGACACAGCCGTTGGCCACAGTGCAGAAACGCAGTTAAAGCTTAACGTGAGAGAAGTACAGACACACTTTGCACCGGTGAAACTAGACACGAGATTGGGAGTGGGGCGGGGCCAGGCGGTGCTGCTCTGCACATCATGGAAAACAACAGTTTATCATGGCGGGGGAGGAAGAGGCAGACTGCGGGAAGAGGGCAGGGAGGGAGACGACTGTTCGTAAAAGATGGAGACAGAAAGAGGAGACCGTGAGAAGAAAAGGCGGTCAGAGACAGGAGAATGATGTGAGCGCGGGGACTGGTGATAGATATCAGGGTGACAGGAGGGAGAGGGCGCGAGGGAAGGGACTGCGGGTCACGAGAGCTTTCTGTGCCGGGGAGGAAGAGGAGATAAAGGAAGAGGGAGGAGATAAGACAGAGAGCAGCAGGGGGAGGGAATGGGATGGAGAGATGTGGGAGGAAAGAAAAAGAAGGAAAGCTGGTGGAGGGAGGGGTAGAGAGGGAAGTAAAGAAATGTGGCTGGTGAGAGGGGGAGGGGAAAAGAGATAAGAAGAAGGAGCTAAAGTGTGTATTAAAGTAGAGACAGAGTCCGAATACTGTAGAAAACAAGCATCCGAGAGCATAAAAGGAGACACGGCCTGGCGGCCGTGAAACTGAAAGTACGACCGTCCGTGAATAATTAGGGGATGAGAAATGCGCTGGGAGGAGAAATGCAGAGCGCGCGCTGAGAAGCTTGTGGGAGGGAGGCTGGGCTGCCTTTGATGTGGTAATGCGAGGAAGGCAGGCAGGCGGCTGGTGGCATTGTGCACGCGCTTTTTAGGGCTTGCGCTTGCGCAATGACCTAAAAAGCGCACATGCACTGCATGGAATCGCCAGTGGTTAAACTCTGGATAAGCCACTATAGAGCTTCGCCAGCTATGCGCAAGCGCATCAGCAGGCGAGCCCTAAAATATGGTAAATTCTCTTGGGATCAAGGACTTAATGAGACTGTTTTTTTATTGTTGCTCAAGGCTTCTCCTCACTCCCTGGTGCCCCACACAACATTAAAAAATAAAATGATTGGTGGTTACTCTGCCCCTTCTAAGGACAATACCAAGATGCACATAAAAAAGAATAAAGCACCCTTGCAGCGCATTATGGGACACTCCTTCAATAAATAGTGACTAATAAATGAGTGGTTCCTGCATCTTAATTATTATTCACTTTTTTATTTTGAAAAATATATTTTTGTGGTTATCCTGGTGCCCACATGGGACACCCACATTTAAAATTTTGTTTAGGCTCCATGGGGGGAGCCAGGTGGCTCTCCAGCCAGCATCCATAGTGAGTACCGATGGGAGTCAATATTTTTTTTCCATAAGTGGGTGTCCATGTGGGAACCCACAGCTCAAATTTTTGTGGGGTCGCAGGGAGAACCGAAGAGCCCTCTCTGTCCCAGCTGGCTCTCCTGGCAGGAGCAGGAGCTGGCCTTTTCAAAAGTTTTCTGGTGGGTGTCCACCTGGGACGCCCACACTGCTGGCTCCGTTTACGACCACGGGGGAGTCCTATGGCCTACGTGGCCCCTGCTAGCTCCGCAACCAGCCTTGCACTGGATGCAACATTTTTCTACTGATCCTGCCAAGCCACAACAAAGTTCTGATCCTTGCCCAGGAAAGTGCTGGAATGGTATGGCAGCATTCTCGCAGTCAGGTAGCCACTGTGTCACGGGGGTGGGTTCTTGGGATTCAGCCCTGGGATTATGGTGCCTCAGGAGGCTTAGGGTTGAGTGAAGAATGCCCTCCTTTACATATATGTGTTGGCCCCAAGGGCCCCTGGGGCCTGAGAAGGCTTGGGGAGGGGCCGCTTACCCTCTCCCCTTTAATTAAACATACAACCTTTATGATGGGGTCACAGGGGCCTTACGAGGCTTAGGGAGTAGTGCCCCGCGCCCACTCCCCTTTGTATTACATGACGGTCCCTAGGGTATGGGGTCCTTGGGGCTGAAATCAGTGGGGCCCCACACACATGTTCCTCCTCAAATATATATATATTGACCCTCGGGCACTGGCTCATCCTGGGGGCCATATTAATTTAAATAATCAATGGCAGCTGCAGTTTTGGAGGGTTTTTTTTTGCTTCAATCCTGCTGGAGCATTGCCGGATAGCGGCAAGAAAAATCAATTTATAATAATGTTGGCCTGAGGTGGGGGGGGGTGCTCTGGCAGCCCCCACAAGGGCTAGGGTGATCCACTTTGCTCTCTTATATATTTTTTTTACATTTTCAGGACAGTGGACTAAGTCCCCAAGTCCAGTAACAGCCGCCGCATGTTCATGATCATGTTGCAGCTAGCTAATCAGACTGCTCGCTCCTGCTGGACCCTCACTTCCGCTGGAGCGAGATAGTCCAAGGGCAAAAGAAGCCCTTCTTCCAATCAGACCACTCTATTTTTTTTAGTTGTGCTTGCTGGACTTTTTCAACAATTAATTGCATAGAACGCAATAATCGCTTCAAATATTTTCATTCCCCAGGAACCGAAGATCTCTCCCTGCTATGTCCAGATGGCTTTAGGACTTAGATCTGGTCGATTTTGTATCTGGCACTCCTTATTTTTTATATATCTATATGTATGCTAGGGGAAGTGTTGGGAAGGTGGGTGCAACATTCAGTACACACAATAGCACGACCACCCCACATCTCCTTGTGCAGCTAAAAGATAATCTAAAGTCATTTCTTTTGTGTCTTTGTAATGGTATCTATTTGCTCTATCGCCAATTCTGAAGCTTTTGCTGTAGATCTCTGCATTTCCTCTTATTTCAACTAAAGGGGCAGTTATTATGTACTTCAGAATTTAGGCAAAAAGAAATCTAGTACTAATTGAAACAGTCTATCTACCCTTCCTTCATTCTAAAGGAGGATCATTAAAGTGTCTCACAATGGGAACAATGTATCCTGGATAAAAAGTCCAAGTCCAGTCTAAGTTCAGCCATGGGTAGACATGTGACCTGCAAATGAAAAATGCTTGACCTCTTTGCTGGTGTTGCTTATAAATCAATAATCCATGAGGCAGACAACATTCAAAAGGAAATAGTTCGAGAGGAATGTTCTCCGATGTTAACTCACACGTACTGTGTCCAGAAAAAAACACTGGACACATTTGCTTGTCAGTGGTCACAAATAAATCTCTGCTTAGTCATTGCAGACTAGTCACATCTGGCATGTTCCTAATTAAAGGATTGTTAAACTTTTGACGGACTAAGTAGACAGTGGGGGACATGTCAGCAGACTCTGGCATTTGGTGCCCATAGTGGAAAATATAAAGGCAAGTGCCATTAAAACTGGTGGTTACTCCGCAACATCAATAGGCATGTGTGTGCAAATCCAGCAAGTGGAAGAATACATTTTCTATACTTTTCAAACATCATCATTACTCCTACAGGCAGTGCGGCAGGGAAAGTTCGGTACAGTTTTGCCTCTGAATAACTCCCCATTCTGCAGCAAGGATATATCACACCATCAACCAGATGCTCTAAGCAGCAGCGAACATAGTAGGCCAGACTTACAGTGGGATCCAGCATCCAGAAGGAGCTGGCTTCTTACCTTTGAGGACGATGATAACGGTGGGTGGTTGTAGGGACAACATCACATAGCAGAGATGTAGCAGACGAAGGTGGATATGAAGAACTTGGCCAAATGACAGATTACGGGCCGTAGCAGGAACAGTTCTAGCAGAGGATCCAGGGCGGGGCATTGATCCTGAAGCAGGGACACTTTTCTCTCTAGGAAGGAGCAGCTCGCTTGCAGTGAGATGAGGGGATCCAAGTTGTAGACTACAACATTTACCAGCTGTTTCTGCGATGAGAGAAATCTGATAGGATCTGCAGTGCTGTCTTCTTCTAGTGTACATGTACATAAACCTACTTGGCAGGCTAGGGGGACTGGCAGACCTCACTGGATACTCAAGTAAGGTTGCTTGCACCTGAGAGCAGAAACTGTTAAGCCAGTGTGTAAGCGTTCTGCTATATTGTAAGACTGCAGCATCATTCAATTTTAAATCCAAATTGGCTGGGACTGAGGGATTTCAGGGTAGCATCATGGGGCACCCAAGATTATGTCATACAGTTTAGATGTTTTCTTCCGAGAAGGAATTACTATGAGGAACCACAATGATAATAGCAGTATATTCAGCGCTTTTAACTGCGTCCTATCATATCTTTGCACGTCTTGCTCAGATGTGTCTATTAGGGCAAAATAGAGAGATTACAAGCACTAGCTAGGGTTGTCTGCATTTATATACATCTGCATCTCTGGTCTGCTGATCAAAGAATCATGCAAGGCCAGCCTAGGTGTGAAGTGGCCCTATGTTAGGTATTACACTTTCAGCTAATCCTGTTTTGACTCAAACTTGTAACACTTGGATTTTCCAGGACATATGTAAAAATGCTCAAACCTTATTGTTAGACCAGTCAGCCTTAGGTGGTCTTCCCCCAATCTGTTTGTTTTTTGCCTCCATGTTTTGCTGAATCTTGTTGTTAGCTTTAGGACTCTGATTACTTTATCACTGCTAATCAGTGCTGAAGTGCATGTGTTTCTTCCCTAAATGTGTGTAATTGGTGTATACTTGATTGACCTATGTCATGTAAGTCCCTTGTAAGTCCCTTGTGGTGAGGTGGTATACCATGTACCCATGACCTGTAAATAAAATGGTACTAGAAGGCTGCAGTGCTGATTGTGCCACACACAGAAGTAGCCTTTCAAATCTGCCTCAGCCCTGCATCACCAGTGTTGTGGGTGCAGTTTAATGCCAGTTCTCCATGGCATTTCAGAACTAGCGGCCAAGCCTTCACCTCCTCTTTTATAGCATATAGGTCACCCCTTAAGGTAGGGCATAGGTAATCCAATGGGCAGGGTGCAATGTAAGCAAAAAGTAAGACATATGTTTATGGTTTGCTTGTCCTGGTAGTGAAACATGACCTGGTAGTGACAATCAGCCAATTTCATTTGTCACTACTGTGAGGCCTATTCCTCTCATAGGTTAGCATTGGGAATTCTTAATTCACTTTTAAGCTATAATTTTTAGTCATAGAGTAGTAGCTTTTCATGTTGCATTTGTTTGGAATGGTATTGATAAATCCTACTTACTAGTGGAGTTGGATTTAACATTACTATTTTAGAAATGGCACTTTTAGAAAGTATACATTTTTCTGCACTTACTGCTCCTTGTGCCTGACAGCCTACCTCCAATACACATCTGGGGTGGGTGACAGCTACACTTTGACCATTCCCTCTAGATAGCCCAAACACAGGAAGGATAGGTGTGTCAGAGTACCCATCTATATACATCTGCATTTTGATGGTCTTGTTGGGCAGGATGGGCTAACACTTCACTTTAATAGGTAGGGCTGATGGATAGCCTGGCAGACAAGACTTGGCTGCAAGGGGAAGCTGTGCACTTTAGACGGCTACTTTGAAGTGACCCCCTCATATCAAAGGCACTTTTGTGTATAATTATGGGGTCTCTGGACTTCGAAAATCATACACTTCTGGATGTTGAACTGAACCTCCGTCAGAAGGACTGCAGTGCTGCTTAAAGGACTCCTCTTTGGACTGCAGACTTGGAAGGCCTGCTTTTCTCTTGTGTTGCCCTGTTGCCTGCTGCTCTCTGGATCTGCTGAAGGAGAGCTGGACACTGCCTTCACTCCAAGTGATCTGCAAGTGGTTCTTGGCTTGCCTCCTGTTGCTTGAGACTCAGGTAAAAAAAAGTCTCTACCCTTGCTTCTGTGCCTGTCTGTAGTTTAGGGTAGGAACGCAGCAACATAGCCTTCCTGCTAGCATGGAATCCTCCATGCTAGCATGGTAAAACAGCTAGTTAACTGGTTGAAAGAAATGCTTAGAACGTGATTACCATAAATACCGGGCTGCATACTGGTGTATGCTTAATTTTTTGTATAGCGCCTCTACTTTAAAAAATATATATATATATCTGCTTTTCTGCAAATGCATGGCAGAGATGCTTCATCCTCAATAGTGCATTTGCGTTTCATTCTGTCGTTTGAAAATGCTAAAAATAGAAATGAAATCTCATCTGGAGCCATTCTACTTTGAACTGTATTTTGCATGTATTTGAATAATCAGAAGATCTGGAAGGAGTGCATTTTACAGAGCCAAACTAAACTTTGAAACAGATGGTTTTTAAAATTGTAAAAAATAAAAATGTAATGGTTTTCTCCCCATGCCGTCTGTTTTTCGGTTTGAAGGCTGGACTTGTTTGCAATTAAAACAGAAAATTAAATTGGGTTTTCTACTCACTGAATACTGATTACTGAAGGGTACCGCTTTACTGTGCCGTAAGCTTCTCATCTGCACTTGGTATTTTTTTTGCTTTTTTTGCATCTAACTGTCATTGTACATGGACAAATCCGTAAATCTCGTAGCAACAGAACATATCAGTTTTATAGTACTACCTTTATTTGTCTGTTTTGATGTAAAGCAACCAGAAAGACTGTAGAAGTAAAACAAGGATTTTTCGGCAGTCCCTCTGTTTCATAGCAGTACTGGGACACTTGCTTTTATTCTATTCACCACTTGACTAACAACTCCCAGTTGAGGTACTGCAGCATTTCTTACCAATAAAATGGATGCGGGGTAAGCTGCCCGCACTTAAGAAACCCTTGTGCCTATTTGAGAAGGCAAAATAACGGCATGAATATGAATTTTAGATTTGGCACAGTCCGCTCTGAGTTCCATATATTAAATGCAAATACATTTCAAAAATGAACAAATCACACAGAGTGTGGCTTAATGTACCAGTCCTTCAAATGAATGACTACCGCGCAAAATGTCATCCTGTCACAGCTTGATGGGCATTCAGTTTATCATTCAAATCCTGACAGGTTTGCCTAAGCCTTTTTTCTATTAAAGGCATTTTTGTGCTATATGTTTTTACAATAAAAAATGTGGTTCTCTTTCATTTGTTTGAAGGTATGCTGGTCTTAATAATTTTTTTTCATACCGTTGCCCTTTTTTATATATTTTTTGTCAGCGCATAGCATTCATTCATGGTTAAGTAGAGATTAGTCAAAAAGCAAAAAATACACGTTTATGCTCAGATAGAGATTACCTTCTATAGCTATACTCATTAAAGAACCAGAAATGTTCCCATTCTATATTTAAATGTATTATTCACCTTAATGTCGGCTCACAACAACAATGGGGCATAGATTTTTTTGGAATTTAGAGTTCAGGCGAGGCGACACAGAATCAAGAAGCACTCGAGGTGTACATGAAAAAGGGCTCTACAATGAAACGGTGTAATCACGTTAAGTAAAATTTAGTAGCATTCTAGCGCTAGAGAAAGACCCGGGGGGGGGGGGGGGGAGCTGAGTGTATCGGACCTGCAGCTGTACTATTTTGCTGGATTATTACAATGTGCAGCACAGTGGTGCATGGAAGGCCGTAATGGGGAAAAAGCACTCGTGGCAGACTGGGGTACCTGGGCAGACCGCCTTAGGTGCCTAATGCGGGGGGCCAGAGGCCTGGAAGATTGCCCGTTTATTGTTCGACAGGTAGCAGAGATCTGGAAATAGTCAGTCATGCATGTGCTCCGAAGAACCCTATATGCCAGGCTATTACGTCTTAAAATGGTCGTCATGCTTCCAACGGATACAGTACATGATGGATCTAACACAATGGTATACAGGTTTGCACCTCAGCTGGTCGATCTGTACCTCAGTGGTACGTTCCTCGCGTTGGGGGAGGTGCAGAAGTTCTTTCAGGTACGTCCCGGGCATTTTTTGCAAAACGCCAAGGTGTCTCGCACCATCTGCGAGGTTTGGATTGGTTTCCCTACGGAGCCAGTCGAGTTGCAGACTCTGCGACTGATGCTGGACCCAGGTTCTTACAAAGGGCTGATTTTCCGCATATATAAGGCCGTGAAGTTCACAGGATTGACATGACCAAAGTCTGTGACAAGGGGCTGGACGACTTGCCTGAGCCACTCAAGGATGGTATGTGGTGGCGAGCCAGTGTTCAGGTCCAGGAGGTGTCTAGCAACGCCTGGTTCAAGCTTACCTAATTTTATTATTTGCACCACACTTATTTAACACCGCAGCAGTTGCATAGGTTTAACACAGATTGGTCTGCTGCCTGTCATAAATGTGGGGTAGATCTGGTGATCCTCCTGCACATGGTATGTAAGTGCAATAGACTAGGGAGTTATTCGGCGGAGATATCACGCATGCTGCAGGAGATCAGACATGTTCGGGTTGATGCCTCACTAAAACATTCCCTGTTGGTAGTGCTACCGCCCCAAAAGCAAGGGGCTAGGATGAAATATAGATTTGCTTTGTTGGGACTGGTTTTGAATAAGCAACGCCTTGGCATCCACTGGACGCATCATGCTCCTGTCATAAATGTGGGGTAGATCTGGTGATCCTCCTGCACATGGTATGTAAGTGCAATAGACTAGGGAGTTATTCGGCAGAGATATCACGCATGCTGCAGGAGATCAGACATGTTCGGGTTGATGCCTCACTAAAACATTCCCTGTTGGTAGTGCTACCGCCCCAAAAGCAAGGGGCTAGGATGAAATATAGATTTGCTTTGTTGGGACTGGTTTTGAATAAGCAACGCCTTGGCATCCACTGGACGCATCATGCTCCATCCATGATACACGTGGTTGTTGGATCTGCATGAGAGGTGATTGGCTGGGGTGCAGAGGTTGTGACTAGTACACACAAACGAGAATACTGAGAAAGACTTGGACTTGTGAGGGATATGTTGGAACATTTGGTGGCTGAGGATCTGCTGCCCGCTGACCCTCCTGAGAACACACAGAGTATAGGCTCAATGGAGCCCACTGTAGAAACGCAGAAATAGTTCCCTCATTTTTGGACTGTATGTCTCTGTATGACGGTCGATGGATTGAGGGTCAGGCAACGTAGGTGGGATACTGATGTCTTTGTGCCGGTCTGCCCCCTGCTTTCCATTTTTTCTTTTTCTTTCACACTTTTATTTTACCTTCCTCTTTGTTCCCCCTCTACCCTTCACTCAGGGGGCCAGTTGGGGGTCCTGGGGAGATGATGTCGCTCTGGATGTATGCTGCTGCTGGTCTCTTATTATTGTTGATTTGCTGGATTTCTTTTCATCCTTACTTTGTCCAGGTGAAATGAAGGCATGGTTTGGCCAGTCACTAAACAGTCATGGTCTGGGGGATGTCTAGTTATATGTCCTGCCTGATGAGGTTGATGTGACGCATCCTACGTCAGTTGTGGGTTTCTTCAAATTGTTCATTGTATGTATGGGCATTGATGGACTGTGATGTCCCACTGTATGTGACTCTGATGTATGTACTACCATGTCCTGATATGTGATATACTGCTGCTATTAAAAACAAATAAAAAAACAAGTAAAAGCTAGTGGCTATTTAGCCAGCCACCCACATACACAGCGATTTCTGTCTGCCATTTACCTTGCCTCAGGGCTTTCAAAGCAGTAATTGAAGAGATGGTCTTAATAAAAGCAGAAGAAAGGTGGAGCGGTGAGTCAAGAGATGGTGCTAAAGGGAAGTGGAGTCCAGGTAAAATAAAAGCGGGCCAGCAATAGGGAAAGAGAGTTAGGAGAGAGCTGCAGGACTATGACGGAGGGAAGAGCAGACTTCCTAAAGGCCATCAGATAGAGGCTACTGATAGGTTCCAAAAGTAAGAGCAGGGATACCACACTGCTCTAAACCCTTATCAAGACCCAGAAGCTGGGAGAAGGAAAAGGAGGCATGACCCATCTCCACCACCCTTCTTTCACAGAACCGTGACTTCAGGCATGTACTTGTGGTTTGGTTAACAAGACATAAGGAAAGCTAGCGGTGAAATACTAAAGGCTTAGATCTTGACGCAAGTGTGGACCAGACGTGAGCACCTTGAGGTTCTATTTTCCAAATTTTTGGGGTGAACAACAAGTCATTAAATCATGAGGCAGCCCCAAGGAAATAGAGAGAAGGGCATGTAATTGTGGGGGAGTAATTGGGTAACGCAGAATAACTTGACAAAGCAAAGTTACTATGTGGCCTTTCCTTGTGTACTTGTTGAGGGATTCCATTGGAGTTGGAATAAATCCTGAGGCAGGTGAAGGTGCCCCAGAAAAACATGCTAGAATGACAAATGGAATTGGTCCAAAGGACACAGAAGTTGGAGACACAAGTATTCTCCTGACTGCAAGACTGAAATGTTAGGATGTAAAGGACGAGAGAGAATGTTTCCTTCCCTTGTTTTTTGTCAGACTTCTATGACATTTTCTCTCTGAAATAAAGATTATACTCAATCACAAAAATCACAAGTCGCAAAGTTATTGGCCTGAGTAAAACACTCTTCAAAATGAAATGGCCTTAACAATACACCAGGACCATATGGGTAGGAAGGTTGGGGGATAAAACCTCTCCAAATTAGGTGACCGACGTGCTAATAGCCAAAGCAGACAGTGTTGTAAGGATTGTTTTCCAGTGCGGGATCCCTTTCTCATTTCAGTTTGAAGGAATGTGTGATTGAACATGTAACAAGTGATGACTTGCTATCTCATTAAATGCACATTTACTGCTTGAGCTTTTTTTCTGTAAATATATCATGAATATCTCTGATAAGCAAGACCAATCAAAAGCACGTTCAGCTATAGTTTAGGAACTATTAAGCTTAGAAATCATTCCACAAAGGCATACATCTTATGACTGTTTCTCTCCATAATTCTATTATTTTAATCACTTGCTTATAGGCTTTTTTCTTTTAGTTTTAGGTTCTGAGACACACACAGGGCAGGTTCCATTTTAGCTATAGTTTCCATTTTAGTTAGCCTGTCCAACTTGTTTACCTTTGGCCCCAAATCTATCCTAGGTATTGGAGGCTGTCATCTTTGACAATGAAGGCTGACATTTTTCCTCAAATTATGCAGAATCTTCAACAAGTCTGCTTTTTACACAGATGTCGTCTGCACCTATCCTACCAAGAACTGTGAAAATGTCAAGTCATTCTGATATAGATATCAACAAAGGCCCTAGTGCCACATCAGTCTGGGACAGGTGCTTTTTTTCAAGGTCATATAACATCCATAGCCAAAATAGTGTAGTCTGAATTGACTTCCTCTCACCTTATAAGTCCACAAGGAAATGTCTGGGATGCACATAATCGATGTCAGGCATTCTTCAACTTACGTCAGAAATTCTAATCTCTGATTCAGATTCAGTATGGAAGGACTGTCACTAGACCACTTAGTTAGGAGAGAACTTCACCCAGGTAGCAGACGCAGAACACAGATACAGGTGAGCACAGCACCAGATTCCATCTTGACCGTAGAACCCTCAAGCAGGACTTTCTGAGGCTCTGTGAAGCATTTCATTCTGCCTTCACGAACCAGTGCCAGGATAGTGTTCTCTCGTAGACACAATTTCCTAGTTCCTGGCTTTGGCTCGTAATAGCTGACAAGCTATTGTAAACAGACAATAAACCCTGTTGTCCAAGTATGCACCCACCTCTGAAACTCAGGCTTATTATTTATTCATCTGCTAGAACTAGCGTAGTGCTTAGAGATAGCACAGTGAGGGTATAAGGGCTAAATATTGTGATGTTACAATGTGTTCCTCTTTTCACTGTTATTGAAAAGCTTAGCTGCTTTTTATGATCTTCTGTGATGTTACCAATATTATGTTCACTAGAACCCAGCATTTTCAAATAACTATTTTAAAATAAATATGTTGAAATACATATTTCATTTATAGTGATCTTGAGGGTCTTGAGGGTGTAAATCATTAATAAGAGATTATTTGAATTAGCACCACCTCATTTATATACTGGGTGGGGTTCTGTGGGACTAGAGTAACCTGCCTTTCACATTCAGCGCTGGTGCATTGGACTAAGTTCACTTATGTCTCCGGTGGGTGTAAAAACAAACCTTGTAGAGCCAAGCACGAGACTCAGTTAACGCAGCAACATGAAGGCCACACACTGTTGCTTATCCTGGAGCACTACCTAGAGGTGAAAGAGGTGGTCTTTCCACCTGCTACTTTAGACAGCTTTGTCATCCAAATCGGCAGCTGGGAAGGCCTCCATACCAGCAAGGACCTCGTGCACCAACCTCTGGAAGGTGGCAGGGGCATTCCTGAGTCCAAAGGGCATCACACAAAATTGGTAGTGGCCCTCTGAAGTGGAGAAGGCTGACCTCTCCTTGGCACCTTCTGTTAGGGTGATCTGCCAGTACCCTGATGTAAAATCAAAGGCACTTAAGCACTGGGCAGCCCCTAACTGGTCAATCAGCTCGGGGTGGGATTAGCATCTCTCTTTGTCACTGAGTCACACTTCACTTCAGGTGTGATGCCCAGTGGGGCAGCTTTTGGTACCAGAACTACAGAACTGGACCAGGGGATACTGGAGGGTTATGTCGACCCCCAATTCCAGCGTTTTAAAGACTTCACTCTTAATGCTGGCCCTCACCTTCTCCTACAACCTGTAAGATTGATTCTTAACAGCAAGGTTGTGCCTTGTATCTACTTCAGGGGTACACAGATATGTAGTCCCAGGAATAAGGGTGAACAGAGAGAAGTATTATCACAACACTTGGTGGCAGTCTCTCTGCTGTTCAGGAGTTCGACTGGGGGAAAGGATTGTCCCCTCCCCAATTCCATCTTTCTCCTTGAAATCTAAAAGGTCAGAGAGATTAACTCTCCGCCTCCTTTTCTCCATCTGTCACCAATAGCATGGTGAGCTCAGATCTCTCAAAGTGGGGCTTGAGGCGATATGGAGCACCAGGTGGGGTTTCCTGGGGCTTTGGGTCCACCAGGTAGGTGGCCTTACCCTTCCTCTCAACAACCTCATTGGCCCCAGTCCAATGATCCCGGAGGGTCCTGGATTCCACAGGTTCCATGACATATACTTTCTGCCCAGGCTGCAGTTCTATAGTAGTAGAGTGTTGGTCATACCACTCTTTAATAACAGTTTGACATGGCTTCTACGTTATCTGAAGCTTGCTTCCACAACGTAGCCACTTGGCTCCTGAAGGCCAGCATGTAGCTCACTGCATCCTGGGGAATCTTCCTGGAAGCATGATCCTTGACCAAACTCAGAGGTCCTGACAGGGTGCCATAAAGAAGCTCAAAGGGGCTTAAGCCCACTCTGTGGTACTGCCCTGTAGGCAAACAGGCAGGATAATGTCCCTTTTATTCCTCAGGGCCTCAGGTAGGCATCTAATCATGTCCTTCAGGATCTTGTTGGATCCCTCAACAAGCCCATTCGTTTGTGGGTGGTAGGAGTGGAGAACTTGTAGGTTACTCCACACTCCTTCCACGTTGACTTCCACATTGACTGCCTGTATGCAGACATGAAGTTTATGCCCCTGTCAGCCACAACTTCCTTGGGGAAACTCGCTTAGGTAAAAATCCCCATCAGGGCCTTTTACACTGCAGGTGCATTCATGGTCCTTAGATTGCCTCTGGGTACCTAGTAGCATGATCCACCAGAACAAGGATAAATCTGTTCCCTGATGCCATCTGGGGATCCATAGGCCCAACAATGCCGATACGCACCCACTCAAAGGGTGTGCCAACAACAGGCAAGGGATTCATGGGAGGCTTTCAGCCTCTGCCCTGTATTCCTACAGGCCTTGCAGGTCACACAAGTCCTACAGAATACATCTGAGGAATTCTTGATCCTAGTTCAATAAAAGTCGGTGACAAGCCATGCAAAGGTCTTGTCTTGGCCCTGGATCCTGCCCACGGAAGTTCGTAAGCCAGCTCCAGTAGGAAGGCCCTGTAGCATTAGGGACCACTAGGGTCCTTGTTGTCCCACGCACAGGAGACACTGGCTCACTGTAATGGAGATTGTCTTCCCATGAAATGTGAAAACTCCCCAAGGCATCACCTGCTGCTCGGGCTTCAGCATGTTGCCTCGTGCCTTCAAGAGTAAGACACTCCCTTTGTGCCCTAGAGAACTCCTCCTTGGTGCGTTCTCCTTCTACATTCCATCCAGGAAGTGAAGCAGGTAACCAAGGGAAACAATGCTCTCATCAATGGACTTTGGGTGGCCACCGCAGGTGCCTGATCCATCTCACTGGGAGTACATTCAGGGGCTGGTTTCCCACACCTTCTACCTTTGTCCTTCTTAGCAGCAGGCTGGGCCATTATTCCAGGCTCTAGCCATTTTTGACTCCCATCCTGGACCTGGACTCCCAAGCCATAGACCTTGTGGGGTGAATGTAGGACAATGTTCTGCATTTTGTCCATCAATTGTTCTCTTTGCATGGACCATGTAGTAGCACAGATCCAATCAGGTAACCCCAACAACTCCACATGAGCGTAGAGCTCTGCTTCCTTCCAGGTAGTGTGCTCAAGGTCTTTACCAAGCAAACAGTCCACAGGGCTCACAGCAACCTTCAGAAGACCTGACCTCCACCCCCCACCCACAAACACACACACACACACACACTCAAATGCAGTAAGGACCACTGGATAGGTACCATCTCTGTTGTGAGCCACCACATATTGGTGGAATGCATTGGGAATCACCTGCACTGGGGACACCAGCTGACTCCTTACCATAGTCATGCTGGCACATGTATCCCTCAGAGCCTCAACACTATGCCCATTAATGGTGACCCATTGCCTATACTTTGTAGCACGTGAGGGCACATGGATCGTAGGAACCATCTCACTGTCACCCAGGGACACTTGGGTAACCCCAGTGAACTGCCCCCATTAACTGGGACAAACTCCTCCGCCAGCACTACAATAGCAACCCCTGGAGTCTAGCTTCCCGTGGGAGGTGGTGTTCTTTTTGGACACTTGGGATCCATTTGTAGTGTCCTTACTCAAAGCACTCCTAGCGCTTAGGAATCTTGGGGTGCTGACTTTTGTCAGTGTAGTTTTTCTTCTAGTGGCCAGATTGGAATGGAAATGAGACCTTTTCCCTTCTGAGTTGTTTTAGGGGCCTTTAGGGAAAAAAATTCTCTCTGCCCTCTTTCTTCTGGTGAGAACCATGACTACCCTTTTGGGAGACTCCCCCAGGTGCCTTCTGTTGCTGACCCAGCTGTCCACCTCCACAGCAAGCTTCGGCAAAACAAATATCAAGCATGTACTCCTTTATAATTAAGTTGTAGAGCCCTGCATATTCATCAACCTTGCTGCCCCTCAACCAGCCCTTCAGAGTCTTGCTGCCATAATCCAATAAATCCACCCATGTTTGTGATGAGATCTTTTGGCTGCCGGGGTATCTGAGCCTATACCTCTCAGGGGTCAGTCCAAACTTGCTGACTAGGATGGCCTTCATAGCAGTGTAGCATGTCTGGCCCGCTATCTCTAGGGTAAGGAGTGTGTCCCTTCCTACTGTGGGCATAATCCTTCATAAACTACCCCCCTAAAACTCCTCTGGGACTTTGTGCACTCTTAGAGCCATTTCATAGGCTGCAAACCATGTGTCTGTCATCCCCCACCATATAACTGGGCACCAAATCCTTGGTTATCTGGACTTCTGGACTCACCAGTGGACAATGCAGGTATGCTGCCATCATTGCTGTTGCTGGACCCCACTTGTAGGGCTCCAATGTCCAGCTCTTTGAGGTTGAGTTCATTGGTCCGTTACCTCTCCTCCATAGCCAGCCTCCCCTCTTCTCAAGCCTGCTCCAATTTAGCAAGCTCCAGCTGTAATTTCCATTTCTCCCTACTGTCTGCCAGCTTCTCTGGGGACAAGTTCTTTGAGGAGACACTGCTCTCTGGTATGGGAATTACCACGGCTTCCAGCACATTGTTGGCCCCCTGTACAGGCAGTTCCAGAGCAATATCAAACTCCAGAATCAGGCATCCTTTTCCTCAGGGATTTCCTTCTCCCCCTCTAGGATTTAATTCCCTGCAACCAAGGTCTCTGCCTAGGCTCTCAAGGCTTTCTATAGCGCACCTTTCTGGTGAATCCTCTTGTAGAAACTTGAAAATCCTTGCACAAATCTCTCAGCTGTGGTACAGAGTAGATCTCTAACCTGGCAAGCTCAAAATCAATTCCTGCAGGTGTTGTTTTTCCAGACTGAAACATAATTTAGCAGAAAAAATCAAAAGGCCAATCAGGGAGAAATGAAAAAAATCGAAATGGTCTTAGTATAGAGTTGTAGTAAACAATGAGTTACTATATGGTATTTCACAAACACAAGTCCTATCCTCATCACTGATCACCAGTGTTAGAACTGGGGTTTCTGGTTAGCAAAGGTGTGTGCACGGTCTAAGCGGGAACCACCACTCTAGTCAGGGTAAGTTAGATACACACTGAAAGATAGCCTGTGCTCACTCTCTGATAGCTTGGTACAGAGCAGTCAGGCTTATCTAAAGAGGCATTGTGTGAAGTATTTGTGCAAAACACACACACAGTAATACAATGAATACATATCTGCTGATTAACCATTTTTCGGAACTGGTGATGTGTAGTCGTTCATATGAGCAGTCCTGCAAAGCGATGTTATCAAGTGACGAATGTGTCGGTGTTGAAGGGCAATGCATTGGATTCGATCGGCGCAAAATTGCCTATTTGTCGGTTTTGTTGGATCAGCACAGGAGAAATCACCTTTCAAGGGCCCAGGACCGGATTGGCACCACTTACCCGTGCAGGACTCAGGGATGGGTGGAGTTTTGGGGAGACAAGGGTTTTCAGGGGTCTGGAATGGCTAATGTGTAGGGATTGGTGAAATGTTCTTAGGGGTCAGGGACAGAGGATGTTTAGGGGTGATGAAGGATTTTTTTCTAAGGTTCAGGGATTGGTGGAATTTAGGGGTGGTTAGGGGTTTCAAGGGTTATGAAATGGCTGGGGTGTAGACATAAAAAGGGGTTTTCAGGATTCAGGAGTGGTGGAGTTTAGTGTGCGTTGGAAGGGTGTTTAGGGTTCAGTTATGGGTGGAGTTTAGAGGTAAAAATGGCTCTTAGTGCTCAGGGATAGGTGGAGTTTAGGGGTCCGAGATTGGTGTAGTTTAGGCCTGGTAAGATGTTTTTAGGGTTCAGGGCTGGGTGAAGTTTATGGTTAAAAAGGGTTTTTAGGTTCAAGGATGGGTGAAGTTCAAGGGTCAGGGATGTGTAATTTAGCTGTGGTGAGGGTTTTTTAGATGGAAAGGATGCATGGTGTTTAGGGATGTGATGTAGTCAGGGATGGAAGGTGTTTTTGGGTGGCGAGGTTTCAGTAAATTAGAATCATCTGAAATGATTAATTTATAATGTAAAAAATATAACTTCTAAATAAAGTTCCTTAAAGTACAGCTCTGACTAAATACCTCTGACAAAAATGTTTCAGAAAAAAAGACGTGCAACCACTGCATTCACAAAAGACATTCTATAAAATGGTTTCTATGAAAAGGTAAATGTCATGCATCCTTTAAGTTTCCCTAATCGGTTTAAGTGAAATGGTTTTTCAGTAATGGTATTCCATGAAATCGTTTTTCTATGAAATCACAAACAATAAACACATGGCTTCCCTAGGATCTAAAAGCCGGTCTGGAAAAATGGCTCAATATAAGCCACTGATCCTGTGCCCCAATTTGAATGGGCATGGCAGGGATGGGGAGTTCAGAAGAAAGAAGTTATCAATTGAAAGAAATAAGGCCTGCTTACCTCCTTTTTTTGCTGTATCTTTTTGTTGGCCTTAGGACTCTGTGCACTTTACAGCTGCTGACCAGTGCTTAAGTTCATGGGCTTCTATCCTAAACATTGTTGTGTACCCAATTGATATATTTAGTTTACTTGTAAGTCCCTTGTAAGGTGGTATACCATATACCCAAGGCCTGTAATATAAATGCTACTAGTAGGTCTGCTGGTCCGGTTGTGCCACCCACACAAGTAGCCTTTCAAACCTGTCTCTGGCCTGCCATTACAAGGCCTGTGTGTGCAGTTTACTGCCTCTCGACTAGGCATTTAAAACCTCTTGCCAAGCCTTAAAATCCCCTTTTAATACACATAAGCCACCCCTGAGGTAGGCCGGCAGGTAGGGTGCTGTGTAACTAAAAGGCAGGACATGTACATTTAAGTTTTACATGTCCTGGTAGTGACAGCTAAATTTGTTTTTCATTACTGTGAGGCCTTCTCCTCTCATATGCTAGCATTGGGAATTCCTTATAACACTTGTAAGCTGTAATTCCTAATTAGAAAGGGGTAGCTGTATCAGGTTTCATATCTTTGGAATGGTAATGATGAGTCTTTTTTAGAAATGCCACTTTTAGAAAGTGAACATTTCTCTGCTCTTACTCCACTCTGTGCCTTGCAGCCTGTCTCCAGTACATGTCTGGGTGGGTGGCAGCTACACTTTGTGCATTCCCTCTTGACAACCACAACCACAGGAAGGGTAGGTGTGTCAGAAAACTCATATGCATTGACCTGCTTTCTGATATCGCTTTCTGGGCAGAAAGGGAGGGAGGAGCTGATACTTACACCTGAATAGGCAGTGTCCTGCTTCCCACACAAAGGGTTGATTACCCCTCCTGATAGTCTGGAGCCAGAGCTGGGTAGAAAGGTCCTGTGTGCACTTCAAAGACCCTCTTTTGAAGTCACCCCATACAACTGGGTATACATACTGGGGCTCTGACCCTACCAAGACAGGACACTACTGGACATGTGAAGAACTTTGCCAGGAGTAAATACTTCTGTGCTACAAGGATTGTCACTCTTCTTGACTGCTCCTCTGCAAGAACTGCCTTTCTGCTTTGCTGTGCTGCCCTGCCCTGCTGCCTGTTGATCTCTGCTCTGCTGAGGACTGGACCCATGTCATTTGAACCCAGAGTGACAACAAGGGCTTTCTTGCTTGCCCCCTCGCGTTGTACAGTAGCTGCTTAATATGCAAATGAAACACCAAAAAACTAGGCCTAAACCTAACCGACATGTCAAAGCCCCTCAGTGCAATCTGTCACTTTTGTGCCTGCTCATCTGTTCTCATAATAAAACAAACTCCTCATGATGCTGCTGGCCAAATAAAAGATACTTTGACCTTATTCGTTCACTTGACGGTACTGTGGTAAACCCTTGTTTTGTCACCTCAGTCCTGGCCCAAACTGCATGGTCTTTTCCCACTCCAGCCAGCACTGTAAAAAGCTCAGGTGTTAAATCAGATGCTCAGTGATATACGACTTGCCAAGTGTCCAGCGTAATTTCTTCCTGTACCTTTCAAAGACACAAGCCTTCTCCTCACGCTCTGATGCTGGATGGCAGGAGAGAAGCAAATTCTACCCTGTGAGGCTCTGAATTAGATTATTGTACCACCCTGTAACTATGTGTAAATAAGATATCACTACATCGTCTACAGGGTATGTAAAATCAAGCTGCAGGTTTGCTATTTTAGCGCATTGGTTTGCCAGTCCATAATGGCAGAAGTGCACTGCCTTTCTATTCAGGCCACATTTTTAGGTCTCGCCTAGCTTTGCAGCGCCCATGCGCTGCTCGCTCTGCGAGGGCTAAATTTGATCAAGGAGATTTCAGAAGGGGACTTGAAGCTCGCCCATCATTTTCATTGGCTGGCGTCATAATGTATGCAAAACCGTGGCCTCCGATTGAAAATGAGGCTTCTTTGTTCCAGCCCTGTCTCCTTTTGGGACGGCCAATCTGGACTGGATTGTTTGCTTGTCGGCTGTCGTGAGGGTATTTTTTCTTACATTTAGGAGGCGTGTACCTTCGATCATGTTTCTGAAGTCTTGTTTTCCCATTAGCGTTATGTGTTATTTTGTACCGGCCAATAGGACAGCAGTGGCGCTACTTACACAGGTAGGTAGGGTACTTTCCTATTTAGTTTCAGTGTTGTGCTGTACTTTGTACCCTACCATTGTTCGTGTTCTCCTTCCTCCCGCCCCTCCCATTGTCTGCGCCTGTTCCGTGTTGTGCGGTGACCCCGTCCCAACTGCAAGCTCCCTGGTCAAGCCCCGCAGGAGGCCCGCTCGGTTGGTGCCTTTGGTCGTCTCCTGTGCCCCCACACACTTTCCACTACCAGGGGTGGTCACCCCTTGGCTCTCCTCTTTTTGGGTGGTAGTCATCCACTGCCTTGGAGGATTAAGAGGGCACGGGCTCTTGCAGGCCGGCTGGTGGGCCGGGCGGCCGGGACATTAACCTCAATCCTTCCAGTTGTGGGGTCCATGAGCCCTGGAGGTATTCCCCCTGCTCAGGGCCCTTGTCGAATGGGCTAGGCTCTGTTCCAGATACCCATGCACTCCAAGGTTCCAGCGACTCCTCAGTCTGCCGGGGGTGTGGGCTCGGGTATGCCAGTGCCTTCGGGCTCACGCTGCGTGTACTTGGTGGGGCCACCGTCGGCTGCACGCCTCGACCTGCTACACTTGTAGGCTCCGTGGTCGAGGATCCACTTGCCCAGTTGTGACACTGCGGACATCGGGTCTTCGCAGTAAGTGAGGCCATTATCTTGACTGGGGTTGTTCTGACCTCCCGAGCATCAGGCCGGGCAATTGTGCCTGTAAAGGGCTGCACGGTTGAGTCTGGTTATAGCAAGACGTAGCTTTGCCCCCCCTTTTGTGGGGGGTTTCTATGGTCTTCAGATGATGCCCTGTAGGACCGGCTGTCCCTGTCTGCGGGTGTTGGGGCAGGTCTGACCTGACGAGGTTGGGCATGCGAGCGAATTTTAGTGGCACGTTTTCGGCATAAGAGTGGCTGGTCTCGCTCTCGCGGAGTGCCGTGTTTTTCAAGGTGTGGCATACAATCCCGAAGCAGCACCAGCGAGCGTTAATGTGCTACAGGTTGGGGAAATACCTTTCTCCAGTCTCGCACAAAGCAAGCTTGCCGAAATCGTCTCCACTAATGTTAGCACAAAGGACCCCAGCTGAAGGTAATCACCCAACGTGCAGGTGGCAAGGGATATCATGTATGCCTCTCTTGCTATGCATTTGTCTAAAACCCGGTAAGCTCGACAGGCCCTGCGATAAGGGTACTCCTTTGGGGGTAACTATCGGGAGTAGGGAGGATGTGACGTAACTGCCGGATGTGCCGTCTGTGGAGCGTGATATCCCGGTTCAAGCCTCGGCGTGGGCTCATTGTCTTGTGAGTGTGGGAGAATCACTCATCTCCCCATGCCTAGTAACAGCACCTATCATGCGTGTTATGTATTTTCAGGTAGGAAAAAAGGAGCGTTTTGTGACCTAATAAATTTGTGTCATGCTATGGTCCACATTTATTTACAAAGGATGAAGTTATCCAGATAACATAGACTCAGAGCTGGAAGCAGGGAGGCGCGCTGTCGTCCGTCACAGTCGTCCCGTCCTCACTATACACTGGACTACGGGTCGGCAGCATGATGCCTCGGCTGCGAGTGCGTGCCTGTAGTTCTTGATTAGAGATAAGAAATCTTGTTGCGCATTGGGAGGTGCTGATCGTAGTGGCTGGGTCTCCGTGTTAAGGCAGTGTTGGCCCTGGTGCGACTGCTGGACCCTATGCTTTGGAGGGTTAAATGTGCTATACTGCTGCGCGATCCACCGTACTAATTCTACAAACACCATCGCCCTCTCGCGTGTGGTAGAGGAAAGCCCCAGTAGCTGTGGTAAGGTGAGCCTGGGTCACATCTCCCACTCAGAGGTTACTATGCCTCGAGGGAGTGTCAAAACAACGGGGAAGTGAGGGGAACATTGAGCAGGGAGCAACTGGCGCATCATTAAATGGAATACTCCGTGTGGAGCGAGAGTCAGCATCGCACAGCACCAGACATTCAGCTGCATTTAGCAAGTTAAAAGTGGCACAACAGATTGGAGTCGGGTCTGGGACACATATTGCGTGTCGAGCTCGTGGACTCACCCACCTTCACCATGTTCGTCCTTCAGAACTTTAACTTGGACGGCCAAAAACAACACTCGCAAGTTCCGTCTCCTTTCCTATAGGTCGAGCACAGTACTTGGTGCCATGGGCTATGTAGGCCACCAGGTGCGTTTTATTGACAACTCCTGTTTCTTCCATTGAGATGAAATACCACAAGTGCATGGGTCCCTTCAATTTGTGACAAACGATGTTTGCTTTGAGGTAAAGTGGCTGTCCGTTCAGTATTCTGAGATGCTTTCATCTTCGCCAGTCGGGGTGTTTGCTCTTCGACCTGGTATATCTGAAGTGCCCTTTCTGTTGGTATAATGTTGAGGTTTATTGCATTTTTTCACATATTAGTATTGTAAATGACAATGCCTTGAGTTTATGTTTTAAAACCCAAAACATAAATAGAAGACATTGTCATTTACAATGCCAATAGCTCAGAATCGTGTGAATGCGAGACCTATTGCATTGCAAATGCTTGATTTTCTCTTTGCAAACCTGCACAACTACTATCCCTCACACATCCTTAAAGCAGCTCAACTCGCCTGATTACAGCTCCAGCTTTTCCCAGTTCCTCAACGGGGGGTTGTGTTTTGTCAGTTATGGCTCAAATAGTAGTTGGGCATAAAGTTGACATCTTCCCATCTCCTTTTCAGAAAACGATTTTTCTGTTCACTAACTGTCATGCCTTACCGTAAATGTGGGTCATTAAGTGCCAAGAGACCCATCGGTGTAAGAGCGTTTCATACGTCTATTTAATATGACATCACCGTTGTAGCTTTCTTCAGGTCGGCAATTAGAGGCCAGACGAGCCAATGCCCCACCATGTTCTACAGTGACCAGCTGCCATTGAAAGTTCTTGTATGAGCCACAGACCACACAGCTCAGAAATAGTGACAACCAACTCACCGTGCTCCCGAGCTCTGCATTCTGCAGCTCATGCAGTAACTCATATGGTTACACAGTTACTGTAAGCACTGTGGACAGCGCGATTTCATTGACAGAGGCACACTGTTTTCTTCTGAATCTGCATGCATTCACGAGTTGGGCCGAGATGTTGAAACAGTTGTCTTGGACCGCAATTCTAATAATGTTCAAATCGAGCCAAGTCTAGGCTCAGTGTTGTACATAGGTTATTGCAAGACTTTACAATATCGGTTTCACTTTCTCTTGCAAACCATTTATGTTGTGTACCCCATTTAATGAAAATAGTGTATTTACTTTTGGTTATACTTGCAGCATAATTATTAGCTCCCATCTAACCTAAATGCGGTTTCGCTGTGGTGCTGCATTAATATGAGGGCATAGTTATATGCCACAATGACATTTTCCTCAGTAGTCCTCTCCAACCCACTGTGTCGAAAGCTGAGGAGAAGCCGTAGACCAGACATACAGTTGAGACTGGGAGGACCAACCAAATGTATTAGCCAGTATCAGGACAAGGACATCGACAATTGTGGCAAGTCATTGCTAAAATGTTTGATACCCTGGTAAAATGTAATTTTATTCGATCCATATGTACTTGGAGGTTAACAAAATCAACATCCATTCTACAGATCATGCCCCAAGATCATGGAACAGATGTTAAATGACTAAATATATATTTATTTAAAAATATTTATTTACGCATTCTCATAACTAGTTCCCTCTGCAACTTTCAACAATTAACACTCACTGTAAGGAAAGCAGGGTATTAGTTGTGCAGGATGTGAGGCCAGCGCAAGTAATAGGTCCACAATTACTCTCATTGGATCCAAACACCCCTTTGTAGTGCCTGACCCTCTCTAGGGTAGGGAAGCTGAGCAGTCCAAAGACTACTCTGAGGGGTTGGTGTGAGCTAGTGAGCACCATTCGCTGGCACTCAATAACACTCAAGAAGTGATTGCCCAGTCAGTGCGTTTTTTTTTGGATTAGGAAAAGTATATTTCTTACACACGCACTACTCAGTACTATGCAGTATTTTACAAATACAAGCATAAGGTTGGTGGGAATACCTTTGGTGACATTCTGAAATTACATTTTGACCCCTAATGGGTCATGACACCCAAATATTTAAATACCCCCTTCCTATACCAGATTGCACATTGCCATGCATTATGGCGTCACTCTAAATAAAGCAGGACTATTGGCTTTGTCAGGGTCACCACATTAAAAGACTAAGAATTACATGTTAGAAAACCACGTATCACTGACATCAATAGCCATGTTTTACATACATTCATTACTGTCAAGTAAGCACTGTCATGTTCATCAGAATTACGGTCAGCAATATATTTATGAATAAAGCATTGTTAAACAACATAGCTTGTATCTGTGTCTTTCTTAAACTACTTTAGGTCACAAAACACGCAGGCAAAGGACCAATAACTAGAGGGTCCTGCTCTCCCAGACTGTAGAACAAAAGTTCCAGCCTTGGGAATTCTTAAAACTGCTATGAAAACCTGACAGTAATGAATTTCTTGACCTTGTAAACTTGTAGTCCCTTTATAATCTCTTCTGAGAGGTCACTGCAATTCTGGCATTCCCCCACAATCCTCATTTGTTCCATTAGTTGTGCCCGGCCCTCTTTGAGACCACCACAGAGCGAGAAACTATAGGCAATGAAGCCCTGCAGGGCATTATTTTGTGCTTCCGCCCAGGAGTGAAAACATAAATGAGTGGCTTTGGTGCATTACTTTATGTTATGCTAGTATGTGTTTTTTTTTACCTTTTGCCTTTTGATGGGGGTGCCCGGTCCTACTCTGGACACCCTGATGCCTTTCTGGTTGGGGCAGCATGAAGAGCCTACTATTGCGCAGCCCAGCCACCCAGCTCTGTTGTCAGCCGGTGCGGGAGCCGCCTCTCGAATTCTTCCTGCCCCCTCAATGCGGGCACAGTGATGTAGTTGTGGTGGCAGCCCCGCTCCCCAAGACACAGGCATTCGGAGTTTGGGTGAGTCCACTTACATTCTGGGGGAGCACAGTGGTTGTCCTCATTCCTCTTCCCATGACTCTGTAGTGTAGTTCCTATATCCCTGATAGGCTCTTCGCATTGGAATAATATACACTATAGATTTGACATAGGACTGAGGTCAGTATGTCTCTATCGATGACAGCGTTTGGTCAGTGCATCAGTTGGGGAGTTGACTTCTTTCGGGACTTGCTGTGGCAAACCGCGTCGTGCAAGTAGGTAGCCCAACCGCACCGTGCCTTGCCATAGCAAGTGAAGGTATATTTATACCTTGAAGGTGTTAAGGAATGTCTGTATTGACGTGCAAGTCGGGCATATGAACGTCATGGATGAACCCCATAGGAATAGATGTTCATGCATATTAAATGAGTTTATTTATAATTTATTTATAAAGTTTTTGGGAGAAATCAATATCCAGGCAAGGGGAAGTCCTAAAGGATTAAGAGTCTGGTTTTTCAAGAACTCGTTGTGAGGAAGAGGATCGGATGTAGTTGACCATGCTTGTATTTGGTTAGCATGAGCAATGCCTAAATAAGGGCTGGATTTCTAAGCCTGAATAAGGGCAATTGCATAAATCGGGAAACCTGTATACGGTATCTAAATTGACACACAACAGCTCCAGCCACGCCCCCTCTCTGGATTATCAATTATTAATGAAGCTTTCACTGACTCCCAGGCACTGGTCCACTGAGGAGTATTTTTTAATCTTGAAGTGGAGCGCCATGAACTGGGGTCTAATCCTTTCCACTTGAATATCTTGGACCACATTGGGCGAATTTTCTTCATCCTGGCTCACTTTGCCCCTGGTGGAAAAGCTGTTAAACAGTCCTTCTGGCCTCCAAAGTGGCACACTTTGCAGGAAGCTAGTTCCACTGGTTCTCTGCGCCAGTTTTTCTCGTTGCTTTGGTCTCTGGTGCCTCTCCTTCCTGCTAGGGCGCAAAAGTCCAGATATTCCCCCAACTGGTTTCTTTGGCCGTGTAAGGGAGCCAGCCTCATTGGCCCTGGAGAGACCCACTGGTCCTGAGGTCAGCTATAGGCAGAGTGTTTAGTCAAGGGGGCTTGTCCTTTCAGCAGTGCTAGTGTTGCCGGTGTCCAAGGGTGCCAGGGTTTTAAGTGGTGGTGGAATGTTCTAGGTGCCAGGCAGCATGGCCAGTCCTAGGGTGTCACATGATCCCCTCCACCCTGTCCCAAAGCTTCTGCACAATGTAGGATGGCGCCGTCAAGTGGTCTCTGTGCACATCTCCTGTGGGAGCCTCAGTTCCATGCCTTGCCATCAATGTGGGGACTTCCCCACCAATGCTTCAAAGTGGAGCCCCTCCTATTTTGGCTCTAGATGTCTGGGCTCTCTCCTTTGTTCAGTGGTCCTGGGCTGTTCCATCGCTGGTATAGTGTGAAAATGAATTATAAGATGCAGTTTTTCTTCTCCACACCTTCCTCCTCAAGATGAGTAAAATACTGTTAATTGCTAGTTTTGTGTGGGGAGGCCTCTGTCCCTCTGCTGGGGAACATAGTAATTAGCTTGGCCCAGTAGAGTGACAAAAGACCTGGAACCTGATCCTGAGCTGAGTCAGAGCAATATGACAATTCTGGATCACCCATAAGGTGTACATGTGGGTGTTTGGGACCTGCATACTCAAACTTATCAAACATATTTCACCCCAGTTTGATACCTCACTGGCCTTTGTAGGCCTAAGGAAAGCGAAACTGCACTTTAAGGCAGATTTCCACTCATATGTATAATACAGTGACACTGCAGTTAACCGAGTAAACCCTATTGACCTTACCTAGGAGTGTCCACCAATATTTTAAGGTCTACTGCAAGCCAACATCTAGCAATGCAGAGTCTCCCCTTTGCACTAGGCTACCTGTGTTCAAATACCAGGTTGCACATGGCACAAACATGTGTGTTTACATTTAATCAGCCCAGTGCCCCTTATCCTAGCTGTGTTGTAGTACTTTTATCTTTAAAGGCGGACACTGGCAATAAACACACGCAGTCCAGATACTATTTGGTTACCATGTGTGACACTAGTTTAGTGAGCCTCCCCCACAGTAAAAAGTCCAAAAAATGGAAGTTCAAAAAACAAAAATCTGGGCAGGTTAAATGTGCGAAACACATTTCGCTAGAGACACCGCTGGCAGCTGAAACTACCGGTAAAAATTTGCTAGGAACTTACATTTCTTTGACAATTGTCACTTTCAAGTTTATGTACAATAATAACATTTTCAAATCTACATAAATTGGATATTGACATAAGTGTAAAGCTCTGTACTGCTGATCTCCCAAAAAATTAGGTATATACTGCAGGAGAATCTGCATACGGGTTTGCCTTTTAACACATAACATTGCATAACCTGCATAAACCTCCTTTCCTTTTTTTAATCCTCAAACTGGAGTAAGCACAAGGGAGCACAGATTTGTGATCGGTCGTATAGTATATTCATTTTCTTATTTTCTCTACCACCATCTATCAAATTTGCCTTAATGTCCTTCAAGACTTTGGTTACATTATGAGGATATTTGTACAACCACACCTTTACACTAGTTTTAGTGTATTTAAGTTCTTTCTCAGAATTTATTTTAAGGTGTGGCAAATACATGTTAAGCAACAATACATTTTATAAATAATTTAGAATGTGAATAAAGATAAAGAGGCTGGAATATGTAACAAATAGGTAAACATCCTGCTTTGATCTGGTCGTGTTAAGGCCACCCTATGGTCACCCTTTCTATAGAGTGTAGTAGAACTGACTTAAGTATAACCTAATTCCAGCAGTATCTGTGCTGTGTCCTGTTTCATTGAAATAATGATTGGACAACCATGCAAACAATTTCCAATGTTCAATGTGTTGCCCTAAACCTTCAGTATTTAACAAAACAAGAATGCTGGGGCGACTGGGGCGTAGCCATCATCACTGCAGCAGGTGCGTTGTCAGCAAGGATTATGGGCTTGGAGATCCCACTGCTTCCCAAGTGTGACTATTTTTAATACTAAACAAAGGGAATTGGGACCCAAGATCCTGGCACTCTTGCTTTGTCAGTGGAGGGTTATATAGCTCTTCTCTTTTTAGTTAGGATTGATCATCTAGCATTAATTCAGGGGTCCAGTCATCCTTCTTCAATACTCCGCCCTTAACATGATTTTCTACATCAGTTTTGCCAGAATTTTTACCATGCTTTTCCTACTAGAATATCAATTACAAATGAAAGGCAACTTATTCACCGAAAATAATATCACATCTGCCAGACATTTTATCTTTTGTAATTTAATTATACAGCTACCTTCGAGTTTTAATATATCCCATGTTCAAGTTATCATGTGCATCTTCAGACCATTAGAGAGAGGTAAGGGAGCATATATTTTATTCTAGAACTATAAAATCTCTCTCAATTGAATGAGTGTGAGTTTTGTGTTGCAGAGTTTGATCTGACCGAGTGCCAGGCTCATAAATATGGAGGGAAACAGTATTATTTAGAGAGTTGACTGGGTTTGGGTATTCTGTATTGTTTGTGATTAATACTGACACTTATCCATCTTTTTGTTCTCATTGCCTAGTACTACATTTTGCTTGATCCCAAGTGGCGGGAGATAAGAGTGTTTTAATGGAATACAACTATACAAATGCCCTTTTCCTGTTGGCCACCAGACTATACATTTACAGAGATATTGCCTAAGTTGGGTGAAATTATTTTTCAGAAACCCTCTTGTTCTTATAATTACTCTCTAGCAGGATTGATTTGAGGGGTACGGGGATCTACATTTGGACAAACTACTATAGTTGATTAAATGGATACTACAACGGGTTTGTTTTGGCTCTTTTAAATCACCTTCTGAGCACATTTTAACCCCGAATTCTGGCATATTTCAATGCCTCCTGAAAGTGCCTCCACTTATTTTGGCATAGTCAGAATTTGTATGTAGGTCCTAGGACCTCATTTAGAGTTTGGCGGACAGGGTACTCACAAAGGATTTCATTATGTCTGAACACCAACCGATGTCTCCACAAAATACCCTTTCAATCTTGTGGGGTTAACTTAAACAAACGAGAGCATTTCATTAAACCAGGCGTAGCCTGGATGAAGAAATCACTGGACTCTGAGAAGTGCTGGTGTGTGATGCTCTTCCAAAAAGGAACCGTAGAGTTCTACCTGCAAGCACTTGCGTTGTCCATTATGTCCACCAGATAGTACCTATCCTCCTGTTTTCAGCACTCTCATTCTATCGTTCCCGTACAGCCAGTCCAAAAAGCACCACTACAATAAGTTATCATCAAATTCTGCAATAAGACTGAACCCTAGTGGTGCAGTGAGTAATGTTCTTTCACGTGTCAGTACAGTGTGGTAAGGGAAGGATTATGGGGTAAGGGAAGAGTTAACAGTATGAGGTAGTTCCTCCTGGCAGACATACTTCGATCCACTAAAGCCGTCTTTCATTGTTCAGGTCGATCTGTGTGTGCATAGTGGTGCCACAGTAAATATTTACAACCATTGGAGGCTGTGGATTTGCACATTTTTCAATTTGTTTACTTGCTGACAAGGGTCTTAAATATAGGGTCAGTAAGGCTGCGATTATCAGGTGATTTTACACTCCCGACCATGGGTCGCTTTCAAAACTTGCAGTTGTCTCCAAGCTAAATTTCTACCTGCTTTATTCAAGGAACTGCAGCAGGATTTTAATACCGTTTTGACTTTCCGCTTGGGACCTCCATTCCAGTCAATGCACTTGTATCCTCTAAAATATCAATTATTTTAGGGAGAAGTGTGTCAGGGCTTCATGTGCTATTAGCTTTATTCACTCTACCACATTTTTAAAAGGTAAGGCGACTATCAGAGCGAAATGAAGCCTTTCTTTTTCCAAAAGTAGTTTGTGATGTCCACTTATCACAAGTTATATCCCTTTCATCATTACATCCCTCTCTTAACCCCCTCAAAAGAGTAGTAAAGACTGCACAAAGTAGATCAGAAGTGGTATCTAAGATACGATATTCAGTACATTTTCTGGTTTTGAGCATCACAAACTAATTAGAGCTGCTAATGAATTATGCGTAATTTGGCCAGTATCATTATTTTTTTCTTTTTTTGAAGCAGAGTGACTAATTACCCAGGTCCTGATGAATAAGGGCAGAAACACGTTGACAATCTATAGGGGTAATATATGATAAAATCTCTGAGTCCTTTAATTTTAGCCCTTTACCAGATGACCATCTGGCCCTATGGAGATAGTTTTATTTATATTTTCCTTGCACTCTGCCCCTCGCTGACCCTTTAACATCGCTCATTTTCACAACACCTCCGCTCCTCCCCATTGGATTGTAGTTGAGGAGCACAGGATCTGGCAGATTCTTGATCATCCCCCTGCCTCCCTTTATAATGGTACCATCCTTTTTGGGTCCTCGGTGTAGGTTCTTGCCGCAGTAGGGGCGCAGAAAAGAACAGTGCCTACTGTTGACCTGCTACATCATTTTATTGGAAGTTACACAGATCTATGAGCAAAGTGCTATTGAGACTGTAAGGCTGAACAACGTTCCTGCCTGGCTCTGTGGAAGAAAGATAACATAAGGATTATGTGTGAGACTTTCTATCCATCAGAACAAACATTACTAAATTAGATTTGTCTCTACTTCGCATTAGCCCCCCTCTTTACACCATTTCCCTTTTAGTTCTAGAGGTAATGTGGCTTCCACGTACAGTGTGACAGGAGAACCTAAATATTATAATCCATATAAAGGGAAAATTACAGTTTCTATAAAATGACAACCTCATAAGTGCTACAGTCCGTGGGGCGTGGCTTGCACGCTGAGGGTGATGGCGGCGTGAGCCCGGAGCTCCGCGCCTATTCCCCAAACTAATCCTGCCTGCTGCTGCGGGGAGCCCGGCGCTGTGCCTGGAAATCATCGGGCCGAGCGTGGGCATTGCTGGAGCGATAGCGGAGCGATCGAGGGGCCGCTGAGAGGACCGACCTCCGCCGCAATGCAGAGCCGCCGGAGCCAAGCCGAAGAAACGCCCAAAATGGCGGCCGCAGCGACGGACTCGAGACGCCCGGCTGCCTAAACTGTGGGCCGACACCTGGGGACACGGCCGGGACCCGCCGAGGATCGAAACCGGTGAGGAGGCGCCCCTTTCCCCCCCCGGGGGCCCTGAGGAGCTCTCTCCCGGAGGATCCGAGGAGCAGCGGAGCGGCCGCGAGCGAGCGGCCCGGGAAGGCTGCGGGGAGAGCGCTGCGCGCTGCGGACACCCTGAGGCCTAACAGACGCGGCTGGGGCCCGGCGCACCGGAGGAATCCTGCACGCTCCCCCCCCCTCCCCCCCCCCCTGAACTGTGAGGTGAGCCGCAGAGCAGAGCGACATGCAGGGGGGGTTGAGAGAGGGAGCCCAACGTCCAGGAGCGCCCTGAATTGACCGCGAGGGAGGCAAGCAAGCCAGGGAGTGATTGGGACTGCCTGCTGGAGGGCCGCGAGAGCTAGTGAGCCTTGGGCCCCGGATAGTGGCGGACGACTGCTGGGAGTAACCCTACCCTTGGCGGCGCTGCGACATCGGAGCCCCACCACTCACGGCCTGGGGCACCACGCACGTACCCCCTAGGGTCTGTCCCCTACCCGGCGACACTGACTGCCAACGCTGGATGCCTGCACAGGGAGGGTGGCCTAGCTTTGTGAGTGCTCGCGCCACGCTAACGGAGCAGTGAGACGAGTGGGTGCGGCACCGACCCCCGAGACCACGCGCAGGCCATCATGGGGAAGCCTAAAGGCAAGCAAGAGGAGGCGACGGCTTCGGGAGCGGCGGAAGGAGACGTGGGGGAGTCCACGGACCTGAAGAGGCTGCAGGATCGGATCCTGGAGGCTATCACAGCAACGAGAGAAGCGCTGCATAACGACATTGCGCAGGTGGCGTCGGGGCTCGGCCTGCTCCGAGCCGACCACGACAAATTGAAAGACAGAGTGACGGAGACTGAGGGGGCCCTGAAAGTCCTGGCTCCGGCCCACAAAACTCTTGAGGGAAAACTCACGGAGGCTCTTGACCGGATTCAGGTATTAGAGCGTCGAGCAGAGGATGCGGAAAACAGAAGCCGTCGCAGCAACGTGCGAATCGTAGGTGTACCGGAGAGCGAAGGGGGGATGGACCTACTGGCCTACTGCGACAACTGGCTAAGAACTGTGGTGGCACCTGAGGGCTTGTCGCCCTTCTTTACCCTGGAGAGAGCTCATCCGGTCCCGTCCGGACCACCCAAACCAGGCCTGCCACCGAGACCTATCGTGGCTAAACTGCTGCACTACAGGGACAGGGACCTGCTGCTACAAAGGGCCCGAGACGATGGCCCGTTCCAAATCGCGAACAGTAGGGTTACGCTGTTCCCTGACTTCACGTTCGAAACGCAGAAGCAGCGGGCCTCCCTCCTGTCGATCAAGAAGGAGCTGCGCACAGAAGGCATCCAATACTCATTGCTGTTCCCTGCCAGACTCCGAATTGTGGTGGACGACAAAACAATGTTTTTCAACCTGGCCGCAGACGCTTGGGACTGGTGGGAATCCTACAAAGCGGGCACGGATGGCGCCAAGGTCCGGGAGGAGAAGGAAAGGGAACGGGAAAGAGCGCCGGCGGGGCCGCGCCAATCGCAGAGACTGCGCAAGCGACGTCGCGGAGCCGGGAAACCGACCGCTTCGCAAACGGAAGCCGAGCGTAAAGCTGCGCTGCAAGCAGTGATCACCATTGGGAATGGGGGTGGCTCTCAATCCACACGAGGCACGGACACAGAGACGATCATATCGGCCTCGAGCTCGGAGTCGGACCTGTCGGGGGTCCATGATGCCAAGGATCCGGTGGTAACGCCGCAAACAGCAGAAGAAATCCTGAACATTTGACTTGGACCTGTTGGGTAAGGGGAATGGGCCTTGAGGGGGGTCCACCCGATCAGCGGGAGAGTTAGCTCCAGGCACGGGCACTGGGTGACCGGTTATGCGCTGTTCTCCGTAGTGGGGGGATAGCGGCGGGCCTGGGTCATGCAGCCCCCTCTTGGGCGAGGCCTCGCTCCGCACGCCCTTAAGGCGATTGCAGCTCCGGCTGTGAACTAAATACCTGGGGGTTTTGAGTTAAGGGAGTTTGGATGGGGTCTGGTATCTTGATATTGGGGCCTGTTCTGGGGGGAGGGGGAACACCACAGTTGGGGCTTTGTGATGGGGGGATTCTGCAGACGCTGATTTTGACTTTCTTGGGGGTTGACCAGTTGGGAGGTTCTGTTTGGGGACGGGGAGGGACCATCATCCGCGGGAGTGTGAATAGGGAGGGGGAGAAGAACCGTGACTTATGGGACAATGGCTAACTCGAATGTTTTGAAATGCATGACCTGGAACGTGAGGGGACTTCACACAATGCAGCGCAGGCATAAAGTGCACGCCTACCTACAGAGGAGAGGGATACACATAGCGCTCTTACAGGAGACACACATCACGAAGCAGGAAGGGGTGGCACTACAGAGGAGATGGCGGGGGCAGGTTTTCCACACCTCTTACTCGGCCTACGCAAGGGGCGCTCTGATCTGGGTGAGGGCGGGGACGCCTTTTCAAATGACTAGACAATTGATAGATCCAGAGGGAAGATTTGTAGTAGTGGAGGGCAGGTTGCGGGGTAAGGCTATAGTCCTATGCAGCATATATGCCCCGAATATAGACCAATTAACCTTTTATGCGAGCTTGTCGGGGACACTGGCGCACTTCCTGGTGGGTCCGATACTCATGGGAGGGGACTTTAACTCCGTGGCGGATGTGCAACTGGATAGGTCCCACCCTCCCCTGAGAGATTCCCCGGTGTACCGCGTAGCTAAGGGTAGACAAGAATGGCAAGAGAGCTGGCGATTAACTGATGCATGGAGGGCGCAGCACTCAACAGACCGAGATTACTCGTTTTACTCCGGGGTACACGAACTCCACGTTAGGCTGGATGCGATATTGTGCACACGAGACGTGCTGACGCAGGTTGCCTGGTCGGAATACCTGACGAGAACGGTCTCAGACCACAATCCGCTCTTAATCCACTTAGACTGGATGACGGAAAAGCCTAGGGTGCCAACCTGGAGGCTCCGGCCGGAGACTTTAGAAGACCCGATATTCGGGGCGGCCCTGGAGGAGGGGTTGACACAATACTTCGCCAATAACGAGGGCTCCACGGGCTCTAGAGCAGTGGAATGGGATGCCTTCAAAGTGGTAGTGAGAGGGCAGTGCATCACACAGTTCGTAGGCACGAGGCGGGTGCTGCTGACCGACCTAGAGAGGGCAGACGCCAAGCTGAGGGCAGCGGAGAGGGACCGACCAGGCAGGCCGGAGCTGCAGGGCACGGTTAGCTCGGCCAGGGAGGCGGTGGCGGCTGAAGTGGAAAGGCTACGGGCTTACGATTACCGGGCATACATGCTGAGATCTCATGTAGAAGGCGACCGGTCGGGCACTTTGTTGGCGTGGCTCTCCAACCCCACGAAACGCTGCTCCCCTATCTTGCAACTTGCCGGGGAGGGGGGTAATCTGTCCTACACCCAGTCGGCCATAGTGGACGGCTTTCAGCGATACTACGAGACACTTTATAGTAGCACCCCGGGCGACCGGGAAATGAAGGCGGAGGCTTTCCTGGATGACCTCACCCTACCGCGCCTAGAAGACGAGCAGGCGACGGATTTGGGAAGGGACATCGACTTAGGGGAAATCCGAACAGCTATTAAGTCCATGGCCCGTAATAAGACGCCGGGTATGGATGGCCTGCCCATCGAATTTTATGGCAAATATGTCGACGCCTTAGCGCCGCGGCTTCTGGCTGTGTACAAAGAGGCGAGGACCGCGGGTCGCCTCCCCCCATCGATGCGGGAAGCGATAGTCATCCCGCTACTGAAACCTGGCAGAGAAGGTAGTAGTCCGGCCTCCTATAGGCCGCTCTCGATGCTCACGGCCGACTATAAAATCTTGAGCTCTATACTAGCATCGAGACTCCTACCGCACATGACCACCCTGGTCCACGAGGACCAGAACGGCTTTATCCCTACCCGGAACACGACATTGAACATTAGAAGGCTTATCCGACTCATGGAAGAACTGCGGGAGGGGAGTGGAACTCCACTTGCCCTCTCGGTCGATATAGAAAAAGCGTTCGATAGTCTAGAGTGGGATTATCTATATGCAGTTATGGCGCGTTTCGGGCTGGGCGCAGGATATATCCGGTGGACACAAGTGCTTTACACGGCGGACGTAGCAAGGGTGCGGGTTGGATCCCTGGTGTCCCACCAGTACCCAGTGGAGAGGGGCACCCGGCAGGGTTGCTCTCTGTCCCCGTTACTGTTCGCTTTAGCGATCGAACCGCTGGCTGTGGAAGCCCGCAGGGGGCGATACTTCGCAGGTGTGCAAACTGGTGACGGGCGACAGTTTATCTCGCTGTACGCCGATGATCTCCTGCTGTTCCTGGACAACGACGCGACTGAGCTCGAGGGGGCGGAGGAGCTGCTGGGACGTTTTGGCGACCTCTCGGGCCTAAGAGTTAACTGGGCGAAGACGAGCCTCTTTCCACTGAAGGAGGACGCGGCCCGCCCAGAACACAGGCCGCTGCTTCATTGGGAGCCGACTTGTCTCCACTATCTTGGAGTATACGTCTATCACACAGCGACGGCTTTGTTCGAGGGCAATGTGGAGAGATGCGTCAGGGGGCTGAAGGGTAGCATGGCATTCTGGGCCACGCTTCCGCTATCCATTGCTGGTAGGATAGCGCTGCTAAAAATGGTGGCCCTCCCGCGGCTGCTGTATTTCTTCCGAACGCTTCCGATCTGGATCCCCAGCTCCTTTTTCCGCCGACTTCGCTCCCAGCTCACTTCATTCCTATGGGGGACGGGCAGATGTAGAGTGGCGCTGGCGACACTCACCCGCCCGAAAGATGAGGGCGGCTTGGCGTTCCCAGACTACGAGCTCTATTATCTCGCTGCCCAATTGCAGATCTTCACGCAAGAGGTGGCTCGGGTTTACCGAGGCCCGGAAGATAAACGACTGCGGGGCACGCCACGACACATACTAGCCTATATCGCGCTAGGACAGAAACTCGCCACCCGGGATCTGTCCCTTGAACAGGATACATTTCGGCGTTGCTGGAACAGGGCACAGAAGCGGGCAGGGATTCAGCACCCCTACGCCCCGGAGATGCCACTGGGCATGTTAACAGCATTGCCCCATGGAGGCGATTGGTCCCGCCTGCTGCAGTGGGAGGAGGTAGGAATACAGGTGGTAGGGGACCTTTTCGAAAACGGGGAGCTCCTCCCGTACTCGGCCCTCCAGGAACGCTTTGACCTCCCACGCGGGGGCTATCTCCTTCATGCAGCTGTGACGAGAGCAATGCAGAAACACTGGGGACTGGGACTGGCGGAGCCGGAGACGGCCATGGCGTGCCAATACACCATGATGGCGGCGGGAACGGTGAAAGCGGTATCTTGCTTATACAATAGAATGCTCCACGAGCACCTGCCGCCTCTCGATGCACTAAAACTCAAATGGGAAACTGACCTCGGTAAGCCCATCCCGGACACGACGTGGGCGCAGCTGGTGCGGAGGGCGCGTAATAGCACAAGGAACGCTCGTTTTCAAGTTATCCATTATTACATACTGAACAGGGCGTACATGACCCCTGGGAGAATCCTGAGGTACTTTGGCGCGACTGATGCGAGGTGCCCCCGCTGCGCGGCAGATGGAGCCGAGCTGGTGCATATGCTCTGGTCTTGCCCGGCCCTATCAGACTATTGGCGAGCCGTGGGCGAATCCATGAACGAGGTGACGGACCGGACTGTTGACTTTGATGCAGCGGCGTGCATCCTGCATTGGTTTCCACATACCCCCAAAAACAAGCTCTCGAGCAAGTTCATAGATATGGGTTTAATGGTAGCCAAGCGTTAGATAACCAGAAACTGGAAGGCAAGGGCGAGCCCGACATATAGGAGGTGGTACAACGAATTTCTGAAGTGGGCGGCCTGTGATAGCACGCATAGGTATCAGATGGCGCGTAGAACAGCTAATGAGAGAGCGCTAGAAAAAGCAACGGCCTGGGAGGTAATGGTACAAGGCCTCAGGGATAGTGGATGACGGGGAGGACCTAGACGTGGCAGGGGTCAGCACAGTACAATATTCTGGTGTTAAGAGAACCAGTGGAGGAGAAAGCCTGGAACCCGAGGTTAGAGATACACAACGGGAGGTTCCCGTGCGGATGATGGGGGGGAGGAGGGAATAGGGGGGGGGGGGATAAGGGGTTTTTGGGACTGAGAGGCAAGTTGGGGGGGGAGTTCGGGGTTTTATTAGGCGAGGACGGAAAAGTAGGCACACACACAAATCCGAGTCCATACTCCTGAGGAAGAGCAACCAGGCATGGGGGTGCGAAATTACTGCCGCCGCCCGGCCCCCGGGATGTGGGCCTGCAGGCTGTGTACACGAGAAGTTGATGAACCTGACTGTAGCACTGTGAATGATGCTGAATATGTGCAACTATTGGCCTGTGTAAAGTATGTCTACAATAAAAATTACTTTAAAAAAAAAAATAAGTGCTACAGTCCGCCAGTCAATCTTACTTTCCATATCCATTCCGGCTCACCAACATGCCATTCCATTCATTACCCTCAACAAGCTTTAGAAACAGTAATTGTCCAGGTACCTCTAGCATGAAGAGGATCCACTTAATGTTCTTCCCCCATACGACTGCCATTGGTGTTCACACTGATGAGCCCACTGATGATTGATGTTCTACAAACATCAACACACACCCTTGTCTTTGACATAGCGAGTGTATCAGATGAACCTGTTGTATCTTGTATCTTCCTGCTGCTCAGCTTGTATGCATGAGATGTGGAATGTTGGATGTTTGGAATGTGAGTGTGTTATGAATGTCAGTTGGATGAGGGCTGAGCAGCAGGACAGCTGCTCCTGATGGGGTTATCATCTTAACTTAACATCTTAATAAAGTAACATAAAGAACCTACTGTTCCAGCTTTCTTTTGATTACTTCATTTGGCGACATCTTTGGAGAATCTACGCGTGCAAAATTGAAGACAATGGAAACCTAAGGAGTACTGATAAAAAACAGAGAAATCCAAGCCTGAAGTGAAAAGGTACATGATGAAAAAGAGAAGCGGAATCAGGATATCTCGAGTTAATGGTTTCTTAATTTAAATGTGTGTGACACAGTCTGGCAAACTAACCCCATCAGTGACCTCTACATCGGTCGCCCTGAAACTGAAGTTTGCCAGATTCATCACTAAGTTGTGTGTTGTTTTCGGGGGCAGTAAATCGAGCCTCAGAGAAGAAAACATTTGGTATTTATAATTTTGCAGCTGCTGTGTTATTGTATGTGGATCGGGGGCGGTTAAATCGAGCCTCGGTGGAGAGTGACGAAAATCACAGCTCTACTGTTCATTTGAAACCAAGGGAGAAAGACGAGCCTCAGAGTGTGGTGTGAGAATATAGAGAGAGGAGGTTTAAAGTCTGCTGCTTTGCCGTTTACTTGTACACGCAGGCAAAAATCGAGCATCAGTGAGAAGTCTGCGCATGGATGTAAAAGAGTAAAAGATTGACTCTCGTTGACCTTTAATTAGTTTGAACTTCGGGGGCAGACGATCGAGCCTCGGTGCGGAATTGTGACTAATTCTTGGAAAAGCTATTTGCTATTCGTGTTGGAAGTAGGAGGATTTATTAGGAATATACCTTGTGGGGATTGAAATTTTTAAAAAAAAGAAACGAAAAACGAGTGACTTATTTGGTGTGTGAGCCTAGGGATCTTGGGTGTTTAAACTTACTTGGCTCCAACTGCCAACTGCTGTGCTCTTTGTGCACGAGGAGATCCTTTCTCTGGGAGATTGTCTGTGTTTGATGACGTTTCGGAATTGTTGGGGCTCATGGTGGACAAGCTGCGTGTCCCACGTCCCACGTCCCACGTTTTCCTCAAGCTGCAGCTCCTGGTGACTCATGCTGTTACGTTCTGACGAGGTTGGCAACCATTTGCATTTTTATAGCAACAATGAGGGTTGCTAAGTAACGCTCGGCTTGTGTGGAAACTTCTGTGTTTGAAAGAGATCGGGGGCAGAAATCGGGCCTCACAGTCTAGTATGAGCTTATGAAGAGTGAAGGATTTATGACTCTTGCTCTGCTGTTCATGTATTTTCGGGGGCAAAAATCGGGCCTCAGAGTCAAGTATGGGAACATTACCTGCCTCAGCGTTAATCAAGGATTAACATCTGTTAACCCGGTGCAGGATGAACTCTCAGTGTCTTAAAAGCATATTTATCGCAATCAACATGACTTTCTTCTGTGTTGACCATTTCTTTGTGGATATAACAGTGTGGACGCAGTTTTGAGCAGTGTCTGTAAAGTTCAACTGCACAATGGGGTACCGTAATTTGGGGTCCAAGAGCCAGCGTGGGGGACAACTCTTTTCATTATTGTGGTTTGGTTGTGTATATTGTTTTCCTTCTGGTTCTGGTGTGTGAGAATGAGTTATGTAAGTGCCCATTCTGGTGTATGAATGAGTTATGTAAGTGCTCGTTCTGGTTATGATTGAGTTATGTAAGTGCTCGATCGGGTGTATGAATGGGTTATGTAAGTGCCCATTCTGGTGTATGAATGAGTTATGTAAGTGCTCGTTCTGGTTATGAATGAGTTATGTAAGTGCTCGTTCTGGTGTATGAATGAGTTATGTAAGTGCTCGATCGGGTGTATGAATGGGTTATGTAAGTGCCCATTCTGGTGTATGAATGAGTTATGTAAGTGCTCGTTCTGGTTATGATTGAGTTATGTAAGTGCTCGATCTGGTGTGTGAGAATGAGTTATGTAAGTGCTCGTTCTGGTGTATGAATGGGTTATGTAAGTGCCCATTCTGGTGTATGAATGAGTTATGTAAGTGCTCGATGTTTGTGTCTTGCACGTCAAGGTTGCGATTGGGATGTCTGTTAGGATGTTTGTTACCTCGCACGTCAGGGTTGCGATGGGGTGCTTGTGTCTCGCACGTCAAGGTTGCGATTGGGATGTTTGTTATGCATGAGTTTTGGGTGTTCATGTTCTTCCTGATGCATATATTGGTGTTGTGGTTTGTTCCTGTGTGTCTTTCTTGTCGTTCTGGTCTGGCCAACTAGTATGACTTGTGGCATATGGGTGAAGGATGTTGGTTTGCTGTTTTGTTTGGAAGTAATGTGATGCTTATGATGCTTGTTCAGATTGTCGTGTTTGTGTGTCAGTATAGATAGAGACAGGATGTGTCTTCTTGCGTGTTTTTGGTTGTATGGTGAGGGTTGTATGGTGAGGTTTGTCAGTTGTTTTGCACATTTTATCTTACTTGTGCTGTATTTAAATTTTTGGAATTTACTGACCAATTGTTCTTGATATTGTCGATGTTTTATTTGATTCCTTTTAATTTCCCAACGAAGGGAGATATGTTGTATCTTGTATCTTCCTGCTGCTCAGCTTGTATGCATGAGATGTGGAATGTTGGATGTTTGGAATGTGAGTGTGTTATGAATGTCAGTTGGATGAGGGCTGAGCAGCAGGACAGCTGCTCCTGATGGGGTTATCATCTTAACTTAACATCTTAATAAAGTAACATAAAGAACCTACTGTTCCAGCTTTCTTTTGATTACTTCAGAACCACAGACGGCTTATTAGCACATGCACATTAACCGGAAGAAAAAGAACATCCAATGAAGCATCATTAAAAATGGCCTCATCCTTCTTAGCCACACACGAGTCTCTTTTTCTTCTTCATTTTAGAGCACAATTGTGTCTCCTCTTTGAGACTTTGACGCATTTTAACTTTACTCCAAGAGACAACTCCATGGATAGTTTGTGTAATTTATTTGCCTAGCTCCCCCAGAAACTCTTCTGTTCTCAACTTCTTTCCTCCGTTTATTTTGATGAGCGGTTAGCTTATTGTTCTTCCATATTATGTGCCTCTATAACATTGAGTTACGGAGAACAAATTCTCCTGCTTGAAAGCGCACAAGCATTATAATCCGTTGCATTGGAGGCAGATGGTAATCTTTTCCTCCCAGCTTTGAGCAATTTTGCGATTGCTGAGCTGTCTTCTAGTTCTCTTCCAAACAACACAGCGAGAAAGCTGTGATCTTTCTTTCATTTACCCTCGCCTTTTTGGCACACCTCTGACCCTGGTGCAAATCACAAGTCTGAATTCAGTGCCTCATTTGTATGTGTCACCTCTTTAACGTGTTGCATGTGCATGCATTCTAAATATAATTCAGATCGTGCTCACAGAAGTATGATCTCTTTAAAGCTTCCACCCAACAGTTTAAAATCCATTACTAATTTCTCAAGTACAGCATTGTTTTTTTCAAATCTTCTCTAATACTAAAAGCTGTCTGAATAAAACTTGAAATGTTTTTCTTCACCTTTTTCAAATAGTCGGCTATTTGTGTTCAATCCTTGCTTCTGAGAGTTGTTTCAGGTACGCATGTTTTGTGTTATACTTTGGAGCAAGGATATAAGGTTTTTGTGCACTATGAAATGGCCTTTGAAGCTTATACCAAATGTTCATTTTGCCAGCATGTCCCTTAATCCAGAACTGTGTAGGGGTCAGGCCTGGCTCCAGGATTCTGCATCCGGGTATTGCAGGAGTGAGGGATGGTATGTTGCTGGACCATGAAGATGCAAGTTGGAGTAGTGCCAGGCTGTGGGGAGGGTGGAGGTCTGTTGTACGTATTCTGTTAGGCTATCCAAATCTAGACAGGTATATAAAGAAGTTGCATAACTTTGGTTACACGGACTCTGAGGAAGACTGAGTTTCTTTGCGTATTCCTTAACCTTGAATCGGAGCTCCCGCCAGACTGGTGGTGCCTGTGTGCCTTCTTCCTGTTGGCAAAGCACCAGGAGCATTGACCTTTGCCCATGATTTATAAAACCTAATTCATTTAAACCCATAGCACTGTAGTGTCGTCTGACGCGGGGTAGCAGTGCAGTCTACCCGTGTCAGAGATGTTACGTTAGCGCTGGTGCGTGTTGACATGCGCCAGCTATAAATAAGAGGTGTGGCCCGGGGGAGTCAGTTGGGACTATGCAGTAATTACACAAAGGTGTCCCGAGTGTTTTTTACGGCCGCAGCGCTGGCAGCACGTGCGAGAGCGGCGCCTCCCCCACTACACTGGCGACGAGGGGCAGAAACGACCCCATGCTGTGCAGAGCAATTATCCTAATTAGCTGGTGACTGGTGCAGTCAGTGAGCCTCTGTTCACAGCTCCGTGCCCACGGTGTGAAGCCTGGTCTCTGCGGGCCTGCTGTGTGCCCCCAGGCGAGCCTGTGTCCCAGGCAGGCCCTGCAGCCCCGAATGTGCCTGGATGAAGAGAAGGCCCTTCCTGCACACCCAGAGAAGCCCACACATGAGTGTGCCCCAGCATCCTGAAAAACGGAGGAAACTACAGTGAGGCCTAGGCTACAGTGAGGCCGAGGACATACAGGCCACGGTAGAGGACCCTGACAGCATCATCATCGCCCTCGGCCAGGCGGCTGCTAGTGCTCCCAGGAGGTAAGCAGTGCATGTGCCGCGAGGTGTGATTGCGTCTGTGCCAAGATGGCGTCGATCACGCAATTGAGCCTTTCGTGGTGGACGGAGCACCTTCATCCCTTGCCCCGCGATGGAAAGACTGGACTGATCGCCTCCAGATTTACTTTGAAGGGGCGGGCATAGCCCGGGAAGGGCGCAGAGCCCTACTCCTCCACCTCGGAAGTAAAGATATCCACTGCATCTACAAAACCCTAGTAGAAGCCGCACCCAAAACATATGTCACGCTTCTCAACGCCTTAAACGCGCACTTCGAGTCGATGGCGAACAGGGACTACGAAAGGTTCATTTTTCGCCAGGCCAAGCAAGAAGCAGAGGAATCGTTAGACGCGTTCCACAGACGTTTAAAAGAACTGGCCAGCACGTGCGGATTCCATGACGAACAGGAAGAAATCCGAGGTCAGATAATACAAGGGTGCTACTCATCCAAACTCAGAGTAAACATTTTTCAGGAGGATGGCAAGCCTCTAGCGGACATCCTCACCCTGGGCCGGTCAAAGGAACTGTCTCAAGCCAGAGCATCACACATGGAAGCAGCCCTCCACCGACCCATCAAGATGGAACAAGACAACGTGGCGAACCTGGTGAGGCCTAAAGTGCGCCAAAACGCAGGAAGAAGACAGCAAGACAAGAAAGGGGAATGCGGTTACTGCGAAGGCACATCCCATCGCATGCATGACTGCCCAGCGAGAGGGAAAAAGTGCAGTGCGTGCAGGTGGATGAACCACTTCGCGGCGGTATGCCGGTCAGCGAAATCAAGGAAGGAAGCAGCACAGACGGTAGCTGAAGAGCGAGACAGTGAGGATATGGATGACGACGCAGGAGACTACCCGGTTCACTATATGTTCGCAGTTGATCAGCCACGACGGAAGAGACGACGACTTCCAAGGTGCAGAATCAAGATCCACCATCAGGAGGTAAGAGCCACTATTGACACTGGGGCCTCGATTAAACTGATGACTACCAATGTATATAACCAACTAAGTCCGCGCCCACCCCTACGCGAGGCAAGGATCAGAGTATTTGCGTACGACCAGAAGAAACCTATCCCGCTCCTGGGATGCTTCAAGACTGAACTGCAACACCAGGACCTCAAGACCCCCACTACAGTGTACGTGACCAAGGAAGGAAGCAGCATGCTGATAAGTGGACAATCAGCAGAAGAACTGAGGCTAATATCATTCGCCATGGCGGTACAAGAGGAGGAGCTAGAGGCCATCATGGAGGAGTTCGAGGACGTCTTCAAAGGTATTGGATGCCTGAAAGGGAAAGAAGTCTCTCTCCCATATCGACCCATCAGTCTAACCGATGGCACTGAGGCACAGGCGCATTGCGTTCCACCTGCGAAAGAAGGTTGAGGAAGAGTTGAAGGCGCTGGAGAAGCAAGGGATTATCAAAAAGGTCAGCGGGCCCACCCTGTGGGTTTCCCCGATTGTAGTGGCACGGAAACCGAAACAGCTGGGGCAAGTCCGCATCTGCGTGGACATGCGCCTCCCAAACGCCACAGTGAAAAGGGAACGTAACCTAACCCCGACCATCAACAACATATTTGGAGTACTGAACTGCGCGAGGTGGTTCTCGAAGATGGACCTCCGGTCCGGCTATCACCAACTACCACTACACCTGGACTCCCGATACATCACCACCTTCTCTACGCTCGCCAGTCTCAGGAGATACCAACATCTCAATTTCAGGATCTCAAGTGCCGTGGAGGTGTTTCAAAACACCATCTGTGAAGTCCTCAGCGGGCTCCCAGGGGTCTTAAATGTAAGTGATGACCTACTCATCTACGTGTCATCGATAGAAGATCACCATCGGAGACTTCGTGGGGTTCTCCAGAGGATCGAAGAATCCGGAGTGACCCTACACAGAGAGAAGTGCCAATTCTTAAAGAACAAGATCGCTTCTTTGGCTACACATTCTCGGACCAAGGAGTGGCCCCAGACCCGACAAAGTGTGAGACGTACAAGAAGCCTCTGCACCGTCCAATATCTTGGAAATAAGAAGTTTCCTGGGAATGGTGAACTTTTGCGGATTCTTTTTCCCAGATTTGTCCAACCTCACGAAGCCCCTCAGGGAACTGACAAAATAGTACACCACATGGCAATGGCTCCCCGAACAGGAGCAGGCCTTCAAGGATACTAAATCAGCCCTGTCGGCAGATAGGACACTGTCATACTTCAACCCGACCCGATCCACCAACGTCGATGTGGACGCCAGCCCATATGGGCTCGGAACCGTGCTCACACAGTTGCAAGGGAATGGAGAGTGGGCCCCGATAGCATACGCGAGCCGCTCTCTGACGGACACGGAACAGAGATACTCGCAAATAGAGCGAGAAGCAATTGCCATCCACTGGGCCTGTCAGCACTTCCACGTCTACGTGTATGGCCATCCATTCACAGTGTCCACAGACCACAAACCACTTATTCCCCTGTTTCAAGGATCAGCGTCCAAACCTCCACTGAGGTTCATCCTCAACAAGCAGTAAACCTCGCACACCGGGGACATCAAGGTATGGTAAAGACCAAGAGCCGGCTGAGAGCCAAGGTGTGGTTCCCAGGGATGGACACACTGGTTGAACAAACAGTCAAAACATGCTCTTGGTGCCAAGCAGCAGGCCAACCGGATCGCCCTCACCCTATCATCACGAAAGAAAACCTCCAACAACCATGGGCGTGCGTGAGTGTAGACTTTGGACACCTCCTAGATGGACGCTATGCACTGGTAATCATCGATGATTTCACAAAGTACCCTGAGGTTGAAATTTTTGGAAGTCAGAAAGCCACTGAGGTTGTTTCCAAGTTTGAGAAGACCATTGCTACCCACGGAATATTCGAAGTGGTGAAGACAGACAACGGTCCACCCTTCCATGGACAAGAGTTCGCGGACTATCTCAAGGCCTGGGGAATTCAGCACCGGAAAGTGACCCTGCGCTGGCCTCAATGAAATGGAGAAGTAGAGAGGTTCATGCGTACTCTCAACAAAGTAATACGCATTGCGCATGCCGATGGATCACCGCTCGAGAGGGCCATATACTTTTTCCTGAGAGAATACCGTTTGACACCCCATCTCATAACTGAGGCAGCTCCGGGACCAGCGAGCATGGGCCGAGTAGTGAGAGACACCATCCCGCATCACCCAAGCTGGACCCCATCTCAGATAGATGCTGGAAAGACCCTATCCAACCGGACCCACTCCAATAACCAAGCCAGTGCCAACCGACAGGCCCGGAGGTCTGTCATTCAAGTGAGAGACCGAGTCTATATCAAGGATAGATACCCTGGAAGCAAGTTCCGGCTTCCATTCGAGCATAGGCCTTGGACAGTCATCCGCAGAACCGGCACCATGGTAACAGCCAAGAGAGGAATGAAGAAGTCACTCGCAACATCTTTCTTCAAGAAGGTGCACGCCGGAACTCCGGACCTGCAAGCATCAGAATACCTAGACGCCAGGCCGCGTGAACCAGTGGTGGAAGAGGTCCCAGATGGGCACGGAATGACCCCCACTGAAGATGAGAACCGATCAGACCAGGACACACCTTCACCGCCGGAAGTCTGCTGAGTTCCCCTGCGAGATCCCAGGAGAGCGAAGCCTCGCGGGAATGACCCCATCTTTGCCATCATCATGGGGAGAGCACTCCAGGTATGGCCTAAGAAGAAACCCGGCTCCATCCTCCCGGCTGGCCGACTTCATGGTGTGACGAACCTGGGACTGGAATTCTAGTCACTGGTAACAGATCTAATTGATCACTGTTTGTTTGTTGTTTATTAAAGGTTAGAAGGAATGTAGTGTCCTCCGACGCAGGGTAGCGGTGCAGTCTACCCGCGTCAGAGATGTTACATTAGCGCTGGCGCATGGCGTCATACGCCAGCTATAAATAAAGGAGGCGTGGCCCGGGGGTCAGTTGGGACTACGCAGTAATTACACAAAGGTGTCCCGAGTGTTTATTACGGCCGCAGCACTGGCAGCACGTGCACGAGAGGCGCGTCCCCCACTGCAAGCACGATGCAATGATTATTTCATTTAGTTTACTTGTAATGCAGTTTTTGCATAGCGCCACATAGAACAGCCATGCTCAGACGTTACTGAGGCCAGGGGTAGTGGGCGCTGATCTTTGGTCATTCTCAACAGGCAAACTACAATCGGCAGAGACATGTATATTTATTCAAAGCAGGGTACACGCGCCCCTCTACCCCATTCGGACTGACGAATATGCGGTACATACAGGCAGACTAATGAACGTAGAGTCTCTGAGAGGAACGCATTTTCTGAAATCCAAAGCAACATCACAGGAGTCAAGTACACAGCTACAAATTGAATGGAAAACAAAACAAAATACAAGATTGCAATCACACTTCATTCACTAAGCAAATATGTGATGAATGCACATTCGGATTTGACAAATCTGTACTGGGTGGTGCATTAGTTACTCAATCATTTTCAGTCACTTAATATAACGTTTTCAAAAGGAGTATAAATTGTAACATTTAAAAGAAATCACAGAACTCTTGAAATATTTCAATTAAGGTGTTTTATGAAACTCCTTAAGTCATCCTGAATGTCATCCTCGATATACCACATCGCTCGACTTGACATCATGCCTTATGCAGGGCTAATTAACGTATTTGTGTGGTTCAATGATGTTTCTTTTTAGTTAAAGCACCGTAAGTAATATAGCTCCTTAAGTGATGCATTTCAGAGTGTCTGACACTGACTTGTTATTGTGTAGGCATTGTAGTTTGCACTGCTGGGACCCTTAACTTGCGTTTAAAGTTGTTGTTTTTTATTTGTTGTCATGAACATATAACACATTTTAATCCATGTACTGCATGATGAGCAAGTCATTTTTAATTTTTTATTATTATGCATGATTAATTAAAATCTTTGCATACACATTACAATAAAAGTTCCTTGTTCGTAATTCAATAGATAAAAACATGCTAAAAGCCATAATTATACATTATATTAAAATGTCACGTTTGGGCATTATTCTCTTCAACGGGTCTAAAGTGCTTGTGTGTCAGGAAAAACTGAGCTGGTGGGCGCTTTTCGGGTTAAACAGCCATCCTTATAAATCCTATTAAAATTTACGTTTTCGCACATACAACCTTCATTGTGTCTCAAGTGCCTGTGCGTCAGTAAGGCTTGCTGAGTCTGACTTCAATAACGGCCCAATTCGGCTGTTTTTATTTAACCAGTGTCCACTTGCGATGCGTGTTTGAGTTTCTTGGTTACTATGTCGAAAATAGTTTGTGAGCTGGCAGTTTAGCTGTGCCTCAGCTGTATTGGAGCACTGCTTTACTGCCTGCCTACAAGTCCTGGTGCCATTCTGCTTGAATAATGGTCGTAATATTGTGCTTCTTATGTCCTTTAAGTTGCGGCAAATGCAGATGACGTGGATAAGATCCTCGTTTCCTCTTCCGCATAGGCGACAGGACTGCGGTCCTGGTCTCCTTTCCCAGGGTGGAAGGTGTGGGATGATAGGAACGACTCCCAGCTGCAACTTTCGGAATTTTTCCTTTTTCCTCGCTTTGACTCCCATTTTTTGGTAAGATAGCGGTTTTAATGCTTCATAGTCACTTAGCACTATCCAGCAATGAGACCTTTTAGCCAGTGTACCTTAGTCTTCTAAAACTGATACCATTTTTCTTACCTTTGTCAAAGTCTTTTTGAAGGTCTGGTGATCTGTTGAGATTCCCCCAAGGTGCATCAATCCCAATAACTTTAGGGAGTCTAGCAAATACTCCCTGGCAGGTGATTTTTTTGTGGGGAAACAGCTCGATCCAAAGATGCGAGTTTAGGGATCCTGCCTCAGCACTTCGGTTCTTGTGCCAACTTATTATATACATGCCCCTCCTTTCCACTGATTGTTTTTGAAGCCCAAATTCTAAAAGTATTTGGGCCGGTGAGACATATTTTGAAAGATGGAAAATTGCTCTGTAGGAGTTAGCTATTACCATGTCCAGAGCTGCAGCATCGCTGCTAGCGATCACTCCGGTATGTTGGTGCTGGTTGCAATTTTGCACGTATCACCAGTAGCAATGGGCCAAATGTTAAATCGGGCAGCGGTTTCTTCAGGGGCTTCATCGCTAGGTAGGTCATGGTTCCCTTTCTCCGTAGGGACTCCAGCTCAGATTTGAATGAGCTTTTATGATCCAGGAGAATTCCTAGATATTTGTAGCTGTTTGGCTGGTCTAGGCATTGCCCAGCTAAGTACCAGTTGATTTATTTCTTTTTATGATAGTTTACTGCCATGATTTTTGTTTTCTTAAGATTTATTTTTAAGACGTTGGGTTGTGAGCAGCTGTTTGTGGTGTTTAAAAGATGTAGGCTGATGGGGCCTAACTTATCAATACGAGGTAATCCGCATATAACAGGTTTGACAACAACATTTTTCCCAGTTTTGGGGCATGTAATGTGATCTTGTCCGATTCCCCTGGGAGATCAGCTCAAAAAAGGTTAAAGAGTAAAGGCGCTGGAATGCACCCTTGCTTTCCCTAGAGGTGGCGATTCGTTTTGAGAGGTGCGTCCCTACACCTAGTTTAATCCTGATCCAAGTGTCAGAGTGTAGCAGTTTTAGCTGGTCTTAGAGGTGTTTTGGTAACTCCCAGCTTTCCAGTTTTTGCCATAGTTTGGCTAGGTCCATGTGGTCGAAGGCTGCAGCATAGTCTATAAAACATAGAAATAGGGGATATTTTGCCTCGTTAGCCGCGTCCATCAACAAGGCTAATGCCATGATGTTAGTAGTGGTTCCTTGTCCACGGCAAAACCCAGTTTGGTTTATTGGGATAATGGAGTTTTCTGATGCCCAAGATGTTGCTTGCGTGGAGTGGTGCGCCTTTTCTTCCCTATAGATGTTGCCTCTGTCCTTTCTTGCTATTCGCAGTTCTTTGTCTGTGTTGTCTTCCTTTTGCACTTTGTTCTTGAAGTGGTTAAAAATATATTCTATCCAGACAGCCTCTGTTATGTTTGAATTTATTCCTGGGTGGTTTGGTCATTGGATTCTGTTGATCGTTTGACAGAACTTGGCACTGTTCTTTTGTTTGGTGTCATGAAGTAACTTGGCCCATAGTTCATCATTCTTTAATCTTTTATTATTCCATTTCTTTCTTTTTATTAGTGCCTTCCGTTTCCACAGGTCACTTTGCAGATCTGGGTTTTGCAAAGCCAACTTAATGTTTGGTTGACTGTGCGTTTGAGATTTTTTGATTCTGGGCTGGTTGCCATCCTTGTTGGGATGGCCACAGTTGGTCCCGATTTTGTCCCTGTCCCGGTAGCGAGTTTCCCACCAAGAGTCATTGTAAAGCTTTCCCATGCTTTCACTGGTTGCGTTGGTGTATCTTTCCCTTGGTTGTGCAGTATTTTAGCTGTGGTGGATATTTCCTCAATGTTGTTGGGTTTGCACCTCATTCGCTTGAGATTTGAAGTCCCTTGTGTGCCAATGGTTGTATGTGCCTCTAGTGTGTGGGCTGTGTGTGCTTTTAGTAGCACTTCCTGGGGTAGGTGATTGCTATGTTCGTTGTCGCCTATTCTAAAGGAGGCGATTTTGTTGAACATGGGTAAGGTTATGAAGGTAAAGTCTAGGTAAGAGGTGGCTTTTGATGAATCGAATGTAGCAGCCGGTTGGTTGTCCTCCTCGAAGCGGCCATTCAAGGCTCTCATGTTTAGGTGTTCGAGTTCCTGAAGCAGGTGCTTTGAACATCTTGTTGGTTTCTCAATGTTTGCTAGGCCCTGAATCTGTATTTCCCAAGGAGCGGTTAGGTCTTGCACTGGGTCCTTCTCTTGCCCAGACCCTAGAAGATGTATATTAAAATCGCCTGCCAGGATGATGTGGTCATCGTCCTGCTCTTCAATAACCCTTTTTATTTCTTTGACCAGCTCTTTAGCAGCTCTTGATTTTTGTTTGGGGTGCACGTAGGTTTTGATTATTATAGCTTCCTGGCATTCCATGTTGAACTTAAGCATTATCGTCACTGCCTAGATGGTGCATGGAGCTTCAATTTGGGCCTCGATGGAAGATATTTCTCCTCTTGTGGTTATTGAGGCCAGTATCATCAGGGCCCTCGAGCGATGACCAAAGTCAGATCCCTTTATTGCTGGAACAAAGTGTGAAGTTTACCCCTGAAGCTCAAATGCCTCATCCTCAAAGGTTTTCTGGAGCAGTATCATATCTAATGTTTTTAGGTAGTTTAATACCTCATGGTGCTCAGTCTTGATAGCTAGGCCATTGATATTCCAAATGCACTTGCAGATTTTGTCTCGTTCTGTTGGGGCTGTTGGTAAACTGCACACTCCTTGTCAATTGGATTGCTCTATTGTTATTGTTCGCTGTATTTGCGCCCAATTCTATGGGGAGTAGTTTTTGTCATTTTGGTGGACTTCAAATGACAAACCTTTTATTAGTCATCTGTTTTACTCATTCTGTCTCAACTGATGAAAAGCTGAGATACCCCATGGGGGTCATGTAACGTGTAGATTATTGCAGTTGACATAATAAAATAACGACACCTATATATACCTATATACACATCTATTTCATGTGCTTTGAGCAGTCATTATTTAACTCAATGGCAGGATGCAATTCCTACTGAAGTTTTTAAAGATTTCACAACACACAAAAGCTAAAACCGACCGCCCCTATCTGTATCACCGGGTGTATTTAGTTTTCATAGGGACAGATTCCTTCCTAAGCAGATTTATTTCTGGCTCATAATTACCTTGCAATGGGGGCTCACATTCTCTGTCGTTCGTTGTTTTGGCATTGTTTCAGATACCCTGCAGCTTTTATGTGCAAGGAAGTGGGATCTGATTACAGCAGTGCTGACGTAACGCCTATCCTCAGATATGTTTAGAAGCACAAGGCATTGCTCGTTTTGAAGCAAGTAAATAGATGCAACAGAGAGAGCAGGGATCAGATTCATGAAAAGTGTTACAAAATTGAGATTTGTCCAGCTGTTGATTAGCCTTATGCAAGCCTTGGGTCCCATGGATTGGCCAGACCAATTAGTCTTTCCACTGGTGCTGGTAAAGACACTCCAGTCCAACAATCAACAACTAACAGAACTGCAGCTCCTGTCTTGGGGTTGTTTTCCCCCCTGACAATTCCACCAAAAGTATCAGACTTTCTGAAGATAGTCAAAAGTTCTTGCCTATCATCAGATGCAGCCATCAAAAACATTTTACTGTGTGGAGCCTTTTCATGGCTTCCAAGGTATGGGCCATAATTTGGGAGGGGTCACCAACAGAAGGAGTAGTTCTCACCCGGTATTGCTGCCACCAAGTTGCTTTACTTTCCTCTCCATCAACCAGTTGGTGTCACTAGGGAGGCAAATGCAGCGCTGTCTACCAATGTGGTCCTCTTTTATGTTGGACCCATAGGCCCTTCAAATTGGTTAATAAGGTTACGCCCTTTCTGTTTAGCATGCCCCGCCTCACGTTCCTTCAGTTTTTGCTCAGTACTCTTCAGATCATACCTCTGTTTTCTGTCAAGAAGAGGTGAACTTGTTTCCCAAGGAAGAGATGGAAATCATACTTAAGAGAGGGGCCTGGATCACTATTCCATGTACTTCAGTCCCCAAGAAGAACAGGGACCTGAGAATGACTTTGAACCTTAGAATCTTGAACTCAGTACTCAAGTATGAGAAGTTCTGAGTGATGACAGTCAATTCGTTTCTGTCTGCCTCGGATCTGTGTCTGCTTTGGAGTAAAGGGCTGACCACTTCCAATTCACCGTCCTACTTTTCAGACTGATATTGACTCTTCAGGTCTTAACAAAGATCATGTTGGGGATGGCAGCCCATGTTCGCAGTTAAAATTGCACAATATAGAATTGATATTGGTAAACTGCTGTTTAGAGTATTGCTTTGTAAAAACATAGACCTCAAGAAATGTTAACATCTAGTTAGACACGTTGCCATGATTTCAACCACATACACCTACTGCTAGTATGGCATTTATCTTCAAAAGTTAGGGGTGGGGTGTGTATGTATCTGTCTCTGGATGTGTGTGTTTGTTTCAGAAACCCCAATACATCAAATGGTGCTCAATGGTGAGATATCACTGTTGCTTATTTAGCAAAACATTCTCCCTGATTAGAAAGCACCCCTATTTGGTAAAAAGACGCATGACACACCTATGTAAATTAATTAACTGCAGGTGAATCCCCCACTAGCTCCTGCACACTGTCAGATGCCACCATCGGCCTCGGTCATGTCTCCAGCCCGCCTGGACATGACGACACAGAGCTGCATATAGGTGTCACCTCTGCGTGCTAATGTTAGTTTATTCAGTGGTCTATTACGTGCACTGAGACGTGGACCATGACTGGCAGATTGACATCATTGACAGTGTGAAAAATATAACCTGAAATCTTACTAACGTTTAAAAGTCACTTCCACAGAAAGTGGACAAGGGTGGACAGTTCGGAATCTACAGTTGGATAGACTATCCATAAGAAAGCAAGTTTCTACTTCCGAAGGATATTTCTAACTGCAGATTTCTCGCCTTACAAATCGATACTGAAGCTATGCACTGTCTAAAGAGGTGGGACTGAGAAGTGGACTTTACTCCAGGAAGTCCTGAAGGACCGAGCATTCAAAATAACTATCTTTGCAGGCCTGCAAATCGTTTAAGAAGTGCCTGTATGGATGGGTGCCCCCATAGAATGAGGTTAAGTATCTTTATTACCTTTAATGTTGAGACAGTAGCTCTTGTGTCGATTTCTGGGATCAGGGCCTGAATGCCATGAACTCTCTGCAGTGGTGAGAATGCCCTTATGACAACTGTATCCTGAACAGCCCAATAAAGGGGCTTCTGAGAAGGGTGAAAGCGGGACTTGAGCTGACTGATGGATAATCCCACAGTAGACTGTAAAGACACTGTCTTAAGGTACTTCAGGACCATCTGAGGCAATCCCACCTCTAGAGCTCTTCTGTGAGGTACGGAAATACATGGCCACTCTTGTAAGCTACCTGTCAGCTCACTTATTTTTGGTCACACTTGGCCTTCTAGTTTTGAACACCTGGTTTAGAAATACTTCCCTTTGCCCTTTGGTGGAATCATAAGTTACAGGGTTCAATTCTATAAATTTATTTTATGCCTTTACCTTTCTGTATCGGTATGCCTATGGCTCTGTACAACATCTCCGAACAAGCATTGGTAAATGCATTAGGTTTTGCCTGTGTGATTAATAATAAGCAGTTTTTTTTGTTATACGTTGTAGCATGGTGAAAGTTGTGCAATATAAGTTACTGCAACTCCGTTAAAGTGTTATGACCAGTGCTGCTGCACCTGGTGCTTACTTTGGTGCACAGCGCCTTGTTAAATAATAGCAATTGGTTTAAAAGCATGATCCTCCCCCGTGCATCCAACAGTTTTCAGGCAATAATAAAAAGGTCAAGATAACTCTGGTTATTACACTTCCTACTGGGGAGTGTTAGATCTGGCATCCTTGGCGTCGTTTCCCCTGACTTTTTGCCTCTACCTCCCGTATTTTTTACACTGTGCTGGATTTCGTTTTTGCTGGTTTAGATGCTTTGGGCACTTTGCCACTGCTGATCAGTGCCAAAGTGCAAGTGCTCCCTGTGTAAACTGCTATTGTGATTGGGTATCCATGATTGGCTTATTTGTTTTACCAGTAGGTCCCTAGTAAAGTGCACTGAGTGTGCCAGGGCTGGTAATTCAAATGCTACTAGTGGGCTTGCATCACTGATTCTGCCACCCACATGAGTAGCGCTGTAAATAGGTCTCAGGCCTGCCACTGCAGTGCCTATGCACAGTTTAACTGCCATGTCGTCCTGGCCAGTTCACCCACTTGCCTGGCTTACCCTTCCCTTTTCTTACACATTGGACACTCCTATGGTAGGCCCAAGGTTCCCCCCCCCCCCCGGGCAGGGGTGTATGTGAAAGATAGGACATGTACTAGTGTGGGTAACATGTTCTGATAGGGAAATACTGCCAGTTTTGTTTTTCACTATTGAAAGGTTATCTTGCCCATAGGACAGAATGAGGAATGCTGTGTAACATGTTTACCTGCATATCTTTCCATAGGACCAAGATAGAAAATTTGAATCTGGTATCCCTGAACTCAGAATCTAATAACACATATTTTAGGAAGGATGGTTTTTGAATTCAGTGTTTGAAAATAGCACTTTTAGAAAGTGGCTATTTTCTTGGTCAGCCTTTCTGTGTGCCTCTGCCTGTTTGTGGATTGACTGTCTGGTTTGAGAGTGACAGGGGCTGGGGTGGCTACAGGAGTCTGGGTGAGTCAGCACTAGGCTGAATAGACCTATCTGCATTTGGAGGGGTGGGAGGGGTAGCACCAGGGCCTGTATAGGGCTGTGCCTGCCTTCCACAATGCTGGCTCCACCTCCTGTGGTGAGTCTGATGATCCTGGCCCACACAAACAAAGGAAGAAGTTGTGCACTGGCAGAGTGACCCAGAACTGGTTTGGACTTGGTCCAGGACCCCCTACCACATAGAGAACAAAGACTTTTGGGGCATAAATATGAGAGCTGAAACCCCTGAAAGTTAGACGACTTTGTGATCAAGAGGAATCCCTGTCAAAGAAGATCACCTGAAGAGACTGAGGAGAAGTACTGCCCTTGCTGTGTGTCTGGGGTTGGCCTGCAGTTTGCGGTTTCTACTGAGATGGGGATCAAGGGATTTTGCTGTGTGCTGTGTCCCCTGCTTGAAGATGGACTTTGCTGTGTGCTGTGTCCCTCTGAAGAAAAGCCTCCAAGGGCCTGAGAAGAGCAGGCCTCCTGCTTCTGAAGCCCCAGGCACAAAAGGACTTCATCCCCAGCTTCCCTGAACTTCCTTCCTGGGAGTTCCAGTCTGCCAGGAGGGCCTGTAACTGTGTGTGAGGCCTTTTTGCTGTGGAGAGCTGGAAGTGCAACGCAACGGGAGAGAAGAGTGACTCTGCCGTAGCAGCTGCTGTCGCATCACCGGAGAAGCGTGGCGCCGCACAGAGGGTGCTGTCGCATCACCGGAGAAGCATGTTGAAGGGCTGTCGCATTGCTGAGGAAGCGAGCTGCTTCTGATTGTCGCTGCAACACCGGAGAAGCGTGTCACCGTCACTGAGGGTGTCGTTGCATCACTGGCGAAGCGTGTCGCAGGGCCTGTCGCGCTCAGAAAACCACAGAGTTCGCGGTACGGGCGTCGGGCGTGCACGCATCACCTGTACGTTGTTGCATCCCAGTAAAGATGTCACTTTCTTGCATCGGATTGTCGTAACTCATTGAGGCGCCATCTTGTCACATCGGAACCGGGGTGCAGGAAGAATCAACGCATCGCCTTCTCTTCGCCCCTTTTGTTTGTTTCGCGTTACGAATCCAAGGTACTTTGTGAGTAACGTGTCGCATTTCATCATCTACAAGTTTATTTTTGAAACAACCTTTCTAAAGACATTCTACTGAGTTTTTGTATGTTGGATTTTTGTCGTTTTGGTCTTGTTTAGTTTAGATAAAGATATTTTTTTTCTCTAAACTGGTGTGGTGTCCATTTGTAGTGTTTTCACTGGGTTACTGTGAGTGTTGGTTCACATACTTTACACATTGACTCTGGGATAAGCCTGTCTGCTCATGCCAAACTACCAAGGGGTGAGCATGGGTTATATAAAGTGTGTATCCCCCTTACCCTGACTAGAAGCAAGGGTCCCAATTTGGTCAAAGGTACCTACCTCTGCCAACTAGAGATCCCCAGTTCTAACAGGGAGAAATCGTAATTTTGTCTAGTGGCAGTTTTGACTCTTCATAAAGTAATGCAGATGGTTAATGTGCCTGCTGCAAAGAGCATATACAATGCTGATCACAGAACTGAGTGTGAGTGAACTATGAGTAGCGCTATAAAAAATGAAATGTAAGTCAGAGAGGGGCTATGGAGAGATGAGGGAATTCATGGAGAAGGGGTGGTGTTGGAGAACCAGGTTCGTGTCCCATCACCAGTTCAACATCTTGCAATCCTGGACGCATAATTCATCTCCATGCACTTAACACCAATGAATGTGTGCTTGTGTAATATAACTCGTGCTCATGTAAGGGTCTCTAATACCTTTGTTTCGAGTTTGTGCTTTATTAAAACTGCAAAAAAAATACTGTCTCAATTCCACCCATACACGATTGTTGCTGTGTTATAATCAACAAACACTTCAAACAGAATGGCACTCCGAACTGCATATTGTTTATTAGAACATTGAAATGTTGGGAGCTCCATTGAAAACAATGGAGTGCTCCGGGCTTATAATGGCTGGTATAAGCCCGGAGCTCCAACATTACAATGCTTCTTTGTTCACAGCTCTGGCTGTGAACAAAGGCTTCAGGGAGCCTGAGGGGATTCCAATCCCCTCACGCTCCCAAAAGGCTTTGTTCTCTTTTGTTAGAACATTCTGTACTCTAGTGACAGAATGTTCTAATAGCCTTATAGCACTTCGTAGATGGGCTATACTGCTATTAAAGTCCCTCTCCCTTGTTAAAGGCCCTCGCCTTCGGCTCGGGGCCTTTAACGCTGGAGAGGGCCTTTAATAGCCGGTATAGCCCTCTACGGCGGGCTATAAGGCTATATTGTTGAAGGCAAAGAAAATACGAGTTTATTTTTTCAAAACAAGAAGCACTGGCGGCAGAATCTTTTTGGAATGACAACAAATATGAATAGTTTTAGCACAATAAGAGAGCCGTAAGTTAAGAGTTTTAGCTGAAAAACCTGGGATGGAGGTTTCTTTCGTTAAACAAGGTGTATTTTATAGAGAGGCATGGGAGTTGCCAAGTTTTATGGTCAACCTTAGAAGAGAAATGTTCAAAAAAGAAAGCATTTCACTGTAGGCTGGAGGACAACCACTGAAGGTATTTGCAGCTTTTCTGAACTGCGTGCTGCCGCTGCCAGGAGGGTGCAGAGGAAGTGAGGGGGGGGGATGTACAGTCCCATTTACACATGTAAATTGTAAATGATATGCACTTGTTATAAAAATAACAAATCGAACTTTTTTCTTAAAGAAAAGGAAGTCCTTTTTGCAGAAATGCTCCTTGATTTGGGATGGTATCTGTGAGCGAGCGGTGTCTCCCCTAATGTCGCCTTCATGGCTTTAAAACAAACAAAAACAAGCATTTACAATGCAATGGTTTCGCCTTTGGAAAAGTTAGAGCTATTGGCATTGTAAATGACAAAATTTGTATTTATGTGTTGGTTTTGAAAACAGATAAATAAATGGCATTGTCATTTACATTGCCATTAGCTTTTGTACTGACTAACAGACTCACATGTCCACCCCTTGAATTAACAACTTATATTTCCCTATACTAATATACCACTAACCCTTTTTTGGGCTCCAGAGTAGCATGCTACTTGCTGAAAAAGCGCTACAACACCGGGTCAGGAGTAGTAAGCGCTACATGAATGCAATTAAAATTATATTTACCATACATGGCCAATTTATGCTGTTGCTAAGTACACCTGTCCTGAAAGATGGCTTGTCTATTCAGCATCACTGCTTACTTATCCTTCGGGGTGGACAGTGGAGCAGTTTTAATGAAATCAGTGCTGTCTGGAGAGTTCTGAGAATCCTTGATTTCCAAAGGTTCCTAATATGAGCAGTCAAATACACATATATCTTCTCTATCTAGAAGTTGCAACTACAATACTAGCGACCTAGCTTGTAAAGCAGGTGTAACCAAGGTTATAACTGTGGACCTAGAATTGAGACTGAAAGATATCACACCTGAGGGATAGCTTTTGGTGTTTAAGGCCTGAACTTTTAAAAATGCTGTCACACAAAGAGACATGCATGATAGCTCCTTCGTGTCTATGAACTATGTTACCTGTAGAATAACACTTGTGTAAATGGTCTAAACATATTACCTGTTTACACCTTGATGAAAGACTATGCTTTCTGAAGTCTGCTTGTGTAATTCTTTTTGTAATCAGGATAGCGTTGCCCTGATGGTTGGACTCCAACCTAACTGAGCCTCTCGGGCTCTTCAGGAACTGTAGCCAACGTTGGAGCCTCTCAGGGCTCGAGAACAAGGTGGGGGGCAAGCGGAGTCCCTCTCGGGGGACTCAGCGTCACTGGAGGTAGGCGGAGCCCCTCTCGGGGGACTCGGAATCACTTGAGGCCTCACGGGCCTCTCAGCACAACGATACTCGCTCTGGAGGGGAGGGGCGGGCACCGGCAATGTGCCCCGACGCCCCTCCTCTCCCTCAACACACTCACCGGTTCTGGCGGTGCTCGGCGGCGGTTCTGCCTCTCGGGCGGCGGTAGCGCTTTGCGGGGCTCTCTCACCACACGAGAGCCCCGCCTTCCCCATGCGCCCGGCCGCTCTTCACCCGGTCCCCCATCTCGGGACCGGGACTCAATCAGGAGCCTTTGTGGCTCCTCGGACAGTAGTTTCTCTCTCTCGCCGCGATGGGGCGGGACTTCCAGTTGGGGCGGCCCAGCGGGGGCTTGAACAAACTCCTGGGCTGCGGAGGTGAATTAGAGGCACACGAGGGGTGGGCTCCCTCCCTAATTTAAATATGCCACAAGGAAGGCACTCGCTTGGATGCGATCTGGCGGCAAATGCCGGGTGGGCTCCGGCTATGAACAAAACAGCGCTCCCAGGCGCTAGGTCAGCAATACGGCACTCCCAGAGCTAGGGCAGATGAAAAGCGCTATAAGTGAAAATGGAGCGCTCCCAGCGCTTACAACAAACACCTAAAAAAAAAAAACGAAACTCCGCCCACCGCCCGATGACGAGGCAAAAAGGGTGGAGAGGGAAAAAATCTCGGGAACGCCCACGAATCTGGTCCGGCCTTGACGGACAGATCCGGCTTCCAATGGCTAGCCTCCATTTATGGAGCTAGCCAATGGAAGAAGGGGCGGATTCAAGTCCCCCATACTGAAAACTAAAGATTTCTCCTGGGGGCGGAGCTAAAGCTCCGTGCCCCAGGCGAAACCTAAAAACGACCTAAACCAGAGTTCTTCCCCTCTGTGGATAGCACACATTCTCTGGAGATGCCACAGCCCAGCAAGTACAGGAACACCAAACCTGAGACTTTCAGATGAAAAATAACAAAACCAGTAGACTCTGCAACGGAATACAAACACGCCGTGCATGCACCTATACAAACACACACGCTCAAACACTGGCAACGCGTACAGCACTTATGCAGAAGCACATGCAAGCCACACAATGTGACACACAAATCATTGTACAAATAACATTATTCTAAGTTCACTTCACAGCCTCACTCTTCTCTTCTGCTAACAAGGAGCATCAGCAGTTTCCTCTCCTCTTGTGAGCTCGTAGCTGCTCTTCCCTCACAAAACAATTGTTTTTAACTGAGTTCATGGTTTCCTGTTGGGCTCCGTCTTGCAGGTCTCTAATAAAACACGAGAGTGAACTCAACAGTCACCTTCACCATCTGTCTCCGGAATCATGTCTAATTAAAGTGCCTGTTTTTAAACATACAGGAAAGAATGAAGGGGTAATCATGGGAGAAAAGTAGGGCTGAAAGTCTGGGGTGAACGGCAAGGGTGAAACAGGGAGCGAAGAAAGAAGGGCACAGGAAGGAAGAGAAGGGGTGGGAAAAGAGAAGAGAGGGGAAAATGAGGGCTGAGAATGGAAGACAATTAAAGGGGAGAGCGGAATAAGGTCGGGGATGAAGGAGAGGGAATGCAGAGACATGTGCCCCGAGTGCAAGCCGGAAAGTAAAACAAGCACATTAGAAATTCATACTGAAAGGCTGTCACGAGCCATGCATTGTCAAATGCACAGCTAACACATACAAATAATGAGGCACTTACTACTGATGGCTTAATGTTAACCGCTACATAGGCTGATGTTTTCATCTTAAAAAACAAGCCCTGGCTTCTGATGCGGCTTTAGCACTAGAGTGGGTGCATGCTTCAGCCACAGGAGACTGATGAGTGCTTGTTGCCCCGGGAGGACTGGTGAGTGCTGTTGCGATCGGTGGTGCAGCTCCTGGTTTCACAGAGGCATTTACTCTAGTGCAGCCACAGGGAGATTATTACCAGGTCTGAACAAACAGTGGAGGTGCACACTGGAGAGCAAGAGCACTAGAACACTGACCTGTGCATGCAAAACCTTAAAAAAATTGTTCCACAAAAGCAGATAGAAACAGTACTCAATTGACTGGAAACTGATAGGAGAAGCACACGTGGAAAAACGTGAGGAACAACAGGAAACAGTATGCTTGCTATAGCCAATAGAAATAGAGGTAAAATAAGTGGCAAAACTGGACCACTGAAAAGCAAGGAAGCAAGCGGGCGAGGTGTAAGCCTCTTTTAAGATTTCTGTTCAATACAATAGATTTAACCGATGTGCAGGCAAAACCTAAAGAGATACAGGAAATGTAAAGGTAATTCTGGAGCAAAACAGAACAGTTAGGAATGAAAAAAAATACTATTTATACAATTTAAAAACAGAGAGAACCAAGATAAGGTGTTGGGCATTGTAAAGGAAGAAAATAATAACTAAAGGCAAACTGAAGGAAACAAGGAACGTGGCTGGGGAAGCTGTCAGTAAAATAAAGAAGCAGCAATAAAGTGAGGACTTCATTATGGAAAGAATTAGTGTTTTAGAGTCTTGGCAGATAGAAAAGTGAATTGGCACTGAGATTCCAGGTGGATGAGGACCAGCTGCGGTCTGTGCAGGTAACAGAAGTGGGGTCGGGTAAGGAGGGATTTCGAGGAATGTTGCAGAGGGAACATTATATAAATAATTAATTTTCTCTCTGCATCGTCCCTCGAAATCCCCCCTTACCCGGCCCCACCGCAGTTACCTGCATGGTCCGCGGCTGATGAGGACAAAGATCGTGTAGATAGTGGTAACAGTGTGGTAGAAGGAGGATGACAGGCATGAAGGAAGGGATCCAGAAAGTACATCAGAACGAAGTATGCAATGGTTTGCACTCGCAAAACCTGCGTTGCACAAAACAGGCTTTGTAAGTGCAAATTCGAGTACAAAAACAAGCATTGGCATTGCAATATGTTTTAGGCATGTTGTAGACCAGCATGGCTGCTGTTCAGCATGGCTAGAAGTTAGTGGGGTAAAGGAGAGTGGAGTGTTGTTAAGTGGAGTAGAGTGAAATGTTAGAGTGTCATAGAGTAGAGGTGAGTGGCGTGGAGTGAAGTGGAGTGTCATGGAGTTGTATTGAGTGGAGTGGTGTAGTGTTGTGAAATGTCTGGGAGGGAGAAGAGTCTCAGAGTGGAGTACAGTTGGGTGGCGTAGAGCGGAGTAGATTGTTGTGGCATGGTGTAAAGTAGAGCAGAGTGGCGTAGAGGGTGTTTTATAGAGTGGAGTAGAGTGTTGTAGAGTAGAGTGAATTAGAGCAGAGTAGATTGTCATGGAGTAGCATAAAGTGGAGTAGTGTATTAGAGTGGAATAGCATAGAGTGGAGTTGAGTGTTGTAGAGTCGAGTGGTGTAGAGGAGAGTGGAGTGGCATAGAGTGGAGCAGTAGAGGGGAGAAAAGTGGCATTGAGTGGCATTGAGGGAGTTGCGTAGAGCATCACGGAGTAGTGTTGCAGAGTGGTATTGAGTGCAACATCATAGAGTCGAGTTTAATTCGTAGAGCAGTATACATCGGAGTATTGTGGAGTGGAGTGTCATATTGTGGACTAGAGTGTAGTGACATTAAGTATCGTGGTGCAGACCAGACTGGTGTAGAGTGCAATGATTTTTAGTAAAGTGATATAAAGTCCATTGGCATAGATTGCAGTGACTTAGAGTAGAGTAGTGCGGAGTAGATTGTAGTGGCTTAGAGTCGAGTGGCACAGAGTTCAGTGGCATAGAGTGCAGTGGTGTAGAGTAGACAGTTTCAGAGTAGAGTGAAGTGACATAGAGTGAAGTGGTCCGGGGTAAAGTGCAGAGATGTAGAGTAGAGTGGCATAGAGTGCAGTGGTGTAGAGTGGTATAAAGTGCAGTGGTGTGGAGTGCAGTGGTTCAGTTTAGAATGGCGTAGAGTTGAGTGGTTCAGAGTAGAGTGCAGTGGTGCAAAGTACAGTGCCATTGAGTTCAGAGGCAGACTTGCTGAGTAGAATGTCAGAGTGCAATGGCATAGATTACACTGGTGTAAAGTAGAGTGGTGCAGAGCACCGTGGTGCATAGTAGAGTGAGGTAGAGTGCACTGGCTTAGAGAAGATTGATGCAGAGTAGAATATAGAGGCATAGAGAGAAGTGGCATAGCGTGCAGAGATGCAGAGTAGACTAGAGTGATGTAGAGTGTGGTGGTGTAGAGTGCTTTGGCTTAAAGTGCAGTTGAGTGGCGCATTGTAGAATGGTGCAGTGTAGAGTGCAGTGGCACAGAGTAGAGTGGCATCGAGGTTGAGTGGCAGAAAGTGCAGAATAGTGTTGTAGAATGCAATGGTGTAGAGTGTATTGGTGTGGAGTGCAGTGCAGTGGCATAGAGTGGGGCAGAATAAAGTGACATAGAGTGCAATGGTGTAGAATGGAGTCTGAGTGCAGTGGCAGAGTGCACTGCTATAGAGTAGAGTGGTGCTGAGTACAGTGGTGCTACGGACAAAAGTGCAATGGTGCATAGTACAGTGGGGTAGAGTGCACTGGCATAGAGTAGAGTGGTGTAGAGTAGAGAGGTGTAGTGAAGTCTTATAGCGTGCATAGTGGGCAGTGGTGCACAGTAGATTAGAGTGGTGTAAAGTGTAGTGGCGTAGAGTGCAGTGGAGTGGCAGAGAGTAGAGTGATGCAGAGTAGAGTGCAGTGGTGCAGAGCAGAGTGGCGTAGAGCTGATTGGTGTGGAGTGAAGCGGCATAGAGTGGTGCAGAGTAAAGTGGCGTATAGTGCAGTGGTGTCGAATAGAGTGGCGTAGAGTATAGTGGCTTACAGTGCGGTGGTGTAGAGTAGATTGGGGTCAAGTAAAGTGATGTAGAGTGCATTGGCATAGAGTGCAGTAGTGTAGAATGCAGTGGTGTAGAGTGCAGTGGTTTGGAGTGGAGTGGCTCAGCCTAGATTGCAGTGGCATGGCGTGCAATGGTGTGTAGTGGAATAGATTAGTGGTGAGTAGATTGTTTCAAAGTAGAGTGGAGTGGCGCAGAGTGCAGTGGCATAGAGTAGAGTGTGTTAGAGTGCAGTGTTGTATAGTGAAAAGTTGCAGAATAGATTAGAGCGGACTGGTGTAGAGTGCAGTGATGCATAGTAGAGTAGAGTGGGGTAGAGTAAATTGGTGTAGAGAGGCGTTAGGTAAAGGGTGTAGAGTGGAGTGGTGGAGAATACAGTGTGGTGACACTGTGTGGAGTAGTGCATAGTAGAATGCAGTGACATGGAGGGTGCAGAGTAGAGTGGAGTACGCATGGTGTGATACTGCACTGCTATTACAGACAACATATCTTCTATTGAAAGGACCACTACATGTGCACTGACATACAGCTTTACTTTAAAAGTATACAGCACACACACAATAGTGTGTGGAAATGTCATCACATAATGTATTGATTTGTTTTGAGCATATTAAAGTATTTGTTACCACCACCCTTCAGAATTACACAAAAATGTGCTTTTTTTGTGCTTTCCATATTCTATTTATTTATTTATTTATTTAGAAGTTTTCTATAGTGCTAACAAGACCCGAAGGTATCAGAGCGCTTCACAGTAGAGGGCATGAAAAAGAGAACAACATGAGACAAACCCAATAAAAGCAATCGGCGAGAGACAATTTGGAAAGAAGAAAAGTTCGGACAGCAGGGCTTCTTGGTGCTGGATTCAATATTACCGCATGGATTCTGAGACGTTTGCTGCTCCAAGTTATCTACAACCAAGGGAGCGGATAAGGCACAAGGATTTAAGTTGGCTCTTGAATTCTGCATAGGACGGTAGAGTTCTGATGTGCGGGGGGATGGCGTTCCATATTTTGGGGGCATTTCCTGAGAAAGAGCAGTCCGCAGTTCTCTTCCTTCTGGTTTTTGGTAGGATGAGCAGCAGGGAGTTAGAGCTTCTCAAATTTCTGGCTTGGCCTGCTTTTTTGAGCTTGTTAGCCAGGTATTCCGGTTTGCCAGTGTGGAGGGCCTTGTGGGTTAGGCAGGCCGTTCTGAAGGTACTTCGCATTTCCGCAGGGAGCCATTCGAGTTCTTTGAGTGCCGGGGAGATGTGGTCGTATTTTTTGCAGCCTGTGATCATTCTTGCTGCCGCGTGAAGTGTTGTTTTTAGTGGTGCCAGGTGCAATTTGGGGATGCCTGTTAGGATTGAGTTCCAATAGTCCAGTCTTGATAGAACTAGAGATTGCATGGCTAGTTTGAGGTTCTTGTTGGGAATGTAAGGTTTAATTTTGTTCAAAAGTCTGAGGTTGAAGAATGCGCTTTTCGCCGAGTTCTTAATGTGGTTTGTCAGGGTTAGTTTGGGGTCTAGGGTGAAGCCCAGGGATTTAACTGAGTCGGCTAGCGTGAGGTTACCTTTGAGAGCATCGATCGACTTTAGCCACTCGGTGATTTGAGGGTTATCTTCTTTGTTTGAGATGAGGAGTGTTTCTGTCTTATCGGGGTTGAGTTTCAGGTGATTCTTTGTCAGCCAGTCTTGAACTTCATTTAGGACATCGTTGAGTCTGTGGATGTCTTTGAGAGAGGAGGTTTCCAGGTAAATCTGCGTGTCATCCGCGTAGAGGTGGAAGTGGATGTTGGCGTTCCTGAGTAACTTGGCGAGTGGTTCCATGTAGATGTTAAAGAGCTGGGGGGAGAGCACTGATCCTTGAGGGACACCCTTGTTGACTTGCTGGGTATCGGAGGTGAAGTTCTTGATTTTTATTAGTTGCGAACGGTTATGTAAAAAGGAAGAAAACCACTTGAGAACTACCTCGCCAAGGCCGACTCTTTCTTGAAGAGTCATGATGAGGAGCTTGTGGTCCACCGTGTCGAACGCTGCTGAGAGATCAAGGAGTATGAGGAGGCAGCACTTGTCAGCGTCAAGAGATCCATGGATGTCGTCTATGATGTTCTGCATCGCGGTTTCAGTGCTGTGGCCTTGTCTGAAGCCAGATTGGAGGGGGTCCAGGAGAATGATGTTGTCCAGATGTTGCGTCAGTTGCAGGAGTACACAGCGTTCAAGTGTTTTCGAGAGTAAAGGGAGGTTGGATATCGGCCTGAAATTGTTCAAGTCAGTTGAGTCGAGACCGGGTTTTTTCAGAAGAGGAGTGACTTGTCCCATTTTTAGACAATCGGGGACCACACCCCTTTGTAAGGAGCTGTTTATGATTCTTCCCCAGATGGGCGCTAAGGTAAGCTTCATTTTTTTTATTAAGGATGGGGGAATGGGGTCTGAAATGTGTGCTGAAGGTTTGGAGGTTGAAATCAGCGCGATTATCTCAGTTTCCTGGACGGGGCGAAAGCTTAGCCAGGGGGAGGGAAAGGAGTCGGATGGGAGTGCCACTGGGGTGGCCGAGTAGTTCTTCTGGAGGTGTGGGTTGTTGATGTCTAGAAATAGTTCGATTTTTAGGACTTTATCGTTGAAGAAGTTGGCAAAGTTGTCACAGAGTTCTTTGGAAGCCTGTAGGGTTGAGGGCAGGGGCTTTGTTGTTTGTTGTCTGATTATGTTGTAGAGTTCTTTGGGTCTGTTTTTGGATTTGACCAATGCCTCGCGGAAAAAGCTGGATTTCTTGTTTTTGATATGGTTTTTGTACTTCCTACGGGCTGATTTTAGTTGAAGGCGGAGAATGGCGGTTGGGTTGTTTCTCCACTTTCTTTCTTTAGTTCTCAGATTTCTTCTTTCTGCGTTGAGGTCCGCAGTGAACCAGGTTCTGGATGGAGTGGCTCGGCTTCTTTTGAGCTTTAGAGGAGCTAGATTGTCTGGAGACTACCCCCGAGTTATAGTGGTCGACGAGGTCGTTGGTCGAGAGGTGCATTGTGTTATTTGGAAGAAGTGCGCTTAGTTGACCTTCCAAGATGTCTTGGGGTACTTGGGAGAGGTTTCTCGACCATTTAGGGGGGCCTTGCGGAGGTTTGAGTGAGATGATGGGGTGATTAATGTGGAATAAGATCATGTGGTGATCTGACCAGTCAACTGGTAGTATGTGGTTGACCGTGATAGAATTCTTATGGGCAATGATGGCATCCAGTGTGACTCCTTTGTAATGAGTCTCCTCAGTAGAGTGTTGGGTGAGGTTGTTCTCATCAAGGAGGCTAGATAGCGATTTGATTAGAGGGTTATGGGTCTCATTCCATCGGATGTTCAGATCACCAAGAATTAAGTTTTTGGAGTCGCCAAGTGTGTCTTGTGCAATCAGGTTTGATAGTTGTTCTCCAAACTTGTTATTTCTGCCCGGGAGGTGATAGAGTAGGTGGCACAGTAGAGAGTCGTTGTCTTTTATCTTGATGGTGGTGGATAGGCATTCAAAGGAGTCATACTCAAAGGAGGAGGTTTCTGTGATGCTCCAGCTGTCCTTGTGGATGATAGCGACCCCACCTCCTCGTTGTTTAATCCTATCTTTGGAGATGAGGGAGAAGCCGGGTGGAACCAGCATGTCTAGGCAGGGAGGGGATGTCTTATTAAGCCAAGTCTCCGTGAGGAACGCAACGTCAATGTCATGTGTGAGGATGGCTTCGGCTAAGTCTGTTGCGTGTAGTGAGGCCGATCTGCCGTTGATTAGGAGGCAGTTGGTGAATTTCTCCTGATTGCTGGTGGTTCCATCTTTAGTCTCTCTAGGTATAGCGGTGAGGACTGGTACTCTCTGTGTTTTGACGATGGGTAGGTCTTTCCAGTGACCTGTGATGACTTGGATTTTGGATTTGGGTGACTCCGTAGTGGAGGAGTCGTAGGTGGCGGCTAGTAAGGCTGCTTCCCTGTCTGACATAGGAGCTTCTGATCTAAGCGGCCTGGCGGTCGGGTGATTTGAGCCCACTGGAGTGGGAGAGAAATAGAGGACGTTTTGACGTGGGGGGTGGTCCGGGGGGAGAGTTTGTAGGGGTTACAGACTATACCAAGGTTAGAGATGATTTCTGATAGACCATGGGTGATAGTGTTGACCTGGTTTTCCAGGGCTGCGAGCCGTTTTGATATGGCCTCAAGGAAGGGGATGTGGGCATATCTGCACAGTTTATTTACAGACATTTTAATCTTGTTTTATGCTCGGAAACAAAATAACATTGTACAGCGCACCCGGGGTAGCCAGCATGATTGTCGCATAAATCCCCTCACTTTGAAGTCAGAGATAGAAAAGTTAACGCCAAGCTCCCTGTAAGACAGTGCCTGACATTTGACCTCTGTCATTGAATACACAGCAAATGTGACAAGTTAAGAACAAGATATAAAGGCTTGATTTCAGAAATTCATTAATGGTAGAAGAGTACAGTAGATAGGCTTTGGACAAGGGGCGGGACGAACTAAAGCTGGAGAGCCTAACACTAATAAAGCCAGCAAACTGAAGCAAGCAAATGTGAGTTACAAACTGCAAAGCCAATGGTAAGCAATGGGTGGAATGCATTCTCAGGGAGGCTTTTCTGAAGGGCCCTACGATGTTATTAGCAAACAAGACAGCTGCGCTCTCTAGTAGGCTTCGGCCTAAAAAGGGCCAGGCCGTAGTGCCTTCTTCGATACACTAGGTTTGTCATTTCCATTTGATTTAGATGAACAAGTTAGAGGACAACCATGCTTTGGCAGTAGATCTTTGAAGATATTTTTGGGTCAGTGGAGAAAGAAGGAAAGGAAATAAATATCTGAAAGTCGTAAGGATCAATGATAAAAGCAAGCGCGTTGCGTAAACTACGCATGAGAATTCCAGAGGTTCACCAAACTGAAGACAAAAAGTAAGACAAGGTTGCCCTGCTCAGGAGACAGATGGGAATGATCATTTCAGTAGGACATGAAACAAGGACAAAACCTCTTTGATATAACATCTTGTTTGTATTCACATTACATGAGATGAAGCCTTTGATGTATAGTAATTATCCACCCTCTGTTTAATGAGAGAAAACGTATACCTCAGCTCGCTTCAAAGCGCGCAGGACTCGCAGGTCTTGTCAGGAGCTCCTGGCTCTGATGATCCACACTCATTTTAAATGGATATTTTTATGATGTGAAACTCTGCTGGGGTATAACACACACAATATGCCCCAAGTGGATCTCTGTTCCCTGCAGAACATGTTCAGGAACAACTGCAAACGAGGGAGAACAAGAAGCTAAGTGGTGCAGGCTGGGAGAAGTTGGTAATCTTGTACCTTGTTTGCATTCTGTGTGTTTTTGATCAAAATGTTTGTCGTACGAATGTTCTCTCCTTCTAACATTCATTTGCAATTTCTTGTCTCAATAGTAGAAAATTATAGACAAGCAGTCCGAATATTCAGATGCATGGTGCAAAGAGAGCATACGGAGACCTTTACATTCCAGGCCTCTGGGGCATCGCCACTGGGCAATCAAGCCATCTGCTCCATCTTTTTATGGGCTACTCACTGCGTATACTAGTAAGTCAGCTGAAGCCCTAATCCATTAGCATCCACGCACCTTCTTAAACAGCTTCCTGCCTCCCAAAATGATGACAGAACTGTTTTACTGAAAGTTTAAAATCGTATGCATCTGTGAACAGAGCAGCCTGTTTCACCATCTGCCTCATTCTCTATTTATGTCTGGTGCATTATTTCCCAACAGTCAGACTTAATTTAGTGCCTTCTTTTTCATTCCTAAGAAGTTCACCTGTCTCTGCACCCCTCCTTCTACGGTTAGCGTCTGATAGGTCTTATACTCTGCCAAATGATCAATCTTTTACGTGCTGATCATTTTTATCAGTCTCTGGTTTCTCTGTATTTTCACCTTCATGTTGCTCTTGAGAAAATCCAAAAAGGCTGCAGGAAGCACAACAGACCTGAAAACCTGACTATATTAGTTGACTATCTTTATCGCGAGCCTCTAAATAGTGAGTTACATTAAAAAGGTTGTTATGCAGATTATTTTGGTCAGGACACTGAAAATGTGTGGCAACAACGTGTACTTATGATGTGTCCTTGCTGTGACCTGCCTCGCTCAAAAAAGATGCAGTTGCAGTATTCCCGCTGACACCTTGCACTGACAACACAAGTGTTAACAAAAAGGCGCTGCATTCCTATAGCACACTTTGGGGATTACGCATGAACACTGTGCAGGGCTCGAGGCGGGGGTACACGCAGGTACATGGCGTCCCCCCACTCTTTTCACAGGGTTGATGCCGACCCCCCTGCCGAGAAGTTGCACCCCACAGAAATTTTCAGACACTGGGACACGTTCAGCAGCACCTGCACGTTGCCTGCTTTCCATTCCCAGCAGCAAGGTGCAGGCAGCGAGGTAGACTTTTTTCACCTCCAGCTGGGCTGAAGTTAAGGGGCCATCCGGCCTCCTTTTGTTTGTATATGCTGCCTGGAGGCCGCCTGGAACCGTACATTTAAATGTAAATGCCACAGAGGGAAACAAAGGCACACAGCTTGCCTTCTCTTCACAGGTACTTAAAAGAGGCATGCTTTTGCCTTTGTCTGTCCCTGTATATAAATGCAGACACTGTAAGACTGTCAGATAGGTTAGTCTGTCACAGTATTTACACAAATAATTTAAATAGCACTATTGTATTTCTGTTATACCGCTACGTTGTGAAGTCATGAGGTCATTTGCATATTGTCTTACTTGGTCAGTCCCCCCACTTCTTTTTGTAGGACCCCAATTGGTTGTAGGTCTGAAAGTGTGGGGGTATTTACTGCACATGGTAAACGCTATTAGACCCGGGGAGATATTTGCCAGGGTTGGTAAATACCTTTTATGCCAAGTTCTTCATTTAAAAAGGAAGCCCTACATGTGGAATCCGCATTCAACACACAATTCTGCTGGTTGTTCCTTTTTGCAGGCTTTTTCCCATTATAAACTTCAGCAGGTTTGACCTGCCATAATCTGCCAGGGTAAAACCGCTGGGTGTGATAACTGTAAACTTCATATATCATATCCCCTGCCCCCCAAAGCGCCATCACTTCCTAAGCTGAGCTGTTGAGGCATCCCTTCTGATCACCCTTTACATAGGCGCTCCATCCTGGGGACATTTCAAGGACGCGATGTCTACTGTACGATCGGGTCAGGAAAACGCCTAACTCTTAGATGGTACCCGCCCCCTGCCCCGGTTTGTCCCGCTGTCTTCTCCAGCTCTCTGGCGTCTGCCTCTCCTGGCTATCGAGCCTCCTGCTGATGGCGCCTTGATAATCACAGAAACAATATCGCCATGCCCATCTGGATTTTGTTTGGACAGTTGGTTTCTCATCTCTCCAACTCCCAACCGGACACCCAGCTCAGCCTCTCCCCATCTCCCTGTTTTGTCTTCCTTCCACCCCACCCCCTGACAGGGGAGTCTGAGCATTATGGCCGATATCCAGTGCCAGATAGCTATAGAGGAGATCAGCACTGGTTCATCTCCTTGACCGTCACCTACCCAGTTGGACATTGAGCACAGTTTCTCCCCGTTCTCCCTGTTTTGTCTCCTTCCTCCCCCTCCCTTTGACAGCGGAGTCCGAGCATTATGGCCAACGCCCGGTGGAGGTGCCAGACAGCTATAGAGGAGATTGGCCCTGGTTCTTCCCCTTGGCCGTCACCTACCCAGCCGTACATTGGACACAGTTTCTCCCCGTCTCCCTGTTTTGTCTCCTTCCTCCCCCTCCTCTGACGAATGTACATTAACACTGCTTTTTAATCCTATGTTTGATTATGCTTTATAACAAATGTAACTTGTAACCTGTAATTCACTGATCCTCATGTAAAGCGCTCTGATACCTACGAGTCTAGCCAGCGCTATATAAAACTCAATAAATAAATAAATAAATTATTGCTGGTGTCAGTTAAGTGACTTCTTTATTTTTCATTCAATTAATTTCCATTATTGTTTCATATTGCTACATTTCTATCCAACACTAGTATATGCATAGGCGCCTTGAAGCCCACCGGGCTAAGTTGCGCGTTATAAGATGGCTTTCATTCATTCATTCGGTGTCAAACATCGTTGTATCATGTTACTTGTCTTTCAGCAGTATGGAGGCTTGAAACGTGGCCTTTTCTTAAGTGTGAATTGTGTCCCGCTTAGGCCACTGTAGAGGCAAGCGCACACTTGTTGTTTCTTGAGACATGGTGCACAGGCGGTCTTATCTACTCAGAGCAGTGCGGCCAATGACACCAGGAGCCTGGTTGGGACGAACCCCATCCTTTTTGGAAAATAATTTCTGGGTGACAACTCCCTTAATTTCTAAGTGAATACAAGCACGATTTCCTCACGGAATTTATCAAAACACATTGACAACTTTACCTGTTTACAATCTGTGGGCACAAGTTCAACTGCAGCTAGTTTATAATATTGCCTTAGACTATAAACCCATTAGGTCTGACATTACTCAGTTGTATATGGATGCTAGTGAGGATATTTTTAGGGAAAACCTGAAACAATTGATTATTAATTCTGTGGCCAATTTTCCCCCATTGCTGAAGACTCCTACGTTTTTGCATGGTTTCAGGAAGTGTCTTACGTATTGGTATTTCAGCGAGTGAAGGAAAGGGCCAAGTGGGACTTTGACGTTAATGTATGGCTACCGTTTTGAGCTTTCCTAGTTTAGTTCGCAAGCATGACAAGGGTTTTGGAGAACAACTACTGCGTGCCCATCCATTCCAAAATCCTCCAACAAAAATGTCAGGGGAATCCCTAAATGGAGGCCCTCTCACTGACAAAACAGGAAGGATGAGGTGATTCAGAGAGGGTTGTCCAGTAACTGTAGTTGTTTGATTTCCAGAGATCAGTGGGCAACCAGAGTTGAACGTTGAACAGTATGCAAATGTCAATGCTCAGTGTACAGAGGGTGCTGGAAAATTAAATTGCAACATTGGCAGGGTTGTGGTTCAAAATTTCAACAGTCTGAACCAAGCAAGCGTCTGGTTGCAATCAATATGTTCAAGTCTCTGGGACGCTCAGGACCTGGGGGCACTGACTTGAAAAGGGGGTAATCCACAGAACAAGAGCACTTTGCTTTAAGATTAAGAGGACAACAGGCTTCTGGGGCCTACCTCTCTCCTGGGATAACACTGGATTACCATATTACATTTCATAAATGCTAACATTTGATTGAGAACAGGTAGAAATGTCTTGTTTCGTCTCAAAAGAATTACAATTTAAAATCCTCTTTAATGGTAATGTCAGATTTAAAGTCACAATTCTGAAAATGCCACTTCTAGGAAGTTGGCATTTTCATGTCCTAAACATTTGGTGCCGGAAGCATGTGTCCTGGTCACATGAGGGTGCATCAACTCCCAAACCTCCTGCAGACAGATTGGCATATGTGAGCTTGTACTCCAACACCATTAAAAACCTATCAATAAGCAGTGGCACATTCTAAATACTGGCAAGCAAAAATTTGAGAAACGATTTATTTGCCTTTAGGAGAAGCATTCATTTGCGAGAGCTATTGGTTCATGCACAACTCAAGAAGATCAAGGGAATCGCACAACCAAACTTCGGAGCTTCCCGAAAGTGAGTGGACATTACCCCTGAGGACCATGCTACGTGTGCCACCTTACTTTGACAACTACATCTGTTGATCTGGGTCTGAATACTCTATGGGAGCTATGGAAATCCACAAATTGTAATAGTGAGGGAGTGATTTACCTGATTAATTGCCCCTGTTCTCTGTGCTATGTGGGCATGACCACTAGTAAAGTACGTGTTTGTATTTGCGAACACCGAAGCAACATACGATGCAGACGTAGTACCACAAAACTGACTAACCATTATTTAGTACCAATCACCAGGTGGGGAGGAGGAATATCTGTCCATTCAGTTTCCCCATCTTAACATTAAATAAAAAATTGGGTGAGGGATGTTGTTAAAACAAATAGGTGGGTATACTGTTCCGGGGGCAGAGCCAGCACAAGATGCAGAAACGCTGCAAGCGGCCCGGGATCAGTGTATCCTTAACCCCTGAAGCAACGCGCATGAGAACTAACAGAGGTACATCATTTCCTCAAACAGAAACACAGTGGCTACATAGAAACCACTTAAATTACTACACAAATCGTGTAAGTACTATTTGTTTAAAGTCCTGATGAATGCCCCATAGACCCGGCTGGGCATGGTGGGGCAGAAACATGTCGACCGTCTTCCAAGTGGTATAGCAGGATCTAGTAACACGATCCAACAGTATACCCACCTATTTGTTTTAACAACATCCCTCACCCAATTATTATTAAAAGTTACTTAAGGGAGTAGGCTTGTTTTTTAATTAATTTTTGAATATTTTTGAGGGTCATTACCTATCTCTGGACACTATTGCGTCAACCAGAGGTTGCCTCAGGCTTGAGGCTTGCATACAGCACAAATAAGAAACCCAATGATGATGCAATAACGCATGTGTCTAAGCGGAGAATCAGGATATACCGCTAACGATCTTACCATTGCGTGTATGAGTTTTTTTTAAAAAGATGAAACCTAGGTAACGCAGTTACAAGTGTCCATTCTCACTCTGATTTTTTAACCATTATTTAAGCATGAAGCACACAAAAAATGATTTGTCATGGGTAGTCATAGATAAACTAGATGTGAAAGAGGAACTAACTCATTTCACACTCTTATTCTGAAAGAATAACTGTGTGTTCATTGCCTGCACACAAACCGAGATGGACTTAACAATGGCATACCATGGATGTCATTGTTGCAGATCTAATATCACTATCTGCTTGGAGGCACTTACATTATAGTTTCACTTTCAGTTGACCTTTTGAGTCACATTGACAACAAACACATACTTTGTGCCAGCTGAATGGATCTGTATAACAGAATCTGTAGAGATTCTGTCATACCGATAGCGGTTTCATTATCTTCTCTCACTTATATCCCCCAGCCAGCAGCGTTAAGGAAAGATGGACAGTTCCAACAGTGTAATTAATATGTTTAAAGAACACATACCTCTTCCATGAATTAGGGATATTTAGTCATAAGGATAGCCTGCCACCCATTGAGGGTACTATTCTTGGCATACCTTCTCTCATTCTAGCTGCCAGGGATTTAATTCACAGTCCCCGCACACAGGACTTCAATTCCCAGCTTCCTAGCGGTACTATGATGTCATTAACATCACACGTTTCCCTTGTTTGTTAGAAGACGAAAGCACTACATGGCTGGGACACCATTAGGTAAGGCATCCTTCTTAAACATTAGGCGCAATCTTATAACATTGTGCATTAATTAGTACAGAGTTACTACCCTAGATGTTCCTCAAGAGCCTGATGAGCGTGACTATGTTTATGTATCTGGAAATTTGGAAAGACGCTTTTCATGCGCCATGATCAATTAGCTACTAGAGCTGTAGTTTCAATACTGCTTTATTGTTATTTAATGCCTATTACTAACACATACCTCTGTCTGGCTGTACCAGGTCCTTATCCTTCCAATGTGTACCACTATCCAGTATTACAACAAGAACACTCCAGTGTGACTAGTTCCCCACTAAGTACCTGATATGAGGACTACATTGTATGAGTGATGTCTGTTGATTGCTTTATCCAGAGATTCATCTGTTTGGGATTTCTGTTTGTTCAGCCAGTCCGAGCCATATACTCCAACTTCGAGGACAAAGTGAAACCATGCACTTTTATTGCAAGAGAAATATATCAGCATGCGCAAGTTTAGTATAGTTTTGTATTGGATTCCTCATGTGTGTATTCACTGTATACACTACTTCGATCACATCTATGAGGTTAGTGTCAATGTATTATCTGATGTTGTGAGTCTTGTATTACAGTTAGGAATACTTATGTGGATGCCTGACATCTTACATAATTTTACAGGTACGGGTAATACCCAATCTTTACATTTCAAACTTATTTCCCAGAGCAGAGAGGTGACTTGAGTCCTGACAAATGTCACTGACACCTCCTTTGAGGGTTGACATGGGCAGAAACATGTCAACCTCTATTTGTCGGTAGCACTATTCCCCACAGTTTATATCCTGCCACTAGGGGACTCATTAAAAAGCAATTTTCTACCTGGGAGGTAGTTTTATTCCCCTCTGTACACCATCTTAGACCAGGCGAGTGGCATAGCTAACCCTCTCCCCCAAGCTCCCCTATATATTGAAGGGTAGTAGCTTGCATCTACTCCTTAGGAGAGATGCCAGGAGTAGCCTAATAATTAATTATGTTACCCATGTGGAAGGCAGGACAAGGACTGCACCAGCTGTTAAGACCTGTGAGGAGAAACCTAACAACTGGACCTGCTTCCACTTGTACCTAGGGCAAAGAAGTGGACTCCAAGGATCATTTGGCTGACCTCCTGTTAAGCATCAGACGCACAAAAGCTACAAGAAGCCTTCTTTCTTCCTAGGGTCTGATGCTAAGCAGCATCAATAGACATCGATAGCTTCATTGGTGTGTACTCCAGACATTTCCTGCTTGGAACTTTTCCCGCCTTCGTTGATGGCTTTGAGACCTCATCCTCAGTCAACCTGTTGTCAATGAGGCAAACCTGGGTGTGCCATGACTGAGTCATTCTGTAAATGTCAACATAGGAAATGGTAATGATGGAGGGTATCAACCCATGGCGATATGTGTTGTCTAAGCTTTTAGGGCTCCTTCTGGTGACCCTACTCCAGTGAATGCATCTGGCTCGAGAGTGGGACTCACTACATTAGATAGGACTATCACATACGATCTCAGGGGGTATCTAGTGTCTCCTCAGTGGATGGGGCATATAGGTGTTTCAGCTCAATCACAAATGCTTCCCATGCCCTGGCAGCGTCAATGGATCCTCAACCTTTTCTGGCGTCTCTCAATTGTATAGCCCCTTCACAATCCACCCAATGGATGACCTTTCTTTTCCACCCCTCTACTGAGGGCCCCCTCTGGAATTTCCAATGCCTGGCAATCTCTCTCTTGGATAAAATAAGGGCTAGGTCCTGAAATTTGCTGGTCACTTTGGTCATAGATGTGTGTGGGAACCAATGCAGTGTCTCGGGGTGAAGGGGACCTCCCTCTCAGTCTCCTCTGCTAGTGTATCCGTCACTGCTCTCCAAATACCCCAAAACATATGTAGAAAGTCAGCCACTATCTCTTAACAGCGTGGGCATTTGCCAGTGTATGTATGAAAATATCTGTTTATCCTGTCAGGTGTAAGTGTGGTGTATGTAGACGTTTATTAATTTGAATCATGCATTTCTGGAGACTTTAGGGGATTGCTGCACCAGTTCATTTCATGCTTTCTCTTCAATTGGGACCCCTAGGTCCGCCTACCATTGCAGTCACAGGTTTTAAGTGTGGTAACGTCTCATCTCAAAGACGGCGATGTAGACATGTAACTGCTTTATAAGTCCCAGAAGAGGTAACTAGGTATTGACACACCCCTAAAAGTGGAGGTTCAGCAAGGCCTATCCCCCCAATAGTCATGAACTGCAGCAGTTAGGACTCTACATAATAAAAAGTGTCCCTGTGGTAAATCATAGTGTTCCCGAAAATATTTGAATGGTAGTAGGGAGCCGTCCTTGTATAGTGCACCGATGGTTGTTATACCTGCCTCCCTCCAGACACTTATCTCACCCCAGTCTCCCCCATGCTGAAGTTCCAGAACAAATTCCAACAGAGTCTCGGGTGTATGGGCGTCTAGTTTTCATCTTGTGTAGGTTTCTGATCCAGCACTTGCAAAGCACTCGAAATGTGACGCTATCCCCTGTCCCCGGGGTGGGTAACTGCAACACTATGCGGGACAGCAGCCAAAGGCTGTGCACTGCAAGGTCCAAGTGATCTGACCTTGGGACCCTCCCAGCCACCCACTGGATGAACCACTGCAGCTGCACTCCAAAAAAATAAAGATTGTTACCAATGATTGTAGGGTGTGTAACATTCTAGCTGGTATCCATAACAGGAGTACTCCAAAAAAGTATTGCAACCTGGGCAAGGCTACCATTTTCAGGAGGGTGATTCTACCAATCACCGATAGGGGAAGGGTTGCCCAGAACTCCATGTTCATCTTCACACCGCGGATAGCCCTCCGGACATTCCCTTCTATCAGGTCCACCGGGTCATGATAGGTTTTTACCCCTAAATATGGGAGGCATCTAGATTTCCACAACACGTCCCTCACTTCGGCTGGTTTTCCTCTGCCTGCTGTCGTAGGGAAGATACAGGACTTGTTCCAGTTTACTGATAATCCCAAGACTCTTCCAACATGAGCAAGCAGCTCACTTGCCCCACGGATCAAAGGAACAGCAGTAGATCGTCAGCATACAATGCAATGTGATTGTGCCTACCCATTACCTCCAAACCCCGGTATGGAGTCCCAGTTCTGGCCTGAGCAGCCAGAGACTCCATAGCCAGAGCAAATAGTAGGAGAGATAAGGGACAACCCTGTCTGGTGCCCCTGCCCACCTTGTAGCTTTTCGAGATCAGTCCGCCGGTTCGCACTCTAGCCCGAGATTCTGTATATAACAGGGCCATCCATTCTATGAAACCAGGACCCAGGCTGAATTCGTCGCATCACTCTAAAAAGATAGGGGCACTCTAGGCTGTCAAAGGCCTTCTCTATATCTACTGCGAAATTAGCGCCTTCATCCTTACAGCATGAATCTGCTTCCAATATTTGGAATCATTCTGAATCATTTTTGTCCACCATAAGCGTGGAAGGGTATACTCAGATGTGAGTCCCTAGCTCATTGCACCATCAGGATTCAAGCAAGCCGGGCCGAAGACGGCTGAAATGCCAGAAACCGGTCCCCGGTAGCTTGTTTCCTTCCCAGTATAAGAATTGGCTTGGTAGTTTGGTCTGCCCTGTTCCCATGATGCACTGGGCCAGGGTCAGACTAATTTGCATATAGCCAAGTTCTGAGCTGGGATGGTACAGTGAGCTAAAAAACAGTGATGGATCAAGCCCTGATCTTTGGACTGGGTAAGAGTGGTCTGCTTAATTCAGACACTCTGTTCATCACCACCCCCTTTTCTGAATCATTTTTGTCCACCATAAGCGTGGAAGGGTATACTCAGATGTGAGTCCCTAGCTCATTGCACCATCAGGATTCAAGCAAGCCGGGCCGAAGACGGCTGAAATGCCAGAAACCGGTCCCCGGTAGCTTGTTTCCTTCCCAGTATAAGAATTGGCTTGGTAGTTTGGTCTGCCCTGTTCCCATGATGCACTGGGCCAGGGTCAGACTAATTTGCATATAGCCAAGTTCTGAGCTGGGATGGTGCAGTGAGCTAAAAAACGGTGATGGATCAAGCCCTGATCTTTGGACTGGGTAAGAGTGGTCTTTTTAATTCAGACACTCTGTTTATCACCACCCCCTTTTCTGAATCATTTTTGTCCACCATAAGCGTGGAAGGGTATACTCAGATGTGAGTCCCTAGCTCATTGCACCATCAGGATTAAAGCAAGCCGGGCCAAAGACGGCTGAAATGCCAGAAACCGGTCCCCGGTAGCTTGTTTCCTTCCCAGAAAAGAATTGGCTTGGTAGTTTGGTCTGCCCTGTTCCCATGATGCACTGGGCCAGGGTCAGACTAATTTGCATATAGCCAAGTTCTGAGCTGGGATGGTGCAGTGAGCTAAAAAACGGTGATGGATCAAGCCCTGATCTTTGGACTGGGTAAGAGTGGTCTGCTTAATTCAGACACTCTGTTCATCACCACCCCCTTTTCTGAATCATTTTTGTCCACCATAAGCGTGGAAGGGTATACTCAGATGTGAGTCCCTAGCTCATTGCACCATCAGGATTCAAGCAAGCCGGGCCGAAGACGGCTGAAATGCCAGAAACCGGTCCCCGGTAGCTTGTTTCCTTCCCAGTATAAGAATTGGCTTGGTAGTTTGGTCTGCCCTGTTCCCATGATGCACTGGGCCAGGGTCAGACTAATTTGCATATAGCCAAGTTCTGAGCTGGGATGGTGCAGTGAGCGAAAAAACGGTGATGGATCAAGCCCTGATCTTTGGACTGGGTAAGAGTGGTCTGCTTAATTCAGACACTCTGTTCATCACCACCCCCTTTTCTGAATCATTTTTGTCCACCATAAGCGTGGAAGGGTATACTCAGATGTGAGTCCCTAGCTCATTGCACCATCAGGATTCAAGCAAGCCGGGCCGAAGACGGCTGAAATGCCAGAAACCGGTCCCCGGTAGCTTGTTTCCTTCCCAGTATAAGAATTGGCTTGGTAGTTTGGTCTGCCCTGTTACCATGATGCACTGGGCCAGGGTCAGACTAATTTGCATATAGCCAAGTTCTGAGCTGGGATGGTGCAGTGAGCTAAAAAACGGTGATGGATCAAGCCCTGATCTTTGGACTGGGTAAGAGTGGTCTGCTTAATTCAGACACTCTGCTCATCACCACCCCCTTTTCTGAATAATTTTTGTCCACCATAAGCGTGGAAGGGTATACTCAGATGTGAGTCCCTAGCTCATTGCACCATCAGGATTCAAGCAAGCCGGGCCGAAGACGGCTGAAATGCCAGAAACCGGTCCCTGGTAGCTTGTTTCCTTCCCAGTATAAGAATTGGCTTGGTAGTTTGGTCTGCCCTGTTCCCATGATGCACTGGGCCAGGGTCAGACTAATTTGCATATAGCAAAGTTCTGAGCTGGGATGGTGCAGTGAGCTAAAAAACGGTGATGGATCAAGCCCTGATCTTTGGACTGGGTAAGAGTGGTCTGCTTAATTCAGACACTCTGCTCATCACCACCCCCTTTTCTGAATAATTTTTGTCCACCATAAGCGTGGAAGGGTATACTCAGATGTGAGTCCCTAGCTCATTGCACCATCAGGATTCAAGCAAGCCGGGCCGAAGACGGCTGAAATGCCAGAAACCGGTCCCTGGTAGCTTGTTTCCTTCCCAGTATAAGAATTGGCTTGGTAGTTTGGTCTGCCCTGTTCCCATGATGCACTGGGCCAGGGTCAGACTAATTTGCATATAGCAAAGTTCTGAGCTGGGATGGTGCAGTGAGCTAAAAAACGGTGATGGATCAAGCCCTGATCTTTGGACTGGGTAAGAGTGGTCTGCTTAATTCAGACACTCTGTTCATCACCACCCCCTTTTCTGAATCATTTTTGCCCACCATAAGCGTGGAAGGGTATACTCAGATGTGAGTCCCTAGCTCATTGCACCATCAGGATTCAAGCAAGCCAGGCCGAAGACGGCTGAAATGCCAGAAACCGGTCCCCGGTAGCTTGTTTCCTTCCCAGTATAAGAATTGGCTTGGTAGTTTGGTCTGCCCTGTTCCCATGATACACTGGGCCAGGGTCAGACTAATTTACATATAGCCAAGTTCTGAGCTGGGATGGTGCAGTGAGCGAAAAAACGGTGATGGATCAAGCCCTGATCTTTGGACTGGGTAAGAGTGGTCTGCTTAATTCAGACACTCTGTTCATCACCACCCCCTTTTCTGAATCATTTTTGTCCACCATAAGCGTGGAAGGGTATACTCAGATGTGAGTCCCTAGCTCATTGCACCATCAGGATTCAAGCAAGCCGGGCCGAAGACGGCTGAAATGCCAGAAACCGGTCCCCGGTAGCTTGTTTCCTTCCCAGTATAAGAATTGGCTTGGTAGTTTGGTCTGCCCTGTTCCCATGATGCACTGGGCCAGGGTCAGACTAATTTGCTTATAGCCAAGTTCTGAGCTGGGATGGTGCAGTGAGCTAAAAAACGGTGATGGATCAAGCCCTGATCTTTGGACTGGGTAAGAGTGGTCTGCTTAATTCAGACACTCTGTTCATCACCACCCCCTTTTCTGCATCTAAGCAGGCACAAATTAAGGCGCAGATTCGTTTTAGGCAGTAGTGGGGAGAACAGCGCTACGATGTTAAGAAGCAGCAGTGTGGAGAATAGCGCTACGATACCCAGAACAGCAGTGGGGAGAACAGCGCTACGATTTCAGGAGAGACAGGGTGGAGCGACCACTTCCTCTGGGGTCAAGCTGGTCACAGCGCCTCACCGGGTGGGACGTTCCTGATAGCCAGTGGGTGGGAGGGTCAGCAGGGAGGCGGGAGCGTGGGGAGAGGGACGGGCTGGAGGCACAACCAAATGGCAGCGACGACAGCAAAAGGCAAACAGGACGAAATTGTGCATGATGCTGAATAGGAAGCAATGCGTGCAATGCTAACGGTGGAGCGCACAGGCACAGTAAATTAATTATTTAATAAAAGCAATGCGAAGCGCTAAGCATCTAAGCAGGCACAAATTAAGGCGCAGATTCGTTTTAGGCAGTAGTGGGGAGAACAGCGCTACAATGTTAAGAAGCAGCAGTGTGGAGAATAGCGCTACGATACCCAGAACAGCAGTGGGGAGAACAGCGCTACGATTTCAGGAGAGACAGGGTGGAGCGACCACTCTCTGGGCACTGTGTCATTTCCAAAGTAATAATAGCAACCTGAGAGAACTTTCCAGTCTATTTTACAATCAAATGCACCCGCATGACAATTACCATCCTGAAGTTCATGGTGTCCAATACACACTGCTTGCAGTATACACAGGTGGCACACAATATGGAAGATATGAAGTACTTCAGTTATGGGGAAATTACCAGATTTTACTTTGAGTGTCCATAAGTCCCTTTGCAAGAGATACCGATAAATAGGTCTTTGCCCTTTCTTGAGACAACATTATCACAAATCCTCAGTCTCCAATAGTGTAGTGAGGTTGTGCAGTAGTGCTCTTCTACTTCACACAGGAATACCCTTTTGGGGTACCCCCAATGTACCACAGTCTAGTTCTTTCCTGAAAGAGCATTCAGGGCATTAAGGCCACAAAAGAAAATCTGGGAGTCTTGGTAGGCCAAAGAAGGGTAACAACTCACGGTTGGCTCTATTTCAGGGACTGTTGAAAATCGTGTTTCTAGTTGGCAGAGGGATGCACCCTGTCCAAGCAGGAACCACAATCCTAAGCAGGGTAAGTCAGATACACACCATAAATTAACCTATGCTCACCCTCTGTAGCTTGGCATAGAGCAGGCAGTGTGTAAAGTATTTGTGCAACACTTCAAACATTAACACAGTGAAAACACAGCAAAAAGACTCCACACCAGTTTAGCTAACTAGATTATGATTTTATAAATAAAACAAGACCAAAATGACAAAAATCCAATAAGTAGAAGTCAAGATATGTATTTTAAAAGATTAAAAGTGAAAAATAGCACTTAGAATCAATAAGTGCCAAGGAGGTTAACTGGCCGCTCTGGACCAGGGCAAAGACAAGAGTCCAGGCGGACTGCGATGGAGTGTGGGCCGGATACATGAGACACGCAAGGCCCACAAAACAAAAGTACCTGGATACTGGTTGCAACAGGAGCAAGGTGCAGGACTTTGATATTCCTGAGTCTTAAAACAAGAGGCAAGTCTGCATGCCCTTGGAGAGCAACAGCGAGATGCGGGGTGAGTCTGTGTCGATCCCGCAGTCGAGTTAATGCATCAGTTTTCTTCACTCAACAATGGCAATGTGACAGTTCCGAAGACAAGCCTTGGGTAATGTTGCCAACAAGGGATATATTTGCCAACAAGGGATATATATGTTGCCAACAAGGGATATATTTAAAGATGTTTTTAGGTAAAACTAGCAATTGCTTCCTAGACGACTATTAATGAAATCCACAATCAATGAATGGCGCAATAGTCTGTATAATTTCAAAAATACAAAATAAATCAGAAGACAGAATGCCAGTTCCAAGATGCTTTGGTTCTGAGTGAGATGCACAGGGTTTCTCCATGCAGTAGAGTGATGCATTGATCATCTCTCACTGCAGTGGCAGTGATGCAGTTGTTCTGATGCGTTGCGCTGGTTCCAAGTTTGATGCACTGGTTTCAAATGCGATGCACCGGTTCTGAACCACATCAGCGGCGGTGCTGCGATTCTGCTTCAGGCAGCCGAGGATGCGTCGTATCCACTGAAGCAAGCACCTGAATCCACTTCCAGGCACAGGAGCAAGGTGCAGGACTTTGATATTCCTGAGTCTTAAAACAAGAGGCAAGTCTGCATGCCCTTGGAGATCACTCTGAGTTTGAGTCAAAGAGTCCAGTTCTTCCTCGGCAAAGTAGAGGTTAGCAGGCAGCAGATTAGTACAGTAGAAAAGCAGTTCTTCCAGAGCAGCAATCCAGCAGAGTGGCAGTCCTCGTAGCAGCACATCAGCCCCGCCTCCTGGCAGAGTTTCTTCACAGGTCCAGTAGTGTCTGATTTGGTGGAGTCAGAGACCCAGTACTCAACTATGCGTTTGAAATGGAGTAGTAAAAAACACATTTGGGTATTTTGCACTAGCACGACATGCAAAACTTAAAAGTACATATCCTTCCTTTTGATTATACAGCACCCTACCCTATGGGCGACCTAAGGCCTAACTTAGGGATGACTTAAATGTAATAAAAGGTGAGTTTGTGGCTTGGCAAGGGGTTTTACATGCCAAATCGACATTGTAATGTTAACTGCAAACACAGGCTCTGCAGTGGCAGGCCTAAAACATATTTAAAGTGCTACTTGTGTGGGTCCCACTAGTACCAATTAATTTACATGCCCTGTCCACAGGTATTGCACTCTACGAGGGACTTATAGGTAAATTAAATATGACAATTGTGGATAAGTCAATAAAACTGTTTTATGGGAGAAGCACATGCACTTTAGCACTGGTCAGCAGTAGTAAAGTACTGAGAGTCCTAAGGCCAACAAAAAGAATTCAGCAAAATTGTAGGCAAGCAGGCAAAATATTTGGGGGAAGACCACCCTAAGGCTGTCAGGTCTAACAGGGACTTTTGTCTATGTACATTTATGTGTGTTGCAAAACCAAAACAGAATCAACTGTTACTATTCTCATCTGGATTTGTGTGTTCCGTGATAATGTTTCCATGTATTTCTTCATTATAGACATAGATACTTACTTACTGGTAATTTTCATAATGATATGACATATTGTTTAGAGCATTGTTCCAAACTAAATATCTGTAAGCAAATTTGAGTATTATGGAAATATGTTTGTATGTAGTGTATGCAGTTTTTCACTTTCAATCAGTATGGTTGGGATTTCACACTTGAAAATATATAAAAATATTGGACGCTACTATTTTTTTGTCTGTGGGCCTGATGTTCATGGTGTTTTGCGGTTGCTAAGCATGAGATTTGCAAAATCACACAAGGTTCGCAGCCTCAAATGACCCATGTTCTATTTGCAAAAGCCCCTTCACTAGTCGGAAAAAAAATTCTGACTCCTAGGAGGGCTTTTGCGACCCTGTCCAAATTACAAATAGGAAGGGGACATGAACGGGAACCCCCCCGCGTATTTGTGATTCAAACAGAAATATATAAATAGATTATGACCCCAATTGCAGTTCTAAACCACCGATCAGATACAGACACCTCTAAGGAAGCAGCATCTGTTTTGCAAAGAAGAGTCAGTCCCTGTGAAGACCTTCCCCTTAGGGATTTGCTACAGCACCCTCTAGAGGCAAGGGAGTATTGGAAATAGTGGCCAGAGGCCACTGCCTACCAGCCCCATTGCCCCCCCAAATGGGAAGCGTTTCTTCAATTAACACGTCCCGCTTGGGAATGCAAATACATGGATGGAGGTATTTTCTACAAGACTGGCACAATAATAGATTCCAACCACGATTTTGGCATGGTGGATGTAACAGTTGGCAGTCTAGTGATCCCCCCTCATGCATCCACCACATCCGCAGGCCAGGCGTGGCCTACGGGGAATCAATAAATGGAGGGCGGCCGCTTAGGGCACGTCACTTCCGACCACGACCCTAGTATGGTTCATGTGTGTCTGCCTGCGCGATCCAACCCCTGCGCTCGCCCCATCGGTCCCTTGGAGGTCGTTAGGTAGTTTGGGGCCCAGCACGTAACACTGGCGATGAGCGGAGGGGTCCCGACCCTCGCTCGCACCTTGCACCGCCACGTGGTGGCTATTTCCCATACGCGGCAGCGCTGCGGTGAGCCACAGGAGGCCGCAGCTACCACAGGTACGCAGCTTGCAGGCGTGCCGCCCTCACCTCCATTGCGGACGCGTTTGGTGTGGCTTTCTTTCCCGCAGCCTGGAGAATTACCGACCCCCAGTGTCACGCTGCCTACACGAGTCATGACCCTGCCGATCTGCAACGCTCCGAGCATGGGCGGGCATCTGCACTGCCCGAGGCCCCACCAGTCCTGTGCTCTCCTGCCCATCAAGCATTGGCAACTGCAAATAAGGGGGGAAAACAAGCGAATAATAAGGAAGGAAAGAGAGCACACGAAAGGGGAGCACCAAGAAACCTGCACGCCAAGTAAGGAGAGAGCGGGAAAACCAAACGCTAGAGTGCCCAGGGAGTGGGTGAACAGCGCGGCTCAGCACCACGTGGGGCGCCCAACGCCATTTTTGTTTTGAACCATCCAGAACGTTCGAGAACACTCCCCGCTGGCGTCATGGTGGTCGACAACAACGCCGCTGCACCAGCCCGCGTCCCATTCCAGCACGCAGCATCAGGGGTCCTGCCTCTCTTCAGCGAGCTGGAAGATCCCATTTCAGCCTCCCCCCAGTGGAGAACATGGATCGAACGCCTCAACAACTACTTCGTCGCAACCATTGAAACAGACAAGGAGGTAAATAGATCCTTGCTACTACATTATGCAGGAGATGAAATCTTCAAACTCTTCAAGCACCTGCCCAACACAGGGGCGGCAAACGAATACAACGCGACAGTAACGGCACTAAATGGCCATTTTGATCCACAACTAAACCCAGATTTCAAAGTCTTTAAGCTCGAACAAGCCCATCAGAGGTAAGTTGAATCTATGGACATGTTCTATGCACGTCTCCGAGAGCTCGCCAGTACGTGCACTAATGAAGACCAGACAAAAGAAATCCTGAGACAACTAATCCAGGGGTGCCGCGACGAGGACTCCTACTGCGCAAACTAAGAATCACGCTGGAAGACATACTGAAACTAGCCAGAGCACACAACCTATCCGCGGCTAGAGTGAATGAGATGGATCAAGCCCTAACCAAGCCCCATGCGAAACCAGACTCCATCAAGACAGAGCGAGCCGACGCGGTGAGGACCAGGCCCAGAGGAGACCTGTTCAAGGGACCAAAAGGAGACGCCTCCAGATCAAGGTGCGCATACTGCGGCCACAAGCCACACGCGGCTAAAGACTGACCCACCCAAGGGAGGACCTGCACCAATTGCGGAATACCCAATCACTTTTGCGTCGGTCTGTAGTAGGCGCAATAGAAACTGAGAAGTCCGTGGGCAAAAGCCCCCAAAGCGATCCGTACGACAGCTGTCGGTGACAGACACCGTGCCACCTGACCACGCACAGAGAAGACCTGTGAAGCACCTACCAACCATCGAGGATTCCTCAGAAGACGACGAAGAAGTGTACATCGTGTCTTTCCCAAGGGAACTCAAGCAACCCCGCCGACCACAGCCCACGTGCATACTACTGGTCGCGGGAACCGAGGTGAAAGCGGTCATCGACACAGGAGCGACGGTGAACATCATGGGCCTGCAACAATACCAAAGCCTACGCCCTCGCCCTACTGTAGTACCATCCAAAAACAGGATTTACGCATATGGGCAGACACGCCCCTGCCGCTGAAGGGGAGGATTTCGGTGTCCATCAAGGCAGACGATCTTGAGGTGATGGCTACAATCCATGTCATCGACAGGGAAGCGGATACCCTCCTGAGCAGCCACACTGCCGAGGATCTGAAGCTAATCGCCTTTGCGAGGAGAATCCGGTGGTACCAGGTGGAAGAGCTCCTTGGGCAGTTCCCAGAATTGTACAAAGGCCACGGGTGCATCAAATGTGACCCCATCAAGCTACACATTGACAAGTCAGTCGCCCCAGTTGCCCTGCGACACAGGAGCTGGAGGCCTTGGAAGAACAAGGAGTCATTGAAAAGGTATCGGGCCGACGCCATTGGTATCCCCGATGGTCATCGCAAAAAAAAAAAACATCCAGGAGCCATACGCCTGTGTATTGATATGCGGCTACCCAATAAAGCAATTGAAAGAGAATGCCACATAACACCCACAATGGATGACATCATTGCGGATGTCAACGGATCCAAGGGGTTTTCAGAAATCAACTACCCCTGTCAGAGGAGAGCAGATTCATCACCACTTTCAGCACCCACCTAGGGCTCCGGAGGTACAAACGCTAGAACTTTGGGATATCCTCGGCAGCCGAGGTTTTCCAAAACACAATACGGGAGCTCCTATCAGGTTTGCCAGGAGTACTGAATGTGAGTGATGATAACCTTATTCACTCCGGAACTGCCGCGGACCACCACAAACATCTCCGCTACACACTAAAGCGCCCCAGCCCTCCCTCGAGTTTTTCGGCTACGTATTCAACCAAGTGGGCATACAGGTGGACCCGAGGAAGTCGTAAGCCATCAAGGACGCCCCCACACCGACGACACCTACGGAAGTACGGAGTTTCCTGGGAATGGCCACATACTCTGGGCGGTTCATACCAGGGCTGGCCACCCCGAAGCGAGCCGATGCGGGCACTCACGAAAGCCGATACCACCTGGCACTGGGGCCCAAAGGAGGAGGAATCATTCCAAGGAATCAAAGACGCCCGCCTAGGGGAAGCCACGTTACCATACTTCGATCCCGAGAACTGAAGTGCTGGTGGATGCAAACCCAGTAGGACTCGGTGCAGTGTTGGCTCAGGAGCGTGAACCGTGCCAGTGGGCCGCCCTGGCGTTTGCCAGCAAGTCGTTCACCCCCATGGAAGCAAGGTGCGCCCAGATCGAGCGTGAAGCGCTCACCATCAAGTGAGCCTGCAGTCATTTCCATCTGTACCTCCACGGGCAGCCGTTCACGACGGTCACCGACCATCAGCCTCTGGTCCCCCTTTTCAAAGGAACGGCACTGCATCCACCCCCACGAATCGAACGATGGGCCGTCCAGCTACAACCGTACGAGTTGGAGGTGGTGTACTGCCCAGGGTCCAAGAACCCGGCCAATTCTCTTTCAAGACACCCAGACCAGTCTGCGAGACGGGAAGACGACGAAGTCGTCAAATAATATGCCCACCTGGTAGCTCTGGCATCATGCCCCCAGAGCATGTCTCTAGACGAGATACGAGGGGCGGCGGCCACCGATGCCGTCTACACCAAGACAGTAGCTGCCGTGCAAGAAGGTTCATGGACGGACTACCTCAGCCAGTCTAACTCGTGGACCCCGGAAGATCGGGAAACCCTAACAAAAATGGGGTGGGTCCGTCATGGACTGAGCGCCACCAGCAGCGGCATCCTGCTGAGAGGATCCCGGCTAGTGATCCCGCAGAGCCTCAAACACTGGGCCGTCCAACTAGCCTACGGAGGACACCAGGGAATAACCAAGATGAAAGCATGGAAGCGAGAAAAAGTCTGGTTCCCAGAACTTGAGGACATGGTAGAGGAATATGTTCGACGGTGCTCAATGTGCCAACTGCCCAGTGGTACAGAGAAGTCTCACCCGATCATCACTGAAGAGGCCTGCACCGTCCCATGGTCCCAAGTAAGTGTGTATTTTGGAAGCTTCCCAGGAGGAAAACACACCCTCGTCATCGTAGATGCATACTCTAAGTATCCTGTAGTAGAACCTGTTACGTCGACGGCTTTTAACCACGTCGAACCAGTATTAGAAGAAAAAAATTCGCCATGTTTGGTTTCCCTCAAGAGGTACGCAGTGACAATGGTCCCCCGTTCCAAGGGGCCGAGTTTGCCACATTCCTCCAACAACGAGGCATATTGCATCGCCACATCACCCCACAATGGCCCCAAGCCAATGGGGACGTCAAACGTTTCATGCGAACTCTGAACAAAATGTTCCGCATAGCGGTGGTAGAACAAGTAGACCGCAAACAGAGGCTCCATGAATTTTTGAGAGAATACCGAAGCAACCCTCACTGTACGACTCAGCGAAGCCCGTGGGCCCTCATGTTCCATGGCCCCTGCCGTGACCTACTCCCCACCTGTCCAGGATGGTCACTGCCTCAACTAAACATCGAGGAAGTGCAAGAGAGGAGAGTGCGACGGAACCAAGATGCAAGTGTCCGACACCGCGCCACCCACAGGCGGCTTAGCCAGGGGGGCAACAGTCATCCTTCGGGGCCGGCGCCAGGGAGGGAAGTTCCAAACAACCTACGAGCCGGGCACCTGGACAGTCACCGCCAGCCATGGATCCATTGTAACGACTCGTAGAGGAGCGGAGGAAGTGTCCCGAAATATCTCGTGGTTCAGAGAGGTCCCATCAGAACAACGCCAGGAGACTGCCAGCAACCACCCAAGTCCTGTGGCCACCGGAGAACCTGAAGAAGAGCGGACGACTCGGCAAGTGACCAAGCTGGTGAAACCCCTGAGCCAAGCCCCTCACCACAACATGGGGTCTGCTCAGATGACTCTGACCGGAGCGGAACGGGATGGCGTACTGGCACCCAAAGATACAGCCTGAGGCCGAACTCCCACCTGAGTCAGCGGCTGAGAGACTATGCCAGCTGAAGACGTTGAGCTCACCAGCTGAGACTCACGCAAGTACTGCAGTCATGTGTTGGACTGAATACCTATGTGTGATTTTGTATGACTAGTTTGAGCAAAATGTTTTAACAAAAAAACTGAGTTGGATAGGGATGTAACAGTTGGCGATCTAGTGATCCCCCCTCACGCATCCACCACATCCGCAGGCCAGGCGTGGCCTGCGGGGAATCAATAAATGGAGGGCGGCCGCTCGGGGTGCGTCACTTCCGACCACGACCCTAGTATGGTTCATGTGTGTCAGCCTGCTCGCTCCTACCGCCGCGCTCGCACCATCGGTCCCTTGGAGGTCGTAAGGTAGTTTGGGGCCCAGCACGCAACAGTGGGCATTCAGGATTTTAGTCACCACCGGTACTCACAAATGTGTACTGTGCCTAATTAAGCCCAAGGAATGCCGCCTGGTCTCCTAGAAGTCAATATCGAATTGGTTTAATTATCTCCTTAGTATGAAACACCATTCTCTTCAGGGATGCTTTATGGCCTTATTAATTGTCAGTTTGTTAGAGTCCTACAAATTACTAAAATTTTTCACCAAATTTATCAGGCGTGGTGTAGGAGTCTACATGGGCAACAGGACCGTCACAAAAACTAGGGGCTGTGAACCACCTCAGAGAATAGATGTTGTTCTTTTGAAAAACTAGTTAGACACAGATCCTCCCATGCCTTGTGAATATTTCATTTCATATCTTCCTTATGTCTAGGAGAGCATTTGAGGGTAATATGAAGATCAAAGTATGCCTTATTGCAAGCATGTCAACCCATTTGTACTTGATATTGTGGGGCCTATCCTACCTGATCTCAACAAAGCATCAGTAGTATTAAAATAGCTTGAAATGTTTCAGGACTAGGACGACCCACAGGGGTCTTATTTAAACAGTATAACAATTCCTATGAATTGAGGCTCACTACTGTTTTAATTAGTCTATCTGACTTGACTGGTTCTTACCAAATCACAAGGGGGAAGAGTAGAGTTAGAAGAGGTAGGGGCTCGTTCTCCACAAAACTACATAAATAACCTAAAAGGAGTCCTTTCTGATTCAAAAGGAAAAGGCACTTCTTACTGGGACTGTCAAGAAAGAAAAACGTTTTCTTTCATATAACCCTTGCCCACCCGGGTTTCCCCTTGGTGGCTTGCTTCATTATAGGGTCCATCCCTGCCCTCTATGGACAGGGGCATGCTGCTACCTACGGATACGTGGGAACACTTAATAGAAAAATAAGGGTGTCCCTGTACACCTACACACCTACATAGTCTTATTATGAAGATGGAGTGGGGTTTTTTGAAGTGAAAAAAGTAAAAAATATCAAATTAGTGGGACAAAAACAACTTTATTTTCTACCCCTAAAATGATCTACTAAAATCTGGAGATATACGGGGGGAAAAGCTTGAGGCGGGATTACCTACTGTTTCCCTGGTACGTCAACTATTTTGAAGCCCTACCTCAAGGCTTTTCGTCAGGACCTCAAAGGCGAAATGATGCTCCCACTCCTGATGTAGCTGTAAGCTCAATTATAGTGATAAACAGAAATACAAAAATAAATATACAGCACCTAATTGATCTGTTGTAAATATCAAAAATCATGATTTGAGACCATCATTGGGCCCCATAAGTCCTTCGAGGAGTTTGAAGGGACGCCTGTAGTCAAACCTTGGTCAAAGCTACTCCCCCTCGGCAAACCTGACTGTGCTCACTCGAGGCTCCGACGTCGGAGGTGTGACAAAGGTTTGACTACAGGGTCCCTTAATTTCTCCTTTGATGTCCTGAAGAAAAGCCTTGGGGTAGGGCGTTAAACTAGTTGACCTACCAGGGAAAGAGTAGGTTATCACGCCTCAAGCTTTTTCCCCGCATAGCCCCAGGTTTTAGCATATAATTTTAGAAGTAGAAAAAAAAGTTGTTTTTGTCCCACTCATTTTTATTTTTTTAACTTTTTTCAGTTCAATAAAACCCACTCCATCTTCATAATAAGAACATATAGGTGTGTAGGTGTACAGGGACACACTTATTTTTAGGTCTCGCCTAGACGAAAGCAAAAGCGAAGCTTTTGCTGTCTAGTGCGAGAAGACTTATGTTGTTACTTTTGGGGGAATGTGGACAGCAGACTGTCACTCGCTTTTTCTGGCAGAGATTTGACCTCGTGGGCGCGCACGCCCAGCACGGCGCCGTGCACGTCCCCTGCCACAGATTCCCTGAACACACACATGCACACGCAGGCAGGAAGGCACATACACATACACACGCGTGCACCCCCCCTACTTCCCCCCACTCACCGGCACCCCCCGCCGCACACACACAGGAGCGCACCTATACACACACATACAGAGCCCCCCACCGCCGCATACATAGAAGCGCCCCCCCCCCCGGCCGCCGCCGCATACATAGAAGGGCCCCCCCTCGCCGCCGCCGCTTACATAGAAGCGCCCCCCACCGGCCGCCGCCGCATACATAGAAGGGCCCCCCCCACCGCCGCCGCATACATAGAAGCGCCCCGGCCGCCGCCGCCGCCGCATACATAGAAGGGCCCCCCCCCAGCCGCCGCATACATACAAGCGCTCCCCCCCCCCAAGCCCCACTTACCGTCATTCTAAAGTCTTGCAGCCTCCGCGGGGCTCTCCCTCGGGCATGGGGGCCCCGCGTCACCAGCACTGCTTCTCTCCGTGGGCGCGTGCGTGGGCTTCCAAAGACGGAAGTCCCGCCCCATGGAAGGTTTCGGTTTAGCTGTCGGAGCTGGTTTTGCTGGGAGGAGGGGGAAGGAGCCAGGTGCTGGTCCCGCGTTGGCACACTTGTTTATTCAGCTGTACCAGTTCCCGGACAGGGAAAATGGTGTCCTTGTAAAGAAGCAAAAAGAATCTTAACACATCTGCATCACATTTCCACGCATGGGGGAGGTAGAGAGCAGTAGCCGAGATCTTGCCGAGACAATCGCAGGAACTGCAGAGCATGAAGCAGCGCGGGCGACCATGCAGTCAGATCTGAAAGGTATGTGGGTGTTCTATCCAAATACACCCCTCGAGGGATTCCACGATTTGTAGTGAGTCCGTCTAGCGCTGGAGCGGGGATGGTGTTCTCGAACAGTCAACATGCGGTTCCTCTTTGATCGAGCATTAAAATTTCCTGTGTGTTGCGGAACCATGCCAAATTGATGGCGCTCCGACGTCATAGGAATGAATGTGCCCTTTGTTTTCAGCGTAATTAATAACTTTAATTTGGTAATAACGTTCGACATTTCGAGTAAAATTGTGTAGCTAATTTGCATAAAGCATATCTGAAATCTATGGCATTCTTCGATAAGAAGCAAAATGCTTCAGAGACCAGAGGGTGGGGGTGAACGAGGATCACACAATAAGTAAGAGGCTACCTGCGTCGTAATTGGGGTAGCTATTGCTTTACACAGTGATTTTGTTTTGATTTCCCTGAAGAAGATTTTGGTCCCAGCTTCCTGTATGTATCACTGCATAAAAATGTCTTTATATCTGTTTGTGTAGGCAGATGGAAGCCGTCCCTAGACGCGGACGCGCTGCGTGAGTCAATGCTGAACTAAATAGTGAAAGAAAGGCCCTGCAGACTATTAAGATAGATGTCCGGAAAAAAACTCCTATAACATACTCTCCTTTGTTTGGGTGCCACTAAAAATGTTAATAGACTACATCTCTTCACCTAATGTTAACGTTTTTAAATCAAAAGTTACTAAGACAGTGGTTGGAAATGAACTCAGTCATCTATCCATTGTACTGAGGAAGGATTAATGTAGTCCACAACTGCTCGGATGAAACAGAGCGGGGCTGTTGCGAATTTCAAAATACTTTTATTTAACGTAATAAAAAAACGGTGTCTCAAGCAGAAGGGTATGAAATGTTTACACTCACGAATACTAAAAAGCAGAAAACGACAGGCCTCAATCACAGAAGCAATTTGAGGTGAAAATCGAAAGAGGAATTAAATATGAAACCTAGATTATGTAGGATTTTTGAGTAGGCCAGTGTGGTGGGGAAGGAAGCCAAAGGTGCAGTAGAGCAAGCAGAAAAATCATTGAAAATGCAATAGGTCTCGCCTTTCATTAAGTTAAAGCCATTTGCTTTGCTATACAATAACATTAGCAAAGCAAATGGCTTTAACTTAATTAAAGGCGAGACCTATTGCATTGCAAATGCTTGTTTTATTAAGTGCTCCCACGTATCCGTAGATAGCAGAACACCCCTGTCAGTAGAGGGCAGGGATGCTATGCTCTGCTATGCTGAAACATGATACCAAGGGGAAACCCGAGTGGGTGAGGGTTATCTGAAAGAAAAGGTTTTCCTTTCTCAACACTCCCAGTAAGAGGTGCCTTTCCCTTTTGATGGAGGGACTCATTTTTGGTTCTTACCTGATACATCTGCCTTTCTCAACTATACTACACTGCCCCACAGAATAAATTACATTTTATCAGTTGTTGTAGGAACCAGTAAGTTTTAAGATCAAGGAATTTTGATCGTTAAAAGAGTTAACCTCAATGAAACATTGGTTCATAATATCACATAAATAATAGGAAATAAAAATATAATATGTTGCACTCTTGCAACCCCTGGCGCCAAAGATGGGAACACTGTCAGAAACAACAGAATTAACCGATCAATATTTGGAGGCATTGCACAAAATATTAGCAGCCAAGACTTCAAGTAACGCTTCTCCCTTCTAAGACTTAAGTAGGTAAACCCGAACGGGAACAATGAACCTCAAGCTCTGAGTGTAAATTAGTTGTTCCTAATCAGATGTTAAAATCGCCAGCAAAGATATTATAGGGATCGTTCTCAAATATACATGAACTGATAGAAATCAATGTAACTAATGCAATTTAGATGCTAAATATATTATGAGAAACTGAGTGATTAAAACTATCATCATAAGAATGTACAAGTAAAAAGGTTTCCCCCATGTGTAAATGTCAAAAGAGCTTTGCATATTACAACTAGAAGAACATTCAGTAATATTGCAGTGTAGTGCTAGAGAAACGCATATAAAGAACCACCCATAGCTCGGCCTTAGATGACAGGAACAGCACGGATTATAAAAGGCTTTATTCAGCTAGGAACACATTATCTTTGGGCTAGATTTCCTTCCCGAGTTGGTTTTCAAGGAGCCCCTTGAGACCTGCTCTTTTACATTTTTCTCGTCTTTTCATTTTAAGACTGGCCCCCTATATGGCATCTTTTTCCCCTAGGTTCCCTACCCAATTGTGCAGGTCCCACGGGAGCAGACTGTGGGGCACCTTAGGAAACCTCCTAGGGTAAGCATCAAAATCCTTGCTTCCTTAGCTATTAGCATCTTCTTCCTCAGTCTCAATTGAGATTGTCATTGCTTTTACGATGCCCTATGTATCTCTGTTTTTAATGCTAAAGTCTCTGTATGTGTGTATCACGTAGAGTATTTGCGATCTAACAAGCAATAGAGTATCGCACTGACCATATTCCTTCTGTTGCTTTTACATATTTTCTAGGTCACATTATTAGAGTAGGACCATTCGGCCTGCCCCTTCACTGACCGACTGGATGAGGTTGTAATTTCTTTTTTTATATTTTCTCCACTGTGTATTACTGAACACTTAGGTCCTGAAGAATTGCCATGACGGCAAGAAAAATGTTGACCTGACCTGAGGGTTGCAGATATTTTACTGTGAATATTCCCAGTTTATATCTCCCCTCCCACCCTTTTAGCCAAGGGAGCCAACCACACCAATAAGGGCTATTGTGGACTGACTCACCTTTTTTAACCCACTTTCACTTCACGACTACACTTTTTCTCGCCCTCTCACACGCATGCACCTTATGGCTGGAACAAAAGATCTCTGATAAAGAGCCCCTTTGCGGGTGCCCGTCAGACATTGCAGCGCCAGTCTGACTAGGAGCAGAACCCATATGATGAAGCATGACACCTAGCTTGCTGGGTGTGTGAGGGTTTTAGTTCCAAAAGAAATTCTCCCCCCTTTCTTTCCTCTACGCTACACACTTACACTGTCCTTTACACTTCTACTGGGGAACTTTGTACCTCTTTGTGTTACTGTTGAGGTAGAGCCAGTAATCCTCAGAAGGCTGCAACTGCCATAAAAATATATGGCTACATCTTCCTTGACATAAGACTCAACTGCATTCATCCTGTGGAGAGCCACAACTGGCAAAGACTCTGTGGCCTCTGACAACAGGTCCTGAAGTACTGCTTTTGTGTGGCAAATCCTGTTCTGATGGGAGACTGTTGTGTATGTCGAACACACTGGCTGCGCCTTACCTTCTCCCATGACCGCTGCAGAATCAACCAGCAGGTAATGCGGGCTTCCACATGCAGTCAAAACAGAGAGACTGAAACACATCTCAAAGACTTAATCATGAAACTTTTCTGACCACATCAGATGAGATGTGTGCAAGCGCATGATACTACCGTTGTGCATAGCCCAGTATTTGTACACAAGTTCGCTGGTGCAGAAGGGCCCATGCCAGGGTAGGTTCTGACCTGGGGTAGGCCTTATAATATTGGTGAGTATTCATAGATAGGTCAGTAGGGTTTACTAGATCATCAGTAGTGTACCGTATTGTACACATAGGTGAAATCTACCTTAAAGTGCTGTTCTGCTCCACTTAGGCTTACTCTGACTAGCAAGGTGTCAAACTGGGGTGAAACATGCATGTTGAGTTGGAATATGCAGGTCCCAATAACCTCAGCGAACATCTTATCAGCCATTCAGGATGGTCATATTTTTGTGGCTCAGCTCAGAATTAGACTCCAGGCCTTTTGTCCCCCTGCTGTGCCAAAATAATTACTATGCTCTTCAGCAGAGGGAACAACATCATCCACAAAAGGAGCTATAATCAGTGTTTGACTCAGTTCCTGAGATGAAGGGATGGGGAAGAAAATATGCATCTGTTAGCTGTCACACTGCCCCTCTTTAGTTTAAACAGCCAGGCCCACTGAACAAATGAGTAAGCCAAGAAATTTGGAAGCAACAAAGCAGGGGCTCCACTTTGAAGTTTTGTTCGGAAAGTATGTGGTAGTTATGTCAGCCATAAGTGGAGGTGATGGCCTCAAAGGATCATAGACCACTTGATGGGGCCGTGTTGGATTGTCACTGAATGCTGTGCTGTGCAGGAGAATTGGGAAAGGGGTGGAGGGATGATGTGGCATCTAGAACCATCCACCGTACTTGTAAACTCTTGCACAAGGGACAGACCGAGAGCAAGACCCTGGACCTAGAGATCAATGGCAGGAACACCATGCAATGGCCAAGCCTCTGATGAAATAAAGACTCTGTTTACAGCTGACCCCCAGGACTAGATGGTTATCTCCAGGTAGAGTGAAGCCTGGTCAAGTGACGTTGGAAGCCTTATGACCAGTTGGGGGAACACATGAACGTCTGTGCCCCAGCAGGGGGAGAGGTGAACGGGGAGCCAGAAAAAGAAGAAAGCCTGGCTTCCTGCGTAAACTCCCAGCAACGGGTGACATTTTTTAGGCCAGAAAACCTACTGCAAATTCTCCTGGTGATTTGAGCTCATTACCATGAGGAACAAGAGCCCAAGACCAAGAAAATAGGCCCAAAAGGCCCTGAGCTAAGCAGCTGTAAATATTTTGTCCTTTGACCTATTGCTGAGAAATGGAGAGCATGGGGTTCTGCTGCGAGTTCTGAAGAGCCCCTGGGCTGGGCCAATGCCCACGGGTCAGAGCATCCTTACTCAAATATTTCTGATGGAGAAGCAGGCATGCGAGAGGCCACCTTGCCTGAATGATTCTGGGCCCCAGAGACCCCCATCTCCCTGGGAGGGATGGAGCAGAAGTGGACCAGAGACGGAGCAGGAGTGGGCCACTGCCCCATCCCCCGGCAGCAAAGAAAGCTAGTTGGGCGCATTGCCCGACCCATGTGTCTGGTGCAGGTGGATCGGACCAACAAAACTCTCTTCCACTGCAGGAAGAGGAGTCTGCACGTCTCCCACCCACAGGCAGAAACAGAAAGAGAAGTCCACCGAGGGAAATTAAGGACCATGCACCATCAGCTAGCAGTACCGGCTAGGGTGGGGAGTCAGCTGGTGCAGCCAGGAGTGGGCTCACAGCGCAGCCCCAAACCTGACGCAGTACTCAGGTGAGCACAAACGCCGAGGATTTCAGCTAACAAAAAAGGAAAATGAAGCACGACGAATGTAGTGCAAGGCTGCAGTTTACTTCAAAGGAGACGGGGTGAAGCTGTTAATAACATATTCATGCTCCCGACAAGGAACGCTTGCCTAGTTTGAGCCTTTGTGGGGCACCACTATCGTATTGTGGGGCGGCTGCCAGGAGTGCAGCAGCCCCTGGAAGCAATCTGAGCTCTCACTTTGTCCCCCAGGTCAGGGGATACATTACCTTCGGAGACTTTTTGCTTTATTTTAAAGCACTCCAGTGCTGGAGCTCCAGCCCAGGAGTGCAGAGGACCCTTAGTGGTTGGTTCTATGACTGCATATTATGAGGTCTAAAGTGTGAAAGAAAGACGCAGACATATGTTGATTTTCAATGCTTTATTTAAAGAATATTGCTGACAATGGTAAATATTGAAATGCTTTTATTGATAATCTTGATTGGATTTAAACGTGTTGACTGATTCCAGTGATGAGATGGTGGTTATTGATCTTAAACTGTGTTGATCCCTTGACAAAGCCAATAGGCTGGTTTTATTTATTGAATTGTTGACCCCTTGACAAAGGTAACAGGCCTGCTTTAATTATCGGGACTCCTACCTTATACTGTAATGTTTTACCTAGTAAAGGTTGTGTGGGTGTTGCGATTATGGGGTCATGACTCACGATCGGGCAACATGTGTGATTTCAAAATATCACTAAAGGTATTTCCACCTACCTGATGTACATATTTGTAAGTTAGTGTGCTGTATTTACCAGTGTGTGTCTGTGTAATAAGTGTACTTTTTTGATTGGCCAGTCCACACCACCTACCTTGAGTAGGCCTTGGACTGCTCTGCTTCACTACCCTGAGAGAGTCAAGTGCTTTAACCCCTCCCACGCTGGTGACAGAACCGCTCCATCACGCCCCTAGGGTGGGCTGTGCTGGTGACGGAACGGTTCCGTCACGGCCCGCTCGCCGCGCCTGCGCGGTGCTGATTTCGCGTCTGCGCGGCGCGTTCCATTGAGCCGGCGGGCCGTGATGGAACCGTTTCGTCACAAGCACAGCTCACCCGAGGGGCGTGACGGAGCGGTTCCGTCACCAGCGTCGGAGCGCCGCCCCCCCACCCCCCTCCCGCCCCTTAGCACTGCGGCGGAATAGCCGCCGCAGCGAAAGGGTTAAAGAAAGCCAGACGACACAAAATAAATCCTACACCAATTTAAAAAAAAAATTTTATGAATTTTTAAAGTCCAAGATGAGCAAAATCTACTGAAGGGTTCTGGAGATACAGATTTTCAAAGTACACTTAAATGTTTGTTTAATCGCAAACAAGCATTGGTAATCGTAAAGTTTGCAAACTTAAAAGAAAATTGTAAGAATTGTGTTTGACGACTCGGGCCCGACTTGGGTGACCAAATCCAAGGTCAAGGTCTGTGGGGGTCTATAAGGAGTATTTGGACAGTTACCCGGCCACAAGAGCATTTTTCAGTCCAGTTCCAAACTTTACTGTATGACTGCCACAGACTTCAATAGAGTCGTCCTGGTGCTGTGGATGCAAGAAATGGAAGATGCTCAAAGATGTTGTGCTGTCGATGGGGGTGCCTTCACGGTTATACCTCGGTCCATGGGTCAGGTGGGGTGACTTTGGTCACAGCGTTTGTGGCCCCTCAAAGTCCTCTTTGAGATAGCAGAAGGCCAGCCACAGCTAGACTACCAGTCTCGATCTACAGCGATCCCAGCAATATCCCTTGGTGGAGGCTGATGTCCCTCTTGGGCGATAAATCTGGATTCAGATGACACTTCCTGGTCCAGTTGACTCAAGTCCAATTTTTGGCCATTGAGGATAGGTCTCTTGGGGCTTCCAGCGGCAGTTAGCAGAGATTCTTCTAGAGTGGTACCTGACTTGCCGAGTTGTGTTACTTCAGTTTTGTTGGCCCTGGTGCTGGTTCCAGGGGTCACCCAACTGACCCTTGGGGTCACTTCTTTGGTCTGGGGCTGAGAAGCAACTTTTCCCCAAGCCAGGAGCCACAGGCTCAGTCCTCTCTTCGCCAGTCGGGTGAAGTCCAGGAGGCAGGGTTGCCTGTCTTTGCCAACTTCAGGTTCAGCAGGGCAGTCTTTCTTCGATCCATTTCCCAGCTCTGGCATTATCTAATGTCCAGGGTTCCTGGGTTGCGATATTGGCCATCAAGTCTATTTCAATGCCACGATTAATTTGATTTCTTACAGTACCCATCTAAGTAGTCTCATTCGGAGGTTAGCCAAGTGGTCAGCCGGTAACCTTGTGTTAGACAATGGGGCTGCCGACTCTCCCACAGCACAATTACAATTTGGAAATGTTGCTGTCAGGTCATATATATCAAATACATATCTTACTCAATAATATGCAGCTCTCTGCCTTAGGGCTCAATATGCCTTCCTTAGGGGAGACTTAGATATATTGTTAAGGGAAGTGGGGCTTTTGCCATTGGTTTGATAGTCAAACTAGAAGTGTTACCTGTGCCCTTTCAGTCTGCAGTGGCAGATGAGAGCCATTTTATGTTTGTCACATACAGGGTGCCACAATCAGTGCTGCAGCCATGTGTGGACACTCTGCCTTACATGCCCTATGTACCAAATACTAGGGACTTATAAGTAAGTCAGTCTCTGCCAATTGGGGGTAGCCAATTCGATATACACTTTGTAAGAGGTTAGAACACTGGCACAGAGGTCTGGTTAGCAGGCCTGAGTGCACTCACATATTTGAAAAGCCAGCAGCTAGTAGTCCAAATGGGGGAATAAGGTGGGTAGAAACCAATAAAAGCCTGTTTCCTTACAAGGGGTGCTTGGTCTCCACTAAGGAGACACTTGTGGACCTATTACTTGTGCAGGCCTCCCATCCTGCACAACTAATAACCCAATTTCTTAGAATAAGCTTACCAGAACTCTAAGCTTGAACACTGGAAGAGCTGATAAGGGAGCGTGAAGACTGAGACTAATACAATTGAAAACACTAAAACAGATGATAACTGTAATGTCATAAAAGAAATTCAGAAATTTACATGAATTTTTCACCAGATGCTACTCTTGTCAAAGTACTGCATGTGGGATAGAAAGGAAACTAGTGGGCAATTAATGGAATTACAAGTGAGAGCCTTAAATTAGATGTTTTATTTTTAATCACCGTTGTTTGTGGATGAAAGAATTGGAAAAAGGTTTCTTAAAGGATATTGTAGCAGGGAAGAGTGGTAGGGCTGACCTGGGACCCTCAGTTGCCTTTCATTCTCTCCGAGTATGAGATCGATAAGTAAGCAATCCATTGACTCAAACCCTAAGGAAACACAACCCAAAACTCTTAGGCATCCATTGACTCAAACCGTAAGAAACCCCTACTACCCCTAGTCACACCCCTCCCAACCGCCATCATATGAGGCATGGGGACCAACGGTCCCCGGTGATGCTGAGCTGGGCGCCCCACTCTCTCACCACTAAACACTAAACACTAAACTCAAAAATACGTTCAAGAGCAATGGAGAACATCTGGAAAGAAAAAAGAGGAAAAAAAACTACATCGGGAAAAGCCAGATCTGACAGATAAAAGAAGAGGAAGCAGGGAACCTACTACACAGGGTTATTTACAGTGATAATAGGAAATAAAAGTCCATGGAGTACAAAATTTGCAATCGATATACTATCCCTAACCAACTCTGCAGAACTAGTAAAATCAGAGGTTTTACCCTGTCTTCAAAGAGATTCAAAACATTTCAGTCTGGACCTCTGACTGAAAAAAGTGGGTTTGCCCTTTAAAAATCACTTTTAGTTTGGCCGGGTTTAAAAGAATAATCTGGGCTCCCTTCGCCTGAAATTCAGGCATTAGTTGCTTAAGAAGTCATCGCTGTTCGACTGTCTTCTGGCAGAAGTCATGGCGCACAAAGAAGTTGCAGCCTTTCCTGGCTCTTTTCTGGTCCGGCCTGGCAAGATCATATAGGGATGCCCGGGCCAAAAAGTTATTAAGGGAGATCAAGATGGCACGAGGGCGATTGCCAGATTGCCCCCCTGATCTATGCTGGTTAAAATGGATGCAATGAACCCTTTGGATTTGAGTCTTCCAATCCCATTGAGGAAGATCTGGGAAAGCTTCCTCAAAAAGCTCAATCAAGAATTGACGGCTGTTGGAGCCTTCTCGGCCCTCCGGAATGTCCAGAATTCTTAAATTGTTCCGCCTAGCCCGATTTTCCAGATCAGTCAGTTGGAACAAAGTATCATCTCTAACAGATTGTATAAGTTCCGTCTTAGATTTCTGCGAGGCCAGATCGTCTTCGAGTTGGGAGATCCTGGTTTCTGCTTCTCCTATTCTTGAGGAAAAGTCTGAGCATATCTTGGCTATCCTGCGAATAGAGTTTTGTAATTTCCTGCAGGCCCCTTGTGTGCAGGAGCTCTCAGCCCTTGACTCCTCCCTATGAGCCATGATCACCTGGTAAATTGTGGATAAAGTAATTTCTCCAGGGCAGTTAGGAACTGTAGGTGTTCTGCCGGATACTGCTTTATCCACTATGCTGTTCTTATCTCCCAGATCTGGTGAATAAGAATAATCCCAGGACATCGCTCCTGTGACCCCCTCCGTCAGGGTAGGACAAGCAGATAATGCTCTCTTTTTTTTACCTGTCTCTGAGTTCAGCTGAGAGTGATCAGCTTCACCCTCCCAATGCAAACTGCTAGTGTCGCTCCCATCACAGGCCCAATCCTTATCCTGGGTATCATCTTCAGAGGAGTTGGATACATCTGATAAAGAAAAAACCAAGTCATCCTCCCTACTAGGCTCAGTGCCTTCCTTCTGGACGTTTAAGTCAATTGTTTTAAGTGCGTCTGAGCAGCCTAACTCTAGAACTTCAACTAAGGGAACTACATTTCCCAGAGTGCATTGCACTTGTTGGGTGGAAGTTGAATCGGATTTTGACAATGCTGGAGAGTCAGTCAAAGTACAACCAGGATCTTCGCCTGCAACTATATGCCCAGATACTGAGGGTTCTGCTCCTTGAGATGTCATTTCACTCACCAGCAGTAGCGTGAGTGAGGAAGTAGATTCCCCTTCGATGAGAGCAGCCGATATTTCTGCACAGACGTTTGGAATGAGAACTGGCATCTTTGGTTGTGCGGATCCTCTGACCCCCCTCGGGGGCGCTGAGTGATGGATTGCCCTTCAGTGACTGTGCCTTGAACAGCGCCGGTACGGTCTGTTTCCCACGGCTGGAGGTGTGGTTCTTGCCGGTGGACTCCGTCGCAGAGGCAGGTGCTGTTTGACGATTACTGGCCTCCCTGTTCTCCACGCTAGTGTGAGCAGCAGGAGTTTTCACCTGGTTGCCCGGGACAGACGATGAGCCACGGCCCCTGATGCTCCTGCTGGATGCTTTTGGAGGCATGGTCGCAGCTACCGGCGTACATACAACAAACCGTATAGCTGGCAGAAAAAGAGCAGTTGCCAGACGGCTCAAGCTGGGAGACGCCAGGTAGCAAGGGAGCGGGATGCTCCACAACCAGAGCCATGACCTTCAAATCATTTGAGGGGTCCGGCCGAAGACAACGTTGGTAAGTCCCTGAATCCCGAGTCCTTTCAATTCAGATAGCCATATTCTTCATTGCACGAAGACAGGTCAGCAGTGGAGATTGAGAGAGCAGCTCATTCAGCCGTCCAAGCTGCCGCCATATTGCCTCCCAAACCGTAAGGAAAACCAATGCAAAACTCATAGGCATTTAACCTAAGAGTACACTGTCCAAGTAGGTGTCTAGGTGTTGTGATACGAGTTTGTTTGCAAATGAAATTGCCTTTACATGAAAAGTATACAAAGGGGAATTTGGCCAGAAAAAGTACTTCTGATATTCCCATTGGAAATCTAAAAGCAGAATACTCTGCTGAGGCCAAGAAGCGGTGGTGTATGCTGAATGATGAAAGGAAGGGGCCCGAAAAGACAAGTAACCTGAAAAAATGGACTGAAGGGTTCTAGTAATTTAAAAAATGTTTTTTTATTCACTCTTTGTAAAAATGGAAGTTGGCGGAGTGATAAAGGAGAGTCAACGTGAATAGAATTGTTTAATGAGACTGCAGTGCAGATTGCAAATTCAATGACTGTGCAGTCGAAGGGACAGGCGTTTCAAGTTTTGAACTGGAGTCTCCTGTGAGAATTTGGGCGTGATGGTAACAGATTCTAAGGCAGTGGCATTCAGTTTGTATGTGAGTGCCGCTGGACAGCTTTGGATCGGAGGGGCGGAGCAGAAGCTGAGGGTAAAAAATGAACATATTTCAACTTCTGCTTGGGAAGTGATTGCCAGAAAACTACCAGGTTGTGTCCATTGGCGCATGGAAATAGTTTTCTTATGCTGGAGTTTGAATTCTATAGTGGAGATTTCTTGCGGAAATCCAGAAAGCAAATCGCCTCTAATTTCTAAGTTAGTTTTGTGTGACTTTTAACAAGGAGCAAAAGTTGCTGACTCTGTGCTTTGATGGGGGCAGGTTTTTTGAATCAGTATTTACATCGTGTCTTTGGATAGATCATGTCACCAATGATTAAAAAGGAGCTTCAGAAAGGTACCTGTTTGAACAAGCACTGGCGTTGCCAATAGGTCTCGCAGTAGGAAATTCTGAGCTATTGGTTTTTGTAAATGACATTTTATATTTATGTTTAGTGATTTACAATGTCAATAATTTTAACTTTAGCAAATGTGACTTATAGCATTTGTAATGCCACATGTTTTGTATTTACGTGACTTAGATGTATATATCTTAGTAATATAAATGTTTTTTTTGTTAATTAATTAATATTAAAATAAAAGTTATTTATAATGTATAATGGCAATATTGTAAACTTTCCTAAATACCTTTTGTGAATATTATGTTCAGTGTTTTTTTTGGTGAAGAATATCTAAGATTAGAAGTGAAATCTTAAAAAAATGTTGTGGCATTTGTAATAAAGTTTGAAACATTGAGCGAAGATTTTATAAATAGTTGTTGTTGAATTTTTGCATGGATTGATGGTGTGGTGGTGCGGATAGATGTTGTTGTTGCCTGTGTGTATGCAGTGCCTGTGTGTGCGCAGTGCGCTGTGTGCACTGTGAGTGAGGGCTGTGTGCACTGTGAGTGAGGGCTGTGTGCACTGTGAGTGAGGCCTGTGTTCAGTGTGAGTGAGGCCTGTGTGCAGTGCGAGTGAAGCTGTGTGCACTGAGTGAGGGCTGTGTGCACTGTGAGTTAGGGCTGTGTGCACTGAGAGTGTGCAGTATGCACTGAGTGCGGACTGTATGCAGTGTGATTGAAGGCTGTGTGCAGTGTGAGTGAGGCCTGTGTGCAGTGTGAGTGAGGCCTGTGTGCAGTGTGAGTGAGGCCTGTGTGCAGTGTGAGTGAGGGCTGTGTGCACTGAGTGAGGGCTGTTTGCACTGAGTAACGCCTGTGTGCAGTGTGAGTGAGGCCTGTGTGCAGTGCGAGTGAGAGCTGTGTGCACTGAGTGAGGGCTGTGTGCACCGAGTGAGGGCTGTTTGCACTGAGTAACGCCTGTGTGCAGTGTGAGTGAGGCCTGTGTGCAGTGTGAGTGAGGCCTGTGTGCACTAAGTGGGGGCTGTGTGCACTGTGAGTTAGGGCTGTGTGCACTGAGTGTGTGCAGTATGCACTGATTGCGGACTGTGTGCAGTGTGATTGAGGGCTGTGTGCACTGAGTGAGGCCTGTGTGCAGTGTGAGGGAGGGCTGTGTGCACTGAGTGAGGGCTGTTTGCACTGAGTAACGCCTGTGTGCAGTGTGAGTGAGGCCTGTGTGCAGTGCGAGTGAGAGCTGTGTGCACTGAGTGAGGGCTGTGTGCACTGAGTGAGGGCTGTTTGCACTGAGTAACGCCTGTGTGCAGTGTGAGTGAGGCCTGTGTGCAGTGCGAGTGAGGCCGGTGTGCACTAAGTGAGGGCTGTGTGCACTGTGAGTTAGGGCTGTGTGCACTGAGTGTGTGCAGTATGCACTGATTGCGGACTGTGTGCAGTGTGATTGAGGGCTGTGTGCACTGAGTGAGGCCTGTGTGCAGTGTGAGTGAGCTATTGGCATTCTAAATGACAATGCCTTTTATTTATGTGTTCTAAAAAACCTGCAATAATAGAAGGTATTGTCATTTACAATACCAATAGGTCAAAGTTTCTAAAATGCGAGACCTATTGCATTGCAAATGCTTGTTTAAATTGTATTTACCATCCCGTTTCCAAACCGCAAATGCACGATCCCCTCCCCACACACCTCCACCCCCATCATGCCAGCCACAACTGGTTGTTTCTAATTCTAAGTATTACTTGCAAGGTGGAGTTGGTGTAGAAATAGTTGCCACTTGATTGGTTCATAAACTTTATGATTGATGCCGATTATCACTGCTTGGGGTGGTGATGACGTATCGTAAACAGATTTCGCTGGAAAGTAAGAATCACATTGCATGCTGGGATATTGAGTACGGAACATCCATTGGGGATGAAAACGCTTAATTTAAATTCACGATGCACTTTGTTTTACTGTGGGGCACGAGGAGGACGTTGGTGCACGTTTTCGAGCCAGTCACATTGGGTGGCTTGGATTTATTTCTGACATTGCGCTTCAGGAAGGATGGGTACATGTCTACATTTTAATCACTTACACAGCTGTATTACTCTTTCCTTACATTGGCCTTTTGGGAGTGTCACTACTGTTTAACTGATTCGTCTTCATGCTGAAAAAAAAAAGCCTGAGAGAAGCGGCAGCCGGATTAGTTAGGTTCGAAAGGAAAGAGGTTTCCTCGGATCTCAGCTGTGGTCTGCAGCCTCAGAGCAAGGTAGATGTGCTGCTTGGCAATGCATTGTCGTTGGTCAGCAGGAGGCGCAGGCAAGTAGCCGTCGGGGTGCCCACAAGCTCTATCCACAGGGCACTGCTGTGCGGGGGTTTTGGTGTATAGTACCGTGCCTACAATGGCTGGGCAGGGGTCTGTGGTTCTGCAACAGAAATCTTAGCGTATCAACTGTTTCCCTTCTCCCTCAAGCACTCTCCCAGCTGGCCACTTGAAGTACAAACAAAGAGAGGGAGAAGCGACACTTAGAACTGAAGCACACTGCTCTCCAGTATACACACGAACTGTAAACAAACAAAATCCATAAACAGAATACCGCCATACAGTGGAAAACACATGCACACAAAATGCTCACAGCGTCTGCCGACAAAAAACGCATTGACACATAAACTGAAGTTTTCACAAACTGTCACAAACAGTATGCACTTAAGCGCTTGGCACACGGCGTGAAACTTCAGCAGGCAGACTGCAAGGAAGTGATCGAGGCCGTGAAGGTTTGGAGGGCGGGACCGGGCAGGATGGGAAATGCTACGATTGTTAAGAGTAAAATCGCACTGTAATGCGCTGAAACAAAAAAAAAAAACGCTATCGTCCGGAAGCAACATGGAAGCTTTGAAAGGCGGGACTGGATGGTATGGAGACGGCCGCTATTGTTAAAAGTGAAAGCGTTTAAAATGTTATCTGCTTATATTCACTGCTTATGTACTGACAAGAGGAAATAATAGCAGCTTTATGTGATTTCCCTCATGAGCGAGGAGGGGGTGCGAGGGATGAGTGAGGATGGGGTAGCAGGGGAGGGAACATGGCCTGGGGGAAGCTGGCTGGGGAGGGGAAGGAGAAATCCAAGTAAGGCTGTGTGCAGGGAGAGAGAGGTGAGGTGCTGGAGCTGGGGAACAGATGGCCGTGAAAGTTTATGGCCCAAAAGCGCGTGCCTGTGGCCACGTGAACTCGAAGAAAACCGCACCAAAAAACCCTTGGTTTGACGAGTATTTTGAGCACTTGAATTCTCTCCATTTTCCATTCCTTCGGAATGGAAAAGGCGAGACCTAATAAACCACAACTTGTCTTGTGCACTCTTCTTGACAAACCCTTTTTTTGTAGTCTAGAGTCAAAACTTAAAACTGATTCAGTCTGTTTCCACCAAGACTTGTAGAGATGTAGGAGAATTGAAATTCATGAATTGTGGAAATGTTCCGCCTTTCAGTGAAACTATCCTCTCCAACAAATAATAAACAAGCATTTGCTATGCAATAGGTTTCGCAATTGCGAGGTTTTGAGCTATTGGCATTGTAAATGACAATGCCTTTTATTTGTGTTTAACCCCTTCGCTGCGGCCGCGATTTTACAGCTGTGCAGTAAACAAAAGAACAGGGCGGGTTCGTCACCAGCATGGGAGGGGTTAAAAAACCTGCAATAATAAAAGGCATTGTCTTTTACAATACCAATAGCTCAAAATCTCGTAATTGCGAGACCTGTTGCATTCCAAATGCTTGTTTATTAATTGTTGGAAAGGATAGATTCAAGTCAAAGTTTCTAAAATGCTAGACCTATTACATTGCAAATTCTTGTTTACAAGTGCCCCATGCTGCATTTTCACGTTAATAGAGGCCATGCCTCGTTCTTTGGACAAGCAGTGTCTAAAGCAAGGTCCCCTGCCACTGTAAAAGTGAAAGCAAGGGGCACTTTTACCCAAAAAAGCATTTGTATGTCAAGTTGACAAACAAATGTTTTATTTGTAAAAGTGTCCAATGAAAGTGCTCATGGCGCGCTGAATGTTGCAGCAAAACATGTGATGCCTGCAATAGGAGAAACCATTAAAGAAAATAGTGTCTACAGACTAAATAAGGCATACTGTGCAAAACCGAAATAAAAGGGCCAGTCCTCATGGGAGGTTACAAATGAAGGCAAGGCGGTGCTAAGGAGGGACTAACAAGCATATTTACCAATCAAAAGTCAGCATTTACGAAGGACAATGACACAAGCCAATGATAAATATTGGTGGAGTGTGGGTGGGACTTTAAGTCCATACTCCAATACAGCATGACCGCAGAGCAGCGCATGCGCTGCCCAGGCTCGACCTAAAAATACCTCGGAGCAAGGGTATACAAAATCGAGTTTCTCAAAAATGGGGCCACCTACTGGTCACTGAGATCTTTCTCTAGACTTTGGAACTTGTTAGAGCGTGTATGTGGAAAAGCAACATTTTCATGAGACTACCTTGTCAGTTTATGACAGTCGGCCATCTTACCTAAGTCAGGCGTCTGTTATCAATCAAGTAGTATAAGGACCGGTACACGATATTTTAATTATATATTATATATTGTGTTTGTTTATCAAAATCCCAAGTGGGAATCTTTCAGGTCTCCCGAGAAAGACAAAAAACTATGCAACTCAGTTACTCGAAGCCTGCAAACTGTTTTCCATACACACAGAACAAATGCACAATACACCCTGCCTCTCTTTGGTTGGTTACGCATGTCAAGCTCGTCAGAAATCATAGTGTAAAACGTTTCACAGAATTACCTCAATAGTTGTTTTTTAGTGGAATGGGAAGAGTTAAGTGGTCATGAAGTAACTTGCATTGGTGATACTTTAGCAACCTAAACACCACTTTATTAATGGACTTGCTTTCATTTTTAAAGGGGTCAGTAAACGAGGGCACGATAGGTTCTGCAACTCAACCAGATATAATCAAACATAGAGACATTCTGGAACCTTTATTGTTAGTTTTTGAAGATGATGTAAGATGGCTTAGGAGCACTAGATTTTTTCATTTAACTTGCTGGCCGCATTAAGGTGATTTAGCGTTTTACACCGAGAGTTTTCGGGTTTATCTTCCATGGTAAACACCAAAGAACATGTCAGATTCCATTGAGAGACAATTTTGTTATGTGTCTGGGAAACCTGCAGAAGAAAGTGCCCGGCCCTGCCCCAAAATCCCAAGCTACGGCTCCCAATCTAGTTTCGGGAGTTTGAACCTGGATTTTATCCTTAACTAACTAAGTATTATTTCACTCCAATTGACACGTGTTCTTTGAAGCTGCTTCCCTTTCATGTAGCTTTTCTCTGCTGTGTGGTTTCAGTGAATAACATGTCTTTAATGCTGACCGTCCATCTTTCACTGTATTCAATGGAGATATTTTACTACTGAGGTCTAGTCCAAAAGTTTATTTCGAGTGGGTTATTTTCGTAAATGAGAGGGACAATCTTTAGTCCTGTTTCGTAGGTATCTGGCTTCCCTATGACAGAGCCTGCTACACAATCTGATGTCTGAGGAGCTTTGTAATTCTTTCTAAAAATGGAATTCTCAGTAGATCTCTGCAATTATTTGTCCCCTTTCAACTGAACTGCATTGATGAGGTTGTTGCAAAGAAATGCATCTCTGTTGTTTCTATTATGTCCCGGCTACAGAACCTGTGAAAGAAGACATTACAAGTCATTGCTTTAAACTGAGTCATCGAGGTAAATGTCAGTAGCATTAAGTGTTTCTTGGAACCTTCCTGCTTCTATTTATTTGGAAATAATAAAACATTTGCGAGGGTTCTTTGTAACATGCTTGCAGTTACTGTGATTCTGAAAGATTTAACTGTAGTGCGTTTCACATGAGAGTGTTATCCATTTGTACAAACCATGACAACGTCAAAAGAAATAAAACAGTAAAAATTGCATTAGCAGAAATCTGTTAAATAGATGCCTTAGGACATTACTTTAAATTAAAGTGTAAGTTCAATTAGTTAATGTCAAAATGCATTAGAATTTCAATTAGATATCCCCCAGGGCCTTGTTTCAGTAAAAATCCATGTGCCCACTGTTCCCAAGTATTCATATCCTTCTAGATGAATGTACGCACTTTGAAAATCCTTAATCCAGAGAACTGAGTCGGTGAGGATGTGATTTTTGGGGGAAGCACCCAATCTCCCATACCTGACCTGAAATTCCCTATGGATACACCACAGGAAAAACATTTTTTGAGATCTTTCTGGTGAAGTTCTTCTGCTTGTATTTAAGCATTTGCTGTACAGTTTTCTTAAATGTAATATTTTATTACTCCAACTATGCATTAATTAACTATTTAGGACACGCATTACTGTCCTTGTAGAGGGACCATTCAGAGTGGAAGAAACAGTTCCTGTAAGTGGCGGCTCCTCTGCTATGGCGGAGGAGTGTCACCCCCGCCACCCACAAAAGTTGGGGGAAAAAACGATAATAGAACAAGTTTATTATCCCTTTTATTTTTCAACATCTACTTTCTTCGTCCTGGGGGGGTGGGGCTCTCCCGGGGCAGTCAGGAGAGGGAGTGGTGGGCAGCCCTGCTATAAGTGGGCATGTGGGTTTGGCCAGCTGTCTCAGGCTGGCCAAACCCACAGGCTCACTGAGCTGTCTCCAACCCAGTTGGGTTGCTTGGTTGGAGACAGTAAAGTACAAGCTCCCACTCTCTTTGAGAGCGGAAATTCCCAGCGCTCAGGCCAATCATGACGCCGCTTTTAAACATGAAAGCAGGGTCAGGATTCGCCTCAGGGGAGGCTGTGAGCCTGTGCTGCACCGAAGACATAGAAAAGAGCGGCAGGTGGAAGGTACGCATTTTTTTAATGCTTGTTATGCATTTCCCCTCCCTTCTCCCCTTCGTCGTCCCCAACTCCTCCCGCACAACAGCTACTACTGGTTCCTGTGAGAAGTTACACTGGTCCATTAAAGATGCAAACATATTGAAGTGAGATATCAGTACGGTAATTAGAGACTTCTACATATGATCCGTGCATTTAGTCTGCTCCGAAACAACATAAAAGGGAGACGTAAATTACAGCAACAAGGAACAATTTGCAGTCACAATTTTGAGTGGTGTTTCACTAAAATCTGGTTGGTACTTTGAAAATGTATTTTGTTAGAACTCCTGCTTATGCACATCTCCAAGGTATCATTGTCCGTTACATCCAGGAAAAGGTTAGTGCACGTTTTGTTGCATTTGAATTTCCTTTTAGAACATTTCAACTTTACCTATCTCAGTTAATGCTGTGATAAAAATAAAATGAATCTCCTTGCTTCTTGACTTAGGGATTTTTCTAGTTTGTTCAATTTAGCCTCGTATTAAAAGTTCAATTTATATTTTAGTTCTACATGTTTTGTGTATCCACTTTCAGCTACATGTTTAGATCATTCCCCTAGCTGAGTTGACTTTATTAAGCTTCTTCATGTGCAGAAGGACAACCTAAGAGGGCTTTAGACACTACAGTCCTAGGAGCGTGAATGTTAGTATCCTTATAATCTGAACTGTAATCACTTTCTAATGGTTTTTGCACTGCTTTTATCCCAGTTTGGTATTTGGACAAAAAGATAATTTAAATATAGATATAGTTGAAGGCTTCTTTGAACAGAACAGAACTTCATAAGCAAGGCAGAGCTTTGATGCAGTTTATTAGAAGTGTGTTTTTCAATTTGTCTTGACTTATTAACTTGCAGATGGTGAAGTAGTTTTGTCCTTCTTTACTCTCTATGCTGATGTAGGAAATTACTATATTTTGCGTGATGTCCCACCAATTTTTGCTGGATTTTGAACTCTTTGCACCCAACCCATCTAAACAGGATTAATGTGCCTGTGCCCCTCCTTTAAACCTGGTTAAACTGGCTTATTCTTAATTGACATATTTAATTTCCCCATACATCCCACATCTCTAGTATATAATGTAGAACACCAAAGGCCTGGAAGTTAAATGCTTCCTGTAGACAGCAGCACGTATTGGGCCTTTCACAGAGTGGGTTTGTAAAATGTGGAAATGTGGCCTTCCTAGTGCAGCCTGGCTGGAGAAGCTTAAATACCTGCTGACAAACCTGCCAAAGTAATCCTTTTTAACAGGCAGGAAACCCTGCTTTTAAATATTTATACATGACCCCTAAGTTCTCCTTGTTGCGACAAGATAGGGCGCCAAACATTTAAAGGAGAAATATGTGCAAAATTGTTGTGTTCTTCCAGTGATTAGCCCCTACAAGCTGTTTGCACTGGCAAGGTGTAGCTTGATCCTAAATTATACATTTTAAAATGTTACTGTTGAATGGAACCAGCTAAAATAGTGATTCAATTTTCTTTTTCCAGAACTTTGTTTGGTCCAATTAATTTGGTAAAATCTGAATTTTATTAAATGTTTAGGAAAGTAACTTTTAGAAAGTTAGCTTTAACCTGCTTGATGCTCCTGGAGATTAATTTGCATTAGCTCTCCAGCAGCTGCATAGCTAATGTGTGTCCTTACTGAGGTGTGAAAACTGCACCCAGGGCAAGTAAAGGTGGCCTGAGTGTGGGATGGTGTTTTTCTTTCCCTTTCAGGAAGGACATGTCAGTAGACCCAGGAACTTCATTAACTTGTTAAGAGACCAGCCTTTTCAAAATTAAATGTATAGTGAGACCTGGAGAAGGCAGCCTTTGTCCCCCCAGTCAGGTTGGAAACATACCCAATGGGAAGGAAGCTACCCCAGAACCTGTTTTGAGTCATCACAAAGAAGGGAACTGCTCATTTCCCTCACCATACCTCTGGGTGTGCGCACATGCTTTGCACAAAATAAAACATTTCTCCAGCTTGGATTTTAGGAGAAAGGAGCTATAGGGTTGTTTGGAGTAGGGAAGTCATGAACTTCTGAAAAAGTGTTGTCCAGGGCACTTTTCTGCAATTGGTTAGGGAGGAGCCAGGAGTTCACCCCACCCACTAGCTCGTGGCAACCATGAATATGGCACCCCAAAGCATCCTTCTCAGCCTTTCATGATTGTTTTTGTGCAACAGGAAGGGGAACCATCCTGCACAAAATCAACCCTGCATGAATGAATGAATGAATGAAGTTGGATTTATAGAGCGCAACTAAACCCATAGGCATCAAGGCGCTGAGAGATGGTGCAACTGTTTGATCAGTGGAAGGCAAGGGGTAGGTTACAGGTATGCTTCTTGAAATAGCCAGGTCTTAAGTGCTTTGCGGAAGAGGGCATGGGACGCAAGATCCTTAAGGTCATCAGGGAGCGTGTTCCAAAGTCTGGGAGCGAGGAAGCGGAAGACCCTTCCACCCCATCTGACCTTGGATATTCGGGGAACAACCAACAGATTTTTGTTGGAGGAGCGAAGTGCCCTACCGGGGATATAGTGGGACACAAGTGAGCAAATGTCTTCGGGCCCAGTCCTGTTCAAGGTACTTAAAGCCTTAAAGTTTATCCTCGCCTGCAAGGGTAGCCAATGCAGGTTTTTACTAATTGCCGTGCCTGATGAGTATTTCGGGGCATCCACATCAAACCGGGCAGCTGCATTTTGCACAATCTGAAGGCGTTGGACCAAACCGTTGTTAATGCCTAGATATAGTGCATTGCAGTAGTCTAACCTGGAGGCTATAAGGGCCACTGCGACCTGTTTGCGTGCTTCTGGGGAGTGATAATGAGAGATTTTTCTTAAAATCCTTAGGGCACCACAGCAGGTGGATACTGTCCTGCTGATTTGTCTATCAAGAGAAAGGGTGGTGTTCAGAATAACACCCAGGTAGCGGGCCAAAGGATCTTACAAGCCTGGCGAGTGGGGCCACGTAGACGTTAAAAAGCGTCGGGCTCAAGGATGAGCCCTAGGGGACCCCACACTTCACAGGCTTGATTGGCGAGATGAAATCGCCCAGCTTAACCCTTTGCTTTCGTTGGTCAAGGAAGGATGTAAGAAGGCTGAGTGCGGGACCATCAACTCCCAGCTTACTGAGTCGGCTAACCAGAATAGTAGGAGACAGGGTGTCGAAAGCCACCGTAAGGTCTAACAGCACCAGTAAAGTGGTCTGGCCGCTGTCGACCTTGGCCCGGATGCTGTTGACAACCACTGTAAGCGCCGACTCAGTACTGTGTGCCCTACGAAAACCGTGCTGTGAGGGATCCAGGGAGCTGGAGCTGTCGAGGAAGGCACTCAGATGGTGGTTAAGGTGTGCCTCCAAGAGCTTAGCAGGGGCAGGGAGAAGGGAGATGGGACAGAAGTTTTTTAATATCCCGGGGTCCAGAGTAGGTGTTTTCAGTAAGGGCTTGACGATGGCCATTTTCCAAGTAAGGGGATAAACCCCTTCTGAGATGGCCAGATTCATGACCTCCACAAGGGGGGGGCAAAATTACCTGCCTACATTCTTTAAGAGTTTTCAGGGGGCAGGGGTAAGCGGAGATCCGGACTTAAGCTTGTCCAGAAGCAAGCTAAGATGGTTGATAGTTAGGGGAGGAAAATGGGTAAGGCGATAGTGAGGATCGGGCACCTGATTTTCCAGAGTCACGGCAGGAGGGGCAAGGGTTGCAGAGTTGAGATTAAGAGCTTCCAGGTCTGTGTAAATATCCAAAATCTGAGTATGGAAAAATGTGGAAATCTGATCACACAGATCTTGGGAAGCTACTATAGGGTCAGGTGACTGGAGGAGGGATAAGGTGTCGACTATTTTGAACAGGTCCCTAGGGGAATTTAGTGAGGCAGTAAGTTTGGAATAGTGCGCCTTCTTTTCTGCCAGCACTGCCGCTTTATAGCCTTTGAGGAGGATTTTGTGTTTATCCTTCTCTATGGGGTCCAAGTGTGACCTCCATAGTCTTTCTTGCTTTCTACATCCTTGTATGAGGGTCCTAAGGGAGTCTGAAAACCAGGGGGCCGAAGGCCGCTTCCTGGCAGAATAGTGTTGCAAGGCTGGCACCAGGGATTCGACGGCCTCCGCCAAGGTGTTAGAGAGGTCAAGAGCCACAGCATCGGCATCCCCTCTTGGCAGGGGCTTAAGTCTGGATAGGAAGGGCGTAAGGGTGCCATTGTTTATCTCCCTGAAATTCCTCCTCAGTTCCCACTTGTTATGATCTGACTGGGACCCGATGGGGAGGGAAATAACGAATTCAAGGGGAATGGCCAGGTGGTCCGACCAGGACAGAGGAGGGGGAGAACCGGTCTGAAGTCAGGGATCATTGGCGAATACACCATCCAGAGTGTGCCCAGCTAAGTGGGTTGGACTAGCCACTAACTGTGGCAGGCCACAGGAAGCTAGGGAGTCCAACAGATGGACAGTATCGGGGGAGTTGGAATTTTCCAGATGGAAAATAAAATCCACAAGAATGGTTAGATTGGGTCTATCAATGTAAGGTTCCAGGATCTTGAGGAGTCCTTGACTAAAAGCGGACCTGGGACCAGGGGGTCTGTAGATCAGGATTCCAGTGAAGGAGATCGTGGAGGAAGGATTTAGGGTAAAATGCATAGCCTGAAAGGGATCGAGCGGGGAGGACAGATAAACGGTTCGGCGTTTTATCGAGCTGTGGTACGGTATCCCCAGCTCCCCTCCCACTCGACCTACTCTGTCCATTCTGGCCAAAGCATAACCTTCCGGGATAGCATTTATTAAATCCAGCTCAGAAGAGTCTGTGGCCCAGGTTTCAGTAATAAAAACCCAGGAAGGTTTATTCTCTGAGATGAATTCCCTAAAGGTGATATTGTTTTTAACCAACGAGCGGGTAAAATTGAGGAAACCTGTGTGGATAGAGGTAAGTGGAGGAGCTGACTTACTGGAGCAAAGCCGGCTATTGGCGGTATCCGAGAAGTTATGATGACTGACTATCTCGTTGCATCCGCAAGCTAGGACATTTCTAAGCGTTTCCGGGGCGGAGGAATGATGGCAGGGAAGCCAATGGGGTTTGAGGGCTCGCAAAGCAGAGAGGGTGTATAGAGGTTCTCCTGAAGCAGGAGGGAGCAGGGGAGCAGCGTCCCTGGCCCCTGGCGCTTCCTTGTCGCTGACGGGCGCAGACGGGCTGGACTCAGGCGTGACTCCGGCGCTGATACGGCGCGTCCGCTGACCGCGTCTGCTGCGCGGAGGCAGGACCGTCTCTTTAAATAGTGTCCCTCTAGTGGAGAGAATGAAGTCTCCCAAGCCAAAATGGCCGCTACTGGAAGCCCGGGACCGAGGGGCTCAGCACCTGACTCGGCTGAAAGTGCCACTCGGAATGCAGGGAGAGCGAGTGAATAAGTAAGTTTTAAAACTGCTAGAGATAAAGCAGAGTACAGGAGGGGGTTTAGAGTGAATTAAAAAGAAGGGGGAATCGCCGCGATAAAATCCGCGAGAAAGCCCCAGTGATAGCACACTTAAATCTGGCTACATACAGTAAAATTACAACAACAGCATGCAATGCAGGCACTCGTTCACTATGGTACAAGGGTGCCTGCGTTGGCACTAGGCAGCCCATTGTGTCCCAGCACTGGAGAAAGGACAGGAAAAAGCATTCCTGCCCTTTCACAGTAACGCAGCGCAGCCAGGTGACTTTCTGCGCTGCACCACTTTTTCATAAATCTGTCTCTAAGAGACTATGTAACCGCGACAGTGCAGCTAATTTATTTCCAGCATCTGTGATGCAAACCTTTATCTTAGCATGCTTTTTTATTAAACAAAAATAGTACTAACAAAATGTGGTTTATATGCTTGCGTCGTGAGTAGAATGGTGAGACCATTCTACTGCCTGGCAGACATCGTTTCACTGGCTTCAGGTAGGTAAGTGGGTTGTTTAAATTGTGTGTTTGGCCTATCAGGCTTACCACTCTCCATGACCTCATTTACGTCAACAGAGATTATGGACTGTACTCCCTCACATGACCTAATATCAGTATCTAATCCTGGGTCCACAGAATCTAATCCGGGGCTGAGTTCCATTAGTAACACCATGTAGGTGTTGAATTGTCCTCCCATTGTATGAAATAAAGGTTGGCGACAGAAGGCAATGTATTATTATAATTTTGAAGAGATTTTTTTTTAAATAAAGTTTCACGTGTATTAGAACATTCCACTTCCAAAAGAGGCTAAAATGAAACAGCCAATTGTTCGGCCACTCAGGCAACACGTGTGTCTTATCGCTTTCTCGAGCCCATAAGTAATTGAATAATAGATTTTCTCCCAGTAGCATAGAAGAGGTTTGGCTCTCCAGCGTTACTATTTACTTGTCTTTGATGCAGAAGAGGAAGCTAATGCAGAGAAATAAAAGCATTCAGTGAATGCACACAAAGAGCACAGTCTGTCCAGAAGTTACGTCACCACCAAGCTGCCCCTGAGCACTGATCAGGAGTTGCAGGCAGCATTTAGGGCGGAGGACGTACAAAACGTTATCTGTGCCTCCTGCCCTGAATATTGCTTGTTGGTGCTGGTTGGGTCAGATGACAGCTGAAACATGCTCCACTATTCCGGGCTCATTTGAAAAGAAGAATTGAAATGAACCCCAACAGTGACTGCAGTGGACTGATTTGCGATAAATATGAGATAAAAGCTACTGATGCTAGTCTCACATTTTCATAGACCACTTCGAATAATGATTAATATTACATATGGTTGGTGCAGTAACCTGCTTATTTAATATATGAATATTTATTGCATATTGCTCTCAGGACAATATCTCACTTTCTGAGTAGACCAAACACTTTAGAAAGACATTAGCCGCTGGTTTTAATTGCATTATGCATTGATGTCAGGTCCTCAATAAAAGGCAGCATGGACGCATCTTAAGTTTTCAGTCCACACACAATCTTTGATTGTGGAAGCTTCCAGTTTCCCTATATTAAAACATGGACCTGGAAATGTGTTGGCTTAATGTTCTGAGAGTCGGTGATGGAATGGTGTCTGCTGAAAGGCTGGCACTAGCAGAGTTGGCAAGATTGTCCGAGAGAGCGGCGTGTCAGTTGGATTTTGGGCTGGTCTGTGGACAAAAGGTTGGATAGAATGTCTACAGAAATGTTACAAAGTTAGATATTCAGAGGAAAGACCAAATTATATCTGATGCAAAAGGAGTTCAACAATGACAAATGATGCCTAGGAGAAAAGCAGAGTTGAAAAAGGAGGCAATGAATAATCCTCTGAAGCAGGGAACCAGGAAGGAGATCGCCAGCATGGTCCAGAATGGGAACTTGAGGTTCTTCGTATAACTCAAAGGAAAGCACAGTTGAGAAACACTGAGGATACTCCTCATAAGCCTATATACTAGCACCTCTGGATGAGTCTCAAATTTCTAATACCGGTACATGCTTTTCATATCGGAGGCATGTATTCAATATCTGCACAAGCACTGATATGATGGTTCATTCCCTTTTCTCAAATGCAATTCGAACTGTGCAGACACCAGGCGGGCAACTAGAGCCACATTTCGGGAGGGTCCGAAAAATATTTCGGGGGGGGCTAACTCTTCCAACCATAGAGAGAGTGGCTGTAAGAAGGGGTGAACACACAACAAAAGCCTCATTTACAAGTAAAAGGTCTTTTAAAGACCTGTTAAATACTCAGGTGCGCCTGGAATTAGATGCTCGCCAGCCCGCGAAGCTGTCTCCGCACGGGCTAACACACACGATGGGGGGGCTGAAGCCCCGTGAGCCCAATGGGTGTTGCGCGCCTGGCAGACACCATCATCTTGCATTGTGGCTGCTTGTAGCACTGAAGTACACTCTTTGTTTTTGTTCCATCCTATTCTTCAATGCATCATCCTGGACTTGTGTGGCCATGAACCGCCAGCTCTTGCAACTCACCACCACTCCATTCCAGATAAAAATGTAACCAAATAAACATGTGCCAGTGTCTTGATTGCATTAAGAAATATAATTGACAACAATATTGGTGACAAAAATATCACCCAAATAATATAGAGGACATAGATAGCGACTTTACATACTTTGTATATAAAGTCCAAAATATTTCCAACAAAAATATATTAGACCATAATATCATCAAACCATGAATCAAATATATCAAATATCGAACTTTAAAAATTATACACTATATTAACTGTGAAGCATATATTAACTTAAAAATATTACATTAAAAAAGTCTGTAATATAAAATGCATTTAAAAAGTGTAACTTGCAAACATAAAATAAGAATATATACTTTAAAAATGCTAAATATAATATTTAAACAATGTAAAAAAAAACAATTTCAACATAAAAAAATACTAATGAAAATGAATTATGCTTACAAACACTAGGGGGTCTATTAGGATGGCGGCGTACAGCGGCCGCCGGTCCGGTGGTGGCAACCGCCATACTGGCGGTGGCCATCCATCCACGATCGAAACCCGGAAAACCGCTGGTCCTATTAGCAAACCGGTTGTGACCGCGGCGGTGTGATTTTACGCCGGCCACTTTTCTGACGGTTGCAGTCTGCCCGCTTGCCTGGCGGGTGGAGCTGGACCGCTACAATTGTGGCGGATCAGGGCCAAGCACAGCTGGCATGATTATGATGTAGGCGGTAGCCAGTGACATGTTCCAGGGGCCCATTGCGGGCCCCCACTGTGTTGGGAGGTTGTGTGGGTGCACTAATTTTCCTGTGCTAGGTGGCAGGCTCTTTGCAGTGCCTGCCACGCAGTTCAGGGAGATGCAGGACATGCTCCTTTTTACATTGCAGCGGTGCTGCTGGCAGCAGCGACCGCTGCAATGTTAATGGCCAGAATCCGACTGCAGCGGTTGGATTTCGACTGCAGAGCATCCTAATTGGACCGGCGGTTATGCCGCCGTCCTTGCGGGCGGTCTTTTATCGCTACCATGGCGGTCGAAGAGGTTTTCCGACCGCCATCGTAATAGACCCCCAGATATCAAAATGTTAAAAAATTATACAGTACCAACATAAAAAAATATTAAAAATTACTACAATAAATAATAAAAACATTATTTATGATAAATTATCTTTAAAAATGAGCATAACATATATATACTAAAACAACTTAGAAATCAGATTAAGGAAAAATTTGAATTGGCGGTGTGAAAATCACTACTCCTACTTCAATTTGACTAACAGAAGGAAAGTGTTGGAATTTGGAGAAATCATATTTACTATTCCCATTTCAACGTAAGCAATAGTAGGGAATGTGTTGGACTTTTAAACATTGGCTTTACTTTTCATAATCCGATAGTCGCAACAGTAGGAAAGTGTTGGACTTTAGGAAGGGTAAGATTTACCATTCCTACTCCAACCTCAGGAACAGTAGGGAAAGCATTGGACTTTGGTGGGGTTATATTTAGGATAGCCACTCTGACTTTAGGATCAGTAGTAAAAGTGTTAAATCTTCAAGAGTCAGAACTACTGTTCCCACTCCAGCATAACCAACAGTAGGGAAAATATTAAAATTTAGAAAGCTCAAATGTAATTGTTTCTATCGTAAATTAATACAACATAATTACATATGTATAAAATAATTAAACATGTTTCCATAAGCAGATAAATATTTTACCATTATATAATTGATATAAATTATTAAAAACTAAAAATGCAAACTCAATATCTAAAATGATATACAAATATAATAACATTATATCAGTTAAAAGCAATGTAAAAATAGATTTAAAACCCTTCCAAACCTGAGAATATCAGTTAAAAAAAACGGATTTAAAAAATTCTTTCCATCATATTACGCTAACATTTCATCTACCACAGAAACAAATGAAATTAATAACAGAAACTATATCAATACACATTATTCTAAAGATAATTAAACTATATTATTAAACAAAAACCTAAAACATGTTACAATTAATATCCACATTTTTAAATGTATTTCTGGAAATCTATTCTATTTTTATTTTATACATATGTAATTTATTTTCAATAAAAATGCATTAAAAGAATGTTAAAAATGTTTTAAATAATTTAAAAAATGTGTTAATAGTTATCTAATTAACAAACTAGGAGTCAGATGTATGACCATGTCATTTAGCGAGTCGCAAATTACTAGTCGTAATTTGCGAGTAGCTAAATGCCATGTACAACAGTGTCTAAGTTACTGTTAGCCAGTCCCAATGGGGTCGCCAATTGCATGCCTCATGCATATTATTGAGGCACTCGCAATTTGCGACTCCATTAGGAATGGCTGGCAGGGTTCAGCAGAGCTCCATGCCTGGAACTGCTTTTTAATAAAACAGTTTTTTAAAAAAAAAATACAACCCGTTTTCCTTAAAGGAAAACGGGATGCATTTGAAAAAGGAAAATAAAACATTTTCGTTTCATTTTCTATGGGCAGGTAGTGGTCCCTGGGACCACTGCCTGCCCCTAAAACATATTTTTCCCTGCATTCGCAAAGGGGAAGGGGTTCTCTCGGGACCCCTTTCCATTTGCTAGTGCTTTACCATCCTCTTGAAGAAGGCGGTAAATTGCAAGTGTTTTGCGACCGCAAATGCGGTCGCAAAACATTCTAACATAGGCCTCTGACTCGCTATTAGGAAGGGACGGCCTTGGAACGCCCCTTCCTAGTAGCGACTCGCAATTCCTGTTTAGCGAGTCACAAAAAAATGGCGACTCGCTGAATAGGGATTGTACATGGCCCTATTAGATTTTGCATGCGCAAACGGGTCGCAAACCCGTTTGCGCATGCAAATAGGGTCGTACATCTGGCCCCAAAATTTTTTAAATAACAATGCTTTACTCAATTAACAAATAAATATTTGAAAAACTTTCCTCTCTATTCTCCTAGAAAACCAGCAACCTCGCAAAAGTTGTTTAAGAAAATAAATGCCTCAAAATTTATCACTATATTTAAAAAACACAAAAATGATTTGACATATGTTAAAATAATAACTATTACAACTCAAGTAAGGGCCTGATTCCGATGTGGTTAGGAAGGCCACTGAACGGCATTTGCTCGGTCCGAATCGGATCGTCGAACGTGTCTTTCCGACCGACCAAGTACGATGCGAGTTAGGCGTTAGGAATATCCCAATTCGAACCCAATAGCATTCGGAATGACCAAGCCGTTCAGAGCAGAACTGGCGTCTATACGGGACGTGTTTCCAAATGACCTCGTATGATGCATGATTCTGACAGCCTTTCCGAATCGTGCTGTCCGACTAAAATCAGCAGTCGGAATCAGACTTTGGGGGCCCGTAGCCGGCCTCCCTGTACCGAGAGTATTCCCAGTCGGGCCGTGGGGGTACCCATGGGTCCCCCTTACCAGCCATGCACAGTGTGGCAGGCACCAGGGGGTGCCTGCCACAGGGTGCCTGATTTTCCCCTTCCACCTCTTTCTTCAATGGGAGCCTATGCATTTGGTCGGAACATAGGCTCCCTTTGAAGTCAATGGGAGTCCGACCCAATGTATCTGGAAGCATCCGGATGCATCGTACTCGTCGGTCAGACTCTCCCCATCCGAGTGGGTCGGTAACCATTCCCAAACCCATGTGGTCTGGAAGATTTCCCAACCGCATCGGAATCGTGCTCTAAATATTTTGAACAAAGAAAAACCAAAGGAAATGATGGACGGAGCGTTGACAATACAAGCACTCACCCCCAGTCAACTGATCTGGGTTTAATCCATCACCGTTCTTTAGCCCACTCTGCCACCCCAGTTCAGACATGGCCATATGCAAATCAGTCTGACCCTGGGCCTCATGGGAACAGTCCAGCCCGAACTGCCAAGCCATGCCTTCCCTGGACCGGAAACAAGCTACTGAGGACCGGTTTCTGGCATTTCAGCCTTCTTCAGCCCGGCTTGCCAGAAACCGGTCCTGGGAAGCTTGATTCCGGTCCAGGGAAGACATGGCTTGGCAGTTCGGGCTGGACTGTTCCCATGAGGCACAGGGTCAGACTGATTTGCATATGGCCATGTCTGAACTGGGGTGGGGGAGTGAGCTAAAGAACGGTGATGGGTTAAACCCAGATCAGTTTACTGGGGGTGAGTGTTTGTATTGTCAACGCTCCGTCCATCATCACCTTTGGTTTTTCTAAATATTTTGAGTCAGTATTCTGTACAAGTATATTTAACCCCTTGGCTGCTAAGCCTTTTCCCTTTAGATTGCTTAGCATGTTTTTGACTATGTAGGGTAGTTAACACGTAGACCTCCATAACTTTTATTACAACACAAATTTGTTACCTTTTTGTCCAACATCCTGAGTACCCAAAGGAAGTGAGGGTTTGTGGATTGTCCCTGGAAGGCCTGATAAAGTAGCCAAATATAGCTACAATTGTTTTTTTGGGGGGGAAAATGGATATGCTACCATCCGGACGCCGTGCACAAGTAGACTTCCGAATGTCTTTTTATGTCGGAAAGGCCGGCACAGTAAGGCTGTCGGAATCCGACATCCTAACCCTTCAGGCGGAAAAAGCCGCCCTTGTGATTACTGGAGGCTTTCTGGGTGGAAGACGGGCTCTCCGAGCCCGTCGGAAGCCATTTGGAAATCCAGTTTGGATTCCTTTCCTACCAACTCCATCCAAATGGGTAGTTTGGAAAAGAATCCAAATAGACGATTACAACCATCGAGGGTCAGAGCAGTTTCCTACTGCATAGTAATCTGCCCCTAAGTGTTAAAAACAATTTTGAAAACGAACAGAAAAGAACTGCCATTTGTGACAAAATTTTCATCTGTACCTGCTTGTCAAATTGGGGAATTTCCAAAGCGTTGTAACGTCATGTTCGGTAGACCATTCTACTAAAGGGGAATATAGCTTTTATAGGTTCTCCAAGAACCAGTGGTTCCCCGAGCCAACAACTTAGCTGCTCCCTACAATGGTTTTTTATTATGTACCACCTATGCAGCAATTCATATGTTAAAATATAAAGAGTGAAACATGGGGATGAAGGAAGCCTATGTATTTCTGAAATGTACTCCAGATACTGAGTTTAGCAGCAGTGGTTATTTGTACAGCTCTGAATTTGTAGGTACCCATACAAGCGTGTGATTCAGAAGGAATTTTTCAAAATGTCTTCTTTCTTACTCACAGGTTTCCATTTGGAAGGCATAAATGTAGAGAGCATTTATGACCCCTTTTTTGCACTGTGAGTAGCTGTGAATTTTGGGACCTAGCTCAGCTGGCACCTAGGAAAACCTAGCAAAGTTGCAATTTTTTTAATACTAGACATCCACAGAAATCCAGAGTGGGGTTACTTGCAAGGTTCTCACCAGGCTTTCGTACACAGGAGCCCTTGAAACCTTTGACTAAGAAAACACATTTTCCTTCATTTCTATGATGGAAAGTTCTGGACTCTGTTGAATTCTAATCACCTGAAGGAGCACTATATCACCTTTCAGTTTCTAAATATAATCTGATATTTTACGTAATTTTACAGAGTGCTGTAATCCCTTTGTTTTAAGGAATGATATTTGGATAATTTTTGTTTGAGTCATTGAAAGGGGTATTCGAGTAAATGGGTCCGCTTTGGAAAAGGTGGATTAAGGACCCTGTGGATATGGGTGTAGAGCATCAGTGCATTAGGGGAGTCGAAATGAGAGTAGTAATGCTTTGTAATGATTTCGTGTGGACAGTAGAAGAGGGTTGAAAGCAAAAGTAACAAGCATTTGCAATGCAATAGGTCTCGTATTAGTAAAGTTTGAGCTATTGGTATTGTAAATGACACATTTTTTATTTATGTTTTGTTTTTGAAAATAGCGAAATTAATAGCTTTGTCATTTACAATGCCACTAGTTATAACTTTCGCAAATGTGACACCTATGCATTTGTAATGCAATATATGTGTTGTACTTACGTGACTTACATGTATTGATATTACAAATAACAATGGCTTTTAATTTTTTTAAATAATTAATATTTAAATAAAAGTTATTGTAATTTTAGAATGGCAATAGCTTAAACTTTTGTAAATAACTTTTGTGAAGATTATTTTCAGTGTATTTTATTGTGACGAAAATCCAAGAACAGAAGTGAAATATTAACATCTTTTTGTTACATTTGTAAACAAGCACAGTGATGTTGTGGTGCTGAGTGATGATGTGGTTGGGCTGATTGATGTGGTGGTGTCCCCGAGTGATGTGGTGGTGTCCCAGAGTGAAGTGGTGGTTTCCCAGAGTGATGTGGTGGTGTTCCAGAGTGATGTGGTGGTGTCCCAGAGTGATGTGGTGGTGTCCCAGAGTGATGTGGTGGTGTCCCAGAGTGATGCGGGGGTGTCCCAGAGTGATGCGGGGGTGTCCCAGAGTGATGCGGTGATGTCCCAGAGTGATGCGGTGATGTCCCAGAGTGATGCAGTGATGTCCCCGAGTGGTGCGGTGGTGTCCCCGAGTGATGCGTTGTGTCCCCGAGTGAAGTGGGGCAGCAGTGTGAGGCTTGCACCAGTGTGTGGCGTGCAGTAGTGTGAGAGAGGTAGCGAGAGAGAGGTGGCGAGAGAGAGGTAGCGAGAGAGAAGTAGCGAGAGAGAGAGGTAGCGAGAGAGAGAGGTAGCGAGAGAGAGCGAGAGAGAGCGGTAGCGAGAGAGAACGGTAGAGAGAGAGCAGTAGAGAGAGAGGTAGAGAAAGGGGTAGCGAGAGAGAGGTAGCGAGAGAGAGGGGTAAAGAGAGAGGTAGAGAGAGAGGTAGAGAGAGAGGTAGAGAGAGTGAGGTAGAGAGAGTGAGAGGTAGAGAGAGTGAGGTAGAGAGAGAGGTAGAGAGAGAGGTAGAGAGTGGTAGGAGAGAGAGAGAGAGAGAGAGAGAGAGAGAGAGAGAGGTAGTGAGAGAGAGAGAGAGAGAGAGAGAGAGAGAGAGAGAGAGAGAGGGGTTAGAGAGAGAGGTAGAGAGGTAGAGAGAGAGGTAGAGAGAGAGGTAGAGAGAGCTAGAGAGGTAGAGAGAGAGAGGTAGAGAGAGTGAGGTAGAGAGAGTGAGGTAGAGAGAGTGAGAGGTAGAGAGAGTGAGGTAGAGAGAGAGGTAGAGAGTGGTAGAGAGAGAGAGAGAGAGAGAGAGAGGTAGAGAGAGAGAGAGAGAGAGAGAGAGAGAGCGGTAGAGAGAGAGAGAGGGGTAGAGAGAGAGAGGGGTAGAGAGAGATAGGTAGAGAGCTAGAGAGCTAGAGGTAGGGAGAGAGGTAGAGAGAGCAGTAGAGAGAGAGCAGTAGAGAGAGATCGGTAGAGAGAGAGCGAGAGCGGTAGAGAAAGAGGTAGCGAGAGAGAGGTAGAGAGAGAGAGGTAGCGAGAGAGAGGTAGCGAGGTAGAGAGAGAGGGGTAGAGAGAGGTATAGAGAGAGAGGTAGAGAGAGAGGTAGAGCGAGCTAGAGAGAGCTAGAGAGAGAGAGGTAGAGAGAGAGAGAGTTAGAGAGAGAGGTAGAGAGAGCGAGGTAGAGAGAGAGAGGTAGAGAGAGAGAGATGGGTTGAAATGCAGATGTTCACCCTGGTAGAAGTTATAAATCTAGCAGTGTTTTGGGCATTTTTTTAAAGTGATTTTTTTTTTACATTATTGTGAACACATTCATGCCAGCCTCCCTGACGACTTTGCCACGAGTGCACAAAGAGTCGATGTGGGTAAGACAATGAATGCCAGCTCAACTTTTCACGTCTTTCAAATGACAACAAACTGAGCACGGGTGAATTTTGACAAAGCAAATCAAGTTACTTACTGGTTAGCACTGAGAAAAAGCGCACTGCGGCATTTGGTGCTATCTTAAAAGCAAGTTATAAAACAAAGGCGAGCACAGTGTGAGGGTGAGGGGGCAAGATTACAAACGCCACGGGAGAGGGGAGCAATTGGAGTACGGCGGAAGCATCAAAGGGCTGGGAATGCGTGGGGGGAAGGGGCGCAACACGGTGACATGGAGCAAGCTGGCGCTGCGCACGTTCAAGCTTGCAGCCAGGGAAAACATGGCTCGCAATTTGAAAAGCCTCTGTACGAAATGCCGAGCAAGCTCGACCTAACAAAATAGAAATAAAGTTTGCCGCCTACGAATTTCTTTTTCTATGTATTTACCATTGTAGCTATCGTGGCACGCTGCGCTTTAGCTGAATATGTGTAAAGTAAAGGGATGCATGCCGTGATTTTATAAAAGTACATCAACAGAAAACAAGGCACCTTCCGCCCACTTTTGTTTTACTATTTATTGACTTTTGAAGCAATGAAGGCCTGCCGCACTTTGGCTTTAGATGTTGAAAGATAAAGGCGCGAATCGCCATTGCCACAAATGTCACTAAATAGAAACTAAAAGCTGTGCTTCTGCCATATATATTTTTGTAGCAATCGCAGCAGATAATAGGCAGCATTGATGCGTCATGTTAAAAATTCATTTTGTGCTTCACTCACATCAGGTTTCTTGCGCAAAACGGATTGGCTGAACGTTGTTGTCATGCAAGCTCCCAAGTTAAAGATGGGAAAGTAGAACTTATTTGGGTATGCCAACGTGAGTGTTAGGAAATCTCAGGCACACATGCTCCCCAACTTTACTGACCAAGCTACACCCGTTTGGATGTGAAGGCGGCAGTAGGGTTCTGAAGTTGAAGAAATGAAAGGGAGGAGGGGAGCCTGAGATTTGGAGCAGGGTCAACTTTGAATGGAGGATTGTCTGGATGCAGAAGGTGTACGCCTGAAGCCATGGGAGCCGGTTGAGTTCAGGACACGAAAACACCTCTATGTGAAGCTCCTGCTCTGTGAAACAAGTTCTGCAGGACGTAGGCAGATGTAGGGAGGGGGTGGGCAGGCTGATTAGGCGGCCGTGAATAAGTGACGGCGGGGGTGGGGAGAGAGGAATAAACAAGCTCTCGGCATTTTTGTGGCGGGGGGCAGGGGGGTGGCCGAAAAGCACGGATTTAAAAACAAGTTCTGCAGGACGTAGGCAGATGTAGGGAGGGGGTGGGCAGGCTGATTAGGCAGCCGTGAATAAGTGACGGCGGGGAGGGAGGAACAGATGCTGTGTGAAGGGAGAAAGGCTGCTGGCAGTGGGAAGGCTTGTGCATGAGAGCAGGTCACGTGATTGGGATTCACATGAACTGTTGAAAATCCTCCTCATAAAAAGTCAGCTTTGTGGATGACCGCATTAGGTCTCTCTACGAGACCTAAAACAGTGATAGAGTTGTTGGCAAATATGGTAGAAAAAACATATATGAACAACTACAAACAAAAAGCAAAAGGAACAAAAACTAAAAAACCCTTAACCCCGTGACCGTGGATGGAATTCTGCGCCTGTGCGGCTGATTCCGATCGCGGGCGTGGTCATGACGGCTCCCGAACGTCATCAGCACACGCCCACCGTGATGCATGACATACGGGAGCCGTCATCAGCACGCAAGGGGTTAAACCCTTGTAACCCCTCCACACCAACTTCCCCATAACAACTGTTTAGAAAGGGGATGGTGGTGGTGAAGGAACAAGCTCCTCCTAACATTAGAAACTATAAACGTTTACATGTAAATAGCAGAAGACTGTGCATTGTATATGCGGAGAGAACAATCATAGGCAGAGCCAGTAGTTGAACAATTTAGAACATTATTAGTTTAGGTAACAGACAAACGCGGTTTCACCTCCTGATGGTAAGGGAACAATATTATCTGTGAAGAAAAAGTTAACTGTTGAACACGCATTGTAAAATGGTATTTTGGCGGAATACCAGTGCCCTGCATAATGCTAGCCCAAGCACAAAAATCCACCAGTTCCAGAATAGTATATTTGGTGGGGATGCGTAGTTATGGGCTGAAAATGGCGAGAGTCTGCTCACTTCTTTTATGATACTGTATGTGTGTGGTCTTTATTTAGGTATTATGGTTACAATAAGGAGCTGTATTAATTTTCTTTTTCTAAAACAGCTGCTGAGTTTCTATTTATTTTAATATTTATATGGTTTGTTGTAAATGCTGATTCTGACGGTGAATCTATTTATATCTGCTGACAAACTTTTTGTCATTTTACCATTCTTTATGTCCTAGTCCGGCTGTGTTTTTGTTTTTGCCCTTGAGTATTTACCAAATGTGGTGTACTGAGCCTCAGATATGAAATGTTTGAACACAGTCTTTGTAAATATGCCTCATTATTTTGGTGCTAGTCAGCCATGCTGAAGTCCTGTTTTACTGTGCTGTCAAGAACAAAATTAACTAAATATATGTAAAAATACTTTAGGTAGGTCCATCAATATGAGCGCTTAGAATGTCAAAGGGTTGACTAGTTCCGTTTACTAGGACAAGATACTATCATAATAGAATAAGAAACAAGCACTGGTGAAGTGAATGTGTCTGATCTTGGTAAACTTGTCCGATGGTTATTTAGTTGTCACTTTTTGATGCATCCTCGATGCAAAATTGTCACTTTTTGGTGCATCCCAATGCAAAATGTATTTTTGGATGTACTAAGCCATGCAAAGCCGCTTATGCATGGCTTTGCGTGGCCTAGTAAAAGTAGAAGTAAAGCAAGGCAGTGCATTGTGCTGCCTTGTTTTACTTTGCTTAGGGCAGCTGTTCCATGGGTGAAGCATGGCCGTTCTATGCATACACCCATAGATTTTGACACAAATCCAAATTTACTAAACCCTGTAAACCTCTAATGCATTTAATTTATTAAGTAATCAATAAATAATTGTAAGAACTGATCGAATATTGCACAGATGATAATTTTGGTATTTGCAATTGAAGGCTAGAGCCTAAGTGGAATTCTGTTTGTGGTCCAGATTTTCTGTCTCTGATCACTGATTGTGTTGGTAAAAGGGAATATATACAGAATTTCAATTAATTAATGATTAATTGTTGCATTTCGAACCTAATGCTTTTCCTACAAACCACAAAGACCAATCATAAAAGAGAATTCCTACATTTGTAGCACACATAAAGACTCCTTCAGGATCTTTAGCTGAAAATGACTTAGCTGAAGACAAAATGCGCTTTTTACTTTACTCAGTGTGCCAAGTTAAACGTCCTACACATCTGCAATGAACCTGTCAAGAGTGAATGCTAAATACAGAAAACATGTAATACTCTTTGCTATTAAACGGTAGCTCACTTACTTCGTTTCTAATTACTCTGACTAAACATGGTTTAACATTAAAGGCCCGTTTACATTCAGTGAAGCGAAAGGGCCCTATTCACAAAGCCATTTGCACTCCCAAGCAGCAGCGCCTGCTGCCAATCCGACGTGGAGGGGGGGGGGGCAGCATGGAAAAAAAAAAAGAAAAATCTAAATGTACCTTTCCTGCTGGCTGCCTTGACCCTATGCCACCAGCGCCGCGCCTCGCTGCTCCTCTGCTCCCCCCCAGCACTGCAATTCCGATGAGCAAAGGCTCACAGACCCCACCGCTCCAGCAGGGACTGGAAGCCTATGCCCCTGAGCACTGCAGATATCATCTCAAAGGAACAACCTGGATATATCCAAGTGTGCATGTCAGTTTGGCCGTCCTAAGACAGCCAGCCAAAACCACATGCGCACTTTCAGGGACTACCACTCCTCCCCCCTGCTGTTGATGCTGCGGCATGGCCACACCCTGCCCTACACTCCTGAATGGAAGTGAAAAATAAAATGACAATAACATAGTTTTATTGTCATTTTATTTTTCTTCTATCTGCTGTATTTCAGCGGTGGGGCAATGCTCCTCTGCCTTAGTGGAGGAGCCGCCCCTGCTCCCAAGTTGAACTTAGGGAGTGGAAATAGTCAATTTTACGAGTGTAAATTGACGTTGTGTAGCCACAACGTCGAGATTTGCATTTGTAAAGTGATTTTCATACATTTGTACCTTTTTCAACATTATTTAAGGAAGCACATTCTCACTCTAGATACAGTTGGTGATTTCTTCCTGTCAAGGTACAAATCATTGGCTAGAGAAGGAAGTTAGGTTGCACAGTTCCAAAACGGTCAGTGGTGTAGGAGAAGTTTATGCACGGAGAAAAATATTTTTCTCCGTGGAGCAAAACATTAAATAACAGGTGAACCAGTATAAATATATTTTTGCGAGGCAGTGGGCGCCATATACATGTAAGGGTTGGTGATTTCCCGAGTATCAATCAGTTTTAAGCTCCTTTGGTAAACATCTGAAAGCTGACCCTTCATTCAAATCAATGCAGCAGCTTACAAAAGAATGCGCATTGCAACGTTCCTTCCGTTGTTTTGTGGAAACCAATTCCTCAGTACAATCCTATACATGAAGTTGAACTTTTAATCATTATATTGACTCACAAGTTCAATGTATGTTGATTTTGTGTGGTAGTCACAATAACTGTATCTGAAACAGTGATAGGACTACATATATCTGTTCATCCAGGTGCAAAAGAGACTTTCTCCCCACTTGGCATTTTTCACTTCGGGAACTCCTAAACAAAGTTTTTGAATACGTATACAGTATGCATTCACATTAAATTGTGTTCACATAGTTGATTCTATTTATGTTTAGTTTTTCTACAGAATAAGCACTCATTTTTATTTCATTTTACTGTATGATAAGCTCTGTAAGCCTTGTTTTATCCATAAACAGTGTTACATTCGAGACTATGGTATGCGAATGAAGCAGCTAGACAAGGCTCTTTTAACAAAATGGGCACGTTCTTCTGTCCAATATATTGTAAGCAAGTTTCAAATGCCAGAACTTTTGAGATCTCTGAAACAAAATTCTCTCCAAACTTTTTAAGGCCAATGATTATCTGGTGTAAAAGAAAGCACACTGTATTTAAAAAAGGATTCCTTGTAGTCGATTTTTAACCACCTACTTTGGCACCATGGTCAAGTAGGCTACGCAGGATGAGAAGCTTATTTGGATGTCAGACAATAGGTGCTGCCTGATATTTTTGTTAGAAGCAAGATTGGAAGGCATTTTAAAAATGGTAGAGTGCCCAGCTGATGCAGACTTTAGGACATTCTACTTCAAATCATTGGAAGGTAAACCTAGCATTATGACACAAGAGTTAAACATGCATAATAGCATTGTCTGGGCTTGCTATCAAATGTACTTTTCTTAAATAGCATAAAACTTAGGACAGATTGTACTAAAGAGACATAGGTGAGTAGTCTTCCTCTCTGGTGTCTAGTCTGTGAATTTACAGCCCCTATTCCTTGCTGCCTCACTCATTTGATTTGATTTGATTTGATAGTTTTCTTGTTGTCCCTTTTTTAGTTCGAGCCTTAGCCAGTGCGCAAGCGTTGCTCTGGTGATGATCTGTAGTAGTTCAGTTCGGGAGAGAAGCCCCACTCACTCTCCCGCCCATATTTTTCATTGGCTTGTGTCTTTGTCCTTAGTAAATGCCTGCTTCTGATTCCTAAATAGGCTTGTTAGTCTCACCTTAGCACTGCCATGTCTTCATTTTTAACCTATGAAAGGGGGGCGGTTGGGCACAAGCTTTCTTTAAAAGTCAAAAAGTTAGTGAGAATGTAGCGTGCCACGGAGGTATCACCTAGTCGAACATACGGTGTAACACAAATGTTTAGGAAAAGCGTTTCCTTTGACTTGGGAGCGACCCTCTGGGCGCTGCTGTGTTGGATCGACACTGCGATCTATCTCAAATTGCAAGACATTTAAACCAATAATTCTCCAAATCTTCAGAAAATAAAGTTCATCAGTATCAAGTTTTAATCTGATTAGATATATTAATTCCCAATGTTGAAATTCACATCGTGAAATTTGTCAAGTTCATGAATCCATACATATTTATAAAGCTATTTCTTCCTTCTGCTGGTTCTGCTGTTCTGTATTGGAATCTTTGGAGCCGGTATTGGTGGTCTGCTTTCTTTTGCCCCTCCGGGGTCTCCGAGGTCTGACGGGCCTTCTTCTAAAAAAGGAACCCGAGTGGTAGGTTGTGCGTTGTTTCATGATTGAGATTCTCTCTGTTGTGTTGGTCTATTCTCTCCTTCTGAGGATGAGGTTTCAGTTTCTGTGGTATTAGTCTGTGGTCTGTTCTGGCGTCTCCTGGCATATACCTCGGCCCAGGAGTACACCTCCCCTAACTTATAATCAATGGTGTCCCTTTTAAATTTTCGGACTTTTCGCTCATTGATTTCTTCTGTGTATTTATCAAGTTGTTGGTTGATGTCATTCATGATCTGTGACCAATCTTCCTCATTGAGCATCTCTTGTAGTTCTTCCTTCGTTGTTGAAATCTCTTTGTTAAGTTCTTCTATCACTTTGGATAATTCCTCAATAATGAGCAAGATTAGATCGAGCGAGCACTTATTTAGTATAGCATACCAGCGTTCTACAAATTTTTGATTGTTCTTGCATAAGAGTGGTTTAAGTGGTACTCGTAGTCCTCTGGAAATCCTCTGTGCCCGGTGATACCGGATCAGTGTACTAGCATGAAGCCGTTGATTCACCTCACGTTTAGTGAGGTATAGTAACTGTTTGATATTGTTCTCTTTACTTTTCTTGTTCGTGGTGGTGGTGGACTCCTCATTTATTAATGCATATATCTTAGCTGCATCATCAGCTATGTAAGCAAATATTTCAGCTCTGGCATCAGTTAATTTCGTTATATCATCGTAAGTCGTCATTTTCAATCAATATAGCTTGTGTGCCGTGCTCCAATCCTAGGTGTGTGACTCAAGAAGTGTTAATATATGAAAGGGGGGGCGGTTGGGCACAAGCTTTATTTAAAATTCAAAAAGTTAGTGACAATGTAGCGTGCCACGGAGGTATCACCTAGTCGAACATAAGCTGCCAGTGCGGGCTGTATGTATTCAGCTGATCCTCTGTCCCACATGCTGGCGGCACGTGCCCCCTGCATGTATGTTGGGCAATCAACAAAAGTTTCACAATCGGCAGCAATTCCGCTGTCAGCTCATCATCTTGTGGATCCTCCCGGGTAGAATATCCACACTCAGTACACATCTGCACTTAATATGCACACAGTCAAAATAAACATGAACTCACTGCACACTGAACATCCACTACCTGTACACACTTAGTCATTGTATCCACACACTCAAACATGAGCACACTGAACATCTCATTGTACCCACACACTGAAACATGAACACACTGAACATCTACACTAAGTACACATTAATACCTACTACACACACACACAAACTCAGAATAAACATGAACACACAGCGCACTGAACATCTACACTTAGTACATACATTGTACAAACCATCGGAATAAATATATACATACTACACTCTGAACATCCACACTCAGTACTTACTTACTCTGAGTATACAAACACACTGGGAATAAACATGAACACACTGCACACCCACACCCTGTACACACAGACACAGAGTACAAACCATCACAAAAAACATGAGCACACTACACACTAGTTATACACACACATACATAGTACAAACTATCGGAATATACATGAACACACCGAACATTCATACTCAGTGCATACACATACATATACATAGTACAAACTATTGGAATAAACATGAACGGACTGCACACTGAACTGCCACACATAATATACACACCTACATAGTACATAGTACAAACCATCAGAATAAACATGAACACACTGAACATCCACATTCAGTACACACTAACAAGTAACACACACACACACACACAGAATAAATATGAAAATACTTCACACTGAACATCCACATTCAGTACGCACTTACAATTAGTACACACACTTTCATGGTCCCAATCTGTGACTGTCTGCAAGAAGGGAGCTAAAGAGGACCTTTGTTCTTACCAGACAATCTCACTAATTTATTCTGTCTTAAAGATTATAGGGTGGATCCTTTTGAACAGGCTGATGATCCTCATATGCTATCAAATGTTCAGTATGGTTTTAGACCCTGCCATGGCATGGTAGGTCAATGCCAAAATCTACATTTGATTATCTCTGTATGCACCATGGCTAAGCAGGGATCCATGCTCTTGCCATTCATGGATCTCAGATCGGCCTTTGTTAAAGTCAGTGGAGACAAATTTTGGGGCATAATGAGTGACAAGGAAATTGAGTCTACATTTTTTGCTGGACCTACAGCAGAATTCAACATCTATTTTGAGGTACAGAGAGGGTGGCTAAATGTACAGACCATTTCCTCTTTAAACACAGTGTTCGTCAAGGTTGCATTCTGATATTTTTTCTGTATACTCTGTGTGAGGAAATGGGGTGAATTATATGGTGTGATTGTGTGGCCTCACTGTGTAATACTCTTACCAACCCCTTTAGGTTCATTAGGTTTTGTCTGTAAAACCCTCAGCTCAACCCTGGATTGCAGTGGCACTTAGCACCAAGGTTTACACAGAGGAAAAAGTGTTAAGCATTCAAACAGCACCAGAACAATTGAAGAAGAAATTGACATGGCACTCAAGAAATTCACCCCTAATTTATAAAAATGAACTGTATTTTGATAAGATTTTAGACACTAGAATGGAAAAGATCCACCAGAGGGTTCTGGAGATATACATTTTCCAACCTATCTAGGACAGCGTTAGACCTGCAGCGTATCCTTGACACTTTTGTGAACTTTATGGATAGCCTAGCACTGAGTATAATTATCAAGAAATCCCATGTTACGGTGGTCAGTCCCAAATCCACTAAATCTAGAGCTTTTTGCATTAAAGGAAGCTGAATGAGTCTGGTAGAATCATTCCCCTTTTTAGGGTCGCTTTTTGATTCCTCAAACAGCTGTGGTCCTCTCCTATTGTCCAGAAGACATATTTTTGCTAGAAGCATTGCTTCTTTCTTAGACTTTTATTTCTAGGTTGGGACATTCTTCTATAGAGGCCATGTTGAAAATCTTTCAGGCAAAATGTGTTTTCTTAGCATCTTTCTGTGGTGATATTTGGGGCTGCAACCACTCCTGTGCAAATAGTTACAAATATGTGTCTGAGAGTATGGTTTCTCTTACCCGGTGCTCTGCTATGTTTGCAATTCATGAGGAATTGGGACAAGAATGCGTTTCAGACATTCTGATGATGCCCTCATTTTTCTGATGTTTTTCTGTCTAGCTAAAACCAGAAATTGGGCTAAACTGACTCATTATAACAAATTAGTTTATGCTAGATCTAGCCTTTAGAATTCCCTGGCTAAGCTATGCAAAGACCTCTTTTAAAGATCTGGGACACCCACATTTATTAGATTCCCTGAACAGTAATGTCAAAAAGGGCTTTTCTGAGCTAGAAACATGCAGAAAGGGAGACACATGCATTGGCCAAAACTCTTACAGATCTTACAGTATGACAACACTACCCTGTTGATTGAAACATACTTATTCATTGACCGGGCGTAGATTGGTCAGTAAGATTGGGGGCATCACATTTCCCAACATTCACATAGTCACATAATGTTAAAATATATTATAACTGGTGTTAGACCTGACATCATTGGCTTGAGTCTCTCCTCCATTTTTTCTGTTGGCCTCCACTGTTTACAATGTTTTTGCTGGATAATGCTTTGGGCACTGTGCCACTGCTGATCAGTGTCACGGTGCAAGTGCTCCCTATGTTAAATTGCTGTATCGATTGAATTCCATGTTTGGCTTATTTGATTTACTGTCAGTCCCTAGTCTAGTGCACCAGGAGTTCCAGGGCTTGTAAATACAAATGCTGCTCGTGGGCTTGCAGCACGTGTTGTGCCACCCACAGGAGCGGCCTAGTAAAAGTATGTCTGAGGGTCTGCCATTGCCAGACCCACGTGCAGTCTAGTACTGTCACGCTGACTGCGCTAGTACACCTACTTGCCAGTCCCTAAACCTTCCCTTAGCTTCATGTTAGTCACCCCTATTGTAGGCCCACTGGCAGGGTGCATTGTAAGCATAAGGTAGGACAGGCCTGACCAAGTTGGCATGTCCTAATAGTGAATTACAGCCATATTCGTTGTTCACTATTGCGAGGTAACCTGCTCTCCATTAGTTAGAATGGGCCGCCAGGATTATTAATGCTATGATCCTAGCTGGCTCGGGGAGCATGGTGCAATGTCGAGTTTGGTATCCCTGAACTCGGGGTTTAATTGCACATCCGTTGGTGTGGATGGTTTTTGGACTCTGGGTTTGAAAATAGGACTTTTAGAAAGTGTCTATTTTCTTGTCTAACCATTTCTGGTTTCTGCTGGTCTTGTGTGTGCGTGACAGGAGCTGGGTGGCTCCAGAGGTCTGAATGAGTCAGTGTGGGATGAGTGGGACATTTGCGTTGAGAGTAGGGGAGAGTAGTTGCTGATAGCCTGCCCTGCCTGATACAATGCTGGCTCCACCTCCTGCCAAGCGACTGATGGCTCTGTGCCTGCCATGGACGATCCTGGCCCCACCTCCTACCAGGAGGCCGATAGCTCTGCTCCTGCCAGTGACAATGCTGGCTCCACCTCCTGCTGGGCGTCTGAGGACCCAGCCCTGCTCAGTGAATAGGCCAGATGCCTCTACCCGGCTCCACCCACTACAGACCCAGGATGTTGGGAAATCCCCCTGCATGGACAAAGGGATCAAAGCCAAAAATGGGTATAAGAGAAGGACCCCTGAACCAAGAATTTAGATCACTTGTGTGCTGGGGGGAATCCTGCATTGCTTCTTTATTTTTGCCAAGGAACCAGGAGAGAGGAACTGTGTGTGTACTCTCAAACTTTGCTAAGAAAATCTCCAAGGACTGGAAGAGTGCCAGTCTCCTGTTGAAGTCACAGGGCTAAAGGACTTCATCTGCTAAAAGTGCTTGTTGCTGGAACCTGAAAATCCAGCACCTCTGAAAGAACCAGCAATCTCGACGCCGACGGACGTCGCCGAATCCAGCTCGACATCGTGAGTAACGGCTCCAGTGTCCGGCTTCCTCGACGCCGGCCGCCGGGCCTGATCGACGCCAGCAGCAACGCCAGTGAGTAGTGAGTTCGGCTTCAGCTCCAAGGGACCTCGTGTCTGCACCGCTGCTGATCGCATCGCCTCGTGCCCTCTCGACGCCGTGAGCGCTGCTCACTCTTGCAACAGCATCATCGACATCGGCGACTACTGAGGCCTGATCGACACCGACGGCGCGACGCCGGATTGCTCGACGCCGCTGATCATCGTGTGCTTCATTTTCCTAAAGTACTGTGTTGTTTGGGGTCCGTGTGACTCCGGGCTCGACGTAGCGCTCCTCGCGGTCGACGCCGAACCTTTGGATTAACTTTGCCTCGACGTTGTGTGACTCCCGTGTGGGTTACATTGTTGCCAAGAACTGTGTTTCAAGAAGAAGAGTTGCTTTTGATACCAAAGACTTTTGTGCTAAGAAGAAACTACACTTGAACTATTATTTTCCCTTCCAAGAGTATTTATTAAGACTGTGGTATATTTTTGTCGTTATTTGGTCTTGTGCTAAGCCATATATAAAAATACTTATTTTTATAATACTACTGTGTCGTGTCCATTTGTAGTGTATTCACTTTATTACTGTATGTGGTCATAAATGCTTAACACACAGCCTCTGAGATAAGCCTGTCTGCTCTGCCAAGCTACCAAGGGGGTAAGCAGGGGTTATCAAAGGGTGTGATCCCCTTGCCCTGACTAGAAAAGGTGTGTCCCTATTTGTCAGAAGTGCATACCTCTGCCAACTAGAGACAGCCGGTTCTAACATTGGTGGCAGCGGTGGGATTTGAACCTTGCATTTATGACCCATGTGCAGTGATTAGTGTGCGCTACATAGTGAGAGCAGACCATAGCGCAGCCACAATCTAATTTGGAAGGATTCTATTTTGGTTCTCCGCTTTTCTGAAGCTTGATTTTTTGAACACTGCCAGTTTTGACCATGAGTGATACCGGAGTCACTGCCCCTGTTGTTGTTGTGGAGGAATTCGATAGAAGTAAAATCGAGGATTACACGTTAACTCAGCTGACATCCTTTTGCAAGCAGTTTAAAGGTCCGACCAAAGGCCTCAAGATTAAGGAAAACTATCTCATAGCATTGAAGGCCTGGTTAGAGTCCAGAGATCCCACTGATCCGGTGGTGGTACCGCCAGTGGAAGGGGCCGAGGAGGTGCCAGTGAATGGACCTGTGTCCTCGCCCGGTAGCAGTGTTTTCTCCAAAGGTCTTTCCCCCGAAGAAAGAGAAGAAAGGGTGAAGGAGCGTGCATACAACATGGAAATGGCAAGGCTAAAGATAAATGGGCAGTTGGAGTTAGAAAATGCAAGAGGTAGGAGAGAAGCTGATTTGGAGACCAAAAGGTTGGATTTTGAAAGAGAGAAGTTAGCTTTGGAGCGTGATACCAAGTTGAGGGAGTTGGACATCCAAGCTAAGAAGTTAGAATTGAATCCCTCTGGTGGCAGCATCCCATCTGGGCCTGCAGAAAGTAGGTTTTATTTCCCTAAAGATGTGATAAAAGATTATCATAGGAATGAAGATGTTGGTCAATGGTTTAAAGCATATGAGTTAGCATTGTTGGCCCACCGGGTCCCTGAGAAGGATTGGGGAGCGGGGTTGTGGGGTCGCTTTGTGAATGAGGGAAGAGATACCCTGTTAGACATGCCTGTTGAGGATAGGATGTCGTATACTCATATGAAAGATGCTTTAATGTTGCGGTATGGCCTAACCCCCGAGAAGTACAGACAAGCTTTTAGAGAATGTAAGAAGTTGCCTGGTACGACGTGCGTTGAATACGTGTCTTATTTTTGCAGAGCCATGGATGGTTGGGTAAAGGACAGCAAATTGGAAAGTTATGAAGCTCTTTATGATTTGTTTGCTTGGGAGCATTTGTCTAATAACTGTTTTCCAGAGCTGCGCCAGCACCTTATTGATAGCAAGATATCTAACCCTGGAAAACTTGCTGAGGAGGCGGACCGCTGGGTCAGTACCAGGGTCCACAAGGGTCCAGCGGGAGACTCAGCCAAAGGTGGGCAGGGTCCCCAGCAGAAAAGTGGGGGGGACAAGGGCAAACAGAAGGAGTCCCAGAAAGGGCCCCAAAGTAATCCCCAAGGGAACCAAGGGAAGGGTTCCCAGCCTCCCCCTGAGAAGAAGCCAGGGGCCCCGACGGGTAAACCTGTTCATAGGGGCCCCCTGACCTGCTACGTTTGTGGGCAGGTGGGACACCGGTATTATGACCCCCAGTGTCCCATGAAGAATTCGAATGCACCGCCGCGTGCACCCCCCCCTGTCAGTTGGCGAGTGTAGCCCTGGGAGGGGAGGAGATGGTTGTCCCTGGTGGGAGGGGTCCCGCAGAAATGTCCCTGGTCTCGCTAGGAGACATGGAAATGGTCCCCCCACCCCCTCTGCCTAGTAACATTAGTAAATATAGGCAGTGGGTGACCATTAATGGCCATAGAGTGGAAGCTCTCAGAGACATCGGAGCGAGTGTGACAGCTGTCAAGTGTCACTTGGTGTCCAGAGAGCAGGTGGTTCCCCACGCATTCTACCCCGTGATAGCTGCTGACAACTCCCAGAAAGAGTGTGAGGTAGTGTGAGGTAGTGGTCCCTCCAGGGAAGAATTCTGTGCCAAACAAAAAGGGTGCCCTTCTCTTGTGGGTATGAGGCAGCAGGCCTCAGCCCAAACCTCAGGTGATCAGTCAGGGTCACATTTTGTGTACTGGGAGAACGACCTCCTCTATAGCGAGCCTAAGGCTGCTGAGCCTGGGTCAGCCCGTGTGCTGGTGGTACCCCAGCGCTTCAGAGCCTTCCTACTGGGGTTGGCTCATGGCGTTCCGTTAGCTGGACATCTGGGGCAGGACAAGACCTATGACAGGCTTGTCACCCATTTTTATTGGCCTCAGATGCGAAGGGATGTAGACATCCATTGTAAGACTTGTCACACTTGCCAGGCAAGTGGGAAAAGCGGAAGGAAGCAGAAGGCTCCCCTCCAACCTTTTCCAGTGGTCAGTACCCCCTTTGACCGGGTGGGGATTGACATTGTTGGGCCCCTGGACCCCAAGACAGCCTTGGGCAACAGGTTTATCCTGGTCTTGGTGGACCATGCCACACGGTACCCGGAAGCCATCCCTCTCCGAACAGTGACGGCCCCCGTGGTGGGACGGGCACTGATGGGTGTTTTCTCCCGAATGGGGTTCCCCAGAGAGGTGGTGTCGGACCGGGGCACCAACTTCATTTCCAATTACATGAAGTCTCTGTGGAAGGAGTGTGGGGTGACCTACAAGTTCACCACTCCTTACCACCCTCAAGGTAATGGGCTGGTTGAGAGATTCAACCGGACCCTTAAAGGCATGATCATGGGTCTTGAAGAACCAATGAGGCGGAAATGGGATGTCCTCTTGCCATGCCTGTTGTTTGCTTACCATGAGGTGCCACAGAAGTCTCTAGGGTTCAGCCCCTTTGAGCTTTTGTATGGTCACCCGGTAAGAGGACCTTTGAGTCTGGTCAAAGAAGGCTGGGAGCAATCTCCCAGGAAACCTCCCCAGGATGTATACAGTTACATGCTGGCCTTTAGGAACCAGACTTGGCGCTTCAGAGATCTTGCTCAGGCAAATCTGGAGGCCAGCCAGGAAGAGATGAAGCGTTGGTACGACCGGAATGCCACTCTGGTAGAACTTCAGCCTGGTCAGGAAGTTTGGGTCATGTCCCCTGTGGAACCTTGTGCGCTCAGGGACAGGTGGACTGGACCATTTAAGGTTGTGGAGAAGAAGAGCGATGTCATCTACTTGGTGGACTTGAAATCTCCCAGGAACCCCTTGAGTGTCCTGCATGTCAACCGTTTGAAGCCCCACTTAGAAAGGTCCGAGGTGGGCATGCTCCTAGCTACAGATGCTGGAATGGAGGAGGAGAGTGAGCCTCTTCCTGACCTCCTGTGTGCTAAAGAGCAAGATGGGTCAGTGGATGGTGTTGTCCTCTCTGACACACTGACCCTTGAGCAGAAGCAGGATTGTCGCCAACTGTTGGGACAATTCCCTGATCTGTTTTCCTTGGTTCCGGGTGTCACTCATTGGTGTGTCCATGATGTTGACACCGGAGACAGCCCTCCTGTGAAGCACAAGGCTTACAGGGTGACTGACAAGGTCAGAGCATACATTAAGGAGGAGGTCTCCAAAATGTTTGCCTTAGGGGTGGTTGAGTCCTCTAGCAGTCCTTGGGCCAGCCCAGTGGTCTTGGTCCCGAAGGCTGCAGCGCCTGGTGCTTCACCAGAACTTCGGTTCTGCGTGGATTACCGAGGACTCAATTCAGTCACCAAGACTGACGCGCACCCCATCCCCAGAGCTGATGAGCTCATAGATCGGTTGGGGGCTGCCCGGTACCTTAGTACGTTTGATTTAAAGTCTGGGTACTGGCAGATCGCCTTAACTGATGGGGCAAAGGAGAGGTCAACAATCGTAGGTAACGGGATGCACACCTTGTTTATATCCTCTCAACATTTTAATCCAAAGTTTTATCTGTGTCCATCTTTTGCGTGCAGACTTCTGTAGTGTAATGCCCAAACACACTTTTGTAAACATAACACCATATTTAAGCGCTTGTATGCGCCTATCCGTCGCACAGCATTCTCCTGCCTCTTCTGGCAATATTTCCAACAAGTATACCAATATTTTTTCTCAGCTATTCCTCATTGACAATTGATCCATTCATCCTGCTTAACATATCTTTGCTTATTTCTCAAACGGAGTGTTCATGCCATTTTCCAGGTTTCTCATGTTGCCACTGTGTCCATCCGGACCTCTTTGTAAAAACACGAATGAAGCATTCTTCGTTCAGGGCAGTGTTTATTTGTAAAAAACCCAATGCATTTCGTGCATTATATGCACTTCGTCAGGGGTCACTATTAAAAAAACAGTAAACAAGCATCACATTATAAAATTCTTTGTTATGTTCATATGCATTAAAACTAACACCTAATGACGATGCGCAACTCTGTACTATATCCCGTATATCCCTGTTTCCTCATCATGTTAAAACTGCAAGAGGACTACCCTGGCAGCCTAATATTCATCTCTTTAGTTTATGGGCTTGCTAATCACGTTTACAAGAAATGACCGTAAACCTGGTGCTCGAGGCTACATGCTGCCGCTTAACCTTTCCCCTCTTCCCAACTTACTCAGAAATTTAACATTCTGACTCTATTGTTTTAAAACTCACTTCTCAGGAAATTCAATGCCATGGTGCTCAGAAACTACATGCCCCATAATCCCATGCATCGGATAGGCGCATACAAGCGCTTAAATATGGTGTTATGTTTACAAAAGTGTGTTTGGGCATTACACTACAGAAGTCTGCACGCAAAAGATGGACACAGATAAAACTTTGGATTAAAATGTTGAGAGGATATAAACAAGGTGTGCATCCCGTTACCTACGATTGTTGACTCACAAAGAATGCCCTTCCACGGGAGTGCACCCAAATGATTCAGACTATTATAATAAACAAGAGAAGATCGTTTCATATTTAAACTCATTCGGACTTAACATCGTGATTCTGAAAGGACAGGGTTCTTTTGATTAAGAAGAGGACGTTTCACATTATATGTTAAAGTTTCATGTTTATGAATTTACAGATTGGAATTATATATGTTGATGCATGGGATTATGGGGCATGTAGTTTCTGAGCACCATGGCATAGAAGCCACCTATTGATACATAGAACACGTGCAACCATTTAAATCCATGTGATTAGTGGGCGGGCAAACAACGAAGGCTTTAAGGCAGTGACCTTGAGGGAGGGGTATAGTGAAGAGCTACAGCCGCGAGAGAGAGGAATAAATGCTTTTAAACAGTTCGGCGCAGGTATGTAAGCAGAGTGCTACGAGCATTGTATTGAATGTAACGATTGAGGCTAAAGGTACGCCATTTGCGCTAATGATAATAAGCATTGAATTTCCTGAGAAGTGAGTTTTAAAACAATAGAGTCAGAATGTTACATTTCTGAGTAAGTTGGGAAGAGGGGAAAGGTTAAGCGGCAGCATGTAGCCTCGAGCACCAGGTTTACGGTCATTTCTTGTAAACGTGATTAGCAAGCCCATAAACTAAAGAGATGAATATTAGGCTGCCAGGGTAGTCCTCTTGCAGTTTTAACATGATGAGGAAACAGGGATATACGGGATATAGTACAGAGTTGCGCATCGTCATTAGGTGTTAGTTTTAATGCATATGAACATAACAAAGAATTTTATAATGTGATGCTTGTTTACTGTTTTTTTAATAGTGACCCCTGACGAAGTGCATATAATGCACGAAATGCATTGGGTTTTTTACAAATAAACACTGCCCTGAACGAAGAATGCTTCATTCGTGTTTTTACAAAGAGGTCCGGATGGACACAGTGGCAACATGAGAAACCTGGAAAATGGCATGAACACTCCGTTTGAGAAATAAGCAAAGATATGTTAAGCAGGATGAATGGATCAATTGTCAATGAGGAATAGCTGAGAAAAAATATTGGTATACTTGTTGGAAATATTGCCAGAAGAGGCAGGAGAATGCTGTGCGACGGATAGGCGCATACAAGCGCTTAAATATGGTGTTATGTTTGCAAAGGAGAGGTCAGCATTCTCCACACCAGATGGGCTCTACCAGTTCCGGGTGATGCCCTTTGGGATGAAGAATGCCCCTGCCACCTTCCAGAGGTTGGTCAACCAGGTCTTGGCTGGACTGGAGGATTTCAGTGCCGCCTACCTGGACGACATCGCAGTGTTCAGCGCCAGCTGGGAGGAACACTTGCGCCACCTCCAGGAAGTGTTGTTGGCCCTGCGCAGAGCAGGCCTCACAATCAAAGCCAGTAAGTGCCAGATTGGGCAGGGTTCTGTGGTGTACTTGGGGCACCAAGTAGGGAGCGGCAAGGTTGCCCCCCTGCAACCCAAGATTGATACCATCCTGGCTTGGGCGCCGCCCAAAACCCAAACTCAGGTGAGAGCCTTCTTAGGTCTCACGGGTTACTACAGGAGGTTTGTCAAGGATTACGGTAACATTGTGCACCCCTTGACTTCGCTGACTTCCAGGAAGCAGCCACGAAATGTGATCTGGACTGACGCCTGTCAAATGGCCTTTGACACCCTGAAAACTGCAATGTGTACAGCACCTATACTCCAGGCACCCGACTTTTCTAAGGAATTTATTGTCCAGACGGACGCTTCAGAGCATGGCGTGGGGGCTGTTCTAGCTAGAATGAAAAGGGCCGAGACTTGCCTGTAGCCTTCCTCAGTAGGAGGTTACTTCCCAGGGAAACCAGGTGGAGTGCGATAGAGCGAGAAGCATTTGATGTGGTCTGGGCGCTGAAGAAGCTAAGACCCTACCTGTTTGGGACTCACTTCCGGGTTCAGACAGACCACAGGCCCCTCAGATGGTTGATGCAGATGAGGGGTGAGAATCCAAAACTGTTGAGGTGGTCCATTTCCCTACAGGGGATGGACTTCACGGTGGAACACCGCCCTGGTACAGATCACGCCAATGCTGATGGTCTGTCCAGATTTTTCCGCCTTAGTGATGAGGACTCCCTAGGTCAAGGGTAGTTTTCCCCACATTTCAGCTGGAGGGGACACGTGTTAGACCTGACATCATTGGCTTGAGTCTCTCCTCCATTTTTTCTGTTTGCCTCCACTGTTTACGATGTTTTTGCTGGATAATGCTTTGGGCACTGTGCCACTGCTGATCAGTGCCACGGTGCAAGTGCTCCCTATGTTAAATTGCTGTATCGATTGAATTCCATGTTTGGCTTATTTGATTTACTGTCAGTCCCTAGTCTAGTGCACCAGGAGTGCCAGGGCTTGTAAATACAAATGCTGCTCGTGGGCTTGCAGCACGTGTTGTGCCACCCACAGGAGCGGCCTAGTAAAAGTATGTCTGAGGGTCTGCCATTGCCAGACCCACGTGCAGTCTAGTACTGTCACGCTGACTCCGCAAGTACACCTACTTGCCAGTCCCTAAACCTTCCCTTAGCTTCATGTTAGTCACCCCTATGGTAGGCCCACGGGCAGGGTGCATTGTAAGCATAAGGTAGGACAGGCCTGACCAAGTTGGCATGTCCTAATAGTGAATTACAGCCATATTCGTTGTTCACTATTGCGAGGTAACCTGCTCTCCATTAGTTAGAATGGGCCGCCAGGATTATTAATGCTATGATCCTAGCTGGCTCGGGGAGCATGGTGCAATGTCGAGTTTGGTATCCCTGAACTCGGGGTTTGATTACGCATCCGTTGGTGTGGATGGTTTTTGGACTCTGGGTTTGAAAATAGCACTTTTAGAAAGTGTCTATTTTCTTGTCTAACCATTTCTGGTTTCTGCTGGTCTTTTGTGTGCGTGACAGGATCTGGGTGGCTCCAGAGGTCTGAATGAGTCAGTGTGGGATGAGTGGGACATTTGCGTTGAGAGTAGGGGGAGAGTGGTTGCTGATAGCCTGCACGGCCTGATACAATGCTGGCTCCACCTCCTGCCAAGTGACTGATGGCTCTGTGCCTGTCATGGATGATCCTGGCCCCACCTCCTACCAGGAGGCCGATAGCTCTGCTCCTGCCAGCGACAATGCTGGCTCCACCTCCTGCTGGGCGTCTGAGGACCCAGCCCTGCTCAGTGAATAGGCCAGGTGCCTCTGCCCGGCTCCACCCACTACAGACCCAGGATGTTGGGAAATCCCCCTGCATGGACAAAGGGATCAAAGCCAAAAAGTGGTATAAGAGAAGGACCCCTGAACCAAGAATTTAGATCACTTCTGACAAGGAAACCTAAACCAAGGACAAGAAGCCTGCTGATCCAAGGACTTGCCTACCCCTTCTGCCAGTGTGCTGTTCGCTGGGGGGAATCCTGCATTGCTTCTTTATTTTTGCCAAGGAACCAGGAGAGAGGAACTGTGTGTGTACTCTCAAATTTGCTAAGAAAATCTCCAAGGACTGGAAGAGTGCCAGTCTCCTGTTGAAGTCACAGGGCTAAAGGACTTCATCTGCTAAAAGTGCTTGTTGCTGGAACCTGAAAATCCAGCACCTCTGAAAGAACCAGCAATCTCGACGCCGACGGACGTCGCCGAATCCAGCTCGACATCGTGAGTAACGGCTCCAGTGTCCCGCTTCCTCGACGCCGGCCGCCGGGCCTGATCGACGCCAGCAGCAACGCCAGTGAGTAGTGAGTTCGGCTCCAGCTCCAAGGGACCTCGTGTCTGCACCACTGCTGATCGCATCGACCTCGTGCCCTCTCGACGCCGTGAGCGCTGCTCACTCTTACAACAGCATCATCGACATCGACGACTACTGAGGCCTGATCGACACCGACGACGCAACGCCAGATTGCTCGACGCCGCTGATCATCGTGTGCTTCATTTTCCTAAGGTACTGTGTTGTTTGGGGTCCATGTGACTCCGGGCTCGACGTAGCGCTCCTCGCGGTCGACGCCGAACCTTTGGATTAACTTTGCCTCGACGTTGTGTGACTCCCGTGTGGGTTACATTGTTGCCAAGAACTGTGTTTCCAAGAAGAAGAGTTGCTTTTGGTACCAAAGACTTTTGTGCTAAGAAGAAACTACACTTGAACTATTATTTTCCCTTCCAAGAGTATTTATTAAGACTGTGGTATATTTTTGTCGTTATTTGGTCTTGTGCTAAGCCTTATATAAAAATACTTATTTTTATAATACTACTGTGTCGTGTCCATTTGTAGTGTATTCACTTTATTACTGTATGTGGTCATAAATGCTTAACACACAGCCTCTGAGATAAGCCTGTCTGCTCTGCCAAGCTACCAAGGGGGTGAGCAGGGGTTATCAAAGGGTGTGATCCCCTTGCCCTGACTAGAAAAGGTGTGTCCCTATTTGTCAGAAGTGCATACCTCTGCCAACTAGAGACAGCCGGTTCTAACAACTGGCAACAAAGCAGAAAAGAGTACGAGAACAATATTATAAACCATGTGGGTATGTAAATGTTTTGACTTAAAAGTAATGGAAGTGTACATGAACCAAATGCCAATAAAATCTGTTTAAAACATTTTGTTCCAGGCATATGAACTGCAGATTACATACTGTGCATAGATCGCCACCTAGTGTTGGGCCTGGATGTTTGCAGTTTATTGTTGTCCTGAAAAGTTCTTTGGAAGTCACGAGTAGGTGACTCCTCCTTTGGACCACATTGCGCATGGGCATCGGCTCCATCCTCAGATTGTTTTTTTCCGCCATCGGGCTCGGATGTGTTTCCTGCGCTCCGGTTTGGAACCGAATTTCCTTCGACGCGCAATCCTCACCCAGTTCGACTGTATTGTTTCGATCGCGCTCCACATCGATGCGATTCTTCACCAACTTTGAAGTCTTCGATTCCGGTCCTCGACAAAGGCCTTCGGGCCTACCTAGGCCTCATCTTCTGTCTCATGGAAAGGACGCCATTCAAGAAGTGTCCTCAATGTGGGTCGAAGTTTCCCCACACTGATCTACATGAGGTGTGCAACCTTTGCCTCTCACCGGAGCACGAGGCCAAAGACTGTTCCACTTGTGCCTCTTTCAGCTCCAAGAAGACGATTCGGGACCGACGAGCTCGAAGAACAATGGCTCACTCATCAGCTTCGATCCCAGACGACATCTTTGGAGAGGGCGTCGGTGTGCCAGAACATCAGCACGCCGAAGAAAGTTCCAGCTCTTCTGATGCCGAAGTCTCAGACGTCGAGGACATCACTCCAGCTCAACGGGTCGTAAGTAAGACCATCGACCCCAACCCTTCCTCGATGCCCTCAAAAAAGGCTTCGGGCACACCATCACCTTCGGGCCCGGGTGCACACGAGAGACTGCTTCCCATGCCCCGCTTTCGGGCCCGGCAAAGAAGCCTACTAAGCCTTCAGGCGGCTCGGGCTCGAGTCAGCCTATTCCCGGTGCTGATCCCATACCGATACCGAAGAAGAAGCCATCTTCCTCAACCACGCCGACCGCTGCTCCGACACCTAAGCACACAGTGCGAAGACTGGCAGCGGCTCATCGATGCCGAAACCGCACTCAGAGCCAAGTAAAAAACTACCTAAAGGCCCCGATTCACATGCTTTGGAGCCAAAGAAACACCCGGAACCGAAAAAACATGTTCCGGTAAAAAACATTTCAAAAGATCACACTTCTAAACCAAAAGACCCTAGACCATCTACTGACTCAGTGCCGAAAAAACCTCCGGAACTGAAAATTTCGACGCCGAAGGATCTGCCCTATACAGAAGAACTTTTTACACCAGATCCTCACCAAAAAACTCTTGGTAAAGATCCTAAGACTGACCAACTAGCTCTTAGCTCCAAGAAGAGACCACTAGAGGCGCCTGCACCTCCTCCTCCTCCTCCAAAGAAGAGACATTGCAACCTCTCCATTAAGGGTCCCTTCTCCACCAACTCCCCATACTGTTCCTCCTCCTACACCATCCACTAATCCAGATGATGATATGGATACAGACTGACTCTGATGACACAGGTGGGGGTGTACACGACCCAGCAGGGACCAATAGTCCCCCTCAGTCACCTAATCCTTGGGATGATTACAACACCCCTGATGTACCTTATGTCCCACAAGATGATGTATACCCTTCCAGACCTTCCCCACCAGAGGACCCTATAGGTTTTAACCTACTAGTCCAAAGAGCTGCCCAGTACCATGGGGTTGACCTGCACACTGATGCTGTGGAGGAAGATTTCCTTTTAGACACTTTTGATAACCCACAAAGGTCTACTGCCATTTTACCAATGCTTAAAGGCGTCATTAAGCACGCAACAGAAGTTTTTAAAGATCCTGTCAGGGCTCAGGTCGTCAACCCTTGCATTGAAAAGAAATATAAAGCTGCCCCCACAGACCCTGTTTACATCAAAGGTCCAGCACCACTAGATTCTTTAGTAGTGTCTAATGCACGTAAACGTGCTAATTCACATACATCAGGTGAGGCCTCACCACCAGATAAAGAATCTTAAGCTCCTTGACGCCTCTGGTAAACGAACAGCGTCACAGGCAGCTAACATTTGGCGCATTTCCAATACCCAAGCGTTGCTGGCAAGATATGTCAGGGCACATTATAATGAGCTGAAGTCCATAATGCAGCATCTACCAGACAAATATATAAATAGGGCCAATGAACTCATGCAGGAAGGTAAAAATATTACTAATACTTCCATTCGTTGTGCCCTAGATGCTGCAGATACTGCCTCAAGGGCAATCAATACCAGTACCCTTTTGCGGAGACATGCCTGGCTACGTATTTCAGGTTTTAAATCTGAGATACAAAATTCCATCCTTAATCAGCCATTTGATGAGACACATTTATTTGGCCCTAATGTTGATGTGTCTTGAATGAAAAAAGACACCGACACAGCAAAATCTATGCAAGCCTTGCAGCTGCAAGCTCCCAGACGTTCTTTTCGCCGCTCATCATACTGAGGCAACACAAGAGGCTACTCCTCTGAAAGCCCATCCACTTCCTACAAAACCCCTAGTCAATCCACATAAACTAAGGGCTACCAGAAAGGGGGTTCCAGGGGTAACAACAACAAAGGCAGAGACAAAACCAACAACTCCCGCTCTGCCTCCACCCCTACCCAATGACTTTCCTCCCCTTCCCCCCCAACATTCCACTCCTGTGGGGGGAAGACTGCAGCAATTCCTTCCTGCCTGGATCAACATCACATCAGACAGGTGGGTGCGACAAATTATTCAGTCAGGTTACTGTCTAGAAATAACATCTACCCCCCCAAACATACCACCCAAACAGCATCCAATGTCACAAGAACATCTGTTACTGTTAAAGCAAGAAGTAATGTCTCTGCTAGAAAAAAGTGCACTAGAACCTACAAAACAAGGGGGTTTACTCCCTATATTTTCTTATTCCAAAAAAGGACGGCTCTTTAAGGCCTATTCTGGACCTCAGACCGCTAAACATATACATACAGTCAGACCATTTTCACATGGTCACACTCCAAAAAGTCCTTCCTCTCCTGTTACAAAACGACCTCCTTGCTACTCTAGATCTCAAGGACGCATACTTCCACATTCCCATTCACAAAGCTCACAGGAAGTATCTAAGATTTGTAATAGACGGGCAGCACTATCAATTCAAAGTACTCCCATTCGGAAACACAACAGCACCAAGAGTATTCACCAAGTGCCTAGCAGTAGTGGCAGCACATTTACAAAGACAGCACATCCACGTCTTCCTGTACCTCGACGACTGGCTCATAAAAGCCAGCTCATACAACTAGTGTGTGGAACACACTCACGCCACGATCCAACTGCTCCACAACTTGGGGTTCACAATAAACGACACCAAGTCTCATCTGCAACCATCCAAAGTACAACAGTACCTCGGTGCTACAATAAACACCTCAACAGCGCTAGCTTATCCAACTCCAGTTAGGATAGCCAGCATGCAAACTCTTCTCACAAAGTTTCTGCCACAACACTCCCTTCCAGCACGAGTGTTCATGCAACTCATAGGGGTGATGGCCTCTTGCATTTTCATAGTGCCCCATGCAAGACTTCAAATGCGTCCTCTACAAGAGTGCCTATCACCTCAATGGAACCAGGCTCAAGGTCAATTTACAGACCTAGTGTTGGTAGGCGGTCGGACTCATCGCTCTCTACAGTGGTGGAATACCAAAAGCCTTTCCAAGGGGTGACCGTTCCTAGAGCCAGTTCCCCAAATAGTCTTGACAGTGGACGCATCGCTCTCCGGCTGGGGAGCCCACCTGCTGCAACACACCATGCAAGGCAGGTGGACACCACAACAAAAGTTACTTCATATCAATCACCTGAAGTTACTAGCTATATTCCTAGCGCTGAAAGCTTTCCAAAAACAAGTATCAAACAAAGCTGTGTTAGTCCACACGGACAACATGACAGCCATGTACTACATTTTCAAACAGGGCGGAACACACTCCCTGCAACTTTCTCAACTAGCTCAGGACATATTGCGCTGGGCTATACCTCAAAACATATTCCTTCTAGCCCAACATGTTCCAGGAGTACAAAACACCATAGCAGATCTGTTAAGTCGTCAGACACAACAGACCCATGAGTGGGAACTTCATATGCAAGTTCTTCAACCATTCTTTCAGATGTGGGGACAACCTCAGCCCGACCTCTTTGCCACTCACGAAAACGTCAAATGCCCAAGCTTCGCCGCCAGATATCCACACCCACTGTCCAAAGGCAGTACGATATGGATGAACTGGTCAAACAGATTTACGTACGCTTTTCCACCTCTACCACTCATGCCACTAGTAGTACGCAAACAACAGCAGCATTCTCTAACCCTCATCCTAGTTGCTCCAACGTGGGCCAGACAGCCATGGTACACAACACTGCTACAACTGTCTGTGGTACTGCACCAAAAATTATACCTGTCTCCACACCTTTTAACACAGAACCATGGAGAGATCAGGCACCCGGACCCAGCTCAGCTCAACCTAGGGTCCCGGCTCCTGAGGTCTTAGAATTTGGATATCTGAACCTTCCTTCAGACTGAATGAATGTCATAAAAGAAGCTAGACGCCCAACCACTAGAGCATGTTATACAGCCAAGTGGAAACGCTTTGTAATATATTGTCTCAACAATAATTTTTATCCCTTAGACGTGTCAATTCAACACATCATAGGATACTTACTGCACCTCCAAAGATGTAACTTAGCCTACACGTCTATTAGACTGCATCTTGCTGCAATAGCAGTATATCTACAAAACAGACAGCATCTATCTCTGTTCAGAGTACCTGCTATTAAAGCCTTTATGGAAGGTCTTAAGAGAATAATTCCTCCCGGAGTGCCACCTTCACCTGTGTGGAATTTAAACATTGTTCTCACACGGCTAATGGGACCTTCCTTCGAACCATTACATAAATGTGAAGTACAATTTTTAACATGGAAGGTTGCATTCCTAGTAGCTATTACTTCTCTGCGAAGAGTTAGTGAACTACAAGCACTAACCATTCAAGAACCCTTTTTGCAAATGCATCATAATAAGGTTGTTCTACGTACTAATCCAAAATTCCTGCCCAAAGTCATTTCTGCCTTCCACCTCAATCAATCTGTGGAACTGCTCGTTTTCTTCTTGCAGCCACAGTCAGTAGCAGAAAGAGCTCTTCATACCCTAGATGTCAAAAGAGCATTGCTATACTACATCGAGAGAAAACAACCCTTTCGTAAGACAAAACAACTTATTGTGTCTTTTTCACCACCGCACAAGGGTAATCCCATTTCAAAATCTGGGATAGCTAGATGGATTGTCAAATGCATACAGATTTGTTATCACAAAGCCAAACATACGTTATCTGTTGCTCCTAAAGCCCATTCCACATCCCTTACCTACCGTAAAATTATAAATAACCCATTAGACCCTACACAGGTCCTTTGGGAAAAATGGCAAAATGGCATTGGAGAAATGGATGACACTGACTGGCAGGAAGTGTTAGAATCACCTCGGGAAGTAGCCATCTGCTCAAAACTGTGCCTTATACAGATTAAGGTGCTCCATAGCATCTACTTCACTAGATTGACCCTTTGCAAGATGGGAAGAATCAATAACCAAATCTGTCAGCAACAATGCGGGTCAGTAGGCACATTCTATCACACAATATGGGGCTACCCAGTGATTGTAGCATACTGGGAGACAATTATGGACACAATAACGCAGGTCAGCGGGGCCCATGTGCCACTAGAGCCTAAGCAATGCCTTTTAAATATATGGGACACTTTGACCTCACTCACATAGCCCGCTACTGGGCAACACTAGGAATGACGATAGCCAAACGGAACATTGCCAAGCACTAGGGGGCACAACACTCGCCAACTTTTGCAGAATGGTGCAACGATATGGATAGTGCAATGGTGGCCGAGAAGGCAGTGTATATTCACTGGGGATGCCCTAAGAAATGGGTTTAAAAATGGAGAAACTGGAGTAAATAATAGGGGGACATCTGTGCACCACCAATATTAGAACCTTCGCTGGAAGAGAACTAACAGTCAAAAGCAAGGGGTGCGAAATTACTTATTGTATGTTTTTATGTTATGGAAATGTATAACTGTGGCCTTATTTGGTTCAGGAGGTTTTTGCCCAAGTTGAAAACTTCGTAGGTATTCATCATGTTGGACCTGGCCCTTTTGGCAGGTTCACCCCGAAACTTTTTGCTTTTGCCTAGCCTGTTTCTGTAACCTGGTGTTAGTGATTTTAGGTCTCTGCGCACTTTTTCACTGTGGTCCAGTGTAAAGTGCGTGCGCTCTCTGTGTGTGTGGTGAGAGTGACCTGCCCTCCCATAGGAATGCATGGGGAATATGTGTGACCATGGTAGTTCCTGATGTGTGGGGAGTGCATGGTCGAGTTTGGTATGTGCAAACTCATGAGATTGAATGCTGCGCAATGATGTATGCGGCATGATTGTGTCTAGTGTAGAAGTTTCACTTCTAGAAGTTGGCATGTTTGTGTAATTTGTGTCTGGCGTGTGATTGGCTGGAGCTGACTGGTGAGCCTGGCTCCAGGAGTCAGGATGGGTCTGCCCCAGTGGTGAGTGTTGAGATTAGCATGCTGATGTGAGGGAGGGGCTGCACCTGGGACCTGAATAGGGCTGGGCATTTCCCACACAATGCTGGCTCCACCCCCTGTGGTGCGTCTGATGTCCCTAGCCTGGCCAGTGAAAGGGAGTCCCCCATAACCAGTTGTAGCTAGTTCTCACAATGCCTACACCCTGCTAGACAAAGGATGTTGCTGTATAAATGAGAGGCTGTCACCCCATGTCAGTGTTCTTGTTTGCAGACTTGAATCTACCAGGGGCGTGCTGCTGCTGGGGCCCAGGAAAAGGCTTGCCTCCCTGGGCCCTGCCCAGCCCCTGGATGCTGGAGGACTCCTTGGGACCCCTCTGCCTTTCCTGGGGTAATTGGAGACTTTGCTTTACCCTGGAAACCTTGTCCTGTGTTGACTGGGACCCTTCTTGCTATAGGGGTCATCTCTGGGGGCCTGTTGGTGCTATCTATGCCCCCAGCGCCTTGTGAACGCTTTATTTTCCTTGCTGGGCAGAGTGCTGTCGTTTTCCCTAGGAGGGAAGCGCTCCTGCCCCTTTTGTGCCCCGAGTGCGCAGGTGCCCGCCCTGCGTCTTTATTTGCAAATCTTGCGGCACGGGAGCCCACCTGCTTATTTGCCGCTTTTGGCTCGTAGTTGTGCAGTTTCTGAGCAGGTGCCCACCCCACATTGCCCCCGTCATTGTTCGCTTCCCAAGGGAGGCTACCCCTCATAGTGCTGAAGCGCCGCCGGTGATTGCGAGGAAAGGGCCGCCGCGCTGCCCACGGCGACCCGGAAGTGTTGCCGGCCCAAACCGGAAGTCCCGCCCCGCAGCCGCGGAGCGAGAAGGAACCTGCAGCATCGGGTCGGCGAGGCTCTCACGAGGGAGAGCCCCGGCCCACCTGCTTGGAAGGCAGGAACAACGAGGGAGCCTGGGAGGCTCCAGGGAGAGGCAGCCGTCGCAGCCTCCCGCCCCAGCCGCCGCGAGACCCGGTGAGTGCCTTGAAGGAGAGGGGGGGGCATCGGTGCACATTGCCGGTGCCCGCCCCTCCCCTCCATCGCGAGGTCCGCAGTGTTGGGAGGCCCATGGGGCCTCACTTGAGTCTGAGTCCCCCGAGCGGGACTCCAACGGGCGCATTTTGTTGAAGAGCCCAGAGAGGCTCAGGCGGCATTACTTAAATTACTGAGCCCGGAGATGCTCCAGGTGGCCCATTTGTTGATGAGCCCCGAGAGGCTTGTGGGGGCATATTTGTTGACGAGCCCTGAGAGGCTCCCAAGTGCCTCAGTTGTTCTCGATTCCCCAGAGAGGGACTCCAACGTAGAAGGGGGCCTTGTGCTTCGTGTTAGAGCGGCCCCGGAAAGCAGCGGGCCGCTCCCACTTGCCCCCCCCCCCAGTTATTCTCAGGCCCACGAGGCTCCTAAAGGACACGAGTGTTCTGGTGGCCAGAGCCTGCGAGGCTCCACCGTGTTGGCCCCATCAGTTCTCCAGCTGCCCAGCACTTAGTGGGCAGCAGCTACGTTTAGGCCCCCCTGACTTTGGGACACAGGGCGTCCTAGCCCCCTGAGAGGTCAGTTGGCCTGGGGACAGCCACAGGTTGTGGCTTACATAATTTCTGCGAACTATTGTGTGCTGCACCTCTGAATGTGTTTTGAAGCGTCATGTGCCTTGTTTTTACACCGCTGAATGTATGTTTACGCATCATGTGTTTTCCTTCCCTACACCTCTGAATGTTGTGATGCATCATGTGTAATGTGTTCTTGCTTATACCCCTAAAATGTATAGTGATACTTAGGTGGTTGTCCTTTCTAGTACAAGTGTTGCTAGTGAAGTCCAGGCTCCCTGCGTAATATTCTCCTAAGGTGGTTAGGGTTGCGTAGGTGGTACTTACCTGTTATCTGTGGTTACTGGTTGTGATCTATAATTGTTATTTGGTGTGACAGTTATTCTAAGTGCTAGTTCTACTAAGTGCTGATTCTGACAGTGGCCCACGTGGCCCTGTCCTTGTGTAAATAATCCCTTGTGAATATTGCCTGTGCCAGTTGGCACAATGTATATTGTGTGATTACTATCTGATGTGTTTTGACAATACAAAAGTTATTTTTATATAACCTTGTGTGGAGTTCCTTTTGTGGTGTGCCTAGGATGTTGTTGCTGTTGTGTGCGTGCGCAAATGCTTTACACATTGCTTCCGGGATAAGCCTGTCTGCTCGTGCCAAGCTACCAAGGGGGTGAGCAGGGGTTATCTTATCGTGTGACTCCTTTGCCCTGACTAGAATGGGGGTTTCTGCCTGGCTTTGGCGCAAGCCTTAGCCAACCAGAAAATCCCAGTTCTAACAATCAAGTTCTTCAGTTGTTCCGATTGGTCACCAGTGGAAAGGCAATTTTATTTTACTTTTGCCTTGATCTACATTGACAGGACAGGAGCAGTTGTTTTTGTTTCCATTGGAAGCAATGTTTTTTTTATTAGTTGAAGATGCGCAGTTTTGCCATTTTTGCTTTTGTTCACAACCTGCGATTTACCCTTCTCTTCAGGAGCTCCCATCTACACCCTTCTGACGTGGTGTCAGACAGATACTACGTAAGCCACCATTGGCACAGGAGTTATGCGCCAAAGAAAGCGTTTCCTCTCAATATGTGCAGTGTTCTGGTGCTGTCTTAGGCGCAGACTATTTATGTGCTGCTTCTGCACGCAGCAAAATATTGACAGTATTGATGACGTACACAGCTGAAACTTTTTTCCTGGTGCTGTCTTCCGCTCTGACTATTTACGTACTGCTCCTGCGTGCAGCACAATATTGAAGGGATTGCTAGCGCGCATGGCTAAAATAACTTTTTTCAACACTGGAAAATATTACAGGAGCATGTCTTTTCTTCTTGTAGAGGAATCGCTGATGTGTACAGATTGTCATTACTAATTAAAGGGACTTTGCAGGAGTGCACATCCTTGTGGAATCGCTGATGCGCACATCTGGTAATAGCTAATATATAGATCCATTTTTTTTTGGGGTGCATTTCGTCTATAACACTGTGTTTAAGAGGGGTGCAAAATGCTGGGGTTATTTTTTGCTTCTTATTATAGAGGTATAATTATAAAATGTTGTATTGATATTTTATGCAAATAGATAGTATGGGCATGTTTCTTTACTTTACACTGTTGAGTTGGTGCGTGTGTGCTTGACAAAAGAGTACCCAGAATTATTCATTGACCCTGCCACAGGTATTTGGCCCACTGGGGCCAACCATGCATGAAATGGCCTGACTGGAAGTCTTATTTACAAAATTATTTAGACACTATTGACCTTGATAGGAAAATGAAGCCAGAACAGAAAAACCTTTATTTTTGCACTCGTTGGACTTATGGGATTGAAAGTATTTGAGCAGTAGCCATATACATCGGGTGTTGGTGATGTCAATGTTTTTAAAGCAGCCATAACTGCATCTGATAAGTACTTTGCACCCAAAGTTTGCATTGGCATTATCAGATACACATTCTTTAAAAGGAAGCAAGGTGCAAATGAGATTGTGGACGATTATGTGGCTGATTTGCACAAGCTTTCACTTCATTGTAAAATACAATAGCAATTAATTCTATATCAGGTTGTAATGCATACTAAAGACCCTGCAAGCCAAGAGAGGCTATGTGTTAATGGTGATGCAGATTTACAAGACATCCTAGCCATTGTAAGAAAAGCAGAGATGTCTAGCCCCAGCATGAAGGAAGTTAAGGATGAATCTGGGTATGGACAGAATAGGGTAGCAAGCAACATCAAGTGTAGTGACAAAAGTAGTATGTAAGAAAGAACCAGGGATATGGATAAAGGTGCTCTGCCAGAAAAAAACTTGTAAGCATGGTCAATGCAAAAGAAAAGAAACTTTAAAGTGTTATCATTGTAACGAGTCGCATCTTGTATACAGTAAATCCTGTCCTGCGCTTAAGGTGAAATGTACTAATTGTGGTAAAGTTGTTCATTATGTAAAGATTGCAAAACTAAGAAGGGTGTTCAGATGTAGAAGAGCGTGTCAACATGGTATTTAACACAAAGGATTAATTTGTCTTGAATGTGAATGGAGATGATAAATTAAGATTTAAACCAATTTGTCTAATGAGGATTGGAGGGGTGGAAATCCATATGTATGCAGATTTGGGTTCACCCTATACCCTTGTTAGTGAGGATGTATGGGGAAAAAATGATACGTCACATCGGAGAGAAATTGCTTCCTACAAATCTTAGACCAGACGTTTCGGGTGAAAGGATTGAGGTGTTAGGGTACGGATGGGTACTCTTCAGATTTAAGAATAGCAAAAGTCAGGGGAAATGATATATTGCTAGGAGAGGGCCATCTGTGTTGGGGTGGCATGATCAGGGCAATCTTGAGATGATGTTAAATCCGAATTATCCTGAACCTGTAATGGTGGTAGATAATTGTAAAGATGTTGGCCTGGTCATGCTGGAGAAATTATAAAATGTGTTTTGAGGAAAAATCACTAATTTTAAACATTGTATCGTTCTTAAAGAGACTTCACATCCAAAGATGTCCAAAGCAATGAATATTCCTGTGTTGTTAAGGGATGAAGTGCAAAAAGAGCTTGACAAGTTAAATAAGTGCTGTTATCATTTAAGAAATAGAGGCGTCTTGGTGGTTGTTGTCTACCGTGTTGATCACTAGACACAGTTATGGTAAAATAAGGTTATGAATCGATTTAAGCTATCTCAACAACAATGAATTAATACACAAATTCCCATTGCCTAAAATCTCTGAAATTATGGCTTCTGGGGATTGTGCAGGCTGGTTTACTTTCCTTGCTCTATCGGCAGTGTACCATCAAATTTCCCTACAGGAGGACTGTAAGAAATACACTGCATTAATCATGCCATGGGATTTTTTCACTAAAAAAGAATGCCATTCGTGTTGGCGTCTGAAGCTGTGGTTTTTCAGAGGTTAATGCACCAGCTATTAGACAAGGTGAAGAATGTAAACATTCTTTCAAGGTGACATCTTGACCTGTAGAAAAACTAAACAGGAACATGATATGACCTTGAATAGTGTGTGGGTGATTCTGATTAACAGAAATATTTGTCTGTTGAAAATTCTAAATGCAAGTTTGCGAAGAATTCTGTATCATATTTTGCCCATGTTTTGAGTCAGAAGGGAATCTCTCCTTAACCAGAATTAGTTGAGGCCATCAGTAAAGCACCTGCACCGTCTAACAAAGAAGAATTAAGATAATTCCTGGGTATTGTGGGGTGTTACTCCAAGGTTTTCAAGTAAAATGTACAATGTGAGGCAATTGTTAAAAAACAAGAGTACATTTTTGTTGGTCTTAGGAATGGCAACGATAATTTGAGGAAATCAAGAGTGCTATTGCTAAAGCTCCAGTCCTAAAAGTTTTGAGCCGGATTTGGAAAATTATGTTACTGTTGATGCTAGTAACAAAGGGCTGGGAGGAGTCTTGACACAAAGGGATGCCAAGAGTACAAGAAAGAACTATTGTTTTTGCGTCTAGAGCCTTGTCACCTACTGAAAAAATGTTTTCTGTGATAGAAAAGGAAACATTAGTGTGTGTATGGGTGTTGGAATGCTTTAGCCCCTTTGTATGGGGTAAAGCATGTTTAGTGAGGATCAATCACAAACCGCTCATTAAGTTGTTGGCCACTGAAGGCATGTTCGGCGCTCCAGCTAGGATCGGAAGAATGTCGATGAGGCTGCAGGATTTTATCTATCCTGTTGAGTATGTGCCAGGCAACAGCTGATTTCTTGTCTAGGATGCTTTGGTACTTAGAAGAATGTGAAGAGTCTGAGTTGGAGGATTTCATAATAGCTTACATTCTAGATAAAGTGTTGGCTAGTATTAAGAAAGAGGAATGGGTAAAGGAATTTGTTAGTGATTCTATATTGCTGAAATTGTTGGAGTACACGTCAGGTTGGCCAAATAAAGTTGTACTATCTGCAGAATTGAGACATTACTGAAAAGTAGAAAGTGAACTAGCCATAGAGGGTGGCATAGTAAGAAGAGGGGAAAGACTTGTCCTCCAAGTAGTTTGAGGAGAAAACTGGACAATTTGTGTCACAAAAGACAAGCTGGAATTGTTAAGACTAAACAAATAGTTAAAGGGTTGTTTTAGTGGCCTGGATTAATATTTGTGGAACGTATGCTTGAATGTTATGCTTGCGCTAATTCTGATAAGTCTCTAAGGACCTTAAGGCCCAGTATGAGTGAGCCAATTTTTCGGCATGGTCCATGGGACACTGTGGCTATAGATATCATTGGTCCCATAGAAGAAAGACAGAAGTATGTAATTGCTTTTTCTAGATGGCCCACCATTAACATTGTGGAAAGGCTTGCTACTGATGCTGTTTTGATGTTTTTAGATGAGGTTTTCCTTACTGAGGGTCTTACTATACAATTGATAAGCGACAATGGTGTGCCATTTATGCCTGGTAAGTCACAGAGTTATTTTGCTAAGGTGGGGGATCAAGCATAAGACTACATCTTTATATAATTCCAGTGGCAAGGGAATGATATAAAGCTTCAACGAGTTGATAAAAAATGCGGTGCAATTAGCTGTGAAGAACAAGGAGGATTGGGAAGTTCAAGTGTTAAAAACTGTATAGGTGTATAGGACTGGTACTCATGATGTCTTGGGTGTCTCACTTTTTGAGGTTATGAGAGGTAGGGAAGCCAGGACTATGGCTCATCCTGAATGTCTTTTGCATTCTGTTAAAACTAATATCTCCATGGATGATATTAGGAAGAAGGTAGAGGATACTCATTTAAATATAAGGAACTATATGATTTGAGGACAAACACTAAAGATACCAAAGTGGAAGTCAAGGTGAGGAAACCATGCAAGGTTAAAAAGGGTGAAAGTCGATTTACTGAACTGTTGAAAATGGTTAAGGTTTTGCGCAATGCTCTCATGTTAAGTGATGGCAAAGACTGGAGTTTAAAGAGAATTGCTGTAATTACAGTGAGATTATAAGTGAAGAGTTTAATAAGCGAGGAGTAGGTGCAGACTGGAATGATTGTGAAGGAACTGTGCAAGTAGGTGTGGATCGGTAATGAGGGAGAAGAGAGTGCAGAAGGAGGATGTACGGATATGTAAGCAAGAGAGAATGGAAGCAAGCAGAAGTAGTGGTAGTACTGTTGGGCAGAGTGTGACGACTACCGAGGTTGGTGTTGAAATTAAGAAGTATGGGAAACGAGTGAGGTGTAAACCTAAATGGTTATTCGATTATGAGTGTGATGTAGTAAGTGATTAAATTGTTTTTTTTTATTTAGTTTAGGAATTTTCTGTATATTTTTATTGTTCGTAAAGGGGGAAGTTGTGTACCTTCCCAATGGTGTTCAAGTGAAGCTTAAACTTGTGAAATACACCACTCTATGCAGTGATTTACTTTACAGCAGGGTGCAGGATAATGGCTTAAGGGGATGTTAAAAGGGAAAAGAATGTGGATTGGTAGGGGTGCAAAGTGATAGAAAGCACATTATTTTGGGAAATAACCAAAATTTCTTAATTGTTTTCAAACAGAGAGAGAGTGTGTGCGTGTTTGTCTCTGTGTGTAAAATCCCTGGTAAAATCGGACAGACACCTCACCATACCCGACTGAAAGCACCTGTACCCAACTATTTATCACAAAATACATTTATTAGGGGTGCAAGACCCCAAACCCCCTGCCTCCAGCAAAACCCCCCTTGCAATTGACAAGTACTATACTCCCTGCTTTTGAATTAACATGTTGTAGGTTCAACATGGTTCATCAACTGTTAGCTATCCCAGAGGGTTGGGCCAGGGATATTGATCTTGCTTCTTGAAAATGAGATTCTCCTTCTAAACAAGATATTCTACAGTTTAATATGTTTTGCTCCTTTTGCATGAAATGGAGAAGCTGTATATACTTCCCCTTTTGGCTGAGGAAGGCTACAACCAAGGTTGACCTGCAACATTACACCTGCAGCTACTTTCTGCCAATCAGATCTCTTTATATGTTGCCTGTTGTGTAGACGCATCAGTAAGGAAGAGGAAACTAATGAATTGAACTTTCTCTTTTTACTTCATAGTTGCCTAGCTGCTGTCATCCTTTTGATAGTTTTATTCGAGGTGTAATATACTGTATTTTATCCTTTACTTTTAATATTTATTGGTTCATTGAGTGCATGCTGGCAAATGTATTGCACACATTGGCATTTTATGTATTTTTTAATTATTGCTGACTTGTATTATGTCTTTTTTTATGTCTCATTGTGTCTTTTATGGTCGTGTTGTTTGACTGACTAAAGATATTTTTTCCCTTTGAATTAGTACACACACTAGAAATGAACATAAACACACCGCATAAACAAAGTTCTTACCAGATATATATAGTTCAGCAGCTGCCTGCTCCAGTTGATACTTCTTTGGGATAAAATGGTACAGCGTGTAAGGGAGGTGGGGGAACAATGAATGAAAAAAATCTCTATTACTGCGCACATCAAAGGCAATATCTCATCAGAAGCAACACTTAAGCAATTTCTTGACATGAACAAGGAAGCACTTAAGGCAGATCGCTGCAGTATTTGATGCACAGTCCTACAGAGGGAAGACTCTCTATTATACCACCCCGTGTGCAAACTGGATTAAATAATCACAGTTTAGGAACTTGAACATTTGCCCATTCATTTTAGAACTTCTTTAAAGAAGGAGTGAGACAAATTAGTGGACATTAGTGCTAGAGGGGAGCAGCGGGTCTGACACGGATGTTGTTGCCCATGGGAATTATTTTATATTTACACCGGGAAGCTCTGTGCAAGCAAATTGTGTCCACTCCTTTTCTTCCCTCCTATTTCTTCCCTTCTCTTCTGCTTCCTTATCTTTTCTACATTCCCTTTACTTCTCTTGCCTCTTCTTCCCCTCTCCTCCCTTTCTATTCAATACGCCCTCTCCCACGCTTGCCTCAGTTTTCTTTATTTTGTTTCACCCGGTTCCTTCTATCCGATTTCTTTCTGTCCTCTGCTCACTGCTCCCCTTTCTTTCACTCAAGTTCCTACTCTTTTCTTTTTTGTTTCCCATTCCCTCCACTGCTCTTTCCCTTCCTTTTATCCCATTCCCTTTAATCTCCTTTTCTTTTCCTTTCTTTTTTCTTTTCCTTTACTTCTATGAATTTCCTACGCTCTTTTTTGCTTGTTTCCTTTCTTACTGGTTCCCTCTCCCTTTCCATTTCCCTCCCAATTTCCCTTTCCTTTGCTCCCTTCCATTCCCTTCGATTAGTTCCTTTTGTTTTACCTTCTTTCCGTTTCCATTTCCCTTTCCTATCCCTTCTGTCACATTATTTTCCCCTTCCTTTCTCTTCCCTTTCCTGCCCCTTCCCTTTCCTCATTGTTTCCCCTTTCTTCCCTCCCTTTCCATTCCCCTTCTGTTTTCTTTCCATTCCCTTATTTTCTCCCTCCGTCCCATCCCTTACTTTGCCTTCCGTTCTCTTCTCTTCTCGTCCTGTCCCTTCACTTTCCTTCCATTCAATTTTTTCCACTTCTCTTACCTCCTTTTCCCATTCCCTTCTCTTCCTTCACTTCCCCTACCTTCTTTCCCTTTCCCCTTACGTCTCTTCTTATCCATACCTTCCCACCATGTTTTTTCTTTTCCATTCGCTTCGCTTCGCTTCCCTTTCTTTCATTTCACTTCCTCTTCTCTGTTTCATTTCCCATCCCTCTCTTCCCTTCCCTTCATTTGTTTTCCTCCTCCCTTGTCCTCATTCTCTTTCCTTCGTTCCTTTCGCTTCCTTTCCTTTCACTTTCCTTTACTTCCTTTTCGTTCCCTTCCTTTCCCTTTCCTTTTCTTCTTTTCCTTTCCTTCCACTCCCTTGTTTCCATTCCCTTCCTTTCTCGTTCCTTCCATTTGTTTCACTTCATTTCCATTCCATTTCTTTACTTTACTTTCTTTTAAATGTCCTTCCCTTCATTGTCCTTCTATTCACCTTCTATCACTATCCCTTCCCCTTCCGTTCCACAGCTTTATTTTCCCTTCTCATTCCATTCCCCTCCCATCCCTTCCTTTCCTTTAATTTCACTTTTGTTTTCCTTTACCTTTTTTCTCTTTCCTTCCTTTGCCTTCCTTTGTTTTGGGAAAGCAATGTAGGGGAAATGAAGGGGAAGGGAGCGAAAGAAAGGAAGGGAAGAGAGAAAAGGTAAAGGAAAATACTATGAGGGACGAAAAGGAAGTGATAGGAAGAGAAGGTAGTGGGACGGATGTGAAGGAAAACTAAGAAAAGGAAGGGAAAGAAAACTAAAGAAAGGGAAGGAAGCAGGGGAATGGGAAAGAAAGTTAAGAGAAAGGAAAGTAATGGACAGGAAGGGCAATGGAGTAAAACAAAGGATGGAAGGGGAAGGAGAGGGTAAGGAAAGGAAGGAAAAAAATAAGGAAGGGCATGGAAAGTAAAGGAGACAAATTGAAGGAAAGGAACGTGAAGGGAATGGAAGAGAAGGGGATCCAAAGGAAATAAAAGGAAGAGTAAGACGGAAAGAAAGAGAAAGGGGGTGAAAGGGAAGCAATGAAAACAAAGAAGGCAAGAGAATAGAAATGCAAGTGAAAAGGAGAGATGGAAACAAAGGAAAGGGAAAAATGGAAAGGAAGGGAAGGAAATTGAAGAAGGGAACAGACAGGAAAATAAACAAAGGGAAAGTAAAAGCTAAGAAAGGAAAGAGGAATGAAAGGAAGGGAAGTCAGAGCAAAAAAAATCAAAGGGAACGGAAATGAATCAAAGAGGAACAGAAATCAAATTTGCCTTCTCTTATTTTCCCTTCCTTCACTCCTCTTTTTTGTCTTTCCGTTCCTTACCCTTTTCTCCTTCTCCTGCCTTTTGTCCCCTTTCCCTATCTTTTTATTTCCTTTCCCCTTCTCTTCCTTTACTTTGCGTCCCTTTCCCTTCCCTTTCTTTCCTTTCCCTTCCCTTTCTTTCCTTTCCCTTCCTTTTTTCCTTCAGTTCCGCTTTCCTCTACAAACCTTCTTGCCTTCCTTTTTCTCTCTGTCCCATCCTATCCTTTTCCTCCCCTTCCCACCACTTCCTTTCCCACATTCGCTTCACTTCACTTCTCTTTCCCTCCCTTTATTCCCCTCCATTTTCTTACCCTTCCCTTCTTTTCCCTCCCACCTCCTTTCCTTTCCCGCCCAGTCATTCCTTTCCCTTTCCTTCCCGTTACATTCTTTTCTATTCCCTTCCTCTTCTTTCTTTTCCCCTTCTTTTTCTTTCCATTCCTTTTCCTCCCCCTTCTGTACCGTCCCCTTCTCTACCTTTCTCTTCCACTTTCCTTACCTTTCCGTTCTTACCCTTCCTTTCCCTTTGTTACTTCCCTTGGCTTCCTTGCCTTGGGAAAGCAATGCAAATGAAATTAAAGGAAGGGAGAATAAATGAAGGTAAAGAAAGGGAAAGGAAGACAATGGAAATGAAGGGAAAAGTAGGAAGGGGATGAAACAGAAGAGTCGGGGAAATGAGGTAGATGAAAGGGGAGGGTCATGCAGTGGAAGGAAAGGATGGGGACACCAGGGAAAGCAGGGGAATAGAAGGACATGGAAATGAAAGGGAATGGTAGGAAAGGGGTGATAAGGGAAGGTAAATTTAAAGAAGGGAATAGAAAGTAAGGAAAGGGAGAGGATGGGATGGGAATGAAATAGAAGAGCAGGAAGGAAGGGAAATGGAAGGGAAATTAATAGGAAGGGAAATCAAAGGAAAGGGAAAAGAATGGAAGGGAAAGGAACTGAACTGAAAGGGATGGAAAGGAAGCTAGGACAAAGGAAGAGAAAGCAAAGGAAGGCAAAAGAAAAGAACGGATGGGAAAATGTAAGGAAAAGAAGGGAAAAAAGGAAAATGAAAGGAGAAGAGAGGGCAGGAAGAGGGGGAAATGAAAGAGCAGGAAGGGAAACAACAGGAATGATTGGAAATTAAAAGGAAGGGGAAAGAAGGGAAGAATGGAAAGCATGGGTAAGGAAAAGAAGGAAAGGGAAAGGAATTGAGAAGGTTCTGCAAGTGAAAGAAATGCATTTTTACATTTTGAAGTGTCTTTATCATATTTGTATATGGTGTTTACGTGCCAAACATTTTCATGACTCGCCCCTTAGAATCTAGCAAGACTCTTGGCTCGGCTGTGACCCGGCTCTCCCTCTTAGTTTGTTGGCTCGCCCACCTCTATATAATGGGATGGGAACAGGCGCGCAACGCCCATTGGACTCAAAGGGCTTCAGCCCCCCCACCCCCCGTCGTGTGTGGCAGCCCAGGATGAGACAGCTTCCAGCACACACACAGCCGCACCTGAGAACTTCACAGGTCTTTTACAGACCTTTTGCTAGTTAATGAGGCCTTGGTGTTTTTCACCCCTCTAAGAGCCCCTGCAGCTCAGCTCTGCATATTGCTTAGATATTGAGGGCCCGATGTAGGAGCCCTAATACCGGTCAGAAACGTCCGATTTTGGCCGTTTCCGACCGGTATTAGGGTTTTCTAATGTAGGAGCATGCTTTACAGAATCGGTATTTTACCGAATCTGTATTTACAGAATCGGTAAAATTACCGAATCGGTAAATACAGACTCGGTAAAAATACCGATTCTGTAAAAGCACATGTAGGTAGCACATCTTTGAGTGCCACAGGCCTTTCAGATTCGGTATTTTACCACCCAATCCAATTGGGTGGTAAAATACCGAATCCAGGTGTGCATGCACACCTGTGCAATGTGACACACAGACATGCCCTTAGGGCATGTCTGTGTGCCACATGGCACACAAGTCTGGAATTGGGGTGCCAGAGGGTGTCAAAGTGACACCCCCTGCACCCTTGCAAAAATCGGAATTTACCGAATCGGTAAATACCGATTCAGTATTCACCATTGATTCCTATGGGCTTCAAGGCCCATAGGAATCAATGGGGGATACCGATTCTGTATTTACCGAATCAGTAAATACCGAATCTTACAGATTCGGTATTTACCGATTCTGAAATACCTACATGTGCCCCCTTCTATTTTACCACTTCTTAAATACCGAATCTGTAAAATTCGGTATTTTAGAAGTGGTAAAATAGAATTACCTACATCTAGCCCTTAGCCCCCCGTAAGTTTTACTATGCTACCCTGCCCGCCTGACGAGTCAAGCACTGTGGTAACCCAATCAGCGCTACCCTTATAGGGGTGATCACCTTACAGGATTATGTGACACATTGGTCCCTTATTACTCACGCCCCTTTCAGGGCGGAGCGTAGCAAGGCAAGCCCCCGGTTGTTCAGGCCCACAACTGCCGAAGGACTAACGGGGCGCCGACGTCATTGTTCCAGGACCCTCCCCCGAGGCTCCTGGGATTTGGCTCTGGCATCCTTATTGTGCTCTTGCAGAGGTATCCTTCTGTACCCAGACTGCTTCCAGATTGCCCTGTAACTCCGCCACAGCTCTGGAGGCGGACCCAAAAGCCTACTGAGCCCCCCACCAACCAAACAGCACTTTCTTCACTTGCAACCAGCTCCTTCCAGTGTCTCTTGCTTGTCCAAGAGGATCAGGTCCATTCCAACCTGTGACAAGTGAACCTCATCAGCATCAAAATAGAGTCACCTTCCTTTGGATCGGCTCATGTCTGATAAAACCCAAAACCTCTTTGGTCTGAACTTGCGCATAGCACTATTCACCCTTTGCGGGAATGCTCCACTGCTTCATTAGCCTTGGCCCTGTGCCAAGGCAGGCGTAGCCCATGCCTGCTGAAGCCAAAGCCCCTTGCTCAGCGACTTGCGCATGGAGCGGGTTATCCTTCTCTGGGAATATACCAGTGCCTCACATGCCCTGCAAGACTATGATGGCTTCCCAGGAGGGAGCTCTCTCTTAAACATCACTATGTTACCCTGCAAGCTGATGTGGCTCCCACCTCCTGTAACCTGTAGTTGCAGCCCTTCTAGCATTTTGAGCTCCCTAAGAGTTGTTTCCCCAATTTATGGAACAGCAGCACACTTCGAAGAAGAACGCTTCCACAACAAGCTTATATACTCTGGCTAAGCGGACGAGGCATGTCATGCATCACTGAAGCAGTCCGTAACCTGCCCTGGGAACAGAGTGCAAGTACTTTGTTGGGGTTGACCTGACATGTGCACAAACCTTTGCGGTTAATAAACCATGGAGAACAAGACTGTTCGCAGTCACATCAACCATATGGAGCGACAACATACGCCAACTACCAGGCTTGCTTAACTAAAGCTCGATCACAGAAATCCACATACCTGCTAACCAGCTGTGACCCTTGATGCTCTACATGTTATACAGATTCCTGCAATGTACCCTTCTGCCCCTGTATGGGCCGGAAAATACCTGTAACATCGCGAATCCCACTGCACTCGCATTCTCAGGCAGACCAGTGGGGAGGGTCCTTAGCATTGTTTCTGCTACATTACTTGGCCTCCTAGCCCGTAAACACCCTCGTCTGACAGCAGACTATCTGCTGTGTCGCCCGTGCAATGACCGCACCCTGGCGCAAGACGTCCCGTTCTACACCTCTGCTAACAGACTTCCTTCAGTGAGGCTGAAGTGAACGGTGGTATGTTGTGTATCTGACCCAAAGAATTTTAAGTTTGCATTGGCAGGGATCAAGTTGTTGCACCCGTCACACACAAAATAGTGCAATGTGCAGTTCTTTTGCATTCTACACTTCCGAGTAGGACTACATACCCCATGAGATAACGGAGTCGTGTGTAGGACTACATACCCCACGAGATAACGGAGCCGTGTGTATATTACCAACAATACTACTAGAATCTAAGGTTTCCAGGTGTCAATTGGTGACTATCCCGCCATGGAATTTTGGACTTTAAGCAAGGGAGTATTCGTGTACCTGCCATTATCCCTCCTGTTGTGCCGAAATTTGTCTTTATAGTTCAAACTGATGTATTCGACCCCAGACTTTCCGGGCTGCGTACTGCTGGCCCCGTGCGCAGCTGCTGGCTTAATAAGGGAAACTCCTGCTGCAGCTTGCAAAAAAACAACACCTGCTTGAATGCGCTACGTTGTACGCAATTAAGTGCCTAACATTTCACTTCCCCTCGAAAGGATACCACAAACCGTATTGTTCATTAGAACCTTAAACAGTTTACAATTTTCCCTGGACCTACTTCTAACTGAGAATGGCTCTACACCGCCGCATCGATGCTGACAATGTGACCAGTTGCTGAAATTGACGGAATCTCACGCTTACCACTTGCAACTAAAGCAATTATTAAAATTAATATGATACATTATCTGCAAGAACTATACACAGGCAACTGGCTGTCCCTGTACATGGGATTTCAATTCCCCTGACATCTGCATTAAGGGCAAGCCACCCTCACCATTACTGGTGTCTGACTAATCGGACCTTGGAGGCCGTAACAATGCTGCCCGGTCCGCAAGTACGATCACTAAACCACTGTAATTTTAATAACCCGTGGCGCAGATCTGCAGGTGCCAAATACCGGGCTGTGTGTATGCGGCCATAGAAACTAAGCTACAAGCTTGGTGTGGAAAAGTTGTTAACAATGCCTGGCAATGAGATAAACCTCTCCTGACTGGCATCTATGTCATTCTTAAACATATTTACCGGTCTTGCCGCATGGCACCCTTCAGGGTGGTGATACGGAACCTCCTACCCAGCATAAGCTGACTGTCTCGCGTTGCCGTCACACCCCTTGTGCATCTTGAATCGCCCTCCTGTGTCACCTAACCTTGGTTCCAGAGTGCACTTAATCCGCGCTGTTGAGCAGACAATTTCACAGACCTCTTTGATTGCTTGACCCTGGTGAACACATTACTGGTGTAAAATCTGGTTTGAAACAATATATGCATTGACCCTCAATTGGAGCCAATTCACCCCTTCTTGGAGCGACAGCTACACAGGTGCCTACACAAGTCACTTAACCGACAAGTTGGCCCTGACTATGTTTGTGTTCTGGTGCCAGATTTGGAAAGATCCTTGCCTTCACTTGCTGCCCCACTGGGAAATGATGCCTGTGCTCTGGCCGAAGCGCAGCAATGCCCTTGTGTAGCATCAAACCCCTGGTCAACTAAGAGTGCCAACTCTAATTAAATAAACCTACACCTTGACCATGTGTGGAGACTTGCTCTCCTGAAACATCTGCTGTTGTAACCTACGGTCACGCCTCCTGTTCAGTTCAATGTAGTAATTTATGGCACTGACAAACACAAAGGCATAATACTGGGCTGTGTAAATGCGGCCCAGGGTGACCTTAAACAATCTGCTTGGTGTGGATGGATACTAACATTACCTAGCTGAAGTGCAATCCCTTTTGACTATCACTCCTGACCAGATACGCCAATGCAGGTAGAAGAAAGTTATTTAGCCCGCCTTTAATTTCTGTCCCAGTTATCTGAGTAAATTATAGAAAGATGCCTGCAAATGCTCTGCTCAGAGCAGCCCGCTAGACAATGGCTTCCATTTAAAGAGTGTGCCAACAGACCTCCCATCACTTAAGGTGGTACCTCAGAGTAGGGCTCTATTCTAACAGCTGCCACCTGCATCGGATACTGCATCTGGCTGTAAGCTGCTCAGTGCTACTGATGCCTGGGTGCTTCCTGATCCGCAGCCCGCTCACCCTAATACAATCCGCTGTGGCTGGGACTCAACTATTCGGCGAAAGTGCGAGACATGCTAGCCTGACCTTAGCTCTTCAACAGACTCCCCCACAAGAGCCCTCCGTAAACCTTGTGGCCTAAAACATTCGCCCTGTGGGGTGGTTGCAAATGGACTGGAAACAAATCCTATACATACTCTACCCATGTTGTAAATGGAGTTTCTGTTGGCTAGGGTATGTGCCTGAGCCTGGCTTTTCACAACCCTCTAGTCAGGAGAAGGGAGTACACACTTAAGCTGATCCCAGCCCACCCCTTAGGTGGCTAGGCAGAGATTTTGGCTTAGCCTAGAGGCAGTGTAACTGTAAATTGCCAACCGCACTCCCACCATGGCACAGATCGCACCCCAAAACGCTGGCTAGATCACCCCTTACTCTCACTCCAACTAGGGTGAAACTGAGCACAACAGCGGCCGGATACTGGGCTGGACATGTGCGGCCCAAGATGACCTTTCAACTGCTTCGGTGTGCATGGGTGTTAACCTTTCCTGCCTGTGGTGCAAAATTCTTTTACCATCACTACTGACATTAAGTGCCAATGCAGGTAGAAGCAAGCGTCATCAAGCCCGCCTTACTTCTATCCCAGTAAACATCGACATGTGTGACTGACACTGCAATCTCTCATCAACTAGTTTGTGTGATCTTGACCCACTTTAGTGTGGGCAGAGCCCTGCTTATATTTGTCTTCATGGCCACTATTGCACAAGTGAAATCCACTTCCCATCAAGGTGGGTCGCACTGTACCTACTCAGGGAACAGGGGGCTAGCTGCTCTCCTGAGGCCCCACTGTCACTGTGCTTGCGGTGCTAATTTCCATTGGCTTAGTCAATGCTTTTACCTGCATCAAATAAGAGCCACAAGTATAGCTCAGTTGCATAGCCAACCCGGCGCTAGCCACCCCCCTCCATGGCTGCCAAGTTTTCAGATTTGCATGTGTGGCATTTCCATAATTTTAGTGCAACTATGAGTGACTTTTAAAGGACTATGACTGACCCTTCCTTGACAGCAAAATCAAACCATGAAGATGAGGGAGACATATTCATCTCAGTAATCACACCAATTAGACCTTGCGCGATGGACACGTGTTCCATAAACTTTTGGTGGCACGAGGAACTTGTTGGCCAAGCAGCGAAGTATTCACACAATGCAATAAAGCGAAAACCAATAGCTTACAACGTACGCCCTCCTAGGCACCAACGGGGCAAGCCTAGGTTTGTACAAAGCACCCAAACTCCAAGGAAAAGAACCACAACCAACCAATCCACTGCGCAGGTCACACACTCAGGCACCACTGTAAGGACCCCACCTTAACAACGGCCGCTACAGGAAACTTGAGTGTACCCTGGGAATAATTTAGGCTCATCTCATTCCATTTCATGGAGAACGAACAGCGGTAGACATGGAGTGATACCCCGGAGTTACCGCTGCTGGTCTGCGGTGACATCAAACACCTCACCTGTGTGCTCTTAAAATCCAATCTTTTGCCCAAAGTGATATATTCCTGTGACAACAACTGGCTATGAACCGAACGCTTTATCACCCTTATGCAGAAACTAGGGCTGGAACACCTAGCAAGGACCCTGCGACTATAAAATCTGGCATCCAAAGCATAACCTGACCCGCCGAACATATACTGTGACGCTACTTGCTCAGCGCTATCCCGTGCCTGGGAAACCAGTTAAATTACATCTGCATGAGGGAAAACTTACAACTGACCCATGAGTAGCCTTTGGCAAGTGGGCGCATGTTTGTAAGCAAAATGCTCCCTGTACATCCAAATGACGTTGCCTGTTCTGCGCCACCCTGTGCCTGAGCAACGCAACTATCCTGACAATTAAACAAATTGCTGAGGCACACCGGGGGGATTGGATGTCCTTTGTTACTCCTCCGGCTATTGCACAAAACCACACTACCTCTGCAGGAATTCCTCTAAATTCTGCCACTGCACTTAGGGGCTAATCAGATCACACCTGACTCTGTAGTTTCCTGCTGTAGTTTGCCCCACTATGATCACTAGGCTCCAGCATGGCAAGCGGTTGACACCTTCGACCGAACGTAAAACACCCATGGGACAGTGCCACCTGGTGATAAAGCACCCCCTTGAGGATAGCTGATTACCCCTCACAGTGCATCAAAACAACCCTGTAAATTATAAAGAATTGGTGGAAATGGGAGTGCACCCAGCCTCATTTGTCAAGGCCTTCCTCGTGGGTCTACTAATACTCCTGTAAAAACCACTTGTGATACTATCAAAATGGTTACTACCACCTGCCTCGATTGCAGTGGCGTGCACTCTTACAGACAGTCAATTACGTATACCAGCGGGAGTAAATCAATTCCATGTACCAGTGGGAGTAATAGTAAATGCAGCTCCTCACTTAAAAGTCTTTGCACACTGTCATTGAAATTGCACTTCGTGACCCTTGGTGCCTTAACACACTGCTTGTGTGCTGCGGAGGCCGCACATCATGACCAACCCACAGAGGGCCGGCGCCCCGCTGTAACAGGAATTGTGCTCGCGGGCCACAACCCGCACGTTCAGGATATAAACTTAAGAAAGGTCCACATCACCTTCACTCTCAACTACAGCGTGAGGGCGGGTGTCGAGAAATGCAATCATGGGAACTAACAATAGCTATTCGCGTCTCACTGCCGAGAGTAGGTCATGCCGCCTGGGACCTCGCAGGTTTTGGATAGGTCAAACAGGGGACCGGTGCAGCGACTGGGACCTCGCCCCTCTAGTGCGAGTCACCAATAATAATGGCCCACAGTGCCAGTCTCACCTACACGCGAACGGACTCTGACCTGACCAACTGCCCGCTCATGCATGCTGAAAAGCCTTTTGCCAAAACCCGGGATCAGCCAAGGACCCACAGATCTTTAGTCTAACGCGCTCCCAACTGAGCAATTCCGGGCACTTATTAACTTAATATGATGCTACTCCCGCGCCAACACTTCAAAACCCTTGGGCCCGAGACCGACACAGCGGCCCAAGCTGCCCCCGCCCCACCGGGAACATCACAGTGGTCAAAGAATTGTGGGAGCAGGGTATTCGACCCTCCGGTGATTGTACGAAACGCACACTTTGACAGTGCCTACACCCACCGGTGGGATCGGTCTCCGGCCCGTGCGCCACAAGACTTTGGCGCAGGACTCTCTGCTCCCCTATATTACACTGGATCAGGCGAGCCATGAGACGACCGGGGCAGGACCATTAGGCCTGATACACACTAATAGTGTAGTAGACACGTGATTACCACTCCGGTAAAGGCAGTTCTCTGCCCTCACTCGCAGACGGGAGCACCGACAGTCGACCTTCGAATATGCCTTGCAATCTGGGCGTGGGGGGTGCAGAACGGACGGCTGTTATTAGAAACCAACACCAAGAGGCCCACAAAACATATTAGTGAGATCTGCCTTTCGTGGGTGAGGAGTATTTTAATAATCGTGAGAGGCTCACAATCGTGGTAACGAAAGTTACCTAAGGAGCATCTACTCGATTGCGCGTCCATGTACACACTCTGGGTACAGTCAGGTGTTCCCGCCTCCGGGTGGCACTGTCCCTAGATAAGGGGCCTAGTGGAATCACGACAGTCATGGAATGTAAATATTGCCTCATACTGACCGGGTGAGATCGTTTTAGTGCCAGTCCTTTAAATATATTCAATCCCCCTTTGACTGCGCGAAAGATGGTCTCGTGGTTGAGCGGGCTACTGGTATAACGATCATCCAGTATCTGACGTCACGGGCTCCGTTTCGGGGCCTGTCCGCTGACCTTTTCGCTTGGGGGGCAAACACGGGGGCTGAGGGGCAGCCAGTTTAACAGTGCGAAACGCTCAAGCACAAACCTCACAGCGGAAAGCTTCAATGTGCCGAAAGGGACAAAATTTGGAAATGAGACAACGCTCTAAACACAGCTCCCTACCCTGGGTACAAACTGGTCACCTGCCTCTCGTACCCCCTGAGGAGAGTCAGGAAACGCTGATTTACAGCCAGATTGTGCTCGCTATGGCGCAGCGGTGAGAAAGCGGGAACAAACTTGTTGCGGTACGATGGAGCCACGCCACCTGTACCATGTTATCCACATGCTGCTAGGTTTACTTCGAACTCCGAACTCGCACTGCCATGCTCGCGCCCCTGTGATGTCCCTCGCGCGAGAAACATTCCATCCCCCTGACCAGGAAACGGGGTTTCTTTTAAACTAGGGCAGTACCTGGGAAAATGGTTCCCACGCCCTGATGTGAACAACCCTTTCCATTCAGGCCATTTATCCACCAAAGACTCGAACTTTTAATCGACTGAAAGCAAACACACATTCCATTACCGAGCTGTGCTCCTGGATGACCCTCCTGTTTGAGCCGAGCTCTGCTACAGTGACTCGCAGCAGTACCAGCTGTTGGGCCTGGAGGTCAACGCATCCCCAATTTAAAAAATTCAGTCGGGTGATCTAGTTTTGGCAGGCTTCCTACTAACCCTCTACCGATGAGAGCATTGCGCATGCTCTGCCATTCTACCTACCGAGCCAAGCCAACTCGTAGCGCCTCGCGGATGGGGAGGGGTGGTACTCGGGGCGCCCCTCTCAGGAGCATGGACTGAAGGATCGGTCAAACCTCTGGGCTATTGTAGGACCCATTTGATAACTAATCTGCACGCCCATCCGTCGGGAAACCCATTCTGGCTAGTGGGGAAAACGAGGAGGGAAAGCTACAGAGCTGTCTGGCTTGGGCGTAAGGAGGTGGGACGGCCTAGCCTCGCCAACGGGGACAAACCGCAGCGCGCTACCTGTGCGGGTGACCCCGGTCTAATCCCCGCGAGGCTCACCATATGTTGCTGCCTCGGGATGGCGAAGATGACATATTAGGAGTGTAACATGCCCCAGCATTCTATCACTCGACAATGAATGCATTCCCGGATGATGTTACCCCTCTCCGCGCTAGCCGCCCGTGCCCGGGCCTATTGCCCACACGCCATTGCGGGCATGGGTGCCGAGAGTGCTTCGCCAGCCCTGGGACTTGGCGACTCGGGTTGCGACATCCCGGCCTCCCCCCCCTCTCTAACCGCCAGCCCTCTCGGGCCACTCTGCCCGCGACAGCAGCTCCCCAGTGGAGGCCCTCTCAACTGGGTCTCTGAGCATAGCGGCCGGTGACGGCCCTGCTTGGAGCGAGGCAGTGGGGGGTTTCAGCACTCACCTCACAACACCCAACAGCTTGCCCTACGATGATAGCCACCGATGCCACCAGATTATCACCGAAAGGATGACGCCTAACGAGTGCAAACCGCACCTTCCAACCCGAGGAGCAGCGACGACGAAACGATGGAAAGAGACGGCGTGTCAGGCAGCAAAGAGGCCCAACAATGGCGGGGGAGGCCTAAATACCCCTCCCCATCCCCCGGCGCGCCAGACATGACGTGTCCAGCACACCCTGTAAGGGGACTCCTCCTGGAGTCCCGCAAAAGCGAGTGGGGAGGGGCCTAAATCCCACTAAGGGTGGCCGCCCTCCGAGGCGGCCCCCTGCGGGGGCCGCGGACAGCCGCATTCTAGCCTGTCGTAAAGGAAAGTACATCTACCGCCCTGAGTCAGTTGTGTGATGGTGTACGTCAAACATTTGATTGGGGGCTCAGCAGTGTTTAATTTGTAAAACAAACAAATGCGAAGTTCAACGATGTGCTTAGAAGCCTGCAACCAATATCGGGGATGCCGAAAACCGGGGGTGAAAAGCAGAGCTAGTCTTCATTCAGAGAGCATCCTGGGTGAAACTAAATTTGGTGCCCCCTCCAATTTGTCCTCTATGACTGTGTTGAAAAAGGAAATGGAGAGCCATGAGAAGAAAAGCAGGCAAAATGCAGATGTGGCAGCCAGCAGCCTTCAGAAGCAGTATTTAAATGCTCTTTTTGGAGCCACATCAAAATTAGACTACTGCAATCAGCTCATGCAGCCCTCCAAGGTTTAGCTCCCACATGCTAAAGGCTGGGTGTGCACCTCTTGATTCCACCTCGTGCCTCTTTAATCAGCCACCAGACTCTCTACAATCCTTTATCTCAGTCTTTCTGTACTTTTTCATCCCTGCTCTCTTCTTTATGCCACCGTTTTTCCGTCTTTCTCTTCCTTTTTATTGGGATTAATGCTGGTTCACTGAAGACCTGGGACACGGTTGTCCCGGATACCAGTCCATTACTGAGTGATTGCCAACAAAAACTGAAAGTCATAAAAAGGTGCATATAATTGAATATGTGTGTTAGTCTTACAGCTAACATCACTTATTGCTCTTTATTGTGCAATTAGTTACATGTGTGTTTTTTGTTCCAGGCAATATGCTACAGTAATTGTAAGGTATATGCTTGCATTTCTTTAATATGTGTTAGAAACTGGGGTTTCTAGTTGACATTGGCTTGCACCCTGTTCAAGTAGGGACCCTTATTCTAGTCAGGGTAAGGGAGCTACACACCCCACACCCCACACACTATTTTAACGTTTTTAAAAAGAATATATTTGCTTGCGTATGGATTTTTGTTATTTTGGTCTTGATTTACTTAGACGCATATTGGTTATTTCTCTCTACTGGTGAGATGTCCATCTGTAGTGTTTTCACTGTGTTACTGTGTGCGTTTGTACAAATGCTTTATGCATTGCCTCTGAGTTAAGCCTCACTGCTCATTCCAAGCTACCAAGGGGGTGAGCATGGGTAACATGCTCACCCCCTTGGTAGCTTGGAATGAGCAGTGAGGCTTAACTCAGAGGCAATGCATAAAGCATTTGTACAAACGCACACAGTAACACAGTGAAAACACTACAGATGGACATCTCACCAGTAGAGAGAAATAACCAATATGCGTCTAAGTAAATCAAGACCAAAATAACAAAAATCCATACGCAAGCAAATATATTCTTTTTAAAAACGTTAAAATAGTCAGTCAATAGAAAGTTATAGATGCGTCACTTTCACTACAAAGTACCTGGGATGCATCAAAATCAAGGATGAAAAACAGGCGTGAGGGGAGGTGATGCGCCAGAAAACCAAGCAGTGCGTCAGGTCTTTACTGCCAGGGGAGGTAATGCATCGATTCCTTTCTGCAGTGCAGGGAAGATGATATGTTGATTCCTTACTGTCAAGGGAGGTGATGCGTCAGTTCCTTACAGTCAAGAGAGGTGATGCGTCGATTTCTGGACTCGCAGCCTCTGTTCCTTACTGCTGGGCTATGTCAATGAAGAACAGGTGCACAGGTGCAATGCGTCGAAAAATCCCAATACGCTGTGTCGATGCGGCTGTGGCGAAGCAGCTGCTGCATCGATTTGCCAGCTGCGTGGAAGGTAATGTGTTGATTTCTTCAGCTGCACAGCAGGGTCTGCGTTGAAGTCGAAGCGGGTGCCCCATACGTCAGTGACAGGGCTCGGGCTGTGGCAATCTTTCAGCCACATGGCAAGCGCTGCATCAATTCTTCATCCCCACCATAAAAATGCATTGATTTTTCAGCCACACAGCGGGACTGTGTCGGAAAAACAGGGGCAAGTCCAAGGGCCCAGAGCTGGAATTGGCACCACTTGGCATGTCAGAATTCCCAGCAGAGAAGTTCAGAGGCTGCAGGTAAAGTCTTTGATGACCCTAAGACTTCCTAACAGGAGGCAAGCTCACACAGCCCTTGGAGAACCTTGGCAAGTAGGATACAAAAAGCAAAGCCCAGTCTCTTTACTGCCCAAGCAAGAAGCAGCAACCAATAGGCCAGCACAACAAAGCAACAAGCAGAGTGGCAGTTCCCATCTTACATTGTCTCCAACTGTTCTTGGTAGAATCTCCTCTTGGTTCAAAAGCGTTCTGAAGTTATGATGTCACAGCTCCAGTACTTATACCAGTTTCTGCCTTTGAAGTAGGCAAACTTCAAAGGAAAGTCTTTGTAGTGCCCAAGATCTTGCCTATTCGTGACCTGGCTCCAGACACACTACAGGGAGGGTGGAGACAGCTTTGTGTGAAGACAGGCACAACCATATTCAGGTGTCAATGACTCTCCTCCCACCACTCTAACTCAGGAAGACCCTTCAGCATGGTGACGGGCCATCAGAATATGCAGGGTACACCTCAGCTCCCTTTGTGTGACTGTCTAGAGTGAATCCATAAACAACCCAGCTGTCAGTCTAAACCAGACGTTGATTACACAGGCAGGCAGAGACACAGATTGGTAAAGCAAGAAAATGCATACTTCCTAAAAGTGTAATTTTTAAACATACAATTTCAAAACCACTCTCACTAAAATATGGATTTTTTAAATTCAAAGTTCAGGTAATCCAAACTCCAAATCTCTACTTTTTCCCGCTTGCAAGTTACACTTGTAAGATGTTACAAGGCAGCTTCAATGATAGCCTATGGGAGAGATAGTCCTTGCAATAGTGAAAAACGAAATTGGCCGTATTTCAGTATCAGGACATGTAAAACACACCAGTACATGTCCTACCTTTCACATACACTGCACCCTGCCCATGGGGCTACCTTGGGCCTACTTTAGGGGCTCCTTAAATGTAGGAAAAGGAATGTTTGGGCCAGGCAAGTGGGTGTTCTTGCAAGGCCGACATAGCAGTTTTAAACTGCAAACAAAGACACTGCAGTGGCAGGTCTGAGACCTGGTTACAGGGCTGCTCCTGTGGGTCGCACAATCAGTAGCATTTGAATTACAAGGCCTGGGCACACACAGTGCACTTTACTTGGGACCTATTAGTAAATCAATATGCCAATCACAATTTACACAGGGAGTATTTGACTTTAGCACTGATCAGCAGTGGTAAAGTGTCCAGAGCTCTAAAACCAGCAAAAACGAAAAACAGTAAGTCAGAAGCAAAAAAAGTCCAGGGAAAAACATGCCAAATATGCCAGGTCTAACAGTAGGCCACCTGGGCTTTGGTTTTTGAGATTTGACTGTTAAACATCAAAATGTAAGACCATCGGGTGGGCTGATGTTAAAATAGTTATCCTGCCCTGTTGATGCTTGCCGTGTTTGCTAGAAGCACAGATCTTGGAGGAAGTTATCATATTGTAGTAAAACATAAGAAGTAGATGTAGGCTGTAATGTCTGTAAAGTGTTGACAATATTTGCAATTGCATGTGTTCTGTTGAAATTATTTGCTAGTAATAAAAAACATTCTGATCATAAAAAAACAGTCCTTGTTTAACTTTTCTTGTCTAGCGTTACAACAGGCATGACATGTTTCAACGCGTACTGTAACATTTTAAATGATTGCTCCTCTTGTCCTCTTTTCTATACAGATAACCAAGTGTTGAAGTTTGGAACATTGGTAAGCACCTCCAACACATACGATGGATCTGGCATTGTTACTGTGGAAACAGACAGCCCTCTTCTTTGGACCATGGGCATTAAGGAAACAGAAGAATAATTTCAATGCAAGCCTAAAAATCTGATTTTGGACAGGGCGACACACCCAGCAGTCTAACTTTATTTTCTCTAGCGAGGTTATTTGAGCGCTTCAACTTATGATTACGTTTCACACTTACAACTGATTTCAAGCAGATCTTCCAGGAACTCACGTCATTTCCAAAATTGCAACAATGTTTCCACAATGCATGTTTACTTTGCAAGCTTGAACTCTTCCTATATAGTCAGTTTAGAGATCCCGGCCCACCTGGCGTGGATCTCTGTAATGAAAGTGTATCCGCCGGTACAGGGGAGGCTCTTTACTTACCACTGGATGCCAGCTAGGCGGCCATGTTGAAGTGGCCTGCTTAGAGTTCTTATTTGCTTTACAGCAACCACCCCTCCAGTGTTGTTTTTAGATCCACTTCTGTTAACAGATTATTGAACACTTGTATGCGTATTTTGTTTACTTGTCTTATTATTAAATTATGTGGCATAAGCCAATGCATATACATACAGCCTTAGACAAATGAAGCGAAGCAGCAAAAAACAAAAAGTGCCATATTGTATAAAAACGTGACTGCCACGTGAAAGACCCATATTTCGGCGTTTGTTTGAATGTTATTTTGGTGGCTACTTGCAATGTTATATGTTTTTAAAATATTAATATGCAACATGCACTGTTACTTCATAGGCATTAATCTTAGTAAAAACACATCTTCTCTTGATGCTGAAACCTGAATTCTGGAAATTAGTTGAACTGCTTTGAGAACATTGTGTAAATGAACAGGGTACCTAAGGTTGTGTACTTGAAATGTGTTCCTAAATTAATTGGTGCTTTCAATCTGTTTTTTTCATATCTACGAATACTTCTTTTAGTTTAATCCGTCTTGTCTTTTTTTTTACATACATTAAAATGTGATCATGAATATTCTTACATGCAGGTTGGTAGAACTACGATAATTATGGTAAATTGCCCAACCTATTTTAAACTTAAGAGAGATTCATAGTGCTGCTCCAAAGTAAGTTTTAAGAATTGAATGTGTAATAACCAGGGCTAAAATCCGGCTTGTGAATTCTGAAACATTTAAGAAATAATTATGATACAACACTGCTATAACTTAATAGCTTTACAATGGTTTTTACTGTGCAAATTAAGTAAATCTAAATCTGAATACCACAGTCGCTATTTGGAATGAGCCGAATTTTGTATTGTTGAATCCACATTTTGCAGTTTGTTTTGTTAGCCATTTTGAACTTCTATCAGCCAGTTTCATATGGGTTGTTCAACAGAATAATGCTAATGTATGCAAAATATAAAATACATTTAAAAACAATTCACAATTCCAGTTACAATATATTTGCAGCAGCGGTGTGTCCATTGGGGCGTAGGGGCGTAGCCCCACCAGCCACCGTGGCCTGCTGCAGCTTGAGTGACAGTCCACACTCATGCTGCAGCAGACCGTAGGGCACAGTTTCGTTGGGGAACTTATAGTGCGCATGCTTGGGAAAGTTGAAGACTTTCACAAGCATGCGCACTGTAAGTTCCCCAGCGGGACCCAGGGGTGCTTGTTTGGTGCCACAGCCCGGGTTTTCTAAGGGCGACAGGGCGAGCAGCAAATGTGCCTCGCTAGCCAATCCTGGCGCTGCATGCAGCGCCAGGTTTGGCTGGTGGCACACTGGCTCAGGCTCAGCACTGCATGGCCAATCACTGTGTGACTTCACTGTGAAGCCATGCAGTGATTGGTTATTCTGGACTTGCGCTGTGATGTTTGCCTGGCTGGTTGTTGCACAGCACTCACGGGATCTCGCCAGACCTGACTGCGGGGATAAGTGTGGTGAGTAGCAATTGTCCTACAGGTTCCAACATTAATGTGGCCTCTACAAACATAGATTGTGTGATTTGGCTTGAGCTATTGTTGAATATAACTAGAGATAAGTGCACTGCATCTTAATAAATATTTGTTTTATGGGCGCTAACAGTGTGGCTTCTCCTAAGTTGTGATGACGTCATTTGGCTCGGGCCTTTGGGGATTATGCACCCGTTTTCGGAATGGGTGGATGTTGCCGAATTTACCAGGACAGTACCTTGAAAAACATAATTGGAGTGTATGCCATGACGGGCGGCAGCTTCCTTTTTCATTGCCGGCCTGCCGCCTGTCAAGTATAGTCGAGTCCTGAGAGGTAGCTGTGCAGGTCAGTGTGCCAACTGATTTATTTTAGCTAGGCTGTTTGTATGCCTGTTTGGTCTGGAGCTCCGGTTTTTGCTGGTGATGTACACATAAAACAAAAACCGTGCCTGAAGTAATTCTTATAAATGCTGTCGCCTGTACCTTGCTAAACACAGTATAGTGCAGTGCCCGAGGCGAGGTGGAGTGACCCCTCACAGTGTACTGCGTGGAGGTGGTCGAGCAGGCCGCATGGTGTCGGATACTTTTATGGCGCACAACTGAAAGAGCTTTCACATGGCTCTCCCCTCCCAGCAGCTGTAAGGAAGGCAGTGCGGGTGGTGCCCAAGTGAGACAGTGGGGATCACAAACTCAGCTTATATATTAGCGAAAAAGGCAGGAGCAGAAGACTCAAAGGGGAGCAGTCATTAAAAGAAGGAACACCAGGAAAGGAGCATTCACCTCATGGGAGCACTGTTTTCTATCTGCATGACGTGTTTTCTACTGACTGTTTGCTGAGAGGTAAGTCAGTTCTCACTTGTAACCTATAGGCAAACTAGATTCCCGTTATAGTCCAATAAATTAAACACGAAACATGGCAGAGCATGTGGTGTTTCCGTCAGAGCTGCAGACTTTGGAACTCGGGAACCAGGTTCAAGTCTGGGCATTGGCTCAATATCCTGTGAATATGGGCAAATTACTTAATCTTACTGTTCCTAAAAAACAAATCTGACTATCTATAATATAACTGGTACTCATGTAAAGTGCTCCAAAGCACACTATAAAACTGCAACAAAAAGCAATGAACAGGATTCCAATTTGCACCTCTCAAACCAATTGATGACATCTTTGTTGTGCAGAGGTCATTCATTTACTTGCAGCATTTTGGCAATGGTGTTATTTAGAAAATATTTAGTAACCCCAGAAGGCATGCCTTCCTCTGATTCAGTTGTACAATATCTGTGACGTATTATACATGTGCAGAGTACAGTTAAACTCTAAGATATGAAGGAATTTTTTTCACAATTAGTTGGTACCATTACGATTTACACAAACATGTTTTAATTTGTATGACACCCATATTTGAAGGCACTCTCATATGTAATAATGAACATAAAGAAGGCTCTGTGAAATAAACACTTTGTCTAGGATAACACAATTTAGTGATGCAGAGAAGCTGGGATTTGTCACAGCTTTACCAGGTTCTCACTGAACAATTTGATCACTAGATGGGTATCTCATTCTGATATTGCATAATAATGCTTTGTCTTTAATTCTCGGAGGATGAGATTAGAGCATAGGTAATACTGCCTGCTGCTCAACCATGCTCAATGCTACTTTGGGTGTATGAAGCTTTCCCACACACCCCTGATTCCCTCACAATCCCTGAATCTGGGGCCTGGCTGCAGGGACACACAGCGTCCAGGCAGCACCCTCATGTATGTAGCTTTCTCACACCCCCGCTTCCATTAAAAAAAACCTGAACCTGGGGCTTGACTGCAGTGACGATCTGCTTCCAGGCAACACGTTTATTTAAGGGCAGTAGGTTAGTTTTGCAGCAGTTTTAAGATCTTCTTAGAGTTTCTATTTGCTCAAAGGGGTGTAATATCTGATATTTATATATGTTTCCCTCTTCTTCATTGCTTGATTTTGCAAGCAAGAAAGTGTCACTCATAGTTGTTGAATGTCACTCATTATAACATTGAAATTCTGAAAATGTCACACATAAGCAATCTTAAACCTTGGCAGCTATGAATTCTATTTTCTGCGTCTGCCCACTTCTCCAGCTCTCTTTTCCAGATCTCTGTTCTTGGTCCCCTTGTAGCCCTCCAATTATTCGTAATTTCTCTCTTCGCTATTAATACACGTGCTAAGTCTTGAAACCTCCCGGCAAAACTTTGTTTTGGCCGTGTGTTTATCAAACAGCGTAGTATGCAGTGTCCCAGCATATGTGGTAGCCTATGCCTCTCGCCATGTTCTATTAGACCTTGAGTTTCCCGTTTCGACAAAGGTGTGACATTCTGGTGCTAGATGTGGGACACCACCATGTCGTCACTTCAATCTAGAGAGAATATATTGGATGTTAGTCTCTTTCCTTTAATGAAATTGTGTAAGGGGGGGCTTTAAAGCCGTTGCAACACATCCGGAGTACTGATGCAAATGATAACATTGATAATGCTCGGAGGGAGAACAGATAACCTCAGTGCAGCACAGTCGGTGTATACAGGCTGGGAAAGTTAGAATTAATGAGTGCACATATATTTCAGAGCTGCAAAGTGCAACACTTGAATCCAGCGGGTCATAGACAGGAGAATGTATAGCCTAAACTGGGAGAATTTCTTGTTTCACACCCTGACACTTGGCACAGGGAGAGTCCATAAATCGTCTGATCATAAAGTACCAGAAGTGGTACTTCCTTTACCATGATGCCACTATGGAGAAGAAAATTCCACCAACAGATTCCCCTCTCCAATTAACATTTCGAACGTGTATCAGATGATTATCCATTACCACCCAGCGCAAAATCTAGCCCTTAGGCTGCTAGATAACAATGGAAATAAAGTAGTATGTGTGAGGTACGGTCCATGAAACTCTTGCCACCTGTCTCCCTCCTTTATTCTTTCCACCCTTTGCTTTGAAAATCTTTCTCTTCTCTCTGTTCAACCGCGCTATTCTTTTGCACATGGAGAACCTGCATGCCTTGGAGAATTGTGCGTTAATGGGGTATCTGGGAATCAGAGTATTCATAAAGAGCGGGGGGAGGGGCTTGTTTTGATGGCAAAAGTCCGGGATCGAAGGTGGCACGCTGGCATAACCATTGGAAGACTCCCTTCATGTATGCTGTTATGTCTTTGTAGGGTCTGGTTGAGGGTAGATAAGGGGGCATTCGGGGTCAGTGTGTGCTGCAGGTACACTTGAGTCCCCGGTGGCATACTGTGGCTGTCTACAGAACTGGGGGGAGGAGGGTGCGGAGACAGAGAGAGAGAGATGGTGAGCAGCCATTGAGAGAAAGGGGTCTGTGTGTACACCCTGGGAAATATAAAAACCCTCCCAGCAGGTAATAAAACAAGCCAAAAACTTTCTTACACTCTGACCTGTCAGATTAGCCCCTCGGGCACTGCCTGATTGCCCCTTAGGCCAGTCCAAGCCTGGGCAGCAGGGAAAGTGTGAACATGGACAGTGTGGGTGATGACACACTAGGGCATCGTATATCTGTATAGAGGAGAGTGTAGATGCGGGCAGACAGGCATGGCCTACACGTCCCTGCGGGAAGCATGTTCTAGTGTGGCCTCACACAAAGCATGTGTGCATTCAAGGGTAGTGACTGAGTGCATACAGCGAGTGTGTTTGTACAAGGAAAGTGAGTCTGTGCATATATTAAGCATGGGTGCCTATATGCAATAAAAGTCAGTGTGCACGTGCAGAGTTTGTCTACCTACATTAAAGAGTGTGCTGTGCTTGTGCTTACTGCCATAGTGTGTGGCTGTGTGCGGGCACATAAAGGGAGCTTGGCATGGGCATGATCGTTGTGGTATTGTTTTAACAATCAGCCCAGTCTTATCAGATTGGTGTCAGACCGCACATTTACACATTTAGTTAAGGTTGGTTTGAAACATAGTGCAGCTCTTTGTCGCCCTGACTTCTCTCTATTATCCAGCAATGTTGATAGATGCTGAGCTGTCTTCATTAACATCATTTCACTCTCACCCCTACCTTCTCTCTATCAGCACTCCCTTTAAAATTGAGTTGAATGTCATTATCACACTTCTGTAAAGCCATCTTTGTTCCTTTCTGCCACACTGTATATCAGCAGTCACTGAGTTGGCTTTTAATCATATCACATTACTTCATTGGGGTTTCTTCTTGTTCACTGTTGGGTTGGCTTTTGATAGTCTTATACCGCCCTCTTTCCCCCCTCTTTTCTCTGGTGTGGTCCATCGGCAGCTGTTGGGTCAGCCTTTGATCGTGTCTTGTGTGGTCCTCCGTGCTCCCATTCTTCTCTGGATTGGTTCATTGACCGCTGTTGGGTAGGGTGTGTTGATTGAAAGGCGGTGAAGAGCTCACTGGACTTTAAGGGCAGACACTGTACCCTCATTTTGCACTCGCAAGTGTTTTTCTGCACATAGCGGCCACCCACATACAGCCACCCACCCATACACAGAGCCACCTACACAGCCACCTACACACACACAGAGCCACCTACACACACACACACAGAGCCACCCACACAACCACAGAGCCACACACACAATTACAGAGCCACCCACACAACCACAGAGCCACACACACAGCCAGACAGAGCCACACACACAGCCAGACAGAGCCACACACACAGAGCCCCCCCACACACAGAGCCCCCCACACACACAGAGCCCCCCACACACACAGAGCCCCCCACACACACAGAGCCCCCCACACACACAGAGCCCCACACACACACAGAGCCCCACACACACACAGAGCCGTACACACACATAGAGCCCCCCACACACACACAGAGCCCCCCACACACACACACGCAGAGCCCCACACACACATGGAGAGCCACACACAGGGAACAGGGGGCAGGAAAGCAAGCACAACGAGGGAACAGGGGGCAGGAAAGCAAGCACAACGAGGGAACAGGAAGCAGGAAAGCAAGCACAGTGAGGGGGCCGTATTTTTGGGACAAGGCCACGACATATGAAGTAGATCACCTATGTTAACTTATCACAATCTCGCCAGCGCAGCGAGGCGCACTAGCACTAGGGTATTATTTGTAGAGTTTCGCCAGATGTATATACCAGTCCTACAGTAATTTAAAATGTGTTTCTTTGCCAGAAAAGTGTGGAGTGCCTCGTTTGCTCCCACCTTAGGTGTGAATATTGTTGATCTGAGATTTTCATGAAAGTCTTATAGTCTGAATTCAGCACCTGAGCGTAATAGGACAGAATGTATGAAGCTCTGTGGTGAGGAAATATAAATTTTATGGTCAAGTTATGTTCCCTATCGTAGACCCCAACGTCTCCATGTACGAGTTAAAGTGCATGTAACTTCCCTCCTGTGCCAGCTATGAAGACGCAAATACATTTGCGTCCACCGTTAACATGTCTTCTTTCAGATCCACCATGAATAGATTGATTATTCAGTTCCTAAGTATGCCGTGCCACCGTCTTTATGTGGTACACTCTCATGTTTTCCTAGCCTGCAGAGCTAGGCCCTGATTTCTGTCATCAAGCTCATTTCTGTTTTCTGCCTCTGACCACGGTTGCCTGCCTGCACCGTAACCTTTATCCTACTCCCTGTGCGGCGCGGGGCCTGGCTCAGTCCGGCCTGCCTGCCAAGATGGTATTTTGCCTTTATGTTATCAGTTCTGCTCCGTGAATCCACATTCCTAGCTAACGAGTAGGATAAACATATCCTGCCTGCAATAGATACAGTCCAGTCTTTCCGTTTCCATGCAAGTGTATTACTGTACCAATTTCCATAGAAAACTCCAGTTACTTAAAGAAATATATGCATCTCCTAGCCTTAGTGACAAGTAACCTCTGTCCCGATAGCCTTTAGTTTCCAGCAACATGTACTCCAAACACAAGATACCAGATATGATTTAGGAACAAGTTGATCTGACCCACCAGACTTCTGTCTCTCCCCTCTAAGGCTAAATGTCAAGTCCCCTGCACCCTCCAGTTTACGTCAGTCACACGTCATGCTGCTGCGCACGCATCCTTGCTACAGATTCCTGCTGACACTGCAAGATTTCATTATGTATCCACCCACTTGTGACACTTTTATGTGACGTTTCTAGTACCCACCCCCGTGTACGCCCTAGTGCACGCCTTCTGATTACGTATTGCTACGCACATGTTTCCTATCTCGCTTCTCTCAGCTGTTACGCCTTCTGCATGAATGAACTATAAATATTGTACCTTGTTAATAAAGCATTGGTCTGTCCCTTCCTGAACCCCAGTGGTGAAAGGAACATGATATCCTGGTCCGGACCATACAATTCCATTTTATGGAATAAAACCCCTTAAAACTCAGATGCCACGGACTCTGTGTCTCTTATTTTGATTGAGCTATTTTATTGAATTTTACCGCATAGAAATTAAGTACTAGGTAATTTTATTTACCACATAAATTGGCACCCCAGATGGGACCCTCCCCCACCTTACTCGCCGGCGGTGCGTTGCAGGCCTAGTTCCCTGCCACAGCCGGACGGACACTCATGCGCATCCGCAGGATTTCCTGTATCTCCCTCAGGCCAACGGAGGTGACTGAGACTGCGATCGACACCCAGACGAGGCGGTGAGGAGTGCGGAGGATCCCAACCCGAGTCCAGCCGAGAGTGCAAGGTCCGAGGTGTCTTGAGGCCCACCAGTTCCGAAGTTCCGAAGTATCTACGTCACGAGTCGAGTCCAGTCCAGGGTTCAGTCCAGTCCAGTCCAGTTTCTGAGGCCTTCCGTTTTCTGTGCTTCCCGGTGAGTACCGTTGCTGGGGGAGTATCTAGACGGGTGTGTTACTATGCATCCGGTAAAGATGGGTTTGGGTACACAGATCCAGTCTGCACTGTTTAGCAGTGTATCTGTACTGTTTAGCAGTGCATCAAGAATTCCAGTCTGCACTGTTTTAGCAGTGTATCTGCACTGTTTAGCGGTGTATCTGTACTGTTTAGCAGTATATCAAGAAGTATTTTAGTGAGTATTTTCGTTATAGAAATCAAGTATAGTCAATATATGTATAGGATTTTTGTGATTAATGTCGTGGTATGAGTGACTGTTTGATATATGTTACTGTGTTCTTTTATGTAATAATTGTGTTCAAAATTCAAGTAAAAGTCTAGTCAAAAATATTACGATGCCACTGTTCAGTAAATTAAGACAGATAGGAACTAGAAAAGGGATTCTAGAAGAAGCAGTGCCTGTTCCACCTAGGGACACTCCAGGGCACTTTATGTACCACAAACATGGCTTAGATGCCATACTGTACTTAGACTTGTGGGTGGACTACACCAAGGAGTTAGAAGAGAAATATAGATGGCCTGTTTCAGGAACATGGGATGCCGAGTGCATCATGAGAGTAGAGGAAGCATTGAAAAAGAAAGCCCGACAGTCACAGAAATACGCCATAGAATTATGGCATTAAGAATCACATAGACGTACAGAAAAAGAAATTCATCAAACAGAGAGAACTAGACAAGGTCAAGGCAGAACAGGCTGATAGAGAAAAATGCCGTTGTTACTGGTCCTCTCAGTAGAACTAGCTAAAGTGACCCCCTCAGAAACACCCCGTAGGTCACGAGCGCCACCACCTGTACCCTTTAGAGTATGTAGAAAGAAGCAATTCCCCACTGTATATACGATCCAGAACCAGGAAAGGGCTCAATGCTCGTGATTTCACTAAGACTAGGAAGATTTGTGTAGTTTCTTGTAAATAGCTCCTTGTAAATATGGCTTGTGAGGAGCATATTCTCATTTAGACTTGTTGTGTTCCTTGTGCAATTTCGCCTTGGAAATATGCCTTGTGAAGAGCATGTCATTTTTGGACTTGTTGACTTTCTTGTAAATATGGCTTGTGAATAGCGCCATGTGGATATGGCTTGTACAGAGCATGTTATCATTGCGTTAGTCAGGAGAGAGCTGGATCTCTTTCAAGTGCTTGGAGAAAATGTTTTGAATAAGGGTTAATTTCTTGGATTGAGAAGGCAGTATTTGTTTTGACAAGGTGTTGAGGAATTTTAGCGTTTTTTGGTTTTTGGGGGGGGGGGCGTGTTTTTGAGCGGAAATTCGTACCCGTTCCAGTTGAGGGATTTGGTTGCTTTTTGGTGAGGATTTAGGGAATAGCTTGGACTACCGTGATGCAAAATTTGAAAAGGATCCGAGCTGTGGAAGTGGTGGAAAAAGCATGTTTTGTGCGGGGGTGCGATTTGCCATGTTATCCAATGGGCGTATTCAGTTTGCAGATTGAATGGTAAAATGTTGCATGGAGGGTAAAGGAGTGTTTTTGTGAAGGGTTTTGTCTTGGAATACTTGATTTAATGTGTTTAGCTCAGAAGACGGTAAAGTTGTAAATAGACCAGTCGAATTGAGATAAGGGTTTTGCACAGAGGGTGCTTAGATGTTTTTTAGGGTTGACAAGAAAATATAAATCAGACCCTTCATAGAATGCGTTTTTATTAGTGTAAATGAACAGTGTGTTTTTTAAATAGGAATGTTTCTACAGAATATTTTTTCCCAATGTGTCCCCTACATTAGTTTAATTTGCATTTAGTTTTAAGACTGACCTATGTACTTTGACAGGCTGCTTCAATTGATGTGTGCAGAGAACAGTCCCCACTAAAATTAGAAAACATGGCCTTTTGAAAAAGTATGAATCCTGGCCCTCTTAATAGGTAGAATAGATAAGTTTGCACATTTACTTATGAAAATATTGGTTACGCAATGCAGAATTAAGGAGTTCGACATGTTATTTTCAAAAAAAAAAAAAAAAAGAGAGTAAAATATGGTGTGTTTCCATGCCATGAATGTTTTGTTTCCCTTGCAGCTAGTAGCAGTACAGAATTATTTTTAAAATGCTAGCATGTCACTCAGTTACAGAAAAATATATGTCTTTATTAATTAACGTTTTAAAGGTTTGCTTCAGTTAAAGTTAGAAAAGCTCTGGCCTGGGAAGAGATATGTTATGACGTACAAGGAATGTGTTTTTTAACCTTGAGACAGTCCGTCCGAGACCGAGATGGCCTGGTTCCCAGTAAATTATGTTTATATAAAGGGAGGGCTACTGCCTCTTGGAGCCATCCTCCGATTCTTTTCCGCGGACAATTATTGGCTGTTCTCCAGCTGAGCCAGGCAGCATTTTTTCTCTATGTTTATGTAAGGGAGGGGTCAAGTTGCTCTTCCTCACAGTCAGTACTAAAAGCTTCATTGACTTCAGATAAGGCATGCTTGCAAATGAATAGTTTTTCCCTCAGTAGTGTAAACAGGATAATTGGCAGGAGTATTGCTCCTGCCATGAGATCAACATTTGGCAGTCATTCAATTTTAGATCGCAATGAAGCTCGGCTTCTACTTGATAATGCTTGGATCAGATTCAAGCTCTGAGCGCGAACATCTTTCTAGAGGTGGGGGCTGTTTCTCGGAGTAGTGAGGCAGTATATGCAGTCAGACTACCAATATTTTTAATGAAACAGCCTAGAGAGGTTAGAGTAAGTGTCAAAGCCAGTTTCCCTTGGAGTTGGTCCACTGTCACGTGCCACAGACTTGGTACTTACCAAATCATGTCCAGAAAACTTGCTAGTGTTAAAGCACCTATAGGGAACTGGGTCCAACTGACGTAGGTCACATGAACATAACACCACGCCGTGTCACTTTCAAAGCAGGAGTAGTACTCCCACGTATATGACAATACAAGGTACCACCTGAGGCCATAGTGGCCTTATTAAAGATTGTTGACGAACTCATTGCACATGGGGGGGTGGTGAAGACTGACTCAAATATATGTAACCCACCTGTCCTTTCCATCCTTAGACGATCAGACCCTAATGCACCACCAGTTTACAGACTAGTGGTTGAACAGATGTGTGGTACCACAATACCCAGTGGTCCCAGCCATTTCTTCATTACTGACTGCTATTGATTCTGAAGCATCATTCTTTACAGTAACTGACCTGAAAAATGTTTTTTTCAGTGTTCCAATTCATCCAGGTAGCCAGTATCTCTTCTGATTCAGTTTAAGTGGACGTAGCTTTGAATTTTTTAAAGGTTTTACAGACTGTCCCTTTCAAAGTGCACAGCAAGTGGTGTGTACCTTGTACACTTGCTGTCCAAATGGGGGAGACAGCTAACACCCGACCGTATCCAGTTAATTGTAAATATGTCACAGCCCAGAACACAATGTCTTAGTGAGTCACTTCTTATTGCAGACAATGGATCCCTCAGTATGCATTTCTAGCCAAGCCACTTTTACAGTTGACAACACAGGAGGCAGCGTCATCGACTGTCCTCCCTTGGACTCAGGAACATACACAGGCTTTTGACGAATTAAGGAAAGCTTTATGTCAAGCACCAGTGTTAGGACACCAATTGACAGTACAAGTTCCACATTCCGTGGAAGTTCTTAAACCGTACACAGACTCAGCACTTGACTATAGCACGACTGACAGGTTATGAATTGACATTATTTCAGCCACACATAGAAATCAGACGCTGTAACACATTAAATCCAGCTACACTTTTGCCATTAAATATGACAGACCCTTTGGCACATGATTGTGTCGAAGTCATTACCATCACGACGAAACCCAGACAAGACTTGACAGACACCGCATTACCAGATCCAGACCTGACACTTTATGTGGATGGTTCATGTATGAGAACAAGTACAGGAGAGTTAGTGGCTGCATATGCAGTAACAACAGAAACTGATGTCATAGAAACACATCATATTGACACCCTGTCAGCCCAAGCAGCAGAGCTCATTGCTCTGACCCAAGCCTGTATTTTAGCTCTGTTAGAAGCAATACATTTGCCTACAGCAATAGCCATTATGAAGTGTAAAGCACATATTAAAGTCACTGACAACATTTCCCAGGGCAACGACCTGGCAGACCGAGCAGCCAAGCTTACAGCACAGACTCACACACCTGACTTGACAAAGACAATAGTCCCGACGCCAACTCATTGCATGACAGTTAAGGATCCCGCCCTAGATGTAATTGACATACAGACACATGCTACCCCAGACGAAATCAAGAAATGGACTGAACTAGGAGGGATCCAGACAGAATAGGGATGGATGACGAAGGGAAAAGCCACATGGTTTCTCCCCGACTCTATGGTTCAAGTTATTATTTCCACAGCACATAGTCCTGCACATTTAGGAGAAAAAGGCATGTTAGACAGTATTCAAAACCTTTGGTTCAATAAACATTTACGAGCAGCAGCAAAACAGAAAGTGCGTACTTGCCTGATCTGTTGTCAGTTCAACACAGGTAAAGGCATTCCCGTAGAGCAAGGTGGATTTCATCCTCCTGACCATCCTTTTGAAGTCCTCCAGATGGATTATATCCAAATGGACAGATGTAAAGGTTATAAGTATGTTTTAGTAGTGTGTGCACTAACCAGATGGACAGAAGCGTACCCAGTCCTAGATTATACTACAGCAAGCCTTGTAGAAAGCCATAATCAGACACTTAAAACGAAATTAGGGGTACGCCTATGCCTAAAATAGAATATCTGATGTTGACAATAACATGCTGACAGATTACCTAGCTTCCTTGATATCTGCACTACTCTCTCTTCATTCACAGGTTGCCACCGCCTTCCCTGACAACACCCAAGTCCAGGAGCCTGCCATAGTCCCTGGAGATGTTATCTATGAGCGGAACTTTGGACCGATCAAGGCCCCTTAAGCCGCATTGGAGGACGCCGAAGCTTGTGCTACACACCACGAGGACTGCTATCCGGCTCGAAGGACGAAAAGGAAATTCTATGGACAATTTGGAACTTTCTCTTTGCCCAAATCTTTGATAAACACCCAAAAGACTGCCTTGAAACCAGTGACTCAAAACCCCCTTTTCGAGAAAAACTCTGCATCAGGAGTATTAATCCAAGTTACGGTCTAGCAAGTCAGACAGTTTAATTGTTTAAGTCCTCCCCTAGGTGAATCGGTTAAACCTGATTCTGACATGTTCCCGCTAGACCCCGATAGAGAGAGAGATAGACAGAAACAAGTATACTGTTACACTTGTACTATCCTATATTCAAGCGTACACATTCTTCTTCAAATGTCACTGTCGAGCACACTTTCAGTGAATTGCCCCCGCATGAATTGTCATACAGACTTGCGCTGCGCAACAATACATTCATTAGTATGTTACACCATTCCCATCAGACCAGCAATGCTACCAATTGTTGGATATGTGGCCGACTCCCTCCCTATCAGAAGTATAAGGGAGTTCTGCCCCTCTTTCTGTACCCGTTCACACACAATGGCACCTGTGGTGCATGGTTTAGTCTAATTAATTCCGTAGATTCTGATTCCATAGTTTACCAAGGCAATTGGGTATGGGGAAATCTGAACACTGTTCTGCACAAAGTATGTTTCCCTGACAAGGAGGGTCTTCCCAAAAGGACAGGGACCGATCTAGAAAACGAAGTATAAGGATTAGGTAACTTTACACTTAACCTCATGATTCTGAATGTTCAGTCCGAAGCCGAATCAGTCCTGCCCTTTATGTCAGTATTACCAGTTAAGGGTGAATTATGTGTCAGAAAGAATGGTTCAGTACACCTAGGACATAGTGAATGTACTACTGTGATCGAATTCAGTGATAATGGCAAGTCTACTTTCAAAGATTCCAAGCATTCCTACTTTGTTTGCGGTCATGTCGCATATGTACGTTTACCTCTAGATTGGGATGGAACTTGTTACATTGCATTCCTTCTGCCACCAGTATTTCTAGCTCCACCTGATTACCATAGAAATTCCCGACTCATACAGACTCGACCCAAGAGAGAACTCCCGATTGTTGACCAGACTGAAACAGCATGGGAGCAATACACAGACTTTAATAGAGGATTCTTCTTCTTCATAGGTCGTATCCAGAATAGTAAACTCATTCGTAGATTGACCAGAACTCTCGAAGCAGTAGTGAACGAAACTACTTCTGCCCTAGGTAACTTAACACAGGAACAGCCTGCGTTTCCTGTTCAGAGTCACGTTCTGCATCCCGCTTGAGAAAGGATGAGCAAATGATGGTATATGAACAGATAGATGGATTAATGAACCTTGATATATCATGAAGGGTCCCGTAGGGAACAAGGAGGGAATGAGGAAATATAAATTTTATGGTCAAGTTATGTTCCCTATCGTAGACCCCAACGTCTCCATGTACGAGTTAAAGTGCATGTAACTTCCCTCCTGTGCCAGCTATGAAGACGCAAATACATTTGCGTCCACCGTTAACATGTCTTCTTTCAGATCCACCATGAATAGATTGATTATTCAGTTCCTAAGTATGCCGTGCCACCGTCTTTATGTGGTACACTCTCATGTTTTCCTAGCCTGCAGAGCTAGGCCCTGATTTCTGTCATCAAGCTCATTTCTGTTTTCTGCCTCTGACCACGGTTGCCTGCCTGCACCGTAACCTTTATCCTACTCCCTGTGCGGCGCGGGGCCTGGCTCAGTCCGGCCTGCCTGCCAAGATGGTATTTTGCCTTTATGTTATCAGTTCTGCTCCGTGAATCCACATTCCTAGCTAACGAGTAGGATAAACATATCCTGCCTGCAATAGATACAGTCCAGTCTTTCCGTTTCCATGCAAGTGTATTACTGTACCAATTTCCATAGAAAACTCCAGTTACTTAAAGAAATATATGCATCTCCTAGCCTTAGTGACAAGTAACCTCTGTCCCGATAGCCTTTAGTTTCCAGCAACATGTACTCCAAACACAAGATACCAGATATGATTTAGGAACAAGTTGATCTGACCCACCAGACTTCTGTCTCTCCCCTCTAAGGCTAAATGTCAAGTCCCCTGCACCCTCCAGTTTACGTCAGTCACACGTCATGCTGCTGCGCACGCATCCTTGCTACAGATTCCTGCTGACACTGCAAGATTTCATTATGTATCCACCCACTTGTGACACTTTTATGTGACGTTTCTAGTACCCACCCCCGTGTACGCCCTAGTGCACGCCTTCTGATTACGTATTGCTACGCACATGTTTCCTATCTCGCTTCTCTCAGCTGTTACGCCTTCTGCATGAATGAACTATAAATATTGTACCTTGTTAATAAAGCATTGCTCTGTCCCTTCCTGAACCCCAGTGGTGAAAGGAACATGATATCCTGGTCCGGACCATACAATTCCATTTTATGGAATAAAACCCCTTAAAACTCAGATGCCACGGACTCTGTGTCTCTTATTTTGATTGAGCTATTTTATTGAATTTTACCGCATAGAAATTAAGTACTAGGTAATTTTATTTACCACAGTGGTTATACTGAATAAGCAGCTACCTATGTTAAGCCATCTATTAATGTAATAACTGCACTTCCACAATTGCTTTATTAACCTTCCTGCTTTCTCAGATTTGCTTGAAAATGCAAGATTTTTTTCTTTTTTTCAAAATTTTCTTGGGGGGGGGGTAATCCCCCCAAACCCCCCTTTTGGGGTTCAGGCTCGCTCGCTGCGCTCGCTCGCTACTGTGCTGTATGCAAATCACTTTGCGCCCCCCCCACTTTCAAATCTCACCCACCGCCCCTGTATATTTGCCTCCAAAACGCCCTAATAAAAAAATACCAACTATCCTACCTACAGTACAAAAAGATGGATTTTCAAGTTGTTCTGAAATTTCGAAGTAATTCTTTACATTGGAAGGCAGTGCACAATTTTTACAGCTGCACCTGGAGAAGACAGAGAGTCTTACAGCTCCTCCACGTGCACTACTCTGAGAAATCATATGTCCACAGGAAATCACAATTTTTCAGCAACAAGACAAAGCCTATTAATGGTATAATGTGGCGCTTCAAAATAGTGGTAAGGGCTTCATTTGAAGCAAATGGAGAGATCACATAATCTTTGAGATGTGATCCATATTTCTGACTGCTAGAAATCGGGTTTCTGGTTGTTAGAGGAATGCATCCCAGTCCAAGCAGGAACCACAATCCTTGTCCGGATAAGTGAGGTACATCACCCTCTGGTAACTTGCACAGAGCAGTCCGGCTCATCTAAAGAGGCAATGCGGAAAGTATATATATATTCTCTCTCTCTCTATCCTCCCTCGCCTCCCCCAAAATGGCAAAAATCCAATAAGTACAAGATATGAATTTTTAAAAAATAAGTGAAAAATAGCACTTAGAAGTAAATAGCGCATATGGAGTTACTGTAGGTTGTGCTGGACTGGAACAAAGTCAAGAGTTGGGGCTGCCCACTACAGAGCAGTTTGGTTATTGAACCCACACCAGGCCCGCTGAGCAAAGTGTCGTAAATTAGCAGATATTAGATTAGCATCTGCTGAAGCTACGCGCGATTTCAATGTTATGTTGACCAGGTTTCAGAGGCCATTTTACATTCCCTGCTTCCATTTTGAGTATCTGCACTACCTTGTAGTCACCATGTGTTTTGTCCTACCTCTTCGCCAGTTGACCACATGGTCTGCCCAGCAACAGGCTATATTTAGCCTGATGGTCAAGATCCGTGCATGCGCCATTAAACCACATCTGTTGTTAATCGATCATCATTGAAAGATGTTTTCCAAACTGGTCAAGTTGTTAAAACTCCTCCCACATGTTGGGTGTGTTCCAGAAATGTCCTTATATGTACATAAACTCGTCTTACGTGTGTGCTGCCTATTTTTCTAACTCGTGTGAGAGTATAAAAGAACCACGTACCTTCCGTTTGGGGTGATACTTCTTGCATTACCGAAGGGTGCTGTTCGTATGTACCACAACCCTATGGGGTCTTAATAAACACTTCTTTTGTATTCCAGTTTCCGTGCCAACTTCTGTTCTATGTCAAAGAGTTACTTGCGGCAGATGCAAACTCACTGAAATCCGATACAACAAATTGGCACCCGAACAGGAACTCATCGGCGACTCGGATGCCCGAAGGATTGGCCGAGACGAAGGATTGGAAACTCGCCCCGGACGCGATTGCTGCCAGAAGAGACCCGAGTCTTGGCATCTGCGGCATTTTCACCCTCTTTGTGATCTGGCCTTCCAGGCGGCGCCGGTCCTCGACTGAGATCTTGATTGTTGGGTTGCCGTGCAGTGACCGTTTGGTCGATTCGGGAACTTGGCAGTTGGAATCTGGGCGGTTGAAATAATCGGTAAGCTTTTGATTGGTAAGGTAGTCTACTGACACTTACTGTGGCTTTTTGAATTTGTATGTGTTAGCTAACATTTGGTTCTATGTTTTGCATTATAGGTGGAGTGCACCTCACATAGGCAGGTAATGTGGAGATATTTCTCTGATCTTACGTTTACTTGAACGGCACAACGTACGTGAAATACTTTAAGTGCTACTTTGTATATTATTGCATATTTTGCAATATTTTTGACATGCCTGTCTTTAGCACACTTCGAAAGATGTGTTGTGTTTGTAGTGATACTAGTTTATGATTAAATGAATCACAGCCGGCTCCCCCAGAGGGGGACACCTAATAGGGAAATGTATGTCAAATTTGGACTTCCCCCCAATAAGGTATAGTACGTTATGGCATCGATATACCAAAAAGGATCCTGAGTTACGTTGGCCAATGCACGGGTCATTTGATTTATGAAAGGTTCAGTATGTGGAGCAGTGTTTGTTTAAGCGTCGGGCTAGACAAGATATGTTTGATTGTGTACGTATGTGGGAGAAATCGGTGCGTGAGCGAGTGAAGCGTGAACAGGCCTTAGCCGATAAAGAGCAACGGAAGGCTGCCCATGTCAAAGCTTTACAGCTACAGGAAAAAGAAATAAGTGAGCAACAAGAGTGGGAGAAGAGGGAGCATAATTTGCAGATTAATGGTCAATTCCCCGTTTGACGCCCTCTTTACCCTGTCCTTAATAATCTACCTGATGATTTTTCATTATTAGATCGTTCTCGACCACCGAATGCGATGCCTTCGGCCCCGGACGCGGATGCCGGAGACTCAATTGACGATCGGGACAAGGCGCGGGACACTCGTTCCATGCTTTCTGCCTCCCGTGCTTCTGAGTTACGATCCATCGCTCGTAAAATTAGCCTTAATACTGCTTCTGCCCCTGATGTTTTACTGGGTATGAAAGGGTGGTTAGAAAAGGAGCAGTAGCATTTTTTTGGAACATTTGGCTGAAGAGGTTATTGAATGATTTAGGAAATATTCGCCTGTGTTGGAATCTAAAGATGTAACAGATGATTATCAGAAATTGCTTAATGCTGGTTTTGTTCTCTCAGAGACACACGATTTTGTCCGTCGTCTGATTAAGGTTCGGGACTTCGCAACGCAACTACGGGAGGACAAGAAGGCGGCGGATCCAGCTGCGCTTTAGTCGACAACAGATGAAGTGGAAGCTTCTATCTTCGAATCAGATAAGAGTCACGTAAAACACGCAAAATCCCATGCGGGAAGCCGCACCTTTGTATATTCCTCCTAAAGGCAAAGGGACGGATGATAATAAACTGTCTGCTGATGCAAAGGGTTATTTTATATATAATTGGGTTTATACTCCTTGAAATAGAGCAGGTGTTATGGCCCTTAAGAATGCTTTGCCCGATCCGCTAAAAAACCCAGCAGCCTTTTATGAAGAAGTAGAGGGGTCTATTAGTTCTTGTGTCATGACATTAACTGACATCGATTTATTTTTCGGGCTAATATTACCCCCTGATATGTGGTGGGCCATTCGTAAAACTGATGATCGAGTGAATTTGGGGGGAGATTGAAATGATGTGGAACAGGCGGATAGAGATAGGGAACCTGCAGATAAACCGTGTAAAGTCATTCTAGATCTTCCAGTAGGTATTTTGACTAAATTGAAATTACTCATCCTGCCTAAAAAGATTGATTGGACTTTGTTACCTTCGTGTATACAGAAGAAAGATTAATCAGTGTCGGATTTCTTTACGCGCTTTGAGGAAGCTTTTCATGATTTTAGTGGACAGTCATTAACAGATGATACAGGTAGACATCTATTTGTTGATAAATATGTAGCAAACCTTTTACCGGAGATTGCTAAGCGCTTGAAAGCGAGTGAAATTTCATGGACCACCGCGTCTCCCGCTTCCCTTTTAACAATGGCTCAATATTATGAGCGACAGGAGCTAGAGGCCAAAGAAAATGAAGATAAAAAGACCAAAGATCTAAAAACAAAGGTTATGATGGCTCAGATCTATGCCCCATCTGCTAGAGGAAATGATAGGGGCAGACGTGGGTCTTATGCCCCGCCTTATTCTCGTCCTGGTGTGTCTGCAGATCAATGTGCGTACTGCAAACAGTTTGGGCATTGGATCTCAGATTGCCCCGTGCTACGTGCCCAGCAAAACCAACGTGGCCGAGGCCAATCTAGAAACAGAACGGGGTATTCAGGCCCGAGGGGAAGTACGAATGATCGTGCTAAGTTTGAATCCAGTGGGCATAGGCAAGATGGGTACAATACCTTCGATAGGCGGAACCAGTATCAAATATCTGATTGTATGCCTCCTGAATTTCAAGATGCTGCCTATGCATAGGATTGCCTAGGATGGGGTATGGAATCGGTTGAAGTTCCAGTAGATCAGAAAGGTCCATATATTACAGCACATGTTTTGGGTTCTACTGATCGGTTTCTGGTTGATACAGGAGCTACTCGTAGCGCCTTGTCTAAACAATTGGTTCCAAGGGCTCCCCTGTCTGGCACAACGATTACATCGATAGGGTTCGATGGAACACCTTCCCTTAGCCTATTGTCACAACCATTTCTATTCCACATGTAAAAGCACAACATTTTGTGAATAGGGATAAGAAGGGCACATACAAGGTTTCAAAAGAAAATGGCTTTATTGCCAATAAGCTGCAGCTGAGACAATTTGCAGGACTGCAAAGTGATCTGCTTTTTCAGTGAGGAAATCAGTCTTTATATATGTTTTCACAGACCCCTGACACATTATTCATTAACTACTACATTGTGGTGTGACCATCTCAGCCACGTGTACATTACAACATCATGGTGCATTTCAGAAATATGTCTACGTTCACACTTTACATTATTCCTGACGGATCTGACCATGCAGATGCTGGTTAATCTTTACACCACTACCTCCTGAACCACAGCCTTTGGTCGGTTATCTTTGAAATGTCAATGTGCACTGTTTGCTCTTATCAGCAGAGGCCCGTGTTTTCTGCTTTCCCCATACAAATTACGCACTTGCTATCTGTGCTGAGCAAACACTTTACCCTTTCACTTAACCGGGCAACGGCAGAGCAAACTTGGCACGTCCTAGGTCAGCGAACCCTTTCTAGGAATTGGCTCGCTGAACTGGCTCTATACACAGGTGAAAGCTAGTGAATCATTAAACAAGTTGGAGTTACAGCAGAATGGGCACGTACACGTTCACTTGCCATTCTTTCTGGTTTCAGCTGAATTTCAGACAACTTAATTTTAACCATTTGTGCAGCATGGAGCTACCTTCCATTATGAGTGGCTCATATCATTTACAGGCAGATGTAAGGCATACATTAATATAAACTATGGTTCATTTAAATGTATTCATTGAAGAGGGCCAACTAATTTTTCATCTTTTACAAAACGACCCTTTGAACCTTATTTTAAAATAATTTCATCACGAAGCATATCAATTTAATAATTATATTGTCCATTCTTATCATTGTCAGAAATGTCTATGTTCATCAACTCAGTAGTGACTGTTTGCATCAGCATTCTTTCTTTTTTCTCTAATTTCCTCACTTGGCACTTTGTCAGCTGTCCCAATAGTTGACAGCACATTGGCAGGCAATTAATTAATAGACAACAGCCTATTATTAGTAGCAAAATTGTTATGAACACCATTCCTATATTCCAACCCCATGCGCTCAACCAACTCCAAAGTGAACCTCCTATATCCCATGTACCAGAATCCTGATGTGCTTCTACACCTATATAATGCAATCTTTGTATTGCTTCCCTGACAGAAACAGAGGAGTCAGGGACATAGGTGCAACAGGACGCCCCTATAATTGCACAGACTCCTCCCCTTTCTGCTAGCATCATGTCAAGAATCATTCTTTTTTGTAACGAAACTAATCTCACAGCTTGAAGCTCTACTGTAATATTTTCAAGTATACTTGTTGTTTCATTTATTGTTGCTTCTAGTAGCCTGGACAATCTACGTATATCCCCTGAGTTGATAGATGGACCAATCCATGGTATCACTCCTTTAAATATGTCACTGCTATCTGTGATGCTGTATCTCTTTGATCCACACTTCTCCTGCCTCGCCGTGGTGCATGTCTTTGCATGTCCCTTCGTACTTCCTTTGTGTCTTTTATTGCTATAGCAGGTAATACAAAACCTAGGTGACAACAACCACTCCAACTTGTTGGAAGCCATGTATAAGCCTTCTCTCCACAAATGAAATAAATTGAGTCACCTACGTAAAGTGGAATGCTAATATTTCCATCCGTCATTTCAAATGTAATGTTACAATTTGTACTATTGCCCACCTGATAGGTCCCATTACTCTTAATACAAATACTCCCTATTGCGTTGTGTTTTCTTAATTTTAACTTCAAAAATGGTATATTCTTATTTGCCTCTTTTGATGGGCCTGCTATCCCAGTGCTTGTATTCTGAGTTGGAAAGAGCGGAGTAAAGATGTCAGACAGGGGGAATGTTGCATTCTGTTCTATTACCTCCGTGCAGTTCCCCAGCGTCAGAATATCTGCCATATATTTGTTATAAAATGTTCCTGCAGGTGGGGCCATAATTGTCCCTGCACCTGCAGTACTTTTCTTTAAATTCTGCAAAGCAGCTATTAGTTCTATTCTTACTATTGTTATGTAAATGGCATAACAGGATGCTGCAAAAGGCAGTGGGACTTGAACCAGGGGCAAACTTTGGTCCACCGAAGCTGGGAATTGCAAACATATCCAGCAATTTCCCCTTGGTAATATCTTATTTGTATGATGCAACAAAGTTACAAAGGAATTGTGGTGCATATCTTCTCTGTGGGCTATTTCTTCAGGTGACAAAGTGCATGCAGGTATTGTAGCAGGTGTTGTTGGTGTTGGGATCAACTGTTCCATGGGATAGAACACATCCAATAGATATACAGTAATTAATGCTAGCAATAACAGACAGAATATCACCCCAGGTATGCACATTTTAGACCTATACCATTTTTTCTTCATTTTTAGAGCTGTATTTTCCCTATCCATACCTATCTAATCTTATACTTTCTTTAATTGGATGTAGTGCTATTGATGACACTATGTTGTGAATTATCACTATGAATCTTTACTATAATATAAGCTAAACACACAAAAAGCATGAACACATATAAGGTGAGGCTGTAGTATAGAATGTATTGCGAACAGCTATTCGTTAATATTTCAGATGGTCTCTGAGAATTTCTTGGTACTTCTCGCCTCCCAAAGATATGCATGTAATTCTTGTAATGCACGACCCTTTGGTCACGTATTTCAACCTTTAGTGCAACCTTACTTAATTTTTACAATATTGTCCACTGTACCTCACCCTAAAGGTAGCTTTTTAAAGCAGGTTGTCCTGCCAACCTATGAAAAGTTATTTGCTGGTTGCTGCAGCAGCACGGGTGCTCGCAGTGACAGGAGGACTCGCAAATACCTCCCGGATCAGTTCATCTACTAATTGCTGCAGTGGCACGGGCATTATGCAGTTACAGGAGGACTCGCAAATACCTCCTGGATCAGTTCATCTACTAATTGCTGCAGTGGCACGGGCACTATGCAGTTACAGGAGGACTCGCAAATACCTCCTGGATCAGTTCATCTACTCAACGTTGTACTGGCCCACTTTTTTACTAAGAATTCCCTGATGAAGTGTGCTAAACTTTTCCTGTTCTGCAACTGAGCTATTACTCCTGGTGGTAGTGTGCAATATACCCTAGTTGAATTTTCTTAGTCAGAAAGTACTCTACTCAAGGCTTCTTGTAATGCTATACTATTTAAATCTCGCATTAGTTGGTATTCTAGCTGATCAAATACTTCTTCAAGGTAAATGAGTGCGTCTTCGTTGTCTTCTTCACTGCTATTCTCAAAGTCAAAAATTGTTGTCAAAATATCTGTTAGGATAATATCTAATAGTAGTACTTCATCTATTTCCTGCAGAAGATCAGTTACCAGAATTACTGACATTTCATCTCCTTCTTCTTTGTAGACCTCAAATTGTACCTTTTTTCCTCTTTGATCAGTTCTGGTGTTGGCATGTGCTGCTGACCTGGGTCTTGGCTGGATGCAGTCTCAGGAGGTGCCCTCTTTATATGGCTGGCGTGTATCCAAGATTTGTTGTTGGTGCACTTCACTGCTGTCTTTGTGGCGAGCAGGACTTGCTGCGGACCCTTCCAGCGAGCTTGGAGACAGTTGGACCTCTGGAATGCCTTGATGAGTACCCAGTCACCGGGCTTGAACTTGTGCCCCTCGACCTGCAGTTGCTCTGGAAGGGCCCCCTTCACGTGCTGGTTGATAGAAGCAAGAGTGCGTGTAAGTGACATGCAGTAATCATTCAACAATTCATTTGTCATCATAGGCAGAGCATTTTTGTCCGGAACTCCCCAAGCTACCATTGGCAACCCAGTGACAATTTCGTGTGCACTGAGTTTGGTCTTGGCATCTGGTGTGCTCCTCATGCTCATTAGGGCAATAGGTAAGGCATCCATGCAGGTCAGCACATATTTTTGCTATCTTGGCCTTGAGCACGCCATTTTTTCTTTCTACTGCACCAGCGGCCTCTGGATGATAGGCGCAGTGTAGCTTCTGCTGTATTCCCAAGGCTTTGCATGTCAATCTTATTATTTCATTACAGAAGTGACTGCCATTGTCTGAAAATATTGTTTTTGGGACCCCAAAACGTGGGATCAACTCCTTTATCAGGCACTTGGCTGTTGAGATGGCATCATTGTGTTTTACCGGGTATGCCTCTATCCATTTTGAATACATGCACACCACCACCAGGATATACCTATACTTATTTGTAGGGGGCATCTCCACATAGTCTATTTGCAGGGCTTCAAATGGCATTGTTGGTTTTTGAAAGTGGCCTTTGGGTACTGGGGCAGTCTTACCCACATTGTACTGTGCACATACCATACATGTTTGACATATCTCCTGTGCTATTTTTCTTATGTTCTTGTTCACCCAGAATTTGTCCATACAGTTTATTATGGCATCCCTGCATATGTGTGCCGGGCCATGCATGGCCAAACACATGGAGTAGACCATCCTGTCTGGTAACATATATTTCTCCTTGGTGTCATTCATCCAACATCCTTGAACAAATGACCCGTCCTTTGACAAACCCATCTGTTCTTCTGCTGTTGCTCCTTGTTGCATTAGTCTTATACCTTCAGTTGTTAGATCTAGTGACTTCACTTCATCAGGTAATTCTTGGGCCGTTAGTACTAGTGCTGAATTATTTCTTGCTGTCTGTTTTGCTGTTATGTCAGCAAATGCATTTCCCTGGCCTACCTTGTCTGTGACCTTCTTGTGAGCACTGCATTTAACTATGGCCAATTTCTTTGGAAGTGCCAGGGAGTTAAGTAATTTGGTGATAAGCACTCTGTGCTGTATCTTTGTGCCTTGTGAGGTAATAAAACCTCTTTCCTTCCAGAGTCTTCCAAAGGAATGTGCCACATTAAAGGCATATTGGCTGTCTGTATATATGTTAACACACCTTCCTTCAGATAATTCACAAGCTCGTGTGAGTGCCACAAGTTCTGCTGCTTGTGCAGACAACTCAGGTATCTTACAGGACTCAACTACAGTTTTATTTGTTACAACTGCATAAGCTGCTGATGTATTTCCATCCTCTGTTCTAAGGCAGGAACCATCCACCCACAATTCTCCTTCAGCATCTGCATAGGGTGTATCAGTCATATCTATTCTACCTTTTGTTTGCTCCTCAGTTAACAAAATACAATCATGGTCTGAGTCCACTAGATCACCAGTGGGAATAGGTAACAGAGTGGCAGGGTTAAGGACATTGCACTTGTGAAGTGTCACATGTGCTGCAAATAAACAGATCTCATACTGCGTGAGCCTGGCATTTGTGAGATGCTGCGTATGTGTCTTATTCAGTATCAGCTCTACGGCGTGTGGAACATAGACATCAACTTCATGTCCCATTATTATGCTTTCTGCACGTTCTAGTGATAAGGCAGTTGCTGCAACAGAACATATACAGGAAGGTAAAGCCTTGGCTACAGTATCCAAAGTGGCAGAGAAATATGCGCATGGTCTTTTGTGGTCACCAAACTGCTGGCATAGAACCCCAAGAGCACTCCCGTCAGACTCATGAACATAGAGTTGGAAAGACTTAGAATAGTCTGGTAGGCCTAAAGCAGGAGCAGAGCAGAGAGCTTGCCGAATGGCAAGGAAGCTTTGTTCATGTTCTGGCAACCACTGAAGGGGTTCGGGCGTGTCCTTGTGGGTCAGGGCCAATAAAGGTTTTGAAATCAAGGAAAAGTTAGCAATCCAATGTCGACAATAACTGGCCATACCTAAAAAGGCTCGCACCTGTTTTTGGGTGCGTGGCACTGGTGTCTGTAGAATCAATTTAATGCGCTTATCATCCAATCTTCTCTGCCCTTTCGACAGGATGTGTCCTAGGTAGGATACTTCCTGTTGAACAAATTGTATCTTTTCTGGTGAAACTTTGTGACCACGTTCAGCTAAGAAATTTAACAAATTAATGGTGTCAGTTGTACATTGTGTCTCAGAGATGCTACCAAGCAGCAGGTCATCTATATATTGTATTAGCACAGAATTAGGTGAGAAATTGAATGTGTCTAGTTCTCTTTTCAAGGCCTGGTTGTAAATGCTCGGGCTCTCTGTGAACCCTTGAGGGATTCTACAGAAACAGAAGGTTCTCCCGCTTACAGAGAATGAAAAGAGGTACATGCTACCCTCATCTACTGGAATTGAGAAGAAGGCATTTTTTAAATCCACTACAGAAAAATATGCCATTTCTGGTGACAATGTTGACAATATTGATACTACATTTGGGACCACCGGGAACTGTGGCACCACAATTTTATTAATTTCTCTGAGATCAACTATGAATCTGTAACTTTTTTCATTAGTATTTCCATCGCTTTTTTTTAAGACCGGAAGAATAGGGCTGTTACAAGGACTGCCTGATATTTCTTTAACAATCCCTTCTTTTAGTAAGTCAGCTACTATATCCTGCAATCCCTTTAGACCCTCTGGAGCTATTTTGTACTGTGGTATTCTTGGTAATTTCACATTCTGTTTGACTGTAATTGTTACAGGTGTGATGTTCATTTTCCCTGTGTCATTTTTGTGTTTTGCCCATATCCTTGAATCTATCTGATCCATTATTTGTGCTGTAATGTTTTGTATTCCTATTGATAGGAAACAGTTGCCCATTTCCTCTGTCATTGGTCCATCTACTTCCAAGAAAACTCCGTCTGCGGTGCACTGAATTGTGGCATTCATCTTTTTTAGCAAGTCCAATCCCAACTAATTAAATGCACATTTGTCTGATATAAGGAATTAATGTGTGTCCTGAATTGGGCCTATACTGTATTTCAAGGGTGCTGAAATTGGGCTTGTTACAAGTATGTTGGTGAATCCCACTGACTTATTTATTTTTCCCGAGAGAGGAACATCTGGAAACTTTTTCTTTGTTAAGGAGGAATTGGTGGCCCCTGTATCTATTAGTAATTCCACAGGTGTACCTTCAATCTTACCCCTCACATATGGTCCAGTGGGATCTACAGGGATTACCATCCTCTGTATTAACTCTCTCGGGCCTCCCTATGGTGCATAATAGTCCCATTCCCCTTGGGGCCCTTCCTGATATATTCCATCATAAGGGTGATGCACCTGCATTTTTGGTATTTGTTCATTATCAAAGAAATTTGTGTTGGGGGGGGTATCCTGTTGGGCCAGGTTGTGAGTCACGTCCTTGCTGTTGATATCCAGCTCTTCCCATGCTCCTTCCCCGGCCTCTTGATCTCCCCATCCCACCCCCTCTTTGTGACTGTTTGACAGGGTGTGGGCATTGAGCTCTCCAGTGATCATGTTCCCCACAATTAAAGCATCCCTGTGTGTGGGTTTGTTCATTTGTGGTGGTATGCTGTGTAGGGGGAGCCGAAAATGACCTTTGTGGGCCTCCACGTCCTCTTCCTGTCCCCCTGCTTCTTTGTCCTCTGCCGCTATACTGGTTTGCTTGCTGAATCAAAACCTTTGTTTTTAACTCCTTTATTTTGTTATTTTTACTTTCCAAATCCTTTTTCCCTAGCATTTCGTAATACTGTGCTAATTGTAAAATTTCTGTCAGAGGTTTGCATGACCAAGTAGGGTGGTACTCTAGAATCCCTCTTTTAATTGCAGGTTTTAAATTATTTACAAAACAGGAGACAAGTGCGCTTTGTGTTGCTTCTTTTTCAGTATCTAAACCACTTGAAGCTGTGAAGACTTTCTGTATTCTAGCGAAAAACCCAGATACTGTTTCTTCAGTATCTTGAATGCATGCATTTAATTTGGACCAGTCAATTTGTTTTCTTGGTACTAGTATATTTATTTTAGCCATTATTTTAGCCGGCAAATTTTTAATTTCCTCTGGAATTTCTTCTCCTTGTTCCCTTTTCTCTGTAGTTATTTTTTTCCATTTTATTTTTAAGCATTCATCATCTTCTCTTCTTATCTTTCCCCAAAGGCCTGGTGGCAAAATTATGGAAAACATCTGTTCTATGTCATCCAGTGTGAGAGTGCCAACTCTTAGTATTATTTCTGTCTGTCTATACCATTCTTCTCTGTCCTGTCTAATATCTGGAAACTGAAGTGCAAATCTATGTAACTCAACGTTCGACCATGGTGTGTGCACCTTAATAGTAGTGTGTCCTGGCTGACTTCCTGGTACTTCTCTCAAAGGCATGATGTGATCAGGTGAAAGAACACAAGACCTAGATGGCTGTTGTAGTTCCCCCTCCTCTTTACTTTTCTTAAACCCTTCACATTTTCTTTCTATCATTATCTGTGCGTCCACCCATTCAGTTAATATCTGGAGTGCTTCTAATCTCTCTTTTTCTATTGCTGCTGTGTCTTCTAGTACAGTTAGTAATTTGTTATATATTTTATTAGGCAAATTTTCAACACGTGGGTATCCAGCAGAAGAGGGCCAAAACCTCTCCCAACTCTTAAATCTGTGAAACGCCTTGGTGTCCAAATCTATCAAAGCAAAATGTTGAAATGCTGGTGTGTAATGCGCTGGGAATGCGCACCTTTCATTCAACCACAATGAGGACCCTTTCTTCATAACTTCATCTACCCATGCCTGTACCTCACTCTGTTCTTTCTGTGAAAGTGCTAATTGTGATCGCAGACCCCTTTTTCCTATAGGGGTACCAGATACTTCTTTCTGTTGTATAGTAGTTGTGTATTTTTGTTCCTGTGATGCGTTGTGTGATGTTTGTGGGCTATATGGAGGAGGAGTCGTTAATAATGCTTCTATTACAGGATCCTCTGTATCTTCCTGTTCTAAAGGAGCATTAGGTAGAGTGGGGTACACATCTGGTATTGGTTTATGAACTGTGAAGCATTTGCCTATTTCCATTTCTTTGTCCCTACAACTTGATACACATCTTTCTTTTGCCTTCTCCCTATCATGTGCCATAGCTTTTCCTTTCGTTGTCCTAGGTTCCCCTGACCATCTATTAGCGGCGTATGACCGCCATGCATGAAATGCATCCCATTGTAATAAACGTACTTTCTTCCCTTTCTTTTCACGTTCCCTTAAACAATCTTCTAAATAAAGCATTTTAGCTCTATCAAACGTGCCATATTCTGGCCATTGTAAATCAGGATTTTTCCTGGTATAATGAGTCCATTGATCTAGATGAACAGCTGTATGGTATCCTTTTTTCCGTGACACGTACCATGCTGGTGTGCCACGAGGAGGTGTTGGTTGAGTGACATCTAAGGCTGCCCTGCGGCCTTTAGCTGTGCTCAGAAATAATTTGCTAAGCATTTTTAATTTTATTTAGTTACTAATTTAATTATATTTCTTCCTTTATCACTTTTTATTCCTTTTCTAGAAATACACTGTTGTACACCCTACTTCAACAATATGCATATTTTTTTTAGACGTCTTTCAGAAGCATGCTCTGTCTTGAGGCAACCTCCCACGATCCCTCTGAGGCAACCTCCCACGGTCCCTCTCCTGTCCTTGGGATCCTTATGATCTTTCACAGGTTGGACAGTCCTCCTCAGGCACCTATCTTAAAGGCGCCCTCAGACCTCCCCTAGAGACCCCTAATGAATCTCAGTGTGTACCCTCTGATGTATTTAGAAAAACAACATTCAATTGATAAAATTGAGTTCAGTGCAGTTAAGCACTGCCTACCTGATCATCAGACCAGTAATGCCGTTGTATGCGTCCTTCTTTGCTGTGGCAAAATCACCTGATGGCTCAAAGGAAGCTGGTGGTGTCTATTGTCAAAGGCTTATCAACGGGAGCCTTCTTGTCTGCGCCTTGCAGGAAACTATGTCCAATCAGCAGCTGCGCAGCATACACCGAGACTGGAAGGCCCCTGAAGAGTCCTGAGACCGCAGTTCTTTACCCCCTGCAGAGACCATCAGTTCCCAGCGAGTCACTGGCACCATCTGTAAAAGCACAACATTTTGTGAATAGGGATAAGAAGGGCACATACAAGGTTTCAAAAGAAAATGGCTTTATTGCCCATAAGCTGCAGCTGAGACAATTTGCAGAACTGCAAAGTGATCTGCTTTTTCAGTGAGGAAATCAGTCTTTATATATGTTTTCACAGACCCCTGACACATTATTCATTAACTACTACATTGTGGTGTGACCATCTCAGCCACGTGTACATTACAACATCATGGTGCATTTCAGAAATATGTCTACGTTCACACTTTACAATATTCCTGACGGATCTGACCATGCAGATGCTGGTTAATCTTTACACCACTACCTCCTGACCCACAGCCTTTGGTCGGTTATCTTTGAAATGTCAATGTGCACTGTTTGCTCTTATCAGCAGAGGCCCGTGTTTTCTGCTTTCCCCATACAAATGACGCACTTGCTATCTGTGCTGAGCAAACACTTTACCCTTTCACTTAACCGGGCAAGGGCAGAGCAAACTTGGCACGTCCTAGGTCAGCGAACCCTTTCTAGGAATTGGCTCGCTGAACTGGCTCTATACACAGGTGAAAGCTAGTGAATCATTAAACAAGTTGGAGTTACAGCAGAATAGGCACGTACACATTCACTTGCCATTCTTTCTGGTTTCAGCTGAATTTCAGACAACTTAATTTTCACCATTTGTGCAGCATGGAGCTACCTTCCATTATGAGTGGCTCATATCATTGACAGGCAGATGTCAGGCATAAATTAATATAAACTATGGTTCATTTAAATGTATTCTTTGAAGAGGGCCAACTAATTTTTCATCTTTTACAATATTACAGCGCATGTTTTGGGTTCTACTGATCGGTTTCTGGTTGATACAGGAGCTACTCGTAGCGCCTTGTCTAAACAATTGGTTCCAAGGGCCCCCCTGCCTGGCACAACGATTACATCGATAGGGTTCGATGGAACACCTTCCCTTAGCCTATTGTCACAACCATTTCTATTCCACATTGATAAGTTTACAGCTCCCTGTCCGTTCTTGTTGTCTCCAAATACACCAGACAATATTGGGGGTCTTGATATGTACAAACACTTTAGGGCTACGATACGCTGCTCTCCTGAAGGGGTGCCCGTAATTTTGAATGAGAATCACCCTAAGGCTGAGAGATCATGTCTTGTTAAGGAAGATGCTGCATTAGCTTCACTCCCAAGCATTTTGTGGGCCACTTCTGATAATGATGTAGGGCAGATGGTCATTCCCCCGGTGCACATTAGTGTTAAGGAGGGCGCTTTGTTGCCCAGGGTGCCACAATATAAGATTTCACGAGAAGGAGAAGAAGCATTGACACACATTATTAGAGATTTGATTAAGGTCGGAGTTGTGGAAGAAGTACCCTACAATGTTTGCAATAGCCCCATTCTTCCTATATTAAAGAAAGACACTGATACTAGGAATTATCGTTTTATAATTGATTTAAGGGAGGTAAATAAAATTGTGGTGCCCCAATATCCTGTGGTCTCTGATATAACTACACTACTTACTTTGGTTCCACCCACAGCAACTACGTTCTCTGTTATAGACCTGAAGAATGCTTTCTTTTCGACTCATATTCATCCTGATAGCCGATATTTATTCGGTTTCACTTTGAATAATCAATCGTATAGATTTTGTAGAGTTCCTCAAGGTTATACGGAGAGTCCAAATATTTATAGTCAGGCATTGAAAAGACAGCTGGCTTCTTTTGAGCTACCGACAGGAGTGGCTCTCATCCAATATGTTGATGACATATTGTTCGCAGCCGATACGCCTGAACAATTTGAGGCAAGTACTTTATCCTTGCTCTCCTTCCTTGCCACACATCACCATAAAGTGTCACAGAAGAAATTGCAATATTGTAGACCAAAGGTGACCTACTTAGGTCATCTTCTGTCTAAGGAGGGACCTGCACTGACATCAGACCGTATTCAAGCAATATTAGATACACCAGTGCCTTCCACTCAGAAAGATGTTCGTGCTTTCATTGGGCTGACTTCATTTTGTAGACAATGGATATTAGGATTTTCACATATTGTAAAACCCTTGTTAGCACTTTTAGGAAAAGACACCCTGATTCCCCTATCATGGACAGACGAATGTCAGAATGCTTTCTGTCAGTTAAGACAAGCCCTTTGTTCAGCACCAGTTCTAGGCACACCAGATTATACAAAGGTCTTTACACTTTATGTACATGAGAAAGATGGGTACGCATTGTCAGTTTTAGTGCAGACATATGGTGATAAACAACGTCCTTGCGCATACTTTTCAGCAGTACTCGATCCTTTTGCACGAGGGTTACCTGGGTGTTTTCGATCAGTTGCAGCAACAGCTGTATCAATATGACAGAGTGAAGGAATAGTTTTGTCCCACAAATTGTTGGTGCTAGTACCCCATGCGGTAGATGCTTTAATGAATCAAACGAAAACGCAGCATTTAACTAGTGCCCGCCTAACAAGATATGAGTTAACGTTGCTGGCGCCTCATATTACTCTGAAGAGGTGCGCAACTTTAAATCCAGCTACTTTGCTACCATATCCGGCATCTGAATCTCAGTCGCAAGAATCACATGATTGTATTTTTCTTATTTATTTATTTATTTATTTATTTTATGCAATTTTTAAAGCGCGCAAATACCAGTACGGGTGTCTCGGCGCTAACGTTACAGAACTCACTTCTTGCGATGAGGGGGAATTTAGGAAGAGAACAACCATGTTTTAAGGCTCTTTCTGAACTTGAGCAGCGTAGGGGCCGTTTTGATGTGGAGTGGTAGTGTATTCCACAGTTTGGCAGTAGCGATAGTAAAACATCTATCTCCCCAGCTGGCCTTTCTTGTCCGTGGGACTTTCAACAAGTAGGCTGAGGACGATCGTAAGGTCCTAGGTTGTTCTACTGGGCAGAGGGCTTTTTTTAGGAACTGTGGTCCGGAGTTGTTCAGAGTTTTGTAGGCTATACACAGAGCCTTAAATTTGATTCGGCTCCTAATAGGGAGCCAATGTAGCTCTTTGATGTAAGGGGACGTTGAGGTGAATTTGGGGATGGATAGTAGGGTTCTGGCCGCGGCGTTTTGCACCGTCTGGAGTTTATTGAGTACCTTTTCCTGAGCGTTCAGAAGAAGGGAGTTACAATAATCGGTTCTTGAGAACACTAAGGTGCTGATAAGTGTTTTGCCCGCGGACTGTGGTAAGTAAGGAAGTAGTTTTTTTAGTTTTTTTAGGGTGTAGAAGGCAGATGATACCACAGCATTGGCGTGATGGAGGAAAGTCAGCTTATTGTCGAATGTGACTCCCAAATTGCGGACCTGGACTACCGGTTGGGGGGGGGGGCCCAACTGAGATGGCCATCACTGTGGGGACCATGCCGGCTGCAAGTTCCCGAATGTCATCACCTCCGTTTTATCGGAGTTTAGCTTGAGGCAATTTGATGACATCCAGGAGCTTATCGCCTTCATTCCCTCTTAGAAGTTGGCTGCGACAGATGTTCCATTATTGTGCACCGATAATACTAGTTGAGTATCGTCGGCGTACGTTGTAAGGGCAATTCCATGCGATTTTATCACCCTCGCTAAGTCCGATACATAGATATTGAAAAGCGTCGGACTTAGCGAGGAGCCTTGTGGGACTCCGCATGGGAGGGAGAAGGTCTGGGAGGTGAAATTACCCATCTTGACTGTCTGAGGGCGATTGACCAAGAAGGAAGCAATAAGTTCTCTGGCCTTGCCTCTTATTCCTAAAGCCGAGACACGGTCGATAAGAGTGACATGATCGACCGTGTCAAATGCAGCGGAAAGGTCCAGAAGTATTAGGAACGCCGCTCCTCCCTTGTCCATCGTTGCTCTGATTTCATCTGCAGCTTTAAGCAGTGCTGTCTCCGTTCCGTGCCCCTGTCTAAAGCCAAACTGGGTGTCATCAAGTAGATTGTTGTCATTAATGAATTTCGAAAGTTGGATGTTCATTGTCTTTTCGAAAATCTTGGCCGGGAAGGGGAGACAGGCAATAGGTCTGTAACTGGCAGGGAGAAGAGGGTCCAGAGTTGGCTTTTTTAGAAGTGGCTTAATGATAGCCTCCTTCCAAACCGATGGATAGATGCCTGTTGAAAACATAGCATTGCAGATAGTAGACAACGCGGGAGAAATCGCTTCTGGGATGAGATTCAGAATAGCTGGGGGACATGGGTCGAGGGGGGATCCAGATTTGGTGCTGGCTACCAGATGTTGAATATGTTCCTGGTTGATGGTATCGAAAGATGAAAAGATGGGAGGAGTATTGATGGGAAGTGCCACAGGGGAGGGGGAAGGGGAGGAATGAGAGAAGGTGAGGAAAACGGAACTAACCTTCTCCTCAAAGAAGCTGGCCAGAGTGTCCGATAGAGACTGAGAGCCTTCTAGGCGCGGGGCGGGGGGATTAGACAAAGTTGTAACCACCTGAAATAGTTCTCCTACCGAGTTTTTCGCCTGGTTGATCTGTGACGTATAGTAACGACTTTTTTCAGAGACTATAAGTCTTTTGTAGATGGAAAGGGCGTTTTTATAGGTCATTTTGTCTGCAGGGCTATAGTGGCGGCGCCACTGCCTTTCAAGGTTCCTGCAATACTGTCTCTGAATCCGAAGGGGCTCTGTAAACCACTGAGCTGATGGTATTTTCCTGTTGCGATGGGAAATTTTGATCGGGGCTAGTTTGTTACAAGCTGTGTTTAAGTTTGTCAAGTAATTAGAAGACGCTATAGTGGGGTCCTGTTCGTTGGGGATATGACCTTCCTGCATCATCTCTGTTAAATGAGCTAGATTGATGTTTTTCCAGTCTCTGTAGGAAAATTGAGAGGAGGTTGTAATAGGAGGTTTGGTGGGGTTAATTTCAACAGAGAAACAGATCGCTGCATGGTCTGTCCAGATCAGGGGGATTACATGGGTAACGGTTATAAGGGAACTGTTGGTGAATAGACCATCTAGTGTGTGGCCTGCTTGGTGCGTGGGAGATTTTATCAATTGCAGCAGGCCGGCAGCTGCTAAGTCTGTAGTTAGCTGCGTTGTATCGTGGTCGTTGAAGGCTTCTAGGTGAAAGTTAAAGTCACCTAGTATGGTGAAGTGTGGGGAGCCTGCAGCTGCTTCAATCATATTGCCTATGTTGGCCAGAAACTTGGATCTTGACCCAGGAGGGCGATAGATTAGCATGCCCTTAAACGATGACTTGGCCGAGAGGCCTAATGTGAAAAAGAGAGCCTCGTATTCAGGGCAATTAGATTGTGTCGTTGTGAGTTTAAACTGGTCTTTATAGATTATTGCTATGCCTCCACCCTTTTTTTAGGCCTGTCTAGTCTGCATACATTGTAGTTGATAGGAGTGGCAGCTCTGAAGTCTGGGCCGGAGGCTTCATCCCCCCATGTCTCTGTAATGAATAAGAGATCCAGTTTATACGTGTCAGTCGGCAATTTCTAGCTTGTGTTTGGGGAGGGATCTGGCATTTATTAGCGCTGCTTGAACCAGTCGTGGGACAGTTGTAGAGGGTTTAGGGGTTTCCTTTATGCAAGTAGGACATTGGTATGGGCCTAGGATGGGATTGGTATACCCTAGATGTGGTAGAACATGAGGTAAATCAGCTACGTGCCTGAGGTCAAGTAATTCGGCAGAGGTGTAGATGAGTCTCACCATATTGGTAGCTGGTCATGACTGAGCGGCAGGGGGGGTAGCCCTTGGCCCGTCCTTGGCCCGTCCTTACTGAGGAACAAACAAAGTGTCGCATTGACTTGCAAGACACGCCCCTTCCAGATGTTGATGGGGAACTGTGGGTTGATGGGTCATGTTTGAAGCTGCCAAATGGTATAACTTCTGCATCCTATGCGATCACGACACTTGAGACAGTGGTAGAAACAGCTCACATACCACAGAGGTCAGCTAAGGCAGCTGAGCTAATAGCACTGACAAGAGCATGCGAGCTTAGCGCTGGGTTGTGTGTAAACATTTATACGGATAGTTGTTATGCCTTTGGAGTAGTACACGATTTTGGTCTGCTCTGGAGGGAGAGGGGATTTTTAACAACACATGGGATTCAAATAATGCACGGACAATTGGTGCACACCCTTTTAACTGCATTAACATATCCAAAGAAGATAGCAATTGTGAAATGCAGTGCACATAAAAAGGTGACTGACAAAATAGGGCAAGGTAATGCTCTTGCTGACCAAACAGCTCGTGAAACTGCGAGACGACAAAATGTTGCCTCCATGTACGTAGTAAAATCTGAAGCTGAGCGATGGCATGATGCTAGAGAGGAAGTGTTAGACATACAGAAATCTGCTTCTGAAGCAGAACTCGAGCAGTGGTCTAAAGAAGGGGTACTGGATGATGAAGGTTGTTGGCGCAGCAAGCATATGGAGAGATGAAAATTACCTGCGGCCTATTTACAACCGATGGTTCAAATGGCACATGGACTGGCACATGTTGGAGCTCTCGCAATTACTAAATTGCTTGCACGAGTCTGGGAGCATTCTGAGATTGCCAGTACAGCTAAGAGAGTAGTGCAGTCCTGCTTGATATGCTTGCAGCATAATCCTGGAAAAGGGACACCCACCCCTGCGGGAGGGTTTGCTCCACCGACCGCCCCATTTGAAGTACTACAAATGGATTACATTCAACTAGAGCGCTGTAACAATTTGAAGTATGTCTTAGTAGTGGTATGTGCTTTCAGTAAATGGATAGAAGCCTACCCTGTGAAAGATAATACAGCATTGACTACAGCCAAAGTGTTATTGAAGGACTACTTCCCAAGGTTTGGTGTTTGTAAACTTTTGTGGAGCGACAATGGACCTCATTTTGTGGGGAAAATTGTGGAGTATGTCCTGAAAGGATTAGGAATAAAACAAAAATTTCATGCTGTGTTTCACCCGCAGTCAGCAGGATTGGTGGAACGATACAATGCTATGCTGAAGCTTAAACTAGCGAAAATTGTGGCCTCCACGTCCTTGAAATGGCCGGATGCACTGCCTCTGGCGTTATTGTCTATAAGATCGATACCCCTCTCGCGATCTGGTCGTAAGCCATATGAGGTGGTGTTCGGGAGGCCTATGAACATTTGGGGAGTCCCTAAGCCACGCTCCATTCGCAATGTACCTTGTATATTGATGAATGACTATCTGGCATGCTTAACAGATAATTTGCTTTGTATTCATCAGAAGGTTCGAGCTTTTCCAGACAGATCTACGGGTGAGGCTCATGATCTTCGGCCTGGCGACCACGTGATGATCCGATCATTTGAATGGTCGAGCAATCTGGAGCCGAGGTGGCGTGGACCGGAACAAGTCCTTCTGGCGACAAGAACAGCAGTGCGAGTAACCAACCGGAAAAGGTGGATACATACCACCCACTGTCGCCGTGTTTCCCCCGACTTGGTGAAACCTGCTACGTTGACCGACTACCGAGACATCTTGGACACGGAGAGGAGTCCAGCCATCACGCCCGACGAATCTGAGGAAGTCTTCCCGGACCACACTATTCCTGGAACATCGAGATACCATCTGAGACCAATAAAATAAGTTGTTGTGAAGAAGACTGGTTGAGCTACCGCCCGAGGTTAGTAAAACGGATGCCGAAATGGCAAGGTGGGGGATAAGCTTTGCCTAGTGTAGTAACACCCGTCTTGACCTTTGGTGAAAAAATCAACAACTGCCCCTTGGGCTCAGCGCTCATTTGCTAAGTGCTTGCTGGACAAACTTGTTCATGTTGCTGTCAACATGAAGGACAAGAAGATAATTTGTGTGTTAGGTTTTGCTGTTACCATGATGGTCATATTTATTTTATTTATTTATTTTATTTCGAGATTTCTAAAGCGCATAGCTGCCAGTAAGCGTCCCAGCGCTGACCCATTACTGATGAGATAAGAAAGAGGGATGCTCACGGGAACAATGGCAGGATTTTTCGGGTGGACCGAAGGAGACCGAAGCAAACTCCAGCCGTTTTCCTGGCTTGGGTTTGCATGGTAAGGTTTTTATCAAGCCATAGACCAAGGCTTTTAATCTCAGGCTTGGGAGTTGGAGGTTTACCCATGCAGGGGGGACAGAGGGAGTCAGGATGGAAGTGAGCTTGGTTCCCCATCACCATGATCTCGGTCTTGTCGCTATTCAGCTTCAAGTGAGATCTGTCCATCCAGATGACTATGTCTTTTAAGCAGGAGTAGAGATCTATGATGGGGTTTTCCTGCTGGGATAGGGAAACCACCAGCTGCGTATCATCTGCGTATGTCAGGGGTTTTATCCCATATGGGGTGACTATCTTTTCCAGGCGGGACATATATACGTTGAAGAGTGTAGGGCTCAAGGAAGAGCCCTGAGGCACTCCACAGCGTATAGGGGTCTCTTTAGATGTATAGTTTCCCTCTATGACCTGGAATGTGCGGTCCTGCAGAAATGATTTCAGCCAAGACAGGGCGATACCTGTAATCCCAAGGTCGCTGAGTCGCTGGGCCGGGATCTGGTGGTTGACCGTGTCCAAGGCCGCGCTTAGGTCCAGGAGGATCACTGCCACTGATCCTCCTGTGTCCATGATCTTCCTGGCTTCCTCGACCACCGTCACCATGGCTGTTTCAGTGCCCTGGCCCGGGCGAAAGCCTGTCTGTGATGATTTAAGTAATTTGTTGGATTCAAGATACTTAGACAGCTGAGAATTGATAAATGTTTCTGTGATCTTGCTGGTGCATGGAAGAAGGGAGATCGGTCTAAAGTTGGCGAGGTTGGGGGGGTCTAGGTTAGGTTTTTTCAGTAAGGCCCTCACCTTCGCCTTTTTCCAGCTGGGGGGACCAATCCGTTGGTCAGCGAGGCACTGATCACATTTACCAGTGGTTCAAGGATAGTGGGTGCCACCAGCTTTAAGATTTTAACTGGAGCAGGGTCCAAAGGTGAGCCACTTTTAAGTGATTGGAAGATAGGGGACAGAGTATCAGGACTTATAGGGATGAATGAATCAAATCCCGTATTAAGATTGTTGCCCAGCAGTACCGATGGCAATGCCTGGACTGTCGGGGAGAGGGGTGGGAGTGACTGTAAAATATTTTGTATCTTTTGGTCAAAAAACATAGCCAGTTCATCACAGTGGTTATTTGAGGGGTCAATGGAGCCGGTGGGTTCTGGTGTTTTGAGAAGTTGTTTGACGATTTGGAAAGTCTCCCTCGATGAGCATGATGCTGAGCTGATTTTCTCTTGAAAAAAAGCGGTCTGGGCATTTTTCAAGGCTTTTTTATACGTAAGAATGGACAATCTGTAGTCCTTCTTGCGTCTAGGGTCGAAGTCTTTTCGCCAATCTCTTTCGGCTTTTTTGCAGAGTTTCTTTAGCTGGCGGGTCTCCTGGGAGAACCAAGGAGCGGATGTTTTTTTACAGGAGGTAGGATGAGATTTTTTGGGGAGAGTCATGTTAAGGGAGTTTTCAATCCAGGAGGAAAACTTAATGTCTGCTTTGATAGGGTCTGTTTCCAGGGGGGGGTTCCAAAGCCTGCTTCCACTTCTCAGTATCTAACTTGGCCCATGGGCGCATGGGTTTGTCTAAGGATCTATTGGGACGAAGGAAATGGGGTATTTCCCACCTGAAAGGGATGAGTAAGTGATCCGACCATGGCAACGGGATCGGGACCTTAGTTTTAAAATTGTTCATGTTACTTATGATGGGGTCAAGTAAATGTCCGAGCATGTGCGTGGGTTGATTGCTCTGTAGGTGGAGCTGGAGGGTCGCTAGGTCTGCAAGCAACTCTGAGGCAGTGTTATCCTCGCTGATGTCGAAATGAATATTGAGGTCCCCTAAGACTATCATGTTGGGCGAGGTGCTGGACAGTATAGTTGAGAATTCCACCAGGGAACTACAGAATTGGCCCAGAGGCCCTGGTGGGCGGTAGATGAGGAGTCCTGAGAGGGATTTGCATGGGGATAGTTGGATATTAAAATGTACATTTTCACAGTTTGATAAGGGGCTATCATGAAATCGACATGTAAATTGGTCCCTATAGATGATAGCAATCCCTCCTCCCTTTCCTTTTGCTCGATCTAAATGTTGCAGGAGGTAACCCTGAGGTAACGCCTGAACAATGTCATAGTCCGAATCTGGTGTGAGCCACGTTTCTGTAAGAAACAAGATCTCAAATTTCTCCTCTTTTAGTAGCATATATATTTCCTGGGAGTGTTTGGGTAAAGATCTACAATTTAATAGCACCATATTAATGATTGTCGGAGGTAGTTGGTTCTTAAATGTGGGAAAGAGTTTAAATGGGCAATATAGACATTGGGTGCAGCGATTCTCACCTTTAAGGGAGTTGGCGCAGGAGGCCTGTAAAGGCTGGTTCAGCTGTAGCAGAGAGTTCCTAGAGTATGACAGCCTGGTTTGAGGGGAAGGGTCCAGGCTGCCTGGCCCTAGGCTCATTCTGGCGCGGACGGGCTTGCCTTGAGCGCCTTCGGCGCGCAAACGGCGCTCCCGCTGCGCTCGTCCGCTGCGCTTCCTCCAGTGGCACATTTTATATTGAGTAAGAGGCGGGGGGCGTGTCCAGAAAAGGGGGCATGGCCTCAGTGCACGCCGTCAATGGCGTCAGCCAGAGGGCGTTGTCGGTGTTTGGGAGGCGCTGCTCGCTTTCAGCAGGGTCCCAGATCTTGTGCAAAGGGCTTATCAAGGTAGGATCGTTTTTTTAAAACACAAATAAAGTAACACTCAAATGGTTAAAAGATTGAAACAAGTAACAGAGATACAGCTTCCTTTCCACCTAAGGAGTAATGATTCTAAAAGCGCGCTTGCATTCAGCGCCTATTCAAGCTGGGCGGGGGGCGTGGCCAGAAAAGGGGGCGTAACCTCGGTGCACGCCGTCAATGGCGTCAGCCAGAGGGCGTTGTCGGTGTTTGGGAAGCGCTGCTCGCTTTCAGCAGGGTCCCAGATCTTGTGCAAAGGGCTTATCAAGGTAGGTTCATAGCAACGACAGCTTGGTTTGTGGAAAGAGTGGCCTCAGCACGAGAATACTTGTTTGCCACTACTCCCGCTCCTCCTGAGCACTTTCATTTTACTCTCCCATACCATGAACAGACGCACAGACAACCTTATGTAAATAACACTTTCATTCAGATGCTACATTATACGCACAATACTACGAACACTACAAACTGTTGGGTGTGTGGAATGTTACCGGGTCATCAAAAGGACGTAGGAACGCCTCTCATTCCTCTCCCTTTTTCCCATAATGGTTCCTGCTATGCTTGGTATGCACTCTTGTTCACCTTACGATGGCCATCAAAGGGTGGACTTCTTTTCCGCCTCAATCAAGTTTGTCATCAAGATGAAAATGGATACCCACAAGCGGAAGGGACTAGATTGGAGTGGGAAGAGTACCGACCAGACAATGCCTCCTCGCCACATATCTTTACCAAGACAAGAGCAGCAACTACGACTGATTTATTTGTAATTTCTGTTTCTAAGGCTAAAGCAGACTTATGTATTAAAAATGAGGGAGCAATTCCAGTTGGGGAAAGTGAATGTACTACTGTCCTGGCAATTGATGGAAAGAACAATATTACATTTGTGACATCGCATAATACATTCTTTATCTGTGGAAATAGAGGCTATCACCGACTTCCAATGGGATGGTCAGGAATATGTTATGTGTCGTTTTTACTGCCCCCTGTGTTTATAGCACCCAAAATGTATCATAAAAACTCTGTATTATTCCATGAATTAGTTGTAAAAAGAGTTGAGAACTATAAGCATAGATAATGTGGACCAGACAGACACATCACTACAACAGTATGTTGATATTAATTTAGGCATTTTTCCTTTTGCGGGTGCTGCTCTGAATAGTAGGAAAGTGAGACGATTAACATGGATTGTAGAAGCTGTTTCTAATCAAACTGCTATGGCATTAGGGAATATTTCTGAGGAGCTTCAAATTACTCAAATCGAAGCGCTCCAGAACCGAATGGATCTAGATGTCATATTGGCTGATCGAGGAGGTGCATGCCGCATTATCGGAAGTAGCTGTTGTGTGTTCGTACCTGACGATTCACCCTCAGTATATGGTGCAATTTCTAAATTGCACAAAATCGCTGCTGAAATTCATCCTGGGAACGGTACATGGACTGGACTTTTTCGGGTTGGATATGGACACTGCTCTCTACTTGGGGTTGGAGATTATTGACTATTCTGTGCGCAATAATTGCTATATTCTTTATCCTTTGCTTATGTTTGCAGTGCGGTCCCACTCTATGTTCCGTTTGTATTACTGCCTGCATTCCTTCCCGGAAGCATATAACTGAGATAAAGGCTCAACAGCAAATGATGAACCGAGAAATAGCTAAGATAATGCTCATTGACATCAATGATGTATATCAGGACTATCAAAGTTACGGAGGTAGCTTCAACTAAATGCTAAAAGGGTCGTCTGTCGTAAATTAGCAGATATTAGATTAGCATCTGCTGAAGCTACGCGCGATTTCAATGTTATGTTGACCAGGTTTCAGAGGCCATTTTACATTCCCGGCCTCCATTTTGAGTATCTGCACTACCTCATGGTCACCATGTGTTTTGCCCTACCTCTTAGCCAGTTGACCACATGGTCTGCCCAGCAACAGGCTATATTTAGCCTGATGGTCAAGATCCGCGCATGCGCCATTAAACCACATCTGTTGTTAATCGATCATCATTGAAAGATGTTTTCCAAACTGGTCAAGTTGTTAAAACTCCTCCCACATGTTGGATGTGTTCCAGAAATGTCCTTATATGTAAATAAACTCGTTTTACGTGTTTGCTGCCTATTTTTCTAACTTGTGTGAGAGTATAAAAGAACCACGTACCTTCCGTTCGAGGTGATACGAAGGGTGCTGTTCGAATGTACCACCACCCCATGGGGTCTTAATAAACACTTCTTTTGTATTCCAGTTTCCGTGCCAACTTCTGTTCTATGTCAAAGAGTTACTTGCGGCAGATGCAAACTCACTGAAATCCGATACAACAAAAGTACCTTAATCCTTGTCGCAGAACGAAACGCGAGGGTCCGGAACGTGAAGGCGATGCACCGGGTTAATCCACGCTGGAAACGATATGTTGATCTTCTCCATGCACTGGTGGTGATGCATTGATCCCTGAAGCGGTGATTCTGGATGCGGTGCGAGCACAGTGCCCTGGGTCCAGACCTTACAACTTCGGAGAAGTGTCGATCCTGATGCTGCGGCAGGCGATAATGTCGATGTCGGCGCAGAGATGTTGAAGCGCGGGTTCTGGCAGATGCAGCACTTTAAACTCACATCTCGGGGCTCTGGATTGCCACCACTTGGCAGAGCAAGACTTACAGCAAGTAAAATCCAGGTAGTGGGATGAAATGAAAGGTAAGTCTTCGATATCCCTGAGACTTCTGCATCAGCAGGCAAGCCAACAAGACCTTGGATACACATAAGTCCTTAGGTTGTAGAGAGCAGTCCTACCTTTTAAGTATTCTGTACCCTGCAATTGGGCTGTCCAGGGCGTATTCTAGGGGTGACTTATGTGTATAAAAAGGAAGGTTTGAGCCTGGCAAGTAGGTTAACTTGCCAGGTCGACATGGCAGTTTACAACTGCACATACAGGTTCCTCAATGTCAGGCATAAGACATGTTTAATGGGCTACTTATGCGGGTGACACAATCTGTGCTGCAGGCCTACCAGTAGCATTTGACTTCTAGGCACTTTACTAGGGACTTATAAGTAAATCAAATATGCCAATTGTGGACAAGCCAATGGTACCGCATTTTAGATAAAGAGCATATGCACTTTAGCAGTGGTAAAGTGCTCAGAGTTCTAAAACCAGCAAAACAAAGTTCAGAAAAACAGGAGGTCAGAAGGTAAAAAGCTATGGGAAACCAATCCAAGGATGCCAGGACTAACACCGACCCATTGTAAAGCCAGCAGCAAAATATCTAATTGGGGTCAGTGAAGGCTTGGGAATACCTCTCCAATCAAGACTGCATGATCGCTGTTGATTGTACATAGAAACAATGCCTGCCTAATTGTTCCCGATCATAGTCTGAGTCAGGGCCTTTACAAATCTCCTTAAAGCAGTTCCATGAACACATCTACTTAGATACCTTGATAGAAAGAGCTGGAAATTGGAAGATGACCATAGATGTTTAATATACTGCATAGGTAACATGGAATTAAGGAGTAAACCCAATGAATTGACTTGGGGAGCCAACCTCTCGTATGCCAACTACAGAGAGCAATGTAAGACACATCAGTATGAAACAGATGCAAGCAACATGCCGAAATTGGAGGAACTGGATGTTTTGATTCGATAGGAGTTCAAGTTTACTTGAAGCTTAGCAAGTCAATCCTTAATGGCTATGAGACAAGCACCCAGGCCAGAACCTGTCCTTGTACGAAGAGAGCACCTGAATAATCAAATGGATGTTATCCATATGCTGGAAGGTCTTTACGTCCTTGGGGCTCATAAATACACCAAATTAATCCATGGATTATTGAAATAAGGATGTAGGTCAAATTGATCTCTGTCCTCGCATACGTGTTTGGGGTCAGAACAAAGCATGAAATGCCAACCTTTACTATATCAGATCTGTTTGCAAAAAACATACAAACCAGCCATTATATTGCTCCTCGAATTCCAGTAAAAGTGAGCTATTGTGTAAAAATCTACGACCTCTAAGCAGTGGTGTCAACTTCTAATTTTTCCCAGGGTGATGTTCAAATTTAAGGGACGCATCTTTCACTTAAGATATGTTGCAGGAAGTGATGTCACAGGAAGTGTGCTAGCATAATTATCATTACAACATTTTTAAATATAAATATGTGATGAACTAGGGTTCTAGATATTATTTCAAATTTTTTGTAATTCAGGCGCTAATTCCAAGTGGTGCAATATCCTATTGCATCAGGCCGCAGGACACAATATGTATTTTTCAAGAACGGAAGTAAAACAATTATTCCACTAATTACTGGATCTCTTTTCCACTCCATTTCACCATCAGCTTCGAGCTGATGCTAAATCGAAGTGCAAAAACTCAAAGCAATTGCAGCCTGATTCATCAAAGACCCGTTTTGCGAGTCTTTAATAGCGATTCATAAGGAATCGCTATTACAGACTCGCAAAACGGAATTCATGTAGGAATCGCAAAAAAAAATGTGATTCCTACACATTCCTTATTTGCGATTAGCAAATTGCTAATCGCAAATAAGGAATAACTCCCCATTCATTCCTATGGGCCGAAAGGCCCATAGGAATGAATGGGGAGTATTCCTTATTTACGATTAGCAATTTGCTAATCGCAAATAAGATAGCGATTTAAAGGGTGCTAGGGGTGTCCAAAGGACACCCTGTAGCACCCCTGAAACGAAATCTACATTGGTGTTACGCACACACATGTCCAAAGGACATGTGTGTGTGCAACATGCAACTTAGAAAAATGCTTTTAAATGCATTTTTCTAGGTTTTCGCTATTTACCACGAGGTTTGACCTCGCGGTAAATAGCGGCCCGAAATTGCGATTTCACAATTTGAAAATGGATGATGAATTGCATTTAAGGACTCTAAAATAGAGATTCCTTAAATGTAATTCCTCGCAAATTTGCGAATTCGCTATTACCGATTTTTGCATTTGGGATGATGAATCCCAAATGCAAATATTGCGCTCGCAAAGGGCCAGATTCTGAGAATCTGGCCCTTTGCGAGCACAATTCACTTTCATGAATCTGGCTGTTGGTGCTTAACTTGTAAAAGGTCAATTGGTAAAAACTTGCAATGTTTGCTCCAGATGTTTGACTCTAAATGAAGTCCTGGGGCATCATTGAGAGAGCAAGCACAGTGTGTGAGCCAACCGTTATGAAGGAGTGTGCAATGACACATTTTCTGACTGGTTTGGCGTTTTATAGAGTTGTAAATGGCAAAGCTGAAGACTTCCTTTTGGTATATCCGTATTTCGAAAATATAAATATATATCTTCATTTTAAAAACTTTACATATACCTAAAGCTGTCCCCGGAACAATGAGGTCTGCAGATCTAGATATTTGCACTCTGACATATAAACACACATAAAAATATGTGTTTGACATTTTAATGTCACCAGGGAAAGTAATTTGAGGAGTGGAGAAACCAGGAGATGTGGTCTTGTGGCTAAGCCGAAGGTTTCAGCACGGAGGGCTTGGCCTGATGTTCACAGAGTAAGATGCAATCTCTAAAGCTCGCTGCCGGCTAAGGAGTAAGTACCTAGGAATCCACCCAGGGGTGTCATTGGTGAGAATGCTAGGCAGATGGGGAGGCTCCGAGGTGCAGAAAACAGTGGCCTACTTGGAAGAGACAGAAGATGGGGGAGCTGTTGATAGAGCCAGACCCTGGCAGAACGATCCCTTGATGAAAATCCTGAACCCACTGGAACAAGCAGCGATGAATAGAATTCGAGTGGACTTCCCTCTCATAATTATGCCTCCCAGAAACACATGCAGAAGCTAAAGAAGGATGGTCCTATGGTGCCCAAACATGGGTATTTTCTCCCTGCATACATCATGTTATGTTATGTTATGTTATGTTAGCATTTGGTAGAGCGCGACAGCTGCCCCAGCAAAGAGGCGTCCCGGCGCTAAGAAGACCACATCAGCTCCAGAAGGAAGAAAGGGAGAGCGCTAGGGGAACTAGGGAGAGGGGAACAAATGGGTTTTGACGGCTTTTCGGAAAGCAGTCAAGTTCTCCAGTGAACGGATGTGCAGAGGAGGGGTGTTCCATAGTTTGGCTCCCAACACCCTAAAGAAGCGTCCGCCAGTGCGGGCAAGCTTCGTCCGGGGAACAGTCAGTAGGTGTTGACCTAATGAGCGAAGGTTGCGTTGTGGCACATAAGGTGTTAGGAGTGGGCGGAGTAGTTCTGGGCGTCTAGTTTTAAGTATTTTAAAAATCATAATGAGTGTTTTGAACTGGATACGCGATTCGATGGGTAGCCAGTGCAGTTTTCGAATAGTGGCTCTGGCTGAACATCTGCGGGGGAGACCAACTAAGGCTCTTGCTGCGGTGTTCTGCACGCGTTGCAGTCGTGCAATCTCCGCTTTGTTGGCGCCCAGAAGTAGAACATTGGCGTAGTCCAAGCGGGAGAGAATTGTGACTTGGACAATCAGCTGGCGAATCTTGGGGTCGAAGAATCCGAGTATAGGATTGAGGCTCCTCAGCAGGCCCACACAGGTACCTGCCACATTTTTTGTGTGGGTCTGGAAGCTAAGTGCGGAGTCCATCCAGACGCCAAGGTTTTTAAACAGGGATTTAGGAGGTGGGATGGTGCCCAGCGACGAAGGCCACCAGTGCTCGTTCCAGTAATTGGTGTTCTTACCGAGGAGCAGCACCTCCGTCTTTCCTGCATTGAGCTGCAGGCAGTTGTCCGTCATCCACTGGGCTACGGCAGCCAGACCATCTCTAAATCTTGAGGCCGTGGCGGAAGGGCCTTCAGTGAGAGTGATGGCTAGCTGCGTGTCATCTGCGTATGATACTAGCAAGAGATCCCAACAGAGCCCTGAGGGACACCCTGTCCGATGGGGTAGGGCTGGGAAAGAAAAGGGGGAGCTGACACCCGAAAAGATCTGTCTTTCAAGAAGGAGCGGAGCCATTCCAGGGCAAGACCTGAGATTCCTACATTGGCCAGACGATTTAGTAGAATGTTATGGGAGACCGTGTCAAAGGCTGCGCTGAGGTCTAACAGAATTAGCGCAGCACTTTGACCGGCGTCCAGTATCGTCCGTAGATGTTCAGACGTGGCTAAGAGGGCAGACTCGGTGCTGTGTCCCGGCCTGAATCCATTTTGGGATGGGTCTAAGATGTTATTATGATCCATGTGCTGGGATAAGATGATGTTAACGTGGGCCTCTGCAAGTTTAGATATCCATGGGAGCAGTGAGATCAGTCTAAAGTTCTCTAACTTGGAGGGGTCCAGGGTTGGCTTCTTGATGATGGGAGAGACCCAAGCTTGTTTCCACGCGGTCGGGACATTGGCCGATGAGAAGGAGAGATTCAATATGGAAGCCAAGGAAGGCAGGAAAAATTCTAGGGATTCGATAAATTGGGCCAGTCTCATCGGGTCTGCAGGAGATCCAGATTTGACTTTCTTACAAAGTTTCGTAAGATCCTCCTGTGAGATTTCAGGTATGGACATCATAATGGTGCCATTACTGATGGAATTAAGGGGGTTAGGTGGAACAGAAGCAATCTGTGGGAATGATTTGTAGATTTTTGCACCTTCGCTACGAAAAATGTGGCAAGATCTTCACATTGTTGCGCGGAGGTGATGTTGGAGGAAGGAGACCTGCTACTCTGCAGTTCTATCAGTTTAAAAATAACTTTAGTGGGGTTAGGGCTAGAGTTAATTTTGTCTGCATAGAAGGTGGCACGTGCGGAGCGGATAGCTTTGTGGTAGACTTTTTGTTTAGACAGGTAGATAGCTTTATCCCTATCATTGTATTCTCTTCTCCAGACTCTTTCGGCTTTCTTGCATTCCTTCCGCATGGATTTTAGGGAGTTGTTATACCATGGGTTGGAAGGGGAACTACGTCCCTTAGACCATTTGAGAGGGATGAGGGCATCTAGTCCCTTCGTGATCCACTCATGGAAGGCAGCATATGTAGCGTTAATGTCCATGTGTGCCTCATGCCGTAATTCTACAAGAGCGGAGTGCAGGTCACTGGTAGAGAGTTTGTGCCACGATCTTTTTAGGTGCCGAATGGGTTCGGTTTTCTTGAATGTTTCTGTAATCAGTATGGTGAGTTTGATTAGGTAATGGTCTGTCCATCCCATAGGTTTGGGAGCTTCTGTCGTAGTCTCCAAGATGTTAGTGAAGACAGAGTCTAGTGTGTGCCCGGCCGAGTGGGTGGCGGCCTGGATCAAAGGGTAGAGTTGTAGGGCTGCTAAGTCAGCCAAGAGGTTTTTAATTGTGGAATCTTGAGTTAGGTCGAAATGGAGATTAAGGTCTCCTAGTATGGTGAAATTGGCCGAGCTCACCACTAAGGCGCTTGCCACTTCAAGGAGAGCTTCAATAAATTTAGAATCAGGTCCGGGAGGCCGGTAGATGTATAGGCCAGATATGGAGAAATGGGGGCCCGTTGTGATATTGAATCGAGCACTTTCACAGCTCGAGATATTTTTTTAGTAAAGGAACAGATGAATTGTTTTCTGTAGATGACAGCGATGCCGCCTCCTCTGGCGTCTCTATTTAGCAATTTCATTAAGTAGCTTTCTGGTAGCGTGAGGTTCGGTATACTAGTCGTATCGTCACGGAGCCAGGTTTCGCATAGAAAGAGAATGTCGGGGTTCTCTTCAAGTAGGAGAGTATTTACTTCTAGGTGGTGTTTAACGAGAGACCTGACATTGAGTTGGAGGATGGTAAGGGGGGTTAGTTTGTGCGTACCTGAGAGGTGCCTAAGTGGGAAGGGGCTGGGTGTAGAGAAATGACAGGACTTACATTGGAGGCATGTCTGTCCGAGGGTTCCTGATATCACCTTGCAGCTCTGTCCGGGGTTCAGGGCAACTAGAGATTTTCTATCATAGTGGCGGAGTTCTCGTGGGGTTTGGTCAGGGGGACAGGCGAGAGGCGAAGTCTTGGCGATGGCGACCGCAGACGGGCTTGCCTTAGGCGCGCCTTCGGCGCGCAATTGTCGCGCCCGCTGCGTGTCCGAAAGATACACATAATTTATGGAGAGTAGGTGTCGGGGGAGAGGGGCGTGGCCTCGTAAAAGGGGCATGGCCTTAGGGAGCGGCGGGAAATGGCGGCAAGATTTGTTTGAACTGAGTTCCCTCGGCAGCGCTAAGATCCGCTGCGAAGCTGTGGGCAAGAGGCTGGGATTGAGGACAGTGAGGTTATTAAATCAACACACACACAATTCACTCGTGATTCTCAGTTTGTTTTTAAAAACAAAGCATTTCATTCGTGACTCTCAATAGTTAAAATATCAAGTGCTCGCTGACTATAGCTCCAGGCTTCCGCCTCATCCAATAGTACGGGGCTGAGATACCTGAACTCAACTCAGCAATAAATATGCTGGGGATGCGAAGGCAAGTATGAACCCTAGGTGGCAATTGAGACTGTTGTGACATGACTGATTGGTCCCCACAGACAAAATGTTGGCACTGGGGGGTTTGGGAAAGTCCTTCACATCTAAATTGTCTGCACCTAGAAGGGCGAGCAACACATAGGGGTCTCACTGAGGAGCAACCACTGGCTGTGGGGTTGGGGGGTGTGACTGATGCATCCACTCATCCACTCTATAATCTTATGAGAAATCGGATGTACTTCTAATTGCATTGAAGGAGAAGTTGCCTAAGTACTATGCTTCTACTCCTATCAGTTAATATCATCTATGGGAGGCTGTATACCCTGCCAACCCTATTATAGGACATTGGCAGCACCCGTCGCACTTCCCTCTGGAGTAATGCTAGGGACAGTGGACTTACACATCACTCGCCAACAAACACTGAAGTGTTAAATAGCACAAGTGCTCAGGATGCAGGACCAACAATGGGAAAAATGACAATTGCTAATAATATTGCGGGATCCCTAAAGAACCCATCTACCACCTACAGGAACCCTGCTGAATGAACTGGTACTATTCCAGGTGAAACCAAAATCCCTCAGTACCTTCAACCAGACAGTTTGGATAGGACATAAGAATCCATCTCAACCACGAGGGAAACATTGGAAAATGAAATAGACACTTATGTCATTAACTTGGGACTTGGCAGAGCAAGTAAAGAAACTGAAGCCTCCCTGAGTGAGATGTATCCATGCATACAGATCCTGCAGAATTAAGTGATAGAACTAACCTAAGCAGTAAGGTTGTGGGAATACAGAGCAAGGACCCTTCCTGGTAGAGTATCTGGAGCAGTTGTGCAGTGGCACCTCAAGGACTCTATGAGCTCTACATTATAGCAAGAGCTCACAGGGTCCTGATGAGACTCTTGCATGCCCAACGATTGCAAGCCAGCTGCACTATCATCACAGACATTTGATCAGGGCCGGCCCTAGGCATGTGCAAACTGTGCAACTGCACAGGGCCGCCAAACCCCAGGGGCCGCCACGACGAGGATCGGATCAGATCCACGACGAGGAGGATCAATGATCTCGTGGCACTGGCGGCCCCCTGGCAGGATTTGGCAGCCTCCCGGCTTCCAATACTAAGTTCCGACGACGACATGAGTAGTTCCAAATCCAATCCAAGCCCTGACAGTCAGGACGAGTCACCCCCTTCCTCCCGAGTCCCTTTAACTTCCCTGGCGGGTTTGCCCGCACCGACCTCGTTCGACGTTCCTGATTGGGCAGCAGGCCGCCGGGGTGTTTCAAATCATGACTAGTGACGTGTCACCCGGCTGGCTCAGCTGGCACGCCCAGACGCCGGAAGCCAGCCAGGATAGAGTGATCTGCGCGGCTGCGCAGACTCAACCTAACCCTGCTTCCCCGCGACGTGCGTAACTTGTGGTGGCGTGGCGTGGCGTGGCGTTGCGTATGTCTTACACTAGTACTCCAGCTCCTCGACGTATGACTCTCTCTCTGCAACCGCTGCCAGCCATTATTTGGTGGTCGTCGAGTCTGTCGGAGTGTCGGACAAAAGCTGAGCCTGAGTGAGCTCAGACTAGTGACTGAGAGAGAATAAAGTGAAGAAGACCGCACCTGCCGGGTAAGGGCAGATCCATTCTCCGTGATCTCTCAATGATGATATTTATTTTCTGCAGCAGCAGTGCTTGTGGGCACAGTAATCACCGCGTCACATGTGGCATTGGCAAGCAAGCGATTAATGAAGATAGGTTTCCGTTTAGCCAATACTGCAGCCGCCGGGTCCCGGGATGAGTTTTGCTGCAAAGCGTAGTATACACCGAACCCAACTTTTCCCAGCAGGCCCCATAAACAGTGCCCAGTCTAGTAGAGAACCCTTAGTGACATAAGGCACTCCCGGTAAAAATAGACCCGGTTAAAAGGGGTAGAAAGGTCTCTGTGCAAGATTTGGAGGGGGACACATGAACAGAGAACGGGCTCTCCCAGAATATGCAGTCGGCTCCACACTGCTTGTACGCATAAACCGCCCCATGTCTTGAAATCCAGACTGCGTGCACTCTGTGCATGTGTATGCATACGGGTCCCCAAGTGCATGCATGTGGTCTCAGGGCTAGACTGCAGACTTTGGAGCTGGGACACCAAGGTTCGAGCCTCGGGGCGACTCCACGCCCTGTGATTCTGCAAATCTTTAATCTCCCCGTGCCTACCAAAATCGAAGGCAGCGCTTCCTCCTCGTGGCGTGTGCCGAGGGCCACTGACAGGGAGATACCTGCGCCGAGATTCCCGCCTCCTTGAGAACCAGCTGGAAGCGTGTCCGTGACCGTGATGAAATAAACAAGAGAGACCAGTCTGCACGAGCAGACCCTGCCGTGACGAGGGGGGCCACTGAATAACTCAATATCCGGTGGGTTGGTCTGGCCGTGGGTCTGTCCGGTCTGCAGAAAGCATGAGTGACCCTGCCTGGGAGCGGGGCTGCGGCCTCAGGTTTCAAAATGTAATTGCATGCATTAGGAGTGACTCACACGGAAGCCCAGCCTGGTTCCGCGGTGTAAGGCTCTGTGAGCCCCCCGTCACTCACACCCCATCCGCTCCCAGGCTCTGCCCTTGTAGGCCAAGGTGATGTTAAAATATAGTGCCACTGACACAAATCGGGGATCCAGCTGAACTGGGCACACACTTCCCTATACAAATAAAGACCGGTGCATAGATTAGAAATAATAGCTCGGTGTTTATAACCGAGATTAAATGACTAATGTGTTGAACAATTTTATAGAGCAATTGAGTTATATTGTATGATAAATTCTTCAGCAGTGCGCGCTGCATCCAAGTTACGACTAGTATTTGGTTCACTATAGAGATTACTTGTACGCATGTTTGGCAGCACACGAGTCAGGGTCGCGCGCAGTAGTTGTGTACTTCTGTTTTAAAACAATAGAAAGTAGAATTTAGTAGGCAAGGCGTGCACAATACATTCATATTCAGCCCCACACACGTGCCAGGTTCTTAGTTCATTAAAAGCGTGTTTTCTCAGATGTCTTAAATCCTCAGCCTCTTCCCTCCTCCTCCTTGGGCAGCCAGGGTGCATTTTCCTTAGTTTAGTCATTTCACTCCTACATTTTCAGTTTCTTCGTAAATCTACCAAGAAGTGCTCTTTTGTTTTATTGGTTTCTTTTATGGTTTTCTACAGCGGTTTGCGTTAACATGTTGGAATTCAAAACAGTCGACAATCATATTTTTTGTAATCAAGTTACGGAAAGGTATTCAGTTCAAAATGTTCCGCCTGATGCTAGGAACTGATGAAATGTTCTCTCAAAATAAACCAAGAAACAAGTCTTTTAAAACGTCTTAGAGCAATCCTGAGCACAAGTGGCATTTCCAGGTGGCGGCCAGGATGCTTGTATCCGGTTCAGGGACGACCTGGCTTGGCAGTTCAGGCTGGATTGTTCCCATGAGGCATAGGGTCAAGACTGATTTGCGTATAATTGGGTCTGAACTGAGGTGGCTAAGTGAGCTAAAGAATGATGATGGATTCAACCCAGATCTGTGACTGGGGGCGAGTGTCTGAAAAGTTTCAGTTCTCCGTCCATCCTCTCCTTGTGTTTGCTCTGGATTTGTATTGTGCCCATTCTGTATGACGTATAAAAGAAAACTACATGTCCCATCGCAATAAACGTGTTGAAGGATAAAAAGTTATCCATAGAAAGTGCTACAAATGACATGAACGTATTAAGCAGTAACTTCCCATAAGGGCTGGAGTATCCTCTTTTGATAACGCATAGGTCTCAAATGACAGGACTTGCGTGGTGACTTAGCGATGCTTGCTGTGCTCTTGCATTGCACTGTAGGTAGGGTCCTAGGCTCTGATAGTTTTGGGCTACTGCAAGTATTGTCTAGAGTTTGAGTTGTCATTGCAGAGCTTGGAGTACCCATTTGAGGCTTCAGTTAATGGAGCTCTGCTGCTAGCGTCTAAGTAGGTAGCAGGGGCTCCTCTCAAGACTTGGCCTGGGGCTCAGGGGAGAGTGCACTGACTGGTGCCCTCTGCGACGACAGTCTATGGTCATCAATGGAGGCTGCAGAGGAGTCTGTCAGATCTTCAAACGCTGGTCTTTTAAAGACAGTGCGACACTGCTGGAATCAGTTGACAAGTGTATGGCCCCACCACATGGGCAGGTCAGCTGATCATGTCATGTGGGCTCTTGGACCGCCCACATGATGGCAGAGTCCCACTAAGGTGATTCTCCGGAAATCATATTTTGCCTCTTGACACCTAGAAGTTTGTGTGGTGCTAAAAGTCGTGAGGGGGTGACACCATGACTTACTCGCACTGGGTGACACCAACCCTAGTGACGTCACTGCCCATCATGTCCTTTACCGTCATCTGCCGGGGCCCCCACCTACGCTCCCTGCACAGGGCCACCATGAGCCTAGAGCCGGCCCTGATTTGATGCTGTAGAAAGGTCACGTCTTGGGGAAACTGACAGCAGAAAATAGCACAGTGCTGATCTTCCCTGACAAAACGTCTGCTGTACAACAACAGCAATAGTCTTTTTTGGAGGTGAAGAAACAGAGTCACATGGCAGACATCCATTACATGCGGCTGCCCAGCGAAACTAAAAGTGCTAATCAATGACAAGGTGTCCTACTTTACTGCCCCTCAAGATATGTGGCTTGATTGAACATTTATATGGCAAGAAACATCAGCAAACCTCCAGGGAAGGCAAACCATCAAAACGAGGGAGGAGGAAACAATGTACATGGCGCAGTACTAAACGTCCTTCACAAAGCCAAGTTAACAGAGAGGGCTGCAGATGTGGCAGTGGTGAGTGGGCCACCGACCTAGTCTATCATCCTATAAGTGGAAACCTTGTTTAACTCCTCTGACCCTGTATGAGACGCTGAATATTCTTTGCAGTGGAGGGGGTCCATCCATCTTCTGATACTGACTCTAAGAGCATCGGATAACTTGTGATGTAATGGCACACAGGCAGCCCTTAACTTCCATAGATACATGATGCACAGCAGATAGATGAACAGACATTGTCTTCAATATTATGTGCATATATGGGTTTTACAAATCACTGCATAACAAATGGAGATATGGGGTGGCCATGGGAGAGCCGAAAGTAGTTGTCACCCCCCTCAACTCTTCCCATTGATGGTAAAGGGAAGGTACATTTTATTTTCATGTTACTTTAAACGAAGCAGCTGCTTTTTTTGTGCTAGAGAATAGAGTTTGGTTTCGTTTATGGTGGGTCGTGAGTCAGTTGTTAGTGAAACACCTTGTGGCACAATTGGGTGGGGACACTTAGAGACCTCCACCAGCCTTTACTCCGGTTTCCATTTTAAAACTCCCCCAGTGAAAAAGCTAAATAAATGGACGTTCCTTACTTTGAATATATCTGTTATGGGCACGGTCACCAAGTGGTTTAAGCTTTAGGAACCCGTGCAGTATTATTCAAGGCATATACCTGAATGAACCCTGAAGGTGACAAACAGCGTTGTTGGAGGGCCAACTTGCTACTAAGTAATCATCATATTTTCACAGCACTTTAATTTGTGCCTATCATGGAAAACCATTTACTGCAAACGATGTAAGTGTTGATAAGGAGGGAAGATTGGCGATGATCAAGGGTAGTTGGGGGGAACAGACATTGTACTGGGTAGTGTATGCCCACAGCAATCCTATGGACTATTATTCAACACCTTCAGGGTGCCTTGACCAGTGGCCATATGTTCTATTGATATTAGGCAGAGATTTTATATAATTGCATCTATCCCACCGTACACTGACCGGTACCCAGGTGATTAGTGCAACATACGGCCTGGACACCTGGATGGCGAATTTGGGGTTAGTAACTGGCTGAAGGCGGCAGAGTTAAGGAATATTCCCCTTACTCCTGTATCCACGATGTTCAGGTCAGTTTGGATAGGAAAGCTTTGTTTAAGGTGGTTCAAGAACTCTCGGGCGCCAAGAAGCAACCAAAAGCTCTCTGCTTGGATGAGGCTAAATGTGATGCCTTGGCCAATTTCTTTATTTCAAAAATTGAAAACATCTATCTGGATTTTGGCCCCACTCCCCTTGCTATTTCAACTACCTCTGTTTTACCATCTTACGTCCAGTCTCCTGAATCTGACTCCTGTACACTAGATTCCGGAATTACTGTCTGAACCCCTCTGACCTCACTTACTTTACGTAATATTATTAGTACCATCAAATCTGGTTCCCCTCTTGATCCTATTCCCCCTCAAGTCTTGCTCACTCTTAATCCCTCCTCACTTAATCTTATTTTGGCGTTATTAAACATCTCACTTAAAGAGGCTAATGTCCCCCAGTCATGGAAACATGCCATGGTTGTACCACTGCTTAAGAAAGTCAATGCTGATACGAACAACTTGGCTAATTTTCGCCCTATCTCCCTCCTTTCTGTGTTTTCCAAAGTCTTGGAGAAGCATATTAACCAACAACTTACCAGCTACATCGAAACCCACTCTATTTTACATCCTTCTCAATCGGGTTTTCGTTCTGGTTTCTCCACGGAATCCACACTTCTGGGAGTCTCGGAAACTATTAGGCATCTGGTGGATAGAGGGGAAACCGTGGCACTTATCCTGTTGGATTTAAGTGCCGCATTTGATACGGTTTCCCACTCTATCCTCATTAACACCCTCAGATCTATCGGCATTACCCATCTTGCCTTAGATTGGCTTATTAGTTTCCTGAGCAACAGGACGTTTCAAGTCTTTTCATCTTCATCAACATCTAAGATCCATACATCAGCATACGGGGTTCCACAGGGTTCCATCTTGAGCCCCCTGCTCTTCAATCTGTATGTGAGACCTTTGGCTGCAATTGCGGAGCAAGCGGGGCTCTCCATTTACTCGTATGCTGATGATACCCAGCTGATTTTCTCACTATCCACCAGTCACTCTTCCTGCCCCTCCTCTCTGCGTCTCGGGCTTAGTAACATATCTGCCTGGATGTATGACAATAAATTAAAACTGAATGGAGGGAAGACTGAGCTTCTTCTGTTCGGAAACAATCATGATCTTTGGGGACCCTCGCACTGGCCCAATCAAATGGGCATACTTCCCTTGCCCTCTAGAACGGCCTGAAACTTGGGCATCATCTTTGATGACCAACTATCGATGAGGGACCATGTAGTGAAGGTCTGTGCCACTTGTACTACCATTCTCAAGTGGCTGAGAAAAATCATCTGGATGCTCCCCCATGACACCCAGAGAACTGTAGTCCAGGCGCTAATTACATCTCGCCTGGACTATGGTAATGTTCTTTTCCTGGGTGCTAGTAGGGAGATTGTCCGGAAACTCCAGACAGTTCAAAACATGGCTGCGTGCCTGCTTGGTAAACTCCCTTATAGGTCATTCATTTCCCCTTTCTTACGCAGCCTTCATTGGCTTCGTATCGAGAGTCGGGTTAAATTTAAGGCCTTGTGTTTTATACACAGAATTATCACTGGCAAAGCCCCACAATATCTTAAATCCTTCATTAGTTCTTATGTCCCCTCCTGGACTCTCAGATCATCCACCCAGTTCAAGCTCCTGATCCCTAGGATTAAGCGAGCAAGAATGGGTGGGCGTTCTTTTTCTTTTCTGGATCCTTCCCTCTGGAACTCCCTTCCTTTTGCTCTTCGAACTGAGCCCAACTATCTTAGGTTCCGCAGGGAACTGAAGTTGTGGTTATTTAACCAGTAAACTAGTTGTTAATGGTCATACCCCTGTTCTCTGGTCAGCGCCGGGAAACCCTCTGGGTAGCTGTGCGCTCAATAAAATTAATAATAATAATATAATAATAATGTTGTTCTTGGCCTCAGTGCAGATCTTGATAACAAGAATAGAATATTTTGGTTGGACGATTTTGGACCATACTTCAGTACAACTAGGAATGACATAGCGGAGGGCAAAAGCGACAATCCCTACATGGAGACTGCAGTGCACTATGTTGGAGGACTGGACTTTTCAAGTCTCACTAGGGGACACAGTATGGCACTACTTAATGAAAACAGAAGTACAGGCTCTAACACTCTACATGAATGGGAAGTTTTCACAATAGTGGTAAGGAGACATTGCATCAAATCATTGACAGGGCACAAAAAAATCATAGAGTGAGATTTGAATGTATTCTATAAATTGGTATAAGACCAAGAACAGGTGACAATTCAGGACCCCTCTCAACGATAAGAGATACATCAGAGAGAGCGAAAATATACCACAATACTTCAGAGATTGCAATGCCTCACAAATACCGAGTAAGTAGCTGGGACTTACACAGAGGGGTAAACGGAAGGAAGACTACTCACACAGTTGATGTTATCTGAGCTTAGGGGGCTCCCATAGCACACATCGTAAATTCACAAGGAGAGTTAGTAAGCATACACAGGCAGACATCAATGGAGTTTTCCTTAAGTATTATACACGTTTATATAAATTGAATCCTACCTGGACAGGGTGGCTCTGATCAGAATATCTCCAAAACATAAAGTCCTGAGTCAGTGAGTGATGGTGCACATAGTATTGGAATAACTGGGGGACATGGCTGCCTGGAAAATCCTTGTTCTGACCGCTTACCAGTTGTATTTTATCTCACTTTTGCTGACCTATCAGTGCAATGCTTGGCAGCAGTGTACTCCACTGCAACTGAACTTGGTTACCTGCCAACAACTGCCACAGAAGAATTAATAGTTTTCCTCTCACTGATTACAAAATCAAGAGTAAGACATTGACAAGAGTATTCCCCATTATACCACTGCTGGTGTTACCAGACCAAAGTTAATGTATCCATAAATTAATTTTTCACCAATGCTCCTACACTGTGGCACTTTTGTTTGCTACCCCATGCAAGGAGCACAGGGGTATCATGCCCTTCCAGCACCTGACTCCTACCTCGTTTTCTGCCCGGTGCATTTTGACTATGTTCCCGATATGTAGGGCTCGATCCTGGATCCCATTTAAGATGACTCTAAGGCTTCTTGGATTCTTACCCTCCTGCATCCTCCTTGTCAGCTATATCAGTTTACCCTGTGCGGGCCATGCAAATGGAACATGAAATTCTAGTGGGCCAAGTGTTAAGGCCACTTTCCTAACCTCATTCGGATCTTGAAGGAGATGGCTCAAGATCTGCAGCGGTAGTTGACCTATCAAATGTGTCCTGCAGCAGGCCACTCTCCCTCACCCACCCAAAACTGATGGTGGTAAAGGACTCATTGCTACTGGGTTTGGGAGGTGGTTGAGAGGCCATCTGGGGGAGATGGAGATCAGAGGCCACTGTACTCCACTGGGGGGCCAGCTTCACATTGAGCTACTGGAGCTACGAGTCAGAAAAGTTCATCTTGTTATCTGTCCAGAGAGGATTGTGTTGGTTCTTACTGACAACTTACTGGTACTCCAACAATCAGGGTGAAGTGGGATCCTGGGGCCTGTCTCAATAGGAGTTGTGTCTCTCAGTAGAACATCTTTCTAGTATTTAATCAGTGGGGAGAGCCTGGGCTGATCTGTTTACCACCATCAAGAATTCGCAGTCTGAAGAATTTTACTCATTGGAGTTTGTGCCACAGCACCCGTTAGTAGATGCCTTTCACCTGAAATGGACAAAAGGACTCTCTCTTCTGCTGCCTCCCCTGCCCCGAATTCTTAAGATTAAGAATGACTGGGCACAAATCATCGTAATTGCCACAGGTTGGGCAAGGATAGAGTGGTAATCGACGCACTTGAGCAGGAGCATCGATGCTCTGATCAGGCTACCACTCTGTGAGGACATCCTGTCTCTTTAACAGAGCATGGTCCTGTAGTGCTAGAGGCACCCTTGTGGTCTAACACCATGTGTTAGACCACAAGACCACCTTCCTCGAATCCAACAAATCCCTCGACCCTTCACAGTCCGGCTTCCGAGCAAAACACAGCACCGAGACCGCCCTCATCGCATCAACAGACGACATTCGAACTCTACTGAACAACGGAGAAACTGCTGCCCTCATCCTACTCGACCTCTCCGCAGCCTTCGACGCAGTCTGTCATAACACCCTTATACAACGCCTCAGCAACGTCGGAATACAAGGAAAAGCATTAGACTGGATAATCTCGTTCCTCGCCGGAAGAACCCAGAGAGTCCGCCTCCCCCCTTTTAGATCAGAGGCCACCAAAGTCATCTGCGGCGTACCCCAAGGATCTTCACTCAGTACCACCCTCTTCAACGTATACATGAGTCCCCTCGCATCCATTGCGTGCCAACACAACCTCAACATTATCTCCTACGCAGACGACACCCAGCTGATCCTATCCCTCACCAAAGACCCAAACACCGCCAAAACCAACCTACACGAAGGGATGAAAGAAGTAGCCGAGTGGATGAAGAACAGCCGTTTAAAACTTAAGTCGGACAAAACGGAAGTCCTCATCTTAGGATCATCCCCCTCCGCCTGGGAAGACTCATGGTGGCCACCGTCCCTGGGCAGCGCACCCAAACCGACGGACCACGCACATAACCTGGGCTTCATGCTGGACTCCTCCCTCTCGATGACCAGACAAGTCAAACCCGTCTCATCATCATGCTTCAAAATCCTACGTATGCTCAACAAAATTTTCCGTTGGATCCCCACCGAAACTAGAAAGACGGTCACCCATGCACTGGTCACAAGCCGACTAGACTACGGAAACACCCTTTACGCCGGAACCACATCCAAACTACTGAAAAAACTCCAACGCATCCAAAACGCCTCAGCCAGACTCATCCTAGACATCCCCCGACAAGCTCACATTTCCGATCACCTAAAAGACCTCCACTGGCTCCCCGTCAACAAAAGAATAACGTTCCACCTCCTCACCCACGCACACAAAGCCCTCTACGCCATAGGACCCGAATACCTCAACACGCGCCTGTCCTTCTACACCCCCACCCGCCATCTTCGTTCGTCCAATCAAGCCCTTGCCGCAATTCCACGCATCCAAAGATCCTCCATGGGAGGAAGATCCTTCTCCTACTTAGCGGCCAAGACCTGGAATTCCCTCCCCACCCACCTCCGCCTCACACAGAACCACCTCTCCTTCAGAAAACAACTAAAAACTTGGATATTTGATAAGTAAAGCTCCCTCCCTCCCTCAAGCGCCTTGGGACCCTCTGGGTGAGTAGCGCGCTATACAAATTTAAACTTGACTTGACTTGACTTGACTTGACTTGACTTGATGTGATGACCTATGACAAACATCATTTTAATTGATTTTGGTGTGTTATTTTACCCTAGCCTGAATGTACGAAGTCCTGCATATGCCTTGTATCTCTTAAAGGTTTCTTTCTTGTAATCTTGCAGTCTGTCACAGTAGAACAGTCTTGCCAAGAACACAATGTGTGGGATGTACATTTGAAAGGATGAGAGAGAGAGAGAGAGGTGTCAAATGTACTTTTTGGTCTTGTAGTGCAGTGTAATGAGCAGTTGTGCACAAATGTACATTGGCAAGTATTATTAATTTCTTACTATTGGCTTTGACATGTCCTCATATCCTGAATTCTAACTTTGCCTTGCATGAGCTTTTCTGCGTGCACAGACAGGCTTGCAAGTTGTTTGGGTTAATCACTTTCAATGATTGTTTTGTGGGGGATTGTTTAATGTACCTAGCAGGCTTTCATAAGCTTTGTCAAGAGAAAGGCTGGAACATGTGAGCATGTAGAGGGAACGTGGGAACTCCTTCCTGCCGTGGAATGACTACGTGGAAGCTGGCAAGTTCAAGTAAGTTTCCTTGGTGCAGTGGGGAAGACTCTGGAACCTTCTGGTGTGTGTTTTGAGACTATAAAGCTGAGGGTTGTTGACAGCCAGGGTGGGAATTCACGGAGTGGACATACTGCCATAAGATGGACGGAACCTGAGTCCCGGTCGAGAGTCCAAGCCCAGCTGTGAACGGGCCCCCCAGCTTGAGTTGGCAAGGATTTCGAGTGAACGATCAGGTGAGGTGATTTGTTTCTAACTAGTGCCATTGTATGGCGTGGTTCCAGTGGCTGTGGTCATTTGAGGTGTGTGAATGAGTGAGGTGCACATCCAAAGTAATCATTTGATGTATTCAGTGTATATATCTTTCTGATCTCCTGCAGGACGTCCAGTGTATTTGCTTGGGTTTTATCTCCTACTATTTGCTGCTTGTTTATTCATGTTATTATCCATGCATTTCACTGTTGCATTTACCAAGTGTGTTATTATTGCTTATATATAAATATATATCTCTATATATATTTGAATGTGGTTCATTTGGCATCTGGAAAAGCCTTTTTGTTAGTGAACATTGCATAAATAAAACCCCAAGCCTTATTCTAAAAAGAGAGTCTTTGCATTTTGTAAAGTGAAACCCTTTTGTAGGTGGTTTTGTGTTTTACGCTTTGCTTTGCCATGTTTGAGCCACAGTGTGGGAGATTCTGCATTATCTGAAAGGCGGAGCAAGACAGGTCCTTCATCTGAACCTCCTCAACTCACACCTCCAGGCGTGGAATAGGTATGGTGCAATTGACCCTATTTGTGTTGCCGTTTGAGGTAGTGAGTTTCATTCTCACTGCCAGACGCCCTGCAATGAAATACATCAATGCTGGGTGCAGTGTCAAATTCATAACCTGGTGGGGTTCGTAGGACACTGATCCCTCACAAATGAAGCTGTTGGATGTTCTTTTGTTTGTTCTGCCTTTAACTCAGCAAGGCCTTGCAGTGGGCACAGTAAGCGGTTATGTGTCAGCCCTTTCAGTCTTTTTACTTTGCTGGCCCAAACGTACTTGTTTAAACCACCAGTTGTGATTTAGTTTATTAAAGATTTGATACACATGTTCTCTTCCAAACCAGTTGTGATGCCCTAGTAGGACCTTCATTTGGTGTCAAGCACCCATCGAGCCTATTCATCGTAGCTTGCTGCATCTTTTGACTCTGAAAACTGTTGTCCTCATTGGCATTACATAATCTCATCATGTGTGCAAACTGAAGGCACTTTCAGTGCAACCACGGTAAACACCTTCTTCTATGACAAAGTGGTGCTCAGGGACCAGGTGGTCTATTTGCCTAAGGTTGTGACTCCCTTCCATGTACAGCAATTGATAACTCTTCCAGCACTCTTGCTCCTCACCCATCTAAAGAGGAGGAGAGGTGTTTTCAATTGTACATCATAAGGCCTTGAGTTTTTCTATTTCTCATACAACAGCCCACTGAGTGGGCGATCTGCTTTTTATGGGATTGTCTGGAGTGAAGAAAGAGAAGGCTGTGCAGAAGAGGGCCCTTTCTAGATGGATAGTCCCCTGCATAATGATCTACGCACTGCCAATGAAACAACCCCTGAGGACTGAGAGCCAATTCCACCAAGGTCAGTGCCTCTGTGACTAATTTGCTTGGGAGGGGGTTTGTCTTTGATATCTTTTAGGCTACAACATGGGCATCAGTATATATGCTTGACAGCAAGATCCATCAGAAAAGAACATGTTGCCTGTTCAGTTCTACATGACTTTTTGATTTGAATCCACTCCAAAGACCCTCCACCATTTGGAGGTTCTGCTTTGGTATCTAATTAAAAGATGAGGATTCTGTGGTTAGAAGTATCTATCATAAGGGCAACTTACTTACCTTCTGTAATGCTTTTTCTGGAATATACTCCATCTATAGAGGCGTCATTGCCCTCCCACCTCTTTGTTGTGTAGAATGGCCTCTATTTAACATCTAAAAAGGTCCCATGTTGGAGATAAGCATACGAATGCCAACAATTGTTTCACGCTCCAGGTCTGAGGGTGCGGAAAAGAAGAACCAAGAAATTGACAGCGTGCAGGGGTAGCACTTCTATGCTGCTCTGCTCTGTCATTCCTGGTACATGCTGGAAGATTTGTGAAAAGTCTCCCGATCCAGTCTAAGGACATTACTGGTTTAAACCACCTAGTAGAAAGAGCGTTCAAGCAAGCACATTATTCAAGTCCATAAAGAATTGAGATCCAGTGCAAGCATCCTTTGTACATGGGTATGTGAAGCCTGATTGGGTTGTTCTCTTACATTTTACAGCAGATAAGGAAGAAATAAGAGATTTCAGGAAGTTGATGGTTTGATTCACGAAGGTTATTGAATTATAACATGAAGTGAGAAGATTGTGTCAGAAGAAAGTATGTAATCAAGATTACAGACCCCAGACTGTTGTAGGAGACTTGTCGATAATTGATTTCTGATTGCAGATAGAGGTTCCTTTTCTGTGGGGTGTTCTTTCGTACAAGGAATCTACTATTACTTGTGATGATACAACAGACATAGACAGATCTTAGGTGAGTGAACTAGACATTGAGTGGTTATATAGCAAGGTCAATTTGAGTTTAAGATAATATGTGGGATATTGAATTGAGCTCTTATTTGTGAAAGGCAACAGGCATTAGACGGAGGAGTAAACGATATAAGAATAAAACCGCGATACCGCGCATATATTCAAATTTGCCAAGATCTAGGATTAAAGGTGAGATACTGAACTGAGTGGGCAACATCAGGTGGAATGAGAAAGGGACTATCAACTTGCCTCTAACGGTGTGGGGAAGAGTAGGAAGAGTAGAAATAGATTCATGAGCCCGGGAGGAGACAAAGAGGGCCCAGTTATGGTCAAGTGACCTTATAAACTCAAATGACTTTCCTCAAACATGCTCTAATAATTTTATATGATTGCAAGGATGTCTACATTAAGTATCGTTGTGAGTCATGCCCAACATTTGCTTCTAGATGGTTTTATTAAAATGGTAAAAAGATTGGGACATAGGCAGGTTAATGAATGCATTGTTGATTAGAATGATATAAAGGCAGGTTTTTCATATGGTTCTGTATAGACTTTTTGTATTAGATAACTGAGTGAGAGTGTGTAAATACACTAGATATCAGTATTTTGGAAATCCTTATTTCTATTTTTCTTTCTTTACAGCCCTGATGGGGTCCCAGTAGGGACGAAACGTGTAGGCTTTTTGTTTTTTGTGCATTTTGTGAAAATCTTCTTGAAGAATTTGATGATGAACGATATGAAGAAAAAATAATTATCAACATACAACAATAAAATACTAGACATAGTACAAAGGAAGCTTGCATTGGATCTCAATTCTTCATGGACTTGAATACTTAATTGTTAATAATGTGGTTACTTGAACCCTCCTTCTACCAGGTAGTTTATATAGTTGTTTTCAGTGGCTTTAACGGTGGGCCACGAGGAGTAGAGTGTATGAAGGTTACAGACATTTGAATTACTGAATAACTCAGTGCGCACAGGTTGTCCCTCCATCGTTACCAGTAGTATAACATTACAGGTTTAGACAATCAGATATTTGGACCTGGACTGGGATAACTTCTGTACGAAAATGTTACTTCTAATTGCTAAATAATACGCCAGCTCCAGTTTATTGACGGTAGCTGACTCCCGGCAGGACAGTTCCTTCTGTGTGGGGAAACTGGTGAAGGCCTTCACGATGGAGTGTGGACATAGGGACCTAGAACCCCAAATGCACAAGATGAATTTATTGGTGGGGGTAGGAAATTGCTGTCCTGGTTCTGTAAGACCATTTTTAGCAAGACCTAGGGCCTGATTACAAGTTGAAGCGTTATTACTTGCCCCAGTAAATAACGATACCAGGGGGCACGTCATTTCCCAGGTGCAATAAATAATACCTATTATGTGTATGGGGAATAACATGCAGATTTCGATGTTTAACCCACCACAATTTGCATGATACGATAAATACCATATGCTTTCTTCCGTTAAATTCCAGCAGGTTTGACCTGCCGAAATTTTACTAATGTTGGGTAATTCACAGCATCCGATAATTATCAGATGCGTTTAATAAAACCAAACTAGTAATTCTGTCACTTGCATAAAGAGGGGATTAAGCACGATTTAACAACACATTCATGTTACGTTATGTCAATTTGTATAGCGTGCGAATACCCATAGGTGTCTTGGCACTTCCGGTACTCCTTACTAGGCTTCAGACTACAAAAGAGCTAGAAGAGCCATGTCTTCAGTTGCTTCCTAAACTACAAGAGCATAGGAATTTCCCTCAAGTATTGTGGGAGAGAGTTCCATTTCTTTGAGGTGTTCTAGCTGAAACTCCGTCCTCCCCAGTTCACCTTTCTTATTCTGGCCATAGGCATCAGATGTGTGTTAGAAGATCTCAAGGATCTATTCGGGGTATACCATTTAAAGAGATCCTATAAAAATGTGGGACCTTCCTTGTGGAGAGCTTTGTGAGCAATGCACAAGGCTTTAAATGTTACCCCTTGGGCAACTGACAACCAATGGAGGTCCTGAATACCAATTTTGACCGACTGATATTCAGGCATATCCAGTTCAAGTCTTGCAGCAGCTGTTTGTAATTTTTTGAGTAAATTTGCTTGAATATTAATATAAAGCCCATTACAATAATCTATTTTGGGTAAAACCAGTGAAGTCACCACCGTCTTTCTTGATTTAAGCGGGATAAAAGGACACATTTTCCTTAGGATCTTCATCATGAAGTAAGCTGAGGACACCACTTTAGATACTTGAGATTTGAGATTCAGTTTGTTATCTATAATAACTCCCAGATTTTTTGCTTTGGTCACAGGTGTAGGGGGGGCCGAGGTTGTCCGGCCACCAGTCTGGGGACCAGGGAGAAAAGAGATTCGCGAACATGATCCCTTCCGTCTTGGTGGAGTTTAATTTCAGGCAGTGTTCACTCAACCATGAACTAAGTTTAGTCATACAGTCATGGAGTTTAGTAGAGAAGTTGATATCCTTGTCCACTGTTGAGATAACCAATTGTGTATCATTGGCATAGGAGGTAGGAATAAGGTCAAAACTCCTAATTAGTGGGGCTCAGTGAAGAGCCCTGCGGGACCCCACAAGGCAGAGTAAATGGTGCTGATTTAAAATTGCCCAACTGAATGGATTGAGTTCTATCAGACAGAAAGGAGGTATGAAGAGAAAGAGCAGCTCCTCCAATTCCTATAGTTTTTAGACGCTGCACCAGAAGATTGTGGTCTACCGTGTCAAATGCAGCGGATAGGTCCAGCAGTATAAGAACTGCTGGCCCACCGCTATCAAGAGACGATCGAATTTCTTCTGTAGTTTTAATCAGAGCAGTTTCCATGCTGTGATTAGCCCTGAAGCCAAATTGACTATTGTCCAGGACTTCGGTGTTAGTAATGAAAGTAGAGAGTTCTTTATTTATGATTTCCTCTATTATCTTTGCCGGAAGAGGAATTTTAGCAATAGGTCGATAATTGTTAGGATCAATTTTAAGCATGGGCGGAAAATCCGTTCCGCTCGCGGATTTTGCGGATTTTCGGTAAATTCGCAATCCGCGAACGCTCGCGAATTTACCGAAAATCCGCAAATTTGCACGCAGCGGATTTTTTTTTCTTGGTGATACAATTTTGCGCCGTGTGGTGTAAGTTCGCAATTGCGAACATGTAGGTGCGGGGGGCAGCAACAATCTCGCACTCGCGAAATTTCAAAAATTGCAATTCTGCACAAGAAATCTACTAGCAAGCAGCATAGACCTTCTGAAAATGATGATTTTTATCAGAATAACTCCTCAGGTTGACATTTGCCTGCACTTTTTTGGATTTGAGGCCTTTTGAATTTCTTTGGATAACTTTTGGATTAGAAATCAACTTTCTCATATAAGCTTGTTTGGGGCATTACAGTTGCTGTAATGCTGTTCTGCAGAAAAACGAGTTTTGCAAAAATGAAAGCAGGTTCAAAAGTTTAAACTCATCATTAGTAACCATTCCCTGTAGTGCTTCCTGACAAGGGCCCCTCCATAGTTCAGTTGCTAGTTGCAACAATCGTATGACCCTGCTCTGACCCTCACAGCAGGCTCATAGAATAGCTACAAGTAGGCCACAAAGGTCCTGGAAAAAAAATTGCACTGCAACAAAAAGCAAATTACAGATAAGGAAGCTGGTGCCAGACTGGAATTTTAAAACAGTGACACATTAATAAATCAACCCCAAATTAATTCATGTCAGTTGAAGCAGGCAGGTGTGCTTGCTTTTTCCCCCCATAATCTACAGTGATGATGAACGAGAGGGTGGCATTGATGTACCAGAGGGTGGCATGGGTGAAACAGAGGGTGGCAGGGGTGAAACAGAGGGTGCTGGGAACCTGTGATGATGAACCAGACGTAGAAACAACGTAATCGTGACCGTTGCGAGCCGACATGTAAGTTCGCAATTGCGAACTGGTACAAAACCCTCGCGAACTGGCAGAAATCCTTGCGAACTTGCAGAAATCCTTGCGAACACAAAAAAAATCCGCAAATTCGCGAGAATTCGCGGATTTTGCGGATTGCGAGTTCGCAAATTCGCAAAATTCGCAAACGCCAGATTAGCAAAATTCGCCCATGCTTAATCAATTTCATTGAGGTTAGTCTTTTTCAACAAAGGGAGAATACAGGTCTGTTTCCAAACAGAAGGGAAGCACCTTTGTGCCAGCATTTGATTAAACCGTTTGGACAAATAGGGTCCTATAAAGTGACCAATACGTTTTAAAATTCTAGGGGGGCAGGGGTCTTCTGGTGATCCTGATTTGGCCATGGAAGTAGACGTAACTATTTGGGTTTCTAAGGTAGGGGTAAAGTTGAGAAGAAGAGTTTTAGCTGTGTCTTGCTGCCCTATCCTCTCACTTGAATTGGAGGAGGCAAATTGATAAAAAAATGTGGTCCTCCTTGGATCTAAAAGTATGAGCATGAATATCACAGAATTCTTGACTGTGTTTGGTTGAATCATCATTACTACTGGATGTCAGATATTTAACTGTTTCAAAAAGTTTCTTACTTGAGTGGCCTGCTTTTTCAATGAGAGAGGTGTAATATTGGCTCTTTTCACATATAACTTTTTTTTAAAGTCTGTCAATAAGGCTTTGTATTTAGCTTTTTCTGGAGCTTCATAGTGTTGTCTCCATGCTCTTTCTTGTCTTCTGCAAGCCTGTTTATCTAATATTAAGGCTTCAGAAAACAAGGGGCTGAGGGCAATTTCCTATTTTTATTGGTAGTCACAATAGGAGCGAGGGTACGGCAATTGGAATCCAGCCATGATGTATACTTTATGGCTGAAGATTCAGTATTTACCTCCAGATCCGACTGGGTTTGGGCCAAATGATGTATCAGAACCTGAGGATCAATGGGGTGCCAGAGTCTGCCAGTGGTCCTAGTAGGGGCCTTACTCCTATCATCACGTAGAGGAGTTTTGTATCTAAAAAGAATAGCATGATGGTCAGACCATGCTAGCTGAAGGGTATAGATATTGTAGAGAGCAGGGTTGTTGGAGAAAAGACCATCTAGTGAGGGGGGCGTGGCTAGCAGCCGATCATGGCGGCAGCATAAGGGACGAGCTCCGCAGCTGAAGCGGCCTCTTCGTCTATCCGACACATAATCCGTCACAATTTTCAAGCCCTGCAGGAGGGTACTGGAGCCCAGGACCGGGCGGTGTAAGCAGCGAGAAGCGGCGTTCAAATCCGACGTCTGGAGACCGAGTTACGTCGTGGCTGCAATTTGGCATACTTCAACCTCCTGAGCCGGGGTTTTTCCCTGGCCGAGTGACCGGCAGGAAGTGCGGTCGATCCTGGGGATCTGGACCGGAAGTGCCCGCAGACCGCACAGGTTGGCCGAACACGCAACTTTCGCATAGCTAGATTGGGCGCTGCCTGCGGACCAAAGGAACGTGACGGATTATAGCACCATCGCCGGCACCCCGGCCCTACTTGAAGTCGATCAGGCGGCCATAAGCGTGTGTGATCCTAAGAAGGTGGAGGCAGCCACCATTTGCTAGGCCGAAGAAGCTACTGCGCACTTGGTGCTTATTGACACTCTTCGCCCTACGGAACACTCTACCAGGGCCTGAGCACAGTACGCGACTACATCTGGTTTGGGAGGGCGAGCACGCCACTCCGGACAACCTGGAGCGGAGAGGCACGAGAAGCACGAACTCCAACAGAATGGCGGGGAAAGGTCCCAAGGGCGGCGCCACACAGACCCGCATTGAACGATATACCTCCGACAAGCCAACTGCCTCCCCAGTAACGGGAAAAGATACTGGTGGTAAAACTGCTGATACCCCGGGGGGTAAGAAGGTGACATTGGACGATGTGATGCATGCTTTGGCTCAACTACAGACGGCAGTGGGATCGATCTCCACGGATGTCACTTTGCTTAGAGCCGATCTCCACAAAATGTCGGAGAAGGTTAAAGACATGGAGGTGGTTACAAAATCCCTAGTGGAGGATGTCTCCGAACTTCAACAGGCAATGGGGAAGATGGCGCAAGACAATAAAATGCTGCGTGAGAAGCTTGATGAACAAGAAGGGCGTTCTAGGCGGAACAACATCCGCATTATTGGGGTGCCGGAGTCGGAAGGACTTAGAGCCATGGACTTATTTGTGGAAAGCTTAATCACGGATGAACTTAAACCGAAGGGATTGTCCACCTTTTTCTCCGTGGAAAGAGCCCACCGAGTGCCGGGAGGCCAGCCGAAACCAGGGGCGACTCCGCGGCCCATAGTAGCCCGCTTGTTCAACTTTCGCGACCGGGACGCCATCTTGCAGGCGGCCAGGACATTTCCTCCTATAAAACTTCAGAACTCTACCATCGCCTTCTTCCCCGATTATACGGCGGATGTCGCACGTAGGCGAAGAACCTTCTTCGAGGTAAAAAAGGAGCTGAGGACACGAGAACTACTGTACTCCATGCTCTTCCCTGCGAGGCTTAGGGTAGTAGCGGAAAACAAAACTTGGTTCTTCGACAACCCAGAGGCAGTGCAGGACTGGCTGGAGGGATGGAGACCGGGACAACACCCGCGGCGAACCAACCGACCCAAGAAGGGCCGAAATACGGGTCAACATCCGGACTCCCAGGCTTCGGGAGAAGGCCCAGAGAGCAGCGAATCCTTGGGAGCAGACGGCGGCCAGGAAGAGAATGAGGAACAGTAATTTTCAGACTTTTTGTGCTTCATTAGACATATAGTGCTGTACACGTACTTCCCGCCATTGGACACTGGGTGAAGGACCTCGAGACCGGGACAACACCCGCGGCGAACCAACCGACCCAAGAAGGGCCGAAATACGGGTCAACATCCGGACTCCCAGGCTTCGGGAGAAGGCCCAGAGAGCAGCGAATCCTTGGGAGCAGACGGCGGCCAGGAAGAGAATGAGGAACAGTAATTTTCAGACTTTTTGTGCTTCATTAGACATATAGTGCTGTACACGTACTTCCCGCCATTGGACACTGGGTGAAGGACCTCCGAGGGTGTGAATGAGAGACTGCCGGCAGCGGAGAGTCCCTCACCCCAACGCGCAAGTACACTGTTTTGGGGATGGGATATGCACTCTGCTCAGTTGGGGGGGCGGGCAGTTTTGAGTCCGTGCAGCAGGGGGGCAGGGAGGGGGGTGGGTAGGGGTTCAGGACTGTTTACGATTCAGGACCACTTGGTCCTGCGAGTTTTTATTTTGTGCACACACATGTCATTAGTATGTCTCAGTATTTTGAATGCATCATGTATCGTGGGGACAGCCAAGTGCCGGAAGGCTGGAAGGAGTCCCATCTGCCCTGCACTCGTCTCCGTACACTATCTCACTCATGGCAAGAAGGCCTCATGGCTACCCACCACTTTTTCTTATGGCCGGGATAGATAACCACACCACACCGGCCCCGTTGCACGTCATGTCGTGCAATGTTAGGGGCCTAGGAGATAAGATCAAGAGGGGCCTGGTGTTGCAGGGCATTAAGAGACAGGGACCGCCCTAGTTCTTTTGCAGGAGACTCACTTGATGGGGGCGGCCACACGGGCTCTGGATAGGAGAGGATATCGTATGATAGCACACGCGGAGTTTACCTCAGGGTCACGTGGCACAGGTATTTTGCTAAGGAAATCCTCCCAATACATAGTGAAATCAACGATAGTAGATGATCAGGGCCGCTTCGCGGCAGTACATGGCCAGTGGGAGGGTAAACTGTTAAATGTGGTCTCCGTGTATATTCCGCCGGCATTGCACTCGGTAGCTCTGCCGGACCTCGGCAAATTCCTGTTGGATCTCCCTGAAGGGGATTTGCTTGTAGGTAGGGACTTCAATATGACACTCACTGACACCCTCGATCGATTCCCCGCACGAACACACACAGATGGCCCCAGCAGCTTGCAGACCTTCTTGGGCGCACAGGGTTTAGTCGATGTATGGCGTACACTGCACCCAGGTCAACAACAATACTCCTAATACTCAGCCACCCACAATAGTCTTTCAAGGATAGATTACTTTTTCACACTGGGTAACGGTCTCCTTAACATTGGCGAGGCAAACATACAGCCGAGAGGCGTCTCGGATCACTCACCGGTCACTCTGACTCTCACTAGCACAGGTACCAAACGCAAAATGATATATCCGATTTTTCCAGGGTATCTTAAAGCCCCACAGATAAGTAAGGATCTGAAGAAAGCGACCCGGCTTTATTTTGAGGAGAACCGGTCCTCAGTGGACTCCCCCTCCATATTGTGGGAAGCCTACAAAACAGTGTTTAGGGGTCAGGCCATCGCAATAATAGCGAACCATAAAAAAGCACACAGGAAGGAAGCATTGGATTTGGAGTTGGGCCTCGAGAGGGCCAACACTGCCCATATGGCAGACCCATCGGATGACACACTTCATGACCTACAGATACACCAGCGCCGCCTCACAGACCACTTGAGACGTGTGACGTTGGAGGACATCGCCACGACTAAACACAGGGTTTATGATATAGGGGACAAGGCTAGCAAACTCCTGGCGTGGCTGGATAGAAAGCAGGGGGGAGGAAGGAATATATTACAGCTTACAGACTCATGTGGCATTGTCCACACCCACCGGGTGACATAGTGGAAGTCCTGGCTGATCACTTTCATGACGTGTACACTCCAACGATAGAGGTGACAGAAGACGAGGCCCGGAATGCCCTCGAATGTGTGCCTCTGCCAAAACTGACGGACGAGGCAGCAAAAGATATTGATGCCCCCTTGACTATCGATGAAATCCAATTGGCCATTAACTCCCTTCATTCGGGTAAGGCTCTAGCCCCAATGGGGTGCCCATTGAGTGGTTTAAAACTATGTCTGAATCTCTGAGTACGCCCCTTCTTCAGATGTACGAGGAGAGTAGGTTGAAGGGAACATTGCTGCCGGATCAACGGATGGCGACTATCGTTGCTATCCCGAAACCGGGTAAACCGCCCAGCGACTGTAAATCGTATAGGCCTATCTCCCTCCTGAACCCGGAGGCCAAAATAATAGCTAAAGTACTGGCAAACAGACTTCTGCAGTGCTTAAGTCAACTGATTCATCCGGATCAATCCGGTTTCATGCCGCATCGAAGCACGGCCTTAAACCTTCGCAGGGTCCACGGAGTTGTGGCGAGGCTCTCAATGTTGCGGGAACCGGCAGCGATCCTATCATTAGACGCCAAGATGGCGTTCGACTTGGTGGAGTGGAACTACCTTTTCGCGGTGCTCACACGTATGGGCTTTGGTCCAGTATTTATTTCCTGGATACGTATGCTTTATAAAGATCCCATGGCCAGAGTAGTAGCTAATGGTCACATTTCTCGAACCATACATTTAGGACGTGGCACAAGACAGGGCTGCCCACTCTCGCCCCTCCTTTTTGCTCTGGTTCTGGAACCGCTGGCGGTTACTATCCGTACTACGCAGCTCCTGAAGGGAATCCAATGGGACCCGCAGTGGGAAGATAGAGTGTCCCTTTACGCGGACGACATGTTAATATACCTTACTGACCTAGAGAACAGCATTCCCAACCTATATAGCTCTCTGTAATTCCCATGGGCGAGTATCGGGGTATACCATTAATTGGGCAAAATCGATAATTTTTAGCTTAAGGGGCCGCTCCCGCCACTTCCAGATTCCTGTCCACTAGAAATAGCGCCCTCCTCCTTTAAATATCTAGGAATCCATATCACTCGCGACGAGGCGGAGTTCGCGCGGCTCAATTTGCAGCCTCCCTTGCTCCGACTCCGCAACGACGTGCAACACTGGAAAGAACTCCCACTGACATTGCTGGGCAGGGCAGCATTATTTAAAATGATGGCTCTGCCGCGATTCTTATACGTTCTTGAGAACGCCCCACGCTTGATACCGGACAGCTTCCTACAAAAAATAACGGCACAGATCACTAGTCTGCTCTGGGGGAACCGGCCAGCTCGGATCTCGCACACAAAGCTGAATAGGAGCTGGTATGATGGAGGCATTGCACTGCCTAATGTACAATTGTACTATTGGGCGGCCCAACTCAAGATCCTTGATCAGTGGGTGCACGCCCCACAAGACGATCCAGCATTCAAAGCAGACAGGACACAACTGGGCACGAATAGCTTGCTGGCACCACTATATCATCGAGGCATTGCGGTAAAACTCATGGGGCCCACTAAACACACCGTTCAACTGTGGTACAAGGCACAAGCGAAGTTACACTGGGATGGGACCATCACAAAACTTACACCTTTGTGGGACACCAAGGCACTGGGCCATCTGCGACGCACTAAGGGCTTTACCCAATGGGACAACATTGGGATATCAACTGTGGGAGACATGTGGACTAGAGAGGGAGTGGTTCCATTCGCAACCCTTCAGGAACAATATGAATTGGGGGATACCGAATTGTACAGATACATAGAGATCAGACATGCCCTACAGGCGGCAATCCCACCAGACACATCCCCACCAGAATCCTCCCCGCTGGAGGACCGTTTGCTCACAGATTTCCTACAGGAAGGCGCAACCTCACTAACATATCGCAAATTAATCAATAATTTACCTGACCCATTGGAGAAGCTAAAAGACAAATGGATGACAGATGTCGGAGACTTAGACGAGTCCGACTGGAACGCGGCCATGGCGTCTCCACGTGAGGCAGGGATATCGTCCAAATTCCGTCTGGTGCAGTTAAAAATTCTACATAGGATTTACTACACCCGAACGACACTACACAAACTGCAAAGGCGGACCACCCATACTGTCTCAGGGGGTGCGGGGCAGAGGGCACGTTTATACACACGCTGTGGGAATGCCCATGTATTACTAGTTATTGGCAGCGGGTTCTACGTACCATTGCGCAGACACTCCACACCTCACTCACATTGGACCCGCGGGTGTGTTTACTTAATGTGTGGGGGCCTACTGATCTTACTTTCTATGAAAGGGTGTGGACCACGATAGGGCTTGTCACAGCCAAACGAGACATCGCACAGAAATGGGGTTCGGCAGACCTCCCCACACTGGCACAGTGGATCAGAAACATGGACATGCTTATGTTGACAGAAAGAGCAGTCTACAAGTTAAGGGATAACCCGCGCAAGTGGAATGGGGTCTGGCAACCGTGGAATTCCTATAGGGGGGATATCTGTGAGCCGTTGGTGGAAGAGGATCTTGAAGGGTCTGATGATGAAGAAGAACACTGAATGGGGGCCTAGGCCAATTAGTGGGCTACTTACATGGAGGACGCGGGGTTGGTCGTGTAGCAGGTGGGCTGGGCGGGGTGGGATGCGGGCGGGTGGGGATCTTGGATGACTTATACAGCAGGTCCCTCACATGACAACTATGATGCTAGATAAGTCTAATTTGATGTCATGCTGATTCATGTGTGCAGTTCCTTTTAGTTCACGTTCAATATGAAACCAAAAAATACAAAAAGCAAATTATATTTTTTACTGTAAACTCATTCGCTCCGTATATTTGATCATTTTGATAACTGATGCTACCTCTACAACCGGACGAGGCTCAGAAACCTCCGCATTGTTTGTATTTATTCCATACCACAAGCCGGCCTCAGGGTTGTAGGCATTTATGTGAAAATTGATAATGATGCTATTTGACTTTGCAACAAAAATAAAAATTGTAAAAAAAAAAAGACTATCTAGCGTATGTCCTGCTACATGTGCGGGTTCTTGTATAAGCTGAGTGAGACCCAACTCAGACATCAACTCCAAGAGCTCCTTCGTGTCTTTGTCCTTTAGCATTTCCAGGTGAAAATTCCAATCACCCAGAAACGCAAAACATTTGTGTTGGAGGCTACATTCTAGGGGTGAGCTTAAGTTTGTCAAAAAGTTGATTCTTGGATCAGGTGGACGGTAAATTAAAAGACCTTTAAAAGATTCTTGGCCCTGAAATGAGATTTTATAATGAAAGGCCTCGAAATTGGTGGAGGTGACTATTGAACAATAGGTACTAAATTAAATTTTGTGAATCAGTACAAGGCCACCCCCTCTACCAAATCATAATCGGGTCCTTAGTTTAACGCAGCTTGAAGACCAAGTGGGACGCAGACCTGGACGATAGTCAATGGAAGAAAACTCTTGAATATGTCCAGTGTTTTTTAAAACTAAAGATTTAAGTATACTCAGTTTAACTACCTACACAGAATATATGTAAACTCCAGGAAAATAAGCAGGATACTTCAAACTGCCCCAGATGCGTGCATGCAAGCAACCACTGTTTTTCCATATGGTGTGGGAATGCCTCAAAGGAAGAAGGTACTAAGAGGCAGATGGTTGCGCCTTAGTAGAGACCACAGGGTAAGCAAACCTACGCAACCAAGAGGTTGGTCTGGGTGGGCTTTTGCCTCAAACAAAAGCAAAGAAAGTATGTAGTGGTACTCGATTTATAGCTCTAGTTCCTTCATTGGTGAACGTAGTAATTCAAATGGTTTGGAAAAACTAAATAAAATGAATGAAAAAATGGCTTGTGCCTCAGTCCCAACTACCCATATTTTAACCAAATAACCCTGGGCAAATTGTCTTGACTCCTTCATTGGTAGTGCCTGGATGCAATTCATCTTGTAGCGTATGCCATTTAGAGCGCACGGTTTATAAGCCACGCAGCAGGCACAAAACACAAGAGCGTCTGCAAGTGGTAGCAGGCGCGGTGCGTCCATTGGGGCTTGGGGGCGTAGCCCCCCCCGCCCGCAGCTCCCTCGGCGTCTTTGAATTTAAGTAAACTGATTCAGTTTACATAAGTTCAAAGATACCGAGCGAGATTTGACAATCATGTCAGTCAGCATAACGTCGGACCGCCCACCCCTTCAGAGTCTGAAGTGGGTGGGCGGTCTGGCGTCATGTTGACTGACATGATTGTCAGACAGTGGGGGGCAACAGGCAGCAGCACAACACAAGTGCGCATGAGTGGGGACGGAGGGCTAATTTTCGCACCGTGCCCACTCATGCGCACTTGTATTTTGACTTGTTTGCGCATGCCCATTAGGAGCCCCTCGGGCTCCTAATGGGCGTGCTGTGAGCGAAGAATAGCCATGAACTAAGACAATGGATTGGCTGAGAGGGGCTGTAGGCGCCAACGGACTCGGGGCGGCGCGGACCTGCTCAGGACGTCCTCAGGTAGGAGGTTTTTTTTTTATTCTTTTTTTTTTTATTGTTCTTATACAGCAAAACTGCGAGAAAATACACAATAATCAATTCACATTTCCATCATCTCTCACATAAAAAGGAAGAAAAAGAGAAAATATATATTTACATCTAAATGAAAACTCATTATTCATAATAATCCCTGAACGCAGTCCAAATTTTTGGACCCAGTCTTTTTTTTTCCTCAGTCCTTTAATTGAGAATAAACTCCACTCAAGATTATATAGACTCAACATTTTAGCACGCCACTGATGAAAGTCCGGTTGTTTTTCCTGTAGCCATTCCGAAGCTATGCACAGGCGTGCAACTGTCGTTGCAAAAAAAATGAAATGGCGGTATTGGAAAAGTGGTTCCGATGTGTTGTCTTTTGGAATTTTACCTAATAACAACATTGCTGGAGTGATAACAACCGATATTTTAATCACCAGAGATAAAAACTGTTCAAGGTCTCCAATATAGCCCTGGAGCTTAAAACAGCTATAAAAAATATGTATCGCCCCAGCATCATTTTCCCCACACCGGAAGCATTTGCCTTCATTTCCACCTCCCCATTTTGCCATTCTTTTAGGAGTGTAGTATAGATCATATACAGTTTTAAAGAACTGAGCTTTCAAATTTGCGGACATTAAGAACTCCTTTGATAGTATTAAAAGGTCTTCCACTTCTATCTCTGAGTCTCCTAAAGAGTCTCTCCATTTTAACTTAACTTTTTCCATATCATCATTCTTAACTGATAACAATAATTGATATATCACTCCAATTTTAACAGATCTCCGAATTCCTTCAATAACTTTATTTTGATTTAAATTCCCTCCTCGTCGATTTAGATAATCGTGAATTTGTAAATATTTAAAGAAGTAACTTCTAGGCAGCAAATATTTATCCTTTATCTCATCAAAAGATTTACAAATCCCATCCTCATTTACCATATCTCCTAAAAACTTGATTCCTTTCTGTTGCCATATTAAAGTCATTGCATCGGAGAAGATTCCAGGTAAAATCCTATGTGCGTTAAGAGGGGTGTAATACAATACTCTTCCTATCCCCATTGTTTTTATGAACCATTTCCAAACCTTAAATGCACCTAAGGTTACCTTAAACCTGGTTCATTTGTAGTAGCTCCCATCAATCTCTTCAACTAAAGTGTGCTTTGCTCATGCCCCTAACTGAATATAGAAAATGTTTGGGGCATTAGCCACCTCACTTCTTTGCTCACCAGTAATCAAAACCCTCATCTTTAACAAAAAACAAGTTACATAATATTAAAAAAAATCTGGAACCCCCATTCCTCCCCTTAAGTACGGTAAAGTCATATAATAATTCATTGCCCTTCTGGGTCTTCCTGGACTCCATATAAATTTCCCACACCTGGCTTGCAGTGCCTGTATTTTATCTTTAGTGATTTCTAAAGGTATGGACCTGAATAGGTATAAAACTTTTGGTAGTATATTCATTTTTAGGACATTTGATCGACCGATAATGGTTAGGTATAGCCGCTCCCACCTATCCAAAGATGACTTAATTTTAGCCATCAGCATATTCCAATTTACTTGAACTAATTCCGTCATGTTGTACCTAGATACGTTACTTCTTTTACCACCCTACGATCCTGCCATGTTACAGTCTCAGAGCGAAGAATTTGAGTTTTTGCCTCATTCTATTTATATCCGGTGATTGTCCCGAAAACCTTCGCCAGCCGCTCGCTTTCTTTTATTGCAGTTTCGGGGTTAGTAGTTACCACTGCGATATCGTCGGCGTAGGCTAAAAACCGAAAAAAGATAGTCTTGGACTTTATAAGGTGGAACTAGAATGTTCCGACTTAATAACTCTTTAAAAGGATTAATGTAAAGGGCAAACAAAAGAGGGGAGCAAGGGCATCCTTGTCGAGTACCGCGTGTAATTTTAACAGTATCCGAGAGTAAACCCATAGCTGATATCTTTGCCATAGGGTGTAGATATAAAGATTGAATTGCGTGAATACATTTTTGACCAAACCCCATTTCTCTCATTAATTTCCACAGATATCCCCACTGCACACGATCAAACGCTTTTTCCGCGTCAAGCAGAATCGGCGCTAGATCGTTCCTTTTCACAGCGGCTATATCAAATAGAGAGATAACTTTATTAACATGCTCTACCGTCCCCCTTCTAGGAATAAAGCCATGTTGATGGTATGAGACTAAGGAGGTCATGCATTGGGTCAACCTATTGGCTAATATTTTGGAATATATTTTATGATCTACATTTAACAATGATATCGGTCGATAGGAACCTACTAACTCTGGTGGCTTACCCTTCTTGCAAAAAACTGCTATGGTGGCTTCGGCCCATGATTTTGGTGGATATCCAAGCTGAGCATCTCGCATAACTTTTAATAACTCCTCTTTAATATCTTGATAAAATTGTGCATAGACCTCACTAGGTATCCTATCAGGACCTGCGGCTTTTCCATTTGCGAGGCTTTTCACTGCTTTTTCCAACTCTTCCTCTGTAATCGTGTCTTCTAGCCATTGTGCCTCTATAGGGTCTATCCTTTTTTAAATCCTCTTCTAACATTACAACCCAATCTGATCCATCACCGTCAGCTCCTTTCTGTTGATCATATAACTCTGAATAAAATTGTTGAAAAATCTTAAGTATTTCTTGTGGGTCCGAATGAGCCACCCCAGCAGAATCCATCATTTGAACAATGTTTCTGGTTGATTCTTTTATTCGTAATTAGGCCGCCAATTTTTTCCCAATTGCCTCACCATATTCATATTTTTCCATCTTGGATGTAAGAAATCTACTTGCATTTTCTACTGACCAAAGTCCTAGCACTTTTGCCACTGTGTCCTCCAATGTAGTTAAATCGCTCCCCCATTAACTATCCCCTGCATCAGTAATGTTTCAGATTGACTTAGTTGCAAATATAGTCTAACTCCTGTCTCGCCTTCCTTTGATTCTTACAGGAAAAACTGATACATTCTCCCCGAAATCCTGCTTTAAAAGTATCCCAAATTATGGCCTGCGTGGTAGATCCCTTGTTTTCTTCAAAAAATAATTTGATCCACTTCCTTATATGAACCCTGAAATCACTATTAACTACCAGCTTCCTATCAAATGTGAAATTAAATTGTCTAGATTTAATTAGCGCCGTGCCTATCTCCAATACTATCGGAGAGTGATCTGATGAAATCCTGGGATACACAGTAATTATCGCTCCTTGTATTATAGAAACAGGGGCAAAAAAGTAATCAAGTCTAACCAGTTTTTTGTGGGGATAGGAATAAAACGTATATCCTCTATCCTGTGGTCTTATATACCTCCAGACATCCACCAACCCATGGTCCTGCACTAGGTTTGTTAAAGCCTTATATACTTTTGGCTTGCGGCCCTTATACTTGGCAAACCCATCTTTCAGAGAACTGTTAGTCAAATTAATATTCATTTCCCCACAAATCAATACAGGCTGAGGCCAGGCAGCTAATTCCAAATTTATCTCAACTAAAGCTTCTGGATCATCTAGATAAGCACCATAAATATTACATAGCCTCAGTTTTTTACCATCCACACTAAATTCAGCAATTGCCCATCTTCCTTTTTTATCAGCCAGTGCTCTACCTGATACTACATTACTAGCCTTACACATAATGGCCACACCCTGTATCAAACTGGATTGTCCTGTGGTAGTCACTAATGAAAATCCAAGTTCTTTTAGAACACCTCTATTTGACTAGGGTATATGAGTTTCCTTCAAACATAGTAAATGTGGTGCAATATATCTTAATTCAGCTGCAACCTTCTGTCTTTTTATCACATTGTTTAGCCCTGAAACATTTAAAGAGCAAATTTTTAATCGTTTAGAAGCCATTTATCATATAATTCAAGTTCATCCAGAACCAACAAAGACATTCTTCCCCTCCAACCGTGGAAGTCCATACAATAAAATAAACATAATAAATCATACAAATCAGGTATATTGAAATGCTGGTTACTTTAAACAACAACAAAGTCATAAATGTCATTCTCTGTATGCAGTTTACTGTAATCAAGAACATTTTTTTCCCCTTTTTCCCCCGTGCCCCCCAAGTGTACCTCCCTTGCACCACCCCCCCCCCACCAGAGTGTCCCCCTCCTCCCCCCCCCCAACCCTTTACTGAGGCTTTAGGACTTATGGTCCTGTTGATGGGAGCTTGCCCCCATCTACCTGCCTTCGCCCGCGAGCATATTATTCACATTAATTTATACTAAAGATCAATACTTAAGCGCCTAGCAACTGAGAAGGGGCATTTGAAAATAATATCAGACTTACAAAAAAATGCCTTGAGTCATAAGCCAATGAAAAAACAAAGCCCAGTATTTGCTCATTTCAGTTAAATAATTACATTGTGTCCATAAGGGCCTTAGCTGCCAGTGCCGTCATGAAATAATGGGTGCGCTCTCTATACACAACTTTCGTTTTAGCAGGGAACATCAGATAGGCTTGGGCCCCCTTGGATTGAAAGTCTGATATAAGTTGTCGAAGCTGCCATCTCAAATCCACAGTTTGTTTACAGAGATCAGGACGCACAAAAAACTCAGTCAAAAGCTTTAATCTTCTTATTTGGGCGTGCTTTAGTAAATATTTCCTCTCGCACCAAAAAGCTATTTAATGCCACTAATATTGCTCTTGGTTTTTGGTCACGGTGAACCTGATGATTTGCTCTAGTGTTAAAAGGGAACCGATGTGCTCTTTCCACTTCCCGCTCCCAATCCCATCTTGTGGACTCCGGAAATGACTTTTTCAAACCTCTATAATGAACCCTCGAGGATCTGAGCCCTCCTTTCCCTCTGGAATTTGTAAAAACCGCAGGTTATTTCTTCGAGAGCGATTCTCTAAATCAATAAGTTTCCAATTAATATCGTCCTTATTGGCAAGTTGTGTTGCCAATGCTTTCTTCTGTTGCGTTAACTCATCTTCCAACATAGAAATATGCACTTCAGCTTCGGTTGCTCTCTCCAAAAATTCAGAGTGTGACTTGGTCAAGCGTTTAATAGAATTTTGACGTTTTTTACATGAGTTCTGGACTCTCAAACTGTCCTGCCTATGTTCATCTCTATGCAACATCATAGTCTTATATATGAGGTCAAGTGAGATTTCCTCAGTTTGCTCCTCTCCTGAAAAAGACGCTCCCATGATGCGGCCTTTATTTTCTTCTAGGATTTCTCCCTCCTGCGTTAAGCGCAGTCTGCGAACTGTGTGGCCATCCACAAAGTCAGACACTTGATCTTCAGCTTCAAAACTACTGTGTAGGCTTCCTTCAGCCATACTCATGTGCGTAGCGTAATGCTGCGCAAGGTCTTCAGTGGTTGACACGGAATGCTCCGACAGAGAACAAAAATCAACTGAGTCTGTGCTCTCTATGTTCTTAGCCTGTGTAGAGTTTGAGGTTACATTTTCATTCAGAAAGGGAGGGAGGCAAGATGGCGACCGCGTCGGTCGCGTGAGCAAGCTGCTCCTGCCGGACCTCGCGGACATCGGGCGTCTAACCGCCGATATTGGGGCGGACACATGTTAGAAGCTGCCGGGGCTGATTACGTTACGAGAGAGAATTCAGTATCTCTGTAAAAGGGGGGAAAACCGCTTTCAAAAACGCTAACGCTAATGTGCTCACCTTGTGTCGCGGTACTGGTCGGAGCTAGACCGCGGAGTCTGCAGCATCTGCGGTGGAGGCTGTGGGTGGTTATCGTAAGACGGCACACCTGGTGCGGTCGGGCTACGGACTCTGGCGTTCTTACTGGAAAGTCGGCGTGCTGCTTGGGAATGCCTCCTAAAGGTCAGAGAGGACGCGGACAAGGGGCCACCGGACCCGAGACACAGGGGGAGCCGGAATTATCGCAAAACTCGGTTGCGGCTGTGACTTCCACGGACAGTGCGGCAGCCCCAACCCGAGCTCCCGCTGTGGCATTAAATGTAACGAGTGTAACGAAGAACGCGACTCTTGGGGAGATTCGCGCCAAAGAGCCTGACAGAACCGGGAAAGTCATTTCTCGTTTGAAGGAGAACGCGGCGCTGGAGGCAACCAAGACCACTAAAGGTATTCCAGAGTTATTTTTTTCAATGAAGAACAAGGAGGCTTCGATATCTGTTAAGCCCACTTTGACTATAGACCATGCTAAAGAGTCTGTGCCTATTGAGACTGGAGAGGCAGTGATTGAGCGGGTCGAGAATGGATTGGGGTTGGAGGCACCCTCAGATAGCTCGGAAGGAAGGAGACAAGCGGTAGAGATACCTAATGGCGCGCACCTGACTGAACCAGACGAAGAGGAAGAGACTGAGGGGAATGGGATAGAAGCGCAGGAAAAAGAGCTAGAAGCAGAGATGACTTTAAATGAAAAACTCAGGTAGGATTTTTAAATGTATTTTAATAACCCCTCCCCACCCCAGCCCCCCCCCCGAACCACGACTGGGGCTATGGAGTGAGATACGCAATGCAGCCTTATTTATAATATGCAAAAACACAGTGAACAGGAAAACATGTAAGCTGATTGCGTGTTTGCTTTCGTCAAAGTCCGTCATCTGAACGCTGACTGCTATTCTAAATATGACTGTCTGCTTTGCTCAGTAGTTGAAATCTGCACGGCAACTCTTCATTTTTCTTTCCACTTCGGGGGAACAAGGCCAGGACAGCAGGTGCACGCTGAACTCACATAGAGCGACAGAATCAATCCGAAGTAGAAAGTGCAGCGAGAGCAGCAGGTACCGAGTGAGCCTTCAAACAAGTAAATAGTGTGAGCGAGTGACACAGATGGAGAGGGGGTTCCAAGCAGCGTTCACACAGAGAGCTGGGAACGGCTGGGTGAGGGGGAGCGGGTGAGTCACGCAGACAGAACTGAGTAAACCCGGAACAGCGTGGAGCGAGTGAGCCTGCAATGACATGCAGAATGGCCCCGTTACACCAATATTGAATAGGACAGTATAGCAGAGTCGAGCTGACACTAGGCAGCAGTACAGACTTAACCAGGAACAGCAGTACAAAGAGTAAGGCAGGTGCCCAGCACAGGTTGGGCCGTGTAGAGCAGGACGGGTCCAATATGGTAGAGCAGCACAGGGTACGCTCAGGACAGCAGCCTATGATGAGCACCCCTGAGTGCAACTTTATTCAACTTTTTCCATCAGGAGTGCACACACCTAGAGAGGCAGATGGACTGTGGTTTGTGTTTAAACAAAGCCTTCTGTGATTTGCTCTGCTTTATTTAATCCTGTTGGTACTACTGGTGGCGGGCACTTTAAAAAGATAAATAGTTAAGCAAAGCACATGGCAAAGCACATGGCTGGAAGTCATGAAGCGCTGCAGCTGACAGCTGCCTCATAGCTATGAACCAAGCAGGATATCTCTATTCGCCTTTGATGTTGCACATGTAAATACATTTTTGTCTGTTTCCTGTTTCACATAAGTTTATTTTTTAAAATAATTATTTTCCATAAAACAAACATTGGAATGACTGAATTTTTGTAAGGCCGAATCCGAATGCTAAAAGGGTGTTATCATTTCCACTGTTGTTTAATGCTTTGTCTATATGGCACATTATGGTCACCGTGAGCAATGTAATAGGAGGAATTCTCTGTATATTATTGTTAAAATTGATTATTACATTTTTTTAAATAGTATCACAAATACCTAGACAGGCTGTAATAAATTAAACCTATTGAATGCAGTGCAGCGAAGGGTAAGTGATGTCTGTGTGAGTGCAGGTAGAGCCGTGTGCCTGTGCAAGTCCAGGGTGAGCGATGTGCCTGTGTGAGTCCAGGGTGAGTGATGTCTGTGTGACTGCAGGTGGAGCAGTGTGCCTGTGTGAGTCCAGGGTGAGTGATGTGGATGGGTGAATGCTGGCTTAGTGGTCTGTCAGAGAAGGGTGAGTAATGGGTCTATGAGTGCAGGGTGACTGTGCCTATGTCAATGCAGGGAGAGTGATGTATCTGTGCAAGTGCAAAGAGGCTTGTCTGGCTACTCCCAGAGATGTGTTTGCCACGCCACCTATTTTCTTTCTCAAATTTGCTTGAGAATGCCCACTCTTTTTTTCAAAATGTTCTCGGGGGAGACCCCCGGAACCCCCATAAGTGGTTCGGGCTCGTTCTCTCGCCACAGTGCAGTATTTGCGCCTCACCACTTTCAAATGTCACCAGCCGCCCCTGAGTGGTCGGCGAGTAAGATGTCTTAGTATTTGCATTGCACTTGCCCTGCTACAATAATGGTTTTATTTTGACAGCTATGGTGTATTTATTAGACTGTATATGAGAGTAACACAGAGATAAATCAATCAATCAATCATATCATTTGTAAAGCACACTACTCACCCGTGAGGGTCTCAGGGCGCTGGGGTGGGGAATGCTGCTACTGCTCGAAAAGCCAGGCCTTGAGGAGTTTTCTGTCTGTTTACTTTTTCCAGTTACATCGATACTAAACAGAATTGGAGGCATTTCTTTCTAAGACATACATAAACTTTATTGTAGGTCTGTTTTTCATGAACAATGATTGCCAGGAAGCATTTCTTCTTTATGATTGTGAGGGGCTACTGCTGCTGTAAATCTGTGTTGTAAGATGAAATGAAGTAATGGAGGTTGTATATTTAACACCGTCTCAGGCTACATTCAGTGTTTCGAATAATCACAATTATTTGTGTGCGATACATCCCAGTGAGTATGCTAAAGTTTTGCACATTCTAATGACGTTTCGCAATCCAATAATCAATTAAGCCTATAAAAGATAAGCAAGATATGTTACAATTTCATTCAACCTGCTGCATGGCTCACTTTGCAAATGTTTGGGAGGCCATGCGCCCTTTCAAAGATAGTCCCACAAACGTAATCACAAATCCAAACTAGGGATAATTTTGGGGACACTGGCCAGTCGACAACATGATACGGAAATATAATAGTGGCCCTGAAAATTGAGGACGAATTGTAAACGGTGGTATAACACTCATCACCGTTGTGAAGCTTATTGATGGATAAAATGACGAGAATGGGTAAAGGCTTAACATTTTGAGGGAGAGTTATAAAAAAGTTGCGCAACGCAGTGCAGCCCCCCGTGAGGCTGCGCTGTGTTGCACGACAGGGAGGGAGCTGGGGAGTACCATATCTTCGAAGACATGGCTCCCCCCCTTTCCCTTGCGCCGGCGCTGAGTACAGCTGCCGTGCGCCATGCACACAACTTAGCGTCGCAGTGCTACGGGGTGTGCATGAGTCCAGCATAGGTTGTGTACAAAATAGTATGCTTGACACAAGGGAAAGCTTTTCACACTTTGCATGCGTGCTGCACAGTGCAGCACACATGCAAAGTCGGAAAAGGAAGAAGAAATTAAAGCATTCCTCCTTCCTTGAGCCTACTTGAAAGGGCGCAGTTTTCTCCTCAGGCTAAACCCAATTTACTTTATCTGCCAGAATCTAGGAGAAACCTTGGGCGGTTGCATGGGAACACCCATGCACCAACCGTGGTATACCCCAATTGGCTCAAAGTAACGCGAAGCAGCGCAATGCGCTGCTTCACATTACTTTTACGTTATTTCCAGCACTAAACTAGTTTAGTGCTGGAAAGTAAATTACTAAAAAAGATTTTGCTTTTATTTTGCGTCACTTTTGTGACGCAAACACAGTAATAAAGCTTAGTAAATCTCCCCCCGTGTACCCGATTTACCACATCACGTAGACTAGATAATCACCCAGGAATCTTAAGGCTGCAAGGATGCTTAAGCAGTGACTTGTTGTCTGCTCCACAGATCATAACAACCTACCCTCTATAATCGACTTTGGTGGTCAGAGGTACAATATGTTATTAACTATGGCAGCATCACCACAATGCGTTCCATTAAAAGGTTAAAGCGAAGAGCCAGGGCTATTTCCTCTTCTTTCTCTTAAGAACCATATATAGGGATGAGATGGCTTCCTCAAACGTTTAGCCCATCTAAGAGGTCTCATACACACCCAGAGAGCCATGTTAAGAAAAGGTAGGATGATAAAGGATGTGACATAGAAAGTGCAGTAAAAGGGGCCAAATCAGTACGGAAAATAGAATTTATAGAACAGCCCACTGTCACTGGTCCATTTTTCAACCTCTTTATATGGTCTTGCAAGAGTTTTTATCACACATTACTGTTTATTTAAATATTAGACTGTAAATACCACAGAGTTAAAGCCCTGAGTAAGCTTACTGCTCTCTAGCAATCAGTACATTGTCAGAAAACTCTACAAGAGTAATACTAAAGAGTTCGGGCCAGATTTATTAATATTTGACGTAAATCAACGCAGCAAGACAACTTGCTGCGCTGTGTCAATGGAGAGAGCAGGAATGCATCATATTTACCAGGATATGGCACATTCCTCCACTCTATGTGCTGGTGCAATGTCTAGCACCAATGCAGACACCCTTGCGCCATGGTGTAAGGGAGCCTGTGTTACAGGCTGGATTGCTTTTGTGCAGGAAGAGACAACTCCGTGCGCAACAACAATCCTCTGAGGCATTTTTCTCATTGTACACGTGCAGCTGAATGCACCACATGTAGAAAAAGGAAATAAAGAGGAGAAATAAACATATCCTTGTTACACCTCTGTTGGGATGGGGTAGCATTTTGATGAATTCCCAGGATTTCTACCCTTCGCAAATCTGGGAATAAGCAGAATCCATGGGTGGGTGCATGGAACCGCCCGACCTCCACCCATGGAACTCCTTCCAAATGCAGAGTAATGCCAAGCAGCCATTAGCCCTGACTTGTGTTACTCTGGATTTATACAAGGTGGCTTTATGTAGCTTCGTAAATACGATGTAAGCCCATGCGTGACGCAATGGCAACACAAGGGCTTAGTATATCTGGTCCCTAGTTTTTAGAACGTAGGTATTATTGCACCAAAGTCATACGAATGTACTGCAGTTTTAGTGATGATTTAAACCTCATGATTCTGTCTAATTCTTCTTCTTTTGCCAGATTGAGGAAGTTGTGACCTTAAAGCAATATTAAAAGCTATTGTTATGTGCTCATACCGTTATCGTAATGCACGGGGCTTCATTGAGAAGGAAGAACCTGCTCACATATGGAATGAAAGAGCTCATGCCTTCATAGGCTTATCAGTCTGCCAAAATTGATAACCCTGTTCGTACTCGTCTTGATCCCTTGCTGTGTCACTACTAAAATTTCAAGAGACAAAGGGGCATATTCTCAAAGACTTATCACAAAGTCATCAGCACTTTGTCACAGCCAAAGTGGTGATAAATGTATCGCCCCATTCACAAGCTAACAGCCGAGATCACCAGTTTACCTGCGATAGCAGCCGGAAAAAAACATCACCACACATGACCCCTGCAACTAACGGTAATGAGATGCAGAGTAGGCGCTCCCATGCAAAAAGCCGCGAAAACACCACTCCGCAACATTCTCAACGACCAGCCAATCGGCTATAAGATCCAAAACAGGCGATTAGGAGCGTTAGCAGCAGGGATTTAACACCTGCTCTAACCTGGTGTAAAGTCGGACGACAGCCTGCACCATAAAAGGGAGCCCAGCCCAGAGCCACACCAGAAGAAGAAGAACAGATGCCATTGGGGCCACTGAACCTGCAGCTCGGAGCCCAAAGAGGGCACAACGCCCACCACCACCACCCCCAGGCCCAACTCTTCCCCCTCCCCCCCCGGACTACCACAGAGGCAGCACAGACAGACAGTGGACCTTCAGAAAACGCACCAGCCTCACAGACCCAACACCAGAGGATGACATTGCCCACTACAGGCTCAAAAGGACAACCATCCTCCACATCCTGACCATCATTGCCCACAGGCTGACGGTACCAACACAGTGGACAACCAACATCCCTCCGCAAAACTGCTGGCTGTGCCGCATCTGTCTGCCTCTGGTACCTGCCAACCAACAACTGCCAGAGTCGGAGGACTCTCACAGCCAGCCCTATCAAAGTTCATCACAAATGTCTTGGATGCCATCATCAGCTTGGTACCCCAGTACCTTCACTTCCCCCACAATGCGCAGGAACAGCTGGAGACCAAACAAGGCTTTTACACCATAGCTGGCTTCCCTCACGTGTTGGGGGCAAGTGACTGCACACATGTCCTACTAGTGCCCCTGCCGATACTGCACATAATTTCCGCAACAGAAAGCACACACATTCCATCAATGTGCAGGCAATAGTAGACCACCGGGGACTCTTCACCAATGTTATCGCCAACTACCCAGTGTCAGGTTGTCAGCAGCACAAGAAAACGAACAACGTCACTAACCTTTTCGCAGCAGCCAGCGGGGATGATGGCTAGTTGAGGAGTCTCCCTATTCTCCTGAACGCAACCTCCAACAGAGTAATAGAACACTGCTGCGGGAGAAAGCACCCCGGGGAAAAAGGGAAAGGGATAAAATAAAAATCTGTGCTGCAGATATCACTCGTTTTCTCCCTGGTCTGGTCTAGGAGTCAGAATGGCACCCTTCTTGGCTTTAGAATTAGAGTGTGAAGAGAGAACAAACAGGTATGAGAAGCACCACAAATCAAAACACACAGGCTCACTTGAATATTAACTTATTCACACACTCACCAGGAGCCCTGCAGCTACCTCCCTGGTAAACATAGGTAGAAATAATAATCCTCCCAAAGTTCCACCAAACATGAGCATAAAACCGGGATACAACCCAGTCTTTACAAGCTTCAATGTAAATAAACTAAACAGGAACCAAATCCACAATTTCAGGTTTGCCAAGAGCTCCTGAATACTGTTTGGAAATAATCACAGTAAAACACTCCACTGTAGCATACTGAACATATGCTGTTAATTACACAGCAAGAGTTTAACCGAAAAATCAGCCACTGCAATCCGATATTGCGGACATGCAATACTGGTGGCTATGAAGCGATAAATGTCAATCACCCCGCACCCAGTCACGGTTCCCTGACCGTAGAACTGTGCAGAGCGGTGTTCGCTGTTAAGAATCACAGCGTTTTGCCTTGAAGAATAAACAAAGTTGCGGTAGGAAGGGAAGAGCTCTGGCGCTCCTCCCTAAATGTTACCTGACTCAGTCCCCGCAACGGAAGGCCGGGCCCAGGAAACGGGTCAAAGAACAGCACCCGCTGAGTGCATGCAGTGCAGGAATCCTTAGGAAGACGGAGAGACGCAGCAGAACTTCTGGCAAGTATCCAGCCGGGAAAATACCATCCGCCTATGTTGGAGCCCAGGTCCAAGATTGTCAAGCACCTTTTCCAGGAAGAGGAGGTACTTAAATAGGGACTGTGCTACCAATGATGTTTGTTTCTGTAGCGTCTCTCTGCCTGCTGGCACATGCAGTGCTGTGGGCTCCTGCTCCATTTACACCGGGTACTAGCATACAAGGAAAGGATTTAGAGTGTGTGTGTGCCTGTCTTGCTATCTCCCTAAGCATAATCGCTACACCCAGGCAGTGTGCAGGATTCCTACATATTCAGACAGTCCTTCATCAACCGGTGCCTCCAGGATGGCACCTACGTCTCTGCTCGTTGGTAAGTACCAAATAAACACACCACACACCCCAACTCCACAATCATGCAACTCACAACTTACATACAACATGCCAAACAACATGCCCACCCACCAGACACTTCAGCACAACTTACTGTGGTAACCTGGTCTAGTCCTGTACATGAGCAATCAACTGCATGGCACCTCAGCCACACAATAGCAGAATGTGGGGAGAGGTGGGAACCAGGCATGTGCGAAGGAGGCAAGTGACCCATGAATGAGAATGTACAAAATGCCAAGTGTGGCGTGAATGTGCTGGCCAGACTGCAGTATGCAGATCACCGACATATCCATGTCGACATACACTGCTGGTGTTTGGAGTGTAGTGACATGGTTACGTCCACTGTCCACTACAGTGGACGTAACCATGTCACCCCTGCCAGTGGGGAAGATAGCGGAAATGTAGCTTTTTACGCACCCCCCGTAAGCGTGAGCGGAGTGGGCTGGCCCACGTACGCCAGGCCAGCATAGGGGTGTGAATAAAAAGCAAGCAGCTCTGGGGGTGGTTCTCTTCAGGAATGCCCAACGTGTCTGCCAGGGCGGCACCTCTCACCCCACCACGAGGCCGCCGCCATGAGCGGTGTTGCCTGTGATACTGTGTGCCTGCTACACCCCGGGTCGCTGGTCTCCGAACCCATCTTGCCCGCCCCTGTGCACGCAGGCCTCACTGTTCACCTGCCGACACCGGCATGTGTCAAAGAGGGCCCATCATGTGCCGGTGGAAGCTCCAAGCCCGAGGCCCAAGACCTTGGCAGCCTCCTGAGACTATCACTGCCTCGACGTCACAGGCCAGCAGAACTCCTTTCTGGTTGACGTACTCCACCGTTGCCTCCGGCCAAGTAAGTTACACATTTGGACCTGAGTCTTGATATCCTGATGGCCGAGTTCATATGTTCATGGGACGTTTGATATCACTGTACTCCCTTTGAAGTGGTGCCAGCCAACTCTGTGCATAGCATTCCAAACTCACGTGTCTGTGGTCCCTTGCTGACTATTGCCTTCGGCCCACACTGTGGTCCAGTAGGTCACACATTTAGAACTGAGTCTTGATTTCTCAATGGCAGAGTTCATATCATTGCAAGCAAGGTGTAAGAGGAAAATGAGTTTCAGTCCAGAGGAAAAAAGGATCATCGTTACAGAGGTGATTGAACACTACCAACAACTGCTCTGGTGTCACTAACTCTGTGCATCGCAAGCCAACAACACGTGGCTGTGTGCCCCTGCTGACTGCTGCCTCCGGCCTACACTATGGTCGAGTAGGTCACACATTTGGAACTGAGTCTTGATTTATTGAAGGCAGAGTTTATATGATTGTACAGGCCTCATCGCAGACTGCGTCCCCATTCAGCTCCGGTGCCACTAACTCTGTGCCCCCACATTCATGGACACTCTTTGGTTGAACTTTGGTGGCATCTGAGTCCATGGCCTGGGGGTTGTCTTCATCATCATGTAGGTGATAACTGTCCTGGTGGTAAAAAGTGAGGCTGTAGCAATCCACTCCTCCAATTGCTGGCTTCCTCCCTCTGCATCATGCCCTGGAAGGACACCTTCCACTGTGACCCGCAACCTATATGACATTCACCTTCGACATCGACGAGGAGCCACTCAGGTCGCGTGGCCCTACCTCAGTGCACTGCAAGTCACCGTCCTGTGGCGGTGTGCCTGTGCCGGCCGCAGTGCATCCTGGGCCACTAACTCTGTGCAGCTCAAGGCACTGACCCTGTCTGATAGAATATTGGATGGCCTCTGGGTCGATGGCCTTGGAGTCATCAATGCCATGTGTCTGTGACTCTGGGCTGTCCGCTGGCTCCAGCCTCAACTGCGGTCCACCAGGGCTCACACATCAAATTGAGTCCTGACCTGCCCTGACGTCACATCACCGCAGGATGCACACGCCACCACAGCCAGGACCACCTCCAATCAACAACTGCCAGAGCCGAAAGAGTCTAACTGCCAGACTATCAGAGTTGCTCACACCTGTTGTGGATGCCATCATCTGCTAGATACCCTGCTCAGCTCTTCAGGTGCCACTAACTCAGTGCACCACAACTCATGGACCATTTAAGATTGAGTTTTGTGCTGTGGACAAATGCGCAGCAATGTCACCTCATATATAGGGGTCCCAGACTGTATAACTTTTGTACAGGGAAACATATACAAAATGTCTCATATAAAGTACACGTGCCACAGTTGTAGGGAGGAATGTTATTTAATCACATCCTCATTTGCAAACATGATTTATATGATGTATCATCATTACTATATTCATGTGCCCATAAAAAAGAAGGGAGGAGAGTGGGGGAAAGAGAAGCATTGTGAGGGTAAGGGAAGTGAATGGGTAGTCATAAAAGTTTCAAGTGTTCAAACAATATCCGATTAGTTAGTGTCACATGGGTACAATTAATTGTTACCCCGCACAATGGTAAACATATATAGCATCCTATCTCATATACTAGAACACTGTGTTAATACATAGTTGAAAATGGGTAGGTTTCCTAAACAAAAGAAAGTCGACGTTTCGACCCCTGTGTGGTGTAGGTTCGATAGCACCTTACAGTGAGGTCTTCATAAGGACGTGATGGTTGGCGTGGGGGCACCTAGATTCAAAAAGAGTGCTCGGTGAGCAAGCCATATAGTCACATCAATTCAAGTCGGGGGGGGGGTGCAAAGAGAAAATCCTATTACTGGAAAGGAAGGGAGAATATCATGTACAAGGGGTCCCATCGAGGACTGGTTATATACAATAAAACCTAAACAATTTAAAAACCCGTCTGGGTTTAACAAAGTTCAAAGAACATAAACTTGGAGGCAGAATCGTAAAACTAAACAGTACATTACAGAGTCATTCCACAACACTGGTGTCAGCAACATAATTGGTGTTGCATATACCCACCCGGGTTAAAAGACACAGAATTACTGTGTCATGTCGTAACCCGTCCGGGTTCCCGACAGCTTTGAAGTACACCCAACCGGGTTGTGAAAATATGAGTTACATGGTCGGGGACCCGACCCTGGTGGCCAAACACTGGGACAAAGCACCAACGCCAAATCTCAAAGTATTGACAAGAAACATGTATTCAGACCGTTTTCAAAGTATTTATGCGTACAACAGTCTGAATCCCACTTGAGAGAGTGTGCCCCGGGGCCTACCTTCAAACAAAAAATTGCTGCGGCACAAAGTCCGTGAATTTCTGCAAAGTGGGGCAGCCCGTGTATAATTCTGATGGAAGAAAAGAGGCCAGTTTGAGTGCCAGGATTGTAAAACCTTAAGGGTGTCAACAACAGGGGGTGGAGATGGGGTCTTACCGCGGAGGCTGTACCACAAAATCACATAGGTTCGATCAGAGGACCGCCACAGCAGTTAGCCGTTGTATACTTACAGCCTTATTCATGAAGGCTAAATCGGCTCGCAAAGGGCCGGATTCTGAGAATCCGGCCCTTTGCGAGTGCGATTTTTGCATTTGGGATTCAGCATCCCAAATGCAAAAATCGGTAATTGCTAAATCGCTAAATTGCGAGGAATTACATTTAAGGAATCTCTATTTGAGATTCCTTAAATGCAATTCATGAAGCATTTGAAAATTGCGAAAATGCAATTTTGGGCCGCTATTTACCGAGAGGTCAGACCTCTCGGTAAATAGCAAAAACTTAGAAAAATGCTTTTAAAAGCATTTTGCTAAGTTGCATGTTGCACACACACATGTCCTTTGGACATGTGTGTGCGCAACACCTGTTTCAATTTGCATTTAAGGGGTGCTACAGGGTGTCCTTTGGACACCCCTGGCACCCTTTAAATCGCTATCTTATTTGCGAGTAGCAAATTGCTAATCGCAAATAAGGAATACTCCCCATGCATTCCTATGGGCCTTTTGGCCCATAGGAATGCATGGGGAGTTATTCCTTATTTGCGATTAGCAATTAGCTAATCGCAAATAAGGAATCAGTGGGAATCGCAATTAATATTGCGATTCCTACATGATTACCGTTTTGCGAGTCTCAAATAGCGATTCCTTATGATTCGCTATTTGAGCCTCGCAAAACGGCCCGATCATGAATCAGGCTGTATGTCTATCGGAGCGGGTGCTTTTCAGCGCCGCCCGTCGTCGAGGAGCAGCCCGTGTATAAATCTGAGGATGGAGAATGAAGAAGGGCACTGTCAGTGCCTAGGATGTTTTACCCAACAGGCAAGAACATCTGTCAATGAAAGGGTCTTACGGCGGATGCTGCATACAATGGTTCAGTCAAAGGATAACTGTATCAGTCAGGCGATGTGTTTCAATGGTCTAGCGGCACGCGTGCTTGCAGCCGCTGAATGCCGGTGCGAACAGAGACACGGAAGACAGACTCAAAAACGGGCCTCGGTAGCATGGGGGTCTGTTTAATTAGAAAACAGATTCGGGTATTGAACAGAATTGATGTTCATGCACAACTTTCAACGGGCCCCGGGTAGGGCAGTCATGAACAGTAAACAAAATACAAATGTATTCACATTTAATCAACATATAGTGGTCTTCATCTGTGGGTTGATCTTTAAAAGAGAAAAACAGATACAGGGCCACAATACACTCCCAATACAGTAGCAATTTAAACAGATATGTACCACAGACATGCTAGTTGTGCATAGCTAGCGTTGTGCTCGTTAATCCACTATGTTTGGTGTCCAAAAGAGCCATCCATTTGCTCTCCCTGAGATTTAGAATTGTGGAAAATTAATACGTTTTGATGAACATTATCTGCGCCATCTTCCCTTTTGCCCCGATGCCACACTCCCTGTCGCACACACCCACCACTTTAGCTGTCTTGACCAGACCTACCCTCTACACACCCCTGACCCCCCGGCACGGCTCTTCGCCTACACAAGCACCCCCACGCACTGATCACTCCTGCTTTCACGTGTCTTGCGCGTAAGCGGCAGCCATTTCGAGCACCATGGCCCCTCTGCCCCTCGCTGATGGCCAGCGCGTCTCTCGCTCTCCTATCCTCGCAGGCATCTCCCGCACGCTGACAACCCCCTCGCTCTCACATGCCTTGGGTCATAAACCCCTCTTCAGCGCAGCTCTGCCACAGAATCCCATCCTGTTCCCAGCGCGACACCTCCCTTCATTCCTTTCATAGTCTCAGGCCCTTTGATGCAAACCCCCTTTTTCCTGTGTGCCCGTCTGTCTTCCTTGTTCCCAAGCCTCCACCTGGCCCTGCGGATACTGTTTATTACCCCGTACAGTAGGAAGCCTCCCCTCCCCATCAAAAGACCCTCGAGCCGATCAAAGCCCCCACCCCTCGAGATCCGATCAAACCCCACACATTCCGTGAATCAGCGGAATGTCCTGCTGCGCGATAATCACCACCTGTTGTGATCGGGGTGAGGAATTCAACTGTAAATGTATGTGGGAACGGGCCTGACGGGGAGATTCCGAGGATGTCCTTTCACATATCAAAGTGTTGCAAGAATGTGTTACGTGCAATAAAGATCATAAAACCTGAGTATAAGAGGCCAGGCCTCAGAGAGGCGGTTAGAGCACCTCGTGACGATACTTGCTGTCTGAATTGATGTGTTTTCCTCCGGAGAGAATAAACCCTCGTTTCCTGCCTTTCAGTCTCCAGCGCCTGCTTCTTCATTTGATTAATATTGGTGGGTCATAGAGGCGATACCGCCGGGCAACACAAAAGGGTCTTTGGTTACTGGTTGTCTTTGCACCCTTTTTTACAATTGGCGTCCCAAGCGTGGGGCCCATCAGCGACTCGTGGATCCAGTGGGAGAGGTCCTGACGACAGAGTGAACGACTGTAACGATCGGAAGGTACCCTGTCCGATAGACCCTCGTCTGACAGCCGATCATCCGAACTTCACTGGTTCCGAACAGACCTCTCTCGAGTGATCTACGGTCCTGACTGGGAACCATCAGGAGTGCCACGAGGAATACGAAGGAAAGAGGACGATCGGGCGCTGGATTCGGAAGACAAGAAACTGTCCATACGGTCCGGGTAAGGTCGTGTAAACACGACAAATCGCGAAATAATTGATAATTGATGGAAAATACTAGTATTACTTTTTGTTAATTTATTTGGAGTTTCGCTGTCGGCAAACGGAGAAACAACCGGCTCTCTCTTTGCAAGCAGTGAAGGATAGGTAACGCACCCGTCGTGCCTATCTTTCTCCCCCACTGATCAATTGCCCTTCCCCATTGATTAACTGTTACGGATTGTCTCCTGGAGATTCTCTGTCTGCAAACAGGAAAAGAATAGGTCCCCCTCTTTGCAGATTGTGAAAGGGTAGGTGACGCAAACCTTTGCGGGCCTACTTATTCTCCCCATTGACCATTGTTTTTTTATTTTTTATCTATTGACCAAACATTGATTGCCCGATATTGGTTCATGAGGTATTCACTGCCTGCAAACAACGTAGAATAGAAATATTCTGTCTAGTCTTTGCACACAGTGATAAGATAGGTAGTGCTGACTATTATCCCCATTGTGATCCGTCATGCCTGTCTTCTCCCCACTGAAGGATAGCTGGTTCAGCCCGGACCGTTTATTAGAGGTGGACCATCTAGCTCCGCTGGAAGGCACCCCTAATAAAGAAATGTTCACAAAGTATGGATTAATTACCATAGCCTATAGTAAGCTATGGCACAAGTATACCAGAGCAAACCAAGAAAAACAATGGCCGCTGATAGGATCCTTCGATTTAGACAAAATAGAAATGGTGGAAATAGCCCTTTGTAATAATAAGACAACGCCTATTATGCTCGATAGTCTCGGTATGTGGCGCAGAGAAGCTACGCAACGAAAGGAAAGAGACGAAGTCAAGGTAGTTAAAGAAACGTGACAGGCAACCCTCCAAACGTCTGGTAGGCAAAAGGAAGGGCCAGCAACGACACAGTTCCGAGGATTAGACACAAAAAGAGAACGGTGTGGAGGGATGTGCCGACGGGACAACCCTGAGACACAACGACCCAAAAGTAATCCCCCGACACTATGCACAGGACGAACAGATTTGAGGCAAAACCAATGTGCTTTTTGTAGATGTCTCGGGCACTGGAAAGCCCAATGTCCGACTCTACAGAACATAGGTAAGAGTGGAGGGTCGACAGAAATAACAGGTCGGCAGAAAGGGAGAAGACGCGAGATAAAAACAAATCAGACTAACACGGACAGGACGGATAGAACCACCACGTTTGATTATGCTCGATGGCACAGATTTCGTCAGACAAATTTCAACGACATGTCTGAGTTCTGGGACTGACTGCTCCCTGTTGCCCCCCCCACTCTGAAAAACAGAAGCAATTACAGGCCCGCGTAGACAATCCCCCGTTAGAAAAAGGACTCAAGGAAACCAAGCATCTGTTATATAACTTAGGGTTTAATTACGATAAAGATAACACACAACCAACGATAAATAGAAAAAAAACTAGTAAAACATTCTTTAAAGCAAACTGTACTAATAGGAACAATACAAAACATATTACGCTTACTCCGGAAGTTCTCAAACTGTAACAAGTCAACGGTCCCGCCCATTCGGAAGGTGAAACACACAGCACGTGTGGGGCGGGGTCTGCCAACGACCATAGCCCAAACGAAATCGCTGGCGAGAAGGTACGGGGGGCTACACCAGCCGACTTGAAATGGTCTTCCCATGCTGTCCTTCCTGGGGTAACATCCCCTGGGCCACGAGTAGGGAGGGGGTGGATGCAGATGACCCCCTCCCTCGTATCGCCTGGTCCGGCCATCACAAATTCCTCCTTCGAACTGATGCAGGATGGGCTGGGAGGGAGAGGCGACGCGGACGAACCTCTCCCACCTCCACAGGTAGGAGGTTTCCCAGCCCCGGCCCGGCGCCAAAATCCTCCAGCCGGGCCACAGATCTATTTGCGGAGCACAGGACGTACAATGCCTGACGGACCTATTTCCGTAGCACAGAACGTACAATGTTCAACTAGCCTATTTTCTCAGCACAGAACATACAATGTCCGACGGGCATACTTGCGCAGCACCGGACATACAGTGGTCCCCCAAGAATCGGAGTCAGGGGTGTAGGGTGGTCATCATGTGCACCCCTGATTCAAAGGGACGGCGTGGGATGCGCCGGGAGAGGAAGGCGGCACGGACGAGCCTCCCTCACCAGGTGAAGGCTCCACAGCTGCACCCCGGCGCCCCGAACCAAATGTCCTGCTCCAACAGCATGGTGTTCTGTCTCTGTCGCCACAAGAAGTTTCTTCCACTCCTGAAAGACACGACGAAGGGCGGCGGCTGCAGGGTCTCAAAATGGCGTCTGGGCCCTCTGGAAGGCGGGTCTAGGCCGCTGGAGTAACTGTGTCCGGAATTGCAACTCGGGCACTCGCCCACCTGGGCATGGGCCCCCACCTCCGACAACATCCCCACAGCTTTGAAGATTCTACCAGAGTCCCAGAAGCCCTCGGCCTCCACAGGCTTCCGACGGGGAACAACTGCCTTGATCACAAACGTAACGACCATGATATAGCCACAAGATGGTGGTGCTCTCGTGTCAGCACCAGCTTCAGTCTGAACCACCTGGGAACATTGTGGGCTAACGAACTCAAGTAGGTTCCGGCTGAGCATCAACGCGACCCGGTAAGAAAGATTCTGCCTCCCTCCCCCCCTTTTTTTTTTTTTTTGATTGACGGTCCACACCACCAGCCCCTCTGTTAGCACAGGTTATTGAACTGCCGAAAGGGACTCTGGTCCAACCGCCAATCGTCAGGAGACATTTTTCCCTTGATACTACTTCCGGACTAAACCAACCTCGCCTAAAATGGCGCCGGTATCAAATAGGAACTAACGGACACCTCGTGGTGTTCTTTGATTAACAAGACTTAATGTTCTGAGTTATGTATATGAACCTTTATGCACTTGATGAAAAAGGGAGGGGGGTTCACTTGGCGAACATTTGAAAAGATCCCGTTAAAATGTTGATTTCAATGTACGATTTATATGATATTTATTGTGACCGATACAAAACGTAGCTTGCGACGCACGCCCACGGTATACCTCTAGGAAATGTGATTAGTCTGACTGTGTTTCAATTTATGGAATAAATACCCTATGATCCCTCAATTATTAAAAGACGTTTTCAGTTTCTTGCAAATAACTAAGTAGACGTTTTTCAATGTTTTTAAATACTGCAAATAGCCCCCCCCCTACTGTATATGCTTTAGCCATCGCCGTGTCCGACCAAATACGATTGCATTCACATATTTACTTACTGAACGATTACACAAATAAAGGTTTTCCAAACTATGAACAGGTATCGCATACTTTTGTAAATGTGGGAATTGGCGGGAGGGCTATTCTGTGCGCAACAGTTTTGCTCTCTTTTCAAGGTTATTAGAAAATGATTATTCGACCCTGGATTGATGATCGAATCAAAAGGTATGATACGCTGCCTCCAAATATGCAACTAGGCTCGGGAACTAACGCATGAAGAAGGACCTCGACTTCCGAGAATGGGTAAAGTAAAGCGGTGTGAATGATAGAATGTTATAAAGGTATGGTGGTCGAAGGTACTAAGGGACAGGGTTGACCGAAGAACCGATATGCCTTAGAACATCACAGTTTTGGGAATGATTTAAGGATCTCGGTGGCTAGATACATCTACAAAACCAGGTACCTCGCGCTAGGCGCCTCTGATTCCTTTTTAGCGTTTCCCCACACACGATCTATAATGCCACCTTCGAACCCCCCATGAACAACCTATCACCTTGCCTGCCCCCCTTGACTTCAGAAACCAGGACCCTAGGGATTATATCCCGAGAAGATAAGTACGAGTATGTGGTAAGTAAATAACTTTCGTGCCCGTACATTTGATATGCTCGAATGTTGTTCCCCCTCCCTTTCTTCCTTTTTCTCCCTCTACAGGTTACATTGAAATAACGACTAAGGTATGGAAAAAGATCTGGAGCCATGCCATGTCCGAATACATGAAGCGGACCTACGCTGCAAGATGGCCCCTAAAGACTCCCGACTCAATGCATGTCCTTATATACTTGGCCTAATGCTCTTACCCCTAACTACATGCTTTCTACATTCTAACACAAACCCAAAATGTTTCATGTTGGGTAATACGCTGAATAGCCTAAATAGTACATGGCCACTCTCCATGTCACACGTGTACTATTTAGCCTATTGTTGATCTCTCTCTCTCTCTCGCTCTCTCTCTCTCTCTCTCTCTCGCTCTCTCCTCCACTCTTTCGCTCTTCCTAGCAACTGGCACCTAATTGGCGAACCACTGCACCTGGTGCACCACCTGATTGGCTCCAAATACCACAAGTATTTGCACAAATTTGTCTTAAATATAAATTGCATCGATACCACGTTACTACCTCTCCTTTTCTGCTAAATATTGATGAAACCTAGATTGGCCTAAAAGAAAGGGACAGGTAAGACGACCAAGGTTCTCTAATCTGACCATTTTGAGGGAACTACTTGTCAGTGGCATCCATGATAAAATGTTTCTGGTAAACGCGACCTTCCCTGTCCCGAAACTATCTCAACACCCAAACAGTAAAAACGATCGAGACACCCCCGTTTTCCCAGAATGCCCCCAGTCTTGTATCTGCTGCCCGGGACGAGAATTTAAAAATGTCCCTTGCCCCAGTTCGCTATACTCCTAGTTGTTTTCCATTAGACCCCGCTCACCCCAAGGGTGGGTTGAACAGCCATCGCAAGTCCGAGTTTTTTTAATAAAATAGCCAGGTTGTAAGAAACTATGTAGAATTTAGAGTAATGTTTGCGAAGTTAGAATTAAGTCAAAAAAAAAAATGAAAGAACTTGTTGCAGGTAAAAGCTGTCGAAAGTAAAATGTTTAGCCGAAAGACAGGATGCATTGATATGATGAAAAATCGTTTAGCCTATGTTCGTTCCTCAGAAAGATATCTATCAGACCATGGTGAATAACACGTTACACTTTTCCATAACATGCAAAGCCCTGGAGACCGGTCAAGCATTGCAAGACTCGTACTAGGGAAATGGGTCACTACCAGGAGAACTGACATGACAGTAATAAACGAATGCAAAGAATGGGTATCAGACCTCGTACCACGACAAATGAATGTAATGAACTGACAAAAGGGCAAAGAAATAACCACAAAGGGAAGTTGTTGGGAATCCAGCAAACCCATCATCAATTGTTCATACGTTGGCTGCAGACGTCAATGTTGCGGATTTTTACCCGAGTTGCTTGGTGTTGGGAGAGAAATAGATTTACGTAATTACCTTCCTCTGCAAAATCTCTAAAGACTGTCTTTTCAAACTTATTTAAGGGTACCACTGTCGGAGGAGAAAGAGACCGGATGTGGGAGCACGCGGCCTGACTACAGATCGTGGAACCTCAGCGACGGAGGCCAAGGCGAGACCACCACAGTAAGGAGTCGCAGGACAAGGCACTGTTTCCGACGAAACTAAAGGAAAGGGGCTGACCTGAGGCCCCTGCTCTATGACCGACGCGTGCCGAAAGGTCCCCGCTCCCTGAACATGATTATGGACTCGCCTGTCTAAAATTTTCCGTCTCCCTGGTCTGTTCCCGGCCTGGCCCTGCTCCATCCCCTCCTCCTCCGACCTGCCATAAGGACTATTCACCCACACACCCTCCCTCCACCTGAACTTTCAAAATCCTCTAAATCCTACTGTGCCATACAGAGAAGGGTATTTCCTGCGTCAAAGAGGAGGGAGCCCCGACTAAGTAGACCACGAACTGTGTTAAATCTCAGAACACGTGACCTAAAAACACCACCAAGGGTCACCCCAAAGAAAAGCTAAACGAAGTATGTGGTTCTGCCCGGTACCGAGCACCTTGAAGATGATGGAAGCAACAGGAAATACCCACCACAGGAACCCAAGAACAGACAGACTCCGCAACTCAAAGACAATTGCACCCTTCGTCACAATCCTTTTCTGTCTCCTTCTAATGACCACTCTTTGGATTAATGGAAGAAAATGCATCTGCTCCAAAACCGTAACGCATTTCTCCCATGAGGTCTGGCGAAACAATACAAAAGACACTCTCCTGCCCGCAGACCTCCAACGGCTCAACCCACGTGGACATTCCTGCTAACGAACGAATTGTAATACAGGTGTTCAACAGTGCCAACGGAAGACGACAAAGAATGCTGAGAACTGACTAATAATGGTCCACGACCATACGACACTGGGAACACTGATTATTGTTTTTACTATGTCCCATTTCTCTCCCAACCACCAGTGAATTGACTATGCTCCAACCGAGTACAAAAAGAACCTACTTACGTGGTAACCTATCGGCTCCTATTCCAAATGATTACAAGCATCTATGATCTGTACCCAATGCTCTCACTGCATAATTTTTGTCTGACATTGCATTACTATGACTTTCCTGCAACAGATCTTAACGATGAGCCCGCCCATTGGATGAAAAGATTTTAAAAATGTGATGTTTTTCTTCACCTGGGTTATCACTTCCTTACTTATGACCACAACGGTAGACATAGATAGGAAATAGGCCAGCAAGATGTCTTAGAAATGTTAAAGGGAGGACTGTGGAAAATTAATACGTTTTGATGAACATTATCTGCGCCATCTTCCCTTTTGCCCCGATGCCACACTCTCTGTCGCACACACCCACCACTTTAGCTGTCTTGACCAGACCTACCCTCTACACACCCCTGACCCCCCGGCACGGCTCTTCGCCTACACAAGCACCCCCACGCACTGATCACTCCTGCTTTCACGTGTCTTGCGCGTAAGCGGCAGCCATTTCGAGCACCATGGCCCCTCTGCCCCTCGCTGATGGCCAGCGCGTCTCTCGCTCTCCTATCCTCGCAGGCATCCCCCGCACGCTGACAACCCCCTCGCTCTCACATGCCTTGGGTCATAAACCCCTCTTCAGCGCAGCTCTGCCACAGAATCCCATCCTGTTCCCAGCGCGACACCTCCCTTCATTCCTTTCATAGTCTCAGGCCCTTTGATGCAAACCCCCTTTTTCCTGTGTGCCCGTCTGTCTTCCTTGTTCCCAAGCCTCCACCTGGCCCTGCGGATACTGTTTATTACCCCGTACAGTAGGAAGCCTCCCCTCCCCATCAAAAGACCCTCGAGCCGATCAAAGCCCCCACCCCTCGAGATCCGATCAAACCCCACACATTCCGTGAATCAGCGGAATGTCCTGCTGCGCGATAATCACCACCTGTTGTGATCGGGGTGAGGAATTCAACTGTAAATGTATGTGGGAACGGGCCTGACGGGGAGATTCCGAGGATGTCCTTTCACATATCAAAGTGTTGCAAGAATGTGTTACGTGCAATAAAGATCATAAAACCTGAGTATAAGAGGCCAGGCCTCAGAGAGGCGGTTAGAGCACCTCGTGACGATACTTGCTGTCTGAATTGATGTGTTCTCCTCCGGAGAGAATAAACCCTCGTTTCCTGCCTTTCAGTCTCCAGCGCCTGCTTCTTCATTTGATTAATATTGGTGGGTCATAGAGGCGATACCGCCGGGCAACACAAAAGGGTCTTTGGTTACTGGTTGTCTTTGCACCCTTTTTTACAGAATAGCAGATACATTTCCTCCTCTAGGACCCAGGGTAACCTTTTCAAGGACCACCCACTTCACATCTACAGTGGTGTGTCCTGCTGTTTTGTAGTGGTCAACTAAGGGGGCCCCCTGGACCTCACGCCTGATCCTGCTATGATGTAGTAAAATGTGTGCCTTTATCTTCTGTTGTGTCTGACCTATGTAGGCTAAACACCAGGGATATATGATGCAATAAATGACACAGTTGGTGTTGCAATTGGAGGAGGATTTAAGGGTTATTGTATGATGTTTGTATATGAATCGTTTAGTTTGAGTGGTGGTCTCACAGGCTTTACACTGTCCACATCTGAAATGTCCTAACATGGTGGGTAGATTCCACATAGTTCTCAGGGTGGGATGTTATGGGGTGTCCAGAAAGGAGCTAACAACGTGGTCGCGAATACTCTTTGCCCTTTTAAAGGCGTGCATGGGGGGGGGGGGGTCACGTTGGTCAATTTCCTCAGACACCAGAGTCCAATGTTTATTCACTATTTTACAACTCATGTTGCTCTGAGTACAGAAGGTGGTGACACATATCCTCTTTCCTTTTGGATCATCCTCCTGATCCTGTGTGGTCAGCAAGGTCTTCCGGGGACTTTACCAAGCCTTTCTTGATGAGTCTGCGGGGGTACCCTCGTTCGAGGAGTCTTGTGCTCAGGTCAGCGGATGCATGCAGGTAGTCATCCTTTTTTGCACAGTTGCGTCGTATTCCGAAAAATTGTCCAACCAGCAGGTTGTCCCTCAAAGCACGGGGGTGGGGGGGCCTCTGTATTGTAAGAGGGAGTTGCGCTCCGCTGGTTTACGGTATAGTGTAGTGAGAAGTTGGTTATCCTCCTGGAAGATCGTAATATCCAAAAAATCAATTTTCCCATTATCCGACTGAAGAGTAAACTGTATAACAGGACTCCGTTGGTTAAGCCAATGGTGGAAAGTGTCGAGATCTTCCTTGGTGCTCGTCCACAACATCACCACATCATCAATGTAGCGTCCCCACAGCCTTATGTGATCTCTGTAAGGATTGCTAGTTGGAAGGACATGTTTATGTTCAAAGTCTTGCATGTAGATTATAGCTAGATCCGGCTTGAAGGCTGCCCCCATCGCGACGCCCTTCGTCTCGAGGTAGAAGTTGCCTTGGAAAATGAAAAAATTCTTGGACATAGCAATGGTCAGTAAAGAGATGATGAATTCGGTGGGTACTGCCATGGGTGCTGGTCGACTCTCTAGTGCTTGCTGTATGACCTCCAAGGCTTCCCTCTGAGGGATACTAGTGTACAGTGAGACTATGTCACAGCTGACCAATAGTTGTGTCACGGGGTCAAATTGTTGTCCCTCAAGTAGGTTAATTGTCTGAGTGGTATCTCGCAGGTACGTCTCGGTCGATTCCGCAATAGGTTTGAGGAAGACATTGATATATTTACACAGTGGTTCAAGGATGGACCCACACCCTGATACTATTGGCCGTCCAGGAGGTTCTTGCATGCTCTTATGGATTTTAGGCAAGGTGTATATAGTTGGAAGTCTGGGTCTGTCTGGTTCAGGTATCCAAATTCGAGGTCACTTAGAAATCCAAGATCCCTGCCCTTTTGTGTAACCGTAAGGATCTCTAGTGCCAATTCTTTTGTAGGGTCGTTACGGAGCTTCTTGTAGCTGGTGCCATCCTCTAGTTGTTTGAGAATCTCAGCTTTGTATTTGTCAACGTCTTGTACAACAATGGCGCCACCCTTGTGCGCAGATTTTATCACAATTTGTTTGTTGGATCTTAAGGATGTGAGAGCTTTCCGTTCTTCATTGGTAACATTGAGTTTGGTATGTTTCAGTGTCTCTAAAGCCTTGTTCACCTCTTTGAGTACTATATGTTCGTAGGCAAGGATCTGATTTGTCATAGTATAAGATTTAGGAACGAATGTAGATGGTGTTCTGAGTCCAGTAATCGATGTCCTTGTGTAGGGAGGTCTATTTTTGAAAAAGTATCTTAGTCTTATCTTCCGAAAAAACTTCATGAGTTCAGTTTTGATTGTGAATCTGTTCGGAAATGAAGCCAACAGTGTTTCCCATTCACCTGTGAGTCAAGAGGCTTGTGTTAGTTTCATTAGAACTGAAACCAATAGTAACAAAACAATTACACAATTCAAGGTCAATATTATTATATAGCATTGTCCTACTTTTGGAGCTCTTGCCGCACAAAGATATACTCTTGTTTAGGATTAACCCTGGGCGTAGTTCGCAAAGTAGCGCTATGCGTAGCTATGCAAAGTACACTTTGCACTACGCGAGCTAAGCGAACTGCGTAGTGCGCTGTTCGCAATGATTGCACAGTGCCGGATGCTTGTCTGCACTGTGCAGTCATCAAAAACAACATCTTACACAGTGTGAGCAGTTGTTTTCTGCCGCTCAAGTAGAATTTTACTCGAGCGGCAGCTTTCTCAACGCAGACCGGTAGTTTCTCATCGCAAGCATACGCGACCACTTGCAATGAGAAACCTGACCTCCCCGCGTTGAGAATCTCGCTAGGAGGTTTATTTTCCATGCTCACGATCGGCAACTTGATGTTGCTGATCGCGAACGAGGAAAAAGTCTCGCCGGGATGTCATTTTGCTCGCTCACAGCCACCAACTTGACACTGAGCACTGCGAGCGAGCAAAAAATGCCAACTACGGTAGGCTACATGTTTTTGCACTGTGCTATGTGCAATTCGCTTAGCACAAACTACGCAAGCGTAGCGTAGTAGTCCGCCCAGGGTTAATATGGATATGATGCTTTGAAGGTCATTGGTATTTCAAGATAAAGTATGAGGAATTAAACTGGAGAATCAGCGATATGTGTCTGACATGCATCCCAGAAGTATCTGCATAGATGGAATTTAAATTTGTGTCTAGGGAAGCGATATACACAATTAATAAGAACCATGCCCATGCACATTCCCACCCTTCACCTCTAGCTCATATAAAAGTCTAAAGACTGTCGGTCTTAGGACCATACGTAAACATTGCTAAGGTATGTGTATGGAGAGCTATTATTGCTTAGAGACGGGTGGTCTCAATCCCCATTCAGCTCATCTCTCTCATAACCTTGCCCTTGAAATTAATAATTGGTGTCAAATACATAAGGCATACTAATAGAACATGTCTAAATAACACACTTTGAGAACAACCATATAAAAAGTTAATGATGTTGCTGAAGGGTCTCCTGAGAAACCAATTTGAACATCAGTCACAATTCTCTGTGAATCTTGTGAGTTCAGTAGTCTTGAAAGCAAACAATTTATAAAGGATTTGGCTGTCGAGTGTAGTAACGAAATAGGAAGGTACAAGACTGGTCTTGCCCATTCTTATTTTTATTAGTTCATGGCACAGATAGCTTTCGCTGTCATTGACATACATATTGTTTCCAATACTTTTAACACATACCTAACCCCTTAGTTTTTTAGGCTTTTTCCATCATAGTCCTGAGCCCCTTTTTGACTTTCGGGACACTGCACATCAACAAAAGATATCCCTGCTAAATTTGTGTCTTTTGTTCACCTGCATGCTGGGTATTCTCAAGGTACCCAGGGTTTGTGGATACCACTGGAATAAACGAAGAAAATAGCCAAAATATAGCAGAACATTTGGGGGAGGAGGAAATGGGAGGTGGGGGGGGGGGGAGTGCTGAGCAATAATATACGTTTTTTAATTGCATTAATAAAAAGCCTGCTTTGCTGAGATCACCATCCTCTCAGCTGTCAGGAACAAGCGGAGTTGTAAAGGAAAAAAAAAATTCAACCACGTTTTTCGCATTTGATTGTTGCTATTTTTGTCTTTTCAATGTGTTTTCAGTTTATGATGGAAACAGGCGGGAAACCCATGAGCAAACCCCACAAGCTATACATTTCTGAAAACTAGACAATTATGAATTCAGCAAGGGGTCAATTGGGTAGATCACTCAGAGTTTTCTCAAAGAAACTAAGGTCAAGATTCACAAAGGTTTAGCATCCAGTTAGCATTACTTTTTTATCGCTAAACCGATACTTCGGGCCACATGCATCAACTTGTTTAGGAAGTGCAAACGGTGCGAATCAGTAAATTCGGCCGTTTGCATTTCCTAAATATGTTTTTGGGATGCAGCAAGCATTTTTGAGTAATTCGGTATTTTTACCGAATTCCAAAAATGCGATTGTTTTTAAGGAATTGCAAATTTGCGATTCCTTAAAAGCAATGCATAATTTTTAAAAAAAATTGCGATATTTGAAACTGGAAGTGCAAATTACCACGAGGTTGAACCTCGTGGTAATTTGCGAAATGGTTTAAATATGCTTAAAATTGCTTTTTTTTAACTGTTCAATTACAGACACACATGTCCTAAGGACATGTGTGTATGTAACTTGTACTGAAAAGTACATTTCATGGGTGCAGGGGGGATCATTGGACCCCCCTCTCCACCCTTGAAATGCATTCATGAATTGCGATTTTTCAATTGCGAATTCGCAATTCCCATTGATTCCTATGGGCCTTTTAGCCCGTAGGAATGAATGGGAATTGCGAATTCGCAATTGAAAAATCGCAAATTTCATGCGAATTGGTAAAAATTGTGATTTTTACCGAAATCGCATAAAATTTGCGAGAAAAATGATGCATAGGCTTTTGCGAATTCTTATTTGAGATTCGCTATTTTTCGCAAATAAGATCTCGCAAATGCCGATATTGATGCATGTGGGCCTAAACCTTTTTGGGTATTAACAAACCAACACAAATTGATATTTGCATTGATTTGTTTTGAAAAATAATGTGAAGCAGTACGAAACGCAGATTTTCATTACTTTGCATCAAAGGGTTGTAACATGGGTTGTGCATGGGTGTTCCCATGCAACGATCCATGCTTTTTGACGCTAAACCGTATATACTAATTATTTCTCCTTGCTTTTCCGACTTTGCATGTGTGCTGTACTGTACATCACACATACAAAGTAGTAAAAGGTTTTAAACTAGACTAGCCATAGTATTTTGTATTCATGTAAAGAACCTATGGTAAACTCAGGCAGGCACGCACCCTAGCTCAATGGCACGAAGGCGTGTGCCTGGCGCATGGCAGCTGAAATCAGCTCTTGTGTTAGGGGAGGAGAGAACCATTTCTCTGTAGATATGACGCTCTACTGTTCCCTCACAGTCACATAGAGCAGCATTTGTGCCTGCTGCGTTGCATTCCGTGATTCTTTTGAGAATCTGGACTATACTGATGAAAAAGAAAAAATAATTAAAGTAAGTCCGAAAAAATAGGTGACAACATTTTCTTCTGTAATATTTTGCTCAAATGACTGATATGCAATTGTAATATACTGTTACATCTGTCAGATCCAGCAGATTGCAGGGTTTGTTGGTAGTTCAAAAACGTGATACCTAGAGACAACAACTGAGTTGCAACTACAATAACTTTTCCTTTGTGTACTGACTATATTTCAATTGATAGGGTCTAATCTCATGTATGAAAAATCAGTAAGAAAGAAGTCTATGCATTTTTTTAAATGTGCGCAGGATACTTTAGGAATGGTTAGTTGTTCAACTTTGGGTTACCTATTGTGCTAAACCCATCAATGACTTACCAGGCATTTACTTTTATAAGCAAGATATATTGGCAATGACAATTATGCTCATTTACTTAGCTGGGACTGGGAGCCATTTATAAGCACCCTTTAAAAAAAATACTCAAAGATGATTAGCCGTCAAATCATAATTAGCCACCAAAGCATGAAAAATTGACAACTAATGAGAAATTAAGCAGAACGTACACATGGTAAATTAGGCAGGTAAGGCGTATAGGAGTGATTCGTAAGGAAGGGAGGGGCCGCTGCAGTTTGATTTCAAACTATTTTATTCGTTTTTTATAAACAGATACCTTAGCATTTCTGTCACGGGGTTAGCCAAACGTAGTATGTATGCAATGATTACAGGTACATAAGATATATGTTTAACTAATCTCCTCTACTTGCTGGGAAAATAGGCAAAGAATGATAGAAAGAAAGAAACGGGAACGAAAGGGGTGAAAGGAGGATACGAGAGATGTTCTGTAGCACTGAGTCTAATTGGGGTTATAGTCATGTGCAGGTGTGAGTTCGCTTTGGTTCTCCTTGAATTTCGCAGCTGTTGTGAACGCCTCGCTGCCAGGGTGAACTGCTGCTGCGTCACTCTTCCTGGAAAGCAGAAACCTACTGATGTATCCCTCCATCTCAGCAGGTGCACTCAGGAAATGCAGTGGGATGGAAAGAGACCCTGCAGTCTGGCTAGTGGGGTGCGTCCCTCCATCTTGGAAACATCACTGAATGACTCTGAGAGAGTTACATTAATGCTAATTAAGCAGTGAATTAATTTCCCAGCTGCAGTTCATTTCATGTTTCCAGTGAGTGGTAGGATCTCCATACAAGTCAGATTCTCTTTTATTGGATGACGTTGTTTCACTGAAAATTTTAAAGCGGGTGCCACAGACCAAGCTTCAAAGTGTAAGCTTTCAGAAAGTTAGTCATTTCCTAGTTTTAAGACCCTAGCACAAGATAGATACTGTCAAACTTTGGTTAGGCGCCTTAAAGGATGGGCCATATTCAAACTCGATTTAATCTGTTGAACAAGGAGACACTGGAGACACACGTTAACGTCTGGCAATTAGTAAGCAGTAGCATAGTAAATACATTAGTAATTTCAATATGGGAAATTCATTCGTTTTGGAACAGCGTGTTTAAACATTGCCACTAAGAGCAGACAAATGTTTAATTGTGGCTTCGGCATGCTTTTATGCTGCTTGGGTCCTTCCAGGATTTCGTGGAGCCAATTCAAAAAGAGAGTAATACATTGGCACCCATAAACGTGCACGTACATGTGGGTTCAGATTCACAACTTTTTGCAATTCACGTACATTCCCATTAGGACGCACTGAAAGCTGCAACACTTGCAGTTTTATAGACAACTGGGAATATTATGTGACATCTCCCCTGGGATCTGGGGCCAGATGTACATAGACTTCTTTTTGTGAAATCCTAATAGCGAATTCTCTATTAGGAAATCACAAACATCTATGTACAACAGTGTGTTTTACACTATTTGGGATTACCAATATGGCGCAAAGGTCCGGCTTCATTAACATTCATGAGGCAGGTCGCAGTTTGCGACTCATTGGGAATGGCTAGCACTCACTGGGATGGTAGCCTACTGGGGTCAGGAGACCACCATGTCTGTGACTGCTTTTTAAATTAAGCACTTTTTTTCTTTTTTAAATGCAGCCCGTTTTCCTTAAAAGAAAACAGGATGCATTTAAAAAAGAAAACTGAAAAGTTTTTTTCTTCATTTTTTAAGAGCAGGCAGTTGTGGACCACTGGCTGCTCCTAATAAAATGTTGGCACTCACAATCACAAAAGGGAAGGGGTCTCTTCGGGACCCATTCCTGTTTGCCAATGGGTTACCACCAACTTGAAGTTGGTGGCAACTGCGAATGTTTTGCGACCACATTCCCGGTTGTAAAACATTTCTACATACCAGTGAGATTCGCTGTTAGAAACGGCCCCCCTGGCATGACCCTTCCTAATAGCGACTCGCACACCCAATTTGTGATTCAACAACAGCTTCCCGAATTACCAAATAGGGTTGGTGTATGCCAAAAAGCATTTTACTGATCTCAAATAGCCTGATGAACCTTTTGCGAATGGTAAAAGGCTTCTTACATTTGGCTCTTGGAGCTTAATTTCACATAGCATAGTATTACGCATGGGACTAAGTAGATTGCAGCGAAGGCGTATTTGGAAACATTTTTTCCATATAGAAAAACCCTTCAAAACTCACAGCAAATCTGTGAGTGATTCAATCCCCTTTCTACGTTGGAAGGAGAGTTACTCCAGCCCCAGGCAGCAGTATATGTCTAACCATTTAAAAATATCAGATCAACGTTTTGGAAGGCCTACAAATGTATGTATGTTATCAAACTTGAAAGGCTTTCTAAGACTTGTTACGCCCACTTCCCAACACCTGCGTGAGATTTACTTCTGCATATTTCTCTGCAGTTGTGGGGAAGAAATCCAAAGTAGTAAAAGCATTTTCAAAATGAATCCTGCCAACAATAAGTTTGAGAATGATTGACCAGGTGTAAATGGAGGTATTTTTGGGCAGCAAACGTACAAGTATGGCAACAATTCCTTTGTGAATTGGCCTCATTGCATATCTTTTTTAGCCTGGGTGTGCCTGGGTGTTGACGTTAAAGAATACCCTTAGTAACAGATTATCCTGTAAAATTTCAATAACTATTATAGTCTTTGAAATATACTCTTTTGGTTTATTCTACAATACCTAGCATGTTTAGTATAAGGAAAAATAGATCAATTGCACCTTAGCATTACAATCAAGTGTCAAGAACCTACTGCATTCTGCTGTTCAGCATTTCATTGATCAACACCTCTAGGGCGATATTTATGACACAGTTTGCATCACTCCTGCACCACTCAACGTGGTGAAAGAGTAACGGAAACCTTAAATCAGATTTTTTAAGCCAGGCAAAGTCACTTTGGTTACAATGGAGAAACGCAGTGCAAATTGCTGTGTTACGTTGCTCTGCCCTTGGTTGGTGTTCCATGGACATTGCGTGGGTGTTCCCACCCAACTCCCATGGTTTTTGACACATTCTCGGATTTACAAGACCTATAAACCTAGGAATATACTAAAATCTTACTCCTTCCGCATAGAGGCGCAACAAAGAGAAATATCTTAATTTCTCCTCGTTTTTCCCCCTTTCTATGTGTGCTGCATTCTGTTGCAAACATAGAAAGAGGAAAGAAAACTCAGTTGTTTTTGTGCAGGAAGGCATTCCTTCCTGCACAAAAACAATCTTGTCTACAACACAGGCACCCTAGCACCATGGTGCAAGCGTGCCTGCATTGGTGCTTGACTGCCAAAACAGCGCCTGCTATAGATCAAACAGTTAAAGCCGCAACCTCCCTAATTCAATTCTTTACCATCTAACCCATATTCAGTCAGATATGTCAACTATATGGAACCCCATGAATCAACATGTTTTCTTCTCCACAGAATGCAATGGTTCCAATCTTTCGCTCAGAACTGAACTATCAGAAAGCTTGGGCAGTCAATACCCTGTCTATCACATGGCCTCATGGTCTACTCCCTCCCCACCCCCAAATACCATTCTCCTTATGGTGCTTCAGAAGATTCAGGGGGAGAGCGTGTCAGTACTCCTGAAAACCCCATTCTGGCCAAAACATTCTGGGGCAAAATTATCATAGGGTTGCGCCATACAATGGGTGCAAAAGCAGCGCAACCCTTAAATTGGATTCATAAAGCCACACAATGCCACCTTGCGTGGCCCTGAGTGGCTTGATAAATCAAGAGTAATGCAGTGCAAATCTCTGCATTGCGTTATTCTGCCCTTTGAAAGACGTTCCATCGGTGGTCCTTGGGTGTTTCCAATCATCCGACCATGGATTTTGAAGCATTCCCAGATTTACTAATACTGGTAGACCTGGGAATGCATCAGAATGGCACGCCTTCCAAGGGGAGGCATAATGAAGAGAAATATTCTTATTTCTCTTTGATACTTCCTCTTTCTATGTGTGCTTCATTCAGCAACACACATAGAAAGAGGACAATGTCTCAAGGGATTTTATTTGTGTAGGAAGGTATCCCTTCCCGTACAAAAACAATCCTGCTTACAATACAGGCACCCTTGCACCATGGTTCAAGGGTGCCTCAGTTGGCACTAGCGGCACATTGTGCCCCAGTGCTGGTAAACATGTAGGAATTTGCCGTAATGTGTTAAATAAGGCCATTCTTGCTCTTTTCCTGTCATGAAGAGCAGCAAGGTGACTTGTTGCACTGCATGACTTTGTTAAATATGCTCCCTATTTTCCCATGTTGATGAATCTATCCATGGGCAAATTCTTCAAGCTACTTCTAATTCCTTTCCTTCTCCAGTCTCGAATGCTATCGTGCAACCGACTCTAGACTCTGCACCTAAGAGCTTGGAACTTGAGAGAATAATCTTACAATATCTTGGCTGCTCAAGTCAAGCTGCTACAGATCATCAGTTATCCTGGAAAATGTCAAATTCATGCTCTTATAAAAAGAACTGGACATCTTTTTCCAATTGGTATTTACTTGAGGGTTTAGACCATGTGACAGAGGATCAATTTAAAATTTTGAAGTTTCTCAGGGAAGGTTTCCTACAGAATCTAGCCGTTCAGCAACCCAATGGCAGCTATACAATCCCTTCAAGGGGTAGGGGTGATTTAGTTAACCTTTCTCCTTTAGTACCTGTATTGCTATACAGTTTTTGTTTGAGAAAGCGGATAGTCCAAGTAACCCTACAAACTGGGAACATACGTTCCGTTTTAAGGAGCCTACCAGAACACCCTTTTCAGCTTCTATGGTTAAGATGAATTGGGTATCGGCCAAAACAACCTTTTTAATGGCAATCACATCAACTAGATGCTGCAGGGATTTAGGATTACTTATTTCATATCCTTATTTTAAAAATTCTCCCAGATAAGATACTTTTTCCGCCAGATCCTAAATTCATTCCTAAAATTAACACAAAGGTCCATTTGTTTGTTAGACCGGTCAGCTTTGGAGTGACTGGTTTTTTCTCCACCCCTCCTATTTTTGCTGATCTCATTTTTGTTGGCCTTAGGCATCTGTGCCCCACTAGCAGTTCCAATTTCAAGAGTACAATTCGACTCTGTATTAAAGTCAAAATTGTTCCAGCACCAAGGTGCTATCTAGCAAGCTAATTTCCCCAGGACCAACTAGCCCAAAATCAGGCATACCCGCAGGGTTGGAGTGACCGGAGTTTCCGAGTGCACCCACTCCACGGACTCTGGAGTGGTTGGTTTAGGGGAGTTCACTGCACACAGCCCAGATGGGCTGCACTCAGCAGTCCTAACGTTTCTCACACGTGGTCATGCAACTGAAACAACTGGAGGTTCTTCACAGCTCTTCTTGGCAGGATGTCTTTTGTCCATTTCACAGTCGAGGGGGAGGGAAAGTACTTAAAGGTCCTGGTGCTGATCCTGTGTACCGATGTAGGTACCTAGGGGTCCCTACAATGGCCTCTCTTCTCTTTCTCTGGCAATGATCCCAATCAGGTCACTAATGTTGAGATCATTGTATCTCTACTGCACATGGGCTATGAGCCTTTCGGCACAGCAGATTCCTTCACAGCACCCCCTTGGTATACAGGGTCACCAGCTCTCCACAATGCAAAGTCTACAGCTCACTCCATACAGCAATCTGTCCACAGCAGCCCCTTCTGGCATACAGGGTGACTGACTTCACTGCAATCCGGCAAAGCATGTTTGGTATAGCAATGGCCCCCTCCTCCGGGATCCGAGGAGGGCGGACTTTTCCCATGATGATCCAATCAGTGCAGCAGCCATCTCCTCACACCTTGAAAAAGGAGTCCACTCAACGGGATTCCTCACAGAATCTTTACTCCCTCAATGATCTCCTCTTCCGCACAGATACTTCGCAAGTAGGCATATGCTCCGGTGCTCCCAGCTGGGAGAATAGCATGCCTTGCCTTACACACACCCCCCTCCCCCTCACCCCAAGTCCTTGTCACAGGCAGAAGTCTTGCAGAACTTCTCCTCACACAGCACATCTGGCTGCTTGACAGTTTTGGGGTCTCACGCTCCCCCTTTTTATATTCAATTTCAGACACCAAGTGTGAGTCTGAGTCTTTGAAGCTTATGTTGGAGGTCTGCTTCCTTTTGAAGTACCCATTCATCTGCCCTTGCTTGCTCCAAAAAGCAGTCTGTCACAGCAAGAGTGTTTCCAAAGCGGATAGCCCAACAACACATGCCATAGGAGAGATTGGCGTTCACACCTAGATGTCCGCCACAGTGATCTGTCCATCCAAATGTTAGCCCAGGTCCTCAGCTCTCCTCTTTATTCTTCTCTAACCTGCTCCATCTCCTTCCTGAGATGTGCCCAGATTCCTTTCATTGTGACCTTTCCCTGAATCAAAGGACACCCTCTGAAGTGTACTGAGCAAGCCTGTCTCTTCCACCTCTAGTGTACCCTACCCAGCTTACAGAATGCAAATACACCCAAATCTGTTGGGGTGATTCCTCTACCTCCACTCCTCACATTTCACCGTGCAGCTCTGGGTCTCCCAAAATAAAAGCCGGAGTCCTCCATGTATTGTACCTTGTACAGGCACGTGCGTACACACACAGTACATGTATTCAGCCTACACGCACTGCACAGTACTATATCCTACATCTATTGTACCACTCACAGGCCCCCATACACCCATCCCATTCACACTCTGCACATACCTGCATTATCCCTGTAATGTAACCTTACCAAGCACAGGTACACCGCTCATGCTCTGCACCGCACACCAAACTGATGTAGTCCAAGGGTGAGCTAAGCACACAGCATAATTTTCAACATTTGAGGTTGTTGGCCTCACTCCTGTGACACAAGTAAAGTAAAAAAAGGACCAGTTTATGCGTACTTATTACTACACTGTATGCTGCCAACATAGAGCCCTTGCTGCTTAGCTCCTGGAAAAGGCAGTAGCCCTTAGGACAGGGGTACATGACCATTGCCATATGGAGGACTTTTCTGTCCCAATAACAAAGGTGGAAAATCGAGGGCACAAGTAACCAGCTAGGGCTATTTAGGTTGGACAATCGAGAAAAAAACACCTGATCCGACCACATAGCAAATAAAGAAAAAAAGGGAACATCAAAAAATCAATAAAAAGAACAATAGTAGAGCCAATGGACCAACTGGAAACGTTCTTCAGCAAGCAAAGTATTTATCTTTCGACAATTCAAACCATTGAATTGAGGCAAATAAAGAACGGCATAAATAGAGCAATTCAAAGTCTCCGCCAAAGGGGTCCTGCTAACAACACACTGATTGAATTAAGGAGGCTAAAGTCCAGTAGGAAAAAAACTCATCTGGTGAGCAAAACAGGACAATGCCAACAAGATATGGGCTAAACTATTATATGATGCCGAAACTAATAACAGCACCAGGGTTTGGCATAGAGAACCCAAGGGCTCCTGGAATCAGTTTCCACGTGACTGAAGAAGACTGGGCAAGGTAGTTTTGGCACCACTTCAATAAGGAAGAAGACAAAATCAAACAAGATACCGTAGTTCGTCGAAGTGACAAGCTGGCCCCAACAACGCAAGCTTTGGAGACTCACTATGCCTTTACAATTAAACAGATTGAGAATAGAATTGCGATAGGCAGAAAGAAGGGCACGCCTGGTCCCAATGGCGTCCCTCCAATCTTATATAAGCAGGACCCAAATTACTAGGCCAAAGCACTACTTCCCCTCTTCAACCACATTATGTAAATCGAAAGAATTCCAGATTCCTGGAAGGGATCAATTGTTTCGCCGATCCATAAGAAAGGTAGTAACAATGAAGTGAAGGACTATAGGCTCATCACACTAATCGATATTGATGCCAAATATTATGCGCACCTCCTACTTGAAGAACTTATAGACCAAGCATCGGAAAAAGCCCTAATCCCCGTCAACCAAACAGGATTTCAAAAATGCATGGGGACAACAACAAATATCCTTGCTCTTAATAAATGCTATTAAAGTCTTCAGTAAGCCATTATTTGTTCGTTTTATGGACTATACAGCCGCCTTAGACAGCATTGACATGGAGAAACTTTGGCCAAAACTGTCTGGCTGGGAAATCGCCCCAAAACTTTTGAATCAATTAATTCTACTCCATTCAAAAACATGGGTCCAAATAAAGTTGGGGGTAGGCGATTGCCTATCTAGGAAAATATCGACTACCAAGGGGCTGAAGCAGGGTTGCGTCTTGGCTCCGACCCTGTTTGACCTTTTTATATCTGACCTTATAACAGAGCTAGACAAATGCAACCTTCATGCCCCGAATCTGGGGGGTTCTCGCTCTTTCAAACTTACTGTGACTTAATATTAATCAGTCGAACTCCAATTGGCCTGCAGCATCTCATAAGTACCGCAAGCAATTTCTCAGACAAGAACAGGATATGTATAAATTTAGATAAATCTAAAGTGATGGTACTAAATCAGAGGAGCAAAAAACACCAACATCGATGGATGCTGGGGGGCCGTCGGCTAGCAACGGTTGGAGAATTCAAGTACCTGGGCATTATTTGACAGGAAGTGCACGTTCCTTCAACAAAAAGCGGCTATTAGAAGCAGAGGGACTGCATTGGCTGTTGCACTAAAAAACATCAAGCATAAAATAACAGGCCCTAACCTCACCCCTCCATTCGAGTTGCTCCAAGCAAGGCTTCTACCAAATATCACCTATGGCAGTGAATGTATGAGAGGAACAGTTGAGAGTGCCTTGGTTAAAGTGGTCACCAAGGCCATGAGAATAATCTTTAACCTCCCACAGTATATCTCACCGGCACAAATAAAGCTAGAGTTTGACCTCCAAAAGGAGCAAATAGCACGTAAAGGCGCCTACATCAAATGCTGGCACAAAATAAAGGCAGCTGAGTCTGGAACACTGAACTCACATTTATGGAAGGAGCTGAAACAGAAAAAGATAGCCCCGCCATGGCTTACCTGCAATCAGCATTAAGTATTCTGTGCTTTCAGGACCTCTGGGAAACCATTGGGTCCCATAAAAGTTTCAAGGAATTAGTAAATAAATCTGTAAAGAGATTATCCCTTGAAGAAGATAAAGCCACATTAAGTGGTAGAGCCCATGGATGACTCGTTATTCAGTCCTATGCGAGGTAGCTGCCAAAAGCATATTTGGGAACATGTTTTTCGAGACCAGTGAAGGAAAGCTTCCTCCATTTGAGATTGGAAATTCTACCAGCATCGCAGCACCTTCCACCTTGGAAACGAAATTAAATAATAACACAGTGTAGACTATGCGGGGAAGCCAAAGAGGACGTCCTACATTTACTGTGCATCTGAAAGGATTTAGATAAGGAACGAAGATTACTATTAAAACCGCTCCTAAAGGAAAGACAGATTCGAACAAGCAGTGAAAGTTTGCTTTGAAGGATGGGACATTCAACTAGCCTACAACCTGGTCCGTTTTAAGTGTAGCAAAAACAAAGCTAAATCCAGTAGCAAAGTGACAAAGCGGCTATAAGTCTTTGATTACTGCCAATTTTAGAACTAGTCACATAATCTTTTATCTAGTAAAGGTCTAATCGATTTTAAAATCTCTGGCTAAAAGCCTCGGTCCTGAACAGAGAAAAAGGTTTAAAATGATATTTTTGGGTAAATTAACAAGTTTTAAAACAACTGTGTATTTGAGCTCATCTCAATTTTTTTTTACGAATCTGGGGGACAGAAACCGCGGCACAAGTTGCCTAAAACTATTAAGGTAATACAGATTTATTAATAAGATTTTATGAAGAAGTGCATTCTTTTAGTGTGGTTGTAATTTTGTAATGGTTTTAAGCAACTGGAAACAAATCAATGCTGTTGTTGATGGTAGTCGAAATCTGCGGATGGGCGGCAGGCAAGAGTAACACTATGGTCTAGTGTATTTGCTGTTATAGTAATTTATTGAATCAAAATATTGATGCCCTGTTATAGCTTTGTTTCCACAACAGAAGACGCTGAGGCACTTTTTTAGCTTGCTTGCACAACAAAATTACTGTTAATGTTTACCGCAACTTGCACTTTAAACTTGGTCTAGGTCTCAATGAACTACATAGTTGATTTGCACAACGCTCTGTAAGGACAATCGGACTTCAATGTATGATTACTAATGTAACTACAAAACGTTAAGAACATTTTAAAGTTGCAAAAAGAAACTTATAACAAGCATTTGCAATGCAATAGGTCTTGCATTACTTAAAGTTTGAGCTAATTACGTTGCATTATTTGGAACGCCAATAGCTCAAACTTTAAGTAATGTGACACTTATTGCTTTGCAAATGCTGGTTTATCTCTGCTGACCAGCCAAGGGTTGTTCCCTTATTTACAAACGTCACGGCCTGGTTAATGTATTTCCAATTAGGGCTGTGGCACACATTGAGGATATCAATTATGCATGAATTTGAATTCTTGAGTGTGTGTGTGCTGCTTGCCAATGTTACACGAAAACCAGACAAAAAATATAAATAACATGTAATACAGCCAAATAATTCCGATTTACACCAATATTACTCTAACTTAAAATGTCCCTGTGACATCACCTGCACTGTTTAGACAAGTGCCAGGGGGGAGGCCCGAAGTAAGAGCTTTGAGCGGGAGACCAAGACATCCCCTCCCATTAAAACGGAAAGTTAAGCACAGCACTTAGCAGAGAGCGTGGGGGCAGAGCAGCTTCAGCAGGCAGATTGCAAGGAAGTGACCGAGCCCAGCAAGGTTTGGAGAGCGGAACCGGCAGTATGGGGAAGGCCGCTCTTGTTAAAAGTGAACGCGCTCTGCAAATAAAAACAAGCACTGTAAAAACAAACAAGCACTGTTTGTTTAATGCTAAACTCCGGCAACAACATGGAAGGTTTGGAGGGCGTGACCCGGCGGTATGGAGAAGGCCGCTCTTGTTAAAAGTAAAAGTGTGAATTTTTTAGGACAAAAGTAAACATGACAGGATGCAGCAGTGGATCCGAACAACTCCGACTTTCATCCGTAAGTAGAGTTTGCCATTGCAGCCATGTTTTTGTGTTTGTGCATGTTTGCTTGTATGCCTTTGCTGTCAGTGGATGTCAGTCTATGTTTGAGTCTACCTTTGTTTGCATGTGTGTGTTCCTGAATGAATGGTCGGACTGATCATTCTTCGTTTCCCCTGTATGCTACAGGCTCGGACCCCTTTCTGAGGTGTGCGTGCTGCCGTCACCCAACCATGAAAGCCCAAAGACCCCATTCAAGTCACGTCTTCCACATGGTCTGGGACTACCGACCACCCCCTCCCCATCATGCAAACACCACATACAATCCCAGTAGTAATTTAGCCTGGCGAGGGATTTCTTTGGAAGGCAGGGGGTCTCGCAACCCCCCGGCCGTATTTATAAAAATATGAATGCAAATAAAAATTGGTAAAATAAACATTATTACATAATTATTAAATGCAAAATTCTGACATTCGATTTTACAGCAAGGTAGACAGGTATGAAGGGCTAACCTTAACAAATGTCTAATACAGCGTGTTCCTGACCAAATCTAACATCCTACTTATCAATTTTGCATTCAAACATTCTGAGGCCTACGGCAAGGTCGCTAACCGGTGTCAGATCCTTTTTCCAGCTGCGCACTCACGTACGAGTGTGCATGCGCAACAAGGGCCCGGTTACCGGGAGAGTAGGTATCTCTCCTGGTTACCCTCGTACGTACCGTGAACTCCATTTAACCATAACAGGAGGGCCCTTACACTCGCGCCATTTGATGACGTCATGGTGTATGTGCGGGGTGGCTACCAGCCTGAGGAAAGCGTGACTCCCTCCCCCACACCCTTCCAAGCAAGCAGATATCCTGCCCCTGAAGTTCTGGGAGAGACCAATGGCCCCTCCCCCTGGGCAACCCCATTCGATGAATGATGCCGCCCTAAGGACCTTAAATTGCTGCTCACCGATTATGACCTTACCGCCTGACCAGTTAATAAATACGGCAATTAAGAGACCTGTGAAGGGAAAAAAGGCCCAAGGAGAAAACAAGTAATTACACATCCACATAATCAATTGAGCACATTCCAGTTATATTGCCTGTAAAAGGAAAAAGTGCCTAAGGAAGAAAATTACACACAAACAGCGTTCACTACCATCAACGATGATACCTACCTACAAAACTGAAATTCTGCTAACAAGGGATGGTGGGTGGGTAACATTTAGTGGCCCCTTCAGCAGGGGCGAGGAGCGAGCCTGGGGAGCGTGGGTACAAGAGGCCGCTTCCCGCGCCCCCCCAGGCCTTTTCTACCCTCCTGGTCCCTCCCCTTGACCCGGAAGCACTCACACCGCTTCGCGGTCAAAGGGGGGACCCATAATCAATTAGAGGTGGAAAGGGGGGCCAGGCCCAGCCATGTGTGCGTGGGGGCCGAGCAGCCCCCCCTTTCCTGAAGTGCCACCTGGATCGATTTTTTTTTCCACTAAGGCTGGATATGATTTGTAGCGCCCGTATGCATGGATTATTGTGTCCATGTTTCGGTTTACTTTTTTGTGCATGTTCCCTGAAATTGTGTCTGTGTTTACATGTTTGTGTGTACAGAAGCGAGAGTGTGACTGCGCTTGTGGGCCTGTTGTCTGTGTTGTATGTTCGTGTTTCTGTCAGTACGAGTACATACACGAGCAGATGTGAGAGAGGAGTTATGACAAGAGATGGTATGTAAGAAAGAAGATGTTTGAGACTTGGGGAGAAGGGAGCAAGAGAGAGTGGTATACTGGGAGAAAAAATGAAAAAGAAAAGATTCTTTGTCAACCACACAGACTTGGATATGCATTTGGGTGTACTTGCCGCTGCTTGTAAAATTGCCTCGCCGGGAGAGGAGCTGCAATTGAACACATATTTACGGCGACTCAGCCGACGGCCCTGACCTCCGGTTCAGATACATTGAGCCCCGACAGGAGAGTTCACTTGACCCCCGGCTCGCATGCCCGGTATGCCACTCGATCTACTCTATTGTGTTCAACAAGTCGCCAGTGAAATCCAATCAGAAAGCTTCCGGGGCCAGGCACTGACACCACTCTGGGCCTGTTCATGAAATATTCACAGCCGCCGAAGCGTTGACCCCGCGCAGATAACTAAGGTGAAACAGTTATTTCCGGACAAGCGGCGTTACACCTCGGTCAGCTCTGGCCCCACAGGTAAGAGACGCAGGAGTGGGTAAATCCCCATCAGGGCTCTGCACAGAGCAACCAGACACCCCAAATCAGATACAGACAAGGCATTTGGGCACATTCCTCTATTGGTAATAAGGTATCTTTCAAATCCAAGTCGGCGCTAAAATATGAAAATGCTGAACTATTCACACTCTTGAGAACTAAACAAGTAAAGCAATCGCTTTTGGAAACCGAGAAAGCTGCGAGTGGTGCGCACGCCACAGCAAGCCATATGGTTTAAATTATCACGCCCATGTCTGGGCACGATAATTGAACCCATATGGCAGGAAGTGCAAATCCAAGCCCAGTATTTGTAAATCGTAAACTTTGTAAAAATTATGCACCAAAGCTGTTCTTGACCAACCACTTTTGTGCCTGGCTTTGGGCCATGTGCAGCCTGGGTTGGTTGCCAGCTCCACTTGGAAATAGCGGTCTATGACTGTAGTATCGTTTACTGGTTGGAGTACATGTTTTTATTTAATTACATTTTAATTTTAGGCGTCATTTATTGGAATAAATGTATTCATGTCATAAGAACTGCATTTGGTGTGCGAGTTATGGTATGCATGTCTGTTGTGCAAGTTATAAGTTTTGGGCCTAACTACACCATACGCATTTCAGTAGCTTTTTGATTTTAACTTGCAACTAGAACTGCACTTTAGCTGATGTTTTATAAGTGGATAACAGAGTTTTTTTTAAAACTATATATTGATATGTTATTACCAAAGCTAACCATAACTTCACTCTATCCTTTGGTTTTTTTCAGCGCATATATAAAAAAATTACATCGAAATGTATATGTAGTCAGGCATGCATGTAATGGTGTAGAATGAAAAAAACTGCTAGTTCATTAGCACTACTTTCTGAAATCCATTTTGTGCTCTTCTGTCTCATGCACATACTGAGGCGACATTGATTAAAGCGCTTCTTCACTGCAGGGGGTAGCAGCACATTACGGCAGGCCATAGTGCTGGTCCTGGACACCACAACATAATCTTTAACCCCTTCCATGCTGATGACAGCCAGGAGCCATCATGGCACACAGTGCTTGTGTGCTGATGACAGCTCCCGGCCGTCAGGACCACACCCGCGATCGGAATGTGCCGCAGAATCGCGGCCGCACCCAAAGGGCTAAGTGGCCTTTAACCATGCACAGAAACAAAGCATGGAAAGCACTAGGCCCAGTAATTGCTGAGAGGGCGATAGCCGATTGTTGCAGTTGTGCTGAGAAATGATGGGACAGAGGGAAGTCTCCTGCTTGACCCTTTACTCAATCTAAGTTTTAGAGCAGGACTTTAACTATATGCAATTTTTTTTTTAATGTATTTTCTCAGCTGCTGATAATGCGTATACCTTTGGGGAATCTAAATTCAGTGTCATCCATTTAAAGACTGCTATTTAATGTCAGGAGGGCAGCAAGGTCTCGGCCCTTCCTGGTTTATTTTTGTTCCTTTCAGGGCTTGCCAATGAACTTTCAACGTACCGATGCACGAGCAGCATCTTTGCTTGTCTAGAGCCCCACAGGGCCCAGACTAGCACGCGGCCCTGGAGCCCAGCCAGCGCTGGCTCCGATGATAGTGTTCAGGATAAGGCCAATGTTGGCTAAGCGTATGATGCTTGTTGTTCTAATACACTATTGTTCACTCATGGTAGCTTCAGTGAGTTAATCCACTATCAGTGTTTCCTGACAGGAAGTAAATTCCCACTGTGTGTCACCGGATTACAGCCACGGTTACTGCTGCAGCGAGGGACGTGTCCATCCATGGCTGAACAGTTCATTCTCAACTCTTTTTACCGCTATTTTGGACACTTTATGCTGAAGAGGTGTCAAAGAATTTTAACTCGGATATTCTTGAGATGGCTTCAAGTTTCTGCTGTTTCCCCGTCAGGTTAATGGTAAAACTGTGACAAATGCAAGATTAGTGCGCACAATTCAGTCACCGAGCCGGCTCATATTTTTACTGCGGTGTTAGCTCAGAATAGCAGTTGAGTCTTGTAGTCCTAGAGATGAATGCGGCCCACTCAACACCCTACGCCCGCGAGGTGTTAGAAAAGAAAAACAAGACCTAACAAGCCCGGGAGTGGTGCAGGTGCGCCACTGCAAGCCATGGCCTATTGGGGTCTATTACACGCACCAAGCGCGTAATACACACAAATAGGCCATGGGCGGACCAATGCACCCACCTTTGGCCAATTGCGTGCAGTGCAGTCTTTAATAAAAAGACGCACGCGAAGGCCAATTGGGTAGCAGAAAACGTGTGTGCGCAATTCCTAGATCAGCTACCAAACCCCGTTTTTCCCTTACAAAATATCTCGCACTGCACAGTGAATCACTAGGCACGAGACCTAAAAAGTGTACAGTATGGCTTGCAATTGTAGATTTGCCTTTTATACAGGTAATTATATGAATGTGACAATGTTTTATATATGGTCTTGTTTATATGATATTTTGTTTTCTGATTTTTATTAAAAAAGTAATAAAGAGAATTACTTAATTAAAAGTTTGCGAATACCTATGGCGGATGACTCATTGACCAATCATTATAAATAAAAAGTTCTTAATTAAAAGCTTATTCCAACTCTTTTATATGCATCTATTCTGTTCAGCGATAGAACTAATGTTCCAAATAAAATGTAAATGAAAGATCATTGAACGTATGTTCCTCTACTTTGAAGAGTAAATTACAAATAGAGCAAAACCACACTATTGTTTCTTCATGCAGGGGTCATATTAGATTTCGCTGCAAAGGAAAACTCTCAAACAATTGATACTAATGGAATTAAGGCACACCATTGAATCTACAACCAATTTAAGCATTGTGGCTGTAGATACAATTATGGCAGACAACAAGCCCTCATTCACTAATTTACTTCGCCTCCACAGCATAAGGCTTTGGTACAGAAGGTCCTCAGGAATAATAGAAGGACAAATAATCTTAATATTTTACAATCCCACAAACATGCAGATTGTATTATCAATACTTATTCAAATGTCAAACAGGACTATTTATCATCATACCTGCAAAAGAAAATCCCACAATTCTGTTTATTGAATATACCAATTTGAGGGTGCATGGAATCCGCAGTACTCATTATTGAAACTCTGTAGACTGCAGATATAAGGAGGAGTCAATCGAGCAAACCATGTGAGTCTGTATATAACATTTGGATTTTAAGAAAACATATCTAAAAGGCAACATTCATTATAGCCAATACCAGAACTATAGATCAAGCCATTGTTGCAGCAGAAGCCACTTTTATTGGTTTTCCATCAGTGGGCCCATACAATTAACTATTTCATTTTATTCAATTGCTGTACTTCACCGAGAGGCATTAGTCCTCAGATGGACCTTTCTTTGTCTTAGTGAGAAATCAGGTTGTCCCACTGTTGGTAGCCAACTCACAAATTGGAGATCAGGTCAAATACGATACTCTCAAAACTATGCTACAGAAATAAATGATTGCAATTGGAAGACACAACCTCCAAAAGAAGTTAATCTGACAAGTATTATGCAACACAAAAGCTCTGCTGTGGCTACACAGAACAAGAGCAAAAGAACCCGATGTTCTGAAAATATTCTGCATCATGCATTTGGAACTCCGATAATTGCAAGTACAGTTTCAGTAGAAAGAACATTAAGACACATATAAAAAAAAACTTAAGTTAGATAATTGTTATTGTATAAAAGATCCAAAATCACTGTGTATAAGAGACATTTTAAGAAGCTGCCATGAGTGTTGCAGCTCGAAATATAAAGCCTGACAAAATAAATCTATTTCTAAATCAATACATCCATAAGAGGATGGTTCAGAATGAGAGATTCCTACCACCAACAAAGGAAGGAGAATGGTTCACAAGAGTTCTTAGCATGGGCAGAGGGATCAAGTTAGAGGCCATGACGGGAAAGTTCGTGGACAAAGGGAATGGAGAATTAATCAGGAAAGGTCAGGTCTCTCACTAGACCGCTTCAAATCATCCAGTAGACAAGTACATCAGCGGGGGGGGAAGGGGCAAGGGGGATGTGAAGATATGCTAGCAGGCAGGCTGATGACAAGGAAGTGAAGGAGGCCTCCCTCCTTCTAGGAAAGTCACTTTTTATGCTCCAAATCACCACAACTTGGGGTTTGGGGAAAGCACAATTGCACCTACCCTTAGTGATTCCTTTACCTATAATTTGGGTGAAGCGGATCAGATATTCAAAAAACCCTAAATCTCCTAAGACACTTGCATCTTATTTGCTCAAACAACATACAAAGTTCCAGCACTCCTGAATATCGTTATGGCTCAAATAACAAGTCATTTCAGACATTTACACAGCTTGTTCAATAAGAATTCAGTGGAGTTGTTCGTTGAGTATTCTTTATTTATTCCATGAATTTTTCTTCCAATAAAACAGATCGTAGCCAACGCGTTTAGTCCTTCACGGACTTCATCAGGGCTGCAAATGACAGATACAAATTATTTACTAACTAGATATACAAAAAATACGATTCTCCTATTAACATGACCAGAGAATCTGGATTTCATTACAGACACAGAGGCTATAATTATGCATACAACATTTAATGCAGACCCAAGCATACGCATACATCATAAAGCAATAGTTCTATATTAGAATGTTAGACCAAACAAAAGGCATGAGCACTAGGCAATCAGCCACTTTTAAATGTGGTGACAGGAAGAAAGGAAATGTCCAATAAACTCCAACGAAAGGAACAATAAGCTTCAATAAAATATCAAACTTGAAGAAGGATGAAAGATGAATAAACCGTCCAGGACCATTCCGCCAGGTCACAAGCCAAGAACACAAAGTCATGAGATATTATCTGAAGGACAAAGGTGTTAATAATTCCAAAATATTAAGCAATAAAGAGCAGTTCTGCAAAGGAATATAATGTAAGTTAAATATTCAGATAAACATATTGAAGAGGAAAAACATCATAAGTAAAATCATCCACCCAGGGAAAGGGTGGGAGGGATAATGATAGCCTCCGTGTCTTTAATGAAATCCAGATTCTCTGGTCATGTTAATAGGAGAATTGCAATTTCATTACAAGACCAGAGGCTACCATTATGCATGTTGGTAGCCATGTAAAACAACATCAGACATACGAGACACAGGTTTGCAATAATGATGAGCAAAAGTCCTAGAATTAGACCAATCGGCAGCCTTGAGGACATCATCCAACTTCCCACCTGGCCAGAATGACTTACTGGCCATTGCGCCTCTGATAGAATGTGGTTTATCAAGACTCAGGTCAATACCTGCATGGTTCATGACAATTTTAACCCATCTTGCAATAGAGACAGAAGAAATACCTTTGTGGGGTTTAACAAAGGAGATAATTGATCACACCAAAAGGACAAAGAGAGCTCATTCTCAGATCGTATTCTTTCATACAGTGAACACAAAGTTTAGTGCAATTGTCAAAGCGTGCATAAAAGAAAATAGAATCAGACATAGTCTTGGTTCTTCTATTGTCATATAGTTACTGCTTTTCTATATATTGTGTTAAGTTAGCATGAGTTTATTAAATGTTTAAACGACATTTTCCTTCAGCTTCAGTTTGCACACGACACATAGTTATTGTAGCTTTCAACCTAGACGAAAGATGTGATTTATTTGAGAATAATAGGTTATTGCTCTGATATCAGTCGTGCTTGGTACACTGTCTGCACACTGAGAGCTAAAGCCTCTAAGAATAACCTAACACAAGGTTGCTGGGAGGCCTGATCCTCGCACCACATTAGACATAACACAAATAAAGTTGCTGCCAACATTGGGCTCTACGCTGGTTTAAGATAGAGTTACTGAGAAAGCACAAACACACTTGAAGGTGCTTCGCATGCAGAGAGCTGGTAGCTGATGAGGTGATCTTCTACTGACATTTAGAGGTATGGGCCCGCCCTGCTAAAACCCAAATGAGACCTTCTTAGATATAATATAGTATGCTAAATAGGGTGTGCGAAATATAGGTGATACAGATTTCTATTGATTTTTGCATTATAATATGCTATCACCGTTCGCTTACTATGGATTAGTGACTATGCTGATAACTCTGATTTTTATAATATGTATTCTGGTATTATATAAGATACTGCGTTTAAGAACCTTGCATTGAAAAATAAATATTTCAAACTTGCACATGTCTTCTTTTACTCCCTGTTATGGTTTGAAATGATTATAGAACAAAAGAGTGTTCATGTGTTCCATGATACCTGAGGTATTCAAAGTTCATGTTCTGGTTTGTCTAAGTCATTGGGAGTTCGTTATGCCCAATGAGACACTGTAGCTAGCTCGGTAAGGGGATTTCTGATACTAAGGTGAGTTTTGGGTCACCCTAATTCACTTAGGTTCTAGATCTCTATGCACAGTTCTGTGGGAGAACGGAAACCCTGCTACACTATGTAGTTCAAATTTAACTCCAAAACATAAGATCTATAAGAAATATCTAGAGCTTTAACATCAGAGACCCTACGACAGGAAATCAAGCAAAGAAGGGTAGCTAGTTGGATAGAAAGATTCTTCCTGCTCAGAAGTGAGTTAACTGGCCAACTACAGAAAAGATCAAGAATGAATTTAACATCCCAAAGAGATTGATATCTAGGTCTAGGAGGTCTTCTAAGTCTGATACTCCTACAAATAATGAAATTTTTACCTACCGTCTTACCATTGATTAGGGAAAGGCTAGCAGATCTATAACAGTTGATAGATCTGTAATTCAGACCTCTATCAAATTGTTCACCAAGAAAATTAACTATATTAACAACAGGTGCCTCCACTGGATCCAGGTCCCTTTCCAAGCACCAACGTAACCAAGTTTTCCAAATGTTGTATCATTAGTGTGTACCGGGGGCCCATGATTCTCCAAGGAGAGATGAAGCAGTCGACGAAAGTCCTGCGAGATCGTTGGATCTCCTGACACTCTCCAGGCAAGAAGGTTCAAATTCCCCGTTTGAACGAGAGGGTGAATTTGACCATCTACGTCTGTAAGAAGGTCTATCAGGGAAGGGATTAGGAGGGGAAGATCGTAGGTCAGTTCTAGAGCAGTAGGAAACCACTCTTGGGATGGCCAAAAGGGAGTAATCAGGACAATTGAGGCGCGTTGGTGCCTCACTTTCTGAAGGACTCTTTGAATCATGGCGAAGGGGAGGAAAGGCATGTGCATTGATCCCTTCCCAAGACTGGAGAAATGCATTCACTGCTAGAGCACTCGGATCGGGCATCCAGCTGTAATAATTCCCCCAACTGAAAAGTTACTCTGCGCATAAATAAATCTACTTCAAAGGGACCCAAACATTTGTTGAGGGAGCTGAACACAGGTGTTGAGCTTCCAGTCGGAGTGATCCAAGAGGAATCTTGAGTTCCAATCCACACAAAGGTTGGATTTCCCAGAAAGATATTCTGCTGTCAGAGATTTTGTGTTCTAGACAGAACATCCAGTTTTCTGGCCAGATTCGAGAGGTCCACAGATTTGGTACCTCCTAGACGATTTATGTAAGCTACTGCGGACATGTTGTCCATTTTTAGAATAACAGATCTGCCCTGAAGGGAGAGTTTCAAAGTCATCAATGCATAAAGACCTGGGGTGAGTTCCAGGAAATTTATGTGGTGTAAAGATTCTTCCTGAGACCAAACTCCCCCAGTGTTCTGATCTAGGAGACCGGCACCCCAGCCATGAAGGCTCGCATCCAATTCCAAATCTAGGTCCGGTGCAGAACCAAATATCGCTCGTCAAGCATCCAGGTTCTCTAACCACCAGGTCAGTTCCACTATTGCTTCTTGGTTGAGTGAGACACGGTCTCCGTACCACAGTCCTGATCAATGTGTTTGCTTTTATCCTTTGAAGGGAACGATAATTTAGGGGGCCCGGAAAGATGGCTTGGATAGAAGAAAGAAGACCCAGGAGCCTGGCTAGTTCCCTTAGGGAAAGATTCTGATGTTTCAGAACATGTTTCCTCTCTTTTTTGATTTTGGAAATCTTCTTTGGTGGAAGAAGAAGACGGTAATTGGAGGCGTCTGTGAACCCCAGAAAGTCCATGGACTTTAAAGGGGAAAGTATTGACTTTTCTTTGTTTACGATAAATCCCATATTCTCCAAAAAGTCTACCGCAGTATTGAGATCTTGAAGAATTTGAGAATAATCTTGGGACATAAGGATGTGGTCCAAGTAAATGATCATGCGAATACTCTTCTCCCTTAGGGATGAAGCAACTGATCTCATTATCTTAGTGAAACACCAAGGGGCTGATGACAGGCCGAAAGGGAGGGCTTGGAACTGAAACAGACAGTTCTTCCAAATGAACTGTAGGAAGGGCTGATGTTCCTTGGCCATAGGAATGGTAAAGTAAGCGTACTTCAGGTCTAACTTGACCAGCCAGTTCTAGCAACAAATCCCTGAGAAGATGGATGCCTTCCATCTTGAAGTGTCTGTAGACAAGGTATTTGTTGAGTTCTCTCAAATTTATAACAGGTCTCCAACCCGTGTCTTTTTTCTCCACAAGGAAGAGTGTACTTATAAATTTCAGGAAATGCATGGGGACTCCTAAGATTACACCTTTCAGAAGCATTGAGGATATCACGTCCTCTATTATTTGCTCTTGAGCTAAGGTAAGTGGAATTTCCCTGGGTAGTGAAGTTTGTACAGGAGTCTCAGTAAAATCTATAGTAAACCCATTTACGGTATTTAGAACCCAAGGTTTTTGAGTAATAAGTTTCCAGTTTTGGGCAAAAAATCTTAACCTGCCTCTCACTTTTGGGGGAAGAAAGGGGAACAGAATAAGGAATTGTAGTACTCACTCTGAGGGTTGGTGTCATTAGTAGCTCCTCTTGCTAATAAAACATCTGGACCGGAAACCTCTTCCTCTTGAAGGGAAGAATTGTGCTCGATTGGAGGGTTGGAAGCCTCTTCCACCAAAACCCCTGGACCTGGGGTAGTGCCTGCGGTTAAAGCGGCCGGAACATTGGCCCCTTTTTCCAGCCCTGCCAAAAAGGTTGTTGGAATTGAACACGTTTCATGTTTTGGTGGGCTTTATCCAGAGCGGTGAAAGTTGAAACTTATTTACCCAATGCATTTATCAGATCCTCACCAAAGAGTAGGCCCTTTGGATTGAGAGAGGGGTCTCTATCAGCTAGGTCAGTTAGTTTAGGGCTAATTTTAGAAAGCACAACTTTTTTTTTTCAGAGTTGAGCCCGGGATTAGAGTTTGCGAATAAAACTAAAGCCCTTTGGCTGCAGCCACGGATAGTATCGGTGTCAAGGGGAGAACCAGTAATATAGCTATCCTCTGCAGCATCAATGATCTTGGCCAGGGGTCCAAAGACATCAAGGAGGCGGTCCTGACAAATTTAAGGGACCTCTCTATCCCCTTCCTGGGATCTCTACCGAGTTTTAAAAGGTATTTAATAAGCTCAGGGTCAAGGTTCGGTGCATTGCATACTTAGCCTTCAATAGATGTCTCGAGCATTCTTCTCTTAGGAGGTTTCGGGTGTCTCTTTCGAAAGGGTTTCTTAACCCCTTGCATGCTGATGAGAGCGGTTCCGTCATCAGCTACGGGTGAGCTGTGCTGATGACGGAACCGTTCCGTCATGACTCCGCCCGCGCAAGGCAGAGTCAGCATGGGCGGGGGAATTCCCGCCACACGCAAGGGGTTAACCACTTTGTAATGAATATACAAACATGATCTTGAGGGACCCATTCTGAGCTGCGAGGATGTCTATTGTTAAGAGGGGAAAACATCTCCTCACCTAAAGGATCTAAAATATCTCTGGAAGAGGAAAGAGCATTATCATCAAATAGATGAGTCAAATTCCTGGTTGTCTTCGTCCAGGTCGAGGATGTACTCATCAGGGAATTCAGAATTATCATCATGATCTAAATCATGAAAGAATGAGATAGTTGTCTTGAGCACTAGGATAATTTGTGCCGCGAGGGACACCCGAAGCATCAGAGGAGTGAGGCTCTCCCATCAAGGTTGAGGTACTATGACCTGTCGTAGTGCTCCTCAGGGTATAATCTATGTTATTTCTTTTTCTGGATTTTTTACCCCTTATTTCAATCACTTCGTCATCATTTGTAGGGTTATCTTGTATTAGTGCAGTGTTATCCTCCCCAGAGGAAGGAGGCCTCTCTTATGCCAGAACCCTAGAAAGTGTTGAAAACATGCAGGATCTCATTTCCCTGTGAATCATACTTCTAATTGTCTCATCCTCCATATTGTTTAGGGGGGTATTGCCTTCATCTGAGTCCATAGCAGACATTTTTCAATAAAAGGATAAGGCAAGTAAGGAGTAGTTTCTGTCCTGTAACTCCAGTTCTGTAGTAGAGGTATCTCCTTTATAGTCATAATCTAGTGAATAGTCCCGCCCATGTGCGTAGACCCCAGCAATCAAAAATAATCTCTTAAATTGTCAAGAAATGCAGAACTGAAAAGACACTTCAGAGAGAATTTAAAAACAAATAATGCAGCCTATGCCCACAGGCTACACTGTCCAGTACTTGAATTAGAAATTCCACCAAAAAAACCACACACAACACAGCCTGCCCAGTTTCTTCCATAGAGAAACTTGCCTCTACCAGTAAAAGCCTCTGGAATGATAGAGAGGAAGGCATGGACAGATAAGCCCCATAGGCTGCCATTATGTGGCTTAAATAGGATACTGTGCCTTTAAGAGAACTTTCCAGAACTTCTCCCAGTATCCCAGAATGCACAACAGGTCCCTTTTACTTTCAGTTCTTTTTGAAGGCGTAGCACGCCAGACCTGTAGCATTCCTTACATGAATAACTTTCTCCAACGGGGAGGAGGGCGGGCGCTTATGACTATAACAGATACCCCTACTACAGAACTGGAGTTGGAGGACAAACTACTCCTTCTGTAGTAGGGGATCTCTGTGTATAGTCATAATCTAGTGAATAGAATGGCAAGCCCATCCCCACACCAAAGCGTGGAAGAAAATTAACACCACTATTGTGCGAACAAATTTAGCAGCGAAGCCTGCCCAACCTGAGCATCTGCCCCGGCATCAGTGTCCAGACAGGAATGCTTACCAAAGGTATGAACCGACTTCCAAGTGGCCGCCTTGCAGATTTCTGCAATTGGAATGTTACAGAGCAAAGCGGTCGTGGCAGCTTTGCCCCTGGTGGAATGAGCCTTAGGTCTACCCCCTAAGGTCTTATTAGCCTTTTGGTAACACAACTGTATGCAGGACACAATCCACCTAGAGGTGGACTGCTTAGAGGTAGCAAGACCCGTCCTGACCGATCCATAATTTATAAACAATTGGTCTGACCTACAAATATCTTTGGTTTTATCCAGATAAAATTTCAACACCCTCCTAACATCCAGGGAATGTAGAGACCTTTCCGCTGGAGATGAAGGATTCTGAAAAAACGTAGGCAAAGTTATGGTCTGGTTGACATGAAAATCAGAAATAACCTTGGGAAGAAATTTAGTGTGAGTACGCATCAAACACAGTATAAGGTTCTTGGCAACACAACGCCTGAATTTCACTCACCCTGCGGGCCGATGTAATGGCCACGAGGAACGCCGCCTTCCAGGACAGGTGCTGCAACGAAGCCTTATGAATAGGTTCAAAAGGCTCCTTCATCAACCTGGACAGAACCACATTCAATTCCCATGAAGGCGAAGGGAGCCTGACAGGAGGGAATACTTTCTTCAAGCCTTCCAGAAAATCTTTGATCACAGGGATCTGGAAGAAGGAAGTCTGTGAAGGGCATTTCCTGTAGGCAGTCAATGCAGCGAGATGAACCTTAATGGAATGAACATTAAGTCCTGACTGCGCCAAATGTAGAAGGTAAGGAAGGATGACATCTTCCTTGCACGTCGTTGGGTCATAGTTCTTGGACTTACACCAGATACAGAACCTTTTCCACTTTTAAGCATAGGAAGTCCGAGTGGAAGGTCTTAGATTCCTTCAGTATGTCCATGCAATCTTCGGGCAGATTCAAATGGCCATATTGCACTCTCTCAGGAGCCATGCCGCCAAACTCAAAGACGAGAGGTTGGGGTGCAACATCTGTCCCCCGAACTTCGTGAGAAGGTCCGGCATGCACTGCAGCCGTATGTGAAGGAGAGACCGGTGAAGCAGGTCAGTGAAACACCACTGCCTGGGCCATTCTGGGGCAATGAGTAACATCAGTGCCCTGGACCGGGCCAGCTTGATGAGTACCGCCGGAATCAGGGGAATGGTTGGAAAAGCGTACAGAAAGCTGTTCGACCAGTTGACCCATTACGCATTCCCCAGCTGGTAGTACCTGGAGGCGAAGTCTCGGCATTTGCTGTTTTCGGCAGTGGCGAACAGATCTACGCCTGGAGTCCCCCACCTTGCGTAACTTCTCCTAGTACTTCGTAGTTTATGACCCATTCGTGGTGTTCCTGACTCAGTCTGCTTAGTGCGTCTGCCTGAACATTCTGCACACCTGGCAGATGGGTAGCAGTTATCGTCAGTCCTCTGGCCAAAAGCCAGTGCAAGATCGCCTGCGCCTCCTGCGACAGAGCGCATGATCTCGAACCCCCTTGCTGTTGAGGTAATACATTGTGGTGGTATTGTCCGTCTGTAGAAGCAGAGAGTTGGTCTGAAAGGACGGATGAAAGGCCTTCAGTGCCAAGCGAACAGCTCTGAGTTCCAGGAAATTGATGTGGTACGTGGCCTCCAATGGGGACCACGTTCCTTGAATCTGTAAGTCTCCGGAGTGCGCCCCCCAACCGTGGAGAGAAGCATCCATCACGACAGTCTGCGTGGGAATGTCCTTGTGGAAGGGAACCCCTCTGAGGAGATTCTCCGCTGAACACCACCACTTCAGAGACTGAAGAGCATGCAGAGACATTCGTATCTTGTCGTCCCAAGATCCTTTCCTCTGATCCCACTGGTCCTCCCAGCACTCTTGCAACGATCTCATTTGCAGTCATGCATGTGGTGTTAGGAAGATACAAGAGGCCATCGATCCCAGTAGAGAAGACACCGTCCTCGCTGTTGTAGATGGATTGGTCATAAGAGCCTGAGCCTTCCGAAGGAGACACGCTTGCTGACAGATTATTGATGGAGGCTCCCAAGTACTGTATGAATTGGACCGAGTCGGGACAGACTTGGACATGTGGATGTGCAACCCCAGCTTGTTCAAGAGAATGCACGTCTTCTGAAAGTGTGCTCGAGCTTCCGAGAAGGAGGCCTTGATCAACCATTCGTCCAGGTACGGGTAGACCAACACCTTGTTCTTCCTCAGGTGTGCTGCTACCACCGCCATGCACTTCGAGAACGTTCTCGGTGCAGACTTTAGTCCGAATGGGAGTACTGTATTGATAATGATTGGCGCCGACTTGGAATCGCAGGAACTTCCTGTGTTTGTGTGCAGTGGGCACATGAAAGTACGCATCCTGTAGGTCTATAGCACATAGCCAGTCTCCCTGTTGCAACTGAGGATAAATCTGATGCAACGACAGCATGCGAAACTTCTCTGCGAATCCATTTGTTTGCCTGTCGCAAGTCCAGAATGGGCCTGAACCGGGAGTACAGACCTCTTCCTCTGAGACAGAGGTACGTCTTCTATAGCCCTTTTCCTTAACAGGAAATCTGCCTCCGCCTGGAGCTCGCGCAGCCAAAACTGCGAGCTGACCAGTGGAATTGCTGGAGGCGGGCTGGTGAACCGAAGACTATCCATTGCAAACAATATTCAGCACCCACTTGTCCCGAGTAATTTTTCTCCACTCTGCCAGAAAAAAAATTGAACACTCCCCTCCACCGGAGTGGGTAACGGATGCAGGGGAAGTAAGCGCTCAGGGCCTAGACCCAGCCAGGCCTTTGGTCGCTGGTGCAGACTGGCCACCTCTGCCTTTCTGGCACTTCTGGAACGGCCTTCGGAACTGCTGTTGCTGTCCCGAAGCTTGGCCACGTCCTCTGCCCGGTCCACCAAACCGTCTCTGGAACAGGCGGTACGATTTTTTGTTTCCTTGGGCTTTTCCAGGCAAACGGCCGTGAGTGTTTTGGCCTCCGCCTTCATGCGGGCCATTTAGTCATCCGCATGTTTCCCGAATAGGGTTTCGCCAGAGAATGGAAGATTGGCAACCCTTTGTTGTGCGTCAGGTTTTAATGACGCGAGGCGGAGCCAGGCGTGTTGTCACTGGTTAATCCCATGGCAGAAGCCATGCGCCGCCAAGAGGGAAGAATCGGCCGCAGCGCTGATCTGATTCGCCGCCAGCATCCCCTCATTTAACACCTCCTGGAAATCCTCTCTTGTCCAAGGCAGGTGTTCCACAAACTGCTGGAGGGAGTCCCAGAGGGCCCGGTCATAGCACCCCAACGTCGTCGTGGCACTCGCAGCCTTCATGGTGGTCGCCGACGTCCCACACACCTTCCTCCCAGCCGAATCCATCCATCTAGACTTCTTGTCTGGAGGGACTGTGGATGACGGAGTGGTGGCATGCTGTTTACGAGCCGCCGTCACTATCACAGAATCTGGAGGAGATTCCAATCTCAGAAAAGCTGGATCAGAATCGGGAGCCCGGTATTTTTTCTGTAGTCGAGGGGCCGCCTTAGTCACCGCCGGGGTGAGAAAAAGGTCCTTGGCTGGATCCTCCAGACCCAGTACCAGTGGCAATAATGGACGAGACAGATGTTTCTGGTGCAGCGTCTCGAAGATTACGATGTCTTGGGCGTGGACACCGTCAAGGAGATGCCCAATTTTGCTGCACCTCTTAACAGGACATCGTGGAAAGCCACCAAATCATCAACCGGTGACACCCTTGTCTCCGGTGACCCCGACAAGGTCGGAGAGTAGTCCCTGAGGACCTCGTATGGTAACGAGACCTGTGCCTCCTGTGGCGTCGTCTCGACCGCATGGATGACCTGTTGCGCGATTTTTTCCTCCTCCTGGAGCGAGAGCACGATCTTGGTTTCCGTGGAGGAGTCTTCCGTGGCCTATCCTGGGGTTTCGGTCTTGGTGTCCCCTTAGGCGGTGTAGGAAGTGGGGGCAGTGACTCAGACCTTGGCGGCGGAACAGGAGGCATCTCTGACCGAGGGGCGGGCCCATACGGCGGAAGCGGTGGTGGTGGTTGTCCTCAGGGAGGAAGTGGTGGTAGCGGAGGGTCGATGGGAGGATCCTTAGGTACAGGAGGAGGGGGCGACTTCGGCCGAGGTGGTGTATATACCACTGAGTACACCGATCCCAGTGCCTTCTTCGGGGGGAGGGGACTGCAAACCAGCCCATCCAGTAGGTGATCGCCGTCTCCGGAGCCCTCCACCAGCCCCAGCGTGACTTCTGGCGCCAGAACTCCTTCTGTGCCCCTTAGGAGAATTGGAACAACTCCAAGACGCCGATCTCTTCCCTCGGCGCCGAGAGTCGCTTTTCCGGCGTCAAACATCGCCTCCGCGACTCCGGCATCGAACGCCGCCTCCGCGACATCGAGCGCTTCTTCAGACACCAAACGCCGCCTCCGCGACGAACGTTCAGTCTTCAACGGTGAGCGTCGACTCCGACCGCTTTCTTGAGGTCCTAGACATCGAGGATCCTCGATGCCGACCGGCGGTAGACGGCAAAGACGCAGGTCTCGACAGCGGCCCACCCAGGCCCTTCGACGTCTATTCTTCACGCAGTCTCAACCCGGAGCCCCGGGGAGATTGGGAACACACAGTAGTCATCACTCTCGACGTCGATGCAATCGACGCCAACGGAGACCGGGACCGCTTGCTGGTCTTCCTGCCTCTGGGGAGCCCCCCAGAGGCCTCAGCAGAGGGAACCTTCCCAGCCTGCCCAGACCCACCTGCAGTCTTCTCTCCTCTAGGCCTTGAAGCCTAATCTTCAGCTTTTCCCTCAGGGTCCTTGCTGAAAGGTTCTGGCAGATGTCACATTCTTCAGGGACATGTGCTTAAGGGAGACAGATAATGCAGACGTCGTGTGGATCAGTCTTGGACTTCTTCCTTCCACATGCTGGGCACTTGTCGAAAAGATCAGGCATTTTAGAGCCCTAAAAAGCCTGAACAAACACACAAGAGTGAAGGGAAACACCAAGATATAAATAACTGACAACACTTATCCAAAAAGTGCACAAAAAATCCAATAAACCCTTGAAAAAAGGAGCGCTCAATGCCAGGGTCCTGTTAGCAGGAGCCGGAAAAAAGATATCTAGTGTGTAAATAATTTGTATGTATAGGTCATTTGTAGCCCTGAAAAAGTCCGTGAAGGATGAAACGCGTTGGCTACGATCTGTTTTATTGGAAGAAAACTTCATGGAATAACTAAAGAATACTCAACGAACAACTCCACTGAATTCTTATTGAACAAGCAGTGTAAATGTCTAAAATGACTTATTTGAGCCATAACCATATTCAGGAGTGCTGGACCTATGTATGTTGTTTATACTTTCCGATGCTGGTCATGAGCAGCGACTGTCTATTCCGTCCCCACAGGTTAGTTGACAAAAAGCTTATTTACTTTGTAGCTCTGGACAGCTATAGTTCAAAGGTCAGGTTCCCACCAATTAACACAAAGAAATATTGAAAAGAGTCTTATTGCTTAAAGAATGTCACAAACAGAACAGATAAAGCAACATTTAAGGAAACAGAACAAAGGCCCATTGCGTCAGGCTGTGAAGGAATGCAACCTAAGGGGGAAAAGGCAATTCAATGCATTTTGAAAGTTAGCATTTCTTATTTAGTAAAATTAACTAAGTTTTAGCACAAATCAAACTTATTGTATATGAGCATAATTGTAAGGTTGTCAGTGATTACACAGAAGTGTTAAACTAATTATTGCCTACTAATAAAAATGTCAAAACTACCTACATGTAAACTAATTTTAAAATAAAATCATTTCTAAATATAAGGTATTTATAATGTTTGGCACTTCTACTGAAAGCTGCAGTCATAGCATATTGCATACATGAATTGCACAATGAAGTTAATAGCAATGGTAAGTTTAATCAAATTTCATGACAACTTTGTTAAATAAACAGTAATCAGTTAATAAACATGTTAAATCCATTATTTTATTAGTCCTGCTTTTTCTACCTAATCAAGCACTCTTTTACGGTGCTGGTACTACAACATTTCCTAGTTGGAGTGTTGTTTTCTAGATGTGTGAAAAGTGCACATTGAGTTTGTTGCAAAAATCAGTTTGTAAAGAAAGATCAGAGTTTGTGCTTCATCAGCATCAAAACCGGTTTCTCATAAAAAGTGTGATCAATTTACTGAGAAACTAAATATTTAGATCTTACCTATTTCCAGCTACAGATATTGGCATGTAAGAGTGCTCAAAAGGTTCCATTGTTTAGATTACTTTATCTTTTAATATTAAAAGTTTGGATTGCTGTTTTTACCATTTACTTGTGATCTTATCAGGTTATGTCATTACTTTATTCTCAATTATTTAATTCTTGTAAATTACATGTTTATTTTTTTCTATGAGATATGTATATGTATTACCTACTGGCGGTCTCCAGTAGGTAGTTCTAGTTAGGACCTCGTTTCTGTTCAAAAAGCGTTATCTTTTCCCAATAACTTTATAACCGGTTGGAGTAGCTAGCGCGGCGCTCAGAGCGGCCCCCCTAGTGTGCACGGCTCCATCAGTCGCGCTGGGTGCACGAATCCAAGCAAAAATATTAAAGATTTTATATAAACCTACGTTATATGTTGGATTATTGGGTGGCTCTAAAAAGAGCCCTTGTTTTCACTGGGAGATTGTTGTAGCTACATGCAAGTGTGGATGCAGAGCTTCAGGTGGTTGAGAAACACTGTTGCCTTGATCAGTGAAGTGTACTCCACCACCTCTGTAGATGCCATCCGTATGGAAACAGATTGTGGTTATAGATGGAGCAGATCCTATTGTCTGAGTTACACAGAAACAGCTTTGACATTTGTTATTGCTTTCCCACAGGACAAAATTGATTGGACCACTTCCATGTCTGTCTTTCGCATATGTTAGAGTATACAAAGAAATGGGGAGGGGGAGCAACATCAATTCTGCAAAGGTGTCCATTAGCATTTCCAGACCTACCCGAGTCAATGTGCCTAGGTCATTGCCGCCACAGTGCACAATCATGAGGTCAGGGGAGATCACCCGACCACCACTTCTATACTAATGGAAACACCCAGCCATTACTCATGCAATAATCCAGGCATTACCCAGGCACTTTTCCTATTATACAGGCACTACTCATGCAGTCATTCATCCACCCAAGTATTACTCATGCACTGTCTTGTCACACAGGCATTTACTCATGCAATCAGCCAATTACTACCAATGCACTTGTCCAATCACACAAGCACTAGTGATGCACTCATACAATCACTTATTCACTACCCATGCACTCGTTCAATCATTGAAGCTCTACATATGTACCCATGCATTCATCCAGGCACGACCATTCACTTCTTGCTCTTTTTTTTAAACCGAATAGGTGGTTATGAACAGAGCAGTTTTTTCTTCTTTTTTCAATTTTATGTTTAACTATTTTATAAATTGTTTGGGTGTTAAAAAAAAAAAAAGGAACAGAACAAACTGTCCAACTTTGCAACTAAACCGTCATTGCAGGAAAAAAAAATGCACAAAAAAAATGGAGTGGTTTCTTGCAGCAGAAACCACAGCAGACAGACTGCTCGCTGAACACACTACAGTGTTGCACTTGATGCAGAGTTGTTGAAGATTAGCGAACTCTTGACGGATGTCAGGTCCACAGTTTACTCCAGAGGTGCTTGGTCCAGCAGCCTGGTCATCATGCTGCGCAGCTTTCTGGGCACGACGATGTTTGGGGGCCAGAAGCAGAGGATGTAGTGTCTGGAGAGGTTTGGACATGCTGGTCGTCCCACAGGAATACTTTATTTCACTTCCCTATGAGAGCACCTTTGGACACAATGCAGCTGACTTTCCGAGGAACAAATAGAGTTGGCTGTTGTCCTGTCACCTACTTTCTTAAAGAAGAATAAAGAATATTGAAAAGACCATATTGACATAAGTGTGACTTAATCCCTGGTGCTACCTCCATCAGCTCTTCCGCATCAGTACCTCGGTTCCTGAGGATGAAAGTTAAGGGTCTCTGTTCCTCTATACAAAAAACGTGTAGAAGGGGTGGTGGGGCAAGAGGGTTTAAATCAATCATGAAAAATTGAATGGCATTTGGTGCAACAAGATCTACACATTTATATTCAAGTAGTTGACTCAGCTATGACATTCATGTCAATAACCCCATTTAAAACAAGCATTTGCAATGCAATAGGTCTCGCATTAGGAAAGTTTGAGCTATTGGTATTGTAAATGACAAATTTTGTATTTATGTGTTGGTTTTGAAAATAGCTAAATTAATAGCTTTGTCATTTACAATGCCAATAGTTTTAACTTTCGCAAATGTGACACCGATAGCATTCGTAATGCAATATGTGTTGTATTTATGTGACTTAGATGTATTGATATTACAAATAACAATGGCTTTTTTAAAATAATTAATACGTAAATAAAAGTTATTGTAATTTATAATGGCAATAGCTTAAACGTTGGTAAATAACTTTTGTGAAGATTATGTTCAGTGTATTTTTTGTGACGAAAATCCAGGAACAGAAGTGAAATAAATTTCAGTTTACCCATTATTACTGTTTTTAATCCAACTGCTGCAAATGGGCTGTTTTGACATTAAAGTAAAAGTAACCAGCAAAAATTGTGAAATGTTACTAGTCAAATGAAAATATTTATTGAAACCAGGAGACATAATTTGACACCAATTAAGAACATCTAATGGCATTTCGAAAACTAGCGCTCCAAGATGCAAAAGGAATACCCTACGGAGACTGTAAGAATACATGTGCTTTTCAATGATCTTGAATCGTGAGGAGTGTTTGTACATGCTTTGTCCACTCCAGGAGGATGTTCAGGGCGAATTGCTGTCACTGGTAGACAGAGGGACAGCAGTTTACTGATAATCCCTCGATATACCCGAATGGAATGGGTTGGGCTCAAATGAGATTTAGGGAATGGACATTTTTCAAAAATAATAAGTCCAGTGATGGATCAGTTTTCCCCTTCCACTGCGCATTTGCCAAGACTGCCCTATGTCCTTTTGTGAGGACTCTGCGCTGCCCCCTCACCCCACTTGGCTGTGGTTACCGCTCATTTCACCCCCATGCTCGTCTACTGTATGCCTCTGACCTTTTATGCTTGTTTTATTTGTCTTCTCTCGTTTGCGGTGCGCTGCGCATAGAACCTGGACCCCGGGCGCTTGTTACGCATTACAAGCCCTAAACAATCATGGATGAACCAGTAGGTGGCAGCGGAGCGCGTGTCGTAGCACAAGGGATAATCCTGGCACATCTAAACCCTGTTCCCTGCTAGCGCCGCACAGGGGCCCCAAAACACAGCGCACGAAGCCGGGTCTTCTTCCAGAGCGCTCCCAACTTTACCAACAAGAGTGTCCACCGAGTTCAGTTAATCGCATTCCACGCGCGTCGCTCTCCGTTATTTCAATAACGGAAACTATGAAGAAACATCGTGTTCTCTGAAAGAGCTATCTGTACAGACTTGGCGTGCAATAACACCCCTCTCAGATGAATTCGAGACCGATTGAAACATCATCTACCTATACTACTCACTGCTTCCAGGTCCAACTTCAAATGGGGAAGGAAATAGCTACTTTAAAAGAACACGTTCACATTAAGGAGTGCCGCCGCGGCGACCCGGAAGCTCTTGGCCGGCCGGCGAATCCGGTCGCGGCCGGCCGGAAGTCCCGCCTCCCGAGGTCCGCGAGCCCGATTAAGAGGAGACGAGACGCGCCGCGCCGTGAGGAGCCCGCCGGAAGAGCGCAATCGGTGAGTGGGGCCCGGGGCTGAAGTGAAGTGCGTGCCTGTGTGTATGCCTGGGAGGGGTGGGGGAGTGTGTGTGTGCGTGTGTGCGCGATGGAATGTGTGTGCGCATGCGTGACTGTGTGTGATTGAGAGAGAATGCGAGGTAAGGGATAGTGTGCCTGTATGTGTGTCGTATGCCTGCGTGTGCATGCGCGCGCCTGTGTGCGTGCATGCAGAGGGGTGGGGGCTGCCTGTGTGTGTGAGAGCAAGGGATTGGCTTCGCGCATGCGCAGCTACCAGACGCTCGCTCCCGAGGTGAAATCTGACCTCGTCAAAGCGCGCGTCTGGTAGCTGTCCACATTCCTAAATACGGGCCACAATAGGTCTGAAGCAGACACCTCAATGCTCACGCATTGAGGGTTAGGTCTGCTCGACCTAAAAAAAGGACTAGGCAAGCACCACATAGCAGCATGTGTGCTTACATCTGCACTAACTCTTGCCACAAAAATTAATTGTTCATCTGGTGGTATAAATTTTACATTTAAAAACAAAAAAAGCCTCTGCTTTGAAATAAAGTACATGTAAACAGAGGAGACCATGCAATGTCTGTGAGCAAACGATGTGTCTGACAATTTGGTCGAATCAGAACTAATGCGCAGTGGACTCGTGAGCGATTCCTGCTTTTCGGGGATAAAGAAACCTGATCCGAAATGTGAATTCAGTTCACCATGGATCTACGTTTCACGTGTAGGCTTAAGCAAGCTAGCACGCACAGTTACTCCAATTATACAACAACACAATTCAGCATATTAAATATTCGAAAGTAAAGAACCAATCAAGTGAGGACAAGCTGAGCAGAACATCCTACAATTTTATTAAAAGAAAACAAAATTAAAAATGTACATTAATTAACAAGGGTGCTGCTCTGGTCATCTGGATCTAGGGAAAGTCACAAGGCAGCCTTGAGGTGGAAAACGGTTCAACCTCCCCTGCAAAATAAAAAGGATATACAATTAATAACTGGTCATTTAACAATGCACAACTGTTTTACTTTATGAATGTTGATAATTTGCATTTTAACGTTGCATACCAGTGAGATACATAGAATTTCACCAGCAACCGGAAACAGTTTATACCTGGATTGTGGGCAGATGCACAAATGACATTTTCATACAAAACCTGCATTTACAAAAACACAGAAGTGCCCCTAAGGGATTGCAATACTGCATGTATCCACTGTCAATTTACAGTCTCAAATCCTTCCCAACCTATATTATTTTAGACAAAACAGAGTACCCTTTATATTCAAATCAAAACAATACTTTATCTAAACCCACCAAAATAAGACGCTGTTTTAGAACCTTTAAAATTGATTCACTGTTTATGAGTCACAAACAAAATGCTTCCTGAACCCATATGGAATAGTTCAAATATAGAAATGGAAATCACACCATTTCTCAGTCCCAATTGCAGTCTAATGCCAACACAGGATTGTTGGGTAATAAAATGGATGCCTTGTTCAGCAAGGGAAAAGAGATTGATTCATAGTTCTGTCCAACAACCCCCACTGCCCACCCACTCAGTTATAGCATCCAAAACGCTCACCCCCGCAATTTCAGTCTTTCAAGGCATATCAACACACACACCCACCCACCCCACCCCCTGCTATGCGTCACCTCCCGTCTTACATTTCTTGTCTATGCATTACTTTTGCGCACTTCCATACCTCTCGTTTGGCTCCCATTAATAGCAAACTTCGACTTTCGGCTTCTTCAACTACTGCAGTCATGGTGAAGGACCTCCTTCAAATCCCAGAGCCACATGGAGACTTACACCACTACTCCATGTCTTGCATTCCTCTTAGTCCTCAACCCAAATAGTCACTTAGCATTTACCACTCCCACCCAGCAGCGTCATTTTCAAATCACACACAATCACCGAGCAAGAACCCCTTCCACATCTAGGACTGAATAATGGACATCCCGTTAATCACCAAAACCGGTCGTTGACAACACTCCTCCAGCCTTCCATAAGGCAATCCCAACTTACTACACAATCTTCTTGGAAACCAACAAATACTGAGGGGGCTTATTTTTAAGAGCACCTTACAAACCACAAGCTGCGAAGAATGACCTCCAGATGAACTACTTGTGGTGAATTGCCTCCCTCATTTACAACCGGCTACTATTTAAATACACAACTATACTGAACAGCATTCACAGACTTCCTAAATGGTTCTCATGGACAATTTTCTATTTGCTGGGACTCACAGTAACATGAAATGTTACCTTAATCTGGAGCAACCACTAGCTTACCTTAATCTGGAGCAACCACTAGCTTATCTGCTATGCTAGCCTACACACACAAACTACTACAGCAGTAATGAAGAAAACCTGCAGTTGAACAAGCTCAACCTCCCAGAGGATCACACGGGTAAATGAAAAGATGAAGAGCAAAGTGCTTTATGACAGCATTACAGAAAATCAAAGTTAGGCAAAATGTGCCTCTCACAAGTGATACAAATCAGATATTGATAATGCAGAAAGATTCCAATACTCTTTGTGGATTTCCAAAGCAAATTGCTCATACAGGAACTACATTATACTCTCAGAAGATCCAGAGATCACAAAACATCACACAATTAACTGCTTGGAAACAGTCTGCCACCTAATCCTACAAGTGAAACTAGAGGAAATGTGCACCTAAGAATGCATCTTTAGGGCAGGTATAGTATCTCAATGCTCATTCAGCTCACCCCTCCTGGTCAAATTCAGCCCTCTACAGGGCCTCCAATTCTTCAACTTGCCCTGCTGCAAATATGCTTAGATTTTTCAGGCTTCCCAGTTCCTTGATGAGCTGTATGTCCTACATTCCCCTGAACTTTAGCACTGCCTCCTCACTACCAATGAATTGTTGACAAGTAACCACTCTATAATCTCAACTTTTCCAAAAAGATGATCCTAATGAAGAACGGACCCACATTTATCCATCTTAATCAGGGTTGGTAAAGTGCAACTACTTACCTGTGAGGGTCTCAAGGTGCGTGGGGGGGGGGGGGGGGGGGGGGGGGGGGTCGGGGAGAATTGAGTACTGGGGACATCCGAAGAGCCAGATCTTGAGGACCTTACTGAACTGGGACAGTATGGGGGCCTGCCACAGGTAGATGGGGAGGTTGTTCCAGGCCTTGGCTGCGACGTAGGAGGACTTTCCTTCCGTTCTGGTCCTATAGATGTGGGGGACTCTGCTAGAGAGGTCGGCTGATAGGAAGGATCTTTTGGCAGTTGTTCAGGTATGTGGGTCCGGTGTTGTGCAGGGCCTTGTGTGCATGGGTGAGGAGTTTGAAGGTAATTCTTCTTGCAAGTGAAAGCCAGTGGAGATCGCGAGGGTGTTGGGTGATGCAGCACCAACGGGGGACGTCAAGGATCAGCCTGACAGACGTTCTGTACGGTCTGGAGTTTGTGAAGGAGTTTGTTTATTTCAGAGCAGAGCACATTGCCGTAGTCTACTCTGCTACTGATGGGGTGTGCGTGATGGTTTTTCTGGATCTGGAAGGGATCCATCTAAACATCTTTCGAAGCATGCAGAGGGTGTTGAAGCAGGTTGAGGATACACCGTTGATCTGGCAGTTCATTGTGAGCGATGAGTCCAGTATGATGCAGAGGTTTTGTGTGCGGTCCCTTTGGGTGGGGGGGATTTCCGGACTAGCTGGGTTCTGCTGTTGAGGATCGACATTATCCAGTGGAAGGCCTTTTCGCGGATGCCGGTGTTGGAGTCTTGTGTCTAGGGTGTAGTGTGAGATGGTGTCGAAAGTGGCCAAGAGGATGAGGGGCTGCTGTTTCACCCCGGTCGAGGTAGGAACGGATGTAGTCCGTAGCAGCAAGTAGGGTCGTCTCGGTGTTGTGGAATCTTGATTAGGAAATGTCCCGGACATTTTTAGAACCAATATGCTAGCTGGGTGTTAACGGCCTTTAGATTACTTTGGCTGTGAATGGAAGCAGAAAAATGGGCCTGGAGTTTGAAGTCAGTCTGGTCAACCGAGGGTTTCTTCAGGAGAGGGTTGACCTAGAAGTGTTTCCTGTTGACGGGGAAGATGGCAGTCTTGTTGAGATGTGGGGTGGACATGGGTCTGAGGGTGCCCCGGAGTGGATGCTTTTCATGGTCCTCAAGGTGTCAGGGGTCCAATTGAGCAGAGTTTGTCTGGTGGCTTCGTTTGGAAAGGGGGGGGGGGGCAGGAGCAGTGTGGAGGTTGTGGTTTTTGAAGCAGTCTTAGTCATCTTTGATCTTAAGGTGGAAGAAGTTGCAAAGTTTGTTGCGGAGTTCCGTGGTGAGGTTGTAGGAGACTCAGTTTCCTTCGACGAAGACTGGTCCGAATGTGTCCCCCGATGTGTGCTGTGACTAGGTGTTGGAGTCCTATATTGGCGAGGTTCTCTAGGAGGGAGGCAATGTTTGAGTCGTCGTGGTTGTCCAGGTGAAAGTTTAGGTCTCAAAGCAGGATGTAGTCTATGGAGGAGAGGGCGTGGGGTGTGATGAGGCCAGGGATGGTGTGGGTGAAGGGAGCTCGGGCCGTCTATAGAGGAGGGTTCCGGGGAGAGTCTGGAAGAGGAGGTGCTCCATGAGGGTTGTTATCATCTGGGGGGGTGGTGTTTATCACCTGGAGGGGTGCTTTTGGAGACGATGGCGATGCCTCCTCTTGGGCGGACGAGTCAGTCTTTTCACAGGCTCTTGTATCTATTGGTATGGCAGTGGCGACGTGGGGTGCATAGATGGCGTTGGTCCAAGTTTGTGAGGAAGGAGACATCTGGCAATTCAGTGTTGAGATTCTAGATTTTTGGCTTGCTTGTGTGGGGAGTGTATGGAGAAGGATGCAGCGGAGTGGTTTGCAGTCCAGGAGCTGCTGCAGGAGTACAGAGGCGGCTGAAGGTGCAGCGGTAGTGTAGACAGAAGAGGGCCTTGGCTGTTCAGCATAAAGAGCTGGCAGTTGTTGATAAACCTCTACTACATCTTCTATGAAGTTCATCTGAAAGTTCAGCCTTTTTTTTTTTTTAAGTATAATCTGAGTTTTTTTAATTTATAAAAGGTTTATATGCATAAAACATAGTGGTTTATGGGTTAACCACCGTTGGCATAGACACAATAGTACAGTACATTTTGCGTTGGTCTCCCTTTGCTGGCTATATTTTTTATGGAGAAGTAGGTCTAAGATAGGAAAGTACAGGAAAGTTAGGAATAAGCGGAGGAGGATAGGACAGACAGACCCCTAGATTATACCATTCTGACTTGGCAATATAGGGCCCTAGTATCAGACATGGTAGCTGCAAGGTAGATACTGCAATATGCGGCACAAAAGCATGTTCAAGTTGGTTTCTTATGGAGGCTCGTACGGGACTTCCCACAGGCCCCTGAAGAAGTTTTCCAGGGAGAGTATTACAGTGCCAGTTGGTCCTTTCCTCTGAGGTGGGTGACCCAGTTGAGCCAGCCTTTGTAGGTAGGTTTTGGTGGTGGTGTCCTTCCAGTTTATTAGCACCAGTTTGACCGCAGCTGTCAGGAGTAAGTCTATTAGTTCCCTCTCTCTGCCAGGGGAGAGGTCGGTTCGAATAAGTGCTGTGGTGAGCGAGGCAGAGTCTCTCATAAGTTTGCACTTAAAAGACATGGTCTATGAAGTCAAACACCCTTCCCCAGAACCTCTTGAGTGTTAGGCAGTGGAAGATTAGATGCTCTAGGTCACCCTTCCCTGTGTTGCAGTTCCAGCAGAGTGGACCATCCGAGGCCTAGTGTGTGTGTGTGTGTGTGTAAGTGATCTCGGGTCCAGAATGTTTAGAGGAGCAGACAGTTTTGTTTGAGCTAAGACTGGGATGATTTTATTTCGGATGGCGGAACAGGTTATTCCACGTGTGCTCTTTTAGCGGGGGTGGATATGTTTGGGGCGAAGTAGTTCGTATAATTGCGAGACTTGGTGGCCTATTTTGTTCATGTGTGCTACGCTTTGGAAGATAGAGGGTTGGGTACCGGCTAGCTTTGATTTTGATAGGGCTGCTTTTATCTTTAGGAATCTATACCGGTCTAAGTCCTCTAGTTGGTGGGCTGTTTTCAGGTCAGAGGATGTAATTGGTGATGTCTCTTTTTCCAATTGGTGTGGGTGCAAAATGCCCTTTACTATCCATGTGTCGAATGAGACTTTTCCCCTTGTATTAAATGTTCTTATTCGACCATAGTGATTCTGATTTGGTTCCTTTAATGCTAATCTCCATTTTTTTTGTCCAGTTTTAGGAGCACTATTAGTGTTCCTCAAGATTGGGTTATTCAAGGGTGGATATGGGTTTGTCGTTAGTAGGGCTAGTGGGTTCAGGTTGTTCAGAATGGCTTTCAACCTGTATCCACACTGGTGTTAATTCTGGTGCCTGGGCAATCCATTGTGTACCTGGTTTAGCTAGGAAAACATGATTTTCAGAAGCTCTATTGGTAAGCTGTAAAACAGATTTTCTTCCCTACATATCTTTTCCATACATTATGGTATTTCAAATAGTTTAAGGTTTCTAGATCACTTTAATTCATACAATCAAGGTGGAAACACCAGTTCCGATGGGGCAGACATACTGCAAATTAGTATTATTTTTTTTTTTATCCATGCACAACAATTCTAAATCCATAAATAAATTATGTATAGCTGCCATTGTGCTGCAAACCTCTGGCAATCAAAGGAGTCGGACCTCATGGCCCACTGTCATCAAAATGGAGGCAGCCATTAGTATGAAAGCTATCCACTACAGGGACCCATCAGAACCTGGCACCCATCACAACTTTATCAAAGGACTATCAGCGAAGCTCGTACTTCCATCCTCAAAGTTAAAGGACTATCAGCGAAGCTCGTACTTCCATCCTCAAAGTTTCCATCAACTCTACCACCTTCTGCCTGGAGAAATGCTACTGTTGCTCCCCTGTTCAAGAAAACCTTCACAGATTGATCTCCCTCCCACCATACTAGGCCCTTTGTAGAAAAGAAAAAGACGAAAAAGACAAAAAAAAAACGAAAAAAGAATCAGAACACATTTTTAGATGAGTCATTGACCAGCTCGGCAACCACCAGCTCTGCGACACTTTACAATCCAGCTTCAAGCTTAACCACAGCACAGAAACTGTCCTTATCGCCTCCACAGAAAACAGAAAAGATCCTAGCCAGAAGATGTGGCGGCCCTCATCCGCCTGGACCGCTGCAGGATTTAACAGTCTCATCCAATGCTCAGACTCCTACATGAGATTGTCCTCAAAGGATCCGCTTTTGGCTAGATTTGCTCCTTCTTGACAGCCAGCCTTGCATCACACTCCTCAGACGCCCATAAACTCATCTGCGGAGTGCTTCAATGTTCATCCCTCAGCCTGACCCGGTCATCCACGCACATGACATCAATAGCCTCTTACAACACGCAACTCATACTCGCCCTCTCAGGCAAGACCACCAACATAAGGAACAAAATGTGTTGCACGCATGACCAAAGTCACCAGCTGGAAGAAGGTCAACTGGCTAGAGCGCAAAACCCTCAAGATGCAAGTAGTACAGCACAACAGCAGGCACATAAAACTGCACCTCCCACTAGGTTTCTCAGGTCAAAACTTGCGCACTTTTTCCTCAGAACCAGCTGTTGCAAGATACTGCTGCTGAGCAGAAACATATGGAATGGTGCATCTAGTCATTAAGGAGTCCACAGAACTTTATCTTGAAACTTCCTTCAGTAACTTTCAATGTGTTCCATAAAAAAATTTGTCTGAACAGCCAACCTGTTTTGATAAAAAAAAAAAAAAAAAAAATTATATATATATATATATATATATATATATATAATTTTTTTTTTTTGACCTTCCCTAGGGCTCATAATTTTGCAATAACATTTTCACTAGGCAGCGATTTGTTTCTCTTTGTTCAATTTCCAGATTCATCATGACCATAGAAATCAGTCTTCGGACCCTCATGACAATCTTGGTTCCACTGCAGCATACATCACGGTACCACACAATAATACATTCAGCGGGCGGAGTATATGGCATCCCCCAGTATGGACTACGGGAAATCCCTCTATGCTGGAGTCACTAAACATCTTATCCAGCTGACTACAAACCATCCATAACTTGGCAGCCAGACTCCTGCTCAACCTCTCCCTCAGAACACACATCACACCTAAGAGTTTCACTCGCTCCTGAAACAGACCTGCTCAGTTCATATTCCTCACTCACACAAGTTACTACACAACATAGGTTCAGCCTACCTGAACAGTTTCCTCCGTCAATGACCTAGACACCTATGCTCCGCAGCACTACTACTTGCACGCATACCAAGCAAACACAGAAACAAGTTTGGAGGCCGGAGCGTTCCAACACATCACTCCTAAAGTGTGGAAGACCTCCTACTACACATCATTCGCTCTTCGGAAGTTCAACCAGAAGTTGAAGACCTGGCATTTGAAATAACCTCAAATACCCCCAGCCTCTGGTGAGGCTAGGTGCGTGCACATACACCTGCTCAGTGCCAGAATACTCGTGTGGATGATAGAGCGCTCTACAAAAATGCGCAACAACCTGTTGCAACACCTCTATCACCTGAGCCCCTACTACAGTAGACAGGATGACATGCCCATCTAGCTCTTCATTCCAGGCATACAGACCGCTACACAACGGCCAAGAGACACAGTACATTGCATTGCATTACTCTTCACATGACACCACTTCCATGCTAGTGACATGCAAAACCCAGACCCCTTCCACCAAGCAAAAATTGAATAAAGCTAGTGCTACATTTTTCACTAGTCCACTTCAGCACAGCAACTAAAGTTGGGATAATGGCACAACTCTAATCACACATGACAACACCACACATCAGATGAAGGCCACACTTCAACATTTGTCACAGAAAGCACTCCCACAGTGTGGTGTGCTGCCCTTCTGCTAATGAAATTCAAAGCCTCATCAGCAGCATGAAGCACTATGTAAATGCAACTGCAATATAATACAGAATAAAAAGTTACTTTAAGCCAATCTGTACACATGCATCCTTGCTTGCGCACGGCCCGGTGTCAACATGTTGGTGGCATGAACGATAAATAGCCTTAACTTTGAGCCAGTATGCAGCAATGTGGATTTAAAGACTAGGTGTACAAGTTAATGTGCAGCAGCATCACAACTATTAAAGAGCTACTTTAGTCAAAGCCACTTTGAGGATAACTAGGCAAGTGGTGGTATTAGGCTGTTAGGAAGCATCTCAGGTAAATGTCCCAGTTACGGTTTGAACACTAGACCTGTCCTGTTTAGCTTATGAGGCAATTCTAGTTCGATCTGGTGTTAGGTCATCACCTCAGTTAAAGTTAATTATGAAGAGGAGCAATAGCAGGCCACCCAGTAAAACACATTTCCACCCAATAGCAAATGTGTCTGAATATTATCATGAGAACATCGTTCTGCAGCAAGTTCTCCCTTTGCTTCTGTGCAACAAAGTCAAATACTAAAGTTCAAGGAGTCATTAAGGTTTAATCAGCCAATCTGAGCCTGCACTGAAAGGGAAAAACATACCCAGCGCAGGCAGGATTGGGGGTCCAAAACACTACTCTGGCAGGTCAGCTGACAAAGACTGAAGTTACAGCCACACATTTCTTGAAGACTATAGGATTCTGGACACTATGCAAGGTGCTGGCAGTCATGAAAACCCTAAACCTATTAAAACCCATCACAGAACTCTAAGAAAACCACCTGTTCGTGTAGTGCCCACACAGGTTATGTTTAAAGACATTCAAGAGCATCTCAGAGACTAGCATATGGAATACAATTGAAATCTTTGGTGCAAGACCAATGGGCAGAGATGCAAAATGTGCCTCAAGCTGTAAATGTGCTGCAGGTACCCCTTTTTAGATCAAATTTAGACAGCGCTTGAGCTCCCAAGCGATCTGTTGTATGTATTCTGCGGGTTCCGACTCTTCCCATGCTTTAAATTGGCTTGTGTGTAGTTTAGTTTCTGGCCATAATTTGTTTTTTTAAACCACCCCCTCCGTTAGTTCCTTTCTGCATCTCCCTACGTATGGAAATAACTGCAGCGGTTCAGGTCACGCTCAACGCTACTTCGTGTGAAATGAGTTCTAACAGTTTCTACATGGAGATTCCAGGTTCTTCTTTTGACCTGGCTCACTGCACGTCTCCGGGGACTCCCATGAAACTAGAGCACTTTTAATTATTAGTGCATGTATATGTGGTAGGAGTCAGGTTTACAGGATGAGTTGTGCTCACCCTTTTAACGATTTTGGAATCCTACAGGGTTGTGGGGGTGTTTGAGTGATGGCGCTGTTAATGCAGAGCCACTAGGGGCTCTCTTGCAACGGGAGCTGAGTGTGCTAAGGGAAGGGATGTTGCTGAAGAAAGTGGTCTCTTACTGGCAGTGCAGTAAATGCAGGGGTGAGAACGGTGTTGGAGGATGAAAATTTCCTAAGGGGGCTGGGGACATCCCTGGGGGTTTGTAGTCAGTATTTCTGGCTGCCTCATGGGTCTGTGTCTCCCTCTCGCTGGCCGATGGGGGTTAGTTTGGCTTGTTGCTGTGAATTTTATTTGTAACCATGCAGTGAGTCAGGGGTCAATCTGCAAAGTCTGCCCCATGGTGAGGGCAGATGGATCATTGAATTGATGTTTGTAGGAGCGGGACACTGGGGTTGTCGCGGATTGCTGCTTAATTACAGAGTGGCCGTGCACTTTTTCTCTGGCGGTGCTTTGTGTGTTTGACTTCAGATCATTGGCTCTCCATAACACCCCCCCCCCCCTATTCTGTCGAGCCCCACTGCAGTTATCTCCAAAACAAACAGCAAAATTAGACCTCTGTAGTCTGGTGTCTGCCGTACCCAGGCAGGTACGTGTACCATGAACAGGTGTGTCAGGGGTTAGCCCTAACCACTTAACGTGACAGGTCATGTAATTAGTTTATTTGTTTTACATAGCACAAGCTGGACTCGAAGGTATTGGAGCACTTTACGATACATCACATTAGCACCAGTTAGATTATACACAAGGTTGGATTAATTTGTTTTTATTTGTTAGGCATGGGGAGTTTAAACAGTTTGCCCAGAATCACAGGTTCCCCATTTTCTAAGTCAGCTGCTCTACTCGTAAAGCCACATAAATCTACTTTCCACTAGTGGCCGTCCTCGTCCCTTTAATGAAATGAACAGTAAAAACCAGATCATAAACAGTCTAATAAACAGCAAAAAAACAGCTCATGCACGGACCTTTCAGACCATAGTTTGACGCTGCAGAGATGCCCGCTGGTAACCGAGTCATCTGTACACCACTTTCAGTACGGAAGATTGACCTAGTGTCGTTTTTATATGGGTTTGTTAGACATCTGCCAACAATGTGGAAGGACTGATTACACCTTTTTCTCAAAGGGCAGACCTGCTGCCCCTGCAGCGCCACTAAAGGGGCAGGTCTGAAAAAAAATCTCCAAATAGATGTTGCGGCAATCAGGATAATGTGCTGCATAGCTAAATACTCTTGCAAGGCATTGCAAATGCTTGTTATAAGTTACAAATTATATAAAATTGAGGAAAATAAGCTTGGAAGAGCACTTCTCTTACACAAAACAAAACGGCCACCCCAGACTAGCCCCAAATTCTCTTCCAAAACATTTTGTTTCTAGTCAAATTTTACTATGTATAGGGGATGTACATTTGTACAGAGAATCCTACCTAGTGCGTTAGGATGTGCTGTAGCTTTTACTGTGACTTTGGCGCAAGTAACAATTTGGAGTATCGCAAAATCAAATACCTTCGTACCAGCTGCACCCGGCCCACATCGAAGGCTTGAAACTATTGACATCAATCCTCTAGCCTTCATTACAACAAGCCAACAAAACATTTCATGTAATAAACATAGCCAGACATGAAAGATTCAGGTTTATAATATGAATGCTTAGGTTCGGGCGCATCTTAAGTGTTATGCAAGTGAAGAGATGCAGTTAAAACATCGCAAATGTACTTTTGGAAAAGAAAAAAAAGGGCATACTACAATCAAATTTAGAAGTTGCTAGTGTTAGACAACATACTATTAGCCATATACTTCTACTTCCATATCAGAAAAAAAGGATTTGATTTATAGTAGAGAACATGAAAAACCTTCCTACACAAGGATGATAAATTATATTTTAGTTTAAGATTTTTACAGGCATCAATGTTTAGTGCTGGATTATTCACTCTACTTACACAATGATGTTGTTGATAGGAATATGGATCAGTTTCACAAAGAAGCCAATAAATCCCATAATTGCAAAACCTATTGCCGTTGCCATAGCAATCTTCTGGAATTCTGCAGAAGGTAAAAATAAATGTTTATGAAAGCTGCTGTAGATTACATTCTCAAAAACGTCAGATTCTATATTACATTTTAAATAACAGCCAGGCATGCAGCGAAAGGCGTAACACTTTAGCTGCAATTATATAGGCAAGGACAGGCCTATTGCAAGATGATGCTAAGAAACATTGGACAAGAGTCTTGAAAATGTTAGATACATTATAACGGTATGCATCAGCTTTCGCAGTATACACTATTGTGTCCGTGTCATTCAAAAGTAAGAAAAGCTTTATCAATCTTCAATTGCATGCAACAAAGAAAAATATGACAGGCATTGGCGAGACACGATAAGCAATTAACGTTCTCCAAACGCTATGCAATAGATATAGAACATGTGTGACAGAACAAGCATGGGTAGTGGACTTTGCAACATCACATTCACAATAAACATTTACCCTTTACCAACATCAAACACAGGATCTACTGTGTTCCGACTGAAACAATTATTGGAATTTATGTTTTTCTCCAAAAAGCACTGCACATCTAATTAGTACAGTTTTATTACGGCAATAAGTACCATTTATAAAGTGTATTTACAAAAGAGTTATCAGCAAGTCACTGTGAAAGGGAACTTTAAAAAAAAGCAATTAATAAATATGCAATCCATAAACAGACTTCAAATATTCGAAGGGTAGGTAAAAGTGAGTATAGTACTAAGTTCAGAATTTAGAGGTCAAGAGCGAGCCTAAAAGAATTAGACAGACAATGATTGGATAGCGACAAAGGTCAAGTGAATAATCAGCTTTATATGCAAATAATGCATTTGTTAGAGTGGTTGCAATTTACCCACCAACTTTTACTGAATGCATTGATATTTTGGGAACGGACTGTGAAAGTGGGTCGGTTTCCAAAATACTAAATTGTAGTGGGTCACAATTTAACCTACCCCATGAATAATAATGATGGGTCACAAATTTGGACCCACTGCCATTTGATCACAGGGATGACAGCCTACTGGGGTCAGCAGACCACCATTTCACTGCTTTTAAATGCAGCCCATTTTCTAACCCCTCGGAGTCCTTGGAAAGACAATATGCCCTCCGTCTAGAAAGGCTCACCCCTCACCCTAAAAATAGAATCTTAAGCAAAAACAGTAAGCAGATAAGAAAAGGGGAGCGGGAATATAGGTAAAGCAATAGACCAAACTAAAAAAAGAACGTAGAAGTAAAAAAAAAAAACTGAATAGTTGTGGCCAGCAACAGAACACTTGAAGTTTTGTTAAACCGTTGAATAAATGCTGAAGGCAGAATCGTCAGTATATCGTGTACAGGTGAATGCTGAATGTGCAACTAATAGCCGTGATGGGTGGAGGGTTAAGTCAAAGAAAAGACATGTACGTGTGAATACATGAAGTTCATATGAGAATAAAGGAAAGAATCTGAAGGAACCTCAGTTTGCTTGAGATCAGAAAACTCAACTGTCAGATACAGGATATGAGCTTAACATTCTTAGGAGTCGAGGGAGAACAGAAACTCCAATGTGAATGGGAAATACTAGGGCGCCCACAGAGGTCTTGCACACCGGGAGAGAGGTAATCGCCTTGCTTCACTCCAATCATAAAAGTCTCCGAACTGACATTTCTCCCCCCCCCCCCCCCCCACCTTAAAGGAAGTTTACATATTTAAAGCCATCTTACAGCTAATGATGCTTTTGGATACAAAGTATCAAAAGCTTCCTTCTAAGCCTTTCTAATCTGGGCAAAGATTCCAGCATTACTACAGGGTTCATTAGTATATCACAATCATTCTTACACAGGACTTACTACAGAAATGTGTATGCAACTAGACTGCGAAGTGCTGGGCATAAACCTGAGTGCACAACGATTTTCTCACTACCTGTACTTTAGCCATGGCTGCACAACCCAATAAAATAAAAGTAAATTTCTTCGCCATTCCCCATTTGTATGTTTCACGGAAACGTATATCGACCAGAGCGCCCTTCTGTGCCCTACATCTTTAAACATGCCACCCACCGTATACACCTTTATGCTGTTCTATACATTACCTTTTCGGTCAGGCTTTGTACACCTTTTAACAAGTCTGATGGAATCCTTCACAAACTGGCGGCTTGGTTCAACAAATTGCATTACTTGATCCATAGTGGCCTGTCAAGTACAATGACATTTGTTAATGGAAAGAGCATACAACAATGTTACTACATATTACACAACTGGGCAACTCATTACTACAGCACACTTCACAGCTATTTGATCTCTCCTATAAGCAACAAGATGCATTCAAGTTCAGACTGGCCGTAATGCCAAAATGCAACTCGGGCAACAATTTAATTTGTCTTTTTTCCACTGCACCAAACCACACCATTTGAAGAAGGCTAACACGGACACTATTGGACCAATGATATCAAGAGAGAACTGGGCAAAAGCACATTTTTCACTCATCAGTACTCTGCAGTCGTTTGTGAGGGGGAACATCTGATGGATCGTCATTATCATGGTATAAATGTAATTTACAAGGATATATATATATATACATATATACATATATATACACATATATACATACATATATACATATACATATATATATATATACATATATACATATATATACATACACACACATACATACACTCTTTTCTGTAAATGACTTGCGAATACCACCCAAGACCGATTAGGTGTCTTCACAACATACAAGGATAAAGATATGCAGGCAACCCTCCATAGTCTAACCTACCAACGTTACCAGATCATAAAATATCTATTTTCTCCAAACTGCCAGTCCAGACTGGGCTGAACCGAACCAGAATATAGTTCTACATCTACAATGTGATATGCAAATAGTGAGTCATGTAAAATGCATTCGCTTAATGGTCCTTTGTAGGTCTCACCTAGGCAGCGCGCATGCGCTGCTCTAGAAGGGCCTTAAGCCATCAGTCTGCTCCTTTTCCCCACACTCTTGCTTGTGCTGGCATCCACCTTGCAGGAAATCGCAGCATGCGTGCGAATTGCAAACATATGGCTCTCGCGCCGCCACTGCTGCTCGCTCCCGCAAGGTGGAGGCCATCACAAGCGCTTCAAAACAGCTGCTGCTTGTTTGCCTTCACTTTTTCCCCACACGAGCACCACTCGCTGGACGCTTCTACTGTACTGTATCGACAGTCTTAATCTTGCCTACCGAGAAGAATCCCTTTCCCCCTTCCGAGAGGCGGCACCAATGTTTCAAGAAAATTATAAGTTTACCCTACTCTCCAACGGAACCTTATATGGGTTAGTCGTCTCTAGGAAAGCATATTTATTGACTCCTTTCTCTAGAGTTTCTGTATTATCCCCATTCTCCGAAAAACATCTTATTTTGCAGAAAAGTCTTATTCTACCCCTCTGTTTAGCTGTCTCTACACAGTGTCTTTATCCCGGCCTGCCTCTACCAGCAGTCTCTACACAGTCCTGCCTGTTGCAGTAATCTGCTAATGCATTTCACTGGAGTAGGAATCGATTGGCTTGAGACCGGATGTCTTCTGGCACCTGGATGAAAACATGTCCTTTCTGTGAGTTGCCCCAGCTGTCTGTAGCTCCAGGCAGGGTGGAAGTCCTTGGCTGCAGCTTGTGAAAGCCTGGGCTTGCTAACAGCTGGAACCGCTAATTTACAACAGTCTCTACCACCAAGGTTCTGAACTGTCGCTTGACCTTAAATATACCAAGTCTGTACTCCTGCTCCTAGACTGCACGACGCGCTCCACACCTGGAGACAGAACATGCTCTACTCCTAGAATAAACTGCAGTGTGTGCACCTGGAATCCGAACCCACAAGTCTTAATAATTTAGCCTGCCTCATCTTTCATCGATGCAGTATTAATTTGCCCTTATTTATTTAGCTCTGCAATAGGCGGGCAACGTCTTCCCGTTTGTTACAAATCTTTCATTCAGCGTGAAGCATGGCGGCAGGCTGAGCAGTAAGGTTAGTAACATTTGCATGTTTACTACGTGCAAGATTAACGACCCGCTAAGGCACTTACATCATCCTGCATTTTTATGAAAGCACAAGGAAAGCCATGTGATCTACTCTCCCCTGTCATTCTGCCCCTGTCCCCATAAGCCTCCCAACCTCCTCGCACCCACCCGTCTTTTTAATTTATTTATTGCTGCTTTTTTTGTTTCCCTTGACCTTCCTGCAGCATGCAGACACCTCCGGTCGCCATACGCATAGAGTAATCTGCCTTTATAACTGAAACAGTCTCCCTGGCTACGTGCAGGGCCAGGCTTTAACTCAATCCCTCACATGCCCCAATGCTGCTTCATCTCGCTCCCCCACCCTTTTATCTCGCTTTTCCAGCCCCTTCCTCAACCAGTCCATGCCCAGCCTTTTGGGACAAGGTGTACTCTGCTCTGTCCCCACAAGTCTCCCACCCTCTATGCTTGCATACGCACTAACCCACGTTTAGTTATGTATGTTTGCTCTCTTTCGCACCACCTACCTTCACCACATAAACACCTAGAGTCCGAGTAATTGGAGTGGTTTCGTATGTGAACCTGTTTTTAAAAGCGCAGGTTTCTGCGCCACACGCTGCAAGTAATATGTATTTTTAATTTCTTGCCTGCGCTGAGTCTTTCAAATGCCAACCAACACTTGTCCGTTTTTCTACCCCCATTTCCCCCACGCTTGCATACGCACCAACCACTCTTTTCTATTTATTTATTGTTGCTTTTTTGCCTCCAGGGACTCCCTGCAACACAGTAATATGCACTTCTAAATTAAACAAGCATTTTCCTGGCTCAGCACAATGCTTGGCTTTAAGTCAATCCCCATCTTGCTTTTCTGGCCTCTCTCTCAACCAGTCCATGTCAGTTCTCGGGGACATGAGGTGGACAGTAGGCAAACATGTAGTGTTGGTTTATTTTTTGGTGGGCCGGGAGGCATACACAGGTCTAGGAAGTTCATAGTACACCTCTTAAGTCACCCAAGACTTAAAGACACATTCCAAGAAATGCCCTGCCATAGCCCCTATGCACAGGCAGGCTTATTCAGGTATGAAAGGAGCATGCAGTTTAGTTGCAGGTAAGCAGGCCCATTAAACTGCACAGTTTCAGGCACAGGTGAAATGTGGGCTGTGCCTACTATGGCAAAGAAAACAACCCGGTGGAGTGTTCATCGCAGCAGGCAAATGCAGACTTTACTTACTGTGAAAGAATGGTTGTTTGGCTCAAAAGCTGCAGTTGACAGTGTGCCGGCAATCTATTTTCAGAACATTAGCACTAGTTATTGTTTGAGTCGGACATGAGCGAGTGTCAGACAGCCATGCAATATTTTCTAGGTCAAGTAACAACTAGCTCATCAGTCCAGTTCTTTTCATTTTTTCATAAACCACAGCTAAATTTCACAGAATGCTAAGACCAGCATTGGCATAGACAATAGGTCTTGCCTTTGGGACATTATAAGTGTTTAGCCATGCAACAGTTAATGTTGTTGCAGTAAGGATATTGGGCTGCATAACTAAATACTTTTAAGTTCCCAAAGGTGAGACCTATTAGCTATGGACACCAAATGTACATGTTTTTATGTTTCATACCAAATAAATGTGAGGTCTAACTTTTCTAATGCTTTTCACTGCAGTAAGCCTATTCCTGTATTGAATCCATTTGAGAAATATTGCAATTGTATTGTAATTGCATTTATATAGCGCTTACTACCCCTGATGAGGCATCAAAGTGTTTTTTCGGTGAATTACTCCGGTACCCATAAAGGATTGGTGTTGAATTAGTATAGTGAAATATGAAAGTAATTTAAGTGGTGGATAGGTTAGTCAATTATTTGGATTCAGATGGATAGAAGATGGATATAATGTTTGTATTTATAGAGCGCTTCTTACCCCCCCGATGGGTGTTGAAGTGCTTTTTTTGGCGAGTAGCACGCTACTCCGTAAACCCATAAAGGATTAGTATAGTGAAATATAAAAGTAATTGGAGTGGTGGTTGTGTTATTCAATTATTTGGATAGAGAAGGGTAGCGGAAGGATAGAAGAGGAAAAAAGGTTGCATTTATATAGTGCTTGGTGCCTCCGATGAGGCATTGAAGCGCTTTTTTGGCGAGTAGCATGCAACTCTGGAACCCATAAAGGATTAGTGGTGAATTAGTATAGTGAAATATGATATTTGAGTAGACACATACGTCATTACCAACACTATAAAGTAACAAACTTCAGACTGGTGTTCCCATTTCAAAATAACACCTAGAGTGTTGAGCTTACCCAAATATAAAGAAGTAACCCTTAACATGTCTGTTGTAAGTCTCACCATATTCCTGAAAGCATGCAGGTATACCTTTTGCTAGTGACATCATATATGAAAGAAATATACAAATAGTTGTATATCTGTCTTTTTCCACAGACTCATACAAAGTAGCCCAATCACTAATCCTTCTACCAACATGTCATAAACCTCACTTTTGGTCTGCAGCTTCACCATTCTACTACTCAGAGTGTAGAGTCTAGCCAAATACAAAACAGCAACCCTTCACATGTCTCTGCTGTAACTCACTATATTCCTGAAAGTATGAATGCTTGTCTGGGTCTGGTGGCGCAGTGGACAAATTCATCCACTGTAGGGGCCTGTGTTCGCCCTCATGGTCACAGGTACTGATCCCAGCGGGTCCACTCAGCCTTTCATCCATCTGAGGTCGATAAAATGAGTACCATTGATTTGGGTAACAATATACATCTGTTATTCAGCGCCTTGAGACCTTCGGGTGATACGTGCGCTTTACAAATGTACATGTTATGTTATATTATATTGTCTGTACCTTTTTCTACTGACATCATATATAAAAGAAGCAAACAAATATGTACCTGTGTTTTATAAATCTACCATCTTCAGATGCATAACACATAAGAGAACACAAGTGCAAGTACACATACCTCAGTCACAACACCATGCATACCTTTAAAGAGGACAGCACTTTACATTTCAGACAACTGCATTTATGCAGCCTACTTCAAGTGTACCTTTCCTCAGACTCATACAAAGTATCCTAATCACTAATCCCTCTGCCAACAGGTCTTAAATCTCACTTTTGTGCTGCAGCTTCACCATTCTGAGACTACTCAGGGTGTTGGGCCTAGCGAAATATAAACCAGCAACCATTTGCATGTCTCTGCTGTAGGTCTCACTATATTCCTGAAAGCAAGCATGCATATGTCAACCTTTTGCTAGTGACACCATATATAAATATATATATTTAATTTTTTTATTGATTTTCTCCCCATTTAATACAAGGTTAAGGCACATTTGTCACCAAGTATGTGAAACAAAATACAATGCCCAGCTTCGGCTAGAAAAAAAAAGAAAAAAAGAAATTCATTACATAATTCTCAAATGCAGCCGGTGTTTAAATCAAAATCCTCTATCCCCCTAAAATTAGAAAACTACAGTAATTAAACAGCCGCAAACAACAAATACTGCAAACAGAATGTTATTATACCCTTCCTATGTTTGCTGTACCCAATTTGTAACCAGAGCCCAAATTGGAAATCCCAAGGCCCTCTTTCTCTGATCTCTTACTTTATAAATTGATTCTAAATTATAAATAGCCAGCAGCCTTGACAGCCCATAAATAAACGTAGGAGGATCAGGGCTTATCGATTTTAAAGTTATGCATAAGTAATTCATAGCCATATCAATAAACAGAATTGCAGTAATAGATCCCGGCCTAGCATTTCCTTCCCTGGTAGATCCTACACTCAAAATTACCAGGTCAGCAGTAATGCTGATCGTGGTTCCTAGAATAGCAGCCACAAATAATTAAATCTCTTGTTAAAAAAATACCCCAATCTAGGACAGGAAAACATGTGAACCGAGTCTGCTGCTTGTAATCCACACCTATTACATTCCACCCCCCTCGTACCCTCATTTAACAATCTTCCCAGGAGAATAATAAAGATCAAAAATAGACCTAAAATGCTGGCTCTTCCAGTTATTAAAATCAGATTGGCCAAGTCCAAAGAGTCCTCCATGTTTATTCCGATATTCCCCAACTTATTTTCCCACTTTCTTTCCAAGTGCCTATATTGTCCAGGGATACTTCCAGTAACTGTTGATAAATCGGTCCTATTCAAGATTTTTTTCCTATTATTTTGATCAGAGGGATCTTTTCCACCCTTAGTCTGAGCCTTGCAAGCCTCTCCGAAGAAAGCTGCGAATCTGTAGAAATTAAAAATAAATATTGGATAAACCACATTTTCCCTGCAAATTCATAAATGGTAGGAGTTGGCCACCATCAAATAAATCACCCAAGATGCGAGAATGCCGGAGGTCGACAATGGGGTATAGACACTTACATTTGGGAACTTCATCTTTCGCTGATTTGTTACCAAACTAATTAGGCAGCTTTAAGAAACTTAAACTTGGTGTTTTTATAACAGCTAGGTTCCAGTATCCTGACTAGACAACTGTTTATTTCATCCCCCAGCTCAAATTCGTAGATGGTCTGTTAGCTAACGGAATTTCAGCCTTGGCCCAAACTAAAAGGGTCCCCATATGTTGTATCATGGATGCCCAATAATATAACAAAAAATATGGGATCCCCATCCTCCCCGGTGTCTGAGGAATCATCCATTTAAGAGCCCTTCTCAGTCTCAGATAACCCCAAAGGAATCTGGAGCAGATCCGCTCTACCTTTGCTAGACAGGAAACGGAAAACTCAAGAGGGATTGACCTACATAAATTTAAAAATTCGGGAAGGACCATCATTTTTAAGACATTACAGTGCCCATGAAGAGAAAGATGTAAATGGTCTAATCTCTCCAGTATTCTAATAACAGGTCACATCACAGGTGTAATAGTCAAATCCAAAATTTGTTCTACTAACGGTGTGATCTTAACTCAAATAGGTTGCTTCAATAGTAATTGGCAAATCTACTGGGTATTTGAAAAAGTGAAAGGAGCGTCTGTTTTATCAACATTTAGTTTGTAGCCTGAAAAACGACCAAACTGTTCTGCCAGAATCCTAACTGCTGGAAACGCTGTAGAGGCATCGCTAGTGAGGACACAATATCATCAGCATATGCCAGTGTTATATATTCCATATAATAAACTCTAATTGGTCCAATATTAATACTCAAATTCAGCCGATTAAGAAATGGATCAATATATAATGCAAACAGCAAGGGGAGCATGGGCACCCCTGAGTGGCGCCGCTACGAATACTAAATCTTGACTCCTGTCCAGAGATACGGATAACAGCTTCTGGATATACATATAGAGCCTTGACCGCTTGAATAAATTCCAAATAGAACCCCATCCATTGCAGGACGTACCACAGGAACTGCCAGGAGACCCTGTTGAATGCTTTCTCAGCATCAAACAGGATCACCCCTAACTGAGACTCTGTTGCTTGAGCCCAGTCAAGAAGAGCAATTACATGTCTCACATGATCAGCTGTATCCCTTCCCGGAATAAATCCATGCTGGTGGACTGATACCAAGGGAGTAATAACTTTACATAGCCGATATGCCAAGATCTTAGAGACAATCTTACTATCAGAATTAATAAGTGAGATGGGTCTGTACGAAGAAGGGTTCAACTCAAGAAGTTTTTTTTTTTTTAAATATGATCATAATTGTTTTTCGCCAGGAGTCAGGATAGAGCCCCTTTGGGCAGATTGAAATGGCATCATAAAATCTTGAAGTACCTGCCGAAATGCCCTAAAAATTCCAGGGGGGGTGCCATTCGGGCCAACCGCCATTCCAGTAGCTAGCAATAATATAGCCACCTCCGCTTCTTCCCAAGTAATTGGTGCTGCTAAAACCTCATTCTGATCATAGAAACGAGTGCCATAACCACAGCTAACAAAAAACAGCAGTGCCACCCTCTTACCCCGCCCCCCACCCAATGACCAGCCACCAACCCCGCTCTCAAATGAGGCTTAAGGACCTAGGCCCTCTGGGATGGGAGCAATTAGTCGACCCCCCCCCCCCGGTTCCACCCCACAGAGCAAAAAAGGGGTGAGAGGAGAAAAAAAAAAAAAAACAGACATCAGAAAAACAAAAACAAAAACAAAGCATTAATCCAAACCAACAGTGGCAATGAGTATATATATCACACCCACACACGTCAGGAACGCATGCAATCCCTGCGGCCTCATGTACAAAAGAAATACAAAGGAAATACAAGAATTACACAATGAGGAAGAGTTACAGGGCACGGCAGCGGCGGACAGTACGAGGAGGGGCAGAGGCCAATGGACCAATAAGTATAGTTGGCAACTCGCAACAAACTATTGTCAATTTAACTTCTGTGGTTCTTAGGAATAAGGAAGAAAACATTCTCAAACTTGGCCTCATATGCCCCCAAAACGAATATGGATTATGCAGCAGTCCGAACGGACATTTACAAAGCAACAAGAAAATTAAAACTTAAAAAATTCCATCTGCTAAGGGCAAATAATACCAACACCAGCATCACGGTACATAATACTAGTAACACAGAAGGGACATGGTCTCAGGAAATGTCAAGCCACCATCAACTTTTAGCCCTATAATGCCACGTGATTTAATCGATGTGTTTCACGAGAACGTGACTAGTCAACTCAAGGAATTACATAGGACATGCAAGAGCAAATACAAGTATGATAGATCAACAGTGGAATATGAGTCTCTTGTAGCCAAACTATGTAAGGATAAGAACATTGTGCGACCCAGTGACATAGGAGGGAATGTGGTATTGCAGATTAAGTCTAACTATGATAAGGAAGCATACAAACAATTTAACAACCGGCAACACAGAGCATGAATATGACCCATGTCAAAATTATGCAGACTGAATTCAATCAACATTTGTCTAAATGGAAAGGTAAAAAAACTCCTGTCTGAGACTGAATACAGGTACTTGAGAACAGACAATCCGGTGATGCCATCAATTTATTATATACCCAAATTACACAAAGATCAGGCAAATCCCCCCGGTAGACACATTATCTCAGCCAGAAGGGATTACTTGAGAATACTCTGGTATATATTGATTATTTTTTGCAAGGTTATGTCAAATCCCTAGATTCTTACATACAGGACACTGGGGATTTACGGTTTAAATTGCAAAATGTTGAACGGCATGATAATTATTGGATGATTGCACTGGATGTAACAGCCCTGTATACAAGTATTAGGCACTCAGACAGTATAGCTGCTGTGAAATACTATCTGTCACGCAGGGATGTACTTTTTTGATAAACACAGTGCAATGTTGGTGCAAATGCTTGAATTCTGCATTGAGCACAATACATTTATGTATAACAATCTATTGTACAGGCAACTGCAGGGAGTAGCGATGGGGGCCAGTTTCTCTCCAAGCTATGCTTGTTTGCATATGGGAGCTTGGGAGGAACTGGTCCTCGTGGCGGAATTCCGTGAAGTAATGGAGAGCAAAGTGGTACTATGGTATCGCTTCATTGACTATTTATTTGCCGTGTGGAGGAACAGTCAGGAGGAGGCTTTGGATTTTGTGGAGACAATTAATGAGAATAAATACAATCTTAACTTTACAGCCACCTTTTAGTCAAACAGGTGCCCTTCTTAGATACAGAGGTATATGCCAGCGGGAATAAACGAGACGACTATACAGAAAGAGTACCGCTGGGAATACCATCCTCCACGCAGGCAGCGCACATTCAGCTCACCTAATAATCAGCATTCCGTAAGGCGAAATGATTCGCCTAAGGAGATTGTGTAGCAATGACTGAGTTACATCAGGCTCAGGTAGCCAGTACAAGGAGGTTTTTGGAAAGAGGATACTCCAATAAAACCATTGAAAAAGCAAGGTCAAAATCCATGCTTGCAAGCCGCACTCAAATAGTGCACAAATATGTCTCAGACGAGACAATCATTCATAGTACCACTAGTGTGCCAGAGGGCAATGTACAAGATGCCTTTTTTCAGGATCATAGTTGGATACTCTAATCAACATAAGGATCTACGAAAATCATCAATAACAGCTGGCCAATTGTACTTAAGGATCCGGTTATTGGTAACTCACTCCCAAAGAAGGTATCTATTACTTACAGTCGAGCACCCTCTATGCGGGACAGACTGGTGGACACTAGCCCGGAAGTCCTAGAAAAAACATCATAGTTGCAAACCAACAGCGGTTTTTACAAGTGCAAAACTTGTAAATCCTGCACCCATGGGACTAACAGGAAGACATTCAGGGATGGATTTAGCAATAGAGAACACCAGATAAGTAAGGTCCTTACCTGTAAGACTGATTATGCGGTCTACATCCTTGAATGTCCCTGTTCCCTCTGGTATGTAGGGAGCACCAAGCACCCAGTACATAAACTTATATTACAGCACCTGAGGGCAATAACCAATCAGGACAATACGTACCCGGTAGCAAGGCACTTCAAAGAACACCATCACAGCAATAACAAATAGCTCCAATACTAGGTTATAGATACGGCGAGTGCCAGCAGACGGGGTGGCAATAGAGAGTCAAAACTGCGCAAATTAGAAACTAAATATATCCTACAATTAGACACTAAACAACCTGGGGGACTCAATCTCACAGAGGATCTTCATACCTGTCTGTATTAGTAGCTGGAAGGTCCATATAGGATATATCAAATTTACAGTACTATACAGTAGGGGTTATTTTAAATGGTTTAGACTTTGATAATTTTTTGTTTTAATATGATACATTCTACTGTATTTATATCCCAGACTGATACTAATCAATTTGCGCAGTTAGTACATAGTGAACCCTATTGACTACAACTGATCAGGGCCTAGCTATTTATTGATATAACTGGAGTACCCTCTAACATCCTACACAGTAATCTCTCCAAGTCATTGTGTATCCATTAGTTTAGTCGTGTCTAAAGAGACATACAGTACTTCTTCCTCATAGGTACACTATGTTAATACTTAGACACAATGCTTGGAATTTAAAGTGTACGCAATATATATTTTATCAATTGCATATATTTTATCGATTTGCACGTTTTGGAACTTTTTCTGAGCTCTTACATGAGTTATCTACAACAAAGTATTTTTTAAATCTTATGTGGATTTTATTTGGGACTACTTTCAGTGCAGGTATTCAACTCAGACAGAACTGGGCTCAGTCTGTCTAAGGGAGTTGAAATCTGTGAATACAACATTGAAATTGGTTTTAATTTAAAAAAAAACACATTATTCACTTTTTAACACATTTTGGGAACTTAGCACTTTATGGATAGGTCGCAAGTAGGAGTTATATATTAACAGTATTGTATCATGAAATGGGATTCAACCCGTAATTGTCATGTGTGAAATAAACGCTATTTATGTGCAGTCATAGGGGCCACCTTTAAGGCAATACAGTATCGAGGGTGGTGGACTCCCTGTTGAGAATGTCCAATATCAGTAATGTTTTACCATCGATAAAGGCCATTGGTGATGTACTACCCTTGGTATATTTCAAGGTATGATCAGGAGATAGCATTAGGACATGTACGTATTTTACGTAGATTATATTAGTGTATTAGCTATATGTGCACATTTTCTACACTGTTTTAATGTAGTTATTGCGAAATTTTGTACAATCATTTGCACTTTAAAAGCGATATTTGCACATTTAAATAGGAATGAAATATTGGTTCAAGCGATATTACTTGGCTATTCGGTATTTTACAGAAAGTTTTATCCTATAGTATTTTTAATCAATGCAATTTTGAGTTGTGAAACGTTATATAAATCTGTTTTCTATGTCTCCTCAATGTGCCCTAAAGAATCGTTAGCACTTGCACTTTAAAAATGGGTGAATCACCTAATCACGCGGTCATGTGATCAAGGCTCCACGGAGCCGAAACGTTATGGCAACAGCACTGAAATAAAGTACTGACATCCAATTACCGTGTCCGTTCCTGCATGCTGCTGACGAGGGAAGCTTCAGCGTGAAAGCGACGGAGTTCTGTATGTGTGTGTATATATCATACATGTATATAAATAATCAGTACATTTTGTTCAATTATATCCAAAAATCCACCTCAGATGGGTTAAAAATTCTTTAGCTAGGATTTCCGAACAAAAAAAAATAAAATAATTGTCTGACCCTTATGAATAACTTTGAATTTGGCAGGATTTAGTAAAAAAAAGTCTGTGGCCCCTTTGCCTGAAATTAAGGGATCAATTGCCAAAGAAGCCACCTTCTCTCGACCGAGGCCTGGCAAAAATCAGGTCCAACAAGAAATTTGCATCCCTTTCCTGCTCTCTACCCATCTGGTCTAGCCAAACCATATATAGCTTCTTGAGCTAAGAAATTATTGAGACAAATCAGAATTGATCTCGGTTTTTTGGTCGATCCCCTCCGCTTTTTTCCGTTGATTAAAAGGAAACCGATGGGCCTTTTGCAGTTCCACTTTCCAATCCCATTGTTGAAGTTCGGGGAAAGCTTCCAAGAAGAGTTCAATCACATACTGCTGAATGTCATTACCCTCCACTCCTTGCGGAACACCCAAAATCCATAGGTTATTTCTTCTGGAGCGATTTTCCAACTCAGCCAGCTTTCAGACTCCTCTTTCTGAGCCTTCAGAAATTCGGAAATAACCTTTTGCTGTGCTAGCTCGTCCTCCAATTTTGAGATTCAAGTTTCAGCTTCTCCAAATCTGGTTACAAACGCTGAGCAAGTCTTTGCAACTCAGCACACAGCATTCTGCAATTTTCTAACCGCACCTTGAGTCTGTGACCATTCTGTCCTAGTCTCCACTTGGTGAGCCATCTGTCCTAGTCTCCACTTGGTGAGCCATTATACTCTGATAGATTGTAGAAAGTGATTTCGCCTTGCGGTTCTGTGTTTGATCCAGAAGCTTCCGGGGAGATTGCCCCATGCCAAACTTCATCACTCAATTTTGGGGAAAATGAATAGTCCAAGACCAGTGAGCCGGCTGGACCCAGAACTTCATTAGTCACATTTTCGGGTTGTTCCTAAGGTTTCCGAACAGTACCAGTAAAGAGGTATCATTGCCCGCCTCCTAATTCCAACTGTAGGCTGCTCTAATCGCTTCCAACCTCAGCCCAGTCTCTCCCAGGACTCATCCCCTGAAGAGTTAGAGGGATCCGACATAGAATAAAACATTTCCCTGGAACACTCTTTAGCCAAACCTGTAGCTAACTGATCCGCATTTTGTAAAACAAGAATTCTTTATTCACCCCCCTCTCACCGCTGCCTACACAGTTATCACTAATAACTACTTGTTCATGGCCAGTCATTTGAGGAGTAGTATTTTCCAAAATGGATATTTTGCCCTTATTTACAGATGTTTCAACTCTTGATACCGGGTCCAACAATAGCCGGCTCTCCCTCAGGTGTGGTAGGGTCAATTAAATCGGTTGCATCTGTAAGATCCACTGCACGTCTCCTCAAGCCTTTCAAGCCTCCCTGGCCCCCCTCTCCTCACTCTTTACAGCCACAGAAACAAAGTCAGAGTCAGTACCTTGTGCGAGTGTTTCCAGGGACGATACAGCTGCTGCAACATTGTTTCCACTATCTACTGGAGCATCCAAAACCTCCAAGACTCCAGCCACACTTCCCCTTGCCAGCTTGTATTTTGAACAGCGTGTGAACCGTGAGGCGGCTGCGGATAGAAGCGCCACCCTTCCCTGCCAAAGCTGGAGAGAGACACTGCTTGTCTGCGTGCGCCAACATCACCGCCTTTGCCACAGTTAGCCTTCGCAGGGCTTGCGACGGCAATACCTGCACCCGCGGGACGGCCCAGTTCTTAGTGCCCTTGGCTGCATTCTTGGGAGGTATCATACCAAGCAAGCAGGTAAACGCGGTTGTGTACCACCAGAACACAGGACCTGCACAGGATAGGGCAGAGGGAGGACCAAGCGCCAAGAACAGTACCTCCAAAACATGCCGCTATTCACCTACACAAGGTTATCTCTTCGTCACCTAAAGCTGGACAGAAAACAGAGGGGGGAGGGAGAGGGGGGGTGTGGGGGGGAAGAGTTAATCCAGGAAAACGCTGATAACCCTCTCACTCAGCCGAGCAAGCAGCCGCCATCCTGCCTCCACTGCTACCCTCTTTGCTCCACTGCACCTAAATTTTGTGCTGCAGCTTCACCCTTCTACTACTACTCAATATGTGACACATCATTGAATAGGACTGGTATTTCATCACCTTTTAACTGTAGTTTAATTACAGAACAGGGTTTCAAACTACTTAGTCCCTAGTGATGTCCGAGAAGGACTTGCATTTACCTCACTTCTACAACCCACTACCTACTTATATATTTTTGACTACTCTGGAACAGATGTGACCACAGAAGTCAGTCTCTAAAAGGACTCGTACTCAAGCCTTCCATTTCTACAAAATGGCCCTACGATCCATGTGGCCCTGCCCTGGAGACTATGCAAGGCCGCTGAAACAACTCTTGTTTCCTAGCCTTTTCTCCAGCAAGATGGCCAAAACCTACTAAATCATTCTGCTCAGGGCACTCTACTTCCAGAGATGTCCATTACAAAACAGTACACAGAATGAGCTCTTCATGTCTCCGCCCCTGCACCCATTCAGGATTCTGGCCATTTTCTCGTATTCTCTCATACCTACCTATTTATACTTTATACACAGTTTCCTTTAGATCGTCCCTTCCATCAACTCTACATCTATTCTATATGATAGGTTCATATTAGATGGTTATATCTCTTTTGATCTACCTGCCAGAATACTCGACCAGAACCAGTGGTATCTCGTTCTCCTACCTCGCCGTTAAGACCTGAGCACCCTGCCTCTCCACCTCAGGCAATCTGCATCGCAGACCCAATCCAAGAAGGGCCTCAAGACCTGGTTCTTCGAATGATCCTAAACCCAGAGGGACCATCGACCAGCAGCCCCCAGCACCTTGAGATCTTCACAGTAGCCACACTTTACAGGCCCCTGATTGATGGATGCATTTTTCAATTGACACCTTACATTCTGTACACTTATTTACCAATTGCCAATTCTTTAGCCCTGACACAGCTGTGTCAAGCATGAACAGTTTGCCATACCTCTACGTTTAGTCTCCAATGTTACTCAAGTGTCATACATAAACAGCGTGCAGCACCAAGCGAGTCCATTTTAATTTTAGGGATTTCAAACGTTCCTAACATTTCCTACATTCCAACGCTACAACCGTTTCCAATTCCCAGTTAAAAATTGGCCCGAACATGGCGATGAACACCTATACTCGTGGATGTTCAACACTCCTTTTTTACCAGTAAAAAAAAAAAAAAAAAAAAAAACAAACAGCATTTATGCAGCTACCAATATAGAGGCCAAGTAATTTGCCTAGTGGACCGATTTTTATCTAAATGGCTCAAAGGCAAAACAACTGACATGCTTTTAAATCACAAGAACTGAAAATTGCTACAGTAAACCTTTTCTGTGGTCATAACACCTTCATGACTTTACTGGCTAAATCCCAGCGCACAGAGGGGGAATGGCAATTAAGGTGACGTTCAGAAATTGACAAAAAGGTGGGACAGAGCTTGGAGGGGGCAGTGGGCACTGTAGGAGTCTCTACCTTTCCTCACAAGTAGATCATGTTCAGAAAGCCCCTTTAGAGGGACTATGGCAGGTACAGAGGCCAAACAGCCCAACCCCCCAGCCCTTAGGGTCCCTAAGGGCAAATTGGAACACTCAAACCAAAATATTGCTTCAACACCACCTGTGGTGTCACTGGCGATTCATTATTGAAAGAAAGAAAAACCTAAAACACACAGTAGGTGGTTAAAACATCCTGTCTTCCATTGGTCTTGTGAATGCACGTCAAACACGTATAAACAGAAGTGAAAAAGGGACAACTAAAAACTAATTTGCATTACCAACCAATAACTACTACAACTAACTAAGAACAAGTTTGCTACCTCTTTTCCTACTGCTCCAAAGACGAGTTTCTCAGTCGTTATAAGGCTGAAGTGCCTTGGAACCGACAGGGTGTTTTAAAAGAACACCCACTCACCAACCTAGTTGGGGAACATGCTTCATCATTGGGTTTCCATGCTGGTTGCCACATGCTTCCAGGGTGTCCTAGGACACCAAATTACATTAGAGCTGGTTCTTTGTGATCTGTGACTGTGTGTGTTAGTGAAGACAGGTGTTAAAGTTGGATCGGAATCTATCGCCAATCATGCATTATTTATATATATATATATATATATATATATATATATATATATATATATATTTTTTTTTTTTTAAATAGGGGAGGTCTTTGTCAACATTAAAAGCAATGGTGGATAATCATGGGATATTAGTTTATTCCACTTATCCTTATTGTGGTCAATATGTTTCAGCCATCTGTTTTCTTGCCTCTATAGGCCAAACACTACAAAAGAAAACGTTCTAGCCAAATGTAATATTCTGAATACCTTTTCTGACAAACCTTTCTTGTATGAAAAGACATGACAAATCTACTTACATCACAACTAATGAAGGAGTATGTCGCACCTATGACTACAAATGTGCTGAACAATTTTTACTTAGCTTATGTAATTGCATTTATATAGTGCTTACTACCTCGGGCAAGGCTTCAAAATCACTTTGTCGAGTAGCACCCTACTCCAGAACCCAAAAAGAATTAGTGGTAAATCAGTATAGGGAAATGTGAACTTAATTTGAAAGGTGGAAATGAGAGTGTTAGATTGAATAGTAAAGTGGAGGGAGGGATGATTATTTTGCTTTTATCTTTTGGAATACAGCAAGTGTCATTTAACGGCTGGCAAAGCCAATAAGTCTTGCCTATGTGTTTTTTTTTTAAATGGTAATTATTTTTAATCCATGCTGTAAAGAAGCTCATCAGCTGTGCAGCATGGCTAAAAGAAAAAATTATTTCAAAAAAATCTAATCACCTTTGTGTATGTTTGAGACCTCTTTATACTCACAGGGAAGTACATGGGCTGGACATTTGTCCTAACAAGTTCCCCAGCTCCATGATGGCTTCCTTGAAGTATAGTATATTTGGTACTGAACATCTCAGCATAATAAACCTGAAGATTCCAGTATCAGATTTATTGAAAACTGCACACAGAGGACCCCTTAAAGTGGACCCCTGAAACCTACCAACACTGTGTGGTCACCTACTGGCCTAAGCCAATCTGCTACCACCAGACAGTACTCTGACCTCCTGAAGTGAGTGCCTTTGCACTCAAGAGGTTGAGAACAATGCTTGTAGTGGGCAGAGGTGTTCACACCTCCTCCTGATCAGGAAGATCCATCTGTGGGGTGAAATGAGCTTCAAATGCCTTGCTGCCTTTGTAAAGAGACCCTCAGCCTCTGCTTTTAGAGGCAGCAGACCCCCTCCTGTCCTCACCCCTCTTTTGGCAGGAAGACAGGCAGAGAGAATAGGAGGTGTGCCACCCTTTGCCAACTCCACCCTTCAGGACCTGGAGGCGAGGTCAAGTACACTTTCCAGTGCCCACCATATTGAAGACAGTGGCCCTCATCCAATTAGGATCAGGGCTATGCCCCCTCCCCCACGCGGGAGTGAGAATTTAGAGGGTATAGTCATCATTAAGGTAAGTAGCCCATTGGCTACTACCTGACACTCCCTTTAAATAAACCTAAATGTAGTATTTAAGTGGCCCGAGCCCTGAACTTCATATTCACCACACACAAGAAGCCCCAGAACAAAGAGGAGCTTCTGACCACAAGAAAAAAGATCCTGGACTGGATTACGGTACATAACCCCTCATGTAGCCCAAAAACTCAATTGCGGAACACTGTCTTGTCCTGCCACTGCAAGACCTCTACAAACACCAGCGACCTTCCAGCACTTCTCCGGAGAAACATACTTTACAACGAAACTTTATCCACGCAGTACCTTTACAACGCAGGATTTACAACGACTTGAGCTGGAGGGCGCTGTAGGATAGGGAATAGTTTAATTTACTATCCAAAACCTTCCCTACTATTCACGGGGACTGGAGTTTGAATAGTAAATTAAACTATTCACTATCCAGCGCCCCCCAACGCAAGTCGTAACGACTTGCGTTGTAAAGGCATGCGTGGAAAAAGCATGCGTTGTAACGACATACATCCCTTCTCCATATTGTCCAAGAATTCGCTTGGAGTAGAGGAGCTACTCACCTGCACTGCAGGCACCGAAATTGCACAGTCCGAAATCTCGACTTGCATCTCCCCAGCCCCACCAACGCCGCAAATGCCCAGGAGGAGGTATACCAGCTCAACTCTGCCTACTAACCAAGTTGGGAGGCACCACGATCTTCCTGAGCTGAACAGCACCAAACCTGGGGTACCGGACACCCTGCAACACAAGAGTCCAAGCACCCATCGCGGGACGTCAACAACCCTCAGACCCACTCGCTGAGTGGCCCAGCCATCTTGCACAGGTCCCTCTGAGGCATTTGTCACTGACCACAAGGTGCACTTTGCACAACAGAGCTTGGATCACCTTTTTGCTCTGCGCCGAGCCCCACCAGCCGGGGAGTCTCCGAAACCTTTGTGCTCCTGTGGTCCCCAGCCCCTTGTAACTGCTACACTCTGGAGTGCCCTCGGACTTGCCTACAAGTCCCCCTGTACAACCTGTTTTTAGGTGGCCCCCCTTTCTTCGTAGTGCACCAACTACTGGCTCTCCTAGCACACTGCTCCTGGCCAAATTGGGGACGCTATCGAGCATCTGCTCTTAGAACTTTGGACCCTGGATCCCTAACATTAGAGTTCTAGAAGGTGAAACCCTTAAGTCCTACTGCACTGTGATTTATTGCATTTTATGTTTTTCTCCAATAGGATAACATTGTGTGAAATTGCACACAACTGTATATTTTGCGTGTACTTGCCTTGCTTATTGCTCAAACACATTACATGCTTGCCTTTAACTGAAGTTCTTGGTTCAAAAAATGTTTTATAGATATGCTTTTTTTATTACAAAAATGGTCTCCATTATCGAGTGCATTCCATTTATTGCCTTAGAGTACAACAAACGCTCAGCACTACCCTTTGATAAGCCCGACTGCTCGCCCACACCAACACAAAATAGAGACTTAGTATTCTCTACCTTTGCCTCTGTAAACCAATAAGGGTCTCTCTGACCTATGCAGTGTACCCCAATGTGGTACACCATATGGAGAGGTGGGTTTCCTACACAGACCCTCCGCTCCTTCCATATTCGAAGTAGTTCCCAGGGAGGCCTCACATCTTTTTCTGAGTTTCTCTGTCCGAAAAGGCTTGCCCGGGCGTATTTCGCTACACTTCCACTCTGTAGGCTATCATGGGGTTTGTAAGACTGCCCCTGCAGCCCCTTGGACAGCAGCCAAGCGCCGCTCACCTTAAGCATGCCAGTTATCTAGTCCTTTTCGAAGGGGAACAGAAACTGCCCCTCTCGTCTAGCAGGTGTCCCTGTCCCCACTTTGGTGACAGCTACCCAACTCGCCCAGTCCTGCTGCTTTGCTGGACATGTCCTTTCTCAGTTTATTCTTCTTATGCTCGTTGGTTTGCGGCTGCTATCTTTTGGCTATGCAGTGTATAGACCACCTGCTCCCCTTTTGGCAGCAACTCTTCATTCAAAACACAGCATCTTAAAGTCTGCTCGACTACTAGGCCAATTATGCTTTCTTAATTAATATGGATTTATGACCCAGTTCGACACTCAGTCTCTCTATATACTGCCAGAAAACTGCACTCGGCCTAATGTGCTGTGACGGCACACAGAACCTACTCTCCTATGGACAGCATTCCCTACCTTGTCATCGTCCTCATCAAGCTAGGTTGTACCCAGAAGCACAGCTGCTCGTGGGCTTGAAGTCTCCAGCTTCTGCTGGTGGAACGGCAGTTTCCATACAAGATTCTGGGGGTTGGCTGCAGTTCATGGTCAAGGGACGTACGTCACTGGAAAGTTGATGGGAACTATCATGGAGGTCACCAGGTTCGGGGCTGAAGCCATCTTGGATAGGTGCAAAATGAAACCAGAACTTAGAATTGGACAAAGGAAAATGTATGTTCTGGAAACGAATGGCCATCTTGGAATGAAGGGTTGTTGTAACCTAGTTCTGGTTCCCCCCGGAACCTTAGGCTAGTGGTGCCTACCAGCTCTCCTGCGCGAGAGCATCCATCGTCCCCCACCCTCCCCATTGGTTCGCCAACATTCCACACTGTCCTGGTTCCGTTCCCTTGCCCCCAACTGCCATAATGATTCTGCCTAACTGACCTACGCACCGCCTCAGGTGTGGGGCTGATTGAATAAAACTTCATTACTATACCTTGACTCTGACTTTAATTGCAACAGTGGCGACGAGGATCTCAGCCCCTCACCGCGAACCCACTGCCTTCCAGTTTGAATGCGGAAGCAACCTTTTCTAAAGGCACGGTGCTGCAGCTGGGTCGGGGAAGAACTGGCTTGATATTAATAAGTCAAGGGTAAAGAACAGCTCCGTGATTCCGGCAAGTCGACTTTTGAGTGAGTCGAAAGTGAAATGAGCCATGGACGCATAGCAGATTAATTCGACCAGTGAATACTAATTGAAACTCGGGCGTTCTTGTGAAACTGACATTTCAAAGAAAAGTAAGACCCGAGATAAAGGATAACTGGACTCTGCGCAAGTTCATGTGGTGAGCCGTGGAGCATGTGTTTCTTACATGAAGTATAGTGAGGAAACTGAGCAGCCTCCGTGAATCTCGGCAAGTTTAATTGAAGAGTGAAAGTGATAAAGTGAGCCTTGGACTTTCAAAAGATTAATTGTGACCGGTGAATACTAATGAAACTTTGGGCGTTTTTGTGAAGATGAGATATTAAAGGAAAGAAAAAAATGCAAGTCCCGAAGTAGGTGAACACTGGAATCTGAGTAAGTCCATGAGGTGAGCCTGGGTAGCCGGGTGGAGGAGAAGTGAGCGGAGCAGGGAACAATACTAAAATAATCTCTGCAACCGCGTTTAATAATGTTTTAAGCTGCGCGTTAGCGTGTGAAGTGAGACTCTCCTCATATACAGTGCAAACCCAAGGTCAAACGAGATAACGCTCTGAGGAAAACAAAGAATTACCAGCTGAAAGTATATAAGCAATGAAAGGATATTAGCGTGTAAAGTTCTCCACAGTGTCGATGCTCTATGTATCTCCGAAGATTAGTGCAGCGCATGACAAATTAGCCGTGTCTTAAGTGAAAGTGAGGTGCATTTAGAGCGGCGTAAACCCTTGAATGTGTAACAGTCTGAATGAAAAAAGGGTGACTCTCCTCAGCGCGAGGCGAAGAGGCTCAACTACACCATAGAGGTGAATCAGCATCGGCGAGTGTCAGCTGTCCTTCTGGCCCTTTTCTGAATGATTCAATGGAATGATTAGCTTACCTTGAAGCAGCATATTCGGGAACGTGAAAGTGGATGCGGCCGGCGGCGCTCGGCGATCGTACAGTTTTCCTCAGCACTTTGGCGCAAAAGGGAGAACGACGCACTTCACGCAGCAGCGCCACCTTCCTGTTGAATGGCGCAACTGCATACGATAATTCCGAGAAATAATTAAAATCGAGTGGTACAGCAAAAGAGTGAATAAGAATAGTACCCCCTTTGTGGAATATACGAGCAGCACTTCAGGAAAAGTGTTTAGGAAAAAAAAGTTACTTTATACACCAAATGGGCAGATAGAAGGAAACGTTAAGGAAAAGTGTACACCTAGTTAAGTGAAAAAGTCTGAACACCCACTTCTAAGTAAAATTCTGAAGAAATAAACTAAATGAGCTATGTGAGAAGAATTCGAACTGAACTTCAAGGTGTGAGGAAGATCAACTGAACTAAGCGCATCATCCACAGCAAAATAGGAAGAAACAACTGTACGGTTAACATATAAAGGGAAATTATATAAGTTGAGTTTGTTTGCAGCAGTAACATGGATAAAAACAATGTGCATCTTACCCCCACCTAAAAAAGAAGTCAAGAAGGGAGCGAACAGAAATGTATTTGAGGAGGTGATGGATGACTTAGGTGAACATTACAAACAAAAACTGTTTGTCAACGCACAAAGAGACAAAATTCACTGGGAAAATGGCGATTGCAAAAATGAATTGAACATAAGTGAAACCAAACCTGAGAGTACCATTGACATAAGTGGAGTAGGAATTGACGTTATCGCTGATTCAGGTTCAAATTGTACAGTGGTAAGCAAAGGTATATGGAAGAGTAAATTAGCTGTGACACTAGGGAATGAATTAGTAGAAGCTGACACGTCCCCGAAGACATACACAGGAGAAAACATTAACTTAATTGGTTGTAGAGAAGCAAAATTGAGTTATATGAAGAGAAGCACATGGAGTATGGTTTATATTTCAGAAGAAGGACCCTCGGTACTGGGGTGGGAAGAACAGAAGAAATGTAAAATAATGAAAGATCCCAACGGTACTGAACCTTTGAATAGGCTGGCACAAAACAACAACACACACATTACAAGCTTCAGGATGTTGAGTGAGAGAAAGCCATCGTCTACGACCAAAAGTGGATGGACAAAGGCTGCATGGAGTAAAGAATGGAAAAATGAAGCAGCCATTGACAAATTCGAAGAAAAACAAAATACATTCATGAGTTATGATGTTGTGGATAATATTAGCAAAGAATTCAAGAAAAAGATCAGTGAAGAAGTTCTGGTAGATAAAAGTGAACCAGCCTATAAAGGAACATGTATGGTATCTCAGTCCACAGTGCTAGTGGAGGACTTTTGCAATTCTACCTGCCTCAAAGATGGGGAAGTGTGGCACTCTACTGCACTGATTGAGTCAAAACCCATCACAAGAAAGAATTATGCTGATGAAAGTGACCAGGAAGAAGATTATGGTCAGTGTCTGGTGGAGTCTAGGTGTAACATGCAAGGAGAGTACTATGACTGGTTATATAATGAAGAGCCAGAGAATGAAAGTAAAGAGGCACACAAACACGTACGATGTCCTCACCCCAAAGTTCAGTTAAGGAAAAACAGGATGCTTGTGGAAGGCTGGAGAGAATGTGAGTTAAGAGACACAGGGGACCCAACCACATTCTCTAGTGGAACTCACTTGATGAAATTGGAAGGAGGACAGGTCTTTGTGGAAGCATGTATTGAAGGAGTGGGATTTGTTGGAAAGGAAAGAACAAGTGACACTGGTACAGAGTACATCAAGAGAATTGACGTCAGACCTATCACCGATGGTGACACCGTGAGGGATACCCGTTGTAAGAGTAAGCGTAGACGCAGTGCATTATGGTCCTGGAAATATCCCAAGAAAAAGGATCCTAAAGCCGTGGTCACTCACCTGGATGGAGAAGTCAGTACAAGTAATAGCAGACAGGAGCACAATACCAAAATGGATTGCCAAGGCGGAGTGAACGATGAGGAATCAGAGAAAGAGAACAGGAAGGCACTCAAACCAGTACTATGCCCACACCATGTGGTAAACTTAGGAATTGTCTAGATGCATACTGGATTTGCGGGTCAGCACAAGTTCTGTGGACCAGAAGACTCTGCGAGCCCTCACGGAAGTTCATCCACGTTGGGGATTGAACTGAACTGCGTGTGGGCCCACACGAAACATAGGCAAGTTAAACGATGTAGAGTCAGACGATGAGGAAATGGACACACTCAAACACCTACTATGTTCTCACCCTGAAGGTACTCTGCAAAGATATGTGGGTTGATGATGATAGAACCAAGTAGGACACTGTCCCACGTTCAGAAACACGAGTTCACATTATCTCCCACCTGCCTCTGACTCAGCTGACTGTCAATCATTCAGACCAGTTCCTGGGGGTCATTCCAAGCACTCCGATTATCAAACGGAGCTGTTACGGTGACTCCCACTCTGTCTCTGAAGCCAAGTCTAGCGGTCACTGCTTCAGCGGTAGGTTTGGTAGAACCAACAAGGAATCTCATTCTGACACAGAGTGTTCCTCATGCCCTTGTTGCCAAGGGAACATCAGGGAGAACCGTCCACAATCCCAAATGTTATTAAGACCTTGTTTGTGACTAATGTGGACTAGTTTACTTATCACCAAAGTTCTCTTTGCCACACGTTGGGCTTATCTGTTAAAACTCTCAAGAGAGGAAGATGTGTTGTAACCTAGTTCTGGTTCCCCCCGGAACTTTAGGCTAGTGGTGCCTACCAGCTCTCCTGCGCGAGAGCATCCATCGTCCCCCACCCTCCCCATTGGTTCCCCAACATTCCACACTGTCCTGGTTCCGTTCCCTTGCCCCCAACTGCCATAATGATTCTGCCTAACTGACCTACGCACCGCCTCAGGTGTGGGGCTGATTGAATAAAACTTCAACTTCATTACTATACCTTGAATCTGACTTTAATTGCAACAAGGGTCTCTTAAGTTTTGTTTTCTGGTTTTACGTACAGTTCAGTGACTCTTGCCAGACCACTGATTTGAGTAGTGGTCTTTTCTGCAGCTCGGTGTCCCGAGCACACTCCACACTTGCAGCTTCCGGCAATCGCTCCCAACTTCTCCCTCACAGGTGGTTTTAAAACGCTAATAATGCATTTTATCGCGGCGATGCAGACTACCACATTAAAATTGTTAGTCTAACCCTTGATGCGTGGTATTTGGCACGTCTGGTCAAGCAGTACATCAGGAGTTGAGGTGTGAATGTGGGCTGCAGAGCCCGTAGGTCAAGGACGGGCCCACCAGCTGCTGGACCTCTACACAAAACGATAAGGGAATATAATACATACATACAAAAAGGGCATTTAGGCTTTCCATGTCTATGCCCGTCCGGGTTTATCGTTCGGAAAATCTGGTAACCCTAACTCCTGCACACTGGGCAGTCAACGTTTTTTCCTCATTCTTAAACCGGCTATAGAATTTCACAAACTCGTTCTTACAAGCAGGTATTACGGCACTGACAAGTCAGCGCAAATACATTCAACAAACGTGTGTGTTGATGTTTGAAGCACGTATAGATAAAGAGGCCAGGATTTATTATGAAGTTCGCCTTCTTAGGGTATACAAGAACACGCTACGTATACTAGGGAGAACTTGTTTCCAGGTTACATTTATAACATCGTAACGTTCACTTTTAGTTGCTAAATGAGCTCAGTATGACACTATGATTTAGGTCAGATGCTGGGCCTCCAGCCAAAGTTTAATTTAACGCAGACATAAACCGTTATATTAACATACTGGTACACCAACTTTTAAGTACAACTCCGTACCACACCAACATACATGGGCTGCTTGACAGAGTCTACTGAAACGAGCAAAGCCGCCTGAACTCCGGTAGAAAATTCAGATAGTTTTATACTACTAAAGTAAACACAATGGTAAAGTTGAGAGTGTGAAGCCAAACACCCGCGGGAAAAGCGGCTGAAGCCGAGGCGCACTCACCTTCGGTGTCGGCGACTCAGCCCTAGACAGCGATCGGTGTTGTGCAGATTTCGGGCTCTGCTTGGAATGGACACGTAGTTGATGAGACACTTCCTTTTCTATCAGGCGTAGTACGCTGACGCCTCACTAAAACAAAGACCCCGCCCCTCTTGTTCCGGTCTTGCTTGTGTGGACGCAAGTACGTAAACGCCACGACACCAATGAAATGACTTCCTGCGATTACCGTGTACTTCAGGCAGGAGTCTTATAGGCGGACATGTCAGAGTCAGGCAAAGCGTCATTAGAGGACGGTGGTAGGTTTTTTATCCTTATTGAAAGAGGTGTTCGCTGACGGCGCTCCTATAGCGTTACAATAAACAAGTACAGCCATTACTGGAGTACTTAATTTGAATAAGCATTTGCAATGCAATAGGTCTCGCATTCATGCAAGTTTGAACTATTTGCATTGTAAATTATAATGCCTTTAATTTATGTTTTGGGTTTTAAAACATGAATAAAAAGCATTGTCATTTGCAATACTAATAGCTTAAACTGTCACAAATGTGAGGTCTATTGCATGGCAATAAAGGGCCTTCTCGACCGCTTGTTAGATTGGATATATCAGAGGAAGAGACCGGTTTGCGATGTCTTCAAAGTAGTGATACACAGTCCTGCCAAGCGTCACGGAACAGGTGTGACGCTCACGCATTTCAGTGCGGTGATCCGCATCACCGCACTGAAATGCATTGTCACGCATTTTCGACCTGTGCCAGGCGCGCCAGCGGCGCTCCTGTGCCCGGGCTCTCTCTGAGTCCTGAGAGAGGTGCTGCCAGCCGCCCGAGTGCCAAAACAGTTAACTGACTCTGCTGCCGCTCTCAGCTCTGAGAGCGGCGCGCTACAATGTATCGGAGTCTCTGCTTGCTGTCCGACTGAGGCTCCTGTTGCCCTGGAAAGTTACATATGCGCAAATCATGGTGCGGGCGACACCAGCTCGGCTACTCAGACTCTGTCCTCACAGTCAGTCTGCAGGGGGGCCGGGCTGCTCTGAGTCGGATACTCAGCTGTCATTCACCATGTGGCGCACCAGGGGTCCGGGATTAATCCGATGTGCCAGCCGCGATAGTGACGTCACATCCGGGTAAGTAGAGGGTCAAGTGCTGCGGAGAAGTGGCGGGGGATTAGCGAGTGCAGGCTGCGCGGTACGAGACGCTGTCTCTCTGAGCGCTATGATGGCCGCGCGCCCTGCTTACACTGCAGCTCGCACCTTGACCACCTCTGGCAGCTCCTCAGCAGAGCCCCTGCGGCGACAGACTCAGAGACTCACAGCTCTGGCCAAGCCAGGCCGAGGTCGGAGGACTGCGAGCGTGGCCGCGTCGACTCTGGAGTGGACAGAGCTGGATGAAGCAGCAGGCACAGCTGGCAGACTCGTCAGAGTGGCCAGTGTTCTTTGCACATCGTGGCTGGGTAGGCAGCGCCAGCAGCTGAGCAAGTTTAGTAAGTCAGTCACTGTCACTGTTTTATTTTTTTATTTTTGTGTTATGCACTTTGCAGTGCTGCGTCACGCGGACAGTTACCTCGGGTGTCAGAGAGCGCTTCACAATTGGAACAGACAGACAACTGTACTGATACGTGAGGAGAAAGTTATGAGGCAAATTATTACACAAAAAGCAAACGTGTTACATGAGGCATTGCAAGAAGTGACAATCGTGAGCAAACAAAATACAAACGCATTACAGAAAGTGGCATGCGACGCGTGCAAGTTATAAAAGCATGCAAAGTAACAAGTTTAGCCTATAATAGTGCAATAAAAGGCAGACACTCAAACACAAGAACAAACATAACGTTATGTAGGCAATGGTGGCACTGGTGCAAGTGTCTAAAGCAAAAAAATGTAGGATGTAGCAGCCAGTATGTTAACAGAAAAGTGACACTCAGCAAGAGCTCAGAGCTGTTAACTTCTTTGTAGCCGCTTGCTTCCCGTGACATGTTTATTAAAAAAAAAGGCAGAAAGCCTAGGCTGCGAATGTAGGAACAGTAGTTTTCAAAGAAATTGGGTACCGGTAGGCCAGCCTGAAGGTGAGACACTCACTGTCACACAGCAACACCTACACAGAGAGGTAAGAACTGAGCCTTCAGCGTTATCATAGCCCATTCCCCTTGGACCTACTACAAAGAGCACTGCGTCAGGTATTCTACTTGCCTGGCCGTAGCACCACCATGACCTTTACTAACATGAGTCATGATGCAGTGAAACAATAATTTCACATAATAAAAAGCATCGATCTGCAGGGCTGCCCTGTCTGATCATCCTTCCGGAGTCAGAGAGCCTGCTGCCATTAGTCCTGGTTTAGTTTTACTTAATACCTCTGCAGCACGTTTTATCACAGCAGCTGCTCTGAGTGTCATCTAGGGCTGTGAATAGTGGGTATTATCATCAAGTTCGAAGGCGGGTCACAGTGCATGGACAATTACACTCTTTTCGGTGTTCTTCACAGTGTCTTATTTTTCTGATTTGTGTAGTGGTCTGCCCGAAAAGTACTGTTGCTGAAAAATACAACTTGTGTAATTTCATGGTTAGGCTTTCGTTTACAGTACAGTCCGGTTACAGGAGGAAGCAATAGAATTAGTCTCCTTCCATTGCTGGTGCTCTGCAACAGTTTCAAGAAGTTCTTGGAGTTTCTTGTTACTCATTTGGCTTTAATTTCTGATATTTATAAGTTTCCCTCGCCTTAATTGCATGATTTTTTCTTGCGAGAAAGTGTTACTCATAGTCGTTGAAATGTCACTCATAATTACACTCACATTTTTAAAATGTCACACATGGCGTTCTGAAACCTTGGCAGCTATGGATACATAGTGCAGTGAAGAAGATGTGCAACTAATTCTTACCTCCTAATCAACAGAGTTGATTTAAAGGGTTCTGCCATTAACATTTTTAAAAGGTTTGTAACTCTTTACGCCACATGGAAGCTTTTTGTTATTGAATTTAGGCCTTGGATGCTCTGTGTATTAAGGAGTCTTGATTTGCCAGTTGGAGCTGTCTTTTAAACCCCACATTCTCATAAATAAAGCTAGTTGTAGGAAGTATGAACTCCATCTATTTCATCCAGGTAAAATGCATTTAATCAGTGTAAGATGTATGAGAAACCACATACTTTAAATAGACATAACCAATGTCACTAGGTTGAGAAGAAGGAGTTATTTTGCACAAAAATAGTTCCTCTAACCTCGCAACTCCTCATGATACCAGCACGCATATTAGCAGTATCACATCACAGGGATACGATCAGAGTAGCTCTCTATGCTGATGCTTAGACTAGAAGAGCTAAAACTGACCTACTCTGACCACCACACATGCAATCTACAGCCTCAAATTGGACAAGACAACCAGGTAGCTAATTCCAGCCTAGACAAAACTGGCTAACGCACCTATCTTACAAGTTCCAACTTGTGTGAAAAAACTGTCAATGTAAGAACAGCGCTACCAAACCACACTAGTTACATTACAAATGTTGACACAATATTGTTAAATTGTGCAGTGGATAACACATTCACATCAATCACACTAACATTCATGTTGGTGAAAATAGTACAATGCATATATAAATTACAACTCTTCCTATTGGCAAAAGAGACTGCATAAAGTTCGTCAAAACATTGAGAGGTTTATTTTCTTTCTTCCCAACTACGTAACCACTGTACCAATGTAAGTCAACGGGGCCATGAAAGTGTCCTCGCTCTGCAAAAAAATGATGTATATAAGTGTAGGTTTAAAAAGGAGGCAAAAGTTTTGGCTGAAGGTCACAGGCACAAAGGCACTTGCCAGCTATGCGAATGTACAGGCATAAATAACATCTGAAATCGTGTGGCCTTTTGTTATTTCAATTATTTGTACTGCTCTCTGCTCTTTAATGTACATGTTGTGAAGCGCTCTGATACCCTCGGGTCCAGCTAGCGCTATAGAAAACTCCTAAAATAAAAAATAAAAATAAATAAAATAAAATACATACTTGAGTCTCATATAAATAGTAGCTGCTCCATGTCAACACCAACACGTTGCTGCTTACAGTAGAGCAAGAACCGACACAGTATTGAAAATGCAGCCTTATCAATGACTGACCTACCTTCATCCCCTTCTTTGACCGAATGTTTCATCACAAGGCCTAGCATTAGGACAAGCTAAACAGCTGTGATGACTAAAGACCAGTGTGCATCTGCACACGGATATTCTTTGGGTCCCTGCTCCAGTGCTACTTCCAACGTTTGACACCACGGGTACCTCTGCTTAAGTTTTAAGAAAGGAAATGGACTGTGTCTGCACAACAGTTTTGAAGCTGCAGACAGACATGCTACTCAGGGGCCACGTACTCTGAGTAGAAGCTATATTATTAGTCAAAAATATTTTGTTCCTGACCTTAACATGTCTCCAGCTCAGGACAGCAATCGGCTTAAATCCGCCACTCATCCTCTATAACGGGTAGCACTGGGAGTGAGTTGTTGTATGCTCGGTTGCTTTGCGAAAAGGTTTGTTGCCACAACCTGACAGCAGTTTCTCAGTTTATGGAATATTTGAGAGAAAGCGCAAATCCCACTAAGCAAGATCTGGGAGCCTCCCTGAGCGGGCTTGAGAGGACGGGTCATGTGCCCCGGGGCTAACAGAGAAAGCCCTGGTATGTATGTGGCTGGGAGTGAATCACACGCCATGTAAAGAAAGTGATAACGCAGCGCTGCCTCTTACCTTCACGAAGAGCTCCACTTGGCACTGCTCGTCCAACATGCTCCCAAAGTGAGGGGAACTGGCGTATGGAGGGAGAGCCCATCTAGATTGCCCTCTTCTGACGGTCCTGCCCCTTGGGGGTGCCCCTGAACCTCAGTGCACGCTGCCAGCAGCTGCGAATCTGAGCTGGAAGCGCTAACATCCAGGAAAGAGCAGAGGTGGGCCGGGGCACTGCTTGTAGGAGTGAGACACTCCGTCTGAGGCTAGCTCGCCCCTCCCACGGAGACCCAGTGCGGTGGAGCGAAGAACGCTCCAGACTCCACGAGTGGACGGAATACAGAGAAAGGTTCCTGAGTGCTGTGTACTGTCCAGAGAGAAGTAATGCAGGCCCTAGTGCTGGCCCTTTGTTTGGAGGAAGGGGAATACAAAAAATGGTCCGTGACCAATTAAACATGAATTGAATTGCAAATGTACACAGTCTGTGTTGTTTAGAATACTCCAACACTGATAATCCACACAATTAGAAGCGCCAAACAATTCCCAAGATATTTACAACACATTTATTGGTGTACTCAATGAATATAGGTTGCGCTCGAAAAAGGAAAAAGGATGGGGAGTGATGGTGGATGGTGTAGGAGTATAAGTCAAAAGGAGTAAGAGAAATTCCAACTTGGTACTTTACAAATGACTGGTAACAAAAACCAGTTACAGGAGACCTGTCCTATACATAAAAATCATTTACATGTAAATCTGTAAATTCCCACTGTGCAATCAATGCAACATCAAGGTGTATCCGAAGAGGGAAATTCGAATCTCAGCTGCGATTCTTCATCAGGACGGGGTATGGCAACTTTATCCTGGTGCCAGGCTTGGCTACTCAGGTATGTCCTCAAATCACAATACCCAATGGCCTTGCCCGCACTCACAACGGAGCTACATGGACTACACTTCCTATTAAAGAACGGGTGATCTTTAAAACCCTGTTGATCAGTCACCGCATTATGCAGGGGAAAGGGCCCGCCTATCTTCTTGACCTGCTGACCCCTTGTACTCCTGCGCGTCAATTGGGATCTACTGGGACAGGGCTGGTTAAGGTCCCTAAGATCAGAAGAGCCCGGATAGGTGGACGATCTTTTCGGGTCCAGGCAGCTCAACACTGGGACAGACTCCCACCAAGAATGCAACTGGAGACCTCGGAACATATGTTTCGGAAACAATTGAAAACCCATCTCTTCCCCTCAGGTTAGAGGGGGAGGAGGACCGTTTTGGAGGATGTGGAGAGAGGGACTTGTCCGCCTAACTGTTGCTAGCTCCACCACAGCATGGGGACCCACTGGCTCTAGTGTAACCAGGCGCTCTATAAATGTTATTATTATTATTATTATTATTATTATTATTATTATTATTATTATTATTATTATTATTATTATTATTATTATTATTATCTGAAACCTCCACCGAGATGGTAGATTAAGTGCCCATAAACATGCATATCACCTGTTGGGTGCTCCCAAAAAAGGAAGGAAGAACCCTTTAGAGCAGGATAAAAATAGTAAAGCAGATGAGAAAGAATTCATAAGAAGTGAGGGAGTTAAAAATTACACATGCGATTGTAGGGGATGCACATGACCAGAGATTGAAAAATATACCTCCCAAGGAACGTGAGATGGTATCCTCAAGTCAAACTGACTAACCTTGTCACAACCCATAGTATTCAAGAGAATCATCCTTTATGCTGTCACAGGGGCAAAGACGTAAAAGTCCTCTTGTGTGGTAATACACATCCCATCACACAGGCTGGTCTTCCTATAGACCGACTATTGGTACATCCTGGGCAGTAACCGTTGGGTGTCTGCAGTCCTTCTCTGTAGGACAACAGAATACGATAAAAGATATGAGGGCTACATGGTGGTAAAGGATGTCTAAAATTCATGGGCACCCATAAACAATCTTACCCAAATAATTTGGGTCTGGACTTTTCCTCTACAGAATACTTGAGATCATGGCCTCCTCGTGGCACTTTGTGTTCTCTGTTCAAAGATTGGTGCAGGCCTGGAGGGAAAATGAACAGGTGTGTTAAGTAAGAGCATATTAGTGGGCCATGTAATTCGTCAACAGCCAATACGGTCTGACAGGTAACCCTATCCTAGATGGGTTCCATATTATCTAGCTCTACCTGCTCTCACAGTACTCGCAAAGTAGTAGAGAGACTGTGCTCCATCCTTCTGAGTAATGTGTGCCTGAAACAGCACAAGAATGTTGCTACTATGCACACAAGGTCTGGCAGATATGAGACGCCATTGCCTCCACCCGCACGAAGGGTGAATTGTGGCAATACATGGCGAGTGCTCGATGCTAGTCTTCCTACTGGGGAAAGGCCTTCCCTAGAGCCAAAACCAAAGTCAATAACCGTCACACTATACCGATGCCTGGATACTGTGAAATAACTGGTTTTTATCAGCGCCAAGACGCCCTAGGGTATATGCTGCGCTTTATAAATATCAAAAATAAATAAATAAATAAACGGTAACCCGGGTAACTGCTACTAGTACGTGGTTCAGTACTGATCTATTCAGGTCTCTGTACTCTGCGCCAAATTACAGTGCCAGAAAAACTGATAACTGCCAAGCATAGTTCAGTTCAGAAACCTACCCATGAGGGAACTATTGAATACATGCACATGCAGCTCCAAAATTACTTACTTGGCATGCCAAAGTTGCGTATTACATCTCGTACCAATTGCAAATGGCATCCATGTTTCTCCTCCTAGTTCGTTCCTCATATATGCGCGTGGTGGGCGGAGAAACAACCATCATGTGGACCGTCCACACCTGCACTGCCAAAGCCCTCAGACATGTTAGTGCTGCAGAGAGTGCCATCTTAGTTGGTGTAATGAGCCAATTACATTGCGCTTGCAGGGTGATCAAATTTAGCCCACAACAGGAGCATCTGTCTGTATTAATTAAACAAAGTAGACTTTAAGGTTTTTTTTTCACTTCCTTTCAAATTGACCTTAATAAACAGAACTTGTCACCAAACTATCAGCATTGTAAGTGTCATACCTGTATTAAAAGTAATGTTGTGTGATCTCTGCCCTCCTTCTCCTTCCCTCTGCAGCGTCTGGCTTGGGGTTGTTGGGGTTGGTTGTCTATGTTTTGCAAAACATTCTCAAAATCCAAATCAAGTCCTCTCTTAGTCGGTACGTTGTGCAGCATGGCACATGTCGCTACAATCTTACAGCAAACTTCTGGGCGATATTGTAAGGAACCTCCTGTTTTATGCAGTATGCGAAATCTAGATTTCATTACTCCAAAAGTTCTTTCAATGACATTGCGTGTTGCAATATGGGCATGGTTGTACTGTTGCTCTTTGCGAGTAGTAGGAGTCAGATAGGGTGTGAGTATGAAAGATCTGACACCATAAGCACTATCACCCACAGTACATAAAAAGGTGGAATACAAGCTATTAGTGTTAAAGCAAAGTATTATTTCACAACTTAAATATTTTTCTATGAAAATCACTTACCAAGCAAATAACCATCACCAAACTCTCCAGCCAGCAGTCTACCATGAATAGCACTGTGTCTAAAAATGTAGTAGTCATGGACACTCCCAGGGAAGCTAGCAACTAGATCAGTGATAATAGTCTTGGAGTTGCATATAGCCTGAATGTTGGGTGAATGGTAACATTTCCTATTGCGGAAAATGTACTCATTCTCAGAAGGAGGACAAAAAGGAATATGTGTGCCATCTATGCAGCTTATTACATGTGGGAAATGTGCCAAGTTGTAGAAGTCTTACTTGGTTTGAAGCAATTCCTGCACAGTTGTAGGGAAAGTAATGTAATGCCTTATCCTTAACAACATAGCAATTAGAAAATTATTGAAGAACCTAGACAGTGAACTCTGTGAGACCCCACCAGCAATGGCTATGACACCCTGGAAAGACCCTGAGGCAAGAAGGTGGAGCGAACAAAGTACCTGTACATGAGTAGGAATGGCCTGGGTCCTACGTGTCTGCCTCTGCAAAATTGGGTCCAAATCTGCAATCAACTCTAAAATTGAATCACCATTGAGCCTGTACTTATCATATATCTCAGGCTCTGTCTGCCCTAATAAAGTTATGCGCAATCTAAAAATTCTTTCACTAATCATCCTTCTCCTCCTAGCAGCAGCTTTCAGCCTCATCCTACGTGCAACTACAATGACTGCAGCCATAGTGAATGTATGTAAGATGCATTGGTGTTCCCCTTATATGCATTTAAAATCAATTTCACCTGATGCACTGCTTGAAAAAAAAAATACCACCAGCTCAGACCTCTTCTAAAAATAAGAATTGCAATTTGCTATTTCTAAGAAAATCGCAAATTGCGATTTTTCATGCATGCACTTTCTGGTACTGTAAATGCGATTCCTTATTTTTTGCGAATTAATTTAGAAATCGCAAACATTATTGCAATTCCTACATTTGCGAAATGGTCTTTATTATTGATGCATCCCAAAATTAAATTTTGCATTCGCAAACGTCCGATTTCTGCGAATCGCAACGTTTGCGAATGCAAAAACGAATGATGCATGGGCCCGTAAGTATAAAGGGAGACTGTCCACAACCTTGTTGCAGTTTGGGTGTTGGACAGAGTGTTCCAACTATTATGCAGGGAAGAACCTCTTTCAGGACCCTCACTCACCCGGAGGTGACATGCTTCATCATTGGGTTCCAGTTGGGTTCCCTTCTCACACCAAAGCCACAATGTCATTGGTGTGGGCTGCAATTCTCGGAAAGTGCAATAGGGCTGATGTGTTTTTAAGGAAACTCATGTGGAGAGGTAAACGGGAGGTGGTGTGGGGCAGAGTGCAATTAAGGATAGGTTGCAAAATAAAACTGTCTACATAAGAACGAATGAACTTTATTCTGTGGTCTCAAGGGACACGGCTATAAGAAGAGAGGACTAGAGGTTGTCAGCAAATACACCCCTACAATAGGTCAACATGTTTCTGCTCTTAGGTGACCCCACTCGGGGTTCAGGGGCATTCTTCAGGACCAAGTAAATAGTCACTCTGCACAGAAAGGAACAAAGTATGAGAAAATATATAGATATACTGGCTGGTGTTTGTTGTGGGTCACTGCCTATCTGAAATAAAAAAACAAAAAAACATTAAACGTATCTAAGTGGTTCTTGTCTGCTGTGTATATAGAAAAAACTTCATGTCAAACAAAAGTTGAAAATGAGGCTTTCAATATTGTTGCCTGCTTCATAAACCTATGACATCATCTTAACAATTTGGTGAATTAAAGACTCCAGCCATATAGGTGACACCACTCGTGGCACAGCTGAGGGTGAGAGAACGAAAAGGAGAAAACAGTGCCACTCATCACAATTGTGTACTGCTAATCCTTATCTACAGACCCATGCAACCAGAAGGAAATTCTAAGATTTACAGTTGTTGTGATATAGTGGCAAACATAGCAGTCTTTCAGTTATTGAACTCCGGATTGGGTAGGAAAGCTGAGTGGGTATTGAAATTGCTAAAAACAGTATATTGAATGATACAAAATTTAACAATAGGAGGAATTCTCATGTGTGGACAACTTCATTGTTGTTGCTTGTTTCAGGAAGCCAGCTTTGCATCCAGCTTGATAAAGACTAACTGGGCAGGCAGCTCCCATGTCTGTATTTAATATGGATCAGGGATTTAAAATTCATATGGATCCCTGTGGGTCTTGCTCAGTTTGCCCCTACGCAAATCCTACTACGCAGATTTGGGTCTCACAACCCCATGAGAGCTTCAGACCCTAACCAGTTGCAACATGGAATAGGTCATATACCTGTTACGATGTCTCTGCAACTTGCTCTATGTGGGATGACCATCCGCATGATCAGACTAAGAAATAATGGACCACCACTGTTCAATCAGATGCAACACTAAGCTGACAAGACACTTTCTAGACGCAGGCCACAGAGAAGGTGAAATCAATTGGATAATCATTGATAAACCTCACTACCTTCTGACAATGAACACCCATGAGTCACTCCTGTTCCGCAGGGAACAGCGGTGGATCTTTAGGCTCCTCTGTGACAAGCAGGTGTTGAACGACGAGATCCCCTGGACTAGTTTGGGATAGTAGAGACATACCTTACACCTATACCCCACAATGACATGCAAATACTGTTTTGTACCATGACCTCACTGGGCAGACCACATGATCTGAGGGACACTCGATCATCGAAAACCTGATCAGCCCCTGTCCCAGACCAACAATACGGCCTCTCTATTGCCTGGGCCGTAAACATTCCCAACCTGGAACTACGAGTCCATGCCTCTCTGTCCACTTGAGACTGTCTCTTCTCACTGTCTAACCAAGACTCCATGCCTTCCTGTCCACTTGAGACAGTCTCTTCTCACTTTTTAAATAGGAGACTCCAACGGATGTTCCTGAAAATTGAACGAATGCCGGCACATCACCAGCCCTTATTTACATAGCCCTCGGATCATGGGGCTACATTTCCCATGAGTCAGAGCGCTTTTTGACACTCCGACTGGAGTCACACCAGGAGTGTGTTACCTTCTTTTTATATCTGGTCCAAGTGAATGATTTGCACTCTCGCCGAGGCACCCTAACCTCGTCAGACACGGACTCCAAAGAGGTAAGCCTTTATGTTTACTTTCACTACGCAACCGGCCTAGCAGGGTTCATGAACCGTTGTATTTTTGAGAGGGGTGTTCTTTATACATATATGACTTATCTATGACAGGCTCTTCTGATAATATCTAGTGTGAAAAATGGGGGCCCCTAACTTACAGGATAAACCTAGCAGGGAATCAATATTTTTAGGAAAAGAAGGAATTTGCACCGGGTTGTGTGCAAGGATTTAAATTGCCCAGTTAAGACGCTGAAAGAAGGTTCAGGTACTAGTGAATTTGTATATAAACTATTTTTTGTTTAATTTTATTAAGTTGTATCAAAAGGTTTGTTCACATATATTTTCCTTATATATAAAAAGACATTACATATTTTTTGAAACTATACAGAAAGCATCCTATTATCAATGACCATATATATAAATCAATAAATTACAAACACAGATAAATTTCAAAAAGTTGATCAGTCTTTTGTAGAAATACAGAACCAATTCCTCTTCAACGCGTTTCGGCGGTTAGTATTCCTCAGGAATTCTGTATTTGTTATCTATAATTCATTGATACAGCTTGATAGGATGAATATACAGGACATTCTATGATGTTCCTGATTTGAAAATAGGAGAGACCTTCCTGGTAATATCTAGTGCTCGTCTTCAGCGCCCATAATGATCTTTTTTTTTAATATAAGTATGCCGGATAAACAGGGGTCCAGAGGAGGATGAAAACTGAAGATTCTTACTTTAAATTGATACAGTCCTGTTGCAAGTAGGAGATGATGGGTCTGTTCGTGACAAATGGTCCGTCCTTCTATATTCCGGTCTCATGTGTATGAACTCGTTCCTAAAAATTTTCTGATAATATCTACATATTCTCACTTGAGAGCCTTTTTGTGCCCCTCCTCCACAAGACTACCAAAAAAGTTGTCTATACATGAGAATTCAATACATTCTTCAATATTGTATCATTCAATATATTGTTTTTAGCAATTTCAATACACACTCGGCCTACCTATCCAGACTGGAGTTAAATAACTGAAAGACTACAGTGTTTGCCACTGGATCCCAAGCACTTTGCCTAGTGCTTGGGATCCCAATGTGGATTTATCCCTGTTAGCACCGACTCTTTTTGGAATATTCTACCAAAACAAGTAACTGGATCTAGAAAACAAGTAACTGGATCGTTTTCTTACCTGACTGCATGATACCTGGAGCCTGCTAAGAGTCCCGGAGCTGAGAGCAACGGATGAATCCGCATCTCCACCTTTGAAGACACCGATTAATGGCTGGAGACTGCTGAGACGTACAGGACATCGATATGCCTCTGCACCAAGCGGACCTGTTCTGATCATCGGAGCCATCCAGTTTATTTGGGGTCATCACTTCCGATCTGCTACTGACTATGCCAGGAGTGATCACGCCGGTGCCGAACCGAGTAAATGTTTTTTGCGGTCACGACAGACTGGGCAGATTACTTGCAGTGTCTGTTGGGCTCCCGACCTGCTGTCCGGATTGCTGCTCGAGTCTCAGCATTGCCTCGGGAGCGTCTCTGAAAGACACACGACGACGGCCATCGAGGCGGGCTTTTGACCCAGTGCCCCCCCTGTCTATCCCTGACTGGGCAGCTCACGGACTACGGCGTCTCATGTGCTCCCGACCTGCAGCCGTATTGAATGCACGGCACTCCTCATCTCCGCATCGCCTCGCTGAGTGCACCTAAGCGGGACATAACGGCGGCCATCGAGGCGGGCTGGGCTCTTAACCTGAGGTGCCCCCCACTATCCATCACACGGCAGCCCTTGCTTTTCCGCCGTTGCTACTCGGTAGCACCGACTCCCAATGGCGACAGTGATCTCTTGGCCCCCGGCTGCATAACGCCTTTGTTGATCCTGACTCCGCGACGCTCACGAAGCCCCCTGCTGCTCCTGCGATCGTCGTGAGCAGATTCGCAGATCATCGAAGAAGACACTGCACATAACGCTGTTTCCCACGACGATTGGAATATGCTGCAGAGATCACCAACACCTACACATCTGTTGTTCAAGACTATGGCAAGGTATTTGTTTTTGTTGCGCTTTTGATATCAGTTTATCAACATTTTGCCCCTCTGAGACATGTTGCCCAAAATGGCTCGGGTCATAAAACTGAAACACTAAACCAACAAACAACCTCCATTTCTACCAGACCCCCACAAAGCCTATGTCTCTGCCTGGCACTGGGTTCCTCAAAATAGACATAGGACTCCTCAGTCCTGGAATAGAAACTGAAACTGGTCTTAAAGATCAATATCAAAAAAGGACTACAAGACTTGACTCTAGCTTCCCTACTTGGCGGCCATCTTAGACTAGTCTTTCCTCTCTACTTTATCATGCCTAAGGAAGTGGAAATTTTAACCTAGTCACTCTTGCATGCCCGCCTTGTAGACTAACCACCTTACCTACTCACACAACACCCTACTCCTACCTACATCTCTACTCCCAAACTGGAACGCACGGGCAACCACACATATAAAATTAATTACCCCCCCGAGCTCTCACGTTTTAAACACAACTTCCTGAAGTCCCACCCTGAAACACCCTTTGTAGACACCTACCATTCTCTATACAATGGAGCCAAAAGCACCAATATCGTCTTTTACTCTACACGTAGAGCACAATGGAGAATAGCGTTCCTCACCTTACTCACTATCTCCACCACCAAGAAATCCGCCCATGGCCTAACATTATCCACCATTCCTTCCCGACTCTTCCCAGCTAGAGCAACCATCACCATCTACAACAATGGCACTATTTTAATTCAATCCACTTGCAGGAACCTTGACCTATTTGACAACCTCTTCCCCACCTTCAAGGACCATATCTCCAACCCCCAGACTCAAATCCATCTGGCATCCGACCCTAACGACCTTGACTCCACAGCACCTCCTACAACTCATCCCTCAACCACAGACGTAGATCATTCCTCTTCTTACATCCTCCCCACCCCCACCCCCACACCCTCTACACCCCAACACAACACTCCCCTCGCACTTTCAACTAGACGTTCAGAACTCCCCACCTCCCTTAACTGCACTCCCCCTCCCCACAACAGGTCCACCTCCGCCCCCATTCCCAGTCCCCATTACCTCACCTGTACCCCCGCCACCCCTAGCCCTCAAACATCCATCAACCTCTCCCCCCACTCTCAGTCCCCACTACTCCACCTGCATCCTGGACACCCCTAGCCCTCAATCATCCCTCAACTTATCCCCCCCCACTCTCAGCCCTCACTATCTTACCTGCACTGAGGTTCCGTGACGATTCGAACCCGTGTTTTCGACATTGTCGAAAACCTATAATTCTGGTACCAGTGAACCGTAAATGATCCATATAGTATATCCTGGTGTTTTCGCTATGCTATGAGCAAGAGCACTCTTGTTATGAGCACACTTCCGGTACACCAATGGTATCCATTTTAGAATACGGCATCCATCTTGTATTCTTGCCCTCACATAGTCAATGAACAAACAGTGACCTCTGATCAATTCACTTCACTAAAAGACACGTAGGCTTTAGCCCGGCGATGCACCTTGTTTATGACACGTAAACCTTAGTTCAGAAACGCTGTGGCTGCATGACTCGACAGAAGCTGTCTCCTCTGCCTGAGGCCAGTCCTGCTATACTGGTTCTCGTGCTCGTTGGCCTGATCATGATTAGGCGGCCGAAGACAGTAGCCTTGCCCATTTACGACCCACAAACATCTCTTATCCTGCTTTCCTATCTCCTACACCTGGCTCTGCTCCTTTCCTTCTGGGCTTTTACTATGGGGAGGTAATGAAATTTACGATGAGGCGGTCCGGCTCTTGAATGAGAAGATGACACGGGATTATGATTGAACAGTGGAAACCCCTCATTTGTAATGTTTGACATCAGAACTTCGTTGACTGTTCCTGTTTGACGCCAAATATTTATTGTTTAGGATACAAAGTTTAAGAAATGTACGAATAATGTGAAGAATGTCGCCTACAGCTAAAAATTGTGTACTTAAGGAGCAACCCACTTAGTACAAATCGAACAGGCTCCTAGAACCTGCCCGTGTGTAGTTTCTGTGACTTCTGTATCCCTGCAGTAATAAATCTTTGGTCTTTGACGCCACCATCGAGAAGCCCGTGTTTCTGTTTATCTGTGCACCGAGACAGGTAGAACTCAGGGGTCTTCGGGTGTTGTATCCCTGGCACCTCTGGACCTTATTTAGTCCAGAACTCCAATTGGCGCCCAACGTAGGGTGACGTCATTCGGTACCGGTCCAAAAGCCTGAAGATTTCGAGAAGCTTCGTGTGAAGATTCCAGAGGGAGGCGCCCCACTTCATCGATCCCGGTATATCGCAAAAGTGGCCCGACGTTCTCTTCCACGAGGGTTCCCGCTCAGACGGCTGCAGAGGACCGCTGCCTTGACTGTCGCCCTGTCTTGGACCCGAGGTGCAGACTTTAGTACGGCGAGACGTAGACGGGTTTCTCCTTGGTGACGTCTTCAGTGCCTCAGTTAAGTATTAAGTGGTTGCTAGTTGTTTTTGGTTACTTTGTAAGGATTTATCAATTGTTTTTTTCTGTTCGGATAAATCCTTTCAGTTCTCTGACTTGACTTGGTTTTTGTAGATTATCACTGGTTGTTTTCGTTACGATAATCTTTGGTTTGGTTTGGGTATCAATACATTTGTTCATTTGGTAGGCCTAAGTTCTAAGTTCGATTGCGCATCTTTGTTTGTGTTTGTTCTGTGTTACAGTTTGTCAAAATGGTAAGTCGGAAAAACTGTATGTTTTCGTGTTTTGGTTGCAACAGGGATTCCCGGTTGGAGGACTCGTGTCCAGTTCCTCCGGTTGGAACTCCTACTTACGAGCTCTATTGCAAGCACGGTGTGGGTCCTATATCTTATAATGAGGTGTGGGTCCGCTACACGAAAAAAGGATGGTGTCCTTAGTTGGCCACTACATGGTAGTTTTGAACCTGAAATCCTTGATAATTTGGAAATAAAACTGTTTAATAAGAAAGCCCGGCCGGCAATGTTTGATTCTTTCCGTTGTTGGCGAAAAGAATCCAAACAAAGAGAGCTTAGGAAATTGAAGAAAGAGCAAAAAGAGCAAGGGTTGACCTTAATGCAGTCTGCTAGGCAGCTGCAACTCAATGAAACTGAGAAGGCGATAGAGATATCTGATAGAGAACATAATTTGGCGATTGACAAGTGCTACCCTGCCTTGCCATCATGTGCTGCTAAGCCAGTAGAGGACCCTGAAAGGATCCCCTGTTGTCTTATTTGTTGAGGTCACCTCCACCGTATGCTCAGGGTGCTACGGCTCCACCTTTGCCACATGTTTTGTTACCGGCTGCTGGACAGCCTGGGATACCTGCTCCTGTTCCCTGGAATCCTGTTCCTGCACTCCCTGTGGTTAACAACGTTCCTCCGGCACCCCCTCTTCCAGGGTTGCCTGCTCCTCTGCCTATGCCTGCTCCGCCTATACCTGTTGTTTCGCAAGTTGCTTTGCCTACTACCCCTACTCTTACTGTTTCATCTGGTCCAACTACTACTCTACTCAAAACTTCTGCAAGCTTTATGTCTCCGCTTTCTGTTCGTCGGAAAATCACCGAATCTGTCACTAATATTCTATCTCCTTTTTCCAAAACTCTAATTAAGACTCCTGCCTCTGAATCTACTCAGAGACGTAGTCAGCTTCCTAATGTTGAAGAACGAGGAATATTAGACTCTACAGCCCTTAGGTGGATTTCGAAAGTTGGAAGGTATGATGTACGAGATGTATTGGAAACATTTATGCAATGGAATGAACCGACACAGCGCTTTGTGTTCGATGTAATGTGTTCCCTTTTGCGTGAGGATTGGGATGAGGATGACTATGAATCAGTTCTGGATGATTTAATTCATGTTCAGCAAAAATTCGCTGCAGGTATGGTAGTAGGTCAGGACGTAAAAGAAGCGATAGAACTGATTTTAGGCTATAGGTCTGATCCTTCTCTCCGCTCACCAAGGGACCTAGAGAAAAGTAGCACAAAACAAGGTCGTCAGTACCCGATGAGGGAGGTTCCGCCAATATGGCGCGAAGCCATTCAAGCTGATGCGGTCAATGGTATTGCAGCCGCTCCAGCACAGTTCCAGAGAGTGTGGATACACATTCCGTGGAAACGAGCTGAAGTGTTAGCAGTAAAACAGGCTTTGCCAGATCCACGTAAGAATCCAGCTGGATATTATAAAGAGCTGACTCAGACGTTTCAAGCTTGTGTTATGAATTTAGCAGACATCGACATGCTATTTGGCAATGTAGTGCCACAACCTATTTGGGCTAAAATTCGTAACGAAAATCATCAAGTTGCTCTAGGTGGTGATTGGGCAGCTATAGTAGCGGCAGATTGTCAACAAATTGGTGGTTCTAAGCCCGAACCTCTGATTGCTAATTTACCTGGCAGGATAATAGATTTAATGAAAACTTTGATGCCAGCATTGCGCGTTAATTGGGACAAACTGTCCGCATGCAAGCAGAAGAAAGACGAAAGCGTCTCCGACTTCTTCACTAGATTTGAAGAAACTTTCGTAGACCACAGTGGTCAGGATATGAGCACGGAGGGAGGCCAGAGATTGTTTGTCGATAAATTTGTGCATAATTTGTTACCAGAGCTTAGTAATAAATTAAAAGATTCTGAAAGTGCGTGGGCTGTCTCTACGACTGCGCAAATCCTTGCAACTGCTCAGTACTATGAAAATAGGGATAAAGAAGAGAAAGAAAAATCAGAAAAGAAAACAAAAGATTTAAAAACTAAAGTCCTTTTGCAACAGGCATATCCGCCTCGCACGAATCAGACAAACTCACAGCAAGGACCATATGAGAGGACTGATTATGGTTACCAAAGACAGCAGGTACAATGGAATCAGTGTGCTTACTGCAAAAAGGAAGGTCATTATAAGAATGAGTGTCCAGTCCTCAATGCGCAAACTAGTGGTGTTCCAGCTCAGAGAGGTCGTGGTGGTTTTACGCAAACCCCTAGAGGCAGAGGACGAGATACTATGCCTCCGCAGACTAATGATCGTCCTTCTAATTATTTCGATCAGCGAAACGGACAATATGTACAGCCTGGTAGATCTCAACAGTACCATGTTGAAGATTATTGTGAGGTTAGCGAGGAAATTCGACAAAATGAGTACTAGGACAGCCATGGACAAAGAGAGGGAGTAGTATCAGTTCCAGTAGATCAGAGTGGGCCTTATGTCGCAGTAGCTACATCAGGCGTGGTCGAACCGTTTCTGTTGGATACTGGTGCAGCAAAAAGTTCTATCATGCATGCGAAACTCCCTGGCGCACCTTTGTCTGGCTTAACGAACGTTTCAGTAGGTTTTTCAGGCTCCCCTGTTCACAATCCTGTTTCTGGTCCTTTGTCTATTTCTGTTGGGCCTTGTCAATTAAAAGCACCCCTGATTTTGACGACCGGTTGCAACGAAAATCTGCTTGGTTTAGATCTGTTAAAACGTCTGTATGCGACACTGTACTGTTCTCCTTCAGGAGTACAGCTTACGTTGGGTAAGAGAGTCATCTCTCCAATGTACTTGTCAAAGGATGTGCTCCCACTGGAGCTGCGTTCTCTCCCTAATACTCTTTGGGCGACTGGTCCTAATGATGTAGGTCTTTTGGAAATTCCTCCTTATGTAGTAAGTTTGAAAGCAAATGTTAAATTCCCACGAATTCCACAATATAGGATCTCTAGCGAAGGTGAACGTGCGCTTTTATTGATAGTGCAAGATTTGATCCAGAAAGACGTAATAGAAGAAACTAGAGGGAATATCTGTAACAGTCCTGTCCTGCCGATTCTGAAACGCACTGATCCTTCGAAACCTCCAGTCTACAGATTTGTGATTGACCTTAGAGAGGTTAACAAAATTGTGATTCCACAGTTTCCTGTGGTTCCAGAGATTACTGCATTATTGACGTTGATTCCTGCTACAGCCACGTGGTTTTCAGTGATCGACTTGAAGAATGCCTTCTTCAGCATTCCGATAGCCGAGGAAAGCAGGGATATTTTCGGCTTCTCTCTAGGAGGTCGTAGTTTTAGGTTTAAGCGCGCTCCACAAGGCTATTGTGAAAGCCCATCCATTTACAGTCAGGCATTAAAAAGTCAGTTAGATTCTTTTGTGCTTCCTCCTGGTTCTGCCATGGTGCAATATGTAGATGACCTTCTAGTGGCTGCTGATGACGAGGAAACTTGCAAAACAGCTACAATTTCCCTACTGCATCATTTGGTGGATTTACATCACAAGGTGTCAACTTCCAAACTGCAATATTGTTGCCAAGAAGTGACCTACTTAGGTCATCTCTTGTCAAAGGAGGGAAGAAGGTTGACCCCGGAGAGAATAAAAGCAATTACGCAGATGAATGCTCCTAGCACACAGAGAGAAGTGCGTGCGTTTTTAGGTATTACTTCATACTGCAGGCAATGGATCCCAAATGTTTCCCTCTTGGCAAAACCATTGGTGGCCTTGACTGGAAAAGGTGTTCCGAGTCCGGTGCCATGGTCTGACGAATGTCAGCAGAGTTTCTCTGAGTTACGAAATGCACTGTGTTCAGCTCCTGTGTTGGGTACACCTGACTACAGCAAGCCATTTACACTCTATGTTCATGAAAGAGAAGGTTGTGCGTTGAGTGTTCTGACGCAACTATTTGGTGATAAACAACATCCTTGTGCGTATTTTTCATCAACATTAGACCCGGTAGCCAGAGCGTTGCCGAGTTGCTTAAGAGCTACAGCAGCAGCTGCAGTGTCCATTCGACAATCTGCTGGTCTGGTCATGAACAATATGCTAGTAGTCATGGTTCCACATGCCGTGGATACACTCATGAACCGAACGAAAACTCAGCACCTCAGCAGTGCTAGATTATCAGGCTATGAGCTGACACTTCTAGCGAGTCACATTCAGATTAAAAGATGCAACGTACTGAATCCAGCAACACTATTGCCGACTAGCCAGGAGTCGAGTGATTCTGAACCCCATGACTGTTGTTTTAGAACCGAGGAGGAGACAAAAGGACGGATTGATCTTAAGGACACTCCGTTACTAAATCCAGATGGCACGTTATACGTTGACGGGTCTTGTTTTAAATTGGAGAATGGTGATGTGACAGCTGCCTACGCAGTAACGACTTTGAGTACGATTGTGGAGACTGCAAGAGTGAGTCAGAATTCTGCCCAAGCTGCAGAATTAATTGCATTGACTAGAGCGTGTGTTTTAGCTAAGGGAAAGAGAGTGAATGTGTTTACAGATAGTCAGTATGCGTTCGGTGTAGCGCATAGTTTTGGTCGACTATGGAAGGAAAGAGGTTTTATTACGTCCCATGGGACTAAGATCCAGCATGGTCAGTTAGTCAATGACTTGTTGGAATCTCTAACCTTACCGACTGAAGTTGCGATTGTAAAGTGCAGTGCTCATCGAGCGGTTACGGATGATATTGGTCGTGGGAATGCTTTTGCTGATGAGATAGCTAAAAAGACAGCCAGAAATACGATGAGTAGGATGTACGTTGCAACGTCTGCGAGATGGATTGCTGAATCGGGAATGTGTGAGGACACAGTGGAAAGCGTGAAAGCAATACAGAAAGAAGCGACTGAAGAAGAAAAGATTGCATGGAAAGAGAAAACGGGTAAATTGGACTCGAGTGGATGTTGGATTGACTTGTCGGAGCATCAGCGTTGGATGTTGCCTGATGCGTATGTGCTTGCGGTGGTAATGATGGCGCATGGAGCAGCGCACATCAGTTCAAAAGGGATTTGTAAAATGTTGGCCCCAGTCTGGAGGAATGACGGAATCAGTAAGTGTGCAGAAAGAGTGGTTAGGAACTGCATGGTATGCCTGATGCATAATCCTGGCAAGGGAACCCCCACACCCGCTGGACATTTCGCTCCTCCTTCTTGTCCCTTCGAAGTGATTCAGTTGGATTTCATCCACATGGACCGATGTAATAACCTTAAATATGTCCTAGTGGTAGTCTGTGCTTTTTCGAGGTGGATTGAAGCATATCCGTTGAAGGATAACACTGCTTTGTCCACTGCTAAAATCCTCCTAAAAGAATACTTCCCCAGGTATGGAATGCCACGGATTGTATGGTCAGACAATGGGAGTGAGTTCGTAGGGAAAGTTATGCAGAGTGTGTGTGCAGGATTAGGGATTAAACAAAAATTTCACAGGGCGAACCACCCCCAGTCAGCAGGTTTAGTTGAAGGGTAAAATGGTACTCTTAAACTGAAACTTGCTAAGATCCAAGCTTCCACCGGTTTGTCCTGGCCAGACGCACTGCCGTTGGCTTTGTTATCCACTAGAGCGACTGTGCACTCTCGAGTAGGGCTTAGCCCATATGAGATTGTGTTCAGTCGCCCTGCAAATGTCTGGGGGGTACCGAGACCACGAGAATTCAAGCAGCTAGAGTACCCAATGTTAATTGATTACCTTTTTGACTTGACTGCTAAATTGAGTCTCATTCACCAACAGGTTTTCGATGCATTGCCAAAGCCTCCGGAAGGTCCAGGTCACCAGCTGAAACCCGGAGACTTCATCCTCATCCGGAATTTCGGACGGACCAGGAATCTCCAACCAAAGTTTGTGGGCCCCTTTCAGGTGCTCTTGGCGACAAGGACTGCTGTACGTGTGGCTGGCCGAAAAAATTGGGTCCACGCCACTCACACTAAGCGTGTACCCCTTCCACTCCCTTATGACAATTGGGTTAGACAAGGAATTGGTGCCTCTGACACAGAACCTGTTCCTAGATATGTTCCCTTTAGTGATGCAGAACTGACAACTGATTCACCAAACTCTGACTTCCCCCCTGAAGCTGTTTCTTTGATTACTGACCAGAACATTGCATCGAACGAACATTTGCCACCTGCGAATTCGAACATTGTTGCTCCTGCTGGAAATAGACTATTCCCGAATCAAACGAAGCCAGGAAGACTGAGATACAACCTTCGTTCTCATTCTAAGGACAAATAAAGCAGGAAACTGCATTTTTTCATATTTGATCTATTACATTACCTCCGGCCAGGAAGTTTACTAAACATTTTTTGTATTTCTCTGTTTATTTCTGTTGTTTCTGTTACCTTGCCGACTGGGTCGCCGTAGGGTCGTGGCTTTGTGCCTAGTTGAATTTGCGGGGGCCAGACACAAGGTCGGTCTTTCTGTTGGTTTTGGGAACTCCCAGGGCTGATAGAGGCATTTTCAACTACGTACAAATCATCAGTGGTCACGAGCGGTTGTAGAAGATGGAGCTTCCTGAGCTGCGTCGAGAGAATGTAATTTATGCTCGCAGGAATAGATTATACAAAATTTTACATAACAAATGCTTTCTGATGCAATGTGCAATTACATTTTTGATTGTTTTAATAACGTTGGTGGGTGGAATTGCCTTTGGTATTCATTTAATTTTTGCACCGATCACGACTACAGTAACTCCCCATGTTCCTGTTTCTCCTACTGTTGTTTCTCTCCATTCCTTTCATCCGTTTCCTGAACATGAGCAAGCTCGACGCTCAGAATTTATAAATAACACATTTGTACAGCTCTTGCACCAACACCAACTGGTAGTTAACACAACAGACTGCTGGGTGTGTGGTTTGATACCACATACCATGGATAAGGGCATCCCCTACCTGGTCTTGCCTTTTAGCTATAATGGATCATGTCGGGCCTTTCAGACGGTATTTGTCTATGCCCTCGAGACCTATCCCCCGCGTCATCCACGTTCCACCAAGTATAACTCCGCTAATAAAGCCTTGATAAAGGGAATAACTGACATGATTAAAGACGTCAATAACACCCCATTTATTCCTAAGGATGAGCTACGAGTTTATTTGAGTTGGAATGCTACGGAATATAGCATTAGTTTGGGTGAAAACAAGCGTAAGAGCTCCACTCCAGTTTGGGTCGTACCTCACCGAGGTCAAGTCTGTTTGCAAGGTAATGGGAGGAATCCAAGAGCTCGGCTAGGGAAGAGTGACTGTGTTGAAACTTATGTGTATCCATCAAACTCTTCCCCTGCCTTCCTAACTGCTAAGGGTACCTACTTCATCTGTCGAGATAGAGCATATACATGGTTGCCTGCTGACTTTTCAGGTTCATGTTATATTGCTCGACTGTTGCCTCCGACATACACAGCTGCCCTAAATTATCACAAGACCAGAGTTGTAAGAGGTGTCTTTGACAAGGAAGATACTGCTGGTCAGGAAGCAGGAGACTTCTTCAAAGGTTTCCTTCCGTTCTGGGGGCCTATGGCTAATAGTAGAAATCTAAGTCAGCTAACACGGGTAGTTGAGTCTACTATTACAGAAACTGCTGGTGCCCTTAGTAACTTAACAGCTGAGCTCCAGCCGGATCGTCTCATGACATTACAGAACCGTATGGTTCTTGATGTGATACTTGTAGATCGAGGTGGGGTATGCAAAATGATCCAATCGAGCTGCTGTGTTTATATCCCTAATAATGCTCCAACAGTGTACAAAGCGATCTCTAAGCTACACAAGATCTCCGACTCTATTCATGTAGACAAGGGAAATTGGTCATTAATGGAATGGCTTTGGACTCTGTTATCAGCGTGGGGATGGAAGGTTCTGATGGTCATCGGTATTGTGTTAGTGTTCCTGTTCTCATGCTGTCTTGTTATTCAGTGTGGTCCTGCCTTGTGTAGCCTCTGTGCTGCAACCTGTTTAAGGAGACCGCCTGAGTTAGGAGACAAGGTACGAGAAAGAATAATGTTACAGCAACATATCACTGACCTGATGAACATCGAGATAGACCCTGACATAGTGTGAGTAATTGCCTATGTAAGGGCAAAAGGAGGTCTGAGGTTCCGTGACGATTCGAACCCGTGTTTTCGACATTGTCGAAAACCTATAATTCCGGTACCAGTGAACCGTAAATGATCCATATAGTATATCCTGGTGTTTTCGCTATGCTATGAGCAAGAGCACTCTTGTTATGAGCACACTTCCGGTACACCAATGGTATCCATTTTAGAATACGGCATCCATCTTGTATTCTTGCCCTCACATAGTCAATGAACAAACAGTGACCTCTGATCAATTCACTTCACTAAAAGACACGTAGGCTTTAGCCCGGCGATGCACCTTGTTTATGACACGTAAACCTTAGTTCAGAAACGCTGTGGCTGCATGACTCGACAGAAGCTGTCTCCTCTGCCTGAGGCCAGTCCTGCTATACTGGTTCTCGTGCTCGTTGGCCTGATCATGATTAGGCGGCTGAAGACAGTAGCCGTGCCCATTTACGACCCACAAACATCTCTTATCCTGCTTTCCTATCTCCTACACCTGGCTCTGCTCCTTTCCTTCTGGGCTTTTACTATGGGGAGGTAACGAAATTTACGATGAGGCGGTCCGGCTCTTGAATGAGAAGATGACACGGGATTATGATTGAACAGTGGAAACCCCTCATTTGTAATGTTTGACATCAGAACTTCGTTGACTGTTCCTGTTTGACGCCAAATATTTATTGTTTAGGATACAAAGTTTAAGAAATGTACGAATAATGTGAAGAATGTCGCCTACAGCTAAAAATTGTGTACTTAAGGAGCAACCCACTTAGTACAAATCGAACAGGCTCCTAGAACCTGCCCGTGTGTAGTTTCTGTGACTTCTGTATCCCTGCAGTAATAAATCTTTGGTCTTTGACGCCACCATCGAGAAGCCCGTGTTTCTGTTTATCTGTGCACCGAGACAGGTAGAACTCAGGGGTCTTCGGGTGTTGTATCCCTGGCACCTCTGGACCTTATTTCCAGAACTCCAGCACCCCCGCAACACCCAGCCTTCACTCATCCGTCGTAGTCTCTCCCCCTCCTATCACTTACTCCCTGCCCAATAACACCAAAAACACCAACCCCCTTACTAATCCTCTCACCTCACTCCCCTCCATCTCTCCTACCCCTTCTACCACAAACACCCTCACCTATACCAACCTCCCCCTTAACACTAACTCAATGACACCTTTCTATCCCAATCTCCCTATACTCCAGAATAACAATGCACCCATTAATACCATCAACCCCTGCAATAACACCACTCCCCTCCCCCTCCACTACAGTAAACCAGTCTCTTATTCACCGCCAGTGCCCATCTCCAATCCCCTTCCCAATGCCACACTGGACATGATTATGTCCACCCTCCTCCAAGTCAAAGAAGATCTACACACCCTCAAAGAGCTACTCCTCACTCAATCCAGACACCCCTTACCCATCACCACTATCCCTCCTAACAAATCCCCCACCCTTTTCACTCACCCTCACACACAAAACTCCCCACACTGGTCCTCTATCCCCGCTCGCAATGCCACCAACCGCGCCCGACGCACCATCAACACACTCTCGGACCTCGACATATGCACCCTCCTCCGCTCATATGACCCAGCTCCCCAAAAACACTTAGCCCCTACTCACCTTTCCATCCCCACGATTCACTCTAATCCCCTTAGGCACTCCACACAAAACAACAACAGAGGCTCCGTCCCTAATAACCTTAAAAAAGTCCCCCTCACTCTAGAACCATCCACCACCCTCTACACCCCCAGACTCAAATGCATACTCCTCAACTGCAGATCGGCCCCTAGACACTCCTCCGACATCGCCGATCTCATCAAGACACTGGACCTTGATCTAACCATTTTAACTGAAACTTGGTTAACTGAATCTTCTACACCTATCATGGATATTCTAATTCCACCCAACTACCTCATCACTAGACTTGACAGATCCAGAAAGACTGGCGGTGGAATCGCATGTATTTACAGGAGCAACCTCACAATTACCAGAAGTTCCTCCCCCCCACTTACCTCCTGCGAATACTTTTGCCTCGATGTCATCAGCGAGAACAAACCTGTATGCTCACTACACGTTATCTACCACCCACCTGGAGACAACCTCATCTTCACCCAACAACTCATGGACACAATATCAAACTTTTCCGAACGGCAAAACACTCAAACTTTCCTTGGTGACTTCAATCTCCACTGGAACGATCACAATGACGCAGTGGTAAATAGTCTCAAAAACTACCTCAATGCTCTTGACCTCACCCAAATCTGCAACAGCCCGACCCACGATAAAGGCTCTATCCTCGACCTTATCATCTCCAAAGAGAACTCTACCCAGCTTGAGTCTATCCAACCCTGTGACTGGTCAGACCACCACATAATCACATTCTTCATCAATGAAAAAATTAAACTTAACCCGGTTCAAACCACTAAATCCAAGGTCTGGAAAAGGGACCTAAAGAAACTCAACCCAAATTCTCTACCTTCCCACAGCTGCAATCTCCTCCTTCCCCCTACTGGCGCTCTTGACGTTCAATCTTTGACCGACCACTATCTCAACTCTATGACCTCAATAATTAATGAAGCCTCCCCCTTGCAACTGAAAAAAGTCTCCACTAAGAACTCCAACCCATGGTACGATGGTAGACTCAATGAAGACAGACGAGCCATGCGAATGGCAGAACGCACCTGGAGAGCAGCCCCTTCGGCATTGCACCTTAAAACTCTGAAGAAAAAGAGAAACGCCTACTTCAGGAAAATTAAGCGCACCAAATCAGATTTCTTCAGCCTTCAGCTCGATCAAGCAAAAAACCGGCCTAGAAAATTATTTGAACTAATCAAATCACAATCCAAGGAACATCCCCAACCTACACTTAACATAACAGGTGATCTACCATCATGTGAAGACTTCTCTTCTTTCTTCAAACTAAAGACTGATATCATAAGGAGTGATCTTCGCAATGAGGTTATCCTTTATTCCAACCCTCGCAACATAACACCCAATGAACCGAAAAACAATGCTGCGTGGTCATCCTTTGCTACCTACTCAGAAGAAACAATTCTAAAACTGCTCAACACATTGAAACCCTCAAATCATCTCACAGACCCTCTTACTGCCAACGCTGTAAAAGACTTCATCCCACTACTCCTCCCACTCTGGACCAAAATTATTAACAGTTCACTTCAACAAGGACTCATCCCTGATTCACTCAAAATTGGTCAAGTTACACCTATTCTCAAGAAACCAACAGCGGACCCTACTGACCTAAACAATTACCGTCCTATTACCAATATTCCCACACTTTCAACACTTTTGGAAAAATACGTACAACTCCAATTAACAAATCACATTGATCAGTTTGACCTCCTCAACCCTCATCAATCAGGTTTCCGAGCAGGGCACAGTACTGAAACTGCTATGACACACATAATTGATGACGCACTCCAAATCCTAGATCAAAACAATACCTGCCTTCTCATCCTTCTTGATCTCTCCTCAGCATTTGACACTGTCAAACACAAGAACTTACTCGAGCTGTTAAACACCAGAATGGGCATATCTGGGACTGTTCTCAAATGGTTCACCTCCTTTCTACATAACAGGACTCAAAAATTCAAGAGCAACAACTTGATCTCCTCACCAGTGCCTGTAACTTTAGGCGTCCCACAAGGATCTTCTTTATCCCCTACATTGTTCAATCTGGTCATGGAACCTCTCACCACCTTGTTACAAGCATCTAATGTGCACTTTCACATGTACGCAGACGACACCCAACTTTATCTCAAATTACAATCCCCTAAAGACATCAAACTTCTTAACTCAACGCTCAGAAACACCCAGTCATGGCTTGCCGATAATCACCTCAAACTCAATGCTCTGAAAACTGAGTTCCTTCTGATCTCACCTCCCACGAAAATCTCCACCACCCAAACCTGGCTTAAACACCTATCTGCACTCAATGTCCAACCTACCATCGTGGACTCAGTGAAATCTTTAGGCATTACACTTGACACCAATCTCAACATGCAGCAGCATATCAGTAAAGCAACTAAGGGAGCTAATTTCCAAATTAATACCCTGAGGAAACTTAAACCCTTCCTCCCAGCCAAAGACTTCCAAACTGCTGTTCAAGCACTAGTAATTCCTCGCTTAGACTACGGTAGCGTCGCCCTTTGCGGACTCCCGCTTTCTACAACTGCACCCATGAGAGCCTCTTTGAACGCTGCAGCAAGACTCATCACTGGATCAAAAAAACACTCGCATATTTCCCCTGACTTAAAATCCCTGAACTGGCTGCCATTTGAAGCCAGAATACATCTGAAAATTGCCTGCATGACGCACAGAGCTATACACCACAACTCACCTAGCTACCTCACTCAGAAACTGACAATTTCTGGTGGCTCAAGAACCACTAGAAGCACGAAGAATCTTCTCCTGAAACCTCGTAGATTCCGGAAGGAAAAAACATTTAAACGCTCTTTCTCAGGAATGGCACCCAGGATCTGGAACTCACTCCCGCCTGAAACCAGACTTATCTCCTCCTCCGTATTCTTTAAAAAAGAAGTAAAAGCTATCCTCATGACTAAATACGCTTGAACTCTTACTCTCGCTCTATTTGAAGATGTACACCTATCTGCACTATTGTTTGCTCGACTGTCGATCTGTATCACTGGTTTTAGTCAATTATTAGGCTACCCCATGTACCCACCCTATTTTGCCTTTCAGCTTTTACCCACAAGTATTGTATGCTCAAAAGACTGTTGATCTCTCCCATGTCTCTTTTTTCCTACCTCCTGTATTTGTAAAGAGCTCTGATATCTGCAAAGATCTTGTTCGCGCTATATAAAACTTTCAAAATAAATAAATAAATAAATAAATAAACTGTAAATCTTAGAACAGACTTCTGCTTCCATAGGTCTATAGATAATGATTATTGGTACACAATTGTGATGAGTGGCGCTGTTTTCTTCTTTTGGTTCTCTCAGCTGAGCGATGTGTGATGTCACCTATATTGCTGGAGAGTGGGATCTTTACTCGCCAAATAGGTAAGATGATGTCATAGATTTATGAAGCAAGCACCAACTTTGCAAGCCTTATTGTCATTGATACATTTTTTTTAACATTAATTTCTTGCTGTATACACAGCAGGACAGAACCATTTAGATATGCTTAATTGTTTTTCTTCTTTTATTTTAGATAGGTGGTGGACCCACAGCAAACACGGGCCACCCCCATATGTGACAAGCTACTGAATATTGGTGGCCAGTATATTTATATATTTTCTCATACTTTGTTCCTTTCTCTGCAGAGTGACTATTTACTTGGTCTGGAAGAATGCCACTGAACCCCGATCGGGATCACCTAAGCCCAGAAACATGTTGACCTACTTTAGGGGTATATTTCCTGATAACCCAAGTCCTCTCTTCTTATAATCCTGTCCCAGGAGACCACAGAATAAAGGTCATCCAGTCTTCTGTAGAGAGTTTTATTATGCAACCTATCCTTAATTGCACTCTACCCCTCACAACACTCTTTACCTCTTCTGTCACAAGCCCCCAACCTGGATCCCAGTGATTACAATGGGGCGGCGATGCTAGTTCCCGAATCCTCCTGAAACTTACCCTCGGTTTACTGGGGAAGACACTGCTCCGGTGGCAAATCCCAGGGGAAAGGGGATTGGGGTGGAAAGAGATGTAGAGTCAAAGATGCTGTGGCTCATCTACTCAACAGAAATACTGCAGCAGGCATTCACACCAGTATGATGAATGGTACCACTAGATATGGTGCCTATAAACAAACACACAATAAGGCTTTAGTCTAGTATTGACTCCTTCTCTTAAGGTATCTCCTCAGGAAAGCTTTTCAAATCTCAACCAAACTTTAGTTTTGTTGTTATTTTGTTTTCATTTAGATTGTCCATAGAGGCCCCTTCATCAAAGTTCTCAAAACTGTAATGAGTATGATTTCAGCATCAAACCGTCTTTTGACTTTAACTTTAGTTGTGTATTATCTGTGATATTAGACATCATTCGAGCCTACTTATTCATTCATTTATGTTTATACGAGGTACCTGAACGTTGTACCATCTGCAATGTACTCTTTTCTTTGTATATATTGTTTTTGATGTTAACTTGTTTATTGTGTAGGTGCCAAACAGCTGTTCACACTATTTGCCCGAATTCCTTTTACACTGTTTATCCACTTTAAGAGGCCGCTACATTTTATCAAGGCACTTTCACCAAACTTTATTGCTTTAACACTCGCGCCACGCCATTTCCGTTTATAACCACGCCCCCGGCGTCTCACGCCGACCGGACTTTGAAGACCGATACGGAGCTGCCGGCTTACCGTTTGGAGCTCACACTCATCAGTTTCCCATATAGGTAAGCGTTTACTAGTACCTTCATCTAAGGATACGTCTAGATTCTTAAGAGCATGTTATCGATATCGACTTTTTGAAGCTAAGCGCACCTTTCGCTACGTCCATACCGCATCCGTAGTTGCACTATTCAATTCAATTCAAAATTCTTTATTCGGTACTTAAAAAGATACCATTAAAGTGCATAACAAATACATACATACAATTTTTATAAAAACAGTTAAAATATTAAAAAGATTCATATATATAAAAAAGTACAGTATGTCATTATCAGGTAATGGGGGTTTCAGACTGCGTTCAGGTGGAATGTACGGTTATTTCCCTGATATTCCTCAATTTTATAGAAAATTTAATGAAGCCAATAACACTTAGCAAAGTATGAGGATCTGATGCCTCTACAGTGTATGCGGTTTTCACTTTAAGGCACGTCCGAAGACACGCTCACTATTAACAGCTCTGTGTAAACTTGAATTCGGCAGCTGTTGAGCTTTATCGCATCATTTATACTGTATTTATCATTGCAATCACATTTTGAACACATGGATTCCTTAACACTCGGATTTCATTTTCTTGCGAAGCCACTACATGCACGTTCGTTTGTCACAGCGTTGTTTTTTATTTACCACAGAACTGCAGACAGTACACTTGGCACTTCTTATATAACTCCACTTGTAGCACTCAGTGCTGATGGTGATTTATTGAGTTGCTATTCCCCATTAGTGACAGTGGCTGTTTACATTTATTATAGATATTCCCCTGACGAAGGCCAAGTGCCGAAATGCATAGGAATGGAATCTATATATAACAACAATGACGACGTATGATGGAATACTTCAACTTGTTTATTGGAAATGAGAACGGAAGATAAAATATTTATGGATTGATGTTTTGAACAGTAAAAACATACCAACCAACGTCTGTTTTTCGAGAATGTGTTTATCTTCGCTGTATTTGACAGCATTGAAGCATTAGTGCTCAGAGAGACACTTCCACAGTGGTGGAAGTGCTACTTGGATTTTATACGTTACACTCCCGAGCGGGGAACGATTTTCTGGAGCACGCATACTTATTATAATTTCAAAAATAACTCACGCAGTGCACGATCTTACCTCATTTTGACTTTTACAGAGATGACATGCAGAATACCATTGTGTGTGTTGTGTGAGTGGATGTAATCTAACAAAGCAGAGAAATGACATTTCAAAATCTATTCAGATGTTACCAAATAGCTTCACTGTTCAAGTGCTAGATGTGCAATAGGCCTGAACAATTGAAGCATGACTCATGGAAAAGTCACAACAGATCTGTGTAAGTAAGGGGGTATCATAAGTGAACCCCACACATTGACAATGTGGGCCAATAGTAAGAAGTTTCAGGTCAGGAGGTTATCTCTGTCACCATTCCAAATATGGTCCAGCTAACGGCTATTAGGACTTCTAGTGGTTGAGAAAACCCATTTTGGGGACATCAATGGATCTGCAGGTCTATAGGGACATTTCTCTGTGCATCAGTTGTCTTGCCACAGTGACTCGACCCCAGACTGGCCCATTGACCAGACTGCCCACAACTCATTGTCAGGCTTTGCTCTCTGCAAGCCAAGCATACTGATCCCAACAGGAACACCACATTTCCACAAATGCAATACATAAATGTGCTTCTTCTGCCCATCTAATGTGTGACAGTAAGGCTGTTTGGCACTCTGAAGGGGTCAGTGAGGTAAGACTACCTCCCAGACAACAGTTGCGCAATGCCTGATGTAGACTGAGTGATATGTGGGACTGTGCACATGGTCAACATCATCCTTAAATGCTCCTACTAGTATCCAGAAACCTAACATGGTGTACAGTCTATAAATACCTTTGCATGATGTGATGTGGGAAATCATGATATGTACCATGAAATGTAGACATGCATCCATCTATGCATGTAACATAGGTACAATACAGGGATTATCACACATTACTATGCTGGGGTTCACTCCACAAAGTACAGTGCCTCATAATGTATTACATAGTTGGCCTATATAGGAGCTTCACAATTTCCCCAAATAACACACAATGGTTACATTATGGAACTCAGAGCCACATTCTGGCCAAGGAGAACAGAAAGGAAGACATTGAACAGAGTAAACAACTGGTTTTGAGATGGTTACCCATTCCTCTGGTGAGCCATAGAGCTTGCCATTCAGGGGAAGTACTTCATCAACCAGGGTATGGAGCTCCTCTGGAGAGAAGAGACTGGCCCTCTCACCTGCTTGGCCTGACATGATTGCTCCCAGAGGTTGTAAACAACAGCTAAAGTGAAGGAGCTGTTGATAACAGCAGTGTCAGGAGGGAAGCGAGTTTGTTTTCAAACTGCGGTGGACATGTATGTAATTTATTCTGTCATCAGTATTGGCGCACACAGCCATTGGTCTGCACCTGTCACTGTCACTGTCACCAACGTTAGCCTATGACTGTGTCTGCCGTGGTGGCAACCGCCTACAATGCGGTTGACTTCCATAGCCGCAGTCGTCCAAATGTCCTATATTCGAGGTCAGGCATCTGGCATTTTAGTGGTAGGAAAGACAGTAATTGGGACTTTTAAGTGCATCACCACCACTACAAATCAAGCCTAACATGTTGACATTTAAAATACTCCTTTTACATGTCATGTCCAGTACATGCCATCATCTGTGTAGTGCTTTTCTGTGCATATGGCAAAATGTGCACAGTGCACGTACTCCGCAGTTGGCGGGTTTCCACATGAAATCTCACAAAAACCTTGATATTGTGCAAATTTAACTCGTCTGAATTAATGATGTGTACATTTCTGTTACAGACATGTGAAGGCCACATTGGGGATTATTGGTGGATGTTTAAGAGTACATAATGATTAGGTGAAATGTGTAATGCTTCATGAAGCTTTTATGTTTTGCCACATGACGTTAGGCTTACTCTTCATATATGCTGCTCTGGGCACTTGATCAATGTACAATTTTATTCTTACTCCTCATATAGGTACCCTGGGAGAGGGAGGAGACGCCAGCCTCTAGTGTACCGCCCATTTCCAGACATTCAGACTATGGAAGAAAGACATGTCATCCAGAATTCTTATTTAAATTGTCAAAAAATCCTGGATTTAACTAATCAGTTGGAGCCTGAGCATTTACCTCGCATCACTTATTCTACATGTAGCACAGCAATTGTGAAATTCATGTCAGTATTGCATTTTATGGCTACAGGTTCCTTTCAATTCACTGTTGCTATTTCAGGTTTAATGTCACAACCAATGTTCAGTCGTGTAATCCAAGAGGTGCTCACAGAAATGTTGAGACATGTGGGCAGTTACATCCAGTTCCCCAGATGGGGATATTTAGCCACAGTGAAGGCCAATTTCTACAGTTTTGGTTGCATCCCACATGTTACTGGATCCATTGATGGCACCCATTTTGCCTTAGTACCACTGCAAACCAGGGAACAAGTGCACCACAACAGGAACCACTTCCATTCTATCAACGTGCAAGCTGTCTGCTTAGCAGATTTTATATCTCAATTTTTTGTGCTCGGTTCCAAGGATCTGCACATGATTCCTTCATACTGTGGAATAGCACCATACTCCAGCGGATGTCACAACTACTATTGGAGAGGGCCTGGCTTGTAGGTAAGTGTGATCTGTCCTAACTTTGTCTGGGTAATGTCAGGTAGTATAATCTGAAAGTGCACAACTCATTGTTTCTCTTCTGTCTGTCTCCCATCGAGGAGTGGGAGAACTCATCGGCCAGTTGAAGCAGGCTTTTATGCTCCAGAAAGCCAGATTGAGATGTCTGGACAAGACTGGGGGAGCCCTCCTCTACTCACCCTGTAAGGTATGTAAGAACACGTGGGCTGCTGCATGCTCCGTAACATTGCCCTGCAGGGGAACATGCCTTACATTGCAGAGGATACATGCCATAAAGAGCCAATGGGTGAGGAACCTGGAATGCCAAATGATGATGATAATAGTGGTGAAGAGGAAAGAGCTGACTTGCATCAAGATGTAATCCGGAACTACTTCTCCTGAGTGTAAGTATGGTGTGAGAGGTGATGACTTTGACTATTAGTGCAACTGTTGTTGTGAGGAGGATGTAAATGCTACATACTAGGAATATATGGCTCTGGCAATATCTGGGGAAAGGTGTTTATATTGTAAGTGTAGCTTTGTTTAGCTATGAATGATGTCTGGGATTGCGTTCTCTAGCAGTTGACAATGTGATTTGTGCTAAATGTATGGTATATTAGCTAATCCCTCTCTGTGTTGGTCTCTTTTAGATTCCTTCACCATGGTCTCTTCATTTGTACGTTTCAGAGTTGTGACACTAGCAGGTATATGATGTGGTTCAGATGTACGAAGTGGACATGGATTAGTCCTGGGAATGTCTGTCACAGAGTTAGGGTGTATAAAGCCGGTACCAATACAGTTTGCACAGTGATAGGAAGGAAGTTACTTGGCTTCCATTGGACTTGTTCCTTGTGGTGTGTTGGTCCTAATGCATTATGTGTAACATCATGTGATCCAACACAGTGTTGTATTGGGCCCAATTCATGTTAGCTCCCTTCACATTGGCGAAATCCTCATTGTGTATGAACTGTATGTAGCTGTTGCTGTGTCTCCTCACTGTAGGCCAAAGTGCTTGTGGCGCATCACTGACATTAGTTTGTGACATTCCACCAAATGCATGCAACACTGGATTGGAATGACCCTGTGCACTAAAACTGTTGTACAGACATGTGTCTCTTTATTTTGGTTATTTGATGAGCGATTGCTTTTGTGAGGTAGGTAAAATGGCTCCAGCTGATGGTGTAGACCTAATTTAATTTTGCCTATTGTAGAGGATATTTTCAGATGCATGCCTTCTTTCCATGTTGTGAAAGTCTTCAACTGATGATGTGATCACTAACACAGAAGAATTGAATCCCGTCTTACTTGCAACGTTTCTAACATCATGTCAGCCTATGAAAGGAATAATGGAATAAAGATGTGTTGTTGCAGCTGGGGTAGGAGGTGTTGTGGGCACATTGAGCCCCACTCTTGCCATCTGCCTAGGCATACCAGATGGGCCAGGACCCTCATCCACATCCAGCATGCCCAGGATTGTTGTCATCACTGAGAGGATTGGTGGAGCGGAAGTCTGTTCGGTGTCCAACCTCTGGGCAGGTGGTGTGGCTGATCGTCCTGTTGAGAAATAGAGAATATTGTTGTTGGTGGAAATGAGGTATCTACATCCCCATCATTTGTGTCAAAATAACTAGAGTACTACAATGAAACAAAATAGATAGAGGTTAGTATTGCCATCTATTTGCGTTGAGGTGAAGTTAGTTACTAGACATTTGAAGAAATTCAATACATGTAGTAGATTTCATCAGCTCATTAGATGTGCTGATATGTGGCATTTTGGCTTTAGTGATAGACATGACATCTCCAAAACATTGCAAACCTCACAGCGTTGTCGTAACATGTGTATTTGACCATTCCAAAGCCTAGTTCTTTATAATACAGGCAAACACACACCTTGGTAGTATATTTAGTAATATTTATTATATGAGGAGTGCAGACTCAACAGCTCACCTGTCACTGCAAATCAGATGATTTTCCTTCATGGCTTAAATATATTAGGGGTACACAGTTGTCATAGTGTCGCTTGTGCCATCAATAGTTTCAGTTGATGAGACCAGGACACCTTCGAACAAAGTATTCAGACATATATCTGAGTGGAGCATTGTATATACATTGCAAAGTCCATGATAACTGAACATCAGTTGTGACATGGAAGACAAGTGAGAAGGAGCAAAAGGAGTATATCATCTACGTTAGAGTTCCAGTCTCAGGGCATCATGGTAATAGTGGTAGTACACTCTATCTCAACTTACCAACACTTGACAAATGATAACATGCATGATGAGTGAACATCAGTTGTGACAAGGCAGACAAGTGAGAAGGGGTAAAAAGAGTATAGCATCTTGGTTAGAGCTCCAGCCACAGGGGCCTCATGGCAGTCGTAGTCACTTCAATTTCACATTACCAACACTTGAAAAATGGTTTGTGTAATATACATGTTGGCAACATGCATTTGGGATGGACCATACATTTACATATTAACACATATCATGGGTCCTGGGAAAATATGTTTATGGTAATCCATTTACAGTCATTATTCCAACATGTGGCATGTCATGGAGTTTAATAAATGTGCTTTCATATGCAACAATACACAGTATCACAAACAAACAAACATCTCTGATACTTCGAGTATTGCATGTTAGAGTAGGTAGACAGCACATTGGCAAAAGCAGTGTTGAGAGCAAATAGGACATTGTGGTACTGTGACAATTATTGAAGTGTACCTTACCAAAGTCCACTCTTCCAGCTATTCCTGTCAAGCCCTCCGAATGCAAGATGTCCAAGATTTTCTCCTCCCAGGGAAAGAATTGTAATGGGGCGCTGCGAGGGCCATCGCCAGTCCTCTGGGCATCCAGGTGGTGGTGGTTGACCCGAGTATAATCCTCAACCTGAAATCGGTCTACCTGCTTCTAATTTCCAGCTGTGTGCGCAGGGAGGTACCAACAACATTCACTCTGTTGACCATCCTGACCCACAATTCTGTTTTCCCTACTGAGAGGAGTATCCTGGATTTGGGAACCAAAAATGTGGGGCTCTACTCAAATGATTTCATCCTCCATGACTTTCAACTCAGCCTCAATGAACCATGGGTGTTTTAGACCAGGCATGATAAAAAGTTAATCTGAGTGACTATATGAAAGGAAAACCAAGCAAGCGATAATGCTGAAAAAGTTCCAAACGAAAATTACAGGTGGTGGAGAGTGTTAAACGGTGAAATCAGAGGAAAAAGGGGTGAGCCATGAGTCACAATGGTGTCTTCTATCTTCTGTGCTGTAAATGAGAAGTAAAGGATCCTGTTCAGGGATGGGGTGTGTTTAATAGTGTAATTTCTGACATGTCCACTTTACAAAAGCACTTCATCTGTGTAGTTTTTTAATCCATCCATTGGTCACTGTTGAGGTGATTTGTTGCAAGCATACAGCAGCAAGCAGTCTACATCCATTGGGTAGCTGCCGCTGGGAGACCGCCAGTAGGACTGTGTAGTCATAATAGGCTCGGTAGGTACACTGCTGCCCTGGCGGTGGCAGACGACGCATTGCCCACATTGCAGACCTCTGTGGTCCCAGCTGCAACAGCGCAGTCACCACAGTTGACGTTTCAGACAGCACAACTGGTAATACGGCGGGTGGTAGACCACTGGTGCAGTAATGTCCTGGGGGCTATGGACCCAGTGGTCGGGGGTCAGACCCTCAAACTTGTAATTTGCCCCTTAATCAGCAAAATATAAGTAATATAGCACAGTTTAATGTGACATAACCATTCATTACTAAAACAGTGTACGAAAACCCTAAACTACAAACTAGTGAAAAACACTTGTATTAGTCCATCTAAATATACAAAAACGCACAAACAACAGTATAACTACCTTCTAGGCCTCCCCTCCAAAGCCCCATGCCCTGAAAACCCAAAAGAAATCTTTTAAAAGGACTTACCTTCTCCAGCCAACAGCAGCACCTTAATGCAACCTGGTTCTAGGAAAATAGACAAAAAATGACACAAATAGATTACTAGATTTCAGAATAGAAAGTAGTGGTAACAAAAGGGCACCTAAATAAAACTAAAACAAAGCCTATCGCCCATTGAAACAAATGGAAGATAATGAGAAAATGTTGAATAAATGTATGAAAAAAGATATTTTTTACACTATTAAACATAGAAAGCATGTCAAAAAATGTTGTTACAAATGTAAAAAATATGAAAAGTATGAATTAAATAATAGTATAAAATATATAAATTTTTTAAATATAACGCAAACAAAGTTATGTTAAAATTATGTTGAAAACAATTTAAGAAACGTTAAAAAATGTGTTAAGCAATGGAAAATAATAGTGGAAAATTTACAACATACTTACGTAAGTATTTAAATATAATTTACATTTTATATTTAATAATAAAAAATCATTAGAAATGTTTTATTTAACTATATTTAAATGTTTATTTTTACGTTGAAATATATATATTTAAACATTTTAAAAATATACATTAAATAAGCTTTGAAAACATGAATAAAATGAGAAAAATGGGTTACGTCTTTAGTTTAAACAATATACCTAAGAATATTATTGCTGCCAAACATAAAATAATTTTTTTTAATTATATTTCTAAACACCAAAAATTCTAATTAAATAACCAAAACTCTTTCTACTACAGCCAAATAAAATGACAATTTCAGACTAAAATTATAAAATAAATATTCGCAATTCAACATAAACCATTTTTAAGAAAGTGTTGAACATTAAAGATGTGATACTTACTATTCCCACTCCAATCTAAACCAACTCATAGAAAATGTTGGGACACTAAAGGGGTGCCATTTACTATTCCCACTCCAATCCGAACCACTTTGGGGAAAGTATTCAACACTAAAAAGGTGTCATTTACTATTCCCACTCCAGCCTATACCAATTTGGAAAAGTTGTAGGACACTATGGGGGTCATTAGTATCTCGGGTGGATCGCCACTGCCCGCATGGCGGTGGCGATACGCCCGAAATCTGTCCCCGCCCACCACCCAATTCCGGACGGAAAGACAGTCCTCCGCTTTTCCGCCCGGTCAACAAGTCAACCAGGCGGAAAAGAGTTTAATATGGGGGCGTGTCTGTCAGACACCGCCAGCCATATTACTATGGTGGCGGAAACATGCCTTTCCATGGTGGCATTGCCGCCGCGGAAAGGCATTAGGGAATTGTTTGCAGGGGCCTGTTGCGGGCCCCCAGGGACTCTGGGGGTGAGGGTGCACATGGGGGGTACCTATGGTACCCCCCTGCATTTCTATAGACATCGTGGCAGGCACCGTGCGGTGCCTGTCACGTTGTGCATTGGAATGCGCTACATGCATTTTTAGCATTGCGATGGGCGGTGCTTTCAGCACCGCCCGCCATAATGTTAAATATGCGGGATACGCCCACCACTGTGGCGGGCGCATCCTAATTGCCCCCACGGGACCCCCGCCCTTATGGCGGGTGGTCCCTCTTCACGTCCTGTCCGCCCGCCATCCTAATGACCCCCTAAGAGGGTAGCATTTACTATACCCATGCCAATCTATACCAATTAGACAAAGCTGTTGGACATTAAGGAGGTGAAAAATACTTTTCCCACTCCAATCTAAACAAATTTGAGGGCGGTGTTGGACACAAAAGGGATGATGTTTATTTTACCACTCCAATCTAAACCAATTTGGGGAAGGGGTTGGAAACTAAAATGTTGTTATTTACTTTTCCCACTCCAGGCTTTACCAATTCAGTGCATGTGTTGGACACTAAAAGGGTGACATTTACTATTCCCACACCAATTTACTCATATTGGGGGAATGTGTTAGACACTTAAGGGGTGAAATTTACTGTTCCCACTCCAGTCTAACCATATTGGGGATGATGTTGGACACAAAAGGGGTTACATTTACTATTCTCACTCTAATCTAAGCCTATTTGAAAAAGGTGTGGGGCTCTAAAGAGGTAAAAGTTACTATTTCAACTACAGGCTAAAACATTTTCTACTACGTAATACAGATGAAACATTTTATTTACGAAATCAACACTTCATACTCAAACTATAAAATAAACTAAAATGAAATCTAAAAACTAACTAACCAAAACTACAAACCTATATATTCATATTTAAACATTGACATATACAAATATTTTTAATTTATTAATAATTAATATATTTGAAAACATATTTACTACCTATTCTAATCGTTAAACTATAAAAACAAATGAAATCATAATCCAAAACTAACAATCATAAATAAAAAATATATAAAACCAATTTTTTAAAAATTTGTATTCTTGAGAAAAAATCACAAACATTTTAACATGTAAAACTTTAATATAAAAAAATGAATTTGATGTTATGAGAATATTTTTTAATATACTGACATTTTTTACAAATATTTTTGAAATTTAAAGGTTTTGTTAATATTTACATTTTGCTTAGTTCAAAACCGTTCCTATAGATTGTAAATAATTATCAATTAAAAGTTATTACAAATATTAATTAATGTAACAAAATACATTTTCAAAATTGTAAAATATTATTTTGTATATCATTAAAATAATGAACATAAAGGGGTCGATTCTGATTCGGGAAAAAATGCTTCGAATAGCCGTTTGGAGCGTTTTTCCCGTACGAATCGTACCCTGCAACGTCCCCCGTACGTACAACAAAGTACGATTCGTACCAGGAGCTGTACTCCGTACGAATTGTACAGAGACCGTACAAATGAAATCCCCGTACGATTCTCCCTCGGAACCCGTTGTACATGACATCCGTATGGTTCGCGGCTGGTTTTCCTGACCCAGCAAGTACGATTCGTGTTGGGTACGCACCGTACAATGCTTTTCCTACGAGAGCCGAAAACAGCCATAAAAGCAGAGTTCGCCTCGAAACAGGTACGGAACGGCCCCCCCCCCGGGGACGGTGCATATCCCCATGATCGCAGGGGTACGGTGCGCACCTCAGCGATCATGGGGTGTACGCACCGTACCCCGCAATCATGAGTTGTACGCACCGTACCCCATGTTCGCAGGGTGTACGGTGCGTACACCCTGCAATCGCAGGGGTACGATGCGTACACCCCATGATCACAGGGGTACACACGTACTCCGCGATCATGGGGCGTACGTACCGTACGGTGTGTAAGTGATTATGTGCTTTTCAGTACAAATAGCCCTTACCTGACGTGGACCGCACGAATCGCGTCCTCATACCCCGGTCCAGATCGTACTCGTCGGGTCGTACGGCATGTGTACGAGTCGTACGGTTCACTGTTTCAGCCTTGCAATACGTACGGATCGCGACGATTCGGACGGATTGACGGAATACAGATCGTACTACGCGACTTGGACCGACGGGTACGAATCGTACGGCGATGGCTCCGGATGAAAATCATACGGACTATTTTTTTCCAGGATCGGAATCGGCCCCAAAATATACCTTTTGAAAAACCCACATCCTAAAATAAAATGATTAAACCATTATTTATATACATTAATACAACTAAGAATACACATTTGAGTAATTTGACACTTATAAACAATACTACATACAATGATATTTTGCACATCAATATTTTTTACAGCAATATTAAAAGCAACACTAAAAATGATATTCCTTTTGAAAATATTTTTGACATCCCAAGATTCTTGACACAATATCTTTGCATCATGATATTTTGTCAAAACTCCTTCTTACCTTCTGTGGGTGAAGCTGTCAACTATGTTTTTGACCATGGAAGACTGGCCTCAGATCAGGTGGCTCAGCATTACCTTCAAAGGTCCGTTACTGCTTCTCTGTGACCAGTGATATAATTATGGACATTTTTCTTATTATTTCACACTCCTGAACTCTCAGGACCTTCTTCCCTTCCTCTGTCAAATTGTTGGCTAACCCCTTCGGAACCAAAGGGCTTCAAACTCAAAAGCAAGAACACTGAAAGAAAGGTAGATTCCTTAAATAAACTTAAATTTGCTTATTTGGAGTCACTCCTCAAAATTCCACTCATCATAGAAGAGGATGAATTAGATAAATCTCAGTCTACTCAAGTGGAGTTTGAAGCTGAGGTTGATTCAGACGCCTCTGAGGAGGATCATTGTAGATTATGGCACCCCCATTCCTAAATTATTTGAAAAGACAGAAATTTAGCAACATGGTTGGCAAGTGAGAGTACTGAATATGAATTAACGGTGCATACTATAGCTTGTAGTTAAAAAGGTACTTTATTTTATTATATTATTATAGATCTAACCTTCTAGCATTCATTGGTTTAGATGTAACTTTACTAGTAGGACTTTATACTGACAATGATATGGATTTTTATACATTTTTTCACTTTGTATAGGTACATTTGGAACATACATCATGGCTTCCTGATGAAGGCTAATAGCCGAAACGCGCGTAGCAACTATAAACTATTTTTAGCCATGCATTCTGATTAATATTTACTATTTTTGTACTTATGTATCTTTTTTGAATTATTAATGAACTGTATATTTAAATTGTAATGTATTGTGACACCTAAAAATTCTAAAGTGCACAATATGAGTACAACTGTTGGATCTAAACCAATGAATGTTAGAAGGTTAGATCTATAATAATATAATAAAATAAAGTACCCTTTTAACTACAAGCTATAGTATGCACCGTTAATTCAAGTTGTTGGATCACTTCCACCTTTTAAAAAACATTTTGGACTTTAATCTTCATGGCCGAAGAACAGTCTTCCCCTATCAACCCTGGCATACTAGCAAGTTGGACCCAAACGACTATGGGCCTGATTTAGATCTTGGAAGACGAGTTACTTCATCACAATGGTGACAGATATGCCGTCTGCCGAAATATAAATCCCATTATATCCTATGGGATTTATATTTCTGTAACGATTTAAACGTCACCCGTCTGTCATCTGTCCTCCAAGATCTAAATCAGGCCCTATCTGTCTGCATGGCAATGCCAACTGCACCATCTCAGTGGAGACTGGAGAGGCACGGATCCATTCTCCTAAGGATTGGTGCTAAACTGTGGGAGCTCGGCAATGATGAAGTGGGTCACTCCTGCCGGGGCCTTTATTTGGGAGACCTATCTATTAAAGAGTGATGAAATTCATGTATACTTTCACTTCCCTGGCTAATATCCAGACTGCGTTGAGGAAGATATTTCAACAAAACCTGTTCTTCAGGGCAGGCACAGGCACTCATCTGGCCACTGTGAATTCTAGCCCTCCTATCAGGGCTTCAGAGTCGGAGAGGATCCTGAAATTAATAACAGAAAGAAGACACAGCCTTTCCATCTCATCCCAGAGAGGACACTTCCACCAGGGGAAATTCCTTCAGTGTCCCATTCACAGGTGACACAAATAGTTTTGTTTATCCACAGGTGGTTTCTCATTACACAGGAAGCTTGGATTTTCTAAACGGTTTGAGGCTTCCATTTTGTGTTCTTCACAATACAGAGATAGTTGACGCTTCCAAAACAGATATGTTTCTTGCTGGAGAATCAACTCTTTATTAACTGAGAGATTGAGTTATTACTACAGAAAGGAGCTATCAGACATTACTGGGGTGCGGCAATGCTGTTTGTTGGTCCGTGGACGTGAACGTATATTAGCCCGTGTGCGGACGGAGCTTGTTTCTTGACACTGATACGTGTGTTACCCAAAGAAAATTCAATAAGTTTTGATAAAATAAAAATAAGAAAGGGGTTATCAGGACTTGCCCATTCCACCTCAAAGGTATTTTGATAAAAAAGGAGGTGTATACCCACTTATCATCAATCTTAAAGACTTCAGTACCTGATCCTTTACAGGCATTTCAAAATGGAGAGCATTTACCTTTTTTCGATACCTCTTAGGGGAAAGACATTGTGGTACACTTAGACATCAAGGACACATATTTTGCTATCTGATTTTCCCCCCATATTGATGATTATTCAGTTCCAATGGTGCTCAATGACTTAAGAGTGCTTGCTGCTTATCTTTGGGCTGTCCTCCCCCCTTTGATGTCTCACAACGTGTCTTAAACCAGTAGTCGAATGTTTACGAGTGAGGAGAATTCATGTCATCATTTGCTTGGACGATTGTGGCTCGAGTTCTGTGCATTCTATGTGGACTTCTCAGCCTGACAACCCCTCTGTTGCAAATTCTAGGTTTGTCATTGATCTGGTCAAGTCTAGTCTTGTGTCTTCATTTCAGATGTAGTGACTATGGTTTGTCATATTCTTGGTCCCAGTAACTCTGTTCCTTCTGACACTGAAGATCTAATCCATCAACAAAGACATTTGCAGAATGCTATCAAAAAACAAGGTAACTTTTGAAAGGATTGCCAGCAGGGTCGGTCTTCTCTTGACTTACATCCATTTTTCAGGGAGCAATTCACTGCAAGGCCCTTCAATGATGAAAATGCTTCACCTTTGCAAGTGACTGCAATATTTGGAAGCTGTTCCCCTTTCACAGGAAGTTCACCAAGAGCTTTATTGGTGGCTCGCCCACATGGAAGCATGGTCATCTTTTGTCTAGTCTGTGAAATGACCATAGGATTTTAGGCCTCCCACTTCATCATGTGTGCTCAATACATGGACTTATCCATGAGAGTTAGATGGTTCCAAAGGAAGATCTGGTTACTCATCAGTTTTCTCAAGATCCTAGCTCGCTCATTTGCAGACCTTTTTTTGCCTCCTCACAAATGTCGCTGTTGCATTGTTATCAGGATTGACAATGTCTCAGCAGGACAGTACTTCAACCACCTATGTGAATCAAAGTCTAGAATGCTGGTAGAGATAGCAGAGGATTTTTGAAACTACTGCCTATCTCACATCATCTTTGTTCTAGCAGTCCACCTTCCCTGCAAGACAACATTGTAGGAGACAGGAACTCATGGCTCCTCTTGGACCCTAGGGAATGGAAACTGAATTTATCTTTGTTTTCAAAGTTGAAAGAGAATTTGGGTCCTTGCAAGAGAGATCGTTATGCTTCTTGCTCAATTTTTATGATTCCATCATTCTTACCAGATCTACTAGCATTTGCAGTGGATGATTTCTCTCAGTTATGGAAGGGATTTAACTATACCTTCCCTCTGTTCTCCATGAATTCCAGAGTGCCCGTGCCAGACAATAAACACATGGTGGAGTTAATTTGGATTTCTCCACTTTGGATAATGCAAATATGGTTCGTAATTTTTCTAAAGCTGTTTTGTCTCCCTCCATTTCTCGTCTTTCGCAGATCTGCGTCTGCATCCATTAAGACAGCCTTACAAATTAGTCAGCTTTACTGGGAGACTTGGAATCTTTCTCGAAACTCTGGCAAGTGTCAGGACTTTCAGACTAAACTCTCTTCTTCAATGGAAAAGCATGGAATAAATGATTACTCTGGTGCTTGGAACAGGATCATGATTCTGTGGCGGCTGAATTTACCTTTCTTTTCTATAGCTCATGCTTCTGTCTCTTTGGCCTCATGGTTTGTAAATGTCTTTCATACCCCCTTGATGTTATTATAAGCTCATACTACACTTTTAACCCATATGTATTCTTGCTTGCGCTCTCTTACACTCCATCAATAACTATGCAGCAAATGCTGAAACAACCTGAATAGCCTAAATCCATTGGGCATACCATTGCCTGTTGTTTTATCCAAATATGTTAATGAAAGGTAAACAAAACCTAAACATTCTAATTGAAATAAGTGCCCATTGTTAGCTGCACTTTGAAATGAAATTTAATTATCACAAAATAAGCATGTAAGATAAAAAAAAGCTGATGGGTACCATGTGTAATATGGGCTTACTATAATGCCATCTAGGAGTTCGGGTGACATTTACAGACCCTGACTCAGAGCAACAGAACCTCTCACTGGCAATATTGAACCATTTTACACAGTTACCAATTATTTTCTCTCTCTCTCTCTCTCTCTCTCTCTCTCTCTCTCTCTCTCTCTCTCTCCCTCACTCTATCTTTATGCGTATGTATAGATATACATACAGGTATATATTTATTTCTGATGGATACGTCTTACTGCAGATTCCCTACCATGTGAATCTTCCAGGCATCAGACTGGATCTGGAAACTCAAAAGCAGGGCTCCTGTGCACCGGTAGGAAATGCTGTATGACTCAATGACACCGTTGTTCCATCCCAGGAGTGACGAATGGAGTTGGATATAAGCGCAACCTGTGCATGCTGACGTCAATTCCTTTCTTTTTACACTCTCAGGGTGGATCCGCTTCTTCTTTCTCCACTCTGTGATTATAATTTATCAAACTTTCTAGTATACAAGCGAAACGCCACCTGATAAAATAACAGATCCCATGAGGTATGCCTCTGGTGTCTGGGTTCGATGTATGTCTCCAAGGCATGGGCTACAGCGCCCACATGAATCGAAAAGGCACCCCAGACCTTGAAGGGAGGCTCTACATGGCACCAAAAGGCTTCACCCGGCCTTCCTCCAAGTTAAAGCAGAGAGTGTGGACCCTTCTTGCTTCAGATCTCGAAATCGGTCCTATGGAATATCTTCTCATTCAAAGTCTTCAGGTAAGTAAAAAAAAAACATAATAAGATCAAGCGGATTCGGCCCATTGCCGCTACTCTTGTCAGCAGAGAAGGAGCAAAGGCATCATTGTGCCTACTGTTTTGTTCCGGTTCCACCAATAAGCCAATTCTATCCTTGGCCTGATACACCTTAAGTTCAAAGATCCATCAGCAAAGTCACAGCAGGTCGAAGCCTTGCAAGAGGCCAAGCTGTACCTCTTTGGCATACTTCCACTCCCTTCTTGTGTACCTTCAGGCGCTAAGGATCTGCATGAACCTCAAGTCGGGTTACCATCAGTAGATTTGCCCATGGCGCCTTTGTTGCCCCTTGAACCTGCTTCAAGTTCCATACTAGTGTCACTATTGGTTTCGGGCTTGGCACAGAAATCCGCACCAGCTCATTGAATGTCAGCACCAGGGGAGGAACTGCAACCCATTGTGGTAGGCAAATCCGAGCCTGCTTCATTTCCACTATGACCAGATTCAGATCTTGATATGCTGCAGCCTATTTTAAACCCATCTGACCAAGACAAAACTCTGCTTGTGTCTACAATAACTTTTTGGTTTGAGCTCACACCAGAGCCAGCCATATCGAAATACCAATAGTGGGGATGGGGATGAGTTTCCCTCATCATAACATGTAGGCAGCTGGTACATGGACTTACAGGATGCAAGTGGGCTGGACACCTCAACCAATACTGGGTTGTTTTACTCACCTACCAACAGAATACAGTACATCTTTCGCCTCTTTTTTTTTTTTTTAATTTAACCAGTTTTATATAGCGCAAATATGATCCCGGTAGCAGAGTGCTTTACATAGCACCAGTTGCGTTACATGAGGACACATTCATCATTTTTGTTAGGCACGGGTAGATTAAGTGATTTGCCCAGAATCACAGGATGTTCATTGATGAGACTCGAACCTTATTCCCCCGATTTGAGGTCGACTGCCCTAGCCGTTTGGTCAACTCCTCTTCCCTTCGATTAGATGGGCTGCTGAAGTCCTTGACCCTCACCTTCCCACTAATGGAGGTAAACATGTATGTGCTCACATAGGTCCTGAAACCTTGCCAGGCACTGGCTGACCTTCTCTTGCCCTTCAATAAAGCCCTTGCTGACGCACTGTTGGGCATTTGAGTTCAATCATGCTCAGGTTCCAACTCAAGCAACAAGTTGTCTGTTGTTATAGACTGGACCAGATTTCCTGACTCAGCACCCAAACCCTGAAAGCTTTGTGGTACAAACATCCACCAGTATAGTAAAACCTGATACCTTCTAAACCAGTACTCCTGACAGGGAGTACAAATATTTAGATACCTTTGGTAAGTGTAGGTAGCAAAGCATCTTGTGGTGGTAATTATGATGGAAGCCTGACCCGTCTGCCTTCTCCGAGAAGAAATTGTATTATCGAAAATAATAGCAGCAAAGGCAGGCAAGGGATGCAGAAATAATGTGTTCCTTTTGCTAGCTGCAGTGGTAAGAAGTGCCAAATTGGAGATGTAGAAGATGGATGTGCAAGTTGGGCACACTGGAAATATCGCATTGGGAGTAATATGGATTTCGGAAATGGATAGTAGCAGTTTGGTATTGAGGTATTTGAAATTATGTTACTTACCACTCCTGAAATTTATTAAGTGTTCTCAATTGTGCACTCTGAAGAAGATGCCAGGAACCTAGCGCAACCTTTCTCCATATGTTGTATACAGCTAGGAGTTTTTTTGAGTAATCCAGAATGACTAGGCGCACAACCTGAGTGGCCGCAAAATAAATGGTGACAAGAGGTAGTCGGTATAGGCAATAGGGCGAGCGGTAATCCCTCACAACCGCTCAAGGTTGGACCAAGAAGATCCACACAATTAACAATAGACAACAAAGCCCCTGCTCTATACAATATTAATCAATTCTTAGTAATGCTGGTGTCAATTGAAGTGATTGGTTATGCACATCAAAACTTTCAGTGTGACACTTCGAGAATGATAAGTCATTAGATAGACATATAAAAAGTTCGACAAGACGTTATGTTCTTGGTGTAGTACATCAATTTATTGTTCCTTTGTACAGGCCAACACGTGTTTCATCGCAGGGAACACACTGCGAATCTTCAGGGCCTCATGTATAAACGGGCGAAATTATGTCGGTCAACAGAACCCGGTTGGGGCAATATGAAGAATATATATATTTGAATTCCAAAAGTATTCGATTTCGCTGTCCGCGTGATAAGTTATCTTAATAGTTAAAGATAGGAGCTGTAGCCGGGAGGAGACGATAAAAAAGGTAGTGCTCGCGTTAGGTAGTCGCGTTCGATAACAAAAAGTAGGCGGGTACACCTCAATTGTTTGGTACTCCCTCTTGAAGTTCCCGGCGCCGTTTGACAATGACGGTCATATGTTCTGGAGTTGTTCGACACTACTTCCTACTGAAGCGTGATAAAATCCACACTGCCCGAGGTGACAGGGCTCACAGACATTGCAACATGGGAAGCCAGCGCATTAGGCATATGTACGCGTAGGAAACACCCCAAAGTAAAAACACAATTTACATCCCTAGCCCTCTTGCTAGCCAAATACAGCATTGATATGCACTGGAGGACTCCAGCAAGACCTCCACTAGCTGCTTGGAGAGGAGCAGTTACTAAATAGGGAGCATCAGAGGAAGATGCGTTAAGACACAAGGAAATACGCGGCATTCGGAAGCATCACATCTTCATTCAATGGGAGACACTGCTCCACACCTTCAAACATACTATGCCATATGCAATATCCCCACAGATAACTCCAACCTCCCCTCCAGCCCTTCAGGAGGAATCTCACTCAAGCAGAAAACGGGATAACCAACTTGTCGCCGCTAAGACACAGGGCACAGACACGGGACAAATATAAACATGAGAGTTCACACCCGGTTAGAGCATACTGTCTTGAGATCTGATTCAAAAGTGACTAGAAACTAAAACTCACAACAATACCCATCTACTTTAAGCAACATACATTTCTGCTTAGACAGAGTACCCCAGTTGATTTCACCCTCAGTTCTAATTATGTTTACCATTACAGCACAATGTCATACATCTAGTAAAACCAAACAGAGGTGACAAATATCTCCATGATGTTCACAATGAAGTTATATTCTTTATTATAACCTAAATCAAGAACAATGTATAAGAATAATGTAGCAGACTAAATAAATGCCTACAGCAGAAATGATAAGTACTAAAAATGCATGTACAAACTCTTACGTAAGATTTAATTTCTAACGATGTTGTCTAATGATGTTGCAATGAAAATCAAACAAAAAGATTACAAAAAAAATGCAGCCCCACCTGGCAAGTGACTTCACTTCATTAAAATGAAGCACATCAAAGACTGTTCTCAGAATAAGGCTTGGGGTTTTATTTATGCAATGCTCTCTAACATAAAGGCTTTCCCAGATGTCAAATGAAAAACATTCAAATGTATATAGAGATATATGTATATATGCAAACACACTTGGCAAATGCAACTCTTAAATGCATGGATAATAATATAATAAAATGAACACAAGCGGGACTAAAACACAAGCAAATTATACTGGGAATTCTGCAAGAGATCAGAAAGATATATAAAACTAAATTCATCAGATGAATATTTTGGATGTGCACACAGACTCCCACACATCATAAAGTCAATACTCAAAGAAAACACCTCAGATGAATATGGCCACTGGCATCTGAAGGTGCACACAGACAGTCACGCAACACAATGACTGTTACAGCCACTGGAAACTGAATATGCACACAAGCAGCCACACATCACAATGGCAGCAATCAAACATCAAACACTTCACTTGGTGCAAACTTCATCCTGGCCCACCCTATACTGAGGGATTCACAGCCGGGGTCAAGAGACTCAGCAACTAGATGCCTGCCCTGATGATGCGTCCAAGTTCAGGCTGAAACAATCCCGGTTTCCAAGTCGACAAACCTCAGCTTTATAATCTCAAAACACACTAGAAGGTTCCGAGAGGCCTTCCCTCTGCGCCAAGGAAACTTACTGGAATTGTCCACTTTCCATGCAAGCATTCCAAAGGCAAAGGAGTTCTCACGCTCCTTCTGCATTGTCATGTGTTCCAGACTTTATCTTAACGAACTTACGAAAGTTTCTGGTGGTATGTTCAACAATGTCATAACCACCTTTGTGCGCAAAAAGCTCAAGCAAGACAGAGTCAGAATTCAAGATAACATTAGGGCATGTCAAAGCAAATAGTAAGAACTTCATGATACTTCCCAATGTACAACACAATGCACATTTGTTCACCACTGCCTATAGCATCACATACCTCATCTCTCAATGTAGAACACAATGCACATTTGAGTGCCACTGCTCATAACACTGCACTTCGAGACCAAAAAGTACATTCCCCACCTCTCCATCTCTCATGCTTTTAAATGCACATCCCACATGTTCTGTTCTTGGCAAGCTGTTCTACTCTGTGACAGCTCCCACTTTAAAACTACAAGAGATAAGAAAGACATCTTCAAGGAAAAAGTACACATGCAGGGAAACAATGTCGTACATTCCGGCTAGGGTAAAATAAAACACCAAAAGTCAATTAAAATCATGGTAGTCAAAGGTCATCACGCAATTTCAAACTATAGGGCTGCCTCTAGCACTACAAATATTACAAATTATTTACACACCATAGGATAGATAGTAATAACCGTGAAATGAAAAGAAACTAAAAGTGAACATAATTAGCAGGTACGCATTACAAGTTTAAAAACAATGAGTATTCTAAAAACGTCTACATTATGACACAGAGAGAAAAAAATAGGAACATTACTGCAAAGCATTATAAAATGTGTGTCCTTAAAAATGTACTCTAGGCACTAGCCAATATTCACAGGGGATTATATACATGACAGGGTCAATTGGGCCACCATCAGAACCATCACAAAGCACAAGTACTAAATAACACACACAACAAGTAACCACTGGTACAATAATGACCTCAGCATTATATCACATGAGCATTAGGCATCATCATCAGCGTAAACACATTATGCATAAATCACAATTAGTAGTGCACCTTAGTAACACTCCCTAGGTGCACACATCACCCACCTTTAGGCCTTGCGCCCTCCTGGTACACACAGGTACCAAACCTGACCCCAGGCCAACTGGCCTTCTGTGGGGCTCAAATGGCCTTTGTCCAAAATGTCTGGGTGTTACCAGGTCCTTTCACTGGCCCTCTGGCTGCCTTGCAGCAAAATAACTGTGCATCATGCACTGGGGCGCGGGAGGCATCTCACCCCCTCCTTGCTCCTCAAGAAAGGAAAATGCCCTGTTTTGCAGCTGCCCGCTCTCGGTGGTGCAACTGAGTACAAAAATGAGTCCTGGCACTAAGTGTGCCACTGAAGCCCCACTCCGGGACTTCTAAAGCAAAAGGGGCCCCTCGTTGCAGCTACCCGCGCTCTTGCGATGCAGCTGTGTAGAGGCCGAACACTGGCCCCTACCATACCCTGGAGGGTACCACCAACACTCTCCGTTCAGCCCCCACTCACTGGGGAAGAACGTGGCCGGCTCCAGGCACTGACAATGTGCCTCGGGAGGTCCTGCTTAATGGACCTTCCTTGACCTTTCTCGGTCTCTTCCTGCAGCAGGCAGGCACCATCAATGTGCTTGGGTGGGCCCCTGCTCCAGAGCTTCTCCTCACTTCCCCAGTCTCTGCAGTCACCGGTGAATACATGGGGCTCTCCTTCTCCTCACGGGAGCCCTGCGCAGGCACAAGCCGACTTCTGGTTTTCGCACTGACTCCTCTGGGCCCCACCTACAACCAGGCAAGTTGCCTGTCTTCCGGGTCATGCCGTGGAGGTTCCTCTTCCCTGGCAAATACGGGGTGGGCTCCCGCTTTCAAAGACACACAAATGCGGAGTGGGCTCCCACTCCACCACGCATCGGCAGTGCGGGGTGGGCTCTCGCTCTGTCGCAAAAAACACCCGCTGCAAGCCCACCAGTAGAATTTCCTTTACCACTCCCGGGCATCTGAGATACCACTGTACAAGGGACTGACAGGTAAATTAAATATGTCAAAGAGGTGTAGACCAATCTTACCATGTTTACCACAGGGAGCACACACACTTTACACCGGACAGCAGTGCAAACGTGCCCAGAGTCCTAGAACCTCCAACACCATGTCAGAAAAATGGCTAGCAGAAAGGCAAAAAGTTTAGGGATGACCCTGCAAAAAGGGCCAAGTCCAACAATGGTATTGTTGAAAAAGCATTTAATTTCAAAAGAAAAATATTTATCTCTATTATAAATCAGATGAAAAGGCTATACCATTTAATCTCTTCCTATAAACTACATAAACGGTGCAAGAAAGAACTAACAAGAATAAACGTATTCATAACTTTCCAGGGAAATTGAAGGCATAGCTCCAGTATTGAACCATACTTTCGTGAAGATACTCGAACACACTTAGGGGCTCATTACGATGTCCGGCGGAAAGCCTCTGCCCGACACCATCTCGGAGTTAGGACCGACTGTCTTACAATCGGCTGTTCCAACAGCCGGATTAGGATGTGACTGAACACTGTTTGTTCGGATTCCCATTGTTTTCTGCAGGATCTCGTGCTACCCCTGAGCACCGGCTTTAACACAGGCTCCTATGAGGAGATGGTGTGTATGTGGAAAAACCCTGCACCCTGTGGTAGGCACCCCATGGGGCCTCCCACACAGTGCAGGGTTTTACAGGGGGTAACTTAGGTACCCCTTCGGTCACCAACCGTACACCGCAGGGGCTTAGGAGCCCTGCTAAGGGCCCCCAAAGTCACTCTATAACAGCTTTTCCATGTCCGACAGGCCAACACGGAAAGGCTGTTAGATACCGACATCGTAATCCAGACGGCATAAATGCCGTTCATAGTGGGTCACGTGCGGTTCCGACTGACAGGAATACTCCATGAGTCGGTCGGAACTGAGTCTGAATGATCGGTCGGTTTGCGTTCTGACCGCGAACATCATAATCGGGCGATTGACTGTAAACCGACCGAGTCTGTCGAAAGGGCTTCAAAGCGGTCATGAAGATTACACCTGTTGGGCAGAGGCCTTCCACCCGACATCGTAATGAGCCCCTAATTGTGTATTTTCCATCACAGATTAAGGATGTTGATATGAAGTGTTACATGGAATTTTTGTAGGGATTCAGAAAAAGTGAAAAAAATATTTCTGCAGATGATGCATAGGAGTGAAAAAAAACTATTAATGAATGTAATTGTACTTCCATTTGCAAAATTAAAAAAAACTTCCATGCTGAAGCTAAAACAATTTGTGGTTATTCCTAACAAAATGTAATTACTACAGACCATGGACCTGTGCCCAATTACTAACCTACTAGGACACTCTTTAAATTTCCTGAAAAATCACTTGTGATGTCACCTTCCACCACATCAAGATGTTTTCCACTCACCATTCATCAGTTGTTCCCCGGCGGTGGCGCAGGAGCGCCACATCGCAATATGCTGAGTGGGGACGGGCGCAGTACCGCTCAGCATAATACGAGTTACTGGACTGCCAGCCTTTTCATGGCGGAGCCCCACCATGAAAAGGCTGGTGGTGCAGAAACAAAGGGAGCCCTGTTGACCACCCTGTCATGGGGATATATCCAGGGGGACGCAACATGTGCTCTCCTGCCTGTACCCCCACAAATTTCCAGCACGGCATGGACGTCCATGTCCATTCCCTACTGGAACTTTTTTGCTGCTCCTATTGCGGTGCCTGTTTTCCAAGCACTGCCAGGGTGAATAGCAAAGAACCACTGATCGTATTATGATTTGCACTTTTGCAACTCATAATGCGATCAGCGATGCTTGCATGGCTTTTGACCAGCTGTCGCCGCTGTGCCGAAGTCATAATCAAGCCCTTAAGGCCTTCCAGGGTATTCATAACAATTTGGAAATGTATCCAATACTGTCTGAGCTACTGCAGCTTAATGTATATGAACATATTCTTTTCAAACGATTGTATGGATATAACCAAACTCAGAAAAATTCCAACCACATGAATTAGTTTGTGCACTGAGAGGGAAAGTAGTTTTCCTTGCTTAGATTTTATTTTTTTCCCACTCTTGGAATACAGAGTACATTAGAGGAACCTTTACTGGCTGTAGAAATGGAGTACCTACAAAAGACAAATAAAATTGGCAGGAACTAATAAGTATTGACAAGGTTCACAAAGCTACATCTTAACTACAAAAAACCCAGCATCTACTATAACGATTTGGACATATAACACTTTGGGCTAGATGTAGGTAACTTCTATTTACCGACTCATAAATACTGAATTTTACAGATTCGGTATTTATGTATCGGTAAATATGAAGCAGGGAGATGTAGGTATATTTTAATCTGGAATTACCGAATCGGTAACTTTCGGTATTTACCGATTCGGTAAATACCGAATCGGTATTGCCCATTGATTCCGATGGGCCATGAAGCCCATAGGAATCAATGGGCAATACCGATTCGGTATTTACCGAATCGGTAAATACCGAATCCTGCAAGGGTGCAGGGGGTGTCACTTTGACACCCTCTAGCACCCCCAATACAGGCATGTGTGACATGCGGCACACATACATGCCCTAAGGGCATGTCTGTGTGTCACATGGCACAGGTGTGCATGCGCAGATGTGCATGCACACCTGAATTCTGTATTTTACCACCCAATTGGATTGGGTGGTAAAATACCGATTCTTAACGGCCTGTGACACTCTTAGGATTGTCACCTACATGTGGATTTACCGAATCGGTAAAATTACCGATTCGGTATTTTACAGAATCGGTAAATTTACCGAATCGGTAAATTTACCGATTCTGTAAAATGATGGCCCCTACATGCCAACTCCTAAATACCGGTCGGTAACGGCCGAAATCGGCCGTTACCGACCAGTATTTTCTCTCCTACATCTGGCCCCGAATCTCACCCACTTATTTATCTATTGGAAAAGAACATTTTACCGGACAACTTCAAGAGATCATTCCTGAGGAAATGTATGAAAAATATAAATGTCACAGTATACCTCCATTTCACTGAATGATGAGTGATGCTTTAGAACTCTTTCTGTTGAGGGAAGCTAAAGAATAGTCAATTAGTGTTTGGAAAAGCTTTGGAAGCAACATCTTATCCGCATTTATTCCCCACTGGGAAAGTTGATGCTATGATGATCATCAAGCACAAATTTCTGCATTGTAGTATCGAAGAACAAGGTTATAAGATCCACGTTTTCATCAAGACATTGCTTACATTTTCACACTCTTGTAGGAAAGTGAGTTTTCAGTCACTTCTTTGCTTTTGCACACGTAATGCAGACTGACACTGACTTCAATAATATAACCGCTCCCAAATTTCTAAAAATAAAAGCAGGAGAAAGAGGAGAATCTAGAATGTAACTTGATAAACATTATGGCATGCTGGCGAGGAGCAAATTAATATTTGTTTGAAAGAAATAGAATATTGAAATATATGCTCAGAAACCCAGAAACCTAGAACCACAAACTTGGATTCTTATTTTAACAGCTTCTATGTGTCGTACGGCTCCCGGCTGTCCAACGTCACGGTGTGCGCATGCGTCAAATTCGTCCGCACGGCGGCGGAATGTGCACCGTGGCAAAACGGTTAAGCTGTGCTGAGTACCTATGGGACAACTAATTTCAATTTCTACTCGAAGCAAATGCTAATATTGTAAACATTAACACCAAATCCACAGCAGAAGTATGTTCTATAGATCCCTCTAATGTTTGTAGATATTTCAACCACAAATTTCAAACCATGCTTCAATAGTTGACCAACAAGAAGAAAAATGCTATTAGAAAGGTACTTGATTTCTTTTCAAGAAATCAGAATCCAGCAAGAGAAGCCCAACACATTCATGTGCTTCTGTCAATCAAAAATGCACCTAATATTTGGGTAGTTATGATTTTTTCTTTTTTCTGAATTTGTAACTTTTTTTCAGTTTTTTTATTGTGATCCTAACAGGTCAACAGAACCAACAAAAACATGGAAAGGATAAATAACAGAATGAAAGAGAGGGTAAAAAAAATAAGAATTTTGGGGATGGCTTTGGTGAGCAATAACAGTCTGCCCAGCAATGCTGACATCTCTCTTCCTAGCCACTATGACTCTGTGCCACAGAAAGCGGTAAGTGGTAGTATTAGCATACTCTCCCATTTTGTACCTGTCTTGCCTCAACATGTCCACAGGCACGGCAGTCTCAGCGGGAGGTACAGATACCACAGTCGATATATTGTTTGGTGATGCTACTGCACTGGAGACTGAAAAGTTGTAAGATCCTGCAGAGTCCACCTGCCTTGTCACTGATGAACCTCCTGTAGTCAACTCCTCAAGCTGTTCCTCCCTTCTCCTTAGTGCACATGCCCAACTTGTGGAATGCATAGACTTTAGTTGTTTTTTCATACCAGTTGTACCAAAAGAGTATTGCTGCCTTGTGCATCAGAAAATCCCTTTCTGGGCCAGGATGCATGTAACCAGGGGAGCATTTACTTAATAAGACATGAAAGGGAATTGGAAAGATTGGTGAATAGTTTGGTGATGCGGGTGGTGATTTGTTGAACAAAAACCCTAACACCATTAATAATATTAACATTGAAAATAGTTGGACTAGTTCCAATATTACACTTTTTTAAACAGCATAACAAACTGACAGACCACCGATTCTCGGAGCTTCCTTCTCTATTCTCCTCTTGCTGCTCCTCCTCTGCCTGCACTCCCTCCTCTTTCTTCCTTTATGTCTTCCTGCTGCTCTTCATGGTGAGGATCTTGTTGCTCTGCCATTTTCAACAAACTGGGCTTCACCAAATCTCAGAAAAATACAGTACACCACCTTTCCATTTGAATTTCTGAAGAGAATTGATTAGTAAGGGGAAACAACCCCTGTTTTGGGTGGTAGGTCTTGTTTCTATCCAATCCCAGTTTTTGTTTTACAATTGAAGAGTACTGCAGTACTATTGCAGTAGTTTCTAAGTAGTACTGCAGTACAGACCAAATATAAAAATATATATCTAATAGCTTTATTTTTCTACACACACATTCTAGCAGCACTATTAAACATCTATACTTTAAAAATAATAATGTGTCAAGAAGATCTTCACAAATTTCAAAATATAATTACAATTGTATTTGGGCTACATCTGTATGGGTGTTAGAAGGTGTGAATGGATCACACAGACTCAGCTAGGATAAAAAAACTCTTGGGTTGAGTGATCAGTAAGTAGGGGCTCTTGTCTGTCTCTGATTACCCGCCTTCTCACAATAGCACACTACAAAACCACCTTACTGCCTATTTTCAGAACATTTACCCCTTTAATAAGAAAAAAACAAAGAAACTAACAACAAAAAATGGTTAAAGTTAGGAAAACATATGTTCAACTTACAATAAAAAGCAAAAAGTTAAACTCCACAAATATTTGAAATTTCTCTATCATAATTATACTACACAACTGGAATTGATAACGCTGACTGCCATTATTATACGTTCTACAACACAACACTCAATGTCTTTTGCCCACAACCCACACAACTACAACTATAACTATAACTAGCCAGAGTAACGTAAAGTGACGTAGAGTGTGTATTGGTTATACTGGTATGTGTTAAGTTGTAAGTGTTACAAGAAATGTTATGTTTTCAGTTATTATGACTGATTTAACAAGAGATGGTTTAATTTGTGTCTAGTTGAAAATCAAGTTATATATACATATATGGATTAGGGATTGGTGTCACTACAACGCATGCTTTTACATCGCATGCCTTTACAACGCAGTTTTTACCACGCAGTCCATTACAACGCATAATGCTTTTAGGCGCTAGATAGTGAATTATTTAATTTACTATTCCAACTCCAGTCCCCGTGGATAGCAGGGAAGGTGTTGGATAGTAAATTAAATATATTCCTATCCTAGAGCGCCCCCCAGCGCAATGCGTTGTAATGGTTTGCGTTGTAATGGTTGCGATGTAATGGTAGTGCGTTGTAAAAAATGCGTTGTAAGTGATGTTCCCCATGGATTAGTGTTAAAACAGTTATATGTAATTAGTAATTACTTATCTTTTACTTTTTTGGGAAATTATTGTTGGAAATGATTTATAAATTAATATCTTTAAATTAAATAAATATATAACACACATTTAGTTTCATGAGTTAATGAGATTTTAATAATTCAAGTTTAAAATTGGTTTTTAAAATTAATTCATATTTATGCCTTACATTAAAATACTTGAATAATTTCTTTTACAAACGAATAAACTTTAATAATTTTCCTCATAATTTCCCACAGGGAGATTTCACCCGCAGAGATTCAATCTACGGGAGCTAAGTTACTAATAGCAACTTTACATTTCATAAATCCTGTTGTAAAAGACTCCACTCTGATTTGAGGAAGTGGATACATGTAAATGTACACCTGGTGTAACTCTGCACTCGGAAACGGTGAATAGCAAAAAGTGTATAGTTAAACAAAGTATGAAGTTTTATTTAGGTGTAGTAGTAAATATACACATGAGTCAGGCCTCGAGTCAAGTCAAGGTTATGTTTATTAAGACCATAGTCTTTAAACAAGAGCAAGAGACAGTATCACAAATTTAAAATATTCACCTACAAACCATAAAACAATGTAAAAGTTAATCCAATATCGGTTAAAACTCTTACACACCTTTTTACGTTTACCAACGTCAATAAAAATTGCATCTGAGATAAAACTTATTATTACATTTAAAACACATTTTTCCCTTTAGTTCAAGTATATTTTCCTTAATATAAAAGTTCATGCAGTACTACAGAATATTCCTGGTTTCTTAGTGCACTCAGTACCACCTTTATATATTTTCCCAGGGCAATTGCAATGTCAATAGTTGGAATTTCAAATAATAATGCCATTTGCGTTTGTATCTCCCAAGACTTTGTTCCTATTTCAGTTCTTATAGCTTGGACCATAGACGATTGTGGGAGAGATACCAGGCTTTTTATGCATTTCCCCTCCACCAAGTCCCAAGCTCCCTTACCGCTCAAATAAAGGATTTCTGCTCCATATAGGACTTGGGGGGGATCATTGCCTCAAAAGCTCTTAGCATTGGCCGATGTGCCATTTCTCCGTAGTCCCTATTAAACATTTTTAGCCCGCATATTGAAGTATGTGCTTTTGCATTTTGTGATTCCAAATGGGTGCACCAGTTCAATGTCTTATCAAACCATATACCCAGGTCTCGGTACTCGTTTACCGTCTCCAGTTTAAGCTCCCCTAGGTACCAGTTAAACCTGCTTGTCTTTTTCCCAAAGCATAGTATTGTTGTTTTATCTAGGTTAACTGTTAGGAATTTTCTAGCACAGTATGCATTGAACGCATTAAGCTTTCTTTGGAGGCCTCTCTCGGTCTGGTCCACTATTACCAGATCGTCTGCATTGAGTAAGCAGGGCACCTTGTTTCCATCCATTCTGGGACTTGCACTACCCTCAACCTCTAAATAGGCCGGGAGATCTGACAGGAATATAGAGAATAGCTGTGGGGCCAGGACGCAACCCTGTCTTAGACTATTGTCAATGGGCATTTTTTTCGTCAGTGATCCCTCGGTGTCCTTAATGACTTGCGCCCAGTTTCCTCTGTGTAATTCCTTTATTATGGTCAGTAGGTCGTTGGGGATATTTACCTTCGTTAGAGTTTCCCATAGACAGACCCGATCGTTAAGTTGGTTCAATACAATTTTTGAGAACACTTTCTCTCCTATGTCGAGGAGGTTAATCAGTCGGTAATTTTGTGGTGCCTCCGTACTCCCTTTCTTATGGATTGGCCTGATTATTGCGCCTTTCCAGTTAGGTGGCATTATGCCTTCAGTAAGTATTATATGGAACATCTGTGTAAAAAATTTTGCCCACCAATTTACTTCTGATTTCAATATTATTGCAGGAAGGTTGTCGGGTCCTACCGCACGGGTTAGCTTGAGTTCTCTTATTGTACGCTCTACTTGTTTTTCCTTAAACTTAAATTTGAGATCTTCTGATATTTCTTGTCATTTTTTGGTATCTACATGATCTCTAGGAGCTCTTACCCCGTACAGTTCCCTTATATACTCCTCCCATGCTGCCTCACTAACTACACATTTTAGTTCACCATCTATTGGGCCAATTGCTGCCTTTACCAATTTCCAAAATTGTCTAAGTTTTTTTTCTTCAAATGCTTCTAACAGGTTTAACCAACATTTCTCTTTATATGACCTTTTTGCATTGTCTGCCATTTTTTTAAATTCTCTTTTCAACTTGTTTATGTGAACCTGTCTCTCATGTGTGAAGTTCATTTTTTGCCTTCTTTGTGCTGCCCGTATCTCCCTTTTTTTAGATTGGCACTCAGCGGAAAACCATTTTACTCGTCTGGGTGGTTTTACACTAGTATATTTGTCCCTTTTTAGTTCTATTCTTAGACACTGGACTACTTTTTCTAACTTTCCTATGAACCATTCCAAGTTTTTATTCTCTAAATTTCCGGGCTCAACTTTAATTTGCATGGCCTTCAGTTTTTCCTGATATTCCTCCGTCAGTCGTGTCGTCACCCATTTGGGGTACTCGACCTCCTGGGGGATCACTTTGTCTCTAGGCATTTTGTTTCCCCCAAATAATGTTAGATGTAGTAGGTTATGGTCGCTAACCTCTTTTTGTTCTATCTTAAATTCCCGTACTTGGGGGAAGTTCCAGGCTTGTAAAAACATGTAGTCTATTGGGCAGCCTATTTTAAAGGTCTTCCCTGCAGGGCAATCTGTCTTCAATCTGCCATTCACACATTGGAAACCCCTACCTCCTAGGACATGTACTAATTCAGATTCCTGTTTTGATATCTCCCCTACTGGGAATCTAGCAGTGTTTATTCCATACACCTCTAACAGTTCTCTATTCCAAAGGTCAGCCTTCTGTGGATCTAATTTGTGGTTAAAATCCCCTATTATTATCAGGATGTCCGATGCGTATTTTTCAAGTATAGTATCAACATCCTCCTTAAAATACCTCAACTCAATTTCATACTCTGCTCTATTATCCCACTGCATGTATACATTTATCACAGTCAACATTTTGTATTTCATTTCCACTGTCAATAGTTATATTCTGCATGATTGGACCCATTTACATTTCCTTTTCAACGGTGTAACTTCTCTCAGAACTTTTGTTGAAACCAGTGTCATCAATCCCCCCGAAGGGCTGCCAAAGCTTTTTTTCGTGGCCGGGCGACTTAATTGTAGATATCCCTCAAAGATTGGGTTTTCGTCGCATGTCCAGGTCTCTTGTAGCCAGGCAATGTCCACATTATTTACTATTTCCTTTATATATTCTCGCTTTTGTTCATTGCCTAGCCCATTCACATTCCAGGTTATGAGACCTAGACTTTGCGGCACCCCCCCGTCCTATTCTACCTCGCTCAAGCCACCCTCTTCTACCTCTTCTTCCGTATAGCTCTCGTTAGCGTCTTCCACGGGACTACTACCTAGGGACCAGTTATCCCAGGAAGCTTAATTTCCTGTATTATCTATTACTATGTTCAAGTAACTATGGTTTCCTTCATTTTCTCTATATAGTTTCACTTGCCTCCTCCCTAGACCTGCATGATGTTTTAGGAATGTATTAGCTATGGGGGCTATTACTTCCCTCTCTGGAATAATCTTTATTCCCTGTTTATTTATCTCACTTGTGGCTTTCAGAATTGCCTTTTTTACCAGGTCTGAGTGAAGTGACACTTTTGTTATTTCCTTTCCATTCCTATTCTCAACAAAACCAATTTGCCGAAGATCGTTTGTGCTGATCCCACTCAGGCTACTGCATTTGGCGAAGGCGGAAAGAATCTGTGCCCTATTTAGGGGGTACATTTTTCTTTCCGACTTTCCCTTTTTCCATATCTGATCCAAATATACCCATTTGTTGTTATCTAACACTTGTACTTTCTTAGGGGTTTCAAATTTCTGCTGTCTAGCCTTTGTTCTCCCTATCTCCCACCCTTTGCCTCCCGTACCGGATGGTACCTGTACCTGAGAACTATCAAGTCTACGGCCACTATTTGGTTGTTCTGAGGCTATCCTTACTTTCTGCTTCACTGTACGGGATGTTAAGGGTTTCTCTTTTACCTCCTTGCTTCTCCCATTTTTATTTGGTACTGTCGGGGTCTTTGTTGTTTTAGGCTCCGATTGCAAGGGTCTATTCGGAACGTATATCGGGGCTGAAGGATTTAGACCTGGCTGTGCCTCCCCCACTGTTATCTTCCCTTTTCTTTTTGCTGTTGGATTTGTTGCTCGCTTCTTTCCAACCTTGTTCCTGGTGGTAGCCCCTGCATACACCCCTCTCCTTTTTATCAGCATTGGGCATCTGGAGATATATACGTTATCTAATGCCTCAGCGGAATCGTTTCTTATGCTTTGTTCTGTGGGGTGAGGTGTCCCTGCATGGTTTACCACGATTGCTTCTGCCGGTTCATTCTCTGCGCTTTCGTCAGTGGGTGATGTTGTAACTATTGGTCTTAACATATTTGGCATTTGGTTTTTTATCTCCCCCAGTTCCTCTTCAATCTTTTTTAAGTACAGTTTCTGAACTTTCATCACTCCATTATTTGAAAGTGTTACTTCTAGGATTCCTTGTAATATCTTCTGTAGCATCAATATTAGGTCCACCAATGATGATGTGGGCGTTACGGAGAGGTCCGAATCCTGTGTGTTGTTTCTTTCTGGGTTTACATGCTGACTGGTTCTTGTGATATCTTGCTGTGATTGGGGGTTGTGGGCATTTTGGAGCTGCAGAGGTTGGTCTGGCGCACCCCCCCAGATGTAGCTCTGGCTCTGGCTTTCGTTCCCCCTTAGCTCTTCATTTCCTGATGATTGTAGCGAGAACATTTTTGGGGATGATGAGAGACGAGGCGCTGATATGTGGAGATTTTGGCTCAGGAGCATCAGGTTTATCGATATGGGGTCCTCCCTTCCTTCCTCTGTATCGGGAGCTTCTTCTTCAGGGTGTTCTTCCGTAACTTTACTTATCTGGTTTGTAACTGCTGCCCCTGTCTTTTCTCCGCCCTCCACGCCATCTTCCTCCGCGTCTCCCTCATGATCCAGATTTATTACTGGCTCTATAGGTTTGTAGTGTTTCCCTACAAAATCCTTTATAGATTTGGACACTGACATGTTATCTTTCTGTTTGGAGGTTGTTGGAATACAACCCCTTTTAGCCTGTTGGGTGTTTTTGGTTGTTCTTTTGACTTTTCTTGCGTCGCCCCTTGCTGTTGTCCATAATTGAGGCCTGGCTTTCCTGGCTCTCTTCCAGTGATGTTGAGCCCCCCAATTGTTTACTCTTCTCTGGTCCATCATCTGAGCGCAAATTTTGCCCTCTTTTTGGTGCCATTTCTTTAGTTATGTTGCCTAAACTGTAGTACTGCTGTTGTTAGTTTCTCAGTTTTTATTTAATATTAACTTTTTATTTAGAAAAAATACTTCTTTCACTTACCTCTGTTGTGCCTTTTAACCACCAGCCTGCCTTGCCACACTTGTTGTCCTCTCTTACGGTGACTCCCCGGCTTTTCCCTATACTTGCTCTCCTTGTACTTTGTAGATTCTGCGGCCGGGACTCTAGGATCACACCTTCAGTTCTTGGCTCCTTGCTCATTCAGGTGCCACAGGTGTTTGTTTGGTCCTTTGGCACTACTACTAAACAATCCAGATGCTGCTGCGGGGAATGAGATTTTGGTATCAATTTATGATCGAATTAATAATTTATCTCATTCGTGATTTTGGACCGCTAATATCTGTCATTGAGTAAAAGACAACTCCCACATAGGTTAGTTAAACCCCATTAAATGACGCCACTCTGAAGAACCACTTACAACTGATAAAGTTTCAAGGTTTTTATATAAAAGTCAGATTTAAATGCGAATACAATCTTCTCAAGATAAATCTCAAGTATACAAAATACAAAATCAGTTCCTTAATCAGTTTTAACGCTTCGATATGAAGTGGTTCCTTTGCGTCATCTATAGAAAGAGAAAATCATCAAGTTAAATCTGTCCCTACTCTATACTAGGTGACATCCCTATTTCGCAAGTTCCTGGTACCCTAAAAAGGTGTCAGCAGTTTGACTTCCAAAGAAGTTCAAACTCTCTTAGCCTCTAAAGGTAACTTGAGTTTAAGAAGCAGTACCCTCTCTGCCTACCCATCCGCTCTTCTAAGGGTCCTCGGCCTACTGCTCCCTTGCGCTCTGATCTCTCTCAGCGCATCTGCTCAAGGCATCTACCCTTGCCTTTGCTTTGAGCAATTTGCCTCTCTGAGCTCTTCGCTATCTTATCCCCGGGGTGCTGTCCCTAAAATACACAATCACAGTGTGGGTGGAACGCCCCTTGACGCCCACCTCGGACTTTCCCCGATGATGTCAGTTTCTGGCTCTTTCCATTGCTTCATCTCTTTGCGTCGTCCGTTAGGTTGACCCTTCTCCTTAGATGTCATCTTCATCTTCTTTGAGCAATTTTTAGTGACACTTTCATCCAAAGCCAAACAACCTTTAACAAGACCTTAACATTATAACGGTGGTTTTTGACCCTTCTAGGTCCTGTGAATGGTCATTCAAAACAAAACTCAAATTCCAATCGCCTCCTCTCATGTTTAGGCAATAAACTTCGTTCGACATTTGTCACCTTAAATCTAACAAATGCTAGACTCTTCGGCTCGCACCTTCAAGTGAAGACTATTCACGACTCCTGTGAGTCCTCTAAATTACATACATTGGACTATACTCCTGCGAACCCTTGGTCATTCAGGTTATAATCACAAATGACCTAAACTCTTCTAGCATTCCTATAACTTCTTCTACACAGTATAACCTTTAGCATACATTTATGTACAATCGTATTTAGCAAATACTTCGTTCATATGTGAATACATCTTAGCTAAAATACAATTTCGTAGAGTATAAACCTTAGTACATAGAATATAAAGTTCACACCGAATATAATCTCATACTTAGAATATAAACCCTATACATGGAACATAACTTTATTCTCATTGGTTACATCGTTATGTGTATGTTCTCTGCACGTTTCTCCATGTTACATTTCTCTTGTCGTTTCTGCATTTCAAGTTACACGCGTATATGTATTCCACTTTGCACGTTCTACTATTCGTAAGCATTTCTACATTAGCCCACTACGTATACGGCCTTCTAAATCTCATACATTCTAAAGTGAATACAGTTATACATTTCCTATACCATGTCGTTACTTTCCATTAACTTTACGCTATTGACATCCACTTCACATTACGATATACATTTCATTCCTACGTTTATAACATATACATCTAAATATGGCTACGATATACTTTATATTCAAATTATGCTCTCTCAGTTCCCCCCTTTGATGACTTTTAGGAGTCATCACTAAAAGCAATTTGAATACAACCCTTTATACAGAACTAGTTACTTCATTTCCTCTTTTCATCATTTCAAGAGCTCTCAAGCTTTTATACTGTTGATCTTGTAAAGCAGCCAATCTCCTTTCCTGCTCTCTCATAGATCTTTGTAACCAGTTCGTCCTATACCATTTATATAGTTTCACAAACCCTATCAATGTGATTATACAAATTAATACTATTAATACAGGTTTTAATATGTACCATATAATACTTTTGCCAAGGTTAGAAAACCAACTCCCAACCTTTCCTACTCCTTTGCCTACTTTTTCCCAAACATTTATTTTTGTCAAATCTTCGATTTCTTGATGAATCTGTGTAATGTTTCTTATAACCTTCTCAAGTGGTTTTGAATTATCAGGAATATAAGTGCAACATTCCTGAACCTTCAAAGATTTACAAACTCCGCCTTCTTTTGCTAATATTACATCAAGAGCAAGTCGATTCTGAAGAACCATTGCTCTAATTGATTGCATCTCACCTTCTATTAGCATTAATGATCTTGCAGTACTCGCAGATAATCTATCCACGACTGTAGCTAGTCTCCTGATCTTAACATCATTAAGTATTAAACCTAACATAGGAAACATTGCTCCAAATACGTCTCCTACTATTTCTGCATCTCCTATTTCCCTTTTCGTTCTTGTCGAAGCCTTTCTTTCTATGACCGCTAAATCCTTTGCATGATATATTTTGGGGAAGACAATTGCCAAGTAACACGAACCATACCAATTGTCAGGCAGTTTTACATAGGCATTTCTCCCACATACAAAATATACATTAGGAATCACTTGCATTTCCTTCATGAAATCCTTCGTATAATACTCTAGTCTAAAAGCATGTTCGCAATTTACTTCACCTGCAAATACACTCTCATAATATGTCTTGCTTCGAGTTAAACATAACTTTCCTTTCCGCGTTCTATCCAATGCTATTGGACCATTGCTACCTTTCTTTTTATGTGTCTTCTCTTCTTCTGTCCAATCAGTTTTCCACTGACCTGACATTTTTAGAATCTTTTGCCTTCTGTATCGATCATCTACTTGTCCTATGAATTTTTTCTCGATCTCTGACACTTTGCAAGTCAGATTATTTCTACGTGCGTATGATGTATCTAACGTATCCCAAGGAAGGAAGAACTTTGCTAGTCTATCCTCCTTTTTGTAATAGTCCCACTTATTCATTTGCTTATAATTCGGAACTTCAGGCAGTACCGAATCATAATTTGAAAAGTAGTACTCAAATCCTTCTCTACCATAAAATATACTTAGCAGTAAGCTACATGTTATCCCATAAGTCAATGGGAGATGATGATATCTAATGCCCTCATCTACAGAAGCCGGTAATTGCATACAAACGTAGCAATCTTTGGCCTCCATGGCATCAATATATTCGTACAATAATTTGGCATATACATTTGACCTAAAGTTTCCCTGTGACTCGTCTACATGTAATCTACGAGTTTCATCTGCTAGTAACGCCTTCTCATGGATAACATTGCTCTCCTCCTTCTTTCCCACAAGTGCAGGTTTCAAAGTCGTTACAATGTTTACATTTGCTATTTCTTTATCTGTTTCATGTCCTATTATGTATGATATTGTCACTACTGTAATTATGAGACATATTACTACAGCTATAAGTGTACCTACTATACATCTGGCTCTTCGATTTGGGTTGTCATTCTCCATGTTGTCAAAACAGCGCAACTCCTTCTTTTGCGAAAAAGTTTTCCTTTCCTTTCCAGTCTTTAGGTTGCTTTGTTTTCTTCTCAGTTTGTAAAGTGCTCTTTATCAACAAAGTCTCTTTTTCGCAACAATGTCTCTTTATTTTAACAACAGACAACCCTAACCCTTCTCCGTCCGCTAAATGTAATCCCTAATTTTATTCTTCTTTCCACTCGGCGCTAGGTTATCTTCTTCTTTATAGCTTATATACAAAAGTCTTTATGTATCAACAATTATTCTTGCACCTGCAGCTCTTGCAACTAGTTCCAACAATTCAAAACGAATGATTTTGTCTTCTTCCTCTGATATCTGATGACCAAATGTTGGAAATTGTAATCTGTTCAACACTAAATCTTTAATCCGACTCAAGTATGGGGGTATGGGAAGTGTGAAAGTCAGTAACCCCTCAGTCTCGAGTCCAGGCGTCAACATCCATATCTCCACTGCCACAAATGGATCGAGATCGATTACTTTCACGCTCTTCACTCTCCCAGATTTCTGTCCCCAAGACATCTGCTAGATAAGTCCACTCTGGGGTGGCGTACCTTCTGCAGGGCACACGTACCCTCCTCGACCTTCGTGGACTCTCAGTTCCTGAGTCAGTCGTTTCTTCCTCCTGATCCGATTCTTCTGCGATCGGGACAAGAGTTCTTCCTTGCCTTTCTTCCGAGCTTGGCCCTTTCTTTCTCTCCGGCCAACTGGCTTCGTCACTCCTTGTTTTTCTGCTCCTTGTTCTTGGACCAGTCTCTTGGTCACTCTCAGCTTGTTCAGTTTCCGATTCAGTCTCCCAGTTACTGTCTTCTCCTGAGACGACTTCGGTCTCACTAGTGTCTTGACCTTCGTCGATCTGTTCCGACACAGTCTCAGCCTCTTCGATCACCTCTACAGCTTGGCTTTCCCCCTCTATGGCTTCTCCACTTTTCGCTGGATTTTCATCCGAGAGAGGAGCTGTTTCTTCTAGAGGTGTTGTCACTCTTCGAGTGTGTGAAGCATGTATCCAGTTTGGCAGGCCTCCACACTTCACCGCAGTGTTCGTGACAAGTATGACTTGAAACGGTCCTCTCCAGCGCACGTCTAAGCAGTTCTTCCTGACATGCTTCTTCACCAGGACCCAGTCTCCCGGACTCAGGTCATGGCACAAATCTTGTGCTGATGGAACCTCTGCAGCCTGGACCTGGAGGGACACAGAATTAATGGCATCAGATAGTCCCTTGCAGTAGTCCAAGATCAAGTCGTCTGTGATGTTCACTAGCGCTGCAGTCGGAACCGATGGCAATCTCATAGCTCTCCCCATTAGCACTTCATGTGGAGAGAGACCTGTTTTCCTATCAGGTGTGCTACGTATGCTCATAAGAACCGCTGGAAGTGCGTCTGGCCAACTCAGGGATGTCGATGAACAAACTTTAGCCAATCTGGACTTGATTGTACTGTTGATCTGCTCTACAATCCCTGAAGCTTCTGGTCGATAGCTGCAGTGTAGTTTCTGATCAATATTCAAAGCTGAGCACAACATTTTCACTATTTCGCTATTGAAATGAGTTCCTCTGTCCGATTCCAAAGAGGATGGCACCCCAAATCTCGGTATCAACTCTCTAAGTAACAGTTTTGCTACTGTAAGTGTATCGCATCTACGTGTAGGGTAAGCTTCAACCCATCTAGAAAATATACAGACAATCACTAAAACGTATCTGAGTTTGTTACATGGAGGCATTTCTATAAAATCAATCTGCATCCTATTGAAAGGTCCCCCAGACCTCCCAACGTGACTCAATGTAACTGGTGTTCTCTTTCCCACGTTTAGTTGCTGACAAATCGCACATCGCTGACATACTGCTTCTGCCGCTACTCTAAACTTAGGATTAAACCACGTTTGTCTGAATACTCTCACCATTGCATCTCTTCCTATGTGTGCTGATCCATGCAATTTCCTTGCCATTGGACTAACAAGCTCATTTGGTAAAACTGCTCTCCCATCGGCAGAAACCCAAAAATTCATCTCGCTTTTCTCACAACCCGCTGTTTCCCAGCCCTTTTTCTCAACATCTGGTGCATTCTCCTGAACACTCCTTAATTCATCCCACGTATCCACAGTGTCTAGCAACATCGTCAATTCAGTTCTTTCTTGAATTCCCCCCACTTTCACATCAGTGTGAGAATATCCCTGTTCAGCACAATAACGTGCTACTTCATCAGCATAGCGGTTGCCTTGCGACACAAAGTCTACATTTTTAGTGTGCGCGGCACACTTGACAACGGCTATGGCTGATGGACCTTGCAATGCATCTAACAGAAGTCTCACAAATTCTCCATTCCTAATGGGAGAACCCGAGGAGGTCATGTAACCTCTTTGAGACCACAACTGCCCATAATCGTGAACTACCCCGAAACCATACTGGCTATCGGTGTATATGGTGACTCGAAGTTTGTCGCCTGCTAAGCAAGCACGAGTCAAAGCAACAATTTCAGCTACCTGTGCGGAGTGTACTCCTTCCAGGCAAGCGGCTTCTACAACTCTGGTAATTGTGCAAACTGCATAAGCTGCTCTCAGCTGACCGATATCGTCTCTTACGCATGAACCATCAACAAAGAAAATTTCATCAGGGTCAGTCAATGGCTCATCTACAATATCGGGTCTCGGTTTGGTGCATAGTTCAGTCACATCGAGGCAGTCATGATCTGTACAAATCTCGTCATCCACCTCATTTGGAAGTGGCATCAAAGTAGCAGGATTCAAGACGGAGCATCTTTTCAGGGTCACATTCTCGGCAGCCAGTATGACTTGCTCGTAGCGTGTGAGCCTGCTATTCGTCAGATGCTGTGTCTTAGTCCTGGTCATTAACAATTCCACAGAATGCGGTACATACACCACTAACTGATGTCCCATCACTACGCTTTCTGATCTCTCAATGCTGACACCTGTTGCAGCTACGGATTTGAGACATCCGGGCAACGCTGCGGCTACTGGATCTAATGTAGCCGAAAAATACGCCACTGGCCTACGCGCATCTCCGTGAATCTGAGCTAAAACCGCTAAAGCGCATCCCTCTCTTTCGCAGCAGTAAAGCAAAAATGGTTTTGTATAGTCAGGCATTCCTAAAGCCGGGGCGCGACATAAGTCCACCCTCAGCTGCAAAAACGCCATCAAACAGTCTTTGTCCCATGGTACCGGATCACTCACTCCTTTGTGCGTCAGTTGTAATAACGGTTTTGCCTTCAGTGAGAAGTTGGCTATCCACTGTCGACAATAACCGACCATGCCTAGAAACATCCTGACCTCTCTTTGTGTTGTAGGCGCGTTCATTTTCATAATCGCCTCTATTCTGTCAGGAGACACCTTCCGTTTCCCCTTTTCAATCCTGTGGCCCAAGTATTGCACTTCAGTCTGACAATATTGCAATTTACTTGGAGACACCTTATGCCCATTCTCGGCCAAGTGATTTAACAAGGTTATGGTGTCTACTCTGCAAGCTTCCTCTGTTTCTGACGCAACTAGGAGGTCGTCTATGTACTGGACTAGAACTGAGTTCTTGGGCAGTACTAGACTTTCAAGATTTCTCTTTAATAGCTGGTTAAAAATCGATGGGCTTTCTGTATACCCCTGAGGGATACGACACCATGTTAAAACGCGATCTTCCAGCTTAAAAGCGAAAAGATACTGGCTCTCTTCGTCTAAAGGAATCGAAAAGAAAGCCTGGCACAAATCTATCACTGTGAACCATTCAGCTTGGAACGGTATCTGAAATAATATCACTGATGGATTCGGTACCACTGGACAACATGAGACAACAATATTATTAATCTTTCGAAGATCCTGCACTATTCGGTATTTCCCACTAGGTTTCTGCAAACCCATAATCGGTGAGTTACATGGACTACCCACGATCTCCTTCAGTATTCCCTGTTTAATCATGGATTCGATCACAGGCTTTATTCCTGCAATCGTCTCTGGTGTCAACTTGTATTGTGGTGTTCTTGGGTACTCAGCATTGAGTCTTACCAAGATCTTTACTGGTTCTACTCCTTTGATCAAGCCTATTTCTTCCCCAGTAAAATCCCACACCTCAGCTGACACTTTCTCCCTCAAGTCTTGTGGAAGCTCCTCCACTGTCAGGGTAGGATATAGTTCCACGCATTCCTGCGACTTCATGACTTTAAAATCAGCATCCTCATCATTGGTCTGTACTTCTACTCCTTCAGGTGTGCAATGTATTGTGCAATTCAGTTTACACAACAGATCTCTTCCTAACAAACACACCGGGCTAGAATCACAGATCACAAACTGATGTTCGTCACTGTAATTCCCTATCTTCACTGACACTGGTTCTGTCAGAGGATTCGTCATCCTCTTGTTTGCGACTCCTACCACCTGAATCATTTCTCCTGATATCGGCAGACCTGGGACTACCGCTGATCTCAACGTGGATCTAGTGGCTCCCGTATCCACCAAAAAGGTCGTAGGACATCCAGCTACTTCAGCTTCTACGTATGGTCCTCTCTGATCTACTTCCAGGGCTGCTCCTAAAGTACAATCTTCGTTCGCATTCATTCGTTGCCCTGTAAGAGGATCAACGTAGTAGCATTCTTCTCCTCCTACGAACAATGGCATTTGTCTATAGGTTTTCCCTCCATTCGCAATTCGAGGTGGTTGAGGAAACGGGGCTCGAGGAGTCTGAGTCCCCCCTTTGATAAACTTTCCTTTCGGGACTGTGGCTCCCTTAACCACGTTATTCTGTACCTCTTCCTCCTCTTGTTCTAATTCCCCTGTCTCAATATTGTAAGGACACTCGCGTCTCCAATGTCCTACCTCGTTACACTGATGACACCTAGTTGTCCTTTTCAGTGTTGCGATATCCATTCTCGGTCTCGGTCTTTCTTCCTCTTCTCTGTTCTGATTATTCTGTTTCTTTGCCTGCGCTCCTGTTCCCTGCTGTCGCTGTCCACCCTTTCCAGCTGCTTGCATCTGTACTAACATTAACTTTTCCTTGAGCTTCTTCGCCTTCGAGTCTATTTCATCGCTACAGTACCTTGCATACCTCAGAATTTCGTCTAAAGGTTTGTTCTGCCAACAGATCAAATGCTGTTGAATCATTAGGCTTATGTCTGGTCTCAATCCGAGAACAAACTTCGACACAAACTGTCCTATGTCCTTAGGATCCATTACGTCTAACCCGCTATACTGCTTGAATGCTTTCAATAATCTCTCGTAAAACTCATGAACTGTCTCTTTGGGCTCCTGAGTTGTTCGATCTATCTTAACCCAGTCTATATCCTGCACTGGCACTTTCTCTTTCAGCCATGTTATTACTCTCTCGTATTTTTCCATGACTCTGTCTGATGGACCACCTGTCTGTGCATCTCTCTGAGGCTCACAAGTGGGCCATTCAATACTAAGTTTGCATGCCGTCCACAAGTCTCCGGGTACTACGATATCGAACAATGTGTTCAAATCGATCCAGAGAACCTTGGAGATCTTCACGAATCTCTCTACCTGCTTGTACCACTCAACGGGATTTTCTCTAAGTTTCGGGAAGGAATTAGTGAATGCCGCTAAGTCCCCCCTACTCCATGGTACATGCACGTAGTTTCCGTTCGCGATTTCTCGCAAAGGGAAAGCTTCCATTCGCATTAGGTCTGTATCCTGAGACTTCACTAGTGTACTCCGTCTGACAGATCCCTTCTTGGACCATCTTTCCTCCCATCTATCCAGATCTCTCCATATTCTAATACACATAACCAATTCCCTTATGTGTACTCTCAGTCCAATCGTTCTGCGCTCATCTAAATCTAGATCCGTGCAGTTCAGCCTATGGTTGGCCTGCAAAGCTTTAGTTCGTGATATGTCTATCATGTACTTATCAGCCAGTTCAGATAACTTTTCGTGAGCTGCCCTTGCTTTTCGAGTAACATCCTTGGATAAAAACAGTATCTCATCTGGCGCGTACAGATCTAACCTCTCGATTGCCACTGTGCCGTCAATTATTTCATCTAAGTCTGATTTTAGACTCATTACATCTATGCGTCTTGCTTTTATTTCGGCTCTCAGTACGTCAGTCCTAGGTTGTTCTCTTATATCCCTCTCTCCTCCACTATGCGCCCTACGCCTGAGCACAGGTGAGTTATGAGGAATCTTTCTTCCATCTCTTTGTTCCCACCTCTCTAGATCCCAAGCCTTTCCATCTTCCCTTGGGGTGTGGTGGAACAATGCTCCTTCTTTCAACCCTACATTCTGTCTTTTGGACTCGGTTTCTCCAGATACAAGATAAGATCCTCCGTGCTGTTCTAAACCACTGTAACTCGCTTGCTGTCTGGTATCACTTAACAAACGATAAGGACCTTCATGGCTCTCCATGCTCCCGCGATCTCTTTCGTGATCACCGGATGTATGGCGAGACGTTTCGCGACTCCCTATATTCCCATGACTTCGTCCACTATCACCGGATGCATGTCGAGACGCTTCGCGACTCTCCATGTTTCCGCGATTCCAATGTTGCACATTTTCATCCGGAGTATGGTGTGTGCACCTAAAAGTGTTCCGGTATTCCTGCGTCCTTTGTTCTCCCTCATTGAAAGTGACGCGAGGCGCTTCGCCACACCCTGCACTCCTATCATCGCACATTTGCCTATTGCCACTAGTAGTAGGGCAATTATCTCTTCTGCTTCCTTGACTCCCTCTCTCCCACTCCGGGCTGCTTTCGCCAGCTCCACAATGAGAGAGGATCTTGTTATCCTGATCTCTCCATTCAGCTCCTGTTTCTAAGCTTTTATTCCTAGCTTCCTCAGCAGTATCCCATTCTTTCAGATATTCCCTTAATTCCTTATAGGATTTCGGTTTTGGTCCCCTCAAATCCATTGATCCTCTTTGATCCCCTTGTTCTATCCAGGGACCCGTTGCGGAACCTAATGGGGTACTCCGACTTACTGGTGCTAATCTCTGTCTTTGTGAATTCATCGCGTTATTCCCATTCTCCATCTCTGCCCTTTCCCTGTCCCATCGTGCCTGTTCCTCCTGCTGGACCCCCTCTGGGTTGTAGATTGACACAATAGGGCCTATGGTGACAGGTACTTGTAAAGCGTCTGGCATCTGGTACGACCTTGTACACTGCGTCTCTGGTGCCTTCTGGACCACGAATCTTCCCACTACTCTCTGTTCAGAACTAGCTTGGGGTATTTCCTCACTCTTGTTGGAGTCCCACTCTGTTACTGGGATCGATTTATATTCTCCCCATCTAGCTCCGTCCCCTTGCTGTAATATGGGACTTGCGGATTCACCGCTATATGGAGGTGGTCTCTCTGTTAACAGCCTCTCTATCAGATCCTCCTCCGTTTCGCTATCCTCGTCTTCCTCTTCTAGAGGTTTCTTTTCTCCCGTAGCTTCTATCATGGTGAACAGTTTGTCTGCTTCTATCTTTTGCACTCTCCACTTCTTAGCTTCTTCATCCCATTTTGCATCCTGTAATGCCTTTACTGATCGTCTCACTCTTTCCTGACGCCTCTTTACGCCTTTTGCGTGTGCTACTTTAAACCATGCACTAAGAGCTTCGAATTGTGTTGGCCTCGGTAGAGGTCTTGTTGCAAGCATTACCGCTTTCAATTGGTTCAACACGTCTAGCTTAAACGTTCCGAATCTCGGAAACATCAGTTCCTTTTCTCCTTCTGTTAGCCTATTCCACTCGGAAATCCACAATATCGAGTGTAAGCCTACATTTACTGCCATATGATAAGCTGGTGTGCCTTCTGGTGGAGCTTCTTCTCCGGTATATAAGTTTCTTCTATTCTTCCTAAAGATTTTTCTTAAACCCTTAAAGCACTTCATTTTCGATAATCTATGATTTTTCCCTTATTTAATTCTCTTCCTTATTTACGTCCTGATGACAACCACCAATCCCGGTGCGACTCTCGCTAGTCAGCCTATCTCAACGCTGTTCTACGCCGACTGACCAATCTCAGCGCGACTCTACGCTGACGTCACTTGTTCTCTCTGCAGCAATTTCCTTCGTTTCTCAACTCGTCTCGCGATCTTGCATGCGTTTCATTCATACGCCGAAAAATGACTACTTCCGTCCAAGCGATCACTTTTCTCTGACTGTACGGCCACAGTCTAACTGTAATTGCCACCTCAACTGGCGAGACGTCTTTCCTCGTACGGTCAGACGTTCACCTCAACTGATAGGTTACTTTCACACAGTAAACGTACGACCAGCATGCGTTTACTCATACACTCACTCAAACGCTCCCCCTATCATCGGTCTGTGGGCGATCAATGGTACCTCATGACCCCCATTAAATGGTAGACAAATTACTCTGGGTGTTCGATACACCCGAACCACTTAAGCCCTCTGGACATAAGATTTTATCCGGTTGCGCGCGCTCACAACCTTCCCTCAATCACACTACAGGCATTCAACTCCGCTTGACATTACAACACAGGAACAACATAAAACACCGCAATCTTACAACGCATGACCCTTATACTCACTCTCGACCGACTCTGCTGCTTTTCTCTCGACGCACCGTCAGCACCGTCTTCGGCTGCAATTCTTCTTCTGGTCGACGATGACTAGGGACCTTGGGGTAAACTAACCTGGCCTAGGTCGTCTTCCTCAAGAAGATAACCATCATACTCTGCTACCAACTGCGGGGAATGAGATTTTGGTATCAATTTATGATCGAATTAATAATTTATCTCATTCGTGATTTTGGAACGCTAATATCTGTCATTGAGTAAAAGACAACTCCCACATAGGTTAGTTAAACCCCATTAAATGACGCCACTCTGAAGAACCACTTACAACTGATAAAGTTTCAAGGTTTTTATATAAAAGTCAGATTTAAATGCGAATACAATCTTCTCAAGATAAATCTCAAGTATACAAAATACAAAATCAGTTCCTTAATCAGTTTTAACGCTTCGATATGAAGTGGTTCCTTTGCGTCATCTATAGAAAGAGAAAATCATCAAGTTCATTCTGTCCCTACTCTATACTAGGTGACATCCCTATTTCGCAAGTTCCTGGTACCCTAAAAAGGTGTCAGCAGTTTGACTTCCAAAGAAGTTCAAACTCTCTTAGCCTCTAAAGGTAACTTGAGTTTAAGAAGCAGTACCCTCTCTGCCTACCCATCCGCTCCTCTAAGGGTCCTCGGCCTACTGCTCCCTTGCGCTCTGATCTCTCTCAGCGCATCTGCTCAAGGCATCTACCCTTGCCTTTGCTTTGAGCAATTTGCCTCTCTGAGCTCTTCGCTATCTTATCCCCGGGGTGCTGTCCCTAAAATACACAATCACAGTGTGGGTGGAACGCCCCTTGACGCCCACCTCGGACTTTCCCCGATGATGTCAGTTTCTGGCTCTTTCCATTGCTTCATCTCTTTGCGTCGTCCGTTAGGTTGACCCTTCTCCTTAGATGTCATCTTCATCTTCTTTGAGCAATTTTTAGTTGACACTTTCATCCAAAGCCAAACAACCTTTAACAAGACCTTAACATTATAACGGTGGTTTTTGACCCTTCTAGGTCCTGTGAATGGTCATTCAAAACAAAACTCAAATTCCAATCGCCTCCTCTCATGTTTAGGCAATAAACTTCGTTCGACATTTGTCACCTTAAATCTAACAAATGCTAGACTCTTCGGCTCGCACCTTCAAGTGAAGACTATTCACGACTCCTGTGAGTCCTCTAAATTACATACATTGGACTATACTCCTGCGAACCCTTGGTCATTCAGGTTATAATCACAAATGACCTAAACTCTTCTAGCATTCCTATAACTTCTTCTACACAGTATAACCTTTAGCATACATTTATGTACAATCGTATTTAGCAAATACTTCGTTCATATGTGAATACATCTTAGCTAAAATACAATTTCGTAGAGTATAAACCTTAGTACATAGAATATAAAGTTCACACCGAATATAATCTCATACTTAGATATAAACCCTATACATGGAACATAACTTTATTCTCATTGGTTACATCGTTATGTGTATGTTCTCTGCACGTTTCTCCATGTTACATTTCTCTTGTCGTTTCTGCATTTCAAGTTACACGCGTATATGTATTCCACTTTGCACGTTCTACTATTCGTAAGCATTTCTACATTAGCCCACTACGTATACGGCCTTCTAAATCTAATACATTCTAAAGTGAATACAGTTATACATTTCCTATACCATGTCGTTACTTTCCATTAACTTTACGCTATTGACATCCACTTCACATTACGATATACATTTCATTCCTACGTTTATAACATATACATCTAAATATGGCTACGATATACTTTATATTCAAATTATGCTCTCTCACTGCCAGCCCCCCCCCTGCTACTGACCCGCTGTTGTTGTGCCTCTGCTGCTTACTGGCAGCGCCGTGCGGGTACCCCCTCTGTCTTGCTTCCACGGGGGTGGGTGGTTTAGAGGCGGCTGGATGATGCCTTTGGAAGCCGGCAAACACGCTCACCGCGTTTCTGCGAGTTCTGCACAGCTGGTTTTCACGGGCACTGTTTGCCGGTATCCATCTTCCCTTTCCCGGCTTGTGACCGGTGTTCTGCCGTGTTTTTAGTGGTCCTGTCGCTCTGCCCAGCCCCACGCTCCGCGCTTCATAATCTGCACTTCCGCGTGGCTGAGGGGCGGGAGCGAGTCTCGGGGGGGGGTGTGTGGGGGGGGGGTCTCGCGGTCTTATACGGGTGTAAACTACCCTCCTTTGCGGCGTCTCGCTCCGGAGTGCTTCGCAGTGCTCACACTACACAGCACAGTGCTCTGTAGTGCCCCGTAGTGCTCCGTAGGCTGCGCTCCGCTCTGCGCTCTGCTCTGCGCTCGATTCTCCTGGTCTGGCTGGCTGCGGCTGTGGCGAGGCAAGGCGTGGCTCGGCTACAACAGAGTTTCGAGTTTCGAGTCAGGCCTCGAAAAGTCATAAAAAGTTTACCAGACCTGTAGGTCTAGTGACTTGAATAATTCACTCGACCTAACTGTACTGTGCTTGACTCATAAACTGGTATCAAATTGTATGATCCTAGGCAGAAATTCTTTTTTACAGAGACACCTTTTTCTTCATTATCACATTAAGAGCACCTTCAAATGTGTGAGTTCAGAATTTGTGCTATACAAAACAATATCTTGGTTGATTTAATAGAATAAACTTTTGCTCCTAGTATAATAGGAATCTAGCCCATATATAGGGTACAGGTGATCCCTGATTTGCTTCTTAGTTCACTAATAGCATTGTCACCAGGGCAAGGGCAGGAATGTTTCTCAGTTCATGTTTAAAAACTCTCATTTAAAAAAATATATATTAATGAAGAATGATGTGGTAGCACAATGCCATTTACAGACATTACATTTTCCATGGAAATGCGCACAAATGTTAACGTGCAGTTTTACTGATAACACTATGAAGCGAAAAACATTAATGTTTGGAAATTTGGTTTCAGCAAAATTATTCATCATTTGTACATCACTAAGGGGGAGCGACCCTTGACACTGTTCCAGACTGGTCGCTCCCCATGCCGCACAGCACCACCTGTTGTGCCTTGTCTCCTAGCTCGCTGCTGCTGCCACTGCCACTGCCGCCAGTTCGAGGCCCTCCTCCACCTGCAGGCTATCACCTGCGCCTCATCCCTTTTGGCCAGTGGTAGGCCGTAGGTATCTGTGCGCTCGATCTGCCCCTTTCTGTCTGCCTTCTGTTTTGACTTTGCACTCTTTTTTTATTGTATTCTGTATAATCTTCTTGTATTTTGTTGTATTCCTTGTATTTTCCTTTGATCTGTTGTGCCCTTGGTTTCTCCACCCGTTCTGCTCTTCCGCTTCCTACAGCTGCGTCCCCTGCAGCCCTGCCATCGCTTGCCCAATCGTCCCGCATCCCAGCTTCTCCTCCCTCCCTCCTCCCCTTCTTATGGCGCCCGCTGCGTGGACACGTGCAGCGGGCGTGCCGCTGGTGCGCCGAAGGCGTGCCTAAGGCAAGCCCATCTGCGCCCCTTCCACGCCTGGACCGCGCCTAGTGCCAGACCCCCTGGCCCCGCGAATGCCAAGACACCTGACATTGCTACAACGCTAGCACTCTCCACGCACTCAATGCCGGCCGATCACACACCTGCATCTGGGCCACACCGAAGCGGGCCCATTGACTCTTCTTCTGCTGGAATTGCAGCTACACCAGCCTCCAAATCACCACCACACCCACGGAGGTAGGTTGCAAAGCCTCTGATGCCTTTTACTCAACACCCGCTCCACCTGCAAACATGCCCTCAAACTCTGGGACCTACTCAACTCCACCTCCCCAGACGTCGCCTTCCTGACGGAGACTAGGATAAACACTTCCTCGGCACCCAACATCGCCATAGCCATCCCTGATGGCTACAAGATCACCCACAGGGACCGCACCAACTGAACAGGAGGAGGAATCGCCATGATCCACAGAAACACCCTCAGAATCTCGATCAGCATCGACGACACGCTTATCACCGCCGAACACCTTCACTTCGAGATCCACACCGACCCCAACACCACCCTCAGAGGAACACTCATCTACAGACCACCCGGACCCAAGCCACAGATCAGCGACTCCATCGCCGACTTCGTCAGCACGCAGGCCCTTGCGTTCACGGACTACATCCTCCTCGGAGACCTGAACTTCCACCTTGAGAACACCAACAACAGCATCTCCACCACCCTAGTCCACAACCTCGACAACCTCGGACTCAAACAGCTCGTCACAACTCCCACCCACTCCGCCGGACACAACTCGACCCCATCTTCTCAGCCAGCAACCACGTCACCTTTAGCCACACCAACGAACTCCACTGGACTGACCACTGCTGCGTCCACTTCACCTTCGAGAAGCCAACCACGCACCACCACACACAACAGGCCCCCCGCCACAGCTGGAGCAAAGTCACCGAAGACCAGCGAGTCATCACCCTAGCCTGAAACCCACCCACGGACACAACCAATACCGTCTCTGCCACCCACAACCTCAGGCAATGGATCGACGGCTGCACCAACACTCTCGCCCCAATCAAGAAACCCTCAAACAGACGCACCGATAGAAAAGCCATCTGGTTCATCCAAGAAGGCCTGCCGTAGGCTCAAGAAGAAGTGGCACCACGAGCAGACACCGGACAGCAAAACAGCCTACAAGAGTGCCATCCGCATACATCACCAACTCATCCGAACCGCCAAAAGGACCTCCTTCAAAGAGGTCATTGACAACAACCCACACAACAGCAAAGAGCTTTGCAACATCGTGAAGGAACTCTCCAACCCCAGCTCCAACTCCAACGACATCCCACCATCACAAGACCCCTCAGACTCACCGTCCTCCAGCCACATCGACCCCCTGCTTTCCTGGACCAACGTCAACGACGAAGACACCATCAAAATCATGAACACCATCTACTCCGGCTCACCATCTGACTGCTGCCCACACCACATCTTCAACAAAGCATGATCCACAATCGCACCCCATCTTTGCAAGATCATCAACAGCTCCTTCGAGACCACCACCGTCCCGGAGAGCTGGAAGCACACCGAGATCAACACCCTACTCAAGAAACTCAAAGCTGACCCCAAGGACCTCAAGAACTTCCAGCCCATCTCCCTCCTCCTATTCCCAGCGTAAGTCATCAAGAAGATCATCAACAGGCAACTGACCTCCTTCCTCGAAAAGAACAACATCCTGGACCATCCCAATCTGGATTCCGCAGCAACCACAGCGCTCATCGCCGCCACCAACGACATTAGGGCCTTGATGGACAAAGGAGAAACCGCGGCCCTCATCTTCCTGGACCTCTCGGCCACCTTCAACACTGTCTGCCACTGCACCCTCCGATCATGCCTCCACAACACAGGAATCCACGACAAAGCACTAAACTGGACCGCCTACTTCCTCACCAGCAGAACCCAGAGTGTCCGCCTCCCCCATTCCGCTCTAAAGACACCAAGATCATCTGCGGCGTACCCCAAGGATCTTCCTTCAGCCCGACACTCTTCAACATCTGCATGGCACAGCTCGCCAACATCACCAGATCGCATTACCTCAACCTCGTCTCATACGCCGACCACACCCAGCTGATCCTCTACCTCACCAAGGCCCCCACTACCGCCAAATCCAACCTCCACGAAGAAATGAAGGCAATAGCCGGATGGATGACGAACAGCCGCCTGGAACTGAACAAGGACAAGATGGAGGTCCTCATCATTGGATCCACCCATTCCACCTGGGACGACTCATGGTGGCCGGCCGCACTGGGAGCTGCACCAAAGCCCACTAACCATGCACGCAACCTGGGAGTCATCCTGGACTCTGCATTGTCAATGACCCAGCAAGTGAATGCCGTCACCTCCTCCTGCTTCAACACCCTCCGCAGCTCCGCAAGAGCTACAGATGGATCCCCACCGGTACCAGAAAACAGTCATCCAGGTCCTCGTCAGCAGCAGACTGGACTAAGGCAACGCTATCTACGCAGGAACCTCAGCCAAACTCCAGAAACGACTACAACGCATAAAGAACGCCTCAGCATGCCTCATCCTCGATGTCCCCGCCACATCACAGCCCATCTGAAAGACCTGCACTCACTCCCCGTCAACAAGAGGATCACCTTCAAGCTCCTCACCTACGCTCACAAAGCTCTCCACAACACTGGACCAGAGTACCTCAACGAATGACTCACCTTCTACACACTGAACTGCCACTTCGCTCCCCTGACCTCACCCTTGCCACCGTCCCCCGCAACAATCGAGTGACAGAGAGCGGCAGATCGTTCTCCCACCTCGCCGCAAAAAACCTGGAACACCCTCCCCACCCGCCTACGAGAGACCCAGGACCTGCTGGCCTTCAGGAGACACCTCAAGACATGGCTGTTCGAGCAGTAGCAACACCCCCAACCACCCAGCGCCATGAGACCCTCACGGGTAAGTAGTGTGCTTCACAAATGTACTGAGTGATTGACTAAGTAAAGTGTTCTGGCTTATTTTGATCGCATTAAAATATTTGTATCCATCACACAGAATTACAAAAAAAATGTGCTTTGTACAGTTCATTCACAAGCTTTTTAAATTTTGTGTGTTAGAAAAAACCTGACATCTTATAAGAAAAAAAACTGACATCCCACAGCCTTTCAGTTTAGATTCTTTGTGCAGCATGATTATCAGACAGTACACTTAACAAAATCCTTTGTAGTCGGAGAATGCAAAATAAACATCAACCTCCAGAATAAATTAAGCAGCAAATTGTAAGAAGAGATAAGCTGAAATCTGACCACTGCCTTTGAACACACACCAAATGCGATAAGATAAAAAAAAACATTTGAGGCATATTTATTGCTCATTCACTTTTTGAGTTAACAGAAGACCTGTTCTTTGTCAGCTCACCAGAAGCCCTAAAAATAGTGCACCTGCATAAAAATTGAATCAACATAGCAAGTAGATTTCTTGAGGTCTGTGAGTAGATATGCACGTATATGTTACCTTTGTGAATAGGCCCCATTGTCTTTATCCGATGGTGTCAGCAAGAATGGGAGTGCTTTATTTAAGTTGGTGGTTCCAGACGCGGCCCCCAGGCCCTCATTTTTAGAGACCAGCTCTTATTTTTCATTTTCAGACTCTCAATTTGAGCAACAATGAGGAAAAAACACAGTGGGAAAAAGAGAAAAATGGACAGACAGAAAAACATTTTACAAGGGAAGTAAGCAGGAATGGAAAAAAATAAAAATAAATGGTGATGGTTGGTGGTGTATGAAGTGGGTAAGGGGTTTCATTATACTTCAAAAGTGCCCCTTGTTTTCTATCCTCCACACCGAGAGTTTCACATGCCATCAAGAACGCTTTGCAGAAGATTTGCAACTCAAAATTGTAGAAAATTTGATTATTATTATTCGGGATAGTGGAAGAAATCGGGTTATAGGTTGAGGGAGTTGAAGAACCCATGTCAGGGTGAAACACAAAAATCACTAAACTGACCTGTGCTTAAGCTTCTTGCAGCTTGGCACAAAGCAGTCAGGCTTACCTTAGAAACAAAGTGCAAAATACTTATGCAGCATACAGTTATACAGTGAAAATACAACACAAGAAAAATCCTGAACCAGAGTTAGGATTTTATTTTTATTTTAGTGCAAAATAGCTTCCAAAAGATAAAAGTGCTACCTGCGAATATCTGGAAGTTCGAGACCGGTGTAAAGTCAAAATTGAAGTCCATCTGCGATGGAGTAAAGGATGGATATAGGGACTAGGTTAGTTCCACTGAAAAAGTTACCTTCTCAAAGTTTGGTGCGAAGAGTTCCTAATGGAGGACGCCACAAGTAGCAGGGAGAGCTTTGTGGATGGTCATCACTGTAGTACGAAGATCTCGTACGGCGATGCAGAAGGTCATTGCTGGAGCTTCGTGTTGTCGGTAACCATGGGCTGTTGTTGCTGTAGTGTGATGTGCAGATATTGCAGTGCCAGTTGTTGCCGGCGTTCACTGTTACACGAAGAGTTGGGTTTACTGGCGCATGTTTGCGGTCGTTAAAGAACCCAAAACCTCAGTATTTCACCTGTCTTTACATATTACTGCACTCTGATGTCAGCCAAAGGTCAAGAACCTCGGAAGAAACCTCTTGGGGATCAGTGACTCACTCTATCAGAGGCCAGCAGGACTCAGGCAGGTGCTGTTGGAGGTTCAAGCAGGTCCAGTGCAGCAGGGCAGCAGGGCAGCTGGACAGATGCATTAACAGTTGCAGTGACGTCTCTGAAGCTTTTCTGTGTCCCTGTAGCTCAGAGTGGGAGGTCAGTCACCTGACCCTTGGAGTCACTCAGTTAGTCTGGGTTGATTGGAGCAGATCCAATCTTCCTTCTTAAATCTGGCTCCCCGTTAGATGCTGCTCCCCCGGCAGTTCTTAAACAGGTATCAGGGACAGTATGCCCTGTGATAATGCAGGTCATTAACGCGTCTCTGGCCTCCGGTGTAGTGCCCCCCAATTGGAAGAAGGCTAAGGTCAGAGCCCTGCTAAAGAAACCGAGCCTGGATCCTGAAGACCTGGCCAACTACAGGCCCATTTCACTATTACCAACCATCAGCAAAATAGCTGAAAAACATGTGAATCAGGTTCTCTCTTCCTTTATTGAATCCACGGATGGATTACACTCCACCCAGACAGGGTTCAGAGCAAAACAAGGAACAGAGACAGCCCTGGTGGCGGTAGTGGAGGCAGTTAGGGGCATCGTGGATGCAGGAGGCTGTGCTGCGGTGGTCCTGTTGGACCTCAGCGCAGCCTTCGATACAGTAGACCACTCTCTCTTGCTGCGTCGGCTGCATCTTACAGGGGTCTCTGGAGTGGCCATCAAATGGTTCCATTCTTTTTTATCAGACAGAAGCTTCTCCGTCTTTGAGGGAGAGGTGTCATCCAGCCAGCTGCAAGTGAATCACGGCGTTCCCCAGGGCTCATCCCTCAGCCCCACCCTGTTTAATATCTACATGAGACCTTTGGCTGAGGTGGTTCTTCCCTGGGGAATCCAACTTGTTACCTACGCCGATGACACGCAGCTGGTTGTATCCTTGGTGAGGAACGATGCTTTAAATTAGGGGATCAACAATCTGACCCTGTGTCTCACCAAGGTTCTGGAATGGATGACCTCCTCCTTTTTGAAGCTAAATGGGGCCAAAACGGACATTATGCTTCTGGGTTACAAAGCCCCAATTAACCTTGACTCTTGGTGGCCTCACTGCCTAGGACCCCCCCCCCCCCACCCCCCCCCAGCACCTAAGACCCATATAAAAAGCCTGGGGATCTGGCTAGATTCCTCTCTTGGATTTCACTACCAGGCTAAGAAGGTAGCAGCAACCTGCTATGGGCTGCTGAGAGTCTTAAAAAAAGTGTTAGACCTCTTGCCATTCGAAGCCAGACGATTGCTGGTCCAGTCGCTGATTATGTCGCGGCTGGATTATGCAAATGCCGTCTATATGGGGGCCCCAGTCGGCACCATAAAAATTCTGCAATCTGTACAGAATTGTGCTGCTAGGCTGCTTATGAAAGTCCCCAAAAGATGCTCAGCGAAAGCCACACTTCAATCCCTCCACTGGCTATCCATCAAGGGAAGGATTATATTCAAAACCCTGTGCTTGGCGCATAAGTCCATCCATGGTGCTGGCCTGCCTATCCTGGATCCCCTCTTTCATCGCCATCAATCAGTGAGATCTCTGAGATCCAACCAGCGGAACTTGCTGGTAGTTCCCAGGATGAAGCTGGCCCGGATGGGTGGCCGTCGGCTTTCTGTGCCCGCAGCTAAAGAATGGAACGCACTCCCAGATGACATCAGGCACGAGTCTAACCACCTCGCTTTCAGGAAGCGTTTAAAGACACACTTGTTCCAATAGTGTCTTTCATTTCCCTTTGTCTTACAGCGCTGGGATGTTCAAGAGTAGCCATGCGCTATAGAAGAAGGTATTCATTCATTCATTCATTCTCAGAGATCAGGGCAGGCTTCAAGAAGCAGGACAGCCATCTGGGGGACAAGGCAGGCCTCAAGCTGAAGGGTAATCCTCTGGCGAACAAGGCATTCATCAAGCAGAAGGGCAGTCCTATGGGGACCAAGGCAGGCCTCAAGCAGCAGGGCAGTGCTCTGGGAAACAAGGCATCCTTACTCTGGTAATGTTGCAGGTCCTGAGTGTAATGAAAAGTGGCTCTGAAGGTCCAGCCTTTGAAGTGTAGGGATTCCCTATACTCTTCCCACATCTTGTTCAGGAAAGTTATTCCCTTCCCCTGTCAAGACTCCAAGAAGTCGGGGTGACAAAAGACTAGTTTCAAGACCCTATGTGTGTGCTGGAGGCAAAGCCCTTTGGAATGTAAGTGGGGCTGGGTACAGCTCCAGCCACAACCATCCTGGCAGGATGGCACATCCTGTCCACACCGAATCCCCTTTTGTCTCACAGCAGAGCCATTCCCAGCTATGTGACCCACACACACTGGCAGAAGGTTCAAATGATAAGGCTAGGAAAATGCCAACTTTCTAAAAGTGGCAATTTCAGAGTTGTGACTCTACCAATAAAGAAGATATTACATGACAATTAAGGCTAACAGTTTTAAATTTTTACTGATTTTAATTGATAAATACAGATAGAAAACAATGTGTTTTCTCTCTGTATTTGTTTTTAAGAGCGGATAAATAAAGAAAATTGTGCTACTTGTAAATAACTCTTCATGCTGTCCTTCATAAATTCCAGGCCAGCAGGTGAACAGATGAACAGCATGGAAGTTAAAACACAGGATGAGATGCTTTTAAACACAGGGATATGTTAACATACATATATAATGTTAAATTTGACCTGTGGTTATAGTGTTTTGTTATATTTAGCTGCTTAATTTGATAAACAGTCATCAAAGTATGCGTGTATGGTTTTCTTGTTCAGTAAACTCCATTTATTCTCAAAACACAAAATAAATATGGATAAATATGAATTAAATGGACCAAAAATTAAATATGGATAAAAATAGAAAGGAGTGTTAAAAATAAATTAATACCATAAAACTGGGAACCTTAGTTGCAATTCATTTGAGTGTAAACAACATATTTCTATCTACTTCAAATCAAAGGTTATCACTTATTAAATATAATGAGGTAATCCTATGATAGGCCTTACAGTATTTAAAAACAACTTTAGGAGTTTTTCACTACCAGGAACTAAATCTACATTCCCCACTGTTTTAGCACAATGCTCGCTGCTCTATGAGCCTTTAGGGCTTACCTTAAGTGGGAGGTTATATGTACTAAAAACAAGTGTTTAGGCCTGGTAATAGGTCATAATGGCAGTTTAAAACTGCAGTTGCAGGCCTGGGACATGTTTTAAAAGGCTAATTTAGTGCGTGGCATAATGAATGCTTCAGGTGCAGTAGTAGCATATAATTTACAGGCCCTCGGTACATGTAGTACTATTTACTAGGGACTTACAAGTAAATTAAATGTGCCAATTAGGTGTAAGATAATTATTCCATGTTTTACAAAGAGAGCACGAGCACTTTAGCACTGGTTAGCAGTGATAGAGTGTGCAGGGTTCTAAAGCCATTAAAAAAATTCAGCAAACAGTAAGAGTGAAGGCAACAAGTTTGGGGAAATGCAATGCCAAAAATATCATGTATAACAGATGGTTAACTACACACCTCAAGGAGTAGTTGCATCCCTTCTCAGGGCATATCTTTACAGTCACTAAATGAGTCTGTGTCAATACCCTGGTGGCGTTGGCATAGAGCAGACAGGTTTTATTTAGATCAATGTGTATTCAGGCAGGACTCAAATAGTAATAAAGTCAAGAGCAAAAAAATTAAAATCCTGAATCAGAAAAATAGAGTAAAATTTAATAAACAAAATGGTACCAAAATAAAAAAAATCCAATAAGCTGAACCAGAGATATGACATTTTAAAGAAGCATAAAGTGCCAAGGAAGTAGACGAGGACCTATGCACAATTTGATGCTGGCCACAATAGAGCATGGATTGAATAAACCAGCCAGTTTTATCCTAGTTAAATATTTTACCTCCTGACATAGGGCCTGATTATGAGTTTAGTAGTCCGACCGCTAGAGAACCGCGGCCACCACATTCACGTCACTGCTTCGCCGGCACCCTAATGACTGCCGAATTACATGTTGCGCAGTCTGAAATCCAGACCGCCAGCATGGCGGGTTAAGCCAGCAGTCCTGTGGTGGTCCAAAATGTTGGAGTTTCATCAGCAGTTGCCGCAAGGACTGCGGTGCTACCACTGAGCGTATTACAACTTCACAGTCGTACTGGCAATTTTATGGTAGGGCCCGACCACAGTGGTTCACTCAAAAAGAAAAAAACACAGCACTGACCATTGGATGGATTTAAAAGCTACACACCTGATGTGCTTTGGCAAGTGGACACACCTGCATATCGTACTATAAAACACACCCACTCATCTGAGATGTCTGCTTGTCTGTGGCAATGAGTATTGGGGCATATGGCACCACATTCCTACGAATTTTTGACCTGCCACAACTCGCAATGCTGTCTGTCAAAATAACAACCCAGGACCCATGATATGTGGCAATATTGAAATGTATGGTCCATCACAGTGGTAAGTGGACAAGCCTGCAAATCATGCTATAAAACACACCCACTCACACTTTTTTGTTGACAGTTGTGGTGGATGAAAGTATCGAAGGAGAACCCCAAATTTTCATAGCCCAAGTCCAGCATACTCTGTACACTTGGAGCATGGAAATGTGGGACAGGATAGTCAACAGAGTGAATGCTGTTGGGATCACCATGCGCAAACAGGGCTACATCAGGAAGAGGTGGAACAACCTCAGGCAGAAGGTGTGTGGCAAGTTTACCAGCCACCACCAGGAGGTGCAGAATACTGGCAATGGCCCTTCCAGCGCACCTTTACAATTCATGCCCTGGAAGGAGAAGGTCTTGGCCATCCTGCATAGTGAGGGCTTGTCAGGAATACCTGGGGGACTGGGCTCTGGTAAGTTACACTTCAAGAACTGCCACAATATCACAATATACTGTTTGCTCTCATCTCTGCCTTTGCTATTCTCTCCTACATCTACTATCATAACATGCAACATAGAAAGTATCTGAGATGTCTGCTTGTCTGTGGCAATGGCTGTTGGTGCATATGACACCACATGTCTACAAATCTTTGACCTGCCACATCTTGCAATGCTGTCTGTAAGTACATCATCATCAAAATAACAATCCAGGACTCATGATAAATGTAAATGCCAGCATTTTTAAAGTACACAGTTACCTCTGGAGAGGTCTCACGCGCTGGGGGCAGTCGGGAACCTATTTCCCAGAGTCACATGGTGCTGGGCTAACCTGCCTCCGGAGCCGGGGATCGAACCGTGACCCCTGTGGTCCGGAGTCAGGCACCCTTGAAGCTGCACCACACCTCTTCCACTGATATGACATGATATGTGGCAATATGGAAATGTATGGTCCAAAACAAATGCATGCCGTTAACAGCCATGGTACCCTTAACGTTCGTCAAGAGTTGCAAAAGTGACATAGAATTGACTACAGCTACCATGAAGCTTTTTCATTCCAACTCCAAACAGGATGCTAGACTGCTTGTGTCCCCACTCACTTGTCAGCCATGTTACTTCTGATCTCAACCAGTCAGCTGGTTAACATTTATTTTATTTTATTTTATATTCTTCTATAGCGCAAGAATAGACCCCCGGAGGGGTATCTCCGCGCTTTGCCGGTGAATAAGTCCTCAGATCTTAATTGAGGAGGAGAATGGTGCATTTAGAGAGAGAGATCAGTTACTGGGAAATAGATATGTTTTCAAGACCTTACGAAAGGTCAGATGATTAGTTAGAGTCCTCATCTCAAGAGGCAGAGAATTCCAGAGCTTTGGTCCAAGGTGGGCTAGAGCTCGCCCCCCTTGTCTGGCCTTTTTTATTCTGGGCACCTGCAGAAGCTGTTGGTTCAACGAGCGCAGGGTGCGCCCAGGGGCATAAGGTAGGAAGATGTTGGCCAGATATTTAGGGCCTTTGCCTATCACACTCTTGTGAATTGTGCACAGGGTCTTAAAATGCACTCGTTTCTTCACTGGTAACCAATGAAGTTTGGTTAGCAGGGGAAGGGAGGGAGTCCTAGGAGGGGCGTTGAGGACTATCCTAGCTGCCGTATTTTGGATTACTTGCAGTTTTTTTAGCTGCCCTTCATTTGCTCCCAAAAGAAGGCCGTTGCAGTAATCTACTCTGCTGATGATTAATGCCTGAACTAGAGTTTTTCTATGGCAGTCTGGCAGGTAGGGAAACACTCTCCTTAGCATGCCGATGGCTCGAAAACAGGTGCTTGCCACCTGGTTTACGTGATCCTTGTAGGTAAGTGTTTGATCTATTAACACTCCTAGGTTTCTCACTGTGTTTTTAGGGCTAGGGACGGGGCCTAATTCCAGGGGCCACCAGTCTGGTGTCCAGTGTGTTATTGCTTGCCCAAACAACATGACCTCCGTTTTTCCTATATTGCATTGGAGGCAATTTGCTGACATCCAAGCAGATATTGCTCTCATTCCCTCTGCGAAAGATTTTTTTATCGCAGGTGTCAGATCTTTAAAGGGAAAGAGGAGTTGGGTGTCGTCAGCGTACGACACTGGTGTAAACCCAAATGATCTTGCTAGGTTGGCTAGGGGAGCCACATACACGTTGAAAAGTGTAGGGCTTAAGCAAGAGCCCTGTGGCACTCCCTTATTGAGCTCCCTATGGATGGATTTGTGGGAGCCCAGCCTGACCTCTTGAGAGCGTCCTGACAGAAAGCTTTCCATCCATGCCAATGCCGTACCCTCCAAATCTACGTCTTTTAGTCGCTCAAGAAGCACTCTGTGAGACACCGTATCAAAAGCGGCGGAGAGATCCAACAGCACCAGAATCATGGAATTGCCCCCATCCAGTGCCATTCTGATGTTATTGGTCACTGTTTGGAGGGCGGATTCGGTGCTGTGGTTTGGCCTGAACCCAGATTGGGAATAGTCCAGGCCCTCCGTCGCTTCTAGATGTTGTGACAGATAGGTGTTCACATGCTTCTCAGCTATCTTACTGATGTATGGCAAGAGTGAAATGGGACGCAGGTTGGAAAGGTCGGTCCATGGGGAAGCAGCTTTCTTGCGTATTGGGTTTACTACCGCCCTCTTCCACTCTGCTGGGACTTGTCCTTTCGTAAGAGATGTATTAATGACATCCTGTATGAAGGGGCCCAGGAGAGGGAGCAGGGGAGGAACCATCTTAGCAGGGAGAAGGTCATTTGGAGACCCTGATTTGATGTGGGTAATGAGGTGAGGGAGATCTGCACTTTCAATAAGGGGGAAGTGTGGTATAGGACTTCCACTGTCTTTGTCTTTGGGCAGGTCTAGAGGTATAATCCTGCTAGCACCATTCGTGCTGTTATTGGCAGCCACTATTTTCTCGTATATAATGTCAATTTTACTCTCAAAAAAGGACGATATATCGTCACATAGAGTCTGTGAGAACTCCTCTGAGCTTTCACATGCGGCAGGGTTTACAAAGTTTTGGAGGATTTTGAAAAGCTCCTTGGGACAGTTTGTGGCTTCTTCTAATTGTTGCAGAAGACGATTTTTCCTAGCCTGTCTAATGTTTTTATAGTACTGGGATTGAACATGATGAAAGACCGCTCTTGTTTCCTTGGTCTTATGTTTCCTCCATTTTTTTTCGGCTTGCCTACATTTTTGTTTTTCCTCCCTTAACTCCTTAGTATACCAGCTTTCTTGTTTGGAGGCAGGGTGTTCTTTGTATAGTTTTAAGGGGGCCAAGGTGTCGATGGCTTGTTTGATTGAGCCTGTAAGCTTAGCCAATGCTGCATCTACTGTATCTTCTACTGATATGGTGGGTGTTACCCACGTTTCCTGTAGATTGCTTAGGGAAATTTTGTGCCATTGACGGCGCCAGGAAGGAAGGGAGGGTCCTTTATTTTTCGGTCTTTTGGGAGTTGAGAGTGTAAATTCTAGAAGAAAGTGGTCTGTCCATAATATCTCTCTGGCTGGAAGACAGATGACCTTGGGACCATTGGAGAGAACAAGGTCTAGCGTGTGGCCACCATTATGCGTGGGTCCAGTGTTTTTGATCTCTAGACCTACGTTTAGCAAGTCAGTGGTTAGGGCATAAGATTCAGGTAAAGTTGGTAAGTCTACATGAATGTTGAAGTCCCCAAGAAGAATGAAGTCTTCATTGGATTTAAGTTGGGGGGCTAATAGTTCTTGGAGGAGGAGAGAAAAATCAGGGTTTGGTCCTGGTGGGCGGTAAACAAGGGCCCCTTTCCAGAAAGTGTGGCTAGGAAGGGCAATTTTAAAAAACATAACTTCTAATTGCAGACTTTGATATTGTGAGAATATGGTGACCTTTAAATCATCCTTGTGTATGATTGCTAGGCCACCGCCTGTCTTCCCTTCTCTGTCTAGGTGTTTCAATTTGTATCCGGTTGGGATCCCCATTGTTACAGCTGTGATGGTGTGGGGTTTCATCCAAGTTTCAGTGAGGAAACATATGTCGGGTTGGATAGAGTTAACCAGGTCCCATACCTCATGCTGGTGTTTAGGCAGGGATCTTACATTTAGGAGGAAAGCCTTCAGCCCGGTAACAGGGGCTCCATTTCTCAAGTTTTGGTACTTTAGATAGAAAAGGTACCACAACTATCATGAGGCCTTTTCACTCCAACTCCAGGCAAGATGCTAGCCTGTTTGTGTCCCCACTCACTTGTCAGCCATGTTACTCCTGATCAACAATAGTCATGCTGGTGTCACGCTTTGGTGTCCAGTGTGTCCTATGATATGAAATAGGTGGAATTTTTGTGCCCCATGTAATGGATAGTGAAGCACTTTATGTTCTTCACATCGTCATTGTGACTTTTGTCTAAGCACAGAGCATTCCTGGGTAGCATGCCTATTTCAGTGCATATGTTCTGTTATTAATGCCATGTAACACTTGTGTTACAAAATCCTGGTGGGGGCTGGTGGATATTTCTAGGCTCACAGTCTGTTCTGTGTAAGGTGTCCTGTAATGAGCAGGTAAGGATGAAGTGAAGCATGTGTACAGTGGATGTACTGCTGCAGGCCAGATTGGTAATCGTCACAGTAGGCTTTTGGAGATATCTATACCACAATGGCCCCCTCAGAGTGCCACACAAAGGTAATGTCACAATTAGCATGGCACAAGGATGTTCAATCTGTTTTGAAGTGCTGTGTAAGTGTAGTAAGTGTGCTTTGAGTCTACACTGGCTGCAGAGGGCAAGGGTAGATGCAGATTTGTGCCCATCATTGGCCATGACTGAGGCTGAGATAAACAGTCACCTTGGGCTGGCCTTGTGAGTCACAGCTTTAGCTCCCTGTAGTCCTGAAGATCCTTGGATGTTTCCAAAATGAGTCCCTTCCCCAACTACTAGTTCTTGATTGACTATGCATGTAGTACTTTCTATATGTTCTCTGAGCTCAGCCCCTGACCTGAGACTTCTGTAGGTTGGCCCACACTGTGTATGTGTGCAATTTGATTGGGGCATGTCATTTTTTTACACTGGTGTGTTGTTACTCTCCATATAGCTTGCATTGTAAATGCCTAATGCTCATGTGACATGTTGCCTGTCCTGTGTGAGACAATCGACTTTTGTGGTTCTGTAGCTTGTTAAAAGGCAACATATACAACTGGGTATTCTAAGGTTTATTAATGTCAACCGTGTGTCAGTGCCACATGTTGCAGCAGGTATGTTCTGTGATGGCATTAGCATCCACTCCAAATCAGTGACACATTGTATTTTATCCCTTTCTGTTGTCCACAGGGCCAGAGCATACCAGAGTGGTATATGTCAGTGTGACACATGCAAGCGCTTTCATTATGACCTTTGTGATTGGTGTCACTATGTACCCTGGTGTCAGGCTGTATGTGGTGTATGAATGTTGTTAATGGGCCAGGTGGTTACAGGGTGTGTACATACATTGCCAAGTAGGTTCCCTTTCAGAAGGTGTGAATGGTGTGGTGTGTTCCACTGTTGTTCACAGCAGAATACACTTTGGATGCCCTGCCCTATATGGTGTTGGTGGTCTGTGACCGTCAGTGTATTATGCTACAAGGATAGAGGAGAGTCCTCTGATGACTACAACATTGTGTATACCCCTACTAGTGGTGCTAAGCATGTGAGGAGTACAAATATAGCCTATTAAGATTTGTTACTTGCTTGTGCTAGTTATCTCAAAGATGAGTGAGAGCACCACAATGACCATTTACTATCAGTTACAACATCTTGCTGTATCTATTGCCTCAATACAGGTCAACACCCATCAGAAGCAGGGATTGTGGAAATCCATCACCTGATAAAGTGCAGTCCCTGGGGGTATATAGCTGGTGCAGAATCCACTGCAGGAAGAGGTGGGAGAACCTGAGATGCTGGACCAGGACCGTTGCAGAAGTCCAGCCGGGAATGTACTCCCCAATTCGTAGGGGCACATGCCGGACCCTAGCTCCCCTAATGCCTGCATCCTGGTACTGGCCAACCCAGAGCTTGATTGACAGTTGAGGACCCAAGAGCAGCTAGGAGGGGGTGAGTGTTGTGCCGAGTCTGACATTGTGCATCCCCCTGTTACAAGCAACAGTTGGCCATCAATTTTGTAGGTGACTCGTGTCCTAAGGATTTTCGGTGTTGTTGCATGTGTAGGTAGTGACGGTACATGATGTTTGGGCAAGACTTATGTCTTGTGTTCCTGATCCAGAGCTGAGCGGAGTCACATGTCAGTATTCAGATTTGTACAGCCACATGGCTGAGTAAGGTGACATTTCTCCGACACATGTTTGATGTTGTGTGTGCCAGCTGTCCCACACATACCACATGTCTTCTTTGTGTCAGGAGTGATACACTCCCAATACTGTGTATCTTGTCCTGGGGATCTGTTACATATGACATGACCTACAGTGCACATAGGATGCAGTTAATGAACCATACTTGGCCTTGGTAAGTGGGGTATGTACAGCAGTGTGAGATGACAAACACACTGGTTCCATCTGTATCTATGCCGACATGATGGCATGTGTAGGTTTTCTTTTGTGTAATATCATCTGCACAAGGACATGACCCATGATGTAAGGGTGCACATAGTTTGAGGGTCCTCCTAATTTGTATTTGTTGGTCAGTGTGTAAATGTTAATGTTCATTCATGAGGTGGATGCAGGTGTACACACAGACTGGGTTGAGTAGACATGGGAGGGCCTGTTAAACACATGGAGAGACATTAGTCTATCTCTAAGGTAATTCCTAATGTTGAGGCTATGTATATGCAGTTATGTCCACTTACAGCTGTGTCGCACAAACTTTTATTTGCTAGCATTGAGATGGGAGTGAGGTGTCCACTGTCGAAGGTGCTTTCACTGACTGATGAGATGCCTCAGGGAGTGAAATATCGATTTGGTTTGGCCATATGTGGGTTTTTGAACACTGGCGTACCATGGTCTTTGTGTGTGTAAAACATTTTGGGTAGTGTCATGTGCCTTCCATTTTGGACACAGGTGACAACTCATGATCATGGATTGCAGCTTAGCTGAACCTCTTAATCATTTCATTATTCTACGGGGTTGTAGACATGCAACCTAAGGATGGTGTTGCCACCAGGACCAATGTGGAGTGGGGATGTCCCTAGCCATATGTGGGGTCTGGTACCATTGATATCTGTGCTGCTGCTGACAGTAAACGTAGGCCACCGTCACCAAGGACGTTGTTGGTATCCTTGTCGGTGGAGTGAAATGTGCCCATTTGATGATGGTATTGTTGAGATATGCTTGTACACTGAGTTAATGCAGGTGTCTTACACCTACTTTTTCTGTCTTTTCTGCATCAACCGAAGCAAGCAGAGGAGACGTAGCCGACAATGAAGGGGGTGCATGTTGACACAGTGATTCCGGTCAGGAGGCTGACACCAATGCAGTCAGTGACCCGAAGGGTGATGAGCGTGCCTTAGAGTATCACAATTCTACATCTTCATCTTCTGAGTGGGCCTCCAGTGGCAGCTCCCTGGTGGTGGTGGACCCCACAAGACCTGTGTCCCCACCAACCTTTTCCACAACCTCCCATTCCATTACCACCCTCCCTATTGCTCCCCACCAAGTTGTCCAGCTCTGGCCACGTAAAGAGTGGGGCATCTCCTTTGCTCCAGGCACCTCATCCCCTGCCACTGGGGTGGCGGTGTGAGCTATAGAATGATGATGGATTAAACCCAGATCTGTGACTGGGGGTCAGTGTCTGAAAAGTTTCAGTGCTCTTTCCATCATCCCCTTGTGTTTGCTTTGTTCAGCCTAAGTTGTCAGGGTAAGCCCAGTTGTGGGTCCCTTGCTCACTTTGCCACTGGATTTAAGCTAGCCAGGCTGATGAGGGGTGTTACCCCGAAACCGGTCCCAGGATGCTTGTTTCTGGTCCAGAGAAGACCTGCCTTGGCAGTTTGGGCTGGACTGTTCCCATGAGGCACTGGGTCAAGGGTGATTTGCATATGGCTGGGCCTGAACTGGGGTGGCGAAGTGAGCTAAAGAATGATGATGGATTAAACCCAGATCTGTGACTGGGGATGAGTGTCTAAAAAATGTTTCAGTGTTCCTTCCATTATCCCCTTGTGTTTGCTTTGTTCGCCCTAAGTTGGCAGGGTATGCACAGATGTGGGTCCCTTGCTCACTTTGCCACTGGATTCAAGCTAGCCTGGCTGATGAGGGGTGTTACCCCGAAACCGGTCCCAGGATCCTTTTTTTCTGTCCCAGGGAAGACCTGACTTGGCAGTTCAGGCTGGACGGTCACATGAGGCACAGGGTCAAGACTGATTTGCAACCTGTGTTGGCGCAGCCCATGCTTGCTAATTTCCCTCCTATTGCTCTACAAGACTCGCTCGAGATTCTATCCAAGGTGCGATCGGGATCACCTCTTTATCCCTGTCCGGCCAAGCATCTCGCCAAATTGGCACACGTGATTAACCCTATGGTCAATCCAATTTTGAATCTCTCCCTTGAGACAGGAGTTGTGCCTCCATCGTGGAAGGAAGCCTTGGTCCTTCCCCTTTTAAAGAAGCCGGCATTAGATCCAGCCTCCCATGCCAACTACCGTCCTATCTCGTTGCTTCCGGTTCTGGCTAAGGTGACTGAGAAGCATGTACAGGCGGTCCTGGCGGATTTTGTGGAATCTCATGGCATCCTCCATTCAACCCAGTCCGGTTTTCGTGCTAACATGAGCACGGAGACGGCACTGCTTGAGGTGTCGCAGGATAAGGGAGGAAAGGCACTGCTGGTGTTATTAGACCTGTCGGAGGCCTTTGACACCATTCCTCATGGCCGCCTCTTGGCTAGACTCTTGGAGATTGGGTTAAGGGGAACGGTGTTCAGATGGTTTGAGTCCTTTCTTTCGAACGGACAACAGACAGTCTGGGCCCGCCTTACTCAGCCGCAGTACCGCCATTGGAGGTTGGAGTCCCCCAGGGGTCGATTCTAAGTCCCATCCTCTTTAACATCTATATGTCCCCTTTGGCGCTGCTGGCCGAGGCTTGTGGTGCCCAGATTGTCTCTTACGCCGATGACACCCAGCTTCTCTTCACCTGTGGCAAGAATAGGGACTTTGATGGAGAGCTTATTAAGAACTGCTTGGGTGCTGTGTTCGGCTGGTTTCATATAAACCAGCTGAAATGCAACCCAGATAAATCTGAGGTCCTCTTTTTTGGGTGTCCTCCTGACCCTTGTTGGAAGTCCTGGTGGCCGCTGATATTCACCCCCTTCTGCAGATACGGGGATGGCAAAGAATCTGGGAGTCAAGTTGGACACCGGTCTGTCCCTTAAACCACAGATCCTGGGCCTGGTAGGTCAATACTTCAGGATACTGAGAATGCTCAGGAAATTTCTTCCTCTTCTATCCATTGCCCACAGAAAAAGCATAGTGCAGGCTTTGGTAGGATCCAGGCTTGACTACGCTAACGCACTCTACCTTGGCCTCCCTGATTATCTTCTCTCACGTCTGCAGGTGGTACAGAACTCGGCCGCTCATGCCATCTTCGGCCTCAGCTGGAGGTCTCACGCTGCGGGCCTGCTGAAATCCCTCCACTGGCTTCCGATACGGAAACGCATCGAGTGCAAGACGCTGACCTTGGCATTTAAGGCACTCCATGGCTCTGGTGCAGGTTACCTAAGGAAGCGGTTGGGAATTCACATTCCATCCAGAGCACTTCGCTCTGCGTCTCTTTCACTGGCTTCTGTCCCGGCAGTCAGGCGCGCCAGCATCGGGGGCTGCTCTTTTGGATACATTGCTCCCCGAGCCTGGAATGCACTGCCACTGTCACTTAGGAAATGCGTGACCCTTTTGTCCTTTAGGAAGGAGTTGAAGATGTGGTTGTTCTGCAATTAACTCCCCTCTGCCGTGATGGTTGTGTTGTGCTGGGTCTGATAGCGCCGGGACACTCGGTCCGAGTAGCTGAGCGCTTAATAAAACTCTATATAACATAACATAACATAACATATGGCTGGGTATGAACTGGGGTGGCGAAGTGAGCTAAAGACTGATGATGGATTAAACCTAGATCTAAGACTGGTTGTGAGAGTCTGAAAAGTTTCAGTGCTCCGTCCAACATCCCCTTGTGTTTGCTTTGTTCACCCTAAGTTGGCAGGGTATGTCCATACGTGAGTCCCTTGCTCACTTTGCCACTGGATTCAAGCTAGCCTGGCTGATGAGGGTGTTACCCCGAAACTGGTCCCAGGATGCTAGTTTCCAGTCCAGGGAAGACTTTGCTGGGCGGTTCGGGCAGGACTGTTCCCATGAGGCACAGGGTCAAGACTGATTTGCATATGGCTGGGTCTGAACTGGGGTGGCAAAGTGAGCTAAAAAATGATGATGGATTAAACCCAGATCTGTGACTGGGGGTGAGTGTCTGAAAAGCTTCAGTGTTCCGTCCATCATCCTCTTGTGTTTGCTTCATGAAACATTATGACACAATTGGCTTGATTGAAAGTGGAGAAAACATTAAGACTTAATGTTCCATAGAAATATTTTCTTCACTTTAATTTTCTCCCATTTAAAAAAGAGGACTCTATTTTTCAGTTATAAATATGGCAAAGTGTCTACAGGCTGCTGGGAGCAAGAGGCCTGTTGTTTGTAAATGTGACAGTTTGAAATGGGAGAAAACTAAAATGAAGAGTTAACTTAATCATTAAGGTAACTTTTCATTTACATTTTTCACCATTTAAAAGCATTCAGAAACATAATTTTGTTCTCACACTCCAACATTGAGTTGACAAGCATTTATTTAGGAGTTAAGTACCTCAGTGCTTCTGTTTATTGTGCCCTGGGACACCAGCACAGCTCATTTTCAGGTTCTGCTATCTGCAGCCTAAAGATATTAATGTAAAATAAACAAAGCCTTCCCATAACTTTAAAAGAAAATTTAACCTCAAAATGAACTTAAGTCTGTGAGCTACTCTGAAGGTGTCAACGAGCGACTGGTAGCTCGAGAACGACTGGTTGGAGACACCTGTGTTATAGGCTACAGATAAAAAGTCCTGTCCTTCAGGTACAATTAGTGGCTCCCACCACTGCAAGAAGTCCACAGATTGGTGATCTGACAGTAGTTATGTTTGGTAAAGCTAGGTCCAGCCACACGATTGTGGTAGCGTTTTTATCTCGAGAAGTGCGCAAATGCTTGGTGGTAGGTATTTTGTGGATGTCCCAAATCCTGGAAGTCTCTGTAACATAAATGTGAAGAAAAAGTATGATTTTAGGCAAAGATTGAGGTTTGCAGATCATTCTGGTTAAGAAAGGTCTGTGGGATCCATGTATAGGGGCAACACTCTGGATTCCTCGGAGGGCTAGATTACGAGTATGGCAGTCAATAGGACCGTCAGACCCGCGGAGATGCAGCAGTTCAACCGCCAAGTTACTTCTTTAACAGTCAGACGGCCATGGGACCAAAGCAACCACCATGGATCTGCGACCCCTGGCAGCGGCATGGTGGTGTGTGGATGCAATATACTTGGCTGGGCAGCAGCATATTTCGAGTTTCTTCACAGCCAGCTGTCTTGTGGCGATGTTCACACCATGAAACTGCTGGCGGTGATGAAACTATGAGTGCTCTACAGGCCATGGGGATGCAGGCAGCGAGCCACATGTTGTGCCCCGCTGTCTGCATACATGCCTAGTTCCTGCACTGTTAAGTCCATGCCATGCAGGAACTTGCTTTGGCGTTCCTATTGTGGTGTCTTTTTAAAGGACACAGTGCTAGGAACGCCAAAGGACCATCCACTAGACCAGGAGAAAACTCCTAATCTGGCAGGGGGCTGGCGTGTGGCGGCGGTCGAGTTTGGTGGTGCGTTGCAGTGCCATGGTGGCCTGCTCCCGCATCGCCAAACTCACATCAGGCCCTGAGTGTTCAGTTCTTGAAAATGTCAGGGGCTGTTGTTGGTCCCCCAGAGCTGGATGACACAGTGTCAAAATACTGTAGCCAACTCTGGGGGAAATTTGCTATAGAATATTTTGGCTTTTTAAGAAATGCAGAACTTCTACTACCCCTTAGTCATCTCCAGTCCAGCTTTTGAACACAATGTTTGTAGTTGAGACGGACTTGATAATGCCTTTCTCATTGTTGATTTTCCTGTCATATAAGGCGACATGCAGGTTAGAACACATAACTAAAACATCAGGAGCATTTCCTGGTCTGTTTTCCACAAAGGGTTGGGCATATAAGTACAGGCTTATACCCACTGGTTGTGTTGCAACCAGCAGTTATTGTTCAAAATCTGAATGCTATTAACAAACGATTTCACTAAACAGTAGGGAAAGTGTTGGATAGCGTAGGAGTAAAAATTACTATTCCAACTCCAGAGAGTGCAACAGTAGGGAAAGTGTTGGATAGCGTAGAAGTTAAAAATAACATACTTATACATAAATGAATATTTTAAAATATTAACAAAATTAATTATTAAATAAATCTAAACTATTTACAAATACCAATACATAATTATTAAAAACATAATTACCAATGAATAAATAAGTGAAAAGAAATGAATAATAAATACCAATTAAGAATAATTAATTACCAATGAATAATTAATTAACAATAATATAATTAACAAAAACAATTAATTAAAATAAATTATAACTTAATTACATTTAAATTACTTCCCACCCTACTCCCCTATAAACGCATAACCCACTATAGAACATAATTACCAATTAATCAATTAATATAAGTTATTTACTGATTAATAATTAATTAACAATAATATAATTAACAAAAACAATTAATTAGAATAATTGATTACTTAATTACACTTAAATTACTTCCCACCCTATTCCCCTATAAACCCATAACCCGCTACAGAACATAATTATCAATTAATCAATTAATTACAATTAAATACCAATAATAAAAATTAATTACCAATTAATTAACATTTATTTATGATTCCTAAATATTAATAATTAATTTAATATAACTAAATTACTTCCCACCCTATTCCCCTATAAACCCACAACCCGCTACGGTACTAAAATACAAAATTTACTTAAATTACATTAAAAAAAGACATCTTAAATACATAATAATATAAATAAAAATCATATAAAAATCAATATTAGTAACATCGATATTACTAACATTGACATTAGTAACATCGATATTACTAACATCGATATTAACAAAATCGATATTATTTATCTTCGAAATTCTGTCCCATCGATATTAAAAATAACGATATTACTTACCTTCTATATTCTGTCCCTTCGATATTTAAATATCGACATTATTGTATGTCGATATTTAAAAATCAATATTTTGTCTGCCTACCCAGTTGGAATATTTGTTTTGTTCTGAAAGAGGTTAAAGTGGCAAACAGGCCAAAAGTATGAACTATGTGCGTAGTGGGGGGCTGATCTGTGTGTCACTCCTTACTTCTGCCTTCTACCTACATGAAGATCTTATAAAAACAAGGCTAGGTTATACCTCTAGTACCTTTTCATGTGTCTGTCTCACTGGGAGTTCTGACTAATGTGTGCATACCAGCATATCCCGATGGCTGCCCGCTTTGGTTCAGGATGATTTGTCTTTAATGTACTTTTGCTTATCAATACATTCATTAAATCTAGCTCCTTCCAGTGTGTGGAAGTACCTTGGGTTGCCTGAAGATGCACATGTGACCAATTCCTCAGAAAGATTTGAGCATAACTACCTTTGACTGCAGTAAATATGCTGGTACAGACTCTCTTAAGTTCCCTAAAGATTAAGTCTAGAAAGACTAGGGGCCGTATGGTTTGGCGGAAAGGGTACTTCGTCAAAACATGGCACGTTCAGTCTACCATTATGTGCTGTGTATAGTGCATTGACTGTAATGCACTTGCAATAAGGCGGACCAAACTTCCTCTACGTTTCAATAGAGGATGATGGCAGCAAGTAGCCAAAAGCAAGACCTCTTTACTGGAGTTAGTAAAGACACTGTGGCTTAAATCTAATTTAAGAAAAGATATCTTGCATTACGGTTCTTCTATCGAAATTAGATGGACAAATTAAAAAAGCTACAGTGCTACTCAAGTAATGGGCCATGGCAGGTATGCATTCATGAACAGTCAACTTCATTTTAGTGTGGCAGAAAGTGAAATAGGCATTGGGGACAGTAATATCTGCTTTCCTGGCTCTCTCCTCACCAAGCAAAAACTCTTCAATAGTGATATCAGCTACTCTTTTACTCTGTTGCAGGTATGTGGTCCGCAAAGTGCCAATCATGCAACCTTTCAATGTCACCCACAACCGATAATGTAGAGGATACTGCTTCTACAGCACTAAGGCATTCATGAACAGCCAACTGAAAGTCCATGAAGGACATCAGTCTTCCAGCGTTTTTCTACCGATAGACAACATACGCACTGTATATTGCCAACTGAATGAGGTACATAGGCAACTTGTTATACCATGTGTGAATTTTACGGCCTGCATTATATGGTTAAAGACCTTGACAATTGGTGTCCATGCACTCATTTACTTGTTGTAATCAAGTATAAAGGCGGGGTTGCGGACATCTCCCAACTAACCCCAAACCCTGACAGTAGTGCATTCATCGTGAAATATAGCGAGCACATATACTACCCACCTATTTAAGAATATGTCAGTGAGCAGTTTGATACAACGCAACATACTGCTATGGCCTTCTGGAGCTTCTTATAAACCAGCTCCTGTTGGAATTCTTTGTGGTGCCAAAGTGTCCGTTTTTGCACAGTTCACTAAAGGGCTGCACTCTTGTATTGAGGTTATTTATATAAAGGTTATAAAACTCATGAAGGAGAGATTGGACCAGCTCCCATACAGTCTTTTCACTAACTCCTAACTTTTCATATTCACAGAAGGCATTTAGTAGTCTTCAGTTAGGATTTTGTCTTAAGGTAGGAATTTGTATTAAGTTAGAATTTTGTCTTAAGTTAAACTTAGTTTGCTTTAAGACAAAATCCTAACTTAAAACGAAATCCTAACTTCAGATAAAATCCTAATTTAGGACAAAATCCTAATTTAAGACTACTAAATGCCTTCTAGTAAGTTTAGGATTTTGTTTCAGATTAGTTATGTGAATCGGCCCCTTGGTTTCCAGTGATTCTGAGGTACATGCTCATGGCAGTAATGATGTTGTTTTGCAAGCACAACCTGTGCAGGGGAAACACATTATAGCATGCACTCTTGTAAAATGCAGAGCATTGGATGAGTGCTCACTTGGCAGACTCCTAATTTAATTCAGACACATATTACCCAAATCCCTGTAAATGCCTTCTGTGTATACCAAAAGTAGGAAGTTTAGGATTTTGACTCAGATTAGTTCTGTGAAGCGGCCCCAATGTTCTTAGTGGATGGAATTCCAAATGAAATATCATTTCCAGATTCTGCTCTCTGACCATCTTCCTTAGATGCTGTCACAGAATCAGACCCTGCCTCAGAGCTCTCCTCTATTGAGTTATGGTCTGGGTAGCAGTCATACAACCTGACACCATCTGTTTTCTATTTAGAATTCTCTGGCCTATGTAGAATGCAGAAGTACTTGTAGAAATGAAATGATGTGTGTGTGTGTGCTATGAACTGAAAGAATGCAATGCAATGCTGTGAGAGTGTTGTAAAGTGTGATCACAACCACAGCGTCAAAACGAAATAAACACTTATCTGATTCCACACTGCGTTGTGAAGAACTGCTTCCTTGCTGCCTGCTGCCCTGCTTTTTGAGAAGGAAGACAGGATCTGTACCCTTCATCTCAAGCTTAGGTGATCTACAGGGACATAACAGTCTCCAGAGGCTCCCTGCAACTGCCCAGCTGACCTGCAACTGGATCTGCCAGCGCACTGTTGGCCTCTGCTGGAGTGAGTTCCTGACTCCCAAGTGGTGTCCCTCATGTCCTGGACTCTTGGTGTGGCCTCTGTTGAGCTCTCCTGAAGTTTTAGGCTCTTCGTGAATGCAAACAGGTGCATTTGTGCCAAGATTTTGCCACCCTCGCTACCTGCCGAAGCGAAGTTCCGGTGAACCCGACTTTTTTCACCCCAGCTACCGCCAACTTACCTGAAAGTTTAAAATTGCATATCTCTGGTTCTACTGATTGGATTTTTGTAATTTCTACATCAAATAATTTACATGTTCATCTATTTTTTCTAAATTGGTGTGGGATTTTTCTTCTGTGTGTTTTCACTTTATTACTATTTGAAGTGCTACATAAATACGTTACACATTGCCTCTAAGTTAAGCCTGACTGACATATTGTGGTTGCTACTTGAGTAGAGGTGCACCCAACGTTAACCAGTAATCCAATTTCCAACATTATATATGTGTGAGCATAAGGGACAACTCAGTAACCGTGGAACCTGGATAATCAAAGAGAAAGAGTGGCCCCTCAAGGGGGAATTGTGAACCTCTGCTTCCTTGGAGGAAGATATTTTGGCCATCAAAAGATTGATTCAATTTCTAAACAAGTTAGTTTTATTCAGTTTGTGCATTTAAATATTCAAGTCAAATTGAAATTAAAAAGGTGATCCCAAACGGCGCAATGGCGCAATGCAAGTAAAATAGTGAGGGTAAAGTGAGTTGGTGCTATACAATCTATGTACATAAATAGTGACTGATCTAGGATGCAAAAGTGGGTGGTACTGACTCTGACACAGAGTGAAATGCTCCAGAATCAAATAAAAACTGTACACTATTATTGTGTCACCGTTTTGACCCAATGCATAGAAGTTAGACAGGGTCATCATGTTATGTTATGTTATGTTATGCGTTTTTATTTGGCGCACAGATGCTCCAGCTAAGGAGCGTCCTGGCGCCCGACAAGGCAGCTGCACAACACAACTAAACAATAGAAACAACATATGTAACAACTAAGGAAATAAAAAAGTTTTCACCGCGCGGCGAAAGGATAGCAAATCGCTCATAGCGCGAATTGCCGGGGGTAAAGAGTTCCACAGAGCAGCTGCACGCACTCGAAATGAGCGTCCACCGGCCCTACTCCGCTTGAAGCGCGGCACAACGGCCAGTTCAAGGTCTGCAGATCTTAAGGGTCGCGCTGGGATGTAATTGGCCAGGAGGGCCGTAAGGATCGTTGCTGGGGACCCCTTCAGAATTTTATAGGCAACGCAGAGGACCTTAAACTGGATCCGCTGGGCCACCGGAAGCCAATGCAGTGACCGCAGGGTACTGGAAGTAGGACAGAATCTTGGGAGGCCTACCACCGCTCTAGCTGCGGCGTTCTGAATCCTCTGTAAGCGCCCGATCTCTGCCACATTCAGACCGGCCAGCAAGGAACTCGCATAATCCAGCCTGGAGATGACAGTAGCTTGGATCATGAGTTGCCTGGTAGGGGCATCGAAGAACTTGAGCACAGGACGGAGCCCGCGCAGGATGCCAAAGCAGCATGCAGCCGTGCGTTTGGTGTGACACACAAACGTGAGGGAAGGGTCCAGCCAGACCCCGAGGTTCTTAAGCTCGGCGACTGGGATGGGAGCAGGACCCAAATCCCCCGGCCACCATCTCTCTCCCCACAGTTCCGGCTGTCTGCCAAAAACCATGACCTCGGTCTTGCTAGCGTTCAGCTGAAGACAGTTGGACGTCATCCAGCTGGCGACCGCCCGCAGTCCTTGTTGAGGATGCCATGCCTAATTGGTAGGAAGAATATGGAAATGCTTCTGGGGGTACTGATGCATAAGGCGGCACAGGAGTGGCAGGGAATAAATCCCAATCTGGGTTGTGGTATCCAGTGAGCAAATGTGTGTAACAATATAGGATTCTGTGTAGGAGCCATTGCATATGTCGTTGAAAGCCATCTGGGATAAGGTTTCTCAATGGAAGTAAAATGAGATAAAAGGCAACCTGTGGCACAAATTTGCCTCAACGTGCTGCTTGGATCATCCCTGAATGTAATAACCTCAACTGAGGACAATGATTAATCAAACCTTCATGGGAAATGTGGCCACTCATAACGAACGAGGGATGAATCCTCCAACTACCATAGCGATCTCTTGTGTGCAGATTCGATTGTTTTGTGATGTGTGAGCCTAGAGCACATTGGGTTAGTCTCACGAAAGAAAGCAGGTGACATGTGTCTCTATCAGTAAAACGGTGTTGAATGTAAAGTGAAGCTCTCCTTTTCATGAATGTACATGAGGGCCTTTTCAAAAGGCATTTTAGATTATGTAAAGCTGTAGTCCTCTTTTTATCAAAATGTTTTTTATTTGGCAGCATCATAGACGGATACAACAACATAGAATCAGTGGAGGCTGTAGGACCCAGGGCACAATAAGCAGCTAATTACAGTCCAGTTTCACATGTTACAGGGTCATTACACCCCTACATAGAGAACAAGAAATCATAAACAAGGAGAAAAAAACCCTACCTCCCCAAACCCTCCCTCCCCCCCTGTCCCGGTGGTGGTGCTACCGCTTGCTAAAGAAATGAGTAACGCGGGTGTAACTGTAAAGGTGGACCGTGTAAGGGAGGCCCAGCCTTTCAGTGGGGCCTAAGTGTTGCTGCAAACCCTCAGCGGAGAGGTTTAAAATTGAAAGCGATGCATTGCCCTTAGAGAGAGTGGACACACCGCTGAAGGCAAGCCTTGGACAGATAAGTAACCAATGGACCCCATTTAAATTCGAAGTTCTTGTATTCGTGCTGGAAGATGTCAGCAATGCGTTCCATAGAAAGAATTCGCCACAGGTGGGAGTTCCACAATGATAACGCGGGCGCCTCTTTCTTTTTCCATGAGGCCACAATTGTAAGTTTAGCCGCCCCTAGACATGCCCACATAATTGCCTTGTCCACTTTCGTTTGGTGTTCCAGATCTGGATCGCTAATGCCCAGTAACGCCCCCTTTATAGTCGTCTGGATAGGGTATCCCAGCATCTCCTTAATATGTGAAAGGATTTCCTCCCAGAAAGGCCTAATACCAGGGCAGTCCCACCAGATGTGGCGAAAGTTCCCCTGTAGACCACAACCCCGCCAGGAAAGATCTGATGTATCGGGGAAAATACGCTTCAGTTTAGTGGGGGTAACGGTACCAGTCTAGTAGCTTTCTATAGTGGGCCTCCCTCAGTGCTATCGAATGGTTGTGCCTAGAAATATCTCCCCAGATATATTTCCATCCCTCCCCTGTGATGTCTCTTCCCAGCACCTGGTCCCAAAAGCACATATAGCGTGGCCTAGGAGCGTGTAATGTGGTCAATAGCAAGCCGTATAGTGAGGAGATGGCCCCTTTCATGGAACTAGATTTTAGCACCAGTCTCTCCAAAGCTATGAGTTCTCTAGTAGCAGCCTCTCGTATGTGCGGTAGTGTAGCCCAGTGTTTAAGCTGGAGGTAGTGGTAGTGTTCAATATGTGCGACCTGAAACACTCTCTTACAGCACTCAAATGTCAATACAACGGAGTTGTGAAATAGGTCTGATAGCTTTAAACAGCCTCCCTCTCTCCAGCATTCAAAGGGTCCCTTGCATAAAGCCGTCGGGGAAGCCGGGTTGAAGTGAATTGGAGTATATGGGGAGGGGAAAGTGGTCCAACCCTCCCTCTTCGTGACCTGATCCCAGACTATGAGTGTGGTTCGTGTGGGGGTGCTTAGGTACTCGTTTGCTGGTCTGTTTTTCTTTGGTTTCCACAGAGCATCCCAGATGGACCCACCCACAATCGCCCTGTCCATGTGGAGCCAGTGTTTTTCAGATTCTCTAGCCGTCAATTCCATCACCACCCGCAGTTGAGCCGCTTGATAATATAGTGCAAAATCTGGTAGCGCCACCCCCCTCCTTTTTAGGTCACATGAAAGGGAAGGCGAGCCCTCCCCCCTTGCCAAATGAAGCTTGTGATGAGAGAGCGTAAGCGAGACATCAGGTCCCGAGGAAGCTCAATAGGAAGAGCCTGAAAGAGATATAGATGTTTTGGCAAAAGCGTCATTTTGACTGTGTTGATTCAACCAAGCCAGGAGATGTAGAGAGGTTTCCACCTCTTAAAATCCTGCTCAAGCTGCGGGGGCTAATTAGCTTTATTCAAATCTCCGATTCTGGGGATGAGGTGCACCCCTAAATAGAGGAGGGAGTAGGGAGCCCATTGGAGGGACATTTGGCCCTTTAGCCTCGTTGCTTCGGTGTCGAAAAGGGTGAGGTTAAGTATAAAGGATTTGGAGGGGTTAGCTTTAAAACCTGCCACCAGTTCGAAGTGCCTCAGTTCTTCCTGAACCGCCTGGTGGGAGGTGGCTGGTTCCCGAAGTAAGAGCAAAATGTCATCCTCAAAGAGAGACGCTTTGTGGTCTGTGCCCCCGGAGCGGATACCCCGGATTTCCTCATTAGCTCGGAATTTCACAGCCAGGCGTTCCATACTAAGGGCGAATAGAAGGGGGAAAAGTGGGCAGCCCTGCCGTGTACCTCTGATAAGGGTAAAGGGGAGGGATGTGTTCCCGTTGACCATTACTCGCGATTGTGGAAGATGATAGTTGGCCTTGACCATGGTGAGAAATTTGTCCCTGAAGCCCAATTTGCCCATGGTGAGAAAAAGGAATGACCAATCCACCCTGTTGAAGGCTTTTTGGGCATTGAGACCTACTAGGATGGCCGATATCTGAAATTTAGAGACTTTCTCAGTGAGGTGAATAGTGTGCCGTATATTGTCATGTGTTTCCCGGCCCTTTATGAGGCCTGATTGATCAGGGTGGATTCGTTTGGGCATCCAATCATCCAGCCTGGCAGCTAAAATCGCAGAGTAGAGCTTCGCATCAAGGTTAAGGAGCGCTATGGGCCTATAAGAGGTGCAGTTCTGGGGGTTCTTCCCGGGTTTGGGAATTACAGATATCATCGCCTCAGCCATGGATGTTGAGACCTTGGCGTCTGTCGCAATCGCATAGAACAGTTCAGTGAGGTGTGGAATTAATTCAGATGCAAAGCATTTATAAAAATGTGCTGTTTGACTGTCTGGGCCTGGGGCTTTGTGGAATTTAAGTTTAGAGATGGTTTGCCCAACCTCCTCCGGAGTAATGGGAGCCTCTAGAGGCTCTGCGACTGCGGGAGAATGATGTGGGAGGTCCACAGAATCGAGGTATCACTGCTGCAATACTGTGTCTGGTGGGTTACCCGAGTATAGTTCCCGATAAAATTTGCCGAAAAGATTAGCTTTGGTGGCATCAGAATGGGTAAGGCGGCCGTCCCCATGTAGAATGCCCCCAATGTATTTACGGTCCCTCTTTTCGCTGAGCTGTCGCACTAAGTGGGTCCCTACTTTGTCCCCCTGAGCATATGAACACTGTCGAAATTTCAACAAGTTAAACTCGGCTCTAATATTGCAGATGGTGCGCCATTTGCCCCTTACTGTGGTGAGCTCTTGCTGAAGAGCTTGTGTGGGAGTGTCCTTATGCACTCTTTCTACGACTTCCAGTTCCCCCTCAAACGCTATGCGTTCCCTTGCTCTCTGTTTATTCAGGACCGAGTTGAGCTGGGTGCATTTGCCTCTAATTACCTCTTTAAAAGCATCCCAATTATTCTGTGGAGTAGTTGCTTGTGGTGTGTTGAGTGGAAAGAACTCAGTGATAGCGGCTCTCAGATCATCACGTAGGGCCTTGTCTCTGGTGAGCAAGACCGGGAAGTACCATCGCACTGTGCCCAGTTTACACCCATCCCATGCTAGACTAATGGAGAAAAGGCTGTGGTCCGATACCGAGAGGGGCAGAATTTGAGCTGCCTGTAAGGGGCCCAATTAAGTCTGACTAATAAAGATATAATCTATTCTAGAGTATGACTGGTGGACATGAGAGGAATAGGTGAAGTCCTTGGTAGTAGGGTGCAATGTCCGCCAAGCATCACCAAGGCCCAGCGTGTTCAATTTCTGTTTAACCCCTTTGGAAAAGTTGTTGGGGGAAGTCCTGTGGGAACGGGAACTGTCTAGGGATTCGTGCCACGTCAGATTGAAGTCCCCCAGGAGTATCACTGGCCCCTCATTAAAGCCATTAATCAGATCTAGTGTGTTGGAGAGAAAAATAGCCTGACCCCCATTTTTAGTGCATTGAGGGAGATGAATGTACAAAGGGAGCCACTAAGTCGCCCCTTCACTATTAAGACTCTGCCCTCCCGATCCGTCTTGATGGCCTCAGGCTGGAATTTGGCTGTGGTGCGAAAAAGCAGGGCCACTCTGTTGTGCGCTTGGTGCTAGCCGAGGACCGATAAATGATCGGGTATGTTTTGTGGCACAGTCGGGATTCTTCGGCCTTCTTAAGATACGTTTATTGTAGTGCCACCACTTCAAACTGATGATCGTTAAGATATTTCCCAATTTATTTGTGTTTTTGAGGTGAGTTCAGACCTTTAACATTCCACGATGCTATGGAAATCATTTAGAATGGTCGACCAAACTCCTTCCATCCATAGAACCCTCCTCATGGTGAACTCTACTGACAGAGTAACACAGGGCCTTGTCTACCCCTACACCACCACCAGGATCCCACCCCCCAAAAAGAGGAAAAACAAAAACCCGAAACCCCCCAAGAACTACTAGCCGAGGAGCCAACAGGCTCCCAGCTCTGAACTTTGTAAAGAAGAATGAAGACATTCTGGGTGGAACGGACAAGACCCCCCCCCCCCCATTTGCCCATGCATCAGGTACACAGAGGACAGGCTGATGACTATAAGAATCTCGGGGTGTCAAGAGTGTCCTAGCAGATATAAGTGTTCAAGGTGTCTGCTTGGTCCTAGCACTGACATGCCCAACGTCCCAGCAATAACACGCGACTGAAGCTCAGCATGGGGATTGCCGTGATGGCTGCGTATCACATCCGGGAACTTTACTTGGGTTATCGTCTGTTGGCGGGGACCATGTGCCAAGGTCAGGGCTCTCTCCGGGGCGACCCGGGGTCTTTGGAAGTGCCAGGATCGGAGTCATCAGCCGGGATGGGGAGACCCAGGATACGCTAACCTTCCTGCAGGTCGGAGATATGGTGAGATTTATTCATGTGCTCAAAAGAGAGGCGAAAGGGGAAGGTCCAGCTGTTTCCTCTATGAGTTTGGAGGTTATTGGGCATAGCATCTGCCTGCGTGCCAGTGTAAAGGGTGCCAAGTCCTGAAATAACGCACATTTGTAGCCCTAGAACGAGGTCTCTCCCTTTTCCCTCGTCACCCCCAGAATTGCCTCTTTGGTGGAGGAGGAGTGCATCTTGACCAGAACATCCCTCGTGCATTGGCCCGCCCCATGCGATGAACCCGATTGATCTTTAGCTTCAGTTGTTTCGGACTCAGGATTTCTGAGAAGAGGCCTACCACAAACGGATCCAGATCCGGGCCCTCTGCTCCCTCTTCCAGGTCCCAAATACGTATATTCTCCCTTCGAGACCTGTTCTCCAGATCCTCTGCTTTCAGGATCACTTGGTGGAGCTGGCACGAAGGTATTGTTGTGTGTCGTGTAGTTTGGTGGAGCGGGCATCCAAGGCCTACGTCTGTTCCTTTACTTCCAGCACTCGGGACCCCACCGCATCTACATCTTGGTGAATCACCACCATCTTCTCTGAAATGTCAGCCTTGAGCTGGTCCATGGAGGCGCCCAGGTCCCACTTTATTTCCAGGAAAAGCTTGGACGCGAAGTCCTGAAGAGAGGCCACCAGGTCTTCCCTGGTGAGTGCCATGTGGGGGCTCTGGTCGCAGTCAGAGGCAACTGGTATTTTATCAGCAGCCGTGAAATAGCGGGAAACTTTATTCAACGACTTTTTAGGTGGCATAGAGGCGAAGAGACACTCCGAGTTGGGACCTGGTACTGGGGTCCGCTCAGCCAGCTGTCGTCGCTAATCCAGGCAGCCCTGTGAGCTGGAGCCTTCTGTGGAATGCTTGGTGTCAAGGCTGGAATGCTTTGTGGTTAGGCGCCCTGCAGCAACCTCCACTGTACGGTCGGTCGGTCCCAGTCCCCTCTCTTCAGAACGAGCCAGAGCCTTAGGTCAGGTCTTCCCTCATTGACCTCCCTCTCACATTGCTTTGTCACTCCTCAGGGACGATCACTGGGTAGGCGCCACGTCAAGGTCAGGCAGGCAGGGCCTTGTGGTCTAAATTTACATTAGGCCTCCCTCGCGCTGTCAGACAAACTCAGCAAGGGAGCAGCGGGCACCTCCCTCGGCCGGGCAGCACCTTCTCCGTTACTCCCGCATCGTAGGCAGCAAGGGCACTCACCGCTGATCACCCGCAGTCATGCCGTCAACTGGGCACCAGTAAGTTCTCGGCCACATTCTGCATCACGGCCCAGGCCACCTTGACTCCCGCAGTGTGTCTTAGCATGCTCCAGAGCCCCGCACAGCTCCGCTCACTTCCAATCAGGGAGAGAGCCACCAAGCAGGCTACATCAGCGTGGACAGCAGGGACAAGCACTGGGACACTGGCAGCCGATCCATGCATGCCAAGGCACCCTCCGCCTATCTCTGTGCCATCTTGAGCGCGATCCCGGCACTCCAGACCACCGCCTCACTGGGACCCATAAACGGCACGCAACTGGACCGGAGGTAGAGAAAGTGCAGCGGGACAAAACAGGCATCAACTGGAGCGATTTTTCAAGCCAGGGTGTCCACTGTGAGCACATTGAAGGTCAGTGGGCAAAACTCGAAGGCCAGAGCTGAGCGGTTCACGTCCGTTCAGCCATCTTGCTTGGCCACCCCCCTGTAGTCCTCTTTTACGAACTTTTAAAAGTGGTCCCAAAATATCTAAAATGGAAATAAAACTGGAACTTTCAAGGATATTGATATTCATTTAGGACAAATTGAAAGGAATGTGCCATCTTTGCCCTGTTACTAACAGGGAAATGGAGATTTCGAGACCAATTTATGAATACATGCAATAATACGTAAAAGAGTACTCAAGTGCAACTACCACCCACACTTATAAGTGATTTTATGACTAACCTCAATCATTTTTCCTGCTTTTTAAAACCACTATACATCTGTGAAGGCCCAAATAGTAGTGCTTTAGAGTTGTTTGTATGCATTCCTGGCTTAGAAAGGATCAATGCAAACAATCTCAGTCACATATCGCAAACAATCTCAGGCACATAATATGTATCACTCCCCACGTGCTCAAGGACCCCTATGGGCGTCATTCCAAACACCTTCATGTGTACTGTGAACAAGGGCAAAGGTAAACGTATAATATTCAGCTTATCATGCAAGAATCGCCAGTATAAACAGAATTGTATACTAAAATCTAAAAAAATCAAACCACCACTATTTTTTGAAAAAGAGATTAGTTAGGCTGACAAATATCTGAAGGAAATCACAGAGGACAGGAAGGCCAGAAAACCAAGCTAAACCTCAAACCCTCACCATCTCAAACAATAAAACGTTCTGCACATAGGAAGGAAGCTGAGACAGGAGTACAGATTCAAGTGGATGCAACTGGTGTGTACTTAAGAGATAGTGCATTCAAGTCGAAGGTGATAGGCAGTCACCCAGAAATGTGATAATACAAGTGGTATGTGGGTTTGCTTTCCTGTTCTAGCATTTCAGATATACTGCTTTATTACCCTGTGTAGCTTGAAAAATACCCAGTGATAAGCGGCCTGAGGACATTATGCATGAAATGGACAGTGTTTTGGTCAGCATAAGAAATAGGTTGTTTCAGTTGCATTTAATAATTAATACTCCGGATTTCAACGTGCAAGTTAACTACTCTTTTCTGCCAGTAAAACATGTCTCATCTAGAAATACTTATGTTGAAAATCTGTGTTATTAGGTATTGTTAGAATTGGGGGTCTCTAGTTGGCAGAGGTAAGTACCTGCACACAGGCACTGCGGTGGCAGGCCTGAGACACCATTTTAGGGCTACTCATGTGGGTGGCACAATCAGTGCTGCAGGCCCACTAGTAGCATCTGTCATCGCCAGCCCTGGCACACCCAGTGCACTTTACTAGGGACTTTGTGGAGATACAAAAATGCCAATCAGGTACATCCAATCAATATGATAATTTCCATTGGGAGCACTTACACTCTGGCACTGATCAGCAGTGGCAGAGTGTCCAAAGCATCTAAACCAGCAAAAACGAAATCCAGCCCAGCATCAAAAATACAGGAGGCAGAGGCAAAAAGATAGGGGAAAACCACGCCAAGGGTGTCAGGTCTAACACGTGTCCCCTCCAGCTGAAAGTGGGGAGAACTACCCACCCTCTTGGGAGTTCTCGTCACTAAGGCAGAAAAATCTGGACAGACTATCAGCGTTGGCGTGTTCTGTACCAGGGCGGTGTTCCACCGTAAAGTCCATTCCCTGTAGGGAGATGGACCACCTCAACAGTTTTGGGTTTTCACCCCTCATCTGCATTAACCATCTGAGGGGCCTGTGGTCGGTCTGAACACGGAAGTGAGTTCCAAACAGGTAGGGCCTCAGCTTCTTCAGAGCCCAGACCACAGCGAAAGCTTCCCTTTCAATCGCACTCCATCTCTGTTCCCTGGGGAGTAGCCCCCTACTAATGAAAGCTACAGGTTGGTCTCCGCCCTCGTCGTTGATCTGTGAGAGTACTGCTCCCACGCCTTGCTCTGAAGCGTCTGTCTGCACTAAAAACTCACTGGAAAAGTCTGGTGCGTTAAGCACCGGTGCTGTGCATATGGCACTTTTCAGGGCGTCAAAAGCAGTTTGACAGGCCTCGGTCCAATTCACTTTCCTGGGCTGATTTCTAGAGGTTAGTTCTGTCAAAGGGGCAACAATGGTGCCATATCCTTTGACAAACCATCTGTAATACCCAGTGAGGCCTAGGAAGGCTCTCACCTCTGTCTGGGTCTTGAGGGGTTCCCAAGCCAGAATGGTATCAATCTTTGCCTGTAGGGGCGCCACCTGGCCTCTCCCCACCTGGTGTCCCAAGTACACTACTGATCCCTGCCCTATCTGGCACTTACTGGCCTTGATAGTGAGGCCTGCCTTCTGCACGGCCTTCAACACTTCACAGAGGTGTTGCAGGTGTTCCTCCCAAGTGGAGCTGAACACAGCAATGTCATTCAGGTATGCGGCGCTGAATTGCACCAGCCCGGCCAGTACCTGGTTGACCAGTCTCTGGAATGTGGCAGGGCCATTTTTCAACCCAAAGGGCATGATCGGAACTGGAAGTGCCCCTCTAGCATTGAAAATGCTGACCTCTCCTTGGCCCCCTCAGTTAAGGCAATCTGCCAGTACCCTGAAGGCAAATCAAAGGTGCTGAGGTACTGGGCAGCTCCCAACCGATCAGCTCTGGGGATGGGGTGTGCGTCAGTCTTGGTGACCGCATTGAGCCCACAGTAGTCCATGCAGAACCGGAGTTCTGGGGGGCCACCGGCCGTAGCAGCTTTCTTAGGTACTAAGACCACTGGGCTAGCCCTGGGGCTGCTGGAGGGCTCAATTACCCCTAGCGCCAACATCTTGGAAACTTCTTCCTTGAAGCTGGCTCTGACCTTGTCAGCCACCCTGTAAAATTTTTGCTTCACAGGCAGACTATCTCCAGTGTCCACATCGTGGACGCACCAGTTGGTGACACCTGGGGTCAGGGAGAACAGGGAGGTGAACTGACCCAAAACCTGGCGACAGTCCCTCTGCTGCTCTGGGGTCAGGGTGGGCGAGAGGACCACACCATCCACTGACCCGTCCTGCTCCTTGGCTGCCAGGAGGTCAGGGAGAGGATTACTATCATCTTCCCCTCCATCATCTGTAGCCATGAGCATAGTAACTTCAGACCTCTCAAAGTGGGGTATGAGGCGGTTCACGTGCAACACTCTCAGGGGCTGCCTGGGAGTCTTCATGTTAACCAGGTAGGTAACTTCGCTCTTGCGCTCTACCACCTCATATGGCCCGGTCCACTTGTCACGGAGCGCGCAAGGCTCCACCGGCGCCATTACCCACACTTTCTGACCAGGGTGGAACTCAACCAGAGTGGTATTCTGGTCGTACCATCTTTTCATTTCCTCCTGGCTAGCTTCCAGGTTGTCATGAGTGAGCTTCCTGAAGCGCTTTGTCTGGTTGCGGATGGCCAGCTAATAGCTGAATACGTGCTGGGGGGTTTTCCCACGGGATTTCTCCCACCCCTCTTTCACAAGAGGGAGAGGTCCTCTAACAGGGTGGCCATACAGTAATTCAAAGAGACTGAACCCCAAGGATTTCTGAGGCACCTCCCTGTAGGCAAACAACAGGCATGGTAACAAGACGTCCCACTTCCGTCCCATGGGTTCTTCTAGGCCCATAATCATACCTTTTAGGGTGCGTTGAACCTTTCAACCAACCCATTTCCTTGAGGGTGGCAAGGAGTGGTGAACTTGTAGGTCACCCCACACTTCTCCCACGGAGACTTCATGTACCTAGAGATGAAGTTGGTTCCCCGGTCGGAGACCACCTCTCTGGGGAACCCCACTCGGGAAAAGACTGTCCTGAGAGAGACTGCTTCCGGGTACCGGGTAGCATGGTCCACCAAGACCAGATAAACCTGTTGCCTAAGGCTGTCTTGGGGTCCAGGGGCCCCACGATGTCGATGCCCACCCGCTCAAAAGGGATGCTCACCACAGGTAAGGGTTGGAGGGGTGCCAGGCACTTCCCTCCCCTCTTACCACTGGCCTGACATGTTTGGCAAGACCTACAAAAGGCACCAAAGTGCTTCTTCATCTGGGGCCAGTAAAAGTGGGTGACAAGCCTGTGATAGGGCTTGTCTTGCCCCAGATGTCCTGCGAGAGGCACATCATGAGCCAGACCCATTAGGAAGTTCCTGAAGCGCTCGGGTACCACCAGCACACGGGCTGCAACGTGCTCAGCGAACTTGGGCTCATTATAAAGTAAGTCATCTTCCCAGTAAACAAAATGCTCCTTGGACCCTAGACCTGCTGCCTGATCTGCATCCTGCTGCCGTACATCAATGAGGGAAGGGCATTCCTTCTGCGCTTGGCAGAACTCCTCCCTGGAGGGACCACCCTCTTGCTGCCAATGGGTCAGCTCAGGTAATTCCCCCAGTTCGGCCCCTGATCCCCTGAAGCTTCCAGGGCATCCCCCTCAGATTCTGCTTCTTCCTGGACCGTGGGAACGGCGGAGGCTGGTTTCCCACGCCCTCTGCCTCTTCCTCTCCTGGCAGGTCCCTGGGCCATTGTTCCAGGCTCCAGTTCTGCTGAGCCAACCCTACTGGCTGCCATAGCACGTGTGGTCACACAGATCCACGCAGGCAAGCCCAACATCTCCAAATGAGTTCTGTGCTCTACATCCTTCCATGGAGAACTATCTAGATCGTTACCTAATAGACTGTCTACAGGCAAGGCATCACTGACAACAACTTCCAAAAGATGAGAGACTCCCCCCCCATTCAAAGGGAACACGTGCCAACTTGCAGAGGTGCACTGTACTGTCAGCTGCCACCATAGGACGGAGAACATTGAGAATGATCTGCTCTTCAGACACCCACTGACACCTCACAGATGTCACGCTAGCCCCTGTGTCTCTCAGAGCCTCTATCTCCTCCCATTGATGGTCACCTTCTGCCTGTATTTTTTAGTGTTAGCAGGCAGCAAGGTTTCCTGGACCATCTCTTGGTCTCCTAAAGAGACAAGGGTCATCACTGCTAACCCCTCCTCCCCACTGGAAATCAAATCACCTCCCAAAACTACACTGGCTACCCCTGGGGTAGGAGCATCAGCGGGTGCTGGAGGTTTGTTGGAACACTTAGGGGTTATGTGCCCCACTTCTCTACATGCATAGCAAGTAGGCTGAGTTCTGTTGTCCTGTCTGCCCTTAGGGGGCCAAGACTTCTTAGGCTTGGGGGGTTGGGACTCCTTCTCCTGGGAACTATTTTGGGGCCCTTTAGAGAACTCCTTAAGGTTACCCTTGTCCTCCCCACTCTTCTGTTGGGGACCCTGTCCACCCCTGGCTGGGGTACTTACCACCCCCTTGTGGACCCTGGTGCTAGTTCAGCGGTCCGCCTCCTTAGCAAGCTCACTGGGATCAGTTAACTTGCTATCTAAAAGATGTTGGCGCAGCTCTGGAACACATAGACTACTCAAGTGCTCCCAACTAATCAAGTGACACAACCCAACACAATCAGTTACCTTGCTGCTCTTTATCCAACCTTCAAGTGAACGCATGTACAAACTCACACACTCCACCCAGGTACTAGAATCAAGTTTCTTGAAGTTCCTAAACTTCTGGCGGTACTGTTCTGGAGTAAGTCCATGCCTGAGGCATAAGGCCTCCTTCATAGCGGGGTAGGTTAAGGTACCTGCTGCCTCTAAGGGTGCCAAGACATCCCTCCCAGAGGCCTCAAAATGTTTCCACAAACCTGCACCCCCAACTCTTCTCAGGCACTTCATTCATCTTCAAGGCAAGCTCATAGGATTTAAACCATGCATAGATATCCTCACCCTTCTGATAATTCTGCACCAAATCTTTGGGTATGTACACCTTACCCGCCTGCACTGGCTGTGTGCTGCCACCATTGAAACTGGTCTCCACTTGTTTAGATCTGAGATCCAGCTCCCTTAGACTCATCTCATGAGCCCACTGGAGTTTCTTTTCCTCCAAAGCGAGAGCGTTCCTGCTCTCCTCCGCCCTTTTCTCAGTGTCAAGGCGTAGCTTCCTTTCTTCTGCTTGAGCCTTGAGTTTAAAAAGCTCTAACTCATGGGCCCTCTTCCTCTGATTCTCCTCCAGCTCCTCTGGAGAAAAGCCCCTACTGGAATGGGCGCTGCCAGCCCTAGAAGCTGGCCTATTCACGGGTAAATCCTGGGATTCAAAACCAATCTCCTGTGCATCCCTATCTCCAGTAGGCTCCTCTGGATCAGCTTGTTTGGCCTCCCACCAGGCCCTTAAAGCATTTTGTAGCTCTTCCTTGTTTGAGCTGCCCCTCATGGGACATCCAAGCTTTTTGCAGAATTGTTTCAAGAGCTCCTTCTTGTAAGTGAGCAAATCCTGAATCTCAAACTCCAATTCCGACTCTTCAACTACTTCCTTCTGAGACATGATGCTTCCTAGGCTTTGTGACGTGGTCTGCGCTAAACTAAACTAGTGGTGTACACAAAATTACTGTAGGTCAAGTGCAAATACCAGTTCAAATCCTCACCGCTGTCCAACAATGTTGGCACTGGGGGTCTCTAGTTGGCAGAGGTAAGTACAGTTGACCAAATAGGGACCCCTACTTCTAGTCAGGGTAGAGAGATACACACTGTAGATAACCCCTGCTCACCCCCTAGGTAGCTTGGCATGAGCAGACAGGCTTATCCCCAAGGCAATATGTAAGGTAGTTGCACTTAACACACACAATAACTCAATGACGCACCACAAATTGAGACCACACAGGTAGGTATATAAAAGATATATATCTTTCTCTAGTTTAGGCAAAGGAAATCAACAATGCAATGCCAACATACTCAATATCTTCTTTGATGGGTGAGAAGGCAAGTGGTACTTGTATATTCAAACAACAACGAGGTCTTGCACTGTGGTAGTCACTATTAGTTCACTTCTCCTCTCAAAAAGCACAGTTAGGCAGTTATTCTAGGCTGGGCCTTAATCACTCAGAAGTCCCAGTGTTCCACTCATGCAGCAAGTATCTCACGGCTGCTGATCCTCAAACGGGGACTCTAAATAACCTCTGCGCCCCTCACTGCCTCGATGTGAACACTGGGGGAAGTTCCTACAAGTTGCCGGTGTTTTCCCGCGTGCCTCGCGGTCAGCAATACTATCTTCTTGCCCCCAAAGCACTCAGCGCTTTCAGCGTGTTTGCGGCCAACTAGGCGGCAGGACAGCCCTCACTGCTCAATCCCCCCTTCAGGCAAGGACACACCACGGCTCGGAACTTTTTTCCCGAGCGTTACCTGGAGCCTGGCTTCTTCGTGAGTGCTGGCGGTCACGCGGCACCTCCCGAGCTCCGCAGTCGCTTTCCTGATGGCGGCTCCTTCACGGACGGGGCACACGCGCTGGGCCAATCCTTGTGTGGCTCTCGGGACTTGCCCCTGATGACGCCGCACACCTTCTCTGCTCTGGGCCAATAGGAGCGCGGCTCCTCCGTGCAGTCTCCAGCGATGCACCAATCGTAGCGGCCTCTCCAGGCGAGGCCCCCAGAGCGAGCCAATCACAGAGCGGCCAATCCGATGCTACTCACGGGCCCCAGGCCGCTGGCGGTGCATGTCTTCAGCTGTTCTGTGTCCCGGGCAGCGGCGGTGATGCGCAGGTCTGGCGATACGAGGCACGGCAGTCCCCCCACAGGGCACAGGGTGTAGAAAGGCCGCCCACAACCTTTGCAGCTTACTCGGATGACAACTCACGGGGGGAAGCAAAGCAATCCTACGGCCAGCGTCGGTTGTGTGCGGATAAACACACCCATTCTCTCACACGGCTGGCAGGTGGTTTTCAGAGCGCAGAAGGGAAATAAAGACGTTCTCACAGCGTCTAGGAGTTTATTTAGGAACCTTTTAACCCTGGGTTCCAGGAACAGGAGGCCAGCTCTTCGCAGGCCCTTGGAGACTCTAAATAGACACAGCACACAGCAACGTCTGGGTTGCAAGCAGGCAGGGAGCACAGCACACAACAAAGTCCCCTTCTCTTCTTTAGTTGAAGCAGCAAAACAGGTCAGCCCCAGAGCACACAGCAAGGGCAGTCTTCCTCAGTTTCTCCAGCTGTTCTTCTTCCGGCAGAGATTCCTCTTGATTGTAGAAGTCTAAAAATCTGTCGTCAGGGGTCCTTCTCTTATATCCCTAAAAGTCTTTAAAGTCTTTGTGAAAGTGGGCCCTGAGCCCGGTCTAAACCAGTTCTGGGTGTAGCTGGAGCACTTTGGTTTCTTGGCTTCTTCCTTCCTTTCAGAGTGAGGGGCAGAGTCGTCAGCCGCCCAGCAGGAGGTGGAGCCAGCATTGTGGCAGGCAGGCACAGCCCTATTCACTCCCAGGTGCTATCTCCTCCCACCACTCTAGTTGCAGATGCAGTCATTCAACCAAGGGCTGACTCAGACAACCTCCTGGGGGCTCCCCAGCCCCTATCACCCTCAAACCAGACAGTCAATCCACAAGCAGGCCCAGGCACACAGGAAGGTTAGACAAGAGAACAGCCACTTTCTAAAAGTACTGTTCTCAAACACAGAATTTAAAAACAACCTTTCCTAAAAGATGTGTTATTAAATTCTGAGTTGAGGGATATCAATCACTTATGTCCTATCTTGTTCCTGTGGGAAGATAGGCTGGTATGCATTAGGCAAAGAATGGCATTTGAGACAGTTCAGTAACTGTAACACTACCAATGTGGTATATAGGCTAGATTGTGAATGTGGATTACAATATATAGGCCTCACCACATGCAAAATAAAAACCCGCATTCAGGAGTACTTGAGCACCGTAAAATCTGGCAAACTAACTACAAAATTGGTGCAACACTGCCATAGCAATAAACATTCCTTTAAATGGTTAGTATTAGAAAAAGTGACAGGAGATGCACGTACAGTTGAGCAATTACTAATTACAAGAGAAGCAAAATGGATTTTCCAAGAAAAGAGCGAAAAATTTGGACTGAACGATCAATTGGAATGGAACAGACTACGCTGAATCAGATATTGAGTTCTTTGGCATCTGTATGGTTACTGATCTATGATCCCGTTCTCTTTATAAAAGCTGGCTTTTTTCAACAATTACATCAGGGTTGGGTGCCCTCAGAGACATGATAGGGATGTATTATACTTTGCAATATATACCTGTCCGAATAACCGTGTGAAATCTAGCGAGTATTCCCTTCCTCAATATTGCTGGGTGTTGAAGTAGTACTGCAATGCCACTTCTATAGTGACGGGTTGTAGAGCTATACTGATCACTAAAGAAGCCCCCATTGAAATTGTTCCTCATAAGAAAAATTAATTGCACATCTAGTTATTTGAGGGATATTAGATGTGGTATTAAGCCCCTAAGCGACACTTGAAATATCATAATTCTGTATAATGTTGTAAGCTTTTTTTCATTATAAGTATATGATCTACACCATAATGAGGAATAAAGTTTAAGTGAGGAAGTAGAGATCGTAAGGTCTGTACATCGAGATCTCGCGAGTCTGCATCTGGCTCGGGGCAGTACCATTGATTGTAATGGGAATCTACCCGTTTCAAGATGGCGATCGCGTCATATCGCGAGAACACGCCTGTTAGACCTGACATCATTGGCTTGAGTCTCTCCTCCATTTTTTCTGTTTGCCTCCACTGTTTTACGATGTTTTGCTGGTATATGCTTTGGGCGCTGTGCCACTGCTGATCAGTGCCACAGCGCAAGTGCTCCATATGTTAAATTGATGTATCTATTGTATCCATGTTTGGCCTATTTGGTTTACTGTCAGTCCCTAGTCTAGTGCACCAGGAGTGCCGGGGCTTGTAAATACAAATGCCGCTCGTGGGCTTGCAGCACGTGTTGTGCCACCCACAGGAGCGGCCTCGTAAAAGAATGTCTACGGGTCGGTCATTGCGAGACCCACGTGCAGCCTAGTGCTGTCGCGCAGGCTGCGCAAGTATACCTACTTGCCAGCCCCTCACACCTTCCCTTGACTTCATGTTAGTCACCCTATGGTAGGCCCACGGGCAGGGTGCATTGTAAGTATAAGGTAGGACACGCCTGACCAAGTTGGCATGTCCTAATAGTGAAGTACAGCCATCTTCGTTCTTCACTATTGCGAGGTAGCCTGCTCTCCATTAGTTAGAATGGGCCGCCGGGATTATTAATGCTATGATCCTAGCTGGCTCGGGGAGCATGGTGCAATGTCGAGTTTGGTATCCCTGAACTCGGGGTTTAATTACGCATCCGTTGGTGTGGGTGGTTTTTGGACTCTGGGTTTGAAAATAGCACTTTTAGAAAGTGTCTATTTTCTTGTCTAACCATTGCTGGTTTCTGCTGGTCTTGCGTGTGTGTGACAGGAGCTGGGTGGCTCCACAGGTCTGGATGAGTCAGTGTGGGATGAGTGGGACATTTGCGTTGAGAGTAGGGGGAGAGTAGTTGCTGATAGCCTGCCCTGCCTGATACAATGCTGGCTCCACCTCCTGCCAAGCGGCTGATGGTTCTGTGCCTGCCATGGACGATCCTAGCCCCACCTCCTGCCAGGAGGCCGATAGCTCTGCTCCTGCCAGTGTCAATGCTGGCTCCACCTCCTGCTGGGCGTCTGAGGACCCAGCCCTGCGCAATGAATAGGCCAGATGCTCCTGCCTGGCTCCACCCACAACAGACCCAGGATGTTGGGAAATTCCCCTGCATGGACAAAGGGATCAAAGCCGAAAAGGGGTATAAGAGAAGGACCCCTGAACCAAGAGAACAGATCACTTCTGACAAGGAACCCTGTAACCAAGGACAAGAGGCCTGCTGATCTGAGGACTTGCCTACCCCTTCTGCCAGTGTGCTGTTCGCTGGGGGGAATCCTGCAGTGCTTCTTTATTTTTGCCAAGGAACCAGGAGAGAGGAACTGTGTGTGTACTATCACGCTTGCTAAGAAAATCTCCAAGGACTGGAAGAGTGCCAGTCTCCTGCTGAAGTCACAGGGCTAAAGGACTTCATCTGCTTAAAGTGCTATTTGCTGGAACTTGTGAAGCCAGCACCTCTGAAAGAGCCAGCAACCTCGACGCCGACGGACGTCGCCGAATCCAGCTCAACACCGTGAGTGACGGCTCAAGTGTCCCGCTTCCTCGACGCCGGCCGCCGGGCCCGATCGACGCCAGCAGCAACGCCAGTGAGTAGTGAGTTCGGCTCCAGCTCCAAGGGACCTCGTGTCTGCGCCGCTGCTGATCGCATCGCCCTCGTGCCCTCTCGACGCCGTGAGCGCTGCTCACTCTGTGCAACCGCATCATCGACGACGACGCCTGCTGAGCCCTGATCGACACCGCTGTGCCTGCCATGGACGATCCTAGCCCCACCTCCTGCCAGGAGGCCGATAGCTCTGCTGCTGCCAGTGTCAATGCTGGCTCCACCTCCTGCTGGGCGTCTGAGGACCCAGCCCTGCGCAATGAATAGGCCAGGTGCTCCTGCCTGGCTCCACCCACAACAGACCCAGGATGTTGGGAAATTCCCCTGCATGGACAAAGGGATCAAAGCCGAAAAGGGGTATAAGAGAAGGACCCCTGAACCAAGAGATCAGATCACTTCTGACAAGGAACCCTGTAACCAAGGACAAGAGGCCTGCTGATCTAAGGACTTGCCTACCCCTTCTGCCAGTGTGCTGTTCGCTGGGGGGAATCCTGCAGTGCTTCTTTATTTTTGCCAAGGAACTAGGAGAGAGGAACTGTGTGTGTACTCTCACGCTTGCTAAGAAAATCTCCAAGGACTGGAAGAGTGCCAGTCTCCTGCTGAAGTCACAGGGCTAAAGGACTTCATCTGCTTAAAGTGCTATTTGCTGGAACTTGTGAAGCCAGCACCTCTGAAAGAGCCAGCAACCTCGACGCCGACGGACGTCGCCGAATCCAGCTCGACACCGTGAGTGACGGCTCAAGTGTCCCGCTTCCTCGACGCCGGACGCCGGGCCCGATCGACGCCAGCAGCAACGCCAGTGAGTAGTGAGTTCGGCTCCAGCTCCAAGGGACCTCGTGTCTGCACCGCTGCTGATCGCATCCTGCTGAGGCCTGATCGACACCGAAGACGCGACGCCGGATTGCTCGACGCCGCTGATCATCGTGTGCTTCATTTTCCAAAGGTACTGTGTTGTTGGGGGTCCGTGTGACTCCGGGCTCGACGTAGCGCTCCTCGCGGTCGACGCCGAACCTTTGGATTAACTTTGCCTCGACGTCGTGTAGCCTCCGTGTGGGTTACCCTGTTGCTAAGAACTGTGTTTCCAAGAAGAAGATTTGCTTTGATACTAAAGACTTTGTGCTAAAGAAGAAACTACCTTGAACTATTTTTCCCTTCCCAGAGTATTTATTAAGATTGTGTACATTTTTGTCGTTATTTGGTCTTGTGCTAAGCCTTATATAAAAATACTTATTTTTATAATACTACTGTGTCGTGTCCATTTGTAGTGTATTCACTTTATTACTGTATGTGGTCATAAATGCTTAACACACAGCCTCTGAGATAAGCCTGTCTGCTCTGCCAAGCTACCAAGGGGGTGAGCAGGGGTTATCGAAGGGTGCGATCCTCTTGCCCTGACTAGAAAAGGTGTGTCCCTATTTGTCAGAAGTGTATACCTCTGCCAACTAGAGACAGCCGGTTCTAACAACGCCATTAACCCATGTTTATAAAACAGGGATCTGTTCGAAAGAGGGACGTGCTGAGTTAATGCCGGACACCTTCCACCACAGCGGTAAGGAGTAAGAGCTCTGGGTCTCTGTACCAACACGAGACGAGGGCTGGACATGCATTACTTACGTCTGAGCCATGTTGATCGAGTTGGTGAACTTTTAACTTGTAACTATATGGAAGAGGGCAGGCAGATTGTTTTCGTGGCATTTTTCAAATGTGAAAAAGAAACTTGATAATATGCTGGATAAACCTCTACCTCCAGTTTGATAGGGCTAGCGGTCTCATAGAAGTCCAGTACAGTCCTAAAACGCGGGTTGGTAAACCCGTGCAACTAATTCAATATTAATACAAGATGCACGGAGTGTGAGCATTTGCCCGATAGCTTCCAATTATGTAGGAGTGAGGACAATCTGGAGTATGTGTTTGAGTTGTAACTGGAAGAGACTGATAAAGGCATTTTGGTTGTTAATCCTTTTGAACAACAGAAGGATAATACAAGATTGAGCACTCGTTTTTCAGAAGGATAGAGGAGACACATGATTTAAGCAAGCACACCGTCTTCCCTTGTTTTTCCATAGGAAATCAAAGGGGAAGGATTTCTGACCCACATTCGGGGTTAGAGTTCCACAAGGATATTGCCCTCCCGGCTGGTACGAGCTCAGATGGCCGAGTGAGGGTAATTAATTTTAAAAAATTATTTGTTTTTGAGTTATATGCATTTGAGGTTGAATCACGGGACACTGGACTGGCAGGCACTTACAACAGAGTTTTTATGTTTTTTCAGTTGCTGAGACTGGTTTGTCCTAATGCAGTGGCTTTAATATATATGACTCCCTGAAGAAATTGCCAAAGTTTCGATGGCAATGAAACATGTCGGCAAGTAAAGTGGTGTTGGTTGGATAGTTAGTAACCACATTCACTTCTTTTAGATTCCACACCCAACACAAGAGACAGAATAAAATTGCATATCTGTGTTGCCGTGTCGGTTTATATGTTGTTTTTGACACTTGTATGGTTGTCTTGTGGTCTTCTTTCACTGCATATCTTTACAAAACTCTTTTTGTGTTTTTTGGACACATTTTCCTTTCGAGCTTGATGGTACCAATGATGAGAACAGGGCAATCCTGGCGAGTACCTGCCAGGTTCCCGTTGGTGGTGCGCCCGTGAGGTGCCATCTCGCTCTCACACAACTTTTTTAGTTCTCTGGAGTTACTATTTGACACTAAGTGTGTGCATTTGTGTTGTTTCGCAACTGGATGTTCACTGTCAGGGAATGGGCAATTCTTAAAGGAGGCACATCATTAGGATACACTGGCTACCCTGATAACTAACGGATGGGGAGTACGCTTTGTAAAGATTATGCAAAACACAGTATACCTTAAAATGAGATGAATGTATAAATGTCTACTAGGTCTAGGTCTTTTTTGTATTATGGTATCCATTGGGACCAGCCTTCCCCATGTTAGTCTACGGAGCAAGATAACCTTGCAGTAGTGATCACACAAAATGGCTGCTGTTCACTACCAGAGCATGTTACCTGCACTAGTACATGCTCTACCTTTCATATACACTGCACCCTGCCCAAGGGGGTACCTTGAGCCTTCCATAGGGGTGACCAATGGGTACACAAAAGGAAGGGTTAGGCCTAGCCAGTGGGGACACTGACCAGGAGGACATGGCAGTTCTCTGACTGCACACAGGCACTCCGGTGGCAGGCCTGAGACACCATTTTAGGGCTACTCATGTGGGTGGCACAATCAGTGCTGCAGGCCCACTAGTAGCATCTTTCATCACCAGCCCTGGCACACCCAGTGCACTTTACTAGGGACTTCGTGGTGATACAAATATGCCAATCAGGTACATCCAATCAATATGATAATTTCCATAGGGAGCACTTACACTCTGGCACTTACACTTTCAGCAGTGGCAGAGTGTCCAAAGCATCTAAACCAGCAAAAACGAAATCCAGCACAGCATCAAAAATACAGGAGGCAGAGGCAAAAAGATAGGGGAAAACCACGCCACTGGTGTCAGGTCTAACAGGTATTTATAGAAAAACATAAGCACATTTCACAAGAAATACTTTTACAATTATTCAAAATGTACTGAGCAACCACTTTTGAGCCAGAAACTCGACCTGGAAATACACTAGGAAGAACATCTAAGTTACTGGGCAATGGCAGTCAGTCCTGATAGAGAAAAGAGAAATTTAAGCCATTCTGTGGGAAGTGGTACAAGAACATCAAACATGCCAAAGGATAATAAAAAGAAATGAGCACAAATTGTGTTTGCCAGCATATCTCACGGGGCAGTAAAAAAGCTGCTCTGATCGGAATGTCTGTTCATACGGATAGGCACATTGGAGACGAACAGGCTGAAAAAGAACCGATGAGAATAATTAGTGGGATTAAAAACAGAATTACTTGAAGTTTGTTTTTTTGACCTCAGTGTGGCCTTCGCTTCAAACAATATTTTTTTTGCTGTGCAGTAAACCTGAAGCTCTAAGATGAACAAACAACTTCTGATTTTATTGACACATATTCTCATAAATATGTAGATAGAGGTAAGAAAGGAGCAAGGTATGTATTTAGAGGAATCTAGAGCCGCAATAGTGTAAAACAACAAGGATACGTATTGCAGTACTTTTCTTTAATCTTTTACTTACTCTCTTATCTAGAACAGTAAACAACTTTCCCTGCCCACTGCAGATGGGAAGTCAATATATTGTTTTTCCTTTGCAGACTGTATGGCTCAGATATGCATAAACTGGACTCAACGGTGGCTGCCAGTGCCTTACAGAAATATTGTGACAAAACATAAAGTACTTGTTTACAAGAAGAAGCAGGCCCTGGAATGCACTTGGCAGTTAACAAAGAAAACGCTGAAGGCTGCTATCTGTTCTAATAAATTAAGAGAATATTGAGTTAGCAAAGGCCGACCTAGAAGCTAAAGCCGACATTTTGGGACCCTCGAGCTAGAGCTCTTGGGATATTGGCTTCTGGTTGGAGCTTTTTGAACACGCTTATCTCAGCCTTATGCAATTTCGAATTGCATGCGCAGCACTACCCCTGGGCGCAGCACTACCCCATGGCGCATGCGCCCAGGGGTAGTGCTGACGAGGACGCGAGCAGACTGACAGACATTTCAAATCTTGAACCCACGACATGGCGTTGTTATTTAACTGAGCGCTCCAGTTAAGCAAAGATCTTCGTCAACATACAGGACGGTACTCAAAAAATGTATCTACCGTGCCCATGCCGTTTATTATTAGTCTAAAGCGATCATAATCCATTTCGATTTCCGTGTTGACAAGCACAATTTCGAGCTCCAGAGTAATACTGATTTAGACTTCAGTTGCAAACGAATGCCCCGTCCCTCTCAGACTTCTGATTTCGACGATCCCCTTTGGCAGATACTTCCACCGCTGCCGCCTGCTCCCACCCATTGCTCGTTTTGGGTTTCTCATCTAAAAGATTATTACCAGCATTTTCTATACACGAGATACTGACTACAGTTTCCATCGTCCACTCCGATGTTCTCTTAAAGTCTGGTGTTTCCACTTAGTGATACTACACGAGGCCCTGAAGAGAATCCCAAGAAAATCAGAGGGATTCGAAACGCGTAGGCTCTTGCCACATAGTGTCTGCGAGAGCGACAGGATCATACAACTAATTCCTTCCTGCCGCTTGTACATTACCTGGAATTACCTCTATGTAAAATTTCTTTTGAAGATTGAATTTATTGTATAGGAATGTACATTACAAGAATTTTCCCCTTGTCACTATTGTAAAATTGTGGTCGCAGATCGTGGCTTCTTGTTTCTTTTTGTAGTATAGACTGTATATATATTTTTTTTAAAATTGTATTATATGTTTTTGTACTCCCTGTTCCAAGTGGTTTGAATGCTCTTTTGAATGCCTGTGATATGTCTGCAACAATGAATGATTGATGATTAGCAGTCAGTGTTCCTATTTCTGTGTGTCCTTTTTTGAATATGCTCCCCTGATGATGTTACAAAAATATAAGTTCCTCTTTTTCAAAAAATGAGAAAATAAAAAACTGTTAAGTACTAATTCCCGTTCTTGAATGATTTTTCAAGTTCTGTTTGGTTAATTGTTTATTTAAACCATTCACATCAGCATTGGCACCTCACTTTTGTTTATTGTAATGTTTACCCTCGTCAACTCTTGAGTCTTCACTGTTTAAAATACCTCGCAGCGGGGAAAAACTCAAAATATAAGGTTCACTTGTGGCGCTGTGAAAACTATGTAATGGAAAAATTGAGCTTGCAAGTTATATTAACATTGACCACTCCTTGTCTCCAATGTTGCAGATTTTTGTGAAAAACGAACTAAATAGAAATGAGCTTTGTGGATGTAAGTAGGTTTAGAGTTCAGGTTGTAACTAGTCTTTTCCAATAAAACCCATAAGAAGGAATTTTACATTTGACAAATTTGACGGCATCAAGAATATTTTTGTTTGTGTAACACATTTGAATTTTCTTGCCACCCTGGCAAAGGGGCTGATTTAGAGTTTGGTGGAGAGGGTACTCCATCTCAGCGATGATGTGCCCTTTCCTCCAAACTGACGGTCCACTGCCTTGTTTAGAGGCGGGCAGACCGAAATTTTGTCGATGACAGAGCCTACTTTGGCTCTGTTGCTGACATACTTTTTTGATGGCTTGACAGAGTATGTTCTGTTGGAGTTTAGCCATCTGATTGTCTGCCCAATTTAGATTGGGTGATCAGATGTTTTCTTATTCTTGCTGTCCATCTGCACCAGGTAAAACCTGGCAATAAGGAACAGTGAAAAAAATAATAATTGAAAAAATAACTTGGTGTGAAGGTCATTAGTTTTTCATTTTTCAAAAACAGATTACCTCTTTGGGATTGTGTTTTTGAAAAATATAAAGCTGAGTAAAAGTTTGATGGATACTAGAACTAGTTTCATAAACAACCAACAGTCGAGTTTTGAACTTCTTTTTGCTGTAGTATCAGCAATTTCCTGATGCCCAGGGTGAGAGAATCCTGATTAATGAGCCATCTGTCAAACTTTTACAACATTGACAGGAACAGCTGATACTGCAGTTTGTGTGAACTTTAAGCGATGTCCACGGGGTGACGAACAGCTGTAGATTTGCAGGATAGCGGTCTGTTTGGATGGTGGGGGCAATGTTCTCTGCCATTCCAATAGAGGACCCCCCGTCCGCCAAGCTTTAAATCAGCCCAAAAATTGTTGTGGTTTTAAATCTATTCTAGGGAAATTTACATCCATACATGTGGTTGTGGTATAAGGTCTAAGATCTCGTACCAAGAAAAGAAATAACTGCAATGTTGCGTATTGTGAGAAAATGATCTACCTTCTCTTGATTTGACCTTCGCTTCTGAAGTAATGCAACCAGTCAAACTATGTCCAAATTGAATAACCTCAGGAAGTTACTTGACTCGAACACTATTAAATGAGGGAAATGAGTCATATCTTAAATAAGGAGAAAATGTTTTGCATTGGAATTAACATTTATTGAGGGCTGCAAAGATTATCCGATGATAAATCAACGTCTTCTAAGTGGACCCAGCAACTAGAGCAGAACGTAAGTGCGTTCGAGTGCCAGATTGGTACGGGAATACCCTGAGTTCACATCCTGTCCTTTCCAAACAAGCAAGTGCTTGATGTACTGCTCGCAATTGATGGAGCAGAGATTTTATAATGTATCTATTTACGACAATTCTACATAGAAAATGGATTGTGACACTATTTTACATACATACTTACATATATTTGTGTGTTTCCAGAAACACACAAATGAAGTTCTGATGTAGGTACTGCTTCGTAAAAGCATGCAGAATGTTAGACGTAGATTTCTGATAACACCTAACAGTTAATAAGTTAATGTGAAATTTTAGATTTTAGTGATGTGTTCTTATTCATAGATAAATGTGACAAATAAACGATAACACAGAACATTTCTATATAAGAATAAAGCTACTCTATGTGTTAGGAAAGCTGATAAAAACACAAGAATGTGTAACGTGAGCACTGACATAGACCAGAAAAGTAGTTGTTATGAAGTTATGTTACGATTTGCATTTCGGGAAATTTTATTTTATGTGTGTTTTTAAATCCTGTATGATGTATTGAAGTATAACGTGCAAAAGAGACTTACAAAATTATATATGAAATGATAGAGTGTTAACATTTTATGACTACGCTATACTTACATGAATTAATTTCCATTTATAACAAAGTTATGCTTAATTGGAAAATTAATGCCCTATTCTATGTAATGTGAGATTCATATTTTAGCGCATATTCATTGTGCATGAGCTGTGTTTCATGAAGGCCTCAAACTCTGCTTCCTTTACTACTATGAACTTATGAACTGAATGGTCTGAAGCCTACAGGAACTTTTCGTGAAGTTTCCATTTGAGCTCTAACATTCAATCATCTTCATTCACGTTTGTAGCTTACTTGACTAGACTCGCAACAAAAGTGTTACTTCCTAGAGCAACGTTTGAGAATGGACTGACAAGAGATCAGAGCATAAACTCTCTAAATGCAACAATCATATGACAAAACTACAGTGGTCATAAGGAAACTGCGAGCAAATGGATTACCTAATTCTTCTGGATTTGTATACTTTTACTTACTCCGTAATGTCATCCTATGGAGAGCAACCAATGGGACAGGGTGGTCCGACATATTTGGTGATGTCAAAGGGTGTAAACCTGGAATCAATGGAGTATAATTGCCTACAATTTGAATTAAGGGGCATCATCCCTCTACCCATCTTGCAGTACAAAAACTGACGATCTGGACTTCCAGAAACAACGTGAACGGTGATGAAATACTGCGTTTGCTGACGGCTGGTTGGATAACGTAGTGGAACCTTTTCGGCTGAAAGGGTTCATAACAGAGCTGCTGTGGCCTTGACGCTGCAGTGCAGACAGAGACAGACAATTCTGTCTATGAACTGGAACTGGTCATTCGATATTTGCTGAACTTTCCGAGGGGGTTGGTAGGAGACTCAACTGATTTTCTATTAATTCATTATTCTGGAGTCAGTAATATCTCCCTTGGCTGGGGAAGATAGCTCTCTCAATTCTGAATCATGCAGAATATGCGAATGCTTATTAAACCTGATCTAATTTGAAATTATGCTAATCCTTTGATGCTTAAACAGAAATATATTAAGATAAAATATTCTGCTGATTCTGTTTCATTTATTTGTTAGTGGCTAAATTCAAAATTAATTTGATGATCAACTAATTAAGAGTGGGCTTATATTAGAGATTGCGTTTATTATTGAATGTTAGCGATTATCTATTCCAGGTCCTCATATGATAATTGCTTATCCCCTAAATATTCCAGTCCTTTTCAGCACAGAACAAGATCCATCGGAGGACCTAGGAGATTTCATATGGTATCTGAGGCTATTCTGGGTTTAGAGACAAATTAAATTAAATATAATAATTTATGAGGCCCAAAATGTTAGCGCTGAAACAGTATTTCTGGTAGCGTGTCGGATGGGATATAAGGCAGATATGTCATAAGGTCACTATAGATTTGCTGAAACCCCAAGTTCAGTGATCCTTTTGAATGAATGCCAGTTCTGAAGATGACGAGATAAGTGGTGTGAGTATCAATAGCATTGTAAAATATTGTTGCTTAAATGTGTTAGTAATGAGAATTGATAGAGAAAATGTTTAGTGTTTTATTTAGAATAGAGTTGTTGTATTGAAACTTTTATCAGGTCCGAAGTGGCCTAAGACCCTGGGATATACACCTACGGGTGGTCTCAGTGTGGAATATGCTGAGTACGTTTGTGTGCTATTTGGAAGGTGCTGTGCATGAGACATCATTGGAAGTACCACCAGAGAAGGGAACTTTGAGAGAGTGTGAAGATTAAAATTGTTGGGATGTTTCTCAAGTGCACTGAGATTAATCATAAGGATTTTTCAGGTGAAGTCTCGCTGGTCGAGATTTTGCTTAGGTTGGTTGAATAAATTCTGGTTGCATGGAAATATATAATTTCTTTTAGTGGAGCAGACATGAATTTATGGGTGTCTAGTGGATTTTTAAGATCGGAATTGGTAAAAGCTGGATTGTAAGGGGAGGGTCAGTTGCTCCAAGGAGTTGCTTTGTGTATTGCGCTGTGATAGGACGGTTGGTGGAAAGCAGCAATGGAATTGGTTGAGGGTGTCACAGAGAGCCGTGGAGTGATTGGGAGTTAGAACGATAATAAGGAAGTATATTTCTTTGGATTTACTAGTAAAAAATGATAAAGGGCAATAAAAGAATTTGTTCTGAATCATGACAATTTTAAAAAGCTTATAAACACTGATACATGGAAATGTGCCTGTACATACAATAGAAGGAGTACCAATAGTCCCTGAAGGCCCCTGAAGGCACTCCTGCTTTGTACATGTCTTTAGAGAAAGAATATCATGCATGTTCTTGGTTAGAAAATGGGATGAAATATACTAACGAATATGGACCTTTAGCTTTCCCTCATATAGTACCTTTAATGCACGAATTCTCGAAAATTCTCGAAAATGTAAGGAGACAGATGAATGATATTAAGCCACCACCAAGATCTATGCAATTTGAAGCTCTTGAAGAATGGGAACATGAGGGTAATCAGAATGAATAGGATATAATTCGGGCAGATATAAGAATACTTTAAATAAGCATGTAGAGGCTAAATGGGGCTCTCAACGGAAAATATGGAAAAGGGATATTGCACGTATGTATCCTGTATTAGTTGCAGAAAAGAATGAGGGAGAAAAAGAAAAAAGAATAATCATCTAGAAAACCCTCAAGCTCTCACATTAACTGATGCGAGTGGTGATGAGATTGATGATGAGTTTCTGAGTGAATTATTGATGAATCGATATCCACCATATAATGAAAAACAGTCAGATACAGGATTAAATCCATATGTGGTAATTCAACCAGTTGCACCTGCATTACCAAATAGTTTAAATTCTGTAAATCCTTTCCCAACTGAAGAGCAAATGCCTAGAGGAGTAATGTTTAATAACCCCATAATACCGAATGCTCCAGATGCTCTTTCAGTTCCAGTAACCATAGGACCTGTGGTTAATTTGTTTCAGTCAGGTATGGAAGGCCAGCAAATACATGCACTAACTATTCCCACTGGATTGGGAGGAATGAATAGTGTTTCATGCAAATTGAGTAGAGATTAAATACATTCAAATATGACATTTGCGAATGCAGATACCTCTCTACAAGCGAATGAATCATGAGTCAGTGTAGGGACCATTATCTCCATGCCAGGATGGCCAGTGCCCTGTATTAACTTACTGTTTTCTTGGCGCTTGCTTCCACTACTGCTGATTGTGGATCACAGCTAATTTATGCGATTTCCCAGGTGGTCAGTAACTAAGATAGGGTGACCAGTGCCCTACATTAACTTAGCTGATCCCCTACGCTTGGTACTTTTGAGACCGGACAACCATTGCACGCTACACTAAACAAATCCTTGGCAGAGTCTGCCTGACCCACTACATGGTTACCAATCCTTGGCTGTCAACATCAAGATGATCTAATTTATAACCTTCAGCCAATATCATTGCCTGGGTCCCGAGAATCCCTTGTCCTGAAGAGACCCTGTAATGCAAGAGGGTAAAAACGTCGTCGACTTTTAAAAGGGAGAGTCCTGGGACACCAGAAAAAAATCCTATTGGGGTGGCAGAGTGGGCTAAAGAACGATGATGGATTAAACCCAGATCTGTTGACTGGGTGTGAGTGTTTGATTGGTTCAGATGCGCCGTCCATCACCACCCCCTTTTGTACCGCTTTGTTCGCCATAAGTTGGCAGGGTATGCTCAGATGTTAGTCCCTTGCTCACTTTGCCACTGGATTCAAGCAAGTCTGGCTGAAGATGGCTGTAATGCCAGAAACCGGTCCAAGCAAGGCGCTTTACGTGCGAAACCTTGCGTCCTCACTGGGCAAATCACTGTACTCCACAGTGCCTCAATATCCTTGTGCGACCAAGCTGACTTACATTACTCTACCATACACTCAGGATGTTCGCTACACAAGGTCAATTATACATGGTTTAATAGGGAGTAGTATTGCTTCAATAACATCGGTCATTTATATGTTGCAGATGACAAAGAGAAATCTTTGAATTTTGGCATATGCCAACACTGTCAGCTAACATAAATATTCTTAGCTATTTCAATAAATGTCTAGTGACTAGTCAGTGTTATTATACAATGAATTAAATTGATACATTTAAAAAACAACTTTGAAGAACTACTTCCTCTGCATTTTAAGGGATTTTCATCATATTCTAAATCTTTTGATGGCTCGGCTCATAATTTTGCTTTAGGGCCAACCAAACTCATAACTCGGCCATCTTCATTCATGTTCTCTGTGCAACCTTGTCTACCTGCGGAAAAAGCCAACCAAATGCTGCAGGCGCAAGCGAGACCTCTAACTTGGTGGATGAGCTCATGTATTCCTCCAGTCATGCTGAGGTTCTCAAACAGGCAGCAGAAAAGGAAGTTATGGAAGTTACGGTATTGGCAGCCGATAATGGCAGTCCTGTCAGCAGCAAGGGATCCTTCACTCATTTCATTGCCCATATGTTCTGGGGCCATGATTGCTTTACCACTTGATGGCTCACCTGCACATCAATGCTCCATCATACATTAAATTATTTGCGGTGACCTGAACACCAATACGTCATTCTGACTTTATGATGTCATTTGCCCTATGCAGAACATAACAAACCCACAAATCCCACCATAGTAAATCTTAAATCACTTCTGACCAGGAAACCTTGTGCAACTCTCCTATTCCCTCCCCTATTCCCTTTACTACCTACATCCTGGCAGTGGTAATCTGATTATTGCATTGGGGTATTACTCCGATAGAGGATGGGTAACTAAAATAAAATACCTAAGTGTCTAATTTATTAACCCTGGTGACCTCTTGTTATTTTGTTTCGTTACAATTTCATAGTTTACCTAAGTTTGAATGGTGACAGGTGTTAATGGAGAAGAGTGCTCTTGAACACTCCTTGTAAAAGTAGCCATTTTAGAATTCATGTGGAAATGTACATAAAATGTGTTCTTTTTAGACTGAGGCCTACAACACTTAGGCCTTTGTTACATTCAGTAAAATAAAGATGAAGGGTCCTTGTTGTAATGTTCATGTAGTATATTTATTCTTGAGATTAGATAGAAGGTACAGCATTCAGATAGGAATGTAATATGGTAAGAAACCCCACCGGGAGCAGATAACTTCCTGCTCAGCCTCCAGATAACTGATAAATCCCTTGAATAGCAACAGGTAGAATCATGGATGACATCACAGAGACATGACATAGACAAGCAGACACTAACACTAAGGAGGGACAAAGAGAGAGGAAGAGCAGGATATAACAGCCTTGTTTGAGACTGCCGTACTGTCATTGTTGTCCGACCGCCACCTCCTTGTCGGTCTGACCGCCGATTATGAAAGGGTGGTCGGACCACCACAACACCACTGCAACTGCCAGGATGATGGATCCGGCGGCGGTGGTGGGGAACGTGGCGCTCCATTGCCATGCTGAATACGACCTGCATTTCCGCGGACCATTTCATGGGGGAACCCCACCATAAAAAGGTCGGCGGAAATGCAGGGAAAGGGTCCCCAAACAGGGCCCCTATGGAATTTTGTCCATTGGGTTTTGTGACTGGGGACAAATGTTATGCCCCCCTGTGCGTGTACTGTTGTGCGCGCACGGTGTACCATGCAAAACATGGTACATGGCAACAATGCGCGCAAGCCGTAACATGCCACCGCTGCAAGTCTGCTGCCAGCACAACGCCAGCGTGACGGTAAACTCAGAATGCAGCAGTCAGGATGATGCTGCGGCTGCGCACTGGCGGTCCGACTGCCAAGGTCATAGTCAGGGCCTTAGTCCTAGTCTAAAAAGGAAATTTAAAGTTTCAAAGATCATTGCCACCTTGTGATTCATTCTTATTATAGAACCAGAGCAAAGGTGCCTATCACCTCATTAATTCGCTCATCATTACCCTCAATTGAGCACAAAGTCAAGAGAAGTGTGCACACAAACATATTGTGGCTTACACAGACAAAAATAATTAGAGGGAACATTGCAGCTGACATAGCTAATTTAAAATGTTGCATTTGAAATTCAAAAATGGGTTAGTTTGCATTTCAATGCTAATGATTGATCGGCAGTGACCCTTGGTCGGGCTTTCCCTCAGGTGCAATGTTTTGAGTGATTGAATTTGAGTAGTGGAAGAATTTGAATTTTATATAATACAATTTCTACATACAGATAGAAGTATGCCCACTAGCAACCACCACATGATCCCTTTACCTAATGGCATTCGGAATTGTAATGAGCTTTCTCCTACATATATAAGGCTGACCAGAGAAGCTCTCTCCACTATCCAAACACAGCCTCATGTACAGCCAAGGTATAATCCAACTATCCCTCAATCTAATTTTAGCAACAGCCAGGTAGAGTCTAGTATAGTCCAACTAGTATCATGGAATGTGGCGGGGGTATGATCGAAAGTGATCCTCCCTCATTGGAACCAATGTATTGAAACCGTTGACATCTGTATTCTGCAAGAGACCTGGAGCACTTCACTTGTCCATGTTCCTGGCTATGTAACTTTCTTTCGTCCAGCATCCACCATCAAACCAGGGGAGGAGTTGGGGGGGGCTGACAATTTGGGTCAGAATTGCACTACATTGCATAATTTGTGTGCTTCTGTCCAATAGCCTAGACATTCTACCTGCCCAACTCAAAGGCCCGAATGGTGACATGCTTGATATCTATAATGTCTATGCTATAGGTACTAGGCCGGAAAAGTGGTCAGCTATGTTAGACGAGCTGGAGAAACCTTTAGATGAGAGGGCTACACTACCACCCCTGATTGTTGCCGGCTACTTCAATGTCACCTTTGAACCGCTGGAGAGGGAGGACGTCTGTGGGAATAGTGAGGATGATGTGAGGTGGCATGATCCCCATCTTGATTTAGCACCTATTAAAAAATGGTCTCAAGTGACACTCCAACTTAAAGACTTTTCTCTGGAGTTTGGACAGAGGGCAGCTAATGGCCACACTAAATCTGACAAAATGGGTGCCAATTCCTTTAATAGGACCAATAACACTAGCCGCAAAGATTACTTTCTGGAGGACCTTAGGCTAAGATTGAAAGTGAAAGAAATGGCATGGGTTCCACCACCGACAGCGATCACAATTCCCTGAGTCTTTTGCTGGTATCACTCTGGGAGGGTGTAGGGGGCCAAGCTCCCAAAGTCAGTTTTACTTTCCAAGGAGCCACTTCCAACTAATGCCAATCAATGCCTTAAATGGCCCCAGGTGTTACTGGGTGAAGTTAAGCTTGAATCTATCCAACAGAACTTGCTATCAAGTACAGAAGAGATCTGTGGCCTAATCCACCAACCAGGAGGGTTGAGCAGGATGCTAGATTGTCATACTGGTTTCTTTGAGCAGATAGCACATGTTTTATTGACTCAACGCGCCCCTGTAAACCCAGCCCGAAGCTTAGACCCCAGTCAGCTTGGTATAACAAGGAGTGCAGAGTCCTCAGACGACAACTAGCCAAGGCAATTAGAGAGAATAGCCTGGCTAATGTGAGGGGAACTGAGGAGGTTGTACAAGATAGCACAAATGAAGGCTAAAATGGAGTGGGACAAAATTAGATGGATGTTGATCAGTGAGGCTTGGGATAAGAAGGATTCACAGAAGTTCTGGCTTCTAGTCACCAGGGGGATACCCATAGGCCACCACCTCCCTCTAATAACATCGCTATTACTGCATGGCACAACCACTTCTCTAGCTTGTATTCTGGTCCTGGTGCCAGAGACACAGTAGATTCCCCCTATAGAGTTGACCTTGGTACAACTGTAAACTTATTTTCTAAAAGTGAAATTGAAACTGCCATTAACTCCATCTCAAAAGCTAAAGCCCCTGGACCTGATTGCATCCCGGGCGATGTGTTTGCGCACGACAGTGAGACCTGGTCAAACTATATTTTGGCTCTAGCCAACGCCATAGCAGAGCAGGCCCAAGTACCATCCTCCTGGAAGGGAGCAGAGGTGATCCCTGTGTTTAAGAAAGGCGACAGTACCTCACCCGGCAACTATAGACCCATCAGTCTCATAGACTGTATTCAAAAGGTGTTTCTCGCGCACTCCTTTTAAAATTACAGGGTAGAATGAGCGAACATAACATCCTGACTCCATACCAAGCTGGTCTTAGGCAAACAAAGAGCACCATTGACCAGGTGTTTCATTTTTTTCTTCTCACTTGGAAGACTGTGGTCATCGGTCGCAGGAGCTTCTATCTAGCCTTTATCGATTTGAAGAGTGCCTTTGATCTTGTCCCTGGGAACAAGCTCTGGCATGCTCTAAACGATATGGTTGTCTCTTTGGAGAGCTTATCTCTCATTATTCGCCTCCATGAGGCAAATTTTGCTAGGGTTCGCTGGGGCTGACAGGCCAGCACACCGACCCAATTGAAATCAATAGGGGGTACGCCAGGGCTGTGAGTTGGCACTCACACTCTTTTCTCTCTTTGTGAATGGTGTTGTCCAATTTCTTTCAGAGGTCCTAGCGGATGCCCCAAAAAAAGGGGGGATAAAGTGGTAACTCTATTGGTTGCGGATGACACTTTGTTATTATCAAAAACACCAGGTGGGCTTCAACTGCTTTTAAACTGTTTTAAGACTTTCTGTGATTCCCGCGGTTTAAAGGTCACCACTACCAAGAAAAGGATTTCATTCCGTAATCCCCACAAGTCTTATAGAGGCAAACTAACACTAGGAGGGATTCCCTTGGAGAGGGTGAGCGCTTTAGACTACCTTGGCATCACTATCTCAGATGACATGTCTTGGAAGTCCCACATAGTCAAGCAGACCCTTAGGCGTAGGCCAACAGTGGGGGCCTTGATCAAAGAACACAGGAGTTCCTTTAGCTAACCGGTGACAGCCCCACTCTTCATCTATGATGCTAAAGCTGTAGGCTCTGCTCTCTATGGAGAAGAACTGTGGGGCTTTGAAAAGATGGATGCCTTTTTGCACTCTGAGAACAAGTTCCTTAGGTCCATGGTTATGCAACCACAGAGCATGCCACTTCACCCATTAAGGGTGGATTAGGGTAGAGCCTCTAGTTCTGAGAAGGCTAAACTATGTCCGATATTGTTGTGGCTGCACAAAAGGACTGCTCCTGAGTTGCTCCCTTATGCTTCAGCCCTCAAGGAAGTTAGCGCACTTGGTCACATTAGGAACATAGGTTTGATCTGTAGTGTGAAATCTCTGCTAAACACAGTAGGATAAGAGGACCATTGGGATGTCGAGGATCCATCACTGCTCCTTAGTAAAGGAGCATTTTAAGCAGCACTATTGGGGCTGGGTAGCGCAGGACCTACTTACTAGCTCTTCGTGGGGACGTTAAACCGCGGAGTTTATGAATTTTAAAATGATTGGCTCATTTGATCCATACTTAGAATCTATTACCATACCCCAGGGCAGGAAACTCAATATGCATTTCAGGTTTCTTTCTCTTTCTTTAAACTCATTCACTAGCTCCTGGAGACAGCCAACCGCTACCTCCCAGTTCTGTCCTAGTTGTCCTGCTGGAATGGAGTCTATCGCCCACGTATTCTTTGTCTGTCCCAAATATTCCTGCATGCGAGGCAGATGGTTCAGGCAAATTTGCAAGCAACTGGGCACCCACTGTTACGACAAAGCTCTTCCTATTTTAAGATCAGGTTCTAGTTCGGCGACAGCCTGTCCTGTTGCAACAATTTTGGGGCGTATGTGGATTATCAGACGAATTTTGCTAAACGCATGAAACCATTGCATACGTTGTTTTATTATACATCTTACCCATTCCAGCTGCTTATGGTTTATGCTCAATTGGCAATAAATAGTCGGCCTCAAATATTTATTCATCTCTATAACTTAGCCAGCATAGTGGGCCATGTTATCTGTTTTTGGTTTAGGCGTATGCTTAAACTGACTCAGATGTTTACGTTTACCTATGTTTAACCAACTTTTGTAATGAATGTTAGTCTACGTATCGATGGATACTCCCCATTAATTGTATTATGACTGTTTTCTAAAAATTGCTTTGAAAACGGCTTTGTACTACTTGTAACGTACTTTTATGGTCTATGGCCGAAATAACGTTTTTATGATGATGATGATGATGACTTTTATATAACAAAAGCGTTAACAATGTTCTAGGGATAGGCACATGCATTGAGTGTCAAATTAGCAGTGCCTCACTACTCAGAGGTTTAAAATGCCAGTCATCCTGGGGAACACACAACAAAAGTTTAATTTCTTACAGGTTTTAATAGTCAGAGGTAACTTACAATATTTTATTGTGCATGATATTTGATTAAACTAAACAAAACTGTTACTGAAAGGACATTTGACCTTTTTCATCTGTTATTTCTTGAATCCCTATCTGCATAATAAAAAGAAAGAAATAATAATTTGAAAACTGTTATTATAAGGTCACCATAAAGTATAAGAAAAGAAAAAAAACAATGCAGCAGGCCTTTTCCATCTATGCACCCAGCTTCTAGAACAGCATCCTAGTATCCATCAGGACAGCCCGAATGCTGCTCCTGTCTAGGGAAGAGGCGAAGGTGCATCTTTTGGAAGAACACTTCATCACAATACAGTAACAGTATACTTGTGGTTCCAGACCCCACCTATTTCTCCTGTCACTCAAAGTGTGTATATTTGCTTTTAGCCTTGTGCAGTACTTCACTTGCCCTTTGACTAGTCTTGTGCTCTACAAATACCACATACTTCATACATGCGTAACAAAACAATGACTCCGACTATGGTAAATCCTAAATCACTTCTGACCAGGAACCTTTATGTAACTCTCCCATTCAGTTGGAATCACATAGTCCGAATATTCAAAATGTTGATGCTTGATGATGAGTAAGTAAACAGGAATGGCAATGTTGTCATCTTTAATTTCTTTTAAACATTTCTCAGAATGTTGTGTCAGTGCAACATAAGTAGGCAACATACTCTGATCTATATCACAGGGTACATGATGACAGCATCAGTTAAGTTCCAACCAACAAAGCTTAAATGATTTCACTCATGGAGATTCTAGGGTGGTTTTCTTAATGCAAATGAGAGCATAGCCAGTCAAGATATATGTATAGCCCAATTTAAAAAGCAGTTGTAAGTAACTTACTCATACTGTCAGCCTCTGTCATTTGGCACCTTCTAGCAGGGGTGGCTTCTCCGTAATGGAGGAGGAGCATCGCCCAACTGGTCATTCAGTGGTCAAGCGAAAAAAAAAATAACCTCTGACTGAGGTGATAACAGCAGTGTAGAGCGGGGCAGGCCAGGCATAGCAGGGAGGGGTGGTAGGCACACTGTAAGTGAATATGTCTATTTGGCTGGACGGGCCAGCCAAACAGACATGCGCACTTAGGTTTCTCCAACCCAGCTGTTTTGCACAGCCGGGGTGGAGAAACATCACAGGCAAACCACACTGCTCAAAACTATCCTGGCGCTGCTCTCATGCTAGGTATAGCATGACGAAAAAAAAAACAAAGGTGATGATGGACGGAGCGTTGACAATACAAACACTCACCCCTAGTCAACTGATCTGGGTTTAATCCATCACCGTTCTTTAGCTCACTCTGCCACCCCAGTTCAGACATGGCCATATGCAAATCAGTCTGACCCTGTGCCTCATGGGAACAGTCCAGCCCGAACTGCCAAGCCATGTCTTCCCTGGACCGGAATCAAGCTTCCCAAGACCGGTTTCTGGCATTACAGCCATCTTCAGCCGGGCTTGCTTGACTCCAGTGGCAAAGTGAGCAAGGGACTCACGTCTGAGCATACCCTGCCAACTTAGGGCCAACAAAGAAAAACCAAAGGTGATGATGGACGGAGCGTTGACAATACAAACACTCACCCCCAGTCAACTGATCTGGGTTTAATTGATCACCGTTCTTTAGCTCACTCTATCACCCCAGTTCAGACATGGCCATATGCAAATCAGTCTGACCCTGTGCCTCATGGGAACAGTCCAGCCCGAACTGCCAAGCCATGTCTTCCCTGGACCGGAATCAAGCTTCCCAGGAGCGGTTTCCAGCCATGTCTGAACTGGGGTGGTGTGGAGTGCAAAAAAACGATGGATTTAGGCCCAGAACTCTGTACTGGGGTGAATGTATGACATTTTTCTGTATTCTGTCCATCAACTGTGGTTTTTGCAATTGTCACCCCGAGTGGGATGGGTATGCTCAGACGTGAGTCCCATGCTCTCCACACCACTGGATTCAAGCAAGCTGGGCTGAAGACGGCTGGAATGCCAGAAACCGGTCCTCGGAAGCTTGTTTCCGGTCCAGGGAAGGCATGGCTTGGCAGTTCGGGCCGGACTGTTCCCATGAGGCACAGGGTCAGACTGATTTGCATATGGCCATGTCTGAACTGGGGTGGTGTGGAGTGCAAAAAAACGATGGATTTAGGCCCAGATCTCTGTACAGGGGTGAATGTATGACATTGTTCTGCATTCTGTCCATCAACTGTGGTTTTTGCAATTGTCACCCCGAGTGGGATGGGTATGCTCAGACGTGAGTCCCATGCTCTCCACACCACTGGATTCAAGCAAGCCGGGCTGAAGACGGCTGGAATGCCAGAAACCGGTCCCCGGAAGCTTGTTTCCGGTCCAGGGAAGGCATGGCTTGGCAGTTCGGGCTGGACTCTTCCCATGAGGCACAGGGTCAGACTGATTTGCATATGGCCATGTCTGAACTGGAGTGGTGTGGAGTGCAAAAAAACGATGGATTTAGGCCCAGATCTCTGTACTGGGGTGAATGTATGTCATTGTTCTACATTCTGTCCATCAACTGTGGTTTTTGCTATTGTCACCCCGAGTGGGATGGGTATGCTCAGACGTGATTCCCATGCTCTCCACACCACTGGATTCGAGCAAGCGGGCTGAAGATGGCAGGAATGCCAGAAACCGGTCCTCAGAAGCTTGTTTCCTTTCCAGGGAAGGCATGGCTTGGCAGTTCGGGCTGGACTGTTCCCGTGAAGCACAGGGTCAGACTGATTTGCATATGGCCATGTCTGAACTGGGGTGGTGTGGAGTGCAAAAAAACGATGGATTTAGGCCCAGATCTCTGTACTGGGGTGAATGTATGACATTGTTCTGCATTCTGTCCATCAACTGTGGGTTTTGCAGGTATAGCATGACAGCAGCACTGGGATTGGGTGGGGGCCTGTGCCCCAGTGCATGCTGGGAGGAGAGCCGGACAAGAGGACCAAGGCAGCAGGGTCCTCAGGTAAGTTAAAAAAATATATATATCATTCCCACTAATCCCCCGTCCCACTCCCACTTTAGTATTGCAGCAGCTCCCACTGCCTTCCAGTATTTGGAAGAAGTCATCAAACATGCCTCCTTGCCTTCAGATGGATCCTGGAGTGGCTCTCAAGAGACCCTCTCATTAGACCTGTGTGTTAAGAGGAAAGGTGTGTGTTGATCAGATTACTGCACATTTACTATATTTTTCTAAATTCGAAAAAACTGTATGACCAGATCACCGAAATTAGGTCATACTGCATCATTCATGGCAAACCTAGGTGTAACCACCAGCAAAAAGCTGGGTAAAGCAAGTCTTATGATATATATGAAAAGCTATAGCTATATTTGAACACTTTTAATTAGTCATATGGTAGACAAAGCCTAAATCAGGCTTCGTACCTCCATCCTGGCAGTGGTATTCATTGGGGGTATTACCCCGATAAAGGATGGCCATAAAAACATACCTAAGTGTGTAATTTATTGATCCTCGTGACCTAGTGTCAATTTGTTCCTTTCAATTTTCATGGTTTACCTTAGCTTGCGCTCTGAATTGTGACTGGTGTTAATGGAGAAGAGTGCACTTGAACAATCCCTGTAAAGGTAGCCCTTTTAGAATCTGTGTGTGAAATGCGTTCTTTTTAGACACAGGCCTCCAGCACTTAGTCCAAGTACAAAAAATAAATTAAAAGTTGCAAAGACCATTGCCAACAGTTCTAGTAATTACTGATGAGTCCTCTTCCTGCAATACTCACTTCCCGAAGGTTATCCTCCACACAAAGGATGGGACGAAGAGGCAGAATAGCAGCATGTCCCTAACAATTTAAAAAGAATGTTTTGCTGATTAGACACTTGAGTTATTCTAAGCCTCGGATTACGGTAGGAACACTAATCTCTCTCTTCTGCCAGCCTGCCTGTAGTCCCCTTAATAATTAGCTGGATGGGAACATTTCAATGCCAGCTCTCTGCAAACCTGAATGCACATTGATAACCCCGGGCAATTTTTAATGAGTACCCTTTAAAATGGTTGGTGGAATTAGTCAGCTGTGAAATAATCTTACCCGAATGATTAACTCTAAATTGCATTTCGAATCCATCAGCTGTTTTATTGTATGGGCACATCATGACTCCAGCGTTGTTAATTAGAATGTTTATCTGTTTCTTTTGGACTAAATTCACAGCATAAAATTAGCGTGGAGGCATCGCACCTTTTAGCGAGGAAATATGCACTTTTCCATTTGAAAAACATGCTCTTGGTTCCTGCCCTTTTGTGCCATCCTCACTCACTTCAGTACCTCTGCTTCAAGCATAAACAAACAGAGCAGCCAGCCACTCGCACACTGAATAATTTAAAGTAAGTGTAATAAAATGGTGATTTTAATAAACGACCCTTTACTTCTTTTTTATATGAAAGAAACAGGTGGGGCAATGGGGTGCACATAATGTTCAGATGTTATAATATACAATAATGACGTATTAGCATGCTAGATTGCTTGAGAAATTGATTTCTAGATCACGCTATGTACGCCAAAACAACTAAGCTTCATAGGTCAAGGCAGGTATTCACTTATTTCATAAACCACATATTCAGTAACTTTAGCACCCACATTTTCATTAATAACTCAGCTCATTTCAAAATCTGGCAGAGTGCATAACTTCCTCCTGCATCAATTCTCCTGCACTTAGCCATCCAATAACAATATAAATTCTTGACCATCTTATAATACTACTAGTGCGTCAAAACAAGATTAATTGTATAAGAAAATGTTTTGCAACATTCTTTTGTGGATAGTGAGCCCTGTTTGTACGTGTCCCGCACCCTCACCTCGTATCCATTGACAACAGCTTCACATAGAAGCAATTGATTCAAAGATGATCATTTGAGTGCTCTACAGCCTAGTTATCCTACCTTCCCACTGGAGCTAACATCCCAAATAGTAGATCTGGTGGATATTTTTTGCTGGGATATTCCCTATCATGGAGCATCTGTAATTCAGATGCTCACAATCATCCATCGTCAGGGTGGGTGTTATGAAGTTAAAACGCTTTGTGTGGGAGTTTCTATAACATCTGGCTATAGTACATCTCCCTTCTACTCCAATGCGAGAAAACCCTTAGCTCCAAATTTCAACTTGGCATGACACTAAAGACCTAATAACAACAGCTAGATAAATCCAATTTTGAGTGCAAACGGGGTATTGGATTCCGAGTTGTATGAAAAACTGTACTCTCTGGATCTTCTCCACACAAACTCCTCCACCTTTTACCTGGAGGAATTTTACAAGGAACATTGGTCATAACTGGGGACAAAGGGCAGATTCGGCGAGGAGTAAAACCACATCTGTATTATATCAGTCCACATTCTTATTATTAACTTGGATAGTACAGAGCACATATTGTGTGTTGTACAGAGTTGGGGGCCTTAAAAGTGGTCTTTCACACACAAACACACACATCCACCCACACACACACACACACACATACACGTGTTACCATCCTTGTGGGGACTATGTGTAGATACCTGCCTTGTGGGAACTAACCTTTCTCAATGTTTTTAAAATACACTAATAACAGAAAAATGGTAAGAAAAAATTCATGATACAGGATCCTGCTTCAAATTTGCAAGTATATTGTTATTTAATCGTACGCACAGCACCATCCTTGTGGGGACCTGAACATGTGCTACCATCCTTGTGGGGACCTAGTCCCTAACACTATTTGTGATTGAATACAGTCAAAGGCACATGGCTAAATGTTTATTTTGTCAACAATATACACAAACAACATTATAATCTATTCATATATGAATTGCTGCATATATACTAGGGGTTTACATTAAAGACAGATTATGTTAATGTGTCAGAAAATATCATATCATGCTTAAAGAAAGACACTTAAAGCTGTATTTAACCTGTTTATTAGTGCCTAAAATCTCAGGAGATAAGGGAATTAACACATAAAGAAATTAACATATTGAACCAAGGAATATGGTCAAGTGGAACCCAGAGCTAGTGGGTGAAGAGCATTGTGTTTAAATCTCCATAGAAATCGTGTGTACATTCAACGCTTAAACCCCATGATAAAGTGTGAAGCTAATGATGTTCAAGTCTACACAGAGGTTGTGCATAGTTATAGGAATGCTCAAGTCCCCACAGAGATGGTGTGCTATTATAGTGATGTTTAAGTCCCCACAGAGATAGAGTGTTATCATAGAGGTGTTCAAGTTCACACAGAGATGGTGTGTTATTATAGTAATGTTCAAGTCCCAACAAAGATAGTGTGTTATTATAGTGAAGTTTAATTCCCCACAGACATAGTGCATGAAGATGATTGTGTTTAAGTCCTCATTAAAATAGGGCCAAATTCACAAAGGTAAACTTAGACAAAAAGTCTACCTTTACTACTTTTCAGTATTCACAAATGTAAACTTTATTTTGGTAAACATTTTATTGAGTTTTACAGTTGCAAAATTAAAGATAACAGCATATCTTTGCAGTGCACGAGTCAAGAAAAAACAAGGTATAATACCATCTACATGGTTAAGTGTCCAAGTGCTCACGGAACAAGTCCCATATAACAATAGATACATAATCTGTACAATAGGGAAAAAGCAGAAGACCTAGTTAGGCACATAACAGTTCCTATAATGATTTGGTTTGGAGTGTAGGGGGAAACGTGCATGCCCATCTGATGGCGATCTCAAGCTTGGCAATGAGAAGTGCAATGGCAACAACATTATGCCTATATCTAGGGATATCGTGCACATACCCCAATAGTGCCAACAATGGGGAGGGCGCAACCTCCATTTCAACCATTGTGGATATTTCCCCAAAGACCGACCTCCAGTAGTGATCTAGTCTGGTACAGGTTCATGCAATGTGTGCGAAGTCGGCCCCTGGGGAATGACACCTCGGGCAGGCACTCGACCGGGCGAGGTCAAAACGATGTAGTATGCTAGGGGTCACATATGCCCTCCATAAAAACTTGAAATGTAGTAACTTGTGCTAGTGGTTAGGGTACACTCTACGTATCTGTGCACAGCACCGACTCCACTGCCCATCCGCTAGTGGGAACCCAAGATCTCGCTCCCACGTTTTTCGCACAGCTGTGTCATAGCACGGAAGCTGCGCTATTGCAGCCTTGTACATCCGAGCCATTAAATGGCTCCCATCCTTAATTACCCCAGTGAGAATTGGGAATTCAGAAGGCTCCAAGGGATAACTACTCAAGCATGCGTGCAGCACCCTCTACAGTCTAAGCAGCACAAATTGATCCATAATGGTGGCATTTCTAAAACGTGGATCCTCAGGGCGGGAGAAAATGTGCTCGCCCGGGAAAACACCTCCAAACATTGTGAGGTGGTATTTAGCCAATGTGCGCTTCACTAAAGTCTCCTGAAAGATGGGCACCCAAACATTGCCCACAAAAAGCAGTGCAGGAGAGTACAATATACGGAATCTGTTACTCGCAGTAGTTTGTGCAATGCCCAACTGGTTGTGGACAGCGTTTGGATGTCTTGCGGGTCATGGGGGAACCCAGAGGGCAGTAGGGTATGAAGTGGCGCCAGAAGCGCCAAGTCTGCCTCAGGTCTACGATATGGGATCCCAGTGTATGCGTGATACTAGTGGCGGGCAAAGCTTGCTTGCGCCACTAGGTAATAAATCTGAAAGTTCGGTACCTCAAACCCGCCCCTCTCATACGATAGCACTAAGGTTTCCCAGCGAACGCGGGGTTGCCTGCCACCCCACACTAGCCATAGCAGCAGCGTGCGCAAGGTTGCGAAAAAACTGTTGTAAAGCAGAATAAGGATGTTTTGGAAGAGATGTAATAATTGCAAAAATACCACCATTTTAATTAGAGCTATTCTCCCTGCCATCGATAGGGGCAGTTTAAGCCAACGTTCTATGTTGCATTTCAACCTTTCAATCACCGGACCATAGTTCAATTGGAGGATACGGTCCCTCTCCCTGAGGATATGGACACCAAGATATCTCACTGAGTCCTCGCACCATGATACCATATAGTCCCCCGCTTTACTACTGCTAGCCTCATTCAGTTGAAATACTTCCAATTTCTCCCAGTTTATGCACAGGCCAGACTTAGTACCATATCTTGTCACTTCCTTGTGGCAGAGGTGTTAGGTTGTCATCTGGGTTGCGTACATATTGGATAATATCGTCTGCATAGCGTAAGTAATAGAGGGCCAGTATTAAATTGTAGTCCATGTGAATATGCTTTTCCAACAGATATTTGACTAGGGGGTCAAGTGCTATGACAAACAACAAGGGGGATAAGGGGCATCCCTGACGTGTGCCCCATGAGAGTTAGAATGCACTCATTAATGTACAGTTGAGACGAATACGGGCTGTGGGGTGGGTGTACAGCAAGCTAATTACTGCTAGTAATTGCTCCGGCACACCCAGCCTCCCCAGAGTGGCATATAAAATGGGCCACTCAAGCGAGTCAAATGCTTTCTCAGCATCGAGGAGGACAGCTGCTGCCGGGACCAATGGTGATATCCTGTGTAGTGTGACAAACAGGGTACGAAGATTGAGAGCGGTCGATTTATGGGGAATGAAACACTATTGTACCAGTGAAATTAACTTTTCAACAATTAAGGCTAACCTGGTGGGCAATATCTTAGCTAAGATTTTTTTGTCAAAATTTAGGAGAGAAAGGGGAAGGTATGAGCCATATTTCTGAACGTCCTTCCCTGGTTTGGGTAATAGGATTATAACCGCCTCCCATAATGTGGGTGGGAGCTCACCTGCCTCTATTGCCTCCTGATACAGGTCAATGAGATGGGGCGTAAGTAGGCTCTTATATGTTTTATAAAAACAGCCCGTAAACCCGCCGAGCTCCGGTGTCTTGGAGCCATCCAGTGCGTTAATAGCCTTCGTCACCTCTTCTAAAGTGAAAAGGTTCCGCCAAGAATTCCTGGTGCGCCCGTTCCATTCAGACCAACGATACCTCAATAAGGTAATCACTGTAGTCCATGGGGATGGCGTGTACTATAGTATTTAAGTACTTCTTCCAGGATCCCAACCGTGCCCGTTATGTGCTCCTGATCTCGACCGATCAGTTCTGTGATATATGTGGGCTTTCGGGATTGTTGCATCATCCTGGCGAGTGTTCTACTGGGCCTCTCACCCTCCCAGTAGCTCTGTGCCACGGCGTATGTGCCTAAAAAGTGTGCCTCATACTCTGCAGCTTCCCTCAAGTTAGTCAGTTGCACTGCCCATTTCTGTAGATCTGGGGGGCGTGTATCAGTAACTGTAGTGCTATCTATCTCACGGAGTTGTGGTTCCAGCAACGCTAGCGTGCAACACAAGTCTCTGAGCACTCCCGCGTTCTTCAAAATGCACACCCCTCTAGCGTACGCCTTAAAGGTTTCCCACAGCGTGGCCTTAGTTTTAACTGACCCAACATTGCTTTCGAAGTACTCAACAATGGCTTCCGGTAATTCAGCTGTCCCTTAGAGCCATTTCGTAACTAGCACAGGGGAGTGATCTCAAAGTGTAAGTGGTAAGTGAGTAACCGCATTAACCCACAACACCGCACCAGCAGATAGGCACCAGTAATCCAATCACGTCCATGTGTCATGGGGCGCCAAATAGTGAGTGTACCCTGAGCGGTCTGTGCAAAGATATCTCAATACATCAACTAACCCAAACCTTTCTTTAGTGTCGAAGACTACCCATCTCGCCCTAGTTTTCGTGGTCAGTGTGTGTGTTGTGCTATCCCATTCTGGGTTAAGTAACAAATTAAAATCCCCCACTAGGTAGATGTGATCTGCCGCCATACGTTCTATATGGGAGTGAACGGTTTCAAAGAAATCGGGAGCATCAATGTTGGGAGCGTATATGTTAACAAATAGGACAGAGTGCTCAAGCAAACAAGCCTTCACCAAAAGGTATCGCCCTCCCACATCTCGATAGATCTCCTCTTCCCGGAATGGCACCCGCTTACGAATCAACAACGCAACCCCTCTGGCATATGAGCTGTATCTAGCAAAATATTTATGCTCCCCCCATTAAGGCGCCAACGACGTGCTAGCATTTACCGCAAGATGAGTCTATTGTAAAAAGGCAATGTCCACCTAGTAGCTATAGTTGGTCACTTGTTTATATATAGGCGTATTGTTTAGGTCCCTAACATTCCAAGACATCATGACCACACTGGCCTCTGCATTTACCTCATTAACCATGATCCATGATTAGCATTTGCATCATGCAGGCACCTGGCACTATATGATTGCACTGCAAATAGCTTCCAATAAAAAACAAACCTGCAAACTTTAACCTATCTACCCAGTTCCCTACCTCCCCCCACCCATCCCCCTTACCCAACTTTAGGGGGAATCCCCATCCCAAACAATCAGTTTAGAATACTGACAAATATGAAAACAAAATATAGCATGGACCCCCAAAAAAAAGAAACAGGTGCATCTGCACTTGGGGGGTGTCAACACCCCGCCACTGACTGGTGCCTGTGACTGTGATTAGTATGTCTTTTGGTCCATGGCAGTGTCCCATCTTGCCCAATTAGTGGTGCGCAGCGGTGCAGGTATGTTGCTATTAGACAACTCAGCTCACGCCCTCTACAGATATGAACGAGTACCGGGCTGTGAAGAGATCAGCACTGGCACCAGCATCTGGAATGTCCTGAGAATGCTGCAGCGACGGAGCACCCTGCTTCTTCCTTGCATTGGAGTACTTCTGGCAAAATACATGGGCATCATGGGGCGAGTCGAAAACTCGGGACCGTCCGTTGAAGTCGACTTTCAACCGTGCTGGGTACAGCATTCCGTACTATAGCCCCATCTTACGTAAGGCCGCCTTTACCCCCGCATATTTCCTGCATGCTTCCTGCACCATGGCAGTGAAGTCCGGGTACAGGGAGATGTTTGAGCCCTACCACTCAAGTTGCCCTTACTCCCGTACCAACCTTAGGGCCGTATCCCTGTCTCTGAAATTAAAAAACAGTCTATGATTGGTCTAAGTGGGCCTCCTGGGTTGAGTCATGGTCCCAAATAAGTTTTTCCAGGTGTTCACATATCTAGGTGGTCTGGGCAGAGCCATCTTCCAGATCAGAGATTCTGCACTCCCCCGTTGTCAATTGCCTCTCCTGTTGGTCCAGCTGAGCCCCCATGAATTCCAGCCTTTTAGCCAGGGCATCAAAGCGAGTGTCCAGTCCCCTGAAGCCCGCTCTCAGCTCCAGCAGTAGGCTGTCAGGCCCTGTCAGCCCCGTGGTATGTGTCCTGTCCTTCCTCTGCCATGTTAGCCAATGGGGGCGCAGTACTGGTAGACAGTGGCTCGAAGGGCAAGGTGCTTTGTTTGGGGTCCTTGCGCCCCATGCCCCACTCCTTAGTTAGATTAGACACCTTGAAGGGAGACCCAGGTCGTGGGGGAGGTATGAATCACTGTGTGATGTCACTCAGTAAGCCCCAGTTGTAGCAGGTTAATAGCGCAATTATATCTCCACGTGCCCCGTATGATATTCAGGCTCTACACGGCCTCGCCGAAATTTCAGTTCATGCCCCAGATCAACTTGGGACGTCTACCCAGTCGCTATGCGCGGGACGTTGCAGGCATGCATACTGGCCGTTAGGGAGGTGTCATCTGTGCATATTCATGTGCACACAGGTGGTCCAGGAACCGGATCCGCAAGCCACGCACCAGCGTGGTGCAGCAATCTTCAGTCCTGATGTGCCCTGCAGTGCACCTCAGGCTGCAGGACTATGGGGGCGGGGGGATGAATCACACCGCCCCAAACAGCAGCAGGCCTGCAGACCACGATGAGGGCAGTCCCAATGGGCACTTCAGTACCCGGCTAGTGGGCCGATGCCCAAGCCCGCCCGTGGCCCCTGTCACTGCAGGGATTCCAGGGAAAGCCTGTGCCCCACTTTGTGTGTCCAGCAACTTAAAACGCCCACCTCAGCCGCTCACCTAATTACGGTTGCGGTGCAGCATCATCTCGTGGCAGTACCGGCAGTCCCCGAGCCAGTTCCGGCCAGAGCGCAAATCCATCTCCCGGCTCCACAATGCGCTGTATCCCGAGGCTTTCCACTCCTCTGCAGTTCGGCGCTGATCTGCGCCGCGGGTCTCAATCGGGCCAATGCTTGCACTGGTGGGGGGGGGGGGGGAGCGCACACTTGCCCCCTACATCCTCTGCAATGCTTTGTTGGGCAGAGACTCCACCATGGACACCAGGATAGGCATTGGAACAGGAAACAGCAGCGGAACTGCAAGCCTACCTGGCCATCATGGTCAGTGGCTTGGCCACGCCCCACCACAAATGTAAATTTAGACCAAAAGTCTAACTTTACGTTTTCACAAAGCCCCATACAGAGAATACAAACCTGATGATGTTTACGCCGAAACAGAGCTTGCGTGTAATTAAAGGAATGCTCAAGTCCTCACAGAGATGGTGTGTGACTATAGTATTACCACGGTCGCCAAAGAGAATGTATGTGATTATAGACATGCCAAGGTCCCCACAGAGATAGTGTGTGATTATAGACATGGCCAGGTCCCCAGAGAGATAGTGTGTGATTATAGAGATGTTGAAGTCCCCACAGATATGGTGTGTGACTAGATTATTACCACGGTCACCAAAGAGAATGTGTGTGATTATACACATGCCCAGGTCCACTTAGAGATAGAGTGTGATTAAAGACATGCCCAGGTCCTCACAGAGATCGTGTGCGATTAGAGACATGTCCAGGTCCCCACAGAGACAGTGTGTGATTATAAGGATGCACAGGGATAGCGCATAGAGATAGTGTATGATTATAGACATGTTCAAGTCCCCACGGAGAAATTTTGCGATTACAGTGATGCTTAAGTCCCCATAGTGATAATGTGTGCTTACAGTCATATTCAAGTCTCCACAGTGATGTGTGTAATGATAGGTATGTTGAAGAACCCATACAGATCACATTAGTCTGGTGGTTTATTAAACTAATGAATTCACTTGAGGGATATGTGTTTGACCACTCTCTCACATGTTTAAATCCTGGTGCTTTCACTCAGCCTTTAATCCTTCCAAGGTCTATACAATAAGTACCCTCAGGTGTGAATGTGCACTTTGTCTATGCACATGAGATGACGTGATGTGATAATAGTGGAACTCTAGCCACTACTAGAGATAAACTGGAATTATCCCATATCTTTATGAAACTTTAGGATTATTACAATATAGAAATAGATGTAATCTCTGGCACATCTTTATAATTTTTGTCTCTCTAATTCATGAATGAAATGGTCCTCTCCTCACAAAGCTCTTCTTTCTCTCAAAGTATTCCTTCTACCAGCTCTTGGGTCTCTTTCTAGCTACCAGAATCAATTTGGAGGGAAAAAGGAATTTGTGATCCAACCAATTTCCTCAGGTTATATATTCTGATCAGGGGGAGGAAGGATCACTTGTCCTGCATAACTTTGGGTATGCCGTAACTGTTCCGAGTAGTCCCAATAAAAAACCCTCATGCACGTGCTGGTAAATGATGCGGTATTAGGCGGTATATCTTGTTTCTCTGCCGTCCCTCGCACGTGTGTGCATAATCATAGGGTTAGTTTTTCATGCAACCTCCATCCAGGAGGCATTACCCATTGTTAAAAACAGTAGTGATCAGTGATTGTGACGTGAAATAGTGATAAAATAAAATTGTCTCTCTTAATCAGAAAAATTATTTATTAGTTCTGTTTTGGAGGCAAAGGATTTAAAAATTAAATCGGTGAACGTGAGTGTTTATGACTCGTTCACACTCAGTAAGTGAAAAAGGTCGACATGTTTCAGCCCTACTTATGCCAGGTGGGTCATATGGGCTTTCTTCAGGACCGTGGTGTAAAACAGAGACCTCTCACGTCTCTGTTTGTGAAAAGAAAAAACGTTTAATGGAACATATCGTTATGTTGCTCCATGGTAGGTCAAATAGTACCTGCAAAGAAAAAGGACATACTAGACACAGGGTAAAGGGTAACATATAAGACTATACGACTGGTTAAATTCACCAGGAACACATAAATCGCACTGTGGCGTAGCAACTAAAAAATAGCAATACTTTGCACTGACTACCCCACTCAAAGAATAGGGTCGACTATCTCTTAATTGGCATAGGAGTTCTAATGATTCAATTGGTAGTAAGGGACTTATTGGTAGTATTTAATTTCAAGAAATGGCAAGTAATGGGAGAATGGTATTGGTTGTATTAATTTCGGAGCCTCTCTCTGTTGTGTGCAGGAGGCTGGTGAAATCCAATTCTAAAAAATATTCACTTAATTTTTGGTTATTTTCGGATTGTAGATAGTTTACAATTCAAGACAAGGTCAATCGGCCTCTGTAAGTATCGACCTGTCCAATGTAAAGTGAAAGTGACGCATAATGAACAGGTGCCGGTTTTCAAGAGCACTTGTGTATTTTATCAAACAAACTCTCTCCACATCAAACAATATGTGTCATTCGGCAGCGTGATCATGCAATAATGATGTGCTGCATTCCCTGAATAGTTTTAGCTAGAAGACCTCGTTTTCTCACTCGCCACACACAGTCTTTTAACATACCTCCGTTCGTGGCTATATTAAGCCTCTTCGGTATCAGGGTGTGTCAGGGAGGCACTCTACAATGGTAAATATTCGATCAGAATGGGGTGATTTATTTTAGTAATACTTTACGGTTTCGCCGCGTTGTGGTCCTCGTGGTACCTCTGGCTCTCCATTGATTGCTTGTGCTGACTCTGCCACCTCTGTTCCGGAAAACGGGAAGCGTTTCCGGGCTATTGTTTTTCTAGGTAGTGAAGGTAATGGAGGATGAGGAAAGACTATCGGAATTTGTCGATATGTTATAATTTCCTTTTTAGGACGTTAATTTGATCAATAATAAATGGGTCCTCAACTTTTGAAATTAGAGTGAATATTAGGCTCTTATTATCGAGTGGGCAAATTTAAACCTCAGAGTTTTTTTTTTTTTTTGGCTCAGTCGTAGACCAAATGTTAGAATATTGGTCTCTGTGATAAGTTAATATAGATTTTCAAAACAGGCTATTGAATAGTCATGATGTTTGGTATTGGGCACAATACTGAGAAAATTCTGATCATAGTAATGTATAGGAGGGCGATTCTCTATATGTCTCATCCACTGTAAATAGTACCCCAGGGTATGTTATCGTTCAAACCATTAACATCAGTGCCAAGTTTGTGAACCCATCGTTGCTCTTTTTCAAAGAGGATTTTTTCTGCGTTGTGGTCTTTATTATGCAAAGTTTCTAAAATAACCCACTGTAGATCTTTTACAGTATGGCCAGCTTCCAAATAATGGCTTGACATCTTTGTGGTCGCCTTCTTACATTTCACGTTGCTGCGATGTTCAACTGTGTGAACGATAACATACCCTGGGGTACTATTTACTGAGCCAAAAAAAACAAAAAAAACAAAAAAAACTCTGAGGTTTAAATTCGCCCACTCGATAATAAGAGCCTAATATTCACTCTAATTTCAAAAGTTGAGGACCCATTTATTATTGATCAAATTAACGTCCTAACAAGGAAATTATAACATATCGAGAAATTCCGATAGTCTTTCCTCATCCTCCATTACCTTCACTACCTAGAAAAACAATAGCCCGGAAACGCTTCCCGTTTTCCGGAACAGAGGTGGCAGAGTCAGCACAAGCAATCAATGGAGAGCCAGAGGTACCACGAGGACCACAACGCGGCGAAACCGTAAAGTATAACTAAACTAAATCACCCCATTCTGATCGAATGTTTACCATTGTAGAGTGCCTCCCTGACCCACCCTGATACCGAAGAGGCTTAATATAGCCGCGAACGGAGGTATGTTAAAAGACTGTGTGTGGCGAGTGAGAAAATGAGGCCTTCTAGCTAAAACTATTCAGGGAATGCAGCACATCATTATTGCATGATCACGCTGCCGAATGACACATATTGTTTGATGTGGAGAGAGATCTTTTGATAAAATACACGAGTGCTCTTGATAACCGGCACCTGTTCATTATGCGTCACTTTCACTTTACATTGGACAGGTCGATACTTACAGAGGCCGATTGACCTTGTCTTGAATTGTAAACTATCTACAATCCGAAAATAACCAAAAATGAAGTGAATATTTTTTAGAATTGGATTTCACCAGCCTGCTGCACACAACAGAGACAGGCTCCGAAATTAATACAACCAATACCATTCTCCCATTACTTGCCATTTCTTGAAATTAAATACTACCAATAAGTCCCTTACTACCAATTGAATCATTAGAACTCCTATGCCAATTAAGAGATAGTCGACCCTATTCTTTGAGTGGGGTAGTCAGTGCAAAGTATTTCTATTTTTTTGTTGCTACGCCACAGTGCGATTTATGTGTTCCTGGTGAATTTAACCAGTCGTATAGTCTTATATGTTTCCCTTTACCCTTTACCCTGTGTCTAGTATGTCCTTTTTCTTTGCAGGTACTATTTGACCTCCCATGGAGCAACATAACGATATGTTCCATTAAACGTTTTTTCTTTTCACAAACAGAGACGTGAGAGGTCTCTGTTTTACACCACGGTCCTGAAGAAAGCCCATATGACCCACCTGGCATAAGTAGGGCTGAAACATGTCGACCTTTTTCACTTACTGAGTGTGAACGAGTCATAAACACTCACGTTCACCGATTTAATTTTCAAATCCTTTGCCTCCAAAACAGAACTAATAAATAATTTTTCTGATTAAGAGAGACAATTTTATTTTATCACTATTTCACGTCACAATCACTGATCACTACTGTTTTTAACAATGGGTAATGCCTCCTGGATGGAGGTTGCATGAAAAACTAACCCTATGATTATGCACACACGTGCGAGGGACGGCGGAGAACAAGATATACCGCCTAATACCGCATCATTTACCAGCACGTGCATGAGGGTTTTTTATTGGGACTACTCGGAACAGTTACGGCATACCCAAAGTTATGCAGGACAAGTGATCCTTCCTCCCCCTGATCAGAATCTCTTTCTAGCTAACCAGGCTCCCACTCTATAAATATCTGTATAACAAACTTTAAACATTTACTGTGATTGGGAGCACAAATTCTGTAAGTGGATTTCCAGAATGGAGCTAGCTGTCCTGGGCGCAAGAGAAGAAAAAAATAAAGCTGGGAGTGGTACATCCGCCTTTTTATGGGAATACACATTCTCAAAATGTGCCCAGGTGAAACATGAGAAACTTTCACAGAGTTGAAACATCTATTTGTTCAGCCTTTTATATTTGGATTGTAAAATAGAATTTATTACACAATACTTAAACATTCTCAAAAGTGCCCATGTCTGCTACAAGATAATTTCTCATCAAATTCACTTTATTTCGGGTTGATAAAAAACCATGAAAGGGTACAGCCACACAGATCGAGTCATAACGTTCTTAATTATAAAACAGTCAAGAAGAAAAATAAATAAAAAAATGCACAAGTAAATGATGGTAAGTACTCAAGTGTACATAGTAAAATGGCATATCATAATTATGTTATCGCCGGCGATATAGGGCAGGGGAATGGGGCAACATGAATAAAGTGCTATTGCATTAGCAGCAATTACATAAGACAGTCATCGGATTGTTAACCCAAACGATGCATTATCGCCCCTTTTACCCCTTATTATCGCCCTTGTACAAAATTCAGCAATAACAATATTACTGTACATAGAATAATTACATAAAAACAGATATATACAATTTAAAAACATACATTTCAAATGACAAATTAATCCTCGCTTGCCGGGTCATCACTATTGCCATTTTATCTATCAGGGCCAGGGAAGAAATTCAACAATGCCTTCCTTCTAATCGCCCAGCAGTAACCTAAAAATGTTGCTGTTGCGCACTCAAACAGAGGTCTGGCATCTGATTTTATAATGCGCATGGCCTCCTCTGAGTTTCGGGTCCCTAGCTCTCTGCACATTGGAGTTAACCATTTTCTCCTTGGTTTCACGTAAGCTGGGCAGGCAAAAAGGACACAGCCAGGTGATTTGTATGGACAAGCACTAGAAGGACAGCCCTTGGATCAAGTATTATTGTTCATCGAAGAATTAGTAAAAGCATTAATAGGTAGGATGCCATGCCTAACCTGGATGTACAATTTTCTATCGGGCTCTTGATGACATCAAAAAACTTTCTAGGGAACAATTGGGTTTCAAGTCCATAAAGGTATCAGCTAAGGAACTCTGTCTGAATTGTGCAAATTTATTCTGATCAACCAATGCCCAATAAAGTTTCTTCACATGGTCCGTAGTAAAGTCGGTGGGTGGCCTATGACCTGTTGTGTCCAAAGGTTATCTCCATACTTGATCCAGCTGATGGTATTGTTGGTGTCTAAGGCTGAAACCTCACTGAAAGCTGCGGCATAAGATGCTAATTCTGGAGTGGTGGCCAATCTGTGCAAAAAGAGCAATGGGCGGAGTCTCACCAGGTCATTAGACTTGATGCCCAGATCGAGTTTAAGAGGGAGAAGGGGGAGAACTGGGGTGCTTTGGGGGAGCCATACCAGGTTTCTGAGGAACTTATTTTCCACTACTATGAGGACACTTGCATTTGTTGCGCCCCATCGCTCCGCCCCATAAAGAGCATTGCTCACTGCCTTACAGGTATACAGTTAAAGGGGAGGTGCTACCGGTTCGGTGTGTGACAGACGAAGCTCCTGCTTTAGAGCTCCATTAATCTGAGAGAATTTCAAAGATGCCTTCTTCAGGTGGTTCTTCCAGGCCATTCCCTCAAACAACTTAATGCCCAGGTAATCGAAAGAGCTAACCCTCTCGACCGGAATGTTGTCCAAGAGCAATTTCCATTTGAAAGTCTTGTGGTGGTTCAACATCATTAACTTGGTTTTATCGGTATTAACCAGACCCCTTTCTTCACAAAAAACTTTGAAATGATTTAACAGTTGTTGGAGGCCCATTGATGTTTTTGAGACCAGGAGTGTGTCATCAGCAAATAAGAGTGTAGGGATTTTATGGTTTTCCAATGACGGGGCCTTGGCTGAGATGGAACACAATAGCTTGGCTACTTGGTTAACGTATAGGGAGAAAAGTGTAGGGGCTAGGACACAGCCCTGGCGGACCCCCCGCTGGATTCTGAAAGTGTAGGGGCTAGGACACAGCCCTGGCGGACCCCCCACTGGATGGCAAAGTTATCTTCATGGAGCCTGATCAGGAGTTCCAGAATTGACAAAGGCATCCCCAAATCCCTTAGTACCCGCCAAAGTGAATCCCTGGGTACAAGGTCAAAGGCTGTTTTTAAATCTATAAAGGCAAGATATAGGCCGGCCTTGCCCAGCACAACTACCTTCCAATGCAGTAAAACAAGATGGAACACCTGGTCGGTAGAGCCATTCTTCCGCCGAAAACCCACTTGGAGTGGAGAGAGGATGTGATTCTCATCCATCCAATCCTGGATCTTAACTAGGAGCGAGCGGCAGAAGACCTTTTGAGCACAGTCGATCAGGCTGCTCGGGCGGTAGTTGGAGGACTTCAACCTGTCCCCTTTCTTATAAATCGGTATCACTTCGGCCCCCTTCCATGAGTCTGGAATCCTCTCCCCGTCTGCTATGTCGTTAGCTAGTGACATGAAGTATAAAGCCCAGTTTTCCCTATCCGAGCAAAAGAGGTCGCCAGGATTACCATCGGGCCTTTGCCTGGTGAAATTGAGTCCAATGAGGACAGGATCTCCTCCCTTGAGAACGAAAGGCTAACTGCTGGGTGGCCTAAGTCAATGGGCATCTGGAGTCCAACTTGGGTATCTATGATGGAATACAGATCACTAAAATGCTTATGTCATTCCACAGCTGGGATGTTATTGGCCAGGGGAGGTGATCTTTCAAAGTTGCCCGTAGCCACAAGTGACCAGAACATTCTGCAATCTGGGTGTCGGCTACCCTACCTAAGATTTTCCCATCTCCTCTCATCCCATTCCCTCTTGGCTTTATGTTGTGCCTGCTTATATTCCTTTCTGACTTCACGTATCATAGAAATGTCCCTATGTTTAATAAGTACAGATAATCTCCCTCTCAGTGCCCTGCACTCTTTGTTAAACCACAGATTTGTTCCAGTTATTCTCCCCTGCTTAGGTCTACTCTTATTGCTGGAAACAAAATAGGCACTGGCCAGGTGCTCAAAAAAATCTGTATGCAGGGAATACTTCTGGGTCGAGTAGTCAGATTCTCGTTCACTACAGACCAGGACTCCAAATGCCTTGCTATGTCGTTAATAATTAAATTGTCTTTAGTTCATCTAACAAAATAGCAGGCCATTTGGGTCATTGTTTGTCATTAGTGGGGATTAACTACTTGGCTCTTAGAGGAGTTGAGGAGACCCTCACCTTTTCACCCCATGGATGCTCAATAATCATACTAAGGGGATCATGGTCACTGTCACAGGATGGGAAGATGGCCATGTCTCTGACTTTGGGCCATAGGGTGAGATCCACAAGTAGGTAATCAATCCTGCTTGCCCCATTTGGCCCATTTGGTCCTCTGAAGGTCATCCCCCTCTCCTTGTCAGAGTTGGTTCTCTCGTTGGTGGCCCTTAACCTATACTCCAAGGTTATGGCATTTAGCTGTAATGCTGCTTGCAACCATTTTTTGATTGGAGGGAGCTCTAAGGGCGGTACTATCCACACTCTATCCTCCTCTCCCACCTCATTAGAATCAACCCAGTCAAGTGGCTCAAAGCTGACATTAAGGTCACCTCCAACTATTAGGGGGTGGCTATCATGCCTGGCCTCTAGCAGATTGTCCAGGATGTGAAAATTTGGAGAGCTTCCTCCTCTATTGCTTCTGGCATAGACGTTATACATATCAATACATTTGCCCTTTCCATTGCCTAACCTGACCCCAAGGTTATCTGGGTTCCTTGATATCACAATTTAGTGAGATATTTGTTAATATGAGAAGCCCACCTGAGGGCCGGCCATGTTTAGAAGGAATAGCTGGTTAACTGAATGTTTTAAACCCAGGAATACATACAGGAGACAAACTCCATGTTTCCTGCAGCAGGCAGATCTCATGTTGATTGATAAACTTAAGGCAGTGGGGGTGATCCAACTTCCCCCTTATGAATGCAACGTTCCATGACACTATGGCCATGTGTGAAAGCAGCGATGCAACACTTTTCAGTTTGCCCTCCTTGCGACACGATGGATGCGTTGCATGGCACTCCATGTCACAAGGAATGGCAGATACGTCAGGAATACTGACGTATCTGTTGGTGCCAAACCCACTCATTGATTAAGTTGTGTCGTAAGCATGATGCAACTCCAGCAATGCATTGGGGAGGCCTATTCCCATTGCACTGTGTCGCCCTTACACCAGGCATAAGGTTGTGATGCAGTAGCATCCTATTAGTGGCGCAGTGAAAGCTGATAGATTTCACGGTGCCATTTCTACAAGGCTTTTTGCAGGGGAATGCCCACCGTACATACATTATACCAGACACAGGTATACTGTGGCGCAGGGCTTTACAAAGTGGCGCATCTACTTAGATGCGTCACTTTTTAAATATGGTGCAACATGGCGCAATATTTATGCTGCTGCTGCCTTACAAAAAGTGACGCAACGTCGGGGCAAAAGTGTCACAAGGGTCTCATAAGTAAGCTTCTCATTTTGCAATTAGGTTTGTGGTCCCTTTGTGCCGGAGTAGAGAAAATCACTACTAGTTGTGTAACTACAATTTTCATGAGAAAAGGGACATTTTCAAAATGGGTACATGTTAAATATGGTGAATGAAACAAATAATGATTCCAAAATATCATGTGAAATAAATATGTTGTGAAAAGTGTCACCACTGCAAAAATATACTGAAACAGAATATCAGAATTAAGAATGCAGGTTTTATTGTATACAATATGGTAATGGAGATAATTGTTGTAGGTAATATTGTGTACTTTAGTATCGTTGTAAAAAACATTGTTTTTAATTAAATATGTATACTAATAATATTAGTAAAATTGTCTTTTTTTTAAATATAGTTTGCAATTTTAAATGTGTAATTTAATTTTTTAAAGGTAATTAGATGGGTCTTGTGGCTCAGTGGACTAATGTGTCTACTGCATGGCCACGTGTTTGCCCTCATGGTCGTAGGTTCAAATCCCAATGGGTCCACTGAGCCTTTCATGCATCAGATAAAATGAGTACCATTGAGTTTAACAATAAACATCTATTAAAGCCAAGATGCCTAATAGTAAATGTGCGATCTACAAATACCTACCGTAAATAGTTTGTAATTTAGTAGCTGTATATTGGGTTTTTAGGGTATTATGGTAAAAGGTTAAATACATTTTAGCGAATTGTTTTTTAATGTTAAGTAATATAAGGTAAAATCAATATTTATATGGTTATTACGTAATATTTTAATTGTTTAATTGTTCTTTCATTTATTTGGGTTTAGTTTCAGATTTTTAATTCATATTTTGTATAGTATACGTAGTTATTGCTAATTTAACCGCATGTTCAATTTGTAGGGGAATAGGGTGAGAAATTATTTAAATGAAAATAGTTTTCTTTATTAATTTTTTGTTATTTAAATATTTAATTTATAAATCATATAATTTTTCATTGAATATTTAATATGAAAAATTGTTTTATTTAGACTATGTAAGAAATAATTCGTAATATATATATTGTATATATAGTGTATATTATATTTAATAGTTTTATATGTTTCATTTATTTTAAATGTATTATTGATTTATCTATATTTTAATTTATCTTCTTGGTATTTGTGTTTTTTTGGTAGTAGTGAGAGAAGTAAATACAACTTATGTTTATTTAAATATTTCATTTAATTATATGTGTATTTTGTACATTTATAAATTGTGTATTTTATTTAAATGTATACAATATATATGTTTTAGTTTAACCATGGTTAATCATTTTATGTTTTTAGGTATTTCAATATATTTTTTAAATGACTGTGTTGGAATGGTACCTTTCTGAAGTCCAACACTTTCCCTACTGTTGTTTAAATTGGAGTGGGAATAGTAAATCTAGTCCATCCAATTCTTGTGCTGTCCTTATTATAGCTTAATTGGAGTGAGGATAGTTAATATGAGCCTTTCAAAGTCCAACACTTTCCATACTGTTGCTTAGGATGGAGTAAGAATGGCAAGTATAAACCCTTTGAAGTCCAATACTTTTCCTTCTGTTTTGTATATATTGGGGTGGGAACAGTTAATCTAATCCCTCTGAAGTCCAGAACTTTTCCAGCTGTTGCTTATATTGCAGTAGGGATAACAAATCTTAACATCTCCGAAATTTAACACTTTCCCTGCTTTTACTTGGGGTGGAATGGGAATAGTACATTTGACCACCTCAGAGGTCAACACCTTCCCTACTGTTGTTTAGACTGGAGTGGCAATGGCCATTTGAACCTCTCTAAAGTCCAACACTATCCCTACTGTTACGTAGATTGGAGTGGAAGTAGTCAAACACTGACCTCCTAGTGGACTTGCTCCCTTCACAGTGAAGCTCTGCCTGGTAGCTGCTGCTGCCCCAGTTGCTGCTGCTGACCCTTGGTCAGGAGTTCGAAGCCCACCTCCACCCGCAGGTTTCTGCCTGCGCCTCATATCTGGTGGTCTAGTGGTAGAGAGTCACTGCTCTGCTGTTGGGCCACCCCTCTGCCTCTCTTTTCTGCTTTTTCTGATTTCTGACTTTATTCAGCTTATTCCTTTTTTGTCTTTTCCTTCCCCTTTTTTACCACCCTCGCCCCTGTTGCTGTGATGCCTACGGCCTCGCCCCTTCGAGTGACCCTCTCGCTCCCGCATTTCCTGCCTCCCAGCTGTCCAGTCCCCCAGGACTACTTACTGGCGGCCGCTGCGTGGCTACACCGCTGATGTTAGACACTATAAAAAATTATCCCTTTGGGCTCTTTTTAAAGCATACACCACAGTTACTCAGCCTTCAGTCATCATCTTTCACGGGCATCAATAAGAAACCCAGAGCATAATATAAGTAAGACATATACTTTTATTTTATTTGCTGTATTTCAAAAACTATGCTAAAAAAAAATTCTTTACAGATATTTTCTCAAAGCATAATGTTAAAAACACATATTAAAAACATTTAATTTCACAAACAAGGGAGAACTTAAAAATATATTTTCTAAGCCACAAAAACAACAGCCTGCTGCACATTGAGGACACTTTAGATACCGAAAAAAAAGGGGGTAATGTATCACATTCAATGTATACATGAGATATCTTTCCTTTTATCCAAGCCAGATGTTATTTCAAATGTTCAATCAGAACCAGCTATATTCAGACCAGGTGTTGTTATGGTATTCTTTTTGACACAGAAGCGACGCATTTCGGTTGTATCTAATGGTTCACCACCTTCTTCAGGCTAACAAGTACTTTAAACAAATCTCCCAATTATTGATCCTTTAATTGGTGAGTTGAAGGAGAATATATATCTCTCCTTATCACTGAACGGGTTGTCTTATTGAATAAACTGCTAAGTGGACACTTGTAATAGGGGCCAAACTGCCCTCCCTTAAAAACTTAAGTCTATTTTTTTTAACCGCTGATGTGCCAAAGGCAGGCCTGTCTGCACCCGTCCATGCCTGGGCCATGGCCAGTGCCAGGGACCCTGGTTCTCAGACCTTCCACCACTATGACCCCAGCATCCGCCTCGCCATGCCATGGCGCCATGCCGCCTGCCAGCTCGCGTCACCAAAGAAGACCCAAGGACCCTTCTCCTGCCCTAACTGCAGCCGCAGCATGCCAGATCCTCCTGCCACCCAACCGACCGACAGCACACTTGACCAATGCAACTGCATCCTCCTCAAAGTGCGATCCATCCACAAACACGCAACAGAAATCCAGGACCTTCTCGAAGCCACCTCTCCCGACATCGCCGTCTTCACGGAAACCTTGATCAACCTCTGTTCCGGATCAGACATCACCATCCCCAATGGCTACAAAACCACCCGCAAGGACTGCACAGACTGACCAGGAGGAGACATCGCCATCATCCACAAAAACAGCCTCCGACTGACCACGCACTCAAACGACCCAAGGACAACCATGGAACACCTCCACTTCCAGATCCAGACCACCCTCATCTACAGGTCTTCCCGGCCTCCACCCGCACTTCACCGACACCATCATAGACCTTATCTCTTCCAAGGCTCTAGCATCCACCGATTGCATCCTACTCGGAAACCTCAACTTCCACCTGGACAACCCCAGTGACCAGAACACCGCCTCCCTACTGGTGAACCTCACCAAAATCAGACTCAAGCAGATAGCTACCGCATCAACTCACTCAGCTGGACACCTGCTTGACCCTATTTTCTCCACCAGCAGGAATATCACCTACAGCCACACCACCGAACTCCGCTGGACCAACCACCACTGCTTGCATCTCACCTTTGCCATGCACACCGTACACTACCGCCCTCATCATCCCCGTCATAGCTGGAACAAGGCCACAGAAGATCTTTGTGCCAACTTCCTCAGCACGACCACTCCGCCAACACCAACAGACGCCAACACTGCAGCACAAAACCATCACCAATGGATCTCCAAATGCGCCGACACTCTGGCCCCCTCAAGCAGACACCAGACAAGCAATACTCCAAGACACCCAGCTGATTTACTCCCGCCCTCCATGAGTCCAGAAGACTTGTGAAATGATGGAGGAACAACAAAACCCAGAAATCCGCTGTCAACGCACACCACCTTCTACTGAAAACCACAAAGAAAACAGCCTTACAGGACAGAATCAATGCCAGCGCATACAACAACAAAGAACTCTTTGCCATCATCAAGGAGTTCTCTAAGCCCAGAAGTGAGAACACAGAAGTCTCACCCTCCCAAGACCTCTGCAACAAACTCGGCAACTTCTACCTCCACAAGATCAAGCAGATCTACTACAGGTTTGACACCCAAGACCCTGCTACTACGCCCGTCACCACCGCGCGCAGCTGCACCACACCCCAAAAGATCATGCTCAACTGAACTCCGCTAGCCACAGACATATTCAAGACCATGAAGAGCATCCACTCAGGAGCCCCATCGGATCCTTGCTCGTACCACATCTTCCATAGAGCAGCCACCTCCATTGTTCCACGCTTCATGACACCATCAACTGCTCCATCGAAACCAAAACTTTCCCTGACAACTGGAAATGCGCTGAGATCAACCCCCTGCTGAAGGATCCGTCTGCTGGCCTGACAGACCTCCAGAACTTCAGACCATCTCCCTCTTCCCAGCCAACGTCATCAAGAAGGTCATCAACGCCGTAGTCTCCGAGTTCATCGAGGAGAACAACATCCTGGACACCTCCCAATCCGGCTTCTGAAGCAACCATAAATGCTACACTACTCTATTATACTCTGCAACACATCTTTCTACTCTACAGCACTCTTCTCTACACTATGACATTCTACAATCGTCCCATATACGACACTCTACTCTACTGCCACACTCTACTCCACTTTATGCCACTCTACAACACTCTACTCCACTCTATGCCACTATAAAACACTATACTCCATTCAACTACAGCTAGGCCACGGCACATCACTTTACTTCCCTGTACTCATTCATTATACTTCACTTCCTGAGGCGGAAAGCCGGGAAGAGCTAATTGTTTAGTTTAATCCATTTTTAAATTGTCTCTGTTTTACGCTATTTTTAAAATTGACTTGCCTCATTCTTAGCTCTTTGCACTATCACGCTCCCCCACGCATAGCCGAGGAGGTGCTGGCGTTGGTGTGGAACGGACGATCTGTGGTGGCCATTTTGAGAGAGGTGTGGGGTTAGCGGTCTAGCTACCCTGCCATCACGCCCTCGCAGGTATAAAATGTTACCATCTATAGGGACGCGTGCAGCGGACGCGCACAGCGGGTGCAAGCCCGTCTGCGCCCGTCCACGCCCGACTGGACCCAGGGGCCACAACCCCTGGTAAAATGCTGCAAGATACCCTCATTTATAGTGCCTTTACCCTACAGAGCCTGGCAGGCCCCACAGATCTAAAATGTAGGCACTCTATAGACGTCGCATCTGGATCAACCGGGTGCTCCCAATGCCAGTTCAAATTCCACACAGAAAGGGTAACTGCCCAGCCCCCTGACCCACCCCTGAAAATCTATCTACTGAATTGCCGCTCGATGGCTAAACCTTCAACTGAACTTCAACTCCTATTAGAAGACCTCGACCCAGATGCCTTGTTTCTTACTGAGACTTGGCTCCAGGCCGAATCAGACCCAATTGTCATTCAAGTTCTACCCCCAGGTTACATAATCCTAAAAGCGGATCGCAAGACTGGTAGAGGAGGAGGATTAGCCATAATCTACAAGGACCAGTTTCAATGCCGATTCTCTACAGAGGACCTTCCGAACTGTGAAAACATGAATTTTTCTTTAAAATTCACGCCTACCAATACTTTCTCTGGCCTTCTGCTCTACTGCCCTTCAGGCCCCCCGGGCCAATTTATGAACGCGCTCCCTTCCATCGTCGCCAATTTAGCCCTCTCCCCTTCCAACTACACGATTTTAGGTGATCTTAACATTCCCTTCGATGATCCCGCTGACAACCCGGCCAATGAACTCGTATCTAATTTATCAGCCCTACAAATTACCCTGCAGGGTACCGCTCCTACTCATACTAAAGGTCATCTTCTGGACGCCGTGTTTAGCAATTCCCAGCTTCTCCAGAGTAATCCCCCGGTACCTCTCCCTTGGACCGACCACTCGCTAATCCCACTTATCTGGCCCTCCTCAGTCAGCACTTTCCCTCTGAACATCTCGAAGACACATAACAGGAAATGGCTGAACCTGTCTGCTGGCCAGTGGCCAACTTCCTTGAGAACACTCTACCACCTTCTAGTTCAGACCCAGAGAGAGCGAATCTCAACTTTAACCGCTGGATTCTAAACTCCTTAGATACTCTAGCTCCCATAAGAACCACCCATAAGAGATCAAATCGCAGGCCCGCACCATGGTTTTCCTTAAAAGTTAAAGAGCTTAAACAAAATTGTAGGAAGCTAGAAAGGAACTGGAGGCTGAATACAGCAGAAAAAAGTAAAGCTAGCCATCGTGAAGCAATAAGGAAATATAAGGAAGAAATAAAAAACTACACAAGCCGCCTTCTATGAAGGAAAGATCTGTGCTGCAGAGAACTCCCCTAAGGAAATTTTCCGGATAGCCAAATCTTTGATCACCATACCTCAAAAAATCCCCAATCAGGAAGATGCCCTCCCTAGATGCAACAGCCTCGCTGAATTCTTCCATCATAAAATTTAACTTATTACCCGCCCCTTCCATCTCTCCCAGGACGTCGCTGATAATACTGACACCAGGAGCCTTTCTTGCTGCTCCCTCGCGGTGTTCCCTTTATTAGATGGGTACTCCCTGAAAGCAATTATACCTAAAGTAATCTCAGGCTCTCCATTGGATCCTGCTACACCCCGATTTCTCTCCTTGGTCACTAATACAAAAAGCCCTGTCATCCTGACCACTATAAACGCCTCCATCTCGGCGGCTACAGTCCCCCTTGAATGGAAACGGGCCTCAGTAAAGGCCCTGCTGAAAAAACCTACCCTGGTTTCCACCAACCTGTCTAACTATCGACCCATATCCCTCCTTCCCTGGCTCAGCAAGATAACCGAGAAACACATCAACTCTGTCCTAGTCCAATATCTTGAAATTAACAACCTGCTTCATACATCTCAGACAGGTTTCCGGCCCTGTCAAGGGACAGAAACGGCTCTCCTGGCCGTGACTGAAGAGGCTCGAAGGCTTATGGACCAGGGTGGCTCAGCTGCTATTATCTTGTTGGACCTCAGTGCCGCTTTTGACACTGTAGACCAAAAGATCCTGCTGAGCCGGTTCGAAAGTCTGGGAGTTATCCAGTCAGCTCTCTCCTGGCTACAATCATTCCTTAAAGACCGGGTCTTTCAGGTGTTTGAAGATAATGTTTTCTCAGACTGTTGGCCGCTCGGATGTGGGGTTCCTCAGGGCTCCTTCCTGAGCCCCACACTTTTTAATGTTTATATGGCACCAATGGCCAAGGTTGTTCCATTCAGAATACAAATAATAACCTACGCTGATGACACCCAATTGGTGGTATCCCTCAACCACCCAGAGGGCTCACTGTGTTCCCTCAGCAGCTGCCTAGAGGCTGTAGCCGATCGGATGAAACTTTGCCATTTAAAGCTAAACAGCGATAAGACCGAGCTCATGTTTCTGGGCAAACCACCATCCCCCCTATCAGCACAGATATGGCCGACCTGTCTGAACCCAATGCCCAGCCCAAAACAGCAGATTAAGTGTCTCGACATGTGGCTTGACAGCTCCCTGTGCTTCAGTCATCAGGCCATCACGCTAGCAGCAACTTGCTATGGCTTGCTTAGGATGCTCATGAAAATCCTGCCCCTACTTCCCTTCAACGCCAGAAAGATTATGGTACAGGCCCTGATTCTGTCACACCTTGATTATGGGAATGCACTGTATCCGGGTGCCCCACAGTCTACCCTTCAACAATCTCCAGGTGGCTCAGAATAGTGCAGCCCGCCTTCTGCTCCTAATCCCTCGGAGACAATCGGCCAAACCCGCCTTGAGGACACTGCACTGGCTCCCCATCCGTGCCAGAGTTCAGTTTAAATCCCTGTGTCAAGTCCACAGAGCCATGTGGAAAACCGGCCCAGCCATCTTACACTCTCTTATCACACCCTATAAACCCCCCGGAACCTCCGGTCTAGCTCAGCCTTTTTCGCCACTACCAGGAAAGTTCGCCGGGCTAGATGGGGCGGCCGATCTTTTTCCTTGAATGCCTCCAACCTGTGGAACTCCCTGCCCGCTACTCTGCGCAGCGAACCTAACATTTTGATCTTTCTCAAGCTCCTTAAGACTTATCTTTTTTGCAATTTCTCTTAAATCTTTCTGCTCTCTTCCTGCAATCCACAAGCGCTACGAGGCCCTAGGGTAGAATGCGCTACACAAATACAATTTTCATTTCATTTCATTTCAATGAGATACTGCTGCACTGTACTCCACTGTACTTCACTACTCGACTGAATGCCACTATATGCCACTCCACTCGACTTCACTCTACTACAATGTATGACACTCAACAGTAGCCACGCCACTCTATAGCACTCTTCTCCACTGTATGCCACACTATTCTTCTCTCCTCTATCTGGTCCCATTCAGGACACTCCACTCTATGATAGTCAGCTGTATGACACTCTTCTGCACTCTCCTCAATGCTACTCTACTTTGCAGCACTCCACCCTATACCACTTCACTTTATGCCCATACACCATATGCCATGCCACTCTATGCCACTCAACTCTACTGTATGGCATACCACTCTAATCTACGCCACTCCACTCTACTCTGACACACCACTGCACTCTACTCCACTTCTCTCTACTCTACAACACACCCCTCCACTCAATCTACTCCACTATATGTCACTCCACTCTATGCCACTCCATTCTATGCCACCTCACTGTAAACTATTCCACTCTACGCCACTCCATGCTCGCCCACTCTACCACACTGTACGACACTTCATTCTACAGCACTGTACAACAGTCCACTGTACAACACTCTCCTCCGGTCTACTCTACGCCCCTCCACTGTATGTCACTTTCCTTTATGCCACTCCACTCTACACCCCTACACCGTACGACACGCCACCCTTCCGTGCCAGAGTTCAGTTTAAATCCCTGTGTCAAGTCCACAGAGCCATGTGGAAAACCGGCCCAGCCATCTTACACTCTCTTATCACACCCTATAAACCCCCCGGAACCTCCGGTCTAGCTCAGCCTTTTTGCCCACTACCAGGATAGTTCGCCGGGATAGATGGGGCGGCCGATCTTTCTCCTTGAATGCCTCCAACCTGTGGAACTCCCTGCCTGCTACTCTGCGCAGCGAACCTAACATTTTGATCTTTCGCAAGCTCCTTAAGACTTATCTTTTTTGCAATTTCTCTTAAATCTTTCTGCTCTCTTCCTGCAATCCACAAGCGCTACGAGGCCCTAGGGTAGAATGTGCTACACAAATACAATTTTCATTTCATTTCATTTCAATGAGATACTGCTGCACTGTACTCCACTGTACTTGACTACTCCACTGAATGCCACTATATGCCACTCCACTCGACTTCACTCTACTACAATGTATGACACTCAACAGTAGCCACGCCACTCTATAGCACTCTTCTCCACTGTATGCCACACTATTCTTCTCTCCTCTATCTGGTCCCATTCAGGACACTCCACTCTATGACAGTCAGCTGTATGACACTCTTCTGCACTCTCCTCAATGCTACTCTACTTTGCACCACTCCACTCTATACCACTTCACTTTATGCCTATACACCATATGCCATGCCACTCTATGCCACTCAACTCTACTGTATGGCATACCACTCTAATCTACGCCACTCCACTCTACTCTGACACACCACTGCACTCTACTCCACTTCTCTCTACTCTACAACACACCCCTCCACTCAATCTACTCCACTATATGTCACTCCACTCTATGCCACTCCATTCTATGCCACCTCACTGTACACTATTCCACTCTACGCCACTCCATGCTCGCCCACTCTACCACACTGTACGACACTTCATTCTACAGCACTCTACAACAGTCCACTGTACAACACTCTCCTCCGGTCTACTCTACGCCCCTCCACTGTATGTCACTTCCCTTTATGCCACTCCGCTCTACACCCCTACACTGTACGACACGCCACCCTATGTCACAACACTTTACTCTAATGTACAACATGCCACTCCACTCTTCTCCATGACATGCCACTCCACTCTAAGCCTCTACGTTATACGCCAATCCACTGTTCACCACTCTACTATACGCTATTCCACTCTGTGCCACCCCACCCCATTCCACTGTACGCCACTCCACTGTATGCCACTACACACTCTACTTCGCTGCATGCCACTCCACTCTACACCACTCTTCAACGCCCCACTCTAGGACACTTCACTGTACGACAGTTCATTGTATAACACTCTCATCTAATCTACTCTACGCCACAGTGGCAGCAGAGATGAAGGAAGTGAAAATCTGCCTGCAGTCATGGAGCATAAGGAAGCAGCTATAATTATTGCAGCAGGTACAGTGGCACTGGGCAGAGGCAGGGTGAAGAGCCAACAAAAGCCAGATCTTGAGAATTAAGAATGAGGGTGCTGCTACTGTATTGTATTGTACAGTGATTCATGTGGGGTGCCGAAGGACATTTTTGGACTGGTAGCATGCTACCCCATGAGGGAGTGTAGGGCGGGCAGAGGATGTATTCATTATTATTCTATGTGGGAAGTGTTTTGATTTCATGGATGAGTGACCAGAGAGGTGCACTTTTCTTTTCTTGGGGCACAGTGCTATGAACGGAGCAGGATCTGTGAGAGATCGGCACCCATATTATAATATAGTTAGAACTAAAATGCATAGGCAGCACTCGCCTAGCCAGATGGACAGAATGAAGCAGTCCCTGCAGTTCCGAGGGCACGTGCTGGCAAAGAGCACTGGTGTTGTGTAGTACACGGACAGTGATCTAGATACAGGATTACAGCCTGAAATATAAATCAGATTTGCTGTCGCAGATCACAAACCCTATTATTTGCTAGTTGGAAACGACTCATAAAATGGGTTTTGCAGCCCATTACAAATCACAAATAGAGGAAGTGAAAGGGCCGTTTTTAATATTTGATAGTCGCGACCTCAAACCATTGATCAGATACCGACACCTTATAAGGTACGGTATCTGTTACATCTACAGCTTCCCCTTTGCAAATCTAAAAACGAAAAACACCACATTCCGAGAATTGTGTCTTGCTGCTTTGGCTGGAACAGACAGACAGTAGTTGAAGGAACTACCTCCAGCTACCTAATATGTTCCTAAACGGTTTCATTTTCTAAAATGCAGCACCTGACTCTTTTAAGCACATGGGCTACTTTAAAACGCTGTTTCCTATAGGAGAAAGCAAAAGGAAGGAGAGTGGTCTGCTGTCCCTTGGAGACCACTATTCCCGCAGTCACAGCCATTTTTGGGGGGGCAGGATGAGGTCACAAATTGCAACCTGACTAATTAATATGCATTAATCAGGTTATTTTGCGACTTCATGCAAATACTTTGCAAGCTGGTTCTCACTAGCTGTGCTTCCATTGAATACATGCACACATTTGAATGTGGTGCTGGTGAGAAATGCGGTGGTGGGAAGCTGCAATAACACTTCTAAAATATATATTCTCCTCTGGCTGAAATCTCTCACCTTTTTTATCCGCTGTTCATGTTATAAATCGATTTAAAAAGATCAGGTCTTCTTTTTATTCACAATGTTTCATGTTAAAAACAAAAAAGTGGTATCGGTAGGGAGTACTTTGTGAGGATTTTAAAAAACCTTTGAGCTTTAGAATACTTGGATGTTTTTAACGTGAAACCCTTTGAAAATAAAAAGAAGATATGATTTATTTAAAATGATTAAAGTTTAGTGAATTGGACGGCAGACATATGCAGAGAGAGCTTTGAGCCTAAGGAGACACTGGAGTATGTTAGAAGATTTCCTGCAAATATATAAATTGCAATTCAACTTATTATTACATAGGTCACATCCCAAACTTGATACCATTCACAGAGTTGGTAACCATGGGGCTTTATACATCAGGCCCTAAGAATCAGAGTTTGATAAAGGCATACTACGACCTAACTCCCTAAGCTGTTCGAGCAACTCCAGGGCTCTCCCCCATTCTTTTTCACCCATCAATTATGTACCCCAAGACATTTTGTGATGTGTTAGAACGGCCGCGTTTTTTCACATCATAATTTGGTACACCTTGTCATGTGACCTTGATCATCAACATGCTCATTTGTCTTATCTAGGAATACAACATAAGGCATGTTTTTTAATGGGTTATACAGTGTACATCATATGATTCATGGCATATTAATAACCATAACTTCGGCCTGTCGTGATAGCTCTACTTCTGTTGCTCACTTGTTACAGCGGGTCGTGGCTTCGAGGCTTCAACTTGCTGCCGAATATCTGGCGTTCGTGGCCCCCATGGCCATGCCTGGGCTGCAAGTGCCTTGTCCGACAAGCAGTGACCATTTTTACCCTTTTGTCTGCCCTCAAGAATCCCTGCAGTAAGGCATCCCAAGGACCTTGTTCCAGAAATTGCCCTTTTACGTCCTTATGTGGGGAATCTTTCTTGCTAAACCTCGTGACACCTGCCTTTTTGCCCAAAACAGCATAGGCCTGATCCAGCACAGCTACAGCGTCGCGCGACAGCGAGAATGAGCTCAAGAACTTAGCAGCCATGGAGGTATTGCAGAAGGTGAAGCACTGTCAGCATCTGAGTCAGAGGAATAAACTATACTTGTGGCTCTCTGTGATGGTGAGAGACCTGCACAGAAATGCCTAGACAACAAAGACAAGAGAACAGACCAATGTGAGAGTATAGCCCTATACATGGGACTGGTGCACCCAGTTCAAACAAAAACCTGATAACTTTGTGTTACTCCCAATGAGCAAATTCACATCTCCAGTCCTGCACCATATGGAACAGCAGTGATGTTCTTAAGTCTTCAGTATGGTGTGCCTGTCAGAGGTCAAGGAAAAGCTTGGATCAACCTGTCACTTTTTGTATTATGCCCCAGCTGATATATAATGCAACTTATTAATTAGTTAACTAATTAATTTATTTATATATTTTTATAGCACACTACTATCCAAGGGTGCCTAGGGGCTTGCAGCTCAACACACAACAACTGAAAGTTGCTACGTCTCAGTTGCTTGAAGAAAGGTTATAGGGTATAAAGCCAGGTTTTAAGTCCTTTTCTAAAAGAGAGTAGATCGGGGGAGTTTTTTTTAGCTTTATTGGTATCTCATTCCACCATCTGGTTGTGATGCTTGTGAAACTTTTTCCGCCTCCGCTGTGAAGACGGAACTTAGGTTCTTTCACAAACTGCTGAGAGGCAGACCAAAGTGTACGTGCTAGAATATGCCACTGGAAGCGATCTGTTGGGTAGACAGGACCAAGGTTATGCAAAGCCTTAAAGGTGATGCAAAGTGCCATAAACTTGATTCGCTTCTCTCCAGGCAGCCAATGCAAGATGTTGAGGGCATGTCTGGCTGATGAATATTTGGATAAGCTGAAGAGCAGCCGAGCTGCAGAGTTCTTTGAGTACCTGCAGTTTTCCCACTACTGATTTGTTTACTCCAACCAAAAGCCTGTTACAGTAATCACCTTTAGATAGAACTAAAGCTGCCACTACTGTTTTATGTAATTCTATTGGGATAATGGAATAATTTTCCTCAGGATTTTCAAAGTAAAACAGATTGATGAGGTGAGCATCTTTACATGAAGTGAGAAGGATAGGGTAGTGTCAATAATGACTCCTGGATTTTTAGCCTTGTTAACTGGGGTGGGAGAGATCCCCAGCTCCGCGGGCCACCATTCTGAGGACCAGAACGATGTGTCTCTGCCGAAGAGTAGAACTTCTGTTTTATTTGAGTTCAGTTTGAGGCAATTCTCTGCCATCCAATTACCTACGCATCTCATGCACTCCTTGAAGTTGTCGGCTGTTTCATGATTTTTGCTTGAGATCGATGCAATAATCTGAGTATCATCTGCATATGATACTAAAGTCGGCCAGGGGTGTGACATAGATCTTAAACAGGGTAGGGCTCAGAGATGAGCCCAGTGGCACACCACATGGAAGCCTAAAACACTGTGATTTAAAGCCTTCTACTTTGACAAATTGTTCTCGGTTTGACCAAATGGATCTGAGGAGTGCAAGGGCTGGGCCTACTATCTCTGCGTCTTGAAGCCGATTTATTAGGATGCTGTGATCTACAGTATCGAAGGTGGCTGAAAAGTCTAGTAATATAAGAGCTGCAGACGTTCCATTGTCAACCGCATGTCTTATTAACTCTGTTGCATTAATTAAAGCCAGTTCAGTATTGTGCCTGATTCTGAAACCATATTCGGTGGAGTCCAAAACATGGTTGTTCTCAATAAAGTTTGCTAATTCTTGGTTCTCATGTTTCTCCAAGATTTTTGCTGGCAGAGGTAGACGGGAGATAGGGCAGTAGTACCCTGGGCCTGTTTTATCCAAACTAGACTTTTTTTTAACAGAGGTAGAATAGATGTTTTTTCCAACTTTTGGGAAACATCCCTGATTCAATTTAAGTACCTCCATGAGTGGGCGAACAACTGGGTCCACTATCATATTGATTACTTTGGGAGGGCAGGGATCCAACGGGGAACCAGATTTAGTGGCTATGAGAAGTTTTAAGATTTGTTCATAGGAATTTTTTGTGAAGTTAGCAAATTGGGGTGAATCAGGTTCTGGGTGAAGGTTGAGCAATGGTGAAGATGAGCTTATGGGGTCTGACAGTGCCTGTGAGCTCTGATTGTTGGCAGAGCTTAAGGGAAAGGTTCTGTAAATAGTGGATACTTTATTGCAGAATGAAGACGCTAGTCTATTACAAAATCAATCAATCAATCAATCAGTGACACTTATAAAGCGCGCTACATACCCGTGGGGTCTCAAGGCGCTGGGGGGGGGGGAGCCGCTACTGCTCGAACAGCCAGGTCTTCAGCTTCTTCCTGAAGGAGAGGTGGTCTTGGGTCAGGCGCAGGTCGGTCGGGAGGGAGTTCCAGGTCTTGGCGGCCAGGTGGGAGAAGGACCTTCCTCCTGTAGTCGCTCTTCGGATGCGGGGGACGGCGGCGAGGGCGTGGTTGGCTGATCGGAGGTGGCGTTTGGGAGCGTAGAAGTTGACTCGGCTGTTGAGGTAGCTCGGGCCTTGGTCGTGTAGGGCTTTGTGTGCGTGGGTGAGGAGGCGGAAGGTGATTCTTTTGTTGACGGGGAGCCAGTGAAGGTCTCGCAGATGTCCGGAGATGTGGCTGGTTCGTGGGATGTCGAGGATGAGTCTGGCTGAGGCGTTCTGGATCCGCTGGAGTCTCTTCTGGAGCTTGGCGGTGGTCCCGGCGTAGAGGGCGTTGCCGTAGTCCAGTCGGCTGGTGACGAGGGCCTGGGTGACGGTCTTCCTGGTCTCGGTGGGGATCCACCAGAAGATCTTCCGTAGCATGCGTAGGATGTTGAAGCATGCCGAGGAGACGTTGTTGACTTGCCTGGTCATGGAGAGGGAGGAGTCCAGGATGAAGCCCAGGTTGCGTGCATGGTCTGTCGGTTTGGGTGCGGTGCCCAGGGCGGGAGGCCACCAGGAGTCGTCCCAGGCGGAGGGAGAGGAGCCCAGGATGAGGACCTCCGTCTTGTCCGAGTTCAGTTTCAGGCGGCTGGTCGTCATCCACTCGGCTACCTCTTTCATCCCTTCGTGCAGGTTGGCTCTGGCGGCGGCGGGGTCGTTGGTCAGGGAGAGGATCAGCTGGGTGTCGTCGGCGTAGGAGATTATGCTGAGGTTGTGTTTGCGTACGATGGCCGCGAGGGGGCTCATGTAGACGTTGAAGAGGGTGGGGCTCAGAGATGATCCTTGGGGGACGCCGCAGATGACTTCGGTGGCCTCTGACTTGTACGGTGGTAGGCGGACTCTCTGTGTTCTCCCGTCGAGGAAGGAGGTGATCCACTCCAGCGCCTTGTCCTGGATTCCGACGTTGCTGAGGCGCCGTACTAGGGTGCGGTGGCAGACCGTGTCGAATGCCGCGGAGAGGTCTAGGAGGATGAGGGCCGCTGTTTCTCCATTGTCCATCAGGGCTCGGATGTCGTCGGTGGCGGCGATGAGGGCGGTCTCGGTGCTGTGGTTGGCTCGGAAGCCGGACTGTGAGGGGTCGAGGGATCCGTTCGTCTCGAGGAAAGCGGCCATCTGCTTGTTGACGGTCTTCTCGATGACTTTGGCTGGAAACGGGAGGAGCGAGATGAGGCGGTAATTCTTGAGGTCGGTGGGGTCCGCTGTTGGTTTCTTGAGTAGGGCGCTGAGTTCGGCGTGTTTCCAGCTCTCGGGGAAGATGGTGGTGTCGAGGGATGTGTTGATGATGTCTCGCAGGTGGGGTGCGATGACAGCGTCGGCTTTGTTGAAGACGTGGTGAGGGCAGGGGTCGGTCGGTGATCCGGAGTGGATGGAGTTCATCGTGCGGATGGTGTCTTCGGTGCTGATCGGGGTCCAGGTGTGGAGGGTGGTGGTGGGGGGTGGTTGTTCGGTCATGGTGTGCGTTGGTTGGTTGTTGAAGCTGTTGTGTATGTCCGCGATCTTGTTGTGGAAGTATGAAGCCAGGGAGTTGCAGAGGTCTTGCGATGGGGTGATGTCGTTGTTTCCTGCGCTGGGGTTGGAAAGCTCTTTGACGATGTTGAAGAGTTCCTTGCAGTTGTGTGCGTTGTTGTCCAACCGGTCCTTGAATGCTGTTTTCTTGGCGGCGCGGATCAGCTGGTGGTGTTTCCGGGTGGCAAGTTTGAAGGAGGTCCTGTTGTCCGGTGTCGGTTCCCTTCTCCAGACTTTCTCGAGGGCTCGGCAGTTCTTCTTGGAGCTCTTGAGTTCGTCGGTGAACCATGGGGCTTTCTTGCTGCCGGGTCTGCTGGGCGGGGTCCTCAGTGGGGCGAGTTCGTCCGCGCAGTTGCTGATCCACTTCGTGAGGTTGTCGGCGGCCTGGCTGGGGTTCGCTGAGCTGGCAGGAGGGTGCTGGCTCAGGGAGGTGGCGAGCTGGTCTGCTGTGATCTTGTTCCAGCTTCTGCGGGCGGTCTGTTGCTGGTGGTGGTGGGTCGTTGTTTTCTTGAAGGTGAAGTGGACGCAGCTGTGGTCCGTCCATTGAAGCTCTGTGGTGTGGCTGAAGTTGATGTCCTTGCTGGATGAGAAGACAGCGTCGAGTGTGTGTCCGGCGAGGTGGGTGGGGGTGGACACCAGTTGCTTGAGTCCCAGGTTGGTGAGGTTGTCGAGCAGGGTGCTGGTGTTGCGGTCGTTGTTGTTCTCCAGATGGAAGTTGAGGTCTCCCAGGAGGATGTAGTCAGCGGAGGGGAGGGCATGTGGGCTGACGAAGTCGGCGATGTCCTCGCTGAATTGTGTGCGTGGTCCAGGGGGTCGGTAGATCAGGGTGCCTCTGAGGGTGGTGTTCGGGTTGGTGTGGATCTGGAAATGCAGGTGTTCGGCGGTGGTCAGGGAGTTGTCGGTGCTGGTCGTGAGACGGATGGTGCTCCTGTGGATGATGGCGATGCCTCCTCCCATCTGGTTGGCGTTTCGGTCCCTCCGGACGATCTTGTAGCCCTCTGGGATGGCGATGGCGATGTCGGGAGCTGAAGAGGCGTTCATCCAGGTGTCCGTGAGGAAGGCAACGTCTGGAGCTGTGGTGTCGAGGAGGTTCCAGAGTTCGATGGCATGTCTGTGGATGGAGCGGGTGTTGAGCAGGATGCACTTGAGGTGGGTACTGCTGGTGTTCGGCTTGGTGGGTGCTGGTGCGAGGCAGGTCCAGATGCAGGTGAACTTGCAGGCGTGGCAGCTGAAGGGTCCGTGGGTACGTCGTGGAGAGGCTTGATGGCATTCTGGGAGTCGGCCGGTGTTGAGAGCGGTGAGGGTGGCGGCGGAGTACGTCAGGCGGGTCGGTCGGGGTCTTCGTGGGCCAGGGGTCCTGGCGCTGGTCGCAATCCGGTCGCGGACGGGCGTAGACGGGCTTACCTTTGGCGCGCCTTCGGCGCACAATCGGCGCGCCCGCTGCGCGTGACCGCTGCGCGTCCGCACGGTCGCCATTTAAGGCGAAGTGCGCGGGTGGGCGGAGCAGCTGGGAGGCGGGAGCGGGGAGGGAACAGAAGAGAAAAAGGGGCGGGGCCAATGGCGGTGGCGGGAAGCGAGAGCGGAGGGCGGCGAGGTAGGCGGCCAATCAGGAAGGAAACTGGACACGGCACAGGGGATACAAAGAAATTAACAGGCACAAATTTAGGGCAAAACAAATAAAAACGGCAAAATACGCGAGCAGACGGCAGAAACAGACAAGCACAAATTTAGGGCAAAACAAATAAAAACAGCAAAATACGCGAGCAGACGGCAGAAACAGACAAGCACAAATTTAGGGCAAAACAACTGGGAAACCAGAGGGGAGCGACCACGGCGTCAGCGAGGCCGGCGGCGGCGAGGCAGAAGGCAGGCAGAGGGGGAACACACGCAGCAGCTGGTGGCCGTGCGGCGCGGGGGTGTCCCACAAAAGGCTTGGTCTATAGTTTTTTGTTTAGTATCCTGCAGATGGCTTAATTTCAGCCCCATCAAAAATAGCTCTTTGGAGCTATTCTTTGCTCCTTCAATGTTTTACAAAAAGTAGCTGATTTTAGTTTTTTGAATCAGTTCTTTGCATTTTGCCAGTTTTGTCTTGTATAGTTCTTTCTCCCTAGGATCGTAATGTTGTCACCGGCACGTTTCTTGTCTGTGGCAGAGCCTTCTTGATAAACCAAGTTCCTCTGAGAACCAGGGTTCGGTGGGTGCTGTCCCGCTAGTTTTCCCTACTCTCCCGGGAATAGTAGCTTGTACAGCTGCAGTGATCCAGTCATGCTATTCTGATGCAGCTGCCTCTGAGTCTTGAGAGAGACAGGGTTTATTCTGACTCAAATGCGAGATAAAGTCTGTTTTATCTATACGCTGCCACAGATATCTTTTTTGACTTCAAGCTAGGCATTGCTTAGGGGTTGTTGAGGGGGGCAAGGTGAGATTTAACATCACTGCTGAGTGGTCGGACCAGTGGAGTTGTAGATTATTCTTATGCTTTAAAATAGGGCAGTCTGTAAAGACAGCGTCCAAGAGGTGTCCAACTCTATGAGTGGGCCCTTCCACAATCTGCTCTAGACCTACACTTGTCACCAGGTCCATAAGGGCTAGGGAGTCATTATCAGAACAGTTGTCTAGGTGAAAATTGAAGTCACCTAGAATAGTGTAATCTTGTGTATTAACCTTATATTCAAGGAGCTGGCCCATGGTATGCATAAAAGTAGTTCTGGGTCCTGGTGGGCGGTACACTAATAAAACGTTGAAGGAGTACACATGATTAACTGCTATCTTAAACGAAATAACCTCTGCTTCTGTGTCAGTGGAAATGTTTTTAAATGATGCTTTTAAGTGATCTCTATAGATCATTGCAGACCGCCTCCTTTTTTATTCAAACGATTGCAAAACCTGGTAGGATAGCTATCACTAAGTCGTGCCCTGATGTTTCATCAGCTCAAGTTTCCACAATAAAATTGAGGTCAAGGGCATATGAATCAACAAAATGTCCGAATTTGTGTTTATGTTTAATTAAAGACTGTGCATTTAATAAGGCGCATGACAACTCTCGGACATGTTTTCTTTTCTTAGAAGCGTACAAATCCTCCCTTGTTCCTACGGGATGCTCTCTGTCGGTCTTATTCATGTCAATGTCTAAATAAATCTTACTTTTTGTATCTGTGAGCCTCATTTTGCAGCTTGGAAATACCGCTGCCCCGGTGTCATTACTGCATTCCAAAATTGGCCCTGGACATTTATGAAGCATGGTGAATAATCCCAAGAGCTCCCCTCTGGTATAAATATTCATGGCAGCCATACTGGATACCAAAACCGGTAGCGTGGCTGGCGCTGAGCACGTGCCGTGAGCGGACGGGTGCAGCTGGACTTGCCTTAGGCGAGCCCGCTGCGAGCATCCGCAACAGTGGTGCTTTATGTACCCTCCCCTCGTGGGATCTAAATCCTAGAGCACTAACCGCTTTAAAATGGCTGCTGTCAATGCATTCTGTCAACTGGCCAAGGGTGAGTGAATGAAGCTGCAATTCAAATTTCTTAATAGATCACACAAAAGGTGTTCAACCCTTTGATATCCCTTACTGCCTTTCAATGTATTTTTCATTAGTATGTTTTTGTGCATTCTCGATATAACTAAGACTGTTATAGAAAATGTATGAGCTGATGCAGAAAAGAAATAAATATACACCTGCGGGAGATAATTTTGAATTAGGCTATGATATATGATGCATCCACCAAACAAAACTGGTAAGAAAATAAATGACTGGCAAGAAATATTTGAATTCCACATTTCCCATGTTGATGTTCCAATATGTTTGTTCATGCACAGAGAAACGTTGTCATTCATCAGTTTCCGGTTGCCCAGCTGGCCCTGGAACTTTATGACATAGCATCAGACTTACATGAGGGAATCTGACTAGCTGTCACTGCAGTCTCAGATATAGAGAGCTACCTTTCACAAACTACTTCCTATCTCAAACTGGTAGACTACATCCCATCTTATTGTGAACACAAGTGATCCCAGCCAGCCTCAGCCTTATTGAACCTCATCAGTGAGATGCAGCTTTCATCCCCAAGGCATCAACCTTGACAGCTAAGTGTTGGTGTACTTCTAAAACTTAGGGTAAGGGATATAGATATCACAAAAGAGATCCATTGATGTGCATGAGTCAATTCATACCACTGGTAATTACTCTGGATATATTTTATTTACATTGTTTTTATGGGATTGTGGATCTGGGCCAACCATTTGTAATTAAGCCTTAGCCCTACCATCAGTAGGACAAATGGAACCAAATTAACTGAAGTAAAACTGCATTTTTAGGTCTGATCTTTGACCTAGACTATTTTCCAAAACTTCATACATATTGTACAATAGAGGAGTTTTGGTCAGGAGGTTTCTTTCATTGGTCCATTGAATTGTCATTCACATATTTCTTCCACTCACCACAACAAACAGCATGAGCAGTAGTCAGCCCTCTCTACCCATTAGCTTCTTTCACTTTGAAAGGCAGTACAAAGCTTGTAATCACTGTTCACATATGATACAAAATTGTTTATTTCTCTTCAGTCACAAATCTCTTTCAAGTGTTCTTTTTTATTGTATTCTTTATATTATCCTTTAAAATGGCTACTTTTTTTACTTGTCTTTCAGGTGCCCAGTTAGATGGTGATTTATTTCCTGTCTCATTAGGTAGAGCCTAGACAGCGCTTGCGCTGTCTGGAAGATCTGTTGGATGTACTTTGTGGGATCTGGGGATCAGCCCTCGGACTTGTCTGCTTCCGCCTTTGCTTAGGAACTTTTTTTCTGTTCAACTGCCTCTATTTATCTGTCTTGATGGAAAACGACCATTAGAGGTCAGTAAAATACCAGAATTGCTTTCTGCTTGTTCAACAAGCTCTAATTAACTGTCTTGATGGAAAACGACCAGTAGAGGTCAGTAACATACCAGAATTGCTTTCTACTTAGGGACTTTCTTTTCTTTTCTGGCAACTACCAGTAAAATACCAGAATCGCTTTTGCATTCCCTAGATTCCAGACCATAGAAACTTGTATTCAACGAGCACCCGTAGACAATAATATTTTTTTTAAATCTTGTATTTTCAGTGATATGACCACCGAAAGGGCTGATTTTATATTAAATACAATTTTCTGCTGATAGGCAGTATCTCTCTCCATGTGTTCCCATACCTGGCGTGTTCCTCAGTTTGGTGCTTACTTTCCCTCCATGTTAAAGAAAAGTAGATGTTCCAGCACCAAGGCTAATGTGCTGCATAGCTAAATACATATAAGGGCCCAAAGGCGAGACTGATTGCATTGCAAATGCACGTTTTTAAAGTTGCTGTTATCAGTTGTTTACGTCACATTGTGACATTCTAGCTGCCTTCAATTTGAGCGCTTTGTTGCTTGATGATTCCTTGTTGTAGCCTTCAAAAAACAGTAATGGCAAATTGAATGGCACAACTGAAAGGCTTGATTTCAGCATTGAATGTTTTTTAAATGGAACAAATTGATTGCAAGCATATGATGGCCATATGTATGTGCCAGTCTGTTTTCTTTGTATGTTTGGAATATCCTTGCAATAAAAAATGTTTAAAAAAAGGAAACTATTGCCCCAGATGTCAAGGCAAGGCCAAATGTTGTGCCAATGCTTGTTGGTAATGTGGATACTTCATTTAACCAATATTATGGTTGATTTTATTTATTTCAAGAAACGCTAATCTGGAGATTAAAAAATGTGCTGAATTTTATCTGCACACTGTTCTCCTAATATCATCTGTTTGTATGTCATAAAAAGTGTCTGGTGGGATTCAGTTTTGATTGTCGCATGCACTTTGTGGAAATTGCTAAAACGGAAATCATGTTTTACTAAAAGTTGCATACATTAAGTACAAATGCAAGGCGTGTTCCTTTTAAGCTGGGATAAGCGAGACAAAAGGGAGTGAGATAATCAATGAGTGAGAAGAAAGGGAGAAAGCAAAAGGAGAGAGAGATGAGATAGAAAAGAACTAGAGTAACTAGTGTAGGTGGGTGCGTAAAAAGCAGGCAAGACAGGTGATGTAGGTAGCATAGAGCTAAAGGGATGAAAGGGGAGAGAAGATAAGATAGATTGTAGCTGCAGAGTTCTAGACAGGATCTGAAGGCGATACATATATAGATGATTAATTTAGATGAGAGAGAGATGCGTTAGTTAGAATGAAAAACTGAAGACTGTGAAAGGAAAGCGAAGTGAGGACACAGCAAACAAGGGCATAGTGAGGAGAAAGAGGAAGAAAGAGAGAGGAGTCTAGGACTAAATAGGGAGAAGTGGGGTTGATGGAAAAGTGAAAAATAAATCGAGGTGAAAAGAATGAGAAAAGACTGATGTAGAAGAGAGTAAGACGGGAGCAAACGAAAGACCGAGGGCAAGAGAAATAACTTACAATATAAGAGTAGGGCACAGGGAGCAGGGGAGGTGAGCAGAGAGGAAGTGACTGCAGATCTCATGCTAGTGAATATGTATTGAATCACAAAGTTGCAATTGGCTGTACGCACACCTTTAGTAATGTGTAATTTATGTCTTGCTACATAGACAGCAGATAAAATCTGTAAGTGTGAAAAATCCGAGTCAGAAGGTCCCAGGGCAGTCAGAAGGTACTGGGCGCCAAATGTAATACCAGGGTTCTTTCACCTCTGATGCCATGGAGGAGTTGTACGGTAGACTCCCAAACTGAGACCCAGGCACCCCTTACAGATCTTGACATTCAAGGTAGTGAGAAAGAGCAATCTGAGGCTTACACAGAGGAAGGGCTGTGAGCTACAGACTCAGAACTCAGCATACAAAACTCAGTCATTTTCTGCACAGTCTCTGCTTTTCCTTATGAAAAGATAAAGTACTTTATTACACCTTAAATTAAATACTACAGAAAAATTGACAAACATATACAGATTAGCCAGTCGAGAGACCTATGTGGGGACTCTGTGAAGGGCCTCGCAATCTACTGGGGATGCACAACACAGAAAGGCCACACAGGTCAAGTAACGCCCTATGTTGGAGGCACATTTACTGACCTGAACCCTAGCCTGCCTAGCACCTAATAATACAGTAACATCCCTAGGGGCAGATTTACAAGCCTCTTGCGCCACTTTTGCGTCACTTTTTCCCATGTTAAAAGTGACGCAAAAGTGGCGCAAGGGGCATGTAAATCTGCCCCCTAATGCCTAACACAACCATGAGATGTGTATTAACGAAAATGTAGAATGCTGCCCTTTTCAGGATGATACCATAATAAGTAATTGCACACAATAAGGCCTTCAACCATAATGTATTTAGCAATGGGAAAACATTTTAAGGTGGGTTTAGAACGTGTACTGATTTAAACGTTTACTTGCATCGGGAATATACATTGATTTTGAATTCCACTTTTCGTATACCATACCATCACTGAACAATATAACATTGAAACAGTAAGCATGTTGAGTCTCATTGATCACAATTGCCTAGAAACCACATATGACTTAGTAACAAAGGCCTGTAAACCCCAGAACCTCTCGAACCCCCCCCCCCCCCCCCTCCCCGCTCCAGGAGTCGCAGATCGGCCAAATATTCTCCCTTGGGTTCAAAGATTCAAACACCTGGGCGACATGAGTTGAGATTTTTATATATAACTGTGGGCTCCTTGAAGTTATGGACGGTTAAAGGTTCTCTCGGGTGCAACCGAACACACTTTTTCGGCTCATGTGGTTCCCCTGCCTCCCTAGAACGCCATGCCAAAATATGCAAATCCTTGCTGTCTCCAGGGCCTTGTTATAGATCCTTACTCCTTACAGACACCAAGAGCATGTCATTGTTTCCTTTTGCTTTTATGTGCCTGTTAGTGCATTTATTTTTTAACAAGCAGATGCAGATGTCCCTGCCCAATGTGGGGCACTTTCACATAGTTCTGGGCAGACTGTGTGGGCTCCACTGTCAGGCCAGTTCCTCGCCAGTCTGGCATACATACCACCATGTCAACAAGGGTGCTGGCTCTTCTCCTGTCTCTCTCTCACCGCTCTCCATCTCTCCACATGGGAGATAGAGACAGGAGAGCGCAGCGGCACTGCTTTTGGCTCAAGAAAGCCCCCCTTTCCACTGGCCACCACTGAGACTCCCTGGGGCTTCCTGGGCCCAGGGGCAGTCAACTTCTGATGTGAATTGCCTTAGGTCTCTCAGTGGCAGCACCCAACAGCCCTCCAGGCAGACTACATTGCTGCCTTCCCTCCCCTGGCCCCAGCTCTCCTGATCTCTTTCAAGGCACCTGTGTGTCCGGCAGAGGTCTGGAAGTCCCTCTTCAGGCATACCCAATACAGAACCAGTCAACAACATCCAAGAGAACCCTAATCTTCAAGTTCTCCAGGAAGTTCAACCTCTACGGTCTCCCAGATGGAGTTGAGATGCAAGTGCTCACTTTTTGCGACGCTCTGATGGCGCAAGTGTCTGCTTCATATTGACGTATTCCCGCCCTTTTCTTTTGCCATAGAGCAGCACTGCATGAAGGTCTGGGGCGGCTCCCCACAGCAAAATCTTGGAAATAAGGCCCTATGGGCAAGATGTAGGTAATCCTAATTTACCGATTCTAAAATACAAAATTTTACAGAATCGGTATTTTAGAATCGGTAAATGGGATGTAGATAAAAAAATCTGTAAAAAATACCGATTCGGTAAAATTCAGAATCGGACAATCGGTATTTACCGAATCGGTATTTTCCGAATCGGTATTTACTGAATCGGTATCCCCATTCATTCCTATGGGCCTTTTGGCCCATAGGAATGAATGGGAAATACCGATTCGGTAAATACCGATTCGGTAAGTTTACCAATTCGGTAAATTTACCAATTCGGATGTTTTTGTGTCCCCTACATCTCACAAGCCAAATACAGGTCAGTACAGGCCGAAAATCAGTATTTTCGGCCTTTACAGACCAGTATTTGGTTACCTACATCTGGCCCTAAATCTCTTGCCATAGATTTTGTTTTATTACTGAAATGTTATAATGGTTCACGAACACTAGTGTCATGAACAATAAATGTTACTGACTGTTAACAAATTAAGTCCATTTTGTCGGGAAGAATGCAAATCCTCAATTTTACTGACTATTAATTACAGTTAGCTAATGATGTGGATCATCTATTGTGAACCTTGCTAAACCTTACTAATAGTTCAGTCTCCGCAGTGTTTGCAGCTATGTGCTTTTCATTGCTGGACTGTGCCAATATTTACAATTATTTAGTAATTTGGTGATTAAAATAAAAATTGACAAGCACTACACCTATTTTGTGATGTTGCAGTATACTCTTATGTCAACCATGCATGCTAGTGTATACTTCAGGCACAGTGTCAGGACTGTGGCCTTCCAATTGAGTGATTTTCTTCTTACTGCTAACAGCCTATCACTGGCTGTGCCCCTAACATAGGGGGGTGGCAAATAATGTGGACCTTCTGCCCAAATTCCCCGTAGTAGAATTCGATCATATGAGCAGATAAAAGACACAAAGCTCAAAAGCAAACAAATGGAAACTCGTTTCATGATACAAACGTTGGTGTGCAGGCATTGTTTCTTGCCTGCTACATTACATTATGACCATGCCCATTTAAAGTTCTCACTTTTCAGGACCAGCTTCTAACCACATGGTCACGATTTTCATAACTACTATTCAGCTCCCATCATCATCATCATAACCGCCAGCAAATGACTTCCCAGAATGCTCAGCTAAACACATGCCAATCTGTGTATTTACACAAACAGGATAACATTTGAATTTCAAATAGGCTATTGGGTGGGAACAGCCAGTAACGTTCAGGCTCCTGAATCTTTTCAGCTATCTGTGCACGACAGGTCTCCCCTCTCCTTGGGCTCTCTTTGTTACAAGATCCAAAAAAGCTAAACTTCACCTCACACTGATGTAAAGATTACAGTGAAGAAAATAAAGTTACATTAAAAGCAAGAATGATAAAACCTAAACATATACTTGACAAAACAAAGTCTAAATACAGTTCTTATAAAATGAAGCCATTGAATGAATTATCTTCTTCCAAAAGAGTGGCTCAGGCTTAGAGCCATCGCAAGAATTCTGTGATTCTTTGAACACATTTTTATTAATAAAATTGAGCTAATAGGATGGCACATTCTCGCTGGTACTGGGATTCGAGGTTCCCATCGAGCTTCAACCCTACAGGTCCCGCCCTTGGGGGGGCCGACAGCAAATACTTGGCAGCTGCAACTTTTGTACTGAGCGGCAGAGAGGCCTGCTGCACTTGCTGAGACAAGATGGCGGCGCCCTGAACAAGCCTTGCCTCTTCTCTAAGGTCTGTGCGGTGAGGCTGGGCGGGCAGGCGGAGGAGCCCGGCGGTCGGTGACATGATCGAGTTGATGCTGGTTCACGCTCGTACTGGCTGGGACTGAGGAGGCTCTGGTGACGACGGCCGAAGCAACACCGATGGCCAGGGACCGTACTTGTGGATCCCCCCTCCCTATGAAGACTACGAGCTTGAAAGGACTCGTTGGCGGAAGCCTGAGGTGGCTCGGCGGTGAATCGCTGCCATAGCCCCCCTGGCAAGAGAGAGACTGTCTAGCTGTGGCTGGAGTGGGAGTAAGCTGCGGAGGATGAGCCAAGGGTTGGAGTGAAATGGGGCCAGCTTTGTGCTCCCCACCCTGTAACGCAGTGAGGAGATACCGAGCAGCCGTGGGAGTCGAGCGGGCCGCATCTGCAATGGGCCCCCTTGCCCTCCTGCGCCGCTTTGAGGCTCCAGATCGCGGACCTGCTTTTATTCATGCCTACCTGGGCCATGCGGCATTGGCCCCCACCTCTATGGTTTCAAGATCCCGTGACCTAGAGCCTTTCCAGGTGCTCTCCTGGAACGCCAATGGGCTGTTGGACTGGGTAAAGCGTGCAGCAGTTCTGAAATAACCATTTTCTACTGGCGGTTCTGATGTTGCAGGAGACCCATCTGATTGGCAACCACTGTCCCATTTTAGCGAGACAGGGGTACTACATGGTCTTCCACACAGGCTGAGGTTTTCACTGGGTGACAATCCTTCTGCACCACTCCTTTCTTCTGACAGTGATGAAGAGGGTAGCTGACCCACAAGGATGGTTCCTAGCCTTGAACAGGACTATGGGAGGAAGAATGCTGAATCTAGTTTCAGCTTGCACGCCCCCAGCTGCCATATATATATTCCTTCAAGGCCTCTCTTTTTCGATCCCCACACTTCCAGAGGGTCTGACTGTTATTGGAGTTGATTTCAATGCACTAATGGCTCCTCACCAGGACGCACGGGGATCACTTGCGTGCTCAGTGCCTTTCGGACTGGAACACCACACTCAGCGTGTGCAATGTCTGGCGAATATGGAACCCTCGGCAACACCAGTACACCCACACATCAGAAGCACATCACAGTCAAACGCACATAGACTACTTATTTATACTGGCCCCAGACTGCAGAGCTGTCACTCATATTCAAATATTCTCTCAAGGCATATCAGACCATGCCCCTCTAGTTCTTCACCTGGGTACCCCTACAGGGGAAATACGACCTGTGTGGTTCCTTAAGGCCTGGTTTCTCCAAGACAAGAACTTTAAACAGGCAATGGAGACAGAGCTCAAGGCGCATTTTCAACTTAACGACGGCACAGTTCAATCAATGGGCATGCTGTGGGCGTCAGGTAAAGCCACAATTAAGGGTTACACCAAAGGATACTATAGGAAGAAGGAACAGACCCAGGACCAGCATCTCTCTCAATTAGAGGCTCAGACTGTATGCTTGGAGAGAGAACCAGCCTCTCAAAATAGTGAGGGAAAAGTTTCTCGCCAGCTTGACCTTATATAGGAAGAAATGTGTCACCTTACCCGGGGAAACAAATGTGGGGCGCTTCCATAGCTAGGGTCTATGGGTGGGTTGAACAAAAATGGTAAACTTCTCTATTGGCTTGCAAACTGTCTCCTAGTCAACTGGATCATACTGGAGGTCACCGACAATCAGGGGCGTCCACAACGTACCCTTTGCGGTATCGCACAGACTTTTGCAGAGTACTGTGCAACCTCTAGGCAGCGGTTCAAGCGATTGAGCCCGAACCGCAGCCCCACCTCATACAGGCGATACCTCTCCCATTACTTTCTTCCACGGAAACCCAGCTGCTGGATCAGCTGATTTCCATTGAGGAGGTGGGTGCGGCAATCTCAGTGGTGGCGTCTGGGAAAGCACTGAGCCCTGACGGTTTCCTGTGGAATATTACTCTGCATTCTAAGCAGATTTGCCACCTCGTCTCTATGCCCTGTATGAGGCGGTGCTACAGAGGGGTTCCTTCACCACATATATTGATTTGACCACAATTGCAGTAATCTCCAAGACTCCACCACCATAGACCTCCTGTTCAGACTTTCGACCGATTTTCCTTATCAATACCAACGTGAAAATATAAGCAACAATATTGGCAACCGACTTAGACGAGGGCTTAGTACCCTCATTCACCCAGACCAGTGTGCCTTTATGCCTCATAGAAGTACGAGACACTGCCTCCGACACCGCCATGTTGTTCTAGCTCATCGGCACCCCTTCTCATTTAGCTTAGCCCTTCTCATTATCGATTTTGAAAAGGAATTCAATACCGTGGACTGGAGATACTTGGAGAAGGTGATGCTGAGAGCAGGGGTGAGGCCAAGGTTTCGAGGACTTGTCCGCATGCTTTTTTCCAATCCCATGGCCTGAATTCAGGTGAACGGAGTCCTCTCAGGCCTCGTTCCCATTCGGAAGAGAACGCATCAAGTCTGCCCCCTGTCTCCACTCCTCCTGGTCTTGGCAATTGAGCCATTGGCCCGTCTGATAAGATGTGATGCCCAAATTAGAGACTGGCGAGGGAGGAATGCTTGGGAAGACCGCATCGCACTCTACGTGGATGTGGTTCTACTCTTTATGGTGGATCCTGAGACAACGGGCTTGCGCTGTCTTCAATAATTACACCTTTTTGGTAAGGCTTTGTGGTTGAGGGTCAACCCAACTAAACGCACTCTGGTCCTCTTGATCAATTCCAGTAACTGTGTTGCATGGCAATCCACTATTCCAATTCATCGTTTAAGTTTCCTATACTTGGGGATCTGGGTGGCGCTCTTTCTGAAGCTCACTTGAGCACTGAATCTTAGTGACTAAGAAAGCATGGGAAGGCCTGCAAAGATAGAAGACGCTACCGTTAAATCCAATGGGCAGAATAGCCCTATATAAAATGATGATCCTTCTCCGATTTCTTTATGCCTTTCAGAATCTCACGCTCTGCCTGCACGTCATTGGTTCCTAGACCTAGATAGACTAGCTACCTCCTTCCTGTGGGGTGGTTACAGACATTGATTGGCTCTTTCCCATTATCAGTCAGCCCGTATGATGGTTACCAGGGTATTTCTAACCTTTTGTTCTATTACCAAGCCACTCAACTATTGGTAAACAATGATTGATTTTCAGGAGGGTGGTCTGAACCAGCATACCAACTGGAGGTTGCCTTCCTGGGTTTTTCCAAGATCCAAGCAATGCTGTATGGGTTCTCACTCCCTAACTCCATCCTAGCGTTACCCGAGCGGTTTTCCTTGCATGGAGATAGGCGCTTCAGCCGACACATTGGGACGCAAAGCTGACGCTACAGACCCCTCTCTGGCATGACACCTGGTTAAGGGAAGTGGCCACATTGGAAGATTTCTGGAAATAGGACCTTAGAGGTATTTCACAATTGGGAGACATTTGGTCAGGAGCCCACATACACACATTCCAGAAGTAGCAGGATACAAATAGGATCAACCCTACACAATTTTACAAATACTTGCAACTTAGGCATGCGCTTACTGCCCATCTTCCCACTGACACTCTCACCCCAGAATTTAGTCCACTGGAGGCCAAGATCCTGATGGGGGCACAGGGGAAAGGAGATTTTTCCCAAACCTACGCACACTTGTTATCAATGCCTCCTCTTTGATAGACTACCTCAGGACACACAGGAAGAAATGGCTGGGCCCCCTAGAGCACAATGACTGGCAGGATGCCTTCATGGCCCCCCGGGTCATTACCATTTTTTCCCGACTGAGACTAATTCAGACATATTATCTATACTGCGATTATCTCACCCTGGCCAAACTATACCTAGCCGGCCTTTTACCAAGCCCTGACTTCCCCTGCAGATTTTTATCACATGGTGTGGGCATGCCCGGCGATAAACAGATACTGGAACACTATAGCTACAGAACTTACTGATGTGTTTGGCTGGGAGGTCCCCCACACACGTGTGACCTTTCTCTAGGGAGTTCTGGAGGGCGTGGGAGGATGTCTAGCGGATAAAGCATTGCTGGGCACCGCCCTTATGGTAGCAAAAAGAGTTGGAGCCACCAAATGGAAGCAGACACCCCCAATGTCACAGTGGTGCAACCGCTTGGACTAGTGTGCCATTCAAGAGAAACAGATCTTTAATGCACGGGGTGCCTGCAGAAGTATGACAGGGTGTAGGGCAAATGGCTGATTCAAGCGGGATAGGATGGTTGACCTCATGCTACTAGTCTGTTCAGGTGGAGGTGCATATGTGCTTCTTAGTGTTGTGGCTGAGACAATATGAACAGTACAAACCATACAGTATGTTGAAAAGTACTTTATTGTGCTTGTATGCGGCAGTATTGTATTGTTTGCATTAAAATAAGTCAAATTGATTTTCCCCCTTAAAAAATTTAGCAAATAAAGGAGAGGATTGTTAGAAACTCAATCAATTCACAGATCTCGGCTGAAGAACGCAATCTCTACTGCCTCTCCGTTTTTAAGTATTTATAAGGGGGCCATCTACAAGACCTGATGAAAAATGTCGGGTCAGGCTCTCTGTTGGAACCCTGTCCCCTGGCTATCATCAGGACCATTCACTGCATAATACCAAACCCACTAATAAATGCACTGAATATATCAGGCCTAGTATCTGAAACATTTAAAAATGCAATGATGGGGTGTGGAGCTTGTCTGGCCCGAAGATGGCCGCCTGCCAGGTGAGCTCCTTTGGCCGTTTCACACATTCTGAATTATCCTGCTCCATTGGACTGGGCTGAGTGCTCCATAAAATGCTGCTCTCTGCTTTCTTTAGATCACTGCGTTTATTGAGTCTGAAATTTCTGTGGTGGAATGGCTCCCGGAGGCTTGCTGTGGCCCGTTGCGGCCTACCTTATGGCTGGTGCCTGGCGCACACTAGGTCTGGCCTGAAAAATACCTAGCTGTGACCCACTGCTGGCATCGTGCGGAGCCCCTGATGTCGTAGGGGAGGCACGTACAGCGGCGGTGGCTCCGGACTGCTAGTGGCACCCCGGTGCCCAGAGACATTGGGACCAAGGTCTGTGCCCTGCTGGGGGCTGAGCTGCATGGGCTGGATGACTCGTTTCAGCCTGCGGTCTCCCTGGAGCTACGCGGTGATGTGAGGTGACTGAGCATTGGTGGCCAGGGAGGCTGTATGAGAACCTTGCTGTATTTCAAGGGGAATGTAGCGTGTCCTATGACCCCTCTATTGCTGGTGGTGTGACGCCACAACACAACCAAGAGACTGTGCCTGTTTTGCTGTCTAGTGCTTATTGCCTACATTCAGGGTAGGATCAGACCTGCGAGGTTGGTGGCGCTGCACAGGGTGAGGCAGGAGTCCTAGCCTACATTTACTGCAGGGGCTGAGTCCTTCTCTCTGCTGTGTGATGCTGGAGGCGCCAGGAACTCCGTGTGCTTCTAAGTAAGCTGCTCATAGCCGGTCTCAGCTGTGACCATTTGACTATGCAGTACACATGGATAAAGCCCCTGAATGGCTGCGGTGTTGGTGCTTGGCAGGATGATAAGCTGTGTGGGGACTGCTCTGCCATCAGCTGCTGGATGCACAAGAGCAGGCCTAAACCTGGATTACATTGTGCGCGGTGGTGCCTGAGGTAGCACCACTGGGGGCAAACCCGGTTAGAGGTGCCAGCTGCCATTTTCCCCTGGCAGGTGCTTGCACCCAATGTGCCTTGCAGAGTCCTTGACGGTCTGCTCCGTTGGCCAGATACCCAGTGGTACATACACCCTGGACATTACTGCGGCTGTGATCTGTGGAATGGCGTCCACAATGATGAAAACAGATAAAAAACAATCTAAACTGCAGTTTCAGCAACCCAAAATGACCAGGCACTGCCAAGATGGGGCGACGGTGCCAGAGACTGACACAGATGCTACAAGGCCTGAGATGGAGAGTGAGTTGTGCCAAATCCTAACATCTATTCAACTTAACCTTACCAAAATAAATGGGAAAATAGATACACTCTCCAACAAAATGGACAAGAAGTTGGAGCGCATCAACAAACATGTGGAGTGCCTTGATATGGTGGGGAGACTGTATCGGAAGTCACAGATGAGCAAGCCACGATGATAGGGGCACAGAAACAACGAGATATGACGTTATTGACAGTGCAGGCTAAGATCAAGGATTTAGAGGCCCGCTCACGGCAGAAAATTCTTCTTATAGTTGGTCAGGCAGAGTCTACGAATGTTGACAACATGGAGACCTTTTTTGAGCGCCTTCTCATTGAGCTGCTAGGGTATGAGCCTTTTGGTTTTTAGAGATGTTCGTTGAGGAGCTTGCTCACCGTTTATTGGCGCCATGGCAAACAAGATATGGCGTTATTGACATTGCAGGCCAAGACCAAGGACTTAGAGGCCTGTCATTGTAGAGTAATCTTCGTATAGTTGGTCAGGCAGAGTCTACGAATGTTTACAACTGTCCAGAAGATTGTTGTTCTCCAGGTGTTCCGTGAGTTGGCAGTTGGCCATTTTTTTCAAGGACTTTGGCGAGAAAGGGGAGCAGAGAGATGGGAGATAGTGCTTGAGTCCGGTTGGGGCAATGGATGGTTTCTTGAGAAGAGGTTTGACTTCTGCTCAATGATCCTCATTATCACCACATCTGTTTTAATGTGTTTGCCAGACCCCTTAAAAAAAGAGTTGGCATTCAGAGTAAGTAGATTGTATAATTGCGTGGATGATTTGCAAATACTTCTCCGTTTTGATAGTTCCATGCCCACACATTAAAAAATTCCAAACACAATAAAGTCTATTTGGTGTTGGATGGGCAAGAATCAACAACAAAAAGCCCCAAAAAACTAAGATTGTCATTCTAAATAACGAAGTAGACCTCTGGGACAGAAGTTACTGGCCTTCTGAGATGGGAGACCATTCCATGCCTAAGACATTGGCACAAAGCCTTGGCGTTCTTGTAGACAGTCAGTTGACAATGCCATTTCAAATAGGAGAAGTGGTCGCAAAATGTATTTACCTGCAAAAATTATTGAGAAATTAATCCCCCTCATACCCTTAGAGGCCTTTAATTTGTGATCATGGCTATTATTATATCAAGACCAGACTATGCTAATTCTATCTACCTATGTCTCCCTACCAACACCACTCACAAGTTAGAAGTGATCCAAAATTAAGCTGCTCCCTCATTTATATATTCCGTAGGAACCCCGATGTAACACCTTTATTGAAGCAATTGCATTGGTTGCCAATGAAACAGAAGACACTGTTTAATACCTGTTGTATCACTCTTATCACTCTTAAAGCAATTAAAGGTACACCCTCCAGCTTTCTGAATAGGAAAATTAAGAAATACATCCCTTTCTGAGCTTTTAGATCTGCTGAGTTGAACTACCTAATCATGCCTACATACTCTTGGAAAGGGTTGGGTGGGCAGAGCTTTTCTGTCCAGGCACCCAAGTTATGGAGTTCCTTTCTGGATCAGCTACAATTACAAACTGATTTTCTTCAGTTTTTGAACGATTTACAAACGTGGCTGTTCAGACGGGCCTACTTCTGTTAGACCGGATGTTCCAGTTGGCTACCTTATCACTTCTTAGATATACCAGCCCCAAGAAACAATTGCTGTAACTATGCTTAATTAAGATTAAAAAACATAATACAACGTACACATATATCAGAATTGCAGTATATCATTATAGTAAGATGTGTATGGTACCAATGTATTCTTTAATCAAATCTAAAACTGCCACTGAGGTCACGTTGTATTCTACAAGCTCAATCAACAGATCATTAAATCTGAATGGCCATATGACATGAAGACAGACTAGCCTCAAATGTGGAGCATAGTGCAACATACACAGCAGGTATATTATATCGGTTGATAATCTCCCCATAGTGCTCAATAGGAAGGACATGTGTACATTAAAAGGCAGAGAATGACAATTCTTATTAATTAACTGAATAAAGAATCAAAATTTTACTAAAGAAAGGGAGACTAGCAGTATGCATGCACTTTTATTCATTCCTTCTGAACAGCAAACCATTAAAAGCTTCCAAACAGAACTTTAAAAAACATCACAATGAAAATAGAATGTTCAGTCCCATAAGTACTCCTTGACCTCCATCTTCTTCCTCTTCTGTTTGTTCCTTTTCCCAAACCACTGTACTAATCTTTATCATCAAATCTATCCACATTTAATTTTCGGCAAAATAAATCAAGATATAAAAAAACAATTCCTGGACTCTTATAACCAGCATAAAAACTCACTTCAACCTCAACTGCAAATTCTGTAACTTCCCCATGAAAGAAACATATCATCTCCAGCATAACTCCATTAACGCTTAGCCCCTCCTCAAGGGAAGGGTGATTGGGATAATGCTAGCCTCGTTGTCTTTAATAAAATCACAATTCTTTATTCAGTTAAACTGTAAGAATCATAATTTTATGTCAAGAAAGGAGGCTAGCATAATGTATGTTCAAAGTCTTTCAAAACACATTTTTGAGACATTTTCTATAGTTTTAAAATAAAATCTCCTAAATGACTCTGCAGATGACCAATTGACTGCCTTCATAATGTTCTCCCAACGAACACTGAAGATAGAAGCCTTGCTTGCCATAGCTTCCCTTACTGAATGTGCTGTAAATTTTGACACAGCCGCCACACCTGCCTCCTTTGTACCATCTTTCACCCATCTTGCAATTTTTGCACTCATAATTGCTTTAAACAGCTTTACATAAGAGATTAACAGCTGATCAATCCAGCACATCTCTTATCCAACATCCTTTCTTCATATTACTTTAAACACCTTACCACACACAGATTGGATGAATGATCAAATATTCAATAGAAAATAGACCCAGACATTGTCTTAGGCCGTTTACAAATCTCAAAAACTACTCCACATAGCTGATGGAATCTAGCTCACACTTCCGAAGCCTGAACATCCAAGAACCTCAAAAAGAAATAAGACAAAGTAATGTTGCTAACGTCCAAGACAACCCTCTCACCTTTAAGTATCTATTACTTGGCCAACTCTCAAATAACTGTAAACCCAAATCCATATTCGATGAGAATTGATACCTTGCCCTAGAAAATGTTCTCAACAGAAGCCCTTTCATCATCCTACAAACCAAAGGACGTCTAACAACAGACAGATTTTGCTGCAAAGAATGTCCAGCTACCACTGCTGACCTGTAACAATTTACTGTCCTGTACTACATACCTTTATCAAATAAACCTGCTAGGAAATTTGCCCCCTCTACCTCATTAGAGTCCATGGGATCCAAATCCCTTTCTTCACACCAACGTAACTATACCTTCCATGCTCCTCTATACCTTTTCTTAGTTCTTGGTGCCCATGACTAATTGAGTAAGCTTGTAGCTGTACCCAAAAGTTCCGTGAATCTTCCAGAACACATGATATCCTCAATACCAGAAGGGTGAGAGAACCCTACTCCACCAAAAAATGTTCCTTGCCTTCTAAACCTAACAAAAGACATTTGCAGGATATTATCAAATATGACTCCTCCACAGAACCAACGGACATCTCTGTCTCCTCATCTGTACCAACATTCTGAATTATTGAGATTGGGGGGAAAGCATATCCCTCATTTCTTCCCAATTCTTCATAAACACATCTACTGCTATTGCTCCCCGATCCGGCCTTCATCTGATGCACAATAGACCAATGGTCCAACTCTCTTGATTTGACCTCCTCATTCCTTAACAACCTCTGCATTGCTTGCTTTATTTTCCACACTTTCGTCTCCAGTAACCATAATTGCAACATCACTGTGGCCACCACAAAGCCTAGGAATTCCAAAGTCTGCATAGGAACCAGAAGAGACTTCTCCAAATGTATTACAAATCCTAGATCCTGTAACAAACTCTTCACCATTTCCAAATGCTCCATCAACGCATCCACATTCTGATTCATTATCAAGATTTGGTCCAAGTAAATGATAATCCTTATCCCTCTCTCGATAGAAAACCTACAAACAGTCTCAACACCTTCATGAAACACCAAGGGACTGCAGCTAACCCGAAAGGGAGACTCTAAAACTGATACAGCTGTCCTTTCCAGCTGAACTGCCATAACCTCTGACAATCTTTCGCTATCGAAATGTAAATTATGCATCTTTGAGATCGATCTTCACCATACAATCTAGATCCTGAAGCAAATCTCTCAGTAGGTGTATGCCCTCCATCTTGAAATGCTGATATGTCACAAACTATTTTAACTCTCTTAAATGTATCACCTTCCTCCAACCTTAGTCTTTCTTCTACACTAGAAATAAAGTACTTACAAATCCCTTCTCTTGCTCACCTACTTTTATTATTGCATTATTTTCTAACATTTTCAATACCTCCACTTGCACTCTATGTTCCCGATCTTTTTGAAACACCAGTTCATTTGGCTGTCTCAGTTGGACTGGTTCTGTGTTGAACTCTGTTAGTTAGCCCTTTGTTAGCCCTTTTGTAAAACCCACATATGTTTTCCATTGCTCCTTGAAAAATTTCAACCTCCCTCCCGCATTGGTTGGAATAAAACCAGAAGAAATCCTCGTACTCACTTTGGCTTTGACTTTGACTGGGTTTTGTCCCCTTCCTCTTCCTCTCTGGGGATAAAATTGGGAACCTCCTTGAGTCCCCTTGTAAAAACAAAACCCTTGGTTCTGATACTGGGCTCTATAACTGCCCAGTCGGAAGGGTGCCCTTTCCTACTAGCCCTGCCATAAAAATTACTATTTAAAAACACTCTATGCATAGAGAATTGCACCTTGTTCAGGTTCGTAAAGGTGCAAACGTATTTGGATAGGGACTTTAAGATCTCATCCTCGAATAACAATCCTTGCGCCTTATCATTAGACGTTTTCTTAGCTAAATCGCTTAGCTTTGGATTAATGCACATAAGCACCATCTTCCTTGTTACCTAATAACAGATGGCAGACTGGCATCACCCTCACAGCTGAGTTAAATCCCATCAAAAAGGCATCCTCCACTGCATCAAAGATCTATGCCAGCGGACCAAGGATATCTAGTATCCTGTCTTGGCATCGTTTCAGTGATTTCTCCAAACCTTTCCTCGGATTCTTGCCTATCTTAAATAAATGTGTATTGAGTTCAGGATCCAGATTTGGAGTCATTGTCACCTTCTATTCTATAATGGGTCAGGAGCAATCCACCAGCACAGGCTGCTCTTTAAGACAATGTCTTTTGAGGATTGTTCCATTGTTCAATATTGGGCCCATTTGTGTTCGCATTAAGTATTGATATTGAACCATCAAGTAGTCCTTTTGTTAGACAGCAGATGCAGCATGCAAGTTGAGGCCCAGAGTGTGTTCTTTTATGTATTCACTTTGATGGCACAACATATTACATCTAACTTATGGCTTTTTTGTTTGTTTAGGAAGTGGTTGCTGTTTGGAAACAGCATTTCATTGCACACTTCGGTTCACTAATCTTTCTTTGCTTCTTCATTTGTTTCACTTTGCTGCATGATAGCATGTTTATTTACACACCTATATTTTGTTCACTAAGGGGTACCTACATCAAGAAATGTTTTGCGAGTCCTTAATTGTGATTATTAAGGAATCTCAATTAGGGACTCTCAAAATCCTATGCATGTAGAAATTGCTATTAAAATAGCAATTTCTAAACATTCCTTAAATGCAAGCCGCAAATTGAGAGTCGCAATAAAGGAACGCCTTCCCATTCATTCCTATGGTCTTCAGGTACCAATATGTACTCGCAAATTACGCATGCAATTTCAAGGGTGCAAAGGTGTCAAAAGGACACCTTATTGCACCCCTGAAATTGTGATGTGCACCCATGTTGTGTGTGTGTAACCTGAAACTTTGAAAATGCGTTTTATTGCATTTTTCTAGGTTTTTGCAAATTACAGACCAGTTTGATTTCACTGTAATTTGCTGTCCTAAATAGCGAAATAGCTATTTCAAACAACTTCTTGAATTGCATTTAAATGCAATCGCAATTTAGGAAATCACAAAAAATTGCGAATTCTTAAATTGCGCCAATTTGCTATGGCAAACGGCAACTTTTTGTGAATCACACTGTCGCGCTCGCAAAAACCTTTGATGCATGTGCCTGTAAGTAAAGACTTGCACACATATGGACTTTAGTAAAGATGCAACGGAAATACTGTTTGTCAAAAGTACAGAGTAACAATGACCATTTTTAAAGAGTTTTCCTTTATTGGCATTTTCATAAATAGCATCAGATTTCCCATCTTTAAGGCATCCCAAAGTTTGAACACCATTACATTGGTTGGAGGCAGCATTGACTCCAACGAGGACGCACTCGAATTAAGGAACAGAGAATCCCGATATCAGGTCTTTGTTCCTTAGCCTCTAGCATGACCTGATTTGGTAATAAACATATGTAACTTGTCAAACAGTGCCAAGTAAGCTCCACCAGTGTAAAAGTGTGCTCATGTAATTATTTTTGATACATTATAATGTAGTGAAGTAGACGATCTATCTTAATGTCGGAGGCTCCTTTTGAGATGGATAATTGTTAATTCACTTGTTATTTAACCCAGTGACCCCGATCCAGTTGTGTTTTTTTCCCAAGAGATTTTTTGGGATTTTACACAGCTCCGCCGAGGGAAGAGGTAGGTGAAACACACAAAAGGTGATGGGAGGCTGCTTGCAATAAGAGTAAGCACTGGCAATAGCTCGGGTAGCACTCCAATCCATCATGCTTTTGCTTTCCATGCCACCTCAGTTTTGATTCAGCCAAATGCAAATCAGTCTTGACCCTGCTTCTCATGGGAACATTCCTGCTCGAACTTCTAAACAAGGTCCTCCCTCAACCAGAACACACGCAACTCAGGTCTGGTTTCGCCTTAGTAATGGGCTCATCAGCCGGGTACAGCTTGGTTTCAGTTTCAGTGACACTGAGGTAATATAAATTTTATGGTCAAGTTATGTTCTCTAGCGCGTACCCCACCGACTCCATGTACGAGTTAAAGTGCATGTAACTTCCCTCCTGTACCAGCTATGAAGACGCAAATACATTTGCGTCCACCGTCAACTTGTCCTCTTTCAGACCCACCATGAATGGGTTGGATGGTCCGTTCCTAAGTATGCTATGCCAACGTCTTTTTGTAGTGTACTCCTACGTTTTTCAGCCCTGGCTGAAGTAGGCCCTGAATCTCTGCCACCGAACCTCTTTTCTGGCTTCTGACTCCGAGAAATCTCTGCCCAGGCAGCCCCCGTATCCGTGAACTCTGACTTACTTCTAGCGCGGCCCTCCGTGCTCAGCTCAGCCTGCTGCCTGCCAAGATTGACTATAACCTTCGGGTTATCTGTTTCCCTCCCCGAAAATACATTCCAGCTTGCTAGCTTCAGTAAACATCCTTCCTCAGCTACAGGGCTAAAGGGCCGACCTGTCCCTATGCAAGTAATTCATAGCCTCCGTTGCCATGCTTTCATGGAAGGCCCCTTGCCCCACGCTTCTCATACAGACACCCAGGCGCTTATACACGCACTCACAGCAAGTATAGAATAGCTTCTGCTCTAGAGACCTTTCTGCCCAGATAGCTTAGTTCCCAAACATCAGATATCAGATATGATAGAAGCACAAGTTGATCTGACATGCCAGACTTCTGTCTCTTTCCGTCAGTGTAAATGTCAAGTCCCCTGCACCCCTCCAGTTACACGTCATCCAGCTGCGCGCGCATCCAAGCTTCCGATTTCTGCTGACATTGCCACATTTTCTGTTAGTGCCACCCCTTTGTGTCACCTATCAGTGACGTTTCCAGAACACACCTCTAGTTCACGCCTCTTGATTACGTACATGTACCACGTGTAATATTGTTATCTTGTCTTCTCTCAGCTGTTACGCCTCTTGCACTGTTACTTATGGAATGAAATAAGTATATAAGCTATGTACTGTTAATAAAATGCAGCGCTCTATCCCTTCTGACACCCTGTGTGGTGGTCAGAACATGATATCCTGATTCCTTTATGAGGAATAAAACCCTTAGAAACTCTTACACCACGGACTCTGTTTTCCTTCATTCTGATTGAGTTATTATTGATTAAGTACTTACCTGCATAGAAATTAAGAGAGTAAATTAATTATTTACGTCATTTTGGCGCCCGAATAGGGACCCCTCCCCCACCTCACGCGCCGGTTGGCGCGTTGCATACTGTGTCCCCTGCCATCAGTTAGATGGAACACACGTGTACTGGCAGGATTTCCTGCATCTCCCTCTGACCCACGGAGGTGACGAAGACTGCAATCAGTGCCCAGACGAGGCGGTGAGGAGTGCGGAGGATCCCGACCAGAGCCCAGCCGAAAGAAGCAAGGTCCGAGGTGTGAAGAGGCCCACCAGTTTTCCGAAGTTTTCCGAAGTTTTCCGAAGTTTTTCCGAAGTTTTCCGAAGTTCCGAGTCGAGTCCAGTCGAGTTTTCCGAGGCCTTCTGTTTTCCGTGCTTCCCGGTGAGTACCATTGCTGGGTCGTATCTAGACGGGTTTGGGTACGCAAGTCCGGTCTGCACTGTTTTTAGGCAGTGTATCTGTACTGTTTAGCAGTATATCTAGTATTCCGAATTTCTGAAATTCTGCACTGTTACAACAGTGTATCTGTACTGTTGAGCAGTACATCTAGTATAGAGGGGTAGTCATCTATGTTTTAAATGTTTTTGTAATTAATGTCGTGGTATGAATGTGATTGTTTTTGTGCATTATTGTGTTTTCTTGTATAAATAGTTACAGTCGAAATTAAGTATCAGGGATCAAGCATTTCAGTATCAAGTAGGCACAATGCCGTTTTTTAACAAATTAAAGCAGATAGGAACTAGGAAAGGGATGTTAGAGGAAGAGATTCCAATCCCCCCTAGGGACACTCCAGGTAATTTCATGTATAATAAGCATGGCATAGACGCCATCCTGTATCTAGAATTATGGACCGATTATACAAAGCACCTAGAGGAAAGATACCGATGGCCAGTTAACGGAACATGGGATGCCGAGTGCATCATAAAGGTAGAAGAAGTATTACGGAAAAAGAAAGCCAGACAATCTCAGAAAGACGCCATAGAATTTTGGCATAAGGAATCACATAAACGTGCTGAAAGAGCACTCCGTAGAGAAGACAGACTTAAAGAATCAGAAAAGGCTCAAGAAAACGAATTAGTTACTGAAGGAATTCGAGTAAAATCAGAACAAATAGATCGCATCCGAAATAGCCAAGTGAACAACATGTATCTTTTGGCCGAAGGTACCCCTGACGCCATTTCAGAAATACCGAAAAATTTGCCGTCACCATTAGTTCCAACTAAAGTAATGCATAAGACTACTAAAGACATATTCCTAAATTCCTATCTAGACGATGTAGCACCAGCTTACACCAATCTGCCTGTTCGTGCCCTGCCTACAGACAGGGACGGGGGTGGTATTCCGCCCCCAGGTCACGTTCCGCCGGTACCACAACAGACTTCTCCTGTTCCGCCAGCCCCGCCACTTCCCGTACTCAAAACTGGCCTACCGAAACCACGTTTACCTGATCCACCCAAACGACAAATTCCAGTCCAGATACAGACTCCACAGGGAGGTAATGTACAAGCTTCCGCTTCAGGAGGTGCGACCGCGGGTCCTCAGACCCCGCCACCAACTCACAGATTCAATCTCAAAGATATGCAGAGTCCTCTCACCTACAGGTCTCCCCACTCCTCTAATTCATCCCGCCTCGACGCATTGAAGGAAAACATGTCAGTCTGCAGATATGATCCAGTACCCGGAAAGGACGATTTAATGATATTGGCATCACTACGGTTAAGATCCGCTACTGATAGCTTGTTATGCTATGCAGGAATGAAGGATCGTTTAGACAGAATATATGAGTTTGTTCAAACAGGAAAGGACTCTGACAGTATTAAGGATGCCATGGAGAAACAGAAAGTTGGCATGCAAGCACTGATACTACGATTTTTTATAAACTGTCTAATAAGAGAACGAGACAGGCCTGGAACAGATCAGAGTGAATTAGACGCATTGAACAAGTGGGGTCAAAATATAGCTGACGGAAAACATGACAGACAAAATTGCATAGAGTCTATGTACAAGAAAATTAAGAAAGCAGTGATAGCAGTACACCAGAAAGAGAAAGAAAAGACTTCCTCCGAGGAGGAAGAAGTACAGGAAGAATCCGAAAGAGATATAGGAACAATAGCATATGTAGGTAAGGGAACTTACCTTAGGAAGGGTATCCGTCCGGAGAGCAAGAGAGTTTTCTTCTCTGCCTTAACAAATCCGAATTCTGCTGAGCATCAGTTCCAGGAAACTGATAAACGGCTTCGAGATCGAGTTGGGTACCATGTACTCAATTCTATGGATGAACAAGAACTTGCCCGATCAGCTGTATCATGGGCCGAAAATGCAGACATATATAATGACGACACAGTGGCGCAGACATTTCTGAACCTCTCCCCCGACGAACAGAAATTAGCAGGTGTATACATGATTCAGCACCTTCTTATCAAATACAGGAAACACTATTCTGATCCAGGTCCTTTACACGAAACACTAGAAGCACTACTGATGGATAGATGGAGAGGCTTAAGCACTAAATTAATTCAAATAATTCTAGAACAACGACACAGATATGATACCTTTGTAAGCTCTGAATACGTTCCCGCCCCACCTCCAGAAAGGAAAATGTACCATATGCAGTGCGGGGGTGGTATTGAAAGTCAGAACCCCTTACGAGAAGTGCACCCTGTTATGGGTGAGGATAAAACTTTGAAACGCGTGTATGTACACACGCCTCTGACTAAATTAGAACTGTTAGAAATGAAGAAACTAGTACCATGCCATGATAAAGACCCTGCAGGTTTTCACAGAGAGCTTAAAGACATGTTATTAATGGGGGACTACACATATGATGATATCATGAAAATGTTGAAAGTATTATTGCCTACGGGTATATTCGAGAAATTAAAGGAAAAGGAATGGGAGGTGGGAGACACAAAGATTGCCTGGGCAGAAATAGAGGAAGAGGAAAAGAAACGGGTCCCAGGGTTAGGCCTTGGGGACAAAACTAAAGCATTACCAGGTTTGATAGTACAGGTCCTGCCCAGATTATTGACAACTAGAAAGGAGGATTGGGATGCAATCTCGTCCTGTAAACAGAAACATGATGAAGATACTAGTGACTTTTATTCAAGATTCGAGAAATGTTTTATTATAAATAGTGGCCTCCAGCCAAGTAGCGAGTCGTACCCACATCTTTTTGTATCAAAGTTAGTAGAGAATTCCCTACCGTTAGTTAAAAATCGAGTGTACAAGGTTGAGAGTACATGGCAAGCAAATACGCCATCTCAGATGTTACAAATGTTACAATATCACCAGAATAGAATTAGAGAAGAACAAGATCAGGAACAGAAACGTATGAAAGACACAAAGATGAAAATGTTAGTAGCTCAGACAGTCCCATCCGACGGACACAGAAAGGGTACGACCCAGACAAGTCACACTGCAGCTCCTGTTAAAGGGACATGCAATTATTGCAAGCAGCCAGGTCACTACGTACACGAATGCCCAGTTCTGAAACATAACATAGCGACAGGTAAAACTAAAGAAAGACCGCATCCGCCTAGACAAGACCATAACCAGCATCAGTCTACACAGAATACACAGCCTATGCATGCATCCGCACAGACAGCACAGACCGTAGCAGTACCACAGCCACAGCCCATTGCTGCAACTCAGCAAGTTTCACAACAGATGTACCAGTATGCCCAGTCTGCTTACCCCGAATATTCCCGATATACATGAAACAGCCTAGAGAGGGAAGGTGGCTTGCCTCTTATTGAGATTCCTGTAGATCAAGAAGGTCCTTATGTACACAGTCAAGTATTGGGAAAAGACAGAAAGTTTTTAATTGACACAGGGGCAAGTCGTACTACAATAAGTCATGATGAAGTTCCAGGGGCACCCCTCTCAGGCTCACAAAATGTTTCCCTTGGTTTTTCGGGACAGCCTATTGTAAATGAAGTCTCCGAACCAGTCCCCCTGGCTGTGGGTCCATTATCACGTGTTACAGACCTGTTACTCACGAAATCATGTCCAGAAAATCTGTTAGGAATTAAAACATTGAAGGCTCTAGGAGCTATAATCTGCTGTTCCCCGGAGGGAGTTAGACTCTTTCTGCGGGATTTCAAGGGTCACTATGTTCTGCGTGAGTTTGACGTCAGATTAAAAAATGTACCTGATTACTTGTGGGCAAAAGGCCCAACTGATGTAGGATGTATGCACATTACACCATACCGCGTTACACTCAAGGCAGGTGTTGTACTACCCAGAATCAGACAATACAAGTTACCACCCGATGCTGTAGTGGCTTTACTGAAAATCATTGAAGAGCTCATTGCCCAAGGAGTGGTCGTCGAGACCGACTCCAATATCTGTAACTCGCCCATCATTCCGATTCTTAAACGTACAGATCCCAATGCACCGCCAGTATATCGGCTGGTGATTGATCTTCGAGAATTGAATAAATGCATTATCCCACAGTATCCTGTGGTCCCCGATATCTCATCCTTATTGAATGCTATTGATTCAGAAGCAACGTTCTTTACTGTAATTGATCTCAAGAACGCCTTCTTCAGCGTGCCTATTGATCCAGAGAGCCAATATCTCTTCGGATTCTGTTTAAATGGACGCAGTTTCAAATTTTCGCGCGCACCTCAAGGATTCACAGAAAGCCCCAGCATCTATAGTCAAGCACTGAAGAGACAACTAGATTGTATTCAAATGCCAGTTAACACCGCTTTACTGCAATACGTCGATGATCTGCTGATCACCGCACGAAGTGAGCCCGAATGTGAAAAAGCATCATTAATGGTTCTACACTTTCTGGCCGACAAGGGACACAAGGTGTCTCCTTCGAAGCTACAGTTCTGTGTTCAGCAAGTTGTGTACTTGGGTCACTTGCTGTCCAAAGTGGGGAGACAGCTCACTCCCGATCGCATTCAGTTAATTGCAAATATGCCACAACCGCAGACACAAAAGGAAGTGCGGGCCTTCATAGGCCTCACCTCGTACTGCAGACAATGGATTCCCCAGTATGCATTCCTAGCCAAGCCACTCATCCAGTTAACGACACAGGAGGCAGCGATTTCGACTGCCCTCCCTTGGACTCAGGAACACACACAAGCTTTTGAAGACTTAAAGAAAGCCTTATGTCAAGCACCAGTTTTAGCGACACCATGTTACAACAAACCGTTTACACTTTTTGTTACAGAACGTGAAGGTACAGCGTTGTCTGTCCTCACCCAAGACCAAGCAGGTTCACATAAGCCTTGTGCTTATTTTTCTAGTACATTGGATTCAGTAGCCCAAGCACTCCCTGCGTGCTTAAAGTCAGTAGCAGCAACAGCGTTAGCAATCAGACAGAGCGATTCAATTGTTCTAGGTCATCAGTTAACAGTACAAGTTCCACATTCTGTAGAGGTTTTATTAAACAGAACCCAGACTCAACACTTGACTATAGCACGATTGACAGGTTATGAATTAACACTATTCCAGCCACACATAGAAATCAGACGCTGCAGTATCTTGAACCCAGCAACACTGTTACCTACAGTTATGACAGATCCAGCTCCACATGATTGTATAGAAATAATTAATGCAGTAACTAAGCCTAGACGAGACTTAACAGATGTCCCATTGACAAATCCAGACCTGACACTTTATGTGGACGGTTCATGTATGAGAACAAGTACAGGAGAATTAGTGGCCGCGTATGCCGTGACCACTGAAACTGAAGTTAAAGAAACACATCGTATTGATACACTGTCTGCTCAAGCAGCCGAGCTCATCGCTCTGACCCGAGCTTGTATTCTAGCCAAGAACAGAAATGTTAACATATATACTGATTCCCGTTATGCCTTCGGAGTTGTACATGACTTCGGAGTCCTCTGGCAAGAGCGAGGTTTCTTGACTTCCCATGGGGCCAAGATACAACATGGCCCCCTCATTCAAGCACTGTTAGAAGCAATACATTTGCCCTCGGGCATATCAGTCATGAAGTGTAAGGCACATACTAAAGTCACAGATTCTGTTTCTCAGGGTAACGACCTGGCAGACCAGACAGCAAAACATACAGCACTGACTCACATCCAGATTACTGATGTGACAAAGACAATAGTTCCGACAAAGTGTATGGCAGTTAGAGATCCCGCCCTAGACGTAATTGATATCCAGACACATGCTATTCCAGAGGAGATAAAGAAATGGACTGAACTAGGAGGGATTCAGACAGACCAAGGTTGGGTGACGAAGGGAAAATCTATATGGTTTCTCCCCGACTCAATGGTTCAAGTCATGATAAATACAGCACATAGCCCGGCCCATCTAGGAGAGAAGGCGATGTTAGACAGTTTACAGAATCTCTGGTACAACAAACACTTACGAGCAGCAGCAAAACAGAAAGTGCGTACTTGCATGATCTGTTGTCAGTTCAATCCAGGTAAAAGCGTCCCTGTTGAGCAAGGAGGATTTCATCCTCCCGATCACCCTTTTGAAGTCCTCCAGATGGATTATATCCAGATGAATAGCTGTCGAGGTTTTAAATATGTCCTTGTAATTGTTTGTGCTCTGTCCCGTTGGACCGAAGCATACCCAGTCCCAGACTACACTGCTCCGACCACTGCCAGACAGTTGGTTCGTGAATTCTTCCCACGGTACGGTTTGCCCCGTGTCGTGTATTCAGATAACGGACAGCCGTTCTCGTCCGAGTTGATGAGACAGGTTTCCCTTTTGCTAGGATATCAGTGGAGGTTCCACTGTGTCCGACATCCCGAAGCAGCAGGCCTTGTAGAAAGGCATAATCAGACACTAAAAATCCGCCTTGCCAAGATCTGTCAGGAAAAAGGGGTCGACTGGATAGTCGCCCTGCCCGTGGCACTATTCTACATGAGAATGGTCGCCCACTCAAGATCAGGGCTATCCCCGTACGAAGTGGTCTTTGGCAGACCACCGAATATGTGGGGGACGCCCATTCCGAAGAAAATCACTGATGTTGATTGTAATATGTTGACAGATTACCTTGCCTCCTTGATGTCTGCACTCCAATCATGTCGTTCACAGGTTGCCGCAGCCTTCCCTGACAATACCGATGTGAAGGCGCATGAGGTCCGTCCTGGGGACCTGGTACTCGTCCGGAATTTCGACCGGAAAAGTCCGCTGGAGCCCCGCTGGAAATCCCCGAAGACCGTTCTGCTCACCACCAGGACTGCTGTGAAAATCGAGGGGAGAAAGGGGTGGGTCCATACGAGTCACATCAAACTTTGCAATGAACTAAAAAACGGACTGAAACAGGACTCTGACTCGTCCACCCCCACCAAAGACTGTGCTGAAACGAAAGACTTTACCGTTACCGAACGAGAAAAGACTCCCCAAGAACTATATCGAATGAAACTCAGATCTAGCAAGTCAGACAGTTTAATTGTTTAAGTCCTCCCCTAGGTGAATCGGTTAAATAGTTTCTGACATGTATCCCCTAGATCGAGATAGAGAGAGAGAGAGAGAAGCAAAGAAACGTACATACTGCAAATCACTGCGTAGTCACTGCATAGTGACGTTGTTAATAATGTTTTTTCTAAGTATTCTAATTATTATTGCCAGCATTCTGCTACCTATATATTGGCCTATTTTCAGGCGTGAACAATCTGTTTACAATGTCTCTGCTGAACACACTTTTAGTGAACTTCCTGCACATGAACTCTCTTACAGACTTGCGCTGCGCAACAATACATTCATTAGTATGTTACACCACTCCCATCAGACAAATAATGCTACAGACTGTTGGATATGTGGCCGACTCCCTCCCTACCAGAATTACAAGGGAGCTCTGCCCCTCTTTCCGTACCCGTTCACTCACAATGGCTCCTGTGGGGCATGGTTTAAAATAATTAATTCCTTAGATCCTGATACTGCTGTTTTCGAGGGGGGCTGGGTTTGGGGAAACTTGAACTTAGTCCTGCTCAACGTCTGTTACCCTGATAAAGAGGGACTTCCCACTCGAATAGGAACTGATCTAGAAAATGAAGTATATGGATTAGGTAATTACACAATTAGCCTTATGATCCTTACTGTTGAATCCGAAGCTGCTCCAGTTTTGCCCCATATGTTAGTATTACCAGTCACAGGTGAATTATGTGTTAGCAAGAAAGGTTCAGTACACGTAGGTCATAGTAAATGCACTACTGTGGTCGAGTTCAGTGACCATGGTAAATCGTCCTTTAAAGCTACCAGTCATTCCTACTTTGTTTGTGGTCATACCGCATACCTTCGTCTACCTCCAGATTGGGATGGTACCTGTTACATTGCATTCCTTCTGCCACCTGTTTTTCTAGCTCCCCCTGATTACCATAGAAATACGAATCTAGCACCGAATAGACCTAAAAGAGATATTCCCCTTGTCGACTACACAGAAACGGCATGGGAACAGTACACTGATTTTAATAAAGGATTCTTTTTCTTCCTAGGACCTGTCCAAAACAGTAAATTAATACGCAGATTAACCAGAACACTTGAAGCAGTAGTACATGAAACTGCCTCCGCCTTAGGTAACTTAACAGAGGAGCAATCTGCTATGCGGGTTGTTGTCCTTCAAAATCGTCTTGTAATTGACGTCATCTTGGCAGATAGAGGTGGAGCCTGTAAGGTCATCGGGTCAAGTTGCTGTGTTTTCATTCCACAAAATGCACCATCTGTCTATCAAGCTATTACCCGTCTGCATAAAATTGCAAATCAGATACATCAGAATCCAGGCACCTGGACTTGGTCCGGTTGGTTCTGGACTACGTTAACAGCTTGGGGATGGAAGATCTTATCCTTCCTAGGCATTGGCCTTGTTATAGTATTCAGCTGCTGCCTGTGCCTGCAGTGTGGGCCAGCGATTTGTGGACTGTGTGCCACATCGTGCATTGAACATTCCAGTTGTCTCTCAAACAGTCAAAGAAAGAAAGATGAACATATAATGTTACAAGAACAGACTGATCGATTCATGAGGATCGATATATCATGAAGGGTCCGTAGGGAACAAGGAGGGAATGAGGTAATATAAATTTTATGGTCAAGTTATGTTCCCTAGCGCGTACCCCACCGACTCCATGTACGAGTTAAAGTGCATGTAACTTCCCTCCTGTACCAGCTATGAAGACGCAAATACATTTGCGTCCACCGTCAACTTGTCCTCTTTCAGACCCACCATGAATGGGTTGGATGGTCCGTTCCTAAGTATGCTATGCCAACGTCTTTTTGTAGTGTACTCCTACGTTTTTCAGCCCTGGCTGAAGTAGGCCCTGAATCTCTGCCACCGAACCTCTTTTCTGGCTTCTGACTCCGAGAAATCTCTGCCCAGGCAGCCCCCGTATCCGTGAACTCTGACTTACTTCTAGCGCGGCCCTCCGTGCTCAGCTCAGCCTGCTGCCTGCCAAGATTGACTATAACCTTCGGGTTATCTGTTTCCCTCCCCGAAAATACATTCCAGCTTGCTAGCTTCAGTAAACATCCTTCCTCAGCTACAGGGCTAAAGGGCCGACCTGTCCCTATGCAAGTAATTCATAGCCTCCGTTGCCATGCTTTCATGGAAGGCCCCTTGCCCCACGCTTCTCATACAGACACCCAGGCGCTTATACACGCACTCACAGCAAGTATAGAATAGCTTCTGCTCTAGAGACCTTTTTGCCCAGATAGCTTAGTTCCCAAACATCAGATATCAGATATGATAGAAGCACAAGTTGATCTGACATGCCAGACTTCTGTCTCTTTCCGTCAGTGTAAATGTCAAGTCCCCTGCACCCCTCCAGTTACACGTCATCCAGCTGCGCGCGCATCCAAGCTTCCGATTTCTGCTGACATTGCCACATTTTCTGTTAGTGCCACCCCTTTGTGTCACCTATCAGTGACGTTTCCAGAACACACCTCTAGTTCACGCCTCTTGATTACGTACATGTACCACGTGTAATATTGTTATCTTGTCTTCTCTCAGCTGTTACGCCTCTTGCACTGTTACTTATGGAATGAAATAAGTATATAAGCTATGTACTGTTAATAAAATGCAGCGCTCTATCCCTTCTGACACCCTGTGTGGTGGTCAGAACATGATATCCTGATTCCTTTATGAGGAATAAAACCCTTAGAAACTCTTACACCACGGACTCTGTTTTCCTTCATTCTGATTGAGTTATTATTGATTAAGTACTTACCTGCATAGAAATTAAGAGAGTAAATTAATTATTTACGTCAACACAGTGAGCATGGACCCACATTTGGTCATCTTAGCAGGGGGGGTTCCACCGTTTAGGCGGAGGAGCATCGCCCCACTAATTAAAATGCCTCCAGATGAAAAATAAAATGTTAATAAACACTATTACCATTTTATTTTTTATTAACTCTGCAAACCTGCACCCAAAGATGAGTGTCAAGATGGGGCTTTTCTGCTGCTGAGAGACAGCAGCAGAAAAGAGTGATGCGCGCATGTGTCCTTGGCTGGCTGTCTTGCAACTGCCAGCCAGACATGCACACTTTAAACCTCTCAACACAGTTGTCTTGGACAGCTGGGTTGAGAGCAAGCACAAGCCTCCAGTGCCCTTTGCAGCTCTGAGACGGCCAGCTCCATCCAATCACTGTGCTTTTCTCATGCTGCTTTGCAGCATGAGAGCATCTGCAGGATTGGCTAGGGACGTTGGTGGGCTCGAGCTGGAGTGTTAGACTGTGTCTGGACTGCTGGGTTTGTGGGAGGCTCACAAGAGTTCTCACTTCCTCTGGAGCTTAAGGCTCCTGTGAACTCCCGCGGGAGCCTACACTCTTATTGGATGTCTGCAACATGAAAAGAAATGCAGCAGCCCCCGTATCAAATAGTTGGAAGTGGAAAAATTGGTAGACGACTATCAATTGCTGAGAAAAACATGATCAAATGATTTGGATCTAAAGTTTTAGTTTCTCAGCAGGCAGAGATATTACAGTGCCAGTATGAACTTGACTCAACCTTTTGGAACTCTCAGGGATCACCACACACGAGTACCACCTATAATACTGATGACAATTTGTAAACCCATGAGCTATTTTGATGAAGTTACATTGCAGACATAAGAAACTCGATATTTGTGATATAGAGGGATCATAAAAATGGGAAAACACACAAAAGAGAAGAGTGCATGGTGCATAGCAGTAAAAAAGATGGCCACCGAAGATCCTGACCAACTAGAGGTAAAATGGGATTCTGCCACTTGCCAAATACATAGACTATTCTCCGGATTTGTACAGACTAGTGGTGATGGCAATGCATGTGTTCAGAATATTTTAAATCGCAGGATTCGTATTTATTTTAAACTGATGCGGTTCTTTATACAGTTCTGGATTTGTTCACTGTTTCTGTTAGTTGTCAAGGTACAGTGCATTTACTGCCCACAACTGATGTGCGGCTTTGCTATCTTTTTTAATTAGTCTATTTTCTTATTTCAGTCAATAGCATGTGTAATTTCATCAGAGATACAGTGAGTGTAAAATTAAAAGCTCTTTTCTATGCAAAAGCGTAATTATTTCAGAAAAAGTTATATGGGTCACTGGATTGATTATGCTGTAAATACCATCCACACAAAGTAATTATAATCTTTCAAAAATGAGCATTCTAGATAAAGTGCCAACTTCAATTAAAACAGTGTGATAGAAAAAAAGTAATTTTGTTCGGAAACCAATGGCCACTATTGTTTTCATGCTGTCCTCATGAAGTCCTCTCTGCCTGTGAAAGTAAGTAGGTTTCTGGGCAAGGGAAATGGTCTTCTGTGTGAGTTACAATAGGCAAACTATCCACACTTAGGGCCTCATTTACTATATTTTGACACACGGCAGTGTAGCAAGCTTTCCTGCTGTGCTGCTGTGTATCAAAATAAAAGGGCAGGAATGCGCCCTATCTATGAGATACAGTGCATTCATATCCTACTTCCATGCGCCGGTGCACAAACAGCAGCCGTGCGCCAACGCAGACACGCTTTTGACATGTTGTTGGGGTGCCTGTGTTGCGGGATTGATTTTTTTTTGTGCAGAAAGGGATACCTTCCTGCACAAAAACAATCATTTATGCCATTTTCCTCTTTCTATGCATGCAGCAGAGGAAAAAACGAGGAGAAATAAATTATTTCTTCTTGTTGCACCACTCCAACTCCTCGCCTGGGGAGGCGTAGGATTTTGACGCATTCCAGGTTATCGACACTTTGTAAATCTGGGAATGTGTCAGGCTCCATGGATGTTGCGTGGGAACACCCACAGCAACACCCATGAAACGCCCCTTTCATGGTGAGTAATGTGTGAAAGGGGCCCATCTTCAGGAGGCCATGAAAAGTAATGTAGGGCGCCATTACGTGGACTTGTAAATATGGCCAGCCCTTTACGCTGCTGGTGCGTCAAAAAAAGTGACGCACCTGCGGCGCAATAGGCTTGTAAATTATGCTCGTAGGGTCAGTTTCTATTCCTGTGGGTAGGTATCCCTCAACATTTGTAGACCAGGTTTAAGATTGATCAAGTCGTCATCACGATCCGACAACTCCAATCTCCAATTGAGGATTTCTCTTTACTTCAGGCAGTACCTAATGATATCCATACTAATATAATAAAGAGAGAGCCCAAACCTTTGAGGCGGGTAATCTCAGGAACCACAGCACCAATCACAACACTCAATACAGCGTTGGAAAGGGCAGTGGCAGCAGAAGGACATAGGCTATGCAGACGCCCACCATATACATTCAAAAGGTAAAAGAACCGTGCCAGCAAAGTAGTCCCTTGTGGGCGTGTCTGCGTTGTGCTGTGAGCGTGTGCTGGGGGCGTGACAAACGCTGGGGGCGTGTGGTACGTTCCGCCCTTCATGCCATGTCTCATATCGTGTGCTAATCCCACCCTGCTCCCTTTAAATACCCCTGCACCCCATAATCATAACCCACACCCTTACTCCTTAAAATACCCCAACACCCGTAAATACTAACCCATCTTAACCCTATAAATATACCCTGTACCCCAAAACCCAAACCTATCCCTAAACCCCAAAAATATCCCTGTAACCCAAAACCCAAACCTAGCCCTGAACCCTATAAATACCCCTGTACCGCAAAACCCAAACCTACCCCTGAACCCTAAAAGTACCCCTGTACCCCAAAACCCAAACCTAGCCCTGAACCCTAAAAATACAACTGTACCCCAAATCCAAAACCTACCCCTGAACCCTAAAATACCCCTGTACCCCAAAACCCAAACCTAGCCCTGAACCCTTAAAATACCCCTGTACCCCAAAACCCAAACTAACCCTGAACCCTAAAAATACCCCTGTACCCCAAAACCCAAACCTACCCCTGAGCCCTAAAAATGCCCCCATACCCCAAAAACCAAACGTAGCCCTGAACCCTAAAAATACCCCTGTACTCCAAAACCCATACCTATCCCTAAACCCTAAAACTAGCCCTGCACCCCATGACATAAAACTATAACTGAACCCTTAAAATACCCAAACACCCCAAAACATATACCTCAGTACCCCAAACCATATACCCCTATACCCATACTTACCTTATCCATGCTTTTACCATTCATGCATTTACAACGAATTTCGTTGTAAATGTATGCGTGGTAAAAGGATATAAAATGTAATGCCATGCGTTATAATGGCATTGCGGAGTCATGGTATTTTCGTAATGAAAGTATGCGGAGTGGTGGTATGCAGAAAGAAAGTTGCGGAATAATGGGTGTTTACCCTTCCCCGGTAAGTACATTGGTGGCACGGCGGCCCACATCTCCAGCAACATACTCATGTTTTTTCACCACCCATTTGAAAAATGCACAGGTCTCTCTCATTGATGGCCAGCACCGACATACACTTTTAACACAGCTCCTGCCACAAGTTCCAGAATTGCGAACTTTAGAGCTGGGGCGCTACATTCGAATCTCGGCATCAGCTCAACATCCTGTGATTTCTGGCAAATCGCTTTGTCTCCCCGTGCCTACCACAAATGAATGTGTTCTTCTGTAATGTAAATTGTGCTCATGCCATGTTTGTCGAGTTTGCGCTATATAATATTGCAAGGAACAATAAAGTAGGGAAACTCGAGTTCACACACTACTGAACGCGCACTCTTAAGTGCATCAGCAGTGCACTGTGAATCGGAGCATTTCACAGGCCTGTCACAGATAAGAAATGCTATCAAAACGAAATCCTACAAAACAATATACTACTGGCCGGCAGCAATTCATACCCGGACAACGTCGGGACGGGCTGCTTACATTTATAAAGAGGATAGAGTTAATCCGTTCCTCTCCCAATCGGCCTGTCTTAGGTCGCGATGCAGACAGCTGTGTCTATTTCTTGTGAGAGATCATGTCAACAACTCTTTAAAAAAATATAAAAAGAATTATAGTGACAGAGGGATAAGTTCGGCTGAGCCCCCTTCAACCATTGGCTGTGCCGCATTTTACTTTTTATGCATTGCTTAGTGGGTTTGTGTGTGGCAAACCCACATCTTTCCTTGGATGTGTACATTGTAATCCTCGGGGGGAGCAGAGCGAAGCAGTCTCCCCCCGCGGATTTTCGCCCGGTGGTACAGACCCAGAGCGATGACGCGTTAGGCAGGGCAGCGCGCGCGAGGCAGTGCGTAGGAGTTAGTCAGGAGCGCCGTTTAGGCTCCGTAGTTGAGGCAGGAGCGTTTTTCGGCGAGGCGGGCCATTCCTCTTGAATTGCAGGCATTTATTTCACAAATTCAGGGCGGACATGATTACGCAAGAGGCACTGCAGGAGGCGCTCCGCGTCATAGCGGCAGCTGGCAGGAGTGACCTTTTGGCGGCAGGCACCGGCGACGCAGCTGACTCCCCTCCACCTCACAGACCCCCGAGGAGACAGGCGGCGAACGGAGTCAAGAGAGCCATTGATGCGTGCAGGCAGACGTCAGCCACGAGGAAAGGTCCGAGGAGAGCGCGGTCAGCCAGAGGGGCCCGGCAGGCAGCGGGGAACGTCCGGCAAGCAGGTCTGTGGAGGGGTCAGTCTTCCCGCTCCTTATCCCCTGCATTGCTACGAGGGACTGGCTGTGTGGTCAGGCTGCCGGGTGAGTTGGCTACTCCCCCATTTGGGAGGGAGGTTTTTGAGGTGGGTGGGCTTGACACAAGCACCCAGCGAGGGGGGGCGGGCAGGGGCAGACAGGCCAGAGCAGCTACAGTCAGGCCGCCCCGCCCCAGGCCAGTGCCAGTATTTACAGGCCAACATTGCTTTGAGGGCCGCAAAGAAATAGTTGGCCCTATTTGTACCCCCCCCCTCCCTGCCTTAGTTACACAGCCTCCCCAGCCCCAGCCGCTAGTGGATTATTCGAGTGGCAGTGATGAGGAGGCTGCGGGGGGCGCCTGCACAATTATGACTGTACCACGCGCCCCGTCCAGGCCCAGGGAACAGGACTTTGAGGATGCAGAAGTTGTTTTTGGACTTTCAGACCCCCCCACTGAGGACCTTTCTGAGTTTTTCACAACAGGGCAGGTAGGCTTGCTGCCACAGGAAGATGGGGAGGTTTCTCAGATTAGAGATGCGGTTTTGGCAGAGCAAGGCCAAGACGAATTTATCCAATACATGTACGATAATGGGCTGGAGCACACCAGATTCAACAGAGAATATATTTTTCCAGAGGCGCGCCAGGCACCATTAGTTTTTGCGCCAGATGAGACAGAGTTGGGCCGCAGTTTATCAGGACAGTGGGTGTGGGTAGAACATGCCTCCACTGCTGACGCACAGCGGAAACATAGGGAAGTAAGGAAGCCCAGCAGCAAGGTACTTCTAGTAGACGGGGCAGATAAGGTGTCAGGTGGCTCTGGAGCGGAGCAAGGTCAGACCACGAATACGACAGGTAGCAGGAGAGCGAAAGGTAAGGAATTTGCGAAGGACAGAGCGGCCACTGACCAGGGTGGTTTTAATGTGGAATTTATGGCGGATCCACAACAGGCGGACAGGTTTTTGGAGCGAGAGCCTGTTTTTGATTGGGACATTTATGATGGGGGTGTAGGAGATGGTGAGCGTCCGGGAGGAAGCAGCCAAATCTTCGCTCCACAAGGCACAAGGGAGAGAATAGCGACATTTCCACAGCAATTAGAGGAGCGAAATGTTAGTAAACAACTGAGAAGTTTTCAAAAGGGACAATCAGCTGTAGCAGTGGGCCCTGGGAGGGGGGCTGGGACAACAAGCTCTGTTCAATCGTTACAGGTTCAAGATGAAGATGGGGACTCTGGAGTACAGAAGGAGAATCTCGAGCGGATCTCTAAAGAAGAACTGAGACGACGCGAGGAACAGCTTCCCAAGGGTAAGCCACGTTGGTGGGGGGCATGGGATGTCTCTTCACAGGTTAGGGGTGAAAAGGCTCAGGACAAGGTACCGCAAATACACAGTAAAGCGGCGCCCGCACAGGCAAGTGGACAGGTTGGTAAGTCAGCCCACTACATTAGTCTAGAACACGCGGAAGATAGTTCACCTGTGCCAGGTAGGCTGCCATACATGGGTGTGTCAATGCCGCTAGGTACTCACCTGTCTCACAAGACAAAACAAAAGATATGGCAACATGACTACGTAGATGTTTTCCGTTTGCTACACAGAGATGTCCAATCTAGAGAAGGGTCCAAGGAGGAAGAATTAGAACTGGCAAGACGCCCCAGGGTGCCGAGAAATATAGACAATTGGTCGTCGGCATTTTTAATTTTCTCCAGCATTTATTGTGAAAAATATCCGGAAAGGGCAGTTTCACTCTTTAAGTACATGGATGTGGTACGCAAGGCCCACATGCATTTTGGTGGTTTTTCCTGGTTAAATTATGACGAGGAGTTCAGGGCCAGGATGAGCATGAACCCTTCAAAACCTTGGGGTGATATAGACACAGAATTATGGTTGCAATGGATGTCATCCTCTCAGCTATCGGAAACCACCCACACAGCTAGTGGTTTGCCGGTGGCGTACCGGCCCTTTCCAGGGCGCGCCGCCCAGGGAGGGGCGGGGACTGTCACAAGGGGGCATACAAGCGGATTGGGCTCCTGCTGGAACTACAACAGGGGGTATTGTAACCGGCCATATTGTAGATTCAAACACGAATGTTCCCAGTGCGGAGGCAGACATATGCTATTTCAATGCCTTACGCCTGCAGCAGACACAACCGAGCATACCCCACAACCACAAATCCAGGCAGCCAGGGGCAGGGGAGCTCCACTCCCTCCTATACCAAAAGGCTTTTACCCCAATTAAATGGGAATTGCTCATCCCTTGGCTGGACAGGTACCCGAACAGCGAGGCGGCTGCCAAACTTTATTGGGGGTTTAAGGAGGGATTTCGAATTCGTTACCAGGGCCCCAGATACAGGCGTTGGGCGGAGAATTTGAGGTCTGCTAGAGATTTCCCGGAGGTGGTGGGCAGGAAGCTGGGTGAGGAAGTAGGCTTAGGCAGAGTAGCTGGGCCTTTTGAGGAGATGCCGTTTGTTCATTTCATGGTGTCGCCGCTAGGGGTAATCCCCAAAAAAGCGGCGGGCGAATTCCGCATGATTCAACACCTTTCGTGGCCGGAGGGTAGTTCCATTAATGACTTTATTGCTGATGAGGACTCAGCAGTCTCGTACACTACAGTGGACGAGGCTATAAAAATGGTACGAAGTTTAGGAGATCAGGCCGAGCTTGCAAAATGCGACATTCAATCTGCTTTTCGATTAATACCGATACACCCCCTAGATTTTGAGCTTTTGGGCATGCAGCTGAATGGTTATTTTTATTTTGACAAGGTTTTACCTATGGGATGTGCAGTTTCCTGTGCCCTTTTTGAATTGTTTAGTTCATTTCTACAGTGGGTGTTTCAGCAAGAGTGTAGGGTAGGCAAAGTGTGCCATTACCTTGATGACTTTTTATTTATGGGACTGGCGAAGTCCGGACATTGTGAGAGGGCGTTACAAATTTTTCAGAATATGGCAGAAGCATTTGGGGTGCCTTTGGCACGAGACAAAACAGAGGGGCCCAGCACACAGATTACTTTTCTTGGAATAGAGATCAATACAGTGGAAATGGTGGCACGACTTCCTAAGAAGAAGTTAGAGGAAATTAGGTCATGTATTCAAGAGGCCCTTCAAGTAGACAAATTACAACTCAGGCAAGTACAAAGACTATTAGGATACCTGAACTTTGCGTGCAGAGTAGTGAGGGCAGGAAGGACTTTCTGCAGGTTGTTGGGTATGGCCATGTCAGGAGCAACTCGACCTCACCATAGAATCAGGCTCACCAAAAACATAAAGGAGGACTTAAGGATTTGGTTGTTATTTTTAGCGGATTTCAATGGAGTGCCACTGTTGTTCATCGAAGAAAGTATGAAGTGGCAGGTGCAAATGTACTCAGATGCGTCAGGTTTACATGGATTTGGCATTTTTTGGGATGGGCGCTGGTGCGCTGAGCGGTGGCCAGAAGAATGGATTTCCCAAGGTCGCAGTATAGCGTTTTTGGAGCTTTTTCCCCTTTTAGTGGCTTTGCAGGTATGGGGCCAAGAGCTTAGCAACAGAACAATCCTTTTTCATGTAGACAACTTGTCAGTTGTTCACTTAATAAACAGACAGAAAGCTAAGGACAGGAGGGTGCTAGGCCTTTTGAGGGCTTTCATGCTGTTAAGTCTGCGTCTGAACATTGTTTTTCGCGCAGCACACATTGCAGGTATCAATAACTCAATTGCTGATGCGCTCTCTCGTTCCCAGTGGGACAGATTTCACGAGCTGGCCCCGGGAGCAGCAGTCAAGAAATCATCGGTACCTATCAGCATCTGGGCTCTAGGGGAATGAGGATACTACGGCTGGTGGAGAACTCAATAGCGTCATCCACTCAACGAAGTTATATGCTGGCATGGCATGAATTTCTAAGTTATGTTGACACTTATAACTTTGTACAAAGAGAAGAGATGTATATCCCCCTCATACTTGATTTTGTTTTACATTTAATTGACAGGGGTTTGCCACATAACACCATAGCGGGTAAGCTAGCGGGGATTTCCTTCTACGGACAATTGTATTGGGGCCGGGATCCAAATAACCATATATTGGTGAAGAGAGTTTTGAAGGGATTGCAGAGGGTGAAGGCGTCAAGCTCACACACAAGAGCGCCAATAACATTTGAATTGCTTCAACGTATGTTGGGGTACTTACACAAAGCTTGTTACAACGCTCATGAAATTAAGCTTTTTAGATTGGTAATGATATGGCTCTTTTTTGGAGCTTTTAGAGTTTCTGAACTTTTAGGTTTAAAGAATGATTGCGGCTTATGTGGCAGGGATGTGTGCTTGGAAGGTGACACTTTGAAAATATGGTTAGGCAAATCAAAAACAGATCAATTGGGGCAAGGGGTGTGGATACACCTAAATGTGACTCACATACAAGGTTGTTGCCCAGTACAAGAGTGGAAGGATTTTCAGTTTTTTACAGGTGTTCGGGGTGGACCAATCTTTGTGCACGAGGCAGGCGGTAAGCTTTCGAGTCACCAGCTGCTGGTAGTCATGAGAAGAACACTTTTATTGTTAGGCTTCAATCCAATGAATTATGCAACACATTCATTTCGTATAGGAGCAGCGTCTGAAGCAGCCTGTTTGGGTTTGGGTTGGAATGCGATCAAAAGGATAGGAAGGTGGAGTTCTAACTGCTGTGCACGCTATGTAAAAAAATAAAAAATAAAATAAAAAAAAACCAGCACATATGCTGTAGAAGAAGCATGGACAGTAGTCCAAACTAGAAGTTGTTAAGCATAAAGTTGTATGTTGAGTTTTTCTTATTGGGTCTGTTTTCTTTCATCTAGGAGACATTCGGGGTTTGAATCCGGCCCAAAAACAAATCTGGATCGTGGGACACTCATTTGTGAAGTGGGCAGCGATCTTTGCGGATCATCAAATCTATGGAAGGAACCTTGGTATCCCCAGCGCTGGACATGAACTTTACTGGTGCGGTAAAGGGGGTATGCGCTGGGAGAACTTGTTTCCTCTATTGGCTAAGATAAGGTATGACAGAGGCGGTCCTGATATGCTCATTCTCCATCTAGGGGAAAATGACCTAGTGGCTTTATCGGGGCTAAGCATAATCAAAGCCATGCAATTAGATTTAGCTGTGGTTTCTAACAACTGGCTAGGGACCAGTCTAGTATGGACTGAATTTGTTTTTAGGCAGCAATGGAAAAATGCAAGGAGTCAGGCCGCCATGGAAAAGGCCAGAAAAAAGGTAAACAGGGCTATGAAGATCTTCTGTGTGGGTTTAGGGATCCAGACAATTGCACATGACAGCATCACTGGAAAAGACGGCCATCTGTTTAGGGAAGACGGTGTCCACTTAACACAGTTGGGGATGGCGTATTACATACTGGAGATCAGAGACATGCTATCAAAATGTTTGAAAGTTGATCTGTGGGTGTCTGCTAGAAGGGAAGAGTAAAAAAAAAAAAAAAAAAAAGAGAGCAAGGGCAAAGCAAACTGACATGAGTAACAACATACTATGATAAGAATGGTTTGGGTTTGTTGGTGGGGTCAGGAAAAATCCAAGGTTTTTCCTGTGTGGCGGAATAGGGGGAGGTCAAGATTTAGAGCGGACTTGACCGTCCTTCAGGAGAGAGGGTGGTGGGAGGTACAAGATGGGGGAAAAAGAAAGAAAGAGGGAAAGTGAAAAGATTTCGAAACATGGGGGTGATTTCAACGAAAAGTAAGTTATATTGATTTGGAACAATACCGTTATAAACAAACAAGTGCAAAAGAAAGGTTATGGTTTTGGCATAATATGCAAATTCATTGGTTTTGAAGACAAGTGAAAATTACAACTGTTTATTGGTTTATGGATATAAAAATTGCCTGATCTATGGAATAAAACGTGGCCTTTTATGCTATCCAGTGGTGTTGTCTCATTGTGTATGGGTCTGGATTATTCTGGGCGATGTAATCCTCGGGGGGAGCAGAGCGAAGCAGTCTCCCCCCGCGGATTTTCGCCCGGTGGTACAGACCCAGAGCGATGACGCGTTAGGCAGGGCAGCGCGCGCGAGGCAGTGCGTAGGAGTTAGTCAGGAGCGCCGTTTAGGCTCCGTAGTTGAGGCAGGAGCGTTTTTCGGCGAGGCCCGCCCACCCACCCCTGTTGATAAAATGTTAAATAATAAATTGTATACTGTTAACAAAGTTACTTATGAACATTAGATATGTCAAACAAGAAAGATGCCACATTAGGTCAGGCAATGGTTGTGTATCCTATTAGCTGAATTTGGCGGAATAGGGGGAGGTCAAGATTTAGAGCGGACTTGACCGTCCTTCAGGAGAGAGGGTGGTGGGAGGTACAAGATGGGGGAAAAAGAAAGAAAGAGGGAAAGTGAAAAGATTTCGAAACATGGGGGTGATTTCAACGAAAAGTAAGTTATATTGGTTTGGAACAATACCGTTATAAACAAACAAGTGCAAAAGAAAGGTTATGGTTTTGGCATAATATGCAAATTCATTGGTTTTGAAGACAAGTGAAAATTACAACTGTTTATTGGTTTATGGATATAAAAATTGCCTGATCTATGGAATAAAACGTGGCCTTTTATGCTATCCAGTGGTGTTGTCTCATTGTGTATGGGTCTGGATTATTCTGGGCGATGTGCCATTGACTTTACCTTGTAGCTTTAGTGATAAGGTCAAAATACTTAACTGCTTTTCCATCTTTTATATTTTGCTTTGTTGTCTTGTATAAGAAACGTGAAGGACAGCCCAGGCACTAAATGCCTGAAGAGAGCTTACCCAAGCTGCCTCTTATCCACAGAACTCAATCAATCGATCAATCAACCAATCAATCAATTAATCAAGCAGGATTTGTACAGCGCGGCTAATCACCATTGAGGGTTTCTCTAGCATAGCCGCTGAAGCAGAGGGAGTGACCCAATAGCTCCATCCATCATCCCCAGTGTGCCCACCAATATCACCCAATGGGATTTTTACATGATCGCCATTGCTCACTACCTGCGTCTAATTTTGCAGGTGCCACTTGCCCCCTGAGTATCTTGTTCTTTGCACTTTCTCTAAGGTGGTTCTTTGGGCATGAGTAATTCGGCATATTACCAGTATTATAGAACTTGAGCATGTCAGGTAACATCATTGCTTTATGCTTATTTTGCGCTTAGACCATCCAACTTCCCTAAATTCTTTTTTGTTTTGGTTGTTAGAGATGTTTTCCATTTTACATAAGTCAAGATGAGACCCTTGTATACAGAATAAGGATCGAAACGTCCTAGACAGTGGTAACAAACAAACAAACAACGGATCTATCAACTACAGCCAACGGATTGTCCTAAAATCAGCCTTGATGGTTGTTTGTTACAAACCCACATGCACTTTTGTACTTCTTATTTGTTGTAATTGTTTATGCTTTCTTGTGGTTTTCCTCAATGGGGACACTATGCACTGGTGGGTACTTTTATAACAGACTTTGTTGGATTTGTGCAACAACAGAAGAGATAAAATTCCTTTATATGTAATATAAACGAATGTGGTGGTCCTGTATGTTTATGACTGAAGCAGTGTTGTCGAATCACATCATTCATTGTGTGGTGTTTTTCTGCCTCTTTAATTTATAATCCTCATCTCTGTTGGGCCAGCTCACTGGGAGGCCAGACTGCAGAGCTCCCCAAGGACCACGGGGACTCTATTCATGGCAGGCACTCCCGGCCCGCCCTACTGCTCCCCAAGGGACTTGAGGTCTCCAGCTTGTACAGAGGGAGAGACATACACATCAAGGGGAATACACACCAGCCATGCCCTCTCAAGAGCTCCCACTGGCACACAAGACTGCCAATAGGTGTACAGTGGGTGACATGGGCCATACTTTGACAAGTCGCGTGTAGGGGCTAGGCAGGGCTTCAAGCAGGCCACTCACACACTGCAGGCAGCTCAGCAGATGGGCAATGATGGTGACATACATCTGTCCTGTGACAAGACAGCGAAGGGGAGGAGTGCAACACCTCCATGACTCCCTGCACAGAACACCTCACACAAGAGGTACGTTGCTGGCACAGAGACTCAACCACATGGCCTACCGCCACCATGTTCTCAAACTGTTCTAACTACCCATCACAGAGCCTTTTGTGATCGAGGCCCCCTCTCTGAGCAAGCACCCAAATGGAAGGTGTGGATGGAAAGACTGATCTGTACTTTACAGCCACGGGAGTAGATGACGACAGGAAAAAGATGCTATTAATCCAACTTGCAGGAGCTCATATATATAAACTATCACACACACTCCAAGAACCGGGGCCCCCCACACACCTATGCCACAGTGTTGCAGCCCTGAACCCCTATTTTGAAACAATGGCAAATCCTGATTCATCTTCCATCAAGCTCGCCAAGAACCAGAAGAGACTAAAAGAACTGGCAAGCATGTGCATGTTCACCAATAAAACAGAAGAAATACATGTCCAAATAATCCAAGGTTGTGCATCCAATAAGCTGCGTGAGCGTACTCCAAGAACTAGAAAATCTCTCCTATACATATTGACTTTAGGGAGGTCAAAAGCGTTGCTGCTGATTCAGGCCCCCCACAAGGAGTCAGTGTAACACAACCCAAACAAAACAGAATCATTTAATCTAGTCATGCAGATCCTGTCTGTTGACAAAGGCCAGTCACGACAACCACCCGGGTGGCATGTGGATACTGTAGAGGACCAGCTCAGCTCCAGACAGATTGACCCATCAGGGGGAAAAATGTGTGGCATGCAGAAAACAGAATAATGTTGCCAAAGTCTGCAAGTTGAGTCACAGTAGCAAATCATAGACATCATCGTCAGTGAATGATGTTGCCAGGAACCCAGGGAATGAAGATGGGGAGGAAGATATGGACAAAGACCAAGTGATGGTGCTGTCCTTAAAGTCCATCACCACCCCCTTTTGTACCGCTTTGTTTGCCATAAGTTGGCAGGGTATGCTCAGACGTGAGTCCCTTGCTCACTTTGCCTCTGGATTCAAGCAAGCCGGGCTGAAGACGGCTAAAATGCCAGAAACCAGTCATCGGAAGCTTGTTTCCGGTCCAGGGAAGGTATGGCTTGGCAGTTCGGGCTGGACTGTTCCCATGAGGCACAGGGTCAGAATGATTTGCATATGGCCATATCTGAACTGGGGTGTCAGAGTGGGCTAAAGAACAGTGATAGATTAAACCCAGATCTGTTGACTGGGTGTGAGTGTCTGATTGGTTCAGATGCTCCGTCCATCACCACCCCCTTTTGTACCGCTTTGTTCGCCATAAGTTGGCAGGGTATTCTCAGACGTGAGTCCCTTGCTCACTTTGCGACTGGATTCAAGCAAGCCGGGCTGAAGATGGCTGAAATGCCAGAAACTGGTCCTCGGAAGCTTGTTTCCGGTCCAGGGAAGGCATGGCTTGGCAGTTCGGGCTGGACTGTTCCCTTGAGGCACAGGGTCAGACTGATTTGCATATGGCCATGTCTGAACTGGGGTGTCAGAGTGGGTTAAAGAACGGTGATTGATTAAACCCAGATCTGTTGACTGGGTGTGAGTGTTTGATTGGTTCAGATGCTCCGTCCATCACCACCCCCTTTTGTACTGCTTTGTTCGCCATAAGTTGGCACGGTATGCTCAGACGTGAGTCCCTTGCTCACTTTGCCACTGGATTCAGGCAAGCTGGACTGAAGACGGCTGAAATGTCAGAAACCGGTCGTCGGAAGCTTGTTTCCGGTCCAGGGAAGGCATGGCTTGGCAGTTCTGGCTGGACTGTTCCCATGAGGCATAGGGTCAGACTGATTTGCATATGGCCATGTCTGAACTGGGGTGTCAGAGTGGGCTAAAGAACGGTGATGGATTAAACCCAGATCTGTTGACTGGGTGTGAGTATTTGATTAGTTCAGATGCTCGGTCCATCACCACCCCCTTTTGTACCACTGCGTCCTTAAAATGCTGGCAGTGAGCCAAACACCCCAGCAGTCCAGAGGTCCTCTAAAATGTTGTCATTATAGGGTTCACAGATGTTATGGCGAGCACAGAAACAGGGGTCTCAAAAAAGTCATGGCCAATGAGGAACATGAAGCACCCCAGCCAACACTTGCACTGGCAACTCTCAGAGAAACACTTGTTCTCCATGGCTGGCCAACTGACTACCAGCATCTCTCATGACAACCAAGCACCTACTGCCCAATGTATATCACCCACAAAGGAAACGGAACGCTAGGCTTGGGTACACACAGCTGCCATAAACGACATCCAGACTGAACTTTAAGACATCTTCAAAGGTATAGGAGGGATGAAAGGCAAGACTGTAGCTCTTCATTTAAACCAGTTGTCCCACCATGTCACTATGAGACACAGGCACATAGCTTTTCACTTGAGACCAAAAGTAGAGGTAGAGTCGCTGAAATTAGAGAAAGCAGACATTATTGAGACAGTAGAGGACCCAATGCCCTGGGTGTCCCCCATTGTCATAACCAGGAAACCCAAACAGCCAGGAGAGGTGTGGCATTGTATAGATATGCAACTACCTAAAATAGCCATCAAATGTGAGAGGCGTCATAGACCCATAGTGGATGGTATAGTCGGCAATTTGAGTTGAGTTGCATTGTTTTCCAAAATGGACCTCTGTTCCATCTACCACCAGGTTATGCTACATCCCAACTCGCCACATGGCACTATGTTCTCAATACACATGGACCTCGATCGTAATAAGAGACTAAACTTTGGCATCTGGAGTGCTCCTGAAGTTTTTCAAGGTGCGATCCAAAAAGTGTTATCAGGTAACTGGGCCATTAACATAATTGAGAATATCTTGGTACATGCTGCAACCATAGAAAACCATCATGCCCACCTAAGGAAAGTGCTGCAAAGTTTACAAGAAAAAGGCTTGACTTTGCTCAAGGAAAAGTGTGCCTTTATGTAGATAAGTCATTAAAACGAATGGGGTGCCCCGGTGTTCCGTAGAACCGGGGGAATTAATAGAATATAACAACAATTGATTCTGTAGGTAAACACGTAATTTCAATGATGTGACATATATATTGTTACTAAAAGATGAAATGATAAATCACAACTGACACAAAAAACAGTACTTTACTCGGTATACTAATATTCATATCTGGTGGAGAAACACAAAAGTCATATATCAAGGACATAGGACTATTACACAACATAAATAATAACATAAATTAGCGCCATACTAAGGGTGTATCACTTAACCACATCGCTGCGGTGGCTATTCCGCTGCAGCACTAAAAGGGCGGGGCGGCCGCACGGCGGCCGCATGCTGGTGACAGAACTGCTCCATCACCAGCCGCTGTTGGGCTGTGCTCGTGACGGAGCGGTTCCGTCATGGCTCCGCCTGCCTAATAGAACGCGCCGCGCTGGCGTGAAATCAGCGCCGCGCAGGCGCGCCGGCCGGGCCATGACGAAACCGCTCCGTCATCAGCACAGCCCAACTGCAGCTGATGACGGAGCGGTTCCGTCATCAGCATCGAACCGGTTAAAACATAATCCAATGTAAAATACACTTGACATCAAACAGAAAATACAAAGTATTTCAATTGGGCATCCGTTTACAACTCTTTAGAATGCTCAAACATATATCCCTCATTCTTGGCGGTAGATATGTGAGACATTGTTACAGAACACCAATTCATATTGTCGACATTTCGACCCTTACAACAATGTGTGTTAATGCAAAACAGATGGTCTTCATCAGGACTAGAGAAAATCAATACAACCTGTGTGATGAAGGAAAATGTGTGTCAGTGATGGAGAGGAATAAATGAGCTCAAGTGTTAAAAAACGATAGAAGAGTGTCTTATATTGAGCCAGCTGAACAAAATGTGTGCTGTGTTCAGAAAAGCACTCTTCTCGTGCTGTTGAGGAATGCAATGGATCATACGTATCCAGGAATACAGCATGTCATAAATGGGGGCGTGTGTCTTAAGGATACAGGATGTTGGTAAAAAGCACTCATATCAAGAGAGCGTGAGGACAGAAACGCACTGCAAAGCTCTTACCTTATTTAAAGGAAATCTTTGGAGATTCCAGCCCTCATCCTTCCTCCAGTCTAGAAATATAGGGGCCTATTTACAGCCACGGCCCGTATAGGGCGTTCTACCGGGCAGTGACGTGGGGCGGAGAGGGGCAGGGTGGGGGAGTTGTAACATGCGGGAAATGGCCGATTTCAGGTAAGTAACAAAAAAAATCAATAAAACTAATTTTGTTCCGCTCGCTGCAGCGCCAAATGCGATGCAGCGCACGCAACAAAATTTGTTTTATAGATTTTTTTCGTTACCTGAAATCGTCCGTTACCCGCATTTTACAACCCCCCACCCTGCCCCTCCCCCGCCCCACATCACTGCCCAGTTGAACGCCCTACACGGGCCCTGGCTGCTGGAAGGCCCTATACGGGCCGTGGCTGCCTATTTATGGGCTGGTTTGCATCGCTCTTGCACTACGCAATGTGGTGCAAGAGAAAAACAAACCTTACATGTGATTTATGAAGCCACGCAATGCCACTTTGCGTGGCCCTGAGAAGCTCCATAAATCTACAGTAAGGCAACACAGCACTAATCGCTACATTGCCTTACTTTGCCCTGGAAAGGTGTTCCATGGGCATTGAGTGGGTGTTCCCATGCAACTCTCATGGTTTTTGACGCATTCTAAGATTCACCAGAACTGGTAGACTTGGGAATGTGCCAAAAAGATTCACCTTTTCAGGCATAAAAAGGAGAAATATCTTTATTTCTCCTTGCTACTTCCAAGTTCTATGTGTGCTGCATCCTACAGCACACTTAGAAAGAGGAATATGCCTCTCAGGATTGTTTTTGTGCAGGAAGGTGGCCCTTCCTGCACAAAAATAATCCTGCATGCAACGCTGACAACCTTGCCCAATGGTGCAAGACTGCCTGCGTTGGCGCTAGGCTGTTAAAAGAAAGCCAGCGCAGGGGAAAAGGCAAGAATGCACTGTATTGCCTTAAATACGGCACATTCCTGCATTTCCCTGTCTCGCAGTTCAGCGCAGCAAGGAGACTTGCTATGCTGCACTGCCACTAGTGTAACCAAAGCCCCCGCAGTGCGTGTGGGGCGAGATCCAGAAGGGGCCCTCAGAGTAGTACCCTGGTCTGAGAGATTCTGAGTAAATCTGGAAAGGGGGGCCCTCCATGAACTTTGCTGGGGGCCGTCAAGTTTTGTTACCCACTGTGCACTGCGTGACATTCTCATAAATAGGCCCCATGGTATAAACACATAGACTCCAATGGCGCGTTGTGAGGAATTCTATGTGGAAATTCCAAGAGGCCAGAATCACTGATACCAGCAGAATCTCCGCATAAAATACCTGTAATTATGAGTCAGATCTCCTCGGAATAGGGAATAACTGTGTGGACCCGGATTTACTGAGTGGGTGTCAGCACCGTGGCTCAATTTTGGGTACATCAGACACATACCACCAGCTCTGAGCAGGCAGTAAATCAAGAAATACACCTGTGCAGGGGAGGGAGGGGCTGGGGCAGGGTGGAGAATGTAGGGGCATGCATGGTCCCCTTTGCCGTAGCTGAGGATTGCGGCGCAAAATTGTCCTGGACTACAATGTACATCTTTCCCAATGCGATTTTACTGACTGCATGATCCAGCTGTTAAAATTAGGTCCAGTGTGGCTACACCTGGGAAATACAGCTGGGGTAGCACCATCCCACACAGGAACTGTGATGCACACAACTCGTAATTGGGACTATAGTACATACATTACACATGGTATACATTACAAACATTGCAATATGCTGAAAAAGGGTTAGTGGCATCCCCTTTGGTTTCCAATGATATCATGATTAGTCTGCACCTCAATAGGACAGTGGTACATGTGTGCAGATGCCAGGATGACAACAATCTTCCTAGCTCTGCCTGCATGTGTGCACACACTAGGAGAATTTCCAGGGACCAGACGGTCTTGCGAAGCTGGAGGATTTTCTTCAACTTTCCCTCTCTCCCTCTCACCACCGAAGGATGGAAAAATAATTAATCTAATCATTTTCAACTTCATCAGGCTTTCTTCTGCAGAGCTGATCTGAAAAACTACCTTTAGAAAAACGAATGTCTTTCAGACTCTGGAAAAAATCAAAACACCAATGCAGATTCCCAGTAAAACAGACTATAATAAGGAATAAATGCAACCCACACCAACTAGGGTAGACACCCTTTCAAGAGAAAAATACTAGCTATTTGTTAACGTTTTAAGATTCTGTAAAGCCGGCATGATACTTAAATGGGACATTATATAAAATAACCCATATTTATTTTTAATATGGCTTTACTGCCTTTGTCTAATTTAACTATTAGTCTCAGGTCATTAAGGCGGGTTTAGAACAATTTTAAAGTGGTTCCCACTTATGCTTATTATTCTAAGTGTGTGAAGATAAGACAAAACAAATACTGCCATTTGGTGATATTTTTTCATTTTGGCCCGGCCAGAACATTCAAATACTGACGATGTCAGAAAAAACGACTAAGTGACAACCCTAGCACCAACAAAGTTATCGCAGACAATCAAAAACCATCATGGAAATGTAGTAATGCCAAAGTTACAAAAGAACTGAACCAAGCAAACTGTGAACCTAAAAAACAAAATGATTTCCAAATTGCAGTCGCAAAACTCTACAGCACCTCGGCTAGCATTGATTGGCAAGCGAAAACACACAACGACATTATTCGGCTAAATCATTTTATGTTCAAAATGGATTTAAGAATGCATCAAACCATCCCAATGAACTCAAATTATAAACTTCCTCAAAGACAAATTCAACCACATCAAATGAAACATGAATACCAATGAAGAGACTTCCATTTTTGAGTCGAGTCACTTTTTGCAAAATTTAAATGGTTACAGTTCTCACCAGAGTTCACAGATGATCTATCAAAAAATCCCCTATTGATCAGTCGTGCTGTTGAGCTGCAGCACTGTAAACTACAGCATTTGAGATATTGGTTTATGCCTGATGCAAACTGGGTGAAGGGAGCTGTGACAGAGAATTCTTGTCAGCGTAGTTACCATTTGACAGCGGAATTACCATTAGACATGCATGAGCAGAGAAAAGAATTGACGTCACAGAAAGAGGAAAGGCGATCAGCCTGTGAGAATGTGCATCACATTCAGATTTAAAGGAAGTGACATAACAGAGAAGAACGAAAGTGAAGAAGGGGGGTGGCATGTGGAAAGAGAAGATATAATAGGGAATCCAGAGGGAAGGGAGGGATCTTTACATATCGGTGCTCAGGCAGAAGGAGCAACAGTTAACTCGCGTCTGAACAGCCAGATGGAGCCAGCCGTGGGAATGGCTACCAAACCAGTGCTTTAAATGAGCAGGTGCTGTCCAGTGCTGAGTACCTGCGCTTTTTATTTGATACGGAGAGCAGCTGAATTTCTCAGCACTGCTTCAATATATTTAAGGAGAGAGTATTGGCACTTTCCAGAGGTAAACTGGTACTCTGGATAGTAAGAACCAGCACTTCTTTATTTCCATTTAAGGCACTGAAAACGGCTCAGCTTATAACTAGAACTTTAGACAGAACTGCATGAGCAGTGCTGAGAACTACACACGAAGACGCAAAACCTGCCTCCAGGGATCGGAGCTGGGCACTATCTCCTTTGTCGTAGCTGGAAGGACGGGCAGTGACTCCTAGTAAATCCCTCTATGTCGCTAAATGAAGAAGTTTACTGTGCAGGGATTATAGTTGGGGTGATGTTGGAAATGGCCCTTTCTGCAGGGTCACCCCCAAACCTTTAGCCTTCCTCTTCCCCTTTTCGCTCAATTCATTTTGTCACTGCGTTACAGTTTAAAGATTTGCACAAATACTTTACTCATTGCCTCTAAATTGAGTCTGACTGCTCCACGTCAAGCTACCAAGGGGGTGAGCGTAGGTGAATTGTGGGTTTGTTTGTGTCTTATCCTGAGAAGCATTGTGGTTGCTGCCCAACCAGGATTTACACCCCAGTGAATCAACAAACCAATTTCTAACAGTTGAAAACGTGTATGATAAAGTAGCACACCAAAACTCGAAATTGTATTTTTATTGATAGGGAATTCTCTGAGTGCTACCAAATGGACAGTTTTTTAAATAAAATGTGCATGGATGCTTACAACAATAGATATAAAAAAGCCAAAACTAAATTACGGATACTTACCTTGCAGGGCAATCAAAGGCTCTCCTGTCTGAGGTAAAAGCAGATGAGGGGGACAAGCAGTTGGCATACTTTGAAAGACTGAAGGACATTATAACTTGGATAAAGGGACCATATCACAGGATAAGAAGCTTTTTCCTTAAACAGCATTTAAGATAAGCATTAAGATAATTACACAAGAACTCAGGAGAAATAGGTGTGGTTGTGAATCCAGATCGCAGATAAAAGAACAGCAATAGACTGGAGAACGAAAACTAAAGGAATAAAAGAAAATAATGAAAGAAAGAACTGACTACTTATTTTTTAACCCAGTCACTGGGAAGCCTACCTCACCATAACTCATTTTCTACCCACTACTTTCTTTTAACCTTTTTATTTCACTTTTCATATACTATATAATGTACCATTTGCATTCACAGTAATTGGTCATGGTTTCAATGTGAGTGGTCAGAGTCGCTTAGGTAATCACTTAAGCAATGTTCAATATCAACACTCTTACCTTTAATCTTAGTCTTACGCAATGCGTCTTTTCTGTTCATGGATTGTTTTTGGTAGCGGGCCAGGTCTTCTTCTCTCTTGAAAGATCCGGACAACCAGTATGGTATATGTTGGCGTTATGACACCAAGGGCTCGATTACGATGTTGGTCGGAGTTGCCTTCAACCGACACCATTGCGGTCTTGGGACTGACCGACCTCCGGTCGGCGGTCCTGACACCGCCATCACAATGCGAACACACATAGTGCGGTCGCATATACCCATTTCTCAGTGGGAGCTTGTGCTGCGGCCGTAACCCGGCCGTAGCGCAAGCTCCCATTAAGAAATGGGAGATTTGTCCAAGCACCTTAAGGTGCCTGCCACACGGTGCAGGGATTAACAGGGGGGCACCATATGTAACCCCTTGGCCCCCAACCAGAGGCCGCAAGTAGAAGGGGTCCCTGATAGGGTCCCCAAACTCGCTTCCCAACAGGCTTTCCATGTCAGAAACTGAGCAGCGTAATCCCAATGGCGGAAATGCTGTCCATTGGGATTATCAGCTAGATTCATGAAGCATTTTTGCGGGCGCGAACGGTGCGAATCGCAGAATTCTGCCGTTTGCGCCCGCAAAAATGGCATTAGGAATTCATCAATGGGTCATGAACTCGCAATTTGAAAAATCGCAAAAAATTGTGATTTTTGAAATTGCGATCGCATTTAAGGAATCTCAATTTGAGATTCCTTAAATGCTATTCATGAACCATTAATAAATTACGATTTCGCTATTTTGTGCCGCTATTTACCGCGAAGTCTGACTTCGTGGTAAATAGCGAAAACTGAGAAAAATGCACTTTTGTGCATTTTTCTAAGTTGTATGTTACACACACACATGTCCTTTGGACATGTGTGTGCACAACATAAGTCTAAATTTACATTTCAGGGGTGCTACAAGGTGTCCTTTGGACACCCCTAGCACCCTTGAAATCGCATCCTTATTTGCGATTAGCAAATTGCTAATCGCTAATAAGGAATAACTCCCCATTCCTTCCTATGGGCCTTTAGGAATATGTAGGAATCGCAATTTATTTAGCGATTCCTCCATGAATCCCGTTCTGCAAGTCCTTAATAGCGATTCCTTAATAATCGCTATTAAGGACTCGCAAAACGGCACTATGACGAATCTAGTTATATGTGTCAGTCTCCTTGAGCCCGTTGGAATCCAGCCAGAATGACGGGCTGGTTTCAGTTTCAACCACACACATTGTAATGCGGCGGTCAGAACTGAAACCGCTATGAGTCTCAGAAAGCCTCCGACCTGCGGTTGGAGGCTTTCCGAGCCTCATCCTAATAAGACCCCAAGTAGTACTCCACCGTGTGCGGTATTCCCATTCCTCCTTTATCATGCGGTAAGGGTAATGTTTTCAGTTTAATCCTTGGCTGCACCCCTGCCTGTATCAGTGATGCAATAATGCTATTTAATTCTTAAAACACTTGCTTGGGCAGAAGGGCAAACACACCTTTTAATACATATAAATCTTGTGGGACTATTACAATTTTTCATTTCTTGTTCATATTAACGGCACCCTGACCAATTTAGGTAGCATGATTTCATTCAGAATTCTACCTGCTGATGTGTGTTCATGAGTATTCTATCAATATTCAGATTTATGCTTGAGCCTAAATTGAATAACCGTTATTTCTAGGGATTTTATTTCTGTGCCCTGCCACTGGAGCTCCAGATTCGGATGATTATTACAGATTTGTGTGAATCATCTGGATTTGTTCCAGTTAATGTGCAGGCCTGAGACTGCATTGAATTATTTAATTAGTGGCAGAAGCTCCAATACCAAGTCCCTTGGGTTTCTTAACTATATTAAGGTGTACATTTATTGCAAAATTACATATGTGGTGCCATCTATTTGAAAACCCAGGGGTTTATTTACAAGTCCCTTGCGCTGCTGGTGCGCCACTTTTAATATGGTAAAAAGTGATGCACCTGTGGTGCAAGGGGTTTGTAGATAAGCCCCCTAGTCGTGTGATCTGTTTCTACAGGTGTGTGCTAATGGCTCCACCACCAGAGTAAATACTAAGGGTTACAGGGACATCTGTGTCGGGTAGCACGCTATAGTGTCCAAATGTCTGATGTATATTTACCTACTTTTTTTCATTAGGTTTGGGTCATATGTACAACATTTTTAACAATTGCATGATCTGGAGGTCAAAAGTATGTTTTTACAATACCTGGAAGAAGAACTCCCAATCTAGGGGCAGATTACGATGTCGGTCGGAAAACGTTCCGACCAACTCGGTTTCGGAATGGTTTCCAACCGACTCGGGTTCGGGGAGTCCGACCCACCGATTATGATGTTTCCAAACACTGTTCGGTCAGACTCCTATTGACTTCAATGGGAGCTTGTGTTCCGACCGACAGCAGAGGCAACCCATTGAAGAAAGGGGTGGTTGCGGAAGACCTTGCACCCTGTGGTGAGCACCCCATGGTGCCTACCACGCTGCATGGTTAGAAAGAGGAGACCCATGGGTACCCCCACAGGCCCCATCCGGAGGCCTCAGGGTGAAGAGGGGCCTGCTACGGGCCCCCAAAGTCAGATTCCAACAGCCAATCCATGTCGCAGAGGCTGATTTGGAAAGGCTGTCCGTATCCGACATCGTAATCGCTTGGTCGGAAACACGGCCTGTAGAGACGTACGAGTCGTCTCCGACCGACTCCGTGTCTCCGAATGCCATTCGTAAGCGAGTCAGAACTAAGTCGGACAGTCCAAACATTTCCCAACAGTCGTAATCGGTGGTTGAAAATGTGTCCGAGTCGGTCAGAAACAAGGCTTCCGAATCGGATTCTGACTAACCGAATGCCGTTTGGAGCCTATCTGACCAACATCGTAATCGGCCCCCTAGTGTATCAAACACCTTTCCTATATTTAGGGCAGCTATCTTGTATATACCCTCCATGTATTCCAGGGAGTATTGTATGTGTGCCAGTCTACAAAGATGGTGCATAATATTGCCTCTTGGAATGAATCCTGACTGATCGGAGTGTATTAAGTCCATGCTGCTGAGTACCTTGTTGTCTACTGGAATCATAGAAAGCGATCTATATGATTGACAGTTCTGAGGATCTTTTTCTGGCTTCAGGACTTGAGGTTCCGTGACAATTATAGTGGTGTTTTCGACTTGTTCGAATATGAACAAGTTTGGTATCTATAAACCGCAAATGACGAGTTTAGTGGGTGTACGCGTTTTCGCTATGCTGACCTAAACCGTTCGTCCGTTTCGTGGGTTCCTTCATCTGAACCCACGAGTTCCATTTCAGATATGGCATCCATTTTGTCTCTTGCCCTCAAGTAGCCAGCGAACGGACATTGTCCGCTTCGCGACCCTGGGATTCCCAAGCTCTTGCGGAAGACACGTGTTTCTTTGAAGGTGTCTTTATGATGAGGCAATGACACTGCAAAGGCAGATGGCCCCGCTCGAGGCTCATCTTGCCGTGTTGGTCTATTGTTTCAGCCGTGCATGTATTAGGCACGACTCCTTTGATCCTGCAATCACGTTTCCGATGTTGCCCCCTCACTCTTTTCACACTGTTGTTTCTGTCTTCCCTTGCATCTGTTTCTGTCTTCCTTAAACTTGTTTACAGCCAGAATGGAATGTACTAATGGTGGGATGATGTACTTTTACAGTTGGGAACCGGCGATGTTACTGTAATCATGTTCCGGGACTCTGAATACATGAAAGCGACCCTTTTAGAATTTACTGTGGAAACTGAGTTGTAACCTTTTGTTCGCCATGCTGTGCAATGACGAAAAAGTGTATAAAAGGAGCGATCCACTATTGCAATTTGAAGCAGTCTCCTAGAACCTACACGTGCTGTACTTCTTGTGACTTCTGTGTTCCCTGCAGTAAATAAACCTCGATCTTTGACGCCGAAGGAAGTGTCCCGTGTCTCTGTCATTTGTACGCCGGAACAGGTAACCCATGAAGGTTTCAGGTGTTGTCCCCTGGCACCGCTGGGCCTTAGAATAGCACAGTCCTTCAGTTGGCGCCCAACGTGGTGAACACGTTACCATATTACCAGTATTATAGAACTTGAGCATGTCAGGTAACATCATTGCTTTATGCTTATTTTGCGCTTAGACCATCCAACTTCCCTAAATTCTTTTTTGTTTTGGTTGTTAAAGATGTTTTCCATTTTACATAAGTCAAGATGAGACCCTTGTATACAGAATAAGGATCGAAACGTCATAGACAGTGATAAAAAACAAACAAACAACGGATCTATCAACTACAGCCAACGGATTGTCCTAAAATCATCCTTGATAGTTGTTTGTTACAAACCCACATGCACTTTTGTACTTCTTATTTGTTGTAATTGTTTATGCTTTCTTGTGGTTTTCCTCAATGGGGACACTATGCACTGGTGAGTACTTTTATAACAGACTTTGTTGGATTTGTGCAACAACAGAAGAGATAACATTCCTTTATATGTAATATAAACGAATGTGGTGGTCCTGTATGTTTATGACTGAAGCAGTGTTGTCGAATTACAGCATTAATTGTGTGGTGTTTTTCTGCCTCTTTAATTTATAATTCTCATCTCTGTTGGGCCAGCTAACCGGGAGGCCAGACTGCAGAGCTCCCCAAGGACCACGGGACTCTATTGATGGCCGACACTCGCGGCCCGCCCTACTGCTCCCCAAGGGACTTGACGTCTCCAGCTTGTACAGAGGGAGAGACATACACATCAAGGGGAATACACACCAGCCATGCCCTCTCAAGGGCTCCCACGGGCACAGAAGACTGCCAATAGGTGTACAGTGGGTGACATGGGCCATACTTTGACAAGTCGCGTGTAGGGGCCAGGCAGGGCTTCAAGCAGGTCACTTACACGCTACAGGCAGCTCAGCAGATGGGCAATGATGGTGACGTACCTCAGTCCTGTGACAAGACAGCTAAGGGGAGGAGTGCAACACCTCCATGACTCCCTGCACAGAACATCTCACACAAGAGGTACGTTGCTGGCACAGAGACTCAACCACATGGCGTACCGCCACCATGTTCTCAAACTGTTCTAACTACCCATCACAGAGCCTTTTGTGATCGAGGCCCCCTCTCTGAGCAAGCACCCAAATGGAAGGTGTGGATGGAAAGACTGATCTGTACTTTACAGCCACGGGAGTAGACGAAGACAGGAAAAAGATGCTATTACTCCAACTTGCAAGAGCTCATATATATATATATAAACTATCACACGCACTCCAAGAACCGGGGCCCCCACACACCTATGGCACAGTGTTGCAGCCCTGAACCCCTATTTTGAAACAATGGCAAATCCTGATTCATCTTTCATCAAGCTCGCCAAGAACCAGAAGAATCCTTGGATGCATTCCATTTGAGACTAAAAGAACTGGCAAGAATGTGCGTGTTCACCAATAAAACAGAAGAAATACATGCCCAAATAATCCAAGCGTGTGCATCCAACAAGCTGCGTGAGCGTACTTCAAGAACCAGAAAAGTCTCTCCTATACATATTGACTTTAGGGAGGTCAAAAGCGTTGTTGCTGATTCAGGCCCCCCACAAGGAGTCAGTGTAACACAACCCAAACAAAACAGAATCATTTAATCTAGTCATGCAGATCCTGTCTGTTGACAAAGGCCAGTCACGACAACCACCCGGGTGGCATGAGGATACTGTAGAGGACCAGCTCAGCTCCAGACAGACTGACCCATCAGGGGGAAAAATGTGTGGCATGCAGAAAACAGAATAATGTTGCCAAAGTCTGCAAGTTGAGTCACAGTAGCAAATCATAGACATCATCGTCAGTGAATGATGTTGCCAGGAACCCAGGGAATGAAGATGGGGAGGAAGATATGGACAAAGACCAAGTGATGGTGCTGTCCTTAAAGTCCATCACCACCCCCTTTTGTACCGCTTTGTTTGCCATAAGTTGGCAGGGTATGCTCAGATGTGAGTCCCTTGCTCACTTTGCCTCTGGATTCAAGCAAGCCGGGCTGAAGATGGCTAAAATGCCAGAAACCGGTCCTCGGAAGCTTGTTTCCGGTCCAGGGAAGGTATGGCTTGGCAGTTCGGGCTGGACTGTTCCCATGAGGCACAGGGTCAGACTGATTTGCATATGGCCATATCTGAACTGGGGTGTCAGAGTGGGCTAAAGAACAGTGATAGATTAAACCCAGATCTGTTGACTGGGTGTGAGTGTTTGATTGGTTCAGATGCTCCATCCATCACTACCCCCTTTTGTACCGCTTTGTTTGCCATAAGTTGGCAGGGTATGCTCAGACGTGAGTCCCTTGCTCACTTTGCGACTGGATTCAAGCAAGCGGGCTGAAGACGGCTGAAATGCCAGAAACCGGTCCTCGGAAGCTTGTTTCCGGTCCAGGGAAGGCATGGTTGGCAGTTCGGGCTGGACTGTTCCCATGAGGCACAGGGTCAGACTGGTTTGCATATGGCCATGTCTGAACTGGGGTGTCAGAGTGGGCTAAAGAACGGTGATGGATTAAACCCAGATCTGTTGACTGGGTGTGAGTGTTTGATTGGTTCAGATGCTCCGTCCATCACCACCCCGTTTTGTACTGCTTTGTTCGCCATAAGTTGGCAGGGTATGCTCAGACGTGAGTGCCTTGCTCACTTTGCCACTGGATTCAAGCAAGCCGGGCTGAAGACGGCTGAGATGCCAGAAACCGGTCCTCGGAAGCTTGTTTCCGGTCCAGGGAAGACATGGTTTGGCAGTTCAGGCTGGACTGTTCCCTTGAGGCACAGGGTCAGACTGATTTGCATATGGCCATGTCTGAACTGGGGTGTCAGAGTGGGCTAAAGAACGGTGATGGATTAAACCCAGATCTGTTGACTGGGTGTGAGTGTTTGATTGGTTCAGATGCTCCGTCCATCACCACTCCCTTTTGTACTGCTTTGTTCGCCATAAGTTGGCAGGGTATGCTCAGACGTGAGTCCCTTGCTCACTTTGCCACTGGATTCAGGCAAGCTGGACTGAAGACGGCTGAAATGTCAGAAACCGGTTGTCGGAAGCTTGTTTCCGGTCCAGGGAAGGCATGGCTTGGCATTTCGGGCTGGACTGTTCCCATGAGGCATAGGGTCAGACTGATTTGCATATGGCCATGTCTGAACTGGGGTGTCAGAGTGGGCTAAAGTACGGTGATGGATTAAACTCAGATCTGTTGACTGTGTGTGAGTATTTGATTAGTTCAGATGCTCCGTCCATCACCACCCCCTTTTGTACCGCTGCATCCTTAAAATGCTGGCAGTGAGCCAAATACCCCAGCCGTCCAGAGGTCCTCTAAAATGTTGTCACTATAGGGTTCACAGATGTTATGGCGAGCACAGAAACAAGGGTCTCAAAAAATCATGGCCAATGAGGAGCATGAAGCACCCCAGCCAACTCTTGCACCGGCAACTCTCAGAGAAACACTTGTTCTCCATGACTGGCCAACTGACTACCAGCATCTCTCATGACAACCAAGCACCTACTGCCCAATGTATATCACCCACAAAGGAAACGGAACGCTAGGCTTGGGTACACACAGCTGCCATAAACGACATCCAGACTGAACTTCAAGACATCTTCAAAGGTATAGGAGGGATGAAAGGCAAGAATGTAGCTCTTCATTTAAACCAGTTGTCCCACCATGTCACTATGAGACACAGGCACATAGCTTTTCACTTGAGACCAAAAGTAGAGGTAGAGTCGCTGAAATTAGAGAAAGCAGACATTATTGAGACAGTAGAGGACCCAATGCCCTGGGTGTCCCCCATTGTCATAACCAGGAAACCCAAACAGCCAGGAGAGGTGTGGCATTGTATAGATATGCAACTACCTAACATAGCCATCAAATGTGAGAGGCGTCATTGACCCATAGTGGATGGTATAGTCGGCAATTTGAGTTGAGTTGCATTGTTTTCCAAAATGGACCTCTGTTCCATCTACCACCAGGTTATGCTACATCCCAACTCGCCACATGGCACTATGTTCTCAATACACATGGACCTCCATCGTAATAGGAGACTAAACTTTGGCATCTGGAGTGCTACTGAAGTTTTTCAAGGTGCGATCCAAAAAGTGTTATCAGGCGTGGACGGGGCCATTAACATAATTGAGAATATCTTGGTACATGCTGCAACCATAGAAAACCATCATGCCCACCTAAGGAAAGTGCTGCAAAGTTTACAAGAGAAAGGCTTGACTTTGCTCAAGGAAAAGTGTGCCTTTATGTAGATAAGTCATTAAAACGAATGGGGTGCCCCGGTGTTCCGTAGAACCGGGGGAAATAATAGAATATAACAACAATTGATTCTGTAGGTAAACACGTAATTTCATTGATGTGACATATATATTGTTACTAAAAGATGAAATGATAAATCACAACTGACACAAAAAACAGTACTTTACTCGGTATACTAATATTCATATCTCGTGGAGAAACGCAAAAGTCATATATCAAGGACATAGGACTATTACACAACACAAATAATAACATAAATTAGTGCCATACTAAGCGTATATCACTTAACCACATCGCTGCGGCGGCTATTCCGCCACAGCGCTAAAAGGGTGGGGCGGCCGCACGGCGGCCGCATGCTGGTGACAGAACCGCTCCGTCTCCAGCCGCGGTTAGGCTGTGCTCGTGACGGAGCAGTTCCGTCATGGCCCTGCCCGCCTAATAGAACGCGCCGCGCTGGCGCAAAATCAGCGCCGCGCAGGCGCGGCGGCCGGGCCATGACGGAACCGCTCCGTCATCAGCGCAGCCCAACCGCAGCTGATGACGGAGCGGTTCCGTCATCAGCATCGAACCGGTTAAAACATAATCCAATGTACAATACACTTGACATCAAACAGAAAATACAAAGTATTTCAATTGGGCATCCGTTTATAACTCTTTAGAATGCTCAAACATATATCCTTCATTCTTGGCTGTAGATATGTGAGACATTGTTACAGAACACCAATTCATATTGTCGACATTTCGACCCTTACAACAATGTGTGTTAATGCAAAACAGATGGTCTTCATCAGGACTAGAGAAAATCAATACAACCTGTGTGATGAAGGAAAATGTGTGTCAGTGATGGAGAGGAATAAATGAGCTCAAGTGTTAAAAAACGATAGAAGAGTGTCTTATATTGAGCCAGCTAAACAAAATGTGTGCTGTGTTCAGAAAAGCACTCTTCTCGTGCTGTTGAGGAATGCAATGGATCGTATGTATCCAGGAATACAGCATGTCATAAATGAGGGCGTGTGTCTTAAGGATACAGGATGTTGGTAAAAAGCACTCATATCAAGAGAGCGTGAGGACAGAAACGCACTGCAAAGCTCTTGCCTTATTTAAAGGAAATCTTTGGAGATAGCAATATAGGGGCCTATTTACAGCCACGGCCTGTATAGGGTGTTCTACCGGGCGGTGACGTGGGGCGGAGAGGGGCAGGGTGGGGGAGTTGTAACATGCGGGAAATGGCCGATTTCAGGTAAGTAACAAAAAAAAATCAATAAAACTAATTTTGTTCCGCGCGCTGCAGCGCCAAATGCGATGCAGCGCACGCAACAACATTTGTTTTATAGATTTTTTTCGTTACCTGAAATCGTCCGTTACCCGCATTTTACAACCCCCCACCCTGCCCCTCCCCCGCCCCACATCACTGCCCAGTTGAACGCCCTACACGGGCCCTGGCTGCTGGAAGGCCCTATACGGGCCGTGGCTGCCTATTTATGGGCTGGTTTGCGTCGCACTTGCACTACGCAATGTGGTGCAAGAGAAAAACAAACCTTACATGTGATTTATGAAGCCACGCAATGCCACTTTGCGTGGCCCTGAGAAGCTCCATAAATCTACAGTAAGGCAACACAGCACTAATCGCTACATTGCCTTACTTTGCCCTGGAAAGGTGTTCCATGGGCATTGAGTGGGTGTTCCCATGCAACTCTCATGGTTTTTGACGCATTCTAAGATTCACCAGAACTGGTAGACTTGGGAATGTGCCAAAAAGATTCACCTTTTCAGGCATAAAAAGGAGAAATATCTTTATTTCTCCTTGCTACTTCCAAGTTCTATGTGTGCTGCATCCTACAGCACACTTAGAAAGAGGAATATGCCTCTCAGGATTGTTTTTGTGCAGGAAGGTGGCCCTTCCTGCACAAAAATAATCCTGCATGCAACGCTGACAACCTTGCCCAATGGTGCAAGACTGCCTGCGTTGGCGCTAGGCTGTTAAAAGAAAGCCAGCGCAGGGGAAAAGGCAAGAATGCACTGTATTGCCTTAAATACGGCACATTCCTGCATTTCCCTGTCTCGCAGTTCAGCGCAGCAAGGAGACTTGCTATGCTGCACTGCCACTAGTGTAACCAAAGCCACTGCTGCCCCCGCAGTGCGTGTGGGGCGAGATCCAGAAGGGGCCCTCAGAGTAGTACCCTGGTCTGAGAGATTCTGAGTAAATCTGGAAAGGGAGGCCCTCCATGAACATTGCTGGGGGGCCGTCAAGTTTTGTTACCCACTGTGCACTGCGTGACATTCTCATAAATAGGCCCCATGGTATAAACACATAGACTCCAATGGCGCGTTGTGAGGAATTCTATGTGGAGATTCCAAGAGGCCAAAATCACTGATACCAGCAGAATCTCCGCATAAAATACCTGTTATTATGAGTAAGATCTCCTCGGAATAGGGAACAACTGTGTGGACCCGGATTTACTGAGTGGATGTCAGCACAGTGGCCTCAATTTTGGGTAAATCAGACACATACCACCAGCTCTGAGCAGGCAGTAAATCAAGAAGTACACCTGTGCAGGGGAGACAGGGGCTAAGGCAGGGTGGAGAATGTTGGGGCATGCATGCTCCCCTTTGCCGTAGCTGAGGATTGCGGCGCAAAATTGTCCTGGACTACAATGTACATCTTTCCCAATGCGATTTTATTGACTGCATGATCCAGCTGTTAAAATTAGGTCCAGTGTGGCTACATCTGGGAAATCCAGCTGGGGTAACACCATCCCACACAGGAACTGTGATGCACACAACTCGTAATTGGGACTATAGTACATACATTACACATGGTATACATTACACACATTACAATATGCTGAAAAAGGGATAGTGGCATCCCCTTTGGTCTCCAATGATATCATGATTAGTCTGCACCTCAATAGGACAGTGGTACATGTGTGCAGATGCCAGGATGACAACAATCTTCCTAGCTATGCCTGCATGTGTGCACACACTAGGAGAATTTCCAGGGACCAGACGGTCTTGCAAAGCGGCAGGATTTTCTTCAACTTTCCCTCTCTCCCTCTCACCACCGAAGGATGGAAAAATAATTAATCTAATCATTTTCAGCTTCATCAGGCTTTCTTCTGCAGAGCTGATCTGAAAAACTACCTTTAGAAAAACGAATATCTTTCAGACTCTGGAAAAAATCAAAACACCAATGCAGATTCCCAGTAAAACAGACTATAATAAGGAATAAATGCAACCCACACCAACTAGGGTAGACATCCTTTCAAGAGAAAAATACTAGCTATTTGTTAACGTTTTAAGATTCTGCAAAGGCCCGGCATGATACTTAAATGGGACATTATATAAAATAACCCATATTTATTTTGAATATGGCTTTACTGCCTTTGTCTAATTTAACTATTAGTCACAGGTCATTAAGGCGGGTTAGAACAATTTTAAAGTGGTTCCCACTTATGCTTATTATTCTAAGTGTGTGAAGATAAGACAAAACAAATACTGCCATTTGGTGATGTTTTTTCATTTTGGCCCGGCCAGAACATTAAAATACTGATGATGTCCGAAAAAACGACTAGGTGACAACCCTAACACCAACAAAGTTACCGCAGACAATCAAAAACAATCATGCAAATGTAGTAATGCCAAGGTTACAAAGGAACTGAACCAAGCAAACTGTGAACCTAAAAAAACAAAATGACTTCCAAATGGCAGTCCAAAAACTCTCTACAGCACCTCTGCTAGCATTGATTGGCAAGCGAAAAACACAAAACAACATTACTTAGGATTATCTTATTTTCAAAATGGATTTAAGAATGCATCAAACCATCCCAATGAACTCAAATTAAAAACTTCTTCAATGACAAATTCAACCACATCAAATGAAACATGAATACCAATGAAGAGACTTCCATTTTTGAGTCGAGTCACTTTTTGCAAAATTTAAATGGTTACAATTCTCACCAGAGTCCACATATGATCTATCAAAAAATCCCCTATTGATCAGTCGTGCAGTTGAGCTGCAGCACTGTAAACTACAGCATTTGAGATATTGGTTTATGCCTGATGCAAACTGGGTGAAGGGAGCTGTGACAGAGAATTCTTGTCAGCGTAGTTACCAATTGACAGCGGAATTACCATTAGACTTGCATGAGCAGAGAAAAGAATTGACGTCACAGAAAGAGGAAAGGCGACCAGCCTGTGAGAATGTGCATCACATTCAGATTTAAAGGAAGTGACATAACAGAGAAGAACGAAAGTGAAGAAGGGGGGTGGCATGTGGAAAGAGGAGATATAAGTAGGGAATCCAGAGGGAAGGGAGGGATCTTTACATATCGGTGCACATGCAGAAGGAGCAACAGTTAACTCGCGTCTGAACAGTCAGATGGAGCCAGCCGTGGGAATGGCTACCATACCAGTGCTTTAAATGGGCAGGTGCTGTCCAATGCTGAGTACCTGCACTTTTTATTTGATACGGAGAGCAGCTGAATTTCTCAGCACTGCTTCAATATATTTAATGAGAGAGTATTGGCACTTTCCAGAGGTAAACTGGTACTCTGGATAGTAAGAACCAGCACTTCTTTATTTCCATTTAAGGCACTGAAAACGGCTCAGCTTATAACTAGAACTTGAGACAGAACTGCATGAGCAGTGCTGAGAACTACGCACATAGACGCAAAACCTGCCTCCAGGGATCGGAGCTGGGGAATATTTCCTTTGTCGTAGCTGGAAGGACGGACAGTGACTCCTAGTAAATCCCTCTATGCCACTAAATGAAGAAGTTTACTGTGCAGGGATTATAGTTGGGGTGATGTTGGAAATGGCCCTTTCTGCAGGGTCACCCCCAAACCTTTAGCCTTCCTCTTCCGCTTTTCGCTCAAGTAATTTTGTTACTGCTTTACAGTTTAAAGATTTGCACAAATACTTTACACATTGCCTCTAAGTTGAGCCTGACTGCTCCACGCCAAGCTACCAAGGGGGTGAGCAGAGATGAATTTTGGGTTTGTTTGTGTCTTATCCTGAGAAGCATTGTGGTTGCTGCTCAACCAGCATTTACACCCCAGTGAATCAACAACCCAATTTCTAACAGTTGAAAACGTGTATGATACAGTCGCACACCAAAACTCGAAATTGTATTTTTATTAATAGGGGATTCTCTGAGTGCTACCAAATGGACAGTTTCTTTAAATAAAATGTGCATGGATGCTTACAACAATAGCTATAAAAAAGCCAAAACTAAATTACGGATACTTACCTTGCAGGGCAATCAAAGCCTCTCCCGTCTGAGGTAAAAGCAGATGAGGGGGGCAAGCAGTTGGCATACTTTGAAAGACTGAAGGACATTATAACTTGGATAAAGGGACCATATCACAGGATAAGAAGCTTTTTCCTTAAACAGCATTTACGATAAGCATTAAGATAATTACACAAGAACTCAGGAGAAATAGGTGTGGTTGTGAATTCAGATCGCAGATAAAAGAACAGCAATAGACTGGAGAACGAAAACTAAAGGAATAAAAGAAAATAATAAAAGAAAGAACTGACTACTTATTTTTTAACCCAGTCACTGGGAAGCCTTCCTCACCATAACTCATTTTCTTCCCACTACTTTCTTTTAACCTTTTTATTTCACTTTCCATATACAATTTAATGTACCATTTGCATTCACAGTAATTGGTCATGGTTTCAATGTGAGTGGTCAGAGTCGCTTAGGTAATCACTTATGCAATGTTCAATATCAACACTCTTACCTTTAATCTTAGTCTTACGCAATGCGTCTTTTCTGTTCATGGATTGTTTTTGGTAGCAGGCCAGGTCTTCTTCTCTATTGAAAGATTCTGACAACCAGTATGGTATATGTTGGCGTTATGACACCAAGGGCTCGATTACGATGTTGGTCAGAGTTGCCTTCAACCGACACCATTGCGGTCTTGGGACTGACCGACCTCCGGTCGGCGGTCCTGGCACCGCCATCACAATGCGAACACACATAGTGCGGTCGCATATACCCATTTCTCAATGTGAGCTTGTGCTGCTGCCGTAACCCGGCCGTAGCGCAAGCTCCCATTAAGAAATGGGAGATTCGTCCAAGCACCTTAAGGTGCCTGCCACACGGTGCAGGGATTAACAGGGGGGCACCATATGTAACCCCTTGGCCCCCAACCAGAGGCCGCAAGCAGAAGGGGTCCCTGATAGGGTCCCCAAACTCGCTTCCCAACAGGTTTCCATGTCAGAAACTGAGCATCGTAATCCCAATGGCGGAAATGCTGTCCATTGGGATTATCAGCTAGATTCATGAAGCATTTTTGCGGGCGCAAACAATGCGAATTGCAGAATTCTGCCGTTTGCGCCCGCAAAAATGGCATTAGGAATTCATCAATGGGTCATGAACTCGCAATTTGAAAATTCGCAAAAAATTGCGATTTTTCAAATTGCGATCGCATTAAAGGAATCTTAATTTGAGATTCCTTAAATGCTATTCATGAACCATTAATAAATTGCGATTGCGCTATTTTGTGCCGCTATTTACCGCGAAGTCTGACTTCGTGGTAAATAGCGAAAACTGAGAAAAATGCACTTTTGTGCATTTTTCTTAGTTATATGTTACACACACACATGTCCTTTGGACATGTGTGTTCGCAACATAAGTCTAAATTTACATTTCAGGGGTGCTACAGGGTGTCCTTTGGACACCCCTAGCACCCTTGAAATCGCATCCTTATTTGCGATTAGCAAATTGCTAATCGCTAATAAGGAATAACTCCCCATTCATTCCTATGGGCCCCATTCATTCCTATGGGCCTTTAGGCCCATAGGAATGAATGGGGAGTTATACCATATTTGCGATTAGCAATTTGCTAATCGCAAATAAGGAATGTGTAGGAATCGCAATTTATTTAGCGATTCCTACATGAATCCCGTTTTGCAAGTCCTTAATAGCGATTCCTTAATAATCGCTATTAAGGATTCGCAAAACGGCACTATGATGAATCTAGCTGTATGTGTCAGTATCCTTGAGCCCTTTGGAATCCAGCCAGAATGACGGGCTGGTTTCAGTTTCAACCACACACATTGTAATGCGGCGGTCAGAACTGAAACCGCTATGAGGCTCAGAAAGCCTCCGACCTGCGGTTGGAGGCTTTCCGAGCCTCATCCTAATAAGACCCCAAGTAGTACTCCGCCGTGTGCGGTATTCCCATTCCTCCTTTATCATGCGGTAACGGTAATTTTTTCAGTTTAATCCTTGGTTGCACACCTGCCTGTATCAGTGATGCAACAATGCTATTTAATTCTTAAAACACTTGCTTGGGCAGAAGGGCAAACACACCTTTTAATACACATAAATCTTGTGGGACTATTATAATTTTTAATTTCTTGTTCATATTAGCGGCACCCTGACCAATTTAGGTAGCAGCAATTTCGTTCAGAATTCTACCTGCTGATGTGTGTTCATGAGTATTCTATCACTATTCAGATTTATGCTTGAGCCTAAATTGAATAACCATTATTTCCAGGGATTTTATTTCTGTGCCCTGCCACTGGAGCTCCAGATTCAGATGATTATTACAGATTTGTGTGCTCTTTGCTCTTGTGTGAATCATCTGGATTTGTTCCAGTTAATGTGCAGGCCTGAGACTGCATTGAATTATTTAATTAGTGGCAGAAGCTCCAATACCAAGTCCCTTGGGTTTCTTAACTATATTAAGGTGTAAGTTTATTGCAAAATTACATATGTGGTGCCATCTATTTGAAAACCCAGGGGTTTATTTACAAGTCCCTTGCGCTGCTGGTGCGTCACTTTTAATATGGTAAAAAGTGATGTACCGGTGGTGCAAGGGGCTTGTAGATAAGCCCCCTAGTCGTGTGATCTGTTTCTACAGGTGTGTGCTAATGGCTCCATCACCAGAGGGAATACGATTGGTTACTGGGTCATCCGTGTCGGGTAGCACGCTATAGTGTCCAAATGTCTGATGTATATTTACCTACTTTTTTTCATTAGGTTTGGGTCATATGTACACCATGTTTATCAATTGCATGATCTAAAGGTCAACAGTATGTTTTTACAATATCTGGAAGAAGAACTCCCAATCTAGGGGCAGATTACAGTGTCGGTCGGAAAACGTTCCGACCAACTCGGTTTCGGAATGGTTTCCAACCGACTCGGATTTGGGGAGTCCGACCCACCGATTATGATGTTTCCAAACACTTTTCGGTCAGACTCCTATTGACTTCAATGGGAGCTTGTGTTCCGACCGACAGCAGAGGCAACCCATTGAAGAAAGGGGTGGTTACTGAAGACCTTGCACCCTGTGGTGAGCACCCCATGGTGCCTGCCACGCTGCATGGTTAGAAAGGGGAGACCCAGGGGTACCCCCACAGGCCCCATCCAGAGGCCTCAGGATGAAGAGGGGCCTGCTACGGCCCCCAAAGTCAGATTCCGACAGCCAATCCATGTCGCTGAGGCTGATTTGGAAAGGCTGTCCGTATCCGACATCGTAATCGCTTGGTCGGAAACACGTCCTGTAGAGACGTACAAGTCGTCTCCGACCAACTCCGTGTCTCCGAATGCCATTCATAAGCGAGTCAGAACCAAGTTGGACAGTCCAAACATTTCCCGACAATCGTAATCGGTGGTTGGAAATGTGTCCGAGTCGGTCAGAAACAAGGCTTCCGAATCGGATTCTGACTAACCGAATGCCGTTTGGAGCCTATCTGACCAACATCGTAATCGGCCCCCTAGTGTATCAAACACCTTTCCTATATTTAGGGCAGCTATCTTGTATATACCCTCCATGCATTCCAGAGAGTATTGTATGTGTGCCAGCCTACAAAGATGGTGCATAATATTGCCTCTTGGAATGAATCCTGACTGATCGGAGTGTATTAAGTCCATGCTGCTGAGTACCTTGTTGTCTACTGGGATCATAGAAAGCGATCTATATGATTGACAGTCCTGAGGATCTTTTTCTGGCTTCAGGACTACTGATATTGATGCTTCTCTCGTTGTGTATGGAAGAATGCCCCTCACAAGAGCCCCGTAGAGATCTTGAGAAGCCTATCAAGCAGTATAGAACTCTGTTTGAAAGCCAACTAGTCCTGGAGTTTTCCCCTTCTTTAGTGTGGGTGCAAATTCCTCTTTGATTAGTGGAGCATCTAATATCATCTTTTGCTTTATTGTCAGGCTTGGTAAATTTGCTTTTGTCAACTAGGTCTTAATGCATCTGGATGTTTCATTTCAATTTGATTTGATAGGTTTTTGATTTTTTTTTCCATTGGGAGTTGTACACCCTTACTTCGTTAGCTCCTATTGTCACGAAAGGTTGTCTTTTTTGATCGTTCTTTAGTAGCCATGATAATAGCCTGCCTGATCTATCCCCTTCTCTGTTTTATTCTCTGAACGATGTTTAATCCACCCAGTCATGAGTCATAATTAAAGTCAGGTAATGGAGCTATGCATGGGCTTTTTGGAAAGATTTCTGATGGGTTTACTTATTTCGAATAGAACACGCACAACTTGAAATTATTAGTAGAGTAAGCTAGGTATCTACGAAGACTGCACACATGCTCCCCAAAAACCCATTCTGGCTTCTATCCTTTCCAATTTGCCCATAAATCACTGATCATCTAGATAGAGGTTTATGGCTATTGAGGCAACTGTATGGGAATGACACCCAGTAACCCCTGAAAATCTCTAAGATCAATGGCATCCACGGCTGGTTTCTCTTGCAACAATGCAATCCTTGATCTCACTGAACCTCCTAATGCTAAACCCACCAAAACAGAATTCTTATTATGTCATCAAAACACCTTTCTAGATTTAAAATGTCATGGCATTGAAAACGTTTTTCTTAACGCCTACCCTCATGCAAAATAGGTAGGAGTTATTCTAGATTTCATATCAGCATGAATGTTCTGTCAAGCACATCTACAAATCATCAAACTACCAACAAACACCACCTGGTGAGGAAAACAAAGATGCTTCTCCCTTAAAACTTCCTATGAAAAGCAAGTGGTTTTGGCAATACAACCCATTAATATCAGAGCCTCCTATGTGAAAGTCAACTCAAATCTACCCTGGTTCCACCAAGAGAGATTCTTCGCTCAGAGGATAGACTCAACACCGGATCAAATAATTTCTACCACTTCATCCCGAGCCTCAAGAAACACATTTAGCTTTGACCGGAGGCTGAATTCTACTTCAAGCAAGACTGCATCATCCACAGAGCTCGGCACATTCAAAACTTGACTTATTTGTCCTGTCTGCCCATCATATAGAGTGGCTCTAAAGGATTCAGAAGCAAAGAGAGCTTAAGCCTGATAACCCTCGAGGTCTGATTCAAACCAAGTTCACTATAAATTAATTCCCTTCGGCTGCAACAGCCAATACCAAGAACTCCTCACCCTCAGACCTTCACTTTCTTCTCTCTCTCTCTGGACCTTCACAAAGATGAAAAACTCTACATCTTCAAAGTCCTTGAGTGTTTGATCGTACAGTTATCTCTCTCTCACTGATGAATCTGTTATTTTGGATGAGGCATAACAGGGACAGAACAACAGTACAATACCATGGTGCATTTAAGGTGTATATTATGCTTAATGAACAGTTAAAAATAAAGGGCCTCATTTATGAGGTCCTACGGGTACTCTTGTGCAGCCGGAATGTCACTTTTTTGAAGTGCTGGTGGTGCAATGTGCCACTGGCATATTTATAGGGCCACGTAAAGCCATGTTAAATGGCTTTTCATGGCCTTATAAATATGTGCCCCTTTCACGCAGGAAACTGCTTGAAAGGGATGTATGACGTTACAACGCATACTTTTACTCCGCATACCATTACAACGCGGTATTCACAACGCATACCACTACAACGCATAGCGCTTTGGGGTGCTGGATAGTGGTAAGTATAATTTACTATTCTAACTCCAGTCCCCGTGGACCCTAGGGAAGGTGTTGGATAGTAAATTAAACTTACCTCTTATCCTAGAGCGCCCCCCAGCGCTATGCGTTGTAATGGTATGCGTTGTAATGCCTGCGTTGTAGTGGTAGTGCGTTGTAAAAAATGCGTTGTAACAGGTGAATACCGCTTGAAAGGGGCATTCCATGGGTTTTGCTGGTGGCGTTTCCAGCAACATCCATGGCTTTTTGACCCTGCGCCAGATTTATGAGACATCGTAAGTCTGAGGCAGTGCCAAAATCTTACGCCTCCCCAGCGTAAGAGAGGCACAACGAGGAGAAATATCTTCATTTCTCCATGTGTTTCCTCTTTCTATGAGTGCTGCATTCTGCAGCACTCATAGAAAGAGGAAAAAGCCTCTCGTGATTGTTTTTGTGCAGGAAGGTTTCCCTTCCTGCACAAAAATAATCATCCCCGCAACTCAGGCACCCTTGCACCATGGCGCAAAGGTGCCTGCATTGGCGCCCGGCAACCTATTGTGCACTGGCGCAGGGGAAAAGGACAGGATTGTGCCGTATCTATTTAGATATGGCGCATTCCTGCCCTTTTTTTGCCGTAGGGCAGCGCAGCAGCAAGGGCTACTGTGTTGCCCCACGCAAAAAACATACATGAGGCTCAAAGTCTGCTGACAGTACAAATCCCATTGTCCATATGGCGTGAAATTCATTACCCATCCAATAACTTATGACCCCTCTTAGGCCTGGTAGTTGAGGAGGGTGAATTATTTCAACAAGAACATACAAGTTTCTTATACTGTGCAATCAGAGTAAACATATATACCCAGATTTACTAATACTTTGGCCAAAGAAAAGGGTTATGCTGGGATTTACTATACAACGCCAATCAGCATTTGCATTTTGCGTTACTTTGCGCCATGGGAGGGTTCCATTGGCTGGGAGCATGGCCATAACCGTGAACCCACCCATGGGTTTTCATGCAAATTCCTATCTACAAACATTTGTAAACAAGGATTTGGGTGAAAATCTTATGCCTCCTTGAGGCAGGTGTAACAAGAAGAAATGTTTTAATTTCTCCTTGGTTTTCCTACTTTGCATACGTGCTGCTGCTGCATTGTACAGCACAATCACAAAGCAGAAAAGCATTAAAGGGTAGTTTTGGCACTGGACTGTTCCCTGTCAAAAACTATTCTTTACAGAACAGATATATTTTTGCACTATGACGCAAGGACGTGTGAATTGGTGCATGGCAGCCTAAAGTGTGCAGGGAAAAAGGAAAACAGCACCATATCTTAACAGCTATGCCTCTTTTACTTGGCCTATTGAAATTTCCGGCTCACTTGTAAAGAGAACACACAGTCTTTCCCTACACTGTGCCCACAACAAAATCACACTACTCTCCACTTCAGCACTTACTATCATCAACAGGCCTACTCTGTACTCCATAAACCATACGTCTGCGTTTCACCTATATAGTGTGAGTCAGTCTTACTATACAGTGCATTATAATAAGTTATTGAACAACTTGCCTTAAAATCATTGCTTATATCAATCATTAAAAAAATGCAATACAGAAATAAGTCTAGAAAAATACTGAACACAATATTAATGATGTTCATAAACCTAGTGACTTGGCCACTATTTTTCGTTACAAAGGAGGATCTTTGCAAAACAACTAAAGCTTCTTCAGTCAGACTTATAAATCACTTGCAGCCTTACTCCTCTTCACAGAGGTTTGACAACACGTGTTTGCCATCCTAGTGGCCTCTGCAAAGCAGATCAAAATTAGGATCCTTGGGGTAGTATGCTTGCCTCCTGGGAATGTTTCCACATAATTGCAATGGCAAAGTAAATATGTTGCGCCTTTATATGCAAGTGCCAAACTATTGGCTTTGCCAGTGTTTGTCTGTAAAGTATTGTTTAAAATTACGTAAAAGAAAAAACGTTTTGTTGGAAGAAAAGCAACCGCATATCTTGTGGTATTTCAAAACTACACATTAAAATGGATGTTTTGAATCTTTATCAATCGTATGGTTTATGTTTCAAATACTTTTCACCCAAGAAATACTAAACAGAGTTTAAAAACAATAAGGAAGTGTCAGAACGTGAGTTCTTACTGTAGTGTGGGGAGAATATGTGTGCCAGGACCCTTGCAGTTCTGGGAGGACTCAACAAGGAATTTTTGTAACTTGCTGGGAGGTGTTCCGGTGTAGTTATTAACGGTATGATGTCATGAGAGTGGAGTGTGTGATTGTACCCTGAGGAATAAAAGCATTCAATCCAGAGCTCCAAGTGTGGTGTATTCACTTTGCATGCTCCAGGGCTGGGGAGGGCGCTACAACTGGCAATGAGTAGAGGATCTGTGCTCCGCAGAAATGAGACTGCTCTCCCAGAGAGTTTCAAACGCTACAGCAAAATGCTTGTGTGGTCCATGTGTGCTCAAATCGATGAGAAGTAGTTTGAAGTTGGTGTGTGGCATCGAAGCCTCACTCCAGCCCATATACAACCCTTGAAAAGTTGAAGACCCTGCAGAGGAGCGCATTTGAAAGGCCTGGCAAAAACCCACAGGTAAGGTCAAAAGAGTTATTATACCACATCATAACACAGAGCCATCACCAATACAAAGTGAAACACTGAAGGCAGTCACAACCAGGTACAATGCAAAAAGTTCAACGCAACATTGATCAAGTGCGAGAGACAGAACTGTCACCCACCATCAAGAAGGAAGATGACAGCAAAGACAACCAGGTGCGAGAAACATAAAGCTCACCATCAAGGAGGAGGGAAACGCCGTACGACCTCTGAGTGGGCAGGGCAGCTCAAGCTCAAGCACAAGGTTAGTACTTACAAAAGGCGTGGATTCAGGTGCACAGCAAAAGCTGTCTGAAATGCATATGCTCTAAACAGTAGTAGAAAAGAGTGCAAAGTATGATGCAGCTGTGTTTCTGAAACCACCACTACCATACGGCACCGCCAGGAAACAGAAGATTGGCGCCATTGTGGACTGCTTGGGTCATATTTGATGACTTCATAGATTACCTATAAGAAGTAGATGATAAGAAAAGCATTACATATTTTTAAATCTTGCTGGTGATGGAGTGAAAGAAGTGCTGGAGGAAATCTCGCAGACGGATGCAATATTGTACCATTAAATCAAGGAAACGTTAGAAGTAAAGTTCAATCCGATGCAGATTATGAAATGTACATTTTCAATAAAGCAAGACGGCAAGCTGGTGAAACGATGGATGAGTTTTTTGAGAAACTTGATGTGCTTATAAAATACTGCAAACTTAGTAAATGTAATATTGAAGGAGCCACACGCCTCAGAGTTACTGATGGCTGTCTTTAAGACTCATTTAGAAGATGCATGTTGAGAGAGACTGTCTGTTGAAAGAAAGTACTAGCCGCTGATATGAAAGCCAGAACAGTGAAAAATTAGGCATCGTTGGTCAAGAACAGGGAGTAAAAGCACAAGGCAGAAGCATGCAAGTTTCCACCCTGAAAGAAGAAAAATTTGTATTTCCGATGTGGGTTTTATTTGCCCATGAAGGCAAATGTCTAGCCATAGGACAAACATGGAAAAGTTGCGGTAAAGGAAACCGATCATAATGGTTTGCAAAGCAAAAGAGAAACTACATCACAGCAGAAAAGAAAATGGATGCTAGAACGTTCCAGAAGCATTCTTGCCATGCCCACAAAGCCAAAAAGGGACATCAGTTATGACAAGTAGAAACCAGACAGTGTTGATAATTGCCATTTTAATCCTACTTCATTGTTAAGCACCAGTAAAAAAGATGGATGTGCAATGATGGCATCAACCAAGGAGCGAAAGGCATGTAGATTTGGCTGCTTGCAAAGATGAAGAAAAGACAAAGTCGAACCACCACACGAAACAACAGAATTCATTTGGACGTTGCCCCAACAATACAATAATGGTCAATGGTTGCACCATAACCTTTATCATAGACAGTGGTGCGTCGATTAACATCATGCCAGTCAAAAAGTGCAACAGCCTATCTCCTGGGCCACTCCTCAACCCAAATAATCAAACTGTAGCCCTACCTCAATTAACACTCCATCACCTTTCTTGACCACAGCAGGGGTAAATGACCACAATGTCTATTTCTATACCCTAGGTGTGTGTGTTCACACTACTCCTTAGGCCAGGGTGTCTCAGTAAATCAACATGAACCAAGTAAAAACACAGGCCAACATTTACTAGAAAGAATATACTAGGAAAAAAGGTGAAGAGTAGAGAGAGTACCTCACGGTCGTAACACCCGAGGGGGTTGCCGGTTTACAAATATCCGGTCTACCCACTTCTCATCATCGGTTACTCTCTCTACGTGAAGTAAGAAGCGTGCACACAAATATACTAGTACACACGGTGAGAATAGTGAGAATAGTGACAAGGAAAAACACACAACACAGTGAGTGGATTCAGACAATACTGTGACAACATATATACATACTAAGACCCCAAGACAATCAAAACAAACAGGTAAATAAAACCTGGAGAAGCCTTGCTGGCTGTCTAATTTCTTTATTCTGATGCAGCAAGACCTTCCATTAAAAATGGTTTAATTATATACCATATCCTCTACTTTATCAAGCCAACATGTTTCGTTGCTATAAATTCAGCAACTTCATCAGGGCGCAAAAGGGGTTCACTATTCTCGAACTTCACGTCAAGATTTTTTTTAACAAGAACCTGTGTAAATAAAAACCAGAGCATTGCAGTGATTGTACTGTTCTTGCTGCACCTCTATGGCAAGAGAGTGCAGAATAGGACGTCCCAAAATACACACATAAGTTTGGAGTAAAGGCTCTTTGTTAACCTTATGGATGCCCAGCCATTATGTACCGGCAACCATCAAATTGACACTGTGTCACGTGATCACGTGCCTCGCAGTGAGTCGTCCTGGTAGGAGCCACCTGTATTGGGTTAAATGAACGAAAAATCTATGGGCTGACCAGTTTGTATACTTGTGGGCAATCGTCATCAAGATAGTACTGACTTGCTTCTACAACAATGACTGGCCAGGCCCCCTCGTATGAAGAAAGCGGCACCACTAGGGTTTACAAAAATCTGAAATGCCATTTACATCTCTCGGTGACTCTTTGGTCCAAGAACCCAGTCCCGAAATTGCTGTTATATCATGTGGGTACACCGCTCCTGATATTCTGAAAACAGTGGCGTTGTAATTCCACCCAAGTTGCCTGCATTACCGTGTATAGTGCCACTGACGAACACCCCTCGCAACCCGTTAAGGCATCCAAACACCCAGCCCCGTTGACCAGCCCATAAGCACATTCACTCTCACAGATACCGCCTTACTGGTGCCGAGTCCCTCCGGCGCTTCCGACGATCCTCCCCGGATAGCATGAGGAGGACCAGGAAGTAGCCCGGGGCAGAGGCTCCGCCCATGCGCCGACGTGACGCAGCGTAACGTGCGGCCATCTTGGAAAGGTATCATAATGATCGCAGGCCACAAACTCACAACGTTCTACACACAATTGCAGAAGCTCGTATGTGATCACAAATTAAAAGAAAGAGCTTATAACAATTATCAGTTAGGGTAGATTATTCGTTATTTCAAAAAACAAATTACGGGATCGGTCATGGTATGGTCACGGCGATGACGTAACCTAATGTAGGGTGGCCATCTTGGAACAGGAATGTTCAAAGTCATTGGCCACAAGATACACTTCTAGATTTTAATGTGTGGTCATCAAATGAGAGCCATATTTAAGGCGAGAGCATGTTAACTGTGAGTCAATATGAAATTAATTAAGAGGCATGTTAGGATATTCAATATCAACCATTTACATGCCATGATGTGATCACGAGAGAAAATTTAAACAGGGGGCTGACCTAGTACATACAGGTATTAGTAGTGGGGAAAGTGTGCTGCAGGGTCTAACTTGCCAGGTATATGCGGCTTGCTATCTATGATATAAAAAGTGTATTTATCATTGAGTCATAGAGGTCACCGCCTGCTCACTTTGTTCCACTCAATATTTTCGTTCAGTCCCTCCTGATCTGTCTTTTCAGAAAAAAAACATTTTGCCTCTTTTCTTGCTAGGATGCTGTCAAGATTATGTGTGTCCCCTACCACCTTTTCCAGGACAGTCCATTTTAGAGCTTTACAGTCGTGACCTGCATCGTTGAAGTGCTGAACCAAACGTGTGGTCAGTCTCTTCGCTCTTAATGTGCTCAGGTGTTCCTGTATACCGATTTTGACTTTACGGGTGGTGAGTACAATGTAATGTAGACCACAACTACATGTAAGTCTATAAATTACGTGGGATGTATTGCTGGACCGGTTCAAAAACCAGGTTCGACCATCCCGTAGTGTGACACTTTTTGTAGCTGATGTTAAACCGCATACTGAGCAGCTGCCACATGGATAATGTCCCGTGGGGACAGTACTGGACTGGGGAGTACTCGGAGCTCGCGTGTGTACCAACTTTTCACGTAAGTTAGATGCTCTCTTAAAAGCAAAATGGGGGATCGGCATTTTCCCTGTGTTGGTGTCCAGTATAGACCAGTGTTTTCTAATGATTTGTCTGATCTTCGTTGAAAGTGGATCAAACGTCGTGACCACAGGGAGGCAAATTTACTTGTCTTTCTTATTGCTCTCCAATAGTGCTTCTCGGGGTGTATTGAGAGCCCTCTTCTGTGCATGTTTAATCACTCTTTTTGGGTAGTCCCTTTGTTGGAGCTTAGTGGCCAGTTCAACTGATTGATCCAAAAAGACTTCTCTGGTAGAGCAATTACGCCGGTATCTCAAAAACTGCCCAACCGGAAGGTTGTCACGGAGGGCCCTAGGATGGAACGAATGATAATGAAGGAGGGAGTTCCTATCAGCTTCCTTATGATGTACACTGGTCATAAGTCTGTGTTCCTTTGCGTCAATATCCACGTCCAAGTAGACTGCAGATATGTTACTGATGGTCCAGGTGAACTGTAAGCTGGTGTCTGCCTGGTTCAGCCAATGTAGAAACAAATTCAGATGGTCCTCTGTACCCGACCAGATACAGATGACGTCGTCAATATAACGTTTCCATAACAAAATATTGCCTAAGTGTGGATTGGACGGATGGTTGACCACATTCGCCTCGAACTGGCCCACATAAATGTAGGTCAGACTCGGAGCAAATGTGGCCCCCATCGAAGTACCCAATGTTTGAAGGTACAGTTGGCCCCTGTGTTCAAAAAAGTTTCTTGTAAGTGCCAATTCGATACACTGTAGTACAAATGTCTGTTTTGTGTCATAAAACCATTCCAGGTCCCCCAGGGCCCTCGCTGCTGCCACCAGCGTGGCATCCTGAGGGATACTGGTATACAATGACTCAATGTCAATTATAACCAGAAATTGACTTTCAGGGTCAAACTCTGTATCTTTCAGAATGTTGAGTATGTCGGTGGTATCTTGCACGTATGATTCTTGTGTCACCACGGCCTCCCTCAGAAAGAAGTCCGCGAACTGGAAAAGAGGTTCGAGTATAGATTGAATACCGGAAACGATTGGGCGTCCCAGGGGAGGGCGTTGGGGCTTATGAATCTTTGGCAAGATGTAAAATGCCGGTACCCTGGGATTGTTGTTAATAATGAAATCCGCCTCCTTAGAGGTAATCCATTTCTTGGCCAACCCATCTGCCACCATGTTCTTAATGATTTCTGCGAGTTCGGGGGTGGGATCACGCACTAGAGGTTGGTAGTTTTTCCGTACCCCAAGAAGTTTAAGGATCTCAGCCTCATAGTCGGTGGTGTTCAACATGACTACGGCTCCGCCTTTATCGGCTGGCTTGATTGTAATAGCCCCATTTATTTGCAAAGCTGCCACCGCCGACCATTCTTCCTTGGTCATGTTATTGCCCTTTCGACGTCCTTGATATGATTCGAGAGATTCGATATCTTTGATAATGGGTTGTTCAAACACAGCTACTTCTGGACCCACGAGAGAAGTGGGAGGACAAAAACTCGAGGGGCGTCGGAGGTTGGAGTCAAACAATGATAGTCATTAAAGAATTTGAGTAATTTAATCTTTCTCATCATTTCTGAAATTTCTGTCCAGCATAGAAAAGGATCATGTTTGGGTGTGGGTACGAACCCAAGGCCTTTATTAAGAACACCCAATTCAGTAGGTGTAAGTTCATGTGAAGAAAGATTGACCACAATGTCATTTATCTGGGCAGGTTGCTCCTCTATCTCTCCCCTGAGTTCTGGAAGGATTTGCCTCTGCTCCTTGTAATTCGTGGCGAGTGTGTTTGCCATGTTGGATGTGTGCGCCCTCTGCCCTGTCCTTGTTGAGGGCCTCTGCCCCCCCTGGCCACCTCTCGGTGTTTGTCCTAAAAAAGACCTCAGAAGAGCGCCAAGATCTTCGTCAGACCTATTCTCTGGGGCAAAATTTACTCTGCTAGTACCCGATGTTGTCTGGCGGGGGAACTTCCTCGTCTTCACTGCTCATGTTATCGAATCGCCAGTTGTTTGGTGTGCGTCTGTTGCCTCTCTGTCCCCCTCTGTGAGGAAACCCACCACGTCTGTAGTATGGTTGAGCCCTGGATTGCTCTGTTGGTTTCTCGTAGTATTCGTCCTCAGTATGGGGAAAAGCCCAAGTATGTGTGTGACGTTCAAGATTTTTCTTAAGCCCCTTAATTTTTTGCGTGACCATGTAAGCTTTGTATTCAGTCAAATCACCCTGGATGCATGCTAGGTGGTCTTTGGCATCTGTCAGTGCAGGGTTGGTATTAAGACTGTTCTCTAATTCCAGAATTTCTTTCAGTAGAGCCTCACTCAGGCTGTATTAATGATCAATATCAACCAATCCCTGGTGCATTTGTTTGCTATGAAGCTCCAATCCACTCTGAATTGCTTGTCTTTGAGGAAAATCTTGGGCTGATGATAAGAAAAGCATTACATATTTTTAAATCTTGCTGGTGATGGAGTGAAATAAGTGCTGAAGGAAATTTCGCAGACGGTTGCAATATTGTACCATTAAATCAAGGAAACGTTAGAAGTAAAGTTCAATCCGATGCAGATTATGAAAGGTACATTTTCAATAAAGCAAGACAGCAAGCTGGTGAAACGATGGATGAGTTTTTGAGAAACTTGATGTGCTTATAAAATACTGCAAATTTAGTAAATTTAATAATGAAGGAGCCACACGCCTCAGAATTATTGATGGCTGTCTTCAAGACTCATTTAGAAGATGCATGTTGAGAGAGACTGTCAGTTGCAAGAAAGTCCTAGCCGCTGATATGAAAGCCAGAACAGTGAAAAATTAGGCATCGTTGGTCAAGAACAGGGAGTAAAAGCACAAGGCAGAAGCATGCAAGTTTCCACCCTGAAAGAAGAAAAATGTGTGTTTCCGATGTGGGTTTCATTTGCCCATGAAGGCAAATGTCTAGCCATAGGACAAACATGGAAAAGTTGCGGTAAAGGAAACAGATCATAATGGTTTGCAAAGCGAAAGAGAAACTACATCACAGCAGAAAAGAAAATGGATGCTAGAACGTTCCAGAAGCATTCTTGCCATGCCCACAAAGCCAAAAAGGGACATCAGTTATGACAAGTAGAAACCAGACAGTGTTGATAATTGCCATTTTAATCCTACTTCATTGTTAAGCACCAGTAAAAAAGATGGATGTGCAATGATGGCATCAACCAAGGAGCGAAAGGCATGTAGATTTGGCTGCTTGCAAAGATGAAGAAAAGACAAAGTCGAACCACCACACGAAACAACAGAATTCATTTGGTTGTTGCCCCAAGAATACAATAATGGTCAATGGTTGCACTATAACCTTTATCATAGACAGTGGCGCGTCGATTAACATCATGCCAGTCAAAAAGTACAACAGCCTATCTCCTGGGCCACTCCTCAACCCGTCAAACATGAAAGTATACACAGGGCTGCTTCTAAGCCATTGCACATTCAAGGGTCATTCATATCAGCAATATGATATAAAGCAGCATCAGTGCAAGCACCAATTTATGTTCTTCCAGGAACTTTATCCAGTGCATGCCTACTCAGTTTTGCCACCGCTGTTGACATGGGACTGATGTCTCTCAATTACAACCTCTACACCAAATCTGAAGTTGTGAGTAAATTTTGGTTGTTATTTTGTGGCCTAGGCAGCCTCAAGACAATGAAAGTGTGACTTCACATCAATGAGGATGATCGCCCTGTTAATCAGCGGCACAGCAGAGTCGTTTTCCATTTACAAGAAGCTGTTGAGAAAGAACTAGGAATGCTGTTGAACCATGACATCATTAAGCGCACACAGAGTTCTTTGCCATGGGTTTCGGCCACAGAGGTGGTGTCAAAAAAGTTGAGTGGAGGTGCAGTGCACATCTGTGTTGATATGTGCCAGGTCAACAAAGCAATTGAGAGAAAAAGAAATCCTGGCCCACACATAGCGGACATGATCATGCAACTGAATGGTGACAAAGTCTTTTCTTGTCTTGACCTTACCAAAGAATACCATCAATTTGAGCTAGAAGGGAACTGCAGAACCATCACTACTTTTCAACCCACTACTTTTCAACCCATGGTGCTTTTTGTCAGATACAAATGATAGAGTTTGGGAGTGTCGTCAGCTGCAGAAATGTTTCAAGATGTTATATGGAGAATAATTCAACCTGTCACGCATGCTTTTAATTACAGTGATGACATACTGGTATTTGGGGCAATGCAAAAGGAGCATGACAGGGTTCTTACGCAAGTGTGCCCGTTAATTGCTGATGCAGGTCTCACTCTAAATGCAGCAAAGTGTGAGTTTCACAAGACCAAACTCAAAATCTTTGGGCAAATATTCTCTGATAGAGGACTGGCTCCTGATCCAGACAAAGTGAAAGCACTATCAGCTACCTGCCCCCCACAAGATGTCACCATGCTGTGATCCTTCTTAGGTACGGCCAGTTATTGCTCAAGGTACATTTGTGACTTGGCTACAGTGATTGCCCCATTAGGAGACTTGATGAAACAAGCTGTCCCTTTCCAGTGAAGTAGTGTGGCTCACTGGTTAGAGGCGGCAGACCCGAGAGCAGAGGACGGCCCGGGACCAGGGTTCGATTCCCGGCGCTGCAGGTTTCTGGACCAGGGTCAGCGGACTCGATAATTCTCTCGCCTCGGTGCCCACTCTGATCAGCGATCACACTCGGCAGCTCTGGGCATTAGCTTGCCTCATCTTCACTAACGGCCCAACCAGACCGCCGGGGATGCCTGGTCTCACCCTGGAGATACCCATTAAGGGACCATCTCTCAGGGAAGCCAGGAAGGGTTTCGCAGTGGTCGAAGCACCTTGGGACCCTACGGGTAAGTAGTGTGCTATATAAATGCCAATACATTTACATTTACAGTGGTCTTCTGTATGTGATCAAAGCTTCAAAACAATAACACATGCGATCGAAAATGCAACTGAGATGACCTATTTTGACCCCCGTTACATGCTGAGTTTACAGTCAATGCAAGCCCGGTGGGGCTAAGGGTAATCCTTGATCAACATAAGGGTCATCGGAATGCTCAGAGACAGATTGCGGCCTATGCCCGTCGAAGTCTGTCTGGCACAGACTGTGCGTCTTCTCAGCATTTTCATGTGTTTCTATACAGAAAAGGTTTCACTATCATTACAGTCCATCAAGCACTGCTCACTATTTTTGGAAACACGAAAGTGAAGATGCTCCCTCACATTGAGAGGTGGGGGTTGTGACTGCAAGAGTATGACTGCAATTGTTTTGAAGCCGGGAAAAGATCAGAACCCTGCTGATTAGTTTTCATGAGTACCATTACAGCGGCACAGTTCGACATCCAAAATGGCTGAGGAGTACACTAACTTTATTTTGAGGTCTAGCACGCCAGCAGCCCTATCCATTGAACAAATCAATGCTGCTGCTACTAATGCTGATGAGAACATACTTATCCTCAAAGGCATCATTTCAATTCAGTCGTGGAAAAAGCATGCTCAACATTTTGCTGATGAAGTTGAATTTCTAAAGTAAAAATATGTACAGGATGAACTGTCCACCCCCTTTTCTGAATCGTGTTTGGCCACTATAGGTGTGGCAGGGTATACTCAGACATGAGTCCCTTGCTCACTGCACCATCAGGATTCAAGCAAACCGGGCCGACGACGGCTGAAATGCCAGAAACCGGTCCCCCGGAAGCTTGTCTCCTTTCTGGTGAAGAATTAGCTTGGTAGTTTGGTCTGCCCTATTCCCATGATGCACTGGGCCAGGGACAGACTAATTTGCATATAGCCAGGTTCTGAGCTGGGATGGTGCAGTGAGCTAAATAACGGTGATGGATCAAGCCCTGATCTTTGGACTGGGTAAGAGTGGTCTGCTTAATTCAGACACTCTGTTCATCACCACCCCCTTTTCTGAATCGTTTTTGGCCACTATAGGTGTGGCAGGGTATACTCAGACATGAGTCCCTTGCTCACTGCACCATCAGGATTCAAGCAAGCTGGGCCGACGACGGCTGAAATGCCAGAAACCGGTCCCCGGAAGCTTGTCTCCTTTCTGGTGAAGAATTGGCTTGGTAGTTTGGTCTGCCCTGTTCCCATGATGCACTGGGCCAGGGACAGACTAATTTGCATATAGCCAGGTTCTGAGCTGGGATGGTGCAGTGAGCTAAATAACGGTGATGGATCAAGCCCTGATCTTTGGACTGGGTAAGAGTGGTCTGCTTAATTCAGACACTCTGTTCATCACCCCCCCTTTTCTGAATCGTTTTTGGCCACTATAGGTGTGGCAGGGTATACTCAGACATGAGTCCCTTGCTCACTGCACCATCAGGATTCAAGCAAGCCGGGCCGACGACGGCTGAAATGCCAGAAACCGGTCCCCGGAAGCTTGTCTCCTTTCTGGTGAAGAATTGGCTTGGTAGTTTGGTCTGCCCTGTTCCCATGATGCACTGGGCCAGGGACAGACTAATTTGCATATAGCCAGGTTATGAGCTGGGATGGTGCAGTGAGCTAAATAACGGTGATGGATCAAGCCCTGATCTTTGGACTGGGTAAGAGTGGTCTGCTTAATTCAGACACTCTGTTCATCACCACCCCCTTTTCTAAATCGTTTTTGGCCACTATAAGTGTGGCAGGGTATACTCAGACATGAGTCCCATGCTCACTGCACCATCAGGATTCAAGCAAGCCGGGCCGACGACGGCTGAAATGCCAGAAACCGGTCCCCGGAAGCTTGTCTCCTTTCTGGTGAAGAATTGGCTTGGTAGTTTGGTCTGCCCTGTTCCCATGATGCACTGGGCCAGGGACAGACTAATTTGCATATAGCCAGGTTCTGAGCTGGGATGGTGCAGTGAGCTAAATAACGGTAATGGATCAAGCCCTGATCTTTGGACTCGGTAAGAGTGGTCTGCTTAATTCAGACACTCTGTTCATCACCACCCCCTTTTCTGAATCGTCTTTGGCCACTATAGGTGTGGCAGGGTATACTCAGACATGAGTCCCTTGCTCACTGCACCATCAGGATTCAAGCAAGCCGGGCCGACGACGGCTGAAATGCCAGAAACCGGTCCCCGGAAGCTTGTCTCCTTTCTGGTGAAGAATTGGCTTGGTAGTTTGGTCTGCCCTGTTCCCATGGTGCACTGGGCCAGGGACAGACTAATTTGCACATAGCCAGGTTCTGAGCTGGGATGGTTAAGTGAGCTAAATAACAGTGATGGATCAAGCCCTGATCTTTGGACTGGGTAAGAGTGGTCTGCTTAATTCAGACACTCTGTTCATCACCCCCCCTTTTCTGAATCGTTTTTGGCCACTATAGGTGTGGCAGGGTATACTCAGACATGAGTCCCTTGCTCACTGCACCATCAGGATTCAAGCAAGCCGGGCCGACGACGGCTGAAATGCCAGAAACCGGTCCCCGGAAGCTTGTCTCCTTTCTGGTGAAGAATTGGCTTGGTAGTTTGGTCTGCCCTGTTCCCATGATGCACTGGGCCAGGGACAGACTAATTTGCATATAGCCAGGTTATGAGCTGGGATGGTGCAGTGAGCTAAATAACGGTGATGGATCAAGCCCTGATCTTTGGACTGGGTAGGAGTGGTCTGCTTAATTCAGACACTCTGTTCATCACCACCCCCTTTTCTAAATCGTTTTTGGCCACTATAAGTGTGGCAGGGTATACTCAGACATGAGTCCCATGCTCACTGCACCATCAGGATTCAAGCAAGCCGGGCCGACGACGGCTGAAATGCCAGAAACCGGTCCCCGGAAGCTTGTCTCCTTTCTGGTGAAGAATTGGCTTGGTAGTTTGGTCTGCCCTGTTCCCATGATGCACTGGGCCAGGGACAGACTAATTTGCATATAGCCAGGTTCTGAGCTGGGATGGTGCAGTGAGCTAAATAACGGTAATGGATCAAGCCCTGATCTTTGGACTCGGTAAGAGTGGTCTGCTTAATTCAGACACTCTGTTCATCACCACCCCCTTTTCTGAATCGTCTTTGGCCACTATAGGTGTGGCAGGGTATACTCAGACATGAGTCCCTTGCTCACTGCACCATCAGGATTCAAGCAAGCCGGGCCGACGACGGCTGAAATGCCAGAAACCGGTCCCCGGAAGCTTGTCTCCTTTCTGGTGAAGAATTGGCTTGGTAGTTTGGTCTGCCCTGTTCCCATGGTGCACTGGGCCAGGGACAGACTAATTTGCACATAGCCAGGTTCTGAGCTGGGATGGTTAAGTGAGCTAAATAACAGTGATGGATCAAGCCCTGATCTTTGGACTGGGTAAGAGTGGTCTGCTCAATTCAGACACTCTGTTCATCACCACCCCCTTTTGTGAATCGTTTTTGGCCACTATAGGTGTGGCAGGGTATACTCAGACATGAGTCCCTTGCTCACTGCACCATCAGGATTCAAGCAAGCCGGGCCGATGACGGCTGAAATGCCAGAAACCGGTCCCCGGAAGCTTGTCTCCTTTCTGGTGAAGAATTGGCTTGGTAGTTTGGTCTGCCCTGTTCCCATGATGCACTGGGCCAGGGACAGACTAATTTGCATATAGCCAGGTTCTGAGCTGGGATGGTGCAGTGAGCTAAATAACGGTGATGGATCAAGCCCTGATCTTTGGACTGGGTAAGAGTGGTCTGCTTAATTCAGACACTCTGTTCATCACCACCCCCTTTTCTGAATCATTACGAAAGAAGGCATTGTATTGAGAGGCTCAAGAATCATCATCATACCTGAGAGTCTAAGACAGCAATTCATTGAACGAGCCCATGAAGAACATTGTAGCATTGTAGCTACCAAAAGAGCCCTGAGGGACAGAGTGTGGTTCCCATGCCTAGATGAGCGAGTGGAGAGGTAACCAAAAGAGTGCCAGATTTTTAACTGTGCTTGTACCCCAAAGTAACGCCGTGCTCACTGACAATGTCTGACCTTACTGCACATGCATGGGAAAGAGTTACAGTTGATTTCTTTGGGCCTTTATAAAACAAACATTATCTCATGCTAGACCTTGATGAGTATGCACGCTTTTCTTTTCAAGGAATTTCTGGTCAGGCTAAATTTCATAGGCGAAAATAGCAAATGATGTTTGGAATGCTGAACAAATCAAACATTAACCCCCAATCACAGATCTGGATTTAATCCATCGTTTTTTTACTCACCACTCCACCTCAGTTTGGACCCAGCCTTATGCAAACCAGTCTTGGGAGAGATCCCATGGGAACAGTCCAGCGTGAGCTGCCTAGCCAGGTCCTGGTCAATGAAGAGCACACCTCTGTGTGGAACGATTCATGGGTACCCTCAAATGGGTAATTCAATGAGCATTGATGGAGGGAATCAAGTGAAACCAGGCCCTATGTCATGCCCTCTGTGCCTGTCGTTCAACTCCTCACTCTACACTCCACAACTGGTGAGAGTCCTGATATATTGCTTTTTGGGAGAGCTATCAGAGCTAAACTGCCCCAGTGGACAGTAGATCAATACATGAATGCAGATAAGGTTTGTGTCATGAGCACTTCTCGGAAGTGCCAGATGAAAACATATGCTAATCATTGTCGACAAGGTCAGGAAACAGTCTTCGATGAAGGCGACTGGGTCCTTGTCAAGCAGAAACAAAAGCGGAAAACAGACACTCTGTTTGATGTTGATCCCCTGAGGGTTGTGACATGCATAGGACATATAGTGACAGTACATCCTCCTGGAATGTCCTTCACATGGGACTCGTTACTCTTTAAGCACCTAGCTTGACGGTTGTCAGCTCGTGCAATCATGAATGAGGCGATCCCGCCTGACAGTCCACATCAAGCATCAGAACCAGTGCCATCGGTGCACAATCAGCGTGCATTTCAACCATCTCATACCACTCAAACTGGCCGACTAGTGCAAGTGCCTAAAGGGCTTATTAAAGAAATATGATGTGACTATTGGTCAACTTTTTATTTAACAAGGGGGAGATGTAGTGTCGTGAAACTATATGCTCTAGGACCCTTGGGGTCTGGGCGGATTCAACAAGGAATTATGCAACTTGCAGGGAGGTGTTAAGGTAAAATGTAGCCATTTGGTGGCCTTTAGTAACCCATGGAGCAGAATTATGGGCATTCAAGAGAGTTGTCAAGCTAAGTACATCTTCTTCCTTAGACAGCAGCTAAGTGAGTGCAACAGATGGGCCATCCCCCAGCACCATAACAACCTTTCTGTTCCAAAATTTGTGCTTTCAGTCAATTTGTGGAATACAGGAGATACATCAAACACTACTAGAAACTCTTCAACCTTACACCAGCAAAAATATTCCTTTTGCTGTGCTATTGCTAAGAAGCTGAGAGGGAATTAGAGTCACACAGCAGGGTGGGGTATGTTTTTGAGGAAGGAAGCAGCACCAGATGGGGAGTGCTAAAAAACACATGCACTCTAATGGAGTACTGTTTTAAATAGAAAAAGTAAATGTGAGCAGTGAAAAGATACTCATCAGCTAATCAAAAGGATTCTAAAGAAGCTGTGTTCTACATGAAAGATGAAGACCAAAAGAGGCAGACAAACCATTGAATACGAAGCAAGAAAATGGGAGCAGAATCAAAGGCAATCAATGGTGAGTGTTCAAGTTCAAATTAATTTTATTGTTTGATTAATAAAAATTGTTACAATTTTCGAACAGATTAAAATTACAAAGTTATATACAGTTTAAAGTAATAAAATTATGTCACTGGTAAAAGAGACAACACCGATCTTATTTCTTTCTCTACAGTATGGTGTTATGATCAAGTTCTTTAACAAGATTTTGATAATGACATTTTATGCCGCAGCAACCCTCAAGCCTTGGTCCGCTTTTTGTGCTAGCCTTTAGGAGCTTTATGTCACTTAAATTTCTTGTAGCCGTTTTGTTACCTTGGCCATAAATTTGAGTCCACGACATGCCAAGATGGAAGAGGTGCCTCCTAGCCAGCTTGCAAATGCTTGTGGGCAAGTGCGGATCTTTAACGTGATAAAAATGGCCCCTAGGTATCATCTTCTTAAAGCCAATAGAGTCGGACATGCACATAACAAGCGCATTAAAGTTTCCTTCTGGTAACCACACAGTCTACAATGAGGGCTTTCGTTTAGTTGTTTCCAAGAAGGTCTTAAATCCTTTGAGTGGTGCAGGCCCATTCGATAAGCAATGAAAGCTTTCTTTAAATGCAGACTAAAATGTGAGGCTAGGTATCCCTGTGGTTTTTGATGGGTATAGGAGCTGATTACTGTCGATGCATGGCGCCGATTCGTTAGAGATATTTTGTCCTCTAACAGAGATTTTCTTTTCGTTGAACCGTTGGCTGCCTTACAATGGTGAGTGTTGTAAGCCCACGTTAAGTTCAGAATAAGTCTTTAGCAACCAAACAGGTTGAGCCATCTGATAAGTTGACCTAAAAACAGCATTGTGTTAAATGTTCCTGCTACAACTATTACTTTCTAATTGTTGACTCCTGGTGTAGGGCTGGTTATACTTTTTAGCCAGGGCTATTTTTTCTTTTATTTTTTGCAATTTTAAATAGCACAAACCTGGCTTGAGGGTATCAAACCTTTTTGCACAAGGGCCAGATTAGGCTAAATATTTTTGTTTTTGAGACATGGGGGCATCAAGTGAGTTGGCCAGAATCACAGCATATTCAGCTGAAACTATGATTCAAACCTGCTTTCAATTTCCCCGGTCAGAAGCTCTAGGTGCAAGGTGTCATCTCCAGGTTTCGAATTTGGCTCATCTTCTTCAAAAGAAAGTAACGCCCTACATACACACTCATTCCTTCGTCCCTCACTCACTGTGTCCTCCTCCCTTTGGTTCAGCTGTGTCTCTTACTGCTATCAGTGGCAGAGTAACAGTGTCAAGTGTCCTAAAACAGACAGCAAATATAGCTTCGTTTTTTTTATTACTTTCAATATTAAAAGAAACACTCATATTTGGAGTGCTGCATACCCCTCACCACATGGGGCCCAGGATGTGCTGCATGACTGATTAATTAATTAACTAATTGCAGGTTTATATAGCGCTAGGATCGACTCCCGGAGGAGTATCTCCGCGCTTCGACCGCTGCGAAACCCTTCCTGGCTTCCCTGAGAGATGGTCCCTTAGTGGGTATCTCCAGGGTGAGACCAGGCATCCCCGGCGGTCTGGTGGGGCCATTAGTGAAGATGAGGCAAGCTAATGCCCAGAGTTGCCGAGCGTGATCGCTGATCAGAGTGGGCACCGAGGCGAGAGAATTATCGAGTCCGCTGACCCTGGTCCAGAAACCTGCCGCGTCGGGAATTGAACCCTGGACCCGGGCCGTCCTCTGCTCTCGGGTCTGCCGCCTCTAACCAGTGAGCCACACTACTTCAGCTTAAAAAATCCACAAATAAAGCACTAATGTACATGCTCCTTAACTCCCCTGTAGAATACTAAAATATTTAAATCCTAAAAACGTACTACTGGTGTATTGGTACCTTTACTTAATTGGCTTATTTTTTCTGACGGAAATAGACCTTGGTCATTGCAGTGTTGCATGGTACACTGGCACACACAGGGGCAGATTTAATAATTTTTTTAATGGGTTTACGTCAGACAAGTGAAACACACCTGCGCAAAATGTTTATTTTGGGTTTAATTCCTAGCACAAAACTTATTTCGAGCTGGAAAGTAATGTGAAATTAATGCAATTGCTCTGCATTGCTTTGTGTCAAAGGGGAGTTCAATGTGCGATACATGGTCGTTGAGGCAAATCCCTATCTACTAACAATAGTATTAGCAGATTGGTCTTTTTGTAAAAAAATAACGGGGCAGATTTACAAGCCCCTTGCGCCACTTTTGCGTCACTTTTCCCCAACATCTCTTGAAAGCTGGTGTTAACAAGGAAAAATGCTTTTATTTCTCCTAACTTTTCCCACTTTGAATGTGCGCTACTCTGTACAACCCACATTCAAAGTGAGAAAGGTTTTAGAGGTATTATAATTATAGTTTTTTTGTACTAGAAAGATACCTTTCCTGTACAAATCCTATTGTAGACATGATGCAAGCACATTTGCTCAATGGTGCAAACGTGTACATGTTTATTTATTTGCGGGTTTGTAACGCGCTTGAATAAACTCCCGGAGGAGTATCTCTGCGCCTGGGAGCAAGGAAACAAAGACAGAGAAAAAGTAGCATCAGATGGATCTAGATCGGGGGCCTCATTTATGAGGCCTTGCGTCAGTTTTGCGCTGCGGATGCGTCACTTTTTGTGACGCATCGGCGGCGTAAAACATGCGCCTTGTTGCGCCATATTTAAAAAGTGACGCATCTAGGTAGATGCGTCACTTTTTAAACCCCTGCGCCACATTATGCCTGCGTCAGGTATAATGTATGCAAAGGGGGCGTTCCCTCGCAAAAAGCCTCGTAATAGTGACGCAGTGAAATCTATGAGATTTCACTGCGTCACTTTTAGGATGCGGTTGCGTCAAAATCTTGCGCCTGCCTCACAGCAGGCGTAAGACTGACGCAAGCCCTTTCACATGGGGCTTTCCCCATGTGAAAGGACGCATTGCTGGAGTTGCGTCACTTTTGTGACACACTCCAGCAATGCGTCACTTTTGCGCCTACAGATACGTCAGAAATACTGACGTATCTGTAAGTCCTTGCGACATGATGCGTCATACATTAAATATGACGCATCATTGGTGTCGCAAGGAGTGCGCAGTGAAAAGTGACGCATCGCTGCTTTCACGCAGCGATGCGTCACTTTTCATAAATGAGGCCCCTGGTTTCTAAACAGCGGGGGCCTCATTTATGAGGCCTTGCGTCAGTTTTGCGCTGCGGATGCGTCACTTTTTGTGACGCATCGGCGGCGTAAAACATGCGCCTTGTTGCGCCATATTTAAAAAGTGACGCATCTAGGTAGATGCGTCACTTTTTAAACCCCTGCGCCACATTATGCCTGCGTCAGGTATAATGTATGCAAAGGGGGCGTTCCCTCGCAAAAAGCCTCGTAATAGTGACGCAGTGAAATCTATGAGATTTCACTGCGTCACTTTTAGGATGCGGTTGCGTCAAAATCTTGCGCCTGCCTCACAGCAGGCGTAAGACTGACGCAAGCCCTTTCACATGGGGCTTTCCCCATGTGAAAGGACGCATTGCTGGAGTTGCGTCACTTTTGTGACACACTCCAGCAATGCGTCACTTTTGCGCCTACAGATACGTCAGAAATACTGACGTATCTGTAAGTCCTTGCGACATGATGCGTCATACATTAAATATGACGCATCATTGGTGTCGCAAGGAGTGCGCAGTGAAAAGTGACGCATCGCTGCTTTCACGCAGCGATGCGTCACTTTTCATAAATGAGGCCCCTGGTTTCTAAACAGCAGGGTTTTGAGCTACCTTCTAAATTTTAGATGTTCTGAACATTGTCTGAGAGGCAGAGGGAGCTTGTTCCACAGTGATGGTCCAGTTACCTGTTGCTACACAGTTCGATTGTGCGCAAGCACTAGGGCGGGAGCAGGACAGTACCCTATCCAGTAGGAATTGCACTTTCCTGCTATCTCATGCAAGTCAGAGCAGCAACTTTGGTTGCTGTGCTGCGTGGTTGACATCTCTTCAAATCTGCTGTGCAGTATTCTATAACAATATATATTGATTTTTCATTCAATTTTAGTTATTTTTGCTAGCTCCTGTGGGGACAATGTAATTCTTGTGGCAGGATATCACATCATGATTCAGGGCGCTTGCACTGACAAGGAGATCTGAGTTTCAGTCATAATTTTACGGTTGTTAATATCTTTTTTGTCCGCTAGGTGGGGCAATCACACTGTAACACATAGACTCGCTTTAGATTCATATACACGTACGGCCTCTTTCTCCTCTCCTAACTTGCGGTAAAAGTGTTCTTTCCAATAATGTGGCATTCAGTAGGTTACAGCGTATTTTCATTTTGAACGTCTGTCAAATATCTTTCCAAACCAAAAAGACTTCTCAAAACCTAAATTAACTTCACAATATGATTAAAATATGTACGTATAATGACATTTCTTTGAATTGCCCACTAGCACGTCGTTATTCGTAGCGGGTTGCTGCAGCGGGTATGCTTATGAATAAGTTAGGGAGTGGCTGTATACTATTTCTAAATATTTTGCAGAAAGGATCTTTAACTGTGAAAACAACTGACAGGAACCAGTGTGTTGCAAATGAATATCCACAAAGCTACTACTATCTGGATATTTTCTACCTTCCTAATTGCCTCCCTCCGCCATCTGACAGGAGCACAGATTGTTCGCTCCTGTGTCTAATTTTGAATTTGTAAACATGAGAAATGTGCAAGTGCATTGGATTTTCCAGATAATGCTCAGATTTACTTTCCTTCGTGCAACAAAGCACTGATTTACGCGACTGGCAAAAAATAGCACCGCATAGGAGTTAGCAAGTGTCACCTACTGTTGACATATTCGCCAAGACTCGAGCCCTTTCCAAACTTAACAGGAGGTTGGCAAAAAGTGGCTTTAGTGCTACACAATAGTCAACATTCAGCGCAAAAATAACTTTTGTGTGTGAAAGGTGCTTTACGTCATTTTGCGTTGCACCAGTGCAAACCTTTAGTAAGCAAAACCGGGAGCTTCTGTTTCTTTGAGACTGGATTTTTGAAATACGCTTGCAAAAGGCACGTTTTCTGCACCTAATTTGAACTTGTGTGCAAAACCTTTTGTAAATTAGGTTCAAGGGGCATATTATCCAGGGGGTTTATCTCTGCTTTTTTGGCTTTAAAAACCAAGAAAGCGGAGATAAAATTATCTCCCTATTACCTAGCTGTCGCTAACACCAGTTAGCGACAGCTAGTAGGAGATAGCGACCATCTTGGGCCCCGTTTTGCATGTCAGTGATATTTATCACTAATGACATGCAAAGTGGGCGTGCCAAGATGTTAGCGACTGAAAACAGTCGCTAACATCGCTATCTCCTATTACCAACTTTTGGAGATATTCGCGCTAAGCGCGAATATCTCCAAAAGCTAACACCTGCCCTGAGCAGTTCTTAGCCATGTTATCCAATGGGAGGTGGATAACATGCCTAAGAGCATTAGCTCGATAATGCATGAATATCGCTGACTTTTCAGCGATATTCATGCATTGCGGCAATTTTTATCGCATTTGCGATAAACCTTGGTAATACCAAGGTTTATTTGCGGTACAAATCGCCGCAGCTCAGCGGTAAATTTTTGTCTCTAACCAAGCAATAGCGATAATTATCCGCTATTGCTTGGTAATATGCCCCAAGGTTTCTTGAGGGGATTACAGCCCAGCTATGATCTCAGAGAGGAGGAATCTTACCCCTTCCAAACAAAACGCATTTTTTCCTTTTAAATGCCCAGTGAAGAAGGAGATGCAAGCCCTTTTCAATGTCCATCTTAGCAGATGAGAGACAAAACATGCTTGCCTGTTTATGGCAGATTTTAGATGGGGTAGTGATATGAATGGTGAAATGTCTGGGAGCCTGCACATCAAGCAGCGTATGTTCAAGCCCCTATCGCCACCTGAGTGCCACTTGTTTTGAAGCTCTGGTGGCGCTAAGCACTTAGGGGCAGAAATACAAGCCCCCTTGTGCCACTTTTGCATCACTTTTTCCATGTTAAAAGTGACGCAAAAGTAGCGCAAGGAGCTTGTAAATCAGCCCCTTAGAGTGGCTTAACACCACCTTGTAAATATGCCCCTTTCCGCTGCAGTTCTCTGCGGCAAAGGAGCGCGCAATGGGTCATTCTGTGGGTGCTCCACCGCAACACCCATTGATTTTTGACACTGCCCCAGAGGCAGCACCAAAAACTAACTCCATGAACTACCAGGTGTTAGAATGGTGATACGATGAGAAATTCTTAATTTTACCTCGTTCATTGCGATTTCCATGTGTGCTGCAGCACACATAGAAAGAGTAATTCACCATTATTGATTGTTTACGTGCAGGAAGGTGTCCCTTCCTGCACATAAACAATCGTCTCTGCAGCACAGGTGCCCTTGCAACATGGCGGCAGGGTACCTGCGCTGGCGCTAGGCAGCTTTTACTGTGCCAGCGCTAGGGGAAGCCCCAGGGTGCATTGCATTCTTGTCAATATGGTACATCCCTGGCTAGCTCCGCGCTCTGACATGGTTTGGTAAATATATGCCCCTTAGTCACTGGTGCCTAATTTCGTACCATAACCTTAACAGGATGATATGTGTTAGATCTGGGGGTCTCTAGTTGGCAGAGGTAGGTACCACTGGCCAAATAGGGACCCTTGTTTCTAGTCGGGGTAAGGAGGATACACTCTTTAGATAACCCCTGCTCACCCCCTTGCTAGCTTGGCTCGAGCAGTCAGGCTTATCAAAGGCAATGTGTAAAGTATTTGTACCAACACTCACAGTAACACGGTGAAAACACCACAAACTGACTCCACAACAGTTTAGAAAAATAAAGGTATTTATTCTAAACTACACAAGACCAAAATGACAAAAATCCAGCATACACAGTTCAAGAATATGGTTTCAAAAGAGTTTCTTAAGGTTGCGTTAAACTAATCCACAGTTGCGTCACTTTTAGCCAACAGTACCTTTAGATGCAACAAAAGATTCAAGTGAAAGCTGCAGCATTGAAAAGCAAGTGATGCGTCACTCCTGAGATCCTGGGGAGGTGATGTGACAACCCCGTTGGACGCAGCGGGTGTGTTGCGATGACTCTGGTCTGTATGGGGAGGGATGCGATACCTTGCGTGGATTCTGGTGCGCAGATTTCGGTGGAAGCGGCTGCAAAAGGTACGATGCGACGATCTTCGGGACAGCGACGATCTCAGGTGCGGCGACGATGCGCTGCAACAATCTTCTCCTCTCGCGGCCCTCGTTGCGATGGCTCTGCGATGACTCTCACAGAGACGTGATGCGGTCCACAAGCAAGCGGTGCGACGATCTCACCCAGTGACGACAGTCTCTGCGACAATACTCCCAGCAATGGTACTTTTCCCGCACCGGAGCGATGCATTCTGCAGGCGAAGGATGCATCGACAAGAGAGCCAACTGGTTCACCGATGACCTGCAGACCTCCAAACGTGCATGCCGGAAACTGGAGAAGATATGGCTGCACGAACGCACTCCGGACAACCATGCAGCCCACAAGGACGCCACCCGCAGAGATCACCACCTCATCAGATTAGCCAAGAGATCCTCCTTTAAAGACCGCCTGGATAACAACGCACACAACAGCAAAGAGCTTTTCAGCATCGTAAGGAACTCTCCAACCCCAGCGCCAACGCCAATGACATACCGCCCTCACAGGAACTGTGCAACTCACTGGCCATCTTCTTTCACCGCAAGATCGCTGACATCCATGACAGCTTCAACACCATGACCGCCCGAGTACGCCAGACGTCACCTCCCCTGTGAACACCACCAGTGCCAACCGCCTGACCTCCTGGTCCAACGTCAATGACGACGAGACACGCAAGGTCATTAACTCCATCCATTCAGGATCTCCGTCAGAACCGTGCCCACACCACGTATTCAACAAAGCAGACGCTGCCATCGCACCCCAATTACAGAAGGTCATCAACATCTCCTTCAAAACAGCGACATTCCCGGAAAGCTGGAAACACCCCAAAATCAACACCCTCCTCAAGACGCCCAAGGCGGACCACAAGCACCTCAAGAACTTCCGGCCCATCTGCCCTGCTCCCGTTCCCGGCGAAGGTCATCGAGAAAATCGTCAACATGCAACTGGCCCGCCACCTGGAAGACAACAACATCTTGGACCCGTCCCAGCCCGAGTTCAGACGAAACCACAGCACCGAGACAGCCCTCATCGTCGCCACAGATGACATCAGGCGCCAACTAGACAACGGCGAAAAATCAGCCCTCATCCTCCTGGACCTGTCAGCCGCCTTTGACACGGTCTGCCATCGCACTCTAAGGACACGCCTCCTAGACGCCGGAATCCAAGAGAAGGCCCTTGACTGGACCCCGTCCTTACTCTCCGGCAGAACCCAGAGCTTCTGCCTCCGGCCCTTCCGATCCGAGGCCACCGACATCATCTGCGGCACCCCCCAGGGCTCATCCCTCAGCCCGACACTGTTCAATGTCTACATGGCCCCCCTCGCACAAGTGGCCTGCCAACACAACCGCAATATCATCTCCTACGCTGACGACACCCCGCTGATCATATCCCTCACCAAGGACCCGCACACCGTCAAAACCAACCTCCATGAGGGAATGAAGGCCGTCGCCGAATGGATGAGGAACAGCCGTCTGAAGCTGAATTCAGACAAGACGGAGGTCCTCATCCTCGGTTCCACCCCCTCAGCCACATCACACCCCATCTAGGAGACCTGCATTGGCTCCCCGTCGACAAGAGGATCACCTTCAAACTCCTCATCCATGCACACAAGGCCCTCCACAATGCCGGACTAGGATACCTCAACGTCCGATTCAGCTTCTACAACCCCACCCGCAGTCTCCGCTCTGCCAACCTCGCCCTCGCAACAGTTCCTCATATCCAGAAAATCACCGCCTGCGGCAGATCCTTCTTCTACCTCGCCACCAAGACTTGGAACACTCTTCCCACCAACCTACGACAGACCCAGGACCTGCTGGCCTTCAGAAGACTTCTCAAGACCTGGCTCTTCGATCAGTAGCAGCCCCCCCACACCCCCAGCGCCTTGAGACCCTCACGGGTATGTAGCGCGCTTTACAAATGTATTTGTTGTTTGTTGTTGTTGTGGGTCAAGAATAACTACAGCAAGAATATCGTGGTCAAGAATATCGACTTAAGGTAAGAAATATCATTTTTTAAAACATCGAAGTGTTTAATATCGTTTGCAAAAATATAGTTGTTAAAAATATAGTTTTTTATTATTGTTATGTATTTTAGTATATATTTTATATGTATGTGATGTATTTTCTTTTGTATAAGATTTTTTTGTAATTTTAATATATGTGTTACATTTTTAGCAGTTATTAATTTGTTTTTATTTGAATTTTGCGCTTTTAGTCCCGTAGTGGCTTGTTGGTTAGTAGGGGAATAGAGAGGTAAGTAATTTCTAATTGATTAATTAATAATTAGTTGTTAATTAATTTTAATTAATTGGTAATTGTGTAATTAATTTTATGAGTGTGTTGTATTGTATATTGGATTTATATAGCGCTTCTCACCCAGGGGTCTCTAAGCGCTTGCCTTGAAAACCCGTCCTGGCTTTTCCCTGTGAGACAGCCCCTACAGGGCATCCCCAAGGTGAAAGCCAGGCATCCCGCCGCGGGGGGCCGTTGTGGAGATTAAGCAAGCTTAATGCCCAGAGTTGCAGAGTGTGAACCCATGATTAGGTCAGGAACCGAAGCGAGAATTATCAAGTCCATGGACATTTGAGCTCAAGACCCTGCCGCGTCGGGAATTGAACCCTGGTCCCGGGTCTGATCTCTGCTTCAGGGTCTGCCTGCTCTAACCAGTGAGCCACACTTCTCCACTGTTATGATGTTTATGAAGTAAAAGGTGGGAAATATTTTTGTGTTTAATTAATTAATATATAGTTGTTAATTAATATTAATTATTTGAGATTTATTTTGGGTTTATTTTATGTATTTTTTTAATTTTAATGGGGTAAAGGGTGGGTATTAAATACAGTTTTGCTAATTAATTATTAGTTGTTAATAGTAATTGTTTTTCTTTACAAAAAAATATATAATAGTGTTTCATTGTTTTATAGTTTAATTTAGGTGTGTGTTGTGGTTATTAAAGTGCTAAAGCTTGTGCACTCAATATTTATTTTAATTTATTTATTATGTTAATTATGGAAATAAATGTATTAAAATGTTGAAGTGTTTTGTTATTGGTATGGTGTTATAGGGTATGAAATAAAATACATTTATGTTTTAAATAATATTTTTGTTTGTTAATATTTGCTACTTTTAAATAATTATTGTTTGTAAATGTATCTAACATTTAATTTTATATATATTATTTGTAGGTTTTTGTTATATGTAACTAATATTGTAATAGGTGATCTTTTTATATGTTTAATTTATTTAAGTTTATATATTTGAATTTTTAAAAATATTTTTATGATTTTGTTAGTAGTAATATTTACCCCTACGCTATCCAACACTTTCCCTACTGTTGCACTCACTGGAGTGGGAATAAAATGTTTTTCCCCCTCCGCTATCACTTATCCTACTTTTGCATTCAGTGGAGTAGGAATAGTAATTGTTCAGCCCTTCGCTATCCAATACTTTCCCTACTATTGCACTCGCTGGAGTGGGAATAGTACTTTTTGCCCCTTCGCTATCCAACATTTTTCATACTGTTGCACTCACTGGAGTTGAAAGAGTAAATTTAGGGGAATATGTAGGTAAATATCTTTTTGCGATTCGAAAAATGCAATTTTCCGTGAATCGCAATTTCTGAATCGCAAATCGCGATGTAGGTAAATTAAAGCAAAAAAAAAGCGATTACCACAAATTCGCAGAATAATATAGCAATTACGCAAACAGCGATTCCTTAATCGCGAATCCGCTAATAAGGAATCGCAAATACGGAAAACAGCAATTCAGGTGCACAATGATGACATCACAACCAGGAAGTGTGACTTACAATTAGAAGGATAAACCCATAAAATTCCCTGGGACCTGGGTGTAATGCGATACAAAATGGGGGTCCCAGTACATATATATTTAATGAGAGCCAAAGCAAAAAATATTCCGGGAAATTATTCATACATAAATGCAACAAAATGGAAACTGGAAAAATCAATTAGTCACACTGTTGTTTATTCACAGTGTGATTGAAATTTCATTTATCATGAATCAACAAATTAGTGCCCTATAGAAGAAAGGGTAGGGAGGGGTGAGCGTGAAAGGCAAGAATGTGCAAGGTTTTTAAAAAAATTACAATGTTGCCTGATGGCTAAAGAAATAAGTTGAAAAAATCATCTCTACCTGATTGCCAGCACCTGTGTCTGAGTCAGAAGCTGCCTGGGAGACTCTGAGGAGGGAGTGTGCTTTTTACTCAGCATTTGCAGGAAGGAGAAATGGGGTCTCAGGGGAGTGAGAAGCTGCCTGAAGAACAAACAAGAATAAGAAAACAAAAGTTCAGTGAGAGGGAGCTTGAGGTGCTCACAGAGGAGGTAGTGAGATAACATGACCTCCTTTTTGGAAAGAACTCACGCCGTGTCCCAGAGGCAAGGAAAAGGAGAATATGGAATGAGATCCAGGAGAAAGTGAACGCGATTGGCGTAACCCACCACACAGTTGAAGATCTACCCAAGCGGTGGTACGACATGCACCAAAGGTCCAAGGAGAGGGTGGCCACCAGGTTAGCTGAGGCAAAAGTGACTGGAGGTAGGACCTCAACAGCACCAGAGCCGACGCTCCTGGAGGAGTTCGTGGAGGGCACACTTACGCCTGAAAATGTAACTGGCATGGCTGACCTGGACAGCTCCGAAAATACAGAAACCAGACAAGGTAAGATGCATGCCAATATCCCAAAACATACCCAGCCCACTTACAGCCCCAAACACCCATGCCTGAGAACTACTCCAGTACATGTCCACAGGCACACCCAGAAATGCATTATGGAAAATGTAGTCCCATGCACTGATACCTGGTCCTGTGACACAAAGCAAGAGGAAATAAGGTAGAGTCATACTTGGAATGCGCAAAACGCACAAGTAGTAGTCATGTGAATAGTTGTAACAAACTTTAATCCATAACAAAATTATAACATGACACACAACTAATGTGTGAATTTATTTTTACAGCTCCACTGACAACACAGGAAACAGTGGCTGAAGGGGTGGAGACAGAAGCAAATGTGGATGTGGCAGGGCAGGAGGAGCAGGGCACAGCAAGACACACACAACCTGCGCCACCAAAACGGCGCAAAATTGTATCACCACTGCCACTGATGGAGGCAAAGTCCACAGATGCAGATGAGGAGGCACAGCCACGTGCAAGGCAACAAGCAAGGCAGTACACACCACAGTCCACTGCACAAACATCCAATGGCAGTGGTTCAAGAAGCAGGGCACGGGCCACCACCAGCAATTCGCCATCCGAAAGAGACACGATTTTTGCAGGGCTGGAGGGCAGCATGTTAAGAGCACAGCACCTGCAAGGGAAAGGGATTCGATCAATACATCGCCAACTTGCCACACTAATCATCACATGTCTGAGTTGCGACTTGAATTCAATGACTGGTGCATTGGAAGGACTGTGTAGGGTGATCAGGAGAGACAGGCTGGCCAGGCGCAGGGAGAAACACAGCCTACACACCGGGATGGACCTCTTCACCAAGGCTGTGAATCGCCAGTCCACTGCCATATCTCTGCTAGCTAGGAGATGTGTGAGCATGCAGCACGAAATGGCACACTGCTGCCAGGATGTGGGTAGGAGCCTGGTGCAGGTCACACATGTGGTTGAGCAAATGCGAGCTGTAGCCACTGGTGGCATAGGAACACTGGGCAGCTTCAACACTGATGAACAATCAAGCAGGAGCAGCATAACTCCTCCACTTCCTGCAGAAAGATGCCGGAGTGGGCGTCAGGGCAGAGCAGGTGAAGACACCAGTGAGGCCAGTGCACAGCCCGAATGAGGGGCAACAGGGTGTGCACGGAGGAGATGAAGGGGCAGCATGCACGAATGGCAATGTGTGAGGCAACACATGCCATATGGAGTAACTGACTCTTAACAATGATAGCACTGTGACCTCAACATGTGCAACTAACAACATTTCAGTCACGCTGTGTGACAGATTTAATCCTGATGTCATCATGTCTCAGGCACCTGGCTGCCGCCCCGGCTCCACCTGCATGTCTGCGTTGGGGAGCTGGATCCTCCTCATCTGATGTGTCTGCATTTGTCAGATCCACTAGGGTGCCCTTCGTGGTAGCGATGTTGTGTAGCATTGCGCAAGCCACCACAATTTTGCAACACGTCTCAGTGCTGTACTGTAGGGCACCTCCACTCTTATGGAGGCACCGGAAACGGCTATTAAGGATTCCGAAGGTCCTCTCAATGGTGCATCTTGTGGCTCTGTAGGCACTGTTGTACCTCCGCGCTGCTGCTGTGGCTGGATTGAGGTACGGTGTGAGGATGTAGTCACGTACAGCATATGCACTGTCACCTGCAGGGCAAGAGTAGGATTATGTTAAGTACTGTCCTGCCAGTTCATACCTTTCCTACTTGTGTGTGTTTGTGCCATGCAATTACCTAGCAGGTATCCCTCTCCAAACTCTCCATTTGTGAGTCTGCGATGTAAACCACAGTGTCGAAAAATGAAGGAATCGTGTGTGCTTCCTGGGAATTTTGTTACAATATATGTGATTACATGTTTAGCATTGCAGACTACCTGGATGTTTAAGGAATGATAGGATTTTCTGTTTCTAAAAACATACTCATTGTGTGATGGGGGTGACAGTGCGACATGGGTTCCGTCGACGCAGCCAATCACGTGGGGAAATTGGGCTATTTGGTAAAAATCTTGTTTGGTCTGGTCAAGTGCCTGCTGTGTGTTTGGGAATTGGATGTGGTGATGCATCCTCTGAATCATAGCATCAAGGAAAGCGTGGAAAAAACGCGAAATTGCACTCTGGGAGACCCCTCCTGCTGCGGCTATTACCCCCTGAAAACTCCCTGATGCTAGGAGGTGCAGTGAGCACAACGCCTGTATGTGGGTGGGAATAGTGTGTGCCCTGTATGTGGGGTGTTCAAGTATGGGTGTCAGCTCCTCTATCAACTCAAGGATACTGTCTGGGTGCAGCCTGTAGTGCACATGGATGTCCTCCTGGGTCCGCTGGAAAAGGGTGATGCGTGCTCTGTAGATCCTTTCCTGGCATCTCCTTCTCTGTGCAGCCTCTCGGATACGCAGCCTCCTGGCTATCACATACAGGCCAGCCATTGTGAGAAGCCCCAGTGGCATTGTGGGCCTGTTTAAATAGGTTGCACTTGGTTACCTCCTGTTCACAGTTGGTGATATTTGAGAAGTGCAAAACTGCGATTTTCTTAAAATCGCTAATTGTGAATTTTTGCTACATCTCAAATTGCGAATTCGCATTTTGCGTGAACAATATTTGCGATTTTCGCAAATACTGAGACGCACCATGCGAATTCGCAATTTCATTCGCAGACTCCTTGCTACGCAAAATTCCTAATAGCTAATTTTGCGATGCACATTTTTGCGAGCCGCAATACTTACCTACATCGGAACACTCACTTTTGCGATCGCATACACCCTAGATTTGGCGAATCGCAGTGTTTGCGATCGCAAAATACCTACCTACATATGGCCCTTAATCCCTCCACTATCCAACACTTACACTACTTTTGCACTCACTAGAGTGGGAATAGTATTTTTTTATCCCTCCGCTATCTGACACTTTCACTACTGTTGTACTCTTCGGATTGCGAATAGTAATTTTTGCCCCCTCACTATCCACCACTTTCCCTACTGTTACACTTACTGGAGTGGGAATAGTAATATTTACCCCTATACTGTCCAACATTTTCCCTACTATTGTACTCACTAGAGTTGGAATAGTAATTTCTACCCCTCTGCTATCCAACACTTACCCTAATTTTGCACTCACTGGAGTGGGAGTAGTAATTTCTACCCCTCTGCTATCCAACACTTTCCCTACTGTTGCACTATTTGGAGTGGGAATAATAATTTTTTCCCCTCTGCTATCCAACACTTTCCCTACTGTTGCTATCACTGAAGTGGGAATAGTAACTTTTAACCCTCTGCTATCCAACATTTTCCCTACTGTTGCACACACTGGAGTTGGAATAGTAAACTTAATTCCTCCACTATCCAACAAATACCCTACTTTCATACTCACTGGAGTGGGAATAGTAATTTTTACTCCTCCACTATCCAACACTCTCCCACCTGATGCTCTCTTTGGAGTGGGAATAGTAATTATTTCCCCTCCACTATCCAATGCTTTCCCTACTTTTGCTATCACTGAAGTGGGAGTAGTAATTTTTACCACACCACTATCCAACATTTTCCCTATCGTTGCACTCTTTGGAGTAGGAATAGTAATTTTTACCCCTCCGCTATCCGACACTTTCCCTACTGTTGCACTCTTTGGAGTGAGAATAGTACATTTTCCCCTCTGGTATCCAACACTTTCCCTACTGTTACTATGACTGAAGTGGTAACATTATGATGGTGGGGCGAATCACTTTCGGACCGCTGCAGAAACAAAGACCGTCTGCCACAGAACCGCCACATGCAATCGTTCTGATAACTCGCCATTGAAAGGCTGTTGGATATTAGTTTCAGGGGCCAGATGCGGGCACCCCTTGTGTTGGGGGAGGTACTCCCCAACATTTCACTACACCAAGTGGCAGGCACCGTATGGTGCCTGCCACGTAGTGCAGTGACATGCACATTATACTACTTTAACATCGCGGCAGGTGCTGCTGTCAGCAACACTAACAGCAATGTTAAAATGCAAAGTACGATCGCCAGAGTGGCGGTTGCATCCTAATTTGGTATGCAGAACCGCTGCATGTATTGCGGACGGTTCCAATCACCACCACAATGGCGGACAGACTCCAGTCCGTCCGCCCTCGTAATAGGCCCCATAGTGCCATATTTTAGGAGATTGTCAAATGACCCTTCTTTACTGGGGCTTTCAGCAGCACAGTAGATTGCACTATAAATTCCGACACATGGGTAATGCATTTTCATGGCATCTATGGAAGCCCTTCAGCGGATCCTATGACCTCAGACCTGGTACCTTCTAGAGGCAACTATGTCATGGTTTTTACTGAGGAGGAGGTGTCAGAGGCGATTTTAACTAAGTCAAAGGATAAATCGCCACCCAGTTGGGGTCCCTCCTGATGTATATAAGTCGATTCTTCTTATTTAGAATAACATTTTAACTCATGTCTTCAATGCTGCTATTGGAACAAGTTTACCCTCTTCCTGCTAAATGTCCATTACCTTGCCAATTTTTAAGAAAGGGGCAAGATCAGATCAACAATGCTCAGACCCATCTTCCTCATTGACTTGGTAGTCAAGGTCTTGCGGAAAGTGATCTTCTCTAGTCTATCCAACTGGCTAGAGAAAAATAATGTAATTTCCAATTTGCAGTATGGGTTCAGGCCAGGGAAAGGCGCAATAGATCAGTGCATTAATTTACAGCTGATTATCTGGAAATATATAGTAGCCCATCTGGGGTAGTTACATCTGGCCTTAATAGACTTAACATCTGCATTTGATAGCCCAAATCTAAACTCGGGCTCCTGCTTATTAATTTGGCGGTGTTGTTTTCTACATGAGCTCCATTTGGACCACTTCGCAGTTGTGAGATCCAATCAGACTGGGAGCTTGTTCCCACTTATAAATGTGCATAGGGGAGTAAGTCAAGACTGTATATTAGCTCCACTTTAATTTACTTAATACATCAATAATCTAGGCCCAACCTTATGCACCGCATGTAAAGCTATTCCCTGGGCTGGGACACAGCTAGTTCCTGCACTCCTATATGCAGATGATTCAGTGTTGTTAGTCAGGATGGTAGTGGGGCTTCAGTATCTGCTTAACTCCTTTATAGGTTTCATGAACTCATTGGACATGAGTACAAACTTTTCCAAATGTCCCACAGTGGTCATGGGCATTAGGAGCAAATGCCAGAGAAAACATTTAGGAGATGGCATAGAAATAACCAGTGTGTTTACCTTCTCCTATCTGGGGGTCTATTTTGATGATAGGGGCTCATGGGCCCTGTAAAGGTAGGCCAAAATAAATACAATATCAAGAACCGTAGCTGTGGTTTTTGACTTTGCTAAAAGATTGGGGGCTAAACCTGTACAGGTCCTTGTGAAATTTTACCAAGAGCAAGACCTCTGACCTTGTCAGGGAAACTGCTCTCTCCTCGCCTTGCTCTTCTGCTGGTTCGCTCTGCCAGACTTTCTGTTTGTTTTTCTGTCTTTGTCTATTTGTGCCTTTTGTCTTTGTCTACTTGTGCCTCTTTGTCTGTCTTCTGCCTTTTTGTCTGTCTGTGCCGTTTTTCTCTGGCTGCTCTCACTGTTTTGTTCTTTATTTTTACTGTTGCCTTTATGCTCCCTTTTCCTGCCGCTGCTGTTCCCGCGACCCCTCCCCCTTGTGTGTTCTCGCTCCCACCTCCCAGCTGCTCTCCCTCCCCCGACCTCTACTTAATGGTGGCCACTGTGCTGCTGCACCGCTGGCGTGCCATAGGCAAGCCTGTCGGTGCCTGTCCGCGAGCCAGACTCGACCAGCGCCAGGGACCCTGGCCCTCCGTCCTCCCGCCAATACGACTCAGCAACCCTCCATGCACTCAACCCCAGATGCAACAACAACTGCCAGCTCTCGACGCCGAGTATCACCCAAAGCCCATTCTCCTGCAGACACTGTTGCCTCACCTTCATCCACTTCCAGACCCCAACAGCCACCACCAACCGGCACAAGCGCACACAACCCCCTGAGCTGCATCCTCTTCAACATACTCTCCCTGCACAGACATGCAGTAGAAATCTAGAACCTCCTCAACATCCTTTCACCCAGCGTTGCCTTCCTCACAGAGACCTGGACGAATGCCAGCTCCGCACATGGCATTGCATCCACCATGCCCGAGTTGTAAAAGATGCAGAGGAAAGAGCGCTCCAACCACCCCGGAGGAGGCCTCGCCATCATCCGCAAAAGGTCCGTCTGACTGACAAACTCCATCTCGAATGACTATGTGCACCCTATGGAACACAGCCACTTCCAGATCCAGGTCATCCCCATAACAACTCTACATGGAAGTCTCGCCTACAGACCTCCCGGACCCCGTGCCCCATTCACCAACACCATCACAAACCACATAGCGCCCCATGCCCTCGCCTCCACAGACTACTTACTGCTCAGAGACTTGAATTTCCACCTTGACATTCTCAGCGACCCCAGCTCCACCGCCCTCCCAGACAACCTCGCCAAAATTGTACTGAAACAATTTGTCACCACTCCCACCCACAAGGCGGGACACAACCTCAACCCCATCTTCGCCGGAGGAATAAACCTCTGCCTCAGTTACACCATGCAACCCCTCTGGACGGACCAGCACTGCGTCCACTTCTCCTTCTCGAAACTCATCGCACACAGGCCAATGCAATGCCCCCCTGCAGGAACTAAAGCAAGATAACTGAAGAGCACCTCTCCTCCGCCCTTAGCGGCACACCTCCACCATGCTAGACACCAGCACAGCAGCCAACGTACTCCACAAATGGATCGACGACTTCGACAACATGCTCGACAGACAACAAACCACGAAAGCCACCTGGTTCACCACGGACCTCCGAGAATCAAAGCACTTGTGCCGATGACGCGATAAAGCTTGGAGGAACAGCAAAACCCCTGATGTGCACACCGTCTACAAGACCACAACTACAGCACACCACCAACTCATCAGATCTACGAAGAGGAACTTCATCCAGGACAGAATCCACTCCAACCCCCGCAACTCCAAGGAACTCTTCAACATCATACAAGAATTCACCAGACTTCCATGCGAAACCTTGGACGTCCTCCCTCCCAGGACCTCTGCACCAAACTCAGCTTCTTCTTCCACCACAAGATCAGGACAATCTACAACAACTTTGATGAACAGGACCAAGGCACTGACCCAACAACTTCCACTAGCAACTTACTCAGCCGACCATCCTCGCCTGGACCCCTTTCACCACAGAAGACACCGCAAAAGCCATGAGGAGCATACTCTCTGGAGCACGCACCCCCAGCACATCTTCACAGGGCAGCCTCTGCCATGGAACCAGAACTACGATGGTCAATCAACTGCACCCTCAAAACAGGCACGTTCCCTGATGACTGGAAACAGGCAGAAAACAAACCCCTCCTCAAGAAGCCCTCCACAACACCAACAGACCTCAAGAACTACAGGCAATTTGCTGACTAAGTCACTGAGAAGATTGTCAACATCTAGCTAACAAACTTCATAGAATCCAACGACATCTTTGACACATCTCAATCCTGCTTCCGCAGCTACCACAGCACCAAGACCTCCCTCCTAGCCACCACGGACGACATCCGCACACTCCTCGGCCAAGGCCATCCTGCAGCCCTCATCCTACTAGACTTCTCAGCAGCATTTGACACTGTCTCCCACCGCACCCTAGCCACCAGACTCCATGATGCCGGCCTACAGGGAACTGCCCTAGACTGGATCCTCTCCTTCCTCGATGGCCGAACTCAATGAATTAGACTCCCGCCCTTCCGCTCCGAACCCACAGATATCGGATGCAGAGTACCCAAAGGATCCTCTCTCAGCCCCATGCTCTTCAACATCTACCTGGCCCCCTCACAACCATTGCCAGAAAACACAGACTCAGCATAATCTCCTATGCTGATGACACCCAGCTCATCCTTTCCCTCACCAAGGAACCCGACATCACCAATGACAACTTCCAGGAAGGAATGAAGGACGTTGCAACCTGGATGAGCAGCAGCTGCCTGAAGCTCAACTCTGAGAAAACTGAAGTCCTTATCCTCGGATCTGACCCCTCCGCATGGGACGACACCTGGTGGCCCCCTGCCCTAGGCATCCCACAACACCCACGGACCATGCGCCCAACCTCAGCATCATACTCGACTCCTCCCTCAACATGAACCGACGAATCAACGCCATATCCTCTACATGCTTCAACACCCTCTGAAAACTCTGCAAACCTTTATATGGATACTCCCCGAATACAATCATCACCAGCAGGCTGGACCACAGGAACACCCTCTATGCAGGAATCAACAAATCTCTACTCCACAAACTCCAGACCGTCCAGAACGCTACAGCCAGACTCGTCCTCAGCATCCCATGACAATACCACATCACCCAGCACCTACGAGAACTCCACTGGATCCACGTTAAAAAAGGGTGACCTACAAGCTGCTCACACACGCCTACAAAGCCCTCCACAACACCAGACTCCAATACCTGAATTAAAGAATCTCCTTCTACACTACAAGAGAAACCTCCACTATCCTGACTTAGCCTTGGCCGAAATCCCCCGCATCCACAGAGCCAGAACGGGAGGCAGATCCTTCTGCTATAGCGCGATCAAGACCTGAAACAAACTCCCCCTCAGCATCAGATGAAGCCCCATACTGCAAGCATTCAGGAAGAACCTGAAGACCTGTCTCTACAAATCCCTGTTTGATTGATTGAAATGCATTTCCATCGCCAGCTATGGGAGTAATATCTGGGGATATAATGATGTTACGGGCTTACAAATAGTGGAGACATTTAAAAAAAAAAGACTGTTAACTGTTCCACAATCCATAGTCTCCTATATAGTCCATGAAAGCTGGGGATGGGGTATATCTCTGACCTGGTGGTCCTGACGTCATTGTTACGATGGATCAGGATCTAAATCAATCCAGATCTAGCATTGACACAGATAATTATAAAAGACTGTCTGTCCTTGGAGAGGGCGAACAGCATCCCGTGGTTCTGCTACATAAAGATCTTAGTGGAAAAGCTGGGTCGTCCCATATTTTTTGCGTCTCCAAAACGAAATTACAATGTGAGATTCCAAATGGGTTGAGACATTTTCTCTCTATTATGTATGCAGAGAGAGCAGCAAGAGAACTTACCAAACCTTTAGTATGGGCCTATATGTCACTAAAATCCTGCCCTTCAGTTGAGACCTACTTGGTGGTGGTCACAATACCTCACCATCACTTTCTTTTGACAGGGTTAAGATTAACCTGTGGCACTGATTACTTGCAGTACCTCAGGTGCGGCATAAAGTGGACGAGTTGGACCCCTGTACTTGTGATAGTTTTTCCCTGCAAAATACCACACACTTTGTTATGGTCTGTGATCATTATTGTTCATTATGACAATGTTTTATACTGCCTCTGTTAAAAGGAAAGCGTTTTCTGCAAGTAAGACCGGCCCTAACTTACCTCCAGATGTTACAGAGTCTCCTAGAGTGTTTTAATGTCACAAGTTTTCTGGTAGGTGCCCTCGGCATTAGAAAGAGGCGTTTTGTTCAAGTATTGGGCTAATGTTAATTGTTTGTGACTTGGTTCTGCATCAAGGGAACTTATCACCATTATTTCTTTATGAAATGTTTAATGTAATCATATTATTGGTGACTTTTTTTTAGACTATTTTATGATAATGTATTCCTTTATTACTGGGCGCGCCTTTATGGTTTCCACAAACGAAGTATGTGTTGACTTTGGCATTGTTTATATGATCCAAATCAGGAAACAAAGAGTGGTATGAAATTCCATAATTGCATTAAGTCGTTCAACTAAACTCGAGCAAAACCGAGGTAATCATTATTGGAAACAACTCTAACTTCTGGTCAGCCAGGTGGTAGCCAGAGGAATTAGGTATCCTCCCGATACCCATCAGGAAAGCAGGTGAACAAGGTTACTGTCTCTACTTTCCAGACCCTCAGAAAGATAAGTAAAATATTGCACCTAATCTAAACTTGATTATTGCAACGGTTTATACCTGAACATCCAAATGCAACATATGAATAAACTGCAATTGTTGCCAAATGCAGCAGCCAGGTTGCTAACAGGCACCCCTAAATTTACGTCGGTAAAAAAAGAACTCAGAAAGCTCCACTGGCTGCCAATAAGACAACGGGTCAGATTTAAATCACTTTGCACTGCCTTTAAGGATCTGCGTGAAGGTGGACCAGATCATTGTAGGCAGTGTTTCAGCTGGTATACCCCATTCAGAACTCTCGCTCCTTAGCAGCGAAGATGGTGATAGTGCCTTCTTTCAAAAGAGCCAACTGGGGAGGTAGAAGCTTTGTTACTTGCAGCTCTAGGGCATGGCATGAACTTCTGGAAGGGCGAGATTTTGATCGATACCTTATCACTTATTGATCTAAACCCCGATCTGGTCGACTGAACCTTTGTTGCCTGTCATTGAGGGAAGAAAGTGCATCTCTTACCAAGTTAGTTCACCCAATAAAGGACTCCGCTCCGAAAGATCACAGACAACTTCTAGCTTTCAAAGATTTATTATATAGTCAGAATAAGCTGCAAGTACAGGCATCTCAGAATGAGATTCACAAGATACACGGGCCCAACTACATACATGTGCTCTCTGAAAACCCTCAGACGAGCAAAGAAAACTACCAATACAAGTTCTAAGAATAATAAAGCTATCAGCATTGACACGTACTGAGATCTCTCCGTCATTTAAGTTGGAGGAAAAACACAGGTTAGGCTGTCCCTACCCTGCTCTGGATGGTATCCCTACTTAACAAAGTCCCAACCTATCAAAAGGTGTCAGCGGTGAGTGACTTCCTAGGGAGGTCACCCACTCTTAATCTCTTGGTGAAAACCTACAGTTCTCCAGTCATGGCCCCTCTCTGCCTACCCATCCGCTCTCTAAAGGGTCCTCAGGCATCTGCTCTAACTCCACCCAGGGGTGCTGTCCCTAATACAAAACAGTCAACAACATTTGAGACGCCCCTCGTGAGACGCCCCTCACGTGGTGTAGCTTCTGGCTTTTTCCATGCTGCTTTGTGTTGGGCCTCGTGCGTTAGAGTTGACCTTGCTTCTCAGACTCTTCTCCGGCCCGCTGATACCCCTTAAAACATTCCGGAACCCTCCTCCATGTCTGAGCCGTCTCCTGAACAAACCTCTATTCATTTCATTTATAATTGGATCCCCCCTTCCCTTGCAGACAGGCATCTGCGGCCAAGATCCCAATTCTCATAGACTTCCAACAAAGGTTTGCAACATTTCTCGGCCCAGACCAATACGTGTAAATCAATGTCTATAAACATTTCAGGCCTACAGCATTTCTCATAATGATTATAGCGTTCAACTCCTTCATTAATTAATAGCATGTTAATACTCTTATTCTATTATTCGGTAAACACATCTATAAATCATGGCCCATTAACGTTACTACTAAAACATTATTGCAATCCATGTCGTGAAAGGAAACACCTTCCCCATCCCTTCCATCTCTGGCCCTGAGGCCTACCACGTTCTACGTTTAACCACATTTTGTCCTTACATTTTAGCAGCTACACGACATGGATTCGAGATTAATCACGTCTAATAAAGTCATATAATTTCACACATTTCTGCATTAGTTCCACTTCTACTTAAATCTCTAAGTTAGCTACATTTTTAGACTACAGATGCATATAATATCAGCACTCATGGCATTTCTCTTCATGACTTGTGCTTACTACGTGTAAGTATGACATACTTATACATTCAGGTCAGTTTGCGCTCTCTCACTTCCATTTCATATCCGATCCTCCTCTGAGTTGTTGTCATTTAGGAAGACACTGAAAACATGGCTATTCAGCAATTAGTCTCTGACCGAGGTCTTCATGCTATCCTGCTATTCCGACTGTTTGAGCTATGCACCAGGACACCTTCGGGTAACCGTTGAGCTCTATAAATGCATATAGCATAACATAACATATAATGTTCATGTTTTTATATGTGGTATTGTTAGCATTTTGTGTTGTATTTATTTGATGTTATGAATTGACTGATTTTAAGTTGGTTAGTATTATAAATATATTTTATATAATTTTTTCACTGATGTAATAACATATTTATATGATTATTAAAAGAATATATCAATTTGGTTTGGAGTGTGAGAGTATGTTGTAGGTGTTGAGCAGCTACACGACATGGATTCGAGATTAATCACGTCTAATAAAGTCATATAATTTCACACATTTCTGCATTAGTTCCACTTCTACTTAAATCTCTAAGTTAGCTACATTTTTAGACTACAGATGCATATAATATCAGCACTCATGGCATTTCTCTTCATGACTTGTGCTTACTACGTGTAAGTATGACATACTTATACATTCAGGTCAGTTTGCGCTCTCTCAGTTCCCCCCTTTGATGACCTCTCGGGGTCATCACTAACATTTAAACTGAAGTAATCGCCAATGGACCTCGTTTCCGCGTTTCCAGAGCCCTCAGGCTCCTGTACTGATTGTCTTGTATGGCCGCTAATCTCTGCAGCTGTTCCTCCCGAGCTCTTTCAATTCTCCTGGCTCTGTACCATTTGAATGCCCTCACCAATCCCCACAACATGATCACACAGATCAATATTATGATGATAGGTTTCAACACAGACCACACAAGGCTTTTTCCTAAGTTGGCAAACCACCCTCCAGCTTCACTCATTCCATGGCCCACCTTCTCCCAAACATTTTCTCTACTCAGGTCTTCGATCTCTTTGTGAATATCAGTTATGTTCCTAATAACTTTCTCAAGGGGCTTTGAATTGTCTGGAATGTAGGTACAACATTCCTGGACCTTCAAAGCCTTACAGACTCCGCCCTCTTTTGCTAGCAGGACGTCTAAGGCAAGACGGTTCTGAAGAACCATGGCCCTTATCGATTGCATCTCTCCCTCCACCAGCATTAAGGACTGAGCAGTGCTGGCAGACAACCTGTCTACGACTGTTGCCAGTCGTCTAATCTTGACATCATTAAGTATTAGTCCCAACATAGGGAACACAGCTCCAAATACATCTCCAACCATTTCTGCGTCTCCTATATCTCTCCTTCCTCTCGCTGATGTCTTGCCCTCTATGATCTCTAAGTCTTGGGCATGATATATTTTAGGGAAGATGATTGCCAGGTAACATGATCCATACCAGTTATCAGGTAGTCTCACGTAGGCATTCCTTCCACAAACAAAATATACATTTGGAATCACTTGCATTCCCTTCAGGAAATCTTTGGTATAATACTCTAAATTGAAAGCATGTTCGCAGCTGACTTCTCCCACGTATACATTTTCATAATACGTTTTGGCTCGGTGAAGACATAGCTTTCCTCTCTGCGTTCTATCCAAAGCTATTGGACCACTACTACCCTTTCTTTTATGTGCCTTCTCTTCCTCGGTCCAATCTGTTTTCCATTGTCCAGATTTTTTCAAAATCTTTTGTCTCCTGTATCGATCATCCACCTGCCCTATGAACTTCTTCTCGACTTCTGACACCTTGCATGTCAGGTTATTTCTGCGGGCATGTGAAGTATCTAAGGTAATCCAAGGAATGAAAAACTTGGCCAATCTGTCTTCACTCTTCCAGTAGTCCCATTTGTTCATTTGCTTATAATTTGGAACTTCTGGCAACACTGAGTCATAATTGGAGAAATAGTATTCAAAACTATCTCTCCCATAAAATATACTAAGCAATAAGCTACATGTGATGCCATATGTCAGCGGGAGGTGATGATATCGAATGCCTTCATCTACAGACGCCGGCAACTGCATGCAAACATAGCAGTCCTTAACCTCCATGGCATCCACGTATTCATATAAAAGTTTAGCATAAGCATTTGACCTAAAGTCGCCTTGGGACTCATCTACGTGTAACCTGCGAGCTTCTGCAGCTAATAACGCCTTGTCCTGTATGTTTACCCCTTTCTCACCTGCAACAGTGGGTTTAGGTGTCACTACAGATTTCACATCGGTTACCTTTGCCTCTTCCTCATGTCCCTTTACATAAGAAACTGTGACTACTAAAACTATTAATATTATCACTCCTACTATTAGTGTGCCTATTATACATTTGGCTCTGCGGTTCTGGGTGCCGGCTTCCATTTCGTCAGACAGTATGGCTCTCTCGTATCTCAGCACAAAGTTCTTTTCTTCTCGTTCCTTTACAGTCTCTTTTACTCCTTTTGTCCTTAGAACCACACAACTGGAAGCTGACAACCTTCTTCGCAAAAGTCCTTTAACAGTTCAATACAGGCAACCCTAGCCCTTCTCCGTCAACTCAAAGGAAGGTCCCTAAGATTCTCTGCTTCCTGGGCGCTAGGTAATCTTCTTTTTCTTCTCGCTTATTTACAAAGTCTCTAAGCATCTACGATCAGGCTTGTGCCTGCAGCTTCGACAGCATAGTTCAATATTTCCAAACGAAGATTGTGCTCTTCATGGCTTGTTATCTTTGTACCAAAGTCGGGGAATTGCAATTCTGTGAAAAACATGTGCCTTAACTTGCTGAGGCGGGGAGGTCTGGGGAGCATGAAAGTTAGTGACCCTTCTTGTTCGACTCCGGGTACTAACAGTCGTATTTCCACTGTGACGATGGGCTCAGAACTGGACACCACCACCGCTCGTATCCTCCCTGTTTTCTGTTCCAAAGACATTTGTCGCCAGATATGTCCACTCAGGGGTGGAGTATCTTCGGTTAGGCACACGCACTCTTCTTGACCTTCTCAAGTCCGGTGCTTCAGCGCCCTGAGCACCTTCTTCCGGGTCTGAATCCTCTGATATCGGAGGAAGGGTTCTCTCTGGAGTTGACCTCAGGCTAGAGCTCCTTCTTTGCGGCCAACTAGCTTCTCCACGTACCCTTCTACTCCTTCTTCTTCTGGTCTGTTCACACTCTCTGTCAGACCGGTCAGGGTCTGACTCGTACTCCCAGCTACTTTCTCCCTCAGTAGCGTCGTCCGTTTCGCTGTTGTGCTGACCGTCCTCAGCTTGGTCAGACTCGTACCCTTCTTCTGTTGGCACCTCTACAGCTTGGCTAGCCCCCTCTATGGCTTCTCGGTCCTCAGCTGGACGTCTATCCGAGAGAGGAGCTGTTTCTTCCAGAGGTGCTGGGACCCTCCGCGTATGCGACGCATGGATCCAATTGGGCAGGCCTCCCACCTTCACAGCAGTGTTCGTGATCAGGATGTTCTGGAAGGGCCCACGCCAACGAACATCCAGGCAGCTACTCCTCACGTGCTTTCGCACAAGCACCCAGTCGCCAGGACACAGGTCGTGGCACAGGTCCTGGCACGACGGAACTTCGGCAGCCTGCACCTGAAGGGACACAGAATGAATGGCGTCAGATAGCCCCTTACAATAGTCCAGGATCATATCATCTGTGATATTTAACAGTGCGGCAGTTGGGACAGATGGCAACCTCATTGCTCTCCCCATCAACACCTCATGAGGTGACAGCCCCGTTCTTCTATCCGGGGTACTACGGAGGCTCATAAGGACCAATGGCAGAGCGTCAGGCCAACTCAAGGATGTTGATGAACACACTTTTGCAATTCTGGCCTTTATAGTGCTATTGATCTGCTCCACAATTCCTGAGGCTTCTGGTCGGTAACTGCAATGCAATTTCTGATCTATGTTCAGAGCCGCACAAATCATTTTCACAAGCGAGCTGTTGAAATGCGTTCCCCTATCTGATTCCAAAGAGGCCGGCACCCCGAAGCGCGGAATGAGCTCTCTAAGCAGTAACTTGGCTACTGTGAGGGTGTCGCACCTACGTGTAGGGTATGCCTCAACCCATCTGGAGAATACGCAAACAACCACCAGAACATAACGGAGGCGGTTGCACCTTGGCAGTTCGATAAAATCCAACTGCATGCGGTTGAAGGGACCCCCTGACCTCCCAATGTGGCTCAGTGCAACTGGTGTCTTTTTCCCTACATTCAACTGCTGACAGGTCACACAACGCTGGCACACTGCTTCGGCTGCTACTCTGAACTTAGGATTGTACCACGTCTGTCTAAAAACTCTCAACATAGCGTCTCTCCCTAGGTGTACGGGACCATGGATTTGTCTTGCCATTGGGCTCACCATCTCATTGGGCAACACTGCTCTGCCATCTGCTGAGACCCAGAAATGGGCCTCACCCACCACACATCCTGCCTTTTCCCATGTTTCTTTTTCAAAATCAGGAGCATTTTCTTGCATGCACTTCAGTTCGTCCCAAGAGTCAACAGTTTCCAGTATCATAGCTAATTCAGTTCTTACATTTATTCCACCCACTTCCACCTCTGTGAAAGAGTACCCTTGTTCCGCACAATACCGTGCGACTTCGTCGGCATATCTATTGCCTTGTGACACGAAGTCCATGTTTCTGGTATGTGCGGTGCATTTCACAACTGCGACACCTGCTGGACATTGCAGCGCCTCTAACAACAAGCGCACAAACTCTCCATTGCGAATGGGAGAGCCTGAAGAAGTCATGAAACCTCTTTGAGACCACAACTGCCCGTAATCGTGAACTACCCCGTAACCATATTGGCTGTCGGTGTATATGGTGACTCGAATCTGATTGCTTGCCAGGCAGGCACGCGTTAAGGCAATAATCTCGGCTACCTGAGCGGAGTGTACTCCTTCCAGGCATCCAGCTTCCACAACTCCAGTAATGGTACAAACAGCGTAGGCTGCTCTCAACTGCCCAACTTCGTCTCTAACACATGAGCCATCGACAAAGAAAATTTCATCTGGGTCAGTCAGTGGCTCATCCACAATGTCGGGTCTAGGTTTGGTGCATAGTTCAGTCACATCGAGGCAGTCATGGTCTGTACATTCATCATCATCTATGTCATTTGGGAGTGGCATCAAGGTGGCAGGGTTCAAAACAGAGCATCTCCTGAGGGTCACGTTCTCTGCAGCAAGTATGACTTGCTCATAGCGCGTGAGCCTACTGTTGGTCAGATGCTGTGTTTTGGTCCTGGTCATTAACAGTTCAACGGAATGGGGCACGTATACCTCTAACGGGTGCCCCATAACAATATTTTCACATCTCTCAATACTGACACCTGTTGCGGCAACGGATTTGAGACATCCGGGCAACGCTGCAGCTACTGGATCTAACGTAGCTGAGAAGTAGGCAACTGGTCTACGGGCATTCCCATGAATTTGGACCAACACAGACAGCGCACAACCCTCTCTCTCACAACAGTAGAGCAAGAATGGTTTATCGTAATCCGGCATCCCCAGGGCCGGAGCACGACACAAGTCCTCTCTCAGCTGTAGGAACGCCATCAAACAGTCTTTGTCCCATGGTACCGGATCACTCACCTCCTTGTGCGTCAGTTTTTGCAAGGGCTTTGCTTTCAGCGAAAAGTTTGCAATCCACTGTCGGCAATATCCCACCATCCCTAGGAACATCCTGACTTCTCTCTGTGTTTTAGGCGCATTCATCTTCATGATGGCCTCTATCCTGTCTGGGGACACTTTTCGTTTGCCTTTCTCAATTCTGTGTCCCAGGTACTGCACTTCTGTCAGGCAGTACTGCAATTTTCCCGGGGACACCTTGTGCCCATTTGCAGCTAGGTGATTTAGCAAAGCAATGGAGTCCTCCCTGCAAGCTTCTTCTGTTTCTGACGCCACAAGGAGGTCATCTATGTACTGGACCAGAACTGACCTCTGGGGCAGTACTAGACTTTCAAGATTTTTCTTCAGAAGCTGGTTGAAGATCGATGGGCTCTCTGTATACCCCTGAGGAATACGACACCATGTTAGGACGCGACCTTCCAGCTTAAATGCGAAAAGAAAATGGCTTTCTTCGTCCAGAGGGATCGAAAAGAAAGCCTGACAAAGATCAATCACAGTGAACCACTCAGCTTGGAATGGAATCTGAAACAGTATCACTGATGGATTCGGTACCACTGGACAACATGAAACAACAATATTATTAATCTTTCGGAGGTCCTGCACTATCCGGAATTTCCCATTTGGTTTCTGCAGACCCATAATCGGGGAGTTACATGGACTACCCACGATTTCTTTCAGTATCCCCTGCTTAATCATGGACTCAATCACGGGCTTTATACCTGCAATTGTTTCTGGAGTCAATTTATATTGGGGTGTTCTCGGAAACTCAGCATGCGGTTTCACTACAATTTTCACTGGGTCTACTCCCTTGACCAGTCCAATCTCTTCCCCGGTAAAATCCCACACTTCTGGTGCCACTGTCTCTCTCAGATCCCAGGGGAGCTCGTCTACGGTCAGAGTGGGGTACAGCTCCACACAAATTCTTGAATTTGCGACTTTGAAGTCAGCATCGTCGTCATTGGTCAATACCTCCACTCCTTGCGGGGTGCAGTATATAGTGCAATTTAATTTGCACAAGAGGTCTCTTTCTAGCAGACATACAGGGCTAGAATCGCAAACCACAAACTAGTGCTCATCGCTGTACTTCCCTATTTTCACCTGCACGGGCTCAGTCAGCGGGCTGGTCATTCTCCTGTTAGCGACCCCCACCACTTGTATGGTCTCCCCAGACATGGGCAGGCCTGGAACTGCGGCGGATCTGATCGTGGATCGAGTGGCTCCTGTGTCCACTAGGAATGTCGTGGGGCACCCTGCTACTTCGGCCTCAACATAGGGTCCCCTTTGATCCACCTCCAAGGCGGCCCCGAGGGTACAGTCCTCCCTTTCCACTCTCTGTCCAGTTAGTGGGTCTACATAATAGCACTCCTCTCCTCCGACAAACAGGGGCATCTGTCTATATGTCTTACCCATAGTCCCTACTCGGGGGGGCTGAGGGAACTGGGCTCGGGGAGGAGGACCCCCCCCTTTGAGCACCTTTCCCTGGTATGGCGTTACCCCTCTTGTAGGCGCACTCTGGACCTCTTCCTCTTCTACCTCCTGTTCTCCTATCTCAACGTTATAGGGACACTCGCGTTTCCAATGCCCCACCTCCTTACACTGGTGGCACCGAGTCGTTTTCTTCAAGGCAGCTATGTCTATTCTGGGTCTGAAGGTGGAGTTCTCCTCATTGCCCTTGTTCTGGCTATACTGTTTCTTTCCCCCAGTACCGGTCCCTTGCTGCTGTTGCTGCTGTCCCCCCTTCCCGGCTGCCTGCATCTGTACCACCATTAGTTTCTCCTTTAGTTTCTTTGCCTTGGAGTCTATCTCATCGCAGCAGTACCTGGCATATCTCAGGATTTCATCTAAGGGTTTATTTTGCCAACAAATCAAGTGTTGCTGAATCATTAAACTAATATCCGGTCTCAAACCCAGGACGAATTTGGACACAAATTGCCCTATGTCCTTTGGATCCATTACATCCAGACCGCTATACTGTTTGAACGCCTTCAACAATCTCTCATAGTATTCGTGAACTGTCTCTTTGGGTTCCTGTCTAGTTCGATCTATTTTGACCCAATCTATGTCTTGCATTGGCACTTTATCTTTTAGCCAAGTCATCACTCTCTCGTATTTTGCCATTACGGTCTCGGACGGCCCATTAGTCTTAGCATCCCTTTCTGGCTCTGTTGTGGGCCACTCAGCGCTAACCTTGCATGCTGTCCACAAATCTCCTGGTACTACAATGTCGAACAGCGTGTTCAGATCTATCCATAGGACCTTTGAGATTTTTACGAATCTCTCAACTTGCTTGTACCACTCCACTGGGTTCTCCCGCAATTTGGGGAAGGAAGTGGTAAAAGCGGCTAAATCTCCCCTACTCCATGGGACGTGTACATAGTTCCCATTTGAAACTTCACGCAAAGGGTATGCCTCTACTCTTTGCAGTCCTCCTGGAGTCATACCAAGTATGCTCCTCCTGACGGTCCCCTTCCTGGACCACCTCTCTTCCCATTTATCTAGTGCCCTCCACGTCCTTATCCCAGTGATCAATTCCCTTATGTGTGTTTTCAATCCTATTGTTCTCCTCTCATCTAGGTCTCGATCAGAATAATGTAGCCTGTGGTTCCCCTGTAATGCCGTGGTCCTTGACAGGTCCACCATGTATTTGCCTGCTAGTTCGACTAACTTCTCATGGATTGTTCTCGCCTTTCGGGTAACGTCCTTTGCCATGAACAGTATTTCATCCTGCTCATACATTTCCATTCTTTCTAAAGGCAGGGTACCGTCTACCATGTCATCCAGATCTGACTTTAAGCTGGCGACATCGAGTCTCTTGGCCTTTATCTCAGCTCGCAATATGTCTTTCGAAGGGGTGTCACAAGTTTCTCTCCCATCCCAACTCCGGGCCCTACGTTTGGGTTCGGGAGAGTTAAGGAGTGTTCTCCCTTGCTCCCATCTCTCCAGGTCCCATGCTCGGCCATCCGATCTTGGAAGGTGATGGAACACGGGCCTGTTACCCCCAATCTTACTCTGCCCATTCTCTCTTTCTTCTCTCTTTTCACAGTAGGACTCTCTGCTATTCTCCCTCCGGTCGCCATCCTCTCTCTGTCTAGTATCACTCAGTATCTGATATGATCCTTCTTGGTTGCCCATATTCCCTGGACTGCGCTCATGTCCGTCATCACAGGGACTGTGGCGCGGCCTCTCACAACTCCCATTCTGTTCTCTGGTGCCGGGCACACAGTGGGTACACTTAAAGCTGTTTCTGTACTCTTGCGTTCTCCTCTCTCCTTCACTGGGTATTGGGCGGGACACCCCCCCACTCTCGGGGCCCCCGTTTTCCAGGTCTGTTCTACCTCCACTCCGGGCCCAGTGGGTGACTCCCCTACTGCCCTTCTCCCTCCCGTCCCACTCCGGGCTGCTCTCCCCAGCCCCGCAGTGAGTCCGGGCTCCGCTATCCTGGCTTTCCCTTTCAGCTTCCGCAGCTATGATGCTCTTGTGAGCCTCGACTGCCTCATCCCACTTCTTCATGTACTCGTTTAGCTCCTGAAAGGATTTTCGTCCAGATCCCCTCATATCCACTGGCCATCTATGGCCCCCAGGATCCCCCCCTGGGTCCTCTGCTGTGTGTACCGGGGTGCTCCACTCTCTTGGTATCGGCATCTGACTTGGGGAATTGATCGTATCGTTCCTCCTTGCCATTTCTGCTCTTTCTCTGTCCCTCCGTACCCGTTCCTCTCCTCTAGCTCTTTCTGGGTCATAAATCGATACTATAGGACCTATGGTAACAGGTACTTGTAGGGCATCGGGCAGTGCGTAGGATGTGGCACACTCCGTTTCCGGCACTCTTTGTACCACAAACCTCCCCACTACCTGCTGCATCGGACTAGGCTGTGACAATTCTTTCTTTGCAGCGGGATCCCAATCTGAACTGGGAAGCAGTCCATTCTCTCCTACGTTGCCCCCCTCCCTTTCACTATGCTCGCCTTCTCCCCCTGCTCTGTTATACGGGGTGGCCTATCTGTCAATAATCTGTTTATCAGGCTGTCCTCTGTTTCGCTCTCATCATCTTCTTCTAGGGGGCTTTTGTTTCCGGGCACCTCTAACACTGGGTACAATTTGTTTACTTCCATGTTATGCACTCTCCATCTTTTAGCATCTGCATCCCACTTGGCATCCTGCACTGCTCTTACCGATCGTTTCACTCTTTCCTGTCGTCTATTCAAGTTCTTCTCGTGCGCTGCCCTAATCCATGCATTGAGAGCTTCAAACTGGGTTGGTCTAGGCAAGGGTCTCGTTGCGGTCATAACTGCTTTTAATCGGTGTAGCACCTCTAATCTGAACGTCCCGTACTTCGGGAACGTCAGTTCCTCATTTCCTTCTGTAATCTTACTCCACTCTGTAATCCACAAAATTGTATGCATCCCAACATTTTCCGCCATATAACGAGCTGGCGTACCCTCCGGCGGGGCTTCTTCCCCTTCATAAGATCCCCGCCTCTCTTTCTTAAAAGCCGCTCTTAACCATTTAAAACACTTCATGATTATACGCACAAATTCCAGCCTCAATACTCTGTTTACTTCCTGATGACAATCCACCAATCCTAGCGCGGCTTTGCTAGCTGGCCTATCGCAGCGCGGTCTTTTCCCGGCCGGCCAATCCCAGCGCGGCACTTTGTGACGTCACTCGTCTCCGCTTCGCAGCAGCACCCCTCCTTTCTCCGCTCTTCTCCCGGTCATGCATGCGTCCCATTCATACTCCGAAAAATGACTACTTCCGACCAAGCGGTCACTTCCCTCGACTGTACGTCCACAGTCTATCTGTAATTGCCAACACAACTGACGAAATGTCTATCGTCCCTCTGATAGGTTGCTTACACACACAGTAACTTCCGACCAGCGTCCGTTACTCACGCACTCACTCTTTCGTTCCCCCTATCTCGGTCCTGCGGGCGATCAATGGTACCTCATGACCCCCTTCACTCTGGTTGACAATTACTCTGGATGTCCGATACACCCGAACCACTTAAGCTCTCTTTGAACTTAAGATTTCCACCGGTTGCGCGCGCTCACAACCTGTTCCACAGTCACTCTACAGGCATTCAACTCCGCCAGACATTACAACATAGATACAATACAAAAACACCGCAATCTAACACGCATGACCCTTTATACTCACTCTCGACCGATACTGCTGCTTTTCTGTCTCACGTCATCCGGACCTTCTTCGGCGGGCGGTTCTTCTGCTCATCGGTCTCTAGGGGCCTTGGGGTAATCTAACCTGGCCTAGATCACCTTCCTCAAGAAGGCAACCATCCTCTGCTACCAACTGGAAGGGCGAGATTTTGATCGATACCTTATCACTTATTGATCTAAACCCCGATCTGGTCGACTGAACCTTTGTTGCCTGTCATTGAGGGAAGAAAGTGCATCTCTTACCAAGTTAGTTCACCCAATATAGGACTCTGCTCCGAAAGATCACAGACAACTTCTAGCTTTCAAAGATTTATTATATAGTCAGAATAAGCTGCAAGTACAGGCATCTCAGAATGAGATTCACAAGATACACGGGCCCAACTACATACATGTGCTCTCTGAAAACCCTCAGACGAGCAAAGAAAACTACCAATACAAGTTCTAAGAATAATAAAGCTATCAGCATTGACACGTACTGAGATCTCTCCGTCATTTAAGTTGGAGGAAAAACACAGGTTAGGCTGTCCCTACCCTGCTCTGGATGGTATCCCTACTTAACAAAGTCCCAACCTATCAAAAGGTGTCAGCGGTGAGTGACTTCCTAGGGAGGTCACCTACTCTTAATCTCTTGGTGAAAACCTACAGTTCTCCAGTCATGGCCCCTCTCTGCCTACCCATCCGCTCTCTAAAGGGTCCTCAGGCATCTGCTCTAACTCCACCCAGGGGTGCTGTCCCTAATACAAAACAGTCAACAACATTTGAGACGCCCCTCGTGAGACGCCCCTCACGTGGTGTAGCTTCTGGCTTTTTCCATGCTGCTTTGTGTTGGGCCTCGTGCGTTAGAGTTGACCTTGCTTCTCAGACTCTTCTCCGGCCCGCTGATACCCCTTAAAACATTCCGGAACCCTCCTCCATGTCTGAGCCGTCTCCTGAACAAACCTCTATTCATTTCATTTATAATTGGATCCCCCCTTCCCTTGCAGACAGGCATCTGCGGCCAAGATCCCAATTCTCATAGACTTCCAACAAAGGTTTGCAACATTTCTCGGCCCAGACCAATACGTGTAAATCAATGTCTATAAACATTTCAGACCTACAGCATTTCTCATAATGATTATAGCGTTCAACTCCTTCATTAATTAATAGCATGTTAATACTCTTATTCTATTATTCGGTAAACACATCTATAAATCATGGCCCATTAACGTTACTACTAAAACATTAGTGCAATCCATGTCGTGAAAGGAAACACCTTCCCCATCCCTTCCATCTCTGGCCCTGAGGCCTACCACGTTCTACGTTTAACCACATTTTGTCCTTACATTTTAGCAGCTACACGACATGGATTCGAGATTAATCACGTCTAATAAAGTCATATAATTTCACACATTTCTGCATTAGTTCCACTTCTACTTAAATCTCTAAGTTAGCTACATTTTTAGACTACAGATGCATATAATATCAGCACTCATGGCATTTCTCTTCATGACTTGTGCTTACTACGTGTAAGTATGACATACTTATACATTCAGGTCAGTTTGCGCTCTCTCACTTCCATTTCATATCCGATCCTCCTCTGAGTTGTTGTCATTTAGGAAGACACTGAAAACATGGCTATTCAGCAATTAGTCTCTGACCGAGGTCTTCATGCTATCCTGCTATTCCGACTGTTTGAGCTATGCACCAGGACACCTTCGGGTAACCGTTGAGCTCTATAAATGCATATAGCATAACATAACATATAATGTTCATGTTTTTATATGTGGTATTGTTAGCATTTTGTGTTGTATTTATTTGATGTTATGAATTGACTGATTTTAAGTTGGTTAGTATTATAAATATATTTTATATAATTTTTTCACTGATGTAATAACATATTTATATGATTATTAAAAGAATATATCAATTTGGTTTGGAGTGTGAGAGTATGTTGTAGGTGTTGAGGTTTTTGGTAGGTTAATATTTATTTTAGAGGGTAGATTTGGCTATTACTTGTAAGTAGTCTAGTCCTTTGTTATTTGTGAGCATTTTTACTTTATCTTGTATCATGTTGTACATATTTTAGTTTGTTTGTTAAGTTTAGGGCAATTTCAGTCCGTGCATTTTTAGCATTGCGGCAGGCGCCACTGTGGCAGGCGCATCCTAATGGCCCCCACGGGAGCCCTGCCCTCATGGCGGGCGGTCCATTTTCACGTCGGGATGGCGGGCGGACAAAGTCTGCCCGCCATCCTAATGTGCCCCTAAGTTTGTCTTCCTTTTGTTGGTAGAAAGGACTTTCTATTAGTAAGTTATAGTGGTGACAGGAACTGTGGCTAGTATGATCAGTTTTTTGATTTAGAAGGGGAATTGGCTGTTCATGCCATATTCTACACTTAGGGCCTTATTACAAGTACTCCTGACCGCCTCAATGGTGGTCTGGCGGTTGGACTTCCAAACTTGTAATTGTGCCCTCAGTGTAGATTTTTGGAGGTGTTGCCATATAATTTGATTAAAGTGATAGTAACAGCCTCGTATGGTTGAGTGGGGCTATATGTTTTAGTGGTGTTTGAATCATAGCTGTTAGTTTGTTGTTTTATGTAGTTTAGGAGTTGATAGTAGCTACTGCTTTGTTTATTAGGGAGTAAAGCATATATGAAAGGGATATCAGTGCTTTTATATTCACACAGTAAGTTGTATAACTGGTTGAGAGAAATGTTTTGAAGGTCCCTTCCATCATCCATGTTTGGCATTGGGTAAGTTTCATTACATTGTTTGTAGTGGAAAAGATTAGCATTTGGTTTTCATTATTTTTATTGTCATGCGAAAGGAAGGGTTCCTCTGCATGTGCAATTGTCAAATGGTCTGGTATGTCTATGTCCTGATACCTTCTAGAAGAAGGTAGGGTGTCACTGGTGTTTTTTTAGAGTCTGTACTTAGATGTTTTAAGGTGGGGATAGATGGTAGTTGGCCAGTTATGCGTTCAGGAACTTTTGGTAGTATGTCTTCAACTATTTGGTTGTATGTTCCTGAGAACTTGTGTCTTGTAAAATTTCTCTCACTTCTATTTCTATAAAATTTGGGGGTGGTTGTGCTCTTTTACATTAATTACAATCATTTCTTTAGTAGGTGCCCTTCCATAGCATACATTGGAATAATATTTAGTACATTTCCAGTTTAAAGTTTCTGTTAATGCACTTTCTTGTCTGTGGCCCTCATTACGATACCGGTCGGACACGTGTCCCACCGACATTGTAGAGGGAATGGGACCACTTGACAAAAAGTCGGAGGTCCCACCTGCTGAATTACAATGTGACCGTCAGCACGGCGGTTGGAAACATAGCCTTTACTATTGCGGCTTTTTTCTGCTGACCGGAAAAAGGCTGTAGCACATGCCACAATAGTAAAGGGTATGTTTTCATACATCTATGTACCGTGTATGGTACACAGTGCATGGATGTTTTGGGGGGACCACTTGTGCCACCCTGGGCCCATACCTGTTGCCCACGGGTGACAAAGTCCCATTTGGTCTGCCTTTACATGGCGGATGGACCTCCATGTAAAGGCAGAGGGAAAAGAAACATCGCAATCCCTACAGTGGTGCCGCCGCAGGCGCAACCCCCATTGTAGGGTATTATGTTCCGTTCAGTTGGTCCCTCCGCCCGCTACCTCTGACTGACCACATCATAATGCAGCAGTTGGACCACAGCCCCAGATGGACTGCCACCAATGGACTGACGGTGGAGGTCCGTCCGACTTCATAATCTGGTTCTATAGATGTAGCCCATATTCATTGATTGTGGGTTTCTAACGCGCTAGAATCGACTCCCGAAGGAGCATCTCTGCGCAATAGACCGCTGGGGAACCCGTCCTGGCTTTTCCTGTGAGATGGTCCCTACTGGGTATCTGCAAGGTGAAACCAGGCATCCCCGGCATATCTGGGGGGCTGTGGCAAGCTAATGCCCAGAGTTGCCGAGTGTGATCCCTGGTTAAAGTAGGCACTGAGGTGAGAATTATCGAGTCCACTGACCCTGGTCCACGACCCTGCCGCGTTGGGAATCGAACCCTGGTCCCAGGCCGTCCTCTGCTCCCGGGTCTGCCGCCTCTAACCAGTGAGCCACACCACTCCATATCACTAAATTATTGCTTTCCTTTTTGTGAAGTGATACATTTAGCGCTTTCTGTCATTATATCTGTAAGTAGTTTAATCAGATAAATATATATTATAGTTAAATGTTGCATGTTAGTTATTAAATATTTAAAATATTTAAAAATGCAGTTACTTTTCTTTTATTTGCTTACTTGTATGTTTTGTTGAGATGTTCTGCACAGATTTGCAGCTTTTGCGAAAGAGCAAAAAAAGTTAGAATAAGATAAATTGGTATTTTTTCCTAGTTTGCCAATGTTTAGGGAGTTAGGTTTCTTTTTGGGCACTGTTTGGTTGACTTTCTAATTTATTATTTAATGTATACTGACTTCATTTTATAATATTGGGGCCTTGTTAAAGTTGAGAATTTGTAGCAGCAGGTTTGAAAGTGGTTTTCTTTTCTTTCAGGTAGACTATGTAAAATGATAAAAGTTACAGAGTGTGTTAGTATTTACTTGTTAATTAACAATTTTTTAGTTTAGTTATATTTATTTAGTTGAAGAGATGCATATGTTCTTGTGTGGTTTTTTGTAACAACAATCTGGAAGAGTTTATTCCTCTTCCAGTGTTTGTCGTTTTTTAAGTAATTATTTGCATTAATTTATGTGCCTTTTATATTGTTCGTTAAATCGTTTGAGCTCTTTGGTTAAAGTTGTTTATAGTGTTATTTTATAGATTGGTTTAGTATAATTAAAACAAATGTATCAGTTAAATGTTTGTTAGGTAAATGCTAATTTATGTTTCTTTTAGTAGTACTATTCATATAATTGCATTTATTTAAAAAATAATTTATTTGTTTTGATATCTTTTTTTCATTTACATGTTTATAGTTAATACTAATTTTTTATGTGTATTTATTATAAATGTTATAGGTGTGCTATTTTTGGTGGGGTAATGTCTAATTTTTGGGTGATGTAATATATTTAAATTTTAGATTTGTTTTATAAGTCTAGGATTTTTTTAAGTAATTGGTTTATTTAAAAATAGGCTTTTTGGTGTTTTTTATTGAATTTATTTGTTATTTTGACAATGATTTTGTATTCGATATTGTGGTAATTGATAACAATATTTGTATTTCTAATACTTTTGTTGATGATCGATGTAACCATATTTGTTTGCTTGATATTAGGGATTTCCATAGTTATGTATGGAGTCGATGTTGTTCTCGATATTTAATTTTTGATATTTTTGGTTCTTGATATTTGTTGGATCAATATTATATCACTAATCCCCAAAAAATGGAGTTTAGAAACAGAAGGCAAAAATACCACACAAAAGATAGCAACCCGGACCCACTGAAAATCTTGGCACAAGCATGGCCAAATGCAGTAGTCAAAAATCTCTGGCTAACAGCATTAGCATCCTCCATTTCCCAAGTGAGCCTTGCCATGAGGAAGAAGTACACAAAAAAGCCTAAGACAGAAACAAAGCACACCGCCCCTGGACTCAGACAGACTCAGACAGATATGTCCAAGCTCCACGAGCAGCTCATTCCCCACATGGGAAATTGGGCAGTCCAGTTCCAAAAGAGAACTTGTGTCACAAACAGCACGTGCAGAATGTGGGAGGAAGCTTTGGAGAAGCAACCCAACCAATGAAGGAGCACCCACATACATTAGCAAACCACACAAGGAGGCAAGGCACAACAGAAACAAGGAGAAACATTAAGAAAACTGCAGCAATGGACAGCAGCCTGAAGCACCTAGACAAGCAGGTAGCAATCAGGAAAGACCAAGCACATATTGCAGGAGAATCCTAGAGACAGTCATAGACATTCGGTGAACTTATGGGTACAAGAAGACTCAGACTGCAAATAATCTGTTGTTCATTCAGTATTCCCGAGTGAGCAACGCCTGGCTGAGCAGCAGGAAAAGAGGTTAATGCCACAAAGACTATAGTGCAAGTCCCCACATCCAGTCTCAGCAGCCACCTACTAAGAAAGGTGTGGGAAGAGCAGGACATCAAGCAGAGCCAAAGAAGGCTACGGGCCCCATGGCCCAGGCAAAATGCAAAAAAAGAAACACTCAATTAATATGGACCAGGGAAATGGAGGATTGCTGCTCTCTGCAATCCTTAATTGGGGTGGGTACAAAATGACACATTTACCCCTAGGATGACCTGTGAGAGTTGTTCTAGAAGCAATAGCACACGCTCACAGCCTAGAAAACATGGAAAGGGAAGGGACGAAGCAGAGAAACCAGGATCCGACCCCAGACCAGAATCCCACACTGAGTGTCAGTGGCAACTTTGCCCACAGACATTGTAGTCACAGCTGAGCCTGTACATACCAGAGTAGCAACGAATATGCCTAACAACATCATATGCTACGTCCGGCAGGAACCGGGAGGCACGCAAGTGTCTAAGCCCTAGAGGTCCAAGGTGCAAAGCAAGGCCAAAGACCTGTGAAAGGCAAGGAAAAGAACCAGCAGTAAGGAGAGAAGCAACAGAGGAGTCACCAGGGATCAACTGTGCCCACCCCAGGGCTGAACAGAAAGACAGGCCAGAGGACCTGCAAGAACACTGAGGCATGGCCTACAGTAGTGGGCCCTGGTGGAAGTGCTGACAGGCGCTGACATGGGGCGGGGAGGGGCAGGGTGGGGGGTAGTAAACTCTGGAATAGGGCCACACAGAGGTGAGTACACAAACAAATAAATAAAACGAATCTCGTGGCGCACGCTGATCCCATTTGGCGATGCAGCGCGCACAACGAGATTCGTTTTATTAGGTCTCGGCCTGATCCAGCGCATGCACTGATCTGGCCGAGACATTTAGTAGGCTGCTTGGGAAAGTGCTACTTTCCCAGCGAACAGCTTACTATCGCACGCACAAGAAGGTGTGCGACGTGCACAGCACCTTTTTCATCGCGCGCGCGTGCGCACAACTCGTTTAAAAAAAAATATTTCTTTGCGGCCCGGCCGCGAGGCCAATGCTTTTTCTTTCAAGCTTTACCTACGCCCGATCCCACTCCATACGTAAAAGATGGTCTAAAATTTTATCTGGGTAGGAAAACACCTAGAATTGCCTAACAGGACCGTTCTCATCACCTCAGAAGGGAGAGCTGGGGCTCCCCATTGTAAGGGTATTTAATTGGAATAACATTAGCCCAAGTGGCCTTTTACAAAGGCGTTTACAGATACTGGCTTGTCTAGGCCCCTCTGCCCGACGATATTTTGGAGGTTATGTTTCTCAAATATACTATGCGAGGTTCCTTATAGTTTCCTTATCCAAAAACATGTGCAATGGACGGTGCTCTGTAACGCTAGTGACCTATACGCACTTCACTTACTGATGTTTGAAGACATCGTGACTCTGCCAGACAAACTTCTTTATCACGCGACCTGCGCCTCCGAAGGAAGAACCACTCAGGGCTGCAACACTTACACCCACCCCTCTGCCCGGTGTGTTTCACGATGTCTGGGGCACCGCAGCGCTGCCACATAGGCCCAGAGAGAGTCCATGTAGTTAACGTGGGAAGTGACTATTGTTTTTCAAACATGCAAATTACCATTTTGTAAAGAAAAATAACACAAAAAACCCACACATTATTAACATAGGAAATTGCGGGGTGACTCAATACTTGCAAGTTGTTGTTTATGCGCCATTATTAACCAAATGTACAGGCGAGCGTGCTTATTTTGTGACCAACGTACAGTAAACAGGGTCCGAGGCTCTATGAGCGTGCACAACCAAGGCTCTGCATGAGTGTGCTTCATATAGACTTGTGCCGAGGCTCCTCATGTGTTTGCGTCCGTGAATATGAAGTGAATCGCTGAGTGTGTGCCATCCATGGACGTGAACTCAGGTTCTGCATGAGTGTGTCACCCGTGGGTGTGAACCGAAACACTGGTTGTATTCCAGCAGGGGACATAAACTGAGAATGTGTATGTGTGTGCACTCGTGGGGTTGCTCTTTGACCTGTACGAACATACCTTTCATTTTAAGCATCAAAAGGTATTGAGAAGAGTAAAACAATTGGGATTGGTTGATAAATGTTGCAAATAGCTTTTCAACCTTAAGAGTTGGGCTTGTTTTTTAAACAATTATAAAACGCTTGTAGTATGTCTTCAGCTGTTTCACCTATAAATCCAAAATTAATATTACGCCTGCAAAAGAGATGCTCGTGAAGTCTCATTAGCACTGACTCAAATGTGAGCAGGGAGTAGCCTCAAAAAGTAAGGACAACACCGCTTTTTGGAAAGCGGTTAACGCCCCCTATTTGCAGAATAAAGAGACAGACTTTATAGACATAGCTATTAACGGGGAAACCTGGGTGAACCACTTTAAACATCTTTATGATAAAGAAAACCCCCTGGACCTTGTACATTCTATGATTGAGAAGACAGACGTTGACGACGATAATAATCCACCTACTGCATTCCCGCTAGGCATTACTTTCAACTGTGAGGAGGTTATTAAGGCAATCAAAGAAAGCCCCTCAGGTAAAGCTCCCGGTCCGGACGGAGTCCCAATAGATGCTTACAAAACTGAGATTGACCTTTGGGGACCCATGCTAACCAATGTTTTAAATAACGCAAATTACCATGGGTTCATACCGTCCTGGACCGAAGCAATAGTTGTCCCAATTTTTAAAAAGGGAGACAGAAATGACCCCATTTGCTACCGGCCAATCTCGCTTCTTGACGCACTAATGAAGGTAGCAGGCCGTATAATTTTAAACAGGATTCAAACATGGGCAGAGGAGGGTGATACCATCGCAAACCTACAGTACGGATTTAGAACGGGCAAAGGCACAATAGAGCAGGGGTTAAACCTGGCCCTAGTTATTTGCAAGTACAGTAGTGCAAAAAGGGGGGGAACCTTCAGTGGACAATATTTTAGTGGGGTCCAGTGTACTAGTCCAACGAACTGATAGCAACACAGGGTACAAAGTTCCCCAAGGAAAACGAAAATAAAGACTACAAAGTGTGTGTTCGGAGTGGAGGGTATCTGCACAGGGAACTGGGGGGTTCCCTTATTGGAACTAGAAAGCCTCACACACCCAGCAAGCTAGATGTCATGCTTCATCACTGGCCTTCTGCTCCTCGTCAGACTGGCGCTGCAATGTCTGACGGGCACCTTATAGGTGCTCTTTGGCGGAGTTCTTCTGTTCTGGCCAGTTGGTGAGTGCGTGTAAGAGGTTCAAAGATAGTGTAGTCGTGCGGGAGTGGTGAATTTAAAAAAGGTGAAACAGTCCACAGTGACCTTTATTGATGTGGCTGGTTCCCTTAGTTAAAAAAGTGGGAGGGGAGATAGAGAGGCAGGGCGGGTAATGGCTAGCTATCTCGACCCTCTGGTCAGGTCGACATGTTTCTTGCCTATCGGGCAATTCTTCAGGACCTATAGTGACAGTACTACACAGTGAACAAATAAATGTGAGAAAGGAAAAGAAAAATTACAACCTCACTAGGTCGGTAATTGGTAGATTAAAGATCCTACTCTGGTATGGTGACCCCTAGGAGAACCCTATCGGGCCCTGCAGACTGTTCCTGTGGGACCTGCACGGTCTGGTTAGGCACCTTGGCGGCGTGCGGTCATCGCCTCTCACACCTACCCCCACAACAAATGCGAAATCCGGTGTATGGAACAGCTGGTGCAAGCACACCCAGGCCAAAAAGGGAAACATTTTTGTTACTTTTGTGGACCTAAGTTCCGCTTTTGACTGTGTGGATAATAAGAAACTATGGTCCACACTATCTGATATGGGTATAGATGATCAAATTCTCTCATTTATTAAAGAACTATACAGGGGTGCAGGCGCCATTGTATGCTATGGTAGAATGGGAAAGTGCTCAGGCAGGTTCCCTAGTAGGAGGGGTGTGAGACAGGGGTGCATATTAGCACCCCTCCTGTTCACCCTATACATAAACTCCATAGGCGAACACCTCAAGGAGTCACAGTTTGACTATCCGACCATTTTGGGAACACCAGCGCCATTATTTTCATACGCTGATGATGCCGCTATCATGTCCCGAACTAGGGTTGGCTTACAGAGGGCTGTTTTGAAATTTACCAACTTCATGAGAGACAGAGGGCTTAAAGTTATTACCATGAAAACTTGCACCTTGGCTTGCGGCCCTGGGACTAAGAGGGCACCCTGCCCAATTTTTCTCGATGGCCGGAAGATCGAGACAATGGACCGATTCTCCTACCTCGGAATAAATTTAGACAGGAGGGGTAATTGGCACGCAGCATTGAGTGATAGAAACTTAGCCTTCTCCCAGGCAGTAGGCGCCCTGAATAATTTTGCGGCCAAATTAGGGGGCAGACCAGTAAAAGACTGATTCTAATTTACAAGGCTAAATTTTCCACAGCCATATATGGCTTTGGGCAACCTCAAAAGCTACTGATTAAGAGATAGTTGTTTGGAAATACAATGAATTAAAATTGTCCCTGATTTTGTAATTATCGCTGTTGCACTATGTTCTTGTGTGAATTTGGTACATTTATTGATTAGGGTTGATCTGAGAGACATACCCCTTAATAATGTGGAAATATTGATCATGTACTGATTAATTCAGTTTAATGAAAGAAAGGGTCACAGACCACTGTTTTTCAATATCAATCTTGACGGAGCTAGAAATATTAAATGGCTAGCATACGTAAAGAATATGTTGACTGAGATTGGTCATCCAGAATACTTTACGAGGCCATCTAGCATGGAATTGGTGGCCAGAAACTCATTGAAAAAAATGGCCCTAGATCACTTAGTCAAAAAGAGGTGGTGCTTGGAAAAAGCTAAAACCTCAGTTATGGATTATCAGCAAATTACCATTAACGAGGGGCCCCAACAGTATCTTTTAAATCAACCAAGCTGTTATGCTTGCATGCTATTGACCCGTTTTAGGCTGGGTACTTTTTTCCGCTTGACCACCTTTCCTGACTGTAATAATTGGTCAAGGGAGAACCTAATATGCCCATGTGATGATACTTCTGCCCAATTAAATATTCATTGTATATTATTCTGTAAATTTTATACTGTACCAAGGTTTTTTTTTCTGAAACCTATTTTAAGGGCGTGGGGGCATCGCACTTGCAGACTAGCATTCATTAGGCTGCAACAGCTAGAAAATGACTCTGTCATCCATGCCGTATCTAGCTTTTTAAAACTAGCAATCAAGTTTAGAAATTCAATGTAAATAACCATGAGAACTAACCTTATTTTTAGACTTTTCTGTTTTTATTGGAACAAATTTTCTAATTCTGGTGAATGTTTTAATTGTACAATTTTTAATGTGTTAGGCACTTTTTAATGTATGCTTTCATGATTTCAACTATGAATCTCAAATAAAGCTTTTTGAATTTGAATTTGAGTAGGGAGTATTTACTCTTTTATCTTGATAAGGTAAATAAAGTGAGATCATTGCACTTCGCAGACACACACTAGCCAGTAAAAGTAGCGCTGAATGTCATTGCACGCTCTTCAGAGTGATAGTGTGAAGAACTTGTTTATGTTCATTAACATACCATAGTCATACGCAGCAAGTTTCGGGTGGCCATAGCTTGTCAGTGGTTTTGACAGTGGATTTGAACTGCGGGCAGCGTTTTAGTGTTAATACAGAACAGGAGCCGAGCTCGCAAAGCAAAGAATTAACTGTGAGCAAAACTCCCCACCGGGAGAAGAAAGCGAAACGGATAATATGGATTATGGGCGCACGGGGTGATATCGGCTGCATATCAATGACGTGTATCCGTGCAGAATAGTAAGACCAGCTTTCAGACAGACATGTCAGGACACATACATCCATTTGAGCAGCCCTGTTTGCAAGCAGTTCTGGGGTTTATGACTAATAACTAAATACCAGCTGTTCCTTGTGTGCGTTTTATTATTCCATGATAGAATTTTAGTAATTTCGGATATACCTGAATTTATCTCTGTCAAGGATGTAATCAGGCCATTATTGTCGTAGTCAGGGTGCCTCTAATGCAGTCACGGTAATTGCCCGTCCCAGTTAAGTAGTAGTAGTCATAGGGTTGCAGTGCTGCCCAAATCCATCTGGGCCCTGGTGTCACTGCAACTACTGCGCTTGGGATAGCTGTGCGTGTGCTTGCCTTTGCTCTATAAAACGCATATTGATCTCTCTGCAATGTGGCTTTCAAGATAAGTGAGCGAGACACTATGAAATGAGACGGGGCTAGACTGGGAACCCAAAGCTGCCCTTGCAATTTTGACGGACCACCCAGCTGCTGCTTTTGTTACCTGGGGCTGAAATAGCAGCACAGCTGCAAAACCGCCCCCGGTAAAAAAATAACAAGCATTGGCATAGCCAATAGGTCTCGCTTTAGGACCTTAGAAGTATTTAGTTATGCAGCACAATATCCTTGGTGCAACAACATTAATTGCTGCATGGTTAAACACTTATAAGGCCCCAAAGGCAAGACCTATTGGCTATGCCAGTGCTTGTTTATTTGTCTACTTACCTCTGTGCACAGCGGATTCTGGAGTTTACTGGCCACCACCCTGCCCCTCCCCCGCCCCACATCAGCGCCCGGCAGCACTCCCATCACGGGCCGCTACTGATGGCCTAGCAACACATGCAGAGAGCATTCGAAACACCCAAACAAGAAAATAAAAAGAGAAACAGCATCTAAGTGCTGCCCTCCAAACCACAATGTGGAAAGTCCTGCCTGCACTCAACAGGAGAGCTTAGCCCCCTGTCAAAGAGACCGAGGTCAGCAGAATCACATAAAAGAGAAAGCCAGAGAGTGTTCTGGCCCAGTTTGAACCCCATGGCACCTTCTGTATAAACACAAACGAACAAGCAGGACGTGCTTCAGATGTCCTCACTCTGTGTGGTCCCACAGCAGAGAGAGAGAGCTGAAGGACATTGAGGAGAAGGATTTCCCCATAGCTAGATCCCATGGTGCCTGTAAGGTAGCTATACACACTCCATTTAGTACTGACGGGTAAAAGGAAGGACTGTGGAGGCAATTTCTTCTTCCTGTGAACGAGGCAAAAACGATATCTGATTTGCATTTCTGTGTGAACTGGCCAAAGAGGGCATAAAAGAGCTGAAACTATATAATAAAATCACAGTGTTCCGAACAGAGTACCCAAAATAGGATTGATGCAGGATCCCCAAAGTCCTTAAAACATCGCTGAAGATTTGGATATCATTGGTGAGACCAATGATGTGGGTCCCAACGCGGAACACCCAACGTTGTTCCTTTTCAAACAGTCCTGATTCAGACTGTAGTTGCTCGATCACTGTCCAGCTGAGATCGTTAACACAATGTTGTTCTTTCAAGAAGTGGGTGGCCATTTTTGTAGTGCTTTTCTTGCACCTCACATTGCTTTTATGTTTGTTGATCCTGGTCTTTACTGCTCCGGTGGTCATCCCGATGTCATTGAGACCGCACGGACATCTAATTAGATAGACCACTTGCTTACTGTTGCAGTTTGTGAATCTGCATTGTTCCCACTTACTCCCATTCCTGAAGGTCAACTGTTGACTTTTTTTGGTCAGGTGACAGCTACTGCAATTGCCACATGGGTGATGGCCTTGTATGCCATGCAGTGTGGTTTGCTCCTGTTGCTTGATCTGTGGCCTGGTGTGTACCATCCCATGGGGACATTTATGCTGACCTGATAAGTGCCCTGCCTAGTGATACATACAGGCTTCGTGGGGGTAATACTCCCTTTGCACAACACTATCCTTGTACTACAACCTAGCACTCCCTCACGTAGGGCTCAAAGCGATGCCTAACCTGTTCAATAGTTTACCCATGAGGACAGGCTCATATTAAACATTTGTCACCCCACGCAAAACCAAATCGCAACGCTTCTACAGAACGATGAAGTGTGGAAGAGCATCATTTGTTCAGTACAGACCAGGGCAGAGTAGGCACTCATTATTGGCATTATGTTAGTGCAGTAGAGAGAGCCGAACCTCTCCCTTATCTTTGTCCAGCTAGACTATCAACTGATAATGCATTGTGAATGAAACATTTGAGAACCTTTAATATGCGTAAGCTCCTACTATCAGAGCACGCCCGCATGCGCTAACTATAGGCCTGTGGCCTGGTGTGTACCAGGATGTCCTTTAGGTTCTTCCCTCGCCTGTGTACAAAGAGGGGTTTTTCAAAATTGAGTTCTCCACAGGTTAGGGTGCGCCAGTGTTTGTTTATCATTTCAGAGACCTTGTTTGAATGAGTGCTGTATGTTGGTACACAGATTGGTCTATTCAGGTTTGTCTCTTTCTCGACCTTGTCTTCGAGCAGTGCCTCGCGATTATTATTGCGTGCCATTTTCATTGCTGAATTGATCACCCTATCCGGGTACTGTCTCTGCTGCAATTTAGTTTTTAGGTCAGAGCTTTGTGCTTTGTACTGGCTTATGTCACTATAATTTCTCCATAGTCGGAGGAATTGGCCATAGGGGAGAATTTCACGCAGATGTCGCGGATGGAAACTGTTGAATCAGAAAAGGCAGTTCCTGGATGCCGGTTTGAAATGTGTCGTGGTTTTGAGGAGGCCACCTTCGGTATAGATATTGAGGTCTAAGAACACCATTAATTCTTTTGATACTGAATTCGTGAATTATAAATAGGCATTCTGGGTGTTCAGCCATGTCATAAAATCAGTCACAGATTGTAAATCCCCCTGCCAGATGACTAGTACGTGGTCTATATACCTTTTCCAGGTCGAGATGTTGTTTCTGAAAGGGTTGTTTTGATATACATTTTTTGTTGATTCCAGGTGATGGACGTACAGCCCGGCCAAGCTAGGAGCAAAGGTGCTTCCCATGCTGGTCCCGTGGCTTTGGAGGTACAGAGTGTCTCCATACTCAAAAAAGTTCTTTGTTTGGGCGGTGCACTTGAATATCTTGTGCACATTTGTCAGCAGGCCTTGCCTAGATTCCCAGTTCAAGGGTATGTTTCAGTTTATCCATGTGCCAGTTGCAATGGGGGTTTCCAATAATTAACGCTTGCCAGATGTGGTGCCTGCTGGAAAGCATTTATATCACATATGTTAAGCTGGGGAGTTTTGAAAGCACTGGGTGGTATGTGTCATCCTAGGTCACTCATTTTATTTCTGTGTATATTAAAAAGCTCCCATTAGTTTGTACAGTGCACATTTGAAGTCAATTAGTCTAGCAGTGTCTGTGTTGAGGCAATTGCGTCTTGTACATCTCTAGTGCCTTCATTGTATGATTATACAGTACCAATTTTCTTGTATGGTTCGGGTTTTGATGGCAAATGGATTTGTTTTATGCGATATATATTTATATTGATCCATCGTTTGTATATGTTATATTCCACGTTGATGTTTATTGCGGAGTGGGATTTGTTAAAATCTTGGTCAATTATTGGAGTGACTGTTGTCTGCGTGATATAATAAGGAACATGTAATCAGTGTATCAGGGATAAATCAGCGCTTTTTGTATTTTCAGGTTGGAAGCCAGCTCATGGTTAGCCTTTACATAATTGACACATTGTGGATTGTTCTGGAGCCCACTGAATTCAAACTTGCCAAGTAATTCTCTGATAGGACAGAAATGTGGCCTGGTGGAGATTGCATACCGTTTGGCAAAGGTTAGATCTTAGTGATAAAGGTTCCTTGTGAAAAGTAGCTTGTGAAGGCATCTTATGAGAGAATCGCTGGTGTTAGATCTTTAAAAATGTTTTCCAAAGAACTCAGAGAGCTGCTGCAGTAAACTTCTTGATGTTGTCAAGTATCGTTTGGTAGATGGCTAGTTTTAGAGTTTTGTAGCTCTGGTGGAAATCCCTTTGTTTGCTGCGATATGTTATTTAGGGAATTGCTGATCCATTTCTTATTGTTGCATTTTGGAGTATAAATGATGCACAATATGTTTTTTGAGTTTGTGTGAAATCCTACGGCATGGCTGAATGTTCAACACATGATTGTAAAGCGTAGAATAAAAAGGCCACACATAAATAGGTTTAATAACATTCTAGAAAAGAAACTTCAGAAGTGTAGTTGTAATTTTTGACAATGCAAAGGTTTCAAAACATAGCAAAAGCATAGTGCATGTTCTGAATTGCATTACAAAGGCCATTAACATCCCCCAAACTAATGTAAACTTTAGAAATGTATACACAAAGCAAGAACCCAACTTGAAGCATTATTAGAAAATGTATTTCTCACTTCAAAGTCGTACAGAGAGAAAAAAATAAGTAAGTAAGAACATAAGTATACAGTCTCTTAAGTAAGGAATGAGTCAGTGACTGTTAAACCTACCTCCATTTTCAAAACAAATCAGTGCACTACAATATTTTGTTACAGTCTTAACAACACACACATTTATATGTTGATGATATATGTATATTCAAGGTACATGGAGGGATTATCAATCTACCCTTACCTATGTACCCTAACTTTCACAATATTGTGAGTCAATAATCTGGCTATAATATTTTTGATGGTTATATTTTTGTACTCCAACCAAAGTTGGTTGTACTCAGTATCATGACATACAACCACAAGGAAGAACTAATAATAGTGTAAAGTAAAGATGTTACAATGAAGAATATAGTATGGGGCATGAGGATCCCATCTTCATTGCATCCCGTCTTCATTCTTCTTTCCAGCTGCCCTCAGATGTTACCCACTTTGTTTTTTAGGTGGTGGGAAGTACCCTCAGTGTTAAACTATGAATAGTTCCAGCAAAAACATTTAAAACAAACAGAGATACTCAGGCCTTGGATATCGAAAGATCTTGGATGCTTGGTTGGTAAAAATACCTCCCGTCACCAGAATCATTCAATCAGAATATTCTAATATCATAACTATTGACGCCATTCAACCTTTATCCAGCCATGCTTCTGCCCTTCCCTATTGCATCTTTGGTCAGAGTAATTTATTTTAAAACATATTGCAGCATCTGAAGTCCACAAAATCTGTGCTGTGAAAGAAAAGTGTTGAGGCTTTTACTCAAGAGGGTTCTAGTATTCTTATTTTCTTTATCAAAACATGGATGAAATGGTCATTTTCTCTCTCTCTGTGTGACAAGGACAGGGACGAGCAACAGATCCAACTGGTGAGCCCAATTGAGCACCTTCTTGTGTCTCCTCTTTATAATCCGAATCCAGCCAAAGCATTTTGCACATTTACACTATTACAGCTCTCATAATTGTTCATGCATCCCTCTAAATGGTATCACATTTAGGGGCTTATGACGAGTCTGGTGGTCCACAGAAAGCCAGACTCGGGGGTGCACAGTGGTGGCGGTCTTCTGACTGCTATGTTATGCTTGCAGCGATTTTGAAGCTGCAATATGCTTTGCCACACCAAACATTTTACGAATTTTCTCACCACCACATTTTTGATGGCGGTAAACAAAGGGGGCCCTACAGGGTCCCCTTAGTGCCTCTGTGCCATAGGGTGCATGCAGGGGGGGGGCATATGTTGTGCTACCCTGTGTGCATGCATCCCAGTATGACCACAGCATGGACTGCAGCAGTCAATGCCTCATAGGTACTGATTTTGACGTTCCCATTGCGGTGCCTATTTCACAGGCTCCTCCGTTGAAACGCCGAATAACCACCCATTTGACAGGAAAAAACTCCTAATCTGGCAGGCGGTTCAACCACAGGTTTGGCAGTGCAGGAGCAGGGTGGTCCCACTCCCGCACCACCAAACTCACGATGAAGCCCTTTGACTGGCTATAAGTTCCAATCGCCAACCAGAAGGTTTTCACTATCATCTCACCCTATAGAGAGATTTTCAAACAAAGTATGTCTAACCATATATGTGCTTTTGTTGCACTGTTTGACACAACGCACTTTAGCTACTTGAATGCTGGTGAAATCCCGAAAAGCACCCTAGGCCGTAATTTAAGCACTCTTCTCAAAATTTCTCGCTCCTAAAATTAGTTTTTTTAGCGAAGGAGTCAGAAGTGTGTGGAGAGGGTGGGTGTGTGCTCTGATCTGCTTCTTGATTTGTGAACTTCAGTTTGAAAGGCCATGCTTGGAAAATGGTGGTCAAACATAGTTTGTTTGGTTGGTTCTCTGCAGTTTTTGGATGTACCACACTACTTCTAAATTCTATAAATCTTATCCTTTTTTCTTTGACTTCTTTGCTGATGCTCCCTGCATCTCACTTTTTTCACTTCTAGATGGGTTCAGACTTACATACAGTCTAAACATAGTCCAGAGTGTCGATATAAGAGACACAGTGGAGTCAGTTTGCAGAGTTAGCAAATTGTATATATACGACCCTCAGTCTGTCGATCCGGCAGGCCGAAGAACTTTGGATTATGCCTCTGTCAATTTCTCGAGGCAAAATAAGTCAAACTACTTCTAAGACCAGTTTAATATTCTCCAAACTCTATAAATGGGCATGGGGAAGTAGTGCGTACTATTATTATACGAGGATATATGTAGAAATGGTTTTCTCATGCTGAGCCCCACAAAGCTCTGGAGGATACACCACTGATATATAGGATCACATTTCTCTAATTGAAATGTGTGGTCACAGAGAAGAATGAACTTGGGCCACCCACCGGATTATCTCACTTTGCATCTGGGAGGGTGACAGCAGGTGATTACTTTAACCCCTTGCATGCGGCCGTGATTCTGCACCTGTGCAGGCGATTTGGAGAGTGGGCAGGTTCATGACGGCCCCCAACCGTCATCAGCACACGAGCACCGTGATGCATGACGGACCGGGCCGTCATCAGCATGCAAGGGGTTAATACATCGGACTCCTTCTTCAGGTAGCTCTGTCCAGTACTACCATTTTAAATTAACAAGGGATTAGAAAGACTATAAAATTAGAAAATATTTTTTTCTGAATGAGGGCAATAGCATGTTTTTCCATTTTACAACTGTATAATCTAAGCTGGATTTTATTTTCTGGGAATGTACAGTCTTCTACCTCAGTAAAATAATCTAATAGAGATAATTTGCCATCTCAAAAAAGAGTTCCTCAAAATCTAACCCTGCTATCTGCGTCAATTCTACTTTGATATGAGTAATGTTCAGGATGCCGTAGTTGCACCTTTAAATCAGCAGTCAGATACGATTACATTTCAGGACAGCATTTCTGCAGATGATAGTCTCACAAGAGTAGTGCTTGATGAGATAGTTGGTAAGATGAATATCTTGCTAGAGAATCAATGGAGAATTGGTAGTGAGAAGGTACAGAGATGTACTTGTGGTTTGCTGATAAAAAGCTGGCTTCTATTCAGGTATTTTGACTACCAGGATAGATAACTGATAAAAAAGAGTAGGGGATAAATGTTCAGCTCTTTAAATCTGTAACACACATTTGAAAATGAACCCACTCCTGATGCCGTTAAAGGTGGAAACTTCATCTGAAAAATATTAGAGTCAAGATAATATTTGATCATGACACACTTTAACAAATGGTGCCCCTGGGAATACTTTGGGTCAAATGTCAGTGATGAATGTACAAAAATGATATTTTGGCATCCTCTGATAGTGTCTGGTGACCATAAAGAAACTAGTTGCATCTAATTGAGAAACACTTAGTCAACAGTGGATGGAAATGAGGATGCTCCTTCAATTACAAGAGTCTCTGATACATATGCTACAATAGCAAAGGGGAAGGAAACTCAAAGAAGACACGACAAGCCAACACACATTACATTGAATCCATTCACCCAGTCTTTCAGAATCAGCCAAAAAGAGTACCCAGTTCAGTAAACAACTCAGAGTGGAGTTCAAAAGTAAAGACCACTTTGGTGATTCAACCAGCTGCAAACACTCCTATACCCATCACGACCGGAATGTAATTGAGAGGAATAGGCATTTGTTGACATTTTCATCACTCATTTTAGGAAATTGTGAAAATCCAGTACCTATAACAGAGGCCTAGGGGAAAGTAGAGACTCAAGGAGGACAGATATGTGCCATGCCCATAATACAGAGGTTATAACCTGTGGATTTTGTTGCCCTGACACTATCAGTTTGAGATCTAAATGGGCTGAAGATGCTGAAAAGATGTGATCATTCCAAAGGCCTGAAGCACAGTTGATTAGAACTGAATGAACCACAATTAAGAAATCTTTCAAAAGATATAGTATTCATTAAGTTTTAAAGGCACTGAGTATGATTTAATGGAGTTTACTGAGACTACTCGGGGATCCGCCATGAAAAGATTGACTTGATATTTGAATAGTAAGATAAAATGGGGAATTACGTTGTTTAAACTAATATGGCAGCATTCTCGCTTTGCTTTGAGCTGAACTTGCCCCCAACAGATAGCACTAATAACCTGGGACACCCAGCATTAGGAATTACACAAGGACCTTCCATGAACAGAGATTATAATAATGGAGCAAATATAATGACCATTAATCAAATGGACTTGCATGAATGTGAGGTGAAAAGTTTAAATATAAATCATTTAAAGGACATTAATAAAGCTGATTGCAGTTTGTTGCTATTAGCTCTTGGTATCACAATGTAGAACTTTCCCTAAATGACCAAACATAGATACTCCTAGGACCTCTAATCTCCCAGACTCTAATATATGTTTACAGGAAATATGAATTTAGGACTGGACACATAGGATTAGGTGTCAGTCCTGGGAGAGGAATCTTAACTTTAATTAGTATCAAGTTGAACTTTTCAGTAAATGAACTGAGCAGAACATCTAACATTCAGGTGTTGCATATTTGAAAATGGTATCTGAACATGCATGTTGTAAAATGGCCCACTCTAATGGGTCATCCTAAATGTTTTGCCTTCTTCCTCCTTTTCTGACCTCGGTTTTTATAGCTGTAGGACTCTGAACACTTTAACACTGCTAACCAGTTTTAAAGTGCATGTGCTCTTTCCTCTATAAGTGGTAACACTGGTTCATACCTGTTAGAACCGGCTGTCTCTAGTTGGCAGAGGTATGCACTTCTGACAAATAGGGACACTCCTTTTCTAGTCAGGGCAAGGGGATCACACCCTTCGATAACCCCTGCTCACCCCCTTGGTAGCTTGGCAGAGCAGAACAGGCTTATCTCAGAGGCTGTGTGTTAAGCAATTATGACCACATACAGTAATAAAGTGAATACACTACAAATGGACACGACACCGTAGTATTATAAAAATAAGTATTTTTATATAAGACTTAGCACAAGACCAAATAACGGCAAAACTGTACACAATCGGAATAAATACGTTCGGGGAGGAAAAAGGATAGTTCAAAGGTAGTTTCTTCTTTAGCACAAGAGTCTTTTAGTATCAAGCAAATCTTCTTCTTGGAAACAAAGTTCGTAGCAACAGGGTAACTCACACGGGAGCTACACAACGCTGGGGCAAAGATAATCCACAGGTTCGGCGTCGACCGCGAGGAGCGCTGCGCCGGGCCTGGAGTCACACGGACCCCCAACAACACAGTACCTTAGGAAATTGAAGCACACGATGATCAGCGGCGTCGAGCACTCCGGCGTCGCGTCTTCGGTGTCGATCAGGCCACAGCAGGCGTTGTCGATGATGCAGTTGCACAGAGTGAGCAGCGCTCACGGCGTCGAAGGGCACACGGTTGATGCGATCAGCAGCGGGGCAGACACGAGGTCCTCTGGAGTTAGAGCCGTACTCCTACTCACTGGCGTTGCTGCTGGCGTCGGTTGGGCCCAGCGTCCGATCGTCGTGATTGCTGGTCCTTTCAGAGAGGCTGGATTCACACTTCCAGCAAATAGCACTTTTAGCAGATGAAGTCCTTTAGCCCTGTGACTTCAGCAGGAGACTGGCACTCTTCCAGTCCTTGGAGATTTTCTTAGCAAGCGTGAGAGTACACACACAGTTCCTCTCTCCTGGTTCCTTGGCAAAAATAAAGAAGCACTGCAGGATTCCCCCAACAACAGCACACTGGCAGAAGGGGTAGGCAGTCCTTTAGATCAGCAGGCTTCTTGTCCTTGGTTACAGGGTTCCTTGTCAGAAGTGATCTGATTTCCTAGTTCAGGGGTCCTTCTCTTATACCCCTTTTCGTCTTTGATCCCTTTGTCTATGCCGGGGGTTTCCCAACATCCTGGGTCTGCGGTGGGTGGAGCTAGGTAGTCGCACCTGGTCTATTCATTGAGCCGGGCCGGGTCCTCAGACGCCCCGCAGGAGGTGGAGCCAGCATTGATACTGGCAGGAGCAGAGCTATCGCCCTCCTGGCAGGAGGTGGGGCTAGGATCGTCCATGGCAGGCACAGAGCCATCAGTCGCTTGGCAGGAGGTGGAGCCAGCATTGTATCAGGCAAGGCAGGCTATCAACAACTACTCTCCCCCTACTCTCAACGTAAATGTCCCACTCATCCCACACTGACTCATCCAGACCTCGTGGAGCCACCCAGCTCCTGTCACACACACGTAAGACCAGCAGAGACCAGATATGGTTAGACAAGAAAATAGACACTTTCTAAAAGTACTACTTTCGAACCCAGAGTCCAAAAACCATCCACACCAACGGATGCGTAATTAAACCCCGAGTTCAGGGATACCAAACTCGACATTGCACCGTACTCTCCGAGCCAGCTAGGATCATAGCATTAATAATCCCGGCGGCCCATTCTATCCAACGGAGAGCAGGCTACCTCGCAATAGTGAAGCACTAAGATGGCGGCACTTCACTATCAGGACATGCCAACCTGGTCAGGCTTGTCCTACCTTACACTTACAATGCACCCTGCCCGGGGGCCTACCATAGGGGTGACTAACGTGAAGTTAAGGGAAGGTTGGAGGGGCTGGCAGGTAGGTATACCTGCGCAGCTGACGTGACAGTGCAAGACTGCACGTGGGTCTCGCAATGACCGACCCGTAGACATTCTTTTCCAAGGCCGCTCCTGTGGGTGGCACAACACGTGCTGCAAGCCCACGAGCGGCATTTGTATTTACAAACCCCGGCACTCCTGGTGCACTAGACTAGGGACTGACAGTAAACCAAATAAGCCAAACATGGATACAATAGATACATCATTTTAACAGAGGGAGCACTTGCGCTATGGCACTGATCAGCAGTGACACGGCGCCCAAAGCATATACCAGCAAAACATCGTAAAAACAGTAGAGGCAAACAGAAAAATGGAGGAGAGACTCAAGCCAATGATGTCAGGTCTAACACGTGTCCCCTCCAGCTGAAATGTGGGGAGAACTACCCTTAACCTAGGGAGTCCTCATCACTAAGGCGGAAAAATCTGGACAGACCATCAGCATTGGCGTGATCTGTGCCAGGGCGGTGTTCCACCGTAAAGTCCATCCCCTGTAGAGCAATGGACCACCTCAACAGTTTTGGATTCTCACCCCTCATTTGCATCAACCATCTGAGGGGCCTGTGGTCTGTCTGAACCCGGAAGTGAGTCCCAAACAGGTAGGGTCTTAGCTTCTTCAGCGCCCAGACCACAGCAAATGCTTCTCTCTCTATCGCACTCCACCTCGTTTCCCTGGGAAGTAACCTCCTACTGATGAAGGCTACAGGCAAGTCTCGGCCCTCTTCATTCACCTGAGCTAGAACAGCCCCCACGCCATGCTCTGAAGCGTCCGTCTGAACAATGAATTCTTTCGAAAAGTCGGGTGCCTGGAGTATAGGTGCGGTGCACATTGCAGTTTTCAGGGTGTCAAAGGCCGTTTGACAGGCATCAGTCCAGATCACGTTTCGTGGCTGCTTCCTGGAAGTCAGCGAAGTCAAGGGGTGCACAATGTTACCGTAATCCTTGACAAACCTCCTGTAATAACCCGTGAGTCCTAAGAAGGCTCTCACCTGCGTTTGGGTTTTGGGCGGTGCCCAAGCCAGGATGGTATCGATCTTGGGTTGCAGGGGGGCCACCTTACCACTCCCTACTTGGTGCCCCAAGTGCACCACGGAACCCTGCCCAATCTGGCACTTACTGGCTTTGATTGTGAGGCCTGCTCCGCGCAGGGCCAACAACACTTCCTGGAGGTGGCGCAAGTGTTCCTCCCAGCTGGCGCTGAACACTGCGATGTCGTCCAGGTAGGCGGCGCTGAATTCCTCCAGTCCAGCCAAGACCTGGTTGACCAACCTCTGGAAGGTGGCGGGGGCATTCTTCATCCCAAAGGGCATCACCCGGAACTGGTATAGCCCATCTGGTGTGGAGAACGCTGACCTCTCTTTTGCCCCATCGGTCAAGGCGATCTGCCAGTACCCAGACGTTAAGTCAAACGTACTAAGGTACCGGGCAGCTCCCAACCGATCGATGAGCTCATCAGCTCTGGGGATGGGGTGCGCGTCAGTCTTCGTGACCGAATTGAGCCCTCGGTAGTCCACGCAGAACCGGAGTTCTGGTGAAGCACCAGGCGCTGCAGCCTTCGGGACCAAGACCACTGGGCTGGCCCAAGGACTGCTAGAGGACTCAATCACCCCTAACGCGAACATTTTGGAGACCTCCTCCTTAATGTACGCTCTGACCTTGTCAGTCACCCTGTAAGCCTTGTGCTTCACAGGAGGGCTGTCTCCGGTGTCAACGTCATGGACACACCAATGCGTGACACCCGGAACCAAGGAAAACAGATCCGGGAATTGTCCCAACAGGTGGCGACAATCCTGTTTCTGCTCAAGGGTCAGTGTGTCAGAGAGGACCACACCATCCACTGACCCGTCTTGCTCCTTAGCATACAGGAGGTCAGGAAGAGGCTCACTCTCCTCCTCCGTTCCAGCATCTGTAGCTAAGAGCATGCCCACTTCGGACCTTTCTAAGTGGGGCTTCAAACGGTTGACATGCAGGACCCGCAAGGGGTTCCTGGGAGATTTCAAGTCCACCAAGTAGGTGACATCGCTCTTCTTCTCCACAACCTTAAACGGTCCAGTCCACCTGTCCTTGAGCGCACAAGGTTCCACAGGGGACATGACCCACACTTCCTGCCCAGGCTGAAGTTCTACCAGAGTGGCATTCCGGTCGTACCATCGCTTCATCTCCTCCTGGCTGGCCTCCAGATTCGCCTGAGCAAGTTCTCTGAAGCGCCGAGTCTGGTTCCGAAAGGCCAGCATGTAACTGTATACATCCTGGGGAGGTTTCCTGGGAGATTGCTCCCAGCCTTCCTTGACCAGACTCAAAGGCCCTCTTACCGGGTGACCGTATAAGAGCTCAAAGGGGCTGAACCCTAGAGCCTTCTGCGGTACCTCACGGTAAGCAAACAACAGGCATGGCAAGAGGACGTCCCATTTCCGCCTCATTGGTTCTTCAAGACCCATGATCATGCCTTTCAGGGTCCGGTTGAATCTCTCAACCAGCCCATTTCCTTGAGGGTGGTAAGGAGTGGTGAACTTGTAGGTTACCCCACACTCCTTCCACAGAGACTTCATATAGTTCGAAATGAAGTTGGTGCCTCGGTCCGACACCACCTCTCTGGGGAACCCCATCCGGGAGAAAACCCCCATCAGTGCCCGTCCCACCACGGGGGCCGTCACTGTCCTGAGAGGGATGGCTTCCGGGTACCTCGTGGCATGGTCCACCAAGACCAGGATGAACCTGTTGCCCAGGGCTGTCTTGGGGTCCAGGGGCCCAACAATGTCAATACCCACCCGGTCAAAGGGGGTGCTGACCACCGGAAAAGGTTGGAGGGGAGCCTTCTGCTTCCTTCCGCTTTTCCCACTTGCCTGGCAAGTGCGACAAGTCTTGCAGTGGATGTCTACATCCCTTCGCATCTGAGGCCAATAGAAATGGGTGACAAGCCTGTCATAGGTCTTGTCCTGCCCCAGATGTCCAGCTAACGGTACGTCATGAGCCAACCCCAGTAGGAAGGCTCTGAAGCGCTGGGGTACCACCAGCACACGGGCTGACCCAGGCTCAGCAGCCTTAGGCTCGCTATACAGGAGGTCGTTCTCCCAGTACACAAAATGTGACCCTGACTGATCACCTGAGGATTGGGCTGAGGCCTGCTGCCTCATGCCCACAAGGGAAGGGCACACCTTCTGTTCCGCACAGAATTCCTCCCTGGAGGGACCACCATCCTGCTGCCAGTGGGTCAGCTCGGGCAGATCTCCCAGTTCGGCAATTTGTTCCCCTGTGGGCTCCAGGGCATCCCCCTCAGGGTCTACCTCCTTCTGGACCATGGGAACGACGGGGGCCGGTTTCCCGCGCCTCCTGCCTCTTCTCTTCACAGCTGGGTCCTGGGCCGTACTTTCAGGCTCCGGGACCCCATCAACACCCTTACTCGCTGTCATGGATCGAGTGGTTGCACACACCCACTCTGGCACACCCAACATTTTCAAGTGCGCCGCTCTCTCCACCTTAGCCCAAGGGGAGTCTTCCAAATCATTGCCCAGGAGACAGTCGACAGGCATGGCGGGCCTCACAGCAACCTGAAGAGTACCTGAAACTCCCCCCCATTCAAAGGAAACCTGAGCCACCTCACACTCCTTCTGGGAGTTATCGGCAGCTATCACGGGGTAGAATGCGTGGGGAACCACCTGCTCTCTGGACACCAAGTGACATTTGACAGCTGTCACACTCGCTCCGGTGTCTCTGAGAGCTTCCACTCTATGGCCATTAATGGTCACCCACTGCCTATATTTACTAGTGTTACTAGGCAGAGGGGGTGGAGGGACCATTTGCATGTCTCCTAGCGAGACCAGGGACATTTCTGCGGGACCCCTCCCACCATGGACAACCATCTCCTCCCCTCCCAAGGCTACACTTGCCAACTGAGGAGGGGGCGCACGCGGCGGTGCATTCGAATCCTTCTTGGGACACTGGGGGTCATAAAACCGGTGTCCCACCTGCCCACAACCGTAGCAGGTTAGGGGGCCCCTATGAACAGGTTTACCCATTGGAGCCCCTGGCTTCTTCTCAGGGGGAGGCTGGGAACCTTTCCCTTGGTTCCCTTGGGGATTACTTTGGGGCCCTTTCTGAGACTCCTTCTGTTTACCCTTGTCCCCCCCACTCTTCTGCTGGGGACCCTGCCCACCTTTGGCTGAGTCTCCCACTGGACCCTTGTGGACCCTGGTACTGACCCAGCGGTCCGCCTCCTCAGCAAGTTTTCTAGGGTTAGATATCTTGCTATCAATCAGGTGCTGGCGCAGCTCTGGAAAACAGTTATTAGACAAGTGCTCCCACGCAAACAAATCATAGAGAGCTTCATAACTTTCCACTTTGCTGCCCTTTACCCAACCATCCATGGCTCTGCAAAAATAAGACACATATTCAACCCACGTCGTACCAGGCAACTTCTTGCATTCTCTAAAAGCTTGTCTGTACTGCTCGGGGGTTAAACCATATCGCAACATTAAAGCATCTTTCATATGAGCATACGACATCCTATCCGCAACAGGCATGTCTAACAGGGTATCTCTTCCCTCATTCACAAAGCGACCCCACAACCCCGCTCCCCAATTCTTCTCAGGGACCTGGTGGGCCAACAATGCTAACTCATATGCTTTAAACCACTGACCAATATCTTCATTCTTATTGTAATCTTTGATCACATCTTTCGGGAAGTAAAACTTACTTTCTGCAGGCTCGGATGGAATGCTGCCACCAGAGGGATTCAACTCTAACTTTTTAGCTTGGATATCCAGTTCCCTCAACCTGGCTTCACACTCCAAAGCTAACTTCTCTCGTTCAAACTCCAACTTTTTGATCTCTAAGTCAGCTTCCCTTCTACCTCTTGCATTTTCTAACTCCAACTGCCCATTTATCTTTAGCCTTGCCATCTCCATGTTGTAAGCTCACTCTTTCGCCCTTTCTTCTCTTTCTTCAGGGGAAAGACCTTTGGAGGAAACACTGCTTCCGGGAGAGGGCACAGGTCCATTCACTGGCACCTCCTCATCCCCTTCCTCTGTGGGTACCACCACCACATCAGAGGGATTTCTGGATTCCCACCAGGCCTGTAATGCTTTATAAAAATCATCTTTTCTCGAGAGGCCGGTGGTAGGAACTTCAAACTGGTTGCAAAAGTGTTTCAGCTCATCTTTCTTGTATCTCTTTAGCTTACTCCTTTCGAACTCTTCAACAACAACGATGGCAGGGGCAGTGACTCCGTTGTCACTCATGGTTACAACTGGCAGTGTTCAGAAAATCAAGTTTCAGAAAAGCGGAGAACAAAAATAGGATCCTTCCGAATCAGATTGTGACTGCGCTATGGTCTGCTTTCACTACGTAGCGCACACTAATCACTGTACATGGGTCATAAATGCAAGGTCCAGATCCTCACCGCTGCATCCAATGTTAGAACCGGCTGTCTCTAGTTGGCAGAGGTATGCACTTCTGACAAATAGGGACACTCCTTTTCTAGTCAGGGCAAGGGGATCACACCCTTCGATAACCCCTGCTCACCCCCTTGGTAGCTTGGCAGAGCAGAACAGGCTTATCTCAGAGGCTGTGTGTTAAGCAATTATGACCACATACAGTAATAAAGTGAATACACTACAAATGGACACGACACCGTAGTATTATAAAAATAAGTATTTTTATATAAGACTTAGCACAAGACCAAATAACGGCAAAACTGTACACAATCGGAATAAATACGTTCGGGGAGGAAAAAGGATAGTTCAAAGGTAGTTTCTTCTTTAGCACAAGAGTCTTTTAGTATCAAGCAAATCTTCTTCTTGGAAACAAAGTTCGTAGCAACAGGGTAACTCACACGGGAGCTACACAACGCTGGGGCAAAGATAATCCACAGGTTCGGCGTCGACCGCGAGGAGCGCTGCTCCGGGCCTGGAGTCACACGGACCCCCAACAACACAGTACCTTAGGAAATTGAAGCACACGATGATCAGCGGCGTCGAGCACTCCGGCGTCGCGTCTTCGGTGTCGATCAGGCCACAGCAGGCGTTGTCGATGATGCAGTTGCACAGAGTGAGCAGCGCTCACGGCGTCGAAGGGCACACGGTTGATGCGATCAGCAGCGGGGCAGACACGAGGTCCTCTGGAGTTAGAGCCGTACTCCTACTCACTGGCGTTGCTGCTGGCGTCGGTTGGGCCCAGCGTCCGATCGTCGTGATTGCTGGTCCTTTCAGAGAGGCTGGATTCACACTTCCAGCAAATAGCACTTTTAGCAGATGAAGTCCTTTAGCCCTGTGACTTCAGCAGGAGACTGGCACTCTTCCAGTCCTTGGAGATTTTCTTAGCAAGCGTGAGAGTACACACACAGTTCCTCTCTCCTGGTTCCTTGGCAAAAATAAAGAAGCACTGCAGGATTCCCCCAACAACAGCACACTGGCAGAAGGGGTAGGCAGTCCTTTAGATCAGCAGGCTTCTTGTCCTTGGTTACAGGGTTCCTTGTCAGAAGTGATCTGATTTCCTAGTTCAGGGGTCCTTCTCTTATACCCCTTTTCGTCTTTGATCCCTTTGTCTATGCCGGGGGTTTCCCAACATCCTGGGTCTGCGGTGGGTGGAGCTAGGTAGTCGCACCTGGTCTATTCATTGAGCCGGGCCGGGTCCTCAGACGCCCCGCAGGAGGTGGAGCCAGCATTGATACTGGCAGGAGCAGCGCTATCGCCCTCCTGGCAGGAGGTGGGGCTAGGATCGTCCATGGCAGGCACAGAGCCATCAGTCGCTTGGCAGGAGGTGGAGCCAGCATTGTATCAGGCAAGGCAGGCTATCAACAACTACTCTCCCCCTACTCTCAACGTAAATGTCCCACTCATCCCACACTGACTCATCCAAACCTCGTGGAGCCACCCAGCTCCTGTCACACACACGTAAGACCAGCAGAGACCAGATATGGTTAGACAAGAAAATAGACACTTTCTAAAAGTACTACTTTCGAACCCAGAGTCCAAAAACCATCCACACCAACGGATGCGTAATTAAACCCCGAGTTCAGGGATACCAAACTCGACATTGCACCGTACTCTCCGAGCCAGCTAGGATCATAGCATTAATAATCCCGGCGGCCCATTCTATCCAACGGAGAGCAGGCTACCTCGCAATAGTGAAGCACTAAGATGGCGGCACTTCACTATCAGGACATGCCAACCTGGTCAGGCTTGTCCTACCTTACACTTACAATGCACCCTGCCCGGGGGCCTACCATAGGGGTGACTAACGTGAAGTTAAGGGAAGGTTGGAGGGGCTGGCAGGTAGGTATACCTGCGCAGCTGACGTGACAGTGCAAGACTGCACGTGGGTCTCGCAATGACCGACCCGTAGACATTCTTTTCCAAGGCCGCTCCTGTGGGTGGCACAACACGTGCTGCAAGCCCACGAGCGGCATTTGTATTTACAAGCCCCGGCACTCCTGGTGCACTAGACTAGGGACTGACAGTAAACCAAATAAGCCAAACATGGATACAATAGATACATCATTTTAACAGAGGGAGCACTTGCGCTATGGCACTGATCAGCAGTGACACGGCGCCCAAAGCATATACCAGCAAAACATCGTAAAAACAGTAGAGGCAAACAGAAAAATGGAGGAGAGACTCAAGCCAATGATGTCAGGTCTAACAATACCCAATTGACATATTTAATTTACTTGCAAGTCCCTAGTAAAGTGTACAAGCTGTACCCATGGCCTGAAAATTAAATGCTACTAGTGGGCCTGCAGCACTGATTGTGCCACCCACTTAAGTCGCCCTTAACCATATCTCAGGTCTGCCACAGTAGAGCCTGTGCGGCCAGTTCTGAAATGGCATGTCAACCTGGCAAGTTAAACCTCTTGCCAGGCCTAAACCTTCCCTTTCTATATATATAAGGCAGCCCTAAGCCCTGAGTTTAAACATGTTCTAACTAGGCGTTTTATTTAAAATCCTGCAATTATTAGTAGAAAATGGGGTGATTGGGATCTTAGTCCCCTACCATTCAGTTTTAAATTTGAAGGGGATACATGTAGCAACATTACAACTTAGACGGCCCGATCAGCGGACACATTCGGATAATTCTGGGAGGGGCAATTGACATCCCGGGGGAGTTCTGTTTAGGATATCTACAGTCCTTGCGACATTGAACGCTTTTAGAGTATTTCCCGCCCCAGCCCACATAGGATAGGTTTTTGAGATGCCTTTTTTTCGTATTTCTTTAGACCCTAATTATTAAAGGGGGACCTGAAACAGTTTATTCATGTTAACATGGAAGAGGATATCAATCATCATCCCTCGGTGTAGAGCAGATATCTACGTTTTGACCATTCTCTGGTAAAAAATCTTTTTTCTATCTTCTGATGTATTTTTTTGACCATTGGTCTATTCATTAGGGAACTATATTATATTTAGCCATTTCTTTCAGTTTTATAGAAACAGAAATTGGGCCAGATACCTTGTTCATCATATATGTGAGATTAAGTGATTCTCTCACAACGATCAGCTTGAACCACATGAGTCTTCTTCCACCTCTCCTTATTATGTTTAAGGTGGGTATTAGTATGTTGGCCTAACTTTTCACCGGGTCTGTTCCGGGGATAGGGAGGTCACTAACCATTGGATTATATTTATGTTATTTTGCAGATTTTATAATATCAGCACTGGCTTTAATCAGTTCAGCAGGAACGTTTTACAATCCGCTAATCAGGTTCCAGTTATTAGTATAACCACTTAGAGGTGAGGTTGCTTAATTTTATTGGACTATATAGGAACTTAGGGATGTTGCTCTATCGACAAAAAGGAACACTTGGGACACAGACAATCAGTGATTGTTTATTACTTTCTTGTAACAATATAGAATTAAACTTCTAGTCAAGGAATGATAAGCTTTTGGCTCCGTCCTCCCGAAAAGCATACGCTCAAAGACATATGAGTATTTACCATTGTATTATTAAATGTGAGGTTTTGCTCTTATATAAATTATTCTAGGCCACTCTTACAGAGGCGTCCTTTAGCGCGAGAGCTGAATGACGTGTGTTGGTTATATTTGTGAACAGTGGGATTAGTGACATATATATTTGGATAATCCTGTGATAATAGTATTTGTGTTTTCTCTCCCCCCATTGTTGAGGTAACACTAGCCCTGTATTGAAAAACTCTTAAGAGAATATTTCAGTAAGGTTGAGATATATAGTTTTAGTATAGACTTGTGCAACATCAGTTGTAATGGATGTATAAATTGTACATAATATTAACATGATGTGTTAGGTTATATGTTAGGACAACTTATTTGAATTTGTGACTTTAATGTACTTTTATTCTCAACTAATTGTTATTTGTGTTTTGTTTTGACAGGTTTTTAACTGATCATATGTGTTAGTTCTATATTTTTTATGTTGTATTGAGAGTCGACAAAAGTCATTGTCTTGAAAAAGATGGTGATATAAGAGTCCATCGAAACGCGTCAAAGCTTCTTTAAAAAGTACACAATCTGTCAAGTGGCTATACAAATGAGTATTTTATGAAGTGAATAATACCTGGTATTAGCCCTGAAAGTTTCTTCCTACGGATGTGTACGCTACTTATGACAGAGTTGTGTGTCTTGTGATATGGACTCTCTTTCTGTTTTATTTTTATGTTTTTATATTAGTGCTTAACATATAGTGCTATTAGTTTTTTTATATGAGTTGTCAGAACTATTTATTGAATAATAATGCTATAATGTACTATAGTTTTCAGGAATATTTGTGCTTTTGAACTGTTTTTAACTAATAAATTGATTTTGTACTTTATTGCATTTGATGTTGTCAGGTTTATCCATTGGGAATATATGGTCTCACTTCCAATGAATGCAGGTGGCATGTGTGATTTAGAGTGAGTGGAATAGATTGATCTAAGTTGATTTTTTTTTCTCCAAAGAATAAAACTTCTGTGATACTTTAGCCCTAAGGTAGGCCCTGTACAACCCACAGGGCAGAGTGCAATGGATTTAAAAGGCAGGACACGTACTTTGAAGTTTTACATGTCTTGGTACTGAAAAACTTCCAAAGTAGTTTTTCACTACAACAAAGGCCTATCTCTGCCATATGATAACATTGGGATCACCTTATTACATCTTTTTAAGTGTAACTCAGAATCGTGAAGAGATTGACTTTTCAATTTTGGTGTCTCTGGACTCACAATTTAAAATCAGAACTTATGGTGAAGTTGGATTTTAAATTGTAGTTCTGAAAATGCCACTTTTAGAGAGTTAGTACATATAACAATGTGGTACTATCCACTATTCACTCAAAACACAGAATACAAAACGTAATTGCAATATTAGGGAGCGAGAAGACACTTTGAACAGATCAGACTCACAACTGATTCAAACAGAAAAACACATTATTTATTTCAAAATCATTCATAGCATATACATTTTTTACTTTCATCATGGTTGCTCCAAAGATAGTGCAAAGAAAAGTGTTTTATGAAGTGCTCATGTGCTTAGTGGTTAGAGAGAGAAAGAAAATGATAATAGTTCCCACAGTATTCCCTAATTTATATCAAAGGCTATGAAGTATTCAAAATAGCCAAAATCAAATGCCTGTCTGAAAGGTTTGTTCAGAATGAATAACTCTTATCTGGAAGGGTGATGATTAAATCAAAACTCACCACTCATACTTGTTCTGAAAAAAAAAACTCACCACTCATAGCAATGCACATATTCAATACAGGCTTAGAGGATTTTTTTTGTTTGACGATGTTTCAACCCAACTGCTGCATGAGGTAACTTTTGCCCTTGCATACTGGTCTTCATCAGGACGATAAAAAAGAGGAGTTGAGAGGGCAACCTAAAAAAAACAACACTAATTAATGGTGGGCCCTGTGAATTAAAAAACTTGCATCGCCAAATGTACAGGAAAGAACACTAACCTAATTTGGTGCAGCCGCACCGTAGAAAGGAAACAGTCTTCTACCTCGATACACCATCCTTTCTTATTGATTGAAGGGTAATCCACCAAATTCAATTCAATCTATAATTACAGAATGGATGCGGTTAGACAACAGTAACATCTTTTATTTAATTGCTTATCAATGCGAAAAAGAAAACGAGGGAACCTACCTCATCATTAATAGCTGATCAGATAGATTCAGCTCAGTCGGTCAAAAAGGTCATTAAAAACCTCTGTAAGTGGAACAACTGGATGAAGCAGGCTGCAAATTAAAAGGAATCAAAAACGGGTTCTCAGTAAACCTATGTGAGTAAAACAATAAAGAGATGACACTGCAATGTGTGTTCACTCACCATTCTGTTCTTAATAGGAAGTGGAAATAAATTCCAGCGTGTCCGTAATAAACCGATTTAATCATATTGGAATCTAAAAAACAATTGTGAATAAAATAACTGTCAAAATCCCGGCCAGTGCAAAAAGCTAGTAAATACAAAAAATGACGGTGGAGGAGTGTATTCACTCCTGCCTTCACCTTACATGGTAGTCAGGCCGAATATCCGTGCAGGTACCGAGCGCTCTCTTTCGCGGGATAGGTGTGAGCCCTTGCGTGCACGTGGAGACGTGCACGTAGGTACCATTATGACTTGAAAGAGAGGAGTCTTTCTTCCAAACGACACCTGGGGTTAAAGTGAATAAACTAAAAAATAGGGAGCACAAAATCCGGCTCTAGAAATTAAGGGGACAGAGCTGAGTAAATATGTGTAAAATCTCTACATATCCCGAATGAATAGGCAAGAAAAGAAAGTTATCCATTAAGATATTGTAGCAGCAGGTAGTGTTAATTTTAGGAGACATGACAGCAGTCAAAGTTATTCTGCAAAGAAAAGTGCCCCAAAGTTGTAAGAGGAAAGTTGAGAAGGGGGTCAATAAAAACAGTTTAGGACCTTTATAAACAAAAATGGCATCTAAAATCATTGAACATTGGACATACAGCAGATGCAAACATCATCTGTATTCATTAGATACAGGACATATGTCGGAATATCGCGAGATATCAATAAGGTATATATGGTGCAGGTATACATCCTCACAATAATTATTGTAGTGGAACTGATATAAATTGATACAGCAAGAAGCAGTCAAAGTTGATGTGCAAAGAAAATTTAAGAAAGGGGGACAAATTCTGCAATACAAACAGTTTAAGACCTCTGTAGGCCAAAACATCATATATATTCATTGGGCATTTAGCCTACTTCAGATGTAAACGTCATGAGTATTCATTGGACATTAGGCATATGTCAGATAGAATATCATTGGAATACAGAGGGGTATCATAAAGTCCCTTGTGGTGCAGGTATATGTTCTCACAGCACTTGTAGTGTTGTCACTGGTATATATTGATACAGAAAGTATATTAGTTGTCACATTGTAGCAACCTGTCTTAAAAACCTCCTCGTACTCGTTCAGACCCTGGGCGACTGTATCCAAATTGTGTATCCAGTTGCACTCCCTCAGGTTTAGGATGATACTAAACTTCCCTCCTCTTGGGTTTGCATTGACCTTTTCTATTACCATCCATTGCAGGCTTTCTGCTGAGTGTCCAAATGTTACCCAGGTCCTTTGGTCGTTTAGGGTTACCCCATTAGTTTTTAATGGACTTTTAGAAAGTTGGCCTTTTCCTACCTTAGCTATTTGGTGCCTGCTGCCTATCTCTGTTCGGTGTGAGTTGTTTGACAGCTGGGCTTGTGTTTTCTCATACAAATTGGCAACTAAGGTGTGTCTTGTTGGGCCATCCTGAGCAAGGGGGTAACACAGGCCCTCACATCCAACGCTGTGCAGGGGGGCCCCAAGCTGCAGGGGGTCCCCTCAGCACAGTACTCACACAAGAGCGCTCCGTTTTAAATCTGGAACAGGGCCCTTATGTGTACATTGCAGGGGTCCCTTGAACTTTCGTTACGCCACTGATACTGAGAGATGGGAGGGAGGAGATGGGCACAGCCTCACACTTACACCTGATTAGGTTGTGTCCTGTCTACACACAGAGGGTTGCATACCCCACTGTAGTGAGTCTGGTGCCAGGGCACGAGGGAGGGCCTCTGTGCACTTCAAAGCCTTCTTTAAAGTCTCCCCCACTTCAAAGGCAAACTGGATATGAGTACTGGACCTCTGACACTCCTCCTGGAAGAAGAACTGCTGAACGGACTGCCACTCTGCTGGATTGTTGCTTTGCTAGACACCTGCCTTGCTGTGCTGCCCTGCTGCCTTCTGTTCCCCTGCCAGGGTGAGAAGGACTAGACTGCATTACTTGAACCCAGAGTGACTCCAAGGGCTTGCTGACTTGCCTCCTGATCTGAAGTCTCAGGGACATAAAACACTTCCAACTCTCTGCTGTTGCACCTGCACTATGCCATCTGTGATTTTCACCTTCCAAGTGGTGCCACCCCATTCCTGGACACTTGGAGGTGAGACCTGAGGTGCTGCTTCAATGAAATCCATGCATTCTCTTTAGAACAAGTGCATCAGCACTGTTGCATGGGTCAGAACCAGTGCATCACCCCTGTTGCGTGGCCATAACTGGCGCATCGCCTCTGCTGTAGGGACCAGCACTGCGTGGCGCTCACCCCGGCTCGAGGTCTTCGCATCTTCGACGACAGACTCAGGGATTATGCTGATTACTCCTCATTGTAGCCCTTGCACTCAGCAGTTGACACATCACTGCTATTGCACGGATCAGGACCAGTGGATCACCATCACTTCGAGGATCATCGTTAATATTTCACTTTGGCTGCACCCCGCATTTCCTTCGAAGTCAATGCAGCTTGGTTCAAGGTACTTTGGTTCAGCTGGCCTAACTATCCTTGTTTCTGACCCATGCTCTGTTACAGTCGGCCCGAACTTTTGACTTTGTCCAAGTCCGGTGCAACTAGCAATCCCACTTACGTGCTTATTGCTTCAAGCCGCTATTTTTGGTTTATTCTTTAAAATTGATATCTCTACTTCTACTTATTGGATTTTTGTTGTGTTGGTCTTGTTTTATTTATAAAGTTATTCTTTATTATCCTAACTTGTGGGGAGTCTTTTTGTGGTGTTTTTCCTGTGTTACTGTTTGAAGTGTTCCACAAATACTTTACACATTGCCTCTTAAGTTAAGCCTGACTGCTCTGAGCCAAGTTACTGGAGGGTGAGTACAGGATCATTTAGGCTGTGTTATGACTACCCTAACTAGTATTGTAGCTCCGGCTTGGACAGGGTGCATACCTCTGCCAACCAGAAACACAAATTCTAACAATGCAGCACTCAGTTATTTTATTAAATGTCCATATACCACCAACTACAGCTGTGTGTATGAAGCCAGTGAAAACTCTCTTGTATTTAATATATTGCCTCGATGAGAAATATGTTGTGGTTAGACAATCCTTTCTGGGAGTTTCTAACAAACACCTTAAGTTTTCAAAATGGTTAGAGAAGTAGTTTAGATAAACAATGGGACATGGAATTTCCTGATCATACTAAACCAGGTGTCTCCAACCAGTCAATCTCAGAGTAGCTCCCAGCCTTGAGTTCATTTTTAACTAAGAACTGCAATTAATAAGCATTGCCTTTTCCTTTTAAAGTTTATCAAAGGCTATATATAATTTACATTATAATCAGGTTGCAGATAGCAGAGCCTGATAATGAGCAGTGCCCGACTCAGATTTATGACCCCGGGGCACAGAGGTTCAGAACTGAAGCACTTAGGTATTTAACTCCTAAATAAAATGTGTTCTCAACTCTATATTGGAGAACAAAATGTTATTTCTGAATGCTTTTAAAGGAGAGAAAATTAAATTTAGAGTTAACTTAATGGTTAAGTTACCTCTTTCATTTAAATTGTCTTTCTTCCTAAGGTTTCTCATTTACAAACACCAGGTATTTTGCTCCCAGTGGCTGGTAGACACAGTGCCATATTTAAAAATGAAAGATACAGGCATTTTCTTTTAAATGGGAGAAGTTTAAAGTGAAGAAAAAAGTTTGTATGAAACATTGTCTTAATGTTTTCTCCAATTTATATTAAGTTAATTGAGTCCTCTATTCAATTCAATTTCAATCTTTATTCGGTTGTTTGCAAAAAACAACCATAAAAGCACAATTTAATATACATTATAAAAACAAATTGATAAAAGAGACCACAATATCCATAGGAATAAAACACAATTAGACTGTAGGTGAGTATATACAGCAATATGTACAACAATATCAAGCATTATCCCTCCATGCTGATTCTAAATTTTAGGGCTAATTTTAAGAAACTGATTACAAATAAAGTGCATTTGTTATTCAGCAGCTGTAGGTGACAAAGTGCAGGTTTAATCTGGGTAAAATTCAGTCTCTTAAGGAGAGGCTTAAGATAAGCCCTCCGGGGAATATCATAAAAAGGGCAAAAGAATAAAAAGTGCACCAAGTCCTGCGGAGACACACAGTCGCAGCCGCAGATAGGTAACACTTGGCCTTGGTGGCTGCCTCTTGGAACGGCTAACAATAAGTGAAAGAGGTTCAGCCAAAACCTAATTAACAAGAAACGGTCAAAACTCAACATTGGCCAGGTCAGGTATGGTTCCATGCTTAAAGTGGTTTGTATGACAACATAGTTTCTATTGCTGCTTTTCTTTAGATCCACCTCCTCCCTCTGGAATAGCTGCGAAAGAAGGAAAGTGTTTTTCACAAACTTTACATCGGTTACTGTAATTGAGTCGGGATTTGAGAAAAGTTCCGGGCGCCCCAATGCAGTGAAACATTTCTTTAAGTATTTTAGCCACGGGATTTTTAACATGTTATCCCATGTCAGTGCTTCTCTCAAGAGCTGGTGGTTTAGCGGGAGGTCTTTATTTAGCCAGCATTTCAGCCAGAATGTTAAAGTCCGAAGTGCAATGGTATCACCTAAATAGGGGGAACCTAATTCTTCATGCACAATAAAATTGGCGGTTCCTTTTGGAACCCCCAAAAGCTGTTTCAAAAAATTATTTTCTGCTACCACCAAGTCCTTAACATTCGTGTGCCCCCATAACTCGCTTCCGTAGCAGCCTATAGCCAGGCTCTTGGCCTGATATACTTTTAGCAAAGCGGCAATTGGGCGTTTCCCCATTTTCCTTGCAAAATTAAAAATTGCTGCATTTGTTATCTTTGTACAGCGGGGGCCCATTTCAGTTGGTTATCAAACAGGACCCCCAAGTAGGAGAAAGTTTTAGTCGTAGGAATCTTCTCCCCGTTTACATGAAATGAAAACTCCTTGTTATGTTTTCTACCTACATTCATAACAAAAGATTTTGAGTTATTAATGGAGAGATCCCGGGATTTCATAAATGTAAAGAAGGTGTTAAGCAGCAGTTGAAGCCCTTTTGCGGGCCTTGCCAACAAAATGGCGTCGTCCGCATAAAGTAAAACAGGTAGCCCTTTACGTCCAACAAAGGGATAGTCAGCACATGTTTTTAAGAGGGTATTTTCCAGATTGTTGATGTATAGATTAAAAAGAAACGGGGCCAGGTTACAACCCTGTCTTACACCCCGGTGTACTCCGAATGCCCTGGTTACCTTCAGGTCCTGGGTGTATCGCACACTGGCTCGAGTGTCCTGGTGTAGATCCGCCAGGAAATTGACCAGGGTCTGCTCCACCCCCATATTTCTCATTGCCTCCCAAGTTTGCCCCTGTTTATTTATTTATTTATTTATTTATTTATTTATTTTTAATACTTATAAAGCGCAGCATATACCCTTGGGCGTTTGTTGACACAGTCGAAGGCTGAAGAGAGGTCCATAAAAGCCATATGAACAGTGCCCTGGCGTGCCAACGTATATTTACCTAACACCATGTATAAGTTGAGACACTGGGAGATGGTGGAGTGGCCTGGTCTAAAACTGTATTGAATTTGAGAAATTATATTATTTTCGTCAGCCCAGGTTGTTGGCCTATTCAGGATTACACCGCCTACTACTTTTACGACCAAATAAATTAAAGATATTGGCCTGTAGCAGGATGTACAGTTTCGGTCCCCTTTTTTAAAAACGGGGACTATTGTGAACAACCCCCAAGACTTTGGGCATCCATGGTCAGCGGCTGATATGATATGATATGATACGGTTTTTATAGAGCGCGACTTACACTCCAAGGAGCATCTTGGTGCTAGTGGTAAAGGTGTCACAGAGGAGGGGAGAAAGGAAATGTGCTGGCGACTAGGAGGGGGGGTGGAAGGGGCTGACTGAATTGTATTAAGTTAAATTAGTTTTAGGACGAGGGTGTCAGATGCATTAAAAATCCAGGTTTTGAGAGCCTTGCGAAACAGGTTTTCTGAGGGGATCAGACGCAACTGGGAGGGGAGCTTGTTCCAGGCTCTAGCTCCCAAAAAACCTAATGATTTTCCACCTTTGGTTGAGAGCCTGAATCTGGGGACCACCAGTAGGTTCAGGTTGGAGGACCTGAGCGATCGAGAGGGGGTGTATTTTCCAAACCTTTGGGACAGATAGGAGGGACCCGATTGGTGGTAGGCTCTGAAGGTGATAAGTAGGATTTTAAATAGTACTCTCTTATGAATGGGCAGCCAGTGTAGGGTTCTGAGTGCTGCTGAGGCAGATGACTTCCTGGGCAGCCTCAGTACTAGGCGGGCTGCGGTGTTCTGCACCATCTGCAGTTTGTGCAGAACACTTTTGTTGGAACCTGCGTAGATGCTATTGCAGTAATCCAGGCGGGATGTGATGAGGGCTACTGCTATTGTCTTCCTGGCCGTCAGGGGGAGGAGGTCGAAGAACCTTCTCAGGCCCTTGATGATGTTAAAGCAGGACCCTGCCACGGTACCTGCTTGTTGCTTGAAAGAGAGGGCTTCGTCAAACTTAATCCCGAGGTTGCGGGCTGATTTGATTGTGTTTGGCGGGACCTCAGCATCTTGGGGCCACCACTGTTTCGGGCAAAAAAGGTTGTCCTGACCAAAGGGGAGGATTTCCGTTTTCCCTGAGTTACACTTGAGGTGGTGAGTTCTCATCCATTCAAAAGTGGCGGTGAGACAGTCTCTCAGATTCTCTTCAGCTGAGGTAGTGTTGTCTTGAACAAGGATGAGCTGAGTGTCATCAGCGTACGATATTGTGCTGATGTTGAAGGAGGTGATGAGCTCTATCAAGGGGGTCATATACAAGTTGAAAAGAATTGGGCTTAGGCTAGAGCCCTGTGGCACCCCTGTATTGAGTGCCTTCTCGTCTGACCGATAGTTCCCCAGTATGGTGACTTGCTTCCTATGGCTAAGGAAGTTTTTTAGCCAGTTTAGGGCGGTTCCTGTTAGTCCCGAGTTCGCCAGGCGGCCAATTAATACGGCTGCATTAAATACTGCGGTGAGAGCGGGGGCCCAAAGTGATGTCCTTGATTTAAAAAGGTCCGGGGGCACACCATTAGGCCCGGGGGCTTTCCTGCTGGTTAAACCCATGATGCCCTTCTCTACCTCACAAATGTTGAAAGGCAGGGGGGTAAAACCTGGTTCACCTTTGTCATATATGGGTTGTGGTATATCGCTGTTAAAAATACGACTAAAATGTGAGACCCAATCATCTTCTGTAATATTGGTGCAGTGGGAAATCACCTGTGGAAGCAAAGAGGGGTGTATTTATAATGCCCCAGAATTTAGAGCTGTTACCAAGTATTTCTGGATCTAACAGGTTTTCCCAGGTGGCCGCTTTTACTTCTGCTTTGCGTTTAACCAGAGCCCTTTTGTAGGTGAGCCGAGCAGCCCTGATGTTTACCTGGTCCCTTGGATTGGCCTTAAGGGCTGACTTTAGGTCACAGCTTGCCTTTGAGCATGCATTTTCAAACCACTTTGGCGCGTTACAAATTCGGCCTGTAGAGGCTACTGTTAGCATTCCCCCAACTTTAGTGACTATGCCGTTAAACGCTAATAAAATTTCCTGTGCTGAGGGTGTGGGAGATACGCAGGTCAATAGCTCAGTATTACAAGTCCTATTAATCTTTTCATAAAGTTTGGCCGAGTTCACCCTTTCCCACTTTAGACGTCTGTTTCCGTCCGTACATTTTAGGACCCAACTGTCTGGCCTTTCTTCTTGTATATTGAGAAGCGTCCCTCCAAAATAAGTGCAAACAGGATTGTGGTCACTCAATGGATTCTCTAAAATTTTAAAACTAGATATACAGGAACTAAGATTACTAGAATAAAGAATGTGATTGATATAGGAACCCCCCACGCTGCCTTTGAAGGTAGGAATTTCATAAAAGGTGTAATCATCCACCTGAGGCATGGCGGTAGTCCTCTATTTTCCTGTTATAAATAGGGCACCATGTGTACAGGCCAGTGTGCAACTGCCTGCTGTTTGTAAAGATACTTTGGCAAGGGAGAAAATTAAAAGGATACGTTTTTTGTAATGCATATAAACAAAAAGTTAACTCATGAGTTGAATTGTTCTTCTTTTCAAAGTGTCAGAGTTACACACCTGTTGCTCCCAGTGGCTGGTAGACACACTGACATATTTATAACTGAAAAATACTGCCCTTTTTTTTTAAATGGAGACATTTAAAGTACATAAAAATGTTGCATCAAGTGAATAAAAATGTTCCATATTATGAACATTTTTGCAGAATATTTTTCTGCACTTTAAATTTCTTTCATTAAAAAAAATGGTTGAATGTTTGTGTTGTACATTTACAGTGCCACATATGGCGAAAGGTATGTCCTGTGCCATAAGTACATTCGACAAAGGTTCTTAGTCACCCTTACCCATATATCCCATTCATTCACATACGTTTCTACACCCCCACAGACCATGCACCCATTGGTGCACATGGCAGCCCTATCATAGTACCCCTAGTCACAGTATTTTGTTAACCCATAATATCGGGCTCCATGGACATTAAGTGTAAAGTCAATGAAGCTGGGTGAGGGGGTGTCTGGTAACAATGTGCGAATTAATTGGCCTTCAGTAGCTCACAACGATTTTCATTGATCAGAAGTAGCTCGTTACAGAAAAGGATGGAGTACCCTGTGGGTCCTAATCATAAACAGAGATGATTTGGACACTTGTTTGTCCATTGAAGTAGCTAAGCTAAATTTAGGAACATTGAGCCAAAGAACCCATCAGATATTCCAGTTAATCACATCAACCATTCAACCAACCACTAGGCAGTGTTAGACTGGTTTTCATTCATTGTGTGGATTACTGCTGAGGACTTAGACATGGCAAAGGTCTGTTAGGATTCCTTTTAGGTCTGCAGGATGAAAGGGTGACTCCTCCCAGTAGCCACCTTGCCACCCTGCCATTAATAATGCACGTGACAGTGACTCAGACAAGAACCTGTAGTAGCGATAGAGACATATGTGAGTTAATGTTTACAACATTATCTTTCTCGATTGTATGTAAAGAAGCGACATCAAGACTGTAACTGGTACAAGCAGATCACTGTTGTTTTCAATAAAACTTTATAAAAAAATAATGTAAATACATTTTCATTTATATTATGCATTAAAATATATCTAATATAAAAAATATAAATAAATAAATAATGCATGTGAAAGGTGCCACATGTCTTCTTAAGAGGACCCCAAATAGGAGAAAAAAAAGCACAATGGCTAAAAACCTCATTGTCAGTCTATTAGTGCTTGATTGAGGATTAGCGTAGCCCTAGATAAGCCATGCACTACACCTTCGTTCACATCAGAGAAGAGAAAAGATCTGAGCAAAATTATCAACAAAAAAATCAAAGAAATAGTCCGACTCAAGGAGTGAAACAGAGAGCAAAATAGCAGCAAGAGTTTGCAAGCCTGATGTAAAATAGGGAAGAAAGGAGTTGGTGGGCACCTTCCACTCATAATTTCCTCCCTTTTCTATTGTTCAAAGAGTGGTTGACATCACAGGCAGATTTGAACGTCATTTTAGGTTGTGAATGTAAGGTCCATGGACAACTTCTGTCTTGGATAGGGTTCTTCATAGGGTCGACCATGCTACTTTACTGTGAATCCATGTTTATTCTGGATCAATGATGGGGACCCTTCCTTTATACATGGCTTCACAACATGGGCTTCCTCTGAAGTTTAGGTTGATGAGAACTGAAGGGTTCAAAAAGCGATTTCTCAATATTTCAAAATTTAAATCAATCTGGCATCTATGACTTAAAGGAATGAACAATTGAAACTTTAGCAACCGCCACCAAGCTAAATCTAGGTTTAGAAATTGTATGGATGAGAACTCATTTTGTACGCTACAGTTACATGCTGTCCTCACTGACTTCGTAGCAATTCTAGATTTTCCAGATTTCTAACAACACGAAAAAGCCTACGGTACCTTCTGACTGTGTCCCATTTGGGCTGAACATGAGAAATGGAGTTGCATGCACGTGCTCACTCACATAGCCCGGGTACCAGAGGGGTCCTCTTCTTGCTGCTTTGCTTGGCTTGTCTAAAAAACCAAAGAGTACAGAGTGCTTAGAGGTCTGTTATACCTGGAAATTGTGGCATTCAAGGTAAACTGAGATTTCAGAGCCCGCAAGCAGACCCCGCTTTAAACTCATCCCTATACAGAACTATGTTTGAGACGAGTGAGAGACTGGATATGGCAATTCGGTTTACAGACCTGAGAACCATGAAGCCTGGATGTGTAAGACTTACCTCAGCATGCCGGATTCACCTGGGCACAAATGAGCTACCAAAATCTGGTGCCGGTGCTGGAAATAGCAGTGATTCAGTGCCCCTAAACCGAGGTGTCATCGTATTTCAAAGTCTGCTGTATAACCCCAGACAGTTTCTGTGAAGCCACCAGGGTAACTGATTAGCACAGCTCCACTGATCTGTGCGATTACTCTTGAGGGCTTATTTACAAGCCCCTTGCGCCACCCGTACGTCACTTATCCCATGTTAAAAATGACGCAAAAGTGGCGCAAGAGGCTTGTAAATAAGCCCCTTGGTATGATGTGCCCTTTAAAGTATAATTCTAGAAGTCTTCCAGTGGATTTTGTTGCCAAAATAACAATTCATATTGTTAAATTAATAAATTGATTGATACACAACTAGGACATTTTTTTAAATCTCAAATATACTCTTTTTAGCATTTTCGCCAGTCTGCGGAGCAGATTTACAAGCCCCTTGCGCCGCATTTGCGTCACTTTTAACATGGGAAAAGTGACACAAAAGTGGTGGGAGGGTCTTGTAAATCTGCCCTTGTGTTTTTATAATTAAACCATGTAGCTAAAGAGGTAAAGGGATTATCGTCCTCACAGTGATTGTTTTCTCCAGCTTCCTTTTCATTTCTAATACTTCTTGTCTTACTTTGAATATTCCTTTCACCTTAAATTCTGTAATAGTGATTTTGGTTTGTGTTTTGGTTTCCTTGTATCCCCTCACAAATTCTGTCAGTAATTTTTGACCATGACTCACTACTTCAAAAGAATGAGACAAGGATGTTTTGGGATCTCTTTAGTTTATCTCTGCAATATCTACTCGACTACAATGCAATTCAATTCAATTCATTTTATTATGATTTGGAATTCCAAGGAATTCCACATAACATTACTATAAAACTTGATTCATGAAAAACAGTATTAAAAAGCACGAAGAGTTACACCCCTAAAATCTTATCTATGGGAGATAAATATTAAATGAAAGCAGCGGAAGGATTTTTATAAAGTGCAGTATAAAGTGCACATGCCATCTACAATATACAGACGTAAAGAAACCATAATCCTAATCCAGTCCTAATACCTGAATCAACCCTTTTAGCTTAGCCCAAGATTACTAAAATCATATACATGTGTGCAATTATTTTCCAATATACAGGCAGTAGTTAACAAAAGCAATTAAAATATTTCTTATGTCGAGGACAAGGAACAGTGTTGACAGCAGATGATTTATGCAAGATGATACAAAAAGTGCAAATATATCAAGATAAAGTGCTAGTGCATCGACACCCTAATCCAGGACAGAACTCAGGATGATTATCAAGCAACAATTTAGCCGAATTAACTCGGAACAAAGAACCGAAAAATTTAAGTAGCAAACAAAATTGTTAAAACACACTACTAAACAATGATACTTATCCGATGTTGCGAGTATTAAAATTCTTAAAGTGCTTGAAAAGTGCTAGGACAAGGGAAGTTATACAAGGTACTACATGGACCACTGTTCCCCCTACTTCTAGACTTTCTAATATACATTTAAAAATTCTTTAAAAAAACAGAAAATCTCAAAACATATCTGTTCTGATGGGGGATGCAGAAGAAAGTTGTGTGCCTGATCTGCTGTTGAAATATTATAATGTAAAAAACCAGGCCTTAGAAATTTGCGTCGCATTGAACTAAGTGCTGGGCACACAATCAAAACATGATTAAAATCTTGGATACCTCCATTGCATAAATCACAAATTCTTTCATTTTTGGGGATACCCTCCCAAGCTCCTGTTACTATCCTCAGCGGCAACAAATTCATTCTTAGGAGTAAAATCACTCTGCGTACACCATGTTTCAAGTTCCAAAGAACATATGGCTGAGGATTTTTTACAATTGAACTCTCCGCTAAGCAATCCAGTTTTCCATTCCCTCGGCATATTTCCAGATCTCTTTCTCGTGAGATCACATATATGTTTTTTTAATTAAGTGCTTCAATTCTAATTTGTTTAAACCTGCTGCCCCTGTTATGTCCAAACCAAAGGTACTTAAAGCTTTTAAATAGTTTCTAAAAATTACACTTTTACACAATAAGTTATCAAAAATTTCCTTGTGCAGAGCTAGCCTTAATAGATTTTCTTGACCATTTATCAAAGCATTACACCACCTTAAAGACCCTGCCAATGACAAAACATATGTTGAGAGGAGGCCAAATTCGAGCCTAAGAGCCGCAATTAATGCGGCGTGACTCAGGTTACATATTTGCCGCCAGATTTTGCCTTCCACTTTGTCGAACTTAGCCCACTCACATTTGTCAATTGTTTCACTAGCATAATTCAAGGTCGGCGGAATCTTTATTTTGTACACTGCAATAGTATGTGAGAAGTGTCTTTTCCCGCATTGCTTATACAAGCGGTTAATTGCCGAAGCTTGTGAAATAGCTTTACTTTTCCAGTGATCTAAATGTCTGATAGCAGAGCACCTATTAGTAAAATAATTTCCTAAATAAGGATAAAATGTCACTATTTCCATATTTTCATCTCCCAAATACCATTCCAGATTTGGTCTAACCTTACAGCCTTTCTGACTAAAAATCATCACCTTACTCTTAGAAGTGTTTATTTAAAAAAAATATTCTTTAGTGTACCTAACCAGCTCCGTCAAACGTCTTTGCAACCCAATTGGAGTTAGGTCCATGATGATTGCATCGTCAGCATACAGTAAACAACTTAATTTTAGATCACCCACTTGTGGAGGGTCCCCTTTACTCTCCCCTACCCGGCTAGGGAGGTCATTTATGTAGATTGAGAAGAGTAAAGGGGCCAAGAGGCACCCCTGCTTCAGCCCATTGTGGGTAATAATTTTCTTTGATAGGCCTTGAGTCCCCCCCCAACAGAACTTGAGTCCACGTAGAGGAGTGGAGAGCAATTATTACTCTTAACAAATTCCCTGGGATCCCCATTCTTATCAATTTCCTCCACAGCGTCCCCCGGTCTACCCTATCAAACGCTGTGGAAAAGCCAATGAATGCTGTATACAGTGGTATCCTCCACCCGCAGGATATTTATCAATTAAGGTTTGCAAGACAGAGATGTTGTCTAGGGTGCCTTTATTCTTCCGAAAACCAGACTGTTCAAGGGGAATTAAGTTACTACCGAATACCCACTCTTGCAAGTGGACAAGGATGCTTTTTGCAAACAGTTTTCCCGTTGCGTCCAAAAGGGAGATTTGCCTATAGCTTGCAGGTGAGTTTTAGGGCCTTTTTTATATAGAGGTACTATTATACTGCCCTTCCAGGAATTAGGGATATCCCCGAGCTTATAACAATGGACGAACAGGGGATGTAACACCTTTGCCCAATCGCCGCAGTCTTTTTTTATTATCGCTACAGGGACATCATCCGGCCCCATTGCCCCGGAGTATCTCGCCTCCTTAATGTATCCCTCAAGTTCGCTCATTACAGGTGCTTCTACCTCTTCTACGGATGATGCAATCCAATTAAACCCCTCAACCCCAACATCTGTAGGATTGGGGGCGTACAATAGGGATATATAAGTAGACCATTCAGATTCAGAGATCAACATGGGCTGGGATTTTACTCTACTGTCACAGTATTTGGCAATCAGTGCCCAGTACTTTCTAGTGTCCCCCGAGGCTGCCACTTCCCGAAGGTTAACCCATTTTTCGTCTTCAGAGGCCCTGCGAACTACAGCTATTTTCCTTTTCTGGGCCTGTTTTAATCTGTATATCTCTTTTTGTCTTGATGGCCATGGGTCTATAAATTGCGATCTAATCAACCCATTTATCTTATTATTAAGAGTTTTAATTTCATTAGGAGGAGTTACTCTAGGGGCGGCACTCTCACCTTTCATCTTTCTTCCCAGCTTTCTAACAGCAGTCATGATTCTTCCATACCTCACAATCGGGTTCTCCAAAATTAAACTGAACGCAATGTTCTTAAATACCCAATGTAGATTCGGAAGGTTCTTGTGTGACCAACAAGTGCGACCATTACTTCGAGAGTATGTTACTATCTCTTTCCTCTGGTTCCATAGTTCGGGTTTCTCGAAGTTTAAAGAAATATTAACAGCCAATATATTGTGGTCACTCAAATTAGTAGGGAGAACCTTAAACTGGGAGCATACCCCAAACAGTTGAAATGGCACTGCCATATAATTGAGAAGGGAATTTCCATGTGACCAGTGAAAGGTGAAGGCTGCAGGAGAGTTCTCTGGGAATCTGCCATTTAATACTATAAGGTCAAGATTTCTTAAGTTTTGCAACAGTAAAAGGCCACGTTTATCAGATCTTAAATTGGGAGGGAATACTGCCTCTGGGATAAACCAAACCTCCTCCTGGTCCAGATTGGAAAAGGATGCGATTGAGCTATTATTGATTTTGGCATTAAAATCTCCTACCATCAGGATACGCACTCTTTCATCATTGCTACATAACTTTTGCAAAAAAGTGCAAATTGAATCGACCAATGGGGTGGACGCCTTCCCTGGAGGAATATATACATTTACCACATACAGAAAACAATGCTGATTCCAAGTTGCCTTGTTCTACTTTTAACTTTGCACAGATACAACAATTTGATGGATGAATGAATATCTCAGGGTCCCATACTAACTCGCAGCTTAACAGAATGGCTAATCCTCCACTTGCATGCCCCTTTGTAGATTTTTTAGCTGCACTACAATACACGTAGTAGTTCTTTAACTGGAACACTTCAGTTGCCCACGTCTCTTGGAGGCAGATTATCTTGGGGTCTAGGTGTGCAAGGGAAGTAAGCTTAATATTTCCTTTTCCTAGCCCCGCCAAATTCCAGGACACGATTGTTCCTAGTAGACTACCTCCGCTCTATGGGGATGGTAGTAGAAGATTTAGCCCCATTCAAGGTGCCTGCGATCCAGCTCCATTTTGACACCTCATCTCCACTATCAATGCCAAGGACCTCATGACCCTCGGGTGCTACTACCTTTATTTTTCTAGTACCTAATCCCCTCCCAACTGTAATTTCCAAACCCTCAAATTTAGTGGTCATATTCACACCCTCATGATCATTTACTTCTCCCTCTTGCCTAGCATAAGAAGTTTCGAGACGCTTCAACGAAGTACCCTGGGTAGTGGGGTAAACAATAACATCTATTCCTCTTTTCCTAAAGCCATCCACATTTGCTAACACGATGGAAGACACCACCCCTGAAGTAAAAATTGCTTTGGTGACCTGAGGTTTGTGCCTCCAATCTAAGAGGACCAGTTCTATATCTTTAGAAGAAATTAACTTTAGATCATTTATTTCTGATAGAATTCCAAGAAGGGCCCTTCTATTCAAAGTCATAGGCTCAGCATCAAAAAGAGGGATAAAAAATAAGGCATTATTCCCATGCCCAGTGCCTAACTCTGGGAGCCTTAATACATCCGTGTCATAAGATCTCCTCGAAAAATCGGTGGAGTTACCCCCTTTGATGTTATTAACTGATATAGTCATATTTCGACTAACTCCCCCACCATTACTTACTTCAGGCTTCATGCAAATAAGGGGTGGACCTACTGATTCACATGCGGTCCTACTTAGTTCTATCCTTGGGGCTGGTACGAAGGTTTTTATAATATTCTCCGTCACTCCTATGCTACTCTCCAGCTTGAAATCCCTTATTTTCCAGGCCTCACCCAACCCATTTTCATTCTGGGAAGTACTCGACCTATTAATCAGACTAATCGGCTGGGGGACATCATCTTGCTCCTCAATTGCACTCGAATTCATCCTCTGTTTAGCCACTGTTGATGTGTTATTTTCATTGTTAGGAGCGATATTAGAATGATCTGATTGTACTATACTTTGGAACCGCAGTTTTCTCAGTTTACGTTTTGGAAACCGGCGATTTTTCCCCTTCCTTTTCCTCCTACAATGGGTTTTAACACTTCCCTCTCTTACTAATAAGTGTTCCCCCCACCCCAGAGACTTCTAAAATATTAAATATTTCAGCTGAATCATGAGGTTTGGGTTTTTTAGGCTTGCTCCTATTAAAGATTGGGAAGACACGCACTGTATCTAACACTGGAGATACCTTTACATTTACACTCCTCTCCTCAGCGGTGTCCTTTGCAGAGTTATTAACAACAATTTGGGAAGCGCTTGGAGTTTGATTTCTTACAGGCGGCATGTGTAAGTGAACTCCTGCTTGAGGGGACAGTATTTCCTCATTCGGATGGGGATCTATAGCCAAAAATTGAGCACCCAATTTTTCTAACTGCTTCACTCGTTCAGCGTTCTTTTCCAATTGAATGGCAATATCCGGAAGAGTGAGGTCTTCTGTTTTTGGCTTCCCATTAAGTTCACTATGGGCATTCTGATGTTCACTTTTAGGAGAAGGTTCACTTCTTTTTATTGAAAAGCAGTCCGGTGAACTCCTTTGAGATACACTTACATTGTCGTGTACTTTTTCAAGGAGAGTTATCAAATCTGCTAGTGGGGAGGAAGGAGTGACATCCTCACTTACACCACCCTTACTCTGCGTGGAAACTGGCGCCTCATTCCTAGATAGAACCAATTCCATCTCTGAGCCCGAAATTTTCTCCACACCTTCATAAGATGACACAACAGCTTGACTCACAATAGACGGAGGCACTGCATTGCCTACTTCACCATTAGATTTTTTTATTATTATTACAGGAAAGAGTGCTTCTGGTCTTGATATATGGCTACCCAAACCATTCTCAGCTGATATTTCGGAGTCCATTTTCACCTCCACCTCCATTGAATTCTCCTCATTTCCCACAGCTCCAAGTTCTTCACTGTTTTGCCCTATTCCGCTCTTATAACTTCTTCCCTTTTTTAAGAACATTGATGATATTGATGGGTAAGATTTTAAAAGAGTTAGTTGAGCACCAACTCTCCGTCTACGTATTAACTTTTGTGGATTTGGGGGACTCCACGAATTCTTACCACTCTTATCACTCTTGACGCTATGGTCAATGGTTTCTAGAGGGTTTACAGATTTTACTTTGGACTGAGAGCGCAATCGCCTAACAGACATTACCATGACAAAAAAGAGATTATACCTCTTAAACTTAAAGATTCTCCAGCTAGAAATGAGACAAGACTTGCAGGAGAGAACAATTCGTTTCAAGAGAAAGAATAAGTGAATGATAACGTAAGCACCGCCTTAGGACAGCCTGCAGGTGGCGTTATATCTGCCACAGAGTGATCCAGATAATTCCGCAGAGCCCCACAGGTTTTCACATGACACCTTACCCGAGGCCTGGGCGAGTCAGCAGCAGCCCAATCAGAGCCTACACGCCGACCCCCGTCTGGCAACTGGGGCTATGGTGACTATGGTGACCGTGGTCGACTTCATAGGATGGAGGAAGCACCTGGAGATATGAATATAACCAGCGTACACCAGTGCACACCCCCCCTAAATACTGTACAAGGCTTATATCTGGACTTTAGCTGCGATTAATCAATAACTACTCCCAGAGTCCAGAATCCAGAATCCAGAGTCCAGAGTCCAACAGGCAAATCTAACTCGTAGAAAACCCTGAGTCACCTAGGCCCAAGGTGCAGGGTCCCCAAGTCCACAGTCCAAGGACCACAGAGCGACGGCCGAAAGTAGGTATAGAACTTGTTTTTCTCGCACTCTCAGACTCTTAGTCTCTCTTAGTCTCTCTCACGCACAGCACCCTCACACAGGGGCAGCAGACTGGAGTGCGGCGGCAACCCACACAACGCCGCCGGGACCCCCTCCAACCCCCCGCCGGGCCCCCAGACCCCTGCTCCTCTTTCCGCCGGTACTCACTGTTCTGCTCTGCTCCACTCCTCGCACTGTGCTGCACTGTGCTGCTGTGTGTAATGGACTGGCAGCCACTGGCGACGGGGGGCGGCAGACACAGGCTCAGGGGCTCAGGGGGCAGCTGGCAGCAGGACTCGGACGGTATCAGTAGTACTATATTCAGTAGTACTGTACTGTACGGGGGTTTTCTCTGTGACTTCTTGGCTTCCTGCCTCCAACAACTCAGCCAAACTCAGCCAAACTCCACTACACTGCTACAGCCGCTGCTGCTGCTCATCTCTGAGCTCTCTCTAGACTCTTGACTCGGCTCCCGTGTAGGGAGGGCTGAGAGGAAGCAGGAGGCTGCAGGCTAAATGCTGAATGCTGGAGGCAGAGGCTGAGGCAGTGTGCTCCAATGCACTGGTTCAATGTGCCTCGCACGCCCTACCTCACTGCCTCACTGCCGTACCCCCGCTGCTGTTATTTGATGTTTCTTTACCGGGAAAAGACTTAACCGGGCACCTGGCACTGTTGGCACCGTGGAGATATCGACACGGCGTCCTGCTTGGCGTCCTTGCTCGCTTGCCCGTTTCTGCAAACTGCTCTCCGTTCGCTCGTAGCTCACTGCTGCTCTCTGCTGGCACAAACTCGACTACAATGCAGTGGGAAGGATATTGTGGGGCAGATTTACAAGAAGGTGACGCTTCTGTAAAGATGCGTCACTTTCCCTGTGCCACGCTGAGAAACTCTTGCGCCACTATGGATGCGCCGTATTTACATTACTGTGCACCATGGCGCAAAAATTGACAGATGCGTCAGAAATTCTGATGCATCTGTTGACCAAAAGTCACCCATTGCTGGAGTCATGTCGCAAGCACGATGCAACTGCAGCAATGCCGGAGGCCTATCCTCATTGTGCTGCGTCACTCCTTACGCCTGCTTCAAGCAGGCGTAAGAATTTGACGCAGTGGCTTCCTGAAAGTGGCACTGTGAAATCTACGCCCACCCTGCATACATAATACCTGACGAAGGTATAATGTGACACAGGTCTTTAATGGGCCGCATTTGTACGCTGCTGCTGCGTCACAAAAAGTGACACAGCCGTGGCGCAAAAATGACACAAGGGGCTTGTAAATCTGCTCCACAGTGTCCACAAGCTGCCGCTAAAGGGAATACTTTTATTCATGATAGTTTCCGTTGTCCTCTCCTGTTATCCCATTCCTAAACCCCATCATCTCTACAAAGGTCATAAGCAGGTCTAAAGATGTTCCTTTTCAGTCATACCCCCTTCTTGTGGTTTGCAAAGAAATCTCAATTTGGGAGGAAACATTAGATTCCGCCTGATTCGGGGATGCAAGTTCTGCAGGAATACCGGCACTGCTATATTTTCCCCATTACTTTTCACCAGGAAAATACTGGGGTTTGTGAAAAATTTAGAACACAGATTTCCGCTGCAATTTGTCATTCCAAAGTTTAAAATTCATAATGGTACAGTAATAGTGACCTGAGCAAATACTGAGCCCAGGGATGGGAATTTAATTAGGTTGGTTTTATGCAGCTCATTACTTCCCAACCTGTAAAATCGTCCAAAGAAGAGATTACCTGGCTACAGGGAATGTGCTTACTGACTCTCTCAATGACATTCGGGGCACATTTAGTAAACTTTCACGCAACGCAGGGCAGCAGGCAAATTTGTTGCGCTGCATTGCGTGAAAGGGAGAGAGCAGAAATGATCCATATTTACAAAGATATGGAGCTTTGGCGCCCTCTCCTTGCACTGGCACAGCCTAGCACCAAAGCAGTTACCCTTGCATCATGGTGCAAGGGTGCCTGTGTTACAGACAGGATTGTTTTTGTGCTGGAAGAGACATCTTCCTGCACAAAGACAATCCTTAGAAGCAGATTACTCTTTTTACTTGTGCTTCAAAATGCAGGAATTAACAAGGAGAACTAAAGATATTTTGCCTCGGTATGCCTCACTTGGGAAGACGTAGTATTTTGATGCATTCCCAGGGCTCATGTCTTTGCAAATTTGGGATTATGCCAAAATCCAAGGGTGCATGCGTGGGAATGCCCATGCTCCACCCATGGAATACCTCCCAAGTGGAAATGTAACATAACACAGCGCAAGCAGCTGCATTGCTTTTCTTCTTTTACAAAGCCACACAAGACTACGCAAATCAGGCCTCACGTGGCTTTGTAAATATTACTCAGCCATGGCATTGTCGTTGTGTCACCTCGTGTGACACAAGGACCACAAAAAGGGGCCTATTTACACGGCTCTTGCGCCGCCGGTACATCACTTTTTCGCATATTAAAAGTGACCCATCGGTAGCGCAAGGGGATTGTAAATCTGCCCCAAAGGCTTTACAAATATGGGCCTGATTGCTGCATCTCCACTTTGACTACATCTGCATCCATAGGTCCATGTTTATAGTTACAACATGGTGCAGTTTAAGGCAAGTTACCTCCGTTTTTTTCTCATTGAATGGCAGTAGCAAAGAAGGAGAAAACGCATTTCTGTGGACTTTGAATTTCTAATGTTCCTTTTTTTCTTTAATACTATATCCAAGCCCTGTATTTGAGAAGGAAGGCAAAAACACAAGGGGGAGTTTCCTCAGTAGGAAGTCTAGGAGCTCATGATCTATCGCCTTTTTTAAAGATGATACATCTGAAAAGCATTTAGCATCTGTTCAACAGACTCCTTAATCTTTCCAGTATTGGTTAACTCTGGAGCTCTAGTTATGATAACTTCTTGTTGGGGCACGCAGCCCTCTAAAACCTCATACTTGATTATTGTGATGGATAGTCCCTCGCTCATCTGAGTCATTTTTTGGTTTTCACTCTTTCCTTCAGCATTGATTGAAGTACTCTTTACTGCAGCGTTCTTTCAGGTAAACAATTTGCAATAGTTTCAAGAGACACAGTGAGATATTTAGGAAGATAAACATAAAAGGAAGGACAGTATTTAAAAACAGAGAGAAGTTATGTCTGAAGAACAGCTTCATTGAAGAGAAATAGGAAATATGTTTGATCTTACTACTATTAAACAAAAGTGACAGAACCTAGACACATCGTACATCTGCAATGAAAATTAAGCAATGGATTGCACACGAATGCCTGATTGCACTCAGATGAATTAAAAAGTAGCTCAGGTTAAGAAAATCAACAAGTGGTGGAGTAGGAGTAGGACAATGAGTAACAGAAAACAGAACTTCTAATGTCGAATAGGATGAAATCTGGCAGATAAAAATCCTGCAGATAAACGAGTAGTATAAAGGGAAAGAGAAACAGACGAGACACATTTCCAGGGGAAACTGTAGTGGACAGAAACAGAAGCAGATAGAGATACCTTCCAAGGAACCGACAAAGAATAAGCAGAAAGATAGGAAAACCATGTTATAAAAGTACCAGAGATACCCAAAGAAGTCTAATAATGATGGCACTGAAAAACATTTTGAGAAACTTTTGTTTTAATGAGCATACAGTTTTAATCCACAGGGGCAGATTTACAAGCCCCTTGCAACACTTTTGCGCCACTGTTGTGACGCAGTGGTGGCATAAAAAATGCAGGATATTTAAAACGTGACGCACCTAGGGAGATGCATCACGTTGTAAAGGCCTATGTCACATTATACCTGCGTCAGGTATAATGTATGCATGGTTGGCTTTCCCACGCAGTAAAGCCTCGTAGAAATGACGCAGGGAAATGTACAAGATTTCGCTGTGCCTCTTCAGATCGACACTGCATCAAAACTTACGCCTGCTTGTAGCAGGGGTAAGGAGTGATGCAGTGTAGGAGTTGCATTGTGCTTTCGACACGACTCCAGCAATGCGTGACATTTGCGCCAAAAGATGTGTCAGAATTTCTGACGCATCTGTCAGTTCTTGTGCCATGGTGCACTGTATTGTAAATACAGCGCATCCATGGTGGCACAAGGGCTTCACAGGCTGGCGCAAGGAAACTGATGCGTCTCTACTGATTCGTCAGTTTCTTGTAAATCTGTGGGTGGAGAGCTAGTTTATTTGTGAATTGCTAAGTTTGTGAAAAACTGTTCTGAGAATTGTGGCAAAGCTGATCACTATTAGTGTTGGGCAAAGATTTCAAATGACGTTGCTGAGTTTTATATCGTCAGTGACATTTGGGGCAGGACGTATGGTCAGTACGTTGGAAAAGTGGTGGGTGTCATTATCTGTGAGCAGTGTTGAGGTTTCTAATATTATAATTGCAGCTGAAAAACAACAGCTTCACGTTCGATTCCACAGGCCTTTATTCCTACCACAAGTTCTCTTCGCCTGCTAGCATCATTGCGCTGTGTTTGTGTAAACCTAGCAGTAAAGTGACCCAGTTCTCATGGAAGGTTTCTTCTCCACTTCTAATTTCGCTGGTTGCGCCTGAAGCTATCACGTCAAGGTCTTCAGCCTCATTACTGGAATCAGTTCAGTGGATTGATTGAGCCAGCACCCTAGTTTATTTCTCGCAAAGTAGTTCATGTTTATTCCAGAATAAAAGACCTCACCGCACCTGGTTTCTTTTATGACACAAAAAGCAACTTCTCCTTTCGTCCCTGAAGTTTCTTCTTTTCTCCCTGTTTTCAACTTCTTAATCTCCCTTATTTATTATCTAGCTCGATTATTCCATTTGTTTTACATTTTAAGACCTTTTTATAATTATCGTAAAGCCTTATGTTAATTATAATGATCGCTTTTATAGCAAACAATGTAAAATGTACAACTCACTTCTAATGTGATTATTAACGGCATCAGTAAAAATATTTTTAAAAGAGCTCTGTGAAGCTATTGAGAACGACGAGGAGGGGATACATTTACGCAAGTGTGAATTGCAATATAATCTTAAACAGTCATTTTTAAATCAATTTTCCATTTGATATCAATGCTGAAAACGTGAATTTAAAGGCCACGACTGTTAGTTATTTGCATATTTTTTTCTTTAAAGAATAAGGTACTCTATTATTTTAATGGTGTTTTATTTATCTTGCTAGTTATCTGTTTTTTTCGTATAGCTAATGATGTCCAGTTTAAACTTGGGTGGAAATGACTTCCTTTGTAGCTCTGTCAAATACGTCTACAATAAAAAGAAGTCCCCATGATGTATCCAGTCATTGGGCCATTGTGATGAAACAAGGGAATGATATTTGGAAAGATAGAGATTTCGTCGGATTAAGATATTGAAGTTCGCGTTAACAGTCGATTTTAACACTAGAGGGCGCCATAAAGTGGGATAAAACAAAACACTTTCCAAGGCATTGTGCCTGCAAAGCAGAAAGAACAAAACTCGATTACACAATGGTGCAGCAATCGTGAACGGGGTTTTAGGTCCTGCATGTATTGCTGGAAATACCTGCTTTTCACTCATTTTTATTTCCGAGAACCAATGGGTACGTACGAGTTTTTGGTTGCATAATAAGGACTAAAATAAAAAAAGGAACTTTTTTTAAATTATATTATTCTGGTATTTAAAATAGAAGTGGTTGCACGACGAGTATCTAGATGTAGTCTTTGCTTATTAGGACTAAATTCAGAAAATTTTAGCTGTCTGATATATCATGTTATGAATTCTTTAAAAATATACATATAAATAATATGGCATTTCCTACGTAAGAATATTGTCCCCATTCGTTCTCCCATTGCGTTTTGGTGATAAGGTGTTAGTGGCCCTTTTGTGAAACTAACGCCTGTGTATGGTCTTTGATATACTTACTTTCCTGACATTTTAACTAGTTATGTTTTTTAAGAAAGATCTGTTGCTCAGATGCTTTACACTGCTAGGAATGCTAATCACGAAACACCCCGATGTGTTCATCTGTTTTACTTTGCTTTCATGCTAAAATGTTTTTGTATTTGCAGCATTTGTTCATCAAAAAGTGAAGACGTGCGAGCGCAGAAGCTGTCTTAAGGATGCAACAACAATACAGGGGCTTATTTACAAGCTCCTTGTGCCGCCTGTGCGTCACTTTTTTTGATGCACCGCAGGTGCAGTGTGCTCGCCTATATTTGCAAGTCACCCTGCGTGGCTTTTCATGGCCTTGTAAATACGGCCCTTTTTCACGCATCACTTTGCGTGAAAGGGGCGTGCCATGGGTTTTGCTGTGGGTGTTCCCAAGCAACACCAATGGATTCTGCTGCATTCCCAGATGTGTAACGTTTCGTAAACCTGGGAAAGCATCAAAATCCTACGTCTTCCCAGGTGAGGCATAAGGAGGCGCAACAAGCAGTCGCGGCCAGCATTACTTGGGGGTCAGGGGTGGGTGGGAGGTTCGCACAGGGGTTCGCTTGGGAGGAGTGTGATTTTTTTTTAACTTACCTTACCGGGTCCCGCGCCACCTTCGCTCCTGGTCGGGTCCCGAGTTTTCCTGCTGCTTTCCTGCTTTCCTGCCTCGGCAGCCTTCCTTCACTCCCCTAAACCAATCACAATGCTGCAATGGCAGCGTTTTGATTGGTGAGGATGGCGTCCAGCCAGACGCCTATGGGGAGGCCCTTTTCATGCAGCCTACATAGAGAAAATCCAGAGTGTGCATGACTGGTTTGGAGTCAGGGCCCACAGCATTGTGCAAGTCACTCCTCCCCGACCGGCCCCCCCGCCTGCCCCCAGCCAGGCATACCCCTCTGCTTTCTCACAGTGCGAGAAGTAGAAACATAAAAGGGTATTTAAAATATAATTTATGTTTCTGCTTCTCGCACTGCAAGAAAGCAGTGGAGCAGCGCTTCTTCGCCCTAATGGAGGAACCGCTCCTGGCAACAAGGAGAAATACTTTTATTTCTCCTAGTTTTTCTTATTTCTATGCGTGCTGGATTCTGCAGCACACTTCAAAAGAGGAAAACCCAATAATGACTGTTTTTGTACAGGAAGTTGTCCATTTCTGCACAACAATAATCCCCGCATTTCAGGCACACTTGCACCATGGTGCAAGGGTGTCTGCGTTGGCGCATGGCAGCCAATTGTGCACCAGTACAGGGGAAAGCACATGGATGCTTGGCATTCTTCTAAATCAGTAGTGTAACAAAGGCCTCTGTTGCCCCCTCAGTGCAGGGGGCCCCCGACTTCCAGGGGGCAATCTAAGCACAGTACCCTGGCCTAAGACCTCCTTATTGATTCCAGGGGTGGGGGGGCCTTTATGTGCTTTGCAGGGAGTTTCGTTACACCACTGTTCTAAATACAACGCATCGTTGTGCTTTTAAAATGACGCAGCTCGGCGTAGCATAATGACTTGCAGTGCAGCATCATTTTGTTGTAAATGAGGCCCTCAGTTCCTTTATTGAAAGTATCTACTTGCAATTTGTTGCTATCTATTTGTTTTACAATCACCACTTACAATTCAAAATTCATCTTTTGACTCCTTTTCACAACAATCGACTTTGAGGGTACCGCTTAGCTCTGCAAATTTGTGCTCAGGAAATGGGTCCTTCTCCTAGCTCTCAAACTGATGTAGCACAAAATTTCACCTCACTGTGGGATTTTATTTTTGTGGCAGATAGGAGAAACATACACAATATAGCCCAACGATTACCAAACACTTCTCAAATAGAAGCACACTTATTGGCTTTGACAGTGCTTGTTTTTGTAGTCGTTATCTAATGGATTTAAGATATATCACCAGATCCTAAACTGGTTTCTCTCAGTAAGTGACTGCGCGTGCCTGTACATTTCTACCTCTTCTCACCATTCCTCGTGATATATTCTGCAATATTACAAAAAAAGCCACTGAGACCAGCTTTGTTTCTGGACAATGCTTTTCCCACTGTTCATCTGCACAATGGTCCCAATGTAGCGGCTTACACGGGTGTGTGTTTTGTTTCCCAGCAGGCGGTAGTATGCCACCCTTTACGTAGCCCTCGTATGATCCTGCCAAGTTACGCCGCTTTGAGTTAAGACACATCTCAGGCAGATGGTAATGTAACTAGGCTTTGGAAATCACATTGGGTTTTTTTTTGTTTTTTTTGCTGTAACAGAAACCGTAAACAATTACATATTGTGGCAGTTTTAAATATGTGCTGATCCTTGATGGTACAAGTACACAGTTTCTGTGGCGTAGACATAAAGAATAAATTGCATATACCCCATCAATATTATCCCCTGCATTTCGTTTCACTCCCCTGTCTGTTGGAAATCACATTGTTTTGATAGTAATCATGGTCGTGGGTTTTTGATTGTCGAATGCCTGAGATGGCAGGATAAAAGCAGGGCCTTTATTAAACGATTTCTAAAAGATGCCACAAATAGCTCCTTCTCTTCTGGTGCCCAATACAAGCTCATCTAACCAGAATCCAAATACCCTAGGAAACCATTCCACATTCAGCAGAAAGGCCTGATACATCTCCATTCGGCAAAGCAGAAGAGAAACAACAAAGAGTAGACTATATTATTATAATTAGTATTATTATTAATATTAATACTCTCTTAGTCGCTCAGTGGTTTACATGTTCGGCCTCTTCAATTCTACTTAGAAGTTGACTAGGTCTAAACCTCAGATCCTTTTCAGAACCAACTGTTTCCATCCTGTGTTCTTCGGGTGCTGCCGGAACTCAGCATAGTCTTGCCATGCTCAGGGATGTCCATTCGCTAAAGGTACCACATTCTCCTCAACGGTTTTATTGTGATGAAAACTTAATTGAGGAACTGTACTGCACATTCTACAGCACCATGCGGCATATCAGCAAGAGCCGGAGAAAATTATCGCTCAGCGCGCTTAGCGCAAGGATAATTATTGCCGGCTAACGCTGAATTTTATCGCTGAGATAGCGTGCTATCAGCAACACTTATCTCAACAGCGATAAAATTCCAGGCGCAGGCTGTCAAATGTGCTATTATCGATGGAAATCCAGCGATAATCGCACAACTTCTGACGTTAGCTTGATGATAGGTCAGAGCAGACTCAGCCATGATATCCACCTTCCATTGGATATCATGGCTAAGTCAGACTGCAGGCAGGTGTAAGGAAAGTAGCGATAACCACGGTTAGCTCTACTTTTCTTATCGCTATGCATGTTAGTGTGCAGTTTGATAATTGGAGAAATGTCGGTTAGCGACTTTTTTCCTGTTATTTTGGGAAGGAACGCCCACTTTGCATCTCATTAGAGAATCAAAGCTGGGCATTAAGGAAAATGGCGTTGAAGCATGGAAACAGGCGTTAGCGTGTCCATGCTGATAGTGCGATAAAATTATCGCCGCTTTTTGTCCGAAAGCGGACGCTAAAGTGGCAATAATTTTATCGCCGGCCCTTGCTGATATGCCCCCTATACCTTACCTTGTATTCCATATCGTTAGCACACAGGTATGACTGTACTTGTTCCTATAATTCTCCTCATTTTTGTCACACTTTCGAATGTATTCTTTTACTCACATTCAGCAAATTTCCTCCAGCTTTGTAAAGCGCTCAGTTACACCTAATCGGTGTTGCCCCAAGCTGGACCAGAAATTTACGGAAGGTAGGGCCCAGAGCGTTCTTGTCTTTTAAATGACATAATGGTGAAACCTCTTTCACCGTGTTGATGGACAAGATGCCCATACCATATCTTATAAGTCACCTTAATCATGTTCACTGTTCACCTTTTGCTATTGCAAACTTTCCTCAATCATGCCATTCACACACTTAGTCAACCCATTAGATTGTGGACAATACAAAGCAGTTTCAGATGCTTGACAGCTGTTTTCTCCAAGAATCTCTTCATCTCTCATGATGCAAATTTTCATCTCATTATGCATTACTCCTCTAAAAACGCAGCCTTAGAATTGGATCAAAGCCCTTGTAATGATCACACAAATCACTCCTTCCGCCATCTAGATTGGTAATCAACTAAAAGTAGGAAAAAACTTCTTCCCTTGCCTAAAATTGCCAGTGGGCCCCTAATGTACAAAACTAACCTAAACCATTATCCCTCAGGTACCTCAACAATGACAAAGCATGTGTGAGCAATACTCTCAGTTTGACACTCATTGGACACTGCACTATTCTTCATCTTGCCTAACATGTTCCTGTGTTATCAAGGCCACCAGTAAATTCCAATATACGTTCTCATGTTGATATTCCTTTCTATAAAACACTTGTGTGCCAACACTACTAAATTTAAAGGCAACCCTCATCGAGGTATGAATTGCATTCCTGCATTAACCTATTGCTCTACAAGCTCAACTCTTTCCTAATATTGAGATTGCTCTCCTCAGGCCCTCATGAGTATGGTGGAGATTATGATCGGCGGGATGCTACTCTTCCTTAATATGTGCTGTCCACTGTTTCTGGATCACAATTTCCAGGGGAAAAAATATGTGACCTAGTTTTACAGGATACGAATGACCACCTGCTAAAACCATAGAGCAGAGAACAGGAGATATAGGCACACCCCAGCAACTATGGCTGTTGCGGATCCTAGGAAGGAGGCATAGCTTCACCAACCTGGCGTCAGCCCGGCAGGGTCACAGATGCCCAAATCACCCCTGACTTTTACTACTTGTTCAAGGTAGGTAATAAGTGTCAGCAGTATAGTCGCCCGAATCGGGGAAAACATGATTATGGTCAGCAGATGTTACAGTGTTCCTATAGCTATTTCTTATTCCGGGAACTATAACTAGTACTGACTAGTAATGACAGATCCCAAGCCTCCAACATCCTTGGATCCATATCCAACCTACTCTAAATCCAAGCCTCACTCTCCCAACTCCTTCTATAGGCCAGTGGCATACAACCTTTTCCTTGACTTCTCTCATTCTTTTCTCTAATCTCCCACACCTCCAATCTGCAGAGTCTAAAGCTAAAGCAACTCTACTTCTTTCTCTCTATTGATGCCTCTGTAATGGAAAATGTGAGTGACTTTGTGTTAGTAACTGGGTTTCTGGTTGTCTGAGTATGCACCCTGTACAAGCAGAGACACACTTGGAGATTATCTGTGCTCACCCTCTGGTAGCTTAGCATAGAGCAGTCAGGCTAATCTAAAGAGGCAATGTGTAAAGTATTTGAGCAGCACACTCACACAGTAACACAATGAAAACACCACACAAAGATTCCACAAAGGTTTAGAAAAATAGATTATTATATTTTGAACAAAATAAGACCAAAACGACAAAAATCAAATCCGTACAAGCCGAGATATTAATTTAAAAAGAATAACTGTAAAAATGGCACTTAGAAGTAACTAGCTATTTAGGGGTTACTTAACATTAACTAGCTATTTAGGGGTTACTTAACATTGCTCTGGACTGGGGCAAAGTGATAGATCAGGCAGACTGTGATGTAGAGCACACTGGCTACAGGACCTACACAGGCACCAGTGTACAAAGTACCTTTCCAGATCACAACATCGAGATGTGTGGTGAGATGTGTCAATGTCAATCCTGCATGTCGAGGATGCGTCAATACATCTCCAGGCAGTGATGCTGATGCGTCAGTTCCACAGGTGAGACGCTGGTCCAAGATGCTTTGGTTCCAAAGTGCACTGCGGCAGGTTTCTCCAGGCATTCGAGGGATGCATCGATATCTCCGAGCTGATGTGGCCTCAATGCACGGTTCCGATGCGTTTGGCTGTTGGGGACCTGTGATGTTTCCAAGAGTGGAGCGCCTATTTTACTCCCGCAACTGGTTCGACACACTGGTTCTGCTACATGCAGACATGAGATGTGTTGATGTCTGTGTTGCCTGTGTCTCGTCAGCTTCCAGTGAACCAGGCAAAAGAGCAGGGGTAGAGACTTTAATATATTTGAGTCTCAAGCAACAGGAGGCACACAAACATGCTCTTGGAGCACACTTGGAGGGAATAGCAGAGTTTAGTGAGGTTACCCTAGTGTCCCCGGGTGACAGAGAGGTGGTTCCTAAGATCCATTTGCCCTCAAATCCTACAAAGTATAGGCAATGGGTCACCATCAATGGGCACAGTGTTGAGGCTCTGAGGGATATAGGTGCCAGCATGATTATGGTAAGAGTCAGCTGGTAACCCCAGAGCAAGTGATTCCCAATGCATTCCACCAGGTTGAGGCGGCTGACAACAGAGAGGGTCACTATCCAATGGCCCTCGTTCCATTTGAATGGGGGTTGGTTTCAGGTCTTCTGAAAGTTGCAGTGAGCCCTGCCATGCCTGTGGACTGTTTGCTTAGTAATGACCTTGAGCACATTACCTGGAAGTAATGCGGAGCTCAAGCTCATGTGGAGATGTTAGGGTTACGTGACTGGATCAGTAATACAACAAATACATGGCTGCCCAGGATGTGAGTAAAAAAGGGCTGGAACCGAGAACAATGGTCCAGCCAGCTGCTAAGAATGGGAGAGACAGAGGGTGTGGAAAACCAGCCCTTGAATGTACTCTCAGTGAGATGGGTGGGGTAACTGCGGTGGCAGCCCTGCAGTCCACTGAGGAGGGCAATGCTTCATTTGGTTACCTGCCCACACTTACTGGATGGCATGTAGAAGGTGGACCCACCACGGAGGAGTTCTGAAGGGCACAAAGGGAGTGTCCACACCTTGAGGGCATGAGGCAACAGGCTGAAGCCCAAGCAGCAGGTGACGCCTCTGGGAGTCATCACATTTACTGGTAGGACAACCTCCTTTACAATGAGCCTCAGGTTCCTGTGCTTGGGACAACAAAGGCCCTGGTCATCCCCCAATGCAATTGGGCTTCAACGTCTTCAGTGCCCAGACCACAGCAAAAGCTTCCATTTCTATAGCACGGCACCTTTGTTTTCTGGTTAGTAACCTCCTGGAGATGAAGGCTACAGATTGGTCTAGGCCCTCTTCATTAAGCTGCAAAAGTACTGCCCCTTATGCCACAATAAATGCCTTGGTGTGGTCAGGGGGCCCTGAGCACAGGAGCTGTGCACATGGCTTGCCTCTGTCCGAATACAATTCTGGGCTGATTCTTAGAAGTCAGCTGTGTGAAGGGGGCAGCAATGGTGCCATAACAATTGACAAACCTTTTATGGCACCCAGTGAGGCCCAAGAATGCGCTGACCTCAGTCTGAGTTTTGGGGGGCTCCCAGGCCATGATAGTCTCTATCATGGCCTGGAGGGGCATCACTGTACTCTTACCCACCAGGTGTCCCAAGTACACTACAGACCCATGCTCTATCTGGCACTTACTGGCCTTGATAGTCAGGCCTGCTTGTTGCAGAGTCTTAATCACTTCCAGGAGATGACAACTTCCAGCAGTTACTCTAGACAGTTTTCTAGAGTTACTCTAGACCTCAAGCAAACTCGTCCCCTCACTCGAATGACATCTTCCTGGGTGATTTCAATCTCCACTGGGAGAACAAACTGGATAAGCAGGTCAACGCCCTTAAGACCTTCCTTGATGACCACTCCCTGGTCCAAGCTATTTCAGAGCCCACTCACTCTAAAGGTGCCATGCTAGATTGGCTCATCTCCAAACTAAATGCTATTGATTCGATCTCGATTACCCATTGTGACTGGCCAGACCATCATATTATCACCTTCAAAATCCCCTCTTGTAACAAGAAAATCCTCCCACAACAAATTAAACCTAAACAATGGATAAGAGACACTAAGAATATCAACTGGAACAAGCTAACCTCCCAATGTAAGAAGGCTCTTATTCCCCCCAACAACACAGGAGATGTCACTGCCCTTACTGATCACTATAACTCCACAAAGTCCAACATTTTCAACCAAGCCGCACCGCCAAAACTCAAAAGAATACAGAACAAGGATAAAAACCCATGGTTCAGTGAAGCCCTGAATGAGGAGAGACGCAAACTCAGATCAACTGAACGGAAATGGAGGCTTCATCCCTCCCCCCCAGCTGAAACTACTCCGAAAAGCAAGAAAATCATACAATAAAAGTATTCTAAGATCAAAAAAAGACTTCTTCAAATCAGAACTAGAGAAGGCTAAAAATAGACCTAAAAAACTCTTCGAAATTCTGAATCAATAATCAAACAAAATCTTCACTCTTAACATCAACTTCACAACTAAGTAGTGATTATTTTCCTCTTTCTTCACAGCAAAAACAAATTCCCTTCAACTTGAACTCAATATGGCTGCGACAAACCTAGCCACCCCTAAGCTCAGTCTAGCAACTAACTTGATACTAAATAAGTGATCTTTTCCAAAAAACAATTCTCACTGGTCCAACTTCAAATGCTAAGATATATCGATGATATCACCAAAATTCTAACAACTACTAAACTCAAAAACCACTTCAATAACCCAGTCCCAGCAAAGTGCCTACCCCACATCTATAATATCATAGCCCCTCTATGGACCAAGATCATAAATGCCTCGCTCTCACAAGGTCACATCCCGGACTGCCTAAAATCTGGTCAAGTTACTCCTATCCTAAAAAAACGACAGCTAGCAGCGTCGACCCCAACAACTTCCGACCAATAACCAACATCCCTATGCTAGCAAAGGTCTTGGAAAAATGTGTTCAACAACAACTGTACTTACACATCACAAATTTCAATTTATTATACATACACCAATCGGGCTTCAGACCTGGCCATTGCACTGAAACAGCCATCCTACATATAGTAGACTACGCCCTCTCAGCTCTTGATCGCAATGAGACATGCCTGCTAGTCTTGATTGACCAACGATACGGTCAACCACGACAAACTGCTAAGAAGACTAGAAGACAGGATGGGCTTCTCTTGCACAGTCCTCCTACGGTTCAAATCCTTTCCGGAAAACAGAACACAATCATTTATGACCAACAAGATCCTTTCTCTATCCTCACCTAACCTACTAGGAGTTCCTCAAGGCTCTACCTTGTCTCCCACTCTTTTCGATTTATATGTTGATCCAGTCATTGATCTTCTACAGCAGGCAAGCATCTCCTGCCACATGTATGTGGAGGACACCCAACTTCACATCAAAATCACCTCCATGGAAGAGATAAAGGTAATGAATCTAGCTCTAGAACAAAACGTACAATGGCTAAAGACAAACTTCCTCAAGTTAAATTCCCCCAAAACGGAATTTCTCTTATTCTCCCCCCCCCCCCCCCCACGAATAACTCTCAAGAAATAAGGGATGGGCTAAAATGATCCCTTCCCTGAATTGCACCCCAACGCTGGTGGACTCCACAATATCACTCGGAGTCACACTAGATAAGAATCTTAACATGCAAGCTCACATTAACTTGATGGCTAAAAATGCCCACTTTCACCTTAACTATCTAAGAAAAATGAAGCCATTTATCGAGATCCCTGACCTCAAAACTGCTGTTCAGGCCTTAGTCATCTCAAGGCTGGAATACGGTTGCTCCACCCTCTCCGGGCTTCTCAAAACCTCTACCTCACCTCTAAAAGCATGTGTCAACGCCGCAGCTAGACTCGTTACAGGATCAAGGAAATTCGACCACATATCGCCACACCTGAAGGCACTCAACTCGCTACCCAATAAAGCCCGTATTCACTTAAGGGTGGCTTGTATTACTCATAAGGCGCTACACCACAATATCCTGCAGTTCTTACTCTATCTGGAGGAAACAGACATTCCAGGAGCACAGAGAACCTACTCCTGAAACCCTTGAGGTTCAAAATGACAAAAACCTCCAACAGAGCATTTTCTGGAGCGCCGCCAAAAATCTGGAACTGGATTCCGCCATTCATCAGAAAAATCACCTCAACGCCCCTCTTCTAAAAGGAAGCAAAAACATTCCTGATGAGCAAACTCCTGCCTTAAAATCCGCACAAATACCAAGCCAGCTTCAACCTTTATCTTGAAGATAATGACTTTTCAAGTCCGATTTGACACCCTATCGCAGAGTTGTTCCCCTCCCCAAGCACCATGTGTGGTCTGCCACATGGTGCAGGGATATTTAGGGGGGCACCCATGTGCCCTCCAGGCCCCATAGCTGAGGGCCATGAGGGAAGTGGGCCCTGCTAGGGGCCCCCAAAGTCCATTTCTGCCTGCCTTTTCATGGTGGGTGAATTGCCATAAAAGGGCAGGAGGAAAGGGATATTGTCTTTTGAGCTGGCACTCATTGTAAGGAGTACTGACCCTCTGATGCACCAACAGGCTCCTTGAGCCCGTCAGAACTGCGCGGTCGGTCCCTCAGTCAGATGTCTACGCCGGGCCCATCATAGACACTGATGTCTATGGGTCTGCCATCTAAGAGCCGTCGGTGTTGGACTCACCGACATTGTAATCAGGTACTTAGTGCCAGTTAGGCCTGGGCTGAATTTAAATTGTATTGGCATAATCTGCATAATTCTGTGCAATACTTAAAACGTGATATTCCTGAAATTACCCCATTAGGCCATCACGTAATTACGAACCATCAGCAGTAATAATTGACTTTGACAGCATAAGCAGCTTTTGTGTGTGGGCTTTTATTTATTTTTCTCTTTTTTTAGCATGAAATATGTTGTGTTTACTTTGTTCGCCCTAAATTGGCAAGGTATACCAAGATGTGGGTCCCTTGCTCACTTTGCCACTGGATTCAAGCTAGCCTGGCTGATGTAGGGTGTTACCCAGAAACCGGTCCCAAGATGCTTGTTTCCGGTTCAGGGAAGACCTGGCTTGGCAGTTCGGGCTGGACTGTTCCCATGAGGCACAGGGTCAAGACTAATTTGCATATAGCTGGGTCTGAACTGAGGTGGAAAAGTGAGCTAAAGAATGATGATGGATTCAACCCAGTTCTGTGACTGGGGTCAGTGTCTGAAAAGTTTCAGCACTCTGTCCTTCATATCCTTGTGTTTGCTTTATTCAACCTAAGTTGGCTGGGTATGTCCAGACTTGGGTCCCTTGATCACTTTGCCACTGGATTCAAGCTAGCCTGGCTGATGTAGGGTGTGACCCGGAAACCGCTCCCAGGATGCTTGTTTTCAGTTCAGGGAAGACCTGACTTGGCAGTTCAGGCTGGACTGTTCCCATGAGGCACAGGGACAAGACTGATTTGCATATAGCTGTGTCTGCAGTGAGGTGGTGAAGTGAGCTAAAGAATGATGATGGATTCAACTTGGATGTGTGACTGGGGGTGAGTGTCTGAAAAGTTACAGCACTCCGCCCATCATCTCCTTGTGTTTGCCATGAAATATGTTCTCAGGTCAAAAAAGTGACACAAGTATGCAATTCACCCTAAAATATAACAGTACATGACTGATTCAGATTTCATGTAATTATGAGTAATTTTGCTAAAAATTCTCATAATTAGCTGAAAACAAAGTACGTGAATTTTGCACAATGCAAGTACCAGCATGCATCAAGGAGATACAACTTTCACCCCACCTCATTCCTCTGCCAGGAAGCTAAACTCTCAGGTTAGGTATTTTCTTCTATTGGGGGTTTGCACTTCCAGCCTGCCAGTAGAATAATTAACTGGCTGAGCACGGTCACTCAAAGCATAAATTCCATTGAAGCTACCTCAGGGAGTGTGCCCAATTTGATAAATGATTAGACAAAGTAAAATGTCTATGGATATATATTGTAGCCCAGAAATCTATAGGGAAAGCAATGCCAATGACTGCCATGTGTTGTGCCAATTATAAATTATATTTTAGGCACCCTTTAGCCAAAGTGCAAAAACGTTTTAAACACTACAGGCGTTTAATTTCAGCTAAGAAGAAACAGTACATTGATATTTGGATTCCCTGTTGAATTGTAATGCCTCAGTCTACAGATGTTCCAAACAACACCTCAATAGAGCCTCTTTCCCCAACTGTGGATCTTACTTTAAATGCTGGGCACAGGATGTTACAGCTTAAACCAATTTTTAACAAAAGCTTTAACAGAAGCTTACTGTGAGGGAGATATCATTTGGGAGACTGACCCACAGTATATGTCCATAGACCAGAGGTCCAAAAGTAAAAAAGAAAAAAAAGTGAATTCTTACAGGTAAGATTCTGCTTCTCTCCAGTAAATATATATATATATATATATATATATATATATATATATATATATATATATATATATATATATATATATATATATATATATATATATACATACATACATACATACATACATACATACATACATATACATATATATATGTATATATATATATATATATATATATATATATATATTTTTTTTTTAATTCTGCCTCTCTACATTGCTCCACTGGGTTTAATGGTAATCAGTGTTGTTGTCTTTCCTCCCCACCCACATACACAGCCCACCCCCTTATCTCCTCTATGTCAACACCAATGAAAAGCATGACACATATGTGTGTGGCTGATTTTGCATGAGATTAATGGAGCAGGTAGGATCTTATGTGCCAGCATGCCCTTGAACAAGCCAATCCCTGCCGACCAACAGGTGAAGAGCCACACTTAAATGATTACTGGTCAAGGCTGCACACCACACACAAAGAGGTGGGTTGCCTCCTGAATCCTGCATCCTTTGTCCTTCTGCTAGAGAGGCAAGAGCCAAGCAATAGCACTTGTTTGTGCAGAGGTTATCTGCCCCATATCTACAAAAGAAGAGCGACAGTTCCCCTGTAGCCTATTTGCCTTAGAGCTGTGACACACACATTGGAAATTCGCTTTGACTGGATTGGATCACTCAAAAGGTTCTGAGTTTGAGTAGCTGTTTTGTTGGACGGAAACTACCATTGTTCTTGATATAATTTGTCACTTTTGTCTTACCCAGTGTTCACCTTTTGTTTCAAAGAGGCTCTGCAGACCTGTGCATAAGAAGGTTGGAAACAGAGGTAGAATCTTTGTCTGTCTTCCCAGGAGGGTTAGGGACAATACCCCAGGACTGAGAACAAGAGCTGATGCTGCTGCTCCCTGTTTGAAGATAAGGAAGTATACCACTTGGTGTCAGGAGAGCAAGCATAATTCAGACCAGAGCTTAAGTCCAACATCCCTATGCACTGTTGGGTAGTTTGAGATTGAAACTACTGAGACCACAGGGCAAATGAAGATTAAGCAGGACTGATGAGCGCTGTTTATGAGAACCATGAAGATCAATGCGCCTTTGTGACTGAAGCTCCATTATTGTTCACTGAGCGACACTGACGTGAGGGCCAGTGCGCTGTAAACTAAACATATGTTCCCCGGTGAGTGGCACTAACAACTAGCATTAGGTCCTGGGTGCCTCCGATAAGACCATTGCATCTGGTGCAATAATAATAATAATCTTTATTTGGATATAAAATAATATCCTTAAAAGGAGCACCAACAGCAATACACACTGTAAAGGCTAAAAAACAAACATCAAGTAAACAACAGTGGATAGATACAGGTTTTCCACATTGCGTTATGCAGCATCCTATTGTGAACAATTCACATAACATTAAACAGAGCTCTAAAAGGTAGGAAGGTTGTGGGCATCTGGTGCACTTTGAGTTGCACTGAGAAAAAGCTTTGAGTGGTTCATGTGACTCTGTTAGCTGTGCCGCCGCAGTCGAGCAGTGCTGGCTAGGAGCTTGATGTCCTATGCGTTTCTTCAAGCATTGATGCACCTATGATGCCACTGTCACCGATGGGAACCCTAGAGGGAGGCTTGTACTTCTCTGCCTCTCATCTTGTCAGGCATGGAACTCCTCCAAGAGTGGCTTAACTTTTGTGTGCCTTCACTCAGCTCAAGCACCAAGAGTAAAATGAGCTCAGGATGTGCCAAATTGGTCCGGGGCCCAAGGTATGGCATTTTAAATGTCGGTGATGTTTGACCCCGAGCAAGAAACGAAGCTCATGGAGCACTGCTGCAGGAGCTGAAAATACCACCGGAGTGGGTCAGGGAATGGGGGTTTGTGCAAGCTCCTTCATTTACTAATTGGATGGGAAGAGAGCGTGTGTGGAACCCCCTCCCCATGTACGGGCATTGGTGGCCTCATCTTCCCGGGGGCCGATGCAATCTTTGTGTCCCCAGAACACTGAAAGAGCAAGGGAAGCCTGCTGTCACACCCCCAGTGGCAGTGGTCTCGTTCCCGCTCCCCGTGCCTGTGTTGAGGGGAAGCAGGTGGCCACCACATACCAACTTCGTTGCCCATGCTAAGCAGGCAGGGGAAACACAGCTGCCGGCTCCCTCACTGGCAACAAGGAGTGCTGGCTGAGTGGGGAGCTGGCTGGGGCAGCCAGGATTGGGCTCTCCAGGCCGCCCCTAATGTGGGAGACATGTCTGTGGTGTCCCAAGTGGGACCGGGCACTCCTGCTAAAAGTCCAAGAATAATAAAGACAAAGAGACTGCAGGCTGCCGAGCACAGTGGAGACCGTCTGCTCAAATGTTAACTTCTCCAAGCTAAAGGGTCCCATAATGCCCTACGGAGCTTACTCATTTACATACTTTTCTTGTTTCAGTACAGGGACACCACCAACCACCCTAGAAATGTGGGGGGCTGCAGGATTGCAGCAGCCCCCCTTCCCAGAAGTTTCACAGACCAACCCTATGTTTGCTGGGTGTTAATATTGAAGGACCAACCTAGGATTTTCATTTGTTTTTCAAAGTATTCCTAAAGTTGTAGCTTTTGCTCTATAGTTGTGAGTGCAGCGCCCTCTCAGGCCTCATTATATGGTTGCATTTTATGTAGCCTGAATATTTATTAAAAAAAATACATGGAGCGTAGCACTTGCTTGGGGCTGGTTCTATAGTTGCATTTTCAATGGTTTGAAAATGGAGTCCTCTAGGGGCTGTGTTTATGATTGTATTTTATGTGGCTGAAAATTATATACAGAGCACACAAACGCATGGTATGTTCATTTTAAAATGCTTTATTGAAATATTCCAGTATCCATTCCTTCTAAATTTTTTTAAAAATTAACTCCATTTTGATGTCCTTTCTCTGAAACAAGAAAAAACCTAGAATGTCCCTTGTTCGATTGATTCGTCCTAAGGCGGAGGGCGGAGTTAATTTGCCAGATTTCCCTGCTTACCATAAGGCATTTTTATTACGACAAGCTTCCTTCTGGTTGCAAGATCCCAGTACTCCCTGTCCTTTATGGGCTAAATTTGAACGCCTTCTTCTTTCTCCTTTTTCTTTCGCTGAATATCTCTCTTTCTCCCGTAAACCCTCTTCCATTTCTACTCCCATTCACAAATTCACTACTAAACTGCTCCTATCTTCTTCTCACTCCCTCCCTACGACTACAGCTGATTTTCTTTCTTCTACCATTTGGCATAATACTGCCCTACTCATCCGTAACAAATCCTTCTTTTGGAAATCGTGGCATCACAGGGGGCTGATATGGATCTCTCAACTCTTTTCTCAATCTTCTTTCTTACCTTTCACCACTCTTCGTTCCCTTTATGGTTTACCTGCCTCCTTTACCCGTAACTACCACTTACTTAAAGAGGCCGTATTGACAACTTACACTCGGCTCTCTCAGCTACATTCCTCTCCTAATCCTCCTACTCCCACCTCCTCGCTTCACTCCTTTTTGCGCAATACCCCTAAGGCTTCCTCCATTTATAAATACCTTCACACTACTGATTCTGTTAGGCCTAAATCTAAAGTGGAGGAATGCTGGGAACATGATCTCTCCACGTCCTGGCCAATTTCGTTATGGGACAAGATATGGAACAAGATCCGCAAATCCTCGAGAGCGGCAACTTTAACACAGTCCTTGTTCTTCATCTATAACAGACTTCTCTATACACCCTTTGACCTTCATAAGCGCTTTCCAAACACTTCTCATGCATGCTGGTCTTGCTCATCCCCACAAGCAACTCTGTTTCACATGTTATTCTTATGTACATCTGTTCATGACTTTTGGTTACAGGTTTGGGCTCAAATTAATGTGATTTTTCACACATGTATTCCTTTCTCTCATATTAACATTTTCTTAGGCAGCCTTTCCCCTTGTTGGGACAATGTTGAACTAAAACCTCAGATTATTGATTTATTGTTGGCTGCTGCATTCCAGCAGATAACGGTAAATTGAAAAGACTCCTCCAATATCTCCTTTAAGGCGTGGTGGTTTTACGCTTGCCACAACCACAGACTTGACACTGCTTTTGTTTTTCCGACTCACATGGCTGCAAAGCGTATAGACTTATGGCTCCCTATCACGCTTTACTTGGGTACTTGTGCTAATCGTTTGTTTCATCCATTGCCTTCGCAACAAGAAGTCCTTAAACCTCCTTAAATGCTCATTACATTCCTTTTTTTTTCTTCATTATATAATTTTTATACTCCTTCCAGGTATTTCCATGCTTTTATGATTAATGTTTTTTTTATTTATTAATTCCATTGTCCAGATTTTCCTTTTGTTAAAATTTACAATTTTATGCTTGTTCTATTTATCACAGTTTTCAACGTTTTACACTTTTACTGTATTTTGTATTGACACCTTGTTTTTTCCTTTTTAATATCAAATAAAAATTTTCTTGAACTTAAAAAAAAATGCTTTATTGAAATAATAATACTGACAGTGATTACTGATGAAGGTTATTAAGCTTTATTGCCATTAATAAGTGCAATTGCAGTTACCGATGGTTAGTATTGATACATTTACACACAAAAATTGTAATCTTTTTAACATGTGGTTTGTTGTTCCAGTAATATGGCGAACTCTTGATAATGCCAATAGCCTTGTTTTATTTATCGTGATACCACCCTCATATTGTGATGTGTTGTATAGTACAGGTGGGCAGGCACTGTGACTTTGAGGGTCATGACTCTTTGAGGCCAAAGGTAATTTCATAATGTAATCTAAGGAATTTTCAATCTGCTTTAGGAATATAATTGTAAATTAATGTGCAGTATTTAGTAGTGTGTGTAATAAATGTACTTTCTCTTTAAAAAAAAAAAACACTGATGGGACAGTTATTTATTGAGTGTTGTCGTTGCATGCCAGTGAATGGTGATTACTGGCCCACACGATCTCCACTGACTAGTCCTTGGACTGCTATGCTTTGTTACCCTGAAAGAGGCAAGCATTACAATAGGGTGCATATAGCCAGATTCATCAAAGACCCGTTTTGCAAGTCTTTAATAGCGATTCATAAGGAATCGCTATTACAGACTCGCAAAACGGGATTCATGTAGGAATCGCAGAATAAAATGCGATTCCTACACATTCCTTATTTGTGATTAGCAAATTGCTAATCGCAAATAAGGAATACTCCCCATTCATTCCTATGGGCCTAAAGGCCCATAGGAATGAATGGGGAGTATTCCTTATTTGCGATTAGCAGTTAGCTAATCGCAAATAGGATAGCGATTTCAAGGGTGCCAGGGGTGTCCAAAGGACACCCTGTAGCACCCCTGAAATGCAAATTTACACAGGTGTTGCGCACACACATGTCCAAAGGACATGTGTGTGTGTAACATGCAAAAGAGAAAAATGCACTAAAGTGCTTTTTTCTATTTGTTCGCAATTTACCACGAAGTCAGACTTTGTGGTAAATAGCGACCAAATATTGCGAATTCGCAATTTCAAATTGGTTGATGAATTGCCTTTAAGGAATCTCTATTAGAGATTCCTTAAATCCAATTCCTCGCAAATATGCGATTTCGCGAATACCGATTTTTGCATTTGGGATGATGAATCCCAAATGCAAAAATCGCACTCGCAAAGGGCCAGATTCTCAGAATCTAGCCCTTTACGAGCGCAATTTTGTTTCATGAATCGGGCTGTTAGTTTCTAGTAAATGAAAATTGTGGGCCTATTTCTTGCAGAGGCCTCATATCCTGCCCAACTATTAACCCAATTTCCTACACTAAACTCCAAACTCCAATGCTAATCCTTGAGTGTTCGACCTTGCCACCTCTTGAAATTCAAAACACAAAGAGAAGGTACTTGCTAATTCATTGAGCTCCCAGGAGCCCCTGGCTTCTGTGGTTCCCAGGGCAACAACACTTATCACAAAGATTGCCTGGCTGCATTTGAGTTTCTCTTATGCTCCTGAGAACTGGTCTCAAGCTCATTTAACTATGAAATAGGAAAAATATAAACGTAGCATTTTATTTAGAATTTGGCAGATTAAGTCTCCTAAAAAGCGGCTGATATTCCTCTCACGCTATTTAGAGGGCATAGAGTGCACACTCTAATTTGGTTGAGCGCATGTCTGCCACTTTTGGGAAAATGTCCAGCATCCACAAAATCCTAGATTAGGCCCATAGATCTTTTTTGAGGTGTGAGGTTTTTTTTTATGCTACTCATATTTTAACATTATTCTGAATTTGCTAAAATGTTGCTATATTAAATGTAGCGTTTTACTGCTGTTCTTAGCCAATTCCTTTTTTAGTCAATTCATATTTTTTAGTCAGTCTGTTTTTTTATTGCTGAAAGTAATCTTTTTAAGGGCCCGGGTGGCAGAGGATTTTTCTCCCATTTGCTGTTTCTCCCTGCTGACACCTCTAAAGGCAGCATCTTTGTTTGGCAGTGCTCTATTTGTTTGGTGTAGACGCTCAACTAGATGAAGTCTGCCTAGAAAAACATGCCAGCAGCATGGACTCACTATTTATATGTTGTGCTGTTTCGGGGGAATATTGTGATTTTGGAACGATTGAACAATACACTTGTGACCTTTGCGTTGAATTCGTACTGTTCTAAACTTGCAAAACGTTTTTCTGTTCTTAGTCAATTCTGTTTTTAGTCTATTTGCATGTTTTAGTCAATTTGTTTTTGTTGCTGAAAGTCATCTTTTTAAAGGGGCGGGTATCAGAGGATTTTCTTCCTATCTCCTGTTTCTTCATGCTGACACCTCTAGAGGCGCCATATTTGTTTGGCGCCAGTTGTTCGATGCACACACCCAACTAGATGAGCTCTGCCTATACAAGCATGCCCGCCACATGGATGCACCAAAGTCAAGTCCGTCTGAGCCCGTCCGCGTTCCATCCACAGTGAGTGCCAGCCACTATGCTGGATTTAACTAATACAGCACCATGCGGATCAGCTGCACGTCGTAAAAATTGCTGGAGCTTAATTTTAATACCTGTAAGTCTCTTTTAACCCTTAGCAATGGACCCATTACTTGCACTACTTATACAACTCCTTTATATATTACTATTACAGGCACAAAGAGTAGTAGGGGCATGGTTAGGGGGCATACTGTCCTGAAAGCTGTCCTTAAAGCTGTCGGGTTTTAGGGCGAAGTATTCTACTGAGACTGCCCTCCTTTTCTCCACCGAACTGCTTCGCCGCAAAGCTGATGACGGTCACACTGCTGCGCTGATATTACTGGACCTGAGTGCGGCTTTTGACACCGTGTCGCACTCGGGTCTCCTTGTACGCCTGAGTGAGATGGGAATAGCTGGCCAAGCCTATGAATGGATAAGTTCTTTTTTGGCTGACAGGAAATTTCAAGTTCACTGCCCCCCATTTGAATCCAAACCGAGATCTCTTAGACAAGGGGTTCCGCAGGGCTCCATATTGAGCCCCACGTTGTTCAATCTATATATGGAACCCCTTGCAAGGTTGGTGGAATCATATGGGGTGGATATTGTCTCGTATGCGGATGATACCCAACTGGTGATTACTCTATCTCATAACCCAGTTGGGGCAGCAGAGAACTTCTCTTCCTGTCTTGTGGCACTTGCTGGCTGGCTGAAGAATAACTGTCTGCGCCTTAATGGCAATAAGACGGAACTCCTGGTTATCGGTCCGTCTCCCTCCGTCTGGACCTCAGCCTGGTGGCCAGCTGATTTGGGTACTATGCCCACTCCATCAGCTACGGTGAAAAATCTGGTGGTTGAGTTAGATTCTAATCTCTCTTATTCCCAACATGTGAGGATTGTAGCCGGGAAATGCTACGGCACACCTAAGGTCCTCCGCAAGATTTTAGATCTGCTTCCTCTTAAAGCTAGGAAAACCCTAGTGCATGCCCTAGTCACCCCACACCTCGATTATGGGAACTCATTGCTCTGTGGGCTTAGCAAAAAGGGCCTGAACCAACTCCAATGTGTCCAGAATGTGGCGGCCAGGTTAGTTTTAAAACTACCTAGGAGGTCATCGGGAAAGCGTACCCTTCAAATCTTGCATTAACTTCCCATGCAAGAACGCATTCGGTTTAAAACCTTGTGCATTACACACCGCATCGCTCATGGCCGTGGCCGTGGCCCTACATACCTCCATACCCCTATTTGCGCACAGGAGAAACAGGAACTTGAAGGATAAAATAGTTCATTCAAAATTCAACTTTAAACAACAGAATGGTGATCAAACACAAAGATCACTATTAACGAATTTACCGGTACGGGGCACAGTTCCATGCTGTAAATCTTGCAAAACCATTTTGGGTGGCGAGACGTTCACCCACAATGGGGCTACATTTAAGGCGCATGATCTATGGAATTGCAAACCACTAATGTGGTTTATTTCATTAGTTGCCCGTGTGGTATGGGCTATGTGGGTGAGACGTGCAGGTCCATCCAGACACGTCTCACTGAACATAGATCAGCCATCAAAACCCAAAAATTGAACGCACCACTAGTGAAGCATTTTCTGGATTTAAATCATAAACCAGAAGATATACACTGGCGCATCCTAGAAAAGATCAAGACTCCAGATAGCAAAGGAGGATGCGCCATTAGAAAAAAACGAGAAGTTTTTTGGATTTTTATTCTGGACACACATAGAAAGGGATTAAATAACGAAATCCCTTGGGAAAACGCCATCTGTCCCTAATGGTAGTGCTGCCTCATGGGTAGTACCGTCATTGTTCCTTTCTCCGGTGGCATAATCCCTTCCAGTTTCAATATCTTGTTAATATCCTTTCAATGATAATAATGCACGATTTTGGAGCACAAATCATTATGATGCATTTTGAATACCCAAGATTAACCTTTTGAGACACTGGGAAGATCGTTGCAATCATCTCTTATGCAACAGCATTGCTGATACTTTCTAATCTATCGGTAACCCCCTCCCATCTATATGCGTTAATGGTTTAATTCCGTTCTTTAATTCGTACTATGTTCAGTGTATTGTGGCCCCTTGCATGTATCCCCTTCCGGGTCCAACAAAGATTCTATCCCTGCGCGCAAGTGTCAATGCAACATTGTTGCTCGCGACGTGTAGTCCGTTTGTTATATTTAGCGTCAGCAACTTTGTTACACGCCTTCCTGGAGTCCTTCATCTGTATTCTTTATTCCGGGACCTCCCTTTGTGACGTAATCACTTTGGTCAACCAATCACCTAACATTGATAATTAGGTTATGTCTTTTTAAAAGAAGGGAGTTACCTTTGCAAGCTGATTACCCTTTCCAACGGCTGCGGGACGCCATTAGATTCATCGGTCGTGACGCCCGCAGGTTGATGTTCACGCAGATTTCTTTTCAATTATCGGTAAGCGAACGGCACCCTCTCCCTTTGTGAACTCGTCAAAGACACCGTATTTCATTCATCTATTTTGGCTCCGTTTAGTAATGGTCCATTGTACCTTTTGTTTGCCCCCCAGTAATATAGACAGCGCTAAGGGAGCAGATATACCGACTGCGGTCCCTCGTCACCTGAATACTATTGATTCAACTGAACACTGTTCACGCAGATTTCTTTTTAATTATCGGTAAGCGAACAGCCCCCTTTCCTTTTGTTAACCGGTTAAAGATTACCGTATTTCATTTATCTATTTTGGCTTCGTTGAGTAATGGTCAATTGTACCTTTCGTTTGCCTCCCAGTATTATAGACAACGCTAAGGGAGCAGATATACCGACTGCAGTCCCTTGTCACCTGAATACTATTGATTCAACTGAACACTATTCACGTAAGTCCTCTTCCTATACTTTAAAGCACTAGAACGAACTTTAGTGTGGAGACAGCTTTCAACCGCCTTGGTCCCACCCTGTTGGTCGGTGTTTTATCCTCTCTGTAACCGCCCCCATTCTTAGTCTTATCTAGCAACTAAGTAAATGTAGACTTTTTTCACTTTTACGCCCGCAGTCTAGAACAAACTATCAACAGAAACGAGCGCTAGACTCACAAGCAGCTGTCCCGTTTCGATACCAACAACTACCTTGTTACTCATATTAGGTAAGAGTCGCTGCACCATTGATACTAATGTCTTGGCGGTTCAAGCCACTCGGCACTCGTTAAATAAATGATCCGGTCTTTATTTATGTCTTTTTGACCTATAGTACTGGGATCGATTGAAGGTTCTCACAAGTACTAAACTAGATTTATCGACTTGCTTAACATTAGGTAGGAATCGATACATCCACAGCTTGATATAACATTGTTGCATTTATATATAATTTGAGTCCACAGACTTAAGAGCTAAAAATGTTCTATTTTTGTTTAGTATTTTGACCTGCTGGTTGGGTACAATTATAAGAATCCAAGCCCTCTCATCCACTTCCACTGAGGACAGATCTCCCTCATATGTTCCATTTATCGGTTGGAATTATAGAGATTATCCAGATACTTGGTAAGGAAAGTGTGCATGTACTTTATTATTTAGCTAGATTATTCGATCAACGTAAGCCAGTTTATTGATTAACCACACCATAAGGTTGAACTATTGACAAATCATTTAATCCTATTATGCATTAGTGTACTATTGCATTTTACAAGTAATGTTCAGTGAGACCCGTGTCGACTTTCAGGAGATGTATTTATAAGTCCACTCTTTCACTTGGATTAGTTGCAAGAATGAAGAGAATTAGGTTAGAATATTGACCTAAAGTAATGCCTGTTCAGTTAGGAGAATATACCCGTATATATGAAGAAAACTTTCCCTATCTGCCATCCTTAGGCAATATGACTCTAGTTTATTAAGCTCCCCGAGTCATAGATACAATTGGGTTAAGGGTCCATCTATCTTATAAGGCCCTCTTGTGCATAAACTACACCACTGCTCAAATATAACATCTTATAGTTTGTACCTTGTGTAGCTTTATAGTTAGGCTACACAAGTAGGGAGTTTTCGATATGTAAAGCAGTTTTTTGATATACGTTTACATGTACTTGTATTGAGGTATTTATGACAGGCGAGTATATCTCTCCTAAGTACGATTTTTAATTTGCTGTGTATGTTTTTCAGATTGTGTATGTGGCTCCTGGAGAAGGCGTTCTTGTGAAAACGCCGAAACGCGCGTCGAAGAGGACTATAATTGTCCGCCACTGTTCTATGAATTAATAATTAATGGTGTCATTTTCATTTTTTGTATTGCATTGATTGCTTAGAATAGGCTATGTGTTGCATTTTATTATGTGTTCGAATTTTAATGTTTTTATCCTGAGTATATATACTTAATAATAAACAAAAAATGTTTGTACTTTTTAATTGATTGTTGTGCTTTATACTTGTCGGTTTCTCCCTGGTGATATTATATTTGGTGCCTCTTTTCACATTGTCCATTTTTCCCTGTCAAACATATTCTGTTGCTCAAACAGGGGGTCCTTGTTATTTACGCCAATTTTCCCACAGCTTGTCTGTGCAGGGCTTAACTTTCCAATTCATATGACCGTTATTGATTGTAATATATTTGAGCAGTGTGTAGTAATTTCTCTCTCCCCCAATTTTTCATCTACTTCCTATAGTCATGGCCAATATGAAAACTTTCGGATTCACCGATGAAGAATTCGAAACTTTAGTAGGTACAACAATTCCAACCACTAATACCAACATATCTAGTAGAGGCCAAGATGAAGGTAAGAAATTATCAGATCTAAAAAAGAAACTTATCCGTATGGAAGCCCATGGGGAATTCATGTTGGCATATCTGAAAACAGGAATTATCCCCAATGGGCTGCGTGTGCGGAACATACCGGGTCTCTTCGTGCACCACAGACCATTTTTAGAAAAATGGAGTCAAATAGCAAACCGTTGCTCTCGAGATCTGATGATATTAATTGTGGCAACATCAAAGGAACTAGCCTTAGAAATAAAAAAAGAAATAGATGAACTAGAAGAGAAATTAAAACAAATGACTGGAGTTGATGATGCCATCAAAAAAATAGAGGAATACAATAAGGATTTGGAATCGTTTAGCAACTATCTCAATAAACGTAAAACAGATAAACTGAATAAAGATAAAAGATTCTATTCAGAGGAAGTTGCTTATCCCTTCTTACACAAAGATTTCTATCAACAGAATCATTATACTGATGAGTCTAGAAACGTACAACAAAGAATTAATAACTTTACTGACTCTTCAGATTCAGAAGGAGAAGGCACTAGTAATGCCTATTACGAATCAGATGGTGGCTTTAATACATATTCAAACTCCAGACCTCAACAACGTCCTTTTTTATCGAACAGGGGGCCTCGCCGGGGCCGCCCCAGGGTAAGATTTCAGAATCAGGGACAAACCCGAGGGAACTTTCATTTGAACCAACATCAGCAACAAACTACACACCAACAAATCCAACACCAACAACATCAGCAACAGGAACCACTGTTTATCAGAGAAACCCGCAACAGGCAATATTGGGGACAGGGGATGTAATCCCCATCTTTAACTTGTCCTCAAAACAGCTAGATGGTTATAGTGACACTTTGCTATCGAAAGGATTATCTTTTGTCCCCCATTTGTTTGTTAATACCTTTGAGCTACACAAAGACATAATTACTCTCTTCAGGAAAATTAGACTCAAAAAATTCTTTGCAAATAAAGAGGACGATGTGGATATTTCCACAACACATAGACAGTCTACAATCTCTTTACCCTCCACATTCACACCAGGGTTAGATCAATTGGGACCAGAAGTTGCAGCTTTCGAGCTGGTTGTAATGAAAAAATTGGAGAAAACGTTAAAATGCATACCCAAACCCAAATACAATCTTACTGTGAATGAATCCCGTGCCCTCAAAGACCTTTCTGAGAACAAAGAACTGACAATCAAGAGTGCAGACAAGGGAGGAGGAATTGTGGTACTTAACTCCAATGATTATGAACATAATATGAAGATAATGTTAAGTGACAGTTCCACCTATTTACAGATTAAATGCAACCCCATCAACACTACCATTAAAAAAATCATGACTTTGACTAATGGTGCTCTATCCGATGGTGAAATCAGCGTCAAAGATCATGAATTTTTAAATACAAATAAATTCAAAACCGCCTGTATTTATGGTCTACCCAAGATTCATAAGAACTCAACAAATCCCCCATATAGACCAATAGTGTCCACCCTAGGTACCCCTACAGAACCCCTATCCAAATTTGTAGATCATTTCTTACGTCCTCACATTCCAAAAATTAAATCTTATGTTAAGGATACCTGTCACATGATTAACACAGTTGAAAATTTGGATATCACCCCAGGGAGGGATATTCTTGTAACCCTTGACATAGAATCCCTCTACAGTAACATCCCCATTGACGAAGCTATTAGGGCCACAGATTGGTTCATTGAGAAACATAATATCGCATGCCCCAAAAAATTCCTAATAGATTGTCTCTTCATTGTTTTAACAGACAATTTCTTTGAATTTGGTGAGAATATCTACCGCCAACTGAGAGGTGTCAGTATGGGTGCCTCAGTTGCCCCATCGATAGCGAATATATACATGTCGAGGTTTGAAGAACGTTTTATAGACAACGAAGTAGCGCCCTTTTTTGAGTCCATTTCCCATTGGTCCAGATACATTGATGACATCTTCTTTATCTGGACCAATGGGAAAGATACTCTCCTGGAGTTCTTGGAGTGGATCAATTTAACAGACAGCAATCTGAAATTCACGGCACATTATAATGAGAACCAAGTTGAATTTTTGGATCTTCTCATTAGAGTCAACGTTGATAAATTGGAGGTGGACCTATTCGTGAAGAAAACAGCACGAAATACCTTATTACATTTCAGTAGCTTCCATCCAAAATGCCAAAGAGAGAGCATCCCGTTCTTGCAATTCCTCAGGGTCCGTAGGAATTGCACAAATTTGCAAGATTATGACAAGCAAGCTGCAATTATGCGCACGAAATTTTGTGAACGCGGATACCCGCATAGACTAATAAGGAACTCATACAAACGTGCTAGATTCTTTGATCGTGACGCGTTGCTCATCCCCAGAGAAAAAAAGGAGAATGATCGAATTGTGTGTGTCACCACCCATTCGACCATGAACGAACGGATTAGGCAAGTCATCAATGCCAATTGGCATATTTTGAATTGTAATCCTTCTTCGACTTCCTCCCTAACTAAACCCCTATTTGCGCACAGGAGAAACAGGAACTTGAAGGATAAAATAGTTCATTCAAAATTCAACTTTAAACAACAGAATGGTGATCAAACACAAAGATCACTATTAACGAATTTACCGGTACGGGGCACAGTTCCATGCTCCTCCTGTAAATCTTGCAAAACCATTTTGGGTGGCGAGACGTTCACCCACAATGGGGCTACATTTAAGGCGCATGATCTATGGAATTGCAAAACCACTAATGTGGTTTATTTCATTAGTTGCCCGTGTGGTATGGGCTATGTCGGTGAGACGTGCAGGTCCATCCAGACACGTCTCACTGAACATAGATCAGCCATCAAAACCCAAAAATTGAACGCACCACTAGTGAAGCATTTTCTGGATTTAAATCATAAACCAGAAGATATACACTGGCGCATCCTAGAAAAGATCAGGACTCCAGATAGCAAAGGAGGATGGGCCATTAGAAAAAAACGAGAAGTTTTTTGGATTTTTATTCTGGACACACATAGAAAGGGATTAAATAACGAAATCCCTTGGGAAAACGCCATCTGCCCCTAATGGTAGTGCTGCCTCATGGGTAGTACCGTCATTGTTCCTTTCTCCGGTGGCATAATCCCTTCCAGTTTCAATATCTTGTTAATATCCTTTCAATGATAATAATGCACGATTTTGGAGCACAAATCATTATGATGCATTTTGAATTACCAAGATTAACCTTTTGAGACACTGGGAAGATCGTTGCAATCATCTCTTATGCAACAGCATTGCTGATACTTTCTAATCTATCGGTAACCCCCTCCCATCTATATGCGTTAATGTGTTAATTCCGTTCTTTAATTCGTACTATGTTCAGTGTATTGTGGCCCCTTGCATGTATCCCCTTCCGGGTCCAACAAAGATTCTATCCCTGCGCGCAAGTGTCAATGCAACATTGTTGCTCGTGACGTGTAGTCCGTTTGTTATATTTAGCGTCAGCAACTTTGTTACACGCCTTCCTGGAGTCCTTCATCTGTATTCTTTATTCCGGGACCTCCCTTTGTGACGTAATCACTTTGGTCAACCAATCACCTAACATTGATAATTAGGTTATGTCTTTTTAAATGAAGGGAGTTACCTTTGCAAGCTGATTACCCTTTCCAACGGCTGCGGGGCGCCATTAGATTCATCGGTCGTGACGCCCGCAGGTTGATGTTCACGCAGATTTCTTTTCAATTATCGGTAAGCGAACGGCACCCTCTCCCTTTGTGAACCCGTCAAAGACACCGTATTTCATTCCTCTATTTTGGCTCCGTTTAGTAATGGTCCATTGTACCTTTTGTTTGCCCCCCAGTAATATAGACAACGCTAAGGGAGCAGATATACCGACTGCGGTCCCTCGTCACCTGAATACTATTGATTCAACTGAACACTGTTCACGCAGATTTCTTTTTAATTATCGGTAAGCGAACAGCCCCCTTTCCTTTTGTTAACCGGTTAAAGATTACCGTATTTCATTTATCTATTTTGGCTCCGTTGAGTAATGGTCAATTGTACCTTTCGTTTGCCTCCCAGTATTATAGACAACGCTAAGGGAGCAGATATACCGACTGCGGTCCCTTTTCACCTGAATACTATTGATTCAACTGAACACTATTCACGTAAGTTCGCTTCCTATACTTTAAAGCACTAGAACAAACTTTAGTGTGGAGACAGCTTTCAACCGCCTTGGTCCCACCCTGTTGGTCGGTGTTTTATCCTCTCTGTAACCGCCCCCATTCTTAGTCTTATCTAGCAACTAAGTAAATGTAGACTTTTTTCACTTTTACGCCCGCAGTCTAGAACAAACTATCAACAGAAACGAGCGCTAGACTCACAAGCAGCTGTCCCGTTTCGATACCAACAACTACCTTGTTACTCATATTAGGTAAGAGTCGCTGCACCATTGATACTAATGTCTTGGCGGTTCAAGCCACTCGGCACTCGTTAAATAAATGATCCGGTCTTTATTTATGTCTTTTTGACCTATAGTACTGGGATCGATTGAAGGTTCTCACAAGTACTAAACTAGATTTATCGACTTGCTTAACATTAGGTAGGAATCGATACATCCACAGCTTGATATAACATTGTTGCATTTATATATAATTTGAGTCCACAGACTTAAGAGCTAAAAATGTTCTATTTTTGTTTAGTATTTTGACCTGCTGGTTGGGTACAATTATAAGAGCCCTCTCATCCACTTCCACTGAGGACAGATCTCCCTCATATGTTCCATTTATCGGTTGGAATTATACAGATTATCCAGATACTTGGTAAGGAAAGTGTGCATGTACTTTATTATTTAGCTAGATTATTCGATCAACGTATGCCAGTTTATTGATTAACCACACCATAAGGTTGAACTATTGACAAATCATTTAATCCTATTATGCATGTGTGTACTATCGCATTTTACAAGTAATGTTCAGTGAGACCCGTGTCGACTTTCAGGAGATGTATTTATAAGTCCACTCTTTCACTTGGATTAGTTGCAAGAATGAAGAGAATTAGGTTAGAATATTGACCTAAAGTAATGCCTGTTCAGTTAGGAGAATATACCCGTATATATGAAGAAAACTTTCCCTATCTGCCATCCTTAGGCAATATGACTCTAGTTTGTTAAGCTCCCCGAGTCATAGATACAATTGGGTTAAGGGTCCATCTATCTTATAAGGCCCTCTTGTGCATAAACTACACCACTGCTCAAATATAACATCTTATAGTTTGTACCTTGTGTAGCTTTATAGTTAGGCTACACAAGTAGGGAGTTTTCGATATGTAAAGCAGTTTTTTGATATACGTTTACATGTACTTGTATTGAGGTATTTATGACAGGCGAGTATATCTCTCCTAAGTACGATTTTTAATTTGCTGTGTATGTTTTTCAGATTGTGTATGTGGCTCCTGAAGAAGGCGTTCTTGTGAAAACGCCGAAACGCGCGTCGAAGAGGACTATAATTGTCCGCCACTGTTCTATGAATTAATAATTAATGGTGTCATTTTCATTTTTTGTATTGCATTGATTGCTTAGAATAGGTTATGTATTGCATTTTATTATGTGTTAGAATTTTAATGTTTTTATCCTGAGTATATATACTTAATAATAAACAAAAAAATGTTGTACTTTTTAATTGATTGTTGTGCTTTATACTTGTCGGTTTCTCCCTGGTGATATTATATTTGGTGCCTCTTTTCACATTGTCCATTTTTCCCTGCCAAACATATTCTGTTGCTCAAACAGGGGGTCCTTGTTATTTACGCCAATTTAACTAATACAGCACCATGCGGATCAGCTGCACGTCGTAAAAATTGCTGGAGATTAATTTTAATACCTGTAAGTCTCTTTTAACCCTTAGCAATCGACCCATTACTTGCACTACTTATACAACTCCTTTATATATTACTATTACAGGCACAAAGAGTAGTAGGGGCATGGTAAGGGGGCATATTGTCCTCAAAGCTGTCCTTAAAGCTGTCTGGTTTTAGGGCGAAGTATTCTACTGAGACTGCCCTCCTTTTCTCCACCGAACTGCTTCGCCGCAAAGCTGATGACGGTCACACTGCTGCGCTGATATTACTGGACCTGAGTGCGGCTTTTGACACCGTGTCGCACTCGGGTCTCCTTGTACGCCTGAGTGAGATGGGAATAGCTGGCCAAGCCTATGAATGGATAAGTTCTTTTTTGGCTGACAGGAAATTTCAAGTTCACTGCCCCCCATTTGAATCCAAACCGAGATCTCTTAGACAAGGGGTTCCGCAGGGCTCCATATTGAGCCCCACGTTGTTCAATCTATATATGGAACCCCTTGCAAGGTTGGTGGAATCATATGGGGTGGATATTGTCTCGTATGCGGATGATACCCAACTGGTGATTACTCTATTTCATAACCCAGTTGGGGCAGCAGAGAACTTCTCTTCCTGTCTTGTGGCACTTGCTGGCTGGCTGAAGAATAACTGTCTGCGCCTTAATGGCAATAAGATGGAACTCCTGGTTATTGGTCCGTCTCCCTCCGTCTGGACCTCAGCCTGGTGGCCAGCTGATTTGGGTACTATGCCCACTCCATCAGCTACGGTGAAAAATCTGGTGGTTGAGTTAGATTATAATCTCTCTTATCCCAACATGTGAGGATTGTAGCCGGGAAATGCTACGGCACACTTAAGGTCCTCCGCAAGATTTTAGATCTGCTTCCTCTTAAAGCTAGGAAAACCCTAGTGCATGCCCTAGTCACCCCACACCTCGATTATGGGAACTCATTGCTCTGTGGGCTTAGCAAAAAGGGCCTGAACCAACTCCAATGTGTCCAGAATGTGGCGGCCAGGTTAGTTTTAAAACTACCTAGGAGGTCATCGGGAAAGCGTACCCTTCAAATCTTGCATTAGCTTCCCATGCAAGAACGCATTCGGTTTAAAACCTTGTGCATTACACACCGCATCGCTCATGGCCGTGGCCCTACATACCTCCAGAAGATGATGACCATTTATCGCCCTAGACGGTCGTTGAGATCTATGGGTAGTATGCAGATGATGGTCCCTTGTATCCGTAGAGCACGGATGGGAGGGCGATCCTTTAGGTTCCTGGCCAGTAAATACTGGAATGAACTACCACTCAAACTTCGGATGGAGACTTCGGAATTGTGCTTTAGGCTGAAACTTAAAACACACTTGTTCCCTAAGGTCTAGTTGTATCTGCTGCCTTTTGCTCTTTCCTCCCTGTGTTGCTGGGCCTACTTCGGAGTTCTGTTGGTATGCATCCACAGCGCGGGGACGCACTGTTTTCCTGTGTAACCAGGCGCTTAATAAATGTTTTTATTATTATTATTATTATTATTATTATTATTAACATTCGCTCTCTACTTAAACACACTTCAGATATTTATAACCTTTTAATTGATCCAAAAGTTGATGTACTGTTATGACTGAAATCTGGATGAAAAAAGACTCATCCCCAGACATTGAACTTGCATTCCCTGAGACTTTGGAGGGAAAAACTGGTGGAGTACTTACTATTCCATTTGAAAACAACCATTTATGCTCTACTTTTCAATTTGAAGATATGAAAGGTGCGGAAGCTTTGGAATTTTGCATATCTCTCTCCACACAGAAGTAAAGTAACTCCTTTGAAGAGAAAATTAAACAGAATTCAGAAAAACATATTGGCGTTGCACTCTACCCAGCCCCTGGAATCTGCCCCATGCCTTCTTCTCCCCCTCCAGAAAATAAGCTTTTTTTGTTTGCACCTCTGTGTGGGTAGGAGCTGAAAGCTTGTTTCCTGAATCCTGATCTGCAAATATAGATCGCCTCTGGACCCAAGCCCCCCACATTCTGAAGCAAATTGTGGATACTATTTGTCCAGTATATTTCAACGTGTTCAGCTCTTCCCTGCAGGTAGGCATGGTTCCTGACATATGGAAAACGGCCAGTGTCATTCCCTTATTGAAAAAAACCTAAAAATGACAGTAAATGTTTGTCCAATGTTAGACTGACCTCTGCCCTTCCTGCTGCCTCTACTATTCTGGAATCTATTGTTAATAGCCAACTCTCTGAGTTTGTTGAAACTCACAATCTTTTCAACTCTTCCCAATTCGGTTTCCGCAAGTGTCACAACATGAAACCGCCCTATTGGAAATCACTGAGACCCAGAAGATGACACTGGATCAGGGTCAAAACACTGCCCTCATTTTATTAAACATGTCAGTACCATTTGATACTGCCTCTCATCATATTTTGTTTCAACATTTGGCAAATATCGGATTGGACGGACTGGCCCTAAAATTACTCAAGTGCTTTCTAATAGCTAGAGAACAGTCGGTGTGGATGAAGCAACATTTTTCCAATGCAAAACCCCTTAAATGCGGAGTACTTCAGAGATCAGCCAGCATTAAGTTCCTGCTTGCCGCCCTGGTGGAATCATCTGGAATTAACATTAATTCATGTGCGAATGATACTCAGCTAATGTTCTCATACAGGGGTGTCCTGGACACTGCTAAAGAAACTTTCCCTGCTTGTATTTTGGCAGGCCTGGCCTGGCTTAGAGATAAATTCAAAAAGAACAATTGATGGAGAGAATGCAGAACAATGTCTTTCACCCCAGTACAGAGATCTGGGACTAAACCCATGGTTATTTGCTCACCATGCCATTCCAGATTGGAACAGCCATATGCAAATGAGTCTTGACCCTGCGACCAGTGGGAACAGTCCAGCCTGAACTGCCAGGCCAGGTCCTCCCTGGACTGGAAACAAGCATCCTAGGACCGGTTTCGGGCTTTCAGCCCTCATCAGCCATGATAGCTTGACTCCAGTGGCATGGAGAGCACAGGACCCACGTCTGAGCATACCCGTCCCACTCGGGGTGACAAATGCAAAAAGAACAATTGATGGACAGAATGCAGAACAATGTCATACATTCACCCCAGTACAGGGATCTGGGTCTAAATCAATTGTTTTTTTGCTCACCATGCCATTCCAGTTTGGACATAGTCATTTGCAAATCAGTCTTGACCCTGCGCACAATGGGACCAGTCCAGCCAAAACTGCCAAGCCAGGTCCTAAATTTCTTAACTTTCCTTCTGTGGGAAGCTCATAGAACTGCAGTTCAAGTTTCCATTTTATCAGGATTGGATTATTAAAATGTCCTATACCTGGGCCTACCTTTCTTCCTGATTCAGCAACTTCAGGTAGTTCAGAATACAGCGGCTTGCCTTCTCTTCAATCTCCCTAAGAGTTACCCAACATCTTCCCATCTTAAACAGCTTCAACTGCTTCTAGTCATTATGAGAATTATGTTTGAAACCTTAGTGCTTGCCCACTGTACCCTCTATCTTTGACAGAGGACCACATTACCCGAATACGAGAATTCAGCATTATCAGATGGGCAGGGGTTTGCGCTCTGGAAAGGCTTGTCTGATAATGGTTCTTGTTAGAAATGGGGGTCTCTAACGGCAATGGTTTGCACCTTTGTCCATGAAGGGATGCTTCTAGACAGAGTAAGGGAGTTACACCCTAATACAACTCCTGCTCACCCCCTTGGTAGCTTGGCATGAGCAGGCAGGCTTAACTCTGAGGCAGTGTGTAAAGCATTTGTGCACACATTTAGTGGTACAGTGTAAACACTACAAATGGACACCACACCAGTTTAGCAAAATAGGAAATCTTATCTAAACAAAACTAGACCAAAACGACAACAATTCACCATAAATATATCAAGATAAAATGAAAAATAGGTTATTCACAAAAATAAAGCTTGAAGCAACAAATAGCTTCACCTGGGCTATTACGATGTTGTGACAGCTGAAAATTCCAAAGTATGGCACAGATCGCGAGGTGCGCAGCATCAGGTCCGGAGTCACACGGAACCAAACGAACAGCAGCTTGGTAAACGATGAAAACAAAGATGGTGCATGGTGTCGGGGAGGTGATACTTCGTTGGCGCCAGGTGGCATCGGCTCCCTACAACCACAGTGAAGGTGAGGCATCGGTCCTTACTTCGAAGTAGGGGAGGTGAGGAGTCGGTTCTTTACTGTTGCTGGGGAAGAAACATCTCAGTGGTTGTGAGGCATCAGTTCCTTGCGATGATACGGCGTTGATGGATTCTGGAGGTCACCCAGGTCAGGTATTGCCTCCGCGATGAAGAAGCGCCAGCATCGGTGAGGTCGGGGCATGGGTGCGAGTTGGGGGGGTGTTGTGAGCACCACGAACAGTGCCCTCAGATCCGTGCAGGCAGTGACCTCGGTGACAGTGTCAGAGTCGTATGGTGTCAGCAAGCGCCGGTTCTGCTGTGTAAGTCGGGCAGTACGTCGTGCACTTCACGAGTGGTGCCCACAGATTTTTTGCAGATCGCAGCATCGCTGGCTGGTGTCTGTGTTGCTATTTACCTCTGTGGTAGCTGAAACAGCAGTTCTAGGTGCAGGAGGACAGAGGGAATTAGGTATTTGTGTCCCTGAGACTTCAGAACAGGAGGCAAGCCCTTGGAGATCTTCTTCAAGCAGGATACACAGCACACAGCAAGGTTTTGGTCTTCTCCTTGGCAGAAACAGCCACAACGGGCCCACCCCACACAGCACACAGCAAAGGGCAGGTTTTCTCCTTGACAGAGGTTCCTCTTGAGCCCAGAAGTAATCTAAAGTCCTGGGGTCTGGGCCCAAATACTTATACTCAATTTCGCTTTGTTCTCTTGTGGCAGAGAGGCTTGTGCTCAGTCCAAACCAGTTCTGTCCTCTCTGGCCCAGCTTCGTGGCAGGAGGTGGAGGCGGCATTGTGTAAGGTAGGCCAGGCCTATTCAGGTGCAGGGAAATCTCCTCCCACTCCTATAAAACCAGCCCAGGTCTATTCAGGCCAGCCCTGCCTCATTCAAGAAAGGCAAGACACACTTCAACGCCCCCAGTAGCTGTCTGAGAGAATGCACATCCCCAGTCCCTGTCACTCCAAAGCCAGACTATCAATCCACAAACCAGCATAGGCACCAGGATGGCTAAGCAAGAAAATACCCACTTTCTGAAAGTGGTATTTTCAAACACAGTATAAAAATCATCTTTACTGAAAGTTGCATTTTTATATTCGGATTTCAGACATACTAAACTCCATCTTCCTACCTGGTCCCAAAAGGAAGTTATACTTATAAGATGTGATACATAAACTCCCATTCTATCCTATGGGACAGACATCCTTTCCATAGTGAAAAACGAAATACATTGTATTTCACTATCAGGACATGTTGCACACACCTTGGGCCTACCTTAGGGGTGACTTACATATTAGAAAAGGGAAGTCATAAGACTCTCTATATGATGGAACATCCTTTGACTAGGCAAGTGGGTGCACTTTCCAGATTGACGTGGCAGTGGAAACTGCACACAGATTCTGCAGTGGCAGCTCTAAGAACCCTTTGAAAGGCTTCTTGTGTGGGTGGCATAATCAGTGCTGCAGGTCCAGTAGCAACATTTGATTTACAGGCCCTGGGCACACACAGTGCACTGTACTAGGGACTTTGTAGTAAATCAAATAAGCCAATCATGGAAAACTCCAATCCAAAAACACAATTTACAGGGAAAGCATATGCACTTTAGCACTGGTTAGCAGTGGTAAAGTGCCCAGTGTCATAATACAAACAAAAACAGGTGAGAAACAGGAGGCCAAAAAGCAAAAAGTCTGGGGATAACCCTGCTGAAAAAACTAGCTCCAATAGTCTCCCACTTAAAAAAACAGAAGGCACGACAGCTTGTCCTTCTTGGTCCGTGTAGGCAAAATCTGGAACCTGCTTCCCGTTCAACCCAGATATTTGTAAAATAAGATTGCCTTTTGCAAACTACTCAAAACCCACTTTTTAAGTCTTTAATCTCTCTTTTCTCCTACCTAGCTTTATGTCTTAGTGTTGGGACACTCCCTTTGTAGCTGTCCGCTCTATAAGTCATGTCATTCATTCATCGTCTTCTATTCACCTTCAGCTGCTTCTTGCCTCTGAGCTATATTTCTATCTCCGAAACTATTATGAAGCAGCAAATGCAGAGGCAGTTCATGTGTCCCTAAATATTACTGACAATAGAAATCCCATACTACTAGTTCTCTTAGACTTGTCTAACCTCGTAGACACTGCTAACTATCAGGCTCCACTGGCGAGCCTTACTTCCTGCATGAGAGTCAGGAACACCATACTAGACTAATGTAACTGTTTTCTGTATTTCATGTTTTAGTTTCAATTTGTTAAAATGGATTCTGAGAGATACCACACAACTCTACATTGAGCATCCCATACTGCTCTGTTTGTTGCCCTCTTTTTTAAATTGCAGGTAAATCCACCTTTTCGTTGTTTTTCTGTTCTTTTTAGTCGTCTGTCGCCTCACCCACTCCTGCACCAAAATAAATATAAATTCTTTATCAGAAGCCTCTTGAGGCATGTATAAATGTATACTTGTCTTAGTTGGAAACAAACCCGGTAGGTAGTAAAATATGTCCTGCCTGTAGAAGTGCTCAAGAAACCCACGGCCATCTCCTCTTTTTTGCCCAAGGTATTACAAGCACCGTAGGCATTGGCTCTTTCCCTTGTGCCGTCTTTTAGGTGTTGAGCAATATAGGGTAGCAATAAGAATATATACTGTAGACACGTCTCCAGTCATGTTCTTTTCCATTGCTAAATATTTGGAAAGCATATGGCCAAATTGACAAACAATTGCTTCTTTTAACTTCACTACTGTCCTTTTCAAGCCTATTGTCAATCAATCAATCAATCAATCAAGCATTTGTATAGCCCACTACTCACCCGGGGGGTCTCAAGGCGCTAGGGGGGAGGGGGTCCGCTACTGCTCGAACAGCCAGGTCTTGAGCTGCTTCCTGAAGGCGAAGTGGTCCTGGGTCAGGCGGATGTGGGTCGGGAGGGAGTTCCAGGTCTTGGCGGCGAGGTAGGAGAAGGACCTTCCCCCTGTGGTGGCTCTTCGGATGCGGGGGATGGCGGCGAGGGCGTGGCTGGTCGATCGAAGCAGGCGTTTGGGAGCGTAGAAGTTGAGGCGGCTGTTGAGGTATCCTGGGCCTTGGTTGTGCAGGGCTTTGTGTGCGTGGGTGAGGAGACGGAAGGTGATTCGCTTGTTGACCGGGAGCCAGTGCAGGTCTCTCAGGTGTCCGGAGATGTGGCTGCGGCGGGGGATGTCCAGGATGAGTCGTGCTGAGGCGTTCTGGATCCGCTGGAGTCTCTTCTGGAGTTTGGCGGTGGTTCCGGCGTAGAGGGAGTTGCCGTAGTCCAGTCGGCTGGTGACGAGTGCCTGAGTGACCGTCTTCCTGGTCTTGGTGGGGATCCACCGGAAGATCTTGTGTAGCATGCGTAGGGTATTGAAGCACGATGAGGAGACGGCGTTGACTTGTCTGGTCATGGAGAGGGAGGTGTCCAGGATGAAGCCCAGGTTGCGTGCGTGGTCCGTTGGTTTGGGTGCGCTGCCTAGGGCGGGGGGCCACCAGGAGTCGTCCCAGGCGGAGGATGAGGATCCCAAGATGAGGACTTCCGTCTTATCAGAGTTCAGTTTCAGGCGGCTGTTCTTCATCCATTCGGCTACCTCTTTCATTCCTACGTGTAGGTTGGCTCTGGCGGTGGCGGGGTCGTTGGTGAGGGAGAGGATCAGCTGGGTGTCATCGGCGTAGGATATGATGTTGAGGTTGTGCTGGCGTGCGATGGCTGCGAGGGGACTCATGTAGATGTTGAAGAGGGTTGGGCTGAGCGAGGAGCCTTGAGGAACGCCGCAGATGACTTCGGTGGCTTCTGATCTGAACAGAAGGAGGCGGACTCTCTGTGTCCTTCCGGCGAGGAAGGAGATGATCCACTCCAGTGCCTTCTCCTGGATTCCGACATTGCTGAGGCGCTGTACTAGGGTGCGGTGGCAGACTGTGTCGAAGGCTGCGGAGAGGTCTAGGAGGATGAGGGCCGCCGTTTCTCCGTTGTCGAGCAGGGCTCGGATGTCATCGGTTGCTGCGATCAGGGCGGTCTCGGTGCTGTGGTTGGCTCGGAAGCCGGACTGCGAGAGGTCGAGGGATCCGTTCGTCTCGAGGAAGGTGGCCAGCTGTTTGTTGACGGTCTTCTCGATGACTTTTGCGGAAAACGGGAGCAGCGAGATGGGTCGGTAGTTCTTGAGGTCGGTGGGGTCGGCTGATGGCTTCTTCAGTAGGGCGCTGAGTTTGGCGTGCTTCCAGCTCTCCGGGAAGGTAGCGGTGTTGAAGGAGGTGTTGATGATGTCCCGTAGGTGGGGTGCGATGATAACGTCAGCCTTGTTGAAGACGTGGTGGGGGCAGGGGTCGGTCGGAGATCCGGAGTGGATGGAGTTCATCGTGCGGATGGTGTCTTCGGTGCTGATCGTGGTCCAGGCACGGAGGGTGGTGGTGGGGGGCGGTGGTTCGGTTGTGGCGTGCGTCGGTTGCGTGCTGAAGCTGTTGTGTATGTCCGCGATCTTGTTGTGGAAGTAGGAGGCGAGGGAGTTGCAGAGGTCTTGCGAAGGGGTGATGTCGTTGTTTCCGGCGTTGGGATTGGAGAGCTCCTTAACAATGTTGAAGAGTTCCTTGCTGTTGTGTGCGTTGTTGTCCAGTCGTTCCTTGAATGCCGTCCTCTTGGTGGTGCGAATCAGTTGGTGGTGTTTTCGGGTGGCGAGCTTGAGGGCAGTCATGTTGTCCGGTGTTGGGTCTCTGCGCCAGGCGTTCTCAAGGGCTCTGCAGTTCTTCTTGGAGCACTTGAGTTCGTCGGTGAACCAAGGGGCTTTCTTGCTGCCGGGTCTGCTAGGCGGGGTCCTTAGAGGGGCGAGGTCGTCTGCGCAGTCGCTGATCCACTTCGTGAGGTTGGTGACCGCTTGGCTGGGGTTCGTTGTGCTGGTGGGTGGGCTCTCGTTCAGGGAAGTTGCGAGCTGTTCGGCTGTGATCTTGTTCCAGCTTCTGCGTGCCACCTGTGGCTGGTGGTGGTGGGACGTGGTCCTTCTGAAGCTGAAGTGGACGCAGCTGTGGTCCGTCCAGTGGAGTACGGTGGCGTGGCTGAAGGCGATGTCCTTGCTGGATGAGAAGACGGGGTCGAGTGTGTGTCCGGCATAGTGGGTGGGAGTGGTCACCAGTTGCTTGAGACCGAGGTTGGCGAGGTTGTCCAGCAGGGTGGTGGTGTTGCGGTCGTTGTTTTTCTCCAGGTGGAAGTTGAGGTCCCCGAGGAGGATGTAGTCAGCGGAGGGAAGGGCGTGCGGGGTGATGAAGCCGGCGATGTCCTCGCTGAATTGTGTGCGTGGTCCCAGGGGTCTGTAGATGAGGGTGCCTCTGAGGGTGGTCTTGGGGTCGATGTGGATCTGGAAGTGCAGGTGCTCAGCGACAGCGAGGGTGTCGTCGGTGTTGGTCGTGATGCGGATGGAGTTCCTGTGGATGATGGCAATGCCTCCTCCTGTCTGGTTGACGCGGTCCCTCCGGATGATCTTGAAGCCGTCCGGGATGGCGATGGCGATGTCGGGCGCTGAAGAGGCGTTCATCCAGGTTTCCGTGAGGAAGGCGACGTCTGGGGCTGTGGTGTCGATCAGGTTTCAGAGCTCGACGGCGTGTCTGTGGACGGAGCGGGTGTTGAGCAGGATGCACTTCAGGTGGCTGCTGTTGTTGCTCGTCGGGGTCTTGGGCACTGCTGGAGTGGTGCGGGTCCAGATGCAGGTGAACTTGCATGAGTTGCAGCAGAAGGGTCCGTGGGTGCGTCTCAGGGTGGCTTGGTAGCAACCCGGGAGTCTGCCGGCGTTGAGTGCGTTGAGTTCGGTGGCGTTGTAGGTCCGGCGGGTGGGCTGGTGTTGGCGGGAGCCAGGGGTCCTGGTGCTGGGCGCGGTCCGGTCGCGGACGGGCGCAGACGGGTTTACCTTTGGCGCGCCTTCGGCGCACAATCGGCGCACAATCGGCGCACAATCGGCCCGCCCGCTGCGCGTCACCGCTGCGCGTGCGCACGGTCGCCATTTATGGCGAAGTGCAGCGAGGGAGGGGCAGCTGGGAGGCGGGAGCGGGGAGGAAGGGGGCGTGGCTACACTCCCCGGCGGCGGGAATCGGCAGCAGGGAGCGGGTGCAGGGGTCAGCGCACAGGGGGAGATACAAGTACAGAGAGCAGCACGGGGACAACAACAAGTTACAGGGTACAGACTACTAAATTTAAATAACAGCAGAAACGAGCACAGGAGGACAGCGGCACACAACGCGGCAAAACAACAGGCGGGGGGCGTGGCCCGAGGGCGGGAAGGCTCTGCGAGGCAGACAGTAGCAGCAGGCGGGGGCACACGCAGCAGCTGGTGGCCGTGCGGCGCGGGGGTGTCCTACAAGTAGGTCACACTCACCTGTGCCGCACGGTCGCCATTTATGGCCAAGTGCAGGGAGGGAGGGGCAGCTGGGAGGCGGGAGCGGGGAGGAAGGGGGCGTGGCTACACTCCCCGGCGGCAGGAATCGGCAGCGGGGAGCGGGTGCAGGGGTCAGCGCACAGGGGGGAGATACAAGTACAGAGAGCAGCACGGGGACAACAACAAGTTACAGGGTACAGACTACTAAATTGAAATAACAGCAGAAACGAGCACAGGAGGACAGCGGCACACAACGCGGCAAAACAACAGGCGGGGGGCGTGGCCCGAGGGGGGACCCGAGGGCGGGAAGGCTCTGCGAGGCAGACAGTAGCGGCAGGCGGGGGCACACGCAGCAGCTGGTGGCCGTGCGGCGCGGGGGTGTCCTACAAGTAGGTCACACTCACCTGTGCCGCACGGTCGCCATTTATGGCCAAGTGCAGGGAGGGAGGGGCAGCTGGGAGGCGGGAGCGGGGAGGAAGGGGGCGTGGCTACACTCCCCGGCGGCGGGAATCGGCAGCGGGGAGCGGGTGCAGGGGTCAGCACACAGGGGGGAGATACAAGTACAGAGAGCAGCACGGGGACAACAACAAGTTACAGGGTACAGACTACTAAATTGAAATAACAGCAGAAACGAGCACAGGAGGACAGCGGCACACAACGCGGCAAAACAACAGGCGGGGGCGTGGCCCGAGGGCGGACCCGAGGGCGGGAAGGCTCTGCGAGGCAGACAGTAGCGGCAGGCGGGGGCACACGCAGCAGCTGGTGGCCGTGCGGCGCGGGGGTGTCCTACAAGTAGTGAATTCCCTTCTACTGTATACTATGTTGTTAATGATTTTAGAACTTGTTTTATCATTATAATGTAGCTCGAGCACTTGCACTATATTTAGCTAGGCTGTCCTGAGAGACAGGGTATAGCGAGTAACCACAGCTGCATCCTTGTACTTATATCATCTCTGCTCTACATCGGATACATTGCTTATGATATATGTGTTAAATGCAGTGTGCACATGCCTAGTAATGTATTTTCTTCTTATGGTTTACTGCTTTTGGTTTGTAATTTTTATAAACATATATGATATTGCAGCATGATATTCATAATCTGCCCCATGGCCTTAACGGACCTTACTAGGTTTTTGTTTATGGTCAGCATTTGATAACCCATTTAGTAGTCAGTTCTAAGAAAATTATATGCATGGCATCTGTATAGCTTTTAGATGACATTGTAAGTGTTGTTTAATTTTCTAATTGTAATACTTTTATGGCCATCGGCCGAAATAAAGTTAAAAAAAGGATGTGTTTACATCAACATTGTCACAAAAGGGTTTTTGTATTGAAAGGTTAATTGGTGCTCTAATTTGCACTGCTTTACCATGCTCACCCAAGGGTACCTTGGCACTGAATAACAGATGTTTATTGTTACCCAACTCAATGGTACTCATTTTATCGACCTCAAAAAGGATGAAAGGCAGAGTGGACCCTCTGGGATTTGAACCTGTGACCATGAGGTCACACACAGGGTTCAACAGTGGACGTATTAGTCCACCAAGCCACCAAACCCAGTTACTCAGCAAGTGTCCATAACCTGAGCAGGTGACATATTTATGATGTATGGAATACAGCTAGTCCTCTGGATCATGGAATCAAGGGTAAAACCTGGAAATTTCGTACAGCAATGTGCAAAGCACAGGTATGTGCCACGGGCCATCTGCACATACACGGTGCGCTGCATCTTCCTATTGCAGTAAACCTTTTCCCAACATTTGGATTTAGCAGTGGTGTGTGGAAGAAATAAATAACTCCTGGAGCATTAAGGGACCCTTAAATGCATAAAAGTGTGACTTTACAGCATTCACTGTCTTTCAGTAAAACGACATGTTGGTCTACTTCATTGAGCAGAGAGTCCATGACCTGTGTCAGTATCGTGGGAAATATGGGATGTGCTAGTCGCTTTCACCACTGCTGGCTGGTAGGCGCTAGTTCCAAGAAATGCAGAACTGCCAGTCATTTCACAAGAGGGTATGTCAATGTGTGTTCCAAAGTTTAGCTACAGTGGCAGATACGCGGGTCTTCCTCAGGAAAGGAAGCCAGAAGGGAAGAAGGGCATCCCTCATAATGTCATGGGTGGTGTCCAATAATAGAACCCGCCTAGGAGTGCGGAGTGGTCCCCAAAGAATGGGAAAGAAAACCCCGCATTTTTAGCGCGGTGTAAGTTTACCAGGATATGACCCGCAATCAGGCGCGCAACACCCATTGGGCTCACGGGGCTTCAGCACCCCCGTCGTGTTTGTAAGCCCGCGCTGACACGTCTTCCCGGGTTGGCGAGCATCTAATTGCAGCCGCACCCGAGTACTTAACAGGTCTTTAAAAGACCATTAATTGTAAATGAGGCTTTTGTTGTGTGTTCACCGTTCTTACAGCCACTCTGTCTGTGGTTGGAAGAAGTAGCCCCCCCCCCCCCCCCGAAATATTTTTCAGCCCCACCCCCCCCCCGAAATTTGGCTCTAGTTGCCCGCCTGCCCGCAATTAAAGCACAGTTGTAATCCTGGAGAAGAATGAATCAAGCAGAGCGGTGGGTCGGAATATCCCGACCAACACGATCTGGAGCGCTGCGCTTCGCTGAACGTCTCCGGACGTTTGGCGAAGCGCAGCCCTCCAGATCGAGTTGGATCCCTGCCCTGAGGAAAATCTGCGTGGCTGAGGTGTAAAATTCCCTCTCCTTCCCTCAAGTCAGGTCGAAATGTCGACATCAGAACCCCCACCCCGTTTTGGAAACATGGACCTCCGTCCTCTGTGCCCCATTGTTAAAGGAGATTCATTTCCTTAAAACCCTTGGAAACTATATGTATGAATAAGAATACAATGAGTAGTGTATTAGGTCAGGTTTCTAATGACTTATTTAATTATCAGGCTAATGTTGAATTATGTGAATGTGTGTCCTTTACTCTTCTAAGAATTTCTCCCTGTTCTATAATTCTGTGCACGTGAGCACCAAACTCCTTCACGTTCCTTCTGGAGCAACCCTCTCCTTGTTTTTTATTCCTAACTCCTCTGAAACTTGTGAATTTTATTGAGATGTTTGTATATATATGTAAATAAAAAATATGTCAATTTTTGAAGCATTTACTCTGAAGTTGACTTTGTTGGTGCACTTTGTGCTTTGGTTATGTATTGGTTACTTCTTACTGTGAGCTGACTCTTGAGCGGCTCCTAGTAGTGAAAATCAGTAATAATTATAACTTCCTCCCTTGATCATTAAGTATTGGTTCCGAACCATTGTTTTCGTTGTTACAGTAAATACCCAGGTCCATGGACTTTTGTTGGGTTACCCTATTTATTTAATGGCTCAATTAATTTAGAATCCTGTGTGGTTAATTGGCCCCATCTGTGGGTGGAGTCTGTTAATTTATTCTTCAGTGTAGTCCTTTTGGCACTGTTACACATTCATTGGAAAAGAAAAAGAGCTTATTAATGTGGTGTTTCCTTTGTGGAGTGTTGTAGTGTGACTTTTGTCAAAAAGATATTCGTTCATTTTTCTTCAGTGTTATTATTACCACCTGCCTTTGGCAGAAGATTTTCAGGGACTTCTATTCCCTTCGTTTTGGACTGCTCCTGCCAGCCTGTAAATGCTGGACTCGATTTACCATATGCACCAATATGAACCAATATTGCATTATGTAGTACAACTGGAAGTGTTTGGCTTAGATATAGGTGTCTGGAAAATGTGTCCTACGGTAGCAGTAAAGACATGCAGGGGCTGAATTGCTGTGCTACATGTGCATGCATGTGGCAGAGAGACCAAGGATGGAATGGGCATGCAGATGCACTGCACTGGCATGTGATCATTGCAAAAAAAGCCAATGATTGGACGGCCATGGAGAATGCATTGCTCCATCCCCCTAGAGGAAATGATTTCTCCAAGGAGAGACCAAAGTTCGAATAGGAGTTGGCGCCAATATATTGCCTACATAAATTCTGATTTTGTTTGCCTAGTGTTTGAATATTAAAAGTTCGGTGAATGGTTTACTCTGCCACAAACATGACGGATATACCTTCAAGCATACAAGTACGTGGACGGGATATTTGTCACGGTATGACGGGGTAGCCAGTCCACCGAATTCTAAATCAAGCCGTAAGTCTGCATGAAAACCTGCAACTACACACATTGTGCTGCCTGTGTGTGTCATCTGCTGTAAACAGGTTGTTGGCCATGGCCATCAGGCTATACTGGCTTGCCTTGGCCTCTCTCTACTGTACTTCTTAACTCACTGTTAGGCCCGATTCCTTATACTGCATCCCGCCCCTTTAAACTACACCTCTTAGCTACTGCTTCTATCCCATTACCTTTTCTGCAGCCTGTTTCTGTCCATCCTTCTTTTCTGCAGCCTGACTGCCCAGTATCACTCTGTTTTGAGGAAGATGTTTCCACTTACAAGTCTCTTTTCCGTTTTTCATTCTCGGTCCATACTTTGCAGGATTCTTTCACAGAGAGATTGCATTAAAGCAGCATGGAGTACAATATAATCAGGTTTCTTGGTGTGTGCCTATGGGTTCAGCGTGAACCAACAAAAGGTTTGGCTAATCTGCAGTAAGGCCAAGCCTTATAAACTAATAAACAACAACCAATTGCCAATACTGCAATTTGTTCATCTCATGACTGAAAACTGAAGAACAGACTCAAACTGATTCTTCAAAAGATTTTTTCATTCGAATTGATCTGTTTATTTCAAATACAAAATCACGACACAATATTTAAACACTACATTTTTCTTGTTCATTCTCAAAATAATAGTTTAGATTGACAGGAGAGAGGAAAGGATAGGAATCCTACCTAGAAAAACAGTTATGCTCGCTAATTTCTAGCACTCTATTCACACATTCACTCATGAATCCTCATTCATACTCATATGTACAATTCGTTTGGAAATTCTGAAAAAAGTGATAAAGAAGAAAAGAAAAGAAGAAAATCAAACAATGGTAATACCAAATGACTCTAATTCTACACAATTTGATACTAATCAAATGGTATAACTGAAGTGTGCTTTCAAAAATACAGTCACAAATTTAAATAGTAGGCCATCTAAACATATAAAATATCAAAATGGATCTTAGAAGCATTTTTTAAGGCGATTGGCCTAACATGATGATGGGTTTCAGAGCATGTCAGAGGATTCATGTGCTTGGGAGGCTGTAGTTCATTGTGCATGAGTCTGGTTTATGTGGCAGTTGGCTGTAGGTGTGCTGGACTTTGTGGACACACAGATAGTTACATTGCGTTGTCTTCATGTAAGTGTCATTTCCAGTTATTTGCGCTCAGCCAATCTCTTTCTGCCCAAAAGCCCTAGGATTTGGCCGTGCAGAACGAGGGTCAGGTCCTTTTTCACTTTTGGGACCTTCACTTTGGAACAAACTCCCTTCGGAACAAACTTTCATCTACCCCAAAGTTTCGGAAGAAACTGAAAACATGGCTTTTTAAGCAGGATTAGTGTTACTTCTTTCAGCTACACTGTAGGTGGAGAGCGCTAGCACACTCCTTGCAGTAACAAAGCGCTTTAGAAATGTCCTTTACATTACATTAAATTACAATGGCTCAGAGAGTTAAAGGCTTTCCAGTGATCTTTTTAGTTAGCTGCGGGCAGGGCCGGACTGGCGTAGCGGGCACCGGGCAATCCCAAGGTGCGCCGCACGGTTGGGGGGCCAGTTTGGGGCCCCTGGGGGCGGTTTTTGTTACAGAGCCGTTTTTGCAGCATAGCTGCAAAATCGGCTGAAAACCGGCATTGGCAAAGAGCTCGGCGGCACCTCCACCCCCCAAGTGGGGAGAGGTGGCTGGCCGAACACTTTGCCAGGGCCGGTTTTGGTTCCCAGTCCGGCCCTGGCTGCGGGTCTTTAATATGAATCAGAGCATAGCCCACTCATCCTTCCTTTCTTCTGGCATCAGTGATTTGAATTCTACTAACTCGGGTATTAGGGCAAAGGCACGGCAGAAGATCGTTATGAGGTGCTATTTAACCCCTTCACTGCGACGGCAATTCCGCTGCAGTGCTAGGGGGTGTGGGGGGGGGGGTCGCACGGCTCACCTGCGCTTGTGACGGAACCGCTCCGTCACACGCCTCAGGTGAGCTGTGCTAGTGACGGAACGGTTCCGTCACGAACGCGCCCGCTCAATAGAACGGGCCGCGCAGGCGCGAAATCAGCGCCGCGCAGGTGCGTCGAGCGGGCCGTGACGGAACCGTTCCGTCACTAGCACAGCTCACCCGAGGCGCGTGACGGAACGGTTACGTCATAAGCGCCGAAGGGGTTAAAAACGAGTAAACATGTATGACAATGTATGTGGATGTTCTGTTTCTGTTTGCATCCCACATGGGATAGGCAATTCTATCTGCTTTTCTTAGGTAGGTGAGAATGAGGTAATACTGAACTATTCCCCACCTAATCTTAATATTTCTTATTCAGAGATGTACGTTTTGCACACAAAGACAAAAGACCAGCTCATTGTGTTATGTTTTACAGCTTCTTTTTTTAATTTCGTACCTCAACAATTGACATTGACAGTAAAGAGCAGATACTGAGCATGGAACTGGGGCGGAAAAGTGATTGGAGAAAATTATTTGGCAACATGTTACCATGTGAGTGCTTTTGCACTCCTCCAGAAGCTAACGAGGCTTTGCATAGCTATTGATGCTTATGATAAGGCTATTATTTTCATTTCAGTAGGTTTTTCAGATTGGACACCACTAAACAGAGAATACAAATCAAGGTTAAAAACATCAACTACCCACATAGGGGCAGTATTAAGTTCAGGGGCGTATATACGGGGTCGAGGGGGGTTTGGGGTGTTACACACCCCTCATAAATGTATTTTCTGATGATTAGTCGGGTACAGGAGTGTTCAGTCGGGTAGGGGGAGGTGACTGTCGGATTTTACCTGGGATTTTTGCTGCACACACTGACAAAAAACACACACACTCTCACTCTTCTCTGTTTTGAAAGCCCTAAAAAAATGGATTTTACAAAATATTGTGTTTCTCTCAATTAATACTCTTATTAATCCACATTCCTCTCTTTCCATTGCCTCTTGAGCCACACTCATACACCCTGCTAGTCATATAATGCATTTTAACATTATATGCCATCGTGATGGTCGGGAAATCTGGTGCACGCCCCCCCCCCCCTTCTCCCCCCTCCCCCCTCTTAATTTTACAGACCAAGTTGCGTCCCTGATTAAGTTCGGGAGTAAACTCAGACCCCCAAAGGCAGTCTCAGAGGCTCCCTGTTAATTGATGGGGCAGAGTAAAACAAAACCAGGCCAACAGGTAATAAATTAGCTAGCGCTAACGTGCATGACATCGATTATCTCATACAGTGGATTTTGATTGCCCTTTTAATTGGCGATTTCTTCCCGTGGTGTTCTTGTGCAGGCTTACGGTCTTAACATCCAGGCGGATTTTAAGCGTGCATGTTTCTAAGTTAAATATCTTGATATTTTTTTCGCCAGGGAAGTCTTTTGCTTTAATTGGCTTGGATGCACACTGCAGAAACTGCGAGTTATTTTGTCAAGGACTGAAAGACGCAGCAATTAGCTCTTCCTGTGTTAGGCTTTGCAAAATTCTTGTTCACATGAGTCGGCAAATAGATTTTCCACACACTGACGTCTGGCACGCTATTTATTAGATCACTGGAACCCTTATTGAATCTCTCATTCTGAGTCTTTTTGTTGTTAAAGCTACTTTCAGTAATTGCTGTTTTATCATAGATCTTTTCTGTGCCTAGGTCTACCTCCTTATCAGGTTCGTGACTGCCTTTTAATCCATTTTCCTAAAAAATCAATTACTTTATCGATCCACCCGCTTTGCTATTTGCTATCGTAACCTTATTTTTAAAAACCTTTAGAGAGGACTTGATGCTCTCTCTCTCTGAAAGGTTGATTTAAATGATCCGAAAGCTGCCTTGCTCATATCCACATGAGCGCCCCATTAGGAACCTCATAGATAAAACCTGTGCAGCAATTGGCGCTTTACTCTGCTTTCTGATTTTTTGCAGTCAGACCAACACACTCTGGTCATCTATAATGCCCTCCAGATGTACTGCCCTACATGCAAAGGAGCGCATGAAAATAAGCAGCACTGTGCTACTCTAAAGGCAGAAAATAGTGCAGCACCTGATTTAGTAAAAGTAGCCTGCCCATGATCAGTGGCGCTCCAACCAAATATGGCTGTTCTCTATTAATGCTCAGTTTCACATCAAAAGGTGACCAAGTAGTGTCTAGCCTCCAGTACAAATTGCTACTTCTAGACAACTACACAGGGGTCATACATGTAAGATGAGTGCTTTAGGCTAAAGCCCACATGTTGTATGTAGGTAAGCCAGGTTATTTACTGCTTGACCCCTAGCTTGTGCAGGATCAGCAGCAAAGTCAGATCACGCTACTTTAGTAGACTTACCTTGGTACTAAAACCCTTGGGGGCATATTGATAACAAAGTCACGCAGCGTAGTGTAGCAAGTCATCTTGGTGTTCTGCAAGATAGGAAAATGAGAGGAATGCGCAGTATTTAAAAGAATATGGCTCATTCCTAGCTTTGTTCCTGTGCTGGTGCCGTTCTCTCTTCCTAGCTCCTATGCAGGCACCCTTGCAGTTTGGTGGAAGAGTGCTTGTGTTGAATGCAGTATTGTTTTTGTGCCTTGGACCTTTCTGCACAAAAACAATCCTGAGAGGCATATTCCTCTTTCTTTTCTGCAGTACACATAGGGGCATATTCTCAGGGACTCATCGCCGAGTTATCGGCACTTTATCTCAGCCAAAGTGGTGATACATTTATCACCCCATTCACAAGCTGGTGCTAACAGCCGATATCACCAGTTTGCCTGCGATAGCAGCCACAAAAAACATCGCCGCAGATGACACCGGCACCTAACGCTAATGATATGCAGAGTAGGCGTTCACATGAAAAAAAGCAGCGACAATCACCACTTCACAACATTCTGAACGACCAGCCAGACTGGCGATAAGATCACAAAACATGCAATAAGGCGCGTTAGCTACAGGGATTTAACACCTGCTCTTACCTGGTGTAAAGTCGGATGACAACCTGCACCATAAAAGGGAGCCCAGGCCAGAGCCACACCTGAAGAACAACACATGCCATGGAATTACTGGTCATGCAACTCGGACACCCAAGAGGGCCACAACACCCACCACCACCCCCAGGACCCCTGCCCCCCCACGCCCGGGCAAAGATATTTAACATAATTTTTACCAAATCATGAACAAAGCAATTCACCTGGTGTCGCACAATTACAACAATTAACATTCATGAGTGGTCAGACAAAGGAGAATCATTAATTCACAATTGAAATTCCAAACAAAATATCACATTCAAATTTAACTCAAAACAACTATTTGGAAGAGTCATGGCGGGTCTTCCCTGGACAATGTGTAAGTCATAACCTGCAAGACAAAATTCAAGATAAGAAGGTGTGTCATCAAAGGACAGAGAGAGAGAGAGAGAGAGAGAGAAAGAGAGAGAGAGAGGGAGAGAGAGGGAGAGAGAGAGAAAGAGAGAGAGGGAGAGAGAGGGAGAAAGAGGGAGAGAGGGAGAGAGAGGGAGAAAGAGGGAGAGAGGGAGAGAGAAAAAAAGAGAGAAAGAGAGAGATTGTACAAGTGGCGAAGACCAATCAGGCTCTTGGCTCATACATGCCAAGCATATTTGTGACTTCACTTATGTCTATGCATCCAATGTTAATCGCCTGGAATAGGATGGGTTTCACTTTAATAATAATTGGTAAAAGAAACGTGTAGAATGTTCAATAAGATTTGGTTTGCTAATATTAATGATAATTCGATAGCCGCTTTTATTTAATTTTGTTTATGATCATTTGAGATGAACCTAATACATTTCACAGAAAACGCAGTTTATATATTTTCCAACGTTGTAAATAATAAATAATAATGTCAGGTTCGCGATATATGTCTGGTTGGTTAATATCACTTACCAATGACAAATTAAGACACTCCAAAAAAAAAATATTTTTTTTGTACATTTTTTTTTTAACCAATCAATAGCAACTTAAGACAAACCGGATATACTTGTAGAATTTCCGTTGTCCACAATGGAAATCAGTACATACGGTCACAATAATGACATTTTAGGACACAACAATTGTTTGGACCAATCAATAGCGACTTAAGACAAACTGGATATACTTGTAGTAATTCTTTTGACTATAATGGAAATCAGTACATACGGTTATATGGATGTGCGGACCCTTCCGAGCAGCGGACCGAACCTAATTAAAATAAATAAAAAGGCGATTGTTGGTGCATGGATCTAAATGCCAGTACGAATCGGGAAAAGTTAGTTGTGTTATCCCCAGTTTGCGTTCGATAACATTTTTCCTATAAGAGATTGGCCAATACACATAAGATGAGCTGAGCCAATCGTGGGAGGTATTTAGTCAAACCGGAAATGCTACATGGGTTTCCGTTCAAACGTAGCGCAACCCGCATTAAAGCAACACAGACTGAAATAGGCATGCGGACGTTGTAGGGAACACAGACGCAATAATAGAGCCAGCCTTTTGGCGCGAAGTTTGTAAGGTTTTTGATTGGCCATTGAAATACTTAAATAACGGCAACAATCAACAGGGAATTGTCGACTTTTTACCAGGCGAGTCGTCGAAGGAAGTGGATGCGGGAGAAGCCGATCGTTATTGACGGAGGTAGGCGTATATTAGATTCTAACTTGAGAAGGCATATATTTTGTCAAAAGAGACGTGATATTGTTTATCTTAAGGGGACCAGTAATTAAGTATTGCTCCACGTCTTTCCTGAACAGACAGCGTTGGATGGGAATTTAATGGTAGGATTTGTTGTAATTTGTATCCGTGATAGACCAGCGCATTAACCTTTTAGATAGCGATACCATGCTATCATTAAATAAAGCTACGTTACCACATAGGTACAGATTGTAATACTGGTTATTTTTTAACATGGATTTCTAAGAGGATTAAAATAAACACCTTATGGCTAAAGACAGATACTTTCCTCCTTTTAGATTATTGGATTTAAGAGATTATAGGCCTTTAACACTGAAGACTTCCCGACCGCTTTCGTGAAAAACTACTTGATTCTAATGGAAGATTTTCCTCTTATTTTTTATTTAATCTGGGTGAGCAAAAATAATTTTTGTTAATATTTTCCTAATTATTTTATTCTATTCAAACAGGGGCTAACACCAAAATAAACAGGTATACATAGAAATCGAATGAATTAATCCTCCTTTCAGGGAAAATAATCTTAGGAAAAAGATTCAAGGAGGTATGCATTTGTCACACCCAAGAGGAGTGGTTCTGTCTAAATTTCTCAAATGGAATGGTGTCATTTTGATAAGCATGTCATATAGGCAGGCATTGTTTTAGTACTTGCTTAGATTGTTATATAGGCAGAATGAAGAAGACCTTAAGTTAATGAATTATTGAATGAAAAAGTGATGTTGTATTGGATAGTATTTGATTTTCAAGTAAACTGGCTGTATTGGATTAAAATACCCTCTTTTTCTCTTGAGGCATCGTAGAGAATTAATATTAGGAGTAAAAATGACTAATGTATTCATTAATGGCCAGTTATAGATTTTCTTCTTTTTCTTTTTACTTTCTACAGCCCTGATGATGTCCCTGTGAGGACGAAAAGCGTAGGCTGTATGGGAATATATGCGATCACCAATTGAACTGGCTGTATTGGAACATCAATTGTTTTGAAGAATCTTTGAAAAATAACACTTGAAGTGAAAAATAAAAATAAAAATCGAAAAGAAGAAGCAAAGCCTGCTTTAAAGAGTTTCTTTTGAAATGAACTTTGTCTACATATGGCTTTTGAAACTATATTTTTCTAAATATGAGATACTCCTTGGTGTTGTATATAAATTATAGTTGTAGTGGCCTTTGCGGTGGACCACTCCAAGTTGAGTGTCTAAGGAACAATCACTAATTGTCCACACTAAGCATTGATCTCTTAAAGTGCATATAAGTAGGTGACTTTCGCCACATTGCATTGTTTTGTTGTATCATATAGAGCTGTGCCTGGACTCCCAACTCCTTGCACCATCTCTACACTAATGACTGTGGCCCCATTTCCTCCAGCTCATCCAGCTCCTTCTGTGAAGCAGGACTCCCACCTCCAGTCGCTGTTGCTGGCTTCCTGTTGGCAGCGAGTTTCTGTTTGGTTTGGCTTTTCAAATCATGCCAGCACCTCTTGACCTCCTCCATTGACCTCCTCAACACTTTGACTGCATTCACATTGTTCATGATGGACTGCCATATTTCCGTTTGTATTTCCAATGACACAGTGGAGGTGATGAACAGTTGTTGGTAGTGTTCCATCACCTCCGTGACTATGATCCTGTTTTCCTGCGGACTGAACCCCATCTTCCTCTTCTCCTTGACTTTCCCTGACCAAGGGATTCCTGGCTGGTCCTCCATGCGGCTTGTGGGGTTCGAGTTGTCCTCTGCACTCGGTCCGGGTGCATCCATGGTGCTACACAGTTTATTTTGGTTTTGGTGTGTTTTTTTATTGCTTTTATAGTGCATTTTCCCGCATGACGCTTGGGAATTGCAGACCTGTTGCTGTTTATCTCTGATGCGTGTATCGCGATTTGGGCCATCGCAACTTTTTTCACGTTCGTGTTTCGCATTTTTTCGGCGTTGCGTTCATTTTTACGCCGTCATTTGGCACGTTATCGCAAGACTATGGCACCAGGTTGGGAATACAACGTTAACAAAGTGTTATTTTGTCGCCATAGACTGCAATGTGTAAAGTTGGGTTAAGCAAATTTTTATATAATTATCACACGTTCTTGAGAATATCCCTCATAGAAAGAGGATATAACGAGGAGAAATAAAGCTATTTCTCCTCGTTACACCTCGCCTGAGAAAGCGCATCTTTCTGGTGCATTCTCAGGTCTACCACTTTTGATATATCTGAGAATGTCTCAAAAACCACAGGAGTTGAGTGGGATTACCCAAGCAATGCCCATGGAACGCATTCCCAGGGCAGAGTTACGCAACGTGGCGATTAGCACTGCGTTGCTTTACTCCAGATTTATGAAGCCACTCAGGCCATGCAAGGTGGCTTCATAAATCGCATTTTCGGCTTGCATTGTGATTGCACCACATTGTGTGGTGCAGAATGAAGCAACTCCCCTTATAAATATATACGTTTTTGTGCTGACCCAACAGAGATACATCGGCTTTACACAAATTAACAGAGGGATAGATCCAAGAAGTCTGGGTACTGCACAAGTGTCAACCTGTACAGCTTAATAGTTTTGTGACTGAAAGTTGGTCTATTTCTGGTGTTGCATTGCATCACATGAGCACCAAGGCAAACATTAATAAATCCAGACCTTTTATGGTTAAAACTGTTCTCTTGGAATTAGAATGTTCAGATTTTCATGAATTGAAAACTGACCTGACATTCACACCACAGATAGGTTGTGTGGTTGGGGTATGTTTTGGCGTCCTTAAAGGTCTGCGGAAGATCTTGGAACTTCTTCCAACTGATGCTAGACGGACGTTGGTGCACGCCCTTGTTACCTCGCGATAAGACTACGGCAACCTTCTATATCTAGGTGCCACAGTCAGGAGTCTGGATCACCTACAGGTGCTACAGAACGCCGCAGCTCGGCTGGTGTTGAGGCTCCCTAGAAGAGCAGCCTCTAAGGCAGCCTTGGAGGCTCTCAATTGGCTTGCAGTGAGGGAAAGGATCGTGTTTAAGGATCTATGCACATGTATGTATGTATGTATGTATTTATTGCTTGTTAAGCGCATCTGCCACCCAAAGGGTATCCTGGCGCTGAGACCACATCATTCCTGCAGATAGACCATCTTACATTACTCTGGGGAACAGAAAGGTCTTAAGATCCTTTTTAAAAGAAGTAAGGTCTTGCCTGCTCCTCAGTGTCAGCGGGAGGGTGTTCCAGAGTGTAGCGGCTGTAAAACTAAAAGCACGGCCACCCATCCTCACTCTATTGATCCTAGGGATCGTCACTAGAAACGCGGAGGAGGATCTCAAAAGTCTGGCAGCCTGATACCAGGAAAAAAGATTTTGGAGCGGTATCGGTCCCTGTCCATGCAGAGCCTTAAAAACAAGGCATAAAGCTTTAAAGGCAATCCTCTGTTGGGCAGGTAACCAATGAAGATCAGCCAATGCAGCCGAAGAAGAAGAGGAGCGAGTGCGAGATAAAGCCAGTTTGGCCGCCATATTTTGGATCCTCTGCAGCTTTAGGATCAGCACCGCATTATTGGGGGCAAGGCGCCTAGGCTCCTACAGAGCCTAGTTACACTCTACAGGCCCAAGCGCACGCTTAGATCCTCTGGAACTGGCCTGGTAACGATTCCTAAAATTAACAAGGCTCGCATGGGGGGGGGGGCAGATCCTTCAGGCTCCTAGCACCCAAGAGTTGGAATAAACTCCTGTCAGAGCTTCGTCTAGAACCCTCAGAGGTTAGGTTCAGAGAAAATCTTAAAACGCACCTGTTCCGACAATATCTGTGTACCTGAGTTTAGTGGGGGCACTCGTCACTGACACTCACCATAGCGCGGGGACACACTGGTGTGCGTAATCAGGCGCTTTATAAGCTTCCATATTATTATTATTATTATTATTATTAAGAATAGACAATATTCAAATTCAAACTCTGCAGAGTGTTTAGGGACAGTCATGAAGATGAAAGCTGATATCAAATGCACCAGCTAAACATTTTTTATATTTTACTGGGACCTGTAAAATATTGTCTATACTTTGTGGTTCGACATGACACTGCAATTTTACTTTATGTTTTTTAAATGTGTATACGTATTTTTGCTTAAGCTTTAATCTTACTCCCATTTATTAAATTATCCTATTTACTTTCTTAATGTACAATTAATACACTGTTTATGTTACTCGTTTGCATAATATATATATATATATAATATATATATATATTTTTTTAAATAGTCTTTATTAGTTTCCAGCAAGTTATACAAGTAAACTTTAGTAACAGTGATGTGCTTAGTATTACGATACTGATAAATAGAGCAGCATTGGTGGGGTGCCAAGCATTAACATACACAATAATCTTCTTAAAACAGTATTAACTTTGTGTGCCATTGTCTCTAGAATTTCTAAACTCCACAAGTAAACTGCTATCTGTTCGGATTTATTCGATCTCGTCTGTTTTACATTTATGATGTAAATCCGGCCGTATGTGAACAGGGGTAAACGTCTATGTCCGAACTTAGGTAGTGCTCGGGGGGGGGAGGACCACACAACCCACATAGTGGTGTATATATTACAGTTCGGTCCATACCTGGCATATAAATGTGGTCAGTAAGGGCTTAATTCATGTGCATCTATGTTGCAACATGATACGCTGGAGGTGTAGGGTGAAGATGTGCTTTACGTTGTGGTTCTATTACCTGAGTTCAATTTAGTCTCTATGACAGTCAGGTGTTCCCGCCATTGTATATGATTAACCCATCAAAGTTGACGTGGTGCATTGGCTAATTGGGATGCCGGAACAAGTGCAACAAGTGCTCGGAAATCTAAAAGCCATGATTGTGTACTGGGGCCTGGTTGCAATTTTCAAACCATAGCCATTCTGTGTTTTGCCAACCCCAGTGCCAGATCTAAGAATTTGTTGAGGTTTTATCGTGATGCGTTACGTTTTGTAATTCCAAGCACAAATTGTGAGCCCGGGCTATTATCTGAGTGCCCACTGCCTCGCACCAATATTTCAGAGATGTGGGCATGACCAGACCGTGTGGTGGAACGTTGCTTCTGAGGCTAGGCATTTGGGACAGGCGTCAACGGAGGCAGGGTACATATGTGCCAGCCTGTGTGGTGTTAAGTATGTGTGATGGACATCAGGCGCGCAACACCCATTGGACTCACCGGGCTGCGCCCCCGTCGTGTGTGGCAGCCCGGGATGAGACAGATCCCGGGCACACACACAGCCACACCCGAACGTTTCACAGGTCTTTAAAAGACAATTTGAATGTTAATTAGGCCTTGCTGTTGTTTCACCCCTTGTTGGAGGCCCTGCAGCTCCACTCTGCTACTGATTAAAGATTCAGCCCCCCCCCTCGAAATTATTTCTTAAACCCCCCCCCCCCCCGAAATTTGGCTCTAGTTGCGCCTCTGATGGAGATAGTTGAACTGTGTATACATCAGCCTAGCATTCATGGATATGACTTTAGGATGACTTATGCATTGTATCAATTCCTCATCTGTAATATTAGTCATCAGTGCTGTGTCCCAGTGTTCGCGCAGTGGTGCCAACAGAAGCATAGAGTCAGACCTGAGAGAGTTGTTAAGTGCAGTTATCGCCTGCTTGCCCTGTCCATGTGTTAGTAGTTTGTACCGGCTGGGATATCAATCAATCAATCAATCAGGAGTTTGTTAAAGCGCGACTACTCACCCGTAAGGGTCTCAAGGCACTAGGGGTGGGGGGGTTGGGGGGGTGCAGGTTCCATTCCATCAAGGAGGGGGTCTGTCGAAGAGCCAGGTTTTGAGGTTTCTTGCGAAGATGGGAAGCGATGTTGTCTGTCTGAGGTGGAGCGGAAGGGCGTTCCATGCTTTGACCGCGAGGAAGGAGAAGGAGCGGCCTCCCGATCTGGTCTTTCTGGTGCGGGGGACCACGGCGTAGGAAAGCTGGGCTGATCGTAGGGTCCTTTGGGGTGCGTGGAATTTGAGTCGGCTGTTCAGGTATGCTGGTCCGGTGCCGTGGAGGGCCTTGTGTGCGTGGGTGAGCATCTTAAAGGTGATTCTCGCCTCGACGGGGAGCCAGTGGAGTGTGCCCAGGTGCTGGGAGATGTGGCAGTGTTTTGGCAGGTTGAGGACCAGTCTTGCGGCGGCGTTCTGGATGTTCTGTAGCTTGCGGATGAGGTTTTTGTTTATTCCGGCGTAGAGTGCGTTGCCGTAGTCGAGTCTGCTGGTGACCAGGGCGTGAGTGACTGTCTTTCGGTGTTCGAGGGGGATCCATTTGAAGGTCTTACGAAGGAGGCGGAGGGTGTGGAAGCAGGAAGATGAGACAGAGTTGATCTGGCGGTCCATTTTGAGCTCGGAGTCCAGGATGATTCCCAGGTTGCGTGCGTGGTCTGTGGGGTTGGCGGGTTTCCGAGGGCGGTGGGCCACCAGGTGTCGCTCCAGGCATCGGGGTTTGGGCCCATGATGAGTACTTCTGTTTTGTTGGTGTTTAGTTGAAGGCAGCTGTTTTTCATCCATTTGGCGACGGCTTCCATGCCTTCTCGAAAGTTGTGTCTGGCGGTGTTGGGCTCGTTGGATAGGGAGAGGATGAGCTGGGTGTCGTCTGCATATGACACGATGTTGAGTCCGTAGGTTCTGACGATGGGGGCAAGTGGAGCCATGTAGACGTTGAAGAGCGTCGGGCTGAGGGAGGAACCCTGGGGGACTCCGCAGGTGATCGGTGTGGGGTCCGAGAGGAAAGGGGAGAGTCTGACCCGCTGCGTCCTGCCGGAGAGGAAGGAGCAGATCCAGTCGAGGGCCTTGTCCTGGATTCCTGCATCGTAGAGTCTGCGTATTAGGGTGCGGTGGGAGACTGTGTCGAACGCCGCTGATAGGTCGAGGAGGATGAGGGCTACTGTTTCTCCTTTGTCCAGTAAGGTGCGGATGTCGTCTGTTGCGGCGAGGAGGGCGGTTTCCGTAATTTGTTTTTTTCTGAAGCCGGATTGGGAGGAGTCGAGGATGTTGTGTTCTTTAATGAATGTGGTGAGTTGGCTGTTGATGGCTTTCTCGATGACTTTCGCTGGGAACGGGAGCAGGGAGATGGGTCTGTAGTTTTTGAGGTCGGTGGGGTCCGCTGAGGGTTTCTTTAGGAGGGGGTTGGCCTCGGCGTGTTTCCAGTCGTCGGGGAACGAGGCGGTCGCCAGGGAGCGGTTGATGGTTTGGCGGAGCATGGGTGCGATGGTGTTGGCGGCTCTGTTGAAGATGTGGTGGGGGCAGGGGTCCGTGGGGGCCCCTGAGTGGATTGACTTCATTGTCTTCAGTGTGTCTTCGGTGGTGAGGGCTGTCCAGTCATCAATCGCTGGTTTCCGGGTGTCGGGGGTGGTTTGTGAGGGCTCAGTGTGTTGGTTGTCTTCGTCGAAGTTGTCGTAGATGCTCTTGATTTTGTGGTGGAAAAAGATGCTGAGTTTGTCGCAGAGGTCTTGTGAGGGAGGGATGTCGGTAGACTCGCTGGTGGGTTGGGCGAACTCCTTGATGATGCTGAAGAGTTCCTTGCTGTTGTGTGCGTGGGTGGAGATTCTGTCTTCAATCGCTTTTTTCCTCATTTTTCTGATGAGTTGATGGTGGGCGTTGGTGGCGGCTCTGAAGTTGTTGTGGGCTTCTGTGGATTTGGTCTTTCTCCAGGCCTTTTCAAGGCGGCGGCATGTGCGCCTGGACTCTCGAAGTTCGGTGGTAAACCATCTGGCTTTCTTGGCACGGGTATTGTTTTTCTTGAGGGGGGCTATGGTGTTGGTGCTGTCCGAGATCCATCTATGCAGGGTTCGGGCTGCGGTGTTGGGGTCGTCGTTTTCCGCAATGGTTGGGGTGGAGTTGGTGAGTGAGGAGGTGAGCTGGTCATTGGTGATTTTGGTCCAGTTTCTTTGTGGAAGCAGGTGCTGGTGTTTGTGGATGGTGGGTGTTCTGAAGGTGAAGTGGACGCAACGATGGTCGGTCCATGGGAGTTTGGTGGTGTGGCTGAAGGTGATGGAGTTTCCTGTAGTGAAGAGGGGGTCAAGGGTGTGTCCTGCTGAGTGTGTGGGCTCGGTCACGATCTGGCGGAGTCCAATGTTGTGGAGGTTGTCCAGGAGGGATGTGGTGTTGGGGTCCAGTTGATTGTCGAGGTGGAAGTTGAGGTCTCCCAGCAGGGTGTAGTTGGTGGATGCGATGGCCTGTGGGGAGATAATGTCCGTGATGGAGTTGGCGAAGGGTCCGCCGGGTCCAGGGGGTCGGTAGATGAGGGTTCCTCGGAGGGCGGCGGTGGGGCTGGCCAGTATCTTGAAGTGAAGGTGTTCCATCAGTTCTGTGGACTCGTCAGGGAGTGTGCTCAGGCGGAGGCTGGATTTGTGGACAATGGCGATTCCTCCTCCTGGGTGGATGGGGCGGTCCTTCCTGGAGATCTTGTATCCTTGGGGGATGGCGATGGCGATGTCCGGTCCCGAGGTGGTGTTGGTCCAGGTTTCGGTGAAGAATGCTACGTCTGGGGTGGTGGTGTCGAGGAGGTCCCAGATTTCTGTTGCGTGTTTGTGGAGGGATCGGACGTTGAGGAGGATGCATTGCAGGGTCTTCGGTTCGGTTGTGTTCTTGTGGGCGGGTTGTGCTGGATCCGTGTTCTTGGCGGTGCTGCAGGTGTGCCGGCAGCGGTGACAGCTGAAGGGTCCATGGGTGTCGGCTGGTGATGCTAGCTTGCAGTTGTTGTTGCAGCCTGGGTTGAGTGCGTGGAGTGCTGCTGGGTCGTAGCGTTGGCGGGGCGGAGGTCCAGGGTTCCTGGTGCTGGTTGCAGACGGGTCGCTGACGGGCGCAGACGTGCTTGCCTTTGACGCGCCTTCGGTGCACCAGCGGCGCGCCCGCAGCCCGCGGTCGCGCAGCGGCCGCGCAGTGGCCGCCATTAAGTAGGGGTCGGGGAGGGCTGGACAGCTGGGAGGTGGGGAGGGGAGCTGGATTGGGCCAGTCGTGCTGGGGGGGGAGGGGCCGCGGGGGCAGCAGCGGCGGGGAAAGGTAAAGGGAGGAAAGAAGGGATAAAGAAAAAAGGGAAAATAAGCAGAAATAAGGCACAAAAGAGCAGAGATGCAGAAAAGAGCAGAAAGGTGAAAGATAGAAAGGGTAAAAAAACGAGTGAAAACGAGTGAAGGAGCAGAGGGAGAGAAAGGGAAAATGGGCAGAAATAAGGCACAAAAGAGCAGAGGTGCAGAAAGGTGAAAGATAGAAAAGGGGAAAAAAACGAGTGAAAACGAGTGAAGGAGCAGAGGGAGAGAAAGGGAGAATGGGCAGAAATAAGGCGCAAAAGAGCAGAGGTGCAGAAAGGTGAACGATAGAAAGGGGAGAAAAACGAGTGAAGGAGCAGAAAGAAAGGAGACAGAGGTCCACTGGACCACCAGGGATGAGGCGCAGGGAAACCTGCGGGTGGAGGAGGGCCTCGATCACCAACACTGAAGAGTGCAGGGGCAGGGGCACCTCACTTAATGGTGGAGCTGCGAGGGTGGGAGAGCAATTTCACTGACAATGAGTCAGTGGTCTTGCTCGCCTGTCCCCGCAGTGGCCGCCATTAAGTAAGGGTCGGGGAGGGCTGGACAGCTGGGAAGCGGGGAGGGGAGCTGGATTGGGCCGGTCGTGCTGGGGGGGGAGGGGCCGCGGGGGGCAGCAGCGGCAGGGAAAGGTAAAGGGAGGAAAGAAGGGATAAAGAAAAAAGGGAAAATAAGCAGAAATAAGGCACAAAAGAGCAGAGATGCAGAAAAGAGCAGAAAGGTGAAAGATAGAAAGGGTAAAAAAACGAGTGAAAACGAGTGAAGGAGCAGAGGGAGAGAAAGGGAAAATGGGCAGAAATAAGGCACAAAAGAGCAGAGGTGCAGAAAGGTGAAAGATAGAAAGGGTAAAAAAACGAGTGAAAACGAGTGAAGGAGCAGAGGGAGAGAAAGGGAAAATGGGCAGAAATAAGGCACAAAAGAGCAGAGGTGCAGAAAGGTGAAAGATAGAAAGGGGAAAAAAACGAGTGAAAACGAGTGAAGGAGCAGAGGGAGAGAAAGGGAGAATGGGCAGAAATAAGGCGCAAAAGAGCAGAGGTGCAGAAAGGTGAAAGATAGAAAGGGGAGAAAAACGAGTGAAGGAGCAGAAAGAAAGAAAGGAGACAGAGGTCCACTGGACCACCAGGGATGAGGCGCAGGGAAACCTGCGGGTGGAGGAGGGCCTCGATCACCAACGCTGAAGAGTGCAGGGGCACCTCACTTAATGGTGGAGCTGCGAGGGTGGGAGAGCAATTTCACTGACAATGAGTCAGTGGTCTTGCTCAGGATATGGTGGCCTCGGTGCGAGTGTTATCCCATGTCTGAAGGAATTGCTGAGATAGCAATGCGTGAAGCAGGAATGTTGTCTGTGGCACCCCGTGGTCATCCATCAAGTCTGCCAAATCTTGTAATTGCGAGTCTGTTAAGAGGTCACCCCAGGCTTCCAGCCCCACCGCCCTCCAGGCCTCAAGTTCAGGATGCCTGTTACAGGCGTAAGAACCCGGGAGAAGTTTGAATGGCAGATTGTGCGGGCTGGCCCCTAGGTAGTACATATTTTAGACAGTTGCGCCTCACTGCTAACATTAGCATGTTACCCTGCTTATTCTGCAGTGTGGTGGTAGATACTGACAGCCATTCTATCACATCTGGTTGTTGCAGTGTTACTGCCCAAGGGGCCAACTCAGTGAGGTTACTACTAGCGAGCCGCCTCAAAGGCCACTGCAGTTGTGCTGGGGCATAGTAGTGTTCATAATCCGGCGCACTCAGCCCATTCAGATACTGGTAGGTACAGTTTACGGAGTGCTACTCTGGATCTAGATCCCCCCAGAGCAAGGAGGCAAGGAGTGATTCCAGGTATTTGAAAAGCGTACACGGGAGTCTATGGGGAAGGGTAAAGAAGAAATATAAGAGTCAGGGGAGTAATAGCACCTCGAAGATGGTGACCTGCTCCATAGGGGATAAGGGAAAACTCAACTAGACTGGAAGGGCTGCCCGGGCCCTATTGATTGCTCTACCTAAGTTACCATCTAATAAATCTGCCTGGGAGTGGTAAATTTGAACTCCTAAATATCTGAAGGTGTCAAACGCCCATACCAGCGGTGTGCAGGGCAGAACATGTCTTTGGTCCGTAGTGAGCACTTTCATTGGAAACACTGCTGACTTGGGCCAATTAATATGGTAGCCAGAGACCTGGGCATGAATTTCTAGCAGCTAATTCCTGCAGAATTGCAATCTCGCCACGTAGATAAATGAGCGCATGATCTGCGTAGATAGAGACTATATGCCATTGGTTATCTGCCTGTATGCCCCAATCAAGTACATGTTGACGCAGCTTGCATGCTAGCTGCTCCATGGCTAATGCAAAAAGAATGGGCAAAAGAGGACATCCCTGTTTTGTTCTGAGTTCTATTGCAAACGACGGGGAGATGGTACAACCAGTTTTGACCTTGGCGAGTGGCTTTGTTTATAGTCTTCTCACCCACCTCAGAAAGTTGGGGCCCATACTGAATCCCGACAGCACAGCCAGTAAATATTGCCATCCCAAAATGTTGAACGCCATTCCTATGTCTAAGGCAGCTATCCAAGGTGTATCCACTTCTGTACAGGCCCACTCCAATAATTTAAAAAGACGGCATAGGTTCAGACCGGTATTTCTCCCTGGGATGAAGCCATTCAGGTCCTCATGTACCAGTATGTGTCCTGCATCCAGTACTCTATTAGCTAATACCTTACCTAAAATTTATAGTCAAAATTCAGCATTGACAAGGGGCGGTATGAGCCCATTTGGAGTAGGTCTCTACCTGGTTTGGGTAACACTATCAGTATCGCCTCACGCAGGGAGTGCAGGAGTTCCCCCCTTTCAGATGCCTCTTTATACAGGGTGGACAACCAGCGAATAAGTTGCTCTAAATAGGTTGAATAAAATTCCAATGGCCATCCAGCTGCCCCCCGGGTCATGCCTGTGGCTAGTTGTTTAATGGATTCAGAGGACTCATCTGCGGAGATGGAGTCCTCCAGTAGAGCATAATGAGTTTGTGTTACCTGCAGGATTTGGACATGAGATAAAAACTGCTGTATAAGAGAGGGGTCACCGGTATCGGGAGCTTTGTACAGGGAGGTATGAAAATTGTGGAAGGAATCATTAATCGCTTCCTGGGTATTCACCAAGTGGCCCTCAATAGTGTGTATCATCATGATGGGGGGTTTTGAGGTGTCAGTCTTTGGTAACCATCATAGCACTTTACCCGCTTTGTCCCCTTCCGCGTGTCGTCTGGCCAGGTATTGTTTATAGTCCAACACGCAGAGACTATCTAGCATCTCCTTATATGCTAGTCGAGCCTTGGCTAATGAAGGAATGATATGTGGGTCTGTGGGAGAGAGCCGTTCGCAGAGCTGCATGTCTGACTCATGCTTTTGAAGTTCTTTCATCAGTGTCATGCGAGATCCATAGACTGTTTTAATGGTGTGCCCACGGAGGACAGACTTGAATGCGTCCCACTTCACTCTCACATTTGAGGCAGAGCCTGCACTTATCTGAAAGTATGAGGTGATGGATTGCGATAGGGAAGTGCAAAATGCTGCATCACTAAGTGCAGCAAGGGGGATATGCCAGTTCGGTTTCCTGGTCCTTTGTGTACCCCACGAGAGCCGCAGTTGTGGAGGAAAGTGGTCCAAAATTGTGCAGGCCAGCTATTCCGCCTGTGTGACCTTGGGCAAAGCATTGGAAGAGCAATATATTGCATCTATCCTCATGTGGAGGTCATGAAGCATGGAGTAGTGTGAGTATATAGGCAAAGTGGGATGTTTACCACACCAGGCTTCAGCCAATTGCATGTTGACAGTCCGGTTCTTCATATGTTGTGTCAGGCTAATGGATTTTGGCCCCGGTATCGATGGGCGCGTGCGATCTAGGGAAAAATAATGCACACAATATTAGTCCTCGCCCCAGTATGCTGGTGGGGTGGGGTCGCTGAGCAGGGATGGTGTTATCAATTGCAAAAAAGAGGATTGCAATGAGTTTGAGGTGTACAGGGAGATTAGTGCTAATGGGAAGCCATCTAAGAGTTCTTCCAAGACTGTGTAGCCGCCTTGGGTGTCTATCCGGGTATGTATTATTTGCAGAGGAGGGCCCGGTGCCTGCCATATAAGGGTGCCCCTGGCGTTCTTCGAGTATGTGGTTCCTATGACTGTGCTCCTCCATCATTTGCAGAGTGACGTGAGGGTTTATGTAATAAGGTGTGTTTCTTGTATTAATGCAAACAAAATCCCATGACTACATAAATATTGATAAACGTTGTGACTCAACACATCCAGCGAATCCCCGCACATTCCAGGTTAATATGAGATAATCATTGCTTGTCATTTAATTATCAATGAGTATAAGAGTGAAAGCAGGTCTGCTTACAGGCTGCTGCCCTTATTTGTAAGGGCCCCCACCCTAACCCCCTCCCAATCATAGATGCAATAACTCCGACAACCCTGCACAGTGTACACGGCATAGGAAGACAGACAGATCATAATAAACAATAAAAATACCCAATTCCCCACCCCAGGCTGGCTTGCCAGTGGGTAGTTGGCCATCTGCACTGAAATGCAATTAGTCAAAATAAGAATTAACAATATATAAGAGAAGGAAATAAATGCTTTACAGTATATCCTGCAAGGGATAAATTGCAAATGAACAGACAGAGAAAAAAAGATGAAAACATAAGAGTGCTATATCCGCTACTTATCAAACGAGGGGGTCGTGTCAATTCAATGCTTTGTCTGTGAGTTGGCCACCCTTAACAGTACAAGCCTGCTGTGTTCATGTTTCAATTTTGCAGCTGACACCCGTAGAGAGGTGCTCCAGGCCCTGTAGGAGTAATGGTCGTGCAATGTCCCGCTAGGGCCATTTTTTGCTGCTGCATGAGGCATCATCCGAGCTCATCTACAGTTTGTGGGGTGACTACAGGGCCTTCTTCCATCAATGCTGAGTATTGTGAATCAGTACGTTGCAGCATTTGATCCAGAGCCATATCCAAATCCGATTTGGATCGTGCCGAGGACACAGAGTTACCAAGGTGTATCACTTTCTTAATAGCTTGTTCCCGTTTTCTGTCCAGCTGGACCTTTATTGGGCATTGCACTCTGCCCCTGCCTCGATTGCAATGTGTGCCTGCCAGTTTCCATGCCTGTTGAGAGTCCACTGAGATGGTAGGTGGAGCACATGCAAACTCACTCTGGTCTATCCAGGTCCAGGCATCTCCGGGGGTAGGGCAGACGATGCTTCTGTCCTTGTAGCAGATGAGCAACTTGGTATAGTATTGCAGTGAGTATTGTATTTGATGATCCTGGGGGCATTTCTTGACTTCACGATAGGAGGACCTATGGCGTTGTACTGACAGCGTGTAGTCGGGTAGACATGCACCTCTGCATTCTCAATTTGCCAGGGGCCCTGGCGCCCCAAAGTTTGTGGCACCTATCGCGGTAATTGAACAGTCTAGCTACCAAAGGCCTAGGAGGGTTACCTGGGTGTGGGGGGCCCCTGGCACTTTATGCACCCTCTCAACTGAGAAGAAGTCTGAGATCTTGCCCTTAAGATATCCGTGGAACACTAGGATTCCAGGTAGAGTTCCATGCTTCAGCTTTCTATACAGTCTGAAAGACCCACTATGCGTACATTGTTCCTGTGCAATATACCTTCTTTTTCCTCCACCCAGCTCTTCAGGTAGTCCACCCTTTGTTGGAGGGACTTGATCTGGTCTGTACCGTGGATACAGTAGAGCACAAGGATGCCAGTGCCGATTCCAATTCCTCCACTCTGTCCATCAGTTTTTTGCGCTCCTCTCTCAGGAATCCCATTTACATACAAAGCAAGTCGCTCTTGGGGCCCAATGAAGTTTTGATATCAAGTATTCCTGCCCTCAGTTAGTCAAACCAGTGTGAATGGTCTGCGTGATCTGCTGGGTTCGAGACAACAGCCTGCGCAGCACTCTCCGCACTGGCTGCCGGAGTTGCTATGTCGGGCGGCTGGGGTTGCGCCCTGTCTGTTCTGGTTTTACCCATGTCGTGGCCCGACCATGTGATGCTGTGCAGGAGAGTACATTGATGTCTCACAAGTGCCCCTCAGTTGCTGACGCCTGTGTCCCACAGGCAGGTGTAATGGACTGGGCACCAGGCCCACAGAGGTCACACCCCCACTGCACACGCTGTGCAGTAGGCCTCTTCTGAGCGAAGGCGGGAGCACAGGCCTCAATTATAGTGTCAATGAGCACGATAACACAGCAGTCTTTGTCAAGCCCCTTCAGTTTTTCCCCTTTAAAAAAAAATTGGATGGAGGCTCAGTGCCAGTTGCCCCTGCCCTCCAACCCATGGGCTTGCCTTGTGTACCCTCAGGTGGATTCCTCTGTTGGCAGTTCTCGGGTGTCCTGGAGTCTGTCACGATCAGGAGCACCTATCGCAGGGGTCATGTGTAGGCCTGTGTGCTTGTTTGTTGGTAGCACAGAGCAAGATCGCAGCACACCGTGGTTCTTGGCCTACTAACGCCGAACCCGGCACTTGGTTACTGATGTGCACTGTCTAACACACCAGGGGGCACTGCAATGTCTGGGGGGTGCCACGCAGCAGGCCTCTGCACCGGTGGAGACCGCCTCTGCTTGTTGATGATGAGGAGGGGGGCACGAACCTCCGTTGCGATGGGCAGGGTGGCGTTATGGTCCGATGTGTCCCTCTGGTGGAGGCTCAGTGCCGGCTGCCTGCACCTTCCTCACTCTGTAGATCCACCTTGGCCCCCACCCGTGGGATTCACCGACAGCAGTCCTCCACCGGGTATGACATCAGGAGGCTTTGCAGTCTCCGGCGCACCGCAACGCCCTCTATGAAGGTGACACACAGTTCCACACACCAGTGACTGGCCACAGGGCACCGAGGCCTTCAGGCCAGCAGGGGCCACCTCTGCTTGTTGATGGGCACAGGTGAGGGGGGCACAAACCTCTACTGTGGCACAGGTGCGGTGGGCGCAGCACTGATGCAGTCTGATTCAGGCCTTCTGGTGGAGGTTCCGTGCCATGTGTCTGCAGCCCTCCGGTTTCATAGTACTGCCTTTGCCCCACCTGTGGGACTCCTTAACAGTAGCTCCCCTCCAGGAGTGACATAGTGGGGGTCCTGCAGTCCCCCCCGATCTGCAGGACCCACTTTGAAGGTCGTGCGTGATCCCATCTACCAATGGCGGGTTGCAGAACATCGGCTCGCGGTCAGTGGGGCACTGCGGCCCTGCATGACATCGGTCGTGGCACTCAGGCTCCGATGCTCTCTGTTTCAGTGCGCCCGGCGGGCACTGCAGTGTCTGGGGGTGCCGCATATCGTGTAGGTTCTGTACTTGATCAGAAAATGCAGGTTTTATTCAGGATTCTTGGTGGGCCGGGTGCAGAGCTGATTACAGTGCGTCCGCCCTTGTCGCCATCTTGGCCATGCCCCGTTTGCATAATATTTTTACATATAATCTCCCACACTCCCACACACACACACACACACACGGACACACATATAAACGCACATATATGCACACACATTCATAAAGAAACAAGGTTAAAGTGAAGTGAAGCTTTTTAATCTGCAAAAGCACTAAAAAGGCAGGCTATACAGAGGTTCACACACATAGAAAGGGGCCACTTGTAAGCCATGTATTTTGAGAAAGAGGATGCTAAAGGCCACATTTTATGTGGGATAAATTATACCCTCTTCAGTTTATAAAGGATATTGCAAGTCACCTCTGAGTTCTGTGATCAATAAATATACTCAACCTGTAGCCTTGTTCCTCTATAGAACTCCTTAGTAACTTGAAATATCCTTATAATGTACATACAATTGTTCTTTATCATATATATTACCCAGTGGTGGTTACCACTGGGTATATATAGTTAGTATCACATTTCCATAGGAAATGCAGTGTTTGGTTTGCTAATAACTTTAGCGCTGTTTGACAAATCTTCTTAAAACTTTTCCAAAACAAGTCTCATCCACCTCAGGTCCTTTCTAGAAAATTTTGGGGGTGATCTATCAAGCAGGGGAGGAGAAAAAGGTGAGTCCCAAACTGGACAAATTGTACAGAAAAAACGTCTGTAAAGACTCACATCAAATTTGGCAAAAAGCTAGATCTTTACTCAGAATGGGTGTTTTTTATGATTTGGTGTGGATATGTTCTGTTTCCCATACATCTGTGGTTAATTGTTAACTATGCTACCTGTAAAGTGTGTGCTATAGGGTCAATGTTGCACATAATGCTTGTTTTCAACACATAAGAGAGCTATTTCTGTGTTGGTAGTAATGATGCCTGATCTTCTCCTGAGATATTTTGCACTTACTGTCAGACCTCTAATGTCCTAGTGATTTATATAGCAATGTGCAGGAAAGTGAGGCTTGGATTATGTCATCAGTGCTGTTATCAATAATGTCATTTGAGATGTCACCAGTGAAGTCATAAATGATGTTATAGAACATGTCATGAGTGATGTCATATGTGAGATCATAAGCAGTGCATGGGGGAGACACAAGTTAAAGTTAGAGTTGCTAACTATAACTGGTGAATGTCTGTATTTTTTAGTTTAAAACGTTAATGCTGTCACTGACAAATTCACCTAACTATAATGTTACTTTAACCATTGTTTTTTTCATTGAATTTCTAAGTTAAAAAAACAGCAAAAAAAACCAGATGTTTTTATCACGCCTAACTATAACGTCACTTTAACATTTGTTTTTTTCACTGAATTGTTAGTTTTTTTTTAGCCTAAAGTAATACTTAATTGTTATACATAAATGCAAACCCCCACCCTGCATAGCCTTTGGTCGTGCATGGTGGGAGTTTGACTGCAGGGCCTATGGCCAGGCCCTGAAACCTACTCTCTCATACAGCCAACCCCACGCTGCGCCTAGCCTTTGGCCGTGCACAGTGACGTGTTGGCCTTAGGGTTTGGCCCTGGGGACCCCATGCTACGGTGCTGTGTTTTTTAGCTAAAGGAGAGGGGGAACCGCATGGACACTCTCCACAAGCCTTTATCGGTCGGCTCTGGGCACCTCATCCCCCAGGGCCACTTATTTAAATAGAGACCCCATCTAATGTTTAACGGTTTGCTGGTGTTGAGTGTGCTTTATACAGGAGCTGTTTTCTACCTACACTTGAGAACTACCCACCGTTTTCTGCTTCTTTTTTGCATCATTTATGCGTCACTCTATGCCTGAAAGGGCGTCGTTTTGACTTATACTGGGTGCTCCCTTGTGTTTGGACAAAGATATATCTCTCTGAAGAGCTCTAATGAGAACGAAACACTTGTCAGGAGTTACTTTTGTTAATTTCAGGTTGGCTTCATTTGTATTTTACCAATTCAGAGCTGTAATACTGTGTGACAAAAGGTTTTTGTCCTTTTACAGCTCGGCATGGATGGTACTGTGCTAGTCCTATGCTTAAAAACCTTGCTGTAGAAATGGCAAAAGACTTTGTCCCTTTCTATCTTGGTGTGAATGGCACTGTGCAAATCCTATGCTTAAAGACTTTAATAGAAAAGCAGACATTTGAGGTGAGCAGATTTTGAGTGTTGTTGGAGTTGAGGGTGCTCTACACAGGAGCTGCTTTCCACTTACACTTGAGAACTACCCAGAGTTCTCTGCTTCTTTTTTGCATAATGTATGCATCACTCTGTGCCTGAAAGGGTATCATTTTGATATATATATATAAATATAGAGACTCCCATTTCTAACATACATACATATATCTAGTTGGCACACGAGCCACAGTTTAACTTGAAGCTAGTATGCTGTTCGGAGAAAGACTTGGAAACTTGTGACCCAATGCTAGCAGGGAGTGTTCCAAACATGGTTACTAATGAAATTGTATTAAAATAGGTTGGAGGGGAAGGGAACAAATGAGACTGCAATGTTAAACTTAAAAGCTCAGTGGTGTACAAACATTGTACAAACATTGCTCATTAGAGAATGTTTGTCTTCTAAATATATGTATACAAAGCATTGACAGCAGATGGTTAAATACTCGTAAGGGATTTTGTGTGGATCTGTGGACCCCCAAATTTACATGAATGGGCCCGCACTGAGAGCCAAAGTGGAACCGCTGATCCTCCCAAAAACACTACCAAATAGGGCTTTTTTACAGGAGACTTAGAAAGGGTTAAAAATACTGACCATTTTGGGGTGGTGTTAACAGAAATGAAAGCTGAAAGGAAGTCAGTGATTTGCAAAGTACAAGCGTATGAGTAAGAGCACATGGTGAAATTAGCCATTTTAGCTGCTTTTCTAATGTGAGTGGAGGAGGATTGTCTTAGTTCTGACTTCCATTGAAAACAGATGTTAACATATATTACAGTGAAAGTTGGACAGCAGCAACAAGATTGTACAGGTATGTTAATTAGGTTGTAGTCTAAAAAATGTATATTAAAAAAAGTGTGAATGTATATCAACAGAAAGAAAATGTGTAGCTTCCAGACACTAGAAGGCAAAGATGAGAAAATTGACTAACATTTTAGTGAGCAGCAAAGTAGGAGGAGGAATTGCTATATTAAAATATAGTTATTTTATAAAGCCAGTATGAATGAATGTGTTAGAAATTAGATGCATGTGTTTGCTTATGGTATGTCATTTAATAGTATGTATTTAATAGTATGTAATTTGCACCGACTCACACAGTCAGGCAGTCACTTACACACCCAGTTACACTCCCACAAAAACACTTATGTACACACCACTCATATAGCCAAACAGTGACTGACACACTTAATCACACGCTCAAAAAATTATTCACACACCCATTTACTTACCTATACATCCACTTACAAAGTCATTCACACACCAATACAGGCACTGTCACACCAACTCATACAACAATATAGCCATTCATGTATCCAGCACTCAGTCAATTACACATGTGCTTACAACCCCCATACATTTATTTATACACATTGGGGCATATTTATGATATTTATGAGCTCCTTTGCATCGCTGTTGCACCACGCAACCTGGTGCAAGAGAGACGCAAATGAGAAATTAGAATTATGAAGCCATGAAGCCCACCTTGCGAGGCCCCACGTGGCTTCATAAATCTTAAGTAATGTAACAGAGTGCATATCACTGCATTGCATTACTCCATGCCAGGGAGGCATTTCCATGGGTGTTACATGGATGTTCTCATGCAACATCCATGGACCTTGATGCATTCCCAGACTTACAAGAACAGGCAAACCTGGGAATGTGTCAAAAAGATATGCCTCCTCAGCCGAGGTGTAACGAGGAGAATTATCTTTATTTCTCCTAATTCTTTTCCTCTTTGTATGTGTGCTGCATTCTGGCCAACCCAAGTTCTGCAGTACACATAGCAAGAGGAAAAAGTCTCTCATGATTGTTTTTGGGCAGGACGGTATTTCTACCTGCCCAAAAACAATGCTACATGTAACGCAGGCACCATGGTGCAAGGGTGCTACATTGGTGCTAGGCAGGCCATTATGTGCCAGCTTATGGGAAAGGAGAGGAATGCACTGTATTGCCTTAAATATGGTGCTTTCCTGCCATGTTACATTGATGCATCGCAGCAAGGTGACTCGCTGTGCTGCGCTACTTTTTCATAGATATGGCCCTATTCATTCGACTGGCATGTGATGTTTAAAAAAACACCATAGCCTGCCGTTTTTGGTGAAACAGCAAGAATGGTAAGTATCTAGACTAGTGGTAAGGGCCTACAGACGATAATGCACCACCTTTTGTCTATCTTCTGATACATCCTTGTATGTATGGTTTTCAGGTGTTTCGAAACAGATGATCTGCCTTATGAGCAATTATTTAATGTATCTCTTGACAGTTTCTTGCTACCTATATTGATTTGGAAATGTTTTTGGAAGCGGAAAGTGTTCTTCTTCATCCGGTGCTTTACATTGTTTTCTATTTTCAGCAGAAGAGATATTAACTTTCATGCTTTCTTCTTTTGAAGGAAAATACATTCCACAGAGGAGCTATGTCTCTAGGGATATGTGAAACTTAAATAACTGATTAAGGTATTGTTTTCAATGTGGATGGGGGCCAAATCTGTGGAAACATTGCAGCGGATCTGCAGCTACATCAAAAAAATTGAAAAAAAGTTTGCATTTGTTAATAGTTAAATAAGTTATGCTACGTTTATTTGTTAATTGTTTGGTTTTAATTGTATAATAATGTGTTAATAAAATGTATTTATAAACCTATAAAAATGTACATTACTAAATTGACCTTATAAGTCAAATCGCAGTACAATTTATATTAAAAATTGTGAAATTCACTAAAAAAAAATGCTTAAGAAATAGCATTAAAACCTGTAGAACTTCATTGAAAAAACATAGTTTACAGACGTTTTTGTTAGGAAATAGAATTAGAAATACCTTAGAATTTCACTGAAAAAAACAAATACTACGGAGACATTGTAGTTAGGTCCAGATTTTACATGCACAGAACTATACAAATCCAACAGTTATAGTTACTTGAGCTAACTATAACTTACACCCCCAAAATGCACCGCTTATGACCTCACATATTACATAACTCATGGCATGATCAGTGACATCACTCATGGCATCTCAAATAAAATCACTGATGTATCCAGGACTGGGATGCCACCAATTGGACTCACAGGACTCACAGATGGCAGAGTCCAGGTACTGGAATCAAGGTTGATGGAAGCCTGTTTTGTCTTTGATCCTTCTGATAAGGAGGCCAGCCAACTAGCCCTTGGAGTAACTCTGGGGTCCTGGGTTTAGAGATGCAGGTCCAGTCCTTCTCACCTTGAGGCTAGAAGGTAGCAGGCAGCAGGTCAGCACAGTGTGGCAGCAGTCCTTCAGGGCAGGAGTCCTTAAGAGTGGCGGTCCTTTCAGCAGCAGAACCGTCCTTCTTCCTGGCAGAGTTTTCCACAGGTCCAGACGTGTACTGAACAGTTGGGACTTAGGGTCCAATATTTATTCCTGGTGTCTATTTTGAAGTAGAGGAAGCTTCTAGAGCTTTCCACACCTTTGAGGTGTCAGGAATGCCCTTCCTCCATACCATACTGTAGGGGGCAGCATTTGTGCCCCATACCTTGTCGCACAGCTTTAAGGCAAAAGTTTCCACATTGCTCCATGCTTATAATCCATTTAACTCCTTTTTAATCCATGTAGTCCATCGTGTTATCCAATTTTTAATTTTAATCCCAATAACTCCACACGTTGGGGTGTCATGCTATTTTTCAAGGTTTCTTATGCTCAAGATGTGCCCATCCGGACCTCTTGTCAAGAAAGCGAACAGACGCATGATTCGTCCAAAAGCAGTGTTTATTTAAAAACCCAATGCATTTCGAGCTTTGACAAGCCCTTCTTCAGGGGTCTCAGATCCAAATTCTGCTAAGTTCTGGAGCCAATCTATGCTGCTGTAATGGGCGGTGTTTCCCAATATAAACACTCGTTTTCTACCACTCTCGGGTCGAACACTAATCTTCAATGGTTGCTCGTAGAACCTTCTGATATTCCAAACCGACCGCCAACCTCCATGTCTTGACCCCAGCTTGTCTGATGCCACAAAAAAAGCAGTGTCAAACCCTTTGCGAGGGGGCTCAGGCAGAACCTTTGTGATGTGCAAGTGTGGTAGGTAACAGCTACTGCCCCTCGTTAACTTAGAGTGGTCCATCATTCCAATACCTAGTTTCCCTTTGTCTCACTGTCTGAGTGCAATACAGAAAGACCAACTGCCAGCTAGACCTAGCCATGTGACCCAGGATCTGGCTGCAGGTACCAAACCATTAGGATAAGAAAATGTAAACTTTCTAAAAGTGCCACTTTCAGAATTGTTATTAAAAATCTGACTTTACCATTAAAGATGGCTTTTAATTTCAATTCCATAGACACCTTGGTGAGGGGGGGGAGTCTGGCCACTGACAGAGATGGCCGCCTGACATGGAGACTCTGCTGAGCTGGGAGGCCTCAGGGATGCAGCTCTGGCACATGGCATAATTCCAATGCCTGCGGGGCTAATTGGCAGCCTCCCTTCATCTCCCCTCACTGGCAGTAACCTGGAGTGGGTGTTCAGAACCTGATACCAGCTCTCGCGGTCCAACAAGACGCAGCAGCCTCGAGGGAGCAGCGCAACTCGATCTCCGTGCGGCCTAAGCTCGCAGACCTACAGGACAACTGGAGTCGGCTTTATGGGTGAAACCGAGGTGGAATATTGCCCCGCTACCAATTGGGTGAGGTGCGAGAGGATGATCGTGCCTCAGGTTTATTATAAGCAACTGCTCCCTGTTCCTCTATCTAACTGCTCGCTCCTGTACTGGAGGACTCCCAGCAGGGGAGCTGCCTCAGGCTAGACTGGGCCAACACCCAGCCCTTCTCCCCCTCGTATAGGACCAGTGGGGGAAGGAAGTGGGCTCAGGACACCACTCGCTCCCAGCTGGATATAGGGCCTACCCCGCTTGGTGGCAGCTCATATCCCCTCCTACCGAGGGTGGACTGCAAGCTCCACAGGAGGGTGGCCCGGATTGTCAGGGACTCCGAATGGCCCAGCAAGCCATAGACTGTGCTCTGACCCTACATGGGATGTCATATTACTCTTCAACTACTCCCCCACTCTTCCCCTTGAAACGGAAGCCCTAGAGGACCTTACAGGCAGTGGCTATTGCTCCAGGGGGCACCACTGAGAGGGCAATGGTGACTAATACCTCCCCACCCCACTTTGCATTTGCCTGCTCTTCTGCCTGGAAACGGTAGCACGTTGGGCAACAGGAAAAAAAATTGCAAGGTCTTAGAGAGTGCCTGGAGGCGATCCTACCACCCTCTGGCTAAGACAGAGTACAGAGATGCAATTAAGGCTTACCATAAATTGATCCGCAAGACTAGGGCTGCACACTATACTAACCAGATAACCTCAAGCAATAACACAACTAAAACTATCTTCTCTCTTCTAAAGTACCTGGTGAAGCCCTCCGCTGCCACTGACAGCACCATATCTTCTAGTCTGCAATGTGAAGCACTGGCCAAATTCTTCCTGCAGAAGGTCGAACGCATCTACAATAGCTCCCACTTGAGAGACATCCCTCGGGCACAGGTCAGAACATGTCAGCAAGCTCGGAGTCCCACACGTTTACAGTGCTCCCCCCCATCTCCCATCAAGCCATGGAAGCACTGTTTATCAAAGTAAAATAAGGTTCCCCAGCTGACCCCATGAAACCCGATGCCTTCCAGAAATATCAGCAATGCCGCCTGCCCAAGTGCTTGAGATTTTCCTAATTGACTGCAATGGTATAGTTTGACTGCTCTGCAAAGTTTTGTTTGATTGAAAACTTAAAAGCGGATAACTCTGGTTACACAAACTATATTGACTTCATTTTAGTGTCTAAATTTATCTAAAAATAAGCTCTATTTTTTATAAATTGGTGTCGAATTTCTTTCAAGTCATATCAATTACTTATCATCCATGTTGGTGTTCTGAAATGCTTAACACATGTTCCTCTAAGTAAGCCTGACTGCTCTTTGCCTCTCTACGAGGACTGAGCTACGGATTACTAATGCAATCAGAGATCCGCTTTTGGGTATCATGCTAATATTACATGGTAAGGCCTCCCAGCCATAAGACACATAATGTTTCCACCTTGTTACACCAAAGAACAAATGTTTTGTTAATATGGAAATTGATGCGTTCATCGATAAAAATGAAATCTCGTCCTTATAATGGAATTGCCCGTTCTGAAATCCACATCAACCTCGACTCACAAATGTGTAGTCAAGCAGGCCCTGAGACCTAGGCTCATGATTGCTGATTGATAGGTCACATATGGGAGGGTGCGCAGCTGACAGGCAAACTCTCGGGCTGGAAACTCTTGATCAATCCCACAGATAAGCGCAGTGACATTACAATGATCAGGGGAGATCACCCCCCAAAAAGTATATACATGGCTGTAAATGATATGCATGCTCCTACAAATGCCATAAAAAGTCAGATGCCACATGATTTATGAACACATAGCCATTTAGGACCTAGCACACGCAGCACAGATAGTGATCACGCGTTCCTATGCTGGACATCTGGACACTGTATCACTGTGTCCACGTAAGGTTGAGACCCACTTGTAGTAATAATTTGACCATTAGTTTTTTACTCCAAAGGCAGTACCAACATTCCTCACCATATATGGTAAGCTGGAAACTTAACAGTTATATTTTGTGTAAAAGAAGGACATATACCAATTGGAAGTTGAGATAGTCCTCAGACCTCATGGCGGTAACTGTGCTCCTGGCCACAATGTTTAATTAAACAAACTGTTCCTGTTTTGCCAAATGCCTCTTGTCTTCAGTGTTTTTTATTTTATTAAATCTTTTTATTAACAGACTCGAAATAAAGGTAAAGTTCCACAAAAGTCAATAGAAGGGATTACACTAAAGTCAAATATACATACAGATACAATAGGATAATTCATTGGAAATCACGGGGAGGGGGAATCATCACAGTCAAAAGTACGGGGTGGAGTGCATATATTGCCAGGGTATTCATTCCAGGGGTCCCATATCTTTGACCATTTCCGGGGGCAGCCTCGGGCCTTGTATACTGTCTTTTCTCGCAGCATACACCAATCAAGGTCTTTTTTTTTTACAGTCTGTGATTGTGGGTGCATGCAAGGCCCCCCAGAGCTGAGCAATGTTCCTCTTGGCTACCATGTAGCCGAGTGTGACCCATTATGTAGTGTGAGTGGTGAGGTCAGTGGGCTCCCAGATGTTAAGGAGGCATCTGGGTGCTTCTGGCTTAAATTCAACCTCCAAAGTTTCACTCATTTCTTCGTGTATCTTTCGCCAGTATTACTGGATTGGTTCACAGTGCCATATTATGTACATGAATGTGCCCATTTGGGTGCATGCTCGCCTGCAAGACCCGTCTACTGGCCCACTCATGCGAATCAATTGGGTACCTGTTATGTAAATTCTGTGCAGGATCTTCAGTAGCACCAGTCGGAGACGTGCCGGGATCGCAACAGTTTTGGGGGAGGAGACTGCTATTTGCCAGCTTTCATCGTCTAATTCAATACCATCTCCGGTCCACTTTTCCTGTTGTATTGCATTTTAGGACCCTACTGTAATTTTCCCCATTCATGCCCTTATATAGGTATAAATCACCATATCCTTATATAGGCATAGAAATCATAACCATATTTAGACATGGTTCATGCATTCCAAATATGGCAGGGCTACTACCACTAGTTCCGAAAATCCACAACGATTTCTTTGAAAACTCGGCTTCAGCAGCTAGGGACTTCCCCTTGCTCGAATACTGACTTGTCCAAGAACTCATGGAGTTTTCAAAGAACTGAGGCACTATGATGACTTTATTATGTCCACCATTACGTCAATCTCAGCACCTTCAATGTATAAATATGCCCACACTTGCCATAGCAAGCACACAGTGGTTTGAAGCCGTTCGACTACCTACTTGCCCGACGCATCCTGATATATCTAGTGCCGAAGGAGCCGACCCTCCAGCAGATGCACTGAGAGAGACGCTGTCTTTTCTCTTGCTGAGAAATCCAGCTCCAGTGTTTCCAAGCTACCCTTTCGGGTTGTTGGGAAATCGAGTCCTGAGCCTGACCTTCTTCATTCTAAACCAAGGTACGGAGCTGATTAGACCCTTTGAGAAATCTTGGATAGATTCTTGGCAAAGAATACTAAATTTATGCTACACCTCAATTACTTTTTCCCTCGTACTAGACTTAAGTTATGTACAACGGGGTAGTCGTATTTTAGAAGCACCAGTTGAGTACTTTTTAGCCACTGTTATTTATATATGTATTTATTTATGGTCTCGGAGCCATACAATGCTTTTACAGTATTATTTTATCCTACTCTTTTTACTGTACGCATTATAGTTTGCAACCAGTATTACGATTGTAGCAGTTCATTTTGTCTGCTTGAGGAAGAAGATTGTTCAATAAATACTTTTATTGAAAACGCCCGTCTATCTGTTTCTCTCTCCCCCCGGCTGAAACAAAGCATGCACAAATGACTGAGTAAAATATCTATCTATTGTTTCCACGACTCTGAAAATCAGTTTTATCTTGGGGAAATAAAGTTGTCATGTTTATGCGGTTGTCAGAAACTAAATCCCTTCTTGTGAACTTGAGAAAGTTTCTAGTGACCTCTGAGCTAGCTGGCACTCACAATTAAGTTAAATATACTCAATAGAGACCTAGTAGACATAAGTCTTACGTCACATCTATAGGATATATTATTCCAATGCGCAGAGCCTATTGGGAATATAGGAACTACAGTACAGGGCTCCCAACGTTTGGTAAGGCACTAATTTAATGCTAGGTACTAGAGTAACTCAGTCGTGCTTTTCAGAGAGAACCCTTTTTTCCCATAAAATACTCCAATAAACGTCTGGAGTGGGTTAAAAGGATAAAATATCCGCCATAACTGAGTAGGACGAAAAATCCTATTTATTAGTTTTTGGTTTGTTCAACGTTGAAGGATACAGTGTTCCAAAATATTGTGCACCGTATCTTTATTTCCTTGAAACTTGCTCTGCAAAACCTCTTAACAAAATGTCAGACGATGACAATCCCAGGGGCAGTGGAACTGCAGTAAATGCAAACCAAGCAGGTTTTGACACTACAGGTTTCCGACATGACAATGCGGATGTTATAAACATCCCGGAAAATGTGCGGAAAACAATAGCTATAAATCTCATAGAAAATGGTCTATCAGCAAGAGGTGGTAGGGTAATTTTCATCATACAGGCACATGAATATCGGCAGACAGAAGTATTCTATTCATGGATTATCTTTCCACAAGCAAATCCAACAACACATGTCTTCCACTTCTACAAGATAGAGGAACCTCCAGCGGAATACGTTCCTTTCGAGGACATTGAAATTCCACTAACTTACCAAGAGCATCAGCTCTGGTTTAAAGGTGCCCTACAACATCAAAATCACATTACCAGGCTCGGTCCACTAGGTAGACCAGAAGCAACTAGCCAGCTATATACCACATCCTGACATTGAAAGAATGACAGATGTAAAATTATTAGCTCAGCTAAACCAATTAATTAAAATACATAGACAATTGGTACAATATGTCATGCGGACTCTAACAGTCCAACCTGCTATAAGAATTCCATAGCACACCCCTCATCAGGGGAACACAAACAAAATTATGCCACAGACAAAACAATCAGTCATCGGTAAATTACCCACAAAAAGGGAACAAATTCCTTTCTGATTAGCTCAAAAAATTACTCAGATCGAGGCAGTATTTCCAGATAGTACACCTCATGAGAAACACAGGATTCTACCAATCTGTTTACCAATGGGTATTGCACCACACCTGGAGAACTGTGACACTTGGAGTACAGTCTTTTCTGCTATCTACACAAAAACACATGGTGTTCCGTCCATGGCGGTAATACCAGACGTCCTGAAATAGATCCAAAATGAATACGGGGCAGAGCCTGCTTTGAATCTTGGTATGAAATTACTGAAATATTTCAAACAGGTATCAGCTATAATATTAGCTAATATTAAAAGTGAAGCAGCATCCGTGGCAATCCGCCAAAAACTAAAAGAACTTGATGTAACTGAGTAACCATATGACCTGACCAGAATAATAGAAAAATCCTATGAAGAACTAGGAAGAGATAGTTTGGGAGGGAAACCAGTAAAGCCCGAACTAAGAGAAAATCCTAAAAAAGTTTTTATCAAAAACACACTCACTACTCCTAAAAAGAAGTGGGAATTTACTAGACAGACACTTCCTAAAGAGAAGCGTTCTCAATGCAGAGGTAGGTCTCCTCAAAAGGAGCCCTCTGAAAAAGGTATAACCTCAGAAATAGGGATAATTTAGGAAAACCTGATAGATATCAAGATACTGATACACGTTCCTCTCATACCTTTCAGACTTCCTCACAGAAATCTGAAAGAAGAGTACGATCAGAACACAAGGAAGAACGCATGAAGTTCAAAGACGATCAACATGTTACGAAAAATAAGAAAACTCAATTCACAAACAAGAAGGTAGCAAGTCTTAAAATCAGACATGCTGAGGATCTTGAGGACACAACTGAAGAACAGGGAGTGGGTCCAGACAATGCTGGAGTGTGCAGCAGAGGTTACCATAGCTCGCAAGATCCTGAAGGATCATCTGGAGACAGTGGACCTGAATAAATGCATTCAGGTTGAAACTGCGGATACCAGGGTTAGTGTACCACATAAGTTATATGAAGTCACACTCCGAATAGAGGGGGACATAACTAGGAAAATAAAAGCACTCTTTTAGGAAAAACTATCTAAGGGTTATGATATTCTGCTGGCTGAAAAATACTGGCCACCAGAATTTGTCAGGGAGTGCCCACATGGCGAAGAGATCATTATGCCAGCCTTCTCAAATCATATTCATATTCACAAAAAATGCACTTATGCCAGAAAATGGGCTGTGGCCCAGGCTCCAGCATTATATAAAAATCATGTGGGATGGGATGAGGATTCTCCTCACCATAAGATCCAGTTAAAAAATCAACCAACTGCTCAGAAGCAGTATCCAGTTAAACAAGAATCTAAAAAACAGGTCAGGGAGATCCTAGATCAACTGGTATACCAAGAGGTGATTGAAACATGCACCTCGTCAATGAACAATCCTTTGTTTCCTGTCTCCAAATCAGACAATACATATCGTCTAGTTTTGGACTACAGACATTTAAACTCCTGTTGCAAAACGTTTGCAGTACAAAATGCATACAGTGCAGCACTGATGAATAACATTGTGCATAAAAAATAAAAAATGACATTAGATATTTCAAACAGTTTCTTCTGTCAAAACATTGCACCTGAAAGCAGGTATTTGACCGCTTTCTCAATAATGGGGACACAGCGACACTTTTGTCGCCTCCCCTAGGGATTCAAGAACAGTCCTGGATTATTTGCAGCCAGAGTAACAGAGTTACTACAAACGTACAATGATCATGCATTATCTTATGGCGATAACATCCATCTTACAGATGATGATTTGGACATACACTTGAACAGGGTGAACACCATAATACTTGGATTCGCCTCTGAAGGGTACAAATTCAATTTTAAAAAATCAAGAATTGCCCACCTCAACATCCTATTCTTGGGATATGAACTTTCAAGTGAAGGCAAAAGCCTGGCAGCAAACTTTCTCCAAAAACGCTGAAAAACTTACAGTCAGTTTTAGGATTCCTGAATTTCAGAAGAACTTACATTCTGAATTATGCAGAAAGGGTTAAACCTTTCTACGAATTAATCAAACCTGATTTCAAACCTACTAATTGGACTCAAAAACACACAGAAATTTTGCGTTCAGTGCAAACAGACATGTTAGCAACAACCCATTTACAGACACACGTAAACGAACGCAACCTTGTAATAGCTTACAAATCACGCTTGTACACACAAGCTGAAATGAAATTCACTTCAACAGAAAAAATTCTGACAGCGGTGCAAACTGCGGTAGCAAAAGAGAGAGTCCTCGCACAGGGTAAATGCATAAAAGTCGCTACTCCTGTACCTGCCTTAGAGGCAGTGACAAAAGCAAGCATTCTGAATGCAAAAGCTTTACATCCAAGGTGGATACAATAGGTTAATTCTCTTGCTGCAACAGACGTTGAATACGTTTTTGAACCCTACTTGAAGACTCAAGAATTTTTCCAATACAAACAAGAATGTCCTCTGCCCACTAAGATTCTGCCTTTAGAACATTACAGATGAATAATTTATACAGACGGATCAGCACAACCCGCAATTGGGGGAAAACAAGCTTTTAGTGCTGCGTGCACGATTGTTAAAGGTCGCTGGTGCAATGGTAAATTCAGACCTATGGTCAGAAAAACTCAATCCCTAGGAGACTGTACAGCTCAGCGAGCTAAACTACAGGCTTTCAAGATGGCGCTGGAAAATACTGATCGCGAATTCCCCACACTCATAGTGTGCGATTCGTATTACTGCATTCAATCTTACAATGAATATCTGCAGAACTGGGTTCAAAATGGTTTTAAATACGCAAAAAGTGGCACAATCAAGCATAAAATGCTTGGGGAACAAGTAGTTCAATTACAGAAAGAACTACAAAAGACTCATGTGATCCATACACTGAGTCATCAGCGTGATGGCGTTCATGGGATGTATGACATTAAAATGCATGCTTTTACCACGCATGCTGTTACAACGCAGTTTTTACAACGCATGCTGTTAAAACGCATAGCGCTTTGGGGTGCTGGATAGTGAATAGTTTAATTTACTATTCCAACTCCAGTCCCCGTGGATAGTAGGGAAGGTATTGGATAGAAAATTAAAACTACTCCCTATCCTAGAGCGCCCCCCAGTGCAATGCGTTGTAATGGTTTTCGTTGTAAAACCTGCGTTGTAAAAGCACTGCGTTGTAAAAGTTTTGCTGTAAAGGATGTTTCCCGCGTTCATGTTGCAGGGAATTCATTGGCTGATGAAGCCGCGAAGGCAACTGTGCAAACGGCTTCCGCAGCTACAATCACTCGTTCAAAAACAAAAATAGACGGTGAAACCATGCTAGCTGTCAATGCCACAAGCAAAGGCAGGGAAGCTGCGTTGCCTCTAAATTATCCACTCGAATATACATACATAATTGATGCAAACTCCGTTCCTTTTGCTCAAATCCCTGGAGCTGGGGATAGGGTAATCCCAAACAGGAATCGGAGAGGTGCTTTGATTCAAGAAGCACATATGGGAGAGGGTCTGATATATCAAGGGATCTCTAAATCTCTACTAGAATTGCGAGAGAAGTACTGGTGGCCAGGAATGAGCGCCCACATTTACGAATTTGGAATTAATTGCGATGTCTGCTATAGAGATCACAGCTTAGAGCGCCACCAGATTCCTGACTACAGTGTAGCCAGCCCAGTACAGACACCATTGTTAGATAGCATTAGACTATCCACGCTCAGACGTCCCCATGGACAAAAGAGGTCCCACAAATACTAGGACAAGATTTCATTTGGATGTGGCCTCAGCGCTCGTCTGACCCCCGAACTGTTATAAAAGATTTGCGAGTCTTTATCGGCACATACCTAATCGGCACTCTACATTCTGACCAGGGTCCTGCTTTTAGCTCTAGGGCTTACAAGGAGGCCAAGGCCAGCTTGGGCATTGCATTGCAGTACTCAAGTCCATTCCATCCTGAGGGAAATTTGGTTGTGGAAAGAAAAAACCTTGAGATAAAGCAATCCATAACAGCTAGGGTATTAGGTTCGGGTAATGGGTGGGTCAAAAAATTTATAATAACCTGCCAAGAAATTCTCTGGGTGGAATCACTCCATATGAAATCCTTTTTGGTACTAGAATGATGGTCGAAGTCCTCGATCGTCATTCTTCAGTAGTAGAACAAAAACCATTTGATATATAAGATTGTTTGCCTGTTTTACAGGACTTAAACGAAACAAGAAGAAGTCTAAGCAACACCATACAAAAAGCCAACGACCATTAAAGAAAAACCACCTGTCCCAGCAAGACCTGTCTGGAGTCCAAAGATTGGGGATCTGGTCAGAGAAAAAATAGCGGATAAGAAGGAATTTGTGCCTTCTTACAGAAAACCAGTACCTGTACTAGCAATCCATGGATCAAGAACAGTGTTACTGCCGCCACTTGCTGGAAGAAAGGAGAACCGATCCGTATCAATTGAGCTGGTAAAACCACACCATGTGGCCTATAATAAGTAATAGGTCCTGTGGTCTCCAAAGATGTAGTAGAAGACCAAATCTTGCTACCATCCAAGAGGTTCAAACTGAAAGACTCATCACCTTTGAAGAATCTGCAGTGAGAAAAGAAGGACTATGCAACCAAGCCATGGAACTTGTGCCTCTTGAAACCCAAATAACAGTTTGTCAAGAAACTCCAGTCTACAATGATGTAGCATCTGACTATAATACCATGTCAAGGGAACAAGCAACTCCAGCGATTTCAAATAATCCGGATGCAATACCAACAATTGATAGAACTGCCTCTGGCTATTTCATCAACTTCGATACCTTTTCTGAGGATCCCAGTGAGCCTGAAACAACACCAACAAACAAAACATTCAAGGAAAAAGTGACAGAACTTTTTCGCCAGCTTACAAATACATACCTGGTATCACCATGGGCTGAACTTTGGATTGTGTTAGGTGTACTTTTTCTCCTACTATGGCTCATTCTTGTTTTGAATTTGGGAAAGCTTATAGATGGGAAATGTTGTAAAATGGACACAGCAAGTAAGAACATCAACTTGCTCCAGAAGCAACACAAATCATACCATCGTGAACAAAGAGACCTGCCATCAGTGAACATCACAGCAGTTCCTCCATCACCACCCCCTTTTGTACCACTCTACCTGGTGGAATAGCATGAGATAGAACTGATTATGACATTTATGGCCAGGTAGAGCTGCTAAAGATTCCACACCAATTTAAGGTTTCCTTGAGCGATTTCGTTTCACCGAGTACATTTTCTGATGATTGGGACTTTGAAACTATTAATAACATGATGGCAGACTTAGAAATGTCAGCAAAATTATGAAGAAATGTATTGTTTTAATCATTTTGGTCATCATTATCTGCACAAATCTACAAATCCTAGAAATGTATTAACTTATAATCAATGGGAACATTGTCCAACACCACCAAAAGGTAGCTCTAGAACATTCGATGGAAATTTCCATACTTCTGAGGCTTAAATGTCACAAATCCAGAAACCTTTTACTTTAAAAATGTTAATAAGACATGCATGAAAAATATGTTAACTAATACTAAGCAAATTTATTCTGCGCCCTTTTATGCTCATTTGTGCACATTAGGCTTTGACTTTTGGAAAGACAACATTGAGACGAAAACTGTCTGGGGCACAAAAGACTGGCAGGTACAAGGTTTAGAAGCATTGTTCAGAGCCTGCATCATCCCAGAACAAATAATGTTCTTAAATGAAACTGTTCAACAGACATCTTGTCTTGGCCTGGCTAAGATAAAAGATTTAAACAAATCGTCCATACCTAAACCCACACCTGATAGTAATAGAACTACAGATGAGGAGGTAGACGTAAATTATATTTTACAACAAAACAGAACTAATCCTGAATGGAAACAATGGTTAATCTGGCCCACAGACACGAATAACTGTCAAGATAGATTCATGAACAAAACACAATGGTTTACAATAACTAGGCCAAATCCAAGATATGTCCAGAGACAACCTCCAGGGATAATAACGACTTACAGTGTAGGAAAACTGTGCCTGAATGGCTACAAAAATCCACACTCCCAGAAATAAAACAACACTTAACTTTACTTAAAAATGAAATTGACTTATGAGAATTACTCCTCGGACCTCGCAAACCACGTCATAAACGTTTCATATACGCCGGTATTTACGCTGCTTATAATGAAGCTTGGAAAGTCACGCAAATGGAAACTGCAGAACGAATACCAGAAATTGATGGTATTAATTTAGAGAAAGCACTCTCTGTAGTTGACAATGGATTAACAACTCTGTCATCCAGAATTTATTGTTTGGACAGCATCGTATCCTCTGCCATAGACATAATGGAACAAGACTTGCTAATGTTACAACATGGCCAGTCTCAATTACGTTCTATAATGCTGCTAGGCTGGACGTTACAAAATCCTTCGTTCTGGCTATGTGCCTTGGCGTCTAATCAACACCACGTCATTGTTTACTGTATTTAACCTTACAGATAAACAAATCTCTTTGGCACAGAGGGGAGCAGACTATACGGTGCTGAGTATAGAAGAACTGGAAAGATTACCATTAACCGTTTCTGAGAAGCCAGCCGTTGAATGGATAATACATGGCACCATCACGATACTCCAGTTTCAGTATTGCTTAAAACACATACCAGCAGGCCTGTATGAAAGGTTGGGTAAAGAGTACATAAAGTTGACCTGGTATTTACCATACACACAAAAATGTTGGAGTGGGGAAAAGGAGGTATTTGTTAGTGGTAAAAATTGCAAAACCACATTAAACGGAACACTTCTATTTCAAGGCATTAATTTACATGGAGCCTGTGAGGGTTCTTCAAACAACTTATCATGCCACCTGCAGGGTTCCCGGCAGCAGTGATAGATCCAATTTTTTAGGCAGCTTTCCAATAGAAGCTACATAATGCTGAATGATCACAGCTGTTGCCAGGGAAAGCCTATCTCAATAGTGTGTCAGCCAGGGTCACGTGTTCTATGCAAGTATTGTTTCCAAAAACTAAGACAGACGGGGAGTTCAGTGGCCTTCACTGAACATCTCTTCTATACGAATTGATACTTTAAGCAGAATGAAAGCCGTTCTTTTACAAAAAACTGTGCCACTGACCTCGTTCAGAGAGACGTATGATCTGCAAGTTGCAAGGTCCTCTGAGGATATACATGCATTATTATCAACAAACTGCCCCATACATTTCGCAGAAATGTTAGGTCGGGTCTTAAACATGTCCGATACCAGTGGCACTGTACATGTATTTAAGACAATTTTTTCGGGACTGTTAGCACCCTTTGAAGCAGTCCTGGGCAATTTTCCTAACTTCGTGCACTCTGTGTTCGGCGGCCTACCTCTCATCTTGGGACTCGTAGCAGGGATACTATTTTTATTCCTCCTGCTCCGTTATGGCAAGTCCAGTCACCAGCGATACCCAAATTACCTTGGAGAATGCTCTTCTGGCAATGCAGTATCGTGAACTCATAACACAGATCCTTGGCTTGACTCGTTTGAGAGATCTGAATACCACATGGTTCCTGTCATTCCGACCAATCTGGCAAGATTGAGCTTCCCTGTTCTATGATGCCTGCTTTGTGGAGAGGAATGCGTGTTGGATATCTGTCTAACATTTCCATCAGCTATGCCAACGGATGTCGACGCATTACTGGGTCCCGTAACAGCTCATGTATTGCGTTGCCCACAAAGGCTACCAATCCTGATGCGGCATTCATTGAGATCTCACCGGCAATTCCAGCTGTACGTGTGATACGAGGACCACCAGACACGCAGATACCATCAACCGTGAACATTGCTAATGCGACTGATGAAATGTTTTGGCCTTTTTCCGAACACAATGAACTTTGACACAAAGCAATCTGCTTAAAGTAGAACTATTCTTAGAGAACAAGAATCCATTGAATACTTCCTAGAAACAATATTGACCTAATTCACATACCAAAACAGTTTGTATATTCTGCTATGGGATGGTCTCGACTTTTCTTCTGTAAATAGGAGCCATTTCATAAATGTAATTTTGTGATTCATTCGGTTAGCATTTCCAATATGATATTATGTGCTTACGATGACATCATTGCCTTTTAATGCGTTCTGTACAAATGCTCATTTTTCCTTCTTCAGGTACAACCATTTCAAAATGCATTTTGTATGTATCTTGGGGTGGAATTGAAAAACACATGCTCTAGAATATGTTTTAGTGCTTGAACTTAGTTGAACATGATAAACGTGGAGTGGGTGTTGTATTGCATTTTAGGAACCTACTGTAATTTTCCGGATTCATGCCCTTATATAGGTATAAATCACCATATCCTTATATAGGCATAGAAATCATAACCATATTTAGACATAGCTCATGCAGTCCACTAGGTTGGAAAATCCACAACGATTTCTTGGAAAACTCGGCTTCAGCAGCTAGGGACTTCCCCTTGCTCGAATACTGACTTGTCCAAGAACTCATGGAGTTTTCAAAGAACTGAGACTCTTTGATAACGTTATTATGTCCACCTTTACGTCAATCTCTGCACCTTCAAGGTATAAATATGCCCACACTTGCCCTAGCAAGCACACAGTGGTTTGGAGCATTCGACTTTCTACTTGCCCGACGCATCATGCTACAGCAAGTGCCGAAGGAAGCCGACCCTCCAGTAGACGCACTGAGAGAGACGCTGTCTTATCTCTTGCCGAGAAATCCAGCTCCAGTGTTTCCAAGCTACCCTTGCGGATTGTTGGGAAATCGAGTCCTGAGCCTGGCCTTCTTCATTCTAAACCAAGGTACGGAGCTGATTAGACCCTTTGAGAAATCTTGGATAGATTCTTGGCAAAGAATACAAAATTTATGCTACACCTCACTTACTTCTTCCATCGTACTAGACTTAGGTTAGGTACAATGGGGTAGGCGTATTTTAGAAGCACCAGTTGAGTACTTTTTAGCCTCTGTTATTTATATATGCATTTATCTATGGTCTAGGAGCCATACAATGCTTTTACAGTATTATTTTAGCCTACTCTTTTTACTGTACGCATTATACTTTGCAACCAGTATTACGATTGTAGCAGTTAATTTCTTCTGATTGAGAAAGAAGTCTGTTCAATAAATACTTTTATTGAAAACGCCTGCTATCTATTTCTCTGCACCTCTGGTGAAACGAAGAAGCATGCACGAATGACTGAGTAAAATATCTATCTATTGTTTCCACGACTCTGAAAATCAATTTTATCTTGGGGAAACAAAGTTGTCATGTTTATGCGGTTGTCAGAAACTAGATCCCTTCTTGTGAACTCGAGAAAGTTTCTAGTGACCTCTGAGCTAGCTGGCACTCACAATTAAATCTAATATACTAGATAGAGACCTGGTAGACATAAGTCCTACTTCACATCTATACGATATATTATTCCAATGCGCAGAGCCTATTGGGAATATAGGGCCCGATGTAGGTGGCCATTTACCGTCCGGTAACGGTCAAATTCGGCCGTTACCGACCGGTAAATGGGTTTTCAGATGTAGGGGGCCTATGTTTTACCGATTCTGTAACTTTACCGAATCGGTAAATTTACCGAATCGGTAAAATACAGAATCGGTATATTTACCGATTCGGTGAATCCACATGTAGGTGGCACTCCTAAGAGTGCCACAGGCCCTTCAGAATCAGTATTTTACCACCCAATCCTATTGGGAGGTAAAATACCGAATTCAGGTGTGCATGCACATCTGTGCATGCACACCTGTGCAATGTGACACAAAGACATGCCCTTAGGGCATGTCTGTGTGCCACATGGCACACAAGTCCGGAATTGGGGTGCTAGAGGGTGTCAAAGTGACACCCCCTGCACCCTTGCAGAAATCGGTATTTACCGAATCGGTAAATACCGATTCGGTAATGCCCATTGATTCCTATGGGCTTCAATGCCCATTGGAATCAATGGGCATTACCGATTCGGTATTTACAGAATCGGTAAATACCGAATCTCAACGATTCGGTATTTACCGAGTCGGAATTACCTACATCCCCCCCCTCTATTTTACCACTTCTTAAATACCGGTTCGGTATCATTCGGTATTTAAGAAGTGGTAAAAAAATATTACCTACATCGGGCCCATAGGAACTACACTAAATTCTCGTAGTGAACGCAGAGGATCTTCCATGTTATAAATTAGTTTTCAGTAGGTTAGGGAGATGGCCCTTTCAGGTAAATGGCCTTAGAGTAGTCTGTCTTCCAGTGAGGAGAAATCTGGAGGAGAGGAGTTTCGGGGCAACACTGATTTCAATGCATGTCGGATTTGCAGGTATCGAAAACGCTCTGAGTCTGCCAATTTGTATTGACGCTGGAGGGTGTCGAAGGGCTTCACGCCCCCTGTGAATATACCTAGGTACTTGAAGCCTTCTGTGACTATCGGTATTGGGCAGTTTTGAGGTAGCGGAGGAGGACCTCCATAGAAGACAAACCTGGAGTATCTGTCAAAATGGCCAAGATGTCGAAAACAGCAATCAGGGACCTCTTGGGGGACATGAGATACAGAAGGATGTTGTCTGCATATAAAGAAATACGGTCCTCCCAGTCCGCAGACCATCGCATTCCATGAATCATTGGGTCTCTACGGATCCACGCTGCAAGGGGTTCAAGGGCCAGAGCGAATAGCAAGGGAGAGAGGGGACACCCCTGACGGGTCCCTCGGCTAAGTGCGAAAGTCTCAGATTTTTTGTTATTCACGACTACTTGAGCCATAGGTGAGCTGTAATAGTAGACGCACCCATCGGCTAAAACTCGGCCCAAATCCTAGTTTTGTGAGCACAGCACAAAGATAAAGGCCACTCAAACGTATCAAATGCCATACTGGCATCTAGAGAGACTATGATTGCCTCTTCCCGTATGGTTGGTGCCCTACCCAGGACCCAGTGTACTCTGCGCAGATTTATAGCAGTGTATCTTCTTGACATAAATCCATATTGATCCGGGTGCGCTAGGTCCCCTATTTCCTTGATCAGCCTATTAGCGAGTACTTTATCTAGGATTTTTGGCTCTGCATACAACAATGAACTAGGGCGGTAGGAGGCGCAGTCTGTTTTGGGTTTCCCTTCATTGTAAATTGTGACAATGGTTGCAATTCTCTTATCTAGGGGCAGCGATCCCTGTTCAAGGCTGTCCTCAAACATAGATTTCAGATATGGGGCTAATTTATCTGGTCGGAGCTTATAGAGTTTGATCAGGATACCGTTTGGGCAAAGGGCCTTACCCAGTTGCTGCGCTCGTAGCGCGAGTGCTATTTCGTCAGCAGTGAGATCACTGTCCATAAATGCTGGGTCAGTGTCTGAGAGTGCAGGGAGGGAAATGCCTCCCAGGAGTTCTGAGGAGTCTACCTCATTGTATGGTGCCACCGAACTGTAACCCATGTAAAAGTGTTTTGCTAACTGGTTAACTATGTCTTGGGGTCTGTTATGGGGGACATGTCAGTGTCTCTAAGCTCCGGGACGAGCCCACTAGTGTTTTTTTTTTATCTAGCCAGGCGATTCGTTTTTCAACCTTGTCCCCCCAATCGTAGATCCAGTTCGGTGACCAGAGCCCGGTATTCGTCCTGACGTAGGCAGAGAGTGTGGAGGGCTTCAGGAGTGGTATCAGAGTTTACGTCTTGTTCAAGACGATAGATCTCTTGTGCCGCGTCTGAGATAACTTTTGTTTTGTCTTTTTTTGATCCCGCTATTAGGGAGAGGGCCTGACCCCGGACTACTGTTTTAAAGGCTTCCCACAAAATTTGTGGAGAGGCAACGGTGTGTTTGTTCTTCCGGAAGTAGTTGTCAACGGACTTAATTAGGACTTTGCAGATTTTTAAGGTACCATGGATTAATAGGGGCAACGCGTCCTACTTGTGTGTGGTCTAGCACTATGTGGACCCATAGTGCGGAATGATCGGAAATTCCCCTGGCTAGGTGTCGGATCTCATGAATATTCGTGACCTGTGGAGCTGGGGCAATTATATAATTCAGGCAGGAGAGGCTATTATGTGCTCCGGAGTGAAAGGTGTGTTGAACCTTATCCGGATTGTATGCTCTCCATCCATCCACTAACCCCATTGCCTCCAAGAAACTGGAAAAAGAGTGTGCAGTGTGAGGTATTGTTTGAGGGGGGTGTCTGTCCAGTGAGCCCGATAGTACTGAGTTGAAGTCTCCGCTGAGCACTAGGTGCCCATCAGGTAGTGCTAGCAGTATATTACTGAGGTCAGTAAATGTTGTGGCTTGTAAGCCGGGGGTGCATATACCGACATGAAGGTAATGGTTCAACCCTCCCAATTGCCCATGATCCCAACATATCTGCCACGATCATCCGTCCAGGTGGACGTGAGTGAATGGGGGAATGATCTTTTTTTGCATGATGCCTACCCACTAGAGTTAGACGCAAAACCTGCATGTGCGACCATTGAAAAGCCCCACCTATACATAGCCTTGCATGTGTTGTCGATAAGGTGAGTTTCCTGAAGCAATACAATGTCTGGTGACAATCTCTTGATATATTGCAATACCACACATCTCTTAATCTTGTCCCCCAGCCCGTTAACATTTCAACTTAAGATTTTGACTTCTTTGTTTCACTCTGCACCCATTAATATCTAAGTGAAGTGTAACAACTTTTTCCATAAATAGGGACTGTACCATTGAGACAACGCAAAAAATAACAAACAAAGAAAAGCAACCCCTCCCAACAACCCCCCACCCTGCTCCCCTGCACTCTGGGCTCAGAACTGCCCATTAATCTCAAATGCAGAGTGCCTGTCGCCCAACAACTTACTAAAAGAGGATACCGGGGGGAGGCCTAAGCGCCACGTCGACCCCTTTCCATACTGTTACAAACTACAGGTGCAGTTTGTCTTACTGAGTCCAAGTACAATCTATCGATTGCTTCAGTGCACAGGCTTAAATGGCGACGTCCTAGGTGCCAACAGTTCGTGAGCGATATTCAAGACAGGCGGCTAGGAATTATTAAGAGTCTAACCGATGGAGTCTGATTGTCCGCCTCAGTGGTCGCAGGAGCCCCTCTCTGTTGAAGTCTTCCATCCATCCAGCCAGTCAGATGCCACCTCTGGTAGATTGAAGAAGCAAGTTTTTCCATCAGCCTCGACTTGCAGACGCGCAGGGAAGAACATTGCGTATTTAAGACTCTTTTCACGCAACCTCAGTTTGACATCAAGGAATGAGTACCGGTGCATCTGCACTACTTGAGTAAAGTCGGGAAATAAGGCAATTTCTGAGTTGTCTAGTTTGACTGGCGGCTTGTAGAATTGTGTCTCTGTCCCTAAAATTTAACAACAGGGCCAGTATCGAGCAGGTGGAGGCTCCTGGCTTCGGGCGACCCCCGGGCACCCTGTGTGCTCTTTCAATCACAAACAGCTTGGACAGGCCCTTCGGTTGCAGTTTTGTCGTGATCAGGTTTTCAAGCGTCTCTCACAGTGATCCAGCTTGTCTTTTGCGAACTTACGGAACTCCTGGAGTTCCCTGATGTCTGTCTGCAGATGCGAGGTATCTTCCTCAAGGCTGGTGGTGGTAAGTTCCAGTTGCTTGACGTTTTCCCTGTATTTTGTAAGGTCAGCCCTGATCAGTGTCATTTCTGAGGATAGAGTGTCTATTGAGGTGCGCACTCCAGTTATAGCTACCATTAGATCCTTAATTGTGGGCTCGGTAGGGTCTTGCTCCACCCCACCCTGTTGCTTGTCACTAGTCCCCCTCCACTCGGGCAAATCTGCTTTTGGACAGGTGTAGCCATCCAGTCTGCTCTGCTGGGATGATTTTGCACCCTTTGCACTAGACATGGTTAGGATTGTGTCCACACACCAGTCCAAAAGTGCACAAAATGGAAGGCCCACCGGGTTCAGGCCCACTGCGCCAAGCGTGAGTGCAGGCTCACGAGTAAGAACCGCCTGTGGAAGGGCGCCTGGGTTGTAGTCAGCAAGTTTGTCACTTTTGCCGGCCTCTGCGGTGATTCGCGCACACTTCGTGGGTAGTAGGGGCCTCTAAACCCTAGGGTTGCCTGTGTGGTGTGGTAAATGCCTGGCAGGAATGCCTAAAAGCGTGGGGCCACAAGAGCCGGCGCAGCCACATGTGACAAAGAGCCAGCAGTAGTAGCGCAGGTGGAGGAGAGGGAGGGAAGCGAGGGGGGCATAGATGGAGCCCCCAGCGTCAGGCACAAGGAGAGTGCAGCAATCCGAGAGTGTTTGCTCTCTACTCACGGACTCAGGCCTTCCTGGGTCTCCCCACTGTGTTTGCTGATGTTACGTCGAAGCCCCTAGTTCCTTGCACCTGAGTCAGGCCCTATCAAATCAGGACCGTTGCACAAGGTCTGGGTAGCAGGGAGGAGCGCACTCTTGCGGTGACCCAGAGTCTGGGGTCTGTGCATGGCACCAGCGAGCTCCGTTCCAGTAGTCTGCGGCCCCCCCGGATTACAGAGGGGGGTCACGCCGGCACACTCAGTTCCTGCTGCGGTGGACGCACTACACGAGGCCAGGCTTGCACAACCGAGAGGCCTCAAACGCCGGTCACCACAACTTCGGCCCCAGACATCCGTTCGGTTTCGGGCTTGCAGGATTGGAAACCGCTACTCCTCCGGTGTGTAAATCTGACACCGGAGAGTCGGATAGTGTGGCGGATTGATGGAGTACGGAAGGGGTCTCAGAGAAGCTCTAACAGGCAGCTATGCTGGATCGCCGCAAGGCCACGCCCCCCTTCAGTGTTTTTTTAAAGAATTTCAAACTCAAGCAGTTTTTTTTAACAGTATAACAGTTTGCTTATTAATTTGTGTCAATTATTTAAACTGGGAACAACTACATGCACAATAATTCTAATTATAAAATACAATAAAGACTAAAGGCATTTAACAAAGAAAACAAAAAACTGCTTCAGGTCAAATAAATACTAAAAGTTAAACTAGTTAAAACACTAAAAAATGATAACCTGCAGCCAAATATGTAAATAAAATATTTGGCACTGTAGTGTCCTAATGGCAAAATACATTTTATTGACAACATTAAAAAAACATGGCAAGTACGTGGAGGTAGTGGTGTTTAAGTAAAATTCAAATCCTCAGTGGATGTGTGGACCTCATTCCTCAAGAACATAGGGCTTCTTTTATGAAAACTGTTGCATTGCTGCGTGAAAACAGCGATGCAACAGTTTTCACTGCGCCCTCCTTGCGACATGATAGATGCGTCCTATTTAGTGCATGACGCATCATGTCGCAAGGAAGGACAGATACGTCGGTATTACTGACGTATCTGTCAGCGCAACAGTGACGCATTACTGGGGTGTGTCTGAAAACAGACACACCTCCAGTAATGTGTCTGAAAACAGACACATCTCCAGTAATGTGTCCTTCTTGCCCCATGTGAAAGGGCCTGTGTCAGTCTTATCCTGCTGTGAGGCAAGTGTAAGATATAGCGTCCTAGAAGTGGCGTAGTGAATTCTCATAGATTTCACTACACCACTTCTACGAGGCTTTTAGCGGGGTAAAGCACACCCTGCATACATTATACCAAATGCAGATATAATGTATTGCAGGGCTTTACAAAGTGAAGCATCTACTTAGATGCGTCTCTTTGTAGATAGGACTCAAAGTGGTGCATTTTCTATGACGCCGCTGCGTCACAAAGAGTGACGCAACAGCGGTGCAAAAGTGACGCAGGGGCTCATTAGTAAGCATCATAGATTCTAATAAAGTGCTTGTGCATTTTAAAATTCTGGGCGGCAGCATAAAAGATGCAACATTGACTCTCTCCTGTAATTACAAAAGCTACGGGGGCTAATTCCAAATATAGGTGCCCAGAGAGGTAACCATTAATCGGTAGTACCATTAGCCGCATATGCAGTATACTGTGCCTCATCTCCTTGCTTAAGACAGCTGTTAAGTTCGATTGTGGTTTCCTTTCTCCGTATAGTTTCAAAATTGGGGTGGCATAACTGATCGTTTGGACGGTTGCCAAGTCGGCCTCCATTGAAAGGGGTGATGCTTGTTTCTTCCAGTTGAGCTGAATTATTTCCTTGGAGAGATTGTGCTTGTTTTTGATAGTTCAATCGAATCAAGTAACTTCTCACCTGAGTAGCTGAGTTGGAAGCTTGCCAAATTCCTTTGATACAACTCTCCACCATCTGTTTGTGATTGGTTCTGTAATGGAGAACACAATATATGGCCTCAGCCGTGCAAGGACTCAATGAGGATGTGCTTTCACCACTATCTGATGCCCTATTAATGCCGGCATGGGCTTATTGATTGTCCGCAATCCCTAGCCAGAGCTCTGAGGTGGGGAGAAAGATAGCTCTGATGTGGATTAGAGTTCAATGATAGAAGTATGCAGTTTTCCTGCCTGGAGAATGAGCCATGCCCCTGACTTGGCAATGTTTTATGTTGGGAACTTACCTTTTGTATAATTGAACAATCTGACGTGTGAATTGGTGCGGCCAGTGTCAGCATATCAATACAAGGAAAGTGTCCCTGATTGTGTGCAAAAGCTCCTGGTGCATCTCTTTGGACTTTATGGTTTAAATCCTTTTATTAATTTTTAAAAGATAAGCATTACATTAGCTGCCACCTACATCCACCGGCCGGTGGGGATCATTTGTTTAAACTGGAAATAAAGATAGAAAAAAGAAGAGTAGGAAGGAGAAGAGAGGGTAAAGAGGTTTATCCCCATTACATGTTTGTGAAGCAGTGGGGGGCTCATCTAGATGGCCTGGCCTGGCCTGGCCTGGACAGCCAACTATCATCTTTATTCCATGGGGGGGAGGCATTAGTAAGGCATAACACTTTAAGTACTTCGGGCAGGTAAGCTCAGTGAACTCATTGGACAATATAGTAGCACCCCATGTTTTATCAAATTTAGGGAGGGATCGGGTGAGGCCCGCTGTAATCTTTTCTGTTCCCAGTAATTCCCATATCTTGTGTAGCCAATCCAGACGAGTGGGAATTTCTGTTGTTCCCCATCTAGCCAGAAGGGCCTGTTTGGCCGCCGCCAGCATGATTGCTCTACCCCGGTTAGTTCTAAGAGGGTAATTCAGGGCATTCGGGAGACCCAAAATTATGTATGAGGGGAGTTTAGGTAAATCAGTGTAATTATGTAATCTATATCGCCGCAAGATCACCTCCCAGAAACTCTTTATCTTCGGGCATGACCACAAGATATGGGTGAGTGTGCCCTGCAGACCACACTGCCTCCAACATTGCCCATACCCGCCCGGCTTCCACTTAAGGATTCTCACTGGTGTGTAATACCAATAATGTGCAATTTTCAAAAACATCTCCTTCCTGCTGTGCTGCATGAGGTAGCCCTGGCCCTATGTCTCTTTGGACTTTACTGGTCTTTCAGATGATGTAACCATTCAAGCGGTGCACCTAGGTCTTTATCTGTAGCATTCAGTTACTGTATTTTATTCACACTTGTTATTAAGCCTTTTTTAAGTGGTAACGGTTTGTGCCTCATGTTGAGGGTTTTGTGCAAAGGTTTGCACTTTTGTAAAGAGTGTGGTAGGGCTTGTAGTGCCACTGTGATCACTGGCTGCTTCGGGTCTTCTTCAGTCTTGGTGCAATCTTGTTTTTGGCCTGCATCAGTATGAGAGTTAGGCACTTAAATTGTGTGGTGTGAGGTGCCGGTGGACACAAAGTCCCAGAGTCTCCATAACCTACCTGCAGTTTCACGGACGATGCACTGGTCGGATGATTATTGAGTGTTCTCCTGTCGAATGTTTATCTGGGGAACTGATTAGCTTAAGGTTTCCCCTCAAATCAGCTGTAGGTGTAGGAAACACCCCCGTGTGTGTCACCACACACGCCTCTGGAGTCTTTATGTTGTTGACCCAGAACCATTACTGTTGAGTGCTAAGGAGAGCCCGAACTGTACGTCCCTGAAGAGGAGGTTGGCTGCACCCCCAGGGGTGTGTCCCCCTATTGTAGTGTGGGGGGGACCTCGTGAGCCATTTAAAGTACCCTTGTCCTGATGAAGCCACAAGATACTGTTGGCGGAAACGCGACCGCGACTGCGTCGACATCTGATTAAGGAGTCCTACTATACTGTATATACTTTGTAAATAATATCAAGCGCTGTGTACAAACACTATACTGTTTTTGATTAGGAGAAATAATAACTTTCGCGCTATAAGGACTACCTTGGTTGTGATACTCCACCCAAATTGAGGAGTGGGTACTTACAGAAAATTGATTGTGCTTTTCTCTTTTTTCTTTTTGTTGAGGGTACACACTGTTGTATATATAATGTATATATTGTATCGATAGGTTTTGTTATTTTGTTATACACTGTACATATGTTGACCTCCTTGTCTTTTCACTTTGAATACTGTCCTTTTCAGATCATATCATTTAATGATAACAGAAATCGCTGTATAAAACAGGATAATAAATTGTATCTTGTTTTGAAGTAGTCTATATGTCATTGATTCCTCAGTACCTTTCTTTCTACTTTTTCATCTTTTGATGCTCCTTGCCCAGGTATGCGAGGATAATTTGGGCAGAACCCCTGTTCATTCCATAGCAGTTGTGGGTTATGCTGCTACCTTCCACCCGATCCTTTCTGTCATGTCTCCCCTTATATCTCCTCTGGGTGGTTTTTTGCCGGCTCCCTAATGTGGGGGCATGAGCACAGCAGTGACAGGTGCAGATGCTGGTGCAAGATGTAACAGAGGCAAATCCAATCCAAGGATGTGATTGATGTATGGAACAATGCCAGTGCTTAAGAGACTATTTCCCGCGGGTATGTAGCAGAATTGTTTTTTAGTCTTTCTTTAATGGACCAAAGGCATACGAAATCCAACTCACTGATGTCCTGTCACCTGGCGTTGTGGCTGTGTCTGGGGATGACAAGAACAGGACCAGATATGTCTGAAAAAAACAAAGCTGCATCACTGCAGAGCAGGCAGGTTCTGGTTGAGCAAAGTGGCCTCTGGCCAAACAGGGAATAGAAGCAGTGGTGAGGTGTAGCAGTAGTGAGGTGGAGGTTAAGAGGGAAGCCATGAGCTGGGGCGCAAGCTCCATCAGCCACTAAGCGGCTGCCTCCACGCCCTAGGGTTCCGGCCACCGTGCCATGTGCACTGCTGACCCACAAGACCATTTTTCTGCTTGACCTCTCTGGGTCTCTGTTGCAACCTGAAGCTGGCCAGAGTGCTACCCCAATTACCCCCAACACCAAAGGCACCCTGAATGCTGCCCTGGTCGCTCCTTGCTAGCAGCAAGGCCGGCAAGTCGTGGCACTGGAGCTGGAGCACTAGTGGGACCGGGAGCTGGAGAGGGAGTGGGAGCAGAAGGAACATCAGGAGCCTCAGTCCAGCCTCCTCGAAGCTCCTCCTTCTGCTACAACATTGAACATCTTTGCGTCTCACAAACAAGAAGTCCAGATCTCACTGCCAAAGCCAAAGAACGATTGGTTAGGAGCCCTGCTTCTGTAAACTAAAAAGAAGCTCAGTTCCTGCCTTAATCCCAATTACATTGTGTGCTTGTGTGCTAGCATTGGCAAAGCACTGTCTCTGGCTTACAAATGAAAATGAAAGCCAGACCTATACGCTTTGCCAATGCTTGTCAATGTTGTCTTTGTATTCAATCCTTCCTCAAGAATATTATTATTTCATTAGGTAATAATGTATTGAATACATTAAGAAGTGCATTAGCCTGTTCAGGACATCTATTTCTAAACATTTTACACTAATAAAATAATGATTTACAGGAAGGGAAACTGATAAAAAAAATATGTGAACATTTATAGGTAGAAATTAGAACGAAGCAGAATTCACTCAACATGCACTAGACAAGAGAACCCTGGATTTACGCCACAAAAAACAACATTTTTGTTCTTATTCCAAAGAAGCTAGTCTGATCTTGCTGAATGACCCATTTTTCCTGTACTCCTCACAGATCACTGATGTTTTTTACATCTTGTTCCTACCCCGCCCTTTTCTTAATCCAAGATCTGGAATTATCAGCAAATTCCTACATCAGAGAAAGAGGGAGTATCACATTATGTTAAGTTACTTTGGAGTATTCAAGTTACCAAACTTTAATTCCACATGATACTAGAGCTCTGAATATACTGTGAGGATTGTCCGCCTGATGTTTTTAAGAGAGACATGTGTTTCCTGTACTCCTGCTCATTATCCTTTAAGGCAAACGGTTTTTAGTCTGCTTTTTAAAACATTAACACATTTTGAACCAACGTTTCAGTGCTGTTTTAGTAGCTGATGCTTAATGGTGCTGTTCATTCACTGCCTGTGGGCTTCCCTTGAGTCGCACATGGAGAATGTGTTTGTCTTACACTAAATAAAGATTACAATGAACTCATGAAGACAGTTTATTTCACAAAAGAGAATATCAAAGAAGTGTGTGTTTGGAAGTCTGTTATCCATGTGTATAAATGTACTCAAGTGGGCCTCCTCACAAAGGCATTTTGGAGTGTGTAAAATAGTACTGAGGTAATAATCTTGTTGTAGCATCATATACCTTTTGGCTTGGCCCAAAACATCTTAAAAATGAGGAAACTTATTTAGGGAATATTCATATATTACTAGTCCAAACAGAAATGACTGTGGCCTCTTTCTCCTTTTAGTAAGATTGTTAATTTTTTGGGGCAAATTATCAAAGGCATGTTAGAGTACAGAGAAAAGTACTCCTGGAGTATTACTTCCTGTACTCATTATGCTTTTGTGAATTAGCCCAAAGATATGCATCCTATGCATGCGAAATTCTACCTGGGTTGGAAAAGTTGGTATATCCGAGAAGTCTTAGGGAACTGGCCAGAGAAATGCAATAAGCATTTTGTCATTGCCAATTACACATATTACGCACAACTCATAAATTCAAGGGGGGGGGGGTGGGGTCAAGGTATTTTGGCGCTCCAGGCAAGATGCCTTTTTGCCCTCCTCTCTTTTTTTGGTACTCAAAAGCTACTCCCCCCCACATAATGAGTTCAGGAGGCACATTACCCTCTCCCCTCCACCCTGTCCCCTCCCTAACAAGTTCGGGGGTACACCCCCAGGAGGTGGGCTCTGTAGGCTCTCACTAAAGGTCCTTGCATAGACCCAGGTCTGTATAAGGGAATGTGCTTGCCATAAATTTCAAGCTTTGGCAGTTCGGGCTGGACTGTTCCCATGAGGCACAGACGCAGACTGATTTGCATATGGCCATGTCTGAACTGGGGTGGCGGAGTGAGCTAAAGAATGGTGATGGATTAAACCCAGATCAGTTGACTGGGGGTGAGTGTTTGATTTGCTCAAACGCTCCGTCCATCATCCCCTTTTGTATCGATAAATTTCAAGCAAGCACATGTATAACTTATCCATTGCTTACTTTACGCGCCTATTTCAGTTGTTTTGTTGAATAACCTAAGCCAAGTTGTGTCTGAACCATGTGACTGTGCTGTACACTTCACGGTTTATTCCACGGCAGGCGGCTGCAAACTGCTGTCAGATACTTGTGATTTTTAAAAGGCAAAATGTACGAAATTCAACTACCTTTAAAATGTTAATGTGAAAACCTGTCGTTCTCCTTTACTACGGTAACTGCTCTGAAATAGTATTGAAAACGCATGCTGTCACAGAGTGCAACTCAAACCATTCTTTTTAACCTATCATTACAAATGGGAAAAAATGCAAATCTTCTTCAGATCTTGATTAGTGAAGTAATAAGATATGTGTGTGCTGAAACACCTTAACACGCACGTGTTAAATCAGAAAATTAGATTTGTTAAGCAACTTTTTATGTTCTATAACACAATTAAGGCCAATTTCGGGTACATATTTATTTTCTTTACAAGTTAGTGTTTCCCCGTTGGTTTTCACTTCCTGTAGACCACATCATAAAACACAGTAGAAATAGTAAACCTTTAACCTCGTGAACATCTGCTTGCCACTGCACATTCAGGATTACATTTGTGTGAGTCAAAATTATTAGGACAGTTCTCTTACAAAACTTTGTTACCATGCAACCAAATGTTTGCATTAAATTATCAATATTTCGTCTTCGAAGAGAGGAAATGCTATCACATTTGATTAATTTTGGACATTTCGGGAAATGTAGTTACACAGGAGCTCCTGTTTAATTATTTTTCATTCTGTATTCAGGTGAAGGTCCAAAGATTGTGACGCATGCAGCCTTCAAAACAGGCTTAATTTTAAGTTTCTCACGAGAAGCATAGGTTCTTATGGGAAGAGAAAGTGCTGTTGTTCAATTACAATTGAGTCTCAGCGACCACAAATACCTCTGTCTGCTGCAGTCAGGTTTGCAATTAGTGGTGTAGCTAGTGTGCCAAGGCCCCTAGTGCCCTTGGGAAACAAAATACAGGAACTTTCAGGGTCGGTGGACCCATCAGGCCACTCGGCCCCGGTGCCACTGCTCATGCTGAACCATTGTTTAGCTAAGCCGCTGCAAAGAATGAGAAATGTCTTCTCCAAAATCTGAGCTGTTTCTCTCTAAGCAACTCAGGAAGGAGATGAATACATGCACCCACCTGCTGGATGTTCCTTATGGCGGTATGTTCGTTGCGGACACAAGTGCCTCGGCGATTTACTGTGCCTTGGTATGGGAATAGACAGTGCCTATAATGTGAGGGGATTCTGGGTGGCATGAGGAGAGAGTCAGCAACTCTAATTTGTGATGTGGTCTTCTTGTCTTGTTGTTTGTGGTACCTTTCACTTTCACTCCATCTAACATGGCTGACAAATCCTCTGGGGATTTATGGAATGTAGGTAGGAGAGTGGGAGTTGAGTTATGGATGAATGTTCCTAACAGTCTGACTCTTAAATGAGACATCCCAGATCACAGGATTCTTGCCAAACTTGCAGACACTTTAGGACCTTTAACACACACAAGCCCCTTCACTTGACGTTCCCTTGAGTTTCCCCTCTTGAATCACTTCCAAGTAAATGTGCTTAATTTGGTGACTCAATATTCACTCATAAAAGTTGTTTCTTACTTTACTTTGGTCCCTTCACCTCTTGAACCAAGAAGGGTGCAAGGCTCTCACTCAGTCGCTGCCACCTCTTGGTTTGAGTGCATCGTACCAGAGCAAATGGCTTTCAACAACACCTTCTACAAGACATCAGTAAAAGTGAAAATGTCGGTCCAAAAGAAAATGCATTTTATTTGCACAGCGACCCTTGGTCTGCACAATGAATAAAGGCACAGCCTTCATATGAAATCTATTAGTCAGTCATTGACTCCTACAGAAATAGACCAGACGGGACGAGTATTTCTTTACTTACAACATGGATGGGAGAAATGAGACTTTTGACCTTATTTTTGTGAACAATATGTTACCTGTTGATTCAGTGACACCACTATTCGAAGGTGCCCCTTCCGACACAAAAACAATAAGGCATTCAACGCAGGTACCGTTGTACCATGGTGCTGTGGTGCCTGCGTTGTCGCTAGGCTGCTCAGTGTGCGCCAGCTCAGGGGAAAAAGTCAGGAATGCATCGTATGCCTTAAATGTGGTGCACTCCCGCCCTTTCCCAGTGATGCAGTGCAGCACAGTTAGGTCACTTGCTGAGCTGCACTGCACCTCTATTTCATAAATATGCTCCCCTAGATTTCTTGTTTCTCGGTCTGCGGACTCACACTATATTGTACACTTCAGAGGAAGGATTCAGACATACCCACTTGGGGGGGTCATGAATCTTTCTGCTTCTGAACAGCAAGCCTATGGTGGTATTATCTTCTGGCAAATCAATACAGGTCATATCATCCATGAGTCTAGCTCGAGCTGAATGCCTTGTTTGGTTGCTGTCCCAGGGGGATTCGCGAGCTAACAGAGCTGGACTGCGCATCCTAGTTGTTAACGTTTTCTCTCTCTAAAGCAGTTTTAAAAGGCAAAATACACTAGACCAGTGGTTCTTAACCTTTTGACTTCTGTGGAGTACTGGAACCCAGGGACCCCCACTGAAATTCTAAGTGGGTATTAGAATTTTCAGGATTACATTTTTCTTTTTTATTTGTATCGACTTTATTAATCTGTTAATATTATTTAATTTTCTAAGCAGTCGCAGACCCCATTTGCGGTCCCCATGGTGTCCCCACACCACAGGTTAATAACCACTGCACTAGACACATAACAGCTGAGTGCGCAAAATCTAAAAAGGTGCCCTTCCTGCAATGTGTATCAGTTACCAAGCTGAGCTATAATTCACATATTGTTGGCAGCTAGGGTCCTCTTCGATTTGCTGATCAATGTAATTGCTATTACCGTGGTCCTGACTCCTCCCTCTTATTGTTTGCGAAATTGTACAAGAGTAATGATAAAAACATTAAAATAGTCTCCTTCTTTGTACTTGTCCTTAACATGTATTATTCAAGTAGTCCTTATGGCAAATTAGTAGGTATTCTACAAGTGCGCATTGCATGTCACATAAGATGTTGGTTCCCAGCTTCAGGTTAGACAATGCACTGTATCACATGTACTTGAAGTAGCCTTCAATGTCTGTACTATGGAGACAAGATGTATTATTCTTAACTGGTTTGGAGGCTGCAGGAGGTATTCAACCAAAGTATTGGACTTGAGTAATGCACTGGCCCAAACTGATTGCTTTGTAGCCTCGTAAGCAATTCTCCCTGATTCTTAAATCAATAGAGAGCGCTGCTTCAGACAAGTGGGTACCTTTCAGTGTCGATTCCTGGGGAAACCTTCCTCTACTGGTTCGCTGTGGTTATACTATTTAAAAGTGGCACTCATCTTGATCAAGGTCTGACTTCCTGCCAGGAATTCTAGTTTGCCATAAATAAATGATTTACCACCCAGTGTATTTGACCTGGCTTCTAAGGAAACTCTGCAGAATCGTTTATGAGAAGGCTTCTATCCAAGATTAGGAATTTGTGTTGGTTCTTCCCTTCTGGACTGAGCCTTGAACACTGGAAATGGCCTTTATGAGAAGGGGAAATTATGTTAAGATAAGTAAGACCACACAGTGTTTTATTCAGACAGTGCACCAGTAAAAAAATACTAGTTTCCTACACAATCTCCCACACACATTTCCACACTGCTATGGCGCGTGTAGGGCATTCCAAAGATAATAAAGGAAAAAGACGTAAAGAATAGGCAAGAGATTTGGTTTTCGTGCACAGCATGAAAAAACATGTAGATAGAAGATTTAAACTGCGATATTCCTTCTGCGTCCTCCATAGGTAGGATTTTATATTGATTTGATAACTGAAATTTTGGCCATTATTATAATTTTATAATGATATACCTCATGATTGCCTTATGGTGCTCTGTACCGTAGGTAGGTGGTTATGGTAATAATCCAATCATGTAGGCATTAGATTCGATTGGTTCTTTGGGAAAAGTTATTTCAGATCTGTTTATTATGAAAAGTGATGACAAAGGCAATAGCCTGATTTACTTAATATGAAATATGCATGTAAAAGCCACCAGACATTGAAGTGTGGAATGTTACTGCACAGTGTCACATCGCACAGATTTCCTTTGTAGGCTAGTTTTGTGGTGATGATTACCCCCTGTGAAAGCCTTCTCTGTAGAGGATTTGCTCTATAGTAATTCTTGTTAGAATCTCTTCTGAAGGCCTCATATACTTTGTTCTCTACCAGGATTTTGCGATCAAAAAAATCTAATACAAATATTGCTTACATATGAATATAAATATTATATGTAATTTATATTCTAATTCCATCCATAATAGCATACAACATCGGGCTTGGTCATCCCTCAGAATCCATTGGCTCTCTTGCCTGTGAGTGATGCATTTGTCTGATTACCCGTGTACATCTGCCTTAAAATGAGGTTTAATGAATGAACATTTTACTTGTAAAACGCAATATAGCTGCCCAAACAGGGATGACCCAGTGTCAATCCAACTGCAAAAGAGTAAATTAAATATTTAAAACTTGGCTGAATAGCCAGGTCTTCAATTTTTTCAGAAAAACTGTTTTGATAGTGTAGCAACTTTGCTCAATAGGAAGCAGAATCCGTTGTGTACCCCCTAAAAAGAAAAAGATGGTCCTCCAATTTTGGCTCATCTAGGTTTGGATATCAACAAAAGATGAGCACGAGTAGATCGTAGGACTCTACTTGGAGAATAAAGTGGAAAACATTTTAAAAAATAGACTTGGCCTTTGTTATTCTGGGTGAGGTAAATTAGAACCATAGCCCTGAAAACTAGTCTTGCATTTATAGGAAGCCAATGCAGACCTCGAAGGAGAGATGAGATAGAGTGATGTTTAGGAACTCAAACCAGTCCTTTAGTATTTAATTTTCTTCTTTTAAAGGTCCCCTCTCAGACCTTTCCTTCTCCTGTTTTTATTTTAATCTTTTAGGACATACTACAATTTCCAAGACACTCATTTCATCTGCCGTAGATTTAGTCCTATGTACCATGGCACTGCCTCAAACTAGGCCACCATCATGGAATGGTGTTTGTCACAATGTATCGTTATTTTACCATTCCAAGATGGCCAACATGCTGGTTCTAAACTTGCTGGCCATGCTGGAACTTTAAAGCAACAAAACACTATGGGCCTCATTAGGATAGCGGGCGAAAATAACCCCGACCGCCATGGAGGCGGAAAACACCCGCCCGCCAGTACCGCGGATAAACCGGTGGCCAAATTAGGATGAAACACCACAAAAGACCGACCGCGGCGATAGCGGCCCTACCAAAACCGCCCGAAGCGGGCAGTGAGGTCTAAAATACCGACCGCAGCGGTCGGAAAAGCAGCGGAAAAGCAACAACCCGCCGCAAGGAAAGCGGAGACCCCACACGGGAAATTAGGATATCCCCGAGGGTCCCGCGGTCTGAACCGCTGTTCCCGACCGCCACGGACGCACACAGGAGTGAATGGGAGAGATAGAGGAAGAGCGACAGCATAGCCACCGCAGCGGACTGAACATGAAAAACATGGCGGACGATTCCGAAACACCGCAGTGATGCCAAACATTGCACAAAACAAAGTAGCCATGCCCCCCCCAAAAAATAAAACATACAAATAAAAATAAATAATGCAAATTAAAATATAAAAGCACAGGACTAGTCCCACAACACACCTGGCAGCCAAATTCTACTTGGACACACCCACACAGCTGAGTATAAAACCACCACCTTCACCGACCACAATACTTTGCAACACTCCAGAAGAGAAGGGCATACACCACATCTGACAGGAGAGGCAAAAGAACACATCACACACACACATCCACCACCACTATCACTACCACCATCACACCAGCACCAACAATCCCCCAGCACACAACACACCTCACACACCAACACCACAACCCCCACCCACACACCTGCACCCACAAACACTTCAACCACCACACACCATGACATCACAGAAAATGCCCAAATTCACAGAGAGTGAGTTGACAGTCATGGTCAATGAGATAGTGAGAGTAGAGCCATAACTGTTTGGTAGCCTGGTCCAACAGACACCATTAGCCATGAGGACACAAATTTGGAAAAGGATAGTCCAAAGGGTAAATGCTGTAGGGACCACCCCAAGATCCAAGAAGGAGATCATGAAGCGGTGGCATGATCTCAAGAGGGTGGTCAAAGAGAAGAGGAGCAAGAACTGGCATCTGGCAAACGTGACTGGCAGTGGTCCTCACATCCCACCGAAAACATTCACACCATGGGAGGAGAAGGTGCTTGCCATACTGCATCCTGAGAGTCTCACAGGAGTAGCCGGGGGAACAGAGGCTGGTAAGTACAAACAAATGGCAACCAAAACACTGAGAACTACACCCTTTCACAACCCAAACCCCATTACACTGTACAGCCACACCCAACAGGTAGCTAGCCATCTTGCATAGGAGGCCTATATGGAGGAGGGAGGTCCGTACAACAACTCACACTATACCCCCTCTACCACTGCCTACCAAGATGTATAACCCCCCAACACCACCCAGAAGCATGTGTCAGCAGCCATTGCATTGTTCAACAAACAGACTTACAGGTAGGTATCCATCTTGTATTGGAGCACTGTTTGGGGGTGGGAGGCCTATGTCACTACTGGATTCAAGATAGCCTGGCTGATGAGGATTATGAATCCGAAACCGGTCCCAGGATGCTTGTTTCCGGTACAGGGAGACATGGCTTGGCAGTTCGGGCTGCACTGTTCCCATGAGATACAGGGTCAGACTGATTTGCATATAGCCATGTCTGAACTGGGGTGGCTGAGTGAACTAAAGAATGGTGATGGATTAAACCCAGATCAGTTGACTGGGGGTGAGTGTTTGATTTGTTCAAACGCTCCGTCCATCATCCCCTTTTGTATCGCTTTCTTCGCCCTAAGTGTGGCAGGGTATGCTCAGACGTGAGTCCCTTGTTCACTTGGCCACTGGATTCAAGATAGCCTGGCTGATGAGGATTATGAATCCGAAGCCGGTCCCAGGATGCTTGTTTCCGGTCCAGGGAAGACATGGCTTGGCAGTTCGGGCTGCACTGTTCCCATGAGGCACAGGGTCAGACTGATTTGCATATAGCCATGTCTGAACTGGGGTGGCTGAGTGAACTAAAGAATGGTGATGGATTAAACCCAGATCAGTTGACTGGGGGTGAGTGTTTGATTTGTTCAAACGCTCCATCCATCATCCCCTTTTGTATCGCTTTCTTCGCCCTAAGTGTGGCAGGGTATGCTCAGACGTGAGTCCATTGTTCACTTGGCCACTGGATTCAAGATAGCCTGGCTGATGAGGATTATGAATCCGAAACCGGTCCCAGGATGCTTGTTTCCGGTCCAGGGAAGACATGGCTTGGCAGTTCGGGCTGCACTGTTCCCATGAGGCACAGGGTCAGACTGATTTGCATATAGCCATGTCTGAACTGGGGTGGCTGAGTGAACTAAAGAATGGTGATGGATTAAACCCTGATCAGTTGACTGGGGGTGAGTGTTTGATTTGTACAAACGCTCCGTCCATCATGCCCTTTTGTATCGCTGTGTCATTACTCCCAGGATGCCCCCTGTCCCACACTCCAGCAGCATGGAGGCCACCCCCACCCAGGAGCATGTGTCAGCCATCGCACTGTTCAACAAACAGACTTACAGGTAGGTAGTCATCTTGTATTGGAGCACTGTTTGGGGGTGGGAGGCCTGTATCACTACTCCCAGCATGCCCCTTGTCCCACACTCCAGCAGCATGGAGGCCTCCCCCACCCAGGAGCATGTGTCAGCCATCGCACTGTTCACCCTCAGCTAACAGGTAGGTATCCATCTTGTATTAGAGCACTTTTTTGAGGTGGGAGGCCTGTATCACTACTCCCAGCATGCCCCCTGTCCCACACTCCACCAGCATGGAGGCCTCCCCCACCCAGGAGCATGTGTCAGCCATCGCACTCTTCTCCCTCAGCTAACAGTTAGGTATCCATCTTAACTCTTCCTGATGTGTGTGTGTGAGACCTGCATCCATACACAAAGCAACAATTTCATGCAATGCATCGACACCTGACATGTATGAGTAAATGATGTTCCTCTGCACTATGAAATTACACACAGAGTTGCCATCAATAATACTAGTGGAGACTTCATAATTGTGTAGCGTACAGACAGTCAATGAAACAAAGATGATACAATACTTGCACGGTGCACAACACTGACCATTCCCCATCTAATCCACAGGTGATGAAGAACTCACTGCTGAGGACCAGAACATCGACCAGCAGATCTCCACCCCCGGTACATGGACTCTCAGATGTTGACTCCCAGGACAGTTTGGACGATGAGCTTCGGGCCGGCCCATCTGGTGTGCCACAGACCCAGAGGTCCCAGGACCCCATCCTCCCCACCACCATGTCTGCTGCACCAACAACAGCTCAGCAGACCCCTGTAGTCACGGCCTCTGCCTCCACCACTGCCACCACTACCACCACCACCACCACCAGTATCACCAGTACCACCTGCAGCACCCCCCCTGTCCCAGGCCACACCAGCAACTGTGGAGGGCAGGGAGAGTGTGCGTGGACCCAGAGTGGCGAGGCAACAGGACCATGGCAGCAGGGCAGGTGGGAGGGCCAGGGTCACCAGCCACCAGACCTCGAGAGGAGTGGACACCATCCCTGGATCACTTCACCAGAGTTGTGGAGGCATACCAAGAGGTCCAGGGACAAAGTGGCAGGTCCGATGAACTATTAAGGGAGCTCATCTTGCTGATGAGGTCCTTCGACAACTGCCTTGGACAGATGGTGGACCTCATGGGCCAGCAAGTAGCGTTGCAGAGGGACAGGCCTGCATCCCAAACAACACTACAGCCCCCTCCTGTTGTGCCGCATAATGACAGTGCACCATCCTCCCCTGCGCCAACAGAGAGGGACAAGTCCCCTGACGCCGCTGGCCAGTCAGCAGACCCCCCACCGCCAAAAAGATCATGGGGTGTCCAAAGAAGAGCCTGGGAGTCTCCGGAGGCAAAGCACCTGCCACACGCCAGTCAAAGAGCCAGCCCTGATGGCAACCCTCTTCCCCACTGCATTGACTGTTTGGACTGTCTTTCCCCATATTTCCTTGGCAATGGCACTTGTCTGTTGGGCTGGTTCACCACATCCATGTGGTGTCTACTCTTGCATCTCATCGACCATGATTGTCAACTCACTGCTCATTCCCCACCTTTATGTAAATATTCACGCACAAATCACATGTCCACTTTACAAATAAAATACCTGATGCACCAGATCTTGTGCAGTATCTTATTTAGTACAACATTTTCAGTGCTGACAATGTCCATGATGTGTCTAAATGATGTACTGTATGTAGGGCAGGATTATTCTGAAGCACCTAGGGAGACACAACAGAACCACAGTCACTGGTGTCATTGTGGCATCACAGACAGAACACTACACAAAACATACACAAGACACTACTGGCATACAAGACAATGGGCTGCAAGTGTGAACAAATAGAGGCCAGCATACGTCCCCATATGGAACGTCAATGTCACATTAACCACACACAGGTGACTGTACGCGTGCCTGTCTGTTACATCTGCGCATAGCCATTCACAACAACAGCAACCACACCAGACAATGTACACGTTGTACGTAGTCACCCACCTTCAAGTGAAGTAGCGGTCGATGAGCTAATGGCGCAGGTCAACTCCTTCCTCCTCTCCACTGTCCTCATCACTGGACTCAGGTCCTTTAGCAGGTGGTGGCCTTGGTTCCTCATCACCGTCCAGGAGCAGGGGGATCCCCTTGTGGATGGCCAGGTTGTGCAGCATACAGCATGCCACAACGATCTTGCATACCTTCCCAGGCGAGTATGCCAGGGAACCTCCTGTCCTGTCAAGGCAGCAGAATCTTGACTTCAGCAAGCCAAAAGTCCGCTCAATTACACGTCGGGTCCTGCCATGGGCCTCATTGTACCGGATGTCAGCCGGGGTCCTGGGATTCCTCAGCGGGCTCAACAGCCATGGCCTACTGGGATATGCAGAGTCACCTGTGAATGACAAACACCTATTGCAATGTTTTTAAGGGCTCCCATGAGCCTCCAAGCTGACGAGCTTTTGGAGACGCACCTGCGCTCCGGAAAAGGCAACGAGGCCTGTGACGGTTACTTGGCGGCCTTCTCTTCCACCCCAAATACTTTCTCTACTGATGAGGGAAACTATCCTGAAACCCGGGCCATGCCTCTGGTCTAGAGATCTTGGGTACAATAAGTACCTACTTACACCAACCTTGGTGTACCACTTACGAACTTTATGTCAAATCTTCATACTTCACGCACTACGAATACCAGAGTGCAGAGGGGCGAACCGGAGGCGGGACTAGCGGTGTGCGATCCATCTTTATTTTCTACTTAAGGGCTCCCATGAGCCTCCAAGCTGACGAGCTTTTGGAGACGCACCTGCGTGCCAGAAAAGGCAACGAGGCCTGTGACGGTTACTTGGAGGCCTTCTCTTCCACCCCAAATACTTTCTCTACTGATGAGGGAAACTATCCCGAAACCCGGGCCATGCCTTGGGTCTAGAGATCTTGGGAACAATAAGTACTTACTTACACCAACCTTGGTGTACCCCTTACAAACTTTGTGTCAAATCTTCATACTTGACGCACTACGAATACCAGAGTGCAGAGGGGCGATCCGGAGGAGGGGCTAGCGGTGTGCTATCCATCTTTGTTTTCTACCTATTGCAATGTTGCCCAGCCAGAGTGCAGCAGGTAACACACACCACGCAACATCAGTAGACATACTCACCCGCAATCCAAGCACGCTCGGGATGCAGATTTTCCACCATCCGGGGCACCATGCTGTTCCTCATGACGTACGAATCATGTGCAGAGCCAGGAAATCTTGCACACAGATGGGAAATGGTCATGTCCGCAAGGCACACCACCTGCACATTGATAGAATGATAATGTTTACGATTTCTATAAATGTGCTCTGTTGCCTGTGGTGGTACAAAAGGGGTTGGTGATGGACGGTGAGCTCCGTCCATCACCACCCACATTTGTACCGCTTTTTGGCCACCATAAGTGTGGCAGGGTATACTCAGACGTGAGCCCCTTGCTCACTTTGCCACTGGATTCAAGCAAGCCGGGCTGAAGATGGCTGGAATGCCAGAAACCGGTCCTCGGAAGCTTGTTTCCGGTCCAGGGAAGACATGGCTTGGCAGTTCGGGCTGTACTGTTCCCATGAGGCACAGGGTCAGACTGATTTGCATATAGCCATGTCTGAACTGGGGTGGCAGAGTGGGCTAAAGAACGGTGATGGATTAAACCCAGATCTTTTGACTGGTTGTGAGTGTTTGATTGTTTCAGATGCTCCGTCCATCACCACCCACTTTTGTACCGCTTTTTGGCCACCATAAGTGTGGCAGGGTATACTCAGACGTGAGTCCCTTGCTCACTTTGCCACTGGATTCAAGCAAGCCGGGCTGAAGACGGCTGGAATGCCAGAAACCGGTCCTCGGAAGCTTGTTTCCGGTCCAGGGAAGACATGGCTTGGCAGTTCGGGCTGTACTGTTCCCATGAGGCACAGGGTCAGACTGATTTGCATATAGCCATGTCTGAACTGGGGTGGCAGAATGGGCTAAAGAACGGTGATGAATTAAACCCAGATCTTTTGACTGGTTGTGAGTGTTTGATTGATTCAGATGCTCCGTCCATCACCACCCACTTTTGTACCGCTGTTGCCTGTGGTGGCACCAGACCTACATGGGTGCAATCGATGGCACCAACAACATGTGGGATGCGCCCAAGGGGATAGAAGTCACCCTTCACACCGACCAATTCAGCTCCCCTAGGAAAATGAATGTAGGGATTCCTATGGAGCATCATGGCTGCAAGAACATCCTTCAGCACCTGGCTGAACATGGGCTGCGACATCCCTCCAGCGCTAGCCACGGTCTCCTGGAAGGAACCAGTTGCAAAAAAGTGGAGGGCTGCCATCACCTTGTAAGTGGGTGTGAATGCAGTTGGATAGTGATGGCGAGGCTGCAGGTGGGGCTCCAAAAGATCACACAGGATCTTGAGTGTTGATTTGTCCAGGCGGAATTTCTGCATTATTGCAACATTCTCCATGTTCTCCAGCACCGTCAGGTGACGTAGGAGATTTGGCCTCTTCCTAGTTGAGATGTAAATTAGAAAAGGTCAGTGACAACCATCATGAGATAGCCACAGCACATACCATCAATGATTTCATGGAAATACAAAGACTGCCTGAGAGATGCATAGCACACCAGGTTACATGGGTGGCCTTTTGATACACACAGAGGGCACACCTGTCCACTAACAATACACGAGTGCCACAAACACATTGCTGAATGTGAATGCACACAAACTGAACCACACATGTCACTTGTGCACGCCAGGTGCTGTGGCATCTGTTAATGTGTTTGAAACTACCATGACTGTATCATACCCATATGCTGTACCTGTCACACCTCAATACCTCATGTAAAGTCTGCACACATCCATCCACACATTCATCACAGTAGCAGGAAAACTTACAGTTGTGTGCATGAGCTGATGTGAAAGCACCAGTCTGGTACGAAACCATACAGTGACACAAGCCTTGTCAAGGTCAGCACTGACCCACAACACATTGATTTCTTCAACATCATTGACACCAGCTCAAGAGTGTCAAGCATCATCAACCATCAAATGCATAACTAACATGACAGGGAACACAGACCAAAGTGTGTCACACAGAACGTGCGTCCACCTGTGGATGGCATGGAAGAATGGCATTGTGTGTAAAAGGATGTGCCCTTCACCATGTTGCTGCTGGGTACTGATACAGTGTTCACCATGGACATAGTCATTTAAAGTAACGAAAATGGCGGTAGCTTCCCGGTGTGACAACAGCACCACCCCCTTCACAAGTGCGGTAGCCATTGGCATGGAGACATGTGTAGATGGCGGTGGGCATGCTCCGCCGCATGAATCGCGGTAGCTACCGCCTGGCCCCGGCGGTGTGACACCAGCACCATCCCCTTCACAAGCGCGGTAGCCATTGGCATGGAGACATCTGTAGATGGCGGTACACATGCTCCGCCACCCTGGAGGCGGTCATTGGATACATTTGAAAGATGCACCATCGCGGTAGGGCGCCCCGGGCACCCGCGGTGCGTCTCCGCCATGGATCATTGCCTACAGCCAATGGCAGCGATGATCGCGGTGGCATGATGCAGATTTGAAAATCACAGAAGGTGTGCACCGCCACCGCGGAGGCGGTCATTGGATACATTTGAATGATGCACCATCGCGGTAGCGCACCCCGGGCACCCGCGGTGCGTCTCTGCCATATAGCATTGCCTACAGCCAATGGCACTGATGATCACGGTGGCATGATGCAGATTTGAAAATCGCGGAAGGTGTGCACCGCCACCGCGGAGGCAGTCATTGGATGCTTTTGAAAGAGGCAGACCTGGACAACCAATTGTAGCAGCTTTTCAGCTTCCAAACAACCCCAGGGGGCTATAAATCTGTGGGAGTGAGCCTCACATTTCCACTGCTCACAGAGCCTGCTGCCTGGGACCCTCTCCTGCTGCTGCCTGGGACCCTCTCCTTCTGCTGCCTGAAGACCCTGCTGCCTGGGACCCTCTCCTGCTGTTGCCTGAAGAGCCTGCTGCCTGGGACCCTCTCCTGCTGCTGCCTGAAGAGCCTGCTGCCTGGGACCCCTCACCACTCACTTCCACCACAGGTGTTCCATATCCACAGGGATGGCAAGGACAGAGAAGATCTGTGCCAGTCCATTTACAAGTGAGGAGCTGGAGGTCCTTGTGGACGAGGTGCTGGCATAGTACCCAAGGCTGTTGGTGGTCCCAATGTAGTGGTAAGTTTTCCATGAAGGTAGCTGTAGGGCAGGGGGGTGTCAGACGTGTAGTTGTGCAACTGCAGTATATGCCTGAGGGTGTGGGGTTGTGTACGGCACTGACAGACAAGCTGTCTCCAGGGCGATGGAGTGTGTGTGTCCCAATGTCACTCATTTCGATGCTTGTACTTGTATGTGTGAGTGGGGTGTGGTACATTGTCAGCCATACAGATCCAACGGATGTTAGCCATGTAGATGCCAGGACAGTAATTGCTTGTGTGAATGTTTCAGTGTGCCCTGTAGTCTGAGTCAGTGTGACCCACAGAGTAGGTTCAGTGGCTGCCCACCCAAATGATAAAACATCACCAGACTCACATGCTCCTGTTCCTTCACACTGAATAGTAGATATGCCCCATCTGTTCCCTGTATAATTCCAGACTTAAACACTTCTGTCGATGCATATTGTGTTGAGGCATCCTGCATTTGTGAGATTATCATGGAGCCTATACGCCCACATGTGTGCCTGCAATCACAAATGTTTGGGCCATGCAGAGTGCCATTGTGAGGGGTCACCCAGTTTTGGAGGGAGGGAGGTTACAATGAGTCCTGAGTCTGTGTCTTGCCACTGTACTGATAGATGTTTTTATCTGACATTGTGTAACTGTTCGTTTACCCTTCTTTTCTCTCATACCTGCAGCTCAAAGTACACCAGCGTAAGGCCCTGTGGAGGGCCATTGCAGTAAAGGTGCGAGCCTGGGGGGGGTTCCAACAGACGCCACACACACTGTCACAAGAGGTGGGACGACATCAGCTAGCTGGCAAAGCAAGTGGCAGAGATGATCTTGGGGATGCTACCACGCACAGGGCGATTGGCACAGCGCAGCATGGCTCCACTGATGGGCCACATACTGGCAGTGACTCATCCAGGCCTGGATACACGTCTGAAGGAGCATCAGCAGCAAGGCAGGGGTGGTGAGTATCTGGGGAGGGTGACTTTAGCTGGGAGTGGATGCATGTGTACAGGGCCTGTGGCAGCGGTGACCCATGTGATGTGCGCGTGTTGCTATGCTGTGCTGTGTGATGTGAGTGGCTACTGTGATGTGTGCTTGTATGAGGCATTGGCCCACCCTGGCCTTACTGAGCTGATCCTCCCTGCTTTTCTTTCGCATTGCCAGATGTGTTAGGCTCCACATGGTCATTCATCGTTGGGATAGTGTGGGGAATCTATAGTGTGGTGAACTGCAGTGTCAACTTTATGAGTGTGACTTCATGTATGCCTACTCTGCATGCACCATGATGGTTGAGGCCAACACATCTGACAACAATGTGACTGAGATTACCACATGGTGCTTGCTATGGCCTACTTGGCATTGTGGCATGTAATGTCATAATAGGTGTGTGTGTTGTCCTAATAAGTGTTATACCCACATCATGTCCCTAGGGCAGGTCAAGTTGGGGGGTGGCACTCCATTTACGGGAAGGGTGTAGTGCTGTGTGGCATCAACATGCCTCACTGGCAGTTATTCAGCGTTACAGGAACTGTTATGCTCTATGTTGTGTGTTGCTGCACAGTGATTGCAGGGAGTGGTGGTTACCATGTAGATTTGGGCCTCTCCTGTACTGCATTGATTAGAATTCGTATGACCAGATGATGACACTTACACAACCCTGTATCTCTCTCTCATGCAGATTCACAAGAGACCACGGAGGAACATGAGCCAGAAACCAGTGGTGGTGAGAGTAGCACTACAGCCACAGCGGAGGCAAGTGACACAGAGCCCACCAGCACATCTGAGGGGGAAAGAAAAATGCAGGAGGAATCCGTGGCTGAGACACAGAGTAGCACATCATCTGATGCCAGCGGGGATGCATCCATGTTGGCAGGCACAGGGGATAGGGAGTCTGCATCATCATCTACCACCCAGCGGCCAGTGCTCAGCCTCCCATCCACTTCCTCTGGGACTGCCCGTATCCGTGTCACTAAGAGGGGACGAGTCACATTCACACCTGGCACCGCTGCCCCTGCACCTGTCCTCCCTGCTGCACTCAGTGCAGAGTGTGTTGAGCTTCTGCGCCAGCTTTGTGTGGGCCAGACCGCCCTGCTCAATGCCTTGAGTGACCATGACAAGACATTAGGCCAGGTGATTGCATACATGGAGGGCATACACTCTCACGTAGGTGGGCTACACCGTACAGTCCAGGCGTTGTCATCCACAGTTACATCAGCCCTTCAACAGGCACATGCTCCCATTGCAGCTCAGGTGCCTTTGTCCACCCCCCAGTCAGTGGCCACATCAGATGACAGTGACCACGGTTCGCCTGCGTCATCCAAAATGTACAGCACAAGGAGCACACAACAGACACAAGCCAAACACTCCCGCTCACAGACACCATCCTCACTGAAGAGTATGTCCACCCCAGAATGCACAGACAAGATCCAGTCAGGGAAGAGCAAGGCCAGAAGAGCAATCAGGCAGCCATCAGGCTCACATGCCGCAGAGCCATCACCAGCAATAGACTCTCCTGTCACTAGAACTTCACACAAACCTACCCAAGCAGCGTCTGTGCCCACTGAGGAGGTGTTGCATATCAGGGGTACACCTAGGAAGAGCACAGGGACACATCCACCCACCACATCTACCCCAATTCCATGACCATTGCTGCAGGTGGAGGAGGGCACTGTGGAGACCACCCCTGGCAAGAAATCAAAGGAGGGCACTGTAGGGGGTACAACTGTCAAGAAGGCAAAGGAGGGCACTGTAGGGGATACACCTAGCAAGAAGGCAAAGGAGGGCACTGTAGGGGATACACCTAGCAAGAAGGCAAAGGAGGGCACAGTCGTGACCAGCCCTGGCAAGAAGTCGAAGGTGGGCACTGTAGGGGGTACACCTGGCAAAGAGGTGAAGGTGGTTCAGAGGCGTAGCCAGACCAAGCGTTCCGCGGGATCCAGCACATCTCCAGAGGTGGTGCCAGTATCTGCATCTGATGTGGGACAGTTGGGGTGTGTGCCAGTTGTGTCATCACCCCTTCCGATCAACCCCAAGACAGGGAAGCCATTTCATATTCCCAAAAAGTGGAAGGGCACCCCTCCCACCTCTCCCACCCACACTGTGTCAGAGGTCTGCATGACTCCACCATCACGTGCCACTATGCCACCTGGTCCACACAGCCCTCCAGCTTGCAAAGCCACTGTTACCACCACATCACCTGGGGCTCTGTCAACACAGTCAAGTGGGCCTGCTGTCCCCAACACACAGCCAGGTACAAGTCCGCATGACAGCCAGGAGTGAGTTGACATCCCCCTCATACGCCTGTGCCTCATACAGGTGTGCTAGACCTGAACATTGTTTTGTATATGGGTGTGTTGCTGGCCCTGTTGCTCTGCTGTGTTGGCCTCTCACCTGCCATGGACACTGGCCCAGTTGCTCTGCTGAACTCTCCCGTATGCAGCCTCTCATGTACTTGCTGGCTCACCTGCCATGGACACTGGCCCTGTTGCTCTGCTGTGTTGGCCTCTCACCTGCCGTGGACACTGGCCCTGTTGCTCTGCTGTGTTGGCCTCTCACCTGCCATGGACACTGGCCCTGTTGCTCTGCTGTGCTGTACTCTTCCCTATGCAACCTCTCATGTACTTGCTGGCTCACCTGCCATGGGCACTGGCTCTGTTGCTCTGCTGTGCTGTACTCTCCCCTATGGAGCCTCTCATGTACTTGCTGGCTCACCTGCCATGAACACTGGCCCTGTTGCTCTGCTGTGTTGGCCTCTCACCTGCCATGGACACTGGCCCTGTTGCTCTGCTGTGTTGGCCTCTCACCGGCCATGGACACTGGCACTGTTGCTCTGCTGTGTTGGCCTCTCACCTGTCATGTACACTGGCCCTGTTGCTCTGCTGTGTTGGCCTCTCGAATGTGCTATGGTCACTGGCCTTCCTGTTTGTGTTTCACCTGTGCATATTATCTTGAGTGTGTACATCATTTTGTGCCTTGCTGTTGTCTACAATTGTTCTACTGCTACATCTGTGCAATATGTGAATAAATACAGTTACTTCTGTTGTGTGTTTTGTCAGTGTCCTTTCTGTGATTAAAGTTATTTTTGTGTTTGCATTTGATTGGCTGTGCCTCATGCTCTATGTATCACTTCAACATTGCAAGGCTCTTTGCAGGCATCAGATTTTTAGACAAGGGTGGCAGGGCCTTCAGTCCATTCTGACCCTGATTATGGTGTAATCTGTGATGGCTATGTTACCTGCCATGCAGTTATCTTCTTAGTGATTTGCTATTGTTGGATACACTGTTCACATGTCAGGTTGTGGGACACTGCCAGCAAAGGGTGTGATGCTGTGCTAAGGTTTTGGAGCAGGTTGGGATATGTCATGATGTATGTGTGTGGATTCCTTTCTGTGTGCCCAGCCGTGTATTTGTATGGTCGTCTTGTGTTGGCCCTTAGTCCTGGTACCATGACCTACGTGAGATGTGTGGTCTTGGGTGTAGCAGAGGTGTGCAGTGTGAAGGGTGTAAGTTTGTAGTGGATGTATGTGTGCCCTTGTATTGTGAGGGACACACGTGTCACCCAGGAGTTGTATGCCTGTTGTTTGTTTTGTCTTGCCCTGTATAGAAGATCGAAATCACTTGTGTGAGCTGTTTGTAGTGCACTGTGCTGTGTGTTGGTGTGTCCATGAAGTTGTGTGTGACTCCTCCTAGTTTTTTTGTAAGTTTGAAGTATGCAAAGTGTGTGAGTTGCACATCAGTGTTGTGTTTGAGTGATTCTCAATGTGTCTTGGGTGTGTTTGTGTAGACTGTGTGGCCCTGCTGCTCCTCACTGGCATTGTGTTTGTGTTTGTGTTTTTGATGCATTGCAGGCACATAGTGGTTTTTCTCCTCCTGTAAGGCATGGTGTGTGTGGTGTTACGCCATCCTCTATGTGTGCCACTTGTGCATTGCCATTGTGTGTCTTCCCTCCCTCTATTAGTGTGTGGGACACCCATTACATGACTGCTACTGACATGCAGGGTATTTCACTTTGATGTCAGCTGTCCCCTTGGTTTCCATGTGTGTGTGCCTCCCCATCACTTCATTTGTGAGCTTGTGCTTTGTGGTGCAGTTCTTGGGCCATAAGTGTTGTTCCACTCTGGACATTGCCACAATGGTGTATGTGTGCTGTCCTTGTGCTATTAGTCATTCTGTGGTGGTCATGTGCACTTCAGCTGTGTGTGTTGCCCAGTGCTCTGGTGGAGATGGATTGGCTCTTGTGTCCCAGAGTGGTGCATGTGTAGTTGTTGTGTTGGATGTGTTGGTGTTGGATGTGGTATTGGTTCAGTTTCTGGGTGTGCTGTAGTATTTGTGCAATGCTGAATTGTGATGTGTGTGATGTGGTTGTGTTGATCATGTGTGTGTGTGGCTGTTCTGCTTGTTCTGCACACACTGCTTGTTGAGCATGCAGTGCTGTGTGTATGTGGCCTGTGCATTGTCTGATGTGCTTTCCCCAATGCCTTGTGGTGTTTTTTGATTGGTGTTTGATGTGAATCTGTGGTAGGTTTGATGTGGCAGTGTCTGTTTGTCCAGATGCACTTCTTGTGTGATGTGTGTTATGGGTGTGTGTTTTGTTCCTGAGTGATGATGTTGTGTACTCCTGTTGTGTCTGTGCTCCCGATGCTTTTCCCCAGTTGGGAGTACAGGGTATGTCTGTTTCTGTTGGAGTTCAGTATGTGTTCCTGTAGTATTTGTGGGTTGTTCTTGTGCAGGCATTAGTTGAGGCATCCCCGTGTGTGTGTTTTGTTTGTGGCTACACCCAGGGTGTGTGTTTGTTTGTGTGTGTATGTGCTGGCAAGGATTGTGAGCTTTCAGTGTGTGTGGCACTGGTGTTGTGTGTTCCTTGTCAGCCACTGCTGCAGTGGCTGTCTTCCTGGTTGAGTGTTGTGTGGTTCAGGGCGTGTATTGTGCTTGCTTGTTGCAGAGCTTGTTGGTGTGCATGGGAGTGCACGGGATGGGCACCTGGCCTGTGACTTGATGGGGTCGTGTTGCAGTGTGGTTTGTGGTGGTGTGGCCCTGTGGTGTCTGTGCCCTGCCCATGCCTTGGAGTGGCCCTGCCTTCTGCATAGTGCGCATGTGTCGACCGGGGTGGTGACGTGACCGGGAGCGGGACGTTGCTGCTGGTTGGCGGACGATGTGTGTCCAGGATGCTGAGAGGTGCCATGTTGTCAGGTGGGTGATGTGTGGGTGCCCTTATGGATGTGTTGTGACTCCCAGCAGGGTGTCTGTGTGGTGATTGGACCCTGTGTCGGCCTATGTGTTGTGTGTTGCATTTGTGTATTTGCATACCTGCGGACGCGTCCACGGCGGCCCTTCTGACGATAGTGTTGTAGGGGGAACATCACCGGGTGCATATGGAGGGCTGGGTTCATGGCTTTCAGGTCCGGGTCTCGGCTATCTCGCTCCGCTGTTGAGTTTCCGCCTGCTTAAACTGGGCGGTGTCTCCGCTGCGGTGCGTCGACTAGTTTGGGCCATCCTAATTTGTTGAGCGGGCGGACGTCATTCCGGTCGCCAGAGAGTCTCGATTGGCTCCCACAGCAGCGGTGGCGGGCGCACTTTGATGGCGGTGCGCGGCGCTCCGCGGCGAACGGGTAATGCCCTATGTTTTGCTATCCTAATGTTGCGGACGTGAGTTCTGCTGCTCGCGGGCGGAAAAAGCTGTTTTTCCGCCCGCCACCACCGCGGTGGTGCCACCGCCCGACATCCTAATGGGCCCCTATGTATGGTTTATTTATATTTGCCATTGCAAGCATATGCTTGTCATGTTTAGGTAGCCACATATTTTCTTTTTATCTATTTTTATTCTTTTAATTTTGCTTCCGTTTATTGTTAAATTTGTTTGTGTTTGTCATGATTCGCCCAAGCTTCCCAAAAAAACGCCAAAGAAAGAGCCCAGAGTTCCACCTTGTTAGACCCGAAGGTCTCTGGTTGGCACAGGTATGCACTTGTGACAAGCAGGGACCCTCAGCTCCACGTCAGGGCAAGGGAACTACTCCTTCGAATAACCCCTGCTCACCCTCTAGGTAGTGTGGCGCGAGCAGACAAGGCTAATCCTCAGGGCGATAGTAAGTTAAGCATTCATGAGCACACACAGTAAACCCACTGACCCACCACAAATGGACACCAGTCGTAGGGTTGTATCAAAAATACGTATACTTTATATAAAAGATAGATTCAAGCAGGATTATCACAAGACCGGAATAACGTTTAGTAACTGAGGTCACTAGATTACATTAGGCAAACTTAGTCTTTCAATGTTCGTTGTTCAGCAAGGTACGATGACAGGGAAATAAGACTGTTGCGGACCCTGGATCCGATGTGAACTCGAGACGGAGCCCAAGTGTACCTTGCGGTTGGAAGTCCGAGGCGTTTCAGGCGCGGTTACTTGTGAGGGTGGACCCGAACGAGGCCGACGGTTCTCTCCGGCTCAATCCTCCTCGAGGAGCAAGGTGAAGGAGCTAGACTGTGGAGGGTTGCGGCGATCCGGGATTGGTACAGCTCATGGGGCGAGGCGCCGTTCAGGCCTGCGGGGTGTACTACTTCTTAGCACACCGGGTCTGACTCGTGGATCTGTGCGGGGCGTCGAGTTCTCGGGCAGACGGGTGCAGCACCAGACTTCCGGTACCACGGTACGGGGAGGCCTTTCTTGAGGTGCGGCACGAGCCCTGGTATGCATGAGCGCAAAGCGAGACAGTCGGGTACGTTACGACGTACGGACCGTCCGAGGCTATGAGATGCTCTCCGTGCAGATTCCGGCTGGAGAGGTTGAGAGGTGCGAAGCTCGCTCTGTAAGCGGCGAGGTGACAGGAGAGCAGGCGGCCCGGCACTGAAGCGGAGAGCGGCTCAGGGATGAGCGGGACTCTCTACGGCGCGGCGACCAAGCTCCGAGCTGTCACGGCCTGAGAGAGGGCGTAGGCACCCGAGTCACAACTCTGGTGAGGGAATAAGAACTGAGGCCCAACAGCAAACGGGCACAAGCAAATATAACCCAATGGTCCTGGGGTTCCGTTCAGGGGGCAAGCTCTCGATCAAGCCCTTGGAGATCGTTTCAGGCACAAGTCTACAAAGTCCTATCTGGTCCTTTCCTCTCCATTCTCAGCAAGGCACCACTGCAGGCCAGTCTTACAGGATACAGACTGGTTTCCGTCCTTCAGCTTCTCTTGGTCCTTCTAGTCAGGCAGAGGTTTGTCGTGGTCAAAACTGGATCTGATTTGTAAGGAGCGGAGCTCCTATATTTATACTGCATTTCTTTTGTCTTGGCAGGCCAGGGGGCCTGAGCCTGGTTCAACCCGGTTCTGGGAGTACTTTGTTGACAGGAGACTGCCGTCTTCTTTCAGGGTGCGGGGCAGGGACATCAGACGCTCCGCAGGAGGTGGAGCCAGCATTGTGGTGGTGGCGCACAACCCTATTCAGAGTCAAGGACTACTCCACCCACCCATCCTGGTGTAAGCATCTCATTCACCCTCCTGAGCACCCGACTATCCCCACGGGAATCTCCCAGCCCTGTCACTCACACAAACCCAGACAGCAGATACACATCCTGGCAGTGCTGGGCTGAACAGTTAGGCGAGCAAAGGCTAACTTTCTAAAAGTAGCATTTGCAAACACAGGATATTAAAATAAACCTTACTAAAGGAAGTATTTTATTATTCTGAATTCAGGCATACTAAACTCGACCTGCTACCGTGTTCCCTGAGCCTGCCGGGACTATAGCGTGTAATAGCTCTGACAGCTCATCTGGCCTAAGAGAACCGGTAGCCCTTCAATAGTGACGAACGAGAGAGGCGGTGATTCACTACTAGGACATGCCACACTCTAGGCCTGTCCTACCTTACGCTTACAATGCACCCTACCCATAGGCCTACCATAGGGGTGACTGATATGAAGGTTCGGGAAGGTTCGGGGACTGGCAAGTGTGGGCACTTGCACAGTCAGCGTGACAGTGCGGAACTGTACGCAGGGTCAGCGGTGGCAGACCCGAGACATATTTTATGAAGCCGCTTCTGTGGGTGGCGCAACCAGCGCTGCAGGCCCACTAGCGGCATTTGTATCTACAAGCCCCGGCACGCCTCGTGCCCTTTACTGGGGACTGACAGTAAACCAAATAGTCCAATCATGGAAATCAATTACACATACACTTTACATTGGGAGCACGTGCACTGCGGCACGGATAGGCCATGGCGCAGTGCCCTGAGCATCGAACACCAGCAAAAACATCTGAGGCACATCAGCAAAAAGTGGAAGGGAGACTCAGGCCAAGGTGCCAGGTCTAACACATCTTAATATGGTGTGTGTCTTAATCACCGTAAAAATCCCACCCCTTTCCCGTGCACCCAGCACGCATCGAGTATCAGTTAAGTGCAATAACATTTTGACTCATTAGGTATGCGTGTTTTTCACTGTATCTTTCGTCAGGTTTTCCATGTTGCCGTTTTTGTTTCCTTTCATGTATTATTGTGAGTCCAAAGATGCTTTATTGTCAAGGTTATCGGGGAAGCCTTTGCCTGGGAGTGGAGATGCCAAGCCGACCTACAGGTAATGTGCCTTCTTGTTGACTCAGCGTTACACGCACGCACATTTCTTGTGCGCGGCTGGGTGCGGCTGGGTGTGGTCGCCTATTTAAACCGCACCCAGCCTTCCAGAAGACGCTTTGCCTTCCGCCTTTGTTCGGAGAATGATCGCGTCTGAGAGCTCTCAATGGGACTTACCTGTTAGGAGAAAATCCTGCTGTCTGCATTCTTTCCAGCGGTTCCTGTTCACTTCCGATTCCTGTGAAACAAAGAAGGAAAGACCTAAGTACATTTCTTGATTATAGAAGGCGCCCTTCGCAAAAAAGGTCAAGGTTAATTTTTGGACCATTTCTTTCTTAAAGAAAAGGAAAGAAGACAGAAGAGACATTAATACTGAGAAACATAATTTGTAAAAATTATTTGAGTGACATAATTGTGTTTTATAGCATTGCTGCATTTCAAGAAGATATTGTGATGTAAAAAGGTCACTTATTACAACAATATTGTAGCAGTAGAAGAATCTAGTGAAATGTGAAAGCTTCGCAAAATGTTTCAACCTTTTATTTAAATAGTAGTCTGAGATGTGCAAGAAAGATATCTGGTAATGGTTTTGGTCAATGCATAAGAAGTCCTTTTCTTAGTGTCAACACTTGGTCTTCTCTCAAGAACACAATCGGAACCCCCTAACTGTGCTCAAAGAAGCAAAACAAGTAAGTGAAGGATTTGATGTCAATTATGAGGAAGGTGCTAGGATGAACAGTCTATAATTGACCCTTTTGTTTTGTAGATCTAAGTGCAAAGACCCACGCAAAGACACATCAAGAACAATAACCAGAAGCTATCTGACGACTTGACCATCAAGACAAGACAAAGAAATACTGGACATATGACAAGACAACGCTGATCGCAAGTAGGCATTTAATTAGAACTACAACACACACACACTCTGACTAAAAGATAGGTCAGGAATGTCAATGTCTGTAGTGTAGTCAGGAGATATTCGCTAGTTTGTTAAGTAAAACCCTTGGGACTTGTTGTTTCGCAGGTCGTCAGCAAGAACAAGCCAACCATTCAACGTCCAGTACCGGCCCTCCTCCCCTATTTCTAGTTTTAATCTTGCTGTGAATATAAACCAGTAAGTTTATAGTTAGTCATTTGGGAAGTTGGTCCCTTGCGTCTCTGCGAAATCACCTACGTCATCCAAGAGGCTTTAGTCACAGGACAAGGTAAGGGACGACGTAGCCTGGTTTGACAGAAGGCAAAGCCCACGAGTATCCTTTCGCCCAGACGCAATGGACCAAGTATCCCGACAGGATTTAGATGCCATATTGAATGACTTAAAAGAAGAAAACACTGCTTTATGCAGAGACATGTCAACTTTACAAGATGCTATTCAGCATAAGCCAATTCTCAAACCTGCAACCTTTCAAGGCTTTCCTTCGGTATCAGGGCCTCAAACTCAGATCCAAGTGGTTACTTCTGTTCCCACTCCCTTAGCCCAACCTGAGAGGTTTTATGGAGACTGTAACAAGTTCTCAATATTTTTACAGCAGTGTCATTTAAACTTTCTAGAGAAAACATCTGCTTTTCCCGATGACTCCTCTAAGGTAGCTTTTATGTTATCTTACTTAGGCGGAGACGCTGCTCTTTGGTCAGTCCCTTTAGTTGAGAATGATAACCCAATTTTGTATAATTTTTGGAATTTCGAACGTGCCTTAAAAAAATGTTTGCTAAACATGTTTTTGTACAATCCTTGGACAATAAACTTCGTAGTTTAAAACAGGGATCCTCTGATCTGCTTCATTACATCTCCCTATTTAACCACCTGGTTCTAGAAGCTGACTGTCCATATGATAAGCGAGTCTCAATTTTTATAGAGGGTTAAAAGATGAATTAAAAGACATGATAACCTAAATTCTGGAACCTCCTGGTGACATCAATGAATTCATTGATTTGGTTGTAAAATTAAACCACCGGTTAATAGAAAGAAGAGGAGAGAAGGGAAAATCTGAACATAAACTGGTATTCTTAAAAGAGAAGACTACAACTTCTCGAGAGGTCAGTCCCAAAAATGATTCTGTAGAACCTATGCAAATTGGTTCGATACGAGGTCCCTTGTCAAAGGACGAAAAAGAAAAGAGACGAAGACTAAATCAATGCCTTTACTGTGGTAAGACCGGTCATTTCGTAAAGGAATATCCAACACGACCCAACAAAACTAAACCAAAGTCCTCTGAGGTAGCCATCACCCAGGAAAAATTGGAAAGCTAGGAAACTCGATAAAAGATGAGGTCAGTTTATCGGGTGTATATTCTAGTTTGGCCTCTACTCTTCCTTCCCTGGGGTATAAGCATTTTTGTATAACAGTGGAATTAAGGGGGCTGTTTCCAGCCTCTCACTCAAAGAAAGTAGAAGCCATAATAGATTCTGGAGCAACAGGAAATTTTATTGATACACACTTCTTCCTTCAATTAGGCTTCAACTTAATCCTTAAGAGTCATCTTGAGACTGTGAGAGCTGTAGACGGTAAAGAACTGACTTCGGGTCCTATTGACAGGCAAACAGAATTATTAGAAATGGACTGTTCACCAATTCACAGGGAGAGAATTCATTTTGACATCATAGATGCCCCTCAATTTAAGCTGAGACTAGGAATTCCATGGTTGATTCAACACAACCCACACATAGATTGGGTATCTAAAACTATAACGTTTAAATCATCTCACATTTCACATCATTGTTTTCTTTTAAAGAGAACAGAAGATGTAATTCAAGGGTTTGACTTCAGAGCCGAATCCACCAATGTTTTAGTTTTAGACGGGGTTCCTTCTGAATACTCAGATCTTTTGGACGTTTTCGACAAAAAAAGGGCAAACACACTTCCACCACACAGGGACTTTGACTGCAGAATAGATCTTATGCCTGGAGCCACCTTACCCTGTAGTAGGATTTATGCTCTTACAGAGAAGGAGAATGTACACCTCAGGGAATATCTTAACGAATACCTTGCAAATGGCTTTATCCGACATTCTAAATCGCCTGTGTCATCTTCTCTTTTTTTCATTCCGAAAAATGGAGGGGAGTTGCGTTCGTGCATTGATTACAGAGCTCTGAATAATATTACCGTTAAGAACAGGTATCCCCTGCCTCTTATTCCAACACTATTGGACCAGATAAAAAAGGCAACCATTTATACGAAATTGGACTTACGCGGAGCATACCATCTGGTAAGAGTGCGGAAAGACGATGAGTGGAAGACGGCTTTTTGCACTAAGTTTGGTCTCTTTGAGTACCAAGTAATGCCTTTCGGTCTCTGTAACGCTCCAACTGCTTTCCAATTTTTTATAAATGATGTATTGCACGAAGTCATCGATGTATGCTGTGTTGTCTACATTGACAATATCCTCATCTATTCCAACTCAGAAGAGGAACATGTACAGCAAGTGCGTGCCATTCTCCCAAAATTGCTTTTAAATTCTCTATATGTAAAATTGGAGAAAAGTCTGTTTCATGTCTCAAAGGTGGAGTTCCTTGGATATATCATTAGTCCCAAGGGACTCGAGATGGATCCAAAGTAGACGCAGTCAGCTCTTGGCCAAGTCCTACTATGGCAAAGCAAGTACAAAGCTTTGCAAATTTTTATCGTCGCTTTATCCAAGACTTTTCTCAGATAATTACTCAATTTACGAAATTGTTGCGAAAAGGCGTGAAATTCATCTGGTCAGCTCCCGCAGAAAATGCTTTTCAAGAATTAAAAAAAAGGTTCACATCTGCTCCTATATTATGTCTTCCTGATCCCAGCCAAACTTTTATAGTGGAAGCAGACGCTTCACAGTTCGCCTTGGGTGGCATTTTGTCACAAAGAAGTTCAGACACAGGTCAAATGCACCCAATAGCCTTTTATTCCAGAAAATTATCTGAAGCAGAACTAAATTATGCAATTGCTGATAAAGAGCTATTGGCCATAAAAGCAGTTTTTGAGGAATGGCGTCACTACTTGCTATGAGCTCGTAATCCTGTAACAATTTATACAGACCACAGAAACCTTCAAGCTTTAAGATCTGTAAAAGCTTTATCAGCTAGACAGTTGCGATGGTCAATGTTCTTTAATGACTATAACTTTGTGATCACATATCGACCTGGGAAAGAAAACCTAAAGGCAGACGCTTTATCCAGAATCGGGGACAAAAGTCCTGACCAGCCTGAAATTGTTCATCCTGTAATCCCAACTTCTTGTTTTCAGGCTAATTTATCAGTTTGTGATGTCATTATTGAAATAAAGAAAGAATTGGAGAAAAGAAGCATTGAGCAATGGAAAAAAGATTATCCTTTCCTTCAGGAAAGAGACAAACTGATGGTTTGACAGAACGAACCAACCAGACCATAGAACAATTTGTTCGTTGTATGTTGACTAGTGTAACTGAAGAATGGTCGGATCTTTTAAGTCCTTTGGAATTTGCTTATAACAACACAGAACATGCTTCTATTAAAATGTCCCCATTATTTTGTAACTATGGCTTTCATCCCAAAAGCATTCCGAAGCATACTAACAATACAAATTCTGTTCCAGCCACTTTCGATTATGTTTCTAAATTATCAACCGTCCAAGAAGAAGCAAAGTACAATTTAGCTAAAGCAAAAGAGAACCAGAAAAAGGCAACTGATAAACATAGAACAGAGCAACCAGAATACAAACCTGGAGATAAGGTTTGGTTGAGTACCAGGAATCTAAAGCGAAAAGGGAATAAAAAAATGTAATCCCAGATTTATAGGTCGCTTCCCTTCAGAAAAAGTTATCAATCCTGTTTGTGTAAAATTAGTTCTCCCTCAAAAATATCAGATACATCAAGTCTTTCATGTTTCCTTGATTAAGCCATTCCATTCTCAAACCCGTATATTTCGACCACCTCCTTCCATTATTATAGAAGGACACCCTGAGTTTGAAGTAAAAACAATCTTAGATTCCAAAAGAGTCAGGGAAAAACTTTTCTATCTAGTAGATTGGAAAGGTTATGGTTCTGATGAAAGATCATGGGAACCATTACAACACATAAAACATGCTCCAAAAATGGTAAGGACTTTTCATTTACGACACCCAGATAAACCAAAACCCATTTCAACAGTCCTACGGGGGATCTTGAGGAGGGAGTACTGTCATGATTCGCCCAAGCTTCCCTAAAAAACGCCAAAGAAAGAGCCCAGAGTTCCACTTTAATATGGTGTGTGTCTTAATCACCGTAAAAATCCCACCCCTTTCCCGTGCACCCAGCACGCATCGAGTATCAGTGTGATTAGTGCAATAACATTTTGACTCATTAGGTATGCGTGTTTTTCACTGTATCTTTCGTCAGGTTTTCAATGTTGCCATTTTTGTTTCCTTTCATGTATTATTGTGAGACCAAAGACGCGTTATTGTCAAGGTTGTCGGGAAAGCCTTTGCCTGGGAGTGGAGATGCCAAGCCGACCTACAGGTAATGTGCCTTCTTCTCGACTCAGCGTTACACGAACGCACGTTTCTTGTGCGCAGCTGGGTGCGGCTGGGTGTGGTCGCCTATTTAAACCGCACCCAGCCTTCCAGAAGACGCTTTGCCTTCCGCCTTTGTTCGGAGAAGGATCGCGTCTGAGAGCTCTCGATGGAACTTACCTGTTCGAAGAAAATCCTGCAGTCTGTCTTCTTTCCAGCGGTTCCTCTTCAATTCCGATTCCTGTGAAACAAAGAAGGAAAGAGCTAAGTACATTTCTTGATTATAGAAGGCGCCCTTCGCAAGAAAGGTCAAGGTTAATTTTTAGACCATTTCTTTCTTAAAGAAAAGGAAAGGAGACAGAAGAGACATTAATACTGAGAAAAATAATTTGTAAAAAGTATTTGAGTGACATAATTGTGTATTATAGCATTGCAGCATTACAGGAAGATATTGTGATGTAAAAAGGTTGCTTATTACAACAATATTGTAGCAGTAGAAAAATCTAGTGTAATGTGAAAGCTTCGCAAAATGTTTCAACCTTTTAAATGAAATAGTAGTCTGATATGTGCAAGAAAGATATCTGGTAATGGTTTTGGTCAATGCATAAGAAGTCCTTTTCTTAGTGTCTAAACTTGGTCTTCTCTCAAGAACACAATTGGAACCCCCTTACTGTGCTCAAAGAAGCAAATACAAGTAAGTGAAGGATTTGATGTCAATTATGAGGAAGGTGCTAGAATAAACAGTCTATAATTGACCCCTTTGTTTTGTAGATTTCATTGCAAAGACCCACGCAAAGACACATCAAGAACAATAACCAGAAGCTATCTGACGACTTGACCATCAAGACAAGACAAAGAAATACTGGACGTATGACAAGACAACACTGATCGCAGGTAGGCGTTTAATTAGAACTACGACACACACACACTCTGACTAAAAGATAGGTTAGGAATGTCAATGTCTATAGTGTAGTCAGGAGATATTAGCTAGTTTGTTAAGTAAAACCATTGGTACTTGTTGTTTCGCAGGTCGACAGCAAGAACAAGCCAACCATTCAACGTCCAGTCCCGGCCCTCCTCCCGTATTTCTAGTTTTAATCTTTCTGTGAATATAAACCAGTAATTTTATAGTTAGTCATTTGGGAAGTTGGTCCCTTGCGTCTCTGCGAAATCACCTACGTCATCCAAGAGGCTTCAGTCACAGGACAAGGTAAGCGACGACGTAGCCTGGTTTGACAGTGTTTGCTTTATTGTGGGTATGTTATTGTATGTAAGAATGAGTCAGTGGATAGATGAATAGATGCACGTCTACAAGGATGAGTGACAGAGTGCATGTATGATGACTTATTGAGAGCCTAAACCCTTCAATTCCTGACAAAACACTTTCATTTATAAGACACACCAATTGGCAATGCCTGTGCTTGTTGTATCTAAATTTGACAGGACTATAATGACTTCATTCTGCCCACGAGACACTCTTTTCAACTATTCCAGTTAAAGAAATGCTCAGGATTAAGTCCATTAAACTGTGATGTTAATGGTTCTGGTTTGTAGTCCCATAATGTGCTGTGTAATCTCTGTACTTTCTTGAGCTATGCTTACTTAATTATAACCTGGAATCACAGACTCTTGCTTCTACTCGATAGCAGACTTCCATTTCACCAGAAAATACAAAATATATACTCGATGTTCCCTTCTACTCACAACCAACAAGATGTGGCTCCTATTACTGTACCAGTGTATGGTAACCAAACAGTACTGGAGCTAATTCCCCCATTATATGTTGTAACATTAGATGCCATCATGGCTCGGGTAAAATCGGGTTCCCCAATAGACCCTGCGCCTCCCTGTGCTCTGACCTCAGTCACCGGAAACAGAAACCATCTCTCTTGCCATACTCCCGGAAATAAAGAGAGCTAGAAGTGGCAGGCGCTCCTTCTCTTATCACTCCGTCAGACTATGGAAAGCTCCCCCCCCCCATATGCAGGTGGAGCCCAATCTGCTGCCCTTCCGTAAACTCCTACAAACCTGTCTCTTCAAAAAATGCACTTAATTATGAGTCTTTTCTGTTTGTCCCTGAACAATTTCAGTGCTGGGATGTCTCAGTGTAGCTATCGCGCTATATAAATGTGTTTTCATTCATTCATTTTCCTTGTCCTTTTCAGAATAACCTTGTTATTACATGGTGTGCCAGTGCAAACCTTAAGAAGAATGTTTACTAACATTTCACGCAATGCTGCACAGCAAGTGAAGTTGCAGCGTTCCGTTGTGCAAAAGGGAGAGAGCCGATCTGCGTCATATATACAGAGATATGGCTCAGTTCTGCTCTCTAGCTAAAAGAATCCTGAGAGAAACAGCACACATAGAAAGAGGAAAAAGGGAGAAGAAATAAAGATATTTCTCATCCCTACGCCTCACCTGGGGAGGCGTACCTTTTTGGCGCGTTCCCAGGTTTATAAGGTCTTGTAAATTTGAGAATGTATCAAGATACCATCTGAGTTGCGTGGGAACACCCATAAAACACCCATAGAACTACACTGGACAGAGTAATGCAACGCAGCGATTTGCACTGCATTATTTTACTCCATATGTTTTAAGCCACTAACTGCCATGCAAGTGGCTTTGTGTGGCTTCAAAAATATGACTTTTGAGGGATGTCGTTATTGCATAACATTGCGTGGTGCAAGACAACGTAAACTGGGGCATAACTATGGCCCTCAGAGTATTTCTGTACCAAATTGTACTGTACTGAACCTTATCCAATTGAACAGGGAAATTCCCTGGGAATGCATATTGATCACAGGTGAGAGTTGGAAGTATCTTCGCTTGCGTGACTCGCAGGATTGCCTCTACCAATGGCCAGTACAGATGGGAGTTTAATCTGAATAATGCAAATGTAACTGCCTGGGCCTTCCTGGTGATGGGTTTAAGTTGCAAACTCGGGTAACCTTTGTCTGTAAACCAGACCACAAGATAGTTATATTTAAATGTTTCGGAGATGGTTAAATCCCCTAGTTTCCATCTTGATTTCGACTTGTTCTTTTAGCAGCCGATGAACATCACTTGAATTTTTTGGGAACTGGCAACCAGCTTATTTGCTGTATTGCAGACATGGACCTCATTTAGGGTGCACTGCTGACCTATTTTCGTATGAACCAGGATAAGCAGGAAATCAGCTAATTACATCATGGGAAGCCTGTTGGAACCAATCTTGGTGGTACAATATTTCCTTTGGCCAATGAACGCCAAATGTCGGCTGTATAAAGGCTGAACAATATGAGGGTTAGGAAACACCCTTGTTTTAAGCCCAGGGTGATTGGGATTTTATTTGTGTCCCAAGTATCTGTGCCCACATTCATGTGGACCCACAGGTCCGAATAGAGGGAAATAATTGCTGTGAGTAGGGCAGGAGGAATACCCCATCCTGCCAGTTGGACTAGAGTATGTCGTGGTCAACTCTGTCAAAAGCTGCGGAGTAGCCCACAAAAACACGCAAAAAGTAAAAGTCGGGATAGGAGGTTGGCACTGTGCACCAGGTATAACAAAGCAACAATGTTATTAATCAATGAGAATTGTTTTCTGAAGCTGGTTTGATAAAATGGTATGGTGTGAGCTTCCTTTGCCCATGCTTCAAGCTCATGTAGCAAAATCTTCACATAAGCCTTAGCCTCAATGCCCAGTGACACAATTAATCGGTAGTTACTCGGCGAGGTTTTGCTCCCCTTTTTATGTACTCGGTATATAATAAAACCCTTTGATGATTTTGGGACTCCTACAGATTGAAAGCAATTCACATACAGGGGGGTTAGCATATCAGCCCAGAAGTCTAATTCTGCCTTAAAAAGTGTAGTTTGGAGCCCAGTGGGGGTGGGGCCTCGTTGATTCATGGATTTATTGGTAGTATGGAGAGATTGACAATTGACAACCTTTGGACAGTGCTTGCCCTCATTCTCCAAATCCAAATTCTATTAATTTCACAGCTATTATGCCATTCCCTCTAGTGGTGTGTTTATTTGTTAGCATGTTGATATATGACCAAAATTTGTCCTGATTACTGCAAGGTAAGAGAGAATGTACGTATAACCATTCGGATTCCATGAGCTTAGCTTTTGTGTTCTGTTCCAACGTGCGATGCTCCTACCCTTAGTTTGATAAAGTTCTGGTATGCCAACTGATTTGTTTTGTTCTTGCAGGATCTTCTGGTGGTGTTGTTTTGACCTGCTTTGCTTTTCTATGCTTATAGAGTGAACATGGTGTGTGATGTTCTCTGGGGATCCAAATGTAAGACAGGGCATGATATCTTTAGTGGTTGAACACTAAATCTGGAATTAGGGCCCAATCATGTTGCAGATTACCAGTACTGACGTACATGTGTTTCAGATGCTCTTTCCATGTGTTAAATAAGTCTAGTTGTGTGTGTTAAAAATCCCCTGTTATCAAAACTTTGTAGGATGGAAATCTGCAGATTAGATTGGTGATGGCCTCGCAGAAGGCACAGACTGTGTCACTTTTGCCGCTTCTGTAAATATTTAGGTACATTGATTAACAGAATTGGTTTAGCCCTGTTGTAAAATGTGCATCCTTTGTTGTTGCAACAAGAACTAATAGGCACTAAGCATGGGCGAATTTTGCAAATTCGCGATCCGCGAATTTGCGGATTTGCGAATTCGCGATCGGCAAAATTCGGGAATTTGTGCGAATTTGCGGATTTTTGTTTTTTTGCGTGTTCGCAGGGTTTTTTGCGTGTTCGCGGGGCTTTTTGCGTCTTCGCGAGCTGCTTGCATAGCGAAGTTACCCATGCAGTCGTTTATGGGAAAGGGAGGGAGAGAGAGATAGATAGATAGATAGATAGATAGATAGATAGATAGATAGATAGATAGATAGATAGATAGAAAGAGAGAGCAAGAGAGGGAAAGAGAGAGGGAGAGAGAGAACGAGAGAAAGAAAGAGAGGCCAGATCTCTGAAGGGCCAGATTCCTGAGTTGCCCCTACAGAACATACAGCTTTTTATTTTTAGCAAAATGCATATGAAAATTGTGATGTAAAGGTCTCTTTTAGTTTAACCCCTCCTGACAATTCAAAATGGGTGTATTTGCCATCCTCTCCCTTCTTCCTGTTTTTTATATCTGTAAGTGCTTCCTGATGAGGTTTAATTCCTTGGACAGGTGCCTCGTTGCCTACTTGCAACTATTCTCTGACCCTGCTTCAAGGGTCAGAGCAGGGTCAGAGAAAAGTTGCAAGTAGGCAACGAGGCGCCAGGAAGCAATTAGCAGCAGGTGTCCAAGTTGAAGTTAATTTGTTTGTAACCCTTTTGTAAAAGGTTACAAGAAATTAGGTTCAACTTTTGCACCTGCTGCTGTAACCCTCGCGAAACGGATTTTACGCCCACCTTTGATAGGCACTCTAAGTACACTAAAGTTGTGTCAAGGTGTAATTAAGAATTAAGAATAATTATTTATTGCTCAGTTAATTAAAACCATTGCAATCAGCATATTTACATGTAAATGAACTTAAAATAAAACTTTTGTCTAGTAAAATATGACTATCAAACATTTCAGTTAGATAAACTTTAAAATGTTCTAAGAGCTTACTTGAGCAAAAAAATATATGTTGGAAGATGATTAGGCTTTCGGTTATCTAAATGCTAAGTCATTTTGTAAACAGGAAGAGAATAAAGAATAAAAGGCAAGCTCGCAGACTCCCTGCAGCCTTTACAGATTCAAGGTGTAGGCTTGTATTTGTAAAAATTAAAAGGATTCCTGATGGACGCCCAAAATGGTTCATTTTGACAAACCTTTTATGTAAGCCATGGAAGCCTGCTATGTATATTGAAGACAGCATCCATGTTTCCCACAGGCAGAAAATATCAACCTCGTGAATGAATTTGCAAGCCCCATCCTGAGTTAAGGTTTCTCTTAGTCCTGCTGCATTCTAAGAAATCATAGTAAAATTAGGCTTGCAAGATGCAGCTTCTGGGGTTTTAGCTTCGCTCACAGTGCTGGGGGCCATTTGCGCGCATATCTGATAATTTTGTAGTAATCCAGCCCTAGTCCTTCTCTTGATTTGTGGTGACTGAGTCTAGTCTGTGCACATTACCAGTTGAGACTTATTTGGGCTCACCTGAATACGAAGGTTTGTCTAATAAGAGTGATCAAGCGCACCTTATGTTCCCCTTAGGAGGGTTGTTACGGGTTTCGCTTGATCAGTACATGAGGATATGTTTCTGGTTCAATAGGTGTATGACAATGCCCCATTGTGCAAAAGTCGATTTTACCCAAAGTACTTTAGATGAGCTTTGAGATGTTCTTGAGGTGACAATCGTGGATTCTGGATTTGAAGATGACTCAAGTCTGTCAAATTGAATACTGATAATGTCTTTACTCTGAAAATGGCTTAATGAAGGTATATAATTCAAGAGGTGAATTTGTTTTGATCTATTCAGAATGTAATTGTTCCCCCTAGATATATATGATGGGGTAAAAATAAGTTTATCTGGGGTGATTAATTACTCTTTGTTCGGGTTCTGTGTTGTTGTGTAAGTGAAAATGCTTATTGAATTCTGAGTCTTAAATTCCCTTAATGCAGGAGTGTGATTGTTAAGAAAATCATTGCCTGCACTTTCTTGATTTTCCGGTGTGGCGCACAATCTGCTGTTGGTCCTACAGCATGACCCTTGAGGGGTGTTGGAGTGATTTAGGTTATTTGAGACCTCTTGGGCAGTGTCTAAGGTACCTACTGTTGTCATCTCAAGATGGAATGCATAAATAGCATCATGTGCTCCTTGTGGAATTGGCCCCGTAGATGTGGCCATATTCTCTGGTGTTTGAACTGCTGATACTTGTGTGACGTTGTTTGCAGGAGGGATCATAGTCCCAAGCCAAGAAGATGACTTGTTTTGGACCTAGTGAAAGATTTGGAACAACTTTGGGTGAGCTTAATCATTGTTAAGAGTCTTGGAATTCAAAATTGCCTACAAATGTAAGTCGCTGGCTAGGGAGAAGATGGACCAAACTGAGGCTGAGGAGTGTTTTCATCCACGCAGGATAATAAAGCCAGTTTTGGCTCAGTGGTGCAATTGTTGTGGGTCCAGGAAGCTGTGTTAAGGCAGGAACCCACTCTGCTAATCTTGTTAAGTTTTTCTTATTTGTTTTGTTGCCATTTCTTCTGCCTTTTGAATAGTGGTTTGACTGTCTGTTGAGTTGCCCCTAATGTAAGAGGAGTTGATTAAGTTCCCCCTGCCAATTCGTTCTTTCTGTTGTTCATGGCTGCGTTGGCAATCAAAGCGGGCTGCATCTCTACTTCAGACCACGGACCTGTACCCCCTAGGCTAGCAGTGTCCACTGGAGGTGTTCCACTCTCAGTCGTTTTATCCTCCTCTCAAGGAGATGTTCCAGCGCCAGGAACCACCATTCTTAGCTCACCTTTTATGGAGTTCTTATTTTTTTGTTTATCTACGAGAATTGAAAGTAAGTCCGATAGGGTGCAAAGCTTATCCACTATTGGAGTGCAAGTGCAGATCTTACTTATTACGGGCTAAAGGTGTTTGTTTAGCTTGACTTCCAGGTTCATACATTTTGAGCCCATGCTGGCTATTGCTTTAGAAAGAGTTTGCATCAAGTCAACCTGGAGTTCTTGTTAATGTGACTGCCAAGTTAGAGCGTTTTGGGAAGATAGGAGTGTTGAGTTGATTGAGAGTAACATAGCATCCATTGGGTTTCCACCAGTTGAGCTGATTCCCTTCCCCAGAGGGCTTTTGCTTGTCGATGGAGGTTCAGTGGCTTCAATTACCTTCTCAATTGAGTTGTTGAGTAGGAAGCTTGAGAAATTCCTTTGATACAATTCTCCACCATCTGCTTGCGACTGGTTGTATAATGGTGAGCTCCATATATGGGACATCCTGGGCTCGGCCATGCAGGGTACTTGATGAAGTTGTGCTTTCACTTCTGTGTGATGCCCGATCAATGCTAGCATGGGCTCATTGATAATCAGCAATCTCAGGCCAGTGCCCTGAGGTGGGGAGACAGATAGCTCTGATGTGAACAAGAGTTCAATGATACAAGTATTGCAGTTTTCCTGCCTGAAGAATGAGCCATGCCCCTAACTTGGGATTGCTTTAAGTGGGAAACTTGCCTTATGAATAATTTAATAATCTGGGACTTGAAGTGGTGCAGCTCCAGGGGCACCTCTCTGGACAGTACTGTTACTTCAGATGGCATAATTAGCCATTGGGTGCACCTTAGGCTTTTATCTGTAGCATTCACTGTCTGTTTTTTATTCACAGTTGTTAATCAGCCTTTCTTAAGTAGCAACTGTTTGCATCTCATGTTGACTGTTTTATGAGAATGTTTGCACTTTTGTAAAAAAATGTAGTAGGGCTTGCAGTGTCACTGCGACCACTGACTTCTATGACTCTTCTTCAGTCTCAGTGGCAGCTTGTTTGTGCAAAAGCAACAATTGATGGACGGAATGCTGTACAATGCAAAGATTCATGCCCACTCACAAGGATCTAGGTTTAATCTATCATTATTTTGCTCACCACTCCACCCCAGTTTGGACCCAGCCATAAGCAAATCAGTCTTGAACCTGTTCCTTATGGGAACAGTCCAGCCAGAACTGCGAAGCCAGGTCCTCCCTGGAAAGAAAACAAGCATCCTGGGACAGGTTTCAGGCCATCACCCTTCATTAGCGAGGTTAGCTTGAAACCAGTGGTGTAGTGAGCACGGGACCCACCTCTGGGCCTACCCTTCCCACTTAGGGTGACATATGCAAAAGAAACCATTGATGGACGGAATGCTGTACAATGTAAACATTCATCCCCACTCACAAGGAACTGGGTTTAATCCATCATTCTTTTGGTCACCACACCACCACAGTTTGGACCCAGCCATATGCAAATCAGTCTTGACCCTTTTCCTTATGGAAACAGTCCAGCCCGAACTGCGAAGCCAGGTCCTCCCAGAAACCGGTCCAAGGATGCTTGTTTCCGGTTCAGGGAAGACCTGGCTTGGCAGTTCGGGTTGAACTGTTCTGTTAATATTATGTAATTTTCAAAGCAGTCGCAGACCCCCTCTGCGGTCCCCATGGTGTCCCCACACCACAGGTTAATAACCACTGCACTAGACTCATAACATCTGAGTGCGCAAAAATCTAAAAAGGTGCTCTTCCTGCAATGTGTATCAGTTGCCAAGCTGAACTATAAATCACATATATGTAGGCAGCTAGGGTCCTATTCGATTTGCTAATCAATGTAATTGCTATTACTGTGGTGCTGACTCCTCCCTCTTATTGTTTGCAAAATTGTTCAAAGGTAATGATAACAACATTAAAATAGTCTCCTTCTTTGTACTTGTCCTTAACATGTATTATTCAAGTAGTCCTTATGGCAAATTAGTATGTCTTCTACAATTGCGCATTGCATATCACCCAAGATGTTGGTTCATAGCTTCAGATTAGACAATGCACTGTATCACATGTCCTTGAAGTAGCCTTCTATGTCTGTACTATGGAGACAAGATGTATTATTTATAACTGGTTTTGGGGCTGCAGGAGGCATTCAACCAAAGTATTGGACTTGAGTAATGCACTGGCCCAAACTGATTGCTTTGTAGCCCGCAAGCAATAGTCCCGGATTCTTAAATCAATAGAGAGTGCTGCTTCAGACAGGTTGGTACATTTCAGTGTCGATTCCTGGGAAAACCTTCCTCTGCTGGTTCTCTGGGGTTATAATATTTAAAATTGGCACACGTCTTGATCAGATCTGACTTCTTGCCCGTGATTCTACTTTGCCATAAATAAATGACTTACCACACAGTGTTTTTGACCTGGCTTCTAAGGAAACTCTGCAGAATCATTTGTGAGAAGGCTTCTATCCAAGATTAGGTTTTTGTGTTGGTTCTTCCCTTCTGGACTGAGCCTTGAACACTGGAACCTTTTGATGAGTGGAAAAGATGTTAGGATAAGTAAAACCACCCAGTGTTTTATTCAGCACAGCTCACCAATAAAAATAGCGGTTTCCTACACAATCTCCCCCATATATTTTCACACTGCTATGGCACGTGAAGTGCATTTCAGAGATAATAAAGGAAAAAGACGTGAAGTATAGACAAGGGATTTGATTTTCGTGAACCGCATGAAAAACCATGTAGATAGAAGATTTGAACTGCGATAGTCGACAGGTAGGATTTTATATTGATTTGATAACTGACATTTTGACCATATTTATAATTTTATAATTATATACCTCATGATTGCCTTAAGGTGATCTGTACAGTAGGTTGGTGGTTATGGTAACAAGCCAATAATGTAGGCATTCGATCTAATTGGATCTTTGGGAAAGTTATTTCAGATCTGTTTATTATGAAAAGTGATGACAAAGGCAATACACCTGATTTACTTAATATGAAATATACATGTAAAAGCCACTCGACATTGAAGTCCCACATATTTCCTTATTAGGGCTAGGTTTGTGGTGATGATTAACCCTTTGAAAACCCTTTCTGTAGAGGATTTGCTCTGTAGTAATTCTTGTCAGAATCTTTTCTGAAGGCCTCATATACTTTGTTTTCCACCAGGATCTTGCAATCAAACGAATCTAACACAAATATTGCTTACATATTAATATAAATATTCTATAGACATATGTATACATAGTGGGGCTTTTGTCAGCCCATGTTTGCCTTTCATTTGTATTAGTGTCATTTATATTCTAGTTCCATCCATAATAGCATACAACATGGGGATTGGTCAGCCCTCTTAATCCATTGGCTCTCTTGCCTGTGAGTGATGGCATTTGTCTGATTACCCGTGTACATCTGCCTTAATATGAGGGTTAATGAATGAACATTTTACTTGTAAAATGCAATATAGCTGCCTAAACAGGGATGACCCAGTGCTAATCCAACTGCAAGAGAGTAAATTAAAGATTTAAAACTTGGCTGAATAGCCAGGTCATCAATTTTTTCAGAAAAACTGTTTTGAAAGGGATGCAACTTTGCTCAATAGGAAGCAGATTCCGTTGTGTATCCCCTAAAAAGAAAAAGATGGTCTTCCAATTTTGGCTCATCTAGGTTTGGATATCAACAAAAGATGAGCACCATTAGATCGTGGGACTCTACTTGGAGAATAAAGTTGAAAATGTTTAAAAAAATAGACTTGGCCTTTGTTACTCTGGGTGAGGTAAATAGAACAATAGCCCGGAAAACTAGTCTTGTATTTATAGGAAGCCAATGCAGAACTCGAAGGACGGATGAGATAGAGTGATGTTTAGGAACTCAAACCAGTCCTTTAGTATTTAATTTTCTTCTTTTAAAGGTCTCCTCTCAGTTCTTTCCTTCTCCTGTTTTATTTTAATCTTTAAGGACATACTACAAGTTCCAAGACACAGTTAATGGGCACTTGCTTGCCGCTCATTTCATCTGCCGTACATTTAGTTCCATATACCATGGCACTGCCTCTAAACTAGGCTACCATTGTGGAATGGTTTTTGTCACAGTGCATCGTTATTTTACCATTCCAAGATGGCCAACATGCTGGTCCTAAACCTGCTGGCCATGCTGGAACTTTAAAGCAACAAAACACTATGTACGATACAACTGCATGATGGTCACCTGCTGATTTGGTTTATTTATATTTGCCAATGCAAGCATATGCTCGCCATGTTTAGGTAGCCATGTATTTTCTTTTGATCTACTTCTATTTTTTAAATTTTTCCTGCGTTTATTGTTGAATTTGTTTGTGTTTGCTTCATTATGGTTATGTGATTAAATGTAAGAATGAGTCAGTGGATAGATGAATGGATGCATGTCTACAAGGATGAGTGACAGAGTGCATGTATGATGATTTATTGAGTGCTTAAACCCTTCAATGCCTGACAAAACGCTTTTTATTTATAAGACACACCAATTGGCAATGCCTGTGCTTGTTGTATCTGAATTTGACAGGGCTATAATGAACTCATTCTGCCCTCATGACACTCTTCTCAACTATTCTAGTTAAATAAATGCTCAGCATTAAGTCCATTAAACTGTGTTGGTAATGGTCTGGTTTGTAGTCCCAGAAAGTGCTGTGTAATCTCTGTACTTTCTTGAGTTATGCTTACTTAATTATAAACTGGAATCACAGACTCTTGCTTCTTCTCGTTAGCAGACTTCCATTTCACCAGAAAATAAAAAATATATACTCGACTTTCCCTTCTACTCACAACCAACACAATGTGTCTCCTATTACTGTACCAGTGTATGGTACATAATCAGTACTGAAGCTACTTCCCCCATTGGATCTTGTAACATTAGACACCATCATGGCTCAGGTAAATTCGGGCTCTCCAATAGACCCTGCGCCTCCCTGTGCTCTGACCTCAGTCACCGGAAACATCCTTCCATTAGTCCTTGATCTGGTATTGCCTCCATCTCCTCTGGAGTGGTCCCCCTTGCATGGAAATGAGCAATGGTGAACGTTCTTCTAAAAAAAAAACTAACCTTGACCAGGATAACTTGGGGAATTATTGCCCCATTTCCATCCTCCCAAGGCTGAGTAAGATCTTGGAGTAGCATGTCAACTCAGTTATGGTAGAGTTTTTAGAATCCAACAATTTACTTCACCCGTCGCATACTGGCTTCCATCCCCAACATGGGACTGAAACCACCCTATTAGTAGTAACTGAGGAGTCCAGGATGATTGTGGATCAAGGGGGCCCAGCAGCGATCATTCTCCTGGACCTCAGTGCGGCATTCAACACGGTTAACCATGATACACTGATCATCAGACTCAAGAGTCTAGGAGTGACAGGTGGTGACATCACCTGGATGCAGTATTTCCTAGAAGAACAATCCTTCAGGTTTTTTGAATGAGACGTCGTATCCAAACGCATGTCCCTCAGTTGTGGTGTGCCTCGGGGATCTTCCCTGAGCCCCACATGTTTAATGTCTACATGAGTCCTTTGGCAGAGATCGTCCATCCATTTGGCATAAAAATCGTTACCTACGCTGATGACACACAGCTCGTGGTGGCATTAATCAATCTCGAGAAGTCATTCAGCAACCTAGGAGGCTGCCTAGAGGAGGTAGCCAAATGGATGGAACTCTCTTGCCTAAAACTCAATGGGGACAAGACGGAGTGTGATGTTCTGCATTTCCTTTTATTACATTGGTATACTTATAGAATTGCAATATGCCATTATTAGAATGTTACATGTGTCATGCACTGAGGTCAGAAGATTCTAGGATAAGGTTTGGAAGTAAACTAAGGCAGTTATTGTCAATGCCTGCTTGCTGATGGATGAGATTCTCAATAAGGATTAAACTTATGAATATACAGCATTACTGTGTCCAGATTTTATATTCACGAATGCTTCACTGACGTAGTCGGCAGGAAGACTATTGAGGATTTCAACACAGAGATTTCCTTTTTTTTCAAGAAAATAGGTAGAAGTAAATAATTCTCATCATCATCAAATGAACTTTAAAGGATAAGGCATTATAGTCACCAGCTTTACTTCTTCCTATAAACTTTATTGAGGAATAGACTTGAAGCTTTTATCAAGATTTACTGTTAAAGCATGAGAGATTCCTTTATGGATTGGGAGCTGTAACGACCGGATTCTCGGACCAGATAGACTCAGCTCATCAGAGCACCACCAACCCAGCCGGAACGTAATCACCTCCCTCCTTAGGACCTATTTACAACAGGTATCTATGTCTCCTACCCAAGAATGGGGAATTAGCACTGTACATGCCTAAGTTTTCTACAATATCACACTCATACCAGCTAGTCTCGCGGCAACTCAGGCCCAGACCGTTCTACCCTGGGGCAGTTCTGATTAAATACCACTACACACTGGCCACAACCAGTGCTCGCTCAAGCCACAATCTTGTGGGTATACATACCAGTATCCTCCCTGGTACTCTCTTTTATCTACGTACAAGCCACAATCTTGTGGGTATAAACACCAGTATCCCCCCTGGTGCTCTCTTTAACGCCGCATCCCAACGACGATCACTTTCCTATGAATACCATTAGCTCTCCATATTGGGGAATCTCTTGCTATTTACTAAGGGTATAATACTACGATATTTATGGGTCACAATGATAGCCGAATTAGATGATATGCAACTTATCCTCCAGTTCAAGGGCTCCTCTCTCCCTCATTATTCAACCACTGCTTACCTGATCGGGAGTTGCGTCCGTTCACGAAACAATAACTGACTAGAAGAACAGGTTACCTTTTCATATGAGAATAAGAGGCACATGCCGGTTCACTAAGAACTGGGGTACTTTATTCATCAGAACAACAATATTGAAATAACACTACACTATAACATATAGCCTGCAAAGGAAAATGAAAGGTTAGAATGTGCACGCTACTAAGAAAGGGTCGACGTCACCTTATTAATATGAAGTCTGGACTCAGCAGTCATCTGGGTTCCCTTCTTGTCCGTGCCTTGGCTCGTCTTTAGGGTCACACCTCTGCAGTCCCGGATACACGTCTGCACCGCTATGCTCTGTCTCCTTCGCCTCCCTCCAAGTCACTGGAACCTTCCTCTCATCAGCTGCTTTCTTTCTGGATGTTCTGCACTACTCCTCTCTCCTCTCAATCGCGGACCATCTTCACTTCTCGGCTTCGATCTTATAACTCAGTTTCTGCCACTCTGGTATTCATTCCCTTAACTAACTGCTTCACTCTGAATGCTCTGATTTTAAAGGTCAAAGCTCACCAGCTGCTCCAGCTAAAATAACTTCAATCTTTCTAAGAGAGTATCAGCTTCTCGATCTGTCTCGGACTTTAAAATGGCGACTGTCTGCCCTGAAACAATTAATGGCATTGATGCTAATGGCTAGCTGCCGCCTACTGACTGACTAATTCACTGCCTTATGCTTTCACTAATATGGAAGCTTGTTCCTTCATGGACAGTTACGGCCAGTAACCTGCCGCCCACCAAATTCTTGTACCTCCCCGTACCAAGGACACGTTCCCAGCCGGCCGGCCTGATGTTGTGTCTTCGGAATGGAGAAAAATACAGTCTTTCGATAAGGGCCAGCCTGAGCCGGTTCTCTTCAAGCGAACAACATCTCGTAACTAAAACATTACATTTGACCTAGAAGCATCTCAAGCTGCCGGGGCAGAAAGAAAGATGGAGTCTCTCCTGTTTGAGGCCTACAAGGCCCGAAATAAGCATAACTCCATAGAAGGTATACTAACACTCTTACAAAAGGACGGATTATCACTAATACTAATGAATCTATCCCCTAACATACGTTTATAAGCCCTGATCTAAGGAAAAGGGTACGGAATTATATCAACACGCCTTGTGAATAGGCTCTATTTACGGTTCTAATCCTTCCACTAGAATGATAGTAGACTGAAGTCACCTCCAATCACCTTCCCTCAAGGAAGGGCCGAAACAGTCGGTCAGAACATTTCACCCTTGACTTTAGGCTACTAATCATTCGCTAAATGGAACTAACATCTGTAGAAGAATAGTATGAAACAAAACTAACTGATCTATTTCTCGTACCAAATCTACAGTACTGGAGTAAAGAAGGAATGCACTGAATAAAGCAGCAAATAGCTACTAAAATGCTAATAGTAATCATAATACCCCCTAATATTTGTCGTAAAGAATGTAAGTCAGGTAACCAATTGAAGAGCCAGTCAAACCAGCCCATGTCAATGTGTTTTCTAACCTCTTCAGTCAAGTCATGAAGTTTGTCAATATGAGCCTGAATGGATTTAGTGTGATCCGATAGATTAAAACAGCAAAGGCCCTCAAAGTCAGAGCAGTCATGTCCATGTTTGACTAAAAGATAATCAATGGCAGCCCGGTTCTGCAAAATAGCTCTGTGTTCACCCTGGGCGTCCAGTAACATGTCAGATAAAATTGTAGAAGTATGATTAATAGATTTGACCATCCAGCAGGCCATCTTCCCTATAGATTTAGCATTGTAGACAGCCAAGGCTGGAACACCAATAATTGAAATAGCTAAACTAAGGTATTCAGATTTGGAATATAAATGCAGGGAAGAATCACAGTCTTCATGTAACATCATAGCATCACGAACAACACGGGAATATGTATTAGGATGTGAAGAAAACATCAATAAGCTTAGTCTAGTGATGGCACACGGGCCTCCGGAAATGTTTGCAGGAATGTAGGGCCAGGAGATATTACCACAAGAGAAAAGCCATCCAGAAGGTAACAACATTGTACGATAATGGCTAGGGGCAACTACTAAACTTTTACAGGTCATATTATTTTTAACAGAAGTACATGATTTCGGAGGTCTTCGGGAGCACAAAGTTCGTTCATGAGCTGACAAAGAAGTGGCCGCCTTTAGTTTCAAATGCTTACATTCAGTAATTGCATTGGGATCACATGTAAGGAAGAAGCATAAATCTCCTTGAGTAATATTATATGTGGTTATTCGGGAATGAATCGGTGGTATTGGATCTAAAAGTACAGTGCATAAAGGACAATACTCATGGGTTGCGAAATCACCAAGGATCACATTGGGGCGGGCATTTGATATATTAAAGATATGGGTTAAAGTCTCCAACGAAGCGGGGACAGCAACCAAACAGGTCGCTAGAATGTCAGTCACCGAACGCATCGGTGTCAAGCAAAAATGTGGAGAATTGGTAACTCGTTTAGCTAAAGTAGTCCAAAAATTCGATGATGAATCCCACGCAGCAAAGGAACGCGGTACTCGGGTTATCGAATCAACCAAAGTCTGTGGGTTCCCTCCTTTCCCGACGTAGCAAACCAAAAGGAGTCCAACGCCGACACATCCTGCAGCAACAGTCCAGAGAGTGATCTGAAAGAAAATCAAATACAGGCATTATTCATTCTCGTAAGTAACATTTGTCAGCCGGGACAGCTTCCCAGCTATCTTTCCCTGGTATCATGACTAGAATTGTATTATCATGACCGGTTGCAATAATTTCAGCTTGTTCAGGGGGATTTTTAGGCGATTGCACCCATACTCTAGCTCCAGGATTATCCGAGAAGCCAAAACCTTTTTGTCCTCGTACAGTTAGCAACGTTGGGGCAGTGCCTTTTTTATTCTCACCACTGAAAACAGGCATTATCAGCAAATGAGCAATTCGGTCCGTTTTGTGAATGGATAAATCAACCTCACTGCTATTCAGCAGAAGCACCTTAATCTCTCCCTGATAATCACTGTCAATGACTCCTCCGAGTACTTGAATGCCTTTTAAGGCCAGGCCCGATCTTGGGGCAATCAGTCCAAAATTTCCAGTTGGTATACAGACACCAACACCAGTTTCAATGATAACTCGATCTCTGCTTTTAATGGTGGTGTCATTCATGGCATGCAGTTCCAAGCCTGCGGAACCTGGGGTTGCTCTGCATGGAGCCAGTGCTCCGGGGGAAATTTCCCAGTACATTACAGTATTGCCAACGGTGTTTGGCTTTGCATCAATAACTGGAGGAAATAAACGCATTAATGGAGATTCAGCATTTAAAAAGGGCCGATTATTTAAAATTAATAGTGCCTGAAACAAATAATCTCTCCAATTCTTATATTTATTGTCAGTTAATTTTCGCAATTGATCTTTCAGCAAACCATTCATTCTTTCAATAAGGCCTGATGCCTGTGGATAATATGGTATATGAAACACCCATTCGATGTTATTTTCCACACAAAATTCCTGCACCAATCTTCCACGAAAGTGGGATGCATTATCAGATTGAATTTGAAATGGAACACCATAATAGAGCATAATCAATTCCAATGTTTTAATGGTATTCAATTGGGTAGCTTGTTTACAGGGAAAGGCCACTAAAAGGCCACTGTATGTGTCGACAATTGTACAAACGTATTGGCAGTTTTTACTCATAGGGAGTGGACCAATATAATCAATCTGCCAAATTTGAGCAGGCAATTTTCCTCGATGTAAATGACCTTTAACAATTTGAGGTACTTTTCGTTGTCTAGAATGTTTACAAATAGGACAATGCAAAATGGTGTCTTTAATCAAATTTAAAGGAATATAAATTCCTCGATTGGCGGCCCACCTGCTAGTGGCTCTCTCTTCAAAATGTCCTGCTTTCTGGTGGGCCCACTTCGCCAATCCCGCCAAATCAGAATCCTGCATGTCCACCACTGCCTCAGCAATTTTAGATTTCTCATCTGCAATGTTATGAAAGAATTTGTCAAGGGAGTCTATCGGGGTATGAGCATCCACATGAAAGATTGTAACAGTACTCTGTGGGAGCATTTCCCAAATTTCTTGCCATAATTCTTTTCCCCACAGTTCTGTTGAATGCAATTCCGAATTATGAGAATGTCAAGTCGTTAACCAAAACGTCCAGTCCATTAGCAGTGGACCAGGAATCAGTAAAAATATGACATGTGCCAGGTAACTCTTGTTTCAAAACTTGATAAACAGCATATAATTCAGCAAATTGACTACTCTTTCCCTCACCAGTTGTACTCAGCAATTTTTGTGTGATGGGATTAGAGGACACTGCCTTCCAATGCCGTTTCTCTCCTATGTACCTCGCTGAACCATCCGTAAACCACACATGGTTTCTGTCCTCCGCGGACAAATCATCAAATGGCTTACCCCATTTAACAGGAGATTCCTGTACTACAGGTACGGAGCAATCACTCCCAGTCTCAGTCGATGGCGCCTGCGCCACTTGCTCATGTAAGGATGCTACACCTTTCGGTCCCACACGTGCCCTGTCTTGTATGTACCACTTCCACTTAATTACACTCGCCTCTAGAGCATGTCCAATTCGATGAGTTTTCGGCGAACTCAAAACCCACTGCATAATAGGAATTTCAGATCTCAAAATCACATCATGTCCCAAAGTCAATTGCTCAGTATCCACCAGAGCCCAATAACATGCAAGCAACTGTTTCTCAAAAGGTGTATAACGCTCACCAGCATCGGGTAACTTTTTGGTCCAGAAACCTAATGGTACTTTACTTCTGCCTTGTTTTTGCCACAAACTCCAATTTGCATAAAGACCTTGCACGGACACATTCAAATCCACATCACCATCGCACACAGGCCATAAATCCAAAGCATACTGGATCGCTTCTTTTGCCAAATTAAACGCATCCTGTTGTAGTTTACCCCATTTAAACACATTCTTTTTGCGAGTGACTCGGTATAAAGGGGCCAATATCTGACTCAAATGTGGAAAATGCTGGCGCCAAAAGCCAAATAAGCCAATGAAGCTTTGGGCTTCTTTCCTGTTTCTTGGGACTGCAAAATCAAGAATTTTCTGTTTCACTTCTGGGATCACTTCTCTGTGACCTTCATGCCAATTGATGCCTAAAAATTTCACATTTTGAGATGGACCTTGCAACTTATTGGGATTGATTTCCCAACCTTTTTCGCGTAAACAATCAATAATTTGATCTAACTGGGTCTGAACTTGGTCTTGTGTCTCACCTTGGATTAAAATGTCATCAATATAGTGACATATCTGGATTTGCAGGTGTACAGGTACTTCGGGCAAATGTTCCGCCACCAGCCGGTGACAAATCGTAGGACTGTGTACATAGCCTTGGGGAAGACTTCTAAACGTCATTTGACGTCCATTCCATGTAAAACTGAATTGTTCCTGACACTCAGGGGCAATCGGAATTGAAAAGAAAGCATTGGCAATATCAATGGACGCATACCATGTACCTGGATGTTTTTGAATTCTTTCAATTAAAGTAATGATGTCTGGTACTGCAACAGTCAAAGGGGGTGTGTGTTTATTCAATTTGCGGTAATCAACAGTCATTCGCCAAGAATTATCACTCTTGCGTACGGGCCAAACGGGATTATTCCAAGCAGAAGTGAACTGAGTTATAACTCCTGCATCCACCAAATCTTGAATTGTAGCACTAATTTCTTCATGGCCACCTGGAATACGGTACTGTTTCTGAGAAACAATTTTTGTAGCCTGGGGAATTTTTATGGGGGTCATTCTTGAATGACCAACCCGTACAGGTCTGGACGATATATAATGTTTAGTTCCAAATTGATAACAGCCGTCATCTAAATGCAAAGTCATTCCTTTTAAAATGTCAATTCCAATTATGTATTCCAAAAGTGGCACAACTAATACAGAATATTCTTTTCGGGGAATTCTGCCTATTCTCATTTCAAGTGCAGTTTGCACTGCGGGGGTTTCCTTTCCACCTAAACCAGTAATTGTGAAAAATTGGCCTTTAAATTTCTTTGATTTTCCATGAATAAGAGTGGCCTCCACTCCCGTATCTACCAATGCTCGGGCCCTTTGGATATTACGATGTTTCCAGAAAATTTCAATATCTACATAGGGTCTATTGTCTTTGTGAGCCCACCTGCGTACTGGAGCTTGACCTATTTCCTAGTAATTTTTACTGCGTTCTGTCAACCAGGACAAATCAGGATAAATGCTCTCATATTTCTTGGGTGTTAAAACATCATGTTCATATCCATCTCCATTACGAAATGGATTCCTGTCATCTGTATGATATTGTGAATTTCGATCGGAAAGTCTGTGTCGATCCTCCCTTCTCCTCAACTCAGGGGACTGATCCCTTTCCTCTCTATATCTGCTGTTAACACGGTCATCTCTCCCCCTTTCTTTTTCCCCCTCTCGCCCTCTCTCTTTTTCACAGCGAGGGGACACATCACGCTCACGCCGTCGTTCACCGCGACGATCAGAATCATCACGATCTCTTTCATCCGCACTGTCATCAGAATATCCACGATCACAATCATTCTTTCGTACACGTCGGGCACCCTCCTTCCGATCCAAACCACGCTTACGAAACATGTCCCACAAGCGATTATTAGGTTCACCATCAATGTCTTCCTGTTTCACACCATCAACCAACAGTGCAAGAAACATATCACGTCTAGAGAATTTATGCTCACCAGGAGTACGAACCTCGGGTCTGGACTGCCTCTCAGGTTTAAACCAATCACCCAACTCACCAAGCCGACGAACAGATTCAATCACCATAGACAAAGCATTGCCAGTTTGATTGATTAACAAAGTCATCATAACCAGTTTATAAGCAACAGGGGAAGAACGGATGATGCGATTACGCACAGAAGAAGTTAACAAACCGTCCAACAATCTGTCAGCGGTACTCAGAAAAATCGCAGTTTTCATCACCTCTTCTTTCAGCCGTTGCGCCGCACCGCGCAATGTATACTACGGCTTGTCATTTACAGGCCAATCAGATTCAGTAGGGTATTTGTGATTACAGCCATCAGTCGCTAACTGGAGCAGACTAATTTGGCCAGCAGCATTGTAATTCCGGAAATGATCTTGTACAGTAGAATCGGAACTTAAAGAGCAAAATTTCAAGGCATCTCCTGCATCTAACATGATACCTGCAGCACCTAACTCATAAAGGCGCACCATCCACGTAAGCAAGGCCTCACCAGGCCGTTGTCGAAATCGTTGCAAAATGTCACTAACTTCCTGTTGTGTAAAATCTTCCAAACTATCCAAAGGAATACCATTTGGATTACCAGGAGCTTGTTGTAATTTTCGTCGAAAGACCGGATGCGCAGAAAACTCCGGACGAGCATCCGAAGAAGCCCGATCCATAGATTTAGAAGAACAATCAGAATGGGAAAAGTCATTAGAACGGGAAGAGCGACCACGGTCGCTAGAATCATCATGTTTATCACAAGAAGCAGATTTACAGTCATGTTCGGAGCGAGAAAACTCGCGCCTATCAGATTCCTCAGCCGAGGAACCAGAATCATTCGAGTCCCAGATATTACCATCCAATTCATCAGGATTCCAGTCCAGCCCGGCTTTCGCCACGACTAGACGCACCTTCCGTTTGGAAACACGACCACGACGATTCTTATATTTGTATTTCGCAATTCGAACAGCAGCCCTTTCGGCTATTGTCTGATAAGTTTCAAGTTTGTCGGCAAGCAATTTATTTTGGCATCGCAAAAGAGAATGAGCATTCTGCACTTCAACAAACTTTTCCTCCATATCTACATATTGCTTCTGCAATTTCAAAAGCTTCTCATGTACAATCCTGTACGCAGTTAAAACAATCCAACCTCTGCGTCCTAAAATAGGAAGCTCCTCACCCTTCACTACTGGTGCTTTCTGTAAGCAAGAAATCACAGTAGCCGGCTCCGCCAGCTCCAAACAAGAACTCCAATTCTCACTCAAACCAGTAGAATCGGCCCACTCACGGGCCAAGGCCTCGTAAGGCGTTGATTCCCAGCCGGGAATTTCAACATGCAATTTGAAAGTAGATTTCGACCTTCGCAAAAACATTTTGAGAAATCAAAAAGATATATACAACTATTAACAAATAATATACAAAATAAACACTTACGAGCCGAGCGCAAACCAACAAGATAAAAAGAATACAGCGCACACAGGCTTCGTAAACAGTTCGTGACGCCAGATGTAATGACCGGATTCTCGGACCAGATAGACTCAGCTCATCAGAGCACCACCAACCCAGCCGGAACGTAATCACCTCCCTCCTTAGGACCTATTTACAACAGGTATCTATGTCTCCTACCCAAGGATGGGGAATTAGCAATGTACATGCTTAAGTTTTCTACAATATCACACTCATACCAGCTAGTCTCGCGGCAACTCAGGCCCAGACCGTTCTACCCTGGGGCAGTTCTGATTATATACCATTACACACTGCCAACAAACAGTGCTCGCTCAAGCCACAATCTTGTGGGTATACATACCAGTATCCTCCCTGGTACTCTCTTTTATCTACGTACAAGCCACAATCTTGTGGGTATAAACACCAGTATCCCCCCTGGAGCTCTCTTTAACGCTGCATCCCAACGACGATCACTTTCCTATGAATACCATTAGCTCTCCATATTGGGGAATCTCTTGCTATTTACTAAGGGTATAATACTACGATATTTATGGGTCACAATGATAGCCGAATTAGATGATATGCAACTTATCCTCCAGTTCAAGGGCTCCTCTCTCCCTCATTATTCAACCACTGCTTACCTGATCGGGAGTTGCGTCCGTTCACAAAACAATAACTGACTAGAAGAACAGGTTACCTTTTCATATGAGAATAAGAGGCACATGCCGGTTCACTAAGAACTGGGGTACTTTATTCATCAGAACAACAATATCAAAATAACACTATACTATAACATATAGCCTGCAAAGGAAAATGAAAGGTTAGAATGTGCACGCTACTAAGAAAGGGTCGACGTCACCTTATTAATATGAAGTCTGGACTCAGCAGTCATCTGGGTTCCCTTCTTGTCTGTGCCTTGGCACGTCTTTAGGGTCACACCTCTGCAGTCCCGGATACACGTCTGCACCGCTATGCTCTGTCTCCTTTGCCTCCCTCCAAGTCACTGGAACCTTCCTCTCATCAGCTGCTTTCTTTCTGGATGTTCTGCACTACTCCTCTCTCCTCTCAATCGCGGACCATCTTCACTTCTCGGCTTCGATCTTATAACTCAGTTTCAGCCACTCTGGTATTCATTCCCTTAACTAACTGCTTCACTCTGAATGCTCTGATCTTAAAGGTCAAAGCTCACCAGCTGCTCCAGCTAAAATAACTTCAATCTTTCTAAGAGAGTATCAGCTTCTCGATCTGTCTCGGACTTTAAAATGGCGACTGTCTGCCCTGAAATAATTAATGGCATTGATGCTAATGGCTATCTGCCGCCTACAGACTGACTAATTCACTGCCTCATGCTTTCACTAATATGGAAGCTTGTTCCTTCATGGAAAGTTACGGCCAGTAACCTGCCGCCCACCAAATTCTTGTACCTCCCCGTACCAAGGACATGTTCCCAGTCGGCCGGCCTGATGTTGTGTCTTCGGAATGGAGAAAAATACAGTCTTTCGATAAGGGCCAGCCTGAGCCGGTTCTCTCCAAGCGAACAACACCTCGTAACTAAAACATTACATTTGACCTAGAAGCATCTCAAGCTGCCGGGGCAGAAAGAAAGATGGAGTCTCTCCCGTTTGAGGCCTACAAGGCCCGAAATAAGCATAACTCCATAGAAGGTATACTAACACTCTTACAAAAGGACGATTATCACTAATACTAATGAATCTATCCCCTAACATAAGTTTATAAGCCCTGATCTAAGGAAAAGGGTACGGAATTATATCAACACGCCTTGTGAATAGGCTCTATTTACGGTTCTAATCCTTTCACTAGAATGATAGTAGACTGAAGTCACCTCCAATCACCTTCCCTCAAGGAAGGGCCGAAAAAGTCGGTCAGAACAGGAGCTTTGGCGCATGTTTGCCCCTTTGTGTGCTGCTCTGTGAGATTTTAAAGGGAAAAGTATAGATGCGGGCTAGTCCTTAATAACTTTGGATTTTATTCCATGTTTTGGAGTCTTGGTAATGCCTTTCTACATTTGAAATTGACTACTTTATGTCGCGTGAATAAACGGCCAATACAATTATTATATGAGAGACTTTTCTGGATTCATCTAATATACTATTCAGACTCATATCGGGATTGTCATAAACTGAAAAGTTAATTATCAACATTGAAAATAACTTAGCCCTTTATCAGTCGTTACCGTGTTATTCCTTGAAATTAATGTTCTCAGCGACGGTTCTTTGTTGATGTTGCAGTCCCTAGGCATCCTTAGTTCCTTGAGTTATGTCATTGAAGTGCTCGTCCTCGGATTCCGGATGTGTCATCACACAGCGTGGCAGACATCTTGAGTGAGGAGGTTTTATCAGCTCGTCATTGGCCATCCTATGCGTCATAACACAGCATGGCAGACATCTTGAAGGAGGAAGAGTAAAAGTTTGTTTTTTGTACTTCAAAGCAGAAAGGATTTTACAGGGAGCGGTAAATAAAGAAACATGGGTCTTCGCTGCGTCGTTGTTGTTTATACGCTGATGCGCTCAGCAGAATTACCTTTATTAAGGTGGTTGCTATTTGCGCACAGCATTTGTCACGCTGATGCGCACAGCGGCATAACAGTATTGCATCTTCCTTGTAAGGACATCTCCTGCTTCATGCATAACGCTGATGCTCACAGCTCTGGAATCAATATTATATTGAATGCGCACTGTGTACGTCACGCTGATGTGCACAGCTCTTTAGTGGTGTCAAACTACATGAAGTCATGAGTTATTGATAAGTGCTCACTTATTATAAAATTTCAACATTTAGTTGTGTTGATGGTGCTAATGTGCTAAACATGATAAAGTGAATGTTAATGTTGGTGTTGTGGACAAACCATTGCTTCATGAATATATTAGGGCAAGCATGTTATTATTGGTTATGTTAGTACACACAACGTATATTTAGAGTAGGTATTGGTATTTGCTCACACATATATATATATATATATATATATATATATATATATATATATATATATATATATATATATATATTACCTACTGGCGGTCGCCAGTAGGTATATATAGTTAGGATTTTTTCTCTATGGGATTTTTGAAAACTCTATGTCTAATAACTTTGGCGTTTGTGGACGGAATTGGCTGAAACTTTCAGGAAAATGGAACATTTTGTTTCTGAGCAGCCCCTGACAATTTGGGGGGGTTTCATCAAGGGGGGGCCGAGAAAAAAGGGGGGTCCCAAAACGCGTTTTTCCCATGTTAATTTCCATAGGGCGTTTGGCCTCACTTTTAGCTCGAACGGCTGAATGGATTTGCACGAAACTTGGCAAAATTGTAGGGACTGTTAGCCCGATGTGCCTTTGCTAGGTCTCAATATATGTGCTCCAGTGGATTTTGAGTAATTTAGGTTCAAAAAAAGATATATATCTGGGCGGAGCCTAACCACACATCTGATCTGATTGGCTGTCAGCACTTCATCCAAGAAGTGTTGGCAGCCATCTTGGGACCAATATACATGATAGCACCTCATTAAAAAGCATTGTAGTTAATAGAGGGTTTTAGGACTTTAGTTACATTATAAATCATTTGTTGATGGTACCATACTCGTTTTAGGAATTGTGGTGGGTTCTAAGGTGATTTTACCATGTGAAAAAACCTTCTGCTGTGATATCATGAATATTGTTTGAAAGAAAACTAATATCTCATGATTTTTCCACAGTGGTTTGGAAGGGGATCTTTAAGCTAAACTGAAAGCATATTTTCTGTAAATTCACATTATCTTTCTCAGTCATGTGAAAATGAAGTCTGACATTCTCAGTAAAACATGTACATCCAACAAGGACAGAGACTGTCAGTTGATTCCTTGGTGTTCTACTGCAGCCTCCTAGAGTGTTCTAAAGAACAACTAGAGCGCTAACAGTCCTACTTATTACAAAGGTATGGCACACCTGAAGCCATCTTGATTGGAATAAAGTGGTAACTCTTAAAACATTTAATTTAAAAAGAAACAACATGAGGGGGTATATTTTGCCATAGAAAGTAGGATTAGTGCTGCAGAATGAAAAATTAGGGCACATTTTGAGTGACTTCTCAAATCCTTTTCTATTTCATTAAAACATTCTGACATGCAGTCTCCCAAAATGGCCACCAGAGACAAAAGAGCCCAAATGTAGCCCAAATATCACCCAGATGTAGCCCAAGTATAGCCCAATGACAGAATGTCCCAGAGTGTTTTAAAGAACGACTAGAGCGCTAACAGTCCTACTTATTACAAAGGTATGGCACACCTGAAGCCATCTTGATTGGAATAAAGTGGTAACTCTTAAAACATTTAATTTAAAAAGGAACAAAATGAGGGGGTATATTATGCAATAGAAGGTATTATTAGTGCTGCAGAAAGAAAAATTAGGGCACATTTTGAGTGACTTTTCAAATCCTCTTCTATTTCATTAAAAAATTCTGACATGCAGTCTCCCAAAATGGCCACCAGAGACAAAAGAGCCCAAATGTAGCCCAAATATCACCCAGATGTAGCCCAAGTATAGCCCAATGACAGAATGTCCCAGAGTGTTCTAAAGAACAACTAGAGCGCTAACAGTCCTACTTATTACAAAGGTATGGCACACCTGAAGCCATCTTGATTGGAATAAAGTGGTAACTCTTAAAACATTTAATTTAAAAAGGAACAAAATGAAGGGGGTATATTTTGCCATATGAATTATGATTAGTGCTGCAGAAAGAAAAATTAGGGCACATTTTGAGTGACTTCTCAAACCCTCTTCAATTTCATTAAAAAATTCTGACATACAGTCTCCCAAGATGGCCACCAGAGACAAAAGAGCCTAAATGTAGCCCAAATATCACCCAGATGTACCCCAAGTATAGCCCAATGACAGAATGTCCCAGAGTGTTCTAAAGAACAACTAGAGCGCTAACAGTCTTACTTATGACAAAAGTATGGCACACCAGAAGCCATATTGATTGGAATGAAGTGGTAAGTCTGAAAACACTCAATTTAAAAAGGAACAACATGAGGGGGTTAATGTTGCCATAGAAAGTATGATTAGTGCTTCAGAAAGAAAAATTAGGGATCATTTTGAGTGACTTCTCAAATTCTCTTCTATTTCATTAAAAAAATTGTGACATGCAGACTGAAACATGCACTTTGAATACCAGCAGCAGACGCCCCTGGTGAGCAGTAGCTTTACTACAGTGATCTAATGTGCAACTAGAGTGCTAACATTCAGAATTTATGGCAAATGTGTGACACATCTAAATGCCTTCTTGATGGAACCAAAGTAAACAAGCATTGAAAATGCAATAGATCTCGCCCTCGTTTAAGTTAAAGCCATTCTGTTTGTAATGAGGTGGCTTTTTAGCTTTGCTTTTATTAGTGTTTTTTCAACTTTCATGTAAATAACATGCATCTGTATGCATATAAGTATATGTATGCATGCATTTATGTTTGTATTTATATAGATATACAGATGATATATGTTTATATATGTATGTATGTATATATATATATATATTCACTGAAAAAACCATAGGCTATAGACCATATATAGCTAGGAATTAGCATTTACAAAACCTTGAAAATTCACTGAAAAAAACATAGGTTATAGACCATATATAGTTAGGAATTAGCATTTACAAAACCTTGAAAATTCACTGAAAAAACCATAGGTTATAGACCATATATAGTTAGGAATTCGCATTTACAAAACCTTATTTTACTCACACAAAACCATTGAAATTCCATATATAGTTAGTTGCACTAACTATATATCGCGCACCCGCAATCCACTGCTGATGATGTAAATGTAAATGTATTGGCATTTATATAGCGCACTACTTACCCGTAGGGTCCCAAGGCGCTTCGACCGCTGCGAAACCCTTCCTGGCTTCCTTGAGAGATGGTCCCTTAATGGGTATCTCCAGGGTGAGACCAGGCATCCCCGGCGGTCAGGTGGGGCCGTTAGTGAAGATGAGGCAAGCTAATGCCCAGAGTTGCCGAGTGTGATCGCTGATCAGAGTGGGCACCGAGGCGAGAGAATTATCGAGTCCGCTGACCCTGGTCCAGAAACCTGCCGCGCCGGGAATCGAACCCTGGTCCCGGCCCGTCCTCTGCTCTCGGGTCTGCCGTCTCTAACCAGTGAGCCACACTACTTCACATCTTACATCATTTTACACATATTACATCATTCATGACATGGTCAGTGACATCACTGATGACATCACTGATGACATCTCAAATGACATCACTGATGACATCACTGATGACAACATCCAGTGACTGTATGTTTCTGTAAAGTTAAAATATGTCTTACATATTGAAGAATGAGTGAATGTATAAGTGTCTGGATGAAGGATTTAGTAGGTGCATGACTGATTGTATGAGTGAGTGATTAAATGTGTCTCACTGAGTGCATGGGTTAGTGACTAAACTGTCTTAATTTGTGCATCATTATGTCTGTTGTTCTGTAAACTGTTGCATGTGTTGATAAGTAGCTATATGAGTAACTATATGGGTTATTGATTGGTTGCCCAAGTATTTGTATGGGAGACTGAGTGTGTGTGTGGGTGGCTGGGAGGTGTATGACTCTGTGCATAGATGTGTGAGCAGTTGATTCACTAGATGTATGGTTTCAAAAGTGCATGTGGAAACAGCTGTATGGGCGGTTGACTGTGTGCATGAGTGTATTGGTGAGTGAATGGATATCTCAGTGCTACATGTCAAAGTAAGTACATATGTAAAACACAGTACATGTGAGAGTTGACATATATAAATAACTGTGCATAAGAGCCAGTGAATGTGTGAGTGGCTTTATGGATCTTTGTGAACTTGTATCAGGGATTGTATAAGAGAGTAAATATGTGTTAGTATATGTTTGAATAAGTAAAGTTTGTATAACTGTATAGTTGAGGAAATGGAGGTGTGATTGATTATTTGCATGACTGACTAGGTGTGTGAGTAACTCCATGGATGAGTGACAGTCTGTGAGTGTCTGTTTACACTGATTGTATCTAAGGTTATATTAGAGTCTGAAGAGGTTCATCGTATTATCACATGAATGATGACATCACTGATGACATCTCATTTGACATTACTGATCACATCACTGATGACATCATTAATGTGATAATACGGTGAACCTCTTCAGACTCTAATATAATCTTAGATACACTCAGAGTAAATAGACACTCACAGACTGTCACTCATCCATGGAGTTACTCACACACCTAGTCAGTCATGCAAAGAATCAATCACACTTCAATTTCTTCAACTATACAGTTATACACACCTTACTTATTTAAACATATACTAACACATATTTACTCTCTTATACAATCCCTGATACAAGTTCACAATGATCCATACAGCCACTCACAAATTCACTGGCTCTTATGCACAGTTATTTATATATGTCAACTCTCACATGTACTGTGTTTTACATATGTTCTTACTTTGACATGTAGCACTGAGATATCCATTCACTCACCAATACACTCAGGCACACAGTCAACCGCCCATACAGCTGTTTCCACATGCACTTTTGAACCCATACATCTAGTGAATCAACTGCTCACACATCTATGCACAGAGTCATACACCTCCCAGCCACCCACACAAACACTCAGTCTCCCATACAAATACTTGGGCAACTAATCAATAACCCATATACTTAATCATAAAGCTACTGATCAACATATGCAGCAGTTTACAGTACAACAGACATAATGATGCACAAATTAAGACAGTTTAGTCACTAACCCATGCACTCAGTGAGACACATTTAATCACTCACTCATACAATCAGTCATGCACCTACTAAATCCTTCATCCAGACACTTATACATCCACTCATTCTTCAATATGTAAGACATATTTTGACTTTACAGAAACACACAGTCACTGGATGTTGTCATCAGTGATGTCATCAGTGATGTCATTTGAGATGTCATCAGTGATGTCATCAGTGATGTCATCAGTGATGTCACTGATCCTGTCATGAATGATGTAATATGTGACATGATCAGCAGTGGATTGCGGGTGCGCGATATATAATTATTGCATCTAACTATATATGCGAATTTCTATGGTTTTGTGCGAGTAAATTAAGGTTTTGTAAATGCTAATCCCTAACTATATATGGCCTAAAACCTATGGTTTTTTCAGTGAATTTCAATGGTTTTTTAATAGCAAATATCAAAAGCTGTCAAATGTCAAGTACGTGATAGGTAAAAACATTTTCGTGTTTATGCACGCTGATGTGCTTTGAACGCTGCCCCCCCCTCGCCCCCCCTCCGCTTTTCTCTTAGGAGTACTCTCTCTTTGCAGATAGTGAAGGGTAGTTAACGCAGGCCTTTGCCCCCGTTGTAATCCGTCGTGCCTGCTTCTCTCTCCATTTGATTGATTGTTATCCAAGCATTTACTGTTTTAGGATTTGGTTCTCTTTGATTCATTCTCTATTTACAAACAAGCACAGAGTCGCAATACTCGGTTTAGTCTTTGCAGATAGTGAAAAATCGTTTAAAAAAACTAAAGGAATCGAGCAAAATCAGTAGGCCACTAATGGGATCTCTTTTTGACCTCGCGAAAATAGAAACATTAAGAACAACCCCTCATGAGAAATAAGAAACTAGTGAGATGAACTGAGCTCCACACGATGATGGCTGCAAGACAGCTCGGCTCCACCACCCACCCCACCCAAAATAACGACAAACCCTATGCAAATATTATAAATATATACAACACACCAGCAAAGTAACAGGGTAAAACATTTTATTAAATAACTATTTACATAACTATTTTATACTTTTAGTTGCCCGATCCGGCTAGCTCAATCGATCGAGCATGAGACTCATGCACTCTGATCTCCTTGGCCTCAGTCAAGCATCAATAGTAAGATTTTCATACATGAGTGTACGTTCATGGTTTTGGTCCCTGAGTTGCTTCGATGTCACTGCCTTGCACAAATGGCATAAGTCCTGGATGTTGGGTGCCATAGTTCAGAGTTCTGAGCAGCGCTTGTAACACTGTCTAAAGCTTATTTGCACCTGCTGCAGCTTCACTATTCTCAAAGTAAGTGGGGGCCGTTTGTGGACCTGACTGCATTTGAAAACAATGTGATACGGTACCTCCCTAAACCGCTTGACGGAGGCCCCCGAGGGGCGGTGTGATGGCGCAGACTCGGAGAAGGCACTTGGCTCCTGCCCCCTCCCCAAGTCGTGTTGCCCTGGTGTGGCCTGAGATCGCCCCCGACATAGGCGGCCGGCTCCAGGGGTCCGGCGGAACTTTTTGCCTTTTGGTGACTCTTCCATTCTGGACCTTGTCCCATAATCCGTTTGACCTGAAGACACGCTGTAGTGGGGCGCCCCTTTACCGTTTCAGTTGCCATTCCGCCCGCTTTTGCTACACTGTGCCTCTTCCGCCATTCAGCTGTTTACCGCCCGCTCTTGCGATTACAGCGTCTCGCTCACCATGTAGTTGAGTTGCTCCCGCTCTTGCGATGCAGCGATAGGCGGCTGCCACAGGCCTCTCAAAATGGCGGCCGGCTCTTCAGATTTGGGCGTGGTTCACTAAAATGGCCCTGGGACAACTTGGAACTCGGACGCTTGTCTGCTAGGGCTTGGGCCCCATTCTCGAAAGCGTCCCCTCAGCCTTGAAGATTCTACAAAAGTCTTGGGGGCCCCCGACTCCCGCAGGCTTCTGGTGGGGAGCGGCTGCCATGATTGCTCGTGGAATGGCCACGACTGAGCTACGAGATGGTGGTGCTCTCCTGCTGACGCCAGCTTCAGTCTGAAACATCCAGAAACACTGTAGACTACCAATTTGATCAGTTCCGGTAGCGCCCCAACGTGACCCGGTAGAGAAGAACTTGCCCTCCCCTCTTTGACTGATGGTTCTTGTTGCCTGTCCCTTCTGTTGTCATTTAACAGAACTTTTTAGACTGCTGAAAGGGGTTGTGTTCCGACCGCTGGTTGGTGGAGACATTTTGACTATATTCTGGACCTACGTTGTCGCGTAATGCGTTATATGACACGCCGCGTTAGCGCACCCGGAAGTGCTCCGGTGTGCGAAGCGCAGCTTCCCGGAAGCGATCCATGGCGCGGTGCGCAGCGCGTAACGTAAGCATAACAGGTCATGTGACTTGTTAATAAAACTTTTCATTGGTTCATTTTACTTTTGTTATTCTAATGATGAAAGGCTTGGTCATATGACCTAAAAATTACGCTTTTTATTGCTTTCGAACATTATTTTTTCTTAAACATATATGTTATAATGTTCCAGGCTAATGTACTTTCCCGGAAAATTTACAACTGTCCTGCAAGTAAAATATATTCCTTTTTCGAGAAAAAGGGCGTTTCTTCGTCCCATGACGGAGCCGTTGAGCAAAAGAGGCTCGGCCTGCTGTCTTAGTCGCCGATACGCCTGAATATCAGATTCTTATCGATCACTTTATGTGGCAGGAGTAGAAAACACAACAGCCCTTGACCATTTATCTTTACTGCGTTCCTGCGTATTATACCTTTTATCCGTCATGTAATTGGACTGCTTTATTTCACTTGCCTTTTACTGATTCGAAAACAGTGACTAAAATTAAAAACTTTACCAATTTAAGTACTACTACCATGTTTTGTTTTAAAAACCTTTATTGTGAAAATGTCAGTATACAAATACGGGCCTATAACCACGTGGGCCGGCCACGGAGCAAACTGGAATCGTATATGATGAGGAGACATTTACACTGTAGAGGAACGTAACGAGCGGGCCATTAGGTTGCAAGAACTAAGGTGTCTAACAGTTGCGGAATCGGTGGACGTACATTTTGTAATTAAAATACGACAGGGCCACTTACAATAAAATTATCTAGATATACATTTGCGGGCAAGTACCATGGGTGACGTTAATTCGAACTTTCAATAGTACAGTAATCAATAACACATCAGAACTTAATATCAATAGGGATGTCGAAATATTCAATCAATTCTCATCCCCGCCCGCCATGTGCTTCAAAACTGCATACGTATCTCGTGATATCAAGGTTTTGCAACCAGTACACAACAAGGAGTTACGAGTCCCATTTATACCGGCGCCATTTTGGGCGAGGCCGGGCAGGTCCAGGATATAGTCAAAATGTCTCCACCAACTATCGACTATGATGATGTTCATAAGCTCTATTTATTAGAGTAACACTCATCTGTCCACATGAAATTAATTTGCCACAATCTAAACATGTCATTTTAATCTTTCCAAAGTTCTTCTGAATATTTGGGACCGTTTCCCTTGCCTCTGATGCTTTCAGTGCCACTTCATTGGTGGATGTACTGGCAGGTCGGGGGTTGTCCACCAAATCTCTCATTTGTGCAGATCTATGATTAATCGGTGCCACCTCTCCATATGACGATGCATGGTATAATTACCATAACTATATTTCGGCTCGTTTGCGCCGCCTCCCCCCCCCCCCTTCGGGCACCCCACGCCGACTTTCGGCGCAGCATTGTAGGATGGCCACACCAGTGCGGCAACTTGCTGGACACCACCTCGGTGCCATCCAGATCTCGGCGCGTTGTGCTGCCTTCGGCCTACTGTAGCCGCAAGTGCGGACGCAACTCAGCTGGATAGCGAGTGAAACACCAAGGGGTGCCCCACTGCAGCCGAGGAGCCTCCATCTTGGGGGCGACGCACAGCATCACACTGCTTTCCAATGCAGTTAGATCCTCAAACAGCCCCCACTGACTGACGCGACCTCACAGGCCAACGGGGCGCCCCACGCCGACTTTCGGCGCAGCATTGTAGGATCGCCACACCAGTGCGGCAACTTGCTGGACACCACCTCGGTGCCATCCGGATCTTGGCGCGTTGTGCTGCCTTCGGCCTATTCGCACATCGGTCCGCTACTGACGCCACCTCACGTGCCAACGGATTTTCTACGCTTTTTATAATCCTATGCCGCATAACAGGTCATGTGACTTGTTTATAAAACTTTTCATTGGTTCATTTTACTTTTGGTTTCCTAATCATGGAAGGCTTGATCGTATGACCTAAAAATAACACTTTTCATTGGATTAAAACATTTTTTTTCCCAAACGATGAAAGCCCCACCTTGTTTCTGGATGTTTCAGACTGAATCTGGCGTCAGCATGAAAGCACCACCATCTCGTGGCTCCGTCGTGGTCATTCCGCGAGCAATCATGGCAGCCGCTCCCCACCGGAAGCATGCAGGAGTCGGGGCCCCCAAGACTTTTGTAGAATCTTCAAGGCTCAGGGGACGCTTTCGAGAATGGGGTCAAAGACCTAGCAGAAAAGCGTCTGAGTTCCAAGGTGTCCCAGGGCCATTTTAGTGGACCAGGACCAAAAAGGAAAGAGCCTGCAGCCATTTTGAGAGTCCTGTAGCAGCCGCCTATCGCTGAACCGCAAGAGTGGGCGCAACTCAGCTGAATGGCGGATTTTGGCACAGTGTACCAAAAGCGGGCGGAATGGCAACTGAAACGGTAAAGGGGCGCCCCACTACAGCAGACGAGCCTCCACCTGGGGAGGCCCGTTCACGCCGCCTCCCCCCCCCCCCCCGGAGCGCCCCACGCCGTTTTTCGAAGCAGCATTGTGGGATACCAAAACCAGTGCGGCAACTTACTGGACATCACCTGGGTGCCATCCACATCTCAGCGCGTTCTGCTGCCTTGGGACTATTCGCACAACAGACCGCTACTGACGAGGCCTCCCCCCGCACCCCCCGGGACGCCCCACGCCGTTTTTCGGAGCTGCATTGTAGGATACCAAAAACCAGTGCGGCACCCAGGTAACATCACCTGGGTGCCGTCCAGAACTCAGCATGTTGTGCTGCCTTGGGACTATTCGCACAAAACACAGCTACTGACCATTGTTGCTTCTTTTTTCAAAAAAATGTTTAAATGTATTTACTGTTTTTGTTGCGTTGTATATATTTATAAGTTATTAAAGTTTTATAATCCTACTACTTTGTTGGAGTGCTATATATTTTTAATGTGACACATAATTGTAAAGACTTTGATGTACAAAGAGGCATCCCTGGAATCTTCCGCTTCAGGCTCGGACCCACACACCCTCACAGTGAGAATCCCCTCCCAAGCACAATACAGGATGGTTATCAGATAGTAGGAACACGTGTGGTGTGACGGATCTCATCAGGTGGGGGCCTTGATCTACTGTAACTCCTTTGAAGAGGGGTGATTCTTTACAGCTGGGGCCATAAACTACATCTGCAGGGCTAGGTGATAGCCTGGGACCGGCCTGGACAATCGGACACAGAGGAAGAGGAGTGTCAGAGGGTGCGGTAGTGAATAGGGTGAAAGGGAGGTGTCGGGCGGGCACAGGGTGAGATTCTCAGAGAAGAACAGCGCAGATGGGAGGAGGTTTCTGGCCCATGCATGAGAGAGAGAGCGGGGGTGACCAGTGCGTGGGGGAGATGCTTGCGAGGGTGGGGAGCCATGCTGAGGATCGGCGGCGTGCAGAGAGTGGGTCTGGTCAAGGCATCTAAAATGGCTGCCGTGCTCAACAAAAGTGTGGCATTGCAAAAAAGGCAAGATGGCGCAGACAATGTTTATCAATACGAATTAATTTATAACAATTATTTTTAACAATATATTTACTCGCAGTGTCAAAATGGCGATCAACACTTCCTAATTTCCTTCAAATCGATCGTTAACAGAAGTCAAGCGACAAAAAAAACGCTCACGCGTAACCGCTGGAAGACAAGTATCAACATATATGAGCCTCCTCAACCACCCTCAGAAAACATAGGAGGTCAGGATACGTCTCCCATACTCCCTTATACCCAATACTCACATTGCTTTTCCTCCATCTAGTAATTTAATTAAATCGAAACACAAAATGGCGAATTCACGTTTCGCTACCAGTTTGAGACCCGGTTCGCGAACCGAAAAGCGCTTCTACCGCGAAAAATCAAATTTTTTTTATTTGCCCCACGGGACCCTTTAATAACCCCAACATCATTCCTATGGGGTCAAGAGGGGTCTACCTTGCCCCGTTTCATTAAATTCCCCCTTCGTTTTTCTCCTCCTCTTGTCTCTCGATCCTACCGAGAGACAAGATGGCGGCCGCACCGGACTGTTTAGAATGTTGACAGACACCGGAGAGCCAATCAGCTTCGCTTTGCAAAGCTCCGTTACGCGAAAAGTACGCGATCTGGAGCGCTATCTAGGACGCTGTCACAGATATATCTGTTTTTTAAAACGTTAATTTCTCAAAATCCACTGGAGCACATATATTAAGACCCAGCAAAGGCACATCGGGCTAACAGTCCCTACAATTTTGCCAAGTTTCGTGTAAATCCATTCAGCCGTTCGAGCTAAAAGTGAGGCCAAAGGCCCTATGGAAAAATGAATGGGAAAAACGCGTTTTGGGACCCCCCTTTTTTCTCGGCCCCCCCTTGACGGAACCCCCCCAAATTTTCGGGGGCTGCTCAGAAACAAAATGTGCCATTTTCCTGAAAATTTCAGCCGATTCCGTCCACAAACGCCAAAGTTATTAGACATAGAATTTTCAAAAGTTCCATAGAGAAAAAATCCTAACTATATATACCTACTGGCTATCGCCAGTAGGTAATATATATATATATATCTATATCTATATCTATATCAATATATATATATATATATATATATATATATATATATATATATATATATATATATATATATATATATTACCTACTGGCTATCGCCAGTACGTATATATAGTTAGGATTTTTTCCCTATGGCATTTTTGAAAATTCTATGTCTAATAACTTTGGCGTTTGTGGACGGAATCGGCTGAAATTTTCAGGAAAATGGCACATTTTGTTTCTGAGCAGCCCTTGAAAATTTGGGGGGGTTTTGTCGAGGGGGGGCCGAGAAAAAAAGGGGGTCCCAAAACACGTTTTTCCCATGTTAATTTCCATAGGGCGGTTGGACTCACTTTTAGCTCGAACGGCTGAATGGATTTTCACGAAACTTGGCAAAATTGTAGGGACTGTTAGCCCGATGTGCCTTTGCTAGGTCTCAATATATGTGCTTCAGTGGATTTTGAGAAATTAACGTTTAAATCAAGATATATATCTGTAACAGCGCTCTGGGCAGCGATCCGGTCCGCTTACTTTTCGCGAAACGGAACTTTGCGCGCAGAAAGCTGATTGGCTCCCCGGTGTCTGTCAACATTCTAAACAGTCCGGAGCGGCCGCCATCTTATCTCTCGGTAGGATCGAGAGAGAAGAAGAGGTGAAAAACGAAGGGGGAATTTAATGAAAGGGGGCAAGGTATCCCCCTCTTGACCCCCTAGGAATGTTGTTGGGGTTATTAAAGGGTCCTGTGGGTAAAATAAAAAAAAAAATGATTTTTCACGGTAGAAGCGCTTCACGGGCCGCGAACTGGGCCGCAAACTGGTAGCGAAACGGGAATTCGCCATTTTGTGCTTCGTTAATTAAATTACTAGGTATAAGGGGGTGCGGGAGACGTATCCTAATCCCCTATGTTTCCTGAGGGTGGCTGAGGAGGCTCATATATGTTGATACATCTCTTCCAGCGGCTGCGCCATCTTGCCTTTTTTCCAATGCCACAATTTTGTCGTGCACGGCAGCCATTTTAGATGCCAGGCTGGTCCCAGGCTATCACCTACCCCTGCGGATCTAGTTTATGGCCCCAGCTGTAGAGAATTCAGACATGCCAACCCTCCCGATTCAGGCGTGAGACTACTGATTTCAGTGCTAGTCTCCCGCCTCCCGATTTCTGCAAGCAAAAATCCGGGGGCATATTACGAACAACTACCGATAATTTTTGTCTCTAACTTGTTTAGAGACAAAAATTATCGCCGCACATCGGCGATTTTTATCGCAGATAAACTTTGCTATTATCGCAGAAAAGTCAGCGATATTCATGTATTATCGAGCAAATGCTCTTAGCCATGTTATCCACCTCCCATTGGATAACATGGCTAAGAACTGCTCAGGGCAGGTGTTAGATTTTGGAGATATTCGCGCTTAGCGCGAATATCTCCAAAAGTTGGTAATAGGAGATAGCGATGTTAGGGAGTGTTTCCAGTCGCTAACATCTTGGCACGCCACTTTGCATGTCATTAGTGATAAGTATCACTGACATGCAAAGCGGGGCCCAAGATGGTCGCTATCTCCTTTTAGCTGTCACTAACTGGTGTTAGCGACAGCTTGGTAATAGGGAGATAATTTTATCTCCGCTTTCATGGCTTTTAAAGCCAAAAAAGCGGAGATAAACCCCCTTGATAATATGCCCCACGATTCCTTGGGGGTTTCAGCTGACAGGGCTTGGTATTGTGTTACATGGTAATTTTTCCAGGAAACGTCAGAGGGTCGATGCAGGTGTTCTAGAAGAGGTGATAAACCATTTAAGCCTCATGAACAAGCGCATGGTCTTTTAAAGATTTGTGAAGTACTCGGGGCGGCGGTGTGTGTGTGCCCTCTTTCAGGAGCGGGCGGGGGGGCACTGCCAGCAACTTGCCAGGTCAGGTAGTGTTCAACACGTGCATCACCCTTTCTCTGCCTGCTATTGCGCTCCATGCTTCGGAAAGGTAAGAAAAAGAACGTGCATTTGAGTTTGAAATGTCCGATCCTGCAGCAGCACACTTCCAAAGCCCACACATGACAGTAACCCGATTCAAGGCCCCATTCACCCGTTTTTAAAAAAATAGATAACACTCCAACAAAGTAAGATTATAAAACTTTATTAACTTTTAACTATAATGAACGGAACAAAAACTGTAAAAACATTTAAACATTTTTCACCCAAAAAAGCAACAATGGTCAGAAGCTGTCTTTTGTGCAAATAGTCCCAAGGCAGCACAACGTGCAGAGTTCTGGACGGCACCCAGGTGATGTCGCCTGGGTGCCGCACTGGTTTTGGGATCCTACAATGCTGCTCCGAAAATTGGCGTGGGGCGTCCCGGGTGGTGCGGGGGGAGGTCTCGTCAGTAGCGGTCTGTTGTGCGAATAGTCCCAAGGCAGCAGAACGCGCTGAGATGTTGATGGCACCCAGGTGATGTCCAATAAACTGCCGCACTGGTTTTGGTATCCTACAATGCTGCTCAGAAAATTGGCGTGCGGCGGCCCGGGGGGGGGGGGGGGCGTGGGGGAGGCGGCGTGAACGGGCCTCCCCAGGTGGCGGCCATCCAGCTGAGTTGCGCCCGCTCTTGCGGCTACAGCGTCTCGCTCACCATGTTGTTGAGTTGCTCCCACTCTTGCAGTGCAGCGATAGGCGGCTGCAACATGACTCTTAAAATGGCGGACGGCTCTTCGGTTTTGGGCCTGGTCCACTGAAATGGCCCTGGGACACCTTGGAACTCGGACGCTTGCCTGCTAGGGCTTGGGCTCCATTCTCGAAAAGCGTCCCCTCAGCCGTGAAGATTCTACAAAAGTCTTGGGGGCCCCGACTCCCGCAGGCTTCCGGTGGGGAGCGGCTGCCATGATTGCTCGCGGAATGACCACGACGGAGCCACGAGATGGTGGTGCTCTCATGCTGACGCCAGCTTCAGTCTGAATGATCCAGAAACAAGGTGGGGCTTTCATCGTTTGGGAAAAAAAATGTTCTAAACCAATGAAAAGTGTTATTTTTAGGTCATATGACCAAACCTTCCATCTTTAGGAAACCAAAAGTAAAATGAACCAATGAAAAGTTTTATAAACAAGTCACATGACCTGTTCTGCGGCATAGGGCTACAAAAAGCGTAGAAAATCCGTTGGCACGTGAGGCGGCGTCAGTAGCGGACCGATGTGCGAATAGGCCGAAGGCAGCACAACGCGTCGAGATCCGGATGGCACCGAGGTGGTGTCCAGCAAATTGCCGCACTGGTGTGGCCATCCTACAATGCTGCGCCGAAAGACGGAGTGTCCAGCTGAGTTGCGGTCACTCTTGCGGTACAGTGACTCGAACGCGCCGAGATCCGGATGGCACCGAGGTGGTGTCCAGCAAATTGCCGCACTGGTGTGGCCATCCTACAATGCTGCGCCGAAAGACGGCGTGTCCAGCTGAGTTGCGGTCACTCTTGCGGTACAGTGACTCGAACGCGCCGAGATCCGGATGGCACCGAGGTGGTGTCCAGCAAATTGCCGCACTGGTGTGGCCATCCTACAATGCTGCGCCGAAAGACGGCGTGTCCAGCTGAGTTCCGGTCACTTTTGCGGTACAGTGACTCGAACGCGCAGTGATCCGGATGGCACCGAGGTGGTGTCCAGCAAATTGCCGCACTGGTGTGGCCATCCTACAATGCTGCGCCGAAAGACGGCGTGTCCAGCTGAGTTGCGGTCACTCTTGCGGTACAGTGAGTCGAACGTGCCGAGATCCGGATGGCACCGAGGTTGTGTCCAGCAAGTTGCCGCACTGGTGTGGCCATCCTACAATGCTGCGCCGAAAGTCAAATGAAATCAAGTGAGAGGCCTAATTTCACTTGTGTGTGTTGTCGACGCACTTATTATAAGAATCAGACTAAGTTGAAGACTGTCTGAAGCTTATTTGCACCTGCTGCAGGTTCACTATTGCCCTGGTGTGGCCAAAGGTCGCATATGACATAGGCGGCCGGCTCCCGAGGTCCGGCGGAACTTTTTTCCTTTTCCTTTCTGCTTCTTTTCCTACAATCCGTTTCATTTGAAGACACGACCAGGTCCCTGAATGTGTGCAGGGGGACGCTATTGATTGAATGAAAATGGCGGCTTGACACAAAGCTGACTCAAGCGTTGCTGTTGATGCTATACAGACAAAAATTGGTTTTCAGTTTGTACATTCTTCAGGATTTTTTTTTCTATCCAAGTCTGATTGAGAGTTTGTAGAAAAATGGCTTCAGATTTTCCACATACTACTCTTCAACATTCTTCCTAAATGTAACAATGTGAAACTCACTAGGAGAACGGCTGTTTCTGTTTCCTTTCAAAATGCTGCCAACAATATTTTCTGAATGGAAGACACCATCTTGTAGCATAAAGGGCCGAAAGGGGTTCTGGTCTGGCCGATGGTTGGTGGAGACATTTTGACTATATCTTGGACCTGCCCGGCCTCGCCCAAAATGGCGCCGGTATAAATGGGACTCGTAACTCCTTGCCCGCAAATGTATATCTAGAAAATGTTATTGTAAGTGGCCCTGTCGTATTTTAATTACAAAATGTACGTTCACCGATTCCGCAACTGTTAGACACCTTTGTTCTTGCAACCTAATGGCCCGCTCGTTACGTTCCTCTACAGTGTAAATGTCTCCTCATCATATACGATTTCAGTTTGCTCCGTGGCCGGCCCACGTGGTTATAGGCCCGTATTTGTATACTGACATTTTCACAATAAAGGTTTTTAAAACAAAACACGGTAGTAGTATTTACATTGGTAAAGTTTTTACTTTTAGTCACTGTTTTCGAATCAGTAAAAGGCAAGTGAAATAAAGTAGTCCAATTACATGACGGATAAAAGGTATAATATGTAGGAACGCAGTAAAGATAAATGGTCAAGGGCAGTTGTGTTTTTCATTTCTGCAACATAAAGTGATCGATAAGAATCTGATAATCAGGCGTATCGGCGACTAAGACAGCAGGCCGAATCTCTTTTACTCAACGGCTCCGTCATGGAAGGAAGAAACGCCCTTTTTCTCGAAAAAGGAATATATTTTACTTGCAGGACAGTTGTAAATTTTCCGGGAAAGTACATTAGCCTGGAATATTATAACATATGTTTTAAAAAGAATAATGTTCGAAAACAATAAAAAGCGTAATTTTTAGGTCATATGACCAAGCTTTTCATCATTAAAATAACAAAAGTAAAATGAACCAATGAAAAGTTTTATTAACAAGTCACATGACCTGTTATGCTTACGTTACGCGCTGCGCGCCGCGCCTCGGATCACTTCCGGGTGCGCTAACGCGGCGTGTCATATAACGCATTACGCGACAACGTAGGTCAAGAATATAGCCAAAATGTCTCCACCAACCAGCGTTCGGAACACAACCCCTTTCAGCAGTCCAAAAAGTTCTGTTAAATGACAACAGAGGGGACAGGCAACAAGAACCATCAGTCAAAGAGGGGAGGGCAAGTTCTTCTCTTCCGGGTCATGTTGGGGCGCTACCGGAACTGATCGAATTGGTAGTCTACAGTGTTTCTGGATGTTTCAGACTAAAGCTGGCGTCAGCATGAGAGCACTTCCATCTCGTAGCTCCTTCGTGGCCATTCCACGAGCAATCATGGCAGCCGCTCCCCACCAGAAGCCTGCGGGAGTCGGAGGCCCCCAAGACTTTTGTAGAATCTTCACGGCTGAGGGGACGCTTTCGAGAATGGGACCCAAGCCCTATCAGGGAAGCGTCCGAGTTCAAAGGTGTCCCAGGGCCATTTTAGTGGACCAGGCCCAAAACCGAAGAGCCGGTCGCTATTTTGAGAGTCCTGTGGCAGCCGCCTATCGCTGCACCGCAAGAGCGGGAGCAACTCAACTACATGATGAGCGAGACGCTGTAGTCGCAAGAGCGGGCGGTAAACAGCTGAATGGCGGAAGAGGCACAGTGTAGCAAAAGCGGGCGGAATGGCAACTGAAACGGTAAAGGGGCGCCCCACTACAGCGTGTCTTCAGGTCAAACGGATTGTGGGACAAGGTCCAGAATTGAAGAGTCATGAAAAGGCAAAAAGTTCCGCCGGACCCCGGGAGCCGGCCGCCTATGTCGGGGGCGATCTCAGGCTACACCAGTGCTATAAGACTTGGGGAGGGTGTCAGAGCCAAGCGTCTTCTCCGAGTCCATGGCCATCACACCGCCCCTCAGGGGCCTCCGTCAAGCTGTTTAGGAAGGTAACATATCACATTGTTTTCTAATGCAGTCAGGTCCACAAATGACACTCACTTACTTTGAGAATAGTGAAGCTGCAGTAGGTGGAAATAAGCTTCAGACAGTGTTACAAGCACTGCTCAGAACTCTTAACTATGGCACCCAACATCCAGAACTTATGCCATTTGAGAATGGCAGTGACATTGAAGCAACTCAGGGACCAAAACCATTAACGTACTTTCACGTATGAAAATCTTACTTGGGGAGGGGGCAGGAGCGAAGCGCCCCCTCCCAGTCCGCGCCACCACACCGTATGTTGAAAATCTGAAGCCATCGTTCTACAAAGTGAACCAACCTTGGATTGAAAAATCTAGAAAAATGTACAAACTGAAAACCAGTTTTGGTCTGCATAGCATCAGTAGCAACGCTTGCTATCAGAGTGCATGAGTTTCATGCTCGATCGATTGAGCTAGCCGGATCGGGCAATAAAAAGTATAAAATAGTTATGTAAATAGTTATTTAATAAAATGTTTTACCCTGTTTCTTTGCTGGTGTGTTGTCTATATTTTTAATATTTGCATAGGGTTTGTCGTTATTTTGGGCGGGGTGGGTGACGGAGTCGAGCTGTCTTGCAGCCCTCATGGTGTGGAGCTCAGTTCATCTCACTATTTTCGTATTTCTCATGAAGGGTTGTTCCTAATATTTCTATTTTAGCGAGGTCAAAAAGACATCCAATTAGTGGCCTACTGATTTTGCTCGATTACTTTTATTTTTTACACGATTTTTCACTATCTGCAAAGACTAAACAGAGTATTGCGACTTTGTGCTTGTTTGTAAATAGAGAATGATCCAAAGAGAACCAATTCTAAAACAGTAAATGCTTGGATAACAATCAATCAAATGGAGAGACAAGCAGGCACGACGGATTACAACGGGGGCAAAGGCCTGCGTTAACTACCGTTCACTATCTGCAAAGAGAGAGTACTACTAAGAGAAAAGAGGGGAGGGGGGGGGGCAGCGTTCAAAGCACATCAGCGTGCATAAATACGAAAATGTTTTTATCTATCACGTACTTGACATTTTAAAGCTTTTCATATTTGCTATTAAAAAACCAATGAAATTCACAGAAAAAACCATAGGTTATAGTGGATATATAGTTAGGAATTTGCATTTACAAAACCTTGAAAATTCAATGAAAAAACCATTGGTTTTAGGTCATATATAGTTAGGGATTTGCATTTACAAAACCTTATTTTACTCGCATAAAACCATTGAAATTCCATATATAGTTATAAGCTCTAACTATATATCGCGCACCCGCAATCCACTGCTGATGATGTCACATATTACATCATTCATGACATGGTTAGTGACATCACTGATGACATCACTGATGACATCTCAAATGACATCACTGATGACATCACTGAAAACATCTCATTTGACATGACTGATAACATCACTGATGATATCATTCATGTGATAATACGATGAACCTCTTCAGACTCTAATATAACCTTAGATACAATCAGTGTAAACAGACACTCACAGACTGTCACTCATCCATGGAGTTACTCACACACCTAGTCAGTCATGCAAAGAATCAATCACACCTCCATTTCCTCAACTATACAGTTATACAAACTTTACTTATTCAAACATATACTAACACATATTTACTCTATTATACAATCCCTGATACAAGTTCACAATGATCCATACAGCCACTCACACATTCACTGGCTCTTATGCACAGTTATTTATATATGTCAACTCTCACATGTACTGTGTTTTACATATGTACTTACTTTGACATGTAGCACTGAGATATCCATTCACTCACCAATACACTCATGCACACAGTCAACCGCCCATACAGCTGTTTCCACATGCACTTTTGAAACCATACATCTAGTGAATCAACTGCTCACACATCTATGCACAGAGTCATACACCTCCCAGCCACCCACACACACACTCAGTATCCCATACAAATACTTGGGCAACCAATCAATAACCCATATAGTTACTCATATAGCTACTTATCAACACATGCAACAGTTTACAGAACAACAGACATAATTATGCACAAATTAAGACAGTTTAGTCACTAACCCATGCACTCAGTGAGACACATTTAATCACTCACTCATACAGTCAGTCATGCACCTACTAAATCCTTCATCCAGACACTTATACATCCACTCATTCTTCAATATGTAAGACATATTTTAACTTTACAGAAACATACAGTCACTGGATGTTGTCATCAGTGATGTCATCAGTGATGTCATTTGAGATGTCATCAGTGATGTCATCAGTGATGTCACTAACCATGTCATGAATGATGTAATATGTGACATCATCAGCAGTGGATTGCGGGTGCGCGATATATAGTTAGCGCTTATAACTATATATGGAATTTCAATGGTTTTATGCGAGTAAAATAAGGTTTTGTAAATGCAAATCCCTAACTATATATGACCCATACCCAAATATCTGTCGGATTAATAAAATAATTCCGATGTACCTCTAGGCTTAAAGCATTATACACTGAGTTTCCTCACAACTCATTTTACAAAACATTGCATGAATTATATATATATCTTAAGTTAACCTGGAGATAAGACATGCAGAATGTTACTGCTGAGCCATTTTTTCTCACTAGCTCAGGAACTCCTCCTATACAGTGAAAAAAATGGAAAGTAGTGTTTGAGAGATATGCTAGAGTGTGTGGACCTTCACTCAGCTTTGAAAGGAAATCTTCTTTACTTTTATACTGTTTAGGATCAGAGGGTCAGGATGTATTTGATCATTTACCAGATTTATCTACAGAAGAAGCTAATGATCTCAATGACTATGAAATATGCATCAAGAAATTAGATACAGACTACTTACCTAAAGTAAGCACAATTCATTGAACGATACAAATTTGCAAAAAGAATGCAAGGTGAAGAGGAAACTGTGGAAAGTTATATAACCTATTTGAGAAAGCTTGCATCTTCATGCAAGTTTGATAATCTGACAGATGAACAAATAAGGGATCAGTTCATGTTTGGCTGTAACATAGAAAAAGTCCGAAAGGAATTGTGGCAACGTTATGAGCCTACTTTGGATGAAGTTCTAAGTGTAGCCAAAAGGATTGAACATTCGTTAAAATGCGTTGCTGTCTTAAAGAAAGACTCAGAAAAAGAGTGTAAGGTTCAAGAAATTAAAAGTAAAAGCAAAACGAGTGTAATGTCTAAAGATAGAAATTTTGAAGGTAACACATCAAACAAAGATAAGTTTAATGGAAGATGGGTAGACAGTAAATGTTACAGATGTGGCAACACAGGGCATTTAGCTAACAATAAGAAGTGTCCTGCTTTGAGTCAAACATGTCTCAAATGTAAAAAGAAAGGTCATTTAACCTCTTTGTGTAAGAGTAAACCAACTTCTAAAGTTAAAGAGGTTGAAATTTATGATGATGAAAATAATTAATCGAACACGGAGGATTATGAATGTAGACAAATTATTGTACACGTTGTAAGTGGTGATAAAAGGAAAAATTGTCCGTGTGATGACATCTTAGTTGAGGGAGCTAGCACGAAAGTACTATTTGATTCGGGTGCAAAAATTACTATTGTATCTTGTAAAGTTTACAGGGAAAAATTGGAAGGTAAGGTTAAACTATTAAAACCTGATATAAGACCATTAGCATATGGTGGAGAACCTATTGATCTTCATGGATATTTTATAGGTCTTATAGAGTATAAAGATAGATTTGTCTCAGGGAAAATGTTGGTTTTTAAGAGAGGAGACAGTATTATAAGTTGGATACATCAAGGTGACTTGGGGGTTTTCCTTGATCCTAATGCCAATCCTCCTATACAACTCAAGTATGATCTAAGCTCTGTTCTTGAGAATGATGATGGTGATTTGATCTCTATTCTTAAAAAGAAGTATCCTAATGTCTTCAGGAAGGAGTTGGGTTGTCTTAAAGGTTATAAACATAAGATCATACTCAAAAGAAATGCTATTCCAGTATGTTGTAAGGTAAGTAATGTTCCTCTTTCTGTGAGGGATGGCATGCAGAAAGAAATTGAAAAACTAAAGGATTGGGGAATTATAGAAAAGGTTGAAGGAACAGAATGGTTGGCTCCGGTGGTGGCAATACGCAAACCCAATGGGGATTTGAGGCTATGCATTGATTTGAGGCAGTTGAACAAATGTGTAGTGGTTGACAAATTTCTCTTGCCGAATATAAATGAGTTATGGTTTTATTGGGTGGAGTCAAAGTCTTAAGTACATTATACCTTACCTCGGCATATCATCAGATAGAATTGGAAGAGTCATGTAGAGATCTTACTTCGTTCATTACACCATTTGGTACTTACAGATTTATAAGCATGCCTTTTGGTTTAGTGTGAGCTTCTTCGGTTTTCCAGAGGGTTATGGAAAATATTCTTCATGGTTTAGCAGGTGTTTATGTTTATCAAGATGATATACTGATAGTGGGACATGATGTATGACAACATGATGCTCGCTTGAAAGGAGCTTTAGAGAAGTTGTGTGATCACAACCTTACTATTAAAGCTGAGAAATGTAAATTCAGGACTAACTCCATAGAATATTTAGGTCATAATATCACTAGTGAAGAAGTAAGACCAAAATCTAATCTAATTAACACTATTCAGGAAATGAGTTCTCCTTTATATAAAAGTGAACTTATGAAATTTTTCGGAGTAGAACATTTTGCAGACTGTGCCGTTAACATGAGATATCTACTGAAAAAAGACGTTGAATTTGAATGGATTGACAGCTGTGAGAAGGAGTTCATTGACATTAAAGAGAAACTTAAGGCTGCACCTTCTCTTAGGAGTTGTGATCCAAAGGTTAAACCTATACTTATCACAGACGCTAGTGAAAAGGGGTTGGGGCAGTCTTGTACAGCAAGGTTCGGAAGGTATGAAAACGGTTATGTTTCTGTCACTCAGTCTCAAGGATCCAGAAACCAGGTATTCGGTGGTAGATAGAGAGTCTCTAGAAGTGTTTTGGGCTATAAAAAAATTGAAAACGTTTTTATGGGGTATTGATTTCGAGGTAAGAACAGACCACAAACCCTTGATTGAAATATTTACTAAGAAAGGGCTGGATGCCATTTCAATTAGGATAACTAAATGGGTGATAGGTTTACAGGAGTATAATTTTGAAATAAAGTATATTCCAGGTGTGGAAAATAATGTTGCTGATGTGTTATTACGCCTAACACCTAAAGTTGAATCGGAAGTAGAAGATTTAGACTATCCCGATGAATGGGTCTGTGTAGTCAATCGGGAAATTATTTCAGAAAAAAATGGCGTGATGAGATTTCTAAGGACATTACTCTAAACAAAGTTGTGAATCTCATGAAAAAGGGATGGATCAGTAATAAGGAGGGATCTGATCCTACTAAAAGATATTGGCCATTGCAAAATGAGCTGTTTGTAGATAACGGACTACTATTTCGTGGGATGAAATTAATTCCTCCTAATAGTATTAGAACAGAACTCATTAATTTAGTACATTCCTCACATGCTGGTCTTACCAAATGTAAGGAAAGATTATGTGGCTCATATTGGTGGCCAGGTATGGATAAAGAGGTTGAACGTTCCATACGAGATTGTATCCCATGCACATTGAGTGATAAAAAAAGTGTACACATGTGCAACCAATGGTGTTAAGAAGACGTCCTTCTAATCCTTGGCAAGACATTTCTTTGGATATTCTTGGTCCAGTGCATAGTAATGGTTCTCAGACTTTCGTGTTAGTTGTAATTGATATGTAATTGATATGTTTTCACGATGGCCTGTATGTATGTATAGGCATTTATATAGCGCACTACTTACCCGGAGGGTCCCAAGGCGCTTCGACCGCTGCGAAACCCTTCCTGGCTTCCCTGAGAGATGGTCCCTAATGGGTATCTCCAGGGTGAGACCAGGCATCCCCGGCGGTCTGGTGGGGCCGTTAGTGAAGATGAGGCAAGCTAATGCCCAGAGTTGCCGAGTGTGATCACTGATCAGAGTGGGCACCGAGGCGAGAGAATTATCGAGTCCGCTGACCCTGGTCCAGAAACCTGCCGCGCCGGGAATCGAACCCTGGTCGGGCCGTCCTCTGCTCTCAGGTCTGCCGCCTCTAACCGGTGAGCCACACTACTTCTTTTTGTCAAACATTGATTCAAGTCACATAATTCAGTGTTTAAGAAGTTTATTTTCAAAAGAAGGGATTTCCTAATCTATTTTGACAGATAACGGCATTCAATTTGTCTCTGAACAGATGAGAAATGTTCTTTCATCTAAAGGGATTATACATAAAACCTGTTCTCCCGAGGCCAATGGGATGTCGGAGAGATTCACCAAAGTGGTTACAGAAGCCATTGCTTTGGCAAAGTCACAGTCAGTGACAGTGGATTGGAAATGTGAAGTGTTAAAGATGATAGAGGAATATAGATTGTCTCATTCTGCTACTGGCAAGACACCTTTTGTATTATTTTGAGGTAGACTCCCAAATACGAATGTAGAACCTGCATGGGTCAACAGAAATTAATTAAATAAAGGTAGGAAAAAAAATGTGATAATGTCATTCAGAAGAAAGGCTAAATAAATGAAAAGTTATTTGGATTCAAGGAAAGCAGTAAAAACAACAAAAGTGCTGGTGGGCGATATGGTTATGATTAAACGACCAGGCTTGATGGGAAACTATGTTTAAAAATTCATGAAACCTATTAAGGTTATTAAGGTATTTAATAATGCTATAAAGACGCAGGACAATCGGATATGGAATCTTAATAGAGTTGTTGTTGTAAAGGGAACGTTTAATGGTGATTCAGATGAAATCCTAGATAGTGTTTCATTGAAATTTGATGAAAAGTTTAAAAGTTGTAGTTCATCCAGAGTGTGTAAACAACCATCATATCTTGCTGATTATGTGTAATGTTTTGCAATTTAATATTTCATCATTTTGTTATGTATAAAATGTTTTACGTTAGTTATTTTGTTTATGTAAAGGAGGGAGGTGTGTGATGTTCTGCATTTCCTTCTACCTCATTGGTATACTCATAGAATTACAATATGTCATTATTAGAATGTTACATGTGTCATGCACTTAGGTCAGAAGATTCTAGGAGAAGCTTTGGAAGTAAACTAAGGCAGTTATTGTCAATGCCTGCTTGCTGATGTATGGGATTCTCAATGAGGATTAAATTTATGAATATACAGCATTACTGTGTCCAGATTTTATATTCAGGAATGCTTCACAGAGCTTATGCTCCTCGGTAACTCGCCATCTTTCAATTTCGAGCTGCTTTGTCCAACTGTCTTGGCCCTGCCCCAGAACCAAAAAACCAGATCAAAAGCCTAGGCATTTGGCTGGACTGCTCCCTCAGCCTTAATTACCAGGCGGAAAAACTATCAGTCACTTGTTATGGCCTGCTGAAGAGGTTACGTAAAGTATTCCCTCTTCTCCCATTTCAGGCAGGAAGAATTATGGTCCAAGCTCTCATTTTGTCACGCCTGGACTATGGGAAAGCCCCCAAATCAACTACCTACAAACTCCAGATCCTCCAAAACTGTGCAGCTCGCCTGCCCCTCAAGATCCCTTACCGGCAATCCACAAAACCTGCACTAATGAGCTTTCACTGGCTGCAGTCAGGGAGAGAATCAAGTTTAAAGATATGTGTATCGCACTTAAGTCCTTTTGGAGGAATGGACCAGCAATCAGCCGGTCAATGATCATTCCATACCAACCAATCACAAACAACCGCTCGGCGTCCCTCTCTCTTGCCATACTCCCGAAAATGAAGAGAGCTAGAAGTGGTGAGCGCTCCTTCTCGTATAACACCGCCAGAATATGGAACTCTTCCCCCCCATAAGCGGGCCAAGCCTAATCTGCTGCCCTTCCGTAAATTCCTAAAAACCTGTCTCTTCAACAACTGCACTTAATTATGGGTATTTTCTGTTGTCCGCATCCGATTTCAGCGCAGGGATGCCTCAGGGTAGCTATTGCGCTATATAAATGTTTTTTCATTCATTCATTTTCCTTGTCCTTTTCAGAATAACCTTGTTATGACATGATGTCCCAGTGCAAACCTTAAGAAGAAGCATAAGTGTAAGGAACATATTTACCAACATATCACGCAATGCTAAACAGCAAATGAAGGTGCAGCGTTCCGTTGTGCAAAAGGGAGAGAGTAGAACTGGGTCATATTTACAGAGATATGGCTCAGTTCTGCTCTCTAGTTAAAAGAATTCAGAGAGAAACAGCACACATAGAAAGAGGAAAAAAGGAGAAGAAATAAAGGTATTTCTCCTCCTTACACCTCACTTGGGGAGGTGTATCTTTTTGGCGCATTCCCAGGTTTACAAGGTCTTGTAAATCTGGGAATGTATCAAAATACCATCTGAGTTGCATGGGAACACCCACAAAACACCCATAGAACTACACAGGGCAGAGTAATGCAATACAGCGATTTGCACAGCATTATTTTACTCCATATTTTTTAAGCTACTAACTGCCATGAAAGTGGCTTTGTGTGGCTTCAAAAATATGACTTTTGAGGGATGTCGCTTTTGCACAACATTGCGTGGTGCAAGACGACGTAAACTATGGCCCTCAGAGTATTTTTGTACCAAATTGGTGGACCAATTTCTCTTTTTTGTTTTTACTTTATTTAAGTGTGTGGTTCTTCGGTTTCCGACTTCGTCCCGTATTTAGCCGCCATTTTGTGTCTCGTCGCCATTTTGTGTTGCCCTCACTCAGGCAGCACGGCGAACGGAGTGTTTTTGCTTTTCCAGCTGCTACGTGTCTCTTCTGTTAAAAAGTAACCCCATGCCCTTGTTTACAAAACCAATGTCAGGGTCTGGCCGAGTTCACTAATTCATGTCTGGGTTGATTGATCCCTGTCTCGACTGACTATTTGGCTTCTCCTATTCTGTCCTTACATTATCTTATCCGACTGGCCTTCGCTATTCTCTCCTTGTATTCTCTTGTTACACAACTATCCTTTAAGGCACACAAATACGTCCTGCCACCTGCAAATTGGATTGTAGGCACTAGCACTGATTAATTTGTGGGGAGGGGTGACACACAGGGTTTGAAAGAGGGGCGTATATGGAACACCTGATAGTTTGTTTTCCAACTTTTCCTATTGGCTTGCTTTGTATGTACTGGGAGTATACGTTGTAAATATGTGTGCTATAAAAGATTGTGCGCCACGGACTAAAGTGGCAGTCTCCTGAGAACATACACTGTACTTCTGGGACAATTGTGCTTAGCTGCAGCTAATAAACCTGGTTTTCTACACCCAACAGAGTGTCTCGTGTCTCTGTCCGACAAGGTAGGTGAACTCGGGGATTTAAGGTGTGCCCTGCGCCTCCAGGCCCACAAGGCCCGGTTCTCCAACTGGCGCCCAACGTGGGACGGTTTCAGTGGTAGTGGTTCAGCCCGAGGGTCGTGAGAAGCCTCGCAAGAAAATTCCGGAGGCTTCGCGAACCACGTCAAGCGACCCCTGTATGTCGAAGTGGACCGAAGGTCTTTTGCAGCGCGGCTACTCCTTTCCGACGGCTGCTGACGACTGCTGCCCTGACTGCTGCCCTGCCTTGGTCCCTTTTGTGATGACTGGTATCGCGAGACGTTAGACGGACCTCTGTTGGGGTGAGAGAACACTTAGTTATGTATTCATGGGTAGCGCCCACTTCTTTGTTTTGTTTTTGGGTTTTGTTATTCGACCATTGCAATAACCGAAGCCAAGGGGTGAGTACGTTTGTGCTGTGTTATTTGATTTAACCCCTTGAAGTTAGTAAACGGACCAGTGAATTAAAGATGCCTGGTTTTAGCAAATTTAGGAAGTTTTGTTGTCTTGGTTGTAATAGGGATTCCCGGCTCGAGGACTCTTGTCCGATTCCTCCGGTTGGAACTCCCACGTATGAGCTCTATTCTAAACATGATGGTGGCCCCACTGCCTTTAACGAGGCATGGATCCGATACACGAAGAAAGGTGGTGTTTTGCAGTGGCCACAAAATGGTAGCTTTGAGCCTGACATATTAGACAATTTAGAAGCAATTTTGTTCACAAGAAAAGCCCGGCCGGCGATGTTTGACTCTTTCCGCCTTTGGCGTAAAGAAGCCAAGCAGAGAGAAATTAAGCAGGCAAAAAGAGATAGAAAGGCGAAAGATATGACGATTATACAGGCTGCCCAGCAGTTGAAAGAAAATGAGATTGATCGAGCGATTGAAGTTTCAGACAGACAGCATCGTATGGCGATAGATAGATGCTACCCTGTGTTGCCTACTTCTCCACAGAGTAAGGATCTTGACGAAGATCTCTTAATGTGCCATTTGTTGAGATTGCCGCTGCCTTATGTACCAGGTGCTAATGCACCCCAATTATTGCCACCTGTCCAGCAACCTGTTGTTCAGTCAGTTGATCCAGCTCTCCCACAATTGCCCCTTCCAGTATTGCCACCCCGCCTCCTTTGCTACCAACTTCTGTACCTCAGTCTCCTTTACCCTCGGTTCCTCTTGTAACGGTCAGTCCTTCTCCTCCTTTGCTTAATACTTTGTCTCCAGTTTTACTGTCAGATTCTCCCCTGGCTCATAAACAGTTGGTCGATACTGTTTCTGGCCTTCTCTCCCCCTTCTTTGGATCTTTTTCCTTGACTCCTGCTCTGTTTCGAAGGCAGTCCCGTAGTCAAATCCCAGGTTCCGACGAGCGAATTGTGTTGGACTCTATTGCTCACAAATGGATCATGAGTGGTCCACAGTATAGTGTGTCCGATATCCTGAGTACCTTTATGCAACGTTGATGCCTGCCTTATGTGTTAACTGGGATAGGTTAGCTGCGTGTAAGCAGAAGAAAGATGAGAGTGTCTCCGATTTCTTTACTTGTTTCGAGGAGACGTTCATCGACCACAGTGGTCAAGATATGAGTACTGATGGTGGACAGCGCTTATTCGTGGATAAATTTGTATTTAATTTTCTTCCAGAATTATCACATAAATTGAGACTCCGAAAGTTCGTGGGCTGTTTCTTCCTCTGCACAGATATTAGCTACTGCTCAATATTACGAGAATAGGGATAAGGAGGAAAAGGATAAGATTGAGAATAAGACTAAGGAAATAAAAACGAAGGTTCTTTTGCAACAGGCTTTTCCCCCTCGTTCTGCTCAGCGCCAGTTTCAACAGCCTCCCCAGCTTCAGAGGTTGTTACAAAAACCTGAACCTTTTGTTCCGTGACCTTTGCTAGGTCCTAATCAATGTGCCTATTGTAAAGAGGAAGGTCATTTTAAGAATAGCTGTCCGGTTTTATTGCAGCGTAATGGTGGATTCCCAGGGCCCCAACGCCGTGCTGGTTTTCAATCAGCACCTAGAGGTAGAGGGCGAGGTGCGTTGTCTCAAGGACAGCGTTCCATTCCCCCTCAGAATTCTCTGAATTATTTTGATCAGCAGAATACTCAGTCTGCGCAATATTACAATGACGATTATTGTATTGATAGTGAGGCTCAGGATTTTCACACTAGTTCGGACAGCCATGGACAAAGTAAGGGAGTCGTATCAGTTTCAGTGGATGAGAATGGGCCTTATGTTGAAGTTGTTGCATTGGGTGTTTCAGAGCCATTTCTTTTGGATACTGGTGGAATGCGAAGTTCTATCATTCACTCCAAACTCCCTGGGGCACCTTTGTCTGGCTTAACTAACGTTTCTGTAGGATTCTCTGGTGCCCCAGTTAGTAACCCGGTTTCTTGTCCTTTGCCTATCTCGATTGGTCCTTATAATTTGGAGGCCCCGATCATTTTAACGACTGGTTGCAGCGAGAATTTGTTGGGTTTGGACTTGTTGAAACGTCTTCATGCAACATTGTATTGTTCCCCCTCTGGTGTACAGCTTACTTTAGGTGAGAAGTTGGTTTCTCCTATGTATTCATCTAAGGACCAACTCCCACCCGAATTGCATTCTCTTCCTGCTATGCTCTGGGCTACGAGTCCGAATGATGTTGGTCTGCTCCAGATTCTGCCTTACGTGGTTACTATTAAGCCTAATGTTAAATTACCACGCATTCCTCAGTATAAAATTTCCAACGATGGTGAACGAGCTTTGTTGGCTATTATCTATGATCTGGTTCAGAAGGGCGTGGTCGAAGAAACAACTGGAAATGTTTGCAACAGTCCTGTTCTACCTGTCTTTAAACGCACTGATCCTTCTCAGCCTCCTGTATATCGCTTTGTGATTGATCTTCGGGAGGTCAACACAATTGTTGTCCCCCAGTTTCCTGTTGTCCCAGATATCACTGCCTTGCTCACTATGATACCCGCTTCAGCGGCATGGTTCTCGGTTATTGATCTCAAAAATGCTTTCTTCAGCATTCCTATTGCTGAGGAAAGTAGGGATATTTTTGGCTTCTCTCTCGGAGGCCGAAGTTTCCGATTCAAACGTGCACCTCAAGGCTATTGTGAGAGTCCCTCCATTTATAGTCAGGCTTTAAAATCCCAGCTTGATGCTTTCACTTTGCCCCCAGGTGCCACTCTTATTCAGTATGTGGATGATTTGTTAGTTGCTGCTGATTCAGAGGATGTTTGTAAGGATGTGACTGGTTCATTGTTGCATCATTTGTCTGACCTGCATCACAAGGTGTCACCCTCTAAGTTGCAATATTGCCGCCAAGAGGTTACCTACTAAGGTCATCTCTTGTCGAAGGAGGGAAGACGATTGACACCAGAACGTATTCAAGCAATAGCACAAATGTCTGTACCATCCACACAAAGGGAGGTGCGTGCCTTTTTGGGCATTACCTCTTATTGTAGACAGTGGATTCCAAATTTTTCTTTGTTGGCTAAACCTCTGCTGGCACTTACTCTGAAAGATACACCCCAACTCTTCCTTGGACTGACGAATGTCAGAAGAGTTTTTCTGACTTACGTACTGCCTTGTGTTCGGCCCCTGTGTTAGGTACTGCAGATTACAGTAAGCCTTTCACACTTTACGTTCATGAAAGAGAAGGTTGCGCATGGTAAGTTTTAACCCAACAATTTGGAGACAAACAACGGCCATGTGCCTATTTTTCGGCTACATTGGATCCAGTAGCCAAGGCATTGCCTAGTTGTCTCAGAGCTACAGCAGCAGCAGCGATTTCCATTTGTCAATCTGCTGGATTGGTACTAGATAACACTCTTGTTGTTATGGTACCACATGCAGTAGATACTCTTTTGAACAGAACAAAAACACAACATCTTACGAGTGCCCGCTTGTCTGGGTATGAGCTGACGCTCTTGGCTAGTCATATACACATCAAGCGGTGTAATACTTTGAATCCAGCAACATTGTTACCCATTCCGGAAGAGAAAGACACTCAAGAACAGCATGATTGCTTTCTCTGAACAGAGGAGGAAACGAAAGGCAGAATAGACTTAAAAGACACACCACTTGTGGACCAGGATGGGATCCTATGGGTGGATGGGTCTTGTTTCAAGCTTCCTAATGGCGAGACGACTGCGGGCTATGCGGTTACCACCTTGTATACGGTAGTGGAGACAGCACGCATTGCAGAGAATTCAGCCCAAGCAGCTGAACTGATTGCCCTGACGAGAGCGTGTGTGTTGGCTAAGGAAAAGAGAGTGAATGTTTACACGGATAGCCAATACGCCTTTGGCGTGGCTCATAGTTTCAGTTGTTTGTGGAAGGAAAGAGGATTCTTTACTTCCCATGGGACTAAGATACAGCATGGTCAGTTGGTAACTGACCTTCTCGAATCACTTGCTTAGCCTACCCAAATAGCGATAGTGAAGTATAGTGCTCATAAGAAGATTATTGATGATGTGGGTCGCCGGAATGCTTTTGCAGATGAGGTAGCAAAAGAAACAGCGAGAGATGCTACAAGTCGCATGTGTGTTGCAGGCCCTGCAAGATGGGTCAGAGAGGGAGGAATGTGTGAGGACACAATAGAAAGGGTGGGAATGATTCAAGAAGTGGCTACTGAAAAGGAATTGAGCAAGTGGAGAGTAAGTACGGGAATGTTGGACGCGACAGGGTGTTGGACGGAATTGTCAGAACATCAGCGTTGGCTGTTACCGGACACCTATGTACTGCCTGTAGTTACTATGGCGCATGGTCCAGCCCACATCAGTGCCAAAGGAATATGCAAACTTCTGGCTCCAGTATGGCAGAATGAAGGAATTCCTAAATGTGCGGAGAATGTGGTGAAACATTGTATCGTTTGTTTAATGCATAATCCAGGAAAGGGAACCCCAACTCCAGCAGGTCATTTTGCTCTTCCTACGTACCCTTTTGAGGTATTACAAATTGATTACATTCATAGGGAACATTGTAATAACCTCAAGTATGTTCTGGTGGTGGTGTGTGCCTTTTCCAGATGGATAGAGGCCTACCCCCTAAAGGACAATACTGCTTTGTCTACTGCCAAAGTTCTTTTGAAGGAATTTTTCCCGAGGTTTAGTTTGCCGCGAATTGTCTGGAGTGACAATGGAAGCGAATTTGTAGGCCAAATTATGCAGAAGGTGTGTGAGGGTCTTGGTATTAGGCAGAAATTCCATGCGGAAAACCACCCTCAGTCAGCAGGTTTGGTAGAGTGCTAAAATGGCACTCTCAAGCTTAAACTGGCAAAGATTCAGGCCAGCACGGGTCTTGCTTGGCCTGACGCTTTACCTTTGGCACTTTTATCCTCGAGAACTACTGTACATTCTCGTTTAGGACTCAGCCCATACGAAGTCGTTTTTGGGCACCCAGCTAACGTCTGGGGAGTCCCTTGACCTAAAAAGTACTCTGACTTCCCGTATCCAATGTTGATTGACTATTCACATGACCTCACCACTCAATTGCGTTTTCTTCACCAATAGGTTCAAAACGCTTTGCCGGAGGCCCCTGCAGATCCAGGTCATTACATTCAACCCGGAGACTGGGTTTGCCTGAAGAATTTTCAGAGGAAAAAGAATTTGGAACCTCGTTGGGGCCCGCCTCGGCAAATTCTGCTAGCAACACGTACAGCAGTAAAGGTCGTCGGGAAGAAGAATTGGGTTCATTGAGTGCACTGCAAGAGGGTACCTGTGCCTTTGCCTTTCGACCAGTGGGTCCGTAAGGGTATAAGTGACAGTGAAAGCGAAAGGGTCCCTCGGTTTGTACCTTTCAGTAGTGCACGCCTGGATCGAACGAACTCTGAAAAAGAAGACGACTACGTGTTGCAAGAAGCTGTACCATCACATTTGCGATTGAACACAGTAAATTCAGAGACTTTGTTTCGAGAACAAATGGTACTTAATTAGACTCGGTACAACTTAAGACCCAGATTGATGAAAGACAATTGAACTTTTTACTTTTTCTTTTTCTAATCACACTTTTGAGAGACATTTCTTTTCCACTATCCATCAAGTTGCAGGGTCACGGTAGGAGTATTTGGCTGTGACCTGAGTAGTGACAGTAGGTCTGCAGGACTTGCAGTGTCATAGGACGGCTACTAATCACAGCTAAGTGATCTAGGAAGATTGCCGTGAGCAATGCCTTAGAGAATGGATATTAAAGTGGAAAAGAGTGATAAGAATCAAGAAATGAAAAGTAAATATAAAAAATTGTTGGTTAGTCCATGTGGCATAACCTTATGTATCTTAATATGTTGATGTATTTTATTGGCTTTTGTGAGTTGGGTTGTTCACACTATGCAGCAAGCACCTGTTCCAACTTCTGTTTCCTTGTCTTTTCCTACTACTGCCTCCCCACATCAGTTCCATACACTCCCGGAACATGAGAAAATTAGGAGAACAGAATACTTCAACAATTCATTTATCCAGTTGTTACATCAGCATCAACTGTTAGTCAATACTACTGATTGTTGGGTTTGTGGACTCATGCCCCATAACACAGAGAGAGGAATGCCATATTTAGTCCTTCCATTTTCCTACGAAGGCTCCGGTTGGGCCTATTTGGCCATGTTTTATAATGTATATCATAACCAACTTCGATATCCTCCTGGTAGTCCATATGGTGGTGAAGCAGATTTTAGTCACAGTTCTTTGATAAAGGGAATAGTGGCCATGGCTAGAATTGCTGAAATTAGTAAGATTCCCGTTGACGAGAAACGAGCGTATGATGGCTGGAACGTGACTCGTTATGTTACTAGCCTTACAGATAAGGCTAGACGAAGGAGATCCCCACCAATTTGGACCGTACCCCATCGAGGTAATTTCTGTCTGTAGATAAATGGCCAAAATATTAAAAACCAACAGGAAAAGAGTGTTTGTTCCCATACGTACATCTATTCACCCCAGATTTTTTCACCGTTAGTGCCATCACAAGGCACATATTTTGTCTGTCATGACAGAGCCAATACGTGACTTCCTACCTACTTTTCAGGAACTTGTTATGTGGCTTTTCTTCTCCCTCCTACATATACTGATCCTTCAGGTCATCATAGAAAGAGGCATGGCAGAGGGGTTATTGATTCTAAGGACACAGCAGGACAAGAAGGAGGTGACTTTATCAAAGGGTTACTTCCTTTCTGGGGCCCAATGGCCAACAGCAGAGACATCAGACAGTTAGTTTGCGTTGTTGAGGCTACCATAAATGTAACTTCTGGAGCCTTGAGTAATCTGACAGCCGAACTTCAGGCGGATCGCCTTATGACTTTGCAGAACCGGATGGTTCTAGACATTGTCCTTGCAGATCGTGGAGGAGTCTGTAAATTGATCGGGTCTAGTTGCTGCATTTATATTCCTGATAATGCCCCTACGGTATACCAAGCCATCTTTAAATTGCATGTAATTTCCGAGTCTATACACCAGGACACAGGAGATTGGACTGTGATAGGATGGTTTTGGGGACTACTGTCCACTTGGGGATGAAAGATATTAACCTTCCTTGGAATGGTTTTGGCCATCATTTTCTCTTGTTGTCTTTGTTTACAGTGTGGCCCTGCCATCTGCGGTCTTTGTGCCACCATGTGTGTCTCAAGGCATGTGTCACAGAAAACAGAAAACATTAAAATGATGTTGCAGCAACAGCTCGACGATCTCATGGCCATTGACATCGACTCAGATTAACTTGAGTCCTTTGTGTTTTGCCTGAGTAATGGCAAAAGGAGGGTCTGAGGTTCTTCGGTTTCCGACTTTGTCCCGTATTTAGCTGCCATTTTGTATCTCGTTGCCATTTTGTGTTGCCCTCACTCGGCAGCAAGGCGAACAGAGTGCTTTTGCTTTTCAGCTGCTACGTGCCTCTTCTGTTAAAAAGTAACCCCCTGCCCTTGTTTAGGAAACCGATGTCAGGGTCTGGCCGAGTTCACTAATCCATGTCTGGGTTGATTGATCCCTGTCTCGACTGACTATTTGGCTTCTCCTATGCTTTCCTTAAATTATCTTATCCGACTGGCCTTCCCTATTCTCTCCTTGTATTCTCTTGTTACACAACTATCCTTTGAGGCACACAAATACGTCCTGCCACCTGCAAATTGGATTGTAGGCACTAGCACTGATTAATTTGTGGGGAGGGGTGACACACAGGGTTTGAAAGAGGGGGGTATTTGGGACACCTGATAGTTTGTTTTCCTACTTTTCCTATTGGCTTGCTTTGTATGTACTGGGAGTATACGTTGTAAATATGTGTGCTATAAAAGATTGTGTGCCACGGACTAAAGTGGCAGTCTCCTGAGAACATACACTGTACTTCTGGGACAACTGTTATGTTATGTTATGTTAAAAATGCTCTTTTATAGCGCACGGCTACTCCAAGGAGTGTCCCAGCGCTTTGGCAAAGAGCCTAAGGAACAGAAAGAACATAGCACAACGGACATGAAGAGAAATGAAACGAAAAACCATTACTGAGTGAAAAGCCAGGTTTTAAGTCCTTTACTAAAGGAGAGCAAGTCATCAGCTTTCCTGAGCAAAACAGGCAGGTCGTTCCAGCCCTGAGGCGCTAGAAATCGAAAGGAGCGTCCTCCGATTCTAGTCAGGCGGATAGGGGGGATCAGGGCTTTGAATAGAGACGCAGATTGTAGCGTCCTGCGAGGCACATAAAAAGCCAAGCGTTTCTGAAGACATTTGGGGCCTATCCGATGCAGGGACTTGAAGGCAAAAATAGGCGCCTTGAAAGTAATCCTTTTAGCGACTGGGAGCCAGTGCAATTTCTTTAGCAACTCTGTGGCTCCAGCTCTACGCTGGAGGCCAAAAATGGTGCAACTGTGCTTAGCTGCAGCTAATAAACCTGTTTTTTTACACCCAACAGAGTGTCTCGTGTCTCTGTCCGACAAGGCAGGTGAACTCGGGGATTTAAGGCGTGCCCTGCGCCGCCAGGCCCATAAGGCCCAGTTCTCCAAGTGTTGGTTAGCACGATTACAGATAACTAAAACATCGAACAATATAACTTCAGATGGCTTGAATTGACACTATCTGGCAGCCCTGTCAATTTAATGTTAAAATAACATATTTAGAGTTATGATGGCAAAAATATAAAATGGGTTAAGGATAACAAGACTTTAGGCATCTCCCAGAGAGCTTAGAGATGAGGATTCTAGTCACATATTTGAATGGGAGATCTCTGTGGCTGTGTACCTTCCTTGCCTTAGAGCAGTACCCTCCCTTTTTATTCCAAGTCTGTTTTATTTTAAAAGTTAACACCCATAGCAGGGTTGTACAGACACAGCGTTAAGCCTACAACCCCAAATCAGGGCCGGCCGCGAAAGAGAACAGCATTCAGGTCCTAGAATTTGCGCATAGAAACAAATTTACACAGCGCCTTGCCTACAACCCCAGTGGGGACGGCCACGTGGCATAACATAAGCTGTTGCATCAATGTGGCGAATAGGTAACCCAAATCACAGGGCCATTGGGTATAGACTAACGGGCAACTGGCCCAACACTTATGGTCGGCCCAACGGGGCTCAGCGATCACGTAAAGAATCCAAAGACAGAGAAAAGGAAAGGAGAAAGTGAAGGAGAAGTAGGAGAAAGGGGAGATAGAGAGAGTGTCGTGAGGACGGGGCGCGCATGCGTCATGGGGGGGGGGCCAGCAGGGAGGGGACGTCCCAGGTAGCTCCTGTGTCATGCATGATATCTAAGGAAGCAGTCTGTTGGGGTCTGGAGGGGCAACAGCGTCGTCAAAAAGGCGCAGGGTTCTGAGCTTGGTAGGCATGTGACACGCGTGTTCTATTGAGCAGAGGTAGCGTACTAGGGGCTTCCAGACCGCCCCAAAACACGTGTAGCGAACTTGCAGTCGCGCTGTGAGAAGTTCCATCGCTAAAACGTGCCAAAGCCGTACAAACCAGGCTGCTATGGGTGGAGCTTCGAGTCTTTTCCAGTATAGAGCTACCAGCTGTTTGGCCGCCCCCAGCATTTGGAGCGTCAAAATCCAATCGCTGCAGGTGAGCGCCTTGAGAGTGGTGGGCCTAATACCAAGTAGAATTGTGCTCACGGCTTCAGGTAGGGGAAACCCCAGCACCCCCCTAATGTGGCTGAGAACCTCCTTCCAAAAGACAGTTAGGATCGGGCACGCCCACCATATATGGATAAACTCCCCGGATGAAGACTGACACCTCCAGCACAAAGGGGAGACCATGGGGAACATCTTATGCAGCCGTAGGGGCGTGTAGTACCACTGAGTCAGAAGTTTTTAAGCATTTTCCCTCTGCGGGATTCTCTGGTATATCTTGGGGATATCTCTCCATAGCCTGTCCCACTGCGAAGGTTCAATGTCCGCGCCAACCGCTAGTTGCCACTGACGCTGGTATGGGTGGGAGGGCGCAGTCAGTGGGTGTTTCAGGATGTGGTAGATCTGGGAGATCAGCCCTTTTAATCCCCCAAGGGAGTGCGTCAACTTTTCAAAAGGGGTAAAATCTTGTGTGGCTGCCTGGCTCATTTCCCCGTTAGAGACCCAATGTCGCAGCTGAGCATACTGCAGTTTTGCCTCTGGTGGTACTTGGAATTCTTCCCAATAGTGGTCAAAGGTTTTGAGTGTGCTCCCTTCAAAGAGATCGCAGATCGCCCTGCAGTCCCCTTGCATCCAGTTGTCAAATGCTCGAGATTGATGGGCCCGCGGGAAGTGCCGGTTCCCCACTATGGGGGTATGCGGGGACGGGAACGTGGTAAGTCCTTTGGAGACGGCGAAGCTGTCCCAAATGTTGAGGACCGTCATCGTGGGCACTGCCACATAAGCGCTCTTAGAGCGGGCCGTCCGATGTAACCACGCTAGGTCCCAGATAGTGTGCCCCGTTACTGCTCGGTCCATATGTAACCATCCTTTCTCGCTCTCTCGCACTTCCCACTCCACCACAAAGCGGAGGTGGGAAGCCCATTAGTAGTGCACTAGGTTGGGGCTGGCCAAACCCCCCCTATCCCGTGGTGCCATGAGGATTTTCTGCGAGAAGCGGGACAGTTTTCCGCCCCATATGAAGGACGTAAGCTCGCGTTGCAGACTCCGTATACAGTGAAGTGGGATCGGGGTGGGGAGACATTGAAACACATATAGGATTTTGGGAAGGATCGACATCTTAACACCGTTGAGTCGACTCAACCACGACAACATCAGAGTCTTCCACCTTCGCAGGTGTTCTAGGACCGCTTTTCGCATTCCCGCCAATTCACCGAAGACTATTCATCCAAAGAGGGGGTCAGAAGAAGGCCCAAGTATCAGATATGGTGGTCGGCCCACTGATAAGGCGCCGCATCTTTCAAAAAGGGTATCTCCTCTTACGGGATGGTGAGATTAAGGGCCCAAGACTTGTCATGGTTGATCTTGAGGCCAGAGGCCCTCTCATAAAGGCAGAGCACCCTATGTAGGGATGGAAGAGTCTCCTGCGGACGTGTAAGGGTAAGAATCAGGTCGTCTGCAAACAATGCCACCTTGTTGTCCCGCCCACCTTGAACGACTCCGTGGATGTCCGGCTCTCAGCGTATCATCTCCGCAAGGGGCTCTACTGTGAGAGCAAACAGCAGGGGCGAAAGGGGGCCCCATGCCTTGTGCCCCTGTGGATAGATAGCGATGGTGTTAGGCGGCCATTGACCCGGATCCTGGCCTGTGGCCCTACATACGGGGCCATGATCCTTGTAATCATCTTTGGACCCAGACCAAATTTGTGAAGTATCGCCCTAAGCAAGGTCCAGTCCACCCGGTCAAAGGACTTCTCCGCATCCAGCGGTGCACCTTCCCCACAAGATGTGCAAGCCGGATGAACCCGGCCTGATCAGGGTCCACAAGCCCCGGCTTATAGGGGTCTAGTCGTTTTTGCGAGGAGTTTAGTATAGATTTTAAGATCAGTGTTCAATAAAGCAATAGGGCGGTGAGATGCACACATCGTGGGGTCTTTCCCAGGTTTCGGGATCAGCGCAATCTCCGCCATACCCATGTTGGGGGACGGTCCCTCGTTATCAGTAAAAGAGTTGAACAGTCTCAGAAGATAAGGTCGAAGCTGGGTCTGGAATGTGCGATAGAAAGACAAGGGTAGGCCATCCGGCCCTGGTGTTTTTCCCAGGGGAGATCTCTAATTGCCACCGTAAACTCCTCCTCCGTTATAGAATCCTCCAGTTCCGCCGCGCACGCCGGAGGCAGTGGTGTCCCTTCGTAGCCGTCAAGGACAGCAGTGATTGCGTCTGCCGGGGTGGACTCCCCCTGTACAGGGCGGTGTAGTAGTCCATAAAAGCTTCTTGTTTAGCCCTCTCCGAGACATCCCTGGACCCATCCAGGAGCTGGACATTAACTATATGGGCCTTAGCCGCACGCGCCCTCAACCTCCCCGCCAGCAGTCGCCCTAACTTATCTCTCCCCTCAAAATACCTCTGCTGCAGTGCCAGCAGGGAGTGTTCTACCTTATTGGTGCGTAGAAGCCGAAGCTGTCCCCTTAGGTTATCCAGCTTCCTTCTAGACTCTAGGGACACACGTTCTCGATCCTGTATCTCAGCATTTTTATTGTCCTTTGTCAGGCCAACTTCCAGTTTACAGGCTTCACGCCTCCGCGCTATTGTTAGGTAAGTGATGTGGCCCGGATCGTGGCCTTGAAGGCGTCCCATATCACAGGGAAGGGCGTCTCCGGGATGTTGTTGCAAGTAAAATAAGAATATATGGCCTCCCGAATGCTTTCAACATCTGCGGTGCCTCAGAGGATGCTAGGCAGCAAATACCAACGTGTCTCTCGAGTGGGGCATGTGGTCAGTTCCTGTAAGAGCAGCTCAACATGAGCGTGATCAGACAGCATTATATCCGATATGGAGGCTCCCAACATATCCCGTTCCAGGTTGAGTGAAGTAAATAGGAAATCTATGCGGGAATATGACCAGTGGGCATGTGAGTAAAATGAGTAGTCCCTCAGTCCCGGGCAGTGGTAGCGCCACGCATCGATTAACCCTAGCTCCGTCATCTGTGTGCGAAACGAAGAGGACATAGCCCTGGTTCCGCTAAATGTGACGTAGCTACAGTCCATGTCCGGTCCCAGACTAGATTAAAGTCCCCTCACAGTATTAAGGATGGGTCACCACATGGAATCTGTTCCCGCAGAAGCGTCTGGAGGTATCTGTCCTGCATCTGGTTGGGCGCGTATACGTTACATAGGGTAAACTGTTGCCTCCCCATGTGTACCTTAACTTTGAGAAAACGCCCATCCCCACTCCTAAGGGGTTTTGTGTCTCCCCGCCCGAAGCCAGCCCTGCACAATATGGCCACTCCCTCCGTTTTAGTGTCAGCAGCAGCCAAAAACTGAAGAGGATACTTGGGATGTGCCATGCTCTTCGTGTCTGCTTGCAGCAAGTGTGTTTCCTGAAGGAATATGATGTCAGGGTGCTGCTGGAGGAGGTAGCGCCATACCTGCCTACACTTGTTGGGGGAGTTCAGGCCCTTAACGTTAAGCGTCAAGACCTTAAGAGGCCTAGGTACGTTCACAGCCATACGCGCAGCAATCAGGGTCGCCCATGCTCCCGCCATTTTGAGGGAAAGGATATAGGGGCAGCACCCCCCCCTCCCATCCCACCCAGGAGTCTGCAACCACCCGATCCCCACCCCGTCGCACACGGAAAAAAGAAGAGAGAAAAAAAAAGAAAAAGGCCAGAGAGGAGATAAAAAGGGAAGGAGAGTAATAGGAGCTCCATAGGCGGCCAAGCAGGTCTTTCAACAGAAAAGGTCAACAGAGGCCAACAGGGCCACAGTGTACTGTCCCAGTCACAGGGCATCCTCTACCCAAGAATTCAGACGCACTCAGAGATGTCACTCACTAGGGAACAGTTTGGGGGGTACCTACAGAAATCTCAGGAGTTAACAACCCCAGAGCCCCAGCACCCCTACCTCCCAGTCAGGAGCTGGAGAGTATTACTCTTATGTTTAGTCATGAGCAATGTAACCTCGTTCATGGAATGACCACGAGGGTTCCCCCATGTAGAGTTCCTGGCTTGGGGTCCCCATGGACCGCTGAGGACGTTTGATAGCCGTACGGGGAAGTACTGCCTGTTGTTCTCTGTAACGTGGTAGAGTCCCTGGGGAGGAATTCTTATGAACAGTAGAGGACACCTGGTGGCTGCATGAGGAGGGGCATTGCATTATTCTCTGTAGCGTTGCTGAATTTCCTGTACCTAAGATCCAGCACCCCATCTTGGGTATGATTTAGGGTCATGCCATCTCTGCAGGGTTCAAGTAAACAGCCGGTCATCTCCAACAGACCCAGGGGGCCAAGGGTGACGTCCGTAGCGACATAGTTGTGGGGGCGTAGTTCATCGCTGGTCACGGGGTCACGGGGTGGACGGGTGTGGAGGTGGTCCCCCACACGCCCCTTCAAGGGATCGGATGTGTGCTATGATGTCTTGTTTGGCCTGCGAGACGGACCCCTCATCCAGCGGAAGGGAGCAGCAGCGGTGTAGCACTGTGGTCCATGCCGGTCGGGCAGGGACTCTCTCCTGACGCCGTGGCCGAGAAGGGCTATGTGCCGGTGACTCCAGCAGTTTGAGCAGTTGTACCGCTTCTCAGTAGGATCTTATTACTCTGCGTTTATCCTCCCAGTGGAAGATAAGGGCGAATGGATGGCCCCATTGGTAGGAAACCTTAAGGGCCCGTAGCTTCTCCGTTGTGAGAAGTTGGCCTGGTATATAATGCTCACTAATTCTTAGTGATCACTTTGTACCATGCCAAGCAACTCTTATGATGATGGTTGTAATTCAACCTTGTAGACCAGTTATCCTAGTGGTAACGTGGACAAAGCAGTCTTAGGCTAAACTCTGAAAGGCATGTGAAGCCAGCTGTTATACCATACACAACCCCCTTGAAATGACAACCCCAAATGAAAGGGACACCACACAGATATATATTAAAAATATATATTGATTTATTAACTATAAAATCCCCTGGACTCTTTATGAGCACAGAAGCACAAGCGTTAAATCACAAGACAGTTTAAAATACACAAAAGTTGCACAATATGGATGAGCCCTAGGGGCCACCTAAACCATATACTAAGAAAGTGGTATAAGAGATACCAATGGGAAAGTGAACAGGCCTAGGGCCTCGGGAATCGCTGGAGCTATTCGAGACTAGCAGTGACTAAGTCGGGAGAGGCCCACGGGACTCGGGTGCAGTGTTCAAAGTGCACGCACTTTCCAATGTAAAGTCTATGGTGCGTAAAAAGTACAAAGTTAGAAAGTTAGGAACCTTCCGAGTGACCTACGGAGCTGAAACTTAAGACACAGGCCCTTGAGATGTGTACCAGTGCAGGAGCACCGGCGGAGCGGAGTTACCTCACCCACAGGAAGCAAGTGCACAGGGTCGAAGTAGTGTCGGGTTTCGTCACGCTGGTCGATGGTGCTTGGAGCTGAAGATGCTGCAGGCGGCTCGATGTGAAGAGTTCCGGTGGATCCAAGGGTGGATCTGAAGATGTGAAGACCTGAAAGCAGAGGGGACAGTGTTCAAAGTCACTAACCAGTGACTACCGTGGAACCAGATTGGAACCAGGCGATGTCGGGTGCAAACAGGCGTTGTTAAGTAGCTTCTCTCTGCAGCCACGTGGACACCCGGGGTTGAGGACGTCCAGGAGTCGGTCACGAGCTGTCCCACGCAGGCTTCTCGCTGTTGGCGGTATCGGCGACCAGATCGGAGCAAACAGGCCTTGGCAAAAGCAAGCCAGGCAGAAGTTGAAAGATGCTTATCACTCGGACCAGCAAGGTCAGAGCGGGTGCTCCTTTTTACAGGAGCTTGGGTAGGTCTGGAGCAACCAGACCTGCTGTGTAAATCGTCGGTTTCGTCGCCAAGATGGCCGCTGACCACGTGGCTAGTGGCCGGGATGGCGCGTCGAGTGGCACAATGCAAAAGGGCCCCACGCAGATCGTGGAGATGCTGGAGGCCTGATCTTCGGTGCAAGGGCTGCTCGGTGGTGGGGGTTCTCAGTCCCCAAAGCACAACGTCGAGGATGCCTCAGAAGCTGCGCAGTCAGCTTTTCGAGTGTCTTCCAAGAGGTCCGGTCCCACGTCACTCGGTGCCTCCACGGGTCCCTTCTTTGCAGGGACTGTGGATCGGGCTCAGAGAGGTCTGGGAGTCTGGTTCTTGTCGGGCTCTGGGCTCGAGCTCCGGCGGGAGGCGGCGGCAAAGCAGACGTCGAGTTGCTGGTTGGTGCCTGTGTTCACAGGGTGGCCACTCCTAGGCCACAAGGAGATTCTCTTCAGTCTTCTGTGCAGCAGAATGTCGAAGTCCAGTCTTCTTCTTCGTGTAAAGTTGATTCAGGATGATCTGCTGTGCAATGGCACTGCTCCCACTCTTATTCCCAATCTGAGGGGTGGATCACCTACTAGGTCCCTCCTCTGGGAGGAACCAGGAAGGGGGGCGGTTACACCCCCTTTCCTTTGTCCAGTTCCGCGCCAAGCCTGGGTCTGGAAAGTCCCAGGACCGGTTTGGACTGGCCTATGCACGGGGACACCTTGTGTGCCCCGGGCATGTCTGATTCTATTCAGCCCTGTCCTACCCAATACACAAAACCCTGTCTGGGGTGGTGCTCGCACCTCCCAAGGCAGGAAACCCTTTGTCCAGGCCACCATCTGCCGAGTTTCGGTCAGCAGCAGGAGGCCAGACTCGTGTTTGTGGTGGCAGCATCCATTTTGTGATGCTGAGGCTCTGTTTAACTTTAACCGGGGTTAAGGCTACACACATGTCGTGTCCCTCTAGAAGGGTGGAATGCTATCCCCGTCGCCAGAATTGGCGAGGGGATAGTATTCCAATTCGTATGACACCTTACTCGACATGTTTTGATAAAGCCAAACCAAAGATAGCATTTAACCGCGAGGATTATAATGCACTTAAGAGTATATGGTATGGTAATATCCCGGAACAGCTTAGGGAGTGGTTCCCGACAGCTGCAGACAGGCTCAGCTCATGCTAGAGCACCATCTCACATATTTCCAAGCACTCTGCCTCCAGGATTGATGAGGCCTTCCATAGGAGTGGCTGATAGGAACATATGTGTCCAGTTTAGGGTTAGGCACAGACATACTGTACCTAAGTAAGAGGTGATTACACCAACTTACCCCAGCTGAGTGATCAGCCAGTTGTGTCAAATATGGAGGCCAGGCCAGGGGTGGCACAATACATGCTGCAGCCCCCGGCAGGCCTTGGATACACCTATGCCCTGGGCACCTAGGGTGCACTGATACAGGGGCTCACAAGGTGAACCAGTTCCAATTCGTAATGCACCTAAAGGCATTGGCAGTAATTTAGAGAGAGAACAGCAGGCTGTGGGTCTGATTAGCAGGCCCACAGCAACATTAAGTCAGAAACCAGTGAAGCAAAAAGCAAAAATTTGGGGTGACCATAGGATAGCAGACCCTACTCTCCTACATAACCCCCCCCCCCCCCAAACGCAGGGACATTAGACCAACCTTGACCAGTTGTGTCTTCATGTTCTAAGTGGAAGTACCTGGAGAGACCATCTGCGTTGCCATGGTCAGTCCCTGGGCGGTGCTCCACTGTAAAGTCCATCCCCTGTAGGGAAATGGACCACCTGAGTAGTTTGGGGTTTTCACCCTTCATCTGATTAAGCCATAAGAGGGGCTTATGGTCGGTCTGAATCTTGAAGTGAGTGCCAAACAAGTATGGTCTCAACTTCTTCAGGGCCCACACCACAGCAAAGGCCTCCCTCTCTATAGCTGACCAACGTTTCTCTCTGGGGGTCAGCCTTCTGCTAATGAAAGCAATGGGCTGGTCCTGGCCATCTACATTAAGCTGTGAAAGCACTGCTCCCACTCCCAACTCAGAAGCATCTGTTTGGACAATGAACTCTCTTGAGTAGTCAGGACTCTTCAGGATAGGTGCAGAGCGCATGGCCTTCTTCAGGTCATCAAATGCCTTTTGACAGATTTCTGTCCACTGAACCTTTTTGGGCATCTTCTTGGATGTCAGATCATTAAGAGGAGTCACAATGGACCCATAGTTCTTAACAAACTTCCTGTAGTACCCAGTCAGGCCCAAGAAAGCTCTGACCTGAGTCTGGGTGGTTGGAGGGGACCAGTCCTTGATGGTCTGGATCTTACTCTCCAGTGGTTGAACTTGGCCTCCACCTACAAGGTGGCCCAGGTATACAACCTTACTCTGCCCTATCTGGCACTTTGTTGCCTTGATAGTGAGGCCTGCCTTCTGCAGAGCCTCAAGCACTTCCTTCAGGTGGACCAGGTGATCCTCCCAGGTGGAGCTAAAGACAGCAATATCATCCAGATAAGCTGCACAAAAGTCATCCAACCCAGTAAGGACTTGATTCACCAGCCTTTGGAAGGTGGCAGGTGCATTCTTCAAACCAAAGGGTATCACCACAAACTGATAATGCCCACTAGGGGTAGAAAATGCTGTTTTGGCTTTAGACTCCTCAGCTAACCTGATTTGCCAGTAGCCAGCTGTCAAGTCAAATGTGCTCAAATATTTGGCAGAAGCCAACTTGTCAATGAGCTCATCTGCCCTTGGAATAGGGTGTGCATCTGTCCTGGTGACAGCATTGAGTCCTCTGTAATCCACACAAAACCTCATCTCTCTCTTGCCATCTTTGGTGTGAGGTTTGGGGACCAGAACCACTGGGCTAGCCCAGGGGCTCTCTGAAGGCTCAATAACACCTAATTCCAGCATCTTTTGCACCTCAGTCTTTATACAGTCCCTGACGTGGTCAGGTTGCCTGTAAATCTTGCTCTTTACAGGAAGACTGTCACCAGTGTCCACCACATGGGTACACCAGTTAGTCTGACTGGGTGTCAAGGAGAACATATGCCTGTATGCCTGCAGAACTTGTCTGCAGTCATGTTGCTGATGCTCAGTGAGGCTGCCACCTAAGGCCACACCATCAACTGAACCATCCTCAGGGTTCTGAGTGAGCAGGTCTGGGAGAGGGTCACTCTCTTCCTCCTGTCCCTCATCTGTAGCCATGAGCAAGCCCATGTCTGCCCTGCTGACATATGCCTTCAATCTGTTTACATGGAGCACCCTGTGGGGGCTCCTGGGAGTTCCTAGGTCCACCAAGTAGGTAACCTCTCCCTTCTTCTCCAGAATTGTATGGGGTCCAGACCATTTGTCTTGGAGTGCTGCTGAGGCCACTGGCTCCAACACCCATACCTTCTGTCCAGGCTGAAATTCAACAAGGACAGCCTTTTGGTCATGCCAAGCTTTCTGTAATTCTTGGCTAGCCTCAAGGTTTTTGGATGCCTTTTCCATGTACTCTGCCATCCTGGAGCGGAGACCAAGTACATAGTCCACTATGTCCTGCTTAGGCCTTTTGAGAGGTAACTCCCATCCTTCCTTCACTAGACACAGGGGTCCTCTTACAGGGTGTCCAAACAACAATTCAAAGGGGCTGAAGCCAACCCCCTTTTGAGGGACCTCCCTGTAAGCAAACAAAAGGCAGGGCAGTAGGATGTCCCATCTTCGCCTGAGCTTTTCAGGTAATCCTTTAATCATGCCCTTTAGGGTCTTGTTAAATCTCTCAACAAGCCCATTGCATTGTGGGTGATAAGGAGTGGTGAACTTGTAGTTAACACCACATTCCTTCCACATAGCTGTCAAATATCCTGACATGAAGTTGGCACCTCTATCAGATATTACCTCCTTAGGAAACCCCACTCTGGAGAAAACTCCAAGTAAGGCCCTGGCCACAACAGGAGCTGTTGTGGTCCTAAGTGGAATTGCCTCTGGGTACCTGGTGGCATGATCCACTACCACCAGTATGAATCTGTGCCCAGATGCTGTAGGGGGATCCATTGGACCAACAATATCAATCCCCACTCTTTCAAAGGGAACCCCCACCACAGGTAGTGGTATCAGGGGGGCCTTTGTTGTTCCACCTGCTTTACCACTGGCTTGGCAGGTTTCACAGGAGCGACAAAACTCCTTGGTGTCTTCAGACATGTGAGGCCAGTGAAAGTGAGGGACAAGCCTGTCCCAGGTCTTGTTCTGGCCTAAGTGTCCTGCTAAAGGAATATCATGGGCTAAGGTGAGAAGGAAACCCCTAAATTGCAGAGGTATAACCAACCTCCTGGTGGCACCAGGCTTGGGGTCTCTACCCTCTGTGTAAAGGAGTCCTTCATCCCAATAAACTTTATGGGCACCTTCAGCATTCCCAGCAGCCTCAGCAGCAGCCTGCTGTCTGAGGGGTTCAAGAGAAGGACAGGTTAACTGAGCCTGCCCCAAGTCTGCCCTAGAAGGTCCCCCTGTCCCCAGAAACTCAACCTGATCAGGTTCAAGTTCTTCAGAGACAGTTCCTTCAGGAGTCTCAAGATCAGTTTCCTGTGAAGCCTGATCCTCACTTGTAGGCAGTTGGGAAGGCGCAGCCTTAACCCTCCTGTTCTTCTTCTTGGAAGGTGCTTGGTCCATTGTTCCAGGATCCAAGACCTGAGGTTCAGAGAGGCACTTTTTGGCCTGTGACCTGGTCACAGCAAGGACATGTGATGATATCCCTAACATCTCTGCATGAGTCCTGTACTCAACTTCTGACCATATAGAGTTTTCCAGGTCATTGCCCAACAAACATTCTACTGGGAGATCAGCACTAACCACAACTTTCTTTAGGCCAGTTACCCCTCCCCAGGAAAAGTTAACAAGTGCCACACTATGTGTAGTAGTGACATTGCTGGCATTGGTCACCAGGTAATCATCGCCTGGCATGTACTGTCCAGGGTCCACAAAGTTAGGTGTCACCATAATGACACTGGCACATGTGTCCCTGTAAGCTTGAGCCACTTTATTGTTGATCAAAGGTGTCTGTCTGTATTTGCCCAGATTACTGGGACTTATGTCAGGGGTCAAATCTATGTCCCCTTCACAAATCAGAACAGCCTGTGTAAGGGTTCTGACTAGGTCAGAATCTCCTTCAGTTCCCAAAGTGATACCCACTAATCCCTTGGTTTGAGGACCAGCACTGCTAACTGTACTAGTGGGTGCAGGTGCCTTAGGGGCTGCAGTGCTGGGGGCTCCACCCTTTTTACACTCACTTGTCCAGTGAGAGGTGTTCTTACAAGTTTTACACCAGGGTTTCTTCTGACCTTCTTTCTTCTTCTTCTTGGAAGTTTGGGACCCACCCTCTGTCTCAGTTTGGGGCCCTGTTGAAGATTTCTGGTCTTTAGCTTTCTGCTCCCCACCCTTCTGGTCTGTTTTCTTCTGGTCACCACCCTGGTTCTGGTTCTGGTTCTTTTGCTTAACTCTGGTTCTTACCCATTTATCTGCCCTCTTTCCCAATTCTTGGGGAGAGGTCAAATGTGAGTCAACCAAATGTTGATGCAACTGCTGGTTCTGACAATTATTTAAAATTTGTTCTCTCATCAGCAAATTATACAATCCTTCATAGTCTGTAACCTTGCTTCCCAGCAACCATCCCTCTAGAGTCTTAGTGGCACACTCAACAAATTCAGACCAGTCCTGAGTCTGTGTCTTCTGGGTATCTCTGAACATTAACCTGTACTGTTCAGTGGTTAAGCCTAACCCATCAATCAGAGCACTCTTCAGGACCAGGTAGTTTCTAGAATCCCCATCACTAACTGTGAGGAGTCTGTCTCGGCCTCTACCTTCAAAGGAGAGCCACAAGATTGCTGCCCACTGCTCCTGAGGGATCTGCTGTACTCTGCAGGCTCTCTCCATTGCAGTAATCCATTTATGGATATCATCCCCAGCTTTGTAGGGGGGCACAATCTTACTCAGGTTTCTGTTATCAAAAGACCTGTCTTTATCCTTGTGGATATTGCTGCCACCAGTGGGTTCTATTATCCCACTCTCTCTAGGCTGTCTTGCTCTAGCAAGTTTCTCTTGGGCCAGGGCAATCTCTAACTCTTGTCTCTGGACTCTCAATTCAGCCTCTCTAATTTGAGATTCTCTCAATTTGGCCTCATGTTCCCTTCTCTGAGGGCTAGTCATCACCCTTCTGGAGTGACCATGAGAACCTCTAGAAGCATGGGAGTTGTCAGAGTCACCTGAGTGAGTCCTTCTCCTCCTAGGCTTCTGGTTAAGTCCACTGGGGGTCTGAATGGGTTGTTACCTGATTCACTCCCAAGTAAGCTTAAGTTAGCCTGGTTCAGTCTACTGACCAGCACCTGACTATTTCTGTCATCATCTGACTCACTGCTTTCCACCTCCTCCTCTTCTTCTTCCTCTTCCTCTTCATCTACCTGAGGAGCTCCAGTGGTGGAGGCTTCCTCATCTACCAGGATGATAGGGGCAGGGGTGTCTACAGTGTCATCCTCTGAAGGATGGCCTCCTTCAGCATTCCCTGTGGGGTTTGCTTTAGAGGGCTTTAGAGTCTCAGACTGGTCTAAGAGCTCTCTTAGGTGGTCTGTAGTAGGGGAAGGCCCTGTCTTCAGACCCCTTAAGACACAAAGCTGTCTTAATTCCTTAAAGGAAAAAATAGCAAATTTGGATGGTGCCCTTGGAGGGTCACTCTCAACAGGAGTAAGTCCACTGGACTCCTCTGCTCCAGACATTGCTCTAGTGTGGGTGGATGTGTTGCAATCTACCTACACTGGTGTTTACCTACTAAACCTATCTAGTAGTTGTAGCTAGGGTGTGCTACTCCCTTTGCTCTACAACAACTAAGTTCAGTAGAACTTAAGTATACTAGTCTTGTTTTATATGTACCTAGCAGGTACCTGTATGATCTTTCAAATGATAATCTCAAAGATTGTAATGGTAAAACAACAGCAAGCTCAGATCCCAATCCACTGCTCACCAATGTGAGAAGTTGGCCTGGTATATAATGCTCACTAATTCTTAGTGATCACTTTGTACCATGCCAAGCAACCCTTATGATGATGGTTGTAATTCAACCTTGTAGACCAGTTATCATAGTGGTAACGTGGACAAAGCAGTATTAGGCTAAACTCTGAAAGGCATGTGAAGCCAGCTGTTATACCATACACAACCCCCTTGAATACCAAATGAAAGGGACACCACACAGATATATATTGAAAATATATATTGATTTATTAACTATAAAATCCCCTGGACTCTTTATGAGCACAGAAGCACAAGCATTAAATCACAAGACAGTTTAAAATACACAAAAGTTGCACAATATGGATGAGCCCTAGGGGCCACCTAAACCATATACTAAGAAAGTGGTATAAGAGATACCAATGGGAAAGTGAACAGGCCTAGGGCCTCGGGAATCGCTGGAGCTATTCGAGACTAGCAGTGACTAAGTCGGGAGAGGCCCACGGGACTCGGGTGCAGTGTTCAAAGTGCACGCACTTTCCAATGTAAAGTCTATGGTGCGTAAAAAGTACAAAGTTAGAAAGTTAGGAACCTTCCGAGTGACCTACGGAGCTGAAACTTAAGACACAGGCCCTTGAGATGTGTACCAGTGCAGGAGCACTGGCGGAGCTGAGTTACCTCACCCACAGGAAGCGGGTGCACAGGGTCGAAGTAGTGTCGGGTTTCGTCACGCTGGTCGATGGTGCTTGGAGCTGAAGATGCTGCAGGCGGCTCGATGTGAAGAGTTCCGGTGGATCCAAGGGTGGATCTGAAGATGTGAAGACCTGAAAGCAGAGGGGACAGTGTTCAAAGTCACTAGCCAGTGACTACCGTGGAACCAGATTGGAACCAGGCGATGTCGGGTGCAAACAGGCGTTGTCGGGTAGCTTCTCTCTGCAGCCACGTGGACACCCGGGGTCGAGGACGTCCAGGAGTCGGTCACGAGCTGTCCCACGCAGGCTTCTCGCTGTTGGCGGTGTTGGCGACCTGATCGGAGCAAACAGGCCTTGGCAAAAGCAAGCCAGGCAGAAGTTGAAAGATGCTTAACACTCGGACCAGTAAGGTCAGAGCGGGTGCTCCTTTTTACAGAAGCTTGGGTAGGTCTGGAGCAACCAGACCTGCTGTGTAAATTGTCAGTTTCATCGCCAAGATGGCCGCTGACCACGTGGCTAGTGGCCAGGATGGCGCATCGAGTGGCACAATGCAAAAGGGCCCCACGCAGATCGTGGAGATGCTGGAGGGCTGATCTTCGGTGCAAGGGCTGCTCGGTGGTGGGGGTTCTCAGTCCCCAAAGCACAACGTCGAGGATGCCTCAGAAGCTGCGCAGTCAGCTTTTCGAGTGTCTTCCAAGAGGTCCGGTCCCACGTCACTCGGTGCCTCCACGGGTCCCTTCTTTGCAGGGACTGTGGATCGGGCTCTGAGAGGTCTGGGAGTCTGGTTCTTGTCGGGCTCTGGGCTCGGGCTCCGGCGGGAGGCGGCGGCAAAGCAGACATCGAGTTGCTGGTTGGTGCCTGTGTTCACAGGGTGGCCACTCCTAGGCCACAAGGGAGATTCTCTTCAGTCTTCTGTGCAGCAGAATGTCGAAGTCCAGTCTTCTTCTTCGTGTAAAGTTGATTCAGGATGATCTGCTGTGCAATGGCACTGCTCCCACTCTTATTCCCAATCTGAGGGGTGGATCACCTACTAGGTCCCTCCTCTGGGAGGAACCAGGAAGGGGGCGGTTACACCCCCTTTCCTTTGTCCAGTTCCGCGCCAAGCCTGGGTCTGGAAAGTCCCAGGACCGGTTTGGACTGGCCTATGCACGGGGACACCTTGTGTGCCCCGGGCATGTCTGATTCTATTCAGCCCTGTCCTACCCAATACACAAAACCCTGTCTGGGGTGGTGCTCGCACCTCCCAAGGCAGGAAACCCTTTGTCCAGGCCACCATCTGCCGAGTTTCGGTCAGCAGCAGGAGGCCAGGCTCGTGTCTGTGGTGGCAGCATCCATTTTGTGATGCTGAGGCTCTGTTTAACTTTAACCGGGGTTAAGGCTACACACATGTCGTGTCCCTCTAGAAGGGTGGAATGCTATCCCCGTCGCCAGAATTGGCGAGGGGATAGTATTCCAATTCGTATGACACCTTACTCGACATGTTTTGATAAAGCCAAACCAAAGATAGCATTTAACCGTGAGGATTATAATGCACTTAAGAGTATATGGTATGGCAATATCCCGGAACAGCTTAGGGAGTGGTTCCCGACAGCTGCAGACAGGCTCAGCTCATGCTAGAGCACCATCTCACATATTTCCAAGCACTCTGCCTCCAGGATTGATGAGGCCTTCCATAGGAGTGGCTGATAGGAACATATGTGTCCAGTTTAGGGTTAGGCACAGACATACTGTACCTAAGTAAGAGGTGATTACACCAATTTACCCCAGCTGAGTGATCAGCCAGTTGTGTCAAATATGGAGGCCAGGCCAGGGGTGGCACAATACATGCTGCAGCCCCTGGTAGGCCTTGGATACACCTATGCCCTGGGCACCTAGGGTGCACTGATACAGGGGCTCACAAGGTGAACCAGTTCCAATTCGTAATGCACCTAAAGTGCATTGGCAGTAATTTAGAGAGAGAACAGCAGGCTGTGGGTCTGATTAGCAGGCCCACAGCCACATTAATTCAGAAACCAGTGAAGCAAAAAGCAAAAATTTGGGGTGACCATAGGATAGCAGACCCTACTCTCCTACATCCGTCACCTGAAAGCCCTCCTTCTGCACAGGGTGTTGGGCGCCAAGTCTTGGAATTATTGGATCCTGTGGCCGTCATAGCTAAGATTTGGTTTGTCCCTCGCCGCCTTCAGAATAGCCTCCTTCTCAGTAAAGAAGTGCACCCGCGTCATAATGTCCAGGAGTAGGCCCGGTCTTCCCGCGGGCCCGGAGACCCGATGGGCATGGTCCAAAGCCGGCGGAGAGGCGTCCTCATCCCCCAGACCTTGTGAAGGAGTTGTGCTACATAGGTCATGATGTCCTTTCCCTCCGCTTCGAGAGGAACCCCCCGGATGCGGAGGTTGTTCCGGCGGCTTCTGTTTTCAAGGTCCTCCTGCTTAACTTGTAGCTCTATGTTTTGTTTCTCCAGCGCCGCCAGACGTTGCCACAGTTGCTCTTGGTCCTCCGTACGTGCATCCACTATTTTCTCAAGACCGTCGACCCGGTCTCCTAGATCAGTGACCTCCTTTTGCAGTTCCTTGACGCAAGAGTGCACGTCAGAGCATAGGGAACCTATCTCTGTCTTGAGCTCAGAAATGACGGAGGCCATGAAGGCCTGGGTCACAGACGGCGATTCCTCAGTGGCCTGCGAGAATCCCTCAGCAGACGCTTTCGCTCCAGCCTTGCCCCACATGGCCACAACCGAGTTGTCTCTGGACGTCTTTGCCGAATCAGCCCTACTCCCCCTAGACCGCGTCATTGCCAAGTCTGCGGCTGCGGTCAGTCAGCGTACCCCGCACTAATCGATCGGGGTGCACCCCAGAGGGAGGAAAGGAGTGAAGAGGGGGGAGAAGGGGGGGAACGCACCAGCCCTTGTCTTCCCCTGTAGCTCAATTCAGGTCACAGCTCCCCCACTTCAGTGTACCGGACCCAACCCTAGGACGGTCCCACCGCTCAAGAAGGTGCCTCCTCATCACCGCAGTGCTATATTCCAGGCAGCAAGTTACAGGCACAAAATAGCGACACCAGTGCCCCGGGATGGCCGCCCAAGTGACTCCGGCCCCCGAGAAGTACCCGCTCAACAATCTCTTCTCACAGCCCAAATGTTGACTACTGAAGCCCGTTCCTCCACAATAATGTCCTCAGGCCCCAGTCCCAAGGCAGTAGTCAATGACGATGGCCGGGTCCCCCAGTCCCTTGGGCCCTACAGGACCTGCCAAGCGGTGTCAGCCCGAACAGCAGAAACTGTGTCCCTCGAACCCTCCTCAGGTCAGCGCCAGACAATGCGCAGGGGTCACCCAATGGGGAGTCTGACCGCAAAAATAATCCTCAGAGCCCAGGAAACAAGTCACCTGATCTTCCACCATCTGATCCACGGGGGCAGAGCCTTACCAGAGGCGTCACGGTTGGGGACTACAAAGCCCACATGTCACACTGGCAGCGCAGCGGGCGTGCCGCTGGTGCGCCGAAGGCGCGCTAAGGCAAGCCCGTCTGCGCCCGTCCGCGGCAGACCGGGGCAAGGGGCATGTGATGCTGCTCAGATTTTTAAATATTCTTCTTCTGAGCTTGTGGCGTGTCAAGGTGAGTGGTCTATCTCCAAACATATACAGGCCAAGCTTATTTCACTTGGTCTCTATATCTGTTCCAACCCTCCCTGTCTGGTACCTGGAGCGGAGGAAGTTTCTGCCCTCACAGATAGCGGGACGCTGCCAACTGTCCCCCCCTTGGTTGGCCCTCCTGTGTCTTTCTCGTCATGTTTGCTTAACACTCAATCTTTAGTTAAACACCATTTAGAGACGTTCAGTTTTCTCAATCAGGTTCAGCCTGACTGTCTTTTCCTGTCTGAAACCTGGCTCACCCCCTCCTCTTCGCCCGACATTCTAGCGGCCATTCCCGACAATTATTATGTTTTACACTCAGATCGTGCACCTAGTAAACATGGTGGGGGGTGGCTGCTATCATCCGCTCAAGATGGTCATTTTCTTTAATTCCTTCTCCGGTGATTCCGGCAGTTGACTATTTAGTCATGAAAACATTGTCTGTCTCTCCTCCGCTTGTCTGCGTCTTATTTTATCGCCCTCCTCAGTCTATACCCGCTTTTTCTACCCTGGTAGGGGATATTCTTGCTAACCTGATAGTAAATAATGTGCACATTGTGATCCTAGGTGATTTTAATTATTGGCCCGGCAATCGTCTGGTGAACTCCCAGTCCAAGGAGTTCTCTGACCTACTCACTCATTTGAACTTGACCCAATTGGTTGAGCTTCCCACTCATAAATCTGGCCACATTCTTGACCAAATTTGGTCAGCTAATCTGGATGTTTCTCTACTTTCGGTTCTCCCCTGTTTGTGGTCTGAACACTGTTTGATTTCCTTCTCCTTTCCATTAAACCCTATTGTTAGTACCCCTACTCCCATTAACATTAAAGTGAGGAACTGGGGACGAGCCAATATTAACTCTCTGTGTGCCTCACTCGTCTCTTCTAGCTTTCTCAATGGAGACTATTTAGATTTATCTCCCCATGATCAGGCCTTGGCTATTAACGCCTGGCTAACTTCATCTTGTGACGAGTTGGTCCCCTGGAGATCAATTCGACTTTTGCGTTCACACGATTCACAAAAGTGGTTTTCTCCCTCGCTTCAAGCAAAAAAACTCCAGCTTAGACAGGCCGAGCGTAAGTGGCGTCGGGGCTATGACCCATCTGATTAGTTGTCCTACTCCACTATTCTCAGGGAATATAAAAAAGACATCCTTTCTGCTAAAATTCAATACTTTTCCGCTTTGATTGCATCCTCCCCTAACAAGCCTAAGGAAATGTTTTCCATTCTCAACAGTCTGTCCAAACTAGATAGAGTGACTGCTAAACCGCTTCCGTCCCAGGATTTATGTGACTCCCTTCATGATTTCTTTTTCACTAAAATTTCTACAATAAAACAACACATCGCCGCCCCCTTCTTCTTCCTTTGATACCCCTTTTCCGCCTTCTAGCACACCATTGATTACGCACTTTCCCCCTATGTCTACCGAGACCTTTCTCAGTTCAGTGAACTCTACGAAATCGGGCTCTCCTACTGACAGCTGTCCCTCACATATCCTTAGGGAAATCTTCTCAATCTGCCCCGATCCACCTCTTGCCCTTCTTAATAAATCCCTGTCATTAGGTGTTGTCCCTAGTCTTTTCAAGTCCGCCAAGATCGTACCGGTTCTGAAAAAGGCAGGGACCGACCCTACTGTACCTTCTAACTTTCGTCCCATCTCCTTGCTTCCTTTCTTGGGCAAGGTGTTAGAGAGACATGTAACTCATTGCTTGAGTTCCTTCATCGAAGCCTCCAACCATCTGGACCCCTATCAGGCTGGTTTTCGGCCAGCCCACTCGACAGAATCAGTTATTCTCTCGGTCTTGGATGATTTCAGAGTGAGCGCTGACCATGGTTCTTCCCAGGCTCTGATACTTCTGGATCTATCAGCTGCGTTTGACACGGTCGACCACTCTCTTTTGGTTGACCGTGTCAGATGCGCTGGAATCTCGGATGTTGCCCTAAGTTGGGTCTCTTTTTTTTTGGAGAACCGCCAACAGGTGGTCCAGCTGTCCCCCTTTTACTCTCCTCCCCGAGCGGTAACCTGCGGTGTTCCTCAGGGCTCCGCTCTTTCTCCTCTTCTTTTTAATCTTTATATTTTTCCTTTAATTTATGCTTTGCGTCATAGGGAGGTCACAGTGTTTAATTACACTGATGACCTCCAACTTATTTTCACCCTTTCTGCTTCCCCTGATTCTGTTTCCCATTTTCAGAACACTATGATTTTCATCCAAGATTGGATGTGCACGAACCATCTAAAGCTAAATCCCGACAAGACGGAGCTAGTCTTGATCGGAGGCTCGCCCAATCCTTGGTGCTCCAACTTTTGGCCTCCCTCTCTTGGACCTGCTCCCTCAGCGTCTAGATCCGTGAAAAGCTTGGGCATTAAAATTAGTGATGACCTGTCGATGCACACCCAGATCAGCATGATTGTTTCTTCTTGCTTTCTATGTCTCCGTACCATTCGGAAAGTTTCCAGTTTTTTTACCATTGACGCTTTGAAGTCTATCCTCCTTGCTCTTGTCATTTCTAAGGTGGATTATGCCAATTCTGCCTGCCTATGAATTGCGCCGACTTCAGCTCATTCAAAATCAGACTGCTAGCTGATTTATAGTCGGTCTAGATTCCACCATGCCCTCCCGCTTCTGAGGCAATTGCATTGGTTGCCGGTTACTCATAGATGCCAATTTAAATTAGGATGTCTTATTTTTAAATCTCTGGTGGGCTTAGCTCCCCATTATATGGCATCCAGGCTCCTAACTTATACTCCTTCTAGAAACCTACGATCTTCCTCTAAGAACCTTTTGGTTGTTCCTCGCTTTGTCAGGAAGAAACATGGGGGGTCGTGTTTCTCCTTCTTGGCGCCCAGGTTCTGGAATGCCCTCCCTGACAACCTTCGATTTTCCCCATCATGTTTGGAATTCTGCAAAGGTTTGAAGACCTGGTCATTCATCAGAGCGTTTGAGGTCTAAGTTGTTATTTATGTGAACTGCACGGTACTACCGCCATGAATCATTTTTGGTATACGTGCGCTCTACAAATTTCCCCAACTTCAACTTCAACTTCCAAGTTGCAGCACAGGGGGGCCGGGTGGCAGGGTCTCAGGGGGCAGTAACATGCAAAGTCTAGGGGCCCCTGGTGCCGGTCAGAGTAACGAGCCCGGCAGTGGCCCCCGACCCCCACTACACCGTGTCTGCAGCCGGGGCAGTGCCCCACCTCCGCCACTACAGGGCCGGGCCCGTACTCCACCTCCTGCCGCTCACCCGGGGGTGCTCCGACGGCCCACCTCACCTCTCTGGCCACTTCAGCTCCGACCCCCAGGGCTCCTGTCAAGCGCCGTCTGCCTGACCTTCGCTGCCTCCACCGTTCCACCCCTGAGGCCTCCGCTCCTCCGCGTCAAGTCGTCGTGGGCCAGTCGCTCCTTCAGGGCCAGATCCCGCGCTCCACCCCAGGCCTCGGCGCCTCCTCTCACTTTACCGCCCCGGCCAGCATACAGGCAGATCCAGGCAGGACTCCGGGCAGCCCAGAGGGCACGAGTCAGCTGCGCTGTCAGGGGCACAAAATGGCGGGCACAACCAGTCTCAGGAGCGCGGGCAGCCACCGCCAACCCTGGTGCAGCGAGTCAGTGGCTCACCGTCCTCTGCAGGTGTTCCGGCCTCCAGGCAGGCCTAGTGGAGCCGCCTACCGGAGGCCCCCCGCTGTCTCGGGTGCAAGGCCTGTCCACGTATCAACCACAGCGGCTCCACTAGGCCGTGCCGCACCCCACGTCGTTCGCTCAGTCACTCGGCCGCACCGGACCTTGCCTCTGCCGCTGTCGGTGGTGCTCCCGGTCCGGAGCTCTCCGACACCAGTCCAAGCCCAATCCACAGCCCGTAGGCAGCTCACAGGCGGGATCAGGGCGCAGGCAGCCTCTCCAGCAGGCACCACAAAATGGTGGGCGTGGACGCTCTCGGGGACGCTGGCGGTCACCGCCAGCCCGCAGGGCAGTTCCCCCGGCAGTTCGCCTCACTCCACAGGAGCCCCGACTCTCAGGCAGCCCCCACCAGTCTCAGGGTCACAGCACAACACCCCAACTCCGCCAAATAAAGCTTATACAGGCGACAGGGCACCGGAGCTCATGGAAGGCACGTCTCACCGCATCGCCACCGAAGCCACGCCCCCCTACCCTCCCTTTTGACATAGGTCCAGAATGGGACCCAAATGTTCTCATGCTTCCCTAATGTATCGTTGTTTATTCCTGTCAGCTTCTCTGCTGCATAAATGTCCCACAGTTGGCACCACCATAGTGCGAATGGTGGAAGATCAGGGAGCTGCCAAGTATTCATTTCTCTGTATGATTTCAAAATTAGGGTGGTGTAATTGATTGCTTGGGCAGTCATCAAGCTGGCCTCCCTTGAGAGGGTTGTTGCTTGTCTTTTCAGGAAACAATTAATACTTTAATGTGGAATGGTGGGAGGTGCCAGCGTAACCATGTTAACATTTCAGATATTGGCCACCATTCTAAGATATTCAGACCTTTGGTTTGTCATACTTGTGAAGAATACTTGGAGGGTCTTTTTTAAAGTGCCTGGTTTGGCTTGTTGGATTGCCTAATCCAATAGTATATTAAAAAGGAGGTCTTGCAATTAAAGTACTGGCTAGTTAGGGCAAACTCTAGTCAGAGCAGCTGCGGCGAGTACATTTTGGCAGCTGGAACAGCCTTCTATAGGCACTGTACTGAACCTTATCCAATAGAAGAGGGAATTTCCATGGTAATGCATATTGATCACAGGTGAGAGTTGGAAGTATCTTCGCTTGGGTTACTCGCAGGATTGCCTCTGCCAATGGCCAGTATTCTGAATAATGCAAATGTAACTGCCTGGGCCTTCCTGGTGATGGGTTTAAGTTGCAAACTCGGGTAACCTGTGTCTGTAAACCAGACCACAAGATCGTTATATTTAGATGTTTCGGAGATGGTTAAATCCCCTAGTTTCCATCTTGATTTCGACTTGTTCTTTTAGCAGCCGATGAACAGCACTTGAATTTTTGGGGAACTGGCAACCAGCTTGTTTGCTGTATTGCAGACATTGACCTCATTTAGGGTGCACTGCTGACCTATTTTCGTATGAACCAGGTTAAGCAGGAAATCAGCTAATTACATCATGGGAAGCCTGTTGGAACCAATCTTGGTGGTACAATATTTCTTTTGGCCAAATGTCAGCTGTATAAAGGTTGAACAATATGAGCCCAGGGTGATTGGGATTTTATTTGTGGAACAATTATCTGTGCCCACATTCATTTGGACCCACACGTCCAAATAGAGGGAAATCATTGCTGTGGGTAGGGCAGGAGGAATACCCCATCCTGCCAGTTTGGCCTAGAGTATGTTGCGGTCAACTCTGTCGAAAACTGCGGAGTAGCCCACAAAACACACAAAAAGTAAAAGTCGGAATAGGAGTGTGGCACTGTGCACCAGGTATGACAAAGCGACAATGTTTTTAATCCATTGAGGATTGTTTTCTGAAGCTGGTTTGATAAAATGGTATGATGTTAGCTTCCATTGCCCATGCTTCAAGCTCATGTAGCAAATATTTACATAAGCCTTAGCCTCAATGCCAAGTGGCACAATTAATCGGTAGTTACTAGGAGAGGCTTTGCTCCCCTGTTTATGTACTCGGTATATAATAAAACCCTTTGAGGATTGTGGGACTCCTGCAGATTGAAAGCAATTCACATACAAGGGGGCTAGCATATCAGCTGAGAAGTCTAATTCTGCCTTAAAGAGTGTTGCTTGGAACCCATTGGGGATGGTGCCTCGTTGACTCATGGATTTATTGGTAGTATGTGAGGTAGTGTGGCTCACTGGTTAGAGGCGGCAGACCCGAGAGCAGAGGACGGCCCGGGACCAGGGTTCGATTCCCGGCGCGGCAGGTTTCTGGACCAGGGTCAGCGGACTCGATAATTCTCTCGCCTCGGTACCCACTCTGATCAGCGATCACACTCGGCAACTCTGGGCATTAGCTTGCCTCATCCTCACTAACGGCCCCACCAGACCGCCGGGGATGCCTGGTCTCACCCTGGAGATACCCATTAAGGGACCATCTCTCAGGGAAGCCAGGAAGGGTTTCGCAGCGGTCGAAGCGCCTTGGGACCCTCCGGGTTCAGTAGTGCGCTAACTAAATGCCTATACATTTACATTACATTTACATATGGACAGATTGACGATTGACAACCTTAGACCAGTGCTTGCCCTCATTCTCTAAATCCAAATTCAATTCATTTCACAGCTATTATCCCATTCCTTCTAGTGGTGTGTTTATTTGTTAGCATGTTAATATATGACCAAAATGTGCCCTGATTACTGCAAGTTAAGAGAGAATGTACGTATAACCATTCGGATTCCATGAGTTTAGCTTTTGTGTTCTGAACCAAAGTGCGATGCTCTTTCCCTATTTTGATCAGGTTCTGGTATGCCAACTGATTTGATTTGTTCTTGCAGTATCTTCTGCTGGTGGTGTTTTGACCTGCTTTGCTTTTCTTTGATTACAGAGTGAACATGGTGTGTGATCTGCTCTGGGGATCCTAAAGTAAGACAGGGCTGCACGATATCTTAAGTGGTGGAACACTAAATCTGGAATTAGGACCCAATCATGTTGTAGATGACCAGTACTGACGTACATGTCTTTCAGATGCTCTTTTCATGTGTTAAATCAGTCTATTTGTATGTGTTAAAATCCCCTGTTATCAAAACTTTGTAGGAAGGAAATCTGCAGATTAGATTGGTGATGGCCACGCAGAAGGCACAGACATTGTCACTTTTACCGCTTCTGTAAATATTTAGATATACATTGATTAACAGAATTGGTTTAGCCCTCTTGTAAAATGTGCATCCTTTATTGTTGCAACTAGGAGCAATAGGCACTCTAAGTGCACTAAAGTTGTGTCAAGGTGTAGGCTTGTGTTTGTAACAATTAAAAAGCCTCTTGATGGACGCCCAAAATGGTTCATTTTGACAACCTTTTTATGTAAGCCATGGAAACCTGCTATGTCTATTGAAGACAGCATTCATGTTTCCCGCAGGCAGAGTATATCATGAATTTGCAAGCCCCATACTGAGTTAAGGTTTCTCTTAGGCCTGCTACATTCTAAGAAATCATAGTAAAATTAGGCTTGCAAGATGCAGCTTCTGGGGTTTTAGCTTCGCTCACAGTGCTGGGGGCAATTCGCACGCATATCTGATAATGTTGTAGTAGTTCAGCCCTAGTCATTCTCTTGATTTGTGGTCGACCGAGTCTGGTCTGTGCACATTACCAGTTGAGACTTATTTGTGCTCACCTGAATCCGAAGGTTTGTCTAATAAAAGTGATCAAGCTTTTTGTTCCCCTTAGGAGGATTGCTACAGGATTACGTTTAGGTGAGTAGCTGCTTCTGATTAGTACATGAGGATATTTTTCCGGTTCAACAAGTGTATGACAATGCCCCATTGTGCAAAGTCGATTTTACCCAAAGTATTTGAGATGAGCTGTGAGATGTTTTCGAGGTGACAATCGTGGATTCTGGATTTGAAGATGACTCAAGTCTGTCACATTGAGTACTGATAATCTCTTTACTCTGGAAATGGCTTAACAACGGTATATAATTCAAGAGGTGAAGTATTTTAGACCTATTCAGAATGAAATTGTTCCCCCTAGATATATATGATGGGGTAAAATTATGTTTATCTGGGGTGATTAATTACTTTTTGTTCGAGTTATGTGTTGTTGTGTAAGTTAGTAAATTGAAAATACTTATTGAATTCTGAGTCTTAAATTCCCTTAATGCAGGAGTGTGATTGTTAAGAAAGTCAATGCATGCACTTTCTTGATTTTGCGGTGCGGCACTTAATCTGCTATTGGTCCTACTGCATGTCCCCATGGGGGTGTTGGAGTGATTTAAGTTATTTGATGCAAAAACCACAGTTGATGGACAGAATGCAGAACAATGTCATACATTCACCCCAGTACAGAGATCTGGGCCTAAATCCATTGTTTTTTTGCACTCCACACCACCCCAGTTCAGACATGGCCATATGCAAATCAGTCTGACCCTGTGCCTCAAGGGAACAGTCCAGCCCGAACTGCCAAGCCATGCCTTCCCTGGACCGGAAACAAGTTTCCGAGGACCGGTTTCTGGCATTCCAGCCGTCTTCAGCCCGGCTTGCTTGAATCCAATGGTGTGGAGAGCATGGGACTCACGTCTGAGCATACCCATCCCACTCAGGGTGACAAATGCAAAAACCACAGTTGATGGACAAAATGCAGAACAATGTCATACATTCACCCCAGTACAGAGGTCTGGGCCTAAATCCATTGTTTTTTGCACTCCACACCACCCCAGTTCAGACATGGCCATATGTATTGCTTTGTTCGCCCTACGTTGGCAGGGTATGGGTATGGGTCAGACTGATTTGCATATGGGCATGTCTGAACTGGGGTGGCTGAGTGAGCTAAAGAATGGTGATGGATTAAACCCAGATCAGTTGACTGGGGGTGAGTGTTTGATTTGCTCAAACGCTCCGTCCATCATCCCCTTTTGTATTGCTTTGTTCGCCCTAAGTTGGCAGGGTATGCTCAGACGTGAGTCCCTTGCTCACTTGGCCACTGGATTCAAGATAGCCTGGCAGATGAGGATTATGAATCCGAAACCGGTCCCAGGATGCTTGTTTCCGGTCCAGGTAAGACATGGCTTGGCAGTTCAGGCTGGACTGTTCCCATGAGGCACAGGGTCAGACTGATTTGCATATTGCCATGTCTGAACTGGGGTGGCTGAGTGAGCTAAAGAATGGTGATGGATTAAACCCAGATCAGTTGTCTGGGGTGAGTGTTTGATTTGCTCAAACGCTCCGTCCATCATCCCCTTTTGTATTGCTTTGTTCGCCCTAAGTTGGCAGGGTATGCTCAAACGTGAGTCCCTTGCTCACTTGGCCACTGGATTCAAGATAGCCTGGCTGATGAGGATTATGAATCCGAAACCGGTCCCAGGATGCTTGTTTCCGGTCCAGGGAAGACATGGCTTGGCAGTTCGGGCTGGACTGTTCCCATGAGGCACAGGGTCAGACTGATTTGCATATGGCCATGTCTGAACTGGGGTGGCTGAGTGAGCTAAAGAATGGTGATGTATTAAACCCAGATCAGTTGACTGGGGGTGAGTGTTTGATTTGCTCAAACGCTCCGTCCATCATCCCCTTTTGTATCGCTTTGTTCGCCCTAAGTTGGCAGGGTATGCTCAAACGTGAGTCCCTTGCTCACTTGGCCACTGGATTCAAGATAGCCTGTCTGATGAGGATTATGAATCCGAAACTGGTCCCAGGATGCTTGTTTCCGGTCCAGGGAAGACATGGCTTGGCAGTTCGGGCTGGACTGTTCCCATGAGGCACAGGGTCAGACTGATTTGCATATGGCTAAGTCTGAACTGGGGTGGCTGAGTGAGCTAAAGAATGGTGATGGATTAAACCCAGATCAGTTGACTGGGGCTGAGTGTTTGATTTGCTCAAACGTTCCGTCCATCATCACCTTTTGTATCGCTTTGTTCGCCCTAAATTGGCAGGGTATGCTCAGACGTGAGTCCCTTGCTCACTTGGCCACTGTATTCAAGATAACCTGGCTGATGAGGATTATGAATCCGAAACCGGTCCCAGGATACTTGTTTCCGGTCCAGGGAAGACATGGCTTGGCAGTTCGGGCTGGACTGTTCCCATGAGGCACAAGATCAGACTGAGTTGCATATGGCCATGTCTGAACTGGGGTGGCTGAGTGAGCTAAAGAATGGTGATGGATTAAACCCAGATCAGTTGACTGGGGGTGAGTGTTTGATTTGCTCAAACGCTCCGTCCATCATCCCCTTTTGTATCGCTTAAGTTATTTGAGACCTCTTGGGCAGTGTCTAAGGTACCTACTGTTGTCATCTCAAGATGGAATGCATGAAGAGCAACATGTGCTCCTTCTGGATTTGGCCCCGTGGATGTTGCCATATTCTCTGGTGCTTGAATTGCTGATACTTGTGTGACGTTGTTCGCATGAAGGATCATTGTCCTAAGCCAAGCAGATGACTTGTTTTCGACCTAGTGAAAAATTTAGAACAACTTTGGGTGAGCTTCATCATTGTTAAGAGTCTTGGAATTCAAAATTGCCTGCAAATGTAAGTCGCTGGCTGGGGAGGAGATGGACCAAATTGAGGCTGAGGAGTGTTTTCATCCACGCAGGATATTAAAGCCAGTTTGGGCTCAGGGGTGCAATTTTTTGTGGTTCCAGGAAGCTGTGTTAAGGCAAGAACCCACTCTGCTAATCTTAAGTTTTTCTTATTTTTTAGTTTGCCTTTTCTTCTGCCTTTTGTATAGTGGTTTGACTGTCTGTTGAGTTTCCCCTAATGCAAGATGGGTTGATTGAGTTCCCCCTGCCAATTCGTTCTTTCTGTTATTCATGGCTGCGTTGGATGTTAGGAATTGGGGGCTAGTCCACTTTCAGTAACCATGTACTGGCATCACATGACTGCGAGCAGTAGGATAAAAGATGGTCCTACCTCTACTTCTTTGCTCGTTATTGCCTTCTGTATGGGCTCCTGTTTCCTGGTTGCTGTGTTTGGCTGACTGTGCTGAATTTCGGACCTTCCTTATATCCCTCACGGGCTCGTGAGGCATTTTTTGCTGTTCCTGTTCTGGATCCCTTGACCCCTGTCCTGTTTTCCTTTCCCTCCGGTAAGGTTAGTTAGTCAGGTTAGAATTTTCCATTCACTCCCGCCTTTTTCCTTCCCTCCATTGTTTTTCCCAGTACCCATGGATGCCTTGGTGTTCGGGGGCTCCCGTTCGCATTTGTGGCATTATTGTTACGGGCCGAGGTCGGGCGGGGATACGCGTTGGTACATTCAGAGCGTTCAGCTCCGGTTACGCGCGTCCTCACTTGACTCTCTATCTGCCTCGTTGCACGCGGAAGTGACGTTTTGGGTCATTCCGCTTGCAGTCTTGTTTACGGATACTGGGCTACTCGGTGTACCGAGTGGTAGGCTGTCTGTCCCCTGCACATTGAAACCTGCTGCTATCCTTAGAGGGTTTTTTTTTGAGACATTCTGTTTCCTGGGTGCCCGTTTTTTCCCCTTCTTACCATTCCCTTATCCCACGACGAATACACACGAAGGACAGCTGTTTAATCACCGATTGCTTTTCTTGGGTGCTGACCTACGTGGTGAACGGTTACTTTTTATTACCTGTACATGCTTCTTGGTGATTCCACGAAGCTGAGCCTGCACTAACCAATGGTAAGAAGTTGTGGATGTCATGGCAGGACATGGTTATTGACGTGGAGAGAATACAGTAGTATATATACTGTGAAGTGTGTGTTCCCTTTTTGTGTTCTACAGGTGCAGAGGCGTGGAGAAGGGAGCGGTGTCCTATCGTGATCTACAGGGTGGAAGACTTGGTGTCTTATCATATACCACCCTCTTTTCAGGTTCATCTGCGCACTTATAGTTTTGATTCTGTGAGTGGCAGGTGGGCAGGGGGAGAGGACTGGTGCATGCTACGTTCCTGCAGTGCGCGGGCCTGGTGGATCCCAACAGAATAACGAACCTACGTTAAACCGCACTGCCCGGACGAGCATGGATTAGGCTGGGAATCCGTTAGGAGGGGGCACGGGTGGTCCTTCTATGCAAGATATAATGGGGGCAGTGCATACACTGCAGACTCAGGTACAGGAATTACAGCAGTAGAATGTGGGATTAAGGCAGGAGTTAGTGGCGGTCAAGGCTAGAGAGCAGTTGCAACACAGGGGGACGGGTCCGGTACTGCAACCAGCTACCTTTCAGTATGGTGGTGCATCAGGACAAAGCCAGGCTGGTGGTAGCAATCCCATAGCTGTATCAGTCACCACTCCTGGTGCTGTACCATTAGCCTCACCTGAGCGATTTTCCGGGGATAGTGACAAATTGGGATGTTTATGAACCAGTGTCAGCTACACGTTATGTGTAGGCCTAGTGCCTTCCCCGATGACTCTGCTAAAGTCGCCTTCACGCTTTCTTATTTGGCTGGCAACGCTGCCCAATGGTCCATTCCTTTACTGGCAAGTGACGATCGTGTCCTGTATAATTATACTGCGTTTAAGGAACTGATGCGGGGTCTGTTCGCCAAACATGCATTCATGCAGGCGAGTGATGCGGAGCTTCTGAAGTTGCGGCAGGGAAGGCAGGATTTATTAACTTATATCGCCTCCTTTAACCGGTTGATATCAGAGACTCACTGGCCAATTGAAAAAAGGACATCCCTGTTTTATCAGGGTCTGTGTGATGAGCTGAAAGATATTGTATCACAGGTAGTGAATCCGCCTGAGGATTGTGCAGCATTCATAGACCTTGTAGTTAAACTGAACCATCGGGTCTCGGAAAGGAAAGGGGAGCGCAGTCGATTCCAAGCCTCCCGGGGGAGGTATGTGAGGGCTGAACTAAAGTCGGGAGGAGAGAGCAAGACAGCGCCCGAACCCATGGAAATAGGTGGGGTGAGAGGTCCTTTGACACCGGATGAGAAAAAGAGGAGGAGAGAGAAGAATTTGTGTCTCTATTGTGGACAGGGAGGCCATTTTGCTAGAGAATGCCCGGTAAAGCCGTCAGGTGCGGGTTATGGCAAGAAAATAGCATGCTTACAGGTGGGTGGCCAACGGGGTGCAGAGGGGGAATGACATACGCAATATGAGGTATTGGGAACAATAGATCAGGCCCCCAGACATTTCATCATTAATGCCCATTTGATACTTGCAGAGCAGAATCATGTCCCGGTGTCCGTGTTGCTGGATTCAGGCGCTACTGGTAACTTTCTGGATATTTCCATGGCAGAGAAATTGGCGATTCCGTGTATATTGAAAGAGCAACCGGAACCAGTGAGGGCTATAGATGGGACTGAGTTGACATCAGGATGTATTACTCAACAGACCACTCCCCTTAGGTTGTTGTGTGAGAATGGTCATTCTGAAGTGGTGGTTTTTGACTTAATTGATGCCCCTTCCTTTGGGTTGGTGTTGGGGGTTCCCTGGTTACAGGAACACAACCCTAAGATTGATTGGGTACAGAGATTGGTGACGCTGGATTCCGTGCATTGTTTGAAACATTGTTATCAGGAGGCTCTGAATAGGATCCATCCCTTGACCTGTGCTGTGACGGATGTGGGAACGGTTCCCCCTCAGTATTCTGCTTTCAAAGACGTTTTTGATAAAGGATGTGCTCAGGGTCTCCCGCCGCATCGGTCTTATGATTGCAGGATTGATTTGATACCAGGGGTCCCGTTGCCTTGCAGCCGCATCTATGCCTTGTCGGAACCTGAAGAATTACATCTTAAGGAATACATAGATGAGATGTTACGGTTAGGGTTTATTCGTCCCTCCTCCTCGCCGGTATCGTCGGCTATTTTCTTTATTCCAAAAAAGGAGGGGTCCTTGAGGGCTTGTGTAGACTATAGAACCCTCAACACAGCCACAGTGAAGAACAGGTACCCTCTTCCACTCATCTCCGTGTTGCTGGACCAGCTCCGCAAGGCGACGGTGTTTACCAAATTGGACTTGCGGGGTGCCTACCATCTCATTCGGGTTCGACCCGGAGATGAGTGGGAGACGGCTTTTAAAACCAAGTATGGTCTATATGAGTATACTGTTATGCCGTTTGGCCTATGCAATGCGCCTGCGGCGTTCCAGTTTTTTATCAATGAGGTGCTCAGCAATTACCTAGATCAGACAGTTATCGTCTATTTGGACGATATTCTAGTATATTCTGAGAATGAAACAGACCATACTGCTCATGTACTCCAGGTGCTACAGAAATTGCAGGAACATCAACTGTTTGCAAAGTTGGAGAAGTGCCAGTTCAGTACTCCTGAGGTGGAGTTCCTGGGGTTCATTATCTCGGCAGGAGGGGTACGGATGGACCCAAAGAAGATACAGGCCATTGTGACCTGGCCGGTACCAACTACAGTGAAGCAGATTCAGGTGCTGTTAGGGTTTGCCAACTTTTATCGACGGTTTATATCCCATTTTTCTGACATAGTGGCACCGATGACTCGTCTATTGAGGAAGGGTGTTCTGTTCGATTGGTCAGTTGAAGTTCAGGATGCCTTCCGGTTATTGCTTGAGCGTTTTACATCGGCCCCGGTGTTGGTGCATCCTGATTCCACCTTGCCGTACTTTGTTGAAACCGATGCCTCTATGTGTGCAGTAGGTGGGGTATTGTCCCAACGCAATGAAGCCACTGGTCATATGCACCCCATTGCCTTCTTCTCAAAGACCTTGTTGCCGGCGGAGCGTAATTATACGGTGGCCGAAAGGAAATTGTTGGCGGTGAAACTGGCATTCGAGGAATGGCGCCACTATTTATGGGGCACCCGACATGTCATTACCATCTACACGACCATAAAAATCTAGAGTTCTTCTGTTCGTCTGGGGCTTTAACACCACGACAGATGCGCTGGGTCCTTTTTTTTTAATGAATATGACTTTGTTATTACGTATAGACCAGCGGCCCAGCAGATTAAGTCTGATGCCCTTTCTCGGATACATGTTGATTCTAGGGAAGACGAGACCATGAAGGAAAGCAGGCCTATAATCGAGACAGGAAGGATTCTAGGGGCATTGACCACTGATGACTTCCCGGTAGTGGTGAAAGAACGGTTGGGTCAATTGGATCTGGCTCCATGGTTGTCATTGCCTCAGGTAGTGGTAAAGGAGGGCTTATTGTATCATGAAAGTCAATTATTTATCCCTCCTGTACTGAGAGGACTGGTTTTGGAGTGGTGTCATTCCTCTGCCCTGGTGGCACATCCTGGAATACGTAAGACAATGGACTTATGTATGAGGTGGTTTTGGTTGGAGACCATGGCGAGCGATATACAGGGGTATGTGCGTGCTTGCCCTATATGTGCCATCAGCAAGCCCTCGCACAGTAAGCCCTCTGGGCTGTTGCATCCTTTGGAGGTACCTCCTGCCCCTTGGCACACTATAAGTATGGACTTCGTGACTGACTTACCATCTGTGTCTGGTTACACTGCCATTTTGGTGGTTGTCGACTCTTTTACTAAAATGGCGCATTTTATCCCTATTGACAAAATCCCCACGGCAAAGGAAATGGCAGTGGTCTTCATGTCCTCGGTTGTGCGGTTACATGGTTTGCCGGCGGTGATAATATCCGATAGGGGAGGTCAGTTTGTGTCCCATTTCTAGACTGAACTATGTCTGATGCTCAAAACGGAGATACGTTTGTCTTCAGCATACCATCCTCAGTCAGATGGGCAGACCGAGCGAACAAATCAGACTATGGAGCAATACCTGAGGTGTCTCATTACTTCTCTGTCATGTGATTGGGTGACAGCCTTGCCCATAGCGGAGTTCGCATATAACAACAGTTTGCACTCCGCTTTGGGCATGACACCATTTTATTGCTCCCTGGGGTATCATCCCAGAGCGGTCGCTATCCAACCTACGGGTCATGTGCCAGCCATGGATGAAGTGTGTGGGCGACTACGAGACATCTGGGAGTCGGCCAGGGTAAGCCTACTGGAAGCCAAGACCGCTATGAAAGCACAGGGGGATAGACATCGAGTCCCTGCTCCTTCATATAAGGTGGGGGACCAAGTGTGGCTGGCGTCTCGCAATCTGAGATTGCAGGGTTCGCGCAAGTTGCAGCCTCGGTTTGTAGGTCCATTTCCAGTGATTCAGGTGATTAACCCAGTGGCTATGAAGTTGAGTTTGCCACATGAATAGGGGGTCCATCCCGTGTTTCATACATCTCTGATAAAGCCATTTATCCCCTCGGATCAGGTATTGCCCCCACCTGCTCCTTTGGTAGTGGACGGACAATTGGAATTCGAGGTTCAGGCTATCCTTGATTCCAAGTGGGTTAGGGGTCACCTTTTTTATCTAGTCGATTGGAAAGGTTATAGCCCGGAGGATAGGACTTGGGAGCCAGCTGGGGCTGTGCATGCTCCACGTTTGGTCCGATTGTTCCATAGACATCATCCCTCAAAGCCCCGCCCGGTGGGGAGGATCATCGGGGGGGAGGGTACTGTTAGGAATTGGGGGCTAGTCCTCTTTCAGTAACCATGTACTGGCATCACATGACTGCGGGCAGTAGGATAAAAGATGGTCCTACCTCTACTTCTTTGCTTGTTATTGCCTTCTGTATGGGCTCCTGTCTCCTGGTTGCTGTGTTTGGCTGACCGTGCTGAATTTCGGACCTTCCTTATATCCCTCACCGGCTCGTGAGGGATTTTTTGCTGTTCCTGTTCTGGATCCCTTGACCCCTGTCCTGTTTTCCTTTCCCTCCGGTAAGGTTAGTTAGTCAGGTTAGAATTTTCCATTCACTCCCGCCTTTTTCCTTCCCTCCATTGTTTTTCCCAGTACCCGTGGATGCCTTGGTGTTCGGGGGCTCCCGTTCGCATTTGTGGCATTATTGTTACGGGCCGAGGTCGGGCGGGGATACGCGTTGGTACATTCAGAGCGTTCAGCTCCGGTTACGCGCGTCCTCACTTGACTCTCTATCTGCCTCGTTGCACGCGGAAGTGACGTTTTGGGTCATTCCGCTTGCAGTCTTGTTTACGGATACTGGGCTACTCGGTGTACCGAGTGGTAGGCTGTCTGTCCCCTGCACATTGAAACCTGCTGCTATCTTTAGAGGGGTTTTTTTGGGACATTCTGTTTCCTGGGTGCCTGTTTTTCCCCCTTCTTACCATTCCCTTATCCCACGACGAATACACACGAAGGACACCTGTTTAATCACCGATTGCTTTTCTGGGGTGCTGACCTACGTGGTGAACGGTTACTTTTTATTACCTGTACATGCTTCTTGGTGATTCCACGAAGCTGAGCCTGCACTAACCAATGGTAAGAAGTTGTGGATGTCATGGCAGGACATGGTTATTGACGTGGAGAGAATACAGTAGTATATATACTGTGAAGTGTGTGTTCCCTTTTTGTGTTCTACAGGTGCAGAGGCGTGGAGAAGGGAGCGGTGTCCTATCGTGATCTACAGGGTGGAAGACTTGGTGTCTTATCATATACCACCCTCTTTTCAGGTTCATCTGTGCACTTATAGTTTTGATTCTGTGAGTGGCAGGTGGGCAGGGGGAGAGGACTGGTGCATGCTACGTTCCTGCAGTGCGCGGGCCTGGTGGATCCCAACATTGGCAATCAAAGCGGGCTGCATCTCTACTTCAGACCGCGGCCTTCTACCCCCTAGGCTGGCAGTGTCTACTGGAGGTGTTCCATCCTCAGTTTTTTTATCCTCCTCTCAAGTAGATGCTTCAGGGCCAGGAACCAACATCCTAATCTCACCTTTATGGAGTTCTTATATTTTAGTTTATCTACGAGAATTGAAAGTAAGTCAAGTAGTGCGCAAAGCTTATCCACAATTGGAGTGCGAGTGCAGATCTTTCTCATTACGGGCTGAAGGTGTTTGCTTAGCTTGACTTCCAGGTTCATACATTTTGAGCCCATGCTGGTTATTGCTTTGGAAAGAGTTTGCATCAAGTCAACCTGGAGCTCTGGTTAATGTACTGCCAAGTTAGAGCGTTTTGGGGAGCTAGGAGTGTTGAGTTGATTGAAAGTAACATAGCATCCATTGGTTTTCCACCAGTTGAGCTAATTCCCTTCCCCAGAGGGCTTTTGCTTGTCTATGGAAGTTCGGTGGCTTCAATTAACTTCTCATCTGAGTCGTTGAGTAGTAAGCTTGACAAATTCCTTTGATACAACTCTCCAACATCTGCTTGCGACTGGTTGTATAATGGTTAGCTCCATATATGGGACATCCTGGGCTCGGCCCTGCAGGGTACTTGATGAAGTTGTGCTTTCACCTCTGTGTGATGCCCTATCAATGCCAGCATGGGCTTATTGATAATCAGCAATCTCAGGCCAGTGCCCTGAGGTGTGATGTGGACGAGAGTTCAATGATAGAAGTATTGCAGTTTTCCTGCCTGGAGAATGAGCCATGCCCCTGATTTGGGATTGTTTTAAGTGGGGAACTTGCCTTATGAATAATTAAAAAATCTGGGGCTTGAAGAGGTGCAGCCAGCGGAAACTTATTAGTAGGAGGAAAGTAGTCTTTGCTAGTGTGCAAAAGCTCCCGGGGCATCTCTCTGGACAGTGCTGTTACTTCAGATGGCATAGTTAGCCATTGGGTGCACCTGAGGCCTTTATCTGTAGAGTCTGTTTTTCATTCACAGTTGTTAATGAGCCTTTTTAAGTAGTAACTGTTTGCGTCTCATGTTGACTGTTTTATGAGAATGTTTGCACTTTTGTAAAAAAATGTAGTAGGGCTTGTAGTGTCACAGCGACCACTGACTTTTACGACTTCTCTTCAGGCTCAGTGCCAGCTTGTTTGTGCAAAAGAAACAATTGATGGACGGAATGCTGTGCAATGCAAACATTCATGCCCACTCACAAGGATCTGGGTTTAATTCATCATTCTTTTGCTCACCACACCACCCCAGTTTGGACCCAGCCATATGCAAATCAGTCTTGACCCTGTTACTTATGGAAACAGTCCAGCCCGAGCTGCAAAGCCAGGTCCTCCCTGGAAAGAAAACAAGCATCCTGGGACCTTTTTCTGGCCATCACCCTTCATCAGCGAGGTTAGCTTGAATCCAGTGGTGTAGGGAGCACGGACCCACCTCTGAGCCTACCCTTCCCACTCAGGGTGACATATGTAAAAGAAACAATTGATGGACAGAATGCTGAACAATGCAAACATTCATCCCCACTCACAAGGATCTTGGTTTAATCCATCATTCTTTTGCTCACCACACCCCCTCAGTGTGGACCCAGCCGTATGCAAATCAGTCTTGACCCTGTTCCGTATGGGAACAGTCCAGTTCGAATTGCGAAGCCCGGTCCTCCCAGAAACCGGTCCCAGGATGCTTGTTTCCGGTTCAGGGAAGATCTGGCTTGGTAGTTCGGGCTGGACTGTTCCCATGAGGAACAGGGTCAAGACGGATTTGCATATATCTGGGTCTGAACTGAGGTGGCAAAGTGAGCTAAAGAATGATGATGGATTCAACCAAGATCTGTGACTGGGGGTGTCTGAAAAGTTTCAGGGCTCCATCATCTCTTTGTGTTAACTTGTTTGTGGTCTGCATCAGTATGACAGTTAGGCACTTACATTATTTTGTGTGAGGGGCCAATGGCCACAAAGTCCCAGAGTCTCCATAACCTGCCTCAGCCGTGGTTTATGCTGCTGCCTTCCACCTGATCCTCTGGTCTTGTCCCCCCTATATCTTTTCTGGGAGGTTCTATACCTGCTCACTGCTGCGGGTGGCATGAGCACAGCAGTGACTGGTACAGATGCTCATGCAAGAAGTAACAGATGGAAAACCAATCCAAGGATGTGAGCGATGGATGGAACAATTGCAGTGCTTGAGAGACAATATCCTGCAGATAGTAGCAGAATTGTTGATTAGTGTTTCTTTAACGAAGCAAAATCTAACACACTGAGGTCCTGTCATTTGGCATTGCTGCTGAGTCTGTGGACAACAAGAACAGGGCCAGATATGTCTGGAAAAACCAAGCTGCATCACTGCAGAGCAACCAGGTTCTGGTAGAACAAAGCGGCCTCTGGCCAAACAGTGAATAGAAATGCTGGTCTGGAGGAGGTGAAGAGGGTGAGGTGCATCGCAGGTTACAGCGATCCCGGGTGCAAGCTGCACCAGCCAGTAAACCGGCCACCTCCACATATTAGGGTTCTGGCCGTCGTGCCGAGTCCACCAAGACTCCGCAACCCAATTAGGTAATTTCACCGCACCACTGCTCTGGTGCAACCCATGCAGCCCAGAGTGGTCCTACAATTCCCTAAATCCAAAAAGTGCCCTGGCTGCAGCCCTAGCCACTCCTTGCTAGCAACAAGACAGCCAAGTTGTGGCACTGGAGCTGGGGCACTAGCGGGGGCTAGAGAAGGAGCATCAGAAGCAGCTTGAGCCTCCGCCCAGTCTTCTCAAAGCGCCTCCTCCTCCCATACCATCCGACATCGGCATCTATGCGTCTCACACAATTGATGTCCAGACCTCACAGCCAAAGCTAAAGAACAATTGGTTAGGAAGTGGAACCCTGCCTCTGCAAACTAAAAAGAAAAGCTCAGTTCCTGCCTTAATCCCAAAAACATTGTGTGTCAGATAATGTTTTGTCTTCAATACGCTTGTGTATTAGCATTGGCAAAGCCACTGTGTCTGGCTTTCAACTGAAAATGAAAGACAGACCTATACGCTTTGCCAATGCTGTCAAAGTTGTCTTTTTATTCAGTTCTTCCGCAAGAATATTTTTCATTTATTAGGTATCAAGAGTATTGGATTAATTAAGAAGCGCATAAGCTAGTTATTTCTAATCATTTTACACTAATAAAACTAGGATATGTGGAAAGTGAAACTGATAAAAATGTAAGTGAACATTTGTAGGTAGAAATGAGAACAAAGCAGAATCCACTTCACATGCACTAACAAAGAGCACCTTGGATTTAAGCCACAAAAAACAGCATTGTTGTTCTTTTTCCAAAGAAGCTAGTCTGAGCTTGCTGATTGACCCATTTGGGCTGTACCCCTCACAGATCATTGATTTTATTTTAACATCTTGTTCTACCCCTCCCCTTTTTTAATCCAAGATCTGGAATTATCAACAAAAGAAGACGGAGTATCACATTATGGTACATTACTAAAATGTAAATCCACATGAAACTAGAGCTCTGAATATACTGTGAGGATTGTCCGCCTCATGTTTTTAAGAGGGACAGGTGTTTCCTGTACTCCTGCTCATTTTCCTTTAAGATAATCGGTAGAGTAACCTATTTTTGTCTGCTTTTTAAAACTCTGACACATTTTGAACCCTCCTTTCAGTGCTCTTTTAGTAGCTGAAGCTTGATGGTGCTGCTCATTCATTCCCTGTGGGCTTCCTTTGAGTCGCACATGGAGAATTTGTTTTACTTACGCTAAATAAAGATTGCAATGTATGCATGAAGACAGTTTACTTCACAAAAGAGAGTCGAAAAGAAGTGTGTTCTTGTAAGTCTGTTATCCGTGTGTATAAAATATGCACAAGTGGGCCTACTCACAAAGGCATTTTGGAGTGTGTAAAATAGTACTGCAGTAATAATATTTTTGTTGCATCATATACCTTTTGGCTTGGCTCAAAACATCTTAAATAAGAGGAAAATTATATTCAGGGAATATTCATATATCACTAGTACCAACAGAAATGACTGTGTCCTCTTTGTCCTTTTAGTAATAGGGGGCTTATTTTCAAGCCCCTTGTGCCGCTGGTACGCCACTTTTTCCCATATTAAAAGTAACGCACCAGCGGCGCAAGGAGCTGCTAAATAAGCCCCTATGGAGTTCACTTTTTGGGGCAAATTATTAAAAGGCATGAAGGACTACAGAGAAAAGTACCATTGGAATATTACTTCCTATCTTGGTTGGAAAAGTTGGTATATCCGGGAAGTCTTAGGGTATACTAGCAGAGAAATGCAATGAGCAGTTTGTCATTACCACTTACACATATTACGCAGAACTCAAATCAAATCTCAGATTTGATTTGATTACGTACAACTCATACATTCAGGGGGGGATTACAAGGTATTTTGGTGCCCCAGGCAAGATGCATTTTATAACCTCCTCACCCCCCCCCCCCCCCCTCCACACACCCCCCCTCCACACCTCCACCCTATAGGATCAAGAAGTACACCACCAGGAGGTGGGCTCTATAGGCTCCCTCCTGAACGGTCCATGCATAGAAACGGGTCTGCATAAAGGAATGTGGCTGTCATAAACTACAAGCAAAGCACACATATAACTTATGCTTCGCTTACTTTACGCGCCTATTTCAGTACCTTTGTTGAATAGCCTGAGCCCAGTTGCATCTGAACCATGTGACTGTGCTGTACACTTCACGGTTTATTCCACCGCAGGCGGCTGCAAACTGCTGTCAGATACTTGTGATTGTTGAAAGGGAACATGTACAAACTTCAACTACCTTTAAAATGTTGATGTGAAAACCTGTCAAACTCCTTTACTACGGTAACTGCTCAGAAATATTATTTAAAAATGATGTTGTCATAGAGTGCACCTCAAACCATTCTTTTTAACCTGTCATTATGAATGGGAAAAAATTGCAAAGCTTCTTCAGATCTTGATTAGTGAAGTAAGATATTTGTGTGCTTTAGCACCTTAGCATACATGTCTTAAATCAGGAAATGAGATTTGTTAGGCAACTTTTTATGGTCTTTTTTTAATTTCAGAAAGTAACACTTTATAGACCAATTTCATGTACATATTTATTTTCTTTACAAGTTAATGTTTCCATCTTGGTTTTCACTTTCTAAAAACCACATCATAAAACATAGAAGAAATAGTAAGCCTCGTCACCTTCTGCTTGCCAGAGCAAATTGACGATTACTTTTGTGTGAGTCAAAAATACTAGAAGGCAGACATTTATCTCACAAAAATATATAAGCATGCAACCAAATATTGTTATTAAATGCTCAATATTTCATCTTCAACGCATAAGAGACGATCACATTTGATTGGAAATTTGCAGAAATATTTGTACACAGCAGCTCAAGTTTTCTTTCATTCTGTATTCAGGTGAAGATCCAAATATTTTGATGCATGCATCCTTCGAAAAAGGTTGCATTTTTAGTTTCTTATGAGAGGCATAAGTTCTTATGGGAAGAGAAAGTGCTGTTGTTCAATTGCCAAAGGAGTCTCATCGACCACAAACACTTCCGTCCACTGCAATCAGGTTTGTAGTTAGTGGTGTAGCTAGTGTGCCATGGACCCTAGTGCAAGCAAGGAAATGATGGGGCATATTATCAAGGGCCTTATCGTCACTGTAGTGGGACTTTTTCCACCTAAAGCAGCGATAATTTCATCGCCCTATTAGCAAGCTGTCGCCAACAGCTGTTAGCGACAGTTTGTAGGAGATAGCGAACTGTTTAGGGCCCGCTTTGCATGTCAGCGATATTTATCGCTAATGACATGCAAAGTGGGCGTACCCAACCTGTTAGCGACTGAAAGCAGTCGCTAACATCGCTATCGCCTATTATGAATGCAGGCACAGCGATAAAAAAATTCATGCTAAGTGCGAATATCGCCCAAAAATAACGCCTGCTCAGACCACTTCTTAACCTGTATATCCAATGGGAGTAGGATATTCAGGTTAAGACCCTATTGGCGTTAATGCCTGAATATCGCTGGATTTCCAGCGATATTCACGCATTGAGCCTCTATCGCCGGATATTTTATTCCATTTGAGATAAACGTTGCTATTAGTATGTTATCTCTGCAATAAAATCCGGCGATGCACGGCGATAAAAAAAATATCGCGAAGCTCATTTAGGGATAAATATCGCTAGTTGTTGATAATATGCCCCCTGTATATTCTCACCAATGATTGGGCAACAAAGAAGAGCAATATTCAGGGCTCAGTGGGCCCCTCAGGCCCCTCCGCTCCAGTGCCACTGCTCATGATGCACCATTGTTTAGCTAAGCCCCTACAAAGAATGAGAACTGTCTTCTCTAAAATCTGGGATGTTTCTCTCTAAGCAACTCAGGAAGGAGATAAACACATGCGCCCACGTGCTGGATGTCCCATGGTGGCAGCACCGAATACTCGCAAAACGTAACGAACACGGACCCTCGGACGAGTGGCCAGATTCACGTTTTGAATTTACCGTTCAGCAGCGCTAACACATGAGTTAAACAGTGACCATCAGACATCATTATTCCCTGATGAAGGGCCCATAGTAGAGCCCGAAATGCATTGGATATTTGTGGAACTTTAATGATGTTTGATCAATTATGATGGCACTTATGCTTTCTAAATAAGTGAAAACATGGACTAAGTTAATACGCTGCAAATCAACATTTAATGAACTTTTTGAATAATAAAAAGAAAGAACTTGAAATACCAAACATTGTGGAATCCTCTATTTATTAGAGGAAATTAAGGTGTTCCCAAGGGGATGGTCCCAGTGTTCCACTGGAATCACACTCATAGGCATGCTCGTTGGGGACACAAGTGCCTCGGAGATTTACCGTGACTTGGCTACATGAATAGACAGTGCCTAATCTATGGGAGGACCCTGGATGACATGAGGAGAGAGGAAGCAACCCTAATTTGTGATGTGGCCTTCTTATCTTGTTGTTTGTGGTACCTTACTGTTTCACTTCATCTAACATGGCTGACAAAACCGATGGGGATTTATAGGATGTAGGTAGGAGGGTGGGGAAGTGAGTTATTAAGGAGCACTGCGGGACGAATGTTCCTAACAGTCTGAATCTTAAATGAGAAAGCATCCCAGATCACATAATTCTTGCCAAACTTGCAAATACCTCAGGACCTTTAACACACACCAGTCCCTTCACTACTTGATGTACCCTTGAGGTTCTCCTCTTTAATCACTTCAAAGTAAAAGTCCTGCTCTGTTAAACCCAGTATGCACTCATGCAAATTGTTTGCTCTGTTATGGCTCCTTCACCTCTTGAGCCAAGATGGGTGCAAGGCTCTAAATTCTTCTCTGCCACATCTTAGTGTGGGTGCATCTGACCAGAGCAAATGACTTTCAGCAACACCTTCTTTAAGACATCAGTAAAAATGAAAATATCGGTACAAAAGAAAATGCATTTGATTTGCCCAATGAATAAAGGCACAAACTTCATGTAGAATCTGTTAGTAAGCCATTGACTCCTACAGAAATAGACCAGGTGGAATGAGTATTTATTTACTTCCAATATGGATGGCAAAAAGAAGACTTTTCACCTTATTTTTGTAAACAATATGTAACCCGTTGTTTTAGTGACACCGCAATTCGAAGTGTTACATTAAATGCATAAACCTTACAAACCAACAGATTTTTTGAGACATCCTTCCTGGTAGATATTCAGTCTATAAGAATGGCTGAACTACTAAGTGAAGGTGGATGGCGAGGTGTGAACAAAGATCGAGAGTTAAAACTAAGTACAATAAAATTAATATTCTTTTAGAAAACGAGTTCAATGCACTGACGTAAGAGAGAAATGAATCAGACAAGTCGCATCTGAAACACAGATTTAAGATAGAGATGGACGGAGAACCGGGAATAAAATTACGCCAGGCAATGACTAATGTGTGAACTTGCAACAGAAAATCACTTATATATGAGGGTGAAAGAAAGGGTCTCATTTACTGCAAAATGACGCAGCGCAGCGCGGCGCCACAAGCCTTTTTGCTGCACCGAGTTACGTCATTTTAAATGCACAGGGATGCGTCGTATTAACAACAATATGACTCTTCCATATACTTTCCCCTGCGTTGCCGCACAATTGGCTGCCATGCACCAGCGTGTCATGTGATGTTGCAAGAGTGCCTGAGTAGCGGGGATGATTGTTTTTGTGCAGCAAGGGACACCTTCCAGAACAAAAACAATTGATGGCATTTTCGTATGTCTGTGCGTTTAGAACGTATACTGACCATTGTAACCAATACAACTTGTTTTCTTAGGCCTCACTAGTAAATGTGACTTAATAATGTATTAATTATGATAAACGCTTTCTTAGGTTAATGGCTTAGATGCAAGATGCGTCTTAATGCAGTCGACGTTTGCACCTATCAAATGTTAATGACTGATGTATTTCCTAAACTACATAGTATGGTGAAATCTATTAATTTAGCTTAACTCGTAGGCCTGAATTCGTAATATACTTGGAGTGTCTTCGTTTCGGAAAATAATGTTCAAACTTTTAAGTGAAATTTGTAGAAAGCTTCTGTCTCACGTTTGCTAGTGAAGAGTAGGGTTATTGTTCCGTTAGGTTAGGTTGCAGAATGAAGGAGTTATTGTTAGCTTGGCGGCAGGAGATAAGGTGGAAGGCGGTGTTTTCACATGGGAGATGGTGAGAAGACCGAGGTTGAGCTGATGCGGAGGGGCGTGTGCATAGAGAAGGCCGTGAAGAGAGTCGACGTCATGGAAAAGTTAGTGGCTGGGCCCACTGTAAAGCCTACGAGGAGAAAAGCTTTATTGGACATCTGCTGAACATGATTTGAGTATATGATGTTTTGTAGATCGGGACAGACACCCCATTCCTGCTTGCCCTCCTTACAGAGAGCCCCTGTATGCTGATGTGTTTCTTTCCTTTGCTCGTGGCTTCATGCCTCAGACCCATCCTATGGCAGAGTTACTTCTTAGGAAGACTTTGCCCACTGACACCCTTTCCTCTCTAATGTCCTTTGCTTTTACCTTAACTTAGGGATGTCACTTTACGAAGAAGTGCTGATGCAAGGAGACTTGAACTTTTGTTTTCACATCTGATGCATAATCGTCGTTGAACTTATTGTTCCTTTCATGCTCCACAAGGCAAACCTTTTTAGGAGGTTCACCTTCCTTCCTTTTTTCCTTGTACATCTATACGCTTATGCTAAAAATTGTGAGGGTCCAACTATTTTTGAATTTGTAATGAAAACTGAGTAACCTTCAATTGGTTGTCGATTTAGGTTCTTGTGTAGCCATTTGTGTTCCTCACGACCTTTTCTTCCCCCTACGGATTCATGCTGTTATAAAGGATTGCGTGTTGTGAAGGCCTGGAAAGGCTGGCGGGGATGTTGACTTGAGATGTTATAGTGTTAAATGCATACATTTCTTTTTATCAATTATGTAATAATTGACAATTAATTATATTAATTGTGCTGTTTATAGGTGAAAATGGTGGGTATGAGGGTAAGTAATTTAGGGGCCCAATAGGATGGCGGACGGATCGCCCCCTCTAGGCCGGCGGAAGCCACTGCCGGCCTGGTGGGGGCGATCCGCCCGCCGTCCTTGCCGGAATGACCCCTGCCATATTAGTATGGCTGGGGGGTCTGCGGTGGACGGAAAGACAGTCAGCCGCTTTTCCGCCGACTGGGGCGGAAAAGAGTTTATATGGTGGCGGTGTCTATCAGACACCACCAGCCATATTACCATGGGCATTTTCCAATGCCTTTCCATGGCGGCAATGCCTCCACGGAAAGGCATGCGGAGTCTACTTTGGGGCGTGTTGCGATCCCCCAAGGACTCCGGAGGGTGGGGGGTGCACACACGGTGCCTGTCACATTGTGCTTTGAAATGCGCAACACGTATTTTTGACATTTTTGACATTGCGGCGGGCGGTGCATTCAGCACCGCCCGCCGCAATGTTAAAAATACAGGATGCGCCCGCCACTGTGGCGGGTGCATCCTAATTCCCAACCCCGGGACCCCCACCCTTATGGCGGCCGGTCCCGTTATCCGATAGGATGGTGGGCGGACTTCATCCTAATGACCCCTAGTTTTTTTATTGATGATTTCTTAATTAGTTGTTAAATGATTTTAGTTAATTATTGGCAATTAATTATGTTAATTATGTCAATTGTGTAATTATTTTGTGTGTTGTGCTTTTTATAGGATAAAATGGTGGGAATGGTGGGAAGTAATTAAGGGCCTCATTAGGATGGCAGACAGACCTGCGTCCATCCGCCACCCCTGAGGTGGAGGGACCGTCTGCATGGGCAGCGGCGGTCCCTCCGGTGCAATTAGGATGTGACCGCCACCCTGGCGGTCACATCCTGGATCTTTAAGCTTGCGGCGAGTGCTGCTTGAAAACGCACCCGCCGCAAGGTTAAAAAAGCATGTTTCACATTCACATGCACAAAGCGGAAGGCACTTTGCGGTGCCTGCCGCTTTGTGCATGTAAATGCAGGGGGTTCCATAGGTACCCCCCATGTGCACCACCCACCCCCCTTCACCCTAAAGCAAAGACTGTATGCCTTTTCACGGCAGCAATGCCACCGTGGAAAGGCATAGGACGGCCGGCATCCTAATATGGCTGCGCGACCTGCGGAAAAGCGGCGGACGCTCTTGCCATCCACCGCGGACCCTGGCGGGGGGTCTTTTCTGTGAGGATGGTGGACGGATTGCCTCCGCCGGGACGGCTGTGGCTACCACCGACCTGGCGGAGGCAATCCATCCGCCATTCTAATTGGCCCCTTAGTTTTTCTTTGATGATTTCATAAATTGTTGTTAATTAATTTTAATTAATTGATTGGCAATTAATTATTTTAATTGTGCAATTGTTTAATTGTTTAATTCTAAAAATTCTAGGTGTGCTATGGTGTTTATAGGTGGAAATGGTGGGAAGGGTTGGAAGTAATCTATTAATAAATAATATTTATTTAAAAATAATTAATTAGTAATTAATTATGGTATTTGTGTACTTAATTTTAGGTGTGTTGTGAATATTATAGTGTTAAAGAATGCATATGTAATCAATGTCTATTAATTATTTGTATTAATAATAATTTGTCAAATGATTAATAATTATGTTAATTATAGAAATAAACTAAAACCAAAATGTTGAAGTTTTTTTCATTGGTGTGGTGTTTTAGGCTAGGAAATTAAATAAATACATTACTGTTTTTAAAAAAAATTGTTTGTTAATATTTTCTTATTTTAAATACATATTGTTTATAAAAAAAATTTAGATAATAGTTCTACTTTTTTGATATATGTAATTAATATATTTAATGTTAATGTTTGATATATGTAATCTGCAATTTTTTTAATATTGTTTATATATTTTGTATAGTTTAAATTATTTTAAATGTTTAAATGTTATTATTAATTTTTGTTTCTCTGTTATCCTACAGTTTCCTTACTGTTGCACTCACTGGAGTGGGAATTGTAATTTTTACCCCTTTGCTATCCAACACTTTCCCTACTGTTGCACTCACTGGAGTGGGAATAGTAATTTTTATTTACCCGTTATCCAGCACTTTCCCAAAGGTTGCACTCACTGGAGTGATGACAGTAATTTTGACCCCTTTGCAATCCAACACTTTCCCTACTGTTGCACTCACTGGAGTGGGAATAGTAATTTGTACCCCTCTGCAATCCTGCACCTTTCTTACTGTTGCACTAACTGGAGTGGGAATAGTCATTTTTACCCCTCCACCATACAGCACTTTCCCTACTGTTGCACTCACTGGAGTGGGAATAGTAATTTTCACTCATCCGCTATCCAGCTCTATCCCTACTGTTGCACTCACAGGAGTGGAAATAGTAATTTTTACACCTCCGCCATCCAGCATTTTCCCTACTGTTGCACTCACTGGAGTGGGAATAGTATTTTTTACTCATGTGCTATCCAGCTCGTTCCCTACTGTTGCACTTACTGGAATGGGAATAGTATTTTTCACTCATTCACTATCCTGCACTTTTCCTACTGTTGCACTAACTGGAGTGGGAATAGTAATTTCTACCCCAAAGCTTTCCTGCACTTTCCCTACTGTTGTATTTATTGTATTGTATAATGTATGTTTAAAATTATTTTTCATAGTTAAATGTTTGAATTAATTATAAAATGGTTATTTTTTAAATTACATTATTGATATATGTATGTGTTTAATGATTATTTAAAAGTTTTTAAAATTAAATCAAGATAATAGTTACTAAATTATTTTTAAGTAAATATATGTATATGTATACATTTTTGTTTGTGTGCTTATTTATTTTTTAATTACATTTATGTGTCATATTTAGTTAAAATGTATATTAAATGTATTGTTAAAAATATTAATCATATTTAATATATTTATTTTATGCTATATACATTTTTAAGTCGATAATTTGTAGATCTATATTTTTTAATTCGATATTTTTTATTAGATATTCTTGCATCAATATTTTTGTATATCGATATTTCATCAGTAAACCGATTGCCTTAAGGTAACGCCTATGATCTGCACAATAGGTAGGTGGTTATGGTAACAAGCCAATCATGTAGGCATTAGAACTGATTGGTTCTTTGGCAAAAGTTATTTCAGATCTGTTTATTATGAAAAGTGATGACAAAGACAATACAAACTCATGTTCTTATAATGAAATATATATATGTAAAAGGCACTAGACATTGAAGTGTGGAATGTTACTGCACAGTGTCACATCAGACAGATTTCTGTTGTAGGCTAGGTTTGTGGTGATGATTACCACCTCTAAAAACCCTCTCTGTGGAGGATTTGCTTTGTAGTAAAATCTTGTTAGAATCTTCTGAATGCCTCATATACTTTTTTCTCTACCAGGATCTTGCAATCAAACAAATCTAATACAAATATTGCTTACATATTAATGTAAATATTATATACACATATGCATACATAGATGGGCTTTTGCGAGCCCAGGTTTGCCTTTGATCTGTATTAGTATCATTTATGTTCTCATTCCATCCATAATAGCACTCAACATGGGGTTTGGTCAGCACTCCTAATCCATTCGCTCTCTTGCCTTAAAATAAGGGTTAATGAATTAATATTTCACTTGTAAAACGCAAAGTAGGTGCCCCTACTGGGATGACCCGGTGATATTCCAACTGAAGGAGAGTAAATTAAAGATTTAAATCCTGGCTGAATAGCCAGGCTTCATTTTGTTCAGAAAAACTGTTTTGGAAGGAGAGCAACTTTTCTCAATAGGAAGTAGATTCCATTGTGTACCACATAAAAAAAGAGGGTCCTCTAATTGTGGCTCACCTAGTTTTGGATATCAATAAAAGATGAACACCATTGATCTTACGACTCTACTTGGAGAATAAAGTTGAAAACGTTTTGAAAAATAGACTTGGCATTTGTTACTCTGGGTGGGGTAAATTAGAACCATAGCCCTAAAAACAAGTCTTGTATTTATAGGAAGCCAATGCAGCCCTCAAAGGAAGGAAGAGATAGAGTGATGTATAGGAACTCAAAACATCGTAAGGAAACTATTTTCTTCTTTTAAAGGTCCCCTCTCAGTTCTTTCCTTCTCCTTTTTTCATTTGAATGCTTTAGGACATACTACAGTTCGCAAGACAGTGTTAATGAGCACTTGCCTGTCACTTATTTAATCTGCCACACATCTTGTCCCTTGTGCCATGGCACTGCATCTAAACTAGGCTACATCATGTAATGGTGTTTGCCACGGTGCATCGTTATTTTACCATTCCAAGATGGCCAACACATTGGCTGTAAACTTGCTGGCCATACTGCAACTAACTTCAAAGCAACAAAACCCGATGTACAAAACCACTGCAAGATGTTCACCTGCTGTTTTTGCTTAATTTTATTTGCCAATGTAAGCATATGCCCTCCATATTTAGGTAGCAGCGTTTTTTCTTTTTTTCTACTTTTTTCTTTTTCTTTTGCTTGCGTTTATTGTTGAGTTTGTGCTTGTGTTTGTTTTATTGTGGTTATGTTATTGAATGTAAAAATGAGTCATTGGGTAGATGAATGGATGCATGTCTATAAGGATGAGTGACAGGGTGCATATATGATGACTTATTGAGTGCTTAAACCCTTCAATGCCTGAAAAAAATGCTTTAATTTCTAAGACCCACCTATTGGCACTGCATGTCCTTGCTGTATATGAATTTGCCAATAAACTCATTCTGCCCTCACAACACTCTTCTCAACTATGCCAGATAAAGAAATGCTCAGGATTAAGTTCATTAAACTGTGGTGTTAATGATTCTGGTTTGTAGTCCCATAAAGTGTTGTGTAATCTTTATACTTTCTTGAGTTCTGTTTATTTAATTATAAACTGGAATCACAGACTCTTGCTTCTCCTAGATAGCAGACTTCCATTGTCCTTGTCCTTTTCAGAATAACCTTGTAATGACGTGGGATGCCAGTACAAACCTTAACAAGATTATGGTGTATGGAGCATATTTACTAACATTTCACACATGCTGCGCAGCAAATGAAGTTGCAGCATTCCATTGTGCAAAAGGGTTGAAAGCAGAACTGGGTTATGTTTACAGAGATATGGCTCTGTTCTGCTCCCTCCTAGCACTGGCAAACTTGTGACTGCCAAGCAAGAATGCAGGCACCCTTGCCTCATGTTTTAAGACTGTCTCCGAAAGTGCTAGTTTTTTCTAAATCTACGATCCCTGCTTTTTTCTGAGCTAGCCCAACCAGCAACCACACCCTTTAACATCCCCCTGAGCCAGGCCTTGAAGGAATCCCACACTGTATGCAAAGTGGCCAAATATAAGTTATAGTGAAAAAAGGTTGTTCTTTCTCTCTTTAGTAAATCAGGGGTCGAAGGTTGCAAAAGAAATCTCCTATTCAGTGTCCACCGCCTCAAGATTGGCTCAGAGTGGAGTTCTAATTTTGCAGCAATAGCACCATGATCTGAAATGTGAATCGGTAGATATTCAATTAACCTTCCTGTTTCAAACTCTGAGAGATCAATAAATATATAATCAATTCTGGAGTAATGGCGAAATCTTTTTACTATAAAAGGAATATTCCCTCACCTCACCCATTTTTTCTGCCATACATCACAGAGATTGAATTTTTTTTGCATTTTAGCTATATAAGCTTTAACACGTGGTACCACAATCTGTTCTAGGGGAAGATCTGTCTAGTTTATTATTAAGCAGAACATTAAAATCGCCACCGAGAATCAGGGGGGCTTCAAAATCTGCCAAGGCTAATCATAGATTATTCAGAGGGTCGGTATCGTCCTCATTAGGATCATAATAATTATTGATACCTTGGCACCTCACCTCAGCTATTACCCACTGTCCTCTGTCATCTATCTGTGACTTAATAAGCTCCACGTTTGTTTTAATAATTATAACCACAACTTTGAACAACAAAGTTGTTCAACCCTCTCAACCCATGTTAGCTCTCTAACCAAAGCCTTGCATTCTAACTGCAGCAAATGAGTCTCTTGAAGCATGAGAATCTTGGCCGGATTATCCTTGCAGGACCAAACGCTGCCTTCTCTTGACTCTCAGCTCGTTCACGTTCCAGCATAAAATCTCAAGGAACACACCTCCCCCTAACACAGGTCTACCCCTAACATATTCCTGGTTCTTTCCCAAGCTACATCTACAGGTAAATATTAAGTCACATGAGGTCATATTTAGCATTTTTGTTTTTTTATTTTTTCCCAATGTTCCCCACCTGCCCTCCCTCCCCACCCTTGGGAACCCTCCCTGACCGATCATTAGCAACAAAATATTAACATTTTGGGCTCTGCCACCAACCTAAAAATAATAGAAAAAAAATGTAAGAAAGATATAACGACTGAACGCCCTTCACAAACCCTATACTTCAATTTCAGCTAGCTGCTGATTTCTTATGAATCAAAAAACTCTCTACTTCTTCTGGCGATCTAAAGTTATACATCTTGTTATCCAGCATGACCTTTAGAAGTGCCTGGAACCTTAACTGTACGTGTGCACCTAGCTCTTTTAAGGAATCTATCCACTTGCCTAGTTCCCACCTTCTATCCTCTGTAATACGAGAAATATCTGATCTTATTCTGCAAGACGCACCTTGTATCTGGATAGTTTTGAGCTTCAGAGCAGCCCCAAGTAGTTGTTCCTTGAGAGTATATGATTGGATATACACCAAGATTTTTCTGGGCTTCTTCCGTCCCGGGTTTAGCTTTAATGGGTCCGTATGGACCCGTTGAATCTCAGACTCCCAGACAGAAGCTGAGGCAACCTGGGGGAATGCTTTGGTCAGGATCTCTATAACGAAGGTCTTGATGTTATCCCCCTCCATTCCTTCTGCTAGATCCAGATTCCTGATATTATTCCTTCTGGAATTATGTTCAAGTCTCTCCAGTCTTTCCGAGAGGTCTTTCTCCTTTTGTGGTAAATAAAATTACCGTGCAATTTTTCCGTATAATTAATGACAGGTAAAAGAATAGCTCAATCAAATGAGAGGCAGAGTCCGTGGTATCTGTGTCATACGGGCTTTAATTGAAATGGCTCGAGCCATGGAAATCAGATCCATCAATACAAGGGTTCAGGAGGGAATATGCAATGATGGCAAAGATGTCAACGATTTATTAACAGTGCATAATATATATAGTAAAACTGTACAATGGTGATGGATACAGTAGGCGTGACAAGTAAAAAGAATAAGATAAGAACACATGTGCGTAGCAAGAAGGCGTGTACAAGGGCGTACACGGAGGTGTGTGCTGGAAACGTCACAGAAAGTGTCATAAGTGGGTGGATGCATAGAGGATTCTGCAGAGTCAGCAGAAACCTTTGACCTGGGTGCGCGCGCAATGAATATGACGTGTGATTGACGTGGAACTAGGGCAAGCTAGGGGCTTGACTTTAGCACTAGTAGAGGAGACAGAAGTCTGGCATGTCAGATCGACCTGTTCCTATAACATATCTGATATCTTGTGTTTGGAGGATGTTTAATCTGAAGTAAAGGGTCTCTCGGGCAGAGGCTATTCTATACTGAATGCATATGTGTCTAAGCGTAATGCGCGGGGCCATGGGCCTACCATGGTAACGGGAGCAATGAATTACATGAAGGAGACAGGAAGGCTTGGCCCTTTGCTCTGCAGCCGGGAATATGTTTACCTATATCACTAGACTGGAATGTGTTTTCGAGGAGGCTGAACTGATAACTTGAAGGCAAAATACTGTTTTGGCAGGCAGGCCAGGCTGAGCCAGGCACCGCTTCGCTTGGCAGGAAGTAAGGCAGAGGTCAGGGATGCATCTCCATGCTGCAGCTTTTCAGAGGCAGAGACAGAAGTGGTTCGAAGGCAGAAATCAGGGCCTAGCTCGGCAGAGCCAGGAAAAACGTAAAAGTGCACCATGTAAAGACGTTGGCATGGCATGTTTAGAGACTGAATTATCGATCCATTCATGGTGGATCTGGTAGAGGACATGTTAACGTTGGACGCAAATGCATTTGCGTCTTCATATTCGGCCATGGAGGGAAGTTACATGTACTTTAAGCACGTACATGGAGACGTTGGGGTACACGTTAGGGGACATACTTGACCATAAAAATTTCAATTACCTCATTCCCTCCTTGTCCCCTACGTTCCCTTCAGGATATATCTATTTTCATGAGACCATCTATCTGTTCATATAACATCATCTGCTCATCTTTTCTCATACGGGAACTGGAACGTGAACTAGGATGTGGAACGCAGGCTGTGGCACACAAGCCGCAAATCGCTGGCCCACATTGTAGGCATAGACAACAACTGAATACTATGAGCAGTATGATTCCTAGGAATGACAGTAGTTTCCATCCCCAGGCTGATATTACACTCCAGAGCCAACCGGACCAAGTCCAGGTGCCTGGATTCTGGTGTAGCTGATGAGCTATTTCGTGAAGCCTGGTTATAGCTTTGTATACTGATGGTGCGTTATTAGGAATAAACACACAACAACTGGATCCGATGACTCTACAAGCTCCGCCCCTATCGGCCAGGATGACGTCAAGGACAAGGCGGTTCTGAAGAACAACAAGTCTCATAGCAGACTGCTCCTCTTTTAAGTTACCTAAAGCAGAAGTAGTCTCATTCACTACTGCTTCAAGGGTTCTGGTTAATTTGCGTATCAGTTTACTATTTGAGATAGTGCCTAAATAAGGAAAGAATCCTTTATTGAAATCTACATATTGTTCCCATGTAGTTTCAGTCTGATCGACAATTGGGAGACCTCTCTTTTGTCTAACATGAGTGAGGCGGGAATTCCTGTGATAATCAGATGGGGCTAGAAAAACAGGTGGCAATAGGAATGCAATAAAACAAATACCATCCCAGTCTAGAGGTAAACGTATATAGGCTGTCTGACCACAAATGAAATAGGAATGTCGGGAAGCTTTGAAAGTAGACTTGCCTTTATCACTGAATTCGACCACAGTAGTACAGTCACTGTGCCCTAGATGCACTGAACCACTCTTTCTGACGCATAATTCACCTTTTACTGGTAAGACTGATATTGATGGCAAGTCTGGATTAGTCTCGGACTGAACATTTAGAATCATGAGGTTAAGTGTAAAATTACCTAATCCATACACTTCATTTTCTAGATCGGTCCCTGTCATTTGTGGAAGACCTTCCTCGTCTGGGAAATATGCTTTGTTCATAACTGTGTTCAGGTTTCCCCATATCCAATTGCCTTGGGAAACTCTGGATTCAGTGTCTAAAGAGGATATTAAACTAAACCATGCACCACAGGAACCATTATGTGTAAACGGATAAGGAAAGAGGGGCAGAGCTCCCTTGTAGTTCTGATAGGGAGGGAGTCGGCCACATATCCAACAATTAGTAGCATTGCTGGTCTGGTGAGAATGGTGTAACATACGGATGAATGTATTGTTGCGCAGCGCAAGTCGATAAGACAGTTCATGTAGGGGCAGATCACTAAACGTGTGCTCTGCAGTGTCATTAGAAAAAGAATGTGCAATAGGAAAAAATGTATGTAACATCCAACTTATGCAGATTATCGTAAGACTCAGAATAAACATAATAAGTAACGTCAGAATGCAACGACTTCGGAGACTTTTACAATATTTTCGTTTCTTGATCTCCTGTCTATCTCTCTCTCTATTGGGGTCTATCTTATACATGTCAGGAACCTGTCTAACCGCTTCACCCAGGAGGGGACTTAAACAATTAAACTGTCTGACTTACTAGACCTCAATTTTAATCTGTACTCCTGGTGCAGAGTTTTCTCTAACAGGGGGAGTTTAGTATCAGTGTCTGGAATGCGGCAGTCCTGGGAAACAGTCTTTGGCGGAAGGCCATAAAACTTCTTCACGTGGCTCGAATGTAGCCACCCTTTCCTTCCTTCGACTTTTACTGCAGTCCTTGTGGTCATCAAAACGATTCTAGGCTCCTTCCAGCGGGGCTCCAGAGGGCTTGATCTGTCAAAATTGCGGACCACGACGATGTCACCGGGAATAAGTTCATGTGGTTTCACCTCGGTGTTATCTGGGAAGGCAGCCGCGACCTGTGAACGACATGATAGTAGTGCAGACATCAAGGAAGCAAGGTAATCTGTCAGCATAGAACTGTCAACATCTGTAATTTTACGGGGCATAGGCGTCCCCCACATATTAGGAGGCCTACCAAAGACCACCTCATACGGGGATAGCCCTGTCCTAGAATGGGCTACCATTCGCATATAAAAGAGGGCAACTGGTAAAGCTACCAACCAATCTACACCTTTCTCTGCACACACTTTAGCAAGACGGGTTTTCAGAGTCTGATTGTGTCTCTCCACGAGACCAGCTGCCTCGGGATGTCGAACACAGTGGAATTTCCATTGATAGCCTAACAGGAGTGAAACCTGTTTCATGAGCTCGGACGAGAACGGCTGTCCATTATCTGAATACACGACATGGGGCAAACCGTACCGTGGGAAAAATTCACGAACCAACTGCTTGGCAGTGGTTACGGCAGTGTAATCTGGGACGGGATATGCTTCTGTCCATCTGGATAGGGCACATACAACTACGAGGACATACTTGAATCCTCGGCATCTGTCCATCTGGATATAATCCATCTGGAGGACTTCAAAAGGATGGTCAGGAGGATGAAATCCACCTCGTTCCACGGGAATACCTCTTCCTGGATTGAACTGACAACAGATCATGCAGGTACGCACTTTCTGTTTTGCTACTGCTCGTAAATGCTTGTTGAACCAGAGGTTCTGTAAACTGTCTAACATGGCTTTCTCTCCTAAATGTGCTGGACTGTGTGCTGTGTTGATGATAACTTGAACCATAGAGTCGGGGAGAAACCATGTGGTCTTTCCCTTCGTCATCCATCCCTGTTCTGTCTGGACCCCTCCTTGTTCAGTCCATTTCTTGATTTCGTCTGGAGTAGCATGTGTCTGTATGTCGATTACATCTTGTGTGGGATCCCTAACTGTCATGCAATGTGTCAGTAAAGTTACGTCAGTCTTTGTCATATCAGTCGTATGAGTATGAGTCTGAGCTGTATGTTTCGCTGTTCGATCTGCCAGGTCATTACCCTGGGAAATAGTGTCTGTGACTTTAGTATGTGCTTTGCACTTCATGATGGCTATGGCTGTAGGCAAATGTATTGCTTCTAACAGAGCTTGAATGAGGGGACCATGTTGGATCTTGGCTCCGTGAGAGGTCAAGAAACCTCTCTCTTGCCAAAGGACACCGAAGTCGTGTACGGCTCCAAATGCATAACGTGCATCTGTGTATATGTTTACTTTAAGGTTCTTGGCTCGTATACAGGCTTGGGTCAGAGCAATGAGCTCTGCTGCTTGAGCTGACAGGGTGTCAATGCGATGTGTTTCTATGACTTCAGTTTCAGTGGTCACTGCATATGCGGCCACTAACTCTCCTGTACTTGTTCTCATACATGAACCATCCACATAAAGTGTCAGGTCTGGATCGGGTAGTGCAACATCTGTCAAGTCTTGTCTGGGCTTCGTGATTGTGTTAATGATTTCCACGCAGTCATGTGGAGTAGGATCTGTTGTGCTTGACGGTAAGATTGTAGCAGGATTTAGTGTATTGCAGCGTCTGATCTCTATGTGTGGTTGAAACAATGTCAACTCATATCCTGTCAGTAGTGCTATAGTCAAGTGCTGTGTCTGTGTTCTGTTTAGGAGAACTTCCACAGAGTGTGGAACCTGTACTGTCAATTGATGTCCTAATACTATGGAATCACTTTGTCTTATTGCTAGAGCTGTTGCTGCAACTGATTTTAAGCACGCAGGCAAAGCCTGGGCTACTGGGTCCAATGTACTTGAAAAATAAGCACACGGTCTGTGTTTGTCTGCTTGAACCTGAGTGAGAACCGATAACGCTGTGCCATCGCGTTCTGTGACAAAAAGTGTAAAAGGTTTGCTGTAACATGGTGTTGCTAAAACAGGTGCTTGACATAAGGCTTTCTTTAATTTGTCAAAAGCTAGTGTATGTTCCTGAGTCCAAGGGAGGACAGTCGAAGACGCTGCCTCCTGTGTTGTCAACTGTATGAGTGGCTTAGCTAAATATGCATATTGAGGAATCCATTGTCTGCAGTAAGAAGTGAGTCCAATAAAGGCTCGCACTTCCTTCTGTGTCTTGGGTTGTGGAAGGTGTGCAATTAACTGGATACGATCAGGTGTTAGCTGCCTACCCCACTTGGACAGCAAGTGCCCAAGGTATACCACTTGCTGGGCACAGAATTGCAGCTTCGTAGGAGACACCTTGTGTCCCTTATCTGCCAGAAAATACAGGACTGTCAGTGATGCATGTTCACAATCTTGTTCACTTCGGGCGGTGATCAATAGATCATCGACGTACTGGAGTAGGGCAGTGTTAGCAGGCATGTGAATACTGTCAAGTTGTCGTTTTAATGCTTGGCTATAGATGCTAGGGCTTTCTGTGAATCCTTGAGGGGCACGTGCAAATTTGAAGCTACGGCCATTTAAACAGAATCCGAAAAGGTACTGGCTTTCCGGATCAATGGGGACACTAAAGAAGGCGTTCTTGAGATCGATTACAGTAAAGAACGTTGCTTCTGAATCAATAGCTGTCAATAATGACGAAATGTCTGGGACCACTGGGTACTGTGGTATAATACATTTATTTAATTCTCGCAGATCGATCACCAACCGATAGACTGGAGGTGCATTCGGATCAGTGCGTTTAAGAATCGGAATGATAGGGGAATTACAAACATTTGAGTCGGTTTCCACAACCACTCCTTGTGCAATGAGCTCGTCAATGATTTTCAGTAAAGCCACTACAGCATCAGGTGGTAACTTGTATTGTCGGATTCGGGGTAGTACAACTCCTGGCTTGAGTGTGACACGGTATGGTGTAATGTGCATACAACCTACATCAGTTGGGCCTTGTGCCCATAAATGTGCAGGAACACTCTGTAACCTGGGATCAAAATCTCTCAACACATAATGACCCTTAAAATCACGTAGGAACAACCTCACTCCTTCCGGAGAACAACAAATTACAGCTCCTAGAGCTTTCAGCGTTTTAATACCAAGCAAGTTTTCTGGACATGATTTCGTAAGTAACAAATCTGTAGTACGGGATAACGGACCAACTGCAAGGGGAACTGGTTTCGATACTTCATTAACAATAGGCTTTCCTGAAAATCCAAGGGAAACATTCTGTGAGCCTGAGAGGGGTGCCCCTGGAACCTCGTCATGACTAATGGTAGTTCTGCTTGCCCCTGTGTCAATCAAAAACTTTCTATCCTTTCCTAATACCTGACTATGTACATAAGGACCCTCTTGATCCACAGGAACCTCAATAAGAGGCAAGCCAACCTCCCTCTCTAGGCTGTTTCATGTATACTGTTGATAATCGGGGTAATCGGACTGTGCATACTGGTACATCTGCTGTGTAACATGTTGCGTTGCGGCAATGGGCTGGGGCTGTGGTACCGCTACGGTCTGTTGTGGAATCTGCATAGGCTGCACATTCTGCGGAATATGTTGCTGGACCTGATCCTGTCTAGGTGGACGCGGTCTTTCTTTCGTTTTACCTGTAGCTATATTGTGTTTCAGAACTGTACATTCATTTATATAGTGACCTGGCTGTTTACAATAGTTGCAGGTCCCTTTAACAGGAGCTGTCGGATTATTTGACTGTGTTGTACCCCTTTTCTGACCATCAGCTGGAACTGACTGAGCTACTAAAACCTTCATTTTCGTGTCTTTTATACGTCTCTGTTCATGATCGTGTTCCTCTCTAATTCTGTTCTGGTGGTACTGTAACATTTGTAGCATTTGGGAAGGCGTATTTGCTTGCCATGTACTTTCAACTTTCAATACACGGTTCTTAACCTGGGGTAAGGAATTCTCGACTAATTTGGTCACAAAAAGGAGTGGATATGACTCGCTACTTGTTTTCAGGCCACTATTAATAATAAAACATTTCTCAAATCTAGAATAAAAATCACTAGTGTCTTCGTCTTGTTTCTGTTTACAGGCTGAGATTGCATCCCAGTCCTCTTTTTTAACTGTCAATAATCTAGGCAAAACTTGTACTAATAATCCTGGTAATGCTTTAGTTTTGTCCCCAAGACCTAAACCTGGGGTACGTCCCTTGTCTTTGTCTTCTAATTCAGTCCAAACAATCTTTTTGTCTCCCACCTCCCATTCTTTCTCTTTCAGTTTTTCGTAAATACCTGCTGGTAACAGTACTTTTAACATTTTAAGAATGTCTGAATACGTGTAATCTCCCATCAGTAACATGTCTTTTAATTCACGGTGGAACCCTGCAGGATCTTTATCGTGACAAGGTACTAGGTTCTTCATTTCCAATAATTCCATTTTGGTCAAAGGAGTGTATACGAATACGCGTTGAAGCGTATCATCTGGCTTCCGGATTGGATGTACTTCTCGCAAGGGATTCTGTCTGTCTAGGTGATATAGCTGTCTCACTGGGGGTGGGACAGAAACAAAATGTGGAGTCAGGAAAGTTCTGTATTTGTGACGTTGTTCTAAAATGGTGTTAATCAAATCGGTACCTAAGCCTCTCCATCTTTTCAGAAGTAAGTCGTCTAATATATTATATAAGGGACCTGGATCAGAATGCTGATTTTCATACAGTATAACGAGATGTTGGATCATGTACATACCAGCTAGTCGCTGTTCGTCTGGGGAAAGGCTCAAAAATGTCTGCGCTACTGAATCATCATTATATACGCTGTTATTGACGGCCCACTGTACTGCGGACCGTGCTAGTTCTTGTTCATGCATTGTATGAAGTTCATTGTAACCTGTTCTTTCTTTCAGTATTTTGTCAGTATGTTGAAATACATGTTCAAGGGAACATTGTTCTGGAATAGGGGAAAGGAAACGTTTCTTGTTTTCTAGACGAATGGGTCTGTCAAAAGGTCTGTCTAAAGGATACTGTTTAGGAAGCTTCGCTCTACCTACGTACGCTATTGTATCTTGATTCTCTACTGGACTCTCTAATTCTTCGTCCTCTGAGGAATCTTTTTCGTCTGACTCGGCTGTCCTTTCAGCCTTCTGTCGGATATGTATTGCCACTATTTCTTTACGGATCTTTCTGGACATGACATCTATACAATTTTGTTTATCATGTTTACAATCTGCAATATTCTGACTCCATTTTGTCAGTATCTCCATCTCTTCTTGAACAATACCTGGCCGATCTTGTTCCCTTATCAAACAATTAATCAAGAATCGCAATATTAACCCTTGTGTCTCAGCTTTCTGATATGCCATGGCCTCACGAATACATTCTGGTCTCTCCCCAGTTCTAATAAAATGATATATTTTGTCTAGATGGTCTGGCATTTCTGGTAATGTCATCAAATAATCTGTAACCCGTCGTAGACGTAACGAGGCTAACATCATGTCCCCTTGCTTGCCAGGTACGGGATCATATCTACAGTCTGTAATATGCTGTCTAAGCTTTTCAGATGTGCTCGCTTTCGGAGTACGCTGCGTTGCTAATTCTCTGATTGTCATTCGTTGTATTTGTGGCGGGGTGCGGAGGTGGCCTCCTACGGCACCTCCTGAAACGGAAGCGTGGGCATAACCTGACTGAGTTGTAGCTGTTGAAATCATGGCGGGTATATGTAATGGGGGTGGACTCTGGGTTGCAGTTGTCGCAAAAGGATTATGAGGACCAATAGTAGGGGGAACAGTAGCAGGGGGGCCAGTAGTAGTAGCGACAGCAGTAGGGGAAGTGACAACATGCACGGGAAGTTGGTGACGTGGAGGGGTCGTGGCTTGAACAGCCGGAGCAGGCTGTTGTACATTATTAACGGGTACATTGGTATATGCTGGAGCTACGCCATCTAAATAGGAAGAAAGGAATATGTCTGCTGCTGTCTGACTGAGCTTAGTCGGAACCAATGGTGGCGGTAGATTACTTGGCATTTCCGGAGTAGCCTTAGGTAGGCCCTCGGTCAGAAGAGGATACATGCCATTCATAAGTGCATTTCGTTGTCGATCTATTTGTTCTACTTTAACTCGTTCACCTTCTTCTATTAGTTCTTTTTCTCTGTCTTTTTCTGAATCTTCCCTATGTTTTTCTGCTTTCCTGAATTCTTTCTCTGTTCTTCTATGCGATTCTTTACGCCATAATTCTATGGCATCTTTCTGAGATTGTCTGGCTTTCTTTTTCCACAATGCTTCTTCTACTCTCATGATGCACTCGGCATCCCATGTCCCTGTAACGGGCCATCTATGTTTCTCTTCCAGATCCTTTGTGTAGTCCACCCATAAGTCTTAGTACAGTATGGCATCTAAGCCATGTTTATGATACATAAAATGTCCTGGAGTGTCCCTAGGTGGGACGGGAACTGCTTCTTCGAGTATCCCTTTCCTAGTTCCTATCTGACGTAATTTTGAGAACAGAGGCATGATTACCTCTACCTGAACGCAAACACGATAAATACAGTAATAAAATGCAAACAATCATTCACACCACGACATTAAACACATTGAAACATTTCGAACAGATACTGTCTAGTACATTCTAAAACAAAATACTGGAAACCTCGAGAGATAATGCTAGAAGACCAGGATACTGGATCACTGAATTACTGAATTACTAGATGCACTGCTAAACAGTACAGATGCACTGCTAAAACAGTACAGACCGGATCTGTGTACCCAAACCCGTCTTGACCGGACACAAATTAATGCACCCGTCTAGATGCGTCCCCAGCAACGGTACTCACCGGGAAGCATGGAACGGAAGGCCTCGGAAACTCGACTGGACTGGACTGCTACGACGTCTGGTTACTGGTTACTGCTACGCGCTACGCATGCGCCTCGACGCTTTTGACAGGTGGGCCTCTGGACGCCTCGGACACTGCTCTCTCGGCTGGGCTCTGGTCGGGATCCTCCGCACTCCTCACCGCCTCGTCTGGATGCTGACCCGCAGTCTCCGTCCCCTCCGTGGGCCTGAGGGAGATACAGGAAAACCTGCAGATGCGCATAGGAGTCCGTCACGGCTGTGGTAGGGGGCAAGGCCTGCGACGCATCGCCGGCCGTTGGAGTGGGGGAGGGGTCCCTGTTCGGGCGCCAAATTATGTGGTAAATAAAATTACCGTGCAATTTTTCCGTATAATTAATGACAGGTAAAAAAATAGCTCAATCAAATGAGAGGCAGAGTCCGTGGTATCTGAGTCATACGGGCTTTAATTGAAATGGCTCGAGCCATGGAAATCAGATCCATCAATACAAGGGTTCGGGAGGGAATATGCAATGATGGCAAAGATGTCAACGATTTATTAACAGTGCATAATATATATAGTAAAACTGTACAATGGTGATGGATACAGTAGGCGTGGCAAGTAAAAAGAATAAGATAAGAACACATGTGCGTAGCAAGAAGGCGTGTACAAGGGCGTACACGGAGGTGTGTGCTGGAAACGTCACAGAAAGTGTCATAAGTGGGTGGATGCATAGAGGATTCTGCAGAGTCAGCAGAAACCTTTGACCTGGGTGCACGCGCAATGAATATGACGTGTGATTGACGTGGAACTAGGGAAAGCTGGGGGCTTGACTTTAGCACTAGTAGAGGAGACAGAAGTCTGGCATGTCAGATCGACCTGTTCCTATAACATATCTGATTTCTTGTGTTTGGAGGATGTTTAATCTGAAGTAAAGGGTCTCTCGGGCAGAGGCTATTCTATACTGAATGCATATGTGTCTAAGTGTAATGCGCGGGGCCATGGGCCTACCATGGTAACGGGAGCAATGAATTACATGAAGGAGACAGGAAGGCTTGGTCCTTTGCTCTGCAGCCGGGAATATGTTTACCTATATCACTAGACTGGAATGTGTTTTCGAGGAGGCTGAACTGATAACTTGAAGGCAAAATACTGTTTTGGCAGGCAGGCCGGGCTGAGCCAGGCACCGCTTCGCTTGGCAGGAAGTAAGGCAGAGGTCAGGGATGCATCTCCATGCTGCAGCTTTTCAGAGGCAGAGACAGAAGTGGTTCGAAGGCAGAAATCTGGGCCTAGCTCGGCAGAGCCACGAAAAACGTAAAAGTGCACCATGTAAAGACGTTGGCATGGCATGTTTAGAGACTGAATTATCGATCCATTCATGGTGGATCTGGTAGAGGACATGTTAACGTTGGACGCAAATGCATTTGCGTCTTCATATTCGGCCATGGAGGGAAGTTACATGTACTTTAAGCACGTACCTGGAGACGTTGGGGTACACGTTAGGGGACATACTTGACCATAAAAATTTCAATTACCTCACTTTTCCTTTAGCTTACTCACTTCTAGCGTGTTCCCCTTCACATTTAGACTAAGCTCTTCCACTCTATTCTCTAGCTCCTCCATACAATACGTTAGCGTAGAGATGCTTTCCTCTAGATAAGTACATGTATCCTGTTATCACCTGTGGTTTCGTTCATTATATCAGTTGAGGGTTTACCACGGCAGTAGAGCTTGACTCAGAGAGGACGGGGAATCTATTTGGCGATATAATGGCAAAATCTGCTGGCCTGGTGTTCTGTGCCGAGGATGCTCCCTGCTTTACAGTTTCCTTATTAATCTGCATGTTCAATATAAAGGAAGACCTAATTGATGGAGCCACCCTTGCCGGAAGCAAGGTAGATTTCTTCTTCCTCTGCTTGATGAGTCAATTTCCCTGCCTTGCCCGTCAGATTCCTAAGTCTGTGCTTGTTTGGTGCGGCCTCTAAGACTTGACTAGGGAATATAACTTGGCGTGGTGGGGAGTTCTTTCCCTAAAAAAGTGCTTGTGCTTCGTTTGTATCTTTTGCCTGAAAGTCTCACTGTCATCGGTTAAACTAGCAGGAAGACTAGGGATAAAATTCGATTGCCAGTGGGGGGTCCTCTTTATATGGCTATTTCTTCCCCCCACTATGCTGAGGGACTAACTCCATAGACCTAGATCTACTCCTGGAGACTAGGTCATAGCAAAGCTTGTCCGCCTTTACCTCAATGGGATGGTGGCATACTTCCAAGCAGTGACGTTTCCAAATAACCAAGGGCCCAGAGCACACCTCCGTAAGGGACCAGCTCGCCCCCTGCACACTTACTGATAGACAACATGCATAGTGTGTGCAAGCCCTTCCTGGGCTGATCCAGTAACAGGGGTAAACTCGGACAGGCGGAACCGGGCTCAGCGCTTCTCACCAAGCACTGCGGCTGCCCTAAGACAAGCAAAAGCTGTCCACCACACATCGGTACCAAGGGGCAGTAAGAATACGAGAACGGGGTTACACAGCAATATGGTGCACCTCCCCTCTTATCTTCATGGCGAACTTTTCCTGCCCATGCCCTGTATCATGCACAAACAGGGGGGAACCACACCTTAAAAACTCTAAAAAAAGAAACATCTGTAATTTGCTTAAGGACAGTCCAAAGCCCAAACTTTCTGAGCTTCCCAGCAGTCCCATCAGTCCTGATAGTCCCGATAGTCCAGGGGTCTCGAAAGAGGAAATTCCTCAGAGTGAGCACAAGAGAAAGAAGAAAAAATACTCACTGTTTCTTTAACCTTGCTGAGTGTCACAGAGTCTAGAAGGAACGAACAGACTAGACAAACTAGACAAACTAGATCTTATCAGAAGGAGAAATCCAGCACTGCGCCCCTGACTCATGGCCGGGCTGCAAGTTTCTCCAGCCTTTCTCCAGCCTGCAGCCACCATCTCCAGCTCCAGAAGCGAGCAGTGAGCAGCACCACGCCCCCAGGAATCCACCAAGTTACTGCGGCTGCCTCTGAATAGAGCGCAGCAGACTCACACCGTGGAGCCAGCCAAAGAGAGACCCGACAAGGTCGAGGCGAAAAAGGCAAAAAAACAACACACAGAAAAGGTATGAGACGCCGACTAACTGCAGCAACCGAACTGCATCACACCAGCGGGAGTTCAGTCTCCCAATGAGGTCAGTGGAGCTCGACCCGCGACCGGCTTTCTGGCAGGCCGCCATGTTCCCCCAATATCTACCAGTATTGGTAAATCTGTGAATGCTACATAATCCATGGGTGGATGCATGAGTACACCCACTCTCCACCCATGGAACGCCTCTCTGAGGCAGTGTAATGCAAGGCAGCAACTTGCTCTTGCATTACTCCAGTTTTACCAAGCTAAGCTGTGTTACGCAAGGTGGCCTTGCGTGACTTGGTAAATCTCATTGTAGGTTTTGTGTTGACTCTCCCCCTTTCAAGCACGACACAAAGCCCTTGATAAATATGCCCCTAAATGTCTTAGTTTCTGTGTATGTTTATAATGATAATTCTTTACAAGTCAACTCTTTGTTGGAGACTCCTTCCCTTAACACTTTAAGTAGTAATTTCAATTGAACTAAAGTAAGAAATCAAATGCAATGGCACACCATTCACAGCTGGTTCTTGCTGGGACACTGAGGGCCATATTTATGACCCTTGTGGTGAAGGACAGAGCAGCAAGTTACGTGGTGCAAGGGTGCCTATGTTGTAGTCAGGATTACTTTTGCGCAGGAAGGTGCACCTTCCTGCACAAAAACAATCTTGAGAGGTTTCAAGCTATTTCTCCTTACGCCTCACCTGGGAGGTGTACCTTTCTGACACAAAATCTGGAAGTGCGTCAAAAAGACCATGAAACACCTACCTAGGCCAGAGTAATGCAACGCAGAGATTTGCACCGTGCTGCATTACTCCATATTTTTGGAGTCACTTAAAGCCACGCAAAGTGGCTTTGCATGACTTCAACATGATGACTTATGGTTTGTGTCTCTATTGCGCCACGTTGCGTGGAGCCAGATCAATGCAGACTGGGTCATAAATATGGCCCTGAGTGTATTTCTGTACCAAATTGGGGAACCACTTTCTCTTTTTTTGTAACAACTTTATTTAAGTGTTGGTTGACACAGTTACAGATAACTAAAACATCAAAAATTTAACTTCAGATGACTTGGGCAACAATGAAATGATACCATCTGGCATCCGAGTGAATGAAATGTTAAAACAATACATTTCAAGTTATGATATGAAAATATCAAATGGGTTAAAGTGAACAAGACTTCAGGCCTCTCCCAGAGAGCTTAAAGATGAGGATTCTAGACACATATTTGAATGGAAGATCTCTGTAGCTGTGTACCTTCCTTGCATTAGAGCAGTACCCTCCCTCTTGACACAGGTCCAGAATGGGGCCCACGTTTTCTTATGCTTCCCTAATGCATCATTGACTATTACTATCAGCTTCTCTGCTGCATAAATGACCCACAGTTGGCACCACCATGGTGCAACTGGTGGAAGATCCGGGAGCTTCCAAGTAGGAGCCAGGACTAGATTGGCCCCCAGATGCATGTGGGAAACCTTTTCTGTACTGTTGAGGGGGGGGGGGGGGGGGGAACGAACTTCCTCTGCTGGGCCATGCAAAAGGATTACTATAGGTTCAAGTTGTAGTTCTATGGTTGTGATTCCGCTTATGATGGAAAGTATCTCCCTCCAATACAACACCTCTTGAGACAAAGACCACTACTGTGTTAGAGGCTTGTTACAACACCTCTAACACAGGCCCAAGTTGTTAAACATAGCTTTACGCATAACAGGGGTATGATAACGCATAGTGAACATCTTGTATGTATTCTGCCTGTATTGGCAACAGATGGATGTGATTTCCACTCTTATCCATGCTGTAGTCAGATTTCCACAGAGATCTCACATGCCAATTCGTTTTCTCAATTAATCGTGCGTGCATGTTTATGAGTAATCTGTGATTTCTTCACTAATGCAGTCAATCTGGATATGCCTATTTTGGTTTGATGGCATGCAAACAGATGTTCCACATCTGTCCTATCTCTTGCTGCCTTATGTTTGATGGTTTCATTGCCTGTCGAATGGGTGGACTGCTTTCTAGCCCTTACTTAAAACGTTTTTTTGTTCACGCATGTTTGTGACGTTTGGTTACACAAAACTGTGCCAATAAAGAGTGAAAATCATATTGGCATCACTTGACCTTCCTGGGTTTTCTGAGAAACAAACTAAAGATGCTTAAACATTGTCTCTTTCAACCACTTTCAGGGGCGTTTGGGAATTTGGCCCATCGTCTAAAAGCCCAAACCTTAATAACGATCCAGTGTGTTCTATTCGTGCATTTAGAGCAACAGCTGTTTTCTCAGTTATTACGTCAATTGCACCAGTAACATATTTTTTTTATTTGCCCTATTCCTAGCAACAGATTATTTTGCTTCGTGATTTTCCATCAGTGTAAAAGGAATCCAGAGCGCAATACTGCAGATGCTTAATATTTGTGCCATCGTCCAAGGATTACAATCAACCGTGCATTTCAGTATAATTTGTGCCAAACAATACACAATTTGACAGAAAAACAAACAGTGAAATAGCTATCATTTGGCGAGTTTAACTTTTGTCTGTAAATGTCTGGTCGAATATATAGATGCTCCCTTAACATTCCAAGAGCAGCAGGCCATCTAGCAGCTGGCAGGGAGCAGCCTGCTGGTGAAATGTTGATTTAAGAGCTCTGGCTGATAAATAACAAGCATTGGCAAAGCCAATAGGCTTCCCCTATGCGTGATCGATTTCCTTCACCAATTTTGTTTTTGCATGCTGGACAGCAGCTACAGCTACTGTACAATATGGCTTAAAGTAAAAAATATAAAACCGCTGACGCGGCCATTGAGGTTCATGTAGTTGAGTAGTCAGATTTTTTTGCTACAGGAATAGTGGGGTTCAAGGCGTGCAGTTCTTGCAGGGAAAATTTATGTTCTCCATAAGCATTGTACCTTCCACGTTACAGGACCTGAACCAGAATTGATGCAGAGGGTGGACACTTTCCCGCCTAACTGCACCTGAGTAGATGGTGTAAACTCTTTTCAGAAATGGTCCATAGTCTATTTACTAGAAAGGCAACTTGACAAGCAATTAAATACAAATTAAAAAAAACATTTTATTATTGAAAAATCAATATCGTCAGCTAGTCAAGAAATTTGACAAACAAAAACATGATGTTTTAAGTTGCTTGTTTAGCGCTTATTCAGGACTAAGGGTGGTTCAAAGCGCTGAGGCGGTATAGAAGAAGGCTTTTGGATTTTCCAGTTCATCCCTAGTCACCTCAGCCACTCATCTATGCATTTATTCAGTTGCCTATGGCCCACTGCACATTCGCATTACCCTGTACACTTTTCTTGTGTATATACTTTGGTAATACAACTAAATTATTTGTAACGCAGATGACAGAGGGGTCGGGCATGATGGCAGAAGGAAGCAAAGTGTTATTAGGCTAACCTAGATTCTGGCCCTTCAAAGGGCTGAGGATGAAAATTATGGTATGGTTTGTCCAATAACGCAGCAAGGAGAAAAAAGAATGCTGTATATCTGAATGTATGTATAGCACAACAATGTTCACAGGAGGTATCACTTAAGAACAGTAAAACACTTAAGTACAGTAAAAACAATCAAGTGATATATTCAATACATCAGATAACAATTAATGAAGGAAAACAAAATCAATGATCATGTATACAGGGAACTTCTTTATATGAAATTCAAGCAGAATTTATAGAAAAATAAAATAAGTCAACACAATATTTCAATGATATAAAAGATACAGGGTCCAATATATGATCTGAAAGAACACGACGATAGGTTATCCATAAAGAATTGCAGCTGATGCTTGCATTTACAACTCTCGAAGTGTGTTAAGTTTCAGGCAGCAGTATGAACCAGAACAAAAAGCTCCTGAGCTGCAGAGCGATCCCCTGATTGTCAGTAGTATGTTGACTTGCTCATGATCTATTTGTTTGAGGGGGCACAGGAGGCTGAGCCTCATACCTGCTCGCCGATGCGCCCGCAGGGGACTGCTGATGTCACGTGCTCAGGAGCTGCATGTATGACACCCAAAGAGTAGCTCTACGAGTCTAGGTACCTATGTAAATTTGTCACATATATTTATATTTTTGTTTGTACATCCTTTGCTTGCTGCGTTTGATATTGTGTTCCTTTAGCCTGCGTTGTTTTGATTCTATAGCCTGCTATTTTTTCGCCAGGAAGTTCTTTATCATTGTAAAATGTGTCATATATATTCATATTTTTGCTTGTACATTCTGTGCTTGCTGTGCTTGAGATTGTGTGCCTTGTGCCTGCGTGGCTTTGATTCCTTGGCATGCTATTTTTGTTTGTTCCATTCCTGTAACAGTTCTCTCATGTAACGTAACTGGTTCTATTGTACAGTGCTCTGACAACTTCGGGTAAAGTCTGCGCTTTATAAAAATGCAATAAATAAATAAATAAAAGAAATAAATAAATATGTGCACCAATGCTACCTGGAACCACAAGGCCAGAGGAGCTGGGGTGTACCGGCTCCAAGATTGCCCAAAACAAATCAGTCGTACCAGACCTGTCTGAAGGTGCCAATAATTAAATGCCATATATATGCCAATGAACTTTGGGGATTGAGGGGAGGTATGGGTGGTACTGTGTGCTTGGAGTTTGGGAAGGCTTACAACTGCAATGCTTACTGGATAAGTGCTGAGATTGAGAGATCTCACTGATTTTCCAATTCTCCAGAGATACAATGAACCCCTTCCGCTAGCCCACAAATGTGATTTGACCAAGAGACTCTAGCTACATCAGAAGATGGTTGTGTGTCATCATATCCTCAGTAAATATTTTGTAGAGTGGGTCCTAAACATCATTTACAAAATATAGTCCCATTGAGTGTAGATGTTCCAACTTCAGTTGGAAGATATTTGTGTACACTATTCTGTTGGACAATCATTTGTTTATGATGCTCTGGCACCATACCATGCATACAGAATATATAGGGAGCCTCCATTGCATCACACCAATAGAGTTTACAGAGACATACTGTCTCACAAGATAAACAGTTTACCTTGATTTAGTTATTACCTCAACCTTCCAAAACTTGCATCTGCTACATTTATTATTATTAAGGTATTCAAAGCAAACACAAGGAGATGATGGACGGAGCGACTGAAACTTTTCAGACACTCACCCCCATTCACAGATCTGGGTTGAATCCATCATCGTTCTTAAGCTCACTTCGCCACCCCAGGTCAGACCCAGCCATATGCAAATCAGTCTTGACCCGGTTTGTCATAGGAACAGTCCAGCCCGAACTGCAAAGCCAGGTCTTCCCTGGACTGGAAACAAGCATCCTGGGACCAGTTAGAGGGTAGCACCCCTCATCAGCCAGGCAAGCTTGAATCCATTGAAAAAGTGAGCAAGGGACCCACGTCTGGGCATACCCTACTAACTTAGGGAGAACAAAGCGTTCACAAAGATATGATGGACGGAGCGCTGAAGCCCATCATCGTTCCCCCCGCCGCACTTAGATCTCTCCGCTGCTTAGCGCTCCACGTCGCAAAATTATGCGGCCATCTTGGTCGCTGCCAAGCCACGCCCCCCAAATACTCTTAAATGTGTATTATTGTCGTCTTTTTAGCCTATGGCCCTTGTGACGGTTGACCAATCGCCAAATGATGATATTTTGAACACAGACATTGTTGTGTAATCTGCAGCTGCCAATCTTGTGAGTGATACTGGCCCAGCCATCTCGTCCCCAGGGCTAAAGCAGCTGTACCCCTTAGGGTCAAGCTACTAGCTCTTGCCCTGGCTATAGCAGGAAGTTTACAGGAGCTTATCTCACCTATTTATGGCTCTCCTACTTTCTCCCTCTCTGTCATCATGTCATCTTTCTCCCACCTATCTTTTTCGCTCTCCCTCTTGGCTCATCCTCTTTTTCTGTCTCTTCCTGAGTCTTCCCTTATTTTTATGTCCATCTTTCCCATGTCCTTTATCTATCGCTCTCTCTCTCTCCCCTCTCCTCCTCTCCCCCCCTCTCTTTGACTGTGGTTTTCATCTGCTTGCTCTTTCTCCCATCTCGATTTGTCCTTCATCTAGGCTTTATATTTCTCCCTCTTCTTTCTCTCTTCCTGTCCTGTAGTTTGCCCTCCATCTTCAGCTATTTCCTTTTATCTATCTCCTATCTCCCTGTTCCTGTCTCTCCCTTCTTCTCCATTGTCTTAGCAGGCCTAAACTCAGTAGCGAGTCGCACAGGTAAGAGCAATGAGACGGGCGGGGTGGGGGTGGTGGAATTTGACAGACAATGTGATAATTAACATCAAATAAATAACTATATAAAACAAAGAAAAAACAGCAATAGACCGCACACCTCTAGCCCCTCCTCCGGGTCGCCCCTAAGCAAACTGGTATGTGAAGTGCCTGAAGTTCGAAGAATTACTGAAAGTTCGTAAGTCGTTCACCTATGTAGGTGCAAGTAGATACTTGTTATTCCTCCAATCTCTAGACCCTGGACATGGCCCAGGTTTCGGGATATCTTCCCTCATCAGTAGAGAAAGTCAATTGGGGTGGAAGAGAAGGCCGCCTCGTAACCGTCACGGGCCTTGTTGCCCAGCACGCAGGTGCGTCGTCCAGAAGCTCGTCAGCTTGGGAGGATCATGGGAGCCATTTTTCTACATAATGGCTCCCATAGGTGAACCACTTACGAACTTTCAGTAATTCTTCAAACTTCAGGCACTTCAGATACCAGAGTGCTTAGGAGCGACCCGGAGGAGGGGCTAGCGGTGTGCGGTCCATTGCTGTTTTAACTACATAAAACCACTTCCTTTGCGTGCGCGGACAAGCCTTCCAGGGATCTGGTTACACCTGCAGAGACAGGCTCAATAATCCCAGGTAATTACAATTGCAGACAGTGTACGCCGCTTCAGTCACCCACCCTTTCCACTGGTTACAGTGTCTGTAAGAGATACAAGGGCACAGTCAAGATGCGACGGGCATCAGGAGCATCTAAAGATGACCCAGTATGCGGCTCTCCAGCTGCATGTTGCACCAAAGCTTTACTCTAATTGGCTGTTGTGACCATTGGATCAATTGATCGCTATCACTGGAGTGTGCATCATTGAGTGGAGTGAAAATAGCAGCCCAGCACTAACAGAAAAAATGTGGTGGAATTTAAAGATGCATGACCAATTCATGCCCTTGCGGTAAATTATCGTAAAATGAGTGACTTTCACCCCACATAGGTGATATTTGACAGAGCTGCTGCAGGCATAAATTGCACTCCATAACACACAATCCCACTCCACACAATTCCAGTACACTCAATGCCGCATAATTACTATCCACATAATTCCACAGTTCACCATGACACATAATTCCACTGCACAAATCCACTCTACACCACACAATTCCACACCACACAATCCCACAACTAACTAAACCAATCGAACCCACATAATTCCCCTACACACCACATACATACCCTCCATAACAACAAATTAGTTAAATAAATTGCCCTTTACAATGCCAAAATCTCTAACTCAAACAAATGTCAAACCGGTTGTGTTTCCAATGCTTGTCATTTAAAGTTAAGGGAAAGCTGTGATTATTTTTCATTATCTTCAGGTTTCGGATAGCAGAACCTGATAATGAGCTGTGCTGCGGTCAGCTTTATTACCCAGGGCACAGTGGTGAAGAACTGAAGCTTAAATAAGTGCTTATCAACTCAAGATTGGAGTGTGAGAACAAAATGATGGTTCTGAATGCATTTAAATAGTAGAAAATTAAAATAAAAGTTACCTTAATGATTAAGTTAACTCTTCATTTTAATATTTTCCCATTTCAAAGTGTCACATTTACAAGCAGCAGGCCTCTTGCTCCCTGTAGCCAGTAGACACTTTGCCATATTTATAACTGAAACATACAGTCATCTTTTTCAAATGGGAGAGATTTAAAGTGAAGAAAAATATTTAAATGAAAAATTAAGTTCTTGGGCCTTATTATGAGTTTGGCGGTGCGAGAGCGGGATAACCCCGCTCCCACACCACTAAGCCTGTGTAGGAACTGCCCGCCAGATCAGGTGTTTTCGCCTGCTCTGGCAGGCGGTTCTTTGGTGTCCCCAGGGTGGTGCCTATAAAATAGGTACCACAATGGCAGCGTCAAAGGCAGTAATGCAGTTCAGGTACTGGTGTGCATGCACATAGGGGGGAATAAGGGGCACATGTTGTGCTCCCCTGTGTGCATCCACAGGGTGTGAGGCACCAGGGGCCCTGTAGGGCCGCTTTGTATCCTCACCACCACACTTTTCATGCCAGTCGCACTGCCATGAAAAGTGTGGTGGCGAGGAAACTTGTAATATGCTTGGCACAGTGGCCCGCAAAGTATATTGCAGCCTCAGGACCGCTGCATAACCACCTGGGAACGGAGGTTCCTGGCAGTTGCGGTGGTCCCAGGGCGGACTGACTGCCCTCGTTGTAAATGGAAAACGCCACTGTGAGTCTGGCGGTCCACGGACCGTCAGACTCATAATAAGTCTCTCAATGTTTTTCTGCACTTGCAGTTAAGCCAATTTCATCTTAATATTTTATGAAGCATGTTTCTTCACTTTAAATTCCTTCCATTTAAACAAATGGTGTTTTCATTCTGTAAGAAATAGGACACCTTGTCTATAGGCCACTTAGAGCAAGATGCCTGGTGTTTGTAAATGTGACACTTGGAAATGGGATTACATTTAAATGATTAGTTTTTTGGAATCCATTTAAACATATAGTAAACTCTTCGGTTTCATTTTCTCCCATTTAAAGTGTCGCCTTTACACACAGCAGGTATTTTGCTTCCAATGGCTGGTAGACACAGTGTCATACTTTTTTTTGGGTTAAATTTGTACTTTATTACACCTTCGAAGTTTGCACACAGCACTCATCACCTACAACCCGGAGGCCGGCGGCAACAGTAGGCAGCACCCAGATCCCTGAGCATAGATCATATACACAGCCGTAACTCCAGCATCCCAGAGGCCTGGTGGCGAACTCATGGGAAAGAAAGAACAAATAAAATCGGGTCTTGGAAACAGCTTACGACTGATATCAAAAGGATAGGATATTTAATACAGGTGCCGATACTCATGATCATAGTTCAATGTGCAAAAGTAATACAGTCAGTTCGCAGGTGCTAAACGAAGTCTCGGTATCATTAAGATAAACTCTCCTAGAAGGGGGGGAAAGAAATAGGTGCAACAAACCCACAGCGAGAAAAAAGAAAACAAACAAACACCCACCCTACAAACTAGCCAGCCTACCTATGCCCGTGTCCACCCACCCACCCGCACTAACTACGGCATCCATAGATGAACGTAGGACCCACAGCTGCGGACCCGAGGGCCCAATGGAATGATGCAGCGTGCAAGACGGATCACTAAATGCACCCTCCCAGCCCAGCCATCCCAGTGACTCACACACTCTGCTTCTCAGTTGAAATCAAAATGGGACCTGTCAACCACCCCCAGCAGGGGAACAGTCAACCACACATCATATCAACCTCCGCCATCGCCACCCCACCCTCCTGCAGTTCATCCAACTCCTCCCCATCGGGGTCTGACTCACTATCCCCCCTAGCGCACTGGTATTCCCTGTATAACCCCCAGAAGTTTTTAGGCCGACTCTTTGGGGGAAGTAGTTCATTATACACCTCAGACTGTGTGCAGCAGTACAGCAAATCCGACTCCCAGCGCTTCTTAGTAGGAACCGGCCCCCTCATCCAGCACAACGCAATCAGGCGCTTGGCCGTCAGCAAAGCCATGTCAGTCAGTCGCCGCATCGCCACAGGCAACGGTTTAGAAAAACCCAGCAACGCCAGCGCCGGGCAAGGCAGGACCTCCACACCCAGCATAGAGCTGAGTTCTGCAAATACCTCCCGCCAAAACTTATGGATACTAGGGCAAGTCCAGGACATATGCAGGAAATCTGCCGTGGGAAAATGGCAACGCTCACACTCCGCTGACTCCCGTAGACCGTATCTATGTAACCTGTCCGGTGTATAATAGACCCGCTGTAGGTATTTAAAGTGAATCAGGCGGTGTCTACTATTTAGTGAAATCTTCCTAGTGTTCGTACAGCAGTATAGCCACATCTCATCCGAGATCGGCGACTGCAGATCACTCTGCCAGGCCAATCTGGCCTTGGAAGGCGGACACTGCCGGTGCCTATCTCCGAGTTTCTTAAGAGTAGTCACCAATTTACGGGGAGAGGGATTCTTAATAACGTACGTAAGCTCAGGCACTTCCTGCGGCTCTGCCAATTCCGGGCCCAGTAATTCCTGCAACGCTCTACGGACCCGATGGTATTGGAAGCCGTGCAATAGCGTCGCCCCAGGGTGGGATCGGAGGGCCTGCTGCGACGTCTTCACTATGCCCTTCAAAAAGAGGTCCCCCATCTTGTCTATACCCAAGTCCCGTAACGCCTTCAGGACGCCCTTCTCCGTTAGCGGGGCTAACCACACCGCCCATTCCACTCGCAGAAGGGGAGAGTACAACAGCTCACTTTCACGAGAGCAGACCAGCGCATGCCACGCGTGGTTAGTGGCGGTAATGGAGTCCAAGTTGCCGACCCTGCGATCGACAGGACAACATATTGTGGCCGGGAGCGGAGTGGGGTCCGCGAAGAGGTGCTCCAGTTTCACATGCGGGATGCCAGGGTCCCCATGTATCCAGGTGTGGAGATGAGCCCCCTGCGCAATCCTGTAGTACCTTTCTAGGTCGGGAGCCCCCAGACCCCCGCGTTCATAGGGAAGCAGGAGTGTCTGCCATTGAACCCTTGGCTGTTTGCCCCCCCATGCAAGTCTAATAAGCGTCTGAGTGAGCAGACGAAAAAAGGCCTTGGAGAGTAGGACTGGTATGTTAACAAAGAGAAAGAGGAATCTGGGGAGAACCACCATCTTCATGATTGCAATCCTACCCATGAGGGACAGCGGGAGCCTGCACCATACCTCAACGTCATCCACCAGCTTGGAGTAGGCAGCCCCATAGTTCTCACGTATCAGGATCTCGGGGTCGGTGTGTATACGGATCCCCAAATAACGTATGGAGCCCGTGGTCCACTGCAGCGGGTATTCCGAGTCGAACGGGAGTGTCACCGGAGTCAAAGGCAACGCCACAGATTTATTCCAATTGACCCGAAGGCCTGAGAGGGCCCCGAATCGCACCACCTCCCGCAAGACCGCCGACAGATTCACCTCCGGGTCCCGGACATACAACAAAGTGTCGTCTGCGTATGTCGAGATGCCAATCTGGTAAGAAGGAAAGTTGATCCCCTCGAACCCGTGATACTCTCTTATTGCGCAGGCCAGGGGCTCCGCCACCAGTGCATACAGAAGTGGGGAGAGAGGACAGCCCTGCCGAGTGCCTCTGCTGATCTCAATTGGGGCAGTGACCGAATTCCCTATCTTTAGCCGCGCAGTAGGCTTGTAGTATAGGGCTCCTAGCATCTGAAGGAAGGGTTCGCCAAACCCGTACTTACGAAGGACTCTGAGCATAAATGACCACTCCACCGAGTCAAAGGCCTTTTCCATATCTAGGAAAATAGCCACAGCCTCATTTTCCTGCCGGACATGCTGAATAGTGCCCAGCACCGTGCGAATGTTATAAGTCAAATTCCGTGCGGGGACAAACCCAGCCTGCTCTGGGGCAACCAAGCCCGGGACCAGGAGAGCCAACCGAGTCGCCAAGACCTTCGCGTACAATTTAGCGTCTACATTAATCAGCGAGAGCGGCCTATATGAGCCACATTCATTGTGGGGTTTGCCCGGTTTCGGGATGGTGATGAGAAGAGCCTCCCTCATAGACTTCGACATGCTAACCTGTTGACAAATGTCGTCAAAAAGAAGCATCAGGTAGGGCACCAGCTTATCTTGAAAAGCCTTGTAGAAGGCCACCGTGAGGCCGTCCGACCCAGGAGCGCTGCCCGACCTCATCCCCTCCAGCGCCTCCGTGATCTCCTCTTTCTGGAATGGGGCCATCAAAAATTCCCTCTGCCAGTCAGCTAAAAAGGGCATCTGAATGTAGCTCAAGTAGTCGTCTATCTCTTCCTCTAGGTGGCTCGATTTTGACGTGTACAGCTCTGTGTAATAAGTATGGAATTCCGACAAAATATCCTGCTCCCCCGTCACCACGCCACCAGTAGCTGTTAACAACTCCTCGATCACTAGAGGCGGCCTGCTGTTACGCATCAGCTTAGCAAGCAGGGAGCCAGGGCGGTCCCGCTCCCCATACGAGCGCGCTGTTGCATATTTACCCATATGCCTTACCTCCCTGTCCGCTTCCTCATGGAATTCCGCCAGGAGTGGCTTAAGCCTGTCATGTATGTCCGCAGCCCCATCACCTCCCGCCTGACGTTCCAGAGCAGACAACTGTGTTTCCAGATGTTTCAACCGTTGCCTGATAGCTTTAAGCACCCCTGAGTGTTTGGCCATCGTCATCCCTCGGATATACACCTTAAATGCATCCCAGAGCACCTGGACACTATCCACCGACCCCATATTAGTTGAAAAGTACGTGTCTATGTCCTCAGCCAGTTCCCCTCTGAAGGCCTCATCTAGAAGTGAATACGGGGGGAACCTCCAAGTGAACGGGGGTATCCTCCTAGCCGGGGCATCTAGCAGCAAGAGCAATGGCGAGTGGTCAAATAGCGTGCGAGGCAACATAGCACACCCCTTCACTGAGTCGAGGAGGGATCGGGAAATAAACCAGTAATCAATCCTCGTGTGGACGTTATGATAGGCTGAATAATGAGTGAAACCACCCTTCCCCGGGTGCCTATGGCGCCACACATCCAGCAGATCGAGTTTCACTAGCTCCGCCTGCATAAGCAATGCCGAGGCCGCTGGGGCCCTAGGGGCACCCGCCGATCTATCCAACTCCGGGTTCAACACAAAATTGAAGTCTCCCCCCCAGAGCAGCCTAGTCCCCTCATACTGTCGACAGAGGTCCGCTAGCGAGGCATAGAAAGCTGGAGTATCACAGTTGGGGCCGTACACATTCACAACCATCAAATCGTGGCCTTTACCCACGCACCGGGCAACCGCGTACCGACCCTCCGGGTCCACAGCGACCTGTTGCAATGACAACTGAGATTTGGGATTAGCCCACGTAAGCACACCTCTAGCATGTGTGGTGAACCCTGCAGCAACACAAGCACTCCCAAGACCCCTGGTCTGCAATATAGGACTGGTCAGAGGCAGGTGGGTTTCTTGCAGCAAGGCGAGATCAACCCTATGCCGCTGCAAATAGGCCAACACTTTCCTAAGTTTACGAAAATCATTCAGCCCCCTCACATTCCAGGACAGCAGTCTGAGAGAGTTGGGGCCACCCTCCGGCCCTAGGGACTCAACATTCGCCATTGCAGGTTTGGGAACAAATCAGAGTAGCACAGTTGGTATAGTAGACACAATCCAGTAGCTGGCTCAAGCAAACCCCCCCCCCCCCAACAATCCCCGAACAACCCACATATCACGATCAACAAAAGAAATTCAGAGCAAACGCCCATCCACCCACAGCCGACCAACCCCAACCCGGTCAGACAGGACTCACCACCACCCACCATCAGCCCTCCCCAAAGAAACACACTACAAACCCAAAGGCCCACCGAGGAGCCAAAAGCCGAAAGCGCGGGGGCAGAGGTTCCCAGCCAGACAGCAAGTTGATCAGGACAAGGACCACAGAACTCAGTGGCTCCACCACCCCGCCCCCCAGCAACATTCGGCACCCTCATCAGCCCAAGAAAAAGAGTATCATCAAATAACAGGTCCCCCAGTCGGAGGAGAGCCCCCCCAAAGCTATCACCAGGCTGCAAGTCATGTCAATGTCACAGCCGCGGTGCAATCCGCAAACAGCAAAAGCACACCCCACTTTATCAGGCAAATAGGTTCATAGGACCTGCAGCTGAGTCAAACGCACAGATAAAGTCCAACTGAGCCGGCGAAAAGGCCACAAGGCAGATTACCCCTGGCCGTCCATGGAAGCGGCCTCCTCCGCGTTTTCCTGCTGACCCCTCGGGCTTTTGCGTTGTTCCTTGGCCCACTCCTTCAACGATTTCTTCAGATCCGCTGGTTCCGTGAAAAAGTGCGAGTGTCCCTGTTTGTTGATTCTGAGCCTCGCCGGGTACAACATGGCATAGTCCAGCCCCAGGTCTCTCATCTGTTTCTTATGCGGGGCGAAGCGCTTCCTCTCCTCTTGGACTCTCGCCGTGAAGTCCGGGTAGAGGGAGATGTTCATGTCCTCGAATTGCAGATTTCCCTTCTCCCTTGCCAGCCGGAGCGCCAAGTCACGATCCCTATAGTTTAACAGCTTGGCAATAATCGGCTGTGGCGGAAGTCCAGGCTGCGGCTTCGGCCCCAGGGTGCGATGTGCCCTCTCGACGATGAACATAGGGGAGAAGACCTCCTCCCCCAACAGTGTCTGGAGCAACTTTTCCACAAACAACTCCATTTTGCCAGTGTTGGTAGATTCCGCCACCCCGGTAATGCGGACGTTGGAGCGCCGTGAGCGTGCTTCCAAGTCCTCTGTCTTGTCTTGTATGACTTGGAGTAGGCGACTAAATTGCTTGCGATCCTTATCCCACTCCGTTTGGGCCTCCTCAGCCTCCGTTAACCGCCGTTCCGCCATATCCAGCCGCTCAGCGTGTTTGTCCACCCTCTCGGACATGCGGTCCATCCTGAAGGACAGTGCATCTATTTTCGTGCCAATCGCCGCCATACTGTCTTGCAAGCCTTTCTCCATGGCACCCAGCATTTCACGGATGTCCGCACATAAGGAACTGTCAGCAGCCGTGGGCCGCGGTGAGGCATCCGTAGCCGGCCCCTCCGCACCTTTCGCCTTCCGCTGGTCAAACGACAGTTTTGGTTGGTTCTTATCACCTTTCCCCATAGTGTTCCTGGTGGACATTCAGCAAAGTGTCCCACTGCTAGTAAAGAAGTCGCCAGGCAGTGTTGGTGGGGCGAGGAGGGGGCGCTGGAGAAGCAAACTCCGCAGGGCGAGATGTGGCGCAGCAAGAAATGCAGTCAAAATGGCGGCCGCGGGCGCCGAAACATAAGTAGGCCCAGGAGCCAGACAAGCACTCCACTAGGCGCTCACACGAGGTCAGGCCCCACCAAAGTCAAGCAAACTGGGCCCCCACACTCCAACTCACTCCCAAGCCACTGCACCACATCGGTCTCCGAGACGTCCCAGGGGCAGGCAGCTGCCGACAAAAATCTTCGCGAGGAGACAGCGATCCACCGAGGGTCTACCGCACCCTGCCGGCGCACCTCAAAGCATCAGCAGCCTTTCTCCATGAAATGCACAACCGTGGGCAGCTCCACCACAGCCGCCTCCGGGAGCACCGCCCGAGAACAACCAGCAGGAACTGTAGCGCAGCAACCAAGTGGGTGGACCGACTTCACTCCGGTACCATTGGCCGCACGTAGCGTGACGCAGCTCGGGCAGCTCCCCAAGATAGACCGCGGATTACGGCCTGGTCCGCCACTTTGCCCTCCGTCGAACAGCGGAGCGAAACCACCACCGATTTCGACCGGGGAAAGGCCCCCCACAAGGCCGGGGGGTAGAAGGAGAGTCCGCCACCGATTTCAGGACTGGCTAGGCGCCAAAAGGATAGATTTGTCGAATATTAAAGGGGCTCAGGCGAGGAGCTCAGCGCTCACACGTCTTTCATGGATGCCGGCAAGCTCCGCCCCCGACACAGTGTCATACTTATAACTGAAAAATACAGCCATTATTTTAAGTGGGAGAAACTTAAAGGGCAGAAAAATGTTCCATATCCTGAAGATTTTTGCAGAGCATTTTCTAGACTTAAAACTTCTCCCATTTAAAAAAAGTGGTTATATGTTTGTATTATGCATGTAACGGTGCCACATATGACGAACTATATTCCAGTGCCATAAGTACATCCGACATAGGCGCTCAGTCACCTATACACATATATCCCATTCATACGCACACATGTTCATACACCCCCAAAGACCATACTGTCACTGACACACATATGGAAGTCCTGTCAGAGCACCCCATATCAAATTTTTAGCTCAAACTACAGTATCTGGTTCTATGGACATTAGGCTTAAAGTCATAATCCAGGAACATCTTCATGTGCCCAGATTGTGCTTTACAAGCCCCTGTACCTCTTTATTTGCCCAGGTTCAGCCTCCATGTGCTTTCTGTCGACCCCTTATACACATGTGAAACTTCCATGTGCCAAACCAAACACTACAGCCTTTCTGTTCTGCCCATTTACTTTGTATTTTGCATTACTTAATTTGCGTTCTTAGGTTGAGTGCTTAACGCATCAGATGACTGCTATAAGGCACTAAATGATTCCATAAGCAGGAAGGGGCGGGAAAAAGGTGGAACACAAGAAGTAGGGGCAAGTACAGAGTTATAAGCAGATGGAGCATTTGGCAAAAGTAGCTCCAAAGGAAGGAACATGGCGCCCAGAGTTGTGTTCCTTGGCTGAAGGGTGGTAGGTAGATGTGGCCAAAAGCGAAAGTTGTGCGAAGTGCAGGACTACACTGGAAAGGAAGACCAAATGCGTTAGACGCAGTATTTTGAATTCAATAAGTTGTTTGTTTCTTTAATATCTACTTTTGTGTTCTCCTTTTGTAGGAGGCTGACATGTGACACTTTTTTCTGTCTGTCACATTTTATATGCATAGTTAACGTATTTAAAACAAAAGCAATCCTTAAGCAAAAGATGGTAAAACATGCAGTTACATTACAGCGAACGACCAAGGGAAACTGTTCAATCGGAACCTTGCTTTCTTACGTTTTGGAGTCACGCTTTTAGGGATTATGTTACATTTCCGTGCAGTGTGCCAGGACTACTAAAACAACAGCTTCCTCATGACTAACATACGGGGCCGCTTTCCTGAGTTTCAACGTCCACCAAGCACAGTTTCAATTTAATGTCGAGCCGCTTCTTTATTAGATTTCTGCAAAATGCTCTTTTGGTGGAATGTTGACATAAACGATTACTTTTTAAATGAGTCCCGTAATATTTTAAATCAATTTTTACTTTACTCACATTTAGGTGCAAATAACAAGTGCCAATTTCTTTCTTATTCCAAGGTCCTAATGTGTGCGCGGCCTCCGAACTTCATAACTTATCACAAGAAATGTGGTAATTTCTCTGGTGGTAATTTGACATTGCGAAATGCAAGTGCCAGACAACAACTTCTTTTAAACCTGCAGGTAAATAACCCAAACCCGTAAAACTCCCAAGTGAATTACCTCTAGCTAGTAGCTTGAGGTGACCACCTACCAGCCATAATGGGAAGCTCAAAATAAATCATACATGCACATTGTGGCTGCACACATCTGATATAAGTGCAACCTCTTTTGCACACAGGTGTTGAAGTCATGTGAATATGCACATCACCAGGTGTGACTGCATGTGTGGCACTGAAAATGCAACACAACATGCAACAGCACAGGTGTACGCCTACCACCTTTGTTACCTCATGTATTTGAGTTGTGTTGTCTATTATTATCTCTGGCCCCATGTGTGGTGGCGATAATGCAGCTATGCGCTAGTCCTCAAGGTATTACCCCTAAAGTTTTATGGGATGGTTCCGGATTAGTTACAGTGATATCCCAGGGGGGATACTGCCCCGCCCACATCCAAGTTTTACCAAGAACGGAAATGGACCCGAAAAAATCGCAATGTGAGGAAAAAGTGCCTTGAAATCAGAGAAAGCAGGGCACAAGTCCTAAAAAAAGAAGTGGGGGGACGCTGTCACCGGAAGTGACGTCACAACAGGAAGTGATGTCACGAAAGGTGGCTTGTACCATCAGGCTCATTGCCTCCCCTCGCTCACCCATTAGATGCGATTGCATCTGAGAAGTCAGCGCGTGATCAGCGTGCTGTGAGCTCCGAGCTCCTCGTCCCAGAGAGGCTAAAGAGTGAAGACCAGCTTTTTGGCAGGGAGGACGGTGTCCACCCAGTAAAATAAGCGGGGGGACACCATCCACCCACGTGGTACCCCGACTCGAGCCCTGAGAGAAAGCATGTGGAATTACAAGCCCTACACCTCTTCCTCACCAAGTCTAGTATAGAAAACTAGTGATGGTCAGTGACTGGGAGGGGGAGGTATAGGTGGAATCAGTAACTCTGGTCCTTGAAGTTTTTCCTCTAATTTTTGGGCACCTTGAAATGAGGTCCTAAATGGTTTGCAATACATTTTCACCCAAAATATCCATCTGATGGGACCGTTCCTAGTAAATATGTTTTGGACAGTAGGAAAACCTTATACAATATTCAGATGTCAAATCAACAGAATGGCAAAAAAGGTAAGTAGATATTAACCTCACACCCAACTATTATTTTCAAGAACAGCCATTGCGTTTCTTGTACCCAGGGCTTTAAATGAGCTGGTACATTCCGGTACTGAGTAGCTGCACTGTCTTTATTTTGAGAAGGAGAGTATCTGCACTTGTCAGCAAATGAGGAATACTTTTAATTGGAGAGTACGAGCACTTCTCAGAAGCAAGTAGGTATTCTGGTGGAAGGTACCTGCACTTCTGTTTTTTTAATTTCTATCACTAGTAACTCCTTTATTCAAGTGCCTCTTAGAGTGCCTTGATTGTCAGTGTAAGTTTAGTACCTCACACAGTAGAGTTTCATTTGAGGCGATCTTTCTGTCCGTGCGCTTTTAAGAGACTTAGGTCGAGAGTTCGAGTTTGCTTTGGGCTGTTTATTCAAGGGTGTCACCACTTTGATTCCTGGAACATTAAGTAGCCTAGCCAGGGGCGGCCTTGAGTTGTAGAAATATTCCTATTCGTAAAGTGTTAGAATGTGTTTCATGCAGTGAAAACTCAAGGAGATGATGGACAGAGCACTGAAATATTTCAGACACTCACCCCCAGTCACAGATATAGGTTGAATCCATCATCCTTTTTTAGCTCACTTGCCACCTCAGTTCAGACCCAGCCATATGCAAATCAGTCTTGACCCTGTGCCTCATGGGAACAGTCCAGCCTGAACTGCCAAGTCAGGTCTTCCCTGGACCGGAATCAAGCAACCTGGGACCATTTGCTCTGCATTCCGTCCATCATCTGTGTGTCTTTTGCTTATCTTTCATTCAGTAGGCACCCTCACTTTGTTGCCGTATAAATCTGTTAATGCACTCCTCCCCACCCCTCAGCTTTGTTGACAAATATAATAATACGTGATATGTGAAATGTAAGTATGGCAAAAAATAAAACAGTATTACTAGTATGTTAGCCCGATGAAAGATATGATTGATGGATTGAGGCATTTGTCCTGGAAATACTATAACGGATCCCTATTGGACGTGAAATCTTTAGTCTATTTAAATATGTTTCCTATTATGGTTTTTTCAATTTTGGTACATCTTCATTTCCATACTCCACTTACATGATTTTCGTGCATATTGATTCATTTAGTCGAATGTGCTTTAATTAAGATAAAATGACAAAAATATTTATACTAAAAGAGCAGCGGACGGGGCGTGGCTAGCAGCCGATGATGGCGGCAGCAACCTAGAGAGGCTCCCGTAGCAAGGCGGCTTCCCGCAACAATCCGCATGCCAATCCGTTCACTACTCAGTCCGAAGAGGGTGTCCTGGGTGCGGTGACCGAGCGGCACCGGCACAGAAAATTTGGGAGCGCCTGGACCCCGGTTTCGGGGCGAAACCTCATCTTTGTCCCTTGTGCGAGACGGGCCTGGTGACACGAGGCGAGCATCGGTCTCAAGTGAATCCTGAGGCCGGGCGGAAGTTCACCCTCCCCGGCGCAACCATCCGGAAGTAGCCGACGACGCCATTGCCCGACACCTTTGGCTAGTGATCCTCCCCGACGGCGGTTCTACCCCTCCCGTGGAGTACACGGTGACGCTGGGCATCGGTGCCCCTTGGCTGCGTTCGACACGGACCAGTGGTCCTGCACAGCACCAGTCGCCATTTTGCTGAACTGGCCGTGGCCGCTACAGCTCCGCGGCGGCCGGCGGCACTGGCATAGCACCAGCGAACTTTGGCCTCCCACCAGTTCTGAACCCCCCCTGCATTCCTTTCCCACCCCCGTGGGCAGCGACGGACCTCCGGCCCGCTCCAGCTTCGACTTTGTCTCACTGGACAGCAATGGCGGGGAAGGGACAACGGCAGAATGCTGCTCAGGCGAAGCTTGGGAAATATGCATACGAGAGCCAGTCAGCCACACAATCTGAGCAGCGCAAATCATTGGGGAAGGGTGCTGACAACGACGGCGCTAAAAAGGCCACGCTGGACGACGTGCTACGGGCACTGGAGCAGGTGCAGGCCACGGTGGGCTCGACCGCGGCGGAGGTTACCCTTATCAGAGCCGACCTCCAGAAAATGAGCGAAAGGGTGAAGCAGGTGGAGGTGGTGACCAAATCTTTAATAGAAGACGTTTCTGACCTACAAGTGGCAATGGAGAGGCTGCAGGCGGACAATAAACTTTTGAAAAGTAAGTTGGATGACCAGGAGGGGCGCTCCAGACGCAACAACGTCCGTATTTTGGGGGTCCCGGAGTCTGAAACAAAGGGGGCCATGGACCTGTACGTTGAAGACCTTATAAAGACCAAACTGGCCCCGAAGGGACTATCCAACTTCTTTACAGTGGAACGGGCCCACCGGGTCCCGGGTGGGACGCCTACCCCGGGTGCCGTTCCTCGCCCCATCTTGGCGAGACTCTTCAACTTTCGGGACCGCGATGCAGTCCTCCAGGCCGCTAGGGTGGCACCGCCCATCCAAATCCAGAATTCACGGATTTCATTCTTCCCTGACTACACGGCGGAAGTCACCCGTAAGAGGAGGACTTTCCTCGAAGTTAAAAAGTCACTTCGCGACCAAGAACTGCCGTACTCCATGCTGTTTCCGGCCCGGCTACGAGTGGTAGCGGATAAGAAGGTCTGGTTTTTCGATTCAGCAGAGACTGCCAGGGAATGGCTGGATGGCTGGCGCACTGTGGACCGCACCACTAACCGTCGACGCAACAGATCGGGAGGGATGAGTCGGCGGGGCTCACGCTCTCCATCCAGGACCAGCGAGAATGGATCACCGCCGCAGGACCAACTGGGAGCTGCTGGCGGCGAATGAAGAGACCACAAGGGACTACCGAGCTACTCCTGAACTTTACTCCCACTGATTATTCATTGAGCCGTTAATGGACACTGGCCCGGACGCCCAAGGGCTCCAAAGGGACCGCCTGCTTTGGGGGACACTCTCCCCCGACGTGCAAGTACTCTGTTTCAACTATGGGTTAAGCGCTCTGCTAAGTTAGGGTGGCGGGCAGTTTTGAGTCCGTTTGGCAGGGAGGCAGGGTGGGGGGTGTTGGGGGGGGGATTTGTTTGGTTTTATGGGAAATTCATGCTATCGATCGAACAATGTAGAATGTACAGTGCTGTTTACTGGAACGATGCTGGGAGGGTGGGCCATGTGCTGAGGGTTCTGGCCCCTGAGTTTCGATGGTGGTGGGTGAGCGGCCTAACGTGATGCAGGCGGGTGAGACGCGATTGGGCAGCTCCTCCCTCAAGCTTCTGGCCTGGAACGTGCGTGGTTTGGGTGATAAAGTGAAGCGAGGCCTTGTTCTGTCCGAGGTCAAGCGTCATAAACCTGACCTCATACTCCTTCAAGAGACCCATCTAATGGGTACTGCCACCAAGGCACTGGACAGGCGAGGGTATTCAATGTTGGCCCACTCCGAATTCTCCACTGGGTCCCGGGGCACGGGTATCCTGCTCAGAAAATCCTCAACTTTTATCACCAGTAGCACAAAAACTGACTCACAGGGCTGTTTTGCGGCAGTGAGCGGTCAATGGGAGGGGCGCCCCCTGACAATAGTATCAGTGTACATCCCGCCGTCCTTGCACTCTGTGATGCTGCCAGCCCTGGGCGATTTCCTACTGTCCCTCCCCGAGGGTGACACCTTGTTAGGCGGGGACTTTAATGCCCCTGCCGACCCACAACTCGATAGGTTCCCAGCAACCGCTCTCCCCGGGGGTACCTCCAGATTCCAGAGGTTCCTTGAGGCGTTGGGGCTGGTAGACATATGGCGACACGTCCACCCAACACTGCGACAGTACACCTTCCACTCCACCGTCCACAATAGCCTGTCCCGCATTGACCACTTTCTGGCGCTGGGGGATGGGTTGCAGCGCGTAGAAGAGGTGCTCATTCACCCACGGGGCATCTCGGATCACTCCCCACTGACTCTCACCATTACTTCACAAACACGCTCACGCCACCGCATCTTCCCGATGCGTGCCTCATACCTTAAGGTGCCTAAGGTCCGGAAGACACTGCAGACTGCCACGACACATTACTTCATGGAGAACGAGCCTACCGCAGCCTCGGCTGAGGTGCTATGGGAGGCCTACAAGACTGTCCTGAGGGGGCAAGCCATTAGCTCCATAACTTCGTATAGACGAGAACAGGCGGCGGAACACTCGGCGCTCGCGATACGACTGCGTGAAACAACCGCTGCCCATGAAACGGACCCCACCGACGACACACTGCATGCGCTCATGCTGGCCCAGCGTCTCTATACAGACCACGCTCGACACATTGCACAAGGTCACATCACTGACACGCACAACCGGGTGTATGATTTGGGGGACAAGGCAGGGAAAATGCCGGCCTGGTTAGACAAAAGAGGTGGGAGTGCCAAGGGGATTCAACAGGTTAGGGATGACCGGGGGAACATTCACACGGACCCAGCTCGGATAGTAGAAGCGTTGGCTGCCCACTTCGAGGAAGTTTATACCCCGGAGCGAGACGTCACGGCCATTGCGGCCCAGGGCGCACTGTATGATCTGCCCATCCCGGCACTGTTGCCCGAGGCGGCGGCCGAGCTTGAGACGCCCTTCACTGCTGACGAACTGCGGATCGCCATTGGGGCCCTGCATACGGGCAAAGCGCTCGGACCGAACGGCATCCCAATTGAATGGTTCCAGGACCGCACTGCCGTTCTTAGCCCATACCTGCTCCGAATGTATGAGGAGTGTCGTAACGCGGGGGTACTCCCGTTAGACCAACGAACGGCCACGATAGTGGCTATCCCCAAGCCTGGCAAGCCTCCGGAGGACTGCTCCTCATACCGTCCTATATCCTTACTCAACGCGGAAAGTAAAATTCTGGCGAAACTGCTGGCAAATCGCCTCATGCCCCACCTCTCCGATCTAATTCACCCGGACCAGTCCGGGTTTATGCCCCACAGGAACACCTCACTCAATCTACGACGGGTGCATGGGGTGTTGGCCAAAACGGAGGAACTCGATGGACCTGCGGCCATCTTGGCCCTAGATGCCAAGATGGCCTTTGACATGGTTGAGTGGGCTTATCTCTTCGAGGTTCTCCAGTACATGGGTTTCGGCCCTGTCTTCATCTCTTGGGTTAAACTGCTGTACACCAAGCCGGTAGCGCATGTGGTGGCGAATGGACACATTTCACGCTCCTTCCCGCTCAAGCGCGGCACTCGACAAGGCTGCCCTCTTTCCCCCCTGCTATTTGCGCTGTCGCTAGAGCCTTTGGCAATCCGCATTAGGACCACCCCCTTGCTCAAAGGGATTCAGTGGAGGGAGGGCTGGGAGGACCGCATTTCGCTTTACGCGGATGATATGCTTGTATACCTGACAGACCCTGACCACGGCATCCCGGCTCTCTTGCGTATCTGCAATGCCCACGGGGAGGTGTCGGGCTACACCATTAATTGGACTAAATCTGAATTGTACACCCTGGCGGGCAGCCCACCCGCGGTTGGCTCTGACTGCCCCCTGCGACTGGCCGGCCCGTCCTTTAAATATCTTGGTATTCATGTTACGAGCGACCCGGCGGAATTTGAAAGATTGAACCTGGCGCCGCCGCTGGATCGCCTCAGGCGAGATGCGAGCTTCTGGGCAGGGTTGCCGCTAACGATGCTGGGAAAAGCAGCCCTCTTTAAAATGAAATCCCTGCCCCGCTTTCTGTATATTCTGGACAACACCCCCTTTGCGGTGCCCCCCAGGTACTTCAAGAGGGTGGCGGCGGTGGTCTCTGGTCTGCTATGGCACAATCGCCCAGCACGGATAGCTCACGCCAAACTCTGTAAAGGCTGGTACGAGGGTGGCATCGCACTTCCTAACCTCCAACTTTACTACTGGGCGGCTCAGCTTAGACCGATTAATCAATGGCTGCACGCATCGCAATCGGACCCTGCATTCCAGGCAGATCGGGCCCAGCTAGGGGCGGGTACCCTGCTGGCCCCGCTCTATGACAAACGTAAACTCAGGTTGTTGAAGGGGCCCACTAAGATCACGGTAGCCGTCTGGCATGCAGCCACTGCTGCGCTGGGATGGAAGGATACTATTACCAAGCTCACCCCGCTTTGGGATTCACGTGCTCTGGGCAACCTTCGAACCAGCAAGGGGTTCTCCCGCTGGGACGATATTGGCATCTCAACAGTGGGAGACATGTGGGACCGTGGGGCTGTCGTCACGTTCGACCGCCTAAAGGAACTCTACGAAATGGGACCACATGAAACCTATCGGTATGTTCAAGTTCGTCATGTTCTGCTGGCGGTTATTCCGGTGGGGTCAACTCTCCCAGAGTCGTCCCCGCTAGAGGATCGCCTCTTGACTGACTATATGGTGGAAAAGGCCACCTCCCTTACCTACCGGAAACTCTTGAATAATTCCCCGACCCGCTAGTGCCTCTTAAGGGAAAATGGGAACAGGAGGTGGGGGAGATGGATGAACACGAATGGAATGAGGCACTGGCATCCCCTAAAGAGGCGGGCATATCCTCTAGAATGAGGCTCATCCAACTCAAAGTTCTGCACCGGACATACTACACCAGGACATTGCTTCACCACATACAGCGAGCGTCTGACCCCTTCTGCTTGCGCGGCTGCGGGGAGGAGGGCACACTACTACACACACTCTGGGACTGCTCCCTTATACAAACATATTGGCGTCAGGTCATGCGCACCGTCTCACAAGTCCTGGAGGTCTCCGTGCTTCCAGAGCCACGTTGCTGTCTTCTTAATGTGTGGGAACCAACTGACCTGCCCCGACATGGCCGCCTCTGGGTGACGATTGGTATGATGATGGCTAAGAGGGACATCGCGCAGCGCTGGGGGGTGGCAGATCTACCGAAGGCCTCACAATGGTGTGTGAATATGGATAGGGCCATGGTCACGGAACGGGCGGTGTATTTTTCCAGGGGGTGCCCGGCAAAGTGGAACAAAGTTTGGTCCCCATGGAATGTTTACCGGGGTGAGATTTGTGAGCCACTCCCCGAAGGGGACACACTAGAATCGGATGAGGAAGAGTGAACGTGAGGGGAGGGCATGATGGTGGGGGGGGGGCTACACTGGGAGGGGGCGGTATAACGGAATGGGGCGATTGCTTGGTATCTACCAAGAAGTGCAAAGCACTATTGAAATAGACTCAGAAGCACACTTCCACCTAACTGGCATTAAGTTTCCTGTGTCGATGGCAACGTGTTTTCCCGAAGTTTGAATGTTTTCCTTTTTCTTAGGTATAAAACAGAAAACGAAAACCTCATAATTTGGCATGGACCATTCGCGATTCCTTCTCCACAATTTCCTTTTGGAGCCTCATCCTTAGGTCCTCACGACCGCATGTACTGTATTAATGCATATTTATTTGCCTATGCACTTTCTTAGCGGCCGGCCCGGTTGGGTTGTAGGCGACGAGCTGTGTACTACTCTGTGAAGGCTCAATAAAGGTTTTCAAAAAAAAAAAAAAAAAAAAAAAAAAAGAGCAGCGGAATACGGGTACAATGCAACTGTTTTTCAGCTTCATCAGAAGTGGGGGCGAGTATGCAATGGAAGGAAACCTGATGGTATTCCAAATCTTCAAAAAATGATGTTGTTTTCCAGGGGTTTTACATTTGAGAAATAGAAACCTTGAGACGTACCGATTATATATTAATGACAATACCTAGGGGCCCATTAGGATGGCGGGTGGATCGCCCCCGCCAGGCCGGCGGTAGCCACCGCCGGCCTGGCGGGGGCGATCCGCTCGCCATCTGTGCACAAATGACTCCCCGATATATTAACATGGCTGGGGGGTCCAGGGCGGACGGAAAGACCGCCCGCCGCTTTTCCGCCCCGGTCGCAAGGAAAAGGGTTTATATGGTGGAAGTGGCTATCAGACACCGCCAGCCACATTACTATGGGCATTTTGCAATGCCTTGCCGCCACGGAAAGGCATGCGGAGACTGCTTTGGGGGTCCGTTGCAGGCCCCCAAGGTCTCCAGAGGGGTGGGGGGTACCTACAGTACCCCCCAGCATTTCAAAGAACAATGTGGCAGGCACCGCGTGGTGCCTGTCACGTTGTGCTTTGAGATGCACAACGTGTATTTTTACCATTGCGGCGGGCGGTGCTTTCAGCACCACCCGCCGCAATAGAAAAAATACTGGATGCGCCCGCCACTGTGGCGGGAGCATCCTAATTCCCCCCACGGGACCCCCGCCCTTATGGCAGGTGGTCCAGCTATCCGATAGGTCCGCCCGCCATCCTAATGACCCCCTAAGACTTTATGTTGTCAGAACCGGTTCAATGGGAGAGGAGTTGTCTTTAGATGGTGATTTCCACTTTGAAAACACGAAACAAGGTGACCTATTAGGTTACATTATGGCTGACAGTAACCCGATTCTTCTTACTTGTAACAAAGGTTGTGAAGATCTGAAGTAGCCATCCTGCCTTTGTTGGGAGAAACTCAAATTCCATTATTGATTATATTATGTTCTCAGCCAATTTAGTTCACGTTGTTAAGCAACATAGGGTATTTTTGAGTCAATTTGGTGATCATAAATCCTTGCAACTGGTTATTGAATGGAGCCAGGGGAAGGGTGTAAAGCTCAAAACCGATATGGAGGGGTTGGACAGCAAACCTGTAGACCAGGGACACAGATTGAAGTGCTCAAAGGTAGTCCAACAGACCATATTGGGTAACTAATCTTATATGTGGGTGGGACATCAACATTTGTTTAGATGTTACATCCTATCCTTATGGATTATTTTCAAATTTCCACAGGATTTGCATGTTTATTTGGGAGACCCTCACTATGGGGTTGGGGGAGGGAGGGAAGGTGGATAAATCTAAGACTTTCCAATTTTGATGATTTGATGAAAGTTGCTCTAAAACTCACCAAAACGTACTTAGCTCTTAAAATAATCCCAAGAAACAGCAAGAAAGTGGCACTTTGCGGAAAGATCTACAAAATTGCAGTGCTCAATCAGCAAAAAGTCATAAGTCAAGAAGCTTTGGATCAACTCTTTCAGGTTAATGTTCTTTAACCAGTACAAGATTTTGGGAGATAGTAAATTACCCTTATTTTACAGGCACTGCAAATGGTCTATTGGAATTTCATATAACCCTGAAGATTGGGTGAAGCATTTTCAGGGGGTTTATGGTTATGATTCATTTGAAGTTCTAGATTCTACTGTGGAGGTCATGTTAGGCAAATCAAATTTGGTTTTCAGGGAAGGCGAGCTAAAGGAGGTTATTGCCTGTTTAACCAAATTAAAAGCACCAAGCCAGGATGGGGTACCTACTGATTTTTACTAAACTGACCCAGCAAAATGAGCAAAAATGTTAACAGAAGTTTTAAACACTGCAGTAACAGATGGTATACTGCAGTCGTGATCCAGGTCCATTATCGTTCTGGTTTTCAAAAAAAGGAAAAGAAATAACATGCATTGCTATAGACCCATATCACTGATTGATCACTGATTGACTCAATAGTTACGATCATGGGGTGAGTCACCATGGCTGAACAAATACAAAGCACTATCTGACCAACAGTATGTTTTTAAAGCGCATAGAAGTACTCTGGACCAAGCTTTAAACTTGCAGTTGTTTATAGGCGAGTATACAATCACTAAGAGGTGCCAATTACATCTGATATGTGTGGATCTTTTGTCGGCTTTCAACAAGGTCAACAGAAGTACTTTGTGGTCCATTCTCTTAAATATGGGTCTATATAACAATATAGTGTACTTTCTACATGAATTGCATAAAAATTTGTATCCAGTTATTAGATACAACTAAGTTGGGAACATCGCCGCCTGTTCATCGTTCACCGAGGAGTCAGACTGAGCTGCATATTGGCCCGCTCTATTTACACTCTATACAAAAGACTTGGGGAAGACTCAATGGTGTAGCTTATAAAACTATCCCAAGAGCAAGTTTATATTGTACTCCTGAACTTCTGGATGACGATGACGATGTGTTATTAGCAAAGATTGTGGTCGGCCTGCAACACCTGCTCAACTCATGTTTCAGTTTTATGAATAAATTGAATCTGTGCACAAACTATAGTAAATCTCATACCATGGTGGGCCATGGAAGTAAGGGTTGGATAAATGATACACTGAAGGGGGTTGAGATTCCTAAGGTAACACCCTTTCTCTACATCAGGGTTTGATGAAAAGGGTTCATGGACCCCCTTGTTAAAAGCCAATAGGAATGCCATGGCTAGGTCAGTGGCCTTGATCTTTGACTTCCGGCTGGGTGACAAGTAGAACAAGGAGTTGATTACAATTTCTCAGTCTGAATGACTCTCCATTGTTTCTTATGGTAGTGATGTCTGGGGTTATAAAAATGGTTCTGAAATACAGGTAATCAAGAATAAGATTTTGAGACGTCTACTTGCTGTGCCCAATTCTGTTGCCTCTTTTGTGGTGCACGAGTAGCTAAGGGTGGGATACATTTTGGATCTGTGTAGGAAGTTGGCTCTGTATATACTATACCAAAATGAGGCATAGTTTGCATGGAATCTAGTGGAATCCCAAAGGTAGGCAGAGGTAAAAGTGGATAGCACCTTACTCTCTATTTGTGGTAGTGTGGGCGAGCAGTAAGGCTTTATCAGAGGGTAGTGTTAAGCATTTGTTGTACACACTCAGGCAAGAAATGATGTAGCACATTCAAAGACTGAACTCAGACCAATTTGTTTGTATCAAAAATATTATTTATTTATTTTATTACTTGAGCCAAGCCAGGCCTGGTGCAGGTAAGTAAAATAATGCTTTGCTAACTTATGGAGTGATTTACAATTTAATGCATGTATACAAATGCAGTTGGTTGAATTACAGGTAAGTCATCAGTTTGAAATCACTTTTCAGTTACTTTACAGATTACTGTTCATGTTACTTTGTAGATTACATTTTAAGTTACTTTTTCTAATCAGTGTGATATGCCTTGGTATCACATTGAGACATTTCTTAGACAAAAGGTAAGCAATTCCCTTTCTGTACAGTTGCAGTTTTTCAATGTTTAATACAAACCAACTTCACACAGAAGAATTTTGAAGGGAAAACAGTCAATACAATCCTATGGAAGGAAATTAAGTTAACAGTTTGCAGGTATTATTTGTGGGAGTTGGTAATCTGGGATTAGAACCAGGGTTCCCCCAGGGCCGAGGATGCACTCTCAGAACATCCTGAGTGGCACTAGGGTGGCTGGGTGCAAAGCGCTGAGGCCCAATGTTATCCAATGGGGGATAAGGGGCCTCCGGTTGGTGGCTGCTCACGAGCAGGCCACAGGGTTGTGGGAGAAAAGCTCCAGGTGTTAGGCTCAGGGCAAAGGGGGATACGAGTTAGCACACAAGGTGCACCCGCAGAAGCACAGAGGCGGCTTTGTGATGCTTTTGCGTCGGGTGTCCTGTTGTTTGCAATGGGAGTTGCCAGTTTTGGATTTTGGCTGCAGGCTTGGTCCAGAAGACTTCCGGAGGAACCAACAGCTGGGCTGGTAATTTGGAGGCCTCGCAGACATAGGTGCACCTCGCGATGTTTTCTCAAGTCCACAGGGCAGCTGAAGGCAAGGGTGTCTTTAGAGTCAGATTCAGTGTTACCGCTGTGGCACCTAGTTGGGACCAGTGGGCAGTGGCGGTATTCAGAGGGGGTGCTGCAGGCGGTGGGGTGGGACAGGGGAGGGGCAGGGTGGGGGGGGGGTAGTTGAGTCAACATAGTAAGGCAAGGAGTAAAGTAAGTAAATAAATAAATAAAATTATTTAACTTGTGCTCGCTGCATTGCCGAATTGACGACGAGGCGAACGCAAGGTAAGTAGTTTTATTTCGTTTTTCATCTCTAAGATGGCCTCTGAGTGCATTTTCAATTAAATCTCATACTGTCGTCAGTATGGGTTAATGTGCTGAGACGTTTGATACCAAACTTCCCAGTTTTCAGTAAATCCAATATGGTTTTGTGTAGTTTGTAATGACAAACTACCAGCACCCTATACTCTTAATGGCATTACTGCACTTACAATGTCTAAGAATAGTTCTAGACACTATAGAGGTACACGGCTCATGCACCTGTACCCTCACCACTGGTATAGTGCACCCAGCTAGAGGGGTGGCTGACCTATGCCAGGGCAGTGGGTTATGTGTGCCATGTAAACTCTTCACTTTGTTCTGCACCAAAACACGTAGCCTGCAATGCCAGTGTATGTGTGTAAAGGTACTGAGGGTGGCACAATAAGTGCTGTAGCCCTTAGAGGCATTCCCTGGCCATAGTGCCCTTGGTACCCATGGTACCTTTTACAAGAGACTGACATGTGGCCAGAGAGGTGCCAATTGGGGTACAAGGTACAGTTTTGGGAAAAACACAGTCCTTGGTAACCTGATTGGCAGGGACCCAGGGCACATCAAGTCAAAGTGCATCAGTAGTCCGGCAAAAAGTGGTGGGTTACTGCAACGAAACCCAGCTTCCTACAATCTGTTGAGCATATGACCTTTAATTAAATGGCTCTCAATATGGTTAAACTCAGAATTGGAGTTAAATAAGGTAATCTTAAATGGTTGTAAGCACCTTGATAAGGCTGAGCATATCCTATGGGTAAGTTATATCAGATCATCCTTTAGGGATTTGGGGTGACCAGATTTATATGATTGCCCTGATAAGAGGGTAAGAGGCATTCTTATGTGGGCAAAAAACAATATTGTTCAGCAATGCGAACATCCAGGGAGAACAGAGAGTTATGTAAGCCTTCTACCAGTGCAAATGTTACCACAAAAACCTGTGAGCAAATTGAGCCTTATCTTAACGTTTGTTACAAACCCTCATCATCAGTTTTTGTTGATAAGATTTAGGATGAATTTGTTGCACTGGATCTTGGCTGAACCGGTGGGCCGCAGCAAAGTAGATAATCTGGCCCCATGTAGTTGTAACTGCTTTTCTGATTGCAATACAATACATTTTGTCCTATTCTATGAATACTACAGCAGTGTTGATAATCCATTTATTTTACCCATATTGAGAGGGAAACAATTTACCCGAGCCAGACCTGTGCAAATTATTTTTACTGATGCTGCCAAATGAATATGTCTGTAGCAATTTTTTTAATAAGTGCAATTAGAGGTAGAAAAGAAGAGGCTGACAGCGACTCCATGTGACATTTGCCTTTGATTTTATGAAGATGGTGTTTAACCCCTAAGATTACTTTATTTCTTGCTAGCATGAATTTTAAATGATTTTAGATTTTAGCATGACCTTTTATTTTTTGTTTTGATTTTCATCTATTTATTACTTTTTTTAAATTATGTATTTCATGTCTCCTTTAAGTAACCAAATAAAGAATATTTTGATGATGATGGCAAGACTAAGAAGGACATACATTGCGACACCATTGATGGATGGATTCAGTACCCTCGAAAAAGGTTTACCTCATGAATGACAGTGAATAGAATTATGTGGGACTGGAGAATCTAATTACTTGTCAGGCTAAAATAAATTATGCTGCAAGAAAGGGCAAATAATTGCGCCACGTTCTGTCATATAATTATATAGCTATTTTGTCCCCTAACTAAATATTGATGCAGAAGGAATCTTAATGCCATAGAAATCAGGAAAACATTAAGGGATCCTTTAAGATGGCGGGTGGACAAAGTCCGCCAGCCTTCACAACGGAGCCAGGGACCGACCGCTGAAGTTGCGTCGGTCCCGCAATGCATATTATGATGCCCCCGCCACACTGGCGGCCGCATCCTGGAGCTATTACATTGCTGGTGGATCTGCTCGCTGCAGACCAGCCCGCAATGCAATAGGAGTGCGCACATCATTGCCATGCACTACATGGCAGGCACCATGTGGTGCCTGCCGCGTAGTACATGGCAATGAGGGGGGTACCATAGGTACCCCCCAGGTGCAACCCCCACCCCCCTGACACCCTGGGGGCCGCAACAGGCCCCCAAAGCCATACACTGCATGCCTTTCCATGGCAGCAACGCCGCCAAGGAAAGGCGAATCTCTGCATGCATCATAATATGGAGAGCGGTGTGTTGCAGACATCGCCACCATATTGTGACCCTTTTCCACACGGTCGACGAGTCGACCGGCAGAAAAGTGGTGGACGGTCTTTCCATCCACCACGGATCCCCCAGCCATACTAATATGGCGGGGGTCCATCATGCATGGATGGCGTGCGAATCACCCCCGCCGGGCTTGTTGTGGCAGCCGCCTGCCCAGCGGGGGCGATCCGCCCACTATTCTAATGGGCCCCTAAGTATTACTCTGATGCTAACCAAAATGTTTTCACCAACATGTAATTATTGTCTTCTTATGGAATCTGAGAAACAAGATGTTATTACTACCAACTTTTCTATCTCCCAGAGTAAAATATTTATACTTATGTAAATAATGTAATACTATGCTGTACACTATACTGTACTGCACTCACCAGGAGATAAACGTAGAGCTACACACTTCAAATGCATGTAACAGACCAGGTACTGCAAGAGGGGGAGGGGGTGAACACTTAGGACTCTGCAAAACCCATCAACAGATGAAACTCAGCATAGGATCAAACAATCACTTGCAGCCTGCTAACATAAGAACGCAAGAGAAGGGCGAAAATAATATGTTTATTTCACCATGTCAGTGAATACCTTTGACTGATGCCCCCTGTTTTGAAGAAAATTATTTGAGAAAAAGATGATTTAAAAGCAGAGGATCGACAGCTTTGCCACAAGCAAAGAGGCAGTCATTACTAGATAATCTAATGTGGTCCTTAACAGAGTTGCTGATTGGGGGCAAGAGCTCAATTTACCTACTGCCTGCTCATAAGCCTTTGTTAGAAAGTGGATTATTAGTTGGGGTGGATGGAAGGTGTTGGACCTAACATCCATGGCATTGTTTTCCCCAACGTTTTGCCTTCAATCCTGTTTTTGCTGAGTTTGTTTTGCTGGCATTAGTACTCTGTACACTTTACCACTGTTAACCAGTGCTAGAGTGCTTGTGCTCTCGCCTCTAAACATGGCAAAAGTGGCTCACTCCAAATTGGCACATTTAATTTACTTGTAAGACCCTAGTAAAGTGCTACTACAACACCTCAGGAACTGTCAATTAAATGCTAGTAGATTATCTGCAGCACTTATTGTTCCACCAACTTATGTAGCTTGTAAACCGGTCTCAGGCCTGCCACTGCACCCTGCGTGTTCTGTTTTAAACTGGCATTTCAACCTGATAAAATAAGCCTTGTTTTAACCTTCCTTTTTTAATACATGTAAGTGACCTCTAGGGCAGGCCCTGAACAGCCAAGAGGGAAGGGTGCAATGTATTTAAAAAGTTGGGATAAGTTTTACATGTCCTGGTAGTGAAAAACGTCTGTGGTCATTGTTCACTACTGTAAGGCTACCTCTCCCATAGGATAACAATAGGTTACCTTATTTAATTTAATAGGTGATAACTTTCAACTGGGAGCAGGTAGACGATTTGAGTTTTGCGTTTAAAGAATTAATTTAAACCCTTCTTTAATCATAAAGTCACATTTTAGGTCACAGGCCAGGGAGGCAGGAAACTCCAGCCACCTCCTCCAGAGGCTTCATCCACAGGGCTCTAGCAGCTTCTTCCACTTCAAAGAGGGCACCAGGCATGAGTAGTGGACCCTCAGACCCATCTCTTCAGTGCACCTCTGGACCTGTGGATGACTCAGATGAAGGTCTACTGTGCTGCTCTGCTACTTTGCTGCCCTGCTACATCAGTGGTAAGGCCTGGACCTGCATCTTGAACTGAGGACCACCAGAGAGACTCCAAGGGATGTCTTTTTGATCAGAGCCTCAGGGGCATAAAAAGCTCCAACCATCTTGACCACTGCACAAGGACTCTGCCTTCTGTGAGTCCTAACCCCCAAAGGGGTGTCCCTCCAATCCTTGGAAGTGGGGCTAAAGAAGTTCTGCCATCCCAGCTGTGGACTCATCAGAACTGATGCAGTTGCAGCCTTGACGCACGCCTGTATTGCAGCCTGAACAGCTTATCAGACCCACCACTGACAAAGCAACCTCAACACAGACCATGCCACTCCTCATCACAACCTACACAGGGTAACTCAGCCTCAATGCAAGCCTGCATCACAGCCCTTGCAGCTCACCGGAACCACCGCTGCGTGACGCATCTTTGACATGGGCCTTGAATCACTTCTTGGTACCCCTGTTGCATGGCACAATACTCCACAACCAGGATTTAAGGTACATTCTCAGCGGGACTAACTAGGTAACTTTATCCAGCCTGTGCTTCACCATGGTCAGCCTGAACCTGTGACTTTGTCACAGTTTGGTGCAACCAGATATCCAATGTTAAGCACTATCTTTACCTACATCTTTAAAGTTGGTTCTCTAGTTCTACTTATTGGATTTCTGTCATTTTGGTGTCACATAATTTATTACATTTTACTCTATTATTTTAACATAATGTGGGATTTTTCTTGTGCTGTGTATTCACTTTATTATTGTTTGTGTGCTGCATAAATACTTTACACATTGCCTCTAAGTTAAGCCTGACTATGTGCAGAGCTACCAGAGGATTAAGCACAGGTTAAATTGGGGTATGCTTGTATTTCACCCTGACAAGAGTTGTGGTTTCCGCTTGATAAGCGTTTCACCTCCTCAATAAGTATGAGCGGAAAATCCGTTCCGCTCGCGGATTTTGCGAATTTTCGGTAAATTCGCAATCCGCGAACTCCCGCGAATTTACAGAGAATTCGCAAATCCGCGAGCGGCGGATTATTCCGGGGGCAAAAGTTGAACCTGTTGTAACTATTTTAGGATGGCGCCGGCAAGCTGCCAGCGCCATCCTAAAATAGTTACTAAGTTAGCTTCAACAGGAAGCTATAATAGATAAAATCGAGCAGGTGCTCAATTTTATCTATTAGAGCTTCCTGTTGAAGCTAATTTAGTAAGTATTTTAGGATGGCGCTGGCAGCTTGCCGGCGCCATCCTAAAATAGTTACAACATGCCCTTCCTGTAGCGTCGTCGAGGCAGGTGTGCCTTCTTCACAAATCAACCGTGGAAAATCAGCTGTGATGCTGGATAGAGGCTTTTGCATCCTTGACTTTCACGAGCACAATACCCGTGCTGTTCTTGTGACCAGGGGTTGCTTTTTCTTCATCTGCTGAACTGATCTTTCTCTGACCTTTTATACACACAAGAAGCATGTTGACCGCGCAGGGTAGCCCTGCCCGTTTGGCCCCGCCCACACACTCGCGGTTTGCACCGTCTGCCCGCCATTCACCCACTATGATGGACAGCTCACTCAAGGGACCCCTGCGCCCGTCGGGGCGGTTGCATAGTAACACACACATGGTCGCTCGAACTAGTTGATGCTCAAATTCAGTGACTCATTCATTAGCCCAAAAACAATTGTGAGCGTCGTCGAGGCTGGACAGGTGTGCCTTCTTCCCAACTCTACCGTGGAAAATAAGCTGTGATGCTGGATAGAGGCCTCACAAGAGGTATGTGCACTCGCATGGAAGCCCCGCCCCCACCCCAAATCCGCGGATCCGCAAATCCGCAAAATCCGTGGATTTTGCGGATCCACGATCCGCAAATCCGCAAAATCCGCGGATCGTGGATCCGCAAAATCCGCCCATGCTTACTCCTCAACCACTACCTCAATTTCCTACAATAGGCCACCACAGATTAATAAAAGTACTATTCTTGTTAGGTCCAGTAAATTCTTCTGTGATTTAAATCGGAGTACAGCTCCTGGTAAGTATGACACAGAACAGACAAGCTGAAAAGTGTGACGCATTTAGCAGTATCGAAACAGTTAAAAAGTCAAGATACAACACAATACAAATCCTACTCCAATTTAGAAAATTAGAGTATTTTTTAAATAACAAAATTCTAATAAGGGGAATTGGAGATATGAAGTTTTAAAGTTTAAAATAAATATAGCACAAAAAAGCAAACAAGCATTGGCAATCCAATAGGTCTCGCATTTGCAAGATTTAGACGTATTGAAGTTGTAAATGTAAATGTTGTTTATTTATGTGTTTTGGAGTGGAGTTGATGTATGTGGTGTGTAGTGGAAATATGTGGTATGGTGTGCAGTGGAATGATGTGGATAGTAATTATATGGTATTTAGTGTATTGGAAATATGTAGTGTGGGATTGTGTGTTATAGAGAGCAATTATGTGATGTGGTATTTTGTGGAGTGTTATATAGTTGAGTTTAATTATGTGGTATGCTGTTGAATTTTGTGATGTGGAAATTATGTGGTGTGGATTGTATGCATGTTGTGTTGTTGATTTGTATTATGTGGCTTCTTGTTGAATTATGTGGTGAGGAATGGAAATGTGTTAAGCTGATTTGAGAGGTGTGGAACTGTGTGGTATGCTGATTGGAATTATGTGGAATTATGTGGCAAGGTGTGGAGTGTATTTATGTGGATTGTTGCTATGTGGTATAGATTGGTTTTGTGTGGGGTGTATTTATGTGGTAGTATGTAGAGTGTTATTTTGTGGAGTTCAATTAAGTTGTGCTGGGTAGTATTATGTGTAGTGTAATTATGCTGGGTGGTTTTGAATTGTGTGCTGGTGAATTGTGTGGTGTGGAATTGTGTGGTCTTATGTGACACAGTAAACATCAACTTATAATGAAGGAAGGGTGTGTTTGAAAGAAGGGTTTAGGCAGGAATGGTGGAAGAGATGTCAGAAGAAATGGTAAAAGAAGGTAGGAGGTTAGGGTGGGTTTGAGGGAAGGAGGTAGGGTGGAAGAGATAGTGTTAGAGAATAAAAGCGAAGGAATAAGGGAGGAAGAGAGAGGTGGTTTAAGGTAGGAAATAATAATGTGCTCAACCCACCATTACGTTAAATTGTCTGAATTGTGACACTTGTAGGAGAGTGATAGTAGTTGTGTTTATCCTGCCATTAGCAGTGCTGGACGGGGCAATGGGTGGTGAAAGCTACAGTGGCCTACTGATGAGTACCCTGGCACTATTTTTTTTTTGCAAATTAAGCACCGATTTATAGGTATTAATACCAGTAAATCATGTGGCATTTGCGTTCCAGCTGACCGTGGTTGCAATTGAATTAGTGTTGTGTGACACCGTTGTAAAGAAGTGGTCTCTATGTATGGATGTGTAACTGTATCAACAGGGCAGCACAAGCAGTGTTATGGAGGAGTGTGATGAGATGCCAGTTAGTATGGTATTGCATATTGATGGTTCGTACATAGACTAGCACACTGTGAAAGATGCAAAGGGATGAGTATTTGAAACTATAGTACCAGTGGACTTTGTCAAGTGGCTCTGTATTCATTATGGTATTATGGTGTGAGGGAAATTTGTGTGACCAGAGTCCTGTAAATCTGAGTACAGGGGATAAACAAAGGAGATTTTGGGGAAGAGGGAAACAGAAAACTGAGATGTTGGGATATTTTTTCTTACAGATTCGATTTAAGAATTGATGTATCGAAGAGGGGCGGGTGCATTCCCAGGAATTAGATATTTATTATGGAGTAGGTAGATAATATATGTTTGAAGATGGAATGGGAATAGATCTGCCACTGAGGGTGAGGCTAAAAATTAAATGAAATTGAAAATGAAAAATAAGAATGCACTTACCTTAGCTGGTTTTCCTCCTCTGGTCTTCGTGAGTTCCTTGGCGCTCTGACTGCAGAATGGAATTCTCCACACAAATCCTTATGCTGCTTTCATGCTGCAAATGAGCAGCGAGAGCAGTGCCAGGATTGGCTGGGGCAGGCTGCCTTGACGCTCCTCAGGGTCATAGGAGCCTGTGCCTGCTCTTCACCTAGCTTTCTTAGACAGTTGGGTGGAGAGGTTTACACTGCGCATGTCAGACTGGCGGTCGCAAGACATCAGGACAAAATGACATGTGCAGTTTAAACAGGTGGAGTGAGGATCACTCCCCTGCTGCCAGTCAGCAGCAGTGGCCCGCCCCAAACATGGCTTGGGGGGAAAGGGAAAAATAAAATGGTAATAAATATACTTTATTACCATTTTATTTTTCACCTTTGCGGCGGTGCCGGCAGCAGGGGGGTCGGGTGAGGCTTTTCTGCACTAATGCAGGGGATCGCCGCTGCGTGGCTGCTAAATGTTGGCAAAAAGCAACAATATACAAATCAGTGTACACTCCACTATGTGCGTGAAATGTGCACTTTACTGTTGCAGGGAGTGGGAGCAGACAGAGTATCCGGGTTTTTTCAATTTCAAATGCAGGCACCTCTGTGGGGTGGTGTGACTTATATACATTGCTTCTATGGTGTTGAAGGAAACAGAATTTATATATTCTTTTGTTGAATGGGAGACACTGGCTGTGAATTAAGCCTTAGTGCATTCCTGAACGGGCATGGGGGTTGGGATACCAAGAAAAACACACATCACAATTAGTTGGTCCACTAAATCCCCACAGAGGCGCTAGTTTGGCCTCCATAACATTTAGAATCCTGATGTATTACTGTGAAGAGAGCAAAAGTTATTTTTTGTTTCAAAACTTTACTCTTGGCTCTGCCGCTTGGCCTTGAGGCTGGAAAAAGTGTCATGCATCATCATCTTGTCCGGCACAGTGTATGATTCACCAGACACTTAATTGAGGTCCCCAGCGAAGAAGTATATCACTTTGAAACAACCTGTTTTGCGTAATCATCAATACGCACCCAATGTATGAAATCACAAAACCCCAAATGAGGTTCCTAGGGAAATTAATTTTATTTTTTGCACTTCTTATATAGCGCGAACTTGCCCCAAGGGTATTAGAACGTTTTACACGAGCACCTGATTGTATTACAAAATGTCAGATTCATATTTGTGTGTGTTTTTTCAGGCACAAGCAGATTGCGTGATTTGCCCAGAATCTCAGAATGTGAAGCTATGCCAGGACTCGAACCTGGTTCCCCAGCTCCACAGTCGGCAGCTCGGTCGCATTTTAAACTACATCCATGTTTGAATAACCAAGTAAAAATACAAATGCCGGTGGGTAAATAAAATTGTAGAGAAACAGCAGTCCGTGTCCGTAAATAACACAAACTTGCATTTATTTTTTCTTTTACCATTCCAGTCATTTGGTCTGCCATTGCACATCCCTTTAAATGCTTAAGCAGATCACACGTCCGTGTTCACCATTGAAGTCCACATTCTTCCAGTGAGGCACTATCAGAGAGGCAGCCAGCTCTGCATCAGCTGGAGTTTGAGGTGGGAAGGCGAGCCCCCCAAAACGGTATACAGTTAAAATATCGAGTCCAAAATAAAGAATTGCCGAAATATCGAAGTCAAAATATAGAATGGACAAAATATCAAATGGACAGAATATAGTCAACAAAAATATCGAATTTGAGGTAAGTAAGTTAATATCGATTTACATAAATATAGAAAGTCAAAATATCGAAGTATATAATATATGTATTAAATATATCGATTTTTTAATAATATCAAAGTTTTTTAAAGTGCTTTTTATGTTAGTATATGTGTGAAAAGTGTATATTTATTTTATAATTTATTTTAAGTAATGAATTTAATGGTATTGATTTTTTGCATAATTTAATTCTGTAGCGGGTTGTGGGTTTATAGGGGAATAGGGTGGGAAGTAATTTAATTATTATTAATTAAATATTTGTATTTATTTATTGGTATTTCTCTTGAATTCATTGTTAATTAATTTAATTGCTAATTAATTAAATTATAATTGGTAATTAATTTTTATTAATCGATTAATTGATAATTATGTTAATTTTATTAATTTATTTTCTGTAGTGGGTTGTGGGTTTAAAGGGGAATAGGGTGGGAAGTAATTTAATTATAATTATTTAAACATTTTAATTTATTTATTGGTATTCATTTTGAATTAATTGTTAATTATTTTTCAATTGCTAATTAATTAGTTGTTAATTGGTAATTAATTTGTATTAATTGGTAATGATTTTTAATAATTAATGTTTATTTGTATTTATAATTGATTAATTATTATATTAAATTGTTAATTACTTTGAATTAATTTGTAATTGGTATTAATATTTAATTTATTTTTATTAATATATGAAGTATTTACTTTCCCTACTCCTGCACTCACTGGAGTGGGAATAGTAATTTTTACTCCTAAACTATCCAACGCTTTCCCTACTGTTGCACTCTCTGGAGTGGGAATAGTAATTTTTATCCCTACGCTATCCAAAGCTTTCCCTACTGTTGCACTCACTGGAGTGGGAATAGTAATTTTTGCCCCTATGCTATCCAACGCTTTCCCTACTGTTGCACTCACTGGAGTGGGAATAGTAATTTTTACCCCTACTCTATCCAAAGCTTTCCCTACTGTTGCACTCACTGGAGTGGCAATAGTAATTTTTGCCCCTACGCTATCCAACGCTTTCCCTACTGTTGCACTCTCTGGAGTCGGAATAGTAATTTTTACTCCTACGCTATCCAACGCATTCCCTACTGTTGCACTCACTGGAGTGGCAATAGTAATTTTTGCCCCTACGCTATCAAACGCTTTCCCTACTGTTGCACTCTCTGGAGTCGGAATAGTAATTTTTACTCCTACGCTATCCAACGCTTTCCCTACTGTTGCACTCACTGGAGTGGGAATAGTCATTTTTACCCCTACGCTATCCAATGCTTTCCCTACTGTTGCACTCTCTGGAGTAGGAATAGTAATTTTTACCCCTACACTATCCTACGGTAAAGATATTGTATATTTTTATCTAAATATTATGTTAATATAAATATATATGTTTAAAAAAATAAAAGTGTATTTTTTTATAACTTAAATTAATTATTTAATAATTTTAAGGTTATGTAAGTATTTTTAAGTATATTTTAGTTAATTATTTTACAAATTTTATTAATTTTAAATTATTTTTAAGATATTTAAAAAAAATCGATATTTTGACTAACTATATTTTTTTAAACTATATTTTTGTACTTACCCGTTTGTAGATAGGAATTCGATATTTTTGTATTTGATATTTCAGCTTTGATATTTGTGTAATTCTTTATTATTGTTATCGATATTTTGTCAGTGATCCCCCAAAAACAATGTGCGCTAAAAACATGCCCCTCTGTAATGACCATTGCAAAGAAATGGATCCACGCAAACAAGTCCATATTTTAGACCCACGTGGAAAAAAAACAACCCAGCACAAATTTTGTACTGGGGATTTATTTTTACACCAAGTTAACAGCTATGGGGTAAAAAAATAGATAACAGCACATAGAAATTGTCAAAATCTGGTGAGCATTCACAAGTTGTGCAGATGCTGCAGTGGAGTAGGATACAGGATCTGCAGCGCAGGCGTACATCTGGACTCACCTCATGACACGAGCGGGGTTGAGTAGTACTCACTACAACACCATGGAAAAAAGAAGAAATGAAGCAGGAACTGAGAAACAACAAGCCCAATCCCCCTTAAAAAGAAGCCCAAAACAAATACCTTACCAAAGAAGCCCAAAACAAGAATGAGGTCTACATCCAAAGTGAAAAAAGGTAAAAAAACAAGTCCAATCTCCTTAAAAGGAAGTCCAAAACCAAATGAATATCCTACCCAAAGAAAAACCAACTGATGGTCAACATCAAAAATTGCAAAAAGACACAAAAAGAAAACAAGCAATGGAGCAGGAGTAGTGGGAGGAGCAGGAAGTATGACAGTTATAACAAGTAAAGGAGGGTGTCGGAGGGAATAGGCAATGAAATAAAGGCACTGAAGCTGAACACACACTCAAGTGTAATACAAGCAGGCAAGAAATTTAAAAAATTGTCCCCATAAACAGATAAACATCTCAAATGTAAGGATCGAGTACTTGGTCCCTGCTGGATGGGGGTAAACTAACGACCAAAAGGAGAGACAAAGAAGAAGGATTGACCATTAGCAAGCAAGGATTTTTAAAGGACACTGAAACAATCAAATGGAAAGTAGAGGTGGGCTTTAAGCCCACAAAGAAGTATTTACTAAAGTGTATACAGGAGGTCTCAAAGCTCTACTTAAAAAGGCCAACCACAGGCAACTGGTTGCACTAGGCCAGAACAATGGTAAGGCTTGAGTTCGACCACAATGGAGTGTGGGCCGGATACGCAGCCCAAGTAGGTGCAGGTTAAAGAGTTACCTTCGGACTTAGGAATTAGTCTAGAGAAAAGGTGGTCGCCGAAGAGTTGTCTGCAGGACATACTGGATCCGAGTAGAGGTTTGATGACAGTGGGTTATCAAAGGGCATGGTCCCAATGCTGTCATCAATGAAGGCAGAAAAGATCCAAGCTAGGACCAACATCCATGACCAGTACGGTCTTGTCGTCAAACAACTTTGGTTCAATATCACTCTCGGTGAAGCCCTCTACATATGCTGCTAAATCTTTTAGGTAGTCAGATCTCCTTTAGCAGCACACACCAGCAAGTTGGAACTGACCGGTGATCTTATGACATTTTGGCTCAATGGTGGCCCCGGTTTCCCACCAGCTCTACATAGAAAAAAGATGGCAAAATGTTTCTAAGTGTCAGCTTTTGCAGTTTGGGCAAGAGGAGTACACTCTAACATCAACCTATGTCTCCAATGGCTTAAGAAGCTCAGGAACAGCACTTGGGGATCAAACCTCAACGCCAGGGTCCAAGGCAAGTGCAATTGAAAGTGGTCAGCTGGTCTCATCAGCAAAGTGTGCTTCTTGTATCTTTTGTGTTCCTGTATCTTAACAGGAGGTCAGCAACTGACCATTGGAGTTCATTTAGAAGCAGGTTCAGCCCTGAGTGTACTCCTCAGAGGTCATTCCAGCTGGTGATGTCCTTCTGTCTTCCATAGGTCTAGCAGTGTTCTGAAGAGGATGCCCTGGGAGTTGCCACATACATGCCTGGCACTAGCCTGTACGTGAGGGTGACTTGTGGCCCCTCCCTAATCAATAGGGAAAACGTTCTCACTGGTAACCATACCCACTTTTGCAGCAGTTCTAGGTGGGGTGAAAACAATCACACAGCGCCTCTTTCTGCCTAAAACCAAGATAGCAGAATATTTCCTACCTTGTGCAAAGCTTCCGTGCCCTCTCTAGAGTTGTCTTCCCCTGTGGTCACTCAAAATCGGTTCTGGGGGCAGCTCCTCTCCCACAGGCATCAGTGTCTGGCTGGCTGGGAGGACATTAGAAGGAGCAAGCTGTGATCTAGATCTGCCTGTGACAGGGCAGGCCCCTTTGAAGATGATTATTGTTTCTTGGCACAGCACAAATGGTTATCCTTTCAGAAGAACAAACACTTCACTAGACTCAAGGTCTTTTGCCTCTGCTCTGTGAGCCAGTTCACACATAATCAGGCAGCCATTCAGCTCCTGGGTGACAGTTAGAAGCTCAGACAAACGGGATTCTAGAGGCTTTAGGCAGGCTAAAGGTAATAGTGAGAAATTGGGTTGTTGGTTGAGGTGGGCAGGAGACCTTCTCAAGCAACAGCCTCAATCCTTGTCAGAGTGAATCATATGCAGTCACTATTTTATCCTGTGCTTAACCCTGTGGTAGCTTGGCACAAAAGCAGCCATGCTTCACATTAAGGCGATGTGTAAAGCATTCATGTGGCGAACAAACAGCAATAAAGTGAAAATGCAAGTAGTAAGATAGAGTAAACTTTAGTAAATTATTTGACACCAAAATGACAAAAATCCAATCTGTAGAACCAGAGATATGAAATTGAAAAGATTTCAGGTAAGTATAGAGCCTAAAAGCAAAAAATGTCACTTACAGTTATCTGGTTGTGTAAGACCGGGTGAAAGTGACAAGTTCAGGCTGACTGCGAAAGAGCACTGGCCGGATGCAGGGTTCAGATTAGTGCAGCTGAAAAGTTACCTTCTAAAGTTCAGCATGAAAAGTTCTTTTCACAGTAATGGAGGCCACAAGGATCAGGGAGAGCGTTGTGGATGGACATCACTGTAGCACAAAGAGCAGGCTGGGTTTTGTGGACTGTCGTTGCTGTAGCATGAAGATCCTGTCAGACGCTATGGACAGTCATTGCTCAGATTCATGTTAGCGATCAGCGTGTGCTGTCGATACTGTAGAGCGAAGTGCAGCTTTCACTTGCGGGTCGTCTGTGGCGCTTACTGTGGCATGAAGAGTCAGGTCACCAGACCTCCAAGTTGATGGTTGGTGAGGGCGGCAAGAGCTTTGCGGGAACGGGTCAGTTTGTGGTCATAAAGAGCCTAACACTAGAGGTTTTGTCTTTTCTTTAAGAAGGTGTTCAACTGATACCACAGCACACCACAGGTCTAGGATCTGGAAGGCACCTCTTGGGGATCAGGAACTCACTGCAGCAGAGGTCAGCAGGGCTCAGACAGGTCCAGTTGTGGGGCTCAGGCAGGTCCAGCTGCAGCATGTTAGCTGGTCAGTTGCAGCTAGTCGTCTGGAGCTTGTTGTGTCCGTGTAGCTCAGAACAGAAGGATTGTTCAGCTGACCCCTGGAATTACTTCAGCCAGTGATGAATGGTGAAGGTTCAGTCTTCCTTCTGGGCAGGCATGAAGTAGCAGGGTTTTATTAATACGTGGTACCCCCTTTGAAGAGAAGCTTATGGAGTTTTCCCCCTACAGAGGTGACCAGAATTTCCTGCCTCCCTGTCCTGGTCCTATTCGGCACAATAAGCTAGTGTGAAATCCTTAGTCTGTAAGCTGAGCCAGTAATCATGTTGTGCACAAGTGATAGGTGACAGCACTGTTCCCCACCAAGTCATGATGACCCATCTTGCCAACGCCCAGACTCTTTTTTAAGATACTGCCTGGAAGGAGTACACAAATGCCAACTATCCACAACAACTAGGCAAGTGGGCTAGGATACAGGCTGCAGGCACCACATGTTTAGGGCAACAAAATGACAACTTTCTAGAGGTAACGACAACAATAATAACCTAGGTTCCTGTGTCACTTAAATTCCATTCATTTTAAGGAAAGAAACCACACTATTTTCTGTTGGTGGTTGGGTTAGTTATTTTACACACGTTTTTTCAAATTCATTCATATAAGGTAAAAGGGGGCAACTGTTCTCCACAGATTTACACACAAAATGTACCTACAAAACATTTAGAAATACATACACTACTTCATACATTTAACACAAATTCAATAAGACAAATAAGTTCACAATTTTTTACACGCAATGTTCACAATTATAATCAATAATACAATGTGGACCAAAAGAACCTTTTTCGCACGACCAATCAATTGCACTGCAAGTCTGTGTAAATTTAGACAATAATATAAATTTAGACAATAATCTCATATCAATCCAACTCAGCGCTATTCTCGCTGTGCCTCAGTGGTATTCTCGCTGTGCCTAACACAACTCAGCGGTATTCTCGCTGTGCCAACGCGTTTCGAGACACACTTCTGACTTAGTGTGCTCTCATCAGGGCATCCTACTTATCCACATTTCGGTATATCTATAAATACAAAAATAATAAAGCACCTGTCACTTGTCTGTGATATTTACATGATTTAACCAGCTTATACCCATGGCTGTGTGGAACTACCTACCTGCCAATGTGGTAATGCATTATTTAACTGGGATTTCTAGACCGCTGTGTCCAGTTCAAAATAAGCAATGAGTCTGCGGAAAGTAAGAGGAGGTTTTTGGTATTTTATTCTACTCCCTTACGTTTCAGCTAGATACATAACCCATTATCTCCAGCCTACCTTTTGTTTAAACTTTATGCCAGACTCGAATCAAACTCCTTTGTTCTTGTCATTCGTTGTTTCCTAATAGAGGACAACAAGAGGGAAAGGGGTATAATGGAGGGGGAGAGAGAGGCATTTTTAGAATTGTTGCTTGAAATCTGACTTTACCATTAAAGAGGGTTTTAAATAAAAAAAATTCAGACATCAAATATGGCATTCCTATCTGCTCCCAAATATAAGTTATCACTTATTAAATGTAATAGCATAACACAATGGTATCCTATGGGAGAGGTAGGCCTTGCAGTAGTGAAAAGCAAATTTGAGAGTTTTTTACTACCAGGACATTTAAAACTTAAAAGTACATGTTCAACTTTTATATATAACACCCCTGCCCTGTGGACTGTGTAGGGCCCACTAGGGGAAATGCAGATGTATTAAAAAAGAAGGTTGTAGGCCTGGCAAAAGGTTTTGTTTTGCCAGGTTAAAATGCCAGCTTAAAACTGCACACATAGGATGCAATGGTTGACCTGAAACATGTTTAAATGGTAGTAAAGTGGGTGGCACTATAAGTGATGCAGGCCCACTAGTAGCATTTAACTTACTGGCCCTGGGTACATGTAGTGCCAATTTTCTAGGGATTTACAAGTAAATTAAATGTGCCAATTGGGTGTAGGCCAGTTTTGCCATGTTTAAAGGAGAAAGTCAAGCACTTTAGCTCTGTTTAGCAATGGTAAAGTGAACCATGTATTAAAAGCCAACAAAAACGAGTTCAGAAACAGAAGGGGTGAAGGCAAAACGTTTGGAGGTGACCCTGCAGAGAGGGCCAAGTCCAACAGTAACTTTTTAAAAGTTCCTTTTGTGAAATCTTTGTTACAAATCAAACTTTGCCAATGAATTGGATTTGTAATAAAACAAATTAAAAATACCTGGAGTAACTTTTCATCTGGTTCCTGTGCAGAGTAAGCTTTATTACCTGTAATAAAGTATCCCAATGCTTTCCTAATGAACCCTGCTACAGTAAACACAGCTTTTAAGCCTTTTCACTGTAAAGCCATATTTAACATTACACTTTCACTTGTCTTACTCTTAAATACGATGAACTCTGCCTTATGGGCACTTAAGGATAACTTAGAAGTGACTTGTTAATATTTAAAATAAAGGTTAAGGTCTGTCAAAAGGGATTATTTTGACAGGTCGAATTTTCAGTTTAAACATGCACAGCCAGGCTATGGTTGGCAGGCCTGCAGTCATGTTTTGCAGTCACTTAGTGATAGCACAATATGTGCTGCAGTCCACTACTGGCATTTGACTTACCAGCTACACTTGGTAACATATACTACGGAATTGAGGGTAAATTAAGTGTGCAAATCATATGTACCCAGTGCTGGTTAGGATAGTCCAAATGCACAGAGTAAAAACCAGTAGCATCAGTCCAGAAAATGGGGGTGTTTATGGTAAAAAGTGGCATTTTCTTACAGGCCTTACATTTACATGTCAAAAAAATGATTGCACTCCACTACCTGGTCACTGAATCTTTCCACAGGGTCAGTAGAGATACCACGCCCATCTCACACAGAAGCTAATGACAGTGCTTGTGAAAGATACTGAGATACATTAAGAGCTGAGTCCTGAGTTATCACTCTGCCACAGACGGAAGCCTGTTTTAGTTGTTGCTAACAACACACTTGATATGAGGACTGTATGTCATAAAGCTAGAGTGTGTTGAGAACAATTTTAACTGTCTATTTTGCCAGGGGGTATTGTGTAAGAGAGACATTTGTGTGGTGTTAGCCTATCTGTAAAGGATGGGTGGAGGAAAGAGTGGCATGAGTGTTGATAAAATAACTAATTGCGATAGGGGGGTGATGGGTTTTATACTGGGGTTCCCTGGAGCAGGCATGCCAAGCCATATATTAGGTCTGTGTACACAGTAGTGAGGGCACTTTCCAAGAGGGGGATGAAATGGAGATGGAATTTAGGTCTGCCTCCATGAACATCATTTGCCACCTCTATCCCAGAGGCTTTCTTCTTTACCTGCCTCCTCTTGTAGTGTCACTTTTTCGTAATGTCTCCTACAGTGTATGCCCCCACCACCAATCCATTAATGCACACTGTCAACTCCTGCCACGTGGCCACCTTCTCTGTACCACTGAGGGTGTATGGAGCAGACCATGTTCCTTGCAGTAATCAACTAAAAATCTAACTACAAAGTCAGGGTCTTCCTCTTCTTCTAGAGTGATGCTGGCTGCATCTTGCAGTCCTAGGAAAATGGGCTAGAACCTTGTTTGTGGGTTGCATTCATGTGACTGCAGGGATAAGGTTTGTCAGGTGTGTGAGCTTTATGTCATGTGTATGGTGCTTCCCTTCCGTATTCCCTTGCATTCCAAGTTCACTACCCCAGCAGAGTAGTCCCTTGCCTCAGCAGTGAAGGGGAAACAGTCGGAAAACCACAGCCTCAGCCACTCATGTTCTGACTACGCAAGAGCTACTACTCTTGCCCAGGTTTTGGGGGGGTTGGAAGGTAGTTTATATGGGTTGGGTAGGTAGTTTTCAGGCTTGGGTGGTTGGGTGGTTTTCAGGGATGGGGTTGGGGTAGTTTTTAGGGCTGGATGGGTGGTCGGGATAGTTTTCAGGGCAGGGGGTCAGGGTAGTTTTCAGGGCTGGAGGTCGAGTACATTTTAGGGCTGGGGTTGGGGTCGTTTTTAGGACATGGGGTCGTTCTTTTAAGAAGGGCAGTGGCGGGTGGTCATGGTAGTTTTAGAGACAACGCAGGGATGGGGGATCAGGGTAGTGTATGGAAAGTGGCAGGGTTTTGGGCCTCAGGGCAGGGGGAGGGAAATGGGTAGTCGGGGTAGTATTTAGGGCTTATGGGTGGGCAGGGTATTTGTTAGGGCTAAGGGGTTTTTTTAAATTAGGGGATGGGTTTTAGGCCTAAAGGTAGTGGAAGTGGGTTGGGTAGTTTTAGGGATAGCACAGGGTGGGAGGGGGTCAGGAGAAAGTTTTGGGCCTCAGGACGGGGGGGACAGGTAGGGGTCGTAGGGCTGGGTAGGGGGGTTGGAGTAGTGGCGAACTTAGCCATGCACACCTCTTTACCATTAATATCTTTACCACAAAATTGTGTGATAAAAGAAAGCGTGGTAAGGAAATGTGTGGTTAAGACGCATTTATGGTTTAGAATGCGTGGAAGAGCCACGCGTGGGTTAGCCATGCGTGCCTCTATCATACGACCACATTGAAGACCTCCACCACTACGGAGAACTCCCTCAAAGTATTGTAGCAGGAATCTGACAGTAAAGTTACTAGCAGCAACCTCAAGATGATACTTACTTTCTGACAATCTCCACCCCTCTTTTGATGGGGTGGATACTCTTAAATCCTGCTACTAGGTGGAGGTTTTGCACTTAAACCTGGTGAATACCATTTAGGCCGGAATTTCCATCTAAGAATAGGTGGACATCTATGTGTGTAGAGCATTACACGGGGTGGGAGGCATCTGCAGGGTGGATCGCGAGGGTTTTGTGTGGGGGGGGTGCATGGGGAGTCACAATTGCGCGAGGGAGAATTTTTTTTTTAAATGACTTACCATGCCGCCATCTGGCCCTGCATTTCTGCTCCTTCTTTCCTGCTCTGACTTCAGGAAGCAGGCACCCGGGCTCCCTTCCCTAAGCCAATCACAATGCTGCAATTCAGCGTTGTGATTGGTCTCTCAGCCAGGGGCTGGAGGGGTGGGCATGTTCTCCATGCAGGCTGTAATGCAGCCTTCATGGAAAAGTGGGAAAGTGCGCATGACTGGTTTGGGTGGCTGCTCCGTTAGCAGAGCAGCCCTGCCCACCAGCCCGCCCACCCGCAAAGGAAACATAAAATGATAATAACTGAAAGTTATCATCATGTTATGTTTTGCTTCTAGCACTGCTTGAAAGCAGTGGATCGATGCTCCTCTGCCATAGTTGAGGAGCCACCACTTGTGCAGAGATCTCCAAATGAAGATTTCCTTTTGTAAATTATGTCTGACAATGGAGAGGGATATATCTGTTCTGCCAATTTTTTGTCATTTCATGATGAACAGGCTCTACAGCCTCTCAAGATTTGCCTTTGCTTAACCCTCATTTGTTCCTGTTTGTCTTTATACAGATATGTTTTTGGTTCCCTAGTTTAGTCTATTGCTCATGTTTGAAGACTGCAAAATGCACACACCTCATTCTGTAAAACAAGTTTTACTATTACTCCCAAGCCTCCTCTCATCTGTTTCACATTCTACATTCTATACCTTGGAGTACACATCCAGTAAGGCTGAAACTCCCACCCACATGAGCTATGGGGCAAGGAAACCTCCCATGATTACATACTCATGCTGAGCAAAACAGGGGGCGTTTACCACACAGGTTTCAAGTGCTAGAATGATCAAGTTTTGAAAAACAAAACTAGAGGCGTAAAGGAGACATAGAAGAAGGACTATACTTTTGCAGCACCTGTTGACAGAATGGCTTAACTGACACTGCTCACAAACATGGAAAACAGAAGAGAATACCAATGTATGGGAACAATATGGGAATGGTTGTAGTAATAACAGGAGCAGATTAAATGCGACTTTGTATCACTGTAACTGTGTCACTTGACTTGCCTGCTGCTAACCAATCTTGAATGGATTTGCATGAAAACTGTGCTTCTCTTTTTAAAACCCAGGCATGTGGTACATTTATAGAAATTTGATAAGCCAGACTGTGAAAAACTGACCCAGAAAATCCGGAGCACCTGATTCAGAAAAGGTCTTTGCACTTGTGGTGGAGGTACCGCAGTTGTGGGAAAGTCTTTAACTCTTGGTGGAATCTCCACAATGAGAATTATCATTGTGGAGATTCATCCCCGAGTGTGGAAACTTCCCCAAAACTGTGGGCCCTCCGGCACAAGTGTGGAGCCCCTTTTTGTATCAGGCCCGGAATGTGTTGTCATCCTAGGTGTATATTAAGTGCTTTTCCTGCCTATTATTTGGTCTACGAGCTAACAAGTTGTAGTGTAGTTTCTATATTCCCAATAGGCTCTGCGCATTGGAATAATATATCCTATAGATATGATGTAGGACTTAGGTCAGTAGGTATCTATCGAATATACTAAACTTAATAGTGAGTGCCAGCTAGCTCAGAGGTCACTAGAAACTCTCAAATACACAAGAAGGGATTAGTTTCTGACAAACGCATAAACATGACAACTTTGTTTCCCCAAGAATAAGAACATATCTTCAGAGTCGTGGAAACAATAGATAACTATTTTACTCAGTCAATCTTGCATGCTTCGTTTCTACAGAGTTGCAGAGAAATAGGGAGAAGGGCTTTTTTAATAAAAGGATATATTGAACAGTCTTCTTTCTCATGCAAGGGAGGTGAACTGCTACAATTGTTAGACAGAATGCAAAGTATAATGCGTACAGCATAAACAGTAATATAAAATAATACTGTAATAGCATTGTAATGGTTTCTAAGCCATATAAAAATATATACATAAATAACACAGGCTAAAATAGTCAACTGGTTCTTCTAAAATATATCTACCCCAATGTACCTAACCTAGGTCTAGTACGAGGGAGGAAGTAAGTATGGTCTTTAGCATAGGTTTAGTTTTGCCAAGAATTTGCCAAAGATTTCTCTAGGTTCTAATCAGCTCCATACCTTAGAATGAAGGAGGTCTGGTATCTCTGTCTCAGGACTTGATTTCCCACCACCCCGCAAGGGGAGTCAGAAACACTGGAGCTGGAATCACAACAGAGGTTGGCAGCTTCCTGATCAGTGCATCAGCTGGAGAGTCGGCTTCCTTCGGTACTTGCTGTAGCGAGCTGCGTCGGGCAAGTAGGTAGTCGAACTGCATCCACACCATACTTTGACATAGCAAGTGAAGGTATATTTATACCTTGAAGGTGTTTAGGAATGCCATGTTTGACGTAAAGTCAGGCATATGAACGTCATGAATGAACCCCTAAGGAATAGATGTTCATTGTAAACTAACTGAGTTCTTGGAGAAATCAATATTCAAGCAAGGGGAAGTCCCTAACGGCTTCAGCTGGTTTTCCATGGAAATGTTGTGACGTTTGGTGAACAGATGGAAGTAGCCATGTCTGTATTTGGACTGCATGGGCTATGTCTAAATAAGGGCTTGATTTCTATGCCTATATAAGGGCAACGTAAATTGTACCTATATAAGGGCTTGAATCGGGAAAATCCATTCGGAATCTAAAACTGCATACAACAAAGTAACATGTTTAAATTGCAGGTCAAACAGCCCAAGCAATAAGAATTGTAATCCTGGTTTCATATCTGCATTTGAGCACACCCTTCCTGTGTATTACTGATCTTTGGGCCAGAAGCACTTAGGTAATCGTTTGTCATTAACAAATATACATTTTTTGTGATTCGCTATTTGGTAATCGCAAACACCCAAGTACAAATGTGTGTATAAACAGTTTGCAATGCACAGTAGGTCACAAATAGACTTACCTCATGAATATTAATTAGGTAGGTCCCTGTTTTCGATCCATTGGGTATCACACAAATCACAGGAATGGTGGCCTGCAGAGGTCAGCAGTCCACCAAGTCTGTGATTGTTTTTCAATAAAGCTATTTTTTTCTGGAAATGCAGTATGTTTTCCTTATAAGAAAATGAGGAGGTTTTCAAAAAGATTTTGTTTCCCCCCTCCCCATATTTTAAGAGTAGGTAGTGTTCCATGGGACCACTGCTTGATCTCTAAATTTGTTTTACAAACATTCACAAAGGGGAAAGGGTCCCTTGGGAGCCCCGTCCCATTTGAGAATAGGTTACCATCAACTTGCAGTTGGTGTTAAATTGCAAATGTTTTGAGACTGCATTTTGGTCGCAAAGCATTCATACATGCCACTGCATTGACTTATTAGGAAGGGACATCCTAAACAAATCCCTTTCTAATATCTAAGCGCAAACCCAAATTGCAATTCGGTAACAAGTTATTGAATCGCAATCAGGCCTTTGTATATCTGAAAATGCCTTTTTGTGTTCGCAAACGACCTGATTCTGTGAATCGGGCCATTTGTAAATGTAAAAAAGCTTTGTACTTCTGGCCCTGAGTTCTTTAGGCACATGATAAACTACAATTAATTTCTCTGTTGCTGTTCCTTAGTTTTTGCCAGTGCCTCTGTCGTGTAGTTCATGTGCATAGGGCTGAAGCTGCATGGACGTCATTTAGGGGTCGTCAGGAGTTGCCAGGGGTCGCACCTGCAACCCCTGGCTTTTCCTTTTCTACCCCTGGCACTACTCTTATGACACCTGGCTCCCTGTAGTCGTCAAGGCAGTGACAAAAATGTGGATCCTGTTATGTTTTTTCCATTTAGTTCCTTTAAAAGGAAGCTGCAAATTGCTTGCTTGATACCACATAAACACTTGCTGTTGGAAACTTCTACAATTGAGTGATTCACCCAGAAGCCCACCTCCATAGCCTCACTCAGGCCCTATGCAGGACCACACTTTCCCTGAGTTGTCAGAGTGCTTATTGTTTGCAACATTTTACACAGTGTGTTATATCTAGACATTAGAGCATTGCAAGCATGCTCTTGGAATACTAGCATTTAAAAATGTGCTAGAGTCTTTGCCGGCCTTTTCATTTTTTCTACTAATTGACTGCATGAATTATGATAATTCATTGCAGTAATTCACTCTTAAATTCAAGTCTATGTAAAACTGACTGGAGTCAGGTTTAACTTCAAAGTTGGAGCTATCCCAGTCCAAAGCAACTGGGGGACGGTCAACCAAAAGATACAATGGAGCCTATTATGATCTTGGTCAGAAAGCCTCCGACGTGAAGTCAGAGGCTTCCTGAGCGAGATCTTGGTTTCAATTCCGACTGCCTAATTACAATTAGCCAAAAGGAATCTGACTATTTTAATAAAAAAAGAGTTTACCATTCCAGTTATACGTTGCCCAAATATTCATAAGGATGAAAGAAATCCCCCAGGAAGACCGATAGTCGCAGGTTGCCAGTCTATCTTACAACCGCTAGCTGAATATACAGACTTTTTCATTAAATTATTTGTTTCTCTAACACGCTCATACACCAAAGATAGCCTTGATGTATTTAAACAGTTGGAGGGTGTTATATCCTATGCTTCCTAGTCCTGGCTGCTCAGCCTGCATGAGTGTGATGTCATAGAATGTTGGGTGTGTGTGCATTCTTTGAATGAGTGATCAGTTAGATTGAGTGGGGCTGAGCAACAGAGGGCATGCCGTTTGATGTTCAAATCGATATTCTTGTAACCATGGATATTAAAAGTTTGTATACGAGCATTCCGCAAGGTGAGGCTTTATTGGTAATAGAAGAGATTTTGGAAATGAGGACCCGTCCACACAAGGTACCTACTGACTTCATAGTGAATTGTGCTAAAATTGCTTTGGAACGAAATGATTTCATTTTTAATAATGATTTCCTTGGCCAAATAAAGGGCTTGGCTATGGGGGCAATTTTTGCCCCAGATATAGCCAATCTGTATGTCGCTGCATTTGAAAACAAAGTAATTTACAACAACAATCCATATGGACAATATCTCAAGAAATACCTTAGGTATATCGATGATTTTTGCCTAGTGTGGAATGGTCTTGAAACTACTCTTCATGAGTTTTTCTCATGGCTGAACCTACAAAATGTTAATCTTAAATTCACCATTTAATTTAACCATGAGACCATCAATTTTTTAGATCTTACGGTGTGGAACAATGAAGGCTATCTAACAATGAGCTTGTACACAGAACCAACGTCAAGAAATACACTTTTGAAATACACTAGTTGTCATCCGCGTAATTTACGCAATAATATCCCTTTTGGACAGTTCTTGCGTATTAAGTGGAATCGTACCAGAAGGGAGGATTATTTCCGAGAAGCTAAGATCTTGCAGGCAAAACTCATAAAAAGAGACTATCCTTATCGATTGGTGAAGCGATCGATGAAGTGGGCCTGGTATTATGATAGAGAAGCATTGCTCCAGGTGAAAGACAGATGTCAACCATAACGCAATCACATGTGTGACGACTTTTGGCGTAGAATCGAATTATATAAAGAAGATTGTCCTTAAGAACTGGCATCTGAAAAGCAAGGTTGATAGACCATGGGAGAAACCACATTTTTCATTTAAACGCGATAGTGTTAGGACCTGTTTAGGACAAAGTGATTGTCCCCTCTCCTCACAATGACTGTGGCCCTGATTGTAAACATCTCACGACTACCATGGCCTCTATTTATGATCATAATAATACTGCATGGTACTCCAATTTGTTTGCCAAGATTAGTTTTATTTTTGTCAAGTTTTATTTGCAACATTCAGTGTTTTTACCAAGGCTTGTTATCATATTCTATGCTTGAAGAATTCTTCCTTTGCATATTGTATTGGGAGCTGCACGTGTTACTTCTGTAAACGTTTCAACGTGCAGCGCATGCGAAGCCCCACCCGTTATCGCCTTCAAAAGAAAGCCCGGAGCGTTAGCTGGTGCTTGTGCTTGTGGGACAATCCTGCTCACCTGAAGATCCCGAATAACTTACCTGATATCCGCGTCTGGACTTCTTCGATCGGCTGATCCTCTCCTTCTCTGAGGCTCTTCATTTCTCCGGGGCATTTCCTCTTTCGAGTCTCCGGTCCGGCTCAGGATCCCTTCCCCGTCTCTTTGGAGACTTCCTGATTTCCGGTCTCCAACTCACAGCAGAACGACCTGCAACAAAAAAAAGGTGAACGTTCCATTATCGAACCAACACTCAAGTAAGTACATTTTGAAGATAAATGACAAAAAGGCAACGAAAGGTAAAGGAGAGTTTTTGAATTCCTATTGAACTCGAAAAACACTCAGGCATCTTTATTTCCCTTTCTTTTGCGGACACTTTGGATCACCAAGACTTTCCTTGCGAAAGACATTATTTAAACAAACTGCAATCGTAAGGATCATTTGGATAGATGTTAAAGCCTTAATCATAATAGGGCATTTTGTGATGTTATTTCTTTTGAACAATAATCTTTGTATGACCCAAAGTGCTGATTTGATTGATGGTGAACATTGAGCATTGCAACTTAAACTATCCAGCTATTTTATGTGTTATGCAAGGATCACTGAGAAGTAAGTTAAACATAAGTGTTTCCCATGTAAGTTAGAACTATTTAGGCAAGGGGCAGAATATTTAATTGTTATCTTCTCTTCAACTACATTTAGGAAAACACTACCTTCTCAGTGGAAACTATCTGGTGTACAGAAAAAGACCAGAGACAGAGAGGTATATTTATTATATATGTATAAGGTGTCAACAACTCTGTTTATTTTATATTAAGAAGTAGGAACTCAAGTATAAATCTTGTTTTGGTTATTTCCTTTTACTAGATAATACTGCAAGCAAAACTCCCTGCCAATAGACGTTTCAAGAGACGCAGTGTTTTTTCTCTCTTTTATTATTTTCTCCACTTCCCCTTCCCTTGGGCTTCTTATCTTCATACACTGTTTAAAACTCAGTGAGGTGAGATTAGGGGTTTGAGAAAGGGTCGAACTGTCTTCAGAATTCTCCGGCAGAACTAACTGGATGTTCAGGTGAGAAAGGATCCAACAGGTAGACATTTGAGAGATCATCCAGTGAGGGCATATAATGAACCAAAACCTACCACATTACAGGATATGTGGGGCCTAATGCCTGTGGTGGGTCATTACCCATGTGGGCATTGTGCGGCTTGTGCTACCACTTCAGTAGTAAAATAGTGTACTGTGAACGAGAAGCAATGGGTGTTGAAACATCATTCTAATTGTATGTCGAATAATGTGATTTACTGTATTCAGTGCCCATGTATGTTGTTTTACATTGGTAAAACCACACAAGAGGTAAAAAACGTAAAATGCAACACCAGTCATGAATACGATGTAAAGTAACAACTGCACCCCTTGTTGAACACTATTTGCTCATGTCACACGCTCCAACAGATATGCAATGGTTTGTATTGAAGATTGCTAAGGGTTCTAGACGATGTCGTAACATTGATAGTCTGCTCACACTAAAGGAAAATAGATGGATTCGGTCTGCTAAAACTGTAGAGAAGGGACTTAATGCTTTTGTTGAGTGGTATACTCTGGCTACATTATATCGTTAAAGTATTGCTAGCCTTGTGCGAATTATGGAAATATCAGTTGGGTTGATGTTATTTATACTGTTGTTTGAGAATTATGAACGTGGTTTCACATTTATGATCTATATATAGCTCCCACTCTTTGAGCTCCATGCTTTGTACTGACAAGCTAGCTGGTTGTACACATGAATGATTGAGTCTGTATTGGAACATAAGAGTATACAGAATATAAAAGCACAAAAAAACAATGTGTGGGATTCTTGGGGCTGGGAGTAGTGGTTACATCCTTGGTCAGGGGACTGAAGCCTGCATAAAGACTCATGAAAGGCTCGCTCCAGGAGTCTAGGTCGGGGACAATACAGACTCAAAAAGAGACTGACCAGTATACTTTTGCACTTTCTACTATTATTTAGAGGAGATGCCGTCTAATAAATTTAGTGACCTCTAAGCATCACTAGATTCAGGCAAATCTAGGATCATGTTGAAGGTTCTCTGCACCATTAACAAAGCCTACTGGGACAAAGATCACCTTCCTTGTAAAAAACTTGCCTAATGCTGTACCGCAGCTTGAAACCACCACATATGAAAAGAATGCTGACTTGATGCAGCAATGGTTGTTGAACCGGACGAAGCAAAAAAGCGGATTCATGGAATTTCAAGTCCCATGTTAGTGGAAGGTCCCAGCATTCCCCGTAAGTCAGACCCAAAAAACATTTGGTCCAGGAAACTCGTTAATATTGAAGTCCTTAGACTGATTTTTAAATTAAATATCTGGACTTTCTCATGCTGTGATTGTAAAATATGTAGGCTAAACCGAACCTGATTGGCTACCTTATTAACATCATTGCACTCTTTCATGTGTCTACAGAATGTTCACACCCAATTTTAACCACCAGTGTAACCAAAAGGCTTCATGTAATGCACCTTAAAACTCCTAAACAAATACATTAATTTGCTTGTGATGCATGGGATTAGGAAATTCCTTCAACATCACTGGATTTTGATGTTACTCTGGAAATTATTTTGACAACATGACACTTATAGAATGATGTCTACTTTTTTCCAGTGCACAACTACACTGAACATCCTATTTATCTGTGATATGACAATTGAGGTCAATATCTATCTGTAATATGACAATTGAGGTCAGTATTGCATCACCAATGGTTCTCTTCTTGCATGACTACAAACTGTCATTGTTTTCATCTGTGTCTTGCTCTTCAATAGCCTCTGTCCGATCTTTCAACCAACAACTAACACCCCCAGCTCTGTCATTCAGACTCCCAGCAAGAGATTTGATCTGTATGGCACACTTCGTCACTGGTGACACAGTGTCACCATCACTTATTTGTGCTTAATGCAATATGAATCTGTAACCCTCAACCACTGCTCACATGATTTATATATGATAATCATGTTTCACTTATTTTAGACATTATTGTACGTGTTGTTTTATATTTATCTTCAGTAAAGCGAATGAACCACATTTGATTAACTTTAGTTAGCATATGTACTTTTTAAGATTCTCATGAGTAGGCCTAGGTGTCTTATTCTATTCTGAAATAAACATTGGATTTCGGCTTGTTGTTCTTAACATATGTTCCTGTTCCAGGCAACATGTTCTAGTTAGAATTGTTATTCTTTGCCAGCTCACATTGTGAAGGTCGTAGGGTAGCAATTGGTTAACTCGAATGATGATTCGAAGCACCTCCATAATGGAAGGAGAGGAAGTAATAACCCTTTTGTGAAGGTATCATGAAGACCATGATAATGGAAGAAGGTGGCATTGTATTATCCGTGAGAAGGAGGCTGACACCCTGTAGAGAGAGAACACTGGGTCTGGATTGGTTCCTGCAAGGTGGGAACCTGAAAAATGTATCACTTGGATGGAGTTTTATGTTTTAATTTTGAGAAGCTTGTTATATCACTTGCCCCTGTCCACCATTGCAAGCGGATGTCCTTTCCCTCTTTGGAGACCAGTGCTCCTTCTTTTCCTGCTCATATAGTTCCTCTTGTGAGAAACCCCATTCCTACTCATTCTGATTGGAACCTTAATGTGGTTCTTCTTTCAATGCTATATTTACTGATGCCTGCTGCTTCTGAATTTCCCCGACTTGGCCACAACTTTCATGGAAAAAATATTTTGCTTGATTTGCATCTCTAATAATGCAGTGCTCACATTTACTGAATTGAATTCTTGAATTGTGTTCATGTATGCGGTATCCAGTTGAATTTTGATTTAAATCTAATTGAGTTGATTGGAGATTATAACTTTACTAATTTGAAAATAAACCTTTATGGTTTGTAAACTTAGTCCTCTCTGTCATTACTGTGGGGCAAACATCTGGTTCACTATTACTGCAATGTTATTGAATTTGTGATTTCAACGTCAGTTCAAGAAATAGGTCCATCCTTGTGGACATAGTGGGGTTTCAAGTTTGCACCAAGTTAGTTTGGTGCAAAGACCATCCTTATCTAACCCGTCCCAGAGACTCCATACCTTTAAACTGTCTATCATTCCCATCGCCTACATTGCAATGTCCACCTCATTCACGATAGTCTGATCTTTCATCCCAACAACTAATTCCCCCAGCTCCATCACTCAGACTCTCAGCTAGAGATTTGGCCATCCCTATGGCACACTATGGGCCTGATTAAAAAATGTGTCAGTCATGGCTGTCCTCCCCTAGAGTGACAAAGTAAATTACTGAAATGTCTGTCAGGCCTGCAGACATTTCATGCATTGAAAGAAATTGCTGTCAAGGCAGTTCCTGCCAATGTACTGTAAGTTTGGCATAAGATGTAGCCAAATGACAAAGTAAAAAAGTTTTGTTTTATTTTCGAAAACAAAACTCCAAAGCAGGGTTTTGTTTTTGAATATATAAAAACAATGACCCTGTGCCATGAGATTTATCCTCGGGGAGAGAAGCATTTTTGCAGGTTTCATTGCCCTTTGCCGACAAGGTTTTCCTGGCAGTAAGGAGCAGTGAAAAATTATGCATTTGTCCACCAATCTAAATTTGGTGGGTGAACATACAGAAAATCTCCTATGGCCCCTACTTTGTAGGGCTTTTGTTGGGGTGTAACCACTGCAGAGACATATCTGCCATCGTTACATCAAACAACTGCCCGCAATTGGCGGGTGGACCATTCTGGTGCCGGATAGGGTAATTTGCTGTTTTTTCAACAGAGTACCCTTACCACCAACATATAAATTGGCCACTATGTCACTTTTCCTCTGTTGATGTGGTAGGAGTCAAAATATTATAGTTATGCTGTGATGCTGATTTTGATGGTGGGCTGTGGTACGCAAAGGTGGAATATTCCTAAGAATGGGCGAGAATTATGGCCAAAATCGGTTAACCCAAGCTTTCAATCACCGTCTATTGCGGGAAAATAATACTGTGTTAACGTCGTATTCACAACACGTTGGTAACATGCCATAATCTCCCAATAATGCGTCAAATGTCTGCGATAAAATCACCAGGAAGGCGATAAAAATCTGAACCCGAACGTGAAAAAAATTTGCGATGGGCCCAACTGCGATAAAAAATGCAGCGATAAGCAGGCCACAGCTGCAAGTCCCACCAGTCGGGCAGGGAAAAACACTATAAAAGCAGCAACAAAAAACAAACAAAACACATACAACTGCGAAGCACCATGGAGGTAGCCGGAGCAAGTACAGAGGACAACCAGAACCCCACAACCCCCACGGAGGACCAGCCTGGGACCATCATTGGGGAGACGGTGGCAGGAGTTGGGGACCGTACACTGCACAATATGACCTGAGCCAACAGCAACAGGATGAGTAACGACCAGGGACCTGGGGGACGGGGGAGATGGGCACAATGGCACACATGCACAAGTGTGTATAGCACATCTGCGGACAAACCAGAACCCCTGGCACCCGTACCCACCACGACGACCGCCGCCACTATGACATCAGCACCCTGAATGCTCTCAACTCGGGAAGGACCCACACCTGCTTCAAGGCCACCCTGAAACACCCACTTGGTCCCTTCACCTGTCGGAACTGCAGCTACACCAGCCTCAGAGCCGACAAACCACCCGCCAAGAAAGACCCCAACCACGTCCGATGCATACTACTGAACACCCACTCCGCAAGCAAACACGCCGTCGAGCTCTGGGACCTGCTCGACACAAAATCCCCGGACGTCGCCTTCCTGACAGAGACCTGGTTGAACGACTCCTCCGCAGCTGACATCGCCATAGCCATCCCAGACGGCTACAAGATCACCCACAGAGACGGCACCAAAGGAGTCAGAGGAGGAATCGCCATCTTCCACAAGAACAGCATCACGGCCTCAACGAGCTCAGCACCGCCGAGCACATGCACTTCCAGAACCACACAGACCCTAAATCCACCCTCAAAGGCACCCTCATCTACCGACCCCCGGACCCCATCCCCAGTTCAGCGACTCCATCGCCGACCTCATCAGCACGCACGCCCTGACCTCCACCGACTACATCCTCCTCGGAGACCTGAACTTTCACCTTAAGAACAACAACGACAACAACTCCACAACCCTGATCAATAACCTCGCCAACCTCGGACTGAAGCAACTCGTCACAACGCCCACCCACTCCGCCGGCAACACGCTCAACCCTGTCTTCTCTTCAAGCCCGCACGTCTCTGTCAGCCACACCACCAAACTCCTCTGGACCGGCCACCGCTGCATCCACTTCGCATTCCAGATACCCCCACACACCTACGCACCCAACAGATCCCCCGCTGCTGCTGGAGTAAAATCACCAAAGACCAACAGCCTCAGACGCTGGATCAAGGACTGCGCCAACACCCTTGCCCGCTGAGAAAACCCCCCCACAGAGATATCATCAAAAGGGTCAGCTGGTTAACCCCAGAACTCCTTGCCCCCAAGCAAGCCTGCCGGAAACTAGAGAAGAAATGGCACAGTGAACAAACTCTGGACAGCCACGCAGCACACAAGGACGCCATCCGCAACCACCACCACCTCATCAGGGTGGCCAAGAGGACCTCCTACAAAGACCCCCTCAACAACAACGCATACAATAGCTCTTTAACATCGTGAAGGAACTTTCTAACCCCAGCCCCAACACCAACGACATCCCGCCGTCGCAAGCCCTGTGCGACTCCTTCGCCACCTTCTTTTACCGCAAGATAGCAGACATCCATGACAGTTTCAACATCCAGACAGCCCCAACAGACAGCAGTACAACAGACCCTCAGCACACCATCGACCACAACCCCCTGCTAGCGTGGGCCAGCGTGAGCGTTGATGACACCATCAAGACCATGAGCACATTCCACTCCGGCTCTCAGTCAGATTCATTCCCGCACCACGTCTTCAACAAAGCAAGCAGCTGCTTCACACCCCACCTGCACAACGTCATCAAACTCTCCCTCGAGACCGTGACCTTCCCAGAGAGCTGGAAACCCGCCGAGATCAACATCCTACTCAAAAATTCTAAGGCAGACCCAAGAGACCTCAAGAACTTCCGGCCCATCTCTCTGCTCCCCTTCCCGGCCAAGGTCATAGAGAAAATCGTCAACAGACATCTAACCCGATACCTTGAAGAAAACAGAATCCTGGACCCTTCCCAGTCAGGGTTCCGCAGCAACCACAGCACCAAGACTGCCCTCATCGCTGCCACCGTCAACTTCAGGACCCTGCTGGACAACGGTGGCCCATCTCTCTGCTCCCCTTCCCGGCCAAGGTCATAGAGAAAATAGTCAACAGTCAGCTAACCCGATACCTTGAAGAAAACAGAATCCTGGACCCTTTCCAGTCAGGGTTCCGCAGCAACCACAGCACCGAGACTGCCCTCATCGCCGCCACCGTCAACATCAGGACCCTGCTGGACAATGGTGGGTCCGCAGCACTCATCCTCCTAGACTTCTCCGCCACCTTCGACACCGTCTGCCACCACACTCTACGCGCACACCTCCACGCCACAGGGATCCGAGACAAGGCTCTGGAATGGACCATCTCCTTCCTCTCCGGCAGACCCAGAGCGTCAGCCTCCCCCATTCCATTCTAAAGCCTCTGAGATGATCTGCGGCGTATCCCAGGGATCCTCCCTCATCCCGACACTGTTCAACATTTACATGGCCCCGCTTACACACGTCGCCCGACAGCACGACCTCAACATAATTTTCTACGCCAACGCCACTCAACTGATCCTCTCCCTCACCAAGGACCCCTTCACCACCAAAGCCAACCTCCACGAAGTAAAGAAGGTCTTCGCCAACTGGTTGAAGATCAGCCGTCTGAAGCTGAACTCTGACAAGATGGAGGTCCTCATCCTCGGCTCCAACCCTTCAGCCTGGGATGACTCATGGTGGCCGACGGCACTTGGGGCAACTCCGACACCCACCGACCACGCAAGCAAGCCTGGGAATCATCCTCGTCTCAATGCTCTCAGTGGCCATGCAAGTCAACGCCGTCTCCTCCTCCTGCTTCAACACCCTCTGCATGCTCCGCAAGATCTATAGATGGATCCAGACAGATACAATAAAGACAATCACCCAGGCCCTTGTCAGCAGCAGACTCGACTACGGAAACGCCCTCTACACGGGAGCCCTGACCAAGCTCATCAAACACCTACAATGCATCCAAAATGCCTCGGCATGACTGATCTTCGATGTACTATGACATTGCCACATCACCCCCAACTTGAGAAACCAGCAATGGCTCCCCATCAACAAGAGAATTTCCTTAAAGCTCCTCATCCACGCTCACAAAGCACTCCACAAGACCGGCCCAGCCTACCTCAACAGATGGCTCTCCTTCTACATCCTCAACCGCCAGCTATGCTCCGCTGACCTCTCACTCGCCACCGTCCCTCGCATCCAAAGAACAACCACCGGCAGGAGATCCTTCTCCCACCTAGCCACCAAGACATACAACACCCTCCCACTGAGCCTATGACAGACCCAAGAACTGCTGACCTTCAGGAGGATACTCAAGACTAGGCTGTTCGATAAGTATCGGCCCCTCCTTCCCAGTGTAGTGTATGTAGTGCACTTTACAAATGAATGATTGATTGATTGACAACAATGTGGTACAAACTGCAACACTTTCATAACAGAACAGAGGACAACTACTGCTGCTTTTGTTTAGAACATGGCCATTCACATATGGCATAGCAGGAAACTTTGAGATGACAATGTACAACTACAACCTCACATCCCTGATGGCGTAGAAATGCCAAGTGTCCCGCTTCAAATAGGTGTCTCCTCATAAACAGTCACAATGTACATTGCCATGCAGTCTGACAGTAAATAAGTACAATGCGTGAACATACATGTTAACACAATGTCAATCTGCATTTCCCCTTCACAAAGCAGAGGGAGAATCAACACCTCCTGCAGAGCAGACCCGACAACTCAGCACTGATTATGAAGAGGACCTCCCCAACATCTACACCGATGCACTCCAACAGCTCAGGGACAGCTCCGGCACCACACTTCCAGGAGCAGGGCAGCCCAGCTGCATCCATGAGACCCTACACCCTGCACAGACCACACAGCAGGAAGCGCCCACCAACACAGCTGTCTCCCAGGACACCCACAACCAACACATGGCCTTCTAACTCCATGTGTGAGGGTGCCAGGAGGAGATGTCGGACCAGCTGCAGGTTGGGTACGACCTCATGGCAGCCAAACTAGATTCCATACCTGGGTGTCTAAGTCCCATCAGGGACCACTCGGAGTCCCTAATGAACACCCATTGTCCGCTCCGTGCTCTACAACAAGCCATGGCTGACATCGCTGGAGTCATGACTCTGTGTCAAGAACAACTGTCTAGTCAGAGTAGCCCCAGTGATGTCAGCAAAGAGTTGTGTCACATGCGAATGATCATGGAGAACATGGAGCGGATGCAGGCCTCACAAATTGATGCCAAGGCTGCACACCAATGAGATGTATCTGTGTTTTTCCATGCCCTGCAGATCCTCGTCATGGCACTGACACCACAAGGCCTGGCGCGGATGGATGCTGGTGATACAACTCCATCCACATCTCCTCCCCTGAAGTGTCAGTGCCACACAGTACAGCAGACATTCCACCTCTGGGCCCTGATGTGTCACTGCCACACAGTGATGCAGACAAAACACCACCACCCGCATGTGAGGCACCTGACACATCAGAGGACGAAGAGGATGATGAATCTGGCTTTGTGGTAAGAATGAAGTGGTAGCATTCATCTCCGCCATATGGCCTGGGTTCAGCTTGGTTCTGCCCTCTACATCATGCCCTGGAATAACACCTCCCACTTTCACCTATACACTGAGTGACACTCACCTTGGACCTCGACATGAACTGCCATATTTGGTTTGGTTACTAATGACACAGCAATCACACTGCAGACTGTAGTCTTCCACTCCCTATGAACTTGTCAATCTCGAGAGGACTCTGGCTGCCCCTCCATGGGCCAGCAATGTAAAGTGGGGTTTGCATGGCCCTGTACTGGTCCAGCTTCAACACTCCACTGAATGTGAATAAAACATTCCAATTCACACAGATGTGTCATGGCCATGATCAATCAAGAATGAAAGTATAGATGAATGTAGGGAGAGTGATTCCACAAAAAGGTACTCCCTGGGTAATGCTATCAATACGCAGATACGGCTGTGACTCAGATAGGCATTGAGACACACATTGTCATTCAAATCAACACTTATCACAGTTGAATACAAGGGAAGGTGCGTAGACTTTATTAGCAAATGCATGCCAGTACGGGCAATATAAGTGCCACAACATGCAGACCAATGCAGCAGTATGTCAGAATGAGGAACATTGCCAAGCGCCGCTGTCCACTCCGGGGGAGTGCCTCACCTTTCACAGGTGTGTGTCAAGCCTCGTTGTTGTACACTCATGTATTCGGAGCCCAGGCGAATGCAGCCATGTCCACTGTTGTCGTGGGATATGTGACCAGATATCCAAGATGCAACAAGGTGTCAGGACATGTGCAATGTGTTCCAATCTGTTATGGCTACAGGTACGTAGTTGCTGGTCCATGAAAGCGATTGCAGCTTAGTAAGCTAATATTTTCAACATGAGGTCGTTGTCGGATTCATCAAACAGGACAGCGAGTCCATCCATTAGCAGGTCCACAGAGACGTGCTATGTCCACCTCCTTTCACCAACTTGCGCTAGAGCCCAATAGGGGAGCGGTTCAATTTGGTCACTGCACAAAAGGATTTGTGCAATCTCCCAGGTCCAGCTGCCAGCATGAAAGCCAAGTATCAAGGCATCCCATAAACAGGTGTCACAGTGACACTCCTGGTCGTGTGCCAACAGGGGGCACACACACATGTTAAAATCCAGTTCATCTACCGTCCTGTTGGATAGGCAGACATCCATGCACCACTCGAATATGCACGATCGACAATGCAACACAGGCTGAACGCAGGTGACGTTGGCAAGGTGGAAGCTTAACCGGTAACTGATCTGCATCACTGCCAATGGCAGTGCCCCCAGTAAATGCAGCATACGTGCACGGTACAGTTCCACTTGACAGGGGTTGTGCATGTGTTAAGGATGTTCTGCCATTGCGTCAGTGGCTCGGATTGAAGCGGCACTGTTCTGACCTGTGCCAGTTCTGTGGATAAAATGCCACAGCTCGGATCAATGAGTTGTTTTAGTGTGCAACAGATGTACACCTGGGATGGTGTAGGAGTAAGTGTGAAGGTCATTCCATGCAAGATAACTTTGAGCAAGGACTTCTGTCTATGGTGAGTGTATAAGTTGGTCTTTCGTCAGGCTGTGCATAGTGTGGGAGTCGTCATCAGCTGCTATAGTATCTGCCTGGGGTGCCGGGCACATACAATTCCGAGGTCGGCGGTGCGCATGTGCTCCCGCCTGATAGTTCAAAAAAAGGAGCTTTCATCCCTAATGTTAGTTTGTCATCTGCTTACATTCAGGAAATTTAATGTGGCGTGTTGGGATGTATGTGACTTTGGGGTTCATGTTTGGCATGTCTTGCATGAGGCATATGAGCAGCCTCACTGTGTGTTACATTGCCTCGCAGCTGCTTCTCCCTCCCCGAACGCATTTCACTTCACTTCACTTTGATAACTTTATTTCGGTCAAAGACCATAAAAGTGCAATAAAATATGTACAAGCACAATAATAAAACATAAATACTTCTGAATTAAAAAGTTATTAAACGATGGTTATCAAAGGAATAGTAAAGCATTAAAAACAATAGTCCATTATTTCTTGTGGATAAATGCAGTTCTTCTCCGCCACATGCCGAATAGAAACCGGGAGACGGCAAAAACAATGAGAGGGGCAGTGTCATAAGCTAGGACTCTACAAGCATGTACACAGTGTCTAAAACCCAAGTTTTTGCATAATGGGATAATCCAGCACTTTCGAATTTCACTGTATGCTGGGCAAAAAAAGAGGATATGTATAATGTCTTCCCTGGCGTGATTGCAGGCAGGGCAGGTAGCCTTCATTGTTTTTGCCCATCTGGATGTGAATGCCCCAACCGGTAAGGAGCCGTGCCTCAATTGAATATATAGTTTTCTTGCCAGTGGAGGCTGCACCAGGTCCAAGAACGCCTCCATCCTGTATTCAACTTTTGTTATGAGGAACTCAGTGGACAATCTGCCCAGGGAAGTAAAACAGTGTAGCAGTTTGAGGTTATGCGATTTTACAGCTGCCACCAGTACAGTCCTTTGCATCCTCATACAGCTATGCTCCGGTGTATCCCAAAGTTGGGGAAGACCAATTTGGTAAAGGAGAGTCTTAACGTGTACCAACCAAGGTATATTCTTGTTCTTTAGCTGCCCCCAAATAGTATTGAATTCTGCTCTAAACGGTTCAAGCTCCGGCACAGACCAGAGCCTTCTCTAATAGAGCAGAGGTCGAGCTGCCACCAGATCAGTAATAGGTTCCAGACCCAGGTCCAAGCGTAATGGTAGCAGGGGCGTGCTTTGTGGAAGACCAAACAGATGACGCATGAAAGAATGCTCGATTTTCATTAGATTACATGCATTAGTGTGTCCCCAGAGTTCAGCAGCGTATAAGGATGCACACCTGACCTATGTTTTGTATATCTCTAGGGCAGGGATAGCCGGTTTAAAGGTTGAGGCACTATGGAATCTGCCTACGCCACCCATAATCTGTGCAAGTCTCAAGAAGGATTTAGAGACTTGTTGGTCCCATGTAAAGTGTTCAGTCAAAGTCACCCCCAGATATATAAAGGTCTTAACTCGCTCTAGTGGGGTTTCATTCAATGTGGGGTTTGGGCGGGTGTGCCTCGGGGGGTTGAAGTCATATACTTGGTTTTCTCCAAGTTGATCTCCAGAGCCCGCGAGGCACAGAAGGAGACAAACCCGTCCAGAACCTGCTGGATGCCCGATGATGTCCGCGACAACAACAAGGTGTCGTCCGCGAACATCAGAGCGGGCACCCTACCAGTAGCCAGGCGTGGAGCATCGTTATCCCTGACACAATTAAGTCTATCTATCAGGCCATTGACATACAAGCTAAAGAGAGTAGGGGCCAGTACGCAACCCTGGCGTACTCCCCGAGTAACAGGGAAATGATCGGATAATTCCCTGTTTTTCCCACACCTCACCTGGGCGTAATGCCCAGTGTGAAGCTGGGTTAAGGCATCTAGTAAGTAAGGAGGGAGACCAAGTTCCTCCAACACCGTCCAGAACCTCTCCCTAGGGACCAGATCGAATGCGTCCCGCAGGTCCACAAAGACAAGGTAGAGGCTGCCACCCTCTACTCTTGCAGTTTTCCAGTATAGGACATGGAGTCAAAAGATCTGGTCCAGAGTCGAGACCCCTGATCTAAAACCGGCTTGGAGGGTGGTCAAAGTTTTGTTTTCCTCCATCCAGTCGGCGGTGCAGATGTGCTCCCGCCTGATAGTTCAAAAAAAGGAGCTTTCATCCCTAATGTTAGTTTGTCATCTGCTTACATTCAGGAAATTTAATGTGGCGTGTTGGGGGTGGGGTTTGGGATGTATGCGACTTTGGGGTTCATGTTTGGCATGTCTTGCATGAGGCATATGAGCAGCCTCACTGTGTGTTACATTGCCTCGCAGCTGCTTCTCCCTCCCCGAACGCATTTACTTATGTGCGCTGCGCGAATGCATCACTTATACTCCTACGGCACAGTATTGTCATGCCTATCTACACATGTCCACAAGCCTGACAACGACACTGTGATGTTGGCCATTGAAGGCGGCGGGCCACGTCAGTGTAGGCCTATGGTAAGGATAGGGCGGAAACAGATGTAGAGTACATGCCTGGCTGAACTGGCGCTGCTAATCTGGCTAGGCACTTGGCTCATACTGCGGCAATATGAATACACACAACACTTGGCATGTATGACCTTGGACCCCAAGCAGTCTTGCGCTCCTTCATTACCTTGTTCGTGCGGGCCATCCCGCCGGTTGCATGCTACATTGTAACATTGTCGCTTACTTAGCTACATGTCCAAGCACTTACCCACTGCCTGAGGTGACATGGTTGCATCCGCTGTCCACAGCACAACTCTATGTGGTAGGGCCCAGGGCCATCATTCATACATAATGACCACACAGACACACTTGACTAGGTAGTGGATCTGGATACCGGCACATGTGCCTGGCCACTTTTGATTACCAGGATCACATATCCAGGGATGCCTGTGCTGGATGGGTGTGGGGTGAGTGTGAACCAGCCCTCAGGGAGTGGTTGGTGCTGGCAACAACTTGAACAGTGAACACTATTAAAGCGGAAACAGAAAACACCAACATAACACAAACAACTGTGTAGCATCATGGAGGTCGCAGGAGCAAGTACAGAGGTCACCCAACATTATATCAGAAGGGGCCATGATTTCTGGTGCACTGAGGTAGGGGCCCCAGAGCTGAGCTTGCTCATGTGAAGAAATTGTCAATGATTGTTTCCGTTCGGGATATTCCTGCTGCAGCTGCAGTGGGGTGTGTTACACCTGCCTCATCTTCATCATCATTGTCCCAGGTCTTCCACACTGTCTGAGGTGACGTTGTTGCGTCTGCAGTACGTAACTCAATCATAAAGGGTCCATGGGTTGTGGTGCACAGAGTTAGTGGCACCTGTGGCGCTAAGCGGGTGCGCAGCCTGCGATGATGCATCGTCCGTGAAGGTCAGGAATGGATTGGATGTGTGTGAGCCCTGCTGACGCAGTGTAGGCCGGAGGCTGAGGTCAGCAGGGGCCCACAGCCACATGGCATTGGCTTGTGGTGCACATAGTTAGTGGCACCTGAAGCTCTCAAAGGGTGCACAGCCTACGATGATGCACGGTCCGTCGGTCGCACTGGTAGCAACGTCTGTTGCTTACTGGACTGCGTCATCTGCAATCGCGACTCGATCTGAATTGTGAGCCCTGCTGACTGCAGTGTAGGTCGAAGGCAGTAGTCAGCACAGACATAACTCTGAGGTTCTCTGCTGCTGGGTTCGCTGGGGGCCTGTGTAGAGGAGGCCGGCGGTCATGGTGGTGGCCTCGTGGCAGGGTGAGGGCCGCCAAACTGGCAGACGCATTAGCCTTCCCAGAAGTGAACCACGTCCAGAGTCCCGGCCTATTTTTTCGCACTCTTACGCAGGACTGTCGTACGCTGGACTAGCCCACTCTGCTTACTCTTACAGGGGGGAGGACACAGCTACATGACCGAGGTCTTCCCCACTGCCTGAAGTAACATGGTTGCATCCACTGTCCACAACACTACAAATACCTGAAGTATATGTCCAAATGGACAGGTCTGTGCTCTGCATACTGAGGTCTGTCCAGCACATTACCACCACACTTGACATTGTGTGAATTTTTATTCATGGGTGACTTGCCTCCTTCACACATACTTCGTTCCCACGTCTCCCCACATTCTGCTATTGTGTGTCTAGGGGCCATGCCTTTTTTGGAACATCTGCTGTCCTTCTGCGCTACCTGAGTGGTAGTTGGGGGGATCCGGGGGGGCATTGGGGTGGAGGCAGTGGGTGTTGTGGGCCTCTTGGGTCTCCGAGCTGCATGATCAGTGTCTCCATGACATGTGTTGGTCTTCAGATGTGACTCTGTGCTGGGCTCCCTTTCATACTGCAGGTTGTCGTCCTGCTTCACACCAGTAAAAGGCAGGTGTTAAATACCTGCTGCTAACGCGCCTTATCGCCTCTTTTTGGATCGCATCGCAGATCTGGCTGGTCATTGAGAATATCGTGAAGTGGTGTTTTCATGTGTTTTTGCACGGGAACTCCTACCCTGCATATCATTAGCATTAGTTGTCGCTCTCATACCTGGTGATGTTTTTTGCGGAAGCTATAGCTGGTAAACTGGCGATATTGGCAGTTTGCACCAGCTTGAGAATTTGGTGATAATTCTTTTGCCACTTTTGCTGCACTAAAGTGCAGATAACTCGGCGATAAGTCCTTGAGAATATGCCCCAGAAATTCTGCATGGGTAGACAGGTCGATATCTGAGAGATCGTATTTGTTAATGTCAGAGGGAGAGGGTTCACATGACCATTGTGTCATAATACAGCAAGTACTAAGGTAATTGCCTAACCTTCTGCTGTGAGAACAAGCTCAAAGACGTGCATTACTTATGGGACAGATAACAACCATAGGTGTACATGTGAATCCACATCAGTGAGGCGGTTAAGAGGATCAGTGTAACAACTGCAGTCATGACTTACTAGGCTTGGGCCAGGATTGGGTTGCTGATGTGTGCACCAACAGCACCATTGGGGTATATCACATGTGCTGCCACTGTGTAAACCTGCAATGGCAATTAGCATACAGGTGAATGTATTGATGGTCCCACATGAGCATACCTTTCTCTTGCGAAGCTAGAATGTAGCAAGCTGGGTCACATGGTCATGGTTCTATGATATGCCTATGAAAGCAGATGATATGAGTGCATCAATATGGTGCCCATTTCCCTCTTGCATTACAGTTATATAAATAGATGTCTATTAGAGGCAGTTAGTGGCAGCATCTATCATTCCTAGTTGCCCTTCAGGACCCATTGAACTGCCCTTGATGCCCCTGGTAAAGGGCTTAGAAAAGAAGCAGCAGGGAACACAAAGAGTAATGTTTGCTTGCTGAGATTTCCAAAGCCTGCTCATCCCCTTGCCCTTCACCATCAATTAATCAGAACAACATTCTTCACCCCTTGGTTCAGAGGTTCTGTACATTATATTAAGGCATTTTAGGATTGGCTAATTAGATTCGCTCTTCCCATCAGGCATACCCTTTCCTGGATATGTTAATGAGTATCCATGTGTTTCAAAAAATCTTTACGGCTACTTCGCTTGTAGGTCGTTAACTGTTGTCACAACAAACAAGTCTGAGGGTGTCCGAACGTCACCTAAAACTATGATGACCTGCGTACCAATAGTGCACCAAAGAACTGAACCTACACAGGAAGTCCTACCTCAAAGGACAGAATCCCATCACTCACCGAGATGACATGCTTTATCATCTGGGATCTCCTCCCGGCTGTAAACCCTAGTACAGCCGAGGGCTACAACCCTTCACTGTGAGGGAGGAGCACATGGATGTTTTTTATGGATGTTCTCCCTATCTCAGGGCTACTAAAACCCAGGATGAAGAGCTGTTGATGTTTTATGTAAGTGATGAGCAGAGTGCAAATTAAAGCAAAAGGTGTGCAAATGTGAGCTAAAACGAACTATCAGGAGACACATTTTTTTAATGGTTAGCTCTTGATGTTAGTATTAAAAACAGTGCAGGTAAAGCCATTTTAACATATTAACTGCAACTGTGGTTACACATCAATCCTGACATCAAGAGATAACCATTAAAAAAATGTTTGTCTCCTGATAGTTAGTTTTAGCTATACTGCATTGGGAAACCACTAATTCACAAGGTAAATATAGGTAAGAACAATAGATGTATGCAACAACAATAGGGTTAGACAGATGGTTTTAAGGTAAAAATTAGTATTAATATACTTATGTCGCAATAGTTGTCCAACAATCGCCACTGCAGTATCGCAAGCTCGAAAGTAAACACTTCCGGGTCTTTGCGCACTCGCGTTGTTTCACCGGCCTTTAGAGATTAGGTAGAGCTCGGACACTTCACAGTGGTGTTCCGGAGAGAGCTCACAAACTTGATTTGGAGGTAAGCGGTGCAATAGATCCATCTTAGTTGTCTTGATTATCAAGCAGTTGAGTTTTTGCGACTATTGGGTGATTGGTATACGTTCATCGTTACAGGCAGTGGATTGTTTTTTTTCTATGACATTGAGTGGTTGGCTTACGTTTTATCGACAGTTGCCTGTTATTGTGGGGAGTTATCTTCTCTTGAGCGCTAACTGAAATGTGGTAACTGATCAGGTGTCTTGCTGTGTAATCTCGTATAGTGGGACATATGTATACGTCATTTCAGCTTTTAGATCAACCCTATGCTTTGATTACTATTGGATTAAGGAACGTTGTAAAGACCCTAGGCGTGTCTCTAAGAAGATATGTTCATTTTATCACCAACAGCTCGCACAAAACCTTTCATCCATTGATGGTGCTAAGAGTGACCTAAATGTTGGCTTTAGTATTTATTATAGCACTGCTAAGGTGGTTTCATGATGCAATGGTCTTAGAAGAGGCAGTCGATCCACTGAGCTAAGTCACAGATATTTCATGTGATTGGAGTTTGAACATAAGGATGTATTATTGTGTTTTGCAACAGATATGTTAATGGTGCGTTGTTTTTGAGTTACCAGGTCGCCAACAGTTTATTGAGATTACTTCATTGGAAGTAAGTATGCTTGGGTAGCATGCCACAGACGGGTAGCACCTCAGTGTGTTGTCTACAGATTGACATTCAGTATCACGGTTATATACATCAGACAGAGATTTTACCAATGATTTCAACAAGGGGTAGAGCGAGAGGGCAATTTCCACTCACCAGGAGTGGTAGGTCCAGCTACAGCGTGTGCCCTAACAGAGTAATGAATACAAAGAGAGCTGAGCCGTTCCTTGAGTGGGAAAATGTCCGTGTCACCCTAGTGCCCAGAAACTGTTGATCTCAGTGAGTCCTACAGTAGGGCATCCATTTTGTTGGATGTAATGCCCTCACACACCCTTTCAGGTGTCATGCTTCATCATCAAAGAGGGGCACTTTACCGGAGATCTTTTATCCAACAGCCGTTTTGTGAAGTGCGGGTATGGGGCCAAAAGAGTGTAGACATGAAAGTGGATTAAAATAAAGCTGGGAATGCCAGTATCAAGTTTATTCTGGGGGTCTCCTGCTCTAGTTAAAATTATAAAGCTAGCTGGTACTCGATGGAATTCAATGTTTCCTTACCTCGCGATTCAGCTTATAAAGAACTATGTCAAGCCTGTAATAACATTCCTCTCCAGCAGTTGGTGCTATCACTGACACACTTGAGGGGCCACATCCTGGATCTTATCTTTGCAGATGAAACTTGGGTTAGGATCAAGGATATAACTGTACAATGCTGGACCGATCATGCCCTCATTCAGTTCTCGTTGCAACTCCCCAATGACCCTCACACAGACAATTGTTTAGTTAACACCTGATTTAGTCAGCAGTGGTCTAAGTTCTTGAAATGTCCTACACTACCTAGTCTGATGCCAAGTGGATTTGCTTTGGAGAAGGGGGTGGAAGAGAACTATCGGAGCCTCTGCTCACAGATAACAGAGTCCTTAGACATAGCGATTCCTTTAAGGAAAGTGAAGAATAGATCCAAACGCCCTGCCCCCTGGTATTCCAAAGAACTTTGTCAGTTGAAACTGTGCTGTCGACAAGCTGAAAGAACCTGGAGGAAGCACTATATTGAGTCAGATAAAATCCTTTTAAAGCAGTTGCTCCAGGGCTATAAAGCACAGATAAAAAGCGCTAAAGCTAAATATTTAGAGGACATGCTAGTACAGTTGACTAATAAGTCACAAACCCTCTTAAAATCGTTAATACCTTTCCAACCCTGCCTGTGTCACTAATAGTATTCCAGCCTCACTGGCGCTTTGTGATTCTTTGGCCTCCACCTTTGAGGACAAGATCGCTGCCATTCTAACTGGACTCTCTGCATCAAGTGCCCCTAATACTCAGGTTGTTGTAGAGTTGGTACCTATACAGACTCCATCTGACAAGGGGGATTGCACTGTGCATACGGTGCTGTCCAGTTTCACCCCCCCTTCACATGAGGATTTTTGGACCATGGCCAACAGTGTATCATCAGGCTCTCCACTGGACCCACTGCTCCATAAGTTTTGGAAGCTGTTTCAAACTGAGCTTTTCCCTTTCTTATATTTGATCTGCTGTCAGTCCCTTAGAACTGCCACTGTCCCCGACAGTTGGAAACTGGTGGTGGTATCCCACCTATTAAAGAAAGCCACCTTGGATCCCCTTTGCCCCGCAAACTATAGGCCCATCTCCTTACTGCCTTTTCCAATTAAAATCTTGGAAAAATGTGTTACTAAGTCTCTATCACACTTTATTGAGGCGAATGCCTGCCTAGATGTGGCCCAGCTTGGTTTTCGGCCAGCACATGGCACAGAATCGGCACTGGTAGTTGTCCTGGATGACTTAATTTCGCGAGTCGACAGTGGACGAGCAGCATTTTTGGTGCTGCTCGACATGTCGGCCGCGTTCGACACTGAACCATTCTACATTGATCAGGAGACTGGAAGATAGTGGGGTGGCCGGCATGGCTCAGGACTGGCTAGTCTCATACCTCCATAATAGACATCAAGTAGTGACTCTGCCTCCTTTCATGTCTGATACCAGAATGGTAGGGCAAGGCGTCCCTCAGGGCTCAGCGATCAGCCCCATTTTGTTTAACCTCTACCTCTGCCCCCGAATCAAGTTGATTAAATCTTTTGGTGTTACAGTAATAAATTATGCAGATGACACACAACTTATCTTCTCTTTTGAAGGTAAGGATGCTGTCTCTACAGAGATCTTTCACCGCTGTATGCTAGCCACGGTGGACTGGCTGAAGAAAAAATTCCCTCCAGTTTAATGGATCAATGTAGTGCTTGACACGAATGTTGCCCCAGAAGTACCAGGAAGGTGATGCTCTTTCCCGATATCCCCTAACCGGTTCACCACCTGCCAGAATATAACACTACACAGGAATAGTGATGCCCGTCAGGGGAACACAGGGAGACAAAACAAGGAAAGTGGGGGAAAAAAGAATATGCAGATGTCGTCTTTACACCTGAAGGATTAATTCCTGGAACCATAGAACGTCTGAATACCAGCTTCAAAATGGTGTGCAAGTGCTAATCCGTGGACTTGTAAAATGTGGAGGGAATGGTATCCAGGAACTGTAACTCTGTCTCCTGTGTATCGTAATGAAGGGAGCCTCAAAAGCCTGGAACTGGAATCAATACTCCTCCAGTTCCAGGTAACATGGAATCAAAACCGGGACTAGTATCAATACTCAACTAGTCCCGACTATACAGTAAGTAAAACAAAACACGCAGTCTAATCACCCCCACGAACAGTGTGGAGATCCCAAAATAATCAAACAATGAACAGCACAACAACTACTCCCTTGCAGCCAGGGAAAACTTCGAGACTCCTTTAACCTAAATAACAGGAACGCGTGTAACTGATCAACACGCTTCCGAATTAACAAATGAAATATGCGCACATTCAGATTCCTTCAAGGGCCGACAGTACCTTACAGAGGAAGTACCGACGCCCGGCGAAGACCCGACGGATCCCGCAGCTCGCCACCACCGTGACCCGGAACCGCAACACAGGAACAAACAACGATACCGGAACGGAACGCGAAGCGTTTACTGCAGGGAAAGGGGGTGGTTAAATGACGCGTCGGTTCTCTCTGCGCATGCGTGTCTCTTCGCGCATGCGCTGTATACTTGCCAACCACCAGGGGCTGACGTTTGCCAACCAAGCGTTTGTTTACAGGCACGACAGTATACCCCCCTACTCCGCCACCAATAGGTTTGGGTTTGTTGGGATATCTGCGATGGAAGAGGCGTAACAACCGTGGTGCATGTATCTGACTTGCAGGTTCCCAGCTACGTTCCTCGATACCATACCCTTTCCAATGAATCAAGTATTGTAATCTGCCTCTACAACGTTTAGAATCGATAATCTTTTCCACTTCATACTCCTCTTCTGAATCTACTATCACCGGACTCAGTCGTGGTTGGATGCGTGTACCTGGTGCAACGGGTTTGAGGAGGGATATGTGGAAGACAGGGTGTATCTTCATTGTTGGAGGCAGGTCTAATTGTAATGCTACAGGATTTATGACCTTGGTTACATGAAAGGGTCCTATAAACTTAGGTCTGAATTTACAAGAACCTCTCAAAGCCAAATGTCTAGTGGAAAGCCACACTTTATCTCCTGATTGGTACACAGGTCCTGGTTGTCTATGGGTATCTGCGTCTTTCTTATATGTTGCCTTGGCTCTGTCTAAATTGTCTTGTATAGCAGTATGTGTTGTCTGGATTTTCTGTACCAAAGAGGTGACGGAGGGAGTGTTACAAGATACTGACAGAGGAATGGGTAAAACTCTGGGATGAAAACCATGGGATCCATAGAAGGGAGTAAATAATGTGGAAAAGTGATGACTGTTATTGTACGATAGCTCGGCTAACCAAATCATTTCATCCCACTCCTGATTTGACTGAAGGGACTGGCATCTCATAAATTGTTCCAAGCTCTGATTGACTCGTTCGGTTTGTCCATCCGTCTGAGGATGATGACTCGAAGACAACCGAACATCAATCTGTAATAAGGTACATAATTGTCTCCAGAACTTGGATACGAATTGCGTTCCTCGGTCCATTGAAAGCACAGAAGGAATGCCATGAAGCCTAATGATGTTATGTAGAAAGACCTGTGCCAGAATACTTGATGTAGGGAGACTAGATAATGGTATGAAATGGGCAAACTTAGTGAATAAATCTACCACTACCAGTACAGTGTTAGTACCCTTCTTAGTGCGTGGCAATTCAACAATGAAGTCCATAGACACCGTTTGCCAAGGGCTTGGTGGTGAGGGAATAGGACATAAAAGTCCTACTGGTTTGGTGTGAGAGACTTTGCCTTGTGCACAAATAGCGCAGGTTTTGACATATTGTTGTACGTCCTGATTAAGGGATGGCCACCAGACAATAGCGTTTCACCAAGTCAACCGTCCTCTTATACCCTGGATGACCCGCTATGCCTTGGGTATGACACCAGTTCATTACAGTCTGTCTTTGATGATCTTCAGGTAAGTATAGCCCATCATGTACATATTGTAACCCTTGTCGTGTCTGAGTGTTCTGAGTCTTGAGAAAGGCGTCCGCTTCTGGTCTTTGCTGAGCGCTAGCTACCTCCCTCAGGAACTGTTCCTCTGTGACTGTACCACCGATGATTTTCTTAGCCTCTATGATGGAGGGGGGATGTTCATCTATTCGTGGACTATCAAACCCTAAACGGATAAGGCATCGGCTTTACCGTTCTTCCTTCCTGCTCTAAAATGGATTTCGAAGTCATAGCCACCAAAAAACGGAGTCCACCGCAACTGTCTCATGGACAATGCTTTCGTGGTTTTCAGGTACTGTAAATTGCGATGGTCTGTTATGATGGTGACTGTATACCTGGAACCCATCAGGTATTGCCTCCATTCTTCCAACACCTTCTTTATTGCAAGCAACTCTCTTTCACCAATAGCATAGTTGATTTCTGCAGGTGTGAGCTTATGGGAGTAATAAGCTACAGGATGTAATTCCCCCGTTTCGGGGTTGGCTTGAGATAATACTCCTCCTACTGCCGCTTGAGAGGCATCAACCTCTACCACAAAGGGACTTTGTTGATCGGGATGTCGAAGTATCGGAGCCTCAGTAAAGGCTTTCTTCAATATCCGAAAAGACTGTTCTGCCTCTGGGGACCATACAAAAGGTGTATCTTTTCTCAAGAGCTTGGTGATGGGTGTTACAATTTCAGAAAAGTGGTCGATAAAACGTCTGTAAAAATTGACGAAGCCAAGAAATCTTTGTATGTCCTTAACTGAAGTGGGAGAGGGCCACTGAACCACGGCTTGTACCTTGTGAGGATCCATCTGCAATCCCTGGGAGGATAATATGTACCCCAAAAAGGTAACCTTGGACCTGTCAAAGAAACATTTGTCCAGTTTACAGAACAGGTAATTATCCTTTAGTCTCTGTAATACAGCTTGAACATGACCCTCATGTTCCTTCAAAGTGGCTGAATAGATAAGAAGATCATCGATGTATGCAATGACGCAGCTATCCAGTAGGTCTTTCAGCACATCGTTAATGAAATATTGAAATGCGGAAGGCGCATTACAGAGCCCAAAGGGCATCACCATATATTCGTATAGTCCATATTTGGTGCAAAACGCCGTTTTCCACTCATCTCCTTCTCGTACCCTCACAAGATGATATGCCCCTCTAAGATCTAGTTTGGTAAAATACTTGGCATTCTTAACCTGATCTAGGAGAGAGGAGATGAGTGGTAACGGGTATCTGTTCTTTATGGTTACTGCATTAAGGGAACGGTAGTCTATGCAGCAACGCAAACCACCCTCCCGTTTAGGAATAAAAAAGAGGGCAGACGATGCTGGAGATCTAGATACTCTAATGAATCCAAGATCCAACATCTTGTCCAAATATTCTCTTAGATATATATTTTCCTTTTCGGTCAAGGCATATACTCTGCTCGTTGGAATACGAGCTCCTGCTTGTAGGTCTATTCTACAGTCGTACACCCTATGAGGGGGTAGACTGGTAGCTTCTTTGGCATCAAAAATCGAGGAATATCTGTGATATACCTCTGGTAACTTTGCATCAGGCTGGTCCACCTCTTCGTCTTTTTTCACGTCCCCTGGCTCCTGCTCTACAGGAGTCTTCAAGGGTTCCCCCTCTGTTGTACTTAATAATGTGAGGGGTGTACTGGCCACTACAGAGGCAATGTTTTTCTTGTGGTTCTGACAAGACACGTCATTAAACACGATCTGTTCCTTCTGCCAATTAATGGTAGGGTTGTGATGTCTTAACCAGGGGAGACCAAAAACTACTGGGAACTGCGGGGATTGAATGATATCAAAACAAAGGAATTCCCTATGGGCATCTGCTACAATTACTTCTAATGCCTCTGTAGTATGTGTTATGGGGCCAGATTTTAAAGAACTCCCATCAATGGTATAAACTTCTTCCAGGGTTGCCTTAGGTATGTAGGTAAAATGATTCTCTTTGGCCCAATTACCATCTATAAAGTTACCGGAAGCTCCGGAATCGATCATTATTGCGACTTCTCGTTGTTGAGTTGGGCTTTGCAACAAAGAAGGTACAAAGAAATGACTCTGTGAGTGAGCTAATGAGGAGACTATTGATCCTGAATGACCCGAGGCCTTAGTCTCTCTGGGCTTCGGGTCCTCTAGTTTTCCGACTGTCTCTTTGGTTTAGGTTTAACGGGGCAATCCCTCAGGAAATGTCCAGCTTTACCGCAATACAGTCATAATTTAAGGTTCCTTCTACGTTGCTTTTCAGTTTCACTAAGGGGGCCCTTAATACTCCCTATCTGCATAGGTTCTGTACTGTCGGCACTCCCTTCAGGTTCTGTCTTACTTTCTTTAAAATGTATCCTATTGAAGTCGCCTTTAGACTTATCCTTCCTTCTTTCACCTAAACGGTGATCCAACTTTACTACTAGATCAATGAGCTCCGGACATGTATCTGGGGGGTCCACTACATGAGCTAAGGCGTCTTTCAACTCATCACGCAGTCCTTTATAAAACAAGGCGCTGCGCTTCTCACAAGGCCATTCGGCTTCTGCTACTAGACGGTGAAAAGTGGATATGTATGTGGCTAGATCTTTAGACCCCTGTTTGAGTGTCAAAAGCTCAGTATCTGCTGCATGTGTAAAGGTGTGTTTGTCAAATAATTTCCTTAATTCCCTCTTGAATGCGTTGTAGTCTAGGAGAAGGGGATCATCTCTCTCTATTAAGGGTATAGGCCAATTAGCCGCAGGGCCTCCTAAATATGACAGGACGAAGGCCACCTTAGCTTGATCAGTGGGGAAGCATGTCGCTTTACACATAAAATGTAGTTGGCACTGACTAATGAAAGCGGCACATTTGGCTGGGTCTCCGTTGAATCTTTCCGGAGGAGCTAAGGGTATAGGGGGAGGAGGAGTGACTACTTGTATTACAGGGGTTTGTGGTCCTGCACCTCCTGCCCCACCATCTAAATCCAATCTATCAGATAATGATTGGGTTTCTCTCTGGAGATTACCCATCATGTTTGCCAAATCACCTAAAGTCACCTCCATGGTACTTGGGTGGAAAATCAATTAGGCTTCGCGTTCTGTAGTGCTTGACACGAATGTTGCCCCAGAAGTACCAGGAAGGTGATGCTCTTTCCCGATATCCCCTAACCGGTTCACCACCTGCCAGAATATAACACTGCACAGGAATAGTGATGCCCGTCAGGGGAACACAGGGAGACAAAACAAGGAAAGTGGGGGAAAAAAGAATATGCAGATGTCGTCTTTACACCTGAAGGATTAATTCCTGGAACCATAGAACGTCTGAATACCAGCTTCAAAATGGTGTGCAAGTGCTAATCCGTGGACTTGTAAAATGTGGAGGGAATGGTATCCAGGAACTGTAACTCTGTCTCCTGTGTATCGTAATGAAGGGAGCCTCAAAAGCCTGGAACTGGAATCAATACTCCTCCAGTTCCAGGTAACATGGAATCAAAACCGGGACTAGTATCAATACTCAACTAGTCCCGACTATACAGTAAGTAAACAAAACACGCAGTCTAATCGCCCCCACGAACAGTGTGGAGATCCCAAAATAATTAAACAATGAACAGCACAACAACTACTCCCTTACAGCCAGGGAAAACTTCGAGACTCCTTTAACCTAAATAACAGGAACGCGTGTAACTGATCAACACGCTTCCGAATTAACAAATGAAATATGCGCACATTCAGATTCTTCAAGGGCCGACAGTACCTTACAGAGGAAGTACCGACGCCCGGCGAAGACCCGACGGATCCCGCAGCTCGCCACCACCGTGACCCGGAACCGCAACACAGGAACAAACAACGATACCGGAACGGAACGCGAAGCGTTTACTGCAGGGAAGGGGGGTGGTTAAATGACGCATCGGTTCTCTCTGCACATGCGTGTCTCTTCGCGCATGCGCTGTATACTTGTCAACCACCAGGGGCTGACGTTTGCCAACCAAGCATTTGTTTACAGGCACGACAATCAAAGACAGAGGTGCTGCATTGCTCACTAGATAAAATCCTGCGTCCCCTGCCCGTTGACTTTTGGCCTTCCACTACTACGGTTACTGTTGAGCCAGCGGATGCTGCTCGCAATCTGGGAGTTATTTTTGGTCCGCATCTACAACTGGACGCCTATGTGAATAAGACCATTGGCACCTGTATGATGCTGCTAAGAATGCTACATAAAATTCTCCCCATGCTACCGGTGCTGGCTAGACCTGAGGTAGTGCGTAGTATCATACTCAGTATATTAGACAATTGTAACACACTCCTTCTAGGTGGCCCTAGTTCTCTGATTAGACAACTGCAGCGGATCCAGAATATGGCAGCCAAGTTGGCCCTTTCACGTGCGCGCACTGTTTCATCATCTTTGGCACTCAGGAACCTTCATTGGCTGCCTATACATCAGCGGATCTGCTTCAAGGCTGCCTGCATTGTCTTCAGAGCACTTCATGGACTGGGGCCCATTGCACTTCAGAATAGATTCAACTGGTACTCGGCAGCTAGGCCCTTACACTCCTCCTCTGCTTTTTTGGTGGCGGTCCCCCGAATTCTGAGGACACGAATGGGTGGTCGCTCTTTTGGCTTCACTGCCGCCAAATTATGGAATGCTCTTCCGCCTTCTTTAAGGAAGCTGAACGAGTTGACCCTTTTTAAAAAGGGTCTGAAGTCCCACCTCTTTCCTAAGGCTGTGTAATCCTCCTCTGTATGTGATGCCGTGATTTGAGTCAAAGCGCCAGGATACCCTCTGGATGACAGTATGCGCTATATAAGTACGCTATACATACATACATACATACAAAAGCATTGGGCATGATCGCTTTTGTTAAAAAAATTTTTGTGATAATTGTAAATTTCCGTTTGTAAATTGAATTTTGGGTTGATAAAAATGCAAACTTAATCAATGTGAAAAAACTGAAAGACATAAGTACATTTCTTTGAAAGAACGTTCACATTTTGAATAGTTTGGTTTTGATATATATCAAATAGAGTTGTGCATGTTATGTCCAGGTTGCCTAGGGGACTTGGCCACTTCACACTCACATTTTGAGAATGAATATATATACTCAGAGATGAATCTGTTTCTATTCCCCATCAGACTCTGGAAACAGTACATTGATGATGTCCTCCTTATCGGCAAGGGAGATAGAACAACAGCTGAGAGTTTATTTATTTTATTTTTTTTAATTTTTGGGGAACCTTTATTATTACTTCAAGCAAATACAAGCATAGGCCTACAACCACCCCGGCCGGCCGCTAGTCAAGTCGTAAGTACAGCAAATCAATGTGGGAAAATATAGCAGCCCGAAAACCGGGGTCTAACAATTGTCCAGGATATGACTTGTATTCAAGCATACTGGCCAAAATTCAGGATTCATGAAGGTTCATTTTACAATAAAGAAAAACCAAGAATCAATGCCATACGGTCATACATGGTCCTACAATAACAAGCATGAAGCAGGAAATCCGCAAATAGTGCAAATACAATTGAAGTATTGGGGGTAAGGTATACGAGTCAGGATAAATGTAAACACAAACGCGTTCCGTAGCAAAGCTGCACCCCACCCCTCAAAACAAAACATACTGTAGGAAACATGAAAAACGACGATACCAAAAAGGAAGAAAGACAAAAGGGCCATAGAAACAAATAACGGACAAATTAACAAACCCCATCCCCCTACCCCCCACCTTGCACCCCTGCAGAAGGCCACGGCCTACCCCCCCAGCAGCGTGCCTGTCGCCCTAAATAAGAGACCCGAAACATAGAAAAGGAGGAGAAAGAAAAAAATAAGAAAAAAATGGAGAAGGGCCCTCGGTCTTGCCACCCGGCCCCCCTCCCCACCCCCGCGCCCAGTAAACATCCTAAAAGCAAGAGCAGAATAACCATGGAAAACATTAATCACCGACAGCACCATCAATAAAATCCCCACGAGTGTCCCCCAAATCACCGTCAGCCAACAATAAGTCCACGGAATCCTAGATGGCATCACCCCTGGCCTTTTCTATCAGTAGTACCAACATACGTCCACTTATCAATCGGCATACAGAGCGGCGTGGAGGGTCCAAGTGATTCGGGCGGACCGGGCCGTGTTATTACTCCATGGGACTTCAGCAACCAAAACCCAGCCGAATATGTGTGGCGGAAATTCGTCTGTGTCGATATCGACCCCGAAAACATCCTCAAGTCCGAACACAGTCTCACCATCCAGGGAGAGAGAGTCACACCATCCGGCAAGCGCTGAGACGTCGCCGGGGCAGCCCAAAACATAGATCGGCGTTGTTTCCCCAGCCGCTGATTAGATATGTGCCCCGACGAGTCACTCACATGTACTACAGATCTGTCCAAGGCGATCTCACGAACCGGTTCTTCCAGCGTCTCCACGAACCTAGGCGTAGCTGGAGCACTCTTCACTGACATAGAGGCGGGCACGTCGGCACTTCCTTTAGATCGAACTGTGCCCGTGTGGAGTGGCGGGACAACAATGGCGGCCAACCTTCTTTCCAGGTCCCGGGCGTTACGGATCAGGGTCGCATGCAGGGCCGTTAGAGCAGCCAATATATCTTTGGACGTGGGCTCTTTCTCGTGCCGCCAGACCCCTGAACTCTCCCGCACGGCAGCTTTTCTACCAGGATGTGGTCTGCTTAAGAGGGTGCCAGCCGCCATCTTAGCTGATCCGGCCTCGTCCTTTTTCACCTCACCTCGGGACCGGGCCCCACACCAGGGCGCAACAGGATTCACAGCGAGGACCCAGAAAGTCAAGGCAGGCTTCCCAGGGAAGAGCCACCAAAGGGGTAAACAAAATCTCTGCCGCTCCCCGGGAGCCGCCCGCTGATTCCGGGGGTAGTCCTTAGTTATGCCCGGACACAACCCTGGAAAGGGGGCCAAATATCGTGCACTCCCCTCAACCCTACTTTGCCACGCATCCCCACGAGGCACTCCGCTAGATGGACAGGGTCGTCACTGTCGCCATCGGCCTATCAAATCTCCGGCGCCCTCCGCCGACTCCTCGCCTCCACCAATGGCCGCTGTTGTCACAGTTGCGGCCGGCTGCTCCTCTCACTCGACACCCCAGTCCCAGCTCCATGAGGGCCGCAAAACAGTCGGCGACATTTCTTCGGGCCTGCCGCACGTAGAAGCCTCAGGAGCAAACGGTCAGTGAAAGTTTTCCTTCACCTACTTAAATATGCCGTTACGGCTCAGGATATTTGCCAGGATGTATGCGCGGGGTGAGAGGGCTCACGGAGCCGAGCGTCTATGCGGCTATCTCGGTCGCTAGCTTGTCTCCTCGGCAGCTGAGAGTTTCTTGATGTGGCTAAATAACAGGAATCTGTTTCTATTCTTTACATCTACAAAGACAACAAAGTCCCTCCCTTTTCTGGATCTGACAATAGCTAAGAATGGCTAATTGGCTAGTGACATGCAGTAGCGGCTCCTGGTGGGAGTGCTGCCCAGCAGTGACGCGTGGCGGGCAAGGGGGAGGGTGGGGGGGGTCGCATTTGGAGATGCAGCTTGTGCAATGAAAATCATTGTATTCATTTATTTGTTTACTTACCTCTGTTGGGCCGTATTCCACAGTTTACTACCCCCCCACCCAGTCCCTCACCCGCCCGGCAGCACTCCCACCAGGAGCCGCTACTGGTGACATGTACCACAAATCCACAGACAGAAATATACTCTCGTTCAAGAGCTTTCATCCGAAATCCTTGCGGGAGAATTTGCCCTAAGGTCAGTTCTTACGGCTGAGAAAAAAACTGCTCAGAATTGGGGGTCTTTTCACAAAGAGGCAGCGATACTTGGTCAGAAACTACAGGAATGACAATACCCAGATCATGTTGTGAAACAGAGCAACGAACAATCTCAGAGAAGCTCTTTTGGAAATACACACACAAGAGAAGGTGGACAGAAGTATCTGTGTTACTCCATTCAATACAGCGTCCAATCACATAAAAAAATAATCACCCAAAATTGGCTGATCCTTAACTCAAATGGGTTGGGCCTGAAGAGTCCTATTTTTTCATTTAAGAAGAGTGCGAGTATCAGGAATATTTGGTACCCACACGACCAGTCATAACAAGACGCAAAGAAAGAGCAAATTTAACATCTTTGGGTTTACCTCCATTAACAAAACACTTTGCATGTGGTTTTTGCAAACCCTGCCCATTAACAACTAACAGTAAAACGGTTGTTGTTGGGTTACCATCCCCATGGGAATTGCACAACCACACCGCATGCAATTCGAACAATGTGATCTACCTCAGAGTGCCATGTGGCCTCTTACATGTTGGGATGACAACCAGGCGAGTCAAAATCAGGATCTTGTAGCACATGAGCAACATTAGATGTGGTAGGTTGACAACGAAATTAAAAACCCACTTTTTTGAATCGCAACACGCTGAGAAGGATTTAAAGCAGATTGTATTAGACAACCATATATTCCCCCAACAACCAGGGTTGTTGCGCAGCTCCTTTTCCAACATGAACAAAGATGGGTCCTCAGGTTGAGAAGTAGTGACCAGGGACTGAATGTTGCCATTCATTGGTACCATCTGAATTCCAATTTATAAACAGGAATGATAGCAGATGATCTAGACAAGGAACAACCCACCTAGAGGGTGTCCTCTTATAATGAAACACTATGTACATAGAAAAAGATCGATAACTAAGGTTGACAGATAATAAAGGGCCCATCGTGTGACCAAAGGGGGTGATGTGGTACGTAGACATTGGTCGATGTCCACTCATTATAACATATTATTTACATACAGCTTGAGAGGAAACAAATTGCCCAACATATCACCAAGGGGAGTATCATATACATAGTTACCGCGAACAGACACCAGACAGCTACGCAGCCCACAGGTACGGCATCCGCAGACACCATCACCTCATCAGATCCACCAAAAGGACCTCCTTTAAAGACCACCTAGAAAACAATGCACACAACAGCAAAGAGCTCTTCAACATCGTGAAGGAGCTCTCTAACCCCAGCTCCAACACCAACGACATCCCACCTTTACAAGACCTGTGCAACGCCCTCGCCCCCTTCTTCCATCGCAAGATCGCAGACATCCACAACAGCTTCAACACCCTGACCGCCCCGACAATCACTGAGACTGCTGACCTCACAGCCACCATCCTCACCAATCCCCTGCTCACCTGGACCAACATAAACGATGACAACACCATCAAAATCATGAACACCATCCACTCCGGCTCTCTGTCAGACCCATGCCCGCACAACATCTTCAACAAAGCCAGCTCCACCATCGCAACCCATCTCCACAAAGCCATTAACATCTCCTTCGAGACGTGACCTTCCCGGAAAGCTGGAAGCACGCCAAGATCAATGCCCTACTCAAAAAACCCAAGGACCTCAAGAACTTCTGACCCATTTCCCTGCTCCCGTTCCCAGCGAAGGTCATAGAGAAGACTGTCAACAGACAACTGACCCGCTACCTCGAGGAGAACAGCATCCTGGATCTGTCCCAGTCCGGGTTCAGCAGCAACCACAGCACCGAAACTGCTCTCACCGCTGCCACTGATGACATCAGGATTCTACTGGACAACGGCAAAACAGTGGCCCTCATCCTCCTGGATCTCTCAGCCGCCTTCAACACTGTCTGCCACTGCACCCTATGCACATGCCTCCATAACGCTGGTATCTGAGGCAAAGCACTGGACTGGACCACCTCCTTCCTCTCTGGCAGAACCCAGCGCTTCAAATCCGAAGCCACCAAGATCATCTGCTGTGTACCCCAAGAATCATCCCTCAGCCCAACATTGTTCAACATCTACATGCCACCACTTGCCTAAGTCGCTGGACTGCACAACCTCAACATAATCTCCTACTCCGACGACACCCAGCTGATCCTCACCAAGGACCCCCACACTGCCAAAACCAACCTTAATGAAGGAATGAAAGCCGTCGCTGAGTGAATGAAGATCAGCTGCCTGAAGCTGAACTCAGACAAGACGGAGGTCCTCATCCTCAGCTCCACTCCCTCAGCATGGGATGATTCCTGGTGGCCAACCGCACTGGGTGCAGCACTGACACCCACCGCCCACGCACTCAACCTAGGGTTCATCCTCGAGTCAACACTCTCCATGACCAAGCAAGTCACCGCCGTCTCATCCTCCTGCTTCAACAGCCTCCACATGCTCTGCAAGATCAATAGGTGGATCCCCACCGAAACAAGAACACCGGTTACACAGGTCCTCGTCAGCAGCAGGCTAGACTACGGTAATGCCCTCTACGCAGGAGCCTCTGCCAAACTCCTGAAATGACCACAACGCGTACAGAACGCCTTTGCATGCCTGATCCTCGACATCCCTCACTGCAGCCACATCACACCCCGCATAAAAGACCTGCACTGGCTTCCCGTCAACAAGAGAATCACCTTCAAACTCCTCATCCAAGCACACAAAGCAATCCACAACACTGGACCGACATACTTCAACAGACGACTCACCTTCCACACCCCAAACCGCCAGCTCCGCTCCACCGACCTTGCCCTCGCCACCGTCCTCTGCATCCGAAGAGCGAACACCAGTGGCAAATCGTTCTCCCACCTCGCCGCTAGGACCTGGAACACCCTCCCCATCCCTCTACGGCAGAACCAGGACCTACTCAAGACCTGGCTATTCGAGCAGTAGCGGTACAAAAGGGGGTGGTAATGGATGGAGCATCTGAACCAATCAAACACTCACACCCAGCCAAAAGATCTGGGTTTAATCCATCACCGTTCTTTAGCCCACTCTGCCACCCCAGTTCAGACATGGCTATATGCAAATCAGTCTGACCCTGTGCCTCATGGGAACAGTAACTTATGAAGATCCTTTGCATTTACAAAGCTTCATAAACTCTTGCAAGACAACTGATATGGATTCTTCGGGTCCTTCTCCTTCATTTATTACTTGAGACTGTATTTCCTTCCAATTGGGCTTTTCTAGGCTTTGTCCTTTTTTCATAATGTTTGTTATTTCATGAATAGCTACTTTCAGTTTTTCAAATATTTGTTGTATTTACTGGTATCATTAAGTTGATAATTATGTGCACAAATTTTCATTGTCATCGTTAATTAGTCCCCTTAACAGCCTTTCCAGCACTTTTCCTAACTTTCATTGTTTTTTGTCTCCACAGATCTTATACCCCTGTTTCTGGTTCTCCGTTTGGCTGACCCTGGTTGTGTTGTGTCGCCTATTTCATGTGGTTCCACCCTCCTCCCTGTGTTCTCCTGACTGTATCCTCTCACTTCTCCTCTTGTAGGTATGTTTCTTTTTGTATTTCTATCCTATTTCTGTCCCCAACTGTTCCCCTCCCTAAACACTCTTCTTCCTCTCTCCTTGGGTGTCGCTCTCTTCTTACTTTCCTATGGTTTCCTCTACTTTGTTATCTTACCTAGCTCTAGTATTCTTCTTCACTGTAACATTGGTTTATTTATTACTTCTCTTTTCTTAATTTTCTTTTTTCACGGTTGTTATGATGAATTGGGTTTTCATTTCATATTTCTAGATCAATTTGTCTCCATTAACCTATGCCATTAAAATGTGTTACTTGGAACGTTAGGGGTCTGAATTTCCCTATTAAGAGACAAAGGGTCCTATCTCACCTGGCCAAATTAGATGTTAATGTTGCATTCCTGCAAGAAACTCACCTTTTGGATATTGAATCATTAAAATTGGAGAGAGGTTCGGTAGTTGAAGTTTTCTATTCCCCAGGTGATGGCAAACGCAATAGAGTAATGATGTTGTGTCGTAAATCCCTCTCGTATTCACTATTATCTAAAGATTCTGACACTAATGGTAGATGGTTAAACGTTACGTTGTCTCTAAAGGGTGTTCCAGTCTCTTTTCTAAATGTTTATGCCCCTACATGTGGTAAAACTTCCTTTTGGCCCACGATGGGCAAGCAAATCACTCACTGCATAGATGATAACTTTATCCTAGCGGGTGATTGTAATCAGACCTTCGACCCATTCCTTGACAGGAATTCTAAAGTCACCCACATCCCTACAAACTCCAGAAGTCTTTTGTTCAAGCTATCACACAGCACAAACTTCTCGACGCCTGGCGTCTTTGTAATCCGACCATTAGAGAATTTACTTTTTATTCTCTATCCCACATTCTCAGTCAAGGATTGATTATATGTATTTGACTCTCACAATATTGCGCAAATTCTTACTAATGCAGAGATTGGCCCAATTTTTTTGTCAGACCCTGCCCCTGTCTCTGAGTATGGATATTTTACCCTAAGTTACAGGACCTAGAAGATGCCGTTTTAATAATGCTCTTCTCTTGGATCCAAAGTTCGCTGCCTCTTTTACGGTACAGAGCAGGAATATCGTCGTAAAAATATCGACTAACCTAAATATCGCTGCAAAAATATCTACAGGAAGAAATATCGATGACAAAAATATCGTCTGACCAGAATATCGACAGACAGGTAAGTAATATCGTTAACATTAATAAGGTTGTAATAAATATCGTTTACAAAAACATACTTTACAATAATATCGTTTTTCAAATAATTATAAGTAATGTAGTGTTTTTAATGAGTATTTGTAGTCAAAGTAGTATTTTTAGTAGTATATTATTATTTAATAATGTATTTTCAGTTGAATTTAGTATTAATAGTTCCGTAGCGGGTTGTGGGTTTATAGGGGAGTAGGGTGGGAAGTAATTTAAATATAATGAAATAATACATTAATTAATGTTTTAAATGAATATAAATAGTGTAATAAATAATAGTTAATTCATTTCAATTAGTTAATTGAATAATAATTATATAATTAATTATGTTAATTTTTTAATTCATTTTAGGTGTGTGTACAGGATTTTTTTAGTGAAAATGTTTTTGGGTAAAGGGGTATTTTTAGGGTTCAGGGTCAGTTTTCAGTTTTTGGGTAAAGGGGTATTTTTAGGGTTCAGGGTCAGTTTTCAGTTTTTGGGCAAAGGGGTATTTTTAGGGTTCAGGGTCAGTTTCCAGTTTTTGGGTAAAGGGGTATTTTTAGGGTTCAGGGTCAGTTTTCAGTTTTTGGGTAAAGGGGTATTTTTAGGGTTCAGGGTCAGTTTTCAGTTTTTGGGTAAAGGGGTATTTTTAGGGTTCAGGGTCAGTTTCCAGTTCTTGGGTAAAGGGGTATTTTTTGGGTTCAGGGTCAGTTTTCAGTTTTTGGGTAAAGGGGTATTTAAATATAATGAAATAATAGATTAATTAATGTTTTAAATGAATATAAATAGTGTAATAAATAATAGTTAATTAATTTCAATTAGTTAATTGAATAATAATTTTGTAATTAATTATGTTAATTTTTTAATTAATTTTAGGTGTGTGTACAGGATTTTGTTAGTGAAAATGTTTTTGGGTAAAGGGGTATTTTTAGGGCTCAGGGTCAGTTTTCAGTTTTTGGGTAAAGGGGTATTTTTAGGGTTCAGGGTCAGTTTTGGGTTTTTGGGTAAAGGGGTATTTTAATTATATGTATGTATTATTGTTGTTATATAAAGTAATGTGTGAAATCAATTTATATGTCCACATATATTAAGTTTATAATTAAAAAGTGTAGTAAATTTTTTTGAAATAGTTAAAAAATAAAAGTAATGTAATGTATTTTGTTAATAGTACTTTTATTTATTTATTATTTAATGTAATTTTAATTGTTTTAAAAAGTCGATATTTTTTACATCTATATTAATTGCAACGATATTTTGGAGTCGATATTTATGTACTTACCTGTTTAAGTATAGGGTGTTGATATTTTTGTAAACGATATTTTTACAACGATATTTATGTCAGCTATATTTTTGTAATCGATATTTTAACACCCTACCCTCTTTTACTACTTTTTTTGATGAATTCTTTGAGATAAATCAAACTCCATCCATGCCCTTTCCACTCTATGGAAAACTTTTAAAGCATCAGCAAGAGACTTCATAATTGGCTTTGTTGCAAACAAATGTAAAAATGCCCATAAATTGACTAGGGACCTCTTTCAGGATATCAAGAGACTGGAACATTCTTACTACACCTCGCATTCAAAAGATTGTTTAATAGCCCTCATTAAGGTCAAGATGCAATTTAACAAGAAATCTACAGAAGATGCCTCTTTATATCTTCAAATCTAGCGCAAAATGTTATGGGGGCAAAAACAAAGCTGGGAAATGTTGGCCAATTTCTTAACAGTTAAACAAAATAAACTAAATATTGAACTAGTTATGTTACAAATGTAGTTTTAGAAAATAAGCATGCTGATATTTGATGAATTTTCTCTTTTTTACAAAACATATGCTTCTGAAACGCAACCTACTGATCGTTCCCTATCCCACTTTTTCTCTAATATCCAAAAACCTCAACATTTTCCCCCAGACCTCTCTTCTCTGGAATTAGACTTAACACAGCAAGAATCATCCAAAGTTCTCCAACACCTTAAAAAACGACGAAGCTCCAGGACCAGATGGTTTCAGAGTCTAATTTTATTTACATTTTTCCAAACTCATAATGCCTAAACTGTACTCCCTCATAAACTCCTTTAATACATTAGGCGGTTCCTCTGGCTCATTCTCAGATGCACAGATATCCCTTATACCCAAAGAAGGTAAAGACTCTAAACACTGTAAAAATTATAGGCCTATATCATTGGTCAATATTGACTACAAAATATATACTAAAGCTTTAGCTATATGACTAGATTCCTATTTACCAGATTTGTTGGGCAAAGAACAATCTGGATTTGTTAAATGGTGATTCATAACTGATAACCCACAACTCCTTTTTAATGTTTTATCTAAGTCTTCACATTTAAAACAACCCCTCGTAGCAATTGCCTTAGATGCTGAAAAGGCGTTCAATAGAGTCGAATGGAACTATTTGTTATATGCCCTCAAATGGTTTGGTTTTGGACCTAAATTCACATCTTTAATTTCCCTTCTTACTTTAACCCCCAAGCGGCTGTTTGCGACAATGGTTTAATATCTCAATTTTTTCACTGATGTAGAGGTGTGCACCAAGGTTACCCCCTATCCCCCTTCCTTTTTAATTTGGCATTTGAACCTTTCCTCTGTAAACTACGTCAGAATCCTAATATACACAGCTTTCAAACATTAAACTCCCACATCAAACATGCGGCATATGCTAATATCTTGCTCTTCATGTCTAGACCAAGCAACTCAATCCCCACCTTTATAGCAGAAGTACATGAGTACTCTAATATTTCCGGATACAAATTGAATAACAACAAATGCAAGATTTTACCCTCAAAGTACACTTTTAAATCAGATTTTAGTGCCTCCAATTTCACTTGGAGCCCTAATCATATTAAATATCTCGGATTACATGTTACCTCTTCAATTTCAGATATGGTATCACTTTGTATGAATAAATGTATTGAAAAGATCTCAGACTTAACCACCAAATGGCAACCCCTTTATTTATCATGGTGGTCCATCTTGACACTATAAAGATGATGCTGTCACCAATAATCATATACACTATAGTGAAGTGGTGTGGCTCACTGGTTAGAGGTGGCAGACCTGGAAGCAGAGGTCGGCCCGGGACCAGGGTTCGATTCCCGACGCGGCAGGGTCTTGGGCCATGGTCAGCGGACTCGATAATTCTCGCCTCGGTGCCAACTCCAATCATGGGTCCCACTCAGCAACTCTGGCAATAGCTTGCTTAATCTCTACTAACGGCCCCATCAGCGCCGGGGTGCTTGTCTTCACCTTGGAGATGCCCAGGAGGGACCATCTCACAGGGAAAGCCAGGATGGGTTCCCCAGCGGTATACAGCGCCGGGACGCCCCTTTGCTGGGGCAGCTGTGCGCTTTACAAGTATACGACATTTAACATTTATTTTTAAAATCCCCGTCCCTATTCCTACTAAATGTTTTAAGAGGGTTAACTCTATCCTCTCTTTCTTCCTATGGAATAACAAAAGATCTCAAATGTCCCTACTTAAATTAATACGTCCCAAAACAGAAGGTGGAGTTAACTTTCCTGATTTTCCGGCGTATTAGAAAGCATTTCTTTTACGTCAAGCCTCCCTCTGGCTGCATGATCCCAAAGATGATTGTCCTTTATGGACTACAATTGAACGTCTTTTTCTGTCCTCCTTTTCCTTTGATGAATACCTTTCCTTTACATGGCACCTAAAGAAGTTAAACAAAGGGCTCGGTCTGAGGATTGGCTTTCCGCAAAGCGATTAAAACTCACCTCTTTCCCCCCCTGTAGATGTCCACCTGCTTCTTTCCCAGTTTTTTATGTTGGTTCTAGCGCCGGGACGCCCCGTTGCCAGGGCAGCTGTTGCGCTTTACAAAACGCTTAACATAACATAACATGTAAACCACAAGTCTTATCCACTCCCATAATCAAACTAACACAACTTCATACATTGTTAAAAAAACGACTCCCAAATCTTCTACCATATACAATTATCTGCACTGTACTGTTACTGTTAGGAGGAAATCCAAGGTGGAGGAGACATGGGAACGTGACTTTGCATTATCTTGGCCAGTGTCCTTATGGAATAACATATGGATCAAAATTTGCAAGTCGTCCAGAGCAGCTAATATAACACAGACACTGTTTTTTTGTTTATAACAGACTCTTCTTCACACAGAGCGATTTAAGCAAACAAATTGAGACTGTAACGAACACTTGTTGGACATGTTCCTCTTCAAATGCAGATTTATTTCATATGCTATTTGTTTTTCCTAAGGTGTATGCTTTCTGGAAGCAAGTTTGGTCCCAAATTATCTCATTTTTTTAAACTAAATTTTCTTTCTCTTATACTCATGTTTTCTTAGGAAGTCTTTCATCTTGTTGGGAAAATGTTACGCTTAATGTTAAAATTAGTGATTTATTATTAGCAGTCGCTTTTCAAGAGATTACAGCTAATTGGAAAGACTTTTCTAAAATCTCTTATAGAGCATGGTGGTATAATGTTTTCCATAATCTCAGGTTGGACACCTCCTTTGTACATCCTATAAATATGGCAATGAAGGGACTGGATTTATGGTTACCTGTTACTATGTATCTTGACACAAGTGCCAGTCGATCAACAAGAAGTCTCAAAACCTCCTTGAATCCTCTAAATGTTCTTAAAATATTGCTACTCCATTTCTTTTTTTTCAAATGATTTATGTATATCATTCTACTCCTGTTTTCTTTTTTTACTTTTTACTTTAGAGCCCGATTCATACAGTTTTCTTGAAGTAATCTTAAGTGATTTCTCTTGTACGATACACATTTAATACTGTAAATATGTATTGACACTCTTGTTTTTCATTGATAACATTTTTCTGAACTTAAAAAGATCTACACAAACATTATTAGATCTTAGAATGGCCATTTGTCAGCAGATAATATACTTCTATACACATCCTCGTTAAATGTAAATGATGGTCTTCAGGGACACATTTAGTGGCATAAATTCCCTGCAAAATTGTATAAAGTGCATAAATATTATGCTAACTAATAAGTCCAAATCATCAAGTGCTGAGGGGAAGAAAAAAATCATAACTTTAAAGTTATCCCTAATACCATAAGCCTGTGTTTGGAGCATATGATAAATAGTGCAACAAAATATTATAGGGCCAGGTCCCCGAGACCCTCCAATTAGTATAGTCCACAAATGCACTGTTCTGATCATGTTAAAATACAAGGATACAAAATATTGCACAAATCCGGTCAAGGTAAAAATATATTAGAGCAAAATGCTACACAGTCTAGATCGGGCCCTAGTTTCCATCAAACACTTGTTTCAAGGTTTCTTGGTCCATAAAAGTATAACACTGTGTAATCTAGTCCAATCATAGGGTTAATATCATATTCTTTCTAAAATAAAATGCCTACCATAAAAGTGACAACATTCTGCAGCATATCTCTAGGGTAGGTAATGATTGCAAATATAAGTATGCAAGGAGATATTGAGGAAAACAATGCTGCTTGAGTATCGATAAAATATATCTTTTCCGTAAGTGATTATAAAACTTGCAGAACAGGACCATGTCCATTGTGTCCTGAGGCATCATATTGTCACTGGGACACTTAATCAAATTTATGGGCCAGTCATTCATTTTTAGGAAGCTGACCAGTCGATGAAAAATACCTAGTCTTAGGCAGGTTAAAACAAACCTATGCCTACCATGCTATACTGATTTGAGATAAGCTTGCAATTAAAAAGTAATTAAAATTAATTGGTGCTTGGATGCCCTTGGTTTTGGGGCTTCAAGAATCCATCGAAGATTATCTAGGTGCATCATCCCTTTCGCTTTCAAAGTCTTTCTGCTAATGGTGCATAGAGGATCTGGTCTTTCAAAGTATTGAACATATACTAACCATGAGATTCTCCCTGGTAATTGCTCAGTTAAGCACTGTATATTCCGAAGACCACATTTTATGACAAAGGAGTATTGGTTGTAGTTTTATTAAGTCTGTAACATGTTGTGCCCCCAGTTCAGCATGACTAACATAAATTGATGTACTTTTAGGAATGGCAAGTAAATATCAAAAAAATTCATTTTCCACTGCTTGAATGTCTGTTTAATTTGTGTGTCCCCACAATCCTTCCCCATATGTGGCTATGCTGAGATACTTGGCTTTATAGATTTTCATCATTGCCTTGGAAGGATTTGTGCTTACAAGTTTTGCAAAACTCCTGAGAGCCACGCAGGATTTTCTAAATTATAACTTCTTATTAGCGATGGCTTTGTTCCACAGACCATCTCTGTCAAATAATATCCCATATAGCAGAAGATATTAGTGAAGCCAATGGGAGTGTCACCTATTCTTATGTCTCTACACTTTTTGCTTCTCCTGCCACATTTCATAATGAATGTTTTACCTCGATTGATTAGGAGACCAAGATCCTTCATATATATTTTGCAAAATTTGACAGCAGCGACTCAAGGGCTAAGGGTGTACAAGCTATGAGAACGTCGTCGTCAGCGTAGAGGGGGGCTGGGACAGGACACATACGTATTTGTGTGAGATCTTTAGTGGATGTCACAAGTGCCTCTCTTACACTGTTAATATATAATAAGAACAGGAAGGGGCCTAAGACGCATTACTGTCACACCCCTCTCTCCATGCTTAAGGCTTTGGTGCTTTCTCCCCTGCTGCCGTATCTGACCCTGGTTTTGCTGCTCGAGTATAGATCCCTAAGTAAGTGGATGACTGTATACTCCACCCCCATATCCTTCAATTTTTGCCAAAACTTCCATGTATAACACAATCGAAAGCCGATGATAAGTTGACAGATGCTAGATATACGTTCTCTTTTTTGACAAACATACTTTCCAATCAGCATATTTAAATAGAGGCTCTGTTCTATTGTCCCAATCCCTGGGCGGAAGCTGTATTGTAAATCTGACAAGATGTTTTGCAATTCTGCCAGTCCTGCAGCATTTTAAAATTATACGCCCTATTACCTTGACAAGGGAATCAAGGAGTGAAATGGGTCTATAGCAGGCTGGTTTAATGTAGGCAACATCCCTGTTGAGCAACAAGCCCTTAGTACAAAAGTTAACACAGACCCCCACAAATCTGTGTTTTCCTTATATAGGTCAACTGGTATTGCATCTGGTCCCGGTGCTTTACCACTCTTACTTTCTAGAAAAAGCATTATTAACTTCTTCCAGTGTGAATGGGGTAATGGAGGAAGTTTGAGATAGAGTGGTATTTTCAATATTACTATCCGCAAACTCAGGTACTAGTGTTGCATCAGGCAAAGCATAGATGTTAGAAAATGGCTAATCCATTCTCCCTCCAGAATGGCAAGCTCCACTCTGGGGACTTCAACAATTGCAAAAGGTAAATTTCTAGTTAAGTTAGAAAAGAGTGCCCCTCTGGACATAGCAGAACTCGATACAAGAACTACGGGGATCGGGGCTAATAGATAGTGTGACAAAAAGAACCTGAGTACCACAAACAAGGGGTAGGCTCTCAGGGCTAAGAGGGGACTATAATGCCCGCATTGGTAGTTTCATCATGGTAGTGCCAATTTGTGCACAATACCATATGATCCCCAATGGGAAATCAATAACAGGGGAACAAGTGCAACTGCTGTAGTTTTTTTTTTTTAAAAAGGAGAAATATAGAGGGTGCACTACTCAATGAGTAGAAATGTCTCTTACGTGAAACTGATACACATATCAGAAGGAATACTCTGGGAATAGGTCTAATGGCTGAAACAGAAAGAAACATAACCCTAGCTCTATATTGCCACGTTTATTTACAGTGTTTGACTACAGGGCGGTGTTCCAACTCCGGCCCCGGGTTAAGAGAAGTACTAGTGCAACTCGGATAAGAGTGTTTACATATGTAAATAGAAATCTGTTTTAACCTGAGATCACTGGCTGATCGATTTTTTATATAGAGTTCATCACGTGGTGTTGGTTGCAGACTCACTTGTGAAATTGAAAGGCTGAGAGCTGATGGCCCCACCGGAGTTAATTACACATAGTGATTTAACATGAGAGAGGGATAAACAACAGATACTGTGATTTGAAAAGACGTTGTTTGATGGTGTTACTTTTGTTTTAACTAGGTAAGAAAGACGTGTGGTTACTCCACAGGAACCAAGTAAGGCAAATAAAAATGTTGTTTGTGAAAAGTGCTGACTATAGCCAAAGCTTTGAAACTATAAAAGCATATCGAGAGAGATCAGGACCCTGAGGAAGGCCATAGACCCAGTAGGGCTAGGATGATTGGCTGAAACATGTTGGTAGGAGCAGAAGGAGTGTTGGAGGGGTACTTCTCCTACACACCCAACATTTATTTGTAACCCTGTCATGTGGGACCCAGAATAAAATGAGTTTAAAGGTTACCACTTAGATAGTATTACTATCTTCTTTTGTCTACATTCTTGGGATCCCTCATTGGGAGGGCCATCTCCAAGTGTTGGTCTGCACCAGGTTGTCTTTAGCCACCCAATGATGAAGCATGCTACTTTTTAGTGGGTGAGGGCGGTCTTTAACAAGCCTGAGGGCTTGCTTTCAGACTCTGGTTTATAAATGAGTTTCACCACCTCCCTCTGTCCTTCTCCCCCTCATGGGAAATCTACTATCACAAAGGGGACATTTTCTAGGCTTCCAGTTTGCTGTGTTTCCACAGCACTGAGCAAAGCTCCTTTTCTTTTTGTGAGTTTAGTGGTCCATGTCCCCACCTGGTTCACAGAGCACTTTGTAGGCCAAATTTTGTCTAATTTCTGGGTTTTGGGAAAAGGCCATCGGGTCATCTTTAGCACCACATCAATGGGTCCATGATTGATGGAACACCTCTAAGGGTTTCAGGACTCACTCAGGCTGTGTTCAGGTGCAGGTTTAAGTTGGGGGAGCCGGTTATGTCCCTGTGGCTCTGAACAGGAAGTCAGAAAACTAGCCCCTATAGTCACTTCTAGTAGGGTGGGCCTCTGGGGGTTCAAAGCAGGCTCCCTGCCACAAAACAGTCCTGGCCGAGTGCACAGCAGGTCACAGCAGCAGGTAGTCCTCGGAGAGTCCTTCTGCAGGTCCAGCAATGAACTGAATAGTGGATCTGAAGGGCCTATTTTAATTAGGCCTGGGCAGTAACTTCTGTTCCGCTTGTGGAATTTGGGTAATTTCGCGTTCTGCGGAGAAAGTGCAATTGCCAAAAATTCCGCAATCCGCTGCTTCTCAGAATTTGTTGCTTGTTCGCGCTTTCAAAATGCGTGTTTTCAAGATAATTTCTCCAGAGCACGCAAACAGCGTTCGTGAACAGGGAAAAAGCATCACAAACGGGCGGACCAAGCAATTCCGCATGTTCGTTTAACTTTCGCGTGCTCGCAGAGATTTTTACCGTTTTGCAGAGCTTTGCGTAGCGCGACTAGGCAAATTCTGCCCACCCCTAATTTTAATACCCTAGTGTGCTTCTCATGGAAGGTGGGAGACATTTCTCGGTAGGTTCTTTGAAGTGCTTGAAGTTTCAGGACTCCCCTGCCCTGACTTCAAACTGGCTGCAGTGACAATACAGAGTTGTTAGGCTCTTTGTGTGAAGGCAGAGCACAAGCTATTCAGGTGTAAGAGGGGGTTGGGATCAGCTCTGCCCTCCCATCCTGCTAACAGATGGCCAATTCAGGAATTCAGGCACACCTAATCCATCTTTTGTGTGACTGTCTGAGAGGAATTCACAAAGTTTATCATCTAAACCGAGTCATGTAACCCAAGCCAGGCAACAGTCACAAAGGGCTTAAGGGCAGGAAAATGTCAAATTTCTAAAAGTGGCATTTTTGAAAATATAATGAAAAATCTGACTTTACTATTAAAGAGGGCTTATCTTTTCAATTGTTCTTTTTGCATTTGTCACCCTGAGTGGGACGGGTGTGCCCAGACGTGGGCCCTGTGCTCTCCATGCTACTGGAGTCAAGCTATCCTGGCTGATGAGGTGTGAAACCCGGAAACTGGTTCTAGGATGCTTGTTTCCAGTCCAGGGAGAACCTGGCCTGGCAGTTCGGGCTGGACTGTTCCCATGAGGCACAGGGTCAAGACTGATTTGCATATGGCTGGGTTCAAACTGGTATGGTATGGTGAGCAAAACAATGATGGATTTAGGCCCAGATCTGTGTACTAGGGTGAATGTATGAAATTGTTCTGCATTCTGTCCATCAATGTTCTTTTAACTTTGGATTACACAGCACCCTGCCCAATGGGAGGCATATGGTCCACGTTATGGGTGACTAATATATAATAAGAGGAGAGTTTAAAGGCTTGGCAATGGGGTTTAAATGCCAACCACAAATGGCAGTGTTACAATGCATTCAAGCTGCAATGGCAGGAGTGGAACACGTTTTAGAGGGCTTCTTATGTGGTGGCACAATAATTGCTGCAGGCTTACTGGTAACATTTAATTTAAAGGCCCTGGGTATATGGTACACCACTCTACAAGGGGCTTATAAGTAAATTAAATATTCCAATTAGGTATATGCGAATCAGACTATATTTTGGCAATTGAGCGCAGGCAATTTAGTACTGGTAAGCAGTGGTAAAGGGCAGAAGGTCATAAGGCCAACAAAAGCATAAAGCCAGCACAAATTGAGGTAAGTAGGCAAAATGTTTAGGGAAGACCACCCGAAGGCTCACTGGTGTGACACTGTACCTCATATTCCCCACCATGACTATAACTCAATGAAGCTGTCTTAGGTTTTGGGTGCAGATATTTCAAATATGAAGAGTTAAGATGGATCATTCTCAAGATGTTGTAAATGAGCAATGTTAGTAGCTCAACCAAGAATTACTTTGCTCAGTCTTAACGTTGCTTGGGTGTTAGCAATACCTTCGGCTCGATCCTAGGTTTCTAGCATTTTTCTTTTTTCTAGTCACTTGGACATTTTGGGTCATGACTTCACCAATGAAAAACTAAAGCAATAAAATTTTAAAAAAATAATAATAAAAAAAAAAGAAAAACGAAAGCTGGTTTAGGTTTTCTGCCTTACTGCTATGGAGGCTACTCGGTCTTTCCATAATCTCTGTCCCTGTAGATTGATTTAGGTCGATCTGCGTCAACGATCTCCTTCAAGTTCATGTTTGCACCATCCATCCATTATCTGTATGTAACATGCTATCTCTGAAATCATCTTAGTTTTATGGTATTTGTATGAATTGTTTTAAAACTCCGTATTTTATTTCAGTACATTTTGTCATCAATGTTCCTCATCCACTCCTTATGAAGTAAGTTTTCAGATTTGCTCTTTTACTTTCTGCATAAATCCTTTTCATCATTCCCACTCTAACCTTGGCCTTTTGATCATCCTTTGCAGCTTGAGCTGGTTTTAGGGAGTTGTGGTTCCTTATCTAACGTGGGCATCAATTATTGTAACTTATTATTTTTCTCACAAAAGAGACTTTGTGGTTTGTTCTGCATATTCTATGCGATTACCTTGCATTGGTTCTTCTTTTTCCTTCGGTTCGTCATTATTAGGAGCGTGATGGTCATACAATTTTTTACTGATGTGAGCTTCCGGTGGACTCTCTGGGGCATATTTACAAGCCCCCATCACCACCACGTCACTTTTTTGGACGTTGTGGTGGCGATAGGGGCTTCGCCTTATTTACAAGACAGAGTTAATCCACTTATCAAGGCTTAATGCTGCCTTGTGAATAACTATATAACAATAAAGGGTATGGCTCACAATCAGGAAAGCTGAGCACTTTAAACCAAACAGAACAAATGCCAGTGTCACAAGACTTTGGAGAAGGGAACACTGCCCGAGAAAAGTGATTGCGGAGCAGTTGTGATCAAACGGCTTAAACCGTAAAGCCTAACGCAGCCGACTCATAAGCGGCGGGTGGGGCAGGAGGATGCCGCAGGCTTCCAGTTCATCATTATTTGTTGGAGCATATTAAGCACCGCTTGATTTGAATTTCAGAAAAGTTACCTCTTACAGTCCACCCCCTTTGAAAAGTTGACCTTTTGGCGACTTCAGAATAGTGGTGTTTGGTCCTGATGAGAACCCCATGAACAAGGGGGTTTGAAACACGTTGACCCTGGTTGTTGTGATGTTGCCAAAAATGTGTCTGTAATACTAGTCTTGGTTGTAGTGTGCCCATCTAATGAAAGTATTTCATTTAATGTAAATTTTTGTGAATATTGTATGGGGTGTATATATCATTTTTGGAGGTCAACCACAGTTTTGTTTGGCATCTGGGATGTATTATAGGTGGTGTAAGTGTATCACATTTTGCCCCAAGGACGATTAGTATGTATGGTGTTAGTGGAGAGTGAATGGGATTGTATGGAATTGTTTGAATGCAAGCGGAGTGATTTTTTCTTTTGGACTTTTTACTATTCACAATTTTTTTAGGTCTATCACATGTAGTAGAGTGTTCCCTTTGAGATATAAAAATTTGAAAATAATATGTGTCATTTAAATAAAAGCTACTAATGAGCTTATGGTTGCATTGCTTTATGGTTCTTGCACCTTTCTTTCAAAAAGATTTAAATTGTTGATCAGTATTGGCATTTGTTTTGTTGTTTGCCTTGTACATAAAGTACCCTTTCACGCTACACTTAGAGTGAATGGGGAGGGCAATGGGTGTTGCAGTGGGAATTCCACCGCAACACTGATTGATTTTAATTCTGCCCACTATTTACAAGGGTGGGGTAAATAGGAGGCAGTGCCAAAGTTAAGACCAGGGAAAACCTTATCTTAAAAGTGCAAAACAAGGAGAAATGCTTTATTTCTCCTCATTTTTGCTGTTTCCATTTGTGCTGCGTTGTGCAGCACACACACAAACAGCAAAATGCCATTGATTGTTTATGTGCAGGAAGGTGTCCCTACCTACACATAAACAATCATTGAAAAAATGACATTGTTCAACTGTATGTGTGCTGCATTAAGCAGCACACACAGAAGTTACAAAGTGCCATTACTGATTGTTTATGTGTAGGAAGGGGCACCTTCCATCACATAAACAATCTCCCCCTGCAACGCAGACTCCCTTGCAAGGGTGCCTGTGTTGGCTCGATCATGAACAGCTTCAGGGGCAACCCACCAACCTGAACCAGGGGCAGTCAATATGTAATCCTAACAATAGTTCAGGAAATACTTACTAAACAATACACAAAATATCAATTCACATACATATAAATTCCAATTAATTAAGAGGAAAAAAAGAAAAAAGAGAGAAGAGAGCAGGGAGAACCATAAATTAGATAAAATAGAAACAGATTTTAGAAAAATATCATTTTTTTTTATTATAAATGAATAGAATTAAATAAACACGCTCAGATAAATAATTGCTGGTATACAAAACAATACATTACATTGGAACCAGAAAAGGTGGCAAACAACAACAAAAAAGTGTTACAATAAAGATACAACATATACAAAAAAGTATGTGTCCTTTGAAATTGGTTGGCCACATTTGGGTCGACTGCGTTTCAACCACAGTTAAGTTTGTGCAGTCATCATCAGGACAAGATATGTTCACTGAGCGTCAAACAATTTCCGAAATTACAAGTATATTTTGTCCAACAATTGCTATTTGGACTCCCCAGGGAAAACAAAAAAGAAAAAGAAAAGAGAAAAGAGAAAAGAGAAAAGAGAAAAAGATAAAGAAAGAAAGAGGAAAAAGATCCTAGTGTAGTATAGAAAATTAACCAAACTCACCAGAGGAAAAAAGAAAGGAATAAAAGTCTTGCAATTCACCTCTCATGTGAAGATAGATGCCAGCACCAAAATTAGTTAATATTTTTTTAAAAATCGAAGAATCACCTGTGTTAAAAATACTATGCGAGCGATCTGATTCAATTTGGAAACTCTCTCAAGGAAATTCAAGTTCAATTGCTGTAAACAAAAAAACTAATTTAACCAGGCTGCCCAAATTTATAAGGACATCATCCAGATTTGTTATGATTGCCACTTACTTAAAAACGATAGTCCGAGACACGAAGTAGAGTATCAACTTCAATGCTTCGTGTCCAAGCAACAAATGCAGGCAAGGAGCGAAGAATCAATCTTCATTACTCATTCTCACCCGGCAATAAGCTTAGGAAGAGAAAAGATTTCTGTAAGTATCACCGAGTTTAATATTACTGTCAAGGGTGTCTCTCACGAGACCAGTGAAATGACCGAACAGGTAATTCTATTCTCCACATGTCTGACAAAAATTTTTTGCATAAAAACTGAATGGCTATTATAGTTTTTGAAAAGAAAAAATAGTCCCTAGAGTTGAGGATATCCCTTATGTCGCGGTGTTCCTGGCTTAAGGTAATACAAAACACCACCAGACTTAAAGCATAACCCTATCGCTAAATTGCAACAGTGTAACTCAGCTTTTAACCTAGGCTGAGCTTTAATTGCATTGGGTACTCAGTCTCATCTAAAATCCTGTGGCATTACAAACAAACTGTCTACGAAAGTGATAAAAGCAGTAATTTATTAAAACGATTTTTCTTTGCAATACATAATAACAATATTACATGATTATACAACACACAATTACAATAAAAACCAAAAGTCGACGCGGCGTTTCGGTGTCTTTCGGACTCTATTTATAAATTATCCACCTGTATCCAGATGTTTATATATTCTGGATATGTTCGCTGTACATGGGGTGACCACCGTATGGTTAGAATATTCATAAACAATATTCTTTCAGCAGGTTGATTAAAAACCCCTAGTGGAGTCTAGAGAAGACGTATATCCGTTCTCCTCGTGTTGTCAGGAAGCTTCTTAATGTGCAGTTCCCTTCCTTCACCGTAATCAGGTTGTAATCTTCTTAAGGACCAGCGGCCTCCCTGTCACGTTCTCCCGGTACAGCTTTTTACTCAACCTGATTACGGTGAAGAAAGGGAACTACATCTGGATACAGGTGGATAATTTATAAATAGAGTCCACCAATCAGAAAAGGTGCAACTAAAGGAAGGAGAAGTTGTTTTAAAGTGTTTTTTGTGCCATTAGACACACCCAGAAATTGAAGTGATTTTTAAAAAAAACCGTCCTGAAAAGGTGTACCTATACACGAAAGACACCGAAACGCCGCGTCGACTTTTGGTTTTTATTGTAATTGTGTGTTGTATAATCATGTAATATTGTTATTATGTATTGCAAAGAAAAATCGTTTTAATAAATTACTGCTTTTATCACTTTCGTAGACAGTTTGTTTGTAATGCCACAGGATTTTAGATGAGACTGAGTACCCAATGCAATTAAAGCTCAGCCTAGGTTAAAAGCTGAGTTACACTGTTGCAATTTAGCGATAGGGTTATGCTTTAAGTCTGGTGGTGTTTTGTATTACCTTAAGCCAGGAACACCGCGACATAAGGGATATCCTTAACTCTAGGGACTATTTTTTCTTTTCAATATCTGTTTACCCTGTCCCACATTGATTCATAGGGTACCTCCCTTGTTTTGTTGTGATATTATAGTTTTTGGCAACATAACGTTAGAATTACTGACAAGGACAGAGTCTGTTAGTTTCCGTCTCTGTCCAAAAATTCATACAAATTATTGGCATACGAGCTTGTTGCAGAACAACCGCTCAAGATTAGTGAGGATATAGAATATACCGTACACCAAACACAAGTCAATCGTTGCATCATTAGGCAACCCATAACCGCATGATTCACTGTCCCACGGGCACAGAATCTTTTAATTGAAGCCTCGTGAAAAGTTAAAACAAAACCTCAGGCCGAGCGCTATAAGTAGCTGATTTACAGTCAGTAAACAAAAAGTATAACCTCCTCATGTAAAGCGCCCTCGATTATAAGTACCTCAAGACCCCAGGGTGAGTGCTAAAAATAGCTGATTTACGGTCAATTGGCCCAAAATGTACCCTCCTCATTATTAACGCCCACGGTTCTAAAAGGGTAAGACAAGTAACATATATAGAATCCTACATTACGTATCAAATTTGCAAAGCATATTTGTTAAAGGGAAGGAACGGAATCCACTGCCTACACTTACTGCAAATTGTTTACTGCCACTCGAATTCGATGTTTGTGAACAGGACTCAAGCCTGCTGCATTTAAATAGGGGTAAAGTCAAAAATAGAAGAGGGACTATAGAAATTACCGGAGGCGCCATCACACCATAATACAGATAAAGAAAGGACTTCAAGTTCTTTTGTGTTAATCGGCAAGCGCCATATTGTCAGGGCTTATAGGGTCCATTGTTTAATCCTCACAAAAAGGTGAGGAGAACGGTTCTCGATTCACACGAGCCAACAGTTATCAAATCTCACATTATCTATTCATGGCAAATTAGCACTGTGTTAAAATAAATAAAAAATTCGAAACGAGGAAAGGGAAGGCATCATTTAAAAAGGTAAATCACGGTGTAAATGATGGCTCTCAGACACAAGTGGACATTCCACCTGAAAAGGCTCATCAAGCCAAAAATGATCTCATAAAAACGTCGTCATAACACAATGTCCATACAAAACCTCAGCCACAATAGAGGTAGAAGTAGGACTGTACATTCTCAAAATGCAGACGCCATATTAGACTGGTCACCAACCATCAATAAGGTCTTCAAACCACTGGCAGATCCAAAGATAAGATGTTATTCAATGGAAGCAGAAATGTGAAAAAATATTTTAAGTGCGTTAGTATAAAGATAAAGATTATGTTCTCACAAGGTAGCCCAAATCACTATCGATATACAGCCATAGTTATATACTCAATCTGAACATGACAAAATTACTGTACACATAAAACATTATAAATTGTTGATTCAAAAGAACATTCTACAAATGTAACATACATGCAAAAGGTTCCAACCAAAATCATAATATACACCCATATAAATTTGGAAAAATAATAAAACACCACAATTACAAAAGAATTTTGTCACATTCAGAGAATTAAACTAGATAGCATACGTTCACATTAGTCTCCGTTATATCTATCCATAGGTGAAATCGTCACATTTAAGGAATCAATGAGTAAATAGACGACATTCATTCATAATTGTGTCAATTATATCAGTTTTGTCAGACATGTGGAGAATAGAATTACCAGTTCGGTCATTTCACTGGTCTCGTGAGAGACATCCTTGACAGTAATATTAAACTCAGTGATACTTACAGAAATCTTCTCTCCCTAAGTTTATTGCCGGCTGAGAAATGAGTAATGAAGATTGATTCTTCGCTCCTTGCCTGCATTTGTTGCTTGAACACGAAGCATTGAAGTTGATACTCTACTTCGTGTCTCGGTCGATCGTTTTTAAGTAAGTGGCAATCATAACAAATCTGGATGATGTCCTTATAAATTTGGACAGCCTGGTCAAATTAGTTTTGTTTTTTACAGCTGTTGAACTTTAATTTCCTTGAGAGCGTTTCCAAATTGAATGAGTTCACTTGCACGGTATTTTTAACACAGGTGATTCTTCGATTTTTTTAAAAATATTAACTAATTTTGGTGCTGGCATCTATCTTCACGTGAGAGGTGGATTGCAAGACTTTTATTCCTTTCTTTTTCCTCAGGTGAGTTTGGTTAATTTTCTAAACTACAACACCAGGATCTTTTTCCTCTTTCTTTATCTTTTTTGTTTGACAAAATATACTTGTAATTTCAGAAATTGTTTGACGCTCAGTGAACATATCTTGTCCTGATGATGACCGCACAACTTAACCGCGGTTGAAATGCCGTTGAAGCAAATGTGGCCAACCAATTTCAAAGGACACATCATTTTTTGTATACGTTGTAACTTACGTTGTATCTTTATTGTAACACTTTTTTGTTGTTGTTTGCCACCTTGTCTGGTTCCAATGTGATGTATTGTTTTGAGTTCCAGCAATTATTTATCTCAGCGTGTTTATTTAATTCTATACATTTATAATTAAAGAAATTGATATTTTTCTAAAATTTGTTTCTATTTTATGTAATTTATGGTTCTCCCTGCTCTTTTTCCTTTTTTTTCCTCTTAATTAATTGAAATTTATATGTATGTGAATTGATATTTTGTGTATTGTTTAGTAAGTGTTTCCTGAACTATTGTTAGGATTATATATGTGTTGGCTCTAAGCAGCTAAATTAGTGCCAGGGCAGGAGGAACCGCAGGGCTGCACCGTTTTCTTGTGACTACTAGTTAATTACCTTCATTTACCTGTTGGAGGACAATATACATGTTTTCCTACCTTTTATGTTTGTGTAGTCTTTTCTTCCCTGCTTCTCTTTTTGTCTCTATCTGCATGCTGGTTTCTACAACCATCTATGAAATTAGTATTCTTTCACAAATTTTCTTTTGTTCCTTCTTTTTATGTCCATTTCCCATTAGAATATCTAAGATAATTCCACCATTCATGAATTGCATTTTAGTTTGTAGTAGGGACTCTCTCTGCAGATTATGTTTTAAAAACAGTTCCCAAATTCTATAAATGCATGCCAGCAGCAGCTATGCGCCTCGAAACAGGGATGCCTAGAGTTAAGGGAAAGGCTAGCCTGGCCTCGATGAAGTACATTTGTTATACCTGTATAGGGAATCACATAAATAGAACCTGTACATGACTAATGTGCGTGTCTGATATTGACCCTACTAAAAACAATTCCATCTGAGATCCTATTAGGGACCACTGTGTAATAATCTTGTGCTTTTCAGATAGCACTTCTACAGTTTCTACGCTTTGTAAATATTAGGCGTTACTATTATCAAAAGTAATGGTGTTCTAATTACCAACCTCAGGAGTAGGAAGGCTTAGTTCTTGTACACGGATTAAAACCCATTATCTACAGATCACTACAGTAATTGTTTAACTCACTGTGCCTTTCTTCTAGCATTAACTTAACCGACTAAAGAAAATAGGTCGCTCATGTTTAGTAGACATATGTATAGTTGATGCTCAATTTTGGGCTTTGCACTGTAATTCAGGTCGAGTACTTTACTCCTAGTACTCTGCATACCACGGGTTTTCAGCAAGGATGAGTGTCAAGGTTAATTTATTACATGATCCTTGTTATTGTTGGGTGAATATATGATCTAGAAAATGAAATGAAAATATACATATTTTTTTACTAGCCTGCCCTGGCTGCACTATATTAAGGAGAAGCGATTAACATCTTTGTTCATAAAACTCTTCATTATCCTTGGGGCTAAAACCTTGTATTCATTGCTTGCAGCTGGTCTTAATCATGTACATTATGCTCTTTCGGAGTTTATTTAAAGGGTGATAAAAGGAAAATTATTAATTGCATTTTATTTTACTGTATATTGACCTGATTTTGTACCAATGTAAAATTAGACACAATACCTAATGATTGTACTTTAATAGTGTTTAAAAATGGGTGTGATGTAGTAAAATGTTAGGATAAACTTACTGTCATTTTTTATATTTTGTAATGGTGATATGTGTATTAACCAGTACAACCACACTGCTTAGAAGGCAGCTTATTAATAGAGATCTGATGACGAAATTCTGTACCAACATAATACTACTAGGGTTTCTCAGAGCATATACAGTAAATTTTCAAAATTAAACAGAGACAAGGTTGTGCTTCTCTGCAGCCTTTTCAGCCTTTTTAAAAATTACCTAGAAAGTCACCGCTGGAGTGTAGGAGCTAGTGAGACAGAGCTGTCAGTTATGACAAGTATTGACACCCAAAGTAGGGGCTAGCTGCCATGGATTCATTTTTAATTTTGCTACCAAGCAGGGGGAGTCAGGAGAAGCCCTAAGACTATTTCCATAGGAAAAGATCAAAAGTGCGTACCCCCAAATGTTAGAAGCATATACCAAGGGGACCCTAATCTAATCAATCTGTACTAAGATTCAAAGCCAGTTTGGATTTATTTAATGATGCATGCGATTTAGTGAACCTTTACTCATTTAAGGGAAAATCTACTTGCGATTAGGACTTTGGGTCTCACCAACCACTATATAGCATGATTCATCCAGAAAAGTATTCCTTGCCTAGGGCCTTTTGTTCCAGTGGGACTCTGATGTTTTATTTAACTGGGTAATGGAAGTTGTAGTGTTAATGACGTGCTAATGCCCTAGCATATTACATAAATATATATTTTCTCAGTCTACAGCTGCTGGCCATCACTGTGCACTGTAGCGAAGGGCACGTCGGCTCAATAATGGGGTCAGCACTCTCCGTATTTCAATTATACTGGCTTCTTCGCAGAATTTGCAAAAAAGCGCAGACGAGAAGGGAGTGTTGCTCAGTTTCGCTTTATTTTAAAGTGTACTTGTGCTGGTGGAAGAAGCAGGTGCTCCAAACAGAATTCCAACATGAATGGTCACAATCTGTGGTTTAATGGTGTTGATTCATTGACAACATATTTGTGACTAAATTGTTCAGGAAGCCTATGGCTGGTAACGCTTTGTTGCGTGCTACTAATTTCCACTCACAAAATCTTGTGAAGAGTATTCCGTATGGGGAAAGCTTAAGAGTCAGGAGAAATTGTAGCGAAAAACAGGAACAGTAGCAGAAATGACACCGCAATTTGAGGAAAGGCGGTATTCACAAATTAACATCGAAGAAGCAAAAAGGAAAGCCAAGGTAAAATCTAGAGAACAACAAATATTTGACAGAAAAAGCAATGGACTCAAGAAATCTATGCAATTCCGATTGATTACTACTTTTAACAAACAAGAGGGAGCCTTCTGCAAATTATTTCAGAAATATTGGCATTTAATAAAAGATGATCCTGTAATTGGTAAGGAAGCTCCAAGAAGGCCAGTTGTAACATACATAAGGGCTAAATCCACGAGAGACTCTTAAACCAAGAGTACTCCATAATGCAGTAGACACAGGAATACCTAGCAGGGAAATTCAAAAGGGTTTAAGAAGTGCAATACGTGCAAGCCTTGCCAGCTTGGGATCAACATGAAGCAATATGAATCACACCTACTAAAAAGGTCAAAGAGAGTAAGAGGTCTGTTTAATTGCAAACCGATCATGCGAGATGTGTAATATGTTGTCCATGCAAATTGCTGTATGTTGAATGAATTGTACTTCTAGTGCATAAACAGTTTTTTACAGCATGTTCAGGCAATCAACCACAGAGAAAAGACCTAAACAGTTGACCTCCATTTTTAAGAGTAAAGCTAAAGGGTTGGAATATTTAGTGATCAATGCTGTAGCAAAAAGTATTAGGGGGGAGCAGGGAGAGAAGTGTAAGTCAATTAGAATCTAGACACATTATTGAATTGAATAAAAATATACCATGGGGATTAAACTGTGAAGAGGATCTCATCCCCACATGTACCTGTAAAATCACCCCTCTATTTCTTTCTATCTGCTTTAACTGTAAAGAGGTATCTGAAAGTTCTTTTAATATTTTTAATATCCTCATGATGCTTTGATTTGCACTGTTTATTTCAATGGGAATGCATAATAATAAAGGTGTCATCAACAGAAACATGCTCACTTGGGTTGAAGGTAGTAATATATTTTGATAAAGTAGCACTGTCTAGAGCTCCTTTTAGGGTGTGTTTGGTCACATAATTGAAAAGGTAACTCCTCAAAGTAGATAAACACTAATGATAGATATTTATGATGCAATAAGGTGCACCATAAAATATTTCACCTGGGTCTTAATTACCATGCATATTAAATTGCAGAATGCCATCCATGATGCATACAAAAAGCAGGAAACAGACAATGTTTTCATTTTAATTATTTATTCTCTATATGTATTTAAATATTGAAATGTGTCTCAGCATTACTATGAATGTATAATATGTGAGGCAATGTTTTTAGATGCATTAGTGGATATTTGTATTCAAACACACAACATAATTGTTGTCTCTTTCTATGATAGAGGAAATAAGGTGCACTTTAAATTATGTGATTAAAGAAAATGGCACCTCTGTTTGTGAGCAAGGCTGCACAGAAGTAGAAATGTGTCAGCGGGAGCACCATAGCACTTTCAAATAAAGGGACACTTAGCAACACTCTTGTCAGTGGTCTTTTACAAATTCTGAAAGAAAGGCAGTTTAATTAGGGCTCCCGGTTTTATGGTATTTATTTTTTGGCAAAATCCATCTATATTTATCCAAATATATGTTTGGGAAATTTTATCTGTATTTATCCATATTTATTTTGAGTTTTGCCTATAAATAAAGTTGTAAAACTGTACGTTTCCATATCTATTTAACTGATAGATGCACACTCACACCTTGATGTCTGTCAAGTTGTAGCTATTTAAGCTGCCACATATTACACAACAGTACATCTACTGGTTAATACCGGCATTATACCATAAATGTATGTTGACATATGTCGGTATTTCAAGAAATGTTATCCTGTTTTTTTTATTTTCCTGCTGTCTTTCTGCTCAGCAACTGGCCTATAAATTATGAAAGGCAAGAGGGGGAAGTCACTTTTGAAAATAAATGCAGACAGAAAACACTTTGTTTTCTGTCTGTATTTACCTGTAAAAATCAGTAAAAACTGAAAACAGGGAGCCTTAAGTATAATATATATACATACATACATACATACATACATACATACATACATACATACATACATACATACATATATGGCGTGTGGTGGTTTTTATTAGACCCTATGTGAACTGTTTTCAGAAGTCAACATATTTCAGTCCTCTGAAAGTAGCAAATCAATGGTCAAAAAGACTACAACCTACCATGTAAACGCTATAGTGCTTGTCTCTGTCTGGAGTAATGAGATAGCAAGGTTTCATACGTACAGAAATTTGCTTGGACGCAGCCCTCTCAAAATAACCTCTAATTAATTAATCAACATGTTTTGTTAGCTAATATTCGTATTACACAACATTTCTAGTATCTAGGGGAAGGTCGCCTATGTGCTTTTACTAACAATAACCCGAGTGTATTAATATGGTCGCCAAATATGCGGGAACTTTACTGCGCATGCGCCCGCCACATCTATGTGATGTGACGTCTTTCGCTTTGGAGGGAATTTCTCGCTTCTGTGCAGTAGTGTCAAAATGGCCGCTTTAAACCTCACATTCTAATGCTTATGCTGCGCTTGTATTAAGCTTGTTAGTTTTGCTTAAGTATTCATGCAAAAGATAAAATAAAGTCATGGGGTTAGAGTAGAGATACGTGGAATACAGTGCATTCATTGATTTTTATATTCTAATATGTTTTTCTTTGACTTTGCTACTAGGTCGTCCTTGGGCCAGAAAACTGAGACCAACTCCATTTTGGACAAAGCTACGCATGTGCACTCTAACTCCGAAATTGCTGAAGATTGACATTGAACAAGAGTTAACAGCCTTATTCTTACTTCTTACTTAGAGAGGAAGCTACAATATACATTTTATTCAAATGTGTACCAATATTGCTAGGTGGAATAAAAGTGCCCTTGAAAATAAATTATGGGCGATAACCGGAATCAATTTAAGCCAATATTGAAGTTACCTCATCTTATTATGGTGTGATGACCTCTCCTCATCTTTCCAACCAATCATTGAAGGAGCACACAAAGATTTGCAACATTTAGGGGTGGTACATTGCCCTCGAAATAGTATAACTAAGGTAGGTTAGATAGAGAAATTGTCCGACTTGTCCGAGTAGCTGTCCTGTCACTGACCCAACGACTGCTATAGGAGATCGAGAGCAGAGGTGCTGGCGGAGCACTCTGTCAGAAAAATCAAGGTGTGGGGAAATTATTGATTACCCAGTCGGGCTAGTAATTGGCTTTCCCGAGAGAGAGGGGTGTGATGCTGGCGTTGCTCTTAGAGGAGGTCACCTGTCCTGATCTACACCGGTCTTGTCCCTTGGGCACCTGATTAGTCGGGAGCCTTTTTCGTATTTGCCCCAGCCGGTGGCCAGGATTGGTCATTGTACCATTCTAGGTAAATATAATCCATGTGGTATGTCCTTGTGCTATTTCCTTTTCTCACGCTTCCCAGGTACCGATGTTTGAAGGTGTTACTGTGATTTCTTACAAACTTTATGTCCTACTGGTTATATTCTTGCTTGTAAATGTTATGGTCACGCGATTGTGGCCTTTTTCATTTTGACTCAAAAAATCTCTCATAGATAAAAGTTTTAAAACTTTCCTGAGTCTGTGGTTATTACAGGAAAATGTAAATGTGTTTAAATATTGCCTGTTTATGTTAACTCCCTCTTCGATCCCTAGGACTTATAGCAAAAGTGACAAGGATTGGTAAGTCATGGTTTACAGCTATAAGTCCTAAACGGACTCAAGGCACTGATAGGGTGATTAATTTAGAAATTAGTTAGGCAGGACTGCTAGTTCAAAGTGTGAATGTTTTTTGGGCCCAGGTGAGTATGATAAAATTGAGCTAGTAGGTCTCTGCGCGCTCTATCAGTAACATACCAACTTAACTATTAGCTCTGGTCTCTTAACTTGCAGCGAAAAAACAAAATATAGGCATTGTGCAGTTGGAAATTGCACCGGAAAGCAGCATCATTTGTTGTACCATCAGTAATTGTAAAAAACGTAAAATATTTATTTGTCATGTAAAACTTCCAGTGTTTAACCTTTAGGCTCTAGCTCACTCATCTCAAAATATAGGTATCATGAAAACCATGCAACTGTAGTCGAATGATGACACGCTTGTGTAGAACCATAACTATGGCAATGTCAGTTACCAAAAGTCACTATCATTTTCACTTCCTCGGTGTGGGGGAAGAGGGTTCTTCAGATTCACCTTGTAATTGTGTAGAAAGGATAATTGCATATTAGCAGAAAACATCATGAAAACTACCCGCCTTATATGGTTCACCACACAATATTGTAAAAAGTTAATTTTAATTAGAAAAATAATAAAGTGTATGTTTTATTGTTGTGCACAACCATTGTTTTCCATTTGCTTTTCAGGAAATCGTTGAAATTAAGCTGCATCCATGGTCTACTCTACTTCAGTTGAAAGGATGTGTTTCGAAACAATAAAAGGTTATGTGCTCAGTACCCCGTTGCAATGTTGTCATTAAGGATATACAGAAAAATCCAGTGGGTAAAGTTCCATTTCTTGTCTATTTCCTCTGTGCATAATGTTAATGTCTATTAAAAATAATGTGCAATTACTCATTATTTGAGCTTTTTTAGAATCTAACAGTTTGATTGGTGCAGTGCATGTAACAGTTTAGTACTGGCTCTTTACTTTATAAAACACTATGAATTTGTGTGCTTTCCTTGTATGAATTATTATAAAAGATGTGCCATATGGCGAAGGGTTAATTTACATTCTGCTGTTGGAGAGGGCTAGATGCTGTATTTTACTTTTGAATTAGGGCTTGACATATGTGCTGTTACTTCATTTCTTAAGGGTACATTGCATTATTACGTAATTGGTTTCTGAATCTAACTAACTTTACTGTCTGGAATGATTAATTTGGCATCTAAATAAATCTATAAACTTTGAACTGAAAGAAGGCTAGTTGTGAAAGATTTTTAGTAATGGCTTAGCTGATTAACAGACCACAGGATTCTCCCTTTCCTGTAAATTGACCCTCCTTAATGTTATTTGAGTTGGAGTATCAATAGTATTGATTTCTTAATGGTGATCATTTTGAGTGATTTAGAGTGAGAAAAAAAGGTGCAAGGACATGCAGCATAAAACTGTAAATTGCTTCTACCTGCATGATGGAGTATATGCTGGCGAATATAGGAACAGTAGTTCTATGTTATTCCGAGCAACAATTGCAGTTTCCTTGACTGAATGTAGGGAAACATTATTTCAGATCCTGGGAGAGTTGTGGTAGCTATCGTTTTTTGGAAACCCCTGATGTGTGACACCATGTATGGTACCTGATGTTGTATATTTTCTTGTCATAGGGTCTTAACATGTAAGCGAACGTTCCTATTGAATGGTATGAGAATGTGTAGGAAGTCTTTTTTTGAGAACTAGGCCAAGGCTCAAAGATGTGTGATCTACACTTGTGCTTAAAATAATCCATTCCATATAACCATTGAACCCATTTACATTTGTGGACATTTTCAAAAATCCAACGTTGTTAGTTATATTTTACTGGTTTTTCTGTGAATGATTTCTCGTATGACTGTCCACAACAATTAATCTGCTTTGTATTTCTTTTCCAAAAATGAGTCACCTGCTTGGTAATTAATTTAGCATAGCTTATGCTGATATTGTGTTTCATCCAGAGTTTAATTTTTGTAGTCATCACCTCTATATACCTGTAGTTCCATGGGCAAGTAATTGTGAAATCTGTGCTGTTACAAGTGGTATGTTTACGTTTTTCCCACATAATGTTTAAATCAAGATCAATAGGTGTAGTTCTATTCATAGATTCTGGATTATCCACATGGAACACGGCCAACAACTAGGGGAGTGCCGCTGAATAATTCTATCCCAAATATATTTTCTCCCTTGTAAGTGAAAAGGGGTTTCTCAGTTGTTTTAATACCATTCTAAACTATTTTCAAATGTTTATTATTTATACATTTCAGTTTGTTTGATAATCTGGAAAAAGTGGCAACACACAAGTTAGAAATGCTTTCCCTTTTGGTGTGTCTCAAGCAAAGTTTCTCTATTGTCCTTGAGGGCACACTTGTTAACTTTTTTGTTCGAGCTCGTATTTACTGTTCCAAGATGGTGGCCGTTCTTAGTCTGCCGTTTGTTTTCATTGAACATTAGAGTCGCGTTTCAGAACCATTGATGAGAACCGCGAAAGAGCAAGGAGGCGAGGAGTGGATAGAAGGAGTCAGAAACTTCATTTGCGAGTATTTTATTGCGGGGAGTGTTTACACGGACTTGTTGGGCGGAGATATAGTTGAAACTAAGGTTTTGGCACGATTGTGTTTTATGCAGGCACAGTAATCAGTCTGAGTAGACCTTCGGGGGAGATCGACATTTTGGAATATACCAAGTGAAAGAGGGCATTGTCTTGTATCAGTAAGATTATAGTTTGTTAACCGGTTTATTTAGAGAGTTTATGGTTACATGAAGAGAGTAAGTGTTGATATACAATGTTTTTTTTCAGAACTCGTAGAAATCTTTTGTTGTGAGGACCAAGTAAGCATCAGCATGATTTTTTCTTTTTTTTTTTTTTTTAAATATTTTTATTATTTTCACCTGGTATTAAGTTACAAAAAGCATTCGAATATTATTTCAGATTAAACAAGTTTGTCACATACAGACATGATCAGCTCCCAACTTATAAAAAGAAATGGAAAACGTAAATTAGGAAAAATCATTAATGTACATAAATCGAGACTTAATGTTAATTCAGTTCAATTCAGTTCAATTCTAGTATCCCCCATATTTTCTCGTATTTCTGCAATGATTTGACACCTCTAAGTTCTGCCAATGTACATTCCATGGTGTTGATTTCGTTAACTAAATACCACCATTCCAAGGCATTAGGTGGATTAGGACTGACCCAAGCTCTAGCTAGAGTTAATTTAGCGCAGGATAGTAGGATAGATAATAGTACGGGATGTGGTTGATTTGTAGTGTATAAACCTAATATTACCATAGGGGCTGTTATTGATGTGCTGGTAACGTTTTTTATAGCTAAAATTTTCCCCACTTCTTCCCAGAACTTCCCGAGTTTTGGACATGTGAACAGCATATGTATTAGATCTGCTGCATATTCGTCACATTTTGGACACTTGGTTTTTTCACCCAGAATAATATTTAAGGCCCATTTAGAAATCTTTTCTGGTGTGTAGTATAGCATATATATGGTTCTATATTGCTGTAGACGCAGACTAGAAGATCTTACATGGTGATGAATGTCAGTGTACGCATCGGTTATCTGTTTTCCTGTTATATTAGTACCTAGTTTTGCATTCCATTTAATTGCTATTATTTCGTTATCGTTCATTCTTAAATCTGTCAATATCTTATATGCCGAACTAATTATTGATTTCTCCTTTTTTGAGTTTAGGATATCCCAGATACCCCCGCTCGATAAGACTTTAATTTTATTCTTCCGCACTAGAAAATCATAAATTTGCCTATATTTAAACTCGTGTGTGTCTGGTAATCCATATATTTGTTTTAAAGTGCGGAAATCCATCCTGCCTTGAATAGTATATAAGTCCCCTAGTACCTTGATTCCTTTCGATTGCCATCTTCGGGATTCCCCGTCACTAAATATGCTAGGTAGTCCAGGATTATCCCATAAGGTTAGTTGGGTGTGATATATATTGCTTTTGCAATGTATTTGTATATCTTTCCATATCTTTACTAAGTCTCGTGCTGTCTTGAATTTTACCCTTTTGTAGAAGTTCGGGTCAGTAATACGAAGTAGAAACTGTTTAGAATCTTCTTTTAAAAGTAAATGGTGGTAAAAAAGCAGATTCTCTGAATCTAATAAGGATCTGATACGCCTTATAAATGAGGCCCAAAAATAAAGTTTTAAATCAGGAAAATTGAGACCGCCTGATCCGATTTGGTTTTTTAACATCTTTAGCGATCTCCTTGCTCTCTTATGACCCCAGATAAAGTTGCAAAAAACGCTATCTAATTGCTTGAAGAAAAACCTATTTTGCGCCAGAGGAATTGATCTGAATAGGTATAAATATTTGGGTATTATTTTCATTTTTATTAAATGTATTCTGCCAATTAAGTTTAATGGAAGTCGGTGCCATTTTTTTAGGTTCGAAGTGGTGGTTTTCATTAATTTATTATAATTGATCTTATTTATCTCTTTGATATTTGAGGTGATTTGTACTCCTAAATATGTCGCGGTCTTACAGATCTCAGGCATTGTTTGGGGGGGAACAAAGTTAGCTATTATTTGAGTTTTGTGAGTGTTTAATTTGTAACCAGATACATTACCTAATTTGGATGCTTCTATGTTAATTGTTTTCAAAGAATCGAGAACCTCAGTAGAATAAATGGCTATGTCGTCCGCGTATGCGGTTATTTTTAAGCTCTGCCTGTCTGTTTTGAAGGGTATTATTTCTGGTTGATTATCCAATGCCTTTAAAAAAGGTTCTAATGATAAGGCAAATAATAAAGGAGATAAGGGGCACCCTTGACGTGTGCCTCTCCGAATTGTAAAGTAGTTTGACGTGAGGCCGCCATAGCTGATATATGCAGACGGATTATCATAAAGTGCCTGGATCCCATTTAAAAAGTTTCCGCTGAACCCCATATGTCCCATTGTATTCCATAAATAATCCCACCCCACCCGGTCAAATGCTTTTTCAGCGTCGAGCATTATCATTGCTAAGGGAGTGGACTCTATTTCAGCTATGTCAAAAGCTGTTATTGCCGTGTTTACGTGAGCTGATGTGTCCCTCCCCATCACAAATCCGTGTTGTTGTGTACTTACTATTTTAGGCAAAAGCAGTGCTAGTCTTCTTGCTAAGCATTTTGCGAATATCTTTGCGTCAGCGTTAATTAAAGATATAGGTCTGTATGAACCCATCTCCTCTTTGGGTTTACCTTTTTTGTGGAAAAAGATAATTTTCGCCTTATTCCAAGAGCTCGGAGCGGACCCTGTTCTGCTTATATGGTTGGTTACTTCTACAAGAAGGGGTGTTAGCTCTTCCATACATATTTTATATAATTCCAGAGGAATCGTGTCTTCCCCAGCAGCTTTGCCTGATGGTAATGATTTTATAGCTTCTCTAAGTTCTTGTCTGGTTATTTCTAGAGCCAAGTTTTCTGCTTCATAGGTTGTTATTTTATTCGTAAAGTTCTCTTTTAGGTAGTTATCAATTGTTTCTCTATTGGGAGTGTTTTCCGGAGTATATAAAATTTCGTAATATTTGGCAAACTGTTGTATTATGTTGTCTGTCTGATTATATCTTTTGTTGTCAACTCCTATAATTTGTGTAATCGTGGATTCTGCTCTATCCTCTGCTACCTTAAATGCTAAGATTTTGCCAATTTTGTCACCCCCTTCATATTGTGCGAATTTATATTTGTGAATCTGTGCGCTTCTTTTTTTAATCAAAGTTTCTTTGGTCTTACATTTTAACCGACTAAGATTGGCATCGATAGCCAAAGTTGGAAGGTTTCCTCTTAAAGCCTCCACTAGTTTCGCCTCTTCTACAGCTATATCCGATGTCAGGGTTAAATTATATTTACGTCTTTCTTGATTTTGTTTTAAGACATATGTATGTACGAACCCTCTAATACTGGCTTTACATGTGTCCCAGACTGTTAAACAGGAGGCAGTATTTCTATTAAAAGTCAGAAATTCTATAATATGTTGCTTCAGTTGCGACGTAAAAATCGTATTTGAAATTAAATTCCTTGGAAACGTAAAGGCTTTAGGGGGATTACGTTTTTGAAGGGTAGTTAGTTCCACCATTATGGGGTTGTGGTCAGATGTGATACGTGGGTATATGACCATTGTCGTAATGGAGCTCATCAAAGAGTCTGAAATTAAAGCCATATCTATACGTGAGCATAGCTTGTGAGGAGCAGAATAGTAAGTATATCCTGGAGCATTAGAATATAATGAGCTCCAAACATCTCTAACATTGTGTAACTTACACAGGTTTAAAATGGATGTTCTAGTTCTGGGCATTCTGATATGGTTACCAGGGCGTGTTGTGTCTGACTGACGGTTCATGATACAATTAAAATCACCCATTATTATGATTTCTCCTTCCCAGTCTAATAAAGCTATATTTAATTCTTCGTATATTCTTGGGTCTTCTTTGTTAGGTCCATATACAACACAAACCACAAGCTTCATATCACTATGACATAGTTGGGTAATTGCCCACCGCCCCCGTTTGTCAGATTGTGTCTTAATTATCTCTACCCTAAATCTTTTATCTTTTAATATGGCCACCCCTCTGACATGTGAAGCGGCTGCTGAATATGTTATTGTCTCGAAGCCCAGTTGATTCAGCAGCTTCTTATCGCCATCTATGATATGGGTTTCTGACAAAAAAACTAGCTGTGGGTTATATAGATGTAATTCTTCAGTGACTAAGTGTCTTTTGCGCTTGTTGTTTAGTCCTGACACGTTCCATGCTAAACATCTAATACTTTGCATCTTTGAAATAATAAGAATAGACAGTAGTACCTATTAACAACATAGTTTGACATTTTCTCACATATGGAAGAGCGCACTTTACAAACTTAAATCTCTTCTTAAGTCTTTCTACCAGGTTGAAAATATTTTTTTCTTCCCCCCTTTTACCCCTACCCTTTCTCCACCCGTCCACCCCACACACAACCCCCCCAAACTGCGAAGAACTACCCCCCCCTCCCCCACCTTACCTACTGCTGCTGTTGGTAAGGCAGCGCTTGCGGCGACGAAGAACCTAGGGCCGCCCCCCCCCCTCCTTCCTTAATGATTTTACATCTGCTAGTAGTATTGGATCTATTTCCCCTCCCAAAGGAGTCCAAGATGGCGGAGTGAGGACTCTGCTGGCGGCAGACTAGGAGCTCTCTCCCCTCCTCTAAGCAGTCTCGGCCGTGCAACGGATTAACCTAAACCCTTCCGACCCTGATTGCTGGAACCAGCGAATGTAACGAGCAGGGCGGCGATGAGACGGGGAAACCTGCAGAATACACGCAGCAACGAGGAAATGGTGTAACAAGCAAAAGCGGCAAACGCAAACACAATGTTCAGCCTGACTCACACGCGTTAGTTTGGCTGTGTGAAGCATCGGATTCGGAGTAGAGTCCGTTTATCGTTTTCAGTTTACCGGATAACAGCATACAATCAATCCTGTCGCTTTTTTTGCAGCGTCCTTGACAGTGTAAGGTGAGAGCCTTAAACATTGCTGCAACTTTGTTTCAATTTTCACTTGCTACAATATATCACAGCTAAAGCTAAAGGTTGACGAATGCTGTGGCAGACAACGAAGATTTGGAGAGCTGTGAAGGTCTGGCTCACTCGCTCTGGGATCACTGTGTTAGGTCTGGCTAAAACAAGGTTTCAGTCTACAGTTATAACTGCAGCTACTGGAGGCATGTCACCCAAGCACCCTTCACGAACAACGCGAAATACAAAAAACTCAGCAACAGCTGCAGCAGCAGCGGCGACTACCGCTTCTGTACCTGTTTCTTTGCCCTCGGCAGGAGACCTAACGGCAGCCCTGACCCCTGCTCCCGTCCCTGCTTCAGCTCCAGCTCCAGCTCCAGCTCCAGCTCCAGCCCAACAGACTGCAGGGATTCCAACAACTAGAACGCAGGGGGGAGTGGAGAAAACAACAACGAGTATGGAGCTGAATGAAAAAGAAGCAGAAACAGCAATGAAAGGTCCATCAGCTCATGGCGTAAAAGGCAATCTTGAAAAAACCGAAAAAACATCTACTGTCAAGGGGAGCGATAAGAAGATGGCAGGTAAGGGGGTCCTGCACCCTCCTATACTTAACTGTGGAACAATTCAAAAAAAAAATACAATGTTAAAAAAAAACATAGACACTAATGAAAGCGCTAAAGTAGGAACAAATGTAGGGGGGGAAGGAGGTTCACTCAATAAAAATGACAATAAAGATAACACTCCTACCATGACCGAAGGCAATAAGACTTGTGATATAATAGAGCTGGAAAACCCCGAGATAGTCATTGAGCTAGAAATGGCAACTGAAGTACCAAATACTGCCAAACCATCGTCATTAGCAAGGATGGAAATTACCGTAGATAATGGCAAAAATGCAATGGAAGAGCTTAACTATCCTGCAGCTGAACTCATGAGTAATCACATGTCAGAGCAAATTTCAGAAATCAACGATGATCACCCCTACTCGGAGGACGGTGACTACGACACAGAGGAGGAATTAGATAAATCTATGAACAAGACTTCGAATAAACCACCACCACGGAAACGCAGAGGTAAGGCCAAGACGATCTATAAACCAATCTAATGCTGAAAACAAGCAGAGTGAATCAAGGGAAGAGCCCAAGTTGGGTAATACCGACCACCCTCAGCTAGATGCTATCTTAAATCTTCTTGTGAATCAGAGGGCAGAGTCGGAGGCACACTATCAGCAGCTAAAAAATGATAACATAAGACTGCAAACATCAATAACTGATATAGCCTCCATACTAAAGGGAGTCACACAGGAAATAACAGAGCTGCAGCAGCGTACAGTACTGGTTGAAGAGAGAACGCAAAGGGTTGATGCCACTGTGGAGCGACATGACTCAGTACTAACCCAGCTTCAGGGGAAAGTGGATGACCTGGAAAATCGTTTAAGAAGATCAAATCTTAAACTGTATGGTATTCCGGAAGGGGCAGAGGGGTCCGACCCTAGGGCCTTCTTGGTGAAACTGATGCCCCGAGCATTTCCTGAACTCTCTGATTGGGACTGGGACTCCCAAATCCAACGAGCTCATCGGCTTCCCCTGGGTCAAAAATGCCTCAACAGTAAATTTCCGCTCCATTTTTGATCTATTTCGGGAATTTTCTGCTACGGCAAGCGGTATGGCAAAAAGCTAAACCCAATACTCCAACAACTATTGATAACTTTACCATCTTCGCGCGCTCAGATCTAAGTAAAGCTACGATGGATAAAAGATGGGAAATGCGCAAATTAATTGATCCTATCAATAAACTGGGTGGCTCAGCATATTTGCAGGAACCAGCTCGCCTCAAAGTAACCTTGAAAGGACACACAAACTTCTTTTATGAAGTACAAGAAGCGCAGGCATTCTTAACCAATGTTAAGCGTCAATAAGAGTAAATAATCATAGAGCGGAAATGAAAGGAAGTAGCATAAAAAAAAAATGGGAAAAAAAAAGCATGATTTTTTCTTATGTTCTTTTGAGCACCAAGGTGTGGAAAAGGGTCTGTTTGTAACACTCAAAGCATGGAATTATACACACAGCAAACACTATTCAGATTCACTATTATTGTAAATACTGTTTTTTTTATACTGTTTCTTGAAACTTCAGCATGGAAAGGTTGCTGATGATTGTGTTGCATTGATATTTTTTAGATGAAAGAGGCTCCCGATGAAGGGTCTTGTATGACCCGAAATGCATTGAGCACTTAAAAAGGAAACACAGAAGAAATTGTGGAAACCAATTCCCTTATGAAAAAAATGTGTGAAATGTAATGTGACTATATTTTCATGAATAAGCATTGTTTTTGTGATGATTTATGTCTAAAATTTACATATTGGTGTCGAAATAAAACACTAAGAATGTGTAACTTATAAATTACTTTGAGAAATTTGTGTTACTTTAGAAAGGTACAACCGATTGCTATAGTGCGTGGGGGTCGGGACATTTGGTCTCGAGATAGGGATGTGCTTGCTTCCCTGCCACCTGGCTGTGCTTGCTTCCCTGCAACCTGGCTGTGCTTGCTTCCCTGCCCCCTCGCTGTGCTTGCTTCCCTGCCCCCTCGCTGTGCTTGCTTCCCTGCCCCCTCGCTGTGCTTGCTTCCCTGCCCCCTCGCTGTGCTTGCTTCCCTGCCCCCTCGCTGTGCTTGCTTCCCTGCCCCCTCGCTGTGCTTGCTCTCCTGAGTGTGTGTGTGTGGCTCTGAGTGGGTGTGTGTGTGGCTCGGTGTGGGTGTGTGTGTGGGTGTGTGTGGCTCTGTGTGGGTGTGTGTGTGGCTCTGGGTGGGTGGGTGTGGCTGTGTGTGTGTGTCTCTGGGTGTGTGTGTGTGTGTGGCTCTGTGTGTGGCTCTGTGTGTGTGTGGCTCTGTGTGTGTGAGGGGGGCTCTGTTGGTGTGTGTGGGTCTGTGTGTGTGGGTCTGTGTGTTTTTGTGTGGCATTTGCCAGAGATTAAACTATTGGCATTGTAAATGACAAGGCTGTTTATTTATCTGTTTTCAAAACCAACACATAAATACAAATGTTGTCATTTACAATGCCAATAGCTCAAACTTTTCAAAGGGCGAAACCATTGCATTGTAAATGCTTGTTTTAAGTGGGGAAGGGCTTCATATTCTATCTTTGATAAATTAACCCCTTCACTGCGGCGGCTATTCCGCCGCAGTGCTAAGGGGGGAGGGCAGCCGAGCGGCGGGCGCATGCTGGTGATGGAACCGCTCCGTCACCAGCGTCTGTTGCGCTGTGCTCATGACGGAGCGGTTCCGTCACGGCCCCGCCCGTTCAATAGAACGCGCCGCGCAGGGCCATGACGGAACCGCTCCGTCATCAGCACAGCGCCACCGCAGCTGATCAGAAGGGGAGGGGTTAATGAAAGACCTATTACAGTGTCTGCTTTCTCTAAATCTTTAAGAACAGCCTAGTCAAAGGTGAAGATGTCTGGGGGTAAACGCACACTCGGGCATAAGTTTTGAAAAGTTTTAAGATTTGTCTCGATTGAATCCACTGAATGTGGCTGATTTTCTGAACATAATTTGAGCTCTATTATTCTAAAAATTATTCCGATTCGATCATAGTAATGAAGAAATCATGCAAATATGTGGTGATTTGTTATTGCAGTTGGTACCAATGAGGACTAAGGGCCATATTTAGCAATAATAATGTGCCGTATTTACCGATATATGACGCTTTTCTGTCCTTTCCTAGCACTGGCACACTTTAGACTGCCTAGTGCCAATGCAGGCACCCTTTCATCATGTGGCAAGTGTGCTTGTATTGCAAGTAGGACTGTTTTGTGCAGAAAGGGACACCTTCCTGCTCAAAAACAATCCTCAGAGGCCTTTTCCTCTTTCTCAGTGTGCTGCAGAATGCAGCACAATTAGAAAGAGGAAACAATGAGGAGAAATAAAGATATATTTCTCCTCTCTATGCCTCTGGTGGGGAGGCATACCATTCTGACGCATTCCCAGGGCCACCAATGTTGGTAAATCTGGGAATGTTTTTTTACACAGTAGAGAGTGAGAGAAGAGCGGATCAGTTGCAATCTCCCATTTATAGTCTTAACACATATAGGCAACCGCTGCCTTGAGAATTCTCCTAGGGAACTCTGGGTTTCTTGTTAAAAGGGACTCAGTCAGAATGTGGTAAACTCCCTCCGCTTTTTCTTACATGGTAAGGGTACCCAAAGATATTGGAGTAGACGCCTTACTCACTTATCGTGACATCCCTCATCATTGACGCCTATCCACACCCGAGTGAGATGATACTACCCGGGCGGACTCAACCATAGATGGAATGGGAGTTCTTAGATAAAGCAATACTGGACATGCAGGGATCCAGATGAGTGATGTTAAAAATACCTCTAGGTGTACCCAAACACTATGTTTTAATCCGAGGGTACCTGGGGTATGTATAAAAACGTGAATTTATTGGATGTTACTGAATATTATTGTTCAGTTGTACCTCTTCTAAAGTGCCAACATGTTTCGGACCTCGCTAGGAGCCCGCGTGGGTCTGGGGCCTTCGTCAGGGCTATTTATTTATGTTTGTGTCGCTGCTGCTATAATGTGCACGCACTCCATGCACTATTGTGATGCCTAGTGCGCTCACCTGCCTTCTTTCCATCAACAGTCGATTTCCCACTGTTGTTTTTTTTCTAGGGAAATGCTGATCAGATGGAAAGTGCTGTCTTATAGTCACACATTTGTCAAAGGTTCAGCACCGCAGGATTACCTCAACTCTACCACTACATCCGCCGCCGTCAATCTGGGAATGTGTCAGAAACCATGGGTGGATGAGCAAGAACACCCACACTCCAACCATGGCACACCTCCCTGGTGCAGAGAAACCTAAGGCAGAGATGTGCTCTATCTTGCATTACTCTAGATGTATCAAACCATGCAGGGCCACACAAGGTGGCCTTGCATTGCTTGATAAATCTCATTTAGGTTTTGCATCACCCTTGCTTCCCCTTGTGTGGTGCAAGGTTGATGGAAAACCTTGATAAATATTTCCCTTGGTATCTTCAGCTTGGATCCCTAAGGAGTACATAGGCAAGGCTCAGCTTCTTGTGCACATGGAACAATTAACACATAGGTCCTAAGTAAGTGCTTGGTAGTAATGAAAATTCCTCGGACTCCGGGAAGAAGTTCAGGAGACGAATTCACCAGTGAGTTTTTCTCCACCGCAGGGGTAGTCTGGTGAAAGAAACGTCCGGGTGTAAATGCAACGCTACTATTGGTCAATGGGTGTCTGCAGATCAGTTGTCCATTTCTCCAGCTGGTACATTTGCAGTTTTAGGTGAGTACTTTGGTGGTGAAGTCTTCTAGTTAATGTTACCACCATGAGGGATGTTCCTAAAATGGACCGTATTGACTTGACATAACCTTGAAGATGTTAAAATACTAGAAATCCCTCCCATTAACTTTATCAGACATTCTACCTGACAGCTTTTGAGAATAGCTGTAAGGCTCATATGAAAATGTAGAGTTTGGTAGCCAGCCTCACCAGTCAAAGTGAAAGAAGTTTCAGCTATTGTCATAGATACTAGTAGTAAATCTATACCTAAATATACATACCTTAACAATATTGTGGGTGCTCAAATTCGGATCACAAAACATGGCAGGATGATATTTGAAACTCAATATTGTGTTTGTATACAACTAGGTGTCACGTGTAGAAGTGTGGCTCAATGATTAGAGCGGCAGACCCTGATGCAGAGTTCTAGCCCGGGACCAGGGTTCAATTCCCCACCTTGGCGGGTCTTGGGCTCAAAATTCTACGGACCTGATAATTCTCGCCTCGTTGCCTATTCCAATCATGGAGTCCCACTCTGCAACTCTGGGCAATAGCTTACTTGGTCTCCACAACGCTATGGATGCCTGGCCTCCACCTTGGGGGTGCCCAGGAGTATACACCTCACAGGGAAAGCCAGGATGGGTTCCACAGCAGTATTCGTACAAGCGCCTTGAGACCCTTGCGGGTGAGTAGTGTGCTATACAAGTATCAATTTACATTTACATTTACAATAGCTGAGGCTAGGCTTGGGAGATTGCCTGCACATGACTGCATTTGTCCCAGGCAGCAAGTACAAACAAATCGACTGGATAAGCTTGAAGGGGCATAATAACACCCATTTATTAGACCCCCAAAAATTAAATTAAATCCATATTTTATGTGCAAATAATTGTGCTTGCATACCTCCCCAGTACCTAATGTGATTGAGGGAGTGGCGTTTCACCAGGCTAGACAAAGAAGGTGCATAATTTGCACCTTTCTTTTTAAGAGCAGAAAATATGCTGCCAGAAACTACAGCATAGAAAGACAGATTCCTTCCTTTGGTGTTCACAGGCCAACGTCACTGAGATCATATGCTTCAATCGCATAGAGCGAAAAAATATGTGGATATTGCACAAATTAGGCGGCTACTTTAACTCGGCTAACACTAAACCGCCGTATGCAAGTTGCACTGATAAAGAGATGGTTAATGAGGCAAACGTAACTCACTTACAAATTAGTACCTGCGAGGCGAACTATTTAAAAGCTTCTACAAATAGCACCGTGCCACTTAACCACCTGAACTGAGCGTTCTTTATGCTACATTTAGGCGGGATATTTTTCTCTGAAGCCGCCACGGAAGGAATGCTGTTAGAAGTTTGTCTCGGTGAAAAAGGTGTGAGTGTGTGACTAACAGCCAATGGAGACTAGTGCATGCTATTTTTGATCATCCGACGTACTACGCTGTACAAACAATGTGGCTCACATCTATTTTATTGGCCCTCAAACCCTGTGACGCAGCTTCAGTTTCAACTATGACTAAATTGATTCACATTAAATTGTGCAAACCTGTGAGATACATATTAGGATTATCTTTCATTCCATCACCTTCCAAATTTCATGCACTCGCGTTACTAGGTCCAGTTGACATCTAAATGCCCTGTTTGCATCCTTGGGACAATTAGAATCACTGTTGCTGAACTAACATACGGATTTTTAGTTATCAGTTGCTTCAAGTATTATGTGAGCATGTGTCTAATTATCTACAGTGATGTGTTTATTTATAATGCTGTCCTCTTCCCCTCCTTTCAATTTGTTTGCGCACAATTTAACATTATATTGTTGGTTCTAGGTGTAGTGGGGCCAGCTTTAGGCTTAACTCTTCAGTTGTCTTGCTTGCCTCGCGTTTTCTATAAATAACGATAATGAAAAAAACATTCATACATGTATGCAGACATGGACTTTTGGTGTTCAAGTGTCAGTTATATTTTTCTTCCGCCCTCCACGGCATACAGCAAGTGGCAATGTCTCAGCACCTTCAGCCATTGGCTGCCTTCACTGTGAGCAAATGCATTTGCATATGCACAGCACATTCGCTTAAAATACAACGTAGTTCACTTCGGTACCAGAGCTGGAAGGCCAACCCTACTTTCACGTCATGGGTTTTACATTTAATTTATTTTTGGGATGAATATTTTTTTTACTTTTTAGGAAAGAAATGCACACCACCTTAAGAGGGTCCACTTTTACTTTGTATTACTTTTAATTTTTAATTCTTAATCTTTCTGTTAGACTCAGCATCTTTGGTGTGGTTTCCCCAGACTTTTTGCCTCTACCTCCTGCATTTTTGATGTTGTGCTGGATTTCGAACACTATCTGATTGCAAACAATTAAATACATACAAACAATTAAATAATGCATTAGAAAAGCACTAGAGGTTTACAAAGATTGACTTTGCCAATGCTTGTTCAATATATGTTGGTTGAGATTAACAAATGAAATCTACTTCATTTGTTCTTTTATCCACTCACCCTCCAGTCATACCTAAATGTTGACAATTAATGGCGAGTGGAAATGTGGCTTATGGATAACTGCAATAAATATCGGCATTGATTTCTTGAAAGGTGAGACTGTGCAGACTTCTGGGGCATACTTTGCGTGTTACTTCTATTTGGCAGTAGCAGCCAGCAAAATTACATCTGGTGAGGCGCGGTGCCCAAAAAACTCACCATAAGTATATTGCTGGCCAGAGGGTCTGGTCGCCGTCTCTTTCTTCTTATGACGCTCTCGAACTCGGGCGGAAAGTGAGGAACTTACTCCCTTGTGCCATGCAAAACCAACCAATCCTGGAGATGCAGAGCCGATCCAGGATTCGTTGTAGAAGGCTACATTTTGAGGCTGGGTGCCTCCAGCTGCAATCCCTCTGCTGTTTCTCAGCCCTGGGATTGCAGGCTCTGAAGTTTGTAGGTCACGTTGGTCGGCCAATCTTTCATGTGCACTGGCAGGGGGCTGACGTTATAGTGCAAATGCACTAATCAGCCCGTCCCCTGCCCTCGCCCTGTAGCAGCACGAGCCTGTCACACATGATAAATCGCTATTTTTTACCATTTTAAGAATGTGTGTGCCTGCTGTAATGACAGCAGGCAGGCATCGCTCCTCCGCCATAACGGAAGAGCCGCCACTGCTGTTTGGTGTTACTTTTATTGAATGTATTCTGTATGTACCGTTATCACACTGTCAATGGGATGATGATGAAATAATGTCACGAATAAATGATTGTACCTGCATGATATTTCATCTTTTGTTTGGAATTACACTTCATATCGTAAAAAAGATCTGGAAAGAGTAGAAACTAATTCCTGTAGTGGCTGAAAACTTGGTAGAAAGTTGTGACATTAAAACACGTTATAATCCTGCTCCAAATCTCAGATATGTGAGTACATCAGCATTGGAGCTCCACCTGACTAACCCTGGAAACAGAAAGGGTATTGAGTGAAATTGCATATTGCAGCGCCTGGTGTTGCGGTCCCACTCACCTGAAGCCCAGGTTCTGCGGGAATAGAGATAGTCCGGCCTCTCACCTCCTGGGTAGCCAAACACACCAACTAGTCAATGAGTGTGGGTGATTAGCCTTAAGGAGAAAGGGCGAAAAGAAATTGGGAGAAAGTCCTCTGGCAACACATCCATTAAATAGAGAAAACACAAAAAAGTTGCCAGAAGGGCCAAACAACGATAAGCCATTAACCTTTTGAAGCCATCCAGCTCGAACAATGGTTCAAAAAAAGCCCTCACTACTCCCCTGTGTGTAAACTCCCACAGAGTACTATCACACTGCTATGAGAGGGAACACTCCGGGGAAAAGGGGAGTGGATAAAACAACAAACGATGCTGCTCGGGCTGGTGTCTTCTTATACCTATTCCTGGCCAAGTGTCTCGGTATATCTTCAGAAACCATCCCACAGGAAAGTGCTCTTTACAGAAAAGAAGAGAGATATGTGAGATGCAGTACGTGAAATAACATCCACAGCAATTAACTAGAGGGAACAGTACTGCTACACATACTCACAAGCACGTATGCAACAATACATGTCATCTAGACAAGAAACGATAATCCGTTTAGGCAACAGAGAGAGGGAGATCGTCATCAGAGAGACACTTGTGGATCAAGTCTGAGGGTTAGTCTTTGATAAAGAGAGAAACGTAAATAAAAGGAACAATGTCATGATCAAGCTCACATTGGTAACATCCAGGAATGAATGAGCCCACAAATAATGCCAAAATCCTGGTTGCGGGAGGAGCGCTTCTGCGCTTGACTCCCGACTTCGGGCAGACAATACTGTAGTGCTGGGACATTTGGAGGGGGTACCTATGCCGCAGAGTGGGGCCTAATCTATACTGTGGCAATAACGCACGCTAGACACTGACTGTAGCTACGTGCCGAAGACCACGAGCGGTCTCGCGCCCATTTATTTATACCCATGGGCTAGCCCGCCCTCGGGGTGTAGGGATGCGTGCGTGCATGTGTACGTGTGTGCGTGACTGCGAGTATGGACGGGTCGGGTGGCTCCGTTAGTACATCCCTCCAAACTCACAGATGTATAGTTCATCTCATGGGGGCATTTGTATTGGGCCCACTGTGCAGGCATAGTCCTTCAGTCGCTGGCTCGGGGTGGGGTTCGGCCTGAGATTGTATCTCAGACTCAGCTGACTCTCTCCACTCTCTCCAGCCTCTGCTGTTGGTTCCTGGGGTGGGCTTGTTGCGCTTTTGCCGTTCTCGGCTGCCTCTTGCTCCGGTCTTGCGTGTGGGGTATCCTCACTCCGCTGGCTCGGCGATGTCTCGCGAGAGACCTGTCCTCTTGCCATGCTGACTCCATCCACCGATGCTGATTCCTCGTGTTCTCGATTTCTTGTGGCACGTTTGAACCAGGACACGTTCCGCGTCACAGCTCTGTTGCCTCTGGTTGCGGACACCATGGTGCCCCGAACATTGACGACTTCCCACACTTCAGGTTCGTACGCGGTGAGAGACTTCCAATTGTGGTGTCGGTGCTTCAGGACTACTCGGTCTCTGACCATCAGGTTTCTGGGTTTTGCTCTCCTTGACTAGCTTGCTCTTTCGTTTGTCCGTTGTCTTCGCAGCTGTGTTGCGTTTTGGTCCAAGTTCGGCGGGCGCCAGGAGGGAACTGTCGGTACACAGTCTCTTGAGACCTTCCTGAACATTAGGTGTGCTGGTGCGCATTTTGCGGTGCAGTGTGGCGTTTGGCGGTATACACTCAGAAATTGCGACAGACATTCCTCCGCCGATTTTCCTCTTTCTACTCCGTTTTGAAGGGCTCGGTTTAGCGTGCGCATGAACCTCTCGACCTCTCCGCTCGCCTGCGGCCACTGAGGCAAGATCTTCGTGTGGCGAACGCCTTTTTGTCTCCAGGTAGGTTTGGAATTCTTTACCTTGAAATGGTGGGCCGTTGTCCGACCGTATCTCGAAAGGCAGGCCCATCATGGCAAACGTTTGGTCCAGCGCTTCTTTGACATGTGAAAATGCCGTGGACGGCACTATTTCGACCACTGGGAAACGGGAGTGGGAGTCCATTAGCACTAATGTGTGTCTTCCATCTGGAAACGACCCAAAGTCAATGCTCAGCTTTGTCCATGGCTCTTTGCAGGGTTCCTCAGTGATGACTGGGTGAGGGGCAGGGTCCTGACCTGAAATTTTGCATGAATGGCAGTTGCGCACCTCCTCCTCGACAGCCAGGTTCATGCAAGGGAACCACACCTTGTTGCGCAGGCGCGCTTTAGTCTTGGACACCCCTTGGTGGCCCTGATGTGCGAGTCGCACCACTTCGTTCTGCAGACTTGAGGGGATCACGATGGCGGTGCCGCGCAAGATTACCCCATGGGGACCCTCGCTGAGTTCGCTTTGTGCTTTCCAGATCTGCTGACGAAAGGTTTTCTCTACGGCCGTGAGGGCGCTAGCCCCATCCAGAAAATGCTTCCAGCTGCGGTCCGCTAGCGTCGCTTTGAGTCGGCGCAGGCATTCATCCTCTTCCGTGCCTTTCCCAATGTCATCAAGCGTGAGGGCTTCCGGACAGGCATCCTGCGTCAGCATGCGTACAAACTCTTCCACCTCATCTGTGTCTTCTTGATCCATCATGGGGGTGGTGGCGTTAGGGTGTCGGGACAGGAAATCTGCGGGGTTGTCTGCCCCCGGCCGGAAAATGACTTCCAATCGATACGTTTGTAGCTGGACAGCCCACCGTTCTATTCTCGGGGGCGTGAGCCGGGTTGTTCCTGCGAACAGAGGCGCCAATGGCTTGTGATCCATGACGACCTTGAACTCGTGACCGTACAGGTACAAGTGAAAATGGCGGCAGGCCTATTTAATCGCTAGGGCCTCGCGTTCAATCTGGCATAGCACATCTCTGTGGCCATTAGGGCACGGGTGGCATACGCGGTGGTAACCCACTCATGAGCTTCTGTCTCTTGCATGAGTACTGCCCCCAACCCGACAGGGCTGGCGTCGACCACGACTTCTGTGCTTCGATGCGGGCGGAAGTACGCCATGACTTTGTCGTCGATAAGAGCATCCTTGACTGCAGAGAACGCATTGTCTTCCTTCGCCGACCATGTCCAAGGTTGGCCGACTTTGGTCAGTGATCGCAGGGGCTCAGCGAGTGAGGCAAAGTTGGGGATGAAGCGTCCGCAATACGTCGCCATCCCCAGGAAACTCCTGACTTCAGTGGCCGATATGGGTCTTGGTGCCGAGCGAATGGCTTCCGCTTTCTTCGGGTCGACGCGCAGTCCGTCACGCGAGAATATGTATCCAAAGAATTCAACTGACTCCTGGTAGAAGGAGCACTTAGCTTGGTGTAGAGTAAGGCCGTGGTCTGTCAGACGTTGCAGTGTAGCCCTGAGGTGGGCATGATGCTCCTCAAGTGTCTTTGAAAATACAAGGATATCATCGCTAAGATTAATAACTCCCGTTAGGCCGGAGAGTGTCTCTTTGATCGCATTCTGAAAAACCTCAGCCGCTGAGGAGACACCGAAACTAAGCTGTTTGTAACGCAGTAATCCTACGTGTGTTGAGAAGGTGGTTATGTTGCGGCTGTCTGGGTGGAGTTCCAGCTGGTGGTACCCCGCGTTGAGATCCAACTTCGAAAACCACCTTGCCCCATTCAGGTCCGCAACGATGTCGTCCATCGTGGGAGTGAGATGCCTTTCCCGTTTGACGGCCTTGTTTGGGAGGCGCATGTCTACACATAGGCGAATGGCGCCAGGTTGTTTGGGCTTCGGTGCGACCACCAGAGGTGATACCCAGGGTGTTGGGCCGGATACCTTCTCAATCACGCCCAGCTCCTCGAGCTTCCGCAGCTCTTCTTCCACCTGTGGCCGCAGGTGGAATGGCACCCGCCGGTGCCTCAGCACCATTGGTCGAATGGTCTTGTCTATGTGTAACTTGAATGTCTTGTCTTTGAGGCAGCCCAGACCTCGGAAAAAGGGCGGGAAAGTCTTTGAGCATCAAGTCAGCGTGCAGCTCGTGCACCTGATTAGCGAAGAATACCAATTGAAGGTCTTCGGCTGTGTGACAGCTGAGCAGCGTGCCACGTTTTCCTCCGGTGACGTGGAACTTCGTTATCACCTGGTCGCCCTTTCTGGTGACAACCACGTCGATCACTCCACGCAGGGGCAGCTGGTCGTCGCAGTCATATGTGTATATCTTGGCACCGGACGGGGAGTGAGATGGGCGAGGAGAGGCGGTCATATTGAATGCTGTCGATGACATTTACCGACGCCCCGGTGTCAATCAGGGCATGCACTGGGGACCCTGCGATCTGTATGTCGCATATTGGTGGCGGCCGTCGTCTGGCGCCATGCCTGCCAACGAAGGATACAAAATACACCTCATCATCGTCTTCCAGGCTAAATGCTGCACGGGATGGGTAGCTGCACGGTCCGGGATCTTCAAGCGATAGTTGATGAACTCCACGAGCCACTCCCTTGGCGCCATAATTGCTTGGTCGACGATTGGCACCCCTTCGGCATACTTTCGCGAAGTGGTTCTGTTTCCCACAGTTCGAGCATGTCTTGCCTTTAGCAAAGCATTTCCCACTGGCGTGGGGTTCCATCCCGCAGTTTCTGCAGGATGACTGGGGCGCGGCCCTTACACTCCCTTTTCCTGATTGTGGGCGTCTGCGTATCACGTCGAGGTGTTCCTCCTTGATCGCCGGCATCCGAGACATCGCACCAGGTCGGTGTAGCGCTGCTTCCATCTCATCAGCTCAGGCTTTGGACAGTTCGTGGGAACGGGCCAACACAAGTATCTCATCAAGTGAGATTCGCAGTTGCCGGAGGATGAGGCGTCAAAGCTGGACGGATCTGCACCCTTGAATCAGTTGCGCCCGAAGTTCTGCTCTTTGGTCTGGTAGTTCACAGGCCGTGGCAAGTTTGCGGAGGCGTGCATAGTAGGAATCAATCGACTCTGTCTCGCCCTGGCGCGCTTGGCACAGTTTGAACCATTCATAGTCCGGGTTAACACGCGGGTCAAAGTACCGGTTCAGTGCTGTGACGGCGGCGTCATAATCATGAGCATCGCCCCTGTCCGGTAAAGTCTCAAACAGCTCATACAAATCGTCACCGCCATAACACATGAGCAGGGACCACTTGACTCTGCCGTCCGTTTCCCTTACGCCGACAAAATAGTGGTCCAGTCCACCAATCCATTGTCGCCATCGCGCTGCCGCAGTAAAAGGATCAGAGAGTTCGCTAAAAGGTGGCAGGGGGGCGGCTACTCCATGGCTGACGTGGGCCGGCGGTGCAGCTGCTGCAGGTCCTTGGCCCCCAACGTTGACTGGAGGCACTGCTGCATTCTGGGGCGCTGCGACCTGTGGGGCCTGTGCGGTGGGGGCCCCTGTGCCATCGGCGGGGGCAGCGTGATTGATGGTCGAAGCGTGTGTGGAGGTCACCTGCTGGTGTCATGCGTGTTTGCAGCCCTCTAAGGCTCCTGGGTGCGAGACAATGCCCGGGCGCAGGCCTTCTGTTAGGGGCACACACCTGCCAGCCCAGCGCCACGTGGTAGGCCTAGCTTGCGCTTGGGCGTCGCCCGTTCGTCTCCTCCAGGGCGTCCGCCGCGGTCTGGCCAGCGAGGGGGGGGGGTTAGAGAGAGAGATGCGGCCCTCTTGTTCCGTCGGACTCCAGGGGTGGCGGGCGGGCAGCGTCGTCAGGAGTGCCGCGGGTGACAGTGGGCAGCGCCGTCAGGAGCGCTCATGCGCAGTAGGAGCGCTCACAGGGCAAATTGGACTTCTGTGCCTCCCTGCATGGGAGGGCTTACCTGAGCGCCGCACGGGGCGCGACGACAGGCACGGGGCGGCAAGGTCCTCGCCGGGGCCTGTGGGTGCAACGGGCAGCCAGACAGGGTCAGTGCGACGGCGCCTCTCGGGGCGCCGTGATCACCAGGCTCGAGCGCCGAGGCGCGAGCACCGCAGGATGCGAGCGGTGACGGCGATCGCGGCGAGGCGTGGGCAGACCACCCTCGCCGCCAATGTAGTGCAGGAACACGGGGAGGGGGTACCTAGGCCGCAGAGTGGGGCCTAATCTATACTGTGGCAATAACGCACGCTAGACACTGACTGTAGCTACGGGCCGAAGACCACGAACGGTCTCGCGCCCATTTATTTATACCCCTGGGCTAGCCCGCCCTCGGGGTGTAGGGATGCGTGCGTGCGTGTGTACGTGTGTGCGTGACTGCGAGTATGGACGGGCCGGGGGCTCCGTCAGTACAAATACCTTGCGGTCTCCACTGATGATGGTGGCGTGAGACGATGACCTCCGGAGCAGTCGGCTCACCCATTCAAGAATGAGAAACCAGCTCGGGGAAATGCTGAACACCTCCAAGCAGCAGGGAAACAAACCAACCGGGAACAGGAACTCCAGCCAGGAAATACCAAGATTATCAAGACACGACCCCAGGAAGGGGAGGGGTTTTATAGAGTACCAAAACCCGGGCTATGCCTGGTCCTCATTCCAGCCTTGTGTCCCAATGGATTCTGGGACTTGTAGTACCATAACGGGCGTCAATTGCCTAATGAAGGTGGCACCACTCTCTCTGCAATCACTGCATCATACACACAGGGGAAAGAAGCCCAATGAGTGGACGCGACTAACCCCTTCACCCCAGCCTACATTGGGTGACCATGACTCAAGGGGTATCATTCAGAGTATAAGGTTGCCCAGAGTATCTCCCCATAGTTACTTCCCTCCAAGCACCAGAAATACACTCACAAGTGTTATGAAATTGAAGGTGCCAAATGTCCAAAATTCCAATTAAATCATAGGAATATATCCAAGAATTCCTATTCACAGCATAGGAAAGATGGGACGCCAAAGCAGGGACTCTGTAGATTTCAGGGAGGACAATTGCACCACTGCATGAGGACACAGGAGGGAACAGACAGAGCATGAACTGTGGGATGTGACAGTACTCCTCAAAGACCGACAAATGGGACATGGCTTAGTGGGATTACGAGAATGGACAAGTCGTACGAGGTGGGGAAAGTGCACATGATTGGAAGGTTCCCAAGCGCACTCTTTGAGCAGATAAACATTTCAATCCACCAGATAGAAGAACTTCCCCGGACGTGTCCAGGTGTCAAGGATATGATTTACCTCATATTCCTCATGTTCCTCAACTACAAACAGGGTGGAAGAGGATGAGTAGTGTGAACAAAGGGCTTGAGTAGGGAGGTATGGGACACTAGATGGATCTGGTAATCTGCAGGTAATTCTAGTTTCATGGCCACTGGATTTTTCACTTGTAGTATCTTGAATGGCCCAACATAATGGGGCCAAAGCTTTTTAGATCCCTTAAAAATCAGGTTTTTAGAAGCCAACCAAACAAGATCACCACAGGCCAAGGATGCCGGTGCCTATCTGCCTGATTTTTCATGTACTCCTTAGCAATCTGTAAATCTGTTTGTGCAATTTTCCAAATGTCTATTAGCACTGCACAAAGAGCATATAGTGCCGGTGGCTTGTGTGTGGGCTGAATGGTATAGTTTTGGGATGAAAGCCCTTGGTACAGAAAAAGGAAGACATGCCTAAAGCTGAATGGTAACCATTTCTATAGGCAAATTCTGTCATGGGAAGTGCCTTAACCCAGCTACTGGTTATTATGGACAACAGGCTGCGTAGATACTGTTTCATGGACTAATTGGTACATTTCATTTTCCCATCGGTTTGTGGATGATACGACAATGGTAACTATAGGTCCATTTGTAGAGATGTGCAGACCGCTTGGCAAAATCTAGATATGAATTGCAGCCCCATATCAGATATTATGACTGAGGGTATTCCATGGGGTCTTATTACATGTTGATGAATGTAACAACTAGGTCTTTAACTGTGGGCATCTTAGGAAGAGGGACAAAGTGAGCCAACTTGAAGAATAAGTCCACCACCACAAGAATGGTAGTGTGACCCAGGTCTTACAGGAGACCCATAACAAAATCCATACTAATGGTGTGCCATGGGTAGGGGGAAACCATGAGTGGTTGTAAAAGGGCCACAGGTGGAGCTTGCTACGCTTCATTACATTTTGAACAGGGTCTTATGAGGATCTGCACATCTTGTGCATGTTTCTCCCACAAAAACTGTCCAGTATATAATTTCCTGTTTTTTGCTACCTGAGGATGACTGGCTAAAGATGAAGAATGGCAACATTGCACAATCTGGTACCCAGATGGAATGAACAGCTTCTTCTTATGCTATTAAAGCTTCTCTTTTAAAGAATACAACATATTAGACAACCACATGCTGTGATCCACTAATTGCAGTGTTTTGTTAATATCAGCAATGAACTCCTCTGTGAAACAGCAACCAATCACCCTATCGATTGGTATAATGGATATTGCAGCTAGAGTTTTTTTCTCATTTTGGGGAGGAATACAGATATGTGAAAGGGCATCTGCTTTTGCATGTTGTGCAACTGGTCAGTAGGTGATTACAAAATCAAATTAATTAAAGAACAAATCCCACTTCATCTGACAGGGTGTTAAAGTTCACGCAGAGTGAAAAAACTGCAAGTTCTCATGGTCAGTGTATATGGTGTTCGGGTGCCAAGCCCCCCACAAGTAGTGTCTCCATTTTTGGAATGTTAGCTTGATCGCCAGCAACTCTCTTTCAGCAATAGTATAATTTTGTTCTGCTGGCAAGAACTTTTTAGAAAAAAAAGCTATAGGATGTGCAAGGCCAGTTTCGTTGTTGCTCTGCCACTAAATCCCACCCACAGCGTATTGGGATGTGTCGGCTTCCACATAATAGGGTAGCACAGGATCCGGGCATGTCAACACAGGAGCTGAAGGGAATTTTGTTTTTAACAAGTCAAAAGCTTTTTGAGCTTCAGTAGACCAATATAACAAAACCTCCTTTCTGAGTAGGGTAGTGATTTGGGTAATGATATCCGAGAAATGGGAAATAAAATGCTTATAGAAATTAGCAAAGCCTAGTAGGGCCTGTAGTTCCCTTACAGTGGTAGGGATAGGCCACATCAGTATTTTTCTATTTTCTTTTGATCCTTTTGGATTCCAGCTGAGGATAGAACAAAGCCCAAAAAGTCTACCTGAGGGACTTGAAACATGAACCTGTCTAGCTTGAAAAAAAAGTGTTGTTCTAGCAACTTTTGTGAAAGCATTTTAATATGATGTTTGTGTTCCTGTGGGTTATTAGAAAATTTCAAGATATCATATATATAGACAAATATAAAAAGATCAGCCGCAGTATTAATTCAAATCAAATTTAATGCAGAGCACTGTCTTCCATTTGTCCCATTCATGGATTTGAATGAGATGGTATGCGCCTCGAAGTTTTAATTTCGTGAAGATAGTGGCATGCCGTATTTGATCAAGTAGTATGGGTATCAATGGCAAAGGATATGTATTCTTTATAGTCACCTTATTGTGGGCCCTATAATTGATGCACACACAGAGATCCCCCTCTTTTGTTTGCACAAAAAATCAGAGGAGATGAGACAGGTGAGAAGGAATGTCTGATGAATCCACAGGACAACATCCCCTCCAGATATTCTCTCAAATGTTGGGTTTCTAGTTCTGAAAGGGGATAGATCCTCCTACATGGGAGTGTAGGCGCTTACACAAGATCTATTCTACAGTCGAAACTGCGGTGAGGTGGCTTTTTTATCAAAAACATCAGCAGATGGGGATAAAGGATTTTGGGACTCTAAAGTAACACAAGAGTCAAATGTGGGAGCGGAAGCACAATCAATGGCTATTTGACAGCAGTGCTGTAGGCAATGTTGAGAATCCAAGGTGACTGTAAGTGCTACCCAATCGATCCTGGGATTATGTAATTGCCACTAAGGAACCCCTATAATGGAACTAAATGTAGGAGCATCAATAAGATCAAGACTGATTTCCACAGAGTGACTCTTATCACATATTTTAGTAATGGGTTCAGTATAAAAGGTAACCTGATGATAACCCTGACCCATCCACCACCCGGACTGGGTCTGGTTCCTTCTTTCAGAGACAAGGAATGCCAAAAGTCTTTGCTAACGCAATATCCAAGAAGTTACTGGTTGCCCTTGATTCCACAGGATAGGGAGAACCCTCTGGTTAGAGTTTGTGTTAACCATGCTAACTGTAATGGTAACATTTTGTGCAACCAGGGAAACGGTATTTGCACTTAATTTTTGTATGTTCCATAGTTGGAACCTCCACATTCTACTAGAACAACAATTTTTGGGGGGATTAATGTTTTTTGTTTTGCAGGGCATTCACAAGCATAATACCCTCCTCACTAGAATAAAGACTAAATTCAAAATACGTATTTTGTCCTTTTCTTCCACTGTGAGAGCCCCTCTGATAACTTCTATTTGCATTGATTCAGGTACATTGCTGAGTTTAGTATCTTAATTTTCTCCCTTCTAAACATGTAAACATGAGGAACATCAGTCTTTCCCTTTTCTTCACTTAATAAGTGATCCAGTTTAGCCACCAAGTCTATGAAATTGGAACAGTCCTCAGGAGGATCTACCATTTATGACAGAATGTGTCCTTGTCTGAGGTTTAAAAGTTCTGTGTTGCTTGCCTGCATGAATGTGTGTTTAGCAAACAGTTGCCCGCACTTGTCCTTTAAAAGCTAAGAAATTATAAAGAACTGAATCATCATTTTCTACAAGTGGGATAGACCAATTTAGCTGCAGTGCCTTTAGGGTGATCTTCCCACAGACTTTTTGCCGTTTTTTCTCCTGTTTTTGTTGATTATTTTTATTCTTTTTGTTCATCTGAGGACTCCGAGCACTTTACCACTTTTAACCAGTGCTAAAGTGCATGTGCTTGTTCACTAAACATGAACACATTGGCATATGTGATGTTGCTGGTAAGTCCCTTGTAAAATTATATACTCAGGGCATGTACTTCAAATGCTGCTAGTGGGCCTGCAGCACTAATTGTGCCACCCACCCAAATAAGTAGCCTTTCAAACCTGTCTCGGACTTGTCACTGCAGTGCCTGTGCGAGCTGTTTACTGCCACTTCGACTTGGCATTTAAAACTACTTGCCAAGCCTTAAGCTCCTCTTTTATTGCATATAGGTCACCACTACAGTAGTCCCTAAGTAACCCTAAAGGCAGGGTGCCATGTAAGATAAAAGTGGAACGTGTGTTTAACCTTTACATGTCCTGGTAGTGACAAACACCCAAGTTCACTTCTCACTACTCTAAGGCCTACCCCTTTCATATGCTAACATTGGGGATTCCCTATACACTTTTAAGGGGTAATCCCTGATAAAAAAGGAGTAGATTAACCCTTTTTCAATCTTTGGAATAGACATGCTAAATCCTCCTTACTGGTGAAGCTGGATTTAACATTACTGTTTTAGAAATGCCACTTTTAGAAAGTGGTACAAAAGGGGGTGGTAATGGACGGAGCATCTGAACCAGTCAAAAGATCTGGGTTTAATCCATCACCGTTCTTAAGCCCACTCTGCCACCTCAGTTCAGACATGGCTATATGGAAATCAGTCTGACTCTGTGCCTCATGGGAACAGTCCAGCCCGAACTGCCAAGCCATGCCTTCCCTGGACCGGAAACAAGCTTCGGAGGACCGGTTTCTGGCATTCCAGCCGTCTTCAGCCTGGCTTGCTTGAATCCAGTGGCAAAGTGAGCAAGGGACTTACGTCTGAGCATACCCTGCCACACTTATGGCGGCCAAAAGCGGTACAAAAGGGGGTGGTAATGGACAGAGGATCTGAATCAAACACTCACACCCAGTCAAAAGTTCTGAGTTTAATCCATCATCGTTCTTTGGCCCACTCTGCCACCCCAGTTCAGACATGGCTATATGCAAATTAGTCCCCTTTTGTACCGCTTTTGGCCGCCATAAGTGTGGCAGGGTATGCTCAGACGCGAGTCCCTTGCTCACTTTGCCACTGGATTCAAGCAAGCCGGGCTGAAGACGGCTGGAATGCCAGAAACCGGTCCGCGGAAGCTTGTTTCCGGTCTAGGGAAGGCATGGCTTGGCAGTTCGGGCTGGACTGTTCCCATGAGGCACAGGGTCAGACTGATTTGCATATAGCCATGTCTGAACTGGGGTGGCAGACTGGGCTAAAGAACGGTGATGGATTAAACCCAGATCTTTTGACTGGGTGTGAGTGTTTGATTGGTTCAGATGCTCCGTCCATTACCACCCCCTTTTGTACCACTTTTAGAAAGTGGACATTTCTCTGCACTTACTGCTCTGTGTGCCTTACAACCTGTATCCAATGCATGTCCAGGATGGGTGACAGCTACACTTTGAGCATTTCCTCTTGACAGCCACAACATAAGGAAGATAGGTGTATCTGAGTACCCATCTAAATACATCTGCATTCTGATGACTTTGCCTGGGCAGGAGGGAAAGGAGGGGCAAGCACTTCACATGAATAGGCTGTGTCCTGTCCACACATAAAGGACTGATTGCCCCACTACAGACACCCTGGCAGACAGGACTGCATTGAAAGGGATCCGTGTGCACTTCAGAGAGCTGCTTTAAAGTCACCCCCACATTAAAGGCACTTTTCAGTATAAGTACTGGCTATTTGACCCCATCAAATCAAACACTACTGGACTTGTAACAGAAGCTCTGCCAGAAGATGTTCTGTGCTGCTTAAAGGACTCAACTGTACTGCTGATCTGGCAGGTCTGCTTTTCTGTTTGTTGCTCTGCTGCCTGCTACTCTCTGACTCTACTGAAAGAGAGCCAGACTCCACTTTTACTCCAAGTGATCTCCAAGGGCTTGTTAGCTTGCCTCCTGTTGCTTGAGACTTGTAGATATCAACGTCTCTACCACTGCTCCTGTGCCTGGCTAACTTGAAATAGCCCAGATACTTTCCACATGGATTTTGTCACATCTCCTGTCTGCATGTAGCAGATCCTGTGGGATTCAACATTGACGCATCTCGTTTGCGAGCAGAAAAGGTACTTTGTTCACCAGAGCCTGCATGGGTCATGTAGCTGGTTGGCACTCCATTGCAATCAGCCCAAACTTTTACTTTACCATGGTACAGCGATACCTAAAGTAACCTTTTTAGTGCTACTTGCTTCAAAGCGCTTTATTACATTTATTCTTTTAATATTCAATATCTCAACTTCTATACATTGGAGTTTTGTCATTTTGGTCTTGTTTTGTTTAGGATATAATAATCTATCTCTCTAAACCTGTCATTTTGTGGTGTATTCATTGTTTTACTGTGCAAGTTTGTTGGAAAAATACTTTAAACTACGAAGTGGGGACACCATCTTTGCCCCCCTCCAAACGCACAGCGGCGAGCCATCACTTAGGCTATCTTTTATACATCTCCTCTTTTATCCGTTTTAATCTTTGTTAACCATTAGTTTCAACATTTATCTTCATCCATTTCTTCTCAAGTTAGTGAATCTACACACGGAGTTGTTTGCCTGTTTACCAAGTTTCTAATATTAAAACAGTGTCCATCCAAACCTCATGTTAAAATACGACTGATGCAGGGTTCATCACAAACAGTGTTTTATTATTCAAGGTTCCAATGCATTTCGGGCGTCTAACGCGCCCTTCGTCAGGGGTCACTACAGATAATAATAAAAACAACAATTATCCATCACTATTATACACATAGATGCACATAATTCAATCATTTGAAACAACGCACTTGATGTTCGATTTGTACCCGGTGTCATGTACAAAATTTCTTCATTTACTGGGTCACCATGTGAAAAAAAATGTTTGCGGTATGTTTATCTCCAATGAGTCTCTCTCTATGCTACTCTCTTTTCCCACACTTGATGATACCCTCCTTTCCTTGACTATTCCTTGCTTCCATTAATTTTTAACATATCCATTTTTAACAAACGCTTCCCTTCTACCCAATTTTATCAAGAAGAAGCTCATTGGTCTTCTAATGGGTGATAACATTGGGTAAAAGGGAAGCGTTTGTTAAAAAAAGGGAAGCGTTTGTTAAAAATGGATATCTGCCTTGTTTCTTGGAATTTTATGCAGTACTTTTAACAGTTGTAAATTAGTCTTTGTACAGGATGCGTCAAACCACCTGATATCTCCGTGATTCTTTTTGCTAGTTGGTGCCTGGAAGTTTGTTGGTATTATCCTTGTTATCTCAGCAAAGGAGTCCAATGTATCCAAACAAGAGCTCTCATCCTGTAGGCATTTAGTAATGGGTATTATAGCTTGCTCAATGATTTTTGAGTTAATTACCTCAGGGTTGCATTGTGTCCATCTCAGTGTGTAACCATTTTGACTAGCCAATGTGCAGCGAGAGGTCCAGGCCAGCCTTTCCACCAAATGAGCAATCTTTATCCTTAGGGAGTAAGATTCTAAGACTAAGCGGGAAATGGTCACTAATTCCTATGATGTTGGTTGCAAAATCTGCAAACCAAGTTGCATAGGAGTTAGAAATTGTTATAAAGTCAATCAGAGTACTGTGACCTCTTCCCACAAAAGTTGGGCTAAACTCCACTGGGGGTAGACAAAGTAAGTTTGCAAAGCCCAGGTTGTGGGTGGCCATCATCTTGTTGAACGCATCGCCCCCATTGTGGTGGACAAAATGTGGTTGAAACTCAGTTTCATCTTCAGCGTAATCGCCACATCCGCTCTGGAAGTGTTGGCACAAATTATGGTTAAAATCGCCACCCCAGATAAGGATCGAATCCATCCCTGGTTTTGCCACCATACTCCTAATTGCCACATCAATGGATTGTACCATTTCGATTACTTTACCCTTTTCTAGACTATTATACATGTTAACAATTGTTATCTGCACCTTGGAGGAGACTTGTATTACCACAATTTGGTATTGGCTACACGATCCCACCGTGCCAATTGATACCACTTCAAGGAGATTGGACACATATACACAGAGCCCCCCTTTGGACCTCCCATGGCTGGAGGGATCTGCAGGCACGTGGTAAGTTATAAAGCCTTCTAGATGAATTTCCTCTAAGGACCAAGTCTCTTGGAGACACAATATGTCTATATCTTCAATGAAATTTTCCCAGATGCAATTATTGATCTTTCCACGAAGGCCAGCTATATTCCGGAAGGAAACCCTTAAACCTATCCCTGTCTGTTTGCCCATTGTGATCCGTGGAACCAGTAACTTATCCTGTGATCCTTTACTATCTACCGGAACATAACCAGTATGATGTTCCTCATTATTTCGCCCCTCCTTCCCAATAGACTTTGTAGAAATCTGCACACAAGATGGATTCTGTGCAGTAGTAGGGGAAACAACCGGAGATAACCGTGTATCCCCGGGACAATTCTCCAACTGGTCAGTAGCTGTAACTTCTGACAGGGAGTTATTAGGAGAAGGCTCCAAACTATTATGGATGGAATTCTTGACACTGTCCAAATCAGTGCCCTTACGGTAGAGTCAATTCACGCCTTCCAAGCCTGACAGGGCCTCATAGCGATTTCTAACAGCAACGGGACGATAGTCCTAGTTACCCATTAGAGGTCTGGAATTGACTATAGGAAGCATGGGGGGTCTTGGATAGAAGTAGGTCAGCTCACAGGCTGTTATAGGGATGGTACCATATTTAGGGGGCCAGTCTAGGATGTGGGTAACTGCTCTGGGATCACTAAAATTAATTATAATGATGTCCCCCTTAGTGTCCTTTTTACGCTTACCCATCCAGGGGGCTCGTCGCACATGAAGGATTTTACCGTTAATGTTAGGGGGTAAGGGACGATTGTGGTTAAGCCAATATGCGACTTTATTTTTTAATTGAAAATATCATTCTTTCTTTCCCTCTTCTAAACTGGGGACTCCCCTTAGAACCACCACCAACGGGACAGCTTCCGGAGGTAAATCTGGGCACCTCATGGGTTTTGCTACCCTGTCTGGACTTTTATTCCCTGGATTAGTTGGACCCTTTGCTGAGAGTGGTTGTTTCACCACCTCCTGCGTCTTACTGATCTTACTTTTAGTTAGATGCTGTATATTATTGGAAGATGACTTCTTCTGGGGTTTGGCTATAGTTAAATTGCTATTTGTTGTAGCTTTTTGAGCTGTGCCCTTGGGTAATGGTACTGCAGCAGGTAAAGCAATTCGGGGTGCTTGGACGGACTTAGCCATACTCTCAATTAGCCCTGTATTTTTGCCTATGGCCTGTTCTAAAATCCCCAATCAGGTTTCAATTCTCTTTAATCTCTCGATCAGTGGTAATGTAAAGGATCTAGGCAACTGTTCGAGGGTTCCCGCTATCTCGGTACTGGATATCTCTGGGGTAGTGCCCTGTTCTGAGTTAAACGGGCCGAGAATTTTAACTGGGGGTGGCAGATTGTTATCAGAAGATTTGCCAGAGTCAGCATGGCTGTCCTTATTATTATTTGGTGGGACTTTCCCCTTCCTTCTCCTTTTTCTGGGTGGTGAGCCTTTTGCTCCAGATCTAGTAGCACTTGTGGCCGTATTTCGTGTGACCTCTGCTACAGGAACCTGTGATTCAGATAGGTCTTCCACTACTATACTCCCGAACCGAGGAGTGGGAGGGGTGATTATGTGCGTTTCCTCTTTAGACCTTTCGAGGAGTGGAGAAGCGACAGTATCTCTCAAAAGCAGTGGGATGCTGTCGCTGCGTGCTGTATCCAGAATCTCTATCTCGGAATGGTGACTCGAGGACAGTATGCTAGCAGACTGAATTAAACTCAAGGATGAACATTTATTTTTAATAGACTCCACTGAGCGTCGCCGCTCTGCTCGACGTTCTGCCAACATAGACTCTTTTTCAATGGCCGCATCTTTAGCTGCCCTCATGAAATAACTATCTAGTGTTTTCCTGCACCCTCCTTTTTTCGAGGTCACTGCTCCTTCAATGGGACTCAAAGACATTTTGTATAGCAGGGGTGATTACTCACAGTTTTTAGAGTGTCATGCAGAACGATCTTTAAGTGGGCGTTAGGGAGTGGGCCCGTCCCGTCCCTTGTCGTCCCCGGACGGCCACAGACGGCCCGCCCTTTGCCCGGGCTTAGCCCGGTGCTCCCGCGACGCGGGGATGTATGTCGTTTATATCGCGCCTGGAGCTGTGGGCGTGGTGGAGGTCCGGCCCAGGTGTGCTTGGCCAGAGGGGAGTCTTGGGATTTGCAGTCCCCCTCAAGTATGCTGGTAAAAGTTCCACGCGAGGAGAGCGCCGCTCGCAATCAGGGCGCTGTGCTGAAAGAGTTTTCACCCGGTCACATCAAACTGAAGCTCCATACAGGATTGCTTGTCAACAGGTCTAAAGGGACTCCATCAGGTCCTGGGGGCTTTCAAGCAGATCCCCTTCTCCAGGGCATCCTTGACCTCACAAACTGGCAGGGAAGAGCTAAATTGGTGTGCCGCGGTTGAATCTGTTGGCACATCTTTGCATAGCTCCTGAGGTAAAATACTGTTTGGATTAAATATGTTCGAGAAATGAAATTCCCAATCTTCCCCCGGTATCATTGAATCCATACCCCTCGCGTCTTTCGAGAATAGGGGGCGATTTATGACCTCCCAAAAGCTCTTGGTGTCTTTAAATGCACTGGTTCTCTCAAGATCTTCCCAGGCTAACCTTCTCAGTTCTCCTTTCCTCTGGTTGATTATAGTTTTATAAAGCCTGTCTCTTTTTGATCAGAATTTTATCACAAGGGATTACATTCTGTGCCTTTTTGAGATCCTTTTGAGCCGTTGAACCATTTTGTCTCCTGGACTTCCCTTCTTCCAACTGACCTTATCAAGCAATTGGATACATCCCTACAGATTAGTTGGAAGCCCTGTATAATCATATCTGGGAGAGAGTTGTGGTGTAGGCATTTCAATATGGAACTTAAGTTAGCCTTAACAATATTCTCCTCGAATTAGAGGGGATTTCTTTTTTCCATTTCAATTTCACCCCTTGGTTGGAGTTGTACTGGAGGGGGGCATCACCTTTCTCCTCTTGAGCTGTTACACATAGGGAGGCAGTGAGGGGGTTATGCTTGCTTGCATTATTTGGCTCCACCCCGAAGCTTCCAACAAGAAAAGCAAACTTTCTAGATATTAGCATAAAGTCAATTACACTTTCCGTTCCTCCACCCATATACGTGGGGTACTGTATTGGAGGGCTTCTGACCAAGAAGTCAAACAGGCACAGATCATTTACAACAATAATGTCTTTTAAGGCTTCGCCCTGTGGTGTATGTATAAAATGCGACAGCGGTTGACCCTCTGTGTCCAGTAGCCCGCACACTTGATGTGGGCAATGCCGACAAAAAGTGCAATTAAAAGCCCCCAGCCAAAAAATACACAGGGGCTGCCACTTCCCCGCTATCTTATTAATTTCCCTCTTGAGTACCGGAGTCACAATGGTTAGAATAAAGGACGAGTTTCCACTAGCATGTTGGGTTTTATTTGACTGGAAAGTCGCTGGTTGTAGGACAGTTATTTTTGGTTTTAGGATTCACATCAGATGGTCGCCCCCAGGGATTCCCCCCAGCTTATATCTTGTTAGTTCACTCTTGAGGGTCTGGTTCTCCTGTCTCAGAACATGTACTATTGCCTGAATACATGATAATGCGTGAGCCAGTTCTTGCGCAGTAGGTGCTGATGCTGCACCCCAGGGAAAGGTGTGAAAGCCCTTCCTCATCCATCTCCGTTCGGGCAGATTAATTATTGTGTTCTTGGCTTTCGTTTGCGGGTCCGTGCACCTTAAACCCAAGTTCCGCGGGAACGGAGATAGTCCGTCCTCTCACCTCCTGGCTAGCCCAACACAACAATTAGTCAACGAGAAAGGTGATTAGCCTTAGGGGGAAATGGTGAAATAAATTGGGAGACAGCGCCTCTTGGTGTGGTAAATGGCACAATCCCCTCAGTTAATGACACCAAACCAGTATGAACGTTCTCTGGCAACAGGTATCACTTAAAAAGGAAAAAACACAAAAGGGGTAAGTATCATGCAGAATATAAGGTTTCCCAGAGTATCACCCCAAAGTGACTTCCGCCCAAGCACCAGAAATGAACTCACCAGTGTTATGAAATTGAGGGCATCAAATGTCCAAAATTCCTATTAAATTGTAGAAATACATCCAATAATTCCTATTCACAGATAGAAAAAATGGGATGCCAAAGCAAGGACTCGGTAGAAGAACAGTATCACTATTTTGGTGAATTCTAGAACAAAGTCTCATTGTATAACACAGTTGCTTGATAGGGAACATGAAAGGAAAAGCTGCACTGTGCTGTGTGTATGGGGTAATGCTCACTAATTACCGTCCACAGAGCGAGGACTATAACCTGAAAAAGCGGAATACGGTAAAGTGCACTGACCTGCATATGGGAAGGAGATGAAGTAAAAAAAACCAGATAACTTGTGCAGTCTTGATGTGACCCATATCAAGCTCAGAAGATTCAGGTATATCCAGCGATGTTAAAAGAGCTCTGTTGGGCTGTCGGGTTAAGAAACCCGGGTGGGAAGAACAGGAAACAGAAAATCCAAAGCCGGTATTGGAAGATCCTTCTTCATGATTTGAGGATCAAAGCCAAGTGTCAGGGAAAAGGTGCATCTAAACAGACCGCAATCCTCACATGATGACTGTAAATAGTGTAATGTGGATATCTGGCATACAGAGGCAACTAAAAGAAACAAAAGGAGACCTTAACAAAAGGTAATATCCTAAGTTCCAAAGCAGCCAGAGAACCCAACAGGATCCTCACAAACTACCACAACATAGAGGAACGATAATCAAGCTGTGGGCATAAACAAACAGAGTCATATGAACAATCAAGAATTGGGAATGGAAGGAAAGCACCTAGGGGGTCATATCATTGATTTCAAGGAGGGCCATTACACCATCTCATGGAGACACAGGAGGGGAACAGACATTGCATGAAGCAAGGGTTGTCACACCTGGTCTTTAGTTCAAAGATCACAAGCAGCAGTCATCATCCCCACAAATGTAGCGAATGTGTGTCATGCTGCGCAATGGCCCCGGGCCGGACTGGGAACTGAAAGCAGCCCTGGCAGATGTAGCCAGACCAACCCTAGTGTGGCGCATCGCGAGCGAGCGCGGCCGACATCTACTAAGGGGTTTAGGGGGGGATTTTGGAAAAAGACAGACAAAAATGGTGCATTTTACAACACATTTTTTGTTACATATTTAATTTTATCAACTCTCAAAGCACAGTAAATAGTTGATGATGACCTTAAAGAGCACCAGGTTACCCACCCATACGTATGTGTACCCATAGTCATTCTTTCAGAGAGCACCAAAAATAGACATGAGTAGTGAATCAGAGAGAACAAAGTAAAAGTGAGACCAGCCCCATATGGTGTGTAGCGAGCAAGCGCAGTGAGCAACTACTACTAGGGGGAGCAGGGTAGGGGTGCCCCGCTCATGCAGGGGCACCCTCAAACTTAGGACCAAGCACCCCGCATTCCGTATTGAAAGGCCTTGGGGGTGACTGGTAGGTTTTAAGTGTAGTGACCTCAGATATAGGAAAACCTATATCTATCGTAATTGGCGCTAGCACAAGCTTACACAGGCTGCAATGGCAGACCTGAAGTCACAATTTGAGTGGTCTATCATGGGTGGCATAATACATACTTCAGCCCATGGGAGACCCCTGGGGTACCTATGCCCTGGGTACCTTTGTACCATATACTAGGGACTTACAAGGGTACCCCAGTAGCCAATCAGTAGTGTACCTAAGTACTAATAATGTCAAATTTAGGGAAGAAGCACAGAGACTGGGATCCTGATTAGCAGGATCCCAGTCAGACTAGCCAGAAAAACATAAGTACACCAGCAAAAAGTGGGGTTGAGCAGACCATGAAAGCACATCCTACTTTTCTACGTGCCATATAAAAGAAAACGGCTGCTTTGCAGACCCGTTGATCCAGCAATTCCTGGAAGCTGAGGAGCAGGCCACCAGAGAAAAAGTCCCCCATCATGCCAATACCTACTCGCTCTCATGCTGACAGAAACCTGGACATGATGGTGCCATGCCCTGTAGAGATTCCCTTAAGTGGGAAGGCCAGGGCATAGGGCTTTGTTGAATTACTACGAGAGAAACAGCATTTTAAGCAGCCCAAAGCAGTAGTGAGCAGAAGTGAATGGGTGACCAGGGCTATTGGAGCCAGGGAAGAGTACACCATGAAGGACTCCCTCCCGGATCTGAGATTGAATAAGGTCTTTCTCCAAGAGGTTGTATCCAGCCAACCAGTATGCCGCCCATTCCAGTTGTCTTGAAATATGATAGTTCCAGAAATCAGGGGCTCCCATGCCGAGGTTGGGGGTTTATGTTTTGCAAATGCTATGCGTTTCCTGCCCATGCCTCAAATTAGATTATTTAAAAGGATGTCGGCCCATCACCGACAATGGGCGAGGTATCTAAAAGGAGACCTGTGACCATAACAATCTTATAGCTTTCGCCAGATTACTCTCCAGCAGGTCAACCTATGCATGATGGATTAGGATATGCATATAATGAAAGGTGTGTGGAGAACCTGTTAAGGTCCCACTCCCCAGATGGATCGTGCGTTCTAGGATGGCATTGCAGAAGGGATATAGTAACAATTATTTAATTAACTTTTAGCCCCAATAGCCTCCAGAATTCCTCTATAGTGGACACCACGGGGACCAGGGCCATGTAAATATCATACATAAACAGTATCATGTCATCTGTGCAAAGAGAAATTATGTGTGTAGCTGCCTCTTTAAGATGTCGCAAAAAAGTCCCTGGGGACCTTTTTGCACCCCACAGAACAATGTAAAATCACCTAACATTTAAGGGAGTATTACGGCTGGGAATTCGAAAAACATGACCAATGACACCTATATTTAATCAGCACATACAAACAAGTGAAAAATACAACTAGCCTCTTGCCAATCGTAGCTATTTTTTGGCGCTCAGTGTGTGCTGTTTTTAGTGGCTCATGTTCCCACACCAACTTTCACTGTGCAGTTTAAAAGTGTATGGAGCATGTCTGCAATCTAGGGGGAACGGAACATATGTAGAGTTAGGCATTTAAATTGTATCATGCGCCGTGGCAAGGGATCTGGGTGGACGGTGATAGAATAACAAAGACGGTCGTTAAATGCGGGTGCAGGCGCAGAGCAACAAAATACTAAGAGGGATGCAGCTAACCAGGGGGAAAGGAAACACAAGAGGAGCAGAAATGGCTAAGAAAAGAAGCAGCATGGGAAATGGCCATGGTGAATCCAATCTTTGTAGATTTTAGAAGCAAGGAAGAAAACGGGAACGACCACGTGTTATGGACGCTAATAAAAATGCAAGTGATCAGAAATGAAATGTTCAATGCAAAGAGATGTGGGATACACAGCGGTACCGCCCTAGGTAGGTCGATCAACGTCACCCAGTGGAGTACAAGCGTTTGCAAGAGAAATTACTGACACCAGAAAGCCAGCTTCAGAGAGAATAAAAAGGGTGAATCAGCAGATATTGAAATGTAAGTGCAATGCGCATAATGTTACCTACAGACAGCATGACTTGTAAAGAGGTTGGCCGGAGTGTGAACAATGTGAAATGTACAGTAAATTGGAAAAAAAGGTGAAAGTGCGTGGGGTAATTCGGAGGTGCCTGGATAGCACACAGGCATTAAGGCATAGTTGATGAAAATAAGGGAGACCTGAGAGAAGGGGAATCACTAAAGTGATAAATAGTTCCAAGACCTAAAATCAAGTATTGGGCAGGCTGGTGGCCTGAAAAGCGTTCGTGAAGCAGGGGGCGGGGAGCCGAACCCTTTGATGTAGCTCACGGCCTTGCGGCCGTAAAAAAAAGCAATTAGCGCACGCTGGGGAAGCCTGTGGGAGGGAGGCTGATGGCTTTCATGTGGACGAAAGGCAGGGGGATAGAAGCGCGTTCACAAGCGTGTGCACTTCTACAAATCCGCATCGGAAACTCGGCAAAATCCGCCTGGTTTCGCTTTCTGGTTTGACCCCAATAGGTCTCTCTGCGAGAACTAAAAATGTGATGGGTGGAATGCCTGAATTAATTTCAGCCACAGGTAATTACTTGGGCCACATCCCAGTCCATGACAGTTTCACACCATGCCACCTCAATTTTGGCCCAGCCATAAGCAAATCAGTCTTCGCCAAGCTCAAATAGGACCAGTCCATCCCAAACTGCCAGGCCAGGTCCTCCCTGAACAGGAACACAAGCAACCCAAGACTGGTGACGTTTGAAAGGCTGAGCCCTGCTTTGCAAGGCTTACATCACTATTACTGCGTCACAGACTAGTTTGGCTTCATCTGCACTTTCATAAAATAACTTCTCACCCATTAGACAGTGAACAGTAGGGGAAGGTGCAAAGATATATTCCAGGGTCCGAGTGTGTGTACCTTGTATGTGCGAGAATTAACAGCGACCCCATCATCAGAGATCATCTGAAGATGCATAAATATGTGTAACATGTATTTGAAAGAAAATAGGTAATTACCACAAATTGCCTAAGGACCGTGTCTGATTTATCCTCCACACACGAAGTGGAGTTAGTTTTATTCTGTAATTTAGAAAGGGAGTGGGTGGCATGTCCAGCAATGAGAACTTTACGACTCTGGGGAATTTGTCCCTTTAAATTAATGTATGGCTCTGCACAATGCATTTGCAGCACGTACGTACACAAAACAAGCCAAAACAAAGAGGCTATTCCAATCTTTCCTGCTGAGAATGATACACATAGTAGTTTTGTGTTGGAATGCAAATCCTCTCACCGCGTGATTTTTGATAGCAAGAAAAAAACAAGTTGCGCATTAAAGACAATGCTGTTTACGGGAGCCATGGGTTGGTGAAGGAGGGCTCATAACAGAGATATGTGGGTAAAATGGACGAGACGCCATTACTGACGTCTGCTCACATGACACAAACACTCACTAGCTGCCGCCTGCGGGACAGTCAGACAGAGCAGAACTGAAGACAAACGCAAACTTTTAATTGTGTGAGCCTCGCCTTGCCTCATTCCGACCCCGAATGTCTGCAAGGAAGTCGTTGATGTGCAATTGTAACATTCAATCTTCTTACGGTAGCTTATATTTTATTAGTTCATGTGTCATCATGTCATGGCTGGGACCTGAAAGTGGGGCAGCACAAGTACTTTCAGTTACTTCAGAGCACTGAACTATAGAGATATCAGACAGCACAATAACTGGAGGGAATGTGAGAGCAAACTACACTTGTTAGAAGACTTCTACCCTAAATCAGATAGGCCAAGTAGAAGCCAATCAGGTGCTCTGTGACATCCCTGTCGTCTTGATGATCTCTCAGATGTTTTTCATAACACAAATAAATTCAGTTTGTTGCTCTCCAAATTTCCTCTCTGCAACTATCTCGTTACTACTCCATCTTACAGTTGCTTTTTATATTGAATTTCATAACACACGTTTGTCGTTTTTGCACCTTGTACTTCACAAGCGTTGCTATTACCCAAAGCAATTGCAGTCAATTTACCATCCACAGAAGGATGGAAGGTTGAATAGGCTCTGCTGGCTTTAGACTTGGACCTGTATACCACTGCATAGCTCAGGGTTTAACTCACTGAGCCATCCTGCAGGATTTGTTTCCACTCTCTGTGGGCCCTAAGGACACCCTGCAGTCTTTTTATGGCCACCACATCTATCCTACCTCCTGGACAGGACCACTCCGATTTCGACTCCCCATCTTTGAGAGCTCTCTCCAGTACATGAAAGAGGTCTCAGTGAGTAATGGTCTCTCTGCTGACATCTGTAAACATTCAGACTACAAGATCAAATCCTGGTCTGGCCAAGTTGGCCATTCATCCTCCTGAGGGCATTAAGTTCAAGAGCACAGCATTAAAGCTGGAGTAGAGGGGACGATTTTATGACGGGGTTCCCCTTATTTACTGAAGTCCACGGAGCCGTCATTAGTTCATGAACCACAGGGTGACTCGTGGACTGCTGCATCCATTCCAGGAACCTATGTTCAGCTCATGGGTACAAGTGAGAATCCCGGTGCAGCCACTCAGCCTTTCATCCTTGCGAGGTCGACCGATTTAGTACCACTGAGTTTACTAGCAGTTAACTGGTACTCAGTGCCCGAGGAGTGAAGTGGCACTTTAAAACTACATGTATAAAAGTATGGGGAAAATGAAAATGCAGCCACATGGTTACCTCATACTATATCACCACCGGACTTTTACTTCAACTCCGCCACCTTCCCGGAAAGCTCTAAACATGCCGAACTCAGCGCCCTTCTGAAGAAACCCACAGCAGACCCCACTGAACTTAAGAACTACCGCCTCATCTCGCTCCTCCCATTTCCTGCCAAAGTCATTGAGAAAGCCGTCAATAATCAGCTCGCCGCCTTCCTTGAATCCAACAAATCCCTCGACCCCTCACAGTCCGGCTTCCGAGCCAAACACAGCACCGAGACCGCCCTCATCGCAGCAACAGACGACATTCGAACTCTACTGGAGAACGGAGAAACAGCCGCCCTCATCATACTTGACCTCTCCGCAGCCTTCGACACAGTCTGTCATAGCACCCTCATACAACGCCTTAACAACGTCGGAATACAAGGAAAAGCATTAGACTGGATCATCTTGTTCCCCGCCGGAAGAACACAAAGAGCCCGCCTCCCCCCTTTCAAATCAGAGGCCACCGAAGTCATCTGCGGCGTACCACAAGGATCAATTCAATTTAACTTTATTCGATTTTCACCTTTTTTAAAAATCATAAAAGCAGTTCATACAAAAAATTGCACTTTACAAATACATATAATAAATAATTATAAAAAAAGTATTAAATCAGGTTGGGGTGATTAATCGATAAATCAGAAGTTCATGGTAGATTCCGTAGTTTCAAAACACTTTTTAAAAACATCGACATAGACCTAATAGACAGAGGGTTTCCTAGTTGTTGGAGATTCGGATAAGCCGGCCTGCATTGCCTCCATGCCCCACCTCTCAAATATTGTTTCAACCATCTAGCACGCTCTTTCTTATACAATTTGCATAATAGTACAAGATGGAAGGTGGACTGGTGGATACATTGTCACATGGGCATGGGGCCAAAGTTCTATTCCAGTCATTTTTTTCCGGATATGAAACCAGGTGGTGGAAAATGTTGAACCTGAATCTAGTCAGGACAAAGCGTTCAAACCCCAGAGTAACGATGGTTAGGTATGGTTGTATTTTATAAGTAGTCAGCAGCGGCTGATGTTCGAGCACAGATCTTTTACTGACTTCGTTCCCAAGCCTTAGGATGGTAAAATGTTCCATACATAACCAAGGATCATCACTCAGTCCCACCCTCTTCAACGTATACATGAGTCCCCTCGCATCCATCGCGCGCCAACACAACCTCAACATCATCTCCTACGCAGACGACACCCCGCTGATCCTCTCACTCACCAAAGACCCAAACACCGCCAAAACCAACTTACACGAAGGAATGAAAGAAGTAGCCGAGTGGATGAAGAACAGCCGTTTAAAACTAAACTCGGACAAAACGGAAGTCCTCATCCTAGGTTCATCCCCCTCTGCCTGGGACGACTCATGGTGGCCACCGGCCCTGGGAACCGCAACCATACCTACGGATCACGCACGTAACCTGGGCTTCATCCTGGACTCCTCCCTCTCGATGACCAGACAAGTCAACGCCGTCTCATCATCATGTTTCAACATCCTACGCATGCTCAAAAAAATCTTCCACTGGATCCCCACCGAAACAAGAAAAACGGTCACCCACGCACTGGTCACAAGCCGCCTGGATTACGGAAATACCCTTTACGCCGGAACCACAGCCAAACTACAGAAAAAACTCCAACGCATCCAAAACGCCTCAGCCAGACTCATACTGGACATCCCCCGTCAAGCTCACAGTTCCGGTCACCTGAAAGACCTCCACTGGCTCCCAGTCAACAAGAGAATAACGTTCCATCTCCTCACCCACGCACACAAAGCCCTCTACGACCTAGGACCCGAATGCCTCAACACGCGACTGTCCTTCTACACCCCCACCCGCCATCTACGATCGTCTAATCAAGCCCTCGCCGATATTCCGCGCATCCATAAATCCACCATGGGGGGTAGATCCTTCTCCTACTTAGCGGCAAAAACCTGGAATTCTCTCCCCACCCACCTCCGCCCTACACAGAACCACCTCTCCTTCAGAAAGCAACTTCAAACTTGGATATTCGATAAGTAAAGCACCCCCCCCCTCCCTCAAGCGCCTTGAGACCCTCTGGGTGAGTAATGCGCTATACAAATTTTTTAACTTGAACTTGAACTTGAACTTCTCAGAATGCAGAACCATTTCTCCGAGTCCCTATATTGTTTTATTACACAACAGATGCAAAGAACCACATCACTCATAGCGGGTATGTTCCTAAAATATTGACCCTCATTAAGTGTGGCCAGTTTTTTCCAAACCCTGCACCACCTACTGTTTGCACTGGGATCAGAATTACAAGTTTTGAGGAAATTATAACATGCCTCGCAAATCGCACTGCTCCCCAAATTAAATGTCACTTTACCAGAAGAAAATACCCAATAAATACAAGCAACGTCTGGATTTTGATGCACACAGCACTAACATCCAGGCCAAACCCTAGAGTTAGGGTACGACTTGTGATAGCTGATAATTTACGGGACGTTTTAAATTCCGACCCCCTACCTAGTGTCTGACTTTAAAAGAGGCACTTCCACCCGGGCCACTCATAATCAGACCAAGATGTGCACAACAGTTTGTAGTGAGAGAGCGCAAACTGAACAACATGTATGAGTGCACCATAAGTATAAGTTAGTCGCACAAACTATAATAGAAGTGCTGTAAGAGTTGAAAATATATTCACCTATACTTAGATTTGTGTAGTTAATCTAGATACTTCATATAAAAGTGGAACTGACGCAGAAACGTGTGGAAAATATATAATCTTATTAGACGTGATTAATCATGATCCATGTTATGTAGCTGCTAATGGGAGAATGTCATGCTGCCGAGCACAGAAGGGAACAGGCCTCAGGGCCAGGGCCGAGAGGATTGGAAAGGTACACTTGTACATAAACATGGATTGCACTAATGTTATTTAGTAATTCTGTTTTTCGTTAGATTTATATTCTATAAGAGTGTTTCACATAACCAAAGAATAAAGTGTTAACATGTTATTTTGATTCACGAAAGGATTTGAAGAGAATAAACCTCTGTGAGAATTGTTGTAGGCCCGAAATAATAAAAGGGTCTTCGGATGTCTGTCTGCAGGTGCAAGGGGGTTTCGATTAAAAGTTTGATGAATAGAGCTCTGTTCAGAGAGACTGGTACAGACATGGAGGAGGATTCAGGAATGTTTAGGGGGTATCAGCGGGCCGGAGAAGAGCCTGAGAAGCAAGGTCAACGCTAAACACGAGGCCCAGAGGAAGATCATGGAAAAAGCCAGAATCGACACCACGTGAGAGGCGTCTCTCGAGGGGCGTCTCAAATGTTATTGTGTTTTCGTATTAGGGACAGCACCCCTGGGTGGAGTTAGAGCAGATGCCTGAGGACCCTTCAGAGAGCGGATGGGTAGGCAGAGAGGGGTCATGACTGAAGATCATAGGTTTTCACCTAGAGACTAAGAGTGGGTGATCTTCTTAGGAAGACATTCACAGCTGACACCTTTGATAGGTTGAGATCTTGTTAAGTAGGGATACCATCTAGTACAGGGTAGGGACAGCCTAACCTGATTCCTTCCTTCCTTTGTAAATGACGGATAGATCACAATTCGTGTCTATGCTTGCAGCCCTGCTGATTTTGGAACTAGTCCTAGTAGTATTCTTTGCTCGCCTAAGAGCTTTTAGAGAACATATGTTTGTAGTAGTGCCTATATATCTTTTGAATCTCATTTTGAGATGCCTGTATTTGCAGTTATCAATGACTCTGTAATAAACCTTTAAACTTAGAAGTAGTCTGGGGTTTTTCAGAGTCGAGCCCATTATTGATCAAACTAACCTGGTATGAGATGCACTTTCTTTCCTCAACGACAGGCAACAAAGATTCAATCGACCAGAACGGGGTTTAGATCTAGAGTGATAAGATAGAGATCAAAAATCCCGCCCTCCCAGTTGGTAGCTATAGAGGATGGTTGCCTTCTTGAGGAAGGTGATCTAGGCCATGTTAGATTACCCCAAGGCCCCTAGAGATCGATGATTGGAAGAACCGCCCGGCGAAGAGGGTGCTGACGGCACGAGAAAGAAAAGCAGCAGTAACGGTCGAGAGTGAGTATAAAGGGTCATGCGTGTTAGATTGCGGTGTTTTTGTGTTGCATCTATGTTGTAATGTCTGGCGGAGTTGAATGCCTGTAGAGTGACTGTGGAACAGGTTGTGAGCGCGCGCAACCGGTGCAAATCTTAAGTTCAGAAGAGAGCTTAAGTGGTTCGGGTGTATCGGACATCCAGAGTAATTGTCAACCAGTGTGAAGGGGGTCATGAGGTACCATTGATCGCCCGCAGGACCGAGATAGGGGGAACGTAAGAGTGAGTGTGTGAGTAACGGACGCTGGTCGGAAGTTACTGTGTGTATGCAACCTATCAGAGAGACGATTGCCCGAAAAGGCATTTCGTCAGTTGTGGTGACAATTACAGATAGACTGTGGACGTACAGTCAAGAAAAGTAATCGCTTGGTCGGAAGTAGTCATTTTTCGGTGTATGAATGGGACGCATGCGTGACCGGGAGACGAGCTGAGAGAGGAGGGGAACTGCTGCGAGAGGGGAGACGAGTGACGTCAGAAAGTGCCGCGCTGGGATTGGTCGGCACGGGTGAGACCGCGCCGTGAGACGAGTGACGTCAGAAAGTGCCGCGCTGGGATTGGCCGGTACGGGTGAGACCGCGCTGTGATAGGCCAGCTAGAAAAGCCGCGCTAGGATTGGTGGATTGTCACCAGGAAGTAAACAGAATAGCGAAGCAGGAAATTGTACGTTTAATCATGAAATGTTTTAAATGGTTAGGAGCGGCGTTTAAGAGAGAGAGGCGGAGATCTTATGATGGGGAAGAGGCCCCGCCGGAGGGTACGCCGGCTGAGTATATGGCAACAAATGTTGGGTTGCATACTATATTGTGGATTTCAAATTGGAGTAAGATTACGGAAGGAAATGAGGAACTGACGTTTCCAAAGTATGGGACGTTCAGATTAGAGGTATTACATCGATTAAAAGCAGTTATGACCTCAATGAGACCTCTGCCTAGACCGACCCAGTTTGAAGCCCTCAATGCATGGATTAGGGCGGCGCACGAGAAAAACCAGAACAGGCGTCAAGAAAGGGTGAAGCGATCGGTAAGAGCAGTGCAGGATGCCAAATGGGATGCGGATGCTAAAAGATGGAGAGTGCATAACCTTGAAGTAAACAAACTGTACCCAGTGATAGAGGTGGCGGGAAACAAGAGCCCATTAGAAGAAGATGATGAGAGCGAGACAGAGGACAGCCTGATAAATAGGTTGCTAACAGATAGGCCACCCCCGTACAATAAGGAGACAGGAAATGTCGAGAACAGCAGAGAAGGGGGGGCTGGCATGGGGGAGTATGGACCACTTCCGATCACAGATTGGGATCCCACTGCAAGTAAAGAATTGCCTCAACCTAGTCCGGTGCAGAAGGTAGTCGGTAGGTTTGTGGTACAAAAGGTGCCAGAAACGGAGCGTGCCACATCCTATGCACTACCAGACGCCCTGCAAGTACCTGTTACTATAGGTCCTATAGTGTCGATTTATGACCCAGAGAGAGCCAGAGGGGAGGAACAGGTACGAGTGGACAGGGAGAGAGCAGAAATGGTGAGGAGGAACGATACGATAAATTCCCCACGACAGCTGCCAGGACCCAGAGATTGGAGTACCCCAGTACATACAGCAGTAGATCCCACAGGGGATCCGGGGGGCCCGAGGTGGCCGATGGACCTGAGGGGATCGGAGCCGAAATCCTTCCAGGAACTAAGAGAGTACATGAAGGAATGGGATGCGGCAGTAGAGGCTCACAAGAGCCTGATAGCAGCGGAAGCTGAAAGGGAAAGCCAAAACAGCAGGACCCGGACTCACTGCGGGGCTGACGAAAGCAGTCCGGAGTGGGACGGGAAGGGTCAGGACAGTAGCAGAGACACTCGTCATACCAGGAGTGGAGATAGACCAGTACTGGAAAACAGGAGCCCTGAGTGTGGGGGGGTGTCCCGCCCCGTTCACAGCGAAGGGGATAGGAGAACGCAGGAGTACAGGAACAGCTTTAAGTGCACCCACTATGCGTCTGGCAATTGTGGACAAAATGGGAGTTGCGAGAGGTCTCGCCATGACCCCTGTGATCACGGGCATGAACGGAATCCTGGGGACATGGGGAGCCGAGAAGGAGCTTACCAGATACTGAGTGACACTAGGCAGCGAGGGAATAGCGACAGGGTGGAGAACAGAAGAGAGTCCTATCATGGGGCCAAGGAAAACAGAGAGAATAGACAAAATGAAACTGGGGGAAACAGGGCAGGGTTTCACCACCCTCTAAGGGAAGATGGCCGAGCATGGGACTTAGAAAGATGGGAACAAGGGAGGACTCTCCTTAACTCCCCTGAGCCTAGGCGTAGGACTCGGAGCTGGGACGGGAGAGAGATCAATGAACACCCTAAGAAAGACATACTGCGAGCCGAGATAAAAGCAAAGAGACTTGATGTCGCCAGTTTAAAATCAGATCTGGATGACATAGTAGATGGTACTTTGCCTTTGGAGAGAATGGACATGTACGAGCAGGATGAAGTACTGTTCATGGCAAAGGACATCACTCGAAAAGCGAGAGCAGCACATGAGAAATTAGTCGAATTGGCAGGAAAGTACATGGTAGACTTGTCGAGGACCAAAGCATTACAGGGTAACCACAGGCTACATTATTCAGATCAGGACCTAGATGAGAGAAGAACAATAGGATTAAAAACACACATAAGGGAACTGATCACTGGAATAAGGACATGGAGAGCGCTGGATAAATGGGAAGAAAGGTGGTCCAAGAAAGGGACCGTCAGGAGAAGCGTACTTGGGATGTCCCCAGAGGGAGGGCTGCAGAAGATAGAGGCATACCCTTTGCGTGAGGTAGCAAACGGGAGTTATGTGCATGTGCCCTGGAGTAGGGGGGACTTAGCTGCCTTTACCAACTCCTTCCCTAAATTGAGGGAGAATCCAGTGGAGTGGTACAAGCAGGTAGAGAGGTTCGTAAAAATCTCCAAAGTACTATGGATTGACCTGAACACCCTGTTTGACATTGTGGTGCCAGGAGACTTGTGGTCAGCATGTAAGGTTAGTGCTGAATGGCCCACATCCGAACCAGAGAGAGATGCACGGACTAATGGGCCGTCCGAGACAGTAATGGCAAAATATGAGAGAGTGATGACTTGGCTGAAGGATAAGGTGCCAATGCAGGATATAGATTGGGTTAAAATAGATCGAACTAGGCAGGAACCCAAGGAGACAGTTCATGAATATTATGAGAGATTGCTGAAGGCGTTTAAACAGTATAGTGGATTGGACGTAATGGATCCTAAAGACATAGGGCAGTTTGTGTCTAAATTTGTCTTGGGTTTAAGACCGGATGTTAGACCTGACATCATTGGCTTGAGTCTCTCCTCCATTTTTTCTGTTTGCCTCTACTGTTTTACGATGTTTTGCTGGTATATGCTTTGGGCGCCGTGTCACTGCTGATCAGTGCCATAGCGCAAGTGCTCCCGATGTTAAATTGATATGTCTATTGTATCCATGTTTGGCTTATTTGGTTTACTGTCAGTCCCTAGTCTAGTGCACCAGGAGTGCCGGGGCTTGTAAATGCAAATGCCGCTCGTGGGCTTGCAGCACGTGTTGTGCCACCCACAGGAGCGGCTTCGTAAAAGAATGTCTACGGGTCGGTCATTGCGAGACCCACGGGCAGTCTTGTACTGTCACGCAGGCTGCGCAGGTATACCTACTTGCCAGCCCCTCCAACCTTCCCTTAACTTCATGTTAGTCACCCCTATGGTAGGCCCGTGGGCAGGGTGCATTGTAAGTGTAAGGTAGGACACGCCTGACCAAGTTGGCATGTCCTGATAGTGAAGTACCGCCATCTTCGTGCTTCACTATGGCGAGGTAGCCTGCTCTCCATTGATTAGAATGGACCGCTGGGATTGTTAACGCTATGATCCTAGCTGGCTCGGAGAGTACGGTGCAATGTCGAGTTTGGTATCCCTGGACTCGGGGTTTAATTACGCATCCGTTGGTGTGGATGGTTTTTGGACTCTGGGTTCGAGAATGGCACTTTTAGAAAGTGTCTATTTTCTTGCCTAACCATATCTGGTTTCTGCTGGTCTTGTATGTGTGTGACAGGAGCTGGGTGGCTCCAAGAAGTCTGGATGAGTCAGTATGGGATGAGTGGGACATTACGTTGAGAGTAGGGGGAGAGTAGTTGTTGATAGCCTGCCTTGCCTGATACAATGCTGGCTCCACCTCCTGCCAAGCGACTGATGGCTCTGTACCTGCCATGGACGATCCTAGCCCCACCTCCTGCCAGGAGGGCGATAGCTCTGCTCCGGCCAGTATCGATGTTGGCTCCACCTCCTGCGGGGCGTCTGAGGACCCGGCCCGGCTCAATGAATAGGCCAGGTGCTACTGCCTAGCTCCACCCACCACAGACCCAGGATGTTGGGAAATCCCCGGCATAGACAAAGGGATCAAAGACGAAAAGGGGTATAAGAGAAGGACCCCTGAACTAGGAAATCAGATCACTTCTGACAAGGAACCCTGTAACCAAGGACAAGAAGCCTGCTGATCTAAAGGACTGCCTACCCCTTCTGCCAAGTGTGCTGTTGTTGGGGGAATCCTGCAGTGCTTCTTTATTTTTGCCAAGGAACCAGGAGAGAGGAACTGTGTGTGTACTCTCACGCTTGCTAAGAAAATCTCCAAGGACTGGAAGAGTGCCAGTCTCCTGCCGAAGTCACAGGGCCAAAGGACTTCATCTGCTAAGAGTGCTATTCGCTGGAAGTGTGAATCCAGCACCTCTGAAAGGAACAGCAATCACGACGACCGGACGGTGGGCCCGACCAACGCCAGCAGCAACGCCAGTGAGTGGGAGTACGGCTCTAGCTCCAGAGGACCTCGTGTCTGCACCGCTGCTGATCGCATCAACCGTGTGCCCTTCGACGCCGTGAGCGCTGCTCACTCTGTGCAACTGCATCATCGACAACGCCTGCTGAGGCCTGATCGATACCGAAGACGCGACGCCGGATTGCTCGACGCCGCTGATCATCGTGTGCTTCATTTTCCTAAGGTACTGTGTTGTTGGGGGTCCGGGTGACTCCGGGCCCGACGCAGCGCTCCTCGCGGTCGACGCCGAACCTGTGGATTATCCTTGCCTCGACGTTGTGTAGCTCCCGTGTGAGTTACCCTGTTGCTAAGAACTGTGTTTCCAAGAAGAAGATTTGCTTGATACTAAAAGACTTTTGTGCTAAAGAAGAAACTACCTTTGAACTATCCTTTTTCCTTCCCGAACGTATTTATTCCGATTGTGTACAGTTTTGCCGTTATTTGGTCTTGTGCTAAGCCTTATATAAAAATACTTATTTTTATAATACTACGGTGTCGTGTCCATTTGTAGTGTATTCACTGTGTTACTGTATGTGGTCATAATTGCTTAACGCACAGCCTCTGAGATAAGCCTATACTGCTCTGCCAAGCTACCGAGGGGGTGAGCAGGGGTTATCAAAGGGTGTGATCCCCTTGCCCTGACTAGAACAGGAGTGTCCCTATTTGTCAGAAGTGTATACCTCTGCCAACTAGAGACAGCCGGGTCTAACATTGGTGGGTCAGCGGTGAGGATTTGGACTTTGCATTTATGACCCATGCACAGTGACTAGTGTGCGCTACATAGTGAAAGCAGACCATAACGCAGTCACAATCTGATTTGGGAGGATTCTATTTTTGATCTCCGCTTTCCTGAAACTTGATTTTCTGAACACTGCCAGTTTTAACCATGAGTGACAACGGAGTCACTGCCCCTGCTATCGTTGTTGTGGAGGAGTTCGAAAGGAGTAAGCTAAAGAAATACAAGAAAGATGAGCTGAAACACTTTTGCGACCAGTTTCAAGTTCCTACCACCGGCCTCTCGAGAAAAGATGATTTTTATAAAGCATTGCAGGCCTGGTGGGAATCCAGAAATCCCTCTGATGTGGTGGTGGTACCCACAGAGGAAGGGGAGGAGGAGGTGCCAGTGAATGGACCTGTGCCCTCTCCCGGAAGCAGTGTTTCCTCCAAAGGTCTTTCCCCTGAAGAGAGAGAAGAAAGGGCGAAAGAGCGAGCTTACAACATGGAGATGGCAAGGCTAAAGATAAATGGGCAGTTGGAGTTAGAGAATGCAAGAGGTAGAAGGGAAGCTGATTTAGAGATCAAAAAGTTGGAGTTTGAACGAGAGAAGTTAGCTTTGGAGCGTGAAGCCAGGTTGAGGGAACTGGATATCCAAGCTAAAAAGTTAGAGTTGAATCCCTCTGGTGGCAGCATTCCATCCGAGCCTGCAGAAAGTAAGTTTTACTTCCCGAAAGATGTGATCAAAGATTACAATAAGAATGAAGATATTGGTCAATGGTTTAAAGCATATGAGTTAGCATTGTTGGCCCACCAGGTCCCTGAGAAGAATTGGGGAGCGGGGTTGTGGGGTCGCTTTGTGAAGGAGGGAAGAGATACCCTGTTAGACATGCCTGTAGCGGATAGGATGTCATATGCTCATATGAAAGATGCTTTAATGTTGCGATATGGCTTAACCCCCGAGCAGTACAGACAAGCTTTTAGAGAATGTAAGAAGTTGCCTGGTACGACGTGGGTTGAATATGTGTCTTATTTTTGCAGAGCCATGGATGGTTGGGTAAAGGGCAGCAAAGTGGAAAGTTATGAAGCTCTTTATGATTTGTTTGCTTGGGAGCACTTGTCTAATAACTGTTTTCCAGAGCTGCGCCAGCACCTGATTGATAGCAAGATATCTAACCCTAGAAAACTTGCTGAGGAGGCGGACCGCTGGGTCAGTACCAGGGTCCACAAGGGTCCAGTGGGAGACTCAGCCAAAGGTGGGCAGGGTCCCCAGCAGAAGAGTGGGGGGGACAAGGGAAAACAGAAGGAGTCTCAGAAAGGGCCCCAAAATAATCCCCAAGGGAACCAAGGGAAAGGTTCCCAGCCTCCCCCTGAGAAGAAGTCAGGGGCCCCGACGGGTAAACCTGTTCATAGGGGCCCCCTAACCTGCTACGGTTGTGGGCAGGTGGGACACCGGTTTTACGACCCCCAGTGTCCCAAGAAGGATTCGAATGCACCGCCGCGTGCACCCCCTCGTCAGTTGGCAAGTGTAGCCTTGGGGGGGGAAGAGATGGTTGTCCATGATGGGAGGGGTCCCGCAGAAATGTCCCTGGTCTCGCTAGGAGACATGCAAATGGTCCCTCCACCCCCTCTGCCTAGTAACACTAGCAAATATAGGCAGTGGGTGACCATTAATGGCCATAGAGTGGAAGCTCTCAGAGACACCGGAGCGAGTGTGACAGCTGTCAAGTGTCACTTGGTGTCCAGAGAGCAGGTGGTTCCCCACGCATTCTACCCCGTGATAGCTGCCGATAACTCCCAGAAAGAGTGTGAGGTGGCTCAGGTTTCCTTTGAATGGGGGGGAGTTTCAGGTACTCTTCAGGTTGCTGTGAGGCCCGCCATGCCTGTCGATTGTCTCCTGGGCAATGATTTGGAAGACTCCCCTTGGGCTAAGGTGGAGAGAGCGGCGCACTTGAAAATGTTGGGTGTGCCAGAGTGGGTGTGTGCAACCACTCGTTCGATGACAGTGAATAAGGGTGTTGATGGGGTCCCGGAGCCTGAAAGTACGGCCCAGGACCCAGCTGTGAAGAGAAGAGGCAGGAGGCGCGAGAAACCGGCCCCCGTAGTTCCCGTGGTCCAGGAGGAGGTAGACCCTGAGGGGGATGCCCTGGAGCCCACAGGGGAACAAATTGCCGAACTGGGAGATCTGCCCGAGCTGACCCACTCTCAAGGAAGAACAAGGAAAACCCTACTCACATCGGAACCAGGGCATCATATTATAACAAAGAACAACGGTTCCTGTGGTGTGATATTTGTATAAATAATTCAAATATTTGCTTAATAGCAATTTAGCGAAACATCGAAAGGTTGAAAAGAGATGTCGAAAAGAGGTGCAAGGACAAGTTTCAATCAGTCTTAGTAATGTTTATATTTCAAAACATACGTTAATTTAATTGTACAATCGATATATAGTTTGTCACATAATCATGTGAAAAGCACAACAAAAAACTGTACGGGTGCACAGTGTCCCAAGTGTATACATATGAAACCAAAAAATTACAACAACACACAAATAAACATAAACATAACGGTTTCTTATAGGATGACCAATTAAGGAAAATGACCCAAATATTGATACATAATTCTAACTAGTGACCATATCTAGTCATAGGCACTGTTTGTAGGTTCAATTCCTTATAGCGTCGACGGCGTTTCAACCCTTGAGAATGTGGGTCTCATCAGGACAGGACATATGGGGACATCTGTATAGAGACTTGTTATCACCCATGCGTGATGAAAAGATATAATTGACTTACAGGTAGCCCAGCCGGGTACACTGTAGTGGTCAGCAACTCAGAGTGATGAATTACGCTCTCCAGAGAGTTTGTTATGTCAACAGGACATGCCTGAGAATATTGCGCTGGCACCTAATAATGCTTGGATTAGCAGCGACGTGATACGTCAATTTTACCATGCAGGACGATGCCTGAAAGGATCTTCTCACGCTCAATGGCGTCTCCGTGAGTCAGTAGTCTGACCCACTGGCAGCAGGACGGTGGTCCCTCCAGGGAGGAATTCTGTGCGGAACAGAAGGAGTGCCCTTCTCTTGTGGGCATGAGGCAGCAGGCCTCAGCCCAATCCTCAGGTGATCAGTCAGGGTCACATTTTGTGTACTGGGAGAACGATCTCCTGTATAGCGAGCCTAAGGCTGCTGAGCCTGGGTCAGCCCGTGTGCTGGTGGTACCCCAGCGCTTCAGAGCCTTCCTACTGGGTTTGGCTCATGACGTACCGTTAGCTGGACATCTGGGGCAGGACAAGACCTATGACAGGCTTGTCACCCATTTTTATTGGCCTCAGATGCGTAGGGATGTAGACATCCATTGCAAGACTTGTCGCACTTGCCAGGCAAGTGGGAAAAGCGGACGGAAGCAGAAGGCTCCCCTCCAACCTTTTCCAGTGGTCAGCACCCCCTTTGACCGGGTGGGTATTGACATTGTTGGGCCCCTGGACCCCAAGACAGCCCTGGGCAACAGGTTCATCCTGGTCTTGGTGGACCATGCCACAAGGTACCCGGAAGCCATCCCTCTCAGGACAGTGACGGCCCCCGTGGTGGGACGGGCACTGATGGGTGTTTTCTCCCGGATGGGGTTCCCCAGAGAGGTGGTGTCCGACCGAGGCACCAACTTCATTTCGAACTATATGAAGTCTCTGTGGAAGGAGTGTGGGGTAACCTACCGGTTCACCACTCCTTACCACCCTCAAGGAAATGGGCTGGTTGAGAGATTCAACCGGACCCTGAAAGGCATGATTATGGGTCTTGAAGAACCAATGAGGCGGAAATGGGACGTCCTCTTGCCATGCCTGTTGTTTGCTTACCGTGAGGTGCCGCAGAAGTCTCTAGGGTTCAGCCCCTTTGAGCTCTTATACGGTCACCCGGTAAGAGGACCTTTGAGTCTGGTCAAGGAAGGCTGGGAGCAATCTCCCAGGAAACCTCCCCAGGATGTATACAGCTACATGCTGGCCTTTCGGAACCAGACTCGGCGCTTCAGAGAACTTGCTCAGGCAAATCTGGAGGCCAGCCAGGAGGAGATGAAGCGATGGTACGACCGGAATGCCACTCTGGTAGAGCTTCAGCCTGGTCAGGAAGTGTGGGTCATGTCCCCTGTGGAACCTTGTGCGCTCAAGGACAGGTGGACTGGACCGTTTAAGGTTGTGGAGAAGAAGAGCGATGTCACCTACTTGGTGGACTTGAAATCTCCCAGGAACCCCTTGCGGGTCCTGCATGTCAACCGTTTGAAGCCCCACTTAGAAAGGTCCGAAGTGGGCATGCTCCTGGCTACAGATGATGGAACGGAGGAGGAGAGTGAGCCTCTTCCTGACCTCCTGTGTGCTAAAGAGCAAGACGGGTCGGTGGATGGTGTGGTCCTCTCTGACACACTGACCCTTGAACAGAAACAGGATTGTCGCCAACTGTTGGGACAATTCCCGGATCTGTTTTCCTTGGTTCCGGGTGTCACGCATTGGTGTGTCCATGACGTTGACACCGGAGACAGCCCTCCTGTGAAGCACAAGGCTTACAGGGTGACTGACAAGGTCAGAGCGTACATTAAGGAGGAGGTCTCCAAAATGTTCGCGTTAGGGGTGATTGAGTCTTCTAGCAGTCCTTGGGCCAGCCCAGTGGTCTTGGTCCCGAAGGCTGCCGCGCCTGGTGCTTCACCAGAACTCCGGTTCTGCGTGGATTACCGAGGACTCAATTCGGTCACGAAGACCGACGTGCACCCCATCCCCAGAGCTGATGAGCTCATCGATCGGTTGGGGGCTGCCCGGTACCTTAGTACGTTTGATTTAACGTCTGGGTACTGGCAGATCGCCTTGACTGATGGGGCAAAAGAGAGGTCAGCATTCTCCACACCAGATGGGCTATACCAGTTCCGGGTGATGCCCTTTGGGATGAAGAATGCCCCTGCCACCTTCCAGAGGTTGGTCAACCAGGTCTTGGCTGGACTGGAGGACTTCAGTGCCGCCTACCTGGACGACATCGCAGTGTTCAGCGCCAGCTGGGAGGAACACTTGCGCCACCTCCAGGAAGTGTTGTTGGCCCTGCGCGGAGCAGGCCTCACAATCAAAGCCAGTAAGTGCCAGATTGGGCAGGGTTCTGTGGTGTACTTGGGGCACCAAGTAGGGAGCGGCAAGGTTGCCCCCCTGCAACCCAAGATTGATACCATCCTGGCTTGGGCGCCGCCCAAAACCCAAACGCAGGTGAGAGCCTTCTTAGGTCTCACGGGTTACTACAGGAGGTTTGTCAAGGATTATGGTAACATTGTGCACCCCTTGACGTCGCTGACTTCCAGGAAGCAGCCACGAAATGTGATCTGGACTGACGCCTGTCAGACGGCCTTTGACACCCTGAAATCTGCAATGTGCACAGCACCTATACTCCAGGCACCCGACTTTTCAAAAGAGTTCATTGTTCAGACGGACGCTTCAGAGCATGGCGTGGGGGCTGTTCTAGCTCAGGTGAATGAAGAGGGCCGAGACTTGCCTGTAGCCTTCATCAGTAGGAGGTTACTTCCCAGGGAAACGAGGTGGAGTGCGATAGAGAGAGAAGCTTTTGCTGTGGTCTGGGCACTGAAGAAGCTAAGACCCTACCTGTTTGGGACTCACTTCCGGGTTCAGACAGACCACAGGCCCCTCAGATGGTTGATGCACATGAGGGGTGAGAATCCGAAACTGTTGAGGTGGTCCATTTCTCTACAGGGGATGGACTTTACGGTGGAACACCGCCCTGGTACAGATCACGCCAATGCTGATGGTCTGTCCAGATTTTTCCGCCTTAGTGATGAGGACTCCCTAGGTTAAGGGTAGTTCTCCCCACATTTCAGCTGGAGGGGACACGTGTTAGACCTGACATCATTGGCTTGAGTCTCTCCTCCATTTTTTCTGTTTGCCTCTACTGTTTTACGATGTTTTGCTGGTATATGCTTTGGGCGCCGTGTCACTGCTGATCAGTGCCATAGCGCAAGTGCTCCCGATGTTAAATTGATATGTCTATTGTATCCATGTTTGGCTTATTTGGTTTACTGTCAGTCCCTAGTCTAGTGCACCAGGAGTGCCGGGGCTTGTAAATGCAAATGCCGCTCGTGGGCTTGCAGCACGTGTTGTGCCACCCACAGGAGCGGCTTCGTAAAAGAATGTCTACGGGTCGGTCATTGCGAGACCCACGGGCAGTCTTGTACTGTCACGCAGGCTGCGCAGGTATACCTACTTGCCAGCCCCTCCAACCTTCCCTTAACTTCATGTTAGTCACCCCTATGGTAGGCCCGTGGGCAGGGTGCATTGTAAGTGTAAGGTAGGACACGCCTGACCAAGTTGGCATGTCCTGATAGTGAAGTACCGCCATCTTCGTGCTTCACTATGGCGAGGTAGCCTGCTCTCCATTGATTAGAATGGACCGCTGGGATTGTTAACGCTATGATCCTAGCTGGCTCGGAGAGTACGGTGCAATGTCGAGTTTGGTATCCCTGGACTCGGGGTTTAATTACGCATCCGTTGGTGTGGATGGTTTTTGGACTCTGGGTTCGAGAATGGCACTTTTAGAAAGTGTCTATTTTCTTGCCTAACCATATCTGGTTTCTGCTGGTCTTGTATGTGTGTGACAGGAGCTGGGTGGCTCCAAGAAGTCTGGATGAGTCAGTATGGGATGAGTGGGACATTACGTTGAGAGTAGGGGGAGAGTAGTTGTTGATAGCCTGCCTTGCCTGATACAATGCTGGCTCCACCTCCTGCCAAGCGACTGATGGCTCTGTACCTGCCATGGACGATCCTAGCCCCACCTCCTGCCAGGAGGGCGATAGCTCTGCTCCGGCCAGTATCGATGTTGGCTCCACCTCCTGCGGGGCGTCTGAGGACCCGGCCCGGCTCAATGAATAGGCCAGGTGCTACTGCCTAGCTCCACCCACCACAGACCCAGGATGTTGGGAAATCCCTGGCATAGACAAAGGGATCAAAGACGAAAAGGGGTATAAGAGAAGGACCCCTGAACTAGGAAATCAGATCACTTCTGACAAGGAACCCTGTAACCAAGGACAAGAAGCCTGCTGATCTAAAGGACTGCCTACCCCTTCTGCCAAGTGTGCTGTTGTTGGGGGAATCCTGCAGTGCTTCTTCATTTTTGCCAAGGAACCAGGAGAGAGGAACTGTGTGTGTACTCTCACGCTTGCTAAGAAAATCTCCAAGGACTGGAAGAGTGCCAGTCTCCTGCCGAAGTCACAGGGCCAAAGGACTTCATCTGCTAAGAGTGCTATTCGCTGGAAGTGTGAATCCAGCACCTCTGAAAGGAACAGCAATCACGACGACCGGACGGTGGGCCCGACCAACGCCAGCAGCAACGCCAGTGAGTGGGAGTACGGCTCTAGCTCCAGAGGACCTCGTGTCTGCACCGCTGCTGATCGCATCAACCGTGTGCCCTTCGACGCCGTGAGCGCTGCTCACTCTGTGCAACTGCATCATCGACAACGCCTGCTGAGGCCTGATCGACACCGAAGACGCGACGCCGGATTGCTCGACGCCGCTGATCATCGTGTGCTTCATTTTCCTAAGGAATTGTGTTGTTGGGGGTCCGGGTGACTCCAGGCCCGACGCAGCGCTCCTCGCGGTCGACGCCGAACCTGTGGATTATCCTTGCCTCGACGTTGTGTAGCTCCCGTGTGAGTTACCCTGTTCCTAAGAACTGTGTTTCCAAGAAGAAGATTTGCTTGATACTAAAAGACTTTTGTGCTAAAGAAGAAACTACCTTTGAACTATCCTTTTTCCTTCCCGAACGTATTTATTCCGATTGTGTACAGTTTTGCCGTTATTTGGTCTTGTGCTAAGCCTTATATAAAAATACTTATTTTTATAATACTACGGTGTCGTGTCCATTTGTAGTGTATTCACTGTGTTACTGTATGTGGTCATAATTGCTTAACGCACAGCCTCTGAGATAAGCCTATACTGCTCTGCCAAGCTACCGAGGGGGTGAGCAGGGGTTATCGAAGGGTGTGATCCCCTTGCCCTGACTAGAACAGGAGTGTCCCTATTTGTCAGAAGTGTATACCTCTGCCAACTAGAGACAGCCGGGTCTAACACCGGATATTTGTTTAATGATTCAGCAACACTTGATTTGTTGGCAAAATAAACCTTTAGACGAAATTCTGAGATATGCTAGGTACTGCAGTGATGAGATAGATTCGAAAGCCAAAAAGCTAAAGGAAAAACTGATGGTGGTCCAGATGCAGTCAGCTGGCAAGGGTGGACAACAGCAACAGGGAACATGGACCGGGGGCAGGAGACAGAACAACCAGAACAAAGGTAATGAGGAGAACTCCAACTTTAGACCTAGGGTAGACATTGCGGCATTGAAAAAGACGACCCGGTGCCACCAATGTAACGAGGTGGGACATTGGAAACGCGAGTGTCCCTACAACGTGGAAATTGGAGAACTAGAAAGAGAGGAGGAAGAGGTTCAACACACTCCGGGAAAAGGGGTAACAGCATACCAAGGAAGGGTGGACAAAGGGGGGACCCCAGCTCCACGAGCCCAGTTCCCTCAACCACCCCGAATAGCGACCGGGGGAAAGACCTATAGACAGATGCCTCTTTTCGTAGGAGGAGAGGAGTGTTACTACGTTGATCCCCTAACAGAACAGAGAGTGGAGAGAGAAGACTGTACCCTCGGGGCAGTCTTAGAGGTGGACCAGAGAGGACCATACGTCGAGGCCGAAGTGGCAGGGTGTCCCACGACTTTCTTAGTAGACACAGGGGCCACTCGATCCACGATAAGATCAGCCGTAGTTCCAGGTCTGCCCATGTCAGGAGAAACGATTCAAGTGGTGGGGGTAGCAAACAGGAGAATAACAAGCCCGCTGACAGAACCAGTGCTAGTGAAAATAGGGAAATACAGTGATGAACATCAGTTTGTGGTTTGTGATTCTAGCCCTGTATGTTTATTGGGAAGGGACCTATTGTGCAAGTTAAATTGTACAATATACTGCACACCGCAGGGAGTGGAAGTACTGACTAATGATGATGACGCTGACTTTAAGGTCGCAAACTCAAGAACGTGTGTGGAGCTGTATCCCACTTTGACAGTGGATGAGCTTCCGTGGGACCTGAGGGAGACCGTGGCACCAGAAGTGTGGGATTTCACTGGGGAAGAGATTGGACTGGTGAAGGGAGTGGACCCAGTGAAAATCATAGTAAAGCCGCATGCTGAGTTTCCGAGAACACCCCAATACAAATTGACCCCAGAAACGATTGCAGGTATAAAACCCGTGATTGAGTCCATGATTAAGCAGGGAATACTGAAGGAAATCGTGGGTAGTCCATGTAACTCCCCGATTATGGGTTTGCAGAAACCAAGTGGGAAATTCAGAATAGTGCAAGACCTTCGAAAAATTAATAACATAGTTGTCTCATGTTGTCCAGTGGTACCGAATCCATCAGTGATATTGTTTCAGGTACCGTTCCAAGCTGAATGGTTCACAGTGATAGATCTTTGTCAGGCTTTCTTTTCGATCCCATTGGACGAGGATAGCCATTTCCTTTTCGCTTTTAAGCTGGAAGGTCGCGTATTAACATGGTGTCGTATCCCACAGGGGTATACAGAGAGCCCATCGATCTTTAACCAGCTTTTGAAGAAAAATCTTGAAAGTCTAGTGCTGCCCCAGAATTCGGTTCTGGTCCAGTACATAGACGACCTCCTTGTCGCGTCAGAAACTGAAGAAGCCTGTAGGGAGGACTCCATTGCTTTGCTAAATCACCTAGCTGCAAATGGGCACAAGGTGTCTCCGAGCAAATTGCAGTACTGCCTGACAGAAGTGCAGTACTTGGGGCACAGAATTGAAAAAGGAAAACGGAAGGTGTCACCAGACAGAATAGAGGCGATCATGAAAATGAACGCGCCTAAAACACAGAGAGAAGTCAGGATGTTCCTGGGGATGGTGGGTTATTGCCGACAGTGGATAGCGAACTTTTCACTGAAAGCAAAACCCTTGCAAAAACTGACGCACAAGGAGGTGAGTGATCCGGTACCATGGGACAAAGACTGTTTTATGGCGTTCCTGCAGCTAAGAGAGGACCTGTGTCGTGCTCCGGCTCTGGGAATGCCAGATTACACCAAAACATTCTTGCTTTACTGTTGTGAAAGAGAGGGTTGTGCTCTGTCAGTCTTGGTCCAAATCCATGGGAATGCCCATAGACCAGTTGCCTATTTTTCGGCTACCTTAGACCCAGTAGCCGCAGCGTTGCCCAGATGTCTCAAATCCGTTGCTGCAACGGGTGTCAGCATTGAAAGGTGTGGGAACATAGTCATGGGGCACCAGTTAGAGGTGTATGTGCCACATTCTGTTGAACTGTTGATGACCAGGACCAAGACACAGCATCTGACCAATAGCAGGCTCACGCGCTATGAGCAAGTCATTCTTGCTGCAGAGAACGTGACCCTCAAGAGATGCTCTGTTTTGAACCCTGCTACATTGATGCCACTCCCAAGTGACATTGATGATGATGAATGTACAGACCACGATTGCCTTGATGTGACTGAACTATGCACCAAGCCGAGACCCGACATCGTGGATGAGCCACTGACTGACCCCGATGAAGTTTTCTTTGTCGATGGCTCATGTGTAAGAGATGATATTGGGCAGTTGAGAGCAGCTTATGCTGTTTGTACAATTACTGGAGTTGTGGAAGCCGCATGCCTGGAAGGAGTACACTCCGTGCAGGTAGCTGAAATTATTGCATTGACGCGTGCCTGCCTGGCAAGCAACCAAATTCGAGTCACCATATACACCGATAGCCAATACGGTTTCGGGGTAGTTCACGATTACGGGCAGTTATGGTCTCAAAGGGGTTACATGACCTCTTCAGGTTCCCCCATTCGAAATGGAGAGTTTGTACGACTATTGTTGGAAGCCTTGCAATGTTCGGCAGCTATTGCCGTTGTGAAATGTACCGAACACACACGAAACTAAGACTTCGTGTCACAGGGCAATAGGTACGCGGACGAGGTGGCACGATATTGTGCCGAGCAGGGATACTCTTTCACGGAGGTGGAAGTGGGTGGAATAAATGTAAGGACTGAATTAGCTATGATATTGGAAACAGTAGATACTTGGGACGAGTTGAAATGTGTACAAGAAAATGCACCAGATTTTGAAAAAAGAACATGGGAAACTGCAGGATGTGTGATAGGTGAAACCGACTTTTGGGTTTCGGCAGATGGAAGGGCAGTGTTGCCAAACGAGTTAGTGAGCCCAATGGCTAGACAAATACATGGCCCAGTACACCTAGGGAGAGACGCTATGCTGAGAGTATTCAGACAAACTTGGTACAACCCCAAGTTCAGAGTAGCAGCAGAAGCAGTGTGCCAGCGTTGTGTGACTTGTCAGCAGCTGAACATAGGGAAAAGAACACCAGTTGCATTGAGTCACATAGGGAGGTCTGGAGGTCCATTCAATCGAATGCAAATTGATTTCATTGAAATGCCAAGGTGCAACCGCCTTCGATACGTACTGGTGGTTGTTTGCATATTTTCCAGATGGGTCGAGGCATACCCTACACGCAGGTGTGACACCCTCACAATAGCCAAGTTATTGCTTAGGGAGCTCATTCCGCGCTTCGGGGTACCGGCCTCTTTGGAATCAGATAGGGGAACGCATTTCAACAGCGAGCTTGTGAAGATGATTTGTGCAGCCCTGAACATAGACCAGAAATTGCATTGTAGCTATCGACCAGAAGCTTCGGGAATTGTGGAGCAGATAAACGGCACCATCAAATCCCGAATTGCAAAAATGTGTTCATCAACGTCTCTGAGTTGGCCTGATGCCTTGCCACTGGTTCTTATGAGCATCCGTAGTACCCCAGACAGAAGGACGGGACTGTCACCGCATGAGGTGTTAATGGGGAGGGCAATGAGATTGCCATCAGTGCCGACTGCAGCCTTATTGAATATCACAGATGATATGATCCTGGACTATTGTAAGGGTCTGTCTGACGCCATTCATTCTGTGTCCCTTCAGGTGCAGGCTGCCGAGGTCCCGTCGTGCCAGGACTTGTGTCATGACCTGTGCCCTGGAGATTGGGTACTGATCAAAAAGCACGTCAGAAGAAGCTGCCTAGATGTCCGCTGGCGTGGGCCCTACCAGATCATCCTAATATCGAACACTGCTGTGAAAGTGGGAGGTCTGCCCAACTGGATCCACGCGTCTCACACGCGGAGAGTTCCAGCACGTCTGGAAGAAACAGTTCCTCTCTCGGATGTAAGTCCAGCTGCGGACAGGGAAGCCACAGAGGGGGCCAGCCAAGCTGTAGAGGTGCAAGAAGAAGCTGGGAGTGTGTCTGACCAAGCTGAGGACGGTCAGTACAATAGTGAAACCGACGACGCCACAGAAGGAGGAAGTAGCTGGGAGTACGAATCAGATGCGGGCCAAGCTGAAAGTGAGCCCGAGCAAAGCAGAAGGACCAGGAGCGGAGGGGCAAGGCGTAGAGAGGCTAGCTGGCCGCAGAGGAGAAGGTCAAGCCTGAGGTCAACTCCAGAGAGGACTCTTGCTCCCATATCCGAGGACTCAGATCCGGACGAAGGTGCTCTGGGCGCTGAAGCAGCAGGTCCCAGAAGGTCAAGGCGAGTACGTGTGCCTAGCAGAAGATACGCCACTCCTGAGTGGACATATCTGGCGACAGATGTCTTGGGAACAAACGACAGGGAGAATAAGGGCGGTGCTAGTGGCCAATGTTGAACCCATCATCACAGTAGAAGTACAGCTGTTGGTGCCTGGAGTCGAAACAGAAGGGTCACTAACGTTCAAAGTCCCCAACCCTCCCTACCTGAGCAAGTTAAAGCACATGTTCTTCACCGAATTGCAATTCCCCGACTTTGGAACAACGATAACAAGTCATGAAGAACACATTCTTCGTTTGGAGCTATTGAACTATGCTATCCAAGCCGCGGGTCCAAGCCTCATTGTAGATGCTTAAAGACTTTGTAAATAAACAAGAGTAAGAAGATAACCTAGCGCCTAGGAATGCAGAGAAAACTTAGGGGTTTCCTTTAAGTGGATTGAGAAGGGCTAGGGTTGTCTGTGTTAGGGTTCAAAAAGTCAGTCAAGTCAAGTCATAAAATTTGTATAGCGCACTACATACCCAGAGGGTTTCAAGGCGCTTAGGAAGAGGAGGAGGATTATTTGTCAAATATCCACGTTTTAAGCTACTTTCTGAACGCTAGGTGGTTCTGGGTGAGGCGGAGGTAAGCGGGGAGTGAGTTCCATGTTTTAGCAGCCAGGTAAGAAAAGGATCTGCCTCCCATGGTGGTCCTGTTGATGCGAGGTACAGTGGCGAGGGCTTGGTCGGAAGAGCGTAGTTGGCGGGAGGGGGTGTAGAAGGACAGTCGAGAGTTGAGGCAGTCTGGTCCGATGTCGTAAAGTGATTTGTGTGCGTGGGTGAGCAGTCGGAAAGTGATTCTCTTATTGACGGGTAGCCAGTGGAGGTCTTTAAGGTGACCAGAGATGTGTTCGTTGCGTGGGATGTCTAGTATGAGCCTGGCTGAGGCGTTTTGGATTCGTTGGAGTTTCTTCTGGAGTTTAGCGGTGGTACCTGCGTAGAGGGTGTTTCCGTAGTCCAGTCGGCTCGTGACCAGGGCGTGGGTGACTGTTTTCCTAGTTTCGGAGGGGATCCAGCGAAATGTTTTTCTGAGCATGCGAAGAATGTTGAAGCAGGAAGAGGATACGGCGCTGACTTGTTTGTTCATTGAGAGTGAAGAGTCCAGAATGACGCCAAGGTTCCGTGCGTGGTCTGTCGGGATGGGTGCTTTTCCGAGGGCTTCCGGCCACCAGGAGTCGTCCCAAGCAGAGGGGGATTTGCCTAGGATGAGGACTTCTGTTTTGTCTGAGTTCAGTTTCAGACGGCTTTGTTTCATCCATTCGGCGACTTTTTTCATTCCTTCGTGCAGGTTAGCTTTGGCGGCGCCGGGGTCATTGGTGAGAGAAAGGATCAGTTGAGTGTCGTCCGCGTAAGAGATGATGTTGAGGTTGTGTTGGCGTGCGATGGCCGCGAGGGGGCTCATGTATACGTTGAAGAGGGTGGGACTGAGTGAGGATCCTTGAGGTATGCCGCAGATGACTTCAGAGGCCTCGGACTTGAATGGAGGAAGGCGGACTCTCTGGGTTCTACCGGTGGGGAACGAGGTGATCCATTCCAGTGCTTTTCCTTGGATTCCGATGTTATTGAGGCGTTGTAGAAGGGTGCTGTGGCAGACTGTATCGAATGCTGCAGAGAGGTCGAGGAGGATGAGGGCGACTGTGTCTCCATTGTCCAGTAGAGTTCGAATGTCATCTGTTGCTGCGATGAGGGCGGTCTCAGTACTATGTTTTGCTCGGAAGCCAGATTGTGAGGGGTCGAGGGATTTGTTGGCTTCGAGGAAGGCGGCGAGCTGGCAGTTGACGGCTTTCTCGATGACTTTGGCCGGGAATGGAAGAAGCGAGATGGGGCGGTAATTTTTGAGTTTGGTGGGGTCCGCTGTTGGTTTTTTCAGAAGGGCGGTGAGTTCTGCGTGTTTCCAGTCTTCAGGGAAGGTAGCGGAGTTGAAGGAGCAGTTGATGACGTCTCGGAGGTGCGGCGCTATGACGGAGTCTGCTTTGTTGAAGATGTGGTGAGGACATGGGTCTGTGGGGGATCCTGAGTGGATGGAGTTCATCAGGCGGATGGTGTCCTCAGTGGAGATTGGCTTCCAGTCGTTAAGGGTGTTCACGGGGGGAGGATGGACAGCAGACGGCAGGGTGGGTTGGTTTCCGGGTTGGTTGTCAAAGCTGTTGTGGATGTCTGCAATCTTGTTGTGGAAAAAAGAGGCTAGGGAGTCGCAGAGGGTTTGAGAGGGGGTGATGTCGTTGGAGTTGGCCGAGGGATTGGAAAATTCCTTGACGATGTTGAAAAGTTCCTTGCTGTTGTGAGCGTTGTTGTCGAGTCGATCCTTGAATGCTGCTTTCTTGGCTTTTCGGATTAGTTGGTGGTGAGTGCGGGTGGCGTTTTTGAAGGCGTCCTTGGTGCTGGTGGTTGGGTCTTTTTTCCAGGCCTTTTCAAGGGAGCGGCAGAGTTTCTTGGACTTCTTGAGATCATCGTTGAACCATGAGGCCTTCTTGCTGCCAGGTTTGTTTTGACGTTTTTTCAGAGGTGCTAAGGTGTCAGCGGTGTTGGATAACCATAGGGTGAGATTAGCGGCGGCTTCGTTAGCGTTGGAGGAGGGGGCTGGGGTGTGTTGAAGGAGCGATGCGGAGATTTGGTCCGTGGTGATTTTGTTCCAGTTCCTTTTCAAGGTAGGTTGGAGGTGGATGCTGGGTTTTGGTTTGTTGTAGGTGAAGTGAACGCATCTGTGGTCAGTCCAGATGAGGTCCGTAGTGTGGCTGAAGGAGACATGGTTGCTGGAGGTGAAGATGGGGTCGAGTGTGTGACCTGCGATGTGGGTGAGGGAAGTGACCAGTTGTTTAAGTCCGAGGTTGGTGAGGTTGTCCACGAGGGTGGCGGTGTTGCGGTCGTTGATCTTATCGAGGTGAAAGTTGAGGTCTCCCAGAAGGATGTAGTCTTTGGAGGGGAGCGCATGTGGAGTGATGAAGTCCGTGATGTCTTCACTGAATTTTGCGCGGGGTCCTGGTGGCCTGTAAAGGAGGGTGCCTCTGAGTGTGGTCTTGGGGTCGATGTGGATCTGGAAGTGAAGGTGTTCAGAATTGGCGAGGTTGTCGTCAGAGCTGGTTGAGATGCGGATAGATTTCTTATGGACTATAGCGATTCCTCCTCCTGTGTGGCTGGTGCGGTCCTTGCGTGTGATCTTATATTCTTCAGGGATGGCAATGGTGATGTCTGGTGCGGAGGAAGCATTCATCCATGTTTCCGTAAGGAAGGCGATGTCCGGAGAGATGGTGTCTAGTAGGTTCCATAGGTCGATGGCGTGCCTGTGGACTGATCGGGTGTTGAGAAGGATACAACGTAGGTGGTTGGGGTTGGGTATCTGTGGTGAGGTTGTAGCGGAGATGTTGTCGGTGGCGATGAATTTGCAGGAGTAGCAGGAGAAAGGTCCATGGGTGCGACCAGGAGCGGCTTGGACGCAGTTGGGAGCGCGACCGGGGTTAAGGGCTAGGAGGGTGGCGGCATCGTAGGTAATGCGGGAGGGCTGGGTAGCGCGAGGGGCAGGGGGTCTGGCGCTGGGCGCGGTCCAGGCGCGGACGGGCGTAGACGGGCTTACCTTTGGCGCACCTTTGGAGCGGGTTGGGCGTGAACGCTGCGCGTGAACGCTGCGCGCGGGAACTCCTGTCATATATGGATGGTGGAGGGGGAGGGGCGAGGGAGGATAAGATGGGAGGCGGTTGCGTGGTGGAGGGGGCGGTCTCAGGGCAGAACAACAACAACAGAAGCAAATGGCGGCTATAGCGCGATATTGACCCGGTTTGAGGAAGGAGCAGAGGGAAGGGCTGAAAAACGCTGATAAATGGTCAGCAAATGCAGGTTACAGCAAAGGTAGTTCTAAAAAAATCAAATAATGCAGGCACAGTTATCACAAGCAGGCAGGCACGTTCTAGCGCTGAGCGAGGGCAGCAGCGCTATGCAGGCAACAAAGCAAGTTAACAGAAGCGTCCAGGAAGCTTAGCAGCGCGATGTAAACAATACCAGGCAGCTCAGGGCAGGGGTCAGCGAGGGCAGGAGGGAGCGACCGTGCTCAACCAGGGTCGAGGTGGTCACAGCGCTATGGAGGACAGGGGTGAGCTTACAAGCAAAGTGGGAGGGAGGATAAGATGGGAGGCGGTTGCGTGGTGGAGGGGGCGGTCTCAGGGCAGAACAACAACAACAGAAGCAAATGGCGGCTATAGCGCGATATTGACCCGGTTTGAGGAAGGAGCAGAGGTAAGGGCTGAAAAACGCTGATAAATGGTCAGCAAATGCAGGTTACAGCAAAGGTAGTTCTAAAAAAATCAAATAATGCAGGCACAGTTATCACAAGCAGGCAGGCACGTTCTAGCGCTGAGCGAGGGCAGCAGCGCTATGCAGGCAACAAAGCAAGTTAACAGAAGCGTCCAGGAAGCTTAGCAGCGCGATGTAAACAATACCAGGCAGCTCAGGGCAGGGGTCAAAAAAGACTTTGCAAAAAGAAATTGCCAGCTTCCGATTGTGTGGTTCTAAAGACTGAAGTCGAGACAAGAGAGACTGTAAAGGAACTCAAGAGAAAGAACTTTGTGTTGAAAAGGAGAAAGGAACCATACTGTCTGAAGAACATGGAGGCCGGTAATCCAAACCGCAGAGCCAAATGTATAATAGGCACACTTATAGTCGGAGTGATACTTCTTATAGCTTTAGTAGTTGCTGTATCATATGTGATGGGACACGAGAGTGAGGCAGGGGTACCAGACACAAAATCTGTAGTGACACCAAAACCCACTGTTGCTGGTAAGAAAGGGGAAACCATACAGGAGAAAGCGTTATTAGCAGCAGAAGCCCGTAGGTTACACATGGATGAGTCCCAGGGCGACTATAGGTCAAATGCTTATGCTGTACTTTTGTACGAATATGTTGATGCCATGGAGGTAAAGGACTGTTATGTGTGTATGCAACTGCCTGCGTCAGTAGATGAAGGCATTAGATATCATCACCTACCACTGACTTATGGCATTACATGTAGCTTATTGCTTTGCATATTTTATGGTAGAGATAGTTTTGAGTATTATTTTTCTAATTATGATGCAGTGTTACCAGAAGTCCCAAATTACAAGCAAATGAATAAGTGGGACTATTATAAGAGTGAAGACAGATTGGCAATGTTCTTCATTCCTTGGGATACCCTAGATACTTCACATGCCCGCAGAAACAATCTGACTTGCAAAGTGTCAGAAGTGGAGAAGAAGTTCATAGGACAAGTGGATGATTGTTATAGAAGGCAAAAGATTCTGAAAAAATCAGGACAGTGGAAGACAGATTGGACCGAGGAGGAGAAAGCACACAAAAGGAAGGGTAGTAGTGGTCCAATAGCTTTGGATAGAACGCAGAGAGGGAAGTAATGCCTTCACAGAAGCAAAACGTACTACGAAAATGTATTCGTAGGGGAGGTCAGTTGTGAACATGCTTTTAGATTAGAATATTACACAAAGGACTTCTTGAAAGGAATGCAAGTGATTCCAAATGTATATTTTGTATGTGGAAGAAATGCCTATGTGAGACTACCTGATAACTGGTACGGATCATGCTATTTGGCCATTGTCTTCCCCAAAATATACCACGCTCAAGACTTAGAGATCATAGAGGGCAAGGCCTCAACAAGAGGGAGAAGAGACCTAGGGGATGCGGAAATGGTTGGAGATGTATTTGGCGCTGCATTTCCTCTTTTAGGACTGATCCTCAATGATGTCAAAATTAGGAGACTGGCAACAGTCGTAGACAGATTGTCTGCCAGCACTGCTAGATCCTTAATGCTGGTGGAAGGAGAGATGCAATCGATAAGGGCCATGGTGCTTCAGAACCGTCTTGCGTTAGACGTTCTGCTAGCAAAAGAGGGCGGAGTCTGTAAGGCTTTGAAGGTCCAGGAATGTTGCACTTACATTCCAGACAATTCAAAACCTCTTGAGAAAGTTATTATGAACATAACTAACATTCACAAAGAGATCGAAGACCTGACTAAAGTAAATGTTTGGGAAAAAGTGGGCCATGGAATGGGTGAAGTTGGAGGTTGGTTCGCCAACATAGGGAAGAGTTTTGTATGGTACATACTGAAACCTATCATCATAATAGTGATCTGTGTGATCATGTTGTGGGGATTGGTGAGGTCGTACCAATGGTATAGATCAAATAGGTTGGAGAGATCCAGGAGAGAGCAAGAAAGGAGATTAGCTGCCATGCAGGACAATCAGTACAAGAGTCTGAGGGCTCTCGAAATGATGAAACGAGGGGGGATGGCAACTAGTTCAGTTTGAATTTTGATGATGACCCCGACAGGTCATCAAAGGGGGGAACTGAGAGAGCGCAAACTGAACAACATGTATGAGTGCACCATAAGTATAAGTTAGTCGCACAAACTATAATAGAAGTGCTGTAAGAGTTGAAAATATATTCACCTATACTTAGATTTGTGTAGTTAATCTAGATACTTCATATAAAAGTGGAACTGACGCAGAAACGTGTGGAAAATATATAATCTTATTAGACGTGATTAATCATGATCCATGTTATGTAGCTGCTAATGGGAGAATGTCATGCTGCCGAGCACAGAAGGGAACAGGCCTCAGGGCCAGGGCCGAGAGGATTGGAAAGGTACACTTGTACATAAACATGGATTGCACTAATGTTATTTAGTAATTCTGTTTTTCGTTAGATTTATATTCTATAAGAGTGTTTCACATAACCAAAGAATAAAGTGTTAACATGTTATTTTGATTCACGAAAGGATTTGAAGAGAATAAACCTCTGTGAGAATTGTTGTAGGCCCGAAATAATAAAAGGGTCTTCGGATTGCACGGGCTGGTACAGGCCGAGCTGTGTCGAGAAATAAGTTGCAAACTTCTGTTAGAAGTTTATGAGAATTGGGATCCAAGCTGCGGATGTCTGTCTGCAGGTGCAAGGGGGTTTCGATTAAAAGTTTGATGAATAGAGCTCTGTTCAGAGAGACTGGTACAGACATGGAGGAGGATTCAGGAATGTTTAGGGGGTATCAGCGGGCCGGAGAAGAGCCTGAGAAGCAAGGTCAACGCTAAACACGAGGCCCAGAGGAAGATCATCATGGAAAAAGCCAGAATCGACACCACGTGAGAGGCGTCTCTCGAGGGGCATCTCAAATGTTATTGTGTTTTCGTATTAGGGACAGCACCCCTGGGTGGAGTTAGAGCAGATGCCTGAGGACCCTTCAGAGAGCGGATGGGTAGGCAGAGAGGGGTCATGACTGAAGATCATAGGTTTTCACCTAGAGACTAAGAGTGGGTGATCTTCTTAGGAAGACATTCACAGCTGACACCTTTGATAGGTTGAGATCTTGTTAAGTAGGGATACCATCTAGTACAGGGTAGGGACAGCCTAACCTGATTCCTTCCTTCCTTTGTAAATGACGGATAGATCACAATTCGTGTCTATGCTTGCAGCCCTGCTGATTTTGGAACTAGTCCTAGTAGTGTTCTTTGCTCGCCTAAGAGCTTTTAGAGAACATATGTTTGTAGTAGTGCCTATATATCTTTTGAATCTCATTTTGAGATGCCTGTATTTGCAGTTATCAATGACTCTGTAATAAACCTTTAAACTTAGAAGTAGTCTGGGGTTTTTCAGAGTCGAGCCCATTATTGATCAAACTAACCTGGTATGAGATGCACTTTCTTTCCTCAACGACAGGCAACAAAGATTCAATCGACCAGAACGGGGTTTAGATCTAGAGTGATAAGATAGAGATCAAAAATCCCGCCCTCCCAGTAGCATAACCGGATTACCAAAAATACTTAACGTTTGCACGGGACTCTAAATACATAGCATGGCCTAGATTTACCAAGGATGCATAGGTCTTTGATTGGCACTGCACCTATCCTGTATGACTAGGATTTTTAATGGGAACTAAATTGACGGAGAGCTTTACGTAGCTTTGGGAGTGTGTTTAATTTGTGAAAGAGTGAGTGCCCAAAGCTCTGCTCAGTAGCCCGGGGGGGCGGTGCAATTAAACCCTGGGGTGCACAGTACAAGGATAGATAGTCTGAAATCCACCTCAGACCTCTTTAATCCACACCCAGACACTCCATGCCCCTGTATTGCAGGTTCCTTTCTCGTTTTATGATGGGTTTTCCGTCCATCTCTTCCTCCCTCTTTCCAATTTGAATGTTTTCCATCTCTCCTTTCCGGGAAATGATTAATGATAAAAAATAACTGTCGGTGCACAAAAATAATTCCTGCAAACACCAGCTCAAATTAAGCATAGCGGGCCCCACGTTTTTTTTACATTTCGTTAGCCCCTGTGGCTCACAGTGTCTCGGATGGCCAAGATACATGATGATTGATTTATGATTACAAGATAATACAACAACTCTAAAAGAAAACTATTCAGAATCAAAGTGCTTGTTTACTTTTAATTCCATCCCGGGGACGGAACGACGTCACGCCCCCAGCCCAGTCCCAGACAGTGCTTTGTGGCCATGAATTGATCAGGGATTCAATCAGGGTGGCATGCATTACAAACGCAAACGGACGAACCAAAACGAAACGATCACTCACCTGCGGGCGCCGCCTGCTAGAAATAATTAAATTATGAGGTCTCCAGGCTCCGCTCCAGCCTCGGCGTGGTGGCATCCCTCCTCAGCCTCGCAGTCACGTGCACTTATTGCGCGAGCGCGACCCTCAATGCGCTTGCGCATGATACCCAGACTCCAGACCAGACCCCACCTTAAGGGTACGTACAGAGAGAGAGTAAATATCACTGCAAGCTGCGCGCGGCGTATGATGGTATTAAGTGCCGTGGATTTTTAATAAATAATACAAAGGCTAACTAATATAATTTGGGTGACACTGACATAACGGACAAGCAGCAGCTGCTTTTTATGTGCAGATAGAGATAGTTTTTGTGCTTGTTTGCTCGGACGGTCACGCCGCCCTCAGGGTCCAAACCGGCCCCCAGTCACGAAACCGGCCCCCACCGCCCACCCCATCCAGCCTACGGGGAATTGCCCGGTTTTACCAGTCCGGGCAGTGGGCTTGGTGGCCTACTTCACATTTGCAGGATTGGTTGAGGGACACTCCATTGTGTGGTCCTGCTGACACCTGTTCTTGTTCAGTGAGAAAACAGAGAGACACTTTTAGTCCAACCTCAGGCACAGGACTGTTCACCTCACAGAGAGAGAATAGATGTTCATCTTGCCATCCACCTCCTGCCGTAAGTCCTGGTGGAGATGATGAGGCTCACAAATCCACCGCAAGGTGTGACAAAGTTAGAAAGGGTAGGGTCACTCTTCAGGAAGATGGTCTCTGTTCAGTTTGATTACCTCATGGTTTGGGCAGTATATGATGGAGGGTGGATGTATGTATCACCTTTCGTGGCACTATGTATGGATACCCATAGCTGCTTGACTCACAAAGTGACTTTCGTGAAAGGAAGTAAACTATTAAGAGGGTGGATCTCACTTTGCCTTAACCTTCCCAATTGTATGTATAGTAATTGCATTTATATAGTGCTTACTACACCTGAAGAGGCTTTGAAGCACTTTACTCTGAGCAGTACTCTACTTCAGAACCCGGCTGATGGTCAATCCAGGGCTTATTGTTTATTGTTGCTTATTGAGATTAATCTTGTGCTCTCGAAGAAAACATTCCATGCACTTACTCCAGCATCTTTGTGGTAAATTAAATTAACAGGACACATGTGAGATCATTAGTGGGGGCTATATGAGTTCATGCAAGTGATTGGTGAGTTCATTAGACAGTCTGGAGAAGAGTAGACTTTGTTATGTTCCAGGGGTAAGATGTTAAGAGAAGGAGAGGCTGTGGTCTATGAAAAGAGTTGTGGGCAATTTGCAGATAAGCAGTAACAGAGATTAAGACAGACAGGTGTGAGACTGGGAGTCGGCAATACTCAGCCAGAGGAAGGATGCAGAGGATGGCAGGTAAGGAGAGGTCATTCAAAAGAAACAGCGGAGTGCCAATAAGCGAAGGTTTTATTTGCAGGTCAATTTTTCATGCAATGTTTTTGGAACATAATGGTAAGGGACGTTTTTGAGATTGCATGTAAACTGTGGATGCAACATTGAAGAAAGAGATATTCTTTGCATCTGTGGTAGTGCTTTAATGACAAGTGAGAAGGTACTTTAATAGGCACTTGTCAGACGATTGGGCGGCCTGCGCTTGGCAACTGCTGGGCAATCACTTCAGAAAGGCTTGCTGGTCATCTCAGCAGCCAGAAGCAATGGATGGACATATACACAGCGAAATAGTGAAAGCAGGCTTGTGATCACAGAGTTGTGAGAGAATACATCCAAACGACAAAATGGAGATTTTGTACATGTTGGAGCAGATGTCGTCTGATGTTCTCCCCTAATGTTTGACTCAAAATATTCATTACAAAAGCAACTTTGCAGTATACTTTTCTGGAATTACTCGGGTTTATAGAAGTACCACCATGAAACGTAAATACTCAGTCAATGCCGCTGAAATCTGGAACGCTCTTGGCCACCTCCTTTAGAATGTTTGACTGCAGTCTGAAAAACTACCTGCTGATTAGATGTTGACAATATACATCCAGGGTGTTAAACCTAACAGCCTTAGGGTGGTCTGCCCCTCAACATTTTACCTACCTCCTCCACTTTTCTGATCTCGATTTTTCTAGCTTTAGGACTCTGTGCACTTTATCACTGCTAACCAGTGCTAAAGTGCTTGTGCTCTCTCCACAGAAAATTGGTAATATTGGCTTACCCCCAATTGCCATATTTAATTTACTTATAAGTCACGAGTACAGTGTGCTACATGTGCCCAAGGCCTGTAATGAAATGCTATTAGTAGGCCTGTAGCATGTATTGCCACCCACTTGAGTATCCCTCTAACCATGGCTCAGCCATGCCACAGTAGAGTCTGTGTAAGCATTTTACACTGCCATTTCGACTTGGCAAGATAAACCTGTTGAGCGTTTGGATATCTGCAGAGCGCAGGCAGTGATCGAAGCACCCCACACACCAGTCACCCAACCAGCCTAGAGCAGGGGAAGGAGGAAGGGGTGTGGAAGAGAAAATTGAAGCTCTCAGAGCAGGAACTGGAGATTCTCACTGAGGAGTGTTGCAACAACCGTAACTTCCTGTTTGACTGGGCATCGATGAATGTTCCAGAGAAACAGAAGCGCAAGATATGGAAGGGGGTGCAGCAGAAGATAAATGCTGTGGGTGTGGCACAGCGCTCTGCCGAAGAGAGGTGGTACGAAATCCATTTCTGCGCAAAGTAAAAGGTCACAACACGCCTGAACGAGTCCCGTGCCACAGGAAATGGATCCTCTACTGCACCCCCACCCACAGCACTGAAGGCAATGGTGGAGAGCAACCTGGAGCCAGAGGCTGTTGTTAGATTTGCCAACCTGCACATGTCTGCACCTGTACTCAAAGTAAGTGCTAAACTTTAATTATGGCAACATTTCTGGACACAAGCCTGGTGTCCACATGCATGTAAAACAAACTTAAACAGACAGATCAGGATGGGATCATTCCATGTCCAAAATATCCCACATGGTGCATTATGGGAAATGTAGGGTATACAACCGTTACCACGCATCTTTTACCACGAAATACTGTTACAACGAAACTATTACAACACAAATGTATTTACAACGCATGTATTTACAACGCATTACACTACAACGCAGATACTATTACAACGCATACCATTACAACGTAAGTATAGGTAAGTTTATCCTTTTTTTAAAACATTTATTAGGGGTATTGGGTTATGGGGTACAGGGGTATTTTAGGGTCCAGGGCTAGGTTTGGGTTATGGGGTACAGGGGTATTTTAGGGTTCAGGGCTGGGTTTGGGTTATGGGGTACAGGGGTATTTTTAGGGTTCAGGGCTAGGTGTGGGTTATGGGGTACAGGGGTATTTTAGGGTTCAGGGCTAGGTTTGGGTTATGGGGTACAAGGGTATTTTAGGGTTCAGGGCTGGGTTTGGGTTATGGGGTACAGGAGTATTTTTAGGGTTCAGGGCTGGGTTTGGGTTATGGGGTACAGAGGTATTTTTAGGGTTCAGGGCTAGGTTTGGGTTATGGGGTACAGGGGTATTTTTAGGGTTCAGAGCTAGGTTTGGGTTATGGGGTACAGGGGTATTTTTAGGGTTCAGGGCTAGGTTTGGGTTATGGGGTACAGGGGTATTTTTAGGGTTCAGGGCTAGGTTTGGGTTATGGGGTACAGGGGTATTTTTAGGGTTCAGGGCTAGGTTTGGGTTATGGGGTACAGGGGTATTTTTAGGGTTCAGGGCTAGGTTTGGGTTATGGGGTACAGGGGTATTTTTAGGGTTCAGGGCTGGGTTTGGGTTATGGGGTACAGGGGTATTTTTAGGGTTCATGGCTAGGTTTGGGTTATGGGGTACAGGGGTATTTTAGGGTTCAGGGCTGGGTTTGGGTTATGGGTGCAGGGGTACTTTAGGGTTCAGGGCTAGGTTTGGGTTATGGGGTACAGGGGTATTTTTAGGGTTCAGGTCTGGGTTTGGGTTATGGGGTACAGGCGTATTTTTAGGGTTCAGGGCTAGGTTTGGGATTTGGGGTATAGGGGTATTTGTAACATATATATTTACAAATTCTTAAATAAAAATTAATATAGTTAATTAAAATATTTAAATAATTATTAGTTACATTATTTCAAAATATTATATACTTACCTATACTTACGTTGTAATGGTATGCGTTGTAATAGTATCTGCGTTGTAGTGTAATGCGTTGTAAAGGCATTCGTTGTAAAGGGTCCTGCGTTGTAAAAAATGCGTGGTAATGGTATGCGTGGTAAATGTATGCGTGCTAACGTCATACATCCAATGTAGTCATAGACAGAAAAAGTGTAGTCAGTGCCAGAAATGTTTAGAATGATTTTGTACGACCAATGAGAATGTGTTTCACACATAACGTTTTTAATGCTTTTTCCATTTTCCAGTTAGATGCACCTAGTAAAGACATTGAAGGCCCAATTAATAAAGGTGAAGAACAGGCACAGATGGAGAAAGAAGAAACAGTAGTGCTTGAGAGACTGCCAACTATATCTCATGACCACTCCAGGTATGTGTTCCCCCACAGCCACCATGAGTAGAGGGTGAGGATGCCATACATCCACCCACTTCCAACCCTGCAGCCAGTCATTAGGTCCTGACAGCAGCGCTCCACTCAGCATGCTAGTATGTGCCATCACGCATCGCAGGCTTCTGGTTCTCAGGTGACTGCCGAACAACAGGCGGTGTATGGTGAGCTTGAGGCATCGATGCAGAAGGTTCACCATCTGCTGTACAAACAGATGAGATTGGTAAACTGCAAATTGCAGGCAATGCAACAGTCCATAAAAGTGGGGTTCAGCACTGTGGCTAATCAGTTGGCAGACAATCAGGCCCTCATGAGCACGAAAATGGTGCTACAACCTACCATCATGTTGACTACATGGTGTCAGAATTATTGAGAATGACAGCTTGTTTGTCAATTGTTTGGTAACACCTGCCGTTAAGGTAGCTTTACTTTGAGCAGTGAATCAAGTGTAGTGGCATTTCTTTTACCATATTGGGGATTTAATAATGACAGCTTGTTTGTCTTACCTAGTGAAGTAATATGTAGCAATGTGTTCCCTGCGCCTTCTCCCCTCCACTGCTCTGCTATCCTCTATTGGCTGCTGGACCAGTGGAACAAGAGCCTCATCCTCTGATCAGATCTGAACACTGCAATGTGTAGGGCTCTATTGAAGGCAATATTGTGTAGGATGGCACACATTGCTACAATCTTACAAGCGGTTTCTGATCCGTATTGCAATGCCCCTCCACTCATATGGAGGCAGCGAAAACAAGATTTCAGAAGTCCAAATCTACACTCAATCACAGTCCTGGTGCGTCGATGTGTAGTGTTGTGCAGTGTGTATCGCCTTTCATTTTGGGTGGTGGGAGAAAGAGTGTGAGGATCCAGGGACTTAGGGAATACACACTGTCACCTGAAATACATTTATAAATGTGATTCAACATACATTTTGTGAGGAGTGGGCTCTAACATATCAGCATTTACATTATTTGTCAGTACGTAATAAGTATCCTTCATCAAACTCCCCACTGTTGTTGTAGCACAAATTTTGCACTTTCATTAGTAGGGGTGCATTATAATCTTGGTTAGTCCGCACCTGTACATAATCCTTTATGTTATTAATTTAGGACAATAGAACATGAATTGTAATAATGTGAAAGGTGATGTATTAGGGATATATTCAATGTAAATGTGAATAAATTAACAGTATAACTGTGTGTTTAACTGAAAACATTAACATGCAGAATTCGTACAAGTCGCTGACAATTATTCAATATTTGATGTGCCCATGTAACGTGTTAATTTAGAAATGCTCAGTAAATAGTGCTAATTTAGTATGTAATTTCACGAGGCCTTTGTGCCATTTCTTATGTTGGCCAATTCTGTAGGCCTGAATTGTATTTTTCCCCTGGAAACTCTTTCATTAGATTAATAGTGGATTTGATGTGCATGTTGCATTTGTTCTTTCTCATGTTTCTGTTGCAGGTGGAGATTTCATCCTTGTTACCTAGAATAATGTCTTTGATTTAGGAGTTAGACTTAGGGAGAAGAGGATACTTTGAGCGTTCATACTGATATTGAAGAACTGTTGTACTTTCTCATCGGAGCAAGCCTGGGAATCAAGGTAATCTTGCCAAGGCATGGGATCATCGCTGCCTATTGGAAAATCACCTACGAGGGGTGGTTTGACTGGATGGTGTGATGCTGCAATGCATCTTGGGATACTACCTGTGGAACTGATGTATCAAAGTTAGGGTCAGTGACTAGGGAACTTCTGCCTTGAATTGATAGAGAGAGAGCATCTTAGAAAGAGCTCTGTAGCTTCACTCTACTTGACCTATCTAAAAGTGAAGAGACTTCTTAGGAAGACTTCACGCGCTGACACCTTAATGGATCTTGCCTTGGGAGATGTTAGGTAGGGGTGTCACGTTAGTGGTAGTGCTGGTGCAGACTAATGCTTTATACCCACAAACTACCAATTAAGGGGAACCTCAACATCTGCGCTATCGTCTTCTGTATTCTGGTACTCAAACTGATTATCCAGTGCGTGTTGCACGACCTTAACTTCACCCGTAGGTTTGGTTTGTACTAGTTCTAATGTATTTCTACACCCTTATCTTGAGGTGTCTGTACGTCCAACTGTTCTTAGCTTTGTAATAAACTAACAAACCTTAATTGGGAGCCATAGTTCATTGGGACTGCAATGATTGCTTGGGTAACGATTTTCTCCCCTCCACGCTTGCATGCTGATAAAAAAGAGCCATCGACCTGGGGTTCCAGAACAGATCTAGAATGTGGAACCCGGCTCCTTCAAAGTCGTCTGTATATTCCGCTGTGCCTGAACATATAGGAGTTATGGGTACTACCTGGATATTATCGTAGAGTGTTAGTGATTATGTTATGGGCATTGCAAATATTAAGGGAATGCAGGTTTTCCCAATTCCTAAAATGGGATTCAAGATGAGATGAGGAACATATGGGCAAATGTGTCCCATCTATACACCCTATGACCTGGGGAAATTTTACAATCTGGTAAATTGAAATTTGGTAATCCGCATTTTCTCATCCTTCCTGGGCATGTGCTGGTAAATATTGAGAAGCATGTCACTGAGGAGAGAGTGGACGAAATGCAAATGCACACTTTGCGGCACCCCACCTACAACAACTACCACAGCCTGGTAACTGCCTGTGGCTAATAGGTGTAACGAGTCAAACACCTGGACATGGGTGGGGATGAAATTATTGTCAGAGTACTACTTCTAGGTGTGGCTTTAATGGGGAAATTAACTCCAAAATGAAAATGCTTCTTAGCCTGTATTTGTCATATATCTCTTCTTCTGTTTGGCCACAAATGGTCAGCCTGACTTGGAATATCCTCTCTTGTCTCTGCCTCTTCCTCTGTTGAGCAGCCAGTATGCACATCCTCCTTGCTATCATGTACAGGGCTGCTATTGTGGACAGCTGTGGTTCATTCTGGGAAAGCTTTTATAGTTTGCACTCATTACCCCCTGATTTGAATTGGTGCAAAATTGCATGCACAAATGGGCCAAATAGCAACTATTCACTGTTTGCAACTCACTCACACATCCCATTTGCTAGTCAGTATTAGCAATTCCCTAATACTGGCTCCCTATTCCGGTTTGCAAAAAATAGTGACTCGTAGTTCAGTCACATTACTATTTTTGGTTTGCTAATGGCTTTTTTACATGGGGGCTGACGTTTTTTTTATTTGTAAACCAGTTTGCAACTGATTTGCGAGTTGTAATTCTTTTGCACATCTGACCTTAAATGATTTTCCTAGAATCACAGTATTTTGAGCCGATGCCAAAACTCAAACCTCGTTCCACACATCCAACTGTAGCCGCTCTGGCCATTACGCCACGTCCTTATTGTACAGCTCACTTTTGTTTATTTGAATTTAAGATGGGTTATTGTACATCCGGTACCCAGTCTAGGATTCACATATACTAGAAGGAAGTATGCAAAACATTAATTTCACCATCACCTGCTGTCAGTAATGGCTTCCTGGAGAAAGTAAGCCACTGCAAGGGGACCTTGCACGTGGTGGGGACACAATTGATGATGTGATCATGAAGCAATGTTCAACAAAGCTACCCACCTAAATGACAGAGACATTCTTTACTGGTAACCAATTATTATTCCAATTTTTCTCAGGCTAGAAACTAGGCAATGCTTATGCTCGCTTGGTAAGGAGTCATAGCTAGCAGTTATGTTCGCGCATTTGTGGATATATTGCACCGATGTTACAATCCATTCAGTAAATAGGAATGCTCAGTTCAAATAGCCTTTTCCAATTTCCTTCTCTGCCTTGACTGAGTTTCTGGGTTCTATACTCGCTCTGTTAGTTGTGTGGTGGGCCGGTACTCCATATTTAGTCCTACAACTTGTTGGAATTAAATGTGTGTAATAAAGCAGAGTGACATGTTTGCACTTGTAGTACATTTTTTGTGAGGGATGAGGTGGCATACAGCTGTTACTGACTGTGGTGACCAGCAGGATGACAGAGCTGTATTTTTCCAAAAATGCCAGGTTCACTGGGAAGGAGATTGAAGAGTGACTGGAGGACAAACTTCAAAATGATGAGTGATAGTTTCAGGCAGAATCCAGGGGTCAGATGTGCTAACCTTTCATACAGCGCAGCAACCAAAGTTGCTGTGCTGTGGTGCATGAAAGGAAGAGAGCAGAACAGTTCCCTATGTACGAAGATATTGCACAATTTTTCCTCTCTCCCTGAACTGGCTCACTTTCGTCTGCCATGTGCCAAGGCTAACACCCTTGCACCATAGTGGAAGCATGTTGCCTAGCATACACTTTGTACTGGAAGGGTGCCCCACCATTACAAAATACTACTGCTAGACAAAGTGCAAAACGTTTCCCACATAGGATTTGTTCTGTTCAGTGCAACACATGTGCAATGTTTGAAAAGTAAGGAGGAACAAAAAATAAAAACATTTCTTTTGTTTACGACTGCCGTGAAAAAGAATTCTTTTTTACACAAAGCCCTGCCTCCCATTTTTAGTAAATTGGGATTTGCATCAAAAAAATAAAGGGTGGAATGGGAGCACCCATGTAACACACGTGGGATCCTCCCTTGATAGAAGAAATGCAAGCAGCACCAGTGCAGCGTTGTAATATTTTGGGGCTATCTTCTAGTACATGCAAAGTTTTGCCATGGAAAGTAAACGGCATATCCACAGCTTCTGTTGGTTTACAATACTTTTTGATGCAAACCTGGCATAAATTCTTGGTAATGCAACACAAAAAGATGATGGGCGGATTGGTGAACATTGTTAAACATTCACCCCAATCACAGATCTGGTCCTAAAGCCATTGCTTATTTCCTCGCAACGCCATTCCAGTTTGGACCCAACCATATGCAAATCAGTCGTGACCCTGCTCCCCATGGGAACGGTCCAGACCAAACTGCCAGGCCAGGTCTTCACTGGACCGGAAAGCAAGCATCCTGGGACCGGTTTCAGGGTATTGCCACTCATCAGGTTAGCTCGAATCCGGTGGCGTAAAGAGTACGGGACCCCTGTCTGGACATATCCTTCACACTTAGGGCGAAAACTGGTCCCAGGATGCTTGCTTCTAGTCCAGGGAGGCCCTGGCCTGGCAGTTGGGCCTTGACTGTTCCTATGGAGAGCAGTGTCAAGACTGTTTTGCATATGGCTGGGTCTGAACTGGGGTGGCTTGTTGAGCTAAAAACTATGGATTAAACCCAGATCTGTGACTGGAGGTGAGTGTTTGATTTGCTCAGTATTCCGTCCATAATCTGTTCTTTTTGCATACATTCTTAGTAAATCTGCCCCTAAGTAGCTTTTTTTTATTAGAGGTCTCTTGAAAGCCAAGCTGTTCTCACCATTCTTCAAATGAGGATTCATTACACTCCTAGGAGTGTCTGAGAAATGCTAGAGTGTAGCTCACTCCCCACATCTGATTAGTGCATTTGACTGTTTTTTTCCATATCTCCTAGTGTACTGTTGAGACATAATTACAATGTAGGGTGCTATATAGAACTATGGCATGAATGAAAACGAAAATATCTTTTTTAAGTTTACTGGGTTCGGATCAGGTTTTTGGAACCGTGCAGTGATATCTAACTAGTTTAGATTTGTATTTTTAGATAACGTAGTCACTTCTCTCTAGCCTCTATCCGCAGCCCTTTCTCTGGTTTTTATTTCAACTTCATGACCCTTCTCCCCTCAATGAGTTTTTTTTCCTTTTAGAACAAGAAGACATTGTTTAGCCAGCAAATAAATAACATATTAAAGTGTCCGCAGCTTCCATAGAGTCCAAGCATTGACTAAAATGATTAAATAGTTGTAAAAGAACATTGCATAGCTGCAACAGTTTTGGAAAATTGAAACAAAGGATAGCAAACATTTCAGCCTGCTGTTTCTATTTCGATTTTTTCTCTGAGAACATACATTTCATAAGTTTGTAACGCTGCTTTGCATAATCACGGTCAAACAATTGAGAAGTTATGAACATCTGCTACCCCATTTTCCCCTAGAGGACACTGTCTTTCCCTCGCATCATGACCACACCACATGCCTCTATTATTTGTCATTGGGAGACTATGCGATTTCAAATTTAAATAAAATCAGCAAACGTCTACCTTTAAGTTAGCTGTGAGATAGAAGTGAGTATATCATTTGATGGAAGCTGAGCAGGTAGGTTGTAAATGCATTTGTATACAGCGTGCCTGATCTCCCTTAAAAAGCTGCTTCCAAATTCCCAATTTAATTGTTTTCTGATATGCTAATAAAACACAACCCAATACCCACCCACCTGGTGAGATGTAACTTTGGCAGGTTGAGAATGATTGAGCGAGTTAAAAGGGAGTCGCAAATAATTTGTAGAAAAGTTGGTTGGGTTTCAGCCTGGTCAAAAAGTGTGTGTAATGGAGCCCGTGGAGCCCTGGGCCCTGAAAGATCGCTGGTCTGGGTTTTATGAGGTGAAGGAGCGCAAGAGTAATGTCATCTACATGGTGAACCTCAAGACTCCTAGGAACCCTTTTAGGGTCCTGCATGTGAATTGCCTAAAGCCCCACTTTGAGAGGTCTGAGATTACCATGCTCCTCATCACTGATGACGGGGTGGAAGAGTAGAGCGAAACTCTCCCCAACCTCCTATCTTCCAAGAAGCAGAATGGGTCCGTGCAGGGTAACAATATGATTCCTACAGTGACCGTAGATTAACAGAGAGACTGTTGCCAGTTGCTGGAGCAGTTGCCCTCTTTGGTCTCCCTTTCCCCAGGGCTCACTAAATGGTGCACCCATGATATTGATGCTGCAGACAGCACACCTGTACGAATTCTACGCTGACTAGGATTGTGGTCCCTACTTGTACAGGGTGCAAACCTCTGTCAGCTAGAGACTTAATTTTTAACAACCTATATTGCCAGATAGCTTGCCATCCCCAATGGCTAGATATTTTCATTATCCTACACATTTTGAAAGGGATGCGATGGTCAGATTGTTTTGACAGAACTCATTTGACCACTGATTTAGATTGATGACTGAAGGTTAGTGTCACAGATGTGTTGTGTGCCAGCACATGCATGTAGGGATGAGAACCACAGGGACACTGAACCCTATAAGAAGATCAGGAGGGCCATTAAAGAGGATGCACCTAAACTTCATCAAGATGCCTGTGTGTAATGGGCTGAGATATGTCCTGGCCATTGTGTATCTCTTGCGTTGGGTTGAGGCTTACCCAACCAGGAGAAATTATAGTCTCACAGTAGCTAAGTTGTTGTTGAGGGCATTTATCCCCAGGATCTGTTTCCTGAGTCAAACCGAGATACTAATTTGAATAATGAGGTCGTGAAAATGTTGTGTGCTGCAATACAAGTGGAGCAAAGACAGTTATCGACCTGAGGCTTCAGGCATAGTTGAGCAGGTGATTGGAACTTTGAAATCCAGACTGGCCAAAGTGCGTGCATCAAAGTCTCTGAAGTAGCCTGGTGCCTTGCCTCTTGTGTTAATGAGATTTTGCAGAATTCCTGATCGGAGGACGGGACTGTCCCCACATGAAATCATCGTTGATGAAGCAATGAGACTGACAGCAGTGCCTGCAAATGCCCTTGTGAACATTACAGATGACATGATTATTGAATACTGGAAAGGACTAGATAATGTGGTGCATTCTTTGTCTCACCAGGTTGGAGCTGCCTCACTGCATTAGGAGCAGTGCCATGTCCTTTGGTAAAGAAACATGTTCGGAAAACATGTCTGGACCTCGATGGCATGGAGCCTTCCAAGCCATTCTAGTAATGAACACTGCTGTTAAGTGTGGAGGTCTACCCCACTGGAGCCAAGCTGCACATACTCACAGAGTGGAGTGTTGCCTTGATGATGTGACAGTACCTCTCCCAGAATTGCAGACCGCAACAGAAAGCCAGAGGGAAGGGTTTGAACAAGTTACAGAAAATCAGCGAGAACCTGAAACAGCACATCCTTGGCCTAAGGGGGGGTCTTGATGAGTCAACATTTCAGGTTGAGACAGGAGAGTCTTGGCCTGTGGTGCAGACTGATCCATATTCTGACCCTGGCAAAGGGCCTAGTACTGTTGCAAGCCAAGTAAGAGCTGGAGACAGTTGGCCAAGAAGGCAGTAGAGAGAGAGACTAAGTCTGCCTTCAGAGCATGTGCCCCACACTATTCCAAAGGACACTAAGGATTGTGGTCTGAGTGACAGTGAAAACAAACAATCTTTACTCAGGAGATCAAAAAGAGCTAGGATACCCTGTCAGAAACACTCATTCCCTGAATAGACATAGTTTGCTGCAAATGACAGCGAGAGGGAATTTTGCAATTTGGTGGAGAACAGTGCAATTCCAATTGAACCTCTGTGAACTTGAGTTTGTGGCTGAACTGCCCTTTGAAATCGGTGATGTGTGGCTGTGCTTTCATGTGACTTTGGAGTGAACCTCGTGAGCTGTGAGCCGGGAAGATGCCGAGAGGACGTCGGACTGCGGCTTCATCGAACTGCGGCTTCCCCGCTGCCCCCCGCTACCCCGCTGATCCCGCTGCTGAAACGCTGCTGGTCCCGCTGACATCGGGACATCAGGACACCGGCTGCCTCTTTTTTTTTTTTTTCTTGGTTGTGGCGGTGATGGACAGCCAGGAGGGGCTGGGCGAGACAGAGCAAGCGGGAGGAGCCGCTGAGCCGCTGATCCCGCTGACACCGGCTGCCTTCCCTTCTCTCTGCGGTGGGTTGATATCCAGCCAAGGATCGCGAACAGCCAGGCATCCAAGTGGGACTGAGACTCTGAGACTCTCGAGGCTCTGGTGGTCTCACCAAATCCTGTATTGACAAATTCAGAGAGCAGCAAGTGGAATCACAGACACACGGAAAAGCAGCTGAGTAGACTGTAAGGAGTTGTTAGCTGTGAGCTCAGACGCAAGACTGTGCAGGGTGCTCCATAACAGCTGAGGCATAGGAGGCTTCGGAGGCATCCTTTGGAGTCGCCCGAGAACCACAACCCCTGACCCCCGCAGACATTACGGCTACTCTCCTGGCACTTTCCTGCTTAGTGTCCCAGTGCATTCTGGGACTTGTAGTTTTGTATTTCTCAGTAGAGGCACATTGGACTTCCCTGTTAATTCGGAAAAGGAATCGGGAGACCAGTGGATGCTTCACAAGCATCCTTCCCTGCCACATGAGCGCACTAGGAGGCACTATCGTAGCGCAGCAGGAGCGACACCGGAGCGACTTTGGAGTTAAGCTGTGCACAGGACAACTAGCGTGACTAAGCACCATGGGCACCGCCGCGAACCACCACTAGCAGGTTGGCACTGTGTGCACCGCGGAGAGATTGTAAGCCATAGAACTGCGGCGTAGGGCACGGAGCTGTAGTGCCATTGATGCAGTTGGTGCCGCGGGTGCTGTGGGTGATGCAGGTGCTGCGGCTTTGCCGCGTGTGCCCCATGAAAAGCTCTGCGTGCACTGTGAGTGTGGCGGGTAACACGAACGGACTGTTATTAAGACCAAGAAGGAGACTCTAAACCTGATTTTCTCCTGATTTTCCGCTGCAGAGCTTCGAGGCCCCTCAGAGCATCCAGTCAGGAAAGCTAATTAACCAACAAACACCCTCATTTATTAACAACAAAATAAAATAAAACAGTAATACCCCTCACAAGAAGGCCTACCAAATAATAACCTCCACAAGAGGCCCTGAAGAGCAGCGAAGCGCACTGAGAGTAATCTGGTAAACGCCAAAAGACTCAAAAGGGCACACAGGATTTTAAGCAAGTTGTGTGCAACTGGTAACCAGCTGGAGTGTAAAGGCTGGTCCAAGTGTGTACACGTCAGTTGAGGAGCACCTGGTGGCCTCATATGATGTTATACACTCACCTTGTGGTTGCTTTTTGAGTCATAGGATATTCAGAGTGCCCTGAGGTGCCTGTAGAGCCTAGAGCTTAGAGCTGCATAACAACATATTTGGAATCTATTTAGTGAATCTTTTTCTCACTTTACATACTTGTCTTTGCTCTGCCTCTCTTCGTATCATCGGGTACATCGCGGCATTGTGGCACATAAGAAAATCTTTCCAGTAGATCGAGTGAGGTAGCCACTGGAAATGTGCTCAGGTAAAGAAAGACGTTTGGATACTCCAAAAAAACATGTCCAAAAAAATCAAGCACCCAAAGTGCTAAAAAAGGCTAGAGCTAAAGCTCAAACAAAGGGGGTGAATCAGACTTTAATTTCACCAATAGCTAGGATGTTTGAAAACTCTACAAAAATCCCCCAGAAATTTGATTTTATGAAAGATCCAACAACAGCTCTCATGTCAATGCAACTAGAACCAGAATTGAAAACTCTACAAACCCCAATCAAGCCAGCAAACGAGTCGAAAGAGAACTTACTTTTACTTCATGAAGGTGACGTAGATTGGGTTTCTGACCAAACCAAAGATCAACAAGGCACAGATGGTCAAGGTCAAAGTAATTTGCATATAGAGGGAAAGGATTTTTTACAGCGAGTAAATCCTTTGAATCAAATAAACTCTCAAGAAACGAAATACATTGTCGGATAAAACAAGGATGGTTGCAATAACAAAAGAATGAAATAAAATTGACAACATCAAGGATACAAACATTGGAGGAGTTCTGCTCCCACTAGAAGTTAAATTTGAGATTCGGAAAAAAACGATGAAGTAGTCAAGGAACATCCACTGGATACTAAAGCACCTCACCGAACGGCCACTGAGTAGGATAAAACCAGTCATATAATAGGAAGCCAACAAAAAGAACTTATAAGATCAATTAACTTAGAAAATGGCTCAACCGGGGAAATAAAGGCTGGCGGAGAAAATACAACAGTACAGTGGTACGAACTTGAGAATATTTAGAACAGGATGCTACTAATCAACTAAAGAAATCAGTTGGAACAAAAAATCTTTTAGAAAGCAATGGACAACTTGTATCTGCAAATGAACTTGCCACAAACAAATCCAGTGTTTCTACTCCTAAATATGTATCGAAATATACTGATAAAGAAGGCGGTCACGATGACAGCAATATCCCCTCAAGTTGTAAAGAAATATACATGGACAAAGAAACAAAAAACCCAGAAAATCAGGATCCAGGAACCATATGTGACATGTTCTATCAAACATCAGTTTTGACCCTTGAAGCATTGACAGCACAATCAAATGAAACGGACATTCAAATAGACATACTGGGAGTTATGGCCAATGCAGTTGCTGGAATTGAGAATAAATTGGCGGAGCTGAATAATCTCATAATAAAGGCACAAAGGGAAGTTGCGCCAAGTTATATCGAGTGCACATGTGCTCCCATAATTAATAAACTAGTAACCTTCACAGAGGTTGTGAACACAATCCTGGAGGAAGTTAAAGATATTGTCTGCATAAGGAAAAATGTTTACTGTAAGGAGGATGATCAGCCTTCTAATACAAGGGGAACTTACACTAGTAAACAAAGTGGATCAATTGGAAAGAATGGATACCAGGATGCTAATATATTGAGCACGGCAATACAATCAAATACGAACCAAGATACTAACAACATAAAAGGTAATAAAATATCGTTGGATTCTCCACAAGAATTGAATAAAGAAGGTTCAAATGACGACGACTGAGCAGCATTTGAAATAACAAAAAGACAGAGAAAAAAAGCTACGTAAGGCAAGAAATAAGGCAAAAAAGGAAAGTTTGTCGCAAATTGATGTTAAATTGGAGACATCAGAAATAGAAAGAGGAACAACAACAGATACCAAAAAGGATTTATTGCCCAATTCAATTGAAATAGAAGGAAAGCTAAGGAAAAAATCAATAGATAGTAATGTTATTGGGATGAAATCTTCAAATACCAAAATATTTAGTGACGGAAAAGAAAAATATTATGATATTTTTGCTAAACCAATGAACCCTCGATGCACTCAAAAACTGGCCAGATTAAAAACAAATACAGTAGTCGAAAGCTCCAACCTAACATCGTATATTCCCGAAGTCGAATTACAAAGAGTCCACAAAGAAGAATCAAAACGTAAAACCAATGGAAATGGTTATGTAATAAAAGATCTTACTTCTTGTGTTATCAAAAGTGAACAAACTAAAAGTATGACCAAAGAAATGATGCTAAAGAATACACCGGAATATAGAACAGCAGTGCATAATCAGAATGCATGGCAAATTTACATAGGTCCAACAACTCGGAACCTAACAGAGCAAGACCAAAAAACTCTGCCCAACCAAGCTAGGAATACAAACCAAAAAGAAGATATCTCCGTGAGAAACGAACTGGGGGCTGACAGAATAAAGACCAATTCTTGGAAAATAAAAGAAGTGACAGACAAATCGATGTGTATAAAAACCCGAGATATTCTAGTAATTGAAAAAGGTGGCCAGAACAGGCTGATTACCTACGAGGAATACGGAACATCTGAGGACAAAAAAAGGAAACAAGGCTCCTAAAAAATAACCCTGCTCAAATTATCTTTAAACCACTTTATGAATCAAGAGGAACACACGATATCCTAAATAGAGGAAATATCCTCCGACTAATGAAAACGATACCTTCACTTGAAAAGATAACATCTGAGGATAATGAATGTGTAGGTTTCCAGCCTGATCTCGAAGGACGATTTCCACTAACATTGGTAACAGTGGCCACCGGGCCTATAGCAGAATCGATCGAGAAAAGAGTGCGGCATCTTCCATAGTTGGGGGATATTAATCAGCCCACCGCTTCCAAAGGTCTATCCATTACCGTTCTTAATTAAAGGAAGCCCCACAAAGCAATCACACCATGAAAAAATTAATTCTATTTTTTCCATATAAAAAAATCCCCTGGGCAAAACAAGCCTTGAAGAAAAAAAAGGGTCTAAAATATTAAAGAGAAAAAACACAAATGGAGTGAATGAACAATGGATCATGACAGCTTTACACGGTACTAAGGAGCATTGACAAACTTCATCGCAGGCAGTACAACAGAAACAGAGCACGGTCAATTCTACAATAAAGATTTGCTCATGGAATATAAATGGGATCTGTAAAAAACTAATTGATGCTGGGGGCGCTAGAGGGCGCACAAGCTAATGGCCGCACTTTTGTGAAGCTCTGGCTGCCTGGCCAGAATAATCCTTCAATGATCCGCTTCCCCTGCAGGTAGACGCCTGAAAATCGCACCGAGTCCTGCAACACCCGAGCTACACTGCCTGTCCAACTCCGGAGAGGATCCGAGGTCTGGAGCTCGAGTTACGGCGCTGTGAACGGGCACCGGGGTGTACTGCTGCGGAGGGCTGCTGGCCGGAACCGGGTGTTGTGCCACTTGCGGCCGCGGCTTCCCACGAGGCGGCTGGGCCTCGAAGTCACGTACTACAGCGGGAGTGGCGGACGACCTGCGGACCGATCACCGGAGCCAAGCGGAGGTGAGTCACGCCCCCCCCTAGGGTCACTGCACGGAGGGGGGAGGCTGCTCCCCGCGCCGGCACCCTTACTACGGAGGCGGACTGCAGCGTGAGGGCTCACCTGATCCCAACGAGAGATCCTACGGACATCCCTAACGGCACTGCTGGGCGCTTGGCGGACCCCCCCTCGGGACGCGCCGGTGCCGCTGCTGCACAAACGTGGGACAGCCTGAGGGGACGACTGCGAGCGCAGCACAAGCTTGGTGGTGCCCCTGAATACAACTACGGTGTGGGCATATCCACGCGCACCTCGCTCCACTGCCCATCATTGACCGGGGTGCCCCCGCCGTCGAGGCCTGCTGTGCTGCGCCCAAAGAGTTGAAGAACTGCCTGCCAGAGTGCATGCTCCTGACTGACCCTGCTCACAGGCCTGGAGTGAGTGGGTATACGAGAGGCCTATCGGCCACTGCTGCTCCTGGCTCCTGACAGCCAAATTGAGGACGGCCGGAGCGAGTGATCTACTTTTGCAGCGGGGGGGCTCGCCGCTCACTGGAACCACTGGGCGACGGCAACTGGGTCGCCATGGGCAAAAACGACGCCAGGCAACCCAAACTGTCTTTTGAACCCGCCACTGCAAAGAAACCGACGCGGGGCGCCGGAGGCTCCTCTGGATCGTCGGGCGCCGAGACACCTCCTGTCCCCATGGCACCTGAGTTGCGCCTGATCATTGAGGAGATGCGACAGGGCTTCGCTACTGTCGTGGATAAGGTGGATCGACTGTCCTCCAGGATGGATGGCATCGTCCAAAAAGTGGAGGTCCACGAAGAGCGGCTGTCGGAGGCAGAGCGACGCATTTCCACTACGGAGGACACTACCGCGACACATGAAACGCGCCTCAACCGCATGGATAATGTCCTCAGAGTGATAGCAGCGAAGAATGAGGAATTGGAGGCGAGAAGTAGACGCAATAACATCCGCGTCACGGGGGTTCCGGAGTCCACCAACACTGGACGCATGGAGGACTACGTTGAACGTATTTTGCTCACGGCGGTGGGCAGGGAGGCCTTCTCGAACCAATTCATCGTGGAGCGGGCGCACCGCTCTTTGGGCCCGACCCCCAAGCCGGGGGCTGCACCGCGGCCTATCATTGCCCGGTTACTTAACTACCGAGATAGGGACGTGGCACTACGTGCTGCTCGCACGCACCGGAATTTGTCCTGTGATGGTGTACAGTTCTCACTATACCCAGACTTCACGCCCATGGTGCAAGACCAAAGGAGGAAATTCCTGGATGTGAAAAAGAAACTGAGGGATTTGCAGGTCGACTACGCACTTTTGTACCCGGCACGGCTCCGGGTGACCCATCAGGGCAAACAGCACTTCTTCACGAACCCGCAGCACGCCGAGGATTATGTTAAGAGACTCCGCACGGATAAAAGAGAAAGGCGAAATGAGGAGGAAGATGCAGCGGGAGGTGCTCCTGCCGAACAGGATGAATGATAAAGGTGACTTCATGTTGATTTAGCCACTCGCACCCTGCCACACGGCTGGTGCAGGACCTGGGCACTACTGGTGATTTCCTTGGACTCTGTGCCTGGGAAGCTCTGGGTGGGTGATCCCCCCCACAGTGAGACATGTGTATTGGCCCTCCTGCACCACTGTCCATTGGCGAACTATTGTTCATGCTGGTGCGCACTACTCCACCGATAGATTAATGCTTGCCGCACACGCGCTGCTGGCGCTACAGGTGACTATCTGGATGGCGGCCGACATTGTGGGGGCGCCTATGGACTTATGGTTGTCTTCTATAATTGGAGGGCTGCGGGCCCGGCATTGTTGTGATTCATCAAGGTTTATACTTGCAGGACTATCGCATGCCAGGCACCACCCCTTCTTCTCTGTCTTCCCCATATGGAATATGCGGGATGGGAGGGAAGTGTTGGGGTGCGTGGGCGTGTACCTCTGATGCCCCCAGGAGGGGATTCCCCACATGGTTTTCCTATGGTTATTGAGTATGGGGTTTGGGGCGGGGGGAGGGGTTGTAGTACTGGCAAGTTTGGGTTGCTTCAGTGGGTTGGGGGAGGACTTGGGGACAGGGGTTTATGTTGCTATGTTTGGAGAGACGAAGACTGTTCACTTGTTGGGATGGGAGTTGTTCAGGGAGAGAATGATTGTGCGGATGGCGGTCATGGCATGTGTGCTAGGATTGGACTTGCGTGTGGTGTCAGTTTGCTTGCTCGTATGAACCGACAGTACTTTACAACGAGATTATTGGTACATGTAACGGCCTCACGGGGTGCCGAGGCACTCTGCGTTTATTGGTTACAGGGGTGTGATGGTCAGCACGGGTGATCCCGCATTGGATAATATGTCTGTATTGTCCTGGAATGTTAGAGGCCTTAATGACCCGCGGAAATGCAGAAATGTACTGGGATATTTAGACAGGCATCAGGTGCAGATAGCCATGCTCCAGGAAACTCACCTTAATCCGCGACGCATCCCTCAGTTTGCAAATAGATGGGCGACTGTGAGGGAGTTTTCATCCTATTCCACCTATTCCAGGGGCACGGCCATTTTGATTCATAAAAAACTGGCGTTCCAGAAACTGGGGGTTCGGAGAGATACTGAAGGGAAGTACGTGATCCTTTGGGGGAGGCTGGGTATGGATGTGGTCATGCTCATAAACTGCTACGCACCCAACATTGACACTCCTGGGTTCTTCCTGTCACTCTGGGGACATGCACTCGAAGTCGAGGCCACACACATAATATGGGGAGGGGACTTCAATCTCTCCATGCATCCGGGGGTGGACAGGTCAGATGGTAGCGGGCAGTACAACACGAAAGCTAGAGATGCATTGCGGGGCATACTGGCGGAAGCGGGATTATTAGATAGCTGGAGACGCTCACACCCAACGGCTCGGGAGGGCACCCACTTCACCACTCACGCGCGCTCATGGGCCAGGATCGATTACTGCTTCATCTCGCGGGGCCTAGCTGGTGGCGTCGTCAAGGTGCGACATCTACCTCGTACATACTCGGACCACTGTCCCGTGCTGGTTGTCCTGGACTTCCCTGGCTATGCAAGAGTACGTCCACCGTGGCGGCTCTTCCCCTCGGCTCTCCTTGATCCGGTCTTTAAACAGGAGCTCGGGGAGGAAATTGAGGCCTTCTTCCCTAGGAATAAGGGGTCTGTTGATAAGGTCGAGACGATATGGGAAGCGTTCAAGGTTACTGTGCGAGGAATCACAATATCTAAGAGCTGCGGTGTGTTGAGGGAAATTGTGCGCACGCTAACGAGACTTGAAACGGAACTTAAGGCGTTGGAAGGGGAGATGGTTAGTAATCCCAGCCCTGACCTAGTGATGGCATTCAGAGCCAAATTGTCAACATTTGAGGAGGAAGCAACCCGGGAAGCCAAGTTCCGCGGCAAATACTGGACGGCTAGGCGGTATTGCGAGGGGGATAGGCCGGGAAAAGTTCTGGCAGCACTCACAAGACATCAACGGTTTGCTACGCACGTATTGGAAATCACTGATGGTACCGGCAAGACCTACCGGGACACTACGGGGATACAGGACACCTTCCTGCAGCACTATAAGCGGCTGTATACCACACAGCAAAATGGGGAGGTGGAACTCGGTGGTTTCCTAGATGACATTGCACTGTGTTGGCTGAGCGATAGCGATAGGGCTTTTCTGGGGTGTCCCTTTGAGATCGATGAAATCCGTGACGCGATCATGTCACTCAGCAATGGCAAAGCAGCTGGACTGGACGGCCTACCGGCTGAATTTTATAAATGCTACATTGACATAATGGCACCAGTGCTGAAAGAGGTTTTTGAAGAATCATTGGAAGAGGGGGTACTACCGGGCTCTATGAGGGAGGTGGCGATCACTTCACTGCTCAAGCCAGGGAAAGATCCGAAGGATACCGACGCCTATAGGCCCTTATCGCTGCTCAACTGCGATGCTAAGATTTTAGCAAAGGTGCTCGCGACCAGACTATCCCTACTTATGACTACCCTTGTGCTGCCTGATCAATCTGGATTTGTCCCGGGGAGGGCTACGTCCCATAACCTCCGCACCCTGTTCTCCCTCATACCTACCATCTCACCAGATCTGCCAGTCGCCGCTGTGTTCCTGGACGCCACCAAGGCGTTCGACTCGGTCGAATGGGGCTATCTACTGGCCTTCGCCCGGATATTCATCGCCTGGGTGACGTTGCTTTATACCTCTCCAGTTGCTAGGGTCATCGTCAATGGTGTGCTGTCGGCGCAGATGCCAATCACGAGAGGGACTCGACAGGGTTGCCCCTTGTCACCGCTGCTTTTCGCCCTGGCTATTGAACCCCTGGCTTGTAGGATCCGGCAGCTGCATAAGGCCAGCGCCTTTAATTGTAATCAGAGACAGATCGGCATATCCCTCTATGCGGACGACGTTACTCGTACGTGCGTCACCCACGAGACCACCTCAACCCACTCCTGAGAGAATTTGTCTTGTTTGGTGGCATCTCCGGAGTACACATCAATTGGACTAAGTCGCAGTTCTTCCCCCTTACACCTGCGGTGACCCAGTTCCCGCTTGATTACCCGTTGGAGTGGTGCAATACGGACTTGAAATACTTGGGGATAGTAGTGTCCCTTACTAAGGAAGACACGGTCCGACTGAACTATGGGGTGGCCATATCCAAACTGGCTGATAATGTAACACGCTGGTTAGCCCTCCCGCTATCGATGGCGGGAAGAGCGTCCCTGATAAAAATGGTCGTCCTTCCACGTTTCCTTTACCTCTTTCAAAACATACCGTATTACCCGGGAACCTATTTCTTTAAAAGACTCCGGTCTGAACTGCTTCGCCTCTTCTGGGGCGGTAAACAACCACGCCTCAGCTGGAAAGTGTTGACGCAACCTTATAGCAGGGGCGGGTTCGACGTACCAGACCTGGAGGTGTATTACCTCAGTGCCCAGGCTCAACATGCCTACTACTGGATCAACCCCACTCCCTTTATGCCTCAGGTTGCAGCTGAGGATTGGATAGTCCACCCGCTGCCGCTCAATGGCATGTTGCTGGGCCTGGTTGGTGACATCGAGGCACCTGCCACCACCGTTACCTGCACCATGGACGCGTGGCGTAGAGTGACCCGTCTACTGGCAGCCCCAATGCTTTACTCACCGGCGCTCCCCCTCTCGTATCATCCGAAATTGTCACTCCTAACGGAACGTGGCTTTCATTCCATGTGCAGCCGCATTCAACTTCATACCTGGGGGGATCTGTTTCAGGAGAAACAGTTCCGTACAAAAGAACAGTTCTTCCGGGCTACTCCCCCGACGCCAATGGAGGTGTTTTATTACATCCGACTCCGTCAGGGTATGAGGGAGATAATTCCTGGCTATCCGGAGGAACCGGGCACGGTCTTGCCGCTGCACGTTATGCTCGTGTCGGACGGCAGGCACTTGGTGTCGAAACTATATTCAGCCATCCGGGAACAATGCCCCCCTGTTCTGTCCAAGGCACGGACTGCCTGGGACTCTGACTTACCCGCTGCACTCACTGACGAGCAGTGGGACTACTGCTGCTCGGTGACTGCCAGAGTTTCCTCTAGTTGCAGACTGAAAATAATCCACTATAAATTCATACAGAGGTATTATTATACCCCAGTCAGAAAACTGCGGTTTCAACTCTCGGATGACGACAGGTGTGCTAGATGCCGGGCGGAGGGAGCAGGATTCCTCCATCTGGCCTGGGAATGTGGAGCAATACAGGACTACTGGGAGCAGGTGCATGCTGCGCTACAGGTGATGATCGATGGCCCTCTTCCCATTGACCCGGTAGTGATGCTGCTGGGATTTACCAAACATGTTCCCAGGGCGGATCGCAAGTTTGTCGATCTGGCACTTCTACTCGCGAAACGGAGAATTGCTTGCAGATGGGGGAGGGGGAGGGCACCAAAATTTAAGGAGTGGCTGGACGACCTCACGTACTGCCAGGACCAACACAGCGTTTATGCGGACTTGATGCCTGCCCGCTGTAGACCCACCGACTTTTGGTCCCCCTTGCGGACCTACTGGCTGTCTCAAGCGGCCCATGGCGACTCCTCTGGAGATGACGAGCCGGTACCAGGCCTGTGAGCGCTCGCATACACTATACGCTTCACCCACCGTGGTACACTCCACACTTTGACGCTGGACTGATCCCGCAATACTCCTCCTTTCATTGTCCTCCCATGGACAACACTCTGGGGTGCGAAGCGAGGCCACACACACTTAGCTCACAACTGACATACTGCTATGCTGGGTGACATGGCTGGACCCTGGTTGGGGTTGGGGAGACCACGGGCGGGTGTGACTTGGAACTGATCTCCTCCCCGCCGGAGGCGATGCATGATTGCGGTGATGGGATGGCCCCCCCCCCTGGTTGCTTTTTCTTTTTTCCTGTTTTTTCCTTCTGATGCACGCCCAGTGAGGCTGGTTTACCGATGGACACAGGCATAGTAGCTAACTGCTCCAGGACATTGAAGGAATGTATGTATGTTGCCCCTTGCCTTTTGTAAATGCTGTTCACCCGCCAAATGTACCGTAATTGCTACTGTAATGGATTATTGATGATGTCACTGTCATGACTTTCTGATGCACATGGTTACTAATAAAAAGGTTTAAAAAAAAAAAAAAAACTAATTGATGCTCAAATACATGGTTTACCATACAACAGTCAAATAGTACTATTGTAGGAAACATGGGCAAACAACCCATTCATGTTAAAATACTACAAGGGATACTTCGAGCCTGCAATCAAATATCAGAAATTTGGTCGTCCTTGTGGTGGGCTAGCAATATTCGTACTAATTGATCTAGAAGTAAAACACGATCAAATACAGACGAATAATTCAAATCTGCTTGCGGTAAAGCTACGATATAAAGCTTGCAAAACCAGGTCATACAAAACTCTAATCTTAGTCAACATATATATATACCTCCAAAGCAGACCTCCAAGAAAGAGATGTGTGCCGCTCTTAATAATTTTCTTCTGGAGAAAATTCTGGAGGAGCCCTTAGCTGACTACATCGTAACAGGGGAATTTAATATAAACTTGCTATTACCATTTGTGCGGGATGATTTTATTCAGTTACATAATCAACAATGGGAAATTCCGGAACCAACAATGGAATCAAGAACAATTAATAAACAAACTAGAATGGGGAGAAATTTTGTAATGGACATGGAAGCACTGGGACTCAGAATATTAAATGGTAGATTCTCAACAGACACTCCCCCTGCTTGCTCATTCAATTCATATAACGGTAACTCACGCATTGATTACACACTAACATCACTATGTACTTTCAACAAAGTGACAGCATACCGACTGAATAAAGTTCCAGATATTGATCATAGTCAACAAATTATTGAGATAAAGCTTTCCTGTCCAAAATCTCAATAATATCAAACAATGCAAGGACAGACCAGCACCTTCAATTACAGGAAACTTATATGGAAAACCCATAATGCGGACGAGATCATGGCAAAAGCGAAAAGTCTAGTTGAAGAATGTTTTAAAGAAAGAATAATGAGAACAGTAACGGACCAATGGGAAGAATTTACAGAGAAGTTAGTGAGTTATAATGAAAAAACATCTTGCGCAGATAGAAGAAATACGGCCCAGAATAAAACAAGTGAACCTAACATCTATCTCCCGTTTACTGTAAGAAAACTTAGACGTACGCGAAACAGACTTAGGAAACAGTCAATTAAGTTTCCATTGAACGATGAAATACGGGTGCTATTAAAAAACACAAATTGTAATATGAGGAAATTAATATGGAATGAAAAAAACAAAGCCAGGCAAGATCTGTGGACAAAAATCTTCTACGCAAGTACTTTAACAAACTCACGGGAGTTCTGGAAACTGATTAACGGTCTAGCTAGGCCAAACAAACAGGCTGTAGGGTCTGTCTTATCTGAAGAAGAATGGGTTACGTTTCTTTTAAAACATTTAAACCCAGAAACCTCAATATATATAATCAATGTAAAAATAAGGAAAAGAGGATAAAAGATGACTCGGAAGGCGACTGTGAAATTTATATAACCAACTCACAGGTAGCCAAGTTGATAAAGAAACAGAAGGATGGGGCCTCCGGTCCCAACAGTATTCTGTTTGCATTATACAAGGAAGCACCTGACTTTTGGTCTATCTACCTGACCGATGTCTTTAACGAGGTGGTTTGGAGTAGAGCAATTCCTAAATCATGGAAAGGATCGCTAATAACACCAATTTTTAAGAAAGGAAATTGGCAAATGCTGGAAAACGATGTATGACATTACAACGCATGCTTTTACCACGCATGCTTTTACATCGCAACTTTTACAACGCATGCCTTTACAACGATAGTGTTGAGGGGTGCTGGATAGTGAATAGTTTAATTTACTATTCCAACTCCAGTCCCCGTGGATAGTAGGGAAGGTGTTGGATAGTAAATTAAATCTATTCCCTATCCTAGAGCGCCCCCCAGCGCAATGCGTTGTAATGGTTTGCGTTGTAAAAGTTGCAATGTAAAAGCACTGCGTGGTAAAAGTTGCGTTGTAAAGGATATTTCCCCCGGAAAACTATTGGCTAATTACCTTGCAAGATACGGATGCAAAATTGTTTGCTGGTATTTTATTGGTGCAAAGGAGACCCAGGTTTTGCCCCCGAAACAAACAGGCTTTATCAAAGGCCTTGGAACCTCTACAAATATATTAACACTATCGGTATTAATTGATAAAGCAATATTAGTAAAACAACCCTTATACCTGTGTTTCGTAGATTTCAAGTCTGCTTTAGACTGTGTTGATAGAGAGCTTTTGTGGGCTAAATAAAAAAAAAACAGGAATTCCGCTTACTTTGCTAAAATTGATCAGGCTTCTGCACTCTGAAACTTGGGTTAGGGTGAGGATTGGTGATGGAAGCATACTAACCAACGAAATTCCTACAACAAGTGGTCTTAAACAAGGGTGTGTTTTGGCCCCCTTACTTATTAATCTATTTTTAGCTGATCTTTCTACTACGTTGAATGAAATCAATGCACATCCTCCAAGGTTAGCATACAAACAGATATCCAATTTGTTGTATGCTTTTGACATCATACTCCTAAGTCATACCAAAATTGGAATGCAACGATTAATTGATGGCATTTCTAAGTATTCAAAAGCAAATGGTATGGTAATAAACAAAGCTAAGACCAAAGTAATGGGTATTACAAAAAATGTGCGACTTAAATTTAAACATAATTGGAACACAAAGAATTGGAACAAGTTGCTATCTACAAATACCTTGGTGTTATTTTTAATGATAAAGGAAATTTCCTTCCACAAAAGCAGGATATTACAAGCAAAGCAAACACCCTTGTTGCAGCATTTAGAATCATTCAGAAAACCGTAGGAGAATTGTCTTACCATCCTTTACTAAAAATAATCGCTGCAAAACTACTCTCTACTTTAACATATGGTAGTGAGGCAATCAATGGAAAAGATGCTGATATTATTAACACTGCTGTCGCTAAAGCATACAGAATATTATTCTCCCTGCCAAAGAATGCCTCACAAGCTCAGGTCCGGCTGGAATTTGGGCTAAATAATTAACTATATGCAAGGAAGGGACAAATACTGAAAGCTTGGAACAGAATAAAAAACGACCAAGAGAACCAAATGTCTTGTATACTGTGTCAAGACATAAAATTAACAGAAATGTATATGTCTCCTCCTATTTAAATAGATCAATAGAAGAATTTGGTATAACATCGCTTTGGAATACTACTGTTACACAGGATAGCTTCAAAAAAGCAATAAATAAGCTTATCAACCATTTTTCTTTGATAAAGGACAAAGATATGTTAGCAAAAAGAAACCATGCATGGTCAATCGTAAATGGATTCAAGGTGAAAAAGGTGCAAAAATATCTTGAAACTTTGTGGTCCAAGAAAAACAAGCTGATTTTTATCAAAGCTAGATTTGGTTGTTTGCCAGGACTATGTCACTTACCACCATGGAAGAGACAAGAAGATGAAAATCTATGCAGGCTTTGTAAATTAGGACCAGAAAACACTATTCACTTACTATGTCTTTGCCCGGATTTGTAAAGTGAAAGAAAAACTACACTTAAGAGGCTGCTTAATATACGTGGAGTAAGGTCATGTAGGCAAGTCCTGATTGCATGTTTAAACCCTGAGGACTTAGAAATGAATTCAGCATTTGTGAAATTTTTATGTGCTGTGGAAAATAAGTTGGAGGCTTTTATTTGAGCTACTTATTGATTGAGCCAACATGTATAAAGTACAATCAAGTCTTTTTGACACAGGGGGGGCGCTAGAGGGCGCCGGGCAAGATGGCCGCACTTCTGTGAGGCTCCGCCGGACTGACTTAATATCCTTCATTTATTCTGTCCATCCTGCCTCTGCCGCACACTAACCTGGACGTGAGGTGTGTCTGGTGCCGTCCGACAACGTTGGTGGCTGTTTTTGACGAGCTGCGACCCTCCTGCTGCTAGTGCTGGGGGCTGGTGCCTCTGCTTGGTTTCGGCCTCGTGGAGACAGGGGCCGGCCTGCGGTGACCGACGGCTGTCTGCTGCTCCCGGGAATTGGCGGTTGACGAGAGCCCTGCGGAGTGTGGTGCGGCTCTTGGGTGCAGCGGAGACGGAAGGAAGCGGTTTGGAGGCGGGCGGAGGCTCTCAGACCCGGGGCAACGAGCGGTGACGGACCCCGGCTTCTACAATCGCCTTAGCCGGTAGCGGTGAGTGGGGCGGCAGCCTGGGAAAGTCTGGGGCTGCGGAGGTGGTGCTAGGCCGTACCGGGCTGGGCTGTGCGACCTGCGGCTGGCGGGGGTGGTGAGCGGACCGGGAGGGCTGACCAGCTCTGGTCCCGTGGGGGTGGGCCCGACCTTCCGGACATCCACGTATGCCCTGGCAGTGAAGTGCTTGGCCGACTGCGAGCTGCAGACGGGAGCTGGTGCTCCGTGGTGCGACTTCTCTGGGGCCTCCTTGTGCACAGCGTTGATTACTGGTGGTGAGGCCCACGTGACGCCGAGGCTCACTTTCCCTGGGAACTGACTCTGCCTGAGCCATTTTTTGGGGAAATACGTGCGGGCCTGGAGCGTGGGACTGTTGTTGGTGCCCGCTTGCAGAGGTTTGGTCATTTGCACCCGGACTGTCGTTGGGTGGCCCTGGGCTCGCCGATATAGGTGCCAGTAGATTGGTGATACCATGGGCAGGCCGGAAAGAAATCAGCCCAAGCTCACCTTTGAGGCCAAGAAAACGGCGACGTCCTCCTCGCAAGCGCCTCCGGACACTGAACCATCAGGGGCAGCAGGGGGAACGCCGACTTTGGAGGCTACCCTGGTGGCTATGCAACGGACATTACAATCTATTGAGGGCACTATGGAAGCTGCCAACCATAGACTGGATCACATGGCCACGCAATTCGATCGACAAAATGAGCGGATGGGAGAGGTCGAGCAGAGGGTGTCTGCCACGGTGGATGGTCTCACCACGGTGGCCACCAAGGTCTTCAATATGGAGAAGGTGTTGGCGGTTATTCAATCCAAGAATGAAGAGTTAGAAGGGAGGTCCCGACGCAACAACATCCGCGTCACGGGCCTGCCGGAGACTACCAATGTGGGCAAAATGGAGGACTACATGGAGAGATTGCTGGTTGAAATATTTGGGGCTGAACATCTGTCTTCGGTGTTCATAGTGGAACGTGCGCATCGCTCGTTGGCGAAGCGACCACCGACTGGAGTGCCGCCGCGCCCCATAATTGCTTGCATACTCAATTATAGGGATAGAGACGTAATTTTGCGCCTAGCACAAGAAAAGGGCACCATAGAACACCAAGGCAACAAATTGGAATTCTTTCCTGATTTCACGATGGCAGTGCAAACAGCGCGGAAAGAATTTAATGCGGTGAAGCAACTTCTACGAGCGGAGGATATCCCTTGTGCCATGCTGTATCCAGCGCGTCTGCGAATTGGGGCACCTGCTGACAATAAAATCTTCACTTCTCCGAAGGCGGCCATGGATTATGCTGAAAAGCAAAAGAAACGTAAGCGTGACAATGCTAGGCTGCAGGATGGGGAAGAGGAGCTGCAAGACGAGATAGCATGAGTGGGTGTTCCTTACACACAGTTTCGCCCACCTCGTTCCTCTTGACTGGGGTGCTGCTGCATGTTGCGGTGTCGCTGATATCTTTGGAGGTTCTGCACTGCATGACTTTTGGATTGCTGGGTGGTGGGTATGTGTAGTTTAAAGTTCGTCGATGGCAATTCAGTGCATTCCAGCTGATGCTACGTGCCGAAAGCGCTAGTAGAGTTCAGGATTTGAGTGTGTAGTGCTGACTTCTAATTTTATGCTCATGGACCCAGGTTGTGCACTCTGGAGAGGTATGAACTTTCGCTCAGATACTGGCTGGTACTCACCTCAGGTCACAAGGTTGCTCTGACACATTCGCTAAGTGGTGGCTATGTATGGGTCGCTATTTAAGTTACAGCCTCTCAATTTCAGTTGGCAGCGACTGCTATGGGAAGAGACATACTACCTGTGGGGCAGGGGTAGGTTGTTCATCTAAAAGACTCAGTCCCCTCCCGGTCACTTCATTGACGGGAGCTGAGCGTCTCTACGCCCCCGAATATGGGAGAACCCCACTATTTGTTTGACGTTGGAATACGGGTGGGGGGTTTGGGGAGGTGGGGTAGGCTTTGGCAGGTTGGGGGTGCTGAAGTGGGTGGGGGGTGGGCAGGGGTTGTTCAGAGTTATCAGGTCTGGGTCATTTGTTCAACTGGTGTCAGCCGGGAGTCGGGTGGTCTGGGGGGGGGGGTCTGGGGGGGTGGGGACAGCTTTGGCAGGTTGGGGGTGCTGAAGTGGGTGGAGGGGGGATTGGGGGTTCCCGGAGATTTCAGGTTTGGGCTGTATGTTGCATTGTCTGTGGCGGGAGGTTGGGATGGACTGAAAATGGATTGGGGCAATGTTGGTCAGAATGTCGCCTTGATTGTAAAGCGGTTCCTGCTGCTACTCGCCTGCCTACTTGCTGTATGCTTTGCACTTGTTGTTGGGCACTGGGGTTGTACTACAGTTTTCAGGGTGTTCTAAATGTCTGGTCATATGGATAGGGGGGTAAACTCACCTGTATCACATGGAATGTGAGGGGGTTGAACCGTCCACAGAAAACTAGACAAATGTTAGCGTTTCTGAATAGGCATGGTGTACAAGTGGCTTTTATTCAGGAGACACGCCTTAGGGGGAAGGCGGGTGAAACTGTAGGTAGGCAATGGGCTGGCACCAGACTCGCGTCGAATTACTCATCTTATGCACGTGGCATTATGATTCTAATCAAAAAAAATGTACCGTTCATTCCCCTACATGAGGAAATTGACAAGGATGGCCGATATGTCATTTTGCATGGGAAGCGGTGTGGAACACTAGTTACGCTGATTAATGTATATGGTCCGAATATTGATGACCCCGACTTCTATGTCAATCTGTGGAATAAGATCTATATGTTGCCCCCATCGGCCATCATTTGTGGAGGGGATTTGAATGTCACTTTGGATGGGGCACTGGACAGGAAGAGTGATAGGCCTTATGTGTATAGGAGAGCTGCAGAAGCGGTGCGGGATTGAATGAGCGGGCTTGGGTTGGTGGATGTGTGGCGGCTGGGACACCCTGGGATGAAGGAGGGCACTTGTTATACATCAGCACATGACACATGGTCGAGACTGGACTATTGGTTGGTCACCCGGGATGTCAGCGGTTTGGTTATGAATGCGAGGCACTTGCCTCGGACGATCTCTGATCATGCTCCTGTCTGTATGGAGGTCTGGATGCCATCGCATGCTCCGGCCCCCTTCTCCTGGCGACTGCCACCGGGGACCTTGACTGACATAGTGTTGCATGAAAGGCTGAGAACAATTATTGAAGAATTCTTTGATAAGAATGTTGGTTCAGTGGAGAATATGGGCACGGTGTGGGAAGCCTTTAAAGTGACCATAAGGGGAGCATGTATAGGTCTGCAGTCAGGAGTGCTTAAATCGCTGAGGGATGCTATGACTAAACTGGAGGGGGAATTGTTGTCGCTTGAACGTCAACTGGAGGCACAACCGGATGAGTCCTTATTGGCTGCCATTCGGCTGAAAGTTACTGAATATAATGATCTAGCGGATCGGGAGGTCAAGTTCTTATCTAAACACACTAGAGCGCGGTATTACGGTGAGGGGGGTCGTCCGGGGCGAGGATTGGCGGATCGGATTAAAGACCCATGGGCTAGACACTGTGCTGTGCAGGAGATAGAGGACGGGGATGCCACTGTGACTAATGCGACCGATGTTCTAGACTGTTTTGCGAGATACTATGAGCAGATGTATGAATTTAGGGAGACGGCGGGGGAGGAAGAGATAGCACAATACTTCGAGGATATAGCACTAGTCTGGCTATCAAAGGGCCAACAGGAATTTATTATGCATCATATCACGAAGGGGGAGTTTCGGGACGCGATAGCGGCCCTACCAAATGGCAAGGCAGCTGGAACTGATGGTTTACCATCCGAATTCTATAAAGAATATGTGGATCTCTTGCTTCCACACCTGGCGATGGTTCTGGAGGAGGCTTTAGAACAGGGACAGTTACCGGCTACTATGAGAGAAGCGCTTCTGGTGGCGCTGCCAAAACCGGGTAAACCGCGAAATAAGTGCGAGTCCTATCGACCCTTGTCCCTAATGAATACCGATGTTAAAATTATTGCTAAAGTGCTCGCGACACGATTGCGCCTGCTTCTCCCGGTCATGGTGTTACCGGATCAGTCCGGTTTTATCCCCCTTCGCTCTACCACTCACAATTTGAGGGCTCTGTTCGCGGTGCTACATCTCCTCAAACCAGACTTGGCTGCGGTGGCTGTTATGCTAGACGCCTCGAAAGCATTCGACTCAGTTGCATGGCGGTATATGATTGCGGTACTGCACCGTATGGGAGTGCCTTTTTTCTTTACCTCGCTAATCACTCTGCTCTACACGAATCCCATAGGGCGCATGCGCGTTAACGGTCATGTATCGGCACCGTTCCCTGTCCAGAGGGGGACTCGACAGGGCTGTCCTCTTTCGCCTTTGCTATTTGCGATTGTGTTGGAACCTCTGGCGTGTGTTCTGAGGCAGCGTTATGCTGCTGCGGCACTGAAGTTCCCTCTCAGATCCCTGGCGGTGTCCATGTACGCCGATGATATGGTCCTCTACGTGCGGGAGCCTGCTCGTTATCTGGAATCCATACTTCGGGAATTCATCCGGTTTGGGCGACACTCGGGCCTTTCCATTAACTGGGAGAAATCTATTATGCTGCCACTCACCGACATCACACTGCCTTTTCCCTTGGAGTTCCCGTTGGAGTGGGCGACGGAACCGGTGCGTTATCTAGGGATTTGGATGCATAGAGATAGCCAAGAAGTAATCCGGGCTAACTATTGAGTGGCCATTTCCAAATTGGAAGACCAGGTGGCGCGTTGGATTCGGCTCCCTCTCACATTCGCTGATCGGGTATCTCTGATCAAAATGGTGGTACTTCCGAAATTTTTATATCTTTTTGTTAATATCCCTCTCGCGCTGGCATCGCATTTCTTCACCAGGCTGCAATCCTTGTTGATTACCTTGACCTGGGCTGGAAAGAAACCGCGAGTGAAGTGGGAGGTGTTGACTAAGCCATACGGCCTTGGGGGCTTCGCTATACCAGACATGAAACTATACTATCTTTGCGCACAGGCACACTTTGCCATCTACTGGCTGTCGGCCCCACCATTTACGCCTCACGTAGCACTCGAAGCTAGTGCGGTCATGCCAATTCCCCTAAAGGCGATGATAGTCAATCCACACTCGGTATTTGATAAAGGGGAAGTGGACACGGTGCAATCTACCTCTAAAGCTTGGCGCGAATTGGGTAGACGGGCAAACAGACTGCCGTTGTATGCCCCTAGTATGCCATTGCTGTATCATGCAGAGATCTCAGTCTCAAGCGAAATTGGGGCTCTACAGGTGTTACAGGGTGCGGGGATGCACACGGTAGGGATCTCTTCCCAGGTGCCACGTTCCTCTCCTTACAGAAAATGTTGGAACAGTCCCCTAACACTGCTATGTCTACGTTTATATATGTTAGGCTCCGTGCTGCCATACATACCTTATATCCTACGTATCCGGAAGAACCTCCGGCGCTGGGAGCTTTACAGTTGATATATATACCACGACAAATAGAGTAAAATTACCCTCCAGACTGTACCGAGCCTCGCAAGAGGATGAGGGAGGAGGCGCGGGGACAGCCAAAGCTAGATGGAATGGGTGCTTGCCGGAACCGCTCACTGATGATGAGTGGTCAGAATGCTGCTCCATGACGGGAGGATTTGTGGCCAACGGCAATTTTGGCCTCATTCATTATAAATTTTTGCACCAATGGTACTACACTCCAGTGCAGCTGGTTAGGTATGGTCTTCGTGATACGTCTCAATGTGTACGTTGTGGTATGGAAAATGCAGACTTTGTACACCTGGCCTGGGGATGTCCACGTGTGTATGCCTTCTGGGTTGCTGTGACTGAGGCACTCTCTAAAATGACGTTGACTGTTGTTGTGCTGGACATACGCTTGTGTTTGTTGGGTATGGCCTCCGGTGTGCCGGCGGGTGTGAGGCACTTGATAGTGCGAGCACTGCAAATTGCCAAACGTAGGGTTGCTGTATCCTGGGGGGGGAGACGGGCACCAGATGTTCAACTATGGTTGAAAGACATGGCGTATTGCAGGGATCAACTGGTATGCTATTATGAGGAACTTCCTACAATGTCTCGACGACGTGATATCTGGGGCCCATACACGGCGTACATGCTCTCCCTGGTTTATGATGATAGTGCCGAAAGTGTAAGCGGGGATTCACCGACAGATGAGGGGGGTCCTGAGGGGCTGTGAGTATGCGCTGTCTGCTCTGCTGTAGTGATTGCTGAGCTGTGCTTCGTCCCCCTTGCACAATTTGCCTCTTGCTAGTTGATAACATAGACACGTGGCTCTCCCCTCCGTGTGCCAGTAGCCTGTATCCTGTACTGGGATGGGTGCTCACGGGTTGCGGGATCTGGCCAACAGGTTTCCTGATTGACTGCATATTATAAGTTGCTTACCCTATACTCTTCTGTATTACATGACAATGCTATGACCTGAATTCTGAGATGTTTGGGTGGGGGGATGTTGGGGATCTAGGTTGTTGTTCTTATAAAATCACAAAATGAGACTGCATTCAACATGTATAATGATAATACAAGGTACACGCAATGCCTGGAGCAATGTATATCGTTTGCTGTTGCTTATATCACACAGGTTGACCGGATGCCGTCGAATATATGCATCATAATATTCTTCGTTTGTTTGTTCGCAGCCGGCCCTCTTTATGGGTTGTAGGCTAACTGCTGTGTGCTTGTATCAAGTGAAATAAAGGTCTTCCAAAAAAAAAAAAAAAAAAAAAAAGTATTTTTGACACAACGTTAAATGATTAATTGTTTTAAAACCTAATGTGTATGATATATAATCAAGTCTCTGGATTTAAATTTGAATGATGGATTGTTTTTTTTGTTTTTTGTGATATTATAGCTATATTTTTAAGGTTTTAATTAATCAAACAAATTAAAAAATGACAAGCCAGGAGCCAGGAGACCCTTACCTGCACGCCAGCACACGCCTGCACACAGCGCCAGTCCCTGGGTGGGGAACGCTGTAAGTCTCGCCGCCAGCACTCCATCAGGGCGGCTGGAGACTACAGCTCCCAGCGGGCTCAGCGCGCACTTCCGGTTTCCCGCTGTCTTCGCGCCCGGAGGCGCTATAAAGGCCAGGCTCTCCCTCGGTGGAGCGGGGGACAAGCCAGGAGCCAGGAGACCCTTACCTGCACGCCAGCACACGCCTGCACACAGCGCCAGTCCCTGGGTGGGGAACGCTGTAAGTCTCGCCGCCAGCACTCCATCAGGGCGGCTGGAGACTACAGCTCCCAGCGGGCTCAGCGCGCACTTCCGGTTTCCCGCTGTCTTCGCGCCCGGAGGCGCTACAAAGGCCAGGCTCTCCATCCGCGTCGCGGGACGCGCGCGGGCAGCGCCGGGCGGAGCCCGGGCAGAGGGCGGGCCGTCTGTGGCCGTCTGGGGCAGGAGGAGGCAGTGCAGGGCCACCCCATTTACATCTACCGTACCGGCTTCAACCTGTGGTACCGCATCTCAGCATGTCTACACGCTCCGGTAAGGCCTTGAGGGGTTGCGGGGAGAGTGCCCCCGGGGGTGCTATGTTTGGCTCTATGGACAAATTCCTGACAAGGGTGGCGGCTGTCATAGACAATGAACTTGCCATATCCGAACGGCGCCTTTCACTTGACTTCCCTCTTGCTAAAAGTCCATCGCCAGCAATAGTGTTGTCCCCTCTAAATCTTACTTCCCCTGCACCTTTGCTTGGGGATTTACCTGGGGATTCCCTTATTGCACCTCCAATGGGTGGTTTAGAGGGGTTCGAGAGCTCACTGATTGGTGTCCACAGTACCAGTCCATGTACTGTGCTTGTGGATCCATGCAATGAGCTCTCTTTAATAGGCTCACCCGGCATACAGTCCCTACACTGCCCTGAGGTTCCTGTTCCCGTCTCACAAGCTCCGACTAAAAAGCAACCCATCCAGGAGCCTATCAAAAGGAAGGGGAAAAGGGCAAATTACACTAGAAAGGGCTGCCCTTCTAAGACCACTAACCATCCCAGGTACGCGCCCCTGAGGGGTCCTCCCCCCCAGAGCAACGCAGGACCGGTATCCACAGGGACAGCCATTTGCGCTCCGGCTGTCATTGATACAGTACCACCTTTCTTGTCGGCCCCACTAATGCCGGTTCAGGACAACGTGGGTCACTCTATGGAAGCGTTTGAGAAGATGGTCAAGTCTCTTGTGTTGCCACTTATAGACCAGATCAAGAGGTTGGGGGAAAGGCTTGACTGCTTTGAGCAGGCTACTAGGGACAATTTCTTTGCCCTAAAGACCCTTCTCAAGCACCAGCCAAAGTCCAGTAAGGATAGGACTGATAGGTTAGATGAGTCCAATAGGATAGAGGTCCCAGTGATACCCCCCCTGGGAGACCAACTGATGCAGCCGCCCAAGCACCCTGCACCTGGGAATACGATCTTGGCTGCTCCAAAGGTCAGTCTTAGACAGATAAAGCCGAAGGCTCCAACTTGTGTTGCCCACGTGCATGCTACCCTTCCCCCAGCAGCAATATCCCCGGTGGCTACCCAGGCCCCGAGGCAACACAAGAAGGGAGGGACGGGCCCTACTTCGCAACCTGGGGTTGTCATATCTGACGCAACTAGTGGTGTCGCATCAACTCCTAAGGTTGCATCTATTCCCGTCCCACCTACAAATCGGCTCCCTTTGGGTCCTCCTCAGAACAGTAGACGTAAGTGCCCCCCAGTTAACCTCCCCCCTGAGTGCCACCCGTATGTTGTCATCCTTACGAAAGTCCCCCCTATTGGGAGTACCCAGCGGGAAAACCATCAGGCACTAAAGAATAAGGTCATCCACTGGCTGAAAGCCAACAGGCCCTTGCCTGCGGGAGTGGATGGAATTATTCTTGGTGTACGCAGGGTGGGTTGGATTGGACACGGGAAAAAATCGCTTGAAGGGGATTGTGTGGTTGTAAATTTCCAAGATGCTAGGGTTGCCCAATTTATATGCTCCCAAGGTCAACCCACGGCTGGTTCGGGTATCGACATAGTCGATTTGACATTTTTTTACCCACGGTCTATTATGACCACCCCCTTCATCCACCTTGGACAACCCTCCTTCATGGGCAGCCCAGGGGGCCAATTTCTGATGGAAAATACTGCCCACGGCCCTTTGACCCCGGGAGTTCCTTCTCAGCAGCTATGCCCAGCTCCAGTGATACCAAACTGGGGACCTGGGAGTTGTTGACTCAGTTATATTCCGGGGGAGGATGTTGTGGCCCCAGGCTCTGTCGCTGGGTCAACACCGTACCACAGATCCAATGGCTCCTCCTCCCCACTGCAGACTCTGGCTATGGCCGGGTCTGTAGAGAGGAAGGGGGAGACTGGGGCTTCCCATAGTTCTCCGCCTGGTCCCCTTGATGTGGGTTCTGCGGACTTGTCACCCCCTGTTGAGGATTGTAGCATTGCAGCTGTAACGGACCCCCAGATTAGGGTTTTCAGCTGGAATGTTGCGGGCCTCGAAAGGAAGCTGGCATTGCCGGATTGGAGCGAGCGTGTGGAGCAATACTCCATTTGCCTGTTCCAGGAAACCTGGAGTCGGGTGCCCCTTCACAAGGCGGGTTATTCCACCCACTTTTTGCCGGCAGCAGAAAGTGCAACTGGTAGGGGCCGTCCCTCTGGCGGTTTGTTAATCTGGGTATCCACCGAACTTAACTGTAGGGTGGAGGAGAAGGACACTAACTGCCCTGACCTCCTAAATATTGTGCTTAGAAATCCCCAGGGCAGAGTCATTCTAAACATTTTTAACATTTATGCCCGTGGCACTAAGGGGGGAAGAGAATCCCCAGTTATAGCTTGCTTGGAAGCGCAACTCCGCTCATCCCCATACAGGTCTTGTACACTGTTGGCAGGTGATCTGAACTGCACTTTCGAGCCTCTGGATCTGGACATCCTAGCAGATCAAGAGGATCTTGATAATGGGTGGGGGATTCCTCACCTCGAGCTTGGCCCTGTTAAAAAGTGGACAGAAGTGGCCCTCCAGATCAACTCCTTAGTTATGGAGTTTGGGCTTAGAGCTGCCAATGGTAGAACCAGGTCCGACAAAGTAGGGGCGCACACCTATAACAGGCCAGGACACACGTCACGGATTGATTATTTCCTCCTTGACATACACCTGTGGGGCATGGTGGAGGACATGGTAGTTTTACCTTCTGTGGAGAGTGACCACAATCTCCTGTCCCTCACCCTCTCCCACAGGTGCGTCAACAGCACCGTGAGTGGTTCTCCCTGCAACCCCGCTCCAGACCTGTCAGTGGTCACGAACTGTGGGCGAAGGCTAAAGTGGGCAAAGCTGGCTCTTTCGGAGGAGAAAACCTCTGCGATTAGGCAGCTTCTGGTTTCAGCCCTGGCCAATCTTGACTGCCAAGAGGAAGGGCTGATGGAGGTGGCACCTAGGTTTTGTGTCATAATTCAGGCCATTGGCGACCTCTTTGTAGTCCCAGCCCACCCGAGCGGAAGGAAACCCAGCCTACGACCGGGTCAGGGCTGGTACAACCAAAAGTGTAGGGAGGCGAAATCACTTCTTATCGAGGCAGTCAAGTCCAAATTGCCGCTTAGGACTAGGGAGGCCAGGAGACACTACACACTCTGCCAGAAAAATGCTAGGATGGAATGGGAGGACAACTTCTGGCAGGACCTCCTGGCTGCCAGTCGAGGGAAAGATGCTAAAGGTTTTTGGGACATGGTGGGCAAAAGGAATCGTCCCGACGATTCCCGGAGGACTTGTGCGATCAATGCCCTGACTTGGTTTTCCCATTTCCAAAATCTTTACTCTCCTGTTGAAGGCCCCCTTAATGATCCCTTTAAAATCCCAGCCTTTACTTTAGACCGTGACCTGGATCTGTTTTCCCCCCTTGATGTAATAAAGCAGATCAAAACCTTGGTCCCCTTGAAAGCAGCTGGCCCGGATGGCCTACCGGGGGACATCCTCCGTGCTTACCCGGAAGAATGGGGGGCTCTAATCTCTGCACTCCTTAATGCAATCATGGGGGGAGGGCTTGTGCCTGACTCCTGGAGAGGTGCGGAGGTGGTCCCCATTTTTAAAAAGGGCAGTCGGGAGTTACCCGGGAACTATAGGCCTATAAGCCTAATAGACTCCAGCCAGAAATTGGCCGGGAAAACCATCTTGGGGAGAATTACTCAATGGGTGGACGACAATCACATTCTGTCCGACATGCAGGCTGGGTTCCGTTCAGGTACAGGAACTATTGAACAGGCCTTTAGGCTTCTGTTGTTACACTGGAAGGTGGTGGTGCTGGGCAAAGGCAGTCTCTATCTGGCCTTTATTGACCTTAAGACTGCCTTTGACCTGGTACCAAGGGAGGAACTTTGGAGGGTGCTTCATGGTTTAGGGATGCCCCCGTACCTATTGAACCTCCTCATTAACCTGCACACTAACACCTATGCCCAGGTTAGATGGGGGCTGAATGGGGAAAAGACCGATAAAATCAGGGTCGAGAGGGGAGTAAGACAGGGCTGTGTTTTGGCCCCTACCTTATTCTCCCTCTATATTAACGGGGTGGTAGATCATCTACTGGGCGAACCATCAGACGCTCCCAGCCTGGGTGGAGTAAAAATTCCAACTCTGTTGTTCGCCGACGACACCCTCCTCATCTTCAAAACCCCCCAAGGTTTACAGTCTTTGCTGAACCGCTTCCAGGATTTCTGTACCACTAAAGGCCTCGTCATCAACATAGACAAGACCAAGTACCTAGTCATGCACCCACCCCGCAAACTTGGTCCCCCTCCAATTCTGAACTCCATACCTCTAGAAAGAGTGGCGGAATTTGATTATCTGGGGATCCGTCTTAATGATGCAATGAGCTGGACTGCCCACATCGATAAAATGACTCTGGCCCACAAAAGGGTGGGGGGCGCCCTTCTTAAGGAGTACAATAACTCCTCAAAACATTGTGTTGCACCCATACTGGAGATTTACAAAGCTCGTGCAGTCCCTGCTTCTCTTTATGGATCGGAACTGTGGGGCTTGGGCAAAGTCGACTCTCTGAGTAAGGCCGAAAATAAATTTATCAAGGACCTTCTTGCTATTCCATCGAGCAGCCCGACCATCCCAATGCTCTTGGACACTGGCTGTAAAGCCATAAGGGACCAGGCTCGGCTTCGTCCCCTTCTGCTCTGGGCACGCTTGTGGAGGGTCCCGGAGCTACAATCGTATGCCAATGGGCTGGCAGAAGTAATGCATGCTGATGGTTGGAGTAGCATCAAATGGCTGAAGGACATAAAACATCTTTTAGGGGAATTGGGTTTGGCCTCCTGCTGGCATAGTCACTCCGCTCCACCAAAGAAGATTCTAAAAAAACTTTTCTGGGAGTGGGTTGACGTGAAGCGCTCTAGTAGCCAGCAGCATTGCAAAACCACCGCAGCTTTCCTGTTGTTCAAAGACGTTGTCCTGTATGAGCCATATATGGATATTATAACAGTTGCTTTGGATAGGTCCTTGTTCATTAAATTTCGGCTAGGAACCTTGCCCTTGGCGGATCTCTGTTCAAGGTGGAATAGAGCCCAGCCCACCTCACGCTTTTGTGCCTCTTGTCCGGACAAACCAGAGACGGTGCCACACTTCCTTTTCGAATGCCCGGACTATGGTCGCCCCAGATCACGTTGGCTTGGCCCCATTTGCAGAGAACTGGGGACTCGTCAGCACTCTGTTGCCCTCCGGATTCTTTTAACTAACACAGCCCCTCCTATTGTTTGTGCTGTTGCAAAATTTTTAAAATGGGCTTGGTTGATAAGACTTAGAAGACTGTCCATAACAATTTAATTCCTTTTTATCTAATTTATGCTGACATACCGTGTTTTAATTATCATTCCATTTGTACAGTCTGACTTATTTCGACATGCTGTTTTTATCTTTTTGTACTGCTTTTATGATATGTGCATATCGAAATAAAGCATCAATCAATCAATCAATCAATAAATAAATAAAAAAATTAAAAAAACCTTTGAATTTGCTTTGCCATTGAATAGACACGATTTGTCACAGGCATAATCTCTGACCTGAACTTTGATCTGTATGTTTATTAGAGACAATTAATGAACTTTATTAAAAATAATTAAGAAGATTCCCTAGGACCAAGGCTATAGAAGTAGCGTAGGGGTTTCATTTAGAAGAAGATGGAGTAGGGTTAGGGAGGACTCACAAAGACTTTGTAAATAAACGTACGATTTATGGCCTTTATTTTGACATTTGCACAAGTAGAAATGTCTGGAAAAGATCTGTTTGCTGCTATTTTCTACTTAACGTTTTGATTTTATTGAAGTCATGGAAACTAGTAGATGTAGGCCTAAATTAGGAGGTGCATTGATAGCTGTAATTGTAGGACTAATCGTTTTGCTTCTAGGATTATATCCACCCACAATTCCCAAATCAGTTGAGATCAGATTTAGGTCTGCCACTAGAATCCTAATTCCTAATGACAGTACTTTTCATACATTTGATTTCAAGGCATTACATATAGATTCATCAAGTGGAGACTTCTCCTCATACACTTATTTTAAGTTACTTTATGAATACATTTACACTATGGATGCAAAGGACTACTATGTCTGTACGTAACTGCCTATATAAGCTTCGGAGGGATTTACTTATCACCAGATTCCTCCTACATATGGTATTACATGTAGCCTTTTGGTTAGTTTTTATGTGAAAAGGGTCGTTTCTACTAATGTTTTTCTCAAATTATGATTTTGTGCTTTCTGATGTTCCCATGTTTAAGCATTTGAGTGGTCACTGCCAAAGAGATGGATAAATCTGATTGTCTATTTAAACCCATAGTGGCATTAGATACTGCTCATGCTCATAGGAACAATTTGACTTGTTTCTTCACTGATGTTGAAAACAAATGCTAAGATTACATAGGAGACAGGAGAATGAAAATTAATGCTAGATTGAAAACAGTGAAAGATCAACATTATGGACTAAAGAGAAATTAGAACATCAAGAGTCAGGAATTATTCCTGCACTAACTTTAGATTGGAAACACAAAGGAAAACTATGTGTGCTTAGAGTGAAATCCGTGGTTCACACTATATTTATGGCAAAGAGTGATTGTGATCACATTTTTTAATATGGGGGAAATTGGCTATTATTCATGGGAGGACAGCATCCTGTCATTCCTGTGAGTAATGTGTTTGTGGGGATCACTCATATTTTACAATGCCCTGAGGGTGCTATAGCACCTGTTACTTTGCAGTAGTCTTCCTGAAGATTTATCATGTAGAACATTTAGATGATCCTGTTGGGAATCACCAGTTAGAACAAAAAGAAGCTGTAGTGGTGCTGAAATAGTTGCAGACATATTTGATGCTTTGATTCCTTCTGTAGGAGTAGTTTTGAATGATTTCAAAGTTAGAAAGTTGTACACTATAGTTGATAAGTTACCTACTAGTATTGCAAATGCATTATTAGGTGTAGACACTGAAATTATAGCTCTAAGGTCTATGGTAATGCAGAATCGCCTTGCATTAGACATCCTTCTTGTGAAGGAGGGCGGAGTCTGCAAAATACTGAAGGTTCTGCAATGCTGTACCTATATACTTGACAAGAGTGAAGAGGTGAAGAAAAACATTGAGAATATTACTGATATTGAAATTAAATTATTTTGTAATGCGTGTGAATTCCGAGGGCATCTTGGCGCTGATTTCTGTTATGTTGAACAATGAGAGACCAGAAGCTAAAATGTACTATCCTAAAGGGCCTTCAACTGATAACAACAAACTGGAGAATAACCAGGTTTTAAAGGGCATATAACTGATCTCACCGAACAGGAGAATAACCAGGTTGTAAGATGTTTCCTGAATCTGAATAGGTTACACTGACCCCTAAGATGTTCAGGTAAGTGATTCCAAAGTTGTGCAGTGATGTAGATAAAGCTCCTACCTCCCCGTTCCTTTCTTCTGAATTAGAAGAAGCACAATTGTGAAGAATTGTGAAGAATTCTGGCCGAGCACAAAATTCTTCTAGGAATATACCTGGAAAGATTTTTTTCAAATACACCGGACCATCACCATACAGAGTCTTATGCGCCAGACATAAAGCACTAAACATCTTCACAGAGAGCTAATTGAGCTCTCATAATGCCTCAGAAACTAGCTTGAACTTGGGGATATCCTTTAGAAGTTGAGCCGCTACATTCTATAGACATTGACGTTTCTTCAGAGAGTGCTGGTGAATGTCTAAATATAGGGCAATGTAATAGTACGGCCTAGACAGCTTTAAGGCAGTGATCACTGATTTCTGATATTACAGACTTAAGAGTTAGATTTTAAGGAGTTGAGAGCTACAGATGCTTAGGAAGCAATTGGAAATTGATGTGCCGTAGTAAGCAAATGGTTTGGAAACTTTGGGAGTGGAATAGTGGGTTCCATTTTGAGACCACTTGAGATAATTACCCTTTGTGCAATCTGTCTGTTTGTAACCTTTATGGGGTACAAGTGTATGAAAGTGAAAAGAGAGGTACAGAAAAGGAGGGGCATAAGAAGAAAGAGAAAACATGTGGAACTAGAGGAGAGTCAGCGCAGATTTTATGATGAAATGAAATACTTGGAAAACTCTAGACGAAAAATGTTAACAACCTCAGGATTTTGATCTGGTCTCATCTAATAAGATTCATATGTTTATTGTGATGGCTAACATCACCATCAGAGGGGGGAGTAGAGGAGCCCAATTTAGACTCCACCCTTACACGTCACAGAAATGCAATTATATACTTGCATTTGACATTATTTTCACTGTGTGCCCTCATCACCGTTTGTGAAGTGTTTAAATGTATTTATGAAATGTATTCATTGTAGAGACTAGAGATATATATATATGTGTGCACTGATGTTCAGTTTAAACGTGTAAGCATGTATTCTTTATTCACGTTTTATACTTATATTTGCATACGTAAACATGTACTCATGTAGTCATATTTGCCCTTATTTTGCAAGTTACAAGGGTGCATGCATAACCATATATTCAAAGTGCACAATAATTGCTGACTTAAAGTTAGCCTGACTACAGGCCTCTATTGAAATGCGTTTTGCTTTTCCAAAATGTTTTCCTTTTTCTTGCAGGTTTATTATTTTGTTAGTTAGAGAAAGGCTTATTGTCTGTATTAGACTGCTGATAGAGAAGCCTGGAGGTAAACTTGGCACTGAACATGGAGAAATAATGGTGAATAGAGTATTTCTGCTCATCCTGTACCAGGATGGCAAGATGTTCAATGTTGAGAACGTCAATCTCAGTTTGATGCATTGGGAAAATGAAGCTATGTTGCAGATCCACCCAAGTAATGGTATGATTGGTCCCTGGTGGAGTAAAAGGAGATAAGGATGTTTCTTAGTCTCCTGTTCTTTTTAAATTGATGTTCACACAGTTAGAGTCGCCAGAGATTCCCTTTAGACTTTGAGAGAGCGCAAACTGAACAAAATGCATGAGTGCACCATAAGTACAAGTTGGTCGCACAACCATAATAGAAGTGCTTGTAAGTGTTGAAAATACATTCACCTATACTTAGACTTGTGTAGTTAACATAGAAATTTTATATAGAAGTGGGACTGACGCAGAAATGTGTGGAAAATATTTAGTCTTATTAGATGTGATTAATCATGATCCATGTTATGTAGCTGCTAACGGAGGAATGTCCTGCTGCAAAGCATAGAAGGGAAAAGGCCTCAGGGCCAGGGCAGAGAGGATTGGAAATGTACACTTATACATGACATGGATTGCACTAATGTTATTTAGTAATTCTGTTTATTCGTTAGATTTGCATTCCATAGAAGTGTTTCTCATAATCGAAGAATAAGGTGTTAACATGTCATTTTAATTCACGAAAGGATTTGAAGAGAATAAAACCTCTGCGAGAATGGTTGTAGGCCTGAAGAGATAAAAAGGTTTTTCTGATTTGCACGTGCTGGCACATGCCGAGTTGTGTCGAGAAATAAGTTGCAAACTTTTGTTAGAAGTCGATGAGAATTGGGATCCAAGTTGCGGATGTCTGTCTGCAGGTGCGAGGGGGGTTCCAATTAAAGGTTTGATGAATAGAGCTCTGTTCGAGGAGACTGGTACAGACATGGAGGAGGATTCAGGAATGTTTCGGGGGTATCAGCGAGATGGAGAAGAAGTCTGGGAAGCAAGGTCAACGCTAAACACGAGGCCCAAAGGAAGATCATCATGGAAAAAGCCAGAACCGACACCACGTGAGGGGCGTCTCTTGAGGGGCGTTTCAACTGTAATTGTGATTTTGTATTAGGGACAGCACCCCTGGGTGGAGTTAGAGCAGATGCCTGAGGACCTTCCAGAGAGCGGATGGGTAGGCAGAGAGGGGTCATGACTGGAGATCATAGGTTTTCACCTAAGACTAAGAGTGGGTGAACTTCTTAGGAAGTCATTCACAGCTGACACCTTTGATAGGTTGGGATTTTGTTAAGTAGGGATACCATCCAGTACAGAGTAGGGACAGCCTAACCTGATACCTTCCTTCCTTTGTAAATGACGGATAGATTACAATTTGTGTCTATTCTTGCAACTCTGATGATTCTGGAATTAGTTTTAGTAATATTCTTTGGTCGCCTAAGAGCTTTTAGAGAACACCTGTTTGTATTAGTGCCTTTATATCTTTTGAATCTCGTTTTGAGATGCCTGTATTTGCAGTTATCAATGACTCTATAATAAACCTTTGAAACTTAGAAGTAGTATGTGGTTTTTCAGAGTCGAGCCCATTATTGGTCAAACTAACCTGGTATTGGATGCACTTTCTTTCCTCAATGACAGGCAATAAAGATTCAGTCGACCTGAATGGGGTTTAGATCTGGAGTGGTAAACTAGAGATCAAAAATTCCGCCCTCCCAGTTGGTAGCTATAGAGAATGGTTGCCTTCTTGAGGAAGGTGATCTAGGCCAGGTTAGATTACCCCAAGGCCCCTAGAGATCGATGATCAGAAGAACCGCCCGCCAAAGAGGGTGCTGACGGCGTGAGACAGAAAAGCAGCAGTATCGGTCGAGAGTGAGTATAAAGGGTCATGCGTGTTAGATTGCGGTGTTTTGTGTTGTATCTATGTTGTAATGTCTTGCGGAGTTGAATGCCTGTAGAGTGACTGTGGAACAGGTTGTGAGCGCGCGCAACCGGTGCAAATCTTAAGTTCAGAAGAGAGCTTAAGTGGTTCGGGTGTATCGGACATCCAGAGTAATTGTCAACCAGTGTGAAGGGGGTCATGAGGTACCATTGATCGCCCGCAGGACCGTGATAGGGGGAACGTAAGAGTGAGTGTGTGAGTAACGGACGCTGGTCGGAAGTTACTGTGTGTAAGCAACCTATCAGAGAGACGATTGCCTGGAAAGGCATTTCGTCAGTTGTGGTGACAATTACAGATAAACTGTGGACGCACAGGCAAGAGAAGTGATCGCTTGGTCGGAAGTAATCACCTTTCAGTGTATGAATGGGACGCATGCGTGACCGAGAGACGAGCTGAGAAAGGAGGGGAACTGCTGCGAAGGGGAGACGAGTGACGTCAGAAAGTGCCGTGCTGGGATTGGCCGGTAGGGGTGAGACCGCGCTGTGATAGGCCAGCTAGCAAAGCCGCGCTAGGATTGGCGGATTGTCACCAGGAAGTAAACAGAATAGCGGAGCAGGAAATTGTACATTTGATCATGAAGTGTTTTAAAAGGTTGAGAGCGATGTTTAAAAGAGAGAGGCGGAGATCTTATGATGGGGAAGAGGCCCCGCCGGAGGGTACGCCGGCTAATTATATGGCGACGAATGTTGGGTTGCATACTATATTGTGGATTTCAAATTGGTGTAAGATTACGGAAGGGAATGAGGAACTGACGTTTCCAAAGTATGGGACGTTTAGATTAGAGGTATTACATCAGTTAAAAGCAGTTATGACCTCAATGAGACCTCTGCCTAGGCCGACCCAGTTTGAAGCCCTTAATGCATGGATTAGGGCGGCGCACGATAGGAACCAGAACAGGCGTCAAGAAAGGGTGAAACGATCGGTAAGAGCAGTGCAGGATGCCAAATGGGATGCGGACGCTAAAAGATGGAGAGTGCATAACCTTGAAGTAAACAAACTGTACCCAGTGATAGAGGTGGCGGGAAACAGGAGCCCATTAGATGATGAGAGCGAGACAGAGGACAGCCTGATAAATAGGTTGCTAACAGATAGGCCACCCCCGTACAATAGAGAGACAGAAAATGCCGAGCCCAGCAGAGAAGGGGGGGCTGGCATAGGGGAGTATAGACCGCTTCCTAGCACAGATTGGGATCCCACTGCAAGTAAAGAATCGCCTCAACCTAGTCCGGTGCAGAAGGTAGTCGGAAGGTTTGTGGTACAAAAGGTGTCAGAAACGGAGCGTGCCACATCCTATGCACTACCAGACGCCCTGCAAGTACCTGTTACTATAGGTCCTATAGTATCGATTTATGACCCAGAGAGAGCCAGAGGGGAGGAACAGGTACGATTGGACAGGGAGAGAGCAGAAATGGCGAGGAGGAACGATACAATCAATTCCCCAAGACAGCTGCCAGGACCAAGGGATTGGAGCACCCCAGTACATACAGCAGTAGATCCCACAGGAGATCAGGGGGGCCCGAGATGGCGGGTGGATCTGAGGGGATCAGAGCCGAAATCCTTCCAGGAGCTAAGAGAGTACATGAAGGAATGGGATGCGGCAGTAGAGGCTCACAAGAGCCTGATAGCAGCGGAAGCTGAAAGGGAAAGCCAAGATAGCAAGACCCGGACTCACTGCGGGGCTGACGAAAGCAGTCCGGAGTGGGACGGGAAGGGTCAGGAAAGTAGAGGAGATACTCGTCATACCAGGAGTGGAGGTAGACCAGTACTGGAAAACAGGAGCCCTGAGTGTGGGGGGGTGTCCCGCCCCGTTCACAGCGAAGGGGATAGGAGAACGCAGGAGTACAGGGACAGCTTTAAGTGCACCCACTATGCGTCTGGCAATAGTGGACAAAACGGGAGTTGCGAGAGGTCTCGCCATGACCCCTGTAATCACGGACATGAACGCAATACCGGGGACATGGGGAGCCGAGAAGGAGCTTACCAGGCACTGAGTGACACTAGGCAACGAGGGAATAGCGACAGGGTGGAGAACAGCAGAGAATCCTATCATGGGGCTAGGGAAAACAGGCAGAATGGACAAAATGAAATTGGGGGAAACAGGGCAGTGTTTCACCACCCTCCAAGGGAAGATGGCCGAGCATGGGACTTAGAAAGATGGGAACAAGGGAGGATTCTCCTTAACACCCCTGAGCCTAGGCGTAGGACTCGGAGCTGGGATGGGAGAGATATCAATGAACACCCTAAGAAAGACATACTGCGAGCCGAGATAAAAGCAAAGAGACTTGATGTCGCCAGTTTAAAATCAGATCTGGATGACATGGTAGATGGTACTTTGCCTTTGGAGAGAATGGACATGTACGAGCAGGATGAAGTACTGTTCATGGCAAAGGACATCACTCGGAAAGCGAGAGCAGCACATGAGAAATTAGTCGAACTGGCAGGAAAATACATGGTAGACTTGTCAAGGACCAAAGCATTACAGGGTAACCACAGGCTACATTATTCAGATCAGGACCTAGATGAGAGAAGAACAATAGGATTAAAAACACACATAAGGGAATTGATCACTGGAATAAGGACATGGAGAGCGCTGGATAAATGGGAAGAAAGATGGTCCAAGAAAGGGACCGTCAGGAGAAGCACACTTGGGATGTCCCCAGAGGGAGGACTGCAGAAGATAGAGGCATACCCTTTGCGTGAGGTTGCAAACGGGAGTTATGTGCATGTGCCCTGGAGTAGGGGGGACTTAGCTGCCTTTACCAATTCCTTCCCTAAATTGAGGGAGAATCCAGTGGAATGGTACAAGCAGGTAGAGAGGTTCGTAAAAATCTCCAAAGTACTCTGGGTTGACCTGAACACCCTGTTTGACATTGTGGTACCAGGAGACTTGTGGTCAGCATGTAAGGTTAGTGCTGAATGGCCCACATCAGAACCAGAGAGAGATGCACGGACTAATGGACCGTCCGAGACAGTAATGACAAAATATGAGAGAGTGATGACTTGGCTGAAGGAGAAGGTGCCAATGCAGGACATAGATTGGGTCAAAATAGATCGAACTAGGCAGGAACCCAAGGAGACAGTTCATGAATATTATGAGAGATTGCTGAAGGCGTTTAAACAATATAGCGGGTTGGACGTAATGGATCCTAAAGACATAGGGCAGTTTGTGTCTAAATTTGTTTTGGGCTTAAGACCGGATATTTGTTTAATGATTCAGCAACACTTGATTTGTTGGCAAAATAAACCTTTGGACGAAATTCTGAGATATGCTAGGTACTGCAGTGATGAGATAGATTCAAAAGCCAAAAAGCTAAAAGAAAAACTGATGGTGGTACAGATGCAGTCAGCTGGTAAGGGTGGACAACAGCAACAGGGAACAGGGACCGTGGGCAGGAGACAGAATAACCAGAACAAAGGTAATGAGGAGAACTCCAACTCAAGACCTAGGGTAGACATTGCGACATTGAAAAAGACGACCCGGTGCCATCAATGTAACGAGGTGGGACATTGGAAACGCGAGTGTCCCTACAACGTTGAAATTGGAGAACTAGAGATAGAGGAGGAAGAGGTTCAAAACACTCCAGGAAAAGGGGCAACAGCATACCAAGGAAAGGTGGTCAAAGGGGGGACCCCAGCTCCATGAGCCCAGTTCCCTCAACCACCCAGAATAGGTACAGCGGGAAAGACCTATAGACAGATGCCTCTTTTCGTAGGAGGAGAGGAGTGTTACTACGTTGATCCCCTATCAGGACGGAGAGTGGAGAGAGAAGACTGTACCCTCGGGGCAGTCTTAGAGGTGGACCAAAGGGGACCATACGTTGAGGCCGAAGTGGCAGGGTGTCCCACGACTTTCTTAGTAGACACAGGGGCCACTCGATCCACGTTAAGATCAGCCGTAGTTCCAGGCCTGCCAATGTCAGGAGAAACGATTCAAGTGGTGGGGGTCGCAAACAGGAGAATAACAAGCCCATTGACCGAACCAGTGCTAGTGAAAATAGGGAAATACAGCGATGAGCATCAGTTTGTGGTTTGTGATTCTAGCCCTGTATGTCTATTGGGAAGGAATCTATTGTGCAAGTTAAATTGTACAATATACTGCACACCGCAGGGAGTGGAGGTACTGACTAATGATGATGACGCTGACTTTAAGGTCGCAAACTCAAGAACGTGTGTGGAGCTGTATCCCACTTTGACAGTGGATGAGCTCCCATGGGATCTAAGGGAGACCGTGACACCAGAAGTGTGGGATTTCACTGGGGAAGAGATTGGACTAGTCAAGGGAGTGGACCCAGTGAAAATCATAGTAAAACCGAATGCTGAGTTTCCAATAACACCCCAATATAAATTGACCCCAGAAACGATTGCAGGTATAAAACCCGTGATCGAGTCCATGATTAAGCAGGGAATACTGAAAGAAATCGTGGGTAGTCCGTGTAACTCCCCGATTATGGGTTTGCAGAAACCAAGTGGGAAATTCAGAATAGTGCAGGACCTTCGAAAAATCAATAACATAGTTGTCTCATGTTGTCCAGTGGTACCGAATCCATCAGTGATATTGTTTCAGATACCGTTCCAAGCCGAATGGTTCACAGTGATAGACCTTTGCCAGGCTTTCTTTTCGATCCCTTTGGACGAGGATAGCCACTTTCTTTTCGCTTTTAAGCTGGAAGGTCGCGTATTAACATGGTGTCGTATCCCACAGGGGTATACAGAGAGCCCATCGATTTTTAACCAGCTTTTGAAGAAAAATCTTGAAAGTCTAGTGCTGCCCCAGAATTCGGTTCTGGTCCAGTACATAGACGACCTACTTGTTGCGTCAGAAACTGAAGAAGCTTGTTGGGAGGACTCCATTGCTTTGCTAAATCACCTAGCTGCAAACGGGCACAAGGTGTCTCCGAGCAAATTGCAGTACTGCCTGACGGAAGTGCAGTATTTGGGGCACAGAATTGAAAAAGGAAAACGGAAGGTGTCACCTGACAGAATAGAGGCGATCATGAAAATGAACGCGCCTAAAACACAGAGAGAGGTCAGGATGTTCCTAGGGATGGTGGGTTATTGCCGACAGTGGATAGCGAACTTTTCACTGAAAGCAAAACCCTTGCAAAAACTGACGCACAAGGAGGTGAGTGATCCGGTGCCATGGGACAAAGATTGTTTGATGGCGTTCCTGCAGCTGAGAGAGGACTTGTGTCGTGCTCCTGCTCTGGGAATGCCAGATTACGACAAAACATTCTTGCTTTACTGTTGTGAAAGAGAGGGTTGTGCTTTGTCAGTCCTGGTCCAAATCCATGGGAATGCCCGTAGACCAGTCGCCTATTTTTCGGCTACGTTAGACCCAGTAGCCGCAGCGTTGCCCGGATGTCTCAAATCCGTTGCTGCAACGGGTGTCAGCATTGAGAGGTGCGAAAATATAGTAATGGGACACCAGTTAGAGGTGTATGTGCCACATTCTGTTGAACTGTTGATGACCAGGACCAAAACACAGCATCTGACCAATAGCAGGCTCACGTGCTATGAGCAAGTCATTCTTGCTGCAGAGAACGTGACCCTCAAGAGATGCTCTGTTTTGAACCCTGCTACATTGATGCCACTCCCAGGTGACATTGAGGACGATGTATGTACAGATCACGATTGCCTTGATGTGACTGAACTATGCACCAAACCGAGACCCGACATCGTGGATGAGCCACTGACTGACCCTGATGAAGTTTTCTTTGTTGATGGCTCATGTGTAAGAGACGATGTTGGTCAGTTGAGAGCAGCTTATGCTGTTTGTACAATTACTGGAGTTGTGGAAGCCGCATGCCTGGAAGGAGTACACTCCGCTCAGGTAGCTGAAATTGTTGCATTGACGCGTGCCTGCCTGGCACGCAACCAAATTCGAGTCACCATATACACCGACAGCCAATATGGTTTTGGGGTAGTTCATGATTATGGGCAATTGTGGTCTCAAAGGGGTTACATGACCTCTTCAGGTTCACCCATTCGAAATGGGGAGTTTGTACGCTTATTGTTGGAAGCCTTGCAATGTCCGGCAGCTATTGCCGTTGTGAAATGTACAGCTCATACCAGAAACACCGACTTTGTGTCACAGGGCAATAGATATGCCGACGAAGTTGCACGTTATTGTGCCGAACAAGGGTACTCTTTCACGGAGGTGGAAGTGGGTGGAATAAATGTAAGGACTGAATTAGCTATGATATTGGAAACCGTAGATACTTGGGACGAGTTAAAATGTATACAAGAAAATGCACCAGATTTTGAGAAAAGAACATGGGAAACTGCCGGATGTGTGATGGGCGAAACTAACTTTTGGGTTTCAGCAGATGGAAGGGCAGTGTTGCCAAATGAGTTGGTGAGCCCAATGGCAAGACAAATACATGGTCCAGTACACCTAGGGAGAGACGCTATGTTGAGGGTATTCAGACAAACTTGGTACAACCCCAAGTTTAGAGTAGCAGCAGAAGCAGTGTGCCAGCGTTGTGTGACCTGTCAGCAGCTGAACATAGGAAAAAGAACACCAGTTGCATTGAGTCACATAGGGAGGTCTGGGGGTCCGTTCAATCGGATGCAACTGGACTTCATTGAAATGCCAAGATGCAACCGCCTTCGATACGTCCTGGTGGTTGTTTGCATATTTTCCAGATGGGTCGAGGCATACCCTACACGCAGGTGTGACACCCTCACAGTAGCCAAGTTATTGCTTAGGGAACTCATCCCGCGCTTCGGGGTACCGGCCTCTTTGGAATCAGATAGGGGAACACATTTCAACAGCGAACTTGTGAAGATGATTTGTGCAGCCCTGAGCATAGACCAGAAATTGCATTGTAGCTATCGACCAGAAGCTTCGGGAATTGTGGAGCAGATAAATGGCACCATAAAGTCCCGAATTGCCAAAATGTGTTCATCAACGTCTCTGAGTTGGCCTGATGCCCTGCCACTAGTTCTTATGAGCATCCGTAGTACCCCAGACAGAAGAACGGGACTATCACCACACGAGGTGTTAATGGGGAGGGCAATGAGATTGCCATCAGTACCAACTGCAGCATTGTTGAATATCACAGATGATATGATCCTGGACTATTGTAAGGGTCTGTCTGATGCCATTCATTCCGTGTCCCTTCAGGTGCAGGCTGCCGAGGTCCCGTCGTGCCAGGACTTGTGTCATGACCTGTGCCCTGGAGACTGGGTACTGGTCAAAAAGCACGTCAGAAGAAGCTGCCTAGATGTCCGGTGGCGTGGGCCCTACCAGATCATCCTAACATCGAATACTGCTGTGAAAGTGGGAGGGCTGCCCAACTGGATCCACGCGTCCCATACGCGGAGAGTTCCAGCACCTCTGGAAGAAACAGCTCCTCTCTCGGATGTAAGTCCAGCTGTGGACAGAGAAGCCATAGAGGGGGCCAGCCAAGCTGTAGAGGTGCCAGAAGAAGCTGGGAGCGTGTCTGACCAGGCCGAGGACGGTCAGTACAATAGTGAAACCGACGACGCTACAGAAGGAGGAAGTAGCTGGGAGTATGAATCAGACGCTGGCCAAGCTGAAAGTGAGCACGAGCAAAGCAGAAGGTCAGGGAGCAGGAGGGCAAGGCGTGGAGAGGCCAGCTGGCCGCAAAGGAGAAGGTCAAGCCTGAGGTCAACTCCAGAGAGACCCCTCGCTCCAATATCCGAAGACTCAGACCTGGACGAAGGCGCTCTGGACTCTGAAGCAGCAGATCCAAGAAGGTCAAGGAGAGTACGTGTGCCTAGCAGAAGATACGCCACTCCTGAGTGGACATACCTGGCGACAGATGTCTTGGGAACGAGCTACAGGGAGAATAAGGGCGGTGATAGTGACCAGCACTGAACCCATCATCACAGTAGAAAACCAGCTGTTGGTGCCTGGAGTCGAAACAGAAGGGTCACTAACGTTCAAAATCCCCAACCCTCCCTACCTAAGCAAGTTAAAGCACATGTTCTTCACCGAATTACAATTCCCCGACTTTGGAACAACGATAACAAGCCATGAAGAGCACATTCTTCGTTTGGAAATATTGAACTACGCTATCCAAGCCGCTGGTTCAAGCCTCATTGTAGATGCTTAAAGACTTTGTAAATAAACGAGAGTGAGAAGATAACCTAGCGCCTAGTGGAAGGAGAGAAAACTTAGGGACTTTTCCTTTAAGTTGACGGAGAAGGGCTAGGGTTGTCTGTGTTAAAAGTTCAAAAAGACTTTGCAAAAAGAGATTGCCAGCTTCCAATTGTGTGGTTCTGGAGACTGAAGGATCAAGAGAAACTGTAAAGGAACTCAAAGAGAAAGAACTTTGTGTTGAATAGGAGAAAGCAATCATACTGTCTGAAGAACATGGAGGCCGGTAATCCGAACCGCAGAGCCAAATGTATAATAGGCACACTAATAGTGGGAGTGATATTTCTTATAGCTTTAGTAGTTACTGTATCATATGTGATGGGACACGAGAGTGAGGCAAGGGTACCAGACGCAAAATCTGTAGTGACACCAAAACCCACTGCTGCTGGTAAGAAAGGGGAAACCGTACAGGAAAGAGCGTTATTAGCAGCAGTAACCCGTAGGTTACACATGGATGAGTCCCAGGGCGACTATAGGTCAAATGCTTATGCCAAACTGTTATATGAGTATGTTGATGCCATGGAGGTCAAGGACTGTTATGTGTGTATGCAACTGCCTGCGTCTGTGGATGAAGGCATTAGATATCATCACCTCCCACTGACTTATGGCATTACATGTAGCTTATTGCTTAGCATATTTTACGGACGAGATAGTTTTGAATACTACTTTTCTAATTATGATTCAGTGTTACCAGAAGTCCCAAATTACAAACAAATGAATAAATGGGACTACTATAAGAGTGAAGACAGATTGGCGAAGTTCTTCATTCCTTGGGATACTTTAGATACTTCACATGCCCGCAGAAATAACCTGACTTGCAAAGTGTCAGAAGTCGAGAAGAAGTTTATAGGGCAAGTGGATGATCGGTATAGAAGGCAAAAGATTCTGAAAAAATCAGGACAGTGGAAGACAGATTGGACCGAGGAGGAGAAAGCACGCAAAAGGAAGGGTAGTAGTGGTCCAATAGCTTTGGATCGAACACAGAAAGGGAAGTTATGCCTTCACAGAACGTACTACGAAAATGTATTCGTAGGGGAGGTCAGTTGTGAACATGCTTTTAGGTTAGAATATTATACAAAGGACTTCTTGAAAGGAATGCAAGTGATTCCAAATGTATATTTTGTATGTGGAAGAAATGCCTACGTGAGACTACCTGATAACTGGTACGGATCATGTTATTTGGCAATTGTCTTCCCCAAAATATACCATGCCCAAGACTTAGAGATCAGAGAGGGCAAGGTCTCAACAAGGGGAAGAAGAGACCTAGGGGATGCGGAAATAGTTGGAGATGTATTTGGCGCTGCATTTCCTCTTTTAGGACTGATCCTCAATGATGTCAAAATTAGGAGACTGGCAACAGTCGTAGACAGATTGTCTGCCAGTACTGCTAGATCCTTAATGCTGGTGGAAGGAGAGATGCAGTCGATAAGGGCCATGGTGCTTCAGAACCGTCTTGCGTTAGACGTTCTGCTAGCCAAAGAGGGCGGAGTCTGTAAGGCTTTGAGGGTCCAGGAATGTTGCACTTACATTCCAGACAATTCAAAACCTCTTGAGAAAGTCATTATGAACATAACTAACATTCACAAAGAGATCGAAGACCTAACTAAAGTAAATGTTTGGGAAAAAGTGGGTCATGGAATGGGTGAAGTTGGAGGTTGGTTCGCCAACATAGGGAAGAGCTTTGTATGGTACATACTGAAGCCTATCATCATAATAGTGATCTGTGTGATCATATTGTGGGGATTGGTGAGGTCGTACCAATGGTACAGATCAAATAGGTTGGAGAGATCCAGGAGAGAACAGGAACGGAGATTAGCTGCAATGCAGGACAATCAGTACAGGAGTCTGAGGGCTCTAGAAATGCTGAAACGAGGGGGGATTGCAACTAGTTCAGTTTAAATTTTGATGATGACCACGAGAGGTCATCAAAGGGGGGAACTGAGAGAGCGCAAACTGAACAAAATGCATGAGTGCACCATAAGTACAAGTTGGTCGCACAACCATAATAGAAGTGCTTGTAAGTGTTGAAAATACATTCACCTATACTTAGACTTGTGTAGTTAACATAGAAATTTTATATAGAAGTGGGACTGACGCAGAAATGTGTGGAAAATATTTAGTCTTATTAGACGTGATTAATCATGATCCATGTTATGTAGCTGCTAACGGAGGAATGTCATGCTGCAAAGCATAGAAGGGAACAGGCCTCAGGGCCAGGGCAGAGAGGATTGGAAATGTACACTTATACATGACATGGATTGCACTAATGTTATTTAGTAATTCTGTTTATTCGTTAGATTTACATTCCATAGAAGTGTTTCTCATAATCGAAGAATAAGGTGTTAACATGTCATTTTAATTCACGAAAGGATTTGAAGAGAATAAAACCTCTGCGAGAATGGTTGTAGGCCTGAAGAGATAAAAAGGTTTTTCTGATTTGCACGTGCTGGCACATGCCGAGTTGTGTCGAGAAATAAGTTGCAAACTTTTGTTAGAAGTCGATGAGAATTGGGATCCAAGTTGCGGATGTCTGTCTGCAGGTGCGAGGGGGGTTCCAATTAAAGGTTTGATGAATAGAGCTCTGTTCGAGGAGACTGGTACAGACATGGAGGAGGATTCAGGAATGTTTCGGGGGTATCAGCGAGATGGAGAAGAAGTCTGGGAAGCAAGGTCAACGCTAAACAGGAGGCCCAAAGGAAGATCATCATGGAAAAAGCCAGAACCGACACCACGTGAGGGGCGTCTCTTGAGGGGCGTTTCAACTGTAATTGTGATTTTGTATTAGGGACAGCACCCCTGGGTGGAGTTAGAGCAGATGCCTGAGGACCTTCCAGAGAGCGGATGGGTAGGCAGAGAGGGGTCATGACTGGAGATCATAGGTTTTCACCTAAGACTAAGAGTGGGTGAACTTCTTAGGAAGTCATTCACAGCTGACACCTTTGATAGGTTGGGATTTTGTTAAGTAGGGATACCATCCAGTACAGAGTAGGGACAGCCTAACCTGATACCTTCCTTCCTTTGTAAATGACGGATAGATTACAATTTGTGTCTATTCTTGCAACTCTGATGATTCTGGAATTAGTTTTAGTAATATTCTTTGGTCGCCTAAGAGCTTTTAGAGAACACCTGTTTGTATTAGTGCATTTATATCTTTTGAATCTCGTTTTGAGATGCCTGTATTTGCAGTTATCAATGACTCTATAATAAACCTTTGAAACTTAGAAGTAGTATGTGGTTTTTCAGAGTCGAGCCCATTATTGGTCAAACTAACCTGGTATTGGATGCACTTTCTTTCCTCAATGACAGGCAATAAAGATTCAGTCGACCTGAACGGGGTTTAGATCTGGAGTGGTAAACTAGAGATCAAAAATCCCGCCCTCCCAACTTCGAGAGGTACAGCCCTCTCTGCTTGCCCTATTCTTGCACGAGTGAAGCTTTATGCTAAACACTTCTTTTCTTTTTCCAAAACGTCTACTCATATGTGATCATGCTGACACCTTCTATGCTCCCGAATTAGAGACCCTTGATAGATGACTCCATTTTGACTTTTGTTTAAAAGAGAGAAGGGAAGTTTCTTCATGGAACACCTGTTTGCTTTCATTTATTTCTGCATTGTGGTGGCTATCACAATTCTGCATCTCATTCTTTCGCGCCTTAACCTACTGAGATATATTAGGTTACTCATTTTATTGATGTATCTATTCAATTTATTTTTGGTTTGCATATATACTGAATTGAGTGGTAATCCACATAAAAACCCTTTAACCATATTCAGCGATTCTTGGTCCTTGTTGGGGAGTAACATTGGCATAACAAGTTAAAAATGTATTGTTGCCTTCACTCTTTTAATGCTTCACGTCAGCTAGCAAAGGTTCATACACTAATGGGGATAAATCTTTAATGTCTTGATTAAGTGATTAATTTGTAAAGCCCAGCTTTAGAGTCCAATCAAATATGAAGGACTCCTTCTTTTCGGTTTGGTTGCCATAATAGTATCACACAGCAATGTGTAGGCTATTGAATATGAAAAGCAGATTCGATATGACACAGTGAAAATATGCAGCTGTAGCGTGTCAATCAGTACAGAGTAAAAATAAGGTAGTAAGATCTTACATTAGGTGTGAACAAGGTGTACATGAGTATGACATCGAATTTGGCTGAGAACACATTGCAATGCAGATCCCTATTGGTGCAACATCAACTTGAGTATGGAAAACATTTAGGAGCATAAATTACATTCTATTATTAGAACGAATTTCTCAGAGATGTAAAATCATATTCAGATTTAAAATGGCTTTTAAAAATTTTAAATAACTTGTATGTGCAACGTCAGCCTTGGTGCATAGGAAGCAGCATTGTGAGATCACATTTAGTAGCAAGAACACATATAAGTGCAGAATCACATTATGGTACAAAATCATCCTTGGTGCAACATTAGCAAGAGTGTGCATATACATTTAGGAACAGACATGTGCACGCACTGCACTGTGCATAGACTCTATTTCACCATGCACTACAATGGCAAGTTTTGTTTAGGCAGGGAGACAAACACACACAATTGCACGTATCTGACAATAAGGGAGAAATACTCCTATGTCATTTCAAAATGTGGATGCCATTTTCTTCAAGCAATGACTGGAAGGGGCTCACCCAAACTAATCAGTGGTTGATGGTGGCAGACACAAAGCCACTTACTGTGCATGTTTTTGAAGTTGGTAATATGAAATCTGGTTTTGTAATAGCACAAATGGACAGACAAATCTACAACCACACATAGAGAACACATATAAAGGCACTGTGCCATTATTACAGGGGCACATTTCCACACAGAAAATCTTCGAACAGGCCCACTAGCTCTGACAGGCAGTACTAAAGGCACACGTGCGCACCCAGACATCATTGTCAAATGGTAGTTTAATTTATGATGTGTATTTTTCAAATTTAAGGCAATAAAATAAAGTAAATTATGGAAGATAGTTCACACCTCCAATACATAAGTAACCCGGACATCTAGACAGGAAAAAGAAAACAATATTGAATATTTCAGGAAAACCATACATTCTGCACTCTCTGAAAATTCTAAAAAGTTAAACGGGTGCAAATAAAAATACACTACTTAAGTTCGTTCAGAATGTCTTCTTATTTTCAAACCTGTAATATTATGCAAAATAAACTGCTCTTCAAATGTCATCAATTTGTGGATTTTTTCTTCCTATATAGCTAAAATAATTATGTGGATTAATGTAACTGGTACTAAAAGATCTAGGGTACTCGCACAGTTGAATAAGCCTGACATCCGCTATGTAGAGCTCTATAAAACCACAGTGCTCTGGTAAACATCTCCAAATGTGAAAACAGTTTTGTACCCCTAATGGAATATTGCGAAACTGAAATTAGTAGAACTTTCTATATCATACAGTATAGCACAGACTTGAGTCAGTAAAAACAAGTCTATAGGTTCCGTGAATTCCAGTACCCTCCCCCTGGCTCAGGCTCGTGGCTCTATCTGAATGACACCCCTCTGCAGAGAGGGCACTGCCTTGGCCTCCTATGAAAGTGCTTCTGATCAAGCATGTCCCCATTGTGTCTTAATGCTGGATTTGTCAAGAACAAAATGGCATAAAAATTCAGAAACATTCGAATACTAGTCTACTGCACAAAATTGTATTCGTTTGTAACAATCGGAAACCCTCAGTTAAACTGACTTCCAAAAGTTACACCTAGCAATTGATCATCCTAAACAATGAGTGAAAATTGAGTGTGGGTTCGACAGCATCTAGTTCAAGAAAAACATACTAAGCATATTCAATCCCTCACAATTGCTGCCTCATGTGTTGCAAATTATGTTTTCCAAAGTAAGCAACACAAAGGGGGCCAAAAACGTGTTTGCCCCTCATTCTGTGAACTCATCTCACTTGTGCGCCAACGAAATAGCCATATGTTCAGTGAAATGGAAAACTGAGTGCATCATGCATGAGTTGCAGTGGCTGTGAATGTGAGGAATTGCAACCATGGTCTACGGGGGACTGAGCTCGAATCTCCTCCTCGTATAGACTGAATGAGCTCTCTGAGACATTTAAATATGTTTCAACCAGGTCTAAAAATGCTATTTATGTGACTGGAGCATGAGGTTTCTGGAGGAACCTGGTTTGCTTCGAACCAAAGTGCTTTTAGGGGCCACACTAAATAGGGTACCTACACCCTGATGCACGTTTAGAGCATCCCCAATGGTATCTCTCAGCGTGCTCATGCGCTCATAGTATGAAGCCTGTGTGTGGGCACGGCCATTCCCATAGGGTGATGCCTCCGTAAAATGATGCAATGCCAACTTGCCATTGCGCTTTTGGAAATTTTAGGTTTAGGATTCACACCCATAAAGCGTGACTCTGGGGTAGAAAAAACACGTATCAATAATGCAGAGATGTTTTAAGGCATGGACAAAGTGGGCAATTGCCCAGGGCCCCACCTTAAAAAGGGCCCCTGATGAAGTAATTGGGTCCCTAAGACTCTCTTTGCACTCTCTATCGCAACTTCTCACTCTTTGACCACCTCTGACCTTGCCTCTCTCTACTTATCCCTACCTCAACACTCTACTTTCTCTAGAGCACCTACCTATAGCTCTGTCCTCTCTCTCGTCCTATCTTGCTTACCCCTGTTTGCCTCACTCTTCCTCTCTCCTTCCACTTCTCCCTTCTTCCAACTAACCTTACTCTCACGGTCTACCTTACCTCTCTTTCTAGCTCTCCTGCTCAACTCAGGAACTAATCCACCCACTTTCATTGCACAACTTGAGGAAGACCAGGGGGCAGGGGGCCCTGGTAGGAACAGGCACCTCGCTGCTGTTTGGGCGGGGCATTCAATGTGCTTCTTATTTGCTGGCAGGTAATGCAGCGAAGGATGTGCATGATATAGTGATTCATCTACACTGTAACTAAGGGTGCTGTCACCAAATAGCCCATGGGGAGAAGTGCGGTTTGGGGACATGTATTATAAACACACGCATTCGCATTTTTATCTACTGTGTGCCCTTGTTTCTGAAAAGTTAAGATATAAATCAATATTATTTGGGATCATGAAGGCTTCGATGAGCTCAAAATGGGCAATACATATAAGGTTGGTCTGAACATGGGACCCTAAAACATGTTTTGCCTGGAGCCCCAAATGCCCTTAAGATGTCCCCGCAGGAATGTGTGTTTACCCAAAACTAGTCAAAACCGAACACGTTCCTACAGAGATGGGAAGTGGCTTGTCTTCAAGGCCTTCTAAATTCATGTAGGGTAGACCCTGCCGCTGATGCAGAGGCACAGAGTTCCATAGAGGTGCATCTGCTACAAAGAACGCACGACCACCCAACATTTTTCACTCAAACCTCAGGACTATCAGAAGAAATGTGTCTCTCGATCTCAGTGATCGAGTTGGATTATGCAAGACATGGGGGCGTATCAGAGCAGCAGAAATGGAGAGACCAGGCAATGGCTATTACAGAAGAACATGCACAGGCCACTGTTGCTCCTGTCATGCAGGTCCCCTAGGCCTAGAGCCTTTCAATATACGAACCCAGTCCCCTGGTGCTAGGCCTAAAACGACATAACACGTAGGCAGCGCTGTTTGGCAAAGTAGCTCAGTGGACAAAGCCAGTGTTCAGTTTATCTGCAGGCCACGGGTTCGACTCTCGACAGGGCCAACTCTGCCTTTCATCAGTTCAAATCACCTAAAGGGATAGCGTTATGTCTATGAGTTTTAAAATAAAACAAGCATTTTTTGCTAAAGGTAGCCTGCAGTGTGCATTTGTGCTCAACTTGAAATGTGTCTGGAATAATTGTCTGTTAGACATGATTTCTCACGCTCATTTGGGCTTGTTAATTATCACATCTTGGGCAACTTAGCCGTATGTGCCCGGGGCCTTTCTACTCATATTAATTAATCACTTGTATCACTGAAGGCTGCGGATAAGAAAGTTAAATCCCAAATAGGTGAATCATAGCAAGAGAAGCCTTGAAGCAGGGCACGGAGCTGGTACCTGGCCGGCGTGTTGCAGCCTGTGATTGAGGGCAAAGCTTCCATTGCTGATTCTCATATCAGGAGGGTGCAGGATTCCACAAGACTCTCTGAAGTGCCCCAATGGGAAAGCGGGCACGTTCACTGAAATACCTGGCAGACAATGAAGCCATAAGCTTTACAAATTGTGTAAACGCTGGCTGCTGTGAGCCCCACCGCTGGGGTTGAGTTGCATTGGTGCTTTTCAACTCGCCACAACTTTTACCGCCCTTTGCAGTGTGCACTAAAGCGACAAAATGGAAAATGTGCACACCTGATTTTCAGAATGGTAAATTTGGAGTGGGCGGTTTGCGGGATTTGCGATTAATAGAAACTTGCAAGTTTTGTACGAGAAGAAGAAGCAAGCAGGGGAATGGACTGACACAAGCCAAACTGATACAAGCCAATCGAGACAATGCTTGTCGTCGTCCCCCCAACCCCCCCCCCCCCGTGCGTTTTCTTTCCCCCATGTGTTTCACCCCGTACCATGTAAATATGCTCTTTATTTTCAATACAAAATTACTGAAATAAAAAAAAGAAACAATGAGAACGTTTTTAATTTCAATATAAGGTAGTTTAGGGCAGAGCTAATTTGCCAGACATTTGTTCAAAACTCGCCTCTTTGAAAGAAACACGACACAATGCAATGGGTCTGATTGTAATGGGGAAACGCTTTCGCGTGCTAAAGAAACAGACATCTCTACTACACCTTACTCCATATTAACGGTAGATTTCTGGGTAGGTCTCCCCCTTATATTGAGGGGAGCCCTGGAGGACTTCACGAGGATGGGCGCAGTTAGATGCTGAGCTGAGCCCCGCCGCCAAAGCCGCTTTACCTCTCCACGGATCTTTTATTTTGCGCTGGAGCGCTGTACATGAGAATCAGTTAAATTACATACGGTCCTATTCTTTTTTTAAGGCACAGGAAGTTTAGCGATTTGCCAAGAATAACAGGATGTTGAGCCGACGCCGGACGGACTCGAACCTGGTTCACCAGTTCCAAGGTCAGCAGCTGGCTCTACGCCACGCCCTCTCCCCAGACCGTGCCGCACGGGAGCACCCCTTTCCTGCGTTGGGAAGGGGACAGAGACCACACACCCTACATGATGTCCAATATGTAACTGCACTCAATAATTGACATTGTCCTAGAGGAGCCTTGGAGTCCTTTTTACCCACGTACCACAAGTACCTCACTCAGCATTACCTGCAAAACATATGTCACGTCCCAGGGGCCTACTTTTAACAAACCAACCTTTGTTGCCCATGTGCAATAAGGAGCATGTGCGCTGGCAAAACCATTGTTCCATTTGCACATGGACACCTACACATGTAAACTTGGAAACACGGACTGTGTGGAAGCCTCCACCCGATGTCCATCACTGAAGGAGACACACGAGCTGCTGGCCCTTCCATGATGTCATCATGCTTGCATGTACACGTGTGTGTGTCTGTATGTGAGTGTGAACACACAGAAACACAACAAACACCCCCAGTCTGGTGGTGGTAGTAATGGTGTTATCAGTCTGTTTGTTCATGGTTGGTGCACTGACCTACTGAGGATCATGAATGTTATTCACAGTACTCTGTGGGAAATTTCTCTTGGTGTCTTAAGCACAAAAGAGAGAAAGATCTCTCTAAGCAAAACCATGCTAGGGAAATCATTCCTGTCAGCAAAGCTACTATACTCGTAATGTGACAGTAAGCCCCTCAGTACATACCTCTCGACTAGTACAACCACCTCTCAGTAGACAATGCGGGCGCATGTCATCACCGGATTCGAAACATCGTGTTGGGCCAATATCATACGGTACTTGGCCAAGGTAACACATTGCTGACTGAGTTTCGTACAGAACTTAGCCAAGATCACGCGGCATTGACCAAACATTCAGATCTATCAACATATGGTTTGCAAGCAATTATCCAACCTGTCCTGTCTGTTGAGAATCAATGGACTGTGTGAGAATATTGGAGAGTCACTGTAGCATTTTTGACTGAAAAGGAGAGATAAGGAAATCCAAAGGAATGTTACTTGGGAAATATTTGGCTGAAGGGTTGGGTAAGGACGAACACCCAGGAGGGGGCAGAAACTGATTGCTGTTACTTGTTAAACCAGCTAACGCAGCGGCGTGTGATCATGTGTGCAGAAGCTCCTAAACAGGTATTCCTCCTTCCACTGGCACTTTATGGGTAGAGGGAGAGTCACCACTATTTCCAGTGGTTCCATGTGCCCCCCCCACCCCAACTCTTCTTGATTATTACAGTCTGCCCCCTTTGTGGGACAGACCCTGGCCCACATCACACAGAGCTGGACCAATAACAGAAAACTCAAGACAAAGGCCAAGACCAAGGCCACATGGCCTTGTCTGAAGACTTTAGAGCATTGGTTCCTAATTTTACTGTGCTGCAGCGAGATATCACACAGCGATCAGCAAGCATACGATCACACAGCACTCTTCTAAATTCTCACAATATTGAGCTAGGATGCCAAAGTGCTGGCCCAATATCATGGAGAACTGGACCAAAGGACAAAGTATTGCCGGATTGGGCCAATATCGGACAATGCTGGACTGATAACACACAGCTTTCATCGGATATCAATGAGATAATATCACACTGTGGGGGCCAATATCAGACAGTGCTGCACAGAATGCACAGCTCCCAATCTACCAAATGTGCCCAGATGATCCGTTAGCAATGGTCACAAATGATCTTATCATTTGTATACAGTGCATTCATCAACATTTTGCCAACGTCACCAAGGATGAAGTTTCCTAATTTCACAAAAATTAACAATGAGCATCATGCCCAATGAACAAAGGATACACACAGGGCAACCGACTTGAAGTTTGGATGCTAGAAAAGTGGAGGTTTCTGGTACGAGCCCGGTGTATCAGGCATAAAGAGTTATGAATGGTCCATTCCTGCACCAGGATCCAGCAGAGCTGAGCCGGGGATTTGGTTATTTGATCAATGATTCCATCTGCTGGCCCTTGTCCCTTGAAGTTCGAATGCGCCGAGACACCCCAGGGTATTTGTTGCGCTATACAAATTACATAAACATAAACATAAACATATCTTCAGCTTGAAAAGCACTTCAGCTGCAGCACTTTGGATCAGCTGTAACGTGTGCATAGTGTTGCTAGGCGGACCTAAGTAACTGACATTGGCGGACCTAAGTAACTGACATTGCATCTTGTAACTGACATTGCATTAATCAAGTAGCACAAACACAAACTCATTCACCTTTGTCATTGCATAGAAAGAGGGGAAACACTGAAGGAGTTTCTCTAGACGTTAGGCGCCCTGGTCTCTTTGGAGTCCGCTCTTGTGGCTTAAATCTTTACTACCTGAAGGTATTCATGAGAAGGGCCATAAGAAGATGGGAAAATTGTTGAATCATAATGGAGACTCTTAAAGCGATGTCAGAATTTCCCTATTGTTCAGATTAAGCTTTTGGAACATGCAGTCAGCAGTAGACCATAGGAAGATTTGGAACCTGCCCAGTTAGGGGGTCTCCATCTCTCCTCACATTCATCACAACCTGAGTGTTGTTGGTCTATATATAAAGCCTCTACTAGATCTGCTAGTGGTGTAATGCATATCTGAATAAGAAGTAGGTCAGGGCAGGGGCCTGTTGAAGCCCACATGATAATTTACACTATGAGCATGTACATGGCAGAACTGTCTCTCATTGGCAGCAGTCGATAAAAGGAATGTAACCCACACTTGAATAGTGTCACAAATGTCAATCTCCTGATGTCTAGTGGGAAATTGTTAAGCCACTTTTGTTCAAAGGTTTACTAATTGTCCAGTAGGACAATAGCCATGGCGCAGCCACCATTATTCAGCGACTGCAAGCCATTCAGGTGTGACAAGATCAAATACTTCACACTCATCAGCTGCTGAAAGCTTACTTGATGCTGTTGGAGACAGTTGTTGAACTCAACATACCCCACATCGGCATCGCATGGCACACTGGCTTCCTTTCCACCGCAACTCCAGAGAAGTTGTGTTGGTGTCCCTGACCCCTGGGAATTCCTACAGCGTTTTTGACAAAGCGTAAGGCTTTGAATTTGGCCAAATAACCAAAAGGTGAGCCACATTTTGGGGAGAAGTTGGTTTACCTATGTCTGGTTCCACTCACCATGTTGTTGGACAGGCTTGGCCATAGCACCTAAAAAGTCTATTACTGCTCTCCACGTAAAGTCAGCCGGTCACGTAGCACCAGGATTTGTTTACGACTAACAATTTGCAAGCAGAGGTAGGACAAAGGAACGGTTTTAGAAACAGCTGTTCAGGGGTTTAAAGAGAATTCGGATACTAGGGGCGCTCTGCCTCAAGTTCTAAGTTACAGTGTGTGATTTGAGTTGGTCAATGGGTAGTGCGTGAAGAGCAGACGGAAAACACCCTTAACCGTCTAAAAAAGTCAATGACTTAACAACAAAACAACAGCTATGCTCTCGCAACTACAATAAGGTTTCAACACAATAGTACAATGACAAAAGTAATTGAATAGACAGAAGCAGATTCTTCAGTGTTTTTCTTGTCACAGCAAGATGACGATTTAATGTATCCAGACTTGAAGAAATCACAGTTAGCCGACACGTGTTTCGTCGTGTACAGGTGAGTCAACACGACTCTTCAGGGCTTAGGACTTGACTCAGATAGAGTCAGTTGAGAACAGTCTGGCGTTCGTAGTGGCATTCACTGAGTATATAATATCCTCCTACTTGGTTGTTAATTGGAATGGTACATCCAGTTGTTTTGGGTATAAGAGACAATCTTGCTGCTATGCTCCCCCCAATACGGACCGTCCGTTTACGATAGACGGCGACCGGGAAACTACAGAGGAGGGATTCCACACTATTGCACACCGCTCTTGAGAAAACGCACCCGTTTTCACAAGCATCGCAACATTTGGATCCCCTCCCGGTACAGCCTTATACATACTCGTATTAAGCGCTATTTCTGGGAATTGTGACCCTACCTATTGGGCGGAGCATAGCAGCAAGATTGTCTCTTATACCCAAAACAACTGGATGTACCATTCCAATTAACAACCAAGTAGGAGGATATTATATACTCAGTGAATGCCACTACGAACGCCAGACTGTTCTCAACTGACTCTATCTGAGTCAAGTCCTAAGCTCTGAAGAGTCGTGTTGACTCACCTGTACACGACGAAACACGTGTCGGCTAACTGTGATTTCTTCAAGTCTGGATACATTAAATCGTCATCTTGCTGTGACAAGAAAAACACTGAAGAATCTGCTTCTGTCTATTCAATTACTTTTGTCATTGTACTATTGTGTTGAAACCTTATTGTAGTTGCGAGAGCATAGCTGTTGTAAAGGAACGGTTTTACCCCTGAAGGATGCCGTCAGTCTGTAACCTGTTCTAGAAATGGAGATCGATGCGGCCTCCGCCTACACACAGAGTCCAGCTGTTTATGAGCTGTGCAAAGAAAACCGTCTCGATCATAGTTCTAAAATTAAGATTACAGAATCAGTAAGAGGTTCTGAGCACAAAAAAAGTGAAATAGGGTTAAGTGGAACAAGGGAACGACTCTTGAGAGGATCATTTGAAGTAGTAATCCTAGATAACATGTTTGAGGCCCCGAATCCCTCCTGCTCCTTTGTGTCTTCCAAACTAACAGAACAGCTACTGCTAAGAGCCTCACCATAGAGGAGCTGCAATTGAATAAACTGCAGATGGAAGACAGGAGGTTAGCTCTTGAAAGAAAAGTAGCCAAATGGGAATTTAAGCTCCTGATGACGTGTGATAAAATGTCTCATGCTCACAAATGTTTGAGCTGATTGAGACTGAGACTAAGGCCCCTTTTCCCTATTGGACGCAATCAAGGCGCCAAGAAGATGATTGGTTCATTCACTACCTCTTTAAGAACGAACTAGTTAACCTTCTATAATCTGGCTCTGTGCACAGGACCTATCAGAACCATTCCCACCACCACCACCCATCGCAACTAAATAGTTGACCATCGCACACTGACACAAAATTCTACTCTTGGCTTGTCTACAACTGTACTTGACTGTTTATTTGATCAAACCTGTCTGACTGCAATTTCTTTAAAAGTTGATATTTTCTGCACATCCACCCCTCTTCCCTACCATTTATCAAAAAGTAGTTAGAACATTTCTCACTCTCTTACTTCAATTCGTCATTGGACAACGCTCCACTCTGAACATCCTCAAAAATAGAATGGCGCCCCCTGCACCTGATGTATTCAGAGTCACATTGGCACATTGACTTTGTCTATTGTGGAGGAGAAAATTATTCAGAGGAGTGTTCACCTCTCTCTCCTAATCAATTGGCAGATGAAGAGCAGAGAGTTTGCAAAAACGTTTACTGCAAAGGCTCGCTGGTCTGTTTTCCCTGAGGCCTAGAGTCACCAACTTATATACTGATTAAAATGACAAAATTGATATCACACATTTTATAATTAAGTTATACAGCACTCTGATAAGGTAGGGCACAGCATTATGGGTGAAATATCCATGATACTGGGTCTGGGGCCATTGCCTTCCCAAGCGTTCTTTATTCCAGGCCTGTGGACACTGCTCTGGGTTACATGTGTGTTTTTTTAATCTCAATAACTCCAATAGAGCAATTTCCTCCATGTAGGTCCTCATGGTGCCCATTAGCACCATGTACTCTGCAGAAGGCATGTTCATCTTCTGAGTTGAGTCAAATCTACATTCAAAGACCGCACACAGAAGTTTCTTGCTAAATAATTAATCACTGAATTTATCTTGTGTATTATATATATCCTGATATTTGCTGTGTATACATAGATCTCTAGAGCAGATGCTTTAAGTTACTAAAAGTTTTCTGTATTAGTGACCCATTAAGTAGACCAGAAAAGCTTTATTATCACATTTGCCCTTTTTGCCACTTTCTTTGGATGGCAGAATTGTTCAAATATAATCCGCAGGCAGCTATTACTGACTTTGTTCCTTGTGACTGCATCTTTGCAACTCTGCCTGCTTCCTCCCAGTCCTACATGCATGTGTTCTTCAGCACTGCGTGGGGTTCTTTTAACCACCTATGGGAAATAAGAGACATCGCAAATAAATGTAGGTAATAAGGGCATACGAGCACAGGCAATGCCAATAGGCCTGACTTTAAAGGAACATTGTATGGCAAGTGAAGCATTACAAGTAAATAGCATGGGAAGGGATATGTATTTGCTTGGAAGCAAAGAACTGCCGAATAATATTGGTGTAGGTTAAAAGGGCTGCCAAGCCAGATCTGAGAATCCATGTAGGTTAATGGCTGCCCTCCTTGTATATGTGCTGCTGCAAGACAAAAACAACACAAGTTATATAGCTATCTAAGAAACTTGAATATCATTCCATTGCCATGTGCGTGCCCCTGAAAGTTCAAGCTTAGGCAGCTGCATAAATAAACAAATTGATCACAGCTTGGGGATGAGCAAGTACTTTTTTTGTGGAAGCTCACAACTTCTGCCCAATCAAAATATGTACACATTGCTCCAACATTTGAGTGGAGCCAAAGTCCCTCTCTAGTGATGCTCACATATTTGTCTGGAAACAGCTGCACTGTCAAGAAGGCCCTGAAAATGAACATCTTTAACAAAAGTGGGATTTTACTGATATTACAAAACGTTTGGCCATGTGTACACAATCATTGCCACCCCTTCTTGACTTTGATAGAGGGGTCTTGGGCAATGGTGGGGGAGGCTTCAAGGGTCTAAATCACACTGTACCCAAGGGTGAAGTATGTACTTTTGCAGCCTCCCTCATATTGCCTTCGGGCAAGAGATGTTTTTGTTTGTCTAAAATGTTCACAATTGTTTAGAAGAGGTTCTAAATATTTTGTATTTTACTCCCCCTTTGCCTTCCTGAATGGTAATTAAGGGTATTTAGAGGATTTAAACCCCACTTCTTACCCAAGAGTGAGGATAGATTTTCCTAACCACTCCCACCTTACTCAGGAGGGTTTAATTAAGCCCCTTTTCCCAATGGTGGGTGTATTTATTTTCCATACGTGCCTAGTACAAGGGCAGGGGATTTGGTAGCCCCTAACTGCCCTTGCATTGCCCAAGGGTGAGTTGGGTGTTGTAATGAAGGCATCAGGGCAGCTGCGAGCTGTTCTGGTCATCCATAGCCCACACAATGTATTAAATGTAGGTACATTTATTACAATAGACACTACAAATAACGGCATACATTACTGTGCACAGTATTAATGAATGTCCAGTATTTGTTCTCAATTACCATGCCAAATGTTTAATCCTTTTGCTATACTTCCAATTGTTTGGAGGCATTCTTAACTCCACCCAGTCAAGTGGAAGTGTGTTTTTGTTTTCAATGTAAATTATTTAACACTAGCTTACCCGACAGACGTTGCTGCGTTCTCAGAAGAAAGGAAATTTAAGGAAACTCGTTATGATAACATTCAATTTACATTGTGTCATAGTTATTGAAACTTATTCATTTTAATATGGAAAACATTTCAAAGTGTGGCTTGAGCAGTGCGTCCTCGATCGGCTTCCCATCTTGATTCTGGTTGCTCTCCTGTTTCATTCGAGCTGGCTTGAGCAGTGCGTAATTGATCGGTTTCCAATCTTGATTCTCGTTGCTCTCCTTTTTTCGAGCGGGCTTGAGCAGTGCGTAATCAATCTGTTTCCAATCTTGATTCTCGTTGCTTGTTCGTTTGAGAAGAACGGGCTTGAGCAGTGCATACTCGATCGGCTTCCAATCTTGATTCTCGTTGCTCGTTCGTTTGAGAAGAACAGGCTTGAGCAGTTTGTATTCGAACAGCTTCTAATCTTGCTTCCCGTTGCTCGTCGGTTTCTGAAGCTCGTAATGCCTTTTTCTTTCGTGCTTCAGACGTAGATCGACCAATCGATTTCCTTTTGGGGGTCGTAACTGTCGACGATGCTCTCAAATTCGCGGACAATTTCAGTATTCGAAAGATTATGAGGGCCCAGGGGGGCCGATATTTAAAAATATTTTATGCCAGAAACCATCGCGGGAGTGTACTCAACAACTTCCCAAAGTTTCATGGCGATCGGCTGAATGATTTAGTCTATATCTATATCAATCAATACTACTATTAAAAAGAGGGAGCCCAAACCTTTGAGGCGGGTAAGCTCAGAAACCACAGTGCCAACCGGGACACCGCATGCAGCATTGGAAAGGTGACGCAAAGGAGATGGACATAGGCTATACACCAGCGCAACATATACTTTGCAAGGGACAAAGCACGTTGCGGGACAAAGTAGTCCACTGGAAGTAGCACCGGCTCTGAGGAGCATACGCCGCCTGCAGCGTGGGAATATCGTCTGTGCAGGGAATAGCGTCTGTGCAGGGGTGTGAGAATAGCGTCCTACTGAAAGTAGCACCGGCTCTGAGCGACATACGCCGCCTGCAGCATGGGAATAGCATCTGTGCAGGGAATAGCGTCTGTGCAGGGGTGTAAGAATAGCGTCCTATGACGTGGCCAGAGCGTCCCATGGTGTGTGCGGATAGCGTCGTATCACGTAGATGGTAACGGCGTCTCAGTGCACCTGGGCACATTGTGCAGGCCAAGACGGATGAGGCTCGTGTGCACACTGTGTCATTGGGGTAAATTCGGGACACACACAGCATCGCGTACAGAGGCATCCGGGAACATTGTGCAGGCCAAAACGGGTAAGGTGCGTTTCCGCACTGTCATTGGGGGGATTACAGACACGCACAGCATCTGCATCAGCACAGCACAGCATCGTGGTGCCGCTTTGGGACACTGTGAGGCCACACACGCTGAACGTTGGCGCCGTCATTAATGAATGCAGAGCCTGACATTCTTTTTTATACCCGGACAACGTCGGGACGGGCTACTAGTAATGCATAAAGGACAAACAGACAGACAGACATACACTCGTTTTTATATATATATAGATTAGTCTGAAAGTGCTCATTAAAGACGTACATAAAAAACAACAACATATTAAATAAAAATGCCTCAGAAAGGGTAATGTCTGGATTTTTCTTCAGACCATACAGGAAAAACAAGCGCTTTCAAAGGTAAAAGTGGCAGTGTTCCCCATCACTGGACCTCTAGATACTTGGTCTGTGATGGAAAGTTTTCCCATCGACATCTTAACTATTCTGGTAGATGCTGACAAACAATGAAGATCTATATTACTGCAGGTGGTTTGAGTTGATGCACAGCGCAACTCAGTTATCACAGTTGCAATAAAGGTGTGAACATCCAGTGAAAGTTATGAGTACACATTTTATTGATGAATCAATATCTATATAAATACATCTACAGCACAAATGGAAGGAAAACAGTAATTAAGTTACATAATATACAATAAAATGGTAATGTGGTACAATAAAGTTAAAAAAACAAAAACTAAGATTACAAACACTTTATTCTGCTCATGATAATTAAAATATCATGGGCACCGGAAGACTCCTGAAAATAAAAATGCAACGCAATACCAATGCGGATTCCAGAAAGTATGTACTGACAGTGACCACTAACTGATTGTGATCACAGCAGTATGAAATTGCTTATTACAACTCTCCTTCCAACAGTGAAATTCTTTCCTAGTTAATTAGACTATGTCGGGTCAAGAAAAACGCCAAATCAAACAAAAACACATAATATACACAATATAGGAGAAACATAGCCAGCAATCATTCACAGATAAAAATCCATCAAAATCAGAAATAAAAATGTATAGAATTGATATTGTATTGGGTTAACATCATTATATGAAAAGGTCCAAGATGACTGTTAGATCTAGGGGTCTCTAGTTGGCAGAGGTAGGTACCAATTTCTAAATAGGGACCCTTGCTTCTAGTCAGGGTAAGGGGAATACACTCTTTGGATAACCCCTGATCACCCCCTTGGTAGCTTGGCACGAGCAGACAGGCTATCAAAGGCAATGTGTAAAGTATTTGTACCAACACTCACAGTAACACAGTGAAAATACCACAAATGGACTCCACACCAGTTTAGAAAAATAAAGTATCTTTATCTAAACTACACAAGACCAAAACAACAAAAATCCAACATATACAGTTCAAGAATATGATTTTAAAAGAGTGCTAGGGTTTGCGTCAAAATAATCCACAGTTGCGTCACTTTAAGCCCAAAGTACCTTTAGATGTGACAAAAGTTCCTAGCGCCAACTGCAGCGTCGAAAAACAAGCGATGCGTCACTCCTGAGACCCTGGGGAAGCGATGCAATTACCCAGCTGCATGCAGCGGGCGTGTTTCGACGAATCTGGTCTGTATGGGGAGCGATGCGATATCTTGTATGGATTCCGGGGTGCAGGTTCTCCGGTAGGAAGCGTCTCGCACAGCCATGATGCGACAACCTTCGGGGCTGTAACGATCGTCGCTGCAACGGCGATGCGGGCGCAGCGTTGATCCTCTTCTGCCACGGCCCCTCGATGCGTTGGCACTGGACTCTGTGACGATGCTTTCAGTGATGGGATGCGGTCCTCAAGCAAGCGGTGCGACGGTTCTCACATCGACGAAAGGCTATGCAACGATACTCGTAGCGACAGGAATCTTGCTGCACGGGGCGATGCACTCCGCAAGCGAACAATGCGTAGGTTCTTGCAGCGGTAACTGGCGCTGCGACGATCTTCGCTGTGACAGGAATTCTCTTGCACCCATCGACGATGCGCTGCTCAAGTGAGCGATGCGTGCAAAATTGTAGATCTTCTTCCTTTTCCAGCTCCCCAAACCGCAGGAAACAACCTCCAGAGGCCCCACAAATGGATCAAGCACTGCAGGCAGGCCAGAACTCACACAGCAGAGTTCAGGGGGGAAGCTGGGGGTGAAGTCCTTTTGTTCCTGGGCCTTCTTAACAGGAGGCCAGCTCTCCTCAGGCCCTTGGAGATCTCTTCAAGCAAGGGGACACAACAACAGCAAAAACCTTCTCCTCTCCTTGGCAGAATAGCAACTGCAGGTCAGCCCACAAACACACAGCAGGACAGTCCTTCCTCTTCAGTCTTCCAGCTTTTCTCCTTGGCAGAGGTTCCTTCTTAATTCCAGGATGATCTAAAGTTCTGGGTATCCCTTTTTATACCAATGTTTCCTTTGTTCTCTGAAGGCAGAGAGGTCTTTCCCTTGTCCAAACCAGTTCTGGTCAGTCCTGGGGCACTTTGTTTACCTGACTCCTTCTTTCCTTTGAGAGAGAGGGGAAGGGTCGTCAGCCGCCCAGCAGGAGGTGAAGCCAGCATTGTGGAAGGCAGGCACAGCCCGATTCAGGCCCAGGCGCTATCCCCTCCCACCACTCAAGATGCAGATGGAGCTATTCAGCCCTGGGCTCACCCAACCAGCCTCCTGGAGCCACCCCAGCCCCTGTCACTCACAAACCAGACAGTTAATTCACAAACAGGCAAAGGCGCACACAAAGGTCAGACAAGAATACAGCCACTTTCTAAAACTGCTGTTTTCAAACACCGGATTTAAAAACCAACCTTCCTAAAAGATGGGTTTTCAAATTCGGAGTTCAGGGATACCAGACTTTAATTTCTATCTTGCTCCTATGGGAAGATATGCAGGTAAACATTATACACAGCATTCCCTATTATAGTCTATGGGCAAGATAGCCTTTCAATAGTGAAAAACAAAATTGGCAGTCTTTCACTATCAGAGCATGTCACCCACACTAGTACAAGCTCCACCTTTCACATACACTGCACCCTGCCCAGGGGGGGTACCTTGTGCCTTCCATAGGGGTGTCCAATGTGTACGGAAAGGGAAGGGTTAGGCCTGGCCAGTGGGGACACTGGTAAGGTCAGTATGGCAGTTAGCAACTGCACACAGGCACTGTGGTGGCAGACCTGAGACACCATTGTAGGGTTTCTCATGTGGGTGGCACAATCAGTGCTGCAGCAAAACTAGTAGCATTTTAATCACCAGCCCTGGCACACTTAGTGCACTTAACTAAGGGACCTACCGGTAAAACAAATATGCCAATCATGGATAACCAATCATAATAACAATTTATACAGAGAGCATATGCACTTTAGCACTGATCAGCAGCGGTAAAGAGCTCAGAGTCCTACAGCCATAACCACAGGTCAGGAAAAATAAAGGAGGAAGAAGCAAAAGGTTTGGAGATAGCCCTGCAAAAAGGGCCATTTCCAACAATCACAATCTGGAATTACACAATTACTGTTACAGCAGACCCCACTATAATATAAATTGTTGGACAGTAAGCAAACCATGGGCAATTAAGTGTTACAGTTGACCCCTTAAAGTGGGTATATTGCACTACATTGGGTCATAGAGCAACCTGGTCTGTTCCTATGCACTCTGGTGGCGGAACCTCAGTTTTAGAAGGACAGACCAATCATACTATGAATCACTGCATTGGATGCAAGTCCAGAGGCATACAGGGCTTGATCTGGACCACACAGGTCACCCTCCTGATGCAGCATTGCCAAACCAGTTGGGACAATGAAGTGTCAATGAACAACAAAATAAGACAATATAGAGGGGGGAGTGTGCATGTCTGGCAGAGTCATGTCAGGTCACATATAGTTCCCTTCTGGTGTCTGCTGAGCGGTAGTGAACACTTCAAGCTGTTGTGTGTGCACCTTTAGGCTCTGTGAGCTGGACGGTGGCTTTCACACATCCAAGCACGCAGAGCGTCCGCAGGGCCATCAGACTTGTTCCTAGCCAAGAGAAAATGTGCAATACTCAAGGCCACCTTATTGAATCACCATTAGCAGCAAGATTAATGCATTTTTGGACTATATGATAATGTTCTGTAAACTCTGGGATGTCACAACACATATTTCCAAGTTCTGAGAGTTGGACTGCAGCCCTCTGCCAATCAGAAATTGTGCATCTTAGAAAGTTTGAAAACCCAGCCACTTTGGCTGAACAGTTTCCCTCCTCAGGGAGAAGTTCATGAATGGCACTTCTTATCCTCTTGCCAAAAGACACAATGGTGGCCGCAACACATGTGCAGATGGCCAGTAAGTCCCTCCAGGGGCCCGCTCTGCTAGAAAACTGCTAATTTCCCTCCAGATGTTCCTGTAAGGGAAGAACAGAAAAGGAAGAAGTGAGGGATTAGTCTGTCCTTGCAGCATCCCTCCTCCATCTTGCAATCCCCATTCTTACAAACAAATAAACATTGCAGTTCAACTAAGCATAACCTAATAAAAGGTGGACCATTATTGATTGCTCAGAATTAGTCACTCATTTACAGTGTACAGAAGCCATTATTTGTCACCAAAATGTCAACATTAGGCACATAGTATGCTTATAATGGTCATAAACATGAAAAAAAGAAAAACTGAAATCGAACTCCTTAAATCCCTGCAAAGCCACTAGCATTAGCTTACTTAGGGCTGTAATCATATCACCACTGTGCAGCTACTGCACCCCAAAAGCGATGTTTTGCTGCCCCCATCTAAAACATCTGCAATGTGTCTGTAGGTTCTACCCTCATTGAGGCGACAGCTTGGACAGTGTCTTCCCATCTCGGAGCAGACTAAAGGGTGTCCCCGAGGAGCATCAGCTTGCAGTTTTAGGGTCAAGGGCTCTGAAAAGTACAGCCAAAGAGAGAAAAGACAGCGAATCGAACAGGCACAAAGGAAAACTGATAGAGGTTGAAAAGCTGCATATTTTGATGAGGACTTTTGTGAATACACCAATGAACCAAATTTCTTTGTTCAGTAAAACACAATCTGTACATACACATATCTCGATTTCCACGAAAAACCTCTCCCTCCATGTATCCCCTATGACCAAAATAAGCTGTGTACTAGGCCAGGAGTTTAACATCAGGTCAGTTAAGGGTACTACAAATCAATAATAACAACAGCATCATTTATTTTTATTAAAACATATTGGGGCAGATTACAATGCAGCCTGGAAAGGCTCCTCCCGTCTGTCGGTATAATTTCCGACCACCTCGTTACAATGCTGGCGGTTGGAAATTAAACCAGAAAGTCATTCCGGCTGGCTTCCGATGGGTACAAGAAGCCCGTTGGCCAGTCGGAGGCCGGCATGTAATCTCAAAGGGTGGCCTTTCCACCCTATGGCTTACTCGGTCTCGGGCAGGCTTTCCATGTTGGGCTTTCGGACATGGAAAGCCTGTTGCAGAACCAGTATGGGGCCCCTGGCAGAGCCTCCTTGCCTCTGCGGCCTCTGGTAGGGGCTGATGGGGCACCTATGGTGCCTCCCTGTTAATCCCTGCACACCATGGCAGGCACTTTGAGGTGCCTGCCACGGGTTGCAGGGATTAATACCACCCCCATTTACCTGTGAGAGCATGTACTATGGCCAGTTTAAGGCTGTAATACATGCGGCCATTGGGAAATGTCAGAATGCAACCGAACAGTGTTCGGTCGCATTCTAATCTGGAGGTTGGGACCGCTGGAGGGCAGCCCAGCTTCCATTCCCACTGATGCTGTAGGGCATGTCGTTCCCGTAGATAGAAGCTTTCAACTTATTTTCATTTCGTTCCCAGTTCCGAAACGGTGTTGGACAGACGCAAGTCCACCCAACATTGTAATAGGCCCCATTGACTTCATCTATGCACACGGGACGTCCACCTATTCCACATAACAACATCTGAATCTTTGAGAAGTTCAGTCAGTCTATTACAAAATTCATTTTTTTCGACAGTTTGGTACAGTTTATTATGCAACTGGTTTTATTTGGAAAAGATAATTTAGAAGAAATAGAAACACATCAGTTAAATTGAAACAATTCATTTTATACCACACGAGGAGATCAATTTAACCAAGCAGATGCATGTAACAAAACGGAGAATGTATTAAATTACATTTTGTGAACATTTCTACTTTATTTTTTTAATTCTTCCCAAAAGGCCTTCAGCAATTGAGTCATCTGTGTATTCATTCATTTCAAGGGACAAATTATATTTACGGAGATAAATGCTGTATAAAGTAATTCTGTGATTTCAACAAGAAAATAGCATTTCACATGCTAATATGACATTTATTTTGTTAATGATATACTTATACTTTCATGTTAAATGCAAATGAAAGTATCCCTTCTCTGTAGACATGAGCTTCTCCTCTGCCAGCTTCAAAGTCCAACCTATGCTGTAAGAAAGGTGCATAACATCAGTGAGATTAGTGTGCTTCAAACCCATAATAAATGTTTTTTAGGCCAGTAGGCAGCCTCAGAGACATTGTGAGACAATGTTTGTGATTGGCTTCCGCTTGGGCCAGCATTATCCACCAGCCAAGACATACTCACAACTTGACAGAGAAACAAATGGAGTGAACACACACTGAGATCTGATGCCATGGCATTCAGGTGACATCAAGAAACCTTGCACTTGTTAAAAATATGTGCCTCACCCTTTCTGTATTGAGAAAGGATGTTTTAACGTATTCACTATTTGATCAGCTACTTGCATTGAGGATCACAGACACATAATTTCAAATTACTGATTGTTTGATGGGAGAGTGCTGATCGAAAATACCAATAATCCTTTGTTTGGAAGCTCCTCTGTTTTTGTGAGAAGGACTTGGAAAGTTGTGTAGATTTGGGGTGTGCTATCATGAAACTGAGTTTTTAATGTTAACCTACAAAAATGTTGACTGCAGAGTATTGACTACCACTATCTTGTCAAAGTAATGGCACATTACTTTGATTTACTATTCTTAACTCTACGTACCTGATGATGATTTATACATCTTCAATCTATATATAGATGTGGAGTTAAGAATAGAAAATCTATACTTATGTAAATATACTTTCCTTGATGATATATTGGTAGACAATATTCTAGAGTCAATATTTTTATAGGTTGACATTTATTACCTTGACATTCTGAGGTACAAATGGAATAGAAGGTGTAGTGTGACAGGACTTGTTGTAATGTGGTATTTAGCTCATGGGGTAGATCATCCGGTGACATGAGCTGTAGGAATTGTGAGAGAAGGGTTCCCATTCCTGGGATATGAGGCGCTTACGAAGGTGTTGTGCTTCCTCGTACTGGAAGCTGGTTCCCTCTGCTATTCTCCATTTACGTACGCACCCCCTATGCTGGTAACCCTTACATAAGTGCTAAGAGACCAATGGTAATTAGGTGCTATATAAATGGCATTTAACATAATATAACATGCAGCTACTGGTGGGGCTATGGTGGCTCGCCATTGTAATGTAAGTGTTTATTTGACCAGTAGAATAGCTAAACCGGTGAAAGGTGTACATACAGAGTATTTTTTCTTTCACTAAAAAATAACAAGGGCTAAGACCTTCAAGGTGGAGATGTGCATGAATTCATTGACCTCTCGGAGTGTAGTGTGAATGCCTTTCCAGTAGTTGAGGCGGGCACGGCAGGACCATAACATGTGGCTGAGGTCTGCGTCCCCCGTGTTGCAGCAGGGGGCGAAGCTGTGGGATGTCAAGTGTGCATGATGGAATATATGCAATTAGATATTTTTAAACCTGGCATTCCTTGAAGCATTGTGAGCAAAGGCAAATGCAAAGGCCTGTATCCATTCAGCATAATTTAGTGCCCTTCCCATATCATCTTCCCACTTAGTGCGCAGGGGCTCCAGGGAAATTCCAGTGTGACCCACAGATGGCTTGTAGAGCCAAGGCATTAAATGACCACCCTCCCCCATGGTCAGAAGTGTTTGATAAACTACATGTGTAGATTGTTCTTCGTCACTCGTGGACCACAAGGTGAAGCAAGCGTTGTGTAGTTGGCGGCAGGTGAGGAAATGTCCTGGTGGGAAGTCATGATCCATTTGCAGTAGTTCAAAAGAGTGGAGATGACTGTTGGAAAAAAAGGTCTACGACCTTGGTCAGGGGTTGCGTTTGCAAGCTGCATACATCTAAAGATGGATGAGGGCCCGGATAGCGTTGGAGTCCCTGTAGTAGGAAGTACGAGGGAGTATGCATGTGAGAAAACATGTTGTGTTGATGCATTTGTGGGCAATATGAACTTGTAAACAGCGCAAATTGTCTAGGTGTTTGTCGTGGAAGTAGGAAACCACAAATGATGGCAGTGGTGAGGGGGGGTGGGGGGGGTGTGGGTGCATGTTTCTTCCAGGTTGCTGTTTGCCAGCCACCTTGTAGCCCATTGAAGTTGTGTTGCTAGAAAGTAGGCTTCAAACTTTGCGGTGCCTAGACTTCTTTACCAGTGGGAACTGTAATTTTTTCAGGTATATTTGGAAGCAGCCATTACCCTACATGAGATTTAATATTAGTGAATCAAGGTCACAGAAGAAATTGCTGGGGGGCTTGTACCACTGGGTGTTTGGCAAAGTAATACGGGAAACACCCTTTACCACGCAGTCTAAACCACTTAGTGCCAACATTGGCACTACATCAAATGCGACTTTGCCATCTGTTCCTATAGCACACGCAAGTCATTACAAGAACTTGCTTTATGAACGCGTTGTTGGACTGGTGTTAGATTTAAAGCCCATCATGTTCCCTACTGTTACACAGACTGGAGTTGGAATAGTAAGTTATAATATTCCAAAGTCCAGCGCTTCCCTTAAGACAAGGTGATGTAATGTACTGTAATGTAATGTACCATGAAAGCGTGGTAATGAGGCATGCATTGTTCTGTTATACAAGCAGTGATACCGAAGACAGGGTAAGATCACCATCTTTGATAAAGCGATCTTGCCCAGTGCAGCAAGTGGCAGCTTCTTCAAAAACAGAATGTCTGACATTCATGCTGTGAGTACAGGCCACCGTTAGTAGGAGAGTGGTACAAACGAATACCTAAGTACCGGACTACTGAATACTGTCAGGTGGGGGAGTCCCTCCCACTCGATTCTCCTGTGAAGCGAGGCTGGCATAGAGTGGGTAAACAGAGGATTTGTATGAATTGACCACTAGGCCTGCATGTTTGGCAAACATCTGGAGTGCATTTTGGAAGGGGGTGTGGTCTATGCGAGCATCACAGAGATACAACTGGAGATCGTGGGCGTATAGTGATACCACATGTGGTCAGTCAGAGAGAGGAATGCCTCAGTGCTGACCCTCTAGTCAGAGCCAAATGGCAAGCAGTTCCACCAATATTGTAAAGCACAGAGGTGAGAGAGGGCCCTGTGGTGGGTGCCTTGACCGACTAAAAATGTGGGTGACATGGAATATCCTAACTGTGTCAGCGAGAGAGGCTTGGTGTATAGCAGACGTGTGGGATAGAAGGGGATATATGATGTTACCACGCGTACTTTTAGCACGCATACCATTACCACGCATTTTTTACAGCGCAGGTCATTTTACAACGGAAACCTTTACAACGCAAAACACTATAACGCAGATACTATTACAACGCATACCATTACAACGTAAGTATAGGTAAGTATATAATATTAATATATAATGTAAATAATTATTTTTGTATTATTTAATTTAATTATTTATTATTTAATTATTAAATAATTTTATTAATAAAATTAATTTTAATTTTATTATTTGTAAATATATGTTAAAAATACCCCTGCACCCCAATACCCAATCCCAACCCTAAAACCTAAAAATACCCCTGTACCCCAAAACCCAATCCCAACCCTAAAACCTAAAAATACCCCTGAACCCCAAAACCCAAACCCAGCCCTAAAACCTAAAAATACCCCTGTACCCCAAAACCCAAACCCAGCCCTAAAACCTAAAACTACCCCTTTACCCCAAAACCCAAACCCAGCCCTAAAACCTAAAAACACCCCTGTACCCCAAAACCCAAACCCAGCCCTAAAACCTAAAAATACCCCTGTACCTCAAAACCCAAACCCAGCCCTAAAACCTAAAATACCCCTGTACCCCAAAACCCAAACCCAGCCCTAAAACCTAAAAATACCCCTGTACCCCAAAACCCAAACCCAGCCCTAAAACCTAGAAATACCCCTGTACCCCAAAACCCAAACCCAGCTCAAAAACCTAAAAATACCCTTGTACCCCAAAAACCAAACCCAGCCCTAAAACCTAAAAATACCCCTGTACCCCAAAACCCAAACCCAGCCCTAAAACCTAAAAATACCCCTGTACCCCAAAAGCCAAACCCAGCCCTAAAACTTAAAAATACCCCTGTACCCCAAAACCCAAACCCAGCCCTAAAACCTAAAATTACCCCTGTACCCCAAAACCCAAACCCAGCCCTAAAACCTAAAAATACCCCTGTACCCCAAAACACAAACCCAGCCCTAAAACCTAAAAATACCCCTGCACCCCAAAACCCAAACCCAGCCCTAAAACCTAAAAAAAACCCATGTACATCAAAACCCAAACCCAGCCCTAAAACCTAAAAATACCCCTGTACCCCAAAACCCAAACCCAGCCCTAAAACCTAAAATTACCCCTGTACCCCAAAACCCAAACCCAGCCCTAAAACCTAAAAATACCCCTGTACCCCAAAACACAAACCCAGCCCTAAAACCTAAAAATACCCCTGCACCCCAAAACCCAAACCCAGCCCTAAAACCTAAAAATACCCCTGTACCCCAAAACCCAAACCCAGCCCTAAAACCTAAAAATACCCCTGTACCCCATAACCAAATACCACTAAAAAATATTTTAACAAAAAGATAAACTTACCTATAATTATACTTCTGTTGTGATGGTATGGGTTATAATAGTATGTGCGTTGTAGTGTAATGCGTTGTAAAGGTAATCGTTGTAAAATGACCTGCGTTGTAAAAGTATGCGTGGTAATGGTATGCTTTGTAAAAAATCTGTGGTAACAGTTACCGATAGAAGGTGTTTACCTAGGACCATTTGTGGAAGAATTTGATATAGGTATTCCCATTGTATCATTTCGAACACCTTCTCCAGGTCCAGAACCAGGCAGACCAAAAACAGGAACAGTCCTTGAACCTGATCCTGTACATGATAAAGACACTGTAGATTGTATGAGGTGCTACGGCCCTCATACATGACTTGAATGAATGAATGAATAAGCTCCAGGAGGATTTGAGTGTATCTGGTTGACAAGATTTTGCCCAGTATTTTATAAGCAGATCCTAGGATGGCTAAGGGGCTATATGAGGATACACAGGTAGGCTCTCGGTTGGATTTGGGAATTGATACTACTAGAGATTCCCAGAGGGAGGATGGAACCTTCCCTAATCTGAGGGCTTCATTGTACATTTCAGATAGGAGAGTTGCTTTACATTTGCCTTTGTGATCACAGTGTCTAAGCATTCTCTTTGCGGCACGGTGATGCTTGGTAGTGGGAGGTTGGTTAGGGGTGGCTCCTCGACGTTGTCCGGTAGAAGGTGCTAAGGTTAATAACTGCAGAATTGCTGGTGTTTATCACGTTGTGTGTGTGGAGAGTTGCACCCATGGATGAGGTGAGCTCAAGGATGGGAGTCACATTTTGCTCTTGACAGATTAACCAAACGAGGAGGCAACTAGATTTGTCACCCTGTCTGTGGGTTTTACCCACATATGCTGTGAGGTTAAAGCACTGTAAGCACTCAAGATAGCCACATGTTGGTGCTTGGAATCCTCCAGTGCCGCCCGATGGGACACGTCTCACTCAGCTTGACATTCTAGTAGCGGTAGGCATCTTTCTGCTTCCGTGATTTCACTGTCAGGAGTCCTACAGACACCTTTTATTTCCTGCATACAAATGCCATGAGTGACTACTTTAAAGGCATCCCATTTCAAGATTCTGGTAGAGGAAGCACCTCCTTGGTCTTCAAAGTACTTGCATATGTGTATTTCCTCGGTTTCCCAGAACTTGGGGTCCTCCAGGCAGTCTTGGGGTAGTCACCTTGTGGGGTTGAGGGGGTGGGTGATACCCCATTGCATGTCCATGGTGTCGGCATCTTGGTTGGAGTCCACCCTTCCCAAGTAGTCTGCAGCGCAGACTGATGCTAAAAGAGCTAGGGAGCAAAATATGCTATTGAAGTGCACAAAAAGGTTGTGGAGTGGCGAATAGAAGAAGAATACCTCGGAAGTGGGGTAGAGTGTTTTCCACATGTCGGCTAGCATCCAGTGTGTCACCCAGTTGGCAAATCGCTTTGCCTGAGTAAAGGGTGGGGTGTGTGGCATAGATGGATGGGAGTGATTTAAGCGTAAGTAGAGGACAATTGTAGTCGCCCCCTAGCACTAATGGTACATGTGTCTCATGGACTAGGACATCAGTAAGTGATTTCCAGAATGTCTCCTGGTCAGTGTTCAGGGCATAAATGCTGCCTAAAAGTACAGGAAGGTCATCGAGTTGACCCTCAAGCAATGCATAACGTCCCTCCTTGTCGAAGATTGTGTCAGAGATGTTTTTTAAAAGAACTTTAGTGTGAATCCAGGCACGGTCCCCCTAGTGCAGGCGGAATAAGTGGTAACTCAAACTATTCCATGCTATCGCTTCTGAAGGCATGTCAATTCAACTGTAGAAGTCCGAGTTTCTTGGAAAAACATGGTTCATGCTTGCTGTATTTTGAGGTATGCAGTGCTTTAAATGGGCCGGTACTCACCGGTACTGAGTACCGGCACTTCTGAATTTTCAGGCCCTCAGTACCGGCACTTTTTTATTAGCCAGAGAGAGTACCGGTACCCTGTAAAACGGGACTGCAGGCTCCGGTTATGTCTCCCCTATTGCACAGGATAGATGAAGCCATGCTTCTCAGGAGTTTGGAAGGGCGCCAAGACTCTTACAGAGTCCCTGCTGGTGATTCCAGCAGCGCCCATGTGAATGGCCTGAGACAGCAGGGGTCTAATAGGGCTTGCCTTGCGTCACGCTGTGATTAAGAGTGCAGGGTCTGTAGACAGACCCTTCCCTGTTGATCACATGCGCAACGACAGTTCTGCTAAAAGTGCTTTAGCCTCACCCCCGCCCCTCTCAATCAGGTGTGTAAATGGGTTCCGAAAGACAGCCAAAGCCGGTTTTCTTTGCATTTTTTGTTCAGGACAGGCGCTGCTTCTCTTTGTGAGCCCCTCCAACATTAATCACTGTGTTAATAAAGTAATTTGCATAATCCAAGTGCCTTCTTCCGTGTCCGTGCCCCCCCATGATAATCATCTATAGTTTACATTTTTTATCCCGTTTGCATATATGCATATGATGTCTGGCACGTCCCGTGGATACGTCTTGTTAATAAAGAAATTAGCATAATCCAAGTGCCTTCTTCCGTGTTCGTGCCCCGCCATGATAATTATCTACAGTTGAAATTTTTATCCCGTTTGGCCCCGTCCCGTGAATACATCTTGTTAATAAGCTAATAGCGAACTAGCTAATTATGCCCTTGTGCTAGATGAAATACTAAAATTAAACACCTCAGGCAAAATTAGATGGCTAAATGCATTAAAAAAGCTTGTAGCAAGTGTGGGTTTAAGCGACGCTTGGGTATCCCAATCACCTCCACCAAAACAAGTGGTGAAAAAACTATATTGGGATTGGATAGAGACCAAGGCGCTACAGAACCCAAACTGGGGTCATCTGACCGAGACCTTTTTGACCCATAAATGCACCCTAAAACTGGAATTGTTTTTGGACTTCATTCAGGTTCCTCGGGAAAGGACTTTATACCTTAAATTTAGACATGGAACACTGCCCCTCAAATCTTTTACATCTAGATGGAACAATAGGAGGGAAGAGGATACAATGTGTCCAGGGTGTACAAACCCCGAGGAATCATTGGGCCACTTTTTCTTTGCCTGTAAGGCATATATCTTACCCAGGAAGAAATGGTTAAAACCAGTACTAAAGATTCTTGGTGTTAGAGATTACAAATCAGCTTTGCGTATTCTTATCTCCGACACTTCTTCTATGGTTACTACTTGTGGGGTTGCAAAGTTCTTATCATGTGCCTGGATCATTAGGACTAAGATTTTAAAAAATGCTCATCAAGTCAATTTTTCCACATAACTCTTAGATGTCTTTTTTAAAATAATGAACTGTTTTTGTAATTATGTATGTAATGAACTGCTTCTTATAATTATGTATGTACTTCATGTTTGTACTTTTTATGATACATGTGTCGAATAAAAGTATAATGACTTGACTTGTTAATATGTAATTTGAATAATTCAGTGACGTCATCATGTCGTGCTGTCATCTTCCGCGTTTGTGCATCCCATCTCCCATGGCTAATATTTTAAAATGTGCATCCCATCTCCCATAGCTAATAGTTTTAAATGTGATCCCGGATATAAAGTAATTGGCATGATTCCGTGACGTCATCATGTCGTGCTGTCATCTTCCGTGTTTGAGCATCCTATCTCCCATGGCTAATATTTTCAAATTTGCCTTCTATTTGCATAATCCAAGTGCCTTCTTGCGTGTTCGTGCCCTCCCATGATAATTATCTACAGTTGAAATGTTTATCCCGTTTGGCCCGTCCCGTGGATACATCTTGTTAATAAAGTAATTTGGATAATTCCGTGACGTCATCATGTCGTGCTGTCATCTTCCATGTTTGCGCATCCCATCTCCCATGGCTAATAGTTTTAAATGTGATCCCGGTTATAAAGTAATTGGCATAATTCAGTGACGTCATCATGTCGTGCTGTCATCCACCCATACACACAGATAGATACAGACGGACAGACACACAGACACACCCATCACACAGACACACACACGCACACACCCAGACATACGCACACCCAGACATACGCACACCCAGACACACGCACACCCAGACACACGCACACCCACACACACACAGACAGACGCACACAGACACACACACACTGCAGAACAAAATACTGGCCAGATGGCAAACTTAGGGGATGAGTACAGAATGGAGGGGAGAAAAGGAGACAAGTAGGGAAATAAACAGTGAGGAAATTGAAGACTTGTGGAGAGAGTAAGCAAAAGGTGGGAAGAAGAGAAGCAGAACTAGGGAGATAAGCTTAGAGGCTGGTTAAAGATGAGAGGCGAATGGAGAGGACATGCCTATGTAAAAGCATGGAACCAGGAAGAGCCTGGTCGTAGGGAAAAGGGCAGTGGCATTGTTTTAAATGTGTGTAGTACCACGTCTCTACTGCTGAGGAGAGTACCAATACTCATGAAAGGTAGGCTCACTGGCTGCTAGTGCTGTGAGCACGAGGCTGCCATGGTTGGAACCTATTTGCCAGCCATGGCGCTTCTATAGTCCTGAGCAGAACCACTGTTGAACTCTTTAGATTGGGATCATTTGCACAATGTCGCTGTGTTCACCATCAGACAGTATTGACAGTGGAGGGCCCATTTAGGCCCTGTGCTGTTAATCACATTCCCACTATTGTGTGCATTTGGGCAAACACAGGTATGGAGGCAGAACATGGACAGCAGCAATTTAGAAAGTCATGGGAGGTAAGGAGTTTAAAATGGCTTTAATCCCACCTGAGACTTTTTGTGAGTGTTTCCTTATGTCTATGTGCTTGCCGACTTGTGTGTGCCTGTTTTTCTGTGAGAGAAAAGTGAAGGAAAGAGGGGGAGAATCAGGACACTCAGGAGATTTTAGAGGGAGTGTGTGTGAGTGAGTGGGAGTGTGTGTGAGTGAGAGTGAGTGTGAGTGAGTGTGAGTGTGTATGTGTGTGCTTGTGTGTGTGTGTGTGTGTGTGTGTGTATGCCTGAGAGTAGATAGTATTGTGCCAAACAACAACAAAAAAGCAGTATGGCATTAAAAAGCAGCAAATATTACAAAACGAGGAACTGTTCACATATCATCCTGTTTGGATTTCATTTTGTGTAACGAGTTTACCTGTTTCGTTTACATACACATATTTTTCATGTGTTTTTATAGTGGCTGCAACTGGTACAGAACTCATTATGTATCATCATATGTTGCTCTTAGCCCCGCCCCTAGCCCCGCCCACTTGCCACACCTCTAGCATATTAATGAGTACCTGCACTTATTTTTTCCCATTTAAAGCACTGGAGGTATGAGTATATTGAGTAGCACTTGTCCGCTGTATGCATTCTCCTAACATTGAGTGTGAGGAACCTAGTGGTGGGCTGTGATGTCAGATAAAATGAACACACCCTCAGGGGTTTGGGGATGCTAGTAAGCACTGCTCTTTAGACATATCCTACCCTCTGCCATCAATGTGTTGGCTTGAGTATGTCTGCCTCTCTGGGTCAAATATGGGAATAGGTCATAAGTAGGAGTAGTTATGATAACAGTAGAGTCTACAGCAACAGGCAATACACCCATCTGGAATCATCTGGAAGGCAAGGGGAGTGTCCGAGTTGAGGAGCAAATGAGTGAGCATGTGGTCAAAGGCAAGCCCGTCTGCGCCCCTCCGCGGTCGGATCGGGTTCAGGGCTAGTCCCCCTGCCAGTGAGACTCCAGACATTAAGAAATATTCAAAACAGGAGCTCTTAGGGCTCAGGCCATTAGAGGGCATAGTCAACTGCCCTAGACTTGCGTGTGAGGTGAGATTTAAAGACACATCTGGGGTTTGCAGGAAATGTGGACCGCAACTGCCTACTTTCCTTGACCAAACGGCACACGGTTCGCAATATAATCTCCATTATGGCCCAGGTAATGATGCCAGACCTATTTTTAAATGTGTACTTTTTAATGCTAGGTCCTTAGTTAGACATAGTTCAGAATGTGCACTCTTTTTAGATGAATATAATATTAAAATAGCTTTTATTACGGAGTCCTGGACAGATCCAGCCTCCGGACCTGATCTAGTAAAGGCCACTCCCCCAGACTTTTCTTGTTTTTCCTGGATAGACCTCTGAGGAAAAGGGGGGCGGGTTAGTGGTCATATATCATAATTCATTAAAACTGATGTTTCGTTCAGCATCTAACTCTTTCTGTGAAACTCTTTCTATAAACTTCAATTTGGAGAATCACAGCATCTTCAGAGGATACTCCTCTATCTTCCTCCAGGGCCTCGAGCTGGGTTTCTGGAAATTATAGGCACCCTACTTGAGGAGGGTTTTTGCCTAGATACTCTCACAGTTCTTGGGGAATCTTTATCTAGAGGACCCCATGGATCCAGATAACATCAGTTTGGACAAAATTAAGGAAGTCGGTGATCTAAAACAGCTGGTAGTTGGCCCCACGCATCTTAAAGGACATACTTTAGACGGGATATACTCTAACAATCCTGATGTATCCTATGTAGAGGTTCTTCTCTTAGCCTGGCCCGACCATAGTGCTATCATATTTGGGCTGAAGGAACCATTAGATGCGAAACCAAAGACAGCCCCACTTAAGATGGTGGAAAAAAGGGTCTGGAAAGATCTAGACAGGCTACAACTTGAGGCAGAACTTAAGAATACTTTATTTCCCCCACTTCGCGACATTGATAAAGCAACCAATGCCTACACCAATTGGCTAGAGACAGCTGGTAACAAGTTGGTGCCAATAAAAAGGTGGACTCCCAAGAGACCCATTCCCTCGGCCCCTTGGTACTCAGACCGGCTTAAACTTCAGAAATTGGCCTGCAAAAATCATGAACGGGCCTGGAGGAAAAGGTATGGTAGCAACGATAAAGAGACTTACAAATACAGTCTCAAAGGGTATAAAGATTTACTGATGGAAACTAAAAAGAATTTCTTTTCGAATAAAATCCTCCAAGCAAAATCTAATTCCAAAGAACTTTTTAAAATTGTGAAAAGGTTAACCTCCCCATACAGTATCAAAAAGGCCGGTAGCCCTGAATTATGCGATAAATTTGCCACCTTTTTCCAACTAAAGGTGGAGGCCATATTTTCCAGGTGGTTCTCAATGGTGGATCAGTTCTTGCACATTTTACCCTTTTGGAGCTTGAAGAAACTGAATTACATCTGTCCTCCATATGTTCAGGCTCCCCTACTGACCCCTGTCCGGTCCTGGTACTTAAATCCTTTCCCAAAGTCATCTGCTCTGTGCTTAATCCTTTGATTAACAATATTTTCATTGCTGGGATTTTCCCCAAAGTTTGGCAGAAGGCTTCAACTCTGCCCCTTATAAAAAAAACACCTTAGGCCCTACTGGTCCGGGTAGCTATTGACCTATCTCGCGACTCCCGTTGCCCACAAAAATTATTGAAAAGGCCAGGCTCAGCTCAGTCGTTTTCTTCACGGCAATAATGTACTTGATCCTACCCAATACGGGTTCAGAGCTGAACACAGTACAAAATCAACATTAATTAAATCTTGCGAGGAGGTAAGAGGGGCTCTGGACTGTGGTGGGAAAGCCATACTAATAATGTTAGATCTATCAGCAGCCTTCGACACGGTTCACCACAAAGTTTTGATGGACAGGTTGTCGGAGGAGGGGGTAAGAAAAATTGCCTGGAAACTCCTTCACTCCTTCTTATCAGAGAGATCGCAAACGGTCGACCTGGAAAACAATGAGTCTCAGCCTTTTACCTTGCCTTGTGAAGTGCCCCAGTGGTCGTCACTGAGCCCTACGCTCTTTAATATCTATGTGATATCCCTGGCAGTCTTGATAAGATCATTTGGTATTCAGTTGACTTCTTACGCCGACGACACTCAAATTGTGCTATCCTTCAAAGTCGGTCAGGCAAAAGAAACAGGAGCTTGTTTTCATGACTGCATGAGGGCTATTGCATGCTAGATGTCGGCAAACTGCTTAAAACTGAACTCCAACAAAACTGAGGTGATTGTTTTTGGCAACAACCCTCATGTTTGGACCCCTGACTGGTGGCCAATGGATATGGGAAACCATCCTGTTCCTTCTCCTAAAGTGAAAAACTTAGGAGTAACAATGGACAATAGACTGACTTTCTTCGATCACATTAGCTCAGTCGTTTCCTCCTGTTTCCTGATTCTGCGAACTCTAAGGAAAATAAAACCCTATCTCTCGGAGGTTAACTTTAGGACGGTTGTCACAGTTCTGGTAATGTCATGATTGGACTACTGTAATAGCCTCTTCCTGAACGCCCAAAACAACTTCTCTATAGGCTTCAGATAGTCCAAAATGCAGCTGCTAATCATCTGTGTGGCATACCTAAATTTGTTTCGGTCCGAGGAGAATTAATTTGGTTACATTGGCTCCCGGTGAAACAAAGGGTTTGTTTTAAGGCCTTTGTATAGCCTTTAAGGCCCTTAATGGTATTGGCCCGATCATCTGAGACAAAGGTCTAAATGGTACACCCTCATTAGAAACCTGCGATCCATGGGAGCCAAATATGCCCAAATACCCACCTTAAAAAAAAAAAAGCTTGGGAGGAAAGAACTTTGTTACCTGCACATCGAAGGCTTGAAATGAGTTGCTGTTTCACCTGAGGAATGCTGATTATCTTCTCTCCTTCAGAAGGGGTCTGAAGACCTGGTTGTTCTCTCATTAACCGCGTCCACCAACGTTTAAGCTGAACTCAGCGCCAGGACACCTAAGGGTAATCACGCGCTCATTATTAATTCAATTAACATAACATCAAGAATGAGAGTGGCTGTAGCCTGGCTGCATGTATGTATGGATGTTAATAGTCACAACGCCCAGAACACTGACTGGATCCAGGTGAGTCCAGGATTCAACAACTATTGAACATCAGAGCTATAGTGCGGACGCTGTAATGGTTTATTGTGTAAATGACATGGTCATATTACAGACTCTGCGTTTGAGGTGTCACCTGTGAAATGGGGGTGTTGTTTGTGTGGAGGAAGAGAAGGAGTCTGAGTCACCATATGAGGAGAAGATGTGTCCACCTTTGTACTGTCCAAGTCGGATGGGTCTGGCTCTACCCTCCAATTGACTGCCGCTTTGAGGGCTTTTCTGCGGTCCTCTATTATCTGTTCCAGTGCCGGGCCTTAAGTGCTGAGGACCGCACAGCTGGACACCTATGTGAGTGGCTTTCTCATTTATAGCCTATTCTGGAAGGTTGGGCTGCTCTGCTGGGTTTCCTGGGCAAGGAGTTGTCTAAATATTTGTCTATCCAGTATCAGACTTCTTTGGGGTCTGTAAAGTAGTGTGATTTGTCTTTATCCAGAAGTTTGAGGCATGCTGAAAACAGCAAGAAGTTTTAGACCCCCATTTGCCGGAGGCACCTCTTGACTTTGAGAAAAGTAGCGTGTTGACATTTCACTGTTAGAGTGTAGTCCGGGTAGAGTATAGCGTGTCTGTCCTCCAGTTTCAAGAGCCCTGCCAGCCGAGCTGCCTGCAGGATGGCATCACAGTCCCGAAAGTGCAGAAGCTTGGTCAGTATGGAACCTGCTGGGGGTCCCTGGTGGAGGACGGCTCGCTGGTATACAATGTGATCTCTCTATGGAAAAGAAAGCAGCCATATCCGAGGCAGGGACGAATAATCGAAACCAGGTATCCAGAAATGCCAAGGGATCTTTGCCTACCAGACCTTCTAGAATGCCCAGGATTGGAGGTTGCATTTATGAGAGTGACCTTCTGCATCATCTACATGTTCCTCTAAAATGTGAACTTGGTCCTGCAGATCCCGGATAGCACAATGATTGTCCGCTGTATGAGGCTGCAGCTCAGCTAGTGTTTTCTTTCCATCTGTCACCCGGTCTGTGCAGCTTCAATGGTCTTCTCTGAGGAAGCTGAATTCTGTGACTGGGTAATTCTGGGCAATTTCCATGAACCTCCGGGATCTTTCAATGGCTTCCAGCGCCTGGTCCAGGTTGTCCTGTGGGGGCTAAGGGTAGTACCAACATCTCGTGCAGAGTAGGATCCGGTATGGTGGGTGGTGGTCAGGTTGTATTGGTTTTGGATTGGAGTGGTGGCTTTCAAAAAGCCCATAGCTGTCTGTGTCAAGGGTTGAGCCCTTTTGTAATAGGGATGTATGGTGAGTTATCTGATCAGGGCACATGAAACATGTACCAGACAATGTGAGAAATAAGCTTGGAGGTGAAATGGGGGGGTTTCACCCTTAAGTCTGAGGAGTCACTTCACAGGGCCGGGTGACCCTCCTCTCGGGGTCTGTGGGTTCAGTGGTAGCTAGCAGTGGGTTTCTAAGATGGTTTAGAGCACATCCATGGCACCAGCATGGTCTCAGCCAATGAGAGGTGCTGGTGGGGTTCCTTCTGCTCTCCCGGATAATCGCAGATAGGGATAGGGGGTTGGCTTTCGTTGCGTCAGGACCTAGTAGACTTGTTGTAGGTGGGGTGCCTCCTCATGTCTCGACCTAGACACTGAGAGCCCTGTCCCTTCATCCAGGGTGGCCTGTTTATTTGCAGTTGTACTCTCTGTGGCAGCCGTGGGCCTGCAGCTGTAGGAGTGAGCCGAGGGGTCGATGCTGCAGCACTCCCAGTGCCCTGGTGTTTCCCAATGTCAGTGGGGGGGCTGATGATCAAAATCACTGCCTTCCAAGGATAACCCCCCATATATTTATGTGGGTGGCGTTAATTCAGGCTGCGTCTCTGCCACATTGTGCCTCGACCCGGCACTGGTGGGACAATGACACAGTTTTACCAGGGTGGTTTGCGCTGAGTACAATGTGCCCTGCTCTGATGTTTAGGGAGGGCGAGGCCAGGGGGAACCACTCATTGGGCCAGGACAGAAAGTCCACACGCCACAACCCCCAGGGCAATTCAGTATGGTGCTGGTGAGGTCAGCTGGGATTCGGTGTGGCATGGTGTTAGCCTGGGGTGCAGGTCTCCCTACGGGGAAGAGTGATGTTTTAGCATGAGTAACCCCAACCTGTTGTACCCCAGTATGGGCACAAAGGGTCTTCCAGTGACTGCACCTCAGCTGCTGGATGGCTTAGTGGCCAGTGGCGGTGCTTGGGTGTAAGAGGGTGCGTCCTGAGGAGCCACTGTGCCGGGAGAACATGGAGCTTTCTCCATGCCCTGAACAAGCACAGAAGGCTCAGTGATGTACCTCTGCAGCACAGAGTCATGCCAGAGTGATCTGTTTCTCAGCAGGTGTTGGAGCGGAGAAGCAGGGGAGGCTGTCATGAAGACCACGTTGTCCATTCCCGTAAGCATGGGCTTCAGGCCGGTATAGCCCTCCGCAGGGAAAGCAATCCAGGATCAGTCACCAGCATGCATTGATTTTTGGTGCAATACGCGACTGGGTGGAACAGCACTGGAGGCGCCCGAGCAGATAGAGGCTCACAGACGCTCTGGGGTGTGATCCAATTATTGAAGGGCCCCCAAAGCTGGAGCCTCTGCTGCAGGTGATGAGATTCTTGCCAGAGAGTGTAGTGTCAGGTGGGGGCATAACCCAGGTATGCCAGTTACAAAAGGGTACAAAATACAAGTAGAGGTACAATACTGCAACACATGACAGGCAGTCAAAAACACACGGATGAGAGAGCGCAAACTGAACTAAAATGCACGAGTGCACCATAAATACAAGTTAGTCGCACAATTATAATAGAAGTGCTTGTAAGTGTTGAAGATGCATTCAGTATACTTAGACGTGTGTAGTTAACATAGAAAATTCATATAGTAGTGGGACTGACGCAGAAATGTGTGGAAAATGTACTCTTAATAGACGTGATTAATCATGATCCATGTTATATAGCTGCTAATGAGGGAATGTCATGCTGCAAAGCATAGAAGGGAACAGGCCTCATGGCCAGGCTAGAAGGGTCTGGAAGTGTACGCTTATACATAAACATGGATTGCACTAATGTTATAGTGATTTTGTTTATTCGTTAGACTTATATTCTATAGAAGTGTTTTCTCATTATCCAAGAATAAGATGCTAACATGTTATTTTAGTTTAACCTCTGCGAAAAGGGTTGTAGGCCTGAAGAGAGAAAAAGGGTTTTTCTAATTTGCACGTGCTGATGCATGTCGAGTTGTATTGAGACATAAGTTGCAAACTCCTCTTAAAAGTCTATGAGAATGGGATTCAAGCTGCGGATGTCTGTCTGCAGGTGCGAGGGGGTTTCGATTAAAAGTTTAATGAATAGAGCTCTGTTCGAGTAGACTGGTACAGACATTGAGGAGGATTCAGGAATGTTTAGGGGGTATCAGCGGGCCGGAGAAGAGCCTGAGAAGCAAGGTCAACGCTGAACACAAGGCCCAGAGGAAGATCATCATGGAAAAAGCCAGAATCGACACCACGTGAGGGGCGTCTCGTGAGGGGCGTTTCAACTGTAAACTGTGTTTTGTATTAGGGTCAGCACCCCTGGGTGGAGTTAGAGCAGACGCCTGAGGACCCTACAGAGAGCGGATGGGTAGGCAGAGAGGGTCATGACTGGAGATCGTAGGTTTTCACCTAAGGACTAAGGGTGGGTGATCTTCTTAGGAAGACATTCACAGCTGACACCTTTGATAGGTTGGGATCTTGTTAAGTAGGGAGACCATCTAGTACAGAGTAGGGACAGCCTAACCTGGTTCCTTCCTTCCCTCTTGATGACTGATAGATCACAATTCGTGTCTATGCTTGCAGCCCTGTTGATTCTGGAGCTGGTTCTAGTAGTGATCTTTGCTCGCATAAGAGCTTTCAGAGAACATATGTTTGTATTAGTGCCTCTGTATCTTTTGAATCTCATTTTGAGATGCCTGTACTTGCAGTTATCAATGACTCTGTAATAAACCTTTAAACTTAGAAGTAGTATGTGGTTTTTCAGAGTCGAGTCCATTATTAGCAAAGTTAACCTGGTATTGGATGCACTTTCTTCCCTCAATGACAGGCAATAAAGATTCAGTCGACCAGAACGGGGTTTAGATCTGGACTGATAAGATAGAGATCGGAAATCCCGCCCTTCCAGTTGGTAGCTATAGAGGATGGTTGCCTTCTTGAGGAAGGTGATCTAGGCCAGGTTAGATTACCCCAAGGCCCCTAGAGATCGATGATCGGAAGAACCGCCCGCCGAAGAGGGTGCTGACGGCACGAGAAAGAAAAGCAGCAGTATCGGTCGAGAGTGAGTATAAAGGGTCATGCGTGTTAGATTGCGGTTTTTGTGATGTATCTATGTTGTAATGTTATGCGGAGTTGAATGCCTGTAGAGTGACTGTGGAACAGGTTGTGAGCGCGCGCAACCGGTGCAAATCTTAAGTTCAGATGAGAGCTTAAGTGGTTCGGGTGTATCGGACATCCAGAGTAATTGTCAAACCAGTGTGAAGGGGGTCATGAGGTACCATTGATTGCCCGCAGGACCGAGATAGGGGGAACGTAAGAGTGAGTGTGTGAGTAACGGATGCTGGTCGGAAGTTACTGTGTGTAAGCAACCTATCAGAGAGACGATTGCCTGAAAAGGTGTTTCGTCAGTTGTGGTGACAATTACAGATAGACTGTGGACGTACAGTCAAGAAAAGTGATCGCTTGGTCGGAAGTAGTCATTTTTCGGTGTAAGAATGGGACGCATGCGTGACAGAGAGACGAGCTGAGAAAGGAGGGGAACTGCTGCAAAGGGGAGACGAGTGACGTCGGAAAGTGCCGCACTAGAATTGGCCGGTACGGGTGAGACCGCGCCGTGAGACGAGTGATGTCAGAAAGTGCCGCGCTGGGATTGGCTGGTACGGGTGAGACCGCGCTGTGATAGGCCAGCTAGCAAAGCCGCGCTAGGATTGGCGGATTGTCACCAGGAAGTAAACAGAATAGCGAAGCAGGAAATTGTACGTTTAATCATGAAATGTTTTAAATGTTTAAGAGCGGCGTTTAAAAGAGATAGGCGGAGATCTTATGATGGGGAAGAAGCCCCGCCGGAGGGTACACCGGCAAATTATATGGCGACTAACGTTGGGTTGCATACTATATTGTGGATTTCAAATTGGTGTAAGATTACAGAAGGGAATGAGGAACTGACGTTCCCAAAGTACGGGACGTTTAGATTAGAGGTATTACATCGGTTAAAAGTAGTTATGACCTCAATGAAACCTCTGCCTAGACCGACTCAGTTTGAAGCTCTCAATGCATGGATTAGGGCGGCGCATGATAGAAACCAGAACAGGCGCCAAGAAAGGGTGAAAAGATCGGTAAGAGCAGTGCAGGATGCCAAATGGGATGCGGATGCTAAAAGATGGAGAGTGCATAACCTTGACGTAAACAAATTGTACCCAGTGATAGAGGTGACGGAAAATAAGAGCCCATTCGAGGATGATGATGAGAGCGAGACAGAGGACAGCCTGATAAATAGGTTGCTAACAGATAGGCCACCCCCGTACAATAGAGAGACAGAAAATGCCGAGCATAACAGAGAAGGGGGGGCTGGCACAGGGGAGTATAGACCGCTTCCTAGCACAGATTGGGATCCCACTGCAAACAAAGAACTGCCTCAACTTAGTCCGGTGCAGAAGGTGGTCGGAAGGTTTGTGGTACAAAAGGTGCCGGAAACGGAGCGTGCCACATCCTACGCACTGCCAGACGCTCTGCAAGTACCTGTTACTATAGGTCCTATAGTATCGATTTATGACCCAGAAAGAGCCAGAGGGGAGGAACAGGTACGGGTGGACAGGGAGAGAGCAGAAATGGCGAGGAGGAACTAGACAATCAATTCCCCGAGACTGCTGCCAGGACCAAGGGATTGGAGCACCCCAGTAAATACAGCAGTAGATCCCACAGGAGATCAGGGGGGCCCGAGATGGCCAATGGATCTGAGGGGATCAGGGCCGAAATCCTTCCAGGAGTTAAGAGAGTACATGAAAGAATGGGATGCGGCAGTAGAAGCTCACAAGAGCCTGATAGCAGCGGAAGCTGAAGGGGAAAGCCAAGATAGCAGGATCCGGACTCACTGCGGGGCTGGCGAAAGCAGCCCAGAGTGGGACGGGAAGTGTCAGGAAAATAGAGAAGATACTTGTCGTACCAGGAGTAGAGGTAGACCAGTACTAGAAACCAGAAGCCCGGAGTGTGGGGGGGTGTCCCGCCCCGTTCACAGCGAAGGAGACAGAAGAACGCAGGAGTATAACAGCTTTAAGTGCACCCACTATGTGTCTGACAATAGTGGACAAAATGAGAGTTGCGAGAGGGCTCACCATGACCCCTGTGATCACGGACCTGAACGGAATCATGGGGACATGGGGAGCCGAGAGGGAACTTACCAGATACTGAGTGACACTAGGCAACGAGGGAATAGCGACAGGGTGGATAACAGCAGAGAGTCCTATCAGGGGACCAAGGATAACAGGCAGAATGGACAAAATGAGATTGGGGGAAACAGGGCAGTGTTTCACCACCCTCCAAGGGAAGATGGCCGAGCATGGGACTTGGAAAGATGGGAACAAGGGAGGACTCTCCTTAACGCCCCTGGGCCTAGGCGTAGGACTCGGAGCTGGGATGGGAGAGATGTCAGTGAACACCCTAAGAAAGACATACTGCAAGCCGAGATAAAAGCAAAGAGACTTGATGTCGCCAGTTTAAGATCAGATCTGGATGACATGGTAGATGGTACGTTGCCTTTGGAGAGAATGGACATGTACGAGCAGGGTGAAATACTGTTCATAGCAAAGGACGTCACTCGGAAAGCGAGAGCAGCACATGAGAAATTAGTTGAACTGGCAGGAAAATACATGGTAGACTTGTCGAGGACCAAAGCATTACAGGGTAACCACAGGCTACACTATTCAGATCAGGACCTAGATGAGAGAAGGACAATAGGATTAAAAACACACATAAGGGAATTGATTACAGGAATAAGGACATGGAGAGCGCTTGATAAATGGGAAGAAAGATGGTCCAAGAAAGGGACCGTCAGGAGGAGCATGCTTGGGATATCCCCAGAGGGAGGGCTGCAGAAGATAGAGGCATACCCTTTGCGTGAGGTTGCAAATGGGAGCTATGTGCACGTGTCCTGGAGTAGGGGAGACTTAGCTGCCTTTACCAATTCCTTCCCTAAATTGAGGGAGAACCCAGTGGAATGGTACAAGCAGGTAGAGAAATTCGTAAAAATCTCCAAAGAACTATGGATTGACCTGAACACCCTGTTTGACATTGTGGTGCCAGGAGACTTGTGGTCAGCATGTAAGGTTAGTGCTGAATGGCCCACAGCAGAACCAGAGAGGGATGCACGGACCAATGGACCGTCCGAGACAGTCATGACCAAATATGAGAGAGTGATGACTTGGCTGAAGGAAAAGGTGCCAATGCAGGATATAGATTGGGTCAAAATAGATCGAACTAGACAGGAATCCAAGGAGACAGTTCACGAATATTATGAGAGATTGCTGAAGGCGTTTAAACAATATAGCGGGTTGGACGTAATGGATCCTAAAGACATAGGGCAGTTTGTGTCTAAATTCGTTTTGGGCTTAAGGCCGGATATTTGTTTAATGATTCAGCAACACTTGATTTGTTGGCAAAACAAACCTTTGGACGAGATTCTGAGGTGTGCTAGGTACTGCAGTGATGAGATAGATTCAAAAGCCAAAAAGCTAAAAGAAAAACTGATGGTGGTACAGATGCAGTCAGCTGGTAAGGGTGGACAACAGCAACAGGGAACAGGGACCGTGGGCAGGAGACAGAATAACCAGAACAAGGGCAACGAGGAGAACTCCAATTTTAGACCAAGGGTAGACATTGCGGCATTGAAAAAGACGACCCGGTGCCATCAATGTAACGAGGTGGGACATTGGAAACGCGAGTGTCCCTACAACGTTGAAATTGGAGAGCTAGGAATAGAGGAGGAAGAGGTTCAAGACACTCCAAGAAAAGGGGCAACAGCATACCAAGGAAAGGTTGTCAAAGGGGGGACCCCAGCTCCACGAGCCCAGTTCCCTCAACCGCCCAGAATAGGGCCGGCGGGAAAGACCTTTAGACAGATGCCTCTTTTCGTAGGAGGAGAAGAGTGTTACTACGTTGATCCCCTAACGGGACAGAGAGTGGAGAAAGAAGACTGTACCCTTGGGGCCGTCTTAGAGGTGGACCAGAGGGGACCGTACGTAGAAGCCGAAGTGGCAGGGTGTCCCACAACTTTCTTAGTAGACACAGGGGCCACTCGATCCACGATAAGATCAGCTGTAGTTCCAGGTCTGCCCATGTCCGGAGAAATGATACAAGTGGTGGGGGTCGCAAACAGGAGAATGACAAGCCCATTGACAGAACCAGTGCTAGTGAAAATAGGAAAATACAGCGATGAGCATCAGTTTGTGGTTTGTGATTCTAGTCCTGTATGTCTATTGGGGAGGGATTTATTGTGCAAGTTAAATTGTACAATATACTGCACGCCACAGGGAGTGGAGGTACTGACTAATGATGACGATGCTGACTTTAAGGTCGCAAACTCAAGAACGTGTGTGGAGCTGTATCCCACTTTGACAGTGGATGAGCTTCCGTGGGATCTGAGGGAGACCGTGTCACCAGAAGTGTGGGATTTCACTGGGGAAGAGATTGGCCTAGTCAAGGGAGTGGACCCAGTGAAAATCATAGTAAAACCGAATGCTGAGTTTCCAAGAGCACCCCAATACAAATTGACCCCAGAAACGATTGCAGGTATAAAACCCGTGATCGAGTCCATGATTAAGCAGGGAATACTGAAGGAAATCGTGGGTAGTCCGTGTAACTCCCAGATTATGGGTTTGCAGAAACCAAGTGGGAAATTCAGAATAGTGCAGGACCTTCGAAAAATCAATAACATAGTTGTTTCATGTTGTCCAGTGGTACCGAATCCATCAGTGATATTGTTTCAGATACCGTTCCAAGCAGAAAGGTTCACCGTGATAGACCTTTGTCAGGCTTTCTTTTCGAACCCTTTGGCCGAAGATAGCCACTTCCTTTTCGCTTTTAAGCTGGAAAGTCGCGTATTAACATGGTGTGATATACCACAGGGGTATACAGAGAGCCCATCGTTTTTTAACCAGCTTTTGAAGAAAAATCTTGAAAGTCTAGTACTGCCCCAGAATTCGGTTCTGGTCCAGTACATAGATGACCTACTTGTCGCGTCAGAAACTGAAGAAGCTTGCAAGGAAGACTCCATTGCTTTGCTAAACCACCTAGCCGCAAACGGGCACAAGGTGTCTCCGAGCAAACTGCAGTACTGCCTGACAGAAGTGCAGTACTTGGGGCACAGAATTGAAAAAGGAAAACGGAAGGTGTCACCAGACAGAATAGAGGCGATCATGAAAATGAATGCGCCTAAAACACAGAGAGAGGTCAGGATGTTCCTAGGGATGGTGGGTTATTGCCGACAGTGGATAGCGAACTTCTCACTGAAAGCAAAACCCTTGCAAAAACTGACGCACAAGGAGGTGAGTGATCCGGTACCATGGGACAAAGATTGTTTTATGGCGTTCCTGCAGCTGAGAGAGGACTTGTGTCGTGCTCCTGCTCAAGGAATGCCAGATTACGACAAGACATTTTTGCTCTACTGTTGTGAAAGAGAGGGTTGTGCTTTGTCAGTCCTGGTCCAAATCCATGGGAATGCCCGTAGACCAGTCGCCTACTTTTCGGCTACCTTAGACCCAGTAGCCGCAGCGTTGCCCGGATGTCTCAAATCCGTTGCTGCAACGGGTGTCAGCATTGAGAGGTGTGAGACCATAGTGATGGGACATCAGTTAGAGGTGTATGTGCCACATTCTGTTGAACTGTTGATGACCAGGACCAAAACACAGCATCTGACCAACAGCAGGCTCACACGCTATGAGCAAGTCATTCTTGCTGCAGAGAACGTGACCCTCAAGAGATTCTCTGTTTTGAACCCTGCTACATTGATGCCACTTCCTAGTGACATAGATGATGATGTATGTACAGACCACGATTGCCTTGATGTGACTGAACTATGCACCAAACCGAGACCCGACATCGTGGATGAGCCACTGACTGACCCTGATGAAGTTTTCTTTGTTGATGGCTCATGTGTAAGAGACGATGTTGGGCAGTTGAGAGCAGCTTATGCTGTTTGTACAATTACGGGAGTTGTGGAAGCCGCATGCCTGGAAGGAGTACACTCCGCTCAGGTAGCTGAAATTATTGCATTGACGCGTGCCTGTCTGGCAAGCAAACAAATTCGAGTCACCATATACACCGATAGCCAATATGGTTTCGGGGTAGTTCATGATTACGGGCAACTGTGGTCTCAAAGGGGTTACATGACCTCTTCAGGCTCACCCATTCGAAATGGTGAGTTTGTACGTTTATTGTTGGATGCCCTGCAATGTCCGGCAGCTATTGCCGTCGTAAAATGTACTGCCCACACGAGAAACATGGACTTCGTGTCACAAGGCAATAGATATGCCGACGAAGTCGCACGGTACTGCGCCGAACAAGGGTACTCTTTCACGGAGGTGGAAGTGGGTGGAATAAATGTAAGGACTGAATTAGCTATGATATTGGAAACTGTAGATACATGGGATGAGTTAAAAGATATACAAGAAAATGCACCCGATTTTGAGAAAAGAACATGGGAAACTGCAGGATGTGTGATAGGCGAGACAAACTTTTGGGTTTCAGCAGATGGAAGGGCAGTGTTGCCAAATGAGTTAGTGAGCCCAATGGCCAGGCAGATTCATGGTCCAGTACACTTGGGGAGGGACGCCATGCTGAGAGTATTCAGACAAACCTGGTACAACCCCAAGTTCAGAGTAGCAGCAGAAGCAGTGTGCCAGCATTGTGTGACCTGTCAGCAGCTAAACATAGGGAAAAGAACACCAGTTGCATTGAGTCACATAGGGAGGTCTGGAGGTCCATTCAATAGAATGCAAATTGATTTCATTAAAATGCCAAGGTGCAACCGCCTTCGATACGTGCTGGTGGTTGTTTGCATATTTTCCAGATGGGTCGAGGCATACCCTACACGCAGGTGTGACACCCTCACAGTAGCCAAGTTATTGCTTAGGGAGCTCATTCCGCACTTCGGGGTACCGGCCTCTTTGGAATCAGATAGGGGAACGCATTTCAACAGCGAGCTTGTGAAGATGATCTGTGCAGCCCTGAACATAGACCAGAAATTGCATTTTAGCTATCGACCAGAAGCTTCGGGGATTGTGGAGCAGATAAACGGCACCATCAAATCCCGAATTGCAAAAATGTGTTCATCAACGTCTCTAAGTTGGCCTGATGCCTTGCCACTAGTTCTCATGAGCATCCGTAGTACCCCAGACAGAAGAACGGGACTATCGCCACATGAGGTGTTAATGGGGAGGGCAATGAGATTGCCATCAGTACCGACTGCAGCCTTATTGAATATCACAGATGATATGATCCTGGACTATTGTAAGGGTCTGTCTGACGCCATTCATTCTGTGTCCCTTCAGGTGCAGGCTGCCGAGGTCCCGTCAAGCCAGGACTTGTGTCATGACCTGTGCCCTGGAGATTGGGTGCTGATAAAAAAGCACGTCAGAAGAAGCTGCCTAGATGCCCGGTGGAGGGGGCCCTACCAGATCATCCTAATAACGAACACTGCTGTGAAAGTGGGAGGGCTGCCCAATTGGATCCACGCGTCTCACACGCGGAGAGTTCCAGCACCTCTGGAAGAAACAGCTCCTCTCTCGGATATACGTCCAGCTGCGGACAGAGAAGCCACAGAGGGGGTCAGCCAAGCTGTAGAGGTGCAAGAAGAAGCTGGGAGTGTGTCTGACCAAGCTGAGGACGGTCAGTACAACAGCGAAACCGACGACGCCACAGAAGGAGGAAGTACGAATCAGACGCGGGCCAAGCTGAAAGTGAGCACGAGCGAAGCAGAAGGACCAGGAGCGGAGGGGCAAGGCGTATAGAGGCTAGCTGGCCGCAGAGGAGAAGGACAAGCCTGAGGTCAACTCCAGAGAGGACTCTTGCTCCCATATCCGAAGACTCAGATCCGGACAAAGGTGCTCTGGGCGCAGAAGCAGCAGGTCCTAGAAGGTCAAGGCGAGTACGTGTGCCTAGCAGAAGATACGCCACTCCTAAGTGGACATATCTGGCGACAGATGTCTTGGGAACAAATGACAGGGAGAATAAGGGCGGTGCTAGTGGCCAACGTTGAACCCATCATCACAGTAGAAGTACAGCTGTTGGTGCCTGGAGTCGAAACAGAAGGGTCACTAACGTTCAAAGTCCCCAACCCTCCCTACCTGAGCAAGTTAAAGCACATGTTCTTCACCGAATTGCAATTCCCTGACTTTGGAACAACGATAACAAGTCATGAAGAGCACATTCTTCATTTGGAGCTATTGAACTATGCTATCCAAGCCGCTGGTCCAAGCCTCATTGTAGATGCTTAAAGACTTTGTAAATAAAAAAGAGTAAGAAGATAACCTAGCGCCTAGGAATGCAGAGAAAACTTAGGGGTTTCCTTTAAGTGGACGGAGAAGGGCTAGGGTTGTCTGAGATAAAGTTCGAAAAGACTTTTGCAAAAAGAAGATTGCCAGCTTCCGGTTGTGTGGTTCTAAAGACTGAAGACGAGATAAGAAAGACTGTAAAGGAACTCATGAGAAGGAACTTTGCGTTGAAAAAAAGAAAGGAACCATACCGTCTGAGGAAATGGAGGCCGGTAGTCCCAACCGCAGAGCCAAATGTATAATAGGCACACTTATAGTAGGAGTGATACTTCTTATAGCTTTAGTAGTTACTGTATCATATGTGATGGGACACGAGAGTGAGGCAGAGGTACCAGATGCAAAATCTGTAGTGACACCAGAACCCACTACTGCTGGTAAGAAAGGTGAAACCGAACAGGAGAAAGCGTTATTAGCAGCAGAAGTCCGTAGGTTACACATGGATGAGTCCCAGGGAGACTATGGGTCAAATGCTTATGCCAAATTATTATACGAGTATGTAGATGCCATGGACATCAAGGACTGTTATGTCTGTATGCAGCTGCCTGCGTCTGTAGATGAAGGCATTAGATATCATCACCTACCGCTGACATATGGCATTACATGTAGCTTATTGCTTAGCATATTTTATGGTAGAGATAGTTTTGAGTATTATTTTTCTAATTATGATTCAGTGTTACCTGAGGTCCCAAATTATAAGCAGATGAATAAGTGGGACTATTATAAGAGTGAAGACAGATTGGCCAAGTTCTTCATTCCTTGGGATACTTTAGATACTTCACATGCTCGCAGAAATAATCTGACTTGCAAAGTGTCAGAAGTCGAGAAAAAGTTTATAGGGCAAGTGGATGATCGTTATAGAAGGCAAAAGATTCTTAAAAAGTCAGGACAGTGGAAGACAGATTGGACCCAAGAGGAGAAGGCACACAAAAAGAAGGGTAGTAGTGGTCCAATAGCTTTGGATCGTACACAGAGAGGGAAGTTATGCCTTCACAGAAGTAAAACGTACTACGAAAATGTATTCGTAGGGGAGGTCAGTTGTGAACATGCTTTTAGACTAGAATATTACACAAAGGACTTCTTGAAGGGAATGCAAGTAATTCCAAATGTATATTTTGTCTGTGGAAGAAATGCTTATGTGAGACTACCTGACAACTGGTACGGATCATGTTATTTGGCTATTGTCTTCCCCAAAATATATCACGCTCAAGACTTAGAGATCATAGAAGGCAAGGTCTCAGCAAGAGGGAGAAGAGACCTAGGGGATGCAGAAATAGTTGGAGACGTATTTGGAGCTGCATTTCCTCTTCTAGGACTGATCCTCAATGATGTCAAAATTAGGAGGCTGGCAACAGTCGTAGACAGATTGTCTGCCAGTACTGCACAATCCTTAATGTTAGTGGAGGGAGAGATGCAATCGATAAGGGCCATGGTGCTTCAGAATCGTCTTGCGTTAGACGTTCTGCTAGCAAAAGAAGGCGGAGTCTGTAAGGCTTTGAAGGTCCAGGAATGTTGCACTTACATTCCAGACAATTCAAAACCTTTGGAGAAAGTTATCATGAACATAACCAACATTCACAAGGAGATCGAAGACCTGACTAGAGTAAATGTGTGGGAAAATGTGGGTCATGGAATGGGTAAAGTTGGAGGTTGGCTCGCCAACATAGGGAAGAGCTTTGTATGGAACATACTGAAACCTATCATCATAATAGTGATCTGCGTGATCATGTTGTGGGGATTGGTGAGGTCGTACCAATGGTACAGGTCAAATAGGTTGGAGAGAGCCAGGAAAGCACAGGAACGGAGATTAGCTGTCATGCAGGATAATCAGTACAAGAGTCTGAGGGCTCTAGAAATGCTGAAACGAGAGAGGATGGCAACTAGTTAAGTTTGAATTTTGATGATGACCACGAGAGGTCATCAAAGGGGGGAACTAAGAGAGCGCAAACTGAACTAAAATGCACGAGTGCACCATAAATACAAGTTAGTCGCACAATTATAATAGAAGTGCTTGTAAGTGTTGAAGATGCATTCAGTATACTTAGACGTGTGTAGTTAACATAGCAAATTCATATAGTAGTGGGACTGACGCAGAAATGTGTGGAAAATGTACTCTTAATAGACGTGATTAATCATGATCCATGTTATATAGCTGCTAATGAGGGAATATCATGCTGCAAAGCATAGAAGGGAACAGGCCTCATGGCCAGGCCAGAAGGGTCTGGAAGTGTACGCTTATACATAAACATGGATTGCACTAATGTTATAGTGATTTTATTTATTCGTTAGACTTATATTCTATAGAAGTGTTTTCTCATTATCCAAGAATAAGATGCTAACATGTTATTTTAGTTTAACCTCTGCGAAAAGGGTTGTAGGCCTGAAGAGAGAAAAAGGGTTTTTCTAATTTGCACATGCTGATGCATGTCGAGTTGTATTGAGACATAAGTTGCAAACTCCTGTTAAAAGTCTATGAGAATGGGATTCAAGCTGCGGATGTCTGTCTGCAGCTGCGAGGGGGTTTCGATTAAAAGTTTAATGAATAGAGCTCTGTTCGAGTAGACTGGTACAGACATGGAGGAGGATTCAGGAATGTTTAGGGGGTATCAGCGGGCCGGAGAAGAGCCTGAGAAGCAAGGTCAACGCTGAACACAAGGCCCAGAGGAAGATCATCATGGAAAAAGCCAGAATCGACACCACGTGAGGGGCGTCTCGTGAGGGGCGTTTCAACTGTAAACTGTGTTTTGTATTAGGGTCAGCACCCCTGGGTGGAGTTAGAGCAGACGCCTGAGGACCCTACAGAGAGCGGATGGGTAGGCAGAGAGGGTCATGACTGGAGATCGTAGGTTTTCACCTAAGGACTAAGGGTGGATGATCTTCTTAGGAAGACATTCACAGCTGACACCTTTGATAGGTTGGGATCTTGTTAAGTAGGGATACCATCTAGTACAGAGTAGGGACAGCCTAACCTGGTTCCTTCCTTCCCTCTTGATGACTGATAGATCACAATTCGTGTCTATGCTTGCAGCCCTGTTGATTCTGGAGCTGGTTCTAGTAGTGTTCTTTGCTCGCATAAGAGCTTTCAGAGAACATATGTTTGTATTAGTGCCTCTGTATCTTTTGAATCTCATTTTGAGATGCCTGTACTTGCAGTTATCAATGACTCTGTAATAAACCTTTAAACTTAGAAGTAGTATGTGGTTTTTCAGAGTCGAGTCCATTATTAGCAAAGTTAACCTGGTATTGGATGCACTTTCTTCCCTCAATGACAGGCAATAAAGATTCAGTCGACCAGAACGGGGTTTAGATCTGGACTGATAAGATAGAGATCGGAAATCCCGCCCTTCCACGGACATACGATACGGAGGCATGGGTGGCACTGCGCTAGTACATGAAGGACTAAGTGTGGGTAGCGAACGGTGTGTTACAAGAGACAGGTGACGTGTGCATTTTACTGATGAGCACCGAACGCAGGTAGAAGGATATTGCTGCAATAAATGGCGGACACTACCCACTAGAGGTACCAGTGGTGAATAGTACTGCAATACATATCAGACTGCAAACATAAGCACAAGCGTTGCGTACGCTATGGTGCCTCTGGTTCAAGTAGCGAAACAAACACAATATAAGGGGTAGCAAACAGTGTATTACCAGAGAAAGTGACGAGTGCATGTCGCAATCGAGAACAATCCCAGAGTGAGGGAGATCACTGCAACGGGGGGCAGCTAGCGAACCATTGGAACTCATTGTAAAGACACTTCCAGAGGCAGGGAGAATAGAAGTGCTATTTGAAACGTCGTTCTTCAGATAATTGAGAAGTCTCACTGGGGCAATGTGTTAGGGTCAACATCACACATATTGGGCTTTTGGGGCACATGCTATATGTTCCATCTACACTGATAAGAGGTAACCACACACCTTGAAGGCAAGAAGAGGAGGGGTGTGTAGGACTGTCTCCTCCCACTTACCTTCTTCCTGGTATACACGAACAGTGGTGTGGCGCAGGGCTTCACACTCCGGGGTTCGGTCAGGAGCAAGAGGCCACAGCAGCCTGGACCGCTGTCAGATGGCGAGGGACCGCCAAGCCAGGACAATAGGGTGGAGGCTTGTTGTGCGTGTTGAATTTCCGAGTGTCCCACAAGCTTAATGCACTTTGTCATGACAAAGGTAGCGCAATGGGGGGTTTAGCAACTAGCACTTCAAAGCGTCCAGGATCAACGGTCATGTGAGGAGGTGTGAGATTTGCTAGCTGTACAAGATGGAGTGCAGTGCGCGTTAGGATGCCAGCAGCTAGGTCTGAGCTAGAAAGGGAGGCATGGGCGAACACAACTTAGGGGAAGCTGCCGCTCACTACTGAGATAGTTTGGTTGGGATCCGCAGCAGGAGCCGCTGTAAGCAACGTGGTCCTCTTTGGGTACAACAAGCAGCAATTCATTGAGTATTTTAATGGGGCAATAACTAGGGTGCGCAGTGTCGCGAACAATTACACAAGTGGTGACAAGATGGCCGTTTCCTCACCAGGTTGTCAGGTGCGGCTGCGGGAACACTCATTCTTTGCCAGGTTGGCATGGAGGGCAATGCACGGGGACTGGACCCAGGGTCTCGCACGGATGCAGCAGTATGTGGGCTACCCCGGGACGGGGGAGGAGCAGACGAACAACAGTTGCTCTGTCCTGCTCCGGTTTCCTGTCCGCCCGCCTGAGCGCTGCACGTTGTCGTTCGGTTAGGGATTGTTGTCTTCTAGGTGAGTGCAACGCTCTCTCCTACCCCCGCCCCGTCCCTGGGTCAAGCCCAGGTTGCACAGGGGCCTGTGGTTGGATACCACGGGGGGGGGGGGAGACATGGTCAAATTGCGGTCTCGACCGCATTGGGCAGGCGGGCGTTTGAGCACTTTGAGTTGCTCCTAGTTTTAGAGTGATGGGACCCCATTTAGTGGCGCGCCCTCGGGTCTGGGGAGAATTACGGGGACAGGGTAGGGGCGAGTTATTGCAGCACGGCCTCACGCCGTGTGTCTTCTTCAACTTTAAGGTATGTGCTGCTCTCTTGCCTCCCCCTCCCCCGGCCCCGTCTCTGGGCATGACCAGGATGCACAGGGGCCCGGTGGTAGGATACCACGGGGGGGAAGAGGTGGCCGAGCGATTCGTGGTGTGCCAGTAGACGCAGGTTTAGCAGACCGTGGGTTCGGGATGTGGGTGGGGGAAATAACCATCCGGCACAGGCATGGTTAGTCAGTTGGGACCAGCGGGCTATATCAGGTCCTACAACACCTTCAAACCTCCCTTCTAGCGGCGGACCGGATCGTGCATTGCTCTCGAGCAGCTGCTCGCCGCGTGCATTTAAGCTGCCCTATGCAGCGGAGCACCCTGATGATCCCTTTGTTGCTCCTAGGTGTAAGTGATGGAAGTAGGAAGCTCGGAGGTGGGGGGCTCTGTCATCGACGGTAGCCTCCTCCAGAGCTGTGGCGGAGATACAGGGCGATCTGGAGGCAGACGGGTACAGTAAGGGTACCTCTGCGACAGACTGGTACAGTGAGGGTACCTCTGCCTGGCACAGTAAGGGTGCCTGAGCCAAGGACCTGGAGCCGCAGGAGGTTCCGGGAAACCGCGATGGCGCCCCATTAGTCCTTCGGGCGGTCCGGGGGCCTGAACCGACCGGGGGTGTGCCATACCGCTCCGCCCTGAAAGGGGGGGTGGGAGTATAAGATAAGGATCTACAAGGTGCTGCCCTGTCCTAGCGTCGACTCACCATGCTGGCTGGCTCATTAGGCAGGCGGGACAGCGAGGGGCTGCCTGCCTTGGATCACACGTAAGATAACCCATCAAATGTCATACGCTTGTTGTATGAAAATAAACCTGCAGCAGTTCTCACCCAGAAACAATGTGTCCAGTGTAATCATTATATGGGCAAAATGTGTATGATGTTGGGTGGGAGCGGATGACGGTGTGGGCACTATGCCGCTGCCCGCGTCCCACGCAGGGGGACATTGCCTGGGCAGCCACCTTAGTGGCCACTAGTCGCAGCCCCCCATCCCCCTGTCCAGGGCTTCGTAAGAGGCGCGGCGAGCCTCGCCTGCCCCTCCCCGGGGTCTCCATGACGCACGGCCAGGGGATGGCTTATCAGTGGGCCAGTGGGGGCTGGCCAGGAACTTAAGCTCCGGCTGCCTCTAGCTCTGCCTCTGTCCTGCTCCGGTTTCCTGTCCGCCCGCCTGAGCGCTGCACCCACCCTATCCTCGTACCCAAAGGTTGGACAGGCGGCGTGGACATGTTGAATAATTTTAATGTTTTTTCTTGTGTTGCAGGCGGAGTTACAGGGCGATCTGGAGGCAGACGGTACAGTAAGGGTATCTCTGCGGCAGACTGGTACAATAAGGGTACCTCTGCCTGGCACAGTAAGGGTGCCTGAGCCAAGGACCTGGAGCCGCAGGAGGTTCCGGGAAACCGCGACGGCGCCCCGTTAGTCCTTCGGGCGGTTGGGGGGCCTGAACCGACCGGTGGTGTGCCATATCGCTCCGCCCTGAAAGGGGGGGCGGGAGTATAAGATAAGGATCTACAAGGTGCTGCACTGTCCGAGCGTCGACTCACCGTGCTGGCTGGCTCATTAGGCAGGCGGGACAGCGAGGGGCTGGCTGCCTTGGATCGCCCGTAAGATAACCCATCAAATGTCATACGCTTGTTGTATGAAAATAAACCTGCAGCAGTTCTCACCCAGAAACAATGTGTCACTATATGGGCAAAATGTGTATGATGTTGGGTGGGAGCGGATGACGGTGTGGGCACTATGTTCTGTGCCTCAGGTGTATGGTGTTAGTGGATGCTCAATCTGGGTCATCGCCGCTCCCAGCACCCCCTGTAGTGAAAGATTGGTTTGGATGCTGGGCCCCGGGTTACAAATCTGCAACGATTACAGGGAGGATGTTACGGAGCACTGCTAATGTACGTCCGCCATTGCTGCTAGCTTGGCCACACCCCTGCCCACAGTATATCCAGTGATATTTCCCAGCAGTTCCCCCTTAGCAAGACATTCCTGGCATGCAGACCTGCAAATGCAAATATAAAAATATGTTATTTGCTCTTCTTTTTAAATGTTTGAAGACAGTTATTCCATTTCTGTAGAGCAGAGCTGTAGAATAGTTACCATGAACAGCCACTAGGCCATACCTACTAGTTAGAGAAACTGCTTTTATTGCTGCCATGCTTGGATGACTTCATTTTGACCTTGGAACCCAAGGTATGAGCTCCAAACGGTGTGACTGTGCGCAAATGGCTGCCGCGTTCTATTTGTAAGTAATAAAGTAATATATTGGAATACCTAACTGTAGATTGCACTGTCTATAAATATTACAGTACCATATTACTTTCCGTTATCTTTTAAATACATTTTACTTTTTGTTTTTCAATCAAACCTTAAACACAAAATCGAATTCAGTGTCTACTGCGCCTCAAGTTTCAGCTACACTTGCTAACATTTCAATAGTCCATGTAAAGCACCACTTAGCTCAATTAATTTAGGTTATTGCTGTTATCAAATATGTGACATAAAATTCAAATAACACTGAGTACACAAAAGCACAAACGCAGCAGGTGCATTAAATCGGCAAGCTATTACACTGCCACTGGAAGTTTGAAACCTATAACCTTTAGTTTCAGGGACGTAGCTTCAGGGGGGTGTTTGTGGTGTTACACCTCCTAAAGAAAATTATTCTGTTGTAAATAGTTGACTACAATGATCTTCAGTGAGTAGGGTGAAATGGCAGTCGGATCTCAACTGGAATGTTAACACACCCACATTGACAAAAACACATACACACTCTCTTTCGACTCTGCTTTGAAGGTCTTAAAATTTTTTGATTAGTTTGAAAAATGTTGGGGCATATTTACAAGTAAAAAGGCGAAGCGCATCGTTATGCTCCGTCACTTTAGAAATGCTGGGCTCCACCATATTTAGAAGAATATGGTGCAGTTGAAGAATATAGTGCAACTCTGCGTTTCTCCCTGTGCTGATGCTAAATTTAGCTGCCTAGCTCCAACGCAGGCACCTTTGCACCAAAGTGCAAGGGTGTCTGCATTGCAGGGGAAGATTGTTTATGTGCAGGAAGGTGTCCCTTCACATAAACAATCTTGAAATGGTGTTTTGTAACTTCTACGTGGGCTAATTAATGCAACGTTGGAACAGCACTTCACTGGCCGGTTCCGTTTTTGAGTAGAGATTCATTCCCCTTCGCCTGCCGATCACTTAAGGATCCACGTAGACCTTGCTACAGACCACGCCGGCTCGAGAGCCCCCATATCCCGAGACTGTGTCTCCCTCCCCCGCCCGTCGTTCACGCTGGGACCAGCGTTGAATCGCCCCTGGACCACGCGTCCCTTTCTCATCCTGTGCACCGCAACTGATACAACGACTCCGTTGGTGATTATCAGCAGCCACCTTCACCCGCCGATCACACCTTTGATCAGCATTGAACCATCGACAGACCACTCGGCTCTAATGCACCCCGTGCTCAACTTTGCCTGAAATATCAACCTTGTGATTTTGACCCCGTCCTCTGGCAAGGGACGTTCAACGAGGCACCCAGACAGTCTCTTTACAATTCCCGTCCACCCCTGTTACCCTTCTGCTGCCAAACGCACTGCTTCCAGCCCCCCATTTCCTGATGATGATCCCAAGTTTTACGGATCGAAACGCCGCCGACTCTCCAGCGAGATTCTAGGCGCCTTTCACATAGTGGTTTTCGTAAAAAATGATAAATGAACAATTTTCCTTCTAAAAAATTTTTGAAACAACTCTGTTGATTTTATTCACTGTACATAATTGTTCACTTTACACTTTGCGCCGTCCACGCTGTTTTCACTGTCACTTGTGTCGCCGTAGTGTCACTCACTTTTGCACTCGTGCACCTCGTACAATCTTGAGCTGTCACTTTTTATTCAATAATTGCAGAGTTGATATTAACTGTTAATTAGAATTGCCCTATACTTTTCATAATGCTTATAAAAATGATGCCTTGAGCACATATGAAAATCATACGGAGTCTCCTTCTTCTGTCTGGATAATACTGCATAGATATCCTTAATAATGGTCTCCAAACAATACCGATTGGGATATTGTTCTTTGTATATAAATGCTAATTAATGCAGCACACATAGAAGTTACAAAACGTAAGTTTTTAAAAATGGCTGATGTGCAGTAAGCACATGAACAATCATTTGCGTTTTGCTGTTGCAAAGTGTGCTACACAACACAGCACACATGGAAACAGCAAAAATGAGGAGAAATTAAATATTTCTCCTCGTTTCGCCAGGGTAGGACCAGGTTTTTCCTTGTCTTAATTTTGGCATTACTCCATATTTACGCCACCCTTGTAAATATGGGATAGTGGCAAAATCAGTGGGTATATCGTGAAAGGGTGCCTTATTTATAAAGCAGCGTTAAGCCACATTGTGTGGCTTAACGCTGCCTTGTAAATAAGGCGAAGCCCTATCAACACACACAACATCCTGAAAAGTGACGATCCTGTGGCGATAGGGGCTTGTAAATATGTCCTGTTGTTTTAAGTGCTGCTTAGAATGCTCGTTCCGTTGCCCCTTAAGCCACCCTCATGTCCTGCTTTTCATATATTGTGTTTTAAGAAGATTCACCAGCGTGATAGTTAAGAAATCTGAAGCTCTCTCCACCTCCCCACAAATCCCTTTGACCAAGCTACGCCCCTGTGCAGGTTACACAGGTATCACACCAGAAGATACACAAATTCCTGAGTTATCCACTGGGATTGGAACGCTTAACCTGCTAGTGGCACAATTTACATTGCATATTAGCAAATTACTACTCTATTTACTGACAGGGTTTTTTCAAGCTGTTTTCATGCTGCACAAAAATACGTTTTAATGTCTCTGAAGGGCTTAAAAAATATTGTGTACTTTTCAGAATATTGTCCACTCTCCTCTTCCGCCGCTAACCTTTCCCTGTAAGGATATCATCCTCGCCAAGCCCCTGGTTCTACCACTACTTCTCACACCATCTTTACCTTTTAGTTCTGTAGAAGGAGTGATAGAAAGCAAGGAGACCTCAGGTTCACATACTCAGAATTGTCATCACTACCAACACCCCGGAGTCGCTCTGTTCCTACGTACTACATCTCTCGAAAGAACAGCGTGGCCCATCCTTCCACTTTCTACAGAAATGCGCACCGTTTTATTGGTGTCTGTGATTGCAACCGTAATGGTTCGTCAGGCTGCTGTGCTGTACTTTTTCCTTATTAAATAGTTTATTTATTTATTTATTTATTTATTTACGCAACTTTTATAGCGCAACAAATACCCGAAGGTGTCTCGGCGCTGTGGAGCAACAAAGTTCATCATCCTACCGTCTTCTCACTGGTTAAACAACCATGTTTTCAGAAGCCTACGGAAGCTAATCAGATTAGGAGCGGCTTTTATGGCTGTTGGCAGAAGGTTCCAAAGTTTTGGAGTGGCCACAAGAAAGCGCCTATCACCCCAGGTGACTGATCTTGTACGTGGCACCGGCAGAAGACTGGTATTGGCCGATCTAAGGTGCCTTCTGGGGGTATAGAGCTGAAAAGCTTCGATCAAGAATCTGGGTCCTGTGCCATGTATGGCCTTGTAGGCAATACAGAGGGCCTTGAATTTGACACGGCTCTCAACTCTCAGCCAGTGAAGCTGGCGAATACCAGAGGTGGTAGATTTGCGGCGAGGGATGTTAAGAAGAATCCTAGCAGCCGCGTTCTGAATAGATTGCAGCTTCATGATGACACGCTTCTGAGTGTGGAGAAAGAGAGCATTCCCGTAATCTATTTTTGAGAAGACTAAGGTAGAGACCAGAGTCTTCCCGGCTGACGGAGGGAGATAAGGTAGCAGCTTCTTGATCTTTTTCAAGATGTAAAAAGAAGATGACACAACCTTATTAACATGGAGGTCAAAGACCAGCTTGTTGTCGAAAATCACTCCCAGGTTTCTGGCTTTTTCCACTGGGACAGGTGGATGGCCGAGCTTATCTGGCCACCAACCGAGAGACCATTCAGGGGAGAGTTTTCCGAAGGTCATAATCTCGGTCTTGTCCGAGTTAAGCCTGAGACAGTTCAAGGCCATCCAGGTACTGACCTCGAGCATAGCTTTCTGGAAGTTGGCTGCTACAGTAAGGCCATCCTTATGGATACCCAGCACCAGCTGGGTATCATCTGCATACGATGTTAACTGTATCCCATAGGCCTTTATTATCCTCGCTAAGTCCGCTACATAGATGTTAAAGAGCATGGGGCTTAGCGAGGAGCCTTGTGGGACTCCACAAGGGAGTGCAGAGATGGGAGAGTAAAAGTCTCCGAGCCTTACTGTCTGGGTGCGGTTTGCCAGGAAGGATGAAATAAGATCCTTAGCCCGACCATTTATACCCAGGGTTGTGACACGGTCGACAAGAGTGACATGGTCGACCGTGTCAAAGGCTGCCGACAAATCCAGAAGGATCAGGACAGCCGCCCCTCCCTGATCCATGATCGTCCTGATCTCATCAGAGGCCTTTATCAAGGCAGTCTCTGTTCCATGCCCTCTCCTGAATCCAAACTGCGTTTCGTCGAGAAGTTGGTGAGTCTCGACGAACTCTGAGAGCTGCTGGTTCATCAGATATTCGCATACTTTGGCAGGAAAGGGCAGGCACGCAATTGGTCTATAACTTGCGACAGCAGTAGGATCTAAGGACGGTTTTTTTAGGAGGGGTTTAATAACAGCCTTCTTCCATATACTAGGGAATTGGCCTGTTAGGAATATGTTATTACAGATTTCCATCAATGGGAGTGAGATCACTTCTGTGAGTTTCTGCATCACGGACGGGGGACAGGGGTCCAAAGGAGAGCCTGATTTATTGGTGGAAATGATTTTGATCACATCCTGATGTGAAACCGGTGAGAAACAAGAGAAGGAGTCGGGATTAGGGTGTGACAATATTTCTTTCCTTCTGTCACCTCTATGTTCAGTTCTAATATCATTTCCAAATGAAGCGTAGATATCTGCAACCTTAGTTGTGAAAAAGATGGCCAGTTCATTGCAGAAAGTCTGTGAGGGCTCCACTCCAGGTCCAGTGGAGGGGGTAGACAGGGTGGTGACAACGGCGAATAGTTCTCTGGCAGAGTTAGCAGCAGTCTCAATTTGTGCTGAGTAAATACTGTTTTCCGGGCCAGGATCGCCTTTTTATAGATCATAAGAGCATCTTTATAAGTTTGTCTAGCTGTGTCACAGTAAGCTTTCCTCCAGCGCCTTTCTAAATTCCTACAATGTTGGCGATGTAGACGAAGATCTTCATTATACCAGGGGGCTGAAGGAGATCCTCTATTTGGTTGCATAAATTTCTCTGGGGCCACTAGATCAGCGGCACTTCTGATCCAGTCCTGGAACTCTGAAGCTGATGGTGATAAGCTATTTCCTCCCTGGGGACAGGAGGAGGCCAAGGAATGCAGCATCTGAGGGAGATCTGCAGTTTTCCAGGCCCGGGCACCTATCTTGGTGCGAGGTCTGGGGTGCGGAAGGTAGAGAGTCGTGTATCTAATTGAAAGATAATAGCCCTATGGTCTGACCATGAAATTGGAATAATATCTGATACAGTAATGTCAGGATCATTAGTAAATAGCCTGTCCAAGGAGTGTCCGGCTTGATGTGTAGGACCCTTGACTAATTGGTGCAGTCCAAGGTTGGCAAAATCAGTCGTGAGTTGGGCAGTGTCTGGGTTGTCCTGATCTTCCAAATAAAAGTTAAAATCTCCCAATATGGTGAATTTATCAGAGCAGATGACATTGTCACTCAGGTCAGAGAGGGTAGAGAGAAAAGAATGACGGGGGCCAGGGGGTCGGTAAAGTATTATACCCTTTAGTGCCCGTTTAGGGTTAATACTGATGGCAAAAACCGCTGATTCACAGTTAACCGAGTTTATAGGATCAAGCGTGGTGCGATATTTGTCCTTGTAAATAATAGCAAGGCCCCCACCTTGTCCTATAGGCCTGTCATGTCTAGCGACACTATATCCAGCCGGAGTAGCGTTGCAGAAATCCGGGCCTGACCCGGCATCTGCCCAAGTCTCGGTAACAAATAGTAGATCTAAGTCATGAGTGACTATAAGCTCACTAATGTAGAAGCTGTGACATGGGAGCGAGCGCGCATTGATGAGCGCAGCTCGACAAGCATGTGGAGTTATATTCTCTCTAACAGATGGTGTGCCGTGGATAGGATCAGAGTGGGCTGAAAGACAGGTTGTGGTACATTGATAGCTACAGCCTGGACATATGAAAGGACGAGTGGGTATCGCAGCGGTCAGGACGGCACTAGTACAGGCCTGACATGGCTTACCGGGATTTAGCTCTAGTAGGTGCCGGGGAGAGTACAGCAGTTGGGGACCAGGGATTGTGGCCCTGGGCCGGGTCCGGCCGCGGACGGACGCAGACGGGCTTGGCTTTGGCGCGGCTTCGGCGCGCGCCCACTGCGCCAGCCCGCTGCGCCGTCTGGGCATGGTTCCAATATATGGGGCGTGAGGAGGGTGGGAGGCCGGCGCGACTGGAGCGCTGCCCGAGCCCACACCCAAGATGGCGCCCGACGCCGCCTTTCACACAAACAAACAGCTAGGCGAGGCAGGAGGAAAGTAAGGCGAGCGTGAAAGGTGTCAGTGTGCCTAAGCTCAATTCCCGCTACATAATAGGCTAATTAGAAACCCCCAAGGAATTTTTCACAATATTAAAATTTTACAAGTTTTAAAAATGATTTTCAAGTGGTTAAAACGAGCGGAGATGAAGGCAGAACAAAGTTTGCTCGCAGCCCTAGTACTCCCGACTAGGGAGAGCTCTGAAGGCAGCGAGCGACGAGTGCTTCCTGACTAAATAGTCAGGGAGGGCGGGAGGCCGGCGCGACTGGAGCGCTGCCCGAGCCCACACCCAAGATGGCGCCCGCCGCCGCCTTTCACACAAACAAACAGCTAGGCGAGGCAGGAGGAAAGTAAGGCGAGCGTGAAAGGTGTCAGTGTGCCTAAGCTCAATTCCCGCTACATAATAGGCTAATTAGAAACCCCCAAGGAATTTTTCACAATATTAAAATTTTACAAGTTTTAAAAATGATTTTCAAGTGGTTAAAACGAGCGGAGATGAAGGCAGAACAAAGTTTGCTCGCAGCCCTAGTACTCCCGACTAGGGAGAGCTCTGAAGGCAGCGAGCGACGAGTGCTTCCTGACTAAATAGTCAGGGAGGGCGGGAGGCCGGCGCGACTGGAGCGCTGCCCGAGCCCACACCCAAGATGGCGCCCGCCGCCACCTTTCACACAAACAAACAGCTAGGTGAGGCAGGAGGAAAGTAAGGCGAGCGTGAAAGGTGTCAGTGTGCCTAAGCTCAATTCCCGCTACATAATAGGCTAATTAGAAACCCCCAAGGAATTTTTCACAATATTAAAATTTTACAAGTTTTAAAAATGATTTTCAAGTGGTTAAAACGAGCGGAGATGAAGGCAGAACAAAGTTTGCTCGCAGCCCTAGTACTCCCGACTAGGGAGAGCTCTGAAGGCCTGGAGTGCTGGTTCTTCTCAAGGAGTCATAATATTTATCCTGGTGACTGTAAGATCCTTTCTGTCATCACTCTTCATGTTATATCCAGTGACACAATCAGAGTTCAGCACAAGATTAGACAAACATCTTCAGAGGGGCCTCTTAAGACTGGCCAGCTTGTATTTTGTATTTTGAAATGAGACGTCTTACACATTTTCTCATTTATCCGTCCTAAAATAATGAATTTGTCTCAATGCACTTCGACACGAGTAGGTAAATATCCTCTATTGGACTCATGTAGTCTTTTTAAAAATGTATACTTATGGGAAGTCTGCCAGAATAGTATCTTCACAAGCAGGCACATATCCACCTAATCAGCTACTTTTCAGGTCTTGACTAGGCAGCGCATGCGCTGTCTCGTCGAGAGATGCTGTATACAGTATTGTGAGGGGAAGGTCCGCCCACTTTCCGACTATGTTTCCCATTGGCTTCAATCTTAAATGCTGCATTTTGAATCGTTTTCAAATTGTTAGTCCCTCCTCCTGACGGCCAATTTGTCATTTATATCCTTCCCTGGCTATTGGCCCCTTTACTCCAAAACTATTTTTGCCCCTGTGTCCCCCGTCCCCCTCCCGCAGTCCATGACTTTTCGCCCCCCCATCAGCCCATCCCACTCCCGTTCGTGCCTTCCAGGACCCCCACCCTCCCATTTCCAATGTAATAGGTTTCAGTTAAAAACGAGTCCTATTGCATTAAGAAATGCTTGTTTGGTGTGTGAGTGGTGGGTCAATTCGCACTCTTTTGTCTCGCATGCGCGCGATGCCTTACATCGTACGCATGTGTGACAAAACAGTGGCGTATTCACAATTTGCATCGGGAGGCAGAGACAGCACAAGTTAGGAATTTGACCTCCCTTGCTAGTCCGGCTAAGGATATGTATAGAGCGGGGGTACATCAGCAGACCAGCTAACCTACCAGGGGAAGAACAGAGCGCGGTGAGCACTCTCCCACCGAGCACTTGACAGCTTACTTAAATTGTGACAGTCGCACCACTCTCACCTCACTTGTAACACCGACAGACGCCCGAGGAGGGGAGCTGCAGGAGTCAGCACTGTACTGTACTGTGTAGTTGGACGCTAAGGAGTACTCTGGTACTACGACATAGGAGGTGGAGGCTAAGCCCAAAGTGGGCACCTCAGCACTCTGTAACAATTGGTAGAAGGGAAGGCCGGGGATCCCAGAAAGTGACATCGCAGATATGACCGGTAGTGATTGCTCGTGTTTTTTCAGCCAATCCTAAGGAACAATACAGTCTCGGGCAGCCCACAGCTAATAAACAACAAGCAAAGCTCCCCAGCCAATCCACGTAAGAGTTTTCGTAACCAATCCAAGGCCCCTACACTTTCCTACCATTCAATAACTTTCCGCCAACCTGTTATTATTATGAGTTGTGCGAGCTAAATAGTTTCACCACCACCAACGTTGATGGACATGTTGTAGCGAAAATAGTCAAGTACGTACGCGTCATAGAAATGAGATACGTATTGTAAGCAAGTACCTGCCAGTTCCACACATAATAAGCATGCATGCCAACAATCCTGATTCCTGTGGGATACTACATTTTCAAGGGTAATCTCCCGATTACTGTACTCAAAAAACAGATTCCTTGGGGTCTTCAGATGGCAGGGGCTGGTCTTGTTAATTAAGTGTCCAGGCCGACTTTCTGTCAAAGACCGGCCCTGCATAGGGTGTACTACTGGTAAACCGGCTCAGGTGGGCAATGCAATGGTTGCAGAGCTCTGTGTCTCATCAGCTGATCACAGGTGCGTGTGATGCTTCATAAAATGCTTTCTGAGTCTTGAGGCACTTCCTGCAGAGAGATGCATGCAGTCCTCGGGAAGTGGATATATTACCTACTGGCAGTCGCCAGTAGGTAGGTATAGTTAGGATTTTTTTCAATGCAAAATCTCATCATTCTATTGGGAATAACTTTGGCGCCGGTTGAGGAATCTGCCTGAAAATTTCCTCAAATTTGCCTCGCGGCGCTTCGGTCCTTCCCTGAAAGTTTGGGGGGGGGGGGATTCGTCAAGCGGGGGCCAAGATAAAAGGGGGGTCCCAAAACATGTTTTCCCCATGTTAATTTCCATAGGGCGGTCAACCTCACTTTTAGCCCGAACGGCTGAATGGATTTCCACCAAACTTGGCAAAATTGTAGGGACTGGTAGCCCGATGTGCCTTTGCTATGTCTCAAGATATATGCTCCAGTGGTTTTTACGAAAATTAACTTTGAAAAAATATATATTGGGCTACATTGGGCTATATATATGTTAGAGCCCAAATGTAGCCCAATGTAGCCCAAAGTAGCCCAATGTAGCCCAAAGATGGCCACCAGAGACAAAAAAAAACAAATGTAGCCCAAATATCAGCCAGATGTAGCCCAACTATAGCCCAATGACAGAATGTCCCAGAGTGTTCTAAAGAACAACTAGAGCGCTAACAGTCTTACTTATGACAAAAGTATGGCACACCTGAAGTCATCTTGATTGGAATAAAGTGTTAACACTTAAAACATTTAATTTGCAAAGGAACAAAATGAGGGGGTTCATTTTGCCATAGAAATTATGATTAGTGCTGAAGAAAGAAAAATTAGGGCACATTTTGAGTGACTTCTCAAATCCTCTTATATTTCATTAAAAAAATTCTGATATGCAGTCTCCCAAGATGGCCACCAGAGACAAAAGAGCCCAAATGTAGCCCAAATGTCAGCCAGATGTAGCCAACTATTGCCCAATTACAGAATGTCCCAGAGTGTTCTAAAGAACAACTAGAACGCTAACAGTCTTACTTATGACAAAAGTATGGCACACCTGAAGTCATCTTGATTGGAATAAAGTGGTAACACTTAATACATTTAATTTGAAAAGGAACAAAATGAGGGGTTTCATTTTGCCATAGAAATGTTATATATATATATATATTCACTGAAAAAAACATAGGTTTCACACCAGTTATAGTTAGGTGGAAATTTTACTCGCATAAAACCATTGAAATTCCCACGTTATAGTTAGTTGGACTCACTATAACTTGCGCGTGCAATGCACTGCTGATGACGTCACATATTACATCACTCATGACATGGTCAGTGACATCACTGATGACACCATCCAATGAATGTGTGTCTTTCTGAAAAATAAATATGTTTTATATATGTATATGTAAAAGTCAATGGAAGAATAAATGTTTAAATAAGTGTCTAAATGTTTTTTTTTTTTTAATTGATTGGTTAACTGGCTTATTAAGTGTATCTTAGTGGATACATACATGCGCGAGGGATCGTTGTGAGCCCCGCGCCATGCGCAATGGACACCATTCCATTCGGAGTATAATAACATCTCCGCGCATGCGCGAATGATAGACTGCATCTCTCCGCATGCACGAATGATAGACTGCATCCTCGCGCATGCGTAGTCGCGCCTGAGTATTCAGGTGTTTTCTATTAGTTTAAAAACGGCCAGCAATTATCCAATTGGTGTGTGTATATAAACGCACCTCCTGCCGTCCTTCGGTACCTTCCCTTTGGCTCTGGCACACTCCTGGAGGTACCGACGGACAGGTAAGGAGCTTTTGATACTTGGTATGTGTTTTTAGATCCTTAGCCCAGTACTGCCCCAGTTCCTTTTTGTTAGCTTTGATTAAGCTTGTCATAAACAACTCTGTGGAGTCTGGAAATCCCCAAGTTGGTAATATTCTTTTAAACTTGGAGGTAACTGACAGTTAGACTCCCTAAATGCTTAGAGGTTCCCTATTCCTGAGTTTCTGAAACCCTTTAATTTCAGAGGGACATGATGGAAAAAGGGAAAGAGGGGGTAACTACAACATCCCCAGCAGAATGGAGCCCTCTCAGTATAGCACATCGTGTTTTGAATGACCTTATGGGCTTGTCTTGAACAACCAAGTTTCTTTTAGTTTCTTTTTGAAATTTAATACATATTGGGCTAATGACAGCTATCATAACTTGACATTGTCCTTCTCCATATGTTGATAGAGCGGGCCTCTTTTATCCGAGCCGTTGCCGGGTGAGGTGAGGCTTACTTCCCACATAAAGCTGGGTAAGTACATCTTAGATTCATAATTTTTATAGACAGATTATCTGGATGTGACGTTATACTAAGCACAGTTTTATATTTTGGTCATTATAGAGATAAATGGCCTATAGAGAAACAGAATGCCACTAACTTTGTTCATACACTTATACATACTTTGTTGTTTTTGTGTTTGTCACAAAATGTTCCCTTTTCTTGATGTTTACAGGAAAGGATTACACGTTACATGGTTATTTACCAGGATACGGTAGGGTGGTTCATTGAGCCACACAAATTGCATTTCTTGTAAACCATATTATAGGTTTTTCTTGATCACTTTTCTCACACTAATAATGGTGGTTGTTGCAGTAGCTTACTTTTCAGCTTGGCCCTGAAGAATGCCGGTAAATAGATACCATTATGGCAGAAACATGTTGGCCTAGATTTCATATGCTTACTGTACAGTGATATTTTCACACTGTCATCACACCTTCTTTTACCTGACGTCCGGGAGATACCAATAAACATATTTTTCTACCCTGACCGTCATTTTAATCACCGTCACTTTTCTTTATGAGCACTGCACCCTATCAGTACCACTCTCAGTGAGGATCCATCTTTTTTCAGCATAAGGACCTACTGGCATCAAGCTAAGACCATTGGGCTTGGCCATATAAGAACCTGCTGACAAAGTCCTAAATGACGATGTTCCGCCATATAGGTGGGCTGATAGGACTTATTTCACAACTGATGGTCCTACACTGGTAGTCTTGATAGCGGTGTGTAAGTTTCCTGGTGGCCTTTTTCTGTTTCTCAACCTTTAAGACCTTCAAGTTTTTTTGTTGTATTAGTACAGTTCATGAGGGGTATGAGTAGGTCTGTAAATATAGTCCCCTAGACCCTTCTTTAACAGTTGTTTTTTGGAATCACTGATGACATCTCAAATGACATCACTGATGACAACATCCTTGTGACAAAGTGGCAGACCTCCTATCAGCATAAAATAACCTTTGACACACACATTCAAAAATAGAAACTAACATTTTCTTAAAAAAGGAGAAACCAATACCAAATACAACAACTTATTAGGTAATTCCAACATCTACATACACATCCACTCATTCACCAACAGTTCTATATAGTCACTCATGCATGTACTTACTCATCATATGTACTCATACACCTATACATCCTGTTACACACTAATACTCATCCATTTAGTTACTCACACACAAATTCACACATGCAAATAAACTATCAAAAAAACATTTACTTGATTATACTGCTATATATACACCACTACACATACTTCTACAGAAACGGAAACATATTTACTCTCTTAAACAATCAATTATAAAAACACATACTCACTAACCCACCCATACACACAATCATCCACCCATACAGTCTTGCACACATGCTGTCTTCAAAATACATACAAATAGTGAGTCACTCATTCATGCATCTGTGCTCTAAGTAATATCCCCCACCGAACCATACAGACACTGATACTGATACTCAAAAAAACAACTAATAACCCATATACACACTCATGTAGCTACTCACCAAAGCATACAGCCACTTATACACAAAGTGAGACACAGATACAGATATTTAAATATTTAAACATTACTCGCTAATATATGTATTCACTAAGAATTTGAATTTGAATTTAAAAACATTTATTGAGCACTCTTATACCAAGCGGTTTCATGGCGCTTTGGAGATTACGACCAGCAAACAGCAGCAGGAGAGGACATACTAGGCGGCAAAAGCACTAGAAAAAAGAAAAGTTTTCACGTTTTTCCGGAACTCTAAATAAGAGGATGAAGTTCGGAGCGCCAGGGGGAGGGAGTTCCAGAACACAGGTGCAAGGGCCGCAAATTTCGCCCCGCCAGCTTTCTTTTTCTTAGAACGGGGTATGGCCAGGAGTGCCATGTGAGTAGAGCAGAGTTCTCTGACCGGTAAGTAGGGCCTGACAGCTGAGCAAATAAACTCAGGAGCAGTGCCCATCCTGGCCTGGAAGGTGAGGCAGCCTAGTTTGAATAAGGACCGTTCTCTCACGGGCAGCCAGTGCAGTGCCTTCAGCAATGGGGTGGCTCGATGGAATTTGGGCAGTCCATAAATCAGGCGGGCAGCCTGATTCTGCATTAACTGCAAGGGGTGTATGGCGTAGGCCGGCGCGCCGTTGTAGATTATGTTTCCATAATCAAGGCGCGAGAGCACCATAGCCATTACAATAACCTTTAGCGCCGGAAGGGAGAAAAAACGGGATATTTTCCTGATTATCCTGAGGGAGAAGAAGCAGGAGGATACCACCGAACTGACTTGGGAGTGCACAGAAAGTTGGGAGTTAAGCAGAATCCCAAGGGTTTTGACTTTAGGGACCGGGAGTGGGGGAGCACCGAGTGATGAGGGGCAAAAAGATGGGGACCATGGACTGCAACCACCTACAGTCAAGATCAGCTCAGTCTTGTCTGGATTAAGCTTGAGGTGGTTGCAGTTCATCCAGTCCTGAATGAATAACATAACAGTTTGAACATTCTGAGCGGACGAGGGGGAGTGGGAAAGATTGAAGATTAGCTGGAGGTCATCGGCGTAATTGAACACCGTGACCTCCAGCTGCTGTAACATAAAAATGAGGGGGTAGATGTATAAATTAAACAGAAGGGGGGAAAGTGAAGAACCCTGAGGGACGCCACACTCCACCTTACGGGAGGCGGCAGAGAAGCCAGCAAGGTGGACCGCTTGAGCCCTGTCGCACTGGAAGGACTCAAGCCATGAGAGGGCTAAGCCCTCTATGCCCGCCGCCTTGACACGGGTGGGGATTGCGAGCAGCCCGGTGGCAGTGGGCTTGCTGGCGGTAGCTGGATGGTCGCTGTTTCATTTTAAAATTGCATTTTGTCCCGCTGATTGCGAGCGGTGGCACGCTCTTTTTAACGCTGTAATTTCAGTGCTTTTACCTGTGTTTCTAACCTTGCCCTCAAAGTTAATAGGTTACTAACCTGCATCTTTCATTCCAGGGGCTGCGCGTGGCTGGCTGTGGGCTGATCGTCCTAGGCGGTCTCACAGCGGCCGCGGACGCCATCTTTGGTTGGGCAGGACCGGCGAACTCCACCCATGCCACTCCCCCCACGCTACTCCTCTACTTAGGAGTGTTTCCTGCACCTTTCCAGTGATTGCAAGCAGCCCAGTGGCAGTGGGCTTGCTGGCGGTAGCTGGATGGTCGCTGTTTCATTTTAAAATTGCATTTTGTCCCGCTGATTGCGAGCTGTGGCACGCTCTTTTTAACGCAGTAATTTCAGTGCTTTTACCTGTGTTTCTAACCTTGCCCTCAAAGTTAACAGGTTACTAACCTGCATCTTTCATTCCAGGGGCTGCGTGTGGCTGGCTGTGGGCTGATCGTCCTAGGCGGGCTCACAGCGGCCGCGGCTGCCATCTTTGGTTGGGCAGGACCGGCGCACTCCACCCACGCCACTCCCCCCACGCTACTCCTCTACTTAGGAGTGTTTCCTGCACCTTTCCAGTGATTGGGAGCAGCCCGGTGGCAGTGGGCTTGCTGGCGGTAGCTGGATGGTCGCTGTTTCATTTAAAAATTGCATTTTGTCCCGCTGATTGTGAGCGGTGGCACACTCTTTTTAACGCTGTAATTTCAGTGCTTTTACCTGTGTTTCTAACCTTGCCCTCAAAGTTAACAAGTTACTAACCTGCATCTTTCATTCCAGGGGCTGCGCGTGGCTGGCTGTGGGCTGATCGTCCTAGGCGGGCTCACAGCGGCCGCGGCCGCCATCTTTGGTTGGGCAGGACTGGCGAACTCCACCCACGCCACTCCCCCCACGCTACTCCTCTACTTAGGAGTGTTTCCTGCACCTTTCCAGTGATTGCGAGCAGCCCGGTGGCAGTGGGCTTGCTGGCGGTAGCTGGATGGTCGCTGTTTCATTTTAAAATTGCATTTTGTCCCGCTGATTGCGAGCGGTGGCACGCTCTTTTTAACGCTGTAATTTCAGTGCTTTTACCTGTGTTTCTAACCTTGCCCTCAAAGTTAACAGGTTACTAACCTGCATCTTTCATTCCAGGGGCTGCGCGTGGCTGGCTGTGGGCTGATCGTCCTAGGCGGGCTCACAGCGGCCGCGGCCGCCATCTTTGGTTGGGCAGGACCGGCGAACTCCACCCACGCCACTCCCCCCACGCTACTCCTCTACTTAAACGGCTTACATGTGTCAGCGCAGCGGACGAGCGCGACGAAGGCGCGCCGGAGTTGCGCCAGAGTTAAGCCCGTCTGCGCCCGTCCGCGGCTGGCAGGGGCTAGGGGAACCCCACTCTGCTCGTTTGATTACATACTCCTCATCTCAACTCTGCTCACATTGGACCCCTGGCACAAACTCCCCCTCTGTAGCTACTCATGTGTCTGTCCTCGGTTTGTCTACTTCCCCTCCCTGTTCCCCTCCAGCGATTGTGTCACAGATGATACCCTCGCCTGTCTTCCCATCCCCGACCCTCCCTCATCCCTTCACTCCCCAAACACTGGCATTCAACATCTCTGCCACACTACTTAATACCAGGTCAGCGGTCAATCATCAGTACGAGCTATTCGACTATATTGACACGCACGCGCCCGATCTCTTGTTTTTAACCGAGACCTGGTTCAAGGCTGACTCCCTGCCCAACATTCTAGCTATATTGCCCCCCTCATACTCTGCCATCCGAGCTGATCGGCCGGAGGGCAAGAGGGGTGGAGGAGTGGCCTTGATAGCTCGCACTGATCTCCACTTTCAGATCCTTCCTTCCCCCCTTATTCCGGAAGTGGACTACCTGGTAGCACGCTCGACCTCATACCAGACACCTTTGACTTGTGTTCTTATTTACCGTCCCCCCCAACTCACCCCTTCCTTCAATTCCAGCTTTCAAGATCTCCTGGCCACACTGGCGATAAATAACTCATCAGTTCTAGTCCTAGGGGACCTCAATTTCTGGCCCAATGACCCCGCTGAAAACTCCCACTCCAAGGACTTTACTGACCTTATGACCAGTCTTAATTTCATACCCCACATCCACAGTCCCACTCACACCCATGGTCATATGTTGGACCAGATCTGGGCCTTAAATGTCCCCACATCACTTCCCATCGTTTCCCCCTGCCCCTGGTCTGATCACTCAGTTATTTCATTCTCCTTTGCCCTAGCCCCTGAGGCCAAGCCCCTACTCCGCAAGAATATCTGGACCAGGAAATGGGGCAAAGCTGATATGCCGTCCTTCTGCTCGTCCTTGGCCGAGACCAGCCCTGACCTCTCAGGCCTCACAGCCCCAGTTCAGCTGGCAACCATTAACAACTGGCTGACCCAATTGGGCGACGAATTCGCCCCCCTGAGACGGATTACAGTTAAAAGGGCCCATGCAGCTAATAGATGGTATAACTCAGACCTCAAGGCGAAAAAGCTAGCTGCACGGAGAGCTGAGCGAGCTTGGAGGAGAGCTTACTGCCCTGTACTGAAAACTGCATATCTTTCTGCCCTCCAGGCCTATAAAAAAGGCATACTCGAGGCCAAGACTGATTTTTACTCCAACAGGATACTAGCGGCAGAGTCCCAGGCCAAAGAAATTTTCGCCACTGTCCACGAATTAGCCTCATCCGATAGAGCCACGGCAACGATCCCCCCTTCCCAGCATTTATGCAACTCGCTCAATGAATTCTTCATTGAGAAGGTTGCAAAGATCAAAATCAACATACCCCTCCCTTCACCAACATTCGTTAACCCCTCTCCCCCACCCACCGCTTCTAAACTGACCAACATTCCTCTGCTGACCATGGACTCACTTCCTCCGTTGCTTCAACGGGTAAAGTCGGGCTCCCCCCTGGACTTCGGCCCCGCCCACGTCCTCAGAGAATTTTTCCTGGCTTGCCCTACCCCTCCCCTCACACTCCTTAACGACTCGCTCAGCAATGGAGTCGTCCCCAACTTTCACAAAGCAGCGGTTGTTATCCCAATCTTAAAAAAACCTGGCGCCGATCCCTCATCCCCTTCCAATTATCGTCCCATTTCCCTGCTGCCCTACTTGGGAAAGGTTTTGGAAACCCACGTTACCAGCACCCTGAGCACCCATGTGGAGGCAAATCACTGCCTCTCTCCCCGCAAGGCGGGCTTTCGACCTCTACACTCCACGGAGAAGGTAGTGATTTCGGTAATGGATGGACTTCGCGAGGGCATTGACACCAATCTCCCGCAGGTCCTTATCCTCCTGGACCTGTCCGCCGCCTTCGACACGGTGGACCATTCCATCCTCCTCACCCATGAATTTAATAGGTTTTTTAAATGCTAATTCCTAACTATAACTGGTGTGAAACCTATGGTTTTTTCAGTGAATATATATATATATGTATATATATATATTCACTGAAAAAAACATAGGTTTCACACCAGTTATAGTTAGCTGGAAATTTTACTGACATAAAACCATTGAAATTCCCACGTTATAGTTAGTTGGACTCACTATAACTTGCGCGCCTGCAATGCACTGCTGATGACGTCACATATTACATCACTCATGACATGGTCAGTGACATCACTCATGACATCACTCATGACACCATCCAACGAATGTGTGTCTTTCTGAAAAATAAATATGTTTTATATATGTATATGTAAAAGTCAATGGAAGAATAAATGTTTAAATAAGTGTCTAAATGTTTTTTTTTTTTAAATTGATTGGTTAACTGGCTTATTAAGTGTATCTTAGTGGATACATATATTAGTGAGAAATGTTTAAATATTTAAATATATGTATTAGTGTTTCACTTTGTGTATAAGTGGCTGCATGGGTTTGTGAGTAGCTACATGTGTGTGTATATGGGTTATTAGATGTTGTTTTTAGTATCAGTATGAGTGTCTGTATGGTTTGGTGGGGGTATGACTTAGCACATAGATGCATCAATGACTGACTCTCTGTTTGTATGTGTTTTGAACACAACATATGTGCAGGACTGTATGGGTGGATGAGTGTGTATATATGTGTGTTAGTGAGTGAATGACTGTTTCACTAGTGTCTTTATCAGTAACAACATATGTTTTAATCTAGTATATGTGAGTATTGATGTATATAAGTGAGTATATGTGAGAGTGAGAGATTGTAAGAGTTCCTGTTTAAATAAGTATGTGTTTCTATAAGTGATTGTTTAAGAGAGTAAGTATGTGTAAGTGTCCTTAGAAGTAAGCTGGTAGTGTGTGTATAGCTGTATATGCAAATAAATGGATGTTCAAAAGTTTCTTTGCATGTGTGAGTATGTGTGTGAGTAACTTTTGGATGACTGTTGGTGTGTAACAGGATGTATAGGTGTTTCACTATATATGATGAGTGAATATATGTATGAGTGACTATATAGAACTGTTGGTGAATGAGTGGATGTGTATATAGATGGTGGTATTACTGAATTGGTTGTTGTAACTGGTATGGGTATCTCCATTTTTTTGAAAATGTTATTTTCTATTTTTGAATATGTGTTTCAAGGGTTACATTACACTGAAAGGAGGTATGTCACTCTGTCACAAGGATGGTGTCATCAGTGATGTCATGAGTGATGTCACTGACCATGTCATGAGTGATGTAATATGTGACGTCATCAGCAGTGCATTGCAGGGGCGCAAGTTATAGTGAGTCCAACTAACTATAACGTGGGAATTTCAATGGTTTTATGTCAGTAAAAAAAAGCTTTATTTGGGCTCTAAGCCCTTAAAGCAAAATAAACACACAGTTAAACATATCAGTATAAAAACAATCCTCACAAAAACATAGTATTTACAGGGTGGATTAGAAACATTGGCAATAGTCTTTCTCTTAATCATGCAGTGAAGTCTCCCAACTATTTTGTTAAAAAATTATATATTAGAAAAAGTTAGCAGTACGTCAGGTTTCATGTTACAAAGTGCCTTGTTCATTATCAACCTTTCCTGAATAATCCACACCAGGGGCCCCAAAAATAATAGTACAATACAACGTTATAAAACCAGTTGGTGGTTACTGCAATTCATACTGCACTATTATCATTCAGTGGAAGGGGAGGGAGTAGACTTTGTGGGGTACCCTCAAATTCCCTTGGCACTAGCTCTGCCAGCTTGCTCTGTCTGATTCTCCACATGCTCATTATGAATCTGCTTACCCCGAATCCAATTAGACAACTTTAGTCATATCTCAATATCCTGGCGGCCACTTTGTGCTTGTTGTTTCTCGGATTCCAACACAGTAGAACAATCCATCTTTTCCTACAATGATGGTAGAGGGGGCAGAAAAAAGGACGTGCTCAACCATTTTCAAAGGGGCCAAACACATTAGACACTGGGATTCCGGATCATTCTTATGATTGGCCCATTTATCTGAATAATGGCCAAGTGATTACCGAAACTGCAAGTACAGTCGTCTAGCTAATGGTGGTTGGATCTCTTCCAAGAAGCTCTCCTTCCTTGTGGATTCCTTAACTGCCAGAAAAGCTTCGACCAGAGAAACACAATTAGTCTGAGAGTGCAACACAGAGCCCTTGAATTGGCAGTACATAGTTTTAACTAGAGTCTTAGAAATTGCCCTTGACGCGCCAGGTGAACTTCAAATGCTCTCAAGCCCTTTTCTTGATGGGTGTCTTTAATATACCTGATCCATGAGATATCAGTTGAACCAGGTATTGACAGTATTTCTTCCTGACCTTTATGGTATGAGGAGAGTTCTGGGATGACTATATGAATAGGAGTAGAGTAAGGGACACAGACCTACCTTAACATTAACTGGTCTCAGCTCAAGATATACCCTGAGTGGAAGCAGGGGATTGCTTACAGGGAGCCCAATTAAGTGCTGCATGAAGCGGTTTTCTATCTCTGTAAAGGGGAATCACACAAATGTTCCCCCCTAGTTCTGCTCCATGGTATGCCATCCCTAAGGCTTGTGAATTGTATATTTCTAGTGCCGGCTGAATTGGGTGAAACTTTGATTATAATAACATCTTACTGAGTTGAGTCAGAGATGAATATTGTGAGAATGCCGCCTCAGGTGTTTGGTTAGAGTCATGCCCAAAAAATCAATAGTGCACATTCGCTCAAGAGAGGTCCCTGCTAGCCTAGGATTTGCCCTATGTAGACGCCCTGGATTCAAGACCACATATGTCAACTTGTTCATGTCAATCTCTAATCCCCGCTCTCTACAAAAAATATCAAATCGAACCAACAACCTCTGGAGGCCCATTGGCGTTTCAGAGAGTAATAGGGTGCTGTCTGCAAACATAAGTGCAGGCAACCTCTTGTTTTACCAGCTTGGGTGCATCTTTATCGCACAACTCAAGATAGTCAACAAGGCCGTTGATATACAGCAAAAATATTGTCGGGGCAAGGACGCACCCTTTTCTCACTACTCTATTCACTGCAATATTATCAGATAAGTCTACGGCTCTACAAAATCTCACTTGCGCGTAGTTATCTGTATGTAGCCTCTCTATGATATTTAGCAGATGACTAGGGATCCCCATCTCAGCAAGGACCCTCCACAAGGTATTTCTAGGGACCAGACATCAAGGGCCAAATTGAGGTCAACAAATACAACATACGATCAACCCTTGTCCAGCATTATTGTTTTCCAATACAGCAGTTTGAGTCTAAAACGCTGGTCAATGGTACTAAAGGACTTTCTGAATCCTGCTTGCAGTGGGGTCAGAATCTCATTAAGGATCATCCATTTCAGCAATCTAGCCAGGATTACTATGCTAAAAATCTTTAGTGCGCTATCAATGAGGCTTAACGGTCAATAATTTAGAGGAGAGTGCAGTGAGCATTTTTTTTACATATGGGGATGATTTTTGCCCCAGCCCACGTGGGAGGAATTGGGGCCCCTTTCATCAGTAACTACTATTGAAAAGTGGACACTCCAAACTCCAGGCTCATTCAAAAAGAGATTGCCAGGGATTTCATCCAGGCTGGGGGCTTTATTGGGGACAAACCCTCCCATGACTTTAAGCAGTTCTTGAGATGTGATCTCATGCTGATCCCTAGCTAATGGTTGTCTGGTGGTCATTGAAAGACCAGCTGCAAAGCTTGTGTTTTTGCATATGCCAGCACTACATGGCTTGCTTAGGGCCTCAGATAAGCCCTTCCCAGGTGTAGGGGACATCCTGTTCCCACCGTCTGTATAAAGGGTGGAGAAGCGCACAACCCAATCACGAGCTGCAATGTTACAATCAATGGGGCGTGACCCATCCCGTTTTTCAGATGTCACTATGTTCCAAAAGGAACGAAAGTCTTTAGATCTTACTGGCTCATGGGATCTTCTTACTGCCTCAAGGGATCTCTCCCATTTTTCCCTTTTTTTGCATCCAGTAGGGCCTTTTCATGGTGGTTCATGGTAATCCAAAATCACGGATCTATCCTGCAATGTCACTGCCTTCATCAATTTACATTTATCTTCCCTGCATGTTGAGTTAAACAGTGAATGGGGCAACCTCCCGCCTTTCAGTCGCCCTACCTCCATGACAAACAACCTATCCTTTATAGTAGAAAAAAAGTGCTAACTCCTGCTGCAGTCTCCAGATGTTTCCTAGTGCCCGTGGTTAGTTCTAGTGTTGACGGCTCCACCAAGCAGTAGGCAACCAGACTATATATCACTCTAACTGACTCCTGCTAGTATTGAACCCTACTCCACTTAACACTGCATCTATTCCTTGCAACTATCAGCCTCCTATTGAAGTTCCTCATCAATGGTATTTTCACTGAATTTAGCAGTAATACTCAGCATCAGTGGGAAGGCGTTATGGTCGGTATCATAGCGTGGAACCACTGACATGTTGATTAAATTTAACAATAATCTAACATCTAGCATTCTGTAATCAATCAAGCTGGAATGATTTACCCTGTTATATGTGTGGGCACCAGAGTGGTCAGAAATAGTCCTACCATTGCACGTGCACAGCCCATGATTAAGAGTACGAGATTGATTCGGAGGGCTACTGTTGTCCATTTTTTAATAGGCTCTCTCCCTGTCTCGGGAATGTTCCAAGCTACATACTCTTTAGAAAAGAGAGACAGATTATCGGTGTTTAAGCGTTCATATTGGCAGTTAAATTCTCCACCCACTACCTTCCTTATTGCTGCTGGAATTAAGGATAGATGGACATACAATATATATAAGTGTTGTTTGGCAGTATGGGACATTCTCGAATTGATGTTGATTCTTTTTTACAAAACTTAAAGGTTGATGCACCAAGGGTTGGTGCCCGTCCCACCCCAATACTTTTATACACGGACAACGCCGTCCTGATTTTTAAGAACAGCGAACGGCCTGCAATGTCCTATAGAAAAATGTACGTATTTCATGACTGAAACCGATTTACAATTGAATCTTTCAAAAACCTTTCTAATGACAAGCGGTAAAAATAGAGTATGAATAGACAGCATCATGTGGGCTGCACTATAATTAACAGAATCTCAAGCTTTACATACCTGGGCTTACTATTCAGTAGGAATTGTACTTGGGGTTCACATATAGAATTATCCAATCTAAAATTTCTACAAACAATCGAGGCCATTTTTAGATTTTCCACAAAAATAGGAAATAAACCAAAAAGGGAATTCCTTGCCCTATATAGAAGTAAATCCATCACAACTGCATGCTATGATGCAGCTATATGGGGAAGGGCCAACACTACCACTCTACAAACTCAAGAAAATAAGGGCCATATGTAGGTAGCCAAATACCGGTCGGTAACGGCAGAAAATACCGAATTTCGTCCGTTACCGAATGGTATTTGGATGTTGAAATGTAGGGGCCCAAAAAAGACCGATTCTGTAAATACGAGTCGGTAATTTACCGAATCAGAATTTACCGAATCGGAATTTACCGATTCGGTATTTACCGATTCGGTATTTACGGAATCGGAATTTACCGAATCGGTAAATAAGAAATGGAAAAAAACGAGTTTTGAGATGTAGCAAACTTCTAAAATACAGAATTTCATGAAATTCGGTAATTAAGAGTCGGTATTTACCATGGCTTGAAAGCAGGTGGTAACCAGGTGCAGGCCATAAAAAAGGACCCAAAATGCAAAATTGTGACCAGAATGGCAGCATTCTATGTGATAGCAAGGCGGCTAAGGCTACAGGCAGCAGGAGAGAGGGTCTGGATGAGGGAGGAGCAAGTCTACAGGCAGAGGATTACGCTGTTCCAACTTACTGAGCCAGAGATATTACAAAGGTACAGATTACACCCCAAAACCATCCTGGACTTGGTCAGGGACCTGCACCCACTATTGGAGCACCCAACCCCAAGGGCGCATGCCATCCCACCCCATGTGCAGGTGCTCTGTAGCCTACACCTGCTTCCATCTGGGAGTTACCAGGGGGTCATTGCTGTGGCAGGTGGGGTATCTCAGAGCTGCCTGTCCCGTTTTTTCAGGAAGTTCCTAGAGGCCATGATGCAGAGGATGCATCATTACATCTGCTTCCCTGACACACATGCAGAACTGCTGAAGACCAAGACTGATTTTTATCAAATTGCACATTTCCCACACGTCATCAGCTGTATTGATGGCACACCACATCCCTATATGCCCACCTGCTGCCACAGAGTACATATACAGAAACAGGAAGTCAACCCACTCCATAAATGTACAAGTAATCTGTGATGCCAACAACATAATCACAGACATTGTGCCCAAGTTCCCAGGAAGTACCCACGACGCCTACATCTTTCAGAACAGTGGGATCTACACATGCCTGACAGCAGGGGAATTTGGCGAAGGATACCTGCTAGGTAAAACACTGTAACACACCCTGATAGATATAGCAGATGTATGTGCATGTGTCCATGTGAATAAAGGTTTTCTCATCTACATATAGGGGACAGTGCATATGCTGTCCGCTCATTCATCCTGACATCATACCTCAACCCTTCAACCCGCAGCCAGAGACGATACAACGTGGCACACAAATTCACCAGGAACGTTGTGGAGTGCACCTTTGGCCTGTTAAAAAGCAGGTTCCGCTGCCTCCACAAAAGTGGAAGGGCACGGCAGTACTCACCAATAATCTGCTGTAAGATGATTGCAACTTGTGCAATGTTACACAACCTTGCTACAAAGAGGGACACAGAGGTGGATTTGAGCGACTTTGAGGACCACGGTGATGAACATGCACTGCCTGAACCAAACACAGCAGGAGTTGCGCCACCAACCTATGGCAGACAGAGACGGGCAGAGATCACACAGAACTTTTTATGAGTAAGTAAATACACACAGACAGGTGGAGTATGCACCCAACGTAGTTTAATATTTGGCACTACGCAGGTACTCAAAAGCACAAATGTGCAACACAAATGTCACCCATTCAATAATGGTAGTCCTGTCTCACTTCCCCATTTGAGTTCATGGAGAATGGGCTGTATGAGTCATTTCCAGGCACGCCTACTGGTGCCAGATGAAAGTGGCTGGCTGTCCTCACTGGGTATTTTGGTGTTGGCTCACCATGGCACCTGCTGCTCCTCCATGTCTCAACTACAGGGGGGCTTGTCATGCTGCTCCTACTGGTGCTTTCCTCACTTTCTGGTACATCCAGAGCAGCAGTTTGTGCTGTCTGTGCATCATTAAGCTGCACCTCTACAGCACTGGTCACTCTTGCAAGCCCCTAGACACCTCATTGCTGCTGTGTGTTAGTCCCTCTTGCATGTTGATGCATCGTCTGCATAGAAGGGAAGTGGCTGTGCCATGTGGTTCATAGCCTTTGTTTGTTGCTGCGCATGTTGTCTGACCTTGCGCCTTGCTAACCTGTCCTGGTCCAGTTTACTGCACAGGAGCTGCACTGATTGTGTCATGTCCCGCACACCTGTGGCCATCTCCCGCATCCCTGCCGCCATCTCCCTCATACCTGATGCCATGTCTTTATGCTCATCTACCAGTGCACTGATGCCCTTCCCTATGTTTTCCATATGTGTATTCAGGGTCCACACCTGCCATTGCACAGACTGGATGGCCTTCCCCCGCATTCTTTGGATCTTAACCATGCTACCCTCCAGCCCACGGAAGACACTGGGACCCTTCACATGTTGTGCAGCACTGCTATCTCTGGGCCTGCGGCGTCTGATACCTATACGGCCAACCTCTACACTGGACTGCTGTATTGCAGTGCTTCTTTCCCCAATTTCTGGTGTTTAATTTCTTGACGTCTTCAATGAAGCGGTTATCTAAGACTTGAAAACTTTGAGAATTAAATGTAAGGACTCCAAACGATACAGCAGTCCAGTGAGACAATGGAAAGCGATACAAGCTCAAAAAAATGACGGCTCCCTGGTGAATAAACCCTCAGACAAAGGGGGCAAAGTTGCCCTGTTCAACAAGGATCAATACCATAGGGAAGCAATAAGACATCTTAGTGACAAACAATGCTATTTGCCTATTTAAAGAAATGAGTATGATAATTGCGTGAGAACCTTTCACAGTGACTTGATGGTCTGGAGAGACCAAGGCATGCTTGATCAAGAAGAATATATTTTTCTATACTGAAAATACCCATTTATTCCTACCTTTTACCATTCACCTAAAGTCCAGAAGGACCTGCTGAACCCCTCTGGTAAACACATAGTGGCATCTTTGAATAGCCTATTGGAAAACACATCTGTCTATATTGACTTCTTGTTGGCTCCATGCATGAAGGAATTGAGCTCCTATGCTCAAGATACTCAATATTTCCTAAGCTTGATTGAGGGTATCGAATGAGAAGATGACATGTTGTTAATCACTTTAGACATAACAAGTCTCTACACCTGTATAGGTTATGAAAAAGATATACCAGTGGTGAAATGTTTTTTGGACTAAAGAGCTTTAAGATATCAAAAATATAACAACATGCTGTTAGCCATGATAATATTTCGTCTGGAGAACAACATTTTCCTATTCTCTTCACAGTTGTATCTGCAGCAACGAGGAACAGCAACGGGCACGTGCTTCGCCCCCAGCTATGCTCACCGTTTTGTGGGCACGTGTCCTGGGCAGAGGACTCTGAACATTGGGTTGATAATGTGACCTTATGGGCCCAATATGTAGATGACCTGTTCATCATTTGAAAGGGCACCCATGCATCTTCTGAGGCATATGTAGCCTACTTCAATTGCAACAATGTGAATCTGTTTTTTTCTGAAAATATTAGTAACACTAATGTAAACTATTTAGACCTGGAAGTATGTGTTGAAGACAACAAACTATCCACTAAATTATATAGAAAACCAACGGCGGGTTATTCTATATTACACGCAGGTAGCCACGACCCTAGAAGTCTGATCAGGAACATTCCCAATTCCCATTTTGGGCTTGACCTTACCTACTCCTAGGTGTAAAACAAAACTGTACTAATGATACTGAGTATCAGAAAGTGCTTTAGAATGATTTAGGGTGATGGGATACATTACTGATTAAGGCAGTCAAAAGGGCAGAAACGATGAAGAGATCAGAGCTCCTGGTAGCCAAAACTGCTATCAGTTCCAAGAATCTTAATGAAGGTGGACCAGTTAGGATGATCACTCACCACAATGAGAGCTCACATCAAGTGGTTCAGATTTTCAATAAAAATGGGTACATCCTTCAAACAGATAATATCTTGGGTGGAGCAATTACCCCTCAGCCTCAGATAACATACAGACGTAGTGTGTCGATCAGAGATAATTTAGTAAACAGTCACTACCGACCTATCCCCATTAGAGCAGACAGTGTCACAGTTTTTTTCCCTGCATGAAATGCAAAGCTTGTAAATACAGCAACAAACGGAGTTAATATAAAATCTCACAACAGGGCCCTAACAAATTTAAGAAGATCAATAAGCTACTCAATTGCAACTCGGAGTTTACTGTATATTTTTTACAGTGTCCCTGTCCCAAAAGTTATATAGGGAGTACCATCCTTCCCACTAAAAAAACAATTTTGGAACATAACCTGGCCATCACTAAGAAGGATCATAGCTATCCGGTGGCCCGCCATTTTGAAACTACTCACAACAGTAATCGGGATCATTTGAGATTTTTCTGCATTGACCAGGTCCTGAAAGATGAAAGAGGAGGGGATAGGGTTAGGAAACTACGCATTTTGGAATCTAAGTATATAATAGATCTACACACTAGGTTCCCAAATGGTTTGAATAATGAGAAATAACTGGATTAATGACATACAGTTCCTAAGGGAATGACTAGTTTCATTGTCTGTAATTTTTGTTCAGTACATAGATTCTTGGGTACCTTACTTACTTATTGTTTAGGCTCTAGATCCTATGGCCAACCTATAAGTGTGCTGTATGGATTGGCAGTGTGGGGTTATCATGAATTGTTGATTCCCTTGTTACTCATAGGATCGAATTATGCCCATTTTGGGCTTGACTTTACCTACTCATTGTATAGGTCCCTGATCCTGTGGCTCCGTAGACCAATGTGCCCTTTCTGGGCTATATGGATTGGCAGTCTCTTGGAACATGATAAACTGAAGAATTTTCTCTTCACTATCCATAGGATTTAAGTGTGCTCATTCAGATCTGATTGTTTCACAGTGTGGGACATTCTTGAATTGATGAATTTGACTCACTGATAGACTTTTGTGTGACATAATGATGTGATGGAGTACGATATTCACTATGAATCCTTTTGTTTGTCCCCCACTTGCGATACTGATAATTCACATTTGTGATGTTTCCCTTATATGCCCTGTAATTGCACCTTCAATGATTTTTTAATGTTTAAAGATGCCAGCCATTGTAACCGATAATTTCGAACAACCTCAGCACCCTTTCGATGAATTGACGAGGTGTAAGAATGTCATGTATTTTGATTTTAAAATGGCTTTGAAACGTGATGGAAACTGATATTGAAAAAGGCGTTGTGCCGAAACTCGTCTGTCAGTGCTTTTGAGGCTTGCACATTAAAGCACTTTGCTAATACTTACCCGAAAGTTCACTCATTACTGGCTGGGTGTTAATTTGTCTCCCGGAGTGGATGTATATATAGCGGTTCACCACCGCTGGAGTTTTGCACCAGGGACGTGAGGTGCGGCAGACGGTGACCTGAAAGTTATATATATGGTGAGTGTGTGTGTATATCTATATTTTTAGTTTTTGTTCCTATTGCATCGCTTGATAAATATATACATTTCAATTTGTAGTGAAGTAGTGTGGCTCACTGGTTAGAGGCGGCAGACCCGAGAGCAGAGGACGGCCCGGGACCAGGGTTCGATTCCCGGCGCGGCAGGTTTCTGGACCAGGGTCAGCGAACTCAATAATTCTCTCGCCTCGGTGCCCACTCTGATCAGCGATCACACTCGGCAACTCTGGGCATTAGCTTGCCTCATCTTCACTAACGGCCCCACCAGACCGCCGGGGATGCCTGGTCTCACCCTGGAGATACCCATTAAGGGACCATCTCTCAGGGAAGCCAGGAAGGGTTTCGCAGCGGTCGAAGCGCCTTGGGACCCTACGGGTAAGTAGTGCGCTATATAAATGCCTATACATTTACATTTACATTTACATGTTTCAGGCAAGGTCGACTTTTCCTCATCATCATCTTAGTCAGCCATTTAATAGTTTCTAGTAACCTGAACAGGACCTCGTGGCACTCAACAATTAGGAAGAGATGATAAATTACTAAGATCAACAGATGACTTGTTTTGGAGTAGAGGAATTTTAGTCAATCCAGTTGTACCTTCAGATGTTCAGGTAACTCTTTCCACTGCTTTGCTCCTCCGAAAGCAAAATGCCTTCTGCTTGTAAGTGCCTTACATATAATAGGAGCCTGAAAAAAAATGTGTTGACCTGCGATCTCTACCTGACATATTAATCAGTAGGCAGCTCTTGAGCTATTCTTGACTGTACCGTAAAAAATGTCACCCTTCACTGTTAGAACCGGCTGTCTCTAGTTGGCAGAGGTAGGTACTTCTGACAAATAGGGACACACCTTTTCTAGTCAGGGCAAGGGGATCACCCTTTGATAACCCCTGCTCACCCCCTTGGTAGCTTGGCAGAGCAGAACAGGCTTATCTCAGAGGCTGTGTGTTAAGCATTTATGACCACGTACAGTAATAAAGTGAAGGCACTACAAATGGACACGACACAGTAGTATTATAAAAATAAGGATTTTTATATAAGGCTTAGCACAAGACCAAATAACGATACAAAAATGTACACAATCTTAATAAATACTCTGGGAAGGGAAAAATAGTTCAAAGGTAGTTTCTTCTTTAGCACAAAGTCTTAAGTATCAAAAGCAAATCTTCTTCTTGGAGACACAGTTCTTAGCAACAGGGTAGCCCACACGGGGGCTACACGACGTCGAGGCAAAGTTAATCCAAAGGTTCGGCGTCGACCGCGAGGAGCGCTACGTCGAGCCCGGAGTCACACGGACCCCCAACAACACAGTACCTTAGAAAAATGAAGCACACGATGATCAGCGGCGTCGAGCAATCCGGCGTCGCGTCTTCGGTGTCGATCAGGCCTCAGCAGGCGTTGTTGTCGATGATGCGGTTGCAAAGTGTGAGCAGCGCTTACGGCGTCGAGAGGGCACGAGGGCGATGCGATCAGCAGCGGTGCAGACACGAGGTCCTTTGGAGCTGGAGCCGAACTCACTACTCACTGGCGTTGCTGCTGGCGTCAATCGGGCCCGGCGGCCGGTCGTCGAGGAAGCGGGACACTGGGGCCGTTACCCACTACGTCGAGCTGGATTCGGCGACGTCCGTCGGCGTCGAGATTGCTGGTTCCTTCAGAGGTGCTGGATTCACAGGTTCCAGCAAATAGCACTTTAAGCAGATGAAGTCTTTTAGCCCTGTGACTTCAGCAGGAGACTGGCACTCTTCCAGTCCTTGGAGATTTTCTTAGCAAGCGTGAGAGTACACACACAGTTCCTCTCTCCTGGTTCCTTGGCAAAAATAAAGAAGCACTGCAGGATTCCCCCCAGCAAACAGCACACTGGCAGAAGGGGTAGGCAAGTCCTCAGATCAGCAGGCCTCTTGTCCTTGGTTACAGGGTTCCTTGTCAGAAGTGATCTGATTTCTTAGCTCAGGGGTCCTTCTCTTATACCCCTTTTCGGCTTTGATCCCTTTGTCCATGCCGGGGACTTTCCCAACATCCTGGGCCTGTTGTGGGTGGAGCCAGGCAGAAGCACCTGGCCTATTCACTGCGCAGGGCTGGGTCCTCAGACGCCCAGCAGGAGGTGGAGCCAGCATTGACACTGGCAGGAGAAGAGCTATCGGCTTCCTGGCAGGAGGTGGGGCTAGGATCGTCCATGGCAGGCACAGAGCCATCAGCCGCTTGGCAGGAGGTGGAGCCAGCATTGTATCAGGCAGGGCAGGCTATCAACAACTACTCTCCCCCTACTCTCAACGCAAATGTCCCACTCATCCCATACTGACTCATCCAGACCTGTGGAGCCACCCAGCTCCTGTCACACACACGCAAGACCAGCAGAAACCAGAAATGGTTAGACAAGAAAATAGACACTTTCTAAAAGTGCTATTTTCAAACCCAGAGTCCAAAAACCATCCACACCAACGGATGCGTAATTAAACCCCGAGTTCAGGGATACCAAACTCGACATTGCACCATGCTCCCCGAGCCAGCTAGGATCATAGCATTAATAATCCCGGTGGCCCATTCTAACTAATGGAGAGCAGGCTACCTCGCAATAGTGAAGAACGAAGATGGCTGTAATTCACTATTAGGACATGCCAACTTGGTCAGGCGTGTCCTACCTTATACTTACAATGCACCCTGCCCGTGGGCCTACCATAGGCGTGACTAACATGAAGTCAAGGGAAGGTTTGAGGGGCTGGCAAGTAGGTATACTTGCGCAGCCTGCGTGACAGCACTAGGCTGCACGTGGGTCTCGCAATGACCGACCCGTAGACATTCTTTTACGAGGCCGCTCCTGTGGGTGGCACAACACGTGCTGCAAGCCCACGAGCGGCATTTGTATTTACAAGCCCCGGCACTCCTGGTGCACTAGACTAGGGACTGACAGTAAACCAAATAAGCCAAACATGGATACAATCGATACATCAATTTAACATCGGGAGCACTTGCGCTGTGGCACTGATCAGCAGTGGCATGGCGCCCAAAGCATATACCAGCAAAACATCGGAAAACAGTGGAGGCAAACAGAAAAAATGGAGGAGAGACTCAAGCCAATGATGTCAGGTCTAACACGTGTCCCCTCCAGCTGAAATGTGGGGAGAACTACCCTTGACCTAGGGAGTCCTCATCACTAAGGCGGAAAAATCTGGACAGACCATCAGCATTTGGGTGATCTGTACCAGGGCGGTGTTCCACCGTAAAGTCCATCCCCTGTAGGGAAATGGACCACCTCAACAGTTTCCGATTCTCACCCCTCATCTGCATCAACCATCTGAGGGGCCTGTGGTCTGTCTGAACCCGGAAGTGAGTCCCAAACAGGTAGGGTCTTAACTTCTTCAGCGCCCAGACCACAGCAAATGCTTCTCTCTCTATCGCACTCCACCTCGTTTCCCTGGGAAGTAACCTCCTACTGATGAAGGCTACAGGCAAGTCTCGGCCCTCTTCATTCACCTGAGCTAGAACAGCCCCCACGCCAAGCTCTGAAGCGTCCGTCTGGACAATAAATTCTTTCGAAAAGTCGGGTGCCTGGAGTATAGGTGCGGTGCACATTGCAGTTTTCAGGGTGTCGAAGGCCGTTTGACAGGCATCAGTCCAGATCACGTTTCGTGGCTCCTTCCTGGAAGTCAGCGAAGTCAAGGGGTGCACAATGTTACCGTAATCCTTGACAAACCTCCTGTAATAACCCGTGAGTCCTAAGAAGGCTCTCACCTGAGTTTGGGTTTTCGGCGGCGCCCAAGCCAGGATGGTATCAATCTTCGGTTGCAGGGGGGCAACCTTGCCGCTCCCTACTTGGTGCCCCAAGTACACCACAGAACCCTGCCCAATCTGGCACTTACTGGCTTTGATTGTGAGGCCTGCTCTGCGCAGGGCCAACAACACTTCCTGGAGGTGGCGCAAGTGTTCCTCCCAGCTGGCGCTGAACACTGCGATGTCGTCCAGGTAGGCGGCACTGAAATCCACCAGTCCAGCCAAGACCTGGTTGACCAACCTCTGGAAGGTGGCAGGGGCATTCTTCATCCCAAAGGGCATCACCCGGAACTGGTATAGCCCATCTGGTGTGGAGAATGCGGACCTCTCCTTTGCCCCATCAGTCAAGGCGATCTGCCAGTACCCAGACGTGAGATCAAACGTACTAAGGTACCGGGCAGCCCCCAACCGATCTATGAGCTCATCAGCTCTGGGGATGGGGTGCGCGTCAGTCTTTGTGACCGAATTGAGTCCTCGGTAATCCACACAGAACCGGAGTTCCGGTGAAGCACCAGGCGCTGCAGCCTTCGGGACCAAGACCACTGGGCTGGCCCAAGGACTGCTAGAGAACTCAACCACCCCTAACGCAAACATTTTGGAGACCTTAATGTAAGCTCGGACCTTGTCAGTCACCCTGTAAGCCTTGTGCTTCACAGGAGGGCTGTCTCCGGTGTCAACGTCATGGACGCACCAATGAGTGACACCCGGAACCAAGGAAAACAGATCCGGGAATTGTCCCAACAGGTGGCGACAATCCTGTTTCTGCTCAAGGGTCAGTGTGTCAGAGAGGACCACACCATCCACTGACCCGTCTTGCTCTTTAGCACACAGGAGGTCAGGAAGAGGCTCACTCTCCTCCTCCATTCCAGCATCTGTAGCTAGGAGCATGCCCACTTCGGACCTTTCTAAGTGGGGCTTCAAACGGTTGACATGCAGGACCAGCAAGGGGTTCCTGGGAGATTTCAAGTCCACCAAGTAGGTGACATCGCTCTTCTTCTCCACAACCTTAAACGGTCCAGTCCACCTGTCCTTGAGCGCACAAGGTTCCACAGGGGACATGACCCATACTTCCTGACCAGGCTGAAGCTCTACCAGAGTGGCGTTCCGGTCGTACCATCGCTTCATTTCCTCCTGGCTGGCCTCCAGATTTGCCTGAGCAAGTTCTCTGAAGCGCCGAGTCTGGTTCCGGAAGGCCAGCATGTAGCTGTATACATCCTGGGGAGGTTTCCTGGGAGATTGCTCCCAGCCTTCCTTGACCAGACTCAAAGGCCCTCTTACCGGGTGACCGTATAAGAGCTCAAAGGGGCTGAACCCTAGAGACTTCTGCGGCACCTCACGGTAAGCAAACAACAGGCATGGCAAGAGGACGTCCCATTTCCGCCTCATTGGTTCTTCAAGACCCATAATCATGCCTTTAAGGGTCCGGTTGAATCTCTCAACCAGCCCATTTCCTTGAGGGTGGTAAGGAGTGGTGAACTTGTAGGTTACCCCACACTCCTTCCACAGAGACTTCATATAGTTCGAAATGAAGTTGGTGCCTCGGTCCGACACCACCTCTCTGGGGAACCCCATCCGGGAGAAAACACCCATCAGTGCCCGTCCCACCACAGGGGCCGTCACTGTTCGGAGAGGGATGGCTTCCGGGTACCGTGTGGCATGGTCCACCAAGACCAGGATAAACCTGTTGCCCAGGGCTGTCTTGGGGTCCAGGGGCCCAACAATGTCAATACCCACCCGGTCAAAGGGGGTACTGACCACTGGAAAAGGTTGGAGGGGAGCCTTCTGCTTCCTCCCGCTTTTCCCACTTGCCTGGCAAGTGTGACAAGTCTTGCAATGGATGTCTACATCCCTACGCATCTGAGGCCAATAAAAATGGGTGACAAGCCTGTCATAGGTCTTGTCCTGTCCCAGATGTCCAGCTAACGGAACGTCATGAGCCAACCCCAGTAGGAAGGCTCTGAAGCGCTGGGGTACCACCAGCACACGGGCTGACCCAGGCTCAGCAGCCTTAGGCTTGCTATACAGGAGGTCGTTCTCCCAGTACACAAAGTGTGACCCTGACTGATCACCTGAGGATTGGGCTGAGGCCTGCTGCCTCATGCCCACAAGAGAAGGGCACACTTTCTGTTCCGCACAGAATTCCTCCCTGGAGGGACCACCATCCTGCTGCCAATGAGTCAGCTCGGGCAGGTCTCCCAGTTCGGCAATTTGTTCCCCTGTGGGCTCCAGGGCATCCCCCTCAGGGTCTACCTCCTCCTGGACCACGGGAACTACGGGGGACGGTTTCCCGCGCCCCCTGCCTCTTCTCTTCACAGCTGGGTCCTAGGCTGTACTTTCAGGCTCCGGGACCCCATCAACACCCTTACTCGCTGTCATCGATCGAGTGGTTGCACACACCCACTCTGGCACACCCAACATTTTCAAGTGCGCCTCTCTCTCCACCTTAGCCCAAGGGGAGTCTTCCAAATCATTGCCCAGGAGACAATCGACAGGCATGGCGGGCCTCACAGCAACCTGAAGAGTTCCTGAAACTCCCCCCCATTCAAAGGAAACCTGAGCTACCTCACACTCTTTCTGGGAGTTGTCAGCAGCTATCACAGGGTAGAATGCGTGGGGAACCACCTGCTCTCTGGACACTAAGTGACACTTGACAGCTGTCACACTCGCTCCGGTGTCTCTGAGAGCTTCCACTCTATGGCCATTAATGGTCACCCACTGCCTATATTTACTAGTGTTACTAGGCAGAGGGGGTGGAGGGACCATTTGCATGTCTCCTAGCGAGACCAGGGACATCTCTGCGGGACCCCTCCCACCATGGACAACCATCTCCTCCCCTCCCAGGGCTACACTCGCCAACTGACGGGGGGGTGCACGCGGCGGTGCATTCGAATCCTTTTTGGGACACTGGGGGTCATAAAACCGGTGTCCCACCTGCCCAGAACCGTAGTAGGTTAGGGGGCCCCTATGAACAGGTTTACCCGTCGGGGCCCCTGGCTTCTTCTCAGGGGGAGGCTGGGAACCTTTCCCTTGGTTCCCTTGGCGATTACTTTGGGGCCCTTTCTGAGACTCCTTCTGTTTACCCTTGTCCCCCCCACTCTTCTGCTGGGGACCCTGCCCACCTTTGGCTGAGTCTCCCACTGGACCCTTGTGGACCCTGGTACTGACCCAGCGGTCCGCCTCCTCAGCAAGTTTTCTAGGGTTAGATATCTTGCTATCAATAAGGTGCTGGTGCAGCTCTGGAAAACAGTTATTAGACAAATGCTCCCAAGCAAACAAATCATAAAGAGCTTCATAACTTTCCACTTTGCTGCCCTTTACCCAACCATCCATGGCTCTGCAAAAATAAGACACATATTCAACCCACGTCGTACCAGGCAACTTCTTACATTCTCTAAAAGCTTGTCTGTACTTCTCGGGGGTTAGGCCATACCGCAACATTAAAGCATCTTTCATATGAGCATACGACATCCTATCTGCAGCAGGCATGTCTAACAGGGTATCTCTCCCCTCATTCACAAAGCGACCCCACAACCCCGCTCCCCAATTCTTCTCAGGGACCTGGTGGGCCAACAATGCTAACTCATATGCTTTATACCACTGACCAATATCTTCGTTCCTATGATAATCTTTTCTCACATCTTTGGGAAAGTAAAACTTACTTTCTGCAGGCACAGATGGGATGCTGCCACCAGAGGGATTCAACTCTAACTTCTTAGCTTGGATGTCCAACTCCCTCAACTTGGTATCACGCTCCAAAGCTAACTTCTCTCTTTCAAAATCTAACCTTTTGGTCTACAAATCAGCTTCTCTTCTACCTCTTGCATTTTCTAACTCCAACTGCCCATTTATCTTTAGCCTTGCCATTTCCATGGTGTATGCACGCTCCTTCGCCCTTTCTTCTCATTCTTCAGGGGAAAGACCTTTGAAGGAAACACTGCTTCCGGGAGAGGACTCAGGCCCATTCGCTGGTGCCTCCTCTTCCCCTTCCACTGGCGGTACCACCACCGGATCAGTGGGATCTCTGGATTCCAACCAGGCCTTCAAAGCTTTGAGGTATTCCTCCTTCACTGTGATGCCTTTGGTCGGAACTTTAAACTGCTTGCAAAAGAATTTCAGTTTCTTCAAGCCGTAGTCGTTTAACTTCGCTCTGTCGAATTCCTGCTCAACAACAGGGGTAGTGACTCCGGTGTCACTCATGGTCAAAACTGGCAGTGTTCAAAAAATCAAGCTTCAGAAAAGCGGAGGACCAAAAATAGGATCCTTCCAAATTAGATTGTGACTGCGCTATGGTCTGCTTTCACTATGTAGCGCACACTAATCACTGCACCTGGGTCATAAATGCAAGGTTCAAATCCTCACCGCTGCGTCCAATGTTAGAACCGGCTGTCTCTAGTTGGCAGAGGTAGGTACTTCTGACAAATAGGGAGACACCTTTTCTAGTCAGGGCAAGGGGATCACCCTTTGATAACCCCTGCTCACTCCCTTGGTAGCTTGGCAGAGCAGAACAGGCTTATCTCAGAGGCTGTGTGTTAAGCATTTATGACCACGTACAGTAATAAAGTGAAGGCACTACAAATGGACACGACACAGTAGTATTATAAAAATAAGGATTTTTATATAAGGCTTAGCACAAGACCAAATAACGATACAAAAATGTGCACAATCTTAATAAATACTCTGGGAAGGGAAAAATAGTTCAAAGGTAGTTTCTTCTTTAGCACAAAGTCTTTAGTATCAAAAGCAAATCTTCTTCTTGGAGACACAGTTCTTAGCAACAGGGTAACCCACACGGGGGCTACACGACGTCGAGGCAAAGTTAATCCAAAGGTTCGGCGTCGACCGCGAGGAGCGCTACGTCGAGCCCGGAGTCACACGGACCCCCAACAACACAGTACCTTAGAAAAATGAAGCACACGATGATCAGCGGCGTCGAGCAATCCGGCGTCGCGTCTTCGGTGTCGATCAGGCCTCAGCAGGCGTCGTTGTCGATGATGCGGTTGCAAAGTGTGAGCAGCGCTCACGGCGTCAAGAGGGCACGAGGGCGATGCGATCAGCAGCGGTGCAGACACGAGGTCCTTTGGAGCTGGAGCCGAACTCACTACTCACTGGCGTTGCTGCTGGCGTCGATCGGGCCCGGCGGCCGGTCGTCGAGGAAGCGGGACACTGGGGCCGTTACCCACTACGTCGAGCTGGATTCGGCGACGTCCGTCGGCGTCGAGATTGCTGGTTCCTTCAGAGGTGCTGGATTCACAGGTTCCAGCAAATAGCACTTTAAGCAGATGAAGTATTTTAGCCCTGTGACTTCGTCAGGACACTGGCACTCTTCCAGTCCTTGGAGATTTTCTTAGCAAGCGTGAGAGTACACACACAGTTCCTCTCTCCTGGTTCCTTGGCAAAAATAAAGAAGCACTGCAGGATTCCCCCCAGCAAACAGCACACTGGCAGAAGGGGTAGGCAAGTCCTCAGATCAGCAGGCCTCTTGTCCTTGGTTACAGGGTTCCTTGTCAGAAGTGATCTGATTTCTTAGCTCAGGGGTCCTTCTCTTATACCCCTTTTCGGCTTTGATCCCTTTGTCCATGCCGGGGACTTTCCCAACATCCTGGGCCTGTTGTGGGTGGAGCCAGGCAGAAGCAGCTGGCCTATTCACTGCGCAGGGCTGGGTCCTCAGACGCCCAGCAGGAGGTGGAGCCAGCATTGACACTGGCAGGAGAAGAGCTATCGGCTTCCTGGCAGGAGGTGGGGCTAGGATCGAATATGGCACGCACAGAGCCATCAGCCGCTTGTGCAGGAGGTGGAGCCAGCATTGTATCAGGCAGGGCAGGCTATCAACAACTACTCTCCCCCTACTCTCAACGCAAATGTCCCACTCATCCCATACTGACTCATCCAGACCCGTGGAGCCACCCAACTTCTGTCACACACACGCAAGACCAGCAGAAACCAGAAATGGTTAGACAAGAAAATAGACACTTTCTAAAAGTGCTATTTTCAAACCCAGAGTCCAAAAACCATCCACACCAACGGATGCGTAATTAAACCCCGAGTTCAGGGATACCAAACTCGACATTGCACCATGCTCCCCGAGCCAGCTAGGATCATAGCATTAATAATCCCGGCGGCCCATTCTAACTAATGGAGAGCAGGCTACCTCGCAATAGTGAAGAACGAAGATGGCTGTAATTCACTATTAGGACATACCAACTTGGTCAGGCGTGTCCTACCTTATACTTACAATGCACCCTGCCCGTGGGCCTACCATAGGGGTGACTAACATGAAGTCAAGGGAAGGTTTGAGGGGCTGGCAAGTAGGTATACTTGCGCAGCCTGCGTGACAGCACTAGGCTGCACATGGGTCTCGCAATGACCGACCCGTAGACATTCTTTTACGAGGCCGCTCCTGTGGGTGGCACAACACGTGCTGCAAGCCCACGAGCGGCATTTGTATTTACAAGCCCCGGCACTCCTGGTGCACTAGACTAGGGACTGACAGTAAACCAAATAAGCCAAACATGGATACAATCGATACATCAATTTAACATCGGGAGCACTTGCGCTGTGGCACTGATCAGCAGTGGCACGGCGCCGAAAGCATATACCAGCAAAACATCGGAAAACAGTGGAGGCAAACAGAAAAAATGGAGGAGAGACTCAAGCCAATGATGTCAGGTCTAACATTCACCAACAATAGATAGTCTTGAGTAGTGCCTCATCCCAGTCATTAGCCAATGCCAGAGATTCAAAACAGGTGCGAGATTACCTAAACTGCGAGTACTTGTTATAGCACTTGCAGCATTGTTCTGCAACACATGGAGTTTGTATAGTTGCATGTCAATTGTGTCTACCAATGAACCATTATGATACTCTTTTTTGATCCTAAATTGCTCTTGCTATGGTAGCCCTCTGTTTGATGATAGAAAATACGGATGTTGAACACCTGCAATGCTTTGAAGGCATGTGCTCAAATATCATAGCCATCAATCAGAGTTTTCCTAGAGTATGAAGCTACAGGTCTGATTGAAGGTTAGGTTTTAAAAATGGGGGTTGTTTTTGCAAGTCTCTTGATAGAAAGAGTAAGAAGTGTTTTCACCATTCTGGTTTATCCACTGTAGAATCATTCTAAACACATTTTGAGTAATGTGAATACCTTCCTAAAAATGATTTGTAGGTTCAAACATGCACGGATCTCGTTTGCAGCCATATACAAGTTGACAACTAGGATGTGTTGAAGTGCTTGTTCACAAACCTTAATAAAAAAGGTCACAAACACAAGCCCTAAGGAACCCCACAGCACATTTGCATTGCCTTGGAGGAAAGACTCTACTGTTTGAAATGCTGACACTCTTTTGAACTAGAAACAACCTAATGATGTCATAGCCAAACGCAACACCCCTACCATCTCCCTAACCATAACATAAAGAGAGGGCCTTCAAGTGCTACAGAACTGGCCCCATGTTTTGTGAGTGAACAAAGGATGTGTTTTGGTGATTTCTGCTTGTTTCACCGTTTACCACCATGGTATGCCAAAGCTTAATTATTCTTGTGGAGATTCCTTTTTTTTGTACATTATTTTCTTTGATTTTGAGCGAAAATCGAGCCACTGAAGCCATCGTCAGTTCAACTGCTTTTCCACATTTTAAAATGCAGCGCGTGTCTTTCACTGTGCACGCTCTCACCTGCTTTCTTCAACGGAGCTCCTGTGATGTGCTGTCTTCTCTGCCGGATCTTCCAATGTGGTTTGGTGTGAGGAAGCGCCGTGAGCCACCCTGCTTTGCGTCACTGTGTGTGCCACCATGTTTGTTTTGGGAGTCCTTGCATCACGTCTGTTGTTACCAGCGCTGTTTACGTCGTCTGCCTCAACGTCTTTCGGAGTTTTAATGCCAACCATTCTGGCCGTTTTTATTTCACTCGTTTAAGAATTGCGATGCAGCAGACAGCGGGACAAGTGAAATTTTTCCCTCATCCTCAACTGAGCGTTGTGACAAATCTAAGGTACTGTGCATTTTCTTCATGAAAATGACGGAGTCTTACGGAGCGCTGTCATGAATCTTAGTGTGTTCATCATTTTAATAAGGATATTTTATCGGGGCAAGGATCGAGCTCCGGCGTTTAAAATGTAACTGAATGCCTATATGTGAACTATCTAGTGACCTGTTGTTTAATTGAATAGGATTTATTCCTACTGCTGTTACATAAATTTTGTCTTATTTTTTGGGGGGCAATTCTGTACCCTGCATGGTTCATGTTTAATGCCACAGTGTTATGTATTGCACACAACACACATGCATGTCATGTTTCCTGGTTGTGCACAACAGTGTTTTGTTTTTTTGCACTTGCAGTGGGTTTTAGTCCCAGCTGTTCTATTGATCACCTGTGTAATTTAAAAAAAAATGTTTGCAATGGGTCCCGGTCCCATTTGTTTACAGTGGGTTTTAGTCCCACCTGTTTAATTTGCAATGGGTCCCAGTCCCATTTGTTTGCAGTGGGTTTTAGTCCCACCTGTTTAATTTTCAATGCTTTTGCTATGGGTCCCAGTCCCATTTGTTTACAGTGGGTGTTAGTCCCACCTGTTTAATTTGCAATGGGTCCCAGTCCCATTTGTTTGCAGTGGGTGATAGTTCTACTTGTTTATTTTGCAATGTTTTTGCGATGGGTTCAAGTCCCATTTGCTTGCAGTGGGTTTTAGTCCTACTTGCTCAGTTTCACTGCTTTTGCGATGGGTCACAGTCCCATTTGTTGTAGTGGGTTTTAGTCCCATCTGCTCTATTTCATTGTTTTTGCTATGGGTTTCAAGTCCCATTTTCCTCTAGTGGGTTTCAGTCCCACCTGGCACCACGTTAGTTGTCCACAGGCATCTCGTCTATTTTTGTTTTGTGCCCTTTAGGGTGTGCGCATTTTGTCTCGTTCAGAGGAGTTATGCTAGGGTTACAGTCCTTTAGCATTATCATTTACATATGTCCCTTACGCGTCTTGTGTTTTGAACATGTTATGTGTTTCTATTCACATATGCTTGTTTACCAGTTACTTTAAAGGGACTAGGTTTTACATTCACATATTTAGCTTATTTTTTTTTCAATATTTAAGTGCTTTTATGCTTTCTTTGCTAAATATGTTCAGTTTTGGTGTACTTTTATTGCTACTTTTACATACTAATTTTGCATTACTTTTGCACTGTTATCTTTTGCATTACGTAATTGTATTCTGCTTAGACATAATAGTGTTTAGATGAGGTTTCTCCTCTATTGTTTCTCATCTTCCTTGTTCTTGATATGGAGGTTTCTTTTGTGCTTTCTCTTTTCTTAGTGCCTTCCAATGTTTCTTCCTTTTTAAAGTTCTGTAAGAAGGGAGGATGGTTTATATGTTTTTCCATTCTTCTTTCTTTGCTTTTTTATGGGTGTTTTCTCATTGCTGTTCCTTTTTCCGCTTTTGCTCAATTTACTTGCTTTCATTTCCTCCTGTTCTCCGTGGCTGTTTTTGGCTTTTTGTTTTCTGTTTAAGAAAAGAGGATATGTGGTATTTTGGTATTCTCAATGCAATCCTTCTCTACCAGTAATGGAATGTTCATGTGATGTTTCTATCAGAATGTTGGTGATCTGCCTAGAGTTTACAGTTGGCTGGGCTGAGCACCTTGCTGGATGCTCCTGGTGGGGTCTCTCTCTATGTTACTTGGAATAAACTATCATATAACCATATGATAACTTGTGAACTTCTCATCATTAAAGGTATCAATGCTGCAGAAATGTCCACTGACATGAGAAGAAAATTGCACTTCCATACATATGGTCTGTGGCATATATTAGACTCAAGGGCATACTGCACATCGAGCTGTATTTTATTTGATTTCCAAAATAGTTGCCCCTTCGTAGTGACCATTTATTACTTTATTTTCAGGAGTACAGGAGCATTTAAAATGAGATGGGACTCATTACAAAACTGACGATCCAAGATTGGCGTCTTGAGTGGACGTGGAACCCTTGCTTTAGCAGCATAGGAACGTCTACTGCTATAAATAATGGTAACTCTCTTCATTCTTCTAATATGACTGTGGAACATGGGCAAAAAATCTTTATTTTTCATCTTATAACTCTAAGAAACAGTGACTTAAATGCAAACATTTCAGCTTCAATGAGTCTGTGATGTATGTTCATCATTGTGTGTGCTATAAGTATCCCTTTAATGTGTGCCTTCTTGCAAATCTTTTTTATTTATAAAGTGTATACTCACTCACATAATTCTCTGAGTAGTAGATAAAAAGAAGATAGGATAACGCAGGGAGATCTAAGATACAGTATGAGATTACTGGATCCAAAGCACTTTTTTGAGAATTTTGTGTCGATTACGTTGAGGTTGAGGTAGGGAGCTCCACAAATAGGAACCTTGCACACTGAAGGCTGTACCACCCAAACCTACAGCTTGAATTTGAGGACTTCATAGAATAAAGAATAGGAAGATCTTAATTTTCACATCACAAGAGTATTTTATAATTATGTTTGGACGGATGTACCATGTTACAACGCATACCATTACAACTACCTACTATTACAACGCGACCATTACAACGCATACCGTTACAACGCATAGCGCTTTGAGGTGCTGGATAGTGGTAAGTATAATTTACTATTCTAACTCCAGTCCCCGTGGACACTAGGGAAGGTGTTGGATAGTAAATTATACTTATTCCCTATCCTAGAGCGCCCCCCAGCGCAATGCGTTGTAATGGTATGCGTTGTAAAAGTTGCGTTGTAATAGTAGGTAGTTGTAAAAGTTGCGTTGTAACAGGTGTATACCGTTTGGACAAAAACAGGAAGTGATCCATAGTAGGCAAATGGATTAAGTGTGCAACCTTACTGGACATGTCTATTAGCTGGTGGCCAAAGGAATGAATTGTGGTAAAGTGTGACGTGGTAAAATGTTTTTAGATTAAGCACTCGTTTAATTGCTGCATTTTGTTCATTTTGCAGTCTTAGAAGACTTTTTAAGGAGGAAACTGATAGGCATAAATATCAAAGGCAGGCTGCAAATGAATTAAGGACATCGAAACGTTGCTTTAGATAGAATTAGAATTTCAGAGACTTTTTGAAAAAAAAATACATTTTAACCTGAGTAACAACCTTTTAATGAGCTTATCTCTTTTATGGATATTATTTTTCTGACCTCAAAATTATCCTTTTGCTGCTGCTTTTTTGCATTTTCTTAGCTCTACGTTAACAGTACTTAGTTTTGTGGATAAACATACATTTGAGTACTTTTTACTTTTGATTTGGATATTTAGTTCTTAAGCGAACAGTTCAGTAACACTTTGTAAACCCTCATTGTAAAGAGGAACTATACTCTCTAGATTTTGGCATGGCAGGCAGAACTCTACCTCATCTCTGAAATATGTCACCACCTGGTTAGCAGGTTTCTGGTTTCAATTATTGTATCACTTTGTGTGTCCTCACTTTTCTTGCACTGCCAGTTGTAAATACAGAATAAGCCGAACAGCTCTGTTACAGAATTCTTACCTCAACGCACTGGATATTATGAGAAAGAAGCTTTGTTACTGTAAATATAATTTCTTGTCTTCTGGATTAGATAATTCTGGAAGAAAATTAAAATCTTTCAAAAAAGACTTGGAGCCTCCTGATTAGATTGGACTTACACTCCAAGATCTCCACCAATTGACCATGGCTAGTCATAAGTGTTAAAAGTAGATATTGTTAATCTGCATCAAAGGTCTTGAGCTCCTCAGGCGATTGCTTGATTTGCACAATAATTATAGACATGGAAGAGCTAGCCATAACTTTAAAAACTGGATGATCACAGGAAGGGTAGTTTTAGAAGGATGCCTTTTAAGATTAAAAATAGTTGCCACTTTGGCATAAATGCCATCAGGATAGTACAATTAACTGATTTATAGATGTGTGGCAAAACAACACTGACTGATTTTTGTGGTATTTCAGCGAGGAAAGTTATGCCAAGTGCAGACAGGTCTAAATTGATATTTATATTATGCTCTGTACCAGGGTATTGTATGTAGTTAGTGAAATGTCATGTAAGTATGTATACTTGAGTTGCTAAATTTATTTTCTCAAAAAACATTTCTCTTATTGGACCAAATTTGCTACTCCATTTTTTCTTTTCAGATCGCAATTTTTCCCATGACTGACATAATTAAATGTACACAAGGCAACTCAGAACCCTAGCACGAATACAGGTGCATCTATTCCTACAAGGGGCCTTATCATACATATGCAAAAACATGTCCATCACCACCCCCTTTTGTACAGCTTCGTTCGCCATAAGTTGACAGGGTATGCTCAGACGTGAGTACCTTGCTCACTTTGCCACTGGATTCAAGCAAGCGTGGCTGAAGACGGCTGTAATGCCAGAAACCAGTCCTGGGAAGCTTGTTTCCGGTCCAGGGAAGGCATGGCTTGGCAGTTTGGGCTGGACTGTTCCCATGAGGCACAGGGTCAGACTGATTTGCATATGGCCATGTCTGAACTGGGGTGGCAGAGTGGGCTAAAGAACGGTGATGGATTAAACCCAGATCTGTTGACTGGGTGTGAGTGTTTGATTGGTTCAAATGCTCCATCCATCACCACCCCCTTTTGTACCTCCTTATTATACATATGGAGGATTTTCCTTGTATGCGCCGGGCCGCCTTTGAAAAGGTGCACCCGGTGCAGACAGGGAACATGCAGCGTATTGGGAGGATTATGCTGCCCCCAGGGAAGCTGTGAACACGCGCTGCCCTAGGGGCAGCGTATTCACGTGAAAAATGGAGCGGCTGCTTTGATGCTGCTCCTTGTTTCACAGTGCAGGCGGTATCAAGCCTGCACATAATACTTTTTGTAGGAACGGGGAGATTAAGTGATTTGCCCAGAATCAAGGATGTTATGATGTGTTTTATCTAGGACCCAGATCAATATTGTGACCTCATGCCCCTATACGGCTATAATCAATACATATCCCTATAATGGCATAAGAATCAGAGCCATATTTCAGTAACTTGCCTCTGCAGTCCATGACAGGCCATGATACAGCAGAAGCCACTTCCTTAGATTCCTAGATAGCACACTCAGGGCCAGATGTAGGTAGGCATTTACCGGTCGGTAACGGCCGAATTCGGCCGTTACCGACCGGTAAATGCAATTTGAGATGTAGGGCCCTGTATTTTACAGAATCGGTAAATTTACCGATCGGTAAATTTACCGATTCTGTAAAATACCGAATCGGTATTTTTTCCGATTCTGTAAAATTGATATGTAGGTGGGACTCTTCTGAGTCCCACAAGCATTACAGAATCAGTATTTTACTATCAAATACTATTTGATGGTAAAATACAGATTCTGGTGTGCATGCACATGTGTGCATGCACACCTGTGCCATATGACAGGCAGACCTGCCCCTAGGGCTTGTATGCCTGCCACATGGCACCCAATCCTGTTTAGGGGGTGCCAGGGGGTGTCAAAGTGACACCCCCTGCACCCTTGTGAAATTCGGTATTTACCGATTCGGTAAATACCGAATCGGTAAAGCCTATTGATTTCTATGGGCTTTGAAGCCCATAGGAATCAATAGGCTTTACCGATTCGGAATTTACCGAATCGGTAAATACCGAATTTTACCGATTCGGTAAAAGGGAACATCTGGATTCCCTACATACCAACCCCTCACATTTACCGAATCTCAATTACCGAATCGGTAAAATTCTGTAATTTTCGGTAATTAAGATTCGGTAAATGTTACTTACTTACATCTGGCCCTGAGTTCTTTCGACATACCAAACCCCCAGCAACCTGGGAAAGCCCCGCTTGCTTTGTTTTGATTAGTAATAAAACTCCTGCGAGCACTGTCAGATCGACCAGTTCTTAGTGACATCTTTATTGACGTCTTATGTCCAAAAACTTACGTCAAACTCGGCACCTTTCAGGTATAAATATACCAACGTTGCCTTAAGCAAGCACGCGGTGGTGGTGAATACTGGAGACGAACAGCTGTCCCCTTGCAGAGAGCCCAGCAGATGCGAGAAGCCCACGGACGCTGCCCCTCCTCCTTGACGCGCTGAGAAAGACGCTGCCTTTTCTCCTGCCGAGAAAATCCAGCTCCGGCGTTGCCAGCCTACCCTTGCGGGTCACTGGGATATCGGGTCCTAAGAAGGAGATACCAGACCTCCTACATTCTATTCCAGAGGTACGGTGCTGACTAAACCCTTAGAGAGAATTCTTGAAACAAACTCTTGGCAAAACCAACTTAACTTAAATTGCTACTTACTCCCTCCCATGTATTAGGCTTAGGTCAGGTACACCGGGGTAGGCGTAGTTAGAAGCACCAGTTGAGGTCGTTAGCCAATGTATATATGAATGTATATATTTTATTCATTTTAACTATCTTATGGCTAAGAAACCATATCAATGCTTTTACAGTATTATTTCGTAATACTCCTTTTACTGTACGCACTTTTCATAATAACAAGTCTTGCAATTGTGGCAATTCATTTCTCTTGCATGAGAAGGAAGACTGCTCAATAAATAATATCTTTTATTGAAAACGCCCGTCTCTCCATTCTCTGCACTCTGGTGAAAGTAAATCTGCACAACTGACTGAGAGAAATCGCTGTCTATTGTTTCACACAACTCTAGAGATTGACTCTTATTCTGAGGAGCAAAGTTGTCATGTTTATGCGGTTGTCGGAAGCTGAATCCCTTCTTGTCTGAGCCAGGGAAGCTGATCACTTCCTATTCAGTCAAGAAAGTTTCCAGTGACCTCTGAGCTAGCTGGCGCAAACCTAAATTAAGTCTAACATAGTCAGTAGAGACCTAGAAGACCGCAGTCCTACGTCTACACTGCTGTTTATGTTATTCCAATGCGCAGGGCCTATAGGGAAAATAGGAACTACACTACAGTTAAGCCGAATACGAAACTCAAACCCAGTGTCCCAGCTCCCTAGTCGGCATCCAAGGCCCTTATGTGACATCCTTTCACAAGAGAACACCACATCATCTCCCTAGTTGCCTGGTCTTACTTCCACATTTTGTGATTATGGGCAAATCACTTAATCTCCCAGTGGCTGCTTGCATTTGCTGTTGGTTGCCTGTCCACCTCCCGCCCATCGTTGTTTACACCCACTGAACTCATTGCACAGATCCCCTCCTCCACCAACTCTGTTTTTCAATTTTTTTATGCTGGTTTATGTGGCACTAACCACCACCTGGAGGTAGGTATTCGAGTGCTTTACATAAGCACCAAGTACTTTTTTGTGCACAGTTTTATATAGCGCCAACACCATCCGAAGGGATTGGAGAGCTTTACATTAGCACCAGTTACTTTACACAATGACGCATACATTTTTGTAGGCGCGGCGAGATTAAGTGATTTGCCCATAATAAAGGATGTTAAGCCAGTGCTGAAAATCAAACTCAGTTTACAAGCCCATAGTTGGCACCTCTGGCCCTTACACCTCATCCTCTCCTGAAAGAACGCCATATCTTCTCCGAAGCCTCAGCCTCAGGTCCACATTTTGTGATTACAGACAAACCACTTAATCTCCACGTTTCTAAATACCACAAGCATTGGCAAAGCCAGTATGTTTCACCTGTGTGAAAAGTGTTGTTTTTAGGTCTCGTATAGACAGACCATGTACTGTTGTCTTCTCTCTGTGGGCTTCCAGGCCATCCAGCCCCTACCATTGTTAAACTTCAGCGTTGCTCAAATTTTCTTTGTTGCCATTTGTCATGGCATGATGGCGTCATCCACTCTTATTGTGTTTGGTCCACCCATAGCACATGGACCAAGTACATGTCTCCTTACACTGCTCCCAGTTTCTGCAGCTATTTTATCTTTGTTTTCAAGCACTTCATAGGAATACTTGTGTTATCAGGCCTTCTACCTTGTAAACATACACACATACCACTAAAATGAATCCATGTGTGGATAAACTAATATTATTCTTAAAAAAACACGAACAGCACTTGTTTATTTTTTCCACGATCTGATAGTTTTGGAGCACTCATTCCATCTTGCCAGAGCGCGAGTAGGACCCCATGGTATTGGAGCACTTTAAATGCTGACCAGTTACATTCCACAATGACACTTTTTTTTTTGTTGCTGATGCTGCTTCAAATAAGGTATTTTTTTCCCCCTTTGTCGTTGCTTCCTCTGTCGTCGCCCGTCATTGCATGGTCAGCTCCGCATCCCCTCCTGTTTCCCTGCTGGACTCGTCCCCCACTGCATCCCTTGTTGCTGCTGTTTTTTTTGTTTACCATCCGATGGTTTTGGATCACTGGTTCCGTCCTCTGTCTTGCCATAGTCTCCTTCAAACAAATGTACACATACCACTACAATGCATGTGTGTGTACATAAACAAATGTATTTCTTAAAAAGTTGTTGATACATAAACAGCACTTGTTTCTTTTTTTTGCACAATCCAATAGTATTGGGGCACTTGCTCCATCCTCTCTCTTGCCATAGCACAAACATGATGGTATTGGAGCGCTTTATGTACTCACTAGTTACATTCCACAATGATGCATTCATTTTTGTAGCTGATCTGCTTCAATTAGGTAGTTTTCCCCCTTTAATGCTGCTTCTTCCCACCCTTTCTCTTCATTGCTTGGCCATCTCCCCATCCCCTCCTGCTTCCCTGCTTGACCCATTCCCCCACCAACTCCCTGGACCCTGCTACTTTACAAAACACATTTTTGGCACGATCCGATGGTATTGGAGCACTTGTTCCATCCTCCATCTTAACATAGTGCTAACACCAGCCAGTGGCATTGGAGTGCTTTAAGGGCTCATGACTTACATTACACAATGACACATTCATTGTCGTATTTTGGAAAAGGTGATGGACAGAGTTTCTGAATGATGCAGAATACTCCTACCCAGTCAAGAGATCAGGGCTTGTGTGGGAGGGTATACTCAGACGTGGGTCCCTTGCTCATTGCACCATCAGGATTCAAGCAAGCCGGGCCGACGACGGCTGAAATGCCAGAAATCGGTCCCCGGAAGCTTGTTTCCTTCCCAGTATAAGAATTGGCTTGGTAGTTTGGTTTGCCCTGTTCCCATCATGCACTGGGACAGGAACAGACTAATTTGCATGTAGCCAGGTTCTGAGCTGGGATGGTGCAGTGAGCTAAAAAACGGTGATGGATCAAGCCCTGATCCCTTGACTGGGTAAGAGTATTCTGCATCATTCAGAAACTATGTCCATCACCACCCCCTTTTCCAAAATCGATTTTGTCCACACTATGTGTGGGAGGGTATACTCAGACGTGAGTCCCTTGCTCATTGCACCATCAGGATTCAAGCAAGCCGGGCCGACGACGGCTGAAATGCCAGAAACCGGTCCCCGGAAGCTTGTTTCCTTCCCAGTATAGGAATGGGCTTGGTAGTTTGGTTTGCCCTGTTCCCATCATGCACTGGGACAGGAACAGACTAATTTGCATGTAGCCAGGTTCTGAGCTGGGATGGTGCAGTGAGCTAAAAAACGGTGATGGATCAAGCCCTGATCTCTTGACTGGGTAAGAGTATTCTGCATCATTCAGAAACTATGTCCATCACCACCCCCTTTTCCAAAATCGATTTTGTCCACACTATGTGTGGGAGGGTATACTCAGACGTGAGTCCCTTGCTCATTGCACCATCAGAATTCAAGCAAGCCGGGCCGACGACGGCTGAAATGCCAGAAACCGGTCCCCGGAAGCTTGTTTCCTTCCCAGTATAAGAATTGGGCTGGTAGTTTGGTTTGCCCTGTTCCCATCATGCACTTGGACAGGAACAGACTAATTTGCATGTAGCCAGGTTCTGAGCTGGGATGGTGCAGTGAGCTAAAAAACGGTGATGGATCAAGCCCTGATCTCTTGACTAGGTAAGAGTATTCTGCATCATTCAGAAACTATGTCCATCACCACCCCCTTTTCCAAAATCAATTTTGTCCACACTATGGGGGTCATTATGATGGCGGATTCCCCGCATACTCCGGGCCGGTGGAAGCCACCGCCGGCCCGGAGTATGCAGGGAATCCACAGAGGAGGCCTGAAAGACCCACCGCCAAGTTAGGATGGCTGGTGGGTCTCACAATCTGTCCTCCACTTTTCCGCCGCGGTCGGAAGGCGACCACGGCGGAAAAGCACTAACATGGCTGGCGGTGTCTATCAGACACCGCCAGCCATATTAGGATGTAGGGAAAGTAATGCTTTTCCGCGGCGGCTTTTCCGCCGTGGAAAAGCATACGGACATTCACTTTGGGGGCCCGTTGTGGGCCCCCTGGGTTAAGGTTGTGTGGGGGGTGCACATGGGGGGTACCTATGGTACCCCCCTGCCTTTGCATGCACGAAGCGGCAGGCACCGCGCGGTGCCTGCCGCTTTGTGCATGCAAATGCACTGCTTTCATTTTTTACATTGCGGCGGGTGCTGCTTCAAGCAGCACCCTCCGCAATGTAAAACATACAGGATGTGACCGCCAGGGTGGCGGTCACATCCTAATTGCCATGGAGGGACCGCCGCTGCCCATGCGGATGGTCCCTCCTACTCAGGGGTGGCGGCCGGACGCAAGTGCGTCCGCCATCCTAATCGACCCCTAAGTGTGCGAGGGTATACTCAGACGTGAGTCCCTTGCTCATTGCACCATCAGGATTCAAGCAAGCCGGGCCGACGACGGCTGAAATGCCAGAAACCGGTCCCCGGAAGCTTGTTTCCTTCCCAGTATAAGAATTGGCTTGGTTTGCCCTGTTCCCATCATGCACTGGGACAGGAACAGACTAATTTGCATGTAGCCAGGTTCTGAGCTGGGATGGTGCAGTGAGCTAAAAAACGGTGATGGATCAAGCCCTGATCTCTTGACTGGGTAAGAGTATTCTGCATCATTCAGAAACTATGTCCATCACCACCCCCTTTTCCAAAATCGACATTCATTGTCGTATGCAGGAGGAAGTGTAAGTGAATTGCCATGAATTACAAACTATTTATCCGACCCAGAGATTTGAACCTGGTTCCCTAGTTCCCTTGTCGGGATCTCTGGCCGTTACACCACATCCTCACTTCACTTCAAATCTCCTCAGCTGTTTCAAACTATCACTTCCACATTTGTTCAGCAAGACTCTGTCAACACCGAACAAGCATTGGCAAATCTAATAGATCTCGACAATGTCAAAGCTATCGGCCTTGTCAACGGAAATGTCTTTTAGCCATGTTGTCTAGAAATACATCTGCTGTTGAGCATGGCTGAAAGTCACTGAAAAAAGCACTGTGATGCAGCCAGCGCAGGCCAAGTCATAGCGCTTATGTTATGCATAGTGTTTGGAGGGGCAGAACAATATACTCAACATGGGGCAAAGAGACTCAGCATCGGCTCAAAATCCTATGATTCTGGGCTTTCAGTGACTTTCCGTCATGCTGAACAGCAGATGTGCTGCTAGACAACATGGCTAAAAGATACTCAGATTACTGACAAGGCCAATATCTAGGGCATTACAGAGAACTATTGGCTTTGCCAATGCTTGTTTAGATAAAGTGCTTATTCCATGAAAGTCATTTTCGGACAAAATTATTTTCCACTATTATCATACATTTTAAGAAGCTTATACTTAATTTGGTGCTTTCTCCATTTAGATTTTGCATTAATACTTGTCAACAGGTATGGATTCCTGTTTGTTTGACTATGCATTAAAACAAGGAGCTCCATTCTTTTGCAAGCCCGGGACATATACACAGGATATGCAAGTTAGTTTTAGTCTCGCGTTTGCACAGCCAGCAACTGGCGCTGGGGGACAGGCAAATCGCGGGGTGGAAGGAAGGAGGGTTGGAGTCTATTTCCCAAGGCTGAGTGCTATCAATTTATATTTTTTATATTTTGAGTAGGGTGTGCAAAGGTATTCCTGCCAAGTGTTTCAATAATTATTCAGGCATGAGAACATTTGCAGAAGTAAATTTTATCTTGACTGTGTAACAAGCATTTTGTACTTTTTTAAATTGGCTTTATTAATATAGTAAAGCGTGTGAAAATTTCCAGAGCTCATTTAAGTGTAGGTCATTTAGCGCTTTTTAAAAATACGGTCTTAGTGACTTTCATTCTATTTGGCTCATTATTTCTAACCCCACATAATGGTCCAATGTTTGGCCATTTGATGAACATATTTCGGACTACTACTTCCGAAACATTTTACTTTCTTTTGTTTGAATGTTTGTTCCCTTCATAATTACTTCAGTTATACTGTAGTCCACCTTCTTTTCTTCACCTCCTTTAACCCCTTCGATGCAGATGACAAAGCCAGCTCGTCATGGGCGTTACCTGCGCTGCGCGCGTGACGAGCTGGCTTTGTCATGAAAGCCGCGATTTTCAAATTTCAGCGCGCAGCGGGAAAACCCGCTAGCGCGCATGCGGTTAAAAGATGTTCTACCACCTTATGATTTTTTTACTAGTGCTGCCTCCACCATTTCACCTTTCCTTTTATCCGTCAACTACCCTTTGGTATGCTCTACCCCTTCCAATATTGCTACTGGCTCTGTTAAATTGGCATTTTTTAAGAAATTTCACTAGCCTGTTTTCATTATTACTGCACCAGATCAATTGATCTTTATTCAATAAATCGGTGAGTTGTCCATAATGACATTTTACAATCATGTTGAAGAATACTGCTGCATAGCTATTGACTCTTTCATTTCTTCCTTGCACCTTTGTAAAGACCTTGTGCCTCCCTGAAACAATATTTATCTATAAGCCATAATGTTTGTCTTATATTTTCAATGACATCTTATATGCAGCCTGACATTTCTCACCTTCCCCAATATTCAATGCAAGGATACTTTCTTAGATGTTTCTTGTCCCTATCCACAAATTGTGAATTAAAATATTTTGCTTTCTCAGAGGTGAACATTTTTCATCCCCATTAGCTATTAAATAACCATTGAATCATTTCTTCCATAGTTTGCTTGACATAATAGGTTACCCCATTCAGAAAATAATAATGGGAATTGGGACATGTGGACTGCTGCTATGCTTTTATTTAGCTACTAGAAGCCCGTCCCAACGTTGTCCGGGTATGAATTGCTGCTGGCCAGTAGTATATTAATTTGTAGAATTCCGTTTTGATAGCATTTCTTATCTGTGACAGGACTGTGAAACGCTCTGATTCACAGTGCACTGCTGATTCACTTAGGAGTGCGCGTTCAGTAGTGTGTGAACTTGAGTTTCCCTACTTTATTTTTCCTTGCAATATTATATAGCGCGAACTCGACAACATGGCATGAGCACAATATACATTACGGAAGAACACATTCATTTGTGGTAGACACAGGGAGACAAAGCGATTTGCCTGGAATAACAGGATGTTGAGCTGATGCCGAGATTCGAACGTAGCTCCCCAGCTCTAAAGTTCACAATTCTAGAACTTGTGGCGCGAGGTGTGTCTAAAAGTGTATGCCGGTGCTGGCCATCAATGAGAGAGACCTGTGCATTTTTCAAATGGGTGGTGAAAAAATATGAGTATGTTGCTGGAGATGTGGGCCGCCGTGCCACCAATGTACTTACCGGGGGAGGGTAAACACCCATTATTCCGCAACTTTCTTTCCGCATACCATCACTCCGCATACTTTCATTACGAAAGTACCATGACTCCGCAATGCCATTATAACGCATGGCATTACATTTTATATGCTTTTACCACGCATACATTTACAACGAAATTCGTTGTAAATGCATGAATGGTAAAAGCATGTTTTTTTTTGTAATGTTTGGATAAGGTAAGAATGGGTATAGGGTATATGTTTTGGGGTACTGAGGTATATGTTTAGGGGTGTTTGGGTATTTTAAGGGTTCAGATATAGTTTTGGGTTATGGGGTACAGGGGTATTTTTAGGGTTCAGGGCTAGGTTTGGTTTTGGGGTATAGGGGTATTTTTAGGGTTCAGGGGTAGGTTTGGGTTTGGGGTACAGGGGTATTTTTAGGGTTCAGGGCTAGGTTTGGGTTTTGGGGTACAGGGGTATTTTAGGGTTCAGGGGTAGGTTTGGGTTTTGGGGTACATGGTTTGTTTAGGGTTCAGGGCTAGGATTGGGTTTTGGGGTACAGGGGTATTTTTAGGGTTCAGGGGTAGGTTTGGGTTTTGGGGTACAGGGGTATTTTAAGGGTTCAAGGCTAGGTTTGGGTTTTGGGGTACAGTATATATTAGGGTTCAGGGGTAGGCTTGGGTTTTGGGGTACAGTGGTGTTTTTAGGGTTCAGGGCTAGGGTTGGGTGTTGGGGTACAGGGGTATTTTTAGGGTTCAGGGGTAGGTTTGGGTTTTGGGGTACAGGGGTATTTTAAGGGTTCAGGTCTAGGTTGGGTTTTGGGGTACAGTGGTATTTTTAGGGTTCAGGGCTAGGTTTGGGTTTTGGGGTACAAGGGTATTTTTAGGGTTCAGGGGTAGGTTTGGGGTTTGAGGTACAGGGGTATTTATAGGGTTCAGGGCTAGGTTTGGGTTTTGGGGTACAGGGGTATTTTTAGGGTTTAGGGATAGGTTTGGGTTTTGGGGTACAGGGTATATTTATAGGGTTAAGATGGGTTAGTGTTTAAGGGTGTTGGGGTATTTTAAGGAGTATGAGTGGGTTATGATTATGGGGTGCAGGGGTATTTACAGGGAGCAGGGTGGGATTAGCACACGATATGAGACATGGCATGAAGGGCGGAACGTACCACACGCCCCCAGCGTTTGTCACGCCCCCCAGCACACGCCCACAGCACAACGCAGACACGCCCACAAAGGACTACTTTGCTGGCACGATTCTTTTACCTTTTAAATATATATGGTGGGCGTCTGCATAGCCTATGTCCTTCTGCTGCAACTGCCCTTTCCAACGCTGTATTGGGTGTTGTGATTGGTGCTGTGGTTCCTGAGATTACCCGCCTCAAAGGTTTGGGCTCTCTCTTTATTATATTAGTATAGATTAAAATAAGCTAAAATAATTACTTAAACTAAAAATGTATAATAGCAAATTAATACAACAAAACTACTCAAGAAATGTCTTGGAATTCTTAGTACCTCTGGAGCCTATTAACAACATACCTATACATTTGTAAATTTATTTGAGTCTTCATTTACTACTTCATCTAGAGTGACTCAACTCATTTTTCAGGATTTGCAAATCAGGGCGTGGAGACTCCTACAATAGGATTTATAGTGTTAAGTTACTACTTTTACCACGCATGTATTGGAAGATCATTGCCACTGTGGCGGAGGTGTTCCTATGGGAAAGTATACAGAAAATGCATTAATTTTTACTATTCTTTAAAATAAAAAATATTTTAATGTATAATAAAGGTAACATGATTTAAAATACGTATTTTTCACCTGCATCTAATACAATACATGTTACAGCACATTAATGCATAGGTGTAAAGGTGCATTGAATATAACTTTAAAACATATTAATTTCATTTACACAATATTTTTAAAGAATAATTAAAAGCCCATCTACTATAACATTTTTATTTTTTGTATATTGTGTAGAAACTATTGTTATGCACTGAATTAATCTAATGTAGTAAAAGTGCAAATGTATCATTTATTTTTTAAATCATTTTTTATTATATTTTGAAACAAAATAATTTCATATGCTTTTTTATACTAAATATATATAATTTAAATGCAGGCTAATTTAATTAATTTAACATTAGGTCCTATAGAGTGTTATTTCATTTCCTTGTCTTCTTTAGTTTCCTTGCAAGTTTGTTGCAGTACCAGTGAAAAGCCATGTGAGGTGCTTGACTAAGTCGAAGGCTGGGCTTGAATATATTTTGAGCCTCCTTGTTCACATTAACGGCTGTACTAACACTTGAAATGTAATTTGTGAAAAGAAATGCTCTTACTGTTGTTGCAGCAGAAGCAATTAACGCAATAAACTTCGAATTACAACTTTAACGCTCCTAATCCCTGATCGTTAGAGATTCTTACCACCAACATAGGCAGGATGATAGTTCACAAAGTTTCTTTTAGCATGGGCAAAGGGATCAAGTTAAAGACCAGTAGAGGTAAGGTCCATTGGAATGGGCAAGGGGAATGGAGCATTAGTCATGAAAGTTCAAGTCTTATCTCTCAGCAAACTGCCCCAATGGCAGTTTTTTGCTTTTTGCAAGGGCTAAAAGGCAAGAAGCATGACACAGAAAGTCTGACAGCCAGTCAGGAAGCAAGGAAAGTGAAACAGGGTGTCCAGAGCCATACAGAGCTTGAGCTCCCTCCTCCTAGTAAAGACACCTTTTATTGTTCATATTTGTCACTATGACATAAAGGGTCGGTCCACAATGGTCTGATCATCATGTGATCATTCTTCCGTTCTTCAGGGAAAAATTTATCCTTCAGCATACTTTCCCATGCACATCACAAGAAATGACTGTCTATCCTGTCCTCACAGGTTAGTTGACAAAAAGCTTATTTGCTGTGTTGCTCTCCAAGGATATAGTCCAAAGGTCGACTTCCCACCATTCATACATAAAGATAGCCTATAAGAAAGTCTCTTGTTGCTTAAACAATGTTGCATGAACAAGAACAAATAAAGCCACGTTTGAGGAAACGTATCAAGTCCTTTGCACAAGGCTAATAAATAATGTAGCCTAAGGAGAAAAGATATCTCAAACGTTTTTTAAAGTTAGCATTTCTTTTTCAGTAAAAAAAACCTAGTAATTACGTCGAAGCATATCGAAATAATTCACACATATTATATATGAGCTTTTTTTTAATTTTGGCAGTGACTTTTGCACATAAATGTTAAACTCTAATTGTGGCCACAATTTCAAAATGTAAACTATTTATGTAATCACTAAAATAAAACTATTTCTAGGAATAAATGATCTTTATAATGTATGCACTTACACTGAAAATGTAAGACATCTATCACATTGCGTGGACAAATTGCACCAATGTCGAGTTTTTTATGACACTCTTCAATGAAGTCAATCGAAATTCTAAATCTCATCAATAATTTTCATGAAATCTTTGTTAAGAATATAAGTAAATCAGATATTAGAGATCTTGAATTTACTATTTGATTAATCCTACTGTTTCTACCTAGTCAAGCACACGGTGCTGGTGCTCCAACTTTTTCCCAGTTTCAATGTTGTTTTTCTAGACGTGTGCAAAGTGCGCATTTGTTTTTTCATTGTCAAGATCTGCGTTATGTGTTGCACAGAGCATGATCACCTTTTACGCTGCATTACTATTTTGTGAATGTATGTATTACTATGTCCCTCCCTAAACACCACATAAAATGTCTCTGACCCCTCACTTTGAGTCCTAAGTATTCCCCATTTTCCAGCAACTCCTACATTCACTATAAAATGTATACTTACGTGGGTAGGAATCTTTGCACAGAAAAGATAGGAGAGGTGAAGGTCTACAGCCATAGGTTTGTGCATACCACTTTGTAGTACTTTAGTAGTATTAATGTAGTAATGTAGTAGCTTGCATACTACAAAATGCACTTTTAGTATAGGCCCCTCTGTCTTTTCTTCACAGAGTACCTGTGAATTCTTGACAATTATGTTCAGTTCTTTGTGCATCTCTCAATTTTTCTCATTTTGATATTCCAGCCATAACCCACACGATGCAACATTTCATATATACAGAGTACCATAAAGCGGATCTTCCTTTTTTTCTTAATTGTGATTGCATGTACTTCCTCAGTGCATTTTCTTTACTCTTTCACATGCCTGGTATGCACAACACTGATAGCACTGACTGCACTGAGATCTCTTCAGCTTGTTCTACCTCAGAGGCGTATCAGCACAACCTAAGATGACTCACACTAAATATACCCTCGAATGACCATATACAAGGCCAGACCACTATTGAATGTATGAAACTCAGTGAGTTTCATTGAGCATTTCCTAATGGGTTGCAAATCGACCTACCTCAATAATATTAATGATGAAGGTCTCAGTTTGCGACCCATTAAGAATCACTAAAATCACAGGGCTAGTGGCCTGCAGGAGTCAACAGACCACCATGTCTGTGTTTGCTTTTCAATAAAGCAATAATTGTTTTTAAAATGGAGCCAATTTCCTTAAAGGAAAAGAGGCTGTGTTTAAAAAAGAAAAATTAAGTTTTCTTTTCTTTTTCCAAGAGCAGGCAGTGGTCTGTAGGACCACTGCCTGTTCTTAAAAAATATTTTTACGAACATTCACAATGTGGAAGTGGTCCCCTGCGGACCCCTTCTCATTATTGAAGGGGGTACCACCTACTTGAAGTAGGTGGTAAAAATGCAAATGTTTTGCACCCTTATGTTGGTCGCAAAACATTCCAACATACTGGTGTGTTCGGTATTAGGAAGGGACGCCCTAAGCAAGCCCTTTCCTAATACAGAATCAGTATGTATTCACAATTCCAAATTGTGATTCGGTAACATGTTACTGCTGTAGTGCTACTGGGCCCGTTTACTTTGTCTCACTTTATCTCCTTACACTACCCATCAAAGTCATTTACTTGGTGCTCCGATGGATCATGAACCAGAGGGGTTGGATATAGAAGATCCAATCTAGTTATACAATGAGGACAGGGAATTGGGTAACTGACATACAATCTTGTAATTAAATTCAAATATATAACTCACAAGACTAAACTATACAAGTACACAACTATCACAGCTAGACCAAATCTTCTGAAGAAATTCAGCTGAACTAGAATCATATCAACCAATAATTCAGTTAGATCTATACACAATAATAACATTAGGATTCGTTGACTAGAGGCCTCTCTATTAGAATTCCCATCCCTCATTGATACTCAATTGGACTGCACAATCAATTATTTTGGACAAGTCATAGAGAGACAGAAAAAGGATTTAAAGATAGTTAGATTTTATTAGTAAATTAAGAAAAGTAAATACATCAGTATCAGACATTTGAATTTAGGAGTGCAGAATAATCAAATTAATCTAACTTCGGGCCATCAATTACCAAAGTTTTAGAGGAGGAGCTCAGGAAAGGGCATGAACCTTATAAGCTCAAAGTACTCTCCCATGCGGGAAAGAAGCCAGGTAATAGCGCACAAAAGGAAAGCCAGTGGAGTCCACGAGGAGCAAATTATGTCTCTCAGTCTGCAAAGCGCAAGATCTCCAAAGAAGTAGAAAAAAATCTCTGTGTATTCTTCAGTGTATATCAATCCTCAGGTTCCAGGGTGACACCTCTGGGTCACCTCATCTGGTCAGACCATTCAGTCCGTCGGTCAGTTTGTATAGGGCGATTGTCATGCAGTATAAAGAAGACACATTTTATGACAAAAAGGTGGTGATCATCATGTAAGCTGCTGAGCGATTAAAAAATGCAAAGTTGTAAACAATAGTCTTTAAGCAAAGGCACATGAGTGAGTTCAAGAGGACTGTTTCGTACAACAGATGTCACCAAAGTAGCAAATTAGTAGCGAGTAGTCATAGTATGTGCATGGGAATTCATTCTGTGAAACACAGTTTCATGCTACATTGCAAGTTTGCGAAAACTTTTGATGAGAACAGAATCAAGCAAAGTAAGGAAATTGCAGGCCTTAATTGAATTTAGTTAATGAAATACAGAATATAATATAATGGAAATTTGCAATACATTTAGAGTCTTTAGAAGGGCATCCGGCCAGAGCGCGCCCGGAGGCGCTACATCAAGGGACGCTCCCTCGGTGGAGCGGGGGACAGAAACGCCGGGACACAGGGCACAGAGGGAAGCAACCTACCTGCCACTCGCCAGCTAGCTCTTGGGGCCCAAACGCTGCGTCTCGCCGCCACCGCAATCCAACACGTGGCTAGAGACTACAGCTCCCAGGGAGCATAGCGGCCACTTCCTGCCACTTCCTGCATCCGGCCAGAGCGTGCCCAGAGGCGCTACATCAAGGGATGCTCCCTCGGTGGAGCGAGGGACAGAAACGCCGGGACACAGGGCACAGAGGGAAGCAAACTACCTGCCACTCGCCAGCTAGCTCCTGGAGCCCAAACGCTGCGTCTCGCCGCCACTGCAATCCAACACGCGGCTAGAGACTACAGCTCCCAGGGAGCATAGCGACCACTTCCTGCCACTTCCTGCATCCGGCCAGAGCGCGCCCGGAGGAGCTACATCAAGGGACGCTCCCTCGGTGGAGCGGGGGACAGAAACGCCGGGACACAGGGCACAGAGGGAAGCAACCTACCTGCCACTCGCCACCTAGCTCCTTGGGCCCAAACGCTGTGTCTCGCCGCCACCGCAATCCAACACGCGGCTAGAGACTACAGCTCCCAGGGAGCATAGCGGCCACTTCCTGCCACATCCTGCATCTGGCCAGAGCGCGCCCGGAGGCGCTACATCAAGGGACGCTCCCTCCGCGTCGCGGGACGCATGCGCGGGACCGCGCCGGGCTAAGCCCGGGCAAAGGGCGGGCCCTCAGCGGCACGAGAAGGACGGGGACGGGCCACCCCCCTTGGCATTCCTACAATAGAAGGTATAGTGCCCAATCTCATTTGTAGACGACTTATGGATTTTCTGTTTCATATTACATAAATCATAAATCATGACATTTAATACCCTTATCACCATCAGCGAAACAGATACCGATGATTGCTGTCAACCCCTAGATTCAATTCAAACCCTTCCACTGATCCCTGTCAGTTCGAAAAAAAATTGCTATTGGGAGAAACTAAATGCTTTGTGCGGGACTAATTTTCTTCCTGTTATAGCTCCTTTGCCTGTGAAAGGCTTTACTATCGACCCTCGCGCAGTTGGACTTTGCGATCCACCCCGATCACCCAAGGAGGATAGCAGCCAAGCTATTGGACCGTCACAGGGCCAAGCTAGTGGACTGTCACAAGGCCAAAGTGCAGGAAGGAAGCACAACGATCACGAAACAGAAGCCAAAACTCTGGATGACGAAGTAGCATCCACCCAACTGCAACTATTGCCCGAGTTCGAATTGATGTTAAGATCTGTAATAGCACCCCTGCTCGACCAAATCAATATCCTAGGGGATAGGTTGACAAGCCTAGAGACTATTATCAATGCCAATTCTTGCCCTCAGGCAAAGACTGTTAGATCTAACTGTTCTACTCCTCCTACTGTTCCCAAAGTGCCTCACATTACAAAAGCTGTTCCAACTGTAAGTCAACCTCCCAATTGCCTACCTCACACCGTTACCAAAATCATCCATTCACCTGTGATCAATACCACTAAAAATGTCCCTATCGATAGACACCCTTCCAAGAGACAACCTCCAACTGCCAACAAAACTGCCCGTAAACCTGCGTTATCTAAATACTCTGAGATTAGAGCAGAATCTAATAGAGTAGCTTGCATAGATTTGCCTCCCGAAGCCGCCCCCTTTGTCCTTGTTCTTGCAGGAGTACCTGCACCCATCCACGGGAAACGTGAAAGACATCAGGACCTATTGTCCAAGGTCCTGTTTTGGTTATCAAAAAATAGCCCCCTCCCACCCAACAAAGACGGTGGCATTCTGTGCGTTAGAAGGGTGGGTTGGTTAGGGTCATCACCTAAAGAAATTCCCGGGGACCTAGTTTTAGTTAAATTTAGGGACAGGCATACAGTCCCCTACTTACGATCCTCCCAGCCCCATGTAAATGATGGCCCCATCTCCGTTTGGGATCTGTATGACTTTTATCCGAGTACCCCACATATCCCCCCCACCAAGACTAACAGCCATACACAAACATTTGCTAGGTAGGGGTACCATTAATTTCCCTACCCCTATTAGACCAGCTCTTGCTATTAGACACTGACAGTGAATGTTTATGAAATTCAGCATTATGTAAATATGTACCGTGGTTTTATTGTAGTTTGTGTTTTTTATATTTATGTATACTTTTATGATTTCTTTATGGAATCGAAATAAAGTTATTTGAATGAGTCTTTAGAAGCTTTGCATATTAATTTCAATTCATTGCACTCATCAAGCATGTTGGTGTCATTGTAATTTGCACGTGTAACTATAACATTACTACATTCTCAAAGTACCAACATATAAAATCATTTTGTAATATAAAATCATTATGTTGTTTCGAGAAATTCTCATTAGTAAATGTATGAAGATTATTCTGTAGAAGTTACAAAGAAATTTGTATTATTATAAATGTGCAGCATCCTTCTTTCTTTCTCCACTTGGTCCACATTAAAGAATACACAATTGCAATTTAGTAAACATGAACCTATGTTATTCAAACAAGCATTTTCATCTAGTCTACACTCTTCTACATGCTTTTACAATGCAGTAACTTAAGGGCCTGATTACGAGTCTTTGACTGCCACACTCGCAGTGGCGCAGCAGTGGCGGTCCACCTTCTGCCGGAATGCCACTTTCAAAGTTGTACCAGTGGTAGACCGCTGCCTGCACCAGGGAACCTCCCTGCCCCTGAGCTGGAGCGTCGGAAGCCCAATGTAACATGCTGAGTGGGACTGGTGCAGTCTCACTGATCATATTATTAGTTTCTCCACTGCAGGCTCCCTGCCATGAATAGGCTGCCAGTGGAGGAACAAAGGGGGCCCTATAGGGCTCCCATGGGGATGCATTCAAGGGGGCACATGCTTGCACCCCCAGTTCCAGCTTGGCATGGACGACACCGCCCATGCCACCCTGGATCTTTTTGTTGTTCCAATTGCGTTGTCTGCTCTTCTTGCACCGCCATGGGAAAGGCAAAAAGACCATCCGCCTGCACGAGTTAAACTCGTAATTAGGTCGGCGGTCCTTGTGCAGCTTTGGCACAGCCGTGCCTCCGGAGACCCGGTGCAACTGCGCCAATGTTGTAACCAGGCCCTCAGTCTTTCCATGTTTTATTGATTAAGATTCTCAAACGTATAGTGAGCACATATTGTGCATATTTGTTATTTTTCTCTCAAAAGGTGTCAAAATCGTTTTTATGTGTCAACTAAGGGATTCAGCAGTTTATCTGCTTCATCATTACCGAATCGCAAATTGGAATTTATCCGTACGAAAATGCATTTTACCGGTCGCTTGATTCTGTGAATCGAGTCATTTGCAACAGGTAAAATGCATGATACTTGTGGCCCATAATACTTAATCCTATAAATACCATCAAGAAACATAGCAAAAACACTTTCAGGTCTCAGGGTGCAGCTATAAAGAGTCCACTGCAGTAAAGAACAGTTCAGATTCTGTGGTCCTATGGTGTATGGCATGGTTCAAGCCACTGCTGTATTTGAGAATGTTAGATTGGAATGTTGGGGGATTGAGGCTGAGGGGTCATATAGAGTGGTTGGAGCTGGCAGTGTCTGCCATTGGTCATGTCTTCTTTACTAATAAAGTGACCTAAAAATCTACCAGAGCGTGTTTCTTTGTGTCAACTTCCCAAAAGAGTGTGTTGTGTATTGAAAGGTCAATCCCAATGGTACGTCAGATAGTGGAACAGTGCCAATACAATCCATGTATGGATGCTGCTAGGGTGGTATGTAAATTCTTAACTACACTGATGTGTTCACATGGGGCCAGTTAGTCCCCTGCATGTACCTGGTTCTTGTGTCAGTGACGTTAGCTTCTTGCAAGTAAAACATTGCATGTATTAAACCGCTGTTATCATTTACATAAAGAAATATCCTCTTCCAGTGTGCAGAACAGAACAGAGGCAACAACTTCTGACCAAATTAAGTGGATTCATATCTCTATGCACATCTATGAATCTCATCTTATCATACCTCCAAAATATATGATAAATCAAAAGACCATTTCTATTGAGGCACCACTCTTCTCAATAGACATGAACTGCTACACAGCATTTGATGTTTATCTATCCACCTACCCATAATTGTGCTTCGAATAAGACGTCAGTCCCTCTAAACATAGTGTACAAGTAACACAGACTACTCATCAAATCTACCTTTGTCTCAGGATGCATGGACAATTTAATCTGCGAACGTAAGACCCTGAAGTGCCATTAAGGGCAGCATTTCCACTGAAAGGCTGTTGGATGACAAAGTAGCAAGAGTTGGCGATCTACATTTTGGAGTGCGGTCTATCATCTAAGAGGAGGAGAGTGTCAATGGCGCAGGGGAGGTGTTATTTAGTGAGAAACAGAATTATTTAGGTATATCCAGTAGCCCAGTCCACATCAATCAATCAATCAATCAATCAACAATTTGTATAGCGCGCTACTCACCCGGTAGGGTCTCCAGGCGCTGGGGGAAGGGGTTCGTTACTGCTCGAAGAGCCAGGTCTTGAGTTGTTTCCTGAAGGAGAGATGGTCCTGGGTCAGCCGTAGGTGGATGGGGAGGGAGTTCCATGTCTTGGCCGCCAGGTAGGAGAAGGATCTTCCTCCAGCGGTGGCTCATAGGTACACTTTTCAGTCAGTAGAACTGCGGCTCACATTTGACAGCCTTTAGTTAAAAAGCTATAAGCAGGATAAAGTAACATCCCAAAACCACAATTCGAAGCAGGCATGTCAGCTTAAATGTCAAGGTGCCTTTCTGTATAGTTATTTGGTTTGAAATTTCAAAGTTTACTAAGTCATTTTCCTTTTCTCTATTGTCTTAAACTTTCTGGAACAATTCTCTAGTGTGCTGTCAACTTGTGGAAAAATATGTTAGGGTATCCCACCTCAGGAACAAGCCCACGCAGAAGCAGTGTGTACCTGTCAGACCTAATTAAATATGAAACCCTAAAGCTCTAACAAGCACCAAATGTGAAGTGTTTTACCAGAGAAGATGTAATTTCAGATGCTTCATGATCCAAGAAACAGTCCCAAGTTTCACCAGGATGTCAAGGATGGTGCAGGGTAGGAATATGACTCTGTGCATCCCTGCAGTTCCCATTCTTTTATTATACCTCGCCTTTTATCACTACCTATTGGAAGCACTCCCCTTTTCCTCTCTGACTATTCATAGGGTGTAAATGAGGAGTGTAAATGTCCAAATCCTTAACTTTAATTGTTTAGTCTCCATATAGCTGAAATATAATTTCAAGGTATAGTATTGCCAACGTTTTAAAAATGATGCACACATTATTCCTTTTCCAAGATACCGAAATGCTAAATAGCATAGTAATAAATGTAACATTGACTAATACATTGGTCCCACCACCTAGTATATTGCTTGTGTACATATTAAAAAAAACATCCAGCCTAAAGCTCCCCATCATTTTAGACCTCTTATTCATATCCATTAACGAAGTTTAACAATTATAGTCTGTGTTGTTTGATTATCAATGATAGCCTCCCGACCAGATGCAAACAATTCACAGGAAACTTCACCCAGGACCATTCGTCAGCAAAAGGATCCTGAATGATCTGATAACCATAAAAAGGACAAATGGGGTAATTTAGAGGTTGGCAGATATGGTGTTGCTGCCAAAAATGGCAGATGGTCCATTCGCCAACCTCGCAGGAACAGAAGAGTTTCTGCCGATGGAAACACTGGACTCTATAGTTCATCCACCACAGGCAGTGATGACAGTAATAATAACCACAGCGGTCCCAATCAAGATATATAATGTTCCTTATAAATAGAAAAAAGCCTCCAGTAAGTCAAGACCATCCTATTGTTACGTTGCCTTTTTAAAGGTAGCTCAACCGCTCTCTCTTTCAGATGACAGCCAGTTTCTACCCCACACAAGTATCAAACTCAAGTCCAAGATGGCCGTCAATGGCTGTCAGTGGGGTGCGCCCATTCAAGCCCCATCTTCTATTTATATGCTGAGAAGGTCTGTCGTGTATATAGTGCTCTTCCACCACCAACGTGGCCAGATCACCTCCGCTCGCTTGACAGAATAAGCCCGATGGTACACGGCTAGAGGGAAGGACATGCGCCAGGTGTGAGATAAGGGAATCTTACAGCAGCTGTAAAGGTGCCGCAGGCACAATGGCTATTTAAGGAGAACAATGCACAGACAAACATATATGATGTGAGTGTATAACGTTTATTAACCCTGACGAGGCTCTGAAGCACTTCTTCAGAGCCAGCTGTCGTTCGGAGTTTGTGTCTGACTGACTCGTGCTCTGAAAAAAATGCTATGATTTTTCCAATTTTTTGTATATACAGGTATGTCTTTCAGCTAATGTAGGTCATATGGGAATGTGATTTCATTACATTCACCTTAAATCACCTTAATAGCAAAAGCTTTGTAAATAGCTTTGTAAATAGCTTTGTAAATTTGGATTAAATCCTTCACTGGACGCCCACCCAATTTCCTCGAGAAGTTTATCAAGGCACCATTCGCCCTACTAATAGCCAGTTTTCTGGCGAAGACTGCCTCTTTCCAACTCCCCCTACTATCAAAAGTGACTCCTAAATAGAAAAAGCTATCCGTATTTTTAATTTTATCTCTCCCCAGATGGATTGTCTTGCTATGTTTTCTGGAATTGCTACATGTCATAGAATAGGTTTTAGAGACATTATTCAATAACCCACGGGCCTTCATGTATTCTGAGAATTCAGCTACAGCCCTTTGTAGGCCGATGACGGTATGCGACATTATTGCTGCGTCATCAGCGCACAAAAGGATAGGAATGGGTGTTTCACTAACAGTGGGGTAATCAAACTGAAAGTTTCTAAGGTGTTGTCCCACACTGTTGATGTATAGGGTGAATAAAAAAGGTGCTAAAATACACCCTTGACGCACACCTCTTTTAATATTAAATTTCTCAGAGCAAACCCCCCCTCTCCCATAGCGTACCCTGGCCCCCGCTTCCCTGTATAATTCTCTAATAAATGAAAGAAGCTGATGGTCTATACCCATATCTCTAAGCGTCCGCCATTGTGTGGAATGATCCACACAGTCAAACGCTGAGCTAAGGTCTATGAATGTGACAAATAGACTTTACTTCTTAGCTTGCGTATATTTGGCAGTCAGCAACGCCAAATTTAGACCCTGTTCTATTGTACCCTTTCCGCTGCGGAAACCGTATTGGAGATTTGTGATAATATTATTATCCTCTACCCAGACTTGGAGTCTATTCAGAATGATTCTACCTGCTACCTTCATCAAGGCATCCAAAAGGGAAATAGATCGATAGCAAACCGGATTGTTCCTATCCCCCTTTTTAAAAATGGGTACAACCACTGCTTCCGGCCAGGTAGAGATAAAACCCGCTGCGTTTGCACAATTTAGAACATTAGTTAGTAGGGGCGACCATAAAGATAATTCAGCTTTATACAAGTCAATCGGGACGCTGTCCGGACCCGGTGCTTTGCCTGAAGCGCTATCCTGAATAGCCTTAGTGACCTCAGCATGCTCGAAGACGACCCCCCAGCCGAAAGGGATTTAATATCCAGAGCCTTCTCGTTCTCAAGGGCGGACAAATTATTTTTATATAGGCTAGTGAAATGGGCAACCCAGATACCCCAGGTATAGCTATATCAAGAATGTCTGTTTCCCTAACTGACAGAAAAGGGGCGTTTACGGCTCTCCAGAAAGCTATGTTATCTTTTTTTAAACAGGCATCATGGAGATTCTGCCAGATTTCAGCTTTTAGCTCTTTTTCCTTCTCGCTATTGCTGCCCTATACAATTTCCGAGTCTGTCTTACCAAAGACATTATTCTGGGGTTTTCTTGTAGAGCCCTTTTCAAGTTCTGGTGTGCCTTTGTACAATTTTTGTCGAACCAACTCTACGCTTTAACGGTACGACTTTTAAAGTCTCTAGTCAACATTTTGTTAATTTCACTTGTTATTTTCCCAAAGGCCTCGAGGACTTGATCATTAGTTGTAGACAGTAAAAGGCAAATTTTAAGCTGGTCGTAGGTTTTAATAACCAGTTTGTGCAAAATGGTTTTTGTATCTACTTTTGCCCAATTAATACGATAACCATTAGTGTTAGCCAAATTTATTGAGGTGTTATAGATTACATCCAGGGTCGGTACTCCTCCATTTTTTACCAGACAGAAAGAGATAGGGTAGTGATCGCTGTGAGCAGCATCTAGTGTTTCCCATGATAACACTACGGACCAATGTCTAGAGGATAGAAGGGTAAAGTCAATTAGGGAATTAACCCCTCTCCCATTAAATGTTGGTTTAAAAGGTGCCGGTAGCGAACAATTTTCATTATTGAAGCCCAAGTCAACCTCGTGTGTCAGGGAATTCAACAAATCCCCTAACCTAGAATGACTAAAATGGGTTGGTATGTCTTCCCTGTCCTCGGCCAGGTGGCAAGTGCCTGTGGCATAACTAGTACAGAGACAACAGTCTAAGTCACCAACCCATAAAAGGGCCAAATCCCCGTCGCCATTCTTTTCTAGGCCCCGTAAGCATCTTCTGAGACTCGATATAAGCTCTTCCCATTGCGATACGTGGCGTTGTTATAAAAATTTATAATAGCAATGTTCTTAACACCCATCAATCTGACTATCACAGTCTGGTAATACTCTGCCAAAATTAATTTAGTCGTTTTAATCCCTGATGCAATTGAAATGTAGGTGCATAAGCCCCCTCTATTTCTACCATGGGTACTCATTTTTGGCAGGGGTATTATAGGTTTGGCATCCAAGTAAATGGGCCGTCCAGGTTTCCTGGAAGCACAAATTATTCTGATTATTTATAATCTCACCCCAATCTAAGCGATCCACCTTATCTTTAAGACCTGCTATGTTCCAGGAAATGATCAGCTGGCCCTTTTCGGTGTTCGCAGCAATATTATCTATCTGACTCTCCCTTGCATAGTTCTTTAGGTCACCTTTTCCCCTGCCTATTATGTCATTGACAGGGCCTAACTGTATGTCATGCTCCTTCTCGTACTCTTCACTAGAGTTTGCAAGTCAGTCGACCCCCTCTAAACCAGAGAGAGGGGCAAAGCGATTTGAGGTTACAATATTTAACCTTGGGGCCGCTACGTTCCTACTGTATGGGTGTCTTGGTCTTAGCGGCTTTTCTACTATGGACCTTGGGTAGAAATAGCTGAGGTCTCGGGTGGATATTCCACCCTCATAGCCATCCGGGTACCAATCTCTTATATAGTTTGTCGCCCTGCAATCCTTAAAATTAATAATAATGATGTCCCCATGTAGATCCTTATGTCTTGGTCCCACCCAACCACATCTTCTGACATGAAGAATTTCGCCATTTATGTTACAAGGTAATGGCCTGTTTACTCGTAACCAGTGCACTACCTTGTTCTTAAGGTTCTGGTAGGTTTCAAATCTCCCCTCAGTTAGCTCAGGGACTCCAGTCAGCACGATAACATAGGGTACTGCTTCTGGTGGTAGGTCTATGCAGTGTGATTGGCCCTTTGGATTTAAGTCCTGATGTAATCTTCCTAGTTCTGGCCCTTGTTCATGCATGTGATTATTACTACCTAGTAATTTATCTCTTCCTTCCCTATGTTTTATCGGTTCAAATGCTACCTTTGTAGTCTCTTTTACAGGGATTCTATCAGGTGCAGAGGGCAATTTTTCCGTATGGTTTGCAGATTTGGTTAACTTCGGTACTTGTAGTGTGACAGGTGGAGTAATGTCAGGCCTTTTTACTGATAGTAATACCAATTTCATGAATGGCCCCCAATTGCTCCGCCATTCTTCTTACTCTCTCTATCAATGGTAGCAGTAGCGATTCGACCAATTGCTCTATATTGGACATAAGATCATGATGTATATTTACTGATGAGTTGTCTTTATCAGTTATATTCCTAGTGGGACTGATATTTTCATTACGATTTCTAGTTAATTAGGAGTTTTTGCTCGGGTAATTTTTTGATTCTTTCTGCCACGTTTCCTTTTAGGAGAGGGGGCAGGGGCAGATATTTTTGCCTTGGGCTTCTTTTGAAGGGACTTGCTGGGTGTCACTAATATTTGCTCTTCCATAGAGGTATCAGTTTGAGATTCTGTGGTGATATTTATGTGGATTGTATCTTTACTTTGAACTTGTGACTCTGAAAGATCTTGTAACTGTTGGGGAATGCCAATATCGCTTGAGCAATTTGTTCCAGGGGCATGATACAATGGAGTGGTTACTAGCTGTATATGGCCAAGTGATGAACGTTTCTTTAGCAGTTCAGAGGACAAACGTCGCTCAGTGAACTAAATTTTGTGTTCTAGAACTGAGGAGGCCCTACTGATGATATGGTCTAATGTCCCACTCACTGACCCTCCTGCCATGGATATTCTTCCTGTTTTTAACCAAGTGTCCATATTAAATATTCAGCTACTAACAATATATCGCAAAAAATATAAAGTCCCACTTTCTAACTATACAGCACAGTGGTAGGTACACAAGCTTTCTCAAAGATGCGGTCTAGTAACCATGGATTGGAATCACCAAATGAAAGAGGGGTGGCCCAGCCCAGCCTCGGCCAGCCCCGGACGGCCACAGACGGCCCGCCCTTTGCCCGGGCTTCGCCCGGCTTGTCTCGCGCGCGTCCCGTGGTACGCAGTAATGCTGCTGCCTTTAAACACCTGTGGAGGGCGTGGCGGGGAGGTGTCTCCCAGCCCAGGTGGCTTGTGGGCTCTGATGTTCTGCCTCCCTCTCGGCCGCTGTTGCCCCCCACCAACGAGCGTTTCCAGCAGAGCGGGAAATGCGAGAAGTCAAACAAATATCCTGCAGGGAGCAAGTACTTCCACCAGGTCGTGGCCCCCGGTACAATCCAAGGTAATCCGCTATTCATTGTGCCTCTTTCCCGCGGTGCGCGGTAATGCTGCTGCCTTTAAACACCTGTGGAGGGCGTGGTGGGGAGGTGTCTCCCAGCCCAGGTGGCTTGTGGGCTCTGATGTTCTGCCTCCCTCTCGGCCGCTGTTACCCCCACCAACGAGCATTTCCTGTGGAGCGGGAAACGCGAGAAGTCAAACAAATATCCTGCAGGGAGCAAGTACTTCCACCAAGTCGTGGCCCCCGTACAGTCCAAGGTAATCCGCTATTCACTGTGCCTCTTTCCCCTCAATTCAGTGCAGTGGCGGCCAGCATTGCTAGTGGGTGACGTGGTGGGTGCAGGGGTTCATGCGGGGTGGGGGAGTTCACGCACGGGTGGGGTGTCACTCATATAAAAACAACTATCAAAAAGTTTATAAACTTACCTTGACGCCGGGTCCCGCGTCTCTGCTTCTGCTCTCCTCGTGGAACAGGTAGCAGGCCCCACTGACCAATCACAACGTTGAATGCAGCATTGTCATTAGTAAGCACCCAGGCTCCCCTGACCAATCACAAGACTCTAGTGCAGCATTGTGATTCGTCTGAGCGTCCTGGTTGGATGATCAGTGAGGGAATCGGGGCCTGGGCATGCTCTCCATGCAGGCTGTAATGCAACTTAGGAGTGAGGAAACCACTCTTCACCTGCCCTGCTCCGAGAGCAGAGCAGCCCACCCTGAAAGAGGCACGAAGCATAAAATGATAATAACTCAAAGTTATTATCATTTTATGTTTCTTCTTCGCACTGCTTAAAAGCAGTGGGGTGACGCTCCTCTGCCATAGTGGAGGAGCCGCCACAGATTCAGTGACTGAATGAGAAAAGGTATGTCGTCCTACTAAATTTCTAGCTGAGTAATCATGCATATTTTCTTCTACCTAAAAGGCATTCTGGGAAATTGTGCCCTGGTGTTGGATCTGGCCCTTTTTGTAGGAATATCCCTAAACATTTTGCCTTCGTCCTCCTATTTTTTCTGTCTTGTTTTCGTTGGCTTTAGGACTCTGGGCACTTTACCATTGCTAACCAGTGCTAAAGTGCATATGCTCTCTGTCTAAATTGTAAATGTGATTGGTTTATCCATGATTGGCATATTTGGATCACTAGTAAGTCCCTAGTAAAGTGTGCCCTGGGCCTGTAAATCAAATGCTACTGGTGGGCCTGCAGCACTGATTGCTCCACCCACAAGATTAGCCTTGCAAACATGTCTCAGACCTGCCACTAAAGTGTCTATTTGGGCATCTGCTTTTTCAATCTGGCAAGGGCACCCACTTACCAGGCCCAAACGTTCCCCTTTACTGTATATAAGGCACCTCTTAGGTAGGCTACCTGACTAGGGCTTTGCTTGTCCTCACACAAAGCTGTCTCCACCCCCTGTAGTATGTCTAAAGCCAGGTCAGGGAAAGGCAGGGTCTTGTACACTACAAAGACTTTCCTTTGAAGTTTGCCTACTTCGAAGACAGAAAGGGCTATAAGTATTGGACCTCTGATACTCCCAAATCAGAACACTCCTAGACTAAGGGACTTTCTGCTAGGAAGAAGAGCTAGATGCTGTAGGAGGGACTGACACTCTGCCTATTGCTTTGTTGTGCTGACCTCATACTTGCTGCTTCTGTCCTGGGAGTGAAAGGACTGGACCTCGCTTTCTACATCCTGCTGCCAAGGTTCTCCAAGGGGTTGACTGTGCTTGCCTCCAGTTAAGAAGTCTCAGGGCCATCAAAGACTTCACCCATAAGTGCCTGGGCTCTTCTGCTGAGACACCTGATTTGCCACGTGGTGCCTAAGCCGGTTCCTGGGCCCTTGGACGAAGACTCTGGTTAGCTGAAGAAAATCCATGCATCGACTCTCAGCTCCCGTTTTGCTGATGCAACACTGACATGTGGTTGAAAAGTCAATGCATCGCTGCTATGCAGTTGAAGAATCGACGCAGCACCGGCAGTATGGCTGGAAAATCACTGTAGCCTGAGTTCCAAGCACCGTGTCACAGATGTCTGTGGCACCCGCTCTGACACCTTCCCTGCCTTGCGCCTGAAGAATCAACGCATCACCTGCTTCAAGGCAGTGACATCAACGCAGCGCCTGCTTCGTCACTTCTTTACCGACACAGTGTGTCTGAATTTTTGATGCATCGTACCTTGACGCTGTCTCTTTGTCAACGCTATCCAGCAGTAAGAAACCGAGGTCGCGTATTCGGGCATTGATGCATCGCCTTCCCTCACAGTATGGAATAGTAAGGAACTGATGCATCATCTCCCCAGCGCTGCAGTAAGGAAATAATGCATCACCTCACCTGGAAGTAAGGAACCGACGCATCACCTCCCTGAGTGTAAGGAACTAACGCATTGCTTTGCTTTTCCGGTGCCTCACCACCCCAGCACCTGCTTTCATCTTTAACTTTGACCCATCCCAGGTATTTTGTGCTAGAAGTAACGCATCCATGGATTTATACTGATTGAACTGATTTAACCTTTGATAAGTGATATCTTTACTTGTGTATGTTGGATTTTTGTCATTTTTGGTCTGGTTTCATTTCGATAAAAATTGGCTACTTTTCTAAATTGGTGTGGACTCATTTTGTAGTGTTTTCACTGTGTTATTGTATGTTTATGTTCAAATGCTTTACACAATGCCTCGGAAATAAGCCTGACTGCTCGTGCCAAGCTACCAAGGGGGTGAGCAGGGGTTACTTTAGCGGTGTGACTCCGTTACCCTGACTAAAATAAGGGTCCCTCCTTGGACATGGTGCAAACCTCTGTCAACTAGAAACCCCCATTTCTAGCACCAAGTACCTTTCCAGGAGAGGGGGAGATACTACCAGTACTGGAGTCTAATCCCAGAGAGCAGTGCTGTGAAAGCAATAGTCTTCATTATGTGACGAGATGCAGTAGAAGCCTGAAAAATAAGTGTGGTGCGTGAAGTATGCGTGCTTCTGGCTCTGGGCTGTTCCGAAAGCACTGTTTGCGGGTCTAGATGTTACCTTAATAGGAATCAAAGGCTAACAGATATGGTGCATGGTTCCTGGTAAGCGAGCACAGGCTAACACCTGTCAATGAGGTTCTCTTAACACCTTCGCCGCTGGGCTAATTCCCTGCGGTGCTGGGAGGAAGTGGGGCGCGCGCAGCGCCATGGTGCTCGTGATGAGCTCAGCTCGTCACGCTGCACGGTGGCGCTCTGCTCATGACGAGCTCAGCTCGTCATGACCACGCCCGTTTCATAGAACGCTCAGCACCCTGGGGAAATTATACCCGCGTGTGAGCGCCGCGCATGTCATGACGAGCTCAGCTCATCATGAGCACACGGCAACAGAAGGGGTTAAACAATTTGGAGTAAAGTGTTGCATAGACTTCTGTTTCTTAAAAAAGCACACACATTGATATAATTTCAATAGAAGGGCTTGCTAGTTGAATGTGATACTTTGTCGATCTAAATGTGGTGAATTTTAGTCCCTCACATATTCAACTTTTTGTTCTGATTTTGTGGGGGCTTGAGGCTTTGTTGAGGCTATGTTTTTTTATACCGCAGTACACATTAGTATTTAAAGTACTCTATGGAAGCATTCTTCAGAGGGATAAGGTACTAAAAACGGTGGGTGGTGCCCACTGGCAAGATGTGAAATGTCGCACCTTTCCATTGTTGCCTATGTACCCATAGGTGTGGTAATTTGCTCATCTTGCATTATCTAAGGTGCTGACGTAAAAACAACAAGGAGGATTGCATTCATGCGGTCTCAGTCTCTAAAGTTTTGATGTTACTTTGTCAGGAGTTTGGGAGCATTGCAATGAAAGCTTAACATTTGTATTTGCAGAACAGTCAACACCTCCTATATGCTTGTTCAGACAGCCCCCGGTTGGAGGAGGTATTGGAGTAATTGTGCATTGTTAGAGAAGAGATTTCCGCCTTACCCTACTATGCTTGTTGAGGGGTAAGCAGGGTGTGAGGGAGAGGAGCACAAATTAATTTGTCGCATGACCCACGGTCTTCTTCCTCCTTTTGTCGTTTTAGGAGTATTGCAGTCTTGGACTCCTTGGAATTTTGTTGATCGCTGCTCACCTTTGCTTTCTTCAGTAGGTGCTTTGCTAGGGTCCACTGTTTCTTTTTGTAGCACAGAACAGCCTCTGTCCTCAGCAGGGCACTAGAATTTCATGGATTCCTCATTACAGCAAATTGGGGAGTGCCCATCTATTTGAGGGAATGCACAACACTTGATTTGCAACTGCATTGCAATGCTAGGTCTGTTCATTCAAGGACATAGTGCACATTAGATAGGTGGTACTTAAACACTGTCTCCCCTGGTTCGGCTTACTTTGGAACGATTTATCTCTGCAATGGGAGTTTCTAAATTACTATCCTGCCTTTAAAATTGCCCATATCTGTGAAAAAAGAACAGAAGCAGCTACCTTTCATGATAAGGAAAAGTAAATTTCAACACGTTTGCATTTCAAATGTCTTCCAGGCTGCACTCCAGCACAGCCTTTGTGTGGTGATGTCCATCACAGCAGTACTGTCTCCAGCCTGGAGCACCCACAACAGAGGCACAAAGAGGTGTGAGTGCTCTCCAATGAAGTATGATCAAGGTAGACAAATGCTTGGCCTCACCTGACGACTCCCCTTCAACCTTCAGCTCCACCCCTACTCACCCATAGCATCTACAAAAAGGTCAGAGCTTCAAGAAGTTCAGCAGCCATTTGAGGGAGCCATTTCACCATCCCCAAATCACACCAGTGTATTCAACCCATGCCCTCCAGCATCTGCAATGCAGGTAATACACTTCCACTGTCTGGGAAGCTTTCCTCACCTTCCATCTGGTGCCAATACAAACCAGAGGCATTTAAATGTATCCCACTCTGCTGTGTAATTAATACTCCGAGTCAAATCTGAGGGTGAAATCCAGAATCTCTTTTTCAATGTGCACATTATTTCCCATGTATTTTCTCCATATGAGTCTAGCCATTATTTCTCACTTTCAACCCTTGAGCTGATCAACAGATTTGGCTGGATTGGTGGGCTAGCAGTAACCTAGTAGGAGAGAGTTGTTTGACCTGATTCTAGAACCTACTAAAAATTCCCAATATAGCACAATCTTCACAAGTAAATAATGCTGTTTTCTTTCTACATTCTTGCATTCTCAAACTGCATGCTGTCTCAAACATATTCATAACAACCCTTAAATCTGGCATAAAAAAAACCTGTCCTTTAGTTAAAACTTCTGTTTGTCTCCTCTCATTTTTTCTTCTCACTTTCAAATGTCCCTTTCCATCCCTTCCATTCTCTGCATGCCTCCTCTCTCTGAGCACAACCTATCTCTGACACATGAATGTTTGACTTTCCTTTATTTCAGCAAATTTCCCACACTCATTTACAAGATCACAATCTCTCCCCCTCCGCTGAAAGTCATACCTATGCAACCGAACAATACCTAATCTCCTCCAACTCCTGTTTTAAACCCACCAACCATGTGCTTCAGCTCAACCACCCACACCCACTAATGATCACAACCAACCACTATTACTTTAGTCCACCATGAAAAACTGAAATGACTGCATGGAATGGTTTGCTTTAAACACACAAGACTAATCCCAATAACTAACATTAACCAATAACACTGAACTAACATCACATACAGCATTCTGGGATATTTGCAGGACGCATTACTGTTCATCTCCAGACACTTCGAGTGGCAGCCTGCCAATCCAAAAGCAGAGCTTCTAACACTCCCACCTATACTGGTCTGTGGGGTTCTGTAACATGATCACCACACTCTATACTTAATCAGTCAAAGTTGAATCTTTGGCATAATGATAGCCATGCTTGCAATTTTGTCATGCATTCTTGGAATTAAGAGATCCATCCCTGGCATAAGAATGTAAATTTGCAACATATTGTCGACATCCTTGGCCTATTTACAGTGCACACCTCTGGCATAATGATAGCATAAATGTGTCCACACGTAGCATAATGGCAGCTGCCCCTTCCAAAATGTTGGCCATTTCAAGCATATTGTGTCCAGCACAATATATTGCCTTTCTCAATAAACAAGTCAAAGCCCTTCAGTAACTTATATTGCACTACTGCTCACCAAGCTACAAGGTACAGCAAAAACAGCTCATTATTAATCACATAGGCGAACCCTAATGCATTTACCAATGCTTGGTTTTATCAGCTATGAGTAACGTTGCTTTTTTAGATTATTTGTAGTACTTGCATTGCTGTTTAGCCATTTTCAAATTCTTAAACCTTTTGCATGTGTAATATAATAAATGATTTGATTCAGCTTTTTGTGAAGTGATATTTTATTTTGCAGTCCACCAGTTTCATGATTCTCAACAGAGTGAACGAGTGCAATTGGGGTACATTGTGAGGGGTAGTCGTTTTAACATGAGAAGATAGCAGTCCATGAACAGGCAATGACAGTATTGACATAATTACAAGTTCCACAAAAAGGGGCAAATTTACAGCACGGTAAAATCACATGCAATTTTTTTATGTGCATTAAAATTCGTTCAGTACCATGAAATAAGTAAAATCCCATAGAATTACTGTGTGGGGCAGATTTTACCGGCCATAAAACCACAAAAAATCTTCTATTCCATGCTGTTTTAGTATGTACATTTACCACCCGCTCTGGCCAGGTAGTAAATGTATGGGGGAGCCAGTGCATGGTATGGGGGAAGGGGCTGGAAGGAGTAAGGAGGAAAATGGGAAGGTTTCGTTTTAGCCAGGGGAAGCTTTGTATTCTTCACCCTGTGAAAGTGACATGAGACTTGACTGCTGCTTCAGCCAAAGTAACCTGCAACTGGTCGGAAAAAAACGGGTTAGGTTCCTCCAGAACCAGTTGATCCGGGTATGAAAAAAAACTAACCTCTAATAATCAGGACGAGCAAACCAACGCATGCACACATGCATTAGTTGTAATTTGTAATTTGTAACTGAGTTTTGTATCGCGCCAACTCACCGACAGGTCTCAAAGCGCTTCTGACAAAGTACAGCAACAAAGACGAAGTGAAGATAAAGGTTGTTAGCTTGACTACGGAGATGTAAACACATCTTTGAAAAGTAAAGTTTTCAAGGTTTTCCCAAAGTGGAGAAGATTGTCTTCTCTACGGAGCGCCTCCGGTAGCTTGTTCCAGATGGTGGGGGCTTGGACTGAAAAAGCTCTGCCTCCTTTTGTTGCCAGTTTGAAGCATGGGCAGGATAGCAGGAGGGAATCGGAGGATCTCAAGGCGCGCTTAGGTTCGTAGATTTTTAGCCTATCTTTTATATAGGCTGGCGCCTGACCGTGGATAGCTTTATGGCAAATGCACATGCTCTTAAATTCGACTCTTTGTTTCATAGGGAGCCAGTGCAGCCTATAAAGTAAGGGAGAGGCGTGGGTCCGCCTAGGTACTCCAAATATCAAACGAGCTGCGTCATTTAAGATGACCTGTAGGCGATTGATGGAGTTTTTTGGGAGGCCTAGGTATAATGCGTTACCGTAATCAATTCTAGACACAATTGTGGCTGAAACGATTGTTTGAAGCATACTCCTTGAGAGTAAAGGGACAAGCTTACGTAGTTGCCTGATCAGGTTCGTACATGAGCCAACCACAGCGGACATTGATAGTTCCTGGTCAATTTTCATCCCAAGGCTCTTTACACTAGAGCACGGTTTTGGGGTAGGTCCAAGTTCTTGTGGCCAGAACAAATCATTCCAGGGGGAGGAAGAAGTTGAAACTACAAGAACCTCCGTTTTATCCAGATTGATTTTCAATAGGTTGGACGACACCCAGTTCACTGTGAACCGTAATATGTCTTGGGCCGTGGACTGAGCCGATATAGTATTGTCGATACTCAGCAATAGCTGAGTATCATCGGCATAATTAAAAACTTTACAGCCCATGTTTGCCAGGGATTCAATCAATGGTTGTAAATATAAGTTGAATAAAAGTGGGGAAAGCGCGGACCCTTGCGGGACTCCACAAACTAAGGCACCCACTTCAGAGACCTGATCTTCTAGCTGGATCCTCTGCGTCCTCCCTGATAAGAAGGCTGTCAGCCACTGGAGAGCTTGTTCTCTTATCCCGGCCCTGGCTAGTCTGTCCAGGAGCAGTGCATGGCTGGCAGTATCAAACGCCGCTGATAGGTCTAATAATATCAGGGCGCTTGGTTTTTTTCTATCAGCCATGCCTCTGAGCTCGTCCAATACTGACAGCATTACTAGTTCCGTGCTATGGTGGGCACGAAAGCCAGCTTGCCGCTCCTGGAGGAGATGATGAGATTCCAGGAGGGATGACAGGGATTTTAGTACATGTTGTTCTAGTACTTTTGATAAAAATGGCAACTGGGAGATTGGCCTGTAATTCTTCAGGCTAGTTGGATCTGCCCCAGGTTTTTTTATCAATAGTCTGACGCGGGCCTCTTTGAAGGATGTTGGTAGTGAACCAGTAGCTAATGGGATGTTTAAGAGGTCTAAAATCTGGTCCTCAAGGATCGGGATTGCTAGTCGGAAAATATCAGGCGGGCAGGGGTCAGCAGGGGAACCTGACTTGGTGGATGCTACTAGATGTCTAAGGGAGGTAGCATCAATTTCAGGAAATCTCGTAACGATAGGGGTTGAGAAATGTGAAGGGGGCAGTGGCAAGGTGTATATAGCCAGGTTGTCCTTTTTGATATCTGACAGTATGGTCGCTACTTTTTCAAGGAAATATCCCTGAAAGGTGTCACAGTTAATCAATATGTCTGCCTTTTCCTCCTTCTTACTTAGCTCTTTCAGAATTTGAAAGGTCTCTTTTTGGATGTTGGTGGCGTTGTTCATGCGTGTTTCATAATACTCCTTCTTGGCTGAAATAATGAGCTTTTTATACAATTGGAACGATGTTCTGTATAATTCCCTATCAGTATCCTTTTTAGATTTCCTCCAGCATCTTTCGAGATAACGGAGCTTTCTTTTTTGGTCTCGTAGACTCTGGGTGAACCAAGGGGCTCCATTTTCTGCACCCTTTACTTTTTGTGTTTTTTCAGGGGCTATCTCCTCAATAGATTGCCTGAGGGTAGTTATTATCCTGTCATAGTTTGAGTCTAAGTCAATACCATCTGATGAAGTTATCGATTTTTGTTTGTGTTTAGACAGAGCTTTGGTCAAGGTATCAGAGTTGACTTTTTTCCACTGGCGCACTTTTTTAGTTTTTAGTGGAAGTTTAGTCTGGAGGTTATATTGCGGTATGTCATACGAGATTAGATGGTGGTCTGACCAGATGCAGGGTGTAATATTTGTAATGACCGCCTTTGGCATAGAAGACCAAATAAGATCAAGAATATGGCCTTTTGTGTGAGTTGGAGATTCCACAAGTTGTATCAGTCCAAGAGCGGTCATAGAAGTCTGCAATTTCTGAGCTAATAAATCTGTGTCTCTTTTATCCCAGTGGATATTAAAATCACCAGTCACCAAGATGTTTTTGTAACGTGTGCATAGATCCGATATTATAGGGAAAAAGAGGTCATTGAACATTGAAGTACTTTGAGGTGGGCAATATATTGTTAAGATGATGAAACAGGAGTTGTTCATGGTGACTTTAATCCCTAATATGTCCGCGGCATTTATGGTCTCAGTTAGAAGTTTAGTCACCATGAGCTGACTTTTAAAAATCGTTGCTACACCACCACCTCGGGTCCCCTCTGGTCGATTGTGCCAGACCATGTCGTACCCGCTAGGGAGGGCAGCTATGATATCCGGGGAGGAGGAGTCACTCAACCAAGTTTCGGTGAGTGTCAGGATATCAATGGTCTCGTCCTGTAGGAGGGTAAATATTTCTAGATGGTGTTTCTGTAATGACCTGGTGTTGAGGGTGGCTAATTTTAGAAGGGGTGGCTGACTCGAGTTCACAGGGCTGGGGATACGGAGGATGTTATTTTTCTTGATGGTAGCACATGTGGTAGGAGACAAACAGTACCTATCGGACTTCAGTGCTAGGAGATCCGCTGAGGTATAACAGGTATGGGTGCCAGAGCCCCTAAGCCCTAAGCCCGGTCGTGCCCGGACGGGCGCAGACGCGCAGGACTCTGGCACGACTCCGGCGCAGGTCCGGCGCGTCCGCTGATCGCGTCCGCTGCGCGGAGCCATCACTGTCCGTTTTTATAGCGCTGTCGATGGCCTCACCAACCCAGCCCGACCCAAGATGGCCGCCAAAACTGGCACCCAGCCCTCGGCGTTGATACTCAGCCGAGAGCGGGACCGGAGCTGCAGGGAGGGGGTGAAGGTGCTTTCTAAGGCGCTGCTAAGCGCTGGGGGGTCTCAGCACACCGCTTTGGCTCAGGTGTGGAAATTACAAGTAGCGAGTGTCCAAGAAGTAAAATCACGAATTAAAATCAGAAAAGACAAGAGACCTCCCGGCTTCCGCCTCAGGAGGGGGTTAAGTGCGTGCAGTGTCAAAGTTACCTGCTTCCTACTACTGGCGCCTTTTATAGCGCGGTCGATGGCCTCACCACAGTTGTGGTGTGCATGACTTGTAATCTGTAATCCGATTTATAGAATGGTTGATAGTCACTGGTTATTGCAGTTTGGTATAGGCCTTTTTATCCAACACCCAGGTGGGAAGATTGTCTACCAGGTCTGACTGTGTAAGTGCATGTAGTATGTCATGACTAGGTAACCTCAGTTCCCCAGATTGGACGTAGAATACATAAAAGCAATTCGGTACATTAGAGGAGGGGAACTCGTTTTAGAGTCATCCTGGATGTGTGTGGCCCTTATGTTTGTGGGTTGTTTGAAAGGGTTTTGTGGTTGTCAGGGCTGCTGTTGCATTTTCTAATTGACTGCCCCTGCATTGCCTTCTCGCCTCACTGAAATAATAGCTACATCTAGTACTTGTTTATGGGTTTGAGTTCCAATTCCATAAATTGAGAAACATTGCTCCTTAGTGCTTAGTGACCAAGCCAGCTGTAGCAAGCCAGCCTGTAGCTTGGGAGGATCAAATCCTCAATAACGATGGTGGCCAGGAACATGGCCACAAAGTCTGCACACTTTACATTATGCGTCCATCTCACACTTCTTCTGTGCTGTTCTGATGGATAAACAAATGGCCAGAAATAGCACCTGGTTGGCCAGAGGTAGTCTGAGAGAGGTGGGAGTCATTCTGTCATGCAAAAGCCCTGCCTGCACTCAGCCCTGAGCTCCCAGGTCCAGTTGATGGTATGCTGCCATGAGAACCTTGAACTTCTGAAGACAGCTGCAAATGGATCTGAATACCAGCTGCCCAGGACAATCCAAAGAGTTTTTTGTTAAGAACTCCAACGCAGTAAGTTTGGTCAAGTTCTATTTATTACCATGAACCAACACACATGCTCCAACGCTAGTCGGAGCGAACGCCTGCCAGCTCGGTGATCAGCTGATAACTGTCAAACGTGACAGCTCCAGCTGATGACCTCACTGCTGTACGGTGTCCACACAGGGACACTGATGCGCACACTTGATACGGTGTCCCAGGAAGGACACCAGCATCATAAACAGAACACATCCTCCCCCTTAGGGAACGAGATCAACAAAAACAAGAAGGAGCATAAGGCTCCTCTATTCACAAACATAGTCCATGAGTTTGACAGGTGGTCCCAAAAGTCTTCCTGCCCTGCTTCTGTCGTTTGGTTGTGCAGGCTCACACAACGGAATGGTAGGTAACTTCCGTCTGGCACCTTCTGGTCGGGCCTAATCAGTTGAAAAGTCCTCTGGCCTGGTGTCCTCAAACATACAGCTTCCACTCCTCTCTTCTGAAGGTGCTGGCCATTCATAGTCCGATTCAGTGTCTGAAAAGTATTGCTTGACAACACCATTTCCCTGCACCCCCTGTTGTTCTTCATTAGATACGATGGGTGTGTTTACCTCCATCTCACCCGGAGGATATTTGTAGGCAGAAAGAGCTGAGAAGTGCCAGACCTTGCCATCGCTTAAGCGCTCGGAGTTACAGTACACCTCCTGTACAGTCAAGGGTTTGGTATACCTTTCTTGACCCTTGCCAATGTGTCCGCTCTTCTTCACTTTGACAGTATCACCCGCCTTGATTACTACATCCTTGCATCCGTGTTTGTTGTCATAGATGCTCTTGCTCTTGGATTGTGCTTGAGCTACCCTCTCTATTCACTACCTTTGACAACCAGTGTACTCTGCGAGCAGCCTTAACCCAGCCCACATTGTCCTTTGTGAGTGGAGTCCGCCCCCGCATGAGTTCAAACGGACTGTGACCTGTTATTTCACATGGTGTTATTCTATAGGCCCACACCGTCTTTAGTATTTCCTTCTTCCAGTCTAACTGGTTAGAATTTGATATTTGGATGATACCTTTGAGGACTCTGTTAAATCTTTCAACTGCCCCATTTCCTGCGGGATGGTAGAGTGACGTTGTCTTACGTTCGATGTTGTGCTTCAACATGTAATCCTTGAATAAATCTGATGTGAATTGCACTCCATTGTCGCTCACCACCTGTTTAGGCAGTCCCTCGCGTGTAAAGGTATCTTTCAGGAATTGAACCAAATGCTGTGTGTCTGTCTTCTTTGTAATCTTTATTTCTGGCCACTTGGTGTAATGATCAATGATGACGATTATGTATTGTTGTTCATCATCGCTGAGCACAGGCCCCATTATGTCAATTCCTATTCTCTCCCATGGCATGGATGGACACTGTATGGGATGTAGCGGTGGCTTGAATGTTACTTGGGTCTTGTCAGAATTCATGCATAACCTACAATTCCTCACTTTCCTCTCCACATCCAGACTGACACCCGGCCATCAATACATGCCCTTTGCCCTGCTTTTGGTTTTTGCTATGCCTAGGTGTCCCTCATGGCATATATCCAGAATTATCTTCCTGATGACTGTAGGTGGTACATACCTTCCGCTCCTCACTAGTAGTCCATCTTCCAGTGATAATTCATCTTTCACTTCCCAGAAATGCTTCAATTGTTCCTTCAATTTGTTTTTGCTTATCCATACTTCTTTGATCATTTGCATTACTGTTTCCATCTCCTTGTCTTTGCTCTGTTCCATCAGCTACCTTTCCTTCGTTATTCCGCAGTACACTCCCATATGTTTGCTACACACGACTCGTCCACATCTTTTGTCTCAGTGTTGTTTTTATTTTCTAGTGGCATTCTGCTTAAAAAGTCCGCTACCACATTCTTTACGCCTGGAACATATTGTATGTCATAGATGTAATCAAACAGACACATCGAAATTCTCACCAACCGTGGTGATGCTGTGTATAACCTGTTAGTGGTGAGCACCTTTGTTAAGGGATTATGGTCCGTACAAAGTTTGACCTTTCTACCCCATATGTATTGTCGGAAGTGCTCAAGTGCCCAGACACAGGCCAAAGCCTCCCGTTCTATTACAGAAAATGTTTCCTCTGCCGCCGTTAGGCATCGTGACGCAAATGCAATCGTGCACTCCACTCCTTTGGTATCTTTCTGCGTGAGTACTGCTCCAATGCCCTTGTCGCTGGCGTCGGTCGTTACAAAGTTTTGGAGATTGTGGTCAAATCTCTGTAGGGGCAGTGTTTTGCACATGTCGTTTTTTAGGTCTTGAAAGGTTTGTTCACACTCTTCATTCCATTCAAATTTGTTCTTGATTTTCAATTGCTGTCTCAATGTATATGTTTTTGTTGAAAAATTTCTGATGAACTTCGAGTAGTATTCCAATAACCTGAGGAATGATCTTATCTCATCTCTGTTGGTGGGTACAGGCGAGTCCTTTATGGCTTGGATCAGTTCGTTTTTTGGACTGATGCCATCCCCAGTTATGTGATGTCCCAGATAATTCACTGAATTGCATGCGAACTTGCATTTTGAGTGCTCCGCAGTTAATCCTTTTGCTTTCAATATTTCCATAACCTGCTCCACTCGGCTGTCATGTTCCTCTCTCGTCTTACCCATCACTAGGATGTCATCCTGGAACAATAATACCCTCAAATATATTGTTCATTAATCGCTGAAACATTGCGGCCGCAGAAGCCAAGCCGAATGGCACTCTGGTGTACCTAAAGCACCCAAACGGCGTCACAAAGGTTGTCAATGACTTGCTTTCTCGATGAAGTTGTAACTGATGGTATGCCGATTTTAGATTGATGGTGGTAAACCACTTGACACCCTTGGTCGTTGACAACATCTCATTTATTTTTGGGAGAGGGTATTGTTCTAGTATGATGTTTTGATTCAAGTCGCGAAGGTCAATGCAGAGCCTCAGCTTGCCATTGGGGCGTTTTGCGATGACAAGCGGTGCAACCCACTCGGATGCCTCCACTCTTACTATTATTCCATCAATTAGTAGCTTATCTAGTTGGTTTCTGACCTCTTCCCTTATTGCAAATGGTATGTTTCTTGCTCTGTGCACTGTAGGTGTGGTGATAGGTTTCAATTTTATTTTGTGTTGGTACCCCTTCAACACACCCACATTTCCACTGAATACTTTAGGGTATTTTGTCAGTATCTTGCTTGCATAATCGCTGGTGTCAGATATGCTCAACAATGGTTCACTGCTGTTTGGATCAAGCATGATTCCCAGGCTTCCCTGGTCCATCTATCCAAGCACGGATAGTCCCACCTTGGAAACATAAAGTTTACAATCTGCTTCTCTGTCTTTGAAAATGAACTTTAGTCTTCTGTACCCACATATTTCTGTCCGTTGAATGATTTTATCGCAATGTCTGGTTTGTTAAGTCTTTCTCCAATCTTTTCCTTGAATTTTGTGCTCCAAACTTTTTCATTTACAATAGTGTACAGTGAACCAGAATCCGCTACAATGCTTATTTCCACTCCACCAATTGTCATTTCACATACCGGTTTTCTTGTTTTTGCCTTGCTTTTAGTTCCACTGTCCTTATCCTGTTCGTCGTCAATGTGAAGTATATACATTTTGATGTCTTCATCTGAATCTTCTTCAAACCCATCTTCTTCGTCTTCTACTACCTTCACCTGTTGAGGTCTTCTTCTATTGCACGCCTTGTTGAAATGTCCAATTAGACCACAGAAAGTGCACTTGGCCTCACGGGCAGGACATTTAAAATCGTATGCCATGTGCGCTGTGCTCAAACATCGGTAACAGTACCTCTTATTTTGTGTTTCTGCTTTACTGTATGTTTGTGTGGTATCTTTCTTTTTCCAATTCTGCTTTCAGGTTTCCAACTTCTTTGGTCTGATACCCTACTCACATGTTCACCTTCCTTCTTTATTTTGTCTTCCTTAAGTACCGCCTTAGCACATCTTCCAGTGAGTTCTGCTTTTCTTGCAATATCTATTATATTCCGTAGTGGGTATTCCCCCTTGGCCCATAGGTTGTCTTGAATGTTTTTGTTAGAACCTTGCATCACAATTTGATCTCTTATCAACTCATCATGGAGATCACCAAAACGGCCGTTTAATGCCAAATTTTTAAGTGCGGAGATGTAATCATCTATTGTCTCTTCCTTTCCCTGTTTTCTGTGGAAAAACTTATATCTGTCAACTCCAACACAGACTGTTGGTTTGTAATATGTATTTAAATCGTCAATTGCGTTTGTGAATGCATCTCCTTCATTTTCTGCTCCTATCTTTTTGTTAATTGAATTATACACCTTAATTTCCCCTGCCCCCAGACTGTGCATTAACATTTTGTACTTCTTTTCTGGTTTTATCTCATCATCTTCTTCTAGAGTGGCGATATAATTTAGGAAATATTCCCTCCACTCTTCCCACTTTAATGCTGGTTCACTACCAGCGCGCAGAAAAGATTCTGGGGCTGTAGATTCCAAATGCAGCCAGATGCCATTTTAGTTGAATCTAATACTTTGTTTACAAGAGTGTAATATAATGTAATAAACCTTAGTCTTTGAAATTTTAAATAAAAATGTCCACTCGCTACAGTTCACTGTGTTTTTTCCTTTGCTCAGGTGTTTATCTTTAATATATTGTTCCTGTATTTTTATTTCAATGTGCACACTTCTCTTTATCCAGTTACTATAGTTCATTTCATTTGTGAATTTATTGAAAGAGAATTCAGGTTGTTGCACAATCCTTTTAAACTGCTTGCTCGTTTTTTTTTATATGTGAAAATGCCTTTTCAAATTAATTTGCTGTCCTTTAGTATGCCTTCGTATTCCAGTTGAATGTGCTGAGGCATCGCGTTGCTTTTTTTAGATTCTCTGCTCGTTTTCGACGAGCGCTTGAAGACTAGACCGTTCCTTAATGCTTCCTTCAATTACCTTCAAAATGGCCGTTACGTTCAGTTTAGAGGCGTGTTGACGTCACCATCAGCTGTCGTCGGTTTCACCTGAAACTGACAGTTGTACGCGGCGGTTCCTTTTAACGGTTGCTCACATCTGCCTGTTCAGTTCCTAAGAGTTTTGTCACGCAACGCAACCTCTTTACTTCTAACCTTGCACATCACAGTATGTTCGCTTGATTTTTACACCAAAAAGCTCTTGATTCATTAGGTTTGAATATCGGCAGATTACTTCTTCCCACAACTTTTCTTCGTGATGATGGACGACGCTTGCTATTATATTAAATTTCTCAGCTCAATATTTTCCATGGGTGCTTCAATTCAACTGCTCAGTACTTGCTTTGTCAAAAGTCTTTCACTTTTTTTTAATTGACGATATCTACATATAATACATTTTTTAGTGATCTGAAACCCAGTGGTGCCTGAGATTTACTGAGAGGCCCTTACCTCTGCCAGTATAGTGCAGATTTGCTGACAATCACAACCCTGTGATTGGGCCTGTGTGAGCTGAAGACATGCCCCCACTCTGAAACTCTGAAGACTGCCGCCTCTCAATCACTGTATTCCCCTCCCACTGTGGCAAGCCCAGCAGTGTGACAATTAAAAATTTGCAAACATTCGTGACAAGAATTTTCAATTCTATTAAGGACACGGAGGCGAGGATTATGCTTTCTCCATTTCTTTACTACTAACAGCAGCCAATAAAAACACAGTAAAGAAACGAAAAAACTACAACTCCCATGAACCCTCAGGCCAACCATAGAGAGTACATGCTATATAAGGAACCATAGAGGACAACACTTCCTCTTTCTTTGTCCAATAAAAGTCTAAAGTCATTTGAAGAAAAATACCGCCAACCATCCAGAAAGGAAAATCCGAAGGCTGAACTGCAAGAAATCCAAAAGGAAAGATAGGCAACCAGTCCACAAACGCCGAAGGTGCATCAGGGAAACACAGCAACCCCAGGATCCAAGGCGTGGAAAACGGTGCCGGAAAACCAAGATGAGAAATCACTTCTGGTCCGAACCTGAAATCAAAAACAGAGTCGTAATATACATCCCCCAAAACCTTTGAAGGTCGCATCACATAGGGTGGGGAAAAAAACATATCAATGCAAAACAACGCATATCAGAGTAAAGTCCAAATGTACATGAACAATGCAGTAGAATACCAATGGGTGGGATAATCCTCGCCTCCGTGTCCTTAATAGAATTGAAAATTCTTGTCACGAATGTTTGCAAATTTTTAATTCTATGGCAGGACAGGAGGCTTCAGATTATGCTTGTTCAAAGCTGTTCCACCACAACAGACGCAATATCGACAATGGGTTTAAAATAAAAGGTTTTAAACACTGTATCAGAAGACCAATCAGCTGTTTTCACAATGTCATGTAAACTTACACCAACATGAAAAGCTTTGGAGGCCATGGCACCCCTCGCGGAGTGAGCTCCAAAGATGGAGGTATCAATGCCTGCCTCAGACATAAGCCAGCGCACCCAACGAGCAAGAGTAGCTGACGCCACAGGTTTAAAAGGTTTTAACAAAGCAATCAACAACTGTCCAGACATATCTTTACGAAAAGGAGCAGTACTCACCTCATAATCCTTTATGCAACGAACCACACACAATTGCGGGTGATGGGGGAACGCAGGATAAGTGACAGTAGACAGATTAGTCTTGGTACGCCTGGAGACCGTAAAAGTAACTCCTTCCGGAGAAAAAGAACGACCAGCGAGGTCCAATGCCCGGACATCCGAAACACGCTTACAAGACACTAAGCATAAAAGCATTGTCAGTTTAGCAGACAATTGTTTACGGGACAGAGAAGCGTTGGGAGGCCAAGCTTCCAGAAAACGCAGCACAACAGAAACGTCCCATAGAGCCACGTACTTCGGACATGGTGGCTTAGCCATTCGCACACCACGCAACAATGCAGAAATGAGAGGGTGTTCCCCAACAGGCTTACCGTCGACCAAAGCATGGCCCGCCGAGAGAGCGGAACGGAAAGAATTGACGGTCCTGTAAGCAGAACCAGCAGAAGCGACAGAAGCAAGAAAATTAACTACTAGAGAGATATCTGCAGAAGTGGGATCCAGGTTCCGTTCAGAACACCAATCACACCACCTACGCCAAGCTGACGCATAACGTTTGCGCGTGTTGGGGGCCCAAGCTTCACTGATGAATCTCTCAGCGTCTCCAGATAAGCCAGGGACTTTCCAGCGTTCCCCGAGAGGCGCCACGCTACAAGACGGAGCTGGCCCGACAAGACTAGGGGATGCGGGTGGAGCAGAGGATCCAACAGCAAGTTCCACCTCGCTGGAAGCAGAAATGGCGTCGAGCAACTCATTTCCAGCAGGTCCGGAAACCAAGCTTGAGCTCTCCAAAGAGGAGTGATCAGAACAATCTCCGACAGAAACTGTTTCGTCCTGGCCAAAACTCGCGGAATCATTGCGAACGGGGGAAAGGCATAGCAAAGCTGTGGAGGCCAAACCTGGAGGAAGGCATCCGTGGCCATGGCCTCCGGATCCGGACGCCAGCTGTAAAACCTGGGTATCTGAGCATTGAGGCGAGAGGCGAAGAGATCGATCCAGGGACGGCCCCACAGGCGAGACAGGGAGCGAAAGACCCGAGGGTGAAGACGCCAGTCGCTGAAGTCTAGGAGATGACGAGAATTCCAGTCGGCCACCTGATTTTGGCGCCCCGGAAGATACTCTGCAATAAGAGTGATCTTTCTCTGTAGGCAGAAATGCCAGAAGTCCTTCGCAATCTCCGCTAACAACTTCGACCGAGTCCCCCCCAATTTGTTCACATATCGCACCGCCGAGATGTTGTCCATGCGAAGCAAAATGCAACAGCTGGTGGCTTGTGGAGCCAAACTGCGGATCGCAAACGACCCCGCCAGAAGCTCCAGGCAGTTGATATGAAGGGCTAGTTCGTCCTGAGACCAGCGGCCGCCCGTTGTCAAATCTCCGCAACGGGCTCCCCAGCCCCAAAGACTCGCATCCGATTCCAAAACCAGGTCCGGAGTCGAGCCGAAGAGAGCCTTCCCGTTCCAAGCCTCCATGTGTTGAAGCCACCACAACAGTTCCGACTTCGCATCCGGAGACAGAGGAACCAGGTCGGAATACCGAAGACCCTTCTGTAGATGTCTGATCTTGAGGCGCTGTAAGGCCCGATAATGCAGAGGACCCGGAAATATCGCCTGAATAGACGAAGCCAGCAGACCGACTACCCGAGCGATCGACCGTAACGATACGTTCGGTGCAGACAACAGTGACTTCAACTCCCTCTTGATAGACCTGATCTTCAGAGCAGGTAAAAGAAGTTGGCAAGACACCGAATCCACAAGGAAACCCAGAAACTCTATCGATTGAGTGGGAAGTAAATGAGATTTCTGCGGATTCACCAGAAATCCGAGAGACTGAAGTAGATCGACTGTCCAAGACAAATGGGAGCGCAATTGTAGAGGGCACTGAGCCATCAAAAGGACATCGTCCAGATACACTATAAGTCTCACCCCCCGCGCACGCAGGAATTCCATGACCGGCCGCAGGAGCTTCGTGAAGCACCATGGGGCGGACGAGAGACCGAACGGGAGTACCCTGTATTCGAACCAGTTCCCCAGCCATTGGAACTGCAGAAAACGGCGATGAGGTGGATAGATGGGAATGGACAAGTAGGCGTCCTTCAAATCCAGACGAACCATCCAGTCGCCCTTGCGAAGAAGATCCCTGAGAAGATGGATGCCCTCCATCTTGAAGTGACGATAAATTACCCCGTTGTTGAATTCTTTGAGGTTGAGTACAAGGCGAGACCCGCCCCCCTTCTTCTCTACCAGAAACACATTGCTGACGAACCCCTGTGGATGGCGGTTCGTTCGCACTATGGCCCCTTTGAGAAGAAGGGAATCGATTTCTTTGGAGATCACCTCGCGATCTCGTTGGGAAAAAACAAGGGGAGAAGGGACGGGACCCTGACGAGGAGACTGGTAAAACTCGATGTGGTACCCCTGCACTGTCTGCAATATCCATGCATCGCTGGAGATCGAGCGCCAATTCTCTAGAAAACACTGAATCCTGCCCCCCAAAACAACACTGTCGAACGGAATCAGGCTCACCTGCAGAGGAGTAATCCTGTCGTCCTCCCTGGTTACCTCCGTAGCCTCCCTTGTTGCCTTGGCCCCGACCTTTGCGGGAGGGGTAGAAGGTGGACTTGGATCCGGAATAGGACTGCTGCTGCTGCTGGCGCTGTCCGCCTCCACCCTGTTGGGATTGCTGGCCACGTTGCTGACCAGAACCTCGGCCGAACGAACGTCCCCCTGAACGTCCGGCCTTGGCAAAAACCGGGCGGAATGCCCTACGTAAAGAAGACTGCGCCTTGTCCAGACCACTAAAGGTCGCTACAAACTTCGTCAGTTCTTTCAAAAATGGTTGTCCAAACAAAAGACCCTGAGCAAGAGCACCGGATTCAGAAGTAGCCAGCTCCGACAAACGCGGATCCATCTTGATTAAAATGGAGCGGCGACGCTCCGTTGAAAGGGCACAGTTTGCGTTCCCTAAAAGACAGATTGCCCTTTGGGCCCAGCCAAGGAGGACATCGGGATCAATGCCAGACGCCTCCCCTTGGGCCTGGTATGCCAGATCCAGGATTTTTGTCAAGGGACCAAGGACGTCCAATAACTTGTCCTGGCACAGACGCCAAGAACGGTCGATACCCTTCTTTGGATCCTTATTAAATTTCTTTAGATAGGTCAATATCGTGGGATCGACCTCCGGAGTATCCGCTAACTTGTCCGCCAACTCCGGACGAGGGCACTCAGAGCGCAACCGAGCACGCACCTCCTGATCAAAGGAGTCGCGGATATGCTCTTGAATATAGTCTGCGACTTCTGGGGCCGGGCACCAAACCTTGGAATTAGGATGGACGATATCAGAGGGCTCAAAGGTCAAGATTGGGGGGTGCGGAGAAGCGTCCACAAAATGCTCCTTTCGGGATTTCTTCGCCGGAGAGGGACCAGAGGGACCAGAAGACGATGAGGAAGAGGTATCCTCGGTATCCGGAGCAGGAGCAGACAAGGACCTGGCCAAGCGAGCAAAATCAGACCTATGAGGATTCCCAGGAGACTTAGAAGAATGTGCAGAGGTAGAGGACGGAATCCAACCCTGCTGCTGAGCATAATCAGCCAAATGACGCTTCAGAGGTCCAATGGCACGGACCAACGCAGTATTCACAGACTGCTGAACGCCCTGGTCAAGAGCCTCGACTAAATCAAATTCAAAGGAATCTTCCTGTTCCTCCTCATAAAAATACTCCTCAGCATCAACATAGTCTGCCATGACGCTGGAATGCACTGGCGAAAAACCAGAAAAACAACAAAAACTAGAAATACCAAGGTATAACTAGAGGCCCACAGCAAATATAATTGCAATGCAAAAGGTCACAATCAAGTGACTCCGACAGGGGGGGTGACAGCCCCACGCAAGCTACACAGGCAGAGTCACAACTCGAGCCAGGAAAAACAGTGTAAAGTGTGGAGGGACCAGCTTGCGCAACAAAGACACCCTAGGCACTGCCTCTATAAATTATGCAGCCCAAAACCTTCTGAGAGGAAGAGGGCGTCAAAGGAGCTCTCCGGCAGGCAAAACGGGCCGAGGCAAAGTTCAAACGCGCCGCCTCACAGCGTTCCAAAGCTCCTGACAACGGAGCGTCACAATCGTCACCAATGCGCATGCGCGGTGACTCGCCTTGATGCCGGAAGAAGAGCGGCGCGCGACACGCGCGCACGACTCCCCGAGCCCCGGTCCCGCTCCACAAAGCCAGTAACGCGGGCACAAAGCGCCCGCAAATACACGAGAGGCGAACACGCGCTCTCCAAGCCAAACAAACGGCGACAGCCGAATCGAGGAAACAAAGCAGAAAAGCAAACGCCGGTGACAGCGCGACGCACAACGCGACTGCGCAACACACGTCAAAGCGAAACCGGCATGCAAGTACACTTTAAATACACAATGTAATACAATGCAATACAATGTATCAATAAGGTCAAAAGCACTTAACTGGCTGCGAAGCAGCAAAGAAAGAGGAAGTGTTGTCCTCTATGGTTCCTTATATAGCATGTACTCTCTATGGTTGGCCTGAGGGTTCATGGGAGTTGTAGTTTTTTCGTTTCTTTACTGTGTTTTTATTGGCTGCTGTTAGTAGTAAAGAAATGGAGAAAGCATAATCTGAAGCCTCCTGTCCTGCCATAGAATTGCATGCATTCCAGAGCTTGCCTATAAATGCAGCTACATCTCCTTATAACTACTTAAGCAAGCCCTTCTAAAATAGTCAGTAAGTGATACCTGCCGTTGCCAAAAGCTAGACAACTACTTCCACTGAACGAAATGAATAAGAACTGAATTGTGGGCCTCTGATCTACAAAGTGCCTTATTGTGTGTTTTGGCTAAATCCAATATTATTAACATTCTTTATGCCACGAATATGCAGACTCTAGATTAAGTTTATGACACAGAGTAGGGAAAAGAGCTATTTCCCAAAACAAATATTATAGTAAAACAATGCAATCTGCCCAATTAGGTAAAAGTTACCCGATCGGTAACTTGGGTTTACAGATGGCTTGTTTTCAGGCAAAATAAAGTTATTTTAATTACTCCTGAAAGTAGGGTTTACATTATTTTTTTTTTTTAAATGCAAAGGTTAGAGAAAGCATTTACAGGTTGTGTCAACTGTCATCAGAATCAGCGAAAATAGTTGAGTGTTTTTGGAAGTGGAGGTAATATGTTGGATAAATATCTATATAACAGGTACAGATTGTTTCAAATGTTGCAAAGGGAGTCCCAAAACATATCACTTTTGAATATAAAATATGTTTTCCTGGCACAATTTATTTCACACAAAACTCAGAAATTACGAACACAAGTTTACTAGATTTACATATTTTTGTAAACATTAAAATAAGTGTACTTATATAATTCAACAGTTTTAAAAAACAATGTATTATAAGATACTACTAGTAAGGACTTTATGACCATATTTGATGTTTCACACGCTGGGCAGATATGTTTATGGTAAATATTAATGTTTAATCATTTTGCATATTTAGTTTAACATTGAACCAATATAAAAGGGTTTAGCAATAGTAACTTAATTTTAAGTAAAAGATTGTATTATAAATATTAAAATTAAATTATTTTTCTGAAGTTTAAGTTTAATAAAAGGCTCACCTAAGTAAAAAAATGATATATAGTTAATTAATGTATTAAAATGATTTCAAAGAAAAACTTAAAAGTACATGTCCTACTTTTAAAATACATTAGACACTGCCCTCTGGGCTGTCCAGGGCCTATCCTAGGTGTGACATATATGTATTAAAGAGGAAGGTTTGGGCCTGACAAAGGGTTATTTTGCCAGATCGAAATGACAATTTAAAACTGCACACACACAGGCTTCAATGGCAGGCCTGAGACATGTTTAAAGTGCTACTTAAGTTGGTGGTGCAATCAGTGCTGCAAGCCCATTGGGACGTATAAGAGCATTAAATATACCAGTTGGGTATGAGCCAATGTTGCCAATGTTGCCATGTTTTTAGGCAGAGAGCACAAGCACTTTAGAACTGGATAGCAGTGGTAAAGTGTAGAGAGGACTAAGGCCAGCAAAAACAAAGCCAGCAAAAGCAGGAGGTCTGAAGGCAAAACGTTAGACAGAAATCAAGCCAAGGATGCCAGGTCTAATACTAAATTTGTATTATTTAATTTTTATCATTATGGGGGTATTCACATTAATTTCTAAGTCATGAGAGACCATGATGATATATTCATCAATCATTTTGATACAGTGATGAAAATTCATACTTGTATGATCAATGCTTAATTATACATTTTGTTGATTCCTATAAACACAATCCTCTGACACGAGTATCACTTTATTATATATTTAAATTCATCCATTTATGCATCCTAATTGATTGATTCGCTTAGCAATGATACACTCATCCAGGAACCAGGATCAGATTCTGACAATATATGTGATGCTGGGGTATGCCCTATTTCTCATGGTTTTGGGGGAATCGTGTGGCAAGGGTTACATCTATCTATGGGCCATATAGTCACTGTGTGGTACAGCCGCAATAGACCACATTATGAATCAAAGTAAACAATTCAATAGATTGATTGTTTCCTTTTTGGGCTGCAACTATCAAAATTGCCACCATTCTTTGTAGCTTGTTAAGTTATCAATCTATTGACCGAAAGTGACCCTTGCTCAGTGTAACAATCTCACATCAGTTCGCTATATGCCATTCAATCCAAACAAAATCACCTCAGTATGCTACCTCATTAAATCAAACTTATACCACCTCATCGGCTAACCATTACCGATTAACTTACATGATGTGGGGGCATGCTTTGTAACCAATAGTCATAAGAGGATTATGTGCTAGAGGGTCCACCATCTGCAGCCCATATAGTCACTGTGTAGTACCTCAAGGCTACAGCTGTCATGTGTGGCAACGTCCTTCACAGCAAATTATGTCATCCATCTTGTTACTTTCAAGTGCCCGTTCGCAGTGTGAAGATCAGTTTAGTCCTCTGCATATAATCTAATCCAGTCAAGGTCACCTCAACTGGCTACCCGATACAGTCAAACCATTGCCACCTCAGTGGGCAACCTATTACCATGATCATAACTGTGTAACACAAAAGCAAACAGTAAGTAAACTGAACATTCAGTATATAGATCCTTCAGATCTGGTCCCATAAAGCAGTTATGGGTGACTAGGCAAATAAAATGGAGGCAGAGAGACAAAAAGAGGAGGAGCAGGATGTGCTACATAGTACTACATAGTACTTAGTGATAATATATAAAGGGGTATAGTCATAGGTGACTGCTGACACCAATAAACAGGTCCTGAAACAATGTCTTTATACAAATTGTTAGAATGCTCCAGTATATTGTTTCAAGATACTGTGGCTGTAATTCTTTGGAGTAACCCCATTATTGCCCTTACAGGTAGCTGGGGCATGCACTGTGGTAGCACCCGTCTTTGAACATGTACTGTTTCTGAATACTTTCTACCCAGACTTGTTGAGTGCAACATCTGTTGTTAATGTGAACACGATTCACATTTAACCCATGTGCATGTTCCGAAATACCTATTGTCCACACACTACATCACCAGCCAATTAGTTCCCATGCCTTTTTATCACAGGACTCAGCCACTCATTGGAGCTCAATATTAGAAGTGCTGGCGCATACCCTTTATTTCAAATCAACCTCAAAGGTGAGTACCAACCAGTTGCACTTCACATCTAATCAAACCATAACCATCAAAAAGACCACCAATATTGTTTTTCTGTTTTAAATAGTCCACCAGTTATCTATTGATTTAACCAGTCAACTTACATTGTTTCTCAATTTCTTTAATCTTCCTTAAATTGAGGATATTTTATATATGCTAATGTCATCTCATGGATTTTTTCATTTTATCCAGTTGTCGATTACTTAAGTATGCCAAGAGAAGAGAACAATTCTAATCTTGAACTCATTTGGATTCTCACTGCGGGGAAGTCTTATATAACCCCCCTCTATTATTCGCTCAACTAAAATAGGGTTACACTCCACTATTTGGATACTTCTAACCAACCCTTCCTGATCAACCCTCTCTTACAACTCTACCCATTGTGATTCAACCAACTCATCTTCCTGCGGTACTTATCAAACAATCAACTAGAGGATTCTATTGATATGTCATTTATTACCTATAATAAAGATAAAAACATTGATACGGCCGCCCCATTATTTCTATATTATGGCAAGAACAATTAAACCACTCATCACCTAGAGCTTTCCTATTCATTCCATGAATATTTGTCTTCAGGTTTCAATTTTCAGTTACCTGTAAATGAAGATTCCCTTTCAGTACCATGTGCAATCACCAGGGCAAAAAATGTTCTAAGCCCCTTCCAGTTAGCTTATCCTGTACAATTCCGCAATGTACTCTCCTGCTGCAAAATATGCATTTGCACTCATTTCAGAGTTGCACCTTTTAAGAAAGAAAGGAGGACTCCTGATTTGTCCCTTACCCATTTTCACCAAGACATGGATAGTTGGCCCTTTGCCTTCCTTTTAACTATTTATTGGTATCCTTTGTATACATATAGTATCGTAGCACGCTCTTTACCGACTTGCGTCTATAAAGAGTTTTACTCTGTCCTTTCCTGACCCATTGTTCACTTCATGGCAAACAGCTTACCAGTTAACCAGTAGTTAAGTGGGACAACCTCCCCTTCTTTAGTACAATATTTTTATTTTCTCCGGACAGAAAACACTCAGCTATCCACGCCTTCCTTCTCTCAGCATGTGACTTTGTGAGTAGCATTCAGAATAAGGGGAAAGTACGTAATTATCCAGGACTCGTCTAAGAACTGACTGTTGGAATCCTTATCCACTGCCAGCAATTTCATTATAAAGATGGGGCCTCTAAGCGATTGGAGAAAACTACTATACCTAAATCCAAAGTCTCCACGCCAATGGCTACAGAAAACTTTATTGTGCTCCAAGCTTGAAGTATCCACCACTAACTTCCCTTGCCAAGTTTGGGTCCAAAACCTGTGATACTTTCAAAAAGACTGTCAGAATGAACACTTATTACTATTTTGAGGTAGAGACTCTCTGATGCTGGATGACCGCTATGTGCCCACAGCTGCTCTAGAGACGGACAAGCCCCTCTCGACAATGGTGATGCATAGGAATGACTAAGGGACAGGTCCACCCCGCTGCTACACAGCCAAACCTGTGGTGAGGCCGGTCGCCAGATTACTTGTTAAACTTGTGTTTGGCAGGCTTTTTTTGGGGTGTTCCCATGGTGGTGCCTTTAATAACAGGCACCGCAATGGGAACACCACAAACGGTTCCAGCAAGGTATGGACTGAAAAGTCCATGCTGTGCAGGAACTGGTGTGTATTCACACAGGGGGCGCATATTCAATCAATCAATCAAACATCTGTAAAGCGCACTACTCACCCATGAAGGTCTCTAGGCACTGGGGGAGCGCTGCTACTGCTCGAACAGCCAGGTCTTGAGAAGTCTCCTGAAGGTTAGCAGGTCCTGGGTCTGCCGCAGGTGGATCGGAAGGTTGTTTCATGTCTTGGCGTTGAGGTGAGAGAACGATCTGTCGCCGGAGGTTGTTCTTCGGATGCGGGGGATGGTGGCGAGGGCAAGGTCGACGGAGTGGAGCTGGCGGTTCGGGGTGTAGAAGGTGAATCGTCTGTTGAGGTATGCTGGTCTGGTGTTGTGGAGTGCTTTGTGAGCGTGGATGAGGAGCTTGAAGGTGATCCTCTTGTTGATGGGGAGCCAGTGCAGGTCTCTCAGGTGGGGTGTGATGTGGCTGCGGCGGAGGATGTCGAGGATGAGGCGTGCAGAGGCGTTCTGTATTCGTTGTAGTCGTTTCAGGAGTTTGGTTGATGCTCCTGCCTACTGCTGATGAGGATTTGGGTGGCTCTCCTTCTGGTTTCGGTGGGGATCCAGCTGTAGATTTTGCGGCGCATGCGGGGAGTGTTGAAGCAGGAGGATGAGACGGCGTTGACTTGCTTGGTCATGGAGTGTGATGAGTCGAGATCATCGCGAAATCATTGACACAATGTTGAGGTAAACAAAATCATTTGACACAAATATTGTGTCAAAAATTTCGTTTACCAAAATATTGTGTCCCTATACATATAATGGTAAATACAAAATTAAACGAAATAAAATATAGTTTAACACTAATATCATCGAAAACCATTTCACTTTTTTTATATATATGCATAATTTAAAGTAGTGAATCTTAAATACATATAACTTTTGTATAATGTAAATGACATACATTCCACTGAAAGTGAATGATTTATATAAATATATACATATACACATATATGCATTGTGTGTTTATATATCTGTATATATCTATATATAGTGTAACACAATTATCAAAAGTATTTATTTGGGGGGCGTGGCCAAGATGGCGACGGAGTAAGACGTGCCTGTGAGCTCCTCCGGCACCCCGAGCCTTTCATAGCTTTGTTTAGCTGCACTGGGGCGATTTCAGCTTCGGCTTTGACTCTCCTGGAGTCGCTAAGGTGTCCTGGATTGGTTTGACCCTTCTCCCGTCGAGCTACAACCTAGGACGGCGGACTTAGCCGAGGTGTTGGTGTGGTGACGCACGAGTACCGGAGCGGCCTACGGAGCTTCGCCTGGGTTGCATCGGCCTTTAGCACGAGGGGACCCTAAACTCTAGCAAGTTGACGAGTGAAGCGCTTGCTCTGCGGGTCCCCCCACTGGGATTGTAGCGAGCCTGCCTGAGATCCCGTCGAGCTATCTGATTGCTGACACCGGAGCGGAGGTGACGAGGAGGCGCCGACCTGGCTGGCGGCAGTTGGACAGCGCAGAAGGCTGAGGGAAGGAGAGGTGGTGCCATCGTGCCTCTAGCCCTCGATGCCCTGGGGGCGACCCATCAGCCGACCCAACGGACTATGTGCGACGCGGCGAGTGCTGCCTTCTGATCGCATTGGTCCCCCCGGTGTCTACGGAGCAGAGATTGCTGAAGGTGTGGAGAAGCATAGCTTACTATCCGGGATGCACTGGGAGGTCGCGAGGAGCCTGGACCAGACTGAGGCGTCGCACCATGTCGACTAGGAATCGCTTGAATAAGCCTGGGAAGGATGGACCTGGTAAGGGGGCGTCCGGATCCCCCCCCCGGCCCTAGCAAGTCGCCGGCCAAGGACGACACTGAGGGCCCGGCCACGAAGGCCTTCCTGATAGAACTTTTTTCCTCCATCAAGGACGATATCACGGAACTGAAATCGCAATTAGCTTCCGATCTCCGTGAGGTCCGCCGAGACGTGGACGGCATTGGCGAACGAGTGGCGACCCTAGAGGACCAAGATTTGGGCCTCAGTGGGGATGTCCATCAGCTACAGCAGGACTTGCTCCAGCTTCGCGAGCAAAATTTGGATCTTCAGACCCATTGCGAGGATTTGGAAAACCGGTGTCGCCGTAATAACATTCGGATCCGTGCAGTGCCCTGGGACGGAGATGGTGGTAACCTGTGGGAGTACGTGGAGGCACTATTTCTGCAGATTCTGGCGGAGGACGATTGCACGGAGGTCCGGATGGACAGAGTACATCGGGTAGGCCTGCCACGTGGCGCGCACTCGCCGCCTCCCGACATTTTGGTCTGTGTCCACGATTTTCAACTGAAGGAGACGATCCTGAGGAAGGCGAGGGACACCAATAACTTGCTTTTTCGTGGGCACAGCCCTCAGCTTTTTCAGGATCTGGCGGCTTCCACCTTGCAAAAACGGCGGGACTTCCGCCCGATCACGGCCTTTTTGAGAGAGCACGGGGTGTCCTACTCCTGGGGTCACCCCTTTCAACTCATTTTCAGGTGGCAAAACAGACTGGTGCAAGTGAGATCCCTGGCGGCCGCCAGGGAGCTGCTGGGCATGGAGGAAGCAGCCGCGTCGGCGGGTGCTAGCGCCTCCCCGAGAAGACGTCGCCGTTCCCGCTCCCCAGCATGGCAGAGAGTGGGCCGACACGGTGTGGCAGAGGGTCCGACTCCATCGGCGAGTCAGAGTGAAAGAGGAGACGTTTTGGCCTCGCTAGCCCTGGTGACTGAGTCGAGCCGAGTGGACAGCTCCTCAGCGGCCTAAGCTCCCTCGACGGAGGCCCGTGGGGGCCGGAGGGGCTCTACCATCTCAGGTACTCTGTGGGACAGTACTTCATTGGAGGGTTACCCCGACCCTGAACTCGAGGGGGGCATTACCAGGGTCTTCTACCTCGACCCTTAAGGTCATGTCCGACTTTCATTGTTCTCTTTCTAGTTCTGACTCTTTCTTTTTTGTGTTTTATTTTTGAGGCTCCTTTTGACTGTGGGAGGATTGTTTGGGAAGGGACCCGGTGGTGGTGGCTGGAGATCTGGTATGACTGTAGTGTGTCTGGTTTGGTTCTGGCGTTATGGGGTGCACTGATTGGAGCGGTGGGGGCGGTGTTTGACTCAATGTTACCTGTTACAATAGGCTCCTGGAATGTTAAAGGCCTTAATTCTCCTCAAAAGCGCCAGAAAGTGTGGAAGTATATTCTTGATCATCAGTTGGATGTGGTGGGCTTGCAGGAGACTCATTTGGCCCGTAAAGATGAATCTAGACTTAAGCACAGGCAATACCCCCTGATTTATAAATCCTCTGCCACTACCAAGCATCGAGGAGTGGCGCTTTTGTTTCGCTCCACGCTTCAATTTCAACCTGTGGGGGTGCGGGGAGACAAGGAGGGGAGGTGGCTAATGGTGAAGGGGATGCTCATGGGTAAGCTCTGCACGTGGGTGGTTGTTTATGCACCGAATGCGGGCCAAAATGGGTTCCTTGAGGCCTTTTTGAGGGTGGTGGGGGACTTTGGGGAGGGAGCATTGATGGTGATGGGGGATTTTAATTTGGTTTGGGACAAATGTCTTGATTGTTCACATCAGCAGAGGACGGAGGCAGGTCTCTTCTCCTCTGAACTGCGTGATACTTTGATTAGTCTGGGCCTTATTGATAGCTGGCGTTCCCTCCACCCCCGCACTAGGGACTACACGTTTTATTTCCATGTCCACCACACTTATTCCCGCCTTGACCACATTTTTGTGCATCAATCCCTGCAGGGCGACTTGCGGGACAGCAAAATATTTCCACTCTCGGTCTCCGATCATAGCCTTTTGGCGACATGCTTGATCTGGGCCCCGGAGTCGTCCCCTCACCGCAAATGGTATTTCCCTGCATCCCTTACGCGAGATGAGGAATCCTGCAAAAAGCTAAGGGTGGCCATTGGTGAATTTTTTGAGCTCAACGAGACTGGTGACACCTCGGTCTTCACCCAATGGGACGCCTTCAAGGCGACGACGCGGGGCACGTGCATTGCATTGAACTCCACCCAGAACAAGCTTAGGCGCCAGGAGAGGGAGGCGCTGGAGGCGGAACTGGCGACACTGGAAACTGCGCATAAGCAGAATCCTTCTCGAAAGACCCTTCGCCCTCTTGCTGCGGTGCGGGGGAAGCTAAGGGCGCACTATAATAATCGGGCTGAATATACCCTCTTGCGCTTACGGCGCCTCTCTTATGCTCAGGGCAACAAAGTGGGGAAACATCTGGCACGGCAGCTCCGTGATAAACGTGAGAAGGAATATGTGGGTGGCATACGGACGCCTTCCGGCGCCGTGGAACATAGGGATGCGGTTAAAGCCGAGCTCTTAGGCGATTTTTATGCCGCCTTGTACTCGGCGGACCGCCTGGCGCCGGCCGCTCAGCGGGAATACTTGGAAGCTCTATCACTTCCACAGGTTTCCAAGGAGTGGAACGAGCTTTTGGAGGCCCCCTTTACTAGGGAGGAGGTGTTGACCGCCATTCGGTCCCTTAAATCGCAGAAGGCACCGGGCCCGGACGGCTTCACGGCTTCCTTTTATCAGACATTTGCTTCTGAGTTGGGGGACCCCTTGGTGACGCTTTTCAATAGCATGAGGGAGGCGGGCCACACTACGGGCACTATGGCGGAAGCTATGATCTCGATCATTCCCAAGGCGGGAAAGGACCTCTCTAAATGCGAATCGTACCGGCCCATAGCCCTGCTAAACGTAGATGCTAAACTGTACTCCTCTATCTTAGCTGCCCGGACCAGGACCTCATGCCTGCCCTCATCCACCCCGATCAGTCGGGCTTTATAAAGGGTCGCCAGACCCATGACAACACTAGATGACTAATCCATCTGATCGAGAAAGCTAATCGCTTCAAGATTCCAGCGGTTCTGGTTGGCCTCGATGCTGAAAAGGCGTTCGATCAGGTGGATTGGGACTTTCTCTTTAGTACCTTGCAGGCCTTTGGTTTTTCTCCCAAGTTTATAGGTATGCTTCGGGCCAATTACCATGGTCCGCGCTCGAGGGTCATGGTGAATGGGCATGTCTCACCTTTTTTTGCACACTCCCGGGGTACGCGGCAGGGCTGCCCTCTATCCCCTCTACTTTTTGCGCTCAGCATCGAGCCTCTTGCCCTTTGGGTGCGGGAGGACCCGGATATTGTTGGGCTCCCCTTTTCGGGGGAACAGCACAAAATATCCCTTTTTGCAGACGACGTCCTATTATCACTAGCTGACTAGTGCTACTAGGACTTCCCTCCCGCGTGTGCAGGACGTGCTCTCCCAATTCGAAGCGGTGGCGGGTTTTCGGGTCAATCCTGGCAAATCCTACATTCTCAATCTCACGCTGCCACCCACTGAGGTTGCACGCATCCGACCGCTCACGCCCCTGTCATGGTCTAGCTCCTCCATACAATATCTCGGGGTCCGGCTGACCTCGTCCGTCGCTACGCTATATGCGGCCAACTTCCCTCCCCTTTTGACCCAGATACAGACCGAGCTTAACCGTTGGAAACCCATGTTTATCTCCTGGTTGGGACGCGTGCATGCCGTCAAGATGACGATGCTCCCCAAGCTCCTTTACCTGTTCCAGGCCCTCCCTATTACCTTGGAGGGGGGCTTTTTTTGGCGTCTTAAATCTATGATTCTGAGCTACATCTGGCAGGGTGGCCGTGCTAGACTCTCTTTTCTTACGCTACGCCGGACATTGAGGAAGGGCGGGGCTGGCCTCCCAGACATGCTTCTTTACTATAAAGCGGCGCAACTCCGGGTGCTGGCCGAATGGACCCAAATGGAGTCGGAGAAGCACTGGTTACATATGGACAGGAGTGTGGCGGGACGTTCCATATGGGACCTGGTTTGGAAGGCGAAGGGGGATCGGCCACGCAACGCTTACATTAGCACCCCTACGAGTACTACTCTGAAGGTCTGGGATTCGGTCTCTAGCGATGAAAGGTGGACCTCCTTTCCTTCCCCCTTCACGCCTATTCACTTTAATCCAGCGTTTCCGCCGGCTCTTGTTGAGGGGCCCTTTGATGGATGGAGGGCTGGGGGTTGCCACGCACTCACACATTTGTTCCATGGTTATGAGCCGCTCACCTTCCATAACTGCATGCGTGACTATGGGGTGCCACCTACTGAGCTCTACCGACACGCCCAGCTACTTCACTGGGCAATGTCACCTGAGGTTCGGGATGCCGCAACAAGGCCTCCCACGGATTTCGAATCTTATATCACTCGCACATCCTCTATGAAGGGGGTGATTTCATTCCTCTATGATTTGCTATTGACCACTGCTATCTCACCTCGCCCTAGATACATGGGTTTGTGGGAGGAACACCTGGGACGGGATATCTCCGACGAGGAATGGTCTCACCTCTGGCGTGATCTACATAGCTTTAACCATTCTCTTGATCTTCGGGAGGCCCACATGAAGACAATGCTGGATTGGTATCTGTACCCGACCCGATTGAAAAAGATTTTTCCTTCTACATCAGACAGGTGTTGGCGGGGCTGTGGTTTCCTTGGGGACTTTCGCCATATCTGGTGGGACTGCCGCATCATACGCCCTTATTGGGAAGAGATACTGTCTCATATCAGGGAAATCCTGGGCTACCCGATTCCAGATTCCATAGGCTTCGTGCTCCTGGGCCTTCGGGACCCGCTTTTGGAGCACCAGACCAGGGCAGACAAGCACATCCTTTGGCTCTGCGTAGGTGCGGCCAAGTTGACCTTGGCTGCAGCATGGAAGAAGAAGATGGCCCCTGCTCTTTCCCTTTGGTTCGCTAGGTTGTGGAAGTTGCTGAGTGTGGAGCGTATGGCGGACATTTTCAGAAATGACTTTAAGAACTTTACTTTCAGATGGGGCCCGTTGGTCCGCTTTCTCTTTCGAGGGTTGCCGCCGGCGGTCTGCCCACCCACCATACGCGCCTTACATCTGTTTCAGGTGTGAAGTCTGCCTGAGCGAATGCCTGTTGCTAGACTGCCACCACTGGGGGGAGGGACATAGCTGGGAGATTGGAGCCTCTGGGGGGGGGGGGGGGGGGGTTAGGTTTGTTTTTCTTTTCTAGAGGGGGATGGGGATCTTGGTTTTTCCGTGTTCGGCCTTGCCGCACTGTCTTCCTCATGGCCGGGACGCTTAGAGGCGCAAATGGACTTGGTCGAACAAGCCTCTGACTTGGACAGCTTGGCTCGGTGCCAGTATGGGCTTTTGCACCTCCGGGCCTTCTCGGGGGGTTTGATGCTGTTCCAGACGGCCTTTTGAGCCTTATCTTGCCCTGAGCGATGACGCTGTATGGCCCTGCATCACTATTATTGCTGCTTGGCCTTATTGAACTGGCCCCTGCGAGGGCACCTTTTTTTTGCATTTCCTGTGATTCCACCCCTTCTCTCTTCTGTTCATTCTGTCTTTCTGTCTTCTCAATAAAAATATCTTTAACAAAAAAAAGTATTTATTTGACATTATTTTCCATTTATTTAGTTAATATTTTATTTACTACTATGTAAATCATATTTATATATATGTATCACTATCTCTATCTATCTATCTATCTATCTATCTATCTATCTATCTATCTATCTATCTATCTATCTATCTATCTATCTATCTATCTATCTATCTATCTATTGATCTATCAATCTATCTATACATAAATATATTGAACTGAAACTTAAACAATATTAAAAATTAAATGACACTATTTTAGATAACTTACCAAATAAATAAAATATATTTTCGCGGAGGAACCAAGACCCTGATACCAGCCCACATGGGTGACACTAGCAGCTGGTGTCACTAAGCGTAATGTAGCTAGAACATGGGGTAAACCTGAGCCCCCAACAGTTGAGGAATGGAAGCTAGACTTGGAATGATGTCAATGAGAGAATCATGTAATATACCAAGGACAGGGCTGCCACAAGAAGTGGAAGAAGCTCTGGTGTGCTTTGAGGGAGTTAAGGATTTTTTACGATATCAAATAGAGGGGGGCTAGGTAAGGTTAATGTGACATCAGTGATAGTTTCTGGGATCAGGTTCTGTGTGGGACACTGTCCCATTGTGAAATATGTTGTGAAGTATTATATGTATTACTGTATCTGAATCAAAAGTCTATTTGAACTATATTGGAAATGTGTTACTTACCCATACATTCTACAAAAGTTCAATGAAAAGACTTATGAAAAATATATATATGAAAAAATTCAAAACCAAAAAACACAATTAGAAAAAAATATTTAAAACATTAAACAAAATTTAAGATGTAAACAAATAATATCAAAGAAAGAAAGAAAAAACATATGTAACCAATAATAAGGATTGGAGTCTGGGATTATTAGCAATACAATTCCCACTCCAGTTTATGTAACAGTAGGGAACGTGCTGGACTTTGGAGGGGTTACATTTATTATTCCCACTTCAAACAATGCAACAGTAGGGAAAGTGTTGAACTTAGGAGGGAATAGAAGTACTATTCCCACTCTGAACTGTATGTGTATGTCTGAGCTATACAAATATCAAGTTTTTAATATTGTTACCCATAAATATTGTGATACAGATATATGGTTGACAAGAATATCACATTATTAGATAAGAAATATTGTTTTCAAGAATATCTGTGTATTTTAATATTGTTTTCAATATTATTAGGCCTAATTACGATGCCAGGCGGACATCACGGTGCGGGCTGGAACCAACTGACCATAGGTCAGTGGTTCTGACCACGGGATTTGGATTCGACCGCCCTATAGGCGTTCAGAAACATCCATATCCCAATGGAAGCTTGTGCTGTAGACAAAAAGCTCGCAGCACAAGCTGCCATTGGGAAATGGATGTTTTCAAACAACACTGCACCGTGTGGCAGGCACCATGCGGTGCCTGCCTCTGATGCAGGGATGTTGTCCCACCAGGCTCTATAGCAGTTGGCTAGGGGGAAGGGGCCATTGCCAAGGGCCCCCAAAGACACTTTCCAACAGCCTATCCATGTCAGAAAGGCCGACATGAAAAAGCTGTCAGAAAGTGCCATCATAATACCAATGGTGGAGCTGAGCCTGGCTCTGCCGTCATTAGGGGTAAATCCCCCAACAGGTTTCACTCTGACAGCTGTCATCATAATACGGCGGTTGGAATGAAACCTACGATGTTGGGTGGAAAGCCTCCAACAGTTCGTCGGAGGCTTTCTGCCCAACCTCATAATCCAGCCCTAAGTTGTTAAAATATTGTTTTTAATGGTCTTTAGGTGTTTTAGATCATATACTAATATTATGTTAAATATTAGGGCCTCATTACGATGTAGGGAGGAAACTTTCTGCCCGACACCATCTCGGAATTGTGACCAAACAACTCACGGCCGGCGGTTCCTCCCGACCGATTACAATTCGACTGAACACTGTTCGGTAAGAGTCCCATTGACTTCTATGGGAGCCTGTGTTCCGCCTGACAACACAGGCTTCTATGGGGAAATGGAGTGTGTGCAGAAAACCCTTCACCCTGTCGCAGGCATCCCAATGTGCCTGTCACACAGTGCAGGGTTTTACAGGAGGTCGCTTAGGTTCCCCTTGGGCTCAAACCTGAAGTTGCAGGATAAATGGGGGCCTGCTAGGGCCTCCAAGAGTCAGTTTCCGACAGCCTTTTCGTGTCGAACAGGCTGACTCGGAAAGGCTGTTGTAATTCAGAACCCTAATCGCTCAGTCGCAAACGCTGTCCGTAGAGCTGTGCGATGCGGTTCCAACTGACACGAATTCTCCAAGAGCAGGTTGGAACTGATTCGGAAAGTCGGTGTGGGTTACAATCCGACCCTGAACATCGTGATCTGTCAGGCAGATTGTAAACCGACCGAGTCGATCGGAAGCGTTCCAGCCCAGTCAAGGAGATCCCGACTGTCGGGAGGAGGATTTCTGCCAAAATCGTAAGGAGGCCCTACATTGCGTAATTGTTGACAATATTTTTAAATATAGTTTGTAATTTGAAGTTATTTATCATTTTTAATTGAATTGTTATTAGCAATTTATAGTGTTGTATCAGGTTGTGAGGTTTGTAGGGGTAAAGGGTTGGACGTTAATTAAGCATAATTGAATAATAAGATTTTTTTTAATTCAGTAATAATTTAATTGATAATTAATTATGTACATTTTGTAATTATTATTTTGTCATATTTTTATGTACAGGTAGTTGGGCTTGTAGGGGTATATTGTGGGAAGTTATTTAATTAATAATTTGTTACTAATTATTATTAATGTATTATTAATTATTTAATGTATTGTTCATTATTTAAATTGTGCAATTAGGTATGGGATGTTGGCTTTGTAGGGGTAAAGTGTGGAAATTTAATAAAGTAATAATTGATTAATATTCAATTATTCATGTATTATTAATTATTTAATTCATTGTTAATTATATCAATTGTGTAAATTTTATATTCTTGAACTTACTCATGCACCCCCTCCTGTACTAGCTGAACCTTCTACTCCCAATACCTCTTGCACTGTTTTGACCTCCACCCCCACCCCACAGCCACCTAAATTACCAGATGCTCTGAAGCTTCAGGTTCGCTACCAGACTTCAGATATCTTTATTCGGTTATATTACACAATAATCATGAAAGTACAGTAAAAACACATAATCAGTTCAACATCAGATAAATATACAATACAAGATAGTAAAAAATTCAAGGTATCCAACTTCATAAAAGATATCATGTAGATAGCTCAGTTCGTCTTAATTAGCTATTGATTTCCGTGAAATAAAAACATTTTTAAGAAAAGCCGAAAGAGATGCGACAGTAAAAATACCATCTAACCTCAGAATAGCTAAAAAGGCAGGTCGATATTGTCTAAAATTCATATACTTTAAAATGGGCAGTATCTACCTTTTCCTAGGAATTGAATAAAATGTACAAAAAAGTAAAATGTGAATATCAGATTGTTCAGACAAATCGTCACAAGGGCACTTAATAATTTGCCTAGACCAATCGTTCACAGTAGGGAAACTTAGCAACCTAAATAAGATCCCAAATCTAAGACGGATTATTAAGAACCTTTCAAAGTCTCTTGTTTGTAAGTTAAAATATGGTTGGGTAACATTTGCAGTCATTATCAGTTGATGTGGGATCACATATTTTTTATTGAGTTGCATATTTAACCTACATTCCTCCAAATAATGTATGCATAGTTTCTTCAGCTCTTTCCTAGGTATCAAAGTCAGCGTTGTGGGTTCTTCATAGTACTGTAAAAGACCAATATTCTCGAGGAATGTCTTGATATACTGTAACCATCTCATCTTGTGGGCACAATCAAGATTTAAGACGTCCCTCAAAATGCGGCGATTGAAGGAACATTCCTCTGTGGACCAAACCCTGTGCCACAATAAAATCAGCTATACCTTGATAATATCTTCCAAATACTGCAGTCCAAGTTCAGTGTGACAATTGAAAGTGGACACACTATCCGAAACTGAGAGCAAGTATCTTAGGAATTTATTTTCCACAGTTTGGAGGATAGTCACATTTATATAACCCCAAATTCCCGCCCCCTATGTAGCAACTTGCTTTATAAATAAGTAGGAGTTCTTTGATAGGTTTCTTTCCCATTTTCTTACTAAATGATTTAAGTGCGCAATAGATTTTAAGAACAGCAGTCGCCTAGAATTTACTGCGTTGCACCACTGACCAGAAGATTCAAACAAAATACCCAAATAGGGAAAAGTTTGAGTAAAATCTAAAGGTTTGGAGTCAATGTACATTGTTTTCTTAGCTTTTAGTGTACCGGGACCACAGTTCATACAAAGAGTTTTTGTGGAATTGAGTCTCAAATCCAAATTGGTCATAAAACTAGCAAATGATGTAATCATTTTTTGCATTGCTAGCGGAGTCCTGGCCATCAATACTGCATCATCAGCATAAATTAATGCTAGTATTGGACGATTTGAAGCCAGTGGCATGTCCTGGCATTCATGCAGTAAAGTTTTCTCTAGATCATTAATATAAATAGTAAATAAAAATGGGGCCAGGACACATCCTTGACGTACTCCCCTGGCAATGCTAAACATCCTGGTGCATTCGCCATTTGTTTCCAAATCTAATCGTGGCCCTAGCACCATTGTATAAATCCTTAAGAAATTGGATAATGTTATCTGCCACTCCCAAACTTTGTAAAATTAACCACAATTTACTGTGGGTCACACAGTCAAAGGCGGATGTAAGATCTACAAAAGTTAAAAACATCCTAACGCCTTTGGCTTTAGTATATTTCTACAGGAAAATATATAAATTAAGGCTCTGATCTACAGTCCCAATTCCTTCCCTAAAGCCATATTGGAGGTCACTTATTATATTGTGCTCATCTGCCCTTATTTGTAAGCAATTTAAAATTACTCTGCCAAGGATTTTAACTGTCGAGTCTAACAATGATGTAGGGCGGTAGCACACGCAACTAGTCCTATCGCCCTTTTTAAAAATTGGCACTATAATAGACTCAAAGCAAGTAGATATCAATCCAGCTAAACAGGAGGCATTAAAAGAGTCGAGTGAGTAGCGGCGCCCACAAATTCATGTTATTCTTAAAAATGTCCACCAGGCCCCCGTCAGGGCCCAGAGCCTTTCCCCCCAGGCTAGATTTAATACTCAAAATAACTTCTTCTACTGTAAAATTCAGATCAGTTACACTCTTAGAGAAATTGGGCGCCTGCTGTAATACCTCATCAGACTTATCTCCAATTGTGGTACGAATACTATAAAGAGTTTCAAAGAAACGTACCCATTCGTCTTCGGTAATTACAATCTCAATCCTTGCCCTAGAGTTGTCATTAAAAAAGGGAGCATTTACTGCCTTCCAGAAGGCTGTCATGTCACGGGATTGTGAGGCATCACATAGGGCCTCCCAAGCCTCCTTCTTCAAAGCATCCTTCCTTCTCTTTTGAGTCACATTGTATCCCCTCCGCAGTTCCCTAATCAAAAGCGTGTCCCTGACAGGGGAATTCAAGGCACGTTTAAGATCAGAATAGGCCTTGGTACACGAGGTATCGAACCATCTGGGTTTTTTCACTTTGGTGTTCTTTGCCTCAACCCATAGTCCGGCCTTTATTTATGCACTGATAACATTGAAATTACTGATTATATCAGTGTTCTCACTTGTCTCACTCAAGCAAACATCAAAACTGGATTTGCAAGTCTTAATTAATTTGTGAAGAAAATCTGCAGGCACCACCCTAGACCACTTCAGTGCGTATCCATTCTGTCTTTGCACGGCAAGATTGTGAGAAGAACACCTAGTCTCTTGATCCTCCACAGAGTCAGAAGATGGGTTTACAATTTCCACCCTTAAGGGGAAGTGGTCACTCAGGGGTTTTCCAGCGTTTTATATCTCAGGACGTTATCTTTATAATTTGTCTATATCAGAATATAATCAATTACTGAGAATACCCCTCTACCATTAAAAGTAGGGGAAAATGGCATTTCTGTTTGACACATTATAATTGCGAGCCCCAAGTCACATGTAAAAACGATTTTGTTCAAGAGGTCCCCAATATCAGAGTGATCAAAGTGTGTCAAATTCTTGTCTCTATCTAGTATAAGGCCACATGCCCCCCTCTCCCCCCTTGTGCAAGGAGGACAGTTAAAATCAGCCCCCCATACAACAATAGTCTCTTTAGAATCCTTGCCTATCGAGCTACGAATATCGTTTCTAAGGTTCTTCAAAGAATTAGGTACATCTCCTGAGTGGACATTATTATAAAAATTCACTATCAATAAACATTTTTTGTCAATATGGATCCTAACCACGTGATAAAAACAGGTATTATATAAAATCTCGAGTTTAACATTTTTAAAAAGGTTAGAAACATATGTGCAAAGCCCACCTTTGGCTCTGCCTCGTAATGAGCTAACAGCAGAAGTTAATATAGTTGTAAAACCCATCAAGTGGTGCGCATCTACCGTCCAAGTCTCTTGCAAACTAACAATATCGTATTCGTTAACAAGTTTCACCCAATTGTAATTATCCAGCTTGGATCTCAAGCCAGCAACATTCCAATACAGTATAGACCAGATATCCCTCTTAGTCAGATTGCCACTAGCCACCTCGACTATTAAGCACGTTATTAGACCCTTGTTCTGTAGTTTCAATGTTATTCTCTGAGCCTAATTGCGCCACCTCAGTAACTACTCCTGATCCTGGGAAATGCTGAATAAGACCTGAAATTACATATTTGCCCATCGCTATTTCAGGTGGGGACTTTCCTGGGGATTTCTCATTATTCTTCTCCCTTACTGGTCAATCTACACACCCTAAGCCGGACAGGCAATCATAACGGTTGCTAGTTGGGACATTAAACCTGTTTCCCAAAGGGAAGCTAAAGCCATTTCATTGCTTACTATAGCAGGAAGGGCCTATAAAAGCGGTAAAGGGTGGGGGATAAAAGTATCTTAAATGGAAACAGCAAATACCCCTCAAATTCCTTTGCTGATAGAAACCGCTTAGATACTGTACCACTCGTTGGTCTCTGAAATTCACGATGATACAGTCCCCATCCATGTCCTATGGCCCACCCAGCTTACTCTGCGAACATTTAATATTTTGCCATGCAAATCTGGTCTTAATGGTCTATTCCTACTTAACCAATACATGGTTTTATTTTTTAATTCATAGTAGGTTTCAGTTTTATCGTGGTTCAACTCCGGCACACCTGTTAATACTACTACGTATGGTGTTGACTCCAGAGGAAGGTCCAAGATTTGGGTACTACCAATACCTTTTGCTCTATGTGGGGTGGCAGTATTGGACATAGTCCTAACATCCTTTAATCTTATGTTATCCCTAACACCCGGACCTTCCCCTCCTTCTCTTTCCTGGGGCTTTGATCTTCCTGATGATGGTTTATTGTCCATTGCAATATTGGACACCAATCGTAGTGTCTCATTATTACATGAGACAGAGGTTTCAGGTAATATACTTTAGTGATTAGGAGGAACAATAGTTCCCTTTTTGAGTTCAGTAGGTCTACTCTCAATCAGTTTACTCAAAAGTACAGAGTTTGCCCTAGTTGCCTGTTTGAGCAGCTCTAACTTATCGCTAATCCTTTTCGATCTCTCTACTAATGGTAGGATTAGAGATTTCACCAGTTGTTCAATTTTTCCAATAAAACCCTCTCTGCTATCAAGATTTGAGCACACTGGTTCCACTACGTCTTTGTCTTTGTAAGATAAAGTGCAAGAGGGCACCAGGTTCTGGACATGGTTTACTGAACTCTGACTGCCCTCCGTTGTCAGCACCAATACGTTAGGAATTCTACTGGCTTTCGTCTTTTTAGTGCAGCCTCCCTTCTGCGAATTACCACCTGCTTCCTTTTTACAATAGGGCACTTATCCACTGGACGGTTGGTCGATTTAATAACTCAAGCGAATGAATTCGGTAGATGGTTTAATAAACTACTGCTAGAATCCGACGATATGTAGGTTAAAGACGAATCACTGCTATCATCAATTACACTGGGATCCACAGTAGCCAGTCTATCTGGCTGATGTGCAATTCCAGCTTCTACGGTAAGATTAGGTGTACTCGTATCATCAGGAGAGGGTGCTACTGCGATTGCCCCCCAAGATGAACGTCTAAGATACATCGGATCAAGGGACAATCGTCTTTCAGTTAATGCAATTTCATGTTCCAGGACTGATGTGGCTCTGACAATGAACGCATCTAGAGTACCTGTAACACCCCCGCCCCTCCATGTGCTTGCTGGCATGGTCCCTTTCCCGTTTTTCAGTGCCATCAATTCCACAAGTGGGATATCAGTGATGTAAAGATACAATTTTAAGAATCGAAATGGGCAAATTATACAATCAAATATTTCCAAGTAATGAACTTATAAATAAGTCTTACAAGGAGATCAACGTTAGAGAGGTGGCCCAGCCCAGTCTCTTCCTGTCTCTGATGGCCTCAGACGGTCCCGCCCTTGTCCCGGGCTTCTCCCGGGATGCTCCAGCGCAGCGGGTGTTGTAGAGAGTTAAGTAGGGGCAATGGGCGGGCCTCGAGCACAGGTCGTGAAAGCACGGGCTCCTGTGCCTTGGAGTCCGGTGGTAGCGTGCTCCTCTCGCTCCGGTAAATCCCAAAGGGTTCCTTAGCACTCTCACTCTCAGGCGAGGTCCCCCAGCAGTTCAAATAGCCTGGCAACAAGATCCTCCACGGCGATGCAGCACCCGCGACAGTGGGTGCTGCGAGCAGTTAAGTAGGGGCAATGGGCGGGCCTCGAGCACAGGTGATGAAAGCACGGGCTCCTGGGACTTGGAGTCCGGTGGTAGCGTGCTCCTCTCGCTCCGGTAAATCCCAAAGGGTTCCTCAGCACTCTCGCTCTCAGGCGAGGTCCCCCAGCAGTTCAATTAGCCTGGAAACAAGATCCTCCATGGCGATGCGGCACCCGCGACAGCGGGTGCTGGGAGCAGTTAAGTTGGGGCAATTGACGGGCCTCGAGTACAGGTGGTGAAAGCACGGGCTCCTGGGACTTGGAGTCCGGTGGTAGCGTGCTCCTCTCGCTCCGGTAAATCCCAAAGGGTTCCTCGGCACTCTCGCTCTCAGGCGAGGTCCCCCAGCAGTTCAATTAGCCTGGAAACAAGATCCTCCACGGCGATGCGGCACCCGCGACAGCGGGTGCTGCGAGCAGTTAAGTAAGGGCAATGGGCGGGCCTCGTGCACAGGTGGTGAAAGCACGGGCTCCTGGGACTTGGAGTCCGGTGGTAGCATGCTCCTCTCGCTCCGGTAAATCCCAAAGGGTTCTTCAGCACTCTCGCTCTCAGGCGAGGTCCCCCAGCAGTTCAATTAGCCTGGGAACAAGATCCTCCACGGCGATGCGGCACACGTGACAGCGGGTGCTGCGAGCAGTTAAGTAGGGGCAATGGGCGGGCCTCGAGCACAGGTGGTGAAAGCACGGGCTCCTGGGACTTGGAGTCCGGTGGTAGCGTGCTCCTCTCACTGCGGTAAATCCCAAAGGGTTCCTCAGCACTCTTTTTCTCAGGCGAGGTCCCTCAGCAGTTCAATTAGCCTGGAAACAAGATCCTCCACGGCGATGCAGCACTACCAGACTTACTTTCCCCCTCTCCATTGCATTGCTACACTGCTTAGTTTGATTTATCTATTGCGCTCAAATCCATCAACTTTAGCAGGCTGGATATTACCCTAACCTCCACCCCAAGCTCAGACGATCTCCAGCATAGTCCACCAGCCACCTCTCAACTGATCCCTATAATGGCCTGCATAGGACTCAAAATCAACACTATTCTGAATGAAATGTAGTCACTACATAAGGAAGCAAATATTAGCTGCATCCTGCCCCAACCTCACGGAGCTATGGCAAGCATCGATCTTGCCACATACATGCACCCTAGCCCCCGGTCTTTCGCCCCTAGGCAAACTATTCCCTACATTCCCATCACCTGGAATGGAATGGAATGGAATGAGGATTTGTAGAGCGCGATGGCTACCCAGGGACGTCCCAGCGCTGTAGGGAACTTGAGCTAATCCGGAGGGGTAGGAAGAGGGAGGCTAGGTTTGGTTTTAAACAGAGGTTTTGCTGAATAACCAGGTTTTGAGAGTTTTTCGGAAGGTGAGGAGGTTGGGTTCGGATCTGAGATTGAGAGGGAGGGAGTTCCAGATCTTGGCCAGGTTGTAGGAGAGCGAACAACCACCACATCTGGCCTTCCTGATGCGTGGTACTGAGGCGAGGTAGGAGGTCGCAGATCTGAGAGAACGAGTGGGCTGGTAGGTTTTCACAAGGGGAGAGTTAATGGGGGGGCCTGTTCCCCAGTAAGAGCGGTGTGCAATGCACATGCTCTTAAACTCGATTCTAGAACTCAAACCTCAAACCTAGATGCACCCACACTGGAAGGTCGCAGCAGGAAGCTGAAATGCTGAGCAACATATATGACACTGCCCTTAGCCAACCCTGCCACCGTAAGATCCCGGTTATCCGTTGCATGTGTAGGATGCAGGAAGCCACTTGCCCCCCTGGGTCGCCTGCTCATCTAACTGCCATCCGACCCAGTAATCCTGGTCCAAAATCATTACCTACACTTTGCTGCATGCTACTAAACTGTTGGTTAGCAGCTAAGCATGCCACTGAAATCGCTAAAACTATCCTACAACACAATATTGACATCTGCTTTCTAACTGAAACCTGGCTGAATGACCACTTATCCCTTTCATCGATCTCCTCACCCCTCCAGGCTTTTCAACCATTTGTTGCAACCACAAGCATCGCAGGGGTAGTGGATTAGCCATCACAATCGTTGCTTAGCTCCCTTCTCCACTGCCAAATACCTACCTTTGACTATTTAGGAGTTCAGCTCTCCTCAACCTATGGCCATCCCCCAAACTATCCATCCCAAGCACTGGGTGAGAAACACACATTGAATCCCCCAGGCAGAGTTATAGGCACAAGTCAGTTCCTAAATTCTAGCTCTACCCAGCCTCACCTCCGCTGACAACCTTAACACCCCGTACAATACAAAAATGGATGAATTCCTTGACAAAGTCGCCCCTCTGTAACTCAAGAAATTAAGGAGTATCCCTTCCAGATACTGGTGTAACAAAGACCTTAACAGAGAGAGGTAACAACTCTGATTGGCTGTAAGGAACTGGAGACAACAACCCTCACTAAATCATCTCTCGATCCTCCGGGCTGAATGCCTAAAATACAAAAAACACATCTTCAGAGAAAAATCCTCTTTCTTCCAAGTCCAACTTGACCAGTCTTGGAACAAACCTAAAGACCTTTTTAACATCAATCAATCAATCAATCAAGAGTATTTGTAAACCCGCTAGGGTCTCAAGGCGCTGGGGGGGCTGCTACTGCTCGAAAATCCAGGTCTTGTGTTGCTTCCTGAAGGAGAGATGGTCCTGGGTGAGTCGTAGGTGGGTGGGGAGGGTGTTCCAGGTCTTTGCCGCCAGGTAGGTGAAGGATCTTCCTCCGGTGGTGGTTCTGCAGATCTGTGGGACGGTGGCGAGGGCGAGGCTGGCAGTGCGGAGCTGGCGGGTTGGCGTGTAGAAAGTGAGGCGGTTGTTGAGGTATTCGGGGCCGAAGTCGTGGAGAGCCTTGTGTGCGTGGGTGAGGAGTCTGAACGTGATCCTTTTGCTGACGGGAAGCCAGTGCAGGTCCCTCAGGAGGGCGGAGATGTGGCTGTGTCGGGGGATGTCCAAGACGAGTCGTGCTGAGGCGTTCTGGATGCGCTGGAGTCTTTTCTGTAGTTTGGCGGTGGTCCCAGCGTAGAGGGCATTCCCGTAGTCCAGACGGCTGGTGACGAGGGCCTGGGTGACCGTTTTCCTGGTTCCAGTGGGGATCCAGCGGAAGATCTTACGGAGCATGCGGAGAGTGTTGAAGCTGGAGGAGGTAACGGCGTTAACTTGCTTGGCCATCATGAGGGAGGAGTCAAGGATGAAGCCCAGGTTGCGTGCGTGGTCCGTGGGCTTGGGTCGGGGGCCCAGAGCAGGGGGCCACCAGGAGCCGTCCCAGGTGGAAATGGATGGGCCGAGGATGAGGACTTCCGTCTTGTCTGAGTTCAGTTTCAGGCGGCTGAGCTTCATCCAGTCTGCAATGTCTTTCATTCCGTCCTGGAAGCTGGCTCTGGCGGAGGTGGGGTCGTTGGTGAGGAAGAGGATCAGTTGGGTATCGTCGGCGTAGGAGATGATGTTGAGGTTGTGCTTGCGTGCGATGGCTGCGAGGGGGCTCATGTAGACATTGAAGAGGGTGGAGCTGAGCGAGGAGCCTTGAGGTACGCCGCAGATGATCTTGGTGGCGTCTGCGAGGAAGGGCGGAAGACGGACCCTTTGGGTTCTGTCGGAGAGGAAGGAGGAGATCCATTCCAGGGCCTTTCCTTGGATCCCGGCGTGGCGGAGGCGGGTTGTCAGGGTGCGGGCGCAGACCATGTTGAACGCAGCCGAAAGGTCGAGCAGGATGAGGGCGGCGGTTTCTCTGTTGTCCAGCAGGGTCCGGATGTCGTCGGTGGCCGCGATGAGGGCGGTCTAGGTGCTGTGGTTCACTCGGAATCCGGACTGCGATGGGTCGAGGGAGCCGTTCATCTCCAGGAAGGTTGTCAGCTGTTTGTTGACGGTTTTCTCGATGACTTTTGCAGGGAAGGAGAGGAGCGAGATGGGGCTGAAGTTCTTGAGGTCTGAGGGGTCTGCGGTGGGTTTCTTCAGGAGGGCGCTGATCTCTACATGCTTCCAGCTCTCCGGGAAGGTGGCGGATATGAAGGAGTTGTTGATGATGTCCCGAAGTTTGAGTGCGATGATGGAGTTGGCTTTGTTGAAGATGTGGTGTGGGCAGGGATCGGCTGGGGAGCCCGAGTGGATGGTGTTCATCGTGTGGGTGGTATCTTCCGTGCTGACCTGAGTCCAGGTGCACATGGTGGTGATGGGGGGTGTAGGTTTTGTGGTGGGGTACATGTTCTGAGCGCCGAAGCTGTTGTGTATGTCGACGATCTTACGGTGAAAAAAGGTGGCCAGAGAGTTGCAGAGGTCTTGAGAAGGCGTGATGTCGTTGTTGCTGGTGTTGGGGTTGGAGAGTTCTTTCACGACGTTGAAGAGTTCCTTGCTGTTGTGGGTGTTGTTATCTAGTCGTTCTCTGAAGGATGACCTTTTGGTGGTGTGGATCAGCTGGTGGTGTTTGCGGGTGGCGTTCTTGAGGGCTGTCATGTTGTCCATTCACTGGTTGTGGCACCAGGCTTTCTCGAGGTCACGGCAGGATTTCTTGGAGTCTTTGAGATCGTTGGTGAACCACGCTGCTTTCTTGCTGTTGAGGTTGCTGGGTGGGTTTTTCAGTGGAGCAAGGGTGTCGGCGCAGTCGGTGATCCACTGTGTGAGGTTGCGGGCTCCTTCGTTGGGGTCCGTGGTGTTGGTGGGAGGGTTAAGGTGCAAGGAGGTGGTGAGTTGGTTGGTGGTGATCTTGCTCCAGCATCTTCGGGGGGTTTGTTGAGGGTGGTGGTGGGTCGTTGTTTTCCTAAAGTTGAAGTGTACGCAGCTGTGGTCGGTCCAGTGGAGCTCGGTGGTGTGGCTGAAGGAGATGTGGTTGCTGGAGGAGAAGACAGGGTCGAGCGTGTGGCCGGCGTAATGGGTGGGGGTGTTGACCAGTTGCTTGAATCCGAGGTTGGCGAGGTTGTCTAGTAGGGCGGTGGTGTTATTGTCCTGGTCGTTCTCCAGGTGGAAATTGAGGTCTCCTAGGAGGATGTAGTCGGGGGAGGCGAGGGCGAGTGGGCTGATGAAGTCTGCGATGGCCTCGCTGAAGTGTGAGTGTGGTCCCGGGGGTCTGTAGATGAGGGTTCCTCTGAGGGTGGTCTTGGGGTCGGTGTGAATCTGGAAGTGCAGGTGCTCTGCGGTGGCGAGGGTGTCGTCGGTGTTGGTCGTGATGGTAGTGTTTCTGTGGGCGATGGCGATGCCTCCTTTGGTCTGGTTGACGCAGTCCCTCCGGATGATCTTGTAGATGTCCGGGATGACAATGGGGATGTCGGGGGCTGAGGAGGCGTTCATCCAGGTTTCCGTGAAGAAGGCAACGTCTGGTGCCGTTTTGTCCCGGAGGTCCCATAGTTCGACGGCGTGCCTGTGGATGGAGCGGGTGCTGAGCAGGATGCACTTGAGGTGGTTGTTGTTGGCGGCTGTTTTGGCTGGCGTGGTGCAGGACCGAGTGCAGGTGAAGTAGCAGGCGTGGCAGGTGAAGGCTCCGTGGGTGCGTTTCAGGCTGGCTTGGTAGCAGGCTGGATGTCGGCCTGTGTTGAGTGCATGGAGGGTGGCGGCGGCGTAGCTCAGTCAGGTTGGCTGGCTCTGGCGGGGTCCAGGGGTTCTGGCGCTGGGCGCGATCCAGGCGCGGACGGGTGTAGACGGGCTTGCCATTGGCACGCCTTCGGCGCGCAATCGGAGCACCCGCAGCGCGTGGCCGCTGCGCGTACACGTGGTCCCCGGTCATGGCGAAGTGGGAGGGAGGAGCAGCTGGGAGGCGGGAGCGGGAGACAGGAGAAGGGGGCGGGGCCACAGGAGAGCAGCGGCGGGGAGCAGAGGGGGGTTGGGAAGAGCGGGAAAGCAGAGCGGGGGAGAGCGAGGGCAAGCATGGCAAGCCTGGAGAGCGAGGGCAAGCCTGGGCAAGCCTGGGGAGCGAGGGCAAGCCTGGAGAGCAGGGGCCCTAAGGAGAGGCAGCAGCAAGAGGGCCAAGCAGGCAGCGGCAGCAGAATCCAGGCACACGGGGGCCATGTGGTAGTAGAGTGACCGGGTCAAGTGTCACAGCTCACTGCCACGCGGTCCCCGCCAATTATGGCCAAGTGGGAGGGAGGAGCAGCTGGGAGGTGGGAGCAGGGCGGCGAATGGGGAGCGGGAGACAGGAGAAGGGGCGGGCCGCAGGAGAGCAGTGGCAGGGAGAAGAGGGGGGGTTGGAAAGAGCGGGAAAGCGGAGCGGGGGAGAGCGAGGGCAAGCCTGGGAAATCCTGGAGAGCGAGGGCAAGCCTGGGCAAGCCTGGGGAGCGAGGGCAAGCCAGGAGAGCAGGGGCCCTAACATCATCAAACAGGAAGCCTCATTCCCTCAATCCTCCATTAATGACTCCACCATGGGCTGCGAAGAGTTTGCAACATTCTTCTCTGAAAAAATAACTGACATCAAACTTTTTCTTGTCTCACTAATCTCCCCAACCACCACCAAGAATGCCCCTCATTGCAATGAGGGACCATCCATGGCCTTACCAATGACTAATGTATGTTTCCCCAGTTCTCCCCCTCTCAGCAATCCAGAAAACCAAACTCAACCCCTTGCAATTGAAAAATGATACAACTTGGTCAGAATTCGACTATATCCCCGAAGAAGAAGTCCTCAAATTACTCGCTTGAATGAAGCTAATATCAAACATCTCTGAACCCCTCCCTGCTGCACTTGTCATAAATCTCAGCCACATGATCTCTCCTTCATGGACCAAAAACATTGAGTTTTCATTATCTAGAGGTTCCATGCCAGCCTCCCTCAAACTCTGCCAAGTCACCCCCTCATCAAAAAAACAGACGCCAACCGGAACGACCTTAACAAATATAGACCTTTAACTAACCTACAGCTCCTTGCCAAATCCTTCTAAATATGTGTGCTTTTACAATTCAACAACCACATTGAAAAATACAACTTACACAACACCTTCCAATCTGTGTTCAGGAATGGCTGCAGTACAGAAACTGCAATACTGAACATCATAGACGATCTACATAGATTTCTGGATGATGGCCAGCCCTGCCTCCTGGACCTCTTGGCTGCCTTCGATACTATCAACCATGACATCCTCCTAAACACCCTCTCACAGCGTGCAGGAATCAATGGGACGGTCATTAGTGGTTTGCTTCATTCCTGAACCAACACTTGCAGCTAATTAAACCAAACATCTCCTCCTCAAAAGCAACAACAGTCTCAAAAGGAGTCCTTCAAGGGTCAATCCTGTCTCTTGCCTTATTCAACCTCTATATGAAACCTCTTGCAATGATACTGAAAAGATCTACTATTGCCTATCATCTCCATGCAGATGACACCCAACTCTACATTAAAATATTATCAGTTAAAGACATACAGTCCCCAAACAGCATGCCATCTATGGTTCAATACTGGCTGAATAACAAACCTCTTAAGCTCAATCCCAGCAAACCTGCACTTCAGTTCATACAACCAAAAGAAAAGTCCTTGCCCATAGATATTTGGCTCGACAACCTCACTGCATTAAAAGGCAAATTATCCATCTCCAACTCTGCCAAACCTCTGGGGATTACACGTGACAAAAACCTGAACGTTAAAGAGAATATTAATGCCTCAGTTAAATGTGTCTTCTACACATTGAAACACATTAAAAACCTTAATTTATTCATCCCCATCGAAGACCTAAAGACTGTGGTACAAGCCTTAGTCCTCTCCAAGCTGTACTACAGTAACGCAATGATCGTGGGCTCCAAAAAAACAAATTTAGCCCATTTGAAAGCTATACTCCATGCAGCGGCTAGATTACTGTCGGGGGAGAGTTGCTACGACCACATCACTCTCACTCTCAAGAATCTAAACAGGATACCAATTGAGGCCACACAAGTCTGGGCAACAGTAGGGAAAGTATTTGACTTTGAATGGGTTAAATTTACTATTCCCAATCCAGTCTGTGCAACAGTAGGAAAAGCATTTCGACTTCGGAGAGATAACATTTTATATTCCAAATCCAGTCTGTGCAACAGTAGGGAAAGCGTTGGACTTCAGAGGGTAACATTTACTATTCCCACTCCAGTCTGTTCTCACAAGTCGAAACTGAGGACTACCTCTGTGCCAAATTTGGTGTAATTCCGTTCAGCCGTTCGAGCTGTAGCCGTGGCTAAAGGTCCTATGAGAAATTGCATGGGAAAACATGTTTTGGGACCCCCATTTTTTCTCAGCCCCCACCTCACCAATCACTCCCAAACTTTCAGGGAAGGAGCGGAACTGAGCTGGCCAACAGTTTGGACAATTTCAAGAAGATTCATCAATCGACGCCAAAGTTATTCCAAATAGAATGTTGCGGTTTTTCTATGGATAATAGGTCCTAACTATAACTATCTACTGGTGACCGCCAGTAGGTAACATATATATATATATATGTATAGCAGCGGAAATTGGTTTGGCATGCTCTTCACCTGACAAGGATTATTAATTTGAACATTGCGGCAGGATTTAAATCCACTGAGTTAAAGAATTTAGGAGTCTGCATGTGGTTATACATTTGGACTACCAGGACCAGCATACCACTAAATGTTACGCCCACTGGGGCGGGACTCTGTATAAATAAAATCAGCTTTTCTTACTTTTACTTTCTGCCTCTTTGCTGCCAGTGAACAAGAGCTTGGGGGAGCTTGAAACGTGTTTGGCCACTGAAGCGCGTGTGACCTGTGGACCGTACTGCTGCCTGCGATGTGCTGTGCGTTACCCCAATGTGTGTGGCATCCGTAAAGGGCAACCTTGGTTTTTGTATGTTACGCGGCTGGTCCGGTCGCAATGCTCCAAAATGTGCCAACGTACAAGAACGCACTCGGGTAGCATTGAACGTGGCTTTGATTGACATTCCAATGTAAATGCAGTTTGAAAATATAGACTCGGAGTTTATTGCTGCCCGAGTACGTTTTTGTGCCTAGGCACATTTGGAAGTATATATTAATACTGTAAAGACTGACATATCTTTGTCTCTGTCTTATCTCCAAAATACAGGCTATGGATGCATCACTGAAACTAAAACACCTCACGGATATGTGATATCGATATGAGCATGACTACGTTCACCGACTGATAGTGATATTTTGATAAGAGCACGGCATTGCATGAATACATAGATTAGACACAATACACTTGTGCGAATTAATCTATAAGATACTGGGTTTAGACTGTCACAAAATAGTCACTGCCATTATAATTTGGGAAAACCCCCCGACCTACCTAATACTGCAACGAACGGCAACCTTATCTTTTTATTATTCTCACTATGGGTACTATACCCGGAATTGTTTGAACTTCAGTCACCCCATGCTCGACCAAGGCGATATCCTTTATCACAGCCAGTGTCACACTCCCTATTATGCCTTTTCATTTACAGTCTTTCCTCGGCTAATTTGATGAATCAGTTAATATGTCCCTCTCCCCCACCCCCAAAAAAACCTTAGTTAAAAAATGAATTGGGTACTATACCCTCAATTTTGTACTCAATGAATTAACAATTGCGCAATGTTTTGCCCAAGAACACAAATGTATAACAAATGTGCTTTATTTTAATAATTTCTTTTACATGTGTTCACATGATTGAATTGTAACTTTTTGAAGCACATTAGACGACCCAATGTGACGTAAACATTGAGTCTTTTTTTCATTTCTTTGATCCTATGTTATTTAAAGAAACAACATGTCTGTATTGGTCATGTGACCAAGAGCCTGTGCGCTCGAAACGCGTCTTCTTTGTGCCCATTAAAAATATCTGGAACCTACCCGGCTGGAGTGGCTTGTGATTCCTTCACGTTGCAGTGTTTGTGCAGGAGATCGGAGTGATATATATATATATATATATATATATATATATATATATATATATATATATATATATATATATATATATATATATATATATATATATATATAATATATATATATATATATATATATATATATATATATATATATATATATATATATATATTCACTGAGAAAACCATAGGTTTCACACCAGTTATAGTTAGCTGGAAATTTTACTGATATAAAACCATTGAAATTCCCACGTTATAGTTAGTCGGACTCACTATAACTTGCGCGTGCAATGCACTGCTGATGACATCACATATTACATCACTCATGACATGGTCAGTGACATCACTCATGACATCACTGATGACATCTCAAATGACATCACTGATGACATCGTCCAGTGAATGTGTATCTTTCTGAAAAATAAATATATTTTATATATGTATATGTTAAGGTCGATGGAAGAATAAATGTTTAAATAAGTGTCTAAATGGATGTGTTTTAAAAAAAAATTGATTGGTTAACTGGCTTATTAAGTGTATCTTAGTGAATACATATATTAGCGAGTAATGTTTAAATATTTAAATATATGTATCAGTGTTTTACTTTGTGTACAAGTGGCTGCATGGGTTGGTGACTAGCTACATGTGTGTGTATATGGGTTATTAGATGTTTTTTTAGTATCAGTATGAGTGTCTGTATGGTTTGGTGGGGTGTTACTTACCACATAGATGCATGAATGCAAAACTCATTATTTATATGTGTTTTGAAGACAGCATATGTGCAGGACTGTATGGGTGGATGAGTGTGTATATGTGTGTGTTAGTGAGTGAATGCCTCTCTCACTAGTGTCTTTATGAGTAATTACATATGTTTTAATCTTGTATATATGAGCATTGATGTATATAAGTAAGTATATGTGAGAGTGAGAGATTGAAAGAGTTCCTGTTTAAATAAGTATGTGTTTCTGTAAGTCATTGTTTAAGAGAGTAAGTATGTGTAAGTTTCCTTAGAAGTAATGTGCTAATGTGTGTATAGTTGTATATGCAAATAAATGGATGTTTATTAGTTTATTTGCATGTGTGAGTATATGTATGAGTAAGTTTTTGATGACTGTCGGTGTGTAACAGAATGAATAGGGGTATCACTACATATGATGAATGAGTATATGTATGAGTGAATACATAAAACTGTTGGTGAATGTGTGAATTTGTATATAGATGGTGAAATTACTGAATTGGTTGTTGTAACTGGTATGGGTATATGCAATTTTTTGAAAATGTTAGTTTCTATTTTTCAATATGTGTTTCAAAGGTTACTTTACAGTGAGAGGAGGTCTGTCACTGTGTCACAAGGATGGTGTCATTAGTGATGTCATGAGTGATGTCACTGACCATGTCATGAGTGATGTAATATGTGATGTCATCAGCAGTGCATTGCACGCGCAAGTTATAGTGAGTCCGACTAACTATAACGTGGGAATTTCAATGGTTTTATATCAGTAAAATTTCCAGCTAACTATAACTGGTGTGAAACCTATGGTTTTTTCAGTGAATTTAATAGGTTTTTTAAATGCTATTTCCTAACTATAACTGGTGTGAAATCTATGGTTTTTTCAGTGAATTTCATAGGTTTTTTAAATGCTAATTCCTTTCTATATCGAGTTTCTAACCATTTTAATTTTTTACAATGTGCTGTTTTTTTGTAAGTATTCATTTTTTTTTATATAATTTTTTTTTGCGCTCTGGGTGCGCGCTTAGGGAAGCTTTCAGCTAAGCTCTCCGGTAAGCTTTCCGGTGAGCTCTCCTGAAAGCGCACCCAGAGCGCTACTGTCGTTCGTGAAAAAAAAATATGAATGAAAAGTTAATAATAATGCAAAACATTTCGTACCATACAAATAAAATCAGTTTTTTTTTATAAGGAAAATGATTATGCATTTCTGTAAAAGTTTGATGACGTCACTTTGGCGTGCAACGTAAGTGCCCTCGGAAGCGCCTACGATCGCGCCGCGTAAACGCACCCGGAAGCGCCCAAGATCGCGCCACGTTTGCGCCCCGGAAGCGCCTACGATCGCGCCGCGTAAACGCACCCGGAAGTGCTCCGGAGCGCGCTGCGTAAGCGCGTCGGGTCATGTGACCCTAAAATAACACTTTTCATTGGTTGCTAACAATTTTTTTTACAAAGAATGAAATCCCCACCCATTTCCTTCACTATTGCTTTGTACTTGGAGAGAGCAAGAGCTGTTCTGTGTACTATCTTCATCTCCTACTTTCCTGATCTACAGCAATGGCTGCAAGAGAGTCATCCAGCAGTGATTCAGAGGCATTTGTAGATGAGGACCCTCCTAGGCAGAAGAAAAAAATCCATTTCATCTGGAAATTTTATAACATCCCTGAAGGAGAAAAAAAAGTCAACGCTCCAAAAGTAACCTGCAAAATATGTGGTAGTACTTTATCCAGAGGCAATCCTCTGAAAAAATATAGTTTTGGAAATGCCAATTTAATCAGGCATGTCAAAAGAAGACACCCAAACAACTTTGCGAGGGAGAGTGTCAGAGACCTGGCACGGAAATTACCCACAGATGGCGGCAGCACCTCCACTGGTGGAGCAACACCTTCGGGACCATCCCGTAGAAGAATGGTCCCTAACATACAGCCAGAGTTTGCAGGCATCAAATTTCTGTGCACGGAGTGTGACGAACTGCTCTGCTATGGGGAGCAGAGTGTTGAACTCATTGCCCAAAAGAAACAGCAACACCGCTGCCCTGACAGTCCCTAAATTTTCACTTTTTTTGCTCCTGTTGAGCCGTTTTGGAATCCCTGTTTTTTGTTTTTCCCTTGACAAAAATCCAAAAAAATTATAAAATTGTTTTAAAAAGCCAAAAAAAGTTCAAAAAGTTCAAAAAACACAATAAAAATATAAAACAACAAAAAGAAGAAAAAAAAAGTTATTTTTAGAACTACCTCCAATTTCTAAATAAAGGCTTTTTTTTTTTATAAACTGTCATCTTTTTCCCTCATTTTACGCTCCCCGGTGCGCTACCTGGTGCGCGTACCGGGCGCTTCCCCCGCGCAAAACGGAAAAAAAAAAAATATTTTAAATGCCCCGCGGGGCCCTTTTATAGCCCCCACATCAAACCTAGGGGGTCAAGGGGGGGTCTACCCTGCCCCCTTATGGTCATTTCCCCCTTTGTTTTGGCCACCTCTCGTGTCTCGATCCTACCGAGACACAAGATGGCGGCCGCTCCGGACTGTTTAGAATGTTTACAGACAACTGAGAGCCAATCAGCTTTCTGCGCGCAAGTCGCGTGGCGCGCCTGGAGCGCTCTCCGGTGCGCGCACCGGAGAGCGCCTATAGATATATATATTTTTTTGAACCTAAATTACTCAAAATCCACTGTAGCACATATCTTGAGACATAGCAAAGGCACATTGGGCTACCAGTCCCTACAATTTTGCCAAGTTTGGTGGAAATCCATTCAGCCGTTCGGGCTAAAAGTGAAATCGACCGCCCTATGGAAATTAACATGGGGAAAACGCGTTTTGGGGGCCCCCTTTTATCTCGGCCCCCGCTTGACGTATCCCCCCCAAACTTACAAGGAAGAACCGGAGCTCGACGAGGCCATTTTCAGGAAATTTTCAGGCAGATTCGTCAACCGGTGCCAAAGTTATTCCAAATAGAATTTTGAGATTTAACATTGAAAAAAATCCTAACTATAACTACCTACTGGCGACCGCCAGTAGGTAATATATATATATATATATATATATATATATATATATATATATATATATATATATATATATATATATATCAAAGGAGTGACTAATGGTGCAAAAAACTCCACAGGGGGACTAGTGTTTGCAACCTCAAACTGAAACCAAAACAAAGGGTGTGCACAGTGTTATTCCAAAAAACCCTTTAGGTTTTTAAAAGAGCCCTCACTCACCCCTAGTGGGTGACATGCTTTATCATTGGGTTCCCACCGAGTAGACCGAATGTCTTCTCGGTGTGCTACAACACCTGCAATTGCAGTGGAGCTGGTGTTTAGTGAGTGTGTAATGAATTTGTGAAAAGTGAATTAAAAGAGAGCAAACTTTTTCCAAAAGTAAATTTTAATAAAGGAAAAGTAGGCAAACAATTAAAATAAGTGGACAGGAGAAAGTTTTTACAAAAACATGCCTCTTGAAGTCAGACATGTTTATCATACCAGGGGAACCAATTCGGTAATTGCCCGCATTAACGTGTGCCATCTAAGGTACAATACACGAGTAAACTCAATCGTTCTTGTGTCTTTTAGTTTGTATAAAAACATGTCTGACTTCAAGAGGCATGTTTTTGTAAAAGCTTTCTCCTGTTCAATTTTAGAAGACTAATGTGAGCACCTATGGGTGCACAAGGTGTGTGCTCATGAAACTAGGTTCACCACAGTGCTCATTTGGTAACACGATATGAGAGGGTGCATGCGACGACTATAATTGTTGTTTTTGTTTGTATGTCCTTTTTCTTTTCTTACAGGTTTGGACACCTGGAAATGCCAGGAAAGTCTAGTATAGAACCGTGAGTTTGGGTCTTTTTGATACACCCACACCCCGAGGTTAGGGTACACCTTAGTGCGTGTACACCGCCCAGGTGGTACTTTCCGCCGTTTTGGTCCTGATGAAAGCTCAGCCTAATTGGCACAGATGAGCAGAAACATGTCGACCTTTTATACACTAAGGACATAGATGGCTCAATCTAACAGCCATCCCTTTGTCCGCTTCACTTATTTTAATCGATTGCTTACTTTTCCTTTATTAAAATTTACTTTTGGAAAAAGTTTGCTCTCTCTTAATTCACTTTTCACAAATTCACTACACACTCACTAAAAACCAGCTCCACTGCAATTGCAGGTGTTGTAGCACACCGAGAAGACATCCGGTCTTCTCGGTGGGAACCCAATTATGAAGCATGTCACCCACTAGGGGTGAGTGAGGGTTCTTTTAAAAACCTAAAGGGTTTTTTGGAAAAACACTGTGCACACCCTTTGTTTTGGTTTCAGTTTGAGGTTGCAAACACTAGTCCCCCTCTGGAATTTTTTGCACCATTAGTCACTCCTTTGTTGTTCATATATATATATAGTTATAGTTAGGACCTAGTTTCCTTAGGAAATCCACAACATTCTATTTGGAATAATTCCCCTTGAATACTGGGGGTCCCTGGGGGCCAACTAGCCCACCAGGAACCTCCAGTATGTGCCAGGGTGCTGCCTTGCAGAGACGTATAAAGAGGTCACGCCCCTTTTTAAACCTCTCTGCAACACAGCCCCCTGGCGCATACTGGAGGTTCCTGGTGGGCTACTTGGCCCCTAGGGACCACAGTATTCAAGGGGAATTAGTTTCCCCTCTGCAAACGTGCCAGGGGGCTGCCTTGCAGAGACGTGTAAAGAGGCCACGCTCCTTTTTACACCTCTCTGCAACGCAGCCCCCTGGTGCATACTGGAGGTTCCTGGTGGGCTAGTTGGCCCCCAGAGACTCCCAGTATGCAAGGGGAAGTAGTTCCCCCTCTGCAAACGCATCAGGGGGCTGCGATGCAGAGAGGTGTAATGAAGCCACACCCCTTTTTACACCTCTCTGCAACGCAGCCCCCTGGTGCATACTGGAGGTTCCTGGTGGGCTAGTTGGCCCCCAGGGACCCCCAGTATGCAAGGGGACTTAATCCCCCAACTGAGAACGCACTACGGGGCTCGTTTGCACAGTGGTGAAAGTAGGGGGCGGGGCTTGAGGTGATATGTGTGCCATCATGCCCTGTGACGCGTTTTAAGTTGGGGAATAATTTCCTCTTCAATCCAGTGGTCCCCGAGGGGCCAACTAGTCCAACAGGTACCTCCAGTAAGTGCCACGGAGCTGTGTTGCAGAGTGTTGTAAAAAGGGGGCGTGCCCTCTGAACACCTCTCTACAACGCAGCTCCCTTGTGCATACTGGAGGTACCTGGTGGGCTAGTTGGCTCACAGGGGACCTCAGGATTGAAGAGGAATTAATTCTCCAACATACAACGTGCCACAGGGCGTGTTTGCACAAATGTCACCTCAGGCCCCCCCCCCTTCCTTCACTATTGAGCACAAATTTCCTCTAAAATCAGTGGAACTATGAATTCCGATTTACTCACCTGTTATCATGAGAGACATCAGTGCTGCATCTTTGAGCGCACTACTGATCCTGAAAAGTAATTCTAATTGTAGTTACAGTAACTTGAATTTCCTTTCATAGGCTAACATTGAGTGGTTTCACTTGGAAATTTTTCTGTGTGTGGAGTTTTGGAACTTTAAAAAATTCCTCTAAAATCAGCCGAACTACGAATTCCGATTTACTCACCTGTTATCATGAGAGACCTCAGTGCTGCATCTTTCAGCCCACTACTGATCCTGAAAGGTAATTCTTATTGTAGTTACAGTAACTTGAATTTCCTTCCATAGCCTAACATTGACTAGTTTCACTTGAAAAATTTTCTAAGTGTGGAGTTTTGGAACTTTAAAAAATTCCTTTAAAATCAGCCGAACTATGAATTCCAATGTACTCCCCTGTTATCAGGAGAGACCTCAGTGCTGCATTTTTCAGCCCACTACTGATCCTGAAAAGTAATTCTAACCATACTTACAGTAACTTGAATGTCCTTCCATAGGCTAACATTGACTGGTTTCACTTGGAAATTTTTCTAAGTTTGGAGTTTTGGAACTTTGAAAAATTCCTCTAAAATCAGCCGAACTGCGAATTCCTATTTACTCATCTGTTATCAGGAGAGACCTCAGTGCTGCATCTTTCAGCCCACTACTGATCCTGAAAAGTAATTCTAGCCATACTTACAGTAACTTGAATATCCTTCCATAAGCTAACATTGACTGGTTTCAATTGGAAATTTTTCTGTGTGTGGAGTTTTGGAACTTAAAAAAATTCCTTTAAATTCAGCCGAACTACGAATTCCGATTTACTCACCTTTGATCAGGAGAGACCTCAGTGCTGCATCTTTCAGCCCACTACTGATCCTGAAAAGTAAATCTAATTGTAGTTACAGTAACTTGAATTTCCTTCCATAGGCTAACATTGACTGGTTTCACTTGGAAATTTTTCTAAGTGTGGAGTTTTGGAACTTTGAAAAATTCCTCTAAAATCAGCCGAACTGTGAATTCCTATTTACTCATCTGTTATCAGGAGAGACCTCAGTGCTGCATCTTTCAGCCCACTACTGATCCTGAAAAGTAATTCTAATTGTAGTTACAGTAACTTGAATGTCCTTCCATAGGCTAATATTGACTGGTTTCACTTGGTAATTTTTCTAAGTGTGTAGTTTTGGAACTTAAAAAAATTCCTCAAAAATCAGCCGAACGATGAATTCCGATTTACTCACCTGTTATCAGGAGAGACCTCAGTGCTGCATCTTTCAACTCACTACTATTCCTGAAAAGTAAATTTAACTGTAATTACCAGTAAATTGAATTTCCTTCCATAGGATATCATTGCCTGCCATATAAAATATATATAAATTAAAAAAATATTAAATAAAATAAATATATATTACAATTTCAATATTTTTTTAAAAAATGTTTTCAATTTATATAAAAAATATGTAATGTAATTTTAAAAATAAAATATCTCAAAATAAATACTTTAAAACTATGTAGTAAATTAGTATAAAAAATATAACATTTAATACATTCTAAAATTATCATTTACAAAAACTTTGAAATTCACTGAAAAAACCATAGGTTTCAGCCACGTTATAGTTAGGAATTAGCATTTAAAAAACCTTTGAAATTCTCTGAAAAAACCATAGGTTTCAGCCACGTTATAGTTAGGAATTATCATTTAAAAAACCTTAGAAATTCACTGAAAAAACTATAGGTTTCACACATGGATTCACTAAGATACACTTAATAAGTGAGTTATGCAATCATTTTTACAAAAAAACATCCATTTAGACACTTATTAACCCATTTATTCTTCCATCAACCTTTAGATATACATACATAAAAAATATTTATTTTTCAGAAAGACACACATTCACTGGATGATGTCATCAGTGATGTCCGCGGGCAGCTTGCATCTGCTGGGCTCTTGCAGGGGGACAGCTGTTCTGCTCCTGAGTGCACCACACCATCGTTCGCTCGTTAGCAGCGATAGCAGTAGCGATAGTAGCTTCAGCGATGGTATCATCAGCAGCAGCTTAAGGCAATGTTGGTAATATTTATACCTGAAAGGTGCCTGGTTTGACGTAAGTTTTTGGACATAAGACGTCAATAAAGATGTCACTAGGAAGTGATCGTCTATCAGTGCTCATTAGAGTTCTATTACTTATCAAAACATAGCAAGCGGGGCTTTCCCAGGTTGCTGAGTTTTTATCTTGTTGAAGAACTCGGAGTGTTAATCTAGGAATCTTAGATAGTGTCTTCTGCTGTGTCATTTGCACTAGTGAGCTGCAAAGGAAGTTGCAGAGGAAGCGATTCTGAAATGTGGCTCTGTTCGTGTGAGGCCAGAGACGAGTTTCTGAATATTGCATTTGATCGGTTATGCCAATATAGGGGTACAAGGGGATTATAGCCGTATAGGGGCATAAGGTCACAGTATCGATCAGGTTCCTAGATTAGAACGCGACAGTGCAATTAATGTGGGGATTGAACAGGACAGAGAAGAAAGTCCTTATAAACCGTGCTCCACTTTTAACCCACAAATGCCGTTTGATGCCCTGTATACCTTCTCAGAGGCAATGATGAAGGACCTCCTACAGTTTCGCAAAAAACAGAGGACATATAGGAGTGGAAGGAACTTATCACAGGATGAGAAAACTGCATTGAACACACTGGCTAATGACAAATACATCATTATAAAGCCCTCAGACAAAAGGGGGGAATGTGGTGGTGCAAACAAGGGAACAATACCACCGTGAGGCAATGAGACAACTATCTGATGTGAGATGCTATCAGAAAACCACTTCTAAAGTATACCAACAAAGTTTCCATGCATATGATGAACTCATAAATAAGTGGTATAATAGAGGAATGCTTGGGAATGAAGAACATCTATATTTACGCAGCTCTAATCCTACCTGCCCCACTTTCTACCACATTCCCAAGATACATAAGGACAATCTGCACCCCACTGGGAGACCAATCGTTTCTTCAGTTCAGGGACTGACGGAACATGTTTCAAAGTTTCTTGACTTTTTTCTGGCAAACTTGGTAACTAAGTTATCTTCCCATGTGAAAGACACCAAGGACTTTTTGACTAAAATCCAAAATGTACAATGGCAGTCTGACTACCTACTTGTTGTACTTGATATAACGAGTCTTTACACCTGTATTGAACACTCAAAAGGAATAGAGGCGGTAACTGTCTACTTAAGGAAAAGACAGTTAAGATATGCGCAACACAATTGCATGCTGATTGAGTTTTTGCATTTTTGCTTAAATAACAACATTTTCCTTTTTGAAGAACAATATTACAAACAGGTGTCTGGTACGGCGATGGTCACCTGCTTCGCTCCCAACTTGTTCGTTGGCTGGTGGAAGGAGCGGGTGCCCAGAACCTACAGGGACGACATATCAAGTGGCGCAGTGATAAAGTGGCATCGATATATCGATGATTTATTTATCATCTGGCAAGGAACAGAAGAGACTGCACGTCACTATATCGCCAACCTGAATGAAAATGATCACAACTTGCACTTCTCCGGGACAATCAGTCCAGTATCTGTGGACTACTTGGACCTGAGAGTGAAAGTTGTTGGGGGCAAGATCGAGACTTCCCTATATCGTAAAGCCACGGCTGGTAATTCGATATTATATGCGACAAGTAGCCACCCCCCCCCCAAACTAGTGCAAAGTATCCCCTATGGGGAGTTACTTAGACTCAGGATAAATTGCACACGCGATTGTGACTTTGATACGGCAGCTTCTGAGAGTGTAGCCAGATTCATTGGAAGAGGTTACAATCCTATTACCCTGAACAAAACACTTTGCAAAGTAAGAGCAATGACCAGAGATAATTTACTGAAACAGAGTAGGGATAAGAAAACAGAAGGAGGCAAATTCCGACTGATCACCCCATACTCAGCAGAGGCAAATCATCTAAAACAAATGCTGAGAAAAAACTGGCATATCCTGAAAACGGATAATGTCATTAGTGAGGATGTCCCCAATTATCCTTTGGTCACATTTAAAAAGGCTAGGTCCATCCGAGACCAATTGATACGGAGCCACTTAGAAAAAACGCCTTCCAAAACTAACACCTTGAAGAGCATGAAAGGTTTTTTCCCCTGTCATAAATGTAAAGCGTGTTGTAACAGCAAAAGAGCGCTTACATATACTATTCAAGATACTGGTATGGTCAATAAAATCAGCAAGTTTATTACTTGCAGCACACCATATGTGGTGTATTGTCTTGTTTGCCCTTACGGGCTGCGTTATATAGGCAGTACGGTGCATCCATTTAAAATCCGGATATTAGAGCACATGAGGGCAAGACACTTTGTGGAAAAACATAAAAGTGATCGGAACCAGTTACTTTGTTATGGACTAGATTTAGTCCCTGACAATATCAGAGGAGGGTATAGACTCAAGAAACTTCGAAGACTGGAATTGAGGTACATTATTGACCTCCATACCAAAACACCTTGGGGTATGAATAGTGGCGAAGACCTGATGGTTCACACTGGCACATAAATGATTAGTAACAACATATGATGAAATTGCAAAGGATGTGATTATTATATCTTTATTTGTATATATGTATATTTGTATATATGTATACAAGGAAGAGTGTTTTAAGGTTAATTTGGATGAAATAACGCTTTCATTTTGGGTTTAAGATTAATTTGTGACTTTGAAATCTTATTTGAAGTTAGGAGATGTGCCTTGGTGGGCTCCATGACCGTAAAACATGAATTTGATAAGATGAACTAAAAAAATCAAAAATGAAGTATGAAATATGATAAAAAATTATAAAAATGTTAGTATATATAAAATGAAATGTTAGTGGTTGATTTGTTTTGAAAAACAGACCTGAATAACATCTAAGGGAGGATAATGGCCGATGCACAGCTCAATTTTGTTTGAAAACCAAGTAACTTAATTCGATTCAAATACTGAAAATTGTATGTGTGGAATGATGGTAAATTAATTACATTTCACAGTTTGAGTTTACTTGGACAAATGAGTGGATAAAATGTATGTTTAAATATAAAACGTGCATAGAGTTGATTACATCCATGGTAATATATACCACTCCAAGATGGCGCTGGTGAATGTCAGCAAGCCATAAGTCCTTCCTTTATTGTGAGGATAATGTTTTAAAAACATGCCGATGTCTAGTGGCTACTGACATCGAGAAAGGCTGTGTGCCGAAACGCGAGCGTGTCTGTCTTGTCTGTAAATAAAGCAACCTTGGAAAAATCAAACCCCGTGAGTGTGGAGAATTCTTTGGTAAACGAGGAAGAATTGGAGCTTAATATATATATATATATATATATATATATATATATATATATATATAGCAATCACTCACCCCAATCGCGCCTGCAATCCGAGCTCCACCAGGATACCGCCAGCAAGGAAACGAGAGCCGACCAAGGCTTAAGGTGAGAAAATATCTGTTTATTTTAAATCGCCACCAGCATAACATTTTGGCCTGCCCAGAGGCCTTGATCACATGACGCCATAGGAGGGGCATTTCATTTTTAAAGTGCAAGTGCAAGGTAATTTTGAACATGATTGGTAGGTATAAAACGTGATACGTATAGACATAGAAGACACATTTTTGTGAAACATTGCTTTCACACATCGTAAGTATGAAGAATAAACAAATTTCACAATTCTTGAAACCACACTCTTTGCACTGAATAAACGAGCAGTTTGTACCAGGTAATTTTACTAATGTAAAAAGATCCCAATTCTGATTTCCAGAAAAAATGACATGGGCAAATACGTTGTAATATCCCCAGTTAATACTTCTGTAAAAAGTATATATTTATATTTCTGTGTGACAACCTGCCCCCCATGTTGCTTGTACATATAACCCAAGTGGGTGAGGTCAGTGGCAATTGATAGTTGGACAATTCATTATCTATGTCATCACGAATTTACAAATAGGAAGCTTGGTGCCTTAATATTTCAACTATTGAGCTATACCGTTACCTAAACATGCATTGTCTAAAACAGAAGAGGAAAAATGTGCCAAAAAATAATATTAAAATGTGTTAATTGCTCGTTAAGAACAAGCAAGTGAAAAAAGTTTTTTTCTTTTCTATTTCTTTTCTTCATGACTTAAAACTTGCTGTTTAGCAAATTATAGAATATCCATAACCGGTATTGCTGGACTGTGCATAAGAAGTGCTGAGGGAACAAAGCTAGTATCTCCATTACTCATGAATGAGTTAGATCTATACCCATATAAACTCATAAAATATGGATGTGTTGGTAGGATATACTGTCTTACATTAATAAACAATTGTCTGAGTTGTTGGTGCAACCAGGAATTAAAGGTATGTATGAAAGTCTACACTACTATTGAGACCCAGAGGTGATTTGCAATCAAGGTCAATTATACATCTGGTCTCAAGGGCTCCAAGGATCGCTTCGCAGTTCCCACCTCTACACAGGGGTGGGACTGCGTCAATAATGAAATATTTCAGCAAGTGGCTCTGATTCCCATGATATTCCTTAAAGTGGCGTGCAACCGGATATGCGGTGTCGCCGGTGTTGATGGCCCTTATGTGCTGGAGTATTCGCTTGTGTGCCTGCAGCTTAGTGCTACCCACATAGCGCAGGCCACAGGGACACTCCAGCACATACACCGCGCACTCCGTCTTGCAAGTCAACTGTTTGGAAATTTGCCGGGGGACATCTGAGAATGGGGTTAGATATTCTGTTTTGTTCACCCCATGTTTACACGCTTTGCACGTGGAACATTTTTTGAAACCCTTGATCGCTTTGAACCACGGGACATTAATCCCTATCTCCGGACTAGATTTGACCAAGACATCACTAAGGGAATGTGCTTTCCTGCATGAAATGTCAGGTCTAGCTGGCATAAGATGGCCTATGACTGGATCATTATTGATAAGATTCCAGTTTCTAGTAACAATCTTGCGGAGTGCCTGAAATTGCTGATTGTACGTCAAAACTAGTCTGACTGGCTGATTGGCATTTTCCTCCTGAGTTGCCTTTGATCTCCTCAATAATAGGGCCTCTTCCCTGGTGATGATGTTATCCTTCCTGATAGCTGTATCCACGGCCGTTTCAGTGTACCCTCTGGCCAGGAAACGAGCCGTGCTTTCTTTCTGAGCTAACCCACATTGTGCCTCAGCGCTGCAAATGCGTCTGATGCGCAGCATCTCCCCAATGGGGATACTACGGATCAGGTGCGCCGGGTGGTGGCTCTTGGCGTGAAGCACCTTTTTGCCAGCCGTGGGCTTGCGGTAAAGAGTAGTCTGTAACCTGTTGTTGTCAATAGACACCTCCATATCCAAAAAACAAATGTTCTCCTGACTCATGTTATGAGTAAAAGTGAGATTGAACGTGTTGACATTAAGCTGAGCAATGAACTCCATTGCCTCCTGCTGGGTGCCCCGCCATATCAAAAAAATGGCATCGATATAGCGGTACCAATCTATCACGTGTTCAGCAACCACCGCCTGGTGTGTGCCATGGAGGACCTGCCTCTCCCAGTAGCCCATATGCAAACAGGCATAACTGGGAGAAAAGCAGGCCCCCATGGCCACTCCCCTGATCTGTTGGAAAAATTGGTTGTTGAACTGGAAACAATTGTTGTTTAAACAGAAGGAAATCATTGTACTAAGCATTTTATTATGTTCAACATACTGCATTGGTCTGTTGCCCAAATAAAACTGAATTGCCCTCACACCATCCAAATGACGAATACTGGTGTACAACACGGAAACATCCAGCGTTATTAACCAGAACTCGGGTTCCCATTGAACAACCCGTAACTTCCTCAAGAAATCGCCAGTCTTGTACAAATGATGGTAACATTTTAACGAAATCTTGGAGAAAAAAATCAATGTATTTAGTGACATTTTCCACCAAACCATCCCTGGCAGAAATGATTGGTCTGCCAGGGGTTTTGGCGATATCCTTGTGTGTGTTTGGGGATCAGATAATACACTGGCATTACAGGAAAGTCCTTCTTGAGTAATTTGAATTCATCAAGGCTCAAAAGACCAACGCTCTTCCAACCAAGTAACAGACTGTTCAGATTGTTTTGTGCCTGTTTAATGGTTGTTAAATCGCAACGTTTATCGCAAGAAGCATCATTCAATTGGAGGTATGCCTCCTCCAAATACAAAGCGCGTGGCCAGAGCACGACATTTCCCCCTTTGTCGGCCTGGCGGACAATGATCGAGTTGTCTGCCTGTAATTTTTTAACCAAGTTGTTATATTGGATATTATGGGCCCCAAATTTGTGCTTTTCTTTCAATGTCGCCATGTGCAGTTTTTTTATCCCAGCTGATGTCAATTCATGGAAAATATCTAGGTTGTCGTGGAGCATTAAAGGTTTAAAGGTTGATTTAGGTTTGAACTCAGTTAAACCTGGTGCATTAAGACCCGGCTGTTCCTCCACTGAGCCAGATGGTGAGATTTCATCATGCAGCGCCGTTAGATCTTGGAGCAACCCTAATTCACTAGCAACCTGTCCTGTTGTAATGGGTCCCCGAAGCATCTTTTGTGATTTAGATTGGTATTGGTTGTTCAGAAAATGCTTCTTAAGTTTCAGTTTTCGAATACATCTGTATAGGTCAACTCTGGTATTTGCATAGTTCAAATTGCTTGCTGGACTGTAGGTAAGACCAAGTGACAGAATTTTAACATCGGATTTGCTGAGAACTGTGGAAGTCAGGTTGATGACAGATGGACCTCCTGCTAACACCTGATTCTCTGTTAGCATTGGGTTTACTTTCGTTGGTTCCATTTCTTTTTCGGATAGTATTTTTTCTTTTTTGGTAGCTCTGCTCCGACCTGCTTTTCGGCGTTGTCTCCGCTTAAAGTTGTGTTTTTGTTTGCAGTTGAATTCGGTTTTCTTGGGCGGAGAGTATCCTGCCGGTCTTGTCGTAGGCAATCCACCTCTTGAGCAAGCGAGAATTTGGTAAACCCCAACCTCGGGTCTCTTCTCGTGCTATCAGTGTCAGATCCACTATCAGGAATTGAGCTGGCATCAGATGCTGAAGATTGTGCACTTGAGGGTGAGGAACACCGTGCCACAGCCATAGATGTATTTGAATTGCTTAAATTACCTGATGCCTTAATCGCATCAAACTTCCTGGCAAAGGTGAAGACACGGCCTTGTTGGTAATCGACCTTGTCGCGCTGAAATTTGTATGCTTTTCGTTTTTTAATGACATCTTCCTCTTTGCGCAATCTGACCAACATATCATCTCTAAATTTCATGGATTCATCTTCCACTCCTTTTTCCATTTCACTGATATCCTTGTTAACACTTTCCGCGTATTTTACCAAAATGGTAACTAATTTGCGGGAGGAGTCAAGGTTGCATTCAGCCCATTCATTCAGCATGTTTTGATCGGGATGCCGTAACTAGGTGCCAGCATGATTCAATACCCCCAGGGGATTCGTCCCACCTCAAGATATCTGCTTAAGGAGCGATGCTCCCACCACTTGGATTGCTCTCTCTTCATGGCTTTCTCTAATGTCTTATATAAGTCACGGAGGCTGTTGCCTACTTCCTGCCCAGTCACAGCATTACCGGTACGAATTGGCTCCCCAGCCGGGGAGTCATCAAATAGGTCAAGCGCTGCCTCCTCTCTGCCCTTCAAGGCGTCAGCTGACATGGCGATGAATAAAAAGCAAAAATTGCCTGCTCACCACAACAAGACGAATGGTATCCCAAATGGTCTCGTTCATCTTCTAAGCTCTACTCCTCCACCAGACTCTTCACGATATCCCCGCACCTCTGAGTGGATGTTTTTTGTTTGATTAGAAAACTTAAGTTGAAAAAGTTTTTGGTATAAAAGAAGGGTTAAAAGAAATGGGCAACATTAATGAGGAAGGTGGAAGAAGGGAAAGTGGGTCTACTAACAGATTAGACACTTCAAATGCAATACTATTGCGTGACATCCAATGCAAGAATGAGGAAAGTGACACGAATACCAATGAGGGAACAGAGCTAAGTTCCACACAAGATGTACTTCGGGCTGAAAATATCACGCAATTGGGAGCGAGCATAAGTCCTTTTAAATCAAAGTCTAAATTTATGCCTATCATGCCCAAGGACGCAATAGACATTTACCATGAGATGGTAACTGAAGACATTAAAAAACTGTACCATTGCACTAGACATAAAAAGCGGTATAAAAGCAAAAAAAAGGTTGAATATGCCAAGTTGATTAAAAATTTGAGCAGCAAACATGAAATTATTGTAACTAAATCAGATAAAGGAGGAAACATGGACATTTGGCCCCAAAAGGATTATATTGTGGAAGCCAATAGAATTTACAAGATATGGAATGTATGAAAAGACTACATACACCAAATATGATATGGCTAGACAAAATCTTAAGAAGGAGTTGATGGCTTGGAAGAGAGAAGGGGTAATTTCAACGGAGGAATTCAAATTTATGAATGTAGAACACCCAGTAACTCCCAAATTATATTTTATCCCTAAAGTTCATAAAAAGATTACACCCATCCCTGGTAGGCCGATCATATCGGCCATTAACAGTGTAGGGGAAACCGTCTCACAGTATGTGGACATCTTTCTTCAAGATTTTGTAAAGGAGTTGCCCAGTAATGTGAAAGATACTGGGGACTTTTTAAAGAAAGTTGAAGGGATTAAATGGTCATAGGACTTATTGTTTATTACTCTAGACATCGAATCCTTGTATACCAGCATTGAGCATTCCACAGGATTGAAGGCCATGCAGTACTTCTTGGATGTTAGACCAATTGAATTTTATCAGCATAATAAGATGCTTTTAAGTTTAATTTCTTGGTGCTTACACAACAATTATTTTCTATTTGGCAATGAGATTTATTTGCAAAAACGTGGTGTTGCTATGGGGGCTTGCTTCTCTCCCAGCTATGCTTGCTTGCATGTTGGCTGGTGGGAGGAGCAGGTCCTCAAGGTGATACACGCTACCGCTTTCAATGAACATGTTTTATACTGGCTAAGATATATTGATGATGTTTTTATTATATGGCAAGGCAACTTATCCAGTGCAGAGGAATTTATCAAAAGGATCAATATGAATACTGCTAATCTCAAATTCACCTCCAACATCAGTGATAGCAGTATTGACTTTTTAGACATCAGGGTGTACAGAAAAGGGGAACAACTATGTACTCCCCTATATAGAAAGGACACTGCCGGCAATCTAACTTTGCATGCCAGCAGTGCCCATCCCAAATATATGATTGACAACATCCAATATGGGGAATTATTACGTCTTAAACGGATATGTAACACCAATGAAGATCTGAACAGATGCACGAAGGAGGCATATCATAGATTTAAACTAAGGGGCTACAATGATAAGACACTTAAGGCTGCTCTAAGGAAAACTAATGATAGAGGCAGAGAATCACTACTTTGTAACAACTCAGATAAGATAAATGGCGATGAGCCTGCCCCGAGACTGATCACTGCCTTCAGCAAACAAGAAAGAAAAGTTCGGCCATTGTAATACGTCACTGGCCAATTATTGTAATAGATGGTGTTTTATCCACTAGATTAACACCCCAGCCCACAGTCACCTACAGAAAAGGAATTTCAATGCGCACTCAAATAGGAAAAGCCTGTTCTGAATTAGCTGCAGCCAAAACATGGTTGCAACCTAAGAATGGCTTTACAAAATGTAACACCTGCAGGGCTTGTAAGTTTGGTAAAAATACCACACATTACATTTCTCCATTTTGCCCTGAAGAAATTGCTATCAAAGGAAACTTTTCATGCAGAACAGAATATGCTGTGCATATCCTGATGTGTACCTGTGGACTCCGATATGTGGGTAGCACCAAGTTGCAGGTATACGTCAGGATATTGCAGCATTTACGTGCCATTGTAAACAGCGACTCTACATGTACGGTAGCTCACAATTTTAAACTTGTACAAAATAATGATTTAAGTTGTTTAAGTTATTTTGTGGCAGCTGCCGTTCCTAAACCTAGACGTGGAGGTGACCGTGAAAAAACACTTAGGCAATTAGAATCTAAAATGATTCTGGAACTTCATACTAAGTACCATCATGGATTGAATAATACTGAAGATTTGTACAATTTTCTGTAGTTGATCCACTTTTTTTGCTTTTTAAGGATTATGAACTTGTAAATTATGCACCTGAGTACTAATGAATTTCATAACTTTTTTGAACCAGTGGTTTCTCAGTGAGGGGTGCAATCAGGAGTGGATTTTATTCGCACCTTTATGCGCTCCAATATACATGGCCAGTTTAATGTAAACGTCTTTTTTAACAATATAACGTATTTATTTAGGGATATTGACAATACACTAGCACTTGCACTTTGATTACTATTGCACTTTCCCCTTTGTTTTTGGGCACCTAGGTAAAGTTATACAAATAATTGCAATACATTAAGTAGGAAGTTGTGGGCCCATCACATAACAAATTAAATAAAATGGTGGAATAAGGATTTATAGAAAGAACAGTAAATTATATGCATTTTAGCAGACAGCAATAAATTACAAGGATGATCTGAACCATTGTGGCAAGAACAAAATTTTGCACATATTGAAATTATTTAAATACACAATTTTTATATATTTATATATTTATGTGTTTTAATTACATATTTATATTATATTTAGATCTCAAAAGCACCTTGTAACAACAAATGATTTTTCACCAATGTATTTATACAGGAATATACCACAGACCTATCACCATTCAACTAATGAAGAAACGGTTATGGACCACAATTTGTATTTCCAATTGGACAAAGCAACAAAAGGAAAATAATTGAGAACTATGTGAATAAAGAGGAAAAAAACAAACAAACAAATGAAATTAACAAAGGTTAAAAATTTACTTTCAGTGGATACATACAAAAAAGAAAGAAAGACTCTTTTTTTAACAGTGGCTACATAGTTGCAAAAGTATATGCTTGTTTTGTATATATTTTTTCTATTTCTATGTACTGTGCTCAATCACGTGGTGTTTTGCATTTCACATAAAAAAATGAAGTTTTCTGCTTTCTGCTTGTGTGACCAAGGGCAAGTGCTGCCCAAAACGGGTAACTAGGAAGCAAGAATAAAAATTTGAACTTGCCTGCAATTCCAGTGGTTCATGATTCTTTTTCGTCGCAGAAGGAGTGGGAAACAAGTGCTGCGAGCATACGAGGGATCGTGTGGAATATATATATATATATATATATATATATATATATATATATATATATATACATATATATTACCTACTGGCTGTCGCCAGTAGGTATATATAGTTAGGATTTTTTCCCTATGGGATTTTTGAAAATTCTATGTCTAATAACTTTGGCGTTTGTGGACGGAATCGGCTGAAATTTTCAGGAAAATGGCACATTTCATTTCTGAGCAGCCCTTGAAAATTTGGGGGGGTTTCGTCAAGGGGGGGCCGAGAAAAAAGGGGGGTCCCAAAACGCGTTTTTCCCATGTTAATTTCCATAGGGCGGTTGGCCTCACTTTTAGCTCGAACGGCTGAATGGATTTGCACGAAACTTGGCAAAATTGTAGGGACTGTTAGCCCGATGTGCCTTTGCTAGGTCTCAATATATGTGCTTCAGTGGATTTTGAGAAATTAACGTTCAAAAAAAGATATATATCTATAACAGCGCTCCGGGCTGCGCTCCGGTTCGCGTACTTTTCGCGAAACGGAACTTTGCGATGCGAAGCTGATTGGCTTTCCGGTGTCTGTCAACATTCTAAACAGTCCGGAGCGGCCGCCATCTTATCTCTCGGTAGGATCGAGAGAGAAGAAGAGGTGAAAAACGAAGGGGGAATTTAATGAAAGGGGGCAAGGTAGACCCCTCTTGACCACCTAGGAATGATGTTGGGGTTATTAAAGGGTCCCGTGGGGAAAATAAAAAAAAATTGATTTTTAACGGTAGAAGCGCTTCCCGGGCCGCGAACTGGGCCGCAAACTGGTAGCGAAACGGGAATTCGCCATTTTGTGTTTCGTTTTAATTAAATTACTAGGTATAAGAGCGTGCGGGAGACGTATCCTGATCCCTTATGTTTTCTGAGGGTGGCTGAGGAGGCTCATATATGTTGATACATGTCTTCCAGCGGCTGTGCGTGAGCGTTTTTTTTTTTTGCTGCGTGACGTCTGTTAACGTTCGATTCGATGGAAATCAGGAAGTGTTGACCGCCAATTTGTCACTGCGATAAAATATTTTGTTATAAATGAATCCTTATTGATAAACATTGTCTGCGCCATCTTGCCTTTTTTCCAATGCCACAATTTTGTCGTGCACGGCAGCCGTTTTAGATGCCTTGACCAGACCCACTCTCTGCACGCCGTCGATTCTCAGCACGGCTCCCCACCCTCGCAAGCATCTCCCCCACGCACTGGTCACCCCCGCTCTCTCTCTCATGCATGGGCCATAAACTTCCCCCCATCTGCGCTGCTCTTCCCTGAGAATCACACCCTGTGCCCGCCCGACACCTCCCTTTCACCCTATTCACTACCGCACCCTCTGACACTCCTCTTCCTCTGTGTCCGATTGTCCAGGCCGGTCCCAGGCTATCACCTAGCCCTGCGGATGTAGTTTATGGCCCCAGCTGTAGAGAATCCAGACATGCCAACCCTCCCGATTCAGGCGTGAGACTACCGATTTCAGTGCTAGTCTCCCGCCTCCCGATTCCTGCAAGCAAAAACCCGATTCCTCAGGGGTTTCAGCTGACAGGGCTTGGTATTGTGTTACGTGCTAATTCTTCCAGGAAACGTCAGAGGGCCGATGCAGGGGCTCTAGAAGGGGTGATAAACCATTTAAGCCTCATTAACAAGCGCATGGTCTTTTAAAGATCTGTGAAGTACTCGGGGCGGCGGTGTGTGTGTGCCCTCTTTCAGGAGCGGGCGGGGGGGGGCACTGCCAGCAACTTGCCAGGCCAGGCAGTGTTCAACACTTGCATCACCCATTCTCTGCCTGCTATTGCGCTCCATGCTTCGGAAAGGTAAGAAAAAGAACGTGCATTTGAGTTTGAAATGTCCGATCCTGTAGCAGCACACTTCCAAAGCCCACACATGACAATAACCCGATTCAAGGCCCCATTCACCCGATTTTTTAAAAATATATAGCACTCCAACAAAGTAGTAGGATTATAAAACTTTATTAACTTATAAATATATAGAACGCAACAAAAACTGTAAATACATTTAAACATTTTTTGGAAAAAAGAAGCAACAATGGTCAGTAGCTGTCTTTTGTGCGAATAGTCCCAAGGCAGCACAACGTGCTGAGTTCTGGACGGCACCCAGGTGATATTACCTGGGTGCCGCACTGGTTTTTGGTATCCTACAATGCAGCTCAGAAAAACAGCGTGGGGCGCCCCGGGGGGTGCGCGGGGAGGCCTCGTCAGTAGCGGTCTGTTGTGCGAATAGTCCCAAGGCAGCAGAACGCGCTGAGATGTGGATGGCACCCAGGTGATGTCCAGTAATTTGCTGCACTGGTTTTGGTATCCTACAATGCTGCTCCGAAAAACGGCGTGGGGCGCCCCGGGGGGGGCGTGGGGGAGGCGGCGTGAACGGGCCTCCCCAGGTGGAGGCTCGTCTGCTGTACTGGGGCGCCCCTTTACCGTTTCAGTTGCCATTCCGCCCGCTTTTGCTACACTGTGCCTCATCCTCCATTCAGCTGTTTATCGCCCGCTCTTGCGGCTACAGCGTCTCGCTCACCATGTAGTTGAGTTACGCCCACTCTTGCGGTGCAGCGATAGGCGGCTGCCACAGGACTCTTAAAATGGCGGACGGTTCTTCGGATTTGGGCCTGGTCCACTAAAATGGCCCTGGGACACCTTGGAACTCGGACGCTTGCCTGCTAGGGCTTGGGCTCCATTCTCGAAAGCGTCCCCTCAGCCGTGAAGATTCTACAAAAGTCTTGGGGGCCCTCGACTCCTGCAGGCTTCCGGTGGGGAGCGGCTGCCATGATTGCTCGCGGAATGACCACGACGGAGCCACGAGATGGTGGTGCTTTCATGCTGACGCCAGCTTCAGTCTGAAACATCCAGAAACAAGGTGGGGCTTTCATCGTTTGGGAAAAAAAAGGTTCTAAACCAATGAAAAGTGTTATTTTTAGGTCATATGACCAAGCCTTCCATCATTAGGAAACCAAAAGTAAAATGAACCAATGAAAAGTTTTATAAACAAGTCACATGACCTGTTATGCGGCATAGGGCTACAAAAAGCGTAGAAAATCCGTTGGCACGTGAGGCGGCGTCAGTAGCGGACCGATGTGCGAATAGGCCGAAGGCAGCACAACGCGCCGAGATCCGGATGGCACCGAGTTGGTGTCCAGCAAGTTGCTGCACTGGTGTGGCTATCCAACAATGCTGCGCCCCGTTGGCCTGTGAGGTCGCGTCAGTCAGTGGGGGCTGTGCGTCTCCCCCAAGATGGAGGCTCCTCGGCTGCAGTGGGGCGCCCCTTAGCGTTTCACTCGCCGTCCAACTGAGTTGCGTCCGCACTTGCGGCTACAGTAGGCCGAAGGCAGCACAGCGCGCCGAGATCTGGATGGCACCGAGGTGGTGTCCAGCAAGTTGCCGCACTGGTGTGGCCATCCTACAATGCTGCGCCGAAAGACGGCGTGTCCAGCTGAGTTCCGGTCACTCTTGCGGTACAGTGACTCGAACGCGCCGAGATCCGGATGGCACCGAGGTGGTGTCCAGCAAGTTGCCGCACTGGTGTGGCCATCCTACAATGCTGCGCCGAAAGTCGGCGTGGGGTGCCCCGTTGGCTTATGAGGTGATGTCAGTAGTGGACCGATGTGTGAATAGGTCGGAACCAGCACAAGGCGGCAAGATCCGGATGGCAAGTCCTGGATGTTGAGTGCCATAGTTGAGAGTTCTGAGCAGTGTTTGTAACACTGTCTGAAGCTTATTTGCACCTGCTTTCCGATTCACTATTGCCCTGGTGTGGCCAAAGATCGCCCATGACATAGGCGGCCGGCTCCCGAGGTCCGGCGGAACTTTTTTCCTTTTCCTTTCTGCATCTTGTTGACCTGAAGACACGACCAGGTCCCTGAATGTGTGCAGGGGGACGTTATTGATTGAATCAAAATGGCGGCTTCACACAAAGCTGACTCAAGCGTTGCTGTTGATGCTATACAGACAAAAATTGGTTTTCAGTTTGTACATTCTTCAGGATTTTTTTTTCCATCCAAGGCTGATTTAGAGTTTGTAGAACAATGGCTTCAGATTTTCAACATACTACTCTTCAACATTCTTCCTAAATGTAACAATGTGAGACTCACTAGGAGAACGGCTGTTTATCTTTCCTTTCAAAATGCTGCCAACAATATTTTCTGAATGGAAGACACCATCTTGTTGCATAAAGGGCCGAAAGGGGTTCTGGTCTGGCCGATGGTTGGTGGAGACATTTTGACTATATCTTGGACCTGCCCGGCCTCGCCCAAAATGGCGCTGGTATAAATGGGACTCGTAACTCCTTGTTGTGTACTGGTTGAACAACCTTGATATCACGAGATATGAATGCAGTTTTGATGCTCATGGCGGGCGGGGACGAGAATTGATTGAATATTTCGACATCCCTATTGATATTAAGTTCTGATGTGTTATTGATTACTGTACTGTTGAAAGTTCGAATTAACGTCACCCATGGTACTTGCCCGCAAATGTATATCTAGATAATTTTTTTGTAAGTGGCCCTGTCGTATTTTAATTACAAAATGTACGTCCACCGATTCCGCAACTGTTAGACACCTTAGTTCTTACAACCTAATGGCCCGCTCGTTACGTTCCTCTACAATGTAAATGTTTCCTCATCATATACGATTTCAGCTTGCTCCGTGGCCGGCCCACGTGGTTATAGGCCCGTATTTGTATACTGACATTTTCACAATAAAGGTTTTTAAAACAAAACATGGTAGTAGTATTTACATTGGTAAAGTTTTTACTTTTAGTCACTGTTTTCGAATCAGTAAAAGGCAAGTGAAATAAAGCAGTCCAATTACATGACGGATAAAAGGTATAATACGTAGGAACGCAGTAAAGATAAATGGTCAAGGGCAGTTGTGTTTTCCACTCCTGCAACATAAAGTGATCGATAAGAATCTGATAATCAGGCGTATCGGCGACTAAGACAGCAGGCCGAGCCTCTTTTACTCAACGGCTCTGTCATGGGACGAAGAAACGCCCTTTTTCTCGAAAAAGGAATATATTTTACTTGCAGGACAGTTGTAAATTTTCCGGGAAAGTACATTAGCCTGGAACATTATAACATATATGTTTAAAAAAAAAATAATGTTCGAAACCAATAAAAAGCGTAATTTTTAGGTCATATGGCCAAGCTTTTCATCATTAAAATAACAAAAGTAAAATGAACCAATGTAAAGTTTTATAAACAAGTCACATGACCTGTTATGCTTACGTTACGCGCTGCGCCCCGGATCGCTTCCGGGAAGCTGCGCTTCGCGCACCGGAGCACTTCCGGGTGCGCTAACGCGGCGTGTCATATAACGCATTACGCGACAACGTAGGTCAAGAATATAGTCAAAATGTCTCCACCAACCAGCGTTCGGAACACAACCCCTTTCAGCAGTCCAAAAAGTTCTGTTAAATGACAACAGAGGGGACAGGCAACAAGAACCATCAGTCAAAGAGGGGAGGGCAAGTTCTTCTCTACCGGGTCATGTTGGGGCGCTACCGGAACTGATCGAATTGGTAGTCTACAGTGTTTCTGGATGTTTCAGACTGAAGCTGGCGTCAGCATGAGAGCACCACCATCTCGTAGCTCCGTCGTGGCCATTCCACGAGCAATCATGGCAGCCGCTCCCCACCAGAAGCCTGCGGGAGTCGGGGGCCCCCAAGACTTTTGTAGAATCTTCACGGCTGAGGGGACGCTTTCGAGAATGGGACCCAAGCCCTATCAGGCAAGCGTCCGAGTTCCAAGGTGTCCCAGGGCCATTTTAGTGGACCACGCCCAAATCTGAAGAGCCGGACGCCATTTTGAGAGTCCTGTGGCAGTCGCCTATCGTTGCATCGCAAGAGCGGGAGCAACTCAACTACATGGTGAGCGAGACGCTGTAGTCGCAAGAGCGGGCGGTAAACAGCTGAATGGCGGAAGAGGCACAGTGTAGCAAAAGCGGGCGGAATGGCAACTAAAACGGTAAAGGGGCGCCCCACTACAGCGTGTCTTCAGGTCAAACGGATTGTGGGACAAGGTCCAGAATAGAAGAGTCATCAAAAGGCAAAAAGTTCCGCCGGCTGCCTATGTCGGGGGCGATCTCAGGCTACACCAGTGCTATAAGACTTGGGGAGGGGGTCGGAGCCAAGCGTCTTCTCCGAGTCCGTGCCATCACACCGCCCCTCGGGGGCCTCCGTCAAGCGGTTTAGGGAGGTACCATATCACATTGTTTTCAAATGCAGTCAGGTCCACAAACGGCCCTCACTTACTTTGAGAATAGTGAAGCTGCAGTAGGTGCAAATAAGCTTCAGACAGTGTTACAAGCGCTGCTCAGAACTCTGAACTATGGCACCCAACATCCAGAACTTATGCCATTTGAGAATGGCAGTGACATCGAAGCAACTCAGGGACCAAAACCATTAACCTACTTTCACGTATGAAAATCTTATTTGGGGAGGGGGCAGGAGCCAAGCGCCCCCTCCCAGTCCGCGCCACCACACCGTACAAACTCAACCAACCTTGGATGGAAAAATCTAGAAGAATGTACAAACTGAAAACCAGTTTTGGTCTGCATAGCATCAGCAGCAACGCTTGCTATCAGAGTGCATGAGTTTCATGCTCGATCGATTGAGCTAGCCGGATCGGGCAACAAAAAGTATAAAATAGTTATGTAAATAGTTATTTAATAAAATGTTTTACCCTGTTACTTTGCTGGTGTGTTGTATATATTTATAATATTTGCATAGAGTTTGTCGTTATTTTGGGCGGGGTGGGTGACGGAGCCGAGCTGTCTTGCAGCCCTCATGGTGTGGAGCTCAGTTCATCTCACTATTTTTGTATTTCTCATGAAGGGTTGTTCCTAATGTTTCTATTTTAGCGAGGTCAAAAAGAGATCCAATTAGTGGCCTACTGATTTTGCTCTATTACTTTTATTTTTTTACACGATTTTTCACGATTTTTCACTATCTGCAAAGACTAAACAGAGTATTGCGACTTTGTGCTTGTTTGTAAATAGAGAATGAACCAAAGAGAATCAATTGTAAAACAGTAAATGCTTGGATAACAATCAATCAAATGGAGAGACAAGCAGGCACGACGGATTACAACGGGGGTAAAGGCCTGCGTTAACTACCCTTCACTATCTGCAAAGAGAGAGTACTACTAAGAGAAAAGAGGGGAGGGGGGGGCAGCGTTCAAAGCACATCAGCGTGCATAAACACGAAAAAGTTTTTACCTATCACGTACTTGACATTTGACAGCTTTTGATATTTGCTATTAAAAAAACACTGAAATTCACAGAAAAAAACATAGGTTTTAGGCCATATATAGTTAGGAATTTGCATTTACAAAACCTTGAAAATTCACTGAAAAAAACATTGGTTATAGACCATATATAGTTAGGGATTAGCCTTTTCAAAACCCTATTTTACTCACACAAAACCATTGAAATTTCATATATAGTTAGTTGCACTAACTATATATCGCGCACCCGCAATCCACTGCTGATGATGTCACATATTACATCATTCATGACATGGTTAGTGACATCACTGATGACATCACTGATGACATCTCAAATGACATCACTGATGACATCTCAAATGACATCACTGATGACATCACTGATGACATCTCAAATGACATCACTGATAAAATCACTGATAACATCTCATTTGACATTACTGATCACATCACTGATGATATCATTCATGTGATAATACCATGAACCTCTTCAGACTCTAATATAACCTTAGATACAATCAGTGTAAACAGACAGTCACAGACTGTCACTCATCCATGGAGTTACTCACACACCTAGTCAGTTATGCAAAAAATCAATCACACCTCCATTTTCTCAACTATACAGTTATACACACCTTACTTATTCAAACATATACTAACACATATTTACTCTCTTATACAATCCCTGATACATGTTCACAATGATCCATACAGCCACTCACACATTCACTGGCTCTTATGCACAGTTATTTATATATGTCAACTCTCACATGCACTGTGTTTTACATATGTACTTACTTTGACATGTAGCACTGAGATATCCATTCACTCACCAATACACTCATGCACAGTCAACCGCCCATACAGCTGTTTCCACATGCACTTTTGAACCCATACATATAGTGAATCAACTACTCACACATCTATGTACAGAGTCACACACCTCCCAGCCACCCATACACACACACTCAGTTTCCCATACAAATACTTGGACAACCAATGAATAACCCATACAGTTACTCATATAGCTACTGATCAACACATGCAGCAGTTTGTAGAACAACAGATATAATGATGCACAAATTAAGACAGTTTAGTCACTAACCCATGCACTCAGTAAGACACATTTAATCATTCTCTCATACAGTCAGTCATGCACCTACTAAATCCTTCTTCCAGACACTTATACATCCACTCATTCTTCAATATGTAAGACCTATTTTAACTTTACAGAAACATACAGTCACTGGATGTTGTCATCAGTGATGTCATCAGTGATGTCATTTGAGATGTCATCAGTGATGTCATTTGAGATGTCATCAGTGATGTCATCAGTGATGTCACTAACCATGTCATGAATGATGTAATATGTGACATCATCAGCAGTGGATTGCGGGTGCGCGATATATAGTTAGTGCAACTAACTATATATGAAATTTCAATGGTTTTGTGTGAGTAAAATAAGGTTTTGAAAAGGCTAATCCCTAACTATATATGGTCTATAACCAATGGTTTTTTCAGTGAATATATATATATATATATATCTATATATATCTATATATATATATATATATATATATATATATATATATATATATATATATGTATACCGTTACTCCTGAGGCGGAAGCCGGGAGCGCTGCCATTTCTCTTGTAATTGCTGCATTGTTTTTATAATCACTTGAGTGTCACGTAATCTGTTTTTTAAAACGTAACACTTTCGCGCTGCGGAGCATAGCGCAAACGCGAGACACTTGCCAGAAAACAGCTGACGACATCAGCTACAGAGGCCACGCCCCCTCGAGGCCACGCCCCCTCCCTCGGTATATAGAGGCTCTGAACACTAGCGTCATCCCCATACCGTTACTCCTGAGGCGGAAGCCGGGAGCGCTGCCATTTCTCTTGTAATTGCTGCATTGTTTTTATAATCACTTGAGTGTCACGTAATCTGTTTTTTAAAACTTAACACTTTCGCGCTGCGGAGCATAGCGCAGACGCGAGACACTTGCCAGAAAACAGCTGACGACATCAGCTACGGAGGCCACGCCCCCTCGAGGCCACGCCCCCGTCCCCCTCCTCCCTCCTATAAAGTATGTGCATTTGGAGGAAGCGCAGCGGACTAGCGCAGCGGGAGCGCCGTTTGCGCGCCGAAGGCGCGCCTAAGGCAAGCACGTCTGCGCCCGTCATCGCCAGACCATCGCCTCTCACCAGTCCCCCTGCACAAGTCGTTCATCACAGAATACAGTACGACAGGGAGCCTCTTCTCGCACTCAACTCTGACGCAAGATGCGACAAGCTTGAAGGCTGTCTCGGCCAAACAGGTCTGTATTGTTGTTATTGTTATTGTCATTTTTTATAGCGCCAATTCACCTGCAGGTCTCAGGGAGCTTTGACCGCAAAACACAACAACCGAGTTAGCCGAAAGGGAGTGAAGGAACTGGGTAAGACTATACTGGGCTGAGCGTTGCTCTGAATAGAATTGTTTTTAGGGCTTTCCTGAAGCGGAGTAAATTGCCATCCTTACGGAGGGCCTCAGGCAAATCGTTCCAGAGCTTAGGTAGTAGGACGGAGAAGGATCTCCCGCCCTTTGTGGCCAGTCTGAACCGGGGACATACCAGCAATTGGGCGTCGGAGGACCTGAGACTTCTTTCCGGTCTGTAAATCTCTAGCCGTTCCTTGATATACGCCGGGGCTTGTCCATAAATGGATTTGTGGGCTATACAGAGGCTTTTGAAGACTGACCTTTGCCCAACTGGCAGCCAATGAAGGTTCCGTAGTAAAGGGGAGGCATGTGCTCTTCTTGGGAGTTTGAAGACGAGTCTAGCCGCGTCATTTAAGACCACCTGCAGTCTGTTGATTAGAGTTTTAGGCAGGCCCAGGTACAGTGCATTTCCGTAATCAAGCCTTGATAGTATGGTGGCAGAAACTACCGTGCAAAGCATTGACTGGGAGAGGAGTGGAACTAATTTGCGCAGCTGTCTTATGAGACCAGTGCAGGTTCCAACCACAGTGGAGATCTGGCTGACCATTGAGAGGGCACTGTCTATCTTAATGCCTAGACTTTTGACCGCGTCAGCTGGCTTAGGGGTCGGGCCCAATTCCTGAGGCCAGTACAAGTCACTCCAGGGCGAGCAATTTGAAGAAACTATCAGCACCTCAGTTTTTTCGGGGTTTATTTTTAGGAGGTTCGTAGACATCCAATGGACTGTGTATCTAAGCACCTCCTGTGCGTGAAGCTGAGCCTGTATAGTGTTGTCTATGCTCAACAACAGCTGTGCATCGTCGGCATAATTAAACACACGGCAGCCCATCTCAGCTAGTGTATTTATCAGAGGTTGGAGATATAGGTTGAACAGGAGTTGGGACAATGCTGAGCCCTGGGGGACTCCACATGTCAGGTCTCCCACTCCTGATATCCTGTCTCCCAGCTGAATCCTCTGTGTTCTCCCGGTTAGAAAAGATTCCAACCATCGGTAAACTGAGTCTCGGACCCCAAAACCGGACAACCTGTCCAAAAGTAGGGTATGACTGACAGTATCGAACGCCGCTGAAAGATCTAATAATATCAGGGCGCTCGGTTTTTTCCTGTCAGCCATCCCTCGGAGCTCATCCAGCACCGAGAGCATGACTAACTCGGTGCTGTGATGTGCACGGAAACCTGCCTGCATCTCATGGAGAAGATGATTAGATTCCAGGAATGATGCCAGGGATTTCAGCACATGTTGCTCAAGCACTTTTGACAGGAACGGAAGCTGGGAAATGGGCCTGTAGTTTTTCAGAACTTTGGTGTCTGCCCCGGCTTTTTTTAGTAGTGGTTTCACTCGTGCTTCTTTGAAGCTAGTGGGAAGCCGTCCGGTATCTAATGATTTATTTAATATTGTCAGTATGTGATTCTCTAGACTGGGGCGGGCTAAGCAAAACACACTTGGGGGCATGGATCTGCTGGGGAGCCAGACTTTGTCTTCCTCATCAGGGATTCAAAGATTAATGGGTCAATCGGGGGGAAATTTGACATAAGAATTCCTGCCGGATTTATGACAGCATGTTGCTCAATGGGATCAACCGCCGTACTTTTTATTTCTTGTAAAATGAGGTCGACCTTTTCCAGAAAATATTTCTGGAAGGTGTCGCAGCTAATATTAGTTTCCGTATCTTGAGTTCTTTTGGTTAATTCCGTGAGAATTTTAAATGTTTCTTTCTGGACGTTGCCCGCCTTATTTATGCGATTTTCATAGAATGTGGCTTTGGTGTCCTGAATGCATTTTTTATAGGTACGGAGCGATTTCTTGTATTGTTCGCAAATCTTAACATCTTTTTGCTTCCTCCAGTTTCTCTCCATATTTCGTAGGGTCTTTCTATGCTCCCTCAGGGCAGATGTGAACCAGGGGGCTCCCTTTCTGCCACTATTCGCTATTCGTTTTTGGTGGAAGGTGTGGAGACCTTGCATCTATAGGAATATCACAATAGATCAGATGGTGATCTGACCAGATACAGGGGAGGATTTTCACTAATGTCACCTTGGGATCTGTAGTCCATATTAGGTCAAGAGTGTGACCTTTTATATGCGTAGGGGCATTTACCAGCTGCCTGAAACCCAAAGAGGACATAGTTGTTTCCAAAGAGCTAGCTGTTAACTCTTTCTTCTCTTTGTCCCAGTGCAGATTGAAGTCTCCCGTAACTAATATGTTCTTATATCTTGAGCAAATGTCGGATATGTTGGCCATGAATGAGTCATTGAAACCTGGGGTGGCGTTAGGTGGACGGTATACGGTGAGAATTGTAAGGCACAAATCATCAAACATGATTTTTACCGCCAGCATATCAGCCAGATCAGTAGATTCCGCCAGAATTTTAGTTACGGCTAAGTTTTTCTTGAATAGTATTGCCACTCCTCCCCCTCGGGCATTCCCTATACGGTTGTGCCAATAGATATCAAAGCCAGATGGAACAGCGGCTATGATATCAGGTAGAGAGTTTTCCCCAAGCCATGTCTCGGTCAAGGTCAAGATGTCTATATCTTCATCTTGTAGTAGTGTAAATATCTCAAGGCTGTGGCAGTGTAAAGACCTTGTGTTTAAATTAACCAGCTTCAAGGTGTGAGAGTTTGGCGAAGACCTACCTATATATGGTCTCCGAATGGACAGCTCATCCAGAATGGCTAGTGTGGCCGAGTCTGGAGACAGATTTCCCTCATTCAGTTGGTGTATTTCATCCCTAGAATAGGTGATCCAGTAGTCAGGAGTCCCCGCCCCTGCGCCCGTTCGTGCGTGGACGGGCGCAGACGGGCAGGACTCTGGCACGACTCTGCGCACGAACGGGCGCATCCGCTGAGCGCGTCCGCTGCGCGGAGACATGGTCGTCTGTTTTTATACTGGCGACTAGAGCGCTCAGTGTGTGGGGCCCAACCCAAGATGGCCACCATGGAATCACGAGCCCGGGAGCCAGGGGCTTGACCAACCCTGCGAAGCACCACCAGGGATCAGGGGGGAAGGAAATAAGCTACCTCGATCTCAGGCTAAGAATTGAGGTTTCCGAAAGTGCTGCAAGTGTGACTACAATGTGTGTGAAAATTAGCGCTAAAAATTAATAGGGGATCGGGCACAAAGGATAGAATACAATTTTAAAATCAGCGTAATATAAAAACGACAACCACCCGGTTTCAGCCTCGGGGGTGTAAGGGTTGTAGTTCCTGCAGATTCTCGACACCCACACCTGGTCTAGCTAGACATGGAACTACTGCGCCTAAGTACTCCTCCCTCACAGTCCTCCAACTTAATGTCAGATCCCTTGCGAAACACCACGCTGAAGTGTTCACCCTTATAACAGATGAAAGCCCAGATATTCTGTTTCTATGCGAAACCTGGCTCCATGATGAACAAACTAGCATCCAGAACCTCTCGCTGCCAGAGGGCTTCTCCATGAAAACCATCAATAGAGACTCTAGGGGGGGTGGGATAGCTGTCGTATACCGAACGACATACAACTGCTCCTTTACAAAGGAAGCTATCTGGGGCTGCGAAAGCGCACAGTTTAAGATCTCCACCAGTCCGCAGTTTACCCTTTCTGGACTTTATATCTACCGTCCCCCCGGTCCTACCCCTAGGTTCATCGAAGAACTCCTAGATGTAGCTCACACTCTAGTGGTATCTTCTCCCAACTTCACCATCCTGGGAGATCTCAATCTCCACTTCGATTCCATGTCTGATCCTACTATCAAGAACCTACAGGCGGACCTCACTGCCCTTCAGCTAAACCCACTAATCCATACCCCCACCCATTCTGCAGGGCACCTATTAGACCCTGTATTTTCCAACCTCTTAGCGGCCACAGCCGACCTTCCCAAACCCATGGGCTGGACTGACCATTTCCTTATCAAATTCTCCTCTCACAAAAAACACCTCCAGTTCCTGCTACAAGCGGCCTGGCACAAACTTTCATTTAATGACCTCACTAACAATGTAGGCGTCTTCCACTTTAACTCTGCAAACAGAGACATAAACACAGCCTATGATGCTTTCCATGAGTGGATCACCACAGGACTTGACTCCCTAATCCCAGCGAAGTGGACCAAAACCCGTAGCACCCCTTCTAACCCTTGGTATAATGAGAACCTAAAAACCATGCGGAAAGACTGCAAAAGAGCTGAACGCTGCTGGAGGAAAGAGTATAAAGATACGGATAAGGCCCTCTATCTGTCAAAGCTAAGGTCGTACCATAAGGCGGTACGCACCACCCGTGCATCCTTTTATGCTAAAGAAATCAGCTTAAGTACAAACCCCTCCAAAACCATCTTTAAGCTAGTACAAAAACTCCAAAACAGCTCTAACCCAGCCCCATGCATTACCTCCTCACAACAATGTGACGACCTTGCTACTTTTTTCATAGAAAAAAGTGAGGAAAATCTATAACGCTTTTCCACAGGACCTCCTGGAACTCCCCACTCCTTGTAAACTCTCGCCCGACAGTCCCAGTTTGCCATTTATACCTAGCATAACCCATGACGATCTAGCCAAGTCAAGTCAAGTCAAGTCAGTATATTTATATAGCGCGCTACATACCCAGAGGGTCTCAAGGCACTTGAAGAAGGGTGGGGAATTACTTGTCAACTATCCACGTTTTAAGTTGCTTTCTGAATGCTAGGTGGTTCTGAGTAAGGCGAAGGTGAGTGGGAAGTGAGTTCCAGGTTTTAGCTGCCAGGTAGGAGAAGGATCTACCACCCATGGTGGTTTTGTTGATGCGAGGTACAGTGGCAAGGGCTTGGTTGGAGGATCGTAGCTGGCGGGAGGGGGTGTAGAAGGACAGTCGTGTGTTGAGGCATTCGGGTCCGATTTCGTAGAGTGCTTTGTGTGCGTGGGTTAGGAGCCGGAAAGTAATCCTCTTATTGACGGGGAGCCAGTGGAGGTTTTTCAGGTGACCAGAGATGTGTTCTTTACGCGGGATGTCTAATATGAGCTTGGCTGAAGCGTTCTGGATGCGTTGGAGTTTTTTCTGGAGTTTTGCAGTGGTACCGGTGTAGAGGGTGTTTCCGTAGTCCAGTCGGCTAGTGACCAGAGCGTGGGCGACTGTTTTTCTAGTTTCGGTGGGGATCCAGCGAAATGTTTTTTTGAGCATGCGAAGAATGTTGAAGCAAGATGAAGAAACGGCGTTGACTTGTCTGTTCATCGAGAGTGAGGAATCCAGGATGACGCCCAGGTTCTGTACGTGGTCCGTCGGGATGGGTGCTTTTCCAAGGGCCTCTGGCCACCAAGAGTCATCCCAGGCGGAGGGGGAGGTGCCTAGGATGAGGACTTCTGTTTTGTCTGAGTTCAGTTTCAGACGGCTGTGCTTCATCCATTCGGCTACTTCTTTCATTCCTTCATGCAGGTTGGTTTTGGCAGTGTTAGGGTCTCTGGTGAGTGATAGGATCAGTTGAGTGTCGTCGGCGTAGGAGATGATGTTGAGGTTGTGTTGGCGTGCGATGGCCGCGAGGGGGCTCATGTATACGTTGAAGAGGGTGGGGCTGAGTGAGGATCCTTGTGGTACGCCGCAGATGACTTCAGTGGCCTCTGACTTGAATGGTGGAAGGCGGAACAAGCTATGCACACAGGTTAAGTCCGGCTCTCCTACTGATCCTATGAGACCAGCCAAATTCCTAGAATCCCTGGAGTTCTTTCTCCCCCCACTGGCCACCCTACTCAACCTCTCCTTCTCCTCGGCGGTGGTTCCCACATGCTGGAAGCAGGCATGGGTCTCCCCGATTATCAAAAAGCCCACGCTAGACCCCTCTAAGCCAGAAAATTTTAGACCAATCTCGCTGCTTCCATGGGTTTCGAAACTGGCAGAAGCCCATGTGAACAAAGTACTGTCCAATTACATGGCGCAAAATCAATTCCTGGACCCCTCACAGAACGGCTTCAGGCCAGGATTCAGTACTGAGTCCACCCTGCTGACCACTATCGAACACCTCCGGAACATTCTGGATGCCAGTCAAAGTGCTGCGCTGATTTTACTTGACCTCAGCGTGACCTTTGATACGGTCTCCCACACTCTGTTGCTAAAACGTCTCGAGGCTATAGGGGTCAGTGATCTGGCCCTTGAGTGGTTTTGATCTTTCCTGAAGGATAGATCCTTCTGGGTCTCAGCCCCCCCATTTATCTCTCAGCCTCACTCCATAGAGCAAGGAGTCCCTCAGGGGTCGGCGCTTAGCCCTTCCCTTTTTAATCTCTACGTCCAGCCTCTCGCTGAAGTGGCAAAAGAATGGGACCTCACGCTGGTGTCGTACGCCGACGACACGCAGCTGGTCATCTCTCTAACTGAAGGCCCCTCAATCTCAGCTGCGAAATTTAAGAATGGCTTAGCGGCAGTCGCGCAGTGGATGACACACAACTGCCTACAGCTGAACGCTGGAAAAACAGAGGTGTTGCTCCTGGGTAAAAATCCCTGTTACTGGAGCGAACACTGGTGGCCGTCCCTACTTGGCCCCATCCCTTCCCCCAAAAAGGTGGTGAAAAATCTAGGTGTCAGGCTGGACTCCTCCCTCAATTTCCAGACCCACACCAAGAAAGTGGCTGCTACTTGTGTGGGCCTGCTGAGGAGCCTTCATCCGATACTTGGCTTCTTCGACCCCAGCACGCGCCAACTGATTGTTCAATCTATCATTCTGGCTCGACTGGATTATGCCAATGTCCTATTTTTAGGCATCAACAAAGCAGAGATGGCTCGGCTGCAACGGATACAAAATTCTGCAGCCAGGGCTGTGGTAGGCCTCCCTCGCAGATGCTCTGCCAGAAACACCATCCAGAAGCTACACTGGCTGCGTATTGAAGCCCGGGTTCAATTCAAGGCTCTCACCACTGCTTTTAAAATTCTTAGTTCTGACTGTCCTGGACTTCTACGCCCACTCCTGGTACCTTACACCCCCCAGCGTGCCCTACGCTCCTTAGGACAACACTTGGTGGTTGTCCCTCGTACAAGGCTCAGCAGAATGGGTGGCCGGTTCTTCAAAGTTTTGGGGGCGAAGCTTTGGAATTCCTTGCCACCCCACATCCGCTCCATGACCAACTTGTTGGCCTTTCGTAAAGCAATTAAAACTTTTCTGTTTTCCCTGACATAATCTCCTGCAGCTCCTCTCACTCCCTTCCCTCCCTTCAGGTATCTGTTATGGTTCAGCGCCGGGACGCCTCGTTGCTGGGGCAGCTGTTTTGCGCTTAATAAAATATTAACATAACATAACAACATAACATATATATATATATATATATATATATATATATATATATATATATATATATATATATATATATATATATATATATATATATATATATATATATATATATATATATATATATATATTCACTTCAGAAAACACCAAGATTTTGATGAGAAAACGGGACACCCAGAGCTGCAGTGTTCAAGATTTTATTCAGCAGATGAAAAAAGTTTCACGACGCGTTTCGCCATTACGGCTTGGTCACGCTCGTCTTGTGATTCCCATTGCTGCCATTTAAGCAACACCCACTCGTGCACATGTTTACATCACATGGAATAGTGTAAAACATTGGCGGCCATCTTGTAATGTGAAAATTATTTCATAGTTGCACAGTGCCACTTGCCCTGTTTGCCATTACTTATACCAAATTGATCTCGATCTGATTATGAACATAAAGAAATCATATACCAACTTAATAGAAGTTATAAAGTGAGGCCACTTAAATATAGTTTCGGCATTCTTATATGTCCAAATATCGGCAGTTATTGCGTATTAAAACAATCATTCGAATGTTAAGGCAGACATAAGGATATTTATACTGTTGTGGCAAAAATGCTTTCTCAAATCGGAAAAACAATTGTTGGCTTTGATAAATGTCTACCGCCAATCAGGATAGCAGCGGCTATTACGTTGCCATAGTTCCGTTTGTTTGTATCCACCATAGCGAGGTTTTACGTTTCTCATGATAACGCCCCAGTGGGCATATGTGTTGTTTACGATGTTCTGGTTCACTCGCCCCAGTGGGCACTGAAAAGCATCTCAGAGCAATAATGTAATCCTCTCTCACAGTTATGCTGAGATTGTGTCCATCATGGTTGATCAATTAAATCACAATGTCACTTGGTAGATCCTTAGTACCCATCAAAAACATCTATTCCATGTTGTGCCAACACCCAGTGATGTATCAAACCTGTGGATAAAATGAATTATATTACAGTTTAAAATCCAGAAAACCACGGATAGTACTTCATTACAGTATCTTATTCATATAAGTGGATTGCCAGTTCTTCCGTCACATTTAAACCTTTTGGGGTTAAACATTCGAAATCCACAATATACTTGGATTCAAGTTTTCGGAGGGAAAGTTCTTGGTTTCCTCCCCTTATCCCCAAATCCACACAGTCGATGACAACCAATTGCACCATTTGTTCATTCTGCATGTGCATTTCTGAGAAGTGTCTAGCAACAGGGTAGAGTTTGTTGTTATTGTGTATTGCTCTCAGATGTTCTAATACCCTCTTTTTGGCAGTATGTTTCGTGCTGCCAACATACCATTTGTTGCATGGACAAATTAGAATGTATATGCTGTATGGTGTGTTGCATGATAGCCTTTTCCGAATGGTAAACACTCGTTTACTGTTAGGGACATTAAGCGTTCTACAGTCTTTGCTAAATTTACATGCCTTACATTTACGGCAGCACCTGAAGCCCCCTTCCCCTCTGTTGGACTCTGTTTTAGATGTTATGTAGTTGGGGCTGAGTTCATCTCTTAATGACTTTCCTTTTCTAAAGGTTATTTGGGGATTGTCAGAGATGTATTTGGTCAAGTGTGTATCTGTCTGGAGGACATGCCAATGTTTGTGAAGGACCTTGCGTATATTATGGGCCTGTTCTGAGAAGGTGGTGATGAATCTTACAGTATCACTGTCTTCACTGGTGGTTTGGGGATTCAATAGTTCATCTCTCTTCTTTAGAGCTACTCTATCTTTGGCCATATTGATTGCTTTAGGGCTGTAGCCTCTATTTAGAAATCTCTCACACATGACACTTTCTTCTTTCTGATATGCCGCTTCATTACTGCAATTGCGCTTAGCTCGCAGTAATTCCCCGTAAGGGATGCTGTTTATTAAGCTCCGGGGATGGCAGCTGTTAGCATTCAAGATGCTATTGCCTGCTGTCTTTTTACGATATAATTTGGTATTGAGTAGATTGTTTTCTACTCCTACAATCACATCAAGAAATTCAACTTCTGTTTTGCTGATGTTTCCAGTTAGTGTCAGGTTCAGATGGTTGAGATTTAGTTTGTTAATGAAGGACTGAGCTGAATCTATGTCCCCACACCAAATAAAAAAGATGTCGTCTATGTATCTAAGCCACAGGGCCACCTGATCGAATTCTGCCATTTCCTGGACAACCTGCTCCTCCCACCAGCCCATAAAGAGATTCGCATAGCTGGGGGCGAAGCAGGTTCCCATGGCTGTGCCCTGTGACTGTCGATACAAGACTCCATCAAAGTAAAAAAAGTTGTTAGTGAGACAGAATTCAATCATCTCCAACAACATTGTTGAATGTTGTGAAAACGATACAGATCTGGTTTTCAGATAATGTTTCACAGCTTGTAAGCCCTGGTGATGTACTATGCTAGTGTATAGACTGCTAACATCTAGTGTAACTAGTACAAAGTCTTCCTCCCAGTGAATACCATTTATGATTGTGAGAAAGTGGGTGGTGTCTCTGGTGTAGGAGGGGAGAGAGATCACGTACGGTCTTAGGAAATAATCTATGTATTTGGACGTGTGTTCCAATAGTGATCCGATTGAGGATACTATTGGGCGACCCGGGGGGTTCTCAGAATCTTTATGCAGTTTTGGAAGTAAATATAATACAGGTGTTTTGGGATGGGCACAATACAGGTATTTGTATTCTTCCTGCTCCACCAGCCCCTTATCTTTCCAATCACATAGCATTTCCCTATATCTGATGTTACAGCCTAGTAATTCATCATTGTTACTAATGCAATAACAATTTTCATCTCTTAATTGGCGATAACCTTCTTGTAGATATTTGGTCTTGTCCATTATCACCACATTCCCACCCTTGTCACTTTCCCTGATCACAATAGTATTATCTAGTTTCAATTCATCCAGAGCTGCAATTTGGTCAGAGGTTAAGTTTTTCTTACTTTGAGCAATTTTTTGGTACCTCATTTTGCTCAAATCTTTTACAACTCCCTTCTCAAAGACCTCAATTGCGTCACATTGTACATTAGGTAAGAAAACTGATTTGGGTTTAAAATTGGATCCCGGGTTCAGTCCTGTATTGGCCCCCAATAGTTCCAGATCCGTGTTGGAAATGTTTGCGGGATCAGAGTCTAATATGTTTATGAATTCAGCATCATTAGTGTCAAGATTAAAAATGTTAGTAGAGGTACTTACAGTTTCATTAGTCTTTGGTTTCGTCGCGTACCACTTCTTTATTTTTAGTTTCCTTGCAAAAAGAAATAGATCAATCCTAGTGTCAGCAAAGTTCATATTCCGTGATGGGCAAAATGATAAACCTAAGGCAAGAATTTTTTCTTCTTCCTTGGTGATGTTTCTTTGCGAGAGATTAACCACGGTCAAATTCATTTCTGGTTCTTTGTGCTCCTTGTTGTCATTCCCATGGGAGCTTTGTTGCCGTTTGCGCCGCCTCTTTTTTGCTTGTTTGTTGCGGCGGTTCCGCCTCTCTGCCCGCGTCCTCGACCTCTGGCTGGGCTTCCAGTTTGATACGTTTCGTTCCTGGTTTTGCTTAACATCTGGAACTGCAGTAAAAAATTGGGGTTTTTTGATGGCCCCTCAATCGCATCCTGGTTGGTTTCTATTGTTGAGGCATCTGACATATTGCCGTCCGAAACGTCACTTTCCATTACCTCCTGATTGGCATTGGTAGTTAGTTTGGTTGTTAATGCAGCTCCTGTTTTTTTATCAAACAAATGGTCGTACTTTTTTTGGAAGGTCAGAGTTCGACCAGCCTGATAGTCTTTGTAGTCTCTGATAAACTTTCTTTGTTTTTTCGCCGTTATTTCTTCCTCTAACTTCTCCATTCTGACCATTAGTTTTTTAAGGAACTCATCCAGTGCATCTTTAGACATGAGTTGGCTGACTTCATCCGTTAGTTTCTCTATTTCAGCCAATATTTTTGCTCTATCCTTCAGGGCATATTTTATTAAGATCCGCATCATTGTGGTGGAGCATGCTGCTGAGTTGTCAGTCCATTCTTGCAGCATCTCTACATCCGGATCTTCGTATGTAGGGACCGTAAAGATACGTAGCCCGCTGGGTACTCTCTTGACTTCAATGTATCTCTGAAGTGATTCCGCTTCCCACCATTTGCCCAATTCCTTCTTATATAGTCTCTCCAGTGCCGTTAGCTTTGTTTGTAGATTCGCCTCCGGTCCCAGGCTGGTAGGTGCTGTGATTCCATGGACCGTGGTGTTGGGTTCGGTCATGAAGAGTTTATCCGCGGTTTTCTTTCGACGAGCATCTAGCTCACCCGCCATGTTTTTTAATGTTATTGCTGCTCTGTGCGCACAATAGTAATCATATGTTGGTGATTTTCGGTAAGATTACAGTGCGCTCCCTGCCTCTGGACACCCCAATGCGCAATTTAATTAATTAGTTCACAAGGGTTCAAGTCGGTAATCTGGCGCCGTACTTGTCTCACCGTTCCCGATGGGGCTCGCCGGCCCTTTTCCCGACCTGTGTAACTCCTTAAGACATCCAATATGCGCATTTGTAACTCCACGCCGATATTATGTTGATGTTGATTCGGCTGGTGTAAGTCGATCTCACGTCTCTCGGGTACATGAAATTCACTTCCCCGGTCGGCGTGTAGGGTATCAGTGGGTCAGCTCGCTCCTTTCGTAACAAATTTTCTCCACCACCGCTGGTCAGGAGAGGAGCTGGCGCGGGCGGTCCCGTTACAGCCACCAGCTGGCTGAATCAATTCACTTCAGAAAACACCAAGATTTTGATGAGAAAACGGGACACCCAGAGCTGCAGTGTTCAAGATTTTATTCAGCAGATGAAAAAAGTTTCACGACGCGTTTCGCCATTACGGCTTGGTCACGCTCGTCTTGTGATTCCCATTGCTGCCATTTAAGCAACACCCACTCGTGCACATGTTTACATCACATGGAATAGTGTAAAACATTGGCGGCCATCTTGTAATGTGAAAATTATTTCATAGTTGCACAGTGCCACTTGCCCTGTTTGCCATTACTTATACCAAATTGATCTCGATCTGATTATGAACATAAAGAAATCATATACCAACTTAATAGAAGTTATAAAGTGAGGCCACTTAAATATAGTTTCGGCATTCTTATATGTCCAAATATCGGCAGTGGGCATATGTGTTGTTTACGATGTTCTGGTTCATATGCCCACTGCGGCGTTATCATGAGAAACGTAAAACCTCGCTATGGTGGATACAAACAAACGGAACTATGGCAACGTAATAGCCGCTGCTATCCTGATTGGCGGTAGACATTTATCAAAGCCAACAATTGTTTTTCCGATTTGAGAAAGCATTTTTGCCACAACAGTATAAATATCCTTATGTCTGCCTTAACATTCGAATGATTGTTTTAATACGCAATAACTGCCGATATTTGGATATATAAGAATGCCGAAACTATATTTAAGTGGCCTCACTTTATAACTTCTATTAAGTTGGTATATGATTTCTTTATGTTCATAATCAGATCGAGATCAATTTGGTATAAGTAATGGCAAACAGGGCAAGTGGCACTGTGCAACTATGAAATAATTTTCACATTACAAGATGGCCGCCAATGTTTTACACTATTCCATGTGATGTAAACATGTGCACGAGTGGGTGTTGCTTAAATGGCAGCAATGGGAATCACAAGACGAGCGTGACCAAGCCGTAATGGCGAAACGCGTCGTGAAACTTTTTTCATCTGCTGAATAAAATCTTGAACACTGCAGCTCTGGGTGTCCCGTTTTCTCATCAAAATCTTGGTGTTTTCTGAAGTGAATTGATTCAGCCAGCTGGTGGCTGTAACGGGACCGCCCGCGCCAGCTCCTCTCCTGACCAGCGGTGGTGGAGAAAATTTGTTACGAAAGGAGCGAGCTGACCCACTGATACCCTACACGCCGACCGGGGAAGTGAATTTCATGTACCCGAGAGACGTGAGATCGACTTACACCAGCCGAATCAACATCAACATAATATCGGCGTGGAGTTACAAATGCGCATATTGGATGTCTTAAGGAGTTACACAGGTCGGGAAAAGGGCCGGCGAGCCCCATCGGGAACGGTGAGACAAGTACGGCGCCAGATTACCGACTTGAACCCTTGTGAACTAATTAATTAAATTGCGCATTGGGGTGTCCAGAGGCAGGGAGCGCACTGTAATCTTACCGAAAATCACCAACATATGATTACTATTGTGCGCACAGAGCAGCAATAACATTAAAAAACATGGCGGGTGAGCTAGATGCTCGTCGAAAGAAAACCGCGGATAAACTCTTCATGACCGAACCCAACACCACGGTCCATGGAATCACAGCACCTACCAGCCTGGGACCGGAGGCGAATCTACAAACAAAGCTAACGGCACTGGAGAGACTATATAAGAAGGAATTGGGCAAATGGTGGGAAGCGGAATCACTTCAGAGATACATTGAAGTCAAGAGAGTACCCAGGGGGCTACGTATCTTTACGGTCCCTACATACGAAGATCCGGATGTAGAGATGCTGCAAGAATGGACTGACAACTCAGCAGCATGCTCCACCACAATGATGCGGATCTTAATAAAATATGCCCTGAAGGATAGAGCAAAAATATTGGCTGAAATAGAGAAACTAACGGATGAAGTCAGCCAACTCATGTCTAAAGATGCACTGGATGAGTTCCTTAAAAAACTAATGGTCAGAATGGAGAAGTTAGAGGAAGAAATAACGGCGAAAAAACAAAGAAAGTTTATCAGAGACTACAAAGACTATCAGGCTGGTCGAACTCTGACCTTCCAAAAAAAGTACGACCATTTGTTTGATAAAAAAACAGGAGCTGCATTAACAACCAAACTAACTACCAATGCCAATCAGGAGGTAATGGAAAGTGACGTTTCGGACGGCAATATGTCAGATGCCTCAACAATAGAAACCAACCAGGATGCGATTGAGGGGCCATCAAAAAACCCCAATTTTTTACTGCAGTTCCAGATGTTAAGCAAAACCAGGAACGAAACGTATCAAACTGGAAGCCCAGCCAGAGGTCGAGGACGCGGGCAGAGAGGCGGAACCGCCGCAACAAACAAGCAAAAAAGAGGCGGCGCAAACGGCAACAAAGCTCCCATGGGAATGACAACAAGGAGCACAAAGAACCAGAAATGAATTTGACTGTGGTTAATCTCTCGCAAAGAAACATCACCAAGGAAGAAGAAAAAATTCTTGCCTTAGGTTTATCATTTTGCCCATCACGGAATATGAACTTTGCTGACACTAGGATTGATCTATTTCTTTTTGCAAGGAAACTAAAAATAAAGAAGTGGTACGCGACGAAACCAAAGACTAATGAAACTGTAAGTACCTCTACTAACATTTTTAATCTTGACACTAATGATGCTGAATTCATAAACATATTAGACTCTGATCCCGCAAACATTTCCAACACGGATCTGGAACTATTGGGGGCCAATACAGGACTGAACCCGGGATCCAATTTTAAACCCAAATCAGTTTTCTTACCTAATGTACAATGTGACGCAATTGAGGTCTTTGAGAAGGGAGTTGTAAAAGATTTGAGCAAAATGAGGTACCAAAAAATTGCTCAAAGTAAGAAAAACTTAACCTCTGACCAAATTGCAGCTCTGGATGAATTGAAACTAGATAATACTATTGTGATCAGGGAAAGTGACAAGGGTGGGAATGTGGTGATAATGGACAAGACCAAATATCTACAAGAAGGTTATCGCCAATTAAGAGATGAAAATTGTTATTGCATTAGTAACAATGATGAATTACTAGGCTGTAACATCAGATATAGGGAAATGCTATGTGATTGGAAAGATAAGGGGCTGGTGGAGCAGGAAGAATACAAATACCTGTATTGTGCCCATCCCAAAACACCTGTATTATATTTACTTCCAAAACTGCATAAAGATTCTGAGAACCCCCCGGGTCGCCCAATAGTATCCTCAATCGGATCACTATTGGAACACACGTCCAAATACATAGATTATTTCCTAAGACCGTACGTGATCTCTCTCCCCTCCTACACCAGAGACACCACCCACTTTCTCACAATCATAAATGGTATTCACTGGGAGGAAGACTTTGTACTAGTTACACTAGATGTTAGCAGTCTATACACTAGCATAGTACATCACCAGGGCTTACAAGCTGTGAAACATTATCTGAAAACCAGATCTGTATCGTTTTCACAACATTCAACAATGTTGTTGGAGATGATTGAATTCTGTCTCACTAACAACTTTTTTTACTTTGATGGAGTCTTGTATCGACAGTCACAGGGCACAGCCATGGGAACCTGCTTCGCCCCCAGCTATGCGAATCTCTTTATGGGCTGGTGGGAGGAGCAGGTTGTCCAGGAAATGGCAGAATTCGATCAGGTGGCCCTGTGGCTTAGATACATAGACGACATCTTTTTTATTTGGTGTGGGGACATAGATTCAGCTCAGTCCTTCATTAACAAACTAAATCTCAACCATCTGAACCTGACACTAACTGGAAACATCAGCAAAACAGAAGTTGAATTTCTTGATGTGATTGTAGGAGTAGAAAACAATCTACTCAATACCAAATTATATCGTAAAAAGACAGCAGGCAATAGCATCTTGAATGCTAACAGCTGCCATCCCCGGAGCTTAATAAACAGCATCCCTTACGGGGAATTACTGCGAGCTAAGCGCAATTGCAGTAATGAAGCGGCATATCAGAAAGAAGAAAGTGTCATGTGTGAGAGATTTCTAAATAGAGGCTACAGCCCTAAAGCAATCAATATGGCCAAAGATAGAGTAGCTCTAAAGAAGAGAGATGAACTATTGAATCCCCAAACCACCAGTGAAGACAGTGATACTGTAAGATTCATCACCACCTTCTCAGAACAGGCCCATAATATACGCAAGGTCCTTCACAAACATTGGCATGTCCTCCAGACAGATACACACTTGACCAAATACATCTCTGACAATCCCCAAATAACCTTTAGAAAAGGAAAGTCATTAAGAGATGAACTCAGCCCCAACTACATAACATCTAAAACAGAGTCCAACAGAGGGGAAGGGGGCTTCAGGTGCTGCCGTAAATGTAAGGCATGTAAATTTAGCAAAGACTGTAGAACGCTTAATGTCCCTAACAGTAAACGAGTGTTTACCATTCGGAAAAGGCTATCATGCAACACACCATACAGCATATACATTCTAATTTGTCCATGCAACAAATGGTATGTTGGCAGCACGAAACATACTGCCAAAAAGAGGGTATTAGAACATCTGAGAGCAATACACAATAACAACAAACTCTACCCTGTTGCTAGACACTTCTCAGAAATGCAGGTTAGGAAAGTTGTGAGTGTGGTCTCCACATAGAAATAGTTCAATTAGCCAGGATTAATATCCGTTTTTTCCGCTCATAGTATGGAGGACAGAGACATTTCTGTTTGCAGAAAGAGTTTCTTTATTTTAATTCACACAGCAAAGACAGCCGACACGTGTTTCGCCCCCTCTTGGCGATTTGCGCCGGGGCTTTCTCAAGGCTGTTGATGAGGAATGAGAGAGAATGTGTATTAATATAATGAGGTTTAAAAGCAGTTGACCCCAAAGAGAAACTAGAGAACACCAGGTGTGCAAAAGTGTTTAAAGTGGTCCTGTGATAGTTCATCACCTTAGCGATCCGTTATCCGTGCTTAGGAAAGCTGATAGTGCCTACTTAAAACGTAGCGGTTTGGGAAGAATCCAAAAAGCCACGAGAGATTGGGATTCAGAAGGAGCAGTGTGAATATATTAAAAACTAAAGGAAGTGCAGCATAGTTAGTTAAGCGTAGGAGCAAGTTAATTGGAGAACGAGTGTCATTTTTAAATTAAGAGAAAGAAGAGGGAATCCCAGAATATTAAAGAAATAAAAATGGGGAGATAGAGAAAAGTAATCTAGTCAATGTAACATAGTCATAATACCTAGATATGGTAAGTCTCATAGAAAATCCAATTCAAGGTGCGTACAGTGTCCAATATATAAAATATAATTCTTCAATAATAAAATATTTCCTGTTAAGTAAAACAGAACAGTTCATAAATGCAATTGTTCCGACATCCAAAACTTATACACAGCATATTGAGTGAGGCAATATATCTCGGACAGGCTTTCATTGAAAAAATACAATGTATTCAAAAGGACAGGTTGCCAACCAAAATTGCCCAAGTTCATGCTATCAATTCATGGTGTTATGCCATCAATATTCCTGGAATATTGATGGCATAACACCATGAATTGATAGCATGAACTTGGGCAATTTTGGTTGGCAACCTGTCCTTTTGAATACATTGTATTTTTTCAATGAAAGCCTGTCCGAGATATATTGCCTCACTCAATATGCTGTGTATAAGTTTTGGATGTCGGAACAATTGCATTTATGAACTGTTCTGTTTTACTTAACAGGAAATATTTTATTATTGAAGAATTATATTTTATATATTGGACACTGTACGCACCTTGAATTGGATTTTCTATGAGACTTACCATATCTAGGTATTATGACTATGTTACATTGACTAGATTACTTTTCTCTATCTCCCCATTTTTATTTCTTTAATATTCTGGGATTCCCTCTTCTTTCTCTTAATTTAAAAATGACACTCGTTCTCCAATTAACTTGCTCCTACGCTTAACTAACTATGCTGCACTTCCTTTAGTTTTTAATATATTCACACTGCTCCTTCTGAATCCCAATCTCTCGTGGCTTTTTGGATTCTTCCCAAACCGCTACGTTTTAAGTAGGCACTATCAGCTTTCCTAAGCACGGATAACGGATCGCTAAGGTGATGAACTATCACAGGACCACTTTAAACACTTTTGCACACCTGGTGTTCTCTAGTTTCTCTTTGGGGTCAACTGCTTTTAAACCTCATTATATTAATACACATTCTCTCTCATTCCTCATCAACAGCCTTGAGAAAGCCCCGGCGCAAATCGCCAAGAGGGGGCGAAACACGTGTCGGCTGTCTTTGCTGTGTGAATTAAAATAAAGAAACTCTTTCTGCAAACAGAAATGTCTCTGTCCTCCATACTATGAGCGGAAAAAACGGATATTAATCCTGGCTAATTGAACTATTTCTATGTGGAGACCACACTCACAACTTTCCTAACCTGTCTTTCTAACCTGAAGCCCAAGAGGTCCAGAGCTTCGAGTGTGCCTCCGCCCACCAACAAATCATACTTAATCAAGTGTTGTCCAAAGCCTTGAAACCCTTGGACCTTTGCTATCCTTCCACACTTCTCAGAAATGCACATGCAGAATGAACAAATGGTGCAATTGGTTGTCATCGACTGTGTGGATTTGGGGATAAGGGGAGGAAACCAAGAACTTTCCCTCCGAAAACTTGAATCCAAGTATATTGTGGATTTCGAATGTTTAACCCCAAAAGGTTTAAATGTGACGGAAGAACTGGCAATCCACTTATATGAATAAGATACTGTAATGAAGTACTATCCGTGGTTTTCTGGATTTTAAACTGTAATATAATTCATTTTATCCACAGGTTTGATACATCACTGGGTGTTGGCACAACATGGAATAGATGTTTTTGATGGGTACTAAGGATCTACCAAGTGACATTGTGATTTAATTGATCAACCATGATGGACACAATCTCAGCATAACTGTGAGAGAGGATTACATTATTGCTCTGAGATGCTTTTCAGTGCCCACTGGGGCGAGTGAACCAGAACATCGTAAACAACACATATGCCCACTGGGGCGTTATCATGAGAAACGTAAAACCTCGCTATGGTGGATACAAACAAACGGAACTATGGCAACGTAATAGCCGCTGCTATCCTGATTGGCGGTAGACATTTATCAAAGCCAACAATTGTTTTTCCGATTTGAGAAAGCATTTTTGCCACAACAGTATAAATATCCTTATGTCTGCCTTAACATTCGAATGATTGTTTTAATACGCAATAACTGCCGATATTTGGACATATAAGAATGCCGAAACTATATTTAAGTGGCCTCACTTTATAACTTCTATTAAGTTGGTATATGATTTCTTTATGTTCATAATCAGATCGAGATCAATTTGGTATAAGTAATGGCAAACAGGGCAAGTGGCACTGTGCAACTATGAAATAATTTTCACATTACAAGATGGCCGCCAATGTTTTACACTATTCCATGTGATGTAAACATGTGCACGAGTGGGTGTTGCTTAAATGGCAGCAATGGGAATCACAAGACGAGCGTGACCAAGCCGTAATGGCGAAACGCGTCGTGAAACTTTTTTCATCTGCTGAATAAAATCTTGAACACTGCAGCTCTGGGTGTCCCGTTTTCTCATCAAAATCTTGGTGTTTTCTGAAGTGAATTGATTCAGCCAGCTGGTGGCTGTAACGGGACCGCCCGCGCCAGCTCCTCTCCTGACCAGCGGTGGTGGAGAAAAAATATATATATATATATATATATTCCACCAACTTCTCCCCAAGAGGGGAAAAACGGGTCGCACAACTAGATGTAGTTTTAGCAATCTCCACAACTACCAGCAGGCCTTTGTCTTGGCCACACCCACTAAGGCGGGGAGAGTTGAATATTTAGGTTGCCGCCAAAAAGTGCATCAGCATTGACTTTGATCCCAAGCCCCTGAAGAAGTGTCCTTACATGAAACGCGTTGGGTGGGAATTGAGCATCCAGTGAACTGGTCCCAGGTCCCGTGCTGTATGTGGGCAGCACAACAGTGGAATTGAAAAATAGAATCCTACAACATATGCGGGCAACAATCCACAAGGACCGCTCCAATGCCATAGCCAAACATATGGAACAATTCCATCAAGGAGATTGGCAAAAACTGAAATTTTATGGCATACAAACAATTCCAAAAGGAGAACGCGGGGGTGACCATGAGAGAAAACTGAGGCAAGTGGAATCGAGATTTATTCTGAACCTGAGGACGCTGCATCTGAATGGATTAAATCAGTCTGAGGAATTATACGTGCATTTATAAACAATAATAGACCTGGATAATGATTGGATATAAGAATGAGAGAAAGTACATATGAAAATAATCAACAAAGCCTATTGGAAGGCAGAACAATTATCAATATAAATAAACAAAAGGACCGGGTCAGAAAACAAAAAAAGCATATGTCAGATTGATAATACCATTATATATGCACAAATTGGCTACTGCAGTCAAACAACTTTGAACTACAAGGACCAGAATCCTTGGAAACATGTGACAGGAAATGGAGAAAAAAAGAAAAAAAGACTTTTAAATTCACAAGAGTGGGACCGACAAACCCGTTGATCGTGAGCAAGGTGGCGACACACCGAAGCGCGTAGATCTATTGCGCTATTTGCCCTGTGAATCAAAGAAATAAAAGGAGATTGCTGAAACTATAACTAGTTGTGCGACCCGTTTTTCCCCTCTTGGGGGGAAGTTGGTGGAATATTAAGCGGCGTGGGTTCAGCCGCAGGACAACGCACGTGCATGAGCGCTGCAGAATCCCGAATTGTGAACTAATGTGGAGGTGATATATATATATATATATATATATATAACAGCTCCACTCGCACCAGCCTGTAGCACTCAGAGGCGGGTGCCTGCCAGTCGGGGTGCACCCGACAACAATATCCGCTCCAACAGTCCCTCCCCGCAATGTTCGGGAAACAGGAGGCAGCACTCCAAGGATAGAATTCACAAAAGTATTTAATCTCACACAAAGCGCTTTCGGCACTCGGCCTTCGTCAGTAATGAGACAATGGGAGGTTCCATCAACTTACATTTAAACACCCGCGTTGCACGAGTAGTAAACATAAAGATAGGACTTCAATCAAAATCGGCAGCCGCCATCTTAGAGTGGATACTAATGCATTGTGCTAAACGCTTATGTTCGCATTAGTGCATAAATAATATTCAAAATGCAATAAAGCCAATTGTGGCTACCATCACAACACAATACAACTGATTGTCATTATTAGTGCTGAATTACGCCCTGAATGGGCAAATATAAGTTAACTCTAATTCAATAGGCATCCGCCATCTTAAAACGGGTTCAAATATATTAATGACACAGCATAGTGTAATAGTTGGATCAAATAATCCCAAAAGCCGTGTGGCTACAGTATTTACACTAAGCACATAATCCCCATATCTCTTCATGTTATCAAGCCCTGGATGGGCATAAATCAATCAATCATAATTTCTGCAACGTGCTACAACCCTCATGGAATATAATTTTTGTTAAAGATCAGTTCAGCATTCCAGTTAGAACAAACAGAAAACATAAAGCAATGATGCAGTCAATTCAATCATCGATAACTTTAGATATCTCCAATCATACCAGATGCACAGCTAAATCCTCATGCATGTTAAGTCCAGTTGGCATTTTACTTAACAGGTCTATAATGTATCGTGATTCTAATCGCCTTAACTTTAAGAGTCTGTCACCGCCCCTAACATTCGCAGGGACAGAATCCAAGCAGAAGAAGGTAAGTAGTTCTCTGTTGCATCCATGCTCTTTATCAAAATGTCTCGCGACTGGGTAACTTACATCTGCATTCTGGATCGCTCTCTGGTGCTCCAATATTCTTAGTTTCACCGGATTGGTTGTACTGCCCACATACCTTCTGCCACAAGGACATGTGAGGAATTTAAGAATTCTCTTTGGTTCTTTTACACCTGGTATGTTGTACTGAGTAATACGTTTACTTCCCTTGCACGCCTTGCATCGTCCGCAGGGGAAGAAGCCTTTCATGGGTTCAATCTTAGGTTTGGGTTTCAGTGCGTCATGGTGACTATGGACCAAATAGTCTTTTAGTGCTCTAGCTTTACTGAATGTTATTAGAGGATAGGAGGGCAGATCTTGCTTAATAACATTATCCGTCATGAGGATATTCCAATGTCTACGCAGGATGCGCTTGATGTCTCCAGAATTCCTTGAATAAGTGGTTATGAGTCGAAATTGCCCAGTTTCCGTGTTTCTTTTCTGAGTTTTGTCTTCCAGCAATTTACTTCTTTCTAGATTCTCCACTTTACTTAAAGCTTGTTTAAGTGTTTCAGCATTATATCCCCTCGCTTTGAACCTTTGTATGCAGTTGCTGGCTGCTTTTCTAAACTCATTGTCCTTAGTGTTGTTCCTCCTTATCCTCAATAGTTCACCATACGGTATACTATTGACCAAGCTCTTAGGATGTCCGCTGGTCGCATATAATGTCGAATTGCCAGCGGTGGCCTTACGAAAGAGCTTAGTATGCAGATTACCACCTTCAATGAAAACAGTCAAATCAAGATAATTCACTTCCTTCTGGCTAATTTCTCCTGTGAATCTCAAATTGTTGTCATTATTATTGAGTACCTCCAGGTATTCCTCAGCTAGTTCAACTGATCCTTCAATGATAATAAACAGGTCGTCTATATAGCGGTACCAACATTTCACCAGATCATTCCACTTGTTGTTGGTTTCGGACCAAGCCACCCGCTCCTCCCAATGCCCCACGAATAAATTCGCGAAGCTAGGGGCTGAGCAAGTGCCCATCGCCACGCCTGTTAGCTGTTTGTAGAGGTTCGTGCCAAAGAGGAAGATATTATTCATAAGGCAGAATCTTAGAAATTCCATCAACATTTTGTTATGTTCAAAGTACTTCACTGGCCTACTTTCCAAGAACCAGGAAATAGCTTGAAGTCCTTCATCATGCTCAATACATGTGTACAAGCTAGCAATGTCGATGACCATCATAGTATACCCATCCATCCAATCCATTTTCTCAATACAGTTCAAGAAATGTTTAGTATCCTTCAGATAGGATTTCAAATTGACCACATGCGGAGAAAGAAAAGAGTCAACATATATTGACAAGTTTTCAGTTAGGCTGCCCTGAGAAGCTACAATCGGCCTCCCGGGGGGATTCACCGGATCCTTATGTATCTTAGGTAGATAGTAAAAGGTCGGGGTCACTGGATTTAAACATCTCAAAAACAAATGTTCATCACCATTCAGCATATTGTTATTGTACCACTTCAATATCATATCGTGGTAATCTTTGATGCTCTTATTGTATGTGGATTCGTTCACTCTCATATACGTGTTTGGATCATTAAGTTGTCGCAGTGCCTCTCGTTCATACTGCAATTTAGTTAACAACACAATGTTCCCTCCTTTGTCCGAGGGTTTACACACCAGGGACGAATCATCACATAACTTCCTTAATGCTGTTTGTTGCTTATAGGTGAAGTTAGACCTTCCATGATCTGATTTATATTTGCATCTGAGAGATTTTAAATCCTGAATCACAGCTTCAGAAAAAGTGTCTATCGCATCCGTTCCCATTATTGGCATAAAAGTAGAACTCGGTTTGAAATTCGTTGCACCTCCTCTTTGCTGCACTTCCATGTGTGTCACCATTTGAGTGTCTCTTAGGTTGACAATATCATCATCCTCTACCTCCCTTCTCAGTTCTTCCAGAGATCGAATCCCCGCAAGATCTTTACATAGCAATGTGCTTTCTTCCATGTCACCAGCGGCCGCTGGTTTAGGTAAAGGAGGTTTCTGCTTGAAATATTTATACAGCTTTAGTTTGCGGGTGAACTTGAACAAGTCTATGCGTGTTTGCGTAAACTCAAAGTTTCTTTCAGGGCAAAAAGAGATCTACACCATCCCTGCATACGAAAATCCGGACCCCCAGCTACTGGACGCATGGGCGGAGCATACTGCCCAGTCATGTAAGGGCAGTTTGATGATATTGGTACGCTTTACCTGGTCTGATAGAGACAAAGCCTTGGCTGAAATCAAAGATATTGAACATGACATTTCCAAAGAACAAGATCAACCCAAATTGGAAGAAAAACGTGAAGCAATGAAGAAAAGATTGAAAAAATATGAAGAGAAAATTAAACTAAGAAAGGAGGAGAAATTTGAGAGAGATGAAAAAGACTATCGCATGGGAAGGGTACTTACCTTCTCCAAAAAATATGACCAACCTCGCAAAGAACTGAAAATGAAAAAGAAAAAACAATCTGGGACAAGCATCCCTGTGCCTGAAACCTCTGAATCATCGCTAACTGGAGAAGAGGTATCAAGCGAGGACGGTCAAGAAGACGCAACTGAGCCCTCGGGTTTTCAGGAGGAGTATCAAGTAATGCGCACGAAACAATATCCAGGGGGGAGGGGCAAATCCCCAGAAAGAAGAGCACAAAGAGGAAGACAAGGAGGGGGGGCTGGAGCCACAAACGCCGCAGGCTCGCCACCCGTAACCAGAAGCATGAAGAGTGCCTACAAGAAGAAAACATAGGCATTGAAGACAATCTTACTATTGTAAACTTGACACCCAAAATCCTGACTACCGAGGAACAGAATATCTTAAAACTGGGACTCACTTTTTGCCCTGAAAGAAACTTTGAGTTTACGCAAACACGCATAGACTTGTTCAAGTTCACCCGCAAACTAAAGCTGTATAAATATTTCAAGCAGAAACCTCCCTTACCTAAACCAGCGGCCGCTGGTGACATGGAAGAAAGCACATTGCTATGTAAAGATCTTGCGGGGATTCGATCTCTGGAAGAACTGAGAAGGGAGGTAGAGGATGATGATATTGTCAACCTAAGAGACACTCAAATGGTGACACACATGGAAGTGCAGCAAAGAGGAGGTGCAACGAATTTCAAACCGAGTTCCACTTTTATGCCAATAATGGGAACGGATGCGATAGACACTTTTTCTGAAGCTGTGATTCAGGATTTAAAATCTCTCAGATGCAAATATAAATCAGATCATGGAAGGTCTAACTTCACCTATAAGCAACAAACAGCATTAAGGAAGTTATGTGATGATTCGTCCCTGGTGTGTAAACCCTCGGACAAAGGAGGGAACATTGTGTTGTTAACTAAATTGCAGTATGAACGAGAGGCACTGTGACAACTTAATGATCCAAACACGTATATGAGAGTGAACGAATCCACATACAATAAGAGCATCAAAGATTACCACGATATGATATTGAAGTGGTACAATAACAATATGCTGAATGGTGATGAACATTTGTTTTTGAGATGTTTAAATCCAGTGACCCCGACCTTTTACTATCTACCTAAGATACATAAGGATCCGGTGAATCCCCCCGGGAGGCCGATTGTAGCTTCTCAGGGCAGCCTAACTGAAAACTTGTCAATATATGTTGACTCTTTTCTTTCTCCGCATGTGGTCAATTTGAAATCCTATCTGAAGGATACTAAACATTTCTTGAACTGTATTGAGAAAATGGATTGGATGGATGGGTATACTATGATGGTCATCGACATTGCTAGCTTGTACACATGTATTGAGCATGATGAAGGACTTCAAGCTATTTCCTGGTTCTTGGAAAGTAGGCCAGTGAAGTACTTTGAACATAACAAAATGTTGATGGAATTTCTAAGATTCTGCCTTATGAATAATATCTTCCTCTTTGGCACGAACCTCTACAAACAGCTAACAGGCGTGGCGATGGGCACTTGCTCAGCCCCTAGCTTCGCGAATTTATTCGTGGGGCATTGGGAGGAGCGGGTGGCTTGGTCCGAAACCAACAACAAGTGGAATGATCTGGTGAAATGTTGGTACCGCTATATAGACGACCTGTTTATTATCATTGAAGGATCAGTTGAACTAGCTGAGGAATACCTGGAGGTACTCAATAATAATGACAACAATTTGAGATTCACAGGAGAAATTAGCCAGAAGGAAGTGAATTATCTTGATTTGACTGTTTTCATTGAAGGTGGTAATCTGCATACTAAGCTCTTTCGTAAGGCCACCACTGTCAATTCGACATTATATGCGACCAGCGGACATCCTAAGAGCTTGGTCAATAGTATACCGTATGGTGAACTATTGAGGATAAGGAGGAACAACACTAAGGACAATGAGTTTAGAAAAGCAGCCAGCAACTGCATACAAAGGTTCAAAGCGAGGGGATATAATGCTGAAACACTTAAACAAGCTTTAAGTAAAGTGGAGAATCTAGAAAGAAGTAAATTGCTGGAAGACAAAACTCAGAAAAGAAACACGGAAACTGGGCAATTTCGACTCATAACCACTTATTCAAGGAATTCCGGAGACATCAAGCGCATCCTGCGTAGACATTGGAATATCCTCATGACGGATAATGTTATTAAGCAAGATCTGCCCTCCTATCCTCTAATAACATTCAGGAAAGCCAGAGCACTAAAAGACTATTTGGTCCATAGTCACCATGACGAACTGAAACCCAAACCTAAGATTGAACCCATGAAAGGTTTCTTCCCCTGCGGACGATGCAAGGCGTGCAAGGGAAGTAAACGTATTACTCAGTACAACATACCAGGTGTAAAAGAACCAAAGAGAATTCGTAAATTCCTCACATGCACCACGCCTTACGTGGTGTACTGTCTTACATGTCCTTGTGGCAGAAGGTATGTGGGCAGTACAACCAATCCGGTGAAACTAAGAATATTGGAGCACCAGAGAGCGATCCAGAATGCAGATGTAAGGTACCCAGTCGCGAGACATTTTGATAAAGAGCATGGACGCAACAGAGAACTACTTACCTTCTTCTGCTTGGATTCTGTCCCTGCGAATGTTAGGGGCGGTGACAGACTCTTAAAGTTAAGGCGATTAGAATCACGATACATTATAGACCTGTTAAGTAAAATGCCAACTGGACTTAACATGCATGAGGATTTAGCTGTGCATCTGGTATGATTGGAGATATCTAAAGTTATCGATGATTGAATTGACTGCATCATTGCTTTATGCTTTCTGTTTGTTCTAACTGGAATGCTGAACTGATCTTTAACAAAAATTATATTCCATGAGGGTTGTAGCACGTTGCAGAAATTATGATTGATTGATTTATGCCCATCCAGGGCTTGATAACATGAAGAGATACACTATGCTGTGACATTAATATATTTGAACCCGTTTTAAGATGGCGGATGCCTATTGAATTTGAGTTAACTTATATTTGCCCATTCAGGGCGTAATTCAGCACTAATAATGACAATCAGTTGTATTGTGTTGTGATGGTAGCCACAATTGGCTTTATTGCATTTTGAATATTATTTATGCACTAATGCGAACATAAGCGTTTAGCACAATGCATTAGTATCCACTCTAAGATGGCGGCTGCCGATTTTGATTGAAGTCCTATCTTTATGTTTACTACTCGTGCAACGCGGGTGTTTAAATGTAAGTTGATGGAACCTCCCATTGTCTCATTACTGACGAAGGCCGAGTGCCGAAAGCGCTTTGTGTGAGATTAAATACTTTTGTGAATTCTATCCTTGGAGTGCTGCCTCCTGTTTCCCGAACATTGCGGGGAGGGACTGTTGGAATGGATATATATATATATATATATATATATATATATATATATCCAACACAAAGAGTCGCCTGCTGTGGAAGACGCCACTCAAACCGGTAAGTTTTGCCAAAATGTCTTTATTGCAGGTAGCAACACGGGACCAGGGACCAGCTCACTGGATGCTCAATTCCCACCCAACGCGTTTCATGTAAGGACACTTCTTCAGGGGCTTGGGATCAAAGTCAATGCTCATTCACTTTTTGGCGGCAACCTAAATATTCAACTCTCCCCACCTTAGTGGGTGTGGCCAAGACAAAGACCTGCTGGTAGTTGTGGTGCACGTCGTTCTCCTTCAGTGAGCGGCATCACATTGCTTCGCAAAATAAAAGTTTGTTATCCAAGTGGATTAGTGGCACAGTTCCAAGTTGCTCGCGCTGCTAACTTTTCCCTGCAAAAAATGGCACCAGTTTCCATAAGCAAATCAGCCGATTGATGAACTCGCTGGGATGCTGGAACAGCATCGGGGAGTCTGCTGCGGCTCAGGCAAAGCCGCTAACATCCAACACAAAGAGTCGCCTGCTGTGGAAGACGCCACTCAAACCGGTAAGTTTTGCCAAAATGTCTTTATTGCAGGTAGCAACACGGGACCAGGGACCAGCTCACTGGATGCTCAATTCACACCCAACGCGTTTCATGTAAGGACACTTCTTCAGGGGCTTGGGATCAAAGTCAATGCTGATGCACTTTTTGGGGGCAACCTAAATATTCAACTCTCCCCGCCTTAGTGGGCGTGGCCAAGACAAAGGCCTGCTGGTAGTTGTGGTGCACGTCGTTCACCTTCAGAGAGCGGCATCACATTGCTTCGCAAAATAAAAGTTTGTTATCCAAGTGGATTAGTGGCACAGTTCCAAGTTGCTCGCGCTGCTAACTTTTCCCCGCAAAAAATGGCACCAGTTTCCATAAGCGAATCCGCCGATTGATGAACTCGCTGGGATGCTGGAACAGCACCGGGGAGTCTTCCGCGGCTCAGGCAAAGCCACTAACATCCAACACAAAGAGTCGCCTGCTGTGGAAGACGCCACTCAAACCGGTAAGTTTTGCCAAAATGTCTTTATTGCAGGTAGCAACACGGAACCAGGGACCAGCTCACTGGATGCTCAATTCCCACCCAAAGCGTTTCATGTAAGGACACTTCTTCAGGGGCTTGGGATCAAAGTCAATGCGGATGCACTTTTAGGCGGCAACCTAAATATTCAACACTCCCCGCCTTAGTGGGCGTGGCCAAGACAAAGGCCTGCTGGTAGTTGTGGTGCACGTCGTTCTCCTTCAGTGAGCGGCATCACATTGCTTCGCAAAATAAAAGTTTGTTATCCAAGTGGATTAGTGGCATAGTTCCAAGTTGCTCGCTCTGCTAACTTTTCCCTGCAAAAAATGGCACCAGTTTCCATAAGCAAATCCGCCGATTGATGAACTCGCTGGGATGCTGGAACAGCATCGGGGAGTCTTCTGCGGCTCAGGCAAAGCCGCTAACATCCAACACAAAGAGTCGCCTGCTGTGGAAGACGCCACTCAAACCGGTAAGTTTTGCCAAAATGTCTTTATTGCAGGTAGCAACACGGGACCAGGGACCAGCTCACTGGATGCTCAATTCACACCCAACGCGTTTCATGTAAGGACACTTCTTCAGGGGCTTGGGATCAAAGTCAATGCTGATGCACTTTTTGGCGGCAACCTAAATATTCAACTCACCCCGCCTTAGTGGGCGTGGCCAAGACAAAGGCCTGCTGGTAGTTGTGGTGCACGTCGTTCTCCTTCAGTGAGCGGCATTACATTGCTTCGCCGCTAACATCCAACGCAAAGAGTCGCCTGCTGTGGAATTTGTTCAACAGACACTGGAAACTTTTACAAATGGACCCAATTATCGGAATGGATATTCCGAAGAAACCCCTGATAACTTATCGTAAGGCCAGGTCCCTCAGAGATAGCCTCACCAATAGTTACACCCAAAAGGTTATGTCGAAGGGTTTTGAAAAGGATCTAAAAGGATTCCACCCCTGTAAAAAATGCAAGGCCTGTGCTGGAAGTAAGAAAGTCTCCACATTCCAAATACCGGGAATGAGGCAACCAAGATCTATAAACAAATTTTTGACTTGCTCCACATTGTACACAGTGTACTGCTTGCAGTGCCCCTGCGGACTGAAATATGTAGGAAGCACTATCCATCCAGCAAAGATGAGGGTTTTAGAACACGCTAGGGCCATAAATAATGGAGACTTGACATACCAAGCGGCTCGTCATTTTAAAGAATTTCACAATGGGGATAGAAACCTTTTGACATACTTTTGTTTAGATCATGTACCGCAGAACCCCAGGGGGGGAGATAGATTGATGACTCTCAGAAGACTTGAGTCCAGGTACATTATTGATTTGAACACTAAAACACCTGGAGGCTTTAATTCGCACGAAGAACTGGCAGTACATTTAGGGGATAATTGATGTAATTCGAATAAAAACGTACTGGATCTGATGTATGATTGTATCTTTTGGACTGTGAATTTTTATTGCAGATTTGTATTGCAGATTTTTATAGGTGGTTGAGTACTATTATGGACATTGGGGACACCGTAGTGCTATAGTTTATCTAGGAGTGTTAGTGTACAGTGAGATGAATTAGCCCATCTAAGGGTGTGATAAAGGCAACTTGTAAATAAATGTGATACAATAGCTCATTTATGAGCATGATGAAATTGTAATTTTGGAATAACGCCGACGCATTATGCATTTCATGTTGTTCGTTAATGCTAGAACGTGTTACACCACTCTGAGATGGCGCATGAGGTGTAATGCCGCTGCCCTATGACTATGTCCATTAATGAGGTTTGAACATGAAAAACGGCCGTTTCGGCGGCGCCATGTTATCATTGACGAAGGCGAATACCGAAACGTGTCTGGACACCGTGAGCTGAATAAAATCTTTAAGCTCGCTACCGTGAGTGCTGATCTTTTGTGGTGGACACTATGAGAACTTGGAGCATATATATATATATTACCTACTGGCGGACGTAGTTATAGTTAGGACTTATTTTCCATAGGAAATCCTCAATATTCTTTTCCCATTAACTTTGACGCCGATTGACGAATCTTCGCGAAATTTTCAAAACTTATGGCCAGCTCCGGTCTGCTCCTATCCTGAAAGTTTCACAGTGATTTGTCAAGCGGGGCCCGAGAAAAAAGGGGGGTCCCAAACCATGTTTCCCCATGCAATTTCCCATAAGAACCTTTAGTCGCAGCTACAGCCCGAACTGCTGAAAGGAATTACATTAAATATGGCAAAAAGGTAACCCTTGGTTCATAGTCGTGCCTTTTTGTTAAATAGTGTAAATCCGTTCAGTAGTTTATTTATTTATTATTTATTTATTGTAGAGTTTTATATAGCTCGAACAAGACCCGTGGGTATCAGAGCGCTTAACATCAGAATAGATAACTAATACAAGTGTTGACATTATAGGAAACAAACAGATATGAGGTATATAATAGAATGAATACAATTATGTGAACAGTATATATGCAAACAAAACACATGTGCAAATCGCATTAATAGGTGTGATAAGGCTAAGCTTATATCATATGCCCATATTCCTAGCCAAGGTGAGGTAGGCGATGGAAAGGTTTTGGCTTAACAAGTGTTAACCTTTCTAAAAACAAAGCCGTTATGAGGTAGATAATAGTGTGGATATGATTATGAGAGATAGTATATATGCGAAGCACAGATACCATGCAATTTGTATTAAGATGTGGGGTAAGGCTAAGCTTATATCATATGCCATATACCCAGTCAAGATATGTTATCCCATTGCCCTTCAGGTCATTAGGTAAGAGTATCTCTGCGTCTTATATAAATCTCAAGTCTTGAGTCACCAAATAGCTTTGATATTATTCCAGTTGGAGCTTCTCCTTCTGAGAGCAGCTCTAGGTCGGGGCAGCTTATCTAAGCAAGGTATTTGCTCATCATGAGGCTCTTCACTTCCCGCTTAAATGATGCAATATTGCGAATCTTCCTGATGCTTGGAGGAAGAGAGTTCCATATTCTAGGGGCCGCTCCAGAGAATGCTCTGTCGTAAGTCTTTTTCTTTCGGAATCTGGCTGGCCGCAATAGTAGACCAACGGCACTCCGAGCTGGTCTGTCACCTCCAGATACCTTAATTTTCTTGGCTAGATATCTAGGAGTGTTGAAGTGAAGCGCTTTATGGGTTATACATGCTAACTTCATTTGGATTCTGGCTTCATAAGGTAGCCAGTTTAATGCTTTCAAGTGAGGGGGATATATGATCAAATTTCCTTGATCCTGTGATCAGTCTTGCCGCTGCATTGAGGCAGGCTTTTAGCGGAGCTGTTGACATTTTTGGTAGACCTGCTAAGGTGGAGCAGCCGTATTCAATCGTAGAGATAACAAGAGATTGGATAGCTAACTTTAGATCAATTTCAGAGATGTAGGGTTTCATTTTCCTTAAGTAGTTAAGGTGGAAGCGGGCACTTTTAGCCATTGCATTAATGTAAACTTTCATGTCGAGGTTCTCGTCTAGGGTGATTCCAAGCGATTTAGCTGATTCTACTAATGTTGGGGTGCAGTTTAGTGCAGTCACTAGTTTGGTCCATTCCCTTATTTCCGACTGGCACCTTGGTGGCAAAATTAGTAGGAACTCTGTTTTGTGAGCATTTAGCTTCAGGTGGTTGGTGGATAACCATTGCAGCGCTCTTCCTAAGGACTCGTTCATCCGATCAATGTCTTCAATGGAGGCTACCTTTATGTAAATTTGCGTATCATCCGCGTACATGTGGTAGGATATCTGTGATTCGCGGAGAATTTCTGTAAGTGGTTCAACATATAGGTTAAACAGGTCTGGAGAAAGTGTTGATCCTTGTGGGACTCCTATTGTGTTAGGACATGGAGTTGAGGTAGAATGATTGACCAGGAATCTTTGTGTCCTGTTCCGTAAGAAGGAGTCGAACCAATTCAGCACATTTCCAGTTAGTCCCATCCTATCTCGAAGTCTGGTCAGTAAGGCTTCGTGGTTTACAGTGTCAAATGCAGATGACAGGTCCAGGAGAATCAGTAGGCATGCTCGATTTTGGTCTAGGGCTTGTAGCGTGTCGTCCACAATATGTAGTATAGCCGTTTCCGTGCTATGTCCTGCTCTGAATCCTGATTGGCAGTCGTCTAGTAAGGAGAATTTGGTGATGTGTTGGCTTAGTTGCCCCTGCACACATTTCTCAATTAGTTTGTCCAGAAGAGGGATGTTAGTCACTGGGCGAAAGTTATTCGGATCTGTTGCGTCCGCTGTAGGCTTTTTGATTATGGGAACCACTTGTCCTGTTTTCAAGCAGTCAGGGAGAATACCTTGCGATAGAGATGCATTTATTATTTTGGTCCACATTGGAACCAAAATGTGGCTGATATCTCTTACACATTTTCCGGGAAGAGGGTCTTGGTAGTGGTTATTAGGTTTAATTTCTGACAGCGTTTTGGCGATCTTATACTGGTCGTATAGTTTGAATGTGTCCCAGTTTGCCTCGTTTTTGGTCTTTGTACATTCTAATGACTGGATGTCATCGTTCGGGGGCAGAGGATGTATAGTGGTTGCCGCATTTGTGAGCTCTTCTTCCAGAGCTTTTGCCTTCTCTGTAAAAAATGTGGAGAATTCTTCACAGCCTAACGGAGTAATTGTATTCTCATGAGAGGATTTGGCTAGCTTGTTTGATTGTTGTTTAAGGATTTCAAAGAGTTTTCGGGGTCTGTTTTTGGCATTGTCCAGTTCTGAACGGATGAATTCCTTTTTGGAATTGATGATCTTTTTATTATACTGGTTTCTGATTTTTCTTAGAGCTTTCAGCTCCGGTGATGAGGGGTGTTGTCTCCATTTCCTTTCGGCCATTCTCAGTTTCCTTCTGTCTTCATTGAGTGCTCCACTAAACCAAGGATTTTTTGTCTTCTCTGTGACACTTTTCAGTTTTAATGGCATGGTGTTGTTGACAATATTTTCGATTGACGTAATGTAGTGATCTGTAAGCTCATTTACATTCTGTAAATGGTTAGGTGGCTTTAAGTCTCTCTCACATCTTTCAACCAGTAGCTCCATATTAGCCTCTTTCGTGTCGCGAGTCCATTTTTTGATCTTGAGGGGTTGCACCGTCGTGCCCTTTCTCACTGTGGGTATCGCAAATGATATTGCATGATGATCGGACCAATCACACGGGTCTATAGAACGGATCGAAGCATTTTTGTCTCTTGCAATAATCCAGTCTAATGTCGATCCTTTCAGGTGTGTAGGTAACGAGCATGCTTGAGTTAGGTTTAGCTCGTTGAGGAAATCTTTAAGCTTATTGACCAGCTTATCATTGTGGTCGTCCCAATGTAGATTGAAATCGCCTAGGAATATGTTATTCACATCCGTACTGGGGTAGGCAGTTATGATCTCCATTAATTGCTCTGTGAACTTTGCGTTGTCACCTGGTGGATGGTAAAACGCATGCAAGTTGCATGTTTGATTGCTTGCCGCTTTTATATTAAGCCCTAAGTATTCGCATGATTCTAAGGGGTCAGCTTGAATCTCTTTGACCTCAATCTCCGATCGGTGAATGCAGGCTATACCTCCTCCTGTTTTTATTGGTCTGTCTTGTCTCACAATGTTATATTGAGGTGGTACTAAAAGATCCATGATTGGAGCAGATGATTCAGTTAACCAAGTTTCAGTCAGGATTGCCAGATCAATTCCCTTATTGATAATGAGGGCTGCTATATCTGATGCATGAATTTTTGCTGATCGACAATTGAGTAGAAGGCACGACAGGGGTTTCCCTGAGTTACTGACGTCCCTATCAGTGGATTCAGTTGTTGTTAACTGGACTTGTTGTAGATTGAGGAGGTTGGGTTTTCTCTTGTTCTTTCTGGATGTTCTGTTGGAATCGATAGCTACTGTTTTGATTATCTCCTCACTCCCGGGGTCAGACGATTCGTATGTTTGGAGTAAACCTAGTATTTCCTCATGCGTCAAGGATTTCTTCCTATGTGGTTGATTCAATCTGTTAGCTAGTGCCAAGGCCCTCCCATTAAACATTATATTTGAGGCGTGTAAGACATTCTGGATATTTGCGATCTTAGAGTGGGTGCTTGCCGTTATCTCCAGGATTCTTCTTATTGCTTGGGAAGTGTTATTAGCTTCTAGTGCTAGGTTGCTAACCAGATTCTGGAGCTCTTTAGTATCTTTCTGATTTCGGAGAAATTCAAATGTAAAAAAAATAGTGATATCTGGGTGGAGCCTAACCACACATGTCATCGTAAGATCTGATTGGCTGTCAGCACCTCATCCTGGAATTGCTGGCAGCCATCTTGGGAACAATATATATGATAGCACCCCATTGAAATTCATTGTAGTGAATAGAAGGTTTTGAGGGTCGCCAAAAGGAGAACTATAAAGGGTAATAAGAGACTTTAGTTACATTAGAATTTATTTGTTGATGGTACCATACTAATTTTAGGAATTCTGGTGTTTTCTAAGGTGATTTTACCTTGCGAAAAACCTTCTGCTGGGATATCATGAATCATGTTTGAGAGAAAACTATTTTCTCATGCTTGTCCCATAGAGGTTTGGTAGGTGCTCCAGAAGCTAAAATTAGAGCATATTTTCTGTAAATTCACATTATCTTTCTCATTCATGTGAGAATGAAGTCTGAAATTCTCAGTAAAACATGTACATCCAACAAGGGCAGAGACTGTCAGTTGATTCCTTTGTGTTCTACTGCAGCTTCCCAGGTGTTCTAAAGAACAACTAGAGCACTAACAGTCTAACTAATGAGAAAAGTATGGCACACCTGAAGCCAGCTTGATTGGAATACACTGGCGTAGAAAATGAACACAGAGGCAGGGAAGCATTTCCTTAAGGTGTATTGCAATTCACGTCTTGTTCAGTCCTCAGTCCATTTCATAATAACGTTTTTTCTATCCAACCTCCCAACCTTCCATTTCTAAAAAATGCACACTCTGGAACTCAAACTACTTTCCACGACACAACACGAAACAAACACGAGACTTCAACTATGTCGTCTCGTGTCCATCTCGCGTCCATAATTCCAACACACCTTCATCCTTATAATTTGAGAAAATGATGCATACATTAATATGACCTACCATTAAATAATACAAACATAAAGAAATACTTATCATCAATATATTGAATTTACAAATGAATAAATTATAACATGTTCCATTCCTACTATCATTTAATTCATGACAAAATCTTTGTACCTTATGGGTAACCGAAGAACTCTAGTGCTCCTTTTGATGTATCAAAAGGTACCTTGGATGAAGGACAATCATCATTGTCAGATTGAATATCTAAAAAAACATTGCTGTTACCATCACCACCAAAAACTTCCTTCCCTTTAAATATAGAGACCTATTCAAATTCCACACACTTCCTCCTTCAATCCTAACAGCATTTTTGAAAACTTCCACAACTTTTTTTGGTTGTGACCAAACTGGAGCACCTTTTAAAACTCCGTCTTTTTTATTTATACGAACAAGATCACCAATGGAAATTACTTGTTTACTTACAGACCCTTGTTTCTTCTCCATTTTTCCATTTCTTCCTTGTATGCACTCACTCTATTCTGAATCAAATCATAATCAAATCTAAAAAACTCACAACTATCATTAAGGTTTTTTTTAGCCACCAAGAAGTAAGTCTAGCACTTGGTTTGCGCCCCCTCAAAAGCTCAAACGGACTAACTAAGGTGACAGAATTTGATGAAGTCCTATAATATAACAACATGGATTGTAATGCATTACGCCAGTTCACGCCAGTTCAAACCACCCTTCACAGAAAGTTAAGCTTCCTTTATTGCATTGTTAAATCGCTAAACTTGACCATTGGCCTCATGATGGAAATCAGCAATTTTCCTATGTGTGATACCACACTTTGTAAAAAAACATTCAATTTCTTTACTCACAAATTGTGGCCCATTATCAGTAACCACCTCTTCTGGGATTCCCTCTCTACAAAATACTTCATCCAAAAATGCTATCACATTCTTGGATGTGACGTCCCTAACCATTTTGACTTCTGGCCATTTCGAAAAATAATCTATTAATACAATTCCAAATCTCTCTTCTTCAGGTAAAACACAAAAAGGACCAATAATATCAAGACCAAGTTTCCGCCAAGGACCAGAAGGATATTCTACTGGACAAGGTTCGGAATGCAATGGTACGGCAGACTTATCACTGTTAGCACAATTAGTACAATTACGAATAAAATGTTCCACACAACAATCAATCCCAGGCCACCAAAAAAAATCTCTTATCCGCCTTCTAGTAAAGGAAATTCCCAAATGCCCTTCATGTGCAATACTAATGATAACATCTCTCAAAGAATGGGGAGGATTAAACGTATCTCCCCTCATAAGTAGCCCATTCTCAACTGCCAACTCATCTTGTACTTTCGAGTAACCCATCATATCACCAGACAAATTCCTTTGCTCAGGCCAACCTTGTGAAACATATTTTTTAACATTAGTTAATTCCACATCTTTCAGCATTTCTTTAGACCAAGACTCTTCACTTAAATCCATTTTCTCGCCATAAATTAACATTACATCTTGAGAAGTAAAGGCAACTTCACACTCTTCTTCCGCTACAAGATCCTCACAAAAGGGATGCAATCTAGACATGCAATCTGCATGGATATTCACCTTCCCTTTTACATACTCAATCTGACATTGAAATGATTGTAATCTGGATGCTAACCTAGCAAGAAGAGCAGACATCGTCCGTCCTCCTCCAGGTGCCATCATGTAGATAAGGGGCTTGTGGTCAGTTTTTATTGTGAATCTAGTCCCCCATAAAAATGTCCTGAAATGCTCTGCACCCCAAACACAAGCTAAAATTTCTCTTTCAATGACTGAGTAATGCTTCTCCGCATCTCTTAATGCTCTTGATGCGTAAGCAATTATCCATTCCTTACCACAGTCTTTTTGGATGAGAACAGCACCTAATCCTGTATTGCTTGCGTCAACCATAATGATACATTTCTTTCCAATGACAAAAGCTTTCAAACATGGAGCATTTATAATAAAGGTTTTAAGATTTTTAATTGCCTTTGTCATCTCACAAGACCATACAAATTTTGCATTTTTTTTTAAAAGGCATCTAAAAGGATCCACTTTTGATGAAAAATTAGGTATAAATTTTGCGTAAAATTCTATTAAACCTAAAAATGCTACTAATTGTTCTTTGGAAGTAGGAACAGGTGCATTAACAATACTTTCTACATGTTTGTGTTTAGGTTTGATTCCCGCACCACTGATGGTGTGCCCTAAGTACTCCACTTTGTAAGCTAAGACCTTTAACAGACAAAGCAGTGATCACTCCCTTTAAATTCTTATCATGCTCATCAATATTTTTTCCAAAGACAAGGATATCATCCGGAAAGGCAATTGCACCTGTTAACCCTTCAAGAGTCTCCTTCATTAATCTTTGAAAGACGGAAGCCGCACTTGCTAATCCAAAAGAAATCCGTTTGTGTCTGAAAAGACCTTCAGGTGTAACAAAAGCAGTGAGATTTTTGGATTCATCGTCCAAAACTACTTAGTGATACGTATTAGCCAAATCAATACACGAAAATACCTCTGCACCAGCTAATGTCGAAACCATTTTGTGAAGATTCGGCAAAGGGTGCGCATCAACCCAAATAGAATTGTTGAGACAGCGAAGATCAACACATAATCTCAGTTCACCATTGGATTTAACCGAAATTACAATCTGAGAAAACCAACGTGAGGACTCTATGGGTTCAGTAATATCTTTATCGCATAAGTCCTTCAGTAAGCTTTTAAGTTTATCTCTGTACGTAAGGGGAACATTTCTCACTCTGTGCCGAACAGGTACTGCATTGTCATTTAATTTAATCACATGTTTAATACCCTGGTACTCTCCAAGTCTACCACTAAAGACATTAGGAAAACTTAATTTTAACTGATGTAGCATACTATTTTGCTAATTATTAACAGAATCAGCAATATCAATGGCATACACAGGATGATCTGCTCTAGGATCAAGTTTAATTCCTATCTGTTCTTGGTGAGGCCATCCTTAAAGAGATTGACCTGATTTTGCAACATAGATTTTCCCTACAATTGACCGATTTGCAAAAGTAACATTCCCCCAAAAGAAACCCACTAAGTCAATCTTGTGCCCTGTATATCCACCAGGTGCAATGTCGGGTTTGAGCAATTCTTTACTGGGCCAATTCCTTTTAACTACATCTAATCCAATTATTGTGTACCATGTACATGAGTCTACCAAAACTTTCACTTACATGTCGTCAATAACTACATTACAAGATGGAAACTTGCTCACACTCTCACTACTACAAATGTTAATTACAGTATTGATATCATTTTCATTTGAGGATTCATAATCATCACTTCCTTGAACAATGTTTACTTTCTTAGTGAAAGTTTTGCAAAATTTACTAATATGACCCTTCTTATTGCACTTAGAACACATTTTGTCAATGGCTGGACACACTTTAGAATTTGCTAAATGACTAAGGTTCCCGCATCTAAAACAAACCCATTGGGTGTTCTTCTTTTCACTTTTTGTATTCTTATACTTTCAATCGTTCTTATTAAAATTTTCATTCTTTTGTGAAAGAGATTTCTTTAATTTATCCCCATCTTTAGAAACGCTAAATAAGTCTCCCTTGTCATTTCCTCTTATTTCCTTCACAACTTTCTCAGAATGGTTAATGGATCTTGCAATTTTAATGGCCGCATTGAAAGACATATCTGATGTTGTCCAAAGTCTTTCCTGTACTTTTGTATTATTTGTTCTCATTAAAATTTGGTCTCTCAATACCTGTTCATATGTGATATGTTCAAAATCACAAGTGACCGCAACAGATCTGAGAGCGGATACAAAATCCTCAATGGGCTCATCTGAATGTTGTTTACGAGAGTAAAAAACAAATCTTTCCATTACGATATTCTTTTTTTTCAAAATCTTATCTTCATTTGTTCAGAGGCATAGCCATAAAAGTTTTTATCACCGGGATTAATTAAGGCCGGTAAGGTAAAAAATTCTTTTAAACCAATTCCACCAAGACAGTGTTTGAAAAGGGAGAGTTTTCTTTCAGGTTCACACTCTACTCCTTCTAAGACTTCCACAACGGCCAAAAAAACAGGCTCCCAAACTTCCCAATCCATAGGTGGCTCACCTTTGCTTGCTAAAAACGATGATGGAGGAAGAATTCTGCTCAATTCTTATTTTTTTAATATTTATTTTGACACGTGTACCCTCTTGTTATTTTAGTATTAGAGTTCTTATTTCAACATCTCATTTTATCAAACTGTGTTGAAAAGGAATTTTGTGCACACAGACTTGCTTTAAACTGGGCTGAGAGAAAAAATATATATATTGCTTCCACCATGTATAGTCATAAAAATTGAACTGAAATGTAAATTAGCGAATATTACTTTATAAAATAATAATCACTATTGAAAATAAACAATACCTTGAGAATCTTCTCGTCTTTTCCTTAAAAAGCACTTGAAAGGCAATTGACAAAGAAACAATCGTAATCTATTGAAGATTTTTAAGGAAGGATTTCCAAAATGGCCACCACGTCCCTTTGACGTGTTTTCTTTATACAGTTGGCCTTGTTTTGCTGACGTCTAGAGTGTGGTATGCGCAATGTTTCTAAGGTGATCGAGCATTTACTTCCATTAGCTCGAGATCACACTCGCGCATCACCAGCACGCAGCAGTGGAGCTCGCGCACACAGTGGCAACGCAAATCTCTCGGTTTTAAGAATAAACGGCAAATACCTTCAGAAATCTGATGCCATCCGCACGAAACTCCAGTGATAATGAAATCCAATGAAGAAAGCTCCTTCCTCGTAAGGTGAGTAAAAAATAATATTTAAAAAAAACAATCCACTTGCTTAAAATAATGGGTAATTATGCGTGTCATCCGTATCCCAATCGTCGCCAGTGTAGAAAAGGTAACACGGAGGCAGGGAAGCGTTTCCTTAAGGTTTATTGCAATACACGTCTTGTTCAGTCCTCAGTCTATTTCATAAAAAAGTTTTTTCTATCCAAACTCCCAACCTTCCATTTCTAAATAGTGCAGACTCTCGAACTCAAACTACTTTCCATGACACAACACGAAACAAACACGAGACTTCAACTATGTCGTCTCGTGTCCATCACGCGTCCATAATTCCAACAACTGGTAACACTTAAAACATTTAATTTAAAAAGGAACAAAATAAGGGTGTTTCTTTTGTCATAGAAATTATGGTTAGTGCTGTAGAAAGAAACATTAGGACATGTTTTAAGTGAGATCTCAAATATCTTCCTGTTATATTTCAACAGGAGCAACCTGGCAGTTGATTCCTTTGTGTTCTACTGCAGCTTCCCAGAGTATTCTAAAGAACAAATAGTGCGCTAACAGTCTTACTAATGACAAAAGTATGGCACACCTGTAGCCATCTTGATTGGAATATACTGGAAACACTTAAAACATTTACTTTAAAAAGGAATAAAATGAGGGGGTTCATTTTGTCCTAGAAATTATGGTTAGTGCAGTAGAAAGAAAAATTAGGACATGTTTTAAGTGAGATCTCAAATATCTTCCTGTTATATTTCAACAGGATCAGCCTGGCATTTGATTCCTTTGTGTTACACTGCTGCTTCCCAGAGTGTTCTAAAGAACAACTAGAGCACTAACAGTCTTACTTATGACAAAATTATGGCACACCTGAAGCCATCTTGAATGGAATAAACTGGTTACACTTAAAACATTTAATTTAAAAAGGAACAAAATGAGGGGGTTCATTTTGTCATAGAAATTATGGCTAGTGTTGTAGAAAGAAAAATCAGGGCATCTTTTAAGAGAGATCTCAAATCCTCTTCTGACATGCAGACTGTACAATCACTTTCAATACCAGCAGTAGACTTCCAGTTAACTCCCTGGTGAGCACTACCCTCTAAACTACCCAAACACCACTGCACTACCATGAACCATAAAACACTACCCCAGCAGGACTCCCTACACTACCCAAACACCACTGCACTACCCTAAACCCTAAAACACTACCCCCTACAGTACACAAACACCACTGTGCTTCCCTAAACCCTAAAACACTACCCCCAGCACGACCCCCTACACTACCCAAACACCACTGCACTATCCTAAACACAAAAACAAAACCCCAGCACGACCCCCTACACTACCCAAACACCACTGCACTACCCTAAACCCTAAACCCCTACCCCCAGCACGACCCCCTACACTACACAAACACCATTGCACCGCCCTAAACCTTAAATCTACTCCAGCATGACCCCCTACACTACCCAAACACCACTGCACTACCCTAAACCCTAAAACACTACTCCCTACACTACGCAAACACCCCTGTACTATCCTTAACCCTAAAACACTACCCCCAGCATGACTCCCTACACTACCCAAATACCACTACACTACTCTAAACTCTAAAACACTACCCAAGCACGCCCCCTACATGATGAGGAATTTATGCAGTGCCTCGTTTCATATTCTCCATTACAAAGATGTCTGTTTGCAGTTTCACGGTTCCGCTTTTAGCATAATTTGTTTCCGTGCCTCTAGACTGAGGAAAAGTATTTTACTAGAGCGATGTCACAAAATTGAGCCCTCCATTCAGACCTATGAAAGTGCCTCAGTCCATTTTCAAAGTTTTGTCAAGGATATTTCTGCAGGCAGTTTGTGCAAATGATTAAATTATTCAGAACATGCTAAGCAGTAGCACAGTTGAACTCTGATAGATCGCTTGCCACTTAAACGGTAAGGCAGATGTAAAAAGGGGCATGGCCTAGGACCACCTCTCTGCAACGCAGCTCTGTGGCGTTTACTGGAGGTACCTGGTGGGCTAGTTGGACCCCAGGGACCCTGAAGGTTCAAGGGGACTTAATCCCCCAAATTAAAACGTGCCACGGGCGCGTTTGCACAGTGGTGAAGGAAGGGGGCTGCGCCTGAAGTGACATGTGTGCAAACACGCCCTGTGGCGCGTTTTAAGTTGGTGAAATAATTCCCCTTCAATCCTAAGGGCCTCTGGAGGCCAATTAGCCCACCAGGTACCTCCAGTAAGCGCCAGAGGCCTGCGTTGCAGAGAGGTGGTCCAGACCACGTCCCTTTTTACAGCTCTGCAATGCAGCTCTGTGGCGCTTACTGGATGTAGCCTGGTTGGCTAGTTGGACCCCAGGGACTGTCAGGATCCAAGGGTAATTAATCTCCCAACATAAAATGGCCACAGGGCGTGTTGGCACACATGTCACCTCAGGCCATCCCCTCCCTTCACCACTGTGCAAACGCGCCCCGTAGCGCGATTTAAGAGGTAGTTTTAATCCCCCTGCCCCATTATGTACTAGGGCCTTACAGAGGAGGTCATGCTAATCACAGGGGTACCCCACCGCATAGTGATCCCTAGTGTATGTGGGTGTTTTCACTGTATTCTAAGTGTCTTTTAGCATACCACTGGCTCTAGGCCTGGTTAGCCAGAGTCAGTTACCACCAGAATCCGTCTGAAAAAGTTGTGGGCACAGGATGATTTTGTAACAAGGCCTCTTTCTGCTCCTCTGTTGGTTCTTTTTGCACAGTTCTTGCTTCTTCCTGCACTTTTCTTCGTCTTTTTGTGGACTTCTGTTGCTTCTTTCTGCATTTCTTTTGCTTCTTTCTGTGCGTTTTTTCTTCTTTCTTCACATGTCCTTCCTCTGTAGGCATCGTTATTAACTAGCATTTGAAAAACCTTTGAAATTCACTGAAGAAAACATAGGTTTCAGGCACGTTATAATTAGAAATTAGCATTTAAAAAGCCTTAGAAATTCACTGAAAAAACCATAGGTTTCAGGGTTGTTGCAGTTAGATGCACATTTCACTCATACAAAACCACAGAAATTCCTCCGTTATAGTTAGTTCTGCTAATTATAACTCAGGCCCCTGCAATGCACTGCTGATGACGTCACATATTACATCACTCATGACATGGTCAATGACATCACTGATGACATCATCAATGTGATAAATTGATGCATCTTCTCAGACCCAAATATAACCTTTGATACACCCACTCTAAATTACAGACTGCCATTCTCAAAACCATAGACACTCCAACAGCAATTACTACATACACACTCACTGATTCTTAGGTTTACACACACATCCACTCACTCACCTGTACAGTCACTCGCACTTATGGTCACTCAGTACAGGACTATCATATGCACTCATACAGCTATATAAACACTCACACACCACCACTCGTCCATAGAGGTACTCACACACCTAGTCAGTCATGCAAGTAATTAATCACACTGCCATTTACTCACCTATACAGTCATACACACACCAGCTCAAATACTCATGCAAATACTAGCACATCCTTACGCTCTTATACAATCACTGACAAAAGCTCACACCCATTCAAACAGCCACTCTCAGAATCACACACTCTCGCTTATAGGTATTTAAATACTTCAACACACATATATACTGCCTTTCACATATGTAGTTGCTCACACATGAACCACTGAGATATATATTCACTCACTAACACGGCCTTACACACAGTCACCCACCCATACAGTCCACCATCACAGATGCACTCTTGAAACCATGCACCCAGTGAATCACCCACTCACACATATATGCACAGAGTCACACACACACCCCACCAACATAAACACTCAGGCACCCATACAGATACTCAGACAACCAATCAATAACACATATAGACACTCATGTAGCTATTCACAAACCCATGTAGCCGGTTACACACCAACAGACAGACGGATACAGACATTCACACAGTTTAGTCATTAACCCAGGCATTCAGTAAGATATATTTAATCACTCACTTATAGAGTCAGTCACGCACCTACTAAATAAACCATTCAGACTATTATACACCCACTCATTCTTCAATATGCCTTTCCTTATATATTAAACATATTTAAACTTTACAGAAACACACAGTCACTGGATGATGTCAATAGTGATATCATTTGAGATGTCATCAGTGATGTCATCAGTGATGTCACTGACCATGTCATGAGTGATGTAATATGTGACGTCATCAGCAGTGCATTGCAGGGGCGCGAGTTATAGTTAGCAGAACTAACTATAACGGAGGAATTTCTATGGTTTTGTATGAGTGAAATGTCCAGCTAACTATAACACCCCTGAAACCTATGGCTTATATATATATATATATATATATATATATATATATATATATATATATACATATAGATATATATTACCTACTGGCTATCGCCAGTAGGTATATATAGTTAGGATTAATTCCCTATGGGATTTTTGAAAATTCTATGTCTAATAACTTTGGCGTTTGTGGACGGAATCGGCTGAAATTTTCAGGAAAATGGCACATTTTGTTTCTGAGCAGCCCCTGAAAATTTGGTGGGGTTTCGTCAAGGGGGGGCCGAGAAAAAAGGGGGGTCCCAAAACGCGTTTTTCCCATTCATTTTTCCATAGGGCCTTTGGCCTCACTTTTAGCTCGAACGGCTGAATGGATTTGCACGAAACTTGGCAAAATTGTAGGGACTGGTAGCCCGATGTGCCTTTGCTAGGTCTCAATATATGTGCTTCAGTGGATTTTGAGAAATTAACGTTTAAATCAAGATATATATCTGTAACAGCGCTCCGGGCAGCGATCCGGTCCGCTTACTTTTCGCTTATCGGAACTTTGCGCGCAGAAAGCTGATTGGCTCTCCGGTGTCTGTCAACATTCTAAACAGTCCGGAGCGGCCGCCATCTTGTCTCTCGGTAGGATCGAGAGAGAAGAAGAGGTGAAAAACGAAAGGGGAATTTAATGAAAGGGGGCAAGGTATCCCCCTCTTGACCCCCTAGGAATGTTGTTGGGGTTATTAAAGGGTCCCGTGGGGAAAAGGAAAAAAAAATGATTTTTCACGGTAGAAGCGCTTCACGGGCCGCGAACTGGGCCGCAAACTGGTAGCGAAACGGGAATTCGCCATTTTGTGCTTCGTTAATTAAATTACTAGGTATAAGGGGGTGCGGGAGACGTATCCTAATCCCCTATGTTTCCTGAGGGTGGCTGAGGAGGCTGATATATGTTGATACATCTCTTCCAGCGGCTGTGCGTGAGCTTTTTTTGATTTTGCTGCGTGACAGTCCGGAGCGGCCGCCATCTTGTCTCTCGGTAGGATCGAGGGAGAAGCAGAGGTGAAAAACTAAGGGGGAATTTAATGAAAGGGGGCAAGGTATCCCCCTCTTGACCCCCTAGGAATGTTGTTGGGGTTATTAAAGGGTCCCGTGGGGAAAAGAAAAAAAAAAGATTTTTCACGGTAGAAGCGCTTCACGGGCCGCGAACTGGGCCGCAAACTGGTAGCGAAACGGGAATTCGCCATTTTGTGCTTCGTTAATTAAATTACTAGGTATAAGGGGGTGCGGGAGACGTATCCTAATCCCCTATGTTTCCTGAGGGTGGCTGAGGAGGCTCATATATGTTGATACATCTCTTCCAGCGGCTGCGCCATCTTGCCTTTTTTCCAATGCCACAATTTTGTCGTGCACGGCATCCATTTTAGATGCCAGGCTGGTCCCAGGCTATCACCTACCCCTGCGGATGTAGTTTATGGCCCCAGCTGTAGAGAATTCAGACATGCCAACCCTCCTGATTCAGGCGTGTGACTACTGATTTCAGTGCTAGTCTCCCGCCTCCCGATTTCTGCAAGCAAAAACCCGGGGGCATATTACGAACAACTAGCGATAATTTTTGTCTCTAACTTGTTTAGAGACAAAAATTATTGCCGCACATCGGCGATTTTTATCGCAGATAAACCTTGCTATTATCGCAGAAAAGTCAGCGATATTCATGTATTATCGAGCAAATGCTCTTAGCCATGTTATCCACCTCCCATTGGATAACATGGCTAAGAACTGCTCAGGGCAGGTGTTAGATTTTGGAGATATTCGCGCTTAGCGCGAATATCTCCAAAAGTTGGTAATAGAAGATAGCGATGTTAGGGACTGTTTCCAGTCGCTAACATCTTGGTACGCCACTTTGCATGTCATTAGTGATAAGTATCACTGACATGCAAAGCGGGGCCCAAGATGGTCGCTATCTCCTTTTAGCTGTCACTAACTGGTGTTAGCGACAGCTTGGTAATAGGGAGATAATTTTATCTCCGCTTTCATGGCTTTTAAAGCCAAAAAAGCGGAGATAAACCCCCTTGATAATATGCCCCACGATTCCTTGGGGGTTTCAGCTGACAGGGCTTGGTATTGTGTTACATGGTAATTTTTCCAGGAAACGTCAGAGGGTCGATGCAGGGGTTCTAGAAGAGGTGATAAACCATTTAAGCCTCATGAACAAGCGCATGGTCTTTTAAAGATTTGTGAAGTACTCGGGGCGGCGGTGTGTGTGTGCCCTCTTTTAGGAGCGGGCGGGGAGGCACTGCCAGCAACTTGCCAGGTCAGGTAGTGTTCAACACGTGCATCACCCTTTCTCTGCCTGCTATTGCGCTCCATGCTTCGGAAAGGTAAGAAAAAGAACGTGCATTTGAGTTTGAAATGTCCGATCCTGCAGCAGCACACTTCCAAAGCCCACACATGACAATAACCCGATTCAAGGCCCCATTCACCCGTTTTTAAAAAAATAGATAACACTCCAACAAAGTAAGATTATAAAACTTTATTAACTATTAACTATAACGAACGGAACAAAAACTAAAAACATTTAAACATTTTTCAACACAAAAAGCAACAATGGTTAGAAGCTGTCTTTTGTGCGAATAGTCCCAAGGCAGCACAACGTGCAGAGTTCTGGACGGCACCCAGGTGATGTCGCCTGGGTGCCGCACTGGTTTTGGGATCCTACAATGCAGCACAGAAAAACAGCGTGGGGCGTCCCGGGTGGTGCGGGGGGAGGCCTTGTCAGTAGCGGTCTGTTGTGCGAATAGTCCCAAGGCAGCAGAACGCGTTGAGATGTTGATGGGACTGTGTCCAGTGTCACATGGCTGACACAACATGTACGACAGGCACCCAGGTGATGTCCAGTAAACTGCCGCACTGGTTTTGGTATCCTACAATGCTGCTCCGAAAATTGGCGTGCGGCGGCCCGGGGGTGGGGGAGGCGGCGTGAACGGGCCTCCCCAGGTGGCGGCCATCTAGCTGAGTTGCGCCCGCTCTTGCGGCTACAGCGTCTCTCTCACCATGTTGTTGAGTTGCTCCCACTCTTGCAGTGCAGCGATAGGCGGCTGCAACATGGCTCTTAAAATGGCGGACGGCTCCTCGGTTTTGGGCCTGGTCCACTGAAATGGCCCTGGGACACCTTGGAACTCGGACGCTTGCCTGCTAGGGCTTGGGCTCCATTCTCGAAAAGCGTCCCCTCAGCCGTGAAGATTCTACAAAAGTCTTGGGGGCCCCCGACTCCCGCAGGCTTCCGGTGGGGAGCGGCTGCCATGATTGCTCGCGGAATGACCATGACGGAGCCACGAGATGGTGGTGCTCTCATGCTGACGCCAGCTTCAGTCTGAATGATCCAGAAACAAGGTGGGGCTTTCATCGTTTGGGAAAAAAAAAATTTCTAAACCAATGAAAAGTGTTATTTTTAGGTCATATGACCAAGCCTTCCATCTTTAGGAAACCAAAAGTAAAATGAACCAATGAAAAGTTTTATAAACAAGTCACATGACCTGTTATGCGGCATAGGGCTACAAAAAGCGTAGAAAATCCGTTGGCATGTGAGGCGGCGTCAGTAGCGGACCGATGTGCGAATAGGCCGAAGGCAGCACAACGCGCCGAGATTCGGATGGCACCGAGGTGGTGTCCAGCAAATTGCCGCACTGGTGTGGCCATCCTACAATGCTGCGCCGAAAGACGGCGTGTCCAGCTGAGTTGCGGTCACTGTTGCGGTACAGTGACTCGAACGCGCCGAGATTCGGATGGCACCGAGGTGGTGTCCAGCAAATTGCCGCACTGGTGTGGCCATCCTACAATGCTGCGCCGAAAGACGGCGTGTCCAGCTGAGTTGCGGTCACTGTTGCGGTACAGTGACTCGAACGCACCGAGATCTGGATGGCACCGAGGTGGTGTCCAGCAAATTGCCGCACTGGTGTGGCCATCCTACAATGCTGCGCCGAAAGATGGCGTGTCCAGCTGAGTTGCGGTCACTCTTGCGGTACAGTGACTCGAACGCGCCGAGATCCGGATGGCACCGAGGTGGTGTCCAGCAAATTGCCGTACTGGTGTGGCCATCCTACAATGCTGCGCCGAAAGACGGCGTGTTCAGCTGAGTTCCGGTCACTCTTCCGGCACAGTGACTCGAACGCGCCGAGATCCGGATGGCACCGAGGTGGTGTCCAGCAAGTGGCCGCACTGGTGTGGCCATCCTACAATGCTGCGCCGAAAGTCGGCGTGGGGTGCCCCGTTGGCTTATGAGGTGATGTCAGTAGTGGACTGATGTGTGAATAGGTCGGAACCAGCACAAGGCGCCAAGATCCGAATGGCAAGTCCTGGATGTTGAGTGCCTCAGTTGAGAGTTCTGAGCAGTGCTTGTAAGACTGTCTGAAGCTTATTTGCACCTGCTGCAGCTTCACTATTGCCCTGGTGTGGCCAAAGGTGGCACATGACATAGGCGGCCGGCTCCCGAGGTGCGGCGGAACTTTTTTCCTTTTCCTTTCTGCTTCTTTTCCTACAATCCGTTTCATCTGAAGACACGACCAGGTCCCTGAATGTGTGCAGCGGGACGCTATTGATTGAATGAAAATGGCGGCTTGACACAAAGCTGACTCAAGCGTTACTGTTGATGCTATACAGACAAAAATTGGTTTTCAGTTTGTACATTCTTCAGGTTTTTTTTTTCCATCCAAGTCTGATTGAGAGTTTGTAGAAAAATGGCTTCAGATTTTCCACATACTACTCTTCAACATTCTTCCTAAATGTAACAATGTGAAACTCACTAGGACAATGGCTGTTTCTGTTTCCTTTCAAAATGCTGCCAACAATATTTTCTGAATGGAAGACACCATCTTGTAGCATAAAGGGCCGAAAGGTGTTCTGGTCTGGCCGATGGTTGGTGGAGACATTTTGACTATATCTTGGACCTGCCCGGCCTCGCCCAAAATGGCGCCGGTATAAATGGGACTCGTAACTCCTTGCCCGCAAATGTATATCTAGAAAATGTTATTGTAAGTGGCTGTGTCGTATTTTAATTACAAAATGTACGTCCACCGATTCCGCAACTGTTAGACACCTTTGTTCTTGCAACCTAATGGCCCGCTCGTTACGTTCTTCTACAGTGTAAATGTCTCCTCATCATATACGATTTCAGTTTGCTCCGTGGCCGGCCCACGTGGTTATAGGCCCGTATTTGTATACTGACATTTTCACAATAAAGGTTTTTAAAACAAAACACGGTAGTAGTATTTACATTGGTAAAGTTTTTACTTTTAGTCACTGTTTTCGAATCAGTAAAGGCAAGTGAAATAAAGCAGTCCAATTACATGACGGATAAAAGGTATAATATGTAGGAACGCAGTAAAGATAAATGCTTAATAGCAGTTGTGTTTTTCATGTCTGCAATATAAAGTGATCGATAAGAATCTGACAATCAGGCGTATCGGCGACTAAGATAGCAGGCCGAATCTCTTTTACTCAACGGCTCCGTTATGGAAGGAAGAAACGCCCTTTTTCTCGAAAAAGGAATATATTTTACTTACAAGACAGTTGTAAATTTTCCGGGAAAGTACATTAGCCTGGAATATTATAACATATGTTTGAAAAAAAAATATTGTTCGAAAACAATAAAAAGCGTAATTTTTAGGTCATATGACCAAGCTTTTCATCATTAAATTAACAAAAGTAAAATGAACCAATGAAAAGTTTTATTAACAAGTCACATGTCCTGTTATGCTTACGTTGCGCGCTGCGCGCCGCGCCGCGGATCACTTCCGGGTGCGGTAACGCGGCGTGTCATATAACGCATTACGCGACAACGTAGGTCAAGAATATAGTCAAAATGTCTCCACCAACAAGCGTTCGGAACACAACTCCTTTCAGCAGTCCAAAAAGTTCTGTTAAATGACAACAGAGGGGACAGGCAACAAGGACCATCAGTCAAAGAGGGGAGGGCAAATTCTTCTCTTCCGGGTCATGTTGGGGCGCTACCGGAACTGATCGAATTGGTAGTCTACAGTGTTTCTGGATGTTTCAGACTAAAGCTGGCGTCAGCATGAGACCACTACCATCTCGTAGCTCCGTCGTGGCCATTCCACGAGCAATCATGGCAGCCGCTCCCCACCAGAAGCCTGCGGGAGTCGGAGGCCCCCAAGACTTTTGTAGAATCTTCACGGCTGAGGAGAGGCTTTTCGAGAATGGGACCCAAGCCCTATCAGGGAAGCGTCCGAGTTCAAAGGTGTCCCAGGGCCATTTTAGTGGACCAGGCCCAAAACCGAAGAGCCGGCCGCCATTTTGAGAGTCCTGTGGCAGTCGCCTATCGCTGCACCGCAAGAGTGGGCGCAATTCAGCTGGATGGTGGGCAAGACGCTGTAGCCGCAAGAGTGGGCGCAACTCAGCTGGATGGGACAAGGTTCAGAATTGAAGAGTCATCAAAAGGCAAAAAGTTCCGCCGGATCCCGGGAGCCGGCCGCCTATGTCGGGGCGATCTCAGGCTACACCAGTGCTATAAGACTTGGGGAGGGTGTCGGAGCCAAGCGTCTTCTCCGAGTCCATGGCCATCACACCGCCCCTCAGGGGCCTCCGTCAAGCTGTTTAGGAAGGTAACATATCACATTGTTTTCTAATGCAGTCAGGTCCACAAACGACACTCACTTACTTTGAGAATAGTGAAGCTGCAGTAGGTGGAAATAAGCTTCAGACAGTGTTACAAGCGCTGCTCAGAACTCTTAACTATGGCACCCAACATCCAGAACTTATGCTATTTGAGAATGGCAGTGACATCGAAGCATCTCAGGGACCAAAACCATTAACGTACTTTCACGTATGAAAATCTTACTTGGGGAGGGGGCAGGAGCAAAGCGCCCCCTCCCAGTCAGCGCCACCACACCGTATGTTGAAAATTTGAAGCCATCGTTCTACAAAGTCAACCAAACTTGGATTAAAAATCTAGAAAAATGTACAAACTGAAAACCAGTTTTGGTCTGCATAGCATCAGTAGCAACGCTTGAGTCAGCTTTGTGTCAAGCCGCAAATTTGATTCAACAAAGCACAGACATTGAAAAAGGCTCAAATTCAGAACTCTAAACTATGGCACCCAACATCCAGGAGCTTGCCATCCGGATCTTGGAGCCTTGTGCTGCTTTCGATCTATTCACACATCGGTCCACTACTGACATCATCTTATAAACCAACGTTATGTAAATAGTTTTTTAATAAAATGTTTTACCCTGTTTCTTTGCTGGTGTGTTGTCTATATTTTTAATATTTGCATAGGGTTTGTTGTTATTTTGGGCGGGGTGGGTGACGGAGCCGAGCTGTCTTGCAGCCCTCATGGTGTGGAGCTCAGTTCATCTCACTATTTTCGTATTTCTCATGAAGGGTTGTTCCTAATATTTCTATTTTAGCGAGATCAAAAAGAGATCCAATTAGTGGCCTACTGATTTTGCTCGATTACTTTTATTTTTTTTACACGATTTTTCACTATCTGCAAAGACTAAACAGAGTATTGCGACTTTGTGCTTGTTTGTAAATAGAGAATGATCCAAAGAGAACCAATTCTAAAACAGTAAATGCTTGGACAACAATCAATCAAATGGAGAGACAAGCAGCCACGACGGATTACAACGGGGGTAAAGGCCTGCGTTAACTACCCTTCAGTATCTGCAAAGAGAGAGTACTACTAAGACAAAAGAGGGGAGGGGGTCGGGGGGGTGCAGCGTTCAAAGCACATCAGCGTGCATAAATACGAAAATGTTTTTATTTATCACGTACTTGACATTTTTAAGCTTTTCATATTTGCTATTAAAAAACCAATGAAATTCACAGAAAAAACCATAGGTTATAGTGGATATATAGTTAGGAATTTGCATTTACAAAACCTTGAAAATGCAATGAAAAAACCCTTGGTTTTAGGCCATATATAGTTAGGGATTTGCATTTACAAAACCTTATTTTACTCGCATAAAACCATTGAAATTCCATATATAGTTATAAGCGCTAACTATATATCGCGCACCCGCAATCCACTGCTGATGATGTCACATATTACATCATTCATGACATGGTTAGTGACATCACTGATGACATCACTGATGACATCTCAAATGACATCACTGATGACATCACTGAAAACATCTCATTTGACATGACTGATAACATCACTGATGATATCATTCATGTGATAATACGATGAACCTCTTCAGACTCTAATATAACCTTAGATACAATCAGTGTAAACAGACACTCACAGACTGTCACTCATCCATGGAGTTACTCACACACCTAGTCAGTCATGCAAAGAATCAATCACACCTCCATTTCCTCAAATATACAGTTATACAAACTTTACTTATTCAAACATATACTAACACATATTTACTCTCTTATACAATCCCTGATACAAGTTCACAATGATCCATACAGCCACTCACACATTCACTGGCTCTTATGCACAGTTATTTATATATGTCAACTCTCACATGTACTGTGTTTTACATATGTACTTACTTTGACATGTAGCACTGAGATATCCATTCACTCACCAATACACTCATGCACACAGTCAACCGCCCATACAGCTGTTTCCACATGCACTTTTGAAACCATACATCTAGTGAATCAACTGCTCACACATCTATGCACAGAGTCACACACCTCCCAGCTACCCACACACACTCACTCAGTATCCCATACAAATACTTGGGCAACCAATCAATAACCCATATAGTTACTCATATAGCTACTTATCAACACATGGAACAGTTTACAGAACAACAGACATAATGATGCACAAATTGAGACAGTTTAGTCATTAACCCATGCACTCAGTGAGACACATTTAATCACTCACTCATATAGTCAGTCATGCACCTACTAAATCCTTCATCCAGACACTTATATATCCACTCATTCTTCAATATGTAAGAGATATTTTAACTTTACAGAAACATACAGTTACTGGATGATGTCATTTGAGATGTCATCAGTGATGTCATCAGTGATGTCACTAACCATGTCATGAATGATGTAATATGTGACATCATCAGCAGTGGATTGCGGGTGCGCGATATATAGTTAGCGCTTATAACTATATATGGAATTTCAATGGTTTTATGCGAGTAAAATAAGGTTTTGTAAATGCAAATCCCTAACTATATATGGCCTAAAACCAATGGTTTTTTCATTGAATATATATATATATATACATATATATATATACATATATATATATACACACAAACATATATATGTATATGTATTTATTTGTTACATTTTTATATAATTTTAAAATGATAAAATACATTAAAATGTTTAGTTTAATAATTGTTTTATCGTAAATATACATATATATAAATTATTATATATGTGTGTTTTTTTATTAAGTTTATTTGTTACATTATTTAAAGTGTATATTAAATTTAATTTCTTTATTTAAATTAATTGTATTCTTTAATATATTTAATATTTATTAACTCATTGTATATATATATTGAATGTGTGATCAAGGCACCCTTGTGCTGAAACGCGTAGCGTTACCTCGTGAATAAACTACTACTAGCTGCACCTTTCCGAGTGCGTGTTTTTGCTTATCATAGCAGTTTTTTCGGATATTGACTTAACTCGGCGGCGGGATTGGCCGAGCGTAACACGCCACCTGACTATGGGATATGGATCCTGGAAACTAATCCTCTGCTCAAGTGACTGAATATATATATATATATATATATATATATATATATATATATATATATATATATATATATATATATATATATATATATAATTATATATATATAGGTAGTTATAGGTAGGATTGGCTACCATAGGAAAGTCCGAACATTCTATTGGGAATAACTTTGGCGCCGATTGAGGGATCTGCCTGTAATTTTCCTTAAAATGGTCTCGCTGCGCTCCGCTCCTTCCCTGAAAGTTTCGGGGGGGTTCGTGAAGTGGGGGCTGAGAAAAAAGGGGGGGTTCCAAAACGTGTTTTCTCCATGTTAATTTCCATAGGACGGGCTGACAAGTCTACTGCCCGAACCGCTGAACGGAATTACGCCAAACTTGGCAAAATTGTAGGGACTGGTATGTATGATCGGCCTTTGCTATGTTTGGTGAAAATTGCTCCAGTGGTTTTTATGAAAATTAACTTCAAAAACACATATATATCTATAGGCGCGCTCCGAGCGTTCACTGGTGCGCGTACCGGGGAGCGCACCCGGCGCGCTACGGGTGTGCGCGAGCGGAAAGCTGATTGGCTGTCGGGTGTCTGTCAACATTCTAAACAGTCCGGAGAGTCCGCCATCTTGTGTCTCGGTAGAATCGAGACACAAGAGGTGAAAAAAGAAAGGGCGATATAATTAAAAGGGGGCAGAGTAGACACCCCCTGACCCCCTAGGTTTTCCGACGGGGGCGTAGAAGGACCCTGAAGAGCAAAAAAAGTTTTGTTTTTTTAACCCCTTCCATGCTGATGACGAACCCCAGCCGTCATGCACTACAGTGCTCGTGTGCTGATGACGGCTGGGGTTCGTCACGGCCCGCCCCTGTTCGTGCTGTTTACACAAAATAAAAATAAACAATTACCATAAATATTTATAAATTGATTAATATTAATGATCAACTCATTATTAATTAATTAAACATAAATTACTTTTCACCCTCTACCCCAATAAACACCACAATCCACACCTAAAAATCATTACACTATTTCCAGAACTAATTTTACATTAATAAATTAATATCAATGAAAAAATACCTTATTAATTAATTTTAAAGAATTTACTTCCCACCCATTACCACTATAATCCCCACAACTCACATCTTAAATTAATTAAACCATTTCCATATTTAAATTGTAATTAATTAATTAGCATTAATTAACAAATGACTGTTAATTTTAAATTACTTCCCACCCTATTCCTCTATAAACACCACCACCTGCTCCTACAAAATAACACAATTAACATAATTAATTGACAATTAATTAATAATAATTAACAAGCAATTCAGAAATAATTAATAATACAGTAATTCCCACAATTAACACTATAAAATATAACTTAAATACATATTAATAAATACAAAATATGAATTAATTTATCATATTTAAATTAGTTCCCACCCTCTTCCCCTATAAACCCACAACCCGCTACAAAACTAAAAAATTCAAAATTTATATAAAACAAAATTAATAACTACTAAAAATGTAACACAAAAAATAAAAAACAAAAGCAGTACTTATACAAAAAATAGTTCACAAACTGTTAAAATACTAAAATACATAACACTAATTAAAATATCGATATTTTTAAAGAACTAAGGGGCCTATTAGGATGGCGGGCCGACTTACGTCCGCCTGCCACACTAGCGGTGCTTGGACCGCTCGCCAGTGGTGCGGCTGGCCCGCACCGGCAATTAGGATGTCACCGCCACTGTGGGGGTGGCAACCCCCATCTATATCATTGTAACGGGCGGTGCACACAGCACAGCGTGCCACAATGCTGTGGCTACACACTGTGCATTTGCATGCACAATGTGGCAGGTACAGCGCAGTGACTGCCACGTTGTGCATGCAAATAAAGGAGGGTACCATAGGTTTGCCCCATGTGCCCCTCCACCCCCAACATCCTGGGGGCCCGCAAAGGGCCCACAACTGCAAAATCTGCAAGCCTTTCCATGGCGGCGTTGGCTGAGTCCCGCATGCATAGTATTATGGAAGGCGGTATCTAGCAGACACCGCCACCTTAATCAACCCTTTTCCGTCCGGTCGACTCATCAACCAGGCAGAAAAGCAGCGGACGGTCTTCCCATCCGCCGCAGTATCCCCAGCCATCATAATATGGTGGGGACATTGGGAGGTAGGCGGGAATTAATGTCGGTCAGATCGTCACCGCAATGTGGGCGGTGGAGATCCGCCCGCCATTGTAATAGACCCCTATATTTTCGCAAACAATATTAATGAGCGTTATTTTCAAAAACAATATTGTTTCCCTCCAAATCGATATTCTTGACCCCGATATTCTTGCTGTCGATATTTTTGCATCACGATATTTCCAACTCTATATTTGTGTACGTCGACATTTCAAACTTGATTTTCTGTCTGTGCACCAAGAAAAAGGCTGAATATATCAGGTGGAACATATGGGGATCATTTTGATATTTGACATAGGGCCTGATTTAGAGTTTGGCTGAACGGGTCACTCCATCAGAAATGTGATGGATATGCTGTCTGCTGTATTACGAGACCATTATATCCTATGGCATTTGTAATAAGGCGGATGGGATATCCGTCAGGTTTGAGATGGAGTAACTCATCTGCAAAACTCTAAACAAGGCCCGAAATCAGAACTTGATCCTAGGATAACATCAATGTTGGGTTATCAGACCTTTTTGTGTCCTACTCAGAGCCACTGGAATTCTGCAATTCTGCAGCAGCAGTGTTTTTGGATAAATATGGATTTGCTGGGCGTGGCCAACAATATGGCCGAGTAAGTCGGTAGCCATCGAAGCTCCAGCGAGCCGACCAGATACGACCTTCATACAGATATCCAGAGGTCCTCTAACTGCCGCCACAAGCAGTAAGAGTCCCGCTGTGCCCTGGGTGGGGGTGCAGTCGGGAACGGCGGTCTACCGAGCATCGAATTAACTACGAGGTGCGGCCCTCCAGAGGGACGAGGAGGCAGCCCTAAGATGGCGGCGCCCTGAGGGACCGAGGCGGCGGTGTGCGAGATGCACCTGGAGGCCAGTAGTACGGGTGAGAGGTCCGGAGCTCCGGGACTGTCTGCCGACGATTGAGATGAGGCGGAGGGACACGGGGGCTCCGGCTGCGGAGACCTGTGCACCGATTTTGGAGACGGGAGCTGCGGAGGAGGAAAGGGCCTGAGGAGGTGAGCCCGTTTGGCGGAGCGGAGGGGTGCCAGTGCCTAGTCGGGCGGCCGGACTGCCTAATAGAGACGTGGGGCACCAGGGACATCTGACTGCGCCCCGCGGGGAGAGAGGAGCACAATCACCCGCTGCCGGCTGCAAGCTCTGAGTAGGCGGCGGGATTCGGGGTGACGCAGCGGGCCTGGCGGCTGGGTTCCTGCACCAGAGGAGGCCTTGGAACGGGCTGGAAGTCTTGGGGCCCGGGAGGTACCGGCAGTCGACACGCAACCCGGGGGGAGTGCCATACATCAGTGGAGCAAAGGACCACAGCAGACGGGGTTGCCTACGGCCAGCAAGTGGGGTCCGGCCGAGCAGCCGGGAGACTGGGGCATTCAAGCCGGTGCCCGAGACATCCTTCCTACACCCATCCCCTCCTGCTCCCAGCCTGGATAGGCAAATTGTTGTAGCGCCAGACACAAGGAGAATTCCTAGCCCGGACTTTGCTTGAGAGGGAGGGCGCCTGAGGTCTCTGTGGGCCCACGAACATGACGACTAGGCTACACGCTGCATGCACATAATCGGAGCTGTGGGGGCACGATAGGCTGGGTGGAGTGGAGCCGCATTGGAGATCAGGCCTGGAGGCAGGAACACAGGAGGTGGGGATCAGCCTGCGGGGCCCTTGCTGACTCTGCAGTTGCCCGCTAGTATGGAATGGGCAAGAAGGAAGCGGCCGCTAAGGCCCCACGGCAGGGCACACTAGATCGCTATGCGACACCCCCCCTGCAACAGACGAGGACTCCTCGGGTCCACGCTCGGATACAGCTCTCCTGATGGGGGCTATACAAGCATCTAGGAAAGACATACAGGCATCTCGCGCGGCTTTAGAGGTCAAGATCGGGGAAGTGGGCTCTAAGGTCACGCTATTGCGACATGACTTTCGCAATCTGACGGAGAGGGTGACCCCGGCTGAGACCAGGCTGCGTGAGGGAGAAGATATTATCCACTCCCTGCAAAAGGACGTAAAGGAGCTCCGGGCCTCGCATAAACAGCTGCAGTGGAAGGTGGATCATGCAGAAAATAGGGCCCGTCGTAATAACCTCCACTTTGTTGGCTTTAGGGAAGGAATTGAAGGGTCCAATATGGTAGAGTTCCTGCACGCTTGGCTACTGAAGACCCTTCCGAAGGCGACATTCTCCACCTGCTTCGTAATGGAGAGAGCACATCGGGCACTCCTGGCGAAGCCCTTGGTGGGGGTGAGACCACGGCCGATCATCGCTCGATTCCTAAACTTTGCAGATTGAGATATGATATTGAGCGAAGCCAGGAAACTGGGGGAGATCCGCATGGAGAACTCACAGATCATGATCTTCCCCGATTACAGTCAGGAGGTGCAGAAGCAGAGGCGCTCCTTTGACGCGGTAAAGGTAAAGTTGAGGGACCTGCGGATTCAGTACAGGCTGCTTTTCCCGGCGACACTCAAAGTTACTTATAAAGAGAAGACGTACTTTTTCACCCACCCCCGAGGATGCGTGGCAATGGCTGGAGGAGCGCCCACTCTTACGGAGGCGAGAGGAAGGGATGTGTAGCGCGACTGAGGAGGAGACCACAGCCGGGAATCAGTGGGAGTCACCGAAGACACAGAGGCAGAGGAGAACGCGGGGTACCAGGAGAGTGAAGATGACGCCCTATTCTACGCAGAATCCGGCTAGCAAACGACAACAGGGCTCTGTTCCCCTTGGCCTTGGTGGTCAAGCGGGGTCTAGGTTTCGATGCCTGGCTGGGACGTCCGCTCGGAAGGGGTAGAAGATACTGGGGGTCACACGACGGGGAGTGAGGACTTGGATGAACAGTCAATGCATCCATTAGTGGTGGCGATCAATGAGATGGAGAAGGATTCGCCCAAAGAGGCGGTGGCCTTGCAGGAGGACATTCAAGTCCCTAACGCGTGAACAAGAAACACTCTGGACAGACACGATACCGGCTCATAGCCCAGGAGCACGCAAGTTGTTTCACACCCTATAAGCATTGCTTCTTCAGTTTCTGACCATATTGCACATATGAGTAGGTTTTGTAGAAGAAGACAGTTTTATATGCTTGCTAGATAGACTGTTTAGCATTGGTTTGTAGGGGGTGAACCTGGGGAGGGCGACAGACCTTCTCCGCCTGAAAGTCCTATATCCCAGCTCTGACGAGGATGGGACTGACGGGGGAGGGAGGTGGGGTGGGGGGAGCGGAGGGGAGTTATGCTTGTTCTAAGTTTGGGAATGTTCGGGGGAGGAGACAAGGGGGAAAGGGGGGTCTGCGGTGGAAGGGGAGTTGGGGAAGGGAGGGAGGGATTGGGCATGTCAAAAAGGTCATGTATACCTGCATCCTAGATGCTCTATTAGCACCGAGTCTACGCATCACACACCAGGAATCAGGGCACGATGTCAGTTAACCATATGGAGACAGCACAGGTTCAGAAGGGGATCAAGATATTAACATGGAACGTAAATCTTCTCGGTAGTAAGATAAAGAGAGGGCTAGTTCATGCCTACATGAAACGGGTGGGCCCTGACATAATCCTACTACAAGAACCACACCTCCAGGGCACCAAGTGTGGCTTTTTGGCTAGAGGGCAGCACAAGGTTCTGGCACACGCGGGATTCACTAAAGGCTCCAAGGGGGTGGCCATACTAATTAAAAAGAATCCACCATTTCAGATAGTATAGGTATGGATCGATCCTCAGGGGACGTATTTGGGAGTGAGGGGCAATTGGAGACGGCAGGAGTACACGGTTGTCATGACTATGCTCCCCCTAAATTTCAGGCAGTTACACTTAAGGGTGTCGCAGATATCCTCCTAAATACGTCGGATACCCTACAGGTGCTGGGAGGAGACTCGTCAAAGCTCCTACTGAAGCGGTCGCTCCCCCACGCTCCCTGACTCCTGAATTCCACAGCGCCACACTCCTTCGTGCAGCCTGGTATCGTTGCGCTCAGTGCTAATTAGTAGCTGAGCCTGATTTGCACGATTTGACTCCCGTAGCACCTAGCATCGTAGCGCTTGCTTTTACTTGCCTACAGTAATGTTGATTTGCTGAATATTGGTGTAGTGCAGTCTCGTACTTTGCTGAACTGCGTGTATCTCTGCCTGCATTTGTGCCTGACTGTGCTCAGAGATCATAGCGCTATCCCGTGCCCCTCTTTCGCTTTCCATTTTTGTTCTGCCATCTTGTCGTTGTGATCCCTGGCCAGTGTCTCCTCCCCGCTCCCGCCTCCCAGCTGACCCCCCTCGCCCCTTCCCTTCCACTATCCACATATGACAGTTGCATTTGCGCGCAGCGTTCACGCGCAGCAGTCGCGCCCCATTCGCGCCGAAGGTGCGCCAAAGGTAAGCCCGTCTGCGCCCGTCTGCGCCTGGACCGCGCCCAGCGCCAGACCCCCTAGCCCACGCAAAGCGCACTCCTCAGGCATAACGTATGACGCCAACACCCTCCTAGCCCTTAACCCCGGTCGCACACCTCTATGCTGCGTAGTTGCCCCAGGACTCACCCATGGACCCTTCGCCTGCCACTCCTGCAAATTTACCAGCATCAAGACCCATACCACATCCACTAACAACAAGCACAGCTCCGACTCTAACCACCTGAAGTGCATCCTGCTGAACACCCGCTCGGTCCACAGACACGGCACCAAACTCTGGGATCTACTTGACACTACATCACCGGACGTCGCCTTCCTTAATGAAACATGGATGAACGCATCATCAACACCTGACATCGCCATAGCCATCCCGGACAACTACAAGATTATCCAAAAAGACCGCACCAACCAAACAGGAGGAGGCATTGCCATCGTCCATATGAACACCACCAAAATCACAACCATCTCCGACGAGAACCTTACAACCGCCGAACACCTCCACTTCCAGATCCACACCGACCCTAGAACCACACTCAGAGGCACCCTCATCTACAGGCCTCCAGGAACCCGTAAACAATTCAGTGAAGACATCACTGACTTCATCAGCCCACATGCCCTCGCCTCCGAGAACTACATTCTATTAGGAGACCTCAACTTCCGCCTGGACAAGAAAAACGACAGCAACACCACCACCCTTCTGGACAACCTGGCCAATCTCGGCCTCAAACAACTTGTTGACACCCCCACCCATGTAGCCGGACATACGCTCGACCCAATCTTCACCTCCAGCAAACACATCTCCTTCGATCGCACCACAGCTCTCCACTGGACGGACCACAGTTGTGTTCACTTCAGCTACAAAACCACCTCAACCACCAACCCCCCACAACCCATCCCCCGAAGAAAATGGAACAAAATCACCACCGACCAACTCCTCACATCGCTCCACTAAAACCCACCTGCCCTCTCATCGGACCCAAACCAAGCTGCCATCAAATTCAAACAATGGATCACCCACAGCGCTGACGAATTAGCACCCTTGAAAAACCATCACACCAAACAAAACAGCAAAAAGGCCCCCTGGTTCAACGATGACCTTAAGAAATCCAAAAAGCTATGCCGCACTCTCGAGAAAACATGGAGAAAAAACCCAACCACCGACAACATGACCACCTTCAAGGCAGCCACCCGCAAACACCATCAGCTGATCCGAGCCACCAAGAAATCAGCACTCAAGAATCGACTCGACAACAACGCCCATAACAGCAAGGAACTATTCAACATCGTCAAAGAATTCACCAACCCCACCGCAGCCTCAAACGACATCACTCCCTCCCAAGACCTCTGCGATTCGTTATCCTCCTTCTTCTACAACAAAATTGCCGACATACATAACAGCTTCGAAAACAGTTCCAACAAACAATCCTCTCCACCCCCCTCAGAACCTAAACTGCCCTCTAACAACCTCAGCACCTGGAACCCGATCACCACTGAAGACACCATCGGCCTCATGAACTCCATCCACTCTGGCTCGCCAACCGACCCATGTCCCCACCACATCTTCAATAAAGCAGACTCCATCATCGCACCCCATCTCCGTGATGTCATCAACTGCTCCTTCATCTCTGCCACCTTCCCAGAAAGCTGGAAACATGCCGAAGTCAGCGCCCTCCTGAAGAAACCCACAGCAGACCCCTCTGAACTTAAAAACTACCGCCCCATATCCCTCCTCCCATTCCCGGCCAAAGTCATTGAGAAAGTCGTCAATAGCCAACTCGCCGCCTTCCTCGAATCCAACAACTCCCTCGATCCCTCACAGTCCGGCTTTCGAGCCAAACACAGCACTGAAACTGCTCTCATCGCAGCAACAGACGACATCCGAACACTACTGGACAATGGAGAAACAGTGGCCCTCATTCTACTCGACCTCTCCGCCGCCTTCGACACTGTTTGTCACAGCACACTCATACAACGCCTCAGCAACATTGGCATAAAAGAAAAAGCCTTGGACTAGATCATCTCGTTCCTAGCTGGGAGAACTCAGAGAGTCCGACTTCCCCCCTTCAAATCAGAGGCCACCGAAGTCATCTGCGGTGTACCACAAGGATCATCACTCAATCCCACCCTCTTCAACGTTTACATGAGTACACTCGCTTCCATCGCGCGTCAACACAACCTAAACATCATCTCCTACGCGGACGACACCCAACTGATCCTTTCCCTCACCAAAGATCCCAACACAGCCAAAACCAATCTTCACGAAAGCATGAAAAAATTGCCGTTTGGATGAAAGACAACCGCCTTAAACTTAACTCAGACAAAACGGAAGTGCTCATCCTAGGATCAACCCCCTCTGCCTGGGACAACACTCATGGTGGCCTTCGGATCTGGGCTCAGCACCCATACCCACGGACCACGCACGTAACCTTGGCTTCATCCTAGACTCTTCACTCTCGATGACCAATCAAGTCAACGCCGTCTCATCCTCCTGCTTCAACGTACTTCATATGCTCAAAAAAATCTTCCACTGGATCCCCGCCGAGACAAGAAAGACTATCACCCACGCACTGGTTACGAGTCGACTTGACTACGGAAACACCCTCTACGCAGGAATTACAGCCAAATTACAGAAAAAACTCCAACGCATCCAAAACGCATCAGCGAGACTCATTTTGGACATCCCCCGCCAAGATCACATCACCGGCCACCTGAAAGACCTCCACTGGCTTCCCGTCAACAAGAGAATAACATTCCGTCTCCTCGCCCACGCACACAAGGCACTCTACAAACTAGGGCCCGAATGCCTCAACACTCGACTATCCTTCTACACACCCACTCGCCAACTAAGATCATCCAATCAAGGCCTCGCCGCAGTTCCGTGCATCCAAAGATCCACCATGGGAGGTAGATCCTTCTTCTACTTGGCGCCCAAGACCTGGAACTCACTCCCCACTCACCTCCGCCTTACACAGAACCACATCTCCTTCAGAAAATAACTTAAATCCTGGCTATTCGATAAATAATGAACCCCCTCCCCAAGCGCCTTGAGACCCTCTGGGTGAGTAGTGCGCTATATAAATTCTTGAACTTGAACTTGAACATGGTCCCGACACAAGACAGGACAGGAGACAGGACCATAGACCAGACCCCGACCCTGCTTTCTAAGACGATTACTACTTTGGGACTGATTGATGTATGGAGATGGCTACATCCCGAATTTAGGGCTTACTGATTTTTCTCAGGTGCCCACAAGGTCTACTCGAGGCTAGACTATGTCTTTATGGCTCGACATGCTCTGACGGCAGACGACACAGCTGAGTACCAAGCAAGAGAGATATTGTATCATTGCCCGCTTCTAGCTCTGGTGGGGGAGGGAGGGGAGGGAGGGGTGGGTCTTGGAGGTTGACAGCCTGGGACCTGCAGAATGCGGCCATATAGAAGGGCCTCCGAGCTGATGTGAAAGTTTATATTGCTGAAAATGAGGGCTCGGTCTCGTCACTGGTGGTTTTCTGGGAGGCCTTTAAGGCGGTCCTACGAGACAGGGTGCAGAATAGACTGGCGGAGGAGACTCGGAAAATACAGGAGGACGTTAGGACACTGGAAGCCCAGATAGAAGGCTGACAGATGTGCAATGCCAGTATAGAGACATGGTGACGGGGAAGGCCAAAACACAGGCACTGGCGACGCTGCATAGTTTGTTTGATGTGGGGGATAAATCAGGAAAATTGCTGGCGTGGCTCAATAGGAAGGAAAGGGATGGCAGGTGGGTGGAGCAGGTCAGGGACGCTCAGGGGAACCTGGTGAGGTCGGACGCACAGATTGCGGAGGCCTTTGCTGCGCACTACAAACTATTCTATGAAGCTAGGGACTTAGGGACGCAGGAGGATGCCCTACAGTACATGACACATATTGAGCTCCCAGTACTGACGGACGAGGACCAACATGACCTGGAGGCTGACATTACGCTAGATGACATTACGGCTGCCCTGGCCAAGCTCCGGGCAGGGAAGTCCCCTGGCCCTAATGGGTTTCCCGCTGAATTGTTTCAGCGAACTGCAGACATATTGACCCGCCATCTGCTGGGACTCTTCGAAGAGGCAGTGCAAGAGGGAGAACTACCGCCAGACCTTCGTATGGCCACAATAATCCCGATATATAGTGAGGGAAACACTGTGAATGATTGTGCATCGTATCGCCCCATTTCCCTCTTAAATATAGAAGTGAAGCTCCTTGCGACCATCCTAGCCCTCAGACTGAGGAGGGTGATACTGGGGCTAGTTCACCTGAATCAAACGGGTTTCTTCCATGATAGAGCCACTAGATTAAACCTCAGACGGACTCATAACTGGTTGCAGGAGGTGGGCAGGAGGCGGGACCCTCATTGGTTCTTGTCTCTGGACACAGAAAAAGCGTTTGATGCAGCTCACTGCCCTTTCTTGAAGGAGTCCTGGCACGGTTTGGTTTCGGACCCAAGTTCCGGAAGTGGGTAAAGTTGTTATACACGGATCCCAGAGCTAAAGTTAAAGTCAATGGGATCCTATCTTGGGAGTTCCCGGTGCGGCGGGGGACCAGACAGGGGTGCCCCCTGTCCCCCCTGCTCTTCGGTCTAACTATTGAGGTGCTCGCATGTGCGATTCGGCAAAATGAAGACATTAGGGGTTTCAGACTGGGGCTGACGGATACCGCAGAGGAAAAAATATCACTATATGCGGACGATGTCCTCCTATTTATAACATACCCAGAAACTACGATACCGGCGCTGTTTTCAGAGCTGGAAAAGTACAGAGCACATGCAGGCTACCGGATAAACTGGCACAAGTCGGTCCTATATGATCCCCGAGGCCAGGAACAATGGACAGACCTACCAGGGAGGTTGCAGACGACAAGTGAGGGTTTTGTTTACCTTGGGATATGTGTGACGCTTGATAGTGACCGCTCCTATGAAAGGAATATTAGACGAATAGTGCATAATTTTATAGAAGATGCGAATCGGTGGTGGATGCTCCCTCTTACGATCCTGGGCCGTGTGGCCATTTTTAAAATGATGACGCTGCCATGGCTCCTGTACGCATTTCAAAATTAGTACGATCCCCTTCCACGTAGGCTATTTGTGGAAATAAATGCGGAGCTGAGAGCCTTTTTATGGTTGGGTAAACAGCATCGGGTGTCGTTGACGACCCTACACAGACATCAATATAGTGGTGGGATCTCATTCCCTAATATCGAAGCCTACTACTGGGCTGAACACCTGGTGCCTATTAATGACTGGCTCCACGCCCCCGCTACACACCCCACCTACGCCCTTGAGAGACATGGTATGGCAACTCGTACATGCATCTACTATTTGTATGGGGGCAAAGGGAAAGGTAGCTTGCTTCCGTCTACCAGGCTTACCCTAGCGGTCTGGAACCGAGCGACCAAGAGTATAGGCTGGGAGAAGAAACCTACTAGGCAGACACTGTTATGGCACTGTGCCTGGCTGAAGGAACTGAGTAAACTGAAGGGGTTCCAGAGATGGGATGACATAGGGTTAACGACACTGGGTGACGTGGTCACAAGAGGGGAACTGAAGCCATTTCAAGCACTAAGGGAGGAATTTGGCTTTCATCGCACTCAATATTTTAAATATATACAGTTGAGACATGCCTGGCGGGCAGAGGGGATCCCGGCGGGAGCACTCCCCGAATATGCACCTCTGGAGGGCGGCCTCCTACAGGAACAAATTCCGGGCAGGGCGGTCTCTCTAACATACAGAACACTGATGAATAACATATCCGATGGTTTGGTTACCCTTTGAAGGAAGTGGGAGTGCGATGTGGGGGAAATGGATACAGTGGATTGGGATATGGTGCTAATGCATCCGAGAGAGGTAGCCATTAAATCCCGTCTGAGGCTTATCCAATACAATATCCTTCACAGGACCTACTTTGACAGGGTGCACTTGCACAAAATGGGAAGGGCTGGAGACTCGAGCTGCCTGAGATGTGGCCGCGATGGGGGGGATTTTTATCACACCCTTTTGTCCTGCCCGACAATTCAGACCTACTGGGCGGAGTTCTTGAGAGAATTGGGGGAGGTGCTGGAGACCTCCCTGCCGTTGGACCCTAAACTGGTCTTGTTGGGCATGACCAATGATGTGGATCTCGCACGCCCACTGTTGATTTTCTTAGTCCTGGCTTTGGTGGTAGCTAAGAGGAATGTGGCTAGGAAATGGGGGGTGGCTGCACCGCCATAGCTGGAGGAGTGGAGGAGAGGTCTGGATTTATATATGGCAGCTGAAAGGGTCACTTATAAGGCAAGGGGATGTCCTAAGAAATTTAGCAGAGTGTGGGGCAAATGGCGACAATATCATGGACTAGATGGAGGACTCTGAATCTGGACACATGAGAGGGTACTTCCATGGGTACAGGAGGAAACTCGAGGACGGACACTTTGGCAACACAGATTTGGGCCCGGGAAGAACTCTGTTGGGGCCACCTGAGTTGGAGGGGAGTATATGGTGTCTAATGGTGATGCTCGGTGGGTGGGGGGTGAAAGGGAAGGGTGTGATGACCGATGATGACATGATTGTTATGTTGTTGCATAATAAAACGCAAATAAAAATATTTTAAAAAATAAATAAATTATGGATTTGCTGCATTTGCCAAATAATCCATCATCTGCTACACAATTTGCAGATTTTAGAAAAAAAAATGTTTTTAGCTCAAACGGATCAAAGGTTACTAAAAATGCAACAATACATGCAGAGGAAGGCACTTCGCAACGGTTGAATGTTCACCTTTCAGTTGCATATTAGTGTATTTGTGTATTGAACTAGTGCTAATAAGTTGAAATCTATGTCCAGACAGTGTTAACATGTGTAAAATTACAAAACAATAAACTGATACTATCGCAAAATGTGCCGCAGTATGCCGAATAATCTGCTTTTTCATGATGCAAAATTTAGTAAACCCTACCGCACAATTTAGTCCTCCCTTGATGCATCATTCCTGTGGCCATGGTTATACACAAGGTTTTTATTGAGTCATGCTCTAGCAACTAAGTACAGGACGATTACTGGATTACAACATGCAAAAAAGTGATGAATGGAATGCTTGAATTAATCTCAGCCACTATTAATTACTCCCAGTACATTATTTTGCACACCATGCAACCTCAGCTTGGACCCAGCCATATGCAAATCAGTCTTAACCCTACTCCAATGAGAACAGTCCAGTGAGAACTGCCCGGCCAAGTCCTCCCTGAGTAGAATAGGGGAGATTTTGCACTACTGCTTATCACTTTTTTTTCTTTATTAATGTTACTAGGTTAACCAAATTTGAACCTGTTTGCGTGCTATGCCTGACATATGCCTGCCTAACATCTGTTACTAATCATTGTTGTGGACAGGTTTTCAATCACCTGGACTCAAGCATGCACTGCTGTATTGATATACTTCATTTGACATCCAATAAACTATATTTCCATGAACTGTTCCTGCAGTATTTATTTTCATATGCTTCATGAACATCATAATCTTTTCATGATCATTTCACTTTACATTGAAATTAAACAAACTGTTACAAAACAATCACTGTTTAACAATCAATGTATAGATGCTTGTGAGTCTTCACCGAATGCATTTCTGGACAAAATGTCGCTTCGTCAGGGGCAAAACCTGTCAAAAAAAAACTGTATCAACAGTCCTCCCTGATCCAGAACCCAAGGCCACCAGAACTGGTTGTACCTTAGTTAGAGCTCATCAGCCAGGTATGACTTGGTTCCAGGGACAAAGTGTGAATGGGACTCATGTCTGGCCATACCAATCCCACCTAGGGAGAAACACTAGAGCATACAAAAAAATGATTGTATTGTATTACATAGTTTATATAGTGCTTACTACCCCTGTGTGGGACACTAAAGCTCTTGCCTACATGAGTAGCACGCTACACCATTTAGGGTGTGGGGTTGGAAGAATGTTGCATTTGTTTTGACCCTATGTGGGAAGTTGTTTCCATGATGTGCCTGATAACCACGAGGTGTAGTTATCGTGTTATGGGATGAAGCTTGTAGGATGATGCAGTGTCAGAGATAGATGTGCAGTTTTAAGTATTTTTTGTGTGCTATTAGTTTTGGACAGCACTGCAGGTCCCTTTCTGTCAATTCACATGATATAGTCTGCTTAGCTGGTTAATGCACGGGGTTGTCCAATCTGAGATTTTGTATATAGTTGTGGTCCTGTGTGGGCATAGTTGGAGAGAGACAGAAGTGCAGAGATCTTTAGGGATGAGCATTTGTATTATCATGCCATATCTAACTGTTGATGTGAGATGTAAAGAAGTGGTCAGATTGAATAGATATTTGGGACCTAAGGTGAATGGACTATATTAAAGTCCTCCAAAACTGTCCAGTAATGTGTGACAGATCTCTTCAGTAATGCCATTCCTGTTCATTTGGTGATGTTTGTTTTTTGGCTGTAAAGTGATGGGCAACCCTCGTAGCAGGTATGTATTATGGGAAATTAATAGGTATATGTTACAATTTGTGTCTGACCACTAAATATTATGGTTTTAGTATTATTGTGGACCATAACAGTTATATACGGAAGTACATAACTATATATTGTCACAGTGACCCATTGGTCAGCCCTCTTTTGCTTCCCTGCATAATGAAAGTAATTTGCTGGTTGAGTTGTTTGCCATTTGTGGGTTGTAAGCTGAGGATTGCACTTGAGGGTGCAACTTTTTTCTGGGCTCTGTTGCCCGGCTACAGGTGGTGCATTTATTTAGGAAATACCCACTTTTTCGACTGTCTTCTGAAGTATATATGCTTCTGGGTGCTTATAATGCAGGCAGATAGTGTGTCCCAGAGCTTGGTAGTGTGTAACAAGAAAGCAGTGCCTTCTTTGGATTTCTTACTGTAAGGTGGTATAATAAATGGTGCAAGCCGAGAGTGATACAAGGAATGCTTGAATTAATCTCAGCCACTGGTAATTACTCCGGTGTATGAACTGGGATGCAGCCACAGGTAATTACCGGTGACTGAGATTTATTCAAGAATTCCATCCAACACTTTTCTGTATTTTTTGGATTTCTGGATGAGGGCACAAAATAATATAAGGACTGTGCTGTCAGCCAGCCTGGAGTAAATTTCTGCTTTCTCATGTTGAACTTGGACCCCCCAAAAAATACCTAAAATACATGTCCTTAAGTCTCTTTTTTTTTAAATGCCAGAGAGCACAAAGTTCATCACCGATGCTCATAAATGAGTCCTCTTTACCTGCTGGTGGTCTGAACACCACAGGCTATTTTAGGTGGCGCGTGTTGTGCTAGGACTGTGGAAAGGTTTACATTTGAAAGCAGCCTGTTCTCCGTCCTTGGCTGAAGCGAGCCCTTCCGGTTAGCGCCGGGCAGTAAAAGTTAAGTTGCTTCGCGTTAATTCTTGTCTCTTTGATTACTCAAGTAAAGCCAGCATAGAACATTACACGCCCTGTGTGTTCTACAGTGCAATGCCATCTGCCTTTCTTCCCCCTTGCCCCGCCTCCAGCCCCTCCAGCTGGGAGAGAGGCACGCCCACATTTTTGACGTCACCGCGGGACACTCCAAAGGTTCTTGCGGATCATTGTTTTGTAGAGGGAGCCCGAGAGCTTGGCCAAAGCTGTCAAAACTTTTGCAATTCCGGGAGCTGGGAACGGCATTGCTTCACTCACGACTCGTATGAACTGATAAGGATTACTGGCAAGGGAGACCTGGAGCTTTCCACTCACAGTTTCAAGAGTGACAGGAGACTTTCACAACCTGTGCCGGTAAACGTGTATCTTGGATGCTCCTGTGAAGCCCCATTACTCCTGTCCGGGCAGGACGAAGCATGGGTTTGTACAGCGGGAGCCCGGAGGAAACGCCGAGGAGCCGGGCTGAGGATTGAGGCGAGGAAGGAGTTGTGAAGAGGACAGAAATCAGTTTTGGGAGGTTAAAAGAAGGGATTGAGGACACAATACGTTCCCAAAGTCTGAAATTGGGAGTTAGGAGCAGAGACTGTGGGACAGCGATAATGAAGCTCCGGGCTGCGGTGCTGCTGGTGCTGTTGATCATCGGACGGGACACCTTAGCCGATGAAGACCAGAAAGGTAAGGAGGGCTCTCGTGCCGAAACGTTTACTTGCTTTATCTCTAGCAGGGCGCAGGCGGAGCTCGCCTTTTCGTTTTCTGTCAGTTAAGATCTCGGACACCTCTGGGTGCGTTCTTGGAGAGTGGGCATTGTTTCCAGGGCGGCAGCCTTGTTTTGTCAGGTGGTAGTTGGTCGTCTGTAGTTTTATCTCAGCGGAGCGCGCGTTGGCTTGAGCGGCCGCCCGGATCGGTCTACATTGACCTGTTGGCGGCTGCAGAAACGTCCAGCAGTTGCAGGCAGTGCCTCTTCCTGGTGTATGTACCTCATTCTTGGAGATGAAGACGTGAGGGTGGGAGGGAGGAGGAGGAATTTGATCTGCATTCAGCCGGCAGTACGTCGAGCCAGAAGGAAAGGCATGTTTAACTTGTCTCCAGTGCAGGCAGCCCGGCGGGGAGTTTGGGCAGGTTGCGAGGAATGTTGTGCCTCCTCGGCTCATTTACTTCGGCGGACATAAGGAGCGAAAAGAAGAAAAAGAGAGGCAGTGTTAACGTTGCAATGCCATTGTTTTATATACATTGTTCAGGGCGCCTTAGAGTGAAGGAAAGCGTGACTAACTTCATCTGGGGTGTGAGTTGATATGTCTCAACCACAATGTTGTGTTGCTGCGTCACTATTAATCCCTTTAAATGCGCACACACTTTGACGAGTACAACACACAATTGGTCGCCAGTGTAATGAAAGAAACACACTTTAGGCCCACTGCGTTGTTTTCTTTCACGCCGTCTACCGACAAGGAATTCAGGAAACAACACAATATGCGTATTCTTTTTTTCTCTCTCCAAAGTTACCTATTGCTGTCGCTGAGTGCGTGTCTGTTCCGCCTTTCCAGGACTCCACGTCACGCAGGAGCGCATACACAGGCAGTCACACCTTCCGCCCTCTGGTGTGTACACAAACACAGAACAACGTGCGTGAAGTGTCCTAAAGTATGCAATCTGTGTCACTTGAGCACGCTTCAATGTTCTGTGTAGAGCACAACTATGTAAGTTGTGGTGAAAAAGAAATCAGAAAAAGAGCCCTTTCGAGTTTCCTTTTGAGTGCGTTCCCGACGGGCTGAGCTTTCATGTGCTCCCCAGACACCCCCTTTGATGGACACCGCGGCGGTTCAGCTGCAGCCGACTGAGCTTCCACATGGCGCAGACAGTGCTCGCGGCCCCTCTGTGACACTGGAGTCTGAAACACAAGAGTCCCTGAAGCGACTAAGTCAGACGGGCTGCTTGATCGTACCCTGCTGCGACTTTCGGTTCTCTTCCCAAGAAAGGCAAACAATGCAATAAGGAAGTAATCTGCAGAGGGCACGCCGGTGGCCTCTGAAAGGGAATGTGGATGTTCCGCAGACACCCCCCCCTGAACTTGCTTCCTTTCGGATTTGCGCGTATTTTCACGCATGGAGACGGCTGCGTGTTTCCATCAGAGTGCAACTGGCACGTGACATTTGGCTGCTTCTGTCAAGTATTTACACACAGGGGTGCACTTTGCTTCCTTCACGGCAGACTAACTCAGCAGCCCCCCGAGAGCCAACGTGAGAGAGGGGGCTGCCTGAGAGGGTCTGTTGGGTTAAATAACGCAAAGCACAGACCTCGCATTTTCCTGTGAAATTAATTGAACTGTGGCGGATGAGACATTCGTATTTTTCTTGAGGAATGTGGCCGCGCAGAGTGTTAAGAAAGGGGCACGGTGGCCTGCCGCCGCCTCTGTTCTCTGGCACCCTGCTGCCACTGCCACAATAGAGGGCGACTTCGCATCCAATAAGTGGCGTTTTGTTAAGTTGTTTTTGCACAGACCATTGGTCGCCATGCCCTTGGCCCGGGGGCACTGGGGCTGGAACAGGTTTGCCGGGGGAACTCCCTGTCTCCCAGTTTGCACTGGCTCGAAACGTTGACAACACGTTTTTGATTTAGTGCCCTATGTTATACATTGGTATTTTTGTGAAATACGCTGTTGTGACAAGAGTAGGTACTTACAATACTAACCTTATGCGATTATCGCAATATCGCTTCCTATCACCTGAGAGCTATAGAGTGTGCCAATTGTCTGCTATGATAACAGCCTGAACGCCATGCACATCAGTCTGCAAAAAGTACTTTCATGTGTTATCCAAATTTTTCTTATATCGAAAGAGACTCAGGAGGACAAAGGGGACAGACTGACATCATCAAGACATGTACCTTTATAGTGAGAAGTTGTATGTATGCATGTGTGTATGTACGTATTTGTGTTACTTATAGTGAACGCCTACATGACTGCACCTCGGAGTATCAACCATCAATACTTGTGTATTCGGGTGGTTGCTTCTCCAACAATATCCATGACTGGCATGTGGGAGATGTTCGTTTTTTGGGGAGGAGATATCCCTTCATGCACTAGTTCTGCAGTACCTTCCAGTACTGGGAAAACGATTTGGCTAATCAGATTTGGTTTCAGGATGCTCTTTCACATCCAGATAGTACAGCTATGACTTACTTTGTACATTAAACACGCCATCCTTTGCCCAGGTGTTTCCTTTGGGTGAGTATTTCCACTCTTGCGCATGATTTTGAACCACCTCTCATGCAGTACATAGCTATACATGCTATAATGTGGTACTACACTGTCTACACATACAATAAAGGTGGCATTGCTAACCTGTGATGGGGTAAACAATCAACACCGGCAAGAAACGTGCCTCAGTCGCCATTTGTGTCTTACACAGGAGGAGTTTCATGTCGCTGCAAGTTGGGACCTGTTGTCCGTGCTCATTATTTTAAGGCGGTGGCTTTAATTTGTGTTGTTGTGCAGCAAGGGTGCCTCAGAAGCATGCCGGAGAGCCATGAATAGCATTTATTTCCACACTAGCTGTGGCTCTAGGATGGCAACATCGAATGTAAGCTATCCATAGCAATAAAGAATCCACTGAACTACATGTTGTATCGACAGGCCTTAAGATATACTCTAGAGAATGCAGCAGGCCCCACAGGTGTGCCATGAAGCAAGACTTCAAACCAAACCTTCAAATGCGCCGTGCACTGGAAAAAGTCCATAAACTGTTGCTGTGGACAGGCATTTGGTCAACATGTGTCATCAAGTCAAGTCAAGTCAAAGAATTTATATAGCGCGCTACATACCCAGAGGGTCTCAAGGCGCTAGAGGAGGGGTGGGGAATTACTCGTCAAATATCCACGTTTTAAGTTGCTTTCTGAATGCTAGGTGGTTCTGGGTAAGGCGAAGGTAAGTGGGAAGTGAGTTCCAGGTTTTAGCTGCCAGTTAGTACATATGTGTGAGGCAGCATGTGAAAAAGTCGTTCAGCACTGTCATCGCCATACATGTTCTTAAGTGTGTCTCCCAACCTCTAATGCAATGTGCAAACCTTCCAACGTCAGCCGGAGGTCCACCTGAAAGTGCAAAATAGGCTTCTAGCCCTGTATCGAGGTTAGGTACAAGGGCCAGGGAGGAAACAGTGTAGAAATGAGCTAGAAAGAAACGATAGAATGGCTCAAAGGGAGTGAGAGGGATAATTGTGCCCTTCGACCCACACTTGTTGGTTGTTGTGGTGTTTACCCATCTAAGGACAGGAGAGGTTGAGTGGGAAGTCTACGAGTAGCGCTGAGATGGAGACCAAGGAGGGATGTATAGGGAATCCAGGCTCCTGGCTCTTTGTAGAATCAAAGCAATGTACCCACCACAACTGAAGGCATGGCGAATGCTATGTAAATACTTAAATGTATGTGATATTTCTGCAGTTTTACAAGCTAACAGTGGTAGGGGCGTCAGCACAAGATTAGCGAAGGAAACCACAACCACTGACACTTCACTGTGACACTCTGTGCCAGAAGGGATATGTGGGTTTGGTGATGATAAGTAGTATAGAGTAAATGTATATAGAGCAAATGTATACCTCATGACCCCGGTACCCCACAGGATTTATTTGGTGAATGGTTAAAGACAACAGTAGTAAGCAGAAAATGAGTGGGTTCCCATGGGGGAGTTAGTTCAACCAGATCAGAAGCAGGGGTGGCTCTAGGCTCATGGCTGCCCTGGGCAGGGAGCGTAGGTAGGGGGCCCCGGAAGAGGGGGTCTGGGCGGGGATGGAGCGCGGAGGCCAGTGAAGAGGAGGGGGTCAGGGTGTTTGGAAGTGGATCAGAGCCAGAGGCCGCCAAATTCCTGCCAGGGGCCACCACGCAAATATGTATCCATCCTCAGAGGATAATTATATTAAGGATATATATTGGGGTGGTGGCCCCTGGGGTTTGGTGGCCCAGTGCAGGTGCACAGCTTGCACATGCCTAAGGCCGGCCCTGTCAGAAGCTTACTATTTCAAGCCCCACATTGATTGGGTGGTGATATAAGGGGGTGTATAGTTTATGAGTTGGGCACCTGAATGTGTTGGGTACCGATACAACGAGATGAAACATTTTTATTGCACTGGTCAGCCAATAAGTCCTGCAGCTAATTTCCATTCCATTATAAAAAATAGTAGCCTGTCGCCCTTGTGAGATGACACACAAGTGTGCAGCAAAGTGATGAGGTCAAATGCGCCAGCTGAACCATGACACGCTTCAAGGATTGAGTTGTGCATTTTGCTCTGTGACCAGCTGTTGTAAAAGACCTACTATGTGCATAATGTGTGGCAGAATCCGATAATGTACATTCTGCTAAGGATAAAAAGTTACAGAAAGTGGCCTGTAGGCTTCATTGTTTGAATCGTACACTTGTAGTTTGTTGTGCTCTTCTTTCGGTTGTGTTTTTTCGTTTTTCTGTTCAAATCATCTTATTGCTAATATTACTATAATGTCACTAACTACTACAATGGTTGTCTTCCTGTATGTTAGTGAGTAGCACCAGGATTTATTTTCCCGGTCTCGCGTTCCTCCTTCCTAAAACACAAGAACTCAATTTACACCACATTTTATGCACTTTTTCTTCTCAGTTTTCCCACTCACCACGATACGTTTGTCTATACTTTCTTAAAACAGTAATGAAAGCAGAAGGACCACTTTAAACATATATCAAAATAACAATTTGACTAATTTTGTGTTGATCTTGCCTCATTCTAAACTGGTCCACCTTTTGTGACTATATAGATATATGCACAGAAAGGAAAGTGTTTTCCCATGAAGCTTCCTTTGAGTGATTGCTTGTTCTTTCTGGCTTTTGGTGTGTCATGTTGGTGCATGTACCACTTTCCCACAGGAAACAAGTCATCAACAAGGAGTGATATCTAGATCTGTTATGCCTGAAGCGTATAAGCATCTAAGAACATACAGTTCCCACATAGTTCCAAAAAATTAAAGGTTTCTGTGAATAATTGGTTAGTATATGCCGGGGTTTGATGATTATTTGTAACCGTTTGTGTTATAGTGATGCTTAAATCGTTTGTATCTCGTCCAAATGAACAATTAATACCATTTTAAATAGAATAGAAATAGCAAGAATTGTTGTCAGTTAATTCCTAATAGTCATCAGCGCAGAGCAGGTGCGAGGATATTTGGAAATACAGCATGTTTCATCATGTGCTACATTTCCTTTGCTTGATTACGCATTCTGATTTGCATGTACTTTTCACAGGTGTATCGTATGACACCATCCTCTAATTTCCAAGCTTGGGAACAGTTATGACATATTTGACATGCCCGCGTTTCCTCTGGCTCCTCCATAATGCACGCGCAACTTTGATATATGGTAACTGTCAATTCCAAAGAATGTGGGGAGCTGGGAAGAGGCAGAGAGGGAAGAAAACTTGGAAAACTTTGCTGAGTGGTCCCTATGATCTTTGGGGTGTCAGTGGTTGACGAGCAAAGTGTTGAGATGGCTCCTGGTACATGGTCATAGCTCCTCGCCCACCAGGAAGTCATCTAAAAATGATGCCGCTTCTGGCTTCTGTAGGCATCACTGCTAAACAGCATCTGCTGGTGTGTGGGGTCCGGGAGGGACCCGTACCACAGCATCCTTCCTGGTGGCCACGGTCCTTTCACAGTACGACTCACGTCCTCCAGGCGCAGCCTGATTGTACTCCTGAGGAGGGCCTTTCCTTTTCCTGGAAATATCTGGGCTCACCCAAGATGCACACACAGCCTCTCTTACGGCCAGAGTGTTGAGGCTGGAGAGAGGGGATGAGGGGTGAACAGGTGAGACACCAGCCAAGTCTGTATCAAAATACAGGGCGGCTTCATTGACACACATTGGAAAGAACAGAACCTAGTGCTGAAATACAAGGGGTTTCAGTCTTTCAGGTTCTGGCATCTCTACCTCTCCCGCTCTGGGTGCTAACTACAAGGAGAAAAAAATAAAAGAAATAATAAACAAAACAGTAATGTGAATATTCACTGAGCAGGGCACTATACACAATCACCCCCAGGTCCTTAGCAAACACGAATAAAAAAAACACAAACACAGGTGAAGTTGACCCAGCAATGTGCTTGGACAAGTAACCAACCATGGCCAGGTTATGGGCTGGATCTTAATACTGATTTGTGCATAAATATTGATTCGTGCATAAATAGTGATTTGTGCATAAATAGTGATTTGTGCATGGTATTCAACTGTCCATAGGCGCCTATGTAAGGTTCATAGTAGACCTGCCATAGGACCGGAAACCAGAATCAAAGATGGGCCAGATATCAGCTTTAAGCATTGGGGTATCTCTGCCCCCAGTTACCGCATGAGAGGCCATGGAGGCCTGGGCAGTCATGGTGAAAAAGGACTTACCTCAACTAAGTTGAATTGTTAAAAAGTTCTTCTCCATTGACGTTCACAGTTTGGGCCTGGCTCTATCCATTAGAATTCAGGAGTGTGTATGACTGTTTCAAGATCATAAAGTGGACAATTACACAACAAACTGTGCACACCTGTGAAGTTTCTCTCTGACTATAAGACAGACTCTGCTATTCAGTACAGTTCACAGAAAATAGCACAACGTATAATTATAGGCACTGAATGAAAACACAATATTCATTATTTAAATGAGTATTTCTACTTTTGATATTTTGGATAGACCGCTCCACGCGCTGCTTAATGTTGATCTAGGAAAGCTGTACACTTTGAACCTATGCACTACTACAGACATCATATTGGTTAAATATCTTATGTTCACCAGGTGGACATTCTGGGCTGACTCATTAAATAGTTTGTGAGTCTGCAGCTGCAGGTTTATTCCTTCTCATGACTTAGGCATATTTTGAAGGTAGACTCGCTTGTGAGAGTTACACCTGGGAGCATTCTGTGAATTCCTTTTTCTCATCCTGGGAAGGCACTTAATGATGCGCAATTCCGTACAATGTTTAAAGTGCAATTGTAATATAACTTTTATTTTAATCTTCATGGGGAAAACAATTTTCCCATGAAGAAGTCCTTTAGCACACTCTCCCACCACTTTTGGTGCGCTGCCTTCCCATTCACCTCCTGAAACCGATTTACTCCTATTCTTGACAGGACTAAATCGCTTGCTGTACTCAGCGTGGGGATATCTTGTGTTAATGTTGCGGGATATTCAAAATCTCATAAATGTTCCCGAATTTCAATACCATCTCTATCTAATACCTAATTTAACCAAAACAAAAATAGTCTCTTTCTCAGGGAAGAAAAAAATATTCATTATTTAAATGAGTATTTCTACTTTTGATATTTTGGATAGACCGCTCCACGCGCTGCTTAATGTTGATCTAGGAAAGCTGTACACTTTGAACCTATGCACTACTACAGACATCATATTGGTTAAATATCTTATGTTCACCAGGTGGACATTCTGGGCTGACTCATTAAATAGTTTGTGAGTCTGCAGCTGCAGGTTTATTCCTTCTCATGACTTAGGCATATTTTGAAGGTAGACTCGCTTGTGAGAGTTACACCTGGGAGCATTCTGTGAATTCCTTTTTCTCATCCTGGGAAGGCACTTAATGATGCGCAATTCCGTACAATGTTTAAAGTGCAATTGTAATATAACTTTTATTTTAATCTTCATGGGGAAAACAATTTTCCCATGAAGAAGTCCTTTAGCACACTCTCCCACCACTTTTGGTGCGCTGCCTTCCCATTCACCTCCTGAAACCGATTTACTCCTATTCTTGACAGGACTAAATCGCTTGCTGTACTCAGCGTGGGGATATCTTGTGTAAATGTTGCGGGATATTCAAAATCTCATAAATGTTCCCGAATTTCAATACCATCTCTATCTAATACCTAATTTAACCAAAACAAAAATAGTCTCTTTCTCAGGGAAGAAAAAAAGCAGTAAATACTGTTGGAGACTTGGTGACGAAAAAATCGAAGAAGTTGAGGAGTATACCTATCTGGGTAGGATCTTCACTAAGTCACTAAAAAATAACCGCCAGTTTCTAAACTTGTCGAGAAAATCAGAGGTGCATGCAGGAGCACTGCAAAGGTTATACACGGCCTCGGGAAATAGACATTTCTCCTCCCTGCTTAAAGTCTACAGTGTGAAGATCCCTGCAGTTTTATCATATGCTTTGGAATACATTCCTATAAAGCAGTGGTCATTCCTGGACCTAAAAGAAGGAAAAATATTGAGGAAAATGCTAAAGGTAGCGCAGTCTATCCCAGTACAAGCACTCCGCCTTGAACTATCGCTCACGAGCTCTTACTCTCGAGGTATCGCAAACATCATTAGGTGGGCATACAACCTGCTCCATGCAAAGGATGGCACACTTCGCTCCCTGCTTAAAACAGAGACCTTTGATAGTGATTCTACGAAGCACGTATTTTATAAAAACATGTCTTTCGCCTTCAAACTGGCGAATATTAGTACTGATCTGTTGCTGACTTGGACACCGCCTCAATTGAAACTCTTTTTAAAATGCTACACCCCAAGACTAAGCTTTGACCTTGACTCATCGCATTGCGCCAAATTAATTTTATATAAAAACTTTGCTGAATCAGTGGTATTTAAGAAAACCCAGAACTACATAGATTTTAATCTCACTCATGGCGCAAGGAGATTGAATATCCTGCTCCGGTTGGGCATTCTACCCACCCAAACTTAACAATACCATCTCTAGCTAGGAACCAGGGACATAATGCAGGTCCCCACAGCCCCTGAGCTGAAGGAGGGTCCCTAACCCTCCAGGGGGACCCTCAACCCTTTGGGGCCCCATTCATCCCAAGGCTAATGAATACCTGTGAGATACGAGAGACCCCTCACATTTTGGTAAAGGGGGGTGGGCATCATTTTGTGTTACTCCATTGCATGGAACTCCCTCTCTTCGCCCTCCTCCACCCCCTGGAAGGATTCACTCATGCAAAATATTACTTCATCCCTTTCCTGGTACAAATTCAGATTTAGAGAATTGCAAAAACAGATCTACATGTGAAACTTGAGCCACCTTCATATGCAAGTTGACCTTTGTGAAGCGTCCCTCCTATCTCTCTAAAAGTAGTCCTTTAATTCTCGCTGTCTCTCTTATTGTGTTTCCTGTCCTCCCTAATCTTTCAATACCAGTCACGTACAGATGACGTCGGACTGCGATCCAAACACGTCAAGCCCGGAAGTCATGCAGTGAAAGGAGAAGGGTTCTTACACGTGCACACGAGCTCAGAGTCAGGCCTTGCTCTGTGTCGAGGTTTAACTCGGTGTCTGTTATCACACTGCTGCTTAGCGGCTTCCCTCTGGCACTACTCGGTTTCCAAACCTGTAATTTAGAGTGGAAAGAATGCACAGGCCTCCTCTTGGAGGGGGCGAGCGACAGCATTGCAACAGCTCTTTAAATAAGCACGCACCGACAGACAATGGCTGATCTTGTCATTTCACCACTTCTCTCTAATGACAACGACCTATATGCCACCCTTTCATTATTTTCATGCTGTTGGACAGAAGTGCGGCAAAACATATAAGTGCTGGCCTGTGAATTATCCCTCCACCATATTTACAGCATTACATAAGCAATAATATCAACTGTGTCCCTGCCTGTTGTGCGCATGTGCAACCAGGAGCTGTACCTTGGAATGGTGTGCGTGCTAACAATTAAAAACAATCTTAACACAAGTGCACAATAATTATTTGTGAAAAGGGTTTTGTGGAGTGTCACTGCATGCTTACAGTGGCAGCAGAACTGATTGACACCCTTTGCACCCCTAAGTTAAACTACACACAAAACAGGCGCGCACATCTTTTATAGATAGGTGCGAATGGTGGTAGCTACCCACGCTAACGTCTGGGGTGAGCTCAATGTGAGCGGAGAACATTTAGTATTAAAATGTGAAGAAATATCATTTGCACCCATTTTAGTGCTACGTCATGGGGAGGGCGACTGGAGTTATGTGGTTCTGCATGATTATAGAATTATCGCACTTGGCACATAAGCCATCTTATGTTGAAGAATTTGAGGATTTCAACTAATGCAATTTTGTTTCTAGCTCATATAGGTCAAAAGGTATTAAAAGGTGGCACACTTGGTGATGCGCAGAGACAGGCTCCTCAGAAAGGTTTTTTGGGCACTTTTAAATTATTGCTTATTATTGGACTCGGGTGTTGAACCATCACCATTGACATGAAACCCTTGCCCAGAAATTCTATTAAAACGACAGAATAGCCTAATAATTTTGTATAGAATATGCAGCATAATCTGCATTTTTATTTCTGAAGTTTTTAGTCAACCCTGGTATATACTATTATTCTCCATTGCCTCGTAATGGGTGTTTGGGATGCTCAACCCCTGAGCACTGTGAGAGGTGAGAATGTTCCATAAATCATCTGCTAGGCCACGCCTAACAATATTACTTGCGTCAAACACAATGATGGACCTTTTCTATTTATTTGGGGGCCCCACTCGCCAATGCTTTTACATTTCAAAATAACCTCGTTGTGATATTTTGAAGGTACTGCTCCATTTTAGGCTTTCCCACACATGCTTGGGTTCACTGCAGTTTTATTGACCTTTAGCCTCAGGTGTCCTGGTGAAGGCAGCAGACTAGAATCTCTAAATGAGAGATGTGATCAGTTTTCCCAGCATCAGACTGCACTTCTCCCAGCTGAGGTTTTAAGGGAGATATTATCAGTGTTTGGGTACCGAGTAAAATAAAATCTGCAATTACTAGTATGTTTTGGATGGCTGAGCTCATGGTTCATGTGGACACGGGGCAGCGGATTCTGTCCAACCCTGTCAGAATTTGTGGTATATTTTATGGACCAGTGGTTGCCTATTGAAATGTTTGCTAGCCTCAACCTTGAAGTCTTTAAACATGTCTGAGGGGTGGTGATTCATGACTGTAGTTTCACATCATTAATCATCCATCTTAGCATCGGTAAAGAGAACAGAAATCAAGCAACACCAACCCTGAAAAGCCTTCATTAAACTCCAGATGAAAAACAAAAAAGAAATTGCAGTGAAAATCTGCAAAAAAGGATTCGACATGGAACCTTGGAGCGTGTGGTGAGAAGAGTGCGGAAAATAGAGGGAAGTAGATGGAGTAACTGTCGTCGACAACTGCTCGTAGCCCTGAGACATCAGAGCCCAAAAGAAACCACCTTCAATACCTGCTAATAATTTTTGGGATGCAACATACTGCTCGTCCACCATCACTAAGACGGTCCCGGAAAAAAGATAGCAGCTGTGCTTGCCCACGTGCACTGAGGTGGCAGCAGCAACTATCTAGTATGGAGGACTGAGAAGAAAAATCAACCAGGGATTGTACAGCCCGACTAATCAACTATGAGGGTCTCAAGACACTCAGGGGGGTAGGATGGGGGCTGCTGATCTGTCTGGGCGCGGGCGTTCAGTCGAAGAGCCAGGTCTTGAGATCCTTCATGAATTGGGTCAGCCATGAGGCTTGTCTGAGGTGGAGAGGCAGGGTGTTCCAGGTCTTGGCGGCGAGGTAGGAGAAGGATCTAAGACCTGCAGACTCCATCTTGAATAGAGCAATACGACAATTGAAATGCCTCTTCACATAATATAGCATTATTGGCCCCTGCCGGGGGCTATAAGAGTTTTTAAGGGGCCCGAACCTGAATTCTAGGCCTTAGACACAGGCAAGATCCTATAATGAGTATAAAGGCCTTTTAACAACTGGTATAGCCTGAGGCAAAAGGGCTATATAATGCTAGGAAAGCATTCCACCTTCTGGGGCAGAATGTTCTAAACTAAAAAGGGAGAAACAGAGAGATAGGCATTGAAATGCTGAAGCAGACAGCCTGCGCCAGACATTATTGGCAGTAAGCCACTCCATTGTCTTTAATGCGGCTCCTAATGTTCTAATGGCAATTAATATTACAACACAAAGCTCCAAACAGCGGTGCCACCACTGACATGTTTTCGAATGAGCTTTATAGATGTATTTTGGACCTATTTCATGGAGACTGTGAAGGTTTCTTTTTTTTTTTACTTCTAAACAAAAGCCTCTTCTGATTTCTTTACTGTTCAAAATGCAGGTCCACCCTCACTAAGATGTAGGATGTCGACCAGAACTAGGCAAAAAACAGCAGCCATGCTCCTAAATTCAAACTAAGGTGCTAGTGCATGGCAAGTACTGGGAAGAGAGAGGCCTGCAGCGACTATCTTGAGTAGATTAATGCAAATATTTTATTTTCATAATCGCATACACAAATTAACATAATGAGACGGCGATGTGTGCATTTGCACTACCTCTGACCTACTCTACATACGTTTCAGAACACTTTTGGACCTATTTTATAAATAATGTATAAACTAAAAAGCTTGAAATGTACGTCTAAATGAAAGATACAAATTTGGTTATCCAAAAAATATGCCTAAAGTTAGGGGACGGAGATGGGGGAGAGTAAGGGCCTCGTGTGGACACACACAACACTAGAAAGAGTGTTAGCAGCATCAGCCTTAAACGGATGACTACTTTAGTTAAAGATTACCTTGTAAATTACACAATAACGGGGTTAGCCCGATGTCGCAAGACTTCGACAGAATACAATCAGCGAAGAAAGATGGCGAGGAAAATATTGATTCTATACACCTCCCATTGAATGTCAGCAAGCATTCCCAATCTGGTGATATGTCCAACAAACGCAATCAGTGTAATAAAATGCTGAAAAAGTAAACCTATCAAACTGGATGGCACACCTTGTTAAAATACAATGCACTTTTTCCGGCATACCTGTACTAGGCAAGGATAAATGTTTAATAATGCTTTAAAATAAATTGCCAAGTTGTTTGTGGAAACGCATATTGTTTAAACAATGTCAAGAATATTTTTTAGTTTGTGTCTTTTTTTCAGTGGAGCAGGGGAAATGTTGGTTTAAAATCAACATACAGAAATTAAAAAAAATTAAAAAATGTATGTGTATCCTTTTAACTTGTCTTAAGTAGATGTCTTCTAGAGTTTCAAAAGACTTTAAGTAACTAAAAAAAATCCGTGTCTGGCCCTGTATGTGGTGCATAGTTTTATAAGTAGCTGTTCTTAAATGCTTTTGAGGCAGCACATAGTTCACTTTGATGAACACACGCCTAAGGCCCTGGTAGAACTGCGACATCTTTCTTCTGAATTAGCACCTGCGATGGCGGTTTACTAAAGAATTTTTCCAGAGAAATTCCGATCGAGAGAATCCCTTTTGTAAATACAGCCCATAAGGAGTAAAACAGCGTGTTTGGTTTTGCAGTTTGTTCACATGTTTGAACAGTACTTCGGTGCTAACTAACGCCCGAGTGCAACCAGTTTCCTGTGACTCAACTTAAAACACACGTAGCCTACCTGGAGACACGTCTATTTCTCAGGACGAGGACACTGTCCCTGTCCCGCATACATCATCCGAACGCAGAGTCTGGGGCAGTTCTAGAACCTTCACTAATCTTGGAGCATGAACATCATAAAAACACCGAGTATTGAAAATGGCATTTTCCCTGCATGGACGGTGCATTCTGTCTTTCACTGCAAACTTTTATGTTTTTATTTGATTTTGTTTTATTTAAATATATTAATTTTTGTGCTTAGTAGTGTTAACCAACCCCAGAGATTAACCCCAGAGATCCTATGAAACACTGCGTAATAGTTTGGAGGATCTGTGACTGGGGGTGAGTGTCCGAAAAGTTTCAGCGCTCCGTTCATCATCTCCTTGTGTTTGCTTTGTTCGCCCTAAGTTGGCAGGGTATGCCCAGGCGTGGGTCCCTTGCGCACTTTGCCACTGGATTCAAGATAGCCTGGCTGATAAGGACTGTTAGCCTAAACCGGTCCCAGGATGCTTGTTTCCGGTCCAGGGAAGACATTGCTTGGCAGTTTGGGCTGGACTGTTTCCATGAGGCACAGGGTCAAGACTGATTTGCATATAGCTGGGTCTGAACTGGGATGGCGAAGTGAGCTAAAGAACGATGATGGATCCAACCCAGATCTGTGTCTAGGGTTGAGTGTCTGAATAGTTTCAGCGCTCTGTCCATCATCTCCTTGTGCTTGCTTTGTGGACCAAGGACAGTAACATTTACAACTCTTAGCACAAGTTGTCAATGATTTGCCATGATTTGGCCACCGTGAAACTGGTGAATGCAGGCAAAGGGAAGTTTCTATTCCACAAGACATTCAGCATTGCGGTTGGATTGCCATCTACAGGTGTCAATGATGGGATGTGCCACACGCATAGAAGCTATCTGGCATGTTAAAATGAGCATATTCACCATGACAAGGGCTACCTGGCTAGGAGGTACAGAGGTGTGCTAGCTCTTTTCCAAGAGAACCTGAAGGTGCTGATCCTAACTAGAGAACCAGTGGCAAGTATAGAAGACTTGGCGATTCTTGACTAGAGGTGGTAGCACAGCTGTAGTAGTTGGGTCTGCAAAGAAGATGCAAGTGAATGAGACATATGTTTTTAGATTCTGCTGTTGGTGTGTTGCACATACATACAAGGTAAGCAAAGCTTTTCCAGATAATGGCAAAGTCAGGCTCAATCCATGATCCGTAGTCGAAGCTGGGAGGTGGCCCACAGGAAGGGTTGCCCGTGGTGTACATTAGTATCTGGGAGCCGGATCTGCTCCCTGTGGCTTAAGGTAGCCAAATGTGATGTGATGTGATTCAATGTGATGTAGCCCTCAGAAAGAATAGTTTGAAACTCTTTCCAGCATAAGATGAGAAATGGGGATTTGTGCAAATTGGATGAGAGTCTCTTGTCTGAGTACAAGGGTCTATTGCTTCTGAAAGCTTGGATGTCCCAGCAGAGGTCCACTTTGCTTCACATTGCCCTTCAGTATCCTATGTGGGGATAAATAGTCTAGCAGGGTCAGGGTTCAAAGCAGCAGGGCATTTTCTATACATAAACCAAAAAAGGCGGTGGTCTGTTGCACATCCTGCATGTGAAGGAGGTGGTAGATACCAACTGAATGCCGCTTAGCAGTGTGTCACAGCAAGTCTGGTGTTTTGCACACAAAAAAGTAGAGGAAGAGTTTGCATAGAGTGCATGAATGTACAAAGCCTAGGTATGAAAGTGCATTAAGACGGCCAGGCAGGTCACTGAAGCAATCCTGTCTGAAGGCATTTCCTTTTGAATATTTATGTCAGCCTTTCATACAGATGTAGTCATCAGTTACTTACCACTTATATCACATGAAGACCGAATGACAGACATTGGTAAACATTTTCTCGATTTGTTTTGGATTGTGAGGGGCTTTTGTTGTAATGAGAGTGGAAAGGCAGAGGAAAACAATAGACACTGGTCAGTGTGGTGTATTGTTTTCATTTTCTTGGAGGGAAGGGACAGAAGATTGGGAATGGCGTAGGCAATGGAAGTGGGCGTGGGCAAAGTTGAACTGTTGCAAGCACTTTAAGACCCTAAGCTACATGACCAATTCTGAATTTATGGCATGCAGACTACACTAGTCGACAGATGTTTCCTTAAGCTGTGTCACTGGAATTGCAATTAGTGATTTGCAGGTTAAATGAAGTTCTCAACTGCATATACAGTAACCCTTCAACCTCATATTGGCATTAGTGACCAAAGATGTAGCAAGAAATTCTGACTGTGTACCCCGAATAAGTCTGCATCCTACCTGATAACTGTCCATTTAGCCCCCTAGCCAAACCCACTCATCTTTACTAGTCACCCCTTGGCATCAGCTAACCAGTTGCTTACACTCTTACTAGTGCCTGACAACTACACCAAGTCTCTCTTGCGTGTCCATTTCACTGCCCACTCTAACACCACATACATTACTTAGTATGTGTTCGCTCCAATATTATTCATTATGTATCACCAGTCAATAAATTAATGGCCTATGAGGCCACCAGCCATCAAGTTGTTTAATTTCATTGCCTTCTACCTCAGCACAGATGCTACCGGGTGTCCAACTTTACCATCACAATAGAAGAATTGCACTGAATACGAGGGCTTACAGAATGGCACATTTACAATAATGTTTTATTTGTATGCTTGTGGGCGCTTTTGTACAACCTCTCAGCATTGCAGGAATTATCGAATATTTAGAGTGCTGTGGAATAAAAAAAAACTACAGTAGTATGACCTAAATTATACTAGATTACTACAACTCTTGTTCAGCTAACGCAGTCTTAAAACCTGCATGTAACCTGCAGGTTGCGAACATATCTTTTCTTTGTTCACGTTCATCCCTTAAACCATTCTACAGGGATTTGATTTTATGACCTGCAGATTACACATAGATCTAAATGTTAGGTCTGTATTATTTGCAGATACCCTGCATCAAATGAGTTTATGGAAGCTCAGGGAGGAATTATTTGTGGTAAGAGATGTGCCTCTTGAAAAAAGGAAGTGAGAAAAAGGTTGGCGAGAAGTGTAGTAATGTTTTTAGTGATTTGGAACTTCTGTCACCCCGGATCAACAACCCACAATAGTCTTTGTGACAAGTGCAAGCCTAAAGCAGAGTTCTGAATATTTCTGTCGCAGAGGGTGGCACAGCACTCCAGACACAACCACAAAAATGATGAGGTCCTAAACTCACAAAGCAAGAAACACAGACATTATAAAGTGTCTCTCATAGAGAAGTATACCTCATTTATGGCAGAATTGGACTTATATGTAAATGAAGCAAAAACTTTTGTAATGGTTGTTGGTGATGATTCAAAGAAGTGGGTGAAATTCTCAATAGGGCAAAAAAGATTAGAACGTGTAGAGAACTTCTGTACCTAGGAGTTCTCTTCAATTCTAGATTAAACTTGAAGGACATGATAGCAAATAGAGCAAACCTTATGGAGAAAAGCATAGTTGCTATATTTCATTTTTCAAAAAAGCTAGGCTCTAAATCAGTCCAAGAAATGATAAAAATATATCTAGCTAAAGCCACATCTATTGAAACCTATGGGGAAGCAATCTGTGGTACGGAGGATGTTACTTTATTACAACGAGCAGAGGATGGTTTTTGTAAGAGGTTAATCTCGGTGCCACGCGCTTGTTTCAATTATGTTTGTCATTCAGAATTGGGACTGCCGTATATTACTGGCACTATTAGAACGCCTCCCTTACTGTTGTGGCTCTTAATATGGAAAAGAAACTCAGTTGTATTAAATCAGTCAATGTTAAAAGACATATTGAATGTAGAGCATGCAAATAGAATATCATGGATGCGGTATGTTCACTTGACTCTACTCTCTTTAGGGTTAGAAAAACTCTTTCATACTCCAAGCTTATGTGCCAAATTTTGGAAATCAATACTCAAGGAGATTTTTGGGCAAAATGCACAAGTGATAGGAGGTAGAGCAATAAGGGGAAAAACACTTTAAGGGTATATCTGGCGTGCCCCCTGTGATGTATGGCTCTATTATTTGTAATTTGTTGAGAATTCGCAGCATCATTTTATTTTAATTAAGTTTAATTTAAAACATATCCCGCTTATGTTGGGCTATCCTGCAAACCTGAATTCTATTACTCAGCTTCCCTTATGCCAATGTGATGGAAAGTCCACACAGACAGCTGTGCTCATTCTCTTCTATTGCTCTTTCTATGTTCAGGAGTGGAAAAAGTTTATTGTTCCACTATTGCACAAATTTGGTTGAAACATCATCGTGTAGCCTTATCATTTATGCAACAATTGGAAATCCTGTATGTATGCTATGTGATTGCATCATTTGTATGGGCTGCTGTAAAGAATCAGGAGTTTCTTTACAGAAAAAAAAGAAGTTTTAAAATGGTTTTAAGGTATAAGAAATATGTGATCAAGTGCAGAAGATGAATTTTATATGAATTGCATAATGTATTTAAAGCCTAAAGATTTGGATATCTGAAGCCTGTATTAATGCTTGGATAGTTCTCATTGGACAAAAACATTTTAAATTATATGATTAATTATGTATTGCAAAGGATGATCTTAATTGCTTTTTTATATGTACATTTATGCATTTTAAGTAATGCAAATAGTTCATGATGATGATATTATAAATTGACAATAACCATAACCAGCTTCATTAAACACACGCTTGGTGAAAGAGACCATGCCAACCTACTGTTTGAAACGCTGAAATATTCAATGTCCTCTTTTCAATAGCTATGATTTCAGTCAAGAATCTAAACTATGAAATAGGAGTGCCAGCTAGATTAATTTCCCTGTGCATCACTTACGAAAAGTGGATTCCATTCGAATTAATCTGATATATTGAGCAATGGTATGCTCTGCCATCCTGACTGCACTGAAAGACTTTGAAGTTTGGTCTGCCTGCCAAGGAATAAATCAATTCCTCTAATCATTATTGCCTCCTTCATAACCCTGCGCCCCACTTGACATTTTCATTGCTATCGTCAGTCAAGTCAAAAAGGTCTTTGAAATTCATAGTATCAACAACTGGGCTTTAACATGTTGAAAAGCTGAGACATCCCCCAAATCTGCATGTTCAGTAAGGCTAGGAATATACTTTCCTATCCCATTAAATGTATAGGGCATGCCTTTGAAGGATTGCACTCCTCAGCAGACAGTAGCTGGATCCATTTTTAGGTTGTGGGAAAAATGGTTCCATTGCAAAGCAAGGCCAGTGAAGCATCCATTACAAGCAGCGGAGGGAAATTGCTGCTAATTTATGTTAATAAGTGGGGCATCATCTTGGAGTCATCTTTTCTCCATTGGCCACACGTTCTAGATGCGGTTGCAGTCACTGTTTCTGGTTCTCTTGCTTGATTAGATGTTCTGAGCTTAGACAACCACACATGCAATACCTTTGGTACAGAGGAGGGAGCTTGCTGGCGCTCTGTCCGTTTTCCAAAGACAGATCAATTGTACATCTACAAAATCACTAGTGCAGTGTTTCAATCAATCAATCAATCAGTGACACTTGTAAAGCGCGCTACATACCCGTAGGGTCTCAAGGCGCTGGGGGGGGGGGGGGGTGGGGGGGTGGGTGCCGCTACTGCTCGAACAGCCAGGTCTTCAGCTTCTTCCTGAAGGAGAGGTGGTCTTGGGTCAGGCGCAGGTCGGTCTGGAGGGAGTTCCAGGTCTTGGTGTTTCCTAAACTTTTTAGAACCACATAGAACGTAAACTTTGCAATCCACCTAGCTTTAATGCACATGAAGCAGGGGAGATTATTTAATGTAATAGCAATTTTTATAAACGTTGTGACCGTAACCATTCCGTTCAATATTCACCTGTGTTGAAGGTATTAGTCTGCCAATACAAATCGTTGTACTGTGGAGCTGGAACACTGTGGGAGGCTAACCTGTAGAACTTGTTCACTAAAATCATCAGGCTTCTGAAAAATCTTGGTGTTGATATTAGCAAACTTGAGTAGCTCCTTCTACAGCAGAGTATGGGGTGAGGCCTCATATACATTTTTGTGTAAAAACTATGCCCAATGTTGCATTTTGGAGTCCATATAAACATCAATTTTATGTAGTGTATATAGCAAATAGTGTATATAGTGTATAGGTAAAAAGCCCCAAGAGCACTTTATATGAACACCAGTTTACATTACACAAGGTCAGATTCATGCTATTATAAAGATGGAAGATTAAGGGGCCTATTACGATTGTGGTTTTTCCGCATCCTCCGGGCCGGCGGAAGCCACCACCGGCCCGGAGGATGCGGAAAAACCGCAGCGGACCCACCAGAGACCCACCGCCACATTAGGATGGCTGGTGGGTCCTGGTTTCCGTCCGCAGCTTTTCCGCCGCGGTTGGCTTACAACCGCGGCGGAAAAGCTCTAATATGGTGACGGTGTCTCTCAGACAGAGTCAGCCATATTAGGATCGGCTGTTTAAAATGCTTTTCCGCGGCGGGTTTTCCACCATGGAAAAGCATGTGTAACTTCACTGCGGGGGCCCGTTGCGGACCCTCTGGGTAAAGGTGGGGTGGGGGGTGCACATGGGGGTACCTATGGTACCCCCCTGCATTTGTATGCAGAAATCGGCAGGCACCACGCGGTGCCTGCCGCTTTCTGCATACAAATGCAATGTATGCATTTTTACCAATGCTGCGGATGCAGCTTGAAGCCGCACCCGCCACAATGGTAAAAATAGAGGATGTGACCGCCAGGGTGGCGGTCACATCCTAATTGCACAGGAGGGAACTCCGCAGGCCATGCGGAGGTTCCCTCCTACTCTATGGTGTCGGACGGACTGAGGTCCGTCCGCCATCATAATCGGCCCCTAAGTCATTTGCATAAAATCAAAAGATGTTGAGCCAAGGCTGGGACTTGATCCTGGGTCCTGAGATCCAAAGTTTGTAGCTTTGGATATTAGGCCACATATATATTTCTTAAGTTATGTCCGAAAGTCATACACAAGTATAATGGTTGTGTATGATCACATATAGTGAGCACAATGTCTACTGACATGGCTTTTGTGAAGTAAAAAACAGTAGCAACAAATACTGTAAGCTTCACTCTGAGTCTTTCTTGGGAATACGTGCAAGAGTTTGTTTTAAAACTGGGTTTAGGGACATTGTTTAGCACCTTTGTACCGGTGCAATAATTATTTTAAATATTACTTTCACATAAACCAGGAATTTAGCAACTCCCCAAAAAACTGCTTGTGACCTATGAGTGGGCCCCGACCCACAGTTTGAGAAATACTGCACTAGTTAACTATCCATACTGAACTCTGGGGATAAACTTGTTTTTTTACCTTAAATTTCTGGCTCAACTGTAGATTTTAACTCTCCCTATATTACTCTATGCTGCGTTAGCAGAGTAAATAAAAGGTATTACAGTGCCTCAATAAGTTACACGCTCGCTGCTGATGTCTGAATATGTACTGCAGCCTTGTGTTTGAATCCAATGCAGTCCTTCATCAGTCCAAGCTCAATATGCGGAACATCATTTAATTTTTTTATGTTAACACCTGTAATTTGCAATGATTAAAATTCGTTGTCTTTGATAAAATAATGAACAAATACTTTCATGGAAAGAAAAGATTATGACAAAAAAACATTTTGCATTTCAGTGACATTTATGAATAAAAAATTATGAAGAATTCCAGAATGAAGAGAATCCCTGACTACTACCCTAATTGTAACCCTCACCCTAATACTCAACTGAAACACAGCCTATACACTAGCCAGACCCCTCTATAGCTCCCTTACCCTTACCATGATCCAAAATTTAAACATAGTGCTAACTTTAACCAACTCCTCAACTCTAACCCAAATGCTACATTTTATCATAACAATAACCATTCATCAAACTCTGACCCTAACGTTACCCCACATCTAATCTTGGAAAATGTACTTTAGCATTAGAAAAAATTACTTGTTCTTCAAGTTCAATAGATTTCCTTAATTACCAAAGATAATAAAATATTCTTTATTTTCACTTTTCATCATTTTATTTTTTATCATTTGCTTTGTTTTTATTTTCACGTATTGCTTTAATAACCCGCAGGACGGTGCTATTTAGAGCTATGTTAAGCAAGTTATTAGTATTAGTAATATGTAATGTGAACAAATAAAAGAAGGGATTATATCAACTGGGCATGAAGCGATTGTGGGAAACTTAACCTACAGCGGTTTCGCTAACAATGCTGTTCTGCTGTCCTTGAGATAGAGAACATGCTCCCTCGGTATATCATTATAGAATTGCTGTAGTAGAATTCTCATACCAATATTTAATTAAACACCCTGGCTGTAAATCTGTTTTACTATGCACAGATTTTGAAGAGATTAACACTGATAGATTTTCATATCCTTCTCTCTCCAAGGTAGGGATTCAATTATTTTTGAGTCATAAAGATCTTAGTGTATTTGGTTTTATTATGTGCTCAGTAAACTCAGCTTGGTGATAATAGCCTTTTTGTTGTTAGCACAGCTTGAGATATGGATGCACCTTTTGTGAGCACATATGTGTAACTTTCAAGCAAACAGTAAGGCGCCTGGCTTACATTTAAAGTGTATGCCTTTTATTCTTTTATAAGTGATAGATGAATCAAAAATAATTCTTATTTGAACCTGCAGAAGCAAATATAGGGGCTCAAACTAATTGAACTGAAAAAAGAGGCAACTAGGAAATTTTTAGATGACGTTTCTTCCATTTTTAAGAGCTTGATACATGTCTTAGATTGCTATTAATCCTTGACTGTTTGTGTAGGAAGTCACGTTACCATAGATTTATGGGTAACAATTTTTGAAAAATTGGTGTATTTGTAACATTTATGGCTCGAACCATTAAAGCCTTTCTGTGGAGAATGAATAAAACACGAACACTTCATTGTAGTATTGAGTTTTTGTACATCTTTTAAAAAAGGCACTCTGTATGTTGGTATAGGTATATGCATAGTGCAAACATATCAGACAGTAACAGAACTCTGAACAAGATTCAGGATCATTAACAACAAGGCGGTTGAAACGTAGATGGCTTTTGAGTAGAGAGTTTTGCGTCCCTCTTTGTGTAGACTTGGGAGAGCTTGCGGTACAGTTTTGTGTTTCCAGCCCGTTCGAGGACATTGATGTGGTTAAAGGTGAGTAGTGTTAGGTAGAGATTGGAAGAGAACAAGTGTAGTCTGTCACATGGTATGTAACCTTTGACCTGGTCTCTTGCAGTATGAAGGGTACCTGAGGGTTTTGTGACCAGGCAGAGGCTAGCTCAATTCCCAACAAATGAATCAGTTGGTACTGCATACCCAATGTCTGCCTCACTCCTTTTCACCTGCGTGCAGCTCCCATGTGATTGGGAAGAGTTAGCATGAGGTATAAAAAGAGTACAGCTCGCGACGTGGGGCTGTATTGCGTCTCCGGTCTCCCATGGGTGAGTGAGGCTGTAGAGAGGTACAAAGGAGGTCTTTCCCCAGAATTCTACTGTCATCCATTGGGTTACAGGATAAGGTCATGAAGAGGGGAAGAAGGAGCTCCTTAACTCAGCCAATGGCAGGGTAGGAAAAGCTGTGCTATCACTACCACTTACAGTAAGGTATTATAAGTAATTTGGATATCATTCCCTTAGTACGTGTGTTATGATATTAGATTACTGTTCTTTCTTACATAATGTTTAACACTGCAGTTTACTCTTAGCAAGCACTGTAAATTACAGGGGCTACCAACACCCAATTCAGTGGGACTTAATTTATCAATAATTGATGGAAGGAAAAGCCTAGTTGGTCCTACCGACAGTGAACCCTTGAACTGCAGGTAACATGTCAGCAATGAACGTTCATCTCAACGAACATTCATTTTTCACTCTTCTTGCAGTCTGAAACACTTGTAACACTGGGCTGTGGCTGCATTGGGCAGCCATGCCTGTCACAGGAGGGAATTTCCATGTAATGAGGAAGAGAGCCCTGATCAAGCAGACAATGTGGTAGGAAGAGGGAAGATGACCACGTGCGGTGACGGAGTCTCGAGGTCTGCTTTAGTGACAGGGGTGTAGCTGCCATGCGTGCAGCAGGTGCAGTGGCACCAGGACCCAGAGCCCTGAGGGGCCCATATTACCTCAATAATGATGTATCTACTACCACCAAGAGTCAACGTGGATATTTTCCTTGCTTGTGCCGAGCCCCAGATCATTCTTTCTATGCCACTGTTTAGTGATGGGCAGCGCTGTCACGTGGCCGAGACCTTACACAGCCAGACCTGAGCATCATTCACACCACCCCTCTCAACGCAAAGTTTAAAGACGCTCTTTTTAAACACTAATCTATCACAGGTCATCACAAAAACTATTTAGGTAACATTCTACAATAGTAAATGTATTTTAACACCCTGGATCGTCCTGTGTCAAATAAACAGTACACATGACATTAATGAAACGTCATCAATGCACATTATTGAGTCCAGAGGGCAAGCCCGGATCGAATGTCGTTTGCGTGAGGCATGCCGGAGCAGGGGCACTGTAACTGAAGACGGCCTCTGGTATGTGCCCATTCAGAAACCCACGGAGGGCTCCACTGCTCTGCTCAGCGCCAGCAGCAACAGACACCCAGCAACAGAAAGAAGACACAATTAAATATTGATCGCCACAGGCCGGTGCTTTTGTGCATAGTGCAGCGCTAATTATGAGGCCAATGCATTAGTAATGCTTGTGCAGGCCATTCATTAAGATGCTCTTAGGTTTTTCAAAATAAAGAGCTTACCCCACAGTTTAATCAGCTCTTTATGGTCTTTACACTATCTTTTAACAACATGCTTTAAATAATGCTATTAACCGACCCAATGAATAAATGGTGGTGGACTATTTAACATGTCATTTTATTGGTGACACTTATCTGTAACATGTTGCGTGAGGTAACAGCATGGAGGCCGGGGGAGGAACAAGGTGGCTCCCTCGCTTTGTTTTCCTTTCTCATGCGCTCCTACATCTGTCCGAGTTGCCCAGCTGTGAACATTGCTTTTTTTATTTTTGACATTTCCAAGGCACCACTTGGCTCAGGCCACGCCCACAAAGTAATTGTGAGTGACAGTGAAGGGTCTTCACATGTTGGACGATTTCAATTATTATGTGGTATGCTGACCCTGCAGAAGAGAGTGCTGATCTTAGTTTATTTTTAGTGCAGTGAAGCTACTAACATTTTGGTATCTTAGTGACTAGAACATCGGAGGACGTAACGTTCTGTAAAGCGAGATTATCTGAAAGCAAGATTTAAGTGTGGGCTTGTTTCATTACAAAGCAAACATAAGGAGATGATGGCCAGAGCGCTGAAACTGTTCAGAATCTCAACCCCAGCCACGGATCTGAGTTGAATCCATCATCGTTCTCTAGCTCACTTCACCACCCCAGTCTGTACCCAGCCATATGCAAATCACGTTTGAACCTGTTCCTCATCAGAACAGTCAAGACTGAACTGCCAAGCCAGGTTTTCCCTGGACCAGGAACAAGCATCCTGGGACCAGTTTTGGTATAACACCCCTCATCATCCAGGCTAGCTTGAATCTAGTGGAAAAGTGAGCAATGGACCCACGTCTCGGCATACCCTGCCAACTACGGCAAACAAAGCAAACACAAGGAGATAATGAACGGAGCACTGCAACTTTTCAGACACTCGCCTCCCGCCCCCAGTCACATATCTGTGTTGAATCCAGTTCAGACCCAACCATATGCAAATCAGTTTTTACTACGTTCCTCGTAGGAACAGTCTAGCCTGAACTTTGCCACTGGATTCAAGCTATCCTGGCAGATGAGGGGTGTTACCCCTAACCGGTCCCAGAATGATTATTTCCGGTCCAGGGAAGACCTGCCTTGGCAGTTCGGGTAGGACTGTTTCCATGAGGAACGGGGTCAAGACCAATTTGCGTATGGCTGGGTTAGGGTGAAGAAGCGAGCTAAAGAACGATGATAGATTCAACCCACATCTGTGACTGGGGGTGAGTGTCTGAAATGTTTCAGCGCTCCATTCATCATCTCTTTGTGTTGCTTTGTTTCATTACACTCAATAGGTTGTGGATAACATAGACTGGTGCCATTGGAATCTGCCCCTCCGTTTGCACTGCACAACTATCTGGTTAGTGCTAGATATCATTTGTGCAGCTCTTAGTGAGTGTAAGTATTTTTTGATTTTCACTTGTCATGCCAATGAAACATTGGTGCAAAATAGCTCCATCCCTAGTGCAAACTATGCAGTCTTTGAATGTCAATGTAAAGCTCACCAGTAGCGGTGTAATATAGTCAGTCTGAGCCAAGTGCATCAATATTAGACCCTGGTGACATTTTAATTACACAGGCGTACTTTGCGTAAATTGAGGAAGTTCATGTTACACTTGTGCAAAATTTCTCAAATTGCGTCTTTCCACCATAAAGATATTCTTCCTCAAAGATCAAATTGTGGTAAGAAAGTAAAGAAAACCATTAATAAAAAAAAGTTCTTGATAATGTGATGGTTGTGTCATTGCTATTTACAATGCAAACATCCTGCAGGATGAACCTGTTGATTTTTTTTTCATACGATAGGAACGCAGGAATTTTACGCGGGCACATTTGATATATATATATATATATATTTATTTATTTATTTATACACACACACACACATTTTATGCACGTGATGCCTGGAGTACACTACATGCAAAGCTAGAAGTACCCCCGCAGACTGAAAAGTATTAATACGGTCTTCTTATATGAGAGTCGGAGATATGGTGAAGACATGTCTGCCAAAAACATAAAGCCCCACGTGCGCTCTCCTAGCTTCAGTGGAACATCATATTTGCTTTCTCTTTTTTTGCTTTTAATTTCTGTGGGCGCTGGTTGTGGGGTTGCGCCTTTTGGCTGGCTTCAAACTTTGAAAAGGAAAGGGTGTATTTTGTTGGTGGTTTTAAATTATTCTCGGTGGTTCTTGTGCAAAGAAGCGTGGCCCTGAGCTAACATTTTCCTATCGCCTGTTATGTTGACCCAAGCGTTTATCTCCTGACTTGCAGCATTGTTAACTGTTTCAAGGGCAGATGAGATGTCATCCCACGTCAAGCCAATGTGCAAGAAACAACTGGGGCGAATGTGAATGAACGAGTGCACAGTATGTTATGTTCATTATGAGTGCATGTCAGGGCCCAGTTATTAATCAAGGGCCTGGGGGCTTATAGTGTGCCAGAAAGTTATTTGGTGAAGCATTAGGTATGTTATATTATGTCATGGTACTGGCATTTGCGTAGTGCTTGGTAATTTCTACTAATGTTTGGTTAGAATAGAGTTGTTAAATGTTTACTATAGTAAGGGTTATAATGATTAAAATGAAAGTAAAGTGGGTTTCAGCTAGGTGCTCGTTTGTCCATTGCTCAGGCAGTTCAGAGTATTTTCTAAACAAGCAATACCAGCCATTTAAATATAATGACAGCAATGAACAGAAAGATGAAAAGAACTCTAAGCATCTTCCCACAGACATGCATCCTTTCACTTATCCAAGGAAAGAGCAAAAAGTAGTAGTGGTTTCATTATTTCACCTCGTTAACAGCACATATGTTTGTTGTGAGTATAGTGCAATGACAACATTAATTGTAATCAGGATTGTGCTATTTGGTTGTTCATACCCTGCTACCAAAGGTGTGATGTACACATTGGATCCAAGGATCTTGAATGTATTACATTTTATAGAGACAAAAACCAAAGCATGCAAACAATGTTATAAAACAGTAAAAGGACCAAACATTAAGTTTTTTTTGTGTAAAATCTCACAGCCTTGAAAAAGTCACTGTGTGACGAAACACGTGTCGAACGAACATGTGAATTTGAATACACTGAAGAATATACGATCTATCACATCTACAATAAAGTGAAACTCTGTTAAAAAGCAAGCCCCTAATGAGTGGATCTTATACTATTTTATAACACTATTTGAGTGCTGGTGTTTTTGTCTATTTCTTTTCATTAGGATCCCCGTCCAATAAGGTAGGGCCAGCTGTCCCACAAACATTTACGTGAATAATGGGATCAAGTTACATTTTAACACATATCTGCAAAGCAATTATGTTTTGCCTTTTGACGTTGGCAGTGCTTTATGCTAATGCTGTTCAGTGTCGGCATAAAGTAATGAATATTGTTATTGCCGGAGCTGAAAAGCATTAGCATAAAAAAGTGATATATATGAAATGATGCTACAGTGGTCCCAGCATGGGGATGTATTTGCATTTCCGTGGCACCAGACATGCACTCACATTTTGGCGCATCATGGTGATGGCTCTCATTTTGCTTTTTCTCAATTTACTAATGTTCCTAGATTGTGGAGCCCATCCTGAGTAGAAAACACAAAAACATTATAAAATGTGTGCCACAAGTGGCCCAGAACTAAATTGTAGCTATCAGGCCTTCTAAAATGTTTAAATTTTTTTTAAAAAGGTGTAATGGACGAAGGGTGGGGGAGCAAGGAAGCAGCGGGAACTTGGAAACTAATGGAGGAGGTTCAGCATGGGGGATATAGAAATATCAACGAGGAGCGGCAACAGTGAGCAAGCAGGAGCGGGTTAGCAAACTGGGCAAACTGGAAAATGGGAGAGCAACACAGAGTGCATTGGACTGGGACGTGAAGGGACAACAGCAAACAGGGGAGAGTACCATGCAGTTCTAAAAGCCACAGAAAAACTTAGTCCTCTAAAAGTCATGGAAGAATTGAAATCACGCAGTCAAAGTATGGTAAAGAAACTATGCTCTAGGGAGAGTGTAAACACGAGCAGAGGAAGCAAAGCTATTAAACAAGTAGCAAGCAAATGGCATCAACAAGAAAACCAAATAATGATAAGCAATGGGCTGAACTAATTTCTACCATAAGTATTGGTATCTTCCATAGGTCATTCAACAACAGATAGCTAAAGATGTCTGTAGGCAGACTTAAACATTCAAAAACAATTAATGTTTAGAGGGAAAATTACTGTGGATTCAGATATCTTTTTGTGGGTAAGGGTAGATACTTTCTAGTTTTCTATCTTTAACACTGAGAGTCCCAGTAAATGAAATCATTGGCATCCCCAACACCTATTTCTTTTTTTAAAGTTACATGCCTGTGTTTGCTTCAGTCTTTCTTATTTGTCCACCCACCCTTGTCTATGCTCTTTGGCACCCTGAGTGCTATTTACCTACCTCTCCTTTGTTAGTTCAACATGAAAAATATAAAAAATGTAATAATAGTTGCAACTACATAATTATGGGTGGACTGCCACCAACAGGCCGTCGGTGACTGTCGGCCCGACAGCCAGGATAGCAGTCTGATCGCCGAATTACAATGCATTGGGTGGGACTGGAGAAGTCAGAGGGAAAGACTGACGCCTCCAACAGGCTCAAGGAGCTCGTCGGGGGCGTCGGTTGGACCATCATCTCTACAATAGGGGCAGTGCCTGCTCAGGCAGCTCCATAGGGATTATGATGTCCCTTTCTGCCAGTTTTTGATGGCGGTCCCACCGCCAGGGGAAGGCTGTCAGAAAGGAACTTTGGGGGCACCTAGCAGGGCGCCCGTCCCTCACAGGCCTTTCCTGTGTGACCTGGCAGGTAAATGTAGTGCCCCGCCCCAAACATCTGTACAGCGTGTGCGAAGCAACACAGGTGCATGGATATTCAAAAACATCCCTTTATCAATTGCGGCTTGTGCTGTAGCCTTTTCTGGGCCGCAGCATACGCCACAATGGAAAAAGGGAGGTTTACGACTGTGTGAATGGCATTCGTATCATAATTGAGCTGTCGGGACTGCCAAATCCTTGTTGGATGGTCTCGAGCCCAAAACGATAATGGGGCCCTACGTTATGTTTTCACAAATGGATAGTGTCCTGGGCTAGACCAGTCTTAAATTACTCATGGAGAGACAAAAAAGTACTTTGATATTTTATATTTAGCCAACTTAGGGGTATGCATATTTGGGTAAAGCTCCCAGGCTAGCATATTCCTCAATGAAAAATATAACCATGACACAATTTATATAATTAATAAACAATGACATAATTAATAATAAATTAATTATTAATTGTTAACTAATTATTACTTAACTAACTTCCCACCCTATACCTGTACAAACCTAGCAAACCGCTATAACTCTATAAATCACCATTAGCAAATACATTAAAAATTTGAAATCACTTAATATTACAAACTTTATTCAATAATTATACAAACAATAACTCATGAAATAATATATGTACTAAAACAAATTTAAATAATTAAAAAAATGTTTTTTACAACGATATTATTAAAAGCAATATTAAAAAGAACAATTTTCTTGACAACAATATTACTTACTTGAAAAAAACATTATTCTTGACAATGATAGTTGTCATCACAATATTTTTTACCGATATATTTGTCTTTTGATATTGACAACTCAATATTTGGTCCAAATATAAAATATCTACATATGTGAAAAATTTAATAAATACAATTACAGTTATAAAATATAATAATTGTATCTTGAAATTGAAATATAAAACACATTACTAAATACAATTTCTCAAAATATAAAACATAAAAAGAAATATAAAATCAAAATATAAAATAAAATAAAATAACATAAATGCTTTAAAATTGAATTACAAAATCTATAAAATACTATAACAGTTACATGTTTCAAACACTCAAGTAAAATGCTTAAGAATAATTACAAATACTAATACAAATGAAATTGTAAAAAGATACATAAAAATATACACAAACACTGTTAAAAACCAACATGTCATTATAACTAGAATGCAAACAATAATTATAAAAACACATAAATCAAAGAAATCAGATTTACTTTTGCCACTCCATCATTAGCAACAGTAGAGAAAATATTAGACTTTAGAGGGATGTATTTACTATTACCACTGCAAAATGAGCAACAGTAGAGAAAGTATTGAAATTTGGAGTGGGTGAGATATACTATTCCCACTCCAACATAAGCAATATTAGGATCAGACGTTGACCCTGAGGAACAAAGAGAAAAAAATGGAAGGCGAAAGATGGAGGAAGAGAAAAACAGTGGCAAAGAAAGTAGGGATGAAAAAGAGGCCCGAAAGAGTGAGATGAATGGGCTGGGAGTATCTGGCTAAAGGTGAAAGAGGCATGAGCAGGGGCGGTGTCTCTATGAGGGCGGAGTTCAATCGACCCCTCCACTGCAAGCAGAAAACATGAAAAATAAAATGGTGATAAATCAAATTGATTACCATTTTATTTTTTACGGTGGCAGTAGCCAAGTCTGAGGGCCGGGCAGCAGCAAGGAAGAACAGCCTGAACTTCAGCTTAAAGTGCACATGTCACTGTGGGCGGCTGTGTTGTGACAGCCAGGCTGGCATGCACTTTAAATACTCCAACCCACGCTGTCTTATACAGCTGCTTGAAGAGGAAGCACAGGCCCCCAAAGCCTGAAGGAGCATCGAACCAGCACGCTCCAGCCAATCCTGGTGCTTCTCTCATGCTGACTGAATAGCATGAGGGCAGCGTCTGGATTGGTTGGGGGAGTTGCTGCTAAAGCTCTAGGAGCCTGTGCTGCTGTGATAAAGAGGAGCACAGAACACATGGCAGCACGTAAGTACATCTTTTCATTTTGTTTAATTTTACTTTGGTTTAACTCACTGACACGCACTGCAAGAAACTTGCAGTGCCTTCAGTCTCAACTTGAGCTCTCAATCGTGGCCCGTTATAAACACTGCTTAAAACGGACAAGAATTTTAAGCTTTGAATTTGAGTCTAAGGGCACTGCTGGTTTTTATTAGTGCCTGTCAGTGGGTTAAATATTCACCCACCTGTTTTATTTGCCAGTGGCAGCCACTGGGCATGAGGTGGTTTCAAGATTATGCAGCCTTGGTATTCGGCAACCCCAACATTCAAGAGCATTGGCAGTTGGCTTTTGAGCAAATCTTTGGGTCATGGCACTAAACATTTGGGGCCTAGAGCCTCTGTACTCACTCTAGTGTGTCCTGCTGTTGGAAACCTTACCACTGCTGAACGAATTCTTTGGGTACCAAGGAATGTATGCAACCCTGCCATTGTCTTTTTAAAGGCTAGAGCTCCCAGTCCACTCTGATGATACAGATGTGTGAGTACGGTATACAAGTCTGGTATTGAGAGTATAGGCAGAGGCAAATAAGGATGCATCATGTCCACAGCCTCCTCAAAAACCTAGGGTCTGATTACGAGGGGGTGGGGTTCCACTGTATTGCCAATTACAACTTACAAAGTCGTGCTGGCGGTGGACCGCCTGCTGCACCAGGGAATAGTTATTCCTTGACGGTGGACCCAGGAGAGCCAAAACGTAATGTGCTGAGAAGGGACTGGCACAGTCCCGCTCCGCATATTTTGAGTTCTTACACCACCAGCCTTTCCATGGCGGAGCACCGACACCTTTAGGTCCCCCATGTCCCCCACGACCTGGGGATACATTCATGGGGGCACAACATGTACTACCGTGTCTGTATTCCCCCTAGTTCCAGCACTGTCCAAGCCGTGCTGGAACTTTTTGGCCGTTCTCATGGCGGTGCCTGTTTTCAAGGCACCGCCATGTTAAAGGCCAAAGACCATAATATGGTCGGCGATGCTTGTGTGGCTTTGGTGCAGCGGAGGTGGCATTGCGCAGTCGTCGCTGTGCTGAAGTCATAATCAGGCCCCTAGAACTCAACATCATTGCTACTTCATTATTTCTCTTAAACCACAGACCTCTGGCCTTAGTCGAAATTCATGAACATCTCAGAGGTACAAGGGTAACTTATTAGGTTACTCGCTGTTGGACGACATTAGAGCAATTTCAGAAGGCACTTTCCTGTCCTAGTGGTTAGGCTGATGATTAAAAAGCACAGATCATCAAGGCCCTTTCTCTGTCGAAACAGATGCTTACTCACCTTCAGTTTCCTGGACACAAAGGTGTGGCTCTCTGGGGGTGTGGAAGGTGTTTGCCATTGCTGGATGAAGCTTGATAACAGCTTCCCTATAAGGCATTTTAGATGGTGCATGAGGGGGACATGTGGGTGGACAAGCAATGCTTTTGGGGTCCCATATGAAGATCTGAACCCGGCAAGAAACATAGCCTCTAAAACTTAACTTGTGTGAAGAGGAACACCAACATTGTGGCTCTGCGGTACATAAATATATATCGAGTATGACACAACTTTATCAAAGTCAAAGACATGAATGCAATGCTTAACTGAGTTTCAAGGTGAATGTTATCAAAGCAATTTGAAGAAACTGGACTTTCTTCCCTGTCAGTGGCATATTGTACCTTTCAGTTTCGTTATTATGCTAACCTTGCTGATTGCTGGTGTGAGAAAGTAAAACAAACAAGAAGGCCGAGGAGCATGAATTCCCAGAACAATAAACGACATCAGGGACATATCGTGTTACGGACTGAAAAGGATGATTAGGGGAAAATGCCATTCCCACTACATGCTTACCTCAAGAGTCAAGTTCACCCACAGACTCATCCTATGTTTAATTTCCTGAAGGAATTGTCCATTCCTGGCTTTTAATTTAAGGTTAACTTGTGGGAAAGGGTACACCTAAAATGCTCAATGATCACTTGAGAAATTGAGAGACATAAATAAATGGTAGAGGTTTTTAATAACCGTAAGAAAACCAAGCTTCCTGCAATATTGAAATGAGAAAGGTGAACAAAGACTGTTTTGCGATAGAAATCAGTGATACTAATTGGATTAGGATGCCATCACTGCATGTTAACATGTCCTGATTAGTTTCGTTTTCATATCCTGAGTAATAGTATTCCCATTCCCAGTCAGTGCAGCAGCACATACCTTGGATTGGACAGCTGCTCCTCCAGAGTTTGGCATACAGACATTTGAGTACTTGAAGGGCAGAGGCAGTGAGTGTTTGAGTAGCCAAAACATTTGTGTAGCGCACAGAATGGGCCAAACTTTGTGGCTAACACAAAGTACAGACTAGGAAATAAACCGAAAACCATTTGTTTTTAAATGTTTCCAGAACCTAATATGGCACCCGTCAGTAGTTCCCTGGTGGGAGTTCCATTACACAAGTTAAGTCTGTGCATTTTCTGCATAGAGCTATATATGTACAGTGGGCAAAACAAGTGAAAAGCTACTGGTGAAATAAAGTAAAATATCAACCGAAATCAATAGAGATAAACTGCCATTTCCAAGATGTAGCTCTAAACTACTGAAATGCACCCCACAAACATTCATTAGATGTTCAAACAACAAAATGCCTGCAAGTTATTTCTTTAAGACTCATTTTTAGTTTCGTCAGTGACTGATAAAAACATGGGAAAAACGTGTGACTTTGCACAACTATTCAGCAGTGGCGGCTGGCAGGGAACGGGGTGATGAGGCGGGGTGGAGGGACAAAAGAAAGAACAGTTACCTTTTTACTGGACACCGTCTCTCCTCAGCTCAGGTCTCTTTCGACACCACCATCTCTCCTCAGCTTACGTTGCAAACAGCAAGCACCGAGGCTTCCTCCCCTAAGCCAATCACAACGCTGCAATGCAGCGTTGTGATTGTACTGTGCACCGTGGTTCGGCACTCAGACAGGCAGTGGGAGCCTGTGCATGTTCCCAAACAGGCTTTGCATTGCAGTCTGGTGGGAAACATGCAAAGTGTGCATGACTGTTTGGCTGGCCCAATACAGCCGGCCAAGCAGTCATGCCCACTTGGAGAGTGCAAACCTCTCCTCCCCGTACCACCAGCCTTCCCCGCCCTCACCCAGCCCAGTAGTGAAAAATTAAATGATAATGACGAGGTTATTATCATTTTATTTTTGCTTTCTCCTACTCTGAGAGCAGTGGGGAGATGCTCCTCTGCCGAGGAACCACCCCTGCTATTTAGGTTGGTATCAAAAGTGATTCATTTAGAGGACCAGGACTTTTAAACATGGCTTTTTTTGGTGATTAGTAACCAAAGAAGCAAAAAGCAAATACATGACTTTCAAAACATGTCCCAAAAGCGTTTATGTGCAACTAAAGGATCAATAGTATTTAAAAATACTTAAAAATATGAACCTGCAAGCTCATCATACATGTAAGTGCACTACTTAATTGTAAATGTGGGAAAGATCAGGGGGAGTGGCTGGAAAATAGGCATTCTTATTCCTAAATGGGAGGGCTTTTGGGGGAAGTAAGGAAGTGTTTAAGGAAGGCTAGGGGTAGGTTAAGGAAGTTATATTCAACCACCCACATAAGGGTAAGCCCATGGCTATGCAACACAAACTGCACTTAGAAAGTTACTATAGTTCTAAATGTAAACCAGTGCTGATCACCCTATGGTAAAGGATAGAGAAAAGAAAAAAAGGAAATTAAACTTGAAAAAAATATTGCCAATATTTTTATGTTTTAAATATTAATTAATGTAAATTAATTGTATATATTTGTTTTAAATGTAAAAAAACACACTGGAGGGCTAATGACTTAATTTTAAATTAAATGTTTAAATAAACCTAAATATATTAAACTTCCTTTTCTGAACTAAATATATTTCCAACCTAAAGTAAAATATATATAGTTATGAGGTATTCATAATCATTAAAAGTGATATATAAATTTAATTTAAAAAATTGTAAATATTGTTAAATAAAAATGTATGTTATGTTAATTTTTTAAATCAGTAAAGGTTATTAAAGTATTTTAAAATTAAATGATAAATACGCATTATTTCTAGATAACTTTTTAATAGTACCTTAACTGCAGTTATTTTTTTAAGCAGTTTAAATAGTTACATTTAATTTAACATTATTCCCTATGGGGTTCCACTTTAAGTCCCCGCTGCCATTATTTTCATTTTGGAGGGTGTTGCAGTATTAGTGGTTGGCCATGTGTGAAGCCTGAGTTACTACTTCTCCTCCCCTATTTCAGCAGGTAGATATGTGTAAGACTTCATTTCTGTTTAACTCTATGCTTTTAATCAGTAAATAGCCAAAAGTAGTAAAGTTACTCAAAGTGTAAGCATAAACTAACACATGTAAACTAATTGCAAGTTAACTTTGTGAATAGACCCTAGACTGTTTATTTATTCTATTTTAGAACAGGCTTCCTCAACTAGTAGCTCTGGAGCTACTGGTGGCTCTCCAGCTACCTATAAGTAGCTATCCTGTGTGCTGCCCAGCTTACTAAATGGGAAGCGTTTGCTTGGTTGAATCAATAAATGTAAGCATTGAAAAGCATGCATTAGAGACAAAAATGTATGCACCAGTTGAAGTCTGGAGAAAAATGTTTGCATTTCCAAAATATATCTAAAACTGATAGTTCTATGATAAATCATGAGTGCAGGGGTGGCTTATTACTAATATTATTACCAATATTATTACCTTGGTGCAAGGGACGCTGCAACTTTAGCTGTTAAGTATTACCAATGAAGAGGCATTGCATGTTGACAAAACCGTTTTTTGCATTACTGTTGGCAACCATTGATTTGTCACTTTTGGTAATCTTGCATATGGGATCTACTAATGTAATCTAGTCTGATGTAGTCGCCATTACAACACTAATAATATTAGTAGCTCTGGATCATTCTCATTGATCACAAGTAGCTCTTCTTGCAGAAAAGGTTGGAGACCCCTGTTCTTGAATTAACTGGAACCAAATCCAGTTCCTCCTAAGAAATTTAGCATAAGATGCATACTCTTCCACTGACACTATACCTTCTCTGTGCATGGGGAGGATGCTGCCAGCCTATGCTCTCTAGAGGGTGATCCTTCATGAGCCTGGACACACCAGATCCATCTTTGAGGGTGTCTTGGAGTGGGAACTGGCATTAAGTAATTGTATTGGTATCCAAATTAAGAACTGAACCCTTGAGTTAAGAGTCAGTACTGTAAAAAAATACAACAATTTTGCTACCACACTAAGGAACTAATTACGAGTTTGGTGGTGCGGCACCGGGTCTGCCCCGCCGCCTTGTTTCCAAACCCGTGGTCGGGCCGCCTGCCAGATTACGAGTGATTCTCATTTGGTGGGCTTTTTTTGACGTTCCCACTGTGGTGCCCTGAAAACGGGCACTGAAATGGTAATGCCAAAAACTTCCTGCATGGCATGGACTGAAAACTTCATGCCGTGCAGGAACTGGGTGCATGCACCCCATGGTGCAGAGGCTTTGTTTCCTCTCATAACATGTATTTGTAAAGCGCACATTCACCAGAAGGCATCTTGGTGCTGAATACAGATGTTTATTGTTACCCAACTCAATAGTACTCATTTTATTGACCTCAGATGGATAAAAGGCTGAGTGGACCCATTGGGATTTGAACCTGCGACCATGAGTTCGAACACAGGCCCTTGCAGGGGATGCATTAGTCTACTGAGCCACCAGGGTTTTCATGGAGGAATATTTCCACGAAAACCGTGGTGGATAGGAAACTCGTAATATGCCTGGCGGGACCATGACAATCCTATCAAGCATATCGCTGCCTCCGGACCACTATAACACTGCCAGGGAACGGCGTTTGCGGCAGGGCAATGGTGGTCCAACCGCCAGACTCATACTTAGGCTGTAAGGTGTTATGTGAGTGGCTACATGTGTATTAGAGATAACAGGGAGCCCCATCCGCCCTTCAGAACATTAGTTGACAATTGGCTCAGAATGATTATCAAGTGCAATCGACAATTGGTAAGAAATTGATATTTGAAATTGATAGTAGTGAGCAGAATGTTAAACGGAGACACATAAAAATCACATTGATATTTTTGTTCAAATCAACAAAGAGGATGTTAGGCTTGAAATGTAACCATAAGACACAAATGTAAAATGGAAAAATATTTAGGCAATGGTAACTACCCCATCTCAGGTGTACCCCAACATTTATTTGACTGTTCATGGGAAACTGCTTTAATATAGTCACTTATGAAGCTCACAGAAAAGAAGCAGATACTTGACATGTTCTTCTCCAATGGTGAAATACTTCCTGATGTGCTGCTGCTATATAGTGACAGTGTAAAAGTGCCTTTGCATGCGCCTTCATTTAACAAAAAAGAAAACAGCTCTGAAGTCCCACTCTCGTGACTTGTTATTCGTATTGCTTTCAACACCACCGTCATGAGTCTAAAAAGATATCCTACCAGATTATCTGTATGTCTCGAGTTCACCTGGTGATTGCTCACAGTATTGAGAAACCGGAAACTTTTTTCTTTCATTCGGCGTTTCAGGTGACACCTGCAAGCTTCTGCATTGGTAACTGTGTGCATGGCATGAAGATTGCACATGAACATCTATGTTACTCATCCTTTCAGGGTCTATGAATTAGCGCTGCCAAGCGGTGGGCGTGCGCCCTTTTAGTTTCCACATAAGTCTTTCATTTGTCTAGAAAGTGGCAAACAGCAACTCATTTACCTGCTGTAGCGAAAAAACACCATGCATAATTTAGATATCATAAAAGATTGAGAGATAAACAGTTGCAGTGCTTTCATTCTGTACCAGTTTGTGCCCTTTTTTGCTGCCATTTTGTTAGATGTTCTTTTGAATCTGAGAAGTGTAAAGAAACTTGGCTATCTGCCCTCCTCCCAGGTAGAAAGATGATTATTTGTTTGCTTATGTGAGCTATTGTAATTTGTATAGACATGTTATCTGCGAACATGCATGTTTATTGTATGTAACTAGTGGTACAAGCTGATACCACTGACTTGCTCTTTTGGTGCCCCTGGTCTCAGTAGCCATAAAGACAGTTTCAGGAACAGAAAGCAACAAGCACTGGCAAAGACAATTGACCTGACTTTTTGTTAGGGGAAGTGGTTGATAATCACTGGACCGCAGTGTGTGCTACCCCCACCTTTCCTTAAGTGTTAGTAGTAAACTTAGAAGGCATACAAGGTAAAATATTGCAATTGATTATTTTCACAAAGGGACAGTATTTCTGTTGCATCTTGAAGAAAGCCTATGTTCATGTCCACCCGTACTTTGTGAACTGTACAGCTGCAAATCCAACATAATAGTATAACAGCAAGTAAATAAATGTGCAAGAGCCAGTTGTGTATAGCATTGCACCTTTATGACCAAATGACTAACAAAGGCATCTCAAACAGCAAACTCTTCCTAAACAATAAAGGCTATATGTCAGAATTGAAACATATTTATATCAGCAAAGCAAATCCATCAAAGAACACGCACTGACTCCATTACAAGCTACCCATCATACTACACCTGTACTCCAACAAAGAAATACTTAATGCCCCATCTCCAAAATGGGAACATATATAGTACAGTGTAAACATCCACGAAATTAAATGGGTTTGATGGACAGCCTAATGAAGTAATGGCAACCCATGAAATCTCATAGAAGCCAAAGACTTAAGGGATGCCTCAAACCCTACTCTCCTTTCTTCATAATCTACATTTGTGAAGAATTGATGACAGGAGGTCTCAGGACAGCTTAAGCTGCAGCCAGACCTAATTAGAGCTCTAATTGCAATGTATACTTTAAGGGCCCGATTACAAGTCTAGCTGTCCGAGGACCGCCAGACTTGTGGTGGCATGGTGATGGCGGATCCAGCCACTTCCGCACTGGCAGTCCTACCACCCCAGTACGAGTTCAGCAGTCAGACCACCCTGAGACCGCCACCGCCAGGGAACTGCAGTTTCCTGGAGATGGTCTGGTGGTCAGAGGCCACAATATGCTCGGCGGGACCACCTTGGTCCAGCCAATCATATTACGAGTTTCCTCTCCTCCAAGATTTACTCAGCGGTTCCTCCTCCATGTAAACCTTGGAGGAGAGGAAACAAAGGGGGACCTGCAGGGCCCCCTGTGCCTTCTCCATTTGTGCATGTATATAGGTGGACATAGCATGTGCTCACCTGTGTGTATGCCCATAAAGTTCTTGCATGGCATGGACTTTTGAGTCTATGATGTGCAGGAACCTTGTGAGGTGTTCCCATTGCGGTGCCTTTTTCAAAGACGCTGCAGCCTTTAAAAGAGGCTCCGCCATGGAACACCATGCCGCCTACCTGCCAGACATCAAATAATTTTAAACCTGGCGGGCGGGTGGCGGTGAGTCTCGGTGGTGCAGTGAAGTACTGCCCGCCCCCACACCACTAAAACTCCTAACTGGAGCCTAAGTAGTTTCCCTCCTTGCCCTGGCTTTCTCCTTCACTTCTACAATGAATATGAGGCTTCTGAGGAGCCAAAGTTAGAGATCAGCTCTATGATATGATTCAGGATTCAAAGGGTGTTTGATCTTCCACAACCCATAATATTTGATGGATCAGTGCCATCCATGGTCGTGCAGTCATGAAGATTTGATATTGTATAGATCTTCCTCATGTGGAATTGAAACTTTGGGCCAGATGTACGACCATTGACTTTTGCGACTCGCAAATTGCAAAAAATTGTGACTCGCAATTTGCGAGTCACAAGAGCCAATATACCACATTGTCAGAGACACTGTAAGCAATTCCCAAAGGGGTAGCAAAATGCGAGGCTCATGAATATTAATGAGCCACTTGCAGTTTGCGACCCAATTGGGAATGGCTGACTCTCCCAGGGATGGTGGCCTGCTGAGCTCAGCAGACCTCCATGTCTGGGACTGCTTTTCAATAAAGCAGTTTTTTTAAAATGCATCCCATTTTCCTGAAAGGAATGCATCCCGTTTTCCTGAGAAAAAAAAGAAACTTTTTCGTTCATTTTTTAAGGGCAGGTATTGGTCCCTGGGACCTCTGCCTGCGCCTAAAAAATGTTTTCTCCTGCATTCGCAAAGGGGAAGGGGTCCCTTTCCCATTTGCAACTATATTACCACCCTCTTGAAGAGGGCGGTAAATTGCAAGAGTTTTACGACCGCAATTATGGCCGCAAAACATTCATACATGGCTTGTGAGTTGCTATTAGGAAGGGAACGCCCCTTCCTAATAGCGAGTCTCATAACACTATTTTGTGAGTCACAATTTTTTGCGACTTGCAAAATAGTGTTAGTACATTGGTCGTGTAGGTTTTTGCTTGCGCGAAGGGGTCCCAAACCCGTTTGCGCATGCAAAAACTGGTCGTACATCTGGCCCTTTATGTGGTAAATCAGATTAAAGAAAACATTTTGGGTTATTTTACAAAAAGTTTGAACTACTTTGTGGGGTGATCTGGAAATAATGTGGTGCCTTGAAGTGGTAATTGTGCTGTTCTGTTTGGTTTCACGAAAGTTCTTGCGAGAAAAGACTGTGATTAATTGCTATTAGTAGAAGGAATGCTTTCTGCACACAACCATTCTCTTTTAGTTACTTCTAAATTTGCTTTACGTGTAAAAAAAGGGATCGCAGCTTGAAACACCAAAAATGGAAAAGTCGAGCAGGCCATGATTATAATTTATCTAACAGAGGTTGCGAGCTGTACACATGGTTTAAACAGCCAGGGGATTCTTCAGCTCTTCTATTTACTCATCGGTTGGAGGATGGCGCTGACGTTCGTCACTGATTAATCATCACCCTTTGATAGTGTAAAAGAGCATCAGGCTTCCGCCATGATATTCTAAACTCCCATGTGCCTTTCAGGAATCGTGCATCAGAGGCAGGCAGATTACACTGCGTTGGCGTTAACATTTAATAACAATATTTTGCTAAAATGTGCTGCTTATGTACCAGGCAATCGAGGTAACTGAACCCTTTGCACGACCATTTTACATATTTGCACCAGGCCAGAAAAGTAGAATTTGTTCTATTTTTGCTATGATAACACCACAAAGCATGTGACAAATAAATATTCCTTCAATTTTAAAATGAAAAAGATAGTTAAAACAAGTTTAGGAAAAAAGCCAGTTTGTTATATGTCTTATTGTACAAGCACCCTGAATAATGCAGTAGAAGTTCACTTTTTTCTTTGTAACCAATGGTAATTATTCATTGATCTGTTTTTGTTTTTTTGCTGCCTCAAATATGGTGTATTTGGGAAATGATATTTAAGAGATAGATCTGTCATATGACTTTGAAAGTTCTTTAACAATCCATTTTCCTTTTACTGTCACATACAAGGCAAATTTTAGCTACCTGGCTTCAAACAACCACATAGGGGTCATACAAAGAACGCACAGTGGTCTTAGAGCACTCCCAAAGTTTCCTTTCGTTGGCTTTATTATTACTCTTTTTCAACGGCTTTCATTTTTCCTTCCTCTTTAGGTTACAGCTTCTGTCTAGTTTGTTAAAGACATCTTGGGGATATTCAAAATGCATTCCGCCTGCTGCTTACCATTGGCTTTGTAACTCCCATTTTCTGTCTTTCTATTTGCTGGATTTATTTGCTCTACACTGTCCTGCTTGAGTTCATCACTCCTGTTGCCCAAACCTTGTTTACTGTATTTTTCCAAGAACTCACATTCTGTGAACAGGCCTTTAAATCTTGTTCTTATCATGTCACATTAGCTGTGCATTCAAAGACTGAGGTCAAATGTCAAAGTCTCTGGGAGCTTGGTGTTTACTTTTCTTTCTCTGACTTCAAAGTGAGAACATTTATGTGACAATCCTGCTAAGTATCCATGTAAGAGGAAAAATGAACCGTGTTGATGTTTCAGAATATATCAGACTTAGTACAAATGAAGCACTTTTTTAAGTAATTCTGAAGTGGTGGAAATAAATATTTGAATATGATCTAAACACATCAATACACTACATGATGACATTTGCACTCATTATCATTTGTGTGCAGCAACACTGTATTTCAGTGCAAATGTAATGGTTATTTCAATTGAAAATATGTTGTCTGTAACTACAGTGCGCTACCACATCATGCATACTCAACACTACTGCACTCTACTCCACTCTATATAGCCTTCCACTCTAAGCCACACAGCTCCATTCTGCAACACTCAACTCCATTCTACGACATGCCACGCCTTTGTTGGCTCCATCAAATGAAACAAAACTCCAGTTAAAAACTCAACATTCCCTCATACAGTTAACATTTTATCAAAGATAACACCCTTAGAGTTGTAGCCCTAGAAAGCCAGGAGTTCCTAACATTGTTCCGACCTGACAGCTTGCAGTTGTTTCGAGAGGTTTACGACAACCACCTTTTGAGCCTCTGTAATCGGCTCAATTAGTTTGACTTTCAGCAAAGTTAGAATTCTTATTAGCAATCCCCTCAGCTAGGAGGTTGAAAGAACTGGCTGGAAGGGCAGACTTTGAATTTGTTTCTTAGGTTCAAATCAAATTCCACCTCTCTGATGAGATAATTTTACCTTTTCCTCAAGACTTTTTGCATACTCTCAACGGAGTGTGTAAATAGGGCATTATGAATTAAAATTGACTGCATGAGGGAGTGTGAAGTTTTTAACTGTTTTATGTTTTATTTGATGGAGCCAACAAAGGCAAAATTATTTCAAACCTTACACTTACTAGATCGGTTTGCCAAGCAATTTTTCAGGCATGCAGGTTGGTTGGCAAAGAAGCCCTAGAGGAAGTCCAAGGGCGATCCACAAGGTTGATTTTAGATACGTGGGCTGAGGCTGCAGTAGCAAGAGGTTTGTAGGGCTGCAAATTGGTCTACCCCTCAAACCTTTGTAAAACATTACAGGATGGATTGGGATCAGTTCTCAGTTTAGAAATTTGATTTTGTAATTAATGACTCAATAATGAAGTAATTGTTGTTCAAATAAATAAATACTAGTTTCCGCATTACGAGCTGGTTGGTGCAAACGATTCAATTGGTATGTCCTCAGTATGGTTAGAACTGAGTTTAGGAGGTTGGAAAATAAGTAATGAAATAACTACTTACTGCTAATCTTCATTACCCTAAATCGTAGTCTTCCTCTTTATAGGCCAAGATCCCCTCCCCCTCCCGCTTTGCAACTCCAAGTGTTTTCTTACTTGTTACTCACAGGAGCATAGGAGGGTAAGAAAGGGGCATTATAGCATCCCAAAGTACATTGTCATAGAAAAAGGATGGGTGCATGTTTGCACTCTTTTTTATGTATGAACAACTTTATACAGGAGGTCTAAAAGTCTCAATATGAAGAGGATTGGGATAAGGAGGGACTGCGATTCAGGGTAATAAAGATTACTAGTAAGTAATTTTTTTATGACCATAATAAGTTCTGTATAAATTAAAATTTACAAATATCTTGTGAACACAAAACAATTTATTGGATGCTGATTATCAAATCATTAGACAGCATAATAATAATATATAAACATGTTTGACTGTAGGGTTGTCCCTACAAATAATGATAGTTTTTTTGCCTACAGTGGAAGTAATTAATAGTATAATTGTAAAACACTAAAAATAAATAATTCTTCTCTTCCTTCTCTCTTTACTGCATGCATAGAATACTTACATTTCAAATCAACCATCCCATCCTCCATCAGTGGGGTGCTTAACACACAAAATACCCAATCTGTTGAACATTCTCTAAAATTTCCCAGACTATACTTGTTATGCTGTGTATGTAGGCAGGTCTACAGCATAGGAACTTTGAAAACAATCTCTAATGTTAATTTGTTGTAAAAATTTAGAATTCTACAGTGGTAACAATTTTCATAACTTGTTGCACCCCTTATTTAGGTAAATGACAATTGAAATTGTTATTTCTGAAATCCCTTTCGGACAAGTGAGTATTGTTCATCGCTCCATACTCAATGATTCTCTGTGAGCACAAGCATGATTGTCCTGTCATCAATGCCAGTCCCCATATTCTCATAACAATTCAAGGACTCAGAGAGTACATAATTAATATTTTTTGTCTGATATTTTGCTTCTTTTAAAACAAAGAAATCTTGATGTCCCTTCATTACCACTGTTTTTGTATCAGGTTGAAAGATTTTTAAATCAAATTTGTTTAATTGTTTAATGATATAACTGATGTTTTGGAGGCTGTGCGGTAACAATTCCAATGTTTGGCCTGCCAATCCCTGGCAACCTGCTGGGCATGGAGCTGGGGTGTGCCTGCTCTGTGTTTTGCTGGTGACTCCTTTGCTTTAGGATTGGTATGGTCCACCACCTTGTTTCTATGTGTGTGGGCTAATCTTGGGATTTCTCCTGTGTTTCTAGCTAAGCTTGTGGAATGTGTGCCCTTTGTGCCTGTCTCTTATTTTCTTCTATGACTCTTCCTCCTTGATGGGCTGAGTTGTGATTATAGGCCGGCATTGCTCTGAATGCCTGTGTTGGATGATATTATGATGATGATGGTGGTACTGATGATGACAATTATAATTTATAAAGCGGAAACTGTCACTTAGCATGGTAGTCCTAAAAGAAGTGTTCTAATAGAGTGGGATTTACCAAACTGTGATGAAGGATCTGAAGCGCAGATATAATGGCTTTAAGGGTTTCTTAGAAGGATTAATGATTTTGTCATCAAAGAGCTGCATGCAAACTGCATAAAATATATCAGGGTGTTATATTTTTTTCCTCAGTCTTTCATTATCTATTTCTAATGTTGCTAAGTATCGTTCGTGTGGGTGTATAAACATTCTTATTAGTAAAGCCAGCCTTTACTAATGTTTTAAAACAAATTAAATGTATCTGAGAGAGGCTATGGAGAGATGAGGGGCATTTTTGCCGGGTGGTAGTGAGGGAATCCAAGGAGGAGGTCATGGGAGGCCTGGGAGGGTGCCAAAAATGAAAGTCGCACCTGGCACCACCGTCGCTAAAGCTGGCCCTGATAGCATTTGGAGATAATTGTTAGTGCCCACCACTATTGTGGTAACTATCAGAGATATAATGGATTCCTCTTGTAGGTGGACATTGTATTTGACTTGCCCATGCAAATTAGGATGCAACTTCGTCCTGCAGATACCACAACTCTACAGTCAGTGCTTAATTTGAGCCAGTGGTTTCTGGTGCTCTGCTCCAGAACTTAATTAGCAACATCAGCACTTATGACGGGCTGCCACATAATGGCACTGTTTGTCTAATCTATAGATCAGCACAATAACAGTTGTTCATCAGTTCAATATACATTAAAAATGACTAATACATGCCACCCAAGCCATTCTTATAGCTTTGGGGGGCTGGAATAGTCTAAAATGCCGCACTTGTAGATGTATGATGGTTAGTTGTTGTTTCGGTAATGTCACTGGCAGGACTGGTAAGGGCGATGAGTGGCACAAGCCTCAGTGGCCTACTGACAAGGGCCCTGGCACTTATTTGCAAATTAAACACTGCTACAGAATGTAGAACTTCCCAGAGTAGTGCAGCAAAAGCCCACTTAAAACATTGAAAGAATGGTAAAATGTTATTGTGACAGCTGGACCTTTGAATGATCCGTGTATGTTCCCAGGGCTGTCACTGTCAGCAGGGGAGGGCAGATGGGACACTTTTCAGGGCTTTGTGCTTCTGCTGCAAAATTAAATTAGTACATTTGGGTAGAATATGTACAAAGCCCTACAAGTTGTTTTAACCTGGGCCCTGCACCAACCTCTTACAGGCATGTATATCCCAAATAAGTCCACCCGTCACTGTGGCTACTGTTGTTGAAAGGCATTATAAAGGCTCAATTTACATCTAACTGTACTACTCAGGAAACGTCATAACTTCATAAACATACTTAGAGCAAGAGGCTGCTCCAGCTCATAAAAGCAAGGCACTATCTAGACCAGAGGGTTTAATTATATTTCAGAGAATTCCACTTAGATTCCATACAATAGCAAAGGGACCATAACCGTTCAGACTTTAGGAATTTTGGAACTAGTATTAATCCAGCTCATGGACTGAGAACAGCCACAGTGTATATCGTTGTGGGTGTATATATTAATGCTACCTAGGCTTGCTTTCATGTTGAAGTGAGTGCATTTCTACCTGGAAATTCTAAACCTGTGAATTTGGGATCCCAGTTTAGAAGTGGAACTGCCTCGTATTGATTGTAGGATTAGCTTTCGTGAATTTAGCACTGCCTTTAGAAGCAGTATAGGTAGTATAATGACTATTAGTGTTAGTAGTGTTACAAGTATCAATAGTAGTTGAGATAGTAGTAGAAGTGAGCAAGTTTGTAGTATATTACTACTATTAACAATAATATTTATAGTAGCACCACTACCACTCATTGCCACAAGTACTAGTATTAGTACAAGTGTCAGAAATAGAAGCACTAGCAGTACTAGCAGCAGAAATAGTAGAAGGAGCATTAATATTAGAAGTAATAGTGCTAATTGTATACAAATCATATTACCAGTATTGGCAATATTAACCGTAGTGCAATTGTTAGATCCAGCGGTTTCCGGCTGGCTGGAACACATCAAAGCCAGACAGAATCCACTGTCCTAGATAGTATGAGTACGATACACTTGTCCGATAACCTGTGCTCATTCTTGGGTAGCTTGGCACAGAGCAGTCAGGCTTATCCACAGGGTCAGTGTCCCTTTCCTAGAGCACGACAAGCCCCAGGCAACTAAAAGTCTGTGGATATTCCAGATGCAGTCCCTCCTGCCCCACTAGTTGCTTTTGTCAATGTCTCAGTCCTGAAGCGGCATAGTATGGTTCCAAACCTTCACGCATCTCTAACGCCTGAGGACAGGGTCCCGTTATACCCACAATGGCCTTTGAAGATGAGATCAGTTCAAAAGGTCACCTTTGAAATGCACAGGCCCTTTCTAAATGTTGTTCTATCTGCCATCCCACCCTGGAAGGATTGATTAATATCTTTATTGGGGACTCCCTTGAGCCCCTAATTTATGGCTGTGTATCAGGAATGTACAGATATAACTGTTCCTGTAGCACTCAGATGTGAAGTGGAGACAGTCTGACAGGCACACAGAGCCCTGAGCATCAAAATAACCGCTTTCACAAAAATCGTATTGCCATTTTAGTAATGTCGAACCCCCACGCACCACCAGAAACGATTTGCCAGTACTAACTCATCAATGTCAAACACTATGCTGCCACTTTTCTGTACATGAGAAATACAGCTCAATAGCCTTTCCAACGATCCTCATTGCCAATTCAATGCGAGAAGCAGGCATCTTCTGAACTACACTACTGAACACACCATCCAGTGCCATTCGCTACCTGGGCACATATCACACACACACGCACATGCCCTACCTCTTACTGATGCCGCACCCTTTCCCCAGGGAGTACGCCGATATAGGATGAGACATGCAGAACATTGGCAAGTAGCTTTTTAAATGCCAATCAGAGTAACAGTACAATGTGTACACAGGCCCCCCACAAGGGCCATCCTGTGGCATGTTTGAAGCGCTACCTCAGTGGATGATACAACCAGTGCTGCAGGCCCACGGAGGAGCATTTGAGTCACATGACCTAGGTATATGTCTTATTTTTAGACAAGGTACTTACAGCTAACTCAAATCATCCAATCATGTATACACCAATCACCAGTATGTATATGACAAACGTAGCGCTTTGGCACTGAATGGCAGTGTCGAAATCGCTCAAAGTCCTAATGCTAGCGCGTAGATCAGTGGAAAAACAGGAGGGACAAAAGCAAAAAGTCAAGGGTAAGCGCCCTAGAAAGGGCCATTTCCAACACTTAGTAATAAAACATTGTTGACATCAACACTAATGATAGTAGGTAGTGATAGTAGTAGTGACAGCCATTGACCTCTGCTGCTACATCTCACTCACATTTTAGCATGTGAACAGAAGATAACACGCACCAAGACACCAAACACACATAATATATTTGCCTTTAATTGCAGTCCATGTGCATTAGTGACATCCTCTCACTCCTTTGCTTCAACATTATTGTTGGGTATGGCGTAGATGTTGTATCTTCATACACGCTGGAGGACTGTGACACATACATTTACAGTTATGCACCAGTGTGAAATTAGAGCAGTTTTGTTCATGCAAAATATGTGCAACAATATTTGGCTCATCTTTCTGAATTAGTAAACGTTTGTGGGCTTGGTTGCCTTTATTTTAATGCTTCTCTCATTTGACTTGCCTTTTCTTGTCTTTTCTACAAGTGATTTGATGGGGTTATTAGACCCCTCTGTCAATCTTTTTGCACACATTAAACAAACATGTGTAATTCCCCTTTGCTCAGTTTGTCCTTGCACAATTGTAGCCTGTGCAACTAAGATGTCAGTGGCAAACTGCATATCTTTTAGAGCAATTTCCCATTTGTCCGATTTTTTACGTCATCAGATATCTGAAGCTGGTCATTGAGCAAATATGCTCTGTGTGAAACAGGCGACGAAAGTATAATGGTGCGTGTGCCGCACAGAAGGAACAAGAGGCTTCATTATGCGAAAAGCCACACTCTCATCAATCTTGTTGTACACTCTCAGTCGAAAGGGTTGCAAGTATTTTTTTTCCAACCCATATCCTCTTAGAGGGTGTTACCTGTGAGAATTAGCAAACATTTACTTATGTTGTATGTCAACCTGCTAGGTGGGTCAGTTTTATCTAAGACTAATTCTGCTTTAAACTGAATTTGATTGTGTCTATGTTTAATTAGTAACATAAGGTACTTACAAAGAAAAATTCCTCTTATGCACAAATAGGCAGATTTTCGTGGGTGACTGCAACCAAACAGTATGGTATATGTTAAAGTTGTGAAGTCAATAAACATACACGTAAGCATTACTAAAATAACGCGTGCGTTCCCTTTTGCTTAGAAGAAATTAAATGGCTAAGCAAAGAGTATCCACAAAAGATGTTGGCAAATGCTTAGAAGAAATTAAATGGCTAAGCGAAGAGTATCCACAAAAGATGTTGACAAATGCAGAGCATCCTAAAATAAAGATATTTTTATAACCGTGACATGCAGTTACCTCACACTGGGCACTTATTTACGGCTTGTTCCTACTAGTGTGCATGGCTGTCAAGAGTTGATAATATGGCTGCATTTCAAATCCTAGGGGCATATTATCAAAAACTGTAATGGATTAATGGTGCCTGCAAGGTGATTTATTTGAAAACATTGCTTTCCAGTTTAGGATTCAGTATTACAATTGTTTTATGATCCTATCTGATTTAATCAGAAACTGTAACAATTTTTTTTCAAGGTCAGTATAGTCAGAGACAATCAACTATCTTAGACGTATGAATATTCAAAAGAACAATTGAAAGAGACACAGGGTGGTAAATCTTTTGATAAAAAGTTCATTGGTTTATATATTGCTTCATAAAGTAAAAAATAGGGTACAAATCAACAATTACTGGTGAAGACACAGTATTGAACAAATGAAATAAATAATTGTGTAATGTAATTATACTTCATTTGTAGAGAGAGTCCAATCCATCATAATCAAGCAGGCTGACAACTATTACATCATAACAGAAGAATCATCAATGTGAATTAATCAAATGAAAAAGGGGGAGAGGGACTCTATGGTCGACGTTTCGGTCTTCAGTAGAGTAAATCCGTACCTTCCTCAGGACAGTACAGTAAATCAACAGTTGTGACCCTTCAAAGAGAAGTCCAAATGTGCATTTGTTGGTCTTCCCTTGTATAGAGGTAAGTTTCTATAGGTTCTAGTGTGAACCTGGACTTCTGTGGGAATTCACAAGGGCATATTATCAAGCCCATTATCGCCGCTTTAGTGGCAGTTTCCTGCCGCCAAAGCAGTGATAATTGTAACGCCGTTCTTGATAATATGCCCCCTAGTCTGTTTACGTTTTGGCTACAAACAGCTTTACCAGTCTGTTCACTAGAGTTACTGTCTTCAGTTCATATCATGTGCTAAGGGTGGGCTTTTGGTCAGCCCATGGCTCATGCTCGGGTACCTTTGCTGTCCATGTCACTTCCCTGCTCCCAATTCGATGGCTATGTAGCTTCTAGTGTTCTGATTGGATGAGGTAGCCTTTCACTGCTGACGCCAAACCTTGCTTTGCAGTGTATTGGAGGGACTATTTTCTGTCTCACTCTCTGCCTTCTCCACCCTGTTTCCCCTCCTCTCTTCTCACCTAACATCATCTTGCCTCACAAGCACCTTTTTTTCGCAAGTAAACATGTTATCTACATGTGGCTATCTTGCAATAGTTTTTAGACCACTCCAGGATGGCCACCAACATATGTGCATGCATACATACACTTGCAGTAGGCTTCTCTAAATGGGCTTATTTTTTTAACAAATTCTATTCAAATACTGCCTGCGCTTGGGTGTGCATTTGCATGCATAGACAGCCATCCTGGAATGGTCTAAGAAATGTTGTAAGGTAGCCACATGCAGGCAGCAAAACACTGTTAAAAAAGGAGGGGGGAGGAGAATCAAACGTAGTTAAGGGTAAGTCCATTATTAGAAAATTGATTTTATGAATTGAGGCATGGATTAATATTCATGCTGTTGCCCGTCAGTTTCAGGCACTTTAACAGTAAGTCAGCATAAACACTCTTTTGCACAAAGGCAAGCAAGCAAGCCAAAGAAATCACACGTAAACCTTAAGTCGTTTGAATCTTACTTAAGAGACATTATTAGCACAGTGAGGCTTAGCAATGTCATCACTTAAATTGATGTTGAAGATGGTGCACATGAAATATCCACACAGTGAGACAATGGGTAGAAGGCACATTCAGTGATGTTTTGAATGGCAGCTTTTCGACTAACCTAACACAGGATGAAAAAAACACTGTGCCATATTATGTATTAGGGCACACTTTCCCTGTTTGTGCCTGGCTCACCTAAAAATAGGTGCATCGGGCACAAAATGAGAAAGTATACCCTATTACATAGAATGCGTTGTCCTCAGGGCAGTCGCGAACTTGTGCTGCCCCCAGGGCAGCGCATTCAAGTGATATATGGAGCGGCTTTGGAGGGGGATTAGGGATCAAGGTGGGTGCAGTCAGTGACTCCACCTGCCTGCAAGGGGATGTCTGGGGGGTCCATAGGACCCCTTTTACCCCCTCCCAGCCGGCGCACCATCAGTGCAACTCCTGTCAGCTACTTTGCCTCTGCTCCCGTATCTGTAATACTGTGCAGGCACAGAGGTAAAGGGATTACCTGATTTGCGTGGGCCACACCCCCATGCACATGAGTTGACACCCCTGCAGATATCACTGTATAACAGAAGGGGCTGCACAGCCGTCTGCGGGCCCTTCTGTAATACCAAAGTGCCCTGGGGTGTGCAAAGTTGGCGCAAACGCCTGTTGCGCCCCGGGGAACCTTCTGTAATAGGGCCCCTGGTTGGTAAACTGTAGCCATGTATGCATAATCTTGGAAAACTACAGCAACTAAAGAGAGAAGAACTTAATACAACGACCAATATAGACAGGGAGCAAAGTAGGAGAAATGTTTAACTGAACACTGAAAACATAGACAGGCAGTCAGATGAAAGCAAACAAGAAAGTAGCAATCTAACAAATAACAATCTGCAAGGAAATAGAGAAGCAGAGAATAAGCACTAATCTAGAGAATATCCCAACCATGAGCCAGAATACCTCTGAACCTCCAACCAACCAGAACAAGTTTTTTGGGGTGGCGGCCTCCTCCCCTCCCCCGCGCTCTCACCAGTGGCCGTCGAAAGAATCGCCAGCATCAGCCCGCTCTTAGATGCGGCAGCGGCGGAGGGCAAATGCAAGGACTGCCAAAGGCTGCACTAGGTCTAGCTACACCACTGGTCCCACCTCCATATTTGATTGGTTGAAAACTCGTAATTCCTACTACTAGGCAGAGATTTCTGCCAGATTTGGTGAGTACCATTTTAGCGACAATCTCCACATAGTTGTAGGCGGAAAGCTACATGTGGGGAGAAGTCCGCATGCAGATTTGCCTTTGTGAACTGGGCCCCTAAGCGTGTATTGGTGCCTACACAAATGCGTAATCGTGCACACATACAGTGCAAGCTTAAATTCATAGCAGATGATGAAAAAATCAGGAGGCAATAACTAAAAAAAAATAATAATGTTCAGAGACTAGCTGCTTGCAAACGATTTCTTTGATGACTCCAGGGTGTTATTTCTTTGGAAGAATACTACTTTAAAGGTGTGCCTGGAGTCCCCCAGCATCACATATTATATTTTCTATTAGATAAGGAATTCAATGAAAACACTTCTCTGAATATTTTTCGAAACTCAATAAGAACGTAGGAAAGAATCAGACATATGATAAAAAATTAAAACACGTTTACGCTTGTTCATGAACAAGTAGGACAGGTAATTCCCACATTACTGTTTGTCACAGATATGTGATTGATAGCTTTCCCCATAGATGAATATTTTCACAATGAGACACACTGGATGCGAGCATTTCTTCAGTTCTCCTGAAAAGACATAGGTTTATGTCAGGTTTATGCAACCAGAACCCGCAGGACGCCCCTCAGTGAATGACATGGGATGAGGCAGAAGTAAAAGAGCCGAACCAGACCGACCTGTCTCTGCAGACCTGGTGCTGTTGAGACACACTCGCTGCATTCCACAGATAAGTCGTCGCTTGCAGCCATTTTGTGGCCCATGGACGTGCAACACCTGACAAGTGAGGACGTGCCCTACCTTTTAATTGCACACCAGGCCATGACAAATGATATTGTTGATCAACAGGAATAACCACTTACTCTCTGTGACTTTTTTATAGGTTGATTCACCAACAGAAAAGAAACAGAAATGTATGTGCAGACTGAAAACAGTCCTTAAAAAGATGTGGATGGGCAAAGTTTTACAAGTTTGACATAGAAATGTCAATGTTCAGGACAAAACGTCAAATATGGATATCAAACGCGATGTGGTTGAGAAGAAAGGTACATGTTATGAATATATATGCATGTATGTAATTGGCCTTTGCAAACTGAGTCGACACCTGAGAGGTACTTGCACAGTGTGTTCGGAAATAAGTCTATTTGTGTTTCTTTTTAAGGTTAGGCACAATACTTTGGTCATAGTTAGCATTTTCCATAGCTAGGATCTTAGGAATGCTGAGTGTCTACCCCCTTTCAAGTGCCAACGTGTTCGGAGATCCATAAAAGATTTTTATCAGATGAACGCTTCAAGTATTCAGACTTGTAGTTCCATATTTTTGTTGTGGAATTATATTATATTTGTAGTTCCAGCATTTACAGCCCCTTTTTATCTAGAATACTTCAAAACCACAAGCACTGCCACTTTTAATGTGGCATTATAGTCTGGGCCTCACAGGTCAATTTGATTGCTTTGATTGTGGGCATTAATTGGTGGAAGCATACACATTCCAAGCACTCTGACCTTGACTGAAGAGTTAAATGGTCTCCTCTCATTTCTCCTACCATCTTTGGTTTCTGCTGTACCTAACACCACTGTATCTATCCTTTAGTAGCAGCAATCACCGAGAAATGCAGTGGAAATGTTGATCAATTCTGGCCAAGTTGGACAATCCCCTTTCCCTCACCCTGGCAGCTGTTACCACTAGTTGACACCTCGGTGAGAACCAGGCATGATACCAAGGGTCTTGTCTAATTCTGTCAGTGGTTGGAACCTATTTCTGGTATCCCAAATCACACATACCAAGAGGTTATATAAGAGGTTGTGAAGGAGAAGAGAAAAGAGCGAGAAATTGAAAATAAGGGAAAAGTGTACCCATCAGCCCACATAGTAGCGGAACTTCGTCATCTGGGTTGTTGTTGACAGTTGGTATCCGATAAGCTCTTCCACAGGAAAACTCCTGAGGCTAGCTAATCTTGGACCCACCGGTTGAACCATCAACCAAAAAAGATGAGAGTTATAAGGCTGTAGGGGCAAGTTGCAGTGCTCAGAAAATGTGTAAGGTGTAAAAAGATGTAGTGGTGATAGAAAAATGCCTGTCTCTATGTCTCAAGAAACTTTATTAGGTGCGCCCATCAAGACGGCATGATTAAAAGCAGAGTGGAAATAGTATGAAAAGAATTACTATTCACCATGAATGATAGTTGGTCAATTCCAAATTCAGGATGACCGATGAAAAATATAATGGTAATGAACTACCATTTTATTTTTAGGCTCCGGGGCTTTGGAGGGGGTTCAAGTGGGGTGATGATCCTCTGTTCCAAAGGAGGAGCAACCCCTGCCATTAGAACAGGTACAAATGTCTAGAAATCAAGCCTGTGTCATTATGTTTTCAAAGTGATATTTTCCCACCTAAGTGGCCGATTACGATGTAATTCGGAAAGTATTTCCAACAAATCCGTCTCGGAATCATTTCTGTACGAATCGGGTCCTGCGAGTCTGAATGACCGATTAGGATGTTTTCCAACATCGTTTGGTCATACTCGCATTGACTTCAATGGGAGCTTGTGTTCCGAACGAGAACACAGGCTCCCATTGAAAAAACGGTGGTTGGGGAAAACCTTGCACCCTGTGGCGGGCACCCCATGGTGCCTGCCACATTCTGAATGGTTGGGAAGAGGGATCCCTAGAGTACCCCCACGGGCCCCATTCGGACGCCTCTGGGTTGAAGGGGGGCCCATAACAGGCCCCTAAAGACAGATTCCGACAGTCGTTTTGTGTCAGGCAGATCACATCTGAAGTGCTGTCCGAATTGTTCATCATAATCGCTTGTTTGTTAACCGTGTCCATAGAGCTGTACGATTTGCCTCCGATAGACTCGGGCTGTCTGAATTCCTTTCGGAACCGATTTGGACTGCCCGAACAGTTTCCGGGCATCCCAATTGGTCGTTGGGAAATATGTCTGATTCGTTCTGAAACAAGGGTTCCAAATCCGATTCTGCACTACTGAATCCCATCCACAGCCTTTCTGAATAGCATCGTAATCGGCCCCTAGTTTGAATTTAGGTACTCAAAAAAAATGTTTTATTGGGATCATTGTCTTTAACTTTACCTAACAAATTCACTCTGCAAGCTGGGAGCTCACAATAATGTGTGATATGTATCATATTAGGAAAAGATTAACATGGTTAGAGCAGCTAAATAGATTATTGTGTTTTAAAGCACAAACGTGCCACATTACGTTTTTAAATGGTCCCTAGTTAAGTGCATTTATTGAAATCTCAAATATTGCACACTTATGAAGTGGGACTACTTGTATGCTATGGAGAGTAAAGCCTGCACCTGGCATATTTACAATGAAATAGGTATGGTGGCCTGCTTCACTCTGCTGACAGATGCTTGCTTTAATATAACCAGCTACGCTGAAATTTCATCTTGCAGCAGGTTTGTACACATGCATTCTTTGTTTGTCCCCTTTTTTCTGAATTTTGTTTCCAGTCGAAGACACCGCCTGAAATGAAGGTAAGTAAGCAAAAACCTGCTCTCCTAGGGCTCTGAGTCCAGCGCTGACACGTGTGGTGGTTTACCGGAGCAGGTGCTGTACCTAGCGTGCCTCCGTTTGGGCGTGTCTCTGCAGCTTTTGCATTGCACAAAAATTACGTAAGTGAGCTGTGGATGCACATTGTTTTCAAACTAACATATCACTCCCAGATTTTGTTTTCATTCGAACCGCTTCTATGCAGCGCAGCACGGTTGTTTTTTAAGACGTGCGCAGGTGCAATTTCAAATTTAGCAGTGAAAACCACACAAATGCGACTTTTTAAATTTAAAAATAAAGTCTGAAAATCAGTAGCGTTTGGTTATGCCGAGTAAACAATTCTTACAATACAATGGTATTTATTTGCAAGGATTTTTTTTTTAAACTGAGTTTTGCCTACCCCTGGAGACAGCACTGAAATGCATGTTCAGCTGAATCTAAGCCTGTGGGGCATTCTTGCATGGCCCTTCCTTTTAAACGCCTTTTTCCTTTAAATTGGAACGTGGTCATTTTCTGCGTATCAAGGGCACGGGAGGATAAGTGTTTGTTTGAAGCTGATACACAAATCCAGATTATTTTGTTTGCTATTAACCCCCTTTTCGCAAGTATGTTCTTGTAGTGAAAGACGATTCTCTGTATAATGTACATGCATGTTAAGACTTGGCCGTCCACCGGGCCAAACCCCGGGGAGCTCACACCCAGGCCTCGTTGGCAAACGGTGTTTATTTTATCTCGCTCAAATTCCACACCCACTTCTTGTGTGTGTGTGTGTGAGAGTGTGTGCGCATGTGTTTTTGTATAGTCTGGACCCTCTATTCATTCTTTAGTAAAGCAGGCCTGTTTCACACAGCTAGGCCTTGGAGCATTCGGTGTGCGCACGTGTGCCGCAGAGACCGAAGGCGCGCCCCCGTTTCATGCATGAACACTTCTTGTTTATCTGGTGACGGACTCTCTGTGCTGGCACCCGACTCGCTAGAACTCAGAAGAGATGCAATTAAATGCATTCAAACGATTTGATGGGAGCAGTTCCCTGATTCCATCTGGCACGAAGCCACCAGCCGTTGAAATCGGATCTCAAAATGTAAGCAACTATTTAAAAAAAAAAAGAACTCTGTGTTCAAAAATATAAAACTCTGTGTTGTAATTTAAGTAGGTAGTAGGACTCTTAGAGGTTTGGGTGTTCAGCCAGAAAATACAGACAATTCGAAAGAAAGTATGTATTTGTGTGAAACAATACACGCAAAGATGAAGGTTGAGTAGCATCTAACTACACATGAATTATCCTGTATTGGCAAGATGGTTCAAAGAATAAGGGCTTGTTACTGACATGTTAGGAGGAGCTCCAGTCCTGACTTTTCATTTTGCAACCCAATGCATTTTGGGAGATGTAGTCCTAACTGTCTTCCTTCTTTTCATCCAATTGATGAAATACATTTGACAATGAAGAGTCTTACAAGAAAAGTCCAGGATTGGAGAATCGTGCCCACCCACGATGAGGTAGTATCATCTGGTAGTTTTGCAGCGTTGCCTGGAGAGCTCTTCTGGTCACAGGTTTGAATCCCAGCAAAGCAAGTTCATCCTCGCTTTCTTCCTAGGCCAGTAAATTGGATGACTTTAAACTGGATATTATAAACACCTGTTGCTTACATTGCTTAGCAACCCCATAAGTGCTACACAAAAAACAAATTATTTTTAGGAGTCATATGACGAACAATCATATCCTCATCTGCCATTACATAAAAGATGACTCTGAGAGCTTTGGATTACTGCAATGACATCACACCAACGTACCTCCAAATTAATCGTACCCTGAAGTGACTTCGCAATAACCGGATGGAAGTTGGGGAGAGGCTGCTCTGCGTCACCCTCCCCAGAGACATTAGGTACATTTCCGTACTCTTGTGCTCCCACACTGCACCTCTTCCATGCTTGATTTCCTAGTTCATGAGGACAACATTGTAAATATGAACAAGAAGAGGTTTCTGCCCTGGGGCTCCGCATAACGTAGCCAAGTCTTGCTATCTGCAATGCCATTGAAATCTTCAGTAGAAAAGATGGGCTTTGCTTTTACTTACCCATGTACACCTCTACCGGTGCTTCATCCACTTTTCATAATCCCAAACTGCAAGGTCGCAGCCACCCCCGTACAAAATCATAGATTGACGCTCTCTTCAAACCCTGGAAAACTCGATTTCAGAGATTAGTTTAGGCAGAGTCTTATATAAGCATAACCTCAAACAGCTTCCAGCACATGGAAAGCTAGTAGTTCACTTAGTACATACTGATATCACAGACCTTAGGATTTATTGAATGGGCAGTACCTACTACCCATTCTACACCCCAGAATGTGGGATAATGCAGTAATACTACTTTTGTTTTGGGTGCACATGACGTTCTGGTTTCACATATATATATATATATTCACTGAAAAAACCATAGGTTATAGACCATATATAGTTAGGGATTAGCATTTAAAAAACCTTATTTTATTTGCACAAAACCATTGAAATTCCATATATAGTTAGTTGCACTAACTATATATCGCGGACCCGCAATCCACTGCTAATGATGTCACATATTACATCATTCATGACATGGTCAGTGACATCACTGATGACATCACTGATGACATCTCAAATGACATCACTGATGACATCTCAAATGACATCACTGATGACATCACTGATGACATCACTGACATCTCATTTGACATTACTGATTACATCACTGATGATATCATTTATGTGATAATACATCTTCAGACTCTAATATAACCTTAGATACACTCAGTGTAAACAGGCATTCACAGACTGTCACACATCCATGGAGTTACTCACACACCTAGTCAGTCATGCAAAGAATCAATCACATCTCCATTTCCTTAACTATACAGTTATACACACCTTACTTATTCAAACATATACTAACACATATTTACTCTCTTATACAATCCTTGATACAAGTTCACAATGATTCATACAGCCACTCTCACATTCACTGGCTCTTATGTTCAGTTATTTATATATGTCAACTCTCACATGGAGTGTGTTTTACATATGTACTTACTTTGACATGTAGAACTGAGATATCCATTCACTCACCAATATACCAATGCACACAGTCAACTGTCCATACAGCTGTTTCTACATGCACTTTTGAACCCATACACCTAGGGAATCAACTGCTCACACATCTATGCACAGAGTTATACACCTCCCAGCCACCCACACACATACTCAGTCTCCCATACAAATACTTGGGCAACCATTCAATAACCCATATAGTTACTGATATAGCTACTGATTTAAACATGCAGCAGTTTACAGAAGAACATAAATAATGATTGCCAAATTAAGACACTTTAATCACTAACCCATGCACTCAGTGAGACACATTTAATCATTCTCTCATACAGTCAGTCATGCACCTACTAAATCCTTCATCCAGACACTTATACATCCACTCATTCTTCAATATGTAAGACATATTTTAACTTTACAGAAACATACAGTCACTGGGTGTTGTCATCAGTGATGTCATCAGTGATGTCATTTGAGATGTCATCAGTGATGTCATCAGTGATGTCACTGACCATGTCATGAATGATGTAATATGTGACATCATCAGCAGTGGATTGCGGGTCCGCGATATATAGTTAGTGCAACTAACTATATATGGAATTTCAATGGTTTTGTGCAAATAAAATAAGGTTTTTTAAATGCTAATCCCTAACTATATATGGTCTATAACCTATGGTTTTTTCAGTGAATTTTCAAGGTTTTGTAAATGCAAATTCCTAACTATATATGGTCTATAACCTATGGTTTTTTCTGTGAATTTCATTGGTTTTTTAAAAGCTAATATCTATAGCTGTAAAATATATTCTTTATTAAGTGACGTATCACGTAGCCCGTGAGACGCCTCATGATGCATCGCATAACCGTGACGTATCGTCTCTGCAGCGCAAACCAAACCCAAAACGTAAGCGCGCCAGAACACGCTTAAAGATATATATATATATTTTTAACCTTAATTAGACAAAATCCACACGTGCACATATCACAAACGTTCAAAAAACACAATATGTCGGACTCCCGTTACGCTGCCGGTTAGCTGCCCGGTTAACGTACCAGGAAGCACCTTTACCGCGAAAAATCGAAAAAATTTTTTTTTCACCCCCCAGGGAACTTTAATAGCCCCCTCATCAATCCTAGGGTTTCAGGAGGGGTCTGCCTTACCCCTTTCATTCATTTACACCTTTTTTGTTTCCACCTCTTGTCTCTCGATCCCACAGAGAGACAAGATGGCGGCCGCTCCAGACTGTTTACAATGATAACAGCCAATCAGCTTCTCCTCAGACTCCCGTTACACTGCCGGTTAGCTTCCCGGTTAGCTGCCCGGTTAGCTGCCCAGTTCGCGTACCAAGACGCGTCTCTACGGCGAAAAAATCGGATTTTTTTTTGGTTTTTTTTTGGCCCCGCGTGGCTTTATAATATCCCCCTCATCAATCCTAGGGGGTCAGAAGGAGTCTACCTTGCCCTCTTTCCTTCATTTCCCCCTTTGTTTTGGCCTCCTCTTGTCTCTCGATCCTACCGAGAGACAAGATGGCGGCTGCTCCGGACTGTTTACAATATTGACAGCCAATCAGCTACTCCTCAGACTCCCGTTACACTGCCGGTTAGCTTCCCGGTTAGCTGCCCGGTTAGCTGCCCGGTTCGCGTACAAAGACGCGTCTCTACGGCGAAAAAATCGGATTTTTTTTTTTTTTTTGGGTTACACTGCCGGTTAGCTTCCCGGTTAGCTGCCCGGTTAGCTGCCTGGTTCGCGTACCAAGACGCGTCTCTACGGCGAAAAAATCGGAATTTTTTTTTTTTTTTTTGGGCCCGGCGTGGCTCTATAATATCCCCCTCATCAATCCTAGGGGGTCAGAAGGGGTCTACCTTGCCCTCTTTCCTTCATTTCCCCCTTTGTTTTGGCCTCCTCTTGTCTCTCGATCCTACCGAGAGACAAGATGGCGGCTGCTCCGGACTGTTTACAATATTGACAGCCAATCAGCTACTCCTCAGACTCCCGTTACACTGCCGGTTAGCTTCCCGGTTAGCTGCCCGGTTAGCTGCCCGGTTCGCGTACCAAGACGCGTCTCTACGGCGAAAAAATCGGAATTTTTTTTTTTTTTTTGGGTTACACTGCCGGTTAGCTTCCCGGTTAGCTGCCCGGTTAGCTGCCCGGTTCGCGTACCAAGACGCGTCTCTACGGCGAAAAAAATCGGAATTTTTTTTTTTTTTTTTTGGGGCCCGGCGTGGCTCTATAATATCCCCCTCATCAATCCTAGGGGGTCAGAAGGGGTCTACCTTGCCCCCTTTCCTTCATTTCCCCCTTTGTTTTGGCCTCCTCTTGTCTCTCGATCCTACCGAGAGACAAGATGGCGGCCGCTCCGGACTGTTTAGAATGTTGACAGACACCGGAGAGCCAATCAGCTTCGCTTCGCAAAGTTCCGATACGCGAAAAGTTCGCGAACCGGAGCGCTGCCCGGAGCGCTGTTACAGATATATATCTTGTTTTAAACGTTAATTTCTCAAAATCCACTGAAGCACATATATTGAGACCTAGCAAAGGCACATCGGGCTAACAGTCCCTACAATTTTGCCAAGTTTCGTAGAAATCCATTCAGCCGTTCGGGCTAAAAGTGAGGCCAACCGCCCTATGGAAATTAACATGGGAAAAACGTGTTTTGGGACCCCCCTTTTTTCTCAGCCCCCCCTTGACGAACCCCCCCCCAAATTTCCAGGAGCTGCTCAGAAACAAAATGTGCCATTTTCCTGAAAATTTCAGCCAATTCCGTCCACAAACGCCAAAGTTATTAGGCATAGAATTTTCAAAAGTTCCATAGAGAAAAAATCCTAACTATATATACCTACTGGCTATCGCCAGTAGGTAATATATATATATATATATATATATATATATATATATATATATATATATATATATATATATATATTCGCTTGAGAGTAAAAACAAAACTGCTCTCACTGGGTTGCAATCAGAAATTTTTTATTGGTATAACAGTCACCACATCCAGCGCGTTTGGCCTGACATAAGCCTTGATCATTGATAACCTCCATTTTGTTTCCCATTGTTATTAAGTGCACCATCTGAAAACATGTGACCCGTAAATGACACAGTGAAAGAACATTGACAAATACAATTTACATTGCAAATAAAGTTACAATGGTTGCTGCTTCATCACTCTGCATAATTCGTCACAATTTTTCAGAGAATAGCATGATGTTTAATCCGATCACCACAAAGACATAGAAATGTTTCCAATTGTGTTTTCCTTATTGCTTGGCCCATTCAGTCTCATATTATAGACTCAGATCTTCAATTCATTAGGAATCATTCCTGAATCAAGGAACCAGTTTTATTATTTAACCATGTCTGTAGTTAAATGGCCAAAATAAACCAGGAGTTTAGAGGGAACAATATTGTAACTTTGTGAATAAAAGAATCTGCATGCATTTCCACAACTTTCTGCTGGAGAGTTTGAGGATAACCGTTGAGTTGGAAGCCCTGACTAGCAGTGGACTGTAAGGAAATACTGCCATGCTTTACACGAAAATATACATACATATTTACATTCTGTGGTTCTGTATGTATTGCAACTTATATGTAGTACACACATAGCTAGGAACAACGGAGCACTGTAGATAGTAGAAATGTGGTACATGAATTTGTCATCTTGTTGGAGAGTAGTCCTGGACTTTTCCTTGACTGGTACTGTTGATCATTATTATGAAGTCAGTCGTTTTGGGGTTCAGCCTGAGGTTGGCATTATCATCTAATTCTGTATGTAGTAAAGACAATCTTTGACCCAGTCCCTGTCCTCACTGATGGATAGTGTCAATAACATTGGGTATCAGTTTACTCATTAATTTTGCCTCCGGGTTTGGCCATTACGTCTTCTGGAGGCTCCACTTTTTGGTTGAAGACCCTAGGGGAGAGACTGGATATTTGGAGACTGTGCGAGTCACTGACTGCCACTGGGATCCAGATGTGTCCATCTACACAAGTTGGTGTAGAGATAGGAAAATGGGGAGATTTGTCCTGTGTTATCTTTTTAGAGGGACATAACAGTACATGGTCAGTTTTATCAGTATGCACCGTTAAGGAACGTACAGTGTGTTGGACATTTATACTTGAAAATATTGTCCCCCTGTTTATACAGGGGATATCCGGGAATGGGGTGCACCCTGAATATTGAAACCAGAATACTGATGACACAGAATATGAAAGACAAAATATTGATTCCAAATTAAGTAAGTGTAGATTTTCCATACCTTACTCCACATATATGTACTATGGTGTGGTGATATATATATCTTCAAGATAGGTACATATCGAGTTAGGAATAGTAAATATATACTGCCCGACATGCACTTTCCTTTTGATATTTTGTTGTTCAATAGTCTGTCCATGATATTCTTCTACGTCAATATTATGGGGAGGGTGGCGGTTTTCAATAGTACAACCGGAACGTTTCTCATAACTCACTAAAGACAATCCCCAGAAAAACTGCTAATGATTTGTGATGATAACTTTCAGTGACCAACATATCTGTGGCAAGTAGTGATACCTTCAGTTGCCAGTAGTCTGGAGATGTTAGAAAATACACGCGCTCCTGTTAGATCTGGGTGGATGTGGAAAGGAGGCGTGTACATTTGCATATCGCGTTGTCTTGCATGTTAGTCTAGTCAATGTTGCCTGAAAATTTCTTGATTGATATCTTCCAGTTTGGACAGTACTAAATTCATTTTTCATGGATGTGCCAGTGGAATGTTGTGCAATGACTGGACATTTACATGTGAATAGGATATGCGGGGATTAGTCCAAAGATAACGAAAATGCATGCACATACTATCCACCGTGGCTGCAAAGAGAGAAATCCCTGAATCCGGCTCAAAATCCAAAGTATCAAACACATCTATAACCTTCTCCGCCTGTTCTTGCTATGTCGAAATAGTTGGCAGTAATAGAAAATAAAGTCAGTCTGCTATTATAGGAACACTAGAGTTATGTTTTCTTTTTCTTGACCTGGTTGGTGACATAAATGCACACTGTGTCTTCACTTATTTGACACATTCGACGTGCAGTAGAGAGCTCAGTAGTGCAGAACCACTCACTGTAGGGTTGGTGTTTCATAAAATATAACTCTACATCCTCGTCAAATCCCACTGCTGCCTCTACATTTCATAGACGAGCATGTTACGTTGGCCTTCTTTTCTCAAGTGTTTGCTTTATGCTTGATGATGTTAACCCTTTCCTTTATATGGGATCTCAGTAATGTGGAGATATGGAGAACACGTATTGATTGAAATGGCTTCCAGACGGGTCTAATGGATTGGGCTATTCAGACAAACATATTACATCTTACACTAGCTTGTATTGGCTTTAATGCTTGAAATGTCTTCGGGAATTAAATGCTATTTATTTTCGTCTTTTTGAGCTCTTCTGTTATCGTGTTATTAAGACAGCATCTTTCCGCTCCCCTTCACCCACATATTTAGCCCCAATAAAACGTAATATTAATAATGATAGATGCAAAACCGAAGCCAGCGTAAATTCATATTGGAAAAAGCGACTAATACAAATGCACTACCATAAAACATGTTGCTGAAAAACATGCTCTTTTATATTTACAGTACAGGATGCAGCATGGTTCAAAAATGTATCTGCTATAAAGCAGGCCGTGAGCTTCAAGGAAATTAGATTGTTTGCATGACACAGTTTCCTAATACAGTTTATGCCAAATGAAATAAAGATTTGTTAATTTGCTATCTTGCTATCAATCAAACACTGTTGGTCCACTGGAGAAAAGCCTGTATTAGAAAATAGGGAAATAAGAAAACCCTAAGGTATACTTATACTATTTGTGCCGTCGTTAATGAGTGGCATCCACAAACCAGCAATCTTCAACAGAGAAGGGATTGTGAATTTGGCAATTAACACTTAATTTATATGAGAAGACCCACCTCTGAAGCTTTCATTTGCAATAAAGAAAAAATAGAATACATCACTGTGGACAACGAATTGAGGCGCAATGAGATAATAAAGAAAAAAACTTAAAATGTAACCTTGCCAACGCTGGAGACTATGCTAAGCCCAACTCTGACTTGGTCCTTAGGGTCACATCTGAGCAGGCCTTGCTCCTGAATTTTGAGGAGCTGATTAAGTTCAAGACTCTTGTGGGTGGCCCCTGATTTGGTTCTGGAGAGGTCAGGAGGTTTGGGGAGGAGTATGGTCATGAACTCACAAATTGGCTATAGCCTATGGTCAGGAGGTATCTGTCTATCTGGCTCTCTTTGGCTATTAAAACTCCTTTGAATTTTTATTTTTTATTTTATCATTTTTCAAAAGTATGTTTTAATAATTAGAACTCTGGAGTGTTGAGCGCTCTGTTAAAGACAATGGAGTAGCTTTGGGCTTTTAATGGCTGGTATAAGCTCGGATTTCCAACAATCCAAAATTTGTACTCATGTTTTTCTCTTTTTATTTAGAACATTGTACCCCTTGTGTGTGTAACGTTATAATAGCCTTATAGCACTTCTGCCACCGGCTATACAAGTTGTTAAAGCCCCACTCCATCATTATAAGCCTTTGCTTGCGGTTCAGGCCTATAACTCAGGTTCAGGGCCTTTAAAAACCAGTAAAGCCCTCAGCAGCGGTCTATAAAGCTATAGTAGCACATTGGGATTCTGAGAGCTTAATTGAAGACAATGGAGTAGATCTGGGCTTATAATGGGCGGTATAAGCTAGTTCTCCATCAATCCAATGTTTGTCTTTATGTCGCTCACTTTTTAATTTAGAACATTCTCTCCTTAGTGGGTGGCTGGACTGTTCTAATAGCCTTATAGAAATTCTGCCTCAGTCTACACTGGTTGGTAAAGATCCCCTCCCTTGTTCTATGCCCCTGGCTGTGGCTCGGGCCTGTAAATTGGATTCAGGACCTTTAACAAACTGTATAGCTCTCAGCAGCGGTTTAAAGGGTATAAAATGTCCTGTGATGCTTTTTCTTAAATCACAAAAATAACCTTTGTCTCAGACTGGTTTGTTTCTTGTTATATCCCCTTAGACATCTTAGGCATTTGATGGGTCCCTTCCCTACTAGATTGTGGCAACCTTCGCTGGAAGAGAGAGGGATAACAGCCTGATGGGTTTTCCATACCATTGCGCCACAGTGACGGTAGAACGTCTCACTGGGGAAACACATCTTTAATTAGGTTGATGAGTAACTTGGTTATGAATCGATTAACTAATCTAATGTTATAACAAACACAACAAACACTGTCTTCAGCTGGGCTCAAGTGAGTTGAAATACTTATTCCATGTAAAATCAAGACTAACCGTGCTTGTATCACTCTGCAGTTCCCCTATTGCTCTCTTGCCTAACTGGGAAACTAAAGCTGACAATTGGTTCTTGGTGGAACAACCATAATAAAGGAAACTAAACGGCTGAGAACCACACCTAATTCGAGAATGACCAACTGGTATGTGTGAAGGTAGTACTCTTCAAACTCTTTACTTGACTGCTTTCAATTGTCTTAGTTGGGAGTTTACAAAGGCATGAGTGCATATGATAAGAAATATATTGCATCAGCAGGTCATCAAGCTGGTCTCAGGCGCTAAAAGGGCTGTGTACTTCAGTTTATGATCAAATGGACTTCTGTGATGCATTTTCCCATGTTGCCCCAATCCAATGTGAGCATTGTGGCATCAATCCTTATTTGGGGGGAAAAGGGACAGCATGCGCAGGTGCAGTATGTGGATGTCAGTTGCTCACTATGGGCCTGATTCACAAGGAGAAGGCAGAGGCCCTCCAGTCATGGTACAGTCCCCACACTTGTGGTGGAATCTCTGCATTGCAGCTTTTCAAGACGGATATTCTACCATGACCCGCCACGACTGCGGAGGCCCTTTGTGAATTGGGCCCAATGGGTATATGTTTCTCTCCTTTTAGCTTCCTGCTTTATACTGGGCGTCTGTTTTATACATTTCTTTGACAACAGCATATGCCTGTGATCATTTCTTTAAAGACCAGTACACGAATGTACTCCTTTAAAATGGAAATAGAGCACATTTTTATCAGCCTCATTATTCATTATTGTCTTGATTGGTTACTTCGATTATTTTCTGAGATGTGGTGAAATATGGAATGGTTGTTTGTGATGAGGCTGTACAAATGCACAAATAAACCAAGCAGACTTTCGGGAAGCTCGATTGACACCACAAAGCTTATTTCACATTTACATGGATCAATTATCGACAGATATCAATATCTTGTGTGTGCTTCGGTACTTTCTTTTTGCTTACTCTCTGCCAAGAATGCTGTCCTAGGTCAGATAGACACCCCAGGTGGCAGGGTGTTGTTTACCACGATAGCACCTCTACCTTAAATTGGAAGGTATTCTGCATGATACTATATCCTGAAAAATTGTAAATATTGGATGTGCTATTATTGTTGGCATCCTTCTCGATCCAAATAACTAACTAACATATCCACCACTCAAATTACTTCCATATTTCACTACACTAAATTACCACTAACACTGTATGGGTTCAAGCGTAGCATGCCACTGGCTGAAAAAAACACTTAAACCCCTCATCAGGGGTAACAAGAGCTATATAAATGCAAACCTTTTTCCCTCTTCTATCCTCCACTATCCTTCTCAAGCCAAATAACTGACTAATAACTGACTAACATATCCATTACTCAAATTACTTTCATATTTTCACTATACTAATTCACCCCTAATCCTTTTTGTCCCGAAGTAGCGAGCCACTTGCCGAAAAAGCGCTTTGACGCCTCGTCAGGGGTAGCAAGCGCTATATAAATGCAATTACAATACAATACAATAACCACCATTTGTGTTTGTGTAGATGTCAATATCAAACCTGTACATGTACAAGTCAAAGTCTCTAAATACACCTATACGCATAAAAGTCAAAGTCGCTAAACACAATACCAATTCCTTTTGAACAGCCACCATTCAATATGCTCTTGAAATGCAGTTATATCATACACACCTTATTTTGTATTCTATGAACTGCATTCTACATGTATTAAATATAAAGGGTAAATAAATCATTAACACGCATAATACAATGAATACTTTCCAGCTGCCACTAAGGCATGATATATAATTAATTAAAAGTGTTTAAATAAGTAGTTGCCACAAGTATGTGATTAAATTCCATGTGTTCAGTATAACGGTATAGGATACCTGGTAGAGGGAGGAAAAAATCAATTAAATATCGAAAAAGACCATAAAAGGCATTTGAATTGTGAAATAATGTTGTTGAGTTTGATGACTGGTCATCATTTAACTAGAGAGCTAAATCTGGAATACATATGATAACATTTAAAGTAATGGCCGTAAAGCATTTCTCGGTCCCTGCTAACATTAATAAAGTGAACACCATACTCACATCTGAACACCTCAAATAAAGTAGGCACTCGCTTGATGAATATACTTCTAAATTCTCTCACCAAAGTTGATTTATTTCAAAACACATTAGGTGTAAAATAGAAAATTAAAATCATATAAAGTATGGATACAAGCACTGCATCAGCAACCGTCCTTAGATTTCTGAACCTTACCGTTCACCTGTTGCTGTAGAACTTGGCTAGACTGGACTGCCGGTGCAGCGACTCTTGGTGTTTACATCTGCATATTGTGGATAGCAAACCACACAATGATGCTCAAGCTGTCTACTAAGTTCAAGAGCATTTTATTTCTCCATTTCTGGGGAGTGACTGGTCTGGTTGGTATGAGGGTGCTTTACATTGCAATGATAACTTGCCAAGATAACATTGAGATGGGAAGAGGGTTGTACATGAAAGACCTTCATATATAGAGTTAGAGCAGGCGTGCTTACAAAGTTCGAAATTTGCTTTGAAGAGCTTAGTCTGGACTTGTTGGAAATGTGATCCTTGAGAACTTTGTGGAAGCTTGAGGGGGATGAAGGGGTCAGCGTTCTGAGTATTACATTCAACATTCTTCTCTGATGTCTTGAGATGGTCCAACGGGTGTTGGATGCTGCTGAGTCTTGGTTCAATTTTTTCTTGTATAACTGATCCTCCTGCATCACTACAAACCACAATTTCTTACTACTTTTCCAAACAAGAACATTACATCAGCTAGGTGGCCACTATACAATATGAAATTCAATATACGTGTGAGGCATAGTGTTACTTCCTGAACCCATTCAGTGTGTGCGTTTACACATATCATGATGGCAGCAACTCTACATCAAAACTGTATTATCCATGTACAATTGGCACTGAGAATTTAACACCGTAAATCACTGTTATTAAAACCTTTGTACACTTTATTATACCAGAAAAATATTTTTGGCACTGATGGATGTCTGAGCAAAACCATGGCCAACTTCCTCATTCCAACATTTTACGGCGTTCCGCTCGACAGTCACAACAAGGTAAAGATCATGAGCACCTTCAATGGTCTCATCTCAACAATGAACTCCATTGCCAACTCTGGGATTAGCTCAATTTGTGGTAATACAAAAGTTACAAAGAGTGGACCTTTCCTTTAATGACAAGTATCACAAAGATATTTTTTATTGCTGCTGCTGTGGGTGCTCATTTGGACTGTAATACAGAGTATTAGATGAATGTCCCACATTTACAAGGAGTTCTGAACCAAACATCAAATTTCTCAGCTTATATTTCAATGAGCACTCCCTGCTTGTTCATGGGGCTGTAGCCTAAAAGCTTATAACAAATTCACATTCGCACCGTTTTCCATTGGTTATTAAACATATCCAGAAAAGTCTACCATCTGCTCTTTGAGGCAAGCAGCTTGCTTCTGCCAATGTGTTATGCTGTTTTCCAATTGTTTCAACACTTTGACATTCCAAGACTCACTGGTGCACTGGTAGCTCACTTTTCACTTTAAGATCCACCTCTTTTGGAATCTGTTTCCACTTTGCATTTAGGTTTCACAGAAAACCCCATGTATTTTTGTGGCACATTATATGCTTCTCAGTCTCTGGATTTTTCAGTAAGCTTGGGCCTCTCTGGGCCTCTTACTCTAGGGTTCTGAGGACACCTAGACCAATGGCCAGATCTGCTGACTATGGAGCTGGGGGACCAGGTTCAAGTCGCCCCATTGGCTCAAAATCCTGTGACTCTGCGTAAATCACTTAATCTCCCCATGCCTACCAAAAATGAATGTGTCCTTGTGTAACATAACTGGTGCTCGTGTCAAGTTCTCCAATACTTTCGGGTCAAGTTTGCACTATATAAAACTGCACACAAAAAAAGTCATGTGCACCAACATCTGATGAAATCGGGATTGCCATGTTAGGGGCAATCAAACAATGTCTTTGAGATCACAGAGGAGTGAAGACCGACATCAATGGCCAAAGCCGGAAGGCGAGCACTGTACCTGACCACCAGCAAGGGATCAGGGATTTTTCACAAAATGTACGGTTGTACAAAGCTTCATGGTGCAGCACCATGCTCTGGTTCACACTCCAAAATACATAAATTGCTGCAGCGAATTGCCGGCAATTTCAGTTTGTTGTTTGACTTTGAAGAAATCTTTCATTTTTACGACTTTTTGAAACAAGTTGCTGGCCTGATACTTTTTACAGAGGCACCAATAAAAAAAACATTTCTTAAAAGATCCTTGTGACTTAAATCTCGGCTCCCCGTGTAAAATAGTGTTTATCCTACATTAGCAATACATCTGACAAACGTTAATGGTATAATAATTGCCCTAACAAGTGCAGCATTAGCTACTACTTTTCCTTACCATCTCCTGAACCTACCCACACCCTGAAAAGTACCAAGAAATTATGTGGAAAGAAATTGGCAGGCAAAACTCTTACAATATACCTGTTTTTTTGTTTTCAAATTGACTAATACTTTACATGAATAAACCATTGCCATAGACTGAAGGTTTGTTAGGACTAGATAAAGTAACCTTGATGTTTATCTCAATAAGGGCTGTGTATGGGCAACCAGAATAAATCTTGGAGAACCTAATCATGGTCAATTTTCAGAATCGCAATTGACTATGTAATATACTTTGACTGCCTGTCCACTGCAGTGACAGCAAGGACACTGCCAGGGGAACCAAAGGGCAAGTCTAAGTTAGCAACTGCTAGTCCAGTCACCCCCTAATTGACATCCGTGTATGTAACTGAGTTCCATGTGGATTCATTGCATGTAAATCTGCTTCACGTGTAAATCTGGCATGGATCTCGCCCTACTTGACCTACGTTGGACACCCTTGCACTTCCTCCATGGCATGCACCGTGTGAGCTTCCTTCCATGTACAATTCGCTTGCCTCAGTGCAGAGCTAAATTCAGCCTAGTGCGACTCAGGGTCAGTTTCAAAGAGGCTCCCTTGAAACGCAAACATTGACCCACCTTCAGCACGCCCTCAGCGCACACAATTATTTCATAAGACACCGTAAACATGAGCAGGATCACATTTCAGAACATTTTCTGGCAGTTACTGGGAGTAGGTGTACATGTTTACAACATTTACCTGTAATTTGCACTGACAATGACTCCAGGCTGTCATACCTCTATTGTTTTCTAGCTAGTATCCACTGAGCATTCTCTCAAGTGGCGTGAGTCTGTGAAAAGGCAGTGGCACCATGCTTATCATTTCTCTAAATACATTCTGTTAATGATTACATAGACGCCATGCTTTATTTCATGCAACATCACTTTCCTTTTCACTTCTTTACAGGCTCTTGCATTTTCTGATAAGCGCAGTTTGTATCGTGTTTTTTTTTGCTGAGTTTGCCTTTTTCACCTTTAATGTTTTTCCTGTTGAATACTTAGCTTATCTTCCCTCCTTTATATAGTTCATGAAGGGTTGTATGGCATTACAACGCGGACTTTTACCACGTGTGCCATTACAACGCTGTTTTTACAACGCAAGTCGTTACAACGACTTGCGCTGTAAGCGCTGGATAGTGGAATAGTTTAATTTTCTATTCCAACTCCAGCCCACGTTACAGTAGGGAAGGTGTTGGAATAGAAAATTAAACTATTCCCTATCCAACAGCGCCCTCCAGCGCAAGTCGTTGTAACGACTTGCGTTGTAATAGCAGCGTTGTAATGGTAGCGCATGGTAATACCCGCAATGTAAAGGCTGTTCCCCACATGAAGTATGCTTTTTAGTTCTATTTCCTTCACTCACATTTATTTGTACTTACCTACAATATTAACCCCTTCGATGCGGCCGCGATTCCCCTGGTGTGCTGTAAACAGCACGAACAGGTGCGGGCCGTGACGAACCCCAGCCGTCATCAGCACACGAGCACCGTAGTGCATGACGGCTGGGGTTCGTCATCCGCATGGAAGGGGTTAAATGTGAATTATCTCTTTCATTCATTGTCGTTTCCATCATTTACTTAATGTGCATCAATTATTTCTTTAATCTCCTCCCCCTTTTTTGTGTTTTTATTAAACCTTTTGTTGTTTTACTGCTGTCTCTTTTAGTGTATAACACGTACAAAATCGCAGATCCTATTGCTTTCTTCAGTGTTTGCATAAATGTTACCCAAAAATGCTGGCAATGTGATATTTAACTAAATGCATTTTTAATTACATGACCAGTAAATTAAGCGAAAAGATGGTTAAACTGGACATTTGAGCAATATATGTACCCACTTGCAATAGCACTCCACAAAAATATTATACCACTCCTTGACAACCGATGACAAACTAAACAACACCCGCCCAACACGCCCCATGCAGGACTGGCTTAAAGTGACAGCGTGAACCCTAATAACACGCCTATCTTGCAATTAACAGACATGCTTACTTCAAGACAATCTATGTAGAAATACATTCTGACCATAGGTAGTATTTTTCTGTGTCATTTAACAGACTTCATGGAAACTGTGCACTGAAAAATAACACCCCTTAAATGCCCGTTCATCCTAGAGTTCATTTAAAGGCCATCAAGAAAAAAAAGAAGATAAATGGCAAACCATGTTAAAAATCAATCTGCAGGTCATTGATCAAAATTAATATGGTTCCATTTTTTGATGAAAGCTTCCAAAGGCTTTGATTCTGAACCTCTTTAATGAGCAGTCTACCCATGACAATAACTGCATTCTCAAGTTAATCTTGGATGAGTCACTAGAGAGAATGCCCAACTGTTCCACATCTTTAAGAGAGGTCTCTTGCAGCCAGGTTTGTCTCAGCCTTGTAATGTAATGGAGCGTAACATTAACCTCTCTGTTGGTCTTTACGTAACAGCTCTATTATTTGGGCTGGGCACAGGAGCTCTCCTTTGCCTGCTCTTGCTACTCCACACTTAATAAATATTTCTCTAGAACTCCTGTGGCTGGAAGGTTTCAGAACCTTTCTAGTAGTTCCGTTCTGTTTAAAGTCATTGAATCGTCAGGCATGTCTCAAAGACAGCGGTAGACCCCTGGGCCCTCCACGTGTTCCTATGGCGAGTAAGCCTTTCACATATGCAGAGACTGTGCTTATGATAATTTGGAAGATCTCCATAATTTGACCCTTCTTGGCCTCTGCCGTGATATTTTGATGGAGCCTTAAGTAGCCTTTGAACCCATTGATTATCGAAGAAGGCCACAGGGATCAGAATGATGAGAGGATGAGGTATTACAACTTCTAATAGATTTACTTTATATGTCAATCACTCTCAAGGCTGGCAATCCAAAAATCCGAGAGTTTGTCCACTACGGTGTGCACCCTTTCATGAACATGGATGTTCAGCTGCTTGTGCATTTATTAAATTACAGGGCTTCAACTAAAATCAGATCTAAAGATCTTGCCATTAAAGACTTTTCTAAATGCATAAAGAACATAAAACATGCTGCCGCATAATCGTGTTACAGCAACATTCTGATGGAATAAATGAGGATTCCTTTTTGTCAGAATGTTAATCTGACTGCTTGACCTAGTGAGTGATTTGTGCGAAGTTGATTCTGATGCACAAGAAAGTAACATATGAATCTGTTATGTTATGCTATGTGTATTTGTAAAGCACACTATCACCTGCAAAGGCATCCTGTGTTGATTTGTGCAGTCATGTCCAGTTTTCTGTTGATTATTCCAAGGTTTTTAGTGTGGGTTCTGGGTGTGGATCCAAGTTCAGGCAGCCACTAGTTGGAGTCCCATGGTGAAGATAACTTCTTCTGTCTTGTCAGTGTTGAGCTTGAGACAGTTGGCTTTCATCAGTTTGCCACTCTGGTCATGCAGTCAGTGAATTTGTTTCTTGTGTTGGGGGTCTTGCCTGAGAAGATAGTATGAGTTGTGAGTCATCTGCATTGGAGAGGATGTCATTGGCCTAAGGGATCATGTATGCATTGAAGAGGATGGCATTGAATCTTAATGTGTACATATGAATTTTATAATTTCATATTATTTCATTGTTATTGATTCCATGAGTTAAGAGTAGTCTTTTTTTACAGAATAACAAACCCAATAATGTTAGGTTGTATTTATCAACGAAAGAGGAAAAATGTAATGACAATAACAAAACATTACAATTTAGGGGCATTGACTTTTAACTTACATACACCCATAGTGATTAAGAATACAGGAAAACACATAGGTAATGATTTAAAGGGATGTATGACGTTACAACGCATACTTTTACTCCGCATACCATTACAACGCGGTATTCACAACGCATACCGTTACAACGCATAGCGCTTTGGGGTGCTGGATAGTGGTAAGTATAATTTACTATTCTAACTCCAGTCCCCGTGGACCCTAGGGAAGGTGTTGGATAGTAAATTAAACTTACCTCTTATCCTAGAGCGCCCCCAGCGCAATGCGTTGTAATGGTATGCGTTGTAATGCCTGCGTTGTAGTGGTAGTGCGTTGTAAAAATTGCGTTGTAACAGGTGCATACCGATTTAAAGAGTTAATATTAGTAGTACTTACATTGACTAAGAATGCCATCTTGTTTAGGTAAATGAATACAAAACAGTTAGAAAATATATGCATAACGTAGATATGGAAGTAAAAGAGATTACAGTGGTGAACCCAATGTTGTTACAAACCACAGCCAATATTTTTCGCCTTTGTCAAAGTCAATACCGCTGCAGCTTCCACTCCATTGTGGCCTTTCGTCCCCCGAAAGACAGCAAGACAAGTAAGAGATGCAGTTTTTGTAATTCACTTCCAAGGAAGTAGAGACAACGACAGCTGTCAAACCACCAACCCTGATGGTGGGTGGCTTTATTAGCCCCCACTTGCCATCCCTCCTGGTCGGTCTTTGAAAAAGTTACTTATCCAGTAGAATTTCTTTCTTAACTTGTTCTGAAAAGGTAAAATGTATTATATTTCTAAAGAAAGAGCTTTGTGAGATCCAAAGAAGATGAATAACTGCTTAGTTGTGAGAAATATTGTCCTCAATTATGTGTAGAAATACCTGGGTTCCCTGTAATAGGGCCCAATGTGCTGGGAAGACGAAGCAAATAAATTTGCAATGCTGGTCTAATATTGCTGAAACAGCCTTACTGTTCCTGAACGCGTTACCTTGTTTGGACCAAGCATGAAAAGCGCATGGCGGGGAACATTGAAGATGCTGATAGGTTCTAAACTGAAAGGCAGTTTCTAGTCTCCACATTGCCTACTAGTCAAAAATTCAACAATGGTTTGGGTTGATTAGAAGTAAACTACACTAAGAGGTGTGTAAAGTGTCCAACCAAAAAACACCAGCACTGCAGTGCAATTTTTTCTGGTGTGGTTTTATCTCCATATTCCAAGTTAAGTAGATTGCAATGGGGGGATAAAGCAGTAATGCTGCACGTTTACTTTGTTCCAAGCAAAAGTCAGAATAGTGAAGATTGTTCCTGCACAAATTTTTCCAGATTAAAGTAGCTAATTTGTATTTGGAAAATTCACCAGGTCAGTGTAAAGTTTGTGCTCAACGTGCGGTGGCAAGTCAGAACCAAATCCCATTTGTGCCCAATTCAGCATTACCGATCCTCTGTAACAGGGCCTAAAACCTTAAAATGTGCTTCTTTACCATTGTTGCAGCGAAGGGGAGATTTTTAGAGTATACAATCTATTGGCATGAGAGGCGAAAGGAAAATGAAATTCGGATTCCAGATTTCTAAACCGTTTCTGACTAGAAAGGTGTGACAGCTACTTCACCTACAAGCATAAAGCCCTCGTGACAATACGCACAATGAGTAACAAGGGATCATTCATTTCCATTGGCAGGCTGCGGATAGCATTTCCTTACATGCCTTCGCAGGGCCCGAAGACACCAACAACAACCTTGGCAAAAATATTCAAACCAGCCAGAACATTCTCTCTTTTTTTTCTGGGATTTTAGTACGGTATCCCCCTATCAGAAGAGTGCAGAGCGCGTAGGAGCAAAAATGCAACCGCCGCAAAGTATTTCCCCCTTGACACCAGAGAATGATTTTTCTGTGGGTACAGGCGGCATCAGTAAGTGGGGCTGTATACCCGCTCAATAAAAAAAAATCTTTATTATTAAAAATTATGTAATGGGAAAATCAATCATAGTAATTATGCCTGTTGTAATATTCAGGCTAAATAACTAAGACTCTTCTCCCAATGCCCCCCATCTCCACCCTAACCTGGCTCAGACCCCATCCCCTTGCACTACACTCTTTACTGCTAAATAACAAAAACACACTTTCCACTTTTGCTAACAGACTATAGCAAGCGGGGCCTCTGATTTCCTGAGATTGGAAATAAATTACTGAGACAAGTAGTCTTTAGAGTCAGTTCTTTGTGTAAAAGTAATTCAATTAATAATTGTTTTCTCGATAAAGAATCCACTTTCTGTGTACAGTATGCGTATTATTGATCCATACCTGCATTTTCAGTGAGGGATTATGACTGTTATAGATGATTCTGAGGCAAGAAGCTAGTGGGGCTTTGGGGGAGAGGCACAAACACCCGTCGAAACTGAGAGAGCACGTGCACGTGGCGCACGCACCGAGGCCCACGTTCTTCTGATGATTCTATGCCGTCTATCTGCCTGCCCACGCCGTGACCTTTGCGGTGATTGATGGTGACGGTCGGGTGTCCTTGGTTAAATTACGCACGGTGCGAAGTGGATGAGCTGTAGTGATGCTTGAGCTGAACGCAGAAGCCTACAGCACTTATCTGTCTGTTCCTCAAACACCAGCGACCCTGTTCGAAACAATATTGAACAAACAATAGCGCCGAAGTGTAAATTGCTTATGGGTAAATCAATACGGCCTATTCCCGTCTAATAGCTCCGGCATTGCTTTTTAAATGCCGCGTGCATTTGAGCGTTTTGCATGAATGGTTTCCCCGCTCTCCATCGGATCAATGGATCACATGTTGACACAAAGCCTGGATGCAAGGACATGTGAAGGCCAGGGCGGCAAAAAGCAAATGTCAGTCTGCCAAACCTACCGTAAAACAAGAGGTGGGAACTACAAATTAGGCTTTGCATTTATTTTCTGGCTTTTGAGGCGTATATAACACACACCACCAGGAAACTAAAGAACACCTCAACTTCAGAAATATTATACTTTCTTGACAACATTGTCAGATTTCTTTCTTTGAGGACCCTAATTTGCTGTCTTCGGTCATGGTTTTTGGAAAAAAAACGCACCCACGTGTACCCTTTAACTGGACCCACTGTATGTGTAGCCTGTGAAGAAGATGGGTTGGGATGCCAGCGTAGAGGTGCATTGCCATAGTCTAATCTGCTTGGGATTAGGGCCTGCCTGATGATACATCAGCTGTCCTGTGGGAGCCACATGAAGATGTTCCGTAATTTGCGGAGGATGTGGAAGCATAAGGAAATGACGTTGTTGACATGGAACTTCATGGTGACGCTGGTAACCAGGATGAGGCCTATGTTCCTAGTTTGGTCTGGTGGGGTGGATGTCCAAAGGGTAGCTCTTATTCCCGAAGATAAGCACTTCAGTTTTGTTGATGCTGGGCGTGTGGCAGTTTTCTTTCATCCAATTGGCCATGCTGCTCATCCATTGTTTGAAGTTTGTCTAGGGAAGGTGGCTATCTTGAGGGAGGTGTTGATGATGGAAGTGATTGTAGCACGGATTTTAGTTTTCCCCACGTTGTAGATATGGTGGGGTTGAGGGGTCTGTGGGTGCCCCTGAGTGGACTGTCTTCTTTTTGGATTAATGTCTTCGATGGATAGAGGGATCCATGCAGATAAATGTCCTTTCAGTGATGTTGTAAATAGTAGGAAACTAGAACCAGGAAACTAGAACCAGGAGCCAGTGGAGTGTGGTTCTTGTACAATATAAATACATTTTGCTCTGTGAAAGGAATGTATGGGGCACTTGTGTGTACATAGCGACAGAAAGCATTGTGTCGATTTACCATTATAAAAGCGCATGGGCGCAAGGCAAAATGACACCGCACCGATGCCCAAGCAACCCTTAGTAAGTCCCTACCTAAATGTTAACACACTAGACATCCCTGTGTGTGCTGCTAATAGGGTTGGCTGCCGTCAATAACTGTGTGTGCTCTCATGTGTTTGCAGCCCACACAACCACATATGTCTAGCTGTTTTATTTGGAACATGTCCTACAAAAATCTATTGTGTAACAGATGGATATATTTAAATGTACATTCCTAATGAAACGCCACAGTGGTCACCATCTTTGCAAGCAGCAAACTTTCCTGGCTAGTTTAGTAGACTCAATAAGCCAGGCTTTTTGGTTTCCAAAATACGCTGGCTTCAATCTGGTTTTTAGCTTCAACAAATAAACCTAATCAGAATATCCTGAAGGCATGGGTTGTGCAAGCCTCTAGTACTAGCATTTACAGAAACTGGTGGTAGCCCCGAGTGTGAAAAGTGAGCAAGTGTAGTTTCTACTCATCTACAAGTTCGGGCTGGACTGTTCCCATGAGGCACAGGGTCAAGACTGATGTGCATATGGTCAGGTCTAAGCTGGGGTGGCTTGATGAGCAAAAGAATGATGGATTTAACCCAGATCTCTTGACTGGGGTGAATGTTATGATTTGTTCTGTATTCCGTCCATCAATTGTGTGTCTTTTGCATCTGCAAATAGGCACAGGTGCAAAAATGGGCTCAAAATGTAACTGCTGCTTGTTTTTTCTACATGTATTTAGATCCACTTGGCTCAGTAGGTGTTCAAAGAGGTAACACTATAAAATGTCTAGGGATTTAAGTACAGGAATGGATGGACATATTAGAATTTATAGATCAAGCATCTGCCTCTAATGGCTTATAGTAAAATAACTATAATGAAAAACATTACAATAATTATAGTTAATGTGTTCAAGTGCAATAGAAAGGTAACAAAGGATGTGAAAAGAAAACAATATTCACCCACTCTATTAACAACAGAAGCGAGAGTTCCGCATAGGGGGCAATGACACTTGCACAAGATGTAAGTTACATAAAAATGTAAAGATATGAGCAGTGACTTAGTTAGAGAGGGAGGAGGAGGTGGTCCACTCCAGGCGGCAATGTTTTTAGGGGTAGAGGGACTTGTGTCTGTAGACTACCACCATCTCCCCGCCCCGAGCACAAGTCGTCCTTCTGCTGCCACCCCCGAACTAGTCATCCACCGTCCGCCACCACCAGCCCTACTGGTACCTTCACCCAGGCGGAAAACTTAGGGGCTGCCCCGGGTGGCAGTATGTCTAGCTATGCCACTGGATATGAGACTGCAAAGATGCTTAAAAAGTACTTGAGACTGCTAATTGCAGGTAGTTCCTTCAGCGAATATCCTCTATAAGTCTTATTTTTATACTTTCACTGTTCTGGATATGTTAATGGGTGTTTTAACCCCTTCGATGCTCATGACGAGCTCAGCTCGTCATGAGGCACGGTTGAGCTGTGCTGATGACGAGCTGAGCTCGTCATGAAATGATGGGAATAAAGGATCTGCAGCACAGGAGGGGAATTGCTGCAGCAGCGATGTAGTTAAATAGCGGGAGGGATGAAAGAAAAATATGGTTTCCATAGCTGAGATAAAGTCGCAGCAAAATTGAAACAGAAGAAATGGAATCTGCAAAGATGGCAACTGCCTTCAAAGGTTGGAACAGCTCATATCACTGTAGACAGATGTCAGCTGTCAATTATGCCATGCAACAAATCACTCCGAACCTGATTCACAAAGGACCTCCGCACTCACGGCAGAGACCCCGCAGTCGTGGGGGGACTTCACACGGGAGCGGAATCTCCGCAATGAGAATTCTCGTTGCAGAGACTCCGCCCCGAGTGCAGGGACTCCCCCGCGAGTGCAGAGGCCCTTTGTGAACCAAGCCCTCCATTTCTAGCTAGAGGAACCATGTACAAATTAGTGTCACCATTCTCTTCCCTTTATTTGTAATTCCTACCACAACTTGTTATATTGCTTAACGTTACTAGGCATTGTGTTCCCGGGCAGTAATGTGGGACTCTGTATCTTATTACTTCTATGAAATGCAGAACACCTGATCCTGGCTCAATACACCTCGGATCACAGCCTGCCTATTCAGAGGACTAATATCACACATATAGCTCACTACATGCAAGCCAAGCGCTATACATGTAATAACAGAGCTGCAAACAAACCCTTGCCCCCTCTTGTACCCCTTTTCCATCTTGGGTAGCCAAAGGTATGATGCATGTGTAGTGCTGTGTGCCAATCCCTGCCACCTGCAAATAAACGCATAGACTATTACGTGAATTTAGTCTGAAATGTACAACACAAATTGGCATACTGCCAAGGCCTATTCAGCATTTCATCATTCAAGATACACTTACTTCCTTTGAAATTGGTGCTTATAAAACCTATTTTACAGTGCTTAGAAACGGCAAAAAATGTTGTATGGTGTGTTATGGACGGGTGAGTTTTTAAACGATTATATTTTGATGCCAGAATTTTTATAGCATATTTATATCAATTTTAGGGTGCCTGGTTCAATCCCTGTAGTCATGTTGTTTGTTGAATGTGTGCTGTATTAGATTGGGTTTTACAGGAGGAAAGAGTGTTGAGTGTGAGTGTTGTCTGTTGGTGTATTGACTTGGTTGGGGCTCTGCTAAGAGTTGCCCGAACCTTTTGTGAATTTTATGTGTGAGATACATGGATGTTTTTGCCGACTGGCCTAATCATAATATGTTCACTTGGTAGGCAGTGCCCAGGGCCTATTGGGTGTTCTGTTTAGAAGTGGTATTGGCTAGTGGGTCTGTGATGATGCCTGTGAGGTTATCATTTGACCTGAGGTGATCCTCTGATAAGCACGTTGGGGCGATGGAAGTATATGCTGCTGTGGTTCTGTCGGTTAGTCGATTATGTGGCTTGGATAACATGTTGTGCACATTATGGTGCCAGGTGGTGTAGGTAATGTATTCTGTTGGGTTATGGTTGTATGTGTCCTAATCAGTGACATTTCTAGAATTTTTTTTAGGGAGGCACACAATGGATCACAAACTGTTGATGCCATCTGTAAAGGGTAATCGTGAAGTGTGTGTGTGTACACATATACATACATACATATATATATACATATGTATACACTTATATGCGTGCATGTAACAACATCAAAATGATGACGTTAAATGCCTCCCAGAGTGTATGCCTATCATCTACTGATCAAACAGTGTTTTAGAAGTATTCAGTAGAATCTTACCTAAGTTCATTGTGGATGTCATTGTCTGACAAAGCTTCTGGCCAAAGCCTTCTGGAGAATGCCTGGAGGTTTGTACCAAACCTTTTCATGCTTAGTACAACTGAAAAGCGATCAGAAAAAGACCTAATCATGTGCTGACTTGATTGCACCCAGGCATTTGCATAGTCTGTGGTCAGCCAGAAGTCCAGTAAGGACCAAATGTTATGTACTGAGGATAGATAAGTACTCTGCTGCACTTCAGAATGCCTCTCGCTCCAAATGTCTATGAGGTTGTGGGCATTCATTATGTCTTTGCATGCCAACGTCATTGCCCTGAGGGAGCAAGCTGTGGTTAGTGATCTATCCAGGGCAAACACCAGCGTGGTATTAAAATTCCCACCTCATATTACTGTCTGGGAGACACCTGCAGGACCATGTTCCAGATCACTTTATAGAAGCCCGGATTGTCCACATTGGGGCACTATGTGTTATTAGAACATCGGAATGTTGGGAGCTCCATTGAAGACAACGGAGTTGCTTAAGATTTGTATTGAGCTTTGGCCGTCTGCTCCAACATTCCAATATATGTATTTTCTTTCTCCCTTTTTAATTTAGAACAATTTACCCTCCTTGGGAGAAATATTCTAATAGCCTTATGGCCTGGTGCCGAGTGCTATACTGGTTATTAAAGGCCCTCTCCCACCTACACTTCCGGAAACTCCTGAAAACTCACCTCTTTCCGTAATCTTCTCCATCTTTGTCCTTGTCTTCTTTCTTCTCTCTAGGATCTCTCTGTTCTGGTTTAGCGCTGGGATGCTTCCGGGTAACCACGCGCTCTATAAATCCAAATTCATTCATTCATTATAGGCACAGTTCAGGGCCATTAATAACCAGTATAGCCCTCAGCACCAGGATGTAAGACTATAATAAGTGGTTTACACAAAGTATGCCTTGTACAGCCATTAGTCTACCCTGATCATCAATTGTTGATTTTAATAGTTCAAAAGTAAAACTTTTTTTTTACTAGGATAATTACCTCTTGGTCAAAGGTTAAGGATGATGCTGCCAATCTGTGAGATGCCTATCTCATTGCAATTATCTTGCTTGCTGTTTGGGATAGGTTTGTTTTTTGAAGTGGAGCCACCTCTGTCTTACGCCTATCAAGATAAGCCAACACTCGTTGAGTCTTACATGGTTACCTTTACAATGGTAGCAGTGGGTATGATTAACCACACATCTCAATCAATGTGGTTGCTGTAGCACAAAATATAGCACAGGGTGGTAACAGAGATAATCAAGTAAATGGGTGTTTCAATGGACAACACTTTACTACCAGAAGGGTGCAGCCGGAGTGTGTTTTGGAATGTCTCACTCACAATACTAACAGATTGCCGGAAGCACACGTGTCTGTTATTTCATCAACTTCCAATCAACGTAAGAAGTTGGATCTCCTTTGCACACATAGTGACATGTCCTTATTATAAGGAGTTTTGCCTTTTTGGTGTTATTTTGATTATTATATTTTACTCAGTTTTTCTAATTTAGTTTCGGATTTTTATTGTTCTGGTTTTAGACTGTAATATTGTTTTGGTACTATATAAACACTTGGCACATTACCCTAAGTTAAGCCTGTGTACTCCCCGGGGGTTGGAGCACAGGTTAATTTGGTGATTTTGAGTGTTCACCCGACAATGGCTATGATTATTCCATGAGGTGGGTAGTCACCACCCCAAATAATTTTCCAATTTCTTACAGGTTACACGTAGAGGAAAAAATGGCTTAATTCCAATGACCATAATCATTGCTATTATACATAAAGATTGTATAAAAATGACTATTAGTGAACAACACATGCACTCACAGCTAGAAACAATGATTTTTAAATTTACACTTACCAACCATATCACCTGGAAAGGTGCTCTGGTCTACCGACCCCCAGGACCTAACCCTAAATTTGCACTTACTCTGCAGGAAATTTTAGTCCCGCACATTAAATCCAAAGAAGATTTTCTTCTTCTGGGTGATTTTAATATACATGTAGACTTACCCACACTTTCCGAATCCACTGACCTGATTACTAACCTTACTAATCTAGGTCTTGAATTACAAAACCATGGTCCCACTCATAGAGGAGGACATATGCTGGACTTACTTTTTTCTAATTGTGCCAAAGTTATCTGCTCCCCAGCAAAAGAAATGTCATGGACAGACCACTCAATGTTAGAATTCTCATTAGTAATTCCATTAAGTACCACGAAGAGTGTCTCTCTTCCTCCCATCTGGCGACGACAATGGCACAAAGTCACTGTCAACAAAATCCAGGAATTCTGGAAAGATCCGGAAATCTTGACAACAGACACAGCCGATATGGCTTTAGCTAAACTTAACATTTCTATAAAGCAAGCCATTGACATTGTAGCTCCCTTAAAAAAGCACAAACAGTATCCTGTGTCCAAACAAGATAGCTGGTATACCCATGAATTGAGAGCAAAAAAGCAAAACTGCAGGCGAGCTGAGAAAGCATGGAGAAAAAGGAAAACCGAGAGTAGCAGAGCAGTTTTCTTAGACGCTCAATCAAAGTACTATAAGAATATTAAACTTGCCAGAAAACAACACATAACGCTACAGATATCACAAGCAGGCAATTGCTCTAAGGAGCTTTTTAATATCCTGCAGAACTTTATTAAACCGAACGCATGCGAGAGCTCAGAGGACTTCTCACAAGACCTATGCGATGAAGTATCAACATTTTTTGAGGATAAAATAAATAACATCTATGAAAAAATAGTAGCAGCCAACAGCGCTATAAATAAAACTACCAATGGTCATCCCCTAAACCCGGCAATAAACTACAATAAAACCCTTCTAACATCCTTTCCCCCAATTACTAATACAGAGCTCCTCTCCCTTTGCAGCCAAATTAAATCAGGATCGCCAAGTGACCTTATTCCTGCCAGGATGATTGGCCCCATGATTTCCCTTCTGGGACCTCCCATTTTAGACGTGGTTAACATCTCACTAACAAAAGGCCAGGTACCAGCAGACTGGAAAAAGGCGGTGGTGAACCCGATTAGAAAAAAGGCATCCTCCCCATGGACAGACCTCTCCAATTTACGACCTATCTCCCTCCTACCTTACCTGGGCAAGGTTACGGAGAGGCATGTGAACACCTATCTCTCTCAACATCTTGAGGCGACGGACGGCCTGGACTATTCGCAATCAGGGTTCAGGCCAAACCACAGCACAGAATCAGCCCTTCAGACGGTGACCAATAACATCAAAATGGCACTGGATGAGGGCAGCTCAATGATTCTGGTGCTGTTGGACCTTTCCGCCGCTTTTGATACGGTGTCTCACACGGTGCTACTCAACCGCCTAGGCGAGGTGGGTATAGAGGGAGAGGCTCTGGCATGGATGAAGAGCTTTTTGACGGGTCGTTATCAAGAAGTTAGGCTGGGCTCCCATAAATCCACTCTTAGGGAGCTCAATAAGGGAGTGCCACAAGGCTCGTGCCTGAGTCCTACACTCTTCAATGTGTATGTGGCCCCCTTAGCCAACTTAGCAAGATCCTTCGGCTTTACCCCAGTGTCGTATGCCGACGACACCCAACTCCTTTTTCCCTTCAAAAACCTTACACCTGCAATAAAGAGATCTTTTGCAGATGGCATGAGGGCCATTGCAGAGTGGATGTCATCTAACTGTCTGCAGTGTAATGTAGGGAAGACGGAGGTCATGTGTTTTGGGCAAGCGGCGACACACTGGGCATCCGACTGGTGGCCCTTAGAGCTGGGCCCTGTTCCCATCCCCAAGAGTACAGTCAGGAACTTGGGAGTGCTATTTGATCAGCAACTCTCTTTTAAAGGCCATGTTAACCAAGTTGCTGGAAACTGCTTCCGGGCTATTGGTATGTTAAGACGTGTCTTCCCCTACATACCGGACCATCACAGAAAGACGCTTGTACAGGCTCTTGTCATCAGCAGGGTTGATTACTGCAACGGTCTGCTCCTTGGAGCTAACGAGGAGCAACTCAGCAAACTGCAGGTAATCCAAAATACAGCTGCAAGGATTATCCTGAATGCTCCTCCGCGGACACCCTCATGTCCCCTGCTGATGAGACTCCACTGGCTTCCAGTGAGGAAACGAGTCCAGTTTAAAACGCTTTGTACTATCCACAAGAGCATGATAGGGGAGGGCCCAAAATACATGACCAAAATTTTCCTGCCCTACACTCCAGGGCGCTTTTTGCGCTCCAGTCATCAGCAGTTACTGCAAGTACCCAGAGTAAAAAAGACCAGACAAGGCGGCCGTGCACTAGCCCACGCCGGACCAATACTCTGGAATTCTTTGCCCCCGGAACTAAGATCTCTCTCTAGTCACCTGACTTTCAGGAAAACTTTAAAAACCTATCTGTATCCTAGAAAATAACGCCCTGTAGCTTTCCACTTTCAGTCTGGACATACAATTTGAATCAGAACTCTCTTTGTTGCAGCAATAGCGCGGAGATACCCCTTCGGGGGTCTAGTCTGGCGCTTTATAAGAATATAAAATAAATAAATAAATAAATTACATGAGCAAAAACACCCCAATTATACATTATATTGGGTCTTGTTTTGCCCTGTTGTTATATTTTTGATGACTAAAAGAAATTAATGTTCAAGATGTATTTTCCAACTGTTTATGTTCACCACTATGCTCGTAAAGAACCTCTTTGCCTGCACAGTTAGATCATGGTTGGACCTGGAGGAAATTGCCCAAGCAAAAATCACTAGTGGGTGCTATTTACACCAATCCATTAATGGGTACAGTAAACAAGCATTGTAAAAGCCAATAGGTTACACAGTTGCAAGATCTATTGGTTTTGTCATTGATTTTCAGACATGTTGCACTGCAGTGCGGGCTGCTTTTCAACATGCCATAAAGTAAGGAGAAAAAAAAATTATAGACCAGAATGTCATCCGTACTTCAAAAAAAAACACACAAAAACGTGCTACGTTAATGACCAACTGCTGATGCTGTCCTCGCGGTGCAAGTGAATAAATGAACGCATTTATTTGAGAAGAGCGGAGACAGCTTTTTTTGGAATCATTTCAAGAATATTTTCCTGCTGTAACTGGGAACATTGTTTTCTTGTGTTAAAAACCAGTGCAGTACAACATTGTTATTCAGGCCTAGAAATATGTTTATTTGTGTGGGCATTTCCTAATAGACTGCGCTGCAGAAGAGCTTTGCTCTTCATAACAAAGTGTGCTATTGTCTATCTTTCGTAATATTTAACGTAATCCCAGAGAATGGCATACCTCATTTAATATTAAGACGTAAGGTCATTTTCTTGTAATCATTTTTGGATGAAAACATAACCTTCCTTGAATTTGTTTAACCTTAATAGACAATATGTATGAAATTCACTTTTTTTAAACTTAGCCAAAATGATTTTCAAGCTTATTATAAGAATGTATTTTTCAAACAGTGCCTCCTACCGGGGCGGAAAAGCCGCGGACGGTCTTTCCGTCCGCCGCAGTCCCCACCCCCCATCCTAATATGGCGAGGGGGAATTTAGGTGCGGATGGCGGGCGGATTGCTACCGCCAGCCTGGCAGGGGCAATCCGCCCGCCATCCTAATGGGCCGCTTAATTTCCACGCTCAGTAGGTTGGAGGACTGAGAGGCCTCGCTGTGATTCCAAAGCGTGTCCTATTCGTTACATTTTGCACCCTTAGAACTCTTTTCAGTTTGAAACTAGTAGTCCCGATGTGCTGTAGTTTTAAACAGGCGGACCTATGTTGAACTCACTTCATATCTAGTGCAGAAATAGTGCATCTAGCTAAGCCTCTTTTTTGGCAAATGAAATAGTTAGTCTCCCCTCACGGTTACATGGCAAGCCTTTGGTAGAGTACAGTTTCTTCTTGAGGGATTCTTACTGACTTTACCATGCACGTTACGATAAATTTGCACTTCATATACTAGTATTTATAGTCTGGAGAAACATAACGTCACCTTAGTGGTTGGTAACGTTGTCTGTCTACCCACAGCCACAAATATTACCAAGAAATACAGCTCCATGGTCATTCAAGGTATGTTGTGAGGTGCAGATAATCCTCCATTTTGATTCTGATACTCACAGAATGATTATTGGTGTTTATTTAGATGTGCAGTGTGACTAAATAACATGCATCGGCAAAACCCAGTAGCTCTGGCCATTTCAATGCTTGTGCAGGGCTATTGGCATGGACAATGTTTGTTTGTTTGACATAGTTTATGGCCAAAACCACTGCAAGATGGTTTTCCGTGTGTTTGCATGCATGTGGTTGCATGACTGACCATTTAAAAAAAATTTGGTTTACAAAATGTAAAAAATAACTCCAAGATGGATGTGTATGCGTTCTCATGCTTGGCGGCCAACCATGCATACTTCTTTTGATACTTTAGCCTTAGTTTGCCTTTCAAGATGTCTGATGGTGGTTCTGGAATAGTAAATTATTGTTAAAAAGTTTCCACGTATTGCTACACAAAACAACAGAAGCAAGTGCCAATGAGCAAAGTGCAGCTGCTGAGCCCTTGCCAAAATAACAAAAAATGATGGCCATCAGGGGACGGTCCAGGGAGCAAAGGATACGTTGAGAAGCAAGTGGCTCAATAGCAGTAGGCAACTACCGGGCGCCTGCAAAATCAAGTTTTCAAAAGCAAAAAAACAAAAAGCAAATAAAAAAACAAAAAACAACAAAGTGGCAGCAGGATGGGGAGAATGGTGGAGCAATAGATGAGTAGGTATTGAGGTGGGGTGGGGTGAGCAAACAAGAGGCAGGCCATGGACTTCTATGGAGTTCTAAAAGATAAATGGAAAAAATTGTTTTCTACGAACCATATCTTCGTTCTTGAGGCGAGAATAAAGGCAATTCAGAAGAAGGAAGGTCACTCTACAGAGAGAATAGCCAGGTTTTTAAAGGCCAAATGCTTTACCATGTGCAAAAAGAACAATTAATGGACGGAATGCTGAACAATTTGAACAGTCACCCCGAATACAGTGATCAGGGCCTAGATCCATAGTATTTTTGCTCACCATGCCAATCCAGTTTGGACCCAGATATATGCAAATCAGTCTAGACACTGCTCCCCATGGGAACAGTCCAGCCCGATCTACCAGGCCCGGCCCTGCTTGGACTGGAAACAAGCATCCTGGGACTGGTTTCGGGGTATCACCCCTCATCAACCAGGCTAGAGTGACTCCAGTGGTGTGGCGGGCAAAAAAAACATGGCCTTGGCTTTGCAGTTCGGGCTGGACTGTTCCCAAGAGGAGCAGGGTGAAGACTGATTTGCATATGTCTTGGTCCAAACTGGGGTGGTGTGGTGAGCAAAAATACAATGGATTAAACCCATATCTGTGACATGATGGTGAATGTTTGCATTGTTCAGTGTTCCGTCTATCATTTGTTCCTTTTGCTTTTGTCGCCCTAAGTGGGAAGGATATGCCTAGGCATGGGTCCCATGCTCACTGTGCCACTGGATTCAATCTAGCCTAACTGATGAGAGGTGAAACCCTGAAACCAGACCCAGAATGCTTGTTTCTAGTCAAGGGAGGACCTGGCTTGGCAATTCGGATTTGACTGTTCCCATGAGGAGCAGGGTCAAGACTGATTTGCATATGTCTGGGTCCAAACTGGGGTGATGGGTGAGCAAACAAATGATGGATTAAGCCCAGATCTGTGACTCTGGGTGAATGTTTGCATTGTTCAGCATTCCGCCCATCATCTGTTCGTTTTGCTAATGATTTTCCATAGCGCTCCGATGATGTGAAAGGGAATTCCAAATTTTGGTCGTGGCTTTATAGAATGGTCTTCCTCCCCATCTTGCCTTCCGAAATCTAGGAATGACCACTAATTTGTACTTGGTAGAGCGTAGAGGTCTTACTGGTGGGAACTACTGGGATTTGATTCTTATAGCTCGAGGTCCTGAATTGTGCAATGCCTTGTGTGCAAGACACAAGGCTTTAAGTGACTCGCGTGCAAATGGGCACCAATTTCTGTTCCAGACGGAACATTGACTTCCAAAAATGATGAATGTGCAAAGGTAATCCAACGAGTACCGTATACTTATTCCACTGCAATAAACATTTGCAGCTGTTGGCAGTTATACCAGGCTGGCTCGTGCAAGCACAATGGCCTCTATCCATTTTGAATTCAAATTATTAGTTTTCTGATTGGCTTGTTTAATGCTTTGATTTTGTCTCACGGGCCCACAACAATTAGAGCTTTTTCCATAGCACTGTAAAGCTTGCTGTCAGAAAATGGAGTTTTAAAACAAATTTGTCTGTGCCAAACGTTAAAAAACATAACCTCTGACCCACATGTGGTAATTCAGTCGCTCGCAGAATATTTATTTTAGCTGGAAATAGGCCAAGTAGTGTGTATGTTGCCAGATATTTTATATGTGCCCCCGCATCTCAGAACGCCAACGCTAGGCCATGCAATTGAATTTTCCAGCTGAGGCGATCATATCTCACCTGGGAAATACTTTTGCTCTCTCCATGCAGCATGCGTTTGTCCTCACCAAAGAAGTATTTTTTACATCTGTTAAGTCTTTCAGACCTGGGCTAAAACAAATATTACACCTGGTCACTAGGCTAGCTTGAATTCGTGCCAAACTAACACCACTGTACAATTTAATTTGCATAGGATTAAACACAAATAGCAAATGTGACGAAAAATTGCGCTTTTGGAGGTCTGCCAGAGTACTAGGCTGTGCATACAAAATGGGCACACTGAGAATGCTTTGGCAGTCATAAAACCAGGTGTAGCTTCCTGAGTTCATTAAATTTTGTCCAAGGTGAAGTTTCACGTCAAATTCTTTCTGCTCTAATTTCTAGCCAAGACAGAGCAGGGAATGCTGCCACATGTAATCAGCGGGGAAAAAAAGCAACAGGAGTATACCCGTAGACCAGATTGAGATCTGGGTGTATATAAGAATAAGGCAACAATATCTCAATCGGATTAAATTGGACAATCCTGCCTGAACGCTTATTTCCTCCACTGTATTGTTCAAGAAAGAGGTAAAAGCCTTCCTTATGGCCAAGTTCATCTGAACTCTAGGTTTGTTGGACCAAAGACTTTGCACCGTTTTTGTATTATTAGTTACCTGATTGTCCATTGGTTTTATATTTTTATATGGTTGGACCAAAGACTTTGCACCGTTTTTGTATTACTGGCTACCTGATTATCTATTAGTACTATATTTTTATATGATTGCTATCCTACTTTGCTACTCACTTACTACCGACTACTATATTGTACTCAATAGTTTGTTTTATCACTCTCTTGTTGCCCCTACCCCTTGTTTCTGTAAAGCGCTCTGATATCTGCAAAGATCTTGTTCGCGCTATATAAAACTTTGAATAAATAAACGTGGCTCTGTTCGTGTTTCCTTCCCACGACCTGCCGTATCTACCACGAGGTTACACCAACATACCGGCGACCTCTTCCTGCTCCCGTTTTCCTTCCCCTGCATGAGGCCACCTTGTTCCTCCATACAGTTCAAGACACACTGTCCAAGAGACCGCTCTCCCCTGTACCCTGGAATTTCCCTGGCTGCTACCAGGCTCCACCATTGGGCCATTTCCCTCTTTTTCGACTCCCTTGGACCACACCCACCACCACTGGATCCTTCCTCTTCCTTCCCCACCAGAACGGGGATCCTTTTCTGGACCTGAACGCACCCTCACTTCCATTATTCGGCAACCCGGTCCTGATGAAGATCCTAAATCAATGGGATCAAAATGCCGTCGACCCGCACTGCAGCGCAACTCATGGCGCATTACCTAATTTGGTTCCTAAACTGACCACTATTACCCATTCATCAAGGAGGAATCTACATTTTGTATATATTGTGTTCTAATTTTCTTGTCTGCGCTGCTCGCTGTTTTTTCACCCTTGTGTCACTCGCGCCGTCACTGTTTGTCTCACTATCACGTAGGGCACAAAGCCCCCTTGGGATGCCACTGCATTACCTGCCATAAGTGCTGTTCACTAATCTATTGTCTTTGATTGTTTTGACAATATTGCCTTTTCAAATATATAATGCTATATGCACTTTAAAAAAAATCCTTTGTAATGTGTTACACATGCAAATATATCTGCTGTACAATTGCATCCGATTGAGATATTGTTGTCTTATACTTGCCACATGTAATAAGGCCTATCACTCAACTGGTCCACACCGCAGCAGAACTGAGGTGGTACAGGCCAGCACACAACACTGAACACCAGCGGGAATATTTTCTGCTAGATTCTCAATTTGCATTGCTATGCAGCAAAGTTCTATAATTATCTCACCTCAACTCTCAGTAGGGTTGGTCTATTTGACCTGCTGGTTTGGATTAGATCTGGAAAGCCTTCGGCTAGCCACGCGTTTTACAAATCGACTAGATTAGATTAGATTAGACTCGATTTTCATCTTTGTATCTTCTCGTTTAAAACACTCCCATGAAGCAATTTCAATTAGATTTACCATGGCGCTAGGCTTACTCAATGGCTCCATTGGTTGCCAGGTGCATCTTAATAAAAGTAATCATAGTGGCACTGAGGCCCTTATGCCAAGTGGTCCAGTAACTGGGCGAGGTGTAAACTGCACTTGGTAAATATCAATGCAGTGGGTGCGGTATGTTACGTACAGGGTGTGGTACATACACCCTAAGCCAAGTTTTCCTCTGGTAAACAAGGAATTGCTTGCACGTGCTTTCTGCTCCACATTCTAAATGTATTGCAATATACCACATGGTTTTACTTGGTATTTTTTTGCCATCCTTGAATTTTAGAAATTTACTAGGAGTAAGTTGCTGGTGAGAGTTAAATACTGCAATACTTGCAAACCCGATTCATGTACAAGCAGCTGTTGCACAGGGATCAGAATCCACCAGACCACTGGAAATCATAGCCTAAGTGTTTAGTGAGAAAACTGCAGTAGCTGCAATCAGTCATCCCAACCAAGGCTTGCTAATGGATGCAGCATGGATTCAATTCTCTAAGTCAGTAATGAACACAACCCTTGACTATGTCATTTCAGCTGATCGCTCCTCAACAGAACCTGCTATGCGGCCTTTGCTATCCCCAGGAGAAGATCTGTAAAGCAAAGTATGTTTCGCAGTCATTCGTGTCTCCGAGCTGCACTGTGTGATTTGAAATAAATCCTTTATTTGGAATCTACATGGAGCTTTATGTCCTTTCACTTTAATTTCCCACAGTTTTGAAGATGGAGAGTGTCTCGATGGGGCGTCATAGGGGTTCTGAATCAATCAACGCCCTCTCCGTTGTAGTCCCTACATGGATTACTGAGGAGCAGGCGTATCCCACCAATTCCAAGACAAGAGGCCTTAGCATGGACTCGGTTTTTTCTTTAACTTCCTGAATCCTGCATCAGACCAGGAGTGTCTGATGGTCAACACGTTTTGACAAAAATCTGAGGAATTCAAGGAATGCCTGACTTTTTTTAGCGCAAACTTGGCTCAGGGGTATTAGAGTGCTTAACAGAAGCACCTGATTACATTACACATTTTTTAAAGGCGCAGAGAGCTCAAATGATTTACAGAGAATCACATAATGTTGAGCCGAGGCCGGTTTTCAAACCTCATTCCTCAGTTTCAAAGTCGACATCTCTGGCTGTAACGCCACATCCTCTCCACTAAGGGTTTGCGTCAGAAACCTATAGAACCGAAGGCCACCTTTGAGTACTGAGGTGCTTACATTATATAAATATTCTCCTACAAACCTTCATGTTCATGTATGCTCCATGTAAATATATATTTTTTTATATACAATAAAAAATTACAGAAATCAAAAAACAACAATGTGGAAGATCATTGTTCTGTCATTTCCCAAACATCTTTAATCGGATGGGTAGGCCCACCTTTGGTTTAAATGTAGTTTCTTGAAGATAAGCTGCAACTACTTACCTTATAATTTCAGTCTAGGATATGAGCACTTCAGATGTGGGTCAAAGAGTGAGTCATATTAAGGATTCAACACACAAAAATGTATGTTATGTTGTTATGTTATGATATGCTGCTCCAAACTAAACACACAAGATTTGGAAATCGCTACCTTTACTTAAAAGATCAGAAATGAACCTTAATGCGGAATAACATATTTCCGTGTACATTCCCACGTTTCTTCCATTTTCTTGCACACTCTCACCTGAACATTTTACCTGCTTCCTGAGGAAAACTTAGGATGTGCCTAGTACCTGCTATACTGCTGATGGGACTTCGACTTTAATGGGACACTCGTAGTGACATAATGACTTTGGCAAATATGTTTGGGTGTCCTGTAGCTTTAAATTTAAACGAAGACAGTACACTTGTTTCGACATTTGTATAGAAGAACTGATTCACTGGCGCTCAGCTCCTGCTTCATAAATGTCTCAAGCTTTTCCCTATAAAAAGTTGAAATAATGCTACTCGGATGTTCGTTCAACAAACAATACCCCGCATCATCATCTGAAAGGCATTCTTAATTTTTGGGTAGGAACAAACACTGAAGAGCACATTTCTTTCTTCTGGAACTGCTGTTCTTTTTAGTTCCGTCCACTTTGCGGGCGTGTAAACATGTGCTCGGCTTCGGGTGTGTTTGAGCAGCGGGACACAGAGGGACCCACTGTGCTGTACATTCCTGCTTTGGAAACTCTGTTGTTTTACCGTATTTGCAAGGCCGAACTGTGCAGCGCGTGGTAGCAGACAATGATATTAATGCAGTTTAATGAGACACACCTTGGTCTGCGCGAGGCGCAGAGTCCGGCGGTGTTCTGGAAAGTCCGTCCGTCGAGGGCCTGAACAGCTCGAGGCAAAAGTTAAAACACACATATGAACTAAACGGTATGAAGACTTTTTTTTTTTCTTTTAATCCCGGCATCGGTTCTCTACCTAAGTTATATTCTGCAGATCAAATACCTTTTACCGCAAAAAAGAGGATGTGGTGTAACGGCTAGAGTCGCTGATTTTGAAACTGTGGAACCAACCAGGTTCGAGTCTCGGCGTCGGTTCAACCTCCTGTGATTCTGGGCAAAACACTTAACATCCCCGGGCGTACCAAATATGTATGTGTCTTCGTGTATTGTAACTGGTGCTTGTGCAAAGCGCTCTGATACCTTCGGGTTGAGTTCGCGCTTTATTAAAACTGCAAAAGCAACCAGCAGTTACCTGTCTAACGTGTGAGGTCTGCCAGTGGGGGACTGAACGCCATTGTGAAGAGCTGTGTGGCCAGCGCCGAGAAAGCCTGCAGCGCTGTACCTAGAAAAACAGCATTCCAATTACTCGGCATTGAAAGAGGAGCCTTTTGTTCAGGCTTGAAGCGTATTGACTTATTCTCGAAGTTTTATTTTTGTCTGTGAATACTGTGAGCTGTAATTTTGGTCTTGTATGACAGGTAAGGAACACTTGGCTATTAAACATGAGAGACTAAAGGGGCGGTATTCTTTGTGGACCCCACTTCAGTAACACCTTTCCTACCAGAAAGGCATTTTCCCTCAAAGGTTGGTTCTTAATGCTTAAACGCTTACTATTTATATACATTTCTAGATAATAGGGATTAATAGATACAGTGATGATGTAGGATGTAGCTTAATGGCTAGAGCGGTCGACTTCAAATCTGGGGAACCGTGTTCGAGTCTCGGCAGGGACGTTCAATATCCTGTGATTCTGGGCAAATCACAAAAAATGGAATGTGTCTGTCTGTAACTGGTGCTCATGTAAAGCTTCTAATACCTTTGGGTCTAGCTCGCCCTTCATTAAACTGCAACAAAAAAAAACGCTTTTTCGAGGCTGGTTGTAGATTTCCTGGCAGTCCTATTACCTTACTTCTCTAGATTAACTTCTTTGTCAACAACCATTTTCCTTTTCATTTCTCCATGCAGAAATAATTTTTCCACCCGAGGAAATCCTTGTCCAAGATTCCCTGAGAATGTGGACGTGTTAGGGACATTATCACACCCAGTTTGAACACTTGCACCAGCGTTACTTAGCACTACCTTTGTGTGCAAATTGAATGTGCTAAAAGTATGATTATTTATGACTCTCAGTCTACACCTATTATCAAAATTCATTATGCTATTATATGCATTAAATTCACCTGAACTAATAAACTTTCCAACAAATGATTTTCGAGCTTGGCTAGAATATTGACAGGCTAGCACAAGGTAGACTTCATCTCCGACAGCTCCATTATAATCATAAGTATCCTAGAATTTCCTGCATCCTACCCCACCACTCACATCCTCGCCCTCCATTTAAAATTCTCATCAAAATATACCTCACCGTAGATAACTTGAATCCACTAGTGATTTACTCCCCTCCCTATCTTCCCCGAATTGTCTCTCATCGAGTCAAGGAAAGTTCAATTAAGTTTTCCTATTCAGTGGGCACTTTCAACCTTTGAAAAAATGAAAAAGAGTGTGGAACGCTTTCAAAGTTTTGAAAGAGGTAAATACATGTAATATACAGCATAAGATTGGACTAGGAGCTTGGTGAGGCCGCACTGGGTACATCATCCAAACACTCTTAGGATATATCAGGCATTGGGTATGGAGTACGCAAAGATAAGTCAAGGTTGAGTGAAAGGATCAAGGGAGGTGTGGCTTCTTCTAATGTTTTGCATCAAAGAGAGTGAGTGAATGAGACCTCAAGACACATCCCTCAGCGATTGGATAAAGAAACAGGAAACGTCAGCTGCCCTTTAATTTATGCAGAAGCGTAACACACTGTAGTCCAGCTTTACACAAGGTATGCTATCACGCACTACTCTCCCTCTCTTTTTTTTTCTTGATGTCTCCTACTCTCTCTCTGTCTACCACCAGGCACAAGGAAGGTGATTCTATGCAAACTTCAAGAAACGTGCTATAAATTGACACTAGAGTGGCGGTAGTGAGATGAGGGCACAATGCAACAGCAAGATCTCAAACTGTATTCATGTAATACTAGTCCTTCACTCCATGGTGACTACCAGCTTTTCCCCTTTTACGTACAATTGCACCCATAGCTACCCCTCCAGTACCAGGCACTCAGGTGCATTCCCACCGTCTCACCTGAGGGCTGTCTGGCCACTTTCACTCCATTATTACTGCAACAGTGTGCAAATGTTTAACCCCTTCCATGCTCATGACGAACCCCAGCCGTCATGCACTACGGTGCTCGTGTGCTGATGACGGCTGGGGTTCGTCACGGCCCGCCCCTGTTCATGCTATTTACAGCACACCAGGGGAATCGCGGCCGCATCGAAGGGGTTAACTGCTTCAAAAATTACAAGAACAGGATTTGTTTGTAAACCAGAAAGTAAACTTGAGGAAGATAGCACTATGGATAAGCATAATGTCCGTCTAGGAAGTATTTTTCTGGACATCAGGCCTATGTTAGGTCAAGCCATTTTTCCAGATAATCATTCCAGTGTTTCCAATGCCCCTCCCATTATGAGTCTGTTAAAATGACTGTCAGAATAATCATGTGTCAGGGAGGTGGGTGAGGTGATGGAAAAGTTGGAACTGGTAAGGAGCCATGAACCAAAGCGAGGTGGGGGAGAAAACCGCTTATGTACCACCATCTTGCTCAGCATTTCATAACCCCTGCCTCATACTCTCTCCCGCCTTCCCCACTTCATGAGGCTCTCACTCTCGCACCATGTATGCACAGGTGAAGTTTTTCCTCAGGGAGAAGAGGAAGATAGATATGAGGCTGTAGCCGTTACTGTTCCTATAATTCACCCGGGGTTAGGGAGATGATAGTGGCACAAGCAAAATACCTCCAGTAGCCTTCTTCTGGGACTTCTGGTAGCAAAGACATACATGCACATCTGTTTGGAAGGAGGAGCAAACCAAAACTGCTCCAGCCACCCAGCTCTCTTCCACCCTCTCCCGGTCACGACTACTGTCCATATGTCACTGACACATTCATCACTGCCCTAAATATAGACTATGATTCACCCTTCGGTAGACTTTGATTCACCCTTCCCTGGCCTTCGATTCACCCTTCGCTCTGCAAATCTTAATACCTTTACCTCTAATGCCCAACTCTGGGGCACTCCCACCATTTGGGAAGCTGTATGGGTTTGCAACCACACAAATAAAAAAAAGAAACTAAAACCTAACGTAGTTGAAATCACCCGTTCACCCCTTGCCTTTGCCTCAACCTCCTATACTGTGTGGCAGAGATATGAAGCAAACCTAGCAGCGGCTTGTGTGCGTGATTGTGTGCGATGAAGTGCGCGCCAGATTGCTCAGACTGTGCCAGCAAATAATAACTGTCATTTGCCCTTCCCCTCATTATCCACTACTACCTTTGATCTTTAATTGTAGGTAGAACATTAAAAGGAGTTAACACCCTCAATAAGTACAGGAACACTTATTTAGAATATATTAGAGAATGTGGGAGTCTCACCCACCAATGAGACACCAGCTGATAATAGACATCCACCTTTTAAGCACTCTAATGTACACTTAGGACTCTCCAACATTGTCCTCTTGTCCCCCCCTCCGTTTTACTCCTGCTTTCAAAGACTGGTCGCCGTTGTGGGAGCTTCGCGTGGGCATCTCCTGCTGTGGCACTCATCCAGTGACAGCACGAGCACAGGAACAAGGTACATAACCTTGGCCATGGGTCTCCCAGCCCTGGCAAAGCCAGCTCCCCCTTCCTTCCATGACTGCAGCTGCTGGATGAAAGGTGGAGCAGAGGCTGTCATTGAGTGACAGCTACAGAAGGAGCCATGCACGCTGATATGCTCCAGCCAACACACTGGTGTGCATCTCAGGATAGAAATAAAAACCCCACAATCTTGTTCTGGCACCTATAATAATTGATACAAAACTGTTTCCTCATTGTTGGTATATATTCGCATGGAGAAGAATGATCTCTTGTAATGCCCACTTTATTTTTTGGTCTACAGTAAATACGACTGAGTTGTTGCCACCTTTTCAATATTGGATTTGATGCTGTCAGTCCTTCTGTTTTTTGCTTTAAAGGTATTTTCAGAGACATCCATGTTTAATTTAGCTTTGGAACGAATACATTTGAGAAAGGACCTTAAAGTAAGATTTGCAGTTTAGACCTCAGCGCAACTGAACATTAATGTAACATTAATGTGCTGAAACTGCACATAACTTTTGTTCTTGGGTTAAAAAATGGGATGTGATTGCACAGCTATTTTCATGCAGATTTTGGCGGAATAATTGTCGAGCACATCTAGAATGCTTGCTCTACAAGTGTAAATATTTTATCAGGTGAGCAGTTGCTGCTTTTCTAATCCAAAATCTTTTTTTTTTCTACTTCTTGGTGAGAGAAGGGCGGGAAAAGAAAGAGAGAACAGGCCCAGCACGGGCACGTTTCAAAATCAACTTAATCGCAGAGACGTGCAAGGTTTAGCTTTATCCCATGGCAACTTGGGTACACAGTTAAAACAAGCAGTTCAAAAGACTTAGGGCAGGTTAGCCTCGTGCCAAGAGAAGTAGAAATAAAGGGGAAAAAAAATGAAACGGAGAAAGATTTGCGAGGCTCTGTTGGCTGAACACTAACAGGAAGTGGAGCCGAGAGTGGGCAGGAGCAGACATGAATTTGGCAAAAACCTCAGGTTTCCACTCATATATCTGAGATTCATTTCCAAATGTTCGCTGTTTTTAATTCTGGAGGTGCGCTGGAAGTTTGCACAGGCGGCAGTCTCATTTAAAAAGCAACATGTTTAACAGAAATAATTTGATTGGCTGATTACCTTTCCAGTCAACAAAGATACGCCGGCATACACCCCCACCTCCCTACTCCCGCTTGCACAGTGTTCGGAAAAAAGATGTCTCTGTGTATGTGGGACTTTTTCAAATGAAGTATGCCGTGGATGTAAGCAATAATACATTCTAATCACGTGAATAAAAAAATATAATATAAACGCTTTTGGCTTTATCTTGTTCCAGCAGCAGTCCTTGCAGGTATGAGCGGTGGGGTGGTTAGGCTGGACTGGGGCTGGGCACAGGATTCGACAGATGACAACAAGAGAAAATTAAATAAATAATTATTTTCCCTCGCCGTTGCCTGTCGTAATTTCCACCCACCCCCCCATCTTGCCACACCGCTCTTACCGGCATGGGCCGCTGCTGTCTTGTTCCCTCGAATCCAAGTTATGCGTCCCCAGCACAGTGTTGTTAGAACGGTTAATTGAAAAATCACATTTAATAGTATCTACAGCAAGACATTGGGACCTACCATATTTCTTATATGTAGACCAACCATGACTTTTTTTCACAAAGATTGTCATAAGAGAAAATCTGAAGCAACTTTGAGCATCTACATAATGAACATGAGCAAAACTTTATCAACCGTATTGCAATTCATCATCTCACTGATGCCCCATGCCTCTACGCTTGTCAAAAGTCTTCGGAAAAATGATATGATGCAGATCCTGAAAATCTGAGATGCTCACTTAAAAGTCTGTTGTTGCTGCAGGAGAAAGATGTACACATGTGGCCCATAATGTCCTAGTTGGCAGTGAGGTATGATGTAGACAGTCACTTTAACATACAATGAAATGCAGACCCATTCAATGCTTGTCCATGCTTCCTGCTCGGCTCCTATGAGTATTCATTGGGCCTGCATTTACTATTATTTCATAATGCACCCCCATGCGTCCACTTGGCCTCGCTGTGCCCAATAAGTTACTTTTGTCTCATCTCGCCTTTCTGTGTCCCTCCCCAGTTCTCCCTATTTTCAGTTCTATGGCCTATACTTGTCACTTGAATTTCAACTCCGATTTCCCTCCCTCACCCTCATACGTTCATCACAGTTCCTTATATTCAGTCAAGGTGATTACATCGCCATGCTGCTGCCTTTACCCAACATATTTCCCCATCAGACAATCATCTTTCCCCCACATCCACATGGTATTCCCATCAGCCTATTTCACCCCTATGTTACTGTATTACTGTATAAATGTATTGTCTGTGCTGGGGTGCAGGAGAGAAAGGTAAGTCACAGAGGGCTAAGGGTGTGACATGATGTGGCAAAGGAGAGATTGGGGAACCAAGGGAGATACTTTGAAATCTGAGGTAGTCTAAGGGGAGCAAAGGTATCTTAGGTGAGACTTGAGAGATTTGAAGGAGACATGATGGTTGAAGATCATATGCGAGGGAGTGACAGAATGAGTGATGTGGACTAATATGGACCAGAGGGGACACATGGGGGAGACAGTTAAGACAGGTGTAGCAAGGGGTCCCATCAGCCTATGTCACCCCTATATTACTGTTCAGTGTCTTCCCCAAAAGACTCCTTGCTACACCTGTTTCAACTGCCTCCCCCATGTGTCCCCTCTGGTCCATATTAGTCCACATCAGTCATTCTGTCACCCCCTCGCATATGATCTTCAACCATCATCTCTCCTACAAATCTCTCAAGTCTCACCTAAGATACCTTTGCTCCCCTTAGACTACCTCAGGTTTCAAAGTCTCTCCCTTGGTTCCCCAATATCTCCTTTGCCACATCATGTCACACCCTTAGCCCTCTGTGTCTTACCATTCTCTCCTACACCCCAGAAAAGACAACACATTTCCAAGTTACTGCAGTTTTCGTACTCAATCTCTCATGTAACAGTTATCTGCACCTTGCCTCCTATATGCCTGGAATATGTTTAAACCAGTCACCTGCATCACACCATGCCTTTGATGTGTGCCCATCAGCACCCAGCTGTAGCCTGCAATGCCTTTGCCAAAGTTACTTTGCAGCAATATCATTTAAAGTCTCTTCCAGAAACATGGTGTCTGCTTCAACCTCCCCAATACTAACCTCTCTGCCTCAAATGTTGCCTCTTTAGACCACACGTGCTTCTTTCACCTTTGGCCGCCAGTAAAGTGGGCCTAAACTATATGTTTAATTTAATAACAGGTACACACCACTTCAGTGCATTGCAGCCACTGCATTTACTAATGATGAGTCATTGTCTTCCAATTGGCTGGAAGAAAAGGGGTGGGTGTGGACAGAGTTCTAGGAGATTGGTTGTAAGGAAAATAAACTAGAAGCACAAATTAGTAATAGCTAAATGTAATGTGTTGTTCTAGCTGACATATTGCCTACAACTTAAGAATAGCACTTCGTCGCCCCTGAGGGATCCTAGCACCATACAAACCCATAAAAATGCAAATATTCTTACCTTTTAAAGACCAGAAGTCAGATTGGTTGAATCATCTGCAAAGAGCAATCTATTGGTGGCACCTGCAGCTCCCCACCTACCTCGGTATGACACCAGGAGGTGTTCACCTACCTCACAATAAAACAGAAAAATAACAGCTCAAGCAGAACCGGTCATATTTACAGCTCACTCTAAAAGTTCCTGATGATGACCTGTGCTGTGCAGTATGCACAGATAGCAGGCTGTCTATGTTACCAACGCAAGAATGTCCTGCCACATCGTCTATGTTCCTGTTTCCCCAGATGAACCTTTTGACTCTTGACAAACCTAACAATTTGATTGCCGTCACAAAATTACTCATTTCAATTTTCTTTTATTGTGCTTTTCCAACTGCGGTGAATGTATACTATGGCAGTACTCTAATTCAATAAATGTGGGTGGGATTATTGAAAAATAGGTGAGGTGTGACTGTTCTATTGTTTTGAGTTTTCACTAATTTTAATCAATAAAGTTGCTGGGTTATTGATTTTGTTAGATTTGTTTATCCTTTGGATACCTGATTTGTGTGTCTTATGTGATGTATTCTGTGATGTCAAGAAAAATGCTACTTTGAAATGTTTGTGTGGAGGCGCATTAAAACTGAGTGCTTGATGTGTGTGTGTTGGGGGCATGTGTTTCCTATAGGTGGGTGGCCTGACAAATTAACAAGGAGAGCCGAGCCAGACCCAACCCTGGCTCTAGGAGAGCCCATACACGAGCCGGGTCTTGAAAGTATTTGGCATGTAAATCAAGCAACAAATATCATGTTACAAAATGGTACGGTGTAGGTATATTTCAAGATTCAAAAAACGTATTCCTTCAATGTGTGAACGCGTTTCGCCTTGGTACATTAGATTGTATCTCTGCATCCAGAAGTATTTTTGTGATAATTGACAGTTTTTAAAGAGAAACTGAGAAATAGCCCGCCCCTGCCATGATGGCAATGCTATTAGTGATCTAACAGACACGTCAGTTGTCATGTGTATCCTGTATTTGGCCTTGATTTTTGTTATAAACAGAGCAGCATTATAGGGTATTAAATCAAACACAAGAAAGATTTGTGTAAAGCTCACATCCTAAACTCAGGTATGTGATAAAGAACAAAATGACGGGTCATTGACAAAGTATTAGCCTAGGATCACACAATTTAGTCAAGCAGTGAATCCAGGATACTAGATTTTCAATTTTCAGGCTGTACAATTCTGCAAAAAGATGAGTGTCTATTTTTGACATAGAAGAATAAGGCTTTGCTTTTAATTTCTGGAAGAGAATATTAGAGCATGGTAGATCCAGTTTGGGTCCAGTCGTCTTGTGGTGTCCCATCTCCAACTGGTGCAACTGGAGCCCATTAATTCAAGACTGCCTTGGTGTTCAGAACACCAGTCATCACACAGGGACCCAGCCTACTATCTGGGCTTTTGCAGAGCAGAGATTAATTTCACAAGGTTGGCCACAATTTTCAGTTTGCAATTGTTGGTCCCAAAAGTAAACCACTCTTGTCCACCATGTCTTGTCCACCATTTCTTATGGGCTCAAGTTTGACATTTTATTGATGTATACAGGGGTTTAGGTAGACAATCTCTCATTCATTCTCACGAAATACATCAGAGGAGATGCTGCTTCCCAGCAGAGGTCATATGAATTCCATTGATAAATATTAGTCAAGCTGAGATGTGAACGCGCTGTAGTTATGGCATGGGGAATCTTGCAGGATACAGAGCCGATCCAGGATGCAAGCTAGGAACACCATGTTCCATGACCAGCACTTATGACCACGAGACTCCCGTGAAAGCTCAGCTTGTCTTGGGCTCGAGGTTCTAAGAAGTCCTCCAACTGGGCCAGAGCCAAACATCTGGCTCGAACCTGGCTCGAGCTTTCAGTGACTCACTCACCTCTAGTGTTTCACTGTGTGATTGTGCATGTGCGTGTGAGATGCAATATGTGTGTTCATGTGTTGTTATTGTGTTTTGCTTATACAAAGGTCTTACGCAATGTGCAGTCAGTCATATGGGATGTAATGTGAGATGTGCGTCTATGCAGAGCATAGCACTTGTGTAGGTGGGAAGGCATGTTGTGTGTACATGAAGGGCAATGCATTTGAAGTTGGTGGTGTTTAGTGTGTTTTTGAACTTCTGCTCAATAAGTACGCCATGAGGTGATCAATTTACGTGGGCAATACACCAAAACTTTTCAACACATGAATCTTGAATTAGGCACTCGCACCATTAATGAGTTCTTTGTATAAAAAGTACTTTTAGTAATTTGCGGATTGTGTTTATCTTCTTGCTTTCACTGAGTAAACCGTTGGCTGGAAAAAGATTAGGACTCAACAATAGGTGTTTTCCAGCCCTATTAGCGTAATCAACGCCTCGAGGCTTGAACAGAAAATTTTAATTGAGAATTATCACAAATCGAAGACGCTGTGTATTTTTGTCTGGCTTCACATGCAGTGCTTAACAGGAGTCTTACAGAAATCCTGGAGGTGGGCACCTCTCATTAACACTAATACCCAGTAATGAGCAGGATTAAAATGGAAATAATGAAGCCATAATCCCTGGGGCCAACTGCAGTCACGTTACTCATTGTAAAGTACTCAAATTATATCTCAAATTGTTTCAAATCTTTTTTTTTCCTAGAGGAAGCGAGCATTTTACATCATTATTGTACTTAACAATGTAGTTGCCGTTTGTCTACATAAGTAAGTTTGCACTTTTTTTATCAGCATTCTAAAGTAAATAGCTACTGAGATCTAAGTAAGGGAGGCAAGTTCTTTCTTGATTGTGGATAAACAGGTTTTCAGTCCAGACCTAACTTGTCTTTTGCAATCCACATAACAGGTTTTCAGTCCAGACCTAACTTGTCCGTGGAAATCCACCGAAATAACAAAGGCCAGAATGATAGCAGTGAAAAGCGAAGGTTTTTTCAAATGGAAACGAACTGATGCTCAGGGCTTGGAGATAATGACATTTTGGAATTCTGTATTGATAGCGTCATTAAGTACAAATAAATCTGATTTGTACCAGGTAGCACGACATAGTAAGCACTACGAAAAGACTTGCTTTATCACACAAAAAGATACTTAAATACTAAAACTCAATGTTGTCATTTCATCAAACATAAAGGTAGCTGAAACACACGCACACCAACACACACATACACACCCTCTCTCCAGAGGCGCAACTAGAGCCAAATTTAGGGGGGGGGGGGCTGGTTCTTCCAGCAATATGCAGAGTGGAGATGCAGGGGTTTTAAGAAGGGTTGAAAACACAACAAAGCCTCGTTAGCAAGTAAATGGTCTTTTAACCCTTTCCATGCGGCCGCAATTCCCCTGGTGTGCTGTAAACAGCACGAACAGGGGCGGGCCGTGACGAACCCCAGCCGTCATCAGTACACGAGCACCGTAGTGCATGACGGCTGGGGTTCGTCATCAGCATCGAAGGGGTTAAAGACATGTGAAGTACTCAGGTGCAACTGTCTGTGTGCCCGGGAAGCTGTCTCAGCCTGGGCTGACACACACGAAGGGGGGCCTGAAGCCCTTTGAGCCCAATGATCGTTGCGCGCCTGCCTCTGTCTCTCTCTCTCACACCCTTTCTTTCTACTTCATGGCGACATACCGAGTAGTAATATTACAAGGCCTCCGACTCCTGACTAAACAACAGAAGGCTAGTATACTGCACTTGTAGCAGAGACTCCGCACATAAACAAATAGGATCTTTTTATCTGCGGAGTCGGGTCATGAGTGTGGAGACTGCAGTCGGGATAATATTGATCGTAACATTTGTTTGTGAATAGCAAAAAATCATAAACTTACACAGAAGTATAAGTTTACCTTTGTGAATCAGGGCCCATTTGTGTAATCATTTAAGAGCCAATGAGAGTGTATTTTAGGGGACTCTCCAGTGATGCATGCTCGCTTGTGAATATTGAAATAAAATTCCATTTCAGGACGGTGTTTTGTTTTGAAAAACAATATTCCATACACGTTGGACATGTAGACAAGCAGTAGGATGACTTTTCAGGAAAAGAAATTACATAATACTTTACACAAAAAAGTGCAGGAACGATAAGAGATTTATTCTGTATTGTTATTGTGATGGCACCATTTACCCTTCCAATATGGCGCCCAAAATGCTATGACATCAGTCCAATCTTTATGTTTATTATGTTGTACATCATCGTTAAAAAGATTTTACCCTTTGGACTACAAAATTATCAATCTGATCCATAGACACCCCACTCATACACTTGGAACAACTCCAAAGGCGGTGCACTATTCGTATTACAAAAATGTATTTAGTACAAAACAAGTAATTTAAAAAGAGATTTTTTTCAATCTCAAATCAAAGCATTTTGATATTAAAAATAAGCATCCGAAATCATCACATCAAAGATAAAAGCAGTTAAAAATTCATAATCCTCAAGACATAGAACATGAAATAGAAGCAACATCACAACAATAGAGAATACATCATACGGACAGGAAAACATAAATAAGGCAACAGAAGTTGGCCCTTGCGGTGTTAATCTGTAGAAAACTAAAGACACTGCATGGGACAAAAAATCGGTCACTATGCTCTTTGTCCTGTTTCAGATTTAACAATAGAATTAGCGCTGACGCATTTCGGTACAGCTATATTGTTCCTTCCACCATCTTCATCACACGTAATATAGAAATCCTTCCTCCTTTACTTCCTTTATCATTATCTTAATCTCTTTAATCAGCCCTTATACAGCTTCATGTAAGCAGTGTCCAGCCTTCTGCCTACTCGGTACACAGCCTTTTTCAGACCCAAAGTATGGCTTCATGTAAAGTTGGCCTCTTCTATGGTCTTGGTCTCAAGCAATTAAAAGAAATTTCGCAGTGGACGATCTGCCTCACACTTTGTGGGTTAGATATACCAATTTGAATGGGTTTTCCCAAAAATAACCACCCTTTCATGGGAATAGCCTCTGTGTTGGCCTAAATGCGCCCGATTATCCTCCAGGTGACAGGGCTCTATTGCTCCTGTATCTCCTCGCATGGATAGCGTGCAGCGTCTATCTTTCAGTTTGCTGCCAAGTAAAACTTATGTTGTACATACATGGTGTTCTGGGATGCTTGTTGGTCTGTGAGCAAGGCTGGATACAGCCAAAGCACATTGGCAAGATGTTTTAGATTAAGGTTTGAAATAAAGACAATTGGAGAAAGGTTATTGTTAGAAACTGAGGTTTCTGCTTGGCAGAGTATGAACCATGTCCAAGTAGGAGCCACATTCCTAGTCAGTGTAAGTCAGATACTCACCCTAAATTAACCTGTGCTTACCCTCTGTTAGCTTGGGACACTCCAGTCAGGCTTAACTTAAGAGGCAATGTGTAAAGTATTTGTGAAACACTTTAATTATAGTAACACAGTGAAAACACCACAAAATACTCCACACCATTTAAGAAAAATAGAGAGTATTTATCTGAGTAAAACACGACCAAGATGTCAAAAGTCCAATAAGTAGAAGTTGAGATACGAATTTCTGAAGATGAAATCCCAAAACAGTGCTTAGAAATCAATAGCACTCACAGGTTGATTGTGTCGCACTAGACTGGAGTTCAGGCCGCCTGCGATGGATGGCAGGCCGGCTACTCGACCCCCAAAGGGCCGACGCGTGCGGAGCATGCGTCGGCATTGAGGAATCCCTGCATCAGTTCCAATTCACACAGTCGTGTCAATGCATCAGAGTCGAGCCTTGCAGTCGATGTTGAAGGATCAGGTCTGTGTTGAATTAAAGCCTTGCAGCCGATGTCGAAGGATCGGCACTTTGTCCTCGTCAAACCTTGCAGTCAGGACCCGTGTCGTCATTCAATCGCCACTGCGTCAGAGGGCACTGCGTTGGTTCCGATCAGGCCAAAGGGGTCATTGCATCGATTTTCACAAGAAACAGCTGCAGAACCCACTTCTGAGGCCCAGGACTTGAGGGGGCACCTCAGACAAGGGTAGGGCTCGCAAGTGGCAAAGTCCAGCAGCACTGGCAGAGTTGCAAGAAGTCTTTTGTGCCCTGAAACTTCAGAGAACAGGGCACAAGACAACAAGCCAATGGGAATTTCAGGGCGGGTTTCATGCACTACTTGCCCTTCCTCTTTTTGGCAGGCCCTTGGCCATTGTTTCAGGCTCCAGGTCCTTCTAGTCACCCTCACGAGCTGCCATGGACTTTATGGTCAGGCGCACCCACTCAGGCAACTCTATCATTTCCAAGTGTGACCTGAGCTCCACCTCCTTCCAGTTGGTGTGCTCCAGGTCATTGCCCAGCAGTCAATCCACAGGCAAGGATGGACTCACAGTTACCTTCAGCAGACCCGAGGAACCCCCACTCAAAAAGAACCAGAGCCACAGAATTGTGGCTCTCACAGTTCTCAGCAGCAGCAACAACTTGGTAGAACGTGATAGGGATTTCCTGCTCTGAAGACACCAAATGACACCTGATGGTTGTCATGCTGGCTCCTGCAACTCTCAGAGCCTCCGCCCTCTGCCTTATGATGGACACACACTGACTGTACTTCCTAGTATTGTAGGCATGTGGGTTCTGTGAACCATTGCTCCATCACTCTGGGACACAAGTGTCAATTCTACACTCCCCCTAAAGCTACTTGAGACAATCATAAATAAACAAATAAATAAATGAATTAAATTGCGTGCTGCAATGCATTTGGCGTTGCAGCGCGCACAATTAAATTTGTTTTATTTATTTATTTCTTTACCTAACTCCGATCGGCTGTATGCCGGTGTTTACTAACCCCCATCCTGGCCTTCCCCCACCCTGCCTCACCGCCCGCAGCACTCCCTCAAGGAGCCGCTACTGATGGATACATTTTGTACCATATATTGGGGACAAATATGTACGGTCATGTGATTAAGGCTCGAGTGAGCCGAAACGTTATGGCGACAGCAATAAAGTAATTCCTGCATCCAAGACTTTGGTCTGTGCCTGGTTCCTGTTCGTGGCTGAGTGTGAGACGGCAGCGCGAGGGAGACGGAGGTTTTGGCACATGTACGTTAAATATAACAATTGAGAGTATACCATTTCGATCATGTTGAAAGGAGGAGCACAGGCACTTTACCACTGGTTAGCAGGGTCAGAGTGCACGGAGATCTAAAGCAGCATAAATATCGGGTCCAGCAAAAGGTGAAAAAATACGAGGTGATCATGCAGAAAAGGTGGATTTCCTTCATTTCCGATGATCACCACTGTTATGCCAAGCTAATATTTTTGCCAGTGGCGGTCTGTCATGCTCAGATTGCCCATAAAATGCTGCTAAGCATAACCATCATTAGGCCAGGCCCAGCATTATGCTAAGGTGGGCTCCAATATGCTATTGATGCCCTCAATTTAGCAGGTTTCACTGCATTATCCAGACAGCATTATGCCGGGAGAGCACACGTATCTTAATGAAGCCCACCAAATGTTAAGAGATGGCAGAAATATGTCAGGTGTTCAGTTTTGCCAGGAGTTGGCCCTATAATGCTATAAATAGCTCTTGGGTGTTAGGTCCAATATATGCATGAGATGTTTAAGTGAGGTGGTGGGCTGAAAGAGACAGAAAATGCCAGGCAAAGAGCTTCTAGAGGGACATTCAGACTCTCTAAGGCATTAGCAGCTGCACACATTGACACAATTGCACTCATGCAGACATATACACACACACACACGTTCAGACAGACACTCACTTACATATATGAAACTTTGCATGAACACACATAGTTGCACATACTCTCGCTCTCTTTCTGCTGCCCATTCCCAAAAGTCATTACCTACCCCCTCTGCGTCTGTGGGGCTCCAGGTTTCACACTCTGTCCTCCCTGATTGGTTGTCAACTCTGTGACCTATCTTGTATTGTACTCTTCGCCTAGTAGTAGCATTTGTGTGGCATGCCCTGTACTTAAGCAGAGTCTGACGGACAAGGTGGGGCTTGCAATATGTTTATTTACCATGTGGTACCAGGCACATTGTGTTTGGAGTGTGTTGCAGTCTGGGAATCACACTGTGACTGCAACACACTGTGTAGGGGAGCTAATAGCTGTGATTTGAACCACAAGCTCTCTAACAACAACCTACATCTCATACAGAAGAAAGAGAGAGAGTGTGTGTGTCTGTGTGTGTGAGAGGGGGCATGTGCGCCACCACACATGTGAAGTTAGTGGATAGATGTTTTGCTGTCAGTCTCAACGCCTCGAGCTGTGCAGCATTGGTATAGGAGGTGGCACCCTACAGTTCCAGAACTCGGAGAAACAGACGCCTTTTCTGGGGATGGTTGGCTCCCCCCACATGCCCCATGGGCGGGCCCCCACTGCCTCACAGTATGTATAGAAATGCAACACAATGAGTGCAATAACCAGCATATCACTGTCTTCAAAACGGCAGATTGTATGTTTTATTGTATGTATTCTAAAGTAAATTGCCAATTTAAATAAAATTACACATTTGTGATGACTCAACATGGATGTCATAGTCAATTTCTTTTGAACTATTACTACCCTCCAGTGAATAAAAACACATTTGGTGCAGTGCGCTGCTATAAGTAGCTATAATTACATAGGTAGGGTTCTCATCAGTCTAAAAAGACATCTGAAAGAAGCAGAGTTGGATACTCTTGTATGTCTGTGGAGCCTGAATACACATGTTATTGGTGTGTGAAGTTACAGAAACGACTTTTGTGACAGCGGGATTGATTTAGACCGTGGTTGGGTGGATTTCTTTTACATATGTTTGTTAAATGTATTAAACCCAGAATGCATGTAGCATTCTAGCGCTTTTAATGTATTCACCTTGTTTCAGTGCACATATATGGGAGATTTGGAGTGACATTCTTAAGACATTTCGGAGGGATTTGTGGTTGAAATATTGACCGGTTACTTTGTTAATTTATTGGTAATATTCCTTGAAGTCAAAGGAAGGTGTTCTCTTGTCATGGACACCATAGGGTAATGCAAGCTAATTGAAAGCATTTGTCTGTGGAAATGAGCATAGCACAGCTTCTTCGGTAATGCTGGCGAGAACTCCCGCGTCCAATCTGCAGGGGGATTTGATTTATGACCTGCACTGCAGTGCGGAAAATATTTGTTTTTTTCTGCTGTTCCTTGCAGTGGATGCTGGCTGTGCTGGGGCTATGCAGTGAACCCCATTACCTTTGCTTTGATATTATTAGCATCTCTCTTGGTTATTCAAAGCCGCATCAGCTTTATTCCTAACTGGCTGTCTGGGGTTGGTGGTGGCTGTGTAGTCCAAGCTGTAAAGACTACTGATGGTAACAAGAGGATGATGTAACTTCCTGCGTGACGCGCATCCAGCAGCACTTACATATAAAGCCCATTAATGAGGCGGAGCCGGTGCCAATGTTTACTGTCCTGTACCGCACATACTGGAATGCAGTGTTCCTGTTTTCAGAGACTAACTGTTCCTATTCTCACTTATTGAATGTGATCTGATACATTAACATTTTAAAGTATGGTCGGATTTTGGAGCAGGCAGCAATTATCAATATTGTAAACTTTTATTTCTGGTGCATGTGCTTACTCGAAAGGACTCGTGCAGTCTTCAACTGCATTCGATTTTATTGTGATTCTTTCTTACTTTGTTTTCCATTTTCAATGGTAAAAGCGATTTACGGCGTTTTTAATAGAGACCATCGCATGGCTGCTGGCAGGAAGGAGTCTTTTCAGGGCCTCTTCACATTTCAAGGTGCTGCAGTGAGGAATGTGTTTCGCTCGCGGAGTAACTCAAGATAACAACACGTGCCTATCGCCCGTCACTAGCAGTGAGTGCTTCGGAACACCTTGCTTTCAATGTTATGCAAATATTAGTCGATGCACGCTGTTTATGAGGCACAGAGAACGACAATTTATGGTTCCGCCGTAGAAGTGCGCAAGAAGACACGCGGGAAGGCAGATTCATTAAGACAGGAAAGCCCCCCTTTTTAAAATAGCAATGTAGTATGTTAAAAGGGAAGAGATGCTGGAAAAAATGTAAACGGTAATTTTGTATTTTTTTATTAAATAGCACAGGGGCGGCCTTAGGCATGTGCAAGCTGTGCACCTGCACAGGGCCACCAAACCCCAAGGGCTGCCACGCCATTATATATCCTTCATATAATAATCCTCTGAGGATGGATACATATTTGCGGCGTAGCCACTGGCAGGGATTTGGCGGCCTCCGGCTCTGTTCCACTTCTAAACACCCTGACCCCCCCCCGCCCCCTCCCCCCCCTCTTCACTGGCCTTCCGCTCCGCCCCGCCGGGACCCCCTCCCTCCTCCGGGGCCCCCTACCTACGCTCCCTGCCCAGGGCCACCATGAGCCTAGAGCCGCCCCTGAATAGCAAGTAACAGCACACACAACATTGTGAGTAAACGGCCTGGAACGCATAGTCAAACAAGCTGTAAAAATACAGCTTGCACATTTCTATACTCGCACGAAACCGCCTCAGTAGCCCTTTATAGACACATTTCAACCCTGCATCAAGGCATAAGCGGAGCGAAGGACAACACCCACTGTTTAGCTTTAATCATTCCAGAGCAAACCACCACACCTTGCTCACCCTCCTCCCTAAGGTTACCAGAGGACATCATGACATCAGGGACTTCCCGAGTCAGTTCAAGGTTCTCCGTAGCAAAACAGTGCATTATGGGAATTGTTGTCCATCACAATTGGTGTAAGGGTTCTGGGTTATAATAATGCTGTATTCGAAATGGTGTCCCTGGTGACATGAAGTCATGTCATCCGGCAACCTTACTCTCATGCACTCATTAAATATTGGCGAGTGGCCCAGATTTTTCTGAAAAGAACCACAAACAGTCCAACATACATACAATAAAAAACAGTCCAACATATTTACAATAAAAAAACTTTGAACATGATTGAGGCACATCAATGCTAACATTTGCTTATACATAGAAAGGTGAATAAAGCATGAACATCTCTACGTTTGTAAATAACATACATGGAAGAGTGATGTGCCTCTCTACTATGAAACACAATTCGTACATTCTACACAAAGCCGTCCCAACAATTTAATAAACATTGTAAAAAATGGAGGAATGGATATACTGAGCATAAACCATCTAAATGGGGAATAACCATAACATCTAATCACATTTAAAGGAAATTAGAGGTCACCAATTTAATTTCACCTCTCTTCTACAAGGTGTTTGAAGCAAGATTTAGAGAGGTGTCATTTCCCCTCCTTGGAATGAGATAGTCTTTAGGCCCCTTGCTAATATTTTGCTTAGTTGCAAAGCAGTGAGTTTAAGCGAATCTGTGTACATTATGGTGTGTTCATGAATGCAATCCTCTTTGCACCCACTCAACCCTATCTATAGCCATTACCTTATGCAGATTGGCTCCGAACAATAATATCATCACCCCAAGAGTGAATCATCATACCATGATATGTTTCTCAAAGATCAGTGGCATGGTTAGTCAATCTTTTCAACCTTGTTTCTGTAGTGTACTTTTTTGATATCAAGTAACACTTGATCTCATTGTACAAAATGTTGTCACTGACATATTCACTTAACTATAATGTTACTTTAGCCTTTGTTTTTTCAGTGCATTTCTTTGGGCTTTTATAATGTAAAGTAATATTTAATTCCATATGTAAAGCCACCCCCCTGCTGCGCTTGTTCTTTGGCCTTGCGCGGCAGGGGGGTGGCCACAACACTTTAGTTTTTTTAATGATTTAAATGTCCTTATTGATTTCAACACACAAACATATCCATTTACATTTAGCTGTCTTTAGGCAGTGTCTGAATTGCATCACCGGACCGCGCCAACTGAGGGCGCAAGCCCAGCATCTGAAATATGATCGGCCAATATCATGTACACAGAATAAACAGTGCAGGAAAGATGGAAAAAAGAAAAACACCCCCCCCTTCCCTAGGATCCCCCTCCCCCCACCCAGTGCCCCACTGTCCCCCCCCAACACCATGTGTCCCCCCACCAACCTATGCTAAGCCCTCAGTGACCCACCTAACAGTCCGTCTTCCGTGGCTCCGTGAGGCGCAGTAGCCTTAGCTATCGGGGGCACGTGATTTCTCGAAATTCAGTAGCCAAGAGCTACAAGAATGGGTGCCATAGGTCGTCGTATGTGGATCCCTCCCCCACCATACTGAGTGCCAACTTCTCCATCCCGAGCACATGCCACAACCGGTGGAGCCATCCTGTAAAAGAGGGAGTGTTGGGAGTGCGCCAGTGTGGAAGTATATTTTGTACCGCTGAGCCCAGTGCGATGACCATCTGCCTGCCTCTACGAGATCTTAGTGGTTAGGTCAGGGGATTGGGAAGACCTAGTAGTACGTAGGCTGGGAAGTGCGGGATCTCCGTCTCAAAGTGCTTATCTACTTCATCCAACACCTGAGTCCAGTAGGGTTGAATATGTACACATTCCCACAATAAATAACTAGGATGTCCACCTGGTCACAGCCCCGCCAGCAGGTCACCTCTTGGTCATTGTCTATCACATGTAGTCGCTCCGTGGTATAATACCAGTATGTCACCACTTTCGTGAGTGTCTCCATGAGTCCCATGTGGTACGCAGAGTGTCGGGCCCGATAATATATCCCCTCCCACTCTTTGTGGCTGAGCGTCCTGCCTAGTTCTCTCTCCCACCGCTCCCTGCCAGGATTGTGTGTGCATGCCTGCGTGACCTGTAACATCTTGTAGAGATCTGCGATGAGCGTGGCATCGGACGTACGGTTGATTAGCCACCGCTCGTATGAGGAAAAGCGTCTATCCGCGCTCGCGCGAACCTGTGGTTGGAGTGCCCCATGCCGTACCTGCAGGTGCCTCAGTCTTTCAGTCTCCGGGAGATCATACTCCTGTCGAAATTGAGAGAATGGAACGACCCCCTCGGCTCCATACATATGGTACAAAAACCGGCAACCAGCAGGCCTCCAGTGTGCGAAAGCCACTGTAACTGTGCCAGGGGTGAAATCAGGGTTATCGACCAACGGGGTGAGTGGAGATGGGAAGGTTGTGAGTTCGTGTTTGATGTTGGCGGCATCCCACACCTCAAGGGGAACCTGCGTTATGTGCGAGGTATACAAATTAGGGGGTCTATGAGGCTTACGTAGGAAAGGAATTTCCTGCAGCGGTCTTGCCGCCACCGCCTGGTCTTGAAACAACCAATGTTTCTCCTATTCCGATCTGCCCCACTCGACTAAATATCGCAATTGAGCCGCCTGGAAGTATAACTGGAGATCAGGAATTCCCAGCCCTCCTGCCTCCGGGGAAAGTGTCACCAGCGTCTTTCGCATTCGCGGCTTCCGACCATTCCAGATGAACTGGGCCAAGTCGGACTGTGTCTGCCTAATCCATCCAGCAGGGGTTCGGAGAGGAAGGGTATGGAAGAGGTAGAGGATCTGTGGCAAAACAGTCATTTTGACCGCTGCCTTTTTTGCCCAACCAGGAAAGAGGATAATGTTTCCACCGTCCAAGCTCGCAGCGGATTTTCCCGAATAGTATAGCATAGTTAATATTAACCATAACAGGGAGGGAGGAGGCCAGCTGAATCCCCAAGTATGGGAATGTATCCGCCGCCCATTGGATATTTAGTTTTTTTTTAACGGGGATGGGTCCACATACACTCTCCCTTAGCCTTATTAGGCCCTGTGGCCCCATTCTTTTTTTTAAAGTGGAGGGGGCTGTGTGACCACCCTCCAGAAGTCTTATTAGACCCTAAGGACCCCAATTCCCAGTGCCACTACTAAAATTAAAGGAGCAAGGGGTCCCTTTCTGGAGCCTTATTAGGCTGGGGATCCCATCCCCAAGGGATTTTTTTGTATTAAAGGGGAAGGTGGGCATGTGGCCCCCCTCCCCAAGCCTTATTAGGCCCTGGATATCCCATCGCCTAGGGACTTTTTTGTATGAAAGGTGAAGCGGGCCATATGGCCTATCCCTCACCAAGACAGATTTGGCCTTGGTGATCCTGATCCTATCCCCCAGTGCCTTTTTTATGAAAGGGGAGGGAGCTGTGTGGTCCCTCTCCCCGAGCCTTATTAGACCCTGGTGATCCCCCACACCCCAGGGCCACTACTTAAAATAAAGGGGAAGGGGCCATACTGCCTACTCCTCGAGCCTCATCAGGTCTTGGGAACTTCATCCTCCTTGGCCGTTTTATTAAAGTAAAGAGAAGGGCACTGCATGGCTCCCTCCCAGACACTTATTAGACCTTGGGGACCCTATCTCCCAGGGCACTACTCATAATCAAGGGGAGGGGAGTCTCCTCCCCAAGCATTATCTGCGCTTGGGGACCCCATCACCCATGGCTTGCATTACTTAAAGGTGGTCACCCAGGGAAGCCATCATACACTCTTTGGGGGAATTGCTTCCTCCTACTGGGAGCAGCTATTTATGCTGCTCCCTCCGAGCGGAATCAGTCTTTTGATCTGTTTCCCTGCCTGCATTAGTGAAGGCAGGAAACAGCTTACAAGTCTGCTCCTAGCTGGAGGGAGTATTTTCAAAGCTCCCGCCAGCTGGAAGCAGACTTTGTGTTTCCTCACAAGTGGCAGGAGTTTTGAAAAGGCTCCCGTTCAGGTGGGACCGAACACGGGTTTCCCTGCCCAATCTGGTGCGGGCAGGGAAACCTCTGTGTCCCGGAGTTGTCTTCCTGGGACACGGCACATGAGCCAACCTTGAGGGATGGTGGGCTCACCGGGGCCTATGATGGCACACAGGCGGGCATCAGAGTACAGCTGGAAAAAGATCTTACCACTTTTAGGCCCCGGGGGTAGTCTCCCGGAGCTTTAAATGTCTCTGTGAGGGGGACCACCTGGCCCGTCCCAATTTGAATGTGTTACAGCCCCGAGGGTATGGGGCCTGTTTGAGGCTCGATGAGGGGCGTTGTGCTGCCCCCTCCCTTCAAACATATGTTTTGGCCCCAGGGGAGAGGGTTCACTGGGCAAAATTAGGCTTGAGTGGGGGACCATGCCCCTTTCCCCAAATAAAAAAATAATATGTCGCCAACCCGGGGTATAAACGAGCGTAGGAACCTGCAATTGTGTTAAAAAAAATTGCAGCAGAATCACAGATCCTGTGCAAATTCGATCTGAAATGGAAACCAAATGTTTCTGGCCCCAGGCAGGGCCTCTCTGGGTCGCCACCACTAGGCCTAGGGAATCAGGATATCCCTTCATTGCTCCATGTGTTCTGTTTTTATGCTTTTCTTAGGACTCTACACTGAGTAACGAGTCCTAAGATGGCTGCCACCACTTGTTTGTTGCAGTGGTGGCAGCCAATTAAATGTCAGCAGAAGATCTGTCAGCTCTGCGTAGGCTCCGCGTCCCTAGATGTACAACGTTTTTGAGCATTAATTGCTCAAGAACTACTCAACAGATTTACACCAAATCACAAAAGCACTCTTTCTGGAACAAGTGGAACAAGATCTAGCTTTCTTCCAATGTTGGTGTAAATCTGTTCAGCAGTTTGGACTGTGTCTAAAGATTCTATGCATAAATGAATGGAGAAATGTGTTTTGGTACCCGCTTTTTTCTAGGCACCCGCTTTACGTATCACCCCGAAACTTTCCATGCGCAAACTAGTTAAACTGTAGCACTTTTCAGAGAGGTTTCATGGAGATTCATAAAACTGTGCCAAAGTTATTAATAACAAAATACATTTCCTATGGAAACATGATTCTAACGATAACTACCCTTTATATATATATATATATATATAATATACAGTAAAAGAGAGGCAAGATAAATATTCAATTCAACCAGCAAGAAACACATATTCTTAGGACTTCACTTGATCTTTGAAATTCTTCTTTATTAGTTTCAACCAGATAAACACGCTGCAAACGCATTTCTCCCTAAACAGGGCTTCATCAGGGCTTCAAGTATAACATATATTCTTCGACCAATTAAACAAAGAATAAATATCAAAATGTGATAAAATTTGAGGAAGAGACATAGTGACACAACACCATAAGTCCAGATGCAGGGTGGATTAACAAAGCACAGATTAAACTTGCATCAGAACCAGTATGCCATGAAAACAATTTCCTATTCAAAACAAAGAGAAAAGACCCAAGAAAAAGAGAGGTAAAAAACAAACACCAAAAAAACCCAGAGAAGAGCTAGAACATGCCATTGAAGAAAAAGGAGAGTACACAAACTCACAAACCCAAAAAGAACTTAAGAGTGTCATTGAGTTATTAGCTAGAGGAGAACATGCGAGCCAAAACAAAACAGTTTCGCTTGTGAAGTGAAAAAGGTTGAACACAAAGTCAGTATTTGTGCCGAAATCTGAACATAAAAAACATATCCATTAGCGACCAATGTACACCTGCCCAAGTGCAAGTACCCGATCGTAAAGTGTAAAAAAAAAAGAAGTAAATAATCCATCCCGTTACTAATCGTAACACCACCATAAGAAACTTTTTTGAGGTGTGAATAGTCACTTTGAAAACGACGTCCCACTCGAGGTATGTAGTCTGAGGGGAGGGACATTAATACAGTACATGGTGATCACAAGAAACTAGTGTCTAATCTCCCGATATTAAGTTGCCAAACCCCCATAGGGAAAAAGGCAATAACTTAGAGTCAATCTATCGGACGACCTTTAGTGGCTTGATAAACGTTCAAAAGAAGGTAGTAAAAATGTCTCCGGAGATGTAATACAATGACAACATCCTATAAGAACCCGTGTGGACACCCAGTCCTCTGTCATGAACAGTTACAGGTATATGCTAAAGGAAGAAAACATTGAAAGTCCTTATGAATTATCCCTTGTGTCATCAAAAGTCCTTACGACAGATTACTTGTATCATCTAAAGCCCTTGAGTACATATATGTGTTACAGTCAAAGTGTGAAATCCCGGTATTGTATAGAATGCCTAGGTAATGTATAGAATGCCTGATGGTTTTCGGCAAACTATGAAATATAATTTTTTTGTGAAAATGTTACATACTTTTCCTAGGCATTCTATACAATTCCTAGGCATTATACAGAATGACCAGTACCATTTACGCAAAGTGTTAAAAGGCCACAAGATGAGATTCCTGGGCATTCGGCAAAGTGTGAAATCCTGGTATTGTATAGAATACCTAGGTAATGTATAGAATGCCTGATGGTTTAGAGGCAAACTAGGAAATATATGTTTTTTGGGAAAATGTTACATACTTTTCCTAGGCATTCTATACAATTCCTAGGCATTATACAGAATGACCAGTACCATTTACGCAAAGTGTTAAAAGGGCACAAGATGAGAAGCCTTTATTAATTAATACGCATTTGAAACTGAAAGAACAAAACTACGAAATAAAGCACAGGATATTCTTACCGGAAAACAATGAAATCAGAACTGAGATTGAAGTACTTTTTACACTAAGAAAGGCCGGATTAGGTGTATTATATACTTTACCGGCAGACAATCCGGCAAAGTATACAATGCCTAGGTAATGTAGAAAAAATCAATCATTTCATATTTTGACGTTCGATTTTCAGGCATTCTATACATTACCTAGCCATTCTATAGAATGCCGGATTTTACACATTGCCGGGCGGGAATAAAATTGCAGGATTTGGCTATTATATACTTTGCCGGCAGACAATCCAGCAAAGTATACAATGCCTAGGCAATGTATAAAATATCAATCATTTCATACTTTGGCGTTCGATTTTCAGGCATTTTCAGGTATTCTATACATTACCTAGGCATTCTATAGAATGCAGGATTTCACACTTTGTCTGTTACATATATATCACTTCAAGGTTATAGATGTGGAGTCAAGAATAGTAAATGTATACTTACCTATATATACTTTCCTTGTTCATATTTTGGTCATCAATATTGTTGCTATGATGTAGTTGATAGCACAGTATTTAACATATAAGCGCGAATCAGAGGCACATAGATGGTATACTAGGGTATTTTAGATATTTTCTACAGGAACTTTCACCGCAAAGGCAGACTCATCGTACAATAAGCATTAACCAGAAGGCACACACTGATTCTAACTAAATTGAAAGGAAGTAGGCTATATCCATGGACACATATCTGCTTGAACTTATGTTTTAAGGAAACACAATTGTCAACTTCTTGCCAAAAGTGAGGAACTCAATTCCAAAGCCTATCTCCACCAATCAAGAAGGTACAATCCCTTGACTTAGCTTACCTGATTCTCGCAACACATAGCAAAAACTGATAGACGAATGTCAGGGTTATTGAGAATTATTTTGATATTAAATGCTTTTTGAGGAAAGCTGGCTTTTTAGCTCAAAAAGAATGGTGAGCTAGGCAAAGTCACATAAATTGTATGCACTCTCTACAGCCAATGAAAACTCTTCTATAACATGATCTTGCCATTGAAGGTGATAAATCACTTAAAAAGCTGCATGTTGACTCCCTGAACCTTGGTCAGTAAAAAGAGTTTGACTCCTAAACTAGAGCAACTTGCAAGTCTGTGCCGTTGCTGACCACTACAATAGCCATCAAAATATTTTGGGGAAAGCTTAAGAATTTAAAACTCTGACCAATAAGGTGGCTATAGTACAAACCTAAACTCACCATTGCTGATATTTAAACATTGAGATGTCCAGTTTTTTTAGCTTAAGTACATTTGCTGGAGAAGTCACCAAAATCTCAGACCATAATTTTCTAGGTCAGATAATAGAAGGAGCGCCAACCAGATTTATTTTGTCTTGCTGCTTTTTTCATTTTTGGGGTATCAAGGGTCATCATATGCCACTTATCATGACCTACAAGTTAGTAGGGAAATTATCTAAAAATGAATAGAAAATGTAATGTATGCCTTTTTTCGGTAGGCCAATATAGCATACAGCTTATAAAAGAAGACATGTTCTGTAAGAAGTAAACCATTACTGCAAAATTAATTGGTTTTCAAATGTATGCCTCTAAAGGTGATATATTGTGTTGGCTACTAGGGATACCCGTGGATGAGTTGTTTGGTTTACAGACATTGAGCTTCATGATGGAAATTTTTTTCCTATTGTTTTCATAAGAAACGTAGAAATTCAATAGCTTTCCCGGGTATTCCCTTTGTACCCTCTATTTGACTACCTTACATAATTTATTAGCCTTTTTTTTGGTTTACATCATTTTATTCTTTTCCGAGTATCTATTGTTGCCCTCAGCAAGTAGGCTACAATGCTTAAAATATGTATGACTTGAAGTATTTTTGATAATAGGTAGTGTATTGCATGTAGCAAGTTCTGTTATATTGCACACACCATCGGAGTACTTCAGTGACAGTTTTATGATTGTAATTTCATTTTTCAGGCTGCAACTTTATGATTATAAGAAAGTAGCACCGTAACTACTATATCCGACTGACCGGAATAGAAGAAGGTTAAAGATCAGTCTACATAGAAAATCTGGAATACATGTTGATATAATATTAACTATTAGTCAAAAAGGAATTATTTTAAATTATAATTTCATGAAAACATGAATAAAAACAATGTCCTCGGAGGATAAAAATACTACATGATTGACTGACGTCCAAATAATGATAACATATTAAAATAAATAAATATAGATTTAAAACTAAATATAAATACCTTGTACACAAAATGTTGGGCTAAGTACAATTATTTAGGGGCAAAATAACCCGCAAATTAACAGTAAAGTATCTAACAGGTTAATAAAAGAAAAAAAAGGTTGGTCTACATTGCTAGAAAGCCAGGATTTTGTATTACAGAATTCAGTGCCAATAGGTAGAGCCTCCAGAATTTCACGTTTTTGCAATCTGCAATAAAATCACCAAATTAGTACTTTAAAACGACATACCCTATCTATGCACACCTTTGTCTTTTCTTAGCACCCATTGTCTGCGAGAACAGGCCTTTACAACGCGGGCTTAGCCATGTGTGCCATTGCCCTGCAAGCATAACATGCTTGCCTGATCCACGCATCTGCCTTAACCCCGCCTATGCGTGGTTAAGTCATATAGTGGTCTGGTGTCCGGATGGGCTGGTAGAGGAACAGGAAGTGTCAAAACAGGAAGCTCCAGATGCGGACAGGTAAGTGGGGGCTGGGGCTGTGTTGGGGGAGTCATTTTTAGGGTTGAGGGTAGGTTTTAGAGCTCTGGGGGGTGACAGGTGTTTTTTGAAGGGGACAGGGTTTTAGGGCTAAGGTAGGGGTAGTTTTAAAGGCTGTGGCCGAGTTTGGGGGGATCGTTTTTAGGGGTTGGGTTTGGTTTTAGGCCTCGGGGTGGGGGGCAGGTTAGTCTTTTTGAAGGGAGGACAGGATTTTAGGGCTTAGAGCATGTTGGGAAGTGGTAATTTACCACGCATATCCTTTTAGCAAACATGCCTTTGCAGTGAAATTCGTGGTAAAGGCATGCATGGTAAAGGAATGTGTGGTTAAGACGCATTTGCTCCTGCAACCGTTGTAGAGGCACACATGGTTCAGCCATGCATGCTTCTGTCATACAACCATTGCCGGCTCTTACAGTTTTCATAAAAGTGTTGCATCCATAAAATGAATGGTCAACTAGTGTCCGTGAGTCCTAGTGGTGGCTGGCCATGAACTCGGGCAAGTGAGTGGACAGGTTCTTATGTGTATTCTGGTTGCAGAAAAGTAACTGAAAAGAGATCAAAGTAAAAAAAGTAGTAAAAATGTTTTACAGTGTAGAAAAGCACAACATTCTTAGCAATATACCTAAAAATACAATTCTTATTATTGGTGTGGTTTCACTGCAGTTTTAAACTTAAAGAAAGCTAACAGTTCAATATTGTTGATTCTTCTAAGTTCCCACCAGGAGAAAACACAAGTTCTGTTTCCAAAATGTCAAGGAGTATTGGAAATAAGCAACCAGTAGCGGCTCGTAGAGCGAGTGCGGGGAGGGGGAGGGGCAGGATAGTGGGTAGTAAATTCTGGCTCACGGCTGACCGCAGTAATGTAAATAAATAAATTGATTAAACAAATTTCATTGCGCGCGCTGAAACACCAAATGCGTATCAACGCTCGCAATGAAATTAGTTTTATTTATTAATTTCTTTACATTACTCTGGTCAGCCATGAGCCAGAGTTTACTACCCCCACCCTACCCCTCCCATGCCTGCCCCACCGCCCCACGGCACTCCCTCCACAAGTCGCTACTGTAAGCAACCCAACTTTCCTTTGTGAAGGGAGTGCATTGATCCTAGGCAGCAAATTCACTTTGTTTCATGTTCATCAGGTGGGGCTGTTGTATTCAGTTTTATCTACCTGAGCTACCAGTTTACACAGTAAAAGTACATCCTTTCCTACTTGTCTGGATGGATCTCCTCGACCCAGTTATAGTCACACACTGATCATAGTGTTGGTTGACTCTGGGCGCTATAAATGGTGGGACAATACCATGTCAGCCTGAAGAAAAATCCTGATCATTTCTTCAATAAGCAGTTGTGGAAAATTCTATCTCAATTAGACTGAGTCGTATGCATGGTTGCTGTCATTAACGGACTCATGGCTTCCTCCTTACCATGCAACTGAAGCAGATATTCCATTTATGGAAAAGAGGAGGCTAATCTTGCTAAACGTGTAACCCAATGGCCCATCTCTGTTTATAACCTCAAATGTTCCTCACAGCAGGAGCAAATTTTGCTTACTTGCATCCCTCCTCCAAAGTATCAAACTTTTCACTCGACTGCAATTTTGTAACTGCCACTCACACATACATCCTGGCAGGTTTTGTACTTGCTAAAACATTTACAGAGTCTTTTCAACTGATTCAAAAAGCTCTGTGGATGCAGGAAAGAAGTAAAGATGTAATGGGCAAGGCTTAGTATACCACAGAGTTCTATGCATTTTAGCTGGGCAGTTATATCTGCCCAATTCATTGGAATTCCTCACTATAAGTGGAAGAATGTTATGGAATAGCCTTTACGTTGACGGCGATCCCACCAAGATTCGCCCAAGCAGAAAAGCAAGGATATAATGGGGGCAATTGAGATGTAAATAGGAAATGTAGACTTTTACTCAATTACTCAATCAGAATATTTTTCTAGATTAGCACTGTTTGGACCACTCAAAATCACACATAATATGGCAACGAGTTTCTAAAAAACCCTTATCAAATAAGAAGAATTTGAACAATATGAAGAAAAGTTAGTGCTGTTGTTCCCAGCACAGCTGTAGGTCTGGGCTAGGCAATCACCGGGATTGACTATCTATAAGGCAGCCTAATCTATCCAGTTCGAGATTGCATGGCGGTGTTAGGGGGAGACTGTTGAATCCTTTACACCAGCCAGTTATAACAATTTTCCTATATGACGCTATATAGTATCAAAGCAAATTTGAGCCATCCATGTATTGTGAAAGTCATAATATTTCAGAATGACGAGCCACAATATCTGAAATATTTGTCCCTTGAGTTCCAATGCTCTCACAAAAGTGAGCAGCTGTTGAGGCAGTCACATCCTGTGTAGGATGGAGCACTTTTTTTCCATACAAGATGCCCTGTAAGCAGTAATGCTTAATGCAATGGGAACAAGCAATGGCGTAGCAAGGGTACCATAGCCCTTATCATGGAAAATTGACTTTCTCCCGGTCCCTGGTTGGATAGTAAATGGCAGTCATAACCTGCTGCACTAAGGAAAGCTACCTCCATAGTAACACACTCCTTGGGGTATCTCATTTCCTGACATACCATTATAGATGTAGGCCCTAACTACGAATGAGCTGGAGTATTCTAACACCTGCACAAACCCCAGTTTGCGCAAAAGTTAGAATTCCAAACTTTGCAGAGTTTACCACACCCAGTGATTAACAGATGCAAAGTTTTCCGCCTTCATTAACTTTCTGCAGGTCAAACCAGACAGAACTTTTACAGTGGAAAGAATTATGGTGTTTACAGTGTGATGCAAATTTTGGGACAGTAATGACCATCTGCATACCACGTATTATTCCTCAGAAACTCAGACTAGGTCATTTTATCACATCCGAAACATTCCAAACCGGGGGGGGGGGGTCGTAACTAATGGGTTTGTGATAACTAGCACCTTCCCTCTGGGAGACTCATAACCAGGGCCTAAAGTGTAGGGCCAGAAAGTTATGGCAATAGAGGCACGGACCGTGCAGGGCGTTATACCGGGGCGGTGACATCAGGCGGGGGAGGGTCAGGGTGGGGGGCTGTAAAATGCGGGATATGGACCATTACAGGTAAGTACAGAACAAAACAAAAAAACGAATTTCGTTGCCCGCAATGCATCACATTTAGCGATACAGCGCGGGCAATGAAATTCTTTTTTAATTTTTGTTCGGTACTTACCTGTAATGGTCCATATCCCGCATTTTACAACACCCCACCCTGACCCTCCCCTGCATGACGTCACCGCCCCGGTATAACGCCCTGCACGGGCCGTGCCTGTGGCAATATCAGTACCCAATAGGGCACAATGGAGAACATCCTCATACTAGCTAGAGGATTTTCGTTGTGTGGCAGGTGGAAGCTATGGCCATATATATTCATGTGTGGATCTTGGCTGCTAATGGTTTTCCCCTCCTGTGCTGATCCTTATCGTATCCCATTGTTCATGACGAGCTCAGCTCGTCATCAGCACAGCTCCACTGTGCCTCATGACGAGCTGAGCTCGTCATGAGCATCGAAGGGGTTAAAGGGAGACTTTTAAAATAGTGCACCATCATTTGTGATGCTAGTAAGCTTATTAAACTTTTTTTTTTTAAGTAAGACTACCTACAGTTACATTCTAAAGTAATAAAGTACATTTTGTGTTCTAGTTTTTTTTTTCCATTTTGCTTTAAATGTTTCGAAACTTGATTGTTATTCTTACATAACCATGTTTCATGCTTGACGTTGGTGTTCCACTTAACATGGGCTAGAATTACAAAACCCAGTCTAAATCCTGTTCTTAAAAATCAAGTGCACCCAAATAATTTACATCTTAAGTCATAAAATGTTTTCAAATCAAGTAACTTATTTACAAAGAAAATGGATTGCTTGTCTCTACAGTAGCTAGGTCACTGTGTATAATGTGTAAAATATGGGTCATGCTCAATTATACTCAACTTAAACTTTTGACCTCAATATGAAGCTCTAAAGGGAATTCTGTGTTCTCCAAACACGGCTGGTACATCTTTGATAAACAATCGGCCCAATACATAATGCACATGCATATATTATGTATACAGAATGTCTGCGTACAATATGTTGGATCCCCAAAATAAGCATAAAACATTTATGGGGCGTATAAGCAAAGTGAAGGCATTTTGCCATCCCTGGAGTTCAACCCAACAAACATAGTACATAGCAAATATAATGAATATTTTATGTAAATGCATTACAAGATAGAACTGTGAGCCTCCATTGCTGATTCCTGCTACATTTTCCTTTTCAACAATCACTGGCAAAGCCAAGAGGTCTCGATTTTAACTTTATTTATTTACTTACTTTGAAGGTTTTGTATAGCGCGAACAAGACCCTTGCGGGTATCAGAGTGCTTTACTGGCAGATGTGAGTAATAGAGTCATGCAAAGCAAAAAGTATAGTTTAGCATTAAACAGTAATAGTAAGATAATACAAATATATACAGGATACACCAATAGTTCAGGTGAATTTTTTCCATGAGAATAGATTTCACTTCTGTATTGAATAATTGACACTGCAGTTTTGTTGATGCTATTCAACATCAGTAAAAAGGTTCAAAACGGTCATTGACGATGGTAAACAGCATTGGACAAAAAAGACCCCAGCCAGACGTCGTATGCATGTGCATACATGATGGAGTTTCAGCATTTTTCACTTTTCATATCATTTAAAGTTCAAAGATGAAGGATGCAACTCTTGGAGTTGTAAATCAAAAACAAAGAAAAGAAAAATGTGTGAATGCACATTTTCAGAAAGGAGCAGCCTGTAGCTGCCAGGCCATCCTAAAAATGCTAAAACATTAAATAAAAAAAAGAAAACAGTCCGTAGAGGAGAAGAAGAGCAACAGAGGTGGGTTTTTAAAACAAAATGCTATGTAGGACGGGGAGGGTTGGGGGAAGCAAGATGGAGAACAAAGGGTAGAAATGGGGATGTGGAAGGGAAAGCAGCACATAAGGTGCTGAAACCCCTTAAAACCTGTTTTCTGATGTGAGCTATGCAAGGATACAAGTCACCCAATAAAAAAGTATGGTAAAGAGACTACGCTCCGGGGATGGATAAAAACAGGAAAAGGGAGCAACAACTTTGAATAAGAAGCAAGCAAGTGATATTGACAAGAAAGCAAACCAATGATAATCAATGAGGTGACTTAAAGCCCATGGTAAGTATCCTGTATTGTAGACAACAAGTATTCAACAACAAACTCTAAAGCGAGACCTAAAAAATGAAAGGATGAAAAATTGTTACTCCTACTGTGGAGGGTTACGGCAATGTAGTATTCAAAAAGAGGAAACAGTGTTTCTGCCTTAAAAATACCCAAAGCAACTCTTTTAAGTTTATCTTTGATGAATCTGGCACTTTAGAATGAGCCTAGATCATCCAGATATTCAAATCGGAAATGAGAAACTAAGTGAGGGTAAATGGAAATATCTTATATATGTGTAAACTCATGAGGAGTTGAAAATTGTCTTTGAGATGCGTTTTCAGACCCGAATTGAGGAGGATTTTTACAAGCGCACTTTTGAACCCTTTTCTACTGGGAATATGCTGCCATAAGGAAATAGTTTAAAGGATAAATTCGCTATTGTTCCGCCTCACTCCCAGTCTCAGATGACTAATGCTATCTTGAAAAAACACAAAATGGAAAGATTGCCTGCTATTATACTATTACTGTCAAACCCACCACCAGCTCATGAAAATATTGAAAACATATGAATATGAAAATTCTTTCGGAAACAATAAGTAGTTGTTGCCAAATATGCGAGTCAATTACAGAGCCATTATTGGTAGCATTTAACAACTCATCTAAAAGATTGTAACTATTTTTTTGTTGCTTGTTATTTGTGACTTGTTTAATTACAGGCTTCAGGTTTTTACTTTTAATACTTGTTTGGAAACGGATGATATCTCATCAGGGACATCTTAAGGATTTTTGGGGCCCTGGGACAGGCACAGTTTCGGGCACCTGTTTCCAATAACTTCGAATTTTTGATCCATTTTCAGATAATTCATACCCATTTAATTATACATTAAAATGTTAGAAAGGGTAAAAGCAAGACAAATTATAAGAATTACTTACATACATTTTTCACTGTCTCATCCGTACCCTCTTGATCTGACCTTGGGCTATTTTGATTCACATATAGCACACCTCAGGGCTCCATTTGGAAGCCCACAATGAGGATATAGTGTATTCAACAACATTCTATGACGAAAAGAGATAGGAGTTTTCGGATCTCAAACGTGCTACTTTGCATAACAATGTCATCACAGTAAATGACATCACAAAACCTTTAACATGACGACAAGATCACAGGAAATGACCCCACAACACGTTACTTGGATGGTATTGTCTTTGAGTCTTAGAACATCACTAAGCGATGTGAGAGCTAGGCTAAACTCACAGAAATAGTTCATTGTGCACAATAGAAATATAGTAACAGATGAGAACAGTGTGCCCCATCCAGTTTCTCTATTTGCTAACATTGTGTATTACCTATGCCATTTACCAATACTATTTCTACCCATGGCATGTGGTAATTGAGTGTGGCCTTTCTAGTCTTTTCATTACTCTCAAACTCTACAAAGTCTCCAGTTTCACCTTTCTTCACACAAGTACAGCAGAGAAAGACAAATGGTGAGAATGGGAGACAAGAGGAAAAAGAGAGGAAATAGAATCAGCAAAGGGGTGAAGGGAAGGAAGAGCAAGTCAAAGGAAGATGAGCGAGCAATAAACAGGGTAGGAATTAAGTCACAAACCTGAGGTGATCAAGTGAAATGGTATGGAAAGGGAAGAGTGAGATGAGAGGGAAAGGAAAAGATGGAAGTAAGAATGAGAGGCAAAATTATAGTAAGAACATGGGGGTGGAAAAAATGAGGGGCAGGAAGGAAGAACTGGGAGAAGGGATCATTGAGCAGAAAAAAAGAGGAAAATCGAATGGCAAAATAAAGGCTTGAGAAGGGAGAATTTGACATGTACGTAAAAAGCGTTTAAAGGAGGCTGTAGACATTGGGTGTTATGGGAGAGTAAAGTGACGGGGGAATGGAAGCATGAGGAGCAGAAGTGGAAAGCAGGAGAGAGATGTTGCAGGAGTGGAGTGAGAAATGGGGGAGGGAAACAAGGATTAAATATAAAGAAAGTGTGAAGAATCGAGAGAAGGTATGGATAGTGGGAGAAAGAAATAAAAATTAGTACAAATCGGAGTAGAAATGTGGTTCTCAAGAGTTTGAGACCATGTCCCAATTTGCAACGTATTACTATTCCATCCAGATCTCTGAGAAAGTCATGGAGGCCCATGTCAACCTAGCCTTATCTGAGCATCTGGCCCTGGCCAATGTCCTCGATCCTACGCAGAATGGGTTCCGTGCTGGGCACAGCACGGAGACCGCCCTTCTGGCAATGGTGGAACATCTGCGGAGTGTGCTGGATGCAGGTCAAACGGCAGCGCTTATTTTATTAGATCTTAGCGCTGCCTTTGACACAGTGTCCCATCGCATCCTCCTACACCGCCTGGAGAACATTGGCATTTGTGGCCCCGCTCTGCAGTGGTTCCGTTCCTTCCTCAGCGACCGCTCCTTCTGCGTTGCCACCCCTCCTTTTCAGTCCAAATTCCATCAGTTGGACCTGGGGGTTCCCCAGGGTTCCTCGCTGAGTCCCACGCTTTTCAATCTCTACGTGCGGCCGCTGGCTGATGTCGCCAGGCAGTGGGGACTTACTATGGTCTCATATGCCGACGACACACAGCTAGCGGTCACGATCAGCGGGGATGCCGATCTGGATGCCCCCAGGTTCCGAGACGGGCTGAGAGAGGTGGCCAGCTGGATGAATAACAACTGTCTCCAGCTGAACGCGAAAAAAACCGAGGTGATGATCGTGGGAAGAGGAACGGACTGCTGGGGGGACAATTGGTGGCCACAGGAGCTCGGGCCTGCCCCCACACCGGTGATGGAGCTCAGAAACCTAGGAGTATGGCTCGACCACACCCTATGTTTTACCACCCACACTAAGAGAGTGGCAGCATGCTGCTTTGGTGTTCTGCGCGGACTGAGGCCGGTGCTTAAAGTTTTCGATGCCCCGACGAGACAGTTGGTCATCCAAGCGACGATCATCTCCCGGCTGAATTATGCCAGTTCGCTCCTGCTGGGAGCTAACCAAGCTGAGATAGTCCGCCTGCAGCGCGCTCAGAACGCGGCTGCCAGAGCAGTGGTGGGCCTGCCGAGGTCCTGTCCCACGTCCAATACTCTGCGGTCTCTACACTGGTTACCAGTGAAAAGCCGAATCCATTTTAAGGTACTCAGCATCGCTTTTAAAATTTTAAAAGGATCGGCACCTGAGATCCTCAATAACCTCCTATCCCCCTATGTCCCGACTCGCTCCCTCAGATCTCTTGGGCAATCCCTTGCGGTTACCCCGCGTTTCAGGCTTAGCCGGATGGGCGGGCGCTCCTTCCGTGTGAGAGCTGCGGCTCTCTGGAACTCTCTTCCTTTGGAAATCCGCCTTTTAGAGGATCTACTAGCATTTCGCAGGGCCGTGAAAACCTACCTGTTTTAAATTTTTTATTTTGACTCTCACTCTTTCCCTTGCGTTGTGTTATGTTCACCTTTTCCATGCGCCAGGACGCTCCTTCGCTGGAGCAGCTGTGCGCAAAATAAATGTAGCTAACATAACATAACATAACAGAAAGCATGCACCTGTTCCTTAGTGAAGGAGTAATCATGATGTTCATGGGCTCTAATTTGCAATTGTTAACCCCTTGCATGCTTATGACGAGCCCGGCTCATCATGAGGCACAGTGGAGCTGTGCTCATGACGAGCCCAGCTCATCATGAGGCACAGTGAAGCTGTGCTCATGACGAGCTGGGCTTATCGTAACGGCCGTGGCACTCCCACGCGTAATGGATTCCCCACCTGTGTGGGAGAAACAATTAGTGGGTGGAGTCGTGACGAGCCCAGCTCATCATGAGCACACCTCCACTGTGCCTCATGATGAGCTGGGCTCGTCACGAGCACCGCGGCGCCGCGGCCCCCCACCCTCCTCCCACGCCATGGGGTAATTACCCCCACGACGAAGGGGTTAAGGGTACTGCCTAAATGATGTGCCCAGTCTTTGCACTGAGCTCCGACCAGTATCTACCTCCAATTAAGGAACCACCAATATTGGAAATACATGTGCTGTTATTATGGGAAGACTCCAGCTAACTGAAATTTAAATGGAACTGTGAGCTTTAAGAAAACAAAATCATTTGCTCACTCATAATTCATTCACTCACTCCTTGTATTTTCCCAATCACTCAATCACAACTTGCATACACTTGCAGCATTCTCTCAGTTGCTTACTTGTTCGCTCATATGTTTAACTCAGTCAATACTCTCACACATAGCATGCACTTGTAATGGTATTTCAAATATGCAAAGTATTGCCACAGCTTGTTTGACCCTCATCGCGGTTTAAGAGATACATTCCGATCCCTGTGCAAATATGTGTTTGCACAGGAATCAGGATTACGGATTGTGTGATAATTATGACACCGTCGCAGTTTTCCCCTGATAAATTCCGGCAGGTCAAATTTTCCGAAATTTAATGCCGGAAAATTCCCTGCCAGTAAGGCAAAACATGTGTAATTCAGTGTATTAAAAAATAATTCCACATGTTATGCTCCATTTTCCTTGTAAAAACTCGGACGAGGAGGTATTTACAACATGTCAGAAATATCTTGCACTATGAAAATTGTATTTATCAAGTGTGGCAAGTATAGTAAATACCCCACCCTATTATGCCAAACTCCTTATGGGGACTGTAGTATTTTGACTTTGCACTGTGAAACATGCGATTGTAATGTGCTAATGAGACAGAAACTCCATCTGTTGGTTTGCAGTGAAAAGTTTGGAAAATGTTCATTCTGTGCCTGGCAGACTTTCGCTACTAGCAGACGCTTTCTGCTTTTTCAAACTGTATAGAGCTGCTGAGGAACATCTTTGCCAGACTTTGAGAATATTAAGGCACCCAAATCATTAAAAGTATTTCTGAATGTGCTTACAATAACTAATTCATAATAGACTGATGTACAGCACCACCTGTCCTGTCCACATATTGAGATTTTTGGAAATACTTTATTTTAAACTCTATGCCAATACATAATTTTCTTGCTATTTTGTTTTTTGTATGCGATAGTTGTGAGTTCAATTTTGAGTTCTGCCTCACCAACGCGTTGTCACTGCTACTCACTTACAATGTCTGCAGCAGGCACCATTTCCCCTATCCAACATTATTAGTTAAGCAACCTAACACTGGAAGGATCACTGAGGCTGAAACAAATAAATAACTATGGCCTATGCCACAGTTTTCCACTTTGGGCCACCATTCGTTTTAACCATTATGTAAATAGATGGCTGCATCTAAACGTTTTTTGAGCAATCTGCACAATTTTTTGGGTAAACAACCTTCACAATGAAACATTTTACAACGCACTACCATTACAATGCAACTTTTACAACGCAAACCATTACAACGCATTGCGCTGGGGGGCGCTCTAGGATAGGGAATAGGTTTAATGTAGTAACCAACACCTTCCCTACTATCCACGGGGACTGGAGTTGGAATAGTAAATTAAACTATTCACTATCCAGCGCCCCAAATCACTATGCGTTGTAAAGGCATGCGTTGTAAAAACCGCGTTGTAAAGGCATGCGTGGTGAAAGCATGCGTTGTAACGTCATACATCCATTTTTTTGAGAACACTAAATATTCACCTTTAAAATCCAGATAGAATCTGATTAACCTAGTTTGACATTTGTTTTTCCTTGGCATTATGCCTTGGATAAGCAGCTGAAAGGTCAGGAGGGGTTGCCGTTCCCTATCCATGGATTGTTGTTCTATTTTATTATCAACAGGTCCTTCTTTTTGGGAAAGAAGACATTTTTAAAAAGCATATCAAGCAGACAGGTAAAGATTTTCGAATTTGGCTGAAAGTACTGGCTCAATTAATGAGTACTGGAAAAAGCTAAAGCTCTCTAAGGAGCTATAATGATAGAGAAACATGTGTCAGTGCTTGCATTTATTCATTCCAGGTTGGCTTGGATGATATTTTACCAATCCAAAGCTGTAATACTGTGCCTGGAGTCATAAAAGTCTTTTCATCATTTTATCGCTCAGCATCAATGGCACTGTGCTAATCCTATGCTCAAAGATTTTGCTGTAGAAATGGCAAAAGACTTTGTCTCTTTCTGCACAGCATGAACGGCACTGTACTAATCCTATGCTTAAACACTTTGCTAGAGAAGCAGACATTATAGGTGAGGAGATTTGCTGGTGTTGTAGGGTGCTCTACATAAGAGCTGCTCTCCACCTAAACTTGGGAACTACCCAGAGTTCTTTGCTTCTTTATTGCATAATGTATAGGACACTCTAAGCCTGAAAGGGTATTGTTTGTATTAATAGTAACTCTGAGACTTTCTAGCAAATTTTTATGTTTGCCCTGAGTTTTTGGGAACAACTGGTGAAAACATTTTACACAAACCACCCTGGCTGCAAGGGGCTATAGGAGACACAGGAGTCCCAAAAGAAGTGTAACTGGAGGTGCACATATTACCGACACAGCTCCTGTTTATTTCCAGATGTTTCTAGCGGGCGGAATGATCAGCTAACTGATTACTCAGAACTTTCTGCCTTTTCCTAGTTAAAGCCAAGTTTGCTAATATTTGGCTGTACTCAAGGCTCAGCTAGCCATCTTCTACACATTTCCATAACAATACATTTCTAGATTTGATGCTAAAAGAAATATTAGCATTAGGCACAACACATTTATTCTACCCCTTATTTCTGCCAGATTTTCATACCATGTCTGCTTCCTTTCTCTATTGTGAATTTTGCCTTCATTTTGATGGATTTGCTCAGGTATTTGGAAACTTTTCTGTGCAAATCTATCTGGACTAAACCACTCAGATTGGAATGCAAAGTGTAATATGTGTAAAAAAGTAAACAAACTACAGGCCCGGCATGGTAAATGTTCTCCGCATTTATATTTAAAGGTATGTTAGGATACACACAGGATAAGCAATCAGCGTGAGCATTGTGTATAACAGTTTTAATGAAACCTCATTTGCACAGCATTCTTTCAAGGTAATCTATAAAAATTTAAATTTAACTAGTAAACTCCAAAACACGAGAAACCAGAAGTAGCTTTGTGTTCTACTTGGATGGGTAATTTTATCTTATATTATAAAAATACGAGCAAGGTTTTCAGCATTAAATATAATGGGCATAATGACTAGTAAAACCAATAGGTGGGGCTTGATTGTGCTTTTACATACAAAGCGATGCATGCAAAAGTGTGCATGTGTGAATGCATGTGTTTGCATGTGTTAGCATATTAAAGCCAGACTTGCACGTTGAATCAATACCTGTTTTGCATAACAAAAACAACAGGGTCATCACATTGATTCTACACCTGGCGGATCCCTTTAGAACAATATTGTACATAGTGTATGATTATTTTACTGTTCCAAGATAGCAACTTCATTGATGCTAAACATGCCAGTCATCTTAGAGCAGTAAAACAATGATACACTATGAATAATACCATTCTTAAATATTCACCACATTTACAAGCAAATGGCGGCTTGGCTCAATATCTTGGGAACTTTCATGAATAATATGTATTTCTGACATAACTAGGTGAATGTTTCATAAAATATGATGATTAGCTGTGCTTTTCCTATATAAAATAGCCCCTTATTCATCCCAGTAGACATGGACCAACATCTACAAATAGCCAGAAAGAAGATGGTGAAACTAAAATGCTTTTGTGTTGTGATCCAAGATGTGATTTGCAATATTTGAAGCCAATGACTGAAGGATGCTGACCCAAAGCCAGCTGTTTTATTTTTTTGGGGCAAAACAAAAGTGCTTGACTTTCACTAGATGACAAATACATAGGAGAAGCCTACACCCTCTGCAGCTGCAGTGACAGTTTGCTGCCCATGGCAAGTACCATTCTGGTTTTATAAGTCTCAGGCACTTTTATGTTCATCTGAGTATAAGCTCATGTGAACCTTTAACTATCATTTGTTGAATAATCAAATGAACATACTTTTGGCCCTCAATCAGATAATTAAATGTGTTGCGAGAAAGAAAGGGCTCTCAACATAGTAGTTTTTAAATGGAAACATTACATTCTTGCGATGATTGAATTAGAACTATCAATGACTATCAGAAATAATTAGTTGCACTCAAAATATATAATAGGTTTTTGTATGAAACCTGTTGAGTATGAACAAACTGTCAAACCAAGATCACAATTGATCGATGTATTGCTATAGAGCGACTTGCTTCATTTATTGAATTAGAATATACAACAAATATTTGTAGTGACACATTTTAAAGAATTTTCACAAATGCCAATCTTATCCTCGAAATATTAAAAACAATCCCAAGGACATATTAAGACGTGAAAAGCACTGGAACGATCCTCCATAATGCACATACGCAATGGTCAGATCCTCTGACTACTTCTCCCTGTACTGTTGCCAGTGGACTTGGAACGTATGTTTAGCTTCATTGGTCACATTATGAAAGGATGGCATGCTGTTTGGTGCACTATTTTATATTTTACTGCAGTAGGCCTGTTTTATAGAGTTGGAATGACCATTCTAACCTGGGCTATTGGTTGTGGTAGTAGTAGTAGTAGTAATAGTAACAGTAGTATGTTTCCTTGAGCAGGAGCCAGGCTCAAGTTGGCACCCAAGCATTTTCTCATATTTTTAAATGGAAATGAGTAGTGATTGGAATGCATTGCCCATATGGTTCTGTATTTTTAGAAAGCACCATGAGGATGTGTTTACGGTGTGAGGAAGTAAAACAGTTCAAGGAAAGTAAGATGTAAGAGTGATACTCAGGACATCCTCATTAAATAAACGCACATACAGATAACAAAAATGGAACTTGTTTGCCTAGTTAGGGAATAAGCCCTCAAGGTCGTATGCTGGGTGCCCTAGGTTTAATTAATTACACGTTTTAAATTTCTAGTTGGAAAAACGCCTTGTGTTTGTGTTGGAGAGTTAAGTGTCAAACAACTAACACAGCATTGTCTGGCATTTTGCTTTTCACAAATGCTTAACATTTTTTATTAAAAAAGTACATGTACACATACGGCAAGCTTTGAAGAGTCTAGGTGTAGAAAATATTAACAAAGAGGAAGACAAATAATGCAAATGTGTCAGTCAAGAGTAGCTTATTTTGAGCATGTACCAAACTGAGTTGCATCACTGGAGCTAATAATAGGAACAAGTACTCAGAAAGAAAAGTTGGTCTTGTACTGAGGTTATGCCCCTAGAATATCGAAGCTAGAATATGGAAGAATACAAATATGGAGGATAAAAACTCAAATTCAAAATATCAAAAAGTGAGTAAGCATAGATTTTCTATAGCTAACTCCACCTACATGTAACTTGAAGATTTATATATGTTTAGCAGATGTGGAGTTAGGAATAGTAAAAATATACTTCTTGTATAAGTGCTTACCTTTCGATATTATGGTCTTCGATTTTTTGTCCACAATATTTTTGCATTATGATATTCATAGCCCCAATATACCGTAGTACATTGGTTCTCAAGATCTATAGCCGCATCAATCACTACATCATTGATCTACTGTCATAGAAGTTGCAACGTAATTACATAGTTCTTACTACCCCTGACGAGGGGTTGAAGTGCTTTTTCAGTGAGTAGCACGCTACTTCGGAACCCATAAAGGATTAGTTGTGAAATTAATGTAGTAACATGTGAAATTCATTTTGAGCGTTGGATATGTTAGTCTGTTATTTGGATTGAGAAGGATAGTGGAGGGACATGGTTTGCCTTTGTATAGCGCTTGCTACCCCTGATAAGGTGTTTTAGGTGAGTATCACACGGAGGTATGTTGTTACTACGCATGCTTTTACAACACATGCCTTTACCACGCAGGTTTTACAACGCAAGTCGTCGACTTGCGTTGGGGGGCGCTGGATAGTGAATAGTTTAATTTACTATTCCAACTCCAGTCCCCGTGGATAGTAGGGAAGGTTTTCGATAGTAAATTAAACTATTCCCTATCCTACATCGCACCCCCAGCTCAAGTCGTTGTAACGACTTGCGTTGTAAAAGTTGCGTGGTAAAGGTACTGCGTGGTAAAAGTTGCATTGTAAACGCTGTACCCCGTATCACACTACTCCAGATCCAAAAAGTTTGACCAAAACAAGCGTTTTGTTTGATTTCCCTATCATTAGTCTCTATTAAGCTTATGTACGGGTCTTGTGTTTGCACGGCCTGTTAGTGCTATTAATACAGTGCCCTTCTGCACCGATATTTGAAAGCCCCTTGTAATCTATCTGCCTGGTTTGATTCTTATGCATTAGCAGCCCTGCGAGGGCTTCGCTGGCAGTCAGCGCTGGAATGCATTGCAATGCATCTGGGGAATGCTGAAGCAGCTGGCGGACAAAGTTGGAATGATGTGCGAAATGTGTGGGTTTCTTGCCCCCACAATAGAAACGTTTCTCTTTTTCCTGGCGAGCCTACATAGGACGTCTTAAAAAAGAGTGCGCTGCCCACAGCCTCGGGGCCCATCCTATGCTTCCTTCACTTCAGTCAGGAACACGAGCCGTCTGTTTTCCTTGTCTATTCAGGAAGTCATAGAGAGAAACAATGACCTTATTATCTTTTGGCCAAAGTTTACTTAGACGTTTCATAGCTTCCCAGCAGCATCAAAGAGTTCAATGCAAGGAAACTCCAAGTTGTGAAAAGCTGAGCGGCGTCCTGTGCAGAGCGTTCTGGAATGACAACAACGTTTTAATGTGGAAGTTGACATGTGGCAATATTCTGACCAAAAATAATGTTGTTTATGGCAATGCCGAGGCTTAATGGCCATGCCTGGGTCTGGAGTCAAACAGTGTGGTGCAGGAAGAAATGTGTTTTTATGTCACAGTCCTAATGCCAAACCAATGAAATGTCTAAAAGCAGCTAACACCAACCCTAAATTGATTTGGCATTGACAAGAGCTACAATGCTGAAACATGCTGAGTTTGTCTGCTGCTGTTTTTATAGAAACAACTGAAAGTAATTGTTCTAACTTGAAGCTGGAATCTTACCCGCATTTTCTAACCACTTGGGACCACTTGAAATGGCTGCATATATTATTAATGACAACATTTAGATGGGCTTTATAGGTTGTTCTGATTAAAGATTACCTGGCAGAAATTACCACAGAACGTGTGCTGCTAAAAATTGGGGCAATTCATATGCTTTTGAGACTTTATAAATAAGAAAGTAATTAAACCAGAGGTATGGAAATGAGCCGAATCGTACAGATAAAGTCAATCTTGTTATTATTATTAGGTCTAGAGCCAGCTGAAACCTTTTGATTTTAATATAATTTTATGTATAATATACTAATTTGTAGGGTCTTTCAGCCAGCACTTTTTGTCCATTGGTCTGTTACGTTGTCGTTCACAGGTAGACATGGCCGGCACAGGTAACAGCAGTGGGGCAGGGCAGGGTGGAGGGAAGCAGACAGATGATGAGATAGGGAAAGTAACATGAAACAATAATTTGCAATGCAATCGGTCTCGCCTTTGGGGCCTTATATGTATTTAGCTATTCAGCAAATTAGCCTGGGTGCTGAAACATCTGTTGCTCTTTACCATGGAGGGAAAGTAAGCACCAAACTGTGTGACAGTATGGGAACACATGGAGATAAATATTCCCTTTCAGCGGGAATCGGTGAAGTCCAAGCTCTGTTTTTAATATAAAATCAGGGCCTTCGGTGGTCGTTTCACTGAAAATACAAGATTTGAAAAAAAATGTATTGTCTACAGGTGCTCGTGGAAGACACTTTCTATGGACTGCAATCTAGAGAATGCTGAAGTGATGCTGGTATTTTCCTGACCTCATCTGGTCATTTTTTAATCAAGAAAGCTAAATAGAGGCAGTTGCCAGAAAAATAAAAAAAGAAAGTCTCTCAGCAGAAGGCAATTCTGGTATTTTACTGACCTCTACTGGTCGTTTTCTATCAAGGCAGTTAAATAGAGGCAGTTGAACAGAAAACTTCCCTAAGTGGAAGCAGACAAGTCCTAGGGCTGATCTACAGAGCCCACAAACTGCATACACATATAAGTATATTCTAAAGTATATACAAGAGGTCTTGAATGCTCAACCTAAAAATAAGTACAACCAGTTACCTTGCGCTTGCCGTATCGCAGGCAAGCGCAAGGTAAGTGGTTTTATTTATTTATTTCACTTTTCCTATCCTGTCTGTCTACTTCCCCCCTCCTGCCCTGCCCCCACACCGCCTCAATTCTGTTACATGTGACAGACGTGCCTGTTCACAGGGGCTTTGGGTCAGCCCATTTCAGTCATTGGCTACCTTCAGTGTGAGTAACGGCATTCTGCCTTTTCATTTGGAGCACATTACCGTTCATTGCCAGCAACAACTATGGTAATGCGTGCTTTTTGAGACCAAAAAAGTTTTGCCTTTAGCCAATATGTTTTTTTACATTTAAAGAGCTATTATTTATTGCAATGCACCAAATATTTTGTATACATTTTCTTTTTTCTTTTTTTTAGAAATGTGCTAAAATATTGTTTGGATTAAGAACATTTGCATTGGCTTCTTGTACCGTACATGTGAGGCTGTTCTCAACAGCTTCTGTAACATCTGAAATGACATACCTTCACAACGGGAATCATAATAGGCCTAACATAGACTCAGGTCTCTTCAGGTCTAAGTGAAAGCCTTTTAAGAATCAGTCACAGTGTGTACTAACCTGTTCAACAGAGTCATTCTCGCATTTTGGCCAATCTGGTAGTGGCCAAAGGGCTACTCTCTCAGATCAATGAATGGACTGTTTTTCTGTTTATGGGCCTATTATACTGTCTGGTAAACCCATTTTATTTACTTTTGATTTCTCTGATATTACCACAAACATTTCAAATATATCCTGATGTAATCACAAAAGATGTTGATCTTAGCTTCAATTTCAGATCATTACGAAGCATTTTTAAGTTAATGTACCTGACGCCTGATGCACAAACAATTTTGCAGATGAAAACTATGATTTGCAAAACCAGAGGGTTTTGCGATCACAAAAGAGTGTTTTAAAATGTACAAAATCCTTTTATGAGTTAGAAATGTCTTACCGACCGACTTGTATAAGTTTTCAAACAGACTAGAAACGGGTTATGTTTTGTGACCCATTATGATTTCCAAATAGGACAGAGCATAAAAGAGAGGTCCCAAATCTTTTTGGGAGATGCACTGCAATGTATTAGTGCTTTGTGACTGCAAGTTTGGTCGCACACCACTGATCAGATTCTGAGACTTAAAAGTTAGTGATATCTGATTCCTAAAAAGGAAGATGTCCTACTTTGGAAATCATTTTGGGTGGCCTGGGGTGTGGGTGTGGGGCGGGGGGAGGGGGGGGGTAGTAGGCAGTAGGCCAAGGCTCCATAACCTACTCCCACCACTGTGTTCCCAGACGGGGAACATTTTTTGTAAAAAAAAAAAAAGTCCTGTCCTTTTAAGGGACACAGGCTGCCTTAAAAAATGGTTTGAGTTTAACTTACAGTTTGAGATGCAAGCTATTGTCATACATGCATTACACCCTTATGACTTACCCACTTGCAGGCTACAAGCTGCAAATTATAGTTTGCGAAAGTGTCAATCATGACCCTGATTTAATCACTGAATTACGCAAAGAAAACTGTTGTGTACAAAAGCATTTTTTAATAAAAAATATTAATAAGCATAGTTTTCTTACAGTTCATTATTATTCTCTTTTGTCCCACCCACGTTTTAAGGACAAAGGTTACAAAGGTTTACCGGTCAAATAGCGTGGTTGCAATTGGAATATTATATTTCAAATTTGATATCAAACTTTTTGCTTTCTGTAATTAAAGGGCAAAAGTTAATTTAAACTATGAAAAGCATCAATGTAAAAATTCTCATTAGTAACTTTCAACTTTGGACAAAAATTGTTCCACTTTCGCAAACTTTGAATGGAGAATGTATTTTTTGCCCACTGCTGCCTAGAAGTGCTAGGCCAGCACGGCCAGGGTGACACGTGGGCGAGAAATAGGCTCGGAGCAGCCTTATTCTCTTTATTGTTTTAGGTGGGAGCCATTAGCAGCACTACAGGGATATTTATGATGTGATATTGGAGAGTGTGTGGGTGAGTGGGACCAGTTGAGCTCAGCTTTGGAACAGGAAGTGCACTGCAGACCTGTTCAAACTCAATGAACAACGCACAGATATATATACTGTTTGAAAGAGAAATTAATTCATTATTTTGGCACTAAACACTCATGTTGCAGAAAGAACAAGTATAAAACTATGCACCTCGTAAGCCCGAATAAGCAATGTTTTTACCACCAAGTGCCTATTGATATGTAAGTGTGTGTGTAAGTGTGTATGTGTGTACACTGACATATGTTTCCGATCAGCCTAGTTGGACGAACTGACACTTACTGAGGGAGGTGTGGAGAAGTGTTAAGGATCTGGGAGCCTCTAGAGTGTTGGGAAAAGGGGTGTGCTCTGTCATTCATGGTGGCACTGCATAAAAAAATAGAGAAATGGGAAATATTAAGTTGGGATGGACGACTCAGCTGCATTCACAACCGCTTTTTACCAACCCTTTAACCCCTTTACTGCGGCCATAAATCCGGCGCGGTGCGGTGGCTTTGAAGAGTGGGCGGGCCGCGTTCCCCAACGGACGAGCGCAGCACTACGGAGGTAGTGCTTGCGACGGCCGTTTTGACCGACAGAAGCAGCGGATGGGTTAAAACAGTGATACTGAATCTACGGACCAGGGGCCGCATGCAGCCCCCTGATCAAAAGCAGCACTGGGCTGCTTTTTACTCAACCCAGCTCTAACATGAAAGAGAGGTTCAATAATTCAGCACACATTATTCAAAGGTTAATTGAAGGTAAAGACGGGAAGTAACTAGTGTGTCCTGCACTGCTTAACTTTAGGAACACCTTCATTTTTAAAGACCTCTTGCAGCAAAAGTGTAAAAATATGAGTCGCTTCAAATTTCAGAGTGTTTTTCATTAACTCACAGCATCGTTTTGTAGTATAGTTCCTATATTCCCAATAGACTCTGCGCATTGGAATAATATATCCTATAGATTTGACGTAGGGCTTATGTCTACTAGGTCTCTATCGAATATATTAGACTTAATTGTGAGTGCCAGCTAGCTCAGAGGTCACTAGAAACTTTCTCGAATAAACAAGAAGGGATTAGTTTCTGACAACCGCATAAACATGACAACTTTGTTTCCCCAAGAATAAACGTATCTTCAGAGTTGTGGAAACAATAGATAGATATTTTACTCAGTCAATCGTGCATGCTTCATTTCATCAGAGGTGCAGAGAAATAGAGAGACAGGCGTTTTCAATAAAAGGATTTATTGAACAGTCTTCTTTCTCATGCAAGTAAAGTGAACTGCTACAATCGTAAGACAAGCTGTGAAGTATAATGCGTACAGCGAGAAGAGTATTATGAAATTATACTGTAAAGGCATTGTATGGTTTCTAAACCATAGATAAATACATAAATAAATTACAAAGGCTAAAAGTACTCAACTGGTGCTTCTAAAATACGCCTACACCAATGTACCTAACCTAAGTCTAGTATGAGGGAAGAAGTAAGTGTGGTGTAGCATAGGTTTAGTTTCTTTGCCAAGAATCTATCCAAGATTTCTCTTAGGGTCTAATCAGCTCCGTACCTTGGTTTTAGAATGAAGATGGTCGGGCATCTCTGTCTCCCACGAGGGGAGCTTGGAAACACTGGAGCTGGATTCTCAGCGAGAGAAATGCAGCCTCTCGGTCAGTGCGTCAGCTGGAGGGTCGGCTTCCTTCGGCACTTGCTGTAGCGAGCTGGGTCGGGCAAGTAGATAGTCGAGCTGCTCCGAATCACCGTGTGTTTGCTTGGGGCAAGTGTAGGCATATTTATACCTTGAAGGTGCCTAGTTTGACGTAAAGTTGGGCATAATAACGTCATCAAAGAACCCCAAGGGGAATGGTAGTTCTTTGAAAACTCCATAAGTTCTTGGACAAATCAATATTTTAGCAAGGGGATGTCCCTGACTGCTGAAGCCGATTTTTCCAAGAAATCGTTGTGGCTTTTTGGAATGGGTGGAAGTAGCCATGCCTGTATTTGGACTGCATGGGCTATGTCCAAATATGGGTATGATTTCTATGCCTATATAAGGGCAATGTGAATTGTACCTACATAAGGGCATGAATCGGGAAGTTTCGGGATTCTAAAACGCCATACAACAGTTTCACATTAGTACATCAGATTACATCAGTGTATTGAGAAGTATTTTTTTTAAGTGATAGTTTTGTTTTTAAATATGGATTTAGAAACATTCATCTTCCCCCTACCCTGACTACAATGCCAAGAGTTAACTAAGAGGCAAGTCAGTTGTATGTGCACTCTATGGGTGGCCTGGGTTCCTATTATACAGGAACATTATAGTTTATCAAATCAAACACAGGAGAAGGTTTTGTTCAGCACTCATCCTGAAATCCTGTATTTCGAGGTCCTCTTAAATGTGATAATGAAGTAAAAAACGGAAAGTGAAATAAAACAATTGCTCAGGATCACACAATTTTGAAAAGTGGAAGCCTAGGTTTTCTGGTTTAACATTCACAGCCACTACAAGTATATGCTTCACTTCCCCTACATCCACTTTACCACCAACCTTCTCCCAAACTCCCGACGGCCACCCTACTGGCATCAATTCGGCCCCTGGTCACATCACAGACCACATTTTTGGGCCCCTGGGAAAATGTTTGTGAGCACCCATGCTTTAAAAGATACAGATAGTGGGCTTGAAGTTTGTCGTTCAGAATATTTCTCTCTCATCGCATTCTGTTGGCTCTTTGGAGGATCCTTCCAGCATCTCTGGAGTGTCCGCATTGCAGTGCATAAGGGACTACATGAGGGAATTACACTGAATCATTACACATTAAATTCTTTATCTTATAGATTGATTCTATACAGAAAACAATACTTTTTTTAAAGTTTTTTTCACAGAGGCAGGTTTAAAAACATGTTTTTGTCAGGACTCAACTCAAAATGCAAGCCAGACCTATTGGTATTCCTAATGCTTGTTTCCTCTTATTTTCTGGACCAACCACAAGAAGGGGTGATGTGACTTTAGTTGACATCGTGTCAGCTGAGTGTGCTGACAAGACCCAATAAGTCTTGAGTTAAATGCTCACAAGTCAATCAGATATTATCATATGTCTAAACGTATAAGGTGTACAAGAGTCAACTATAAATGTGTCTTTGATTGTGTGGGCTGTGAGGAGCTTGCTTGCTGTCTATGAAATGTAGTGGATGCTCTGATATGTGAATATGTATTTGAGAACGAGTTATATGAAGCTGAAGTTTTAGTTTCCTGGAAAGTAGATGCAGCAAAGGGATTCTTCAGAAAGTTTTCTTTCCCTCAGATTGACAGCCTGTGAAATTAGGTCTTCCCTTAGTGCCTGTAGAGGCAAACACCAGCACATCAGTGAGAGCTGGAGAGGGAGATGCTTGTATGATCAGCAGTTAGCCAATGTAAGGCATAAGAATACAGCTGCTTATACATCATAAACCTGTAGACGATGTGGTACCAGCATGCAATCCTTTTAGTGTGAAACTATCAGTAAGGCCTCAGGGTAGCCAACTTCCTTTCAGGCGAATAATGGCTGCTTCACTTGACATTGTGGTTATTGTTGACATTCCTTTCCTAGCACCTTTAAGTTTCCCTCATATTTGAACGTCCTGTGTACTTGACTTTTTCAAGGAACAGATTTGGACCACAGTTCCTATAATGATACAATAAGGAGCCCTAGCAGGTTTTCATGCATACCAATAGGGGACTACAAAATTACACCTCCAATGGGCATGTAACTCACACACAACAAGAACTTCCTTTGCAGAGCAGCACAGCTTTCCTGGATTGAGAAGTGTAGTACACATAGATAATTGGCTAAGGAAGTCTTGAGCTACCTGTGTGAGTACTCACCAACAGCAATTTGATTAATCAGCTATGTCCAACACACACCTTTCTTTACACTACTGGCATCCTATGCATCTTTTCTTGCACCATTTACCTTCCCTTCCAACTGCAATGAATATTTGTCTCTATTCCATCTAAGTGGAGGAAAAGCCAAGCACCCAGGCAGCACCCATGGTACAGAGAATCACTGTATATGGCTTAAGGCTTTTTATTTTCAACTTGTCATCATGTCAGGGGCAGTGGCACATATATAATGTACTTGTTAATAAGTAATTTCTGGTTTCCTCATGGGCTTACTTGCTTTAAAGATGAAATAGTAAGGTAAATGCAGACTCTACATTATATCTATTTCATCCAATGCAAACCTCTCTTGTGTTTACTTTTATAGCCTACAATATAGCTCCATGTACAATAACTGAGACAACATATACAGTAAACATGACAACTAACTTGATTCTCAGTTCGTTAATAGTTACTGCAAAGTGATCAGCAATAAATATTCTCAAAGCTCCACTCTTGAAAAATCAATTTTAAACATTACATTTTTTTCTTTTGAAATGGATCTCGTTTTCTTTTAAGGAAATCGGGCTGTATTTTGAAGAAAAAAAGATTGCTTTATTTAAAAGCAGTCACCAAAATGGTGGTCCGCTAACCCGAGCAGGCCATCATACCCGTGATGGCTATTGTTCCTAATAGGTCACAAACTCCAACCTACCTCATTAATATTCATGAAGTAGGTCGATTTGCGAGCCACTAGGACTCGCTAATTTGAATTGAAAACTTTCAGGCATTAGGAGTAGCCATTTCCTAATTGTGCAATTCATAGAAAATTGATATTAGGGAACCACTATTCCTAAGATTAGTACATCTGGCCCTTTGTCTCTTACTCAATAACCTTGAAGCACCTTTATGGTGTTTGAAACACCATGCATATGCTACAAAGCAATATGACACAACAAAATATATTATCGATATGCTTGTGAGGTACAATTAAATAGTGTGTGTATGTTTCTGAGCTGTGCGTAACCAACTGAGCTGTGCTTAACTGCATGAATGTTTCTCAGTGCATGTTTTAAAACTCTCACTTTTAATAAGTGCCTCTCCATGCAGGGATATAATCCGATGTACTAAGGTGAAACGTTTCCATGTGTTAAAAATTCACTTATTTAATTTTGAGGACACCTTATCATACTCAAACATAATGTTTGTTGCATAATTTAAATGCCAAATATTTTCAAGCCTCGGCTCGAGCATGGCACCTCAGAGCCAGACCAACCCTTGGCTTGGCTCTGGCTTGACTTTCCCTCTTAATTTGCTGGCCCATCCAGCTCTAGTGGTTTAAAGAGGCATGAGGTGGAATCAAGACTACCAGCCTTGGTATTCAGCATGCCGGCATACAGCAGTGTTAGCCGCGGGCTTCTGAGCAAAACCTTGGAGACCAGTCACCTATTCTTTCACAAACTATGCACCAAGCACACAGCCAGTATATGCGATGGCGTCTATGGATACATTATTACTTTTTTCTGTTCTGTCTTGATTACACTATGTTGAGGTTACACTGGCTGAGATAAAACTTCCGGGAAATATAATAGTAAGAATGTGAGAATGTGTTGGATTTTTGGCAAGTGCACAAAGAGAAGACACCATGTTGCAGTCCCAAGTTTTTTAGAAAGTGTGGCAAATCAGATATAAAAACAGTGCTTCTGAGAAGGCACACGCACAAACACACACACACACACACCCACGCACGCACGCACACACACACACACACAGACACACGCACACACCTCCTTGAAATGAGAGAAGGATGTTAAATTCACTTTGCAGGATCTCAATGCTTTGCTGCGTTTACTTCGGAATCGGAGCTAAATATTGGACTTAATGTTGGTGCTTTAGTTACATTGTTTTTTAACGTTTTTTATTTCATGGATTTCCATTTACTTCTCTTTGCCATCTGTAAATATACGGGGATGCTGCTGCAGTGCAGAGACGCGAGGGTAGTCCTGGAATTCAGTAAGTGCAACTAAAGTAGGGACGCCTCAGTGCTTCGGTGCAATGCATGTTAATCATTCTCGCACCTGTGAGACAGTCATAATTTTAAACCCAGAGGATGGAGACACACATAAACCTTTCTTCCTTTAGCATTGTGTTGAGCGCACTTTGAAAATAATAATATGTGGGATATCATGATGAGTTATTCTGCCCAGCACAGAGCCAAGATCCTGTTTGTACGCGCCTGCAGGGCGTAAAGTGAAAGTGAATCAATTTAACTCGATATTTCTCAGAATTAGGGCGTAAAACTCGAAACTGTGAGCAAGATTTGCCTTTTTCAGTTTCAGAGATGTGCGGTCTGAAAATAAAGGTATAACTCCATGTCGGGTTAAGCGTGAGCATTTGTTACATCACTGGATTTCACATCTAAATATCTGACAAAGAAGATAAAAATGATGTACCTTTCACGCAATTTGAAATGTGTTTTCTCAGCAAATATGAGATACTGCAAAGTTATCAGGAATAAATCTCCTCAAGTAAGTTGAAATTGACACCAAATGTGCACGCAATAACCTAACATAAATATAGGCCAATCCCCAAAATGTGCATCAATCGGTCTTTTTATAGCCCAGACATCAAATGTTTCAAGATCAATATTTGACCAATTTGGCTCCAATAATTCGACGCTGATGACGAGCTGGGCTCGTCATGGCGTAGCCTCCTCGCACGCTGATGACGAGCCCAGCTCGTCACGTAAAGTGCGTTTTTTAAAAACCCAGCGTGCAAGCGGAATTCCGCTAGCGCGCATGCGGTTAAGAGGTCGCTCTGATTCTTCCCCAAAAATCGGGGCGAGCACCTTTCTCTAAGACTTGATCTTATGCCAGGACTTCCCTTTCAGTTCCCACCCCTACAGGGAGATGTCTTTGAAACCTTTTTATTGGCCTGAATCAAAAAGCCTACTTGCAAAAGTTGGAATTCTGTTACTTGATTTCGCCCACCCACCCACTTCGTACACAACACCCAACACTTCCCACATGGTCCTCACTACAAGCTCACACTCTGCAAGTCCAGCACAATGACCTAGTCACTTACTTGATTCTTTTGAAGTGCTTTGGCGCCAGTTCAAGGGGTTTGAAACACTATGCACATGCTGCATTACAATACAACACAATACACTATAATAGCCATTAAACACTTAACCAGTGTGTGTGTTTGTTCCTGAACTGTGTAGAACAAATATGTATGTGCTTGTGAGCGGTGCTTAACTGGAGGGTTATGAACTTCAGGCATAAGCGAGCTGCATGATCACAGTGACACCAGGAGTACATTCCACTACTCCTTATGTACAGCACCACATCTCTGCTCACTCTGTCCACACTCCTAACCTCCACCCTTTTATCAGGTATTAGAATCCAAAGCAAGTATTCTATCCCTCTCATCTCTTCCTTCATCACAAGCTTAGCTACTGTGGTCTATAACATAAGAGCACCACACAAGTCAATCATGTTCAACATCAAAACATTTTAAACAAAGGCCACCCCTCTTTTCAGTACTTTCCCAAACAAGCATTCCCCTTTAGTTTAGCGTGGTGCCTGACCACTACTGCCAGGTACCTTGGACTCTGCCACCTACCTGGTATGGCTGGACTTGACACTGAGGGTAGCATGAGAAGTGGCATGATGCAGGGGCCATAGAGATGCGCCATGCCGTGGAGACACGCCATGCCACAGGGATGCAATAGAGAAGTAGTGGTGCCGCCCTGAGGTGGTCCTGGGAGGCAGGCGGTAGCATGTCTTAGATAACACTGGGAGGTGGATGGCGATGCAGTCTTGGGAGTGAATGGAGAGACAGGGTCAGCAGATCGTTAATGGCATCGGCACAGGCAGAATGCCACCTGTCTCAGCTGTATGTACATTTAGGAGAAACGCCTGCTCAGTTTTTACCCATCCTTCTCACATATACTCTGAACTCAGTTTCATTGATATACAGTCAAAGGAAGAGTTAACCTCCATACATAGTGCTTCGCAACCGCATCTGAAGCTGCTGGGTTCCTGCAATTTGAGGCGCTTTATGCTCCCATCGCTCTAAGAAATGTCTTCAGTTCCTAGTCTATAATCCTCTCCTTCTCTTTTGTTCTATACATATATACTTTTTTTTAAAAATCCGATAGCATCTTGTTGCTAGCCTTTTTCAGCATCTTTCTACTCTGAAGCAGTGCTTAATTTGAACAGGTACTTTCAGGTGCTCAGCACCTGCACTTCTTTCACAGGGCCGGGGCTACAATTTCTGAACCTGCAGGTGTTGGTCTCAATATTAATTGTTCAATTCAAAATAAAAAGAATAACATACATTGCATGGTGACTGGCTGGTAAATGTTCATAGGCAGGCTGGCATACTCCTGTCCAGTCAGGCATGATTGTGTATCACCACGTTAGTGATGATGTCATCACGCTGATCACAAATCCAAGTAGTCATCGGCAAACTATGGCTTGCATTCTATTCCACTAGTCTGCTGCACCCTGCCACTGCCTGAGCCTAAACCTCCCATTGGATAATTGTAGCTGGGGGCTGGCTCATGACGGAGTTGAGGCAAGGAAGCTGCAAGAGCGCATTTGGAACTTGGGAGTGAGGGCTCTTAAGGAAGAATAAATGAAAGTAAATGTGGACTTTCCACTTGTTGCGTAGCTAGAGTAGCATATCCGGCAGCCCTGTATTGCTGCTATCCTCAATGTGTTTGATGAGGCTGTGGCCCAACACAACTTTTGTGCGGCATGGCATCACCAGTAGAATCTGTGCACTGCACCCCAGCATGGAAATTGCTGAGCGTGAGTGAATCCAGTAGGCACCACAGCCATACTTACCGGCATTGGCGGCATTACTGCTGGGGACAATGCCTGTGCTGTAGCAGGCAGGATCACAGCAAGCTGAGCAGAGGATGCTGATGCTTTGCAGGCAGCACTAGCAGTGACATGACCTGCTGTGCTCAAGCAGCCGCCTGTTCCGCAATAAGCCCAGTCTTACCACACTGATTAATATATGCAAAAAAGCATTTTCATTTGGTATACATCTTGTTTTTGCACTCAGTGTAGGTAAGAGAGTAAAACATCTTCCAATTCTTTAGGAATGACAGCAGGAAAACACAGAGTTCAAAATAGGAGGGACATGTACAGGCTGACAACAGGGGTCACAGGCAGCAGCAGTGTTAGAGATGAGAGACAGCAAGAGTAAAGGGAAGAAGAAACAACAAGAGAAGAGAGAGATAAAACGGAACAAAGTAGAAGAAAAGGAGGAGAGCAAATCAGATATAAAGAGAAAGCAGCCATTATATGAAGAAGAGAGCATTAAGAAGAGAGAAGATAGATTGAAAGGATCTGGAGGACAGGACAGGGGAAAAAAGCAGACAAATGATAAGATAGAGACACAGCTAATCACTGCTAGAGAGTGATAGTAAAGAGCCAAGATCGAAGGAAGAGAGAGCAGAGCATGGATAAAAGTGAAGAGAAAAAATGGCAGGGCTAAAATCAATAGAGGGCAAATCAGAAATACAGGGTGTGACAAAGGTGATAGAAAACAATTAGAGAGGTTAGAGGATAGACTCTTAGAGCAAAGACTTAGGGGACAGACCACAGATCAAGGTTAGAAGATAGAGAATGAGGCACTGAGAGTGTTGAAAGTAGGGCTCACTGGAGGAAGACGTGTGAGGTGGCCTACTTGGCAAAATATTCAGCACCTGCACTTCTTTTTTTTACAAATTAAGCACTGCTCTGAAGCCTGTCCTGAAGCCTTCCACTGGTGCTCCCTGTATACTTCGAAGCAACAGCAGGTGACGAACCACGTGTTGGTTGGACCTTGTGTTGTCATTTGAATAAAGACAAAGAGAATAATTAAAGAGACATTACTTGTCTTCGTCTTTTCACCTACAACCTGTGGAACTTTCGTATTACTCGAATTGACTTTACTCATTTCGGACCCTTGGGTCTCGACTCTGAGGGTTTAGGGATTTTCCCTTACCTGTGGCACCGCAAGAACTATATCCGTTTTGTTTATATCACGGTACCTGGCGTGCGCCATTTTTTCCTGTGTTAATTTAACCCCCATTTTGTTAAGCAACAGCAGGTGAACCTGCCTCTTACCACACTGGCAGCAAGTCCCACAACATGTTCCTGGGCTCCACCTTTAGTTCCAGCTGGCTGTACCTGAGCAGGATTCAGTTAGTTCCTATGCCTTCTTCCAGAACATTGCGTCTCAGCTTCAGGAGATGTCACTTGCGTCTCTCACACCTCACAGCTAATCCACCTCGGCAAACAGGAAATCAAACACCAATAGATTTTCTTTCAAATTACCGAAACCTCTATGCCTGCATCAGTTCCACATGAATCATGTGTAAAGTGACCACGTTACTCATGTAAGGTGAACTACCGGAACATGCACGAATTCCAAGGATTGTCTCGCGTTTCATTCAGAACTAGTAATATTAATATTTAATTAAACTAGGTCTTGAAAGCCATTGAGAGCATTCAGAACGCCCAGTTTTTGACCACGATTTACAAAAGGGGGTGGTGATGAACAGAGTGTCTGAATTGAGCAGACCACTCTTACCCAGTCCAAAGATCAGGGCTTGATCCATCACCGTTATTTATCTCACTGCCCCATCCCAGCTCAGAACCTGGCTATATGCAAATCAGTCTGTCCCTGGCCCAGTGCATCATGGGAACAGGGCAGACTAAACTACCAAGCCAATTCTTTACCAGAAAGGAGCCAAGCTACCGGGGACCGGTTTCTGGCATTTCAGCCTCTTCGGCCCGGCTTGCTTGAATCCTGATGGAGCAGTGAGAAAGGGACTCATGTCTGAGTATACCCTGCCACACCTATAGTGGCCAAAATCGATTTACAAAAGGGGGTGGTGATGAACAGAGTGTCTGAATTGAGCAGACCACTCTTACCCAGTCCAAAGATCAGGGCTTGATCCATCACCGTTATTTATCTCACTGCCCCATCCCAGCTCAGAACCTGGCTATATGCAAATCAGTCTGTCCCTGGCCCAGTGCATCATGGGAACAGGGCAGACTAAACTACCAAGCCAATTCTTTACCAGAAAGGAGCCAAGCTACCGGGGACCGGTTTCTGGCATTTCAGCCTCTTCGGCCCGGCTTGCTTGAATCCTGATGGAGCAGTGAGAAAGGGACTCATGTCTGAGTATACCCTGCCACACCTATAGTGGCCAAAATCGATTTACAAAAGGGGGTGGTGATGAACGGTGTTGGATCTAGCCCTGATCTCTTGACTGGGTGAGAGCTTTCTGCTTAATTCAGAGACTCTGTCCCTCACCACCCCTTGTTGTAAATATTTTTGTCCACCATAAGCGTGGAAGGGTATTCTCAGATGTGAGACCCTTGCTCATTGCACCATCAGGATTCAAGCAAACCGGGCCGAAGACGGCTGTAATGCCAGAAACCGGTCCCCGGGAGCTTGTTTCCTTCCCAGTGTAAGAATTGGCTTTTGTAGTTTGGTTTGCCCTGTTCCCATCATGCACTGGGACAGGAACAGACTAATTTGCATACAGCCAGGTTCTGAAACTGGATGGTGCAGTGAGCTAAAAAACGGTGTTGGATCTAGCCCTGATCTCTTGACTGGGTGAGAGCTTTCTGCTTAATTCAGAGACTCTGTCCCTCACCACCCCTTGTTGTAAACAGTTTTTGACCACGGCAGTGCCCAGGAGCAGACACTCACTTTAGCAGTTGCATGAGCGATGCATTTCAAATCCTTACATTGCGTTGAGCAGGGATTCAAAGGTATGTGGCATTATAGGCAATAACCTAAAGGCAGGCTGTGGTTTTGCTAAATGAAACACCTGGATAATGACGCAGTAATGAGTCAGAAACTATTTCTCGTGAAGGCCAGATTCTCAGATGTGTCAGCCAGTCAGGAATTATATTTCTGCATTCTTTATCCTTCAACAATAATTCTGAAGACCTTCCATAGTTTTCCTTCATGAAGGTTGGGTTTCACGTTATACGTATATCTATATATACCTATGCAGCTGCAGCAGTAGCTTCATCTCAGAATTATGCAATATGAAATATTTTGTGCGTCACAGTGAAAGGTTTGCTGAAAATATTAACTGGGGAATGCATGGTTAATATTGAAAATCTTTGAAATAAAAACCTTTTGAAAAAAAAAGCAGTGACCTACTGCATCTTGCCTAGACTCAGTACTCAGTTCAGAGATACTCAACGCTCATTAGCACTCCTGTTATAAAAATTATGCAGTAATATATCAAACAGGAAAATACTGTTGGGGCGGATTATCATCATAGGGTGGTGTTTCTTCTTCATTAAAAGCTGGGGGTGGGGGGGTGTTGAAAGGGTCATAACAAACGTCATTTTAGTTTTCACGTGTGATTATCATTTGTTTTTCTTCTTTCAAGCACATTTTCATAGGTGCTTCATAGTGAAATATGCACGCTGAAAGTGCATAGTAATACCGCATGATTTGTAAAGCGATTTAAGGTGAAAACACCATGTCTGATCAAATCAAATTACAATGGGACTCCAAAGAGTTGCACTCCTGTTAAGGTTTATTATTCCATTAACATTGTCATAAATCTACAAAACATTGATGGATGGATTGCTTGAATTAAGCTCAGCCACTGGTAATCACTCTGAGCCACATCCCAATCCATTGTTATTTTGCACACCATACTACCTCAGTTTGGACCTTGCTTTATATTAATTAGTCTCAACCCTGTTTCAGTGGGAACATTCCGACCCAAATTGCTGAGTCAGGTCCTGCCTGAAACGGAACGCAAGCAACCCAGGACCAGTTTCATCCTACTTTTTGGCTCATCAACTGGGTACAGCATGGTTCCAGTGAGACAGTGTGAATGGGACCCAAGTCTGAGCATTAAGGATTGACAAGTAGTTAGGTATCAGTCTCCTCTCAGCTCCTATAGCACTTTTTGGGCTATCTGGTCACCTTTAGCATCACTGCCAAGAGTCCAGGAACAGAGGGGCACAACCTGAAGGTTTAGGATTCACTCAGGTTGGGTCCAGGTGCAGGTTCAAGATGGTTGGAGTTTTTTCTCTTCCTTAGGCTCTGATCAGAAGGCCTGACAACTAGCCGTCAGAGTCACTCTGGAAGTCTTGGGTTCAAGCTGGAAAAAAGGTCTCAGGCAGCAGGTAAATCCTCTTGGTGCTGCAAGAGTCCTATGAGGTATAGAGCAGGCCACAGGCAGCTGGGCAGTCCTCTGACCGTCCTTCCACAGGTCCAGTAATGAACTCAAGACTAAGTCTGAGGGTCTTATTTTATATAGTTGGTACCAGATTTGAAGGTGAAGAAACTTCTATAGTTTTACCCCCAAAGAAGTGTTTGGAATTTTCTTCCTCCCTGCCTTGGTTCCATTCTCTCAATATGCTAGTGTGAAGTTATTTGGGTGTGAGCTGAGGCAGAGCAAAGTGCAACTCCTGTTGTGCACGTTACCACCCCCCTCATCCAGCTTGGATGGCCCATCCTGCCAACAACCAGTTCCTCTATTGTGTAGGTGTCTGGGGCAAATACACAAAGGCCAACTGCCAATTACACCTAGTCATGTGACCCATGAAACAGGCTGTAGGCACCAAATGGTTAGGATAAGAAAATTGCAACTTTCTTTTTTCAAAAATTGACTTAAAATCCGGTTTTACCATTACAGAGCTTTTTAAATTGCAATTCCTTAGACACCAAACATGACATTAGCTACCTGTTCCCTAAAAAAGTTAACACTTTTTAAATTTAATAGGGGAACCCAATGTTTTCCTATCTGGGTGGTAGGCCTTACAGTCGTGAAAAATGAATTTCACTACCAGGATCTGTAAAGCAAAAAGTACATGGCCAACTTTTTAAATACAATGTACCGTACCATCTGGGCTGTTTATAGTCTACCTTGGGAGTGACATACGTAATGAAAAGGGGGATTTAGGTTTGGCAATAGGTTTATATTGCCTAGCCGAATTGGAAGTTAAAAACTGCACACAGGGCGCAATGGCAGGCCTTAGGCATGATTTAAGGAGCTACTTATGTCGGTGGCACAATAACTGCTTAAAGCCCACTAGTAGCATTTACTTTACAGGCGCTGGGTACATTTTGTACCACTTTACTAGGTAGGAACGTACAAGTCAATTAGATGTACCAATCAGGTGTATGACAATTTTACCATGTTTTAGGGGGAGAGTACAATCACTTTAGCACTGATTAGCAGTGGTAAAGTCCACAATCAGAAAAAAGACCTGCCCGTCAAATTCAATCAAAGCCTCAAGAAGAGGTCATTGGATAATTACAAAAGTGCTCCACAAGACAGAGAATGGCAAGTTTACAAAGTTATAAAGATTTTATTACATGATACAGTTCTTCAGTAAATATAAATATCAAACAATATATGGGCTTTTCTTAAAATTCAAAGTGTAATTCATCATAATAGTCCCACATATCAATCTCAAACATACCTTCCATTCCAACATACATTCCAAAATAACATACATTCTATTCCACATACACACAACATATCAAGGTACATGACAGCAACTGGTTGATCTACATGTTACAGAATGGACATAAATTCTCGGGGAGATGGAGAAGAGATCAGTCAAAATATCCCCAAGTAAGAAAACGCTGACATGCGTTTCGGTGTGCGGCCCCAGCCGGTGCAACAACTTCGCCAGGGCTGGGATGTACAGATCAATGTGGGACACAGTAATCAAGGAGGTAGGACCCCTAAGTATTCCAAGAGAATGGAATAATCCTCGCTGGGCCAAATAGCTACAGGACCCCACCACAGGTACTTCAACAGGAGGTGTCAGGAATCCTCAAAGTAGGCAACCCTGTATGGAGTTAATTTAATTTCCTATCAAAGAGCTGGATACCATAAGATAATAGGACGTTAGAAGAGGCGTAGCATGAGCCAACCTTTGATTTGGTGCAAGGGTGGAGGTTCAAAGATCGTGCACAATATCCTACTACGGCGTCCTCACGGGACGGATCGCAGGTAAAGTGCTCAGAGTCCTAAGGCTAACAAAAATTAATTCCGCAAATCAGGAGGGGGAAGACAAAAAGTTAGGGAGTGACCCTGCAGAGAGAGCTAAGTCCAACAGAGTATTACCCCTGACCCATTCCTAAGTATCTTTGATGTTGACATCACTAATGTTAGTTTCAAGAATCATGATTGACAAGGTAGTGAGCAGGGCTCTAAAATACATGTTTACTTTTAGTACTATTAAACTCTTGTCTTTGCCCTCAACAGTAGTAAGAGGTAGTTGAGGGGCAAAGGATGTAATAAGGGGTAAGCATGCGATATCACCCGTAGTTAAAAGATACAAGATGCCAAATCTCCTACTCCCATCATTTTGTTGAATTGACATATGTGGGCATAACTAAGGTTTGCAAGACCAATTTCAAACACAGGAAAGGTAGCAAAGTGCTAAGGATTTGACATTGCAGAGTTGTAGGGAGAGAAACTGTTAAACATTGGTGTATGTTTGTTCACGTACGCTGCAAATTGTGTTTATTATGGTCCTAGTAAATGTTATTCGAAGATAAAGAAGAAGGAAAAAACAATATGTTCAAAGTGGTAAATTTGAATCATATAAGATCTCTACTCTTGATGGTTTTACTGGAAGTAGTGAGATGCCACTGGAGTTAAGCTATCCTTGCTGATGAGGGCTGAACGCCCGAAACCGGTCCTAGGATGCTTGTTTCCAGTCCAGGGAGGACCTGGCCTGGCAGTTCGGGCTGGACTGTTCCCATTGGGCGCAGGGTCAAGACTGAATTGCATATGGCTGGGTCCAAACTGGAATGGCATGGTGAGCAAAACAACAATGCGTTTAGGCCCAGATCTCGGGCCTGGGGTGAATGTATGACATTGTTCTGCATTCTGTCGCTCAATTGTTCTTTTTGCGGAGGTAGTGAGAAGGCATCAAACTTTCAACAGAAGATATATGCTGAAAGCTCAGTATGCTTTGTGACTATTGTTGAGTGACAAGGTGCCTCTAAGCCTATTTTCTAAGCATGAAAGGAGGTGTAACGTTTGTGGCTTCTCACCTGCCAGTTTGGTGTACATTTCGCTCTGTGGCTACAACTCCTAATTGTTGGCTTGGTATAAGAACACTCTGTGTAAGATGAGCAAGGTTTTCTATAGTTCTGTCTTTTCTTTTTTCACCACATTTTATAAAAAGTACTTATGAGGTAAAGGTTAAAAAGCAATAAGGTAAACAAGTTTTTAACTTTTACCAGTTTGTCTCAATGATGGGTCAATACAAAGCATTAAGCAATCTTGCTAAAACCTTACGCTAGACCCTGCTTAAAAAAAAACATTTCATAGAAATGTGTGTTTTCGACAGAATGTATTGCTTCTCCCTTTAATCTTTCTTTTAGTATGCCAATATTGACGGTGCCAGATGAGCGAAGAACAACTAATATTTATTCAAAATTGATCATCCAGTAACTCAGCGCATCTCTGTTAGCAAAGCCTGGGTCATGCCCCTGGTCAGTGTGATCTTTTGAAGAAGAGTGACATCGCAAATTTTACAACAACAACTCTCTTACAAATCTAATAACTGAGTTATAATAATAATAACCCCCTTTACAAACAAAATGAGAGACGCAAATGAGGGACTGTGGTGGATCGTTACAATATATTATTATCAATATTGATAATAATGGTGATGATACTACTAATTCTACAATACTACTAATACTAATACTATTAATAATATTTATAATAATACTCATGATAAACAGGAGGTAAAGAAACATACTGATGTGACTGCTACAGTCTCTCATTTATTCTGTAAAGGTTATATTACAACTATGTAACATGCTGAAAGAGAGGTGTGATGTGCTGTGATTGAACAGGTACAAGACTGGTCGCACTTTACACAAGTATATAAATTAGCGCACCTTCACTGCCACAATAAATGCATAACACAAAATAAGCATTCCCATTGTCTATGCAAACTAGGATCAAATATTTGTACCATTCATCGTTGGACTCCATGTTTAATTTTCAAATTTGATGCTGTATGAAATTGGCTCAAATTCTTTTGCCACTGATTTTGAAGGTACATTTCTTGGTACTTGGTAAAGTGAGGACATACGAGAAAATCTTGGTAAAGAGCAAAGTATCTGTTAATTAAGTAAATGTGAGAAGCATCATCAGCCTCCTCACTATATTCAGCCAAATATCCAACTGTCTTCACAATGTCCAAAACTGGGTGCATGCTAAAGTAAACATGCTATGTATGATATTGTGAAGATTCTTTATAAATAAATACCAGTTTTCCATGTTTTTTACAGATAAATAAGGACAGAAAACAATGTGTTTCCCGTCTGTATTTATTTATAAAGGCAGAAAGATAATGACAATTGTGCTCCTTGTGAGTGACTCGCCATGCTGTCTTTCATGAATTCCAGGCCAAAATCTGAGCAGATAAAAAGCACGAGGAGTTAAAAAACTGCATGAGAATCCCTTAAATACATTCAAATATTAACATATGTAGGAAGTCTAATAGTAATATTCAACTGAGGGTGTAATGTTTTGTTATGTTTGACTACCTAATTTGCTAACCCTCAACAGGCATCAAAGTATGAGTGCATATTCATCAGGTAAATAACTATGGAAATTTACCATTTTACAACGTTATTTATTCTCAAAACACAAAATAAGTATGGATAAATGCCAATAAGATGGCCAAAAAATAAACATGGAAAAATACAGATGGAAATGTTAAAAAGCATACATACCATTACACTGGGACCCCGATTTATAAAGACTTACAAAAATCCCCATTACATAAGCAAATAGAACACAGTACAAAACACACCTTCCCTTCGAGAATCACACAACAGTATACTCCCTACCCACATACTAACACAGTAAATGCACTCATACACACTTCCACATCAAAAGTATATGGCTATGTTAAAAGGGAACATTTGTAATTCTGGTACATGTGATCTGCTGATGGTTTGACTTTGATGAGTGGTATGAAAACGAGAAAGTATTTTTGTTCATGGTAATCTTGTATGATTTAGGGCCAATGTCATATTCAACTTTATTAGAAGATAAGAAGAAGGAAAAACATGATGCTCAAAGAGGTGATATAGCATTGTTGTAAATGCAGAAAACAGCAAGATCTCTACTCTCAATGGATTTATGTGAGGTACTGAGATACCATCTAGTTTTCAACAGCAGACAGATATGCAGACAGTTTAGTATGCATTGTGACTATTGTTGAATGACAGGAAACCCCTGAGCGCATTTTTTAAGCATGACAGGAAGTGTAACAAATGTGCCTCCTCACCTACACTTTTTTTTGTACATTTTACTCTGTGGCCACAAACTCAATTGCGATCGCCTATAAACGACACTGGGCTTGCAAACTAGAGCCAATTAGTTTGGCAAACTGTGAGGCGGGCTCTTTCACCATAACAATTGACGGAAGCATGACTATAAAAGGTCTGCTTGTCTATCGCCAACCTGGACCCATGGCTAGATTTAAAGGCAACCTTCTAGAGTGTGTCACTGAAACAGCAATAAGAAGAGACAAGTTTCTGCTGCTGGGTGACTTAAACACACATCTGGAAGATCCGCAAGACAAAGGAGCGATGGAGTTCCGGGAAGAACTTCACACCCTACAGCTAGAGCTTAAGGGGCAGCTCCCAACACATAACCGTGGGCATCTGTTAGATCCTATATTTGCCAATTGGGAGGATGTCCTGGTGGCATCCCCAGAACCCCTACCCTGGACAGATCACTTTTATGTCCCATTCATTATACACCTGCCTAAGCAGAAAGTAACTGCTCCTGCCCCTCTTAATTACCCCCGTCGCAGGTGGGCATGTTTTTCCTTGCCAGAGTTCAATAAAGCTCTCATTGAGGGTGGGCCCCCAGGAGGCAATGATGTGGCAATGGCCAGCAAATTACTTAATGACCGCATCACTGCTGCTCTGGACCGTACAGCCCCATTAGGCCGGCCAACAAAAGAAGTCCACAGACATAGAACTGCTCCCTGGTTTAGCGATGCGTTGCGCTGTGCCAAAAGGGAATGCAAACGAGCAGAGAGACAATGGAGAGGGGCTTACGACGATCGGTCGAAAGAGGCCTATCTCATTAAGAGGCGTACCTATCATAATAAAATCCGGATAGAGAAAGCCACATATTATGCAGACAGAATTCAGGGGGCAGAGAACTCTGCCAGGGAACTGTTCAGTATATATAAATCTTTGGCCACTCCTAAAACCTCCACTCAGGAGGATGACTACTCAGTAGCAGCTTGCAACCGCATTGCTAGCTACTTTGGAGACAAAGTGTCCAAAATTTATTCTGCTTTTCCCGAAATCCCTCCTGCAGCGGTAGAGCCTGCAGACCTAGCAGAGATGGAAGACGATCCAAATCTGCTTCTCAACTTTACCATCCCCCCACAGGCAGAGTTGGTTAAAATCTGCAGATCTGTTAAATCCGGTTCCCCCCGGGACCCTGCATCCCCAAAAAGGTTGAGTGACAGTCTGGAGACCCTCGAACCCTATATTAGGCACGTGCTGGATGTCTCCTTTCGATCGAGCTCTATACCTGAGGACTGGAAACAGGCTGTGGTGCTCCCCCTCCGCAAGAAGCCCAACATTAGCTTCGAGAAGCTAGACAACCTACGCCCCATCTCTCTGCTGCCTTATTTTTCTAAGGTAGCGGAGAAGGTGGTAAACAAACAGCTTATGAAGTATGTGGAGGAAGGTAACATTCTTCACCCTACCCAATTCGGGTTTCGGCCCCGTCATTCTACGGAATCTGCCCTTCTTAGGGCCACCGAATCCCTTAGACAGGGTGCAGACGAGGGACAAACCATGGCTTTAATCCTATTAGATCTCAGCGCTGCATTCGACACTGTAGCACATTCCATCTTGCTACAGTGTCTGAACAAAGGAGGGGTGAGAGGAGCAGCGTTGAAATGGATTTATTCATTTCTCACTGGCCGAGGCTTCCAAGTGAGGCAGGGCGACCACTACTCTGAGCGAATTTCTTTGGACCAGGGGGTGCCGCAGGGCTCGTCCCTGAGTCCAACACTTTTCAATCTTTATGTCGCTCCTATCGCCACCTTAGTAGAGAGTCACGGCCTCCGCTTGGTGTCTTACGCCGACGACACGCAGTTGGTGATCTCCCTGTCGCGTGCACCCAGTCTCTCGGCGGACATCTTCAGAGCTTGCATGCAAGATCTAGCTGCCTGGATGTCCGCCAACTGCCTCAAGCTCAACGGAGGCAAGACTGAGGTGCTGGTCGTGGGGGGCTGCCAATCAGCGTGGACGTCGGCATGGTGGCCATCCTGCCTAGGTCCAACGCCCTCTCCGTGCCAGAAAGCAAAGAATCTGGGCATCTGGTTTGACACTGATCTCACCTTCGGCCCCCAGATCAATCAGGTGGTTGGATCATGTTTTGGGACCCTTAAAAGCCTCAGGAAGACCCTGAAGTTTTTACCCGTGAAAGCCCGTCAAACCCTGGTGCATGCACTAGTCACATCAAAGATGGACTATGGCAATCTTCTCTATTTAGGGACTTTGGAGAAGAACTTCAACCGCCTACAGGTCCTACAGAATGCCGCTGCCCGCTTAGTGCTTAAACTACCCAGGAGAGCTGCATCGGCCGCGGCCCTCCGATCTCTGCATTGGCTTCCGGTCAGAAGCAGGGTAGAATTTAAAGCTCTATGTACGTGCCATCGGATCATCAATGGGAGATCCCCTCTTCCACTGCAGGGACTACTGACTACTTATGAGCCGTCCCGTTCGTTGAGATCCTCTGGCTCTGGACTCCTGGTCGTTCCCAAGGTGTCTAGAGCTCGAATGGGCGGAAGATCTTTTAGGTACCTCGCAGCCTCAAGATGGAACAAACTTCCCTTGGCACTGAGATTAGAGCCATCTGAATCAATTTTCAGAGCCAAACTTAAAACTGCACTATTTGCCCAGTAAGGTATGCCGCTTCTATAGGTTCCAGTAAGAGTTGCTCCTTAGCGCGGGGACACGCCGTTGTGCGTCACCAAGCGCTTTACAAAACTCCCTACCAATACTCTTTGATAAGTAAGATAAGCAAGGTTTTATATAATTCGAATTTGTATTTCTCACTATATTTAATCAACGAACTTATGGGTTAAACTAAAGGAAAAAAGCCTATAGGGTAATTGTACGAATGTGGTTTACTGGTTGAGGTGGGTGAAACCCTACTCAAGCAGCAACCACAATCCTTGTTCAGGTGAGGCACAACCACACCCTAAATTAACCTGTGCTCAATTCTCTGGTAGATTGGTACAGATCAGTCAGGCTTAATTTAGAGTCTCTCTGTAAAGTAGTTATGCAGCACTTTAAAGAGTAACACATTAAAATCACACCTCAAAAAGGATCCTACACCAGGTTAGAAAAAAGAGTAATTTATAATACATAAAACAAGACTAAAATGACTCAAATCAGATCAGTAGAGCCAGAGATAAGCAATTTAAAAATAGTTCAGTCAAAATAGCGATAAAAAGCACAAAGAGCCAACTGTGGACATCTGGTCATACGAGACCAAAACAAACTCATAAAATCAGGCCAAACACAAGGGAGCGTGGGCTGGCTACAGGGACCAGGTTAGGCAAGCTGAATGAAAGTACCTTAAGTCCTGGTTTCAGAATGTTGCAAGGCCTTGCGTCAAGGGTGCATCAGGCAGCCGAAGCGATGTATCGGTTCTGCAGCCCTGAGGAGCTGTGATGCAAGGTCCTGCTTAATCTATGATGATCTTGTTGATGAGGGCTTGTGATGCAAAATCCAGCATTGAAGATGCATGGCACAGTCAAGGTAATGCCTTGGTTTCAAAGAGCTGTGAGGCTGCGATGCAAGAGCCTGCATCATCATCGATTCTGCCGTCGATGAGGGATTTGCAATTCGAGGACCTGTGTCGATAAAGCTATCGATGTAGAGTCCTGCACCATGAAACCCTCACATCAGAGCAATGCCTCGGTTCTGCTGAGGATTGAGACACTTAGCTGCTCAATCCACAGACTGGCAGAGCACCTTCAGGCCAACTTCGAAGGGTCCAGGGCTAGGGTGGCACCATGTGGGAGGGGAGGACTCCCAGATGTTGGGCTCAAAGTTGTTAGAACCTTCTGTCCCAGAGGCTTTAGTCAGGAGGCCAGCAACAGGCCCTTGGAGTCACTTTGGGGTCCTGGGTTCAACAGAATTAGTCCAGCCCTTATCACCCAGCCAAAAGGGCATCAAGCAGTACGTCAGCATGACAGGGCAGCAGCTCCTTCAGAGCAGTGTTCGAGCAGAGCAACAGTCTTTTCTTGATCACAGCAGTCCTTCTTCCTGTAGTACGGAGAATCCACAGGTCCAGAAGTGTACTGAAGGGTTGGTATCTGGAGTCCAATATTTGTACCTGGGCCGTCCCTTGAAGTGGCAGAAGCTTCTAGAGGTTTCATTTGAAGTCCACAGGCATACTGCCTTCCTTTCAATGGCTCCAGACTAACTACAGGGGGTATGCAGCACTTTGTGTGGAAGCAGGGAGGCAGGGTACAGCATATTCAAATGTAATTAGGGCTGTGCCCATCTCCACTCTCTCATGCTGCCAGTAATGGCACTTCCAGGCACACCTAAGTTGTCTATTGTGTGTGGCTGTCTGGGAGGAAAGCACAAAGCCCAGCTGCAATCTACACCAAGCGATTTGACCCAGAGACAGGCTGCAGTCACTAAATGGCTTAGGCAGGAAAATGCCAACTGTCTAAAAGTGCAATTTTCCAAATTGGATTTGAAAGTTTGACTTCACCATCAGACAGGATTTTTCATCACAATTCCAAAGACACCAAACATGAACCGGTAACGTGCACCCATTTGGAAATTATCACTTATTAGATATAATAAGGTAACTTAAATGTTAGGCTACAGGGGAGGTAGGCCCTGCAGCAGTGAAAAACGAATGTAAGAGTTTTTCACCACCAGAACATGTAAAACTTAAAAGGTTTGAAATACAGTGCACCCTGTCCTCTGGGCTGTCCAGGGCCTAACTTCGGTTTGACTTACATGAATTAAGCAGAAAGATTCAGGCCTGGCAAAAGGTTTATATTGCCAGGCCGATATGGCAGTTTAGAAACTTTACACACAGGCTGCAATGGCAGATATGAGACGTGTAAAGCGCACCTTAAGTAGGTAGAACAATCAGTGCTTCAGTCCTACTAGTAGCATTTAATGTACTGGCCCTAGGCACAGGTAGTGCCAGTGAACTAGGGACTTACAAGTAAATTAAATATGGCAATTGGGTATAAGCCAATTCTACCATGCTTTAAAGAGAGAGCAAAAGCACATTAGCACTGGTTAGCAGTGGTAACGTGTGCAGAGTCCTGAAGCGAGCATAAACAAAGTCAGCAAAACGGAGGGTTGAAGGCAAAAAGTTAGGGTGAAACCATGCCAAGGTTGCCAGGTATAACAGTAATCATGTTTTAAACTTTTACTTGGTTTCTCAATGATGGGTCAATGGTAACCATTATGCAATCTTTCCAATTCCCTACTATGAACCCTGCTGGAGGCAAGCAAACAATTCCTAAAAAGAAATACAAATGTTTACAGAATGCATTTCTTATTCCTTTAATCTGTCTGTTACTATGCCAATATTGACTGTGACAAACGAGCGAAGAACAGCTAATGTTTTTTCAAAATTGATCATCCATTAACTTATCAGCATCTTTATTAATAATAATAAAAATAAAAACAGCAATAACAGTAACATGATTTGCTTTATTATTATTATTCTTACTACTTCTACTAATAACAATAACGATAATAATAATAATAGTAATGATGATAATATTAATAATAATAATAATAATATAAACACGCTATATAAGATATATCAACTATTTCTTACAAAGCAGTACAAAACCCCCAATACGTAATCATCAAGAACGCAGAATAAAATACACCTTCCTTCTAGAGTCACACAAAACTGTACTCCTGACCCAAGTGCTAACATTCTACAATAGCTACTCATGTACCAATGAACTAACACCACACAACATGTCAATATATTAAAAGGGAAAGTTCATAACAAAGGTATCTGTGATTCAAGACAGTTAAAAGGCAGTTTCGAGCTGAAAAACATCAGGGTTTATAAATTCGTATGATTATTAACCAACCGAGTTGTTGGTATATGTCTCATCCCCTACACAGCAGCATGTTTGCCCTATGAACTACGAAGTAATGGCCAATGAAAAAAGGGTGGTAATCAGCAACTAAAACATGTTTGTAAACAAAAGAAACACAATCGGCCTCGTCAGGATACCCAAACACAAATCCAACTAACTCTGCAATGTCAAAACCTGCACAAGTAAATATTCTATGCTTGACAAAGCAAGGATTCCTTCCTTATACAAGTGTGCAGTAATCCCCAATATGTAATGCCACAAACTACCAAATATAAAAACCTTCTTCATGGGCCAGAAGGAGGATAGCTCCAAATAGAGCAACACACATCCCTGGGGCAGGCTGCTGATTGCACAGTTGTACAAAGAATGTACTATCTGGCCCACAGCATTCTGCACTTATACTGAAATTATTATTGTACCTCTACCATATTGCATACAATACATTTGCATAATCATTATGGGCCTTTCAGAATGAGCAGTTTATTTTTAGTTTTAAAAGTATTTTCGGCAAGAAAATGGTCAGTGACTTGAACAAATGTCATTAGCAATGCTTGATTTTGAAGTCACAACTTAGAATCCCAGCACAGCAGACTCTGCTTTACATCTTTCAAAAGTTGCTGAATATTATAAATTAGGTGATCACAACATCTGTTATTTACAGCGAAAAAAAAGCAGAAATGCAATATGAAGTGTTATATAATTATTATTAGTGTTGATGTTGTTTTTTGTTGACGTTTTGAATATAATATTAGAGTTGATACTGAAGTCAACATCTTAAATACATGCATGTGCCAGACCTTTACCTTCATTTCCATTTTGGCTCAAAAGAAGGTAGCAGGAGAAAAAAATCAGGAAACGTCTTCAGAAACTTTATTTTATCAGTACCAAAATATCAATCTTATCTGCATCCAGGAGATGCATGTTTTGTAGAATCCAGACCTGTATGACCAGAAATGCACTCAACATGGTGGAGAAGTGATACTTTAGTTATGTGACTCATGTTTAACACCTTCCGTGCGGTGCAGATTCTTTCCCGGTGCTGGACATTCCGGAACAGGGTGTGGTCGTGACGGAACTATTCCGTCATCAGCACAACTCAACCATGACTGATGAGGGAATGGTTCCGTCACCAGCATCGAAGGGGTTAAATCTGTTTGTCATATAAGGGGAAATTGATGGGAAGGATCATAAATAGATTTGTAACAAGCTTCAAATTAATGTTATTGAACAAAGCTCGTACACCCCCATGGGGCACCACATGGAATCAGAAACAAACTCTCCCAGGCCTACCATTCATTGCCTATTGACCATAAAGATCTGAAGCAAATTCTTGACCAGACTGTCTCACCATTCTTCACAGTCAGCTGAGCTGATTAACTATGGTTGTATGATCCATTCTGTTCAAATCAGCCAACACAATGGAACCTATTGAGACAAGGTCAAAAGAAGAGAACATAGTCTGTATGCTACAATAGCGAGTCATAATAAACCTACCTTAGGATCCATTGTATAGTTACCCATAGTTCTGAAAGGTGGAAAGGACCTTCCAAGGGACCAGAGTATGATGGGCTGATTGACATTGGAGTAAGCATAAGAAAAGCCCCTCTAGTGAGAATTTTACAATAGAAATAAGATCTTTGAGTGCACCAAAGATATAATATAAACCTATAGACTAATGGGAAATAGAACTATTGAGTAAATGATAGGAAATTGCATAATTTACTATAAGAAAGCCTAAATATATGATTATGTGAATCCGTCTTTCAGAATGCGATGTAATGGTAATCATGTCCAAGGGGCTCACCTTTTTAATTCAAGTAAACTATATGCACTGCAGAACTGAGGGTATCCTATGACTGGGATTGTACCTTTGCAGCTGGTAGTCGGATGATTGCGCTCACTTCCTTCACTCGGTCTGGATCCAGACGAGTGAAGGAAGCGAGCGCATGTACACTTTTTCAGGCATCATCCTACTTGGCAATCATCCGGCGACTACGCGCCGCCAAGACCTTGAATACCCTGCTACATCCACTTCCCCGGGGGTAAAGAATCTGCACCTCAACGTGAAACAGAGCAGACTGTCCACTACCGTGGCAACATTACCCACAGTGTACCCGGCCGGGTTCACTGTAAGTACCTCATCCATTTTTTCCACGCATGGTTGGCATCCACCACCGATTATTGAGCTTTCACCACCCAGATGTCCCACATCCCCCTGGTCCTAACTAGACCCGCCATCCACTTCCGGGTCGAAACGCCGTCGACGCCCTATGGAAATGAACCATACAATCAGTGTCTATGATTCAATATAGTCATTGTAACAATTATCAAACCATTGCTTTTGTGGTCGTTTTCCCTTTTCCTTGTAAATACCCCTCACAGAAACCTTGTATATAATTCACTTTGTGTCACTGAACTGCTGTCTAGGTTCACATAATACACTTGGGACACCCTTGCACTTTTTCACAAATACTATGTGTACAATGTATACGCATGATTAATCTCCTTTTTGAAAGAATACAAAGTCATCATTGATGCAACAAACTCTGATGTTTTGAGCCTTGTTTTTCCCTCTGAAATCCCTCCTAAATCCCTCAAATGTGTGATTGCTATTAGGCTATGTACTGATTTATGACCGTACATTCAGTGCTCTACTGGAACCATTGTTTCCCTATATAATTTAGGTAGGGTGGGAGCACACATACACTAGTCCAAACAAGGGGATGCATATTGAAACAGATAACAAATATTCCGATTTAGAGAGAAGCTATAAATTACAAGGTGATTTATGCCTTTTCCCATAATGCAGAGTAAAATCTGTGTTGGTGTAAGTAGCAAGTCTATGAATGCGATGGTGATATAGAAGTTCGGTAATGCCATGTATAAATAATGGCACTTAATTAAATCAGAACCAATCTCCAATTAATGCTAAATATGTGGCATTTTGATTACTAATTATGATTAGTGCATAAAACTGGTATCAACAATGGTTAAGTGCAAAATAATGATAACTGGCACAAACAAAGGGTCGAGGCTTTGGAAAGATGCGCAGCCAACATTACAAGCATAGCTTATGGAGAGAATGTATCAAGAACATGTGGTGCCAGCATCTGTATGTGCCCATCCCTTAAAAGCTGCACAATGTTAAAAAAATACAAGCGTGGAATGTGTGAAGAATATATTTTGCAGAATCATTCAATATTAAAGAGTATTTGGAACATACGTTTATTGCATTCTGCAAGTATGTAGGCATAGGTGGCTACAATGGGAAGAGGGATCATCCAGAGATCAGCTCATCACACAGATAAGGTTAAGGCTGGCAAACCAGTAGATCGCCTGGAAAATAACCACAATATTATAAGAAACGAATTTGGCAATTTTAGTAAATAATAGAGAAATTGGTATTATCATAATGGAAGCAAATACCAGGGAGCGACTGCACCCCATATGCAGATTTGATGTGTTTACAGCGAGTAGAAATGCTCAGCAATACAATCAGATTAACTATTCATGTCTGATATTAATAAAAAAAAATTTACAGTTTAAAAAAATGGATTTTCGCACAAGTGAAATTTTACCAACATTTAGAGGTGGGTCTTCCTTGGTAGGATGAATTAAAAAGTAGAAGAAGACCCACAGTCGGGGCACGTAGTGGGAACACGTCCCAATTGCTAAGACTACAGAGTAAGGAATATTTTTCGCAAGTGAGAAAAAAGGTGCAACTCTGCAAAGATTTTACACATGTGCTAATGTACACATGTAACATTAATATATGTGTGAATACTGACATGTGTGAGCACTTCAGATAAGTCATAACTGTCACAGCTTCCCAATTCTTTGTGAAATCCAGATAGTTAGAAATGTACTTCAATAATATGCATCTGCCTCCCAATTGTAAGAATGCCTCGTTTACAAATCGAAATATGACATTTTCCCACACATTAGTAACTAGCAGCCCGCCCCGACCTTGTCCGGGAGCAATCAGGCTTCCCCGCCCCCCGTCCGCCCCGACATAGCAGCCCGTCCCGAAATGAGTGTTCAGGGCCCCCGCCCACCCCGGCCCCCACCCACTGCCATGAGTGTTCAGGGCCCCCGCCCGCCTGCCCCGACATTGTCCGTGGGTCCCCAGAAGCCTTACCTCAGCCGCCGCTCCTCCCCCGCGCTCCTCAGTTCACCGCTCCGCCGCTCGTCACCGCTCCTCCCCGCCTGTCCGCCGCACCTCACCGCCTGTCCGCCGCTCCTCACCGCTCCTCCCCGCTTGTCCGCCGCTCCTCCCCGCGCCATGTCTGCTGCTCCTCCTCGCGCTCCTGGACGCCGCTCCTCCCCGCGCTCCTGACGTCAGCACGCAGGTCGCGGCCGGCGCTTCTTCCACGGGACTACTTTTTTTTCCGCAAATTTTTTTAAATAACGTATATTTTTTAACTTTATATAGCCTATGTCCATCTGCACACCCTGACGATTACAACGATGTATCGGGTGTGTGGATTGGCGCTGTGGTTCCCGAGTTTACCCGCCTCAAATGTTCAAAGTTCTTCCTTTATAATAGTAGTATAGATATATGGCGTTCACATGTCTGTGGCAATAATACAACACATTACTGAGTATGTCAAATGCACTCATGACACACATGGGGCTAGGCGGAGCACAGACGCTGGAATACCTGAATCTCTCTAATTCTTTTCTGGAAATTAAAGGTCTGTTATGTGCCTCTTTGAATTCCCTGGTTTTGTAGTACTCTTCCTATGGGGTCTTTATGCTATCATTGGTGATTCTTTTCTGCAAAATACTCATTTACGGTAATAATAAAAACAATGAAAACTGAAATGTGCAACTCACATGATTATCAGTCTTAACACCACCGCTGCTGCGGCTATTCCGCCGCAGCGCTAAGGGGGTGGGGGGGCATGCGGCGCTCACACGCTGGTGACGGAACCGCTCCGTCACCAGCCTCGGGTTAGCTCTGCTGATGACGGAGCAGTTCCGTCATGGCCCCGCCCGCTCAATAGAACGACCAGCGCAGGCGCGGAATCTGCGCCGCGCAGGCGCGACGGGCGGGCCAAGACAGAACCGCTCCGTCATCAGCATCGAAGAGGTTAAATACATTTTTTTCAACAAATTACCCAGGAACTTGGATCCTTTACAACCTCCTTTACTAAGCATAATCTACTTCTACAAGATTAAATACAGTCCGACAGCAGCCACCACAAACAACACAGAGGAACATGGACCCACTCCCTCCCCAAGCTATCCAATGCTAAAAGTTGAGCATGCGGGAATAGTGCTGCCACGCCAAATCAATTTTGTGGGTTTTAGCCAACTGGCACTCTTTACGATCATAGGCATACTTTACTGTATTTGGTAGCGGGAGTTGTCCTGGAAAAAATACACTGTAATTTGTTTTATAAGTTTAAAAACCTTAGGAGACTTCTGCAGGCAAAACCCATATGGCTGCAAGGAGTTCTAACAGTGACGAGGTGTTAAAGATTTGGAAGTCCAAAAGTCCTAAAGTAAGCCCTCATTGAAAGATTGAGTGACAGATAGCGTTGCCCTGTCTAAATACGAGGAAGTGATGTCTCAGAAGGATTGGTTGGTTCTTGTCTGGCAGGACAATGATACGTATGTTTGGTGGTGTAATCAGCAGGGATTCAAAAAGGCTTCTTGAACTATTTTTGACGCAGCTCTGCTCGTTGCTTACATTTTCACTATTTATATCACTATTAAACTTAGGGCATTCGTGTCAGCTCTGGGTTTGCTTCATCATGTTTCGCTGTCTGGCTTTCAAATATTGAATGCACTAGTGGTTTGGAGAGCGTGCATTATTAGATTGCTCACATATTGCAATTCTCTGCGCAAGGATAGGTATGTATAGCTATTATGTGTATAAAAGGGATTTGCTTAGCAGGAGTGGAAACAAAACACAAGGATGCAAGGAGTGTGTATATTTAAAATGCAGAGATTGGCAGAGTCTTGGAAAGCACCCAGCTATAATGAGATTAAATGGAGGCTGCATGCACCTTGAGTATGGTTAGAGACTAGTACATGGATACTATGAATCTAATGTGGCAGGATAATCTTTGTTAGCCCTCTATGCAGAGGCAATGGTCACCTAGGAGGTGAGTGTAGTGGTTACCTAGCTACCAAGTGAGTAGGTGGATCAGTGGCGTAGCTAGACCTTTAGCCGCCTGTGGCGGTCCTTACGATTGCCGACCGCAGGGTGGGTTGCTGGTGATTCCTGCATTTGCCGCCCCACGATGGTCACAGGTAAGAGCGGGGAGGGGGAGGCCGCCGCTGGAATACTCGTGCCGCCCTGGATGGACTGGCCCCCCTTGCTATGCCACTGTGGTGGATGGCACCTGATGCAGCAGGAGTTTATACAGAGTAGGTCAGCATATGTCAGTCATGTGTCTGAAAATAAGTGAACTAAAAGTCTGCAGAGAGCACACAAGTGGTGGCATTTCCATAAAGAATACATGGCTCTCAGGTATGAGTGTCTCCCTTACCCTACTTTTGGACCGTTGCCGTGTGATGTAACTGATGATATCATATGCAATCTCCTTAGTGATGTCATGGCATGTGTGAGGTGGGTATCAGAGATGTAGCTGACGATATTGTAGGTAGCCTCATTAGTGACGCAATGGCATGTGTGAAGGGGTCATAGGTGATGCAATTGATGTCATGATATGTAATCTCATCAATGGCGTGTGATGGGTCATAAACAATGTATTGGGGATAATGAAGATTGTCTAACTTCTTTAAAGTCTTCGTGGACTTTGGAAGTTTTGTATTGTACTCATACCAATCCGACACCAACGAGTGTCATGGGACTCCGGTGCGGTAATACCCCGTCTGAAGATCCCTGGGCCACAGGTTCCAGTTATTTCTGCATGCAAAAAATACTGCACTATTACACGATCACCGCGAACATTGAATGTTCTGCACAGAATTACCCATGGATATGGGCTCTGTTCCAGAACATATTCCACCAGGTTTTATGCATTGGCAGAAACGTAAAAGGGTGTGGAACTACCACATGTATCGTAATGCCAAGTCAGATGGTAACTCCAAAAGCCATCTGAATATCCTTGGCCCTCATAATGACGGCCTAAGTTGTTTTCATGGAATCAGAAGGTTTTTATACCAATTTAAGGACTGCTTAAGGTAACATCACCCTCTCCTGTACTAAAGTTTATTTCACTTTCTCCAGTTACTGTTCCGCAGCTTTATTTCTCCCTTTGGAAGCTTTAGGATGCCACAAAGTACTTTTACTGTAACCAGTATCTCCCTACCTTTGTTTCCTGAAGTGGCTAGTTGTCCAGCGCTCTTACGTTGTCATAAAGTTTGAATGGAATAAATGTTGGCTACAATGAGACACTGGAGAAGTATTTTCTTGAACATATAATTTGTAACTCGATGTGTGCCTGAATTGTGGCGCCATCAGCAGTGAGTGTTGTAGAGTTGCTGAACTCTCTGTTTCGGCCACAAGCGTATTTTCTGTGGTTCTGCTGCTTGTGGTAAGAGCGGCCCAGGCTATCTGTAACAATCTGCAGCCCACAAACAATAGCCCAGTGTTCTGCGAACAGTCTTAGTCACAACACAGCTGGCGCGCTGCTTGGTGAGTTTAACCGCTGCACTTGAGGAAGTTCCATGCACTTTGGAACAGAATAACATATGGCCTGCATTCCAGAGAAGGATCTCAGCCTTGAAATGCAGCGCGCTCGCAACTTTCGACAGACTGCCCCTGACAGAAGGTCTCTCCATCCATCTTTCTTTCCTTAAATGCCTACAATGTATTTCTTTCTTTCTTTCTCTCTTTCTTTCTTTCTTTCTTTCTTTCTTTCTTTCTTTCTTTCTTTCTTTCTTTCTCTCTTTCTTTCTTTCTTTCTTTCTTTCTTTCTTTCTTTCTATCTTTCTTATTTTAGCTTCTTTTTATTTTTCTTTCCATTTTTCTTTCTCTCTTTCTTTGATTTATGTGAAGTGCTTATACGTATTCTGATTAAAAGACATTAATCCAGAAAAATAGACAAACAGCTTCAATCCATTATGTGTAAAACAAGAATGCAGGGCTTTATTTGAAGGTTGGTGGATGGAAAACTCTGTCAAACCTTGGAGGATATCACATCTGCCACATTATGTGACAGAGTCCCTTCTCGCTATAGTCTAAATAAGACCCCAAGTGCTTAGTACATGCTTAGAATCTTTCACGAGGTGTCACAATTGTATGCATGATGTAGTTTGAATGTTGTAATACTTAAAGCTCCTGCTTTTGTTAACCACACTATATACTCCCGACTTTCGTGAATAAACATTTTGTAAGTATACTATTTGTACCTTAGAGGTGGAGGCAAAATGGTGATAGAGATCAGCGAAGTGTGGCAGGGACCATAACATTTCTATCGCACATGTTGACTCAGGACTCTTTTTTTCACTTTAATAATTTTATTGGTATAATAATAAAGTACCAAGGTTACAATAGGGCATAAGATGGAACAATAGATTAATAAAACGCATATCGTAAAAGGCTATTACAGTAAGGAGCAATCAATTAAGAGATCACAAAAAGTGGGGTCAAGAAACCATCTTATGGGTGAGAAATGGATAGGAAAAGTAAAGGGTACATATTAAAACAGGTGATAAAAGAGTAAGGTTTTTTATTTGTATTTTATATCACACACTTTCATAATTCTAAGCACAGGGAGATGAGGTGATGTTGCCAGAATACCACCATTTTTGCTCGAGTGCGTACTGCAGGGTTACACCCAGGACTCTCTGGTCCAAGGTCATTGACATAGCCATCACATTCAAATACATGTGTTTTCCATCCTAAAGTACTATGCTTGGATGAGTCACATTTTGCAAAGTATTGCTTTAGTCAGTGTCACGTGACTACTAGCATTGGTCCAGTATACTATACCCCCACGCCTTGACAGGAAGCCTGCTCCCGAGGGGGGCTGAACCCCATCACTGGACCCTGCCACGTCTGCTTACTCAGGCTGGATTGTCTCCACGGAGACCCCCGCCCCGCTTGCGTTCTCTAATAACCCCCCACCCCTCCACCCCTCCGCCCCGCTTGTGGTCTCCAGTTCACAGTTCTTCAGTTTCTGAATCAGTGGGCGGGGCCTGTGAGCTGTCATGCTTTCCGTCATGTGTCCCCAGTCGGAGCGCACACTGGCTGACACTCGCACATTGCCGGGTTACAGTCCCTGGAATGCAGACACACGGACCACGCTGAATACTATCTCGGAGTTTAAAATAGAGTCAGTCAAGCCCGTGCGCACACAGGAGCCCTGCGAATCACTCCCTTATCTGCCGCTATCACGGGATATCACTGCAAACATTCAAGCTTATGAACAAAAGAATTGTTATAAACCCAAAGCCCGAGCCATATGGCTGCATAAACAGATGGAAACATAAAATGGCTCTGTTTTGTCTGTACTCGGAATGGAAAATACAATTCAAAATACTCCCCAAATGTAACAAAGGTCAGGGCCAGGCTTCTTTAAGGGGGACAAAGATCCTTCTAAAAATCGTGTTTCTTTAGACAAGGGAACTCAGATGCACAGAGGACACTTTAAAATATTTGTTAAACGAATAAGTGTACGTTATGAAGCAGAGAATAGCGGTAGCTTTTCTGGAATTGGCTGGAAATTGTGGAAGGAGTAATACTATCTGAGCTTGGTGTGCAGAAACAGCTGCACAGCAGAAGCAACATCTGCATGACGTACACAGAACTGGGAGATGGTAGAGGTATTACCTACATAACATATCTCAAAATATTTTAAGTTATGGATTTGCATAATGTTAGCTTGTGCGTCTCTCAAGCAAACCTCTCACCCGCATGGTTGTCAAGTATTACTTTCAGAATGCCACCACCAGCTTTTCCCCATAGGTGTCTCCCTCATGACAAGAATTTCTTACTTAATGTCAGAGCCTGCATTTTTCAACAGGTGTCCTCCCTCATGCCAAGAATTGCCTCCAGTGACAGCGAGAAACCTTGGGGGCCCCATGATCCAATAATTATCTTTAGTATGCCATGGCCACCGTCAGACTCACACGCATTCGACATGTCAGCAAAACACACCCACACTCACTTTCATTCATACTCACTCCTTATTTCTTCACTCGCTGTCCTTCACTCATTATAACACACTCTCTCCCTTACTCATTATGAATCGTACTCACTTCCGCTCACTATCATACACAAATGCACCGACACACTCACAATCACTGATTCTCACTCTCATCCACAAATGCACTTTAACACACTCACACGTTCACAATCAGTGATCCTCGTTCACATCTCATTGGTGTACAGGGGCTCGTATTAGAATGTCTAGTGAACAGACATTCTGCTTTAATATATAGGTTTCGGTAGGGTCATCAGGCTGTTGTGCCCTCCTGCACCAGCGACTGCTGCCCCATTCATAGCTGGGTCCCTAATCTCACTCTCTCTCTCAATCTCCTCTCACTCACTTATTCTAACTCACTCACTCAGCTTTCACCAGCATTCGCTCCAGCGCTTTGAGACCCCTCCGGGTGAATTGGGCGCTCAATAAAACCCTATGACTATGACTAGGACTCACTCACACTCCATTACTCGAAGCCTCAACCTCAATTTCACGTATTCTTTCTCACTCTCACTCACTCATTTATCCTCACTCACTTTTACTCTCAAACACATTAAACTAACGCACACACCTCCTTTTCTCTTAATCACTCACAAACACACATTCCCTCACTCATGCACAGTAAAACAACACTAGGTAATTTTTGTACTTGCCTTTCTTACTTTGTGGCAACTCAGAGGCTCAGTGGCAGCAGCAGGGCAGGAATCCGGTGCTGGGCATCGAGCCAGAACAGCATGATTCCTTGTGAGGATCAGACGGATCACAAAGGCCAGGTTTGTAAAGAGGAAGACACACCTCAAGCCCTCTCCCAGCTTCTTGATAGGACTGGAAGCACAGCCCTATCAGAAGGCGGGACAATGCTTGGGATATTCCCTCTGCTGCTCTGTCTATCTCCTCATTGATCTCAGGGGCACACTGATGTGCATCCTGAGCGCCACATTTAAGCAGACATACTGTGCTGTCAGAGGCATGCGCACTACGTCTGCTAAATAAAATGGACTGTGCCCTAAAAACTTAGCTCTTTTCTGAAGTATACCAGTAAAGCCTACGCTGGCGGATTATATGTTAGATGCCTGCTTTGGCGCCTTGATGCCCTTGGGCTAAGTTGCGCGATAAAAGATTCCTTTCATTCATTCATTCATTCATTCATTCATTCATTCATTCATTCATTCATGTGAGGGGATCATAGTTGAACTACACCCCAAACAAGTGCAATCCAGGCATCCGCCTACAGAGTTCTGGGTTTTTAAACAACACTTTGGAGTTGGATCGTCAGTCCGCCCCCTGAGCCCCCTCCTCCTCCTATCATCAGGTGCCTGGAGACAGATCCAGAGGGGTGTCCTGCACACTGGCAGTCTTCCTGAAAACACAAAAGTTGTGTTTTCAGGAACACTGCTCAGTTCAAAAATAAGATCTGTGAGGTATGCGGCTCAAGTCAATGTGGGACACCGCACAGGTGGCAGGGCTGTCCCTGAAGCCCCTGTAGAGGACTGCCCTTGATAGGGTGAAGAGGATGTCTAGAAAGAGAAAGATCGGTATAGAAAGTAAACAATGTGAATATTGACGCAGATCAGTATCAGGTGAGGATAGGAAAAGTGGGGCGGATCAGTATAGGGTGTAAAGTTTGTCAAGTACGGAGTGGATTGGTATGTGATGTGAAGGATCTCAAGAATGGGGCAGACTATTCATTTTTCCAGCATCTTTCTGCTGGAAAGTAGAGTCAGCCATTGTGTTCCAGGATGCTGAAAGTCAGGAATTTTGCTTTTTTGAATGATTCACGGTTCGCTTGGTCATTTACCACATTGATGGAAGTGCTGTGCTGATTTGTGAGGCTGCGTGGCAGGCTTGACAGAAAAAGGGATAAGATTTTGAAATAGGATTACTTTTTAGTGGTCTGCATAATGACTGTTTTAGTAGGCCTGAAGGAGAGTTTAGGGTGTGAAATTGGCGTCTTGTTACGGTTGTTGTTGATATTGGCATGGTGAAGGATTATTATAACATACTGAAGGAAAAAGGCAGTTTCACTCTTGGATAGAGTAATTGCACATAGTTTGACCCTTTTCCAATAGCGATTTACATTCTAGACATAAAAGAACATAGCTGTGCATGGTTGACTGCAGCACGTTCCACCGTTCTAATGGCAGAGCTCAAAATCACAAAAAATAAAAAGACATTATTATAAATAAGGTGTAGGGCTCCGCAGACTATGCCAGATTTAGACTTGTAGCCAGGGGAGGTCAGTAATGAGCAATAACTCTGAGAACCATATTGCTGTCAGAGACGAGAGGTACAGAGCTTTCTACAATATACTACATGGGTTTTTTGCAACCACAACTGAAGACTTTGTCTTCCACTCAGAGTCCAGGCGTCCTGCCAGAAAAAAAATATGGTTGTATTTTGCTTTACTCCCACTTTCTGAGATTCATACAGAACCTCTTGGAGCAAGACCGGCTATTTCAAGCAAAGGAGTCATACAGGAAATAGTAAAGAGAGAAACCAGACACTTTCTACATCACAGCACAAACCTTTACTGGTGACTGTTCACCCACTCGCCATCTGATAGGTACTCATGTCTGGGAAACTGAGCTGGGTTTTTCGAGGATGTCGTTCATCATAACTTCTACAAATATGCAGCGTCCTTCAGAAAGAGCTGCTTTTCTAATTGCCCGCCTCTGTCAGTAAGTGGATACATTGTTAACTCCTTTCCCGCTTCCAGTTCCGGGCAGTGTCTTGTATTTCAATAGTGGAAAATCTGCAAAAGAGTTTTGTGCATGTGGGCAGGGAAACGAGCAGACATCTCGGCAGGGTTTGAAAGATTCTTTTGGCAAATCGTGGCCAGAAAACAACAGTTTTGGCTTTCAGGGGCCTCTTTTATCTTTTAAAGGAAGGAAAGGAAGCAATGTTCACTTGCAGAGCATAAAAGTAACTCGTGTATTTGTAAAGCGCACGTTTATCCGTTGGCTGAATAGCATATGTTTATTGGTACCCAAGGGTACTCATTTTATGGACCTCAGATGGATGAAAAGCCGAGTGGGCCCACCGGGATTTGAACCTGTGACCATGAGGTTAAATAGAAACCACTGCAGGGGATGCAGTAGTCCACTGAGCCGCCATAACCAGGGAGCGCTGTATGAAATGTAGTAAAGTAACCAGAAGCAAAGCTAAAGAGCACGGCCGGACTGGGAACCAAAACTGGCCCTGGCAAACAGCTCAGCCGACTCCCCGGTTTGGGGAGGGGGCAGTGCTGGGTGCGAGTGTAAAGCACCGCTCCAGTGTCCCCGCTGCTGCTTTTGTTAAATAGTGCTGATATTGCAGCTACGCTGCAAAACTGGCCCCTGGCAGCAAAAACTGCCCCCAGGGCTCCAAAACCAGCCCCCACCTGGCGACTCACCGGGGAAACGCCCTGTGCCCGCTATGGCCAATCCGGCCATGCTAAAGATCCACCAGGGAACAACACCCCTTAGATGGAAATCTGCACAGATATTAGGGTGTCCTGAGAGTATTTGTGCATTCAATTTCCCAGGCAGTATCTCATCGTAAGCCAGGCGGTCTTAACATTACTTTTCTCCTTTTTGATGCTGCATTTGCAAGCACTGCTCAAACCGTCAGGAGTCAGACGTAAAAGAATGATTTGATTTACTCAACAATGGGTAGACTCTGAAAAATCCCAAACACTGCTATATATTTGCCATTCCCTATAACTTATAAAAAAATATAAACTTTCCACATGACTTGTTACTGGAAAAAATGCTCTGGCTTTTCGGTACCCTGCAGCAGCCCAGAGAGCATATTTATGTACCACCGAGAGAAGAGACATCTCCTATCCAGTCACATTAAGTAAAGCTACTGCTCAAATGCAGGCTGAGTGTGACAACACCAGAGCTTCAATGCAACATGTGGAATACAGGAGTTAACAGAAAACAAACCCCATAAAGTCTTTTCTTTAAGAAAACTTGGCCACAGGTATACCTATTGCCGTGCTTGTATGGATGCGGAGAGACGGATGTGGAGCAACACGGAGAGCACGGGACAAGGAATCAATACATGTAATCCGTGTTAGGCAAGATCATGTTCCTGTATGAGAAACGTGGTAGACAATGCCCCACCATAAAAAGGTGGAGGATGCTGATGATCCACTAATTGGTCAACTGTCCACGTTGCCTCTGAGTAGATTTAGGTAGCAGGGAAGTAGGCTGTATTATGACAGTGCTCAAAGCCCTGGCCTGTACAGTTCCACACTAATGTAGTATATATCAGCTCAGCTACCCATATTGTGCGTAATGTAGATGCTGTGTGGCTGGTGCAGAGGCAATATCTATGCCCAGCACAACATAATACATTTAATAGAGGTCCCCTGTATTTGTGTGTGTGCGTGCATATGCATCACATAACATGAAGCACTTTTTCAGGGCTGTAGTTCCTGCCATTTCTAACTTTCAAACTATTTTCATTGGTTTTAGGGTGGGGATATGGGTGTTTAGAAGCAGTGTTCAGTCACTATATTCACTATCTTTATGCCCCCTGACACCTTCCTGGGTCAGACATATTGACCTCCTGGTGCAGAAATAAGACACACAACTCTACACTCTGCATGGATCTGTGCCACGCCCAGCCAACAGAAAAAAATCTAGGCAGTAGATGCATGAATCACTTTATCAATTTATGAGTATATGGCTAAGCTCTAATCAGTGTGCATTGATGGATTGTCCAGCATGCAATTGCAACTCTCTGCACATCAGGGCTGTTTTTATTGAAATTGCCTGTTAGTCCTTTAAGCTCTAGGGTGGTCTTTTCCCATTTTGTTCGCCCTTGTCTTGTTTTTTTCCACCACCTTTTTTGTTGGACCTGGGTCTCTGGGCACCTTACCACTGCTAATCAGTGCTAAGGTGCAGGTGCTCTCTCCGACCAACATGACTGCCACAGGCCCCTGCTACTGCGGAGTGGTCTTTTTAGTAGCACCCTAGTAGCCAGGAGCTGGCTGGGACCTTAAGATACTGTTGCAACACCAGCCCGCCTTTTCTGTCCATAGCTAGACTGTGGAAGCTCCTGGAACTTTCCGGAATAGGGGAGGAGTCTTCTTTTGCCGCCTTAGAGAGTGGTCACCTGACCAAGGATTATTTAAGGAAAAGAGGGAAACCTTTTACTCAGTTGGGGCATCACTGACCAGGGGGAACCTGCGCAGGAGTCTTAGGCGGTAGGGCCTAGGGGAGGAATCTATACCACTGGAAGTGACTGGGCCTAGGCACTGCCTTCTAAGTTGAGTAAAGTACTCTACCAAACCCACTGGCCCAGTGTGGGGGGGGAACCCAGGGACCCACCTGCAGTGATCTACAGGAACCAGCCTGACTTTCAGCCACCAACTCAACCCCCCCCTTTGTTACCCATCCCCCCACGGAACCACCTGAGAAGGGTGCAGAAGCCATCAAGCGCCAAGAAGAACACCTATCAGCAAGAAGGAATGCTGGGGATCAACCAGGTACCAGCGCTTCCCACCTAAACTCTACTCCTGCGCTGCCCTGCCCAAGCTGTGACTGATCCCCTGTGCTGCCTTGCCCTGGACTGCCCAGACTGTCCATGCCCGAACTGCTGTGAATGGCCCCAAGGCGCTGTCCTAACCAAGCGCTGTGTGCTGAAAGCGCTGTGCCCCTTCTGAGCACTGTGGCTCTGGAAACTGTCATTGCCCGACAGAGCTGCCTCCTCTAAGGGTGGTGCCCCTTTGAAGCGCATCTACGGGCCTTCAACTCACCGCCAGAGGCCCCTGCCCGGTTGCTGCAGAAGTCAGGAAGCCTGCTCACACTCGCCGCGGCCCGGCACCCTCCTCTGCGAAGTACCGCTGCTGCCTGCGCCCGGCTGCGGCCCCCGGAGCAAGTAGAAGGCCGCCGCGGTACCGGAGAGGCCTACACCGGGCCTGCGAAGACTGGAGGCTTAAATTCACCACCGCGGCCCCTGGCGCCTTCCAGGCAGAGCTGCCGCTACTGCCACCCCGTTGCGGTCCCTGAAACTGAAGGAAGGCCGCCGCGGGTCTCTCGTAGGCCGCGCTAGGCATAAGCCGCCACCACCACTATCACATGACGGGGGCGTTGTCACGAGCCCCGCCCCCGCCAGCGCTCCACCCCCATTGGCTTCCTGGCCGAGCCCCTCGCAAGCGAGCCTCGGATTGGCTCTGGGGCCCGGCCGATGTCAGCATTGGGCTGCTGGAACCGCTCCCCTCCGCAGCCGCGTCCCGACTGGTCCAGCGGCTGCAGGAGCTGCGAGAAGGCCCGGGACCGGTTCACCAACATCGTAAGGGCCCGCCAGAGGGCCGGAGTATCAAAAGGGGCTCCCCAGAGCGCGTGAGCCCCCAAAACTCGACCGCACATCACAAGGGCATCAGAGGGTCAAGGACTAAGGTAACTCCCCGGGGAGGAGGGCGGAAGGCCGGAGAGAAGAGCGTGAACGCCCCTCCCTTCCGGGGAAACTGTATTTGGGCCCTGTTGGCCCCAGTTGTACTTACAAGACTTTCTGGCCTGGGCAAGAGCCCAACTTAGGCCTTTGGTGACTGCTCTGCTTATGGGAGTGGTCCCGGCCTGCCGGCCCTGTTGCCTTTTTAAGTAGGGGTTTGTGGCTTAATGGGCCCAGTGTTTAAGAACTGTGCCTTTAGGATACATCTTGTTGCCTGAGTTGTACAGGGATGGGGTTACTGATGATCCCACAATGAAATTTTGCCCATTCCCCTACAAAAGTGGTTTTACTTCTGCCTAAGGAAATGTTAATTGAGTTCTCCCTGAATGACTCATTTACCTATGGTTTTATGAGGAAATGTTGCCTGGGTTGTAAGGGAATGTTGTTGCCTATGCCTAGCCCATGCAAATGCCATGCCTACATAAGGAAATGTCGCCTGTGTTCTAAAGGAATGGTTTTATCTATGTTTCTACAATGCAATGTTGCCTAAGTTCCCATGGGATGAGTTTACTGATGCTTTTATAATGAACTTTTGCTAATCAGTTGATGCTACATTGATTGCCCTGAATGATTTGCCAACCCTAAATTCAATCTAGATAAAAGTGGCTTGACTTTAACAGACCAGCTGGTGTGGTGTCAGTTATTGTGTGCGTTTCCTGTCTCAGTGGGAGTGTGTGCTGTAAGGTCGCTTTACACCTAAGCTTTTGGGTGCCTTCCCGCTCGCGCAAAGCTACCCCATTGAATTGGTGACCCCAGTTCTCACAGTCTGCCTGTTGAAATGATGACAGAGAGACAGACTTTTCTCTATGCAGATCTCAGTGCTCTGGAACAAGAATGTAGAGGTACTTATGATGTGCTTAGCATAGCAAATGAAGGAATTGAGTGCTGGTCAGAGGATACAGAACTATTTAAGCCTGGGTGCTTGTAAAAAGAGAAAATGAGGAAGAAGAGGGTCTGGAAAAGGGAAGACTGCTGGGATCAATTCACAAATGGAGCTGGATTACCGTCAGGGTGAGGCTGATGGAGGATGAGAGATTATGCCCAACGGTGGGAGGAACCTGGAGAAATGTTTGTTACCAACATTGTCTTATATCACAAAGACTCTGATAGTTAAAAAAGGCTCATTTAGTTAAAAATGTTTCCTCTGCATGAAATGTAATGCACACTTTATTATAACATATATACAATTGGTTCATATTAAACATAAACATTAACGTAAAATAATCAATTATTCCTAAAGAGTGCAACTTAAAATATCATAGCAAACACAAGGAGATGATGGACGGAGCTCTGAAACTTTCAGACACTCAGCCCCAGTCACTGATCTAGGTTGAAACCATCATCGTTCTTTAGCTCACTTTACCACCCCAGATCCGGTCATTATTTGTTTGCATAGTACTTTATGTCCCAAGTGGGATGGGTATGCTCAGACTTGGGTCCCTTGCTAACTGTGCCACTGGATTCAAGCTATTCTGGATGATGAGGGTAATAGCCCGAAACCGGTCCCAGGATGCTTGTTTACGGTCCAGGGAGGACCTGGCTTGGTAGTTCTGGATGGACTGTTCCCATGAGGAACAGGGTCAAGACTGTTTTGAATATGGCTGGGTCTAAACTTGGGTGGCATTGTGAGCAAAAGAACGATGGACTTAACCCAGATCTCTTGACTGGGGGTGAATGCATGATTTATTAATCCATCCATAATTTTTTTACATAGCACTTTTCGTCCTGAGTGGGATGGGTATGCCCAGACGTGGGTCCCTTGCTCACTGTGCCACTGGAATCAAGCTAGCCTGGCTGATGAAGGGTAATATCCCATAACCAGTCTCAGAATTCTTGTTTCTGTTCAAGGGAGGGCCTGGCTTGGCATTTTGGGCTGGACTGGTTCATGGGGAGCAGGATCAAGACTGATTTGCAAAGGGCTGGGTCTAAACTGGGGTGGCATTTAATTTATTTGAAAAGTTTTATAAAGCGCAAACATGACCCAAAGAGGGTATCAGAGCACTGTACAAAGGAGGGTACTTGATAAAAGTTTTAAAACAAGGCTGCAGTACAAAATAGAACACAAGAAGTATCTAAAAAAGTTACAGTAGGCAGTACATCAAAAAGGACCTGTGAAGAGAAACATAACAAATTTGGAGCGATCGGTAAAAAGATTGTCAAGCTGGCGATGGATGTGGATTAAAGATGGCATCAGGACTATTGCTGTAGATGGTTGTTCAGTATTAGCCACTTTACATGGTTTTTGAAAGAGGTAGTGGTGTATGGTGAGCAATAGAACAATGAATTTAACACAGATCTCCTCATTGGGGGTGAATGCATGATCTATTGAGTATTCCGTCCATTATTTGTTTACGTAGCACTTTTCGTTCTAAGTGGGATTGGTATGCCCAGACGTGGGTCCCTTGCTCACTGTGCCACTGGATTCAAGCTAGTCTAGCTGATGAAGGGTAGTACTCAGAAACCGGTTCCAGGATGCTTGTTTCCAGTTCAGGGAGGCCCTGGCTTGGCATTTGGGCCCTTGCACTTAGTTTTTTACAAATTAAGCACTGCTCCACACTACAAATTCGATAGGTTTGCAGCACCATATATAAGGCGCTCCCACGTGCCATCTCTTCAAGCCTGGAGCACACTCTCAGGGACGCACAAACAACATGAAAACAGAACACTACTTGGTAACACTTCAACCAAGACCCTCATTCCATTGAAGCTCTACAGATGGTTTAACAACTAACTTGACAAACTGGAAAGAACCTTTGAGCCTTAGCAAGAGGTAGGAAAGTGATATAGAGATGTTGCAACACAAAACCGGTAGAGTCTATAAATCTACTGTTGCTGGTAGCAAGTTGATGCTAGTGTATGCTTCTGTTGTAGTGTATCTTCGTCAGGCATCCTCGTTTCTGGAACCCCATACCTCACCCCTCCAATCCTGTCCAAACCTCCTCTATTGTAGCAAACACTTCAAGCGTGTTCTGTTCTAAAGTCCACACCGCCACACACAGACTGCACAATTCATTCACCAACAAACGAATCATGTAACATAGTCTGTCCTCTGGACCACACCGTTTCGACAGGGAAATGCTCTACAATGTAAATCTCATTCTAAAACATGCTCATTTCCATTACACTTTGTAAATTTTAATGCACTGTTCTACTAAATATCAAACCAAACCTTATTTAAAAAGCACAATAACGTTGGCACCTCAAAAACTTTAATATTGAACAATAAATTGTACATGTATTCTCCTTTCAGTGGGAGGTTAAACCATTTTGCAATAAATATGTTATTGTTTGATTCATATCATTAAATCTGTATGGAAGAAAGATGTTATGAATTGATATCCTCGATTTTTTAACGATGGTTGCAATTTGTTGAACCTTTACAGGCAGCCCACGCACACTTTTATTTTTTCAGTTTGTTGCACAGGAAGAAGATGCTTCCTCCTAGAGGCAGAACTAGATATGCTGCTGGGATGAAGTGCACAGGAAATAGTTCATCTCTTGTGTTTTAACAGAAGATCTCTTGGGTATTTCTTTGTAGTGAGCCAGGGCATTCAACACAAGGATTTCTTCTGTAAAAGCGTTCACGTTTTATTCCGCACTGAATTTTAACTCTTTTTTTCTGGGGGAGGTTTTAAAATGGAAGTCACTTGAGAACAGAGTGCTGATATAAAAGAACAAACCGATATTTCAGATGAGCTCTAACATATGTGAGGAAGAGCAAAGTAAAATAAAACCACACAAAATAAATGTATTTAAACTTTTGAAAGCAAGTTAAAAAAAACATTTTCATGTTTAATTTTGTAAGATGCTTCTTGGATAAGAAACACTGCAAATGAGAGCAGTAGGATGGCGGGGGATAACACAAAGACAACCGCACTTCCTGGTTTGTTGAATTGAGTCCCTACATCCCAAAAGGAAACATCTGCCCATGAAGTTATGCAGTTTAGAGTTAATTTAATGTTAATTTAATTTAATTTAATGTTTAAAAAGGGCTATACAAAAGTCTTATAATTTCAAGCAGTTCCTTAACAGTTTGGAAACATTCTTAAGGTATCTCGGAACTTTAAAAATATCAAAGACATAGCAGTATTTACGTAGGCCTTTTCTTTTACATTGATAGACTTCTGGGCACTGGATTAAAGAGACAACGAAAACATACAACACATTACATTAAGAATGACACGTTTGCTTTTCTAGAAGTTCACATGTTATTCTAATGAACTGCATCATAAGTGGCAGCACTGAGCGGAGTAACTTAGTGCCTGGAGTTCTATGTTGTCCTTTGTTGCTTGACTTTCCAATCTATTCATTAGCTATCATTACCATAACGTGTATTTGTATAGCACACGTTTACTCCCAAAGGGGTATCTTGGCACCAGATAACAGCCATTTATTGTTACTCAACTCAATACAACTCATTTTATCAACCTCAGAAAGGATGAAAGGATGAGTGGGCTCGCCTGGTATTGAACCTGTGACATGAGATCACACAGAGGCCCCTGCAGTGGATGCATTAGTCCACTAAGCCACTTTACGCAGTCCATCAATGTAGCAAACAAAACATAATATCCACTCGAAACCAAGCCATGGGCAACAGTACAACCGAGCATAACAAACCAGAAGGCTGTGTCTTCCGGCATACACAGAAAAACCAAAGGGGATGATGGACGGAGCGTTGACAATACAAACACTCACCCCCAGGCAACTGATCTGGGTTTAATCCATCACCATTCTTTAGCTCACTCCGCCACCCCAGTTCAGACATGGCCATATGCAAATCAGTCTGACCCTGTGCCTCATGGGAACAGTCCAGCCCGAACTGCCAAGCCATGTCTTCCCTGGACCGGAATCAAGCTTCCCAGTGGATGCATTAGTCCACCAAGCCACTTTACCCAGTCCATCAATGTAGCAAACAAAACATAATATCCACTTGAAACCAAGCCATGAGCAACAGTACAACCGAGCATAACAAACCAGAAGGCTATGTCCTCCGGCCTACACATCATAAACATAATTCTTCATAGATAACATTGATATCATGTAGCCAGCCAATGTCTTACAAAATTCACCACGAAATAACGTACTAATCTATTCTAGCTTAACCAGCCTCCAGCCTATGTGACTCGCTCCTAAACAGTAACTAAAAATTAATGCAATATGATTCCAGTGAACAAATTTCTAGCCTAAAAAGGGCTCCCAGATTGCAAATGCATTACATGACTATAGAAATAGGGGAAACTGTTGCACAAATACACTTAAATCTTCTACTCTACACATCTTTCACATTTTCCAAATCATAAATATGATATGGCCGACGCCCTTTGGAAAATATGCAATGTATTAATAATAGGGGGCATTAGGTCAATTTCACCTAATGGATGTGAAGCCTGCACCCGGAAAAATACCCAATGAATCATATTCAATTGGTTAGCAAACCACCATTTATGAGAGGATACAGGACCATTTACATTTGCATTTGTAACTGAAATAACATCAACAAAAGGTATTGAAAATATGATAATATGAGTCAGAGGGTAGTGTTTCCATATTGAAGAACATATTTATCAAGGTAATGTGTCGCTCTTGCACCGTGCAAGGGAACGCAAGGGCAACGCAAAACCTTAGTGAGATTTATCAAACCACATAAGGCCACCTTGTTTGATCTTGCATGGCTTTATAAATCTAGAATAACGCGTGGCAGCACAAACCCCTGCCTTGTGTTACTCGGTGATAGGGAAGCATTCACGTATGGATTTTGGTGCATGCCCAGATTTAATAGTTAATCAACTGGTAGGGAGGAGGAAAATTATTGTGTCCAATTCATTTCCCCATGATAAATGTTAAATTAATCAAAAGAAAAAAGGACACTTGTAACAGATCTAAACCAGTGGTTAGAAATTGGAACGTCCTCAAAAACTCAATGTTTGATCGGAAACAGCGGTATATATGTTTCATCCGCCCCACATTGATGTTGTGGCAGTTATCATCGAGCGTTCCAATATGTGTTTGGTGCCAGCCTCATCCAGAGGCCCTCTGGTATAGAGTGCAGTGTCCAGAGATATATGGGTTACCCACACCAAATGATGAAAAAACGTTTCAAGAGTTCATGAAAAAATATTAAAAAAGAGAAGGTCACCGTTGTGTTTTATTGTGAGGTGAGATTCAATTGGCTTAAAATAAAAGGATACTTTAACAAGATCGAGTTACTGGATCTTTCTAGTATTTCAATGGATTCGTCAACATGTTTCAGCTCCCTCTGGCCCCACAGGGTCTATAGAGCTTTCGTCAGGACTTACATACATATAGGTATTTCACTTACAAGATTCGTGCAGTCAATTTTGAGTGTACCTTTTTTGGTCCTCAGTAACAGGAATTCACTCTCCACAATCTGTAATATAATCAAGAGAGGCATACAACAGTACATAGAATTATTCAACTGATGTAAAGTTTTTTGGTGCGGGGTGTCGTCAGGGAAGAAGATTAACCTCATTGCACAACATCAGCTACTTATTAGTGCTGGTATATTCACTTTGAAAGGCGAAGGAGGGTGGTTGGGTCTGGGATAAAGTTGTGGGTTAAGTCTCTGCAAATTATTCATTAATACTGTATAGAAAATTAAAAGATAAATAAAGAAACGTCCCTCTGTTTTAACATGATATTACTGATTTTCATATTACCACATTGGATGTCATACATATTGTGCTCTGCCATTATTAATCGTTATGGGGGTGTTTATTGAATATATGATACTAGCCCTTTTGTTTCTCATATTTTTCGAATATATCAGTTCACATCAGAAGAAAGATCGTTTCTACAACAGCCTGGCAAACTGATCGCTTACACTTTTTATCGTTGTATACTTATTCTAATTCTGCCTAAAACTCTAAACCATTCTGCCAGGAGAAGTGGGCGGAAAGGGGTTTTACCAGAAACTCGCCTCAAAGTCAATTGTTAACATGGAAGTTGGTACTACTAAGGATACCAGTAATAAGGCGGCAAGATAAATAATCTTACCTGTATTGTAAGAGTGCAAGTCTTCTGCGGGGGGTATCGCTGTGTAGTGCGCAGAGCTGTAGACAAAGGGTGAGGAGTTAGGAACAAGGTTATTGCTTCTTACCGATATGGAGAGAAGGGATGGAACTCGCCATTACCCGCGTGGTGAGTCCTTCGCCAACTTGTGCTGACTCTGCCCCCGGAAGTGGAAGCTTGCGTGTAGAGCTTGTATTTAAAGGGCCTGTATCGTTACTAGAGCGTTCTTTTCTAAAAAACTTTATGTGTCATTGTTTTAGCTAAATGTAAACAGTAGACTTATGTGATGCTTCACAACTTTAACATCATACAGTCGTAACTGACAGAAAGGAGTCGGATTTCTATTGAGATTGCATTTCAGCTTATTTGAACAGTAGGCTTATATGATGTTTTGAGATTTTAAACATTATTAATCCGTAACGGGTTTTTGTTGAAGGGAGATTTCGAGTACGTAGTTTGTGCGAACCTGCTCATTGTGTCATTGGAATCAGTAATGAGGGAAAAAAGGCTCATAAAGAGTAAAAATCTGTTTCTGCAAACAGTTTTGGTAATGTGGATCGTAAACAGTTCCAAAATAGGGTGGAATAGATGTTGTTCATCTGAATGGCTATTTATACAAGTGAACTGTTTTGAGATCCTTATTGGTAGGATAGTTATTTGGCAAATTGATGCCAAGGGACATTATCATTGAAACCCTGTTGGTAAGTTTTCAGTTGATTCACCCACCTCTGTTCCTTCTCATATAGTATTTTCTCAGAGTTCTGTGATTTATCAGTTAACATTTCTAACACTGTCCAGTGTAGATTGTCACAGGAGTGATTTTTTTCAATGAAGTGAGCAGATAGTTTCGTGGTGTTCTTCTGCAGTCTTATGTTGCTTCTGTGTTCCCCAATTCTTGTTTTAACTTTTCGACAGGTCATCCCAATATATTTCTTCATGCACGGACAGCTTACCATGTAAATAACATGGGTAGAGTTACAATTGGTGTGCTGTCTTTGTGTCCATAACAGGGTTTCTGATAGTTGTAATGTTTTAGAAGATTTCGTTGTTTTACATGCTACACAATTTCCGCAGGGGTAATGCCCTGTTATAGGTGTCATTGGTACATCTCTCGTTTCTGGTGGTAAAGTCTTTTTTCTGGGCCGTGTATATACTAACACATCTTTTAGATTTTTTGTTCTCCTATTGGCAAACCTTGGTTTCGGCCAATCAAATCTCCCAGTATTGAGTATATGCCAATTTTTATTTACCAGTTTTTGTACTTCGTAGGTCGAGGGGCAAAATGTGGTCACACAGGTAGTTAAGTTTGGTATCTATTCTTTTGGGTGGATTTGTATTAAACAGTCTCTTGGTTGGTTGCTTGCTCTTTTTTGCATTTGGAGATGGTTTTCTGAGTATAATCCCTGTTTCTCAGTTTTTCGCTTAGTTCCTGCGCCTGTATTTTATAGTCCTCATTCTTGCTGCAGTTTCTTTTCAACCGTAAGAATTGGCTGTATGGGAGGTTATCTCTTAATGGTTTAGGGTGGTAGCTTTTGTAAGATAACAAGCTATTTTCAGCAGTGGGCTTGGTGTATGTTTTGGTTTGCAAGATGTTATTCTCTGAGAATATTGTGAGATCCAGAAAATCCAGTTGTGTGTTGTTGGCAGTATAGGTAAATTTTAACCAGGGATTGAGTCTATTCAGCCAGTCTATGAAGAGTGTAAGGTCTTGTTCTGTATTCCAAATTAAGAGAATGTCGTCAATGTATCTCTTCCAGTATAAAATACTGGAAGAGAAAGGATTTGTTTAATTCAGGACGTATTGACTCTCAAAGTGGTTTACATATAATCCTGCTACCGATGGTGCGAATGCACTCCCCATGGAAGTTCCATGGATTTGGAGATACAGGTCTCCATTGTATTCGAAAAAATTCTCTTTGAGTGCTAATTTGCAGCATTCAAGGATAAACTGTCTTGGGGTATTGTGTTGCCAGTCCTCCATGTATAGAACGTCTTCAAGCATCTGTATAGTTTCGTCCTGGGGTAGGCTGGTATACAGTGATTCAACGTCTAAGCCGACAAGGAGCATAGAGGTAGGGTCAAAATTTATGTTAGAAATCTGTATCAATAGATCACGTGTATCTTTAAGATACGTTGCTGTTTTTTGTACCAGAGGTTTAAGGTACTCATCTGAGAACTTTGACAGGGGTTCTAAAATTGACCCGATGCCGGAAACTTTTGGTCGTCCAGGCGGGGGGATCTGTTTTTGTGGGTTTTCGGAAGTGAATAAAAATATGGGATCTTTGGTTCTTTTGCTTGTAAGAAATGTGCTTCTTTTTTTTTTTTTAAATCCACATATTTATTTCTGCTTCATAAACCATTATAGCTATGGTGTTCAAAAGTCTCTCTGTTGGATCTGTTGTGATCTTCTCATAAATTTTGTGTCTGACAAGAGGGCGAGACATTGTTGATTTTAACCTTCCTTACTTAGAATTACAATCCCTCCCCCCTTGCCCGCTGGTTTGATTACTATTTTATCGTTTGATTGTAGGTCCTCTAGTGCCAAACGTTCTTTTTTGCTTAGGTTTTGAAAGGTTTTCTTCGCATTGGTTTCCATGGTATCTACTCCTTTTAACAGTGCTTGTTCAAAAGTTTGTAGTTCTGGGGGGACACTGCCTGTTGGCGGGTTGAACGTCGACTTCCTTCTGCAAGACGTATCTCCTTCTTGTAGTGAAGTTGTGGTATTCGTGAAAAAGGCCTTTCGTTTTAGTACCAGTGGTGGGGTTGGTACATACCCCAAACCTCTATTTAGGACCTTAATTTGATCTTCATAGAGTTCAATATCTGACAGGTTAATTATCAATGATTGTTCTTGCTGGTTGAGGGTTGTGCTGCTGACATGCTCCTTGCATTCCCAGATTTACCATAAGGAGTAGACCTGTGAATGGATCAAAATGCTAGGCCTTCCCAGGTGAGGCACAACGAGGAGAAATATCTTTATTTCTCCTCGTTGTTTCCTCTTTCTACGTGTGCTGCATTGTGCAGCACATGTAGAAAGGGAGAAATGACTCTCAGGATTATTTTTGTGAAGGGAGGTGTCTCTTCCTGCACAAAAGTAATCCTACCTACAACACAGGCCCTTTTGCAACATAAATAATGCAAGGATGCCTGTATGGGTGCTAGGCAGCCAAAAGTGAGGGAGAGGAATTTCCTAGGACTACTTAATCTGATCAAAAACATTTAGCAAGTCCCGTGTTAAGCGCTAAGAGTGTATCCAAACATCATTAGGAGACTATGCACATAATCAAAAAAAATTGAGAAAATGGTGCATCGATGCTAAAAGTAATTGAAAAAATAGTTTTTTGGGTCATTTTTTGTGTAACTAGCATCTCCTGAGCCCAAGTGATCCACCCAAAATGTCCTTTTACTTTCTTAAGGCATATCATTTAAGCCTAAGCCCGAGCTCAGTTGTAGGCATGACATATAGTTGTAGGCATGACATTTACTGCCATAATTCACAAATTGCAGTGAATAGATGATATACTTTTGAATTCCTGTGGTCAATATAGTGGTGTACTTAATTCTGATGTTGGCTATAGAACAGTCAAAACCTATTTCAAAAGGCATTTCTAATTTTGTTACTTAAAAATATTATTCTTTGGTATTTTCTTCCAGATGCAGTGTCAGGCAGTATGAAAATTCCAAATACTAAGCCAGTGTTCTTTCACTCGAACACTGAATACAACATTGAGTCCATATTTAAGTTATTGAAATATTTGACCATTAACCTAAAGTTAGCAAATTAATTGAAGCAGCTATTTGTCAACAATCCTTCCTCAGATGATGGATGTACTCAGGGATCAAAGTGCAACAGCACATACCCATCTCAGTACTTCTGAGACCTTTAGTCTTGGTCCAACAACTAAAGGCAACTGGTTGTTGACATTAATTACTGCTGAAACTATATCCTGTAAAAAAGTTATGAAAGCAGGCACAACTTAACTCACAGAGGCATCCCTAACATGAAGCCGTTATTGAATCCTTTTTGGAATTTACTGGGGCTTCCAAAAAACAACGATTATCTTAGAAGCTGAATACCATATAAAACAATGTCTTGTTCTGTCTTATGCCATATTCCAAATGTAATGAGTTGCAAACAAAGTTGAAAATCAAAGTAGGAATGTGGTACCTCGGTGACCTCTTTCTGGATTTACAGGAGAACCAAATAACAAGAAAATATCTGTTTCACATGAAACTTCTAAAAGGAGAATATCGAAAATTAATTTGCTTGTTTAAATGAATAATTTGTATATCTCACAGGTCTACACCCTTGATTTAGAGTCTACTTCAAAGACATTTCTCTCCATAATAGACTGGGAATAGAAGGAGAATTTTTGAGAAGCCTGATTACTCAATAAAAAATTGAAAATGCTACCTAGATGATTGTATACATGTTTTTAATGCATATTCAGGAGGTAATACTTACCATTGTGGTTACAATTACCGTTGGGTTTTACCACCCATTTTCAAATAAAAGAGGAAAAATTAGACAAAAAGCTTGGGAAGGCCATTGGCACTCTGTTTTTCATATTATTCTAAGTATGGGTGGAAAATCCGTTCCACTCGTGGAATTTGCGAATTTTTGGTACTTTTGTGATCTTGTTCGCGCTTCAAAAATACAATCTCGTGCCTGCGGCATTGACTTACCATGATTCTGCGTTCGCTGATGAGGTATCCTTCCTGTTCGCGTGCGCTGCGAGATTTTGGTAGGTAGCCGAGCGACGCCGCGATCGCGAACACCTCATTGCAACCTGAAACAGGAAATTGCAAACGCGAACACGTCATTGCGAGCAGGCTGGTTAAGTGGAAACAACATGTTCATGACCGTTGCGACCGCATGCGCAAGTTCTCGTTCCCGAACTTGTAAAAAAATCTCGCGAACTTGCAAAAATAATAATTTCGCAAGCTCGCGGAATTTGGCGGATTTTTGCGAATCGCGATTACGAATCCTGCAAATTCCGCCCATGCTTACATTATTCATAGCATAATTACCGCAAGGCTCTTGCTTGCGGTGATAACAAATCATTTTTAAATTGTGTTGCACAGTTTTTCCAGGGTGCTGAATGATGTATTAAAACCACATTACCCAAGCTGCTTAACAACAGAAATCAGATTTCCACACTTTCACAAATGCACCACATTCATAAGGACTATCTCAGTGTCTTCTTAATGCCAAAACCAGCTGATCTTTTTTGTTCTAAATGACAAAAATTACCAAGTAAGTGAAAGAGACTCGGTGCACATTGACAAACATAAACCTTTGGTTAGGTGAAATGGTATTTGTGCAGGAGACAAAAAATTAACGGCTTTTGTGAGCGTGAAAAAAATTGGTTACAAATCTCTACAACAAGGTATACAAATATATATTCCTACCAATATGTGATCGGCATTTATTGAGCTTGCCTTTGTGAGTCAACAAACCTTCAGCGTGGCCCTCATGTTGTTCATTGTTTGTCTAGTACACCTGCTAGTTGCCAAACAAAAAATAGTGAAGGTGGGGAATGTTTAATGAAAGCTGGAAGTGTACAAAGACAGTTTTCTATTTTGTGAATTATATAGAGGAATCTTAACCAGTTTAACATGGCTAGCTCATCACAGACCACACCAATAATAATTAAATATTTTTAAAAAAGGATTCAACAACAACATCAATGGCTTTTTTGGATCACTATACAACTATACATATATATATATATAGCAATCTGACACAATAGTAAATAAAAACTTGATAGCTGAATATTTTGCTGAGCAAGAGACAGGAAAGCTTACCAGCGACACGTTTAAGGGGTTATTAGTGCCAATAATGAGGGAGGAAGAAATAGCAGATAATCTTGCTAATTTAGCAAATTATAAATCTTGCAAGAGCAAGAGTTTATCATGTGAGCTTTGAAAAAAATGTAAGATCAATTAAAAACTTTGTTAGGCTTACTGTTCAATAACATCTTAATGAGAAATGAACTCCTCATTTACTTCTTTTAATGATTTGTTTAAAACAAAGGAAAAAACCTTAAGACTGTGGCTCATATAGGCCAATTAGTCTTTTGAGTTCAGATTACAAATTAATCAACAACATGTTACCCTACAGATTTTCAACACACATTAAATATTGTATTCATATAGATACATTGGGGTTGTCCTAGGGAGACAGTTGGTAGCAAATGTTAACTTATCAAAATTGTAGATTCTTTTTTCAACTCATTGGACACTTCAGGGCTGCCATGTTGGATGTTGGGAAAGTGTTTGACTTCATGACTTGAGAACTTTTGTTTCTTATCTTAGAGCAATTTAGATTTTGTTGCCAGGGTAAGAGGGTTTTAACTAAACGTATAATAAAGCTTCCACCAGATTAGTGATATAATCGCCTAAATATAGAATGTATCCCTCTTTTACCCAAAATGACAACCCTGTTGTGGAGACAGCAGTTTTCCCTCTTTCAAAGATAGGAAGGGTATCATTAATTAAAATGTCAGTCTTGCCATCAGTTGGATTTCTGTTTCAGAATGTGCCATGTAAAGGTGTTTTTATAATCAGGTTAAGTGAATGGTTAAAACCTTGCTATGGTTAAATAAAGGACCACAAATGAATGTGACACCACTCATACTGGACAAATAAGATGGATGCTTAGCCTTCCTGAATCAAATTATATTATCTAACATCATTCTCCAACACGGTTTCTAAATATCATCATTCTGGATGCATAGATAATTCTGCAATTAACAGAATGTTTGATGCTCTCTATCCACCCTTCTTACTTAAAATATCATGATGCCCAAAATTAGTTCAAGACCACAGTTCCTCTGATGAAGAGAAACCGCTGATTTCTGTACTCATTCTAGGACATCTGCTATTTGTGTTAGAACAAGTCCATAGAGTTGTAGAGTTTTTAGTTTCTGTGGTAATCCTTCATTGCTTAAAAAGTGGAAAATGGTGGATGCAGTCACACAGTGGATTTTTGTATTAATCGGAAGTGGGTCACATGGGACCAAAATGATACACAAGGCTTGAGAACAGATTGTGGTTTTGGTTGTTAGCCCAGCAAATAGAAACATGTCTATACTCAAAATTACAAAATCATAGCAGCGATCTAGAAGTTATAGTTAAGGATTTGTTTATGGATCAGTCATCTGTAACTGATATAAGCCTACGGTATAATAAGCTAGAGGAAGGAAGACAGGATTGTTGCATTGACGTATTGCTTAATAAATGGGAAAAGGAGGCTGGGTTGAAGATTTTCAAGACAATGTGGAGATAAATGATGCAGTTTAACACTGAGTCCATTTGAAGGTCCAATGTTGGATGCATGAATATTTTGAATACAATGGATGATGTGTCATACTGCTTAGTTTCTCAATAAAGGAAATGCTAGAATTTCACCTTATTCTCCACGGAGTCAAAATATGGCTATTTGGGATTGGAAGCATATGGCATGGAGTTGTTCAAATTTAAAAGAACTATGAAGAACTATTTTTATGATATGAGTAGGCTAAAAAATAAATTGAATATTTATATGCAAACTAATAGATTTAATAAAAATATTTTAGGACATGGAAATACTACAGAGATGCTTGAGACAAAACGTTAAGGTAATAATATCAAAGTGTATATTTATTTACATATAGGTATTTTAATAGTTGAGTTCAATAATACAGTGTTTATATTTTTATGCACGTAACTTGAAATGTATGAAAATATGGACTACCCGCTTTGTATCGAAGTTATAAAGAAAGAAAAAAGACCACTCAAATACCTTGGCCTGACATTGATGAGATAATCTATACTACTAGTATAAAGAGAGAACAGAAACCTTTTGGCAAGGTAAACACGGGAACCACAGCGCCAATCCACACACCCAATACATTGTTGGAATCCTCAGGGTGTGTAGATGGAGATAGGCGACTTAAAATAAAAATAAAACGTAAATTAAAAAATTAACATTTCAAAACAAAGTAGTCCCCTAAAACTAGCGCCGGCCGCGGCGTAGCGCTGACCGCGACCTACACCTGCGTGATGACAACAGGCAGGGAGGAGCGGTGATGAGCGGCGAGGAGTGGCGCGGTGGCTCAGGTAAGGCGAGGCGGTAGACGGTCCGAGCAATGTCGGGGTGGGCGGGGGCCCGGGAGTGGCACTGAAGTCCGGAGCGCGGCTGAGGGGATGCGGGAGGCGGGAGGCAGGCGGGCGGGCAGGCGGGCGGGCGGGCGGGGGTGGTATAGGCATTGTCGGGGCGGGTGGGCGTGGGCCGGTATAGGCAATGTCGGGGCGGGCGGACGGGGGCCGGTATAGGCAATGTCGGGACGGGCGGGCGGGGGGCCGGCGGGGACTGCACAAAAGCCCAAAATGCTGCCCCCAGCCCCCTTCTGCCCCGGGCAACGCTGGGGCGGGCTGCTAGTAATGATAATAAAGGCACCTACATTCTGAGAGTTTGTGCCAACTAGATAGTTAGTGGTTGATAAATTTAACCTAGAGGGACTTCTCAAACATCTCCATGGACTACTCTCTGGCATCCTGGCAAGGTTTTTCAAGAGAATCTATTCTGTTTTGAACAAACACTTGTTGGCCAGTATAAAAGAAAGAATTGGCTGATCTAGTTTAAGAAAGTACAGCTTTCAGATGAGTTATCTATCCTTTTCACATCAAATACCATAGGTATTTGATTTATTGTTCAACAAACATGTGTCCCATAAAATGCTATGGTTAGATATAGGTAGATAAATCTAAAGAAGCAAATGCTTTTTGGCTTACATGCTTTAATGCATGAGTGACTGGAAAGGAGGGTGAATGAAAATGTGTTACAACTTGTGTGTGGGATAAAGATCGAATGTTCCGATTGGTGGATGTCTCAACCCCTCCCCTCATCTAGAATGTATAGAAATGTGCACATTATAAAGAGTGCAGACAGGATATCCATTTATCCACCAATATTTTGCACTTCCTCAAACTCTAAGTAACCTCCTTAGAGTGATGGTCTCTAAATAATGCCTATGAGTTTGTGCCAATTTGGGAATTTGTCCCTAATTCACATTGACATTTCTGGCAGCCTGGTAGGATGCATTTAGCTTCTCAATTGGATGTCCGTACTATTACAGTCCTGGACATTGTGAACAAAACCTGTCCATATGTGTCTTAGAGGGAGAAGAGTTTGTTTACAAGGTGAGTAAGGCTGGAGTTACAGCATCAGATGCCAGTAAGGAGGAATGCCCACTCCTTCAATAATGCTTCCCGGAACCACCAGGTCAGTGGCACCGGAGCTTTTAATGCTGCCCAGCCCATCCAGCATTATTCAGTTTCAGCTAATAGTCAGTTTGGTACAGTGGTAAGATATTAGCATAAAACACACTTGCTTACCAAGAGTTGTAATAATGTGTAGGTTCTCCTTGAGTTTCCAACTTATATGTTCCTTCCCCTGTAGTACCCTTGAGTTATTAATGAGGAAGACTCTAGAGCAGGGAATTTAGAAGGCAAGTTTTGATCCGAATAGAGATGTAGCGGCCTTGATTATTAGAGGAGTATCCTTGCAGTGGAGAATGGCAGGAGGTGAAATTGTGGCACGTGGACAGACATATAAACTTGGATGGCCAATGGTTAAGTGCCACAATAGAAATTTTAACAGCACAAATTAATAGTTTTACGCAGTTTTGCTGTTTGATATTAAAATCCTGTGGAGGGCGCTTGGTAGGATTTCGCCTGTAGAGATCTGCGTTGTAATATAAACATACCACTCCATGACTTAGGGGATATAGGCCCCACTTAAGACGCTGAAGCTCAAGGATCTAAGTGCGGTTCAAAGCGCAGCACCAGTAGCTTCAGTTCGTCGGCAATTGCATTGTTGACTATCGCAGACGCGAGAAGTAAGAGCTTCTTCTCCAAAACAAATATCAATTCTTATCCCGTGGCATAAACCCTGTCCCGAAAATGCTAAATGACCCCATTGTTTCAGCTTTATTATTTGTACCTTTTAGCTGTGCTTGTTTTGGGCCTGATTCAGTCAAGAGCGACGGCTGAGCTACGCCACATTGACTTCAAAGAGCTTGTGGTGTATGTGTTCCCGCTGTCCTGCACTTGACTTGTGCCAAACCCGCAAATGCCAGCTGTCGGACACCTTTCAAGTTTATATTCCACCCAGTGTTCAGGGCTAGTGTACTCTGTCCCTACCTCCTGAGGCCCAGAACCACCTTCCTGCTACCAAGGTCTCCCTCTTACATATCCCTCTATCTTTAAAACTTTCTCAAACTTATTTTATAAATTTCATCCCTCACACTCTGACTCTCTCTCGCTGATGTCTTCACTTTCTCTCTCATACTTTGCCACGTTCTGTCTCTTAAGCTTTCTCGCTCTCTCCCATCTTCCTTTCTCTTTCTATTTTCTCTTCAGTTGAATAATGCATTATTAGCATGACCTGCATGCATACAGTCTTTTTGAAAGTTAACATATTTGGGGATGTTTCACACAAAGAGACTATCTGCCACAGATTTGAGCCGGGTGGTATCTTCAGTAGTTGAGGAACTGACTGCAGGAGCATTGTTTTTATGATGTTAGTGGTGAATGTCCCTGTGTCAATGAAACTTCTACTTTCAAGCCATGTGGCTGGAAATGTTGAATCATTTATTGAAATGTGTAAAACAACAGAGCACAACAACATAACATACACAGAGCAACAGAACAACACAATTAAAACATAACAGGCCAGATCACAAGTCAGAACACCACACAATAACTTCAGTACAACACAACAAATTCACATTGAAACAATGCCCCACAAAAAAACACAAGCCTGCACATCAAAATACCACTCTAGAAATATACACAAATGTTCTTTTCACACATTACCACATCCTTAATCCTGTTTTTATAATATGTTGTTTGGAGCAGGCATAACGCTAACTTTCCACCGTGGACATGAAATTGTGCCAGCCAAAATTATTTTGTATTTTGGCCCTTTATGCCATTGGCCTAATGCAAGCAAGGAACTTAAGGCCCCGCTCCTAGAGGGCCACTAAAGGACAATGGGGCATATTACCAACAACTAGCGATAATTATCGCTTTGTTGGTTTAGCGGCGATATTTTTATCGCCGAGCTGCGGCGATTTTTATCGCTTAGGAACCTTGCTATTATCAAGGTTTATCTCCTAAGCGATAAAAATCGGCCGAAATGCATGAATATCCCTGAAAAGTCAGCGATATTCATGCATTACCGAGCTAATGCTCTTAGCCATGTTATCCACCTACCATTGGATATCATGGCTAAGAACTGCTTAGGGGCAGGTGTTAGCTTTTGGAGATATTCGCGCTGGTAATAGGAGATAGCGATGTTAGCGACTGTTTCCAGTCGCTAACATCTTGGCACGCCCACTTTGCATGTCATTAGTGATAAATATCACTGACATGCAAAGCGGGGCCCAAGATGGTTGCTATCTCCTATTAGCTGTCGCTAACTGGTGTTAGCGACAGCTAGGTAATAGGGAGATGATTTTATCTCCGCTTTCTTGGCTTTTAAAGCCAAAAAAGCGGAGATAAACCCCCTTGATAATATGCCCCATACATTGTTGGGGCTCACAAACCTGGACCATGGCGACACTGTACCTGCTGCACTAATGAAAGCCACGCACTAGGGTAAAGCTGGAAATGTTGTGACAAGCCTGTATTGATGATCGTTCTGGGATTTTGCCCTGACCATATTGGCCTCCCTAGGCTCTGGCATGTTGTGAATCTGTGCATTGTGCCTGTGCTCTCTGTCCTCTCAGGTCCACCCATCCTCCAAGACATGACCCCTCTCTGTTATGCTTCAGAAAAAGGGCTGACATTATGACAGTTTTGAGTGAGACACACAGGAGTAGGGAGGGTGGCAGGGAAACAAGGCACAGAGAAAGATAACCAGGGATCAGCGTTTTATTTATTTTTATCTGTTATCAGGGAACACACAGTGTTGAATTCCTCTTGGCAGGCAGTAGGCACATTCCTATGAAAAACAGCGTCGACGAAAGTTTACAGTCCCTGCTGTTGTTACATTCTGCCAACCAGTCATGCCAACACACAGAGTCACAGCCTGTTGTTAAGCTCCAAGGGAGAGAGGTTTCAGCTATAGAGCAACACTCCCCTCTTATTCTTATCCACTTTGAAGGAAGAGCCCTCTGGCCTCCATGTCTAGTACTGTATAAAATGTGCAATCCTCCCTTGTAGCAAGCTTCCCTAGCCCGAAGGTGCAGGAGAAGCAGGGCGGGCATCCTGAAAGCACAGGTGCAGGGTAGGTCGAGCAAGCTTCCATAAACCAAAGGTGCAGGAGAAGCAAGGCGGGCATCCTGAAAGCACAGGTGCAGGGTAGGTCGAGCAAGCTTCCCTAAACCAAAGGTGCAGGAGAAGCAAGGCGGGCATCCTGAAAGCACAGGTGCAGGGTAGGTCGAGCAAGCTTCCATAAACCAAAGGTGCAGGAGAAGCAGGGCGGGCATCCTGAAAGCACAGGTGCAGGGTAGGTCGAGCAAGCTTCCATAAACCACAGGCTTGAGAGAGAGAGAGCACTGGTCCCTAAATCATAGTAGGGGAGAAGACACAGTTTCCCTAAACCACTGGAGCAGGGCAAGTAGTACAAGCTTCACTTAGCCGTGGGTGCAAAACACGTAGATTAAGCTTTCTTGAATCATAGGTATGTGAGAGGTAACGCAACGTTCTCTAAACTGCAAGCAAACTTAAATCATAGGTGCAGGACAGGTAGAGCAAATGCCCCGAAACCTAGTTGCGGGCCAGAGAAGGTAGGCTTACCTAAAAAACAGTGCAGCGCTGACCGAAAAAGCTTCTTTGAAGCACTAGTACAGGCAGTAGCAGCACCTATCTGACAAAAGTGGTGGGCAGTGAGGGGGGACAATAACAATAAATAAAGGCTCTTACCAGCCCAGGGCTGTAGCGGGCACTGGGCGTTTCTCCTGTGGGCTGCCATGGTCGGGCCGTTATTGGACCACAAGGGGGCCGTCTTTTTTATCGGAGGCTGGTTTTGCAGCATAGCTGCATCATCGTCCCCCTGTAACAAGAGCAGCTGCAGTGTTGTTCATGCGCAATCCCCCCTCCCAGCCCAGCCCCCTCCATGCGGCTGGTCCAGCTGAATTGCCAGGGCTGGTTTGCTTACCCATTCCGGCCCTGTACCTGCGCCTCAGTGCTCTTCTGCTGATAAAACTCAGGCTCCTAGCCTCTCCTACGGCCAATCCAGACGCTGCTGTCATGCTGCCAATATTATTACCCAGAATGAGAGCAGCTCGGGGATTGGTGTGAGAGGGCTGGTTGGAGAGATCTCAGTGCGCATGTTTGTTTGGACGTCCTAAGACAGAGGGCCAAACTGACATGCGCAATTGCAGCGGTGTCCACCACTCCTCCTTCAGTGCTCTCGTCATGACAGTGCTCTCGTCCCCTATGACTCACCTTCTGAATAAAAATAAAATGATAATAAAATAGTTTTATTACTTTATTTTTCGTGTTTGCAGCTGCTAGCAGCGGTGGCGACGGTCCTCTGCCATAACGGAGGAGCCGCCACCGATAACAGGTCAGGAATAGCAAGATTCCCTCATGCACAGTTGCAGGACTAGTTTTCATTTTGCATATGTGCAACATCGCATTTGATGTGCGTTTTTAGGGAACATTTCTCATATCATGAATGGAGCACCACCACTAGTCTATGTTTTAGTGTTAAGAATGGAAATGACTCAATTTTAAAAATGGAGGGATCTCCCAATGCCAATATTTAAGTTCACATCAAATGCTTTCATCTCCTTGTAATTCCATTCTGTCCTCTGTTACATAAGATCTTGCTGCCATCCCCCGGCCCTCTCTTTTCCACCACACTCTTCAGGTGCATTCTCTCTTGCCTATCGCTCATTCTCACTACTGCATTCTTGTTCACTTAATTTCTGTTCTTTCGTCTCACAGCAATCTCTCCTTTGTTACTCCCAGGTATTGTTAACAATTATTTTCTCTGTTGCCGATCCCTCATGCTCTCCCGTCCTTTCCTTTTAGATGCTCTCTTCTATAAATCCCACTTACATGTACTTTCTGCTTCGTCCAAGCTCAAGTAACCTCTGCCCACTCAATCTCCAAGTAATCTCTCTTTCATTTGACAAAGAGGTATCCTATTATCCACCCACCCTTAAGTACCCTCTCTCTTCCATCCCCCTAAGATACTCTCTTTCCATCACACCCCTCAGGTACTTTTGCACTGCGCACTCCCCATGCTCACTCCTCCATTTTCCTCATATACGTCTTATCATTCGCTGCTGAGCTGCCTTCTGGTGCATCTCGGCTCAGATAATCTCCACGAGCCAGATCTTCCTGTAATTACTCTTCCATTCCCCCTCACCACCCTGTCCTGCAGCATTCTCCCCTCTGGTGCCATCTCTCTCCCTTCCATCCCTCCACGGGTATTGTTTTCATCTTCATCTAGTACCATGGTTCCACGCAGGGCGCCTCAGTAAAGTGTCTTCTCCCCCAACCTCCTCAGCTTCCCTTTAACCCCTTGCGTGCCGCCGCGATTTTGCACCTGTGCGGCACTTCTAAAGAGTGGGAGGGTTCATGACGGCCCCCAGCCATCATCAGCACACGCCCACCGTGCTGCATGACGGACGGTGGCCGTCATCAGCATGCAAGGGGTTAATCATTGGCTTCAATTATTCTCCACCACTCTCAGGAACTTTTCTCCCCCTCAGATACTCTTCTTCACCCCGTCCTCAAGGAACTTTGAACATTTTTCTGGTATTCCTCTCCCTGTGCTCTCTTAAATTCCCTGTTTTACCTCAGATACATTTCTGTATCACCTCCTCTGTACTAATGCTTACATGCCTCACTCGCACCCTTCATCCTCATTCAGTGTCTTCTTTGTCCTCAGCCACCCATTGTTCTTCTTACAGCCTTTTCCAACATTCTCCTTACGTACCCTCTATTACTCCTCAAACCCACCTCTGGTGTGTACAATTCCCTGCAAAGCCCTTTGCACTTTGAGTGCACTCTGGCTGATCCCAATCCCACGCAAAACAGAGAACTCCTGGCTTCATTGGGCTTTGCATTATGCTATCCCCATAAACAGAATATCCATAGAGCATGGATTCCTTGTGTGCGTGTTGTCATGATCATCACTGAACTCCTGAAGGTACCGGACTGTGTGACCGCTCCAGCGATGCTGCTTATTCCAACCCACACACCAGGTTCAGCTGTGACGTCTGCTCAGCTCCAATCTACCGATAATGCAGCTGCTAAATATGTCTGGTGCTTCCAGGGTCGTAGGTGGGCCAGTGTCACTATTATGTCTCTCCTACCAAGGGATGAGGTCTGGGTCTGTTCACCTAAGCTAAAGCTCTTTTCTGGTAGAACTCATATAGCTGTCAAGTAGCCAGCACTTAATTTGTGCTGGTGTTTGTTGAAGCTGACACCAGTACCTAATTATTAACACCAGCACTTATTTATGACAGCACACTACATCGTGGCGCTATGGGCCACATCTATGAACCTATTTTGTGTTCGCAAAAAGGCCAATTCACAGAATCGGCGAATTTGCCAGCACAAAATAGGAATTTCCCATTTATCAAACTATATTTTGCCGATTCAGTAACCTGTTACAGAATCGCAATAAGGGTTTGCGAATAGGTATTTGGAAGGGGCATGTTTAGGGCGTCCCTTCCAAATACCGAATCGCAGTGGTAAGTATGAATGATTTGTGACTGTGAATGCGGTGGCAAAACATTCGCACTTTACCACCAATTTCAAGTTGGTGGTAACCCATTCGCAAATGGTAAAGGGTCCCCAAGAGAGTCATTCCCCTTTGGGAATGGTGGTGACAACGTTTATTAAGAGTAGGCAGTGGTCCCACTGACTATTGCCTGCTCTTAAAAAATGAGAAAAAAGCTTTTTATTTTTTTCCCTTTAAACGCAACCCGTTTTCCGTAAAGGAAAACAGGCTTCATTGTTTTAAAAATGACTGCTTTGTTTAAAAGTAGTTAAGGATATGGTGGTCTGCTGACCCTAGCAGGCCACCATCCCTGTGATTTTAGCGATTCCTAGGGGGTCACAAATTGCAACCTACCTCATTACAATTAATGAGCTAGGTCGTTTTGCGACCTCCAAGGAATCGATTAATTAATCTCTTGGAGTTTCATACATTAGGAATAGCGATTACCAAATTGTGATTCCCATAACATTAGGTAATCGCTATTCCTAATGTTGATACATGTGGCCGTATATGCCTATTATTTTTGCTTAAATTATAAAACATTTAGGAGTGTGATGGTTAGTAGGTAGCGCTGGTACTCACATTTGGCACCACTGGTGGGGGCAGTGCATGGTACAAACTATAGTGACTGCCTGCCCTGCGAGCAGCACGTCATATGTTACATCTTCAGTGAAGTCAGAACAGGGGGTTGTGCACCCAATCCCTCGGGTTCACACAGAATCACCACCAGCAATCTGCTTTAATATAGCAAACCTAGTAGAACATTCGAACCTGTTGGTGTGATGTTATATTCATTAGTACGTTCACAGTGGTGTGAAATGTCATATTTTAGTTTAATAGCACGTCTACTGTGTTTTTATTAATTGTGTTATAAAAATATTATTTTGTAAAAACATTATTCTAGTGCAGTTTTTAATTTCATCACATGACCTTTGGCCGCCCTGCTCTACTTTCTACGGAACTTTGAAGTGCAGGCAAGGAGGAGTTAAACTCTCAGAGGCACAGCACTGCCTCAATTTGTAACCTCAGCTTGCTATGTGGCAGGTCTTCACTCCAGGGGTGGCTCCTCTGTTACAGTGGAGTAGTATCTCCCCACTGCTCTTAGAGTAGTGGAAAAGGGAAAAATAAATTGATAATAACCTTGTTATTATCCTTCTATTTTTCATTGCTGCGGGTCTAGGTTAGGGCAGGGCAGGGCTGGTAGCACAGGGAGGAGGAGTGGTCTGTGCACACTAACTGCCTCATTACGATGTCAGTCGGAAACTAAACCACCTGACTCCTTGCAGGATTCGGTTCAGATCGACTGGCGATCGGTGGTTCCTCCTGACCGATTACAATGCTTCCGAACACCATGGTCCGTGGTGGGAGTCCAGATGGGCGCTGACGTGGGGCGGGGGAGAGGCAGGGTGGGGGGTAGTAAACCATGGATTACACCCAAATAGAGGTAAGTAGACATATAAATAAATTTAACGAATTTCGTTGCACGCGCTGCATCGCATTTGGCGATCCAGATGTCATGAGGGCTCCACAGGCAGAACCGGCAGTGTTCAGCCATGGTGTCTGTGCACCAGGGTGGGCACCAGTTGAGCTGAGGCTCCAGTCTGCTCCAATCCCCTGAAAACCAGACTTAGAAGTAAGGCTGCAACATTTTTTGAGAGCAGGCAGACTGCTTACCAACTGAAGAAGGCAATGAGCTACTTGGACCCCTGACCCCCCTGGGCCCTGGTGTCACTGCACCAGCATCATCATGAATTGGCACACCTGTGGCTCTCTGTATTTCTTGCTTTGTCTCTTCCCTGCCTCTAATCACATGCTCACCCTTTGCCTTCATTTACACGAGTTATCTATTAATTTTAATGTGCGCTAAAACTTTCAAATTTCCCTTCCTGATCAAAGCACTTTTTTTCTCTTCTTTGTTAAATGTGGGACATTAAATCATTGCATCAAAGGTCGAGATGACCCAAAACTTCATCGTCAGTAAGAAAAAGAGAGAAAGCACAATGCATGCACAGCCCCTTGTCATGAAAGTCATTGTCCCAGAACAGAAAAAAAAAAAAAAGAAATTAGCAGACTATATTGAACCACAGGCTTGTAAATCGGCCATGTTTAATACTTTCTTGAAATACTCAAAGACATTAAGTAATCTAATGTCTGCACGATGTGCATCTGCCATATTTATTTTGCTTACATTCAGTTTGGACTTCCTACCTATTTTTTATTTGTCTTTGGCTTGCTTGCCCCTTTCTTTCCTTTTCTCTTATTTGTTTGTTACTTTTGCCTTCTTCCCCATACATGTCTCACTTCCCTCCATCTCTCTGTCTCTTGCTATCATTCCATTCCCTATACTTATGTTTTTGCATTTTTAGCAGTCTTGAAAAGTATGAATAAAACGTACTATGTCTTGCCTACATTGTCTTAAAATTCAACCAGTGTGGCAAGATGTACCTGCAATATACTGGATTCAGATTTTTTAAAACATGCATAATGGTCAGTCTAAGGATGCATAGCTAAATATGGGGTGGCAACCACAGGGTGGCCTAGTGGACTCATCTCATGGCCCACGCCTTTCACGTGGGATGTCCGTGGGGGTGCCTCAAACTTGTAAGGAGTTCAAATTAGGTCTGTTCAGCTCTTGAGAATTTCTGCACACACTTGAAGACATCATCCTTGGCCTTGGCTTTCACAGGAAAGATGTGTCCACTGAAGGTCCAGGAAGGCAGGATCCTTGCAATACTTTAAATATCTCCACATAAGATACATTTACCCGCAATGAATCTAAATGTTACAGATTCCAGTCAACAAGGATCTGTGTATCTCTAAGCATCTGTTGTCAATGTTCCGGCCTGGACCATCCTGTACCTCCCAGAGTCAAGAGGGGACTGAACCCACCCATGTGAGGCTAGTGATTAATGCTATAAGAAATATGAGCACCCGCCCCCCCCCCTTCTGCTCATCTGTCCCCTGCACACGAACATCTGGCCGACAAAGGCAGTGGAGGATGTATGTCATTGTTTACACGGACCCGGTTCACGCTGGGAACACAGGCATGCTTTGCAGGATAGTCATATTTTACACTGTGGTCGCCTTTTGTTGTTTATAGGAAGCAATTCAAACTTCATCAAAGCTGGAAAACCATAGAAAGGAAATAATGCACAATAATTGACAAAAAGAAGCTTCTGAGAGCTTGACCCGCTACACACATCCCGTCACAGATAGTGTTCGCGGTACAGTAAAAATGCCACATTGTGGAATGAAGATTTATCTTTAGTTCTGCCTGAAGGAGTTTCAGTTCGCAGTGTAGCGTCAGCGTGTTGCTTTTAGAAGAGGGGTGTTTTGATTGTGTTCATTCCTGGCTTGAAAACGCCATGACTGACATAGTTTGATGGGATGTTACATTTATAATGCACATTCTTGACATATCATTGGTGTTAAATACCTTACATTGGGCTATTTTTTATAAACGGGGCTGTGGTTGATAGGGGCTCAGCCTCTGGTGTCTGTATGCTAGGGACAGTAACCCAGCACATTGGGGTAGGTCCTGGGGACACAAACAAAGCACACTGCACTGCATCTCGGAGAAGCTGCACCATACCGGTGCACTGTGTACTAGAGACATTGTCGAAGCACACTGGATTTCATCCCACTGGTGCCAGCTCTCCACACAGTGTCCGGTGTATACTAACCTGGCAGACTACGCTCCATCTTAGAAGCACTAACTTCCAAACTGCACTGCATCTTTCAGACAGCACCCACCAAAATGCATTGCATCCAAAGAATACCCACCACAATGCTTTGCATTCAAGGAACACCAATCACAATGCATTGCATCCAAGGAACACCCACAATAATGTATTTCATCCAAGAAATACCCAACACAATGCTTTGCATCCAAAGAATACACACCACAATTATTGCATCCATGGAATTCCCACCACAATGCTTTGCAACCAAGGATTAGTCACCACAATGCTTTGCATCCAAAGAATACCCAACACAATGCCTTTCCTCCAAGGAATATCCACAACAATACATTGCATCCAAGGAATACCCACCACAATTAGTGCATCCAAGGAATACCCACCACAATGCTTTGCATCCAAGGAATACTCACCACAATGCTTTGCATCCAAGGAATACTCACCACAATGCGTTGCATCCAAGGAATACCAACCACAATGCATTGCCTCCAAGGAATATCCACAACAATGCATTGCATCCAAGAAATACCCTGCACAATGCATTGCATCCAATGAATACCAACCACAATCCATTGCCTCCAAGGAATATCCACAACAATGTTTTGCATTAAATGAGTACCCACAACAATGCATTGCATCCAAGGTATACTGACCACATTGCATTTTATCCAAGGAATACCCACCAGAATTCTTTGCATCCAATGAAGATCCAAACCATCATCCTAGAGACAACAATGCACAAAGTTGCAGTACAGCACTGCCTCCTACGGAGAGTAAAATACTACACCGAATTCTGGAAATACTAATCCACTGCACTGAACCATACAAACTCCAACCCACTACAGGGCTGTGTATTCAAGGGGTATACTACACTGCACTACTTCAAGGCAGGAATAATCCACTACACTGCTCTCCATGCTAAGCACACCAATCCACCGTATTGTATTATAACCAAAGGTGCACTGCCCTTCATCCTTAGGGTACTAACCACCAAACTGCACGGCATCATCTGAAAATGAACTATGCTGCACCCAAGCAACACTGCCATATTACATTGCAGAGTATCCACAAAACACTGAGTGACCACACTGTGCTGAGTCTAATAACAGTTACTCACCAAACTGTGGGGCATATTATCAGGACAGGCGATAAAATTATCGCTGTTTGAGCGGCAGAAAACTGCTGCTAAAACGGCGATAATGGGCTTGATAATATGCTCTATGAAATTCCAATTGAAGCTCATGTTAGATGTCCTTCACATCTAACATGAGCTTCAATTGGAATTCCATAGAGCATATTATCAAGCCCATTATCGCCGTTTTAGCCGCAGTTTTCTGCCGCTAAAATGGCGATAATTTTAGCGCCTGTCTTGATAATATGCCCCTGTATCTTTGCACCAGAAATAAACAAGACTACACTTCATCATATTGACACTAAATGCCAGCCCACCATACTGCACCACAGGCAAAGAAATGTTTTCCAACACACTGCACTAGATTCACTTCTTTTCTCAAGCTACCTGAAACTAAGAAAATATAAGGTAGCACATCTTGAGCAGTTAGGTCCTCACCATTCCTTTTAAGCATTTGAAGTATTTTACACTACCTTTACTATACACCACTACTCTATAGCAATAGCAAATATATACAAATGGTCACTAAATATATTCCCACAAGTTTACCATGTTTACTTTTGTACAGCCAACTTCAGATGTATGTTAATATTTCATAATATAAAAAAACTGAAGACGTCGTTTTGACTTTGTATATCCGTGTTTATATAGTGAATAAGCAAAATCTTAAAAAAGCATGGTTAATTAAATAAAAGAAGGATCTAGTCGAATAAAGGTAAAATGATGTTTAAATGATTTTTCTTCAGGTGGCATATTATCTATTTACATCGAGCATATAATTAGCCAACAAAGGCCAGCTGAGAGTCGTGCTGAATCTATGCCACCTCAGCCTAGTAGCTGAACATATTAATCCCAGTGTGTGCAAATACAGCATCGTGCTGAGTAAATATTGTAACACGTTTCTTGTGACTGCCTACAGGCTATATGCGGTTCAGTAAAACAAGTGTGGGTGAAGGTGACGTGGGAAAAGTATGGCAATTTGTATTGGCAGCTTTAGAACAGTAAGTCTAGCACTATAATTAGGAAACAGTTTATAGTGCAAGTTTCACACTATTTTTTCAATTTATTTTTGCGTCATACTTCTACATTCTGCAAAACATTTACATAATACCTCTGGATTTCACAGTCATGCTTTCTTGTTTACTTATACACATTTATAAATGTCTTCCGAACCCTAAAACGGTAATTAAGGTCAAAATGACCGGTTGCTCATGACGTGTTGTTTATATCACATGGTTTAATAATGTTTGTAGTACTCTTTTGATACATTTAGAGCATTTGGACATTATCTGTTTACTATTCGTTTTCTTGAGACTGCACGTATCTGGCAATGTTTTTAGAAATGTGTGTTTTTGCTGGGGATAATGTGCTAATATTCAAAATGTGTTTTATACTACTGTGTTTATTATTATAAATAACATTTTAAAATCAATGTGCATTGAATGGAAATTAAAAACATGCATTCTAAAGCGTGCTTATCTTTTGCAGTACATTAACACTAGAGTAGGTTTAACAGGACATATTTGAAGGGCAATGTATGGCAGTGTAACTTTTTGCTGACAGGGTTTGTAACCTTTATTTTCACAAACTGAGGAGTGTTCATTGGTAGATGTTTGCATCAAAGATAATCCTGCAAGGGTGAGGCTTGTCAGTTATGCTCATTCATTTTCTAAGACCCCAACTGTCCCCATAGAAGCGTTTATTTTGACCTGCATTGAATAAAAGTCAGTCAGTCAAACAAAACTTTATTTGATTTGTTAAAACCTTAAAAGTACATTCCACATTCCGTGATAAGAGAAAGGACAACAGCAAAACATGGTAATATTCAACAGGAAAAAGAGCAGCAGCATAACAAGATAATATTAAAACCACAATTACACCTCAAGATACTTAAAAATTAACTTCTCTTGTTCCTTTTAAAACGGAGTATTATAACATTTATTTGTTAAAATCGCTAAAATTTCCTATATATACCTTCTTCAAAATGCAGTTTTTACTACTATTATCCCTTAGTATCTCTACCTTTATTCAGGGATAAGGGCTACACTATACATGTTCTTCTGCGCATTTGAGGAACCACCTAACTTTGTTCATATATTTCCCCAACGCGCAGGCTATATCTAAAGTCTCCATTTCCACCAAAAGAGTGGCAGCTTGCATTCTGTGCATAATCTTATATTTTTTAAAAATCGGACATAAAAGACAACATGCTGTGTTTAACTTTTTTTTATTTGTGTAGGGCAGTTAAATATCCTGCCTGTGCGTGTGCATTGTGACATTTGTAACACATCACATATACAGAGAGAGTGTGTGTGTGTTTGAGAGAGAAATAGAGACAGAAAAATATCCCTGAGGGGTAGGAAAAAGGATGGCACTCTCAGGAACAGTAAGCTCTCTCTCGCTCTCTCTCGCTCTCTCTCTCTCTCTCTATATATATATATATATATATATATATATATATATATATAAATCAAGTCAAAAGAAGAATCAGCCACAAATAAATTTGATGGACTTGTGACTGCCAAAACTGTGAACTTTGATGACTGTAACAAATAGGGGTAGCGAGTAGGACTGCTGTATAGATGTGTTTTTATTGGGAATTCTTTGTGTGGTATGATTATCAGTATGTACGAGTAGAATGAAAGGTGAGAATGGAAGGATGATGGTGCAAATTTGGGGGATGCTATATTTTGAATCACTGCTAAGAAAAGTTAAAGCATGTCTTCTTTCTAATTGAAATGACAATGTGATTTTGTCACATTTGTAAATGTTTTTGTGAATATAAAAGATAAAAAAGTATGTGAAAATAAATAACATATATATATATATATAATATTTTTGATGGGGAAATGTTCCTTTAGAGTTATTATCACTTCAGAAATTAGACAGGCCAGATAAGAGGTTGTTTTCATTGTATTTATATCCCTTCCCTCTCCTCTTAGGCCTCAAAGTACTAGGGGACACCTTTGTGTTTACAGGCAATAGTGATACGGGATTCAGAATATGTTACGTTTGCTATCCTGCCCGACTATATTGTGTTACTCGATATTGCATATAAGAAGCATTTCTTGCCTCTCTGGCTTCTGCTGGAGGCTGCATGTGTTATCTCCATTAATCATTAAAGTTCATTAAGTCTGTTTTACTCCTAATCTCATCTGCCCGAAATTAGATCAGGAGTATAAAATCCAAAGCTTTCCACTTTAGAACAAGTGAGAACTAAACTGCTTGGAGATGCTTTTTTTGCCCATGAAACAGAATCTCCCAGTCATCCACAGAGGCCCACAAGTGAATCGGACTAAGGCAGACCTGCAGAAGGCAATGTTTGCAATCTAGGAACAATATTTATACACTCAGTAAATAATCAAAATCTAAACGCATAAAGGCTCCGTAAATAGTTAGTAGCTCACGATCAAGGTTTTTGCATATTAATAATCCATCTGCTGACCTTGTATACAACAGTGCCCCTGAACACAGGGGCGTCTCCTCCATTTGAGCGGAGGATCCTCGCCCCATAAACAAAAGCCCCAGGCCAAGCTGTAAAATACAATTGTAATATTGTTTATTACCATTTTATTTTTGAGCAACCGACCCGTCCCAAACTGAGCATCAGTATGGGGCGGGCCATTGCTGCTGAGTGGCAGCAGGGAGATTTGTGCTCTCTAGTCTAAAATGTGCACATCTGTTTGGCGGCCACATTTGTATGCACATTTTAAACCTCTCTAGCCCAGCTGTCTTAAGACAGCTGCGTTAGAGAAAGCAAAGGCCTCCAGTGCTCTAGTGAGCACTGACAGAGGCTGCTCCCACCAATCCTAGCGCTGCTCTCATGCTTCATGAGAGCAGCGCCAGGATTGGCTTAGGAGTAGGAAGCCTGCCTGCCTTAAGGAGAGAAGGATCGAGGGGATGTCGCATTCCTAAAAAAGGTAGGAGCCTTTTATTTTTTTTATGTGCCCCACCACCCTAAGGACATGTCAACCAACACTGCCCTGTAGATATGCAGATTAAACTATAAAGAAGGTTAGGAAAGTATGATGACATTTATACTTTCGTAATATCTGCTCTTGTGTTTTCAACCAGATCTCTCAGGTAAAGCAATAATTTCATAGGCTAATGGGCTGTAGAACTGGTGAAAGACGTTTCTCAAGACTACCAATCTCTTCAGCCCATTTATTGTGATTATATCAGAGACTACCAAGCGCCACCCAGATGGGCAGATATCTCATACATACTGCAATAGAAGCATAGGTCCAGGAGGGCCACATCCATGACATATTTTCAGGCTAAGCCTGGCTCTGTAAATCACTGAAGTTTAGATTCTTTAAATGTAAATGGATGTTCGAGGCATATGGGCTGCAGATGGTACATTATGAATAGATCGCCATCTGGTGTTGGGCTCGGATGATTGCACTTTGTTTTATTTTGGAGAGTCTTTTGTATCTTGGTGACTCCTCCCTTGGTTGGTAGTGCGCATGGGCATCGGCTCCATCCTTAGATTGTTTTTTTCCGCCATCGGGTTCGGATGAGGATCGAGACACTCCAGATCAACTTCAGAAGAAAGTGATTTATCGGCGCGTATTCCCTTTCCAATTCGACGGTATTGTTATCGAACGCGTTCATTTCCATTCCGACGCGTTGCAAATAAAAAATCGAAGAGAAAAACTTGGATCTACGTCGAAGAACAGGAGGCCTTTCTCGACGCAGTCAAGCCCGGAGTCCATGGAAAGGACTCCATTCAAAAAATGTCCAACGTGTGGTGCTAAGTTCCCACAAAAGGACCTACACGAGGTGTGCAACCTCTGTCTATCGCCTGAACACGAATCCAGGGACTGCGAAGCCTGTGCAGCATTCTCCTCCAAGCTAACGATTAGAAATCGTCGAGCTCGAAGACACGAGGTTTCCAGAATGCAGGCGGAAGCGATCCCAGAGTTGTTCGGAGACGAGCAAATCGAGGAAGAAGAAGAACAGTCGGGGTCGGAAGGGGACCAGTCGGAGACCGAAGAACTCATCGATCAACAAACCGTGAGTGACGACGTCCCCTTACCGAAAAACCGACCCCGTGCGGTAACGACCCCGCCCTCGGGCCCGGTCAAACCGCTGAAAAAAGTTTCCGAAGCCCCGCCCTCGGGCCCGGCAACGAAACCGAAACTGAAACCGAAACACTCGGACTCCCACCATGTCGGATCCGAGAAAAGGGCGACATCGACTTCGGCACCGAGGCTACATGCAAAAGAGAGCTCGGTATCGAAACATTCCATGTCGAAACATAAATATTCCTTATCGCCCAAGAGACACTCAATACCAAGAAAGTCGGAATCGAGCAGGCATTCGTTGTCGAAAACAACAAGATCTGATGATCGAAAACAAAAGCACCTCTCGGAACCAGGACCTTCGGTACCGATTCAGGAGCAACAGACAGATCCCAAACAAAAGATCTTGTTTATTGATCCACAAACTGGGAAAGTGGTCACAAAGAAGAGAAAGAGTGAACAGTCAGAAGATAAACCTCTTCCTTCAAAAAAGAGAACAATGGGGACGAATATAACTCCTCCTGCTTCTCCTCGTCCTAGAGTCACACCCTCTTCTCCTATTCCTCACAATAGGCCAAATATTCCTACACCTTCCACACCAAGACCAGCTACACCTCAGTCAGATGTAGACAGTGATCTAGGGGAGGGAGAACCTCAGGGGGATGACGAAACTATCCCAGATGAGGAGGACCCATGGGAAAATTATGATGTAGGGTCAGATGAGGACAACGACCCAGAGCTATATCCCTCAAAGCCTTCACCACCTGATGATAACACAGGGTTTGTGCAGCTCATTAATAGGGCAGCAAAATATCACAAACTAGATATGCACACAGAACCTCAAATAGAGGATTTCTTGTTAGAGACTCTACCTAATGCACAGAGAACATCAGGTACTCTTCCTATGTTAAAGGGTCTTCTTAGTCACACAGAGGAAATATTCAAAAACCCAGTGAGAGCCAGGGTGTTAAACCCGAGAATTGATAAAAAATACAAAGCGGCTCCAAAGGACCCAATATTTATTAGAGGGCATGTACCTCTAGACTCGCTGGTGGTCTCAAACGCTCGCAAAAGAGCAAACTCATTATCTACAGGAGAGGCTCCTCCACCAGATAAAGAGTCGAAGTTAATAGATGCATCAGGCAAAAGAGTAGCATCTCAGGCAGCGAATAGCTGGCGTATAGCCAATACACAAGCACTACTCGCACGTTACGACAGGGCACATTACGATGAGTTAGAAAAACTTCTCATACATCTCCCAAAAGAACACCAGAAAAAGGCAGATCAATTAATACAGGAAGGTAAAATAATAACCAATACTTCCATTAAGTGTGCATTAGACGCAGCAGACACTGCAGCAAGGTCTATTAACACCAGTGTCATGCTAAGAAGGCATGCATGGCTTAGAATCTCAGGATTCAAACAAGAAGTACAAACAGCCCTATTGAACAAACCATTTGATCAGAAAACATTGTTTGGTTCAAGCACAGACGAGACATTAGAAAAAATGAAGAAAGATACGGAAACGGCTAAGTCAATGGGAGCATTGCAACAGCCAATACACAGAGGTTCCTTTCGTAGATCCACCTATAGAGGGGGCTCAAAGAACACAGGAACGAATCAGCAATCCACATCTTTCACACCAACATCACCCAGAGGTAATTCAAGAGGCAGTTACAGAGGTAACAACAATAAGGGTAGAGGCCGCGGAAATAATAACAACCGCAACGCCTCAACACCAAAACAGTGACTTCATAGAACTCCCCCCAGACCACATAACACCGGTCGGGGGACGTCTATCACAGTTCCTACCTGTCTGGGAAAACATCACGTCAGACAAGTGGGTGAGACAAATTATCCAACATGGTTATTGCCTAGAACTCACAGCTACCCCACCAAACATCCCCCCCAAACAGCGTCCAATGAGTCAAGATCATCTGACATTGTTAAGAGAAGAAGTGCTAGCACTTCTACAAAAGCATGCAATAGAGAAGGTCCCAAAGGATCAACAAGGAACAGGAGTATACTCTCTATACTTCCTGATCCCCAAAAAGGACGGGTCCCTAAGACCAATATTAGACCTCAGACCTCTCAATGCTTACATAAATTCGGAGCATTTCCACATGGTCACGCTCCAACAAGTACTCCCTTTACTGAAGAAAGGGGACTTTCTTTCTACACTGGATCTAAAAGACGCTTACTTTCATATCCCAATTCACAAAGCCCACAGAAAATACCTAAGGTTTGTGTTAGAAGGACAACACTATCAGTTCAAAGTCCTTCCGTTCGGTGTCACAACAGCACCAAGAGTTTTCACAAAATGTCTAGCTGTGGTGGCAGCACACCTAAGAAGACAACAAATACATGTCTTCCCATACTTGGACGATTGGCTAATAAAGGCCAAGTCAAAGGAAGAATGTCTTCACAACACACAGAAGACAATCCAATTGCTGCACCACCTAGGGTTCACGGTGAACTACAAAAAATCACACCTACAACCAAACCAGATTCAGCAATACCTGGGGGCTACAGTAGACACAGAGAAGGCAATAGCATACCCCAACCCAATCAGAGTACAGACAATGGTCGGGTTAATACAAAGATTTCAACCACAACACTTACTACCAGCACGAGTGTTTATGCAACTATTAGGCATGATGTCCTCCTGCATACTGCTAATACCACATGCCAGACTGCAAATGCGCCCACTACAAGAGTGTCTAGCGACACAGTGGAATCAGGCTCAAGGTCAGATTACAGATCTGGTGTTGGTAAACGACCGGACGTATCGCTCTCTGAAGTGGTGGAACACAGAAAACATTTCCAAGGGACGGTCGTTCCTAGAGCCAATTCCACACGTGATAATAACAGCGGACGCATCGCTCTCCGGATGGGGAGCGCATATGGACAAATACACAGTACAGGGGAAGTGGAGTGTGCAGCAAAAGGAGCTGCACATCAACTACCTAGAACTATTAGCAATATTTCTAGCACTAAAAGCTTTCCAAATGCAAATAGCAGGAAAAGCAGTCCTGATCAGAACAGACAACATGACTGCAATGTATTATATTCAAAAACAGGGGGGGACACACTCTCTCCAACTGTCCAGACTAGCACAGGACATATGGAGATGGGCCATTCCTCAAAAGATCTACCTGTTAGCGGAACACCTACCAGGAGTTCAAAATCAAATAGCAGACATCCTAAGCAGACAGTCAGAACAAGTACACGAATGGGAGCTGCACGACCAAATACTACAGCCATTCTTCCAAAAATGGGGTCAACCAGAGATAGATCTGTTTGCCAATCATCAGAACGCAAAATGCAAAGAATTCGCATCCAGGTACCCACACCAAAGGTCCCAGGGCAATGCACTGTGGATAAATTGATCCAACAAATTTGCTTACGCGTTCCCTCCCCTACCACTAATTCCATTACTGGTTCGGAAACTACAGCAACACTCAATGACAATGATACTAGTGGCACCCACGTGGGCAAGACAGCCGTGGTTCACCACGCTGCTACAACTCTCACAAGTACCACATCAAAAGCTAAGGTTATAACCCATGCATCTTACACAGAACCATGGAGAAATAATGCACCCAGATCCCAAACAACTGAACCTAGCGATCTGGCTCCTGAGGTCATAGAGTTTGGGTATTTAGATTTACCACCAGAATGCATGGAAATCATTAAGCAAGCAAGACGTCCTACCACCAGAGCATGCTATGCAGCAAAATGGAAGAGGTTTGCTATACACTGTAACAGTAAGAACATCAACCCTCTGGACGCATCCACTAAACAAATCATTTGCTATTTATTACACTTACACCAATGTAACCTAGCATATACCTCTATCAGAGTTCATCTCGCAGCTATAGCGGCGTATCTACAAAACAGGCAACATCTGTCACTGTTTAAGGTACCAGCAATTAAAGCTTTCATGGAAGGACTCAAAAGAGTCATTCCACCAAGAAGACCACCTTCCCCAGTCTGGAATCTCAACATAGTGCTTACCAGACTAATGGGGCCACCCTTTGAACCTATGCATAGGTGTGAAATACAATTCCTCACATGGAAGGTGGCCTTCCTCATAGCTAGCACGTCACTTAGAAGAGTAAGTGAACTGCAGGCTTTTACGATTCAAGAACCATTTATGCAGCTACACCAAAATAAAGTGGTTCTTAGAACAAACCCAAAATTCTTACCGAAGGTTATTTCAGCATTCCTCATCAATCAGTCAGTGGAATTACCGGTTTTCTTTCCAAAACCACAAACAGTAGCTGAGAGAGCCCTACATACACTGGACGTTAGAAGGGCCATATTGTACTATATAGAAAGAACACAAACTTTCAGAAAGACAAAACAGCTATTTGTTGCGTTTTCTCCTACACATAAAGGCAATCCCATCTCCAAAGCGGGCATTGCCAGATGGATTGTAAAATGCATTCAAATATGCTACTTAAAGGCAAAGAGAACATTAACTGTTCCTCCTAGAGCTCACTCTACACGTAAACTAGGAGCATCTATGGCATTTCTCGGAAACATTCCACTAGATGACATATGCAAAGCGGCTACCTGGGTTACACCGCACACCTTCACAAAACACTATTGTGTAGATGTGCACACAACACAACAAGCTAGAGTGGGACAAGCAGTATTAAAAACATTGTTTCAGACAGTTGCAACAGACACGGGCGACCACCGCTAGGGAGAGAACTGCTGTATAGTCTATTCATAATGTACCATCTGCAGCCCATATGCCTCGAACGGAATATGCTACTTACCAGTATGCATCTGTTCTTGGCATAGAGGGCTGCAGAGTGGTACATGCCCTCCCAGCCTCCCCGGAAACCTGTGTCTGTTCCAACATTATCTTATTTAGATACACTTACATGGGCACTCTTATCTGTATTCTACTATACTACTCCATCTAACCCTACTATGGCAAAACAATCTAAGGATGGAGCCGATGCCCATGCGCACTACCAACCAAGGGAGGAGTCACCAAGATACAAAAGACTCTCCAAAAGAAAAACAAAGTGCAATCATCCGAGCCCAACACCAGATGGCGATCTATTCATAATGTACCACTCTGCAGCCCTCTATGCCAAGAACAGATGCATACTGGTAAGTAGCATATTCCTTATGTAGTAAGGTCAGGTTGTTTGCTACCCAGATGCTAATTACTAATTAAAAATAGAGGATACTCTCAAAATTTGAAACAGATCGAGTCCTCCCGGAGGTATATTAGACACTATTGTTCACAGTCCATTAGACACTACTGGGTGTGAGTGTCTGAAACGTTTCAGCGCTCCGTCCATCATCTCCTTTTGTTTGCCATGTTTGCCCTAAGTTTGTAGGGTATGCCCAGACGTGGGTTCCTCGCTCACTTTGCCACTGGATTCAATCTAGCCTGGCTAATGAGGGGAGTTACCCTGAAACCGGTCCCAGGATGCTTGTTTCCAGTCCAGGGGTCCTGGCTTGGCAGTTCGAGCTGGACTGTTCCCATGAGGAATAGGGTCAAGACTAATTTGCATATGGTTGTGTCTGAACTGTGGAGGCAAAGTGTGCTAAATAACGATGATGGATTTAACCCAGATCTGTGACTGGGGGCGAGTGTCTGAAAAGTTTCAGTGCTCAGTCCATCATCTCCTTGTGTTTTCTTTGTTCGCCCTAAGTTGGCAGGGTATACCCAGACGTGGGTCCCTTGCTCACTTTGCCACTGAATTTCAATCTAGCCTGGCTGATGAGGGGTGTTACCCCGAAACAGGTCCCAGGATGCTTGTTTGCAGGTCACGGAAGACCTAGCTTGGCACTTCAGCATCGACTATTCCCATGAGGAATAGGTCAAGACTGATTTGAATATGGCTGGGTCTGGACTGGGGTGGTGAAGTGAGCTAAAGAAGGATGATGGATTCAACCCAGATCTGTGGCTGGGCGTGAGTGTTTTAAAAGTTTCAGCACTCCTTCCATCATCTCCTTGTGTTTACTACTGTACTGTAGACAATTCTGTGATTTTTCAAGGAGTAATGAGTGGGTTGCCTTTGGGTTATTTAGTATGTCCAGTTCTCCAACTGTCCTACTTTCATAACGTATCTGTGACACATTTGCAAAAGAAATTATCTTAAACACTGGCATTACAATAATTTATATTTGTATATTTCAACGTCTATGCCATGCCTGCAATGTTATGTTTAGGGTGTTCTGGTTCAAGTAGAGCACAACATTCGAGTTGGGTCTTACTGAGTGCATTGTTAATGCATTCATTGATATGTAAAGGATCATCGATAGTCATGTTGAATAGTTTGGAGGCGTTTGAAAGTACTGGGCTCTCTGCCTTGTGACAAGTCCTAAATGTATTTGTTTTTGGCATAACCAGAGCTGTTTGTCACTGAAGCCTCGTGCTGATTTCCGGTTCAAAGTTGAAGTCTTACTGGCCTGTATTGGAGCAGGTTAGGGTGAACTCCAAGGGTGTTTGGGAAGATTCACCCTCTAAAAAACCTGTGAAAATATGAAGCCAAATGGAACCATGATAAACCTCTTAACAATCATATCTTTCAGTTACAAAATGTGTTGCTACAATAATTTGAAGAAAAGTCTTTCTAACTTGCACAATATTACTCCTATTTTGAAAAAGTATTGGGGAAAGAGTCCTTATCACCCAGACTTCATGATAGTGCCTTGCATATCTCATCAAAACATGACACGATTAAATACGCCATTTTAATGATTCAGCTATGTTCCTTTCCGACTATTACTGTTGAGTAAATATCTATTTTATCTTTTCATATAAAGAAACCCAGTGTTTTAAAAATCAAATGTTTCCAAAGTGAATATAGTAAAACATTTGGGAATATGTGTATGAGCAATGATATTGCCAAGACAACGGTAGGTCTACAAGAACATTGTCCCTTTGGCTATGCGCCAATTGAGAGCCACCTTTCAGCAGAGCAAAAAGCCACACAAAAATTTGTGGTGGAATCAAATGTAAAGAATGCAAAAGTAATATAAATAAAAAAATGTTTAGAAACTTTATGCCACCGTTACAGGACCACAAACGAATCCAGACAGCTCAGGGGGTTGTGCTACAAAGCATGGACCAGTCACTTGATGGTGTGCAACCATTGTGTGTCCTGTTATGAACTGATTCAGCACATGGGCCATAAACTTGGGAGCACAATCCCAAGTGTGCTCACACTCTTGTTGCGCCACATCACTGGTCAGGGAGGGGTCTCTTTCGTAGATGCCAATGGCATGCTGGTGCATTCATCAGTTTTGGGATAGTTTTCACCACCAATAGCACACCGCTGACAGAGACCTTAATCTTTAACCCCTCCCCCTTCCTAATTTTACAATAAAAATGCATTCTCCTTGGGGGAATTTATGGAGAAGGGGAGTTTAAAGGCTTCAATTGATTACTGGTCCTCCCAAGTGATAAGGACAACAAAGTGCCCACACTCTGGACCAACACATTGGTCTGAGGAAATCAAGTGCCACAGTGGCCAAAATGGTTATTTTGAGTACAAATGTAGCAATCACTTTATCTGTGCCCGAAAGACTGGTGTCCTTGACATGAAGGGTTCAGGGGAGAGGAGTTAGGACACAACGGTGGTAAGTGTCAGGCCTTCCAAGCTTCTTTTGCCAAAGCAAGGGTAAGGACTCTCTTTAGTATTTGCAGGACATGTCTCTAGTGGAGAAATGCAACGTGATCATGGGAGAGCTTTCTTAGAATGAGCTCGTATATGTTTGGGTGTTCTTAGGAAGTTCAAAACAGTAAAACATATTACTCTGTCCAAAATTGGTCTTGATGTATCGCAAAGCAGAGAATAAACCAGCTCGGGTTAGCATGAAAAATTGTAGGTTTTGCAACTGTGTGAAACCAACTTGCAATATAATAAAGAAACATTGTGTATCGTGAACAGGTTTGTGAATTGCAATATCCACATATTGACTCTCTTCGTTTTGCAAGAAGGATGCATTAAAAGACTGCCCCCTTCTTTCTTGCAAACAGCACGGGTATATGTAAATGTGTTATAACCGCAAGTGCAAACCATTGATACGGACACCTTGAACAGAGCGGTATCCTTTCATAAAGTGGAAGTGGTCAGCCATAGACAACTTGAAGTTTGTAAAGGACACATTCGGGGGGCTGCAGTAGAGTCAGACACCGTACCAGTGGGTCGCTGCATGTAAGCTCCAATGTCCATTCGCATTCTGACAAATTGTTTAAAAAACAATGTGAGTGCAGGATGAAGATCTCCTTTCCATGCAGGCCTCTATCCCTGAAGTGGTGGCCACTTTTTAGCACTGAATCTGGCCTCATTATTGTTAATGGAGCAGAGTTTCTGTGTATTTTAGTGGATCATTGTGCTGTGGCGAATTATTATGTACGTCGCAATGCAAAAAAATTCTTGTGTCGCATTGTAAAAATTTCCTCTATCATGCGTACCCAGAATAGATAATCTGACAACTAAATGGGGTCTCAGGCTCCTACCAAAAGTGGCTAAATAGATAGAGTCAGCAGGAGTAGGCATGGAGGCTTTGCTTAGTTTCAGATGCTATGAATTAATGAATATCCAGGAAGACATCGAGAACACCTTCATGCAGGCACTCAGCTCTTCCTCAGTGGTACTCCTGATCCACGGTGCTCTGTCTGCGTCCACTCCACAAGGGCCACGGCTGTCGGGTTAATGAGAAATTAATGTGCTATTGGTAAGTAGATCTACATATTTCTGAGTGTGTGTGTATATATATATTACATATAGATATAGATATATACATATATTCCTATAAATCTATACTCACACATATACATATATAAAAAGATATATATATATATACACACAATCAGATTTGAACATTTAGAAATCACATATCTATGTATTACACACACACACACACACACACGCACTGATTTACTATTTACCTATATATGTGGTCCAACCAAGTTTATCTGAGGCCCTACGTATGCCCCGCCTCCCCCCACATAGCTTACTTCTAAAGACGCCACTGACTAGGATTTCTTTACTTCTTTTCTGTTTGACAGTGTTCCTTAAGGAGACTCATTTTAGATTAAAAAAATAGCACTTAGTGGAACTCTGCAACATCCAAAGCTGCTGTTTTTAAATATGAAAAATATACGTTTGCAAGTAACCCGGACTAAGCAAATTTAATAAAAACATTTTATGACTGCCTGTTGGCAGATAATGTGAGTCTAAGTGATTATGAAATATACCTATTTTATTTTGAAAGTGTGCAATTATGCACTTAACATTTCGCATACCCACCACTTTTTACCAAAGACTTCAAAATTATTTAAAACGTGTTCCAAATGGTTATCAGTATGTCCCTTAACCACTCATAACTGTTAATTCTGTTATATACTTTATGATGACGAACAATAGCTCCTAGTGCTGGTGTAAGCGAATACCCTTGGCCCAAAGGCATAGAGTGAATGTAAATCTGGTTTCGAAAAGTACAGCACAATGATGTGATTTGACACTCGACCCATGTAGCCGGTTTTATGACAGCAACTTTTCCGATTAGGGAAAAAAAGAAAAGAAACAAATGTACGGGCAGTCAAGCAGTGGCTCTAGAAAGATGAATCAACAACATTGACTAAACATAGTAAAAAAAATGTAAAAAATTCATCCAAAGGGAATGATTGATAGCCAATTTAATGAAATGTGCACTAATACAAAGTATTGCAGGCACTGGATAAGATTGCGCACCAGAAATAGCAAATACATCAGCTTAATTGGCGGAAATAGGTTGCTAAACAGCACTTAAAAAGGAAATCGTATAGGAAATACAATTGGAAGGCAAGTTCCACATTGTGCAAGGTAGACGACTGCAGCGGGGCAAATGAATCCATGCACGCGCAGCACAGGCATTCTCATAGGAACACCGCTGAAATGTGTACATTGTGAATAGGCAAACGAGGGTAATGTTTGCACAAATACCAAGTACATTACCTAAGGGGTGGTCTCTAACTGGAGGCTAGGTGGGCGCCCAACCTGGAATGACTTTAAAGTCCAAGGGAGAAATCAGCAAAAAAACTCCTTCCCCACTTTCAACTATGTGGCTACCAATGAGTGATCGAAGGACAAACTCCCAATCCCTTCATGGAAGGTCCCCAGGAAATATTCCCCATTTAAAGTTTCCTTCCTTCATTCTTTCCTTCTCTTTTCTCCTATAGATTTTTGTTGTTCCTTATAACCTTTTTTTTCCTCATGCCTTCTTTTCATTTTCCAAATTTCTTTCCCCCTTTGTATTGCTTTTTCTCCTTTTTTCCGTGCTCCCATACATTTGCATCTCAGTTTTCCGTTGAGATTGTAATCATTCCTCTTTCTCATTGTAACCATAATTGTTTTTGACACCCCATTGTCCCACCCCACATCAGTCTCATGCTATCTTCGTTCTGTTAGTTATTAGTTTCTGCTTCTGGCTTGCAACCTGGAAGTCACATCCCAAAGTTTAAAAGATTCATAAAAAACGATTTAATCCGTTTACCGCGGGGGCAATTCCACCACGGTGCGGGCGTTGGACCGAGCGGGCGGGGCTGCGGCAGCCAACAGTCGTGCACAGCACCCAGCAGGTTGTGCTCGCATTGGTCGTTGGCCGACGGGAGCGCAGAAGGGGTTAATCTGTTAATTGACAGCCTTGCTCAAGCTGGTATACCGGTGATTCCTTATGCCCTTGGTAACATGCAGGTATTATATTAGTGCTGGTCCATCTCAACATGGCTGCTATACTATGGCCACAGTAGCACACTTTTCACCTGGGCACCTATACTTGTACTAGACAGTGCCAGCACCTCACAGAAGAGCTGCTATACTTTTAATGAAGGCAGAAGAAAGAGTGGGTAACCCAATAGACCCTTGGAGGCTTGGGCAATTAGTACATTAGAAGTGTTTGCAATCCTTCAGTGGTCCACACGTACCAATTTGTTCAAGTGCCAGCGTTGCAGGTTGGTTCGTATCTATAAGGGACGGGCACTGCTCCGTACAACGCTCCGCTGTCTCAATGCCGACTGTTGAGACAGTGGAGCATCGTACGGAGCAGTGCTCATCCCTTATAGATACGAAGAAACCGGCAACACCGGAACTTGAACAAATTGGTTTGTGAGGACTGCTGAATGATTGCAAACATTTCTGTGTTGCACACTTTTCGGGACCTCCTTGGAACAAATCTAGCTATTTATTAGCTTTCTCTTTGATGTCGAACAGACTTTTTAAATGAACTTGACTACATTCTGAAGTTGCTCATGTAGTCCCCTAAGGGTCATTCAACATATGAATTTACCGTCCTGAAGATGGTCTAATAGATGTCTTCACTATCTAGACCGGAACGTTGACAACTACACCTACTTTCTTTGTGAACTGTTCACCTGAGGATTTGTTTTCTGTTTGATCAGTCACATTTTCCTGTTGTACATATTGTCTGAAATAGGTGTCGACATCAGTGATAATGAGATGCTTATAACAACAAATCACTCTATAATCTCAATCACTACGTGTTGATTTATAATTATATATGTAACAGTTTTTTGTACCCTCTAAAAATGTTCTCATTATAAATGTACGTTTCTGGCAGATTTGTTCAAATTGAGATAAGTCAATTTAACTTCTCAAATAACTTGAAGTAAGCTACTGGATAGAGCTTGCGACCATTGTTTCTTATAGATGTTAGAATGAGCAAAAGAAAGAAAATCCCTTGTAGGCATATTTACTCGCTAATACTTTTAATGAAAGCACTTCTCAGCAGAGGTGTTGTAATGTCAGTGGGGCAATACTAGCCCTTCCCAATAGGGCTGCTAGGCTATTAGTGAATCAAGGCAAGTCCCACCTTTTCTCCAGAGCTTCTATACATGTCATAGGAATGTGATTGGCATTATCCACAAAACTGTCGTAGCTTTAATGCAACAGTTGCAGTTCTTCTCTTCAGCAGTGCCGTACCAAAAAAGGAACAGAAAAAGATGTGACTTAGCCGGGCAGCTGTATGGAAAACAAGCCCATCTCTGAAATGAGTTTTGTAATTGCATCTGTTCTTCATTTTTACTGTCCCTTGTAATAACCAAACATACACAGAGTCAAGATTTTTATATGAAATTATGAGATAAGAAAAATGCACAGCACACAGCTCTGTTCTCGATACATAAAACTGAAGTGAAACATCAGAGCATAGAAACTGAATGTCCGTCTCCAATTCACATTCACTTCAGAAAACTGAATTAAATCAACTTACACATGAACCATTCCTAGGAATTCCTTAAGTGGCTCAGACTTCAGCTTCAAATGATTTTCTGGGGAATGTCCCCAAGAGTGGGACCTCACAGACCTGCCAACTATATAAGGACGGGACGTGCCCTTGGAGGGTGTGGGACCTTGTGCTGATACCTAGCTGCGAGGCACTGTGCCCTCCTGGAAGCCCACCTTCCCCCCCGCCCCCCCATAAAAATCAAAGGGTCGCTGAGTCTGTCACTGATCTCCAGCACTGTATTCATGCCCCTTAATAGACGTTGGCTGCTTACTGCCGCCAAACCAAGCTGAAAAGTCACATTATGCAGTGTTTTCTGGCTCTTCTTTTCTGACACTGTGTACTCAGCGGGTGACCGTGGGAAGGGAGCCCAAATTGTGTGGCACACGGTGCAATGTGTTTGTTGGCAGGTCTAGTTCTTAGGTATAATGGTGGCTCTTGGTTCTCACATAGCCTCATAGTTACTCAGCCCGCTGTGCAGGTGAGCAGAGCCGACACCAGCCACTTCACATGAAGAGATGCTGCTCCAATTATTTTATAGTCTTCCAGCTTCTCAGTCACAGGGACTGCTCTTCTTGTCCTTCTTTCTCAAATACACTTTGCTTGGGACAGTTCTGGCAGAATGCAGGTTTTACGGATACCTATCCTCTTCTAGGACATGGTCTACTGTTGGAATGATTTTCTAGAGTTGGCTAGCAGCTGATGTGCTTTTTTAAACTGCTAGTCTTGCTTTTCGGCCACTCACTCGTCACACTACATATCCATGGATCTGCTTCTCACCCATTCCTGGCCTCTTGAAGGAGTGGCCCCCATTTAAGTTTAGCTATTTAAACACCTGAGTGATAACCCCTGGTGTGACTTTGACTTAAAATGTCTACCACTTGTTAATTTCTTATGTGCTTTGCCTCTTTAAAAATCATGTTCAATTTACTTGAGCTGTTTCTGTCAGCAGTGCTCTTCCATCTACCATATTCCATTAAGCAGCTGGGCTTCACACCACTTCAAGCTCCCTCACATACACTAATCTTTTTAGGTTTTGCCTGCACAGCGCTTTCTGTGCTTGAGAAATCTATTCAATATGATCTTAAAAAGGACAACATCCCACCCCTTGCATTTCATTGGTTCCTGTGCTTGTTAAATACTTTTCCTCCATTTCTATTGGCTGTAGTATAGTTTCCCGCATTTACCAATGCTTGTTCCTCGCATGCTTCTCTTATCAGTTCCCTGTCACAAAAGTACTGTTTCCTTCCACTGTTGGGGCATTTTTTTTATGCACAGTTTTGCTTAACGTCCTTTATTTTTCCTAGCGGCATGTATTTGTCTAATATTTTATGTAAACATTTTGGACACGCATTTCAAGCATGATTGTGAACCCACACCAAGACTCGAACCCGGCTCCCCAGATCCAAGTTTGGCAGTTCTGGCTGTTATGCCACATCCTCTGTCTTGCCCCATCACTCTATTTTTTAATTTAACCAGTAATACTCCAAACAAGAGCATAGTTTTGCAAACCGTCCACCCCCCCCCCCACCCCATTGCAACCCCCAATGTATAGCTGGCATCTGTCTTCAGCTGCCATCCCCTGCCCTGGTCATTACTTTCACCAGCCACCCCACCTCGTCATTGCTTGTTTATTTAGAAAGCTTGTTACTATATTACAGAGGTCCGCGCTCTAATACTAATATCACAGTGTGATGAATTGCACAGGCTTTGATCATCATGAGTTGACATGAGTGAAAGAACGGATTATATCATAGTTATTATTTGCTAAAAATTAGAACAAAAAATTAAGAATCACATAAGTGAAACCAAATGCATTTACCAATGCTTGTTTTTATATTCTAAAACAGCATATATTTATAGGAACATCTTTCCTCTCTTTAGACTGCCTATCCAGACAGCCAGGAAGGTTATTTTACTGCTTCCTTGATAGTTTAACTAGAGCTCAGGAAGCAAAGTTGAGGACCCGCTGAAGAGATTGGAGGGATTTAAGGTTGCGTTGTCCATATTGATAAGGATACAATCAAGATCTTCAAAGGCCATTTGTCGGTGGGCCTGGTTATAGTAGAGGAATGCAAAGGTAACGTACTGTGGGCATTATATGTCATAGACATATGTGTTCACATAAGGGGTGACAGATTGAGGCAGTGGACAGATGTGGTCAGTAGAGACCTACTGAGTGGGAAACAAGCTCCCACTCTCTTTGTGGGAGGAGCCAATGCACATTGGGCTGTTGAGTTATTTGAAAAGAGCCTTCTCCACTGAAGAGGTGAACCTAAGGGCCGTAAGGATTTCTGATTAATTATGATTAATGCACATACATTAGACATTCCAGAAGTAGGTTAGTTGGGATTAGAGGTCTGACTTTTAAGGCCCATGATGGTGACACCGGGAGGCAGATATCTATTAGATATTTGCAGGAAGTACATGGTTGTGTGTAGGCAGAGCGGCCTACTGGTTTAAGGTTGCCAGTGACTGCATGAAAAGATATGAATATGTGAATTAGCGGAGTGGAGGAGGGAGCATGGATTTAGCAATCTATTATAAAGAGAAGAAGGATGTTGAGGAGAACATGAGAGAAAGATGAGGTGACTTTAAGTGGATGGAGAAGGAATACATAGAATGGTGTGTGGGAGTTGAAAGGCTGCATGGTTTTTATGTGAAGTGTGGGGCAATGAAATTCACTTGAATGCTGGAAGAATGACAGGATCTGTGGGAGGGTGGTTGCCCTCATCATTTCGTAGTATGGGATTAGAAATGCTTGTTGAAGGTTGATAGTGGTGTGGTTCTGTGGCGACTCGTAGAGCCAGGTAAATATTTATGTATTTATTTTCAGGAGCAGGGGTGAGGCTCAGGGGTTACATGACCTGAACTCTCTGAAACTTTCATTTGGATTTCCTTTGAGATTAATGCTACTACTCTGACTGGAACTCTGCTCCTTTTTGATATCGCGCCTTGAGAAAGCCCAGCCCCTTGGGGCGAAACATGTGTCAGCTGTTTCTTGTCACATCAGGCTCTAACTCTGATTTTCTCAATAAAAAACTGTCAAAGATACAAAAAAAATTGGGACATTCTTTCCAAAAAAAAACATAAATTACTCAGAACTGTCTTTCCCGAACTACCTTTTGAAATATTTATGGATGTAACATTAACACCTTGCGTGCTCCCGTCGGCCGTTGGCCGACGGTAGCACTACCTCGCTAGTGCTGGCCGACGGAGCCCCGCCCACCTAACAGAACGCCCGCACAGCGGCGGAAAAACCGCCGTGGTTAAGGCGTTAAACGAAGAAGGCTATGTGTGTTGTCTGTGGGTCAAGAGTAGAAGTGGAATGTCGGGCAGTAATGTTAGAACAGACAGTTATGAACGGTCAATGGGTATTGCACATTCACATCACTCACAACCAGAACTTTGGCCTCTTGGCTTGGAGTCGGCCAACTGCTGTTAAGGCTCTTTAGGGGTGTTGGGGGTCTGGTGGGCAGATATACCTCATGGCCATCAGCCAATCAGGGCTTGTAGGCTGCAGACTGAGGACCACCGAAAGTCTGGCTACAGAGGCTGAAGCACTACAAGCAGTCTATAGACCTCCATATGGCTTACTCAGACAGAACTAGTATGGCGAGATATCAGTTCTTGAGAAAACAGAGCGAATGGATTCTATCTCCCACATTCTTTCAGGGACGTTTTGTTGCAAAATCTGTGCCTCTCTTTTCTTTGGCAGCCCGAGTGCATATTCAAACTGTATGCTATTGTGCTTTGTTTGATCATGTGAAATGTGGCTGTGCTTTTGAATAACAGTCACATTCTTACTTGCCATTCCAGGTATGAGTGGAATTATATTTCAGAGGCACTCACCTGTTTATGTTTTGATTGGACACATCAGTGGCAGCATTTAGGGAAGGCATGTTGGTAGTGGTGTGGTTGCTGGCTTAGTTAATGTTATACAATTGTGCTGCTTAGCTTGTGTCCTTTATTTGGCAAAATGTAGATTTCCATTAAGTTTTCTTCAAGTTTATGCATTTCTTTTCGCTTTGGTAAGTTAGAGACAATTTCCGCTATTACATTTCAAGATGAAGAGGATACATGGCATTTACCTGAAGCTATACATATCTGAACCGGATACACCTAGCAGAAATTAGGATCATGCATGCGATGACTGAAAGAAGCATTGCTTGCAGCAACTGACCCTTGACAAACACGTTGAAGGCTCCCAAGAGCACAAGTGCAGGAACTTGCTGCATCATGTCTTATGGTGGCCTTCCATGTACCCCTGAAGGGCAGATGTGCACGGTGCCCCTGTCGAGTTACTGGGAGAGCAGTCCTTGCTACACTATGTTATGTTCTTCTCTATAGGACCACCCCTCTAATGATTTTTTGAGGAGTCCAATAACGGGTTAAGCCCGTGACTGCACCCCTTAATGCACGTGGAGTGTCTCCATACCTCTCCCAAAGGAAACCCAAATGCCCTAAATGTTCCTCACCTCACACATGGAAAACACTTACTGCAACTCCAACAGCCTTTTTTGCAGAGAGCATGCTGAAATAATACAGAGCGATCCACTACTCACGTGTTCCCTCATCTGAATGATGTTGCGCCCCAAGGAAATGAAGAAGTGCCCAACTCCCATACAGCGGGCAGCTTTATGTCACAAGAATGCCTCTTATAGAAGGGACCATACAAACAGATGTGGTCACTTCTGCAGAGAGGCATAGCTTGGTCACTGAAATTCAAGAGGAGTGAATTTCAAATTTCCCAACTAAAATAGTGGTGGGCCGCAGGGTGGAGGGGTGAGATGACCAAGGCTCCGGGTTGACTGTTCTTGTGAGGAGCAGGGTCTGCCCTGATTTTTATTAGGTGGGCCTCTGTCTGCAGTGGCTCCATGGGTGAATAATGATGGGTTGAATGCTATCCAATGTGATTGCCAGTGGTGTGACTATTTGCAAGCATTCATCTCATCACCTTTTGGGTGTTTGATCGCTAGTAGTATGCCGGAAAACCTGAAAATGGCAACGTTTTCCAAACCTACTACTGCAATGTTTGTGAATTTCACAAAGCAGGAGATTTGCACCCATTCAAAGAGTACTTCTATGGGTGCAGATTCAATACTTTTTGGTAAACTAGTCTGCTCTAAAAAATTAACAACTTATAAGGTCCTGGTAAAAACGAGAACAAGAAAAACTGGTGCAGACATAGCGGATCATACTCAGGGCCCCCAGACTGAACTAATAAACCAAGAATGTATTTGGGGAGTGTCACACTCCAAACACTGCCCTCAGAAGCTAAGCCCCTGCCCGTCCCATGTGGGCTGGGTAGTTATCCCTGTGAATGAATGACTACTGTGATCCTACCTGTGAACGTATGACTACTGTGGCGTACAGCACAATGTTTTGGAGTCCCTGTCCTGGGATCACTTCTTTTAAATGTATTTTTACTAAATACATTCTTCTTCGTTGCTGCAATGAGAAGCCTGGGTGATAGAGTTGTCTAATCAGTGCATATAGGCAGGGCTCCATGTTTCCAGTCTTTGCCTTTTACAAATTATTTTATCAAGTAACTGACAGCCGTATCTACTAAACCCGAGTCGCAAATAAAGGTGGGTGCATCACCAAATTATTAGAGCAAGCCGAGCCAGAATTGAGCCACGGTCTGGCTAGACTTTCAGTTTATGCATGCGCCAGGCCATGAAAATGTTTAGCATGTATATCATGCAACAAACATAATTTAAAAATATGATATAGTTTATTCAGATTTAAAAGAAAATTTATTTCTTTAACACGTGGAAGCATTTCACCTAAGTACATCAGATCATATCACAGCCTAGATAGGCATATATTAAAAGTGACAAGGCCATTAGTGATCTAAGAAGCAAGTCAGTAGTTGAGTAAACCCTAAACGTGGCATATATTCTTATTATAGATGGAGCAATATTATAAATTTACAAATCAAACATAACGTGTTTGTAAGAGCATCCTGAACTCAAGTATCTAAAATTGCTCTCATACATGATAATAGAGAAAAAGGAGGCTTTGTTTAATTAAATGTTTGCCTAGGATCACACAATATGAACAAGCAGGAATGCCGGTACTGATTCCAGGTTATTTGGTTTCATACTTTGAAATTCAGCCACCTATACTGTTTTGCATTAAAGGTCACTGACACATAAGATCAGACTCAGGCCCCCAGACCAAACCACTAAGCCAAGAATTAATTTATTTGAGGGTGTTTGTTTAACACCCTAAGCCCACCCAATCCTGGTCCATGAAGCTACACCTCTGCTTCTGCAATCAACGCAAAACGTTGGGGAAGTGCAGAAACATCCAATTTCCTGATGTTTCCAGGCCCCTTTACTCATAAGATGCTCCCCTTTCTGTAAAAAGATAAATATAATAAAGTAATATTGTAGGTATGTGTTGAACATGCCCACACAGCTATGAAGCCAAACCCCTACCTTAAATATCATTAATACAGGGTACATTTGTACAATACATGCTAAAGTTGTTCGGTGATAAGTTTACCTGAAGGGCTACAGAAAGGAGTATGTTTCACTTATTGTCTGTTGAATATAGTTATAATACCTAAGCAACATCCTGGGTTAAAGAGCTTAAAGCTCATCGCTGACTAGGCAGGTGAGAAGCATACTTCATTAGAAATTATTTTTTGAACTACATGTGTTGTGTCCAGAATTGAAATAGTGGGAAAGAATGAAAATACTTCAGAAATTATGAAAATCACATCAATCTTTAGCAAGTTAGTGTAATTTTAGTAAAACAGGGTGTACAGCTATGGCTCTTTTTACCTGTAGCCCGCCCCTTGTCAAAGTGGGAGGTGCGGGCCGGCAGGGGCGGCTCTAGGCTCATGGGGGTCCTGGGCAGGGAGCGTAGGTAGGGGGCACCCGGAGTAACGCAGGCGCAGAGGCCAGTGAAGAGGGGGGGTCAGGGTGTTTGGAAGTGGAACAGAGCCCGAGGCCGCCAAATCCCTGCCCGGGGCCAGCACGCAAATATGTATCCATCCTCAGAAGATTATTATATTAAGGATATATATTGGCATGGCGGCCCCTGGGGTTTGGCGGCCCTGTGCAAGTGCACAGCTTGCACATGCCTAAGCCCACCACTGGGGCCGGAGGAGGAAGGAGGTAGATAGGGGGATGGAGATGGGGAGGGTTCAGGGACAAATAAAAGAAAGAAAAGAAACTTACTTTAACCCCTTCCGTGCTCCCGTGGGTTGTTGGCCATCGTGAGCACTACCTGGCTGGTGCTGCGAACGTCCAACGGCCGACACAGCCCCGCCCACTCCTTAGAACGCCCGTACTGCACCGAAATAATGGCCACGGTAAACGGGTTAAAGCCGCCTCCGCCTCCCGCTCTTTGTGCTGCCGGCCCTTGGCACAGGCTCTCAGCCTGCCCTGCGGCATAGTCTGAAACGGCTCTCACAAGAGAGCAGCTTCAGGATTCGCCTGAGCGTCGGCAACTTGCACTCCTAGGCAGACTGGGAGCCTGTTTTTGCTCTTTCTAGCCCTAGCAATGCAGCTGAGGCTGGAGAGAGCTTTACTGCACATGAGGGTTTTGGCCAGCCTGAGACGGACGACCAAACATCTCATTCACAGTGAAGGGAGTAGCCACTACTCTCCCACTACTCCCCCACAAGCAGTGTCATTCCCTGGACCCACCCCCTAGACTCGTCAGAGTCCTGGGGGCTGGTCCAGGGGATTAAAATGAAATGATAATAAAACGGGTTTAAAACCCGTTTTATTAACGCTTCATTGGCTGGATTTGCTGGTGGTGGCCGGGGGTGCTGCGCTTCTCCACTCTAAGTGCAGTAGAAGTGATTTTGAAACGATTTACATATTTGAAATTGTGGGAATTATTCTTTATACTTAGGGCAACCAGCTCCACATTCCATCCTGACAATAAACTAGTGTGTAAACAGCTAATCAATGCAGTAGAGATAAAAACAGGGAACTGCTGTCATGATAGCACTTTAGCCTGAAATAAAATATATTGTTCCATACCACTAAATTTCTATATTTTACCACATCTATCAATGACAACTCAATTTGCCTTATTTTTAACTACTTGTAAGCAGAGACGTTTTAAGGTATGGGCAATGCGGCTCTGCCCCAGGGCCCCAGGCTTTCAGGGGGCCCCATGATAGAGTCAGCTTGGTTCTGCAGAGTCTTGCCCTGATGACCTTGAATAATTATTTAACAGGTTGTTTCAAATACCGTTTTCCTTTAATTTATTTTTAATGTGGGTGATGTGTGAGAGTCTAATATATGAATGTTTGATTTGAAATTTAGTTTTTTATGTTTCATGCAACATGCATAAACAAAGTTTCTTTCAGATCAAAAGAGGACCTGAAATATGAGAAATGGGTGTGGGTCAAAGAGGATATTTTCATTAATATTAGTGAGATGCTGCTGTGTTACATTGTTGAAAACACAGGTGACTATTTTGAAAATTAGATGTAAATACATTTTGAATTTGGAGGAGTGTATGTGCACTGTCAGTGACCAGGCCAAAGAGGACATGAAAGAGCTGAACTTGGATCATAAAATCAAAGCTTTTCTGAACAGGGGCCCCGAATATAGTTTCGGCCCAGGGCCCCTAAATCCCTTAAGGTGTCCCTACTTGTAAGCATTGTTTTTGTGTCCATTTTGTAGAGTACCTTCGACAGGAAATGACATCAAAGCAGTGCTTAATTTGAGCTGGAGCTTTCAGGTGCTGAGCACTTGCACTTAATTGGTGTCCGGTGATAGGCACCGGCACCTAATTGTCAGCACCACACTTAGGGCAGTCTGCCACAAGGTGGTGCTGCTTATGTCATTTAAAGATGAGCAGTATAACAACTGTTTAGGAAAACAATATACATAAAAAAATGTACCAATACCTGCCTCCCCAGCCATTCCTTTAGCTTTGGGGACCTGGAATAATCTGAACTGTTGCATTTACAAGCGAGATAGATGGTTAGTAGTTGTTTTGGCAGCGATGACAGGGGCAATGGGCGATGGGTGATGCAAGCTGCAGTGGCCTCCTGGTCAGAGCTCTGGCACTTAGGGGGTCATTAGGATGCTGGGCGGACTTAGTCTGCCCGCCATCCTATCGGTAATTGGGACCACCCGCCATAACGGCGGGGGTCCCGTGGGGGGCATTAGGATGCGCCCACCACTGTGGTGAGCGCATCCTGCATTTTTAGCATTGTGGCGGGCGGTGCTCTCAGCACCGCCCGCCACAATGCTAAAAATGCACGTATGCATTTGCATAAACAAAGCGGCAGGCACCGCGCGGTGCATGCCGCTTTGTTTATGCAATCACAGGGGGAGTACCACAGGTACCCCCCGTGTGTACCCCCCACCTCTCCTTCACTCTGGGGGCCCACAGGGAGCCCCCAAAGTGAAGACCGCATCTACAAAAGCCCATGTTAATATGGCTGGCGGTGTCTATTAGACACCGCCACCATATTGGACCTTTTCTGCCCCGTTCGCAAGGCGACCGGGGCGGAAAAGCGGCAGACGGTCTTTCCGTCCGCCGCGGTCCCCCCCCACCCCCCGCCATCCTAATATGGTGGGGGGGTCATTTAGGTGCGAATGGCTGGCGGATTGCCCCCGCCATGCCGGCAGTGGGTACCGCCAGCCGGCGGGGGCAATCCGCCCACCATCCTAATGGGCCCCTTAATATTTTACAAACGAAGCACTTCATCAGAGGAGGAGAGCATGGTTAGGGTACAGCTCTATTTCAACAGCAACTTTACAAAAAGGCCACATACTTTCCATCAACAATAAATTGTATCTTTGTAATTTACACCTGGCATTTCTTGTGACTTGCTCTATTGTCATTTCCTGTTTAAGGGCTTGAAAAGTAGTTCACCAAACTGAGAAGAGCCTAAGTAGAAAAAATGCTTGCAAAAACAATGAGAAAATTAGAGATGAGAACGATTTTTTAGTTGGGAAGTTTAGTAGGAATTATACCATTAGTTGAAAAAAAAACACAATGGTTCAACTTTTGTAAAAAAAAAACAAAAAACTGTATGCTGCTTCAATAATTTTGCCTTTCAACGTATAACAACAACCATGCTTCCCATTAGTTTCATGACAAGGGCAATGTATCAGAGCCTCTGGTATTAGCGAATTAGGCATCGTTAATCTTGTTAACCAAATGATATCCGGGAAACAGAGTCATTAATACTGGCTTTCATGATCATTTTATGAGTTGTTGTTGGAAAATGTACTTTCTTCCAAGCTTGTCTGTGCAGAAGAGAATAGCAAGCACCAAGCACAAGAGATGGCTTTCAATGTCAATGAACAAGGGAAATTGGATCTAAAGAGGAATAACTGTTGCAAAAACTGGAATCTAATTTGTGCAGCTCCAGACTGGGGCTTGAAAGCATTTGTTGCATCCTGTTTTCCTTTGCCAATAGGATGAAGTTTATAACAGAAAAGAAGCATCTTCAACAAGATTCTTATTTTCAAAAGTATAATGAGGCTTAGCTTGGGGATTTGCCTTCAAAATTGAAAGGGTCAGCAAGAGTATCTTTCCTCTGTGCAGTGTTATAGTGCCTAGCACTTTTCAATATGTAGTGCTGCAAAGCTCACAAAACCAAGGTCCGCAAAACATATAGGGCCATATGCATGAACACATTTTCCCATAGACACAGAATGGGCAAAACCCTTTGATGCATCTGGCCTTTAGGGAACACTTTTAAATGAGTGTGCTGGACACAAACTGGAACTGTGCACCCTACTGAAGTTAATGTGCTGCACCTAGCTCATCCAAACATTTGTGCTTGCATAGGGGACCGGCACAAGTAGCAACCTAGCCTGATTTTGAAAGCGGGGTAGATTCCTGTGCATGTGGGTGCAGTAAGTGACAGCACTCGCCTACTGGGGAATGATTAAAGGGTCCATGGAACCCCCTTCCAAAGGTGGCACTCAGAAGGTGCGCTCGCATGGTGCCACCTCTTTGTAGCACACAGTTAATACACGTCTCAACTGGCTCTTTGCCTCTATACTTGCATCAATAATATGATGTGGGTTTATGGGTTAAGTGTTTCCTCATTTGCATGGCCCCAGGTAAAATAAGCAAAGGTCCTCTTGGGATCACACCAGCGCACATGCAGCATTGAAGTGATCTATATTACAGAAGGGGCCACACAAATGTCTGCGGTTCCAGACATAATACCAAATTGCCCAACGGGTGGAGAAAGTGGGTACACATGCCCGTTGTATCCCCGGGACACTCAGCGTATTGCAACCCCAGATGTTCTAAGGTGTTGAAGTTCACATTATAAAATGTTACCTTGCCCTACACACTGGGACCCATGATGGTTGCTGGATCTGCGATTGGGACATGTGGCGACTCAAAACCTGCCTCAAGCTCTTTCAGAAGTGGATGTCCAGCACCCACCTATAACTTAACCTGATTAAGGCAGAATTCCTGCTGTTCCCTGCCAACAGCAAACAGCCTCAAATTAAAGCCTGGACCCCCACATAATGAACCTGCAAAGTTTCACTACCAGCTGACGTTCAATGCATAATCATTTATATTCGGTCTGAATACTCTTTAAGAGAACATATCAACAAGAACACCAAGACAGCATAGAAGCAGAACTCCCTCATCAAAATGTCAGTCCCTTTCTCCCTGAAAATGACTGAACCTAGACGAGGAAACACCTTTCTATATTGTAGCCACAATGCATTGGCCCCAATAAAATGCATCCTATACACTGCAACACAGTCATCAAAGGTCTGAAGAAGTTCGACTATCACCACAACCCTCAAGGAACTGCACTGGCTCCCTTTCCAAGCCAAGTTTAAGGAAAACAAAGGTCCTAAGCTTAAGCACTCTTTTTGCCTGAAAAACTTTTCCCTCTACTACCTTTTTCCTCTATCCTTTCACTTACCTTTTTAGTACGGTACAGGACTGAGCCTTACTTCAATGAAATGTTTTGTTGCCAAATGTATCTAAACCTTTAATAATTTACTTGATTAATAAATTCCCTGTCCGGCTGGACAAGGGATAGAAATATATAGCAGCCTATTGTGGTCTATATAATATTACTGTACAATTTTGCTTAAGCTTAGGGCCTTTGTTTTCCTTAAACTTAGCTGATACCCATGGTCCATAGCTACCTACTGGGTTCCCCTTGTCTTTTCAAAAAATACCTTTCCAAGCCAGCATCATCTACAAGATCAGCTGCATAACATGCAATTATCTAGAAACAGTGCACCTGAATATATAGCGAAAACTACCACCTAAGGCCAATATTGTTGCCCTAGAAGCTAGGCCAAAATTAAACCAGAAAAAAAAGAATAAAAATAGAAGTCAGGTCTTCTCCATTTACACTCCCTGTGAATTCTGAAAGGATCTGCAACTCTTCATAGGTCACTACATCCGTAAAAAACAAGTATCTTGTCTACTCACTGAAAACAATCCTGAATTGTATCCCCTGGTCCCTGCTCATCTTCAAAGCCCGATTGAACTCTATACATATATACGCTGTCTCAGAGCAATTGAGACTCTTAACACTTGCTCTCCGGGTGTATTTCTATTCACTATTTCAGGACTTTAACCCCTCCCCTGCTGGTACGGAACCACTCTGTCATCAGCCGCGGTCGCGCTGTGCTGATGACGGAGCGGTTCCGTCACGGCCCGCTCTGCACGCCTGTGCGGCGCGGATTCCGCGCCTGCGCTGAGCGTTCCATTGAGCGGGCGAGGCCGTGACGAAACTGCTCCGTCATGAGCACAGCGCGACCACGGCTGGTGACGGAACGGTTCCGTCACCAGCATGGGCGCGCCGAGCGGCCCCCCCTAGCGCTGCGGGGGGATAGCCGCCGCAGCGAAGGGGTTAATATGAGCATTCCTACATCAATACTGAGGAAACACAAATCTGGATATTAGCGTGCAGATAGATCCCACACATCAATTCTTCTTCATTTTTAGTATTTAAAACAGGGTTGATTATTAAACACTCTCATTGTTATTAACAGAAACAATCTGGCTTGCTGACAATGTGTGGAACCCTGTGTTTTAGTGGCAATGGGGCTTGGAGCTCTTGTCAGTCCTGGTGGCCTGGGTACAGGCCTCCTTTATAGGCCCCTAAAAATACAATGCCCTCAAACGCCTGCAACTGCAGGGGCTGTAGGGGTTCATTTTAGGCCCTTGTGTCAGCTTCAAGAAGCTGCACAGTTACAAGATTGTTCTCTCGAGAGGCAAATCTCTTTACTATGGGTTAAGTGCCCTGGAAAACATCTGTAGGGTAAAACAATTTCTAAAAATATAAAAGCTAATTTGTTCAAATAATATAAATATTTAAAACAATAACAGTAAATGTTTTCTCTGTCTTTGCATCTGGATTATTCAGTTTTCTTGGTGTTACTTTTTAGGCCTCACCTGCGAAAGCACATGCGCTGCATGCCTTCTCGCTTGCAAGATAGATTGTATGCAAAAAGGGGCTTTCTGCTCTCCCATTGCTTACCATCTGTTGGCTTCATTGTCACTCTTGTTTGCTGCCTTATAATTGGCCAGCATATAAAGGCTTAACTTCCTCTTCTTTGGCTGGAGCATGAACCAAGTACTGATTCCTTTAGCTGAATTGCTGTCCTTCTGCTGATTGCACTGTGATTGAGGTACTGTTTAAAAATGTTCTTATTCCCTGTCATCCTTGTTGAACTTCTTGCCATTTGTAACTATGTTTTACTATGCCACACACACTTCAAAGAACCCCTTTGAAATGGATGTTTATTGTGACAACAGATATCATCTGCTTCCAAATGTATTTCACGGGGAACAGCCTGTACAACGCAGGTATTACCAAGCGCTACCATTAAGACGCTGCTATTACAACACAAGTTGTTACAACGACTTGCCCTGGAGGGCGCTGTTGGATAGGGAATAGTTTAATTTTCTATTCCAACACCTTCCCTACTGTACGTGGGCTTGAGTTGGAATAGAAAATTAAACTATTCCACTATCCAGCACTTACAGTGCAAGTCGTTGTAACAACTTGCATTGTAAAAACAGCGTTGTAATGGCACGTGTGGTAAAAGCCTAAGTTGTAATGCCATACAACCGTATTTCACCATTCCTAGGTAGACTTTTTGGTCCATTAAGTCACATGTCCTTTCTTTCAAGTAAGCACACAATGCATAACATGGAAACTTGCACTTAAAATCTCTACAAGGAAGAGGTTAACAGTCATCATTAACCTTTGATAAATAGGTGGGCCTCAAGAACATTGCATATGCTTCACGATTGCATAGTTCTCCAGGGGTCTAGGTGATAAAAAGAATTAAAGACAAATCTTCTGTCAAGTAAATCTAATCTAATTGTTAGCCTCTGACAGTTATTTAGTGGTGATAAATAAAAAAAGGAACACACAAATTGTTGCCAATCTTAATAAATAAGGAACACAATAATTTTTTCATGACCGCTAATATCATATTCAGTGGATTCACCAGCGCTTCCTGGTATAACATTGAAAATTCAATTGTTCATCAATGTTGTGGTACTCTTAAGAGCACATCCCGTGCAAAATTAAAATCATTCATCGACCCTTAAATTACAGTCCTACACTTGAGAGGAGCTTATTTCATAGTTTGACCGCTTTGGATCTCTGAAAAAACCCCACTACAGGACTAAAGGGCACCTAATCTCATATGGCACTGCTTACCCTCATTGGAGGGGAGATGGGAATTGCGGGCTTGACCTTGCACACTCATGCTCTGTGTTTTCACTAGAAAACAAAGCCTATCTTCCATCCCCTGGTCGTGTCCACCCTGCATGCCTAATCTGGTGTTAGTAAAGAAGCGGACCTCAAATACTTTTATTATATCATACACAGGTAAAAGGCTGGGTTGGAAATGAAATACTCTCTGCAATTACAAAAAAACATATTATAAAAGTTAGCCTCAGCATGCTACATAGACATGCACTGAACAGGTTGAAGGGGACAGGACCATGTATTGACATGGTATGAGTAAAGATTGAATGTAGAAAGCAAGTTGGCTCTGTTTCTACCAGGAATTGTATTTCATATTAAATGCCACGCTGCAGAAATGAGGTTAGGGCACAGCATGAGTTTAGGCCACCATCACTGTCGGTAGTTATATACCCATTAACACATGTATTTGAAAGTACTTGCAGTCAAAGCGTTATAGCGGCTGACTGTTTTCTTTGCAGATGGATTGATGGGCCCTAGGAACTACAGCGGATTTTCAAAATTCATATGTCTAGGGTTAAAGAAGGACAAAGGGGGTGCTATGAGGAGATGAGAAGATGGATGCCCACTGGGAAGATAGTGAACATTATGGATTTCTACAAACGTTCTCAACGGGTTTTCTCTCTTAATTTCTGAACTTTCACTCAGTTCTCCAACAACAGAGCTTAGGTGAGCAAACTAGGGTTGAAAAACACTCAAACGCCCTCATACTTCTTCGCAGGTCAGAGGAAGGACTTCTCCTCCTTAACAAATACTTTCCAGGTGGGGGGAATAAACGCTCACATTTACATTTCCACCCACACCAACTCTCTATGAGTCATAAATGTCCACCAATCATAGAAGGAAACCTGTGATGGGCTGATTGTCGCCTGTTCAGCACTTTGTTAGTAATTCATTTGAAACCTTTTCCAATTAGGTACAACCCACGGGTGCTTATTGATATAAAAACTGAGCATAGTATCCGTTTTCCTCATACATTTTATGTATTACATAGTGATACTTTTATCAAAAAAATAAGACATGTTAAATTGGTTCTAGAAGTTTAGCTACTACTAGCTCTGCCCCCCCACGCCCCCCCCCCCTTAGTGACATTGAGGCCAATTCACAGTGCAAAGATCCCTGCACCTCCAGCACTGTACTACCAGAAGTGGGCTGACAGTCCTGATTGTGGGCACTTTCACTGCATTACTTCTCTGTTTGCAGAACCTCTCCTTTTCCCATCAAAGTGGCTCAACCTTTACCAGTCCAGTAAATTGGGCAAAAATGTTTCCAAAGATCACAGATGCCATAACTGAGTGCTGAATCTCCTATTTTGACAAAGACATTATTTCAGTGGAGGCTGCTCCCGGGAAGCAGCAGTGGGGCGGGGAGGGTGGGAAGATGGTTAAATAGAAGAAAAAAATCACTTACCTGCTGGCTGGCCGGCCGCTGCCTCGCCTCCATCTTCTCAGTCTCTCCTCCATCTTCTCAGTCCTCTTCCTGGCTTCTTCTGTGGAAACAGGAAGTAGGAAGCACCCGGGCTCTCAGGCTCCTCACAGCGAATCACAACTATGCAATACAGCATTGTGGTTGGCCTGACCACTGTGGTCCGGCGCATAGCCAGGGAATGGGGACCTGGGCATGTTCTCCATGTAGGCTCTAATGCAGCCTGCGTGGAGAACATGCAAAGTGCACATGAAGGTTTGGCCAGACAAAGAAGGCTGGTCAAACATTCATGTGCACTTACTTACTGCCCACCACTCTTCCCCTGTTATGAGAGCAGAGCAGATCTGTCCTGCCACAGTCAGAATCTACAGCAGGAACAAATAAAAAGACAATAACGTAGAGTTATCATTTTATTTTTCCTTTTCTTTCACTGTGAAAAGCAGTGGGACGATGCTCCTCTGCCTTAGTGGAGGAGCCGCCTCTGTGTAATATGTGTAAGGGCATGCATCAAACCACCACAAGGGCATGTGTCAACCCCACCAAGGAACACAAGTGAAGGGATCTTTCTCATGGAGGTTGGGCCTACCCAAATTAACCAGTTAACTATCTAGCGTCACACATGCGCTAACCATTCGATTTTTTTTCACTTGCCATAAAGACAACAACACACTTTGGATAGTAGGAGCAGAATATCACTTGCCCACTAGGCTTTGCTAAAGTTATGGTCTCTGGGAAACACCTATCCTAGTTGCTGCATTGTCCCAATGTTACAGGTTCACCAGCAGACCAGGGGTATGAGCACAGTGGGATGAGAAAGGTACCGCAGAGGCTAGATACATACTCCTTTCCATTGGCTAAGATATCTGTCAATGGAATTGGGCTACTCTTGATTCGCCGCCTGGGACATATGGATTTGAACAGGGCAGACTGCCAGGACTGGGAACAGCATTCATCCAGGAGAAGCAAGTGGGGACTTTCCTCAGTGTCGGGCGCAGCCACAAGCTTGGGGGTCCTCAGGGTGACTATCATTCCTGGCTCACTTACAGTTCTCTGCTCATTCCTCAGCACCAAACCACCCATCAGGGATGGGCCTACGTGGCCACGGGGATGGTTCAGGGTGATCACCCCTCCCTCCCCCAAGGGATGACGCACCAGCAGCAGAAGATGTACCTAACATCCACACACACTATTGGAAGACTTTTCCTGCTGCCCTGGGCCTTTATCGGATGGCCATGCCCAGGCCAATTTCTTTCCCAGGGGGTATACTATAAAGGGTGCTAAGCACCAGACCTACTTTATTTTACTTCCAGCATCCCCTCACTGTCTCTGAACTTTAGAGGTCAAACAAGTTTCATGTAGTCCCACCCATCGACCTGGTAAATTGAACTATAGGTAATGAACAGCACTGTTATTTGCATGGCCTACAGGGACGTGTGCCCAGATAGCCCATCGATCCTTACAGGGATGAATATTTTGGACTGATTTGCTACAAATATGTAAAAAAAATAATTGGAGTCTTTCTGCACAATATTAAAATGTGTTCCCTTTCAACATCACTGCAGAGACAAGATCATATTGAATGAAAGTCAAGGTGAGGCGGGGTGTAGTTCATATTGTCTGAAGCTGTCTGATAATTTTTTTTTTACTGGGTTGGAAGTTAGCAAGACAAAACTTATTTGGTTTAGCTACCAAAGCAGGCCCTACAGTGCTTGTGCTGCCACATTAATGTCTAGCTTCCACTAGCGCACATGCAAGAATCTTTAGCACAATTCAGTTATAGTCATCAATGGCAACTTTGATAATAAAGTATTAGGTTTGGCAACTCGGAGTCTTCATTTGGGTGAGGAGAAGGAAGTCTGGAGAAGATCCATTTGCTTCTTTTAAAAGTGGACCGGTCTACATTTAGCACTAGGTGGTAGATAGTCCCATCTCTTAAGATCAATGTGCAACTCTTCAAGTTGGGACCAACAACAGTATCAAGTGTGATCACAGAACTTTTAATGTTGATATCTGGATATCTGACATGTTGTTTGGCATATATATATGGATCTTGGTCATTGAAATCTATATATTTTACTTTGACACGCTCGAATTCATTAACATCCCCAGGCCGGTGATGGAGTATGCCCGCTGCCAACCTCTAAACGAGGCTCTAGGTTTGTCTTAAATTCCAACACCCGCATGGAATGTATGAATGTGGTTGAATAGATATAGAATCAATGACATTGGGTTGGCAATACCTGCTAGGATGTCATCAAAGAACATTAGAAGTTTGCTGTTCCCTGGTTGTAAAATATAATTAACTACTAATTGTATTCGATTATGACGTCAATAATCAATGAGGAATGAGTACATTTCTGGTGCCTTACCTTCTGTAATGACATTTTGATGGACAGACACCCGTGCATGGTGGTGCGTAATGTGGGTAGGAAGTAGTTGAGAAGGGCGGCTGAGCATAACAGTGCTCAAAGGCTACAGACCTAGACCGCAGGTTACCGTACTTTAAATGTACTTTCAGGATTGAATGAACCCATACCATGTGTCTCCTGGAATGACTGTGAGGTTTTAACATAGTATTTTGAATGTTGCTTGGATAGGCTGTTGAATGATGGTAAGATGACCTCTCTGGCTCTCCATTGCGTGACCCTATTAACACAGGATGAGACTTATACTATTCTGATATATCAAATGACGATGTGCACGTATGTTTGGCTTGTTCACTATGAACACTCAGAGTTAATTTGTAATGGTTTGTAATTATAATGACCAAATGCAACAACATGCAGTTTCTAATTCTCTGAATTCTCAAAGCAACTCTCTTTGCTGCCACCTGGCTGGCTCGCAAAGGTTTGGCCACACTTTGCAGCTTCTGATCTTACTTAAGGGACTGCACACAGAGGGGTGGAATAGTTCAAAATTAGCTGGCATTGTGCATAGGGCACTCCACTCCTAGGCCCCAAACTATCTATTCAAGAAACTGTCCATCTCACGTGGCTAACGCCACCTTCGTAGTTCTGACACCATTCTTGTCAAGCCTCCATACATTAAAAAGGCCACGGAACTAAGGCAATCCTCCTTGGAGTATGGAATTCGGGTGCACATGCCAAAGAATAACCTCCCCAGATGAAACGTTTAAAAGAGATTTTAAGTTCCTATTGTGCCAGCTTCACTTCCTGTGAATTGCATCAGAGCCTGTTCGGAACTATCAAATCCTATTCCTAGCCTCTCCCCACGATTGCCACTGATAACATTTCTGTGAATAATTCTAAATTTGTTGGTATTGTTAGATGCTTGTCTCGTCCCATGGACACAATATGGCACTTCAAGGCCATGTTCCTCCCATGTATTTTGAGCACATTGTGACTGTATTATGAGTCTGAATTTCTTTTGTTAAATGGCTCTTTTTAAAATGATGTACCGACCATTAAGTCTTGTCAGTGCTATATAAAACTGCTAACAAATACATTTATAAATACAATAAATGAATTCATCGGAATCAACCTCCTTTTTTATCTCACGTGCTCACGTCATTAAGGTGTTGAGACCCCTTTTCAATATTAGTGTTTAGCTTTTGTGTGCTGCAAGCTTTTTCCATGTTGTACCATGAGTAAAGATGGACACATTTCTCCCTATGTTCACTTTCAAAACGTTTCTCATGTTTTTAAAGGGTCGGGCCCAGTAAGAAAGCGTGTATGTCCCTGGCTTCACTAAAAATGCAGCCATTATTGAGCCATCCCCATTGTATCAGATGTGCTATATCACATAACTAAAATATTGCATCCACTACATTGACCTAACCACAGCAATGCAAGATTAGTCTCGGTAAGACGAGGTGGAGTTGGAACAATAACTACATATGTAAACTGAGCATACATACATTTAAGAGGCTTAATGGATGTAGTATTATTGTAGGATGCTATTTTCGACCTCAATGTAGTGTCACACTACCAATTAATCACTTCCTTTATTTCTAGCCGATTTGCTTGATTGATTATCAAATAAAAAATGTGTCATATAAAAAGTTAACTTTTTGGATACAAGAACAGCTACATTCACTAAATTCAACGTTATGGAATTACAAGCAGAAGAACAGGCCGCTCTGTTTCTTGTCCCTCCCACTCAGAGGAAGGTGGATTCATTTTCCAGCCCCTCTGCTCCTGTAATTTACCAACCGGTGATAAAAAAAAAAGTTGTCCTTTTAGGCAATACGTCCCGAAGCCTGTCTGCAAAAGTCATTTAAACCTTTCCAGAGTGTCTCAGCTTATTATTGTTTGCACTTTTATTAAGCAGGTGTTAGGTGGGAAACTGAAACGACTTTCCCATGCGTGATGCTGTGGAGGCCTGGACCACAGGTTAAATATTACTGAGAGCGCATGCATTCCCAAACGATCAAGAAGGATTTGTGTGTTTGTGTTATAATGCGGGCGTTTTTGTGGCGCCATTAATAAATGTTTAATGCTTCCTGAGATTAATGTGCAGATGCTGACTGCATAAACAGATATAACTTCTACCAGCTCAAAGAACCTCCCGTGGGTTAAAAATGAATGTGATTCTCTGAATATGTGCATTATAAACAGGGCCATTTGTTACAGAAATCTAGGAACTTTCAAAAGCGGCCATTTAGCTTAAACCTTCATTTTTTGCATGCGCATGCGCACTGACCTCTGTTAGACACAGGCACATTTCGTCAGTTATCACCCTTTACAACGCTTGATTCTTCTGGCAAAGGGAAGTCAATTCTGTCTCCAAATATATCATCATGCTTCACACTGCAATTAAATAGATTTTCCGAATAAAACGATGCATTTATGAGTGGGTGCAGATGAATTCATTCACTCTCTTGTTGGCACTTATTGCCAGTCGATCACTCAGCACCAGGAAGCCCACATGGGTGACCGCGCGCCTAACAAAACTACCAGATTAGACAAGACATTTACCACATGCATTATGGAATTGTTGCTATGCACAGTCTACATCTTCTGGGAAAATGTCTCCCTTTTTCCTAAAATGGAAACCGATCAAAGGTTTGACCAACAGCTCTTGAACAACTGCCTTTTCAATATTATTGTCATAGCTGCAGATGAGATTATAAATTTCAGGATTTAGGGTCCTACTTAGAGAAAGTTGGCTGTGGCTATCCCACTGCAGGGCGTGCGCATCACTAAGACGGTGTACGGTTGAAGCCTTATGGTACAAGCACTAGGCACTGCAAAGAAAATGCCATTAAAAATAAGTTTTATTAGTAGACAAGGAGTGCGCTAACAGCATTTCATTTCTTTGCATAGAGTGGAAACAGTCCTTAAACTGTTTCCGGACTTCGTGCAACCAGTGCTCCTGGGGGGAGATTCCACCTAGACACGAAATTACATTGGAGCTGATTTTCAGACGATTTTCCAGTACCAAACGTCTCTACATCATGCCCTAGGTGCATTTAAATTTCAAGTACATACCCCCCCCCCCCACTTTCTTCTGTTATTACCATAAAGCGAGAATTAGGGTCCAAGGCAGAAAATCATCCACCTCCAATATAAGTCATATAGGAACACAGGATACATTTTACCAAGCCTTGAATCAAAATTATTAGTAAAACATTGAAAACCTGCTGCGGTCGCATTACATAGGTAGCACCAGTGCTGGTAGAACTTTGCACCAACATTCCCAGATCATAGTGGTTTCACAGGTGCCGGTCGAATTTTTTACCAACATTTTCGAGTCAGATAGATTACGCCGGTAACAATGCAACTATGCGAAAAGATGTGCACCAAATAACAAGCACAAAAACGACCTTTCCATCAGGGCAACAATAAACATTTGCACCAGTCCAAATGTGGTGCAAGGGTTGAAGCAAAATTACAACCACCCTAGCGCTACGTATACTAACCTCAGGTGTGCTACATTACCTTTGCAATAGTCCCACTTTTATGGAATTGAAGGTGCATGCATTATGCCAGCCAATAGAACCACGCATGCTTTGCCTTGATTATACTCCTTTTAACTAAATTACTTAGAGCAATTAAATTCAAATTAATATTTCTGAAGCCCTGGCCAAGGAAATGGTGTTTGTACATCTATTTAAACAAGTGCAAATGAGTGCCGGATTAGGAAATACAATTCAATGTTCCTTTATCATTTTCTCTGCCAATATTTACCTTTGGCTTTCAACAAATGGTACCTTTTTAAAATAAATATTGAATTTACATGGATGAGACCTTTAAGTTAATTAAGGTTAATATTTAACAGGATACTGACATGCTTGGCTTGTAGGCAGAAGGCACTTGCAAGAAGATGATTGCGAAGCTGCAAGGATTTACTGGGGACCACTTATGCAGGCGCAAGCTATGCAGCTTCATATGTTGCGTTTTATTTATGCCATGCATTCGCGCGAGGAAAGGCAGGCAGGATGTACTGTCGGCATAATTCTCCTCAGAATCAGTGTATCTCGCAGGGGCCACGATTTATTTATACGATTCAGAATGACTTGACTAGGGTAAAGCATTCATTTATTTTAAGGTATGCAAAAGATAGTACTCTATCCATCCATCCATCCATCCATCCATCCATCCATCCATCCATCCATCTGTATATCTGTTTTACCCCCCACAAGGACTGGGGGTCAGGGTTTCCCTACCCTTCATACTTGTATTTGTTTTTCAACATACTTCTAAGACTCTGGAACAGAGGGCCATATGTATCAAGCAAATTAGGCCTTTGCGAATGCTAATTTGCTAAATGGAATGTATGAAACATTTTCGCAGCAAAATAAGGAATCGCAAAATTTGCCATTCCTTATTTTGCGATTGCACTTAAGGAATCGCAAATTTAGCGATTCTTTAAATGCAATGTATCAAATAAAAATTAATGCAAAAATGCCCATAAGGAATCGCAAATTACCACCAACTTCTAGTTGGTGGTAAGTTGCGAATTCTTTTGAAAAAGCAATTTATTTAAAATCCAAAAGTGCCATATGACCCTCATACATGCCCTTAGGGCATGTTTGTGCGTCATATGCCCACACATGTCATTTTCAGGGGTTCAGCAGGGTGTTCTTGTGACACCCCTGCACCCTTGAAAATATTCGGAAATTGCGATTAGCAAATTGCTAATCACAAATTTCCCCTTCATTCCTATGGGCCTCCTGGCCCATAGGAATGTTAAGGAATCGCTAAAAAGAAGCGATTTCCTAAATACATACCATTTTGCGATTTCTAAATAGCGATTCCTTAAAAATCGCTATTTGGAAATCGCAGATTGGCATGATGATGCATATGGCCCAGAGTCCCTGAGCCCTGTAATGGCAGCAGCAACATTAGTCTGGATGTATGACGGAACAACGCTTTTCAATGTAACGCATGCTGTTACAACGCAGCCGTTACAACGTGAATGCAGTGACCATGCATTACCTTTACCACGCATATTTTTACAATTATTATGCCTTTACCACGCATGCCTTTACTACGAATTTTGCTGTAAAAGCATGAATTTAAAGGCATATGCGTGGTAAAGATATTCCCTGATCCCAGCCCTGAACCCTAAAAAACCGGCCCATGGCCCAACACCCTCTGGCCCCCAGCTCTTTAAAAAAAGAACGTCCCTATCTCTAAGCCCTAAAACTGGACCCCGGCGCAAGCCCCCTTTGCCACCAGCCCTTAAAAAAAATACCTAGCCCAAGCCCCGAGCCCTAAAACCAGACCCTGGCACAACCTAAACTAGTCCCCAGCTCTTTACAAAAAACAGGCTCAGCCCATAGCCCTAAACCTGGACCCCTACCACAACCCCATATGGCTCCCTGCCAGTATAAAACAAAGGTGGTCCCAGCCTAAAGCTCTAAAACAGGCCCTTGGCAAAACCACCACCCAGCCCACAGCCCTTAAAAAACCACCCCCAGCCTAAAGCCCTCCAGCCGGACTCAGCCTTGAAACCCCCTATGCTCTCCTGTGCAATTCCCCTTACCTCACAATGAGGCAGCTCTTCAAAGCTGATGCATAGGTCATTTTTGCCTAAGGCTGAAGCAGAAGGGTCTCTTCCTCTCCTCCAACAATGCCGAACACCATACATATGGCTTCACCAACGTTACCACCCATATACCCTTACCACCAGTACCACGCATATGACCTTACCATTCATACCTTTACAACGTAATTCATTGTAAAATCACGCATGGTAAAAGCTATGCATGGTAACAGTAGTAATAACCGCGCTGTAAAGGCTATGCGTGGTAACAGCTGTGCTGTAATAGCTGTTTCCCCATCATTCTTCATGTAGCCAGCAATCCCATTGCTCAGTCCTGCGGGACCCACGCAGACCAGACCAATCAACCCACTTTAGCTTGCTGTGCAGTCCAGCTGGACTCCTGCGAGAGTTCTGCACAACAGATATCTATCAATTTTGAACCTTAATTTCTCTAAAATGACTGAAGGGAACTACACAAAATCTGAAAAAGCATGCTCTCGGAGTCAAGAGTAAGTTTTTTCCCAAATTTGGTGCAATTCTGTTCAGCCGTGCAGGGGCGGCTCTAGACTCATGGTGGCCCTGGGCAGGGAGCGTAGGTAGGGGGCCACGGAATAGGGGGTCCGGGCGGGGCGGAGCGTGGAGGCCAGTGAAGAGGGGGGGAGGAGTGGGAGGGGTCAGGGTGTTTGAAAGTGGAACAGTGCCTGAGGCCGCCAATTCCCTGCCAGGGGCCACCATGCAAATATGTATCCATCCTCAGAGGATTATTATATTCAGGATATATATTTGCGTGGTGGCCCCTGGGGTTTGGTAGCCCTGTGCAGGTGCACAGCTTGCACATGCCTAAGGCCGCCCCTGAACCGTGTTTCCTTCCGCTTGACAGATCACTCCGAAGCTTTCCAGGAAGCTGCTGGGGTGCATGAACTCTTTTAAAAAACGTTTTGTGCTGATTTGTCAGAGAGTGACAAAGTTATTAGCAAAAGAAAAAGCACTTGTCCAATGGAAAGTCTAACACATATAGGTATATATTTGTATAAATGATGCACCACCGAGGCCCAAATCATTTGTGGCAAAATACAAATTATGCAGTATTTGCCATTATTTTCATAAATTTAAGGTATGAAGAACCGTTTTTCATGAACCCTACTAGCAGCCCGTCCCAACGTTGTCCGGGGTTGAAAAAGTATGTGTGTAATGTGTTAGGCAAGTTGTAATTATTGCAAGATTTCCCGGTAAACAACATTAGTAGTTTCATGTGAATCAGGTGGTACAATAAATTGCTTAAGTACATTGCCAGTCTTAGAGAGTGCTACATATAACTGTCCATCGATGTTTGCTTTTATTTGCTGTGCGTTTCCTGTATTTGTACGTCCTTGTCTGTGCGTTGTTGTTTGCGTGTAATTTTTTTGTTTGTGGGTCGATAGCTGCAATGAATGATGAGGTGTGTTTTGAGTCCCTGAAGGTTTGGCGTGTATGTAGTATGTTAGTTGTGTGTGGTAGCTGAATTATATGTTGCAGTATTTGTGTGGCGTCAATCTGCGTTTTGTTGTGGCTGTTCGAGCGCCTCAGTGTTGTCCGTAAGTTTCTTACCTTTGTTGTGTGTGCGTGTTCGAGTGCCTGTTACAGCAGCTCAGCGTTGTCCGTATGTGCTCTTGTTTTTGTCCATACTGTGCGTGCCTTCTTTTTGGTGTCTGATGGAGCCGTTCGGATTAGAAAAGGAATTTTGCCCATAAACAGTGAAATGTTGTCGGCCGTGCGGACCCTCAGTGTTTCCGCAATCCGCCTCTGTGTTTTGTGTCACTTCCTTGCGTACGCTGAGGCATGCAATCATGAGGCGTCCAATCATGAAGGTGTGTTGTTAGGCATTTGCTGTTGTTAGCCGCACCCCTTTTTATGGTAATGTTCAGACGCGGATATTTCGATATTGACCGTGCCATAATCATAACGTTGGGCATGAATTGTGTGTGTTACGTTCTTTTGTACACGTTTATATGTGTAAAGTTGTGCATAAAGCAGCGGCACTTCATTTGTATTTGGCGTCCATTTAGACGGCTATATCACAATGACGCCTAGGCTATATTTGACGTGCACGATACGCCCACATTGCTGACGATTGATCGTACGTGGCAATGTAGTACACAATGACGTCCACGACACGCCCACTGTACTTTCGAACGCACAGAAGGGACTACTTTACCCCCCTATGTTCTTTTACCTTTCTGATGTATATGGTGTCACCATGTATAGCCTATGTCCATCTGCTGAACCTACCCTTTAAAATGGTGTATTGTGTGTTATGATTGGTGCTGTACTTCTTGAGTTTACCCGGCTCAAAGCTTTACAGTTCTCTCTTTATAATAGTGGTATAGATATCCATAATTATGCTGTAACTGCAGCCACAGAATCATTAGACAATATAATTTACCGGCAAGCACAAGTCTACATTAGCAACGCTTGTATCTTTGCCTGCCTCGCCATAACTGTCTCTATCTCTCCTGTGCCTCCTTTCTGACTCTCATTCCTTCTCTCTTTCTTGTCTCATTCTGTCTCTCATCTCTGTCTATCATTCTCTCTCATCCCTGTATCTCATTCTCTTTGTCTCTTGTTTACTCCCTTTCTCTCTTCTTTATGACTTGCATCATTCTCTCTCTTCTCTATGTCTCATTCTGTCTCTCCCTCATCAGAGTCTCTTATTCGCTCTCTCTCTCACTTCTCTTTGACTCTCATTCTCTCTCTCATCCCTGTCTCTCATTCACTCTCTCTTCTCTGTCTCTAATTCACTCTCATTCACTCTTTCTTATCTGTGTCTCATTTTCCCTCTCATCTCTGTCTCTCATTATCTTTGTCTCTTGTTCACTCCCTTTTACTATTCTCTATGACTCTCTCTTCTCTGTCTCATTCTGTCTCTCTCATCTGTGTCTCTCGTTCGCTCTCTCTTTTCTCTGTGAGTCTCATTCTCTCTCTTATCCCTGTCTTTTATTCGCTCTCTCTTCTCTGTCTCTAATTCACTCACATCCACTCTTTTCTTCTCTGTGACTATCGTCCTCTTTCTCTTCTCTATTCCTCATTTTCGCTCTCATCTCTTGTCTCTTATTCTCTCTATTCAGTCTCGTATTCTCGATCTCTCTCTTCTCCACCTCTCATTCTCTCTCGCTCACTCCCCTCCCTATGTCTCATTCTGCTTCTCTCACTTCTCTGTCTCATTGTATCTCATTGTATCTCTAACTCAATGTCTCTCATACTTTCTCTCTTTGCTATGTCTTTCTCCCAGTCTCTCACTCTTTCTCTTTCTTTGTCTCTCTCCGTATCCCAGAGTCATCGCTATTTTTCCTGAGAGCCGAGTAACAGAGGCAGAGCTCCACTAACTCATGCATTACCCCATGATAGGAGTGCCAGTGCTTAATTTGAGCTGGTGTTTGCAGGTGCTCAGTACCAGCACTTGTTTTGTAACACTAACACATATTTTTGACAGTCCAGCATATGATGGTGCTGTTAGTCTGTTTTTAAAAAGCGCATGAGGAAAGTGTTTAACTATTCAATGTACAATTACAAAAGTAGCAGTACAATAGTTCTCATGCTATTCTTACAGCTTTGGATAGCCTAGTATAGTACCAATTTTCACATTTATAGGATTGTAATGGTAAATAGGTGTTATTGTTACAGGTATTTGGCAGCACTGGCATAGACCCTAGGTAGTGGAAGCTGGAGTGGGCTCCTAAGAAATATCTTGGGCCCTAGCACTTAGTAATTTACAAATTAAGCACTGAGGAGGGCGGGAGGTAGCTTTGTCGTCAGAGACCCGCGCGTTTAACCCGAAGACATGTCCTCTTGCAGCCAACAGCTCCAGTGAGATATGTAGCCTACAGCACACCTCTGCGGTCTCCGGATGTAACAAAAGCTGAGAAACGCGACAGATAGGTCTGCTGTCACAGCCATTACTGGCAGCTGTCCCAGCCATGACTGACAGATGTATTACCTGAAGGATGCTGAGAGTTCTGTAGTCTTGGGTACATTTCTGCTGACTAAGCTGTGGGTGAGAACAGCGTGAGTCAGCTGTCTTAACTTGCATTTGTCTACTTAGCATAAATCCTAAATCAACCTTAAGCACAGTGATTCATTTGACATTGATCTTTCATGTGGTGTTTGAAATACAGTTAAGGATTTGTCTTTAAGGTGGAATGCACCAATGAAATCTCAGCACAATGCTTTGCATGCATTGGTTTAGGCGTGCTGCCAAATGCTACTGTGTTGTAGGTTTTAAAATAATCCACACTGGATGGGGTTTAGAGACTTCAAAAATTCTTGCTCGTCTCTTTCATGAAAAGTGATCTGTTCCGCACATTCCAATTTTCTGTTCAAGCTTGCATTTTTTACTCCAAAAATGCTTTCGTGTGAAAAGGATGCAGTCGCCCTCGCCTTCTGTTTTAATGGCTTCTCGGGGACGTAGGTGGCTAACTGGTTTGTAGAAGCATATTAAAAAAAATATCGTTTATTTTTTGTTTTCCTCAGTGAATTCCGTTGTTTAAATCTACTTTCACTGTTGATGGATTCTGCACAAGGGTTCCAAATCCGGGTCAATGGGACACAATGTCTACCGCTGGGAAAGAGAGCACCATGTGTGGATGAGAATTGTGATCCATTAAATACCTTAAATTCTTCAATTTAGAAGCCAAGCCACTGGAACCAATGGCAAAGCACTTCCTGCTGCTTCCCAGATCCCGGCTTTAATCAGGTTGGAGCAGATATGCCAATGTCATGAGGATCTGTTTGTATTCTGTAGAACCACCCAAGCTAGAGCCCTCACCTCCTTGTCTCCTGCCCAACTTCCCTTCACTAAGGCTTCGAAAGCACCTTGCGTAACACCACTGAGGCAGGTTTGGGGAACGACAACTGTTATCCCTTCAGATAAGACGTAACCTTTGAGGAGAAACAGCCTGGAGCTGCACATCACCGGCAGTGCAGGTCTCTTCCATTCAGAGTACTTTGGAGGAATTCCTTCTACCACCAACTAAACAGCTTGGAAGCGATTAGCCGCCTCTGCACTGATGCTTTGTAGGACATCAGAAACTGCTTGGAACCTGAGACCTGTTGAGGAGACTTGAAAGACACTGAAGAGATAGAAAAATGCCCACAGTCTGAGGCCGGCTGCCTCCAATGCCACCCGCCCCTCCTAACTCAAAAAGCATTTTAGAATGTATTTTTTGTGCAGAATATTCCATGGAGCATTCAACAATTATGAATTATGATAGATGTACAGGTTCAGAAATCTGCCCACTTATGGCAATATCAAAGAATTAAAAGCCCTAGTCCTCTCAAGAACAAACCCTATCAGGCTCTTTCAAAGAAATGTTTATGAGTACAGGAATTAGTATTACAGGAGTACTCGTTAACGTGCTCTTACAAGTCTTTGTACATCGGCCCACAGCTTCCAACTTACAGCGTAAAGAGGCACACCCCTTCTACCTGTATTAATTGTGTATGAACATTCCCTGTACAGTCCCATTTTAGATGTTTTGGGGCCAATTCACAAAGGCATGTACATGTAATGGAGTACTACCAGGTTAGAGTGGTGGGGCCGGATAGGGGGGGATTTCGACAGACAACGTTGAGGGACAATTGATTAATTATTTAATTTTTGCTCGTGGTCGTCCGTCGAATCCCTCCCCACCGCACCGCCCCTCTTACTTGCACGGTCCACTCCTGAGTACTACTTTATGTCCTCCAAAAATATATTTGCAAATAGGCCCCATGGTGGCTGGTGTAGACGTGGCATCTGTAGTCCACACTTGAAGATGGGAATCAAAGTAAGATACTTTGTAGGCTCCAGGTGTAGTGCACAGGGGCAGGAAGGGCCTCCCTCTACCACCCAGAGTCACAGCAGCAACTCTAGGAGCCTGGCTCGAGAAGGAGCAGCTCCTCTCGTCTCAGGAGGGAGTGAACACAGACCCCGTGGCGCACCGCCACCGCCCACAGCCAATCACACGCCCACAGCATCTAAGAAACAGGCGAGCTACACACCACAATGCAGTTTCGTCATGAGCGCCGGATAACAATGCCCTAATGTTAATAGCTAACTACCTGCACGTTTTTCAGTGAGAATTCTTAGAGGTCCTCCGGTGAAAACCACAGATGTGTGCCTCAAACCACGGTTTTAAAATACCCTTCTCGAAGTGATGCATAAGCAGTAAAATACCCCAGAGTTAGTAACAAACAGTCTGAAAGATTGCTCAGTGAGTTAAGTGCTCACCACTAAGATACAGATATGATTTGCAGACCACAAGTGCAAGGCTGACTTGGCCTTCCATCCTTTCGTGGAGGTTAAATTAACTAACATTACTTTGAGTCAAATTAACACCTGTTGTTTCTAGTGCTTAGAAACGGCAGCAATGTGAAATAAAGTGCTGTATAAAACCAATGATTATTGTCATGGTTTAGGTAACTCAACCTCACTAAACGTTAATTCCAACTGAATTCAACACTGAATTAAAGAGATAACAGGGCCTCACAACAATCTTGCATCCAAGGCCTCTATCTGCAAAATAATATCATTCATCTGCACCTTACTCGACATTCAAATGAAGGATCTCCTGAGTGAATTTCCTTAAGTTAAATGCTAATTCCCTCTTAATGGTCGTGTATCAAGAGGGAGAGAGAGGACCAGCTAGCCAGTCCGTATCCCCGGTTTATATGAAGTTTAATCAAAAAGGGACTAGCTAAGTTTAGGAGGGGGTTAGACAAGATTAGTTTTGAAATCTAAGTGACTCAATCTTGTTTTGTCAAGGGGTTGTGGCACCTGCTGGGTGTCTTTATAAAGCCCTCACCCACCAACCTAGTTGGTGGCATGCTTCATCATCGGGCCCACCCAGTGACACCTAGCGTGTCCCGGGTGTGCTACGATGCCTGATTACAGCGGAGCAGGTATGTCACTGTGTGTGCGGTGAAGGGTGAACCGGTTCTGCGAAGGAGGCACAACAGGTCCAAGGCAGGCTCTGGCCAGAAATCCTGACCAACCCCTTGCCACTTCAATAACCTTGAGGAGAACACTATCTAAAACTAGCGTGGTCTTGAGAAGGGAATCCCCCCCTCTCACACATAGATACACTTTAGGGCGTGTAGACATATAGTCTGTATCACACACCCACTAGTTTTTAATTGCACACACTATTTTATATTGTCCTGAAGAAAGCCCGCATACTCATAAGGCACTGGCTGAAACATGTTGACTCACTAAAGGACGTGGGAGGTCGTAACTCGCCTCTAACGTCCCACAGCCTTATTTTTAACCGCTGACGGAGGCCCAGGTATTAAAGTTTCTTCACCCCTCGGGTACTGGGACCCCCGCCAAGCCGTTTTAATTCACAATCGTTTCACCCTTCACCGCACACACAGTGACATACCTGCTCCGCTGTAATCAGGCGTCGTAGCACACCCGGGACACGCTAGGTCTCACTGGGTGGGCCCGATGATGAAGCATGCCACCAACTAGGTTGGTGGGTGAGGGCTTTATAAAGACACCCATCAGGTGCCACAACCCCTTGACAAAAAAAGATTGAGTCACTTAGATTTCAAAACTAATCTTGTCTAACCCCCTCCTAAACTTAGCTAGTCCCTTTTTGATTAAATTCCCTCTTAATGACTATTGTGCCTCTCAGCTACCCGGATGTTAGCCCGTGTGAACTCCCAGTACAGAAGGGCTACTGACTGACTGCAGGCTGTTTGAGTTCATCTTATGGTGGAACTGATTCATTGAAGGTTGGGCCACACCAGGGATTGCACTCAAACGAGGCAAGAAACCACCACTCTGTGCAACCCTCGCTGGTCCCATACAACTACCTCACTGTCCACCCACAATTCAACCGGCACAATATGGCAGCATTGTCAGGTTTGTCAATGGCGGAAGGCAAAATGGGGTGGATCCGATATGCAAACAGCGTCCAAAGACTCCTGAAGCTGCGTGGTGGCTACGGGTTCAACGCGTTTATTCTTTAAAGAAGGGTTGGCTACAGAGTGCTAGTTTGCTGAATATTTTGGATCTAGAGGACAGTTTCTTTAAATCTGTCTACATTTGGGGCCTGAAGATGGGAGAGTAATTGTCCTAACCGCTTGGGCTTTCATCCTCGAATCTGGGGAACTTTGGACATATTACCAACGATTAGCGATATGTATCACTAACTAGGCTTAGCAACTAATCTTTTATCGCTAAGCATCGCTGGAAATTATTGCTGAGATAACGTGCTATTAGCAACGTTTATCTCCAAAGCAATAAATTTTCCGGCGTTAGCGTGAATATCGCTGAGAATACAGCGATATTCACGGAATAGCGACAAAATGCTCTTAGCCATATTATCCACCTCCCATTGGATAACATGGCTCAGAACTGGTCAGAGCAGGTGTTAGTTTTTGGCGATACCGGGAATATTTCCATCGCTACACCTGCCTTGCTAATAGGCGATAGCGACATTACGACTGCTTTCAGTCGCTAGCATGTCATTAACGATAAATGTCGCTGACATGCAAAGCGGGACTCAAACCGCTTGCTATCGCCTAAAGCTGTCGCTAACTGCTGTTAGCGACAGCTTGCTAATAGAGCAATAGAATTTTCGCCGCTTAGCGGACGAAAACGGCCGCTAAAGCGGCGATAAATGCATATTGCCCTGTTTGGTAATATGCCCCTTGGTTCGAGTCTCGGCACTGATGCTGAACATCCTGTGATTCTGGGCAAATCACTTATCTCCCCATGCCTAACAAAAATGAATGTATCCTCATGTAATGCAACTGGTGCTATGTAAAGCACTCTGATATCCAATTTGGGTCAAGTTCGCGCTATATAAAACTCTGCTAAAAAAAAAAAAATGTCCGTCCCTGATACCGCTCCTCTTTAGGTGGGACCAGTCTTGGAAGAGAGTTATTTTGCATAACAGCTGGCTATGTGTCTGCAAGGTCCCTTTGTTATGATGCTCATGGCCTCTTCAATAATGTTTCCACAATACACATTGTGAAGGTTTAGCTGCAGAGTGGAAACAAATTGATCTTTTGACCATTATGGGGGATTTCCGTTATAAAATTCTGTATTTTGGGAAGAAAGAGGTGTGTACGAAGGAGCAAAGTAGAAAGCTTTTTCTACAGAAGAAGCACCCTATGTTTCTGGGGGACCTCTTCCACCATCAGTAACATTTAGCAGGGTTTTGCATCTATAACTGTCTTTTGCACTAAATGATATGTGTGGTATTTATAACCTTTGTATCACACTACATGAAGCTCACTTGACCCTGTGAAGGTCACACCAATAGCACAGGTTCCAGTTAGAATGGAAGTGGGTGACAGTGGACTGGCAGCATCAGTGGTGGCTGAAGCAAATAACTCCACTGTGGAAAAGAAGATGGTTTCCAGTTCTCAAAATTGGTTGTCTTTCCTGAAGAGATGGAGAAGGGCAGACTGCACTGGCCACTAGAGGTACCACTGTCAAATCACATAGTACATTCACAGACCTGCCAATCTTAAAAGTAATTTGTAGTGTGTGGTCATACAGATAAGGTGGTGTGGCCTTGACAAGGGTCGGGAACGTGGTGAGTCCTGCTTTAGATGACATGCTCTGCCTAAACAGCCCCCACCAACACCGAGCAAGAATTAACTCAAGTGAAGCCACCTACCGTGTCCTAAGGAGGGATTCAATGCAGGGTGGAAGTTATTTGGGAGTGAGGCAATAAGAAGTATGGAATCTGTTAGTATAACATTTAAAAATATTGGGAGCTAGGCCTGAGTGTGAAATTTGGTTGCGCTTGCAGAGCTTGCGTAGTTTTTCCCACTCTGCGCTCCGCGTATGGCACGGAGGTCCGAAAAACTCTGCAGAACAGTGTTTTTTCCTCACTTGCGCTCCCAACTTTAAACGTCAAAAATCTTACTCCCGACCAGCTCCTGGCGAGATCTCTCAATGTGGCAGTCGCAGATGGTCACTACCGCTCGTGTTGAGAAACTGTCCGTTCCCAACAGAAGGCTGCCGCTCGGGTAGAAAACCTACTCCAGTAGCAGAAAGGAGCAGTGCCCTCTTGCACTGCACATGGTGCCGTTCGCAGGATTTTTCTGTGCGGAACAAACTCCTGGCGCTAATAATCAGCACGAATGCCCCAATGTGACACTCTCTGATGCTTGCAAAACTCCAAGTAGCACGGCGGAGTTTTTTGGTCACTTCACAGAGTTCCCTCCCCCCCAGGCCTATTTACCTCACTTTCTTCAACCACTGATTAAATGGGGCCTTGCTCTACAAATGAGATGGAAATCTTTTCTGCTAAAGGGTTTCCAGCTCCCTGTGAGAATGTGCCTCTTCCTCGGATCTCTATGTGATGAGGTGTGAAACTGTGTCTCATGGCTGTCGCGGGTGGGCTGGAAGGCCTGCGTTTACAAAAGAGGCTTCCATTGCAGGCAGCAGTGCCAAATTATCAAGGCGCAGGCACTTCACTTCCATTGCACTAACCCCAAGCAAGGTGTGAGCAGGCGCTGCACGGAAACAGGAAGTCGAGCAGGAATGCCAATGTCTGACTAAGGAGGACGTGACTCACTCTCCAGCCTACACTCTGCACTGAGTGCAGCGTCATCGGGTGTGATGGATATGGAATGACCAGAGGGGAGAGGCCTCGACGATACCTGCCTTTAACGTTGCACAATTTTGCATACTATGTGCCTTTTAGGCATTTGGCACCTTTTTCTCACAGTGAATGCTCCCACGCTGGTATTTTTCACAGGATTACAAGCAGGTTTGCTGAATGACACCATCAGGCGCCAAAAGGCCTGTTTCACCAACACCCTCAAATGATGTTTCTCTGAAAAACTGTAGCTATGCCACAAATGTTTAATTGCACACTTGATATAATGATATTAATAAAATACAGTTTTAAATAGGAAATTATTTATGGACTTTTCTCTCAATATTTTCTGCATTCAGAGTTGCGGAATTAGCCAATGGGCATGGGTTTTCCATGCGGTAATGTGGGATGTATGACATTACAACCCATGCTTTTACCACGCATGCTGTTACAACGCAAGCATTACAACGCAAACCTTTACAACGCATTACACTTGGGGGCGCTGGATAGTGAATAGTTTAATTTACTATTCCAACTCCAGTCCCCGTGGACACTAGGGAAGGTGTTGGATAGTAAATTAAAACTATTCCCTATCCTAGAGCGCCCCCCAGTGTAATGCGTTGTAAAGGTTTTCGTTGTAATACTTGCGTTGTAACAGCACTGCATGGTAAAAGTTTCGTTGTAAAGCAGGGGTCTCCAAACCGGTCCTGGAGGGCCGGATCCATGCCAGATTTTTTGGATATTCCCATTGAGATACATGTAATTATTTTAAAAATCTGGCATGGATCCGGCCCTCCAGGACCGGTTTAGAGACCCCTGTTGTAAAGGATGTTTTCCCGGTAATGTGGCAGTTCCATGTTACAAACGTGGTAAGGCCCCATTAGTATTGCGTTAATAGGACAAAACTACAAATAGCAATAAATGTAAGCAGTGCCATGCAATACCACCCCTTGCCCGGATCCGACCCTCTAAATGAGGGCCCAAGTGTGGTTGTTAAGAAGGAACCATGTGTTAGATGCTTTGCATTAAAAAAATATGAACTCTACATAAATAACTCCTATAGTCACAATACATATAACGATTGTTGCGTTTTAGATCAAGAACCATTAACTTCTCTTTTCGCCGAAATAATGCCATTCTGTACTCTTCTGGATTAAAGTTGGGGGAGTGTCGTGTTATCTCGGTGGCAAGACCATACTTCTAAAAATAAAACTGTGCAAATTCAGTATCCCCAAAATGATACCGGTATTGGTTCAGTGCTTTGTAAAACTACGTCAGACCCTTCGAATGGGCGTGGGGCGGTCAGTTACCAACCGAAAATGCCTTACGGCCAAATAAAGGCAGGGTCGCACGTTATTTTTCTTTTTTAATATCAGAGCAATCATTTTTTTTTTTCGAAAACCTTACGCTAAGTTCACCCTACGCCAGATGCACCCTTGGAATTGCGCGTTAAAAGCCATTAAATTACTTCCAACTAGCCATTGCGTTTATTTCTATTAATAGGATTTTTTGCATGCGAATTTTAGACACCTATATGTACTCTTCATATTTCCGTTCAACAATATCCGTTGTTATTCTTTTTAATGGATTCTGAGCTGAGACGTTTTGTTTTTATAAAGGATCAGCAGTCAGGGCACGGTTCCGAACGGTTCTTGCATACTCGGGTACTGTGCGGACGAGCAAGTGAGCTTAGGCGTTCCTCAACCAGGACAACCATGGGAGATCTTGAGCCCGTAGCGAGCATAAGCAATCGAATACTGGCGCAACATTGCCATCTAGTGGCTAATGAACAGCAGCGTGAGCTAAAAATCTGCAGCCCTCCCTGTGCATATTTGATATAGCGCGAACTCGACCTGAAGGTATTGGAGCGCTTTACATGAGCACCGTATTTAGATTACACATTCAGGCACGGGGAGATTAAGTGATTTGCCCAGAATCACAGGATGTGGACGCGACCGAACCCTGGTTTCCAGCACCAGCGTCGGGTATTAGTGGCGAAAAGAGGACTGTGGGGTTGTGGGCGCGCGCACATAATGAGTGTGAAATAGCTGTTTAACAGCTCTTCTACTGATATTTTTGTTTTTAGGTGTCCTTTTAAAACGAATGCTGCCATCATCACCTGAAAGAAATACTTTAAGGCAGTAAACAATGTAAAATGCCGGAGGCGCGTACCGCTCCATTGTCCTCAATCAGTATTACCCTTGCATCCAAGCCTCCCCCCACCTCCCTGCACCGGCCAGGACACTGGAGTCCAAACAAATCATTCCCCATTGTTCATTGTATTCCTCTTCATCAATAAACATTTATGTCCCTATTGAATTAGAGAGACCAAGTCCTAACGCCTCTGGATTATTCATGGAAAAGTTAAACAAATCGTTGGGTATTTAAGTAGAGATAGCACATTCAGGTACTGGTTTTAAACAACCCGACCGTGCCTTGCAAATAGGGGGTAATCGAGGTATCTCTTAGAGCTGAAATGTCAAGGGGTAGATGAGGAAAAGCCCAAGTGACAGAAAACGTAATTGGGGCCAATCAAAAAAAAACTTTTGTGAGTACGGGAAGGGGTACCACAGGAGTGCACTTGTACACACCCTTACAATGTTTAATGCGATATCAGAAAAAGCACAAACAGGACACAGTGCTTTCTATTTCGACTAATTGTATATGAATATTTTCTCAATACTCCATGGATATTCACATTTTAGATGCTCAGGTTAAATTCACAAAGGCATATAAGAGTACATAAAAGGGTGCTGCGGGTGTACTATCTACATTGTCGAAAAGGCCTTTATGTTCACGTCTGATTTGTCCCAACAAGTAGCAAAAAGGTAATCTGTGGTTGGTCCAGTTTTACGTTTGAGGTGATGGCTAATTGATCAAATAGATAATTATATTTTATTTTATAAGGGGAGACTTATTATATTTCCAGAAGAGAAGTGTATTATAACATATTACTAAATTGGAAATATACTTGGCAGTAGAAAGACACATTGAAGAATAACAAGTAAGAACGAATTGGCAAAATGAAGAGGCACCCACAGTGATGTCACAGGAACGCCTCTATCCTTATCTGCTGCTCACCAACGTCATTATTGCCTCTCTTTATCTATTTTACATATGCGCAGTTTATTAAATAATTGATCTATGTTTGTTCCTGCGACTCATCTTTTGAGAACTGCTGTAGTGGATTTGCAACATTCTGTATATTTAATCTAAATGTGCATGTAACTAAGGTAGTTAAGTGCTGTCAAGGGACCTTGGTTGTATGGTGGGTTGTATGGTGGGTTCTGTTGGAATCTGAACTTACGCTGCTGGCCTCTAGTTGCAATACAAGTAGACCAGACCGGTGCCAAATGCTGAACTCTGAAGGCGAGTGAGCCGACACCAGTATTTTAAAGCATCATCACATGGTCAAACTGCAAAAGCAGCTGTACAGAGAAACAGAAGGTGCTAAAAGTATTATTTCTACTGCCAACGTGCTGCCCACAGCTCTGTGTTGTCTGGAATGTCAGGATTGCAAGAGGCCTAGCCTTTCCACAGCAGGTAAATCGTCTGTCATCAAATAACCGTGTCCCTCCTTCATTTCTCACAGTGGCAGATCTTTCCAGAGACATCTACTATGCGGCCTCACAGTATTTGCATGACATAAATGCCATTGTTGTCCTAAGCGGCAATTATTTTGGAACAGTAACACATATGGTTTACATTGTAAGCAGTAGCAAGTACTCAAGTTGGGTACGCATTTTGTGCAAAATGTGGACTCTTGGATAAATACACAGACCACCTTCCATTCTGGTCCTGATGCTGATTTCACAGAAATCAAGTCTGATAGTTGCTTTGTAGAAACGTATGCACTCAATACTGTAGGAGTGAGTTGGTTATGATAAAAAGCTTCTGGCCTGAATGGTGCACTGGGAAATGCTATGTCCTGTACCATATGTCTGGTCTGCTTATTATGAAATGGCAAAGGCAATTGGTCTAGCTTATTTATTGTGAAAAGCATTTGTTAAAGCCAGTAAACCTTTACCAATTGGTTGTTGTCATGTTGTGTTACAGGTTGCACACAGTTATTTTGTTATGTGTAATCTCAAATAATACTGTAGTAGGCCCAAGTTTTGGCATTGGCCAAATGTGCCAGTGATACAGTGAGGTTCTTATTTGCTGCACTATGAGATTTCTGTTCTCTTGGACATTGGGTGGGAGAGTAGTCTTAAGTAAACTGAATCCAAGGAATACTGTGATGCCTGTAGTGCACTAGCACAAGTCCTCCAAGCAGGCACACACCCAGTCCCTAATAAAACGTCTCAACCCATCTGTTTGGCAGATACTCTGTGTAACAGCCATGCGTGTATCTCGTCATTGCTGCGGTCTGACGCACAATAGAACACAGGCAGCATAGCGAACTAGACCTCGTATGTCTCAGCAACCACGGACATGAGAAGAGGCCTGCCACCAACATCTGTGGTGTTGCTTCCGTCCCAGAGATGCCAACCAACCAACACATATTACAATTCCCACTTCAGAAAGAGGCTGTGCTGCAGATGGCATACCCATCAAAGATTCAGTCAAAAAAGAAGTATCAAAGTGGATCTATGACGTTACAACGCAGGCTATTACAACGCCTGCTGTTACAACGCGGTTTTTACATCGCATACCATTACAACGCATAGTGCTTTTAGGTGCTGGATAGTGAATTATTTAATTTACTATTCCAACTCCAGTCCCCGTGGATAGTAGGGAAGGTGTTGGATAGTAAATTAAATATATTCCCTATCCTAGAGCGCCCCCCAGCGCAATGCGTTGTAATGGTTTGCGTTGTAATGGTTGCGATGTAATGGTAGTGCGTTGTAATGCTTGCGTTGTAAGTGATGTTTACCATCAAAGTATATCAAAGGTGGCTTCCTTTTTCAAGTATTGTTCTATGCAGTTCTGTAGACACATCCTTTGTGTGCGGTGATGCTCTTCGCAGCACAGTAGCCTCCAGCCTCAACCACAAAGGGTTGTGAACTATCTTCTCCTGGCTATGAACAGCCACAAAGACAGTGATCAGGAGTGAGAGAAAATATTGTTTTTACCTAAAAGAACCTTCTTACTCGAAGAACTAGACTGCACCCCTCTTTATCCTCACCATCTACCAAGTGGCAGTGCTACAGAAAATGACTTAATTGAATTGCTATAGGAGCCTTGCTTCCTTTGTTCCCACTTCACTAACTAGGTCTCCTCCCCCCTGCATCTCTTGTGATACACTTTGACTGTCAGGGAAAACAGCATCACCGCCATCTTGTGCACTGGAACAGACTCACTACTTCCAAAATGCAACCCACATGCCTTCATCACTGCTTTGCTTTTAAGTACGATGCATATGCTACAATAGCCACATACACAAACACGCACAACATACTCTTGGATGGGATTAGGTGACAAAACAGAGCATGAATCTGACTCCGCAGTGGCAAGACACTCTCAACCAGTGTCAAATAACTCATGTTTAGAGAGTGAGGGAAAAACCTTTAATTACAGAATAGTGAGAAAAAATCTCCATTCCGTCACAAGCCTCGGGTGGGCTGTGCTGGTGATGGAACGGTTCCATCACGGCCCGCTCGCCGCGCCTGCGCGGCGCAAATTCCCCGTCTGCGCTGGGCGTTCTAAAGAGCGGGCGGGGCCGTGACAGAACCGTTCCGTCACAAGCACAGCTCACCCGAGGCTCGTGACGGAGCGGTTCCGTCACGAGCACGGGAGCGCAGTGCGGCCCCGCCTCCCCCTTAGCGCTGCGGCAGAATAGCCGCCGCAGTGAAGGGGTTAAAAGGGTTGCCCTAGGCCAGTTTCAGAATTACAATAAGAAGGATTAAGACAGACATGAGACTGAGAGGAGGCTATACTTAGAAATAGAAGCCAGTGTTGACCTCATTATAGCACTTTTCTTTACTTCAAGCCGTGCGATTCTGAGCTACCCAGCCTTGCACACTACCCTCAGAGAACAAACACAATTTTCTTTAAAACACGTACATTATTATAACCACCATCACGCCACAATCCTCATGGAAATATGATTGGATCCCCTTATTTGGTACATTAAAAGTCTGCTATGAACACTTTTTATAGGGCTGCTTTTTGCTCCCAGTCCACCGCAGGTGCACATGTTTTGTTAGTTTTGAAAACATACAGTTTTGGTCAACTCTGTATCCATTTTGATAGGCAGGTCTGAGAAATAACTTGTGAAAAATGAGATTATAAAGCGAAATTACAATGTGTTTTGTGATCCGTCCTCTTTCCAAATCATTTCCTTCAGGATTCAGAAATGTTGACACATTCTGTCCCTGACATTTTGCAAAAATTAAACAGTAAGACCTATCCCACATTCAGGAAAGTTAGGGCAAAAGACACATTCAAATTAACAGATTTCTTTGTGAAGATAACAGAGTTATAAACAAAGTGGTGTTGAACTGTTTATACCATCAAAGACAGTCACTATGCCAGCCATAAACAAAAGAAGAATTCCGTATGTTGTGGCGAGGAAGTCTTCTTATTGGACCGAAAACGGGATTACTACAGTAGTGTGCTGGTAGTGCGTCAAAAAATTCCTGTATGCTCATTTTGTTAGTCCAAAGAAAGGTGTTACTCGTTATACCATGTCGAAGATCTGTAAACGAATAAAGAAGATTGCTTAAAAGTTGCTGTTCAATACATCCATTGAAATGCTTTCTAGGGTTACCGCCGCCGCACCATGTGAACATCATGTCTGTACATAGTGAATGAATAATGAATCTCACTCTGTATGTAATTACATAGCCTACCTTTAAAACCTTACCAGCAGCTGATCAATTGTCCGGCATATTGTAGTGATGGTGTGTGGGAAAAGACTGTTCTGTACCAAAAAACAAATTGACAGCATAGACTTATTTCTAGCTGCTGCTGATGCATAAAAACATCACTTTGAACATTACATTTTAAACAAAAAAAATATAAAATTCACCAGTTATAGTTATTTCAAGCAACTATAATTTGCATCCCCGCCATGCACAGTGTTGTCATCAATGATGTAATTTCAGATGTCACCAGTAATGTTGCCAATGATCTCATAGAAAATGACCCAAGTGATTTAATATGTGAGGTATTAAGCTTTCTTTGTAAAGTTTCATGAAGATTCATCAACCAGTGCCAAAGTTAATAGCACAACAAATTATTATCGTTTTATTTTTCATTTATTTTCACTGCTGAAAGCAGTGAGGCAAAGCTCCTCCGCCTTAGCGGAGGAGCCGCCACTGATAAGAACTGTTGTGTCCCCTCAATCTGGAGCAGTATTACATGTCTGTTGCACTGTCCCTCTTTGTGCTGTGGGCACCTGCAACTAGATGCACCTGACGCAGACTTCGACTTGGACAGTGTGCCCTATCACAGTCAATGAAGTGTCTGCTATGAACACAGCATCAAGGAAGTGTTGACCAGCTCTTTGAAGCTGCTGGTCTGCCAATCACTTCAGGGGGAAATCCTACCTCACATTTAAATGGGCAGAGATTCCAATGTAGGAGGGTGCAGTGAGTGACCACACCCACCTGCAGTGGGTGCCCTGTGGGGATCCCAGGGACTCCATCTCCCTATTTCCAAGGGAACCAGTCTCTGGGCCAACTCCATGCAGTGCCCAATCAGTGCACCTGCGGATGGCTCCTCTGCTCCTGCCTCCATGCCTGTGATATTGTGCTGGCAGAGTGGTAAAGGATCTCTTCAGTCGCTTAGGGTCGCGCCATTATGCAAATGAGAGAACGTCGCATCAAGTGAACGCACAGCACACCGGTCCAGCTCCAGAACACGGCGCTGAATTGCTCCAAAATTTAAAGGAAAGAAAGTACCGTGGGCTACGCCAGGCAATAATTCTCCTTTATTAGATTGCACAACGAAATGGTAATTTCAGGCTCCCATAACTAAGCAGACGTTCCTAGTGAGAGAGCAACCCAAGTAACACATTCCTGCCAGAAGTGTGAGTCTTACAGAGTCACTTTAAGAAGAAAACGATTTCTGTTGCTTCACCCTTGAACCCAGTAGTCACTGTAGCCAAGTGAAATACACATCACTGCTTCTCGTTAGCAAACGTTCTAAAGTCACATATACCTATGAACACTCAAATGTGTTTGTGCTATTCGCTTTTTAATTGTCATACTTGCACCGTGACAAAGAGATAAAATACAATAATGTGTTTATCACTTTTTTACAGTGCAAGTACGATCCTACAGAATTGGGGAAGACCTGATCACTTGTCTTTATTGGACTTCTTACATCAATTTGCTCTATTGATTATGATCAGACCTTGGCTGGGTTCTATACAGCTGGTTTTCTGCATATAGCCTCCTCCCAGTTGACCTACCATCTTACCTATCTTGTAAACGTCCGAGGTTATGTTGTAGTGGAATGCTTTGTGAGAAAAGTCTGATTGTTGCAAGTGTTTTTTTGTTGTTTTAGGGATTTATGTTTTGACTGAACTGTAGATTCATTTAAGATCAACTCCACTTTGGGGCTAATGTTAAACTTTGATTTGGTTGTCGAGAATTGTGTTGACATTGCAGTTTTCTCTCTCTTTCAGTGTGCCATGGTTCAAACAACAAACTCAGCCTGATTGGCGACGAGAGCTCCCATTACACCAGCATGCAAAATATATATGGCAACTGTGAAATCGTGCATGGCAGTCTGGAGATCACCTTTGTGCCACAAAACAACAATACATCTTTCGTGAAGGTACTGTATTTACATTCCCTCACTGCGCTACACAATCAAGTTAAGGCGACTCTCTTACTTACTGTAGGTTTGAAAGTAAGATTCAAATGATGTGCAACACATGAACAATAGCAATGGATTCCAATGTATGCTGTGTTGATTTGCACTTGCAAACACAACAGGAAGTTGACACTCTACTGGATACTATGAATGCAAATCACCTCATTTGGTGGATAGGTAACACATGCGCAAGAATACACAATGAATTAAAATGTGAAGAATAATGGAAAATTATAGTAAAAGCCCTAAGTGGATGTTTTCTTCATGTTTACTAAAACAATCCCATAAGAACAAAGTAAAAATAGCATTTTTTTAAATGGCTAAATGTGCAAGGAAAATCTGGAAGTGAAAGTATTACAAGACTTTAGCATGGCACACAATCCATGTAGCGCTGCGCTGGAAGAAAACAACGCATTAACAACTAAAGCTTTCAACTGTTTGAAACGCAAGACAACAACATTGATGCCATTGTGGTCTTAACCCGTTCCCAGCGTCGAACGTTCAGCGCCCAGTGCTGAACGTTCGGAGAACGAATGCTGACCCGACGGCCAACGGCCGTGCGCAGCACTGGGGAGGTAGCGCTCGTGACGACCGTTGGCCGTCGGCAGCAATTAAAGGGTTAATGGTCCATCATTTTCTGCTCTCCTGTCGAAAGTTGGATCAAAAAATGCAGATTAGAATGTAAACAAAGGATCGAGTTGGGTAAATGAGATTTAAGGGGTAGTAAGGTAATATTTGATAGTATAAGTTCCGTTTGTAAGAGAGAAACAAACATTTACATCTGTAAGACTAACTCTGTGCCAAAGCCGCAGAAGCAGTTATACTGCATTATCGAAGAACTACAAAAGAAAAGCACAGTTTTGAACGACGTTGTCTTATTCCAAACAATATGCGAACAGTTAGGATTATGTTTTTCATTATAACGATAAAGAAACATTGGCAATGCCAATAGGTCTGACTTTAAAGGAATGTTGTATGGTAATGTGAAGTACTATAAGTCGATAGCATGGGAATGGACAAATATTTCTGCTGAAGTAAAGACCTGTAGAATAATATTGGAGTAGATTAAAAGGTAGGTGACAGGTGCACTGTCAAGTCAGACCTAAAAATCGATGTAGGTTAATGACTGCCCTCCTTCCACCTGTGCTGCTGCCAGAGAAAAACACCATAAATTATCTAGTTATCGAAGACACTTTAACAGCATTACAATGTCATGTGTGTGGATATGTCAAGAAAATGGTAATAGGGCAAGCACTTATTTGTGGAAGCACACTTTTTCTGCCGGGGAAAATCTGCACGTGTTTCCAGCGTGCTGGGACTAGTTTGCTGACCTGTACCACTTTCACCTGGTATCAGATGTCAGAGGGAGAGGTGTGGGGCAGGGATGGGGCAGGCAGCAGGGCTCAGCCAGGTCATCCGTGACCTTACCAGGCTTTGTCCTGGATAAGCTAAGAGTTGTCTGCTTCCCTGTGGTGCATCAGTGGATCCGGTGGTGTCCAGGGTATGCCTGTGCCCCCAACCCCTGCCCTCTGCTCTGCAGTTTTACCAGGTGCAGAGGCACATCCAGTAAAACTGGGTCCAATGTTTTCAGGCCCATTAATACAACTGACAGCTCATAGGGTGAGGATCTCTATGCCCCCGAGATACAACTCAACCATACTAATGGCCATTAGCCACACTAACGAGGGCCTTATTGGTAATGATTGCATAGTTTTATCAATCAATCAATCAAAAAGTCTTTATTGTGATTTTCATCTTAAAAGATATACAACAATACAGTTAGTTTTATTTGGAGAAGCCTAGGGCCTCAAAGTAACAGGTTAGCAAGTGCTTCGCTCAATAGGAAAACATTAAATAACAGAACAAATTACTGACCTTGTCTTCTCAATCTCCAATCAGCAATGGTACTGTTGCCCCAGAAGTTTATTGAAATACCCTACGAATGTGCTTGATTTGACATGGCATAATTTGTAAGCTCGCTGATTTTTAAATAAAGGCTGTCCTCCACCTTACATGTACTGACTCAAAATATGATTCATAATTTAGATCAGACCCTTTTGCCCAAATCAATGGTCTAGTGCCCCTAAACCACTGTCAGTCATAAAGAACATTTGTTAACTCAACAAGTAGTAGCAGTTTTCATTTACACAAAGCTTCCCCGATTTGTCCCTTCCTGGGCTTCTTTCATCACATTATTCCTTTCATCATTTTTGTACTTGGGACATCCCAAAAGTGTAGTAAGCACTTTCACATCATTCAATTTACATCTGTTAAAGTGATGCGTGGCCTGAAAAGTTTCAACCATGTCTCTCTCCAATTATATCAACTCAAATGGCTTCCAATTCACAAAAGTGGCATTTTAAAAATGCCCGTAGTATACACTCAACTTTCAATGAAATTATCCCCAATCCGCTTGCAAATACGTTTTTAAAGTACGTCTCTCCTCCTCCTTCCAGTTAGACCAAGCTCCTAGCTGCTCTTCAATGTTCCATAATTTTTCACTCTTGGGGCAGACAAACCTTTGAAATCCAGACTGCTTTATGTAGGAACTCTCTTCCTCAAGATACCCACACTGTAGATAATCTTCTTCAGCTTAGAAGGAAACTTAAAACCTGGCTCTTCGCTCAGTAGATCTTCAATGTCAAGCAATCCATTGTGTGCATGCATCTGTTCTCCAGCATTGAGAAAGTCTTCCCAGAGTGTATGTTGCCCTTTTTAGGTTGATCCTGGGCAACGCATGCGCTGCTCTGCGAGGCATGCTATATTCGAGTATGAACTTGAAGCTCCACCTACTCTCCGCCCATGTCATATTTTTCATTGGCTTGTGTCATTGTCCTTTGTAAATGCAGGTTTCTGATTTGTTAATAGGATTGTTAGTCCCTCCTAAGTGCCGCCTTGTCTTCATTTGTAACCTCGCATGAGGAATGGCCCTTTTACCTCTGTTGTTACATGGTATGTCAAATTTAGTCTGTTTAGCACTATTTTCTTGAATGAGTTTCTCCTACTGCAAGCACATGTTTTCCTGCAACATTCAGCACGCCATGCATGCTTTCACTTTCCAAGCAGCCCTGGACAACGGCGGACGCTTCTTTGAAATGAAATAGGCCTCGTATTTACAAGAGTTTGAGCTGTTGGCATTGGAAATGGCAATGCCTTTTATTTATGTGTTAATTATCAAAACCGATATATAAAATGCATTGTCCTTTACAATGCCAATAGCTTAAACTTTCACAAATGCAAGACCTATTGCATTGCATTGAAGATACTTGTTCAAAGATAGCAATTTAATATTAAAGAGACATTTGATGGCATTTGTAAGAGATGTCAATTGGCTGCATGTTCATTTCTGGAAAGGTACAGCGAAGACCTGCAGGTGCCCTGGTACTCTACCCTTATATCCATCCAACAGTTGTCTGACGCAGAAAAAGTAGATCTTAAGAGGTTGCCAACCCTCCAGTTTGTCGAATCTGACTTTCTAGGGCCTAATTCACAAAGCATTAAAAATACAAATTGGTAATCCATTCTTGTAGGTTTATTCCTGTATTTGGATTAGATTGACATATTAGAACTCTCAAAGAAAAACAGGAGTACTCCTGGAAATCTACAAAAGTAGTAGATCTCCAAGAGTACCCTAATTCATAAAATTTACATGTGCTGATCTAAAAATAGATGAAAAATCTGCTCAAATAAAACATACGGGATTTAGCATTTTCGCAATGAACTTCCTTTTGTCTCCATGAGATTTTTTCACATGGTTTAATTTGCATGTTTTTCCACAGTGAGAAACTAACAGTAAGAGGTAGGTGAATGCGTGCATGGGTTTGAATGTTTAGGAATTTGCTTACTTATGCAGTTTGGTCCACCCTGAAACGCCTCATGGCCCACATCTCACAAAACAGTTAGAGCAGTGGAAAGTTCATAGTGAATCAGTCCCTAAATCACCTACGTAGAAGATTTGGACATTTCACATTATTCTAAAAACATGCACCACCCACCTCTGCACAGAACATCTAGAAACTGTATAACAGCAATAAAGAAAACAATATGGCTGTTAATAGTATTTTGAACATGGACTCCGGGCTCAATGTGGCAAACAAGGCAGATATAACTGCGCCATTTCCTAGATTCAAAACGAGAGATGCAAAAATACGTTTTCCGCGCTTAGGTTAGACATAGGCCTGAGAAAAGTAATTATATATGTATGTGAAAAGTGCACATGATGTATGCCCAGAATTTTCATTTACATGTGCAATGTACGCAACAAAAATTGACATTCCACTGGCTACATTTTTGATGAGTTGTGCAAACAATGAGCATACCAGAGGGAGTGTCTGAAAAGTCACGGGTATGCACTGCAAATCAAGTGCTCGTCCTCAAAGTGTGGATATTAACCATGGCCCTGAAATCGACACCACATAATGTCGTCGCCCTTCAGAAAATTTAAAAATGTACTTTATGGCACATACTTGTGGAATGTTTCAGCTTTTGTGTGGCTCGGTTTTTAGTACACGTTTGCTTAATAGCTTAGAATCTCTTCTGTATAATAACCCAACCAGTTCCTTTACTCTGATTTGGCTTATTGGGCTAAGAAAGGTGAGGGTGCAAACACTAATTGTATTCCACTGCAGCACTGATACAAGGATCTGCCCTGAACTTGAGGCCTGTAAAGTGACTCTACATTACCTCTGCCTCCAAAGGTGGGTGTCATTGGATGTACTTGATGGTGCTCCCACTGTGCGCTAAAGACAAGGAGGTCATGAGTGGAGAAAGTGGTACGTTCAGTTGGAAAAAGCTTCTGGGGCAGGTTTAGTGGCAGAGCACTTTCCATTCAGGTGTGGAGCAGGCAACCTTCTCAGGGTGAGGTAACATTGCAAGTAGGGAGGTGAGAGGCGGGTCTGCCAGCAGGGGTGAAGGGATGGAGGGTAAAATCCAAATCCAAATCTGAAGTCGACTAACAATATAATATTATCCGGGGGAAAGCACCGAAGCAAACTACAAAAAGAGAATGGAAAAGGAAATAGAAAGGACTTTTACGACCATAGACAATGAAACAACAGAAAGGAGAGCACCAGGCTTCTCTAAAATGTGCGCCATCTTGGAACACTGCCAGGAAATGGAGAACCATTGTTGAGATTGGATACAAATGTCTTAAAGGTGCAGTGCAATTTTAGTTTGGAACCAAATGGTGGTGAACATCTGACAAACAGTTGGCTGTTGATTAATGAGAATACTAGTGGCTAGGAAACCCAATATATACACATTCAAGCTGGTGTGTGGCTCAAACTTTTTTTTGTACGGTCAAACAGCGTGTTGCTTACCAGCCATGATTTTTAATGAAGTAGAAACTATTGTACATCTCATGTGCATAAAGGAAGCTAGAATGTTTAACCAATTCTAAAATGGTAATACCTAGATGCTCTCATTTGTTCCTCCAATCTAACTTATTTTACTCCATGTGTTGTTCATCTTCAACAGAACATAAAGGAGGTTGGAGGCTATGTCCTTATTGCAATGAACGACGTGAAACAAATAGTGCTGGAAAATCTACAGCTAATTCGAGGGAACCCACTTTATGTTGACAAGTACGCTTTGGTAATCATAATGAATTTTAATGCAGCGATGGATTCGGTTGGTCTGGAACAAGTACTAATGAATAATTTATTAGGTAAGAGACTCGCGCAAAGTATCATTTTTTACATTGCTTTGAATGTGGTTTGGAAAATAACATATCATTGAAATATAGGATACAAGAGTGTATACAATTTGACAGACAATCATTTGTTCTCTAAACCTGCACTGACTTCACAATTGTACCTCTCTGTTAAGTTTCAACTTTAACTGTTTATTCCATTCCTCATTTACAAAACGCTGCGCACCCTTAATATGGATCTCAGGGTCGAGGACAAAATCTCGAAAAAACAAACTTATATGTACGTCTAGATTTTCTATAACTCACTCTACATTTATGTACCTTGAACATTTAGCTTCAAGTTACGTAGATGTGAAGTTTGCAATCCTAAATCTATACTCCCCTTTTTGCACTTACCTTTCAATATTTCTGTACCACATTATTTTGTTCATATTATTCTGACATCACAACATTCTGGGGTCGATATTGAGTAGTACATTCTTTCAAAATAAGAGCTTTAAATACCGAGATAGTGGTGCATGTTATATCAAAACAAGACATTCCTACGCAGGCTAATTGTCACGACAGATAGCCACTTGCAAGATACTGGAATATTTTACAAAAATGTGACTCAACTCTTCGCCCTTTCGAGTCAAATATGTAGCATTTATTTTATTCATTGTTAGTAATTAATGCATCAGGTGCTCACTGCCGGGACTCCATCACAATTTTTGATGTCTCCTTTTCCCAGCCTCATACTTTTTAGGCTTGGCTCAATAAATACTGCTAATGGCATTTATATATTCTATAGACTTTAGAAAGGTCAGAAAAGGGGAAGGTATAACGCTAGCGAAATTGAATTGCCACATTTGGGATTGCTTGGGTGTAAGGCATGCAATGTCAATGCCAGTTTTATTTGGTGACTCAGTTAAAAAGAAATCCTGTCTTCACGGAATCCATTCAAGTTTTTGCTTCAAAGGACTGCGTTCATCACAGTAGCCCTTTGACTGTACTTGTTCGCCTCTAGCAGCCTTCACATCACACTACAACGATTTATTGCAAAGAATACAAGTCTGCCGGGAAATGTAAACAGTCTATGGAATTTTTAAATCCCTACAGTTTGAAAGAATTACATGTAATGTGCATCACAAGCATGTGCAAGTTTTACTTTGCTGCAATATGACAAAATAAACACTTTGAGAAATATTACATTTGTAAATTGAGTTCCTCGTGGACACAACCCGGTTTTTGTAGGAATATTAATCTACTAGTTCTGATTAAATGTTTGTTTTTTATTTGCTACTTATGTTTTGTTCCCAACGTTCAACAATGAAGAGGAAACTGTGCAAAAATGGAAAAGACAACATTTTCAATTAATGTGTTTAAGTACTCGTTTGCATGGCCATGGCTCCCGTGTGGTCAGTGCCTTCTGTAAAATCTTCCGCCATTTTTGGCATTTTAGCAAAAGAACTTTGCGTTCCAGGACTTGCAATCTTGCTTTCCAATTATATTTCATGGCGTGGAAATTCCAGCTTGCAAAATGCTTTCAGTCAAAGACCCAGGATTGGCTGAAAGCGTCACATATGAGAGCAAAGCTGTGATCAATGAAAATGTTTAAATCAATACAAAACATTAGCACTGGCTATGGGCACCTGCTCTTCCTTATTTTGAGCCCACCCATGCAACTATAGACCAAAACAACTATATGCAAAACAGTCTTACCCAGCCTGAAAGAGACATGCAGCGGTAGGGTCAGGTTTTTCACTACTTTGGTGTTTACCTTTACCTCATGTTCATTTTAATCTGTATCATGCTCTATTATTCTGTGATTCCCCCTCTTGCATGTGGTATTGCTTACTGCCTTCATCATGCCATGGAGTTGCTTTTCCTTGTGCCACTACTGAGTATTGGCTATCACTGTTTGTAGTCATTCAGTTCTTGTTCTTAAAGTTTGCTCTTTGTATTTTCTTGCAGAAATTCTTAACGGCGGCGTAAGAATCGAAAAGAACCCATTCCTCTGTCATATGGATGCAATCAAATGGGAAGACATTGTGAATACAAACGACCGAAAAAATGAAATCCTAGTTGATAAAAGGTCCCCAAAGAGCTGTATGTACCGTGTTCTATACGTATTTACTGCTTATGTGACATGGGTAAACGATTCCAATGTCATTTTTGCAACTCAAATATTTGATTTGAGTCTGGTATTTTAATACAAATGTTTTGTGTACATTCTTACATGAGTAAACACAAAGATGTACTTCACCTTATAAAGTTTTGTGTGTTTTAACTTGTTTATTGTATAAAGGCTTTAGGTCCCTAAAACTTATTTGTAGCAGAATTAGGATGAGTACAAAACACACACTAGATGTAATATGTTAAGCCATTCAAGAATAGACAACCAAATGATACTAGGATACTTGAGAATGTGCAAAAGCGAATGGTTATTTAATCCATATGGAAAAGCTATTATTTAAGCAATCTGTATTTTCTGCAGTCAAAGTAATTAAAAATGAGCATATTTTAATTAGATGAAGCTCAGTAGTATTAATTATTACTGCTCATACTGAAGTACATTTGCTAATCTATCAACTTTACTAGGTATTTATTAACTGGTTTTAGATGGGAGCTGCTTTTTTGTCAATATGTGTAATAGGTGTTTCAATCTCTAGTAAACAACGTAACATCTACCTCTCATAGATCATGCAAATGTAACACTCTTAGCAAAGATGCCTTAGTGCAAAGGTTTCAGAAGCCTGTTTAGCTTGGTGTCAGGATGGCACCAAATGCAACCTCAAAAACAACATTGGTGTTTCCTCTCTTCAAATATAAGAATTATAGACGGGTTGATGTCAATAACAGAGTTGCTTTCCACAGTGGGTTCAAAGGGACATAATTTAAAAAGATGAACAAACTTGGTGTTGTCTGTGATGTCAAATGAAGTTCTGAGAAGCATTTGAACCTTGATGTCAATGGGTAGCTGCACAGTTAGTACCACTTAGTTAAGTACACAGGTTATGCACGAGGTACATAGTCACTTTCACACCAGGATCATGATGTTATTCTGTCAGAGTGTAGCTGACACCCTGAAGAATTCAGAGATGTATCCTTGTGACCCCACTGGCAGAATGATGACAGGTTAAAGCATAGGAAGAAAAGAAGGACAATAATTGCCATCAGACACATACACAATTCAAACCACATTCTTCTATGATGAATGTTTAGATATTTTTACTATATCAGATATTATGAGCTGAAAATGACTCTTGTCTATGATGTCCAGCAGATAGTCACCTCCCATCTTGTACAATTCTAAAAACACTCATGGGTCCTGAATCAATGACAGAATCATCAAACTTTATATATATATATATAGGGAAGTCCAGTGATGTCACTTGCTGTGCAGCTAGATAATGGAAAATGCAGTGATGTCACTCCCCGTGCAGAACGATAATGGAAGATATTAAATGGAAAATAGTAAATGGTAACTCATTTCCCTGCCCACCAGAAGCATTTGTACTTCTCCATTCAACTTCCCTAGATTATATGTTATGAATCACATAGTGTTTCACCTGCTAATGAGCCTTTCAGACGTTTTATGGATTTTAAACTGTCAATTCTGTTTCTTCACAATTGACTCAAATAATCAATGCTCTTTGCCATCAGCTTAACGCAGCACCTTTACACTTTAAGGCTAATGAATTTGTTCAATGATGTTCAATGTGGAACGGGATCATTTGCTCTTCAAAAAGATCCAGATTTATCACAGAAAACCATTTTTCTTTTAAATCTGCCTTGGTGGAACTTATAACTCACTGGGTTCAATATATTTGGCCATTATTTTAAAGGTAACTGCTTCTAACTTCCATTTCCACATACATAAGATCAGTGTGGCTATGTTGTCTCAACGGGCTGCTTCCATCTTTCCTTTTTATGAAGTAAGAGTAAGTACAACATTCTCCAGCCACAGGTATCATCTGTCCCATCCATCACATGGGAAGAGGCTTTACCTCTCTAATGGGTACCAAAAATACAAAAACAATAAAAATGTGACCAAAGACCTTGGCCTTTCAGATTACTCCCCTTTTCTGTGTGGGGATGGACTGTGATGTAAAAGTCAGTTTCAATTAATGACATTGACTGCTTTAAAATATTTAAAGGACATCTTCCTGACTGAGTATTGGTCCAAACGGTTAATCATCAGCAACAGATAAATGCTGACACTGAAGAGGACCAACGCACGTTAAAAGGGATCGGCAGGGGTTTCATTCACAAAAACTTCATTCACAAGAAAGAAAGGTGTTTTGAGAATAAAAGAATTCAAAATGTATTTTCAGACATTGTTTAGTTTTATATTCAGTGGGGCCAAAACATCTCAAGAATCCAAACCAATAAATGATGTCATTTTGATAGCTGAAGGTTGTTCCTAACCATCAATGATTATGGTGAGGTCTTCATCTGGACTGAATAATTATAACAGGGAAGGGATGAATTATTTTGAAAATGACCCTGTTGGTCTATTTGCATTGGTGAACTAGCTATAGAAGTATACCAGAAGAAGGCGATAATTAATCAATGATCAGTGGTTTCAAGGCTTAAAGCTTAGTGGACGGAGAACGAAGGAAAACATCTGACCTTATTGTCTTTGGTTGGCAAAAGAAGCCTGATATCATTGGTTGAATAGATTTGTTTGCCATCACATGAGTTGAGATGTTGATTGTAAATTCCTAAGCCTTGACTGACAGCTACAGCTTCCAATTGTATTGTACCTACCCTGAGTGAATTCGCTTTGACTAACGTGTGGTTCTGGGGCAGAGTGATTAAACACCAGAGCCAGAGTTAGCCCTGTACCTCCACAGATACCACTCCTAATCTACACATGCACATCCTCACTCCAAACACCTGTACAGTATTAAGAGACATCCTTTGGCCAAGAAAGACTCACTGCAATCCCCTTTTTGTGTCACTTAACGCATGTTTCATTCTGAACATAGGCCACTGGAAGAAAGAGTGAAGGACATAAATATAATACTCAGGCTAAGCCCAAACTGAACATGGGCTCCTGGAAAAGAAAGATGTTCTAGAGGTTAATACTTCTATACCTGCAGGGCCTTGGTGTTCTCTAAATGCCTCTAAAGTCGTTGGCCACAATCTCCCAACACAGCAAAACTGCCTCACATATCTGAGAGTTTAGGAATAGATGAGGTGCACTTAGGACACACACTAATAATATGAATGTTTTATTAGATATAAATGAAATGTTAAACAAGGCTAAGCAGTATTCTATTTTACTTTACATAATTAGCAGCAGCAATCTTTAACGAACACTTTACTTTAGTCAGTTAAACCTTCTCAAGTGCAGCAGCATATGCTGAATTTTGAGTACGATTGAAATGGATGTAGATCTGGAAATAAACTATGACAAGTTACACTTGCTTCTCAAGTGGAAGTAGTCAATTGTGGGTGTTCATTTAAAATGCTAATCAAGTTATATGTAAATAAAAGAAACGTTCTCTAGTTTATAATCAATCTTTAAAGTTAACATGTCTATATGATTTAATAAGATGTTATTTTCAGCCTATTCGATGTTCCATCCTTTATTATGTCTCAACTGTAGGTCCAAAGTGTGATTCAAGTTGCCATCAAGGATCTTGCTGGGGACCAGGTCTTGAAAATTGTCAACGTTGTAAGTGTAAAGATAATTATTAATATTAGTACAACAATCTTTTCACCTCTATGCCATTTCTATATACATGCACTATGATCTTCCAATTTCCATGCAATGAAGTTCATATTACTGTTGTAATAAGCCTGTTATTAATAGGGCAAACATGGGATACTACTGATCCCTTTCGAAAATGCAAAAACAACAAAGTTATGGATGAAAGGCTTGAATTAATCTCAGCCACTGACAATCGCTCGGGCATCATCCCAATCCATGATTTTAAACTCACCATGCCACCTCAGTTTGGGCCCAGCCATATGTAAATCAGTTTTTACCCTGCTCCTCATTGCAACAGTCCATCCCCAACTAGTAGGCCAGGTCCTCCCTGAATAAGAACACAAGCAACCTAGGACCAGTTTCACCCTAGTTAGGGCTCTTCAGCCAGGTATAGCTAGTTCAAAGTGATTGAGTCAATGCTTGAATTAATCTCAGCCGCTGGCAATCGCTCAGGCCACATCCCAATCCATCAATTTTCACACCCCATGCCACCTCAATATGGACCCAGCCATATGCAAATCAGTTTTGACCTTGCTCTCGTGGGAACACTCTGGCCAGAGCTGCCAGGCCGGGTCTTCCTCAACGGGAAACATCATTAACAACGAAGGCAGTACTACGCGTAACGTTTACAACGAGGCACTTACCACGTAAACGTCTTTCCAACGCGTATGCCTTCAATGATCGTATTTACCACAAACCAAAAAAAAAAGAAGGATTAAAAAGGGGGGTTCCCGCCGTGCCGAAGAAAACAGTGTCATAAGAGAGGAAGCGGAATAAACTTCCGCTTCCTCTTTATGACGTTAGAACGACGTGGCAAAGAAGATGAGGGGAAAACGAATTCCGTGGTAACGCATGCGTGGAAAAGGCATGCGTTGCAACGGAATTCGTGGTAACAACATATAACCTTCCTCAACCAGAACACAATTAACGTAGGACTGGATTCACCCTATTTAGGGCTCTTTACCCAGGTATAGCTAGGTTCCAGAGACACAGATCTGGGCATACCCGGTGCACTTAGGGCATCAAATGCAAAAACAGCAAAGTGATGGATGCAATGCTTGAATTAATCTCAGTCAGTGGCAATCATTTGTGCCAGATTCCAAACCATTGTTTTTAGCCCACCATGCCACCTCTTTTCAAAAATGGCATACTGCACACCCATGGTTCACGACTGAATTCTAATTACATGGTTCACTAGTGAATCTATGAAAAAGTAATCATTCTATTGACATGTTCATATATTTAAATTTGATGGTCAGATACTCAAATAATATTTGTATTTTTTAACCAAAGACCTTACACATAAGAAATTTTCTTTTGGTATCTCAAAATGACGGAATCAGATATACTCAGCTAGTAGCATGCAAACAGATATTTTTTTCCTCTTATTTTCTTGGACTAATAATTCCATTCAGTGAGTGTAAGATTTGTTTTTAGTTTCAGAATATACTGACCTTGTTTTGCATGAATATGAATTAACCTTGAAAAAACTAAGACAAGAGACATTCGGCAAAACACTAACAGTTGTTTTAATCGAACACTACGTCCAGGAGTGCAGCATACAGAAATGGGTCTGAAGACTGACTCAAGTACAATCGTTTTGAATTTCTTTTTATACATTTCTTGAAGCATTATAACACTCTTCATAGATCCTGTTTCGGGAGTGGAATGTGTGCCTTGTCATGTAGCCACAAATGATTACCACCTGATGACAAATGCAGGTAGGTCTCTACCGTGTGTGGACACAATGAGGGCCAGTAGGTAACGTAACAGACAGTAATAGGGGTGCAATTAGAAAATAGCAGATTCTCGGTCCTCACCTCCTCCGGTGGTTGGATCACCCAATTTTGGATTTATTTGCATGCTGGAGGTCCTGCCAGTAGAGACACTTCTATTAGGTTGACAATGATGCATGCTAAATCCAACAAGGACATTGGAGGTTCTGGTGTCCCCTTGACAGCGGCAAATCTATCACCATGTTTGGGAGAGTTAGTTCCTTGAAATATTATCATGTCAAGTGTGGTAGACATCGCCAAAATGTTGACTGTTTACACCTTACCATGAAAAGATAATTAATAGGGCACAAATAATGTACCCAAAGGGATGATGAAAATTCTAATATGTAATGTGATACTGAGCATAATTTTCACTAGAGATCACATCAAGTTGCACACCTTCACAGACAGCCACTTGTTATATACCTTTGATTGACATGGCAGAAAAGTAAAAATGTGGCTGAATTTCTAATACCAGTGTGGCAAAGGGTAGTGTATCTGTGAGCAGCCTTTCATGACTTCCTTAGACACATCTGTGCTTGATTGTGAGATAAAAACCCTAAGTTGAACAGAGACAAAACAGTTATTCTCCTCAGAGAATCTGGAGCTCTTTGGTCCATGTTATGGTATTGAGCTTCCATGGGTTTCAATATTGCATTATCTTAAGCCCATAGCTTTCCTTCCTATATCAAACAGCCAAAATATCTTCTTCTTTCTATGTGGGTTTTCTGCTGCTTCTAATTGCTTCTTCCTTGCTGATGTAAAAGTTCCTATCGGTGCTCATACCACTGAGACTGGGCCATGGTAACGCACCCTCCTTCTTTATTGTTTGCCTGAGGGCAAAACTAGGCCAAAACAACACTAGAACTAGAGAAATAGGAGGATTTCTAGAACATAATCATACATGTTTGTACCACCCAAATTGACACACCACTTGAAATGTACTTTTGTAGCGAATGCTGGACAACTACGACATTACCTCGTCAAGCTCGCTTTTTTTGCCAGATATACACAGATACAAAGCGCGCTCGTTTGAGGATCTGTGCTGTGATTCGCGAACCTGTACTGCAGACTAAAAAAATAATAATCACCCAGCCCACATGACAGCAATTCATTATGCAGGGATCCATGTATACCTACCTCCCTTGTTAGCTAAGACAAACTACCTAAGAGCCACAGGAGCTTTCAATATGCCAATAGGTTTTTCCCGATCAGTTCACGAATATTGTTTTCAATATTGCCCCTGTCTTCTGGGCAAACAGAAGGAACATGCTTGATTTCACAAATCCCTCAATGTTCAACAGGCCTCAGTACTTCTCAGTCTGTATGATGTGGTTCACTTTTGGTTCTTGCTTTCCTCCAGTTACCAAGTTGATCTGCGCCCCGCAGTGTTCAGGGCGCTGCAGAGGAAGGATGCCAGATGACTGCTGTCACAGCCACTGTGCATCTGGCTGCACAGGACCTCGAGAAAGTGACTGCTTGGTAAGATACGTGTTATGTTATGCTATGTTATGTTATGTTATGTTATGTTATGTTATTATTTTTATAAAGCACTTGCAAACCCAAAGGGCATCTTGGCACTAGCTGATTGCCTACCAAAAGAAGAAATATGCTCCACGATGTAAGGAGATATTAAACCAAGAAAAGCCAAGTTTTCAAAGCCTTAAGAAAAACTAGGAGATTGGGCATGATATTAATGTCCAAAGGAAGCATATTCCAGGCATTAGCTGTTCCCACCCCAAAGCTCCTGTCACTCCAGGATATATGATGAAACCTAAGTACATTCACCAGTTTGGTTTCTTCATACAACATGCTCTCTCTTCCAGATTTCACTTAATTCTAAGATCATAACTGGCTGTGTTCAGTTATTTACATCATGGAAATAGTTTGATTATAAATGACATCACAGACTCTAATGCACTTCCAATACTGCAGATGAAACATCTGTCAAGTTTGTGATGGAGTATCCCGTCCACCAAAATCTAACCAAGTGTCTTGATCAATCAATCCCTTCTTACAAATCCCTGACTTTATTTTATATTGCAATATTTGAACATGTGAACGCTGTATCTGTTTCTTACATACCTACGATTAGAAATAGCAATTGAGGTCGAAATTCTGTTTATAGAAAGTTATAATTTTATTTCTGCTAACATTTATTGAACAATGAAATTATGGCACCACAGCATCACTACTACAATGACATCAGGGAGTGTACACTAATAATCTAAAGTAATATGGGGAACATCCATTACGACGCAGTCTTTACACCGCACTACCATTACAACGCTGCTTTTACAATGCAAGTCGTTACCACGACTTGCACTGGAGGGCGCTCTAGGCTAAGGAATAGTAGATTTACTATTCCAACACACAGTTGGAATAGTAAAGTATACTATTCCTAAGTCCAGCACCCTACAGGGCAAGTCATTGGAACGACTTGCGTTGTAAAACCAGCGTTGTAATGGTAGTGCGGTGTAAAGACCGTGTCGTAACATCATACATCCGTAATATGCTACCCTTACTATAATCAAAGTGGAATATAATAACCACAATCCATAAGCAGATAATAATCTAAAGCAGACAACCACCGGCACACGAAAATACTCTAATTTGAAAGAAAAAGGCCATGGTACAAAAGAGAAACACATTTACTGATGAGTATCAAAATACTCTGTGGTTGTGCTAAGACAGAAAACCGTGTGTCTGTCACATGGCCTATGTTGGATGTGTTTCAGTGTTGAGTGTGAGGACCACAGTGTTGGTCTTGTATGTTTGGTGTTATATCTTGGCATAGACTGAAGCAAAAAGGATGAGATGCTAACATATCATTGTATCAAAAGTGTTTAAATGCGCTCTGTGCTCCTCATAATATGTCAAAGCAAAATGATAGTGATGCGTAAGCATGGGTGCAGAACAGAAATTTGAGAATGGGCATGGTCGTTCATGTGGATACTTACCATCTTCGGAGTGGTCTGCATAGCATTGGAGATCGAGACTCAACTGAGTGAAAGAATGACTGCCTGATTCAACAAAGGTGAAGCGAGAGCACGTGTGGAAGGTATTTGAAAAGAATCAAGATTGTAAAAGGCACCATTGGGGCAGTAGTGGTATAGCCTATTTGGAGGCAATCAAACAGCTAATATGGGGTGCTGGAGCCTTTGACAACCAGTTTTTCAGAATAAGACCCAGTTTTACCAAGATCTTTGCATTGAAAAGCTGCAAGAAAGTCTGCAGGGTTATGCGAACGGCAAACAATGTCATTGGTCATGCTTACGCTGATTAAGCTTTTTATGCCCTCATGTTAAACAGGATTTAGCATTGCCCAACGGTACCATAGCTGAGGGAGCTGTGACGTACATGAGTTTTGTTATCAAGGCACACCCTCAGAGGCAAAACATGCGCTGAATTTTGTAGAAATTACAAATATTGGGTCCGAAATATCACCCGATTTACATTTTGCCTTTTTTTTAAATTTAGTGCTAGGATTCCAAGCAAAGACAGTTTCTACTACTTAGTATGCCTTTACTCGATCTGGCTTTGCATGAAATCCTTTGGGTGTTTGGACTGCTCTTGATCCATTAGGTCCACTTTGCACAAACAAGTTGGGGCTTTATGTTATACCCTACTTAAATGTATAACATAGATGACCTAAATATACATCCTGGCTCCTGGTGTCTTTCTACATAGGACATAACACTTTACGATACGCACCGTGAGCAATAGTGGACTATGCCAGCCATTAAATGCCCCCAGTGGTTAAGAAGCTTAGTTTCACAGTTTCTGAATGTTTAAGGCAGAGGCTGTGTATTAGGACATTGTAATGCCTGAGGGCAGAGGGCCTACACCAGTAGCGGCCCATAGAGGGAGTTCCGTGGGGCGGTGAGGCGGGCGGGGGAGAGGCAGGGGGTTTAGTAAATACCGGAATATGAATGAACGGAGGTAAATAAACATTTAAATAAATAAAACGAATGTTGTTGCACACGCTGCTGGCCTACACCAGGTCCTATTGGCAGCTGCTGCTCCATTGCCTTCAATTGAGTTCTCAACATTCCAGTTTTCTAATATAGCTTAAGCCCTGTTTTGCATCAACTTTCGGCACAATAATCTAGTTGCGCATGATAAATGATTGAAGTCGTTTGAACTGCTTATCATTACATGGCACTCCTTTGCATCATGCAAGCACCTGTGCTGAAGTGTAGGAAATCTGGACATAAACCTTCTGCTCATTTTTGCATTCAGCTAATGGCTTGTGTGCCGTATACACATGTAGTATTTTATCCATGACTGTGTCAAAACTGATAGAGTGCCATTGGCTGTCAGTGGTGGTCCAGTACCTATGACTTTACACATGCAATAGTTGTACATGTCTGAAGCATGTTTACCCTGCTGGAATATTTAGTTGATTGCTTTAGAAAAAGTTTAATTTTAAGAGGTTGATAGAAAATGCTCAGTTTTAAGAGGAGTTGGAAAGCTGTAATCACTGAAGCGGAATTTCCATTAATCCTATAAACTACAAATTTTCCTTCTACAAATGTTTCCACTGCTGCGTGCACGAGCACACACAAACACACACACATACACACACAGTATATATGATGCAGATGTGCAAAGTGTCGTTTACTATTTATGATGCAGATGTGCAAAGTGTGATGTGACATTTATTAACATTTTGAGTCTGGGGGAAATAACCCATGAAAAGTGAAGACACAAGAGAGTCCTAATGACCCCCCCATCATCAATGATTATAAATATCATTTTATATTCGGACCTTCTGCATATAAAGTTTATTTCACACCATTTCTTCATGGGTACTTGTTTTAATCAAAAGTATTCAACCACAGATGCAAAAGGATACAGTTGTCCAGTGAGGAAAAAGCACACAAAGAGACTTCGTGACTATTAGGAGTTGTTCCCTTGCCAAAAGTTAATTGTTACATGTAATCTATGAGGCAGTAAACAGTGCTTTTGTGTCAAGATTGCTGTACTCCGTTAATAAACTTTAATTTGACTTCTGCTTTCTAGAGATAAACGTGTGGATGTAAGTTGTTCTAAGTAACCTTTAATTGGGCCACATTTATTTTCACTGCTAGGGCATAAATCGTAAATATGCAGCTGAGCAGAATGTTCCAGGCTATTTCTTATCACTGTTGAGAGAGGAGGGAAGGGGCCAAGACTCACAAGAGGAGGAGCTTCGAAGTGTCATGTTGCCCCTCCCCGCCTCCTAAACAAGGTTATAAACAGGATATTATAGTCTGTGCCTCTGCATATGTTTATGCAAAGTGTTTTACATGTCTATTCGTTTTAGGAAATGTATTTAACAAAAACCAGGATGCAAGTTAATAAACTTGTGCCCAAAGGTAAATTCACACTCATGGGATATCTTGAGTATTATGAGAGTTGTTTCACTGTGCAAAGTAATTAATGCAATCTGTGAGCTAGTAAAAAGTGTTTTTTCATGTCATGTTGCTTTACTGTGGTAATGTACTCAATACTCTAACTCGAATTTGACCTTTGACAGGTGTTTTGTGCCACAATTACTTTAACTGCCATGTTAATGTTAATGTTAAATTGCATTTATAAAGCGCTAATCACCAAAGATCTCTAAGTGCCATGGAGCGTGTGTATATGTATATATATATATATATATTTATATGAATGATACTATATTGTATTTTTGCATTACTGTAAAAGAGTAAATAGGCAGTCTTTATAGTACATGCTATACATGCTATTTCCATTTGTTGATATCCTATGTTTAATTACAGGCCTGTCGCCGGTTTCGTGACGGCAACACATGTAAGGAGAACTGTCCACCGTTGCAGTTGTATAACCCGAATACATATCAAATGGATGTAAACCCAGATGGAAAATATAGTTTCGGAGCCACTTGTTTAACAAAATGTCCACGTAAGTTAATGGCCATCCACATATATTTCTGATAAAATAGTGATCAAAGCAACATGATTGTGAGTATGCGATTGGTCAGGCCTGATGTAGAGTTAGATGGTAGCATACAATTCTGCAATACGTGGACAAATCTTTGTCGTGGAGATATTCTAATACCTCTAATGTAAAAGTAATGTAAATTACTGGCCGAATTGGGATTAAAAATAACAAAGGAAAACCGCACTCACAAATGTTCCTACTTTGGACAATTCACCTGCAAACATTTAGCAAAATGTGCAGGCAGAAAATGGCAAATAAAGAGGAATTATCATGGGAATTGACTCAACAGTGGAAAAATAATTCCCACAGTAATTCCCACGATAACTAGGGGCGTAGCTTCAGGGTGGTGTTTGGGGTGTTACACCCCCCTAATAAATGTATTATGTAGTAAATAGTTGGGAACAGGTGCTTTCAGTCGGGTATGTTGAAGTTGTGGAATTTCATCTAGGGTTTTGAAATGCACACGCAAACTGAAATACACTGGCACACTCACACTCTCTCCTCCACTTCTTGAAGTTCTTAAAAAATGCTGGCATTTTACAAAATATTTTGTTTTAAGTACCACTAACAATCCTCACTGCTCTCCTTTTCCACAGCCCTTAAACCCCTCTCATGTCCTGCTTCTCAGGCAACGTACCTTAACAAGATATGCCAGCGTGACTGCTGGGAAATCTGAAGCCCACACGCCCCAGTCTTACTGGCCAAGCCACGCCCCTGCAGATACACTGGAATACCACAGTAGTTCTGCACGTCGGAATTAGGGGACGCCACGGTAATAGTGACCCTTGGAGCTGGAAATCCCCTTTAGTATTCCAGGCCAGGGCCATTTGATATAAGTGTTGATGGAATGGGTGCACACAGCTTTCCACAGGTGCTCAGCACCTTGGGTCATACCATTTTAGAAAGCAGGCACTGTCCTGTACTGAGTACCTGCACTATTTTTTATTTGAGAGGGAGAGTACCTGCACTTTTCAGCAGCGAATTGGTGCTTCTTAATAATGAGTACCTGCACTGCTATATTTCCATTTAAAGTGCTACTTTGAAGCATATTTATCAGTGACCTCACCTCACTTTTGAACAATATGAATTTGGTGTATTACGTTATTTTGCAGAAAGTGCCAGTGATGCAGGAAACTGCCCACTGTGTTTTGCAGTATTGTCGGAGAAGCTGTCTCTTAGAAATAGAAGTACAATCCCATGCTTGGGTGAATAGAGAAATAAGAGAAATTGTGGAAATAGTACTTTCTGGCCTCACCGTGAACACCTTCAACATTCATTTGTTTGGGTGTGATACGTAATTCGTAAGCAGGATCAAAGGAGTGTTGCGAGAGTATGCTAACTATGCCTGTCGGGGCCTGTGAGAGATTATTGTCCAAGCCAAAGAAAATATACCCATGTATACCAAGGGTTGCTGAAAATGCAGGCAACAAGACACAACCAAAGAGGGAACCAGAACTTCCATAGAGGTAGGTAATAACTCACTTGTAATTAATTTGAACCAAAGTTTGGGGCTGATTCCAATTATTTTGGATGTGACTTACTCTTATAGTACTTTTGCACTTGTGGCATTCTCTGATTCAGGAGTAAGTCAGGGACGATTCAGGAGTAAGTCAGGGACGCTACAGGAGTAAGTCACTCTTACACCTAGCAAAACCTTTGTAAATCATGACCACTATGTTTTAGTTGACATACTATCCTGTGCAACGACTTGTAGTAGATTACACTAATTACTAGCACTAGCACTAGCAATGCCAATGCATCTGGCTTAATGAGCCATTCATGTAAATACTGGCATTCACAAACAGTGCTTACGTCTGTTGCACGCACAAATGCTGTTTATCGCATTAAAGGCAGCCCTATTGGTTTTAACAGTGATGAACAAGTGGAAAAAAGTATTGCTTTCTCTATGGAATGCATGCAGAAGATACAGAATCGAACATAGCAAACACATGATGCTTGAAGGTCCTTTGCTGATGTAAAATAAGGCTTTCAAGCATTCCATTGGGAGCATTTGCTTAAAGATGGAATGATGCACCAAACACCAATAGCATGAGGTGAGAGAGTGATACTCCTCTGAATGCAGCCAAAGCCCACTCTATTTATGTTTTTACACCTGCGCTGTCACTCCACACAGAACAAGAATTGGCAAAGTCAGTAGGCCTCGTCTTGTCAACCTTTTGCTTCACTGGTGCTTTTTGACGATAACAGCCTGGGGCATATCTCAGAGGTGTGGACAACCAATAATGGACTTATTTGAATTAGACAGAATAGGGTGGGTCACTGCTTTCTAGACCATTTAACTTGATACATGTCTGTCAATTTTGTGGTCTCTGGGCTTCAAATATGTCTTTCCTCCCATTGTTAGGAATCCAAAGGTAGTGGTAAAAAAGAAGAGGACAGAATTTGTTCCATTGATCATAGTGCCATTATAGAGCTTTTGGTTCCCCTTTTCAGGTATTTCACCAGGAACTCGGTTTATCTTCTAGATATATGTCCATCGGACATGCAATATTGCACTGCCCAAGACGATTCTCTGATGAGTCCATCTCCTTGGATTCTGAATCAAACGGGTAGGTCTCCCGAGACAGAATCTATAGGGAATGAGATGCTTTTCGGCAATGAAAATATCAACCCATTAGCAGGTCTTACACTCATCGTTGGAATTCTTTCCTTGACTGTGGCAATCAGTCCCTTACTCTGTTAACCCTGTGGTTAGTTGGAGGAACTATAATCTTTGGTTCCCTGGTTAATGAAGGACTTTCTGATTTTGAGTCCTCCACTGAAAGTGATTGTCCTAGCTTAGGATTGATCATCAATGGTGAGAGGTTTGATGACTTCACGATTTGAGCCTCTTGAAGCTCTCTAAAATAATCTGTTGACATATAAGGTTTGATATTTGGTTGTAAAAATTGCCAAAAACATTTGTTTTGACACTAGGCCTTCTTTTCTTACCAACATTTTGTCTAACTTGTAGTTGGATCAGGAAATGTCCCTTTTATGAAGTAGCGTGTACTAGGGCTTACTGAGCGATCTACACTGGAGGAACTTTGCAACAGATGGGTGGCTGCCTCTTTAAAGACAGGCACATTTCTTCCCTTAGCAGTGGTTTGCAGGGAAACAATATGGGTCTCCTCTTCAACCCTTGTTAACAACTACAGGCCGCTTCAGCAGCTAGTACAGTGGTTGCTGTTTCTCTTGTTGGTGTCTCATTAACGGCTCCATAATTTGTATGCAGCATTATATGAATGACACGTGTCTTAAAATATAGAGTGCCCCTGAGTCTTTGCCTGTTGTCACCAGTAATTGCTAAATGGATTTGGTACAAACTGAAGCAAAGTGATGAGGAAGAAGGATGAGTAATTAATGCCTAAAGTTATAAATAATAACCCTTATTACACCAAATCCCCTCTTCCAACACCTCTTTCAATGCGCACCTCTTAGTTCCCAGCTATGACATTTAAAACTTGTAAAAAAGATGTTAGAACCATAGGAGGACTTTGCCCTATAAGGCATCAAAGATGGATAGGCCAAAAGGAGGTAGGGATGGTATACATCTTTATGATTTCAATTTTGGGACAAAGAGAGGATATGTATGGTGTATTTTACACCTCAAGAAGTAAGCAATGTGGCGTTGAACAGCAGATTCAGCATAAAGATGATCAGTATGTAAATTAGACCATAGTTCGGAGATCAATTTCTGACTTCTTGTATTATTGTTCATTTTAAGAAAATGTTTGGCCTTTCCTGTAAAATAAGAGACAATTACAGCATATCTGTTTATATTTGTGTGTGTTGTAAAATAGTAGGTTTGTGTACTTTGCTGTTGTTTTCAAGTCAATAAATTGAAGTGTCCAAAAAATAGCCAACCCATGAGCTTAAGAAAACATGTCTGTGAACAATCACATAATTTCTTATCTTTCCAGACAATTATGTTGTAACGGATCATGGCTCCTGTGTTCGCACATGCGATGATAAATCCTATGAAGTAGAAGAAAATGGCGTAAGAAAATGCAAAAAATGTGATGGGCCCTGCAGCAAAGGTAAACATTTAGACAAAAGTAGATCTAATTTGTCAAAAAACATAATCCTTTACTGGCAGTCAAGTTCTCATCAACACTGATAACTATAATGATCCTTTTGAAAAATTGGCATGATGGATTTAATTTACAGTAGCCTGCTGATGCTCCGAGTAATCCAAAACTGATTTTTATCAATATATTTAAGGGGCTGATTTAGACTTCAGAGTATGGTCGATACTCCTTTGCACTCATGGAGTAACCGTACTCCAAATTTAGAGATGTCCACTGCCCCAGAAAACATCTCTAACAATAGCAGAAACCGCGAGCAAGGTGGCTCCTGTCAATGTATTAAACGGTTTGACGGATAGCTCCGCCTTTATGATGTTACCATCCTTAAAACGTTTAAAATGTTTTATTGTTTTCAAAAAACAAAATTCTAAAACATGATTTTGCTTTTGAAAATAGAAAGACTAATAACTCTCACACCATGGGAGATCACTCCCATGGTGTAGGGGTCATTTTGCAGTTTCCATTGCCCCTAACAGCCAGGCTTTATCTGACAGTAATGGGCAGTAAAAACTGGTTGCTAACCGCCCACTCTAAATCGGGCAGATGTTCAAATGGCTGAATCTCTGACGTCCCCCACTCCACCAAAGAAGTATCTCAGCATCGTAGACGCAATAGTGTCCGCCGCAGGCATACTGAAGGTCCACCCATAATCCAGTCTATAACAAAATGGAGCTTAGAGGGAAAAACAGACAGGACAGCCCCCCACTCAAGAAACTCATCAACAGCAGAAGCCCTGTCTTACGGACGTAGATTATGTCAGTAATTTTTGTAACGGATCAGTCAAGAAGTACTGATCAACGTAATACTCCCCTATGTTTTATATTTTGTACGGGGATGTCGTACTGCACAGCGTCCACATTTTTGAATCTTAAAAAAGGAAAACCTAATGGCCAACAATTCCTTGACAGTCACAAAAAGCCAACCCAAACATCTGTCTGGAACCTCAATAGATGCCAAGTGTGCAACAAAAAGGGATCAAAAAAATGTGTGATGAGCCGAATGACACCTCACGGGAACACCACCATCGGGGCAACTGGTATGCAAACTCCAGACTGGGCCCCTTTCTCATCATTGGTCATCATTCAGTTCAAAAGAAAATGTGTCCAAAACAACAAACCAAACAGTGCATGAAAAACATGGTACCAGAAGGGAACTGCTTGTGACAAACAAAAGTGCTTAAAATCAACAGGTACACCCCTCCGCAAGTTTATTGAAAAATGGGTGTGCTCTGTTGAATTAAAAAGGCTGGTAGCTAATCTAGCAAACCATTACCTAACGCCAACATGTTTCTCTGCCTTAAAGAATTTTTGGCAGATTCTTCAGGGCCGCACTGATTGCTGCCACACCACTACTGGACACTTGCTCAATGTGAAACCTCACGCAGCTTGCTTTGCTCATGCCAGCTGCCGGGGAGCTCAGGAAATAAAATTGTTACTCCAAAGGTGAGTTTTTGTGATCAACACGACTGTAAACATCAATCGTGTTATTGCTACACGGACGCCTGAGACTAGGCGTCCGTGCAGCAGATAGTGTGGCAGCAGCAGATAGCGTGGCAGCAATCTGTGCGGCCCTGAAGAATCTGCCAAAAATTCTTTAAGGCAGAGAAACATGTTGGCGATGGAAAATTACTTATAAAAACGCTATGGTAGCAAGGATAAATTAAAAAACCCCAAATGGATAAATAATCCCTCAAATTTTACTTCATCACCAAGAAGCAGAGATAGAGTATTGACTTACCTTGTGTGTGGCAAGACTCAGGAGTCTTGTTACATGAATTATAGAGCTGTAATTCAGGCAGATGTTAATAGTAGGACTATAGTGTTCACCACTTTCTTTAAGTATGGCCCCAACAGCGCTGGGATGCCTGGCTTCACCTTGGGGGTGCCCAGGGGTGGGCCTTTCACAGGAAAAAAGCCAGGAAGGGTTCAACAGCGGTATGCGTACAGCGCCAAGACGCCTCAGTGTATAAGTGCGCTATACAAGTACGAATTCATTTAATTTCATTTCATTTCATTCAAGTAAAAGGTTGACAGCGTGATTTAGCAAAGATCATACATAGCCGTTCATTTATGACAGACCCTGGCAACTGGTATCACTTGTTATGCATCAGCAGCAATTTAGCATGGACTAATTACTACATATCTCCTAATGTAATTAGCAAGAGTTTGTCCCTTATTGTGTTTCGATGAAAGATTTAGTTCATGAGAGCTAAATTAACAATTGCCTTATTTACAAAAAGTATGAAGCTATGGTTAATTTCTGAAGTAGATTGGGACAGAGATGAGCATTAATTTATTAAAGTGAATTAGCTGCGCCAAGAAAGAAGGTGGAAGCAGAACTTTGCATCTGTGTATGACTTCGGGTACTGCAATGAAAAACACACACTGGCATATGCAATATGTCAAATCGCCTACTGCTAATATGAAAGAAAAGCATGTTGCCTAGTGTACATTTTTTTTAACCATCATTGCATAAGTCATTCAAAATGATATTCTGAGGGCCAGGTGTATGAAGCATTGCGACCCGAATTGCAGAATCGGGATGTTTGTGAATGTAAAAATGATTTTTCTTATGTACAATTCACAAATTTGTGTTTGTGACCCAATACCGGTTCTGTATTTGGAAGGGGCATGTTTAGGGCGTCCCTTCCGAATACTGAATCGCAGGTGTATGTATTAATGTTTCGCGACAGAATTTCATTAGCAAAACATTACAATTCTAGTCCCTCCTCAAAGGAGGTGGTAAGCCATTCTCAAACGGGAAGGGGTGTCCAAGAGACCACTTACCTTGTTGAATGTTGAAAAAAATATTTTTTAAGAAAGACCACTGCCTACTCTTAAAAAATGTTAGAATACATTTTAATGTTGTTCTAGATGCATCCTTATTTTTTTCAAGAAAAATAGGTTGCATTAAAAAAAATTGCTTTATTTAAAATCAATCACAGACATGGTGGTCTGCACACATTATCAGGCCATAATTCCTGTGATTGCTGTGATTCTTAGTGGGTTGCATTTTATGATTATATTAATATTAATGAGGCAGGCTGAAGTGTGACCCACCAGGAATCTTTTTTTTGCGAACCAACCTGTTAATAGGTAGGTCAGTTTGTAAAATAAAAGACTGGTTGCAAATTGCAACCAGCGTTTTTCCTCCAGTGCTACGTACACCTTGCCCTTAATTCCTCACTTTTGCATGCTGCATGTCCACAATATATTCACCCTTTTCAGCCTAATTTATATCTGAAAGCAAGCTACAAATTTCTGGCAGCGCGCGCTAGCGTTTGGAGGCCCATAGTAGTTTATTAAGGGTATAAAAGATGCAAAATTCCTAATGATTCATGCAACTCTTGAAACTGCAGTGGCTCTGCACACGTTGCTTGCAATCCACTACATCCTACCTACAGTCCTACATCCTACCTACAGTCCTACATCCTACCCGCAGTCACACTGCTCGTTTTAAAGACAGACTGGATGTTCACCTTTTAATTAATCTGCCTTGTGATCACCTTGTATTCTCAAGTGCTTCAGATCTTACCACTCACTCTCTTATTCTTATTCATAAGGATGACTGAGACTGCAGGCCCAGCAGATAAAGTTCTCTCATGTATGAGGCGTGGCCCTAGGCTTTTTCGTAGCCAGCCAGTCAGTGGCGTAACGAAACTTGAGGGGGCCCCCCTGCAAAGCACATGGAGGGGGCCCCCCGGCGGCACGGCCCACCACCTACCACTTTGCCCTACCATCGGGCGCTCCTCTGCTGTTGTTCATCTTGGATGAGAGTAAATCATCCTGTGTCGTGTGGCTAGGTTTGCCGTAATTTCTAGCTGACAAAATAGCAAATACAAGTTAAAAGCACTTTAAAAGTTTTTTAAAGTTGTGTAAACTAATTACATGATAATAAAAATATTCAAAGACAGATTTGCCATGTTGAAAAACAATGGTGGGAATTTTCCAGGCATTCTTATCCAAGTATCAATTTATCTCGCAGTCATAATCTCAAAACATGAACAAATAGCCAGTATTTTTGCAGTGCTAACAGAAGACAGAAGGGGATCATAAGAAAAACGCTGATGCAATGGCGGCTGTACCGTGTTCAGCAAACAAGTTACCAACTAAAATCTTAAAAGGGCCTACTTGGCCTCTCATCTTTCTGTGATCAAAACACTGTGACTCATTACTTATAGTAACTCGTTGATGGGGATATGAAAAGACACATCTACAGTCGGAAACACTACATACAAAAAACGATTTTTAAGAGATGAAGGGGAATCACATAGGTTGCTTCCTTTACTTTACCATATGCAGCATACAGAAACCAAGAGGAGATGGGGCAGGATATATTAAACGCTCACCTGTTTGTTGCAGTTCCATTTGGAGGGAGCCCAATAGGGTAAAACATGAATACATACAGGGACAGAGCAAATTAGTAAATGAAATGGGATTCCTCTAAGGGTATTGTGTTAACCTGAAGAATAAACATTGCAGATGTAGAATATATGTTAACGCAACCCTCACGTAAGTTAGAATACAGTAATAATGCAAGAATGAGAACATGAAAGGTTGACAAGAATGTTCTGGACATAAGCAAATGTTATCAAGTTATGTTTCTATCACCCTCTATCATTCCCTTCCCCTCCTTGGGCTCATGACTAAAAGGTAAAGTATGGAGAAGGGGGTAGGTAGCAGCAGTGGTTGTGGCAGACAAGCCTGCACCGCAATTACAGGCAGGCCATCTTAGATTAAACTACAGTCATCAGCAAAACCTTTCTTCCACTGAGGAAAAACAAACATTGGCAAAGCCAATGGGTCTGGACTATAATTGAAAATTCAAGACAGACCTAGTGCTTTGCCCATGCAAGTTACCTTATGCCAGTCAGCCTCATAATCACAAGCAAAAGTGACGCTCAATAGAGTGTGTCAATGGGTGGTATGTGGAACCTATGTGCAAGTGAATATGATGCATGGTGGCAGCCATCTGAGTGCTACTGTGCGTGACAAGTGTCAAGACTGGCTGCACAGATCAGGAAAATTAAATGGAATACAAATTTGAAAATGACAATCAATGCTGAGGAGAATGAGTGCATGAGGACCTACATTGGAGTTTGGTTTCAGATTCACAGGACTCCCTTTTGGCTGGCAAAGCAAGACTGAAAAGGTATCCAGCTGTTTTGTGGTTCAAAAACATATTTTGCCAAATGTATTTTTTCTATTTTATGTTATACTAGACGGTGGGCACATAGATTAGTTTTAATCAATGTTTAATGTAAATTTGCAGCTTTACCTGAATACTAATCTAGCATTCATTTCTATGTCATATCCATGAGAAGTTATTTACATATTTCTCCTTACTTCTATTAGTTTAATTCTTTCAATACTCTTCCTCAGGGAGGACAATAGTCTGGGCCTTTTGTAGCATAAGGAAATGGCCTCAGCACAGGTTGATCTGGGGTGAGACCATATCAGTCATCTTTCAAAATTCTTATTTTGCGTACATAAAGCCCTCGAGCTATGCCCATAATTCTCGGATACCCTTTGTAGTTACACTGGTCTTTCTTAGACTAATGACCATGAAACCGGTAGAGGGTTGTCACAAAAGGTGTCAATGTTTCCACTGACTGACTCCATTCCTCAATCGTAGGCATTTGGAGTGACTACCCTCTAAGATCTGCGTGCGTCCTGTGCTATTACAATAAAGTTTGCAGTATTAGAAAAGCAACCATGTATATCTTAGACCAAGGCTAAATACCCCCATAATATATCCATAGTTACCAAATGTTGAGCGTGCTGGTGTGCTTGTGCATGTGTGAGACATTTAAATATGAATCCAAATGAGTGACCCCACCAATGTGGGGAGAGAGAGAATGAACACTTGGAGAAAAATTGAAGAATCAGATAATGGGATCTTGAAGAGGGGCTGTGAATGGACTGAAATGATGGAAAGCCTAGAAGATGAAAAGGAGGAAAGGGGTGAGAAGAAGGTAACAATGAGGAAGAAAGAACGAAGATGGTGATGAGCGCTGTAAGCAGGATGGGGTATAATAGGAAGACCTAATGAAAGAAAAGGATAACAGTGAGGAAGGAGATGTATGTTATCTCATTTATAATGAAGAGCCTCTCTGACGTGTGCACATTATTTAATTTCGCGGGGCCTGTGTTATGTCCAGGTGGGCATACACTATGTTTTTCTTTTATTTCCTGGCCGGGCCCCACCACTGTGGCTTCCCTCATTTCAAATAATAGCATCCTAATCCTCACCCGCCACCCACTGAGACTCCACCACCCACGGACGACTCCTGCTTATGCTCGGAGCCTCGGAAGTACACTCACCTCCTGACCTGAGGACTGGGGCTGGGTGGGCCTGGCCCTGGGCTGCAACTTCACAATGACTTCAGAGGTAAGCGTGAGCGGGCCCGGTAGGGTGACCAACCGTCCCTAAATTCCACGGACAGTCTGTAAATTGGACCTCACGTCCGTTGTCAGTGAGGATCCTTTTTACGGACGCCTTTTGTCCATAATTTTGTCCATCAAAGAGAGCAGCGCTGCTCCCCTGCGAGAAGTCTTAGCCGCTTGATGGGGCGCCTCACACTCATCCTAGAGCACATGAGCAGCCCCCCACCCCCATTGTCATTCTGTGTGGGGCTGATGATTGCTACATACAGAATGACAATGGGGCAGTCTGGGCTGTTGTGGTGGCCTTCTCCTACCTCAGTGTAAAGCAGGGCATTCTGTTAGATAAATGGTTAAACACTAATGCGGAAACTTTAGCAAAGTTAGAAAACAGTTTATATAAAGAAACCTGTAAAATAGTTCAAAAGAACGGGTTATTGTTCTTTCACTGTCTCATCATTTTTGAACTGAAGTATTTTCAATATTATATTCAACAAAGCCATGGTTGCTGCTTTTTTATTTTAAACAACTAATAACCATTGGCAAAGCCAATAGTCCTGACTTCTTGTTGGTGTAATGATACTTGCTGTATTATATATCTGGATGCAATGACAGAAACAACATAATACCAGTCTGGTGGAACACTTTGCTAAGCGCTGATTTATAACCTAGGTGTTTTAAACCACGCCCTTAATTACATCGAACACCCCCTTTGAAGAGACCCCCCAGTTTTTTTACACCACTTAAAGCCCTGGAAACAACACCATGTCACAGTCACCTCACATCCTGGCACTGTGCATCATGCATGACTCATGACTTCTACGTTTTCAAACTGCATATGTGCAGGGGCATAGTGAACTTTCCCCCACCCCACTCCTTGCTTTAGGAACTACAGCAAGGTGAAGTTCTTGATGGGCCTCTTCTGGCCGCAACTCTGCAGACAAAGGACCAGCTCATAATGTGAGAAGGTGGGTGAGTAAATAAGTGAACGAATGTGTGAATGGCTGGATGGATTACTGAACTGATGAATGGATGAATGAAAGGGTGAATGGATAGATAAAAGAAATGATGGATGAGTGAATGAGTGAAAGTATGGATGAGAGAAAGGGTAGACGGATGGGTAAAAGGGTGGTTGGGTCTGTGAAAGGATGGATGAGTGAAAGCTTAGATGATGGGCGAGTGAATGGGTGGACGGATGAATGAAAGAATGGATGGATTGAATTGATAAGTGAAAGAGTGAATGGATGTATGAATGAAAGAGGGTAGATGGACAAAAGGATGGATAGATGAGTGAAGAAGTGAAAGGGTGGATGGATGAGAGAATGGATGGATGGATGAGTGAAAAGATGGATGAGTTATAGGATCAATGGATGGAATTAATGAATGGATGAGTAGATTGTTGGTTGGTTGGTTAGATGGATGGATGGATGGATAAGTGAAAGGGGGATGGAGGGAGAAAGGGAGGATGAATGACTTAAAAGGGTAATGGGTGGAAGGATAAGTGACTGGGTGGATGGATGAGTAAGTAACTGGATGGGTGAAAGGGTAAATGGCTGGATGGATGAGTGAATAGATGGATGGGTGGAAGAGTGGATGGATGACTGTACGGATGGATGGGGTGAAAGGGTGGGTAGATGAATAATGTATGGATGAGTGAAATGATGGATGGAAGGATATATGGTGGATAGGTTTGTAAATGGTTGAATATGTTTGGCTATAAATGGGCACATAGATGGGAGGACAGAATGAATGGAGAAAGACTGAATGATAGATAAAAGAATGATTACACCTTGTAGCACCCATTTTCTTAAGTAACATTTCCTATACATTGACTTTCACGTTAATATGAGTAATTGTCTCTATGTAATGTAGTGATGTAACGCACTCCGGCACCCTGCCCTACTTACTTATATACTATTGCGCGACCACCTCTGACATGTCTGTAAAACGTACCTTTTGTCCCGAAGTTTTGTCCTGAATTTTGACCTTTTGTCCTGAATTTTGTCTCTTTGTCCCGAATTTTTACACTCATGTCCTGAATTTGCCCCTATGCCAGGTGGTCACCCTAGGGCCAGCCAGGCCTCAGAGAAGGCACTGGCAGCAGGCAAGGGAAGGCTAGGATGTGCCACAGCCACACCAAAGTCTCACGCGCACGCCACACTTTTAGTAATGCACGCCCTGCATTGCGCACGATAAATTCAATCAGGGCAAGGATGTTTATTTATTAGTCATCAGCCCCGAGACCGCGTACTGCGCAGACGCGCCGTGGAGAGAACTGAGTGTGCACCTGCTCACACCATTCATTTAATATATTATAAAAAGCGGCAGAGCCTCACTGGGCCAGGGCGCCAGTCTGCCATTCACTGCCACTCACTGCCTCTGCTGCCAGCTGAGCGCCACTGTCAGACTGCACACCTGGAACTCTGGGAGGCAGACATGAGGCATAGTTGACCCGGGGTGGGCAAAAGGCAGTATTGAGGTCAGAGACCCTCTGGATGAGTAGCTCCCTCAAGGGTCTCGAGGTGCCTGAACTTTGAAGCAGACTCCCTCGGTGCCCGGTCTTCTCTGCCAGCTTGGTTTGAATCTCAGGCTTTGAGCCTTCACATCTGAATCTCACGGGGCAAACCGGAGGGTGTGGGCAGGAAGGAATACGTTGGAATTTAGGATGAAATGCAGGGGTCAACTCTAAAAGTTACAGGAATTAAACTGTGGAGGCCCGACCTCTCCTTGAGGTCGCAGCTCGAACTTTCTCACCCCATCGCTGCGCCCAGCAGAGCCTCGCTGGGACCGCGCACCTATTAATGAAGAGGCTCAGAGGTCAGGGCAAAGGCCCTGCCTGGGCCCGCTCGTGCGCACTGTGCAGCAGTAACTAGCCACCATTTAATTATAACGAGAGCGAGGCACAGGCCCGGCTGGGCCCAGGCGTGCGTGCTGTGTGTTGTGCCAGTGTGCACTGCACCATTTAATTTATTAAGAGGCCAGGCGTCTTTAATTGTTCTTGGTGGGGGCCCCTAGAGCATGGGGGCCCTTGGAGCATGGGGGCCCCCCCGCAATGCAGGGGCAGCGGGGGCCTGTGTTACGCCCCTGCAGCCAGTGCTGAGATTAAGGAGTACTCTGAACGTCAAGTGATATAATCAGCCGTAGCATTGCTCTTGGATCTGGATTCCGAGCGTAAGCCGACAGTGCAATTTTAGAATGAATCTCACGTTCACGTGCAGAGGATGCCGAGATGCAGTTCATGCATAAGCAGTATATAATAGGCTACAATGGTTCTGTCGGGGACATAATAGGCTACAATGGTTCTGTCGGGGACATAATAGGCTACAATGGTTCTGTCAGGGACAGAACCATTGTAGCCTATTATATACATACCCAGGTTCTGAGGGACAAAGGGTCGCTCCATTGTTGCTATAGCATGAATAAGCAGTGGCGGCTTGCATCAATGGGGAGGGAGGGTGGTGGCAATTATTATAAAAATAAATAAAATTTAGCTAACGCAACATTCTTGCTATGGACCGCTTCTTCATCTAGAAAATGGAACCAGATGTTGGAACTCCCTTGCCCAATTCTTGCACTGCTCAACTGCAGCATGTGAGCTGCACCCTGATTGGAGGGAGCGGCCTCACTCTGTGCTCCACAGCGCAGTGGAAGCATGCACTTACTCTCAGCCCAGCTGTCTTAAGACAGCCGGATTGAGTCGTTTAAAGTGCTCATTTATGGCTGCCCGTCGCAAGATGGGCAGCCATATAGACATGCACACTTTAAACAGTGCTATACCATCCCACCCTCCTCCGCAAAGCTGTCAGTCAGCAGCGGCCCGCCCCATCCTGACACGTGGCTCGGAATGGGGGATGAAAAATAAAATGGTAATAAATTACCATTTTATTTTTCATCTTGCGGCCTTTGGGGGGGGGGGGGGGATTTAAGTGGGGTGACGCTCCTCCACTCCAACGGAAGAGCAGCCCCTGTGCATAAGGGACAGATTCCACCCATAATGGTGAGAAGGGCATTGCCAGATATATATGCAAGTCCCATTTCAATCTTTCGGGGCAATACATAAACATATTTTGGTTACTGTTATATGCTACAGGGGTCGTAAGGAAAATTTCAGGGATCGCAAAGTGAAGTTGCGACCCCTACGTGACATCCTTGCCTTCAGCCGTTGGGTTGACTTTCTCTGTAAGTGTTCTTAGATGAAGCCACTCCATAGGGTGATTACTCTCTAACAGATGCACTCCTTGATTTATATATCCCATGCTTAATTCATAAACTAAGGAGTGCCGTTGCCCAAAACTCTTCCTTGAAACACAGGGCTGATGCAATTAAATGTGCAGGCATGGAATGCCTAGGTTGTGTAATCCTAAATTCACTGTTGACCTCTTTAATCCACTAACATCCACTCCCTGCCCCTTCAGCTCACTCTTGCAGGACCCTACTCTCTCCATTTGTGACATTTCTCCCTCTGTCTTCCTTCTTCTTTCCCTTTGTGTGTTTTTCCCTCTTTTGCTTACGGTAAATGACTGATGCAGAAAAATAGGTGCTAGTCCCCAAAAGTAAGTGCTCGTGCTCGTGCCCCCACCCGCAACCACCGTCTCAAATTAAGCACTGTATACGTCATGGTGTCCCTAGTCGCAAAAACAAGTTTATACTTTTCAATCGAGCTTGTGATGTCTTAGTAGAATGTCTAATTTAGGAAGTCCAACACACCTTGTTTTCTGAAATACTTACATTGAATGTCTCTCACTACAGAATATACATGAACTCTTTTTTATCATATATTTCTCTTTTAAAGTCTGTTATCTGAGTATATTTTACAATTGTTGTATCTGCTTCTGTAAGTTAACAATATTAATTCAATTAACCAATCAGTCAAATAATAACCAATCATTCATTCTAGTTAAAATCACTATGATTAAAACATTACAGGTACTAAAGGCATTGGTACCAAAATGTTGAATCACTTTATTAGCTTGACAAACTGTCTAAAAGATGAATTGCAATCAATTACATTTGAGTGATTTTTGAACAAGTAAACTACGTTTGCTACATCAGTCATACCAACTTTCCACCATTTTGAAACGCAATTTCATTATTTAACTTCGGTCACACTTATACTGTTCAGACTCCTCTTGTTATAAAAGGCAACGTATACTACAAGACAAATAAAAAACAATATTCTATGGCACATGATTTCCAAATATTTGAAACAGTTTTTCAGATAATCTTGCTTTTGTTTATTGATGATTCACTAATGTGCGTTTTATATACACAAGCATTAGGACTGATACAGATAGGCAACTAAGAACTTTCTTGGTGCGTTTTTTACTTTTTGTGGAGAGACCTTTTGCCATAAAATTCTGAAATAGAAAAAAATATATATTATTTCTATAAGTATCTTAGCCGCGCTCATATGGGGCTGCTGTTTTCTGCTAATTTCACATCTGTTCCATTTCTCAACAGTTTGCAGTGGACTACCTACTACTGCGCGTGTCCGTGCTATTAATCATTTTAATATTGAGAGTTTTGCAAACTGCACCACGATCCAGGGAGATGTTATAATTCTTCCTGTTACACTAGCTGGGTAAGTAGAAAATAGTTGTTAAGGTTCACATTTTTAAAATGTTTTATTTGAATTTGCATTTTGTTGACATATTTGTCGTTTCTTTCCTGCATCAATGTAGTGATGGTTTTGAAAAAATTCCGCCTTTGGACCACGATAAACTCAACTATTTTAAAAACGTAAAAGAAATAACAGGTCAGTATACAGATAAACATTCTTGCATAATGAACCACGAACACAGTGGAGGTAAAATGTTCAAAGACATGCTAAAAGAAAATTGTAATCCCTAAAAATTATTTTGATGTGAAAGAAGTTTTCTGATAATATTTCCCTGTTCTTATCTAGAACCATTAGAATGTGTCTGTACTGAAGCAGCTCCAAGGTCTTGTAGCGCCTGGCTGGAAGGAGTGCGGTGAGACTAGAGTAGAGAAAATGGGAAAAGAAGGAGATCTGGTTGTATGATACAACCCCGCATGCCTAAACAACACGATTGGAACCACGACCTCATCTATACGAGGCATGCCTTTACAACTCATGCTTTTACAGCGATTTTCGTTGTAAAGTCATGATTGCTAAAGGGATATGTGTGGTAAATTGGACACCCCCCCACTCTGCCCTGTGCCTTAACACCTAATAAATCCCAGCCCCGCAGTCCACCCCGCCTTACCTGAGCCCTAACACTCGCCCCTGTCAAAAAACGACCCTGACCCCAGCCCCCCCCTGTGCCCTAAAACTGACACCAGCCATGAAAACCCCCCACCCTTGGTGCCTACAACCCTGCGACCTGCCAAAAAACGACCCTGACTCCAGCCCCCCACCGAGTCTTAAAGCTTACCCACACCCCTGAAGACTGCCCTACCCCCACCACTCTGAGCCTTAAAACCCAGCCCCAGCCCTTAAAACTACCCCAATCCCCACCACCCTGAGCCCTAAAACCCTGCCCCCTGCCAAAATAACTACCACAACCCCCGCCCTGAGTCCTAAAAGAGACCACCAACCTCTACAAATTACCACCAACACAGCCACACTTACCAGGTGTCTCAGAGCTTCTTCTCCCAATCCTTCCTGTTCCTCTCCATGGCCATCCACATATCTAGACTGCCCTAACCACACATATGCATGTTTAGCGCAGAAGTGTGGTTTAGGCAATCATTGTTCCGCTTGCGTGGAAACAGCACACATTGTAAAGGCAATTTCCCAGGAGATCCAGAACAGTGGTTCTTAAATGTTTGACTTCTGCAGACCCCATTGAATAGCAAGTGGAAGCTAGAGGGCACCCCAAACCATTTCTAAAATGTGTACCTCATCATAACATGCAAAAATTACAAAAACAAATACACACTATATGAACTCAGCACATTTACTTTCTTCTGCACCTATATGCTTAAATATGACACTAACTACACACTGGTATAGTACCCATATCATATTCACAAACCAATAAGTACTCATCTCAAATTCGAGCTCTCAGCAGAAGTGGTGGGACAGAAATACCAAACTGATTCACATTGACCTCAGACAAACGCAAGAAAGCAATCAAGCTCAGTTTGGTCAAAGCGGAACGCCAGACAGAATCTCTAAGCAGTGATATCCTGAAAGCTACAAGACCAGGAGTACATGCTACCTATCGAAAAGTCGTACTCGGCCTATGCTAGTAATTCAGCTCTGCTAAAATGTGCAGGCATGCCTCTTTGCAAACAAGAGGATTGTAGATTTGTGGAGCCTGTAGGTGCTTGCTATTGTGAAACAGTAGATTGGATAACATTTAGCCGGGAAGATCCCCTTGGGCATCTATCAAAGTATAAACAATAGATCTCTGAGCGCTTGGAACACTGGTTCTCTATGCATTTAAATGCATGTGATGTTCTCGAAAATCTTAAGGAAATAAAAATAGTTTTTAGTCAGAAGCGGATTGTTAGTTCAGGCCCTAGCATGTTTGAATAAGAACAGTGACTGTCCTCAACTTCTGATTAAAACGTTTTAAAAATGTTTCGGGTACAGTGGACTTTAAGTAAGAATTATTGCTACGTGATGCTTAGAAGCAGACATCTTTATACAGTTTCTTAACTAACAGTGATTATGATTATTGACAGAAAATAATAACTAGAAGTCATATGGGATCACAGACCACCTGAATAGGTGCTGAGGACCTCAGGGGTCCAAGGCCCTCAGGTTAAGAAACTCTGACTCAGAAGTGTAATTTTTTTATGAAAACAGGACTTAGGTGCTTTTCTGATCAAATGTCTGATGGACGGTTTCAAAAGTAAACTGGAAAGACTTTTAGCACTTCAAAACCTGAGCTGACGGTGAAGTTGTTTTAGTTTGAGGAATAGAGTGTTGTAAACACATTAGGCTCTTGAGCGAGGCATATTTGTTTGTTGACAACTAGATCTGAGTATGTTTTGGTGAGTCTTTGGTCTGGTCCAAACCTCAGATGCATGTAGCTGCCATACTTCTTCAGGATTTACAGGGACCATTTGTAATGGCTTTAAAGGGGCCTTTCGTGATTGGTTGAAATAGTCTACTTTAGGCAACCTTAATGTTTGTGTGGAATTTTTGTGCTCCATGCCTGATGGATTCAATGGCAAGTCGATTATCAATGATTGTTCTCAGGTTTGCTTGCTTCAGCATATATATTTGTGTTATTTGTTTTAGGATGTTTCAGTGATCCAGCTATTTAACCTGTTGCACACCCTTTATGCCTTACCAGTGCAATATTTCACCTGCATTCATTCACTTTTGGTGACAGTGTTTCTTTGTGTTCTTCCACGAAAGCTCAGATACTGTTGTTTGTCTTCCTCAAAGAATCCTGAGTAGATGGGAGAGGTTCTCATGATCTCACAAAGTCAGGAATGGGTTGAATATTGTGTGGCTCAGCATTTTAATACAGCAGAAGTGTAGTATGTTTGTCCATTACTACTTTGAACTACCTTTCTTGTAAGAAAGAGGTAACCTCTTGAGTGTCTGCCCCATACCAATTTCAGGTTGTCTAGGGAATATCATGATGTGATCTAGTTTGTCAGATATTCCAGTAGCAGGACGCATCCCACAATGGCTAATGTGACGAGAGGATTGTTACATAAAAGAACAAAATTCTGATAGGTAATAGATATTTTACTCAATTAATAACTTGCAGATACACTTTTGAGTGTTTGCTTCATGCATTTGACACAAATCTTAAAACATATTATGGTATGGTACTTGATTTTGTGTTGCACAAGGCCATGTAGCGCTATGGATGGCAGTATTCAGATCTCTGTGTCCCATCATGCCAATTGGTGTCTTTCTTTCCAGATGTGCATCACTGCCTGTTTGGTCTAGTTTATATGTTAGTGTTTAACTGTTTCATTATGCATATTGCCATCTTCCTGGCCCCATGGCAGTGCCTGCATCTTACTATCTACCTGTGAGTGTCACAAATTTTACATTCTGAGTGTGTGTTCGTCCCTACTTGTCTCTCTGTCCCAGGTCATTTATCCCTGGTGCAGTGCTTGTCGATGTTTCCAGATCCCAGTATCTGTATACATGTCTACCTGTTCCCGTGTCTTTGCTTCCCTGTTTCCTTGTCCTAGTGTATGCTTTCTGCCCCCACACCTCAGTACCTGTAGTTGTTTAGATTTCAGCGTGCTTATTTATCTGTTCCAATGTGTGTACCTTCTAGCCTTAGTGTCTGTTTTCCATTTCCATTTGTCTGTCCCTTCCATTCCCAGTGCCTGTATCTTCTCACCATAGTGTTTATGCTTCCATGTCCCAATGCCCAGGCCTTCCTGCCCATTTTCTGTCGACCCCTCACCTGGTCGGATGTATGACGGTACGACGCGGCTATTACAACGCGTACCGTTACAACGCGTGTTTTACAACGCAAGTCGTTACCACGACTTGCGCTGTAGGGTGCGGACTTAGGAATAGTTTAATTTACTATTCCAACACCAGTCCCCGTGGATAGTAGGGAAGGTGTTGGAATAGTAAATTAACTATTCCTTGTCCTTGAGCGCCCTCCAGCGCAAGTCGTGGTTACGACTTGCGTTGTAAGAGACGCATCGTAATGGTAGCGCGGGGTAACATCCGCGTCGTAAAGGATGTTCCCCCTCCTGGTCTGTTTCTCCATGTTCCAGTTTCTTCATAACCAAGGCGCATTGTCTTTCTGTACCTGCATAAGTAACTGATTTCTAATGTCTCTAAACCGCCGTTTCTGTGTTTCCTTGCTCCAGTGTAAACTTCTCCCTGATCCATTGATTACAAGCACAAATGCCTGTTCTTGCTGTGTCAATGTCCATGACCCACTTTCCCAGTGATCTTGTCTGCGTCTCTTACCTAGTATCCATATCATTCAGACCTGGATCCCTGGCTTCCTGTTCATGTTTCCTGCCCAAGTGTGTGTGTGCATGTCTGTCACAGTTCTGATCTCTTACTTTCAACGAAAGCTGCTACACACTCCGGAGAAGTTGGCATAACTAGGAAACCAATCTGTTACCATCACACTTGTATCTGGTTGTGTAAATATAATAACATTCTAATAAAGAATGAACAAAACAGGAGTAGGTACTTTGAGTTTTGAGCGCTGTACTCAGTCCATTCGTCCAATTCCAAAGTTAGCAGCACAGGCAGTCACACCACATCCTCTCACTTTCTGAGTAAAGTAGGGGCTGGGTATGCTGTGGGAGGATAAAAGTTTACACAATTTGTGGTGGGAGCCAAAAACTCCCCTTAAAGTTAATCTCTCAGCAGTACCAATTCTTTAATATAAGAACCCAGTGGTTCCATCTTTAATATTGTTGCGATTGTCCATGTAAAAATGCAATATTTGACTTTAAAGTTCAAAGAAAAGCTCTTGTGGAGAATACTGAACTTAAAAGCATTTACAGAATCCTGCAAAGTGTTTACTATGTTACTCACCTGATGTGTTGCAAATGTTGCTTTTTTTTGGCCTCAACTCTCTGGTCCCTGCCCTCCAGGTGTTTGAGTGACCCCCCCTCAAAAAGATCACTGATGCTTTTTACATAGATTAACACTCCTGCTTTGGTCTTGCTGGCTAAAGACCTGGAAGGGATGGCAAAGTCCTGCTGGTGAGCTTCACGTCAGCTTTTTAAAGGAAAGTTGAACAGGTCACACATTGCTTAATACATCTACTCATATTTCTTCCCAGCAAGGTTGTAAGGCTAATGGATGAAATCACATGTAGCATTAACTGTGCTCATGCTATTGTGTGCTTGAACATCTAAATGAGAGTTTTGTGATTCGCCATGGACCTTTTTTCTAGTGCCTACATCATAAGATGTTCCTATAAAAATAAGCAAATGGAAACTTGCAAAAGAACATATTGATTATGGGGCATTGAGAACTCAAATGTCACAAAGAGATTCATTGGCATTAAAACAGTCCACTGGCTGCTTACACAGGGGTTATTTCAGACCCTTACAATAAAGATGCAACAGCGTCTTCATACTAAACAGATTAAAATGATACTTCTAGGTACATCCAGTCAAAAGACCTCATTGTTTAGTGCGTCAAATATGGCTATAACTCTATTCTGACTTCATTTCTACACTCCCTTTCCTTTCTTCTCTTTTAATCTTTTAAATTACTTGATTTACTTGATTAACCTTTATTTTGTATGCTATGTGTGGCTCGCAACATAATGACTCATTGTCTATCATTAGATGCATTTGCAAATAGGAGGTTTTGTTAAAGAGCATTATCAACATTGGAGTTTTGTTCTGCTGAAAAATATTATGCTGTTGTACATTATACTTAGTAACCAAATATAGGGACAATATATGCATCGCTTTTTCTTTCTCAAACTTTGACTTATGTTCTTGTTGTTTATCAAAAGAATACAAATTATATATAAAAATGCCGTAAACTGTATCAGTCATCAGGGTACATTCAGCCAGGCATGTTAGTAGAACATTATCTCGCTGTGTACAAATATTGTTTGCAAGTCTATTCAATTTAATTATAAATTTCCTATAAATTATGTACTTATTTCAAAGTATTGAGGGTAAAACATTTTTCTTTCATTATAGGATATTTGGCAATTCAGGCCTGGCCTGATAATGCAACTCATCTCCAAGCCTTTGAAAACCTAGAAATTATCCGTGGTAGATCAAAGACTTCGTAAGTAAAACTGAATTCTGGTTTATCTTGGAACACAGAAAGAAGGAATTGCTAGTTAACAAAATTTATAGAAGGTCCTGAGTTGTTTTTAATGTCAACTCAAATAACTAACTTATATACTTGTTCTATAGTTTTGTGGTTTTTGTTTGATGGTGAATGAATAAGTAAGGAAGATAGAGTTGGTGATTAAGTTACTTCACTCTTTCACTCACAATGATTCAATCAATCCTCCATCACTAACGCTGTGGTCAAAAGTGTGTGTAGTAGAACCATACTGCAAAGATGGCTACTAATTTACATTCATCTTCCTGGCTTGAGCAAAGAAACCTCTTCAAATTATCTATCGGAGGATGATGAGATACTTTGTGTAGATAGGGGCGTTCAGATATTTTATGAAATGAGGAAGTGATGGAGAGAGGATCACTTATACCAGAATGGTGTTGATAGCTTTGTTGCATAACCTGAGAAGACTTCTTTTCTGGGCTTTTCTTGGTGCTTTGCGATTTTCAGTTTTGCTAGGACTTGACACAACCATCATATTCATAAAACGTTTCTTTCAAAAGTTGTTCATAAAAAATGAATATGACAAAAGGAATATCTAGATTCAAAATCCTGCCTAAGGCTATTGCACATCTAATACATGGGATAAATACAGATTATATCTAGTAGTTATAGCACATATCAATAACAATTAGATCTTCATTAAATGTAATCTCAGGATACAAATATAGATAATCAATCAGGATTAATGGAGGGCTGCTTATCTCCCATGAGGGTACCCAGGCACTGAGGGCGGGGGAGTAAGAGCAGCAGCTGCGGGCTATCCATCAATCAACCAGGTCTTCAGGCCCTGAGCTCCTGCAGGGTTGAAGGTGTTCGGAGCTGGAGTGGGAGAGTGTTCCAGGACTTTGTAGGTAGGTGGGAAAAGCATGGCTGCTGCTTCTATGGATGTGTGGAGTGCGAACCAAGGAGAGAGATGTGTAGCGCAGCTGTCTGACGGGCTGGTCGAAGTTAACTCTATGGTTAAGGTAGGCTGGACCCTTGTTGTGGAGGGCCTTGTAGGCATGCATGAGTAGTTTTAACTGGCACTCTTGATGGGCAGCCAGTGTAGGGCTTTGAGGCAGGGGTAATGTGGGTTCACATTTGCTGCATTCAGAACCATCTGGAGTTTGTTTAGAAGTTGTGTGGTCATCTCCTCCTCGTAAAGGGCAATGTCATAGTCCACGTGGCTGGTAATGAGTGCCTGGGTGATTGTGCATCTGGTGTTGTTGGGAAGCCATTTGAATATTTTCTTCAACATTCGTAGGGTTAGGAAACATGATGACAAAAAGGCATTTTTCTGCTTCCTCATTGTGCGAATGCTGTTGAGTATGGTGCTAAGGTTCCTTACTTATTCTGTGGGTGTGGGTTGGGGCCAGGTTGGGTTGGCTACCAGGAGTCTTTCCAGTGGAAGGTATTGTTCCCAACGAAGAGTACCTCAGTGCTTAGTTTGAGGCAGTTGTTCTGCATCCAGCTGATGACTTTGGTCATGCACCGGTGAAAGTTTAATTTGGTGGTGTTGGGGTCTGAGGACAGGGATAGGATAAGCTGAGTGTGATCTGCATAGGATATAATGTTCATAACGTGGGCTTTGACATGGTAGGCTAGCTGGGACATGTATGTGTTGAAAAGGGTGGGGCTCAGTGATAACACTTGTGGGACGCCGCAAATGATGTCTTTTGGGCCTGAGGAGAAAGGTGGGAGGCAGATGCTCTAGATTCTACTAGTGAGAAAGGAGGTGATCCATATAAGGGCTTTCCCTTGCATTCCCATCTGAAGGAGCCACTCTAGGATGGTCTTGTGAACACTGTGTCAAAGGCTATGGAGAGGTTGTGGAGTATCATGGCTGTGTTATCTCCATTGTCTAGGAGCGCCCTGATGTCATTGACTGTGATCAGGGTAGGTCATGTGCTGTGATTCGAGCTGAATCCTGATTGGAAGGGGTTCAGGAGTTTGTTGGTTTCCAGGTGATTGGTGAGTTGGATGTTAATTGCTTTCTCTAGTACTTTTGCTGGAAAAGGGAGCAGGGAAAATGGGTTTTTGAGTTCTGCAGGGTCTGCAGAGGTTTTTGTAGCAGCAGTTTGACCTCTGCGTGCTTTCAACCTGCTGGGAAGATGACGGAGTTGATGGAAGTGTTGAGGATGGTGGTGAGTTCTTTGCTGATGGAGTTTTTCCCTAGATTGAGCATATGGTGGAAGTGGGGATCTCTGGTTGCTCTGGTTGGATGGTGCTAATGATATTGGATTATTTTCCCATTGTTTTTGTTTTAATTGCTTTTTAATACTTTCTGTCAAATATATGAAAACATGTCTTTTTTTTTACATCCATCCGAAAAAACCACTTTCACTGTACACCGGCGGAGTTTAATTTATTTTCTCCTCTGGTGTATAGAAGACATGGTTTTTCCAGACAGGTGTGTGATGGATGTATGGAATGTGGAATGAATGATATGTGAGATGGGAGTATGGTACAGGAGAGATCATGGGGGTATGTGTTCAATTGTGTAGTGATATGTCTTTGTTTCTAAACACATGAATGCATACTTTCTATAATAGATGAAAAATCATGTTTGAATGATGAATACAAATAATGTTATGAAACAATTATGAAAGAAATGTGTTGCAAACATTAAAAAAATTGAATTTTATTAAATACATTTTCACAATTGATCTGGATCTGTTCACTGTGGGATGTATTTCTCTGTGACAAGTAATTCAGGGTAGTAGGACTTTTTTCTATTCATTTTGGTTGTTTTTCCCAGTCCTCAGCCTGAATTTGAAAGTTGAATTAATTGAGAGGGGTCCATATTGTGTATTTTATTGCTTATAGATTTTTTTCCTGGGAGCAACTTCACACCTCATTCACACCTGCTCAAAGAGTAATTACGGACTGTCAGAAGTAGCTTGTAAGGACTTCAGACAGAGCAAGGATAACTTTCTTAAAGGCCGCTTTTCAAAATATGTATTACAAATCCGACTTCACCAGTGATTTTGGCTTGTAATAAATACCTCAAAAAGTCAAAATATTTAATTTGTAACTGTTTTCTAGCTGGAGACAACATTTCTTAAATTTAATATTATATCCCAGTGTTTCTGTGGAACAGTCAACGCTGCTACAGTGGATTAGTTTTTAGGGCCTTTTCACTGTAAGGACATGTTTAACATTAAGATTTTGCATGTCATACTTCTAAATACTGTGGCTCCAGCATTTTGGGCAATGAGGCCCACTTAATAGTGACTTATTCATATTTAAAAGAAATATTTAAATCTGTGAGAAAGGGGTTATTTTGACAGCTCAAATTTGTAATTTAAGACTACACAGCCAGGCTATAATGGTAAGTGTGGAGCTATGCTTTACAGTATCACTGCAGTGGATGGCACAATGACTGCTGCAGTCCACTGGTAGCATTTAATTTACAAGCCCTGGGTACTCTTGGTACCATATGCTGGGGACTTGTTAGCAAATTAAATAAATCAATCAAGTGTATACCAATTTTACCATATTGCGAGGAGAAGCACTAACACTTTACTGCTAGTTATCAGGGGCAAAGTGCACATAAGCAGCAAAATAGAGTACAGCAAAAAAGCACATACAATTGGGAGTGGCCATGCAAAAAGAGCACATTTCCAACACTCTTGCAGTTTTTCTGATGTAGAACTGACTTATGCCTAAAATCAGTGGTAATCACAGTATTCAAATGTAGATCAAAGGAATATATTTGAGAATTGAGGCCTACAGAAATGTGCACAAAAGAATAGACTATATTATTGCATATTGCATGTATTTCACTGCCTTTTCACCTTATATCAACTAAGAATAAATTACACAGGCATGTACAGCTACTTTTTCTAGGCGTATGTCAAACTTTCACATGTAAAAAACTTTGTGAATCGGGTCCTTGCTTCCTTTAGACCTTCTTTCATATTAGAAATCCCTAAATGCTATAATGCTACTTTCAATATTTCTGCCAACTGTGGATACTATGACTTTAAAAAAAAAACATTGCAATTTTATTGCTTTTTTCTTTTCTCACCTTTTAGTGGTCGTTTCTCTCTTGCTGTGATTCAATCAAACATATCATCCCTTGGGTTCCGGTCCCTCCGTGAAATAAGTGATGGAGATGTACTCCTGAGAAGGAATGCTCAGCTCTGTTATACAGATACAATAAATTGGACGAGTGTCTTCAGAACAAAGACTCAAAATATTACATCTGCTTTAAATAGACCTAAACAGACCTGTTGTAAGTGTGTGGAATTAATTTGTGATTCTGAGTGTTATGAGTGAAAACAAGATGATCTAACCATAACAGAATATGCTACTGAATATATAAACATGAGTGTGAAAAAGTCAGTAGTGATAATGTATGACAAACTGTAATCACAACAAGATGTAAGTTGAATTAAAAGAATTCTAAGAGGCAAGTTAACAAAGTATTTGCACATGTTCGAAGAATTACACATGTTCAGAACACTAGTAAGTCTATAACCATGTTGGGAATGTGGTGGGAACACGCCCAAAATTGCTGGGAGGAGTTTCAGAAGGGGGTCCCGAAATTTTAAAAACGTTTAGAACTGCAATGGTCCTTTAATGTTTTATTTCCACATGCATAAATGTAGAATTACTACATTTTCATTTGATATGTGGACATTATCTATGGATGTAGGATTTCTGAAAATCTGCAACAGTCACGTGTTTCCAGGAGTAATCTTGGAATTCTTTGGCATTCATCATAAAAGTCCTGGTTGGACATCGGAAATGTGTACTCATTGTCTTACACATACAATGTATGTAAATTTGAGACACTACTAGATTTCACAAGTAATTCTATAATACCCATAGTGCCCATAGTAAGCAGTTTACTGATGCATAAAAATCCACCTTATTGAAAGATTTCAAGTGTACATAAATACATTTATGTTGTCAGTCATTATGATAATTTGCCTGCATAAACAATGACAATTGTGCACACAAGTGTCACTTAGATGTGCAAATTCCTTTGTCAATCGGGTCCTTCATGAATTCCAGAAAAAGTCAGAAATTTGTCCAAACAATAATCATGATTGTACAACTGTATCTTTTTGACTTTCCATTTTGTGAGTTATGTGAATTTAGTATTCGATGCTCTCTTTGAACTTAAGCTATTGTGTCTCCCCTGACAGGAGAGTAACACAGGCCCCTGCAGCCCATGTGGTGCAGGTGGGCCCACAACCCTTCAGGGTGGCCTACAATCCTTCATGGGACCCATATACAGTCCAAGATCAATGAATATCTGTGAGATACAGGAATCTCAGGGGCCCCTCATCATATTTCACAGGGGGCCCCATCATTTTGTAATACGCCATTGTCCCCTGACCATGCCCCTTCTGAAATAGGCCCGAATCACTAGCCACAGTCTCTATGTAATAATCCCATATGCCAGCTATACCTCATCAGGACATTGCCTTAATCTGACTCATTAAACCAGATGTGGAGTGTTCACATCGCACACATGTGGTCATTCGGGGGAATCAATATCAAATTAATGATTTCATTTTTTTTAAAGTCTGCTGTCCCCCTAGTATAAAACTTTGGGAAATGTCGCTAAGGGGGAAGTCTGTAGTGCCACCATTAGTATTGAAGTCTGTATAGTGAACCATTATGTTGTTTAGGGGTATTCCTGGCTTACTGCAATGTAGAGGAGGCAGAAGTATCCTACTGGCCAGAGAGTGAGCACCCAAAAGGCATTCACCACTTCTCTAAGAGCATTGGTTATGTGTGCCTATCATACCCAAAGCAGTTTACCTAATGAGGTGTTATTGCTTCTGCAGTAAACGTAGCCCTACCATTTATATAATAGCCTGCATACTCCAAATGGCCTCCTATCTCAACTCACCCGCACATTACAAATGACCAAGTTCTGAGCAACCATTTTACGACTAGTAGAAGGGCATGCCCTTTGTATATAACATAAACACTATTCAATAACCTATTTAATCTAAAATGATTTTTATAAGTTCTTTGATATGATGAAGAAATGCAGCTGAAGTAGGGAATCAGTTCAAATTGTCCTGGCTCGGAAAAAAATCCATTAAACCCTGTCCCAATGGAAGTGTATCGATCATGCCTCAGGCTCGGCATGTTCTGCAACTGACAAGTGATTAGTTCAAAAGAAATAGAGTAAACTACAATTAATTAAAATCAAACTAATTGATTGAAAACGTCTACAATGACTTGACTAGAAGTTTGAAATAAGTCATTTAAAAACGAATATTATTTTATTAAATGCCAAATTACAAAGTAATAATGCTGGTGATCCAGCGTAAGCAGTATATTCCATTCCATTTCAAAAAGCTTTATTCGACAGTTGTGTCATAAAAGTATATTTACATAAAAATGGAACTGTTTCCAAAGATAAAACATGATCAAACCATGAGGTATAAAAACATGTTAGGGTTATGTACAGACTGCCGAGATAAATGATAGAACACGTTAATGTGGTTAAAAGGAATACTTGTGCCATCCAGTTAAGAACTTGGGTGTTTGGTTCGACGAGCAGTTGTCCTTCTCGACCCAAATTAAAAAACTGACCCGGGCTGCTTTGGGATATTAAAATCCCTTGAGAAATTCATTCCACTGCTTCCCAGGGCAGTGAAAGAAACAGTGACTCGGGCACGGATCCTGTCCCGCATTGACTACGCCAATGCATTGTACATTGGCCTCCCAGACTACAAACTCTCAAAAAACTGCAGGTGGTCCAGAATGTGGCAGCTAGGCTTGTGTTTAATATTCCTATCAGAAACAGTGTCAGGCTACATCTGCATATCCTGCACTGTTTGCCTGTCATCAGGCGTGTAAAGTTCAAGGCCTTAATATCTTAGGAAGCTCTTTGCATTTTACACGCCTGCCAGACACTTGAGGTCGGCATCCCAGCTTCTTGCACAGATACCCTGTGCATTCCTGCAAAGAATAGGGGGTAGGTCTCTTGCCTTTAGGGCAGCTGCAGTCTGGAACTCCCTGCCTTATTCTTTGCGTAGCATTCAGGATCTGGGGCAATTTAAGAAACAGCTCAAAACTTTCCTGTTCTAATCAGATTTTATTCTCAGCACCTCAGTGTGCGTTATAAACTTCAGTAACATAACATAACATAAAACACAAGTGAGGCAATTAAAAATATTTTTCAATTCATGACACATGATAAAACAATGACCCCTGAAGTGACCTACAGGAACTTATGCGTACAAAAATATTCTATTTGTTAATGCAGTATATATTAGACAACTTAATTTTACAGTTAATTAAACAGGCATAGATAGATCATTAGAATTTCTTCTGATTTTAGGGATTGTCCGTGATCTAATAACCCACGTCCAGCTTAAGAATTTGGCTACTGCAATAACAATACAGTGTAATGTGTCTGTGCACAGTATTCTTAACGCGCCACTGCTCCTTCTGGTACCCAATGACCTGCAAGCAGTATAAATATTTAAAGCTCAGTATAACCCTCACCACAGAGGCGAATGTTGCTCTGATGGATCTTTCTCCGCTGATAAGAAGGGGGAATTAGGGTGTCCAAAACATCAAAGTTAGCCACCCAATGAAGACCATTTTTTGGTGACCAACTCACAAATTTGAAATTAGATTAAAATATGCTACTCTCAGGACCATACTATAAAAATAAAGTATTGCAATGGGGAGACCCAATCTCATAGAGAAATTAAGTCTATTAAAAATGATACAAACTAGAGCCACTGCTTCTGCGACACGAAATGAAAGAAACAAAACCTGAAATTCTGTAAAGAATCACTGATTTTTCCCACAACACATCTAGATTGAAAGAGTAATTCACTACAGTTCTCAATAAAGAACTTCAGGACTCAATAATAGGCAATTTACATAGTTATTATTGTGTTCGTTTTTTCAAGAATTATACAAATGAGCAGCTTCTTAAGCTTCTCAGTCAAGAATATTAAAACATGTAGTAGGGGGCCACACATTTAACCAGAAGTTAACATACAAAAGGATGATTACAGCCTTCTACCGTAAAAGGTAGAAGAATAGTTCAGACCTATCTAAGATTCTAAAATTGAAAGCATAGGGTTTAGAAGAATCCATTTAAAAGTCCTCTAAGAGTGAGTCCATGAGCATTTGCAAAAAGAAAACATGAAGCAAAAGTCAATTAGTTCAGCTAATAAGAATTCCAGGTCGACAGCATTGATGTAGCAGCATTAGCAAAAGGGCAGTTGAAGATAGAGAAAATTAAGTGTTATGATAAAAGGATAAAATTCAAAGCGCAATGAGTGGTGTCCCATAGAGAAAATATTGATGTCTTGTCTGAAGGGATAAAGGTATGGAGTTGCGTTGCACCACAGGAAAAGAAACATAATGGTGTTTCATTACCAAAGGAAATAATAGTATGCAGGGGTTTCTTCTTTTATAGTCCTTATGACACCTTAATGACATAGTGCCACTCAACTAGTCAGTCCATCATATGATTAGTTTACGTAGGCAGTAACGAAATACATTTAGTTACTCCTGCATTTTTACCCAAGCATTTCATGAGAACAACTTAGCTTTCCGGGCCTCACAGGTTTGACAATGGTCAGAAAATATACAATGTACAGACTATTACATTGGGTGAGAGCTGACTTTCCCACTAAGCCATCCCACTGTGAACTTCGAAAGAATATGCTTGGTATATATACTGAAATATGCACATAACAAATAAAGCAACATAGACAAAAATGTCAATGAATTATTGTGATTGCTAAGAGAAAATTTCAGCTAAAGAAAGAATATGTTTAAAGGCTAAAGTGCATACATCAGATCTAAATTAATTAAACTTAATTGGAATCAAATATAATGCATTAAATCATTGCGTCATAATAGAATAATAATAATAAATGTTTCACCAATGTATTATTTCCCAGAATAGAATAGCGTTAGCTATGGTCTACTGCCACAAATCTATCAACTTCCATACATGTGAATTATTCCTAGGAACCATTTTATCAAAATCGTTTCCACATTTTTTAAATCATTAAGATCTCTACTATCATCTCTGTAAGTTTCAACGGTTAGGCCTCATCATTAAATCCATTAGTTTTTATCAGAACATAAATAATTAAAAAATATTTAATAAGTAATCTTGCTGTTAAAATCTATTAATAAGCATTATAATTATTTAAAAATCTATTTTCTCCTTTTTTAACTCTCTCAAGTGCGTTTACTTTACTTGTCTCTATGGTTGTATCCCTTCGTCTGTTTTATGCAATGTGCACATTCAGGTTTTTGTGACTAAATAAGAAAAGTGTCATGTAATCTGATTTTGAAATATTTGCTCTGTCAATGGTTTTGGCTTGGGTGCCAGAGAAGAGGGATGCATTCGATTTAAGAGTTGCTGTAAGCATTTGACAGGCCTGGTGGCTCCTTGCATTTACAAAGTATTCAGGGTTCTCACACATTAGCAAAATCATGATTTTTAGATTTTTTGAAAATGTATTTGAACTAGAATAAAAATAAATAAACAAACAGTAGGGTCAATATAGCGGTGTAGGCATATTTTCATCTATTTGATTTTGTGAAGCTTTTTCAGCACAACCAAGACATTATTAAAGTAAACGCCCACTTTCCCATTAATTCAACATTTGACCAACAGAAGATTGTCCAACCCACAAATTAGTTCAAACTATTGTATCTGTGGTCCCCATATTTTTCAGACTTCACAGAAAATCCCTACCAGCATACACCACTTCCTTGAGGCCATACACCAGTCCATGTATGAGACCATGTTTCTACAGTTGAGGTAGCGTACTGCCCATTTGTGTACCCTGTTCTTGTGGGCTACTAGTAATCCTAAAGTAGCATTTTATGTGTTTTAAGGTAATTCTGGGACCTTCCACAAATACTTAGTGGTACTAATGTAGTGGGCAAAAGTGTCATTATGCCCTCACAGAAGACCTAGCTTTAGGAACACTGTGACGGGAGGAGTACAAGCAAAATTGAAGTGCAAATTAAGTTAGTCAAGTAATTTCACTTTCAAAGTGATGCATAATTTTAAATTTTTCAACAAAAGAAGAAAGACTCACTACAATTAGGCGAAAGAACAGAAACCAAAGCAACCTGCTAGAGAAGATTTAACAGGGTGACCTGGTCTGTAGTTATCAAAAACCTCCATGAGGTCATGCAGCATTAATATACCCATGTTTGGTAGGTAGCAGGGGGGGGCGGAGTTGGCAGAGTGCCTTTACGCGGAGTTCCACAGAGTTGAAAAATCTCAGTGGAACTCCACTCTCCTCCACCTACAATATCAATTTAAAAAGTCAGAAAGAAACTGTAGTATGAATCTCCTTACTACAGAAACACTTACCTGCTCTGGCTTCTCCGGGCTGCCCTCCTGCTCACCCTGGTCTCCTCCTTGCCATCAGCCATTCTCACTGGTCGCAAACCCCTACGTTGTACGTCTTGGGAAGACTGTACATGAAGTCTATGGAAAATGCATTTCAATTTTTCCTTTTGGGAACCGCCTTTTTATCCAGGCGCTTGCTTGACAAATCGCCCCAAAACGTTCCATGCACAAACCAGGCATAAAAGAGCATTTCTTTGGAAAGTTTGATGGAGATTTGTCAAACGGTGCCAAAGTCAATAGCAATACAATAAATGCATTTAGTTTGTTACTGGTACTGGTAACTATATATATATATATATATATATATATATATATATATATATATATATATATATATATATATATATATATATATATATATATATATATATATATATATATATATATATATATATACATAATGCATTATTAGAGTACCTAAGATGACCATAGAAAGCTGAAATGTATCAACAACAACAACAATTATCTGAAAAGTTGCATTATGGAAGCAAACAGCCACGGTCAGCAGTAAACAGTACTACCCGACATTCATGCACGAAGATGTGAACACATAGAGACACCCATATATTTGACTGCCAGAATTATTGCATTTTATGTCCTCTAATGATGCATCCTCTTTTTTTGTTTGAGAGTTTGAGGATTCCAACCAAACACATCCAACTTGTGGCTTGATCAAAAGTGCTTTGTGATAACAATGCAATTGTTTTGTTGTAGAGATGAGAGCTTAGAATGGCATGGTTTACTCACATTATTTTCTATGGCCCTCTGGAACATAACCGAAAAGAGGCTTCTATCCATATTATAAAGACTATATTTTTTCTTTCTCTTAGTGGCAGAAAAGAAAATATGTGACCCCTTATGTTCTGACAATGGCTGCTGGGGCCCAGGACCTTCCAACTGCCTGTCCTGCCGTTATTTTCTTCGAATGGCAGAATGTGTGGAAACATGCAATATTATGAAAGGGTAAGAGCCTACCAAAATGCACTCTGTTCTTTTTTTAATATGTACTGCTATACAATACCAATCCAATTCATTGATGGGCTGTGCAGTTAATATTAAATATTGAAGGACAAATGGTTGTAAATCTTTTGAGGTTGTTCACAGTTTGTTCGTGGTTAGTGATAGTGTGTCACTGAAGCTGTATTTTGAGGACAACATTAATAAGGTACCCTTATGAAAAAAATCTGTTTTTTTCATGGATGTTGGTTAATCAAAATGTCATAAGTAGTGAAAGCTTCATTGGTTCTCCTTTGATCCACAATAGCATCACAGAGATGGCACCTTCCTCTGTACTTGCCCTGCCAATAGCCTCCTATTTGCTGCTAAGCGGATAGGGGAGGAGCACTAAACATTGGTCCAGGAGGGCCAGATCCATGTCAGATTTCAAGGCTAGCCAAATAAAACACATGAACTTACAGGCAATATCAATGGAGCTTGTTTACATAGTCAGTAGTTATTCTGAAAATCTGGCATGGACTTGGCCCTTCTGTGCCTACAATGGGAGATTAGAAAAACTAAACAGAGGCTTCTGCATCACTGGTATTTGGCGTACAGCACAAGCTAAAGGTGGTAGCGGCTTTACTGAGAGGGAGCTCTTTCGCACTGGTATGCAGGTACCTTCAAAGTCACTTGATTCACATGTAAGACAAAAGAAAGGGAGTTCTCTTACAATCTATGGAGCATTTCATCTACAACTGTCACAACAAAAAGGAACATAGTTTCTTTTTTTATTTCATTGTCAGTAGTGCCTCTTGTTAATTATGTATTCCAATGACAATGGCTGCCTATTGAGGTCGATCGGCTTGCGCGCTCCCTATGGCGACATTAACTCCTAAGGGTAAATGTGATGCCACCATAAAAGCAAAAACAAATGTTGCCTTGTGCTGGACTGGTCCGACCAAAGGAATAGGCAAATCAATGGAGGCCTTTTCCATGGAATGTGCTGCTGAACCTTAACTACACAATGATGACTACCATGCTGTTATTATTACACCGTCGCAGTCACCACAGTGTAATTACACTGTAGCAGTTTTCACTGTGTAGGTATGGGTCAGCTGCAAATATAATGAAACTGACTTTTTTATGATTTGCCTTTCAATTTTGATCACCTTAAGGCTTACCGCACTACACCAAGTTTGGCAATTGCTTAGAGCAGTCAGCGAAGATCTGGTATGCCAATTTTTATTCAGATCCGCACTTGGACAAAATAGTTAAAGGGAGGGGATATGAATAAAGTTTTGTTTTCCTTTTTATCTCCCATAGAAAATTTTGCCCACCTACAGCCAAAACCGCGGAACAAATTCATAGGTCTTTTCAGTTGATTTTAAGATATACGCATTTTAAAACATTGATAGGTGGGTTATAAGGTGTATCACTTCTGTATATCATTTGAAATCATGATTCAGAAATCTGTGAATTCTGTCACTCATGTTTGAAATTTTTCTCAAATATAGTAGGGGACTATATTTATAAATTTTTCTGCCATCTTGAAATCCCATTTTTTCTAACAATCAGTACATCCCCCTCACTAGGGGAAATACTGTGGTGCCCTCAGAGGCATACAAAATGGCAACAAGAAATTCACTAGAAAAAATTCAGATTTGCCATGTTGAAATCATGTTTTAAAAGAAAATTCCATTTCTACAGCTGCATTGTATGCTTCTGAAAAAGGCACTCATTTGTGTAAAAAATCCCAGAAACTTGCAAATTAAAAAATAAAATAGAAAAACATAAATGTAAAAAATATAGGACCGGGTCCTGTATTATGTAGAGTCAAAGGTCATCCACAATGGTGTTAGGCTGCCTGCAGGGGACTAGGCAAAGCCTTACAGACAAACCATACTGCACTTAAGGCCTAATTACAGTGACAAAATACCATAAGGACCAATCATCCGAGTCCAGCGTAACATAGCTAACTAATCTAGCGTGTTGGATTTGAGAATTACTGAATTAGAGATTGGCTTTCTAGTTGCTTTTCCCCCCCAATACTCCCCATTCACATGTATATAAGTCACTAATTGTTTTATCACTCAGTCACAATATTTCACTTTATGTCACAATTTTCACGGATTTGAATTGATGCGCCGTACTTGTAAATAATTTCTATGCATAATTTAAGGAGTCAGTTAAAAACAAAAAGATAAAACATGAATGAAAAATAATTCACTGATTAAAAACATGTTCTGACCCTTTCTTTGGTGTGGTTTGCACTTAATGATTTAATCTAGAGTCATAATAAATAACACTATTATGCCGTAAATATGTTTTGAGATACGCACAGTATTTGAAGCAATTTTGTACATACCCGACAGGACCATTGTTGATAATATCATAATTACAGTGTCCGGCAAACTTAAGTCCTCCCGACAGGTCTCGGTCCTGGGACCAACCAACCTCCGGTCGGCGGTCCCGACCATCTAATTAGGATGCGACTGGACACTGTTCTATCGCATTCCTGCATTTCCCTATGGGAGCATGCATTACAGCCGTAAACTGTACTGGGGTGCTGTTCATCCCTGCACCCCATGGTAGGCACCTCAAGGCACCTACGGGAGGCCGCACACAAAAGGGGACCCCGCTGGAGGCCCCCAAACCCACTTTCTGACATTGTTTCCATGTCAGAAAGGACAGCATAGAAACATGCCGGAAACCGTGCATCGTAATCCCTAGGGCGAAAAGACTTGCCCTTTGGGATTACGAGCCGGTTCCGACTGGCCAATGGACTACTTTAGCCCGTAGGAATCCAGTCTGAATGACCAGCCGGTTTCAGTTCCGACCGGCTGATACATAATCAGCCGGTCAGAATTGAAACCGATGATGGGGACAGAAGGTTGAAGGCTTTCCGACCTCCATCATAATCGGTCCCTCTGTATTCAGCCATGCGCAGTGGAGGTTGGCTGACTGCAGTAAGTTTGGGCAGTGGGGTACCCACCCATGAGGTAGCGATAGCGCCAATATAGTTAGGTTAGACCTTCCATAGGGAAGGAATATTTTTGTTTTCTTAATAACTTTGGTATCATCCACCTTAGCTCCTTCTGATTTCCCATTGTAATTCTCATAGTAAAGCTTGCTCTCTGATACAGAAAATAGTAGCTGAATAGATTTACACAAAGTTTGGAAAAATGTTAGAATTCTACTCAGAACGCTAAATTCTTCTTATTTGGGGAAAATCTGTTCTGTAGTTTTGAGAAATTAGTGATAAAAAGGCTGCTTATATGGCCACGAAAGGGTAAAACACCAAAGCGTTATCTGAACCTTTTGTGACCAGATATACTCTGATTGGTCAATTTAATCCTGATTAGTTGGACACATCAACAATATGTTGTGACAGCTATTACAGGATTCGGGGACATAGTCTCTGCATCTCGAAAATAAAGTAAAAAAACACATAGTGGGGACAATGTGAGAATACCCTGGCCCCCAAGGGTGAGGTTTGCCCTCGCCCTTCCCAGACTGGCTGGCTTCATCGTGGACAGCATATCGTGGCAGCCATACCAGGACTCAGGGACATGGACCTCATTGAAATGCATTGTAGTGAAAGTGTGTTTCTTCACATATGGAGGCTGATAGCAGATTTTTATCATAATGTAAATCATTTGATGGTGATACCATTCTAACTTTATTAATTATGGTGTGTTCTAATGTGATATTACCCCGTGGAAAATGCTTATCCTCTGCTAGGATTTGCATGTATGCTGGAGATAAAAAGTTTTCTCAGGGTTTTCTCATAGAGGCTATGGACGTTGCTACAGAAGCTAAAATGAAAACACATTTTCTATATGTTCATACTATCTTACTCAGCCATATGAGAATAAAGTCTGATATTTCGAGTAAAACATGTACTTCCAACAATAAGAGCATCCTGTCAGTTGATTCCCCAGTGTTTTCTGTGATGTTTTGCCACAGTGTTCTAATGAACTGGAGTGAAAACATTCTGTATTTAAGACAAAAGTGTGTCATACCTGAAGGCTATTTTGATGGAATCAAAGTAATAAAAGTGAAAGCGTTTCCTACAGAGAATACTGCAGTAATTCTATAAACCTAAAATGAGGACACAGTTTCTATAAATACTCAAATATCTTCTTCTTCAATGTCGAAAGAAAGAAATCTGTTTTGCTAAGTGATACACATACTTCCGAAACCATCAGCAGCCTTTTAGTTGATTTTATGGCAAAGGACGGAGGCAAATATTATGTATTTACCTCTTTATTGCCACACACAAAGAGGCAACAACTAGAACAATAACTTTAAGAATTAGAACTTAACCAAGATTCTAATATATATGAGTCACAAACAATCAGCCATCTTCCTTCTTTGTTGCTGCTCACACATCAGATAAATAGGCTGAGTGTTAACTTAATCTTTCACACTTGTGAAATGGTAGATGGTTTTAATATTTATGAAATTATCAATAACAAAGCCAAAGTATTGTTTTAACCCATTGAGTGCTTCTGTCGGCCAATGGCTGTCGCAGCCCTACCTCCGCAGTGCTGTGCTCGTCCGTTGGCTGACACGGCCCGCCCACTTGATTAAACCACCGCACTGTGGCAGAATTGCCACTGCGGTTAAGCTAAGCGGTTAATAGGTTTAGAATCATAATTCATTAATTAATTATAATGTGCATAAAGTTGAGAATTAAACTGCTTTATGGTTTGAAGTTTTATAAATAAAATGCTTATAAGGGATCATTTTTCCATAGGATTGTACTGAGACACAGTATATTTACAGTTAACGTTTAAGGAGACGCAATATATGTACTGTAATTACATTATAGTTACCACTTAAGAAGCGCAATGTTTTTTCTGTTACCGCTTTAATGAGCAGCAGTAATTAGGCCAAGTAAAGGGGTCCTGTGAGTAGTATTTGAATTATTTTATATCAAAATATATTTCACTTTAACTAGCATAGAATAACAGTGTCGAGTCAATGGTTAAGCAGACATGAGCTGGGTTTTCAAAACTCAGCCGCGTTAGCTTTCACAGGGAAGGAGCTTGTCTCTCAGTAGCACAGGCGGCAGCGTGAGCCGTGTACAGAGAGCTTACAATGTTGTAAAGGCAGTGCGTGTGCCAGCTCGAGCCGTATGAGATCAAACTGAGCTCAAACAACAACTGGGGACTCAAGTTAGTGTATGCTTAGCGCACATCTGTATAGAAAGGCAGGCTGCGTGTGCCATTCAAAAACACTAGAAATAAATTAAGGAATGGAAATATTTTAAAGTAGAGCAGAAGATATTTAAGCCTTACCTCATCGCTGCTGTGGGATGTTTGGTAGTTTTGATAAGTTGGGGTTGCCATAGCAGTGTGAGGAGTTTCAGCGGCCATTTTGAAATGAGCGGCCTCAGCTAAGTATTACAGTAATAAGGGCGGCAATATTTTGGGGAAATAAAAATATGTTTTTCTTTTCAGTTAGGCACACTGTTATCAGTCAGTGTCAAGGATCAGCTATTTGTAGAGGTGTGTTTTGGGTATTGTGGTATGAAAAGTGAATATTATAATTTTGCAGGAAAAATATTACGTTTTATAAGGATGTTGTAGATGGATACTGTTGAGGAGTTGAGTTTAGATGAGAAAGTTTTGGCTTGCTGTCTCAAGGTTATCCTCTCAGTTAGAAAAAAAGATTTATGAATGTGTGGAAAGAATGCTTCTTAATATCAGGAGTAGGGAGCCTCGTACAGGGGAGGAAGATTTTTGGACTGTGAAGTAGGTAGAGTTGAAGTTGTCAGGTTCTAATACCGTCATAAGGCCACGCAAAAAAGAAAGCAGGTGGAAAGTAGAAATATGGCTAAAATGAATAAGGACTGTGAAGCAACTCAAGCTAAAAGGAAATAGGCAACTTATTTGGAGTTGAATGAGAAAGCGGCAATAAAGGCAAAAAAAGGGAATCACAAAGCGATTGCTTGTGATGAGATGTCATCAAGTGGAGATGTGGGGATAAGTTGTTCCTCAGAGTTTGAGGATTCTGAGGTAGAGAATTTAGATGTGACAAAAGGAAAGAAGGATCTGACTAAAAAAGAATAGAGGTTGCTTAATCTATTGGGAGAAAGCATGTTTATTCCACATTTGATTCAGCACCTTCTGTCCCCTCAATGGACTCCTACGGAGTATGTTGCACAATATGTGCAATATTGGCTATGGTGGGAAATGCCTAAAGAGGTATGCAATAGATTGCATTCAGAGTGTACAAAACCTTCGTTGGAACAACAAGATTGCATATACCACTGAGTTGGATGCAATGTTGTTGCCTGTCTTGAATAGGTCTGGTAGCGATCCAAGAAGGGGGTTAAACAAATGATCAAAAGCATTCCAGGATAAGCTTCTAGATGTTTTTGGACCATGACAAATATTTTTGACATATGTAAAGATTCATATGCAAATGGGGTAAAGTTGAATGTTGAAGAGCTGAGGCAATGGGTGCACAGGGTGCGTTGCCTTCTGGGCAATGCAAAAGCAGCGTTGTGTGAAGGGACGAAGAGTATCTTCATAAAGATTGAATCTACACTTGAAGTGTTTGCAAATAAGAGGCTGATGTGCAGGCCAAGGGTCTTTTCTTTGGAGAGGAATTTGTGAAGGACATGGCCAAATATGTTGGTGCTTATAATACTATACAAAAAGTGCAGAGAGATATACGCAAGGTTGTTGACAGGGCTGAGAGAGTACGGGGTAGGCTTCCCGGCCGAAGATAGGGAACAAGAACATCATTATTGGAACGCTTCAGACCCTCCAGTGGGTATTACTATCGGGGGTATTATCCCCACCCACAAAGAGGAAGAGGAAGGTCCTCCAGGAGCATACGAAGGGCAAGAGAAGCGCAACGTATGTTTGCAAAAAGGCCCTTTATATGCCCCAATAAAGTTGGGCTGCAGACTCACTCACTTTGTTGGACATGAGAGGGATATAACATCAGATCAATTGGTGTATCAGACAGTGCAGGGTACAAAATAGAGTTTGCAGAGGATCCAGAGCAGGGGAGTTTCCCAAGACCATTAAGATTTACAGAAGAGTGGACAAAACTGGTAGTGATGTTGAAGCATGAATCGCTTTTCCAGTTATGGAGTCACAATAATAACCCAGAGCATATCTGATTTCCATTACCATCCCTGTAGAAAGTATGAGACCACTAATTAACCTAAGAAATCTGAACAATTGTGTTCAATGCAATCTTTTCTAGATGGAGGGATTCCATTTGCTAAGAGATATTTTGAGAATGAGAGACTGGTTGACTCTTCTGGATATCAAAGATGCCTACTTAATGATTCCTATTTTTCAGAAAGACAGGAATTATCTAAAGTTTCAATGGAAAGGGAAGATGTGGAGGTTCACCTGTCTCCCATTCAGATTGACATCAGCACCATTGTGAGTCACCAATTTGAGGAGACCAGTGACTGCATGGTTGAGATCAAGGGATGTGTGTCTGATTGTTTACTTGGATGATGTTTTAATAACAGCAGAGTCAGGAGAGTTGGCTTTAGAACAGACAGAATTGGCAGTCTGGATTCTAGTGGATTTGGGATTTGTGGTGAACAGTGACAAGTCTTATCTGGTACCAAGTCAGGAAATGCAATTTTAGGTTTCCAGGCACAGACATTGGACTCTGTGTTGAGGTTACCAGCAGAGAAGTTGAAAAGAAGGTTTTGGATAGCAGTTTTATATCTCTAAGGCAGTTGGCGAGAATGCTGGGTTTAATTCGGCATTACTTCAGGTCCAGCTCCACTTCATTATTGAGTTCTGTAGAGATTAAAGGCTGTACATCTCAGGAGGGGACTGAAGTACTCCCAAGCAATTCAGTTGAGTTTGAAAGCAAGGGAGGACTTGGAATGGTGGCAGAAGAATATGGTTGCATGGAAGAGCAATTTTTGGTGTAGTTCCAGATGTAGTAATAGAATCAGATACCAGTCTTCAAGGCTGAGGAGCAAGATGTGGTCTGAAAACAACAGGAGAGGCACGTCCGGAGAAGGAGATGCATATAAATTATCTAGAACTTGTTAGCAGGGTTGTTTGCAGTGAAGAGTTTTGTAAGGGACAGTGTGAAGTGTTGTCTGTTGTTGAGAATGGACAATGTGTCAGTGGTAAGGTATGTGAATCGGTTAGGAGGTCCACGGTTGAGGGCACTGGCAAAATTGGCAAGCAACTTTTGGCATTTTTGCCTAGGTCAGAACCTTATGGTTTGGGCACAGCATATTCTGTTGCTCAGCAATTGCATGTAAGATTGGAATTCAAGAAGTGAGCGAGACTTGAGCAATTGGATGTGGAACAGGGAGGTGTTCAGAGCGCTGGAGATGACATGGAGACGTTTTCAAAGTATCCTTTTGAAAGCAGATTGAATGTACAACTGCCAAATTTTTACCATTGGAAACAGGATCCGGAGGGGTGTGCAGTGGATGTTTTTCTGCAGGTTTGGGGTCAGGGACGCAATTATTATTTTTCCCCTTTCTCAATAATTCAGAGAGTATTAACGAAGATGAGAGGGGAGCAGGCAAATCCGTTGCTGATAGCTCAGTTTTGACCCACACTGATGTGATGAGCTCACTGGTGGATGATCCAGTACTTCTAACAGGTTGTGTGAGATTATTAGTGAAGCCAGAAGAAGAATGTCACAAATTGGTTCTGAATAGTCAGATGCAGCTGATGGCATGGATGATTTCAGGCGAATATGGCAAGTGTCAAGATTATCGTCTGAGGCTTCTAAACTCATCAAAGGATCTTGGGCTCAAGGGACCACAAAGGCATACAGACTGACATGGAAAAAGTAGGTTTGTTGGTGTAGTGGAAGGAATTTGGATCCAATATCAGCAACTTACTCAGCCTCATAAAAGGAATTTGCTCTTCAAAGAGTATTCTAAAAATAACTTTCTTAATTTTATATTTTAGAAGTGTAATTGGTTTGGTCATGGTTTGGCCAAACTTGAGTGGTGTCAGGAACTTCAGGCTGGCAGCACTTTTTGGGTATAGTAGAAAGATATTTCTTTTAATGGAAGCTGGTACAATATCTTCAGTGCCTTTTATTGTCCTCATGCATACTCTTTTATGCAGAGTGTTGTGTGCTAAAATATTTAATGGTATACTCATGCTTCCTCATTATATTGGAGTGCTGTGAGGCTCCCCGAATCTCCACGTGATGGTGGAAACATGCAGGGAAGAGATTGATCCATTTGGGACTCTCTGAGCCATCAGAAACCCCTGTGTCATTAGAATCTTTGAGTATTAGTATGAGTAGATGAGGTTACAAAGAGGAGGTCTCTGTCTTTATCTTCAATATGTCAAGAATGAGCAAATGATCAATTTGTTGATTGCTTCTAAGAGAAAAGAGGGCCCGGGAAGCATGAAACACTTTTCTCAGTTATGGAGAGAGTCTCAATGATAACCCAGAGCATATCTGATTTCCATCACCATCCCTGCAGAAAATTTGGCCAATACTGACAGAAGAATAGTTGTCCATGGAGATGTTGATGGAAGAGTACATCATTTAGTTCCTTGCTAGTAATCAAAGGATTGTGCAGCAGAAGTAGTTGATGAGGTAGGGTAAATTTAAGGACAGTGTTTCAACAGATAGGTTAAGCTTACTATGAGGTGCACAGTGAGTGTCTTGTGGGCGCAGAGGGTTTATGATGTATAAAATCTTGGTGTTGAAGCCCATTTTGCCCATTGAGGCTCATGTAGGATACAGGCAGTTACTGCCAGTGACAATTGCTTTAGATTTTCATATGACAGATGGGTACATTCAAGTAGTGTGCATATTGCTGTGTATGTTGGATTATTGTGAGACGAGGAACCAATAGCACTTCCAATTCAGTAGCCAGATTTGTGTATTCAGATATGAAGATGTTTGTTTTGACCTTGAATATTTTGTTTGTTGACTCTTTCCTCATGATCTACAGATTGCCAAAGCCAAAATCAATTGTTCGCCATTTTTTCTTGTTTTTCTATGACTTTTTTATCTAAGGGTGGCTAAGTACAATGGTGCTTTTAGTTGTATGGGGCTATATGTGTGGTATTGGGTTGTAGAAGTAATTCATGTCTTCCTTGACCAATATTTATTTTTTTGTCCAATTTTGTTAAACTACTCTGTTTTCATTTTTGGGATTTTTGTGCACAGTGTTTTGGAGTTCATGTAACTAGTTGGTATGAAACTTTCAGAACTGAGTCGCAAGGTGATTAAGGGGTGATTCAGCCAGTAATTGACTTCTGACAGTTAGGATTGTGGTTCTTTGCAATACTGAAGTTCAGGTGGGTTTAATACTTTGATTAGTGGAAATATTTAGGGCATACTGCAGAAAATATGTGCACATACAGAATTCTACAACGTTTACAGTACATGCCCTATAGATACAAAATGCCATTCAAATGGTAAGCGAGGAGAGCTGTTTAAGACAATGCACAAGAGATGACTCTTTTATTGAGAATGGTTTAATAGTGATTACAGAAACAAAATAAAGTTTAACTGTATTTCAGAACTAAAGTTTAATTTGTATGACTGTACCACTAACAGATAAAAGTATAAACCCCCATGGCAGAGACAACGATTAAGGTGATGATGTTGGAGGTGCAAGTAAACAGTTTACAAGTTTGATAGTTTTTCTCTTATCTCACCCTAGTAATTGCCCTCTCTTGTCGCATTGTATAAAAATAATCACTATTGTATTTTCATTAATACATATTTATGTACATTCTGTTCTCATATTTATCACTGTAGGGTGCCGAGGGAATACATTAAAGACTCTAAGTGTTTTCAATGCCATCCGGAATGTCTAATTCAGAACAAAACTACAACTTGCACTGGACCGGTAAGAGTATAACAGACATTACAAATTTGTTAGAGAGCACTGTAGAATAAATAAGTAAAGGTTCTACATACTTTATTTTCCTAGTTGATCATGCATTCTGTGTGATCAACTTAAAATCGATGCAATGAGCATACTCTATATTGCATCAGGAAACGCTTTTCCGGTGTGCCCCTCACAAACGTTTATATATATATATATATATATATATATATATATATATATATATATATATATATATATATATATATATATATATATATATATATATATATATATATATATATATATATATATATATATATATATATATATATATAAACAAGAAGAGTTGCCTCCAAAGAAGAAGCCACACCACGGCAAGTTGAACCTTTTATTTGTAGAATGCAGGATACACAGACCAGCTGCTCCTTCGCAAAAAGTCATTCCGCCAAACACGTTTCGGGCGTGTGGTCGCCCTTGTTCACTGGCATGGGGAGAAGGCAGCAAACGCACCACCTGCGCAAATTTAAATATCCCGCCCCAGTGGGCGTATGCGCGATTTGCATGCTGGTACCTGTAGTGCATTTTGTAATGTTCACCCCAGTGGGTCGCATGCCTTGCCCCAACAAAATGTACATATTCCTACCCAAGTGGGCTGCTCGAAGCTGACAGGGCTGGTATCCTGCCCATACTCCTTCCACAAAGCGGACTTGCCATCCCCGCAGCGTCTTTGATTGTTGTCGCTGCCGGCCCGCCATGATAGCAGTGGGGCTTCCTCGCGGCGGGGCACGCCGCTAAACACGAACAAGAAGAGTTGCCTCCAAAGAAGAAGCCACACCACGGCAAGTTGAACCTTTTATTTGTAGAATGCAGGATACACAGACCAGCTGCTCCTTCGCAAAAAGTCATTCCGCCAAACGCGTTTCGGGCGTGTGGTCGCCCTTGTTCATTGGCATGGGGAGAAGGCAGCAAACGCACCACCTGCGCAAATTTAAATATCCCGCCCCAGTGGGCGTATGCGCGATTTGCATGCTGGTACCTGTAGTGCATTTTGTAATGTTCACCCCAGTGGGTCGCATGCCTTGCCCCAACAAAATGTACATATTCCTACCCAAGTGGGCTGCTCGAAGCTGACAGGGCTGGTATCCTGCCCATACTCCTTCCACAAAGCGGACTTGCCATCCCCGCAGCGTCTTTGATTGTTGTCGCTGCCGGCCCGCCATGATAGCAGTGGGGCTTCCTCGCGGCGGGGCACGCCGCTAAACACGAACAAGAAGAGTTGCCTCCAAAGAAGAATCCACACCACGGCAAGTTGAACCTTTTCTTTGTAGAATGCAGGATACACAGACCAGCTGCTCCTTCACAAAAAGTCATTCCGCCAAACGCGTTTCGGGCGTGTGGTCGCCCTTGTTCACTGGCATGGGGAGAAGGCAGCAAACGCACCACCTGTGCAAATTTAAATATCCCGCCCCAGTGGGCGTATGCGCGATTTGCATGCTGGTACCTGTAGTGCATTTTGTAATGTTCACCCCAGTGGGTCGCATGCCTTGCCCCAACAAAATGTACATATTCCTACCCAAGTGGGCTGCTCGAAGCTGACAGGGCTGGTATCCTGCCCATACTCCTTCCACAAAGCGGACTTGCCATCCCCGCAGCGTCTTTGATTGTTGTCGCTGCCGGCCCGCCATGATAGCAGTGGGGCTTCCTCGCGGCGGGGCACGCCGCTAAACACGAACAAGAAGAGTTGCCTCCAAAGAAGAAGCCACACCACGGCAAGTTGAACCTTTTATTTGTAGAATGCAGGATACACAGACCAGCTGCTCCTTCGCAAAAAGTCATTCCGCCAAACGGGTTTCGGGCGTGTGGTCGCCCTTATTCACTGGCATGGGGAGAAGGCAGCAAACGCACCACCTGCGCAAATTTAAATATCCCGCCCCAGTGGGGGTTATGCCTGTAGTGTACTGCATGCGCCATATGCATGTGCTGTCTTCTCCACAGATTGAGGCAGACACCAAATTATTGCTCCAAGTTGGGTTTATTTGAAGTTTATTTCCACCATGTTAGCCATAATACGTTTTGGCCGTCACATGTGGCATTAATCACATAAAAAGTGTGTCTCCATTTTTCTTTTTTTTTATAATTAGTGCAGCACCTTAGATACTAACCAAATACTCGTCATAGACATTGAGGACAGACTAGTATTGAATTTCTGCAAATTGGAAAAACATGCTTATACTTCAATTATATATTTGTTCATTTCAAATAATTCAATACAAAATTTATGGTCAAATTGTGATTTCATCAAATAAAAATGTTGTTTGAAGTGAATTTCAATATTATGTCGTCCAAACTCTTTCCAAAATTTCACATATCTCACCCCAGCCAAAAAATAACAAAAAACTGAGCCCAAGTGGGCAAACCTGAGTACATTGGTTTTATGTCTATGTTGGTAAATCAATACTTAGCAATTACACTACAAATGAGAATATTGCACATAGGAACTAAAACAAAACCCAGGCTAAAAAGAGATAAAGGGAAGAAAATAAATACTCTTGTCACTGAAAATAACATCAATAATGCCATTTGATACTCAACATAAAGCCAGCCTTGGTGAGACCACAGAATTGCCTGATTAATTACGAACACATGAGTACATCTTTGTCAGCATTTAAGCCACTTTCTGCTCTGTATCTAGGGCCCGGATGTACCATGTCTCCAGTTGCCTCAAGCATACATAGGGACGTAGAGTTTTACTACTCCTCACTCCACATTTACTTACCTTGCCGATATGTTGATTTTGTTGAACTGATATTCATACAGGTTGATATTTAAACTTTAACACTGTAGTGTGACATTAATAAAGGGGTCCTGATATATTACCACAATAGGTACAGAATAGCTGAGACATGGCATGCGAAAAAGGATTTAACCGAGAGTCCCCGGACACTCAGAGTTGCTCTAACTTTCTGTAAGAATTACAAAAACCCAAGGGATTCCAAAAAAGCAAGCAAGTGTCCACCCATATTAATCCATTAGTTTGTATTTTTCTTTCTTCTCTTTTCCATTAGTGTCCAGTATAGTAATATATTATGTAGTGACTACCCAACATTCTGTGGGACATAGTTATCTTCCAAAGATACAAATAATAATGCAAAGAGTGTGCCCTTCTTCCTAATTTCAAAGAGAGCAGTCTAATTTCAGCTAATGTATCCACACAAACAAACATTGGCAGTGCCAATAAGTCTTGCATTTCCGAGAGTTAGAACTAATGGCGCTGTGAATGACAATGTCTTTTACCCATGTGTTTTGGTGTGCATCACATTAGGTAACAGTAATGTGATATTAATGTGTGTGCATCACTGGATATTGTACAGCACATGCTGTGTGAATAAGTGATGCAAAGTAAGATTACAATTCCTGTAAATTAGTTGCACTCAAAGAAATTGTGTCCCATCAGATGTGCATGCTGAGTGCTTGCTATTTAATACAGAGACTGAAGGCAGTTCAGAGATCTGGTCCACCACAATATGAACACTATGCACAGCATCAGGAATGGACCATAAGCCGGAACCACGTATAGATACTGAAGACCCAAGAGGGCTACTAGAACATGCTCATGTAACTGGCATTTGATCACGACTATTACCGTCAATGTGCAAAAGATGCTTCCTCTAAATATACGCTAGATGTGTCTACATTCCAGTATTGTACTTTTTTTTTTTACTCTGAAGTGGCAAATGGATGCTGGGCAGCGCATCTTGCGGCCGTCAATCACGGTACGTATGTTGCCCTGATGATTCCGGGTATACTATGGACAGGTGGCTCCTCCTGGGAGGCAATTATAATAGGGCACTCTATTCAAATCCTAACCTCTATCCGCTGACGGGCTCAACTAAGCCCTCAGTCCACACTTGGCATGCCGCCACTAAAACCCTAGGGTGGGGGCAGAAACTTTCGTTGGGAGCCCCCTTATGGGACTCCGAAAAGCTGGGTAATCTATGGAAGTCGAGGTGACTTGATAGGTGGGAACTCATTGGGATCTTGCGAATTAAAGATATGTGGGAAAAGGGCAAATTGAAGACATTTGCCTCTCTACAACAACAACATGAACTAGTTGATTCAGAGTGCTTTCAATACACACAGGTATGTCACACGCTGTAATCACACCTCCCCAGGGGCTCCTCTCCCCCTGAATACTCCCTGTTGGAAGATAGATTACTGGGTGGTCACCTACCTGAGAAAACCATCTCACTAACTTATAAAAAATTGATTAATAATATGGCGGATCCCCTCCAGCCACTACGGCAAAAGTGGGAAAGGGATGGTTTCGAACTGGCTGATGAAGAATGGCAGAAGGTGGTATCTTCCCCTAGAGTGGTGACAATCTCAGCTAGACTCGGGTTAGTGCAGATGAAAATTCTCCATTGGGTGTTCATTACGGGGCCCACTTCTGGTTCAAATGGGGGGGGGGCTGAGGGAGGAGAATTTAGGCGAGGGTGTGGCTAAGAAGGCACATTCATACACATTATATGGAAATGCAAACACATACAATCCTATTGGCGGCAAGTACATGACATACTGAATGATGTACTCACATTAGTCCTTCGACCAGAAGCACGTAGATGCCTCCTGAATATATGGGAGCCTATTGATCTGAATAGTTACCAAACACAGTGGGCTATATTGGTAGTAATGTTGGCAAAGGGGAATATTGCTCAAATGTTGGGAGCGGTGCAACCACCCCCGGTGGAAGCCTGGGAAAAGGACCTTGACTGGTGCCGTATAGAGAAAAGACTGTTTACATGGCCCGGGTTTGCCCTAACAAATGACCCGGAATTTGGAGCCTGTGGAACTCTTACCGAGGAGATTTCTGTAGCCCACCATGTAGCATTGATCAGGATGATTCTCCTACCCAGTAACTTGTCCTTGCAGACTAATGTTTGCTAAGATGTGTTACTCATTGTCTGTGCTGAGTACGAATGTAATTATTCCTCTTTTCTGTATATCTTATGGTGAGAATGTTAATAAAAAGAAATTAAAAAAAGATCACAGATGACCAATGAATCGCAATAGCACCTCAGCACTGCTAAAGTATAGACTTCTATTGTGTGTGCAAATACCTGACACTGCTGATTCTTGAATGATTATAGCACACATGAAAGAAGTGCTGAATTACATATCAGTAGCTCGTAAACTTCATATCTACATTACAATACATCTGCACACAGAGTCAACCTGGAAATCATCATAGGTACGCACATACTTCACAAATACACACACAGCGGTGACCGGCAGATGCTTGTGGCATGTTGCTGACTTGGCACTGATTCATGGGCCTAATAATAGAACTGCCCATTGTTTAGATAGAGTGGAAAGGGCAGGAAGGGCAGCTTTTGTCCAGCATAAACAGCTCTTCTTGCACTTGCAAGTGCGATCAAGGGGACTGTAAACATATGGGATGGGGAAAAACTGTTGCTGTCTTGGGCAAATTCTCTTGAATGGACGTTTTCTGCAAGGACCATCATCATTCGGAAGGGTGTAGAGGAGGTACAATCTATAAGTTCATAGTAAGAACAGGAAAACATGCATGGACAGTACAAAAAAAGCACACTGGTGCAGTCTACCTCAAACCGAGGGCACATTGCGCTCAGATTATGAGGAACAGCACTGAAGGCACTAGCAGGAATGCAGGTTCTGTCACACATTGCTAAGCCCTGTAGGTAAATGCTGCAGATATCATTTACAAGCAGTGCCCTCCTGCCTCTGATAGCTGAGTTAAAATACAGCATAAGGTACGCTAGTTCTTCAGCAAACAGTATCAGGACAGAACACTTAAGGGGGGCACTGTGTTACCCCACCTTGTTCCTTGGCATGTCTGCCATAAGTGCTGGGGAATCAAAAATCAAGCAGGGGATCATTGTACAGTGGTTATCTGGTCCTAATCTTGGCTCATGAGCAAAGGATGCACTGCTTCATAGTGGCAGCACAGCATGTAGGGAGCTGTAGTGTAATTTAGCGAGTGCAAGTCACATTCGGTGCTGCTGAAGGACAGGTTAGTAACCCCTGGCTAAAGGGGCGTAGCCCTTTGCTCTTATTTTAGTGCCTGTTACTGTTAACTCCAAGGCAGCCCCTTTACCCCCATGTCATTTAATAAATGAATGCCTCATGCAAGTTCCTTCCTACCTGCAGCCCGCTACATAAATAAATAATTACCTCATAAACGTGGATCATGAAGCGTCTGAGGTAGTGGGAAATTGGTGATGTGCTGACAACAGCGATGTAGATTAGATCTCACTCGGCCAAAAGTGTGACCAGAGACAATTGCCTACTGCATTATGGGGGTGGGGGGGACAGGAAAAGCCACCTTCCTCCGCTCCACTCTGCCGCAGACCTGATCAACGTAAAAAATAGTTCCCCAAAACAACACATAAAACAGAGTTGTGTAAGGTTAGAAGTAATAGGGCAATGCCCAAGGTGGCACAAAGAGGGCAAATAAGCCATTAGCAAGCAAGCATTTTTGAAAGAGTATCGAAGGGGTGAAAAATAAAAAAAGCAATGGGAGGGCTGTTATCCCACAGACTGACTATATAGCATGTCTCGAGAAACAGCGCATGCGCCTGCCTAGTCTCAACCTCACAAAGGAGAGCTGTGATTTAGTATATAAAGAAACTATCAGATTTGAAACATGGGAGGACTAGAATGAAAAAAGTGACATATTAATAGTTTTCAGCCTTGAAAAAGTATAGGATAAAGTAGAGATAAACATTTTAGCTGGTCTACTATGAGAAATGTCCTATGAAATGTGAATAAACGAAATCACCGCAAAAACAAAATTGCTTGATTGCTTCCTCCATTCAGTTTAATTGAAAAACACATTCAACTCATCCATCAGTTTATATAAGTAATGATTCAGTGAACCCTGATTCTCCTCAGACTATGACATTTGTTATTGATATATATATATATATATATATATATATATATATATATATATATATATATATATATATATATATAAGTGCGTCTAATATATATATATATATATATATATATATATATATATATATATATATATATATATATATATATATATATATATATATAATAGATGCTCTTAAGCTGTGAACACTTTATTTAACAATCTTATTAAAACATTGAATAGCGGGAAGTGCATATGCTGAAAATATAATTATTTTATCATGAATAATATGAAGTGAGAAATTTGTGAGATACAATATAGGGGTAAAATAAATTGAATTCCTTCTGCAAAAAAACAAATAGTTGTGTCCATTTCTGCCTTCATTCATGTTCAGTGGATTTTTTTTAGGGTCCGGATAATTGTTTGGCCTGTGCCCATTATAAGGATGGACCTCATTGTGTAAAATCCTGCCCAAGTGGAATAATGGGAGAGAATGACACATACATCTGGAAATATGCAGATGAGAACAAAGTTTGCCAGCTGTGTCATATGAATTGCACTGAAGGGTGAGTACAACAGTAAAAATGTAAGTAAGCAGATGTGATTTTTTACATATACACACTTAGTTTAACACTGCTTCAGAACAAACTTTCCAGATCCCTATGTAAGAATAGCCTTGAAGTCAAATTGAAGATTGTTCTGTACGACTGTTGCATGTATTTTTAAACTTTCAAGCCTTAGTTTGTTTTTCATCAAGGTTGGGAGGCAGTTGGAGTATTTTGTAGGGTAGGCTGCCCAATCTGAAGTTTTTCAGTTCTATGTTGTAAGCCTCTATATGGATTTTAATACTGCTGTTAGGTAGTCTAATTTCCATGCTCCACTAATGGGTCAAGCCTCAGTGTGAAGTACCAACTGCCCAGGGATAAGAACAACTTTTGGGATCTGCAGAATGATTGTATTTTCACATCTATTTGGGACTTCAAACATGCTTATACTGTAGTTCTGAATAAATCAGGGTGGAGAAAGGTGTACTGAGGAATTAAAGTTAGTATTGGAGCAGGTGAATTTTTTGGCGACGTGGGCTTGTGGCGAAAGGTTATATTCCAGCAAAGAGCTGAATGTGGGTGCTAACTCATCTAGAGTGAGTTTAAAAGCTTGCTTTCTGGGAAGGATATCCAAGATGGAACATCAAAGCCTAGTATTTCAGTGTCATTGCCAGTGTCTTTTTGAGGGGTTGAATTCAAGCATGGCCACAACCATTCAGGTACTAATCACTGTGAGATGTTTCAGAAATCTGCCTCTCATGATTTGCTAAATTAAACTAAGCATCATCGGTGTATCAGTGTATCGAAGTACCACAGCAAGCTACAAGATCCCTTAACGGATACATGTAAACATTTGATATTTGAATGTTTAGGGCAGATGCTATGAGTGTAAATGTATTGGGAGGGAGCTACAGATTATCAGACTTGCTTAGGAAGGTGTTGTAGTAGTGCCCTGGGTAATCATGTATGGGGTGTAAGGTATACTTTAAATTGCTGTGCCTCCTATGGCTATGGATAGCAATGTGAAATGAAGCCTGCCTGGGAACAGTATTACACTATATTTATGGGTTGAGTTCCACCGCCTTTTTGTGTTCTGTTACATGTGTTGGAATAAGTGCCCTTTTGGCACCAGCTTGACAAAGAAGTAGGGCAGCAGTATGAAGAACAAGGTCTCTAAGGAACAGGATATCGCAACTGTTGGTGGTGGTGATTAAGTCCACTATGTTGAGTGAGTATGTGGGGGCCCAGTGGAATTCATGAATGGCACCAGGCTGTGTACTGCATATTCCTGAGATGGTACAGGTGATGGGTATTGCTATTATGTTGTTAATGTGTACCCTTAGTGCAGGCACCTACCTGGGTGTAGGCTTGTGGCCTTTAGTGATAGTGATCAAGTGAATGCCAAATTGTGGACAGATTGTATTGTAGGTTATGTTCTTGTTTGGGTGGGTGTGAGTACCTACTCGGACACGGTTGCATCGTTTTGTTAGGATCACTACAAATCATGAATCTTTTTTTGTAGCAGTGGCACAAATTATTGGAAAGCATCATTAGAAAGTACAGAGACAGTTGGCTTCTGCATGTAGCTACTCTAGATGTGGCCATATGGTCTTATAGGGGCTCCCTGACACAGACACTCCTCTGCCGTTACTTTGGCCATGCTGGCCTGTTCTTGAGTTAGGTACATGTTGGGGCTTCTTGAATGTCAAGCAGAGAACCTGCTCAAGGTCTGTGATACACTGAAAAAGATAACATTGTGGCTACAAATGTATATTTTTTCTTCTTTCACCCTTATGAGAGTCACATGGGCCTGACTGGGAAGTAGGTTCAGAGAAGGAAGCAGTAAGGGGTTGTTGAAATAGGCTGGGAGAAAGTGGATTGCAAATTAGATCGAGGTGATGCCTCTCAGGTGGATGGAGCAGGGTCTGCTCAAGCACCCTACTGCTATGTCATAACAGCACCCCCTTGTTGCTTTCTCTGGGATATTATTCTTAACATATGACGATTTCCTGATGATATTAGTTTGGAAATTTAAGGATCAACCACCAGCCTCTCACTTCACTTCACTTCCACCATGAGCTGTCCCTTCTACCCTGCCTGGTTTCTCACGTTTTTTATTCAGAGTACCTTCAGGTAAAATCAGGATGGAAATATTGTAAGAAACGTTACTGCTATTTTTTTGCTGGGATCTTAGCTGATCTAAAGATTGTAAATAGAAATTACATATGTGAATGTTTTGCGATCACTGGTTCTCTCAGAAAACATTCACCGGCAACCATTCAGCTAAGCCAGGAACTCATCACTGGTTATCAGCAAGTTGCCCATGAGACAGAAAATACATTTTGAAGTGTTGACTGCATGAGTGATACAATAGCTAGAGTTGTTTCTGTTTATGTGATTTGTGAAGTCGGGATTCAAGTCATAAATGGTGCACTGAATAAAGAAGTTGTATGTGTTCATAAAAAGATAATTACACTGTTTTCAAAGATATTGCATATTAACTTTAAGATGCTCAAACTGCTGAGACCTTTTGATTTTACTAAACTTATAAGTATAATACATTTCCTTTTTAGGGGCTTTCAGCCTGCTTTCTTCATACATTTGTCTGCTATTGTGCCATTCAAATTTTCCTTCCACCGACTCACACATGGGGCAGTTCACTGTAATCATTGCTAACTTCACCTTGAATCATGGGTTTTTAAGAGGAATGCTCTCAGCACTCCATGCTAGAGCATGTGTGCTTTCCTTGTTCCTCCAGTAAGCCACTCTCATTATAGTTTTCTTTTAACACCACTGGTTATTCCCCTCACCTGCAGCCTATGCTTTGCCGCCTGCTCATTTGAGCTATACTTTCCCTATCCAGAGTGCCTGCCCCTTTCCTTTGACCCACATGACCAGTTCTATTCACTTGCCACCGGTGCTATCTCGCACCTTTGCCAGAGTGCCAGAGGGAAAACCTTTCCTACAAAAGGAAAGCCTGTGTTGGGATTCAAATTCCTCAAGGCACGTTTTTATTAGCAATCATTCTATTCACTAGGGTGTGATTGAACATAATGGTAGGTAGTCACTTAAAATGTGTTTAGTGTTGGGCAAGAGCCTTTCCTTGAATGTCTGCTGGACTGCGGTCCCCTCCCCGATCACCTTTTGCTATGCTTTCCCCTTTGCTCACTTCGCTTCGCTTGCATTTGAAGCTGTCCCTTCTTCTATCTGGACCGCTCCTTTTTATGCCAGCAAGCAACATCCTGATCAAAACATTTTTAGAAGTTACTGCTATGCTTTTGCTAGGAGCTTAGCTGAACTAAAGATTGTTAATAGAAATGACATGTACATGTGTTTTTTGTGGCCACTGGTTCTCTCATAGATCATTCACTGACAACCATCCAGCTAAGCTGGGTACTCAACATTGGCTATCAGCAATTTTTCAGTGAAAAACAGCTAACACATCTTCAGCTGGTCAAGTAGTATCCAAAATATTTTGTAAGCTCTATCGGTAATTCCTTAAGTGCTAGGTTTGCAGAATGTGTCATCTGTGCCATGAAGGTGGTGTAGGAAGATGTTCTGTAAACCCAACCCACATTTTTAGGACGAACATCAGAGACCTGTTGTATACACTTTATGGGCTTACATTCCGCCTATTGCTTTTTAATTTGTTACTTGAATTGTCCTTTCAAAATGCTTGCTTGCTATTGGTGAATCCTACCTCTTTGTTCCTCCTTTTTGTCTTTCTTTTCCTCCCATGGAGCAGGATCAAGTACTGTATTGTTACGCCTTGGTTGTTTATCTGTTCGTTTGGGGGACTATTTTTTCTTGGTTTACTGTGTGCCTGTGTTCAGCTTTGGCGCCTGTAACTGGTTGCATTTTATTTTTTTTGGAATGCTGTTCAGCCAGGTTTTAGTGGATTAAGTGCATGAGGCATTGCAGCTGTTTGCAGAGTATTATGATATGGCACTCCGCAAGAACTTCCCTTCTTGAATGTTTTTGTTTGGCTTGGACTCCATGTCCAAATCATTGTGCATTCTTATTTTTCAAATTCTGAATTGCTTTCTAGGTTAAAAACAAACACTCACGGTGAGCTTGTTGATTTTTCCTCACCCATCAGTGCTTTGATGTAAACAGGGCTGTAATCTCGTAGTACAGGATCAAGCGCAGCCGAGTGCTCCTCCTCCAGAACAAAACAAGCTGGCAAGATCATAACTTCTCCTACAAGAATACTTTCACTTTGCAAAATAAATATATATATATCACAAATGTCACATGGGACTGACTTATGTAGAACTTTATGCTCGCCATTCTGAAAGCCCTTAAGTGTTTCTTCAATCATTTGTGTTCCACAAATTAACTAAATTAATACATTAATGTAGGATGTCTGACAATGAGAACACTCAATACAAGAATCTGGACTCCCAAATGAATGACACCATATATATATATATATATTAGTTGCAACATTCAATATGTGTCAGCATCCAATATATTCAAGTGTGAAAAAGTGATAAAAATATTGCAGTTGACGCAGTGCTCACATTTAAATACAAACAAAGCATTAATATACTGTAAAATTCCTAACTGTATCATTTTTTCACCCAAAATGCTTGGGCCATTTGGAAAAGTATGTTAACGTTTTGACCTCAAAGCCACTAGTGGGGTCTACTCGGGATTTCGTTGTCTACCACTCACATCTTCCACTTCTGTGTGGTAATCTACTTTTTTCTTAAAATCAGTTCAAAGATAAAAAAATATTTATACACTAGTAAGTCTTTATATATAAGCTAAGCATTAACAATGCCACCAAATTTACAACTAGATATATCTGGTAAAAGTTATGGGCTGTGAAATGCATCAATCAATCTGGTATCTACAAGGCGTGGGTGGTAAGGGGTGATGTGATACAAATAATGCTTAAAAAAACAAAAGTAAAGTGAAAATAAGATTGAGATTACTGAATTTACCTAACTGGACACATGCTTAAGGTAAACATGGTCTAACTATCATACAGGTATGCTCAATTAGGGCATAGATAAAGCTCTGCGGGGGAAGACAAACCTTTTTAACCCTTTTGTGGTAGGGTTGGCTCTCATTGGGTAGTAAAGATTTTCTATTTTTATGACTCAGAAAGGATAGAGGGTCCCAGTAAAGCAGCATGTCTTTTGTTCCTTGAGGTCTGGGTGAGATGGCACGGACGGCATTTAAAAAAACCTATATCGAGCTTACCACATCCCTTCTGCATTCAAGGTAATGGGGCCTGCTCATCCATTAGTTTATTTATTATTTCCATAATACAGCATCTATATAAAGGGAGAGTAGCAAACATTAAAATATATATGTATTTGCTGATGGCTGTTTGTTTACTAAGTCCATGGTAAACACCACGGAAATGCCAAAAGTAAACGTCGTTTTGCCTTAAAGATGTCATGGTTCATTTTCAATGCTTAATTCTAAGAAGGTAGTTATATTTTGAGGGGCAGCACTTACTTTCTGCATCAGGCATTTACTGCGAGCAAAAGAAACACAGACGCAGGAAGAGAACGATGGAAAAGCATCAAAAAGGGAGAAGGTAGAACGCTGCAAGAGTGACCTGAAGGGGCAGGGAGGGCTGTAAATGCATTAAAGAGACCTGAAGTGGCTTTAGGATTACGCTGCCTCAGTATTGTGTGCTCACACATTTAGCGTGTTTCAGATGAGAGTTTTGGGCACTTGCACATATTCCATAAATCAGAGGCTTCAAATTTGCAGAGGAGAAGTGGGATCCCTTATATTCCAATTATCCAGTAATTTAGGTGTTAATGGGTTCAGCCAAAGAACATTTCTGGCACATAATAACTTGAATTGGCTATGAAAGGAAATCATGTCTTAACCTGTGGTAACAGCCCTTACTTTCCCAGTGTATTTTTCATGTCATGACTGTGCACTATTCTAAATGCTGATTTTTCTCTGCCATCTGTATGGACATTGGAATTGAAATAAAGGTAGTTCTGAAAGTGTTTGTATTGCTTTCTAGGTGCTCTGGACCAGGTTTGGAAGGCTGTCCGGATTCAGGGTAATTTTGAACTTTTCTAAATTTGCAATGATTTTTTTTAGTAATACGTTTTTCTTTATTTACATGTATATTATCATTCACTTCACACCTACTAAAAGTTTATAATAATTTTCAAATATACTCTCTCTTAATAAGAGCTAACGACCTTGTGTACAGAATTGTCTGCAAATTAATTCAGACATTTGAGGCTATGATGGCGGTCCTAATGCTATGCGTTCTTACGACTGAGCAAAATATGCTGAACTATACATAGCAATATGAAATAGAAATACAATATAGCCTCATGATCATCTACAAACCACATCCCGGTGGCTCTTTCCATGGGTTTTGACGTCGGAATTGAGCACAGACAACAGATGAGGGTATTCCCATTTTCAATTAGGAAAGCCCCCATTATTAATTCAGAAATTCCAACAGAACATATAATAATGTTCTAGTCCCAGAACGCAGTACCGTCTTTTTATGGACTGTATGTAATGTGCAGTAGAATCGATTAAATCCAACTAAGTTAAAAGACGGTAGTGTATTGAGGCGCATGGATCACAAAAGGGTTTCAAGCAAGATTCAGATTATAAACACAAATCCAAGCCTAACAAGTAATTGATGAAGATTAGTTGGTCGGCCCCCCCTTCCTGAATGTATTATGGCATTTATGGGTGAGCTGCTATCCCAAAAAAACTCAACTTTTTTTTTAACTCCCATTAAGCTTGACCTGAGCAATGATAAGTTATGTCTCCTTACGGCTTTGACAACTTTCATGTTTTGTTTTGTTTTTTTAATTTGTTTATTGATTGAATTAGAAATGGAAAACGAAGACACAAGATTCAACATACAAAGATAACATGACTGATCTGTTGTGTACAAGTAATAATACACATATTATTCAGTACAGATGTTCTTGATCTAAAGCCTGGCTACCATGGTGCGTAAAATGAGAAGCGAAAGGAAGTAAAGGGGGTGGGGGGTGCACTTCTAGAGGGTGGGGGGACATTAGGGTGAAAGGGAAGGGTCAGGATAAGAAGATAGAACTATGGGGGGGAGGAGAGAAGGTTCCATAGGAGGATGCCGAAAAGGACTTTGTGGCCCAGGGTTGGGCACCCAGTCATCAGTCATCAGAAGAGGCTGCAAAATAAGCACCTATAGTTTTGCTGCTGAGGGGGCGATGAGAGTGGGGGGAGGGGGAGGAATACTTGCAATTGGAGCCACCATTACTGTGTCGGTCAAGTATCACCAATCGTCCTGTAGGAAGGCTGACCATATAAGAAATGTGTTGGCCTTGTCTTGCTTATTGTAAATGTGTTTCTTGTAGGAGGCGGTTTTATACATTTCTATGAGCCTTCCTCATGTGTGGTTGGCTGCAGGGAGCAGTAGTGGTGGAGTATACAGAGCTTAGCTGCCATCAGTGCTGTGTTAAGCAACCTACGTTTGTGGTGGGACAGGAGGGGGAATCCACTGTACTGTGGAGCATAATCAGGTGGTGTGGCATCGGAGTGGAAATTCCTAACATCCCACTCAATCAGGATCCTATCAGGACATTCATGTTGTATACGTACATTATCGCAGTGTGCATGTCCGCAGAACCAGCAGGTGAGGTAGGAGCCCTGTCGCAGTGAGGTTCGTTGGCCTCCAGTGCCCCTCCTGCAACATTTTTATGAGGCACAAGTTAATCTGAGCCTCTCTCGCTCCTTGGCTGAGATTGTCCAGAATCTTGTCCCAATCCTCCATCTCATATCCCGCCGGAGTCGATCCTGCAACCTGGTATGTAATTTCACTACTTGCAGTTGGCAGTACAAGTGACGGATCAGGAGATTATATCAGCCCAACATCATGCCCTTGGATTGTCCCCAGGTGTTAAGGTAAGGTAATACCAGAAAGGAAGGGATGTTCCAGAGCTGGATTCTGAGTCTACATGTCAGACAATGGTGTAATTATGTGCATTTCCATTGTTGGTTGGGGTACAGACGGAATTCCTCTCGAAGTGTCTAGAAGGAGTTGAGTGTCCCTTGAGATATAATTTGATTCAGAGTGAGGATCTCTACCTCGCAACAAAGGCACCAGTTGAGCATTTTCCCTCCGACGTGGATACTGGCATTGCACCATACTGGCACCTTATCATGGAGGTTAGCCACCAACGAGAGGAGCCTATGGGCTTGTGTCCATGTTTTGGACAAGGCCTGGATTATTAGGTTTACTAGGCCTCTACAAGATCTGTGGGCTATGAGCACCAATGGCTAGTCACGTTCTCATCTTCTCCTAGATAAAATTCCTAATTCCCTTGTCTACTTGTCTCAGTATCTTAAGAGGCGTTATCAATGGAGCATTCCCAGCGCAAAGATAAATTCCGGGAGGGTTACCATTTTCACCGCCTGTGACCTCATCCATAAAGAAAGGGTAAGTTGAGACCATTTCTCATAACGAGCCTTGTACTCTCCAGGAGTGGCTCTAAGTTGTCCCCTACCATGCGTTCTAGTCCCTGGTTGACATAGATTCCTAGGTACTTGACAAGGTTTCCACTTGAATGGATAGCCAAATATGGCATCTCTGGTAGTCATTGTCGAGAGTGGCAGTGCTTCACATTTCCTTCAGTTAACCTTGTACACGGATATCACCGCAAAAGTGGAGACAACATCCAGCAGCACTGGGATAGAGGTAGGGAGTGCTGAGAGCATGAGCAGAATGTCATCCATGTATAGATAAAGTGTTGATAGGCCTCCCGGGGTTGGGGATCCCTATGAAATACTCCAATTGGTGCAGAGCAGCTGGAAGGTGTTCAATAGGTAAGAGGAAGAGTAAGGATGACAGCAGGTATTCCCGTGGCATCCCCCTGCAGATTGGAAAAGAGGCTGAAAGGAAACCACCACCGTTGATTTGCGATGCGGAGCAATAATAAAGCCTGCAGACCTTGGAGATTTGGAGATCAAATTTGGGGAGCATTGAGAAGAGATAGCTGCATTCTATTCTGTTGAAGACCTGTCGAGCGATAGGACCAGTGCTTCTGCCAGCAGATCTTTGACCAACTCAGGCATGAGCCAGTGTGTGAAGGTGGTTATGGATGATCATCTGGGACAAACCCTACAAGGGGGTGGTGGACCAGAGGGATGACCTGTTTGTTGATACCTCCATTAAGCAGGGAGATAGTCTGATAGCTGCTACAAAGGACAAGGCCCTTCCAAGACTTGGGGAGGACTGTACTAACGGCCCTATTGGAGAGGGGCCACGGCATCCCATTTGGTCAGCTTCTTTGAAAATATCAAATGGTAAATCTACTACTTCCATTTTCGTCAATTTTTAGACCTCCCCGGGAAGCCATCCTCTGCAGGGGCCTTATGATAGCGGATCTTGGAGATGGCTTGGCCTATGTCCTTCTTAATGATTTCTCCCTAAAGTAGTGCCCTACCTGTTCCGTTGAGATTGGGCAAGTGAATTTTGCCAAAGAAAGCGTCTAGCTGCATTGGGTCCATGACCACTTCAGGGGTGTAGAGGTCCTGGTAGTAGTTTGGCCATATCCACTTCCCTCTGCCGCAGTTGCGCCACTAGCAGCCTGCCAGTCTTCTACCCATGCTCTGAGTGGCAGTATTTACATTTTTGTAGTGTCTATCCTGCCTTGGAGGTGAAGAGTGTATTGAGATCCATGTGCTTTTTCTCAAGGAGGCGTCTAGTAGCAACAGAAGGATGGCTTGTATATAGGCTCTTAACATCAGCTATGTCTCGCTCCAATGTTCTCTGCTGTTCTGCCTTTTGTTTATTGATTATAGCAGGTTCTTTCAGCAACTGTCATCTGATATTAGCCTTAGCCGCCACCTATAGGGTTTGAGCCACTGATACTTTGTTGTGTTCAAGGTAATTGAGGACATAGGATTTAAGGCAGTGGTTTCCTGTGCGCTGGTTGAAGCGGCAGAGGCTGAGGTACCAGGGTTTATGGATTGCTGTTGCAAGTCCTAGGTCAACCAACAAATGAATCAGTGAGTAATCTTATAGTGCTTCCACAAGTACAATTGTATCACTCTACATGGGAATGATTGGTTGGGAGGCGAGGAAGTAATCCAGCTTCGACTGAGTGCCATGTACTGTGAGATATCAGTATATTTTCCGTCTACTGGACAGAAGAGGCACCAAATATCAAGGAGGCCATGATCCATGAGAATGTCGCTCATGAGGGCCCAATCTGCATTGTTAAATATGTCTACAGGGTCGGTGCGATCCAGTACTGCATTCCATGCTAAGTTCCTGTCTCTCCAATGAGCAGATGGGTGGCATCCATCTCAGTCATCAAACAATTAAGACTCAGAAGAAGTTGACATTTAGGCCCATCTGTGCATATATTAAGCCTACACTGAGCACTGAGGCTCCCCTTCAAGGGGTGTGTGGGGACCCAGGAGTCGAACCTTCATGTTTTAAGTATATGTCACTGGAGCAGGAGAGGCACTTACATGCCATTTCCTATGGTTCTTTGCACTATTCAAAGTAAGTGCTAATTTCAGAAAATAACTGATATTTATATTAATGGCAATGTGGCACTTTCTTGATGGTTTCATCTTTTATTATATTAGTCTGTAGGGATATATCAAAACAATGTATGTATCTAACATGATAATAGTTTAGTTTATGGTTCTTCAATGACTCTAAACAATTTTGACAGTACTCAGATTATCAATTCATATTAGAAGCCGATTCTCCCCTCAATTGGATTCACATTTCCTTTTTGTAAATTTGAGCAACAAACAAAATAGGAAAAGGTGATGTGTGCATCAAAGTTATGAATTATATGCATCTTCGTACAGTTTAACATATTCCTCAAGGTGAGAGACGGAATGGAAGTGCAGACATCCTTGGCGAAGTGTTATTGCAATACGCATGCACAGTATGACATCAGAAGCAGTAAGATATCTTTAGAGGGACCAACTGACAAACATTTTAAAATATCTCCATTTTTTTTTAAGAGCCCAAAAAGTATCCTCTGAAAGTGCAGGTCACAGACAATTTGCACTTGCAACTTCTAAGCATGGAACCTTTCCAAGTAGGGTGGATTTTCGGAGTTGAAAATGTAATGTAACGGGTGGGAGCATCGGTATCAGAGGAAAGGTGCCAGGGATGGCATTTTGAGATCACCTTTATCTTTACGGCGAGTCACCAACTTTTTCAACGTTTTCTCACACCCAATTTGCACATGCGTCCCAAAAATACTAAGACTGCAAACTAGGTGGGATACACTCCCATATTTTGAGAGGGGGTTTATCAAAGGAGTTTCTTCACATGGAAAAATAATTCTCATGTGAGGAAAAAACATTTAAAAAAGGATAAGGTGCGATTCCAGGGAACCCTTTCTTAGCTTAGCCAGATCGTACCATTAATTTACCTACGAGACAAACTGTTGAATAAATGCGGGACAGAGTCAGATGATGTACGGTTTATTGCATTGTTTCCAGGAAGATTCATGAATACTCTAAATAAAGTATCGTGAGGACTGTCCCAAGATAAGCTGGAAGCATGTTTGCAGGCAGAGAAAAGCACAGGCAAAGTTAGATACCACAAAGGATACATGATTTAGCAGCATGATTCTTTTGTGGAATTCATATGCTGCGGATTATTCCTTCATTTAGGGAATGGGTCCAGAAAATCTTTCTTTTGTAGATCTAACAATAGGTCAGGACACCCCCTTCATGAAGTTGAACCTGAGTGTGTGGTCTCCATCTTTAGATTTTTTTTCTCCATTGGGTTAGAAAGCAAGGGTCCACAGCACCGGATTGTGGATTGTGCATGCCAAAGACCCGAGTGAATACACCAAGAAGCACCAAAAAACACCAAAAGGAAAACAAACGTGTGTTTGCATTGAAGAGTAGCCTTGACAAAAGCGTGAAATCACTGAAGGAAGTCCCTAAATAGAATAGTCAGATGTTTCTGTTGGGATTTGACCACGTTGTCAGAGAATGGACAATTCGGTGGATAATTAATGAGAAGCCCTTTTAGCCTCCGAAGGGATGGAAAAAAGGTAATTTTAAGACTTGGACCACATGCTCTCACGAACTAGCACAGAAGTACAAGCCCAAGGTGTGCAATTTGTGCCTCCCTGAAGACCACCAGACAAAGGGATGCAGATCATGCGCAGAGTTCCTCCCGAGTACCCTTAAGGTAAGGGAACAGCAAAGGTGGGCACAATATGCCATGGCGCAGGCCAAGGAGCCCCTTAATGACCTAGGACTCTCCAGAGATGGGGGAAACGGTGAGGACAAGGAGTAGTTCATGGGAGACTTTGGGTTAGAACCACAGGGTGAAGACGTGCAGAAAATGTCTCACAAGGAGGGAGATGTGCAGATAAAGCATACAACCTGAAAACCGCAATACTGAGGTGGGGCTGAGCCGAGTATCCTAGACTCAAAGACACTAAAAGTAACCTTTATCCAGAAGCACAAGACAGTTGAGGTGAAAAACAAGATTAGGGAACCTCACAGGTCAAAATCCTAAGTAACTGCGGATGGCAACCCTTCACACCTCAGCTCCTAGAGGGGACCAAGATGGAGGGAAGGTAATGGCAGGGAAGAAAGGTGTTTCTTTTCTGAAAAGAAGGGCAGACCTGAAGACTGGTGCTAAACATAGTTGAAAGAAAGAAATGCAAGCCCCATGCTGGAATTGCAGCATTACTGCAGAGAAAGAAAAGGTTTGGTGAATCCCTCATGAGTTTTCGAATACCAACGAAGCTGACTGGGGACCCAACCAAGACAGAGGTCTCCTTTGCACCTTCAAGTGTAGGAATGCCAGTCACAAAGGCAGCCATTGCAAGGTGGGTAACACAGACCATACTACATACAACATCAGTTTTCTCTTTTGCCTGGCTCCTGGTGCTACCCTCCTCCTGATGGGGCACAGAAGTCCAGATATTCCCCCAGCTGGTCCACAAGGGGCATAAGGGGGCCATCATCACTGGCCCTGGAGAGACCCAGTACTCCTGGGGTCAGCTACAGAGACGTTTCTCAGTCCATTAGGACATCAGTAGGCTGGTACTTCCAGCTCACCATGGCGTTGACACTGTTGCCGTCCAAAGTCTTGCTCTCCTTCATGCTCTGAGATGGTACTTTTATGCTGAGTCCAGACTGTAGGTAGGGGACACCCTTTTGTTTAACCCAAAAACTGGTTCTGTTCAGTTTTCCCCTCTTCCCTGGGTTTGGCTCTGGCCTGGCTAGCGAAACAAAAGGACGGTGTCAGGTCTCTTTGTTTTTGCTGAGGAAAGTCCCTTTGAAGGGTAATCAGGGAGTAGACCAACTCTTCCACAGCCATCCTGTCAGGAAGACTCACTCCCTTCACACCTAACACCCTCTGTGCATTGTATGACTCCATACACATTTTCCATTGGGAGATCCATCAGCAACCCAGGCAGCTGGAAACTCCCATAAACTTTAGGCTGAAAAAGCCATCTTTCTAAAAGTGGCATTTCTAAAAAGAAATTGTTTCAAATCCGACCTCACCATTATAGAGGACTTTTAATTATAATTTAAAAGAGTGTAAAAAGTATATTTGTAGCTGACACTATTCTGAATTTAGCATTCAATAAATGTAACAAGGTAGCCCAAAGACTCCCTTATGGCCGTAGCCAGCCTTGCTACAATGAAAATCGTTTTTAATTTTCTACATTTCCTACTCTGAAAATCTACAGCCTGCCTTTATGTTCAATAAGATCTACATATGAGTGACTTATTATTGTTTAAAGGTGGGTTTAGGCCTGTCAGAAGGGGTATTTTGACAGGTCACATTTGGAATTTAAAGCTACCACAGGTAGGTTACCTGGGTACAGCTACCAGGCTGCACACAACTGTAGTCTCTCACATGCAGCCTGTACTCAAACGCACATGTGTGTGACCACACATTCATGTGCAATTAGCCTAGTGCCCATTAAGCTAGGTGCATCACAGTGGCATTATCTTATAAGGCAGATGCTATCTCTAGACACGTACAATCCATTTTACCGTGGAATTTCTGGGAGTGAGACTAAGGTAATGAGACTCACCCACCATACACGTCCAAAACTGGGTGATCAAAACTTCTGGGCGTACTAAATGAGCGGGACCCATTTAAGAGAGAACTACATAATCAATACACAGAATGAGAATCACGAAAAGATTAATGCTATAAAATTAAATGATTACTTACCTGTGGGTGTAGTTTTACAGCTTGAAGAGTCCTCTTGATTTACATCTAGCCCTTCTCCCCAAAAGAGGTGAGTTTTAACAGTTTATGGAATTTCAGTTATAGGATAAGATTTGAAGACATAGTAGAAGACTGAACACTAATGGAAAAAAATATATACATAGTGACCACGCAGAGGGTCTTGGGGACATACATCTAACATCTGATGTCTTAGGGGGAAAAGTATACATATTGATTCCCAAAAGACAAGAAAAGACCGTTCAAACCCAACAATTAGATAGCAGAATAATGCACAGCACATGAGTCCAGAAAGGTATTCAAGCTGTAAAACTACCAGACAAGTAACCATTTCATCGTGATACAAAGGTGGTGGTAGCTGTGGGAAATTCTCTACTTTTAACAGCAAATTACAATCTATTTGGTTTTTAAACACAGGATATGGTCTAGTGAACATTGAGATATAGGGTATGGAACTCAAAGACAAGCCCCTCAGCAATGATAAAATGTTTCATCATCTAAGGGAATAACGTGTTGACTTGTGAGCATGACATACTAATATAAAACTTAAACCTCAATATCTACCTCCACAATTCCATTCGCCACTAAACAAATAAGCCCACTCAACTAAAAATGCTCAGTCTTCTGACATTCTTCATCCCCTGGAGCTGCTAGTCTCTATTAATCTCTGAATACCCTGCCAGGCCTCCCATCGAACTTTACCTTTTGAGCTGACCCACTGATATTTTTTCACCTAAACCTACCGGTCTCCAGATAGATTGCCTGCCTCATGGGCCAGGGCTACTATATTCTCTAGGTCTCTTTCCTATCCCAAAAACGTATGTAACATAAAATAAATATTTAACTTATCTTTCTTTCTGCTTCCTATTTAAGGACACCTAAAAACATTTGAGATGCCACATTTGATTTCACAGTTGGATAATGCCCAGCTGAAAAAGAAGGGGGTGCTACAAACTTCCGTAACTCTTATTGCAAAATGACATTACTTAGCCTCTAACCTCCTTCAGGGCCCTGTTGATGACCTCCGTTTTGTGCTTTCTCCATATCTTGCCTAGCAACACTTAGCTACTTACCTTCTCCCAGAATGACCAGTTCCTCTAGCAAATTCAGGAGACAACTGTGCTTCCTGTTCTTAGCCTTTTCACTTTTTTGGGTTGGCATAGAGTAAACCAAGTGCCTCCAAAAGAAATGATGTTTGAATGGCTAGCTTGATTGAATAATTTTTTTTACTAGATATATTTGCCGTACAGGTAAATTGGTATACTTTGTGGAACAAAACAGGTTTAATATATTAGAGAACTATTGTCCTTCATGTCTGTAATAAAAAAGTTCTCCAACTGGCCAACGCTAGAGATACTTCTCTATTTAAACACTTCCCTTTTTGAGCAGGTGTACATTTTGCTTCTGTACTCTGCCCAGTTAAATTTAGATTTTTGTTTACTCTGGCCACAAATTTGACTTTTTGCTTTAATATTCTCACAAGTTCTTTTTGCACTTCTTCTTCTTCTTCCTACTGCTCCTCTTAACTATAATTAGCCTCAGTAGCCTCTGGCATCAAGTCAGTAATATAGAATCATCAGGATAAAAGCTAATGAAGTAATAAATGCCTGTGTTGATCTCCGACATTGGCTGATATTTCTAGAAGTATTCAAATACCTTGTTCCACTGAACCTGGCCTTTGAATGGTGGTTTAATAGTTCTTGATCCACTACTGACAAGGGAAAATTGGCTTCCAGCATGCACAAAGAATGCAAAGCAGTGACCCTTTGGGTGATGCTGACATCAGAAAGTACTGTTGTCTCCTGAAGCTCTAACAACACTCTGAAACACATATTAAAGCTCTCGTTTTAAGTGGCTTGGTACCAGAGGCCAGTAATATGACTCTGGATATTACCAATACGAGGGGTTTCAGAAATAGAAAGTTTCAGTATTACCAGGATACCACAGGATAGTCCCCTATGGATCCCTATGCAATGGGGATAACATGTGGGCATTGATACTACTGCATCAATTTCTCAAAGTAAACTATATGTATGTTTACTTGACTTTACTGGTAATCCGATTGCTTGGCCAAGGACCTGGAGGACTAGTCCAAAGTAAAACATGCAGTGGTACTGGGAATGGAATTTCTGGTTAAGACAATAATTCACAACTTGTGATTCCTATTATCAACCCCATTCTGGAATTGCATGAATAGCACACATGGGTAATTTTGTCATAATACACCATCTAGGGTAAACAGCCATATCTGAGCACATATTTGTCAGCGGCCTTAAAACACGTCTTGCTGCCCTTCTGTCTTGGTAAATTTCCATCAGAGAACCTCATACCCACCTGGAAGTGGTCCTGGCCAAAAAACCATTACACCATGTGGTTACAGCCAAGAAACCATGGTCCACATAATCTGGTGTGACCTAGCCTTTCATCCCTCAGGAGACAATTGTTTTGCCCAGCGATGAGGGCCCTCCAAATTGGGTCCTGTCTCTCCACAGTAATGACACTATTGAACAGACACACCATCCTGCTATCATGCCTGGTTCCTGCTTCAGGCAGCAAAGCAGCTTTCACAGTTAACACCCCATTTCCATAATTAAAATCGGGTTCTGACATTAGAACCAGCCTGGGCTTAACATCTAAAAAACTGCAATAAACAGCCTGAAGCCCAGCACTTTAGAACTCCAGTGACTGACGTCTAAGCATCTGAGACAAATTCTGTTTCCAGTCCCACTATTAATAGGGTGCTGGAACACTATTTATCAGACGCACTTCACCCAATAATAAACATGTTACTTTACACATATTAATACGCTAAGCAATGGATTTGGACTGTCCAATTATAAATTCACCTTCTGCTTTTATTGTAAATGTAAGTCACTCAATCAATCAATTAGTGATTTATAAAGCACTCTACTCACCAGTGAGGGTCTCAGGGTCTCAAGGCACTGGGAGGGGGGGGGGGGGGGGGGGGGGGTGCAGCTCCTGTTGAGTCAAAGAGCCAGGCTTTGAGGTTCTTCCTGAAGGTGTGGAGTGTGGGAGAGCGTCTGGTATTGACAGGGAGCTTGTTCCAGGCCCTGGCCGCGATGTAGGAGAAAGCTCTTCCGCCTGCTCTGGTTCTGCAGATGCGGGGGTATCTGCTAGGACGAGGTCTGCGGAGCAAAGGTTCCTCTTGGGTACGTGGAAGCAGACTCTCTCGTTGAGGTATTTGGGTCCGATGTTCTGTAGGGAGGATTTGTTGATGTGGGTGAGTAGTTTGAATGTTACTCTCTTCTCAACGGGGAGCCATATGTGCCCTGATATGTGTACTCAGGGTTGACGTGTTTTAATTTGATCATTTGTTTTAATTTTTTCACAAATATTCAGATGTACATTGCAATGATTTTAATTTTTGTGGCAATGAAGAACATGACTTACTTGCCATGTCACTGTAGACGGTTAATTTTAGAGGTTTATCTTTGTCTTCCAGATCAAGAATCCCATCCATTGCTGCTGGAGTGGTTGGAGGTATCCTGTGTGTGGTCATTATAGGCTTATGTGTTGGATTTTTTGTTCGCCGAGTCCGTATACAGAGGAAACGCACTTTGCGGCGGTTACTCCATGAAAAAACGGTATGCTTTTTTTCATTTCAATTTTTTTTTTTTTTTACTTGTCGCTTTTTTGCTATTGTATATTATGGTGTGGAGAAAATTCCTTTTCATTTTCTAGTCCAATTTTCTTTTCTTTTGTCTAATAATACAGGTACTTGGTAGGCTCTGTGATGGATGTTTGGAAAAAGTTCCTTTTTAAGTAATATAATGTTTTAAATGTATTCATATGTCAAATGGAGCATACAATTTCTGCAATCTATGTAACACACAGTTGCACAAGTTAAAACATTGCAGTTTTTGCTAACTTATTATCTGGGTATAGTCAATAGATATAATAAAAATGATATCCACAATGATATCTTTGCAATGTAATAAGGGTCTCCTTTATTCGTTGCTGTTGCTTAACTCTATTTAGGCACTCAAGATGAAGTCCCCACAACAATGCCTATCAAAGAATATTCACCTGCAAGTATATTAACCAACAGCATAAAGTTTGGGTTAAACTTTTTTAAACTAAGCCCCCAGATAAAGCTTTGTAAGCGACTGCTGCTCTCAGTGAGCATGCTCTAACGATAATAATGAATGCTTAAGAGGGCTTTGTCATTGACATAACTGCCCTTCGCTTCTTTATGTACCTGGACCTTCAATGAACTGGACATATTACTTGAGTTGCAGCCAATTATTTCATGATATTGCCCTCTGAAGCCTTGAAAGCATAATACATGGGACCTGGGCTCCCTGTATAAAAGCCCTTTTAATGTCCTTTTTTACAGGGAACTGGAGGTGCATCTAGCATCCTGCAATAAAGACATGATGTAGCTGCTCAACTGTAATAGCTTATTACAGTTGAGTTCAGATGTCACAATTCCTGCTGCATGCCAGAGCAGGAACAACAGGAAAATGCAGGTCACCGAGCACAATTAAAGCTACAGTTTCAAAAATGAAACATGGTTTTTGCTCGTTATGCTCTGTTTCCTCAGATGAACAGTGATAAGCAGAAATGTGATATTTATGCCAAATATTTAAGCATTTTGTGGGAGGAGTGAATGTGTGGTGATGTAACATAAGTGGTAAAGTACCAACTGCCTTACAAAATAAAGATGCTGCAAGGCCCTTCGCATCTCTGTAACCTTATAAGTGGACTTGGCCTTCGACCTTGTTCCTCTCTTTGGTCATGGAACCCCCTCAGTGACTTGCGCTCTTCTTATAAAGTTTGGCAGGTGTAGTGTATCCCATATATAATAGATAACAACTTAGTTCTGTGACCAACAGCTGCTTTGTAAAGGCTGATCTTGAGTATTACCTTGTACCAGAGGTTTACATCTCGTTGATAGGAGGAGGTGGTCATTCAATGAGAAAGGCATATTACAAGGTGCCAAGAAACATAATAAAAAACTTAAATTGCAGAAAGGACATACATATATCTTCCTGGGCATTAACCCGAAACGTCATTGTATGTACCAAGCACAGCAGTTTCAACAGGGTATAACTCCTGATCCCATTAAGGTCTAAACAAGCCACAGTTTAATTTGCACAAACCTTCCAAACCAGGCTCCTCCCAGTTATGCCAAGTCCCAAACCTGGGCCTACCAAAACCATGGTCCTCAGAGTTAGGCAAAGTAGTTAGCCACTAATGCAGAGATCAATGAGTGGAAAATCATTTTGTTGGTGCATAAATGAGTAGAAAATAAGCAAGTGCTTACATTTTGTCCAGTAGGGATCCATAAAGTGGATGTATAATGTCTAGAAAGAATGATGATTATGATGATAATAATAACTGGACAACGGTTCAAGAACCACTTCTACTTCTAAGCGCTGTACAACTAGAAGGTGTTTCTATTACACTCTTATCGGTCAGCAGTTTACAACCATTAGACGGATAGAAGGTATATGAAGCCTTGTGGAGGTTCAACCTTGTGTGGGTTAGATCTCTGCATATTGCAGTGGTAAGCATAAACCTCATAGAGTCAGTTTTTAAAATGTACATATAAAATTTGAAGATTCATTAATAGCACTGTGCTTGTCACATTGATTTGAATCTTTTCTTGGTCTTGGATCCTCAACAGTGTTATAACAGATTCTAATTTTGTCTAGATATATTAAACAGTAATGGTCATGGTTCCAACAGTTTGAGTCGCTTTCTGTCCGCATGCCACATTTTACAAATGGTTGGCAATGAGGCACAAACATGCATGGGAGAATTCCAAAAATACTTTTCATGCAATCCCTGAGGTTCTTTTTACATAAAATGAAGTAAAAATGAAGATAATTGTGGTGGCCTTTAACTATGTCTCTATAAGCTGATTCTCCAGTAAAGCCAAGTGAGTTGCAGCCTCTATGGTCACTGTCTTAGAAGTGGGAGCAAAGCAATGGCCCTGAGGGTGGTTCATTTCTGCTGACTATAGCCTCATCTTTGGATGAAGCGAAAGAACCAGGCCAAGAATCTAGGAGAGACAACATCTTCTATACAACAGGAACCACTTCTTTATTTCTTCTAATTTAAGAAGCTTACATTTTTGTTGACGTATCCTCTCTCTGCTTCTACGGTGAAAAAACCTGTGGTTCAGGCTCACTGGCATAAATTGGAGAATAGCATGGTCACACAGTTTATGGCGCAAACTCCCATCAAAATACACTGATGTTGATTCCTTAAAATTCCAGGCCTACAGGACATCGAACACGCTTCGACTTCCGAAGACGTTACAGGGTTTTTTCTCCCTGGTGTCTGGAGGGACATTTTTTGTAATTTTTGAACTAAGAATTTTTTTATTAGTTTTTTAAGAAATAAAAAAGAATTGGAGATCCCCCTAGAAGGCAAAGAATTGGAGTAAAGTATAACACATGCCATTGAAATTCTATGCTAAGTGAAAGAAAGAAAACTGAGAGACACCTTAAAATCTTACACATATAAAGAAATGTGAATGGTGAAAGAAATAGAAATGGAACAATATGGGAGATAGGTGGATAAAAAAGAAACTAATATGAGATTCAAATCCTTCTTGGTGTTTTTAAGGTAGTTGATGCCTTCTGTCTTTCAGTCTCTGAATTTAGTGTGACCTAACCACATCCCCCCACACCCCGTTATTGTTGGATAGCTGTTTGACATATCAAGGTTATTAATATCATAGAACAATAATATAATGTCCACTATATTTGGCCTACCACTATATCATAATGTGCATATATGTGTCCTATTTTTAAATCCATTCAAACTTGCTTTGTGAAGTATGTTTATGTAGAATTAAGAATAGATAGCTATGTTTACTTGTCAATGTGGTGACAACTCAATGTTGCCAATACAATATTATTGTCATGTTATATACTTTATGTTAGATAGTAGTCCCCCATCTTGTCAGACTGGTTGAGCAGGATGTGTGCTATAAAAGAGTGAACATGTAACCCAGGACCAAAGGGAATCAAATAATGCATTTTAGTTAAGAGGGCAGTAATTGTATCTGTTGTTAATGCAGTACCTCGGATGAAGCATGTTGCTTTTATGTACATTTATGAATTTTGTTTAATTTTTATTTTTCCATTTTAGTTAGTTGAACCTTTAACTCCCAGTGGTGAAGCACCAAACCAAGCACTTCTTAGAATTCTAAAAGAAACGGAAATAAGAAAACTCAAGGTTCTTGGTTCAGGAGCTTTTGGCACTGTATATAAGGTAAGATCTGCTGTGTAATGGTAACTGCATAACAAGTGCACACACACAAAAGTGTAAATGAATTGTCCCTCTTGAATGTCAGATTTGATTTAGTTTTATCTTTAGTCAGATTTTTTCACCCAATGCATTTTGGCAGGGCATACCAACGAAATGTATTGAGTGCAACAGTCCCAGTAAATACATAGGCTTGCTGGTATTGGTGAGATAAACACCACAATATACATGCTATAGATAGCATTATTTATCAGGTGTGATAAATAATAATGCATATTCACAGGCCATGTATTTGAAACTGTTAAAAAGGCGCATATTATCTCTATGTGATCACTGTTGAGGTAACTTCATCATAAAACCCACAAAAGGTGATGGGAGGCTGCTTGCAATAAGTCTAATCACTGGCAATAACTCGGGTAGCAGTCCAACCCATTTCTCTTTTTCTCACCATTGCACCTCGATTTGGACGCTGCCATATGCAAATTAATCTGACCCTGCACCTCATGGGAACAGTCCACCCCGAACTGCAAAGCCAGGTCCTCCCTGAACTGGAACACAAGCAACCCTGGGAACGCAAATACGTGGGTCCCATTCTCAATGTGTCATTTTAACCCGGCTGTACCTGGCTAATGAGCCCATAACTAGGGTGAAACCAGTCCTGGGTTGCTATTTAGAGTTATTTGTGGCTATACATGAAATAATAACTTGTTTAGCGCCAGTCGCAATCATGTAAAGTGTCATTGCTTTTAAATGACTTGTAATGATGTTTGTTGCCTTAATATTACCAGCTAGGCAGCCCAATGACATTACTGGAGTTGCAGCTCATCAGATATGTCTTTAAAGCACTCTGTGTTGAATGTCTTATTAAATATGTTTTCGTCTTTTAAACATTAAGGCCCTGATTCTCAGACTGATTAAACGATCATGCGTTAAGGCTGTCTGACGAAATACCGACAGTGTGGTGTTCATTTTCCCTCTAGTGAGTTATTACCTTTCCATTCAGGTTTCAGCAAATTGGAATGTGAAATTTACCAACAAAAAATTCAAATGCAGCAGTCAAAATTGGCGTGTGTGAATCAACCCTGTGTATTCAGTAGCAGTGCACAAGCACAGCACCCTGATAACTCACATGGCGGGATCATTCCTAAAAACAAACCTAGCTGGACTCTGCAAAACTATCCTTAGCTTATAGAACAAATGTACATGTAATCATTAAATTTGTTGTTATTTGGTTTCACTGACTTGTGAGCTGTTTGTGTATGCTGTTAGTGATCACATATTCATTTCTGCACATCTGCAGTAAGTGTTTAAAACTGAGAGGCAATAGTTCACAATGTATCTCTTTTTTGTTTTAACAAGGGCTTGTGGGTTCCAGAAGGGGAACATGTAAAAATCCCTGTTGCCATTAAGGAACTGAGAGAGGCTACATCCCCTAAAGCCAACAAGGAAATTCTGGATGTGAGTTACTGTCTTTCCTTTCATCTTTAACATTCTTGTTATTATTTCAAAGATATAGCACATGTGTTCTTGTTCAGTGAACTAATATATGTCTCTTGTAAACCCAGGAACAAGTACATGTCTACAACCGCTTTTGCCATCCAACAAATCTATACTGTAACCTTGAATATGGCAGCAGAAATAATAGGCCACTAAAAATCCAACCCACTGAAGAGTATCCAAACCTAGGTCATTACGAAGGTTCACTCTTTTTTTAATTTAACTCAGAGACGTTTAAGGCATGGGAAAAGTGGGCTCTGGCCCCGACCCCCGAGCCTCAGGATTTTAGGGGGCCCCCTGATAGAGCCAGCTCGGTTCTGCAGAGACCCTGATTACCTTTAATAATTCTCAGATTGTTTTAAATACCGTTTTTTGTGTAATTTATTTTTAATGTGGGTGATGTGTGAGAGGTTGCTGCAGACAATTTGCAGAGAAATTTGCTTGTTTCATGCAGCATCCATAAAACAAGTTTTTTTAGATCAAAACAGGACCTCACATATGACAAATGGGAGGAAGTCACAGCTTTTGTTTCACAAAATTATTGGTAGTAATATTATTGAGCTGCTGCAATATTGAAAACACACATCCCTTTTTCTGAATATTAGATGTAAATAAATTTAAAAGTTGGACGAGTGCAACTGTGACCTGGCCACAGAGGGCACCAAAGAGCTGAAAGTGGTTCATAAATTAAAACCTAATACAAACAGGGGACCTCAAAATAAATTTGACCCAGAGCCCCCCAAATCCTTAAGATATCCCTGCACACGTTGTAGTATAGTTAATGCTTTTGAAGATGCCTTTAAAAACATTTTAATACTCTAATCTTACACATTATTTTGGGGAGTGAGGGGCAGAGAAGAGAGGTCGAGGCTATCAGACCCATCCAGCCTTCCTGCTTCCCAAGCTGATCTTGAAACACACAGATACTTCTCTGTTCATCTTTTCTAACTACATTGCTCCACTGCATTGTCCAAGGCTTTTTTAAATTTCCTTTCCTCCTTTTTGCTGCCACCCCAGTTTTGGTCCAAGTCCACATTATCATTTTGGTGAAAAATACCTGAGATATTTAAACTCAGTTGCATAGTGTACCCAAGTGTCTTGTCCAAGAGTAGTGCCTTTGAGTGAGTTTACAATATAAATACGACCCAAGCGACCAAAATGGCTTCATTGGAAATAATATTTGTTGTATGAACGTAAGGTTTTTTTTGTTGGCACCTGTGTATTGGCAATGTGAATCACTGCAGTGCCTCATCTTGGGTGCAAGTGAGTTTGTGGAAGAACAAGACCCAGCCTAAGAATTTGTGGAAGGCCAAGACCTAGAAGACCAAGAGGGTTTGATTGCTGAATGCTGTAGTTGCTTCCAGCCTGCAATGTAGCAAACAGATTGATATTGCAGAATACCGTAGACTTTCACCACTATTTCATTCGCACAGTTCATAGCCTCAGTAACTATTAAGGCTGGCACTCAACTGGATTTCAGTGAGCATAACAGGTAGTCTGCCTGATTAGAGGTTTTGCAAATTGGCAATATGATTTTTAAGTTGCTTATCTCATCTGTTGAGTATCAAATCAGCAGGAAAGGATTAGTGTGAGCCAGTACTAGGTTGTTAAAGGAACATATCAAGCAGTATGTAAAAAATCTGTGAAGTGTTATTGAGACTGAAGAGTAGGAAGCATTGATGTGTCTCTCATATGCAATTTTGTGTCTTCAGAAATTCTAGAGCACACAACTGGATACAGTAGTTTGTTACCATTTCCTAAAATTTAGAATTCCCCACACAGTTACAAGGGAAACCACAGGGCCCTAAAAATGTTTACCAACCATATTCAGGAAGTCATTTAAACAAGATAAAAGTTTCTGCTATATTCCATATAAATCCAACTGCCTCAATAGTCTATAGATCTGAGTAACATAAGCCACAATGGCAATCTCATGTCTGGTGTCATGTCTTCAAACAACGACCAACGTCTCCAAAAGTATATTGTCCGATTAAGATAGGTGGACTTGAACCATGATACGACTGTACCGCATTGTCAAACTTCCAAGTCAGTATCCAATTTATTGTGTACCTTTTGTGATCATGTTTTATCTCAACCAAATTACAATGAAGTTTAGCACCTGAAACTTGCAGTTTTCATTTTTAAATAGATTTATTAGGTCCAGCGAAGACTTTAAAAAGTGTCTCCTTCCTTCATCCCCCTCAGCCATATGACTCTTCTCCTCTCAAACCTCGAAATGATATGTCACCATTGATATCCTTCTCTGATTATTCTATGGTTATGTATCGTAATGTTTTTATGTTAGTATGTCGCAATCGATTAGCATCCTCCTAAATGCCATGCTTAATATGCTATTAACAAATTAAGCATAACATAACGTTTGGCAAATGAATGTCAGCAGTAAAGAATGCTCGGTGATTTAACAAATAGCGAAGATTCATGTTCGGCTATTTATTGCCACAGGGGAAATAAATAAGGAATACATTATAGCATTTCATTCTTGCATAATATTAATATATTTTATCAAGAAAGTCTTAGGTTTCGGTCAGATTCCATATGCTTCAGTTTTGAAGACATATATTCCAGCTATCATTAACGGAATTAAACTGAAAAACTTAGACATACTTGTATAATTAGAAGCAGTTTATTTATTCAATATTTTAAGGCCTGCGGGCTCCATGGAAGTGCGCCTTGGGACTGGTCAACCAGTTGGTCACCAGCAATTGACTTCAGATTTTCATGCCTGTTTTGGAAAGAGCACGCACCAAGTCTGCACACCAACAAAAATTGATTATTGATGATTAAAATCTATGTAATTCATCATGTACAAAAGAGGGCATGCAATGTCTTATTTTTGTGACTAAAAATGGTTTGACCACATGGAACCAGACTGGAAGTGCTTTCCTGAATGTCTTTCTTGTGCCACAGCTTTATTGCTGTGAACCTTCATGATATTGATTATGAAGAACCACAACCAGAAAATTAATCTCTGAAATACCTAACTGTAGAATGGTTAAAATGGTGTAGCAATATGTATGTTCTTGCACTTGCTATATGGCACCATTTCTGAAAATTTGTGAAACAAATGTGACTATTGACACAAGCAAACAATCACTAATGTATGTTTCAGCAGCATTGTAACTCCTAATTCTGAAGTGTTTTTAAATCTTTTTTACACAGGAGGCATATGTGATGGCAAGTGTGGACCATGCCCACGTCTGTCGTTTGCTGGGTATCTGCCTAACCTCCACCGTTCAGCTGGTCACCCAACTCATGCCTTACGGTTGTCTTCTTGACTATGTACGCGAGCACAAGGATAACATTGGCTCAAACCATCTCCTGAATTGGTGTGTTCAAATTGCAAAGGTAATAATTACAGGTTTGTTTTATATATGAAGAGTGGGCATGTATTCATTCACAATCCAAAGCATTCATATTATAGTTATTAGCAGGGCCACTTGGATTATGTGTGCTCTGAGGCCACAACACTTTCCCAGAAAATATGGATTTGATGGATTTGTCACATAATCCATCATCTTCTGCATAATTTGCAGAGTTAAAAAAAACTTTTATAATTTTAGCTCGAAAGGATCAAAAGTTACTAAAAATGTTGCGATCCGTGTTACTGTGCAGTAGCAAGCCTTTTTCCTTACAGTGGCAAGTGGTCTTTCCTTTGAGGATTGCTGGATTTTGGTGCTACACTATTACTAATGACGTGTGACCTCTTTCCAGAAAGTGTTAACATTGTAAAAATAACAAAACATTTAAGTAATACTACCACAAAATGTCTTGCATTATGCCACATAATTTGTATTTTCTTCCTGCTTAATTTCGTTAACTTTGGTACATAATTTGTTCCTCCCTTGCTGCATAATTCCAGTGGCCCTGGTTATCAGTCATTTAGGAGCATGCTATGCAACTGAATTCTAGCTTATCACTGATCTCTATCTGCATTGCAATGTGGTGGTCAAATGTGGCAAAACCATTAGAAATAGGATGCAAGCTAAACATCAAGAGAGAGAGATTACTTTGGACAATGTACTTTTGCTGGTCTTTTCTAAACTCTACTATTGCTCTCTTTCTGTTTAGACACATTTGCAGGATTCTTGTTAAACCAGAAGATGTTGATATAGAGTAAACTTCTCGGTTTTCTTCACCGCTAAATAGCAATTATGTGCTAAGGTTACAGAAAAGACGTGGTATCATGAGATGCTCTGAGCAGTTACTCTGTCTTTTCATGAACAGAGATTAAAAATAACAGTAAATGCTTCCAGAAAATAAAAGAACTTTATTGTACTACATTGCTCCTTGGAAAACTGATCCATCCCACATTTTTAGAACAAATACAGAGGATGTTAGTTACTACCAATTAAATTGTGTAGACAGTTATCTTGTGTGACTAGTTTGAAAATGTGGCTTGGATGGCCCCCTTTGAGCAACAATGGAAAGGCTAAATGGAACAGCACTGTGTAACAGTTCCTAAAAATATGAAGTAGAATGGGGAGGTACACCAAGAAACACTACCTGTAAATATGGAAGCCTATGAGGCACTGAACATTGTTCTCTTGATGTAGTATCCAAGAAGGATAGTATGTGGCCTAAGAGCTAGAGCGGTCGACCTTGAAGCTGGGGAACTGGGTTCGAGTCTCGGCAGGGAGAGTCAACATCCTGTGATTCTGGGCAAATGACTTAATCTCCCCGTGCCTAACAAAAATGAATGTGTCCGTCTGTGACGCACCTGGTGCTCATGTAAAGTGCTCTGACACTTTCCGGTCTAGTCTGTGCTATATAAAACTCCAAAAAAAAGAAACGAACTTGCAGAGAGAAGAATCGATGAATATGAATTTAATATGCCCTGGCTCAAAACGGAGGCTTACAACGATATTAATAAAGTGTAAATGCACCTATGATTAAAAATGTAATGGCACACCAAGCATAACATACAACTTTGGGGACAATACCCCATGCAATCCTCTGCTTCGAATTCCACAAATGCTCAAGGATTAAGACTACTAAAATTGATTAGAGCTTTAAAGATTTGAATGTATCCATATTTGTTTCTAAGGGGTGGAGGTTGCAATTAAGAAAGTGTACGTCCTAATTTAATACCAAGGCAGAATACAAATGAATCCACGTAGTGAGAGATACCAAACATATATTGCCCTATATGGGTTGCTCGAAAAGGGGGAATTTACTGAAAAGGCCCATGCACTGTGCGGTGCCTTGTAAATATTGTGGCAGTCAAACTGCTTCCCCAACCTCCATGTTCACTGAATGTAGGTAAAAGCTCATTAGCACAAATGATGTCACAATAGCTTACCTAAGGAAATAACTTGAGGAATTGACCACATCATTTCAAATTACATGTAAAAGTACTTTGCAATCTGAACATTAATTAGTCTAGGCATATTATGATGCCAGACACAGGTGGATTGGTGATTTATTTGGTTGTCATCAAATACTGATTCTTTATCTTGTAGCGTCTTAATGCACATTCAGGTATTGAATTCAATCCAATTTTACCAAAACACAAATGCTACCAAAGGTGACAACAAATAATCTGTTTCTATCAAACCTCATAAAATATTTGAAGTTGCACTAGAACCTTTAAACTCAATTTTACTCTTAGCATCAGTACTTTGAACTACATCGAACTGTGAACATCTTACTATTTACTATTTCATTTAACATAAACAATCCCTGTGACATAATTGGCTAGGCATTCATCTACATTTGTTCACTTCATTTTTTTGCAACCTATGCCGTGATACTATTTTGTACCATGTAGTTGCACATGTGCAGAATTGCTTTTAGTCAAAGTTAATGTTTCTGTTGTTGGTATGAATCAAAAGGCACACCATGGCCTGACAAACCACACACCAATTAAATAAGAATCTTTAAACTGACATACAATAGAGATATATTCGTGCCAATCTTTTGAGGAAGAGTGACAATTGAGGATTCCATCAGGACAGGTTTCAATGAAATGTCAAGGATTTTAATGTACACCTTGCACTGTTAAGGAACGATTACTGAGCAAACTTTACAACTAAATAACAACACACAGCAGAGACAATTGATTGACCGCCTTCTTAGATCCAAACGGCAGGACAATGAGATATAGAATGTGCTTCAGTGCCCTAAGAATAGTGGTTTGTGCTATACAAATGAGACTGGCATAACAATAATCAAACAAACATATTCAAAAAGCGAGTCAAGGCAAATAATTTGTAGAACATAAATATTCCATCTCCATACCCAGGCAAACTAGAGGAAAACAAAAAGGACCCCCACGAATTATGGCTGTTAAACTAACTGTCCTTGAACCGCAAGAACTGCATTCAGCTTAGAATATCTTTCACAATATTATAAGGTATACAATATTGCATTATCAAATGAGATAAAGTGGCTGCATTAAGGATCACTACCACTCCAACACTGCTCTTCAGAGAACCTTGGATTTCTATTGTTACTCATAAGCAAAAAACAACTTCTTAAGAACAAGTTCTGATCAAATATATAAGTATTCCAGTGTTCCTATGATTTTCTTTGGGCTATAAGATGTGTTGAATATCGATACCTTGCAATTTAATTTTATGATTTAGATAGCATATCAGTAAAAATTGGTATGTTAATCTTCCCCTGCCTCATGTTTATATTTATTTTGTTTAAATTATTTATTACAGCGTAAAGTTTACCAACATATTGCTGCGTGGAAGATTGTTCACTTCATGAACACTAGCACTACTGTATGAAATACATTTTACAAAATATTAAAACAGATCAAAGTTGAAGACAATTTAAACTAAATAATATTCAGGAAATTGAGCAGTATAGGCTGTCACCTATCCAAATTACAGAAGAAGGAGTATTTAAAATTTGTGTCTGAGGCAATGTGGGCTGGTCTTTGTAAAGTGATACTTCATTTTAAAGTGCCCGGCAAAATGCATAATTAGTGTGATTGGTTAATTAATGCGCAGTTCATTCAACAATCAGACTTTCCAAATGATAAATGGCAATAAAATGTCTTATTTTGCAGGGAATGAATTACTTGGAAGAGCGTAGATTGGTACATCGTGATCTTGCAGCTAGAAATGTGCTTGTCCGAACTCCACAGCATGTCAAGATCACAGATTTTGGACTTGCTAAACTGCTGGGTGCTGACGAGAAAGAATACCATGCAGAGGGCGGCAAGGTAAGAAATGTAAAACTTGTTAACTTAAATGTAAATCTCTTTCTGTTGTCTGATGGCCTGGGAAAAAAATATACAGCGTGGGGTTATTATGTATATTCCTAATTAAAAAAGATATTGTTTTATTTTATTAGAATGTATGGCAATTTTTTATTAAAGGAAAAGCATTGTGATCTGTACATGCATGTATGTGTGTGTGTTTGTGTGTGTGTGTGTTTGTTTTAAATTAACACATATAATTTGCATGTGTCTAACCTCCTAACAAATTTTCATACGCAAGGATATATATACACACAACAGTATTTTACAACTTAAGATGGTGTTCTACTGCTTGACATTAAAGATTTAGAAAGCATCTATATAACATCTGTCAAATATACATGCCACTCTCTGGAAAGCCCAATGATCTAAGAAAATACATTTGACAATCCTCGAAAAATAGTAAAATCAATACAGATTGTTTAGATTATAGTCACATCACAGAAGTTCCACAGAATTCACAGTGGTTAAGAGGACACATTAACCTTGTTAGGATAGTACATTTCTTAACTAGAAAGAGAGGTGCAGCTATGATGGCATGGTGAAAAAAGTGGGGCCCCTACATACTTTTTCAGCGTGGAAAGGGCGGTTGGGACAGGTGAACCTTCCGGTGACAGTTCGTGCAACTGTAATTGTGGGCCTTTTAGGCAATCAACTAGTGTCTCCCCGGCTCGTGCAATCTCCATTGATTGTAGACCCCTTCTAGCTTCTCTGAATAACACATCTCCCACATACTCAGCCCCCGCTTCTGCTCCTTGCGCCATGTGGTAATTCGGGGTCCTCCCAGGGCCTTCCAGTGTTGTGCAAGTTCCCTTTTTTCCAATATAAATGCCCAGTCTTGGAATCGGCTTGCAAACTTAGGGGCCGATTATGATGGAGTAGGAGGGACCGTCCGCAGGGGCAGCGGCGGTCCCTCCGTGCAAATTAGGATGTGACCGCCACCCTGTATTTTTAACATTACGGCGGGTGCTGCTTGAAGCAGCACCCGCCGCAATGTTAAAAATGAATGTTGTGCATTTGCATGCACAAAGCGGCAGGCACCGCGCGGTGCCTGCCACTTAGTGCACGCAAATGCAGGGGGGTACCATAGGTACCCCCCATGTGCACCCCCCACCCCCCCCCCCCCTTCACCCCCGGGGGCCCACAACAGGCCCCCAAACAAAACTCCGTATGCCTTTGCACGGCGGAAATGCCGCAGTGTAAAGGCATGTTACTCCAGACATCATAATATGGCTGGCGGTGTCTAATAGACAACGCCAGCCATGTTAGTGCTTTTACGCCGCGGACGGGAGGCGACCGCGGTGGAAAAGCTGTGGACTGAAAAACGATCCCCCAGCCATCCTAATCTGGCGGGGGTCTTTTTTAGTCCGCAGCGGTTTTCCCGCATCCTCCGGGCCGGCGGTGGCTTCCGCCGGCCTGGAGTGTGCGGGAAAACCGCCATCATAATCTGCCCCTTAATTTTGGAAAAATGCAGGAATCAGCTCAGGTGAGCATGGAACCTCCTTGTAGATGGTGTCCATCACCACTGCCATGACTTCCTCACAGTAAGCAAGCAATTGAGGGCAGTTCCATAACGTGTTTAGGATCATCCCTCACTGTGGGCATGCCGCTTCTACTGTATGAAAGTATTTATTGATGTGACCTGGGGTAAGGTATGACCTATGAAGGGAAACATCACTTACAACGCATTTATTACAACGCACTACCATTACAACGCAACCATTACAACGCAAACCATTACAACGCATTGCGCTGGGGGGCGCTCTAGGATAGGGAATATATTTAATTTACTATCCAACACCTTCCCTACTATCCACGGGGACTGGAATTGGAATAGTAAATTAAATAAATCACTATCCAGCGCTTAAAAGCACTATGCGTTGTAGTGGTATGCGATGTAAAAACCGCGTTGTAACAGCAGGCGTTGTAATAGCCTGCGTTGTAACGACACCAATCCCCTATGAAGTATGTAGTAGTTAATCAGTTTAAATCGGGCACCTCTAGAGACCTTTGGTGTCCTTTCTAGGATGTTCTTATAGTCTGGTGAGGGTATTGGAGCCCCGAAGTCCTCCTCCCATTGTGCCTTCAGTGTTTCTAGGGGTCAAAACATGTCCCCCTTTATTGTTCTGTAGAAGCATGTGATATCTTTAATGGTGCCCATTACTACTACATATTTTCCTTCTGGGTCTATCAGGTCTCCCATATGTTTAAAAGGGACCCCAGATCTAACCCAAATTAGAATGCCCCTGGCGTAAACCGAAAACGTGGTATAATAGGCCCGAACTCTCAATCGGCTATGTAGAGCGGCTCCCTCTTTGGCCGTTAAGTGTATCTCCTGTAGCATTGCTACATGAATTTCCCTCGTATTTAGATATGAAAACCTTGTTTTTTTGTTAAGGTGTGCAGCCACCACATATTCCAAGAGGGTATTTTATATGTCCTGGGGCAACCATTGATCTATTTTATGACTCTCCAAGTACTGCCTTTCTCGCCTCAGAAGCCAGTCTTGTGACATCACTGTCTCCGCATGGAACATGTACAATAAAACTAGTGGGGTATGACTCATATATTCCCTTTTAACCATCAAACAACTGTCATCCCAACACCCACTCTCCAGGGCAAGCAGGCAAGTACCCTCTTCAAACGTGCAACCAAAACATGTAAATGCTTGCCTGAAAACCCATGTGCAATACTAACTTCGGGATTGGGTGAGAATGTGCTCCCTTGCTAGCTACTCCACCACCCAATTCCTTGCTCAAATAAGAGTTTTGTGGCTCAGGAGCAGATATGACTTGTACACTCTCCCCAACACCTCCCAAGCCAACCACACCTTTATGACTTCATAATTGTAACAACAAGTGTATTGGATTATATGATTTCGTCTTATGTTCCACGAGTCATTGTAGGCAGCTCTGTGCTCATGAAGAGTTCCTGAGTTCTGAGTTCCATGCTTTTTTGTCCTCTCCTGTTGATGTGGGACTTTCTCCTATGCTGATCATGGATGCAACTGCTGCCATAACCTTTGGAGACTCTTTTTGTGCCTCCGCCTAGGAGGGGGCAGCCTCACTAAGATTGTTGGGCTGTTTCTGTGATCGTGCCCTGCAGGGTGGCCATTGTTGGAGCCTTCAATCAGCCCAGGATGCAGGCTCTGGTCCAGCCAATTCCAAACCTCCTCAGGGGTCTGAAAGAACTGTGCTCCCATCTGAATCACCACTCCCAACCGGGCTGGAAACAGCATTTCATTGGGTATTTCCAGCTGTCTGATTTTTGCTTTGCCTCTTGAGATGTGAATCGCTGTCTCTGCACTTCCCTTGAGAAGTCTGGGAAGATCCTAATCTGCTATTGTCAATTGGAAGGTCTCCTTTCTTCCTGACCTGACTCAGTATATGGTCAGGGTCCTTATAATAGAGCAAACTTGCCACTATGGGGTATGGAGGGGCCCCCAGTAGCGGGGGTTTATGGGCATTCTGTGTGCGCTCTCTAGAACAAAAACTGTGATAATACCTCCCCTATGACTTATTCTCGCAGCCATCTTTCCAAATAGTCCACCATGTCATTATCCTTGAGGCACTATGGTAGCCCTACCTCTATTATGTTGTTGCAGAATGACCTGTTTTCTTCGTCCTCTGCTTGCCGCTCTAATGCGCAAATTTTCGCCTTCATGGTGGATAGGCGCTCAGTAATTTTGGATAGCACAGGAGACACTACTGTCATGTCCTTCTTTATTGTGGTGACTCGTTCTGCCAGGCAGTGATGATCATCTCACAGGATCTCCATATCTGTCACTAGGGTATCAATTTTGGCCTCCAATGCCTGCAGAGTTCCTCTGCTCGTAGCTCTTCAGACTCGATGCAGCTGCTTCTGGTAGTCATAACCAGAGACCATGTCTTGTCACACAGTACACAACAGCACCTCTCACTCCCAGGTGGGCAGTCAGTATGATAGTAAAGAGGCCTCCTACTCAAGCAAATGCAGACCACTGTTCGGTGGGTCTCCCTGGAATGTCTGCCAACTTTGATGGAGTGAGTGGGGAGCAGGCCTCTCTGGGGGGACTACACCAATTATCGAAGGTAGAGCAGCTGCAGAAGTAACAAGGGCTTTCCTAGAACCACGCGAAGATCGCTGTTGTATGACTATTAATAGGTACTGCAAACCCTGTGTAAATTGCTAAGCAGGCACTAAGGGCTGCTTCCGAGTAGGCATACCTTACTATGCCTGATGCTCGTCATATCGCTGGTGGCCTCCATCTTGAGACCCCCCCTTCCACAACATCTTTGAAGATCCCGGGAGGGTCACAATCTTCACAGTCCCTCTGTAGTCGCTACTACACAGCAGCTTTTTTCCTCTCAGATCCTTTAGGCTATCCTGATGGGCTGGTGGTTAGCAGATGGTGCGATTGTCTAGCCGCTGATGGCAGCATGGGACAATGTTATTCCAGGTTGCACCGACCAGCGATGGGGAGGTGAATGCAGAGGAATCCAGGGGGGCCCGATGGCAAGGGAGCCTTTATCTAATTGAGGTCCCACTCCCTGTCACTGTTCCTTGTTGTAGCGTCCCTTCCACTTATTGCTGCCAGCTGCATACATGCAGGCCACTGTTCCCTTTTTCGCTGTCAACTAAGCACTCCCTTAATTTGTCACACGAGTCCCTATGCATCTTTTCTGCCCCGGGATGGGGCGTCCGTGGTCGATGTAGAACAGAAGGTGATCGCCTTGCTGCCTGCCACACCCCAAAACTCACCCTGACGCAAAACTGCAGATGCCTCCGAACTGCCTATAAATGAGTTTTCTCCCCTCCCTCAGATGCCAATGACATTAGGGAGCAACACACTCTCATTTAGAGCCCCTTGGACTGGCTAATGATATCAGGATGGTGTTGGATGGGGGTTTACCAGCAGGAGCACCGCTTCTTGCTTCCTATCCCATCAGTGTCAGGCCACGCCCCCACCTTCACCAAGGATGATTCTGGCTCTATTTCCAAAGTTTGTTTGTCCACTGTCTTTGAAGTAGGTACCCTTGAGAACCTTCTTTGGAGATTGATGTGCTGTGGTGTATGTCTCTGATCAGGCAGTAAAATGTTCATGCTCATTTTTTGTCCAAAATATATCAGCGTATGAGATTCTGTAAGCCAATTTCTTATACAATTCAGAAATTATGCTCGTTGTTGGGAGGCTTGATTTTGGCTACACACATGTTAACACATATAAAAAGCCACTGGTAAATGTGCTGAGATGTCCATACTTGAATATTCACACCTAAGACATCTAAGTTGGTGACATATATAAGTACTTCAGATGCTCAAGACTGCCATAATAATTATCCATTGTGGTAGGACGATTGGAAGTAGTCTTAAATTAAAAGGAAGCAACGACGTCTGATGCTTGTCATGAGCTGAAATCATCCATGCTGTTGCCCCCATTCATTCTTAGTTGTGACAAATCTTTACCAAATTTCCACAACTGATATGATGCTCACTTCAGCTGCTATCTTGAAAGTTTTTGGATGATCCGTCAAGCGGGGGCAGAGAACCAGGTGGTGCTTAACAGTGCGTTTTCCCCATGGGCCTTTAGACATGGCTACAGCCAGAACTGCTGAAGGAATTACACCAAATTTGGCAGGAAGGTAGGTGTTAGTCCAAGGAAGTGCCTTTTTGTTAAATGGTGGTAATCCGTTCAGTAGTTTTAGAGTTATTCAAAGAAATTTCTAGTTGTATATATAGGGACGCGGTGGATTCGCTACCACTCCCGATCTTGTGCTGAGATCTGATTGGCTGCCAACACTTCAAACCAGGAAGTGTTGGAAGCCATCTTGTGACTTGGTTGAACTGAATCACACAAAAAAGATTTAAAAAAAGAAAAGGGCAGGGTAGAAACACCCTGACTCCCATGGCCTCTTGGGGGGTGCCTAGGCCACCCGCAGTCCCGACGACTTCTCCCTCCCCGGGGCAATAAATAATGAATACGTCTGTTCTGTTAAAAAAAATCCAGGCATTACAGATTAGGATCAGAAAGCAAACTATTTGACAAAAAGAAGAAATATACTGACTTTTCTCACAATGTGCTGCAAGTGAAAAATTTTAAGTGGAAAAGGAGGAAGAGAGAGCAATGACTTATTTGCAGTTACTTTTTGTTCTTTGTCTTTATCTGAAAACAACTTATTTTGATGAACAAGATTTAAATAGAGATTGCGGCTGCCTTGCCTCCCGGTTTCTGTAATAGGTTAGATTCTTCTTGCTTTACATAAAAAATATTACGTCAAAAATGCACTCATGTCAGAGGAATTAAGTTTACATATTCATTTTCACTGGAGGCTAAAAAATAAATTTAAATACTGGCATAGTATACTGAAAAGAAAGTTGACTTAAAGCTACAATCTGTAAAAAATCTCCAATTCCCTATGGGTTTTTAGATTGATTTCTGAAAGAGGCAAAATAAGCTAAAACTATGCATAAGCGAAGTATGGAAGAGAAGATATATACCATGACTGAAATACTTCTCTTAACAAAGGCTGATGAAAAGTATGTGTTAAAACTAGAAAACTTAGAAATTAAGGAAAGTGCATATATATATAGAGGGCACCATCAAGCAAATCCGAAAGTAAAGCAAAGATTTGGATTACAGGTCTCAAAGCACTTTACTGAACCAAAAGCAAAATATATCATCTTTGTTGTTACTATTCGCTGTTTTGTTTACTTTGTGTATCTTTATCAACATTTATCATTTTCATTTGCTGCGTGTTTTTGTGTGAAGTAACAATGGATTATCGGCTGTAAATTCTGCAAATATTGATGAATTGGTTTCCGTTTTCTGGAGTAACCGGTAACAATTTAAAGAAATGTTTTCCATGTTTATAATTGGTTTTGTGCTCTCTATAATAGTTAGATTTTGCTTAATGGACCATATTTTATTGTTACTTTAATTAGGTGCCAATTAAATGGATGGCTTTAGAGTCTATTCTACATCGGATTTATACACACCAAAGTGATGTCTGGAGTTATGGTAAGTCAACTACAGCAGGTTTGCAGTTTTCAAATATATTCTTCGCAACACTTACAATGTACATGTCCTCAAGGTATCTAAACTCCCCAAAAACGCACTTGCCCAACATGTTGCATTACACAGTAGGTCTATTTTGCAATGCCAGTCACCTCCCCAACCTATTATGAGTTGCTGAAAAAACCTGGGAATTGGGCTTGCCCGAAATGTAATACTTTAATAGTTTTTTGGCAACACAATCTTCACAGAATTCCAGGAGTAGCCATTTCATCTTATCTTAATCGGCTTAGGTAACAGGTTCATGGTGTGATGCAGTTTTCTGTAAAACCTGTTTTTTCCAAAATAGTGTTCACTGTCAGGACACCTCCAATTAAATATCAGGTTAATTTCACCCGAAGGTTCTAAAAGGCTGAGCATCAGTCTAGTACTGGCCTCCAAGTTTGTATTGATAAGAGCTCACTTCTCCAGGTCCATTGCTACACGTGCCCATTTAAGGCGCCTATTGTTATTTGTAGAATGGACCTCCCTAGTGGCGAGAGTAATATCAGTGGAATTTAGGCGTCTGGCCCAAGGAGAAATTAGGGTTAGCTCAAGGGGGTGGTGATCCCTATCCATGGTAGACCCTACAATCATGTCAACATTTTTCGGCCACAGTCTTAAATCTAACAAAAAATAGTTGATTCAACTTATATTAGTGGTCCGATGAAAAGTATTTGCTCCTGCCTTGTCAGAATTGGTTTGTCCGTTAGCAGCCCTCAAACCAAATTCAAGTGTTATTGCATTAAGCTAGAGTTTGGTTTGAGACCAATTCTTGATGGGACTAAGATCCAAGGGGGGAATGTGCCATAGCTCCTCCTCTTCTTTACTTCCACGCAAGTCCTCTAACCCCAACAGTTCAAAGCTGACGTTGAAGTCTCCTGCGACTATTACTGGTAATAAAGAATCTCTAGTATCTAAGAGGTTCTCCAACTCCTGGAGGGTAGAAGATGTACTTCCTGCTTTCGTCCCTCTGGCATACACATTAAAAATTTTCATCCCCAGCCCATCTTCAACCCTTATCTGGACCGCTAGAATGTCTGGCTGTTGGTCTTAAGTTCTTTAACAGAGCAGTGGAGATCAATTTTGATTAAAATTAGTAAACCCCGCTTGAGCGCCCTGATGTACCAGCGGTGGTAGAGCGATGGAATGTAATATACTTGGGTATGAAGATGGAGATGGGCACCACATTTCTTGTAGAATACAGATGTCGTACCTTTCCACGTATTCGATCCAGTGGGCTAGTACGAGTTTTGGTCTCACCCTGGCAACATTCCATGACAGTAGAGAGTGTTTGGTCATTTGGTCTTTGTTACCTAAGAGTACAGGAATATCACCCTCTCCTATACCTCCTCCCTGGGATCCCGACCCATGTTCCTTGGGACTACCCCTCATTACTGCAACTGGTTGCAGTCAGATTTCCATTGCCAGGTAAAGTGACTAAGACCGTCGCTGAGGGTGGGGTTAAGTCATCTGGGCAGATTGTCACAGCAATAAGTGGAGTTGGGGTAAAAGGGAGTGAAATAGAGGCAGATGGGAAAGTTGGATGTACAAGTCAATCATTAACGTAAAGACTTGACCCAGGGGTTTGCTGACAAACCAGGCTATGGGTATTTGGCAGTAATGGACGTAGTACAGGGCAATATTTAATCTGTAACCCATATAAGTGGAAGGATTGAACCTAGTTTCTAATGCAAATAAATCATGTCCAAGGTTCAAATTCCCAAAGAGCAGTTCTGTACAATCTGTCATGAAATTAGGTCCATTAATCCTTTTGGCACCCCAGATGTCCTCCATAATTATTGATCGGCACCCCCTCACGTGGCGTATCCAAGAGATACTTTTGTTGATAAAGGAGTCTTCGTTATCATGTCTCGTGGTAGGCGACAATCTAGGGACATTGGTCAGAAAGATACTCTTAGGGTGTCCTTGTGGTATGACTCCCCTACTAGATATATCTCGACAAACGTGAGTGTTGATAGGGGGAGGGATTGGTGGGCCACTAGGTGGCAACAGTACTGGAGTTCGACTGTGAGCTGTTTTAGCATAGGGTACTGTGCTCCTAGGCGGGTGGACAGAGGAATTCTTGCATATTAAATGTGCAACAAATCCTAAAGATGGGACAGTAGAACTATCAGGGGTAGTTGTATGGATCAAAGAATTCATGGGAAGCTGCTTGGGCAGTTGGGCTTCGATCTCACCTTTCTTAATTAACAATTGAATTTGATCTGTTAGCTCTTGGACTGCCTTTTTTAAACTATCTACCTCTGACCTCAGATCGGCTATAGTTTTAAGTAGATCCTGGCCCTTAAGGACCTGGTCGCCTATAGCAGTCTCACATAATGACGGGGTTGGCGTGTCTCAGGACTCTTGGTCTGCTCTTGATTCATGTCTCCCATCATCTAGGCTTTGAAGCTCACCTGGCCCCATCTCCACTATCACTGGAGACTCATGGATGGCCTGAAGCTGGAGGAACCTATTAGAGAGAGTAAGATCTGTGGTTAAAGTACTAACAACTGGAGCATTGTCTGGAACCTTGACTGGGGGTTCAGAGTCTAGCGCCCCTCTCCCATATCTGCCTCTTCTACAGCAACGTTGGATATGTTGGGTACTAGTGAGTGGTCTGAAGAACAGTTTTTCGGGCTGCAAGTTATGGGTTTTCTAAACATAGAAGGAACACGTTTGGGCCTGCAGGACTTTGAACTACTGGAGTGGATTATTGAGCATGATAGAAAATGGTTCAATGTTGCGTCGGCTGGCGGGGATTGCATATCTTCGCATTCAACAAGAAGGTCATCTATACGATCAAGAATAGAATTACCTCCTGCCGACTCAAAAACAGCACAAAAGCTGGCTGCAGGTGGCTACCAGCAACCCAGGAAGTTGAAAAACAATTAATAAATGACCCTTAAGTAATAGATTAGCCGAATGGGTCAAGTTCAGGAGCTTAACAGTGTGGTGGCTAGTAAGGGGAAAGAACAGAGTCAAAAAGAAAATTCAAAGTCAGAGATGGAATCAAAGTTAGGAAGGTTTGAACTCACAGTTGGATGGCACACAAATCAAAGGGGGTGGCCCTGCCCTGCCTCTTCCTGGCAATGAAGGGCAAGGACGGAGCTGCTGGTGTCTTCTTGCGTGTTTGTGCAGCAAGTAGGCGATGGCGCTTTTGGCACATCAGGTAGCCCCTTCCCCAACCAGAAGGGAGCCAAAGAGAAAGTCTTCCTAGGGCTTGGAGTCCTCCACTGCTCCCGTGGTGCTGCTGGAGCTGCCGGTGACTTCTTGCACGTACGTGCAGCAGGAAGGCTATGGCACTTTTAGCATGTCTGGTAGCTCCTCCCCCAACCAGGAGGGAGACAAAGAGCAAGGCTTCTTGGGGCTTGGAGTCCCCCACTGCTCCTGTGGTGCTGCTAGAGCTGCTGCGGTCTTCTTGCGCGTCTGAGCAGAGGGAAGGCAATGATGCTTTTAGCGCGTTGGGCAGCCCCTCCCCCTACCAGGTGGGAGCCAAAGAGCAAGGCTTCTTCGGGCTTGGAGTCCCCCACTACTCCTGCGGTGCTGCTGGAGCTGCCGGTGTCTTCTTGAGCATTCGACTCCGTGAGCTGGGAGTACTTGTTCATTCTCCTTCGAGGCCTGAACTTCAGTCCTCGATTTCTTTCCTATCTTAAGATGTTATACACCGATTTGAGGGTGACGGTGTGGGTGGCTGGTGCCAGATTAGACTTGTTTCAAATACAACAGGAGACGTGGCAGGGTTGCCCCTTGTCTCCTCTGCTGTTTGCTCTTGCCATGGCAGTGTGGGTGAGAATGGACGTTCAGATACAAGGTTTCAAATGGGGAGAAGGTCTCTCTGATGGAACAGCATTATATGATGATGATGTTCTCTTATTTGTAACCAGATGACTCAGACCCCACATCCTGCAAATTATGCCTATATATGGGAAAACTTCAGGCCTTTGCATTAACATATCTAAGTCTACTATGTTCTTGACTGTTAATCACCCACAGAACTTCGGATGGGTCAGGATTGTGGTGGGTTCAAGTATCTGGGTGTCTTTATGCCCTTCAAGGTGGCATTAGTGTGGATATATAATTTGGAGCCTGTATTGGCTCGTCTGAGAGAGAATGTTCGTGTCTGGTTGGTTTTGCCTTTGTCCTTGACTGGTAGATCGGACATTTTTAAAAATGGTGTCATTGCCCTGGTTTCTATACCAATTGTAGGATTTCCAGTTTGATATTCCTCTGCACTGGTTCCACAAATTGAATTCTATTCTCACTACCAATCTCTGGGAGGGCAGGACCCCTAACATTGCCATCAGCAAATGTTTTCAATCCACTTACTCTGGGGGTATCGCTGTAGCGGATTTCAAATCATATTATCGCGTGTCACATCTGCTGATCATCAATGACTGGCAGAACGACCTCCATGGCGACCCCGCTTATGCCTCAGAGAAGGGGGCGATGGGGGACACCCCTACTATCTCATATCTCTATGTTCGGGGTAGCAGTGGCGATCTTCCTCTCAGTGACTAGAGTGGTCCCGAATCAATGGCGATATTCTCCGGACAGATGGGATGGTGGGTAGATTGATGGGGTGAACTCCGCTTTGGTGGTGCCACCTGCTACCGCAAGTGACTGCGCTGTTAGGCTTTCAGAAATGGGACTTAATAGGGATCTCTACTCTGGGTGATATTATGAGCGGAATGGTCCTCAAGTCCTTTCAGATCCTACAGGTAAAATACCAACGTCATCATAGTGTTCCATCATTTCCTTCAACTCTACCATGAGCTGACCCCTTACATTGCGGCCCTGACTGACCCCCAGATCTTAATCCATTGGAGAGCAAACTCATTATGGGTGATCTGAGTGACCACATGATTGATATACCAGACACATCTCTCCAATTGTCCTGATACCTTTAGCCTCTCTGGAGGGCAGGGGAGGCTGATGTTGGGGTTCTGTAGAATGAGGATTGGAATGAGGATATCTCAAGAGGTGACCATTGCAGCCGAACTTAGGTTGAATTAGCTTAAATACCTCAGTGGGGTGTATTTCACGTGCCATTGATTATTGCAGAAGGGGGTGATTGCCTCCCCGACATCTCTTGGATTTAGTGCTGAGGCTGGAATTCTTTTTACATAAGTTTTGGGTTCAGGACAGCCCAGCATTGATACGGTTATGGTGCGAGATGACCCTTCCTGGGCAGGGTCCTGTCCTTGTTTGGTTCCCACTAATTTTCTTAAGTACTGGTTCAAATATTTGTCTTCTCTGAAACCATATAGCTGTTGATATTGCAGTCATGCAGCAGACACACCCGATATCTAAAATATAAATTATAAAGCAGGGTAGAGTCGATGAATGCTGCCACACTACCCAACAAACCAGTTTGTGATCACCTATAATGGATCCTGACTACACTGCTCGGGTCCTTCCAGTTGAAATTGATTAAATACACTGCAGTACCATATAGTAAATGAAAACGTGATGATAGCCCTGGTGAAAGTGGTGAAAAGTCTAGCAAACACCTTACTAAACAGTCATTCATAATTCATCAACCACAGCTATAAGTACAGATCCAGTTGCCATTCCACGTCCACATCCTGCTTGTGATGCCTTCAACAAACTGTTGGCTTTATTGGTGATTTGTAGTTGTGAGGTAACAGGCTTCTCTTATATTTTAGATAAGTAAGGGCTGACAGAAATGGGTATGAAATTGGGTGGCTCATTTCCGATAGACAGATGATTGCTCCCTCGATTATATCAGGGACACTAAATCAATATTATTAGAAAGGCCCCCTTTTATAGATTTTAGTCTTGCCAGGTCAAGTACCTAGTATCTTTTACAAATCTTAGGCTCTTAAAATGCAATCTTATTGATCCTTTGCAGCTCAAATATCATGTGGGCATGAGGTTTTGTTTGATAACGTGGATGTCATTTCTTATCTTGCATGCTCTTTCTGCTCTCTCCCACAGGTGTAACAGTTTGGGAGTTGATGACTTTTGGCTTAAAACCTTATGATTCAATTCCTGCAAGCGAAATTTCTAATGTTTTGGAAAAAGGAGAACGCCTGCCACAGCCTCCCATCTGCACTATTGATGTTTATATGATCATGGTCAAATGTAAGTATTTGTTGATTATCATATGCTTATTTTGCAGTTGCTACTCAACCAGGAAGTGTAATGCGCTGTACAAAACAACATTTATGATGCTTGCATCTCTCACAGGGAACAGATGAACACAATAAGGCACATAAGTTACAGAAGAGCTTTAATTTCACAGTCAGCAAAACTATTTCGGTAGCAAAGATATAAAGTGGGAATAAGAATGGGGAATAATACAACAGGAAATAGAATCAAGCATGAAGTTGTGGGGAGACAATAGTGAGAGAAGTAGATGAACATAAAAGTGTAGACAGCTCGAATGTAGTAGTAGACGGGGAGCGAATTTAAGAGAGGAAAAGGGGGAATTCTCTCATCGAAAATTAAAGGAATAGGTTCAACAAATCAAAAGAAGTGTTTATTTTTATCTCAACGGTCGTAGCACGGTCTTTGATCCTACAAAATTGGAAATCTACGGTGATCCCATGTCAATTAAAATGGATTAATAAAATGAGAAGAACATGTAATTTTGAGAGAGCTTATGCAGGTAGAGTGGGTGCGATCGCAAGATTCGAAAGGAATTGGAAATATTTTGAGAAGCTTGAATTGATAAAAGGAAGTTGATTGTTTTAGTTAAGTCAATTTTTAGATGATATTGCTTTTGCATTCGAAGAACTGAAAGTATATATTTGCTCTGTTATATCAGCTGGTTGTGCACTTTATTGTATATACATTAGTCAATTTTGCGCGATACTGCATTTGCACTTTAAAGAAATGTAATAATATTTTCGCTGTTTTAAATCAGCGGCTCTCATACCTCATAGCACTTGCACTTTACAAACCGTATTGTGATTTAGATGTTTTTTTTTTACCAGCTGTTTCTATACTACTCAACTGAGCACGTCTTTGTACTAGTACTTTAAGAAAGGCAAAACGCTTAGTCGTATGCTATTGCAGTTTGTGTACTATTTCTGTCTAGTGTTGCCTCTTGTTTAATGTCTTGAAATCTTTGTCTAATTATGAAATATTTAATGTACCAATGCTTTTTCTACAGCTTGTTAAAAAAAAAATTAAAACAAAAAAAACAAAAAAAAAGAAAAATAAAGGGGCGAGGGAAGTAGGGGACAAAATTCTGTTAAAATATAGTTTTAAAATGTGCAAAGAATGTTGCATTTTTGCTTTGCAGTGGGAATGTTTATAACACATAACTATTCATGAATCGTTTTTTGTAATTCCTGCCATGCTTTGACCATCAGGAGATACATGAGATGCACCAAACAAATAATACTAATAAATTGTATGCAATTGAAGTGACCCTCCTGCTCATACCAAAACCATCATGTGGCAAGGAGTCCCAGCACCTATACTTAAAGTATCTAGTAGGAATTCTTCTCAATTAGCTTTGGAGCATTCAGCCTTTGAGGTCCTCGGCCATATGATGACAGGCCCTGAAGGCCCATCTCAATGCTTTGGTGCCCTCTGCCAAGTACAATGTAAACATCTGTGGCCCAGGCTCCTGCTCACACAGTTTGGCAGGGCCTCCAATGTAGTCAGACACAGTTAATGCCATTGTGTATCGGTCTCATCCATGGACCTCACTTAGAGGTCACCAAGGGTCACTGCTGCGACCCCAATGCATGCCCCTTGTGACCCCTGGCACTGCCTTCACGATCACTAGTGTCAGCAGCGGAAAAAAACAGTTGTAGGAACAGAAGCAGCCCGTCCTTATGGATGTCGGTGGGGGCTTCACTTACCTCTTTTTTTGTCATTTTTTTTTATACTAATAGTGAATAATATTACAGTAGTAGCTATTAGTTGAATAAACAATAGAGTGCAAATAGCTGGAATATGACTTCCCCTGGCAGCTGAGGTAAGTAACAAAAATTCTCTTAAATGTATGTATGTTCTGTGCATGTTTGCAGTTTGAATGTGTTTATGTAAGAGAGAGTGTGTGTATGTGTAATTGTGTGTAGGCAGAGTGTGTGTGTATGTGTGTATGTATAAGCACATGTATGTGAGTGAAAGTAAAATTCAAGGGGCATGTGAAATCACTATCCCTGCCCCTGACATTAAGGTGAATTGACGTCCATGGTCTCATCAAAGAGGAATCATTTACCTAATCAGGTGGAATGCATAATTAGAACTTAGATGATACATTGATCATCATCTATGAGCATTTGTTAGTGATCTTTTCTTAGTCTGGACCACAGTGAGACATATTCCTCATTTCCAGATTTTTTTTTTTATAAATCTGCTTCCTCATACGTGTTGTTCATTGTTTTATTATCTTTTCAGGCTGGATGATCGACGCAGACAGCCGTCCCAAATTCCGCGAGCTGACTGCTGAATTCACCAAAATGGCTCGAGACCCCCCGCGCTATTTAGTCATACAGGTACATGTGATATAGTTAAATTTTGTCAGGCGAAACCATGTAAGTGAACCAAGTACATATGTGTGATGAGGAAAGTTAACTAGGTTATGCAGAATCCGATTTAAGATAATTGGCACTGTAAATATTTTCGATACATCTTCGCATAAACCGTTCACCAGTTAGAAAGAATCTGTTTCCAACATCAATGGAATTTAGACCATGAAAAAGTATGTAAATTGCACTTATTGAAAGAAAAAATATTCCATGAATTAGTGTCCACCTAGTGGTTAATGTAATTCCTTTTGTTAATTTCATCATGAAAATTTTGTGTATCCAATTTCGATTAAATGGTGCTCTGTGCTTTTGTTTTCTATGAAATCATATATAATACATAGTCTTGCCTTTCTCAGACTCGCTCATTCCCTCTGCATTACATTAAAAAATATAGGTACTTGTGTTTTACCACCCAACCCCTGTTGCCATCTCTTCAGTCTTCCACCCAGTTATTACAGAAAAATAAATACCTTCTATCCTGACCAACAAACAAAAACTTATTTGGCGGAATGCTCCACCTCCATGCTCAAATATACACACAAAAAGAACTAGCACCCTGATAGCATCACATTCATGATAGTAGCCTTCCCTTCCTGGTCTCAATATTTGAAAACATCCTATACTCAACATCCAGCTACCCACCTCCTACCATTCCAGATATTTAAACAAGCATTTGCAATGCAATTGGTCTCGCCTTTGGGACCTTATATGTATTTAGCTATTCAGCACATTAGCCTTTCTGAAACATCTACTGTTCTTTAACATGGAGCGAAAGTAAGAACCAAACTGCGTAACTCACAAGATATGGGAACACATGGTGAGAAATATTGCCTTTCAGCAGAAAATGGTATAGTCCAAAGCTCTGTTTTTAATATAAAATTAAGGCCTTCGGTGGTCATATCACTGAAAATACAAGATTTGAATAAAATATTATTGTCTACGGGTGCTTGTGGAAGACAAATTCTATAGACTGGAATCTTGAGAATGCTAAAGTTATTCAGGTATTTTACTGACCTCGGCTGGTCATTTTCCATCAAGAAAGTTAAATAGAGGCAGTTGGCAAGAAAATGTAAAAAAAAGAAAGTCCCTCAGCAGAAAGCAATTGTGGTATTTTACTGACCTCTACTAGTCGTTTTCTATCAAGACAGTTACATAGAGGCAGTTGAACAGGAAAAAAAGTCGATAAGCGGAAGCAGACAAGTCATAGGGCTGATCTCCAGAGCCCACAAAGTACATACACATATAAGTATTTACTAAAATATATAAAAGAGTTCTTGAATGCTTGACCCAAAAAATGTAATACCTGCCATGGAGCAATGAGTTTTCATAGGAGGTAGACATTAATATGAAGCTAAGGTTTAGCGAAGTACTTGTTGTTGGTCTGTGAAGCTAATTTTGCAGTGCACAAGAGAGTGTTGCTAGGATTGATTCTCAGATGTCAAATCAGATCCTTTTAATCATACAGAATTTTGTAGAGGATTTAGCACTATATAAAGTGTACAGGTGTATTCAGCCTTCAGTTTCTGGAATGGAACAAAACACGTTACCTGTTCCATCACACTGCCATAAAAACATTCAGGTATCAGAAACACCTTAACTGTCCATAGAACAAATCCATTGCTTCCTTAGAGCACGTCATTACTTCAGTATTTAATGGCAGACCCAATGACTCCAAGAAATCATGTGACAGGCTTTACCCAAGACAACCAAAGTCAGTAAACTGTCTTTCCCTAAACCCAGCTCCTGCCACATTGCAGCATAGATGATCTACATCAGTTGATAAGCCTATATATCTCTTACCCCCACTAGTCTTTTCTGTAATAAGACCGAGATTTGCCATCCTCTTGAGCAAATGTCATAAATGGGACTTATTTTGTCTCTTAAAATGTATTATTACTTTTATGGACTTGGTGCTGTTGATTCTTTCCATTCATCTTCTCCGCATGCCATCTGCAGTGCACTTAGTTGATGTTGCAAATATAGAGCTCCCAAACGCTATCGCTAATGCTACAGTATTAATTTAACTTCAATATTTTTATCAGGATTTATTTTTCTAGCTGTTGGCACTCATTTTATTCAGGAAATCAAGCATTTGAACAAAAACAAGAATAATTGGGGTATTCGAAGACTTAGAGATAGGCCACAATTCCTCTAAAAAAGATATTTCCTGAGTGACAAAATAAGAAATATGATTGATATATTGACAGCTTTCCAGTGATTTCTTACCATAGGCTGTAAATATTTATTTACCAGAATGACGAAAGGATGCAGCTACCCAGCCCAGCAGACACCAAGTTTTATCGCACCTTGATGGAGGAGGGAGAAATAGGCGAAGTGGTTGACGCAGAGGAGTATCTGGTACCACACCAGGGCTTTTTCAACAGTCCGGCCACATCCCGCACTCCACTATTGAACTCAGTGGTAAGTTAATTTCAGACTGTTCCACAGAATCACACTTACACAAACCCTACACACTTTGGGACTAATTTCCTTTTCATGTGTTACAGAGTACCACCAGTAATACTTCAGACATCCCCTTCATCAACAGAAATGGAGTAAGTAAAATTGAGATAAATTCACACTTAAGGCATGTCTCTTATATTTAATGCTGCATTTTGTTAAGCAATTGTACAAAAAAGTATACATTTTTAATTGATATGCAATTCCACGTATTGTATTTACAACATATCTTACCAGCATATTTCATTTATTACCTATCAGCATATCAGTACGCAATACGACGTACATTGTTGCAATATTTTCTTTGTTTGTTGAGACAAATTAGTAGACACATCCCTTTGGTAAATAAGAGGCTTCCGTAAGTCTGCAAAGGTAAAAAAAAGGAAGCAATCTCTTCGCACTGCAGTCATCTTTTCATGTTTCGGTCACATCTCTATTTAGATGTTATGAAGCTCTCACAAGACACCAAAGGCATGCCTGGATAAACACAAGCATTTGCAATGCAATAGGTCTCACATTTGCAAGAGTTTGAGCTATTGGCATTGTAAATGACAATGCTTTTTATTTATCTGTTTTGATAATTAACACATAAATGAAAGCCATTTTCATTTACGATGCCAATAGCTCAAACTGTTGTAAGTGCGAGACCTATTTCATTTCAAAGAAGCGACCACCATTCTCCCAGGCTGCTAGAAAAGTAGAAGCGTGCATGGTACATCGAATGTTGCAGGAAAGCATGTCATGCCTGCAGACGGAGAAAATACTGCTTACAGACTAAATAAGACATACTATGTAACAACAGAAGTAAAAGGGCCAGTCCTCACAGGAGGTTACAAATAAAGACAAGGCGGTACTAAGGAGGGACTAACAAGCCTATCAATGAATAAGAAGGCAGCATTTACTAAGGACATTGACACAAGCCAGTAACAAATATGGACGGAGAGTGGGCGGGTCTTCAAGCCTATACTCTAATACAGCATGCCTTGCAGAGCAGCGCATGTGCTGCCCAGGCTCAACCTAACAAAGCAATTTAATTCGAAATTGGCAAGTAAAGTTGGGGCATTGATGCCACCAGGTAGATTAAGAGCAGCCCACTCCTCCCTTTTCTGATATCCCCCATCCTCGTGGCCATAAAACACTCCAACCACACGTCTACTGTCTGATCACCTCTGCTTCTTTAATGGGACAACTGAAGCCACACAAGGAGGAGAGTGTACTGCATGCCATGCACTTTACAAGGCTTCCCGTCACCGATAAAGGCCTAATTACATTTGGAGGAGTGAAATTAAAGCATTCATTTCATTTTACCTACCTATGAGTAGTTTGGTTTTCCGCATCCAGTTTTACCAGGTTTGGGAGGGTGTGGCCTGATTTTTCCGGCTGTTGCATGAAGTTTGCATGCAGCAACCAAATTCATTCAGCACTTTATTTTCATACAATGCCCCCTCCCCCTACTCGCCACCCCCCCAACCACAGGCCTGTGCACATGTGTACCAGCTGCTCAGAGCATTTGGTAAATGTAAACATTAAACTTCATGGAATGGCAAATTCCGTTTGTTTTTATGACTGGAAATTCAGTTCCACAGTCCCACATGGTGAGTTACCATTCCATGAGGTTCTACTCGTACTTGCACAATACTGGGACGATGTCACCAGGCATGTCATTTTAAAGTCGCACACCGCACTTGCAACTTGCAATCATGGCAATAGAAGGTGCCTTTAATGAAGCACAACAGCTAGAGGAATCGCAGTAAAGAAGTGTGTTAGACCTGGTACCATTGGTGTGAGACTAGCTATTTTACATGATGCCTCCTCTGTTTTCTATATGTTTTGCTGGTTTAGATGCTTTGAGACCTGTGCCACTGCTATTCAGTGCCATAGTGCAAATGCTCCCTGTGTTAAATTGATGTTTTGATTAGTGACTCCATGATTGACTTATTTGATTTACTGTCAGACCCTTGTATTGTGCACCGCGTGTCACCCGGGGCTTGTAAATCAAATGCTGCTGGTGGGCTTGCAGCACCGATTGTGCCACCCATGGACACAGTCCGTAAAGTGTAACTTGGGCCTGCCATTGCAGAACCTGTATGCAGTCTGGGACTGCTGTGTCGACCAGGCGAGTGCATTCACTCGACAGTTTAAACCTTCCCTTTTCTGCATATCTGTCACCCCTGCAGTAGGCCTACGGGCAGAGTGTGTTGTATGTAAAAGGTTGGGCATGCCCTGATCTGCGTGGCATGACCTGATAGTGAATTACAACCTATTTCATGTTTCCCTATTGCAAGGCTACCTATCCCATAGGCCAGAACCGACGGTTTGATTTTAACAGCTTATAATCCTAGCTGACCTGAGGGACGAGGTAGAGATTCGAGTTTAGTATGCCTGAACTCAGAATGATAAAATGCATCTTTTATTAAAGTTGGTTTTAACATTCTGTGTTTGAAAATACCACTTTTAGAAAGTTGGTATTTTCTTACCTAACCATCCAGCCTGCCTCTGCTAGCGTGTGCATTGTGTGTCTGGTTTTGTGAGTGAAGGGTCTCGGGGGCTCCAGTAGACAGGGTGAATCTGCACTAGGCTGAATAGGCCGATCTACTTGAGGAGTCATGAGAGGAGTAGCACCTTGGCCTGAAAAGAGCTGTGCCTGCCTTCCACAATGCTGGCTCCACCTCCTGTGGTGTGCCTGATGACCCTGGCCTACTCTGACAAAGGAAGAAGTTGTGCATTGGCAGAATGCACCAGAACTGCCAGGACTGGTTTGGACTAGGTACAGGACCCTCTGCCTTCAGAGGACAAAGGATTTCTGAGTATAAATTTGGGGACCCAGACCCCAAGAAGTTAGATCACTTCTGGGAACACAAGACGAACCTTTGCCGAGGAGAAGAACCGAAGGAAGCTGCAGGAGTTTGGACTGATCCTCTGCCAGTGTGCTGTTGTTGGGTTTGCCTGCAGTTGTGTCTTCATTGCAGAGGAAAGGAGAATGAACTTCTACAGAACTTTCATCATCTTTCTGAATATTTCTCCAAGGGCTTGAACTGAGCTTGCCTCCTGTCTGAAGTCTCAGGGATACTATCGAAGGAATCTGCAACACCAACGCCAGTGAAGTCGTGAGTGCTGCTCCGACCTGTACACATAGACTGACGCCTGCTGCTGTGCTGTATCGACTTCAAAACAGACATCATCATGGAGCCGATCCTCGACGAAGGTGGCGAAGAACTCATCGACACCATGACATCGTAAGGAACCGTGGTTTCGGGTCCATCGTAACGTCATCTCCTCTCCGGACAGGAACCGACGCCTCCCCTGCCTGCGAAAGCATCCAGTACACGGACGCATCATCTCCCCCGAAGCAAGGAACCAACACTGCAACGCGCCAACAACACTGCATTTCCCTGATGCCGTGAGCTGTCTTTGTGTTCGCTTTCCAAGGTACTGTTCTGTGGGGGTCTGTTTTGACTCTGGGCCTGACGCTTTACATGTCGGGGTCAGCACCGTACTTTGGGACCTCTTTGACCTCGACGTTGTGATAGCTCCTGTTGGGGTTATCTGTTGCTAAAGACTGTTTAAGTGAATTACCTATATTTTAATTACTTCTACCATCATGAAGTATTAATTGTGATTACCGTATTGTGGATTTTTGTCGTTTGTGGTCTTGCGATAAGTCTATATAAAGAATACTTATTTCTATACAACCCGGTGTGGGGTCCATCTGTAGTGTTTTCACTGTATTACTACATGTTTTCACAAATGCCTCTGAGATACGCCTGTCTGCTCGTGCCAAGGTACCAAGGGGGTGAGCAGGGGTTATCCAATAGTGTAATCCCTTTTCCCTGACTTAGACGCAAGGGTCCCTATTTGGACAAAGGTGCATACCATTGCCAACTGGAGACCCCGAGTTCTAACAAAGTGACCTACACATTATGCCATGTTAATCTAAGATGGAAGTTCCACTTAATATGCAGACCCTTATTTTGGAATGTAAAGTCGAATTGTGCATTGAGATTGCACATTAGTATAAAATAGATACGTTTAAGTAGACTCCACAAAACATGCGCCCTTATGGTAAAAGAAGCAAGTTTATTACAGAACACTCACTCTTACTAGTTTTAGAGTGGCTTGCGATACACAGCAGGCCTTGATATAAACCAGTTAATCTGGAAACTATTAGCTTACGGCCTTTATCATTAGCTGGCCGATCAGTGTCCTTCTTTCCATAGTCTTGACAGCATGTTTTTTGATTCGTTTCCCAGCATAGTAAAGAGCTCGTCAACATGTGCTTATTTATTCATGCTGAAGATGGTATTCAACAACATTATTCAGCTGTTTTCCTTTAATTGTCTAGCATGGAATATTTAAATCAACCAATTGATATTAGTTTTATAACGCCGTTGGTAGAAACAGCTATTAAAATACACATTTACATAGCACACTCATAAATATGTAAAAATATAATTCCAAACTTCTGTGCATCTTAAAAGAGCATCATCGAAAAAATGTGTGACTTCTATCAAGGTCAAACGTTTAAAGACACATTTAATGTTAAATGTCTTTCTTTAAAGCCCTTGTGTAATTTAACAAATTTAAGAGAGCTCGGGCACATTGTCGAATCGCAGAAGAACATAAAACTTGTTTTAAATACTTAATCCCTACTTCGGTATAAAAGTTAAACAAAAGCCATTACAGTTTCAAAGGACAAACCATCATGCAAACCTCAGAAGAACAGTTTTTATAGGTTCTACTCCTCAATAATGACAGCAGACCCAAAATGGAAACTTGTTAAAAAGTGTTCTGAATTTGTGGTGTCAACAATCGACAAATAATTGTCAGTCACTGGAAACATTACATCTGTAGATGAGTGTGCAGGATGACTTCATCTAGGTATTCCAATTCTCTTGAGCTGATCATTCATGAAAAATTGAGTTTTTTTCCAGCACTTGTGAGGATGCTTTTAGGCGATGGATTTTCAAGAAAGTTAACCAGTGCATTCGACGTGCATCAGCTTTATAGGAAATGTCTTTGATATCTCCTTTAGTAAGTGTGTAGTTATAGAAGCTTGTGACTCTCCAAGTATGGACGCCCCAACAATTGTTTACTGCGCCAAAAGACAACAACAGGGTGATGCTTGAGGTGCTGTTATGGCTTCTTCGTCCCTAGCAGCTGATTGACAGTGTCTGCAGTGCATTGCTGCATAGGAACACCCATTCAAGAGAGCCCTTGGTGTTGGGAGGACTGCAAATCCTTTAGAAGTGGGGAATCCTGGTGAGCCTATACAGCCGGTTGAGTTTGCCAGATAATGGTCAAGCTTTGATGCATTTTTTGTTAGTGCCGAAAGACAAACCTGAATGGCTTGTATGGTGCTGGTTGTAGCAGCTTAAGTCTGGACTTGACTCCATCGGTGGCAGTGACTACCGCTGGACTGGATTTGGACCTTCTGGTTTGGTATTAAGGATATTACAAGTAAATAACTAATTGAAGCCTGTAAAAAAAGTATTTAATAAAAATAAAAATTACCAATCACATTGTAATCCTCATCTGAACCTACTGTTAATAATTACTCACAACTATCAGTGCCTGGGGAAATTGCTTGAGAGAAAGCCGAGGGAGGTAAGCGCTTCTTCTTGGCTCATACCATGTCATCCTTGTCATCCCTTCAAGTACACTGGTACATATGCACTGAGAGGGAGAGAGTTCCCCTCCAGTTTATAAACAGTTAAGGCTGGCTTTAACATGAGCAATGGTTTCCCACTTTTTGTCTGTGCATTCTCACACAACTCGAGGCATTGAAACTATGAAAACATTTTAGGATCATCAAGCCCAAAATGTTTAAAGTGCTTCTGTGTGAAGCAATCCTGAGGCCCGAAGACAGTCAGCTTCCAGAGAGAACAAACGCTCTCTAGCGTCATACACGAACAGTAGAGTTGACAGAATTAGCTTCAGTCATGGGTACAGACACAGGCATTAATAGGGATGGTGCTACAGAGGGCATTGTGTTTAGAGGTGAAAGGGCTTTATGTGAGATGGTCAACCCTATTGAAAACCAGGATCCATGTGCCCTGTCAAGCCCTGCCTGACTTGGAATAAAAAAAGCATGAAACAGCTACACAAATAAATCAAGTTGATGCCAGAATAGTGAAAGGCCTTAAATTGCCTAGTACCTTTTCCCCTCTACATATAGACATGGCCTAATATTCACAAATCCTCTATCCAAACTGTTCTGGCTGATTGCACTACACCTGCTGGAAGGATAGGGAAGCACTTTAACCCTCTTTATTATTAGATTTATATTTGGTGTTCATTAATATTAATTAAAACCATTACAAAAAAGGAAGAAAAGATTGGAAACATCATGAGTTCAAGAAACATATTAGACCCTCCTGAGGAACAAAATAAACAATAGATGGAGACCTCTGTATTTCATACAGATCTTCCCAGTCTCACTCAAGTTGATGGAGTTGTGCACTAGAAAGCGAAATGCATTGACAAGAAGCGCTATGACGGCGGTTCCTGGTAATTCTTTATAAAGATGGCCAGCTTAGCAGTCATTAATAAATCTAGTGGCCGGTCCCTCCACCAAGGACATGGAGTAACTTACTCTGTCACCCTGGCAGGAAAACAGGCCATCTACCAGAATTACATTGGCCCCTAAGTAATTTGCCCAGAATCACAGGATGTTGAGCCAACGGCGAGACTCGAACCTGGATCCTCAGTTCCAAAGTCGGCAGCTCTTGCTGTTACGGCACATCCTCTCCCCATATGCCAAATAGAGCACTTCTTCTTTTTAGTTAACAAGAAAGATTTAATTACAATCCCCATCAGATATGGGGATACCCATAGGAGAGATTAAGTTATTTCTCCTTTCTGTATCTTGCCACCTGCTTCTCCTCTGTCTAAATTGTCTTGAGGGCCCAATAAAGAACTACTTTCCATCAGTGAGGAAGATTTGAAATATATATTCAATTTCTCTTCTGACAATGAAGAAAAATAAAAGAAAAATAACAACATAAAAAACAAAAACTGGCTGCCATAGAGAACATGAATAACATAGAGTTCAGGTAAAGCAAGTCCATTCCATAACTCGCAGATGTTTCCTTCAAACTCAGTGGAGACAATGAATATGATTCCAAGTCTCTGGTGAGTCTCCATAAGTATTTAATACTCAAAACAGTGTTTGAATTCTTTTGTAGCTTAAATACATATTTTGCAGACCACCTTAATTTATAATCAAACTATATACTGCTCACCCATTTTGCAGACAGTAGTTCTACCCAAGCAAAGCTCTGATGGCAAAAACAGCCTTTAATGTATTAGATTTAAATCTAAATCTCTCTGAGCTCAGGAACAAAATGCCTATATCCTTGGAGATTGTCACTGAGGAAACTAATCGATCCAAAGACATCACAACAGAGACTAATCATGTGGATCATTAAATAAACTGCTGGATCTGAGAAAACTATCTCTAGAGAGATCACTAGTATGATTGTTCTCAGCAAAAAGAAAAAACTTTGGTAGATGAAGAAAAATACTGGAATATGGACTGTAGTCAAACCAGTCAAATCATTAAACCAGCATATGATAGAGACCACTTGGGAGATACTTGCAAAATTCAAGTGACAGATGCTCAGAAAAGTACCAGTAGGAAGACAACACCAAAGATGTTTCCTATATTTGTAGGCAAAAGCTCCAAGTCAGGCTTAGAGAACATCATGCAAGTGATCAAACATATTAATGAGCCTGGAACCTGAATACACAATAGTGTTACCACCTCTAAAAACACTAACACAGGCATATCAGATTGGAAACATCATGAGTTCAAGAAACATATTAGACCCTCCTGAGGATCAAAATAAACAATAGATGGAGACCTCTGTATTTCATACAGATCTTCCCAGTCTCACTCAAGTTGATGGAGTTGTGCACCAGAAAGCGAAATGCATTGACAAGAAACGCTATGACGGCGGTTCCTTGTAATGCTTTATAAAGATGGCCAGCTTAGCAGTCATTAATAAATCTAGTGGCCGGTCCCTCCACCAAGGGGATGGAGTAACTTACTCTGTCACCCTAGCAGGACAACAGGCATCTACCAGAATTACATTGGCCCCTAAGTAATTTGCCCAGAATCACAGGATTCTCCTGATGACTCATGGATAAAAAAAATCTGTTCTATAATACAACAATTGAAAACAGAAATTATTCCTTAGGCTATATTTCCCACTTATAATACCAGCGTTAGTGTAAAAGTGCATGTAAAATGCACCATAGCAACGGTCAACAGTGAAGAGCTCTACAAAGCAATGAACATTGCCTGTTGAGCTGTTGCACATGTCCTGTGTCTGCGACTGACTTTATCATCGCCTGTACAGGTAATTAAGCTGTTTGAAATGATGTTCCGAAAGATGTAGATGCTATTACTTCAAACTAACAACCTGTGATTCAAGATTTAAGACACAAATATCACCCAAAGCCTAGAGTTCAGTCTGGTGCCTCAGAGCCCGTTGTAGATTCATATGTGGATGGGCCGACTAGCTTCAACCATTGACTGGCAGGCTCTCCATCACAAAGAGAGATGCTTTGGATCCCAGTCACACTCACAAAAGTTTTTAATTTGTTCTGGCACTGAAAGAATCAAGATCGCCTTCTGCTCCTTCTATTTCAAGATATTTAGGTCTGGCTTTTGAGAGAACCTTAGCTGTCTCAGACTACTGCTTTTCATAAAACGCACACAGACTACACGTACACAAGGGGGCTTTGGTCAATGGTAAAATTGTCATTCACATTTTGCTTATGCCCACCACGGCATTCAGTGTGTCAGCTCACTGAACACATTGGTTCTTTTAAGTTTAAGGGATTGACATAGCCTGTGCTCATTGTTTACATACACTTAAAAAAATAGTTCACTGCTCTTCAGTAACAAACTCGGCTCAAAAGGGTTTTACCTTATAAATTATTTATATGAGCCAGCTATTTAATTTGCTAGCACTCCTTTTATAAAGTTGCTGTTATAAGGTGTTTGTGACATTTTAACATTGTAGATGTCAGTGATTTGAGTGCTTTGTTAGGTGGTGATTGTTTTCCCTTTCCTGATATTAATAATAATAATAATAATAATAATAATAATATTATTAATAATAATAATAATAATAATAATAATAATGATAATAATAATTATATAAGGGATAAAGTCCACATGCTGTACAATAAAACGATATTGCACATCACCGAGGAGTTCTATAACCATGTAGAGGTATGAGGCTGAAGGCCGAGTTCCTTTAAAGTGTTATGGAACTCCAAGGTGACTTGCAATATACTTATCAAAAATATCAGGGAGTACTTTATCCCATATAATGCATGGTCACACTCTCACCATTTCCAGAAACCACTTAAAACCTTGGTGCGTAGCTCTTTCATGTGAACGAGCGAGCATGTTTGCAAACATGAGGAATAAAAATAAAGTTTCCAGTGCAAAATTAAACACATCAAAAATCTGTTAGATATTTTCTGCAAACAGATATTGGAAACAGTTCAGTACAAGTCAGTTTTCTTTTTTTTTTAAAAGCTCTGCAGTAGCTCAATATTTGTAGAAACATGCAAAAAGATTCTACCTTTTCTCTACAGAAGGAGTGCAAAAAATAAACATTCCCTCTGTTTGTCATTGTAAGTTATTAAAATAGAATAAACATTCTCTCTGCTTGTTATTGTAAGTTACTAAAATAGAGCAGAAGAAAGAAAAGCAACCGTGCTGCACACTGGTGCATAGAATACGTGAGTGGTGGAGCTTGGGAATGGCAAAGGAACCAGAACTCGATTGCCTTTGCCTTCTTTTCATCATCCCAGGTCGGATGAAGGAGGTCACCCTGCTGTCTAGGGCTCTCCTGCAGAGAAACCATTTAGATCTTGCAGAGCATCACACACATTGGGACATAGACATTGGGTTGCAGCTGACTGATCAGGGTTGAAGGAGGATTCTTGAGTACACCTCAAATGTGTCCTGGAAAGCTCACTTCAAACGTATCCAATTTTACTACCTTCATCAGACTCACCTTACCCATAGGCGTCTACATGTAGTGGCATTGAAGTGCCCTCTAAATTGTCTGCTGAGGATGCCGGCTTTTTATACTTGGTGTCGTCTTGTCCCTTATTGATACCGTACTGGACGTTGGTCCTCCAAGTGGGTTGTGTTGCCTCTGATTGGGAATTTGTGCTTAGCCCTCAGCTATGTCTACTGGGCCTTCACGGCCGTGCCGTGGCTTGAAGGCTATGGAAAGGTTTCTGGACCTGGCCTTGATTCTTGCTCCTAACAATGAGCTGGAAATTGGCTCTGGAGCCGGATATCTATAGATGGGGTTGTAGTTGGCGAGTTGGGTAGAGTGCGAAAGGGAGACACTTCGCAGGGAAGAGGCCAGAAAAGTGCGAAGGGTGCTTATCCTGCCTGCATGGGACGCCATAATGATGGTCTGTCCTTGAGTGAGCTTTGAGGGTCAGATTATTTATTACAACTCAGTCTTGGAAGTCTCTTCGCCCACTGCTGCCTCGTAGGTCACGGCACAGGTAGGGGGTATTCACTGTGGAAGGCGTGTGGCTTCTGTGACGGTTGCGGCATAGAATGTTTGAATATGCCATAGTGCATCTGGGAGCAGATGGACACCTAGGTGACTATGATGGTGGATAGTGCTTTGGTTTTGTATACGATTGGAATCCTCTTGTGTTCTTATGTTCTTCTATATTGGTAGTAATGGTTCCAACACTGCTGGCCCCTCCACTTGTTAATGGTATTGCTTCCATGTGCAATGCTTGCCAATGTTGTTGTTTTATTGTTTTATTTTTATTTAGTATGCTGTTGTTGTAATGAAAAATGAATACACTTATTTTCAAAAAGAAAGAAAAGCAACATTCCATTTTCTTTGCTTTGAACAGCTGCTTCAATTATTCTCTGTGACCTAAACAGCCTTTCAACTTGGCTGCTGGCTCTGGCATTGTGATGCAAACACCAGGAGATGATAGACGGAGAGTTGAAACTTTTCAGACACTCACACTCACCCACAGTCACAGATCTGGGTTGAATCCATCATCGTTCTTTAGCTCACTTCGCCATCCCAGTTCAGACCCAGCCATAGGTAAATCAGTCTTGACCCTGTGCCTCATGGGAACAGTCCAGCCTGAACTGCCAAGCTAGGTCTTCCTTGGACCGGAAACAAGCATCCTGGTACCGGTTTCGGGTAACACCTCTCCTCAGCCAGGCTAGCTGGAATCCAGTAGCATAGTGAGCATGAGTTCCACGTCCGGGCATACCCTGCCAACTTAGGGCGAACAGAGCAAACACAAGGAGAGGATAGACGGATGGCACTGTGGTGTCAGACTTCAACTATAATGACTTATAATAGTGAGTTCTGACGTCTTTTCTTTATAATCAGTGACTAAGTGCATCACAAGTTGTCAGTTGTAAAGAAATTAGAGACTGACATTTATACAGGTATTACAGAATCCCATGTATTATAATTAATAACATGCATGTTGCAGCTGACGGCTTGTTATTTAAAATTCATTGCTAGTAAAACAGCTGCATCAGTTCATTGTTTCTCATTTTAACATTTTTATTGCAAGCATATGAGGTCACGGTTAGGTAGGGGTGTGTTTTCCGTTTATTTATATATATTTTGTGGCATATGCTTGCAATAAAAAATAAGTTAAACCAACCCACCATCTTATCAACACTTGACCTATTGGCTTTGCCAATGCATTTTTAGCAGCTCTTCTTCAGGAATGGCCCTCCTATACGATATGCAATACTTATGGCCTAAAAGTATTTTCAGCTAAAACAATGGTAAACAACCTATGAATAAAAACTCACAATTGCATTCTTCCTTTCAGAGCCCATTATGGACAGGCTCAACCCAGCATTTTGCAGAGCTCAGAAAACTTATTTCGTTTTCATCGGATAAATGTACAGAAATGTTCATACTAATATTAAGATGATCATTTGCTCCAAAGATCCCATTGTTTTCCAGGAGTGCCCAGTGCAGGTAAGCGCTGTGGGGCGGAGTTGACAGACGATGAGGGAAAATTACATTTAAATAAAGACTAAACCTTAACTTGTGCTCACCGGATCACCGACTCGGTGATGAGGCGAGCGCAAGATAAGTGTTTTTCTTTTTTTATTTATTTAATTTTCTCTCGTCGCCTGTCGTCTCTTCTCACTGCGCCTCACCACGCTTACCTGCACCAGCTGCTCCTGTTGTTTTCTCTGTTCTCTTCACCTTCAGCAGTGGTAAATTTCCTCCAAATCTCTTCCTACATCGTAAAGTGGTCACAGAAGAAGCAACTTGGTAATAGACTTTTGTTTGTGTGTGCATGTAAGGTGGTGATTTCTGGCATCTTAAAAGAACGCCACTAAGTTGTCAGTTCACTTCTTTTCTCTCAGACTCCTGCCACTTGCAGCATTTACCGTTGTTGTTTGTGGCACTTCTATTTTACCAGGACAATCAAAATGTGGTCTTGTCACTGGGGACACTCCCCAGTTTATCAATCCTTGGGTTCGCTGACACTGGACACAACCAGCTAAAGACTCTGTGGCTTAGCTCTAAAGATATGTAACATAACATAACGTGTTTTTGTAAAGCGCAGGTTAAGCCGGAAACAACTTGGCGCTGAATAACAGATGTTTTTTGTTACCCAACTCAGTGGTACTCATTTTATCGACCTCAGATGGATGAACGGCTGAGTAGACCTGCCGGGATATGAACCCGTGACCATGAGATCGAACAAAGGCCCCTGCCGTGAACACATTAGTCCACTGAGCCGCCAAACCCAGCTTTATTTGGGCAGAGGCTAAGGACACCAGATGACTAACCAGAGGATGGCAGTGTTTTTTCCTGCAATCTCATTTGACATCCAGCTGTTTTTCTGGCAGTTGTGCTTTTGGTTCACTTCGAATGGTCAATTGAAGTAACTCACACGAGAACAGGGAATTGTAAAAGAAAGGCCCAAAAATACAACATTGCTTTCTCGGTGATTTAAGTCTTCTGGTAACCCTCTTGTAGATTCCCACCCACTGACCTTCACAAAAGAGTAGCCACAACAGCAGCAGGCCGGAATTTAAAGATACATGTTTCCTCGCCGTTCTCCCAGGAGCATCAATAGTGCAACACGTTCGCTGACACCAGGGCCCAGGGTTTTGCCTGGCCCACATCACCTCCATCAGTGACTGTTTTTACTGCAAAATGAGGTTTCCCTGCTTGCATCACAATTATTTTCACATTTTTACACGTGTTAACACTGTATGTGCAAAGGTTTCAACTCATTAGTTCCAGTTTACCACCTTACTGCAGGAACAAGCAACTAGGTGACCACTGACCAGTCAATCTTTGCAAAGGACCTTCCTCTACGCTGCAACGCGCCGCCAAGTTGTTTTCATCCTTTTCAGCAAGAAACATTTTTTTCTGTGAAAATCTATAAATTATGCTGCACATAAAGGCACATATGGCACATGCAGCAAATCCATAATTATATGAAAAATGCCACAGAAATGCATAATTCCGGTAGCTTCTTTCCAGCCTCCTTCTTGCCCGTAAAACCAACTACCCATTACAGCCATTGTAAATTAAAAGGACATCTGTCCTGCGGCTCTGCAGCAAATATACTTAAATACAGGCCTGCCAACCTAAGAACAGTAACCTAAGAACAGTTGCCACCGTGTGAGTGTACATGGAGAAGGGGGCATGGACTTTGAGAGGGGGGGGAGTCTTTGGACCCCCTGCTCTGTCTTAACAGACACAGCTTCCGTCCCCCACAATAGTAAGGAACTCACCGGACGCAACTGCGCGTCCTGTGAAGGTTTTAATTGGGGCCCAGCTGGGAGAGAGTTCACACACACTAAAATGGAACGCGTGACCCTGTGATGAGGCATGAAGCCGTGTGTCACACTACAGCACCGTGTGAGACGACAGGCCTGATTATGCAATTATAAGTTAAAATAGGGGAAACATTTTTAGCACCAAAGGAGACAACTCTGGTACTGACACACAAGTCATAGAGTTCACCTGAGTTGTCTCCATTATATGTTGCAAATATGTTTGTGTCCTGAGAACAGTTTATCTTGTTCCCTTGTTGTTTGAAGTTTCCCAACGCTAGCTGCTCTAGTCAATGTTTAACTATATTAAATAGTACAAGAGTCAAAGCATATACATCAATCTTGGGAAAATTCACAGCTGGTAATATTTTATTCATTGTCGTCTAGTGCCATCTATCGGCAATATTTAGAACAGTGGATGTTTTAATGTAATGAACTAGTTTTGAACTTTTTAAATAGAGCCTGTGAATGATGTTATACATAAGATACTGCAATCTTTATAAACGCCAGACTCTAATTTATTCATATTCAGTCACTTGTGACGCACCCAGTCGTCGATTATTGGAAAGGACACCAGAACGCGAATATTAAAGTTATTATAGTCCAGTTCTTAGCAGCCAGGTGAAGTTCAGGTTAGGGAGCATAATTTTGAAGAAGCTGTTCAAAACGAAAACCGCATGCTGCTACTCTTTCTTCTGCTCTATTTTTCTAGCTTACAATAACAAACGGAGAAAACATGTTTATTTTTTGCACTCCTTATATAGTTAGAATAAAGCTAGAATATTACTGGATGTTTCTACAAATTGTGATGGGAAACAGCACTCACCATGCATGCCATTACAACACATGCATTACAACACATGCGCTTTACCACATATGCCTTTACAACGCATGCCATTACCACAAAAAATGTATGTATTTCACAGGTGTTTTTTTAGATAGATAGATAGATGGATGGATGGATGGATGGATGGATAGATAGATATGTATGCTAGGGCAAGGGCGTTTTCAGGGTTTAGGGTGGGTGTAGGTTTTTGGTTGGCAAGAGTATTTTAAGGATTTTGGGTGGGTATGGGTTTTTGGGTGGCAAGGGAGTTTTTAGGGGATAGGGTGGGTAAGGGTTTTTGGGTGGTAAGGAAATATTTAGGGTCTCGGGTAGATATGGGTTTTTGGGTGGCAAGGGACTTTTTATGGTTTAGGGTGGGTATGGACTTTTATGTGGCAAGGGCGTTTTTACAGTTTAGAGTGGGTATGGGGTTTTTGGGTGGTAAGGGCATTTTTAGGGTTTAGGTTGGGTAAAGGGTTTTGGGTGGCTAGGGTAACTTTAAGGGTTTAGGGTCAGTAAGGGTTTTTGAGTGACAAGGGAATTTTGAGGGTTTAAGGTGGTAAGGTTTAAGGGTTGGGGTATGTTTAGGTAAAAAGAAATATATATATATTATATATTTTATATTAATATATATATATAATATATAATATATATATTTCACATCCACTTTATGAAAAAAGACTGCTGCACACCAGTCTCCAGTCGATTTCACAGATTTAATATCACACTGCAAAAAACCAATGCATTTCAACTCTTACGAGTCTTGCTCATGTGCTCATTTCACTTTTCAGTAATTGATGGGTGTGACAATGAAACGTTATGTTAAGGATGCACAGTAAAGCAGATATCTTTGGAACACTCTTGCTGTCACCCCTTCCGCTTCATTTATTTCATAAACCGACAATAGTTTGGAGGTGTTTTCCTTCAAGTATCTGTGAAAAGTATAAAGAATGCTACAACATACCCACCTCTCCCCCTCAAAAAATAAATAAATAAAAGGGCAATCGTCAGATAATATGAGCAAGGAAAACCCAATCATTCACCCTCAAAAGATTGGACGAAGTTTGCAGGCCCGGTGGCAAGCTTGTGGAAACCCTCTTAGCAGGCACCGGGCCCCTCCACCCAACCCTGTCCTTCTCATGACCACCTGGAAGACCACGCAGCATCAAACACCGATGTTGTGTCCAACTATATTGCTCCAGTACAAGTGGATCGACTCACATTCGGAAAAAGGAAAAGTTTGGTTTTAGAGTAAACTGTGTGCACCAGAAAGTGGAGCATATTCCACAAAGACAAGTTTTCGGATGTGACAGCCCATGTGTCATTGTTACCGAAATGCGCTCTATGAAGGTGGGGTGCTGCTGACTTCTGTAGATATACTTTGCACACAAACTCATGCCAGCTTTATTTGGAAGTGTTTTCACACAAACATTCAGCTGCTCTCGCACCCACTCACACACCTACACAATCACTCACACACCCACTCACAAACCTAGATAACGGCTCACACACCCACTCACAGACCCATACAGCCACTTACACATACACTCAAAAACCCATACGGTCACTAACACCCACTCACAGACACATACAGCCACTCACAGACCCATACAGCCACTCACACACCTACTCAGACCCATTCAGCAACTCACACAGCTACTCATTAACTCATACAGCCACTCACACAACCACTCACAGACCCATACAGCCAAAAACACCCCTCTCAAATGTTACAGGTTACATTTAGGAAATAAAACAAAAGAAATCCTTCAAAATTCCCTTAAAACAAAGGTTTCAGGGATGTTATAATTAGGAAATAACATTTTAAAAACATCGAAATTTACTGGAAAAACCAAAGGTTACAAGGACGTTACATCTACAAAATAGAATTAAAAATACCTTAGAAGTTTACTGAAAAAGCAAAGGCTGCAGGGACGTTATAGTTAGGCTCAGATTTCACTCGTACAAAACCATAGAAATTCAGACGTTATAGTTACCTAAGCTAACTTTAACTTACACCCCCAGCAATCCACTGTTTATGGCTTCACATATTACATCACTCATGACATGGTCCATGATATCACTGATGACATCTCAAAAAACATCACTAATGACATTATCCACAGAACCACTTACACATCCACTCACACAACCACTGATACACCCATACAACCACTCACTCACACACATACTCACACAACCACTCACACACACACTCACAGATCTATACAACCACTCACACACCCGGCCACAAACCCTTACAACCATTCACATGCCCATTTCCACAACCACTCACACCCACAAAACCACTCACACACCCATACAACCGCTCACACACCTGCGCAATCACTCACACACTTTTGCTGAAAATACCTTCGTGGCCACTGAATTTAAGAAATGTATCAGGGCGAGGAAGACATCATCAACTAAGTGCCTTTTCAACCGTTTTTCAACAAGTATTTTATATCTATATTTTACTGTTCTTTGCTGCTATGGACAATCGCTCAGCATAACCCTTTCAGGGCTTCTTTCTATGGTGCTAACAGTGCACTCCAATCTACTTGGGCGGTGCCCTGATAAGATTTCAGTGGAATTGGTTCTATACATACCTACATATGCATATATATATATATATATATATACATATACATATACATACATAATAGCCTATACATCAGCCTAAGCTGAATCTATTTTGAAAATGATTCCTTGCAATATCTCGAGTGCAGTGATGCAATACATGGCTCGAACGTAGTTTTTAAAAATTAGGACAAATATCCCCAATGTTAAAGAAGTGCGGGGTCTTCATTCACCTTACCTCAGCTCGGTACATAGACCCCAGCAAATTAGTTGCCAGCTCCACAGACGGTGCACTGTCTCTTTGTAACATTGAATGCAAGGCCACTATTCCCTGAACATTGTAACATGAAACTGTTTACCAAATCATAAGGCATTGCTAAAATTCAAATAATTTCATCAGAGAAAATAAATCCAAATGAGCATTGATAGCAGCCATATTGGCATCTGTGTATTTTGTTGTAGCTCTGTCGTTGAAAATGTTTAAGGTAAGCTAAAGAGTCATTCTTGTGCATAATTTTGTAAATGACAAAAAGACAAGGTCTACATATCTTCAATTGTCTGATGGTCCTTCTCATGTTAGGCCTGTGCTGTTCGGTCATCTCTGTTAACTGTTTGCATGTTTTACTCTAAATCTTCCAGGGACCCCCCACGAGAGAAGATAGCTTTGCTCAAAGGTACAGCTCGGATCCGACTGTAATCCTGCAAGACGACAGCATTGATGATCGATTCCTGCCTGCGCCTGGTTAGTATATGACTCTCAAGTCAAATGTGAAATCATAAGCTCATGCGAGGTTTGGGAGGTGTTCATCTTTCAGTTTTCCTCTCACATAACTGCTGTGCCCTAGTTGATCTGTGTCGATCCAACACATTTTTTGACAATTTCTTAAATTTCCATTTACATTTTTTTCCAGCGTATAAAATTAATAGCTGGAAATTATTTGGCGACATTCGTGAGATCTCAAGTGGGCTCTATGGAGTCTGGACTGGTTCAATGATTGCTTTCTACGCAACCCTGTGAGGTGCGACCAGTACCTTAAATAAGGGACAAGAGCTCCCATGGTATCCACACACAACCTCAAACTTCACCATCCATTGCAATGTCTTGCATGTTTTTAAGTGCAACAACCTCCCTGTGTGTATGTCGGAGCCATGAAAGTAGGTGTAAGACTGAATATATTTTTAGGCTCAACTGAAATAAAGCTTTAGCTCTCAGTGACGGAAAAATGTTTGTATAAAAGAAAAAGTTTTATGCAGATAACTGCAAGAGAGAGTTGTTCTGCAAACGCATTACAGGAGTATTGCTATGTTGCAAAATATTGTATACCATTTCCCAAAATTGTTCTGTACAGTCTTTAAAATGTCAGTTTCTAATATTTGAACATAGCTAGCTAAAGAAGTTTTTCAGAAATACTTATATTCAGCACAAATCTCTAAAAGACAAAGTAAGTTAACAGCAACATATAGTTTTGAAGGATAGTGAAAGAAAACTTTTATTTGAAAAGAACCAAGTGAAAACAGGAAAGGGACGCAGAGCAGTAGCAGAGAGGTGGGATGGGAGGCGGTACAGGAACAATGAGGGCAGTAAAGTGGGCCTTCCAAGGGCATGGCTCTGCAGAATGAAGTGAACATCCACAGGCTTTGATGGTTACAGGCTGTAACCATAAATAGTTGAAAAAAATATACAGCCAAAAGTCTGAAATTGTTGAGTGCTGTTTTGTCAACACTTCAGATATTCCCACTGCTCAATTTCCCCAATGCAATGTACAGACATTCTGAAACACAATATTATACACCTCTGAGTCTCAATGTACACAAGTACGTCAAATTTTTTGTTCAAGGTGGAGCCTCCCTACAAATGGAAAAATAAACTGTACACATTGAGGAATCAGCATGTTGCACAATAATACTATGTACAATGAAGTTCAGGTTAGCTATTTCAATTCTGCACAAAGTTGTGTTTGCTGGAAGTACTTTTCACTTTACTCGATTACAAGAGAAATGATATTCTCAATCCCACCATAACAATCATAATAAAACTGGATGACAAGTTTCTTGGACATACAACACCCAAGCTGTGCACTAAAACCCAGACACATTACCTCAGTTTGAAAACAAAAAACTCTGGAATTTAGCCCTGGGATATTGCACAGTATTGGGGAACACTCGAGTAGACACATGCAATAATTTTGCATGCATGGTGATACCATACAAGGACAGTAATTTTAAGTGTAGAGTTACCACCCTGCTATTAGTGACTAGTCCCTTAGTCAGCAAGTCTAAGAAGGCAATCGGTACATAATAAACATAATACAAATTCTGCATACTTGAGGATACATCGGAGATGCAGTTTAAAAGAAAGGGCTTTAATGAAAGAATATTTAAGAAGAGGTAGTAAGAACTGTTGCAGCAAATATGCTTGGTTTGCATCAAATGGCCACAGATAACGTGTTTGCTTGAATGGGGATTTGAATAAAGTTTTAGTAATAAAAGGATCATTTGACATAGTCCAAATGTCTTTGCTAAACCCACCCTGAATGAAAGTTGAGAGATTTTTTCAAGGTCGTTTTGTACACGGCAAATAAACAATGTGGATTCAAAGTTTTAATGTCCGAGATTAGGCATATCAAAACTGAAAGGATCTTGCCTTTTCTGAGCAAAGCAGAACATCGATTGGCTCGTACAGGCCTAGCTTTTCTCAGGCTCATTGCTTTTCGGCCTGATCAAACTATGCAGTTTTATTCTAGGCCCATATTGCTGCAACACGTGTAAGAAAACAGACCACTTTGGTGTTGTGGGTATTTACTAGAAACTGGCCCAATCTATTAACTAAAGCGTAGCTGCATTTAGCCAGACTTGGCATAATTGGTTAGGACATTGTTCTTTTCAAACCTAGAAATTTCTTCCAGGTCAATCTGTTATCAGTTATAAGACACATGTACTTATTTTCAACAATACCTTTAAATTAGTACCTTTTTAGCTCATTGAGAAGAAAAAATCATATTTCTCAAATCTCTGTACTTTTTATATGCCGATGTGGAGAAGGCTGATATTACAATAGTCTTATATTCCTTGCTACAAGTGTTGTAACCTAACTTGAATATGGTTAAAAAGCATTTACCCTCAGACTCGAACAAACCAGAGCTGTGCGATTTACCAATCGTGTGGCATACACTAACGATATTAAAGGTGGCACTGCCCATGTTAAACAATAATGAAACTGAAACACAGCCTTGTTTTACTCCTCTATAAGCATGTACTTTACTAGAGATGCTAGCCAATGTTGTGATCCATGTGGATGCCCATGTTAAATATGCACAGCAAACTACTCCTGGCAAGAGGAGTAAATCATTATCCAGAATATGGGTTGGGAATTGGAAAACCCCTATATTGAGTCAGGGTGTAAGAGGAGTCGTTTCTACATGGGAAACAAAAACAGATAATTTACAAGTGAACATTTTCATTCCATTTATGCATGACATGCAGAACCGTATTCCTTGTTACAATTCTTCATGCAAAAACGTTACATATTTGAGTTGCCATGGAAATCGAAGACTGTCATAGATTTTCATTACTACTAATGGGATTATTGAAAAATCAATTAAAAGTTGATAATAGCTCTTAAAATGGAAGTTATCGTATGGGAGCAAGATTTGCCACCAACCTTTGTGACTCTGACTGCCAGTTTCCAATAAAGTGTGCAAACACATAATGAATATTAAGTTGATTATATTATAAGAGTTGCAGTTTTCATACCACAATCTATCTAGACAAACATCCTACTTGAAATCACATTAAGGTACATGCTAACTATATAGAACAGTGATTAGCTATGGTGTTTTGAACTAAAGGAATGTACCACAATAACATATATTAAAATGTAATTTTTCATGGTGTACATCGTTAGCCCACCTACCAGTTATCTTTTTACTTTCGCTTGATCCAGACGTGAATGCAAAAAGTTCTGTGTACTTCCCATCAGTTAGTTTCACCAATTATTGTTACGAACTAATGGTGCGCTTACAGTTTAATTAGTTAGTGTAACATGTTCATGTCCAGTAGGCATTCTACCGCTTTGTTTAATCTAATTACTGAGAGCACAGAATTTCAATATTTCAGTGCATCTATATTATAAAATCTTCTAATTAATGCAGTCGTCACCGACTAAAATTTACATTATCCTGATAAATTCGGTCATCGTAGATGTGTGGAGGGATAGAAATTGTTCAACAAGAACTTCATATACGTTGGTCCATTTTCCTGCTAAGTGTCTTCAACTTGGGCAGCCAGAATTGACGGCGTGAATAGGATCTAAGGGCTCCCAGCTCTAATTCAATGTGAATGGCTAAAACTGCAGTATTGTGGGAACAGGCCAGAGTCATTCTCTTCCGTCCATTCGATTTGCGCGGTTGCTTTCTTAAATCTTGGCCCAGTAGAGAGCAACAGGTGGCACTCTTGCTGACAGAATTATTCTCGTGATTGTGGTGATATTAAACTGTGTTGTAAACCTACCGCCTTGCTACACATTTCTACACTACCTTTCTAAAAACATCTGCCAAGAATAAGTAGAACCGACATTTTTTCAGGGTTTGTTCCACGCTGTCCAAGTTAAAGGTCGGACAGCATGGGTGCCATTGCTTGCTGGCTGGTGCTATATACAATTAATGCATTAGGAACTTATTTGTGTGTAAGGGAATTGGGGAAGTAGTCAATCTCCGGTTCTTTCAATTAGAAATTTGATCCACAGCACAGGGCATCCTGAGGTTCTGACTTCAATGCAGTTTATATTACCTGGCACGGCCCCACTAATAATTTGATAATCTGGCTCCCATGGTCATGCACTATTTAGTTATAGGGCAGCATATGAAAGATAATTAGTTTCATAGGTAGTGCTTCATGCTGCACTGTGACTCCGACCCGCTATAAATAAAGGGTGTTGGTACTGCACTTGCTGGTCGCAGAGTGCATTTGCTAGACTCAAAGGTCTGCGTGTAAGCTCTGGTCACAGTTCTAAATCGTCATAAGATAGGAGGTGTAGTGTATCTGATCTAAAGGAGTGCATGAAACATTAGGTCACAGATTTGCCTTCTCTGTGAGGTAGATAGGGGTGTTGACGATTTGTTGTAGAGATCCTTCTGTAAGCAGTCCGCCCAAATTGAATTCCTGGTAAAATGACTTATGCACACCTCAAGAAACTGCATGTGAAATGCAAGGCAACATTTGGATCCTTACAGCTTTTTAATCAATCTTTCGTTCCGTTAAGAGTTGAAAAATATGGTCAGTTGTGCAGCAATAAACATTTACAATGAAGTGGCAGAAAGTCGAGCTGTCTTGTGCTACATGCCTAGTTATTATTAGTCAAGTACAAGTCAGACATGTTTTTCCTGGTGCCACTGGATGGTGGTCCTTGGCTAGCTTGCTATCGCCATTTACAGGGGTTCCCTATTGTCCCTTTGTCGGATTTTGTATGCAGCTGGAAAGGGAATCTAATAGTGCTGCCATGGCATCAATAGCTGCCCCAATTTGGAGTGTGCTCTTGCTTACATGTGTATTTGTAAAGTGCAAGTTCACCCAGAAGGGGATCTTGGTGCTGAATAACAGACGTTTATTGTTACCCAACTGTACTCATTTTATCAACCTCGCAAGGATGAAAGGAGAAGTGGACCCGCTGGGTTTTGAATCTATGACCAGGAGGTCAAACACAGGCCCCTACAGTGGACGCATTAGTCCACTAAGCCCCCAGACATGGCTTACATGCTTTGGCAGTGGTGTGAGGCCAGAGATCTGGTTCTTTTGCTACGTTTTATCCTGTTAGAATGGTAGGAAATGTGTGGTTCTCCTGCAATGTGTGCCAGATTGGATGGGAGACCTTGTTCATATTTCTGACCTCCATCTCTACTTACTCCCCATGGGCATCTAGCTATGGTCCCTTCTTCTGCGCAGGAAGAATAGACCGCTCTTTGCTTGGACTCAGAGTCACTCATCTTCTCACTTCACTCCAGTCCCACTTGCCCTGCCTACCGTTATCTCCCTTCAAACCATGCTTTTTTAAATAACAGATCAAGCATGTCTTTCACACTGCCTTCGAACAAATAAGGTAGAGTCGCTTTTCTGTTTTCAAAATCTCCAAATAGCACAATGATACATCACATCCCTGAGGACCAGTGACTTCATACCAGAAGTAACACACCACAAGATACTGATCCGACTTTGGAAAATTATGTAATAATTCTTGTTGCATGTCAGGGGCAATTCTGATCACCCTGGGTAGATTTCCCTTGGCCCCAATCTAATCTGAAGTACATCAACTTGCCATTTTGAACAGGGAAAACAGACAAATGGTGCCCCACAAATCTCTACTGTACTTATCCAGAAGAGTTTGCATTTGGAATGTAACAGTAATACAAGTTGTACAGAGATACAGGGTTTTAAATGGGATCCCTTTTCTTTAACTGAGCACACACAAGAAATGTGCAGCACTATTTTTAATAAGCATTATTAGAAAACAACCTACTTAAGGAGTCTGGGTGCCAAAGTCTTCTCACACAGCACCGTAACTTGTCAAGAAATCTCAGGCTCAGCAGCGGCTCGTGCAGGAAAGAGCAGTGGGGCAGTGAGGCCGGCTGGAGGGGGGATTTCAACGCTCGATGACGAGCGGAAATTAAATAAATAATTAATTTTCCCTCATCATCGTCCGTCGAAATCCTACCCACCCGCCCCACCGTCACACCGCTCTTACCTGCACGGGCCGCGGCTGCAGGCTCCTCTCCCACTTCAATGTTGACATCGATAAAGCCCTGACGAGAAGTCAAGAGACTAATCATTCTCTGTTCTCGTAAATTTGTAACCATAAAGTTAAGATAATTTGTACTGTATTTGTCATTTTGTAAAATTGTTAGGCATTTTTTATGTATTTACCCAGACGGTTTTTATGAATGTTTCAGATGAATTTATAACTTTAACTCATTTCTTTGCTTTTTAGAATACGTGAACCAAATTGTTTCCAAAAGGCCAAGTGAATCCAATGTGCAGAATCCAGTCTACCACAATCTGGGACTTGTTCTGTCTCCGACGGCTTACCTGTACCAGAACCCCCAAAGCATGGCCGTCAACAACCCTGAATACTTGAACACAGCCCATCCTTTCATGACCAATGGCACTGGCAAAGGTGAATTATGGGACCAGCAAGAGAACCACCAGATTAGTCTTGACAACCCAGACTACCAACAAGACTTTTTCCCTAGGGAATCTAAGACTAATGGCACTCTACTGCTTTCAATAGCAGAAAACCCTGAGTATTTGGAGGCGGGAGCACCCTGATTTGCTCACATGAACCTATCAGCACATTTGGATGCTAGACAAAACATTCCTTCATTGCTGGAAAAACTTTAACCCATTTGGGTGTTTTATGCTCATCCTTTTTATCTGACCAATGAGAAAGACATTAATGAATCTTCAGAACACGTTTAGCGCGTGGATGTGAGCTGCAACCACTGCGCTCATTCTAAACGTCCCTCTATTCGTTCCTGTATATAAAGCTGCAAACATTGTACATATGGATTTTTACAAATATAAGCCCTTATTTCCATTTTTTTTCAATTTAAGACCAACAGCAATGACACCATTTGGATATTCTTGTGAACACTTTTTTTCGGTAAAATTATGAATTCCGTTTTTTCTATGTCATTTTTTTACCTTCAGAAGCCGAATTCTAGTGAAGGTTTTTGAACTGTGTGGAACCTTGAACTATGGATTCTTAGCTGATGATGACCGACTTCTAAGCAGCTATCTAAGTATTATAGATGTACATGATTTGGATTAGGTAATGTTCCTCCAATATTTGTGTCACGTCAATAAACATAGTATGTAAATACCATTCATGGCTCCCTTCTTGAAGTGCAGATTGGTAATGGGTGATTTGGTGCAAAAGCCCAGTGATGCCACCAATTGTGCTAGCTCAAAAATGAAAAGTCACACATCTTTCCAGCCATTGTCCACTATGTTGTTAGTCATTCCACCTTAAAACAGTTTCTGATTTTAAATGTCCTCTTTTGTATATTTTCCTAAAGTTAATGGTTAATAATAGTGTTCTAAATTTAGTGAACACAAAGCAGCTTTTGAAAGGAAATGTATACAGTATTTATAGGGTTTTCAAATATGGAACAATATTGAAAGGCCAGCAGAGCACTTTACTGAAATTAGTTTTATTTTGGTCGTAGACTTTCAAGCATGAGGTGCAGGACCTAAATGAGGGAGGATTACAGGAAACAGGATGTGATGCGGTGGGACGGGAACATATAAATGGGACAGTACTAGTCAGCATTTAACCTTATTTACAAGACAAATATTTATTTTATTATTTGATGCACGGGAAGAAAGCCCTGTGGACAGAATCACAGGAAATGTTTCCAAATATTTTTAAATGTGCATACCATACGATCGTAGCACATCTAATACATACATTAAGTAGTGGAATGCTATACACCTTAATAGTTCTGTCTGTAGACGGTGCTTTTACATAAAGCAATAAACATCAGTCAGTCATGATGCTAAGATAGGGTTCCACATCACAATCCCCTGTGGAAATTTCCCACAACCCAGCAACTCAGAAAAGCTAAATGCCCCCCAAAACAACCCACCCGTGCACAGTGAAAACTGGTTACCCTTGAACTTGAAATAAAAGCACTCTGGAAGAAAGTTAACTAACTCATCCACTATCTCATTCACAATAGGTTGCCTAATGAGATGAACAACAATCCCTCTCTCAAACTCACCCTAATAGCATCCTCCTTGCCAATTCTCACGTAGCCAAGTCATATTACCAAAAACAACTTCCCACAAAATGACAACCCTGCTAATTTGCCGGCACCAGTCACTGGTGATAACCTATTCTCAATCAAGTCAATATAAAATGCACACGATCATGTCGCTAGTCTGCAACTCCAAACTATTATTCCACCACTATCCTGAAACACCTGCCACGCCTGTCCATGACTCCTTCTAGCCAAAGGTGCAAGTAAACATCTCACCAGTGCTATCACTCTCGTTCATCTAAAACCCACATGTCCCGAGGCATCCTGTCCTTCTCAGCTTCTGCAGCTGGAACCAGCCCAAAGAATAACTGTGACAAACCATTGGGTATATTGTTGTCCACATTTGGCAAGTGTCTGGCTCTAAACAAACTACTGTGAGGCAAGTAACCCAGCATGGACTTGCACAAGTTCAGATCCCAAACATATTTAGTTATTTACCTATTCACCAACTTCACTACAGCTTAGTTATCAAATCACTGGACATCACCCGCTTGATCCCAACTATTCCACCTGCAGCACTAGTGCCACTAATAAAGTAATGAACTCCAAGAATGTAATACTTCTGCCCTACTTTGGTTAATGTTCTGGCCATTCCTCTGCACACAGATGTCCATACCAGACAACACCAAACCTATGGGCCCAGCTACATCTGAATAAATCTGTATCTGCCACAACATTTTATCATTCAATGACCAAATTGTAACATCACTTAAGTGATGCAAGAAGTACTATGCCACTGACTCCTAGTTTCATTAGGCAGAGAAAGCCCATTTCAGGAAAGAGTCATGCCCACTTCAAACTGCATTCCCTGGAGGGAGAAATTTCAGAACACAAGCCTAATATCAGATTTGTTCAGTTCCACTAACCCCCTCACATTGTTTCAACATCCTAATGGCATAATTAGCGGATGCATATTGCAACAATGCATCATCTTGTGTTATGAAGTTATTCACTGAACTACACTCTGGTAATGACAACTGATGGCTCAAGCAAAGCTCTCTTGAGGCTTTTTATGAACCACCACCAGTGGGGAAATCATCAAATCTGTCAACAGCCATGTATTACAGGGGCAGGCCACCCTAGTCTCCTCCATCTCATTGGACAATTTTGTACTAAACACTCGTAGCAGCTCCTTCATTGACTTCAAGCGACTTCAAGTTCATTGACTTCAATCCTAACAAGCATTTTATCCTGTTAGGATAAAATGCTGGTCACTCACACAGCCTGTCACTCCTAATTTGTGTGCAAGCCCTTTGGTAAACTCAGCTGCTGACCTCTGCCCTTGCCTTGTTGCCACTACCTCCCGCTTCCTGCTGTAACCTCCACAAACATTGAGTAATTAGGTCCTTCCCCAACACTTTGAGCACCCATGTTTGGAATGACACAAGGCCCTATTGTAGAATCCCAATTAAAACCCTAGCATGCCACAGCTTTGAGACCCCGCCCTCTTTAAACTACCCCCAGCCCAAGGTGGGTGGGACACCTGGGACACCACAGAAAGGGTCGGTACTGTATCAGCAACCCACTTGATGTTAATGCTGCAGACGCCTGCCACTTAGTGACCATCCACAGCAACCATTGAATGGTGTCTGGTTCCCCCCATGGCTTTTCAGTGGGAACACTTAGCCTGGCCTTAAAGTCCTCATTGTAAAATAGCTCCACCAATGACCCAACATCCAGCTGTGTCTTTCTTATAATGTATTTAAATAGCATCACACACCAATCTGTATACTTCTTGCAACAGACATAGGCATACATTATAAAGGCCAGTGTCCTTCTCTCAATGCTTCACCAGATCCGATTCTTCCCCATTTGCTTGAACCTCTTCGTCCAATAACTTGTATGTATCAACGCTCTGTTAGATTGATAAACCCACAATAATGCAAACAACAATCACTAATTATCCAGAAACTAAACTAAAGATTGTAAAATTAAAAAATAACAAATTCTCTGCACATGCATTTTGGTATTCAAAACATACAGAATATCTTGGTTAGTGTTTCATACTTGGCAGGGCAAATACATTATTTTAAATAAAGAAACATTAGATGCCTTAATGCTGGACAAATGACTAGTATGTGCAGCAGCGGTCCGTGCCAGCGGCCCGTGCAGGTAAGAGCGGTGGGGCGGTGAGGTCGGGTTTGGGGGGGGGGGGGATTCAACAGACGACCATGCGGGGAAATTAAATTAGTAATTACCTTTCCCTTTGCTTCGTCCGTCGAAATTCCCCCTCCCCCCCAATCCAGCTCCACCGCCTCACTGCTCTCACCTGCACGGGTTGCTGCTGAGTATATGTTTTAAATCTTGATTCCCTTGTATGCAAAAAGGGCACCTGAGTCTGAGATGTTCTTTCTTATGCCACTTAGCTTAGGTATCCATTTGTTGTCATGTTAAACATGATTTTATAAAATTCACGGTTAACCACGAACAATAAGGCTGCAACATTTTTACTTTGGGTGTATCCTCTATGAATAATTAAAAAATAGCTGTACTTATAAGTCTGCATGTCTGATCCATTGATACATTGGTTTTGTTTGAATAATTTGTTTTGGTGGAAGGGACTTATTGTGCAAAAGCGTATGAAAAATGTTTGTGAATGGTGTACTTTTGCAGGTTATCCAATCCAGTGTGTTCTTAAAAAGAGTTCTGAGCGTGACAACGGCCACATTTCTTATCTTATGTCTCCATCTTGCAATATTGCCACATGTCTTAAACGTACTCCAGGTGAGTTCAAATTCCAGATGGATTATCAGCACTGGGATGCTTTGGTGAATAGTTAGGAGTTATGTAGGATGTCACCTTCCACTTCATTGAGAAAATTATGTTTTTCAGAAGAGACACATTGCACTCCATATAAAAAAGAAGGTGGAATCTTCACATTGTACACATTTATGGCATGGCCCAGATGTTTTTCACTCAGCACGTTGTACACAATTCTTGTGACTACAGAATAGGACAACCCTTTTGCTACTAGCTGCTTAATATGAGGCATTAACATTCATATTCTAGTTGATTCCCATACTAAGACACTTATAATGTTAATATTATTACCCAAGAATCAAAGTTTCATCCTGTTGTTACATGGTGCTAAATGGCATAAGAGTGAAGGCAGGAGAGACCAGGTTGGAGCCCTATTACAGCCTTATCAGAATTACGCTTATCAACATGACATTGCAAGCATAGAGAATAATGTCTACATTTGTGTTCCCCAGAACATGAGGAAATATTCTAATTTAATTAATCACTGTAGTAAGATCATACAAATAGTGTGAAAACAAACAGCCTTATTTTAGGTCATGACTTGATTCCATAAGTATGTGGATAGTGGCGTCAGTGTATAGCGAGATTAGGCTGGTAAGAGAGTCTAAGGCATTTGGAATAGTTTCCATAGGATGTCTCTGTCAGCCTTATTGAAGGCAGTTGTATAATTGTGAGAGGCTATATAAACTGGCTGCCATTTTATAAATTACATATTGTTTGTAGATTAGTTGAACTGCTGTAATTCCCCTGAGGAATTGTCATTGTCTGAGATTAACTCCTTAACTGCAGTGCAAATTCCGCCGCAGTGCGGGAGTTCTGAAGAGTGGGTGGGCCGCGTCAACCAACAGACGTGCTCAGCACTAGCCAGATAGTGCACGCGACGGCCATTGGCCAATGAGCACAGCGAAAGGGTTAATTCAAGCATTCCATCCATTACCTTGTTTTGTTGCCGTAAGTGTGACAGGAATGCCCAGACGTAGGTCTGGTGCCAGTGGGACCAGGCTATGCCTGCTGATGAGCCCTAATAAGCGGTCCTGGGTTGCTGGTGTTCCAGTTCAGAGATGACCTGGCCTGGCAGATCGGGCTGGACTGTTCCTATTAAAGCAGTATGAGGACTAACTTGCATATGGCTGTATCCAAACTGAGGTGGCATGGTGGGTGAAAAACAATGGATTGGAATGCGACCCAGAGTGATTGCCACTGGCTGAGATTAGTTAAAGCCTTCCATTCATCATCTTGTTTTTGTTCCCATAACTGTGACAGGAATGCCCAGATGTGGGTACAGAGCACACTATGCCATTGGAACCAAGCTATATAAACTGATGATCCCTATTAAGTGTGGAACCGCTCCTGGGTTCCTTGTGCACCGGTTTAGGGAGGACCTGGCCTGGCAGTTCAGCCTGGACTTTTCCCACAGGAGCAGGGTCAAGACTCATTTGCCTACAGCTGGCTCCAAATTGAGGTGGCATGGTGTGCAAAATATTGATGGACTGGGATGTGGGCCCAAGTAATTTCCAGTAGCTGAGATTAATTCAAGCATTCCATTCATCAATTCTTTGTATACTTTAGTGTGTCACACTAAGAGGGACGGGAATGCCCACATGTGACTCCTGTGCATACTGCGTCACTGGAATCAAGTTATATGTGGCTGATGAGCCCTAACAAGGGCAAAACCGGACCTGGGCTGCTTCCGTACCGGTTCAGGGAGGATCTGGCTTGGCAGTTTGGGTAGAACTGTTCTAATACGAGCAGGATCAAGACTGACTTGCACATAGCTGGGTCCAAACTGAGGTGGCAAATTGTGCAGAATGTTGATAGACTGAGATGCAGCACAAGTAGTTACCAGTACCTGAGATTAATTCAAGCATTTAATCCATCATTTTTTGTATACTTTAGTGTGTCCCACTAGGTGGGATGGGAATACATAGATGTGGCTCCCATGCATCGTGTGTCTTTGAAATCAAGCTATACCAGGCTGATGAGCTCTAGTTGGGGTGAAACCAGTCTTGGGTTGCTTGTGTTCCGATTCAGTGAAGAACTTGTTTGGCAGTTCGGGCTGGATTATTCCCACTTGAGCAGGGTCAAGACTGATTTGTACATAGCTGAGTCCAAACTGAGGTGGCACAGTGTGCAGAATAATTGAACTGGGATGCAACCCAAGTAATTACCAGCAGCTGAGATTAATGCAAGCATTCCATCCATCAGTTTTTGTATACTTTATTGTGTGACTCTGATTGGAAACAGAATGCATAGACATGGGTCCTGTGCACTCTGTGTCACTTGAACCAAGCTATATCTGGTCAATGAGCACTAGCTATGGCAAAACCATTCCTGAGTTGCTTGTGTTCTAGCCCAGGGAGGACTTGGCTTGGCAGTTTGGGCTGGACTATTGCACAGGAGCAACGTCAAGACTGATTTGCATATAGGTGGGCCCAAACTTAGGTGGCATAGTGTGCAAAATAACAATGGGCTGGGATACAGCCCGAGTAATTACCAGTAGCTGAGATCAATTTAAACATTGCATACAACAATTTTTTGTATACTTTAGTGTGCCCCCCTAAATCTCCCTAAGTTGGAATGTATGCCCAACTGTGGGTCCCGTGCACACTGTGTCACTAGAACCAAGGTATTTCTTGCTAATGAGCCCTAATTAGGGTGCAACTGGTGGGTTGCTTGTGCTCCGGTTCAGGGAGGACCTGGCTTGGTAGATGGTATTGGACTATTCCAATTGGAGCAGGGTCAAGACTTATTTGCACATGGCTGGTTCCAAACTGAGGTGGCATTGTGTCGGGATTGTAAGCAGCGCAAGAACAGACGCGCGCCACTAACCTTATGTATCTGGCCAGCAGGAACGATGGGATGAAAGTCCCCTCGACTTGTCTAAACACAACACCCAGTGGTGATGTATTATTCACCTTCTGAGCGTGTATTGCGAGAAGCCATGAGGTGATAAGGTGTAGAAGAGTCGGGGTTAGCGGTACTGCCTTCTGGGTCTGGTCTGGGTTATCCACGAGACCTCGGTTGAGGGACGTACTGCAGCGTGGAGAGACAAAGGTCAGGAGTGAGTACCTTGCCCGACTAATGTCAATCCCCCCCTGGCCCCGGGTTACTACACTTACCAGATGTAACACTATATCGTCGTAAAGCGTAATCGTGCAGTTCCTAAATCCGAGATAACCGGATACTGGTGAAAAGAAGGTTATCGTCACTTTCTTCAATAGAGTATATTCCAGTGAGACTCTTCTACCCTCCGGTACTGAAAAGTGCTTTTTATTTGCGGGCGCTTTGCTCTCAATGATTCTTGGGAACACACAAGATGTCTAATGGTTCAAAGAAAAGTATATTAAGTAAGAACCCTTTCTTACTAAGTCGGGAACCTCTGGTGTGTTAAAGAAACAAAGAACGCGTAACACGCGGGATAATATCAAGAAAGTAAAAAAGATTTGGAAAGAAGAACGAGCCCGTTCTTCTTTTGTATACTTGCGACTGCAGCAGGAAAACTTCTTGAATCCTTTGACCTCGCAGGCTTTTCATTGGCGCTGGCTTGAATCCTCTGACCTCGCAGGATCTTCATCGGCGCTGGCTTGAATCCTCTGACCTCGCAGGCTCTTCGTCTGCGCTGGGTTTCTAGGGTATACATCCGGCGGGGACAACACCTTCCGCCATAACCAAAACCACAAAAAACAATTGTCAAGCAACTACCTGCTGCAGGGGAGGAGCTTATATAGGCTCAGCCTTTTTTCCTGCCTTCCATAGCCGCTTTGCCTTCTGGGACATGTAGTCCGTTTGGAGAGATCGCGCTATTCTACATCTCTTTCTTCTCGCCGTGGCGGCGAGAGCGATCACGACAGAACCCCCTCTCGAGGACAGCCGTCCCGGCGGTCGACCCGGCTTACCAGGGAATCGCTCGTGGAATTCAGCAACCAGATCCGGGCAATGCAAATGGTCCACATGTTCCCATGTCCTATCCTCGGGCCGGTACCCTTTCCAATCGACCAGATACTGGACCCTGCCACGCACCATACGAGAATCCAGAACTCGTTGCACCTCGTATTCCTCCTGGCCTTCCACCTCCAGAGCTTGGGGATGCTCCGGCAACCGCATACTCAACGGACAGGGCCGGAGGAGGGAGACATGGAACACCGAATGGATAGACCAAGAAACAGGCAGGGACAGTTTCATGGCCACAGGATTCACTACTTCACAGATCCCATAAGGACCGATAAACTTAGGCTTAAGTTTATTTACCCCTTTCAGATGTATGTTACGTGTGGAAAGCCACACCTTGCCCCCCACCTTATAAGCCGGCTCCTCGGACCTCTTCCTGTCAGCAAAATGTTTATGAGCAGCTTGTGAAGTCTCCAAACAGTTCCGAACATCGATTAGGATGGCCCTCAAATGAGCATGATGTTCATGTATGGTAGGAACCAAGGATTCCGCAGGCCAGTCGAACGGAAGCATGTTCGGATGGAAACCGTAGAGGCAGAAGAAGGGAGAACACCCCAAAGTGGTATGTACTGAATTGTTATAGGCGAACTCCGCCAACCACAAAAGGGTGGTCCAATCCGTGGCATTCTGCATGGTAAAACAGTGGAGGTATTGTTCCAGTGTCTGATTCAGACATTCGGTTTTACCATCTGTCTGGGGATGGTAGCTAGATGATAATCTTGCGTCAATTTGTAAGATGGCACAGAGAGCCTTCCAAAAATGGGATGTGAATTGCGTGCTGCGATCAGTTATCAGCACACTCGGCAATCCATGCGCCCGCACAGTGTGTTGGAGGAATACCTTAGCTAACTCCACAGACGTAGGTAGACCCGGCAAAGAAATAAAATGACCCATCTTCGTGAGATGGTCTACTATCACCAAGATGACCGTCTGATTGACGCAGGGAGGCATCTCTACAATAAAATCCATGGATAATGTATGCCAAGGTTTAGGAGGAATGGGCAATGGATGGAGTAAGCCTGATGGTTTAGTATGGACAGATTTGCCCTGGGCACAAATCGCACAGTTCTTTACATATTCCTTTACATCAGCTCGTACATCCTTCCACCAAAAGGAACGTTCCACGTTTGCTGTGGTTTTGTATATACCCATGTGTTTGCTTAATACAGAATCATGCGCCCACATCAACACCTGTTGTTGCAACGCAACCTGGGGTATATACAACGCATGAAAATGGTATGCTAGGTCGTTTTCCGTATGTCGGTGTTCTGGCGCCTTTTGTATCCAAGAGGCGATCTCAATATCAGTTAGTGCCACTTTTACATCTTCCAAAAAGTCCTCAGACGTGACCAGGGCAATCGATGTTGTGGAACATTCAGCTTCTTGAAGGATATAGGGGGGTTCCTCAGGTTCCACCGTCTCTTCTTCTCCTAGACGGGATAAGGCGTCCGCTTTTCCATTGCGTGACCCAGGCCTGTATTTGATTACGAAATCAAAGTCGGAGAAAAACAAGGTCCATCTAAGCTGTCGCAGAGTCAAGGCTTTACCCGATTTGAGGAACAACAGGTTCCGATGATCCGTGATGATTTCAACAGTGTGCAAAGCACCTAGGAGATAGTGTTGCCACTCTTCACACGCTCTTTTAATGGCAAGGAGTTCTTTATCTGTGATGGTGTAGTTTGTCTCACAGGGTGTAAGTTTCCTCGAATAGTAGGCCACCGGGTGCAGCTGCCCAGTGGTGGGATGCCGTTGGGATAAGATCCCTCCGAGGGCGAATTGGGAGGCGTCCGTCTCTAGGATAAATGGTAGTTGAGGATCTGGATGTCTGAGAATCGGGGCCTGAGTAAACCTGTCCTTAAGGAGTCGAAAGGATACTTCTGCTTCTGTTCCCCATACAAACGGTACGTTCTTTCGTTAGAGGGCTGTGATGGGGTGGATGGTTTTAGAAAAGTCCCGAATAAAGCGCCGATAATAGTTGGCGAAGCCAAGAAAACTTTGCACAGCCTTAACATTCTGCGGAGTCTTCCAGTTAAGGATCGCCTCAACCTTGCTCATGTCCATCCTGAACCCTTGGGCGTCTATAATGTACCCCAAGAAGGCGACTTCCTGAACATGGAAAAGGCACTTTTCCAGCTTAGCGTACAACGAATTTTGTTGTAGCTTCCTCAACACAGTCTTAACATGGACGATATGATCCTACATAGTTGACGAATAAATCAAAATATCGTCGATGTAGACCACGCAGTAGGACTCCAAACACCCTCTTAGCACATTGTCCATGAAGAATTGAAAAGCGGCGGGGGCGTTGCAGAGACCAAAGGGCATTACCCGATATTCGAATAGACCGAATTTGGTCCTGAATGTCGTCTTCCACTCGTCTCCTCTTTGCACTCGAACAAGGTGGTATGCTCCCCGAAGATAGAGCTTCGTGAAATAGCGTGCTCCCTTCAATTGATCCATCAGGACCGGAATCAGGGGCAGGGGATAACGGTTTTTTATCGTCACCTTGTTAATGGCGCGGTAATCTATGCAGGGTCTTAGCTCATCACAGTCCTTCTTGGCAATGAAAAACATCGGCGAGGAAGCTGGGGAGGTTGAGTGTCTGATAAACCCGGTTGCCAGGTTGTCCTCAATATATGTTTTCAAATATTGGGTTTCCTTTTCCGTCAGTGCATACACCCTGCTGCAGGGGATATCCGCCCACGGTACCAGGTCAACACGGCAGTCATAGACCCTATGGGGTGGTAAATGGGCTGCCTTATGTTTGTCAAACAAGGCCTTGTACTCCTGGTATTCAACGGGAAGCGCTGTGGCACAACAGAACTTCTCAAGGGTGCAGGCATTCGCCGAATAGGTGGCAGGTGAGGGTTCAGTGATTGAAGGAAGGAGTTCATGAGTCGTACAATGTTCCTTACAATAGAGAGAGGTCATATTGACTGTACGGGATGACCAACTCACAAAAGGATCGTGTAGGGTAAGCCATGGCATACCCAGGATGAGACGAAATTGTGGGGCGTCAATCAGGTCGAATTGTATATGTTCTTGATGGTCCACCCCGAACTCCATCAACAGTGAAAGGGTGTTATATACCACCAGGCCTGATGAAAGGACTGTGCCGTCCACTGCCTTTACTGTTTCGGGTCGAAGCTTCTTTTCGCAAGGGATGCCCATCCGTAACACAAAGTCTTGGTCGATGTAATTACCAGTGGCCCCAGAGTCAAGGAGGGCATCGATCTGTAGTTTGCCTCGAGAAGAAATCCTGATAGACACACTCACGTTCATGTGGGCCACTGCGGGATGAAGGGTGTTAGCAAGAATGGGGGAGATCATGGAATGCTGGCATCTCAAGTCAGAGACCTCCGTCTGATCTTCGAGGAAGGGTAACGCGTCCTGGAACGTAGTTCCGGGCTCGGCATTCCTTGATGAAATGTCCTCCTTTCCCACAATAAAGACAAAGCTTAAGACGTCTCCGTTTATCCTTTTCTTCTTGGGTAAGGGGGCCTCTAATCCTTCCTATCTGCATAGGTTCCGACTCTTCTAGTACCTTAGTTTTTTCATCTTCTCCTGTTCTTGGTCGTGTCAGAGGATAGTAGACTCGATTTTCTCCTCTGGGTCTTTCTCCTTTTCTTTCTAGCAAACGGTGATCTAACTGGACGGTCACATCAATAAGTTCTGATACCGTTGTCGGTAATTGTACCACTTGGGCTAACACGTCCTTCAATTCTCCTCTTAAACCCTGATAAAAGAGGGAAATCCGCTTTTCCACTGGCCAGTCTGTTTCCACTAATAGGCGATTGAAAGTGGTAATATAAGACAAAAGATCTTGCGAACCCTGTCTCAATGTCATTATTTCACGGTCAAGGGTTAACATGTGAGACTTTCTGTTGAATAATTTTCTCAACTCGAGACAAAAATCGGGAAAGTTATGTAACACAGGGTCGTTACGTTCCAATAAGGGTATGGTCCAACTTGATGCATTCCCTCCCATGTATGAAATCATAAATGCCGTTTTAGCCGCTTCATCCTGAAAGACCGCGGGCTTACACAAGAAATGAAGACGGCACTGATTTAGGAAGGTCTCAAATATTCGAGGATCCCCGTAAAACCTCTCCGGTGGAGCAAGAGGTATCCCAGTGTTCTGGATTATCTGAACAGTGGGTAAGGCATCCGTGGTTGTAGAGGGAGTAGACAAAGGCAAAAAATAACCCCCTGACCGGGATGAAGCAGGTGGGGGCAACGTGGCCGGTTTGAGTATAGGTCTCACCCCTGGTTCCTTAAGTGCCAAGTCAGACAACTCCTTGCGCATCTGGGAAACCTCGTGGTATAAAGTTTGGTTCTCTGCACGAGAGGTAAGGACCTCCTGTCGCAGTTCCGAGAAACTTTCCAACAAGGTAGCAAGGGTAGCATCGGCATCCATCGTCCGGGCTGGTTAGTATTCTTGGGCTTGACAATCTGTCGGGATTGTAAGCAGCGCAAGAACAGCCGCGCGCCACTAACCTTATGTATCTGGCCAGCAGGAACAATGGGATGAAAGTCCCCTCGACTTGTCTAAACACAACACCCAGTGGTGATGTATTAATCACCTTCTGAGCGTGTACTGCGAGAAGCCGTGAGGTGATAAGGTGTAGAAGAGTCGGGGTTAGCGGTACTGCCTTCTGGGTCTGGCCTGGGTTATCCACGAGACCTCGGTTGAGGGACGTACTGCAGCGTGGAGAGACAAAGGTCAGGAGTGAGTACCTTGTCCGACTAATGTCAATCCCCCCCTGGCCCCGGGTTACTACACTTACCAGATGTAACACTATATCGTCGTAAAGCGTAATCGTGCAGTTCCTAAATCCGAGATAACCGGATACTGGTGAAAAGAAAGTTATCGTCACTTTCTTCAATAGAGTATATTCCAGTGAGACTCTTCTAGCCTCCGGTACTGAAAAGTGCTTTTTATTTGCGGGCGCTTTGCTCTCAATGATTCTTGGGAACAAACAAGATGTCTAATGGTTCAAAGAAAAGTATATTAAGTAAGAACCCTTTCTTACTAAGTCGGGAACCTCTGGTGTGATAAAGAAACAAAGAACGCGTAACACGCGGGATAATATCAAGAAAGTAAAAAAGATTTGGAAAGAAGAACGAGCCCGTTCTTCTTTTGTATACTTGCGACTGCAGCAGGACAACTTCTTGAATCCTCTGACCTCGCAGGCTTTTCATCGGCGCTGGCTTGAATCCTCTGACCTCGCAGGCTTTTCATCGGCGCTGGCTTGAATCCTCTGACCTCGCAGGCTCTTCGTCTGCGCTGGGTTTCTAGACCCTACGGGTATGTAGCGCGCTTTATAAGTGTCAATGATTGATTGATTGATTGATATACATCCGGCGGGGACAACACCTTCCGCCATAACCAAAACCACAAAAAACAATTGTCAAGCAACTACCTGCTGCAGGGGAGGAGCTTATATAGGCTCAGCCTTTTTTCCTGCCTTCCATAGCCGCTTTGCCTTCTGGGACATGTAGTCCGTTTGGAGAGATCGCGCTATTCTACATCTCTTTCTTCTCTTCGTGGCGGCGAGAGCGATCGCGACACATTGTGTGCAAAATAAGGATGGGCTGGGATGAAGCACCAAGTGATTACCAGTAGTTGAGATTAATTCAAGAATTCATCCATCAAATTTGTGTATACTTTATTGAATCATCCTAAGTGGGACGGGCATGCCCAGACATGGGTCCCATGCACACTGTCACTGGAACCGAGATATACCTGGGTGATGAGCCTCAATAGGGTAAAACTGGTACTTGGTTGCTTGTAACCTGGTTCAGGGAGGACATCGATTAGGAGTTTGGGCTGGACTGTTCCCATTGGAGCAGGGTCAAGACTGATTTAACGTAGCTGGTTCTGAAAAATAAAGATGGACGCGGATGCAGCCCCAAACAATTACCAGTGGCAAAGATTAATTAAAGCATTCCATCCATCAATTATTTTTATACTTCAGTATGCAACCGTAAGTGGGATGAGTATGCCCAGATATGGTCCCCCTGCACACTGTGTCCCTGGAACTAAGATATACCCAGCCTATGAGCCCTAATTAGGGCAAACCCAGTCCTGGGTTGAGTGTGTTCTGGGTCAGGGAGGACCTGGCTTGGCAGTTCAATCAAATTTTTGAATACTTTAGTAAACTTTCTAGAAGTAACATTTTCAAAATTGTAATTTAAAATTCAACTTTACCCTTGCAAAGGGTTTTACTTGACAATATCCTAAACACCAAACATGAATTCCTATCTGGTCCCAATCAAATGTTAGCGCTTAGTAAATGTAATAAGGTAACACAATGCTATTCTATGGAAGAGATTGACTTCAAACTGGTCAAAAACAAATTTGGGAGTTTTTCTCTACCACGAAATGTAAAACTTAAAAGTGCATATCCAACCTTTCATTTACAATGCACCCTGCCATATGGACTACTCAGGGCCTACCTTAGAGGTGACTTGTATGTGAAAAAAAGAGGGTTTAAGGCTTGGCAAGGGGGTTATTTTGCCAAGTCAATTTAACAATTCAAAACTGTATACAGGCTGCAATGGCAGACCTGGTACATGTTTTAAGGGGCTACATAAGTGGCTGGCAGAATACGTGCTGTATGCCAACAAGTAGCATTTAGTTGACAGGTCCTGAGTATATTGCATATTACTTTACTAGGACTTATAAGTAAATTAAATATGCCAATCAGGCGTCAGCCAATTTTACCATGTTATAGGGAGTGAGGACAATCACTGCATCATTGGTTAGCATTTGTAAAGTGCACTGCGTACTAAGGCCAGCAATAATGAATTTAGAAAAATAGGAGGGTGCAGGCAAATTGTTTTGCGGAAGAACACCTTAAGGCTGACAAGTTTAACAATGAGCTTTACAGTACAAGCCTGCAGTATGTAATTGTTTACCTACCGTCTCACTATTAACTTAAGAATACTTACCACAAGACATGTGTACATGTTATAAGCTGAATAAACATCCGGGCTTACCCATGACAGCAACAGAATATTATTTATAGAGTGGGGTGAGCTGCTTTCAGGTCCCTCCCTGGGCATGTATCAACATATAGTTGCTTTAGAAGGTTTGAGTTCTAAACTTTTGGGACCATTGCAAATGTAAGTTGAGGTACTCAGTGGGGGTGGGAGTGACCATGGGGAGAGGGGTTTATATGCCATAATTATAATTGGACACAGCGAGTTCTATGGAAGCTGTACACTCAAAGCCAAGTTGGGAATAAGGGACTGTTCGTGGTTAAACATTCTGTTACATGTCTGCCAGTAACAAAAATTTAAAACTGCTGTCTTGGAATATTAGGGTACTGAATATTGTGACTAAGGTGAGACTGGTGCTGGCATTTCTAGACCGGCAAACATAGACATCGCTATGTTACATGAAACCCACTTTTTTCCTGTGCAACCCACTTATTTGTCCAAGAAATGGGATCCTCACTAATAATTCCCCTTTTACAAATTCCTATTTCAGAGGAGTCAACATCCCTATGCGAAATCAGGTGGTTTTTAAACTACAGAAGTGCACACCAGACAGGGAAGGTACATATATTATGCTAGTGGTGACACTGCATGATAAAAAAAACTGGTGCTAATTAACTCCTATGCACATAATTTAGATGCCTCTGAACTCTTCTGGGAGATATATACCACCTTGAGGCATACAGAGACAGTTATCTACTGAGAAGACTTCTATTTGGTCTTTAATCCAGGAATGGACAAGTCCGGTTGCTGATGGCCCGGCACCCACAGTCAACAGGGGTTTCAAAAGAGATCATGAGACATATCAGTTGGTGGATATTTGATGACCACTACATCCCATGAGCATAGAGTACTCCTATTATCCACTTGTAATTGCCTCACCCATAATGATTACTGACTGATGACACCAGATGCTGGTGTGTGAGTTGACAGGGTTGACGCATCACCCAAGGGCACTGCCTTATCAATTCCCTGTAGAAATGAACCTCGCTATCCAACCATACCTACTCTACCGGCCGAGTTGAAGATTTCAAACTGAGTTGCCACATGACTTATGGCCTGATTTAGATCCTGGCGGATCTGGTCCTGTCGTCACTTTTCCAAAGGCCTCACCACCTGCCTACTTGGCGGTCCACCTACTCCATTTAGATGTTAGCGGTCCATGGACTAAAGACCACCCGAGTGCCATCATCTCTGCCAGGATTTTTAACCCGCATCAACAGAGTCTAAGGCAGAAGCAGCTCTTGGTGAAAGTCTAGCTAAGATTACCACCTGTCCAATCACGATGTGCCTTTCCATTGGGGAAACTGTGGCAAGGGTACCTCCTACATTGAGTTGGTGGAATGAAAAGAAATGAGAAAGAAATGTACCTTTTTTTCTATTTCCCACTTCCGTTTCGGTCTTGAACCCCAGTGTCCAGGTTCTCCCGCTGCTGCTACTACATAACCACAATGCTAATCAACTCTGTTGCCTCTTGGATCTAAGGTAACCTTCTTTTACACTTGTCTTACTATAAATAGTGTGTGGCCAATTGGGTTAGTCTTGTGCATTTTTATATTGCTCTTACATGACCTTTTTTAATGTGTAATGCATTAGTGTACATTTTACGACTTATCAAGGTAAAATGAGAACACCTGCATTGACATTTAAAAAAAATTTATATTGTTGTGATGGTTGTGGGTGTTGTGCTCGTGGTGCCGGTTAGTGTGCATTCAATAGTTTGTGTGTGGTGTTTTTGTGCTATGCAATATGTAACAAAAGAGGCATAACATATTACCTACATATATTGTAGAAGCAAATACAACAAATAAGTGTATTGACACATAAATCAGTAGTACTTACCAGCCTTCTCTCCATCACACTGCATCAGCAAACCGCCACTAGCCAACATCTAAGAGCAGACCAAAAAAAGATGTGTGGGAAATGATCACATTGGTGGTGGCTTTATCTTCTTTCCTTAGTCCATCAAGACGCTGTTTTGAGTATGAAGCTCTGTTTTTATAAGTGTTGATATGTTTCATCTCCAGGAGCTGTTTATTCAAGTGCTTGCACTGTCACTTGCACAGGAGATTGGGCACCTCGGGTTTGTAATGTAGAATATTTTAAGTATTCACTTCAGTACATTATTTTGTAGGCGTTATTTTTGCCCATGTCTTGATTAGTGCGCCAAAACATGTCGACTTCATGAATTGGAGGAATCCAACTGTTTAAAAGTCATATGCAAGACATCTGGATACACAAGTTCAGGACTGTGTTGGAAGTTGAAAGTTATCCTCCTATGTGTGGAAGGGACTATCTCCCACATGGATAGATTATGATGAATTGTTGTTTTTTCCACAACCGTCATTAGATTGTATGGGTAGGAAGGAAATATGAAATACTGATGATTATTGTGTTATTGCTATTTGTTTGGTGTGTCTTACGAATGTTTAAGAAAATATAGTTTCGGTTTGAAAGCCAACTTGGGGTTGATTTGTGAGTGCTCAATTAATTAAGTAATACGCATGGGGACTGGGCTCCCACAAGTAGGGACTAATTCATTGTTTGCCCTACAAAAAATCATTATGAGCTTTTCCCACACATCCTTTTTATATCTGTTCTCATATGTTTTTGCCCAGATGTGCTGGGGTGATTAGGGCAAATCCCTGTGGTTTATGTGGCTAGAACAACATCAGCACAATGGGGACACCTAAATAGGCTCACCACAAACCTGCTGACCTGATGGGGATGGAGTACTGTTAGCCAGCCGAGGAGCCCGCCCCTTTGATGACGGTGTGCCACTTACACGATAGGAAACAGTCTGTAAATGTGGACGTTGGTTCAGCCAGCACACATCTAAATATGATGGGTGGGATACCATCAGCTTAGCGGAGGACTTGGATACTCCCACCGCGGAGGTACAATGGGAGTCCTGCCAAGATCTAAATCATGCCCTCTGTATTCAGGGACGAAATATGGGTCTCTGTTGTGGAGTACTTGGAGCTTAATAAATGTTCTGTGACCCCTGTTGTGTTCGTCTCAGAAGCCAATAAGGAATATTTTCGGGACATACCCATTGATAACTGTAGGCAACTGGGGCTTTGATTGACAGCGATGAAGACCTTTGTCAAGGAAAAACTACAATCTCTGTCTGGGTGAACAGTATAAGCAGGGCACCTGGAATTATGAAGGAACGCTGCATTTTTTGCATAAGTATGTATTTATTGCATTTGCCGCACTGTCTGCAGATGTTTACAAAAAAATAATTTTGTTTCCGTCTCAACCTGGTCAAAATTATTAAAAACGTAGCAACAAGCGGACGGTCCTTTACAAAAGTTGACTGGTCACCTTTCTATTGCTTTTTGCTAAATTTGAGTATTAAACTGCTTCTAATCAAGTACATCCAGTGCAATGCATGCTTAAATGTACGCACCACCGTTTCCTGTAAATAATTTCACTCGACATATAGCCTGTGTGGGTCACAATAACGGTATCTATGGGCACTGTTATAGACATGAAATAACTCCAAGGCCGCACGATCATCTAGTAAAATTATCCACTATGCCGCTTTACACCCAACCATTAGCGGATGACATTAATGATCCTGAAACAAATAGCGCATATAAACATCTGAGCGCGCTGACTACAATATGAGTGCGCAATCCTTTAAGGCACTAACTAACCAGATAAGATAGCAACGTAGCACTGTTCCCTTTGTTATTCCAATGGCCCCCTGGGGCACCCCTCTTTCTCAGACCTCACACTGAGCTATACTCATGTACTTACACACCATGCAGAAAGACGCATGGTATATTCAGGTCTAAAGAAGACTTTTTGATATTAATTCCCTGTGCCAGCACTACCTACGCAACATAATAGCAAATATGGGTAAACAATGAAGAAAAAACAAACTAGTGTACATCGCTCTTCCTGTTTACAGGTACAGATACAACCGGTCTGATTTCCCTACACACAAGTGGTAAGTTAACTACTTAGTAAGGGGCCATAAGGCGCTCCTACACACTACCCGATCCTGACGAAAGCCTCTAGAATCTCACGGGGCTGAAACATGTTGACCAACACTAGTGCTGTGGATTAGTAGCTGGATCCACACAAGCACCACCTTTGTTTTTAATTTCCTACATCACAATTTTTTCCATTAAACACTAGCCAGTGATGTAATGAATTTCAACTCACAGCACTTGAGCACAGAAACGCCCTCTTGTTTTTCATCTCTGGACACTACTGGGAAACCAGCCGGTCTACCTCCAGCATACTTACAACAATGAAGACCCAATGATAATGCTGCTACAGTACACTGAGGCGGAGAACGAAGATATACCGCCCTACGCCTGTGTATGTATATGAGGGTTTTTATGAAGGTAACAAACAAGCAAAAACCCTGGTTACACAGGACTAGTGATCCATTCCCCCTCCTTGATTTTATAAAAGATCAAATCGCCAACCGCAAGTATCTGGTAATTCGTGACCACAGCAAAGTCAAAATTTAACCCTTTCAATGCTTATGACGGAACGGTTCCGTCATCAGTGTCGGTTGGGCTGTGCTGATGACGGAACCGTTCTGTCTTGACCACACCCGTTTTTCCAATCTTCAGCACAGCACGAAAAATTCGCGCCGCGCTGAAGAGGTTAAGACCAACCACCATGGATCGCTGTTCAGCTACATGAGGTGGATTAAGCTCGTTCTCGGTTTACCTTTGAACTATGACATTTTGAAGAAAAGTTCCTGAGAAGGTAAAGTTCAGCAGGGCAAAGCAGGTAGCGGTGTCCAAGGAAGAGGCCGTTGTCGCCGCTGAATGGAGTTGAAGTGAAGAGTTACTATTTCATATTTTGTCACTTTTTTGGAAGTTGAAAATCTCCAGCAGGATGAAGCTGCAGCCTATAGCCAAAGAGGTCTTCATGAGGAAGGATACATTTCCTGAAAGGTTCTGCTGGACAGAATTTGCTGCTATGGAGAAGAATGTAGCAGGAGCTACCACAAAGTCAGGCTGACTGGTGATGCACATCAGGCAGATCAGAGATCAGGTAGGTCTGGGTCTCCTGTCAGTTTATTTGTGGAAAATGTTCCCAAGTTTCAGCTTGTGGCTGTTCGGGCACCTTTAGCACCACTTTCAAGGGTGCAGGACTGGCTGGATACCACTTGGATGGCAGACCTCACTTCTGGCTGGGTCCAGCTTCAGGCCTCCAAGTTGTTGGAACTTGTTGTGTCTCCGTAGCTCAGAACAGGAGGCCAGCCAACTAACCCTTGGCGTCACTGTGGTAGTCCTGTGTTCAAGCAGCAAGGCAGGCCTCAGCAGCATGCCATTCCTCTGGTAGCAGTAGCAGGGCAGTCCTCTGAGGTATAAAACTGGCCTCAAGCAGGAGAGCTTCTCGGTGTCCTATGAAGGTCCAGGAGTGAGTTTAAGAGTTGGTCTGAGGGTCCAATATTTATACTTGGTGCCTGCTTTTGAAGTGGGAGAAACTTCTAGTCCACCCCAACATCTGGTTCAAGAAACTTCCTTCCCTCCCCTGCCCAGGATCCTAGTGGCTTGCAGTGACAAAATCCTGGGGTCATGTTCCTTTCTCTGAGTGTGCTGGATGCAGCCCTTTAAATACAAGAAGGGCAGGGAACAGGTGCTCCCCACCCATCCTTTACAAGATGGCCCATCCTGCTAATACCTAGCCCCCCTCTGTTTCACTGTCTGGGAAGAACATCATGTTGCACGGGGCATAGGCTGCAGGCATCAAATGGTTAGGACAAAAAAATTTGAACTTTCTAAAAGTGGCATTTTCAGAATTGTAACTCATAATCTGACATTACCATTAATTAGAACATGACATTTCAACCTTTCCTCAATCAAAAGTTGGCATTAATTAAATGTAATAACGTAACCCAATGTTATCCTATGGGAGAGGTAGGCCTCACAGTAGTGAAAAATAAAGTTGGGAGTTTTTCACTACCAGAACATGTAAACCTACCTTTTAAATACACTGCACCCTACTTGTTTAGGGCCTACTTTAGGGGTGTCTTACATGTATTTAAAATGAAGGTTTAAGCCTGGCAAAAGGTTTATTTAGCTTGGTTGGATTGTCAGTTTAAAAGTGTCATCTTTGGCTTATTTACATTGTTCACTAGGCTGAGGGATCTCATGAAATCTGCATATTTTGACATGAGGTGCTGTTATTGTTGCCAGAGTAAAAACTACATTGTGTCATGGAGCTTTAAAAGAAGTAGCAGTGCACCAGAGGGGTACAAGCAGCAGGAGCTTTAACTTTAACTCCTAATTCAACATTTTTTTAACATACCTTTCAGGATTTCTCATGTCAGTGCGATTCATTAATTGGGTCTGGTGAGAACCATGAAATTTATCATGGATGTGAAGAAAACAAGAAATAAGCAGAGAGGTATACGGCAGCTGGGTTTTCTATATTTCAACCTTCCTGTGTAATTATTAAATAACACAGGCCATATGGACTTTAGTTTGTTGAGAAGGAGAAGTAAGTAGCAATCATTTACATAGCAATAAATCATTAAAGACTTTTAGTTCAACCAATAAATAGAAATAGTGTGCGTTAAAGGTTTTATTTTCAATTCTTTTAGCCTTCCATCTGTTTATTCATTAAGTATTAATCTTTAGATTTCAGCATTAAAAGTTAATATAATCCATCAATCCATATTTAATTATATATTAGAACAAAATGTTATTTAGAATCGCAGTTAACATAGTAATACCACAACAGGTGTGTTCCCTGAAGGAAAATTCCCTATTCTAATTTAAATTGATATAACATAAGAAAGAGGTGTCAGTTCAGATACCCATAAAAAGTAATATTGAGAGAATCAATGTGCAAGCATAAAGCCATTTCATAATAAGCTGGAAAGCATTCTCTGCACAAAGGTATCAGCAGACAATCACCAAAATCTGAATAAGGCGGCCTCTCCAGTAAAAAGGCATCAGAAACTCAAAAGCGAGTCTCCATTCGGAGAGTTTGGGAAGGAATACTAAATCTAGCTGCTACTCTAGAAACAAAAATTAATATAAACACACAAATGCAATGATGGAACAATATTTTCTTTCTTCTTCTGAGTCCTCCAATAGAATATCAGCAAACTCCTGGGAATAAGCAAACTCCTCATTTCCACATAGTGGTCACTGGTCATTTTCACTTCAGCGATCTTAAGCGCATTGTGTATCCCCGCTGCGTGGAACGCATACTGTTGCTACTGCTGACTGTGAGGGACTGTGTCCCATCAAAATGTGCACCTGGAGGTGCACCAGCATCGGGGAAGGAGTAGACACATCACCTCTTCCACGCTCTTAAGTACTTTGTGTCTCCCTGCCGCGCAGGATCCATCCTGCTACTGCTTCTGCTACCTGTGAGGGACTCTGTGTCATATAAAGACTTGCACCTGGAGGTGCGTCGGCACCTGGGGAGTAGACACACTCCCTCTTCAGCATTCCTAAGCGTGTTGTGTCTCCCAGCTGGACAGGACCCATCCTGTTGCTTATGCTGCTAGTGAGGAATCCTGTATACGATAAAGATTTGGGCCTGGAGACCCGCCAGCACTGGGGGAGGAGGAGGAGACACACACCATCATCAGCGCTCTTAAGCACGTTGTGTCTCCCTGCCTCGCAGGACATGCCCGGGCAAAGCCTGTGCCAAGGGCAGGCACGTCTACATCCATCAGAGCCCGGAGCAGGCTGGGCTGGGCTCTCACCTAGATTTCAGTTCTTGTAGCTGGAGTGTTTTGCAGCCATTGTGAGTACTTCCCATTTGCTGTATGACTTGATCTCCTTGAACACCCCCCTCCCCTTTGTGGGTGTTTTGCATATCCTGCTGCTATTAACGTTGTGGGGAAGAGAGAAGTGGATTTGTCAAATATGCCCAACAAAAGGCTAAGGACGACTAGCAATACAATTCTGTCATTCTTGAACAATGTCATGGGGGTTTCATCAGATGAAATCCTGAGTGTGGACGGCCAGTTGTCCTGAACCCGCTCAGTCTGGCCAGCCTGGTAACATTTGGAGAATTCTTCCTGGGGTTACTGTGGTGGAAAATGCTCATTACTAGGGGGGGGGGGGGTCGGACTGTCCTATTTTGTAGGGGAGGGTAGATCTTCCGGAAGGAGAGATCTATTAAGTCAACATCAGGCCGGCAATGAACAGCCAACTGTGACCCCAATTGCAGCAGGTGGGGGTGGGGGGGGGGGCACATGGATGAAATGCAAAAAGGGGTCACCATCTTGCACAGTGCAAACAATCAATGAAACAAGTAGGGGGTTAAAAGGGGGGCTTTGGTTCCTGTTTCGGCAGTATATCGTGACCCCTGTCTTACTTTGGATCATATTGTAAACTTGGAGTCATATATTTCCACTACTTTTGAAGCTCTTGTTAATTGAATTTCTGAATTGGCAGCGGTGGTGAAATTATATGGCAGTGTCTGTCTTTGCCCTTACATCAAACATTTCAAATAAAATGTCTTGTTTGCCAAGGGCCATCCAGGATACCAAAAACACTCCCAGGTGGATCCTCCCAGTAGGCCTCCCCATTAGTGGGATTGAAGCAAGGGACTTGATGTGTTCTGTTTACTCAAATATCAATTCCACAGGCACACTGCTAGCACCATTAAAGCCACATGGGGCCTATGCATTGCCAGTGGGACCCACCTATATGAACTCGGGTTGTTTTCCCTCTATGGGAAATGTGGGTTTGCACACAGCAGATAGTAGCTTGGCAAGGTTATTACATTCTCTTACTAATAATCCCAGTAAGCCTTCCTGATAGATGTTCCTATTGAGGTGGCCATCCAACTCCCCCCGTATCCATTCTGTACGTTGTTGTCCTGGCTATTCTTCCGCCTCTCAAATCTAATAAAAATGAAACTCATCAACTCAAACATAAAGTGGTACATTGGTTGTCCAGAAGGTTTCATTCTAATCTTATCCAGCCTCTCTTCAAGGAGATTATAATGACCTGGACAGTAGGCTAGATAGGAAATTCACCTAAAATGTACCAAGGGGACTGTGTGGTTGTACCTTTTTCTAATGCCATAAGGGCTGTTCTTGTTGTTGCATATTCTCCTGTCTGTCAGTACATTGAACATCAGAAACACAAGATTTCTTTTGGGTTTTCCTTATAAACTTCAGATAGGGGGCAGCCAATGCCAAGGGGAGGTTGCTAAGATACACTAGGGTGGCTCTGGCCTCAGTACCCTCAGAGGCCATTATGCCATCTCCACTGAGTAATTGTTTTGACCCATTAAGTGAGCTTAATGATCAGCATTGACTGGCCTTAGAAACTACTTTGCCAGCAGGCCTGGGTCTTGTTTGCCAACAGAGAGAGCTGAAAGTACTGAGGTGGAATATTCCCGGGACACAGGGAAGAACTGGTAATGTGGGGAGGGAAGACAAGATCAACTTCTTTGACATCATAAGCCTCCAGGAGACTTGGGATACAGTGAGAGATATTTTTTGGGATGGTTATGCTTCCTTTTTCTGCAAAGTCTTGCCCTCCCACTGAGGGAGAGCATGAGGGTGTTTAGGAGGAACAACATAAAAAAGGAAATGTGGGAGAGTCTCCAGAGGGCTAGTATATTACAGAACCGTGCCACATTTTGGAGGGTTGTTAACCATACGCTAATTAGTTCATCACAGGTCACAGCTCAGGTTTCAACAGTTCCTGTGCAGGCTTGAAGTGATCCTTTTTTGATCCTGTATGATTTTGAGGGCACTGCTCCACTAACCATGGAAGAGCAGACATCATCCAGGCTCAAAATACAGTGGGAAGAAGTCAGTGAAGCTATTATATCTTTACCAAAAGGAAAGGCGCCTGGCCCAGATGGGGTTCCAATTGACCTGTATAAATTCCTGGCAGATCTCTGGGCACCCATGTGACACTGTACATAAATGCAACTCTCCATGATTCATTACCTATAGGATGGCGATACTCTGCGATTGTCTCTATGTAATAATATGGGGCAAATATCTGATTCTGCCTGCTACAACAACTAATATCTGATTCTGCCTGCTACAAAAACTTTTTTTTTGATAAACACAGAATTAAAAAGATCTAGATCATGATGAGTTAGGAGTGTTACCGCAGAGTTTGCCTATCAATACACTGTGAGCCCATTCTATCTCAAAGTCTCTGTCAAATTTGATTCCCAGTATGCAGGGTATCCAGGCCTCTAAACATTTGACACATACGTTTGTGTCGTCTTCCACCTTTTCTACTAACCTGAATATGCGCAGATTACCTCTGTGGTTCTGATCCACCAATGTGGAGATGTCTTTCATCAGGAATTTGATCCTGTTAGTGGCTGTATCCATTCTTGTCTTCTCAGAAGATGCAGAGTCCTCCAGTGTCTCAATCATTGTCTCTGTTTCTGTGAGTCTGTCTGCCATATTTTGAAAGTTGTTACTTAACACTTGAAGATTGTGATCCATGTTATCTGTGTTTGCTTTTGTTTCTTAGGCCAGGTCATATAAGGCTCCGAGTCACCGTAGTATCATGTCCAGGCTGGCCACGGAGTCTGTTTTTGGTTTGATGGGAGAGTCTGGCAATGGAGGCTCCGCCTTGGTCCATTTTAGTGTAGATTTGTTGTGTTTATTGTCTTTGGTGTCTTTGCCTCTGTGTTTTGCCATTGTGGCAGCAGCAGCGGAAACAAAGTAATGTTATGTAGTTGTGTATCCACACAAACTGTTAACAAGATCAGTGTTCGGCACTTAGAGGTGTGTGAACAGGAGGTCTTCAGTTCTCATGGAGGCAGGAACCGTTTAGTTGGAAAACTGACATGGTCGTGTATGTTGAGTGTAGCTGTATTGGTTCTCAAGGTCCATTTAAATTGTGGTTGCAAGTTGTGGTTGCAAATCATCAAGGTTAAATTATGTAGAGTCCTTTTTATTTGGGATTATTCACAGCGCTCACAACCTTGGTAGGCAAAGCGTTGGTAAGCAGACGATTGCTTTGCTTCAGTAATACTGGACCCAGGGTAGGCTTCAGGGTGCAGATTTGGGAGCTTTCACCATTTTGTTTCCCCTCATGGGGATGCTGTTAATATTGCATGTGATGTTAAGATTCGGAGTGGTACGCAGTATGTGATGCTGAATGTGGCCACTATCGTGGGGTGGAGTTGGGCTGTAGTACATAGCTGTGCATTGTCAGCAGATCAGAAGTGCTGCACTTGCGCTTGCTGACCAGATCACCAGGTGCTAAACTGCAGTAAGTGGCTGAGGGGAACCGGTTCTGTGGCCAAAGTAGGAGGGCACTCCCTGCTCGCGTGGCAAAACTTTCCATAGGTCATAGATAGGAGCCCCGGCGAAAGCAATTGTGCGGTTAAGGGTCCATACCTCTAGGACCCAGGCATGTGCACTCCTCCAGGCAGTGATAAGGGCATGTGAGCTTTTATATGAAGGCCCTCATTGGGTACAATATTTCTATCTGTCTGTCATTGCTGTGTGCAATAGTGGGGCTCTTCACGGAGTGCGGAGGTAATACCACAATTTTGGATTGCAGCGTCTGGCTTGTTCATGTATGGGAAGCATTTCACACATGGCCAATAACCTGTCCATTAGCTGCAAGTTTATGGTAAGTAGTGGTGTGGTAAAGGGTTAGCGATCTCTTTTGGAGAGCTCTCTGCACTATTACGGTGACATGAGCTGTGGGCAGTAGGTAATGGCCATGGATGTTATCGGTTATGCAGTCATGGATCAAGCAGCACGTTTGGATTGCAGGCACAAGCACTTCTCTGTGCAGCTATGCAGTCTAGTAGGTGTTCTCCGCAAGAGTCTCCCATTGGGGTCAGCGCATTGTGCCTCCTACCTTACAACTGCTTATGTGTGTGACCGTGGGGTGAGACGTGAAGCCGAGTGATGTGGTGGTGTTCCTGATTTATGTGGTGGTGTTCCCGAGTGATGTGGTGGTGTCCCAGAGTGATGTGGGGGTGTCCCCGAGGGATGTGGTGGTGTCCCCGAGTGATGTGGTGGTGTTCCCGAGTGATGTGGTGGTGTTCTCGAGTGATGTGGTGGTGTCCCTGAGTGATGTGGTGGTGTCCCCGAGTGATGTGGTGGTGCCCCTGAGTGGTGTCCCTGAGCAATGTGGTGGTGTTCCCGAGTGATGTGGTGGTGTTCCCGAGTGATGTGGTGGTATCCCCGAGTGATGTGGTCTTGTACCCGAGTGATGTGGTTGTGTCCCCGAGTGATGTGGTGGTACTCCTGAGTAATGTGGTGGTGCCCCTGAGTAATGTGGTGGTGCCCCTGAGTAATGTGGTGGTGCCCCTGAGTAATGTGGTGGTGCCCCTGAGTAATGTGGTGGTTCCCCTGAGTGGTCCTCTGAGTGATGTGGTGGTGCCCCTGAGTGATGTGGTGGTGTCCCTGAGTGATGTGGTGTTGTTCCTGAGTGATGGAGGGTGGAGTTGGAGGGTGGAGTTGGAGGATGGAGGATGGAGTTGGTGTTGGAGTTGGAGGGTGGAGGGTGGAGTTGGACAGTGGAGTTGGAGGGTGGAGTTGGACGGTGGAGGGTGGAGTTGGAGGGTGGAGTTGGGGAGTGGAGTTGGAGTTGGAGGGTGGAGTTGGAGTTGGAGGGTGGAGTTGGAGTTGGAGGGTGGAGTTGGAGTTGGAGGGTGGAGTTGGAGTTGGAGGGTGGAGTTGGAGGGAGGAGTTGGAGGGTAGAGTTGGATTTGGAGGGTGGAGTTGGAGGGTGGAGTTGGAGGTTGGAGTTGGATGGTGGAGTTGGAGGGTGGAGTTGGAGTGTGGAGTTGGAGGGTGGAGTTGGAGGGTGGAGGGTGGAGTTGGAGTTGGAGGGTGGAGTTGGAGTTGGAGGGTGGAGATGGAGGGTGGAGTTGGATGGTGGAGTTGGAGGGTGGAGTTGGAGTTGGAGGGTGGAATTGGAGGGTGGAGTTGGAGGGTGGAGTTGGAGGGAGAGCAAGGAGTAACAGAAAGAGCGTGGGTGCGAGAGCGAGAAAGAGACGTAGAGAGAGGGGTAGGAGGAGAAAAAAATAACACACGAGTGGTGCGCACGTAGAAAGGGGAAGAAATTGAGTTAAAAACACCTGGCGACTGCTTATATTTTTCAATATTCTGCATTGAAAGGGAAAGTAGGTTAGCAAGAGGGATGTTACGGGGAGAGTGAGGGAGAGCGCGAGAATGAGAGAGAACTACAGGGGAGGAATGGAGATAAAGAGAGCAAGGAGTAACAGAAAGAGCGTGGATGCAAGAGCGAGAAAGAGACGTGAGGAGAGGAGCTTTTAGTGAGGGTCAAAAGGCCCACTGGTGAGCTTTAGCTAATGCATGGCGAGTTTAGGGCTAAACGAACAAGATAGCGGGGAGTGCATTCCTTTGAAGTCTGATGGGGGGGCTTGGGGCGGGGGAGCAGCAGCCTTTGAAGTCTGATGGGGGGCGGGGGAACAAATGGTGAGGCACATGCACTGGCCATACTACGCATTCCAAAGCCCTCTGGCATCAAAGGAAGGGTGGGAGGGAACGAGCATATGGGGTGTGAGCGATAACGAAAGTAAGAGGAAGAGCAGGAAGTGAGGCCGAGCGTGAGCTGGCGAAAGCAGTCCAGATGCCAGCTTTGCGCTTGAATGCCTCACATGCACTGACCGTAATCCACATTCCAAATCCCTCTTGTTAGGCTTTCCTGGAGCCCCTACATAATTTCTTGCAGAAGCATTGCGCAAGCGCATTGGCTACAGCGAGACCTAAAAAATCTACCCATAGCAGACCTTAGCTGGTATCCTACAAAGGCTCATAGCGATACCCACTGCAAGAGCGCTTGCTTCCACCCACGTCAGCAACCATTTGGAGGGTAGCATCGACTGAAATAAGAAACAACAGCGTGATCAAGGACTCCAGTTTTTACCTAGTCCTCCATGAGAACTAAATCACAAGAAGTGCTTTCTAAGCATGTAAGTAACCACCCAAGAAGCTTCAGGTCACCTGTGTCAAGTCTCACACAGACTATGCTAAGAGACTGCACGCAAGCACCACACTCTTACTACTCAATAGGCTGCCCATAATCCAAAATAGGTTGCAAGACAATGTCTACACCTTTACCTAATGGACCACATCCCATCAGTGTTCAAAGCACTCAACTAGATACCAACTGCAGGAAACTCATGCTTCAAAATCTTCTGCATTGCCTACTGGTCCTTCCACAGCAAGATCCCTATCTTCATTCAAGGAAGACTGCAATTATACTCACAGAATACATAACCCTGCCTTTCAGATTGGCACCTCGACTAAGCAGCGACTCCCACAGGACGAAGCCGATTGGTGACACCTCCTTCTGCATTCAGGTAGCAAAATTATGACTCTCCCTCCTGACAAAAACCAGAATGTCCCAAAATTATTTGAATTTAAGTAGGCAAGCATGCTGAAAGGAGTAACTTGCAACCCTACCACAAAATATTTTGGAACCTTATTAGGGTAACCAAAAGATATATAAATGTAACTGCAGTACATCCTGCTCTGTATCATCAGGAAACGTCATGCTGGAGAGACAAACGAAGTGAGTTTGGATGGTGAACCATGTGATTCTACCCTCTACAAAATAATACTATATGTAGAAGTCAATCTGATGCATATAATATGTGTACAAAAATAATGAAAAAAACAATACATACATTTTATGGCGGAATGCAGTGTTTATTGTGCTGTTCATTTTTTGGGGGGGTTTCTGATTACATTTTCAGTGAAATAGTGGTTTCCAGCCTGTGGTACGGGGACGCCTGGGGGTCCGGGAAGCCTCCTCTTGCTGTCCACGACTACTTTGAAAATGTAATAATATTAACAGATTAATCAAGTGTATAAAAATAATGAAACAATATGTACAACTGAAATTTTTAAAACGTACTGTATATGTGAAGGAATTTGAAATTGGAGGATAAACATTAAATTATCATCCTCATATTGATTCGTGGGAGCAGTGCAAGAACAGCCAAGTCTATCACACATGCAGAAAATGATACAGGTAATTATCCTACATTTCCAATAGCGCAGTTGCAGCCGTTGAGAGTCATTTCAGATCAGATGTGCTGTTTGATTATACATTAAACCACAGCAGTATCCTACCATGAGCATATTATTAATTACTGTTGTAAGATTAATACACCATGGGGGTCATTACGATGTCGGGCGGATTGCCTCCACCAGGCTGGCGGTAGCCACTGCCGGAATGGCGGAGGCAATCCGCCCAACATCCACACTAGTTTTCCCCCCCGCCATATTAGTATGGCGGGGGGGACCTCGGCGGATGGAAAGACCGTCCGTGCTTTTCCGCCCGGGTCGCCTTGCGGCCGGGGCGGAAAAAAGGAATTATATGGTGGCGGTGTCTATCAGACACTGCCAGCCGTATTATTATAGGCATTTTTCAATGCCTTTCCCGCCACGGAAAGGCATGCAGACTTCACTCTGGGGGCCAGAGTGAAGGAGAGTACGGGGTGCACAAGAGGTGGTACCTGTGGTACCCCCCTTCATTTGCATAATCAAAGCGGCAGGCACCGTGCGGTGCCTGCCGCTTTGATTATGCAAATGCTGAAATGCTTTTTTAGAATTGTGGCGGGCGGTGCAGAGAGCACCGCCCGCCACAATGCTAAAAATACAGGATGTGCCCGCCACTGTGGCGGGCACATCCTAATACTCCCCACGGGACCCCTGCCCTTATGGCGGGCGGTCCCGATTACCCCGAGGATGGCGGGCGGGCAAAGTCCGCCCGCCATCCTAATGACCCCCCTAGTATTCACCAAAAGGTCCATGTCAATACAGAAGGATAAATCCTTCAGCCAATCAGCCACATCATTAGAGTGGGAGCCGCACCTCTGCCCCAAAGTTTCGAAACTTGTCTTTCAGCAGTAAATAATGCTAGGAAGACTAGTTTTCTATATGCCTTCAATATCTGCGAGTCATACCCCAATATGGACAGCTTGATGACGACTATTAATGTCTCCCCATAATTTCGGACGCCGGGCTCAGGGCCTCAACCCAGTATCGGTGCACGTGTGGCCGTCCCTTAAAAAGTGGCGAATCCTGTCTCTGATTCACCACAGCTTCCCATCTTGAGTCCGGGTGCAGCCCCACCCTCCATAGACCAAGCAGTGTATGATAGAGCAGGTGTAGATATTTGAAAATTACAATTCTATATCTACTACCAGAAGACGTCAGTGCCGCCTGGGGGCAACAGTATCCCTGGTCTTTATCGGATACCGGAGATCTTAGCGCTTTATCACACGCTGGGCTTGTTGAGCAGTTAGGGGGCTCTCCTTGGCTGGTATGATATAGATTTCTCACCAACGTGTAAACGATTTAGCAGTCAATCATTCGTCTAACAGTTGAAAACTGTGGGTTTTTTGGGGAAAGCACGGCATCTTGCCTTCACTGTAGCTGATAATATAAGGAAGTCGAATGCCGTGACCTCTGCGTCGTCCCTAAATGTGAACATTTGCAAAAATAAACCAGTCTGATAAATGTCACCCGATCGTTTGAGATTCAAAGAATTTAAACAAGCATTATTTTCATCTCATCGGTTCCGGTAGCATCGAGTAGCCCTCTAAGGGGGCAGATGCTGAATAGAGGAGTCGTCATCTTTTCCTATCTTTAGGTCTGTGCCTTGTTGAAGCTGTACATTGTTTGGTGATTATTTCTGCTCAAATGTTATTAGATTTTTGCCAGAGCACTGAGTGTAATTGTGTGGGGTGAGCTACATCTAACTTCCCCGCCGAGTGTGCAATAAATGGTTGGGGGGATGCCAATCTAATCTTATCTAATCTAACCTAATCTAATCTAATCTAATTCCATATCCGTCGCAGTAGAGCCGCGCTGACTGTACGGTAATGCCAGCACTCACTGCCTGTCTGATACAGGCCTGCTCACCCACCCAGACCACTCCAGACCACTCTGAGCAGTACAGACAGTGGTTGGAAGAATGCTTTCGTAAGAGGAATCAGGATATTCATAAAATAACATTGGAATTGTGGGGAGGATACCCTTTTTGCAAAATGCAACACGGCTAGCCAGGCACAGTGGTAGGTTCATCCAGCAATCAATTCTGTCTTCTAAGCAGGAATCTGCCTTTCCGTAATTCTCTCTTTGAATAGTATTCATGTTCTAATGTATCCAAATCAGTTCCGGATTACCAAATAGGCAAAGTTGGCACCAGCCTACAGGCCCCACTCCTTTGAGGGGCCCAGCGACAAAGGATCAAAATAATATTGATTTGATCTTCAAAGAAAATTTCAATCAAGCTTTCTCAACTATTGTTTCCAAAAGATAGAAAAAAATGAATCTACTCAAAGAAATGAAAATACTGTATTAATGAAATGTACCCATTAACAACTTGAAGTACATAAACCAGAGAAATCAGGTTCATATAAGAGTTTGTCTCTTAAAAGCTTATCTTCTGGCAGCTGTCAGTTTGTAAAAAATCCAGCGCATTGGGTATCAGGAGATAATTTGAGAGGGGAGCCCGTAATTTGGACTACCCAGGGACCAAAACAGGTTTTAATCCGGCATTTCTCCAAATGCATAAATATTTTATGGGGCGCTCGCTTCACTTTAACGGGAAGTCAGACACAGATCTGGCAGTTTTTGATGTGAGTGGGATTGGAAGATTGTTTTCAGTTTATGGTTATTCTAGACAACCCCCCGAATTTAATAAACTCCCTCACTTTTGGGTTCCGCCTCACCTCTGGATCGCGTATGTATAGGGTCATGTCATCGACATATAGTGAGATGAGTACATGACGGGCTTTGAATCTGAGAACATGTGTACTATCGTGTCGGCGGAATTTAATCGCAAGAGGCTCCAGCATTAAAACAAACAGTTTTGTGGACAGTGGATGTCCCTGCCTGGATCCCCTGTGAATCTGAAATGGGGCAGACAACAGTTCCTTCACACTAACTCAAGCAGTGGAAATTGTGTAAAGTAGCTGTATCCACCTTACAAACGAGAAGGGAAGGCACATTATATTTAGTATATTCAAGAGATACAGCCATTTGATTAAATAAAATGCCTTTGTGGTATCCAAGAAGATCGCCACCATTTTAGTGTCCTGGTTAATTTGACACAGAAGTGTGAAAAATGACCATCTATTATGTAGGGTGGTGTGAACAGGCACAAAGTTGTGCTTGGTCAAAGAGTAATGGTGGCAGCCTCTTAACTATGAGTTTCATGAATATCTTGGCGTCACAATTGATCAGTGACAAAGGATGGTATGAATCTAGCTGTTCTAGGAGCTTCTCACGTTTTAGGAGAGTTATTACCAGTGCCTCATGAGAAGATGGAGGGAGAGGTTTTATTTCATAAGCTTCCTAAAACATTGTTAGCAGGTGGGGAGACAGGATCCCACAGTATTCTTGATAGAACTATGCTGACAACCTATCAGTGCCTGGAACTTTGCCTGTGAGAAGACTCTTAATAATACTGAATACTTCCTCATTAGAATATGCCAGGATTAGATATTCCTGCTGTGCTTTACCATGCCAGGCTAAACCAGGTTAGCAAAGTATTCTACAATCTCATCTGAAGTGGGATTTGTGATCGACACATATAGGTTGCCAGAGAAGGTTCGGAATGCTTGCAAAATCACTTCTGCCTCTATGTGTTGTATGACATCTCTTCTCTATATACATACTACCTGTTCAGGGCCCCTTACAGAGAGAGTAGTGCCATAGACTTCCCTGGGCGCTCTTCTTCCCCAAACATGTAGACCTCTGCGTATTTGCCAAGAAATGTTATCCCTCTCAGTACCAGCTCAATTATATTCGATCAGCTTATCTTTCATGTGGGCAAAGAGTGTTGGGTCTAATGTTGCCTGCCAATGGCTTCAAGCTATAGTAAGGCCTGTTCAAGTGTTCCCAGATGCCTCCTGAGTATACAATTTTGTTTTGAAATGACAAAGCCGTGAATAACCACCTTCAAGGCCTCCCTAACCAATGCCATACTATAAACTGACTCAATATTTATTGCAAAATATTCCAGTATCTTGTGTTTAAGTTCCGGAATACATTTTCTTTAAGTGTATCTGATGTAATATCAGTTTTCTAGTTAGGGATCTCATTTCTGAGATGGTAATGTGCAGTTCATCTGGGGTTTGGTCTGACAGTGTCCTAGCTAGGTAAAATATGCCCATGATCCATGCACTAAGATCCTTGGTAAACAGCCAGTAGCCTAGCCACAACCACATTTTATGAGCTTTGGATATGCATGCGCTCCCTCTAAGTGTTGCGTAGCATAATCTCTATAGATCTATCAAGCCATATTCTGTGATTATTTCTTTCAATGCTGTGTTTGCAGCCACCACATATTGAGCGTTTCCTTGCGATCTATCCAGTTTAAGGTTAAGAACCACAATAAATTCTCTGCCTCATGAGATTGATTTGTGGACAACTTCATCAAGGTCTCCCAAAGTGTATGAAAGAACTGAGGATCATCAATATTTGGATGGTAAACATTGATTATTGTAATATGCCTACCTTCCAGTATCCCTACAGTGTTTAGATGTTGGAATCTCGTGCCTTTTTTAATCAAAACCGAACGCTTCTAGAATCTATAGAGTATGACAATGAGAAAATGTGAGCCCTGTACCTGGCATTTAAGAGCTTATTGGTGAACTAGTAATATATATATATAGCAATATAATTAAAGCACAGACTGGAGGTTATATGTATGCTGCTGTTAAGAACCAGTGATTGCAGTATGATAGGGTTTTGACATGGGGTTACTGTATGGACCGCAATACAAACAAAAAGATAACTCAACAGTTCCCTCTCTTCCTCCCAGACTGGTTGTACAAATGAATCAGTATATTACCCACCCTCCTGAGTCTCATGGTGACCAAGTACCTCAACATATATTCCAAAACTTGATAACCCGCAAATTTGACATGCAAATATCCAAAACTGGTGCACCAGTGAAACATCTCAGAAGTTACAGAGGTGGCCAAGTCAGTTTAGACTGAGTAGATACATTTTGAAGGAGTTATACATTTTGAAGGAGTAAGTGATCAAAGAACAGTGCATGTTACTGAAGTTGTTCTAATTGTTTTATTTAATGTTTAACTTGAGTTCAAGTGGATTCAGTCAACGGTGACATTATGGAGATCATCATCTTCTTGATCTGAGTTATCCTTATTACTGTGTTGTTTATGAAGAGTTTTCAGAAACATTGAGGAGGTGCATGGAGATTTGAAGACCCCCTGTGTCTTATTGCAGGTTATTCAATCTCGACTAAAACATAGCATAGCTGATACCTATTTTTTACAACTGATGTTTTACTGGGAAGAACTCTCTCCATGCAGATTGAACTGCAACTTTAAAGTCCTAAACGAAGGTCACTGCATAACCTCGAAAATTCAGTTTATGCATTTTCCAAGCAAGAGGAAGAACACTGTTGTAGTCTCTATAATTTAACAATGATGCTATAATTAGGCTTACAAGTGCACCAGAGGCGGCCTGAGCTCAAGACAGCGATGTGACACTCTACTCTCCAGAGATGTGATAGCTTCTCAGTCCCAAAGAGTTATCAGCATGTTTTCACCATAGATTTCCATTCTTCCTGAATATTCCTATTAAGGAATCTCAAGTATGCGTTGATGTGGTGGTGGAATCTCACCTCGGGGTCTTAATTTTTCGCTTGTATTACCTCAAGAATTTTTTCCATACTGAGGCATTTATCAGATTGTTTGTTTTAGGTTGTCCTCTATGTCTGAAATGTGCTGTTTAGCTGCACCCAATCTATTTGAGTGCTTATTCAGTTGGCGGCCATATGGTCCATTCGATAATTCGATGAGTCGATTTTACTATCAATCGACGGCAGGATTTGTTGTACAGCTTGTAAGGTTGTTTTCATCTCCGATTCATTGTGATACTATGAGTAGGGCTGTCTGCCATATCAACTGAGAGTATTGGATCTGTGTTTTAGTCACCAATTTAGACTCAAACTTGAGCCAAACGTCTATTGTCCATATTCCCCATTAATCCAGTTATCTAATACCTTGACTAACAATCAAAATGCGGGCTTCCGCGGGCTGGCATCCATTGGTTGTCGGCACCCAGGGAGGATTGGATAGGTGGTACAGTCCAGGTCTCTTAGGGTTTAGGATTTGCTGGTTCAGGATGAGGGTGTGGGGTAGGAGACAGATACAGTCTTTACATGGGGATATAAATGACACTGGGGCACACCTTTCCAATAGGCAAAAGAGAACATATTGAAAGGGTAACATTGATGTTTATAAATTAATTACACAGGGAAGTGCAAGCAAAAGAAGACTCCAAAGAAGAAGCACGGGAACTAGCAAGGAACACCAAGAGTTCCCATAAATATTTATACATGGACATCAACTTTTTTGATTGACGCAAGCGTTTATTGTAAAAAGTTTCCAGAGATATCAGTGTCGATATTTAAATATATGGATACCATCAGAAAGGCTCACATGGATTTTGGTGGTATTGCAAGGTTAAGGGTAAAACCTCACAAACCATGGGAGGAAGTTGACACTGAACTGTGATTACAGTGGATGCACCCGACACCCACCGCCAGCATTGCATTCTGCAATGGGTATGGCAGTGCAATATTGTCCCTTTCTGGGCCATCCCACCTCAGAGGGGGCCGCATGGGGTTGAGGTCAGGGTGCAAACATGGGGGTATGCTGGCGTTTTAACAGGCGGTACTGTCTAAGAAATCCATACAAATATGAGCACAAATGTGTGAAATGTGGGGGAAATGTGGGGGAAAATGTGGTGTCTTGCAGTGTTTTGGGGAACAAGCAAATTATGGCTTTAGTGGTCAAGGCAGAGGTAGAGGGCACAGTTGCAGCCTGGTAACAAGTGCTTCCACACCAGTTAAGATTGAAGTGTTAAACACATGGATAGTCTACTATCCCAACAGAGAAGATGCATTGGTTTGGAATGGGGGTTTAAGAAGGTTTTCTTTTAAGTTATCAAGTCTCCAGGCAAAAAAGGTTTGCAGAAAATTTAAATTCTGACAGAGAACATCCACAGGTAATGTGCTAAAGAGCCAGCTTAAGGTAGGATGGCAGGCCCTTTCACATGTTGCCCACTACCGGACCTAATGGTATCCCCGCAATATGTAGTACGAAAACAAGCTGAAGGCGGGTTCAGGATAGTTCATCATCTACCATGGCCAGCAGATCTATCCGTAAGTTACTTCATTACCAAGGAGGATAATGAAGTACAAATCGATTAGGGTGATGAGGCAATGGCACTGGTGAGACAGCTGGGGGGTTGGTTGAGAGCTGGCTAAATGTGATATTAAATCACCTTTCGATGGCTGCCAGTTCAGCCTTTGGAGTTCTCTCTGTTAGGTCTCCAGCTCTTTGTTGACAAGGTTTTACCAATGGCTGTGCAATTGTTTAGCAAATTATTTGAGGCTTTTAGCAAGTTCCTGCAATGGTGTTTTGTGCTCAGATGTGGTCACAAGCTGATAACTCATTATTTAGATGACTTCCTGTTTGTGGGTTGTGGTGAGACAGGTGAGTGTGGCACAGCGTTACGAAATTTCCAAAACATGACACAAAGAGTTTGGGGTTCAATTGGCACCGGAAAAACTGAAAGCTCTTTCACATGTCATGTTTTCTTGGGCTTGAGCTAGATGTAGTGCAAATGGCAGCCAGTTTATCACAGAACAAGATTGCGGAGCAGATGTTACTGTTAGAGGAAGTGATTGCAATGCCCAAGTTACTGCTGCCACAGGTATAAAAGTTGTTAAGTCATCTAAATTTTGCATGCCAGGTAGTGATAGCAGGGAGGGCCTTTTGCGTCACCTTGGATTTGCTATGGCAGGAGCTACAATACCACACTATAGGATAAGGACTTTAACTTCAGTTCGTCCTGACTTGCAAGTCTGGCTAATGTTCTTGAAAGGCTTCAATGGTGTGCCAATATGGTCATTAGAGGAGGAGTTTGTCTGGTCAATCCAAATCTTCTCAGATGCTTCAGGATCAGATGTCTTTGGTCTCTTTTAGGAAGGAAGAAGGTGCTCCAAAAGGTGGCTATCCAGGTGGTTGGAGGAAGGTAGAAGTATTGCCTTTTTGAGTTTTTATAGCTGCTGGTGGCAACTGATGTGTGGGGCAATGTACTAGCCAACAAACAGTGACATTCCAAGTTGACAACAGAAAGGTAGTTGACCTAGTGAATGGCCAGAAGGCAAAAGATAAACATCTTGTGAAACTATTGCAGCGTTTTATACTTGGATTTTTATGTTTAACATTGTGTTTAGAGCCAAACATGTACCAGGTGTAGACAATAACATTTCAGATGCATTGTCTTGTTCACAGTGCCAGAAATTCTTTGGTTTGGCACCGGGAGCAGATCTGATGAAGAGAGGGGTACCGAACGAGACTTGGGACCTCGGAGACTGAGAGTTTGCAGCTGATAGAAAACTCTATTGCAACAAGCACCAGAACAGCATACAGGCAGGCAAGGAAATAACATTCGACCAGTGGTGCAGACAGGAGAGGGCACGATGAGGAGTAATTGGAGGCTTGACCAGAACAATGTGGTCCAATTTATAATGAGTAACATTGACAGGGGAAATACATGCACAACAAATGCAGGAAAATTGGCTGGTATAAGCTTGTATAGTAAATTCTTTTGAGGTTATGAACCCTCAGAAGGAAAAATGGGCAAGAGGCTGTTACAAGGTTAGGCTAAGGAGAAGAGACAGGTGGGACATCGGAAGGAGCCAGTGAAAATTAAGTTGCTGGTGTCTTTGAGAAAAGGTCTCACAGCAGTTTGTTTTCTCAGTTTGAGACATTATTGTTTAGGTAATGCATACTGTGGCTATTTCTGGGGCGTTTTGGGTTTTGGAATTACTTGGTAGGGACAAGGAAGGTGGTTTGAAGCTAGAGGATGTGGTAAGCATGAAAAGAAATTGAGCTGTACTTGAGAAAATCGAAGACTAATCAGATAGGGAAAGGGGACAACGTTATTTTTAATGCCTTACACAGTTTGATATGTCCAGTTAGGACTTAGCAAGAATTTAGAGGATGGGTTTTCTATCATGTTAGACGGTAAGAGGTTAGAGGCATCCCAAATGATTGGAGTCATGAGAACGTTTTTGATAATACTGGGGGGGAGATTTTGGCACCCACTCCAGCACAGGCAGCCTTGCCCCGCTGAATTTTATCTTTTCAGAACTTTTTCTTCAAAATTTCTTCTAAGTCCAGAGGTAAGTGCTGACGGGCCCAATTCACTTTTTGTATCATACCTGCGCTCCTTCGCTGTTAGTCATATATTTTGACTTGGACCTGGACTTGCATGACTAGATGCCTGCAGTTGGCGCTTTGATCTTTTAGTTGCTACTTTTTTCTAAAAACTTAAAAAAATTATGACTACAGTTCTACTGATTACATTTTTGTTGTTTTGATGTAAAATAGTTTATTAAAATGTACTCTATTTTCTAAATTGGTGTGGGATTTATTTTCTTGTGCTGTGTTTTCATTTTATTACTGTTTGAGTGCTGCATAAATACTTTACACATTGCCTCTAAGTTTAACCTGACTGCTTTTTGTACCAAGCTACCCAGGGTTAATCTAATTTTGTTACATTATGTGGTTATCCTTCCAGGGATTGTGGCTGTTGCTTGACCAGCACTAACACCTCAGTCAACCAACAACCCAATTTCTGGATTGGACCCATCACGAAGCTCTGCATCGCTGCTGCAATCTGTCGAAACCGCCACTGCGCAACACATCCTCGGCACATGCCATCCCATCCCTCATCAATGGCGTTGGCATCCTTGACAACCATGAATGAATGAATGAATGAAAGGACACTTGTATAGTGCAATGTTACTCCAAGGAGTGTCCTAGCACTTTGCACAAATGCCATCATTGCCTAGTGAAATCCAAAACAGTTAATCCTGATTAAAGAACCACATTTTTAGTTTCTTTCTGAACAAAGAAGTAGCTGCAGTAGCCTGTAACCCAAAAGGAAGTGTGTTCCATGCTATTGGCCCTAAGAAAGAGAAGGACCTACCTCCAGCCCTAGAACACTAAATCCCAGCGATTCTGGCTAGGAAAGTATTGGCTGAGCGAAGGTACCTTAAACGAGCATAGAAGCTAATTCTTGCCCAGTGGTAGCCTGACCAATCTGATGGGGAGCCCTGTGAACCAGCAAAAGAGTTTTAAATAAAATCCTCTTCTTTATCGAGAGCCAGTAAAGTACCTGCAGATGCGGGGACACTTTTGATTTCAGAAATAGATCCACAGAGTGCGAGCTGTTACGTTTTGGACCACCTGCAATCTATTTATAAGATAATCAGGAAGACCCAAGAACAGGGTATTACCTTAATCAGGCCTTGATGTTATTAAAGCGTGTATGACCTGATTCCTGGCTGTAAATGAAAGGAAATGTAAGAACTTTCTTAAAAGATGCAATAGTCCAAACAGATCCACACCACCATTTTAACCTTAGTTTGAAAGGAGAGACCGTCATCAAATTTGACACCCAAATTCTTTACTGAGTTTCCCTGACACCCAGCAGGTGAGGGGGAGTCATCAGGCCAAAAGGATTGCCATGTCACAGGGGCCTTCAAACCACAGAAAAGTAATTCAGTCTTTTCTGCATTGCATTTAAGCTAATGGTGTGTTAACCACCGAAAGACGACTGTAAGACAGGATTTGATCTTTTTGCCAGGGAACACTGCATCCCTGCCCCAGGGGGAAAACAGTTGGGTATCATCAGCATAGGAAATCACTTTTGCGCCCAAGGCCTTGACAAGTAGGGCAATTGGTGTAAGCTAGATAGATATTGAATATGGTAGGGCTCAGAGCTAAACCCTGTGGCACTCCCACTCGTAATTCTTTAGACCCTGAGAAGAAAGGAGAAGTCCAGACCTCGTCCCTCCAAAAAAGAGGCCAGCCATTCTTGAGCTTGACCCACAATTCCAAAGAAATTGAAGATGAGCTATGACAGTAGAGTGGCGCACCGTATCGAAGGCTGCTGACAGATCTAACATAATCAACCCTGCCTTGCCCCCAACATCTAAGGTGCTCTTGATGTAAATGGCCAGCTCTACTACCGCTATCTTGGTGCTGAAACTGGGTTGATAACCAGACTGACTCTGGTGAAGCAGATTGTTACTAGGTACTAGGAGAGCTGATGATTAACATGCTTCTCCAGTACTTTAGATAAAGCTGGTAACAGAGATATAGGTCTGTAATTAGATTGCTCACCCATATCAGCCAGGGGCATCTTCAGCTAGGGCCGAATTATGTCCTCCTCCAGGCCCGAGGTACGATTGCTGAAGACAATGACTCATTCCAAAGTTTATTGGGCAAGGGTTTGATAACACGTATGCCTAGAGCCAGAATGTTAGGGGGATAAGGATCTGCCGGGGAACTGGATTTAAGGTCATGTATAGCTATTAATGATCGTTCTAGGGAAAGGGTTTACACCTTGGAGACAGACACTGCGGAATTGTGAGTTAAGCCGGAATACATTAATTCCAGCAAAGTCTCTTCAGACTGCATACTGGAGGAAAGACTGGCCTGAATGTTCATATCTTATTATGAAAAATGCGAGGCATCTGTTCACACCATTCTGCTGAAGGTTGCTGAAATCTAGAGCAGACCATCGGGGACATAAAGTTTTACACATTGTAAAACATTTCTCTAGATGTATTCCCAGCTCTTTCAATTCTTCCTTCCAAGTAGGCCTTCCCTATGGTATTTCTTTAAAGCATCTTTATACATACCCTTAACATTGGGGTTATAGACTTTCCTCCATTGTCTCTCTGCGATCTAACACTGTTTTTAACCCTCTTTGGGGGTGTCAGAATTCCAAGGGCAAGACAGCTTAAGTCTGCATGAAAAAAAGGGGAGCTACTGGTATCAGCTCACAATGCAGGCCTTCAGATCGCCACATCGCTGTATCTCGGGACAGAAACATTGCTTAGGTTGCGAGAAGCATCATCGAGGCCGAATCTCACAGCGCTCCTCAAACCAGTATTTAAGGTACTTTGTTCAACTGACCTGACAGTGTCCCTGTAACTGGACTGCACTCCATCACAGTCAGCCTGAACCTGTAACTTTGTACCAGACTATTTCAACCATATATCTACAGTTGGCACTTTGTGCTTTTTGGTGCTTTTTTCACTAAAATCTTACATATCTCCAGTTCTACTGAATGGATTGTTTGCCTTTTGGTCTTGTTTTAATTATTAAAATCAATTATATATGTTTCTAACTTGTTGTGGGGTCCTTTTTGTGTGGTGTTTTTATTTAATTACTGTTTGAATTATTGTACATTTTTTTTTATATATTGCCTTGTCATGTCGTTCCTACAAATCTATATACGATCTGCACATTTAAACAGCATAAAGTTAGGGATTGGTGTCCAGACTTATTCCAGACACCCCCAAAGGATATTTTAGTCTGTAGACCAGCTAGCTCACAGTGCCACTATAAGCCCCACAACCTTACCAAGGAGCGAAGTTTCTGGTAACTATCGAACATGACAACCCTGACCTCTCAGAGATGGTGGAAGCAGTACAGTACTTTTAGCTCAGTCACTCATGCTCACTTTGTCTCAGGGAGAGTCACAGAATAAACGGCGGTGACATTTTCAATAAGTATTTATTGAACTAGCGTCATTCTAGTATAAAATACTTGTTCTGCAACAACCATTAGACAGAAACAGATATACACGGTTATAAGCACCAATAGAGTAAAGAAAATGTAGAATTCTACTTTGGTGCTAAAGCAATGAATGTATGCAGGCATATACATACATGGCAGTATTCATGAGTACTCCTAAGATGATAAAACTCTAACTAGATGTACTTAAGTGTACCTAGCATGTATGTAGGTGTGTAGCCAAGAATCCCCCTAGGAAAGAGCCAACCCCATTACCTGATGGAAGAGAATGGAGGACCCCGTCTTGGTCTCGAGTTGGCCACCCTCAAAGGGATGTCAGACCACTGTGTGCTGGAGTTTCTACGGGCAGGGACTTCAGCAGCTCATGTCAGCGTGTCAGCATTGAAGCTATTTCTCCTCTGGTTTGTCCAGCGAAGATGTGGTACTTATATACCCAAAAGGTACCCTCAGGGGTTCTATCTAGATGTGTCATGGTACTGTGGGCATGTAGGCCAAGGATGACGATAGCAGTGACCCTTATACAGAGTTATTATGCGGAAGATGGTAATCCTGCTGTGATACTAAGAATTCTCATGCATAATAAATTAGGCTAGTTTTCGTAGAAAACCACACTACATTTATTCAGCACCTAACTAGGTAAAGGGTTAGCTCCAGAACCGTTATGTAGAGGAAGGTAGGACAAATGTAGGTAGGTTGTGCATCTACCTAGGCTTATATTGGGGTACATTGGGGTTCATAAAAGCCTCTAAGTTAAACCTGCGGCTCAGTGCCAAACTACCAGAGGGTTGAACAAAGGTTTTTTTAGGGTTTGCTTGTGCCTCACACTGGTATGCTGCATGACCAGGCCTCACACCCCAGTCAACCAACAACCCAATTTCTTGCAGTGCCCAATGAAAAATACGAGGAAATTGCATAAAGACAAGGTCAAATAATGCTTACAGTAAAGACTCCCACAGACGGTTCTGCACTAACATTTCCGGAAACTATTTCTTTTAAGGAGAGCCTATATGCAAACATTCAGTGGTAGATTTGAGAATTAAGGAGCAGGTTGTGCAGCTCTCTTATAACCCCTCATATTTGTCTGATCATGCTTCTTTGATGTTGCATTTGGGTCTCAATGGTATGGCTTTGAGTTAAATATTGAAAATGTAACATAGGTTACTTACCTATGAATCTCTATTACAGTATTTAGTTACTAATACACAGTGTTGTTTCGAAGTAAACGTGAACAGCGCCCCTTGTAGATGCGTATGGAATCCATATAAAGCATCTCTAAGGGGTATCATTACCGGATGGACTATCAAACAAAAAAGGAGGGAAATAAAAGAGGAGTTGTTACTACTTCAGGCTATCAAGGGGTATAAAAGACAATTGGTAAACCCTGAGCAGGAGATGTTCTAGAGTGAGATAAGGACAGGTTGGAGAATACAAAAGGTAAGTGTGAGAGCCTTTTAGAATAAAAGATATATGAAAGGTGGAAGGCCAGCAATTTGCAAAAACACAAATATGGAAAGAGAGTGGGGAAAATGTTGGCCTGGAAGATAAATTTGCTGGAGACACGTAATAGTATATACATCTGTTCAGGTTTCGGCACATGATCCTAATACGTCTGATAGCAATAGGATCAGGATGACCTTCCGAGAATTCTATCAGTCTTCGTATGGTAGGATTTGAATCCAGATGATCATACTGGGGGATGCTGGCTGAGGGCCCTTCAACTACAGAGTCTTAAATTGTGTGATCATAATAGTCTGATAAGCTAACGTTTTGAGGAGGAAATAAGTTCAGCTGTTGCTCACATGAAGAAGAGGAAGTTCACACACCTTGACCCTTGAATTATTCCAGTCTAGAGGAATTTATTTAGTAGCATATTGCAGAATGGCTAAAAGTATGTAGACTATTGGAGAGAGGCAAATATAGTAGTGATATTAAAACCCAATAATAACCCAGTCAAGTGAGAGTCTTTGTTAGACCTGGCATCTTTTGGAGTGTTTCCCCTGTCTTTTTGCTTTCTGGCCTCCTGGTTTTAATAGTATGTTGGACTTCATTTTGCTGGTTTAGTGCCTCGGCACACGTTCTCACTGATGTTCAGTGTTAAAGTGCAAGAGCTCCTACTGTAAATTGTGTTTATGGAATGGTGTTACCATGTTTGGCTTATCTGATTTACTGCTAAGTCCCTAGTATGATGCACTATCTGTGCCCAGGGCCTATAAATCGAATACTGCTAGTGGGCCTGTGGCACTGATTGTGCCACCCACACAAGCGGCCTTTCAAAGGTGACTCAGACCTGCCACTGCAGTGTCTGTGCACAGTTTTTACTGCCATGTCGACCTGGCAAGTGCCCCCACTTGCCATGCACAAACCTTCCCTTTTCTTATGTGTAAGGCACCCCTCAGGTAGGCCCAAGGTAAACCCCTGGGCAGGGTGCAGTGCAGGCGCGGTGCGTCCATTGGGGCGTAGGGGCGTAGCCCCACTAAGCCCCATGGACCCACCGCGTCCTCACTAAACTAATGATAACAAATATTAAAATAATCGCGCTGCCCGCCGGCCGGGAATACGGGAGACACCCGACTTTTCCGGAGTGAGGGGGGGGGGGGGCTGGGGGGGGGGGGGGCTGGGCCTGCTGCAGCTGCGCAGACTGTTTTCCCTGTGCAGTTCCCCTTAGAGAGAGGACCAGGGGGAGGGGCCGCAGCCCCCGTGGATGTACAGGGCGACGGGGCGAGCAGTCATGGTGCCCCCCCAGCCAGGATTGGCTGGTCAATACTATAGCCCTCTCCCTCCCTCGTGCTGCGGCCTCTGTTTATGGGGTTTGAAGACCTGACCGGACCCAGGAATCCTTAAGAGGGCGGGAGTCAAGTCCCGAAGGAACCGCTCGGCCAGGGAGACCCGTTCGTTCACGCTCCGGTATGATCAGCTGAACCTAAGCATCAGCAAGTGTGCATGCTTACAGATTGTCTAGGAGGAAAGTTCCTGTTTCAGAACGTTTTAAAGATTTTGTTATGGTCTAAGTGACAACGTTATGTACAGTTGAGCTGTGAGGTCTAGTCCAGTTCTTTTGTTATTGTTTAACTTTATTTTCACAATATTCCTCGCAGTCGCATACAGTGTTTTCTGTGCTTCATTTTGTTACCGTTATTAAAGTGTTCTCCTACTTTGGCTTACTTCCTTAAATTTATCTACTGAGGTGCATACTGCCCTGAATGTGTCACAGTGTCTGCACATTAAAGGGGTATAGCACATTCCCTTTCTGTTCAGGGGCCCAAAAATCCAAGAACCTGACTGCAGTACGGAGGTAAGGAGAGACAACACGGAGGTAAGGAGAGACAGCACAGAGGTAAGGAGAGACAGCACGGAGGTAAGGAGGGACAGCAGGGAGGTAAGGAGGGATAGCAGGGAGATAAGGAGGGACAGCAGGGAGGTAAAGAGGGACGGTAAGGAGGGACAGCAAGGAGGTAAGGAGGGACAGCAGGTTGGTACAGCATGGAGGTAAGGAGGTACAGCACAGAGGTACAACACGGAGGTAAGGAGGTACAGCAAGGAGGTAAGGAGGGACAGCAGGGAGGTAAGGAGGGACAGCAGGTTGGTACAACACGGAGGTAAGGAGGTACAGCACGGAGGTACAACATGGAGGTAAGGAGGTACAGCAAGGAGGTAAGGAGGGACAGCAGGGAGGTAAGGAGGGACAGCACGGAGGTAAGGAGGGACAGCACGGAAATTAGTTTACGCCCCACCACTGTCAAATGTCACCAGCCACCCCTGGTGCAGTGTATGTGAAAGGCAGGACATGTCCTCTTGTGTGCGGCAAGTTCTGATCTGCCAATTTCGTTTTTCACTATTGCAAGGCTATATGTCCCACAGGCTAACATGGGAGTTGGTTTGTAACATCTTACAAGCATAACTTTCCATTGGGACAAGATAGAGAAATGGAGTTTAGGCTCTCTGAACTCATAATTTAATAACACATAATTTTGGGAGATGGTTTTTAAATTGTGCTGTGTAAAAGCCACTTTTAAAAAGTATGCATTTTCTTGTTTTACCATTGTGTGTGCCTCTGCTGGCATGTGTATTGACTGTCTGGTCTTGGAGTGACAGGGGCTGGGGATGTGCATTCACTGTCGATAGTTACAAGGAGGGTTGCAGTATGTCCTGCCTTCCCTGGGCGACTTATAGGTGGGCTAAATAGTACTGGTTTGCATTTAGAATTTTCACTGGCACCTGAATAGGAAGTCTCCTCATTGAAGGCATGGTAAACAGGGACGCGAAGAACATAAATGGTTAGGCAGCATCAGGATGCTGATGCTGCCTAACCATTGATATTCGTTACGTCCCTGATACCATGCCTTCACTGTTGACACAAGACACAGAAAGAGATTAACAGAATATTTAAAATTCTGCTATGATAAAGGAACAACCATTTTGTGTACTATTTGCCAGAAACAGCTTTATGAACCCTGAAGAAGTCTTATTCATGAGACGAAACGCGTTGGCTAAAAGGAAAATTCTCATGTAAATTTAGATTTTTTATCTGTTTTGGATCATCTAATAAAGCATCATTCAAGTCCGGACATGTTTATTATGAGATTCATTTCTTGATTTACTAAAGACACCAGAGACTGTTTAAGATATTTCCTTGATGGGTGCTGATTCCATATCTCTTGCTTTGTATTTTGGGCTTTGCCCAAGAAGGAACAAACAGGGTTGTGTTCCTTGGTTTCATGAGCACCATCACTAAAAATGTATAGCCACAGATGTTAGCAGGTGCAGGCTTTTCTTGCCTCAACCCTTGTGCGTAATTATTTCTAGGGGGACATGCTTAATGAGGATGGCATTGACTCTTGGATTATATGTGCTACAAAACTAATGGGAACCTTTCTAGATTCAGTACTTACAGCTGATATTTTAGTACTGGGTAAATATATGAGAAAAAAGGGATGAGAGTGAATTTGAGGTGGTAGTATACTCACGTTTAAAAATAAAGAAGGATGTTGTCAATGGTATGCCTACTTCTGCGAGGGCGATGATAGAAGGGGACAGCTCTGCATTATAGGTGGAATGGGCTTCTCCCGGAGGAAGACATTCTAAATTTGTAGCAAGTATCTTTTACGATGCTATATTCTGTTGTTGCGCCAGTCACTGAAAACAAATCACCTCTTCAGCCTACACGGGGCATATTGGAATTCCCATAAGATGGCCAGGTGGAAAGACCAGCCGGTGCCGAGCTGCCTGAAATGTGGTCTATAGGGAGCAGATGATGTGCATATGATTGTAGATTGTGGGCATTGAAAAAATTTAAGATGGCTATAAATACAACAATTTCTATCGTTGGGACTTTGAGTAAGCCCTAACACTATTTTGTTTGGGGTCTCTACCTGCACTCTTGAATGTCTTGATCAGAATGGAAGCAAACTATATTTTACCTGGTATTGTTGGCCAGGCAGCTGATTTTTAAGAAGTGGCTCGATCCGAACTCTGTGTATTGGAAGAGTGGGTTCAAACGGTTGTGCGGATTAGCATACAAGAGCATACGTGTTTCTGCAGAAAAAAAAGAGCTCAGTTTTGGCAACTCACAATAGAGTGGTCAAAGGCAAAGAACTTGACTGTCTTGAACCCGGGTGAATGCAAAGGCATGGGCCCCTCTCCCTGTTCCATTTTGAGGGTACACTTGTCCTGTGGGCTGGACTGGGGAGTCTTGGGCAGCAACTATAGTGCACACGATCGGCTGGCCCATCTCGGGATGGTGTAGTTAGAATGCAATAAGTATTGCTTGAACCGGTGATGAGGACAAAAAAAAAACATTCAGAGGGTTGAATTTGACAGGGATTTGAAAAATGAATTTGAATGACAAAAGTTCTGCAAAACATATTCCTACACATCAATTTTCATACATGATGTAATGACACAACACACACATGCTAGGACCCCAATTCAAACATGCTTTGATGCTCAAAAGCAAGTCTTGGATAATCTTTGGTCCAAGATGCTTATCTAAAACGTCATTGTCGCACTGCTCTGCTTCCGCTACGCATCCTAACTATTGGAGGGGATGTGGCTAATTTAATAACACAAAATCCCTACTCTATCACTGAACAAATACAGGTCTTGCCTTGTGTCTTGTCTGCTCACACTAAATCAGCACTTGCACATAATGAATTACCATATCAAAGGAACATGTTTGCTTATGGTCCTCCCAACTCTGTAATTAGCTAGGACCAATTTATGAATATTTCCCTTTTAATAGGTACTGCAGATGTGGACGTGGTTCTGTTTTTCCCTCATCAATGGAGCAGTTCCCCTTCGCGATCTTTTGTAAACTGCAAATAAAATTGACCATCCGCACATGACTGGTTACTGCTTCACTGTCTATTGCGGTAGCACGTAGATTTTATTATTCTCATCTGGACAGAATAAGTACTCCAGTAAAGCGTTAGGCTTTCTTCCCAAGTACACTATGTATTTAGTTATTCATGCATTCTTATAAGTGCGCTTTGGCCACGGGGATCTGTGCACTGTACATAAAACAGGCTGGAGTTTGTACACTTCAGCATTACATAGAATGAGCTATAACAAACTATTTCAATGTGGATGTACAATAAAAAGAGTAAGGGATGAGGAGAGGGGTTGTGGGAAGGTGAGAGAGAAGAGAGGATGACTTAGAGACAGGGTTTCCTTGTGCAATATTTTACTCCTGTGACTAAAGGCAGGCTTATGTAGATGTCTGGGTGTATTTTTTAAAAGGACTTACATGTTTCTTTCAATTTTTAAAAGCCCAAACTTTTGCACTGGTAACACAATAAAGCATTTATTTTACTCACCTGCAGTCGGTACTTTGTTAGATTATGGTTCTTCTTCTCTGACTTCCAGTAGGGCACATCATTCTACTGAACCTGATGGCCCATGAGAAAGCTCCTTTCTCCAACTATCTTGTAAGATCCCTGAATGAGGGGGAAGGATGATTAGGCCAAAGCAGAGAGAGTTTCCTATTACTTTGCTTAATGTTTTTATATTAATGTTGTGTTATGTTTTGGCATGACATGAGAGAGTGTGAATTCTTGGTATGTTATTGTGCCCGCATGTCCTGGAATGAGTGTGTGAGATTGCAGAGTTTTGGTATGAGTGAGTTCTAAATGTTAAGTTAGGGCTGGAATGGTGTCAGATCGTAGTGCCCTTATTTGTGAGCCTGGGCGATGAACTCCGCTCCGTTCGAGGAGCTTTTGGCCCTCTTCGGAGCTCACAGAGTTAAAAAAAACTCTGCTCTGCCAAGCAGTTTTTTCCTCACTCGCACTCACCAATGGGAAGTTGGCAAGCATGAGCGAGGAACATTCAATGCCAGACCACTTTCCAGCGAGATTTCTCAATGTGGGTGGCCACAGACGGTCGCAACGGCTCACGCTCACGTTGACAAACCTTCTGTTCGCATTGAAACTCTACTCGAGCAGCAGAAAGAAGCAGCACCCTTCAGCACTGTGCAAAAAGCCATTCGCACTGATTTTACAGCGCGTGACAAACACCCAGCACTAAAAATCAGTGCAAACAGCGCAAGGTAACGGACACCGCCGCTCGCAGAGCTCCGCATAGCTTGGCAGAGTCTTTTTTGGTAACTATGCCCATGCTTATTTATTTGTGTAACTATGGAAAGCATGTGTTTGCCAGGTCTGCTTTGGATTCATTTTCAGAAGCCACTGCATCTTGATGACATGTGATATAAGACTTGAAGATTCACAGTCGGTCTGGCCTCAGTGTTCAGAAGGAGGCAGCAGAGATACTTTCCCTGAACAAAGTGTGAATGTGGAAAAGAAACAAGCATTGTCAAAACCTAAAGGTCTCTGCAATGCAAGAGCTATTGGTATTGCCAATGTCTTTTAGCCATGTTTATAGCTGCACTGCAGCTGTTCAGCATGTCTGAAAGTCATGGGAAAAAGCGCTATGACGTGGACAGCGCTGGTCGTGTCATGTGCTTTTTTGTCGGGCAGGAGAAATGGGACGAGCAAGATAACATGGGGACGGGGCAAGCAACACAATACAGGAGGGGTGGATTGCAGGTGGGGAGAAATTAAACAGGAAGGCATTTAGTATTTGCTGTAAGGTTCCCCGCACTTTGCATACATTTTACCAGATGAAATTGGAACAGGGGCGGGTGGAGGAGAACATACGGACAGGGCACAGGAGAGGGCGGTAGAAAAGCGATAAGAACAGGCGCGGAAGGGAGGGGAGAAAAGCATTATGGACGGGGGAGCATGGGAGGGGAAAAAGCAACTTGGACAAGGGATGGCAGGGACGGGAAACGATCGACATGGACGGCGGGTGGGCTGCAGTGGAAAACAAGCATTTACAATGCAATGGTCTCGGCATTATTAAAGGTAGAGCTATTGGCATTGCTCATTACATTTTTTTTCTAAACATAAATAAATGGTATTGTGATTTACAGTGGCAATAGGAGAGCATTAGAGAGCAGTAGAGAGTATTCGCGGACACAGAGCCACACACCCAGAAAGCCACACACACAGAGAGCCCCACACACAGCCAGCCAGCAACACACACAGTTAGCCCCACACACAGCCAGCCCCACACACAGCCAGCCCCACACACAGCCAGCCACACACACAGCCAGCCACACACACAGCCAGCCAGCCACACACACAGCCAGCCAGCCACACACACAGCCAGCCACACGCACAGCCAGCCAGCCACACACACAGCCAGCCACACACACAGCCAGCCAGCCACACAGCCAGCCAGCCACACACACACACTCAGCCAGCCAGCCACACACACACACAGCCAGCCAGCCACACACACACACAGCCAGCCAGACACACACAGCCAGCCAGCCACACACCCACACAGCCAGCCACACACACACACAGCCACACACACACAGCCAGCCAGCCAGCCACACACACAGCCAGCCACACACAGCCAGCCAGCCACACACAGCCAACTACACACACACAGCCAGCTACACACACACAGCCAGCTACACACACACAGCCAGCCAGACACACACAGCCACATGCACACAGCCACACGCACACAGCCACACGCACACACACACAGACAGAGACACAAACGGCCCTGCCGTTGACTATTTCCAATACTTAATCAATTAGCAGGCAGCCTTATACCCCAGGAAGACGCACACTAGCCGGACTATAAGCAAAAGACCACTTATCTCCAAAGCAGAAAGAAACAGGCTGCATAGGGTGCATGAAAGGGAGCATGAAAGGGCGCAAGAGGGGGGAAGCGAGCTGCAGCCAGCAAGTATTCGGCGTCACCATCATACCTGAAATCCACCAGGCATGTCTTCCACGATAAGGATGAATGAATAGCGCGGCACCTATGGGTAGAGGAAACCAGCATTGTCACGCCCGCTCTCCGGTTGTGTGAAGCCCCCGGAAAGACAAAGAACCCTCGCAGCCTAGACGGCATTGGTATCGTACCTGTGATATGGCGCAGCCGCAACATTCACCAAAGTCCGGCGAGAGCGACAGGTGATGGGTCCGCCATGTTTAAAGGAAAGAAGGGGGAGCTGAGCGTGTCACTAATCACATGACCACGCGAGCGTTGCTGCTATTCTGTTCCCGTCAACAGTAGGCTCAAACGAGCAGCTATCTTAAAGTGGAGTTAGTTCAGATCCCAATCCATACGGTGATACCATACAGATAGATCACCATAACGTATTTATTACCGTAAATCAAAGTCAGAACTCAAAATCCGTTCCTTCATTATATAATTAATTTAAACCAACAACTCATCGTCCAGATGAAATCAATTAAACAAACCTACACGAATACTAATGACGATACCGGAGGCCCATAGTCATGGGGATTCCTCCAAGTAATCTGTTATAGTCAGAAATATTTTGAAACGCCTTGCCATCTGTGCTGGCTATCGTTCCAATAGCGATCCAAGTGGCGGGTCCAATAGCCAGTATGGTCACAATATTGTATTATTCCGGTAAGCCAAATAACATTAAATTCCACTCCAAAAGGAGTACTTCAGTTCATCTTCATATAAAATAAAATGTATGGCAATGCATGCAAATCGCCATTAGTCCCAGAGTTAAAACCCCTAAATAGAAGGTAGTAAGTAATAGTTGACCACATTAGTGATATCCTAGAGTGCTGCAAAATTATGAAGAAACCTTCCTCATCATGAAATCTTATTAGAAGCATCATCATATCATTTAAATGTACAGATCGGCAAAGTAAAAGGAACAGGGACAGAAGAGGGAAAAGAAGTATTGACAGGACAAGTGAAACTTGAAAAACACGAGTGCAATCAGGGGGAAGAAGGCAAGAGGACAGCGAGGAACGGCTCCCCTTCACTGCGGGTGAAAACAAAATGGCGGCCTCAAGCTTCCGAAATTTTTCGGATTCGGGGGCGTGTTTTGCTGTCCTGAGTGACGGACGACGTCACGAGCTAAAGAACAGCAAAACTTACGCCCCCAAATCCAAAAAAGACGGAGCTTCTTTGGAGGGACGGCTCTCTCCTCCAATGGCTGGCCTACGTTTAGGAAGCCAGCCAATGGAGGAGAGACAGGACAGGGAGGCAGGTTCTAAAGCCCTACTAAGAAACATTAATTCTCCGGACCGGAAGCTGTGCTTTGTGCAGCTTATAGGTCCCTCGACCTAAAAAAGAGACATGGATGGGAATATAGGAAGGGGCCTGAAACACAAGAACTCATATTTGTTGTTTGAAGGCAAATAAAAAAAATAGCTCTAAAATGGGAGCAGTGGAAGGACACAAGTACTTGGTCCTTTATCCAGGAGAGGGCCAAACACATGAAGAGGACATGACATATGCATGCCATGACGCATGTAAACAAAGCAAATGAGAGCAGCTTTAAAGGTTACCAATGGGAAGCAATGGGTGGGCTGCCATCCCACTGCTTGTAAACAACATGTTTAGGGTGTGAGGGTGCTATTTTTAAGCTTCTGCTAGCCCCCAATTATACCTTTTCAGGCGCCCTTGTCTACCGTCCGCCAGGGCCAGTATCTAACTGGCAAGCTGCCTTGTTGGATCTGCTTACCCCGCTGGTAATGAAGGCGGCCAACTTTACAATCATTGGCGATCTAAATGTGCACTTGGATAATGCCAACTGTACAATCGCAACTGACTTTATCTCTGATTATGCCTCCCTCAATTTAATCTTGAAAAATACTGGACCCACGCATCGTGCAGGGCACTTATTGGATCCCATTTTCTCCAATATCCTGGATATGATTACATTCCCTGCCCTTCCCATCCCATGGTCTGATCACTTCCTAGTAAAATTTTCCATTCGAACTAATTTAGGTAAAAACGAAAATATATCAGCTATTGCTCAATATATTAGGAAGTGGAAAAAGTTGGACATTAATACTTTAAATGCCTTTCTTGAAACTAATAGCCCATGTACAAAATCAGACATTAAAAGCCTTTCTTTTTCAGTACAGAATTGGCTCATGACAGCCATTGATTCTTGCCTACCTAAAACAAAATTAAGAGGCCATACCCGTCATCCTCCTGCCCCTTGGTTTAATGACACTCTAAAGGAAGAAAAAACTAAATGCAAAAGTGCGGAGCGCAATTGGCGGAAAACCTATTTCCTGGAAGCCAAACAAACTTATAAATCTAAATTGACGCACTATCAGATGTTATGTAGAAGAGCAAAAACAGACTATGTCCGTATGACAATTACGGAGGCGTTAAACAAATCAAAAACATTGTTTAATGTTGTAAAAGAGCTTGCAGGATCTAACACTGTTCAAAAACCACCCGATTTCAACAAAAAACAGTGTGATCAGTTAGCTTCCTTCTTTGTCAACAAAGTGGACAAAATTCATAAGGGCATAGAGCTCGCACAAAAAGATCAACACCAGCTTAATACGATCATTCCTGGTGATCCAATTATGGAAGTTGGCGATGCTTCCAAAGAGTTGGACTCTTGTGCCATTGACAAAAGACATGCAACCTTAGAATGTTGGCCACTGCGAAATGCCGACATGGTTGTCAATTTACTAAATACGATCAAATCCGGCTCACCAAAGGACCCCTTACCCTGCTCTGTCCTAAAACAATTGAATAGAAATGTATTGACGTCCATTACAGATCTACTTAATGCCTCTCTTCAGGAAGCATACGTTCCAGCAGAATGGAAGCATGCTATGGTCCACCCATTGTTGAAGAAGGCTGGAGCAGATCCAAATATGCCCTCCAACTTTAGACCAATATCTCTTCTGCCTATCTTTTCAAAAATCTTGGAAAAGCACGTGCATCAGGTGCTGTCGGAATTCATAAAAAGTGACAGAAAACATCCGCGCCATGATAGATAGAGAAGAAACTGTGGCACTCATATTATTAGACCTGAGTGCCGCGTTCGACACTGTTTCACATGTGGTGCTGTTACGAACACTCTCCTCCATAGGTATTCATGGCGCAGCCATAAATTGGATTGAGTCACTGTTAAGCAATCGTACGTTTCAAGTTTTTTCTCAGTCTGCCTGCTCTGAGACTTTACTTCTTAAACATGGAGTACCACAGGGCTCAATTTTAAGTCCACTGCTTTTTAATTTGTATATGAGTCCTCTTGCGAGATTAGTTGAGGAGACAGGTTTGAATATGTTTTCATATGCTGACGATTCACAGCTCCTTTTCTCTCTTTCTTCAGCCGAAAGTAACCATCCTTCCATGCTAAAATTAGGGTTAGGTAAGATCGCTGGATGGATGCAGGATACTTTTCTTAAGCTTAACGGCGAGAAAACTGAGCTAATTATTCTTGGAAAAAATAGAGAGGCCTGGGGACCACAACACTGGCCATCTGAAATGGGCCCTCTTCCTATACCTGTTTCACAGGCACATAACTTGGGAGTCATCATTGACGAATCTTTAGATATGCACCAGCAAGCCGTTAAGACTTCTGCTACATGTTTTGCAGTCTTAAAATGGCTAAAGAAGATCTGCTGGATGCTCCCTGATGGCACCAAAAAAACTGTCATCAATGCCTTGATTACTTCAAGGCTAGATTATAGTAATGTGCTGTACCTAGGGGCAAAGAAAGCTACAATCAGAAGGCTGCAATTAGTACAAAATGCAGCGGCGAGACTTCTTTCCAAAATCCCTATGTCCTGCTCCACTACTAAATACATCCGTGACCTCCATTGGTTGAAAATTGAAAATAGGATTAGGTTCAAATCCTTATGCTTTATGCACAAAATTTCAACTGGAACTGCTCCTAAATATCTGCGGAACCTTGTGCATCCTTACTTACCTAAGAGAGTCCTTAGATCAGCAACCTCTAACAATTTCATTATTCCCAAAATCAAATTATCACGGATGGGGGGAAGATCCTTTGCCTTCTTAGGCCCATCCCTCTGGAACAAGATGCCTCATTCCTTACGTTCGGAAGTCAGCCATGTGAAGTTTAGGAAAGCATTAAAAACGTGGCTTTTTAACATCTGATATTGACTGGCAAAATACGCATTTCTGAACTACTAGCGCCGGGAAACCCCTTGGTGGGTAGCTGTAGCGCTATACAAATTAAATAAATAAATAAATAAATAAATGCACTGTCTAATCGAGACCTAAAATGAGCACTTGAGCTTGTATACAGCAAGCATTGTAAGGCAATTGGCAGGAGGAGAGTGTTTTTAACAACAGTCAACAAGGGTTCCAAGGACATTCATTGTGAGTGTCAGCAGTCCTAGATCACCAGACAAGAGGGAGGACATGTCTGCAGTGAGACTTGAAAATGTGTGCTTGCAAGCCTAGTGTCTCAGTGAGTAAAAAAAAGGAAGGAGCGTGGGGTGAACGATAGAGCCCTGGTGTTTTGAGTGTCTGACTGGTCAGTGACTCTGCATCACCATTTGTGCCGAGTTCTTGAACAGCTATAGAGGCATGGTTTACAGTGAAGAAAAGACAATGGAGGCTAGAGTCTGAAGAGACAACAGACATTAAGGAAAGTGAAAACAAAGAAAGTTAGAGCAAGATAGGAAAGTGAGAACTGACAAGGACCATGAGGAGCCATTGAAACATATATTACACAAAGGGGTCCTGACTAGTCTCTTTATTTAACAGTTTTTATTAGGGTTTTATCTAAGCAGATACATACAGGAGGGCATGCCCTGAAGAAAGGGGGGAGGGGGGAGGCATGGTGTTTCATGATATCAACATACAGGAGGGCATGCCCTGAAGAAAGGGGGGAGGGGGGAGGCATGGTGTTTCATGATATCACAATACATTATAATAAGAAGGATTTGCAATGCAATAGGTCTCGTATTCGCAAACTTTTAAGATATTGGCATTGTAAATGGCAATGACTTTTATATATATATATGTTTTGATAATTAACACATACAAAAAATGAATTATTATGTACAATGCCAATAGCTCAAACGCTTGTAAATGCAAGACCTATTCAAAGAAGCAGCCGCCATTGTCCCGGGCTGCTTAGAAAGTGAAAGCGCATATGGTGCTTAAATGTTGCAGGAAAGCATGTTGTGCCTCCAGTGGGAGAAACTATTTTAAGAAAATAATATTTACAGACTAAAAAAGACTCCCTGTGTAACAACCGAAGTAAAAGGGCCAGTCCTCATTGGAGGTTTCGAATGAAGACAAGGCGGTACTAAGGAGGGACTAACAAGCCTATTAATGAATTAGAAGTCAGCATTTACGAAGGACAATGACAAATATAGGCGGAGAGTTGTTAGGGCTTCTATTCCATACTCCAATACAGCATGGCATGCAGACCAGCACATGTGCTGCCCAGGCTCTACCTCAAAAATGATAACTAGCATATAAACTGTATATAGAGTGTGACAAAGTTGTGTATCTCCCCACCCCCTATGGGTGTGTTTAATTGAAATAGATGTGGAACAGTAGAGCTATCCACCCAATGGGGGTGTAATCCGTAAATTTGGGAAGGGGAGAGAGTGATTCGGGTTGAGAGGTAGGTCGGCCTTCGGCTAGGGGTGGCGTTGGTACATCTCCAGAGGTGAGCTTGAGCCATGAGATAAGGATGCAGTAAATTATCTGTGCGCTGGACCTATTTGCCCAGGGCTGCATGAGGGGAGATTGAGTGGCTGTGCAGGTAAGGGGGGGTCAGTGATGGGTGGAGGAGGAGCGGAGGAATGTCCGTTGAAGACATGCATGTGTGCCAATGGAAATCTAGGGAGGCCCAGTGAAGTTCACTGGGAAAGGCTGTCGTTCTGTGTGAGCTGGTGGAATTGTGTAAGGCAAGTGTCCCGTTCCTGAGAGATTGGGTGTTTACGGAGGGGACGGACCTCTTTGTAGTGTAGGACTTCCTCCTCTGCTTTCGCCATTTTCACATCGTCCAGTGCCATGCCGTCACCAAGGCTAAGAGTTCTCCAGTAAAAGAGCCATTCCTGCAAAGAGTGCCCTCACCTTGTAGCACTTCCTACATTTAAAGATGCCTAAGGCACAGGCCTCTCATGAGCAAATGTCTGTGAGTGTTGTGGACCGCCTGCAGAACGTAGTAGACTACTTGCCAATACACAATAACAGCGGGGAAGGACCACAACATGTGCTGCAAAGTGGTGGTAGCAGAGTGGCAAAGGGGCAGCGCAGGTGTGCTTTGAGGAAGAAGCGGTTGAGCTGCTCAGGGGTTAGACAGGTTTGTTGGACGATTGAGAACTGTGTACCTTTGAATTGGCATTTCTGTATGCCCGCCGGGGGAACGCCAAGGCCTGCTCTCATTCAGTGTTATGCAATACACTCCCACAGTTGTCATCTCACTTGCCCCGCAGGATGGTTGGGGGAGCTCATGTAGTGCCTTAGAAATCCATGTAATCAGCTGTCATTCCTCACCCATGTGAAGCAGAGTTTGTATGGCTGCGTAGGTCTTGGGCTCTTCGTCATGCATGGACCATAGGAACTGACATGTGTTGTGTATTTGTCTGTAGGTGAAAAACTGCTCCAATGGCATGTCTTAGTCAGAGATAAGTTGGTCAAAGGTAAGGAGATGTCTGTCAGCGACTTTTCCTGCCTGCTCCTCTGGTTCAGGACAGAGTAAGAGGCGTGGAAACATGGGAGATTCAGCAGTGGGAGTGCTGGGGCATACAGGAGGTGATGGGGTGAGGAGGTATACTCTAGTCATGCATCTTCGAACTACAGCTACTGAGACCTGCAGAGACCAAGGGGACGGGATGTGATTCTAGGAAGCTGAAAGCCTTATTTCATGGCCAGTGCCAGAGGACCCGGCCCGTCACATATCTATCCTAGGTTGCGCCCCGGTAGCCAATGTGATATCGATTGCAGCTGCGCCACTAAGTAGGAGGCTTCGGAGGTTGGGGATCCAACAGTTTAAGTTGTTTCAGTACTATTCAGTGGTATTTGTTTCCCCATATGTTACTCAACACAATGTCTAGGTCACAGTAGAAGCATCGGGGGTGGGGGACAATCAGGAGATTTCCAAAGTATTAGGCGAGCCGGACGGGATTACAATTTTCAACAAAGCTATTTTTTCAGTGCTGGCTAAAGGAAGATTCTTCCAGAACTGCAATTGCGATTTCAATGCAGACAGGGTTTTTCTCAGATTACCATCATAGAGGTTGGCTGAGGAGTGGGAGAGACATATTCCAAGGTATCAAACCGTGGTGTTCCACCAGCTGAGTTGGATTCCTCTGAATTGCACCTCAAGTGGGGCCTTGCCAGGATGTAGGGGATACACTGAAAACTTAGCCTGATTGACCTGGAGGCCCACTGCTTTTGTGAATGCGTGAAGCGTAATTTGTATGGGGCGAGGTCGGTATGGACATCCCGGAGGTACAGGAGAAGGTCAACGGCATAGAGAGACACTGCATGCATCTTGCCATCTATGGGGATCCCCCAGTTCTGCCTCTCGCTGCGAAGCTGAATGGCCAGGGCATTGCTGCAGCAAATAGCAAGGGGAATACGGAAGACCCCTGTCTAGTTCTCCTACCCTCCAGGAAGGGGGGCAAGATGAGCAGACTGAAGTGAACTTGGGAGGTGGGATTTGTGTACAATAGGTTTGTCTATGCCAGTAGGTGCTTGCCGTTCCTCATTCGGTCCAGGACCTGGAAAAGACAAGTGAGTCGAATGCCTTTTCTAGGTCTAGTATTAGGCAGGCTGTGTACTGAAAATGCCTCTGGGCTTGTTCCTGTATGTGAAATAGCCGCCTGATGTTTTGAGATGTGCTACGACCCGGGACAAAGCCGTGTTGGTCTGGACGGATAAGTTCAGGACGGATCTGATTTTCCCCAGGATTTTGTAATCTGCACCAAGGATGGCAATCAGCCTGCACAAGAATATGTTAGTGAAATCTCTGTCAAACTGGGGATATATTATATATACTAAGAGAGATTTACGGAGAGACTGAGTAGTTCCCTGTATTTCAAGGCATCACTGAAAATCTCAGCTAATCGAGGTGCGAGACTTGTGGCGAAGGTGCTATAGTATTCTATCGAAAGCCCATCTAGGCTGGGTCTTTTATTCATTGTGAGGTCCCACATGGTCTGTTTGACATCTGCATCTAATATCACAGTGTATAGGCTTACCCTTGTGACATAACTTTCCCCAGGTTGGTCTTCTTCCTGGTGGCCATCATCGATGGGATCTTTGCCTATCCCGGTCCCAAAGGTTAGGAACTTGGGAGTCATCTTTGATGACAATTTAAATTTTGTTTCCCATGCCAACCAGGTGGCATCTACTGCTTTTTATAAGCTAACACTGATTAAAAAAATAATCCCTTACTTACCTGAAAGTGCTGGTAAAACACTTGTCAGCACTCTGGTACTCTCCTCATTGGATTATTGCAATGGTTTATTTGCAAATGCACAAACCAGGGTCATTAACAAAATGCAGACAGTACAAAATGCCGCTGCAAGAATGCTCTCTAGAACGCCCAAATTTAAACCATTCTCGCATACCATCCCCAACTATCACTGGTTGACTATAAAGAATCGCATCAAATTTAAAACCTTATGCCTTTCCTATAAGGCATTACATAAACAGGGTCCTCAGTTTCTTGCGGAGCAGCTCACCGCCTACTGCCCCGCAAGACAACTTAGATCTGCGGCAGCTTGTCAACTAGTTTTACCACGTACTAAGACTGTTTCCTGGGGAGATAGAAGATTTGTGGTCACAGCATCCAGACTCTGGAATGCTCGCCCACTCCAGATTCGCAGTTTCGTAAACTGCTGAAGACATGGCTGTTTGACCAGTAACCGGCCTGAATCTTCTTCTGAATCGCTAGCGCCGAGACGCCCATGGGCATTTGTTTGTGCTCTATAAATGTCAAAATAAATAAATAAATAAATTAGGAATTACGGGGAGGGCAATACCAGACAGGAAGGCACCCACCACGTCTACAACTGATGAGGGGGACAGCTCATACATGGTGGAGTGGTACCTGAGAAGCGCTTGTAGGATGTTGTGTTGTGCGTAAAGGGTGTTGCCTGGGTGTGAGGTGATTTCAAGGATGGGGCTCAAGCAGGAGGCAACCAGATTTGTCATTTCCCGGTGTGTTTTGGCTACATACGCAGAAAAGTTAAAGCAATGCAGGTGCTCTAGAAGGGTGGCATGATTGGGCATGGCCTCAGTCACTTTAAAGGTGTCTCGTTCCACAGCTAGCTCCAGCTGCAGCAGGCACCATTCAGCCATTTTTATCTTCCTGTCCAGCTTCCTCAGGACTCCAACTCTCTCCTGCAGACCCGACCGCTGTCATCACCTTGAAGGCATCACACTTGATTGCCCTAGTAGATGCTGGTTTATGGTTCTCAGTGAAATAATGGCAGGTGTGGGCTTCTTGTGTCTCGCAGAAGATTGAGTCCTCCAAACAGTCCCAGGGGAGGAACCAGGTAGGCATTCCTTTGCAAACCTACCACATGTGTGTCATGGTCTGAAATAATGCATCCCAGATAGCCAGCATGTTGGACTGTGGCTAGTATGTCAAGAGAGCATAAAGTTGAATCTAAGCACACATATAGGTTGTGTGGTTCGGAGTAGAATAGTAGAGTTGGTGGTTCCAGTGTATGTCCCTCCATACACCTGCAAGTGCCCACTGACGGACACATCTGGTGAAGCGTTCCGATTGTGTGTGGGAGGAGTGCGGGAGTAGTAGCTGGAAGTGGTCAATTTGAGTATTGAGCTCACAGTTATAATCCCAGCCCAGCATCCATGGCATCTGAGTTCTTTGTGCCAACACTCCTGAGAACGTGGCCCAGAAGGCCCCTTGGTTGGTGTTTGGGGCATGGATGCTCCCTATGAGGGATGCGTGAGTGGTTAATTCGGCCCTCAATCAGCACGTTTCGTTCCTCCCTGTCTACCACCGTGTCAAGTACCAGAAAGGAGACCCCTGGGTGGATCCAAACAATACCCCCTTGAGCATTAGCCGAGTAGGTGTCGGCATATATCAAGCCCCTCCACCTCTTTTGTATTCACTGAAGCTCCCCAACTATGGTGTTTGTTTCCTTGAGGAATATTATGTGTACATGTTGTCGCTTTATGGAAGAGTACACTGAGTAGTGTTTCCTCGCTGTGTGCATGCCACATACATTCACGATTAGGAATCTTGTGTTACTGGGTTGAGCCATAGTGCGCAAGGTGATGGATGTTTGTATTAGGCATAGGATGACTTCCAGGGGTCCTCTCCATGTACCACAGCTCTGTTGCCCTACCTTTATGCAGAATGTGGTGTCTGCCTATCTGTCAAAATCATGGTGAAAAGAATTGTGAGAGAATATTAACGGATAACGACAACCCATGACGCCTAACGCAAATGGCAGTACACCCACACAGATTGCAGTGATAAACCATTGAGCAATGGGGTGTGATGGATGAACAATCTAGGGCAAGGACCAAGGATGGGATTGCCCTGTCCATATACATCTGAGTTCTATTGGGCCTGGATGTGAGACTATGAGGAGTAGGGTCAGAGCGTCTCCACTCCTTTGGGCTACATAATCATGGTCTCATAGTCTTTCGGTGGTGGTCAGTCTGGTGACGCAGAATTGTGGTATAGATGCGGAAGCAGGTACACAGTCATACTGTGCCCAGTCTATGGGAATGAGACTAAACTATACTTTCTGCAGGTTGAGGAGTCATCAACACTGGGGTCTGGGAGCCCCCTCCCGGAGCCAGCTATTGTGACAGGGCTTTCATCCGAGGAGAAGCTGTGCAGGCCTCCCTCACAAGCCGAGGCCCAGATTTCTGTACCCAGGGAAGCTGCCGTCTGGAAGGCCAGACTGTGGCCCTCTATGATATGTTCCAAGGTGGGGGACTTCCTTGGCAGGGACCTCGGGGAGGAACCTCGTATGGGGCAACTATGTCATATACGCCCCATCTGCGTTGTCATTGCACCACTTGGGCGTAGTCCAGGTACAACACAATTGCTGTGTCTTCAAGCTTCAAAGGTCCAGTCACTTGGGCGGCTCTGAAGATGGCCTCACAGTCCTTGCAGTGTAGGATTTTGCCAGCATTGGACATGGAGGCGCTCCTGGTGGAGGGCAACAAGCTGGTATCCAGTGGCCCCTCTCCAGTGAGAAGAATGTGTTGATGTCCGAGATGGAGACAAAGAATCAGAACTAGTTCTACAGAAATGCCAGTAAAGTGTGTCCTTAAACTACATCTGATAGGACCAGGATTTGAATGTTGCTTCTGCTCGAACATCCTTCTGCATTTTCCACTCTCTCCTTGAGTGTCTACACTTGATCCTGGAGGTCCTGATGGGCACACTGATTATCTGTGGTTAGTGGTTGTAATGAGGCTAATATTTCTTCTCCGTCGGTGACCCTATCTACAGGTTTTTGGTGGTCGTTGAGTAAGAAACTTACCTCAGCCTCCATGGAAATCCAGAAAGTCTCTATGACAGCAAAAACTGTGTCTAGTTTGTCAGTTGTGGGCACAGGAGGGCACTGCATGTCCCCTGGCATTGGGGTTATTGAAAATAACACACCCAGGCAAGCAACCTAGATATACAATGTGATGAGACCCAGAAAACTGAAAATGACATGGAACTGCAAGGTAGTATCTTTTTTTCAGAAAATTCTTAATATGTTAATGGTTATCATGTACATATGAATAAAAAGTTTTACATACAAAAAATTTATATACAATAAAAGCACATTGCATTGACAACAAATTATATAAAAACAATAAAAAATGGTACAAATGAGATAATGACGAAATCTTCGCTACGCGTTTCGACAACAAGTGTCTTCGTCAGGAAATTACCATCAAGAAGCTTTTAAAACAATCTACAATGAAGATAAACATTATAAGATACATGTTCCAAATTACTTTTTTGACATTTCAGTAAATATTTCTATCTGGGAACAACATTCACATTGTTATAGAAGATACATTAAAACCGTTTCTGTGTACCTGCGAAAAGCATTGTTCTTGGGTAAGGGGAGGCAAAAGAAAAGGAAAAGATAAACAGAGAGGAAGAATACGAAGATTTCAAGATGGAACAAATGTAGCATGATGGAGTCTGCAAACACACAAGATGAGAAAACGTTGATACCACGCTCATGTGGCATGTGTCTAGGTTATTGAGGATATTGGGGTGTCAGGCACAATTGTTGGCGGGTCAGCTGCTATGGGTTCCTGCGTACGTACCGTCTACCTCAGTCTACCCATGTCAGTGTGTTCAGGGGGCCCCAGCTAGGGACTGGGTCTGCTGTGTCTGGTGTTTCAAGATCCGTTGATTTGGTGTCCTCAGCCAGGCTAATGCATCATCAGGCTCCTCAGGTGCCAAAATATTTAGCCGGGGTAGCAAGGCAGATGTCTTAAGTCGCAAAGACTGGTTAGCTGGCTCCCACTTCTCAGCCTGACAGTCATCAGTGAGTGTCATTGTTGTCAAGTGCATTACTAGAACCAACTAAGGAGCACCGTACATTCAGAGTGGAGCCCTAGGCCTGCACAATACCAGGAGAGTAACAAGACATCCCTGGCGCTGTTGGGGCTGACCACCCAGAAACCATTGGTTAGACTCAGTGTACCTGATACCTTCTGAAAAGAGCATCCTCCACAATTGCACCACCCACCTTATGGGTTGCACGAGTGACGTGGACATGGCCATGTTGAGAGTGCCGCAACAATCCCTTTGCGCGGCCCAAGTAAGGCCCCGCACTGCCCACGCAGTCCTATAGCAATCCAAGGGTTAAGGGCCTTGAGAGACTTCCGGTGTGAGTGAATCCCAGTACGAGAGATGCATCTGCAGCTGCTCCACGACAGGCACCGGAAAGCACTAATGTCAGAGAGGGAGACTGGTCATCGAAAGACTATCTTGAAGATGCCCCTGCACCTGAGTCCTGAGAGCAAGAGCACACAGACCATGAGACAACTAGCTTTTGTGGCTAAACGGGTAACTTGGATGTGGTCCTGTTGGCGGTTCCTCAGTGACTCTTTTGCGCGGCCTATGAGAGCACCAGACAGTCCCGTAGCAGCACAGCATAAAGGCTCTCAAAGAAATTCCCATGTGAGAGAGTTCTCCCTGAGTCAAAGTATCTAAATCTTTGAACTTCAAGCAAGTGCAAGAACTAGACAAAGTTAGTAGGTTAGTGCACACTGATCCTTCTAAAGTAGTAAACAGGACTAAGTATCAGCGTCTTCAAAAACGATAGGGTTTTCCTCCATGCCCCCTCTGTGATTTTACACCAGCACTTCTTGTATGTTTATACTCTGGACCCTTCTTGTAACCTTGGGAGCTGGAACTGTGATTGCTCCAGGAGTAAAAATGTTAGCTCCCTGTCTTGTCGGATGAACAGTAGTGCCTAGAGAAAGCACTTGAGAGCGTTTGAGATCTGTATAAACCGTGTACTGAAATCTGTGTTCCACATTTAATTTGTGGGAGTGTCCACACTCCAATCTGTGATTTTGGTTATTCTACTCTCATGCCTTGCTGTCAATGAGACCTTTAGGTGTATGTCACTGAAGTTAATGTGGCTAGGGTAGGTGGTGGCAGCTCCTACTTGGACCCGTTTGCTCTGCAGAGGCAGTACATGCTTTATTTTGCTCAATTTTTAATGTTGTGCTTTTACTGTGATTGACACTGAGCTCGAGTCATGCGCTAAGGCGCTCGGGCTCACTTTTACTTCCTAATCAGTTGCTCCTGACTGCTGACTTCATTCTGTGACACCGCTTACCTGTTCTTCTATCTTGTGGTGCTAAGGTGTGCCTCCCCTGCCCCGTTCCACTGCGGCTTGCTGTGCCGATTGAGTGGAGGTCAGGCGCCATCTTGGGAGTAGTCCCGGACCCCGGCTGGACTAGTGGCAGCGCTCTAGCTGGAGGAGGGAGGTTTTCACATAAATTGACTGCGGGATTGGGGTGCTTGCGGCTAGGGTAGGTGGTGGCAGTTCCTACTCTGACCCGTTTGATTTGCAGAGGCAGTACATGCTTTATTTTGCTCTATTTTTAATATTGTGCTTTTACTGTGATTGACACTGAGCTCAAGTCGCGCGCTAAGGCGCTCGCGCTCACTTTTACTTCCTAATCAGTTGCTCCTGACTGCTAACTTCATTCTGTGACACTGCTTACCTGTTCTTCTATCTTTGTGGTGCTAAGGTGTGCCTCCCCTGCCCCGTTCCACCGCGGCTTGCTGTGCCGATTGCGTGGAGGGCAGGCGGCCATCTTGGGAGTAGTCCCGGACCCCAGCTGGACTGGTGCTCTAGCTGGGGGAGGGAGGTTTTCACATAAATTGCATGTGTCATCCCGGACGCGCAGCATACGCGTGCAGCGGGCGAGCCCAGGCGCGCCAAAGGCAAGCCCGTCTGCGCCCGTCCGTGCCCCAGGCGCGCCTGGCGCTGGCCATGCTGCCCGATTTTCTTCCAAGCAGATGGCAGGCATGAATAGGTACAAACGGGAGGAGATAATGGCACTAAACACTGCTGAATGTAGAGGTGATATGCCCTGGGAAGTTTCAGACTGTTCTTCTAGAATCTGTCCCTTATGCAATTTTTCCTTTCTTCAAACTACGGCTGCCCCTGCCTCTCAAATATATAACAAACACATGATCTCAGAGGTGCTAATAAACACCCGGTCTATGGTTAAACATGCTGCCGATATTTTTGAGCTTCTGTCGTATGGCCTCAGCTCCAGTATTGTCTCTGTGGTTGGGACTAAGTGAGTGTAGGACACTCTGCCTGCCCATGTGTGGATTTAGCCGAAGTGATGCATCTCCTCTCATGCATGGCACAAACCTGAGCAGAACTAACTCATTACCTTCGCTGTGAGGAATATTTTAGGGCAAGGACTCCGCATCGACCTCACTATCAGCATCGGAGCCGCTGCTGTAAAAAGCGACACCAACGGAGGCCCTTACATTGGAAATCTCTCATCGACGGAAGCCTCGATGATGACACAGGTCCTCTCATCACAGCTCAATAAATCATTTATGGTTTGTATAGCGCTGCTACTCACCCGTGAGGGTCTCAAGGCGCCGTTGAAGGGGGAGCAACGGATCAGTCTAAGTGCTGAATTCATTCAAAGAGCCAAGTCTTGCGGTCCTTCCTGAATTATGTCAGCGAGGGTGATTTCCTGAGGGGGATGGGCAAGGTTCCATGTCTTGGAGGCGAGGTAAGATAAGGGCATTCCTCCGGTCTGGTCTTGCGGATTCGTGTGATGGTAGCCAGGGAAAGCTGGGCGGAGTGGAGGTGTCTATTGGGTACGTGAAATGTGAGGCTGTGATTCAGGTATGCGGGTCCGGCGTTGTGAAGGGCCTTGTATGTGTGGGTGTGGAGTTTTAAATTTCTTCTTCTGTCGACTGGGAGCTAGTGGAAGTTGCGGAGGTGTTGAGTAATGTAGCTGCGATGGGGGATGTTGAGGATTTGTCTTGCTGCGGCGTTCTGGACATTCTGAAGTCTTCAGAGGAGTTTCTGGGTGATGCCGGCGTATAGTGCATTGCCGTAGTTGATTCTGCTGCTGATGAGGACATGGGTGTCTGTCTTCCTGGATTCAGTGGGGATCCATCTAAAAGTCTTTCAAAGTAGGCGGAGTGTGTTGAAGCAGGACAAGGAGACAGTGTTTATCTGTCAATCCATTGTGATCGAGGAGTCCAGTCCGATGCAGAGGTTTTCTGCGAGGTTCGTGGGGGATAGGGGACTTCATAGAGCAAAGGGCCACCAGGAGTTGTTCCCAGCAGAGAGGGAGGCTCCCATGATGAGGACTTCTGTCTTGTCCGAGTTGTGCTTCAGGCAGTAGTCCTTCATAGAGAGGGTGACAGCATTCATTCCTTCATGGAAGTTTTTCCTGGCGACAGTGGATTCTTTGGTGAGGGAGAGGATCAGCTGGGTGTCGTCAGTTTAGGAAATTATGTTGAGCCAGTGGCTCCTGAAGATGGCTGCTAGGGGGGCCATGTATACAATGAAGAGGGTGGAGCTGAGGGAGGGAGGAGCTTTTACTCCGCAGATGATCTCTGTCGCTTTCGAGAGATACAATGGGAGTCTACCCCATTGTGTTCTGCTAGTGAGGAAGGAGCGGAACCAGTTGATGGCCTTGTCTAGTATGTCAGCGTTGTGGACTCTTGTGGCTAGGGTGAAGTGGGAGACTATGTCGGAGGCTGCCGAGAGGTTCACTAGGACGAGGGCTGCAGTTTCGCCCTGGTCAAGGAGTGAGCGCATGTCATCGGTGGCATCGAGGAGGTGCTATGATTGCTATGGAATCCGGATTGGGAAATATCCACAACGTGGTTGGTTTCAATAAAGTCGGAGAGCTGGAAGTCAATGGCTTTTTCAATGACTTTCGCTGGGAAGGGGAGCAGGGAGATGGGCTTAAAGTCCCTGAGGTCTGTCGGGTCCGCTGAGGGTTTCTTCAAGAGGGAGTTGATCTCGGCGTGTTTCCAGTCATGGGAGACGGCGGCAGTCTCCTGGGAGCAGTTCTTCAGGAACCGATGCATACTCAATGACGGACTTCGCAATGCAAGCCCTGTTCAATGGAATCCTCCACAATGGCCAAGGACCTTGATTGCAGCTCCTCGGAACCCACACATCATCTTGGCTGTGCGATGCTTCGTCAATGCGGGATCTTGCAAAGCTCTGGGACCAGGATATAAAGTACTCTTGTTCAAAAGGCCTAACTGGGTCTCTATAGCCAGCACATGCTCCATCGTGGTCGACCTCAAAATGTGACTCTGTCCTGGTCCACTGCGACCAGATACCCACAGTTGGCACTTTGTGCTGGTAAACAGCCTTTACAATGCGGGCATTACCCCGCGCTGCTATTACAACGCTGCTTTTACATCGCAAGTCGTTACAACGACTTGCGCTGGAGGGCGCTGTTGGATAGGGAATAGTTAATTTTCTATTCCAACACCATCCCTACTGTAATGTGGGCTGGTGTTGGAATAGAAAATTAAACTATTCCACTATCCAGCCCTTACAGCGCAAGTCGTTGTAACGACTTGCGTTGTAAAAAACAGCGTTGTAATGGCACGCGGGGTAAAAGCCTGCGTTGTAATGCCATACAACCTTTGTGCTTTTTGGTGCTATAAATAATGAAAATTTAAACCTAATTATCTCCAGTTCTACTGATTGGATTTTTGTCACTTTCGTCTAGTTTTATTTTTTATATTGTGCTTTCATTTTTATACTGTTTGAAATGCTGCGTACTTTACTCATTGCCTCTATAATAAGCCTGACTGCTCTGTTCCAAGCTACCAGAGGGTTGAGCACATAGTAATTTAAGGGGTTTGCTTGTTTATTTATTTAAAAATGTTTGTATAGCGCGAACAAGACGCCAAAGGGTATCAGAGAGCTTCATAATAATGGAAGGGAAGAACAAAGTAAAGGGGAACATTGCAGAGGGGGTAAGAGTGGATAACATGATGAACTAATAAGAATGTACAAGGATGTGCACAAACATTACTTAGTAGGGTAAAGCAGACAATCCTGGGCATTACAGTTGTTAGGCCCAAAAAAAAAAAAGAGAAATCAAAGGACATTTAGAAAACAAAAGAAACATGGCCATTTAGGCAGGAACTTGTTCATTAGGATTATTTTTACTTCATGTTTGAAAGCAGCTGCGTAGAATATTCAGCGGATTTCAAGTGGGAGAGAGTTCCAGATCTTCAGTGCAGAACCAGAGAAGGCGCTGAGCCTCGTTCTCTTTTTGGGAAAGGTGTGAGTAGTAGAGCATTTGCACTTCTAGATGGTTTGCCCCCTCCTGATAGTGCTAGCTCTAGCTTGTGCCTCACTCTGACAAGGATTGTGGTTGCTGCTTGAGTAGGGTTCCCCTCAACCAGTCACCCAATTCCTCACTGTTACCGAGAACAGATTAGAATTAGATATGATTTTAGCGAAGGAAGAAGGAGTCGGCAAGCTAATTAAGAAAAAGAGTTGCTGCTCCTATGTGCCTGATAATAGCAGAAATATGTCTAATATTGCTAACTTAACTAATATTTCTAAATTAATTAATTCACTTGAAGAACCGAGTTATAGGAAAGTGTAGGTTTCTGATAACGTAATCTAGGAAAGGGTTTTAAAAAGTGTTAGACTTGGCTTTTTCAGTGGGTTTACACCCCCCCCCCCGACTTTTTGCTTATTAGCCTCCTGTTTTTGACTCTGTATCTGTTGGTTTGAGGTCTCTGGGCACTTTACCACTGCTATTCAGTGCTAAAGTGCATATGCTCTCCATGTAAATTGTGTTTAAGGATTGGTGATTCCATGATGGGCAAATTTGATTTACTGGTAAGTCCCTAGTACAGTGCACTGTGTGCACCCAGGGCCTGTGAATCAAATGCTGCTAGTGGGCCTGTAGCACTGATTGTGCTACCCACATGAGCAGTCTGTAAATGTGACTCAGACCTGCCACTGCAGTGTCTGTATGCAGTTTGGTACTGCCATGTCAACCTGACAAATGCAATCACTTGCCAGCCCCTAATCCTCCGTTTTCTTACACATAAGTCACCCCTAAGGAAGGCCCAAGGTACCCCTCTGGGTAGAGTGCTGTGTATGTTAAAGATAGGACATGCACTGGTGTATGTGACATGTCCTGGTAGTAAATTATATGGTATTTCGTTTTTCACGTAGGATAAAATGGGAGTTTATTTAAAACATCTTATAAATATAACTTCCATTTGGGACAAGATAGAAAGGTGGAGTTTAGTATGACTTAAATTCTGAATATAAAATTGCATATTTTAGTAAAGATGATTTTTATATTGCGTGTTTGAAAATACCACTTTTAGAAAGTGTGTATTTTCTTGCTTAGCCATTCTGTGTGCCCCTGCTGGTTTGTGGATTGACTGTCTGGCTTTGGAGAGACAGGGGCTGGGGATGTGCATTCTCTCAGACGGCCACTTGGGCGGGCGGGTGATGTTTGTCCTGCTTTTCCTGAATGAGTCAGGACTGGGCTGGATATGCCTGGACTGCATTCAGAGTAGTGGAAGGAGTTTTCACTAGCACCTGAATAGGCCTGGTCGGCATTTACAGTGGTGGGCGCAGATTTCCCTTGCACCTGAACAGGCACTGTCTGCCTTGGACAATGCTGTCTCCACCTCCTGCTGGGAAGCTGGACCTCTCTGAGCCTCTCTGCACCAAGAGAACAAAGGAATTTGCTGTATAAATATTGGGGCCCAGACACCAGTATTTTAGATCACTGCTGAACTAAGGAACCTGCCATGAAGTAGAGCTGGAAAAGCTGTCAGGAGGAACTGCCACGTTACTGCATGCTCTGCAGTGTATCTATTTGTATTTATATTTGTTGAGTGCAACATTCATCCCAAGGGACATCACGGCGCTAAAAAAGTGTTATCCAGATATGGGGATGGCGATTGCGATCAGTTTAGGGTGAGATTCCGCCGGGAAGCTAGTAGGTAGCTTTGGCTGTGCTCTAGGGAAGATCGAAGTTTTTAATTTCTTCCTAAAGGTCAGGTATTAGTTCGTTAGGCATAGAACTAACAGAAGTTTGTTCCAGTGAATGGCTGCTAGTTTAGAGAAGGATCAGTCTCCTGCTCTGACCCTCTTGGTCTGTTTGATCTTGGCCAGGGCAAGATGGCGAGATCTCAGGTTTCGTGCATGGGGGAGTGTAGAATTAAATTTTATCTTGCAAGATGCGATCGCCACTCTTCTGTAGCGCTCTGTGTACATAAGATAGGAGCTTGAACTTGGCCCTTTGGCGTACAGGCAGCCAATGCAGTTCCCTCAAACTTTCAAATGCCGAGCTGTATTCGCTTTTATTGCAATCCAGTCTAGCAGCCGCATTTTGGACCACCTGTAGTTGAGGAAAAAGATACTGAGGCATGCCCACATAACACGCATTCCCATAGTCGTCTACTAGAAAATAAAGACTGAGTAATGGACTTTCTACAGTTTAAGGGGATCCAAGAAAAAAGTCTTCGTAGTAGTTTCAGTGTAGCAAAGCTTTTGCCGCACAGCGCTCAAACTTGAGCTTGCATTATCAGTGCATTAAGAATGAGCATGCACACATTTTTTGCCACTCGCTTAGGTTCTGGGGCAGCTCCTAGTGCCAGGGGCCACCAGGTGTTGTCCCAAATTAAGTGTCCTCCACCGAAAAGCAGGATCTCAGATTTTCCAGCATTGAATTTTGATCATCCAGGTTGCTGTTTCTGTGAGACAGTTAATTAAATTATTTTTGGTGTCCTCATGCTTTTTGTTGGACTTGGCCCTTTTTGCAGGGTCATCCCTGAACTTTTTGCCTGCCTCCTGTATTTTTTCTGACCAGTTGTTGGTGGTTTTATGACTCTGGGCAATTTACCACTGCTGATCATTGCTAAAGTGCATATGCTCTCTATTGTAAATTGTTGTAATGGATTAGTGACTCCATGATTGGCTTATTTGATTTACTCGACAAACCCTAGTACAGTGCACCATGTGTGCCCAGGATCTGTAGATCAAATGCTGCTAGTGGGCTTGCAGCACTGGTTGTGCTACCCACAGAAGCAGCTTGTAAAATGTGACTCAGGCCTGCCATTGCAGAGCCTATGTGCAGCCTGGGGCTGTATGTCGACTTGGCAAGTGCATACACTTGTCAGTCCCTAAATCTTCCCTGTTTTACATGTTAGTCACCCCTAAGGTACCCCCGTGGGCAGGGTGCATTGTATGTAAAAGGTAGGACATGCCTTGATGTGTGTGGCATGTCCTGATAGTGAATTACAGCCAATTTCGTTTTTCACTATTGCAAGGCTACCTGTTCCCATAGGCCAGAATGGGCAGTTTGATTATAACAACTTTTAATCCTAACTGACTCAGGGAACTAGGTGGAAATTCGAGTTTAGTATGTCCTGAACTCAGAATGGTAAAATACATCTTTTAGTTAGGGTGATTTTTACATTCTGTGTTTGAAAATACCACTTTTAGAAATTAGGTATTTTCTTTCCTAACCATCCAGCATGCCTCTGCTAGGTTAGTGTATTCATTGTCTGGTTTGTGAGTGTCAGGGGCTGGGGTGGCACCATGAGCCTGTGTGAGTCAGCACTAGGCTGAATAGACCTATCTCCATTTGGATTGGTGGGAGGAGTAGCACCTGGGCCTGAATAGGGCTATGCCTGCCTTCCACAATGCTGGCACCACCTCCTGTGGTGCATCTGATGACCATGGCCCACACTGACAATGGAAGAAGTTGTGCACTGGTAGAGGGCACCCAGAACTGGTTTTGGCTGGACACAGGCACCCTCTGCCTTCAGAGGACAAAGGATTTTGCAGTATAAATATTGGGGCCCAGACCCCAGAACTTTAGATCACTTCTGGGAATCAAGACAAACCTTTGCCAAGGAAGCTAAAGGAGGAAACAGCTCTTGTGCTGTTGGGGTTGGCCTGCAGTGGTTACTTTATTGCCAAGAAAAGGAGAAAAGGGCACTTCCAGACACATAGTGACATATCCTTTCCGCCCCTTTACTTGTGTTATATTTTATTTACATGTGTTGTTTTTCTGTGCATGCCAAGCCTGTGATGCTCGCATGCAGCTTTTCTGTGCATAGTTTGAGTTGTGGCTGCATGTAGCACTTTCAGTGTTTGAATCCCGGCACGCAGTTGAGTTTTCAAGTGCGGCTTGTGGGATACCTATGTGCACATATCTTGCATACATGCAATGTATGTGCTGTTACTTTAAAGCTTTGAGTCATAAACGGAGAATGCTGTGTCACGGGTTTTCAATTAACTTAATCAAGATACTTCTAGACTGGGCTGAGTAAAGTACTCATTTAATTAGCAAACTAACCTGTCCTGATAAAACAATTCTGTAGTACAGCAAGTTTTCGCGGCTGGATGCTGTTTGGGAGGTGGGAGGGGAAGTAGGAGAGGGGGGGTGATTGGGATGAAAGCGCTAGGGGCCGCATGCTGGCAAATGGTGACCTGCAGAGTGCGTGAATGGGAAGAGCGGCCGTGGGAGGTGGTAGGGGAAGTAGGAGGGTGGTGGTGTGCGATGTGCACGCGGGGGCGGGGAGCGGCAGCCTTTGAAGTGTGATTGGGGGGGAGCGGAAGCCTTTGAAGCCTGATGTGAGGCACAGACAAATGGTGGTGTGTGACGTGGCTGGTTTGTGCACACGCATAGGTCACATGAACTGTGTCTAATCCGCCGTTGGTAGACTGTTCTTTTGCTCTTACTATAATCTCCGCCAGCAATGCGCAAGCGCATTGGCAGGCCGAGACCTAAAAAACCAAGGAGGCTAAAAGGAAACAGTATAACCTCAAATGTACTCCCTTTGGTTTGAAACGGTTGTCATTGTTCGGTCATGCAAAAATAAGTCAGAGGAAACAAAGGACGGAGGCGACGTGCTCGATGAAATGTTTGAAATAAAGAATAATAAAGAATAACGTTTAACATTCATAGTGATGAGTGAGGAAATAGAAAAAAGAAAAAAGGTCACAAGCCAAGTCAAATATAGTTCTCATGTGTAGGCATTGTGTCATGCTGAAGCATGCTGAATTGTGCCAAGAAAAGCAGAAAATGCAGAAAGTATATTACGCTATACATATGGTGATACATTGACCACAAAATGAAATTACATTAGACAAGATACATAATTTGTGAATGCAACGTATATGTGTTAAAGCATACATTTCTACACCAGTTCTTCATACTTTCAATTATTTGTTTAAAGCCACAGTTGTCATAAATCAAAAACATTAAGAGACGGCTTAGCAAGTTTTGGCCAGGTCACATTAGTTCACAATGCAGTATTAGTGCAAGTTATGTCATGGTGGTAGTTTGTAGTAAAAAGGGAGGAGAAAAACAGAAAAAGGTCATAGAATGGAGGACAAAAGTAGACTTCCATTAGTGCTCGCATTTCAAGCAACGTACTACTAATTCGTAACAATTGTAATCAGTTAGACAAAGACCATTTAAAGTACATATATCACATAGTTAGGGTGGAGCCATGTTTATCATAGGGACAAAGTGTGCTTCGAAATGATCTTAATGGAGGAGGATTTAGTCACCAAGAAAATATTGTAGCTCAAGGTCATGATTGAGACCCTGTTCCACTGTACGAAGACGCAATATCCACAATGCCTCTTTGCGTCTCAATCTGAGTTCTCTATTACCACCCCGTATATTGGGTTGAATCACATCAATGCCAAAGAAAACAACATTTTTATAGGTATCATGTGCCTGACATGCAGCCGCATGTAATGCTACTGGATATTTGGGATTCTGTTTGTGAATGGCTCTCATGTGTTCGGTAATCCTATCCTTTAGGGGTCTGATAGTGCTTCCCACATAGAATTTCCCACATGTACATTCAATGATGTATATCACAAATCTTGTTGTGCAGTTAATGTTCGTCTTAATGTCATATCTATTTCCATTGGCACTCATAAAGTGCCTAGTGCAATGTTTAGCCCACCTACATACCGCACAGAAGCCACACTTGTAGAAGCCAAGGTTGTGTGGTCTTAACCAAGTAGAGCTAGTGACACTGCCCGGTATGGTGGGGCTCAACCTGTTCTTCAAAGTCCTACCTCTTCTAAAAGTGATCTGTGGATGATTGGAGATATGTTCTTGAATGACTTTGTCTGCTTGTAAGATGCCCCAGTGTTTTGTGAAGCTTCTCCTGGCTGAATGGTGTAAATCATTGAAGTCAGTTATCATTCGCACAGGTTGTTTTTGCTCCTGTGTGTGAACGTGCGAACTTAGTGTGTCCTGTCTCTTAACTTTCCTATGTCTGCTCTCATCTCTGTGTAGTGTAGTGGTGGAATATCCCCTTTTTGATAATCTCTCTTTCATATCAAAGCGAGGGCAATCCGCCCGCCATCCTAATGGGCCCCTTTGTGTTTAAAATTGTTGCTTTTTCCGCCTGTAACTGCTTACGTTGTTTCGCTTTGTCTGACGTGCTTCATCTGTGTGTCTTTCCTTGCAGTCAGAAGGGTCAGTTTAGAGGATTTATTTATACATTTGTACCCCCCTTTTGTTAGTTTTTTTTGTGCAATTTGATAGGTAACGGAGCATTTTACATTGGGATTTACACAGAAACGCAGGATGTTGAGCCTCCGAGACTCTAACCATTTTCTCCGGCCTCAAAGCAGGCCACTCTAGCACTTAACGGCATACCCTCTCCCCTCGACATCAGCATGTAAGATGGCTGAGACTCCTTTGGAATGCACAATTATAATGCATTCCCATTATGAGTTCCAAAGCAGCGCCAGCCATCTTTTTTAATACTGCTTGTTCCGCTATGCCAGCCGATTGGGTACTGATTCAGGTGAGAGGTACATCAGCATCGCTCACTCTAACTACCTGGGGTACTACTCCGAGATGCCTTTGCTTCTCTGCCCACTCCTCCCTCCCATCACGAATAACAGACTCAGAAAGCCTAGCTTAGGCTGGAGACAAAATGTCACTGCACTGTGGCAATAACAGGCATTCGCATCAGAAGTAGTAGTGGAGGACACCCTCCATCCCCAACAGGCTCACATAGCTTATATGGCATCCACACTAATCGAATTCAGTGTTATGCACAGGCATTGGGTGATGTGACCCCGGTACTCGAATCCTAGGTCACATTGCAATTAGCAGTACCTCCCACTTAGAAAGGGCACACAGAATTTGTTCAACTAGCGGTATAGCTGTTAAGCTTCCCGGAAAGTGCTTTAATTATGGACAAATGGCATCGATTGATTGAGCAAAAATGAATGCTGAATTCACTGATTGTTGTCTAAATAGCTGACAAGTGGTCACCGTTAAACAAAGTAAAGGTGCACCACAGATAACAACAGTATAAACAAATTTCAAAATGAGATTCCAACATGTATACATTTCTGCTCTTTTATTTTCTTATTCTTCTAAAACTGTCACCAAGTTTATAGCAGAAACAGACAATGCGCTTCGTCCAAAACAATGGACTTCTTCAGGGCAGAATATCCTCAAAAGTATTAGCATTAGATGAATCTCGAGAATGCAGCAAAATTCATAATCCCAAAATGTATGTAAATACAAGTCAGCCAACCGTTGACCACCAGAAGACCAAATGATGCAAAATATATTATCATCCACAGGTATTCAAATGAGGTTATTCAATAAGGTCCATGGGCAGCCAACATTAGTTCTATAGTAGAATATCACTACATTGGGTCCATCCACCCCATTGTGGTATTATAGACCGCAAAAGAACAGTCGTCTAGTACTCCCTGTGTTCCAGACTGGTCAACGGTTTGCTGACTTTGTAAACAGATGCTGCAACTTTTACCGGCGCATCAGGGGACTTCACTTCCTGGCAGGCCGTATCAGGGGAGGCGCAGCGCATGCGCCAGGAGATGCATATTAACGGCCCAGTACTCCTGCAGCACAGGACGCGTGCAGGCCAAGCCCGGGGCCAAGGGCGGGCCCATCTGCGTTTGTACGAGACCGGAGGAGGCCAGGCTGGGCCTACCCTCTTGGTTTTCGCCACTTCAAACTTGAGGACTTCGTCACTGTAAGTTTGGTCATCCTTCAGTTCCAGTGGCAGAGGCAGAGAAGCAGGTAGGGAGGTGCCACCCCTTGTAATAATTGGTATTGTTGGTTTTATCAGTTGTAAAATATCCATCAGAGGCCGGTTACAGGGCTGAGGCACTCAGGTGTTTATGGACATTGTGTTTTGGGCACCGGGGTCTGTGAGGTTAATACCCTGTGTGTGCAAGTAGATTGTGAGTCTTCACATATTTGTGCTGAAACGTGCTAAGCGTCAAGGCCCACTAGTCAGGGGAAACAATGGGAAAACGCAAGGCGACCATGGATGCTGGGTGGACCACACCTGGCATAGTCATGACTATGGACTCTTTTCTCCAACAGGCCATAGGAGTGCTTGACAAGGAGATCAAGCTGGCGATCCAGCATCTTTCCAGGTCCCCTGTAAGTCGCTCCCCCCAACGTCAGCAAGGGCCCTTATGACTACAGACTGGATTATCAAACAACTCCGGTCTGCAAGAACTAGAAGGTCCGTACAGGCGCACAATGGGCCACCAGTTACCACTTGCACCCACTATACTGGTCAATAATTCTAGAGGGGTTGATGTACCTTGTAGCCAAGGGCATGTGGTTGGCACACCTACTAAGCATCAGGTTAAGCAACTAATAATTACTGGATTTGCCACACGAGGGAGACCGGGACGAGTAGAGTTGGTCGGGCAATGGTCAGGCACAAAAAGAAAGGCCAATTGCCTGGGGGAAAGGCCAAAAAACTGAGAGCCGAGATGACAACCCAGAAGCCCTCAAGTGCTCAAGCAATTACAAAGGCGGACATGACGTGCATATTAGAATCTTTCCAGGTCTCTTTGAAGGCTATGATGGACTCTCAACGGGGTTCCTTGTTTCAACGTCTGATGTTAACTGAAAAGGGACTTTTTGATCTTAAATGTTGTTTGCCCGCAAGTAGGGAAGCTGTTACCCTGGAATCAAGGTGTCCAATTGACCCCGTGGTAACGAAAGGACCAGCCTTGACAGCCCCTTTTCAAAATACTAGGAAGCACCCACCTTCCCCTTTAAATCCACAAAGGGGCCCAGCACAGCAGTTTCTGAATCACACAGTTTTAAATTCTGGTTCGAACACAGACCCTGTGGATAGGCCCATGATCAATCCACTCTAGAGAGAGTTATATAGCTAGAGAGCCACTTCTGGGAGAAGGGGAGGGCTCTACGCGGAATCTGCCTGTTATACATCTTCCATCGGAGGCAACGCCCCGAATGTTGTGATCCTGGGATACGTGCCAACCCTTACCTAGGGTGCCATGGAGGACTATTCTCAACCGAAAAACAAAGTTTTACATTGGCTATCTTGTAATACTGCGCTAAGCACAAGGGTAGAGAAAAATATCAATATGGTGCGAAGGGCTAACAGGGTAGGCAACTCCCCAAGTTCTACAAGGGTGATTGCGGTATTATCAATTTCAACAGACCTCATATTGCAGAAAGGATTTGGTTACAGCTTTGAACAACCCTCCTCTTGGTCCCCAGTCATCCATTTAGGCCCTACCCCTTGGATTCTTTTACAAACCTGACATATTCGGGTGGAACCATCTTTTTAATAATAGTAGAGCCCCGTTGAATAGGCAGACTCCATCACATCCAGCGTATCAACCCCTCAGGTATACAAACTTGTATTCTAACACATTGGGCATCACAAGGTGGGCAGCAGTCAGTTTTACCTTTAATGGAGCTATAAAACTGCTTTGCACCCTTGGATGACATGGACATGTGTGACTGACTTAGTGAATTCACCCCCATGGATTATGTGACTCTCATTACTCAGCAGGAAATTTCACAGAAAAATTATTGGACCTTGGGTGAAATTGATTGCAATTTTTTATCATGGAATATAGCAGGTTTAGCTAAAAAGCTTCTTGACCCCTTGTGGATTCTATTTATAAAGCAGTTCAATTGAGTTGTCCACGTGTGAGGATAATTCATTTTGAACACACCTCACAAGGTGACACTCTGAATGGTCTTTTACATGATTGTGATTTATCGTCCCTTATCTGCTTAATTGATATCCGTACTAAGGCCCTCATACCATCCTTTAAAGGGCGGGAGGTGGGTCATTTATTGACTTTATATTGGTACCAACACCTCTACTTGAATCATTTAGGGGATTCAACATTCAAGCCAGTGCATACAGCGACCACAAACCATTGTGTGTACAACTCAGTGAGCCCTTACTGACACATAGAGGGGGGGTCGGGTAGAGTGGGGTGGGAGACCAACAGATGGTGGGAGGTGGGTTAAATGGGCACAGATATCACCAGATGCATTTTATGAGCTAATATCCGTCACATGCACTAATGAGTTAGCCCTGTGCGCTACGCCGTCAACGGCCCTGGGCGAGGTCATCAGTGCCTTTGACACTATTTCTGCCAAAATAAGTTACTTTTTAAGTGCCCCAGCTCAGCGTACAGCTATTCAGGCACCTAGATGGTTATATTCTAATTGCTCTCAGGCAGCCAGGAAGCTTTAAATAAGTGCCCAGGATATTTTATTTCAATTCAAATCTGCCGAAGGGAGTCGAAGTTGGAACTGTCAAAAAGGAAGTCCATGTTAAAGGAGGAAGCCAGGAGGGAGTTAACAGAGGCTAGCACGCTGAGGGACAGTTCTAGGTTTTGGAGCATAATCAACAGCCCTTTCTTGAATAATGAGGAAGGAAGTGTGGTGAGTGCCCATATCACTGAAGAAGAGTGGGTGCTGCATTTTGAAGCTATGTTCCAGTGTCCCCCTGACTTAAACTGCCCCTCTGGCCGCAATGCACATACCACCAACTTGATTTTCAACATAGATGAGCTTAAAGATGGCATTGTTAGGCTGTCAACCAACAAAGCCCTGGGTCCTGATGGTATCCCGTCGGATCTTTACAAATCAGAATCAACTTTCTGGGCACCAGTTTTTACAGCAGTTATGAATGCTGCTGTAAAGACAGGTTGCCCTGAGTCATGGGCTATTTCCACGATAGTGTCTATATTCAACAAGCATTGGCATAGCTAATAGGTCTTACTTTTTGGACCTTATAAGTGTCTCTTAATTACACTGAAATCATGACAATGTCACACATAAGGAATGTGAAACCTTGGCAGTTAAGAGAAAACCTCAGCAGATTTATGCGTTTATTGCATACATTTGGGCCCAGCTTTGAGGTCACAGCTTTATATTCCAATGAAGACAGAATAAAGGTTATGAATCAATACATTTTCAAAGAGCGGCACACCATTTCTAGCGTGGCTGAGAAGCACAATTCCAACATGTCGCCCCAGTCCATAATAGTGAAGAGTGGTGTTCAAGATGTGAACATTTGCATAGCCACGCCTCCTTTCCCATACCTTGATTCCGGGTCAACTGTCTCGCGATTTTCTGCACCGTGGATGTGGCTGGAGAATCTTAATTATGTACGTTAATAATAAACAAATGTATAAAGCGCATGGCTACACTAGCTAGTGTGTCCCCGCGCTGCGGCAAAAAAGGGCAGTTTACAGGCAGTGAGGTGAGAATAGAAGGAAATTAAACGGGAGGATTCACAGATGGAAAAAGCCAGGTCTTAAGCTTTCTCCGGAAAATTGTCTCCGAAGACTCCAGCCGGAGCCCTATGGGGAGTTTATTCCAGTGTGTGGCTGCTAAAAAGCGGAGGAACGACCTCCCATCCTAGCTCTTCTGTTGGTCGGAATGCTAACCTGCCCCGTCCCACTTGATCTCAATCGGCGGGTAAGAACATACAGGGTAAGAAGGCCATACAGACCACACATTCATATTCTTAAGGGACGTGTTTTCTCGCGATAGCAATGAGCAGAGTGTTAGTCCAGCGAACAATTTTCTTATAAATGACTGTCTATTTGTTTACGTAAATGGCGCCCACAGGCGGGGCTAGGGTGCCTTGCACCAGAGCAACCATGGACAAACCGAAACCCACATGAAGGCAGGCACACCCTGCAGAGGTAAACAGCAGCCCACAGGTGGGGATAGGGAGCCTTTGACCAGAGCAGCCCCGGACAAACCGAAACCCACATGAAGGCAGGCACACCCTGCAGAGGTATACAGCAGATCTCACTATGGGGACCACAGGCGGGGCTAGGGAGCCTTGCACCAGAGCAGCCCCGGACAAACCGAAACCCACATGAAGGCAGGCACACCCTGCAGAAGTAAACAGCAGCTCTCACTACAGTTTACCTTTCCCTGCGACAGCTCCCTGTGTCCTGTGTATCTGCAATACCTGTGCTAATCAAGGTCACTGCTGCCAAGAAAACATTTTAGTTATAAAGTCCAAAAGAGGGGATTGGGACACTTCATTTCGAACACTGAGGTTCCTGGAAACGCTCTAGAGCGGGGCGAGGCTTATGAGGGTGCAGCAGTTAAAAAAACAGTGAAAACAAGCACGCGCGCCGAGGCAGCGGGGGGAGAGAGGAGGGGGACTGCGCTGAAAGTTAAAAGCAGCAGGGTGAGGGGAGAGAGGAGGGGGCCTTTCCCTTCCAGGAGCGAGCAGGAACCATCTGTTAGTAATTAACAGATGGTTTTAAAGCTCGTTCCAGCAAGGGAATCGCCAAACGTGCACACGTTACCATTCAAAGCAATGCAACGCATGCACGTTTTTGCTCGCAAAGCTGTGCCGATTACTAAAGATCTTTTTCCTATGCTCGCATGTGCGCTGCATAGGCGACACCTAAAAAGGGCACCCGAGATAGCACCCACTGCTATAGACCAATCTCACTGCTGGACTCTGTAGTAAAGGTGGTAGGTTGAGTACCCCTCGAAAAGCTGTCTAGCTGGGCAGATGAACATGCTATCCTATCAGACGTCTAGTATGGGCTTCGTCCTGGGCGGTATACTGTGGCCCAGTGCCTTAACCTATCTATGATCCTGAATAAATATACCATGGCCCGCCCCAGAACTATTTACCTAGCTTTCATGGACCTGTCGTCCGCGTTTGATCGCGTGAATAGGGCTAAACTTTGGCAGGCCATGTTGGCTATGGGGTTAGATGGCAACATTGCTCGCTTTCTAGAAGACCTCCACCAATCAACCAAGGCGCAGTTTAGATTCTCCCAAGATCTAAGGGTTTCCCGCAGTTTTGTAATAAGAAGAGTAGTACCCCAAGTGTTTATTTTAGCCACCTTCCTGTTTAATTTATATATTAATAATCTGGATAAAGATTTAACGAAGACAATGGTAGACTACCAGCAGGCAGGCCGACGTGGTCTGCGGGTTTTATTATACGCAGATGACCCAGTCCTTTTATCTAGGACCGCAAGGGGGTTACAAATATTGCTTAATTCCTTCTTCTCTTTTATGGTAAATCTGGAATTGTCAATAAATGACTCTAAATCTTGTCATATGGTTATTACGTTTCCATAGGTTGTGTTAAGTTAGCATGTGCTTGTTAAAAGTTTAAACGCCATCTTTTCTTTCTGCTTCGGTTTGCACACGACACCTAATTGTTATTTCAGCTTTTAACCTAGAAGAAAGATTTGATTTACTTCAGAATAATATATTATTACACTGATATCAGTTGTGCCTGGAACATTTGGAACAACTGTCTGCACACTGAGAGCTGCAAACTCTAACACAAGGTTATTGTAGGCCTGATCCTCGCACTACGTTAGTCATAACACAAATAATGTTTGTGCCAACTTTGGGCTTTACGTGAGTTCAAGATACAGTTACAGGAAATTCTAAACACACTTGATGCTGGACATGCTGAGAGCTGGTAGCTGTTGATGTGATCTCCTACTACTGAGAATTTGAGGTATGGGTTCGCCCAGCTAAAGCCCAAATGAGACCTTCTTAGATATAATATAATATGCTAATTAGGGTGCGCGAAATATAGGTGATACAGAATTCTATAGATTTTGCATCATAATATGTTATCACAGTTTGCTTATTATGGATTAGTGACTATGCTGCTGACTCTGATTTTTATAATATGTATGTTGGTATTATACAAGATACTGCGTTTGAGAATGTTGCATTGAAAAAATAAACATTTCAAACTTGCACGTGTTCTCATTGCCTCCCAGTTTCGGTTTGGAATGATAATATAACGAAAGAGTGTTCATGTGTTCCACGATACCTGAGGTATTCTAAGTTCATGTTCTGGATTGTCTAAGACATCGGGAAGTATTTACTGCCGATGAGATACTGTAGCTAGCCTGGTAAGGGGATTTCTGAAACATAGGTGAGTTGTGGGTCACCCTGACTCACCCAGGTTCTAGGTCTCTGAGCACAGTTCTGTGAGAGAACGGAAACCCTGCGACATGGCGCCCAACGTTGATTGGCCCTATAACATGACACTCGAGTAGTATATCATTCAAACCTTAACGCCTACATTCCCGTTTCCGGAAAACGGCAGTGTCGGAAAAACCTACCTATTTTTGAAATAGGTTGTTTTCAAGCTTGAATCTATCTAAAACGGTTTCCTTGAATTACTACCCAGTTGTGCTACAAAGTATACTTTGTTTTTTCTTCTTCCTGTGCTGACATGGCTCAAGCCGTGGACATCCCGCAGCATAGTCGCATTGCGGTGCGTGACCATTTGCGGATCCATGATGTCCCTTTAGATGGCTTGGCTGTGGTTCTGGTGGTGAGCGCGGAACATGCTTACCCGTACGAACTGTTTTATTCGTGGGTGACATTTCCGGCGGTGGACGCTAATTCTGGTGTGTTCCACACATACACAGCTACGGCGGTACCGGCTGCGTACGCTCCGTACAGAGCACTGGAGGTTCCTATTGACGCTTGGCAGCATGGAGTTTGGTTTGGTGGCGCCCTACCGCACGCTTTAACCGCTCCGAGGTTAGGTCCTTTGTCCATTCCGGGCACTGCTTGGCCTGCTTTGGGTGGTTTTACTCCTCACCCTCAACGTGCCACTTGTAACGTGGCTGATCTGCGGCGGCTTCATGAAGTCGCGGTGGGAGTAATTAGAGCGCTTGTTCATTACATTGGCCGTAATGTTCAGGAAGCGGTCCCTAGAGGCGCACAGCTTCGAGCAGAACATGCTGGTCTGAAAATCAACCCGGTCATGGTTAATTCCGTGATGGGTAAAAAGCCCTTGGAAAAGGACGATTTTCCGTTCTGGCTTGCTGAGAAATTCGGCCAGCTGGAGGCTGTGTTTCCTAATACGAGTCCGGGTGATAAGCATCGGATTCTTACACTAAGTTTACCGAAGGATCTGGCTCCTGAACTTGCTGACTGTGAAACCTGGGGAAAAATGTTTGCGGCGGTCTATTCGAGGTGCTATGGCTCCCCGTCTGTGACCAACCTAGGTGGGGTCCTTAAACGTGTTCAGGATGAACATGGACCGGAGGCGGCTGTTGAATTAGGCATGCGCCTGTGTGGCTCCTTTGAAGTGGTTTGCGGTGTGATCCTTGAGAATGTCAAGGGTGATGCAGTGAACTTTCAAGTTGCTAACGCATTAGCGTTGGTTCCCGAGCCCGATCGACCCCGACAGTTAGCAAAGATTATTGTGCATGCTTACGCAATGGTGGGCCGCAATGCAAAGGGGGTTAAGACTTTTTCTGAAAAGGAAAAGAAACAGCCCCAGAGTCAGACATCGGAAACTGGTGGTCAACAAAAGTCCAAGAAACAAAATTGGCCTAAAAAACAGAATCAGGGTAAGCAACAACAACAACAAACACAGGTTTCTACTCCTGCGTCTCCTTTGCCTGCGCAGTCGGATCGAGTTTATGATTTGCGCGACCGCGCGATGATTAAATCGCCTGAGAGGTTTCAGGCTTCTGAGCAACGCTCTCCTCGTTCCTTTCAGGACTCATCGGCTCCGTCAACCGGTGGTGGAGGGGGCGGCAGAGGCCGGGGTGGCCAACAAGGACGTGGTCAGCCCCACCCGCGTTCCAGTGGAGATCAGCAGGAAGGCTCTACGCCCAAGAGACCTCAGTTTACTACGAAGAAAGTCGCTGCCCTGACCGCGCATCGTTATGCCCCAGATAGTGAGAACGCGGCTTCGGAATCTGACGTGGGCTCTGACCTTGCTGGACAGCGCTGCAGAGATTACCATAGTGAGAGAGGCCCTCCGTCCACTGTTGAAGGTGACAGCGACTGAAACTTTTGTTGTGATTGAAACTGCAGATACGCATGTTGCTCCCCCTGAAAGACTTTTTGAAATTGTCCTGTTAATTGAAGGTGACATGCAGCGAACTGTAAAAGGGGTATTTTGGGAAAATCTCTCGTCTACGTATGACATTTTGCTTTCGGAGGCTGACTGGCCCCCACCTTTTGTTCTCGCAGCTCCGCGAGGGGAGGAGGTAATCCTGCCCAGCTTCGCGCACACTGTGCCGAGGGTGGAGGCGCTGCATTTTGCAGAAGAGTGGGCTCTGGCGCTTGCGCCGGCTGTGTACCGGAATAAGTGTGGCTGGGATAAATTGTCACCAAGCCATGAGATTCCTTTACGGTCACAGCCACAGCCTCAACCCCAATATCCCATACGGCGTGAAGCGAATGCTTCAGTCGCAGCTATCCTTGAACAATTGGAATATCAAGGTGTAATTGAAACGTGTGTGTCACCGATGAATAACCCCCTTTTTACTGTAAACAAACCGGACGGGTCATATCGTTTGGTTTTAGATTATAGGCATTTGAACTCGCATTGCCGTAACTGTGCAGTACAGAATACGCACGGCTCTGCGTTAGTGAATAGTCTTGAGCGTAAACGGTTCAAAACCACGCTTGACATTTCCAATGGTTTTTATGCACATAGGTTAGATGGTCTAAGTTCTCAATGGACCAGTTTTACGTGCGGCGGCGTGCAAAAAATTTTTAAACGACTCCCAATGGGCTACAAGAATAGTCCGGGAGTTTTTTCCGCACGCATAGTCTCTCTTTTGGAGAGCTTCGACCCAGTTGCTTGTTCGTATGTGGATGATATTTATCTCACAGACGACGATCTTTGGGAGCATCTGTGTCGAGTAAATAGCATAATTTGTAACTTTGCTGATGTGGGTTACAAGTTTAACTTTGCAAAGTCGCACATTGCAGAGTACACAGTGTTGTTTCTAGGTTACGAGCTTAACCATGAAGGGAAGGGTTTAGCACCCCATTTCCTGGAGAAATGTGCACAGTTGTGCTCTCCGACAACACTGAAAAAATTACAATCTCTTCTGGGTTTTCTGAATTTCGGGAGGACTTACATTCCGGAATACGCCCAGCGTATCAAGCCTTTGTATGCTTTGATACAACCATCTTTTTCCAAATCATGCTGGCTGCCAGAGCATTCGGCAATTCTGCAGTCTTTGCAGGCTGATTTGCTCGCTTCTGAATACTTACAGACTCGTGATAACCAGACCAACCTGGTGATAAGAATTATCCCTGGGGCGGTGGGTTTCACGTACCTGACTTTTAATGAAGGAGATACAGTACCTATTGCTTACAAGTCACACTTGCACACTTCGGCTGAATTGCGTTTTTCCACTGTGGAGAAAGTTTTAACGGCTGTGCAGATGGCAATTCTTAAGGAACGTGCCCTGTCACAGGGAAAGCGCATGTTGGTTGTTACCCCGTGCCCTGCCTTGGAGGCGGTTACGAAAGCCAGTGTTCCTAATTCCAAAGCTTTGCACCCTCGGTGGATTCAATGGGCTGCATCCTTGGCATCCCAGGATGTCACGTTTATTTTTGACGCCACTTTATGGTCGCAGGAGTATTTACAGTATGAATTTGTTCATCCTGCTCCTTTAGCGATGCGGCCGTTGGAGGATTTCCATTGCATCATTTACACTGATGGTTCGGCGCAGGTTGCGCATGGCTCTAAACATGCCTACGTTTCTGCTTGCGCCATTGTGGTCGGTGCCATGGTGAACGATGAGTTCAAGTCCAGTGTCGTGCACACGCAGACGCTTGGAGACTGCACCGCACAATTGGCAGAGCTTCGTGCTCTGATGCTTGCATTGGAGTACGCAGATCCAAGTGTGACGACTTTAATCGTAAGCGATTCTTACTACTGTGTCCAGTCTTACAATGAAAACTTGTTCTTTTGGATTCAGAATGATTTTCGTGATTCCAAAGGTAGCACAATAAAACATAAAACTATCTGGGTCCGAGTGGCGGAACTTAAAGAGAAACTGCCACTCGTGTTTGTGATTCATACTCTCGGTCATCAGCGCGTGGGGGTCCACGCTGTTGGCAACTCGCTTGCTGATGAAGCAGCGAAGTCAGCGGTATCAAAATACTTGGTTGCAGCAGTCACGAGGTCCAAAAGCAAAATCGATGATGACATCTTGGCAGCTGTAGCTGCAACGGAGAAGGGAAGTAAATATCCTGCGGGATTCCCTTCTAAATACACATACCACTTAAGTCCCGATAAGGTTCCTTATGTGAAAATCCCTGAAGTTGGCGAACGTCTAGTTCCCAACTCGGATCGCAGAGCTGCTTTGATTACAGCGGCGCATGAAGGTGTGGCGTCTGCGCATGCGGGCGTCTCTGCCACTGTAACTCAGCTACAACAGAGATTCTGGTGGCGGGGTCTGTATAAACAGACGCGTGAATATGTTCTTCGATGTGACATTTGCCAGCAGATTAAGCCTTCTACTGCTACGCGTCCGCCTCAGACACAGTTGTACATCTCTAATAAACCACTTGGTTGCGTTTATTTGGATCACTGCGGTCCTTTTTCTTCTGATACTGCGTTCAAATACATCTTAGTAGCAGTTGATTCATGCACACGCTTTGTATGGGTATGGCCGCATCGAAGCGCTGATTCGCGGACTGTCATTAAGGATTTGCGTGTCTTTGTGGGAATTTTTGCCTGTGGTGCTTTCCATTCGGACCAAGGACCGGCTTTTGCCTCTAAGGCATACAAGGCTGCTATGGTTTCGTTGGGAGTCCAAGTCAAGTTTTCAAGCCCCTACAGACCCGAGGGTAATAGTGTAGTAGAACGAATGAACCGCGACTTAAAGCAATCTTTGACAGCCCGAGTTATAGGCACTGGTAGAAACTGGCTAGCCCACCTCATAGGCGTGCAGCGTGCGCTTAATAATCTCCCTAGAAGGTCTCTGGGTGGGCGGACCCCATACGAAATGCTCTTTGGTATCAAGGTGTATGTACCTGACCTTGATGGGCCGGACTACAAGGCCCAGGCCGGGGCCTTTGACGTAGATGAACATTGCAATGTTTTACAGAATCTACAAAAGACCAGAGACAGTCTTGCAAAGGAACATTTGCCCTCCACATCGGATGATGCGTTGCAGATCCCGGTAGTTGGCTGGCTACCCCAAGTTGGAGAACTGGTTCGAGAGAAGATCGATAACAAAAAAGAGTTTGGTCCCTCATATCGAGCACCAGTTTGAGTCCTTGGAGTGAAGGGCACAAGAACAGTCATTTTACCACCACTTCCAGGTCGTAAGGAAAACAGATTTATTTCTATTGACAATGTCAAGACACACAGGGTGGCCGATTCTTCATAGCATGACACCGGCTGTATCCTGTCCTTCCATGGTGAGGCACTCTGTGCTGGCTATTACATCTGGTGCAGAACAGGAGGTGTCCCTCGAGATGCCTGCCATATCCAGACCTTTATTAAATACTATTCCTGATACTAACATTGATGAGCTAACCTACACTTATCCTGCTGATTTATCGATGCCTGATTTGCAGACCCGTTTGGCAGGCCAGTCCAGATTCTCTTTTGACTCTGTTTCGGAAACATCAAAGAAACCCACAAACATTGCAAGATATGCCACGTTGTTCAAAAAACATTTTTTAATTCCGCCTTGGACATACATTTGGTTGATCCTATTTTCATTCTATCTTTTTATGTCAATTGGTTTTGTGTTTTATTTTTTCCGCCTGATCGATGGTCACTACGTTAAAGAAAGAACAGGAATTCGGTACCTTAATGGAACATTGAACCCTCTCTCCTCTTCACATTCTGCGCTCAGACAGAAACGAAACTTAAAAGCAGTTAACATTACAGCATGGCCTGTCCTTGACGGGATTGTGTGGGATGCGGTTAGGTTTCAGATACATGGGCCTACTGAAGTGATTAATGTTCCAAATGTGCTTAGAGTAAACATGGGAGATGTGATTAAACAAAATGTACGTTCTGATGATTGGGATATTCAGGCCGTAGAAGCATTATTCTCTGATTTAAAGTATTATGCTGCCTTCGATGCTGAGGATCTGTATACTGATTCTATTAATTATGGTGATTTGTTTTGTTTTCAACACTATGGTAATCATTTTTTACATAAGACAAATTCCAGGAGGGTTGCTGTGAATTATACACAATGGGAACATTGCCCTGCTCCATTCAGTGGCAGTTCCAATACATTTCTGAAAAAATATACATATTTTACAGACTTTGATCAGTCTAATCCCGAGTCATTTTATTTTAAAATGACACGAAAGCCCATTTCCAAAGTTAGACTTACCGATACAAAATTGCTGTATTCGAAGTCCTTTTTAGACAGGTTGGCTGTAGATGGCTACGAGTTCTGGAAAGGAACAATTGACCTTAAATCGGTTTGGGGTACCAAAGATTGGCAGGTACAAGGCACTGAGGCTTTGCACCGTGCATGTCTCATCCCGAATCACATGTTGTTTTTAAATTCTACCATTTTCCAGACAACATGCTTTGGATTGGCTACTTCTAAAAAATTAAATACACCAACCATCCCAGATTTAAATGAATATACTGGTTGGGGTAATTTCACTGCTTCCTCCATTCAAGAGTTGCAAACTCTTTTACATAATTCATCCTTTGACATTTCCAGTTTGGATTCCAAGGGTTGGCTGGTATGGCAAAAAAGTGCTGATTCTTGCCAGCGCCGTTTTATGGGTTTGGCTGAGGGATTCACAAAACTCAGGCCCGATCCACGTTTTGAGGGAGACTATTCTGTCACGACTTATTCTGTAGGTAAGCTGTGTCAAAATTGGTTACAACATTCTACTTTAGCTGCAGTTAAACTACATTTGTCTCAATTACATGATAATGTGGATTTAAACGATTTTATAAAAGGCCCTGCTAAAGGTAGATCTAAGCGATTCCTGTATGCAATTTACAATGAAATTTGGAAAGTTAACCAGGTTTTTATCTTCCTGTCCAGCTTCCTCAGGACTCCAACTCTCTCCTGCAGACCCGACCGCTGTCATCACCTTGAAGGCATCACACTTGATTGCCCTAGTAGATGCTGGTTTATGGTTCTCAGTGAAATAATGGCAGGTGTGGGCTTCTTGTGTCTCGCAGAAGATTGAGTCCTCCAAACAGTCCCAGGGGAGGAACCAGGTAGGCATTCCTTTGCAAACCTACCACATGTGTGTCATGGTCTGAAATAATGCATCCCAGATAGCCAGCATGTTGGACTGTGGCTAGTATGTCAAGAGAGCATAAAGTTGAATCTAAGCACACATATAGGTTGTGTGGTTCGGAGTAGAATAGTAGAGTTGGTGGTTCCAGTGTATGTCCCTCCATACACCTGCAAGTGCCCACTGACGGACACATCTGGTGAAGCGTTCCGATTGTGTGTGGGAGGAGTGCGGGAGTAGTAGCTGGAAGTGGTCAATTTGAGTATTGAGCTCACAGTTATAATCCCAGCCCAGCATCCATGGCATCTGAGTTCTTTGTGCCAACACTCCTGAGAACGTGGCCCAGAAGGCCCCTTGGTTGGTGTTTGGGGCATGGATGCTCCCTATGAGGGATGCGTGAGTGGTTAATTCGGCCCTCAATCAGCACGTTTCGTTCCTCCCTGTCTACCACCGTGTCAAGTACCAGAAAGGAGACCCCTGGGTGGATCCAAACAATACCCCCTTGAGCATTAGCCGAGTAGGTGTCGGCATATATCAAGCCCCTCCACCTCTTTTGTATTCACTGAAGCTCCCCAACTATGGTGTTTGTTTCCTTGAGGAATATTATGTGTACATGTTGTCGCTTTATGGAAGAGTACACTGAGTAGTGTTTCCTCGCTGTGTGCATGCCACATACATTCACGATTAGGAATCTTGTGTTACTGGGTTGAGCCATAGTGCGCAAGGTGATGGATGTTTGTATTAGGCATAGGATGACTTCCAGGGGTCCTCTCCATGTACCACAGCTCTGTTGCCCTACCTTTATGCAGAATGTGGTGTCTGCCTATCTGTCAAAATCATGGTGAAAAGAATTGTGAGAGAATATTAACGGATAACGACAACCCATGACGCCTAACGCAAATGGCAGTACACCCACACAGATTGCAGTGATAAACCATTGAGCAATGGGGTGTGATGGATGAACAATCTAGGGCAAGGACCAAGGATGGGATTGCCCTGTCCATATACATCTGAGTTCTATTGGGCCTGGATGTGAGACTATGAGGAGTAGGGTCAGAGCGTCTCCACTCCTTTGGGCTACATAATCATGGTCTCATAGTCTTTCGGTGGTGGTCAGTCTGGTGACGCAGAATTGTGGTATAGATGCGGAAGCAGGTACACAGTCATACTGTGCCCAGTCTATGGGAATGAGACTAAACTATACTTTCTGCAGGTTGAGGAGTCATCAACACTGGGGTCTGGGAGCCCCCTCCCGGAGCCAGCTATTGTGACAGGGCTTTCATCCGAGGAGAAGCTGTGCAGGCCTCCCTCACAAGCCGAGGCCCAGATTTCTGTACCCAGGGAAGCTGCCGTCTGGAAGGCCAGACTGTGGCCCTCTATGATATGTTCCAAGGTGGGGGACTTCCTTGGCAGGGACCTCGGGGAGGAACCTCGTATGGGGCAACTATGTCATATACGCCCCATCTGCGTTGTCATTGCACCACTTGGGCGTAGTCCAGGTACAACACAATTGCTGTGTCTTCAAGCTTCAAAGGTCCAGTCACTTGGGCGGCTCTGAAGATGGCCTCACAGTCCTTGCAGTGTAGGATTTTGCCAGCATTGGACATGGAGGCGCTCCTGGTGGAGGGCAACAAGCTGGTATCCAGTGGCCCCTCTCCAGTGAGAAGAATGTGTTGATGTCCGAGATGGAGACAAAGAATCAGAACTAGTTCTACAGAAATGCCAGTAAAGTGTGTCCTTAAACTACATCTGATAGGACCAGGATTTGAATGTTGCTTCTGCTCGAACATCCTTCTGCATTTTCCACTCTCTCCTTGAGTGTCTACACTTGATCCTGGAGGTCCTGATGGGCACACTGATTATCTGTGGTTAGTGGTTGTAATGAGGCTAATATTTCTTCTCCGTCGGTGACCCTATCTACAGGTTTTTGGTGGTCGTTGAGTAAGAAACTTACCTCAGCCTCCATGGAAATCCAGAAAGTCTCTATGACAGCAAAAACTGTGTCTAGTTTGTCAGTTGTGGGCACAGGAGGGCACTGCATGTCCCCTGGCATTGGGGTTATTGAAAATAACACACCCAGGCAAGCAACCTAGATATACAATGTGATGAGACCCAGAAAACTGAAAATGACATGGAACTGCAAGGTAGTATCTTTTTTTCAGAAAATTCTTAATATGTTAATGGTTATCATGTACATATGAATAAAAAGTTTTACATACAAAAAATTTATATACAATAAAAGCACATTGCATTGACAACAAATTATATAAAAACAATAAAAAATGGTACAAATGAGATAATGACGAAATCTTCGCTACGCGTTTCGACAACAAGTGTCTTCGTCAGGAAATTACCATCAAGAAGCTTTTAAAACAATCTACAATGAAGATAAACATTATAAGATACATGTTCCAAATTACTTTTTTGACATTTCAGTAAATATTTCTATCTGGGAACAACATTCACATTGTTATAGAAGATACATTAAAACCGTTTCTGTGTACCTGCGAAAAGCATTGTTCTTGGGTAAGGGGAGGCAAAAGAAAAGGAAAAGATAAACAGAGAGGAAGAATACGAAGATTTCAAGATGGAACAAATGTAGCATGATGGAGTCTGCAAACACACAAGATGAGAAAACGTTGATACCACGCTCATGTGGCATGTGTCTAGGTTATTGAGGATATTGGGGTGTCAGGCACAATTGTTGGCGGGTCAGCTGCTATGGGTTCCTGCGTACGTACCGTCTACCTCAGTCTACCCATGTCAGTGTGTTCAGGGGGCCCCAGCTAGGGACTGGGTCTGCTGTGTCTGGTGTTTCAAGATCCGTTGATTTGGTGTCCTCAGCCAGGCTAATGCATCATCAGGCTCCTCAGGTGCCAAAATATTTAGCCGGGGTAGCAAGGCAGATGTCTTAAGTCGCAAAGACTGGTTAGCTGGCTCCCACTTCTCAGCCTGACAGTCATCAGTGAGTGTCATTGTTGTCAAGTGCATTACTAGAACCAACTAAGGAGCACCGTACATTCAGAGTGGAGCCCTAGGCCTGCACAATACCAGGAGAGTAACAAGACATCCCTGGCGCTGTTGGGGCTGACCACCCAGAAACCATTGGTTAGACTCAGTGTACCTGATACCTTCTGAAAAGAGCATCCTCCACAATTGCACCACCCACCTTATGGGTTGCACGAGTGACGTGGACATGGCCATGTTGAGAGTGCCGCAACAATCCCTTTGCGCGGCCCAAGTAAGGCCCCGCACTGCCCACGCAGTCCTATAGCAATCCAAGGGTTAAGGGCCTTGAGAGACTTCCGGTGTGAGTGAATCCCAGTACGAGAGATGCATCTGCAGCTGCTCCACGACAGGCACCGGAAAGCACTAATGTCAGAGAGGGAGACTGGTCATCGAAAGACTATCTTGAAGATGCCCCTGCACCTGAGTCCTGAGAGCAAGAGCACACAGACCATGAGACAACTAGCTTTTGTGGCTAAACGGGTAACTTGGATGTGGTCCTGTTGGCGGTTCCTCAGTGACTCTTTTGCGCGGCCTATGAGAGCACCAGACAGTCCCGTAGCAGCACAGCATAAAGGCTCTCAAAGAAATTCCCATGTGAGAGAGTTCTCCCTGAGTCAAAGTATCTAAATCTTTGAACTTCAAGCAAGTGCAAGAACTAGACAAAGTTAGTAGGTTAGTGCACACTGATCCTTCTAAAGTAGTAAACAGGACTAAGTATCAGCGTCTTCAAAAACGATAGGGTTTTCCTCCATGCCCCCTCTGTGATTTTACACCAGCACTTCTTGTATGTTTATACTCTGGACCCTTCTTGTAACCTTGGGAGCTGGAACTGTGATTGCTCCAGGAGTAAAAATGTTAGCTCCCTGTCTTGTCGGATGAACAGTAGTGCCTAGAGAAAGCACTTGAGAGCGTTTGAGATCTGTATAAACCGTGTACTGAAATCTGTGTTCCACATTTAATTTGTGGGAGTGTCCACACTCCAATCTGTGATTTTGGTTATTCTACTCTCATGCCTTGCTGTCAATGAGACCTTTAGGTGTATGTCACTGAAGTTAATGTGGCTAGGGTAGGTGGTGGCAGCTCCTACTTGGACCCGTTTGCTCTGCAGAGGCAGTACATGCTTTATTTTGCTCAATTTTTAATGTTGTGCTTTTACTGTGATTGACACTGAGCTCGAGTCATGCGCTAAGGCGCTCGGGCTCACTTTTACTTCCTAATCAGTTGCTCCTGACTGCTGACTTCATTCTGTGACACCGCTTACCTGTTCTTCTATCTTGTGGTGCTAAGGTGTGCCTCCCCTGCCCCGTTCCACTGCGGCTTGCTGTGCCGATTGAGTGGAGGTCAGGCGCCATCTTGGGAGTAGTCCCGGACCCCGGCTGGACTAGTGGCAGCGCTCTAGCTGGAGGAGGGAGGTTTTCACATAAATTGACTGCGGGATTGGGGTGCTTGCGGCTAGGGTAGGTGGTGGCAGTTCCTACTCTGACCCGTTTGATTTGCAGAGGCAGTACATGCTTTATTTTGCTCTATTTTTAATATTGTGCTTTTACTGTGATTGACACTGAGCTCGAGTCGCGCGCTAAGGCGCCCGCGCTCACTTTTACTTCCTAATCAGTTGCTCCTGACTGCTAACTTCATTCTGTGACACTGCTTACCTGTTCTTCTATCTTTGTGGTGCTAAGGTGTGCCTCCCCTGCCCCGTTCCACCGCGGCTTGCTGTGCCGATTGCGTGGAGGGCAGGCGGCCATCTTGGGAGTAGTCCCGGACCCCAGCTGGACTGGTGCTCTAGCTGGGGGAGGGAGGTTTTCACATAAATTGCATGTGTCATCCCGGACGCGCAGCATACGCGTGCAGCGGGCGAGCCCAGGCGCGCCAAAGGCAAGCCCGTCTGCGCCCGTCCGTGCCCCAGGCGCGCCTGGCGCTGGCCATGCTGCCCGATTTTCTTCCAAGCAGATGGCAGGCATGAATAGGTACAAACGGGAGGAGATAATGGCACTAAACACTGCTGAATGTAGAGGTGATATGCCCTGGGAAGTTTCAGACTGTTCTTCTAGAATCTGTCCCTTATGCAATTTTTCCTTTCTTCAAACTACGGCTGCCCCTGCCTCTCAAATATATAACAAACACATGATCTCAGAGGTGCTAATAAACACCCGGTCTATGGTTAAACATGCTGCCGATATTTTTGAGCTTCTGTCGTATGGCCTCAGCTCCAGTATTGTCTCTGTGGTTGGGACTAAGTGAGTGTAGGACACTCTGCCTGCCCATGTGTGGATTTAGCCGAAGTGATGCATCTCCTCTCATGCATGGCACAAACCTGAGCAGAACTAACTCATTACCTTCGCTGTGAGGAATATTTTAGGGCAAGGACTCCGCATCGACCTCACTATCAGCATCGGAGCCGCTGCTGTAAAAAGCGACACCAACGGAGGCCCTTACATTGGAAATCTCTCATCGACGGAAGCCTCGATGATGACACAGGTCCTCTCATCACAGCTCAATAAATCATTTATGGTTTGTATAGCGCTGCTACTCACCCGTGAGGGTCTCAAGGCGCCGTTGAAGGGGGAGCAACGGATCAGTCTAAGTGCTGAATTCATTCAAAGAGCCAAGTCTTGCGGTCCTTCCTGAATTATGTCAGCGAGGGTGATTTCCTGAGGGGGATGGGCAAGGTTCCATGTCTTGGAGGCGAGGTAAGATAAGGGCATTCCTCCGGTCTGGTCTTGCGGATTCGTGTGATGGTAGCCAGGGAAAGCTGGGCGGAGTGGAGGTGTCTATTGGGTACGTGAAATGTGAGGCTGTGATTCAGGTATGCGGGTCCGGCGTTGTGAAGGGCCTTGTATGTGTGGGTGTGGAGTTTTAAATTTCTTCTTCTGTCGACTGGGAGCTAGTGGAAGTTGCGGAGGTGTTGAGTAATGTAGCTGCGATGGGGGATGTTGAGGATTTGTCTTGCTGCGGCGTTCTGGACATTCTGAAGTCTTCAGAGGAGTTTCTGGGTGATGCCGGCGTATAGTGCATTGCCGTAGTTGATTCTGCTGCTGATGAGGACATGGGTGTCTGTCTTCCTGGATTCAGTGGGGATCCATCTAAAAGTCTTTCAAAGTAGGCGGAGTGTGTTGAAGCAGGACAAGGAGACAGTGTTTATCTGTCAATCCATTGTGATCGAGGAGTCCAGTCCGATGCAGAGGTTTTCTGCGAGGTTCGTGGGGGATAGGGGACTTCATAGAGCAAAGGGCCACCAGGAGTTGTTCCCAGCAGAGAGGGAGGCTCCCATGATGAGGACTTCTGTCTTGTCCGAGTTGTGCTTCAGGCAGTAGTCCTTCATAGAGAGGGTGACAGCATTCATTCCTTCATGGAAGTTTTTCCTGGCGACAGTGGATTCTTTGGTGAGGGAGAGGATCAGCTGGGTGTCGTCAGTTTAGGAAATTATGTTGAGCCAGTGGCTCCTGAAGATGGCTGCTAGGGGGGCCATGTATACAATGAAGAGGGTGGAGCTGAGGGAGGGAGGAGCTTTTACTCCGCAGATGATCTCTGTCGCTTTCGAGAGATACAATGGGAGTCTACCCCATTGTGTTCTGCTAGTGAGGAAGGAGCGGAACCAGTTGATGGCCTTGTCTAGTATGTCAGCGTTGTGGACTCTTGTGGCTAGGGTGAAGTGGGAGACTATGTCGGAGGCTGCCGAGAGGTTCACTAGGACGAGGGCTGCAGTTTCGCCCTGGTCAAGGAGTGAGCGCATGTCATCGGTGGCATCGAGGAGGTGCTATGATTGCTATGGAATCCGGATTGGGAAATATCCACAACGTGGTTGGTTTCAATAAAGTCGGAGAGCTGGAAGTCAATGGCTTTTTCAATGACTTTCGCTGGGAAGGGGAGCAGGGAGATGGGCTTAAAGTCCCTGAGGTCTGTCGGGTCCGCTGAGGGTTTCTTCAAGAGGGAGTTGATCTCGGCGTGTTTCCAGTCATGGGAGACGGCGGCAGTCTCCTGGGAGCAGTTCTTCAGGAACCGATGCATACTCAATGACGGACTTCGCAATGCAAGCCCTGTTCAATGGAATCCTCCACAATGGCCAAGGACCTTGATTGCAGCTCCTCGGAACCCACACATCATCTTGGCTGTGCGATGCTTCGTCAATGCGGGATCTTGCAAAGCTCTGGGACCAGGATATAAAGTACTCTTGTTCAAAAGGCCTAACTGGGTCTCTATAGCCAGCACATGCTCCATCGTGGTCGACCTCAAAATGTGACTCTGTCCTGGTCCACTGCGACCAGATACCCACAGTTGGCACTTTGTGCTGGTAAACAGCCTTTACAATGCGGGCATTACCCCGCGCTGCTATTACAACGCTGCTTTTACATCGCAAGTCGTTACAACGACTTGCGCTGGAGGGCGCTGTTGGATAGGGAATAGTTAATTTTCTATTCCAACACCATCCCTACTGTAATGTGGGCTGGTGTTGGAATAGAAAATTAAACTATTCCACTATCCAGCCCTTACAGCGCAAGTCGTTGTAACGACTTGCGTTGTAAAAAACAGCGTTGTAATGGCACGCGGGGTAAAAGCCTGCGTTGTAATGCCATACAACCTTTGTGCTTTTTGGTGCTATAAATAATGAAAATTTAAACCTAATTATCTCCAGTTCTACTGATTGGATTTTTGTCACTTTCGTCTAGTTTTATTTTTTATATTGTGCTTTCATTTTTATACTGTTTGAAATGCTGCGTACTTTACTCATTGCCTCTATAATAAGCCTGACTGCTCTGTTCCAAGCTACCAGAGGGTTGAGCACATAGTAATTTAAGGGGTTTGCTTGTTTATTTATTTAAAAATGTTTGTATAGCGCGAACAAGACGCCAAAGGGTATCAGAGAGCTTCATAATAATGGAAGGGAAGAACAAAGTAAAGGGGAACATTGCAGAGGGGGTAAGAGTGGATAACATGATGAACTAATAAGAATGTACAAGGATGTGCACAAACATTACTTAGTAGGGTAAAGCAGACAATCCTGGGCATTACAGTTGTTAGGCCCAAAAAAAAAAAAGAGAAATCAAAGGACATTTAGAAAACAAAAGAAACATGGCCATTTAGGCAGGAACTTGTTCATTAGGATTATTTTTACTTCATGTTTGAAAGCAGCTGCGTAGAATATTCAGCGGATTTCAAGTGGGAGAGAGTTCCAGATCTTCAGTGCAGAACCAGAGAAGGCGCTGAGCCTCGTTCTCTTTTTGGGAAAGGTGTGAGTAGTAGAGCATTTGCACTTCTAGATGGTTTGCCCCCTCCTGATAGTGCTAGCTCTAGCTTGTGCCTCACTCTGACAAGGATTGTGGTTGCTGCTTGAGTAGGGTTCCCCTCAACCAGTCACCCAATTCCTCACTGTTACCGAGAACAGATTAGAATTAGATATGATTTTAGCGAAGGAAGAAGGAGTCGGCAAGCTAATTAAGAAAAAGAGTTGCTGCTCCTATGTGCCTGATAATAGCAGAAATATGTCTAATATTGCTAACTTAACTAATATTTCTAAATTAATTAATTCACTTGAAGAACCGAGTTATAGGAAAGTGTAGGTTTCTGATAACGTAATCTAGGAAAGGGTTTTAAAAAGTGTTAGACTTGGCTTTTTCAGTGGGTTTACACCCCCCCCGACTTTTTGCTTATTAGCCTCCTGTTTTTGACTCTGTATCTGTTGGTTTGAGGTCTCTGGGCACTTTACCACTGCTATTCAGTGCTAAAGTGCATATGCTCTCCATGTAAATTGTGTTTAAGGATTGGTGATTCCATGATGGGCAAATTTGATTTACTGGTAAGTCCCTAGTACAGTGCACTGTGTGCACCCAGGGCCTGTGAATCAAATGCTGCTAGTGGGCCTGTAGCACTGATTGTGCTACCCACATGAGCAGTCTGTAAATGTGACTCAGACCTGCCACTGCAGTGTCTGTATGCAGTTTGGTACTGCCATGTCAACCTGACAAATGCAATCACTTGCCAGCCCCTAATCCTCCGTTTTCTTACACATAAGTCACCCCTAAGGAAGGCCCAAGGTACCCCTCTGGGTAGAGTGCTGTGTATGTTAAAGATAGGACATGCACTGGTGTATGTGACATGTCCTGGTAGTAAATTATATGGTATTTCGTTTTTCACGTAGGATAAAATGGGAGTTTATTTAAAACATCTTATAAATATAACTTCCATTTGGGACAAGATAGAAAGGTGGAGTTTAGTATGACTTAAATTCTGAATATAAAATTGCATATTTTAGTAAAGATGATTTTTATATTGCGTGTTTGAAAATACCACTTTTAGAAAGTGTGTATTTTCTTGCTTAGCCATTCTGTGTGCCCCTGCTGGTTTGTGGATTGACTGTCTGGCTTTGGAGAGACAGGGGCTGGGGATGTGCATTCTCTCAGACGGCCACTTGGGCGGGCGGGTGATGTTTGTCCTGCTTTTCCTGAATGAGTCAGGACTGGGCTGGATATGCCTGGACTGCATTCAGAGTAGTGGAAGGAGTTTTCACTAGCACCTGAATAGGCCTGGTCGGCATTTACAGTGGTGGGCGCAGATTTCCCTTGCACCTGAACAGGCACTGTCTGCCTTGGACAATGCTGTCTCCACCTCCTGCTGGGAAGCTGGACCTCTCTGAGCCTCTCTGCACCAAGAGAACAAAGGAATTTGCTGTATAAATATTGGGGCCCAGACACCAGTATTTTAGATCACTGCTGAACTAAGGAACCTGCCATGAAGTAGAGCTGGAAAAGCTGTCAGGAGGAACTGCCACGTTACTGCATGCTCTGCAGTGTATCTATTTGTATTTATATTTGTTGAGTGCAACATTCATCCCAAGGGACATCACGGCGCTAAAAAAGTGTTATCCAGATATGGGGATGGCGATTGCGATCAGTTTAGGGTGAGATTCCGCCGGGAAGCTAGTAGGTAGCTTTGGCTGTGCTCTAGGGAAGATCGAAGTTTTTAATTTCTTCCTAAAGGTCAGGTATTAGTTCGTTAGGCATAGAACTAACAGAAGTTTGTTCCAGTGAATGGCTGCTAGTTTAGAGAAGGATCAGTCTCCTGCTCTGACCCTCTTGGTCTGTTTGATCTTGGCCAGGGCAAGATGGCGAGATCTCAGGTTTCGTGCATGGGGGAGTGTAGAATTAAATTTTATCTTGCAAGATGCGATCGCCACTCTTCTGTAGCGCTCTGTGTACATAAGATAGGAGCTTGAACTTGGCCCTTTGGCGTACAGGCAGCCAATGCAGTTCCCTCAAACTTTCAAATGCCGAGCTGTATTCGCTTTTATTGCAATCCAGTCTAGCAGCCGCATTTTGGACCACCTGTAGTTGAGGAAAAAGATACTGAGGCATGCCCACATAACACGCATTCCCATAGTCGTCTACTAGAAAATAAAGACTGAGTAATGGACTTTCTACAGTTTAAGGGGATCCAAGAAAAAAGTCTTCGTAGTAGTTTCAGTGTAGCAAAGCTTTTGCCGCACAGCGCTCAAACTTGAGCTTGCATTATCAGTGCATTAAGAATGAGCATGCACACATTTTTTGCCACTCGCTTAGGTTCTGGGGCAGCTCCTAGTGCCAGGGGCCACCAGGTGTTGTCCCAAATTAAGTGTCCTCCACCGAAAAGCAGGATCTCAGATTTTCCAGCATTGAATTTTGATCATCCAGGTTGCTGTTTCTGTGAGACAGTTAATTAAATTATTTTTGGTGTCCTCATGCTTTTTGTTGGACTTGGCCCTTTTTGCAGGGTCATCCCTGAACTTTTTGCCTGCCTCCTGTATTTTTTCTGACCAGTTGTTGGTGGTTTTATGACTCTGGGCAATTTACCACTGCTGATCATTGCTAAAGTGCATATGCTCTCTATTGTAAATTGTTGTAATGGATTAGTGACTCCATGATTGGCTTATTTGATTTACTCGACAAACCCTAGTACAGTGCACCATGTGTGCCCAGGATCTGTAGATCAAATGCTGCTAGTGGGCTTGCAGCACTGGTTGTGCTACCCACAGAAGCAGCTTGTAAAATGTGACTCAGGCCTGCCATTGCAGAGCCTATGTGCAGCCTGGGGCTGTATGTCGACTTGGCAAGTGCATACACTTGTCAGTCCCTAAATCTTCCCTGTTTTACATGTTAGTCACCCCTAAGGTACCCCCGTGGGCAGGGTGCATTGTATGTAAAAGGTAGGACATGCCTTGATGTGTGTGGCATGTCCTGATAGTGAATTACAGCCAATTTCGTTTTTCACTATTGCAAGGCTACCTGTTCCCATAGGCCAGAATGGGCAGTTTGATTATAACAACTTTTAATCCTAACTGACTCAGGGAACTAGGTGGAAATTCGAGTTTAGTATGTCCTGAACTCAGAATGGTAAAATACATCTTTTAGTTAGGGTGATTTTTACATTCTGTGTTTGAAAATACCACTTTTAGAAATTAGGTATTTTCTTTCCTAACCATCCAGCATGCCTCTGCTAGGTTAGTGTATTCATTGTCTGGTTTGTGAGTGTCAGGGGCTGGGGTGGCACCATGAGCCTGTGTGAGTCAGCACTAGGCTGAATAGACCTATCTCCATTTGGATTGGTGGGAGGAGTAGCACCTGGGCCTGAATAGGGCTATGCCTGCCTTCCACAATGCTGGCACCACCTCCTGTGGTGCATCTGATGACCATGGCCCACACTGACAATGGAAGAAGTTGTGCACTGGTAGAGGGCACCCAGAACTGGTTTTGGCTGGACACAGGCACCCTCTGCCTTCAGAGGACAAAGGATTTTGCAGTATAAATATTGGGGCCCAGACCCCAGAACTTTAGATCACTTCTGGGAATCAAGACAAACCTTTGCCAAGGAAGCTAAAGGAGGAAACAGCTCTTGTGCTGTTGGGGTTGGCCTGCAGTGGTTACTTTATTGCCAAGAAAAGGAGAAAAGGGCACTTCCAGACACATAGTGACATATCCTTTCCGCCCCTTTACTTGTGTTATATTTTATTTACATGTGTTGTTTTTCTGTGCATGCCAAGCCTGTGATGCTCGCATGCAGCTTTTCTGTGCATAGTTTGAGTTGTGGCTGCATGTAGCACTTTCAGTGTTTGAATCCCGGCACGCAGTTGAGTTTTCAAGTGCGGCTTGTGGGATACCTATGTGCACATATCTTGCATACATGCAATGTATGTGCTGTTACTTTAAAGCTTTGAGTCATAAACGGAGAATGCTGTGTCACGGGTTTTCAATTAACTTAATCAAGATACTTCTAGACTGGGCTGAGTAAAGTACTCATTTAATTAGCAAACTAACCTGTCCTGATAAAAAAATTCTGTAGTACAGCAAGTTTTCGCGGCTGGATGCTGTTTGGGAGGTGGGAGGGGAAGTAGGAGAGGGGGGGTGATTGGGATGAAAGCGCTAGGGGCCGCATGCTGGCAAATGGTGACCTGCAGAGTGCGTGAATGGGAAGAGCGGCCGTGGGAGGTGGTAGGGGAAGTAGGAGGGTGGTGGTGTGCGATGTGCACGCGGGGGCGGGGAGCGGCAGCCTTTGAAGTGTGATTGGGGGGGAGCGGAAGCCTTTGAAGCCTGATGTGAGGCACAGACAAATGGTGGTGTGTGACGTGGCTGGTTTGTGCACACGCATAGGTCACATGAACTGTGTCTAATCCGCCGTTGGTAGACTGTTCTTTTGCTCTTACTATAATCTCCGCCAGCAATGCGCAAGCGCATTGGCAGGCCGAGACCTAAAAAACCAAGGAGGCTAAAAGGAAACAGTATAACCTCAAATGTACTCCCTTTGGTTTGAAACGGTTGTCATTGTTCGGTCATGCAAAAATAAGTCAGAGGAAACAAAGGACGGAGGCGACGTGCTCGATGAAATGTTTGAAATAAAGAATAATAAAGAATAACGTTTAACATTCATAGTGATGAGTGAGGAAATAGAAAAAAGAAAAAAGGTCACAAGCCAAGTCAAATATAGTTCTCATGTGTAGGCATTGTGTCATGCTGAAGCATGCTGAATTGTGCCAAGAAAAGCAGAAAATGCAGAAAGTATATTACGCTATACATATGGTGATACATTGACCACAAAATGAAATTACATTAGACAAGATACATAATTTGTGAATGCAACGTATATGTGTTAAAGCATACATTTCTACACCAGTTCTTCATACTTTCAATTATTTGTTTAAAGCCACAGTTGTCATAAATCAAAAACATTAAGAGACGGCTTAGCAAGTTTTGGCCAGGTCACATTAGTTCACAATGCAGTATTAGTGCAAGTTATGTCATGGTGGTAGTTTGTAGTAAAAAGGGAGGAGAAAAACAGAAAAAGGTCATAGAATGGAGGACAAAAGTAGACTTCCATTAGTGCTCGCATTTCAAGCAACGTACTACTAATTCGTAACAATTGTAATCAGTTAGACAAAGACCATTTAAAGTACATATATCACATAGTTAGGGTGGAGCCATGTTTATCATAGGGACAAAGTGTGCTTCGAAATGATCTTAATGGAGGAGGATTTAGTCACCAAGAAAATATTGTAGCTCAAGGTCATGATTGAGACCCTGTTCCACTGTACGAAGACGCAATATCCACAATGCCTCTTTGCGTCTCAATCTGAGTTCTCTATTACCACCCCGTATATTGGGTTGAATCACATCAATGCCAAAGAAAACAACATTTTTATAGGTATCATGTGCCTGACATGCAGCCGCATGTAATGCTACTGGATATTTGGGATTCTGTTTGTGAATGGCTCTCATGTGTTCGGTAATCCTATCCTTTAGGGGTCTGATAGTGCTTCCCACATAGAATTTCCCACATGTACATTCAATGATGTATATCACAAATCTTGTTGTGCAGTTAATGTTCGTCTTAATGTCATATCTATTTCCATTGGCACTCATAAAGTGCCTAGTGCAATGTTTAGCCCACCTACATACCGCACAGAAGCCACACTTGTAGAAGCCAAGGTTGTGTGGTCTTAACCAAGTAGAGCTAGTGACACTGCCCGGTATGGTGGGGCTCAACCTGTTCTTCAAAGTCCTACCTCTTCTAAAAGTGATCTGTGGATGATTGGAGATATGTTCTTGAATGACTTTGTCTGCTTGTAAGATGCCCCAGTGTTTTGTGAAGCTTCTCCTGGCTGAATGGTGTAAATCATTGAAGTCAGTTATCATTCGCACAGGTTGTTTTTGCTCCTGTGTGTGAACGTGCGAACTTAGTGTGTCCTGTCTCTTAACTTTCCTATGTCTGCTCTCATCTCTGTGTAGTGTAGTGGTGGAATATCCCCTTTTTGATAATCTCTCTTTCATATCAAAGCGAGGGCAATCCGCCCGCCATCCTAATGGGCCCCTTTGTGTTTAAAATTGTTGCTTTTTCCGCCTGTAACTGCTTACGTTGTTTCGCTTTGTCTGACGTGCTTCATCTGTGTGTCTTTCCTTGCAGTCAGAAGGGTCAGTTTAGAGGATTTATTTATACATTTGTACCCCCCTTTTGTTAGTTTTTTTTGTGCAATTTGATAGGTAACGGAGCATTTTACATTGGGATTTACACAGAAACGCAGGATGTTGAGCCTCCGAGACTCTAACCATTTTCTCCGGCCTCAAAGCAGGCCACTCTAGCACTTAACGGCATACCCTCTCCCCTCGACATCAGCATGTAAGATGGCTGAGACTCCTTTGGAATGCACAATTATAATGCATTCCCATTATGAGTTCCAAAGCAGCGCCAGCCATCTTTTTTAATACTGCTTGTTCCGCTATGCCAGCCGATTGGGTACTGATTCAGGTGAGAGGTACATCAGCATCGCTCACTCTAACTACCTGGGGTACTACTCCGAGATGCCTTTGCTTCTCTGCCCACTCCTCCCTCCCATCACGAATAACAGACTCAGAAAGCCTAGCTTAGGCTGGAGACAAAATGTCACTGCACTGTGGCAATAACAGGCATTCGCATCAGAAGTAGTAGTGGAGGACACCCTCCATCCCCAACAGGCTCACATAGCTTATATGGCATCCACACTAATCGAATTCAGTGTTATGCACAGGCATTGGGTGATGTGACCCCGGTACTCGAATCCTAGGTCACATTGCAATTAGCAGTACCTCCCACTTAGAAAGGGCACACAGAATTTGTTCAACTAGCGGTATAGCTGTTAAGCTTCCCGGAAAGTGCTTTAATTATGGACAAATGGCATCGATTGATTGAGCAAAAATGAATGCTGAATTCACTGATTGTTGTCTAAATAGCTGACAAGTGGTCACCGTTAAACAAAGTAAAGGTGCACCACAGATAACAACAGTATAAACAAATTTCAAAATGAGATTCCAACATGTATACATTTCTGCTCTTTTATTTTCTTATTCTTCTAAAACTGTCACCAAGTTTATAGCAGAAACAGACAATGCGCTTCGTCCAAAACAATGGACTTCTTCAGGGCAGAATATCCTCAAAAGTATTAGCATTAGATGAATCTCGAGAATGCAGCAAAATTCATAATCCCAAAATGTATGTAAATACAAGTCAGCCAACCGTTGACCACCAGAAGACCAAATGATGCAAAATATATTATCATCCACAGGTATTCAAATGAGGTTATTCAATAAGGTCCATGGGCAGCCAACATTAGTTCTATAGTAGAATATCACTACATTGGGTCCATCCACCCCATTGTGGTATTATAGACCGCAAAAGAACAGTCGTCTAGTACTCCCTGTGTTCCAGACTGGTCAACGGTTTGCTGACTTTGTAAACAGATGCTGCAACTTTTACCGGCGCATCAGGGGACTTCACTTCCTGGCAGGCCGTATCAGGGGAGGCGCAGCGCATGCGCCAGGAGATGCATATTAACGGCCCAGTACTCCTGCAGCACAGGACGCGTGCAGGCCAAGCCCGGGGCCAAGGGCGGGCCCATCTGCGTTTGTACGAGACCGGAGGAGGCCAGGCTGGGCCTACCCTCTTGGTTTTCGCCACTTCAAACTTGAGGACTTCGTCACTGTAAGTTTGGTCATCCTTCAGTTCCAGTGGCAGAGGCAGAGAAGCAGGTAGGGAGGTGCCACCCCTTGTAATAATTGGTATTGTTGGTTTTATCAGTTGTAAAATATCCATCAGAGGCCGGTTACAGGGCTGAGGCACTCAGGTGTTTATGGACATTGTGTTTTGGGCACCGGGGTCTGTGAGGTTAATACCCTGTGTGTGCAAGTAGATTGTGAGTCTTCACATATTTGTGCTGAAACGTGCTAAGCGTCAAGGCCCACTAGTCAGGGGAAACAATGGGAAAACGCAAGGCGACCATGGATGCTGGGTGGACCACACCTGGCATAGTCATGACTATGGACTCTTTTCTCCAACAGGCCATAGGAGTGCTTGACAAGGAGATCAAGCTGGCGATCCAGCATCTTTCCAGGTCCCCTGTAAGTCGCTCCCCCCAACGTCAGCAAGGGCCCTTATGACTACAGACTGGATTATCAAACAACTCCGGTCTGCAAGAACTAGAAGGTCCGTACAGGCGCACAATGGGCCACCAGTTACCACTTGCACCCACTATACTGGTCAATAATTCTAGAGGGGTTGATGTACCTTGTAGCCAAGGGCATGTGGTTGGCACACCTACTAAGCATCAGGTTAAGCAACTAATAATTACTGGATTTGCCACACGAGGGAGACCGGGACGAGTAGAGTTGGTCGGGCAATGGTCAGGCACAAAAAGAAAGGCCAATTGCCTGGGGGAAAGGCCAAAAAACTGAGAGCCGAGATGACAACCCAGAAGCCCTCAAGTGCTCAAGCAATTACAAAGGCGGACATGACGTGCATATTAGAATCTTTCCAGGTCTCTTTGAAGGCTATGATGGACTCTCAACGGGGTTCCTTGTTTCAACGTCTGATGTTAACTGAAAAGGGACTTTTTGATCTTAAATGTTGTTTGCCCGCAAGTAGGGAAGCTGTTACCCTGGAATCAAGGTGTCCAATTGACCCCGTGGTAACGAAAGGACCAGCCTTGACAGCCCCTTTTCAAAATACTAGGAAGCACCCACCTTCCCCTTTAAATCCACAAAGGGGCCCAGCACAGCAGTTTCTGAATCACACAGTTTTAAATTCTGGTTCGAACACAGACCCTGTGGATAGGCCCATGATCAATCCACTCTAGAGAGAGTTATATAGCTAGAGAGCCACTTCTGGGAGAAGGGGAGGGCTCTACGCGGAATCTGCCTGTTATACATCTTCCATCGGAGGCAACGCCCCGAATGTTGTGATCCTGGGATACGTGCCAACCCTTACCTAGGGTGCCATGGAGGACTATTCTCAACCGAAAAACAAAGTTTTACATTGGCTATCTTGTAATACTGCGCTAAGCACAAGGGTAGAGAAAAATATCAATATGGTGCGAAGGGCTAACAGGGTAGGCAACTCCCCAAGTTCTACAAGGGTGATTGCGGTATTATCAATTTCAACAGACCTCATATTGCAGAAAGGATTTGGTTACAGCTTTGAACAACCCTCCTCTTGGTCCCCAGTCATCCATTTAGGCCCTACCCCTTGGATTCTTTTACAAACCTGACATATTCGGGTGGAACCATCTTTTTAATAATAGTAGAGCCCCGTTGAATAGGCAGACTCCATCACATCCAGCGTATCAACCCCTCAGGTATACAAACTTGTATTCTAACACATTGGGCATCACAAGGTGGGCAGCAGTCAGTTTTACCTTTAATGGAGCTATAAAACTGCTTTGCACCCTTGGATGACATGGACATGTGTGACTGACTTAGTGAATTCACCCCCATGGATTATGTGACTCTCATTACTCAGCAGGAAATTTCACAGAAAAATTATTGGACCTTGGGTGAAATTGATTGCAATTTTTTATCATGGAATATAGCAGGTTTAGCTAAAAAGCTTCTTGACCCCTTGTGGATTCTATTTATAAAGCAGTTCAATTGAGTTGTCCACGTGTGAGGATAATTCATTTTGAACACACCTCACAAGGTGACACTCTGAATGGTCTTTTACATGATTGTGATTTATCGTCCCTTATCTGCTTAATTGATATCCGTACTAAGGCCCTCATACCATCCTTTAAAGGGCGGGAGGTGGGTCATTTATTGACTTTATATTGGTACCAACACCTCTACTTGAATCATTTAGGGGATTCAACATTCAAGCCAGTGCATACAGCGACCACAAACCATTGTGTGTACAACTCAGTGAGCCCTTACTGACACATAGAGGGGGGGTCGGGTAGAGTGGGGTGGGAGACCAACAGATGGTGGGAGGTGGGTTAAATGGGCACAGATATCACCAGATGCATTTTATGAGCTAATATCCGTCACATGCACTAATGAGTTAGCCCTGTGCGCTACGCCGTCAACGGCCCTGGGCGAGGTCATCAGTGCCTTTGACACTATTTCTGCCAAAATAAGTTACTTTTTAAGTGCCCCAGCTCAGCGTACAGCTATTCAGGCACCTAGATGGTTATATTCTAATTGCTCTCAGGCAGCCAGGAAGCTTTAAATAAGTGCCCAGGATATTTTATTTCAATTCAAATCTGCCGAAGGGAGTCGAAGTTGGAACTGTCAAAAAGGAAGTCCATGTTAAAGGAGGAAGCCAGGAGGGAGTTAACAGAGGCTAGCACGCTGAGGGACAGTTCTAGGTTTTGGAGCATAATCAACAGCCCTTTCTTGAATAATGAGGAAGGAAGTGTGGTGAGTGCCCATATCACTGAAGAAGAGTGGGTGCTGCATTTTGAAGCTATGTTCCAGTGTCCCCCTGACTTAAACTGCCCCTCTGGCCGCAATGCACATACCACCAACTTGATTTTCAACATAGATGAGCTTAAAGATGGCATTGTTAGGCTGTCAACCAACAAAGCCCTGGGTCCTGATGGTATCCCGTCGGATCTTTACAAATCAGAATCAACTTTCTGGGCACCAGTTTTTACAGCAGTTATGAATGCTGCTGTAAAGACAGGTTGCCCTGAGTCATGGGCTATTTCCACGATAGTGTCTATATTCAACAAGCATTGGCATAGCTAATAGGTCTTACTTTTTGGACCTTATAAGTGTCTCTTAATTACACTGAAATCATGACAATGTCACACATAAGGAATGTGAAACCTTGGCAGTTAAGAGAAAACCTCAGCAGATTTATGCGTTTATTGCATACATTTGGGCCCAGCTTTGAGGTCACAGCTTTATATTCCAATGAAGACAGAATAAAGGTTATGAATCAATACATTTTCAAAGAGCGGCACACCATTTCTAGCGTGGCTGAGAAGCACAATTCCAACATGTCGCCCCAGTCCATAATAGTGAAGAGTGGTGTTCAAGATGTGAACATTTGCATAGCCACGCCTCCTTTCCCATACCTTGATTCCGGGTCAACTGTCTCGCGATTTTCTGCACCGTGGATGTGGCTGGAGAATCTTAATTATGTACGTTAATAATAAACAAATGTATAAAGCGCATGGCTACACTAGCTAGTGTGTCCCCGCGCTGCGGCAAAAAAGGGCAGTTTACAGGCAGTGAGGTGAGAATAGAAGGAAATTAAACGGGAGGATTCACAGATGGAAAAAGCCAGGTCTTAAGCTTTCTCCGGAAAATTGTCTCCGAAGACTCCAGCCGGAGCCCTATGGGGAGTTTATTCCAGTGTGTGGCTGCTAAAAAGCGGAGGAACGACCTCCCATCCTAGCTCTTCTGTTGGTCGGAATGCTAACCTGCCCCGTCCCACTTGATCTCAATCGGCGGGTAAGAACATACAGGGTAAGAAGGCCATACAGACCACACATTCATATTCTTAAGGGACGTGTTTTCTCGCGATAGCAATGAGCAGAGTGTTAGTCCAGCGAACAATTTTCTTATAAATGACTGTCTATTTGTTTACGTAAATGGCGCCCACAGGCGGGGCTAGGGTGCCTTGCACCAGAGCAACCATGGACAAACCGAAACCCACATGAAGGCAGGCACACCCTGCAGAGGTAAACAGCAGCCCACAGGTGGGGATAGGGAGCCTTTGACCAGAGCAGCCCCGGACAAACCGAAACCCACATGAAGGCAGGCACACCCTGCAGAGGTATACAGCAGATCTCACTATGGGGACCACAGGCGGGGCTAGGGAGCCTTGCACCAGAGCAGCCCCGGACAAACCGAAACCCACATGAAGGCAGGCACACCCTGCAGAAGTAAACAGCAGCTCTCACTACAGTTTACCTTTCCCTGCGACAGCTCCCTGTGTCCTGTGTATCTGCAATACCTGTGCTAATCAAGGTCACTGCTGCCAAGAAAACATTTTAGTTATAAAGTCCAAAAGAGGGGATTGGGACACTTCATTTCGAACACTGAGGTTCCTGGAAACGCTCTAGAGCGGGGCGAGGCTTATGAGGGTGCAGCAGTTAAAAAAACAGTGAAAACAAGCATGCGCGCCGAGGCAGCGGGGGGAGAGAGGAGGGGGACTGCGCTGAAAGTTAAAAGCAGCAGGGTGAGGGGAGAGAGGAGGGGGCCTTTCCCTTCCAGGAGCGAGCAGGAACCATCTGTTAGTAATTAACAGATGGTTTTAAAGCTCGTTCCAGCAAGGGAATCGCCAAACGTGCACACGTTACCATTCAAAGCAATGCAACGCATGCACGTTTTTGCTCGCAAAGCTGTGCCGATTACTAAAGATCTTTTTCCTATGCTCGCATGTGCGCTGCATAGGCGACACCTAAAAAGGGCACCCGAGATAGCACCCACTGCTATAGACCAATCTCACTGCTGGACTCTGTAGTAAAGGTGGTAGGTTGAGTACCCCTCGAAAAGCTGTCTAGCTGGGCAGATGAACATGCTATCCTATCAGACGTCTAGTATGGGCTTCGTCCTGGGCGGTATACTGTGGCCCAGTGCCTTAACCTATCTATGATCCTGAATAAATATACCATGGCCCGCCCCAGAACTATTTACCTAGCTTTCATGGACCTGTCGTCCGCGTTTGATCGCGTGAATAGGGCTAAACTTTGGCAGGCCATGTTGGCTATGGGGTTAGATGGCAACATTGCTCGCTTTCTAGAAGACCTCCACCAATCAACCAAGGCGCAGTTTAGATTCTCCCAAGATCTAAGGGTTTCCCGCAGTTTTGTAATAAGAAGAGTAGTACCCCAAGTGTTTATTTTAGCCACCTTCCTGTTTAATTTATATATTAATAATCTGGATAAAGATTTAACGAAGACAATGGTAGACTACCAGCAGGCAGGCCGACGTGGTCTGCGGGTTTTATTATACGCAGATGACCCAGTCCTTTTATCTAGGACCGCAAGGGGGTTACAAATATTGCTTAATTCCTTCTTCTCTTTTATGGTAAATCTGGAATTGTCAATAAATGACTCTAAATCTTGTCATATGGTTATTACGTTTCCATAGGTTGTGTTAAGTTAGCATGTGCTTGTTAAAAGTTTAAACGCCATCTTTTCTTTCTGCTTCGGTTTGCACACGACACCTAATTGTTATTTCAGCTTTTAACCTAGAAGAAAGATTTGATTTACTTCAGAATAATATATTATTACACTGATATCAGTTGTGCCTGGAACATTTGGAACAACTGTCTGCACACTGAGAGCTGCAAACTCTAACACAAGGTTATTGTAGGCCTGATCCTCGCACTACGTTAGTCATAACACAAATAATGTTTGTGCCAACTTTGGGCTTTACGTGAGTTCAAGATACAGTTACAGGAAATTCTAAACACACTTGATGCTGGACATGCTGAGAGCTGGTAGCTGTTGATGTGATCTCCTACTACTGAGAATTTGAGGTATGGGTTCGCCCAGCTAAAGCCCAAATGAGACCTTCTTAGATATAATATAATATGCTAATTAGGGTGCGCGAAATATAGGTGATACAGAATTCTATAGATTTTGCATCATAATATGTTATCACAGTTTGCTTATTATGGATTAGTGACTATGCTGCTGACTCTGATTTTTATAATATGTATGTTGGTATTATACAAGATACTGCGTTTGAGAATGTTGCATTGAAAAAATAAACATTTCAAACTTGCACGTGTTCTCATTGCCTCCCAGTTTCGGTTTGGAATGATAATATAACGAAAGAGTGTTCATGTGTTCCACGATACCTGAGGTATTCTAAGTTCATGTTCTGGATTGTCTAAGACATCGGGAAGTATTTACTGCCGATGAGATACTGTAGCTAGCCTGGTAAGGGGATTTCTGAAACATAGGTGAGTTGTGGGTCACCCTGACTCACCCAGGTTCTAGGTCTCTGAGCACAGTTCTGTGAGAGAACGGAAACCCTGCGACATGGCGCCCAACGTTGATTGGCCCTATAACATGACACTCGAGTAGTATATCATTCAAACCTTAACGCCTACATTCCCGTTTCCGGAAAACGGCAGTGTCGGAAAAACCTACCTATTTTTGAAATAGGTTGTTTTCAAGCTTGAATCTATCTAAAACGGTTTCCTTGAATTACTACCCAGTTGTGCTACAAAGTATACTTTGTTTTTTCTTCTTCCTGTGCTGACATGGCTCAAGCCGTGGACATCCCGCAGCATAGTCGCATTGCGGTGCGTGACCATTTGCGGATCCATGATGTCCCTTTAGATGGCTTGGCTGTGGTTCTGGTGGTGAGCGCGGAACATGCTTACCCGTACGAACTGTTTTATTCGTGGGTGACATTTCCGGCGGTGGACGCTAATTCTGGTGTGTTCCACACATACACAGCTACGGCGGTACCGGCTGCGTACGCTCCGTACAGAGCACTGGAGGTTCCTATTGACGCTTGGCAGCATGGAGTTTGGTTTGGTGGCGCCCTACCGCACGCTTTAACCGCTCCGAGGTTAGGTCCTTTGTCCATTCCGGGCACTGCTTGGCCTGCTTTGGGTGGTTTTACTCCTCACCCTCAACGTGCCACTTGTAACGTGGCTGATCTGCGGCGGCTTCATGAAGTCGCGGTGGGAGTAATTAGAGCGCTTGTTCATTACATTGGCCGTAATGTTCAGGAAGCGGTCCCTAGAGGCGCACAGCTTCGAGCAGAACATGCTGGTCTGAAAATCAACCCGGTCATGGTTAATTCCGTGATGGGTAAAAAGCCCTTGGAAAAGGACGATTTTCCGTTCTGGCTTGCTGAGAAATTCGGCCAGCTGGAGGCTGTGTTTCCTAATACGAGTCCGGGTGATAAGCATCGGATTCTTACACTAAGTTTACCGAAGGATCTGGCTCCTGAACTTGCTGACTGTGAAACCTGGGGAAAAATGTTTGCGGCGGTCTATTCGAGGTGCTATGGCTCCCCGTCTGTGACCAACCTAGGTGGGGTCCTTAAACGTGTTCAGGATGAACATGGACCGGAGGCGGCTGTTGAATTAGGCATGCGCCTGTGTGGCTCCTTTGAAGTGGTTTGCGGTGTGATCCTTGAGAATGTCAAGGGTGATGCAGTGAACTTTCAAGTTGCTAACGCATTAGCGTTGGTTCCCGAGCCCGATCGACCCCGACAGTTAGCAAAGATTATTGTGCATGCTTACGCAATGGTGGGCCGCAATGCAAAGGGGGTTAAGACTTTTTCTGAAAAGGAAAAGAAACAGCCCCAGAGTCAGACATCGGAAACTGGTGGTCAACAAAAGTCCAAGAAACAAAATTGGCCTAAAAAACAGAATCAGGGTAAGCAACAACAACAACAAACACAGGTTTCTACTCCTGCGTCTCCTTTGCCTGCGCAGTCGGATCGAGTTTATGATTTGCGCGACCGCGCGATGATTAAATCGCCTGAGAGGTTTCAGGCTTCTGAGCAACGCTCTCCTCGTTCCTTTCAGGACTCATCGGCTCCGTCAACCGGTGGTGGAGGGGGCGGCAGAGGCCGGGGTGGCCAACAAGGACGTGGTCAGCCCCACCCGCGTTCCAGTGGAGATCAGCAGGAAGGCTCTACGCCCAAGAGACCTCAGTTTACTACGAAGAAAGTCGCTGCCCTGACCGCGCATCGTTATGCCCCAGATAGTGAGAACGCGGCTTCGGAATCTGACGTGGGCTCTGACCTTGCTGGACAGCGCTGCAGAGATTACCATAGTGAGAGAGGCCCTCCGTCCACTGTTGAAGGTGACAGCGACTGAAACTTTTGTTGTGATTGAAACTGCAGATACGCATGTTGCTCCCCCTGAAAGACTTTTTGAAATTGTCCTGTTAATTGAAGGTGACATGCAGCGAACTGTAAAAGGGGTATTTTGGGAAAATCTCTCGTCTACGTATGACATTTTGCTTTCGGAGGCTGACTGGCCCCCACCTTTTGTTCTTGCAGCTCCGCGAGGGGAGGAGGTAATCCTGCCCAGCTTCGCGCACACTGTGCCGAGGGTGGAGGCGCTGCATTTTGCAGAAGAGTGGGCTCTGGCGCTTGCGCCGGCTGTGTACCGGAATAAGTGTGGCTGGGATAAATTGTCACCAAGCCATGAGATTCCTTTACGGTCACAGCCACAGCCTCAACCCCAATATCCCATACGGCGTGAAGCGAATGCTTCAGTCGCAGCTATCCTTGAACAATTGGAATATCAAGGTGTAATTGAAACGTGTGTGTCACCGATGAATAACCCCCTTTTTACTGTAAACAAACCGGACGGGTCATATCGTTTGGTTTTAGATTATAGGCATTTGAACTCGCATTGCCGTAACTGTGCAGTACAGAATACGCACGGCTCTGCGTTAGTGAATAGTCTTGAGCGTAAACGGTTCAAAACCACGCTTGACATTTCCAATGGTTTTTATGCACATAGGTTAGATGGTCTAAGTTCTCAATGGACCAGTTTTACGTGCGGCGGCGTGCAAAAAATTTTTAAACGACTCCCAATGGGCTACAAGAATAGTCCGGGAGTTTTTTCCGCACGCATAGTCTCTCTTTTGGAGAGCTTCGACCCAGTTGCTTGTTCGTATGTGGATGATATTTATCTCACAGACGACGATCTTTGGGAGCATCTGTGTCGAGTAAATAGCATAATTTGTAACTTTGCTGATGTGGGTTACAAGTTTAACTTTGCAAAGTCGCACATTGCAGAGTACACAGTGTTGTTTCTAGGTTACGAGCTTAACCATGAAGGGAAGGGTTTAGCACCCCATTTCCTGGAGAAATGTGCACAGTTGTGCTCTCCGACAACACTGAAAAAATTACAATCTCTTCTGGGTTTTCTGAATTTCGGGAGGACTTACATTCCGGAATACGCCCAGCGTATCAAGCCTTTGTATGCTTTGATACAACCATCTTTTTCCAAATCATGCTGGCTGCCAGAGCATTCGGCAATTCTGCAGTCTTTGCAGGCTGATTTGCTCGCTTCTGAATACTTACAGACTCGTGATAACCAGACCAACCTGGTGATAAGAATTATCCCTGGGGCGGTGGGTTTCACGTACCTGACTTTTAATGAAGGAGATACAGTACCTATTGCTTACAAGTCACACTTGCACACTTCGGCTGAATTGCGTTTTTCCACTGTGGAGAAAGTTTTAACGGCTGTGCAGATGGCAATTCTTAAGGAACGTGCCCTGTCACAGGGAAAGCGCATGTTGGTTGTTACCCCGTGCCCTGCCTTGGAGGCGGTTACGAAAGCCAGTGTTCCTAATTCCAAAGCTTTGCACCCTCGGTGGATTCAATGGGCTGCATCCTTGGCATCCCAGGATGTCACGTTTATTTTTGACGCCACTTTATGGTCGCAGGAGTATTTACAGTATGAATTTGTTCATCCTGCTCCTTTAGCGATGCGGCCGTTGGAGGATTTCCATTGCATCATTTACACTGATGGTTCGGCGCAGGTTGCGCATGGCTCTAAACATGCCTACGTTTCTGCTTGCGCCATTGTGGTCGGTGCCATGGTGAACGATGAGTTCAAGTCCAGTGTCGTGCACACGCAGACGCTTGGAGACTGCACCGCACAATTGGCAGAGCTTCGTGCTCTGATGCTTGCATTGGAGTACGCAGATCCAAGTGTGACGACTTTAATCGTAAGCGATTCTTACTACTGTGTCCAGTCTTACAATGAAAACTTGTTCTTTTGGATTCAGAATGATTTTCGTGATTCCAAAGGTAGCACAATAAAACATAAAACTATCTGGGTCCGAGTGGCGGAACTTAAAGAGAAACTGCCACTCGTGTTTGTGATTCATACTCTCGGTCATCAGCGCGTGGGGGTCCACGCTGTTGGCAACTCGCTTGCTGATGAAGCAGCGAAGTCAGCGGTATCAAAATACTTGGTTGCAGCAGTCACGAGGTCCAAAAGCAAAATCGATGATGACATCTTGGCAGCTGTAGCTGCAACGGAGAAGGGAAGTAAATATCCTGCGGGATTCCCTTCTAAATACACATACCACTTAAGTCCCGATAAGGTTCCTTATGTGAAAATCCCTGAAGTTGGCGAAGGTCTAGTTCCCAACTCGGATCGCAGAGCTGCTTTGATTACAGCGGCGCATGAAGGTGTGGCGTCTGCGCATGCGGGCGTCTCTGCCACTGTAACTCAGCTACAACAGAGATTCTGGTGGCGGGGTCTGTATAAACAGACGCGTGAATATGTTCTTCGATGTGACATTTGCCAGCAGATTAAGCCTTCTACTGCTACGCGTCCGCCTCAGACACAGTTGTACATCTCTAATAAACCACTTGGTTGCGTTTATTTGGATCACTGCGGTCCTTTTTCTTCTGATACTGCGTTCAAATACATCTTAGTAGCAGTTGATTCATGCACACGCTTTGTATGGGTATGGCCGCATCGAAGCGCTGATTCGCGGACTGTCATTAAGGATTTGCGTGTCTTTGTGGGAATTTTTGCCTGTGGTGCTTTCCATTCGGACCAAGGACCGGCTTTTGCCTCTAAGGCATACAAGGCTGCTATGGTTTCGTTGGGAGTCCAAGTCAAGTTTTCAAGCCCCTACAGACCCGAGGGTAATAGTGTAGTAGAACGAATGAACCGCGACTTAAAGCAATCTTTGACAGCCCGAGTTATAGGCACTGGTAGAAACTGGCTAGCCCACCTCATAGGCGTGCAGCGTGCGCTTAATAATCTCCCTAGAAGGTCTCTGGGTGGGCGGACCCCATACGAAATGCTCTTTGGTATCAAGGTGTATGTACCTGACCTTGATGGGCCGGACTACAAGGCCCAGGCCGGGGCCTTTGACGTAGATGAACATTGCAATGTTTTACAGAATCTACAAAAGACCAGAGACAGTCTTGCAAAGGAACATTTGCCCTCCACATCGGATGATGCGTTGCAGATCCCGGTAGTTGGCTGGCTACCCCAAGTTGGAGAACTGGTTCGAGAGAAGATCGATAACAAAAAAGAGTTTGGTCCCTCATATCGAGCACCAGTTTGAGTCCTTGGAGTGAAGGGCACAAGAACAGTCATTTTACCACCACTTCCAGGTCGTAAGGAAAACAGATTTATTTCTATTGACAATGTCAAGACACACAGGGTGGCCGATTCTTCATAGCATGACACCGGCTGTATCCTGTCCTTCCATGGTGAGGCACTCTGTGCTGGCTATTACATCTGGTGCAGAACAGGAGGTGTCCCTCGAGATGCCTGCCATATCCAGACCTTTATTAAATACTATTCCTGATACTAACATTGATGAGCTAACCTACACTTATCCTGCTGATTTATCGATGCCTGATTTGCAGACCCGTTTGGCAGGCCAGTCCAGATTCTCTTTTGACTCTGTTTCGGAAACATCAAAGAAACCCACAAACATTGCAAGATATGCCACGTTGTTCAAAAAACATTTTTTAATTCCGCCTTGGACATACATTTGGTTGATCCTATTTTCATTCTATCTTTTTATGTCAATTGGTTTTGTGTTTTATTTTTTCCGCCTGATCGATGGTCACTACGTTAAAGAAAGAACAGGAATTCGGTACCTTAATGGAACATTGAACCCTCTCTCCTCTTCACATTCTGCGCTCAGACAGAAACGAAACTTAAAAGCAGTTAACATTACAGCATGGCCTGTCCTTGACGGGATTGTGTGGGATGCGGTTAGGTTTCAGATACATGGGCCTACTGAAGTGATTAATGTTCCAAATGTGCTTAGAGTAAACATGGGAGATGTGATTAAACAAAATGTACGTTCTGATGATTGGGATATTCAGGCCGTAGAAGCATTATTCTCTGATTTAAAGTATTATGCTGCCTTCGATGCTGAGGATCTGTATACTGATTCTATTAATTATGGTGATTTGTTTTGTTTTCAACACTATGGTAATCATTTTTTACATAAGACAAATTCCAGGAGGGTTGCTGTGAATTATACACAATGGGAACATTGCCCTGCTCCATTCAGTGGCAGTTCCAATACATTTCTGAAAAAATATACATATTTTACAGACTTTGATCAGTCTAATCCCGAGTCATTTTATTTTAAAATGACACGAAAGCCCATTTCCAAAGTTAGACTTACCGATACAAAATTGCTGTATTCGAAGTCCTTTTTAGACAGGTTGGCTGTAGATGGCTACGAGTTCTGGAAAGGAACAATTGACCTTAAATCGGTTTGGGGTACCAAAGATTGGCAGGTACAAGGCACTGAGGCTTTGCACCGTGCATGTCTCATCCCGAATCACATGTTGTTTTTAAATTCTACCATTTTCCAGACAACATGCTTTGGATTGGCTACTTCTAAAAAATTAAATACACCAACCATCCCAGATTTAAATGAATATACTGGTTGGGGTAATTTCACTGCTTCCTCCATTCAAGAGTTGCAAACTCTTTTACATAATTCATCCTTTGACATTTCCAGTTTGGATTCCAAGGGTTGGCTGGTATGGCAAAAAAGTGCTGATTCTTGCCAGCGCCGTTTTATGGGTTTGGCTGAGGGATTCACAAAACTCAGGCCCGATCCACGTTTTGAGGGAGACTATTCTGTCACGACTTATTCTGTAGGTAAGCTGTGTCAAAATTGGTTACAACATTCTACTTTAGCTGCAGTTAAACTACATTTGTCTCAATTACATGATAATGTGGATTTAAACGATTTTATAAAAGGCCCTGCTAAAGGTAGATCTAAGCGATTCCTGTATGCAATTTACAATGAAATTTGGAAAGTTAACCAGGTTGAAGCTGCTAAACGCCTAAGGGCTATTGATCAAGCTAATTTGGAAAAAGTGCTTGCAGTGGTTGATAACAGCATTAACACGCTTTCTTCCCGAATTTACACTTTAAATAATATTGTGTCTTCTGTAGTCGACATAGTACATGATGAAGTGTCCGTGTTGTATCATGGTCAAAATCAATTGCGTTCTGTGATGCAGTTTGCATGGACACTACAGACTCTTAAGTCTGGTCGAGTGCCATGGACTTTTTTAAACATCTCATCATTATTTGCCCCTTTTAATTTGACTGAAAAACAGCGCATGTTGTCAATGAGAGATGCTACATTTTCTATGTTACATATTGAAAAATTAGAATCCCTGCCGTTTTCGGTGGCTGAAGTAACTGCAGCAACATGGCTTATTCATGGTGTTATAACGTTACCTTTTGCTTTGTATAAATTTACAAATTGTATGAAATATATTGCCATTGGGAGATATGAACCATTAGGCAGTGCTTTCCTCCATGAGACATGGTCTTTACCATACACTTACAGATGTCTTAAGGATGGGAATGAAGTGAATCTGAATGGTGAAGAATGTACACAGTCCCCTGACCGCTCACTTATTTGCAGACACATCCAGTTGCATGGTTCTTGTAATCAGGACAAACCTAATTTGGCCTGTGTTTTGAAAGGGACCCCAGTTCCTGCAATAGTTCCCACGTTCACGTTGTTGTCCAACGGTAGTTATTTACTTTTGAATAACGAGTTTTGTTGTGGGCTAGAGCCTGGAATAGGATATGTGGTTACCGTGTCTGAAAGGGTCGTTTGCTGCAAGAATGTGTTGTATCCACCCACGCATGGGAATGCAGAAGTTTTAATTTGGCCGAGAATACCAACCTTGAGAGCTGAATTCAATGGTTTAGGCCGTATAAGAGCCCTTTTGTCTCAAAAACAGGTGGCCCTGAGCTCTGCCCGTGAAACTTATGTCCTTCACATAGCAAACACACGCACAGAAGTACAATCTCTTTAAGTACTGATTTGCCGTTTCATTTTTGCGAGCTGGTTCATCAGATCTTTAATGCCTCCTCCACATCCAACCTCGCTCATTTTTTTTAAATGGTTAGCAGTGGTCTTGTGACTACATTTGAAAAAGTATTTGGTATAATCCCTGCGTTCTTCCATTCTATATTCGCTAGTCTGTTTGGCGGATTTCCTGTTTTGCTGGCTTTGGCTGCAGGCGTTCTGGTGATATTTTATTTCATAAAACATGGATGCCCATCCTGCGGGAGGAAACGCACAGCACCTACTGATGCAGTTTCGCAACCGGATGCTTGATTATTATGGATCCCTGCCGCTTGCGACTTTAAGCACGGCTTTTGGATTATCTTTCAGATTTTCCTATTTCACCTGTGTCCAGCCTGTGTTTCATTGCTTGAGCTGTGATTTCGACTGGGCCATTGATTTGTGTCTCTGTTTACCGACTTCTCCTGACGTCAATTTTGATCAGCTGATGTCCCCCGTAGTGGCTCATGAGTTGGTCTGTTCTGGCGAAAGGGTTATGGCTATGGCAGCGATGCATGGACTAATGGGTCAGTGGGACATCTTCGCAGCAGCTCATGACTTTCTGGCACAAAGCGTTCTCGAGAACCCGCTGAGTTGTCCTCTGATGATGCTAGAGGATTCAGTACTGGAGGAGCACGTATGTTCTTTCCCATTGCTTAATTGGATGGCTGAACTGTTTTCGGATGATGACAGTGATTTCATGTTGGAAGCTGTTGCTACATATTTTGCATATTCATTCAACGAGGGATGACTTTGAATACTTCCATCTATATGGCACGTGACTTTTTAGTAATTCTGAATGGTGCCACTTTCGATACGAACATTCGATTTTTTCATATGTTCAAGGCCTGTTTATTATTTTTAGGCCTCAAGTTCGACTTTTTATATTTTGTGTGGCCACTATAGGCATTCATACATAGTTTTTGTATTTTTTAAATTTTACATACATTACATACATTTTAGCTTGGCTCAATATCATTGAACTCTGCTTTCAAGTCTTGCCTTTCATAGAGTATTGGCTTATATATTTGTCTTTTGACCGTCCTCGGACCATTGGGGGGGTGTCATATGGTTATTACGTTTCCATAGGTTGTGTTAAGTTAGCATGTGCTTGTTAAAAGTTTAAACGCCATCTTTTCTTTCTGCTTCGGTTTGCACACGACACCTAATTGTTATTTCAGCTTTTAACCTAGAAGAAAGATTTGATTTACTTCAGAATAATATATTATTACACTGATATCAGTCGTGCCTGGAACATTTGGAACAACTGTCTGCACACTGAGAGCTGCAAACTCTAACACAAGGTTATTGTAGGCCTGATCCTCGCACTACGTTAGTCATAACACAAATAATGTTTGTGCCAACTTTGGGCTTTACATGAGTTCAAGATACAGTTACAGGAAATTCTAAACACACTTGATGCTGGACATGCTGAGAGCTGGTAGCTGTTGATGTGATCTCCTACTACTGAGAATTTGAGGTATGGGTTCGCCCAGCTAAAGCCCAAATGAGACCTTCTTAGATATAATATAATATGCTAATTAGGGTGCGCGAAATATAGGTGATACAGAATTCTATAGATTTTGCATCATAATATGTTATCACAGTTTGCTTATTATGGATTAGTGACTATGCTGCTGACTCTGATTTTTATAATATGTATGTTGGTATTATACAAGATACTGCGTTTGAGAATGTTGCATTGAAAAAATAAACATTTCAAACTTGCACGTGTTCTCATTGCCTCCCAGTTTCGGTTTGGAATGATAATATAACGAAAGAGTGTTCATGTGTTCCACGATACCTGAGGTATTCTAAGTTCATGTTCTGGATTGTCTAAGACATCGGGAAGTATTTACTGCCGATGAGATACCGTAGCAAGCCTGGTAAGGGGATTTCTGAAACATAGGTGAGTTGTGGGTCACCCTGACTCACCCAGGTTCTAGGTCTCTGAGCACAGTTCTGTGAGAGAACGGAAACCCTGCGACAATCTTATGTGATGCAGGTGGGACCGCGCCCGAAAAAGCCTTTTCAAATTATGGTTGGATCTGCTCAAGTTCACCTCACTGATGTCTTCTCGTACCTGGGGGTCCTAATGGACGATCAAATGAAATGGGGCCCAGTAAAACAGAGAAAAAGGGGAGATCTAGTGCATGTAAATACAGCTGTTTTAAACTTCATCTCCAAATTAGGTAAGAGACCGATTGCTGCACTTTAAAAGATATACCAGGCTAAGTGTGTCGCTAATGCCGATTACAGTAGCAAAATATTGGGCTATGTCTCCATGAATGAGTTACAAGTAGTTGAGAACTCATTCCTGAAGCATGCCTGTTTAAGAATAGCCTGTATATGCGTTTTTATAGCTGCCCTACCATCTGTGCCAAAACGTGTTTTGTTCAATAAATGCGCTATTCCAGAAACGAGTAAGCATACATCTTTTAGCTCTTTTATCCCACATGTCTTTGGGGGCCTATTGAGCTAGTTTAAACTACCACTCCTCCCCACTGATGCCAAAGGGCGTACATGACTCTGCATGCTTAACTCCATCCACGGACCATACTTTTGTGATCGTAGGTTTTGCTGCTGTTACTGTGATGTATTTTGGGGTGGAAGGGAAGGCTTCCTATATGGATTAGGGCAAAAAGCAAACAACGCAAACACACCACTCTTACTTCTGTGTTTTTGACCATTGAGGTGGGCTTGGTTTTATTATGGCTGAAATTGTGGTAAAAAGCAATTGAACTGCTCCTTGTACTCCTGTTTTCTTGGGCTCGGAATGAGTAAAAGACACCTCTGTTTTCCACGAGAAAAGAACCTGTACTTGGTAAGTGATTGTTTATTTGACAGATTTAGTGATAACGAGCTGACAATGGTTTACAATCCCTCTGGTTTTGGAAAGGTGCATGCCCTGAACGATCCATTTTCTGGAGAGCTGGTAGCTTCACACGAAGGAGGCAAACACTCTGCAAGGGGTGCCGTCAGACACATGCATGTGATAAACGTGTTGATTCTGAGTGCCAGGCAAGTGTTTGCACGGGCAGTAAATACAAGCATTTGCAAAGCAATAAGTCTAGCTTTTGCGAGAGTTTAAGCTATTAGCATTGTAAATGGCAATGCCTTTTATTTAGTGTTAGACCTGGCACCTTGGCGTGAGCTTCCCTTCCACTTTTTGCTGGTGTGCCTCCGATGTTTTGCTGGTTTTCCGACACTCAGGGCACTGCGCCACGGCTGACCCGTGCCGCAGTGCAAGTGCTCCCTACTGTAAATTGTACATGTGATTGATGTCCATGATTGGTGCATTGGATTTACTGTTAGTCCCTAGTAAAGCGCACTAGGAGTGCCAGGGCTTGTGAATGCCAATACTGCTAGTGGGCCTGCAGCGCTGGTAGCGCCACCCACAGAAGCAGCCTTAAGATGTGTCTAGGGTCTGCCATTGCAGAACCTGCGTGCAGTCACGTACTGTCATGCCGGCTGGGCAAGTGCACCCACTTGCCAGCCTCCAAACCTTCCCTTAACTTCATATTAGTCACCCCTATGGTAGGCCTGAGGGCAGGGTGCATTGTAAGTGTAAGGTAGGACAAGCCCTGATGTGTGTGGCATGTCCTAGTAGTGAATTACAACTAAACTCGTATTTCACTATTGTAAGGCTACCTGCTTCCTTTAGGCCAGAACGGGCTGCTGGAATTATTACACTCTATAATCCCAGCAGGCTCAGGGAGCATGGTAGAGAGTCGTGTTTAGTATGCCTGAACTCAGAATAATAAAATATTTCTTTTAGTAAAGTTTATTTTAATATCCTGTGTTTGCAAATGCTACTTTTAGAAAGTTAGCATTTGCTTGCCTAACCATTTCAGCCTGCCTCTGCTGGTATGTGTATCGGACTGTCTGGGATGTGTGAGTGACAGGGCTGGGGGACGACAGGTGGAAAATGCGTAGATTGCACCTTAGTGGGAGGTAGGAGTGGCTCTTGACTCTGAATCTTGCTGTGCTCTGCCACCACAATGCTGGCTCCACCCTCCTGGGGAGCGACTGATGACTCAGCCGACACCTGGCCCAGGAAGGGCGAAGCCCCATCAACAAGGTACTCTGGCTGCCCCTGTCAGCACAATGCTGGCTCCACCTCCTGTGGGGCGTCTGATGCGCCTGCCCCTCACAATGAAAGCAGAAGCCGGATTACACCCACCAGAGTACTCAAGGACTGAAAGTGGCTATGCAAAGGCCCCCCTGGCCTGCGAGAACAAAAGAAATGCAGTATAAAAGACGGAGCCTTGCTCCTTGTAAATTAGATCCTGTTTGGGCTACAGAAGGAACTCTACCCGACGAGAAGGACCGGGAAGGACAAGGAAGAGTGCTGTCTCTTGCCTGTGTCTGGTGCCTTGCTGCAGAAGGAGAGGAAAAGAAAAGACTACAAGAAGACTTTTGCTTTATGAAACTTTGTGCCAAACTCTGCTGAAAGATCTCCAAGGGCTTGCTGCTGAACTTGCCCCCTGACCAGCGCCCCAGGACCAGTGGGCGCTACATCCTGAAGAACGCGACTGTGTGTGCTGCTTATCGCTGCAGTACTGACAGAGGGGTTTGGGAGCGCTGGGCAAGCCTGCCACGCTCCCCGTAATCCAAGGCATTGACATCCCCCCGAGCACCGTGACCGGGGCCCAAAGCAACAGCGAGAGCAACGTGAGGTCCAGCCGCCGCTGGCCCGAACACCGTGACCGCACCTGCACCGGGAGCCCGAGAGCAAAGTGAAGGAGGACCCGTCCGGTCCAAGCTCCCGAATTGATTGCGCTGCTAGCCGTCAATCCACCTGCGAAGACGGACAGCCGCCCTGTGATAACCCCCCTCTGGTCGGTAACCTGCCCGACAGCTCAGCTGTGAGCGCACAGCTGCAACCGCCCACTTTGGCTGGGTACGTCCTGCACTTGGGGACCGTACTGCCACTGGCCGTCAGCACACAGCCACCGACTCCAGGGTCGGAGCGAACGACGAAGGAAGGACACTGCCGCCACTGAACATCGCCGCCCCGGATGATCCGTGACCTGCCCGGCTGAGAGCCGCAGTGAACAGCGACCCCGTAAAAGCAACGCGACGTGGGACAGCTCCCCTGGAAGCCGCCCGCTCCACAAGAATTTGAAAGGTACTGTGTTGTGTCCTCACGGTGCGAGCGTCCTGCAACTCGAGTTCGCATCGCGCTATCTGCTCCCAACACGAGCCGCCTCTGGAACCGAGGCTCGCACAGCTCCTGGTCCTCGAGGCCCGATCTCCCCTCGGAAGCGAGCGGAGACAGCGGAAAGCGCATTGAGGCGCTACGAGACACTGAACCTTGTCGAACCTGGGCAGAAGGCCCAAAAGATTGCTTATTGCTAGAAAGAACTGTGGCAACCTGAACTTGAGTAAACTGGAACCGCTATTGAAAGTTTGATAACTGTATTTACAAGCCTGCTTGAGATTTATATAAAGATATATATTTTTACAAATACAGTTTGGTGTCATTGTGTGGTGGGTTGGTTGTGACGGTGTGATATTGCAAATGTTTAACCCTATGTGCCCCAAAGATTAGCCTAAGACTGCTTAAGCCACACTACCTAGAGGGTAAGCAGAGGTTGTCTGGAAGGTAACCCTCAGCCCTGACGAGGAAGAGAGAGTCCCTGCTTGTCGCTAGTGCTACACTGCGCCAACTAGAGCCTCCCCCTTCCTACATTGGACGCAGCGGTGAGGATTTTTCGAATTTACATTTGCAGTGTCTATACCTTAACTTCTGACCTTTGCACAGTGATTTCAGTCCAGTTACTTGGCCACAGGTTTGGTTGTAATTTAACCGAGAAACGATCCCTAGCGAAGAAACCATGCCGGGCACAAAGAGCCTGGATGGAGCGGAGTCCACGACCTCTGAGATGTTGGAGGTGGGATGGGATGCAGCAAAGCTGGACAAATACTCAAAGAGTGAACTGAAGTTTTTTTGCAAAAAACTCAAGGTTCCGCACGCCGGTTGCAAGAACAAGCCAGAGCTCTACAAGGCCCTGAAAGCCTGGATAGAGTCCAGAAAGGCCCCGGAGGATCAAGATGCCCTCGCGGAGCAAGATGCAACTGAGGAGCAGAATGCACCTGTGGATCTGGTGGATCTCGAAAGGCAAGACAGCGTGCACAGCTTTGGTAAAGGCCTGTCACCAGAGGAGCTGGCAGACAGGAAGGAAACGAGGGATCATGAAAGGAAGCTGGCAGAATTAAAAATCCAACTGGAGCTTGAAACCAAAAGAATGGCGCTGGAAGAGCGAAAGCACCAAATGGATTACGAATTGAAAATGAGGGAGATGACTCTAAAGGAGAGAAACTTGAATCATCCTCCCTCTGGTGGCAGCACAACGCCGGTGCAGGTAGAGTCAAGAGTGCACATCCCCAAAGATGTAGTTAAAGAGTTCTTTAGGGGGGATGACATAGGACAGTGGTTTAGGGCATATGAGGTAGCCATGTCCTCCCACCGGGTCCCTGACAAGGATTGGGGAGTGGGGTTGTGGGGAAGGTTCCTTAGCGAAGGGCGAGATACCCTGCTAGATTTGCCCGTGGAAAACCAGAGATCCTATTCCCACATGAAAGAAGCTTTAATGAACAGGTACGGGCTTACCCCTGAATTGTATAGACAGAAGTTTAGGGGATGTACTAAGCGGCCTGGGAATACGTATGTGGAGTATGTGACTTACTTTTGCAGAGCACTGGATGGTTGGGTGAAGGGTAGCAAAGTGAATGATTTTCAAGGTCTCTTTGATTTAATTGCATGGGAGCACTTGTCTGATCACTGTTTTCCTGAGTTACACCAACACCTGATCGATAGCAAGCTGTCCAACCCGAGGAAGCTTGCTGAGGAGGCGGACCGCTGGCTCAGCACCAGGGTCCACAAGGGTCCAGTGGGAGACTCCGCCAAGAGTGGGCAGGGTCCCCAGCAGAAGAGTGGGGGGGACAAGGGAAAACAGAAAGGGTTCCAAAAAGGCCCCCAAAGTAATCCCCAAGGGGACCAGCAGAAAGGTTCTCAGCCTCCCCCACCCCCAAAGCAGAATGGGGCCCCGACAGGTAAACCTGTTCCAAAGGGGCCCTTCAATTGTTTCAAATGTGGTGAACCGGGGCACATATCCAGTGACCCCAAGTGTCGCCTGTTTGGAAAACCCGCACCCACTGGTGCTCCGCCCCGTCAAGTGACTAGTGTTCACTTAGGAGAAGAAGTGATGGTCCCGGGGGGTGGAGATCCCGTTCAGATGACCCTAGTCTCACTAGGAGACAGTGAGATGATCCCTACGAACTACCTGCCCTCTAACACTAAGAAATATGGGCAGGTGGTGATCATCAATGGTAAGGAAGCTGAGGCTCTTAGAGATACAGGAGCCAGCGTGACTGCAGTGAGGCAGCACCTGGTGTCTCAAGAGCAGGTTGTACCCCATGCCTACTGTAGGGTTATCAACGCTGATAATTCAGAGAGTCAGTGTCCGATGGCTCAAGTTCCCTTCGAGTGGGGGGGGTCTCTGGTACTCTGCAGGTCTGTGTGAGGAAAACCATGCCTGTTGACTGTTTGCTAGGGAATGACTTGGAGCACTCCCCTTGGGAAAAGGTGGAGAAGACGACTCACCTGCGGATGGTGGGTCTACCTGACTGGGCGTGCGTGACCACCCGGTCGATGGCAGCCAGTAGGGGTGATCAAGAGGTCCTGGGGCCTGAAGGAGAGGCCCAGGAACCGGCCTTAGGGAGAAGGCGCAGGGGGCGCGGGAAACCGGCCCCTGAAATTCCCACGGTCCAGGAGGAAGCAGACCTTGAGGGGGATGCCCTGGAGCCTACAGGGGAACAGATTGCCGAACTGGGGGACCTGCCTGAGCTGACCCATTGGCAGCAAGAAGGAGGCCCCTCCAGGGAGGAATTCTGCAGGGAGCAGAAAGAATGCCCTTCTCTCGTGGGTATGCGGCAGCAGGCTGCAGACCAGGCCAATGGTGTTCAGGCCAAAACACATTATGTGTACTGGGAGAACGACCTCCTGTATTCAGAGCCTAAGGCTGCTGAACCTGGGTCAGCCCGTGTGCTGGTGGTACCCCAGAAGTTCAGAGCCTTCCTACTGGGGCTGGCTCACGATGTGCCTTTAGCAGGACATTTGGGGATGGACAAGACCTATGACAGGCTTGTCACCCACTTTTACTGGCCCCAAATGCACAAGAGCTCAGATGCTCATTGTAGGACCTGTCCGACTTGCCAGGCAAGTGGGAAGAGCGGAGGGAAGAACAAGGCTCCCCTCCAACCCTTCCCTGTGGTCGGTACGCCATTCCAGCGAGTGGGTATTGACATTGTTGGGCCTCTGGACCCCAAGACAGCCATGGGCAACAGGTTCATCCTGGTCTTGGTGGATCATGCCACCCGGTACCCTGAAGCCATCCCTCTGAGGACAGTGACAGCCCCCGTGGTGGGACGTGCACTGATGGGAATTTTCTCACGAGTAGGATTCCCTCTAGAGGTGGTGAGCGACAGGGGGACCAACTTCATATCCAAGTATATGAAGTCCCTTTGGCAAGAGTGTGGTGTAACCTACAAGTTCACCACCCCTTACCATCCCCAAGGAAACGGGTTGGTTGAGAGATTCAACCGAACCCTGAAGGGCATGATCATGTGCCTGGAAGGTCCCATGAGGCGTAAGTGGGACGTCCTCTTACCATGCCTGCTCTTTGCATATCGCGAGGTACCACAGAAGTCCCTAGGGTTCAGCCCCTTTGAACTGCTGTACGGTCACCCCGTGAGAGGACCACTGAGTTTGGTAAAGGAAGGCTGGGAGCAATCTCCCAGGAAACCTCCCCAGAATGTATATAGCTACATGCTGGCCTTCAGAAACCAAACCAGGCGCTTCAGACAACTTGCCGAGGCAAATCTGGAAGCCAGCCAGGAAGAGATGAAGCGGTGGTACGACCAGAATGCCACTCTGGTCGAGCTTCAGCCTGGACAAGAGGTGTATGTCCTGGCCCCAGTGGAGCCCTGTGCCCTTCAGGATAAGTGGACAGGCCCATTTGAGGTTGTGGAGCGCAAGAGCCCAGTGACATACTTGGTGGACATGAAGACGCCCAGGAACCCTTTGAGGGTCCTACATGTCAACCGCCTCAAGCCCCACTTGAGAAGGTCCGAAGTGGGCAGGTTGTTGGCAACTGATGATGGAATGGAGGAGGAGTCAGAGCCTCTTCCTGACCTCTTAGTGGCCTGTGAGAAAGATGGGTCAGTGGATGGAGTTAACCTCTCACCCACCCTGACCCCCGAACAACAGGAAGACTGCCGCCAGTTGCTGGGGCAGTTTCCAGATCTGTTCTCCCTAGTTCCGAGTGTCACAGATTGGTGCGTCCATGATGTGGACACTGGAGACAGCTTACCTGTGAAGCATAAGGCTTACAGAGTGACTGACAGGGTCAGGGCCTGCATTAAGGAGGAGGTCTCCAAGATGCTTGCCCTTGGGGTGGTTGAGTCTTCCAGCAGTCCTTGGTCCAGCCCCGTGGTCTTGGTCCCAAAGGCTGCTGCGCCGGGAGCCACGCCCGAACTCCGGTTCTGTGTGGACTACAGAGGACTCAATTCAGTCACAAAGACTGACGCGCACCCCATCCCCAGAGCTGATGAGCTCATTGATCGGCATGGGGCTGCCCGGTTCCTCAGCACGTTTGATTTAACGTCTGGGTACTGGCAGATCGCCTTGACCGATGGGGCAAAGGAGAGGTCAGCATTTTCTACACCAGATGGGCATTTCCAGTTCCGGGTTATGCCATTTGGAATGAAGAATGCCCCTGCCACCTTTCAGAGATTGGTCAACCAGGTGTTGGCTGGGCTGGATGAGTTCAGTGCAGCCTACCTGGATGACATCGCAGTGTTCAGTGGCACCTGGCCAGAACACCTGCGACACCTCTGGGAAGTGTTGATGGCCCTGCGCAGAGCAGGCCTCACAATCAAGGCAAGCAAGTGCCAGATTGGACAGGGTTCAGTGGTGTACTTGGGACACCAAGTGGGGAGTGGCAAGGTGGCACCCTTGCAACCCAAAATCGAGACCATCCTGGCTTGGGAACCCCCCAAGACCCAGACTGCAGTGAAAGCCTTCCTGGGGCTCACTGGGTATTACAGGAGGTTTGTCAAGGTCTATGGCACGATTGTGACCCCCTTGACGGAGCTGACTTCGAAGAAGCAGCCCAGGAATGTGATTTGGACTGACACCTGTCAGAAGGCTTTTGACACCCTGAAGACTGCCATGTGCACGGCGCCCGTGCTCCTGGCTCCTGATTTCTCCAAGGAATTCATAGTGCAAACAGACGCTTCAGAGCATGGTGTAGGGGCTGTTCTTTCACAGATGACTGAGGAGGGCCTTGACCAACCCGTAGCCTTCATCAGTAGGAGGTTACTTCCACGGGAAAGTAGGTGGAGTGCAATAGAGCGTGAAGCATTTGCTGTGGTCTGGGCGCTGAAGAAGCTAAGACCCTACTTGTTTGGGTCTCACTTCCGAGTTCAGACGGACCACAGGCCCCTCAGATGGTTGATGCAAATGAGGGGTGAGAACCCAAAACTGTTGAGGTGGTCCATTTCTCTACAGAGTATGGACCTTACGGTGGAACACCGCCCTGGCACCGATCACGCCAACGCTGACGGTCTGTCCAGATTTTTCCGCCTTAGTGATGTGGAACTCCCTGGGGAAGGGTAGTTCCCCCCACATTTCAGCTGGAGGGGACACATGTTAGACCTGGCACCTTGGCGTGAACTTCCCTTCCACTTTTTGCTGGTGTGCCTCCGATGTTTTGCTGGTTTTCCGACACTCAGGGCACTGCGCCACGGCTGACCCGTGCCGCAGTGCAAGTGCTCCCTACTGTAAATTGTACATGTGATTGATGTCCATGATTGGTGCATTGGATTTACTGTTAGTCCCTAGTAAAGCGCACTAGGAGTGCCAGGGCTTGTGAATGCCAATACTGCTAGTGGGCCTGCAGCGCTGGTAGCGCCACCCACAGAAGCAGCCTTAAGATGTGTCTAGGGTCTGCCATTGCAGAACCTGCGTGCAGTCACGTACTGTCATGCCGGCTGGGCAAGTGCACCCACTTGCCAGCCTCCAAACCTTCCCTTAACTTCATATTAGTCACCCCTATGGTAGGCCTGAGGGCAGGGTGCATTGTAAGTGTAAGGTAGGACAAGCCCTGATGTGTGTGGCATGTCCTAGTAGTGAATTACAACTAAACTCGTATTTCACTATTGTAAGGCTACCTGCTTCCTTTAGGCCAGAACGGGCTGCTGGAATTATTACACTCTATAATCCCAGCAGGCTCAGGGAGCATGGTAGAGAGTCGTGTTTAGTATGCCTGAACTCAGAATAATAAAATATTTCTTTTAGTAAAGTTTATTTTAATATCCTGTGTTTGCAAATGCTACTTTTAGAAAGTTAGCATTTGCTTGCCTAACCATTTCAGCCTGCCTCTGCTGGTATGTGTATCGGACTGTCTGGGATGTGTGAGTGACAGGGCTGGGGGACGACAGGTGGAAAATGCGTAGATTGCACCTTAGTGGGAGGTAGGAGTGGCTCTTGACTCTGAATCTTGCTGTGCTCTGCCACCACAATGCTGGCTCCACCCTCCTGGGGAGCGACTGATGACTCAGCCGACACCTGGCCCAGGAAGGGCGAAGCCCCATCAACAAGGTACTCTGGCTGCCCCTGTCAGCACAATGCTGGCTCCACCTCCTGTGGGGCGTCTGATGCGCCTGCCCCTCACAATGAAAGCAGAAGCCGGATTACACCCACCAGAGTACTCAAGGACTGAAAGTGGCTATGCAAAGGCCCCCCTGGCCTGCGAGAACAAAAGAAATGCAGTATAAAAGACGGAGCCTTGCTCCTTGTAAATTAGATCCTGTTTGGGCTACAGAAGGAACTCTACCCGACGAGAAGGACCGGGAAGGACAAGGAAGAGTGCTGTCTCTTGCCTGTGTCTGGTGCCTTGCTGCCGAAGGAGAGGAAAAGAAAAGACTACAAGAAGACTTTTGCTTTATGAAACTTTGTGCCAAACTCTGCTGAAAGATCTCCAAGGGCTTGCTGCTGAACTTGCCCCCTGACCAGCGCCCCAGGACCAGTGGGCGCTACATCCTGAAGAACGCGACTGTGTGTGCTGCTTATCGCTGCAGTACTGACAGAGGGGTTTGGGAGCGCTGGGCAAGCCTGCCACGCTCCCCGTAATCCAAAGCATTCACATCCCCCCCAGCACCGTGACCGGGGCCCAAAGCAACAGCGAGAGCAACGTGAGGTCCAGCCGCCGCTGGCCCGAACACCGTGACCGCACCTGCACCGGGAGCCCGAGAGCAAAGTGAAGGAGGATCCGTCCGGTCCAAGCTCCCGAATTGACTGCGCTGCTAGCCGTCAATCCACCTGCGAAGACGGACAGCCGCCCTGTGATAACCCCCCTCTGGTCGGTAACCTGCCCGACAGCTCAGCTGTGAGCGCACAGCTGCAACCGGCCACTTTGGCTGGGTACGTCCTGCACTTGGGGACCGTACTGCCACTGGCCGTCACCACACAGCCACCGACTCCAGGGTCGGAGCGAACGACGAAGGAAGGACCCTGCCGCCACTGAAAACCGCCGCCCCGGATGACCCGTGACCTGCCCGGCTGAGAGCCGCAGTGAACAGCGAACCCGGAAAAGCAACGCGACGTGGGACAGCTCCCCTGGAAGCCGCCCGCTCCACAAGAATTTGAAAGGTACTGTGTTGTGTCCTCACGGTGCGAGCGTCCTGCAACTCGAGTTCGCATCGTGCTATCTGCTCCCAACACGAGCCGCCTCTGGAACCGAGGCTCGCACAGCTCCTGGTCCTCGAGGCCCGATCTCCCCTCGGAAGCGAGCGGAGACAGCGGAAAGCGCATTGAGGCGCTACGAGACACTGAACCTTGTCGAACCTGGGCAGAAGGCCCAAAAGATTGCTTATTGCTAGAAAGAACTGTGGCAACCTGAACTTGAGTAAACTGGAACCGCTATTGAAAGTTTGATAACTGTATTTACAAGCCTGCTTGAGATTTATATAAAGATATATATTTTTACAAATACAGTTTGGTGTCATTGTGTGGTGGGTTGGTTGTGACGGTGTGATATTGCAAATGTTTAACCCTATGTGCCCCAAAGATTAGCCTAAGACTGCTTAAGCCACACTACCTAGAGGGTAAGCAGAGGTTGTCTGGAAGGTAACCCTCAGCCCTGACGAGGAAGAGAGAGTCCCTGCTTGTCGCTAGTGCTACACTGCGCCAACTAGAGCCTCCCCCTTCCTACATTTAGGTTTTAAAAAGCAAAACATAAATAAAAGACATTGCCATTTACAATGACAATAGCTCAAACTCGGGTAAATGCGAGTCCTATTGCATTGCAAATGCTTGTTTCTTGACGTGAAGTGACTGCTTCTCACACAACAAGCACACAGACTTGTGAGTGCAACTTTAAGTAAGTGGAGAGGCCCAGAAGCGATCACACGCGACCCCCGCTGTGCTCACAGGCAGTGAAATCGCCTATGCAAACAATAGGTAATTATCTTGGCTGCTTGGAATGCATGGCGCACAGAATATAAGGAAAGCACTTCGTGCCTGCAGCAGGGCAAAACCCATTAAAGAAGATAGTGCTTACAGACTAAATAAAAGATACTGTGTCCCAACATCCCAACAGACGTAAAAGGGCCAGTGGCCATGGGAGGTTTCAAATGAAGACATGGCGGTATGGACTAACAAGATGTGGAGAAGTGTGGCTCAATGGGTAGAGTGGCAGACCCTGATGCAAAGGTCTAGCCTGGGACCAGGGTTCAATTCCCCGGCTCGGCGGGTCTTGGGCCCAAATAAATTCCACGGACCTGATAATTCTCGTCTCGGTGCCTATTCTAATCTGCAACTCTGGGCAATAGCTTGCTTAATCTCCACAACGGCCCCCACAACGCTAAGGATGCCTGGCCTACTCACAGGGAAAGCCAGTACGGGTTCCACAGCGGTATTCGTACAACCCCCTTGAGACCCTTGCGGGTGAGTAGTGCGCTATACAAGTATCAATTTACAAGATGATTAAGGAATCAGAAGCCAGCATTTACAAAGGACAAAAGACACAAGCCAATGAATAATATGAGCGGAGAGTGGGCGGAGCTTCAAATCTCTAACTCAATATAGCATGTCTCAAAGCGCATGCGCTGCCCAGGCTTGACCTAAAAAAATAAAAAAAAGTGCTTTGTGTTTTCACAGTCATGTATGTGTGTTTAAAATAATGAACAGCAGCTTAATTGAAAAATAAATGCAAGTTAAACTAACTGGTGATCAATGTACTCTTTTAAGTAATGAAACCTCAGCTAGCAACTACCAACACTGAAGATGTCTGTGTGTGTTATAGCTGAGTGACACATAATTGAACCCTAGTTGGTGCAGAGGAACAGTGACCTTTGTATTTATAGTCAGGGCCACTGGAATTATGCAAATTTGCAATTTGCGCATAGTTCTGGATTTCCCGCATTTGCCACATAATCCATCATCAGCTGCATCATTTTCAGATTTTAACACCAAAAAATTGTTTCTAGCTCAAACAGTTCAAACGTTTTTAAAAAAATGCAGCAACACATGTTACCCCGCAGTGGAAGGCTCTTTGTAGAGGTTGACTGACTGGTAACCTTTCTGTTGATTATTGCTATATGTGGGTGTTAAACTGGTACTTATGAGGGGCAATATATACCAGCACAGTGTTAACAAGTGTACGAATGACAAAAAAATGCAGTAATGCAATCACAAAATATGCAGCATTATGCAGCATAATCCCCCTGCATAATTTAGTCGACCCTGCTGCATAATTTGGCTTTCTCCTCCCACATAATTTCAATGGCCCTGTTAATAGTGCTATAAGGTACCAGCCTGCGGCAGAAAGCACTGAATATGCAAGTCATTATTTTAAAACAGTATTTACATAGTCTAAGCGAGGCTGCTGCAAAATGATGCGGTGATTAAGATAAAACAAGTTCTTACAAATTATACTTTTTAGTAATGAGTAATCAAATCGTATGTAATGCAGACACTACGGGGTCTCCATTATTACAGATCTCAGTTGATAACACCTCTACATTACATCTCAAAAAGAATAAATCTTTGCCACCATGAAGCTTCAAGCAGAGCCACTTTAATTATTCAGCACAAGAGAACTACATTACGAGGCAGGGTTGTCTAAATTATGCAGCAAAGAAAAGGGGAATTCTATGGGGTGTCAGGTAGGACATCAGGGCTGCATTCAGATGCTGAGCCCTAATCCTCTCGAACCCTGGGACCTCACAGCAATGGTCCAGGAGACCCAGGAAATGAGCGAGATTCATAGATATTGTCAAAGAGAAGGCCCAGAATAGGGAGCAGTCTATGGGGACTTGTGGACTCATTTATTTTTATATTTACAAATGGCCAGAGACAGCTTGTTCTTAGAGATACCCCAAAGAAGAGGACAATATGTGGTCTTTTTTTTTTTTTAAAGGGCCATTCACTAGGGAAGGGGGTACTGCTGCAAGGTGTGTAACTGGCCATTGCTGGTTATCATAAGGAAGCAGATGCAGCAGGACTGGGGCCCAGGGTTTTGAGGGGCCCACTGCATCACAATTATGTCTGTCTACCTTTACAAAGGGGCATGGGAGCTTATTTTCCTTACTAGCATTAGAACCGAGGTGATGGTCCGTCAAGGTAGGAAAGAGGTAAAAGATGTAGAGGAGGTGGCCTGCAACTCATGAGTGCGGTTATCATTAGTGCAGCAGGTATAGTTGCTTCGGGGTCCAAGAGAATGAGGGTCTCACAACACCCCAATTATGAGGAGCAGTGTGTTTGGGATAATGCATGTTTTTGTTTGACACATTTCTTTCTGTTTTATAAGTCTCACATTTAGGTCAGTTTATGAGCTGTAGAAAAAATACCCCTGAAATCATCTCATAAGCCCTGCACGCATCCAAGTCCCTCCCGCGCCCCTCCCCCCCCCCCCCCCCCCCCCCCCCCCCCCCCAATTCTTTCCATAAAGTTTTGGAGGGGGGCCCGACCTCAAAATATTTTGCTTTGGGGGAGCTCAGAGGAAAAAAGTTTTGAAGACCTCTGATCTAGGGTAATCGCACTTTATAATTCATTTTATGTATTGTATGAGATTCCCAGGGTACTCTGACTCCAATGTAACGTTTGTATAAATATTTTATCTTTTTTTTTATCATATATGGTTCTTTTGAGTACTTTTATGGTTTCATATGTGAAAACCAAATAAAGTTTTGGTTGATTGATTGATTGACTTGTATTTACCCACATTTTGGCATCTCATTTTGAAATTTGTTTATATTGTTATTATCTGTGGTGCACCTTTGCTTTAGGACTGCATCTTGGCAGCAGGTGTGGATTTTGTTTGCAAGCATAGGTTCAAAAAATACCTTTTGGGTAATTGTTTAGGGACACAGGATAGGTGCGGCGACTTGGGGTCTGCTGCCATTATTTTAATTCCAGCAAGTGGTTATCTTATTCATTGCTCCCTCTAATTCTCCTCCCACGACCTTCTCTTTCTCCTTGCACTCTCCCTGCTTTGCCTGGCTATTGTTTTCAATAGCTGTTCTGCACACCCATTTAATCCCTCCTATTCTCCTTTCCTTCCCTTTCTATTTCTCCAATCTGGACCTTTCCTGACTCCCTTTCCGTTTTTTATATTTAAATTCTTTTTTCTTTCTCCACTCTCCTTACTTCCCCTTTCCCTCCTTCAAATGAATTTATCACACTTCTGTATATTCTCTTTGTGCCTTTTATCCCGAGCCCCTCTCCGCATGCCGACAGCACAAAGGTACTGCTGCAAAGGGATGGTCGACTATGTGAAAGTCCACCCCTCTCTCACACTGGTCGTGAGGGTCTCTGAATGGTCCACCTGGCGGTAGCAGGTTGGGCTTCTGCCCCTAGCTGTACAGATCTGCTCCCGCCAACAGCAGCACATGGACAGATATCTCCCTGCAACGCCTTACCCTGGCTCCCTGCTCTCCTGCCACTCATCAGCGCTGTGGGGGCTGGCGGGGGACTGCAGCTGCCAGGCATTCATAGCAAGCACTAATGCAGCACCTCTTTCCTGAGCACTGGAGGACGCTGTGTGTGTTTACATCACTAGTATCTGCCAGCTGTGTCTTTCTTGGGACCATCTTGGCTGAAGTAGTAGATTTCTTCACATGGTTCCCATGCTGCAACGCAGCTGCCCAGTACTATTCATTATAAGCACAGGGATGTGCGGGCCTAGCAAATGTGAATATCATCAAACATCCAGGTTTTAGCTGTAGGTGCATCCCTGCCTCAGAACTGAAAGAAATTAACTTGTGCTCAAAGACCTTCCAAAAATTCAAAGTGCTCCTCTGGCGTAGATTTTAAATATATTCTCACTGGAGCTGTTATCTCAGCCATCACCACTACCAAACGTCCTCCCTACACCAAAACACTTAAAAAGCTACTTTTTCTGTCAGTCAATTATATAGCTCCTCCCCTTAGCACAAACTAAAAATCACTTCCTGGTTTTTATAGTGACCTAAACGCAATACTGGTGCAGTATGGACCGTACTAAACATCTTCAACATTAACACAAAGCATGGAAGAATCAAATAACATAAAATAACATTGTATAAACCAACATGGCGTACTACGACATAACATAAAATAGGGCAGATAAGGTACACTAACAGCATAAAAAACATAACACAAGATGCGATTAGATAGCATAAACTTGTCTTTTTGTTTTTTAACACCCAAAGACACATATCTGCAGCTTAGCTCCTACCTATTTGTTTGTTTTCATCACCAAAAAGGCAAAGCTATCCACACAGTTCCACACTATACAATTCATCTCCACACATTTACAATCCACACCAAAAAAATTGACACTAGATCACTTCATTAAACTCAACATAACAATTACACAACACACCACATACATGCAATGCACACCACAGAATTCCACATCATTCCACAGCACACCGCATAATTAAACACTACATGCAACTACACAACACAAAATACCATTCCACATAATTACACTCCATAACACATAATCCCACTCAACATAATTTCAGTACACTCAATACCACATATTTACTATCCAGATATTTCCACTGCACACTATGCCACATAAATCCACTACATAAATCCATTACACACTACACAATTCCACGCCACATATTTCCACAACTAACAATTCCAACCTAACCCACATAATTACACTACATATCACATACATACACTCCATAACACATGAGTAGAAGACACTGTCATTTACACAAGATCTATTGCATTTTGAATGGTTGTTATTCTTGTGGATGCTGTTTCTGATGTATTATTTAACTGCTACTGCTCATTCGTCCTTCCAATCAATGTCCCCCTGCATGTTATCCCTCTCCAGTCTTTGCAGAGCACAGTGCACTGTAACAAATGTAGCTAGTTATTTTCCTTAGAGTGAGTGTATTATGAATAGAGCTTTCTTCACATCCAGAATGTTGCTGAGCATTCAAGGACGCTTTGAATGTAGTTCTCACTAGTGTGTGTAACAATTGTGTTTAAGTCGTAAATAGAAGGGAGAGGCTAGTAATTTTGTATTAGAATTATTATATTTTTATTTGTAACTAATTCATGTGCTAGGTGTAATCATGCCATGCTGAGACAGTCACTTTTAGGTCTTGCCTACACAGCGTGCATGCTCTGCTTAGGAGGGGACCTTTTGGAATCGATCAGCATTTTAGCTAAAAGCATGCACGTTTTGCATTGCTTCCTATTGCAACGAGTGCACATTTGGCATTTCCCTTGTGGGGCGAGCTTCGGCACCATCTGTTTGTAATTATCTTGAAAACAGATGGTGACCCTGCTCGCTCCTGCAAGGGAAACGCTGTGTGTGTCTGGTTTACCTTTGTTTGCATGTGGGCTGTGCGTTAACTTGTGGGAGACATTTAATAATGTGCTTTATATGAGTACCAGTTATCTTACATTGGAACGCTTTACATGAGACCTAGTTACGTTACACAAGGACACACTCAATTTTGGTAGCCACGGAGTACAAAAATAGTTGTGCCGCGCTGGTACTGTACTTTGGCATATTACCAGTACCTTTATTACGAACGTCACATGGTTCTGACCAATTGGAGCAATCCGCCTGAAAAAGGCACAAAAGCACCAGTAAACACAGTTCGTATATACAGTGCGACATACATCCAGGAAACCAAAGCAGTCATACGGGCTCACGGGCAGCCATACAATCAGCGCTTAGTGATACCAGCAACATAACAATCCATAATGAATCGTGCTCAGCCTCTGATGGTTAGTCTGGGCGCCAATACCGCACTTAGAAACTGAACCATTTTAGCAAATCTATAACCCTATTCTTTCGCCATGTCCACCACTACCACCATGCCCACCACGTCCACCACCACCAACACCACGTCCACTACCACCACCACCACCACGTCCACCACCACCACATCCACCACCATGTCTTCTACCACCACCACCATTTCCACCACCACCATGTCCACCACCACCATGTCCACCACCACCACGTCCACCACCACCACCACCACGTCCACCACTACCACAAGCATGTCCACCACCACCACATCTACCACCATGTCCACCACTATGTCAACCACCACAGCCACCACCACCAACTCCAACACCACCACGTCCACCACCACCAGCATGTCCACCACCACCACATCCACCACCACGTCCACCACCCCACCTCCACCACCACATCCACCACCAACACCATGTCCACCACCACCACGACCACCAACATGTCCACCACCACCACTACATTCACCACCATCCCTTTCACCACCACCACGTCCACTACCACCATGTCCACCACCACCACATCCACCACCACCACATCCACCACCACCACATCCACCACCATGTCCACCTCCACGTCCACCACCACCTTGTCCACCACATCCACAACCACCACCACCACATCCACCATGTCCACCACCACGTCCACCACAACCACATCCACCACCACCATGTCCACCATCACCATGTCCACCATCACCATGTCCACCATCACTACGTTTACCACCACGTTTACCACCGCCACGTCCACCACCACCACGTCCACCACTACCACGTCCACCACCACCAAGACATCCACCATCACCACCATGTCCACCACGTCCACCACCACCATGTCCACCACCACCACGTTCACCACAACCAGCACATCCACCACCACCATGTCCACCACCAAGTCCACCACCTCGTCCACCACCACCATGTCCACCACTACCACATCCACCACCACCACGTCCACTACCACCACCACCATGTCCACCACCACCACATCTGCCACCACAACCACGTCCACCACCATCACGTCCACCACCATGTCTTTCAACACCACCACCAGGTCCACCACCACCACGTCCACCACCACCATGTCTGCCACCACCATGTCCACCACCACCACCACCATGTCCGCCACCACCACGTCCACCACCACCACCACATCCACCACCACCAAGTCCAACACCACCACGTCCACCACCACCAGCATGTCCACCACCACCGCATCAACCACAAAGTCCCCTACCACAACGTCCACCACCACATCCACCACCACCACGTCCACCAACACCATGTCCACGACCACCACCATGTCCACCACCACCACCACTTTCACCACCACGTCCACTACCACCACCAGGTCCACTACCACCACATCCACCACCACCACATCCACCACCAGGACGTCCACCACCACCACGTCCACCACCACGTCTACAACCACCACGTTCACCACCACGTTCATCACCACCACATCCACCACCACCAAGTCCAACACCACCACGTCCACCACCACCAGCATGTCCACCACCACCGCATCAACCACAAAGTCCCCTACCACAACGTCCACCACCACATCCACCACCACCACGTCCACCAACACCATGTCCACGACCACCACCAGGTCCACTACCACCACATCCACCACCACCACATCCACCACCAGGACGTCCACCACCACCACGTCCACCACCACGTCTACAACCACCACGTTCACCACCACGTTCATCACCACCACGTCCACCACCACCACCACGACCACCACCACCACCACGTCCACTACCACCACCAGGTCCACTACCACCACATCCACCACCACCACATCCACCACCAGGATGTCCACCACCACCACGTCCACCACCACGTCTACAACCACCACGTTCACCACCACGTTCATCACCACCACATCCACCACCACCACATCCACCACTAAGTCCACCACCACCACATCCACTACCACATCCACCACGTCCACCACCACGTCCACTACCAGCACCACGTCCACCAACTCCACCACCATGTCCACTACCACCAGCCCCACCACATCCACAACCACCACGTCCACCACTGCAATGTCCACCACTGCCACGTCCACCATGTCCACATCCACCACCACCACGTCCACCACCACCACGTCAACACCACCACCACCACATCCACCACCACCACTTCCACCACCACTTTGTCCACCACCATTTTGTCCACCATCATTTTGTCCACTACAGCATCACCAGCAAGTCCACCACAACCACCACCACCACCATGTCCACCACTACATCCACCACAACTTTGTCCACCACCACCATGTCCACCACCACCACATCCACCACCACGTCCACCACTACCACGTCCACCATATCCACCCCCACCATGTCCACCACCATGTCCACCACCACCACGTCCACTACAGCATCACCAGCAAGTCCACCACCACCACCACCATGTCCACCACTACATCCACCACCACCACCACATCCACCAACACCACGTCCACCACCACCATATCCACCACCACAATCACCACCACCACCATGTCCATCACCACATACACCACTATGTCCACCACGTCCACCACCACCACGTCCACCACCACATCCACGACCACCATGTGCACCACCACCACATCCATTACCACATCCACCACCATGTCCACCACGTCCACCACCATGTCCACCACCACCATGACCACCACCATGTCCAACACTACACTCACCGCCACCATTTTCACCACCACCACGTCCACCACTACCATGTCAACCACCACCATCACCATGTCCACTACATCCACCACCACGTCACAACCACCATGTCCACCACCACGCCCACTACCACCACGTTCACCACCAAGTCCACCACCAACACATCCACCACTACCACGTCCACCACCACCTCGACATCCACCACCATGTCCACCACCATCACATCCACCACCACCACGTCCACCACAGCCACCACCAGCACATCCACCACATCCACCAAGTCCACCACCACCAAGTTCACCACCACCCTGTCCACCACTACACTCACCGCCACCATTTTCACCACCACCACATCCACCACTACCATGTCAACCACCACCACCACCATGTCCACCACATCCACCACCACGTCACAACCACCATGTCCACCACCACGCCCACTACCACCACGTTCACCACCAAGTCCACCACCAACACATCCACCACCATGTCCACCACATCCACCGCCACCACGTCCACCACAACCACCACCAGCACATCCACCACATCCACCACCAAGTCCAGCACCACTAAGTTCACCACTACCCTGTCCACCACCACGTCCACCACCACCACAACCACCACCAACACCATATCCACCACCACCACAACCACCAACATGTCCACCACCACCACTACATTCACCACCATCCCTTTCACCACCACCACGTCCACTACCACCATGTCCACCACATCCACAACCACCACCACATCCACCATGTCCACCACCACGTCCACCACAACCACATCCACCACCACCATGTCCACCATCACCATGTCCACAATCACCATGTCCACCATCACCACGTTCACCACCACGTTCACCACCGCCACGTCCACCACCACCACGTCCACCACTACCACGTCCACCACCACCACGCCCACCACCACGTTCACCACAACCAGCACATCCACCACCACCACATCCACCACCAAGTCCACCACCACCACGTCCACCACCACCAAGTCCACCACCACGTCCACCACCACCATGTCCACCACTACCACATTCACCACCACCACGTTCACCACCACCACGTCCACTATCACCACCACCATGTCCACCACCACCACATCTGCCACCACAACCACGTCCACCACCATCACGTCCACCACCATGTCTTTCAACACCACCACCAGGTCCACCATCCACGTCCACCACCACCATGTCCGCCACCACCACATCCACCACCGCCACCACCACATCCACCACCACCACCACCATGTCCGCCACCACCACGTCCACCACCACCACCAAGTCCAACACCACCACCAGCATGTCCACCATCACCGCATCCACCACAAAGTCCCCCACCACCACGTCCACCACCACCACGTCCACCAACACCATGTCCATGACCACCACCACGTCCACTACCACCACCAGGTCCACTACCACCACATCCACCACCAGGACGTCCACCACCACCACGTTCACCACCACGTCTACAACCACCACGTTCACCACCAAGTTCATCACAACCACATCCACCACCACCACCACGTCCACCACCATGTCCACCACCACGTCCACTACAGCATCACCAGCAAGTCCACCACCACCCCCATGTCCACCACTACATCCACCACCACCACCACATCCACCAACACCACGTCCACCACCACCATGTCCACCACCACATTCACCACCACCACCATGTCCACCACCACATACACCACCATGTCCACCACCACCATGACCACCACCATGTCCAACACTACACTCACCGCCACCATTTTCACCACCACCACGTCCACCACTACCATGTCAACCACCACCACCACCATGTCCACCACATCCACCACCACGTCACAACCATGTCCACCACCACGCCCACTACCACCACGTTCACCATCAAGTCCACCACCAACACATCCACCACTACCACGTCCACCACCACCTCGACATCCACCACCATGTCCACCACCACCACATCCACCACCACCACGTCCACCACAACCACCACCAGCACATCCAGCACATCCACCACCACCAAGTTCACCAATACCCTGTCCACCACCACGTCCACCACAACCACCACGTCCACTACCACCACGTCCATCACATCCACCACTACCACGTCCAGCACCACCACCACATCCCCCACCACCATGTCCACCACTGCCACGTCCATGTCCACATCCACCACCACGTCAACACCATATCAACAACCACCACATTCACCACCAGTTCCACCAGCACGTCCACCACCATGTCGTCCACCACCACCATGTTCACCACCACCATGTCCACCACTACCACATCCACCATCACCATGTCCTCCACCACCACCATGTCCACCACTACCACATCCACCACCACCATGTCCTCCACCACCACCAGGTCCACCACCACGTCCACCCCATGTCCACCACAGCATCACTAGCAAGTCCACCACCACCACCATGTCCACCACCACATCCACCACCATGTCTACCAGCACTACGTCCACCACCACCACCACCATGTCCACCACCTGTGATAGGTAAAGTGTCACTGTATGCCGGGGGTACTAGGAGTGTCAACCCTGGCTGTACATGGAACATTTAAGGATGCATTTGGGTATGAGAAGACGGGAATAGGGGCTAGAACCAGACCCAAAATACATTTTGAAGAGGTGCAATGTCACAGGGGCTCCTGCAAAAACACTTGCAGCATCTCTACCTCACAGTGGCATACCTGCACGAGCCACTCACTCAAAACAAGCATTGGCATAGTCAATAGGTCTCGCCTTTGGGACCTTATAAGTGTTTACCATGCAACACTTGATGTTATTGCACCAAGGATATTGTGCTGGATAACTAAACACTTATAAGGTCCCAAAGGCGAGACCTAATTGCTATTCCAATGCATGTTCCTTATTCTGTAAGCTTCAAATGTGTATAAAAAACCCGATATTTGGGGGACGAGAAAGAAACTGTTTCTGTTCCTCCTGAGAATTTGCTTGATTTACTAGAGACTTTCCTTTGCTACTAGAGATGCTGTCAGTGCTCCTTGTGATTCTGAGAGAATTTCCGAGTTCCTCTAGGGCAGTGATACTCAATGTACGGCCCGGGGACTGCTTGCGGCCCTCTTGACCTTTACATGCGGCCCAACAGCAGCACGGGCCACTGCTTAGTTTCTGAGCACTAATATTTAGAAAAAAATGTTAAATTGATGGGCAAGCATTTGTTCACCTGCAAATAAATGCCTGTCCGTTTATTTAACATTTTTTAGACCTCCTCACACACTTCCTAAACCACCCAGACCCCTACCGCCACCCTGCTGGCATCAGTGCGGCCCTCAGTCACACCACAGACCGTACTTTGTGGCCCCTAGGCAAATGTTTGTGAGTACCTATGCTCTAAGGAGTCTGTACATTCTCTAATGATCTTTTGTTCTCTCTGTACTTAAAATTATTCTGATTTTTGATTATGTACTCATGACATTTTTTAGGTGTCTCCTACGCAGCGCGCAAGTGCTGCATTGGAGTGACCTTTTGGAATGACTCTGTACTTTCTTGGAAACTTGTGCATGTACTGCACTGTTTCCAATGAGTACTCGTGCATGGACAGAGTTTACCTTGCGGGAGTGAGCAGCGACGCCATCTGTTTGCAAATATCGCGCTTTCGGAACAGATGGCGTCCCTGCTCGCTCCAGCAAGGTAAACGCTGTGCGAGTCTCACTGTCTGAAACCTTGTTTTTAGGCTGCGGTTGTCTTTCAGTGCTTGTTGGTATTTGGTTGCGTTCAGATGTGCACTAAGGATCAGCCTTTGATATTAAAAGGAATAAATGCAAGTCATTGTACACAACAGGGCGACGATGAGTCTAGATTACAGAAACTAGGGCTGCAGAGAATTCAAATCATACTGAGGAGCTTCTCCGTTTTTGTGAACTTGGAAAGCTTGTGAACTTTGCCTAGTTTGTCCTACGGGAGATGTTTCCGAAATAAGTCCTTGCTTGGGAAGTTATACTGCTAAATAAAAATTGTTCTTTGCTGAAGTTTTTCTCCCGCAAACCCCATTTTAAGCGGGTTTGTCAACCTTTTTTCCTTTCAATTTACCAAATCTGAGGAAATTGCTAAATTCCCAGGTGCTTCCGTTACCTTCTCTCCTAAAACTTATGAGCGCCTGAGATGGAATCTAATACCAAACAAATTGTGTTTAACCGCTATACTACTCATAGATTTAGGCAGGGCAGAGCAACTTAAATATAAAAGAATGCACTGAAGAGCTTCAGAGGCGGTGGGAAATGAGAACTGAAACTTAAGAGGGAGTGAAGCTGAAGAAAGTGGGGGAGGGGCTGGTGAAGAGGTGGTAATGGCTGGAAACAGGAGGGTGTGAGAAGTCCCTGAAGCCATGGATGGGGCACTGCACAAAGGATGCAGGAAGGCCGTGGGATGACGTGCTGCAGAGGTCAGCCATGGTTTGCGGCTGTCGTGCAGTGGCTGTAGCCTGACACGATTATCTACGCTGCACTGTTGGGTTTGGCATCGTGCTAGCACTCTTGACACTGAGTACTTTGAAGTGCTAGTGGCCTGGACATCTTTGCATATTATTATTGGACTTGGTGTCGCTGTGAACTGCAAAACACTAGTGACCCTATCTTTCTATGAACTGTGAAAGGCTAGCGCAGCTGGACCCAAAACTGGGAAATAATGTTGCCCGGAAATCGTAAATTTCAAGAGTCTGGAGGTCCTGCCATTGTAAACTGTGACACGCAAGTGTTTTGGATGGCGCAAACCTAGAAACGCGGGATTCCGGGTTTGGACGTCACGGGCGGAGAGACCCTAGCGGCCTGGAGTCGACTGAATTGCCGAACGATGGCAGACTCAGCAGTGGAGGATACGAGCAGCGCTAGTGACTCGAGCCGTGCCAGTATCTGACAACAGTGGCTAGGGCGTTGCTCTTTACTGGAGTCCTGGACATTACATGTCGGAGTGGAGTTGGCAGCTGGCGATGTGCTTCTTGAGGGGTGAGGGCAGCGCTGGATGCATGGGGTCTCCACTGTCTGCTGTCACGCACCGTGGGATGGTAGACGTGAGCGGGGGCACTGCTAATCACCCTGGTGTTCCCCCAGATGTTCTGGTATTGACGGTGGGGGGCTCCGATGACCTGTCCCCCCTCCGGCCTTAAACTCTCCGGGTCAGATGCGCGCTTGCTGAGCACAAGATGGCGGAGTGCTCCGAGGCAGCACTTTCTGTTTAACGGTGGCTCTCGCTTCCCTCCTCGTTCATGGATTTTGGCCTGAATTTGTTACTGTTCCCAGCGGGGCAGGCAACGTGTGGGACACTCTTCTATTGCGGTCTCTGTGGTCCCTACCTATCCTGGGGCTCGCTCAAGTTCTCGGCTCTCCTTGTTGCACGGGTCTTCAGCCTGATTCCCTTGTGGGGCTGTGCCTGTGCATGCAAACAGTTTTGATTGTGCACCGTTTCGCGGGCACTGTGTCTTCTACCCACATTCCACCCAGCACAGGTACGCGCCCTAATTTTTCCTTCTTAGAACATGCCCACATTGCTGGTGGTTGTATGCAGTGTTGTGAATACAGCTGGTTTTGATTGTTTTCGCTTACTTTTCTAGAAACTCACCTTGACTTGCGGTAGACCTACACTCCTGGAGCCCTTGTGCTCTCTGTGCAGGTAAATTTCTGTCACACCCATGTTTTATGTAGAGAGAGAGAGGGTACTTGTAGTGTTACCTTGTATAGTAATGACACCATCCCTCAATTTCCTTTCAGACAAATCCTTACCCAGTCCCCGTCCTGAGGAGAACCAATAACATCTACGGTTCGAAACGTGTTGACACCCAGCCTGTGGCAAGATAAAAGGGTGCAGCTAGGAAGTAAATAATACCATCTCTGTGGTCCCTTGCTGCTAACCCCCACAAAAACACTCTATAACAGGTGCTGTGAGACAGGTAGGCAACTTCATTCCATCCTAGCTCCGCCTGTCCACTGGATTCTAGTTTATAGGACTGATTGTTCTCCAAATGCATTAACAATTTGCTTTGTGTAAAGGTCTCCTTATTGTGCAATTGGCTTGAAATGTTACTCATTGTAGCAAAGTACTATTTTGGTGTTATGTTATTTTGATCGTTGATTTTTTCACCTTAAATGTTTGTATATTTGTATATACTGTACACACAATTGCTTGTTTTTGAATTAACTGTGCTGACAGTCTTTTTCCTTTATGCCATTTGTGACCTCTATGAAACTTTATTGCAATTGAAAATAAATTCTTTTGGAATATAAAACCGCTGGCCACGCAGTACATTTGGGCTGCGCGTGTCATAATTTTTCTTGGAAATTATCCTGATCAGCCACCCTGTTCTGTTATATCAATTGTTGAGATCCAGGCTGGTCAGTTGTAGGATCCATTACCTCCATTTGGTTACAGTGTGCATGCAAACAGCAGACATTCTACTGCCCTCCCTTGGTGCTGTGACTGAGTCCCCCCTCCGACCCCACTTAATGGAACTCTGCTCTCATGGTTTTTGGATTCTGACCAGGGTGCATCTTGCCATTTTGAGATGGTTTCCATTGATGCCCACGATACGGGTCCGCCATTTTGTGGATTATTGTCCTTTCCTTTGGTCCATTGGATTCCATCCTGCCGACCTTCAGTCATTTCTCTTTTGCTGGACTGCCTTATCTCTTTCTCCCCCTCAGGTCCCCCTCTCTCATCTCACCAATCTCAGCCTCCGACTCTTCTCCCCCACCTACCGCTCTCTACCCCTTTTGACTTTTTTATTTCCACGTTAACTCTGTAAATATGTGATATATACTTGTCCAGCCTAATCGCTGGTAAAATGTAATCCTGAGCAAATCTACTATTTGTATAAATATGTATATAGAGATAACTCTAACCACTAGTGTATGTAGTAGACCCTGTACTCACTACCGTTCCTATGCGATTCTTAGAGTTAATACATTTGTATCTCTTCCTTGAGTGACTTTACAACTTGTACATTTGCAATTTTCTCTGTTTGTATCTCTTCCTTGTGTGACTTTACAACTTGTACATTTGCAATTTTTTCTGTTTGTATCTTTTTGGTAACTCATGTAATCCTAAATCCTTCTGTATTGCAACTGGTTCTTTTGTAAAGTGCTCCGACACCTTCGGGTAATGTTCTCGCTTTATAAAATCACATTAAATAACTAAAAACGTCATCTACAGACATTGACCCCGGGCGCAAACATGGAGTCCAAGACGCAGCAGAGGAGTCGTGGGCAATCCACCACCTTAACAGGCACCAGCTTGATCCGCAACACAACAGCATTGCAGTTTAGTGTTACCTACCGACTACTGCACCATAGTCTTTGTGTAGCCCAAAGGCATCGGGCTTTACCCACACTACAGTGATGTCGTCCAGACTTTTCCCTCACCACACCAATAGAATCCGGACTCATCCAACTGCACTACCATTGCATCTGCAGTTTTCCCACACTACACCAACAGCATAGGGAATTTCCCCAAACTGCAGTGACAGCATCCGGATATTCCCCGCTCCACACCTGAAGAATCATTTCTTTCCCCTACACCACACCTGTAGAATCTTTTCTTTTCCCCCACTCCACAGCAATAGTTCCCCGTTCCACACCTGTAGAATCTTTTCTTTTCCCACTCTAATTCATAGCACACAGGATTTCCCCATGCTACAGTGATAGCATCCTGTCTGAGAAAAACCGCGCCGAACCCCCTTCTGCCCATCACCCTCCTTTCTTGGGTGTCCCTCGGGTGCCTGTACACGATTCTTTGACTTTACGCTGGTTTATGTGTCAGAGCGTCGTGACGAGGAAGCCTGGGCCGTTCATCATGCGTGAAATTCACTACCTGCGCTCCATCTGCCGGGGGTACATTTAGGTGAGTCAGCAAGGGGGACACTCACCTGTACACGGGGCAAGATCACACTGTGCATCATGGGCTGCTGATCCAGGGCATCGGGCCGCCAAAAGATCAGGTCAGATGTATGTGAGTGTGATGTGAGCCGCAGGAACTGTGTGTGAGACAGAAGAGCATCAAGGTAGGGGGGAGATCAGGGTAAGAGACAGAGTAGTAGAGATCTGAGGGCAGAGAAAGAAGTAAATTAAATGCATTGATATAAATTTCACAAGAGTGCTATAGTGATAGAGGTCTTTGGCTCCCCTATAGTTCAGGTTACCACAAACAACACAAAGTGTTGTTGTGGTAATACCACGCACTATAAACACTGATGCTGCAGGGTACAATAGGTGCCTCGTGGAGTATTACCACATTACTTAGAACTCCGCATCTTAAAAGAAAGGATAACAATATAGTGTTTTTCCATGTGCAAATTCAGCCAAGACTCTACCCAGTTCTACCTGTTGAAAAACATGTGTGCAAACCCCCATTGACCTTGGAATCCTCATGCGGGCACAAACCGGCTACACCTAACTTGGGATTCTGCAGCTCTTTGAAGGAGGGATAATGTTTTTAATATGAGGTGAGGTTACTTGGGTCCAGGCTACAACAGTTACAAAAAGACACCCTGAAAGTCTTGCACTCCAAATGATAAGGTACAACACGACAATGCTGTGTGAAAACTTAAGCCAACCTGAGTAACGTTTGATTCTGAGGTGTTCGGAAATTTCCAACCTATCCACAAACCCGTTTGCGCACAGGTCAGAATTCTGAGATGGGTCCTGTTGACCACACCCGGTAATTAGTAGGTGCATCAATAAACCTCACACATCATTAAATATTGGCAGGTCAAACCTGAAATTTTGCAGGGTAAAAGTGTACGGTATTTACTGTACAATCCAGATTTTGGTTCCTTAAGCACCAAAATAGGCATGTTATTCCACAGACATCTCATAATAGTTAAGAATGCCAATAGCTCTGCCTAAACACTTATAACGCCCCAAAGGCAAGACCTATTGGCTATGGGATGCCGATCCTGTGCATTTCATTGGAACAATCTGCGTTAATCTAAAACCATAACAGCAGTAACGTAGGTGGTTTTTTTTAAGTAAATTGATTGAATCCTCAGTTTCATAAATTAGTTCTAGTGGGTATCTCCTCAGTGGCTCCCGATTATGACAGTATTCTCCAGGCATTTTACACAAAGGGGAGGGACATGGGGCCAGTTTTGAGAGGTCCAGCGTACAAGCCCAAGAGGCAGTTTCACACGAGAAGGGTACAAAGTTCCTCTGGTAAAGTGAGATGAATGAAAATAGTGGTGTGATACCGAAGGATCCACAGGGTGTGAAATAAGGAGAAGGAGTTTTCCTTGTTGGAACTAGGGCTCTCACACACCCAGCAAGCTAGGTGTCACCCTTCATCATTTGAGCCTGCCCCTCGTCAGGTCGGCGCTGCAATACCTGACGGGCACCCGGAACCGGGGCTCTTTGTCGGGGATCTTTTGTTCCTGCCGGTGGGTGCAGTGGGGGTGAGAGGCCAAGTGTGTGTAGTAGAAGGAGAGGTAGTGAAAATTAAAATAGGCCAGTTAGTCCTCACTGAACTTTTATTATGAAGGTAAAATACCTAGTTAAAATAATAACAAAGAGAGAACCCTAACCTAGTCGTTAGGTGTCTAATGGCATGGGCTCTACTCTCTGGTGATCAACATGTTTCGTGTCGTCGTCGTTAAAGATCAGGACACTTCATCAGGATCAGAGTAAAGCTATCTACACTAGGTAGTATGTGTGTGACTACATTCCCTTACTTGTCTTGATAGACCTAAACTCACTGCTCAGCCTGTTGCTGCAGTGGCCAGCGGGTTAATTAGGACACAATTGGGTCCTGCATGCAATGGACATCTCTCCGCTGCACCTACCCCGCCGCTGACCCCGGGTCAAATGATGAAGCATGACACCTAGCTTGCTGGGTGTGTGAGAGCCCTAGTTTCAACAAGGAGAACTCCTTCTCCTTATTTCACACCCTGTGGATCCTTCGGAATCACACCACTCTTTGCATTCATCTCACTCTACCAGAGGAACTTCGTACCCTTCTCTTGTGAACCGTATTCTCCAGGCCCCTCGTGGTAGATAGGCATGTGAATTGGAATCTGCGATATGGGGTCGGGAGCACAGCAGGGTTTAAAGTGATGAAGGCAGACGTCGGCACTGAGATGGGTTCTTGTAGAAATGGAATCGCAACACATTACTGCTGATTTCGGAATTTCTTGCTCGAAAACCTGTGAGATCCTGGGCAAGTTGCTTTTCCTGAACATGTCTAGGTTTCATTACCTGGCAGATCCGTACCAGTGCTCATGCTTACAGAAACGGTCACGCCACATGTAAGACTAGTCTTCTTGCATTGGGAGAACGGAAGCATTCGGTACTTAGCGAAGTGTCACAATATATATAAAGCCCACCTCTGTTTGGACAGTTCACCACATTTCATTTTTAAATTGCATTTACCACAAGATGGCAGTTTCCTCCCAGCTCAGCCTAAGGTTATTAATATTCCCCTGTATCTGCTCCAGCCAGGACTTGATGCTTCCAGCACCTGAGCTGCTCAGCTGCGTTTGTGAAAGCAGTGGTCTGGGGTTGCTAGTTTCTAGGGTCTAGCCAAAGTACCTAACATTGCACTGTCTCACATGCCAGTGACGTTTCTTTCTACAGTTTTGCATTCTTTTATTACATGCTATCTAAAACAAACATTGACATAGCCAATAGGTCTCACCTTTGGGACCTTATAAGTGTTTAGCCATGCAATAGTTGACGTTGTTGAACTACAGATATTGTGCTGGATAACTAAACACTTATAAGGTCCCAAAGGCGAGAACTACTGGCTATGCCAATGCTTGTTTATTCTGTTGTAATAAAACTCTACATTTCCATCTTCCCTAGGTACAGGTATTGAGTGGATCCAGTCACTTATTACTCTACCAATCTTATGTTGCCCTGGTGTTGAGGAGGGGGATGTCTCATCGCAAGATCGAGGGTGTTGAAGCAGAACCGCCCGAGGTAAAATATTGGGTGATCTAATTTTGGGGTGCAATATAATTCCACAATAACATTAACCCTAAGATGTCACTGGTCTGACTTTCCTCGTTTTTCTGCGGCTTCATGAAGGTCAGAGGCCACATAGCATCTTTTCACACTGTAGTCATTTTTTGAAACCTTAAAAATAACCACACTTTCCAGGCACCGACTATTAGTTGATGTGTTCTATTCTACACCAGTGCACGTAAACAGTCTCAGTCTTAATTAGGAAGATGACTAAAAAGATCCCCATCTGTTCCTATGAGCAGCTTCTTTCTAGTATTGGTGCTTCTCTCCTTAAGCCTGAGCGCATGAGAGTGATTTATATCTGCCCAACACCGGCAGCTCAGTTGACCGTAAGGACGCCAGTATTACTGCAGAGCTCTTCAACTGCTCGCCCATTTTATATATTCAATCGCAAGGCAGTGTCAGGAAACAAACAGAGAATATACTGGGATTTACAAACTGGAAAATGAAATGTGTTACCGGTAGAAAAACAAGTGCATGCTTTGCCAGCCTATAAAAGAAGCAATGGTTTTAAAGGGACTTGTTTTCGTGCAAGGTAGTGTTTTTTTTCCAGTTCATAGAAGGGATAAAAACATCTCCAGGAATAATTGGGTTGACCAGCTAGTGGGATAACAGAATATTGATACGTGTGGATCTGGTGAAGGCTGCGGGCAGTACGTGCTTAATACGCCAGTTGCAATAAGAAAATATCATATATATATTTTTTTTTTACCCTGAATTAACAAGGAAGGGGGCAGAGAAGCGTTTTCCGATAGCATTCAGTTAGTCTTAGGGATGCAAAGAATGCTGTGGTCTCTGCTAGTTGCTGCCCAGCAGGCACTGGTAAATGTATCAGGAGCTGCTAATCAAAGGAAGTGGAAATGCGCTTTAGACGCCGCCGGTATTGATGGCTGCTGTGCCGATGCAGACTCTGCTAGGGTGACAGCGGGTGGGGGAAGTGCTGCGTTGTCACTGTAGGTTTCATGACATGAATCGTGCATTCTCTCTGGTGTTTGGCCTTGGGGGTACTTGCTGATTGGTGCTATCTCTGTGATCGGGTTTGCCTTTGACAGTAGGTATGGTTTAGTGGGGGGATTTAGTGTAGATTAATGTCGATGGGAGGGAAAAAAAATCGGACCATTTGTACATTCAATATAATTTTGTGTGCATCATCTCATAATGCATAGTGATGCTCATCAATGTTCCCCTATTGCTTTCCAATAAAGAATGTCCATTGCATTATTGCCGTTACTCTGTGATTTATCGTATACAAAGAGGCACTGCAAGAGATTAGTATTCCGTGGCAGGATCGGGCAGACATTGTATGCAGCTTGGGAACGACGCTCAGATCAACAAGAAAAAGCGTTTTGTATTTAAAAATCACAATGCGCTAGTTGTGTCACGTACTCCGAAAGGGACACGTTAAGTATTTCACACATACCTAGCATTTTGCCCAAGCAATTCCGATATTTCTAGTGCCGTTTTTGTATCGCGCTTGGTTAATATTTGTCGGTATTGGAAGTCTGCAGTGGTTTCGGTCTAGTGCTCAGCCCCTTCTAGATTGCTTTTAAACAGTCTGCCCTTGAAAATTTGTTTTTTAATGTATTTCGATAGAATCCAGCGTCCTCTAGCCATCACACCGGTCCAGCGCGAGGAGGCTCATTGATTCTTCCCCGCCGTGCTGGCAGCGCCTTTCTTATTTTGTCCCCGCCGGCTCCCCGTGTGATGGGAGAGAACATGTCCAAGAGGCTGAAGCTGCAGTTCGGGGGAGAGTCCGAGATGGAAGAGCGTTCCTTCATCAATCCCTACCCGGACTACGAGACCGTCTGCTCCGCGCCACTGGACCCCGAGGAGGGAGGCCCCGAGCAGGACCTGTCGGCTGGAGACCAGGACATCCCCTTCGACAAAGATGGAAAGGTAAACAAAGCACTCGGCACAGGGCGTGGGGCCGAGAAACTTCAGCACAGCAGGCACGCTGGGGGGGCAGGAGGGAGGTGGCCGAGCCCCGGAAGGTTTGGAGGGCGGGACCGGGCGGCTGGGAGAGCTGAACCAAGCAGCAGTGGACCGAGGGAGGGATATAATGAGACTAAAATGGGACAAGGGTGACAGAGGAGTAGGGCGGATGGGGGAGGGGTAGCATGGAGAGCCACAAGGTTGGTGGGCAGAAAACAAACCGAACTCCTCTAGGGAGAGAGGATTTAAGAATAAGAGGGAGAAAGTAAATGTTGGGCGTAAACATACCAAAAACACAGTCGTTGTGGGAACAGCGCCCGGGGTACTATAGTTGAAAAGAGCACAGTAAACAGACAAGGCACGCAGTGCATTGTGGGAACACAACAGGCGTACACCCAACTAAAGCAAGTCACCAACTGTAGCACCCTGCATATGCAAGGTAAATGTGCCAGTTTGAAATATGATGTAACAAGCAGATTTTTACCTTAAAAACAAGCAGAACTCCCGAGGTAAAAAACCAAAAGCAAGCCCAACCCACAAAACGATAAAAATGGTGAAAGACGATTGTGTGTTCTCAGCATTTTAACAACATTCCCCGTTATATTTTTGATGCCATAGCTGCTAAGGTTTGAGATTGTTTATGTGTGACATTTTCATAATTTCAATGTAATTATAAATGACATTCAACCACTACGGGATACACTTTATCGCAAGCAAAATGAAGCAATTAAAATGAGGGAAACCTATACATATCAGAAATTACACCCATCTGAGCAACGAGAAACTCTAAGAAGGTCTTAAAACTGCTGCAAAGCACCAGTAATGGAGGGGCACCTACCTAGTGAAAAGCCGTAACTCACAGCTAATGCTCATAAAATACATTTTTGCAAGTATGGATGATTCCAGTGGTCGAAGTGGGGGAAAAAAGTAGGGGAACTGTGGGCGGAGAAACAGAGGGCGGGACTAACCTGTGTGTTGGGTCAGGGGGCGGAGTCAGAGGTGTGGCAGAAAGAGCAAATATCCCAATTTTTAGTATTTGTTTCCCATTTCACTAACCGGTTACAGCTTATTACGTTATTTAATTTAACCAATGGTTACACATGTTTATTTAAGGTGTAATATGAGTTATTGATATTAAATACATTCACAAAATGGGATTAGTTTCCAATCACATAATGTCCCACATTTTAACTACATTTGTCTTTCATTAGGTTGGCTTAGCACCCAGGACAATGTGTTGCATGGCTAAAAACTTTTAAGGTCCCACAAGCGAGACCTATTGGCTATGCCAATGCTTGTTTGGGGTCTGTCCTGACAAAGTCCCTGGCCTTGAGCCTATCGCTGGTCCTTTCTCTGGCCCCGTTATTGGTTCTGTCTGAGATTCTGTCTCTTCTCGTGTCACCGGTGCTATGTTCTAGTCCTTGACAGAATCTAAGATTGCGCCTCGAGCCCTCGGCCCGTCCATGGTTCCCTCAATGGCTCACCAATTGCTTATGTTCCAGTTAGGCTCTGTGACTGGCCCCCCTATTTCTAGCTTGTCCAGACTTCCATTTGGGGGTACTCTGAGAATATGTGAGGGGAGTTAGGGGTGAGGGAGGCAGGCATAAGCAGGCTAGGGATGGACGAGAGTAGGAAGGGTGGGTTGGGAGGAGGGATAGAGAGAACAGCACGGGATGAACAGAAAAAGATGAGGCGGGTAGGGGAAGGAGCAATGGAGGAAAGAGTGAGAGAGTGTTGCTCTAATAGAGAGAGTGGTTAGAGGAAGATATGAAAGGCAAGAAAGAGTTGATAGGTGGAAATGAAAAGGGTAATATGGTGAGGAAATGAGGTAGAGTGACGGGGTGACAGAGGGATGGAGAAAGGGGGAAGGTAAAGGGAGTGGAGAGTGATTTGAAGACAGGGGCAGGGATAGGTATGCATGGGTAATGGAGTGGGTGAAGGAACGGGGTTGGGGGTTGCATAATCAATCAAAATAACTGAGATGGTTAAAAATAGGGACAGAGTGGGTAGGCTTCACAGTTCAGCAGATAGTGGCGGCTGGGGTACAGGAACTTCCTGAAAGATGGAGAGGAGAGTGTTGAAGCCGGAGAGGATGTGGTGTCTTGGGGGCGTGGCATGGTTCCTCACCACGCTAATGATTCGGGTCACAGTCTATGGCTGCCGAGGAGACATCGCAGTCCTTCACTCCAACTTGTACACAGCAACACACATCAGTTGCCACCAATGTAGATATGAGCATCCAACGCACAGATGTGCAATGCTCTTCACATACAAGGACATCTATCGACATACAGATTGGTGATGCCATAGTGGCCATATGCGAAAATACACACGGACAGCATCATTGCACTAACTGACACTGAGGAGTCATTTTCACTCAATAGCTACAGTCAGATTTCAAGCCCCCCACATTCAAACTGCATGTAGGACATATGGGATAAAACCACAAACGTTTTAAAAAGCAAGACAAGCACCCAGGGTGTCTACTGAAATCAGGACTAATGTTGGGAAACACACTCTTGTGCCCAAATGATAAATTGGAAGGGGCAGTATGCCTGGGTGGGATATTGTTAACTTCCACCCAATTATAACCTTCACCCGGGTTTCCCATGTGTGAGAACAACGGAACTGATTTTACTTGCTGGTAAAATCACACCAGGGTTAGGCTGCAAGCACAATCTGGCCTTGGCTCCTGGCCCCCGCTCGCCTGACCCTCCCCACCCTCTTTTCATGTCACAGGGTACCAAGGAACACACACCACTGCCAGCATACAGGCCCTGTTGTGTCCTTACAGCATCCCCACCTCAGCTTCTCGGAGCAGTTGGTTAAAGTAAGCACATTTGTCCCATGCCCCTCCCCCCCATCCTGTGTGTCATCCCGGGCTGAGACAGCTTCAGGGCTGGCTGGCGAAGTCTAATTGCAGCCGCACCCAAGTACTTCACACGTCTTTAAAAGACGGTGTATTTGTAAATGAGGCTTTTGTTGTATTTTCATTCACTTTTTTAACGTGGCTTTGTTGTGTGGGGGAACAAAGAGGGGGTGGGGGCAACTACCAGCCGCAGGAGAACTTGCACTGTCCTGGTCTTCTACGGACACAGAGGAAAAGACAGAGCCATTTCCTTCTCTGCCTGTTCTGCCCTTCCCCAAAAGCCGAGCGTTAACTATCGGCCTTGGCATTCCTGCAGTCCGGGACGCATGTGTAAAAGAAGAAAGAATGGGAACGGAATCTATAAAATTCAAGAAGTAGGGGCACGCTGTGCCCTCCCGATCCCGTCCACTTCCACCACTGGATGATTCATGTTCTTGCGTGAAAACTGTCGCTAAACGAAACGCTGATCCTGACCTCCATTATTCACGAAAGCGATCTTAACATTTTTATTTTTGCATGAAAACTGGGCACACAAAGAATTCAGCCCCACTGCCAATTGGTTTTAAACCCATGTTATGTAAACAAAGCACCCTCCACCCCTCAGGTGACCGTCAGATGCAGTGTGTGACATACACAGTTTTGCTAAAACGTGTGGTTCATGTTCTTTGCATCAGGGATATGGGGTTCAAAGATTCAAGTGCACTTCAGCATGAGCCAGAGCCAGTCATCTTGCACATGCTTTCATTGGCTCACCCACCTCTGTCTTGTACTTTTGAGAGAGCCCTTTAGATACTCTTCTCCATATCCCCCTTACTGGAACCACAAAGCTCATGACGCCCCAGCCACCCTGCCTTCAGAGCCCTTGTGACCCTCTACTTTATCTCTGGGGAGCTCATTATCCTGTTTAGTGAAAACCTGTGAATTACGACAGCTTGCACCACCCCCAGTTTTCTCACAAATGCATACACTGCTGTCGTGCTCTGGGACAGCGGTACATATCTCCAATGAACTGGTGGGTCCTCTGACGTCCGGTTAACTGCTGCAAACTATAGGCGCCCTTTAAGAGAGCCTGCAGCATAGAGCGATAGCCCAAGTAGCCCTGTAGACAACCCCTGACATCCACTGCCCAGGCAAGGAGTTGGGGTGGTGCTTTCACACAGCGGAGGAGTCTTTGGAGAGAGAGGATAAGTTGAGTGTCATCTGCGTATTAAATTATGTTGTGGCCTTGGGATCTGATGATGTCTGCCAGGGTGGTCATGAAGGTGTTGAAGAGGGTGGGGCTGAGAGATGATTCCTGGGGTACACTGCTTATGATGTCCCTAGGTTTGGAGGTGAAGGGAGACAGCCGGATGCTCTGCATCCTGTTAGGAAGGAGGCGATCCACTTGAGGGCGTTGCGTCATATACCAATGTTGTGGAGTCTGTTGATGAGGGGGTGGTGGGAGACGGTGCTGAACTCTGCTGAGAGGTTGAGGAGGATCAGGGCTGTAGTTTCTCCATGGTCCAGGAGGATTCTAAAGTCCAGGTATTGGTTGATGGCCTTCTTGAGTACTTTGGCTGGGTAATGGAATTTGGAGATCGGGTGGTAATTCTTGAGTTCTGTGGCGTCGATGGAAGGTTTCTTTAGGCGGGTCTGACCACTGTATGTTTCCATCTGTCTGGGAAGACTGCAGTAGAGGTGGATGTATTGGTGATGCTAGTAAGTTCTGGGATGATTTAGTTAGATCTGAGGTAGAAGAGGTGGTGGGGGCAGGGGTCGGTGGGTGCCCCGGAGTGGATGGTGACATGATGACCAAGGTTTTTTGGGTGTCGAACGAGGACCAGGTGGTGTTTGTTTGGCTGGTGGGCTTTGGTTGGCCGGGGCCGTTGATCTTGAGCTTAGAGGGTTGTGGGTCGAAATTGTTGTAGATGGTGGCAATCTTGTTGTGGAAGTAGTCTGAGATTATGTTACAGAGTTCTTGGGAGGGGTGAATGGTGTTCTCTGTGGCTGCGGGGTTGCAGAATTCTTTGACTATTTTGAAGTTTTTCGTGTGGTTGGCTGCTCTGTTGATGCAGGCTGCGATGGCCTCTCTTTTGGCTTCTCTGATGCACTGGTGGTAGTTGTGGAGCGCTGCCTTGTAGGATCTGTTGGTAGGGTTCTTAGAAGCAGGCCATAATTTCTCAAGTTGGTAGCAGTTGCGCTTGGAGGCTCTGAGTTCTGAGGAGTAGCTGGCTTATTTTTTAGGTTTTGTTGGATTTTGCAGGTTTTGTCAAGTGACTTTGTTGGCACATTCAGTGATCTAGGCGGAGAAATTCTGGATGGCCAGGTTGAGGTCTGCTGGGGTTTTAGGTGTTGTGGCGCTGAGGGCGCGTGTCAACGTTATTTCCATTACCTTGCCCTAGCTGCGGTGGAAGGAGCTGTCTTGCTTGATGATGGTGCGTTGAGCTGAAATGGACGGTAGGGTGGTCGATCCAAGTGTTCTTTGTGGCAGGGCTAAATTTGATTTTGTTGTTGGAGGTGAAAATAGCATAGAGAGTTTGTCGAGCTTTGTGCGTAGGTTTGGTGAATAGTTGGGTGAGGCCGATGTTGTTCAGGTTCACCAAGAGGGAGGTGGAGTTGGTGGCATTTGGATTGTTGACTTGGAAGTGGAGGTCGCTAAGACAGAGGTAGTGGCTGGAGTCATGGGCTAGGGGGCTATGATGTTGGCGATAGTGTTGCAGAAGGCCTGTTGGGGTCCAAGGTATCTGTATACAAGGGTGCTTCTGAATGTGGTCTTTGCGTCTCTTTGTAGTTGAAAGTTGAGTTGTTCCATGAACGGCATGGGGTCATCGTTGATGGCGATGCACCAGATGGATTCCTTGTAGAGAATGGAAATGCCCCCACCTTGTTTGTCGGTGCAGTCACTGTTTATCATCTTGTAGCCTTTGGGTGTTGCTGTGGCGATGTCAAGGTCGGAGGAGGGGTCGACCCAAGTTCGAGTGATAAAGGCAATGTCTGGGGAGAGGGTGGTGAGAGATTCCCACCTTTCTGTGGCGTGTTTACAGAGGGATCGGGTGTTGAACAGGATGTAATTGAGTGGTTCCGGGTTGTTTGTGGTATTCTGGGAGGTGGCGGTGCGAGTTCCGGTGTGGGGTAATGGTTCTTTGTGCAGGAGAAGTGACAGCAGGTGAAAGATCCATTGGTGGATTGTGGGGAGGCAGTATAGCAGTGGTTGTTACGTTGACTGGGGTCCAAAACTAGGAGCTCCTCAGTGCCACCAAAATGTGAAAACAGAATTATTCAAACACTGTTTCCCATGTATTTTATGGAGTGTAAATCTCTAACCAGTACAGCTGGGATGCTAACACATTTATCTTTTTAGGTCGAGCTGGTAAAAGCAATGCGAAGCATTGCGTCCAGCGAAGTATCTATTGTTGCCCACTTTCTGGGAATCTGAGACAGGGGTCGGGCACGCACGGCGATTGGGGTCTGTGGACGCGCACGTCCAGGCCAGCGCCATGCACATCTCCTGCCTCACATTCCCTGAAGTGCGCAAACACACACACACACACACACACACACACACACACACACGCAGGCAGGCACACACACACGATGGTAGGCACACACACACATGCACGCACGCACGCACACACACACACACACACACACACACAAACACACACACATACACACACACACTGCATACACACCCACACCCACACACACACACACACACACACACACACACACACTGCATACACACCCACGCACGCGCACGCACACACCCCCCCCTACAACTAAGCCCCACCCGCTCCACTCACCGGGCTACAGGATCCGTCACGCAGGGCTTCCGATTTAGAAGGCTCTGTCCAGCACTTCGAGCAACCAGTTGCCTTCACACGAGCCTCTTCAGTTCAGGTCATCACCGCATACCATACCACGAAGTACTTCGCTTCTCTTCACCCGGAAGTGCATATACTCGTCAAACGCACATGCGCAGTGACCAGACGCTCCAACCAAAGCAGCTCTGCGTAAGCAAGATGTAACACACCAGGCTCGATAGACTAATATAATGTAAGAAACCGCGGGAAAAGGATATTATTTGGGAGTCTGGTTTGACTAAGCACGAGATCGTGTCCACTGTTTACTTTTCAGTGGGACGGCTGTAGTCGCATGCTATCCGTTTAGCTGTTAGTTGGGCAGCAGTCGAAGACATTACAGCTGTGACTGGGCTTATCTTGGTTAGAGATCAGTGAACCAGTGACTACTTATGTTAGACATTAACATCACTCAAGTTCATGGGCGCTCTTTTCATCTAGCGATGAGCTACTCGCGCACGAAACTGGACTTGAGAGTTCTAGACATCAGGTCAGACTGAGAGGTCGAGATTCCTTTTTTAAAAACAAGTTTTTACTAAGGTTTTTAACAGTGACAAGTACAGCATCACAACGTTAGTCATTTTTTAATCAAGCAATATAAGTGACATGCATTATATCCAGAACTCCCCAACATTCTTTACCTTCCTCCCCTCAAGCAGGTAGGTCTAGTCCATCTGGTGGCTCGGTCTGTAATCTCCGCCATTATATTCCGCCTTGTAATGGGTCCAGAACCCTTCCGATAATTTCACCCCGGTCGCCAGATCTTCACCCACTTTATCATCCCTTTGGGTCCGCTTAATATGCGGTTCATCTGTAAGTGCCTACTCCATCAGGGCTGCTCCTCACGCTGCCAGAGGGGGGCCTGACCACATTCCTGGTTGTTGCACCCTGTCTCCTTGCCAATACCACTCAAAGTGCCAACATTCTCACCTCGAGGCTTTCCCTGCGAGGCACCACCCCCATCCAGCACAGCTTCATAGATCCCTCCGCCAAGTACGTCAGAATTGCCAGTACTAGCTGCCAGTATTTCATGAACCATGCCATGTGTAGGGAACCGGCAGAGGAGCCCGCATCTGCGCAAGTCACCGACCCATCTGGGTATATTCGTGTCTACTTGTCCAGTATCAGGTAGGTTCTGTGTAGATAGTGGGAGCCGGACTGTGAGTTTGAACCTGCCATTATGGTATACCTGTCGCACCTGCTCTCTTGCTCTCTGCCTCAGTGATCGCCTCACGGCAATCCGCACTCTCCAGCCATTTCTGTGGATTCATTCACCTCTATCCAGCACCAACGCTGCCGGAAAAATGTCGCCAATTGCCTGCACCCACCATGTGTGGCTTGTCTAGAATAGAGGGCTGATTTGTATTTTACAAAATTGCTGTTTAAAGAAATCAAATTGCCAGGATGTGCCAATAAGGAATGCATTTCTGTCACCATATGATGTATAACAACTCACTACTGTCTCTCGCTATCCAAAAAGTCAAGCATTTAATGTACGAAAGGCCCTGTGGAACCTTGCTGCCAAATGGAGGGGACAGATGCAGGCTGTACCATCCCACTTACTAACCATTCAATGCTAGCCGGACATGATTGCAAAGACCGGAGAGATGTGCCTCATGATGCTGGTTCCCGGAGGACGAGCCCCCCCACCCCACCCCACCCCTCCTCTCTCTTCCCCTCCCAAACACCCGCAGGTCCTAAAGAGCACTTTCTGTGAACAACAACTGGTTCAAATATGTTCTCTCAATGTTTCAAGCTTTATTACAAATGTCACAAAAATATGTTAATATTTCACTTCTGTTCTTGGATTTTCCCCATAATAAAATACACTGAACATAATCTTCACAAAAGTTATTTACTAAAGTTTAAGCTATTGCCATTATAAATTACAAGAACTTTTATTTAAGTATTAATTATTAAAAAAAATATGTTACATTACAAATGCTATAGGTGTCACATTTGCAAAAGTTAAAAGTATTGGCATTGTAAATGACAACGCTATTAATTTCACTATTTTCAAAACCAACACATAAATAAAAGATTTGTCATTTACAAGACCAATAGTTCAAACTTTCCTAATGCGAGACCTATTGCATTGCAAATGCTTGTTTGTATAGCATGCCCAAGTAAGGTTGATGCCAGAGCCCTTTATAGATGGCATAAAAAAGATACAAACACTGTAAAAAGGAACACTGATCAATACAAGTTGTCATGTATATTTGCAATGTGAAGCAAACTGTCATGAGGGTGTGCTTATATTTCAAGGATAAGAGTACCCACCGGTCTTGAGTTAAAAACACATGTTTTCCCTATACGGTCATAGTGATGCCCCTGGTTCTGTTTCCCAAATGAGAGAGAGATTTTTTGTCGATCTTTATAACTTGGGCTGTTTAAAATAAAATATTTTAGACCAAGGATAATAGCTGGCTTATGAAAATATGAACATATATTTCTTCATTTCATGCTTCTAACGAGTTAACATAGTGAGTTGGAGGAGATATCTAGTCAGTTAGCTAATAATTCCTTAGGTCTGCTCTTAAAAAGAGATTAATGATGGGATCGTCCTCCGTTCTAGAGGGGTGTTTACAAAATACTCGGCACTGCCCCATAGACGTTTTTTTAAAATATGTTTGTTGGTGTTACAATTCAAGATTATCAATGTACAATTCAAGATTATCAATGTACAGTGTATCAAACATCCCTTGAAATATATACTCTGTGTTGGACCTGTTCCTCTCTGCAGAGTCACCCAAGAGTTTTGTCTTCCTTTGCTCAACCTGTTTTTGTTGTCTATGCACTTTTTTCTTGCTAACCAGTGGTAAAGTGCTTGTGAGAGAGAAACACTTTATTGTATATTTAGTAAAAACCATTACAAAGTATAAATATGACAATATTCTAAAGCACAGAGAATTTACATTGATGTGTGCATGATAAAAAGTTATAAAATGAAAGTGTCTTTCAAGTTAAAAAAGAAAAAAATAGATGTGTTCCAGGTTCAAGCCTTTGCCAGAGTTCTTTATTTTTTCTCGAAATTGTCAATGAATTTAGCTGCTCTGCAAATGAGTTGCGGATCTGCTGAGCAAAGGATTAGTATGATCGCGGACCGGCACGTGCGTGTTCCATATTCCTTAAATTTGGTTTTTAACCAACTCCGACATTCCTGGATCAGAGCCGGGCAGATACAGATCAGATGGATAAAGTCTTGTATTCCTGCGCCACATAAACTGCATCCATCATGTTCTTGGGGCTTTCACTTTGGTGACTCATTATTTGTTGGGAAGCTACCCAACCTTAAATTAAGGTGTTTCCGTTTGATGAATGGCGAGAAAGCAAGGTCTAGGAAGGCTGCCGGTGCAAATTTTTTATAGGATTGAATTGTCATCCAGGCATGGGACCGACGACTGAAAGTTAGTTTATCGTCGGGCAGCAAATGCCTGTTGGCAGCCTTCTTTACCAGCTGTTTGACGGAAAATACTGGAAGCTTAGATTCCCAAAGTGCAGTCAAGTCAGTTAATTTTAGTGATGATTTAAGATAGTTGGCGTTTGTGAGGCGCTGATCTTCAATGCGGTAAAGTGCTTGTGGTCTCTCCTTTAAACATGGAAAAATTGGCTCCCCCCCCCCAATTGGCAAATTTATTTTACTTATAATTACCTAGTAAATGGTATTGCATGAACCCAGGGCCTGTAAATTAAATGCACCTTTTGAGTAACAGCACCCCCTGTGCCACCCATTAAATTAGCATAGCAAAACATGTCTCAGGCATGCCACTGCAGATGGTAGTGTTGTTTTAAACTGCCTTTTCGACCTGGCAAAATAAACCTTTTCCTGGGCTGAAAATGACCTTTTTAATACTTATAAGCAGTGTCACTGGAATTATGCGGAGGGGAGCAGTAAATTATACAGCAGGGTTGACTAAATTATGCGTCAAGAAAAGGCAAATCATGCAGCATAATGAGGCACCGTTTGATGAATGGCGAGAAAGCAAGGTCTAGGAAGGCTGCCGGTGCAAATTTTTTATAGGATTGAATTGTCATCCAGGCATGGGACCGACGACTGAAAGTTAGTTTATCGTCGGGCAGCAAATGCCTGTTGGCAGCCTTCTTTACCAGCTGTTTGACGGAAAATACTGGAAGCTTAGATTCCCAAAGTGCAGTCAAGTCAGTTAATTTTAGTGATGATTTAAGATAGTTGGCGTAGTGAGAGTTGGGACTTTTATTAATTATTGTCCACATGGCACGATGTAACGCAATTTCTTGGTTCATCCAGACATCGTACCAAAATGTTATGGTCTCGTACTTTTTCAGCAGCACTTGGGATTGCAAACCGAATTCAAGTCTAACTTGTGCGGGAGATGCATTATTAGGTAACGCAAATACACGTTTGTAGACTTTCATTTGAATTTTGTCCAGGAGTTGTGCGCTCTTGCCATGATGTAGTACACTCCCATAAGCTATTGTTGGGAGTAGCTTAGCTTTTATTATTGTTAGCAGGGGAGAGACTAGGGGGCCTTTTAAGATCGGTCGCCAAGCTACTAAAAGCGTGCAGTAGGACCATGCCCTTTTTTTCCATGCTATTGAGATGCGTAGAGAAATTAAGACGCTTGTCCAATAGTATCCCAAGATACTTATAGCTTTCAACCGCTTCCAATTTAACGTTGTCTATGGTGAAGTTTGGTTGCACTTCGTGGCGTCAAAGTTATAACCATAGTCTTTGTTTTTGTGCTGTTTATTGCTAGCAAGTTCTGTTTGGTATAGCGGGTCAGTTCCTGTAATAGACTCTGTAGGCCTATTTTTGTCTGGCTTAGTAGGACCACGTCGTCGGCATAGAACAGGTGTGTTATACAGAGATTGCCTAGGTGGATGAGCATTGATCTGTTCAAGGCTTTCTGTTAAATCCACCATGAATAAATTAAAGAGGTGGGGGGCCAAGACACAGTCTTGCTTTAATCCATCAAAGGTATTGATCTTTCGGGTTAGCCTCTGTCCATTGTCGATCTTTACCTGCATCCAGGTGTTACTATACAGGTCAATGATCGGCGTTAGAATGGAGTCTGGCAGGCCCTACTGCTTCAGTTTGGCCCATAGTAAATTCCTGTTGACACGGTCGAAGGCCGCCTTGAAGTCGACGAAACAAGTGTAAAGGTCCTGGTGGTTTTGTAGACTTTTTTCGTCAATCAAGCATAACGCCATTGCATTTACCATAGTGCCTGTTCCGCGACGAAACCCTGTCTGGTTTAAAGGGATTTTGGTGTTTGTCTCCGACCATTGTGCTAGATCGGCTAGCACCAGGGATGCGTAGTATTTTGCTTCCGCATCAATCAGGGCTATTAAGCAGTAATTAGTTGGATTTTTGCGGTCTCCGCCCTTATAGATTGGATTGAAGATGGTACCCCTCCAGCTTTCCGGGACTCGACCTGAGTTGCTAATTGACCGAAATAAGGTATTGAATTTGCGTGCCCAGAACTTGGGGTCCTCTTTGTAGATTGCCTGCGGAATACCATTCGGCCCCGGAGCACTCTCTTGCTTGCCTTTCTTAATTAATTGTAGTATTCAGCAATCGTCATCAGTCCGTGTTGATTGACCCATGTCTTCAAGGCTGGTGTTCATGCCGTTAGTGCTAGAAACAATTGTACTTTCCTGGTTCATGGCTCTTGATGTTTCTGATGCAGTTATTGACGTTGTAATCTGGTTTGTCGTTCGCTTTATTGAGAATGTATCGACTATGTGTTGGGCCCAATAGTTTTCAGCGATGCATGTCATGCTTACAGGTTGTGCTACTCTGTTAATGGAGTTGACTTGCAACCAGAAAGCCCTGGAATCTGATTTTTTTATGTTATGCAATAATTTAGCCCAAAAGTCGTTAGCTTTATTTCTTTTTTCCATCCAGACCAGCTTCTTATATTGTCTCCCTGTCGATCGGACTTCTTGCCAGATGTTTGGGTTTGTCCTTGGACCTTGTGCCCGTCTTATGAGCTTCTGAAGGTGTTTCTTCGTAGAGAGTGCAGTTTTTGTGAATTTGGTGTTGGTCTTCCTTCTAGCGTTAATACTAGACCTTGGTCACTTTTCAAGGAAGTCCGACCAGGTCTTTGAGCATAGGTCCTTGTCTGCAGTGGATGTTTTGAATAATTTCTTTGCGTCTGACGCTATAGGGGGTAGGGTGTTACTTGTCCACCTTAACCGCTTCAGGTTGATTGTTGAAGTTGTACCTGGTATAGTTGGCGCTTTGGCGTACCTGGAGGAACTCAGTTTCATCTCGATGTGTTGCATTGAGTGATCACTGTCTAGTGAACAGATTCTTTAAAAAAAATTAATTAGACTCAGCAGGGGTAGTGTAACTAATGTATAGTCCAAGATGGAGCTTATGTTGTGGTCTTTATATAGGTGGTGGCAGGGGGTTTATCATGAATGGCTCTTCCATTTATTACCCGCAGGCCAAGACGTTCAAGGTCCCACATCAGCTGCCTGCCCACTTTATCTGTCTTCTTGGCCGGTATTATCTCCTGAGGTTCAACGTCCCACAGTTCATTTGCTACAGAGATGTTGTCCTCGTCTTCAGGTTGGTGTAAAAGGTTGGTGTTGAAATCACCCGTAATAATAATCTCCCAACTTGGGTGTTCAAGGCGGGTGTTGGTAACAACATTAACGAGACGGTGGAAGAGGTCCTTTTTGGCCGCTTTTTTCGGATGGGCGTATAGATTAATTAAGATGATTGTTCTCGTCTTACTTTTTATTATGCTCTCCAGTTTGATGAGTTGCATGTCTGGGGCTGATATGGCCATTTGTGAGGCGCTGATCTTCAATGCGGTAAAGTGCTTGTGGTCTCTCCTTTAAACATGGAAAAATTGGCTCCCCCCCCCCAATTGGCAAATTTATTTTACTTATAATTACCTAGTAAATGGTATTGCATGAACCCAGGGCCTGTAAATTAAATGCACCTTTTGAGTAACAGCACCCCCTGTGCCACCCATTAAATTAGCATAGCAAAACATGTCTCAGGCATGCCACTGCAGATGGTAGTGTTGTTTTAAACTGCCTTTTCGACCTGGCAAAATAAACCTTTTCCTGGGCTGAAAATGACCTTTTTAATACTTATAAGCAGTGTCACTGGAATTATGCGGAGGGGAGCAGTAAATTATACAGCAGGGTTGACTAAATTATGCGTCAAGAAAAGGCAAATCATGCAGCATAATGAGGCACATTTTTTGATAGTATTATTTCATTATTTTGTTATTTTTACACATGGTGATACCGGCTGGGCAAAAATATCACCAGTGTAGTTATAGCTTAACAACCATATAGAGAAATACCCATCTAAAGGATGAGTAGTAGGCCTTTGCGAATTTGCACAAACATTTTCGCAACATTTTTAATAGCTTTTGATCGTTTTGGGCTAAAAACAAAGTTTATTTTGTTACAATCTGCAGATTATGCAGTAGATGATGGAATATGTCGAAAACGTGGCACATCCATAATTATGCAAAAAAAAGCTACAGCTGCAGAATCACATAATTCCAGTGGCAATGCTTATAAGTCACGTCTTAGTTGGGTTCTAAAGGCTCCTAGGCCAGGGTGCAACATATTTAAAAGTAGAACATTTGGATTTAAGTTTTACATGTCCTGGTAGTAAACCACTCTGTCTAAGGCTGTAGTTCTGATATACTAACACTGGGTTACCTTATTACACTTAACAAGTGTTAACTTCAGTTTGGGACAAGATAAAGATATGCTGTTTATACTCACAATAATTGTCATTTTAAACCCTCTTTAATGTTAAGGTCGGATTCCAGGTTACTATTCTTCCCTAAACCAAATGTGTCTTTCTGCCTGTATCCTGGGTAACATGACTGTGAATGGCTCTCCTGTGGTGTTTTGTGTATTGCTACCAGACTTTCAGACAAAAGAGACCTAGATGTAGTGGAGAGGGTATTCCTGAAAGGATGGTCGGGGAGGAGTTGTGCCCAGCCCAGATTACACTTCAAAGAGCCATGCCAGCTGCACACACAAAGGAATCAGACACCAGACCAACTCTTGCCTTTGTCACCCAAGACAGTTTGGAGCAAATGCAGGGGAAGAGAAATAAATGACCCTAACCAGTTTTCGGGGTAGGACGGTGAATTCTCCCACACAAAGGCTGGCACAGGTATAAATGTGGGATCTTCAGAACTTCTCATGAGCACTCTCCTGGACCTTTGGACGATTTATAAAAGAAGGTTTTCCCTGCTATCAGACGTTTGGACCTGCTTTCCGTGAGCCAAGGCATCCCAGAAGTGACTTTGAGGGTGAGCTGGCTGACCTCCTATTTGAGATTCGAGAACACAACAAGCTTCCAGAGGCTTCCCTGCAACTGTCCAGAAGGCCAGCATCAATTGGACCTGCCTGAACCTGGCTGCTCGCTTCTGCTGGAGTGAGTCCTGATCTACAAGAGGTTCACTCTAGCCCTTGGCTGGCTTCAGAGTGAACTTCTCATGAATAAAAGGTGGCAATACAGACGTTTTGGGCTCCTTGCGATAGCGAAGTGACCCCTTTGCACCGAGAATCGAACGCCTGTGACTACCTCGAACGTGAAGCTCCAAAGAGACCTGCTCTTCATTCCGACAGCGATAGCCAGTGCCAACCACCTAAAAAAATCTCCAGTGCCAACATACTGTGCTACAGCGTCGGCCATGCGCATTGCTAGACCTGCTCGGTGCGCTGACGCCCTCCTCCTCCTGGCCGCCGCCAATGCGAATGGAATTCTTTTCACACAGTACTTGAGAAGTTAACTCTTCAGCAGGACAAACCTGTTGCCTGTATATGACTCATGCTACATCACGGTCGGACAGAACCTGTGAACGTTCTCCCTGGTGCAGCAAGTGGCACTACCTGCTTTTTTCCGCGTTATGGCGCTGTTTTTACCTAAAACTTTAAAAACTCATATCTCTACTGATTGGATTTGTTGGTGCCATTCTGTTTATTAAAGTTTACTATATTGTTCTAAATTGGTTTGGAATTTCTCTGGTGGTGTGTTTTGACTCTATTGCTGTTGATTGCTGCGTAAATACATTTCCTCTAAATTAAGCTGATTTACTAATTTAGGGACTTTTTGTGGTTGACCCGGACAAAGATTGTGTTTATTATTTGAGCGGGCTTCCACGTCTTTCAACAAATAAACCAATTTGTTGCACTCTGCATAACAGGACACAAAACCATTGGTCCAACATATTCCCAAGTTGCAACAAAAAGCGAGTAATTCAAAGATGAAGCATACATGTGTCCAGATTCATGTTAACAATAGTGTATCTACAATATGAAGTAGTGTCTCCCTATGGGTCCAGTACTCCGTTCTACTGACTCATTTTATTGTTTCTGGTTCTCGGGTATCATTTCTATTGGTGGGTTTGATTGGGGTGGTTATTTCTATGGTTAGCCAGTGTGGTAGTGGGCTCCTAATATGCAACCCAGAGATGCTGCTTTGGGTTGGATCGCTATACATTGTTACTTACACCCAGGAAGTAGCCTCCCTCACTTTCCAAGCAGTTATGATGCTCCTGCCTTTCCCACTTCTCATTCCCCAGCTTCTGCAAAAGAAATCAAGACTATGTCTCAGAGATGTGCCAGCAACACTCTGTGTAGACCTTGTTTTGCCTCCCTTTTCAGGGTGATACTCTTGCTTCTGAACCATTGCTCTACTTTGTACCTTTATTTGCTACAGGGGGGTAAGTTTGCTGCCCACTGTTCCATTAATGTAGCTCATTTTGCTAATATAAAGGCCCCTGTGGGCTGGACAAAAGTACCAGCAAATAACTCTCTTGTGTATGCAAGCTTTCTCTTAATTTAAAGTCTCTTTTAAAACTCCTCTATTAAAAAAAAACACTAGATCCTAAAGTCATGGCACAATTCTGGCCCATTTCTCTGCTTCTTGTACAAACATTTCCTAGGCAACCGAGTACCTACAAGAGACTAGGTTAACTAACGAACAAAAGAAATAATGAGGCCCCAATGCACTGACACAACCAGGAGATTGATAAAAAAATGTATATATATATTTATTCAAGTTGACAACATGTATATCATATAAAAAATTATTTTAAATTAAAAAAAGGGGAAGTAGAACAAACCCTTTGGTGAGACACATAGGCAAACAATATCATGAATATAATGTTAAAAAAAACAGAAGAATTGTACACAATGACATGAAAGGAACACAATACAATTTTATATTTGTGAAACAATGTTCCTATGATAAAAAACACTAATAATCACATCTATACAGTCCATTTAATGTCGTCATCCGTCTCCACGCGCGTTTCGGCGGAAAACCGCCTTCTTCAGGAGAAAAGCTTGTAATTCTAGAAGATAAAAAACAATAGCTATATCACATTTATTAAGACAACATTTCTCTGCTTCTATTAGTTAAGCCGATGGAGACAGTTGTGACCAAACAAACCACACATTTACTGGAGGCTCACCAACATTTGCATATGGCACAGTCAGGGTTTCGCAAGGGTCTCTCCACCGAGACTATGCTGGCTAAAGCCATGGAAAAAATCAGAGTATTATGGATGGTGGGGAAGTGGTGGCCCTGATTTTGTAAGGTCTGCTGATGGCATTTGATGATTTCTCCTACTTCATTCTGCTCCAGAGACTGGGGACAGAGAGACAGTGTTTGTGTCAAAGTCCATGCTTGGTTTGCTTTTTTCTAAAGGATCAGATTCAAACTGTGGACCATATCCAAATTTAGATGAGCCCTCAAACCTGTGGCTACCGGGGTCCCTCAGCGATATTTACTAAGACCCTCTTATTTAAAAAACATTATGTGGTCCCCCTACTAGGCTGATTGAATCTGTTGGCGTCACATTTCACACCTATACTGATGATACACAACTGATTGTCAGGTTAGATGGAAATCCGTGGGGTGCAGCTAGGAATCTCAGAAGCTGTCTCCATGAAGTCGCAGACTTGTTGAGCTCAAATTCACTTGTGCTCAACAGTGAAAAGACTGAAATAGTTGTGTTTCGGATGGAGCTACCTCGACAAGAAGCTTGAGGATTTGCCATTACCATTTCCTCAGGCTCGTAACCGTGGAATCATGCTGGATGCAGACACACATTTGACAGCAAGGCTGGCTCCGGGCTTAAAGAAATCATTGCCTGTTTCTAATGAGCTTGCCAAGCTGCATTGGCTTCCTGTCATCAAGAGATGCTATTTTACAGCTCTACGTCTGTGCCATAAAGCACTCTACAATTATGGCCAGAGAACTTACATGGCCTTGTTGTTTATCTGGTATAAGCCTGCACTTCCTCTTAGAACATAACATGCTTGCCGAATTATAATATTGGCCAGAGCCTGACATGCTGTGCCTCTTGCCTTGCATGCCCAACAGAACCTGGGTACGTACAGGGTACAGCTCAAAACCTTTCTGTTTCTAAACAATGTCTAGGACCCTACGTAAGTGATTAGGCTGGTGAGTTCTGCAGCCTGAGCCTGTTTATTAGCGCCAGGACAGTTCTTTCTTGAAGCAGCTGTTTACCCTTTATACATTCTCCTTCTTATTGATCATTACAAGTTCTGTAACCCTTTTCTAGAACTGTTTAATGTTTGGGCAGCCCCAGACCATGTGGAAATAAATCAAATCTAGGTAATTGCATCTGAGGCAAGTCATTATGTAGGATCCACTTATCCTTTTGCTTTGTAGGTCCCACTTTTCGTTCTTACCTCCCATAAGTTGCGCAATAACGAGCCTTGATCATGGCCTTTTCTGGTTATTCCAAGCAATCTAATTTTCCCAGCAGTCGCAGCCTACTTCTTTCTCTCTGCTAGTACTAATTGTTTACACATAAGGTGTAGTAATGCCTACTGCTCAAGTTAGCCTAAGTTCTTGTCCCTTAAGGACAGTTCCATATCTAGTGACTTCAGATCTACTGCTGCTTCATTAGTTCAGAGGCCCCTGACTAAACCTTAGTGGCCACTCAAGTAGTGCATCAGAGGCTATGCCTTGATTGTCTATAAAATAATGATGTATCAGCTACCCCAGGCAATCCCTATATGCCCCAGTCACAACTATAGCACAATGTTGCCTCAACATGGGCATGGATGACGTTTGTCTAACCCAGGTTAACCCCAGCAAAAGATCCTTAGGATCAGATTAAGTTTGTCCAAGTTAATTCAAGGACACAGCAGGGCCAGGATTCGGCCAAGTGTAGCTTGTAAGTCATGTAAAGGTGAGTAATAAGAATACTCCTTGTACAGTCCTTTTTCATGCCTCTGTAAATTACCTGTGTGATATCTATCTAGCAATCTATCTATCTATCTATCTATCTATCTATCTATCTATCTGTCTATCTGTCTATCTATCTATCTATCTATCTATCTATTTTCTGTGTTTTGTAAATTGAATCCGCCAAACTCGCCAGTTCACCCCTCTATATATGCTTCATTGACTTCACCTCCGCTTTCGATAACATCAACAGAAACTTACTATGGGAGAAGCTTGCCAACAAGAAAATGCCGACAACTTTACTATCACAACTGGTGCTATTACACACGGACACATGGGTACAAATCAAGCTAGGCTCAGGAGACTGCCTGTCAAGAAAAGTACAGACGACCAAGGGCCTCAAACAAGGGTGCGTTCTAGCCCCGACCCTCTTCAATATTTTTATGTCGGATCTTTCTCCAATGCTAGACGAATGCAATCCTCACGCCCCAAAACTAGGAGGACTTATAGTCTCAAACTTGATGTACGCCGATGATATTGTGCTCATTAGCCGGACGCCGATAGGGCTACAACACCTAATCAACACAACATACACCCATGCAGCCACGAACGGCCTCAGCATAAACCTCTCCAAAACAAAAGCCATGAGAGTAAATGAGAAGACGGCCACATCTAAATTTCTCTGGCAAATGGGAGGCCTAACAGTGGAAACCGTAGACGAGTACAAATACCTGGGGGTAATTGTTGACAGAAAAGGGACATTCCTCCCTCAGAAGGAAGCAATATCAAGGAGAGGTACCACAATATCAGCTGCACTGAGAAACCTTAAAAAGAAAGTATCTGGCCGCAGTTTCACTCCACTCCTACAAATAATCCAAGCAAAACTAACACCGGCTATCACCTATGGAAGTGAATGCCTCCGAGGAAGGGACGCACAGATACTGAACAAAACAACAGCCAGGGCAATGCGAATGTTATTTAATCTGCCCAAATACACTTCACAAGCACAGATAAGACTCGAATTTGGCCTGAGAAATCAAGTAACAGACAGAATGGGGGTCTATGCCAAAAGTTGGCACAAAATACGAGGAGCCAATGCCTCATCCATGGATTATCATCTCTGGAACGAGCTATCAGGGAGAAACACGAGTGCTGCCGCAAATTATCTAAAGCACTCCATAGAAACTTTGGAGCTACAAGAAGCCTGAAAGAGCAACATCTCACACAATTTGTTCAAACAACTAGCAAATAAATCTGTAAGGACCATGTCTCTAATAGAGGACAAAGCTGCATTAACGAAAAGGGCACACGGCTGGATCGTCATCCAAAACTACACCAGCAGCTCATGCCAAAGCTACTTAGGAGCCGGTTTTACACGGTCTACAAAGGAGAAATTTATACAACTAAGGCTGGGCATCCTGCCATCTCAAATCCATCTTCCCCCGTGGAAACGGCCACAAATGCCATCAAGTTGCCGATTATGTGGGGACACAAAAGAGGACATCCTTCACTTAATATGCATCTGCAAAGGTCTGGACAAGGAGCGCCGACAACATCTAAAGCCAACCCTAAAGAAACTGGGAATAAGGACATGCCGGCAGGCAGTCAAAGCATGCTTTGATGGAAAAAACATCCAATTAGCAAGTCATCTGGTAAAATTCCTGGAAAAAGCTCGTAAGAAGCAGAACGACAGAAGGGAGAGCCCGGAAGACACTAACCCATACAACATTTAACTCCCACTACTGTCCCATCAAGCCGCTACCACAAACTCAAGCCACAATTACCACGGATGGATTACGAACCCCAAAGAATCTGTAAAGGCTGCAGGGAGTCTGCAAGCTTGCCTTTTATTCTTTATTCTCTTCCTGTTTACAAAATGACTTAGCATTTAGATAATCGAAAGCCTAATCGTCTTCCAACATATATTATTTTGCTCAAGTAAGTTCTTAGAACATTTTAAAGTTTATTTAACTGAAATGTTTGATAGTCATATTTTACTAGACAAAAGTTTTATTTTAAGTTCATCTACATGTAAATATGCTGATTGCAATGGTTTTAATTAACTGAGCAATAAAGAATTCTTCTTCTTCTTCTTCTTCTTCTTCTGTGTTTAGTAAATACATTGCGAATGATCTTGAGATGAGTATAGTGTCATTCAACCTTAGAGCCATGCTTACTGTACCAGTAAGATATAAACCATATCTAAGTGGTTCTCCCCTACATTGCATATTATTCTACAATCTTTAATGCATCAAAATCGTCTGCAAAATTATGGAAATAAACATTCACACCTTATAAACATCCTAAATAAATAGAATTTGTGTGTACCACTGTATTGCAATTAATTAACATTGGCACATGGCCAGATAGCCACTAATGGAAAATTTACTGTCAACACCTTTCACACAGATGTTTTGGAACAAGATTTCGCCTTAAGACACAATCTACTTTCAATCCTAACTCTACAGCCCACATCACGTGGTGAACTGAGTCCACCCTAAACTTTAGTGATTTACAAACCATGCACCATATGACTTACAACGTGCCCAATAACAATTGCCTCCAAGCCATAGGCTACTTCCATGTTATAGATTCTCACATGTACACTGAGTTACTCTATGGTGTAAAGGACTATATTGTTTTCAGTGATGTAACAAGTGATATCATCAATGATGTAATTTGAGATGTCCTTAGTGATGTAATTTAACATGTTGTAAGTGATGTAATATGTGAAGTCATTAGCAGTGTTTGGCGGGGGCGCAAGTTATAGTTAGCCCAGTATACTATAACCAGTGAATTTCAGTGGCTTTTTGGATTCTAAACTTTAGTTTTTATCTCATTTCAACACAGACTTGAACTATATTACAAATTCTAAAGTTATAATTATCTCTTACATTCATGATTCACCCCCCACCTATGCACTTTTTTGTTATTTGTGACAAACCCAACTTAAACTACACAAACATAAGAAATTCAAAAGTTAGAAACTATCTTCTTTCTTTCCCCCAATGTCAATATCACTTGCCATTGAGACTAATCCAGAGTGGTTAATTTGCTTCATATTATAGGGAGTAAAAGTTGGCTCAGTCCTACCCCATGTCTATTTCTTTTTCAGATCAGTGCCCCAGTAGTGTGCCCTTTTTAAAAGCATGGGGCAAAATGACTGGCAAGTTATAAAGAATTACAGCAGTCTTGGAAGTATCACTATTTTGGATAGTGATACCTTCTCCATTACCAATAGGGGCAAACCATTCCAGAAACATACTGAGTTTATTATTACACCAACTGGCTTTCGGATGTTTCCAGCAATTATGCCTGGATCCGAGTGATATATCTGGATTCCTAATTAGTTAAAACATATAACGACCCCAGGACAATAGAGTAAGATTGACATTCATCAGGCTATTGCCCAGGGGCAGCTCCTTCGTTACAGCGGAGGAGCGTCGCCCCACTGAAGTGCCCCCAGCGATGAAAAATAAATTGGTAATGAAGTTAATTCATTACAATTTCATTTTTCATCATCTCGTCCTGAACAGAGTGTCAGGACGGGGTGGGCCTGCTGAATGGCAGCAGGGAGATGCGTGGTCTGCCTTTGCACTTGTTTAAAGTGCGCATGTCTCTTTGGCTGGCCGTTGCGCACTTTAAGCCTCTCTAATCCAGCTGTCATACGACAACTGGGTTAGAGAAAGTAAAAGCCTCCAGTCCTCTTGTGAGTACTGATAGAGACTGCTGCCACCAATACTTTCACTGCTCTGACGCCGGTTAACAGCACCAGGGCAGTGCCAGGGTTGGTTAAGAGAGTTAGCTGGGGCCCTGGAGTCACAAGTGAAGAAGACTGTAACAAGGGGGACCCAGCAGCAACCACAGTAAGTAAATTTTTATTTAATTTACTTAACTGGGTTTACTTTATGAAACCACCCACCCACCACCCATTTGCCCTCCGTTCTACTCTCTAATGTTGGCAGCCGCCCCCGCTTTTGCTATCTGTCTTAGTGGGGACAAGCATGTTTTACCCGCGCAACTCTCTCAAACAAGCCTATCCCATAGGCTACGCTCCCTGCACAGGGCCACCATGAGCCTAGAGCCGGCCCTGCCATACCTCAATGAAACGTCAGGATCTCGGAAATCAAGCAGTAGCTCATATGTGTACAAGGAAATTATATGTTTAATGCCAGAGACTTCCAGTCCGTTGTCAACTCTAAATTGTTTGAAATGGCAAGCCAGTGGTTTATTGTCCGGTTTTCACCCTCGCCATGGTGGATGAGTAAAGAAAGTCTATCCTAGTAATAATTGTAGGCCAAATTTACTCTTTTATATAAGACGACAAATATATAAGCAATCCTTTTCAATATCTAATGCCACTAATGATGGAAGTGCGTTGTCAATAGGGATAAATAACATAATGTGGAAGAGTTGTTTTAAGGTTGGTGATGTACTAAGGCCAGGGACAAACCAGCTTTGATCTGATTGTATCAGTAAGGTTATTTCACATAAAATTCTATTTGAAATTACCTTGCCTAGGATTTATAATCCCGAATTAAGAGGCAGAGGGGTCTATTAGTGGTTGCCTCTGGTCGATTCTATCCTTGTTTGGGGACCACTATTAAAACTGTCTTCATAGTTCTTAATAGAAAATGATCTCGGTGCTCCCGTCTACATTATTTCTCAAATTTGTACTCCAGAGCAAAACGTGATGGTGATGGAGCCATTTCTTGAAAACACACATGTAATGCTATCTTCTAGGATTGTGCATTGTGCTGAATAGCATGTTATTGTCTTAGGTTGCTAATGTTTGTGCACAACTTTATATGTCATTTTTATAGTTAGTTATGTGAGAAGCTTTGGTTCCGCTCTCATGTTTGGAGCCAGGAGTACATGTTTTGATTGGGCAGAAGTTGTGTGCTTCCACAAATAAGTAAAGGCTCCCCACACAGCTGGGATCATTTTGTTTATTTATACAGTTACCTGAAGTGGAACTTTCAAGGGCATACAAGTTATTAAATTGCTGTAGATATCTAGATCATTTATAGTGTTTTTCTCTGGCAGAAGCACAGATGGGAGGAAGGTAGGCGTTAACCTACATGAATTATTAGGCCTGGTTTCACCGTGAAACTGTCATCTGACCTTTTAACCTACATCAATATTATTCTACAGTTCTTTGCTTCTTCATAGATACATATCCATTCCCACACTATCTACTTGTACTACTTAACATTACCACACAACATTCTTTTAAAGCCAGATCTATTGGCATTTCGAATGCTTGTTACACCTTGCAGGTGGCAGTTGTACATTTGATGTTATTTATTCTCTAGCTATGTCAGTGTAGCAGACTGGTAGCTGAGCCTGACAGTGATTCATCGAGCGGAGAAGGGCTGACAGTGCAGGTCAATGCATGGGAGAAAGTGCAGGTGACTTGAGGGTTGAGGAGAGTGCAGGATGTGCAAGTCTCCGGGTTCAACTGATCTTTACCGTCTTCCATCCACTATTCTTTATTATCCACCCTCAACATAATACTAATAATTACTAGCACAACGATGATGATTCTTCACATGGAGACCATAATGAATGAATTTTTATTAAGTCCACTGTTACGCCAAGCATATGACAGAATCTGGCCTGAGCTGAAGTATCAGAGAGCTGATCTATCTGAGAGTAGATGTCCAGGTTTTAAAAGTTTTTTCTGAATAAAGTTTTCTCTTGAAGGATCAGTTAAGATTTAGTCTGTCCCACACTAGTCTTACTAATTAATGGACTATCAACTGAAGGGCAAATGTGGATTGTAGCAGCCTAAAAGGCAGATACAGCCTAAATTCAGCTTGTAGGTTGGTAGTTTCTTTCTACAGACTGCACTATACTAGAGACAGAGCCTTTTGAATACTGATCTTTTGACTATTAGTTAAAAACACAACACACGAAAAAGAAAGAATTGTTGAATTCTGAAATGCAAGCCTGGTATAAGTTGGTTGCAGCTGATTTTACTGCTTACAAACAGGCCAAAAGTTGTGGAAATTCCAAATTGCGAAAATTGCTGCGAACGTATCGTGTCATTGATAATGGAACTGTAACAGGTTGAAGGATGAAGAGCGCAGACCTTGTGCGGCATTCTCATGTAGAAATAAAAACAGGACAATGCCATCAACTCAGACTACCAAACACACAAATTACCTAATCTGTAAAAACACATTTTAATGTGTAAAAGTGGCAAGCGTAGTGACACTGCTGATGCTTGTTGACATTGCATTTGGATGGCTCTGTCTTCCTTTTTTTATGACTGCGTCTTGAGTTTACCTGAATGTTGATTGGCGTTGTAGCTCATTTCCGGGCAGATGTGTGCACGTTTGTGTGCTTATGCTTTTATATTAAGGCTGGTGCATGGCGTTCAGGGATGTGTTGGTATTGGCGTGTTTTGGGGTTTGCCATTATGCTGTCTTCCCCTGGACTTGGGCTTACTGTTGTGTTCTTCGTTTGTAGTCGGGTTGGACATTGCTCTCTATCTGCTCTTTCGATCGGCAAAAGTTGCCCTTTCTACCATGGCAAAGTTTATTTTCACAGTTTTGTACACTTTTCAACTTTGTTACCCAGCTTGCTTGTGGCCTATCCCTGGTTTTCCTGCTGGACTTGAGGCAGAGACTCTGTATGTGCATGCTTGCTGTTTACTCATGGTTCTCCTGCTGTGCTGTCGCCAGGCTATCCTTGTTCCACCCTGGGGGTTCTTCATGTGGATAGATGACTTCCGTCCAGGCCTGGTGACTCTTGATCTTCTCTTATTATGGGCTTGGTCGGTCATCTGGTTTCCAAGTGTGAGCCTCAGGTCACACTTCCTTCTCTTTCTCCTTGGTCCTTCAGCATGCACCTTCTTTCCACTTATGCTGGCAAGACTTCATTGCTCGCAACTCTTCTTTTGTGTACAGCGGCATGCACCAACTTCGGGACTATGCTGGTTAGACTTCTAGTCACTTGAGTCTCTACTCCTTCTGTGTGCAGCGGCATGCATCTTCTTTAGGACCAGCTCACTGGGCTTCTCAGTGGGAGATTGTCTTTATAGCCTGGCATCCGGTGATAGGATCCGGCTTGTTGATGATTGAGCAGTCACTGATTCCGTTCTCCTCTCCTTCTTGAGTGAGGGATGGCGTCTGGCCACATATCCATTGCCTCTTTAGGAACCTTTTTGGAGCTCCTACAACTTGTGTGGATATGTGTGGCTGGCCCTCTGCCTCGAGGGTCTTCCCACGGCCTAAACCTCTTCTTCTCTAAACCGGTGAGGCATCATGCCATGTTTCGCACATTCCCTGCTCAGGGACTTTCTTGAAGCTCCCGCTCTGGGGTGTTACCTCTTCCGGAATTTGTTTCCCTGGGCAGTAGGGTGCTGTGGTTCTGTCCCATTTTCTCCGGGTGGTGCAGGATTTGCACCTTGAGGCATTGCTATTAGTCATGGTTAGTGGGGTGTGGCGAAGTGTGTCGAGGTTCTGGGACGGTGCGGTCCTAGTTTCTTGACCACAGTCACAGCATTGTGTGCTTCTGTCCACCTTTTGATCTGGCTCTTCTTTTCCTGGGCAGCTGGTAGGCGAGGATGGTCATGGTGATGGTGGCTCTGGGGTGTGTAGACTTTGTGTCTTAGTAGATATGCCTCGTGGTCCAAGTACCATTTTGGTATGCTTCCACTTCTCTGCCGGGTGGAAGTAAAGTCAGACCGCTGTCCTCTCTCAGGGGGCATTAGTCTTTGGGCCAGGTTTGTGGCATAGACCATTGGGTCCTAATCCGTGTGTCTGAACACACACTCACAGTGCTCTGGTGGTGTCCCTTCCTTCCACTAAACAGCCTGTGGGCTCTGTGTCTTGCAGATTGGTCCTGCAACTCTGTTGGCAGGTGGCGACTCGGTGTAGTACCTTTTCATTCTCGTGTGGGTGTTAACCTCCCAGGCCTTGCTTTAGCTGATGGGCTTTGCAGAGTGATGTGTGGCAATTGAATATCTACAGAGCTCTCATAGCAGGGGGAAGGTCAGAGCAGCAAAATGTTCCTGAGTGTTCAGAACCTGCAGCTAGTTTTTGGCCTTCTGTAAGTCTGTCTCTCATGTGCCTCTTTTTACCCTTGGTCACTTTTTTTTTGCTGTTGGGCACTAGGTGTGTAGGTACGGTAGGTGTGCCAATACCAAGTACCCACTAAGTCTGTGATTGCTGTCTGTCATCAAATGGGGCAGTGGCACAATTACATCATTCATCAGGGACCAGCACCAGAGGCATTCTTACCCAACTGAACTCGATTGAACGCGATGGGAAAAAGAAACCAAGTTAAGATTCTAAACTTGTAAACTCAAAATAGTGAAAATCTGCAGGATGAATAATATTTTTAATTGTTTTGCCTTCAGTTTTTAGGTTGTGGGAGAGAAGAAAATGCAATTGAAATACAATTCCTGTTCATTACATGTATGCTGAACTTTGTAGTGTCCTGCTGGATACATCATGCAACAGCCCATCGATAGGGGCAGTGCTAACACCCACCCACACCCATCCAACACAGGTGTCCCCATTCAGGTGACCCTATTAATAAAAGGTCCTGGGGTACATGCTTGTGTCCAGTTATGCACCCACAATACATGTGCTGTGTTGTTATTTTACTTGGTATGTGGGCCTAGGGCCCACTACTTTACTAACTTCATGCAACTATGATGAGCTCAGTGTATTTTGTCTAAAGTTATGTGTTTGTCAATGGCCTCAGCAAAAATGCACATCAAATAATTGATGCAACCTCATCCTGAGGACTGTTCCAGCTCAGGAGGCTACTTCACCAAAAGATTACAGATAACAGCAGTCTAGGGAGAACTGCCAAGATGGGCCAAGGACTTCATCAGGGAGACGTATGTTGTAGCATAGGTAGAAAGGTGGTGGCGAGAGGAAGTTGCAGAGAAAGTAGTATAGAAAGTAGTATATCTCATTTTATTAATGTTTGGTGGAGAAGAGTATATTTTTGTATATAGCTGAATGAAGAATTGCCAAGATGGCACCTCCCAGTTGGAGTGGGTGAATAATTATACCACATCACCAAAGACAGAGGTGGACACTACGTGCACAGCATAATGTTGAAAGTACAGTCAGAAAAATTGGTAGATTAGGTGGTGGGCACGACTTTGCTTATTTGAGACCAATATGTTCGATAAGCTTCTAAGTACATGAAGGCTTTTAAGGGGAAACAACCATGTGCGAGCTTTAATTCATTGTGCAGCAAAATTCGTCCACATGCTCCCTAGTTTAACAATGTAAATTTTATAGTATTGTGTAATTCAGCATAAAGGTAAGCCTACATAACGGAAAATAAAAACAGCACAAACAAACGTCAATCAATTTTCTTTCATTATAACAGATAACAATTTTTTCTTGTTTGTGTATAAATTGTATATTCAGGTTTGTTCATAAAAAAAATACTGCGAATATTGAATAAACAACATACAAACACACATGAAATATTATACATTTTGCAAAAATCAAGACAAATGTCACTCTAAAACATAAAACGTTTTTTACCAAATAAATTCTGTACCGGTTTTGCACAGCAGTGCAAGTTGTATATACTTATTTATAAAAATGCTACAGCACGTAATATTATTTTTTTTTTAAACAGCTTCAGTTAAGACTCAGAATCACCAAAAAATACATTGGCAGAAAATAAAAGTAATGCAGTCCGGCTTTAGAAAGGTTATAAATGGAAATCACACGATTTACTTGGTAGGAAATAAAAAAAAAACTCTCAAGAAATAAACTTCAATTTCAAACCACAAGTAGAGAAAGGGAGGAAAAACAACTACTTAGATCAGGTCTCAAATATTGATGCACGAAACGATCAATTGTGTTCTCTCACCGCAGCACAGCATATCATTTTAAAGAAACCTATGCATTATAAACGTCAGCTGAACAGGAATATCCATATTATTCAGGATAAGCCTAGCTGTATCTACTTGGCTGAAAAGATATCTTTTCCCCAGGTGCCATAGTTTCACTTCAACAGGGAAAACAAGGTCACTGACCACTGATGTTTGCAATTCCTTAGGCGTCATATTAAAAAATAGTTTGCGCACTTGACCTCTGACTGTTGTGAGCGCACAGGTAATACAACGGTAGGCGTGCTGCAACCATTGTTTTTCGAGCCTTCTGATCTCATTCTCTAGTTTCTACACTTTGAGTTGATCACTCCTTGTGTGTTCGGCAGCCACGGCTATAAAATGTCCCTAGATGACTGCTTTAAATTCATCCCACATTCTGGGGACGGGTACCCCTCCCCCTCGTCATGTGCAAAATATTCCTCTTTTCTTTTCTCTGTTTTACTTTTGGTAAATGGGTCTCTAAGTAGGGATGGGTGCAGGCTCCAGTTCCCTGGTGGTCTTCTATTTCCCATGCCTAATTGAACTATGACCAGTGTGTGGTCTGAGACCAATGTTGGGTCCATGGCACAAGCGAGCCCCATCAGGGAATTGATCAGTAATATGTAGTCAATCCAAGAATGGGTACAATATTCATGGGAGTAGAAGATACAAGCCTTGATTGCTGCATGTTGCTTCCGCCAGGCATCCCGTAGGCCTAGGTTGTCACTGGTCTTTTTCTGCCTCTTGAAAAAGGCTCCTGCATTGAAATTGTGCCCCCCTTCCTTATAAGTGTGTAGGTCCCTTACCATATTGAGATCCCCAGTCAGCACAGTATCATCTCTAGGCTTATCAGCTAGCTTCCCCACTTCCTGACCTGCGTTAAGGTCATAGATCGTGGCCACAATGAGTAGTCAACCGTGAAGTGCACTAACTAAGATTAGGTATTTATCATCCCTGTCGGTCTGGGTTTGTGTGATTGACATAGGGAGGTTATGTCTTAGGTATATCACCACTCCCATTTGTTTTGTACTGGCTGAGGAGTTGTAACTCATGGGTTAGGCTGTGTGGTTCATTTTCCCATGATCTTTGCACAGAAGATAGTTTTCTCGAAGATAAATATATTTTGGATTGGATTACCGAAGTGCTTGGCATATTTCTCCATGTTTATTTGAGGAGTTAATTCCTTGTGTATTTAGTGAAACAAGTAATTTGCAATGTCATCAGTGATGTCATAAATTATTTCATAGAACATGTGATGAGTGATGAAATATGTAAGGTAATAAGCAGTGCATGGCGGAAGCGCAAGTTATTGATAGCTTTGCTAACTAAAGCTGGTAATTTTTGTTTGTTTTGTTTAGTTCAAAATGTTAATGTTGCCACTGACGTATTCACCTAACTATAACGCTACTTTAACCTTTGTTTTTTCTGTATATTTGTAAGTTTTCTTTAAAAAATATCTTTTTATCAGACCTAACCATAATGTTACCTTTGCTTTTTTCAGTGAATTTCTAGTTTTTTTAAACGGGAAATAATATTTTATTAGCATATGTAAAGCCAACCCCCTGATGCACACGGTCATAGGGAGGTTGGCCACAAGGCCTGCAGCAAAGCCCTTACAGGGCCTTATGTTTTTTAAAGGGGAGAGGGGCCCTGATCATCAATAATCCCTGGTAACCCCACCCCCAGGGTCTCATGTTTATCAAAGTGGCGGAAGGCCCCCCTCCCAAAGCCTTATTAGGCCCTTGGCACCCTCATCCACCAGGTCATTTTTTTTAAAAGCGAGGTGGGGCCACGTGGCCCCCCCTCCCTGGACCTATTAGGCCCAGGGGACCTGATCCCTCAGAGCCGTATATTTTTTAAAGGGGAGGTGAACCAAGTGCCCCCACTCTCCAAGCCATATTAGGCACTTGGGAACCCATCCACCAAGGCGGTGTTTTTTTATTCAAGGGGAGGGTGGCCACATGGTCCCCTCCCTGAGCCTTTAAAAGAATGAAATGAAATGAAATTGAAATGAAAAAGGATTTATAAAGCACATGGCTGCCCGGGAGCATCCCAGCGCTGGGGTACAGAGGAAGGCTGAGGGGAACCGAGGGGGGCAGAGGGTGTTATTATGGATCCTGTGGGAACAGGAGCGTGTTCAGGAGTTTACGGAATTTCAGGTAGCTCGGTTCGGATCGAAGACTAATCGGAAGGGAGTTCCACAGGGTCGCGGCGTTGACCAAAAAGCGGCGTCCTCCAGTTCGAGCCTTCCTAACTCTTTGAACAGTGGCCAGGTTTCCATGGGAGGAGCGCAAAGTCCTGGTGGCTTTGTAGGGATAGAGCATATTTACCAGGATAGGAGGCCCTTTGCCCTGAAGGGATCTATGGGTGATACACAGGGACTTGAATTTGATCCTCTCCCAGACTGGTAACCAGTGGAGGGCCTTGAGTGCCGGTTTAGCCGATGATCTCCGGGGGGTGCCTGTCAGCAGCCTGGCCGCTGAGTTCTGGATGAGCTGAAGGATGTTGATGGTTGATTCTGGAGTGGCCAGAAAAAGGGCATTGCTATAGTCTAATCTGGATAGGATTAGACCCTGAATGAGCAACTTTCTGGATTGTGCCGGAAGTAGGGGGAGAATCTTACGGGCTGAACGGAGTAAGCCCACACAGGTGCCAGCAGTCTTTTTAGCCTGTGTCTTAAGGGAGAGGTCCTGCTCAAGCCACACCCCTAAGCTTTTGAGTTCCTTCTTCGGTGTAGGGAGGTCCCCTAGGCACAAGGGCCAGATGGAGGTCGGAAGAGATGTCATTTGCTGGCCCAGAAGCATGAGTTCTGTCTTTGTGCCGTTTAATTTAAGTCGAGAGTCGCACATCCATGTGTAGATTTCGGAGAGGCAGTTATGCAGGTTTTCAGAGTTGCCCTTTTCCAGAGAAAGCGAGACGACCAATTGGGTGTCGTCTGCGTACGTAACGACTCTATTCCAGAAGGGAGCGACCACATCCTCCAGGGGGGCCATATAAATGTTGAATAAGGCAGGGCTCAATGAAGAGCCCTGAGGCACTCCACACTGGAGGGGAAATGGGTTGGACCGCGCACTACCTTCCCAAACCTGGAAGGTTCTATTCTTCAGAAAGGATGCGAGCCACAGCAATGCTGTGCCCCTTATCCCTAAGTTGAAGAGGCGCTGGACTAAGATCTTATGGTCCACAGTATCAAATGCTGCACTTAGATCCAGGAGGATCAGTGCAGCCGATCCTCCTGAATCCAAGATGCACCTTGCTTCCTCGACCACTGCTAATAGTGCAGTCTCACTGCCCTGGACAGGGCAGAAACCAGTTTGAGAGGTGCGAAGCAACCTATTGGTTTCTAAGAAAGCAGAGAGTTGTTGGTTTGCAATTTTCTCTGTGATGTTGCTAAGCCCTGGCAGCAGAGAAATTGGTCGGAGGTTGGCAAAGTCAAGGGGGTCAAGTTCTGTTTTATTTAGTAGCGCCTTCACTACTGTGTGCTTCCAACCAGGGGGAACCACCCCTTGATCAAACGAGGCATTAATGAGATCCGTAGCCAGGGGGGAGATGGTAGGTCCCACATGCTGTAGAATATACATGGGTGCCGGATCATTAGGGGATCCACTCTTCATGGTGGACAGAGCAGTTTGAAAATCTTCTCTGGATATCTGGGCAAAGGAATCCAGAGAGGAGCCAGAGATAGTGGCGGTGAGATCTGCAGGGACAGAGGTATAGGACTTTTGCGGTAGGGATTGTAAAATGTTTAAAAAAAAATTCTCAAAGAATGCCGCTAATTGATTACATCTGGTGTCTGATGTATCTTGCACCGTCGGGGGGTTAGGAATTTTAAGATCTTTTACTATTTTATATGTCTCCCGAGATGAATTAGAGGACGTTCTAATTTTCTCTTCAAAAGGCCTCTCCCTGGGCCTCATGAGACCCTGGGTACACCATCCCCCAGGGCCTTATTGATTTTCAAGTGGAGGGGGCCCCTCCCCAAGCGTAAAAAAGGCCTTGGGGCCCCATCCCCAGAGTTGTATTTTTGTAAAAAGTAGGGGGGCATTGTGCCCAGCTCCCTGACCCTTTTCTGGCACTGCGGACTCCATCCCTGGTCCTACATTACTTAAGGTGGGTGCCCACCCAGGGCACCCACCTTGCACTCATGGGCTGCGGGGGGGGAGGCCCAGTGCCCCTGTGGCCCAAGCCAGCTCTCAGCATGCTGCGGGACTCTCAGTTGTGTAAGTTACTGTCTGGATATATGAGTAGTGGGTGCGTACGTAACTTTGTGGGAGTGTACCTGGGTGTGTAAATGCCTATATGACTGTGTGAGTGGCTGCAAATTAAATTACATACTGTAAGCTGAAACCCACATTAATTCGTACTGGCTTAATAGTACAACTATTTTTCAGTATAGTAAAGTCTCTTCCCCCTTTTCTGCACCCTATATTTTAGTTGGTGTTCTCATCTAAGCTCCCTTCTATTTTGTCTTTTACTGTAGTGTCTAGAAGCCACACATTTTCTCTCAGCTTATATCAACTCACACCGTTTTTTAATATACTTATTATAGAACAACCTAATTAACATACCTGTAAAATCTCTTTGCTGTTGTCCAACATTTAGTGTAAGTTCTGTTAACATCGGATTTCCACTGCAAATCTCATGTCAGAACTATGGCAATCCTCTTCCACTCTCAGCAGAAAAGTTCCTAAATGGCTACCCTTCCCCAGGTGCTCTTACTCATACTCCTGTTCTTAGAAAATCACAGACTTCCATTCATCTTTTTCTTTTGTTATACCACTTCTAATTTGTCACTAATTTTGATCCCTTTCCATTTTTCCTGTAAAGAATCCCAATTTAGTTGTTTATTTCACAGATCCACTGTTGCGCTCAGCGTGGTACCCTTGTAAATCCATGGTGGATTTGCGGATCCACACGTAAGCCCTTAAAAGCATTCAGTAATCTGCTGTTAATGCTTTGCATCTCTACTGTATTTTATAAAATATTGTCAATTACAACACATAAACTCCCTACTAAGCAACATTTGTACACTAGTTTGCTTTTCAGTTTTACACTGCAGTCTCTTTTGTTCCCTTCCCCTTCACTCTTTTAGCTCCGTTTCCATAGTAACCATGTTCCCAATAGTTTCTGCCTACTAGTAAGTCAAACGTTCACAAGACTTTCTCTTAATGGCCTACTATCTTCACATTAACTGTAGCAGGTGTGATTGAATTTTCGCATTAAAAAAAATGTTCACTAAATCTGCGCATCCTAGGCCAAATAAAGGGTCTGCTGGCTATGTTGCGGGTGGGTCCACAGATCCATTCCCAACCAAAAGCACACATTCAGTACAAAACAACAGCACATTTAATCTAAACATATCCTATTAAAATTTGAGAGTGGTTGTGTGAATGGTTGTGTAGGAGTGTGGGAGAGTTTGATTGGTGGATGTATAAGTGGGCGTGTTAGTGGCTGTGTGGGTCTTTCATTGGTGTGTGTGTATGGCTGCATGGGTGTTAGTGAATTTGTCAATTGTCTTACTGTATATGAGTGTGAAGGGTTTTCTAGGTCTCTGAATGGGTGTGTGGCTGGCTGTATGGGTATGTGAGTGGCTGTGTAGGTGTGTAACTGAATTTTTGAGTGGGTCTGAGTGTGTGTGGCTGGGTATATGAGTCTGCGAATGGATGTGAGTGGTTTTGTGAGTGTGAATGGGTATGTCAGTCAGTGCATTTGTGAGTGTGTGAATGGGTCTGTGAGTGGGTGTGTGAGCGGCTGTATGAATGTGTGAGTGGCTGTCTAGGTGTGTGAGTGGCTGTCTAGGTGTGTCAGTGGTTTTGTGGGTGTTTGAGTGTGTGAATCATTGTGTGAGTGTGTTAATGGGTGTCAGTGGTTTTGTCGGTCTGCGAGTGGGTGTATGAGTGTGTTAATGGACATGTGAATGGGTGCATGAGTGTTTGAATGGGTGTGTAAGTAGCTGTGTGTGCCTGTAAGTATGTGAGTGGTTATGTTGGTGTGTGAATGAATGTGAGTAAGTGTATGTATGGGTGTGTGACTGGGTGTGAGTGTGTAAATGAGTGTGTGAGTGCCTGTGTGGATCTATGAGTGGCTGTGTTTATCTGTGGGTTGGTGGATGAGTGACTTTATAGGTGTGTGAGTGGGTGTGTAAGTATTTGACTTGGTGTGTGAGTGGTATTTGGGTCTATGAGTGGGTGTGTGTTTGTATGGGTCTGTGCGTGGGTGTGTGAATGACTGTATGGGTGTGGGAGTGGCTGTGAAGATGTGTGAGTGGGTTTGTGGGTCTGTGAGTGGTGTCAGTGGTTGGATGGGTGTGTGAGTGGGGTATGGGAGGTAGTGCGTTAGTGGGTCTGTGATTGGGTGTACTTTTTTAAAATTGTGCACTCGAGCCACGTTTCCATCTTGGATACACACGGTGGGGTAGTACTAAGTGCCGCAGATCAGTGCTTGCCCCCAAACAACATTTTGGACACCTTCATGCCCATGAGGAGTACCTCACAGACCATCAGTCTTATGATGTTAGGATATCTCTATCCTGACCCCTTATATCCTATTTCTTCTTTTGTCTCCGCCTTTCCCCCCAAAACCGATTGCTTATATAAAAAATGGTGGCCATAAATTTCCTCTCAAGTTGCAGCCAACCAATCAGCATTGCTGGCGGCAAGTGGATCTGCGGATCCTCTGCAGTGGCTCCGCATCAACAGATATACATGGTGCATTTTTTAATTATTAACTCCCAAACCTGCTGAACAGATTTACACCAAATTACAACAAGCATTGGCGTAGCCAATATGTATCACCTTTGGAACCTTATAAGTATTTAGTTACGCAGTACAATATCCTTGGTGCAACAACATAAACTGTTGCAAGTCTAAACACTTATAAAGTCCAAAAGGCGAGACCTATTGGCTATGCCAATGCTTGATTATTTTGAGAGGGAGAGTACCTGCACTTCTCAAGAGTGACATAATATGTTTAATTGGAGAGTATCGCACATCTTAGAAACAAGCAGGTACTCTGGTACAGGGTACCTGCACTTTTTCCATATTAAGCACTGCCTCAGACCCTATCTTTGCCAGGGGTCGTCTTAAGGATTTTGAGGAGCCATGGAAAGTCAGCTTCAATTATCAGAAAATGGGTAATAAAATTGCGCTGTCTGATAGACCTAAATATGTAACTAAAAGTCCCGAAATGCCATACCCTCGGGAATAAAAGACAACTGAAGAGACACCCATTAGGTGAACGTTTTGACTCCTACACCATCACAAACATGCAATTCTCCAAGAACCGGACAAAATTCCGATTTCGTACCCCTTCAAATATGAATTCCTGCAGTCTTCAAATTTGAATTCCTTCAACCTTCGATCTACATGTACCCGACTCTCCCACTAGCTGGTCAAGAGCAAGTAGACAAACCTCTCCGCACATCCGGTGGTGTCGGAAATTACGTAACCTGAAACGCTTTGGTTAACATTTTGAAGCACGAAGGTGAGGGAACAATTGAAGTGCCTTTGAAGGGAAGTAATGAACGACTCGCCTGCTGCAGTTTATGTGTGCTGGTTGTCCGAGAGATCTGCTGGGAAAAGTCTTAATATTAGGTTGTATTTTATGCCACAAGCTCGTATTAGGTGGTAATGGTGAGGAATTTTAGGTTCGGGATTGGAACCGCTACAATAGTGAGCCAGTAATCCTTTCGGAGGAGAAAATGATAAGTTCTTTTGATGCAGTTACGTAAAACATGGGTTGTTATACCTGAACTCCTATTTGGAACTTCAAATGCATGCATTCCTTTATGGTCTAAATGTTTTCGTTAGGCTTTCGTAAGCAGCAAGTGGTCCAAGTTTTTCGGTGATCTCTAGCCCCTTTTGCGTCTTCAACATTTGTATAAGAACTGAAAATGATTCCGTTGTTGGAAACACCAGGTGAATGATAATCTTATTTGGGATCAACTCTCTCGGACGTGAAGGGAAACCGTGTATTTTAAGTTTGTACGTGTAGTTTGAGCGCTAGAAAAACAAGCACTTAAACGCAAGCGCGGCTGCGAAAGTTAATTGTGACCGAGAGGGGGAGCAGCAGGTGAGCCCGCGAGTGATGCGTGCACCCGGGCTGGGGAGAGCAGTCTGCTCTTTTTGGAAGCACATACTCGTGCTTGTGGCGCGCCGCTGTACGCTCCTGCAGGGTGGATGCCACCACAAGCACGAGTATGTGCTTCCAAAAAGAGCAGAGCAACGGCTAAAGGTGTCCTATGCAGCGCATGCACGCCACGTACGCGAAACCTAAAAAGCAGTCTTTCCGGACCAAGATCTAGCTTTCTGCTAAATTTAGTTTAATTCCGTTCAGCAGTTTGGGCTGTAGTTGTTTTAAAAATCCCTATGAGAAATTGCATGGGGAAAATGCATTTTGCATTTGAAAATTTAGTGAAGATTCGTCAGATAGCCCCAAGGTTATTATCAAAACAAAAAATGCTATTCCCATGGAACCTAGGTCCTAACTATAACTACATACTGGCGAATGCACAATTCTCACATGTTCATTATATCCCTTTCACATATCCACACATCAGCGATTTTCTACAAAAGCTACACTATGAGTTTTGTCAATGCTTATTCTGTGACTGTCCTGGATTCAGTTCTTGAACTATAATTTGAGAGTTTACAAAAGTTAGGATCCCCCATCCAAAGTTCAGACCACAAATTATCATCATAGCAGCTTTCAGTTTTTGAGCCTTTCATACAAGACAATATGCTTAATTATCTTTTTGAATCTGATTCCAAAGGCTCAAGTATTTCTTCCCTCTTTTGATTTAGATCCGTTCTCGATTTGCAAGACGGATTCAGACAAAAGTTGATGATCTTCTGCAGCAGATGGAAGAAGGACTAAAAACAGCTGATCCTCATGATTGCTCTGCATACACTGGCTACACAGGTGAGGTTCTGATGATTATCAGGATCACAGACTACATGTACCCCTATCCTTTTAAAATACTCTTCCTTTTCCCCTAATAGTAAGGGGTGAGGGTGGGGCAATTGTTTGTGTGTGAGTATGTGTTATGCAAATATAAGCCCTTAAAACTATGCTTGAAGGGATGAAATGATTATGATCCAAAACATAATTAAAAAAAAACATTTGCCAGGCATTGAGAAGTATGCAACAATAGCCTCCTTCTTCATACTCTGCTCATGACTTTACAAACAATGCCAAAGATTATATCAGACATTACATAAATTATAATCTCACAAAGGACATAATACATTACAATATCAGTGTTGTACTGATGGTTTATGCAGCAATACTTTTGACCTTTGTTAAAAGTGTACTTACACATGACTTTAAATTACTACTTTCTTTATTGTTCCTACTTGTTCTCAGTATGGAAAGCATTTCACATTATTAGAAATAGTTCTCATGGCTTAAGTAACATATCTGAAAGCATTTTTTGGCAAACCGGCTCCCTCACATCAATTAAGTGGGTAGACATTTCACTGATCATTAATGTATTTGCATACACAAGTAGGGCAATTAACTCTACAGCTTTATATGTAATTGTCACACAGTAAGTGATTGACGGACTAAAGTATTTCTAAATTAGTGAATAAAATGAAAGGCTTACTGTTTTACTTACTGTTTTGCTAGCATGTGAGTTAGTACTTCACTGAGTGAGTGTATGACTTAGTAGTTGTGTTTCATAATTAAGTGAATCACTCTTTAACTAAGTTGTCCTCAATCCCGTTAGATGTGTTGGCGCTTTCTACTCAAAGAGCCAAAGGACAGGGGCCCTAGGCCACTAAAGAAACATACAAAAGGCAAGATTTAAAGTCCAAACAGTTAAGGTTTATTTAAAGGATTAAAAGTTGAAAACTAAGAATTACAGAAAGCAAAAAGATTAGTAAGGCAATTTAATAATTTGTAAAATATCCTAAAACTAGAGTCAAAGAGCAAACTGTCATAGGGACGGCTCAATAAGATTAAAGCTAAAGCCGGATTAAATAACAGTCTGACATAAGGACTGCTCGATGTTAAAGCAAGGAAAGGCTGGCATACATACCAAAAACAGCAAAAGTTATTAGTTTCCCAGGAGTCAAGAATTATGCCCTTTGCATGGCCTGAAGTAGCACCATCAGCTGTACTAATAAAGATACCTTGACAGAAACCAATCAACATTTAACATCGTATTTATGTAGAGCAGGCTTATTCTAGAAACCATCCCAAAACTAATAATCATTAATCAATGAGAACCTCTAACCTACATACAAGGGGAAGTGGCTTATGTGATTGAACAATTAATCATTTAAATATGAATAAAACCATAGTTGAACCAACAGGCAGCTCAAACTTTGTACATTTGCAACATTATATGCGCACATTAGTAAACAGTTGGAAAAAACAACACAGAAAAGAGCCCATTTTTGTCTATAGGAAAAGCACTAAATGAGTGAGGGGAATCATTCACGCTGTGTGACTTTTAAAAGCCACATTTCTTAAGCTGTCAGTGCAACAAGGCCAAGGCCCAGTATACTGGTTATACTGCCTACTTGTGCTAACTTAAACACACACACATGTTAGTCAGCTCTAACGTGTTGAAAATGAGAACAAAAAAGTGTACAGCAAAATTATTCATTTTCTAATGTTAATTAAAAATATTTGTGCTCATAATATTTTTATTTTGTTATGCAAATAATTTGTTATCCTAATTTCAAACTGTGTTTTCTCAGTTTCAGCCTACAAATTGTCAAATCTTTCCTGTATAAATAGTAATGCCCAAATAATCCTGGATATATCAAATGCCATGTCCTCTGTAGTGTCATCAATGTCATTTGTGATATCATCTATCATGTAATTGATGGTCTCATTGGTAATATAACTGTTCACCTACATTATGATTTCTTTCTGTGAGAGCATTTGTGAGGTTATGAGCAGTGGCCAGTGTTAATGATTATGATTGACCAGCTCCCCGTCGCTAGAAAATTTCAGTATTGGACCTTTACACCTTTTCAAATGACGTTTTAGAGAATTAGTATTTATTGTTGTTGTTTTTAACTGAAATTATATGTGGTAAAGTCTCCAGCTTTGCCCAGTCGACCCAATATACCACGCTATCCTGCACCCTGTGCCTGCACTACATGGCTTGCCTTTATGACATGGCTCTGGCCATGCCATGGATTTTCTAGGGAGAGGCCACTTACTCTGTTGATACCCTCTTCATCTGGTACATTCAAGATGCAGCATTCTCACACAACAAGATGGTTCTGCACGTCCTTTGGTCAAGCCCTGCTGCCCATTCCTCCACGTCCTGAGCCTGCAGAGCACAGCATTAAGCCATTTCCAATTGGCTCTGGGAGCAGTATGTAGCCTTGGTCATGTCCTGTGCCCAGTATTTCAACCCCATTAAATTTAGGCGCATCATATGGTCATCCCCCCCCCCCCCCCCCCCCCCCCCCAAGCTCTGGGCAAAGGGCGTTGCCTGTGGCCACTGCCTGCACCACTTTTTTCGGCCCCTGAATTTGCAGGGTCTGGACTTTGAGCTCACACTGTGGGATTAGGCCGACCCTCTGGTGAATTGAATGCAGATGTGTGATAAAGTGTATTTATGGATTTAGTGCCTTGTGTGCATTCAGGGCATAGCATGCCATGTACAGGTATACAGAATGTCCCTTTCATTGCACACATTTTGATTCGATAATGTATATAAAATTAAGGAAATAAATAAATTTTTCCAATCAACTTTCAATTGTAATTTTTTTCTTTCCCTTGATGGTTGAATTTATCCAGGTATAGCCTTATTATATCTACACCTGTACGACAACACAAAAGACCAGGTTTATCTCCAGCGGGGCTTGGATTATGCAAAAAGAATTCTTCGTAACCTAAATGGGCGTCGAGTGACTTTCCTTTGCGGTGATGCTGGCCCACTTGCTGTAGGGGCAGTGGTACACTACAAATTACAGAATGAAAAGGAGTCTAATGACTGCATTATGAAGTAAGTGCCTGTATCTTTTTCGATTTTAAGAAATGCACAATGGCACAGTATGTGAAATGAAATGTTTTCCCATTATACATCTGCTTTTTTTAAAATGAGGTTTTGGAAATGTGCAGACAATCTAATACAGTTACAGTATAGCTGCTGAATGTCCTATAAACGAGTTGATATTTTCTACCTTTTTCTGTAGATTCAAGCACTCAAACCCTCCCCGCTGTAAAAAAGGGATTCATTGTAGTTCTTTTTATTGATGGCATCACATTATCCTTTGCACTTTTCATTCTGTCAGTGTTCTGGATTCCTTATGAAATTGTGTCCTGCCCTGTTTTTGGACCTGGTCTACAGGCATCTTTTAAATTATGGAGTGTCATGCATTCTATACAATTCATAAGTTATTAAGAAATATACAGAAACCGGGTCTTTGAGTCAGGCCACTTCATCCCTTGGTTCTCTTGCACTGCGAGGAACAGTATTCTCTTGCACAGTGAAGGACAACACTCTACCTGGTCACATGTGCCATTCCAATAAAACGAACAGCACATCAATCAGCTCCAGGGTTGGAGGTTCCGGTCATTACTGCAGTTGTTATTTTTTAGCCACAGCCAGACCTATTGACTTTGCCAATGCTTCTTTTTATCATGCTTTGGGGGATACCAGAATATCGTCTGTAAATGTTGGCTTGCTGAGAATTTATTCTTTGTCTTTTTCTATTTATTAGACTCAATCACTGAAAAAGCAGAGATGCTTTATACTTACGTGAGGTCATATCAAAGTGCCAGATAAAATAGAGGAGGGGAAAGGCTTGAACAAGAGAGAGAGAGGATGAGGAAAGAGCACTTTTGGAATGATTTTCCACAAAACATAACGGTAGATGCTAGCTTACGGTGGACGTCAAGATTTCATGGAGAAAGAAAGGGAGCAAATTAGGCTGCAGGAGAGGGATTGTGAGAGCAGAAGATGGTGGAAGGTATAAACCAGGGCAAATAGTGTGAGGAATCAGTGCCCGACAAGAGTGAAGAGTGAAAGATTGTTGCCAAGGAGAGCCAGGTACCATGTCTAAAATGGAAAATAATATTGACCTCTAACAGTTGATTGCTTGCATTAAATCACTGAATTACAAGTAGAGGTGTAACACATAGAGTTGTTTAAAAAATTAACCCATTGCCATATGTCCGATTAACAAAACCTTTTTTTCCGATCTTGCTTAGCGCAGATCAGAAAAATAGTTTTCCTGTGTGCAAAATGGAATGTATGTATCCATTGGGGCAGGGATGTAGGAGAAAATTATAATTAAAAACGTCAAAGAAAAACAATAAAAAGTACCTGTTTATGAGATTAATGGCATATACACCTTAAAAGGAACAGTAAAAGACAACTTGGAAAAAGACATTCTATGAATTGCTTTCTGTCAAATGGTGTATACTATTCATCATTTTGATTAAACAGTTTAGTTAACATCTTTTCTTAGGTTTGGTTTACTGTTGTAATCTACAGTTGAGTATAATGCTTACTCCCCATTAATTTTCATTGATGTTCTCTTCCCTGCTGCTTAGCCAGTGTGGGAGGTAATTCAAATGTTGAGAGTGTATGTGTTTTAACCCATTGGCTGCTTCGAACGTTCTGCGCCAGTGCTGAACGTTGGAAGAAACGGGTGGGACCGTGTCGGCCAACGGACGTGCGCAGCACTACCGAGGTAGTGCTTGCGACGACCATTGGCCGCCGGCAGCAGCAAACGGGTTAATGAGTTCAGTTGGAGTGGATGGGCTGAGCAGCGAAGATGTTGCTCCTGGTGGGGCTTCACCTGTAACGTGCAACCAAGGTAAATAAAGCAATATTCATAGCCTACAAGGATACATCTTCAATGTAACAATGGCGATAATTGAGGAAAGAAGGAAAGAACCTGTGTGTGGATGTGAAGAGAAACAAACTACAGCTGAAACTAAGTGGACTAACCAAGAGGAACACCAAAAGATAAAGAAATTGAAGCTGGAAAGAAACAGAACCGCCCTGTTAGCCCACCAGTGTCCTTTTCACCGGACAGCCCACAGTCAAGAGAAGTTCTAGGCTTGTATTTGATATTTAAGTGGATTGGCTGCATTTTAGTGAATTGACAGCATTTAAAAGAATGTATGCTGATTCAGTGTGACTTTTCTGCCAACAATATTGTATTGGCAGTGTGCAGCATCTCATCGTTTTAGTTTACATGCTGGTGAGGAATGAAACCAACAGTCCTGATGATAAAGGAATGTAGGAAATGCAGCAAGTGATGTAAGTGAACCGGCAGTGTGTGTGCATTCAGCTGCTTGTGGTCTCTTATACAACTTTACTGGAGTACATTATGAACTGCTTTTGGCATCAACATTGGTGAGGAGCAAACCAATGAGGCAAGGAACATCTGAGGTGTATTTTGCACGTGGAGCAAGTACCTGCACTGAACTACTACATTGAGTGGGGAGTCCCCTGAATTTCACAGTGACTGGTGAGTGCCTGGTTTGAGGGGTCGACTCATGTTCTGCGTGGCTATTTGCGCTTTTGACCAGGTGTTTAAATTTTAAGCGCAGTGCATGGAATAAACTACGAATATCTTACGACTGACCAAGTACATTTAAATTCAGCATGTGAGTAAAATGCGAGCATCTGAAGCCTCGGCTTTACCTTTTGAAATGATCTATGCCTCACCTGTATGCGCCTTGGCTTGAGCGCATGTGTTTCACAGTTGTACTGTTGATGCCTTCCTATCATGTTATCACGTGAAGAGAGGATATCGATCGTGCTTGAAGGAGACTAGAGTGCTGCCTACGTTGTTGGCTGTTGCAGTGTGTTGTATGTGAGGGAGTGTCATGGGCCCTCCTAACTGTATTGCAAAAGTGAGGGGAGGTACGCGCATGCGGCCATCACAAAGAGCAACGTTAGAACCTGCGTGTGTATGTAGCTCATCCTGGGTGTTTCGAGCTGTTCCTGGTAACTGGTAGCTGTGACACAAGGTGAGCGCAGGGTTTGGCGCTGTTCAAGGGAGTCACTCAAGTTTTATCGTGGATGCGGCATTCTACTGACTTTGAATGGTGAAAGTAACTGACCCAGTTGACTTTTGAAAACCTGGCATTGTGGAACCCAAATCACATTTCGGGTGATGGATTACATTATATTACCTGTCATGGCCTTGTTTTTATTGTCAATGCCAGTTTGAGTTGCTGTTATTCTATATCATTCCTAGTTTTTTGCCCAAGTTTATGAATGTTTTGGGCAAGTATAATGTGCTTTATTTCCAGTGCCCTGTTGATTTTGAGGAATACTTTTATGAAGTTATATGCTAGAGTCATATACGCTGCGTGGCATGTGGTGTCTTGTGATTAGTCGTCCTGGTCCTGTTGAGCATGCAGAAGGGGGAGAGTGAGTTGAGTGACGTTAGTGATTAGTCTTCCTGGTCCTGTTGTGTATGCCTAAGGAGGTGAGTTATCGTGGTCCTGAAGTGGGGCTGTGTTTTGACCATACTTCGAAGGAGTTAAGGATGTAGGGGCAGTGTGTTAAGCCAGGAGTTGTAGAGTTGATCATCCTTCCTACGGGGTTAAGAATTTAGGGGCAGTGTGTTAACCCCATTGTTTTAGGGGAGGGGTGTGTTACATCCAGGTAATATATGACAATCATTCCTAAGATGTTAAGGATGTGGGGGCAGTGTGTTAAGCCCAGCGTTTTAGGGGGTTATGTTGTTACACCGCAATGCAGTAAATGATAGGTGGAGCCCTAGTCCTGCTTATGTGAATGTTGAAGTGGGTATGTAGGGTCACCCCAATGCAGTAGAGTGTGGCAGAAGCCCTGGTCGCGTTTTGAGTGTTTGTATTGTGATGGGTAAATGGCTGGTCCTAATTGAGCGTATGTGTGTGGAGGGGTACGGGTAGTTAGTGTTCCCTGATGGATGAGCAGAAAAGTTTTGAGTTATCTGTACCCTTATATTGTAAATGTGTGGGATGTGTTTATTGCATTTGCATTTTACCATCTTACATTCCATTGGATTTTCTATTGTCTCCCTGGGGGGAGATGTGTTGTAATCTATTGTTGAGTATAATGCATTCTCCCCATTGATGTTCTCTTCCCTGCTGCTCAGCCAGTGTGTGAGGTAATTACAATGTTGAGAGTGCTTGTGTTTGGATGAGTTCAGTTGGAGTGGAGGGGCTGAGCAGCAAAGGTGCTGCTTCTGGTGGGGCTTTACATGTAATCTGCAACCAAGTTAAATAAGCCTATATTGATAACCTACAAGGATCCATCTTCATTGTAACATATGCCATGGATTTATCATTTTGGGAAGTCACATACTCAGATATCAGCGATATTGTCATTCACAACAGAGTTTACTCTCCCACATACCTATTGCCTATGACAGTCTTGCCCTAATACAGGGCTGGCTTAGGGAAATGTACAAAGCAGGCTGGGGCCAGAGATATCAATGGTTTGTACTTCCAGCTCTGTTTGCCAGCACTCATGAAATGTGTGAGCAGTTAAGTACAACATTACATTTCCACAGTGCTTCTGTTGTATGAAAGAAATAGGCATCTCCATTTGTCACCGTTTTCCAATGTTTATTTTCCTCCTTTCTCTCTTTTTGGCCTTTCCCTTTTTTATTATAGTAGAAAAGCTTTATTCGATTTTTGTAAATTAAAAAATTATAAAAGCAACAGCATCAAAAATCAATACACATGTACATACGTAAAACAGTACAATGAAAGAAATACGTAGCAATATTTACATTGAATTAACAACATAGTAAATTTTTCCTTTTTAAAAAGACACTCTTTAAAAAACTAGTCATAGTTGCCACACAGAATTCATCATTTAGTAGCTGGAGATACAACAAAGCAGGACGACAATGGGCCATATTTATTCAGTAGAGGTTTGATCCAACGGGCTCTTTCATTTTGATAAAAAACCACAAAAACAGATCACGTGCAATGTTGATTGATCAGAACTCCCATCACAGGGACAGTTGATAAGTTTTTTTGACCAATCATTAGTTTGAGGGAAAGACACTAAGCGGTAAAAAATATCAAATCTAAATCTGGTGAGTAGGTACCCTTTTTTATTCTATGTCAAAGACTGATTGTTGTATCTGATCTTCAATGCAATGCATCTGTCCTGTTTCATGGTCCTTGCTGCTCAGCCAGTGTGAATGTGCTGTAGAACGTTGGTATGTGTGGTGAGGCCATAGAGTGTTAGGATGCCTGGGGAGTGTCAGTTGAGAGTATGGGCTGATCAGCAAGGGAGCTGCTCCTGGAGGGCCTGGCATTATAATCTAAGGATTATATCAATAAAGCAACATCTTCTTCATCTACACCTCGGCTACATGGACTTATTTCCCTTACTACATTTGGCGACGATATGAAAGAATCTACATGAGTTTCCTGATGGACTAATGAAATTTGAAAATTCTTGAAGCAACTTCAAGGTATGAGTTTCTTATAACTACAGCTATGCATTTCAGAGGCATAATGGCATCCTGTTAGTCCCACCAGTGACCTTTCACCGGTCGCCCACAACGCATTTCCGCCAGTTCATGCCATCATCTACTTTAAACTACTTGTTTGCCCTACTGCCTGTCAGTTCTTTCTACATTGCGCTTCTTCTTGCCTGCTGTAACCTGCCTTGGGAGAGCACCACCCGTTTCCGTGGGAAGAGCGTCAAGGGGTACTACAATTTATGAGCTTCTTTTCTTTAAGTGTGAAGCCATAACCCTTATGTGCCAGTTCCTTCATTTTCTGCTTTTTCCTGACTACTGCCTGCCTCCTGCATGTGAAAGCTGTTCCTATCCTGAAGCCTTTCTACAAATATTCCTTCTGTACCTGAGAGGAGCAACTATCAAGTACCAGTTCCCTGACAGAGGTCTCTGCCATGCTTTCTGTTTCGACCATAACCCTCTTTAATCGTTTGTGCGTAAGCAGTCAATATGTTAAGCGATTCACTGAGGAATGACTTGTGGGAGGTAAACGTCTTATGAGAATGGAAGCTGAAGTTTGAAATTAATCTGTGTTTGATGAATATATACGGTTGGTTGTGAGTACTTTATACATTTTTCTATTTCTTCATTGGCTCTATGGTGCACCTTCCTTTGGCAGGTTATCCGCCTCCACACACTTAAAAGTGTCTTGAGCATGCACATAGCTCGCGCAGCCTTACCTTTCTCCTGCTGCTTTCTGTGACTTCTGCTGAGCTGACTTCTTGTTGCCCATAGTTTTTGGTGGATTGTGATGCCGGGAGCCATCCGGTGTGGCGTCATGTCTACGTGCCGCCATTTTGAGTTTGGCAATTTTTCCCAATTTTTCTATTTGCTGCATTCCACCCTTTGTGCCAACCACAACATTGTTTGTTTTCAGTAAAATTTTATTGAAGGTGTCTCTCGTGCTTCCTTCATCATTTTCCTCCTGACGTATGGATTTGATTCAAGGACATCGGAGCGTCTGAATGAGTCATCCTGTTCTCTGCCGGTACTGTTGCATTTTCTTAAACCTGCTGTCCCTCCTGCATTGCTCTTCAGTCTTCTTGCCTCTTTATACTCCTCAATATGCACCAGCGAGTTACTTAATTAAACGGGTTCTGCCTTTTGGCCTTCAAGTTCCTATGCCCTTGCGCAGTCCTCTTCGACTGGACTGCCTCCTTGCTTGTTTTTATGGGAGCTGACCCATCAAGGAACCGTTTTGAAACTTTGCCATGCCAACGGAGGTCAGCAGTCCTGTGCTTATCAAGGTTAGCCTGCCTGTCGTGTACTCGGATGACTCATTCCTTATTTGACATTCACAACCTGCAATTAGCACTAACTTTTCTTTTCCTCCATTTTATGGATGTTGCAGGCAGTCTTGTTTAAAATAAGTACTTCAAGAAATATTTTTTTCACTCTTATTTAAAATAAGTATTTCATGATGGTAGTTTTTACAGTCATATTTAAAATAAGTACTTTACAAAGTATTTTTACAGTCATATTTTAAATAAGTACTTAACGATATTTTACAGTCATATTTCAAATAAGTACTTTATGACATTTTTACAGTTATATTTAAGATAAGTGCTTACAGTCATATTTAAAATAAGTATGTTGCGATATATTTTGTTTTTCATGTGGTACTACCACATCTTTTGAGCATTTTATATATTGCCTTTACGTTGTTCCATGTTTAGTGCATGCTATTTTTACTGATTAAGATATGCTCGAGGTATGCGCTTTTATTGGCTATGTGACCTTCACTTTATATAATACATTTTGGCGTGGTGTTGTCACCTACATTTTTACACGTTATTTGTACTTTACACTATTTGATTTGCAAGATTCCTCTAAGTGGGATATTTACTGAAACTCTTAAATGAATTTCGTCAGCCACAGTTTTCATCCTTGCTTTAAGGTCTTCTGTGTGTCTGGCATTTGGGTTTTCTCTTCAAATTTCTCTTGTCTGTACTCTTTGCTGGTGTTTTTCTTTCACCCTTCTCCTCTGGATATTCTGTTTATTTTCTATTGTAGGGAGTACCTGTTGTCTTTTCTGGTAGTTGCTTCTACTTTTTATATTCTTGTTCTCAGCGTATCTTCATACTAGTCTGGCCAACTGGTGTGTTGTGGTGTACTCTGAACGCTTTTACTTCTGTTCGTTCTTCTTTTCATTCAGTTTTGCTGTTCATGGTGAGAATTATGCCATATTCTAATTTTTCCTTTATTTTAGGTGTTTTCTTTGTTTTAAACTTCTTCATGTTTCCAGCAAAATGTTTGCTGTTTTTGTCTGCACCTTGCATCCTTGCTACTTATATTCCATTGTGGCCTTAAAAAGGGGAAGATGTGTGTGTCTGGTGTCACTCTCATTTACTACTTCTCTGCGGTGTCTTCTCCTTTTTCACTGTAAGGTTTCCTTAGTATTTCATCCATAGGATTTATTGCATATCTTCATTTAATGTTTTGTTTTATCCTTGCTAGCTTCCTTTAAGTTGTTTCATAGCTTATTCATGCAATTGTTACGTGTATTGTTTGCTATGCCTACTTCTTGATTTATCTTTCACGTACTTATTATTGATATGATTCATATACCTACTTCTTATTTATCATTCAGCTGTTATTATATAAGGGGGAAGATGTGTTGTATCACAGACTGATTGTTGTATCTGATCTTCAATGCAATGCATCTTTCCTGATTCATGGTCCTTGCTGCTCAGCCAGTGTGGATGTGCTAAAGAACGTTGGTATGTGTGGTGAGGTCATCGAGTGTTGGGATGCCTGGGGAGTGTCAGTTGAGAGTATGGGCTGAGCAGAAAGGGAGCTGCTCCTGGTGGGGCTCGCATTATATTCTAAGGACTATATCAATAAAGTACCATCTTCTTCATCTACACGTCGGATACATGGACTTATGTCCCTTACCACACTAATGACTCTAAATAAGTATGTTGTGTGGATTTGCTGCCCAAATCCCTCACTTAATGGCAGGCCTTGATTGGAATTGTGGGACCAATGGGTTTGGAATCTGTGCCTGGATGCATTTGAAAGTAATTTATCACAGTATTGGTTCATGAATCAAGGTAGTGTTGCTTCATCTACCATTTGTATCATACTTCAGAATGTAAAGATATGGAGTTCCTATTTATTTAAGCCTATGATGAGTACTGCTCTGTGAGACATCCCTGAGCCATTTTAAGAGGAATACAAATATTCAAAATAAAGTTGTTTTTTTAAAGTTTTAGAAATACTTCAGTGATCATAGTAATAAACAACATAATTCTTATTTAACAAAGAAGATAGTGTAAAATAGAACATCATATCTAGAATAATACATGTAGAACTATGAACGATTCAAAACAGTAACAAGCCATGTATGATCAATAAGGAAGTTAGAGAAAGAAAGTAAAAAGGAAAGAAAAGAAAAAGAAAGAGAAAAGGGACTGAATAGTAGGGGAATTATTTAAAAGTTAGAAACTTTAAGCAGTAAATGAGAAGTGAAGCATATGTAATAATCAACATGGAACATTCTATAGAAAACAATTACTGAGAATCATACTGTTATAATTTAAATGTATGAATATGCATATACATGTTCATATAAGTATATATGTGTGTATATATATATATATATATATATATATGTATATATATATATATATAAACACACATGTATCTATATAGATAAATGTGGTAATGAATTATAAATTGACACAAACACAGAATTAATAATGATTTTTATGGGGGTTAGGCACTGCTTCAATCAAAGCTTGATGTAAAGCATTAGAAATAGCAATAGTATTTAGATTAATTATAACAGGAAACCATAGAGCTTCCCTTTTCATAGCAAGTGAGAGAGGTACAACATAAGCTCTATCAGGTCTATGTTTTTTAAATTAAACTTTTTATTGTTTTACAATAAAATATTCAACTTCACGGTGAATGGTTGTCTCAGCATTTTACACACATTTTACACACATGTTATGAGCATTGTTCTTGTCAACAAGCAGTCTTTGTATCATGCATGTTAGGTCTATTCCATACCCATTCAGTTGTTCCATTATATCATTACGCATATCATACCCCCATAACTTCAGGTGAACCCTCTTCCCTATATTCTCCCTTACTGTGTCTTCCTCCGTCATTCCCACTTTGATTAACATCATAATAACGTATATATTGCCTCTGGCTTGCATTGATTGTGCACACCCAGTTAGTCAGTTACTATCAGACCTCTCCATGTATCCCATTATTAGGGATATCTTCATTATTGTTACTATAGTCGCTGTTCCATGTGTATGGAACTGTCAGGGAAGTCTATGTCTGGTGCTCTCAGACTCGCTACTAGTACGTCCCATGACCTTGCTTTCACTGTGGTGCAGAGTCCCTGTGTAGTTTCACGCAAGAGGGTGGAGCATTTGTATCCCACCCATAGTAATAGTGTGCCCCTCCATTTGTCTACCCTACGGTTAGTTATGGATTTCCACTGCCTTGTGATTTCCCTCTTAGCTAGGTCCACAAATGTAGTCATCACTTTATTTTTCGGTAGTCGTGGGAATTCCCCCAGGAGACATTTCAGGGGGCAACAGGGGGTCGTTCTGTCTGCTTTTTTCTTTATACAGTTCATTACCCCAACCCAATACTCTCGCAATGTTGGGTACTCCCATACCATGTGAATCAACTCTGCTCCTTGCTCCCCACATCTGGAGCATGCAACATCATGCACCCTGTAGTTCTGTTTAATTTTCCCCAGGGTTGATAGGCCCTATGCCAAAAGTCAAAATTAATCTGCTTAAACTCTGCATTTCACGAGACTTTGGGCACTGCAGCTAATATTGTAGTGCAAGTTGTATCTAGTATAGGTCTGGCCACATCCTCTTCCGTTTTTTTTTTCACTCTATTAACGGCTGAGTGATATCTGCCCTGAATGCTTGGTATAGAAGGGCCATTGCCCTTCTCCTGCCTGTCGCTGTGCATAATATCCAGCTGCTCTGTGGATAAGTGGCTCTGACGGGTAAGCTCACCAATGGCCCATAACAGTGTCTATCACTTCTCTAGTGCAATGGAAACTGTCCCAGTGGTATGTCAGAGATATGAAGGGCAACACATTGGCATCCTGGAAGAAGTCCTGCACCTTAGTCACCCCCCATCTCTGCCACCACTCCAAGCGCCCCTGCGTTGGTCATCACCAGGGCAAACCCGGCACATAAGGCAAGGAGGACCGAGTACGGCCCATGCATTGCAAACCACAATGTCTTAGCACTTTCAGCTCCCCCCTGAATCCTGGCATTGGGTTTCCATGGGCCTGGAGAATCCAGCAGAGCAAGTGTTGGTCCGGGGTCAGGACTCGCCCGTCTGGACTAGAGTGTAACCAGTCGTACAGCCATTGGTTATAACACTGCATTTGGGCTGCTAAATAATATGCATCTATGTCCGGCGCTGCTAGGCCCCCATCTGAAGTGGGGCGTTGCATTTTGATATGGGCCACTCTGCACTGTCCCGTCTCCCATATAAGTTCTGTTAGGAGCGAATTCAACTCCGAGAATATCTTACGGGGAATGAGGGACATAGTCGAAAAATAGTAAAGTAGTTAGGGTAGTGCCACCATTTTTGTGACCGCCACCCGCACTGCAATGGACAGAGATAGCACCCCCCAGAGGTTTATGCTGGCATGGAGCACTTGAAGTGCTGCCCCTATGTTACCATCAAGTATGTCGTTGAGGTTATGATACATTTTCATCTCCAGATTGGTCATAGAGAAGCTCTCCCAAGTGAGTCAGTGTAATTCAGGTGGGATAGGCATTGCACAATCCCGGCACCAAGCCGACACAGCAAGGATACCGCTCCCGGCAGGTCCTCTCCCACATTGCAGCGAAAGATGAGCATATCGTATTCGTACAATGCAAATCTATGGTGGACTCCACAGCACTCCGACCCTCTATAGTTTTCTCCACTGCGCGCTTCGCTAGCCAGGGGTTCCACTGCCATAATGAACAGTAATGGGGTTAGATGGCAGCCCTGCAGAGTACACCACCCTACGTTGTAAGAGTGGGAGAAATTTGGTCCATTGTGTAAAGCCACCACCCAACCCTTCCAGCTAAGGCTATCAAATGCCTTTTTGATATCTATGTCTGAGAAGTTCGCATGGTATATGAAGTACACTTATGTAAGTGGACACCTTGCACCAGTCCAGACAACCCTTATGGTTATTTAAGAGGTCTTAGACAACCTTAGAAAGCTCTCTAAGCCGTAGCTGTGGAGAACAGCCTTCAGGCTTAGTCCAGAAAGAGTGTAAAGCAGGTTGTTTTACCAGAACACAATTTTATAGTATAGCTTAAGTGAAAAGTAATCACACATGATATTTATAAACAAGCATTGGCAAAGCCAATAGGTCTCGCCTATGTGAGTGCTTCTAGCTTTGCCAATGGCTGTTGGCCATGTACATAGTAATGTGGCTGCTGTGCAGAATGGATGAACGTTAAGAAGAAAAGCATTGGGAACGGCAGTCCTTCTCGCTCTGTATATAAAGGGAAGTATGACAGATTGGCATTTCCAAAGTTTGCTATTAACTACTTAACGATGCTGGGGCAACATTAATAGCATACAACAAACAATAATAAAGGCAGGCACCTGACGAGGCCGCACGTTCCAGGACAGGTCTCTGAGCAACAAGATTCATAGTCCACTAACTCATACATCGTGAAAGAGCTCTCCAACCCCAACGCCGAAAACAACGACATCACCCCATCGCAAGACCTCTGCAACTCCCTCGCCTCCTACTTCCACAACAAGATCGCGGATATACACAACAGCTTCAGCCCTCAACCGACGCACGCCACGACCGAACCACCGCCCCCCACCACCACCCTCCGCGCCTGGACTCCGATCAGCACCGAAGACACCGTCCGCATGATGAACTCCATCCACTCCGGATCTCCGACCGACCCCTGCCCTCACCACGTCTTCAACAAGGCCGACGCTGTCATCGCACCCCACCTGCGGGGCATCATCAACACCTCCTTCGACACCGCCACCTTCCCGGAGAGCTGGAAGCACGCCGAACTCAGCGCCCTACTAAAGAAACCAACAGCGTACCCCACCGAACTCAAGAATTACCGCCCCATCTCGCTCCTCCCGTTTCCAGCCAAAGTCATCGAGAAGACCGTCAACAAACAGCTGGCCGCCTTCCTCGAGATGAATGGATCCCTCGACCCTTCACAGTCTGGCTTCCGAGCCAACCACAGCACCGAGACCGCCCTCATCGCTGCCACCGATGACATCCGAGCCCTGATGGACAACGGAGAAACAGCGGCCCTCATCCTTCTAGACCTCTCCGCGGCATTCAACACTGTCTGCCACCGCACCCTAGTGCAGCGCCTCAGCAACGTCGGAATCCAGGAGAAGGCACTGGAATGGATCATCTCCTTCCTCGACGGAAGAACACAGAGAGTCTACATGAGCCCCCTCGCGGCCATCGCACGCCAACACAACCTCAACATCATCTCCTATGCTGACGACACCCAGCTGATCCTTTCCCTGACCAACGACCCCGCCGCCGCCAGAGCCAACCTTCACGAAGGGATGAAAGACGTAGCCGAGTGGATGACGACCAGCCGCCTGACACTGAACTCAGACAAGACGGAAGTCCTCATCCTGGGCGCCTCGCCCTCCGCCTGTGACAACTCCTGGTGGCCCCCCGCCCTGGGCACTGCACCCAAACCGACAGACCACGCACGCAACCTGGGCTTCATCCTGGACTCCTCCCTCTCCATGACCAGACAAGTCAACGCCGTCTCCTCGTCATGCTTCAACATCCTGCGCATGCTACGGAAGATCTTTCGGTGGATCCCCACCGAGACCAGGAAGACGGTCACCCAGGCCCTCGTCACCAGTCGATTGGACTACGGCAACGCCCTCTACGCCGGAACCACCGCCAAGCTCCAGGAGAGACTCCAGCGGATCCAGAACACCTCAGCCAGACTCATCCTCGACATCCCACGACACAGCCACATCTCCGGACATCTGAGAGACCTGCATTGGCTCCCCGTCAACAAAAGAATCACCTTCCGCCTCCTCACCCACGCACACAAAGCCCTACACGATCAAGGCCCGAGCTACCTCAACAACCGCATCAACTTCTACGCTCCCAAACGCCATCTACGATCAGCCAGTCACGCCCTCGCCGCCGTCCCCCGCATCCGAAGAACGACAACAGGAGGAAGGCCCTTCTCCTACCTGGCCGCCAAGACCTGGAACTCCCTCCCGTCCGACCTGCGCCTGACCCAAGACCACCTCTCCTTCAGGAAGAAGCTCAAGACCTGGCTGTTCGAGCAGTAGCAGCACCCCCCCACCCCCCCCAAGCGCCTTGAGACCCTCCGGGTAAGTAGTGTGCTCTATAAAAGCCTTTGATTGATTGATTGATTGATTGATTGATTGATTGATTGGTGATGTCTAGGTTTCCTCATAGAGGGGTATTTCATGATGGCCGCTGTGGTGTTGTTCACCCAGATTAAAATCAGATAGCAAATTTGGTTAACACACGAATTGTAGAGTTTCCAATGCTTTTATTGAATCCATTTGGTCTTCAAGTTTCAAAGACTCAAATCGGCATCTGATGTCTGCGCCAAGGAAAATGACAGTTGGTCCCAAAAATTACATGACAACAATCTCATGAAATAGACTCCACTTAAAACAAGCATTGTTAAAGATTAAGTGTGGCGTATTTGTTTTGTTTTTTTTTTTTTTTTTTTTTAAATTCAACAATGGTTTTAATAAATTAATTGCATATCACATAAAACATCACACAGGATTAAAGATCTCTGTATATATTTCAGATTTCAATATTATTAATGTCAAAACTACATTGTATGATTTTACATAGACTTTGTGCTACATTAGAACACTATAGACAAACATAACTGTGTAATAACTGAAACATTAAATATTAAATAACCAGAAATAAAATAAAACGTGTAAACACTAAGCTAACAGGAAATGTTGCAATTGCAGCACACCCAATAAAGTGGTTTTACATAGTACAAAAAAGATTAGGACATAAGTATTAATTTCCAGTCTACGAGGAATACACAAACTGCATTCAAGAAAACTTTTAGTAATTGGTCCATGATCGTGAGATATTTAAGTTTCTCTGACCACATTTTATTCTATCATTTGAAGACCTAACAGTATCTCTGCTTCTTGTTAACATCTTGGAGAAAACTGAGGGTTTTTTGGGGATTCTGTGTAAGATTTCAGTTTATATGCAGCGCCGCTGTCAACTTCCATGGACTTTCGAGAAAAAAGAAGCCTCACATCTCTGTGGAGGTAGATTTTCCCAGATTTTGAACTCTGGAACCTCAGATGTATGAGGTAGCGTAACGTCTTTTCTTCAATCTGCAAAATATTTTCTTCATTGAGGTTTCCATTAATTTCTTTTTTCGCAGGAACAGAAAATGTTCTTTGCCGTAGGAATGTTTGTTGATTGGCTGGCATGTCTCGTAAGTCATATATAACAACAAACATTTTCACCACAGTCTTGTTGGGATTAAATAAGGTCACTTGTATTGTTCCTGAAGGTGGCACTCGATAGCCTCTTTTTCCAAGGGATTCCAAAGTAATCACACCCATGTAAGGTGAAGGCGCATTGTCATCAGAAACACAATAGAAAGACACTTCTACTGGAAGAGTCATGTGAGTAGGACAAAAGAGGCCACTCGCACCGACGTCGGCTGTGAAACCATCAACAATGCCTAGGGGTTCCAATCGATGATTCAGTACAGACTCCTCAAAATTTCCCAAAAGACTAAGACTTGTGACAGGTGGAGCACTTGCACTAAGAATATACGAAAAGTTGTCTGGAATATCTTCTGTGTTTAAATACTGCTGTGTACTTCTTGTAGACAGGCTTTTCAGTTGCAACAAAGAAATGTCCAGGTCAAAACATCCAGACTTTGTTTTTCTTTGTGGTACTGGGCTTGAAAGTAATGGCAGTCCAGTCCGAGGATGGAATGCATTGGTTGAAGTTCCATCCAACGAATGAAATTCATGTTTCTTCCAACAAGATGAATGTTTAAGTGGCATCCTTTTCTGTGCATTTTCACTCTTGAATCGTTCACACTTAGTGAAACCATTTTCAAAATAGTTTTTCTCAGGAAATATTTGGTTTTCACCAATTCTTGGGTCTTCATTTTCGTCATGCAAACACTTTTCTTTATCTGGCTTTTCTGCTATTGTAAAACTTTTATGGTCTTTTTTAAAATAATTTTCTATACTTATCAGTTGGATTTTTTTCTCAGACACTTTTGTTTCCTTCGAGTCCTCATTTAAGCACTTCAATGTTTTTGTATGCACATTGTCAACCATCACTAGGTTTGAACTTTGTGTCCCGATAGTATTCAGGATCGTTTTTGAGTGCTAGTAGTTGGCCTCTTAAAGGCAAATCATTTATTATGTGGGGTGTTGAAAGTTCTCGAGGTGGACAAAGTTGTTGTTTAGTTCTCACAGACACATTGCTGTGAATGTTGCAAGTTGACTGTCTTTAGGGTGAGTGCTGGTGGTTGTATTTTTCTTCCGATGCATCATGGTTGCTATCTTGGGTCCCAGGCATGGGTGTGAGTTTGCTTCCTGGTAGATATCACTGATTGTGAGGGGGGTCCAGCAGTCCTTTTCCTGAACGCTAGTAGTTGGTCCCTATCCCAGATCTCTACACAGTGCTTACTTCAGTGGCTGATGATTAGCCATTCTTCCACCTAGACTGTTGCACTGTGGCTGCTTGCTGCAGGGCGTTTGAAAGTCCTACAGGCTGCAGCAACAGTGCTGATTGTGGTGGCACGCTGGAGGGACAGTCTCCCACTCATATATATAGTGTCGATTGGAGTAAGTGGAGGTTGGCTTGCCTACTTTCCAGGTATATTGCTAACTGCGATTGATGCTAGGAGCCGGGATGGCTTCTCTCCCATGTTATGTGCTAAGAGCGGGCGGAGCTTCTGGTCTTGACCCAAGTGCTAGAGGTTAGCCCCTCCCCGACATATCTAGACACAGCTGATTGAGGTGGGCGCTAGTGGATCGTTCTCCTCCCCTAGGCAGTACAGTATTGGTAATGCACAGACTGTTCGCCGCTCTGCACAGCTCGTCGTGATTATGCGGAGGCTGCTTTACTGTGCCACTCGGTTATAAATAGACTGCAGGAGTCGTCGTGTCAGGAGAGGACACCGTGCCAGCCTCTGCTGCTGCGAGGACTGTGTAGTTGTTGCTGGCTACTCTGAAACAACATGTCCCTGTAAGGATCTCCGCAAGCCCCCTCTCTTTCTTTCCTTCGTCAGTAAATAAGGCTTTCCGAGGCAGTCTGCTGGAATGAGACCTAGCGAAACCATGAAGCCAGAGCGAGACACTTCAGATGAATTCTTTGAATATGATGCAGAGGAGTTCCTGGTCTTATTGGCCTTGTTGATTACAGAAGGACGAACACCAGAATATTCTGCAAAAGGGCGGACAGAAGGGTTTCATTGTCCTCCACCGAAATCTAGTGATCCAGTGTACATCAAACATGAATGCAGCGAAAAATTTACACAGTGTTGCCAAGCTAAAAGAACGAGGTCTGAAGTTGTAGAGCTGTGGAAGAAGAATACCCAGATTATGGTGGAGGTGATGCTTCTTCCAGACTGCTGTTACAGTGATGAAGGGGCTACCACAGATAGTAGCGATTTGAAGTGTGGCGTATTTGTAAGGCTGTCTGGGCCACGTACAGTCGCTGTTAAAAAGCGTACTTCCTGTTTTTTTATGCGTTTTTAATGTTGTACTTTCGCACAGTTGCTGTACATTGCTGAGACAGCCTCACACATATGCCACGCTTTGTTAATGCCTTAACCACGGCTGCAATTCCTCCACAGTGGATGGGTTCCATTGAGTGGGCGGGGCTACGACGGCCGTTGACTATTCGCTGCAATGGGGAGGGAGCACGGAAGGGGTTAAAGATTGGAGTGCAGCATATGTGTGAGACTGTGTTGGCCTACACGAAATGCCCAAAATAAAGAAAAGTAGTGCAGTGAAACCAAATATGTGACCCACACTCAAAGGATCCATTTAGCAAGAGCAATCGCTAGGGCTGGGACAAAATGCCCACAAGGCGGGACAAATGTACACTGTGTACTAGCCGAAACAATGGAATTGATAAGGCACGCCAAAAAACCAATCAAAAAGCGGCATGCGTGTATCATACGACAGGGGACTTACCAAATGCCTTTCGGAGTAGCGCATATGCACTGCATCTAGGCTCAACCTAAAAAGCTCTTCCTGCACCCAAGCCTTTAAGAGTCTGTAGTCTGAAGAAATGCTGCAAATATTTAATTTGTAACCTGTACTGCCAAAGAGGCAAGTGTAATTACTTCTGCAGAATATATACATACAGTAATTTGGCTACTCTGGAAGAGATGGGAATGGGCTGTTAATATGCATGATTGGTGTGGATACCCACAAAATATGTGAACGGGGGCTTGGTTGTTTCCAAGAGGCACCAATTTATGCGACATGCTCAATCTGTCCTTGAGTTTTCCAATAAGCACTTTTCATGCTGGGATTTTTTTTATCTCTTACTTAGAAGGCGCAAACTGAACTACAAATCCCAGAATGCAAAGGTTTGCCAGCCGAAATGCAAAGGTTTGCCAGCTGAAATCCAAAGCCGTCTGAAAGTGTCACATTTCAAGGAACCTCTTGTCACATTTGATATCTGGTTTTCCATCTGAAGCAACAAGATGCCATGTGTAAAACGTTAAAAAATATATTTATTTTGGATTTTAAGTCATTTTTTTTTTGCTTAAAGTTAATCAGGAAATTGGCACAGGCGTTCTTTTGTGCGAATACCTTTCATTTAAATAGCTGATGGGCGAGTATTTGCAAGCCTTTAAAGCAAATTGCATGCTAGAGAGTTGTATCCCCATGACCCATGCGCGTCTCAGACCCTGACCATTAGGTTTTAGTCACCTTTCTGTCCCCACTAAGATAAAGAAAACACCCAGCAGGAAACCCCTCTTCTCAGGACTCCCACCGCAGCACATGTAGATGGCTCTGTCCTGGAGTCAAGAGATGCTGCTCCCTCTGGTCCCCGCTCAGCAGCCCAGGCCTCCACCCTGCTTCAAAGGCTCGCTTTAAACACCGTAGAAGGTGCTGCGAGGGAGGGTTCATGGTGCACAACACCAGCATCGAAGCTGGGCCCCTGAGTACTAATACTCTCCAGTACTCTAGGGTAGAACATAATAAAGAGCTGGTACTCGGTACCGGTGAGCACCGGCACATTTAAAGCACTGGGCACAATACAGCAGGATGCAAAAATGTATTCAGGAGCAAAAATCTAATACAGGTGCCGAAGCACAATTTGATTAGGGTGTGCAAAATATGTGTAATTAGCTTCCGCGCAATTACACAAAGTTGCTTGCTATTATGGGATGTTTACGCATAAGTGCGAAATCGCATACCGCTGCAAAATCCATATTGATGTGAAACCACCAGGAGCGTAGAGATACTATTAGGAGCACAAAGTAAATTTGAGAGCAAAATACTCAGGAGCAAAGTCACATTTTGGTTCACAAGTATTATGGTGGAGCATCCAAAGGGTATGGAAAGCACAAGTATACCTACATTGTAGTGCACAGATGCAGTGCTTTTCAGCACGTGCAGCACAGTGGGAAGCGCACTTTGGGCAGGCGGGCTAACACGTAAAGCAGTTAGAGGTAACGATGAGGCTCAAATACCACCTTCTCCGATGGGCACAGCACCACGTCAACCAGGCCCCACAAACGTGAACAGCACTTTCCTGTAAAAATGGCAAAGGAGGCGGCCTCGAAGGAACCAGCGGCTGAAGGGGCAGTCTCGATGTCGATGACAGGAGACCTGGCAGTAGCTTTTAAAAAAAAAAAATTTAAGCAGCTTTATATAGCGCGAACTCGACCCGAAGGTATTGGAGCGCTTTACATGAGCACCGGTTACGTTACACAAGGACACATCAGACCACTTATACAGTGTGCAGTTGGAGCCGGATACATGGATTTCATCTGAGTCTCTCCTCCTCACCACACATGCATACTCCCCCCAGGGTGTTTTCCCATGCCTGCTGATAATTCCTCCTCCTTCAGTCTGGCACCTACTGACCATGTACAGCATCAGTATTGAGTCTTTATGAAAGATACTGCTAATCTGGCGGCTCTGGGGGTGTCTCCCCCTCCCCAGGGTTCCGTGTCTCATCTGTTCACTTCCCCGTCGAAAGGACCAATCACAGCCTTGCCCCTGCGATGCTAAAAGGACGGGCCACATGCCTACACTCAAACATCCCTCCTTCCGGGCATGTCCTGCCCAGGCACTGACTTCCATTATCATGGTTCACACTGATCATTCAGCAAATATGGGAGGAGGGGGGCATTAACCTTTAACCAGGGGTGCAGGGCCCTTTCCAAGCCTTAACATTAACCCAGGACGGCTCAGTGCGCGCTGGTGGATTAGGAAGGTAGCTCAGTAGGATAACGAACCTGCTGCTTCTGCGTGCGGCTGCCATCCCGGATCCACCTTAGCCTCTTAATCATTTGGAGTTTTCAACAAGAGTATCATTGACTTGTGTATAGGAAGCCCTCGTGGTTTTAAAGCAGGTGGTCATGCCAGACCCCAAGAAGATGTCTGCTACTACTGTGCCCCATGGAGCCACCACCCAGAGGGGGCAGGCTTGGAGTAGGGACCAGTGGTGGTTTGTGGCTACAGCTGCCTGCAGTGGTGACAGCCTGCTCCAGGCACTAGATCCTTTTCGCTTCCTCCGGAGCAGGCAAAACGACAAAAAAGCATTGCCAAAGTCAGCAAGCCAAGCGGGCTCCTGCTAAAATATTAAGCATGGCGCCCATGCTGTTGGTAATTCTAAATGTTTAGTGTGGACCCAGGGGCAGGACGGCAATGAGGAGCATGTTGACCTACTGACAAACAAAAACAAGTGCGCGCGACTCGGAACTGCAGCGGATTTACAAAGTCGGAGGCACACAAAGCGTTTCCCTTGCGGGAGCGAGCCTGGGGCACCATGTGTTTATAACTTAATTAAAAACATATGGTGCCAAGCTCGCTCGCATAAGAGAAACGCCATACGTGCACACGTTGCAATTGAAGGCAATGGAATGCATGCACGTTTGTGGCTGAAAAGCCGAAGCGATAGCTTAAGGTCTTTTGCCATGCAGCGCATGCGCACTGCTAGGCAAGACCTATGAAATAAATATGTATTTATCATATAATACTCTCCATCACATACAGATATCCAATACCCGAAGATATGCACAATGCACGCAATACTTTGCAAAGAAACACAGTAAACAGCACTAATACACAGTGGACCCCGGGGGGACCAAATCATATACTAAGGAGGTGGTATAAGAACCATGACTTCGGTCGAGAGGACGTAAAAGTACTGGGGACCCAAGGAACCACCCAAGGTGAGTGACTAGGAACGGAGAGCGCGTGCAGTGTGGGAACACAAACTCGTACTCCGTAGAAGTCTATGTGTAAGTCTTGGTTGGATTTTAAAGATTAAGGACCCTTCCCAGTGGACCCTGAAGGAACCCTGAAGGAACCCTGTGGAAGACAGAAGGTTGTAGAGCCACCCCACCTGTGGATACCCTAGTACTCACGTTACCTACACCAGTGAAGCCGGATGCATAAGTGTGAAGTGGTGTTGGAAACCGCTGTCAAACCCAATTGAAGACTTCAGGAAAGTGCAGCTGCTGAAGGAGGGGAAAGTGTCTGTTGGAATTCGAAGGTGGATTCTTGTTGAGAGGTACCTGCAAGCAGAGGGGACAGAGTCTATATCACTCAGAAATGACCAGGAGATCTGGAAGACGTATACCCACCGATGTCTAGAGTTGCAGGAGAGTTGACGACGACCTTGACTCTGCAGCTGTGAGGACCAGGCGACCCTGAGAAAGACCAGGAGCCATGCACGAGCTTTCCCACGAAGGATGTCAAGTGCTGAGGAGTCGGTGTATGCAAAAACAACAATTGATGGACGGAATGTTGCACAATGGCAAAACATTCACCCCCAGTCACAGATCTGGGATTAATCCATCGTTATTTTGCTCATCACACCACCCCACCCCAGTTCAGACATGGCCATGTGCAAATCAGTCTTGACCCTGTGCCTCAAGGGAACAGTCCAGCCCGAACTGCCAAGCCATATCTTCCCTGGCCTGGAATCAAGCATTCTAGCACCGGTTTCTGGCTATCAGCCTTCATCAGCCAGGATAGCTTGATTCCAGTGGCATGGAGAACATGGGACTCACGTCTAAACATACCCGTCCCACTCGGGGTGATAAATGCAAAAACAACAATTGATGGACGGAATGTTGCACAATTGCGGCAAAACATTTACCCCCAGTCACAGATCTGGGTTTAATCCATTGTTATTTTGCTCACCACACCACCCCAGTTCAGACATGGCCATATGCAAATCAGTCTTGACCCTGTGCCTCATGGGAACAGTCCAGCCCAAACTGCCATGCCATGTGTTCCCTGGACCGGAATCAAGCATCCTAGGACCGGTTTCTGGCTATCAGCCTTCATCAGCCAGGATAGCTTGGTTCCAGTGGCATGGAGAGCACGGGACTCACGTATGAGCATACCCGTCCCACTCGGGGTGATAAATGGCTTGGTAAGCAAAATCACGACGGATTAAACCCAGATCTGTGACTGGGGGTGAATTTTTTGCCATTGTGCAACATTCCGTCCATCATCTTATGTGTTTTGAGGAGTCAGTGGACGGCAGGAGCACAAACAAGCCTTGGCATATGCAACAAATGCAGTAGCCGGAGAAGGAGAAACGTCTGGACCAGCAGGGTCCAGGGGACTCACCAAAAGCGGGACAGACCCCAAGCCATCAGGGGAGCCCAAGAGAAGCAAAGGTGACCCTCAAGTGGACCCAGAGGCACTGGAATCACAAGATGACCTCAAGCAGCTCATATGCTTACGATGCGGTGTGGCCGAAGATTCTGGTCACAGGAGATGCTAGAGGTTGGGGCTACTTGCAGCCTGAAGATCTTCTTAGATGGAAGTCAACAAGCTTTTGCAACTGCAAGTTGACGTGGTGCACATGGATCTGGTTATTGAACCCCGTCGAGGGATACAGGACTCAAACTTGGTTTGAGGACAGTACAGGCCTCAGATGCTGTGGAAAACCACCACCTGTGTTGCAGAACCCTTTCGTAGTCTGGATGAGCTCAGGACCAGCAGGCGGGTCGACTTAGTTGTGGTGCCTGCAAAATCAGGGGAGTGACTCCTTCACTCCAAGGGAGATTCCTTCAGGTGTCTTTGATGCCCACAGGCCTTGGAAGGTTCCTGTGTGGTGCACAGGCAGTCGATGCAGCAGACTGGAAGGGAGATAAAGTCAAACTCAAACGAAGTCCAGCGATGTCCACAGTGCCAAGATGGTAGAAGAAGAAGTGGTGTCTGATCTGAATCTTATCCCACAACAAATCTATCGACCCACACTCAGGTAAGCCCTTAAGTACCCTATGGAAAGGGTTGGGATGATTCAGGGGACCCTCCCAGGGAAGGATCTGGACAGGGGGGAGGTTACTCCCATGTTCTTTGACCAGTTTCGCACCAGACCTGGAGCCAACAGCTCCCAGGAATGGTTTGAACTGGACTATGCATGGGGACATCAAATTTGCCCCACATATAGACTGAGTGGTCTTGGAGAGCGCACCCACACTGTCCTAATACACTAAATCCTGTCTGGTAGGTGGTTACATCTCCTTGTGACAGGATGCCTATTGTTCTGCCTTCCCTGCTTGAGCTGGCTCAGCAGCAGGAAGGCAGAATCGTGTCTCCGGTTGGCAGCAACCATATTGTGCTGTCCAGGTCTCAAAGACTGGTATCGGGGACATGGAGAGCCTAACGGAGGGCTCTTCCAGTTCTTGGAATCATACACCCACACTGTTTACGGTGTGGGGGTATGATTCCAACATGTTTGATACCAAACATTATAGGATTCGTTGCAGGCAGTTTTGAGATGGTCATCGTGTAATTTCGCGGTGCCCCTCTATATGGCATATGACCGCTTCACTGACAACCTAGGAGAATGGACTCCGTAGGCTGTAGGAGTGTTGCTCATGCAGGGGCACCCTCTCACTTAGAACCAAACACCCTGCCTTCAGGGTTACTTATAGGTTTTAAGTGCAGTGACCCTAGATATAGGAAACTAATAACTTTAGTAAGTGGTGCTTGCACCAGCTTACACAGGCTGCAATGGCAGAACTGTAGTTCCATTTTGAATGCTCTCCCATGGGTGGCATAATGCATGCTTCAGCCCATGGGGACCTCTGGGGTACCCATGCCCTGGGTAACCCGTACCGTATACTAGGGACATATAAGGGTACCCCAGTATCCAATCTGGGTTGTACCCAAGTAATGAACATTACAATTTAGGGGGAAAGCAGATAGACTGGGGTCCTGATTAGCAGGATCCCATCAGATTAGTCAACAACAGCCTAGCACCAGGCAAAAAGTGAACGGTAACTGTAGAGGCAGATCCTACTTTCCTACAGAATGGAAATAATTGCTGCAGATTCTTCTTTCTGCCTAGGAGTCTCCATTATGGATTGGAGACAGTGAATATTTACTGCAGTGTTTCTCACTGGTATAAACCCACTTTGATCTCTGTGGACCAACACAGGCATATGGGGAAGGAGGCAAGTGGCTAATATGCAACTTAAGATTTTGTAGTCCATATTGAATAATTGAAAATAGACGATAAGAGCAGACATCTTGTGGGGGCCTATTCGGTTTGAACAGTGAGATAACCAGCGCTTCCCTGGTTGTGGGTGGGAGGCGACCGTCTGCTAGTGCAGTTGCATATAGTTCCACTAGATACGGGGCAAGTTGTGCCACATACGCTGCATAAAATTCTACTGGAAATCGTCTGTTCCCAGTACACAGCCTCGTGCAATGGACTTGATAGCCACTTGGATTTCCTGCAGTGTCACTGAGCCTCCCAGCTCCTCCGCGGTCTCCACATCCAGGTTTCAAAGTTCAAAGTTCCTCTAGTACCCCCGTTGGTAATTCCAGGGGGGGGGGGGGTTGCATACAATGTTGTATAGTAATGAAGAAATCTGAGTTTTATATACCTCTTAGCCCATATCGTCTGTCCTAATTTCTGTGTCTATTTCTAGTATCAATGAACTTCTGGGTACTGGGTTGGCAAGCCATGAAAGCAGTGTCCCCACTTTGCCTCGTTCGGCGAGCCCTCTGGTCATATATTCTCGATGGTGGAAACAACAAAGCCTCACAGTGCCGCCTACTAGTGTCTTCCTAGCGTCCAGGAGCTGGCGCTGCAGGGCTGGCCTTCTGCGCCATTGCTGACCCAAGTCCCGACTGTGTCTTCTTGGCCTGAAATTCAGCTAACAGAGTGCGCCGGACTCCCACCACCTCTGATAGACAGCTACCCCACATAACCTCCTTGAAGGCATCCCATTCTGTCAGGGCATAGGTCCTGGTTTGTTTGTTGTCAGTGAAATAGTAACAAATGGCAACGCCTAGGGTTTGCCAAAATACTGGGTCCTCAAGTGTCTCCACTCTAAGACACCTGTCTAGGATCACAGGTCTCTTTCTATACCAGTCCAGAATGACCATTATCGGGTTACGGTTGGATATCGTGTGACACAGATATTCTGAATTGCAAAAAACACAGTTGATGAACAGAATGCAGAACAATGTCTTACATTCACCCCAGTACAAAGATCTGGGCCTAAATCCATCGTTTTTTTGCACTCCACACCACCCTAGGTCAGACACTGGCTATATGCAAATCAGCCTTGACCCTGTGCCTCATGGGAACAATCCAGCCCGAACTACCAAGCCATGTCTTTCCTAGACCGGAATCAAACATCCAAGGACCGGTTTCTGGCTATCAGCCTTCTTCAGCCTGGATAGCTGGACTCCAGTGATGTGGAGAGCCTGGGACTCACGTCTGAGCATACCCAGCCCACTCGGGGTGACAAATGCAAACAAAATGTAAAATATTCCCTCGTGCATTGCAATGCAAGCGCTGCATAGGAGGCGGAATGATATATCAAACAGCCACATAGCATGAAAATACAGGAAAGAACTCCTCTGGACGGAGCCAACTCCATCCCCAGCTGCATCATCAAGCCAGACGTAGACAAGCATTGGCAAAGCCGGCCAGTCTAACATTGGCTACCAGCCTTGTGCTTTTAATTATTTGTTATGTTCCATTATTGTTCTTGTAAAACTTTATTGTTGGGTGAGGTGGGGGCAATTGCCCTTATTAAATTTTTTTTTTTTTTTTAAATGGCTTAACGCAAAGCAGTTTGTCTCAAAAAACACACACTGCCATATTGCCCCTGGCACGAAGAAAAGAACCCTGTCACTCAAAGCGAAATTATCCAATGCCTGGAGTGGGCTGACCCATTGCCCCGTACTGTACTGGGCGGAACAAAAATGTAAATGACACAAAAACAGACCAATGGATGAAGATAGCAGGTCACAAGTCCCTTTAAATTACTTACGTTTGGTAAGTTCATGTGGTATGGCTACCGCCAGACCTAAAATGGATCACAAAGGTAAATAGAAGAGCCAGGGCACCTTGAGAGAGGGGGTTTCGGTGAGGGTTAAGAGAAGGGGGGGGGTGAAGAGTGCACTGCACCTGTCGGGAAGACAGATTGCCAGAAAGGCAGACTGACACACAGCGAGCGACTAACAAGCAAAAACACAAGCTGGCCAAAGATGCAGACATGCACAGTATGACAGTCAGGAGGCAAGAGAGACCGACACAAAGGACAGACATACATACATACATACATACATACAGAGGCTGATGAGCAATACAAGCAGACAGACAGCATTAGACAAATACAGAGTGACACAAGAGGGACAGGCTGACAATGCCAGAGAGACAGAGGCTGATGCGCATACAAACGGACAGGCCAACAACACTGCACAAGACAGAACAACAAGAGACAGGGGCGAACAACACAGCAGAGTAACTAACTGACAAACCAAGGCAGACAGACTGGTGATACAGGAGAGGCAATCTCTGACGAGATACAACGGGTGACAACACAGACTCACAGACCAGTCACAGACTGACAAAACAGCACACGCACCTGACACCCACAGGATAATATCACAGACTGACAACACAGAAAGGAAAGGCCTGTCAACACATGAGGGACAAAGGCTGACAGAGGCACCCTCACAGACTGACAACACGAGATAGACTCTGACAGCAAAACACAGACTGAACACAACACACACAGACTGAAATGACAGACAGGAACAGACTGGCAGCACGTATTTATTAATTTAAAAAAATAATGTGCGAAATTTTCAGGATAAAACGTGTTTTTTTTCTCGAAAGCGACGTTGTTTGGTGGAAATAATCTAAAATTAAAAGTTTTTGTTTCTTAATCATCTGTGTGTGCTTTTTAGAAACAGACACGTTGATGAGAAAAATTATTGTATTTTCAAGATCGGTTAAATCTCTACTGTTTTCCGGCATGTTATGTAAAGAGGTTCAAGTGTTCTTTCTGAAATGAATATGGGGTTGGCTACAAAACTGTATGTGCCTAGCAATATTGCAAGAGCAGACAATAAACTGGAGACTAACCTATGGGTAAGTCTTTAATTGCTGTACATATTTGTGTATCATGGCAGGCAATGTGCAAGAGGTTCATTTGAGGCATAACTTTGAATAATTACAGATTTTTAAAAAATCTGAAATTGATGAGAAACAAGTCGATGCAAAACATAAAGCGTTTTCTGTAAAACGTCAGATCCTTGTTGAATGGCCTTGAATACGGCGATGTATGTGTGGTCAATCATCCAAGGAAGGCAGCCCTACCCACAAGGTCGGAAATAGGAGGGACCCCTGGAGTGTCTGGCTATGCCCTCATGCTACTTTCATGGATAAAAGTATCTGAAAGACATCACCAGCTTATTAGTCCATTTCAATGAGGTGACAGCTACATTTGAGACACTGCACTACCGATCAAACAATGTACTTTCAGCTTGCCATGTGCACAAATATTGACCAAACTGCATCGTTGCTTTTGTGACGGCAACTAAGTACGCAGCTCATACCTAATCAACCACAATCCGATGGAAGGATAGTCCCTCTTGGGCACTCGTGATACATTAACTTTGTCCCAGGACACGCTCTGTGGTGGTGGTGGGCGGGGAGGAGCGTTGAAGCGCCGCGAACGATGCGCAAAATTGCAACCTGGAAGTCAGGCAAAGTCGCCTGTGACGGGGGCGTGGCCGCGTCCGGACCGGAAGAGGAGACAGGCGGAGTGAAAGCGTCTCGCGGCCCGGGGCTCCTGTGAGTGGTGGAGAGCCCCGGGGCCGCCAGAAGGAGGTTGCACAAGTGTTGCACATGCCCGGTGCCTGCCGCGTGCGGAGAGCGGAGTCCCCCAAAATTGGCCCGGTAAGTTGAAAAGGGCTGGGGGGGGGCTTGGTGCACTTGTGTGTGTGTGCTTGTGTGTGTATGCATGATTGCGACGGCGGGGGGGGGCTCGGTGCACTCGTGTGTGTGTGCGCGCGTGTGTGTATGTGTGCGTGGGGGGTGTGTGACTCTGTATGTATGTGCGTGCGTGCATGGGCGCTCGTGTGTGTGTCTGTGTGCATGCGTGTGTGGTGTTTGGAGCTTCCCAGGAGACAGCAGCTGGCCACAGCGCGCGTTCGCGTGCGCGTGGCCCGCTCAGATCGCCTCCTTGAAGAGGAAATGCTCGTGGCCAGGATTGTCTCCTGGAAAGCAGACACGCCGACAAAAGGTCTCTGGCGAGAACGCGCTTCCGCGCGCTTAGCCGAGACCTAACAACAGTTGATGGACGAAATGCAGATCAATCTATTACATTCACCCCAGTACAGAGATATGGGCCTAAACCCATTGTTTTTTTGCACTCCACACCACCCCAGTAATGAGAATATGAGAGTCAAAACCAGGAGGCCAAAAAGCAAATAGCAAAAAGCAAATAGTCAGGGGTTAAACCCGCTGAAAGAGCCAAGTCTAACAATAGGTTATCTCAAGTCGTTTTTTTGCTTCTATAAAGGATGCTTGTTAGTGCTGGCATTCCCCCGTGAAGTCAGGGACTTCATCACCTTTTAGTTTTCAACTCTGATGACCTCTTTGATACGTGCTTAGACTAAAATGTGGCCCTGGTCTTTATAGGGAAGTAACTTCCCAACGAAAGGGAGCGGGTTACCTTCCCAGCTAATGGATGGGCAGGCACTCCGTGGCCCTCTATAGTGCGAAAAAGGCAACAGCCCCTCAGAGGCGATTTCTGTGCAAAGCCATTGTTCCAGGTAGGAGGCCATGTCTACACCTTCCCCTTCGATGCATTCAGGGAATCCAATGATGCGAATAGTACTCTGCCCGTATTACCAGTTTCTACACTCTATGCGCTATTGCGGTCTTCTGTTTCTTCAATGTAGTTTGGTGTTAATATTTCCAGGGTATGCTCAGATGTAGTGACATGATCTGCCTACTTTTTGTGATCATCTCATAAGAGGCCATGGTCGGTTTCCAGTTTATCGAATCGCAGTTTGAACGCTTCTCAGGACGCAGTGATTGCTTGCAGTATTGTGTCCAGCGTGGTGATCGCATGCTCAGCCTGTGGCGCTTGATCTATCACCGAGTCTGTTGAGGATGTGGAAGGGCTGGGTTCCCAGGATACACCTGAGGTCGCAGAATCCATTTTCCTAGTGCATTTACCCATTGTGGAATTCATAATGGTCCAGTTGTTCTGGAGTACAACCCTCCATGGGGGCCACTAGTGTTCCTCTCTCCTGGGAGGGAGTTCCAGAGTACTACAAATCTCTGTATTCTAGGCCAAGCAGTTCTTGCTGGGTATTAGTAGGCGGTCCGGAAATCGGTTAAAACCAACAGTGCCCGACAGTACCCTACCAGTTAAAAATCAGCTGACCCGGTTTAAACCGAGTATCACTGATTTTCATAGTAGCTGCGCCACTAGATGGAGCCAAAGCATTACAAACCATCGGCCTGCCTGTGGTGGCCTGGCGCGAAGGTGTCAGGGGAAAACACGGCTTTTGCACATGGGGAGCCGAGGTTTGAATTGCCCAAGGGCCAGAGCAACACCAGGCCCCCCGCCTGGCTCACGTGGGTGAAGAGGAGCTGTTGTGGTCTGCCGGCTGTCTTACTGCGGCCGCACCTGAGTACTTCTCAGGTCTTTAAAAAGACCATTTACTTGACAAGGGAAAAACTGCTGTTTTAGGGTAAATCTTGCTTTAAAAAGGCATGTAATACGCGATTAATAGGAAAATATTGGTGTGGAGAAAGAAAAGTGGCAATTGAATATGTTTCAAATTTAAAGTCACATTGTAGACAAGCTTCGAAGTAATAAACAGAGTGGCTAACCGCAAACTTTTAAAACAATTGAACTGAGGATAGTACATGGCTTATATGGTTTAAGCTTGAAGCATGCTGTTTGAACATCAAAGGCCAAATGCGGAAAGCAAGCACTGGTTCTTTAGTGAGAAGAGATTTTATCAAGCACTGTAATGATTTAAACCGTATATCCCTTAACAGTCGTGTAGAACTCAAAAGAGAGTATCTATCACCAATATCATAAAGCACACACCTTAGCACTCTGAGGGCACAGACTCTTTTACAGCTCCTGGAGTCCAAGTGGAACAGGATAAGCCCCTAGAAGACTGGAATTCCTGAATAAAACCAACAGGAAAAGATGTTGTGAGGACTGATCTGCGCAGAACAAGTGAGTGCTGTAGAATTCAGCCAGAGGGCATGCAGTATATCTGAAAACTAAAAGAACTAAAGGGAATGAATAGGCAGCCTAAGTGCAAGAAATAGGAAGAGATCTAGAGTCCACAGCCACATCTCAAAGAGAGAGGGGCCCAGTAGCCAGGACACTACTTTGCAGTGCAGTATACCCAATTTACCATGTTTAAATAGGGCATGAAAGTAATGTACAGGTTGCTCAGTAAAGAACCCCAAAACACAAGCAGGGAAATCTGCTCCTAAAGTCAAGATATTGGTAGAATCACAACATAAGGAGCAAGAATTATTTGTCACATAAAGGATTGGAAATTACAGGGGAAAGAAGATTAAAAGGCTACAGTAATAGGTAAATAAAACATATTGTTGGAATCTAACTACATGGGGCGCGCAAAGTGGGAGGAGTTACCACAAAACGCTCCCCCTGTGACCCAGCACTCCCACGTACCCTGGTTACTGCTACCCACAGCCTTCTCCCCACCATCCTTGACTTGCTCAATGCTTCCCTATCCTCAGGCATTGTCCCTCCCCCCTGGAAACAAGCAATGGTAAGAGCACTCCTCAAAAAACCAAACCTGCACCCCAATAACCCCAGTAACTATCGCCCCATCTCCCTGCTTCCTTGGATGAGCAAAATCCTTGAGAAACACGTCAATAAGCACTTGACTGAGTTCCTCGAGATTAACCATCTGCTCGACCCCTCCCAGACGGGTTTCCGCCCCAAGCATGGGACCGAAACAGCTCTGGTTGCGGTAACGGAAGAAGCTAGGGGGATCTTGGATCGGGGGGGATCAGTGGCAGTCATCCTCCTCGATCTAAGCGCCGCTTTCGATACGGTGAACCATAGAATTCTACTGCATCAACTCCTCAGTCTGGGAGTTTCAGGGACAGCAATAACCTGGCTCAAATCCTTTTTGGGCGACCGATCATTCCAGGTCTTCGAAGGTGACACCATCTCCCTTAGCAAACCCCTGGGCTGTGGGGTGCTGCAGGGCTCATCTTTGAGCCCTACGTTATTTAATGTGTATATGAGCCCACGAGCTGAGATTGTCCGTCCGTTCGGTATAAAGACGATACTCAGCTAGTGGTATCCCTCAATCAGCCAGACAGCCAACTAGCACTGGTCAACCTGAGGGGCTGCCTAGAAGAAGTCAACAACTGGATGACCTCTTCGTGTCTCAAACTGAATGGAGAAAATACGGAGCTGATGCTCCTTGGTAGCTCCATTTCCCCCACGATCAACTCAATTTGGCCTGCCTGCCTTGGCCTTCCCCCCACACTCAAAGACAATATAAAAAACCCTCGGCGTCTGGCTGGACAAATCTTTCAGCTTCAACAGTCGGGCAGCCAAACTATCAGCCACCTGCTATGGCCTTCTCAGACTTCTTAGAAAGATTCTTCCCCTCCTTCCCATCGGGGCAAGGCAGATTGTGGTCCAAGGCCTAATCCAGTCCCGCCTTGATTTTGGTAATGCCCTCTACCTAGGAGCCCCTGAATATACCCTACGAAAGCTCCAGGTAAGACATTACTGTGCCGCCCAAACTCTGCTTCAGCTCCCCCGCCGTCTCTCAGCAAAACCCAGCCTAAAAAGTCTTCATTGGCTTCCTGTCAGGGAAAGAATACATTTTAAGAAACTCTGCATCTCCCATCAAGCATTCTGGAAAACGGGTGCGGTCATTAACCATTCCTTAATCACCCCCTACCACCCTACCAAAGAGCCTCGCTCTGCTGATGCCTTCCTCGCCACAGTCCCCACGATTAAGAGATCAAGATGTGGGGGCCGGTCGTTCTCTTACAACGTGGCTAAACTGTGGAACTCTCTCCCCCTTTACTCTCTCCCCCTTTACTTGAGATCCAAGCCCAACCTACTTTCATTTCGCAAACATTTAAAAACCTTTCTTTTTAAGAAATCTGACTAACTCCCGCTGTTAGCAGTCTCACCACAAAGCACCTTTCTTACCAGCGCTAGGACGCCCCAGGGCAGCTACCTCGCTCTATAAATTTTCTTTCCATTTCGCCCCAGACCTTCCTCACCAGTCTATAGGCTTGTGTTATCAACTTGGTTCTGGGCTTATAGAGCACCACATGCTGTGGTTCAGAACTTTATGTAAGGCAGCGGATCTGGCACGCCCGCTTTATCACATGCCATTTCACTTGTTTACTGGCCGCGTCGTATTGTACCCTGCCTCCTCTAGGTGGATCTCTTACTCCGCAGCAGGTACGCTCCCTTCCATGCCAGGCCCACAGTGCTTGATGACCTCTGGTCTGCCTGCTATTCTTCCAATCTCCTCTGCTATTGAGGGACCGGTTGCTGACTCCCTGCAACTCAGAAACATGCAGAGCAGCTTCACCGCGGTCTCCAAGGTCGGCCCGGGGTGGCGGAGGAAGGAGAAGGGGAGCCTGCCTTGGACCGCCACCGATGCCGGTCTCTCACCTCATCAGTGTTAGAGTGCTGCCACCTCCCGGTCCCCGTAGGTGTCCGCTTGCACCAGGGCCCACCGCCAGGCGCATCCCTACACCTCCGCTGCTAAATCCGTTCCGGGAATGGATACACCGGGGATCTGAGTTTTGTCCACACCGCCTGTATTGTTCTCTGTCCGCTGTCCGCTGCTTAGACGAGACCCCGCCCAGCCCGCATTTTGAAAGGCAGACTCACAGTCCACTGTACACCACAGGTCTCATGGATCACCAATCCGCGAACCGCTCTAATAGTCACTGATTATGCCCCCAGGCGGTAGGGGTCATAAGGGACCATCCACTCCTCTGCTTTTGGGGGATGAGAGCGTCGTCGTTCTTGCTAGATGTCATCAGATGGCAGTGCTCAGCTGGAAGCGCTGCAGTTTCTCGTCCACCTACATTGGTGTCAGGCCATGCCCCAACTATGGTTATCACATATTTCATACCACCAAGCTTGAAATGAAATGGTTTTTGAGTTTGTAATGGTTACTTTAATTAGCTCGTGCTATTCGCGCGGTGTATTGCGCGAAGAGCGCGTTCTTTTCTTGTCATGTTTCGATAATACGACCACGCGTGTTGTGGTCGCGTTTTATGTTATTGTTTGATATGGCACCCTCGTGCGATGCGGCCGTTTGGTGGTTACTCCTAACGTGTGTCCAGTCACCGTTGGGGTCTGCTGCTGAACGGAGGCATCGCGCATCGGGTGGGGTTTACCTTGTTACTTATGAAAAAAACCAACTACAGTTTTACTTCAGTTTCGAGTGGATTATTCAACCTTTAACATTTGGCGACGATCGGGAACTAAACTCCACGCCATACCCACGCAATATTTTCATCTGAATTTCGACAGTTTCAGACGTACCTTGCCTTTAGTGTGAAGCTCTTCATCGAACCTTCTATTCAACGACAAACAAGGTACGTCGATTTTACTTATGCGCGATTGACTCATAAACCAAGCGTCAGGATTGGCCATTTTAGACTTTTCTTCATGGATTGGTCATAAAAACCTACGCTACGTTACGCTACCCCAGGAGTGTGAAGATTTGCCAATTAAGACTAGAGACGCAAATCGTCTTTTTGCCTTCTTCTTTGACTCAGCTGTGATTCGCCAGCCTATCATCCAATCTCAGAGGCGTTTCAAGCAATCAGACTGCATATTTGGTTTTAACACACTGCTTTAATCGACGAATCACACGTTTCTTTGTTTATGTTTAGAAACGGAAGGTCTACCATCGACGCGTGTTCACTGCTACACACAGATTTGATGGATGGTCTAACCCGCACGCTTTGAGAGGCGAGTTCTTCACGGTAAAATGTATTTTACAGCGCATTGCTTCAGCGATGCGCGCGCTTGAAAATTAACTGTCACAACCTTTCAGCGTGTCATTTCAGCGATACGCTCGCTTTAAAGATTCAGCTATCTTATCATTTAAACATTTCATCAGCGATGCACACGCTTTGAAATTCCTTAACGATAACTTACAGTGCATCATTTCAGCGATGCACACGCTTTAAGATATCTTGGTGATTTTAGGAAAATCCACGTTTTCCTTTTAAATTTATTTTCTTGTCATATTTTTTTTTATTTAAAAAATAAAATTGTTTTGCCTGTGAATTTATATTGACTATGGCTAACTTACATTTACAGCATATTACTCAACCTCCTCATTTTTTTAGTAAACCTGGAAGTCCAGAGATAATTTGGAAGGAGTGGTTCTCCTTATTTAAAAATCACCTCATTGCTATTGATGCTATTGATTTTTCTTCTGAGCGTAAATTCGCTATTCTTTTTGGTTGCCTGGGCCAAGCAGCTCAATGCATTTTTAAAAGTATTCCCCCAATTCCTCCCCCTCCTGGCCAGAGTGGTGATCGCAATTGGAATGTATATATGGAAGCTGTAGCCCGGTTAAAAAAACAATTTGCTGAGGAACCAAACATTATGTCAGAAAGACATAACTTCTATACAAGGAAGCACAAATATGGCGAAAAGGTTGAGGAATACATTTCTGCACTTAGGGTTTTAGCAACAACATGCGAATTTGCTCCCCTTTGCGATAATTATATCAGGGACCAGTTTGTTTTTAACTGTTCTTCAAAGAAGATTAAAGAAAGAATTTTAGGTTGCAAGAATCCTTCCCTAAGTGAGGTGATTGATCTTTCTTTAAGTATTGAACGTTCCGCAATTACTAGCAAAGTCATGGCTGAAACATCAAAAAGTGGTATTAATTTAATTAATTCTCCTGAGTCTTGTTTAGACAATGATGTATGTGCAGTAAATGTTAAAAACAGAAACCCGAAATTTGTTCAAAGGAAACAACCTCCTACTTGTTACAGATGTGGATCAAAGAACCATTTGGGTAATTTTCAAGGATGCCCCGCTATGAATAGACGTTGTGTCATTTGTAAAAGAAAATGGGCCATTTCCAAGGGGTTTGTAGGAGTCTGAAGAAAACTCCTTCTGTTAACTATGTTGAATCCAACATGTTTGATGAATGCACAAATGCTTTTTCTAATATTGTTGTCACTTTAGATGATAATGGACAAGTGAATGACATAAAAGGTCCTTTATGCTCTGCTATTATTGACAACATTCCATTACAGGTGATGGCGGACTCTGGTTCTCCCTTTACTATTCTAAGAGATTCTACTTTCTATGACTAATGGAAAAAGAAAGTTGAATTATTGAGTTCAGATGTAAACCCTAAAGCATTTGGGGAAAAAGACATTAACACGATTGGATACTTTGAGGGTCTGGTACAATGTTTAGGTAGAGAGACTTTTACCAAAATCTTTGTTGCTGAAAAGGGCAAAAATATAGTTGGCTGGAAGGATCTTGCTCGCATGGGGTTATATTTAGTTCCTGGTGACGATAATCCTGTTAAGGTTGGGGACTTACCTGTATCAAGGGTTGATTGCATGTCTGTTGAACAGTCTTTTGATGTTAAACTATTAATGGAAGAGTTTAAACCTGTGTTCAGCGACAAAGTAGGCAGTGTGGAAGGTTTTGAACATAGGATAAGACTGATCCCAGGGGCTCAGCCTGGAGCTCATAAAGTCAGGTCTGTTCCTTTGAGTGTTCGCGCAGAATTGGATAAGTCTTTGAAAGATCTGTGTGATCAAGGGATTATTAAACCAGTTGATTCTTCACAGTGGGTCGCTCCGATTGTAGTCGCTCGCAAAAAGACTGGCGAGATTAGGCTCTGTGCAGATTTATGCGGCCTAAACAAAAATATTATTGTTGATTGTCACCCTCTACCAAAGATTCACAAACTTCTTGCTAATCTTGGTGGGGCTAGGTGGTTTTCCCTGATCGACTTGAAGTCGGCTTACCATCAAGTGGCCCTATCAAAAGAATCTCAGGCGTTAACCACTTTCATTACACCTTTTGGTGCATTTAAATTTTTGCGCCTCCCTTTCGGCCTAGCACAGGCTGGAAGTGTCTTCCAGAAGCTTATGGACTCACTTTTTCATGAAGTATCCGGGGTACAGGCTTACCTGGATGACATTTTGATTTATGCTAAATCTTTGGAGGAGCATAATACAATTTTGAGGCGAGTCCTCACCATTTTGATGTCTAAAAAAATGCCTGTCCGTGGTGACAAGTGCAAATTTGCAGTGAAGGAACTAGATTACTTAGGACATACTATATCCCGGGAAGGAATTAAATCGAAATTCTCTGTAGTTAGAGCAATAGAAGATGCCAAACCTCCATCTGACAAGGACTCATAATTGGCCCGAACCTAGGTGTTTGGAGGGAGAATTATGTAGATTTTCACAAATAGCTGATGAACTTTCAGTTGAGCATAACATTGTCCGCAGAGGTGACAAATTTGTTCCCCCTTTCAAGCTACGGCCTTTAATTATAGGTGAAGCTCATAAAGGCCATTTAGGGATTACTAAGACCATTATGAGAATTAAGGAACACTACTGGTGGCCCTCTTTGGATGTACAAGTCAAAAGATTAATTGATTCCTGCCCTGAATGCCTAGTTTCTGATAAGCATTGGCACACAATGAAAATGCCATTATCCCCAACTGAATTTCCACGAATGGCGTGGGAAAAAGTTGGTATTGATTTTTCAGGGCCTTATTCTACCCAAGATTGTAAATATGTCATCTTACTGGTTGATTATTATTCAAAGTGGATGTATCACGAATTTGTTAAATCGCCTGATTCTGATTCGACTATATCTCATTTTTAAAAAGGATTTTTGACGTAGAAGGAGCCCCTAAGGTACTTGTTAGCGATAATGGCACGCATTTTGTTTCTGATAAAATGAAGGAGTTCCTTGGTGATCTGGATATTAAACAACTTAAAGTTGCTTTATATTCCCCATCTTCTAAGGGTTTAGTTAAGAGGGGGAATAAGGTGATTAAGGAGGGCGTCCAGACGGCGTTGGCTTGTGGAGCAAATGTAGTTAATTTCATTAAGGAAAACGTTTGGCATTACACTACCTCTCCACACTGCACTACGGGAGTTTCTCCTGTTGTATTGTTGAGGAACAGAGGTTCACATTCTAATTTGTTCCCTTCATGGCTCCAGAAATTATCTGGAGATAAAGGTATCAATCTGGACGCTGTCTGGAAAATGTAGTTAACAATCAAATGCTTAAGAAAATGAAGTTTGATTCCAAGGCTAACTTTTCCTCTGTGGATATTTCTGTGGATGACTGGGTTTTGATAAAGAAACCTGTTAGAGGTAAAAAAGGAGAGTCAAATTTTTTTCGTCCTTTAAGGGTACTCAAAGTCAGTAAGGGTGCAGCTTTTATCGATAATAAGGGTTGGTGGAACAAACGTCACCTGGTAAAGGTCTCACCCCAACAAGCAAACATTATTAAAGACTTTAGGAGAGAACCTGTTGAAGACCAGGATTGGTGCCATTGGTTGAATGACCCTGTTGGTGTAAACAGCTATGTTGATAATCAGGCTCAATCATCCAGCAGTCATGTTGTTCCCTCTGGTTCCATTCCTAGCAATGTCCTTTCTTTGCGAGCAATTTCTTCCCATGGAAGAGTTATCAGGGCACCTAGTAAGTTCAACGATTTTGTCAGGTATTAAATTGTTGATGTTCATGGTATTCAAGGGTTTTCTTTTAAAAAAAAATATTTTTAAAACCTTTATTCGAAAAAAGTGCACACAGCTATTCAGCCTGACATCCCGGAGGCAAGGCAGCATAACTAGACAGGAGAACAATAGTGCAAGAATCAATGTCACAGTACAATGAAGGTTGATTTTATTATTTTGTCGTTTATAGAGGAACATAAAGAAAGAAAAAAAAGAGGGAAAAAGGGCGCCAGGAAGGCGCAAGGAGAGTGGTAATGGAGTAGGAGAAATCAGCGAGGCGTTACTAGAGGGGCAGGGGGGAGCACAGGGAACACAAGCACGGAAACAGGAGAGTAGACCAGGAGAAAGGAGGGGGGAGAGGAAAAACAGGATAACAATTACAATGTGGTACAGTTGGTGTCACAGGTTATGGCGACAGATGTTCCTCCAACGAGACAGGTTCCGGTGGTACACAAATGTCTCCCCTGTACGCATTCCAGGCCCCCCACAGTTTCAGCCACTTTTGGGGCTTACCCCTGGCAACATAGACTGTCTTCTCTCTGAACATGCACCAATCCATGTTGGCTTTCCATTGTACCACCATGGGAGCTGCTGAAGCCCCCCACTTCTGAGCAATATCACGTTTAGCCACCATGTTGCCAAGGGTCACCCACTGCGTCTGAGCCACATTGTGGTCCGTCGGCCCCCATATATTGAGGAGGCACCTCCTAGCTTCCGCACTCACCACTACCCCAGTCACCTCACCCATAATCAAGTGCACACGTCTCCAATAGGAGGCTATGGCGGGGCATTCCCAGAGAATGTGCATAAAAGTGGCAAGGGCACCACAGCCGCGGCGACAATGACCATCGACCGAGTAGCCCATATGCACAAGCCGGGGGCCAGTGACGTTCACCCGATGCAGGATCTTAAGCTGCACCAGCCTGAGACGGGAAGAGATGGCAACCTCCTTAGGGGAGGACACCGCACTCTGCCAGTCCTCATCATCGATTTCCAGCCCATCACGCACCCACTGATCCAGTACACCCAGGAGGAGGTCAGTGCGGACATTAATACGCTTTTTATAGGACAGTGAAATGGCGCTGTCCGGCATGTGGCCGTCCAGCACCCTGTCTTCCAACGGGGAGCTTTCCGGGATCGCTCCCTCCTCCGGTTTAGCAGAAAGCAGTGCGTGTCGCAACTGGGCATACCGGAAAAATTCCGAGGTACCCAGTTGGTATTCATCCTGCAGCCGGGAGAAGGTCTTAATCTCACCTCTCGACAACATATCGTCAACACTGGAGATACCTATAAGGTCCCACTTGTCGAAACCTTTGGTGTGCCACAACTTGCCCAGGATGTCTGAATCGTATAGTGGGGTGAATTTAGTCAGCCTGCCTTGCCAGCCCTGCGCCTTGGTGACAGCCCTCCAAATATGATCCGCCGTTTTCATTGGGCCTGACATCCGCCTGTCCAGAGACCTCGAGTAAAGCGCCCTATAGTAATTACCGCCACTCAAGAGCCACTTATCCATTGCGTATCCAGGGTTGTTTTCCGGACCATAAAACCCGTGGTTGATGGCCGCCAACTGGGAGGCCGAGTAATATCTACGCACATCCGGTAGCGCTATTCCCCCATCGTACCACGGAAGCGTAAGCCTCGTGATAGCGATGCGGGGCCGGCCATCCCAAAGCAGGGCACGTTGAAGGCCTTCGATCTCCCGGACGTATCGGGCGGGAACCGGATCTTGAGTATTCTGCAGGGCGTACAAAAACCTGGGCAAGGACATCATTTTAAATAACGCCGCGCGCCCAAGTAAGGAAAGCGGAAGTTTGCGCCAACCCTCCACATCTCGCCGGAGGCGGAGAAGATGGGGAAGCAAGTTGTGTTCATAGCGCGCCTTCGCATTACAAGAGATATAGATCCCCAAGTACTTAAAGCCCTGGCTGGCTACCTGGATGCGGCAACCTCTGGGGAGGCGCGGTGTGTCCCCTTTCAGTACATACAAGAAAGACTTGGTCCAGTTAATAACAAGGCCAGAGTATTGACCAAAAAGCCTCAGTACATCACATGCCACAATGAGTGACGTGCAAGGGGAAGTGAGGTAGAGCAGAATATCATCAGCATAAAGGGAGACTCTGTCCTCGAAGCCAGGGGCCCAGCTGATACCATGTAGATCCGGGTGAGTCCTCAACAAGGCCGCGAGCGGCTCGAGTGCGAGCGCAAACAAAAGAGGCGACAAAGGGCAACCCTGCCTGGTGCCCCTGTGAAGAGCAAAGGTCGCCGAAACACGGCCATTGACAGCCACGTTAGCCAGCGGGTCAGCGTACAGGAGCTTAACCCATTCCACAAACACCGGGCCAAAACCGAGCTTCGCCAACACCGCCCAAAGGTAACTCCATTCGAGAGAGTCAAAAGCCATCGTCGCGTCTAAGGACGCGAGGACAGCCGTCTCCTCAAGGGTGTGGGCCCTGGCCAGGGCGCCGTGAAGTCTACGCAAGTTAAGGGCAGTGTTGCGGTGTGGAATAAAGCCCGACTGGTCCGGATGCACTAAGTCGCCGATAACACCAACCAGACGATTGGCGAGTATCTTGGCGAGAATCTTAGGCTCAGCATTCAGGAGGGAAATGGGACGGTATGACCGGCACAAATCTCTCGGCTTCCCTTAATTAATTAATTAATTGTGGGTTTGTAATGCGCTAGAATCGACTCCCGAAGGAGTATCTCTGCGCAGTAGACCGCTGGGGAACCCGTCCTGGCTTTCCCTGTGAGATGGTCCCTACTGGGTATCTCCAAGGTGAAACCAGGCATCCCCGGCGTATGTGGGGGCCGTTGTGGAGATGAGGCAAGCTAATGCCCAGAGTTGCCGAGTGTGATCCCTGGTTAGAGTAGGCAAAGAGATGAGAATTATCGAGTCCGCTGACCCTGGTCCACGACCCTGCCGCGTCAGGAATTGAACCCTGGTCCCGGGCCATCCTCTGCTCTCGGGTCTGCCGCCTCTAACCAGTGAGCCACACCACTCCCTTCCTTATGGATGACCACGATAGTGGCCAACCTCTGGTCAAGGGGAAGTAGGCCATTCTCCCGCGCCTCTAGGATCATGTTACGCAGGTGTGGGGAAACCACATCCGGCCTGATCTTATACAACTCAACCGGGATACCATTGGGACCAGGTGCTTTACCCGATTGAAGTGAGCGGATCACAAGTGCGACCTCATCTACAGAGACGTCCCTGTCCAGGTCATTGCGTTCTTCGTCCGACAGGCACAGGAGATCGACAGCTGAAAGAAATACTGTCGAATCGGTCTCAGACCGGTCCAAGACGGAGGTGTAAACGCCTCGAAAGTAGTCAGCTAAGGCCTCAGCAATGGCACTTGGATCAGTGACAATCACTCCGTCTTCCCCCAGTATCTCGGGTACAACGCGGCTAGCCATCTCTCTTCTATCCAGCCAGGCCAGCAATTTCCCGGCCTTGTCGCCGACGTCGTATATCCGACCCTGCTGTTCTTTAGCTAAAGCTAGGGCAGCGTTAGTAGCAAGATCACGGTACTCCGTCTGTTTGAGTGAGAGATCATGTAGGAGAGCGGGATCGGGCTCAGCCTCCAACTGGGAGTCCATCTCCATGATCTCCGCCTCGATGCGTACCAAATCAGCATCTCTAACTCTACGGGCTTCCGCTATAAGAGCAAAAGCCTCGCCCCTCAAGACTGTCTTAAAAGCCTCCCATAAAGTTGCGGCCGACGTAACCGACCCCTCATTTTCAATGAAATAGAGATCGATGGCCTTGGCTAGGAGATGACGAGTTTTGGGATTGCGGAAATACCACAGGTTAACAACCGCCGGCCGTTCCGACATGATAATATCGAAGTCAAAGGAGACCCACAGCGGGGAATGATCAGAAATACCCCGTGCCAGTAAACGAGCCTCAGTGACGGCAGGCGCGTGAACCGCCAATGTGAGAACGTAGTCGATTCTAGAAAGACTACCATGTGCGCCAGAGTGGAAGGAATAGTGACATTGTGTGGGATGCAGAAGCCGCCAACTATCTACCAGCCCCAGCGTCTCGAGGAAAGTTGGCAGCCACAACTGGGAGCTACGGAGGTCTCTAGGCGGAAGGCGGTCCAAGGAGCCGGAGCAAACCGAGTTGAAATGACCCCCCACAATCAACAACCCAGTGGGCAAATTCAAAATGGCGCCACCAAGGTCCTGGAAAGTGCTAGACTGTAGGCCCGGGGGAACGTAAACTGAAAGTAATGTCAGGGCACGCCCTTCCCATCTTCCTGCCACGGCGGCGTACCGCCCCCTCTCGTCAATCACAGTAGTGTCAACCTCAAGCGGAAGGGACGTACGAACAAGGACACCCGCCCCCCGAGATCCCGAAGAGAACCCCGAATGAGCCACCATTTTGTACCCTTTGCGATTAAGCGCTTTACATGTGTTTCCAACCAAGTGTGTCTCCTGCAAGAGAACAACATCCGGCATATGTCGTTTAATCAATTGAAGCACAACCCCTCTCTTAATACGGTCCCCCAACCCGTTAACATTCCAACTGAGAACTCGTAGTTTCCTACCCCCCATCGTCGTGACCCAGGCCCCACCCAACCCCAGAAAGCCTCAACAAATAGTGAAACAGATCCGTACACACAACCCATTGCCTAAGAGATAGAAAGAGAGAGTAAAGAAAGAACAAACAAACTTCCCCACCACCTCCCCCCCACCCTGCACCCCTGCAGCAGACTAAAAAGCCCCACAACCAGCAGTGTACCTGTCGCCCCATAAACTAATCTACAGAAAGACCCTAGAGGAGTAAGGAATCTCCGCAACCCCCTCCCGCCACCCTCCATGTAAAAACAGAAGAAACAATAAGAACGGGAAAGCATTGGTATTAACAGTCACAGACATCAGGAACACCAACCACCATAATCGGCACGGCAGAGGCTAGTCCTGGAGATCGAGGCCACCAGTTGCGCCACCAGAGCGCCCTTCGTGCTCCTCTCGACGTTGCGGCAAAGTGTCCAGCCAATCACTTGCATTCTCCGGAACGTCGAAGAACAGGGCTCGACCCTCATACTCAATCCGTAGTTTAGCAGGGAATAGCATAGAGTACTTAAAACCCATGTCTCTAAGGCGCCGTTTCACCCCTGCAAAACTCTGACGTTGTCTCTGAACGGCCCTAGTAAAGTCCGGGTAGAAGTGCACCTCAGAGTTCTGAAATTTAAGTGGCCCATGTCTCCTGGAGGCTTGAAGGATCACATCTCGGTCTCTAAAGTTGAAGAGCCGGGCAATAATGGGTCTAGGTGCAACACCTGACTTCGGAGGGCCGCCAGGTATCCTATGAGCCCGTTCCACAGAAAAGAAATTAATCAGTCCAGATGGTGCGAGATGCGTCTGTATTAAGTCTTCCACAAAAAGGTCCACTGCCGACTCCTCCGCACCTTCCGGTATACCAATGATGCGAACGTTCTGTCGCCTTGCACGCCCTTCGAAATCCTCCAGCCGTTTGGAGAATTGGTCGTTAACCGACTGTAGGGTCCGGACCTCCGCTTGCAGGTCCGAGACATCGGTAGTCAAGCTGGAGGTCTTAATATCAAGGGATTTCACCCGATCATTGGTCTTCCCCAGGTCGGCTCTGATCAAGTTGAGATCTACGGCCAGGGTGTCCACCTTATGAGTCAGGACCTCATGTTGCTTTTGCATTTCAGTCCTAATGCCCGCGATGGCCCCCATAATATCACTCAAGGTGGGCTCAGAGTCATCAGGCGAGCCCGCACGGTGCGAGTCTTTAGAAGAGGCCACCACAGTGGGCGAGGTCCGTTGCTGGGCGTAACGGTCGATCTTGTTCAACTGCGTCTGAGTTGTCCTCCGAACGCCTCTGTTCGACGTCTTGTCGGGGTCTCCTCTGCCGGCCATGATGGACCCAAGGAGAACAAAGGGGCTACACCGCCCGGACAAGGGAAGCAGATGTGTAGAACAGAGGCGAAGCCAGCAAATAAAACCAGGCCGACAGCAGGCGACTTCGCAGCTACACGCACTCCGCCAGCAGGGTCTACTTCGCATTCCAAGCATGCGGAGCGTCAGCACGATCATCGGCCACCCATGAGATAATGGCGCATCCCTGGCACAAAGTTCAGCTCGACGTAACTTCGCCTAGGAGCAACGGATTTGAAGGCGGAAAGCAGTTCCTGCGTCCGTGACCTCTCACCAATCGAAATCCACTAACGTGGAACAGGATAGCCAACAGGATATTTGCGGAGGGTCGGAGGGTCCGCGGAGCTCCGAGCTTACGCGGCCATCTTGCTCGCCCACGAAGCTCCTCCCCGTATTCAAGGGTTTTCAATTTTTTTTTGTTCCTTTTCATTGTTGTAAGGGGGAAGGTGATGTAATGGTTACTTTAATTAGCTCGTACTATTTGCGCGGTGTATTGCGCAAAGAACACGTTCTTTTCTTGTCATGTTTTGATAATACGACCACGCGTGTTGTGGTCGCGTGTTATGTTATTGTTTGATATGGCACCCCCGTGCGATGCGGCCGTTTGGTGGTTACTCCTAACGTGTGTCCAGTCACCGTTGGGGTCTGCTGCTGAACGGAGGCATCGCGCATCGGGTAGAGTTTACCTTGTTACTTATGAAAAAAACAACTACAGTTTTACTTCAGTTTCGAGTGGATTATTCAACCTTTAACAGAGTTCTTCCAGTTTTTGGTAGTTTGTTGTAATGCAACTGCTAACAGATTATTTTAATACTTAACAAACGGTCACTCGAGTCTTCTGATAAACTGCCTAGAAGCAGATTAGAATAGGAAAAAGGAATTAAAACAAAGTTTTAGCCAAACATTTTAACATTTTGAGGAGAACCAGGGCGATATATGTTAAACATTTGGCTAGCAGCCTCAGTTTGTACTTGAACTTTCACATAACAATACGGGTGGCACACTGGCTACTGTATTATGTCACCCACCAGTATACCTACTCATGTGGCATTTAAGGTGAGTAGACAGTGACATTCTATGCTAATGATTCACTAGCACATCATACAAACAGCCCTGAAAGTCTTGGATTCTGAGACTGATGCCTTCTTAAACAAAATGACACCGAGGAGATAGTGCTAGTTAGTCCTGTGTGCATCCTTAAAATGCATTTATCTTGAATACATCCTTTCAGGGACTAATATGATTAATTTTATTATTATGTATGTTTTATGTGGAATTATTGTGATTTACATTGTTTTTTGTCTTTTTGAATAGGCTTCTACAGCTTCACAAGTCGGTAGTGAACCCAGATGCTGATCTTCCAGATGAGTTGTTGTATGGCAGAGCAGGCTACCTGTATGCTTTGCTGTACGTAAATACAGAAATTAGCCCAGATACCGTACCCCAGGAAACTATTAAAGAGGTCAGGAACTCCTTTTCTTCTAAAATTGTAGCAAAGTTTGAATTATCATAATTTAAAATGTGAAGTACATGTTTTAAATAGATTCTTATAGTTGGTAAACTTATATTATTATGAAGTGCATGTTCAAGCAAGGACGTCATGAAGCACGCCCATACGTAGAGCCTTGGAATGACTTACTATGGGCCTTATGATGTGTCAGGTAGAGGGCTGTCTTCTAGGCTGATACTAATCTGCCTGATTCTAAGTTGGCCAGGGCGTCTGAACTCTAAGTTACAGGAGCTGCAAAACCGTGGTATGTAATTTCATTAAACACTAGATCCAGGTGTTCTAGTTGGAATTCCACAGGAAAGAATACCTGGCTGGGCTGGAGGCAGCTGCCTGCCGAGGGCAGTGGCTACCTGGAGGAGCAGAGCCTGGACCCTGGGCCCTGCCAGACCACTTAACACAACAGAGGAGCTATCCATGCCCCCACCATCCTTATTGCCTCCTCACAGGCACTGCACCCAACATCTTGAGCAGCAAAAGCCCAGGACCATATGAGATATGAGAACAGGTGCACCTGTATCCCACACCTTTTCCACTTAAAATATAGCTGCAGGCCATAGGCATAAGCCACAGCAGAAGCCCCATACTTCAGAACCCCAAATCAAATCAGGCATGTTGATTTTTGTGAGTACTAAAATTGGGATGTTGGAGCTAGTACCCTCTTGGGGCATGTCATGCTTTGAAAAATGTATGTCTAAACATTCTGGCTCTTGCACCCCGCCAGTACCGTGCGATACATAATGAGGATCTAGGTAATGAGCTTCTGGTATTGTGCACGTAATTATTCTCTCATTGAGTTCTCGGGCCATATTAACATGTATTAGTTTAAAATGACTGATTATCTCATTGGCAGTTATTTTTAATGATATGTAATATGTGCTGTCTTCATATATTCAGACTGTATGCTTCTGGTTCATATATTTGTTTGAATGCTTGTCACTTAGAAAAAGGCATAATGATTTTTATATGAATATGTAAGTGAATTCTCACACTTTACTTCCCAACTCACATCAGGAATCGTAAGACTGATTTTTTCCAAACAGAAGTGGTTTGAATGATATCAAGTGATTGCTTACAGCTCTATCAGGGAGAGAGCAGATGTTTGGATTCCGGGAATGGAGCAGTTGTCATTGGAACTGCACTGAAGTCATTGAAGACTTGGGAACCGAGACATCATTCAGCCTTGTCTCAAAGACAGGCTGAGGACTGGAAGTTAATAATGTTCAGTTATTCATGTGCAATTTTAATATCTAAGTACTGAACATTTATGGAAATACAATCTTTTGCTGCTACCATTAGGCAAGTAGGGATCCATAATAAGTATCATTTTCTTTGTTGTCTGTTTCCATTGTTTTTTATGTTCTGTGGATTTACTTATGCTGCAGTTGTTATGATAGCTAAGATAATCTTGTTACATTTATTCTGCACTGAAATTGAGTTTATTGAAAGCATTACAAATAACTTTGTATGGAATTCTTGTTTGTGCACATTTGGGACAAAGTGTTGCAGCCAAATCACAACTATAAATTTGAATGCCTGACAGTCTAGTAGGTTTTGTTGCGTGCCTAACCCTCTTTCTGATCAGGTGAATTGAGAGAGATGTGTGGACCATAACTTTTTTGTTATCCCCATTCGAACTGGAAAGTTGGTACAAACCTGTACTTTGCTAGGAGCCAAAGGCTCTTAGGTAATATAGGGATACAAAAGTGGTCATTGTGTGAGTAGCTGTTGTAAACTAGTAAATATAATCCCTCTGATGCCACATCAATTTCTGCAGCATCTTCTAAATCAAAAACATCTATCGAAAAAATTGATACTTTAACGTCAGAATATAGTAGGTCACAGTTGTGACCACTCACTGAGGGCCTAATTATGACTATGCCACTGTGCTAATGCGGGCACTGCTGCACTGTCTGTTCGACCGCCCTATTACAAGTTGGGTGGTCGGACTGCGATGAGAACACCGCAACTGCCATGGATCAGAGATCCCTGGTGCTGTTGCAGCAGGTTTGAGGCTGCAATATGCTTGGCGGTGCCGCTGCTGCACCGCCAAGCATATTATGAGTTCCTCTTGGCCACGGTTTTCATGGCGGTGAATTCCCACTGTATATCAGTGTTTTTTATTATACTGCTGGTTGAGGGAGGAGAGTCTGAATAAGTCAGGCAGGCTCATGGATCGCTGGCATTTTTTGTTCTTCTGATGTGGGCATGATTTTCTTAGCTGTGGGGACAGCAATGGCACATTATAGATTCAAATGTTAACAAGAGAAGTGAGGATGGGGTTTGCTAGAGGAATCTCATTGCCAGATTAAAGGTGCTCATTATAGTACTAACCTTGCATGGCACCAGACATTTAGGATCTGCTGAAGGTGAGACCTGTCACATTCACAGACACTAGTGAGCACCCTTTCGTAGGGCCACATATAGATTCCTTGGGGGTAGATGAAAGGAACAACTAATAATGGAGGAGCTGAGCAGATTTTCTTAGAGAGTCAGGTGACATCTCAAACAGAGAAACAAATAAATGCCTGTCTCTCTGCTTACTTATCTGCTGAGAGTTCTCCCATATTCTCTCAATGAATCAGTTATCTTCCTTAAAATGGACTGGAGGTATGTTTTGGGTGTCCCCAGTCTTAAGATGTTTTGAGGATTTTGAGTTCACATTTAGACCAGCCAAGTAATAGGTGTACTGACAAAGCCAATAGGCTTATGTTTTTTAAAAGTGCACGTGCCCTTGCACACAAACACATGAGAGCCATAAAAACATACATTGATGTACATATATGAAGAGAGCAATACACCTTCAGATACCCATGCACACAAAGTCCAGAACACCTGTAAACACCCCTACACACAGGCCAGCAGACAAACAGGCACTACATGCAAAAATGAACCTCATTTGCCTCAGATATGAATGAATCTCGGTGGTCGCAGGCATAACAAAGCTCAGTAGCTGAATCATTAATGACCATGGATGACACCCGTGCTAAAGAGATTCAGTGGCCTCAAAAGTAATAAGCCTCTATGGCCCTTGGCAGTAATGAACTTCACTAACTCCGGGAAGCAAGGAACAACAGTGACTCCAAGCAGTAAAGCAATTCATCTCAATGGACCCTGGCAGTAATATACCTCAATGGCCATAGTCTGTAACAGTCATCTGTGGCCCCAAACAATAATGCTTATCCTTGGGGTCAGGAAGTAAGGAACATCAATGTATGTAGCCATTGATGATATTAATGTTCCCTGATAGTAATGAGTTAATAATATATCACCCCAGGCATTAATGATTAGCCCTGGGTCTAGGCTGTAATGAGCATAAGTGACCTCCCAGGCAGCAATGAACTTCAGTAGCCATTGGCGGTAAAAAAACATCAGTGGGTTCAATCAGTAATGAGCCTCATTGGTAAGCTGCATACTAATACGGATATAATTGAGTAATATCCTGAGTATGTTTTGCCATCCAGTAAAACCCAGGGTCTTATTCTAGATCTGAAGTGGATATGTAGGACTAGTAAAATGCGTTTTTCTAAATGAATCAGTCTTGTCTTGTGAATGGTATCTGTAAGCACAGAAAACAGATCCTTCCCTTTAAAAACAATGGTAGAACAGACTTCCTATTGATATCATCTCTGAAAGTTCTTAATAGTGGAAAGTAATTAGCACCTTGCATTATCCAAATACCCAGAGACTTTGTTTACGTTTAAATAAACAGAAGAGCCTCAGTGCCTGGGTATTTCAACTAAGCCATTCTGTTTTAGAAGTATTCAACTTGAATCCTGAGACCTCATTGTTACCCTCTATGACAGACATGGTCCTCGAGCCACAGGTCCCCGTTTAGACGCATTTGGTAAACACATCATCCATAAATTGGTTGTCTATTCCCTCTAACTAAGCTGTACCTCGTGAAGTTCTCATAATTTCTCCCAGGTTTTCTATTGCCACAGCGAAGATGGAGGGTGTAGCCCTGAATCACCCACCTCAGTAGCTATCTCACAATTTCCTATTGAGTCTTACTTTGGCTAGGGCTTCACATGTGGCCCTACCCACCAATCTAAGGGAAGTTCATCTACTTTAGAACCACCTCAGTAAAAGGACTCTTTGTGCTGTCAAAGGCTTCCTCACAGTTGCCAGATCCAAGGAGCACCAGTGTCATCAAAAGTCTTCTTCTATTATCTCATTGCGTCCTACTCTCCTTTAGCCTGGTTGGTCTGCATTAATCTGGAAGACCTACATTTTCCCATTCAGTTTGTTATTATTTTGGAAAGCGTTGTATAGTCTAGAATCATTAACGAGATCAGACTTTACAATGTGACCTCCAACGAGTACTTATCATGCTTTAGAATCAGCGTAACTGTGGCCTTTGGCCAACACTGGTCTAGTGGAGCAGCAGTGAGCCATATTTCATAAAGGGCTGTGTGAGAAAGTGGATGAATAGTTGGGGTGGATAGTTCTCCTTCCCAGAAAATAATGTCACGATTCTTGTTAGATCCACCCAAGATTTCAGTAATAAACCTAATCTCAACCTCTGGTAGCTTTGGCAAAGCGCAGTCAGGGTTCACTGAAGAAAACTTGTAAAGCACTTGAAAGTAACAAAACAGATAAAAAGTATTAAAAAGCACAAAACAATAAAAATTGCATGTCAATTAATAAAACCAGAGATTAATTTAATAAACAAAGTGACCCCACAATGACAAATATTCAATAAATGCAACCTGAGATATGAGTTTTTAAAGTGGAACCTAAGATGTGAATTTTTGAAGTTTTAAAGTTTTAGTTTTTTTAAATATATTTTTATTATTTTCAAACATTGAAAGTCACATAATTTGGTTAGTCTACAATACAGCCATCTGTCAAGCACGTTCATAACATCAAAAGAATAATTCAGTCGCAGTAGTTCCAGGGATTGTGCCATATTCTGCTGTAGGTCCAATTCCGCAGTTGGGGAAAGACACAGTTCCCCCGATACTCATTCCACTTGCCCGATTTTTGTCGGGGAGATTTCAGTTATAAACCTAATCTCAACCTCTGGTAGCTTTGGCAAAGCGCAGTCAGGGTTCACTGAAGAAAACGTGTAAAGCACTTGAAAGTAACAAAACAGATAAAAAGTATTAAAAAACACAACACAATAAAAATTGCATGTCAATTAATAAAACCAGAGATTAATTTAATAAACAAAGTGACCCCACAATGGCAAATATCCAATAAATGGAACCTGAGATATGAGTTTTTAAAGTGGAACCTAAGATGTGAATTTTTGAAGTTTTAAAGTTTTCGTTTTTTTAAATATATTTTTATTATTTTCAAACATTGAAAGTCACATAATTTGGTTAGTCTACAATACAGCCATCTGTCAAGCACGTTCATAACATCAAAAGAATAATTCAGTTGCAGTAGTTCCAGAGATTGTGCCATATTCTGCTGCAGGTACAATTCCACAGTTGGGGAAAGACACAGTTCCCTCAATACTCATTCCACTTACCCGATTTTTGTCCGATTTCTTGGGGCACCCTCTTGATTTAAAAACCTCCTTCTCGGCTATCATGCACTTGTCTAATTCCTTTGCCCATACCCGATGAGAGGGTCTTTCTGCAACTCCCCACTTCTTGGCGATTTCATGTTTCACTAGAGTATAGCCCAATGTGGTCGGTTGTTGTTCCACCTCCGTGAGGTCAGTACCTTCCCATATAATAAGTAGGCCAAGTTGTGGTGTAAGGGTAAGTGCCTTCCCAAGTGCCTCTCGGTTGTGCGTTGTGGCCCCTTTCCCATAGGGGTCGTATAAACGGATAGTCCCAGATAGTATGAAAAAAGGTTGCTTCCTGGTGGCAGCAACGAAGGCATAACGTGTTCGATCTCAAACCTATTTTCGCTAGTGTAATCCCAGTGAGATAGGATCTGTGCACATTTTTTTATTGGATCAGGCAGAAACGGAGAGTAATAGCCGCCTTCCTGGGGGACATTAACACCGCTTGCCAGTCCTAAGTCTGTCTGCCATTATTCTCCCAATATGCGGAATGGGTCTGGTAAGTTATTACACAATTTCCTGTATGTTAACGATATGGCTTTATTTAAAATGGGTTCATCCAGTAGCCGATCTTCGAAGGGGGACGACTCCGGTATCTTAATCATATCTGGAAGTGCTGTAGTGAGGGCATGTCGGATCTGCAAGTTTTGGAAAATCTCCCCTTGGGCTAGTTCGTACTTCTCCCTTAATTCCCCGAATTTAAGGATGTTACCCTTTTTCACCAGGTCCCCTATCGTGGAAATGTTGATGGTGTCCCACTTATCAAACCCAGGCTGATTACATAGTAGTCCTAGTTGCTGGGTGAACCATAATGGTGTGGCTTGGGTCATCACATCCGTCCACCCGAGGCGTTTAGTCGCCTGGTGCCATATCGCTACTTTGTGGGCCTTTGGGCCGCTGTACCTGCCATTTCAGGCCTTCGTGTATAGCGCCCCCATATATCCCTCTTTGCCCATCTGATGTCTATTCAGCATGTAGGCCAGATCCATCGAGAAACGATATACCCAGTGGTTTACCACTTCTAACTGTGCGGCCCAATAGTAGAGTCTCACATCAAAGAGGGTGATCTTCCTGTTGTACCATCCCTTAGTCAGCTTTCGCATCGCTACACGAGGTGAGCCTCCGTTCTATGGTAGCGTACTGACCTCACTTTCCACACTTAAGAAATAGGCGTCTCAAACCATATTCGGACAATTTTGAAGGATATAGAAAAAGCGTGGAAGTGCTAAGATCTTAAACAGTGCAGCTTGGTCCAATAAAGATAGAGGCAAGGATCTCCAGTGTTTGACGTCATTTCACAATCTGTCCAAAGGTGCCGCTAGGTTTCGATCATAGAAGAGTTTGTGAATCGGGGTTATATAAACTCCGAGGTATCGAAATCCGTCCATGGCCGCTTCTACTTTGCATCCCGGGGGAGGCATGGAACCGGGCACAAAGGACGAATAGTATCGACTTACTCCAGTTGATCGCATACCCAGAGTATTTCCCAAAGTTCGTAAAAATATTTAAAATTATGTGTAGGGACTTATATGGGATGCGAGATCTAGCAGGATATCATCGGCATAGAGCGATATTCGTTTATCGTGCCCTTCTGCCCAGTTTAACCCTCTGAGCATTTCATCCCCTCTCACCCAGGATACCAATGGTTCCAGCATCAAGGAGAAAATATGGGGGATAGGGGGCAGCCCTGTCTGGTGCCTCTCTTTAGCTGGAATATTCTGGACATATGATTATTAACCCGTACTTGATCCCACAGACCCATGTATAACAGTTTTACCCAACCCAAAAATTTCAGGCCAAATCCCAGGTGTCTCAGGACTTCAAACAGAAACAGCCATTCGATAGAGTCGAATGCCATGGAGGCGTCTAAGAATAGCACCACTGTATTTTCCTCTATGTACTTTTGTCACACTAAAACATTGTGAAGATGACATATATTTAGCGCCAAAATGCTCCCTGGCATGAAGGCAGATTGGTCGGGGTAAACCAAGGATGGAATTACTGGGATCAAACTTGATGCCAGCAATTTCACACGGATTTTCGCTTCAACGTTAATTAAAGAAATCGGCCTGTAAGAGCCGCAGTCCTGGGCGGATTTCCCCAGCTTATGGATAACTGCTATAGAGGCCAGCCGTTGATCTTCTGGAAAGCCCCTTTTCTCGTAACTTTCGTCATACAATGCCTGCAGATGTGGCGCAGTGTAGCATGCGACCATTTTCGGAAATTCCATAGGTATCCCATTCAGTCCCATCGCCTTCCCTGACTGAATAGTGTTAATGTCCCTTGAATTTCGTCATCGGTAAGCTCTCCTTCTAGAGAATCTCTGTCTTCTTCTGAGAGTGTAGGCAAATGAATATCCACAAGCAGTTGACGGGAGTCCTCTGCTTTGTATGTTGTTGATGGAGTGTATATCTTTTCTAAATGGTCTGCAAATGCGTTTGCTATATCTTGTGGGTTTGAGATATGTTTAGTTCCATTGAGGGTCAGTCTGGGCACCCATCTCTCCCCCTGCTCCCTTTTCTCCAACCAAGCTAACAGTTTCCCAGCCCTGTCCCCCATTTTATACAGCCAGTGTTGAGTATATAAAGTTTGTGTTCCTGCACTAGAGTCCTATATTTGAACTGTTTAATCGTAAGTTGGTGTATAGCTGTATCTGTGGGAGATCTAATGTTATCTTCTTCCAGCTGTTGGAATTTGCTTTCCAATTGTGAAATCAGTTGCTGTCATGTTTTACTAGAGCCCAATTTTAGCACCAGTGCCTGCCCCTTCAGTACTGCCTTAAAGGCCTCCCATATGGTCTGTGCTGAGTCTACTGACCCAACATTTTCTTTGAAGTAATTAAGGGTCCGTGTGAGTAGATTTGCAATGACATCCGGGATTTTAAGCAGCCATGGACTAATGACTATGATGGCCCGCGGACGTTGGCTGAAGTATGTAAGTTCGACCCACACCGGAGAGTGATCGGAGATGCCTCTCGGTTGAGCATGAGGATTGAGGAAGTGAAAGATATCTACTGAATGCATCAAAAAATAGTCAATGAGGGACATGCTCTTGTGTGCGTTAGAGTAGTAAGTGTATTGTTTCCCATCTGGCTGTAGAGATCGCCATATGTCCGTGAGGCCCATGGCCTTTGTGAACTCAGCCATACGTGTAGGGAGTCGTGCTTGAGGTCGTTGTGGATATCTATCCCTTTGGTCTTCCTTTGCCTTATTAAAATCGCCCCCCAAAATCAGGGTGCCCACGGGAAGGTCCACTATTGTTTTCCCCAGGGCTACCAGTTCTCCTTTATCTGGTGCCAGCGGGAGGTACGCAAAGACTACATTAAGGGCTTTCCCTTCCCATTGTGCCTCTAGGACTGCAAATCTGCCCCCTGGATCAGCCCACGTACGGGTTGGTGTAAGTGCCAGACTCTTCCTAACCAGGATACCCGTCCCTCGGGATCCTGAAGGATAGTCCGCATGAATCAGTAGCTTATATCCCCATCATGTGAGAGCTTTGCATTTATTACGAGGGCTTGTCTTTTAAGGTAGTGTTGCACTATACCTTATTTGATTTTGTCCCCATCCCAAACATGTTCCATGTCAGCACAGGAAGTGATGTTTCTGTCCTAGCTGTTATCATACTGATGGTGGGTTTAAAGACAGGGGCATTCGGCATGACCACAGGGCTTGTCGCTTATATTTCGCTGTCGTAGCGATCCATGCATGCATTTTCACAAATAGTTGGGCGCACAAACAACCGAGCAAGCCCTGATCTTTCTTCCTGTATAGCCAATAGTAGTGACTGTAATTAAGTTTAACTTTTTACACTTTGTGACTCATGAACACACAACAACCTTAACCCCATCCCCCTCACACAACTCCTGTGCCGCCGCCTCCCTGCCCTCCTGCCAGTGGATTTTGAACTACCCACACCCCAACCAGGCAGAGTGCCTATTGCCCTCAACCCCCCCCCGCCCCCCAAAAAAATACGTGCTGGCTGTCAGCCCTACCACCGCCCTAAGCTGAAATGGCATTTGATTAATCTTATCTGAGGGTGTGAGTCCGGCCCCCCTCGCATCAGTGCCCGTTCTTCTGTTTCATAGTAGTACTCGGGCACGGGGCAGAGACACCAAATCACTAGATACCCAAGCCCTTGGGTGGAAGTGAGACTCCCATGTGTCCCTGTTACACACTTCACACTCTCTGAGTCACTTATCTGTGGCCAGTATGTCCCCTTCCATGTTCCGGAAGTCATCTTTTCAGCTGCATGTTGTGGATTCCATCCCTGCACTGGTGGGATCCTCGCCTTGTTCAGTCCCCTGGTTGGATCTATTAGGTCGGAGGCCACCATTCCTTTCTTTGGGTGGTTTTTCGACTCAGCACCAGCCCTCCATCCAGTCCCATGCATCGTCTTATGAGGAAAAGAACCACGTCTTGCCCTCCAATTCTATTTGGAGTTTTGCTGGGAAAAGCATTGCGTACTTCACCGCCCTGTCTTGCAATGCTCTCTTCACTGCTAGGAAGCTGGGACGCTGGTTTTAGACTTTTGTGGTAAAGTCAGGGAAGAATGTGACACCGCCACCTTCCCCGAGAGCTGGAAGCACGCCGAACTCAGCGCTCTACTGAAGAAACCTACAGCAGACCCCACCGAACTCAAGAATTACCGCCCCATCTCTCTACTCCCGTTTCCAGCCAAAGTCATCGAGAAAACTGTCAACAAACAGCTGGCCGCCTTCCTCGAGACGAATGGATCCCTCGACCCATCACAGTCCGGATTCCGTGCCAACCACAGCACCGAGACCGCCCTCATCACCGCCACTGACGACATCCGAGCCCTTATGGACAACGGGGAAACAGCGGCCCTCATCCTCCTAGACCTCTCCGCTGCTTTCGACACGGTCTGCCACCGCACCCTAGTGCAGCGCCTCAGCAACGTCGGAATCCAGGAGAAGGCGCTGGAATGGATCGTCTCCTTTCTCGACGGAAGAACACAAAGAGTCCGCCTTCCACCCTACAAGTCAGAGGCCACCGAAGTCATCTGCGGCGTCCCTCAGGGATCCTCACTGAGCCCGACTCTCTTCAACGTCTACATGAGCCCTCTCGCGGCCATCGCACGCTAACACAACCTCAACATAATCTCCTACGCCGACAACACCCAGCTGATCCTCTCCCTGACCAACGACCCCGCCGCCGCCAGAGCCAACCTGCACGAAGGGATGAGAGAGGTAGCCGAATGGATGACGACGAGCCGCCTGAAGCTGAACTCGGATAAGACGGAGGTCCTCATCCTGGGCTCCTCGCCCTCCGCCTGGGACGACTCCTGGTGGCCCCCCGCCCTGGGCACCGCACCCAAACCGACGGACCACGCACGCAACCTGGGTTTCATCCTGGACTCCTCCCTCTCCATGACCAGGCAAGTCAACGCCGTCTCCTCGTCGTGCTTCAACATCCTGCGCATGCTTCGGAAGATCTTCTGGTGGATCCCCACAGAGACCAGGAAGACCGTCACCCAGGCCCTCGTCACCAGCCGACTGGACTACGGCAACGCACTCTACGCCGGAACCACCGCCAAGATCCAGAAGAGACTCCAGCGCATCCAGAACGCCTCAGCCAGACTCATCCTCGACATCCCACGACACAGCCACATCTCCGGAAATCTAAGAGACCTGCACTGGCTCCCGGTCAACAAGAGAATCACCTTCCGCCTCCTTACCCACGCACACAAAGCTCTCCACGACCAAGGCCCGAGCTACCTCAACAACCGAATCAACTTCTACGCTTCCAAACGCCACCTCCGATCCGCCAGCCACGCCCTCGCCGCCGTCCCACGCATCCGCAGAGCCACTGCAGGAGGAAGGTCCTTCTCCTACCTGGCCGCCAAGACCTGGAACTCCCTCAAGGCCGACCTGCGCCTAACCCAAGACCACCTCTCCTTCAGGAAGAAGCTCAAGACCTGGCTGTTCGAGCAGTAGCGCCCCCCCCCCCCCCCCAAGCGCCTCGAGACCCTACGGGTAGGTAGTGCGCTCTATAAATTTCTTTGATTGATTGATTGATTGGTTCTCCAATTTGAGCGGAGGGTTTGCCTATGCGGTTTGAAGTATTACGTCCTGGTCCCTATAATTAAAGACTCGGGCTATGATAGGTCGCGGGGGTGTCCCCGGCTTAGGTCGCCCTCCTGGGACACGATGGGCTCTCTCAATAGAGAAGTAGCTTGAGAGTCTTTTGGGATGCAGGTGCTTCAGGATCAGATCCTCTACAAAGATATCCGTTGTCGCCCCCGCTCGTTCCAGAACACCCAGAATGCGTACATTATTCCTACATGCTCTGCCTTCGGACTCATCCAGTTGTCTCTCCATCGTGGTGTGGTGGTCCTGCAGTTTGCTCATTTGCTGCTGGAGCAGAGAAGTGTCTTTATGAAGGTCTGTAGACCTGTCTTCCAGGTCTTTTACCTTGGCATCCATTTTGCACAGGTCTGCTTTGATAAGGGATACTTCTATGTTGACCGTGTCAATACGGGCTTCCAAGGATGTAGGCATTCCCTTTATTGCCTGCATAATGTCGTGGAGCATTTGACCCTGTTATGGTTGGGGGTTCTTCTGCTTGTCTTGAGTTTCTAGGTGCACTGTTTCCTGCCCCTCCCGCTTTCGTCTAGGCGAATTTGGACAGTTTCTTTTGGACCGTTGGTTTGAGCCCTTTTCCGCTCACCATTGCTGGGCGGCACTGTGGCGGTGTATTCAGGCCCTCCGAGCCCAGTAGTCCCCGCCGCCTGCCCAGAGGGGATTTCCGTCCCTCTTGCGGCCTGTCGGGTTTCCTGGGTTATGGTCCCCAGTGTCTCAGCCGCCTCTCCACTCAGCACGCCGTTTGGTTGCAGGCCTCTTGGGGTATGAACTCTTGCCTTGTACTGCCCAGGTTTCAATCCTCCACCCCAGACTCTGTTGTGCCACCAAGTTGGGCCCTGGAGGCCTTACAGAGCTCCGACTAGATCAAAGGAGTCTCTCATACTGATCACCGCCTCACACTGTGTGCCCGGGGGCACTACTTTCATGGATTCAGTGAGCAGAGCCCTCTAGGTCTACAAGAGCTGGATCTCTATGCCGGCCCCAAATGGCTCTTTGTGTTGGGATTCCGGTCTCCCCTAACGCGGAATTGCATGCTGTTGCGCTAGCGCTTCTGAGGCCTCACCGCAACATTGGGAGAACTTCTTCGGAGCTCCTGTCGCCCGAGCTCACTGTAGCTTCATCCGCCCAAGGCGTCCCAACACGGTAATGTCTCTCACTTTCGCCTGGGCGGGTAATAGATGTGCATCAATGCCCGCGGCTTGCGAGCTTCAGGGGTGTCCACGCTCAGAGCGCCGATTCACAGGGCCCGGCAGTCCGCCAAAGCCAGGGCCTCAATTTTCACATGTTGCGGCTCACCGCACTCCCGCACGCCGCTCCAAGCCTCTTTCTGCAGTGCTGGCGGTTTGAGGGTCTTCTCCCGGTCGGCATATCCGCCTAACCTCTTCGTATTTTGCCCCGCAGGAGAGCTGGGAAAGCCAGGGGCTCCCTGTGGAGATCACTGCGTCTTCTCCTCGTCACATTAGACTGCCGCCATGTTTTTCGGCATTCAAGTCACGGCAGCCCAGTTTCATTTCTTTTGCCGTTTCGCGAGACGTTTCTTAGCAACACTCATCGCCGCTGAAGTCAGGGGCCGGGGGTCCACCTCATTGTTGAAGATTTACAGCTTAGCTGACAGGATAAGTGCAGGATATACGGCGAGGGTCCCGGAGCCTCGCTAGTGTGCTGCCATTCCTGACGCTAGCCACGCCCCCTAGTTTTAAAGTTTTTAAAGTTTTAAATGCAATTAGCTCCATAAAAGGATAAGTGCCAATTGAGAAAGGTTTCAGTCTGACCAAGATTGAGCGCAGTCAGATTAAAGGGATGGATGCATCCCGTTGGTACAGTAACCTTCGGACATGACAATCTCCAGTGACAGGAGGAAATAGGCTAGCTTGGAGTGATGGGTGATCGAAGTTGACAGATTCTGACATCAAGAGGGAGAACTGTTGATTTAGGCAGGAAATGCTCCAGCTGGACAAGTTCAAGATTATGCGCCCTAGAGGTCTTTGGTATTGATCGGGTCTAGGCCTGCCAAAAGGGGTTATTTTGACAGTGAAATTGGCAGTTTTAAAATTGCATAATTGCAGCTCGTCCGAAGGGGCTACTCCCTCCCCTTCGAGACAACACCTCAAGCCATGCCACCGCAGAACCACCGTGTATCGGGGGACCACTTGGCTCTTCTGAAAGAGGAAGTTACAGCCCTCTTGGCCAAGGGGGCCATCGAGCGCGTTCCTGGGCCAGAAGTAGGTCGTGGTTGCTATTCCCACTACTTTCTGGTACCCAAGAAGGACAAAGGGGGCCTACGTCCTATCTTGGATCTAAGGAACGTCAACGGCTTCCTCCGGAAGGAGAAGTTCAAGATGTTGACTTTGGCTCAGGTCTTGGCTGCTCTAGACCCACAAGACTGGATGGTAGCGTTGGACTTGCAGGATGCGTACTTTCACATCCCCGTCCTGCCGGCCCACCGGCGTTACCTGCGGTTCACAGTAGGCCTCAAGCATTTTCAGTTTATCGTGCTCCCCTTCGGCCTTACAAGCGCCCCACGGGTGTTCACCAAAGTGATGGCGGTGGTCGCAGCTCATCTGCGCAGATTGGGGGTCTTAGTCTTCCCCTATCTAGACGACTGGTTGTTGAAGGCAGGCTCGCCCCAAACAGTCGTCAGCCACCTTCAGATGACGGCAGATCTCCTGCACCAGCTGGGGTTCTCCATCAATGTGCCGAAATCACACCTGTGCCCCTCTCAAAAGCTCCTTTTCATCGGAGGGGTTCTCGACACGGCGCAGTTTCGGGTCTATCCTCCGGAACGGCGAATCCAGGATATACAGGCTTTGATTCCCATCTTCCAGCCGTTATCCCGGGTTTCAGTCAGGTTGACGCTGCGGCTGCTGGGGCTGATGGCTTCCTGCATCCTTCTGGTGCATCACGCCAGGTGGCGGATGCGGGCTCTGCAGTGGTACCTGAAGTTTCAGTGGGCTCAGCATCAGGGCAACCTGTCCGACCATGTCTTGATCTCGGAGGGCACTGCGAGACAATTGCAGTGGTGGCTTACGGACGGCGATTGGGTCAGAGGCAGATCCCTCTCCCTTCCCCAACCGGAGCACGTTGTTGTGACGGACGCGTCCCTCCAGGGCTGGGGAGGCCACTTGGGAGAGGCAGAGATCAGAGGCATCTGCTCTCCGGCGGAGTCCCGGCTCCATATAAACCTGCTGGAGCTGCGGGCGATTCGTTTGGCACTGAAAGCGTTCCTCCCCTTTGTCAACGGGAGTGTAGTGCAGGTGTTCACGGACAACACCACCGCCATGTGGTACTGCAACAAACAGGGCGGGGTGGGGTCGTGGACCCTTTGCCAGGAGGCTCTGCGCCTCTGGCAATGGCTGGAACGTCAGGGCGTGACTCTGACGGTTCAACACCTGGCAGGTTCTCTGAACGCCAGGGCGAACGAACTCAGCCGTCGGTGCTCGATGGATCACGAATGGCGTCTGAACTCGGACGTGGCGCAAGGCCTCTTTCGGCAATGGGGAGAGCCTTGGTTAGATCTATTCGCCACAGAAGAGAACGCGCAATGTCATCAGTTCTGCGCGTTGGAGTTTCCAAGACGGCACTCGCACGGCGACGCCTTTCGGCGCGAGTGGAGTTGCGGTCTGTTATACGCCTTTCCGCCTATACCACTTCTGCCCAGAGTGCTGAAGAAGATCAGGCGCGACCGGGCCCAAGTCATCCTTGTGGCTCCGGACTGGGCTCGAAGGTACTGGTATCCCGAGCTACTCAGCATGTCGGTCGGTCCCCCGATCCGCCTGCCCCTTCAGGAGGACCTTCTGTCGCAGCAACAGGGGACGGTCCTCCACCCGAACCTGTCCAGCCTCCACCTCCATGCGTGGAGATTGAGCGGCGGCAGTTGAGGCCATTTGACTTGCCTCCTGAAGTTTGTGATGTGATTCTGGCAGCCAGGCGTTCCTCCACGAAATCGGTATACGCCTGTCGGTGGAACAAGTTTGTGGCATGGTGCACAGCAAAGGCTGTGGATCCTCTCTCTGCCCCTCTCCCTGAGGTTCTTCTCTTCCTTCTTTCTCTTGCCCAGCAGGGCTCTGCTCTGGGCACTATCAAGGGCTACCGTTCTGCCCTTTCAGCCTTTCTGAGGCTGCCTGATCAACCTTCTTTGTTCAAGTCCCCTATTGTAACGAGATTCTTGAAGGGCATCACACACATGTATCCTCCTGTTCCGTTTGTGATGCCTCAGTGGGACTTGAACCTGGTTCTCACCTTCTTGATGTGTGCTCCTTTTGAGCCACTTCATTCCTGTCCTCTCCGTCTCCTGACTTTAAAGACGGCCTTCCTGGTTGCCATCACCTCTGCCAGGAGAGTGAGTGAGCTCCAGGATCTTTCTGTCAAACCTCCTTTCTTGACCATTCATCCAGACAAGGTGGTTCTGAGGACTAGACCTTCTTTCCTGCCCAAAGTAGTTTCTGCTTTTCACATCGGGCAGTCCATCACCCTCCCCTCCTTCTTCCCGCCTCCGCATCCTTCAAAGGATGAAGAGCGGCTCCATCGTCTGGACCCAAAACGTGCGCTTTCATTTTATATGGATCGCACACGCCAGTTCCGGGTGGAGGACCAACTGTTTGTTGGCTACGTGGGTGCGAAGAAGGGACGGGCGGTACATAAACGGACCATCTCTCTGTGGGTCGTTCTCTGCATCAAAGTGTGCTACTCTTTGGCTCGGAAGGAGCCTCCTGTTGGGCTGAGGGCCCATTCCACTCGGGCCACGGCGGCTACTACTGCCCTGGGCCGGGGAGTCCCCTTGCAGGACATTTGCCAGGCGGCTACGTGGGCCTCGCTGCACACCTTTGCGAGGCACTACTGCCTGGACAGTCAAGTCGGGAGGGATGGCTTCTTTGGCCGTTCTGTCCTCCAGGACTTTCTGGTGTAGGAATGTATTGGTTCGCAGACCCACCACCGGGGTTGGTATTGCTGGGGTATCTATTCTAAGGTAAGGAATCTAATACTAACGTGTTTCTTTCAGATGAACAAGTTACTTACCTTCGGTAACGATATATCTGTAAGAAACATTAGTTAGTATTAGATTCCTTACCGACCCACCCATCCTCCCCGTTCTGCGAACTGATACCTAGGGTTAGGGACATCCCTTTCAGGGCCCTAGTTTCAAATGGCACCAGTGTTGGTTCTCACATGGCTCTGCGTGTTCTGGCGCAGAAAAGCTGTGTGCAAAGAACTGACGTCAGCGCGCGGAGGCGGCGTCTATATACTCCAGCGACGTCATCACGGCGCACGACGCCGACGACGGACGCGGAGCCGCAGGGGACGCCTGCAGACGACGCCTACCGACGCGCAGGGGTACTGCTACGCAAAAGTTTCCGGATCCAGACTGACGCCTGGGGATATTTATATATATATATTTGTTTGAATGCTTGTCACTTAGAAAAAGGCATAATGATTTTTATATGAATATGTAAGTGAATTCTCACACTTTACTTCCCAACTCACATCAGGAATCGTAAGACTGATTTTTTCCAAACAGAAGTGGTTTGAATGATATCAAGTGATTGCTTACAGCTCTATCAGGGAGAGAGCAGATGTTTGGATTCCGGGAATGGAGCAGTTGTCATTGGAACTGCACTGAAGTCATTGAAGACTTGGGAACCGAGACATCATTCAGCCTTGTCTCAAAGACAGGCTGAGGACTGGAAGTTAATAATGTTCAGTTATTCAGGTGCAATTTTAATATCTAAGTACTGAACATTTATAGAAATACAATCTTTTGATGCTACCATTAGGCAAGTAGGGATCCATAATAAGTATCATTTTCTTTGTTGTCTGTTTCCATTGTTTTTTATGTTCTGTGGATTTACTTATGCTGCAGTTGTTATGATAGCTAAGATAATCTTGTTACATTTATTCTGCACTGAAATTGAGTTTATTGAAAGCATTACAAATAACTTTGTATGGAATTCTTGTTTGTGCACATTTGGGACAAAGTGTTGCAGCCAAATCACAACTATAAATTTGAATGCCTGACAGTCTAGTAGGTTTTGTTGCGTGCCTAACCCTCTTTCTGATCAGGTGAATTGAGAGAGATGTGTGGACCATAACTTTTTTGTTATCCCCATTCGAACTGGAAAGTTGGTACAAACCTGTACTTTGCTAGGAGCCAAAGGCTCTTAGGTAATATAGGGATACAAAAGTGGTCATTGTGTGAGTAGCTGTTGTAAACTAGTAAATATAATCCCTCTGATGCCACATCAATTTCTGCAGCATCTTCTAAATCAAAAACATCTATCGAAAAAATTGATACTTTAACGTCAGAATATAGTAGGTCACAGTTGTGACCACACACGGGCCTAATTATGACTATGCCACTTTGCTAATGCGAAATCCAAAAAATGTGCCTATGCCTCCAATTCGCAATAATGCAAACACTGAATGTGTGAAGATAAACCATAAGTTTATTAGTTTATCCCGACAAAACTTTTTGTCATTGAATCAATACATAAGTTGCAAAATTTGCTTATTAATGAGCAGACAAAGAGAAAACCATCAACTTCATTTCTAGCCGTATGGAAATCAATCAGACACTGTGTATATATTTACAGTGAGAGAATTTAAAGCAAAAACATTGCACTAAATCGTACGTTCATGGACATTAATAAATCAAAAGAAACTTTTCAACAAACAGATAAACACTTCACAGTTTGAGAATCATAAATGCAAGAACGTATAAGAGCAGGGGTGAATATTTCAAACCAAAACACCTCCTAGCTCATGAACTGAATTCGTTTGTGTAAATGATCACAATAAGCCCATTTTGTATATATGACTAACAAGAGCCATTGGTGTGGTGACAAATGCCTGAAGTCAAATGCCGACGCGTTTCCAATCCTGTCAGTTATTTACAGGATTTTCATCAGGGCGGGAGTCTAGTCCATGGGAACTTGAGAGTGGTAGCCTGTGTGGCTTCTATTTTGAAATTAGCGGTTAAGGTCAGGCGGGTCTGGGCTTGGGTCTTTAGAACCTTAAGTCAGAATGGCCGGTGGCAGAGTTATTTTTCAAATTAAATTCGTTTTAAAAGTTCAACACGGGCGCAGGGTTCGGACCGGTGTTGCTGTGGAACGCTGTCCGTTCAAAAGTCGCCGCGGAGGGCTCTGCTATGACTGCATCCTGAGTTCTACCGGCACACAAAGAGTTTAGTTTAGTTTAGGGACAACTAAACTCTTTGTGTGCCGGTAGAACTCAGGATGCAGTCATAGCAGAGCCCTCCGCGGCGACTTTTGAACGGACAGCGTTCCACAGCAACACCGGTCCGAACCCTGCACCCGTGTTGAACTTTTAAAACGAATTTAATTTGAAAAATAACTCTGCCACCGGCCATTCTGACTTAAGGTTCTAAAGACCCAAGCCCAGACCCGCCTGACCTTAACCGCTAATTTCAAAATAGAAGCCACACAGGCTACCACTCTCAAGTTCCCATGGACTAGACTCCCGCCCTGATGAAAATCCTGTAAATAACTGACAGGATTGGAAACGCGTCGGCATTTGACTTCAGGCATTTGTCACCACACCAATGGCTCTTGTTAGTCATATATACAAAATGGGCTTATTGTGATCATTTACACAAACGAATTCAGTTCATGAGCTAGGAGGTGTTTTGGTTTGAAATATTCACCCCTGCTCTTATACGTTCTTGCATTTATGATTCTCAAACTGTGAAGTGTTTATCTGTTTGTTGAAAAGTTTCTTTTGATTTATTAATGTCCATGAACGTACGATTTAGTGCAATGTTTTTGCTTTAAATTCTCTCACTGTAAATATATACACATTGTCTGATTGATTTCCATACGGCTAGAAATGAAGTTGATGGTTTTCTCTTTGTCTGCTCATTAATAAGCAAATTTTGCAACTTATGTATTGATTCAATGACAAAAAGTTTTGTCGGGATAAACTAATAAACTTATGGTTTATCTTCACACATTCAGTGTTTGCATTATTGCGAATTGGAGGCATAGGCACATTTTTTGGATTTCTCTAGTTTGGCCCTGCCTACCCTCCCTCCCATTGGGCCTAGCCACCAGTGTGGGTTGAACTTTGCTAATGCGGGCACTGCTGCACTGTCTGTTCGACCGCCCTATTACAAGTTGGGTGGTCGGACTGCGATGAGAACACCGCAACTGCCATGGATCAGAGATCCCTGGTGGTGTTGCAGCAGGTTTGAGGCTGCAATATGCTTGGCGGTGCCGCTGCTGCACCGCCAAGCATATTATGAGTTCCTCTTGGCCACGGTTTTCATGGCGGTGAATTCCCACTGTATATCAGTGTTTTTTATTATACTGCTGGTCGAGGGAGGAGAGTCTGAATAAGTCAGGCAGGCTCATGGATCGCTGGCATTTTCTGTTCTTCTGATGTGGGCATGATTTTCTTAGCTGTGGGGACAGCAATGGCACATTATAGATTTAAATGTTAACAAGAGAAGTGAGGATGGGGTTTGCTAGAGGAATCTCATTGCCAGATTAAAGGTGCTCATTATAGTACTAACCTTGCATGGCACCAGACATTTAGGATCTGCTGAAGGTGAGGCCTGTCACATTCACAGACACTAGTGAGCACCCTTTCGTAGGGCCACATATAGATTCCTTGGGGGTAGATGAAAGGAACAACTAATAATGGAGGAGCTGAGCAGATTTTCTTAGAGAGTCAGGTGACATCTCAAACAGAGAAACAAATAAATGCCTGTCTCTCTGCTTACTTATCTGCTGAGAGTTCTCCCATATTCTCTCAAGGAATCAGTTATCTTCCTTAAAATGGACTGGAGGTATGTTTTGGGTGTCCTCAGTCTTAAGATGTTTTGAGGATTTTGAGTTCACATTTAGACCAGCCAAGTAATAGGTGTACTGACAAAGCCAATAGGCTTATGTTTTTTAAAAGTGCACGTGCCCTTGCACACAAACACATGGGAGCCATAAAAACATACATTGATGTACATATATGAAGAGAGCAATACACCTTCAGATACCCATGCACACAAAGTCCAGAACACCTGTAAACACCCATACACACAGGCCAGCAGACAAACAGGCACTACATGCAACAATGAACCTCATTTGCCTCAGATATGAATGAATCTCGGTGGTCGCAGGCATAACAAAGCTCAGTAGCTGAATCATTAATGACCATGGATGACACCCGTGCTAAAGAGATTCAGTGGCCTCAAAAGTAATAAGCCTCTATGGCCCTTGGCAGTAATGAACTTCACTAACTCCGGGAAGCAAGGAACAACAGTGACTCCAAGCAGTAAAGCAATTCATCTCAATGGACCCTGGCAGTAATATACCTCAATGGCCATAGTCTGTAACAGTCATCTGTGGCCCCAAACAATAATGCTTATCCTTGGGGTCAGGAAGTAAAGAACATCAATGTATGTAGCCATTGATGATATTAATGTTCCCAGATAGTAATGAGTTAATAATATATCACCCCAGGCATTAATGATTAGCCCTGGGTCTATGCTGTAATGAGCATAAGTGACCGCCCAGGCAGCAATGAACTTCAGTAGCCATTGGCGGTAAAAAAACATCAGTGGGTTCAATCAGTAATGAGCCTCATTGGTAAGCTACATACTAATACGGATATAATTGAGTAATATCCTGAGTATGTTTTGCCATCCTGTAAAATCCAGGGTCTTATTCTAGATCTGAAGTGGATATGTATGACTAGTAAAATGCGTTTTTCTAAATGAATCAGTCTTGTCTTGTGAATGGTATCTGTAAGCACAGAAAACAGATCCTTCCCTTTAAAAACAATGATAGAACAGACTTCCTATTGATATCATCTCTGAAAGTTCTTAATAGTGGAAAGTAATTAGCACCTTGCATTATCCAAATACCCAGAGACTTTGTTTACGTTTAAATAAACAGAAGAGCCTCAGTGCCTGGGTATTTCAACTAAGCCATTCTGTTTTAGAAGTATTCAACTTGAATCCTGAGACCTCATTGTTACCCTCTATGACAGACATGGCCCTCGAGCCACAGGTCCCCGTTTAGACGCATTTGGTAAACACATCATCCATAAATTGGTTGTCTATTCCCTCTAACTAAGCTGTACCTCATGAAGTTCTCATAATTTCTCCCAGGTTTTCTATTGCCACAGCGAAGATGGAGGGTGTAGCCCTGAATCACCCACCTCAGTAGCTATCTCACAATTTCCTATTGAGTCTAACTTTGGCTAGGGCTTCACATGTGGCCCTACCCACCAATCTAAGGGAAGTTCATCTACTTTAGGACCACCTCAATAAAAGGACTCTTGGTGCTGTCAAAGGCTTCCTCACAGTTGCCAGATCCAAGGAGCACCAGTGTCATCAAAAGTCTTCTTCTATTATCTCATTGGTGAAGTAGTGTGGCTCACTAGTTAGAGGCGGCAGACCCGAGAGCAGAGGACGGCTCGGGACCAGGGTTCGATTCCCGGCGCGGCAGGTTTCTGGACCAGGGTCAGCGGACTCGATAATTCTCTCGCCTCGGTGCCCACTCTGATCAGCGATCACACTCGGCAACTCTGGGCATTAGCTTGCCTCATCTTCACTAACGGCCCCACCAGACCGCCGGGGATGCCTGGTCTCACCCTGGAGATACCCATTAAGGGACCATCTCTCAGGGAAGCCAGGAAGGGTTTTGCAGCGGTCGAAGCGCCTTGGGACCCTACGGGTAAGTAGTGCGCTATATAAATGCCAATACATTTACATTTACATTTACATTGCGTCCTACTCTCCTTTAGCCTGGTTGGTCTGCATTAATCTGGAAGACCTACATTTTCCCATTCAGTTTGTTATTATTTTGGAAAGCGTTGTATAGTCTAGAATCATTAACGAGATCAGACTTTACAATGTGACCTCCAACGAGTACTTATCATGCTTTAGAATCAGTGTAACTGTGGCCTTTGGCCAACACTGGTCTAGTGGAGCAGCAGTGAGCCATATTTCATAAAGGGCTGTGTGAGAAAGTGGATGAATAGTTGGGGTGCATAGTTCTCCTTCCCAGAAAATAATGTCACGATTCTTGTTAGATCCACCCAAGATTTCAGTAATAAACCTAATCTCAACCTCTGGTAGCTTTGGCAAAGCGCAGTCAGGGTTCACTGAAGAAAACTTGTAAAGCACTTGAAAGTAACAAAACAGATAAAAAGTATTAAAAAGCACAAAACAATAAAAATTGCATGTCAATTAATAAAACCAGAGATTAATTTAATAAACAAAGTGACCCCACAATGACAAATATTCAATAAATGCAACCTGAGATATGAGTTTTTAAAGTGGAACCTAAGATGTGAATTTTTGAAGTTTTAAAGTTTTAGTTTTTTTAAATATATTTTTATTATTTTCAAACATTGAAAGTCACATCATTTGGTTAGTCTACAATACAGCCATCTGTCAAGCAGGTTCATAACATCAAAAGAATAATTCAGTCGCAGTAGTTCCAGAGATTGTGCCATATTCTGCTGTAGGTCCAATTCCGCAGTTGGGGAAAGACACAGTTCCCCCGATACTCATTCCACTTGCCCGATTTTTGTCGGGGAGATTTCAGTAATAAACCTAATCTCAACCTCTGGTAGCTTTGGCAAAGCGCAGTCAGGGTTCACTGAAGAAAACGTGTAAAGCACTTGAAAGTAACAAAACAGATAAAAAGTATTAAAAAACACAACACAATAAAAATTGCATTTCAATTAATAAAACCAGAGATTAATTTAATAAACAAAGTGACCCCACAATGGCAAATATCCAATAAATGGAACCTGAGATATGAGTTTTTAAAGTGGAACCTAAGATGTGAATTTTTGAAGTTTTAAAGTTTTCGTTTTTTAAAATATATTTTTATTATTTTCAAACATTGAAAGTCACATAATTTGGTTAGTCTACAATACAGCCATCTGTCAAGCACGTTCATAACATCAAAAGAATAATTCAGTCGCAGTAGTTCCAGAGATTGTGCCATATTCTGCTGCAGGTCCAATTCCACAGTTGGGGAAAGACACAGTTCCCTCAATACTCATTCCACTTACCCGATTTTTGTCCCATTTCTTGGGGCACCCTCTTGATTTAAAAACCTCCTTCTCGGCTATCATGCACTTGTCTAATTCCTTTGCCCATACCCGATGAGAGGGTCTTTCTGCAACTCCCCACTTCTTGGCGATTTCATGTTTCACTAGAGTATAGCCCAATGTGGTCAGTTGTTGTTCCACCTCCGTGAGGTCAGTACCTTCCCATATAATAAGTAGGCCAAGTTGTGGTGTAAGGGTGAGTGCCTTCCCAAGTGCCTCTCGGTTGTGCGTTGTGGCCCCTTTCCCATAGGGGTCGTATAAACGGATAGTCCCAGATAGTATGAAAAAAGGTTGCTTCCTGGTGGCAGCAACGAAGGCATAACGTGTTCGATCTCAAACCTATTTTCGCTAGTGTAATCCCAGTGAGATAGGATCTGTGCTCATTTTTTTGTTGGATCAGGCAGAAACGGAGAGTAATAGCCGCCTTCCTGGGGGACATTAACACCGCTTGCCAGTCCTCATCGTCAATGGGTCCTAAGTCTGTCTGCCATTATTCTCCCAATATGCGGAATGGGTCTGGTAAGTTATTACACAATTTCCTGTATGTTAACGATATGGCTTTATTTAAAATGGGTTCATCCAGTAGCCGATCTCTTAAGGGGGACGACTCCGGTATCTTACTCATATCTGGAAGTGCTGTAGTGAGGGCATGTCGGATCTGCAAGTTTCGGAAGATCTCCCCTTGGGCTAGTTCGTACTTCTCCCTTAATTCCCCGAATTTAAGGATTTTACCCTTTTTCACCAGGTCCCCTATCGTGGAAATGTTGATGGTGTCCCACTTATCAAACCCAGGCTGATTACATAGTAGTCCTAGTTGCTGGGTGAACCATAATGGTGTGGCTTGGGTCATCACATCCGTCCACCCGAGGCGTTTAGTCGCCTGGTGCCATATCGCTACTTTGTGGGCCTTTGGGCCGCTGTACCTGCCATTTCAGGCCTTCGTGTATAGCGCCCCCATATATCCCTCTTTGCCCATCTGATATCTATCCAGCATGTAGGCCAGATCCATCGAGGAACGATATACCCAGTGGTTTACCACTTCTAACTGTGCGGCCCAATAGTAGAGTCTCACATCAAAGAGGGTGATCCTCCTGTTGTACCATCCCTTAGTCAGCTTTCGCATCGCTACACGAGGTGAGCCTCCGTTCTATGGTAGCGTACTGACCTCACTTTCCACACTTAAGAAATAGGCGTCTCAAACCATATTCGGACAATTTTGAAGGATATAGAGAAAGCGTGGAAGTGCTAAGATCTTAAACAGTGCAGCTTGGTCCAATAAAGATAGAGGCAAGGATCTCCAGTGTTTGACGTCATTTCACAATCTGTCCAAAGGTGCCGCTAGGTTTCGATCATAGAAGAGTTTGGGAATCGGGTTTATATAAACTCCGAGGTATCGAAATCCGTCCATGGCCGCTTCTACTTTGCATCCCGGGGAGGCATGGAACCGGGCCCAAAAGACGAATAGTATCGACTTACTCCAGTTGATCGCATACCCAGAGTATTTCCCAAAGTTCGTTAAAAGATTTAAAATTATGTGTAGGGACTTATATGGGATGCGAGATATGGCAGGATATCATCGGCATAGAGCGATATTCGGTTATCGTGCCCTTCTGCCCAGTTTAACCCTCTGAGCATTTCATCCCCTCTCACCCAGGATACCAATGGTTCCAGCATCAAGGAGAAAATATGGGGGGATAGGGGGCAGCCCTGTCTGGTGCCTCTCTTTAGCTGGAATATTCTGGACATATGATTATTAACCCGTACTTGATCCCACAGACCCATGTATAACAGTTTTACCCAACCCAAAAATTTCAGGCCAAATCCCAGGTGTCTCAGGACTTCAAACAGAAACAGCCATTCGATAGAGTCGAATGCCATGGAGGCGTCTAAGAATAGCACCACTGTATTTTCCTCTATGTACTTTTGTCACACTAAAACATTGTGAAGATGACGTATATTTAGCGCCAAAATGCTCCCTGGCATGAAGGCAGATTGGTCGGGGTAAACCAAGGATGGAATCACTGGGATCAAACTTGATGCCAGCAATTTCACACAGATTTTCGCTTCAACGTTAATTAAAGAAATCGGCCTGTAAGAGCCGCAGTCCTGGGCGGATTTTCCCAGCTTATGGATAACTGCTATAGAGGCCAGCCGTTGATCTTCTGGAAAGCCCCTTTTCTCGTAACTTTCGTCATACAATGCCTGCAGATGTGGCGCAGTGTAGCATGCGACCATTTTCGGAAATTCCATAGGTATCCCATTCAGTCCCATCGCCTTCCCTGACTGAATAGTGTTAATGTCCCTTGAATTTCGTCATCGGTAAGCTCTCCTTCTAGAGAATCTCTGTCTTCTTCTGAGAGTGTAGGCAAATGAATATCCACAAGCAGTTGACGGGAGTCCTCTGCTTTGTATGTTGTTGATGGAGTGTATATCTTTTCTAAATGGTCTGCAAATGCGTTTGCTATATCTTGTGGGTTTGAGATATGTTTAGTTCCATTGAGGGTCAGTCTGGGCACCCATCTCTCCCCCTGCTCCCTTTTCTCCAACGAAGCTAACAGTTTCCCAGCCCTGTCCCCCATTTTATACAGCCAGTGTTGAGTATATAAAGTTTGTGTTCCTGCCCTAGAGTCCTATATTTGAACTGTTTAATCGTAAGTTGGTGTATAGCTGTATCTGTGGGAGATCTAATGTTATCTTCTTCCAGCTGTTGGAATTTGCTTTCCAATTGTGAAATCAGTTGCTGTCATGTTTTACTAGAGCCCAATTTTAGCACCAGTGCCTGCCCCTTCAGTACTGCCTTAAAGGCCTCCCATATGGTCTGTGCTGAGTCTACTGACCCAACATTTTCTTTGAAGTAATTAACGGTCTGTGTGAGCAGATTTGCCATGACATCTGGGATTTTAAGCAGCCATGGACTAAGGACTATGGTGGCCCGCGGACATTGGCTGAAGTATGTAAGTTCGACCCACACCGGAGAGTGATCGGAGATGCCTCTCGGTTGAGCATGAGGATTGAGGAAGTGAAAGATATCTACTGAATGCATCAAAAAATAGTCAATGAGGGACATGCTCTTGTGTGCGTTAGAGTAGTAAGTGTATTGTTTCCCATCTGGCTGTAGAGATCACCATATGTCCGTGAGGCCCATGGCCTTTGTGAACTCAGCCATACGTGTAGGGAGTCGTGCTTGAGGTCGTTGTGGATATCTATCCCTTTGGTCTTCCTTTGCCTTATTAAAATCGCCCCCCAAAATCAGGGTGCCCACGGGAAGGTCCACTATAATTTTCCCCAGGGCTACCAGTTCTCCTTTACCTGGTGCCAGCGGGAGGTACGCAAAGACTACATTAAGGGCTTTCCCTTCCCATTGTGCCTCTAGGACTGCAAATCTGCCCCCTGGATCAGCCCACGTACGGGTTGGTGTAAGTGTCAGACTCTTCCTAACCAGGATACCCGTCCCTCGGGATCCTGAAGGATAGTCCGCATGAATCAGTAGCTTATATCCCCATCATGTGAGAGCTTTGCATTTATTACGAGGGCTTGTCTTTTAAGGTAGTGTTGCACTATACCTTATTTGATTTTGTCCCCATCCCAAACATGTTCCATGTCAGCACAGGAAGTGATGTTTCTGTCCTAGCTGTTATCATACTGATGGTGGGTTTAAAGACAGGGGCATTCGGCATGACCACAGGGCTTGTCGCTTATATTTCGCTGTCGTTGCGATCCATGCATGCATTTTCACAAATAGTTGGGCGCACAAACAACCGAGCAAGCCCTGATCTTTCTTCCTGTATAGCCAATAGCAGTGACTGTAATTAAGTTTAACTTTTTACACTTTGTGACTCATGAACACACAACAACCTTAACCCCATCCCCCTCACACAACTCCTGTGCCGCCCCCTCCCTGCCCTCCTGCCAGTGGATTTTGAACTACCCACACCCCAACCAGGCAGAGTGCCTATTGCCCCCAACCCCCCCCCCCCCAAAAATACGTGCTGGCTGTCAGCCCTACCACCGCCCTAAGCTGAAATGGCATTTGATTAATCTTATCTGAGGGTGTGAGTCCGGCCCCCCTCGCATCAGTGCCCGTTCTTCTGTTTCATAGTAGTACTCGGGCACGGGGCAGAGACACCAAATCACTAGATACCCAAGCCCTTGGGTGGAAGTGAGACTCCCATGTGTCCCTGTTACACACTTCACACTCTCTGAGTCACTTATCTGTGGCCAGTATGTCCCCTTCCATGTTCCGGAAGTCATCTTTTCAGCTGCATGTTGTGGATTCCATCCCTGCACTGGTGGGATCCTCGCCTTGTTCAGTCCTCTGGTTGGATCTATTAGGTCGGAGGCCACCATTCCTTTCTTTGGGTGGTTTTTCGACTCAGCACCAGCCCTCCATCCAGTCCCATGCATCGTCTTTTGAGGAAAAGAACCACGTCTTGCCCTCCAATTCTATTTGGAGTTTTGCTGGGAAAAGCATTGCGTACTTCACCTCCCTGTCTTGCAATGCTCTCTTCACTGCTAGGAAGCTGGGACGCTGGTTTTAGACTTTTGTGGTAAAGTCAGGGAAGAATGTGACCACATTGTTCTCCAATTTGAGCGGAGGGTTTGCTTGTGCGGTTTGAAGTATTACGTCCTGGTCCCTATAATTAAAGACTCGGGCTATGATAGGTCGCGGGGGTGCCCCCGGCTTAGGTCGCCCTCCTGGGACACGATGGGCTCTCTCAATAGAGAAGTAGCTTGAGAGTCTTTTGGGATGCAGGTGCTTCAGGATCAGATCCTCTACAAAGATATCCGTTGTCGCCCCCGCTCGTTCCAGAACACCCAGAATGCGTACATTATTCCTACGTGCTCTGCCTTCGGACTCATCCAGTTGTCTCTCCATCGTGTTGTGGTGGTCCTGCAGTTTGCTCATTTGCTGCTGGAGCAGAGAAGTGTCTTTATGAAGGTCTGTAGACCTGTCTTCCAGGTCTTTTACCTTGGACTCCATTTGCACAGGTCTGCTTGGATAAGGGATACTTCTATGTTGACCGTGTCAATACGGGCTTCCAAGGATGTAGGCATTCCCTTTATTGCCTGCATAATGTCGTGGAGCATTTGATCCTGTTATGGTTGGGGGTTCTTCTGCTTGTCTGGAGTTTCTAGGTGCACTGTTTCCTGCCCCTCCCGCTTTCGTCTCGGCGAATTTGGACAGTTTGTTTTGGACCGTTGGTTTGAGCCCTTTTCCGCTCACCATTGCTGGGCGGCACTGTGGCGGTGTATTCAGGCCCTCCGAGCCCAGTAGTCCCCGCCGCCTGCCCAGAGGGGATTTCCGTCCCTCTTGCGGCCTGTCGGGTTTCCTGGGTTATGGTCCCCAGTGTCTCAGCCGCCTCACCTCTCAGCACGCCGTTTGGTTGCAGGCCTCTTGGGGTATGAACTCTTGCCTTGTACTGCCCAGGTTTCAATCCTCCACCCCAGACTCTGTTGTGCCACCAAGTTGGGCCCTGGAGGCCTTACAGAGCTCCGACTAGATCAAAGGAGTCTCTCATACTGATCACCGCCTCACACTGTGTGCCCGGGGGCACTACTTTCATGGATTCAGTGAGCAGAGCCCTCTAGGTCTACAAGAGCTGGATCTCTATACCGGCCCCAAATGGCTCTTTGTGTTGGGATTCTGGTCTCCCCTAACGCGGAATTGCATGCTGTTGCGCTAGCGCTTCTGAGGCCTCACCGCAACATTGGGAGAACTTCTTCGGAGCTCCTGTCGCCCGAGCTCACTGTAGCTTCATCCGCCCAAGGCGTCCCAACACGGTAATGTCTCTCACTTTCGCCTGGGCGGGGAATAGATGTGCATCAATGCCCGCTGCTTGCGAGCTTCAGGGGTGTCCACGCTCAGAGCGCCGATTCACAGGGCCCGGCAGTCCGCCAAAGCCAGGGCCTCAATTTTCACATGTTGCGGCTCACCGCACTCCCGCACGCCGCTCCAAGCCTCTTTCTGCAGTGCTGGCGGTTTGAGGGTCTTCTCCCGGTCGGCATATCCTCCTAACCTCTTCGTATTTTGCCCCGCAGGAGAGCTGGGAAAGCCAGGGGCTCCCTGTGGAGATCACTGCGTCTTCTCCTCGTCACATTAGACTGCCGCCATGTTTTTCGGCATTCAAGTCACGGCAGCCCAGTTTCATTTCTTTTGCCGTTTCGCGAGACGTTTCTTAGCAACACTCATCGCCGCTGAAGTCAGGGGCCGGGGGTCCACCTCATTGTTGAAGATTTACAGCTTAGCTGACAGGATAAGTGCAGGATATACGGCGAGGGTCCCGGAGCCTCGCTAGTGTGCTGCCATTCCTGACGCTAGCCACGCCCCCTAGTTTTAAAGTTTTTAAAGTTTTAAATGCAATTAGCTCCATAAAAGGATAAGTGCCAATTGAGAAAGGTTTCAGTCTGACCAAGATTGAGCGCAGTCAGATTAAAGGGATGGATGCATCCCGTTGGTACAGTAACCTTCGGACATGACAATCTCCAGTGACAGGAGGAAATAGGCTAGCTTGGAGTGATGGGTGATCGAAGTTGACAGATTCTGACATCAAGAGAGAGAACTGTTGATTTAGGCAGGAAATGCTCCAGCTGGACAAGTTCAAGATTATGCGCCCTAGAGGTCTTTGTAATTGATCGGGTCTAGGCCTGCCAAAAGAGGTTATTTTGACAGTGAAATTGGCAGTTTTAAAATTGCATAGACAAACTACATTAGTAGGCCTGCAGTCATGTTTTGCACGGTTACGTTTGTGGTGGCAAAATGCATGCTGCACTCCCCTAATGACATTTAACTAACCGGCCCTAGGTACACTTTGTATTATATACTAGGGCCTTGCAAGTAAGTTAAATATGCCAGTTAGGAGTATTGCCAATTTTGACATGTTTTAAGGGTCAGAGTTCATGCACTGGGGCCTAGTTAGTAGAGCGTCAGAGTCAAAAGATCAGCTGCATCAGTCAAAAAAAGTTGGTATTTTCCTACAGGCCTGAGCCAGATCAGGGACAAAACACCATATTTTTTTATAGAACTCTGAGGGGTGGGGGCGTCTATCCGAGACCAAAGCCTTGGAGGCTTGCCTATATGGTAAATTCTTCTATTGTGAAACACATGTCCAGCTGGACCTTTCACTCTCCTATCAACTTCTGGAAAGGCGGGAAAGGCACGCTGTCCGTGCCTTTCCCGCCCCTCTCCCGCTGTCCATGCCTTTCCCGCCCCCCCCTCCCACTGTCCGTGCCTTTCCCGCCCCCCCTCCCGCTGTCCGTGCCTTTCCCGCCCCCCTCCCACTGTCCGTCCCTTTCCCGCCCTCCCTCCCGCTGTCCGTGCCTTTCCTTGTTAATATTTCAGTCAAGACTCAAACACAAATCAGATCTATTGGCCTTGTCAGTGCTTGTTGAACCAGTTCCAATGTATTTGATAATCTTAACATCAGTGGATGTCCTACACTTTACCAGGAGGTGCACATTTTGTGGTGTAAATAAACAGTATGGGAAGGTGAGTCGGCCATTACCCTTCCCCGGTCAAGCCCACATTCCTCCACAACTCCAGTTGTACTTCATTCACAACACATCTCAGCGTGGTTCAAGTGTGAATGTTTCCAAGTGGGCATGAATACCACCTGCTCAAAGGGAAACCTTTGCTGCTGAAGGTGGCAATTCAGTTTCTCGACCCTTAGCCCATCAGGTGGTAGATATTCCTCTGTATCAACCCCCGCACAAGTACACAAGGAATTCATTCGCCCATAAACACAGCGGCAAACAACGTAGACACGTGGAAAAAAGACTTTGGTGCCTGTTGGTTTTGACAGGGACTTTTTAAATCAATCAAATAACTAAGCATGTAATAAAACACACACTTCTTCTGCGAATGAACTGCCAGGAGATTGACAAGATGCATTAAATCCTTCTCAAAACAGTGAAGTCACAAAACACACAGAGCAGCCACGGACTTCTCATGTGAGGCTCTGAGGCTGAACCGGTCGCTTAAGTTCCCTGGCAGGTCATCGCCGTACGGTTTCCTTTCACAACCATTCCTGGTAAACATTTATGAAAGGATAATTCGCCCGTCCATCAAAAGTCCCCCTTAGGTTCCCGGGCAGAATGTAAGACGCGCAGCTCGCCCGCACACGAGGGAGCCTGCTGAGGTGAGCATCAGAGAGGGAAAAAAAAGTAGTTGAACGTCAGCACCACCCTGGAGGCACGAGGCGCTGCATCTTCACGGCACCCGACCAGGGGGCACACATGCCTGAGCGGTGACCTTTCGCAGCAGCACCACAGATCATCCCTGTTGACTGAGGAGGCAAGTAAGGACAACAAGGGACACCCGACTCACAAAGAACCAGGGTACCTAAGCTTGCACACGTAAACTGCTAATTCCAATTAAAGTTTAGTCCAGAGTTTTTCTTTCTGTTAAACACACAGCATGTCAGTCACGTTAGATGGTATGGCAGGGACGTACTCTTCAGCTCTTTCTTTAACGTGCCTTTTAAACGTTTCGTATTATGGTTTTAATTAACTACACAATATATTTTCGTACTACTGGTACAGCATGTGTTGCACGTCAATCTTAAACACATTTTGTTAATGGAATGTCTTCCTTTTTCGTACTCACTCTTGCATGCACCCGCCTATTTCTTGTGGCCGGAGGGACTCTTCCCGGTGGTTGCTATCGCAGGCCCGTTGCCCTTGCTCCTTACGTGCTCTGCACTTTGCAATGTTGTATAGGAAGCTGCATGTGCAAGCTCTTGATATTGGAGTGCTCGATACTTGTGTCTTCAATGTCGAATTGCTTACTGTATCGCATATGTGTCACCATTTAGCCACAAACATAAATGTTTCAGGTTTGTATATTTGCATCAATAAATGTACAGATATTTCCACCATCCTTTTTATAAATCATATACGCTTTGTGCGAAAGACCGTCCCTGCGCCATGGCAGAAGCCTCCGTGTTTCCTTTCAACAAATGGCTGCGTAGTCCTTTCGCTAAATGTCATTCACCCACCTTAATTTGTGTAGTTATTGGTACTGTGATAACTATATGTTTCTTCTTCAGGGATGCGGAAGACGCTGTATATGGGCGCGATGGCTACGACTGTGACTGCAGAGTGCTAGGGAGTGCAGAGTGACTGCAGAGTGCTAGGGAGTGCAGAGTGACTAGGGAGTGCAGAGTGACTAGGGAGTGCAGAGTGGCTAGGGAGTGCAGAGTGGCTAGGGAGTGCAGAGTGGCTAGGGAGTGCAGAGTGGCTAGGGAGTGCATAGTGGCTAGGGAGTGCAGAGTGACTAGGGAGTGCAAGGGAGTGCAGAGTGCAAGGGAGTGCAGAGTGCAAGGGAGTGCAGAGTGCAAGGGAGTGCATAGTGACTAGGGAGTGCAGAGTGACTAGGGAGTGGAGAGTGACTGCAGAGTACTAGGGAGTGCTAGGGAGTGCAGAGTGACTGCAGAGTGCTAGGGAGTGCAGAGTGACTAGGGAGTGCAGAGTGACTAGGGAGTGCAGAGTGACTAGGGAGTGCAGAGTGACTGGGTAGTACAGAGTGACTAGGGAGTGCGGAGTGCTAGGGAGTGCAGAGTGACTAGGGAGTGACTAGGGAGTGCTAGGGAGTGACTAGGGAGTGCTAGGGAGTGACTAGGGAGTGCTAGGGAGTGCAGAGTGCTAGGGAGTGCAGAGTGACTAGGGAGGGCTAGGGAGTGCTAGGGAGTGCAGAGTGACTATGGAGTGCAGAGTGACTAGGGAGTGCTATGGAGTGCTAGGGACTGCAGAGTGACTGCAGAGATTAAGCTAATGACAATGTAAATGACAATGCCATTTATTTATCTGTTTTCAAAACCAACACATAAATACAAATGTTGTCATTTACAATGCCAATAGCTCTAACTTTTCCAAAGGTGAAACCATTGCATTGTAAATGCTTGTTGCTTGAAGAGAGCTCTTATCTGTATCCGAGTTATGGCACTGTCTCCGAGAGTAAACCACAGGCAAGATTGAAGTGATTGCACTTGACGATTGAAGACGCGGTGAGTGACATGTCAGTTGACCCCACCGGAGCATGGTGAGTGTGGCACTGCACTAATGTAGTGCGTGTTTGTCTTAATTGAAGAAAAGAATAAAAAGTGGAGACAATTAAGTGCTCATGCGCGTATGTCCATTTCACCAAGTTTCAAGTTTGCGCATGCGTGATGCACGTCACACACGTCAGCCATTTTAAAGTCAGGCATTGCGATCATTGGAGATCTGCGCATTTGATCTGTTCAATTCTGATGCGCACAGCTATATCTACGTTATTTAAGTTCACATAATCAACATAGCAACACATTGGTTATTTAAAACACTGATATAGACAGCTCTATTACATGTGTGTCTCATAATAAATAAATTGCAAAGAAGTTACTCACAAAACGAGTTGGTTATTTAAAACACTGATAGACGCATTGCAAATAAAGAAAGAGAAACAACACTAAGTTAAAATATATTAACCCGTTCCCAGCGTCGAACATTCAGCGCCCAGTGTGAACGTTCGGAGAACGAATGCTGACCGGACGGCCAACAGTCGTGCACAGCACTGGGGAGGTAGCGCTCGTGACGACCGTTGGCCGACAGCAGCAATTAAAGGGTTAATTCAACAAAAACACAACAACATAAACAGTAATGTCAACAGAAAGAGAAACAACAATAAATATGCATTCTGACATGCATGATGGGGAAAATGATGCAGGAAAAATATTGAGTACTGTTTTTAGGAGGCCATTACACTTTGATCTCTCAGAACAACAGAATGTTGCTCAAAGATGGGAGAAATGGACAAGGAGGTTTGAACATTTTTTAAATGCAATATGTAAAAATCATACTGATGAGCAGGCAAAGGATTTGCTACTCAATCTTGTAGGAGATGAAGTAGAGGATTTAATAACTACATTTCCAGAGCAAGAATGAAACCCAGAAAGGACTCATGAAAGAAGATGAAACAATGGACGATTTTGGTACCAGACTTAAGAAATAGTTAACATTTTGTGAATTTGACAAATTCAGTAAAGAAGAAGCAATAAGGCTAAGAATTATACAAGGTTGCAATTCAAAGAAGTTCAGAAAAAAACTTGTTTTGGGCATGCAAGAACATAACTGTGTGCTGAAAAACCTGCCACGAATATGGCGAAGGAATAATAAAAACTTTTGAGCAAGTGAGACATATGTCACTAAAAGTAAACCGTGGAAAAGGAATGGAGACACTTCACAAGGAAAAAAGAATATGCTACAGATGTGGATTTCAGTTTCCTCATCAAAAAGTCCGTCCAGCTATGGGACAGCAATGTAAAGAATGTGGGAGATGCAACCATTTTGCAGGTGTATGCAAATTTAAGAAAGAATAAAAAAATCTGGACAAAGAAGTTATTACTAGGGACTTAAGGAGATGGGAGGCTAGTCTGCATGTATCAATAAAGCAGTTGAGAATTTACTTAGCGTCTGGAATAGATCATTATATTGAACATCCAGCATTTCATTTTCACAGTGCTTTACTGATGGTTTTCAACCCAACTAATTAAGGTCCTAGCAAATATTTCATGCATTCTTTCTTTTCTCTCTATTTGCTCTGAATGCTATAGATTTTAATTTATTTCCACTTTACATTAGTTGTTTTTTATTCCGATTTCAATATTTGTGCATAACTGAAAATATTACCTGCATGATGATCATGATTTACGACCCACTGAAAGTGTAACTCATATGCTTTCTAATGTGTTAATATCAGATTTTCCTAATCTTAAAGTTATAAATAACATAAAATGGCAAACACTCTAAAATAAAACAGTTGGATATACAATAATTTAACTCATGTCATTATTGTATTTGTCTTACAGTTGGTAGATGCCATTATTGAGTCTGGGAAAACTTTATCTAAGGATGAGCGTAAGACTGATCGCTGTCCTCTGCTCTACCAGTGGCATAACAAGCAATATGTCGGAGCAGCTCATGGCCTGGCTGGAATTTATTATACGTTAATGCAGGTAAGAATTACTACATTAATCCTTTCTCAAGTCACTCGTTGCTTTAGACTCGGCATGGTAAAATTGCAGTAAAGTGACAATTATCAAACGGAAGCAGACATTTTGACCTTTATGTAAACAAATTAATCATTGGGCCTTTGGTAAAAACGTATTTTATTTGAAGAACTGACATAAAAGATGTTTGGTTCTCACTGTTAGCTATAGAAATGTACAGTTAAAGACACTCAGTAGTAATGCTTCTGTAAATAGCTGCAAGAGAGAGTAGTTTTAGTTTAATATTGAGGCAATGTTTATACCTGGTTGAAAGACGTTTTTCTCACATGTTCTTAAATCTAGGCCCGTGGTGCTTTAAAATAACCCTCTGCAGTATGGTCCTGTATTGGGGCTCAATGACCTCGATCTATAATGCACTGCGATTTTGATCTGGTGCTTTGTGATCTTGGTCCGGGTCTGTGTGGCTTTGGGCCATTACTCTATTACACTTTGATTGACAGTGGTGCGTGGCAGTCACGGCAGGTAAGAGCGGGGGGGAGGAGGGGGAGAAGGGGGATTTCGAAGGACGATGACGAGGGAAATTAAATAAATAATTTGTTTTTCCTCATCATCGTCCGTCGAACTCCCTAACCCGGCCCACTTCCTCACTGCTCTCACCTTCATGGGCCGTGGCTGCAGTGCTCGGTATTATGAGGACACTGTATAACATTAGGCTAGCAGTGTGTGGTATTCATATAATGTTGTGAGGTGGCAGCAGGGCTGGAGTCGGGGTCCCCCCACTTATTTTACAGGGTGGACGCCGTCCCCCCTGCCAAACAGTTGGACTTTATCTTTTTGGCCTCTCTGGGACGAGATTGGGAGCCACCTTTCGTGATGTCACTTCCTGTTGTGACGCCACGTCCGGTGACAGCATCCCCCACTTCTTTTTTAGGTTTCACCTGTCGAAAGCTGCGCAAGCAGCGTTTCGCGCTGGCGAAATCTTTTGTTTTGCAGTATGTGGGCTTTGTCCCGCCTCTGTTTCCATTGGCTAGCTCCATAAATGGAGGCTAGCCATTGGAAAACAAAGGCGTCCGTCATTCTGCGAGGCGACTCGTGGGCGTTCCTGAGATTTTTTCTCATCCAGCCCCTTTGGTAACGTCATTGCGGTGGTGGGCGGTTCCTATTTTTTTGGGGGGGGAAGGTTTGTTTTGGTCATTGCAGGCCAACCGCCGCTGGAAGAAGTCCAGGTGAGTGCTTTTTCTTGCCGTTTGCCGTTCCCGCCCCCCCTCCCGCTGTCCGTGCCTTTCCCGCCCCTCTTTTTCGAGCTGTTTTTGTCGGAGTGGGCTGCGCTTTGCGTGTCTCGTTTGTCTCATGTCGTGTTTCTGTTTGTTTTACTTCTTTGCGTGTGTCTCGTTGCTGTTGTCTTTGTTTTCTGTCCATGGAATGCTTCAAGCGGTACATTTATCCTGTCTTATGTCGTTTACCTCTTTGTTTTACGAAGGGTGCCGAGGCTGCAGTCACCAAGTCCGGAGAAATCTATTCCCGATTGAAGCGGGCACGGGGGGAATGTGTTTCCTACAAGGGTTTTCTGCCAGTTCTTTGTTTCTCGAGGGCCACCCCGCATTCCTTGGATTCCGGATAGGCTCACAGACCGTCCCCGAGCCGCGGGTACTCGCACGGTAACACTGGTGGGTACTCACGACGGGCTCACGCCTCCGCTGCAAACAAGTACAACTCTGGGAGGCGGAGAGGGAAAGAAATGCAGAGAATGAATTCATGCAACAGTGAGTGTGGTCCCTTGCTCTCTGCCTGCCCACACTGCTGCTCCATGCTCATGCCCTCTGCCTGCTCGGGCTTCTGTCCTCTCTGCTGCCTGCTTCATTCACCCTTACATGTACTCTACCTGCTCAGCCCTCTGGCCCCTCTGCCTGCTCTGGCGTCTGTGCTCTCCGCTGTCTGCTTCATCCACCCTGATCTACTTGCTCAGCCCTCTAGCCTCTCTGCCTGCTAATGCTTCTGTCCTCTCTGCTGCCTGCTTCATCCATCCTTACACATACTCTGTCTGTTTAGCCCTCTGACCCCCTCTGCCTGCTCAGGCTTCTGGCCTCTATTCTGCCTGCTATATCCACCCTACTTTCTTCCGTGTGGGCTCTCTGCCTACTCAGCCCTCTGGCCCCTCTGCCTGCTCAGTCATCCGTGCTCTCTGCTGCCTGCTTCAGCCACCCTGCTCATCCGTGTGGGCTCTCTGCCTTCTCAGTCCTCTGGGCTCTCCCAGCCTGCTCAGGCTTCTGTCCCGTTCCCGCCTCCCCCTCCCGCTGTCCGTGTCTCCAAATGCTTGTTTAATGTTCCTTTGGGTAATGTCCGCGCTATATAAAAATGCCCTTTATAAAAATAAATAAATGTTTGACAGAGAGAAGGGAACGGAACGCACCGTCCACATCTGGATTTCTGTTTGACAAAATACTTGACACGGAAAAGACATGTATTGATAGGACTTCGGGCTCGCCTATTGGTAACGAGAAGGAGACATCCCTTTTAATCCCCAGCGGACAAGTAGCCCACCTGGGCTCTAAGTGGGTGTGAAGTGCCTCTCGCTGGAAGGGAATTTATCTCGCCCCAAAGTGCTTTTTACCAGACCTGAAAAAGTTGCCTTGGTTTTCATGGCAGCGGCACGCCGAACTTTGCGAGTTTCCTGCCTTCCTTCCTGGGCAGAAAATCAGTAACTCATGTTTTTCTTAATCCTGCTTTTTTAGAGTCTGAGAAACCGCGTCCATTGACAGCTGGCAAACCGTCCCGCGCCTCTTTGTCCTGTGGGGAGATATTGTTTATAGCAACCGGAAATCAACAGGGCAATGGAAACAGCTCATAAAAAATACATAGAAAAATGTGCTGTTTTCTCTTTCCCGCTCCCTTTCCTTCCGTCAGTTCCCTTCACCTATGGTTTCTCACTCTTTGTTCGCGCGCCACTCAAACTGCGTCTTCCCCACCTTGAACCAATGCCACCCATGCACCTTTTGTATAACTATCTGCCCTGAAGGCACCAAGATGTCTGCAATCAGGGGCGTAACAAACATTGGTGCAGCAGGAGCAGTGGCACCGGGGCCCAGAGCCCCCTTGAATCCTGCTAATTGCTGTGTTTTACTACCCCAACAGCAGTGAAAGAGGCCTTCTTCCTTGCTTGCACCGGAATTCATGACATCCAAGCTACGCTACTGTCTGCCATCTTGAATATGCGCTCACTCTGACGATGCACGGTCCTTGGTGACAAGTGCAGGAGCTCCGCGTCTATCGCATCTGCAGTCCGGTGAGAAGTGCGAGAACGCATCGAGAGTGCTTGTGGTCTGGTGAACAGTGCAGGCACTCTCTATCTGGCGGTGCCAGTGCTCCTGTGAGAAGTGCAGACATTGAGGGCGCTTGTTCTCTGGTGAGAACTGCTGTTCTATCTATCTGTAGCCTGGTGAGAAGTGCAAAGACTGTGAGAAGGGCCTGACACCACATATAATCAGAGGGTAAGTGCTGGTGCCTAGTAACAGTGCCTGTGGTCTGACGTGAAGCCACTTTGTCTGATGAGAAGTGCTGGTACACACTGACAGTGCGTGTGGTCTGGTGAAAAGTGCAGGGACTCACTACCTGATGGTGCGTTTTCTCTGGTGAGAGCAGGTTCTCAATCAGGATCAGTAGCATGGTGAGAAGTGCAGGGACACACTACCTGACACTGCACATAATCTGAGGGTAAGTGCTGGTGCCTACTGACAGTGCGTGTGGTCTGGTGAATAGTGCAGGGACTCACTGGCTGATCGTGCATGTTCTTTGGTGAGAACAGGTGCTCAATCTGGCAGGGTCTTTAGTATGGTGAGAGTGCAAGGGACTTACTGCCTGATACCACATATAGTTTTTTGAGAAGTCCGGGTACACAGTGCCTGAAAGTGCCTCATCCCTCTTGTGCTCTGTCCCTCGTATGCTGCTATAATGTTCAACACCTGTCCCCAACCACATGATCTTTGTTGCTCTCCCCACCCCTCCTCACTTTTTTTTATTTAGTCCCCCACATGCCCCTTGTCCCTTCCTCCCTTTGCCCGATCCCAATTGCTTCCCACCACCGCAACTTATTTGCTTCCCTCATGCCCATGCAGTCCTTAAAATCTTTTATCTTTACATTTTTTGGAGCGCCTGGTAGCGGCTGGGTGCTCTAATTTCAAAAATGTGCTTTTGCCCAAGTGAAATCTAATTTTTTAATTACCACTCCAAGTGGCATCCGCCATCTTGGATCATAGAAAAATAAATGGCACCTGCATCATTCGCTAGGAATGTATATGTGGTGATACATACATGCCTATGACATCCTGCATTTGTGCACCTACTGAATGACCTAGAAACTAATAGTAGGCTAAATCATCATTCAAGTGCTGCGTCATCATGCCCCCCCCGCCCTTTTTGGCATGGAAAAAGCCAATAGGTCAATAAAGTGAGACCTGGTTTTGCCAATGCTTGTTTTAGTTAGACATTGCTTGTTGTGATGGTGAGCTTTGCCCTTGGTATGTCTTTTGGCTGCTCATCTATATTAAGCTGTCAGTATTTTCATTTAACTGTCAAACGATTGCCATATATATTTTTGGAAGCAGCAATAGTGTATTTATTAATCTTGATTTTGTGTCTTTGTGGAAAACTTCAGTTGCTGAGATTGGAAGTTACAGCCCGTTAGCAACCCTGCCAGGAACACGCCATCTTCTACATATATCAGGATTGACACTTTCCTCGATCTTATCATTGGCACTACAAGTGGACGAGCCATTGAAGGCTCGAGGGTGGTTTGAGCCTGGTGCCTGGCTCTGGTTCAGCTCAAGGTCCTCCTGGAAACTCGGGCCCAAATCGAGCTAAGCCAAGGCTTATGCCTGCTCTATTGTCATGCACCAAGAATTAAAGATAGGGTTGAGTGGTCTTACATGTTCGCAGTGTTTGAGAGGAAGTGCTTTGGACCGGAGTTTGTTGGTTGGATACGTCTACTATATACGAATCCCTTGGCCAGAGTGGTTGTTAATAACCGCAAATCTACCGATTTTCCCCTTGGAAGGGGCACAAGGCAGGTGTGTCCCTTGTCTCTGCTCCTCTTCGCTCTTGCCCTGGAGCCTCTGGCAGCGTGGGTTAGGTGGGACCTGTCAATACGGGGCTTGCGGTGGATGTCCTAGTGGGAGGATAACATTTCATTATACGCTGACGATATCCTGCTTTACCTTACCAACCCTAGGAGATCTTTGATTTGTTTTCTGGATGTACTGGCTATATTCTGAAGGTTTTCTGGCTTCGCAATTAACTGGGCAAAATCTGTGCTTTTCGTCCTCAGCGGCGAGCTGCCAGTGATGCCGCAATCGTGCCCAATACAGATTGAGCCGGTTGGGTTTAAGTACCTAGGTATTTATATTATGCTCGACCCGAAGCTACGGTACACCAACAATTTGGATCCCCCGTTAACTCGGTTTTAAAGGGTCATGTAGCAGGAAGGCTCTTCCACTCTCCCTGTTGGGTAGAGCAGTTCTTTTCAAAATGATGGCCTTCCTCGATTCTTATATGTACTCCAGAATACAATGGACCTGGTACCGGCATCCTATTTCATCCTATTTCAAAGAAATAGAGGTCCTCCAGAGGAAGCTTCTCTGGGACAGGAGACCCCGCATAGCATTCTCTAAACTTAATCTTCCCTGGTATGACGGAGGGATTGGATTGCCAGATCTGCGGAAATACTATTGGGCCTCTCAGCTCGCGGCGGTGAACCATGTCGTGTACGGATCCTCAGGGGATCCAGGGTATGCCATGGATCGATAGCAGGTGCCAGGTGGTGACTTGTGGCGGTTCAGAAGGAGGGACTCGGATAACAGAGGCTGGTAAGTGGGGATTTATTTTAATGAATGTTTTTTTCTTCCTCTGTGACTGTCTTTCACAAGCTAATGTTGCGGGGTCCAAGGTGTCTGCAAGTGCACGGAATCTCCGGGGGCTGGTTCGCCTTCTTTCCTCCTCTGGTGATCCCCGATCTCTCTCTTTGGCCGGATCCCAGCTCCACATGCGGGAGAAGAAAGAGAGGGCTTTAGAGTACGGAAAGATGCTCTTATGGTTCCCCTCGGGATCCCAGGGTAGTGCGGACACCGGTGCGAGGTGTTTGTATTTACATGGGCTAAGTGAAGGACATGTGACGGAGAGAGTTGTGAGGATAGATGGGGAGGTTGGGTTTCAAGGAAAGATGGGGGCCGGAAGGTAAAGAAAGAGAACACTCTATTTACACAATATTTACACGGCGTTGCCACGCCGTCCTAGCCAGCCTGATACCCGGTCACGCACCTGTGTGAGCCACACTCCCCAGCGGGTGTGGCTGAGCTGTGCTTGGGAACGTTGGCCTCCAGGCACTGCTACTCCTTCTCTCTGCTCCTCCGGCAGGTCTTCTCTCGGTCCGTCTTCGTCCTCCCCAGTCTCTCGTTGCTCTCATCTCCACTCCCGGGTGTCTAGGCACACCGACCTCTCCACTTCCTGCTTTTTGTTCACTCCCCCTGCCGTCTCGTCATCCGGGGGCGTGTACGATTCCTTCAGTAGACTCGCCCGGCACAGCAGCGCGTCATAGGAGGGAGTGTCTTCTCCTTGTTCCGTGGCGTTCTTAAAGGTACAGTTCTCCTTGTTGGAGGGTAGTTGGCTCCAGCACGCTTCGGACTCCGTTTCCCAGGGGTCCTAAAGGGTGAAAGAGAGGGGGTATCAGGATTGTCAGCTGACCACCAGTCCTTTTCATAATCGGTCCCCGCCACCCCGCTACACTCCTCCCCCCTTAGATTATCCCGTTCGGGGAGAGTACACAGTCTAGAGAGAAAGTCGGCATTGCCATGGTCTCTGCCCCTCTTATGTTGTATGGTGAAAGAGAAGGGCTGAAAAAAGAGGAACCACCTCAGGACCCTCTGATTTTGGGACTTCTGTCTATACATCCACTGTAGTGGGGCATGGTCTGTAAACAGGGTGAAGTGTTTTCCCTCAAGTTAGTGTTTGAGTTTTTCTACAGCCCAGCAAATTGCTAAACATTCCCTTTCAATCGTTGGGTATTTTGTTTCTCGAGGGTGTAGTTTCCTGCTTATATACAGAAGTGGGTGCTCAAGACCATCGTTTCCTATTTGGGAGAGGACCGCCCCGATTCCAGTGTCGGAAGCGTCCGTAGCTACCAAATAGGGTTTGTCAAAATCTGGGGCTATCAATATGGGGCTGGTGGTAAGGGCTTCTTTCAACTTCTGAAATGCCGCCTTAGCCTCCTCAGGGGGACACTGTATCTGCTTTGGGCTTACCCCCTTCTGGAGGAGATTAGTCAAAGGAGCCGCTAGCTCCGCAAAGTTGGCCAGGAACCTTCGATAGTAGCTAATGAGGCCTAGGAAAGCCCTTAGTTCTTTCTTTGTGTTGGGAAAGGGCGTGTCTCATATGGCTTTCACCTTCTCTTCCTGGGGCGCTATAGCCCCCTCACCCAACATGTACCCCAAATATTTGACCTTTGAGTACGCTGATCGGGAATTCTTGGCATTTATGTGCAACCCGGCATCCCTTAAGGCTAGTAGTATGATTTGCAGGTGTTTCAGGTGGTTCTGCCAGGAATCACTGAAAATGACGATGTCGTCTAGATACACTGAGCAGAACCCTCGAAAAGGAAGGAGGATTTTGTGCATTAACCTCTGAAATGTGGCTGGCGCACCATGTAAACCAAAGGGCAGCACGTTAAATTCAAATAGTCCTTCGTCTGTAGAGAAGGCCGTTTTGTGTCTGTCCTCCACCCGTAGAGACACTTGCCAATAGCCCTTCATTAGGTCTAATAATGTTATGAAACAGGCTTCTCCAATGCGTTCAATTAACTCATCGACCCTCGGGATGGGGTACGCATCAAAGGAGGAAATAGCATTGAGCGCCCTAAAGTCGATACAGAACCTCGTGGCTCCGTCTGGCTTAGGCACCATTACAATTGGGGATGACCAGCTGCTGTGTGTCGGCCTGATTACTCCTAGGCGCAACATGTCCTGCACCTCCTTCCCTGCGGACTCCCTTCTAGCGGCTGGAATCCTATAGGGCCGTAGTTTCACCTTCTTCCCTGGCTCTGTCTCTATTCTATGTTCGATCAACGTAGTAAGACCTGGTTGATCAGAGAATAAATCAGCAAAGGGTTGTAGGTTCTCCTTTAGTTCTTGCTTCATAGCGGTACTGATCTCCTCGTTGATAGGGAGGGCTGTCAGCGTGGTTGCATCCATAGGGGATGGCAAACTGAACTGAGTGTTCCTGGGTATAGATCCTAGCCATTTTTTTAACATGTTTATGTGAAAACATTGCTTTCTGGCTGGGGATATTTGGAGTCTATAGGTTGTTGTTCCGATTACTTGAACAACCTGATAGGGACCCATCCACTCCCCCTGGAATTTGTGGGCGGTGGTTGGCATTAGGACCAATGCCCAAACCCCCAAATCCATTTTCTCCACCTTTTCCCCCTGTCCTATGTTTTTTTCTGTCGTAGCTGGCTGCGTTCGATGTTAGAGTAGGCCAGGTCTCTCAATTTCCCTATCTTGCTACACAATAGCTGTGTGTATTGTAGGAGTGACCGTGATTTCTCCTGTTCCTCTCTTTCCCAGGCATCTCGTGTAATTTCAAGCAGGGATCTAGGTTCTCTCCCATAGAGCAATTAAAACGCAGAATATCTGCACTTGTGCTCGCAAGACATACAAGGCCAAGGGGAGGAGGTGGTCCCAATCTTGGTTTTCTAGGGACAGCATTTTCCTCAAGGTGGTTTTGAGTGATCTGTTATAACGCTCAACCAAGCCGTCTGTCTGCGGGTAATAGGCAGACGTACGGATTTGCTGAATATTCAACCACTTGGTGACCTCCTTCATCAGTTTGGATATGAAGGGGGTCCCCTTGTCCGTTATAACCTCTTTGGGGAACCCTACTCTAGCGAACAATTCTAGAAACTTTTCGGCCACGTTCTTTGTGGTGGGAGATTTTAGGGTGAAGGCTTCTGGGAAGCGTGTAGCGTAATCTACGATCACTAACGCGTAGGTGTTTCCTTTTGAGGAACGTGGCAGAGGCCCAATGATGTCCATACCCATCCTCTCGAACGGTTGGCCTATAATTGGCATTGGCTGTAAGGGAACAGCTGGGGGTCTCTGTAGGTTTTTCTTCTGACAAACGTCACAGGTCCTGCAAAAGGACGTTGCTTCTTTGTACAGGCCAGGCCAAAAGAACCACTTTAGTATATTCTGTAAAGTTTTTTCCACCCCAATGTGGCCAGCAGTCAGGTGGGTGTGTGCATAATATAGGACCTGTTCTCAGAACTCTTAAGGAACTAACAATTGTTTAGGATCCCCTTTTTTCCCCTCCCGATACAGCAAGTCCTTTACTATGATGAACCTGGGGTATGGTATTTGTGGGTTACCCTGACCTGTATGGGCCGCCTCCCAGGCATTGAACAGTGTGGCGTCGTTTGCTTGTGCGAGCCTAAAGTTACGGTCCAGCGCCCACGGTTCTGCCGTTAAGAGTGTGTTTGAGGTAGGTTTCTGGGTTTGTTTTGTAAACATAGCTATGAAGTCTGGGTTGTCAACCCAGAGAATCAGGTCTTCGGGAAGGGTCTCTATAGCTCCTACCTTAACCTTACAGGGGTTCCTACCTACTGGATGTATCATAATCTCGGCCATAGTATAGGGTTTCACGTCCCCATGAACACATCAGATAAACACCTGTGAACTAGGCACAAACTGGTGGGGTAGTACAAGGGACTTTTGTATGACCGACTGTCTGCATCCCGAGTACAGCAATGCCCTAACCCACCTCTGGTTAACCATGACTCTTACATAAAAGGATGGGCCCATTTCGACTGTATACATGACGGCTCTAGGAGCATAGCCCACTTCCATAGGTTCTTCACTTGTTTTTTTTCTCAGGCACATCCATGCTATGTGGCCCCACTCTCCACAGTCGAAACACTGGGGCCCCCTCATCACAGGATATTCAACTCGGGGAGGTCTTTGCTTTAGGGGCTCCTGAACTGGCTTCCCTCTCCTCTCGGTTTTGTTTGTTATCGGTGTTTTCAGTTTTTCAGTTTCCCAAGGGTAAGACTTTGGTTGTGCCCTACTATAAGTAGAGGCCATTTCAATCGCCTGAGCCAGGGTTAACCCTGCATGCTGTCCTAACCACCTCTGGGTAGCATAGGGTAACGCCTCCATAAACTGTTCTAAATATATACAGTCCATAATCTCCTCTTTAGTTTTGCTCTTGGGCTGAATCCATTTATCAGCCGCATGTTTCAGGCGAAAAAACAATGTCTTAGGGGTTTCACCCGTCACTCCCTTTTCCTTGCGGAAGCGGACTCGGTAGGCCTCCGAGTCCAGACCCAGGTGATCCAAGATTATATTCTTTATCTGGGCGTATGGTGTTATACCGGTAGAGTTCGCTACTTGATACGCCGCCTGTGCTTCTCCTGACAACAGTGGAGCTAAGAAGAATGGCCACTTATCTTCCGGCCATCCACATGCTCTGGCTGCCCTCTCAAAGTTGGTCAAGAAGGCGTCCGGGTCCTCACCAGGATTGTATTTCTGTAGTGATACACCTGAGGGATGTGGCACTGGTGCTCTTCTTTCTATCAGGGGGGTGCTACCAGGTTCCTTCAATGCTCTCTGAAGTCCCTCCATCTGGGCAGCCATGGCTACCTTGAACGTTTCCCTGTCAGCTTGTTCCGACGTCATCTGACGTTCGACCGCCCATTCAAGCTTCTCTTGTCCCTTTACAATGTGTTGTATTAACTGATCCATCTCTGCAGACGGGATGGATGGCTCAGATCCCACTTCTGACACCAGTTGTGGTGGTTCAGAAGGAGGGACTCGGACAACATAGGCTGGTAAGTGGGGTTTTATTTTAATGAATGTTTTTTTCTTCCTCTGTGACTGTCTTTCGCGAGCTAATGTTGCTGGGTCCAAGGTGTCTGCAAGTGCATGGAATCTCCGGGGGCTGGTTCGCCTTCTTTCCTCCTCTGGTGATCCCCGATCTCTCTCTTTGGCCGGATCCCAGCGCCACATGCGGGAAAAAAAAGAGAGGGCTTTAGAGTACGGAACAATGCTCTTGTGGTTCCCCTCGGTATCCCAGGGTAGTGCGGACACCAGTGCGAGGTGTTGTATTTACAGGGGTTAAGTGAAGGACATGTGACGGAGAGAGTAGTGAGGATAGATGGGGAGGGGGGTTTCAAGGAAAGATGGGGGCCGGAAGGTAAAGACCAAGAACACTCTATTTACACACTATTTACACGGCGTTGCCACGCCGTCCCTGCCAGCCCGATACCCGGTCATGCACCTGTGTGAGCCACACTCCCCCGCGGGTGTGGCAGGACGGTGCTTGGGAACGTTGGCCTCCAGGCACTGCTACTCCTTCTCTCCGCTCCTCCGGCAGGTCTTCTCTCGGTCCGTCTTCGTCCTCCCCAGTCTCTCGTCGCTCTCCTCTCCACTCCCGGGTGTCGAGACACACCGACCTCTCCACTTCCTGCTTTTTGTTCACTCCCCTTCCCGTCTCATCATCCGGGGGCGTGTACGATTCCTCCAGTAGACTCGCCCGGCACAGCAGCGCGTCATAGGAGGGAGTGTCTTCTCCTTGTTCCGTGGCGTTCTTAAAGGTACAGTTCTCCTTGTTGGAGGGTAGTTGGCTCCAGCACGCTTCGGACTCCGTTTCCCAGGGGTCCTGAAGCGGTGAAAGAGAGGGGGTATCAGGATTGTCAGCTGACCACCAGTCCTTTTCATAATCGGTCCCCGCCACCCCGCTACATGACTTCACCAGGGCGCTGTATGCCAAGCTTCAAAGGTTTCCCCCCCGACGGCGCATGCCGTCCATGCGTGGCACGAGGCCAATAAATATCTTAACTGGGAGGGGCAGCTTACCTTAGCCACCCCCCATGGAATTCTGAAAAACTTGGGAGTTTGTGGAAGTCCAAGGGATTCGACAAGTGGGATTTCATTGGGATCACGCAGATTAAAGACGTGTGGGGAAGAGACACAATGCACACATTTGACTCTCTCAAGCAACAATACTGCCTTCACGACAGTGAACACTATCGGTACCTCCAGATTAGACATGCTCTCCTCACACACATACCTAGAGACACCACGCTTCCCGAGGCCTCTCCTCTTGAAGATCGAGTGTTGGACGGACTCCTCCCTGAGAAGACTATATCTTTAATATACAAAAAGCTTATCAATCATATGCGGGACCCGCTGGGGCCTATCAGAGTACAGTGGAGCACTGATGGGGTGGAACTGGATGATGAGGAATGGACTGAGGCGATCTCCCAAAGGGTGGTGGCGATTCAGATGAGACTTAGGTTGGTGCAATTGAAGATCTTGCATAGGCTATATGTTAAGGAGCCCTGTCTGGTACGAATGGGTCGAATGGAGAGTGGGGCGTGCCGGAGGGGGTGTGGAGAGCTCAACACCTTTATGCATATTTTGTGGCACTGCGAGAAGGTACAGGAATACTTGACGAAGAGATACTATATGCTCTGGGAGTGGAAATACGACAAGAGGCCCGGAGATGCATATATAACGTTTGGGAACCCACTGATTTGAATGTATACGGGAAAACATGGGTGACGCTGGCGTGTGTGATAGCGAAAGAAAATATCGCTCAACTATGGGGAGCTAGTCAGCCGCCCCGGGTTTCGAAATGGGTGGAAGACTTAGACTGGTGCATGTTCAGGGAGAAGTCGGTGTATGTAGCTAAGGGGTGTCCCGAGAAATGGGGGAAGGTCTGGGGGCCTGGAATAGTCATCGTGGAGAAATTTGTGCGCCCCCGGCGCGACGATTAGAGGTGGAGGCACATGAATCCCCGTGACCCATTACATTTTTTACTGTTTTAATATTCTGTACAAGCGAGACTGTATCATTGACCAGTGTGAAAACTGAAAATCACCTGATGTTTTTCTTTGTTATTTGGTTAATAAAAATAACAATAAAAAAAAGATAGAGCATTTGTAAAAAGGATAGAAAAAGAGATACCTATTTAGTGTCTGACCTCTGCTAAGTGAAACCCGAACCCTGGGCTCAATCCTCGCTTCCCTACTTAACCACATTGTGTGATCCTTAGTTGGCTGAGGGCATTGTCTTCAGGCCGTGGAGGTCAGACATATTTCTAAGTTCCTGTTAAAAACCTATCACTTTTAATAAGTGTCTCTAAGTACTGTTGTATAATTTGTTGTACTAAACTGAAAAGCTTCTACATGTTGAAATAAAATTTTAGAATTTTGAAGCAATGTTATCTTTTTTACATGATGTTTGTGGCTTGATTTACATGCAAACCATGTTCTCGGCTCGTGCACAGACGAATAGAACCAAGCGAGGTGCTTGGCTCTGGCTCAGCTCTCCCTGTTAATTTGTTGTCTCACCCACCTCTTTTGGTACATCTTTGTAGACCTTGAGAAGATACTCGGGACTTTGTGCAAGCAGACAGCCTTGCTTGATCTCTGTGAATGTTGATATGCTTTAGATTAACATAACTCTGGCATTGAATCTCTCTTCTGCGTTGTTTCTGAGCGGAGCTCTTTTATCAAACCTGCCAGTTAGGTATTGAATTCCCAGTCCACTGGAGGAGAAGTATACAAATAATTCAAGAAGGCCACTGTTAAAAATGGGGGGCTTTAGTTGGCTGAGGTAGGTACCATTGTCCAAGTAGGGACCCTTCTTCCTAGTCAGGGAAAGGGGGAAACACTTCCAAAATAACACCTGCTCACCCCCTTGGTAGCTTGGGGCGAGCAGGCAGACTTATCTCAGAGGCATTGTGTAAAGCACTTGTGAAAACAAACAGTAATACAGTGAAAACACTACAATTGTACTCCACAACAATTTAGAAAAATAAGTAATCTTTATCTAAACCAAAACAAGACCAAACAACAAAAATCCACAATACAGTACTAAAAATATGATTCTTAAAAGGTAAAAATAGTTCTGTTCAAAGCAAATTATTGATGCAACACTTTTCACACAAAGTACATTGGATGCATCGCATGGAAGGTGATGCGTCGGTTCCTTATGCCCAGGGAAGGTGATCCATCAGTTCCTTACTTCAGGGGAGATGATGCGTCGGTGCCTTACTGCCACGCAGGAGCGGTGATTCACCAGGTCCTTACTCAAGGGGAGGTGATGCATCGGTTTCTTACTGTGCGGGAGGTGATGCGTTGGTTTCTTACTGTGACCTCATTGTTCTTACCAGTGTGGTGCCCAAGTGCAATGCCTGAGGATCGGGGATGCGTCGGTTCTCGATGAGGCGGCGACGACACTGCATTGCTCTCTCCAGCCACAGTTCCACGTTGCGTTGGTTCTTGCAGCCGCACAGCAGTGTTTGCATTGGAATCGGTGCAGTGATGTCGGACTTCGTAGATCGGTGCACTCGAGCCACGGCAGGCGCTGCGTCGATTTCTTCAGTGGTGTGTCAGAAAGAGGTGCGGATGCGTCATGCTTCTGAATGTTGCTGTACTTTTCCAGCTCCCAGTGGCAAATAGCCTCCAGAGGTCCAAAACAGCAGTAGGCACCTCTCAGCAGATCAGAACTCCCAGCAAGGAAGTTCAGGGGAGCTGGTGGTGAATTCTTTGTGTCCCTGAGACTTCAGAACAGGAAGCAAACGCTCTTTCACGCCCTTGGAGATCTTCTTTAAGCAGGGGATACAGCACACAGCAAAGTCCTTTCCTTGGCATAAACAGCCCAGACAGCAAACAGCACAGCAGTATTCCTCGTCAGTTTCTCCAGCTGTTCTACTTGTCAACGGTTCCTCTTGATTCCCAGAATGATCTAAAGGTCTGGGGTCTGGGCCCCTCTTTTTATAACTTGTCTCTGTGACGGAGAAGCTCTTTGCCCAGCCAAAAACAGTTCTGCCCTCTCTGGAGCAGCTTCCTGGCAGGAGGTGGAGACAGCATTGACCTTGGAAGACCAGGCCCATTCAGGTGTGAAAGAAATATCCTCCTTCTACTCTGAATGCAGCCGAGGTCTATTCAGCCTAGCCCTGACTCACCCTGGAAAGGCAGGACACGTGTACCCCCCTCCCCCCCAAGTGGCTGTCTGGACAGAATGCACATACCCAGCCCCTGTCACTCCAAAGCCATATAGCCAATACATACACAACCTAACAGAGGCACACTGAATGGTTAGGCAAGAAAATACCTACTTTCTAAAAGTGATATTTTCAATCCCAGAATGTAGAAATCACCCTCACTAAAAGATACATCATAACATTCTGAGTTCAGGCATATCAAACTTTATTTTCCTATCTTGTTCCCATGGGCAGTTATGCTTATAAGACAGTATAAGCAAACTCCCCTTTCTATCCTATGGGGACAGATAGGCTTACAATAGTAAAAAAAGAAATTGGCAGTATTTCACTATCAGGACATGCCACACACACCAGGGCATGTACTACCTTGCACATACACAGCAACCTGCCCACAGGGGTACCTTGGGCCTACCTTAGGGGTGACTCACGTGTAAGGAAAGGGAAGGTTAGGGCCTGGCAAGTGAGTGCACTGACTAAGTCAACATGACAGTACCAAACTGCGCACAGACACTGCAGTGGCAGGTCTGAGTTACCTTCGAAAGGCTGCTTGTGGCACAATTCGTGCTGCAGGTCCACTAGCAGCATTTGATTTACATGCCCTAGCCACACATAGTGCACTGTACTAGGGACTGACTAATAAATCAAATATTCCAATCATGGAATCACCAATCTATAACAACGATTTACAGGGAGCACTTGCACTTTGGCACTGAACAGCAATGGCAAAGTGCCCAAAGCATCTAGACCAGCAAAACGAAGTCTAGCACACAGCAAAAACACAGGAGGCCAAGGCAAAAATACAGAGGAAACCCACGCCAATGATGCTTGGTCAAAAAGCCACAAATAAAAGTCTTCATTTGAATAGGGTTCTCGAAATTAAGGGAGTTAAAATGAATGTTCTGTTCACTATGCCAAAGTCGTTCATTTACTTTGGAGAAGATTTTTTTTCAGTGTATTTCAGAATAATTGTTGTGTAAGACTCATGTCAACACCTTTTCCTTTCTTATGCATAGGCACAGGCACAGCAATGGTCATGAGTCTAAACTGCTCACATGCAAACAATGCTTAGAAACGGTTTTCAGGATTGGAATCAATTCACAGAAGGAGTTGCAATACTAATTCAGCATTCTATATGGGTCAGGAGCCTTTCTCATTTGGACTGTGCAATCACTTTTTAATACACATTGTTTGTTCTGTACAGGAGCTTGTCCCTATGAACTCTGCAGGTCCAATAAAGTCGCTTCTCAAGCTGCGGGGCAGACTAAAAATTACAAAATGGAGGGTTAGGATAAAACAACAGTAGAGCAAGACCACGCAGCACATACAAAATGCAATTACATTTGCGAGAATCATTGCAACTATCTGGTTATTCCTTAATCGACTGAAACATGGTGAAATTCTACACGTTAGGCCCACTCACAAAACTGTACATCTGATGGGTGCCACTACTGCAGAAATATTGTTCCTTTTAACATAGATAAAAACAGAAAACCCTGGAAAAGGAGTGACATGTAGATAAGTGCATTGAAACTCCTATAGAGTTGCTGCTCCCTGCTCAGTCCCTCTATATTTGGAGAAGGTTCTGAGGAGGCATGTGGGCACTTGCGCACTGCCCCATTGAGGTTGCCATACCTCTCTGTGCCAGACTGATCCTTATGGCAGAAGTAATCACACAGTGAAATTCATGAAGTGAAAAAGGGCTCTAGAACCAGTGGATCTAGTGAAGAAATTAACTGTAAGTTCCCTATGTTTCTTCACTCTTTTTAAAAGGCACCGCTGTATGCTGCTGTTGTTGGTAAATTCAGTTCCCTGGGCTCATGCTCGGTTCAGAAGCATTGCTGTTGTTAATGTTACTGACCCCCAGGGTCAGGTAGGTACAGTTGGTACACCCTCAGTGGCACTGGGACAGCCGGGTGCAGAGGTTGTTAGCCTCAATGTTATTTAATGAGATGCAGGGGGCCTTCGGTTGGTGGCTGCTGGCTAGCAGGCCACGCGGCTGTGGGAGCTGGGCTCTTGGTCACTTGCGCAGGGCAAATGGGGAAGTAGGATAGGACACAGGGTGCACGGCCAGAGGCACTCGGGCGGCTGGGTGCAGGGTGCTTTTGAGCCGTCGGGTGCCCAATGTTATTCAATGAAAAACGTAAAATGGGTACAAAGGCTGCAGACTCGGGGACGATGATTCTTCAGGTGCGACCACCACTTCGAGAGGTAAGTTGGGAACCAGAAGAAGAGGTAGATACCCCAAGTGGAGGTACAGAGGGTGGCAGGGTGCCGGGTGCAGGGGTGTCTTTGGGCGTTGGGAAATCTTACCCTCAGCTGGTCACGGTTGGATGGGTCCCTGGTTCTGAGGCTGCATGCGTCGTCTGGTTCTTCGAGGAGGGTCTTTGGGCACTGGACTTCGGGTTCCAGTCGCCGGGGGGACGTCCTTGTGGTCTTGGATCACTCGGGCACGGGCCGGGCTTGGCGGATGCAGAGTGGGTTGGTCCTGTGCTTCTTGGCTGGCACCAGGGGTATGGTTGTTGAAGCAGAGCCTCTGCTTATGGGAGTCCCAGTTTTTAAGAGGGTCAAGGCAGGCAGGTCCTCCGGGGGTCCCAAGGTTGCTGTCCGCAGGAGTCGCTGGTATTAAGCAGGAGCAGGTTCCAGAATCGATAGGCCGGTAGGGCTGGGGCCAAGTCAGTTGGTGTTGTCCTGTTGTTAGCAGCTGCATGGCGGGTCTTCTTCTTCTTGATCTTCTTTCTTCTTTTCTTATCGGGATCTGGGGAAGAAAGGTTCAGGGAGTCCCTAAATACTGAATTTAGGGGCGTTACAGATAGGGCAAGGGCAGGGACAATAGACCCCTGTCCTGAGGTGGGTACACCCCCTAGTCTGCTCCTTTCTGGTGGGAGGGAGGCAGGAGCCTAGCTGTGATTGGGCAGGGCTCCCCATCCTCAAGCTGGCCGGAGCCCAGGGTCGTGCTTCACCTCGCCTCTCCCACCTGAGGTGTGGGGTGGGCACAGGCTGGCATCCCCCCTTCCTGACGTAGGGTTTTCCGCCAGTCTTCCCATCAGAGTGGGGGTCAGAACCAGTGGGGGCCAGTTGCTGGGTACAGAAAATGCTCCGGAGAAGCTCACAGAGGCGGCAGGCCTTTGAAGCTTCCCACTGCCCATCCTGGGGAGGAGACCTAGCACCTCGCCCAGGATGTGCATTGTTGCAGGCACAGGAGAGCGGGGGGCTCTCCACCCAGGGGTCCAGCAACATGTCTGCTGTGTGGCAGACTACGCAGCCTCTCACTCCAGACGTGGATTGTAGGTTAGGTTTCAGCGAGCATCTCTAAGATACCTTCTGGTGCATTTTACAATAAATCTCACACTGGCATCAGTGCAGGTTTAATGTGCTGAGAAGTTTGATACCAAACTCCTCAGTCTTCAGTGAGGTCATCATGGTGCTGTGGATTTCGTAATGTCGAACTCCCAGCACCATATACTCTTAATGGCATCAATGCACTTACAGTGCCCAGGAATGGCCCTGGATACTGTAGGGGCACAGGGATCATGCACCTGTGCCCACACCACTGGCATAAGGCACCCAGCTAGAGGGGTGACTGAGGTATGCCAGGGCAGTGGGTCTTGTGGGCATGGCACAAAAGGATGGGTGCCCTTTCGACTCTTTGTTTAGGTCTGTACTTAGACACTCAGCCTGCAAAGGCAGTGTGTGGGTGTCAAGGTACAGGGCCCCTAAGGGTGGCACAATAAGTGCTGCAGCCCTTTGGTGGTCTTCTCTGGTCACCATGCCCTGGGTACCTAGGGTACCCTTTACTAGGGGGTGATAGGTGGCCAGAGATGCCAGTTGGGTTTTAGTTTCAACACAGTTTTTAGGGAAGGAACACAGACCCTGGATACCTGGTTGTCAGGAGCCCAGGGCACACTCAGTCAAAGCACATCAGCTGTTCAGCAAAAAAGTGGGGGCATACCAAAGCCAGAAAGATGGCACTTTCTCAAAAGAAGCTACTGACTGTGTGTGGAATGGGCCAAGTCAGATCTACTGTATATATTTTGGATTAATTGCCAAAGTGAACTAGACAGCAAAAGGTCTGAAATCATCCAACATCGAGCTACATAACAATTCTGGCCTTTCTAACAGTAAATGGCATAGTGCCATCTCAGGTTGAAGCAGGCAGCAATGTCTGTTTCCACCACCATATACAGAAAGCGGGTTGTGAATGATACAACTAGTGAGCAAATAGCTTACTATTGCGCCTAGCTCAAAATGCGATCTTCAGATGTGCAGGTGTAGAGTGGCTTATTTGGGCCTGCTGGAGGTTTTACTTGGCAGAGGTGAAGGTATGTTTTGCCTTTTATACAGGCATTGTGAAGTCAAGGTACAGCAGACTAGGGTTGTTTGCCCCATGATGGTGGCTCCATTATTTTAGAGCACTTGCTTTTAGTCCAAGCTGGGCTATGTCACACATTCACCCTCCACCCTATGTCCCACATGCCCACACCTACAGGGGCACAAGTATCACTTGCAAGCGACAGGAGCACACTTGTTTGCCCAATGTTCTGGCCTCCAGCTCCTACACCGCATGCCCATGTCCATTGTCAAGCGCACAGTGTGTGCTTCCCCGCCACCTCCTAGTTCATTTGTTGATCACCTGGGTCTCACTGTTTGTGGGGAGTACTAAGCCGGCGACTGTCTCGATTATACGTCATTTGGATTACAGAGGCAGCTTCAGTCCGGTTTCTATCCCAGATTTAGGTCTGCGGGCTTTAATTCAGTTCTTAATTGTTTCCTAAAGGGAGTGCCTGCATTCCCCCCTCCTACAGCCAGAGCCGATGCTGCATGTGCGCAGGAGCATAATGAATTTTCACTCTGTCCACGGGAGCCCCTCACTGTATCTGTTATGGTTCATGGCTGTCTGGCGCTCCTCTTTCATAATATTTGTGCTCCCAGATATTGGTATTCCCACTTTCTTCACATCTGAAGTTAGACTCCTGTTTTAACACCTGTTTGCTGGGCTCTTTATCTGCATGCCTGATCAGCTTCTTGATAGACCCATTTAAGGGCATAGGCGTCTAGAATGTTATTGGATATTTTCCCACAGTGCAGTCATTCAGAAGTCTTGAGAAGTCCGCTCCATAATAAAAGTGTGTGTATTCGTACTTGTTGTATGTGCATGATTGCTACTCACACTTAGACGTGACAGACATGCTATTTACCAACTTGTGCAGCAGATACAGCTTCCGTGAAGTGTAGAACCCAATGTCTGATAACTCCCTGCTCAAAATATTTTTACAAGTTTCTATGGCCTAATCCATAGCCTATAGCTGTTGCTTTGCAGGCACAAAAGTAGAGACCTAATGCCGACAAAACATTTCTGGAGACCATTTACGATAATTCTTTTAATTTAATTTGTAGTTCTTGGAATCAAGATGTGTGGTCTGAGAGACTTTAAGTTAGCAATCAGCGGGCAACTGGTGCTCAATCAAAGATAGATAGGCAGTCTTTGAATACTGAAATCACAAAAGCATTATTGATTAAAGAGTTGGAAAGGCAGAGTTTGAAAGATGATACTTTGAATAACCTACTTATGAAGAAAGTGGATTGTCTCAATTAGGTATGCAAGAGGTTTGGGTAAATTTTACTATGCAGAGTATGTTAAGCATCAACGGGGCGCAACATGCAATTCAAGTACAAAACTCCAAAGGCATCTTGGGAGACAGGAAGTCAGAATCCGGAACAATCAATTACAGTCTCTGTTTATCTTAATTTAATGGCATCATTCGAATATTCATGGTTTTGGACAGAATAGAATGGGCACTAAGCAGTGCTTGATTTGGATAGGAGGTTTAGGTATACAATGACAATTCCACTGTGGAACATCGTGTGTGTTGTGGCAAGTTGACAAGTAACAAGGACCTTCTCGTTGAATTTACTGACATATTTGCTGACATTTTGAGTACAACTGGCAATGTATGTGGCATCCATAGACAAATGTGTCGTGCAACAGTATTAAGAAAATATACCTCACTGTAAGATCAGGCAGTCCAGAGGAACAGTCCAATTTTTACAGGCCTTTGTCCGTGATAACTGTAGATGAGATGATTCACATTAAAATTGTAGTTAGTAACATATTGCTAGGGAACGTCAAATATGCTATAAGAAGAACAACTGTGAATCTGAAAAGATTAGATTTGATAATGGCTGAGTAAAACACTTGCCTCCGTGACCATGCAGTGGCGATTCTGGATGTTGATAAAGCTTTCGACTGAGTCAGCTTCTAGTTTATGCATTTGAAATCTGAACTTTGATTGGTGTTGGGGCACTAGGCTGGTGTGCCCATTTCCCCACTCTTGTTTATGCTAGTTGCTTAGCCACTAATATGCATGATCTTTATGCAGTTTGAAGACAGGTGGTAGAAGGTCCCTTCATGAGAATGGTATCGTACAGAACATGGGGGACCCCGTATGTTTCTCTGTAGGTGCTGGACACTGCATGAATATGGATTTCTTGTCTGGTCTGTGTATTGACAGGCAGAAATCAGTATTTTTACTCCGACTTGAATGCCAGAATGGGCAGCTGAATTTATTACCACTGAGTTTAATCAAAGACCATTATCACTATGTAGACATACAGGTAGATGGTAACTTCAACTAAGTCTTCGATCACAGTGGGCATGCGTTAGTTTAGCGACTTGACATGAATACGTTCTTGAATTCAGTTAGGTCAGAACTGTGGCTTCCGTAACATAAGGGAACATAGAGATCCGTGTTTATTTCTTGTCAAGCCACTGAAGAATCCCAACCTAGGCCCTCTGAAGAATCCTAACCTAGTCCCTGATTACGAGTCAGGTGGTGCAAAATTCCTATATGCAATTCTGCTCTGTCAGATCACCTCTGGTCCAGTTTTTCTTCACCCAGTTTCTGAGGTACCCGATTTAACCATCATCATGGTAAAATTGCATGAGGCTAGAGCAAACAAGCCTTGCCGCCCTGCCCCCCCCCCCGATTTTCTCTGGCAATGTTGGCGTTTAATGCTCACTCCTGCCAAAACTAATCTTACCCTCCCCTACACTCCCTACCCTCATCCCCTCATAGACAAAAAAAACCTCACACAAAGCAGGTGGTAAATGTGTGTTAAATCCCTCCGAAAAAGCAATACCCTGCAAAATACTTCACACTAATTCTGTGTCCACACATTTGTTCCACTATACCCCCTAAGGTTATGAAACTAGGTATGTTTCGAGTGGAATTATAACATTTGACAGTGGTTTCTTTTTCTGTTATAGACCAAACATTGAGGCTCATTTGGGTATTTGTAACAGTGTGAGTAGGACTTCAGTGCCATTTTCTAAGCTACAAGGTAATAATCGTTTAAGTGCTCTTTAAGCACTATTTGCTTAAGGCAAATGACTAAAAAATACTGTAAAACAGTTAGAACCATTTACAAGGATGGAAGAGTGTTTCCATTACTTCTGTACTGATTGGGAGTGGGCATACATAGAACTCCTAGCTGCACTGCAATAATGTGTGGCCGTGTTTGTATTCTTCTGGAGAACCCACTTTTTGTATGTCCTGGGAGGCACCAATAGAAACATCTCTCACACATAGAGTGTGCTCATCCAGCCACATCTCAGGACAGTTGTGGATTTTGTCAAAATGACAAATTTGGGTAGCACTTTGGAAGACTGAGAACAAGGTAGAATGTAACAAGGAAACAAGAAAAACTAAAATGCATAGATCGTATCTGACTCCTATATTATTCCACCAACTAAATAGTTTATTGCATTTAATTTTGGAGTGTAGCTCTATGATGTCTCTTTGGCAGAGCTGTGGCCTTTTATCAGGATCACATAAAAGTCTGCTTTGGGTAACATGAAGAAACAGGTTTTCTTGGTAATGTACCAATTAAGAAAAGTCAAAATGGCAGTGCAAAGTTCATAGCTCTGGATGTGGCCTAAGTTAAACTATTGAAAAAAGAGAGGTGAGGAGGGTCTAAAGGGGTCAGTTTACCGACCCTGACATCTCAAAACCCCAACTCAAATGTAATAACAAAAGAAGAGATGTCCGGTCAAATAAATGTGTGTGCTGTACTAGAAGCTAAAGGCAAAGTGGGATCATATAGCAACCAAATGAAATGACACAGGGCTGAGAAACTCCCATCAGCCCACCCTTATGGCGGAATATCAATCGATGGTGCAGAGATGGATTTCTGAGGTGGAAAACTTCCACCTCAGAAATCTATCTCTGCACCATCGATTGATGGGTTGGGCGAGGTTTGGATTTACTATCTGTATCCCACATGATGATATTCCGCCATAAGGGTGGGCTGATGGGACTTTCTCAGCCCTGTGTCATTTCATTTGGTTGCTATATGATCCCACGTTGTCACTAAGTTAAACTATTCCTAGCGATTCATCGGAAATTCTAACAGGCTGTGAGTTTTGAGTTTTGAAAGAGACTGCTGTACTAATAGGCCTTTGCTGAAAATAACCTTAGAAGGTTCAAGCATACTGTTGTGGAGACTGAATCCTTCTTAACAGTTTGAGACCATTTTATGAACTCAGTTTAATGCACTTCAGATGTGATGCAAAGTACATTCGCCTTGATGTACTCTAAAAATGTGTCTTTGTTACATGCTTATATATGCGTATACTTATGATGATCTCTCAAAACAGACCACAAGAGAAGAATGTGAGTAGAAAAAGGAGCCAAAGTCTTACAATGTTTGGTTCGATGTGGATGGCCTCGAGTGAAAAGAGGGTTTCCCAATAGGATATCTCTGGTTTGTTTATTGTTTACTTAGTATGTTAACAGTTAGTATAAAAAAGCTCTTGCGGCTGATTCCACTTTTTTATAAGAATGACTTACTCTTGACTTAAGTCTTTGAAATTTATGAGAGTAAGGTACATTTACAGAAGGAAATGTTACTTTTCTAATTTGTTATTCTCGGCTTTCTTGGTGATTGAAGCATAATCTTATTTGATTTCCATAGTTCCTTCTTGTTAGATCGTGCCTGGGCTTTGATATTTTTGTGACTCATCACAATGGCTGTGGCGGCAACTGGTGTAATAAAATAGTGGACTTTGTAGCATAACTATGCTTTGCTACAGTATCACTATGTAACATTTCTGATTGAATGCCTGCCCTTATTTACTTTGTCTTCTATTCTTTAATCAAATAAACCTCAACAACAAGGTCTTTGTTAAATTACGAGAACCTGTTTCCGCAAGGATCGCAAATACAAATGGGTCAATGATTATTACATTGTAAACACCAGGAGAGATATACACCACACCTTCAGATTTGTTTCACCAATACCTTTCGACAGGTCAAACCTGAACATTTAGTGGTTGAAAAGCCCGCAAAATACTGAGCATGCACATTTTGATGCAGAAAACCCCAAAATCTGCATGTTATACCCAATTAATGAGAGCATGACTCCTAACCACTCCTGTAATCACTACATTCTAAACCCCAGGGTTTAGGATTATTATGGATGTGACGAATTGCACAAAGTTCTTCAAGGCATTTCTTATTGAGGGCCTAAGTTAATATCTATGTATTAGCTGTTGAGTTGCATACATATTAGTTGTAACCTACGCAATTATTAACTCTGTTTTTTTCAGCCACTTTCAAATTTAGACCAAGAAGTGCTTTTTGAATTGATAAAGCCAAGCATTGACTACTTACGTCATAAAAAATTTCGCTCCGGAAACTATCCATCATCTTTAAGTAATGAAAGCGATAGACTGGTGCATTGGTGCCACGGAGCTCCAGGTGTCATCCATATGCTCTTGCAAGCTTACAAGGTGAGTGAGATTAACAGCTCATGCAATGTATAAAGTGTTTTTATTAAAACATTTGCTGCTCGTAGAAGTGACATATTTTAGAAATCTTTTGGTACATTGTTCCAATAGAAATGCAATTCGGATTAGAGGTTTCATAGGATGACTGTTTTATAAAAGAACGAATTGGATTTTAGTGTATAATGAGGCAACTGTAGAGGTTTCCTGCTTCACTAAAGGTAGTTTCAGTGTTTTGACTTATATAAACAAAGCTCATCACCTCTTTGTTTTAACAAGATTTCGTTTAAATATGGTACCTGGCTACTGGCCTTTCCGAAAGGTTAGTTTAAATCAAACTCATGAAATAGGTGTACATGTGACAACTTCTCAGACCAAGACACTCTACACATTATGTTCTTTTGCTCCCATTATGATCACCTACGCAAAAAGTACATTCCGCTGCTAAGGGATCAAAACTTTGTGCAAGTAAGGCCAGCCCTGATCTACATGCAAATGTTAAGCTCACCTATAATTTGCTTGGGGGTAGCCAGTTTTTTAATTGGTGCAATTAGATACAGGAATAGGATGAAGTAGAGTTAACACCTTCTGAACAAGATTGATAGTATGTCTATGGGGATCGTCATCTAAGGTTACCTAATAGTCATAATTGTGGTTGGTTTTTATTACCTATAGTATGATGTTTTAATAGATTTTAAATACACAAAAATATAAATTCTTAATAGATTTAAATGATGCTTATATGATGTTTTATGTCCATAGATGTTTTATGGTGTACTTTTATGGCTCTAACCAGCCGAATAAAGTTGATCTGACTGACTGACAGTGTTTTATTATACCCTTTGAGAGATAAGGCAATGGGCCAGTTTCTTCTTTAAAAAAAAACCTGCTGCCCCTTGATCCCACGCAGACATATCAAGGAATAACACACCCATCTGAGGAACCATGTGAAAAAAGGGAAAGTAGTGAGATAGAAACACAAAAAAAGGAATTGCAGAGGTGAAGCTAGTTCATGCCCAAGCTAGCTTTTTCCTAATTAATTCAGTGGGTTAGTGACTTCGCAAAATTGACGCCAAATTGACAAGGCATCCACCATGGTACTGCAGACTGGGATTGTTATGCCCTAGAAATTCACTGAAAAAAACAAGGGTTAAAGTAACCATATAGTTTGATGAAATGTTCAGTAATAATGTAACAATTTAATCTCTAAAAACCACAGAAATGTACCAGTTACAGTATTCTCAAGTAACTATAACTATAACTCACACCCTCGCCAAACACTGCCAATTACCCCACTTATTACATCATAAGTGGCCTCTTCTATGACATCATTGATAATATCACTGCAAGATTTAAAATGTAATTATTGATAGAACCCTGTGTATGGTTGGGCGTGAGGTATTGTTCCCTTAGGGCACATGTGTGAATTTCTGTTGTTTTTAGAGTTTACAACGTTGAGTTGTTACTGAACATTCCACCTAACTATAGCATTACTTTAACCTTTTTTTCTGTGGGTGTGTGTGTGTTTGTACACATACATATATATATATATATATATATATATATATATATATATCTGTCGTATGCTGATTTGGATGTGAACGGTTAATAAATAACATCTTGCCTGAAGTAAAGAGGTCCGTTTCTCCTTCTTCGCCGCCGAGCCTTGGTGGAAGTGGTCGTAGTGTTGGTTTGAAAAAAATATATATAAATATTTGTATGATTCAACCTGTGTTTTTTTCAGTGGATTTATAAGGATTTTTTAACCTAAAAAAAGATATTATTACCAGAGCTAAATGTAACGTCACTTTCACCTTTGGGTTTTTTCAGTGAATTTCTGAGTTTTTTTTCTTGTGAAGTAAAAAATTATTACCAGATTGAACTATGACATCACTGTAACCTTTATTTTTTTCAATGAATTTTAGGGTTAACGTAAGATTTTATTATAAAACCTAAATATAATGTCACTTTAAACTTTTATTTTCAGTGAATTTCAGTTTAAAAAAAAATCATATTTGCCCTACTCCCTCACTATGCATACTGTTTGACGGTGCGCAATAGCAGATTCAACGCAGGGCCCAACCTCTCACAGGAGCCCATACCCCCATTGTTTGTCAACCCCCCATGGTTTTGCAATCCCCCATTGATACCCCCTCCACATTTTTATACCCTTTTAATATTTTTAGGGTACCTGATCTTTTCCTATGCCCCTTAGTAGGTATTACTACTTGTCCTTCCAAGCACAGGTATTCTTGGTCATTTAATATTTTTAGGGTACCTGATCTTTTCCAATGCCCCTTAGTAGGTATAACTACTTGTCCTTCCAAGCACAGGTAGTCTTGGTCACTAGCCCTTTCATACTCTCTGATCCAATCATCGCTGTGATGCTATGTTGTTGATTTCACTATTCCAGCGAACACCATGCTTCTTCCCATTAGCAAACAGACCATTAACTAGTCAGAAACGTCTGTCAACGATACTGTGCCAACCATAATTTTTCCTATCACACCTTTTAGTATGCCTTCAGAAAACTGTCTAGCCAGGGTCCTAAATACAAATTCTATGTATGTTAGTGGAATATCACATTATGTGAAATGGCAGAAGATACTTCGGGCTGGATGTACAAAGCCCTTTTACGGTTGCAAATCATGTGACCTGCAAAATCCTATGATTTGGTACTGCAAAATGACTATTTGTATTTATTGCACCCATTTTGTGAGTCAGAAAAGGGTTTCCGATTTGCAAATGGTTTTACCGACCCATTCCGAATCACAATTAGGAAGGGCTGATAAAGAGGCATTTATTCTTATTTGTGATCGGATATTGTATGTTTCAGTGATTTACATCTGCAATTTTGGCCGAAAACCACTGATCAGTTACAGAAACTTCAAAGGAAATGGTAATATATCCGCAAAGAGGAAGTTGCCTCATTGCAATTTCTTCCTCCTTGAGAATCATATTGGCAGCCTCGGGGGAGTAGGAAGTGGTTTAGGAACCACAGTGTACTCCTTTCAAATTTTTCCCAAGTAGGAAAACATTTTTTTTTGGTTCTTTTAAAGAACATTGCCTCCTTTAAAAAACAAAAAGTTCCTATTTGGGAATGCAAACACATGGATGGTGGTCTGCTGTTCCTTGTAGGCGGCCTTCCCTGTGTTAGTAGCCAATCACAGGGGTCGCAAATGACAACCTGCCTAATTAATATTCACTAGCCCCTGTGACTGAACGTTTTACAATGCTACTTATTAGTACATAGGTCTCGTCACAAAATTAAAGGCTGGTTGGAAAATGTCGGTGCACAATTTGTGACCACTTTTATGCAACCTTGTTTTGAAACATCTGGCCCTATGTTATCTTGCGTCTAAACTCTCTGATAATGTATTTGTACAGGAGAAACATATGTGAGAACAGGATCTGAAAATATTAAAGACAGATTGGGTGGCACAGTAGTGAGCAGTAGTAGGACCATTAGGTAACGGGGCACTCCGGCAGAATCTCATAACAGCTCTAGCAATGTGGATAGGCTGTTCTGATATGGAGCTCATTTTCTCATAGAATACTTAATAAGTGGATGACCAAGATGGCTGAGACATCTTGTGAAAATAAGGATGATAAGACAATAGTATGTCCTGATTCGAGTAACAGGCATGATAGGCCAGTAGTAAAATACTTCATAGAAGCCCATAAAACAGCCGACATTTGGCACCATGTACGCCCGACAGATAAGGATTATACCTTTCTCTCATGGTATGTTGTGCTGTATCAGTTATTAAGTCTCAATGAGCCACCGCTTACAAATTCCCTTAAGACAAGAAAACTCTTGGGTCTCACAATAACATTTACATTTATGCGAATGAAGTTTCAATCACTTTAGTGTAAATGTTATGGGCTGCAAGCACGCCCACTTGGGAAAGGCTTATTATGAGGGCCACAGCTATTGCCAATCAAAAGGGTAAAGCAAGAATAGATGCAATTGTAGCAAACTAGAAACTGATTGATGAAAATCTTCGCTCTCAATGCATGCCAAGAAGACTTTTTAATTGAGAGTCACTTGAGAGAGCTAGACTCCAAACTCTGTTAGTTATATGAATATCCCTCCACTAATATTAATTGTGGTGGATTCCTTTGCCGACTGATGAAGATGAAAGGAGGCCGTCGTCAGACTTACCCGCTGTTCCCTCTTTTGTTCCCTCTGTTGCTACTTGCTTTGGAAGCATTGTCAACTCTGATCAGATCAAGGTGTTCCTATTTGCAGACAATGTTCTACTCATCCTTTCCATTCTCCTCAATACCCATGGTAATGTCATCAATGCATTTACTCTCCAGCTTTTCTGCATTACCTATGTCCATATTACTAATAGAGCCTGTCTTTGCGGAAATGACATACAGTGAGTCCCAAAAGGCATCCTCTTTAATAGTGGGTTGAAAAAGATAGTGAAAGATAATTTTCTTCCCTTTTATATTCAAGATTCAAGACTAATAACGATTTTGTAAAGGTGTCACAACTTAACTTGTCTATTTGCTGCAGCGTGGAAACGGCCGAGTTGATGGTGTCTGCCTGATATGATTACGTCCTTGTATTGCTGCTGTTGTGATTGTTGCTGATAAATAGATCACTGCTCACTCTAATTTACTCAGACATTAGGAACACATACTAAATCCTCAGAACATATGGGCACAAAAAACTTCAGGAGGCCTTTGGTTTACATTCATGGCTACTTACTTACTATCACATCACTTATCACATATATCTTACTCCCTACCATAAACACAAGAAGTACCAACATGGCTAGAGAAAGACTGTGTACTTACTACTCCATTGTCCCAAAAACACCCTTCCGATTTATACCACAACTACTGCCTGCTATTGACAATCTGATGAATATCCATGTTTATTGTATGAAATACTGCACCTTTTTGTGCAAAGCGTGTTGTTGGGTATATTCTCATACTGATTGTTTTAAAAGTGTCCACCTAATCTTCCTTAACAGTTAATGAAGATATTCTTACATGTGATAAGGCTCATGTGGAACCAAATTGGTTGCATAGTCATACTCCTAATGCACTACCTTCTTAGTAAGTTCCTGCCCCTTTCATAACATATCCTTGTTTCCGGTCCAGGGAAGACATGGCTTGGCAGTTCGGGCTGGACTGTTCCCATGAGGCACAGGGTCAGACTGATTTGCATATAGCCATGTCTGAACTGGGGTGGCAGAGTGGGCTAAAGATCGGTGATGGATTAAACCCAGATCTTTTGACTGGGTGTGAGTGTTTGATTGATTCAGATGCTCCGTCCATCACCACCCCCTTTTGTACCGAGATGGAACAGAAAGCAGACCTTCTAACTCACGCAGTGCCACTGTGTGTCACACGATATTGGCTCCCATCACACAGACCACCCGGTTAGGTGCTGTTATCACATGGTGTGCACACAATTAGCTAGAAACCCCTGATATCAGGTTTTCAGCTATTTATTTGGAGATTCTGCTCAGCTGAAGTCCAATATCAGGTGTGAAACCTGCCCAGGACATCGGCGACAGCCTCAGAAGCTTTGTTTTTGGTTTTGGAGAGGGAAAAGGAGGGGAGGATTACTGGATGGGGGAGTTGAAGCAGTGAAATTAAGTGTCTCGGGCTGTGCTATGCAGTAAGGCCCTTCCTCTTCTCAACGGGTGAAATAATTTCACAAGTTGGCAGGTCTGAGAAAGTCTTTCTGTTTCCAACCTCTACTCATCATTTGTATCTCATCTTCCTTAGGGAACAAATCAGGGGTGCTAAAGTTTCCCTCCTTAGAAAACCTTGTTCCAGCTGAAATCAATAAAACCATGAGCAGCTAAGCCTCCTGGCACAAAACATGCCTCTCTCTCTCATGACTCCACCCACCAACTGCGCTTCATCTTCCTTGTTGGACTGTACTGGTCATGCTAACCATTATCTGCCCTACACACAGAAGACTTACAATCCCCTTGTACCAATGGGGTATGTTTGTTCCTGCTCTTAAATATTAAATGGAATGGAGAGTCAGGGTCCTGGCAGAAGGCAGCACTCCGACCAGCACCCACTTATTGCATTCCAGCTCCACCGTACTGGCGTGCAGGCAAGACCAGAGGCAGGAGGCTTTTTCACTAAGTTGTTTCTTGCTGTTTCTGCCCTCCTGGAAGAGTGCCTTCTGCCACAAGGCTTGTCTGGCTCGCTTATCATCTTACATGCACATATCACCTCCCCATCAAGAACCTATTGGGGAATTTATCTCCCAATCAACTCTCTAGCACTACAGACATTCAGTAACCACAAGGGACGACGGAGCCACACATGTGGTTGTCCATAAAGCAACCAGGAGAACAATATCAGTCAGTCAGTCAAAAAGCTTTTATTATCGGTTAAAAACCATAAAAAGACATATTTACACATATACAAGTAAAATAGAAAAATTTACAATGCTAAAAGTCCTCAAGGGACACTAAGTCATACAAATGTTAAGAAGGGTAAAAATAGAACAGACGTCGTTGGCTCAATATACAATGCAATGAGACTCACGGTGGAACACCCCGAACAGATTATTAATGAAAAGGCTCCCCACAACAGTCAACATACAATCCCAGGGGCAGTAGTCAATGATTTTGCATTTTTTCAATATTGCACACCTGGAGTACCACATAGACAAGAGGAATCTTGCTGTTGCGAAATCTGTCAAAGGTGTGGTATCAACTTTGAGAATGCTAAAAACCTCCCTATAGTCCCTTAAGCCCCTGGTCTTACAAAATTGGATAATCCACTTGGCTCTCGCCCTTGAGTACAAGGGGCAGAAGAGCAGAACGTGCTGATCCGTCTCTCTGCAACCCGTGCACCCTGGGCAAGAGCTCACTTGCGATGGAGCTTTTGACCACTTGTAAGTAAGGCCCCCAAGGGGCATTGAGCCATGCCTAAACTGGATATATAGTTTCTTTGCCAGGGGAGGCTGGATGGCATCCAGAAATTTCTCGAATTTGGGAAGGGCCTTGAAATCTAGAAAGTTATTAGTCAACCTGCCCATAGAAGAGTTTGATAGAATGAGAGCAGAGCGGTGTTGTTTTAGTGCCAAACTCAAGGATTTTTTGGAAAGCATGGGGCAAGCCACCTCAGGGGACGACCACAAGTCCCCCATGCCGAGAGCTTGAGAGAGGTGCTTAATGTACTTTAACCAAGGGATCTTCCCCACGCCCCCTCTGGACAGGAGTTCCCCCAGGTCCTCTCTGTAGGTCACAAGTTCCGGAGTGGACCAGAGTCGTCTCCAATATAGTAACGGGCGGTTCGAGGCGATTTCCTGGATAGGCACTAGACCTAGATCCAACCTTAAGGGAGTTAAATGGGTACTCCGGGGGAGTCCCAAAAGGCGCCTAATTAAACTATTCTCAGTGAGAGATAGCGGGGCAGCGCTGACATGCCCCCATAGATCCGCACCATATAGCCCACCCCCTCTCGCCTGGGCTTTATAGATTTCAACAGGCGGTCCCACCAATTTTAGGGAGGTTTCGTTAAAAATCTTTAGGATACCACCGGAGGATTGGGCCAACTTCAGATTGGCCTTGGCTGTGTGAGAGCCCCAATCCATTCTGTCATTTACGGTAACCCCCAAATAATCAAAAGTGGACACTCGGTCCAGGGCCATTCCATCCAAGTGCGGGTGTGGGCAATTGGGATGTTGCATATTGTAGACCATGTACTTGGTTTTAGAGACGTTGATCTCCAAATTCCTCAGTCTGCAGAAGCGGCAGAAAGCTTCCAATGTATGCTGGATACCCCCAGATGACTTTGACAGTAGGAGGGTATCGTCAGCGAACATTAGGGCAGGTATTTTCCGCCCGGCTAGACTGGGGGAGTCCAGGTCTCTAGCTCCAAGTAAATGTGCGATCAACCAATTGAGGAAAAGTGAGAAAAGCGTAGGGGCTAAAACGCAACCCTGCCTCACGCCCTTTTCCACCGGAAACGGAGCCGACAGCTCCCCACCCCTCCCAAACCTCACCCTTGCAAACGTGCCCTGGTGCATACGTTTAAACAGCTCACACAGGTAGGACGGGGTGCCCATCTCAAGTAGTATTGCCCAAAGCTTGTCCCTCTGGACCAGGTCAAATGCGGACCGAAGGTCCACAAAGATTAAATACAAGCTACCCGCCCCTAAAGTTACCGTCCTCCAATATATAAGCTGTAACCAAAACAATTGGTCGGTCGTAGAGACCCCTGCCCGGAATCCTGCCTGGAAGGAGGTTAGAATGTGGTGGTCATCCATCCAGCTCTGCAACCTAGTTAGGAGGACACAGGCAAAGAGTTTCTGGAGGACGTCGATCAAGCTAATGGGGCGGTAGTTGACCGGGTCCAGGGGAGAAGCTTTCTTGTAGATGGGTATGATTTCTGCTTCTAGCCATGTCGTGGGAATGTCCAGACCCTGCATAATGGCATTAAAAAAAAAGCAAATATATGGAGCCCACACCCTTTGCTCAGTCCGGTAAAGATCACCGGGGATCCTATCGAGGCCCGGTGCTTTCCCCGCAGCCAAAATTTTGAGTGCCACCTTAACTTCCAAAAGCGTGCAGGGGCAACTGTCATATACCATTCCCTTCGGATAGACAGTTGCGGGAATGCTTAATGAATCAAATGCAACAGCAGAAAGATCTAAGGGACTAAGAGAACAATATCAAAACTGAGTCTATGTGGAGAGCATTTTGATTGCCCATATTGACATTAAGGTTCGACAAGAGGTAATACTGCAGTTTTTTCTGGCACCCAGAGAAATTTATCAGCTTCGATACGTAAAAATAATATGATATGAAACGGACAGAGGAATCAAATACAACTCCTAAATTATGGGCTGAATTAAAGGAATGTAAAGGAATGAACAAAAAAGAAGGGGTGGTTAGTGTAAAGAGCCCACAAGCAAATGGAAAAAGGTAAAAGACAATATAGTCTATAATCATTTTTAGGTCTCGCCTATTCCATTCCGCAAGGAATGAATATGCGAGTCTAATGCAGCTAAACCACTACTTAAACCCAAGGACTTCTTGCCTACCTGCTGGAACTCTGAGCTTGGGACCTCTGTTGCTGCTTCTGTGCTCTCCCTGAGGTGCTGCATCTTGCCGGACCCGCTTCGCGGGTCCTGCTTCGCTGTGTGCGCTCCCCGTGAAACTTGGACAAGAGGAGGGGTCGGGTCCCTGGAGATTGCTGTTGGGTGTATAAGTGTAGCAGCAGGGCTACGAGCGGTGGGACCAGGGACTCCATCTCACATCACTTATCACATATATCTTACTCCCTACCATAAACACAAGAAGTACCAACATGGCTAGAGAAGCGTCCTGGGAGAAGCCCTGGACAAGGGCGGGCCGTCTAAGGCCGTCCAAGGACAATTAAGGACGGGACGGGCCACCCCCGAACATTTGCTTATATTTCCTTTTTGGTAAGATATTTGCCCCTCACTGTTCTGCGAATTGAATATCAGTTGAATATCTGCTGTATAAAGTCTGTATTTAGCACATACCACTGTGATCTGTAACTTGTCTGCATTCCCTGTTTTTTTTTTGTTTTTTTCTCTTTTATTATGGCCTTCCACACAGGGAAAAGTCGTAACATCACTGTTAAAACCTCAAATGGGGTAGCTACCGGCACGATTGACCAATTCTTTAAACGAGTTTCTACCGTTTTTAGAAAGAAATTGCTGACACAGAGAAGCCTCTCTCCCTGGATCTATTAACGGGAAAGCGTTCCTCCCTAGGACAAATAGGGCAAGCACCCTCCCCGGTTCTGGTAAACCTAGTAGGAGATGGGCATCCGCCAACGGTCATAGGGGATGAAGATGATGAATTGATTAGCCTCAGTGGTGAGATGTCCCTTCTGAATTTTTCGGCAGGGACGGGCACCACGGGTCTATCAAGTTCTCCAACATTATCTATAGCCTCCTCCCCAACGACAGGTCAGTGCGGTCAATTAGAGATCAAAGGAAAGAAAATGATGAGAAGGGGTTCACCCCAAATGAAGTGTCATGCTAAGTTACTAAACAACCCTATTCCAATAGCCCTAGCACTTTCACAGCCACTAGAGATTAACAATTTAGTTCCCCCTCGTAATCCTCCTGAGATGCCCCACGGTTCCAACTCTGAGGGTGAACTGCTGTCTAAATTAGAGGTTATGGTGAAGTCTCTCCTACTTCCTCTCTTGGAGAGAAGGAGGAGGATTAGTGCACAGTTAGACAAACTAGGTGAACAAATAGGAGGAAACACAGTCGCTCTGGCCAAAATAGCAAAAGCGCAGGCTAAAACTGACACTGGAAATCCCGCTGTGACTTGCACCCTGATCACAGAACAACCATCAACTAGTACTTCAAATGTGAAAACTGGCACGACAACTGGGAAAAAAGCGGCGGGTAAATCCTCTAAAATAGTGCCCATTAAGGGACAGTCTAGTCAACCAGTAAATGGCCTTGTAAAACAAAGGGAGACTGCAGCTGTTGGAGACAAAAGGGATGAAGAGAAAAGGGAATTTGAGAATAATACCCCATCCATTAAAAATAGGATAGAGAAGGAGAACGTGGGACAGCCTCCACAGCGGTCTACTAGACCTACGATCAGAAGAGTAGATCTACCACCAGAATCTGCCCCCTTTACCATCATTATGGCAGGAGTACCTGAGTTAGCAGAAGGAGTGAGGGAAGACCACCATGCCCTAAAAAATAAAACAATCCATTGGTTAGAACAAAATAGACCACTCCCTGCCCATGTAAATGGAGAAATCCTAACCGTGAGGCGTGCAATTTGGGTGGGTTCACGACCAAAAGATATGAAGGGGGATGTAGTAATTGTAAACTTTAAGGACCATAGAACTGTGAGATGCATTGGTGATTGGTATGAGGCAAGAGGGGGGGACTCCATCTCCACGCACTATGTTAGTTACTTTTACCCACGAGACCCAACATCCTACCCGAAAGTGAATCCTGCAAGAAGGAACCCCTTTGAGTGGAAAGAAGTGGGGCACCAATTTTCTTACCAAAATCCATATAATTATTCACGCTGGCCCCAGTCACATAAGGGGTTTCAAAATAATAGCTTTCCAGTACAACAGGGATTTAATCTGCCCACTTTTAATCATTTTTCAATGCTGTATGGACTAGACGAAGTGGATTGACTTACTCCGACCACTACTGGGGATGTGGGCATTCCACCAAAACTAACCCCGTCAGCAACCACTGATATACAGGGTGCCGTCATTGTGGAGGGCGAGTCAAATGACAAAATGATAGCATGTGACAACCATCTGGTAAACCATAACCTGGTGGCCTTAGAGGGAGGAGAAACTCTTAACTTAGGGAACACACTATGCAGTAAAATAGGTTTCACAAGGGAGGAGGGGCAACTGGTAGTAGAGAGTTCCCCCTTGGAGGAGGCTAGTCCAAGGGAGGTACCTCTCGTCCAGAAAGGTAAAATGTTACCACTCTTGTTCTGGAATATAGCGGGACTTCGCGCAAAGATTGAGGATGGAAGTGCCCTAAATTATGTCCAAGATTATGAGGTGATCTGTTTACAGGAGACCTGGGCCACCACAGAACTGCATTTGATGGGTTACAAAACCTATTTTTCCCCAGCAAAAACAGTTACTTATGGCAGGGCAAAGGGCGGTTTGATCATTTTTATAGCAAATACCATACCGGGGATGAAAGTCACGGTCCTCCAACTAGAATTAAACTACCAACTATTAAGCCTTTCCTTTGGGAAGAAGGAGACTGTCCTCCTGGTAAATTTTTATGATAACCTAATGGATAGCGAGGTGGTAAAAATACTTGGTGTACTCCGCCAGAAACTCGCCAAATTGATAAAACAAATGAAACCTACGGATTCACCAAGTATCATTTGGGGGGGGGGGGGATTTCAACCAGTATCCCTGCTCTAGAATTAGTAGTAACATTTTTGGGCTGGTGGATAAACAAGATGAGCAAATCGTCCACTTCAATCACTCTATGGTAGGAGAGTCTCTAAATGAAATTTTATCCGAACTAGGCCTAGTGGTAATAAACAAGGTAAAAAAGCCTTCTGGACGACTGGATCCAACTTACTTGGGGAGAGGGTGTGAGTCGACTATAGATTACATCCTAGCCACTACTACATTGGTAAATAAACTCCAGAGGTTTAGAGTGTTAGTAAACGCTCTAAGTGATCATGCGGCTCTGGGTGTGGATCTACTTGTGGACCAGGGGCAGCACTCACCCCAGCTCATAATGAGCGCTCTCGCCCAGAATAACCTACACTTATCTAAAATGAATGGTTATGCTCTAGGGTGGGGAAAGATAGATCCAGGCGAATTAACAGCTAAGGTGGTATGTGCTGTATACCCGGCCATACTGAAATGCTTAGACACTGACACAGGGGAAAAGGAAGTTCTGCAAAATTTTGGACTAATTTTGGAAAATGTGAACAAAGCACTAACCGTAAGGCAGAAAGGGAACAGGGACACAAAAAAAGGGTGGTTCAATCATAAATGTACACTGGCCCATAAAAGTTTAAAAAGAGCACTATCAAACACAGTCAGAAATCAGGAGGAAATAAAGACGCTAAGAAGGTCCTATAGCTTAGCCCGCAAGAAAAGAAAATTTGAACTAAAACAAGCCTTATGGGACCAACTCCATGAAAGTTCCTTGAATAAAAATAGCGAGGCATTTTGGAAAGTGGTGAGAGCCCCGTTTCTAGTAGACAATAAAAATCAACCATCAGTAGAGGTGGCTATCGAGGGACCAGCATGGGTAAATCACTTCTCAAAATTTTTTGGGAAAAGCCCAGAAGTAGATCTTGCAGGGGGGAGCGATAGCAATAGCCAACAGGTAAATCCCCTTCCAATCCCATTAGTTTTTGCATTAACTGAGGTCATTGATGCAGTAAATGCAAGTAAAAGCGGGAAAGCCCCGGCCCAGACGGGGCACCAGTGGACTTTTTTAAATACAAATTAGATTTGTGGGCCTCAATTTTAAAAAGGGTATTCGACTCTGCTATGAAGTGTGGGTTGCCTAAATCTTGGACCCAATCTACTATGGTCCCTATCTTTAAGAAAGGAGAAAGACAGGACGTGTCCTGCTATCGTCCAATCTCGCTCCTGGATTCGCTGGGGAAAGTCCTGGGCAGAGTGGTTCTCCAGCGTCTACAGGAGTGGGCCGAAGACGGTGAGATTCTTTCCGACATTCAGTTTGGCTTTCGAGAGGGCTTTGGGACAACGGAGCAAGCCCTGAATTTGGCGTTAATGATGGGGAAATACGTCTCAGCAAAGCGGGGTAGGTTGTACATGGTCTATGTTGACCTGTCCGCAGCTTTCGACTGCGTTTCCCACTCGAAACTATGGTCTGTTCTCACCAAGATGGGTATAGACCCGGCCCTTGTAACTTTTTTGAGAGAGCTTTATTCAAATGCCTCTGCCAGGGTACGATTTGGAGTAAATGGCGAACTATCCGACTCGTTCGCGGTGGAGCGTGGTGTCAGGCAGGGCTGTGTCCTGGCTCCCTTTCTTTTCTCCCTCTATACAAATTGGCTTGAGGTGGAGATGTTGAGGGGGGGTCAGGACCTTCCTCAAGTAAGAAATCGACCGGTTTCCGCTCTTTTATACGCGGACGATGCCGTGATACTGGCACGCACTCTGCGTGAACTGCAGAAGGCATTAGATAGGTATGCAAGGTTTATGGGCAGCCTGGACCTGCGTATAAACATAAAAAAGACATACCTTATGGTGGTAGGAACAAGAAAAAAAGGGGGAAAAGGTATATTCCTTGATAGCGAAAGGATTGAAGTGACTGCCCAATATCCATACCTTGGTATTATGATGGATGAAAAGATAAATTGGAAACCAGCCATAGAAGCCCGAAAGCACCAGTTGCTGCGAGCAATCGCTGCCCTTATAAAATTTTCTCAGAAGTTAGGAAAGAGGCCTCCAGTAGAATTGCTCCGTATTTATAGAGCGAAGTGTCAATCTACCGCACTTTATGGGGCAGGACTGTGGGGACACAAAGCACTAATCCCCTACAGGTTGCAGAGAATACCTTCCTAAGATTTCTTTTAGCGGTGCCCAAACGTGTATCTACTTTTGCTTGTCATATGGAGCTAGGAATTTCGCATATAGAGGCGACCCATCTGGACCATGGGAAAGAATTATTTTTCTAAACAGATAGCGACAGACTGTATGTCATTGGATTATGCCGGGAAAATCGAGTGGCTCATGTACGTGAAAAATGTTCTTACTGATCTAGGGTTTTGTAAATATTACTCTGCTCCGGAATTAATTGGTGAAATATCCAGAAAAGATTTAAAAAAAAGGGCATTGAGCCATGTAGAAGAATTACGTATTTGTACTGAGGCAAGGAAACCCTTCGTCCAACATTCCATGGCGGTTATGACCATTCTAGAGATTGAGCCGTATTTGACATATGTCCAGTCACAATTCGAGCGTTTTCTACTGACAAGATTTAGATTGAATATTTTCCATAGATTGGTGGCATTCCCGACGAAAAATAGCTGGGAAGATTGTTTAACAGTGTGCCCATGTGATGATATATCAGAACAAACCACCATGCACACCATCTTGTTTTGTAATTTTTATTCTGTACACAATAAACTCTGGTTGATTCCACTGTTAAGAAGAATGGGTTTCAGAAGATGTCGCCCCGCTATGCTGCGCTTGCAATTTTTAGTATCAGAAATGGCTTGCAAATGTATTGCGACGTTTTTAAAATGTATTTTTAAGCATAGAGTAAATCTTTGATAAAGCCTCATCGTTCATTTTAGGAAAACTGCGATAAACCTAAAAACGCTTGACATGATTAAACTTTTTTCAAAGTTTTTATGTACTATAAATTTTAATGAGGGGAAAATTATCCTTTTATATATTGTAAAAGTAAAAATTGGTGGTTGTACATGATAATATATGTATTGTTGAAACTCTTTTATGGTTTTTTATGTACTTTGAAAACCGAAAAAAGATTTACTTACTTACTTACTTACTTAAACCCAAGGCTCTCAAAAGGCTCTCCAAAAGCGGATTTTCAACAGTTCACGAGAATCACGTGACCACAAGCTCCTCGTGCACGAGCTCGCATTCCATCATCAAAGGCAGCCCAGCCAGCCCAGCCTCCCTCACACAAGCTTCTCCCAGCAGGCAGCCCACCCCCTCCCTCTCCATATGGTCGCTCGAGTTGTCCACCCCCTCCCTCTCCAGCGCCTGCCTTCTCTCTGCCCACGCATCGCAACTTGTTTAAATTTCAGCTCCTTGAGATTTTTCGCCTTAAAGTGCTTTGGGTCCAAACTACCCACTCACCCTCTTTGTCATTCACATTACTTGCGGGCTACTCTTTTATTTAATACACAGACTTGCTCTTCACTTCACCTTTCACGGCCGCAGGCCATGACTTGCATTTCTACTCTCCTTAGCCCATGTAGACACCACACCATGACTCGCATTCTTGAAGGCAATCTCCGCCCCCCCTGGTGTTTCTGGCTTTTCTCGAGAGCTTCAAAGGCTTCACGGCCGCTAGGCCGTGCAAATCACTTCATCTCAATGTGCTTGTTCATCTATGTGCACTGAATTGTGGCTTCATTCATACTAGTCATGCCTTACTTCCCAGTTACGAGAGTAATTCACCCAAACTTTACTCATTCAGCCGTTATCCCGTAACAGCAGTCAACCTGTGTCTGGCCTCCCCCAGCAGGCAGCCCACCCCCCTCCCTCTCCATATGGTCGCTCGGGTTGCCCACCCCCTCCCTCTCCAGCGCCTGCCTTCTCTCTGCCCACGCATCGCAACTTGTTTAAATTTCAGCTCCTTGAGATTTTTCGCCTTAAAGTGCTTTGGGTCCAAACTACCCACTCACCCTCTTTGTCATTCACATTACTTGCGGGCTACTCTTTTATTTAATACACAGACTTGCTCTTCACTTCACCTTTCACGGCCGCAGGCTGTGACTTGCATTTCTACTCTCCTCAGCCCATGTAGACACCACACCATGACTCGCATTCTTGAAGGCAATCTCCGCCCCCCTGGTGTTTCTGGCTTTTCTCGAGAGCTTCAAAGGCTTCACGGCCGCCAGGCCGTGCAAAACACTTCATCTCAATGTGCTTGTTCATCTATGTGCACTGAATTGTGGCTTCATTCATACTAGTCATGCCTTACTCCCCAGTTACGAGAGTAATTCACCCAAACTTTACTCATTCAGCCGTTATCCCATAACAGCAGTCAACCTGTGTCTGGCCTCCATTAGGATTCCAATCTTTCGGCCAGTGTCCCTCATCAGCAAATTAACTGTGCCGAGCCCCCATTATCCTCTCCCCGCCCTTGACAAGCTTACTTCTTCAAGGGTTGGTGTTGCTTTATCACTTGGGGTTTATAAATGAGCCTCGCCGCATTAAAAACCAATCCAGAAATATTACATTTCTTTAAAAATGTATAAATAAATCAAAACAAAAGATAACCCTTTATAATGCCAATAGCTCATATCGTCATCTCCTATTTCCTTCTGAATATTTTCCAGCGTGGACGCGCCCGAGCCGCATGGGGAGCAGCAGCCTTTGATGTGCCGGCCGGCCATGCAGTGAATAATTAGGGGAGGAGAAATGCCATCTGTTGCTTTGCGCTCGGCCTCAGGCCGGCATTTCTCCGCCCCTAATTATTCACTGCATGGCCGGCCGGCACATCAAAGGCTGCTGCTCCCCATGCTATTTCGTCAGTTTCCTCTGACTTTAACTGTGCTAGCAAAGATGTCAGCATACGGCCTCTGAGGCTGGCTGCTTCACCCCGTTGGCTTCCCCAGAAGTATCAGACTGTCTCACAAGTGACTGACTCTGTCCCAGCCTTATTCTGCCCAAGTCACTCACTCTGCCCGAATATTACCAGCCCTTCAGGAGCACCAAATTGTCTCACGAGTAACCGACTCTGTCCCAGCCCTACCAGCCCTTTAGAAACACCCTCTTGCCCAAGTCACTGACTCTGCCCCAATATTACTGGCTCATTTGAAGAATCAAGCTGTCTCACGAATGACCAACTCTGTCCCAGCCCTATCGGCCCTTCAGAAGCATCGCGCTGCTCATGTAATCTTTCGCAAATCAATCAGGCTGACAGTTTACTTCCATATGACACATCAATTCCACCGTAGATGCATTCTTTTGATCTTTTCACAAATGAATTTTGCTTCAGTAATTTATGCCAACACTTCCTTACTTTTCTTGTAATCTTTAAACTCTTTTGTAAACACTTTCACGTTGTCTCTGCTCCTTCGCGCTCAGTTTATTTTTAAAGTATGCAGATTACAACAGCAGATAAAATAAACAGTTCTCTATAATTCAAGCTGTTTGCACATTCTAGTCATCTTGCGCATTAGAGGCTATTCATTTTGTAACACAGCTTTCTTCAATTGTATTAATATCTGTAACACGACTTTCTCCAGTTCTAAAATGTCGTGACTGACTCAAATAAATCTATTTACTTTAACTTCAAGAAGATATTCTCCTCCACAATGCCAGAGCTTCCCCAGCCCCCCTCCGCACAATGCCAGAGCTTTTCACTCCAAAACATCACACTAAGCTTGCCTGCATTGGCCCCTCCGCCCTCAGCAGACAGACAGCAATAAAAGATCCAAAGATAGTGCTTATGTGTTTGGGCTCGCGAGGGATTTCACAAACAGACTCTCTCTTTTCCACCACAGACTCATATGTTGTTACTAAAAGGAAATGTAATGTTTTCGTTCTTCCTTCCACTCCTTTGTCCCTAGTCCTGTCTTTGGCCCTACTGCCTTCCCTATGAATATTTACTTAAATGGTGCTGTTATTGTGCTATGGTGTGAGTGTCCCCCCCAACCGAGCCTATCTGGCACTAGTCTGTCTACCAATGACATCAGGCAGACGCTTGACTGTGCTAGCAAAGATATCAGCATACGGCCTCTGAGGCTGGCTGCTTCACCCCGTTGGGTTCCCCAGAAGTTGCAGACTGTCTCACAAGTGACTGAGTCTGTCCCAGCCTTATTCTGCCCATGTCACTCACTCTGCCCGAATATTACCAGCCCTTCAGGAGCACCAAATTGTCTCACGAGTTACCGACTCTGTCCCAGCCCTTTAGAAACACCCTCTCGCCCAAGTCACAGACTCTGCCCCAATATTACCGGCTCATTTGAAGAATCAAGCTGTCTCACGAATGACCAACTCTGTCCCAGCCCTATCGGCCCTTCAGAAGCACACTGTTTACTAAGTTAATGAATCTGCCCCAATATTTCTGGCCCTTCATCCACCCGCCAACTCCACCATCCAACTCCAACATCCAACTCCACCATCCAACTCCACCCTCCAAATCCACCCTCCAAATTCAACTCCACCCTCCAAATCCAACTCCACCCTCCAAATCCAACTCCACCCTCCAACTACAACTCCACCCTCCAACTACAACTCCGCCCTCCAACTACAACTCCACCCTCCAAATCCAAATACACCCTCCAACTCCACCCTCCAAATCCAAATCCACCTTCCAACTCCACCCTACAACTCCACCGCCTCCTTCTCTAACTCCATGTTCTCTTCTCTTCTCCTGTGCTGATCTGCTGTTCCCTTCCACCGCCTCCTTCTCTAACTCCTTGCTCTCTTCTCCTGTGCTGATCTGCTGCTCTTTTCCACCGCCTCCTTCTTTAACTCCCTGTTCTCTTCTGCTGTGCTGATCTGCTGCTCTCTTCCACATACATCCTTCTCTAACCGCTCACACACACACACACACACACACACATACAACCACACACACAACCACACAAACACACACAATCACACCACACACACAATCTCACACCCAACCACACCCAACCCCACACCCAACCACACACCCAAACCCACACACAACCACACACACAACCACACATACAACCACACACAACCACAACCACACACCCAACCACAACCACACACACAACCACACATACAACCACACACAACCACACACCCAACCACACACAACCACACACACACAACCACACCACACACACAATCTCACACACAACCACACACAACCACACACACAACCACACCCAACCACACACCCAACCACAGACACAACCACACACACAACCACACACACACAACCACACCACACACACAATCTCACACACAACCACACACAACCACACACGCACACACAACCACACCCAACCACCCACCCAACCACACACACAACCACACACACAACTACACACACAACTACACACACATGTAAACACACAACTACACACACACAACCCCACACACACAACCCCACACACACAACCCCAAACACCCCCACACACACAACCCCACACACAACCCCACCACCATACACGCATACAACCACTCACACATACAACCACTCACACATACAACCACTCACACAACTACACACACAACCACACACACAACCACACACACACACACAAACACACACATCTGTTGCCCTCACTCTATCTATCTATTCCCCTCACTCTATCTATCTATTGCCCTCACTCTATCTCTCTATCGCCCTCACTCTCTATCTATCAATCTATCTATCTATCGCCCTCACTCTATCTATCGCCCTCACTCTATCTATCGCCCTCACTCTATCTATCGCCCTCACTCTATCGCCCTATCGCCCTCCCTCTATCTATCGCCCTCACTCTATCGCCCTCCCTCTATCTATCGCCCTCCCTCTATCTATCGCCCTCACTCTATCTATCGCCCTCACTCTATCTATTGCCCTCACTCTATCTATCGCTCTCACTCTATCTATCGCCCTCACTCTATCTATCGCCCTCACTGTCTATCTATCTATCGCCCTCACTCTGTCTATCTATCTATCGCCCTCACTCTGTCTATCTATATATCGCCGTCACTCTGTCTATCTATCTATCGCCCTCTATCTATCTATCGCACCACCACAGCATCACTCCGGGGCACCACAGCATCACTCAGGGGCACCACAACATCACTGAGGGGCACCACAACATCACTCAGGGTCACCACAACATCACTGAACGCCACAGCATCACTCGTCGCCACCACAACATCCCTCCGCGCCACCACAGCATCAATCAGTGCACCCATTCAACAACAACTAGTTCAAATATGTTCTATCAATGTGTAAAGCTTTATTACAAATGTCACAAAAAGACGTTAATATTTCACTTCTGTTCTTGGATTTTCGTCACAATAAAATACACTGAACATAATCTTCACAAAAGGTATTTACAAAAGTTTAAGCTATTGCCATTAAAAATTACAATAAATGTTATTTAAGTATTAAATATTTAAAAAAATTAAAAGCCATTGTTATTTGTAATATCAATACATCTAGGTCACGTAAATACAAAACATGTTGCATTACAAATGCTATGTGTCACATTTGCAAAAGTTAAAAGTATTGGCATTGTAAATGACAAAGCTATTAATTTCGCTATTTTTAAAACCAACACATAAATATAAAATGTGTCATTTACAAGACCAATAGCTCAAACTTTCCTAATGCGAGACCTATTGCATTGCAAATGCTTGTTTATAAATGATATCTAAAACATATTATCACTCTGGGCCGGGGGCACTAGGTTCACTCTACTGTTTTTTGTATTGCAGCGTCTTACATTCTTCTTTTTTTTTTTTTTTATTTATTTTATTTATTATGAAAAAGCACAGCACAATGTATACTTAATCGCTCGCCTACAACCCATCTCGGGCCGGCAACAGGTCTCCATGCAACAACAAAGACAAATACCATGACACATTAACATCATAGAGTCCAGTGTGAGAGTTCGCTGGAGGTCAGCAGGAGATGGGCCTCCTCTGTAGGCTCGTACCATCTGCAAAGTGGTGTGCAATTTGAATAAATTGGCAATGCAGGACAGTTTTATTTTTTTTTCCCCAACCAACCCCAACCCTCTAAACACCCCCCTCCCCTCAACTGGTCCCTCATTTGTGCTCCCCGAGCCGCCTGTAGGCGTCTCTGTCACCTGTGGTAGCTAGTGCGGCTTACCGCCCTCCCTCAGTCCGGTGTGCCTCCCCCCTGTTCTCACTTCTAGAAGGATGGAGAAACCCCTACCGCTTACAGTACGTTAGTTGTGCGGGGGAACACCCTAGTCATGTGTATCCGGTGGCTCTTGCACGTCACTCCCTCGGTCTTCCCCCTCCCCCTCCTCTGAGACATCCCCATCCAGCTTGGAGGACAAGTAGGTCTGGTACAGCCCCCAGAAGTTCTTGGGGCGACTCCCGGGCGGTAGGAGCTCACTGTATGTGTCCGCCTGCGTGTTGCAGTATTTCATGTCGCTAACCCATCGCTTGAGCGTAGGTAATGGCCCCCTCATCCAGCATAATGCGACTACCCTCTTCGCCAGGAGCAGTCCCATGCTCACCAGTTTCCTAACCGCGACGGGAATCGATTTCGTGTACCCCAGTAGAGCAAGGGCTGGGTCCATTGCCAGGTCCAATTCCACTATAGTGCTCAATTCAGCGAAGACGCCGGTCCAATACCTCTGGACTCCCGGGCAGCTCCAGGCCATGTGCAGGAAGTCCGCAACCCGGGCCTGGCACCTCTCGCAGTGCGGGGTGTCACGGAGACCGTACCTGTGGAGCCTTTCCGGTGTGTGGTATACCCTTTGTAAGAACTTAAAGTGGACCAAACGGTGCCTCCCGTTCAGGGAAATGCGCCTGGTGGCCGCACAGCAGTAGGCCCACATGCCGTCATCGACGTGTGTACCCAGGTCAGTCTGCCAGGCTAGTCGCGCCCTCGTGTAGAGCAGGGCCGTGTGCTCGTGCCCTATCCTGTATAATCTAGTAATCAGCTTCTTCGGAGATACGGTGTCTATGACATACACCAGTTCCGGGACCGCGGGGGGTTCCTCCATATCGGGGCCCAGCAGTTCCAGTAGGGCGCTACGGACCCGATGATACTGAAAGCGTTGGAGCAGTGTGGGGCTCTCCCTCCGATGTGAGATCTGTGCCCACGTCTTCACCTGGCCATGCTCAAATAGGTCCCCCAAAGTGAGAGCACCTAGTTCGTGGAGGGCCCTATGGACACCCGGTTCCGCCAAGGTTGGCAGCCAGAGCGCCCATTGTATAGGCATGTTGGGAGCGTACATCAGCTCTTTGTTTTGCCTCTGCAGAATGGAATGCCATGCATGTTTGGTAGACAGAAGGGAGTCTAGCACGCCAACTCTGCGGTCTTGTGGGCCACAAATGGTAGCCGGAAGCGGAGTAGGGTCCGCGAACAGCCGCTCCAGTATCACGTGCGGAACATCTCGGCTGCCATGTATCCAGGTGTGGAGGTGGGAGGCCTGCGCTATCCTGTAGTAGCGTTCCAGGTCCGGGGCAGCTAAGCCCCCCTGCTCATACGGTAATTGCAGTACCTTCCACTGCACCCTAGGTTGTTTCCCGGCCCACGCCAGTCGCACCAAGAGTTTGTTTAGGGTTGCAAAGAAGGCTTTCGAGAGGACAATCGGAAGATTATGGAACAGGAACAGAAACCTCGGGAGAATGACCATTTTCATTAAGGCAACCCTACCCATCAGAGATAACGGGAGTTTAATCCAGAGCTCTACGTCATCCGCGAGTTTGCTGTAAGCAACCCCGTAGTTTTCCCTCAGCATAACGTCAGGGTCCGTGTGGAGCATGATGCCCAGATATCTTATCGGTTCAGTGGACCATTGGAGCGGGTAGTCCATCTCGAAGGGGACAGTGATTGGGGTTAGTGGGAAGGCGACTGATTTCGCCCAGTTAACCTTCAGTCCGGAGAGCGCGCCGAACCTCACAACTTCCCTCAGCACCGACGCGAGGTTATTGGCCGGGTCCCTGACATAAAGCAGGGTGTCGTCCGCATATGTGGAAATGCCCATCTTGTAGGTGGGGTAGTTGATGGCTTCATACGAGTGGTATTCCCGAATCGCACACGCCAGTGGCTCTGCCACAAGGGCGTAGAGTAGCGGGGAAAGGGGGCATCCCTGTCTCGTGCCCCTGCTGATGGAGATCGGCTCCGAGACTGCATCCCCCAATCTGACTCTGGCCGTGGGCTCGTGAGAAAGGGCGCCCAGCAGTTGGAGGAAAAGTTCTCCTAGCCCCAGCTTCTGCAGTACCTTGCGCATGAAGGGCCACTCCACAGAGTCAAAGGCCTTCTCCATGTCAAGAAAGACCGCAATGGCTTTAGTGTCATGCCTAGTATGCTGCATGGCCCCCATGACCGTGCGAATATTGTAAGTGAGGTTCCTGGCCGGGATGAACCCAGCCTGCTCCGGGGCTACCAGCCCCGGCGCCACTAGTGCCAGCCTGGTAGCCAGCACTTTCGCGTAGAGTTTAGCGTCCACATTAAGAAGGGACAGTGGGCGGTACGAACCTGGCAGGTCGCTGGGCTTACCAGGTTTGAGTATGGTGACAATCAGCGCCTCCCGCATGGAGAGTGGCATAGCGCCGTTCTCGCAGATTTCGTCAAAGAGGGTGGAGAGGTGGGGTAGCAACTTATCTTTATACGCTTTGTAAAAGGCCACCGTCAGACCATCTATCCCGGGGGCGCTGTCCGCTCTCATGGTGGCCAGCGCATCGGATATCTCCTCGCGGTGTATGGGGGACATCAGGAATTCCCTCTGCCAATTCTCAAGGAATGGCATCTCGATATAGGCGAGGTAGTTGTCAATTTGGTCCTCAACCCCCGAGATTTTAGTGGTGTAGAGCTCCTCGTAGAATCTCCTGAATTCCGCCAGAATGTGTGTCTCCTCCGTGAGCGTCTCCCCCCCTGAGTTTCGCATTTCCGCGATGGTCTGTTTGCGCCTAGTGCCTTTCATAATCCTGGCAAGCAGTGCACCCGGGCGGTCACCTTCGCCATACGTGCGCGCTGTCGCATATTTTCCTAAATGTCGCACCTCCCTGTCAGCTTCCTCGTGGAACTCACTCAAAAGGTCTTGCAGGGTCCCATCCCCAGGCAGGTTCGGGTCAAGCAGCTGGCGGCGTTCGTAGTCCGCTATCTGCCCCTCCAGATATTTCAGCCTGTTTCTAATTGCCTTCAGGATCCCTGAGTGCTTCGCCATGACCACCCCCCGCACGTACACCTTAAATGTCTCCCAAACCGTCCCAAAGCTGTCCACTGATCCCAGATTGGTGTCGAAGAAAGTATCTATGTCCTCCCCCAGGTCGGCCCTGAAAGCCTCATCCAGCAGCGAGTAAGGTGGAAAACGCCACGTGAATGGCGGGATTCTCTGCTGGGGAGTACGCAGCGCCAACAGCACCGGTGAGTGGTCCGACAGAGTGCGGGGAAGCACACTGCAGCCCCTGACCATGGAGAGCAGGAAGTGTGAAGCCAGCCAGTAGTCAATCCTGGTATGGATGTTGTGGTACGCTGAGTAGTGCGTGAACCCCCCCTTGGCGCTATTTCTTTCCCTCCACACATCTACCAGACCCAGTTTCAACATTTCTGCCTGCATGCACTGCGCCGCCGCCGCCGGGCGCCTGGCAGGGCCCGCAGACCTATCTAGCTCAGGGCTAAAGGTGAAATTGAAGTCCCCACCCCAGATCATATTACCAGCGGCCCATTCAGTACAATGTTCCGCAACCGTTGTATAAAAGTCAGGGGAGTCATAGTTCGGGCCATAGACATTCATGACCAGCAGGTTGTGGCCCTTGCCCGTGCACTTGCTTAACAAAAACCTCCCCTCCGGGTCCGCCTTTACCAGGGCGAGGGATAACTTGGATTTCGGATTGACCCAGGTGAGGACCCCTCTAGCATGAGTGGTGAAGCCTGCGTAAGTGGAGTTACCCTGGATCCCCCTGTGCATTAGCATCTTACTGGTGTTGGGCAGATGCGTTTCCTGCAGCAGCGCCAAGTCTATGTGATGTCTCTGTAGGTAGTGTAGCACCTTACGGAGTTTCCGATAATCATTCAAACCCCTCACATTCCAGGTAAGAGCCCTGAGGGACTCTGTGTCGCTCAGTGAGTCTGCCTGTGTTGTGTTAGCCATTAACAGTGAAGGAGGACAACAATTGTAGTGTAGCGTCGAGGGCCTCCCCCCACCAGTAGCAGCAGCCGCCCACCCATCCTGTAGAACATAACATTTTAGAGCACATGCCGGACCTTTCCCCAAACATCTCAAACATCCCCGAACTCAGAACCCCCATTGCCCCCCACCGCCCACAGTCAACCAACCCCAACCTGGTGTGACCGAGATCCCTACATTCACCCCCCCCACCCATCTTCAAACTTCCCCAAGCAGTCTCAAGAAGAGCCGCAAGCACTATGAGCGCCAGGGCAGAGGTAGCACACTCAATGTCTCAATCGACCAACGTCCGGTCGTCCCTTCTGCGCAATGTCTTTGGGCCGCCCCTACGCCAGCGCCCCCAGTCGCCAGTGCAGCTTTTAAGTAATGAGAACAATATCGTACCCGCCGTAACGGGCCTCCCCCCCCCCCCCCGGATCACATCGACCCCTCCCTGTTGTAGGACGCTATCAACACCACCCCGGGGCAGGCTAACAGAGTCATGGAGAGTGCCGCCCACCACCTTAACCCGTGTGGCTCGTTTAGATCTCACCCGTAATACCATGTCCAGAAGTCCGCTCACTGCAGTGGAGCGCTCAGACTGGGCATCCTCCGGGCCAAGAGGCTAGGATCATGGCAAGGCCTCAAGTGGCCAAGTCTTCGGGAGAGACCACTACACCCCTCCTTCACGCTAGTCTTGCTCATCCAGGTCCTCGTTGCCAGCACCCTCCTCCGCAGGCGCCGTCCGGCTCTCTTTATGCTCCTTGATCCACTGCTTCAGGGATTTTTGCAGCTCCTTAGGGTCGGTGAAAAAATGCGAGTGGCCCTGCCTATTGATGCACAGCCGCGCCGGGTACAACATGGCATAGTCCAAGCCCAGGTCTCTGAGTTGCTGCTTATAGGGGACGAATCGTCGTCTCTCCTCCTGTACCTTGGAGGTGAAGTCAGGGTATAGCGAAATGTTCATTCCCTCGTACTGCAACTCCCCCTTCTCTCGAGCAGCGCGGAGGGCAGCATCCCTGTCCCTGTAGTTGAGGAGTTTCGCTATTATCGGCCTAGGGTTCGCCCCTGGAGGAGGCCTCGGGCCCAGGGTGCGGTGGGCTCGCTCCACTATGAACATGGGGGAGAAGGTGTCGTCCCCCAATAGAGTTTTAAGGAGTTTCTCAACAAATAGCTCCATTTTCCCCGTCTGGGTCGACTCCGCCACACCCGTGACGCGTATGTTGGACCGCCTGGAGCGAGCCTCTAAGTCTTCCGATTTTTCCTGTATCACCTGTAGCAGCCTCCCAAACTGCTTGCGGTCAGCGTCCCATGTTGTCTGCGCCTCCTCCGCCTCCGTCAGCCTGCGCTCTGCCATGTCCAGCCTCTCCGCATGCTTATCCACCCTCTCCGTCATTCGATCCATCCGATACGCCAGGGCGTCAATCTTGGTGCCGATGGCCGTCATGCCCTCCTGTAGGCCCTTCTCCATCGTGTTGAGCATGCCTTTAATTTCTGTGCACAGTGCGGTGTTCGGGTCTGCAGTTGCTCCCGGGGACTGGGCCGCCGGTGGCTCCGGCGCCTTCTGTCTCCTCTGGTCAAACGAAAGTTTTGTTTGCGTCCTATCGCCCTTGCCCATCGCTGCTGCTGATAGGGAGGCCAGTGTCCACAGGCCTTATAATGTCAATGGCGCCCCAATGGGACGATGCGGGAGCTGTCCTCGTGCACAGGCCGGCACCGGAGGCCGTGCGTTCAGGCCGCTGTCGCGTTTAGGCCTGCGTGCCCAGCGCCGCCACAGGCCGAGGTAGGTACTCGCCTCTTGCTCTCCCCCTCCGGGTGCCTCAGTGCCAGGATACCCCCAGCCAGCTCGAGGGTGCAGGGCTCGTGTTGGGGGGCCTCTGTCCCAAAGCTGCCCGCTGCTCCTTAAGGCTCCCTCCGAGTGGTCAGGCCGTCAGGCGGGTCCCCTCAGCAGCATGCAATGGCGCCCGTGAGAACTCCACGTGTGCACTCCCGGCGGGGCTGTCTCGCCGCCGGCGCTCACTCGATTCCTCCGCTCCCCTCCAGGGGTGCAGCCGCCACAGCAGGGGTCCGCAGTGTAGTCGCGGTACGCTGGATGGGTCGCGGCTACCGCCGGCCACGTTGTACGCACCACAGCGGGGCTTCCCCTCTCAGGGGCCGCACGTCGGGTGACGCAGCTCGGCCTCGATTTCCAGGACAGAGCGGGGATCCCGGCCTGGTCCGCAGCTCTTCGGTCGGCGTCGGCGCCGGGGGAACTCGCGCACGCAACCCTTCAAAAGTCGCGTCGGAGGTCCGCGGGGGGTAGGGGAGGCAGCCCCCGCCGGAATTTCACAGTTTTCGCCGCTTTTGGAGGATATTGGACGGATATTTGTCAGCGCTAGCGCAGAGCTCCGCACTTAAGCGTCCACCATGAACGCCGGCTAGCTCCGCCCCCCTTACATTCTTCTTCTACTACCCACCCCCATAGATTCTTGAATGCTTTGATTTATTTTTTATGGCGTACTCCCACTGTGTTGCCCCTTTTTCAGGAATCTCCCTATCTCCTTCCTCTTCTCTTACCTGTGATACTTTCACTAAAACAAATTCATAATTTAAATATTTTTAGGGGTTCGAGATTTGAAGGAAGAGTGCCTTCAGCATATGGTGCCATTAGGAGATGTAGTAAACGAAGAGAGTAATGTGGAAACTTTTGAATCATCAGAACAATAATGACAGCACTGGCAAAGTGTAGTAATAAAGCAACACAGGAAGTACTGTAAATGGACAAAATGTATGTCCAACTAGAGGATCTGTAGAACGCCAAATGTGTCAGTGGATAGGAATAAGTGCATAAGAAGCTTAAACAGTGCATGCAACTGAATAACGAATTTTAGACGGTTCGGAATAAAATCAAGATAGCACAGAATCACAAATGCCAAGTTTGAATGAATTGTGGTCATTCTTGAATGAATTGTTGTCACTATTGTTCTGACGATTCATAAGTTTCCACATTACTCTCTTTGTTTACTACATCTCTTAATGGCACAATATGCTGAAGGCACTCTTCATTCAAATCAAAGACCCCTAAAAATATTTAAATGATTTTTTTTCTAACATTTGCTTGTTAGAAGTGCTGAAAGTGGAAACCCCACTGCGTACACAGGGTACTGAGGTGCCACGGGCAATTGAAGGGTCTTTTCCGGCACTGAGGGGTATATGTTGCTCCTTGCCCAAAACAATAATTTCCTTCCCAGAGGGTTTGGGGTCTCAGACACCACCTTTGTTAACCAGAGAATCTATCACTTCAATGTGTCCCCCTCCCCAACTCCTCGTGCAGATAATATTTTTGGTGTGCAGCCAGATGGGTCTTTGTGGTATACATCAGGTAGGGCTCAGGATGCTGTATCAGGGAAACAGAGTTGTTGGCCCCCACTATGAGCATCTCCAAGAAAATTTGTCCGGCCTACCCTCTCCCTCGGAAGACGGCTGGGGTAGCTGATAATGCAACAGGCTGTGTATGGGGTCGTGAGTGGGGCTTCTGGGGCAATGAGTATGTAGAATAGCAGGCTCACTCAGAGGCCAGTACGCTTAGGCAACACACATGCATCTCCTTTGAAAGTGGAGACTTCACTGCCAACATTGTAAGCAGACCGTGCAGTCGGGTGACACCAAAGCCTATGCCATGTTCGGTGAGGCCACAGTTTTGCATCATCAAACTCTTAATTTGAACTTCCTAGCTACCCATAAGCCCACCACCCCCACTCCCAACCGAATCAACGTAGCAAGAAAGGTAGTGCACCGATGGCTCGATCCTAGTAGTGCTGATAACAACCAGCACAAAGGTGTGAGCACGAATGCTATACCTGGCCCTACAGAGCTGTGAGGGATGTGGTGTTGTGTAGGTCCTACTAATCTGTAGGATCTGCACGTTTGATGGACAACATAAACTAAGGGCTTGGTGCCTAAACTGATTCCAGAACCACCCGCAGGATATGTTGGCCTATAGACCAGCTAGCTCACAGTGCCACTGTAAGCCCCCCCATCCTTATCAGGGAGCGAATGGTTTCTGGCAACCACTGAACATAACAATCCTGTCCCCTCACCGATCATGGAAACAGATCAGAACCTTTCACTTAGTCACTCACGCATACTTGTGCTCAGAGAAATATACAGAATACACAGTGGGACGTTTTCAATATGTTTATTGAACCAACGTTATTCTTGTTTAGAGACATATGCTGCAATAATCGGTAGACAGAAGCAGATGAATGAATGAATACAAGCACCAACAGCGTAAATAGTAGATATAGTTCTACCTTGGTGCTAAAGCAGTGTATATATGCAGGCATATAAACAAGGCTGTAATCTGGTGTACTCCTACTATGCAAAACCCTACTCTAAGTGTACCAAGAGGGTATGTGGATGTAAAGCCAAAAATCCCCCCAAGGGATGAGCCAACCCCATTACCTGGTGGGAGAGAATGTAGGAGCCTGTCTTTGAAAGTTTGTCACAAACTGGACACCCCGTCACAGAAAGGTCAGACCACTGTGTGATGAAGTCTCAGCATGCAGGGACCTTCGGTGTCAACTGAAGTGCCGCCTCTGCTAATCTTTTGGGATGCTCATCATTCATAATAGAAAGCAGCCTTGCGAAGTACTTTGTAGATTAACAATCTTGTGGGCATGTAGATAGCTCTGTCGCCCGTGGATGAAGATAGAACGTCATTTGTACATAGTGCTTAAAGAGGCCTTGTACATGATGTTTGAGGCATTGTGAGAATGTTATGCGAAGCTAGATGTGTAAGCAAATTACTTTCAGAGAAACGAATCCAACATTGTCGTGCATGCAAATTTGTGCAAAAGTTCACAAGAAAAATGTTATTTGTGAAAAAATAGGACAATTTTAAAAATGAACAGCTTCGCTACATGGCCCTAACCTGGGAACATTACAGTGGGTGTTGGAGGTGATGGGTTGAGTGAAGAAGACCACTGGATGAGGGTCATCAAGTGAGCAATTAACTGTGTAAGTGATAATTATAGCACACCATTGTCACAAATTCACAGCACATAAGTAATAAGTAATACAACAATTAAGTTAAACATAACCAGCAATCAGTTCCAAAGAAGGCGAGCCCTCATTCATTACTTAACTGCAGGAAGACAAGACTATAAGCTGATGGACACTGTGAGGAGGACTGTGACCTGTGATCCTTGGACTGTTATGCAATTATATAATTTTCTGGTCTTGGAAAATTTACTGTCTTAAAGGTTGATGCTGTTTAAACTGAACTGCTGAAGAGTAGGAAGGAAGAAAGAGAAATTATCCATAATCCTTGCCTCCATTCCTAACATAGAAAACAAAGTGAAGAAAGTGTAGCGTAGCAATCCAAACTAAAGTTGTCAGTAACAGATCAAGGGAGCTTTCCTGAAATCTCTTGGGAGAAGCAATAAAAGAAAATTAGAATTAATGAAGCAGTAGTTCGTGAACTGCATTCAGAACGTGTAGAAAGAAATAATAAAACTAAAAATCGGAGGAAGTATAGTGAGAAGATCCACAGTAGTATTTTTGTAAAAAGCAAAAAAGGTAAGAAGTGAGACGAGGGAAAGCAGATGAAAGATTAGATCGGATTAGTACAGTGTAGAAAAACAAAATGTTTTCATTCCATTATTGAAGAAAAAGTAGTGAGTTGATAGAAATATTTATTAAGAATTGAATAAAGACTTACAGGCAGATGCATCAAAGAAAATACCGGGAGCAAACGGGCAGATTCTCAGAATCTGGCCGTTTGCTCCCGGTATTTTTGCATTTGGGATGCATCATCCCAAATGCAGAAATCGCAATTTAAGGAATCTCTAAATAGCGATTCCTTAAATTGCTCTTGCATTTAAGGAATCCCAAAATGAGATTCCTTAAATGCAATGCATGAAACCCCAAAAAATAGCGATTTCGCTAATAGGGGGAGCAAATTACCATGAAGTTGAACTTCGTGGTAATTTGCTAAAACTTTGAAAAATGCACTTTTTTGCATTTTTCAAAGTTACATGTTGCGCACACACATGCCCTTAGGGCATGTGTGTGTGTAACATTTGTGCACAGGTCCATTTCGGGGGTGCACCAGGGTGTCCTTTGGACACCCTGGTACCCTTGAAATAGCGGAACATTAGCGATTCGGTAATAGCTAATCGCTAATAAGGAATGGCTTTCCCATTCATTCCTATGGGCCTTTAGGCCCATAGGGATGAATGGGAAAGCCATTCCTTATTAGCGATTAGCTATTACCGAATCGCTAATAAGGAATCTGTAGGAATCGCTAATAAAATTGCGATTCCTACATGCATCCCGTTTTGCGAGTCTTTAATAGCGATTCCTTAAAATTCGCTATTAAGGACTCGCAAAACATAACTTTGATGCATTTGCCAGTCTAAGATTTAAAACAAAGTAAAAGGGAGGTTTGGATTTTTCTTGTGAAGTACACCACCATAGAAAGCTGAATAGATGGAACAGAGGCCATGGAGGTTAGTAATTGACACACAACTGAGAATAGTTTGGAGGTAAGGTTCCAGAGTTACACTGAATGTTCTAACAGGATTTTTAACATGTTGTGCAAAAGATGACAGACCTAGGTCTGAGTGAATAGCACAGAATTTTGAGCAGAGGAATTACATTTCTTCAAAGTCATATGGCTTCTCAGAGAATTTGTAGTACTCAGGGAGGCCTTTAAGGCATGTGAGTTTCTTAACAAGCCAGAGTGTTCAGGGATCTGAGGGCACATGTAGCCACTCTAGAGTTCTGGGCAAAGCTCTCAGAGTTTGAGGGGGCTGCAGAGAGGGAATCTGGATTTCTGCATAAGGAGGTTACAGTTAGACAATAGTACAGCGGGACAGGCGCAACAAGACCCTAGCAGCCCTGACTTTAAAAGATGGAGCAACTGCTATATGCTGGAGTTGACAAGCAGTAAATGGGGGGGGGTCCCAAACCATGCGTGCTATCACACGAACTCTATAGAAATTCTATACCTCGCTCTATGCCTCCTCAGGTGACGTCCTGACAGTGGCAGACAGACGTATTGAGTACGTTGACACTTTGCAACTACAATGCACATAGAATGTATTTAGATGTTCCTTTCACTGTGCGAATCATCCACAGCTTGCCTGGCAACAGGGCCTCTGGCCTTGATAAGCTAACTGCCCAGTTCTGTAAGGAGTATGGAGAAGAACTGGCCCTGCATCTACTTGCAATGTATGAGAAGGCCCGCATCAGGGGTTGTCTGTCCCGTAGCTCTGAGAAGCACTGATCATCACCTCCCTTAAAACCAATGAGCAGCCAGACCTATGTGATTCTTACAGACCACTCTCTATGATTACCGTCAACATCAAAATACTTGCTGAGCCGCTCGCCTCACACATCTTCCTCTCGTGCCGAAAATTGAATTTAAAAATAATCTGAGTCTAACCTCTAGTATCTGGAGTCTGAGGAGTATGATGAATCGCTGAAAGGGGAGTCGATAAATGCAGAAGTGGTAATGATGTTGAATGCTGTGATCTGTGTGTTTTTAGCTTATAAATGACTTGAAGGTAAAGACTCTAATTGAGAGTAGTTTTTAAATTCAAGAATTTATACACACAAAGCATGAGGCATCATGATATGCAAAGTTTCTATCTGGTGAGCAGCCTGGAAAGGACACTTGAAAGGAAAACCACCTAAAATCTGTTCTGAAGCTGCAGACAGTAGGTACACATCTAATGTCTGATTTTGGTGTACAAGTATAAAAATATGACCTCACTACCTGAGTTATTATATTGCTCCAGAGATTGCTGTGCAAATTAAGCTGATGTCTGTCAGACAGCCAGATTCCCAGAAAAGAGGGAACCTCACCTGAGTCTGGATGTCTTGCTGGAAGAGCTCTGCACATGTCCTGAACCACTAGAAGTCTGTCAGTTTGCTGAGAGATTGAGGGAACCTGTCAACCCTACAGAATAAGTGAATGTCCAGATGAAGCAAAGTGCAGCATGTCACAGATGTCTGTGAGGCACCCAGAACAGACGACTGAGGCAGCAATCTGTTGACCACACTATCTGTGGGCCTGCAGTCTCTTTGTATTAGTTCCCGGCAGAAACTGCACTGAACTGAGGTAGCAAAGTGAGCTAAAGAATTATGATGGATTCAACCCAGATCTGTGAATTTGGATGAGTGTCTGAAAAGTTTTAGCGCTCCGTCCATCATCTTGTGTTTGCTTTGTTCGCCCTAAGTTGGCAGGACATGCCCAGACGTGGGTCCCTTGCTCACTTTGCCACTGTATTCAAGCTAGCCTGGCTGATGAAGGGTGTTACCCAGAAATCGGTCCCAGGATGCTTGTTTCCCGTTCAGGAAAGACCTGGCTTGGCAGTTTGGGCTGGACTGTTCCCATGAGGCACAGGGTCAAGACTAATATGCATATAGCTGGGTCTGAACTGAGGTGTCAAAGTGAGATAAAGAATGATGATGGATTCAACCCAGATCTGTAACTGGGAGTGAGTGTCTGTAAAGTTTCAGTGCTCCGACCCTCCTCTCCTTGTGTTAGCTTAGAAACGGCAAAGACCCAGACCACTATTGCTGAGGCCTAATCAGGGCAGTAATTGCGTGCCAGTGGGCTGGATTTTCCTCGAAGTAACTGGACTATGTGTGACAAAATCTCTCGAGTGGCCAGACTGTGCATAGCACATACTATTAATCAGTGTGTGCATGCCGGCATCTGCTTAGAGTAACTGTCCTGGACATTGCTGCATCTGCACAGAAGCAATCGGTCCGTATGTGGCGACATCTGCCAGCTCTTGCAGGGCTATGTCTTCCTGTCTTAAACAGATGGAAGAGGCTACACCTGCTAGCATCACTGAGGCCCTTGACTGCTACGACATCCATCAGTGGTATGATCGGGTGTAGGAATTTTCAACACCTGACATGGTGATGGGACCAGCTGACCCAATGCTGGTATCCGATTGTGATTGCATTGTTGAAGTGACAGGCTGGAGCATCCTTTGAGGGCCCCTGGTAGCCTTATGGGGATATGTAAAGGGTGCTCCTTCTGCCTCCCGTAAACGTATTGCCATGATGCTGCTTCTGGCCAAGAGGCAAGGGGCAATCCACTGGGGCAGGCACCTTACACCTTGAAAGAAAGACTGGCTGTGAGACCTGGCCTACTGCCAGAAGATGCTAGCGGAATATTTTCTCTCATGTCCTTTCTCTCCTGCCCTCAGGACGTTTGAGGCCTCCTCATTTCCTACCTGACCTCATGTGACAGCTGTAGTAATGAAGCCCCTGCTGTTTTAAATCTTAGTGTACTCATTCTTTTGTTGTATTTTTCCTTTTTACATGAGCTGTTTGTTTTCAGAAAAACTAATAAATACAATTAAAAAATCTATGTGCCTAAACAAAAAAGAAAATTAATAATCTGACATTGTGTAATGTAACTAGTGCAGATGTAAGAGCTCCCAATGGGCTCTGGTCTGGCTATCCTCCTTCCTGAGGGACCGCACCCAGGCTGTCCGCCTGGGTGACTTTACTGCGGACTTCCGTAATGTTCAGTGCGGGGTTCCCCAAGGCTCCTCCCTTTCCCCCCCTCCTATTCAACCTATACATCTCCCCTCTCATTTTTTCTCTGCAACAAATGGAGGTCGCCGTATTTAATTATGCGGACGACCTCCAGCTTGTCTTTAACCTCTCTTCTTCCCCTGACTCTGCTCTCAACCTCCAAACCATTATGATCCATATCCGGGACTGGATGAACCACAATCATCTCAAACTCAACCCAGACAAAACAGAGCTGGTGTTGACAGGTGGTTCATCCAGCCCCTGGTCTCCCATCTTTTGGCCCCCTTCCCTTGGCCCTCCGCCTGTCCCCTCTACCTCAGTAAAAACCCTTGGCATCAAGCTCAACTCCCAACTCACCCTCCACTCCCAGGTGAGCTCTGTGGTTTCCTCTTCCTTTCTGGCACTGCGAACCATACGCAAGGTGTCCCGCTTTTTTTCATTTGATGCACTTAAACTAATTACCCTTGCCATGGTCGTGTCTCGCCTGGACTACGGCAACTCCCTATATGCAGGTATTCCTGCATATAGTCTTCGGCGGTTGCAGCAGGTCCAAAACCAGGCGGCGCGCCTGGTGTTCAAACTCCCTAAATCCCACCATGTCACTCCCCTTTTGAAATCCCTACATTGGCTCCCGGTCTGTGCCCGTGTCCAGTTCAAGCTTGCTTCTATCACTTTTCAAGCTCGACTGGGCACGGCCCCGGCTTTCATTTCATCTGAAATTATCCCCTATGTTCCCGCCAGGGAACTGCGGTCTTCTACCCTATCTCTCCTTACGGTCCCACATTTCCGGAGGAAGAAATGGGGAGGCTCTAAGTTCGCGACCCTCGCCCCGATTTTCTGGAACTCACTGCCTCTTGAGCTCAGAGCCTCCACCTCGTACCTACTGTTCCGGAAACAGCTCAAGGCACATCTTTTCGCAAAATTTCTCAACTAACTCCCCCTGCTTCTCCCCTCATGTTTAGCTCTCTGTCAGTCTAGCGCCATGAAACCGCAGGTGTACGTGCGCTGTATAAATATTTTTAAATAGAAATAGAAATAGAAATTTGGGCCAAGTTTGCGCAATATAAAATAATGGTGAAAAATAGAAGAACCTTTTTTAATTCAAAAATTACTTTTATTTATTTCTATATTAATTCTGTACATCATGGTTAATCATTGTAATACATAATAAAACATATTTGTTTACTTTTGTTGGATTTTTGTATTAATTTAAACTTCAGCAAAATTTTGACAGAATGTAAGTTAAAGTTCTTGGGTGCTATCTGGCAGTACTCCACCTCTAGCTGCTTTCTCCCTTCATCCTCTCCCTGGTTTGAGGTTCAGTCCCCCCATTGGGACTTAGTGAATCCCCCCCCAACCCCCCCCCCGCCGCCCCGACGTAAGAGACATTATCATTAAGGCTCAGATGTAGTTCTGACCCCTGAAGTTATTGTGCTAATCTTTTACTGCTCAGTCTCAGTTTTTTGTCATATCACACAAGGTATATCAGTCCTTGTTGAACCAGTACAGCTGCCCGTCTTTCCCTCTTCTGCATGCTTGCAACCTCTCTTCTGAGAGGTGGCGCGACAGCCTGCAGCTACATTTGTGGGCCCCACTGCATCCACTGGGCCTACCCCTGGCAGTGTGCCCAGCAGGTGTGGTGTCAGCAGTCCTGGGTTGACACGCACCCAATCACACCTCTGATGGCAGAGATCTCCCTGTGGTAAAGTATAGGGAAAAGTAATAAGGTTTATTAAACTTGAAAGGCATTAGCAAACATATTGTTACGTTAAATATTAATGTATATTAATGCTATATATTTATTGTAAATGTAGAACTTTAAAAAAGCAACAGCAGTATTAATTTCAATTTAAATTGCAATTATTTGAAAATATTACTACAATTATTTTGCTGAAGTTTAAAGTAATAAAAACCATACAGCAGTAAGCAGGCCTCTGACCCTTTAGGGATCCACAGCACCACCTCCATGGCCTCCTGCAGGCCAACCATGCCACAGTGAACATGCAGCTGGGCTGGAGAAAACCTAAGTGTGCATGTGTTTTTTGATCGGCCTGAGACAGCCGGCTAAAACACATATGCGCACTTAGGGAGTGGAGTGCATGTAACACTCCTCCTACCCCTCCCATTTATTTATTTATTTATTTATTTATTTGTTGGTTTGTATAGCGCTTGAATCAACTCCAGCTGGAGTATCTCTGCGCTTTTGGAACCGGTAAAACAGAAGGCGTGAAATGGGAACTAGATCTCATTTTTGAACAGTGTGGTTTTTAGGAGTTTTCGAAATGTAAGGTGTTCTTTACATTGTCTCAGAGACAGAGGGAGTTTGTTCCATAGATTGGGTCCAGTAATGGATAGAGCTTTACATCCGTGTCTAGTTTTTTTGGCACGGGGGACCACTAGGAGGAGATTGTTACTAGATCTGAGAGATCGTGTTGGGACGTAGGGGACAAATTTCCGCTCGAGATAGACGGGCCCCTGTCCATTCAGGCATTTATGAATCAGGCAGCATATTTTAAATTTGGCTCTTTGTCGGATTGAGAGCCAGTGCAGCTGCTCAAGGAAGGGTTTTGAGGCAGTTCTCGGGGGGGCGTTGAGAACAAGGCGAGCTGCTGTGTTCTGAATGACCTGTAACTTAGCCAACACCCCTTCGTTGGCAGAAAGCAACAGGCCATTACAGTAGTCGATCCGACTAAGGATTAGTGCCTGAACAAGGGTTTTCCTAGCAGAGTCGGGTAGCAACGGGAAAACTTTGCGTAGTAGGCTGATGGTATAGAAGCATATTCCTGAAATGTAGTTTGTGTGTTGTTTGAGTGACAGATCTTGGTCAAACCGAATTCCCAGGTTCTTCACGACCTGTTTAGGTTCAGGAACTGCTTCTAAGTCTAATGGCGACCACTCCGGAGTCCATAGCATTTTAGCCTCCCCAAACAACATGACCTCCGTTTTGCTGACATTACATTGAAGGTAGTTGGAGGACATCCATTCTGCCACTGCCTTCATGCCTAAAGAAAAAGAGTTCCTAACCTCAGCGGAGAGAGTCTTAAAAGGGAAGAGGAGCTGTGTATCATCTGCGTATGATACGGGGATGAAGCCGTACCTACGCATTACTCCTGCCAGGGGTGCCACGTAGATATTGAAAAGGGTGGGGCTCAAACAGGAGCCCTTTGGCACCCCCTTAGAGATCTCTACTTCCGCTGAGCGATACGCACCCATGGTGACTCTCTGGGTGCGATCAGATAGGAAACTCTTCAGCCAGTCAAGGGCTTTGTTCTTAATGCCAGCGTTCGACAACCGTTCGGTCAGGATGGTGTGAGACACGGTGTTGAACGCTGCCGACAGATCTAATAGAACCAAGATGACTGAGAAGCCCTTGTCCTGGTACATGTGTAAGTCATCAGTGACAGACAGGAGGGTGGACTCCGTGCTATATTTAGGGCGGAACCCTGACTGGGAGTAGTCCAGGGCGCTAGCAAGTTCAATGTGTCCGGATAGGTGACGATTTGCATGTTTTTCAATCAGTTTCCCCAAAAGTGGTAGTAAGGAGATGGGTCTTAGGTTGGTTAAGTCAGTCCATGGGGTGGCAGTGTTTTTCCTGATGGGTCTGACAAGGGCTTGTTTCCATTCCTTGGGGACGGTACCTGAACTGAGTGAGAGGTTCACCAGTTCTACAATCGTTGGACAGAGTTGTTCAGCTAGTGCGGGCATTATCCTGGCAGGGATGGTGTCCTCTGGAATCCCACTCTTAATCTGTTGTATTAGTGAGGAGGTTTCTTGTAAAGAGATGGGAGGGAAGATATCTAAGGAGTATGTGTCCAGTATAGCTTCCGTGTCTATCTGGGGAGACACCAGGTCTGAGGAGATTGCCCGGTTTGTGCAAACTATTTTGTCATAAATTTTATCAATTTTGTTGGAGAAAAAACAAGAGATTTCGTCACACAACTGTTGAGATGCCATCTCAGGGGATTCGCATGCAATAGGCTTAACGAACGTTTGCAGGATTTGGAAAAGCACCCTGGGGGAGTTCCCTGCATCTTTTATTTGTGAAGCAATATGGGATTTTCGTGCTGTGCGAATCGCTTTGTGGTAGAAGGATAATGCATCCCAGTACTTTTTCTTGTCCTCTTGAAGGTGGGAGGTTCTCCATCTTTTTTCTAGTTTTCTTGCACTTAGTTTAGGTGTTCTTAGATGGTCAGAAAACCAGATTTCTTGTTTTTTGGCCGGTCTAGATTTGAACTGCTTCAAAGGGGCAATTTTGTCTATGACTTTCTTAGTTTCTCCTTCGAATTTATTGAGGGCAGTTTCGATGTTATCCTGAGGTAAGAAGAGCGGGGGATTACATTTTTCCCTGAAGGTGGTGTCGGTGACTTTGTGCCACTGTCTACGGACACTAGGTAGTGAGCTTGGGCATGGAGGGGTGGGTACATAGTGGGGGGTGGTGAATTCTACAATAAAATGGTCAGTCCAGCTCACCTGAGTTGCAGGTGGGCAGGAGACAAGCGGGATGTTGGAGAGTATCAGGTCTAAGGTGTGACCTGCCTGATGCGTGGGTCCACAATTCCTTAGTATTAGTCCTAAGGAGGATAGGTCAATTAATAGGGATTGTGCTTCGCTACAGTCTGATCTCTCCCTATGTACATTAAAGTCTCCGACTAATATGAAATCTCTGTCATTGTTGACATGTGGGGCTAGTAACTCTACCAGCGTGTTGGAGAAGTTGTTGCAGGGGCCAGGTGGGCGATAAACTAGGGCACCTTTCTGGCTTTCTTTGGGGGACATATGTATTTTGAAAACTAGAAGTTCAATTTCGGAGGAGCTGAGTTCTTCTAGGACAGAGATGGTCAACTCTTCTTTGTGTACAATAGCAATCCCAACGTGCCCAAGTCCCGCCCTTCCCAACACCTCTCCGGATCCGACAAATGTAAAATAAAAAGATGCAAGAGCATCTTTTTATTTTACATTTGCTGGCTCTGACCCAAGCAGTTGGGCGACGCTCCTCTGCCATTGTAGAGTCGCTACTGGTCATCACATGTTTCACACTGCCCAGAGCACCACAACAGGTCAACAAAAGGGGAACTGAATAAAAGCTCCGACAGTAGGCAGACATAGGGTGACCAACCGTCCGTAAATTTCAGGTACAGTCCGTAAATTGGACCGCACGTCCGTTGTCCGTGAGGATCTTTTTTACGGATGCCTTTTGTCTGTAATTTTAGGGATTGCAGGGAACAGAGCTGTTCCCCTACAAAAGGCCTCAGCTCCCTGTTGGGGCCGTGTCGCACTCCTCTGAGCACAAGAGCAGCTGCACCCCGCTGATTGTCATTCTGTGTAAGGGTGATTGCCACATACAGAATGACAGTGGGTCAGTCTGGGCTGGCACAGCATGTGGTGGCATCCTCCAGCCTCGGTCCAGGGCAGGGCATTCGGTCACATGGAAGTGCAAAAACGCCCATACTGCTGCTTGGTGAGAATGCAGTTAACAGGATGGCGGTGAAAGAAGTTCAAAGGAAAGGATTATAGTTATAGTACAGCAGCCATGGTTGCTGCTTTTTTATTTTATGCAACTAACAACCATTGACAAAGTCAATAGTTCTGGCTTGTTGTAGGTGTAACGTTTCTTATTCCAAGTGTAACGTTACTTGTTGTATTTTATATCTGGATGCAATGACAGAAGCAACAAAAATACCAGTTGGGCAGCACATTATATTATGCACAGATTTTTAGCTTATGTGTTTTAAGTCACACACTTTATTACATTAAACACCCTTTTGGAGATACCCCCTAGTTTTTACATCTCAAAGCTCTGGAAACAACACCATGTCACAGTCGCCCCACGCCCAGGCACTGTGCATCATACATGACTCATGACTTCCACTTTTTCAGATTGCCTAGTGCAGGGGCATAGTGAACCCTGCCCCACCCCACCACTTGCTTTAGGAACTACAGCGAGGGCGGAGTTCTTGATGGGTCTCATAATTAATGTGAAAAGGTGAGTAAGTAAGGAAGTGAAGGGATGGATGGATGGATGGCTGGATAGATGAGTGAAATGATGGATGGATGAGTGAAAGGGTGGTTGACGGGCGAGAGAATGGGTGGATGGATGAGTGAAATGATGGATGGATTGATGAATTGATAAGTGAAAGGGTAGATTGATGAATTGATAAGTGAAAGGGTGAATGGATGGACGGATGAGTGAAAGAGTGGATGTAAGGCTGGACGAGTAAGTGAAAGGGCGGGTAGATGGATAAAAGAATGGATAGATCAGTGAAGGAGTGAAAGGGAGGATGGATGAGAGGATGGATGGATGAGAGAAAGGATGGATGGATGAGTGAAAGGATGGATGAATGATAGGTTCAATGGATGGATTCATGAGTGGATGAGTAGAAGGATGGGTGGGTGGATGAAAGGATGGATAGCTAAGTGAAAGGGGAATTGAAAGAGAAAGGGGGATGGGTAAACGGATGACTGAAAGGGTGAATGGGTGGAAGTATGAGTGACTGGATGGATGAATGAGTGAGTGAAAGGATGGCTGGATAGGTAAATGGCTGGATGGATGAGTTAATGCTGGTCCTCCTCGACCTATCCGCCGCTTTCGATACGGTGTCCCACAAAATTCTTCTAGACCGATTGGAGCAGATTGGACTGAGCGGCACTGCCCTGGCATGGGTCAGTTCCTTTCTTTTAGGACGGTCACAGAGGGTTCTTCTCAGACCGTTTAAATCTGGATGCAAACCTCTCGAACGCGGAGTCCCACAAGGCTCAGCGTTGAGTCCTTTGTTTTTCAATGTCTACCTGGCCCCGCTGGCCAAGGTAGTGGAGGCATGCGGAGTCAGAGTGATCTCCTATGCTGATGATACACAGCTGATATTTTCTTTTAGAGATCACTCTGACTCCAGCCTCTCTAGCTTCCGCCATTGTCTTGGCGAAATCTGTTCGTGGATGTCCTCGAACCACCTGCGGCTTAATACCGACAAGACGGAGGTCTTGTTTTTTAATCAAAAAATGACCATTCCACCCCCATTATGGTGGCCAACAGTACTTAACCCCCCTCCAATCCCGGTCCACTCTGCCCGCAATTTGGGGTTCACATTTGATGATACGCTCTCCTGTAGCCCTCAAATCAACAAGGTTACTGCTGCATGCTTTGGTAAATTAAAAATGATGAGAAAGATCTTTCCATTTTTGCCAAGGGAGGCACGCAGAACAGTTACTCAGGCCTTAATTACCGCCCATCTGGATTATGCCAACAGTCTTTATGCTGGGGCCCCTTTATATCAAATTGAACGCCTGCAAGTAGTTCAAAATGCTGCAGCAAGACTGATTGGCAATATCCCTTACAGACACCCTATCTCAGCGTTTCGCAAAGAACTCCATTGGCTCCCTATAGCCAACCGTATTAAGTTTAAAACGCTTGTTCTGGCCTTTCGAGCTCTGAACGGTACCGGCCCAGATTATTTAAGAAAGAGACTGAGACTGTCCCACTCAGTCAGAGACCTTCGTTCTAACTACCTGCGTCTCATGCTTGTACCTAGATTCCGTCGCTCAAGAATGGGTGGCAGAGCCTTTGCTGTCCTTGCTGCCAAACATTGGAACAGCCTACCGATCGACCTCAGATTTGCCCCATCTGAAGATCTGTTCCGCAGACGCCTGAAAACGTGGCTATTTTCATCTATTTAGATTGCTCTTTCTCCTCCTGCTGACAGTTTTAGTGCCGGGACACCCCCGTTGGGGGTAGCCGCGCGCTTTACAAAATCCGTAAATAAATAAATGGATGGATGTGTGGAGGAGTGGATGGATGGATGGATGGATGATGGATGAGTAAGAGGGTGGATTGAGGAATGGATGAGTGAAATGATGGGTGGAAGGATACTTGATGGATAGGTTTGTAAATGGATGAATATGGACATGGATGGACACACAGATGGAAGGACAGAATGAATGGTGAAAGACTGAATGATGGATGAAAGTATGATTACACATTGTAAGCCCCAATATATTAAGCAACATTTCCTATGCAGTGAGTTTCACATTTATATGAGTGATTGTCTCTATATAATATGTGTGTGTTGTAACGCACTCCAACACTCTGCCCCACGTACTTGGGATGAGTAGCACTATAGAAGAAATTAAATACACACGAAAGAGGATCCATGTGAAGATGTGGGGCGCCATTGGAGGTTGGTATCAAAGCCAGAGTGGCCGGCCCGGGCATCAGGCGTTTTCTCTTGGAGCTGGAAATGTGGGGGCAGTTTTGTTACCATAAAAAGACCTGCACATTTGCTTAAGGCTGCGCACATACTGACAAACCATGAAGTGCACAATTGTCTCAACCTAATATAAACTGATTTTCACTTGTACTTTAGTAATTGTCTATTTACTTACTTATATACTATTGCGCAGCCTTCTCTGATGTGTCTGTAAAACTTACCTTTTGTCCTGAATTTTGACCTCCTGTCCTGAATTTTTGTCCTGAATTTTGACCCTTTGTCCTGAATTTTTACACTCACTGTCCTGAATTTGCACCCATGTCAGTTGGTCACCCTAGGCAGCCATGGCTGCTCCCACAACAGGAAATCTTTTTAAAAGGCTGAAATTGTAATCCCAACGACCCCATGGAAATGTATTTTAAACTTTCTATCACTGTCTTTAGAAGGCGTCTTTTCAAGTAAAGAATTATGCCCTGTTCCCTCTTGTTGTAGTATTTCAGCAGTATGATAACTGGCATCACATTTATGTTGATCATCTGTGTGGGTTAATTCTGCTGCCTTAGCAGTCATGGTCTATTCGCAGCAGTACCAGTGTTGTTTCGAGAGCGCAGCAGATCTGCAACCTTTGGGCAACATAAATGGAACATTCAGTGACAAGTATCTAAGCACCGGCATACTTGTGCAGATCCCAGGCAGGCTGGCACCTTCAGCATCATATTATTAGAAACACGACATTCTGTGAGATTTATTGCGAGGACGCTGGCTTACGATGGCTGTGGCCTGGCATAAAACTTTCGCTCTTCAAACGGTATATTTACTCCCTGCCTCACAAATGTTAACATGTTAATAACTTGGACAGGTGCAATGATTGGCGATATCTCTTGTTCCGCATTTCCTGGCATGTAATATATGATTTTTTTCTAATGGGCAGTGCCACACGGTATCAGCTAGACTTCTCTGTTGTGGAAACAAAAATGTCCTTGTTGTGCAGACGTTTCTGTTAGGCACATACACTAATCACTCAACAGAGAAATGATGCTCTTCTGTATGATGTCAGTACATGAACTATTGAAGTATTTTATAAATTCCTTTAGAACAGTATATTAAAATAATAGAGCCCTATTCACAAAGGCATTTGGAATACGTAAAGCACTGCTCTTATGGTTGTCTTATTTACCCTAACCCGACTTTGTAAATTGTGCCCATAACATCTAGAATGAGAATATTCAGGGGATAGTTCACATACAGTTACTGCAAATAGAACGGACGTTGCCCGCTTTGCACTTTTACTGCTAGTGAGCCGGATATTTCATGGTCCATTCTCAAAGCATGTAAATGAGTATGCCTTTGGTACTACTTCCCTTACTCATAAATGCTTTTGTGATTCGGCCCCATAGCTATTAAGCATAGTGAAAACTTGTATTGTAAAACTTACCCCATGGCCAGATGTTTTCAAAATAGAGGGATTCTTTTGTTAATCCACCTGAAAAAGCGCCCCAGGTTTGCTTGCGGCACTCGCTCGCTGGATGCTGTAGAGTGCTGATTGTCAAGCCACGGCGTCCTTCCTGTCTCAGAGTTTACCAGCCATCACTGCATTAAGGTAAATATTCTAATTTGAGAACTGTACTGCCTGTAGCATTCGATGAAAGTTGTTAAGAATATTATTAATACTCTGATCTTCCCATATAGATTTTTAAGGAGGAGAAATACTTGAAAGATGCCATTGAATGCAGTGATGTAATTTGGCAGCGGGGCCTGCTGAGGAAAGGTTACGGAATTTGCCATGGAACTGCTGGCAACGGATATGCCTTCCTATCTCTTTATCATTTAACCCAGGACAAAAAGTACCTCTATAGAGCTTGCAAGGTAAAACATTAATTTCATGCCTGCACGTTTATACAGTTTGTGTGGTGGTGTTACATGGAAACATTGTTGAACCATAACATCACAACAGTGTATTTACTTGTATATTATTCACTTTCATTTCGGTGACATCATATATTCTTTCTCTGATTTCGCTGTTTGGTTGTTAAAATTAAGCATGCCTGCATCTTGCCTTTACTCACTCTTTACATTACAACACACTTTGTTTACGTTTTGGGTGTAGTAGTAGCGCTTGGGGAAAGATGTCTTTGAGGAAGAGATGACCCCTCGGCAGGAAGTAGCAGCTAGCTCCATCACAAAACCTTCCATTGTAACAGTATGCTCTGTTGTACATTGCTGTAAGGAGGGCGGATCTGTCCAATTCAGAATTCAAATCTTGCCTCTAATGGAGGTTCTGGGTGGTGAGAGTGTAACTACACTGATGAAGGTTTTCCATTCATCCAGTCCCGATCTACAGACGTCTAGCACCCTGGTACAGAAAAATTTTCTTTAATTTACTCAGTTCAACCCGTAACTTACAATAGAGGTCTTAAGCTCCGTACCAAAATCATCTTCTCTAGAATGGATTTTTGCCACCGTTTTAGAATGGGGCATCAATTAAAAACATCTTAATAAACATCAATTTAATCATTTAGGTCAGTCAATGATGAGAGTCTTATTTATCAATAAGACTTTAGTATATAGTTTTGGTCTCTTTATTCAAATTAGTAAATCAGATGCATCCATTTACAGAAAAATCAAGAAAAGTATGGTTAGAGTCAATTAAGTAAATTACAGTATGTTCCATAAATGAATTTAATCCCTACTCTACTCTAAGCGGATCCTAACCTACCAGAACCTATGAAGAGTCCTTTCGGAAAAGAGCAAGATTTTAATGAGCATTGAAACAGAATCAGATTGAAGTCGAACTCCTCATGAAGAGTAGTTCCAGAAGCTTGTCAGTCTCTTCTCGCAAAACAGCATCAGCAAACAGTTGCAGTAACAGCTATTCAAAGTTAAGCTAAGAAAATATTTACAACAGTAGCCATAATCGTTAAAGAAAATAGACTCCCGCAAAGTAGTTGGTGACAGAAATCACCGTCAGCAGTAGTTCACAGTGAATAGGGCGATGAAAAAAGGAATGGTCGCAGAAGAATGGCCTGGACCAGACTGAACAGCACTGACTTAATTCTAACTGGGAACACATATATTATAAAACATAAACACATATATAACAATTTGTGCTGATGTTAGGTCATCTTTAGCCAATCAGGAATGATTGTCCGATGGTCTACTGTTTCTTCCTTCATTTCCACGGTAAACAGAACAAAAGTCAGCAAGGTTCTATACAAAAGTGTCCACTTAGTTGCTAAGCATTCATGTGCATCAGCTTCACTCTGAGTTTCCACATGAATCCTGCAGTCTAACCTATTAGCTATTCAGTATTCCACTGTGTAACAATAAACATTTCTAAAGGCAGAAACATTCTAGTTGTAACCTACATGATTAAGTCATGAGATTCACGTCTTCATGTAAGTATTATTGTTTTCAGTATTTCACTATTCAGTATTGTGAATATGTGGTATCTAGAAAAGTCCGCACATTCTACAGAGATGTTACCAAAGGGGATGATGGACAGAGCGTTTGAGCAAATCAAACACTCACCCCCAGTCAACTGATCTCGGTTTAATCCATCAACTTTCTTTCGCTCACTCCACCCCCCCAGTTCAGACGTGGCTATATGCAAATCAGTCTGACCCTGTGCCTCATGGGAACAGTCCAGCCCGAACTACCAATCTACAGAGAGGACACTTTTAAGCATGTCCAGTGTGAATCATTAATCAAATAATATTGCATAGTTCCACATTTCCTAAGAGTATGTATTTATTAAAGAAGAAAATTAACTGAAAGATAGAAAATGAAAGCGCCTAGACTGGCCTGGTAGTGTAATTACAATAGAAATTAATGCATAGTGAAAAAATCACGTTACACTTTAATTTTGTAAGTTTAAGAAAAAGGCACCTTTTCCTACGTTTCATTCTATTCAGCATTTTCGTGTTAATGTCTAGTATAAATTATGGCACGTATTTTAAACTAACTTCTCCTGTTCTATCACTGACAATGCATGTCTAGGAACATCTAATTAGTGATTATCAACCAGAAAAGCCCTCTTGCTGCACCAAGGTGGCCATGAGGTGTATGGTACAGAAGAGCACTAACATCTAGCTAGTTCCCTACACAGGTACATGGCAGCTGCATGGAAGGCAGGTTTGCCATCTACGTCTATGGTGTCTAATGGCTGTATAAGTTGCCAGAAGGATGTTATGCAAGGGTCAAAGCCAGATATGGTGCATTGTGGTACTGTACAAACAGCTGATGGAGCTTTGCAGTGAAAATCTTGGATGGTGAAACGTGTGGTTCAGAGGAGACATTGCAGTTATGACCCGTTATTGGAGCGTGGAATTATTGGGTTTAGTTACTGGTCCATTAGTGTCACACAATATTTGGTTCATTGTGCGGCGCCCCATGCTGCGTACATCACTATTGCTTGAAAGGCAGTATCCAGTTGCTGGATATACAGCCTCCTGATGCTAGAGTAGATGTATTATGAGCAAGAGCTGATACTAGTGTGATAAATTATCACTTAGAGCCTCATTTAGAGTTTGATGGGGGTTATCCAGCGGGATGTCAGAAGTCATTACCATCCACCAGGTTGACGGAGGTCATCACGCCATAGTTGGAGATCTCAACCGGCTAGGTAACAGTCTCTGTGCCTTTAGAAAAATCACAAAAACAACAGGTGATGGACCGAATGTGGATCAATGTCACACACTCAACCCAGTCCAAAGATCTGGGCCCAAATCCATCGTTTTTTGCACTCCACACCACCCCGGGTTAGACAATGGCGATATGCAAATCAGCTCTGACCCTGTGCCCCATGGGAACAGTCCAGTCCGAACTACAAAAGCCATGTCCTTCCCAGAACGGAATCAAGCATCCGAGGACCGGACCGGTTTCGAGGTAACACCTCTCATCAGCCCGGCTAGCTTGACTCCAGTGGTGTGGAGTGCCTGGGACCCACGTCTGGCCATCCCCAGCGCACTTAGGGCGGAAATTGCAAAAACAACAGGTGATGGACCGAATGTGGATCAATGTCACACACTCAACCCAGTCCAAAGATCTGGGCCCAAATCCATCGTTTTTTGCACTCCACACCACCCCGGGTTAGACAATGGCGATATGCAAATCAGCTCTGACCCTGTGCCCCATGCGAACAGTCCAGTCCGAACTACAAAAGCCATGTCCTTCCCAGAACGGAATCAAGCATCCGAGGACCGGACCGGTTTCGAGGTAACACCTCTCATCAGCCCGGCTAGCTTGACTCAAGTGGTGTGGAGTGCCTGGGACCCACGTCTGGGCATCCCCAGCACACTTAGGGCGGAAATTGCAAAAACAACAGGTGATGGACCGAATGTGGATCAATGTCACACACTCAACCCAGTCCAAAGATCTGGGCCTAAATCCATCGTTTTTTGCACTCCACACCACCCCGGGTTAGACAATGGCGATATGCAAATCAGCTCTGACCCTGTGCCCCATGGGAACAGTCCAGTCCGAACTACAAAAGCCATGTCCTTCCCAGAACGGAATCAAGCATCCGAGGACCGGACCGGTTTCGAGGTAACACATCTCATCAGCCCGGCTAGCTTGACTCCAGTGGTGTGGAGTGCCTGGGACCCACGTCTGGGCATCCCCAGCGCACTTAGGTCGGAAATTGCAAAAACAACAGGTGATGGACCGAATGTGGATCAATGTCACACACTCAACCCAGTCCAAAGATCTGGGCCCAAATCCATCGTTTTTTGCACTCCACACCACCCCGGGTTAGACAATGGCGATATGCAAATCAGCTCTGACCCTGTGCCCCATGGGAACAGTCCAGTCCGAACTACAAAAGCCATGTCCTTCCCAGAACGGAATCAAGCATCCGAGGACCGGACCGGTTTCGAGGTAACACCTCTCATCAGCCCGGCTAGCTAGACTCCAGTGGTGTGGAGTGCCTGGGACCCACGTCTGGGCATCCCCAGCGCACTTAGGGCGGAAACCACCCCGGGTTAGACAATGGCGATATGCAAATCAGCTCTGACCCTGTGCCCCATGGGAACAGTCCAGTCCAAACTACAAAAGCCATGTCCTTCCCAGGGTGGTGTGGAGTGCAAAAAAACGATGGATTAGGACCCAGATCTTTTGACTGGGTTGAATGTGTGACATTGATCCTCATTCGGTCCATCACCTGTTGTTTTTGCAAACTCGCTATAAGTGTACTGGGGATGCCCAGACGTGGGTCCCAGGCACTCCACACCACTGGAGTCAAGCTAGCCGGGCTGATGAGAGGTGTTACCTCGAAACCGGTCCGGTCCTCGGATGCTTGATTCCGTTCTGGGAAGGACATGGCTTTTGTAGTTCGGACTGGACTGTTCCCATGGGGCACAGGGTCAGAGCTGATTTGCATATCGCCATTGTCTAACCCAGGGTGGTGTGGAGTGCAAAAAAACGATGGATTAGGACCCAGATCTTTTGACTGGGTTGAATGTGTGACATTGATCCTCATTCGGTCCATCACTTGTTGTTTTTGCAAACTCGCTATAAGTGTACTGGGGATGCCCAGACGTGGGTCCCAGGCACTCCACACCACTGGAGTCAAGCTAGCCGGGCTGATGAGAGGTGTTACCTCGAAACCGGTCCGGTCCTCGGATGCTTGATTCCGTTCTGGGAAGGACATGGCTTTTGTAGTTCGGACTGGACTGTTCCCATGGGACACAGGGTCAGAGCTGATTTGCATATCGCCATTGTCTAACCCAGGGTGGTGTGGAGTGCAAAAAAACGATGGATTAGGACCCAGATCTTTTGACTGGGTTGAATGTGTGACATTGATCCTCATTCGGTCCATCACCTGTTGTTTTTGCAAACTCGCTATAAGTGTACTGGGGATGCCCAGACGTGGGTCCCAGGCACTCCACACCACTGGAGTCAAGCTAGCCGGGCTGATGAGAGGTGTTACCTCGAAACCGGTCCGGTCCTCGGATGCTTGATTCCGTTCTGGGAAGGACATGGCTTTTGTAGTTCGGACTGGACTGTTCCCATGGGGCACAGGGTCAGAGCTGATTTGCATATCGCCATTGTCTAACCCAGGGTGGTGTGGAGTGCAAAAAAACGATGGATTAGGACCCAGATCTTTTGACTGGGTTGAATGTGTGACATTGATCCTCATTCGGTCCATCACCTGTTGTTTTTGCAAACTCGCTATAAGTGTACTGGGGATGCCCAGACGTGGGTCCCAGGCACTCCACACCACTGGAGTCAAGCTAGCCGGGCTGATGAGAGGTGTTACCTCGAAACCGGTCCGGTCCTCGGATGCTTGATTCCGTTCTGGGAAGGACATGGCTTTTGTAGTTCGGACTGGACTGTTCCCATGGGGCACAGGGTCAGAGCTGATTTGCATATCGCCATTGTCTAACCCAGGGTGGTGTGGAGTGCAAAAAAACGATGGATTAGGACCCAGATCTTTTGACTGGGTTGAATGTGTGACATTGATCCTCATTCAGTCCATCACCTGTTGTTTTTGCAAACTCGCTATAAGTGTACTGGGGATGCCCAGACGTGGGTCCCAGGCACTCCACACCACTGGAGTCAAGCTAGCCGGGCTGATGAGAGGTGTTACCTCGAAACCGGTCCGGTCCTCGGATGCTTGATTCCGTTCTGGGAAGGACATGGCTTTTGTAGTTCGGACTGGACTGTTCCCATGGGGCACAGGGTCAGAGCTGATTTGCATATCGCCATTGTCTAACCCAGGGTGGTGTGGAGTGCAAAAAAACGATGGATTAGGACCCAGATCTTTTGACTGGGTTTAATGTGTGACATTGATCCTCATTCAGTCCATCACCTGTTGTTTTTGCAAACTCGCTATAAGTGTACTGGGGATGCCCAGACGTGGGTCCCAGGCACTCCACACCACTGGAGTCAAGCTAGCCGGGCTGATGAGAGGTGTTACCTCGAAACCGGTCCGGTCCTCGGATGCTTGATTCCGTTCTGGGAAGGACATGGCTTTTGTAGTTCGGACTGGACTGTTCCCATGGGGCACAGGGTCAGAGCTGATTTGCATATCGCCATTGTCTAACCCAGGGTGGTGTGGAGTGCAAAAAAACGATGGATTAGGACCCAGATCTTTTGACTGGGTTGAATGTGTGACATTGATCCTCATTCGGTCCATCACCTGTTGTTTTTGCAAACTCGCTATAAGTGTACTGGGGATGCCCAGACGTGGGTCCCAGGCACTCCACACCACTGGAGTCAAGCTAGCCGGGCTGATGAGAGGTGTTACCTCGAAACCGGTCCGGTCCTCGGATGCTTGATTCCGTTCTGGGAAGGACATGGCTTTTGTAGTTCGGACTGGACTGTTCCCATGGGGCACAGGGTCAGAGCTGATTTGCATATCGCCATTGTCTAACCCAGGGTGGTGTGGAGTGCAAAAAAACGATGGATTAGGACCCAGATCTTTTGACTGGGTTGAATGTGTGAAATTGATCCTCATTCGGTCCATCACCTGTTGTTTTTGCAAACTCGCTATAAGTGTACTGGGGATGCCCAGACGTGGGTCCCAGGCACTCCACACCACTGGAGTCAAGCTAGCCGGGCTGATGAGAGGTGTTACCTCGAAACCGGTCCGGTCCTCGGATGCTTGATTCCGTTCTGGGAAGGACATGGCTTTTGTAGTTCGGACTGGACTGTTCCCATGGGGCACAGGGTCAGAGCTGATTTGCATATCGCCATTGTCTAACCCAGGGTGGTGTGGAGTGCAAAAAAACGATGGATTAGGACCCAGATCTTTTGACTGGGTTGAATGTGTGACATTGATCCTCATTCGGTCCATCACCTGTTGTTTTTGCAAACTCGCTATAAGTGTACTGGGGATGCCCAGACGTGGGTCCCAGGCACTCCACACCACTGGAGTCAAGCTAGCCGGGCTGATGAGAGGTGTTACCTCGAAACCGGTCCGGTCCTCGGATGCTTGATTCCGTTCTGGGAAGGACATGGCTTTTGTAGTTCGGATTGGACTGTTCCCATGGGGCACAGGGTCAGAGCTGATTTGCATATCGCCATTGTCTAACCCAGGGTGGTGTGGAGTGCAAAAAAACGATGGATTAGGACCCAGATCTTTTGACTGGGTTGAATGTGTGACATTGATCCTCATTCGGTCCATCACCTGCTGTTTTTGCAAACTCGCTATAAGTGTACTGGGGATGCCCAGACGTGGGTCCCAGGCACTCCACACCACTGGAGTCAAGCTAGCCGGGCTGATGAGAGGTGTTACCTCGAAACCGGTCCGGTCCTCGGATGCTTGATTCCGTTCTGGGAAGGACATGGCTTTTGTAGTTCGGACTGGACTGTTCCCATGGGGCACAGGGTCAGAGCTGATTTGCATATCGCCATTGTCTAACCCAGGGTGGTGTGGAGTGCAAAAAAACGATGGATTAGGACCCAGATCTTTTGACTGGGTTGAATGTGTGACATTGATCCACATTCGGTCCATCACCTGTTGTTTTTGCAAACTCGCTATAAGTGTACTGGGGATGCCCAGACGTGGGTCCCAGGCACTCCACACCACTGGAGTCAAGCTAACCGGGCTGATGAGAGGTGTTACCTCGAAACCGGTCCGGTCCTCGGATGCTTGATTCCGTTCTGGGAAGGACATGGCTTTTGTAGTTCGGACTGGACTGTTCCCATGGGGCACAGGGTCAGAGCTGATTTGCATATCGCCATTGTCTAACCCAGGGTGGTGTGGAGTGCAAAAAAACGATGGATTAGGACCCAGATCTTTTGACTGGGTTGAATGTGTGACATTGATCCTCATTCGGTCCATCACCTGTTGTTTTTGCAAACTCGCTATAAGTGTACTGGGGATGCCCAGACGTGGGTCCCAGGCACTCCACACCACTGGAGTCAAGCTAGCCGGGCTGATGAGAGGTGTTACCTCGAAACCGGTCCGGTCCTCGGATGCTTGATTCCGTTCTGGGAAGGACATGGCTTTTGTAGTTCGGACTGGACTGTTCCCATGGGGCACAGGGTCAGAGCTGATTTGCATATCGCCATTGTCTAACCCAGGGTGGTGTGGAGTGCAAAAAAACGATGGATTAGGACCCAGATCTTTTGACTGGGTTGAATGTGTGACATTGATCCTCATTCGGTCCATCACCTGTTGTTTTTGCAAACTCGCTATAAGTGTACTGGGGATGCCCAGACGTGGGTCCCAGGCACTCCACACCACTGGAGTCAAGCTAGCCAGGCTGATGAGAGGTGTTACCTCGAAACCGGTCCGGTCCTCGGATGCTTGATTCCGTTCTGGGAAGGACATGGCTTTTGTAGTTCGGACTGGACTGTTCCCATGGGGCACAGGGTCAGAGCTGATTTGCATATCGCCATTGTCTAACCCAGGGTGGTGTGGAGTGCAAAAAAATGATGGATTAGGACCCAGATCTTTTGACTGGGTTGAATGTGTGACATTGATCCTCATTCGGTCCATCACCTGTTGTTTTTGCAAACTCGCTATAAGTGTACTAGGGATGCCCAGACGTGGGTCCCAGGCACTCCAAACCACTGGAGTCAAGCTAGCAGGGCTGATGAGAGGTGTTACCTCGAAACCGGTCCGGTCCTCGGATGCTTGATTCCGTTCTGGGAAGGACATGGCTTTTGTAGTTCGGACTGGACTGTTCCCATGGGGCACAGGGTCAGAGCTGATTTGCATATCGCCATTGTCTAACCCAGGGTGGTGTGGAGTGCAAAAAAACGATGGATTAGGACCCAGATCTTTTGACTGGGTTGAATGTGTGACATTGATCCTCATTCGGTCCATCACCTGTTGTTTTTGCAAACTCGCTATAAGTGTACTGGGGATGCCCAGACGTGGGTCCCAGGCACTCCACACCACTGGAGTCAAGCTAGCCGGGCTGATGAGAGGTGTTACCTCGAAACCGGCCGGTCCTCGGATGCTTGATTCCGTTCTGGGAAGGACATGGCTTTTGTAGTTCGGACTGGACTGTTCCCATGGGGCACAGGGTCAGAGCTGATTTGCATATCGCCATTCTCTAACCCAGGGTGGTGTGGAGTGCAAAAAAACGATGGATTAGGACCCAGATCTTTTGACTGGGTTGAATGTGTGACATTGATCCTCATTCGGTCCATCACCTGTTGTTTTTGCAAACTCGCTATAAGTGTACTGGGGATGCCCAGACGTGGGTCCCAGGCACTCCACACCACTGGAGTCAAGCTAGCCGGGCTGATGAGAGGTGTTACCTCGAAACCGGTCCGGTCCTCGGATGCTTGATTCCGTTCTGGGAAGGACATGGCTTTTGTAGTTCGGACTGGACTGTTCCCATGGGGCACAGGGTCAGAGCTGATTTGCATATCGCCATTGTCTAACCCAGGGTGGTGTGGAGTGCAAAAAAACGATGGATTAGGACCCAGATCTTTTGACTGGGTTGAATGTGTGACATTGATCCTCATTCGGTCCATCACCTGTTGTTTTTGCAAACTCGCTTTAGAAAAATCACAGCGGTTCCTCTGAAGGCACTAAAAGTTTGCTGAGCGGCTGCCATGTTTTATGCTGCAGATCAGCAAAAGTTTTTGTTTTAGAAAATGAAGCTCCCAAAGCTAGACTTTGTTTTTGTAAAAGAAAATACCATCGACCCTGACACTTTCGGAGTTTTCTCCCAGGGCATTGGCATATTCATTTTTTCTGCTCTGCACCACCATATTTTTCGTAACAGTCCTGAAAAGAAAAAGTACATCAGACCATCTACTCTAAATAGAGCAAAAGGTTTGAGGTTTTACAGTGAGGACCCCAAGGTCGGCAGGCCATCGGTGAAACTTCCAGTGACAGTGGTGGCACTTCTGCAGAAACGTGAAGGTCCATTTAATTCTTGCAGAGGCGGACCGTCAATATGGTGGACAGGGTACTCTGCCACGTTTATGCTGTCTGCCAAAATCAAAATCAGGTCTTTACTATTTCTAGCACAAATGAGGCAGGACTGGTTACTTTTTGGTCTAACTAAAAAGGCATCCTTTGTAAAACAGTGAAGGTCATCAGATAACAGCAGAGTAGGCAGTCATAGGCTCCCTTGCGGGAGGACAGTGTTGATAAGAAACTGTATTTGTGTAGTGTTAGGTAAGATGTGGGGGTTTACCAGGTGCTGGCAGTTCTACTCTTCTATAGTTTTGCATGTTGTGTTCTTTCTGCGTTTGTACTGATGGTTGTTGACTGTACAAGAGAACATTTTCTACCTGACGGTATTTGTGCTACTGCAATGTCAAGTTAGGTCAACAAGTTCTTATGTTTACGGATTTAAATCAGGGGCACACATGGAGGGCAGTAGTTAGAATTTCCCACCTTGAAAATTTGAATTATAACAATTATCTGTGCCTTTGGTTCTGTATCTCCACTTTAAGCAAAGCTTGCAGCAGATGGCGCGAAATATAAATGTATGTGCAGGTGGGCTTTAGGTAAGGACGTGCAGCATTCTTGACTGTGGTGCGCTACAAGATGTAGTGTGTTTTTGCAGAGAATGACATGATGTTATCATTTGGTGAACTATTAAGTGCTCAAATGTGGGATGATGGCTTCCGATCCATTTGGAATGAGTGTATCTTTGATCAATTAATATAGTTAAATAACAGCATGAACACAAAATATTTTAGAATTATAATTTACTAATCTATATAAATAAAAATGTAAATGTTCATTTGTTCAAAATCGCAAATCTCCTAAAGTACTGCACCGATTGCTTTGAAATTTTGACATAACGTTGGATTCAAATACGTGCATGTTTTTATATACACAACGTTGGATTCCAATACACATGTGTCGAATAGGCGTGTGTTTTTAATCGAAAGCCCGAACAGACACATAAAAATGTCAATGTTCGTTTGTTCAAAATCTTAAAACTCCGAAGAATGTTCACAGATTGCTTTGAAATTTTGACACAAAATTGGATTAGATTAAGCGCAAGTTTATATATACAAAACGGTGGATTCGAATACGCGTGTGTCCAATACGCGCGTTTTTAATCGAAAGGGCGAACAGACCCTATCGATTTGGTTGCTGCGCAACAACTACAAGGGACACATAGAGAAAATAGTCTACATATATTAGGATGGACAGTTGGTCTCAGGATGGCACACCGGGAAGTGGGTGGAGGAGTTGGTTCACTTTGCACCATTAAGAAAGGACGCATAGAGACAATAGTCAACATATATTAGGATGGACAGTTGGTGTCAGGATGGCAGACCGGGACGTGGGTGGAGGGCGGGGGGAGGAGTTGGTTCCCTTTGCAACATTAGCGGGTGTTTATAGATACACAACATTGGATTCGAATACGCATGTGTACAATACGTGCGTGTTTTTAATGGAAATGCAGAACAGACCCTATCGATTTCCTTGCTGTGCAACAACTACAAGGGAGGCATAGAGACAATAGTCACAAAAACATATTGTATACCCACAAGCATTGTGAAATTAAAATTATTAGAAACGTGCGCTTACTCTTTTCTTTCTCTTCCCTTTAACCAGACTGAGCCACAGCAATGCGTGGCCTGGTACAGCTAGTGATAAATAAAATCAAACCTTTAGACCACTTTTACTTCTAAGGTAAGACATTAGGTTAATGTAGTAATTTCAGGAGTGCACCTGGTTTATTGATATCCATACCATACATAGCTATGTGCAAGATACGACATTTTTAAATCATTTTCACATAGTTTAATTTAGGTATGTTCCTTTGTGATTTTTCTTCAGATGTGTTATCCCAAGTTCTATTGGAGTTTGAAGTGTAATTGCACTTGCACTTACAGAAATTGGAACTGGTGATTCGGCATCACACAAAACTCAAAATCTTTACGAATGTTTTTATTTTTCCTCTTAACTCGTGGTAATGTTTTTGTGACCTGATGGTTTTGCTTTTCTTTGAAAACGTTATTTCAGTGTCTTTTTCTTGACTTGTTTAGCTCACTTCTGCACAACAGCACAACCCACTCTTAACAAACATTGGCAAAGCCAATAGGTCTTGCCTTCGACCTATTGGCTTTGCTCGTGATTTTCAGGGATGTTTGACACCATAGGTACTCTCAAAGATTTTCACAGGGGCCACAAAGTATGGGCTGTAGTATGCCCAATGGCTGCATTAATGCCAGCAGGGGTGGGTGTCTGGAGACAGGTGAATGTAAGGTGGATGTACATGTATGTACTTTGACTTGTGGAGTTATTTAGAGGGTTTCATTCCATACTGCCCTCTAAATTATGCCCTAGTCTCTAGAAGAGACACCGATTTGATAGTACTGTGCAGTGCTGTATCTGAGTTGCTGTCCCTCTACCTCACTATTCTCTGCTAGATATCACTACCTTTAGAGAGTCAGTCATGCAAAGGAAGAAGCTTGGTTATTGAACTGGAATGAATAGAATCTTAGGCCTGACAATCCCATTATTCCTTTGGTCTCTCATCTGTAAACATCGGGAATGAATAGAAATAGGCTATGTTAAGGTAGCAAGTGCTATAAAACTGATTTGTCAAGACTTGCACTATAAGTGTTGCTGATAAAAGGATCATACTGGGTGATTCTTCTAATTGTCGTTTGCAATGTGTATGCACATGCTACAGAATTGTTTTTTTTCTTAAACATTTTTATTGCCATTTTATAATATACTTTACAATATGGTCATTGTACATCACAGGAATATATTCCACTGGACGTAGACAGTATGACAGTCGGGGGGTTACCCCTCATTAACCATCAACCTACATTTAAAGGATAAATAGCACAAGTCTCAAGACATCAAGTGCCTAAATCATTCAAGCCAAGCAGGTCTCAAGGCCAAGGGGATCTACTCCCCCCCCCCTCAATCTCGGATTGTGTAGACCCAGTGGTTTGATCTCCATATTTGTCTTGTCTCTATCGTCTATTCCCCTCCATAATAATGGACACTAAAAGCATTTGTTGGTGTGTCAGGATATTGCACTAGGCCCCTCATCAGATTATGTGCTCTATACCAGTTCATATAGGGAATCTTTGTAGTGGCCCTTTAAAAATCCAAAGAAAAAACAAACATTTAATAACAATCATAGAGAGGGGGAAACATGGCGGCTGCCGCTTGAGCCGCTGCAGCGCTCTGTTTGTGCTCTCCCGGCTTTAACATATTCGTGCCGAGTCATGTCAGATTTCGATGCGGTTTATTAGGTAATAAACCTAAACTGCGGTGCCCCGTCACCCCGGTATATTAATTGTGCAGTAGCTAAACAAAACGGAACGAAAAGAAGCCACGAGTGAAAGTCGGCAAAAGTCGGTGGAAGTCAGCGTTTTTCTCATTACCTGCCCGATGGGATTCGAGAGGGCGTGTTCTTCTGTGAATGCGAGTGCCGTGGTGGAGGAGGCTCGGCCGGCTCACCTGGTCTGCAGTAAGAAACTGGTCTCCGCATGCTGTGGGCGTGCTCCTCCGCTGAGAAGCGATCTCGTGTGGAGCTTGGCCGCCCTGGAACTTAGACGAGGGCGCCAAATTTGTGGTTTGCTTCCCGGTCGCCGGGGGATCGTTGCAGCTACAGAGGTGGAGGCGCCTGAAGTATTTGATGAGAAGACGTTAAAGGTAGGGGAGGCATCGTTGCTCCAGAAGCAAAGGGAAGGCGAAGGAAATGATAATAGTGGTGATGCCGCTAAGAAAACAGCTTATGATACAAAAAGTGACCAGAGCAAAAACAAGGTCAGCAAGGTCAGTAAGGGAGGGCTAAGTAAAAGTAAAAGTAAAAGCAATAATAAAATAACTTGGCCACAGGATGATATTGCTCCCTTGGGTGTGATCTCGAGTTTGCTTACAGTGAGCTTTGTCGCTGGATTAGGTTGTGATGGTGAACCGGCAACAAAAATAGTGGAACCTGAGAGAAACGACAGTTTTACTATAGATCATTTTTCTAGTGACAATAAAAAAGCCCTCCTCTTATCTAACCGGGCAGGTCAAAGCAAAACGTGCGTACACGCGCAAATCTGCCAAAGGCTTAAAAGCGTCCAAGAGTCAGAACACTACCTCAGCATCTAGAATAACTCCTTCATTAAGGTCTTACTTTAAAGTAGTACCACAAGTAGTACTACTGGCGGACAGGTCAGAAAAGATACCAGAAGGGAAGATTGAATTTAAGGGTCTGATAAGTTCCGAGGTTTCACTCGATAAAACTGACTCTCCAGTAGAGATGGCGACAGGGGGCTCTGATATGTCCACGAACCCTGGAGCAGAGGTAGAAGATGGCAGTGATATAGAGAGAGGGATAGGTGATGCTGGTTCATCAAGACAATTGCCACCTCTGGCTTTGGTTTTGGCGCCCCCATTGGCTCCTCCTTTTGCGCTAGCTTCTTTAGCCGGTTTAAGTCTACAAGATTCCGCACAAGGAGTTGCAGCTACAAACGCAGAACTTATCACCACTTTGCAGGCGTCTTTTCAGGAGATGTTTACCTCTCTATCTATGGATATTAAGAAGGGATTTGAAACCTCAGCAGCTAATCAAGCAGACATTAGGTGTTTTTGCGAAAGTCTAGATACAAAATTAAGCGACCTAACAATGAGAACAGAGACACTGGAGGACAGAGTGACAGGCCTGTCTCTACATTTAGACGAAGCTAAGTCCAATATCGTCACTCTTAGAAAAGAAGATTAAATTCTTTCAGAACGGATGGAGACGCTTGAGAATAATGCTCGCAGGAATAACCTTCGTCTATTGAATATTCCAGAGGATAAAGAAGGCTCAGACATCAAACAGTATGTTATCGCGCTATTGAAGGAGGCGCTAAGACTTGATCAATCCGAAGAAGAGTTAGCATTAGATATCCAGCGCATACATAGAGAGCCTTTTAGGAAAAATCCTCAAAGAACCAAACCCAGAAAAATTCTGGTTAATTTACTTACGTACTCCCTTAAAGAAACTATCCTTAACCTGGCCTTAAAACAAAAAACTGTCTCGGCAAAAGGGTTCAACTTTCAAGTAAGATCTGACCTATCTAGAACCACACTCGACAAACAATGGGAGTTTGGAAAAAGGCTGGAGGCTTTTACAAGCTATGGTGCAACTGCCCAATTGGTTTTCCCTGCTGCACTGAGAGTAATGTATAATAATACTATGCACAATATAAGATCAGTGCAAGCAGCGGATGAGCTTCTGCTCACTATAGGTAGAGAAAAAGGAGAAAGGGCAGCAGGTAATTAGAGAAATCTCAATTAGATAAGGAAGAAAAAAAAAGTTTATACACATATAAATAAACATATAACATAAAGCTAACATAAGGAGAATCTGAAGAAAAAAAAATGGTTGAGGTTAGTTATCAAAACATATAACAAAAGTGGTGCGTTACACATATAAATATAAGGAATGGGCTTAGGTAAAGAGCACATAGGTTAGTTTTAATTTAATTACGTTCACGCTCAAGTTCATATTCTTTAGGGGTGACTACTTTATCTATCCTATTTCTATTGTTTTTTCCGACCATAACTAGATAGGGAGTTCACAACAGAGTGCTATTTTCTGGTTTATCCAGATAGATAAAACAAGGGTTTCCCAGGGGGTGAGGGGGGCTAGACAGGTGCACTGGTGGGGGGGGGTTGCAGGGGGGAAAATTAAAAAAAAATCCTCTTTTTTGCGGTAGTTTGGCTTTTTGTGTAATATGGTCACTGTTAAGAATTGTCTCAGTTATAACTTTCCTACAAATGGGCATATTGACTACAGAGCCTTTTTTTCTTTTTGGGGGAGCAGTAATAGTGAAGAACTGGAATCATTATATTAATGAGCAATTATGAGTAAATTATCTATTCTCTCCTGGAATACCAATGGTTTACGAACATGTCCCAGGAAAAATAACATCATGCAATATCTTCGAGATTCAACCGCACAGATCATGGTACTTCTGGAGACACATTTGACCGATCCAGAAATACAGACATTGGTTAAGAGGAATAGATGGATTGATGCCTGCATAACGACGACACAAACAACACACACTAGAGGTGTAGCAATCCTATTTAGGAAATCCATAAAAGCAAGACTGCTCTCGAACGTCGTAGATCCAGGAGGACGATGGGCAATAGTGTCAGCCATAATATATGGTGCTCCAATAACTATAGCAGGATACTATGGTCCTAACCAGGATGACCCATCGGCATTGAAAGTTATTTTTTCACATCTATATTTGTACCCTGATCCAGTTATCCTAGCAGGTGACTTCAATATAGTTCTAGATCCTGTAATAGATAAATCTCCATCCAACAGAGCCAAAGTGTTGTCCAAAACTAGGGCATACTTGCAAGATAATATGAAGCAGCTAGGATATAACGATATTTGGAGAACAAAGAGGAGTCACTTTTCGGAATTATAGGTTTCATCACCAATCTCGTATTGATTTTATCCTGACAGTCAGTCTTTAGTGCACCAGGTTAAATCAGTATCGCATTTACCATTTCATCTTTCAGATCATGCGGCAATTTTTTTAGACTTGGAAGGATTCCCAAAAAGGCGATCAAGTAATTGGTCGGTTGACCTTTCACTATTGTCATCATCTAATATCATTGAAGCTCTTAAGATCGAGGTCCAGTATTTTCTGGATGATAATATGGGATCAGCCTCTCCAGGCGTCATATAGGACGCACTTAAGGCGTTCTTAAGGGGTCAGATAAAGAACAAGATATCATATAAGAATAAAATCTATAGAGAAGCAGTGACCTCATTGGAATCAGAGTTAGCTAATCTCCAAGCAGACATAACTAGATACTCCGATGCCAGCTCTCCTATGGTACAGGAAAAGCAGAATAAGATGACTATCTTGAAAGGAGAATTAAGCTCGAAATTAAACACTAGGGTCCAAGAGAGATGGGAAGCTAGCAAACTTGCACACTTTGAGTATGGTGAAGGTGCCAGTAAATTGCTTGCATGGAAAACAAAGACCGAGTTAATCCGTAATAACATTAACTCTATTATGACTGACGGCATTACACTTTCTACTGATGTGGATATTAGGAGAACGCTCCGTGACTTTTTTAGTAACATCTATTGAGAAGATATTCAGGTAGAGTCAAAGCAGGTGGAAGACTGGCTGGCGGAAGTTTCTCTCCCCGCTCTGACAGTAGAACAAAGTAATAAACTTGACGCTCAGATTTCACAAGAGGAAGTCAAGAAAGTTGTAGCCAATAGTAAAAAGGGTAGAGCATCAAGCCCCGATGGATTACCATCTGAAATCTATAAATCTTTATCTCCAATTATTATTCCTTTTTTGACTGAGCTCTTCAATAAGATCCTTCTCGAAGAGATGCCCCCACCTAAATCGTGGGATAATGCATCAATTACATTGATCTTAAAACCAGGCAAATCAGCGCTAAACTGTGGGTCTTATAGACCAATTTCCATCCTAAATACAGACTATAAAATCTTTACGTCTGTACTTGCGAATAGGTTGGGGGCAGTTGCAACAAACATCTTACATACAGATCAAAAGGGATTTGTAAAGGGGCGTCAGTTACATGAACTGACATATGACCTTATAGGTGCTATTGATATTGTGACGGTGACATCACTTCCTCTAGCTGTATTGACCCTGGATGCCACCAAGGCATTTGATAGAGTTAATTGGGTCAACTTATCAGAGGTACTGGAAAAATTTAATTTAGGTAACAAATTTAGACGTACTATCAAACTCTTGTATAAGAATCCATCAGCATCTTTACTTGTTAATGGTGAACTATCGGACCCTTTTAATATTACTCGGGGAACCCGACAAGGATGCCCCCTGTCCCCCCTCCTATTCGATCTTTATATAGAGCCTTTTGCTCAATAAATTCGAGACAATAGTAATATCAAGTCTTTTGTGTTTGAGGGTTGGGAGAGGAAGGTCGCTCTATATGCGGATGACCTTCTTATTTCCACATCAGAGTTAAGATCAGCATTTCCAACACTAATTACGTTGGCTAAAGAGTTTGGAGCAGTATCCGGCTACGAGGTTAATGCAGCCAAGACAGACATTATGATCTGGAATGACCCTGAGCCCGTTGTGGGAGTCCAGATAAGTTCAGTTCTTCGATACCTGGGTTTGAACATATATAAAAACATAGATGAGATAGCTCCAGCAAACTTTTTGCTTATCTCTAAAGAATGTCGTAGGCAAATGAGATCATGGTCCACACTGCCGCTATCTCTGTTGGGTAGATCTAACCTAGTAAAAATGATGATCTTACCAAAGATCACATTTTTATTTAACACTATTCCTCTTTTTTTATTCTAAAATGATAGCCAAACTCCAAAGTGATATACGTTCTTTTATTTGGAATAACCATAACCCAATAATCTCCTGGAAGAAGATCACGCGTCGTAGAGAGAAGGGAGAAGTGTGGCTCAATGGTTAGAGCGGCAGACCCTGATGCAGAGGTCTAGCCCGGGACCAGGGTTCAATTCCCCGCCTCGGCAGGGGCTCAAAATTCCACGGACCTGATAATTCTTGCCTCGGTGCCTATTCCAATCATGGAGTCCCACTCTGCAACTCTGGGCAATAGCTTGCTTAATCTCCACAACGGCCCCCACAACGCTAAGGATGCGTGGCCTTCACCCTGGGGGTGCCCAGGAGTGGACGCCTCACAGGGAAAGCCAGGACGGGTTCCACAGCGGTATTCGTACAAGCGCCTTGAGACCCTTGCGGGTGAGTAGTGCGCTATACAAGTATCAATTTACATTTACAGGGAGGTTTGGCTGCTCCGGATTTACAACTATACGGGTGGGCTTTTCAAATGTCCCATATCAGGATGCTGTTAAAATCCCCTATAAACCTAGCTTGTGGACACGTTTGCTGCACTACTTACTACTTAGAGGAGAAAAAGTGGCAGATCATGAATTTTTGTTTAAATTTGGGGACCCCAAGTTTTTTAAGAAAATAAAACTAAAGGTGCTTAGAGATGCAGGTAGAACATGGACTAAACTTAGGTGTACCATTAAAATAGACTACTATTCTGCTAAAGCCCCATTATGGAATTCCCCTGGCTCTCCGAGATGGCTTTTGGATAGCCTTGCAACACCACTACGCGAGGCAGGCATGGCAATTTGGGGGGACATCTTTGTTGAAGGAAGTCTACTACCATGGGAGGTTTTAAGTTCAAAAGTGGGGCCCAGGTTGTCTAGGTTTAAATATATTCAAATGCAAGGCTGGGCAAATGCAAGGTCCCTTGTTAAAGGTAGATTTCAGTTAGGAGGTGATAGCACATTGGTGTCACTACTAACGGATAGACTCCCATTTCAGAAAGAAGTCTCATTATGGTATAACTTATTATTAGATGAAGCAGAGGGTGAGTTCTTATTACCAGATCCGCTATGGTCTACACATATGACGGATATTAGTGCTGAGAATATGTGGCAAGAATCTTTTAAAATCATGTGGAACATAGTAAAACCATCTTGGCTACGCCAAAACCATTTGTTCACATTACATAGGGCCTACTATTCGCCTCAACGCCTGTCAAAGTTTACAGACAATATGCAGGTTCTATGCCCCAAATGTGGTTTGGCAGAGGCCTCGGACTTACATATGTTCTTGGAGTGCCCACTGCTAATATCATTCTGGAACTCTGTTTTGACTTCAATATCCACCTCTTTGGGATCCCCATTAACTTTATCTCCTGCTCTTGTTATTTTTGGTATTCCTCCAGATTTCCATGGTCCAGCAAAAAATCTAATTTTCTTCTGTATTTTGTTGGCAAGGAGGGAAATATGTAAGAAATGGAAAGATCCCACACCTCCAATCTTGCTGGATTGGCAAAGGTCAGTTCTACAAACATCAAAGATGGACCTTTCAAGATTAGGAAACCAAAACAAGAAAAACTTCTGGAGCTTGCTAAAATGGTAAAGAGCTTTGGTTGATCTTGGGTTTTTTTTTGGGGGGTTTTTTTTTTCCCCAAGGTCCGATGATTATGCTGCTTGGCATCCTCTTCTTTTTCCGTTTGACTATACCCAATATATTCCAACACGATGGGTATATGAACGCAGCATGTGCCCCATATGGTTATTTCAAGGTGGCTTTGTTGGATTACGGTACTACTTACTGTGGAGCTAGCAGAGTTGCTCTCTCCTCGGAGCTCCTTCCAGTTTACCTGAGACAGTAAGCTCGTTTCCACATGCTACCAGTTGATCACCAAGGGCGAAAATGAGGACATAAAAAAAAAAAGAATAAAAAATAAAATAAAAAAAATAACAATCATAACCAACTCAAGTGTCTTCAGGAGGTTCTTCACCATGTTATTTGGGGCTGGCATATTGCTGTCACACATCCATCTATTGCTATATGGTGAGAGGAATGTCTATGGCAGGGAAGGGGTGTATATGAGGAAGGGGCATACATCAGATACCCTTGTCCAATATTGTGAATGTTGTCTATGTCGTTGGGCAGGAGCTTTAACGTTGGGTTAAGTGTGTGTTCTTATCTCCCAGGGCCAAATGTGAACTCCAACATGTGTAATTCAGAGGGTCACCTAGTTTTACTTTCTGTGTCCTGAATATGTTGCAAGGAGCTAACCTGATCGTCTTCACTCACATACTCTTTTATTGTTTTTGATTAAATTACTGTGTAGTTCTGGATACTTGTGAAAAATCCTCAGAAGGTGTTCCTGCAGTTTTCTGCTGATCCTATGAAAATGTTATAATGTTTTGTTGAGAAGTGAAGTCAAGTGTATTTATGCTTCATTGATGAAGATTAGTCTTTTTTAGCAATTGTGTTTTAACACTCAGTACTGAAGTAAAAGCTGACAATTGCATGCCAGATATTTGTGTTATTTAAATTATAGTGTCCTTCTTCCTTCAGGACCTTTGTAGAAACAGGATAATTGAAAAGATGTGTACCAACAAGGGTTCATGCAGGAATTGACATTTCACAAAAAGAATGGGCCAGTGGTGCTGGAATAATTTTCAGAGTGGGATGCTACCTTTAATGTTACATCACTAAAGTCATAGGTATTGTAAAAAGTCCACGTGTTGTACAAAACACATGTGTAGCCAATGTATTCAGCAGGGGAATTGTAAGCATGTAGTATGTACATTTTGAAACACACAGCAGCAAATATATTACTAAAGCATGGTGTGGTAGCGCACTGCCATGACAGACAATACATTTTCAATTGAAATCACCATTACATTTGCACAGACATACAGTTTTACTGATAAAACTAACCAGCACACAAACAATAATGTGTGGAATTCGGCATCACCAAGTGAATTGATTTGTTTTGATCATATTAAAATGATTGTTCCCATCACACTTCAGAATTACAATACAAGTGCTTCATTTGTGCCCTCCTAATTCTGTTATATTCTGAAATATTTGCAGAATTCATTTACTGGCATTTAATGTTTGCTGTGTGCTAGAAAAAAATAACATTTCCAGTGACCTCAAGATTGTCACATAAAGCGTTCACTTTGCAGTCAGAGAAAGACAAGTAAAGACCAAGCTCCCTTAAAAGACAGAGCCCAGCATGTGTCTGTTGTCTTTAAATGCACAGCAATTTTGAAAAGATAAAACCAAAAGGTCTGTCTATTGCTCATTTATTTCTGATCTCCAAGCCGGTTATTTTGGGGTGCTTCAGCAGCCCCCACTCCCCTACTTCCAGCTCCTGTTTAAGTTATGCTATTAGTAATAACCACTGACCAAAATAAACAAGCTTGTAGACATAACATTGTTCCTCATAGATATGAGAGATTGATGAATTGATAGTGGCAGAGATAAGTAAAATCAGTCAAGATAGTAGGCAGAAAATTTTTTCAAGGAAATACAGCACATTTACTGCTTCCTGAACTAGCATACAAGGGAGACAACTGAAAACACATGTACTCTCATGGAGTGCCTCACAAAAAAGAAAATAAGAGTTCCTAGAAAGTGCGATACATGCACAGAGGTGGTAAACAGGCTAGGCTCCACGGGAAGGACTGATACATGAAGGACAACCTAAAACAAATTAAGCCAGCAAATACGCAAGCAAATGTGAGTTACAAAACACAAAGCCAATGGTAAACAATTGGCAGAATGTATTCCTAGGGTAGCTTTCAGCATCATGTCCCCAATATGTCTTTGCAACCTAATAAAAAACACCACAGATTGACAGCCAGTGTTCACTGTGTAACACTGCTCATTTCTTTCTGAATTTGTTCTGATGACCGAACATTGCAATATTTTATATTAAAAACATTTGTAGAGTGCTTTAAAGTGGGGCCTCTATGTGCTGTCTTGGTGCAGTAAAGCAAAATGCTATCCAGCTTAGTGTGGATGGTTGGTAAAGTGTATGTACATAGTCAGACCTTGTGCTTGGGGTTTAGGGGGTCCTCCAAGCATGTTGCTGTGTTTTTTTAATTGGAGGGCAGGTTTTGTTTTCTACCTTTATCTATTTTATTAGTATGTTTTTCAGATTTTATTTTGCACTTCCTTTTTATATTGTTTCATTGCTATTTTAATGTTGTAATATGAATTTAATAGACTATTTCATTCACAATTATATTGTTCTTAACCCCTTCCGTGAGCGCGGAATTTCCATTAGCAGGCGGGGATTCGGACAGCGGGGGCCGTCCTGCGCACACGCCCACGCTCACAGTGAGGCGTGACGGCTCCCGGCCGTCACGAGCATGGAAGAGGTTAACTCTGCACACAATAATTTTTACTGTTTTTAACTACTAGACAGCCGGAGTACACTGCTGTTGTCCAGCCTAAAACTGCACTAACAGCCTAAAAAGATTAACCTCTCTTCACTGAGGACACCCCACCGCCTAATGTAACATGTTCAGGCAATGATGTGTGTTGCAGGATAGAACATGAGGCACTCTGGCACTGCTGCTATAGGTGTGCTGTGATCCATGGCGATTCTCAAGGGGATGGTACACATATTTATTTTATTTATTTATTTATTTACTTGTTAAGCGCGGCTGCCACCCAAAGGGTATCCTGGCGCTGAGACTGCGTCTATCCTGCAGGCATGCTACCATTACATTGCTCTGGGGAACAAAAAGGGCTTGAGATCCTTTTTAAAAGGGATGAAATCTTGTCTACACCTCAGTGCCAACGGGAGGGTGTTCCAGAGAGTGGCAGCCGTGAAACTAAAATATATCCTGAAAGCTTATCAGAGGTGACAAACATGCAGTGGAAGCAGGGCGTTGTAAGACTGCACTCAGCGCAAACCTGGGTGTCTTCATGGCTTTTACCTCTCTGGCATTTTTTGCCTTGGCAGCCACCTGGAAGGGTGCTCCAAAACTTGAAAGAAGCATCAGGAGGCAAGAGCAGTGGTGAGACTGAGGAGTTCGGTATTTGGCCACAGATGTCAAACTTGGTCTTCTTTTTGCAGTGCCTTGCCCGCGCCATGTGAGCAATAAAGGGCCATAGCTTTTTCCAAGATGCTGGTCTATCCAGGGTACTGTGTAAACTTCCCAATTCAGAATGAAGTTGCGTCTTTTCCTGTGATGTTAGTTCCTGTTTGAACCATATATAAAGAAGGCACTAACAAGTGATGGATGCATTTCAATACATTGGGTCCCTTAATTTTTTGTCACTTTTGTGACCCACTTTTGCCGTCTGCAGCTAAAATTTCCCTTTTGATCTTCTATTCAATGTCCTGTTCTGGCTGGTGTCTCTGCCCTGATGTGAGTGAGAGTTTGGTGCATTCCATATCTACTTCTGCATTAATCTTCATCTTCAATGAAGAGCTACAAGATTGCCTTTTTTCCCCATCTGACTTTTTCCTCATAACTGACACCTTGACACCTTTCACTTGAAGGGCGGCACCATCACAATTGGGAGGAGTCAATCTTACCTTGGGCAATCAAAAACTAAACTTGACAGACTTCCACGGTATCCACTCTTTGGCAGATTGTAATGCCGTTTGACTCCTAGGTATGCTAATGATATGGTACCTCTCAGCACTTAACACAAGAGTTGCAACCTCTGTGCCTTGAATATTCAGCTTTGGGGCAGACTATGTGTAAGAAAATGAATTATTTGATGGTTGTCCACCACAAATTATTAAGTTACAAACCTGTTATGTCCAGGGAAAGATTTCAGTAATTTAAACCTGAGATCAGCTCCTAGTTGCTATGGTACAGAGCACACCAGCTGAACTTAGAGAAAATGTATAACACATTGAGGAGTAACAAAACAGTTAAACAGTATAACCCACAACACAATACAAATCCCACTCCAATGTAGAAACATAGAGTAAAATGTAATAACATGCCACCAAAACCACAAAAATCAACTAAAGGGAACCAGAGATTTAAATTTTTTTAAGATTCAGAGAAAAAGTATCAAGAAAAAGTAAAGCTACAATCAGAAGTGACTTCTCACATTTGACTGTGGCCTAGTTTCTATTTCTTCTGACACTAAGGAGTTAGGTCCTTCACCATGAAGTCAGCTGGACCATCAATTAAATGTATACAAAAAAGTTGCCAACTTCACCTTACTTGACACCTCCCAATTGAGGAAAACAAACCAATATTACTATATGGTCTGTTTGGTATATTTACTTAATACCTTTTTGCTTTTTATTTCATTATATTCAAAAAAGTTTAGGTACAAAAAAGACACCTAAATACATTCAACAATCCCAACATAAATTTTCAAAGCAAATTACATTCCACATTGCATATATAAACACCAGATAAATTACATTACATATATAAACACCATATTCATTTGGATCAACAATTAGACTCACATAAATGATATCTAACTAAACAAAGGACAAACTGAACATTTAGATACTATTATTCAACAAGTAGCAAATTAGTGCATATTAAATTCGTCAAAGTCATTAAATGTACTGCAAATTAATGCATTCCTGATTCAAAAGCCGACACGTTTCAAACCCATTCCTGTCGCTTTATGGGTTCTCATCAGGGCTCTGTCTGTTTTATTTATCTACAGGATATATGTAAAAAAAGAAAAAATTAGATTCTATTTTAGTATTTGGATAGAATTCTTGTCAATCACCTCTCTACTATTCGCGGAATGGCGAAACCAGTACATGAATTGAAGATCGTAAAAGGTAGGCTGTGTAGCAATGCTTTTGCATACGAACTCCCGAGCTCTCAAAGAAAACAAAAATCCTGATAATGATACTTTACATTATAGATAAAGAAATGCACGATCTAGAAAGTGAATACTAGAGCATACGACCAGCAACGATTGAGGAGCTGGTTTCGTCATTCCGCGAATAGTAGAGCGGTGATTGACAAGAATTCTATCCAAATACTGAAATAGAATCTAATTTTTTCTTTTTTTTTACATATATCCTGTAGATAAATAAAAGAGACAGAGCCCTGATGAGAACCCATAAAGTGACAGGAATGGGTTCGAAACGTGTCGGCTTTTGAATCAGGAATGCATTAATTTGCAGTACATTTAATGACTTTGACAAATTTAATATGCACTAATTTGCTACTTGTTGAATAATAGTATCTAAATGTTCACTTTGTCCTAGGACCAACCAAGTCATTGTATTTTTTACGTTGACTGCCACATAACTAGATATTACTTCTAGCCTTTAAAGAGTACAGTATCACAGAGAAAGACAGTAGTCTTTGTAAACAAAGAAAACAGGGTCTCTCTAACGTGTTTATTGATCTCTGCAAGCAGATTAAAACTCAAAGAAAGGAGAGTGGTAAGTCCTGATGGGTATGCTGGATAGGTTGTATCTCGGCACTCTGATGTTTTGCGTTATCACCAATTATGGTGTATTGTGTGTTAAATTACAAAGAATCTATTCTTGTCTGGTGTATCTCAATTGTAGTTGCAAAGAGATCAATTCATGCTCAAAGGGACAAAATGTATGCAAAAATTAAAGATCATAAAGAAGAGAACATCTAGGAGGTGAATATTTGGTCTTATTTTGTATTTTAATGTCTCTTTACTTAACAGTATTGTGTGTTGGTGAGTACAATATTAGTCTTCACATTTGTATCAAGACTGTTGTTCGAGAGGCACAAATTATAAACAAAGTGTCTATGCCCGAAAGTAAAATCTTAATCCAGGGCAAAGCACCATATCTATCCAATCTGTGAAGTGAACTCTGTGGCTATGAAATCTTGGTTTGGCCACCTCTGAGCTTTAGGCACCAAAATCCAACTTCTAGGCATCTTTGATGGCCACAGCCTTGAACCTTAAACCACCAGAAAAGTTTGAATTTAATTTATTAGACTAAGCTAGAAGGTAAAAACAAACCGGAAAACCCACTTGGTGAATCTGACCTCCGCTCCAGTGTGGTTGGCCTGAAATTGCGCCTAGATCATGGTCGAACGTAAGCAGGGATTTCTGATTGCTGCTTTTTGCTAAAACCTCAAAAAGTCTACCTCTGGTTCTCCTTTACCTAATTTAATGATCGTGGTTTATTTTTGCTTATGAAATTGTTTTCTGTGCTTTAAATTGGTGTGAATATGTTATTGTACAAGACTACAGAGAAGTGCTAAAATGTTTGTTACATTTAAAAATGTAGCAGTCCTGAGCATGATTTGCCATCATTCTATAAGGACTGTGACAAAGAAGGATAGTACAAAGCAGGTATAACTTTGCTTTCTTGCAAAAATGTATTGTTTGATAAATTGACTACAAAGCCACCTGCACATAAACATCTCTTCACTGGCCAATTTGCTTCCCTACCCATTATATATAGGAGAAAAATTCTAAAATCTATAATTAACTTTAAATAGAATTGAATGCAAGCATGATAGTGTGGAGGAAGGCTGTTGGACACGTGCATTTCTTTCCTTGTGTTCTTGAAATAACTGATTCACTAATTCCCCCGCACACCTTCTAACCCTATTGATTGTAACATTTATTTGTGGCAGTAAGTTCACAATTTAATTATTGGAGATAAGGATACTATGTTGCAACAGTGACCGAATATCCTTAACAGCGGAGTATCCTTACCACTAAGAATGTGGTTCGCCCACCAAATGTAATTGCAAGCAGACCTAAGGTTTAATGACGGCAGAGACTACTCCATCTCCTCCGTGATTAATTGCCTTTGATAGACATAAGGGCCATCGGAGAGGGACCTGTCATTCTGCCCACAAAATTTAGATGGGCTCAATTACAGGTCAGTTTTCACCGCTCATCACTACCAGGAAAACCTGTGCGGTAAGGGGCTGTTAACTGCTAATTGCTCCTCTCGCCATGGGAGAGGACTCCGACGGCAAGGAGAGCATTGCATTTTGTTTTCCCAAAATAAATCCTCTTACGAGATTTTCTTTTTTTTACTATCAACAAATTTTTTATTGTCTTTTTTTATATTTGCACGTCAATACATACAACATAAAAAATACAGTCATCGTTGTTTTCTCGTTACAGGGTTTCCAGCCAAAACTCGCTAGTTTTGTGGTGCCACATTACAGATTATTCGTGCTAGGCTGTCCCCCTATCCATTTGCCCCCTTGAAGGTAGGGGGAGGTGTGAAAGGGGAAGGGGTGAGAATTTGGGATGAGGGAAAAAGATAACAAGAAAAAAGAGAAAAGGAGAAGAAGAATACAAGAAGTTTGCTGTCTCTCGATGCTGAATAAGAAAAGGAACCTGTTTGGTATAGGGCTCCGTCCTGCTGACGGAGCTCTGCACCAAACAGAAAAATTAATTGAAAGGAACCATTGTTCTGGCAGTTCCTACCAATGCACTGTAAATGACCATCAGCCTGGCAGTCATTTATAAATTTGGTCAGCGGTCCCTCCACCAGGGAGACTGAGTCATTTACTCTGTCGCCTTGGAGGGACAAGTGGCCGCCCTTCCAAAATTAAATCAGCCCTTTAGCCAACAATGAGAGATTCGCTTAATTTGTACTTAACGTTTTCTTAGAGGTTGTCTCAGAAAGCTGATTTAATGAAAATACTGATTCAAGTGTGTATATCCAGAGTAACATAATATATCAGTTTTGTTTTTCTTTCTTCAGTTTGCAGAGTGGTGTTTAGACTATGGAGCACATGGTTGTCGAATTCCTGATCGGCCATATTCTCTCTTTGAAGGTAAACTGCCTGACGCTTAACAAATTACTGTTATATTGTAATTAATTTTTAACTGAAGACTGAGCTAAGAACGAAATGCTTGCTAGATTCAAGTTGCTCATAGTGGCAGTTTAGATATCATATGCATTCTTGTGAGCTCTCTCTATGATTTATCTTATGGACAAGAGCTCTGAAGACTGATAAAGCTGTATATAGACTGACTTAAAAATGTGTCAAATGTCATTATCTTATGCCCATTAGGTGTGGTCCTGCTGACCACAGCTGTTTTTACCACTTATTGTAATTCGTATAGAGATATAATGTAAGGCTTCTGCACACGTACCCGTTTATTAGTCAAGACTTGCTAAATACCAGAGGCCAAGCTCTTCCCCGGGCTGCCCAGGTGAGTGCTCTTGTCTAAAAAGTATCACATGGATTCTTTTTCCATTCCATGAAACAATACATCATCATGCACAGAGTATTCTGAACTCATCCTAAACATAGATGCTACACATTGTCTCCCTACACACCAAATTCAACACTTACAACATACTGCAGTCCACAGCTATTCACTCACCCATTTTGACTTGTGTAACGCTTCGACCTGAACCTCCCTTTCTGCGTGCAGTGCTCATGCCTGCCTGCTTGCCCGTTTGACCTTTTGCCAAGGTCTTGTCTTTAAGCACTGTGAAGTTACCTGACCTTATCGTCTGGCTCCTGGTCCTGCTGGGGTTTCCATTGAGACAACTTGCGGAGGTAGAGCCTGCAGTTTGCAAAGCTGATGGTCTGAGCTCCGTGTTTTGGCTCTCCATTTATCCCCCCTCCTGTAGTGAGTGGATGCATACAGGTACGCCTCACTATTGAGCCAGCCCCCCTGAGGAGCCTGTGACTCAGGTGTGCGGCAGGGTTTAGTGTCTGAATCGGGGCACCGTGCTGAAGTGAGGTGACTGGTAAGGAGAACCTTCTGTTAGGCAAGCAGTAAAACTTCTTAAACGTACATTTTGGAGTCTTCAATATTATCTACTAGAGCAGGGGTCTCCAACCTTTTATGTAGTGAGAGCTACTTCTGTTCAGTGAAAATCATTGTGAGCTACTAAACCCCAAGCAACTCGCGCATTTTTCCGAGAGACCTCCCACACCCAGTTTCATTGACGTTAAACCTAATTTCTTCAGAGCGATTCTGTGGTTTGAACACAATACTTAAGAGTTCTCTCTTAGAGGATTGTTTTTGTGCAAGAAGGTGCCTCTTCATGCGCAAAAACAATTCAGTCTGCAATGCAGGTACCCTTGCATCACAGCACGCGGTTCCTGTGTTGGCACTAGGCAGCAGTTTGTGTGCCAGTGCAGGGAAAGGAATGCGTCATATGTTAGTTTACTATCTCATCTGCACAGAAAATAGGAAATGCAATTAAGGCTAGCTGCACATTTGCTCGCGGCACCTTCTGTCAACGAACCTGCCACATTTAAATGTAAAAACTTAAATGTGAAAAGCCTGTTTCATAGCTTTTCACTTCTTGTCCTTTCTGTTTTTGTTACCAGCATGTTTCAGTACTTGCTTTTACCATTTATGTTTGCATCCAACTCATCTATACTTTACTGTCCTCAAAAGATGTCACGCCGAGTTGGCCCCACCATCCTTCAAATCAGTAACTATAAGACAAGCACTTCCTGACACTGACAATTCTCGTCCTCTGATGTTCCCAAACGGTATGTTGCTCATTTGCTGCAGGGAGAGCCGAGCTGATCCAGCCACCACCTCCCTGTCAGTGTGTGGTACAAGACACTCCGAGCAGATCAACTCAAATACTTGACTTGTAGGACCTATCTGCTCTGCTCTAATCTGAATTCACCCCGCATCTGAGAGGAAAGGGCAGGCAAACTGTGTTAGTCGCTCCAACCCTAAATAGAGTTTGTACTTCAGCGTTGCCAAAGCTGACTGTGAGATGTCACTCCTACCCCCTCCCCACACACGCTCCCTGATCTGTTAAGTTAACTTTTGTAATTCACTTACATTTTTTGGTGTGTTAATTGTAACCCAGGACAAAATTTTACTCCAAGCTGGTATTCTTATTATTTGCCGTTTTATCGAATTTAGCAACACCATTCATTTCTCCTGGCCTAACATGTCCGTTTGAAAGCAATCCTTTCTACAATGTGCATTGTAAATCAGGCCTGTTCTATGAAGGAAGGGTTGATGGCCGAGGGAGGTCGGGGGTCGGGGGTCGGTAAAGTGAAGGCAGTTCATTAAGAAGATATTTTACAGGTTCATGCCTAGTAACTGTAGCTGGATGCATTTCTACCAAGGCCGTCTTTGTCAAAATATATAACCATGATTGGAGTACGGGCGACTTATAAGTCCCACGTCATCATAAGAGAAAATAAACTACATACATTTACTGGTGTACTTCAGGCAAAATATCATACTTTCTTTATGAGCACAATATTAGTATATCTATATATATATATATATATATATATATATATATATATATATATATTATATATATATATACACACACACACACACACACAGTAAAATCAAATTAAACCTACAGAAAGGTTACAATTAGATATGTGAACAACAGACTTAACACCCAGCATGAGCGATACTGAAGGAAGTACTGCATAACGGCACCCAGCTACAAAGTCACACAAATCAGATAGCGCATGCCTCATTTCATTTGGCAGTTGACTAAAATACACAAAGTGCCAGATAGCCATCTCATTACAAATCCACTATTAGGTGCAGTCTGCTATAACATACAGAGTGGAAATCGATAATGTGCACGTCATTAGCCAGTGCTTCTGACTACTTCGCACCAGCATGCTCGCAGAATAAACACTTATCACTCCAATGTTCATAATGGGGAATACAATCGCCCAGTGGTAATGAAGTGAAGGGAGTGAATATTATGTACATACAGTTGACAAGTGGCACAGAAAAACAAACATATAGTGACATAGATTCACCTTTAGCTGTTAAGGGTGCATCACAGGTTTTTTTTTCTTCTCTCATCCTGTTAACAGTTTACTCTACAGCCAGGCTCACGAGATAACGATAACCGGAGTAGTGGGCTAAATAACTACCATCCCCTGGGAGATAGAGGGGAGGGGAAGCCGGGGGAAATGGCAGAATGAGAAGCAGAAAGCGCGGAAAATGGGGCCTTCACAGATCAACAGCTTTTTGGGAAAAAAAGTTGTGCTTTTTGCATGCAGTCCACTGTAATTATAATTAAGAGTTCAGAAATGTTCTGGGTGTGCTCGCATGCCGGCTTACCTGCTGCTCTGGCGAAGGCTGTACTGCTGAAAAGGGCAGATGGCACGGGTCCCAGCAGTTCTATACTGCTTGCGAGACCGGTAAACAGCTGCTCTGCTCAGCACTAGCACCCTCCGCACTCGTTCGTGACTCTCACTGTGATCGCGGTGCCCATGAGGGAAAGGCAGGGGGTCCATAGACGCCTGGTCACGAGGTACAGGAAGGAGAGGCACGTCATCCTCGTCAGCATGGCCCGCCCCGCCCCAGCTACGCTCGGAGCCAATCAGAGCAGCTGGTTTGGAGAGGGCGGGCAACAGAGCCTGCAAACAGCCTAAAAAATTCAAATAACACTAAAGGGCTACTAAATTCTGCCGCAAGCATCACGAGCTACTCACAGGGTCTCGGCGAGCTACCGGTAGCTCGCGATCGACCGGTTGGAGACCGGGGTACTAGAGTCAGCTAGAAGAAAAAACGTGTGGCTCTGCTGGAGTGATGTACGGCAGCAGGCCAGTGTCTGCGGCATCAGCGAGCACAATCCAAAGGAGATGAAGGAATTGGATGACCATGTAGTGTTTATTTTATTTGTTTGATGTATTTGTGCAGCCCGTGGGGTAGGTAAATATCTGAGCAGAAAAGAAGGCTGATTGTCGGCAATATTCATTGGGCCCAGCCTTGTTAAACTGTGATAAGCTATGTAGACTTGTGTAACAAGCTTGTCACCCTTGTAAGGGGCATGTGCAGAAGTATAACAGGGTGAAGGAGAAGCTGAGATGAATTTCCTTCCAAAAGCTGTCCACCTGTTGTTCAAGATACGTTTCAGGATAATGCCAATAATACAGTTTTATCCTCTTCCTCCTCCTGTCCAATTGTTTTGTGCCTCCCATGCCTCTAGACCTGTCTATGTGCAATTTACAGCCCAGGCTATCTTCTTCATTACTCACAATGTAGACCAGGCAATCCTGTTTGTCTAGTCTCTCCTTGTTAGGAGGGTACAAAGAGATACCGAGTGCACTGAATGGATGGAGTCATGCATATTAAACAGGGAATGGAGGGCTCAGCAATGAACAGAAGGGGGAGCTTGAGGGTCTCAGGGGTCCGAAAGGGCAAGGCGGGTCGCTTTAAGACCAAGTGCAAAGACAAGGACTAGGACAAAGTCTGGGTCAAGAAACCATCTCATTGCTCAATTTGGAGAATAGCATCAATGCTGAACGTTTTGTTCCTTTTGAAAGAAACGTTCAATGGTATTATGGAACCAATTGTTCTGAATAACGATAAACTAAAGACACACACCTGTTCGCTTAGATCAATAGACCAGGAACTAAAAACAATAATCGTTGTGTGCACGCCATTGTAAGGCTAATTACAAGTACAGTCATAGGCACTGAGTTAAAGGGTAATTGTTAGACCTGGCATCATTGGTGTGGGTTTCCGCTGTATGTTTGCCTTTGCCTCCTGTATTTTTACAGTGTGATGGATTTCGTTTTGCGGGTCTAGATGCTTTGGGCACTTTGCCACTGCTGTTCATTGCCAAAGTGCAAATGCTCTCTTTGTAAATTGTTGTTATCGATTGGTGATTCAATGATTGGCATATTTGATTTACTAGTCAGTCCCTAGTACCGTGCACTGTGTGTGCCCAGGACCTGTAAATCAATGCTGCTTGTAGGCTTGCAGCACTGATTGTGCCACTTACACAAGCAGCCTTGCAACAAGGTCTTATGCCTGCCATTGCAGTGCCTGTGCACAGTCTAGTACTGGCATGTCGACCTGGTAAGTGCACTCACTTGCCAGGCCCTAACCTTCCCTTTTCTTACAAGCGAGTCTCCCCTTAGGTAGGCCCAAGGTACCCCTGTGGGCAGAGTGCTGTGTATGTGAAAGGTAGGTCCTACCCTGATGTGTGTGGCATATATCCTGATAGTGAAATACTGCCAATTTCGTTTTTCACTATTGTAAGGCTTTCTGTCCCAAAGGATAGAATAGGGAGTTTACTCATAGCATCTTATAAGTATTACTGCCCATGGGAACAAGATTGGAAAATAAAGTTTGATATGCCTGAACTCAGAATGTTAAGACCCCCGGTCTCCAACCGGTCGATCGCGAGCTACCGGTAGCTCGCCGAGACCCTGTGAGTAGCTCGTGATGTTTGCGGCAGAATTTAGTAGCCCTTTAGTGTTATTTGAATTTTTTAGGCTGTTTGCAGGCTCTGTTGCCCGCCCTCTCCAAACCAGCTGCTCTGATTGGCTCCGAGCGTAGCTGGGGCGGGGCGGGCCGTGCTGACGAGGATGACGTGCCTCTCCTTCCTGTACCTCGTGACCAGGCGTCTATGGACCCCCTGCCTTTCCCTCATGGGCACCGCGATCACAGTGAGAGTCACGAACGAGTGCGGAGGGTGCTAGTGCTGAGCAGAGCAGCTGTTTACCGGTCTCGCAAGCAGTATAGAACTGCTGGGACCCGTGCCATCTGCCCTTTTCAGCAGTACAGCCTTCGCCAGAGCAGCAGGTAAGCCGGCATGCGAGCACACCCAGAACATTTCTGAACTCTTAATTATAATTACAGTGGACTGCATGCAAAAAGCACAACTTTTTTTCCCAAAAAGCTGTTGATCTGTGAAGGCCCCATTTTCCGCGCTTTCTGCTTCTCATTCTGCCATTTCCCCCGGCTTCCCCTCCCCTCTATCTCCCAGGGGATGGTAGGTATTTAGCCCACTACTCCGGTTATCGTTATCTCATGAGCCTGGCTGTAGAGTAAACTGTTAACAGGATGAGAGAAGAAAAAAAAACCTGTGATGCACCCTTAACAGCTAAAGGTGAATCTATTTCACTATATGTTTGTTTTTCTGTGCCACTTGTCAACTGTATGTACATAATATTCACTCCCTTCACTTCATTACCACTGGGCGATTGTATTCCCCATTATGAACATTGGAGTGATAAGTGTTTATTCTGCGAGCATGCTGGTGCGAAGTAGTCAGAAGCACTGGCTAATGACGTGCACATTATCGATTTCCACTCTGTATGTTATAGCAGACTGCACCTAATAGTGGATTTGTAATGAAATGGCTATCTGGCACTTTGTGTATTTTAGTCAACAGCCCAATGAAATGAGGCATGCGCTATCTGATTTGTGTGACTTTGTAGCTGGGTGCCGTTATGCAGTACTTCCTTCGGTATCGCTCATGCTGGGTGTTAAGTCTGTTGTTCACATATCTAATTGTAACCTTTCTGTAGGTTTAATTTGATTTTACTGTGTGTGTGTGTGTGTGTGTGTGTGTATGTGTGTGTGTGTATATATATATATATATAAATATATATATATATATATATATAGATATACTAATATTGTGCTCATAAAGAAAGTATGATATTTTGCCTGAAGTACACCAGTAAATGTATGTAGTTTATTTTCTCTTATGATGATGTGGGACTTATAAGTCGCCCGTACTCCAATCATGGTTATATATTTTGACAAAGACGGCCTTGGTAGAAATGCATCCAGCTACACTTTACTAGGCATGAACCTGTAAAATATCTTCTTAATGAACTGCCTTCACTTTACCGACCCCCGACCCCCGACCTCCCTCGGCCATCAACCCTTCCTTCATAGAACAGGCCTGATTTACAATGCACATTGTAGAAAGGATTGCTTTCAAACGGACATGTTAGGCCAAGAGAAATTAATGGTGTTGCTAAATTCGATAAAACTGCAAATAATAAGAATACCAGCTTGGAGTAAAATTTTGTCCTGGGTTACAATTAACACACCAAAAAATGTAAGTGAATTACAAAAGTTAACTTAACAGATCAGGGAGCGTGTGTGGGGAGGGGGTAGGAGTGACATCTCACAGTCAGCTTTGGCAACGCTGAAGTACAAACTCTATTTAGGGTTGGAGCGACTAACACAGTTTGCCCGCCCTTTCCTCTCAGATGCGGGGTGAATTCAGATTAGAGCAGAGCAGATAGGTCCTACAAGTCAAGTATTTGAGTTGAGCTGCTCGGAGTGTCTTGTACCACACACTGACAGGGAGGTGGTGGCTGGATCAGCTCGGCTCTCCCTTTAGCAAATGAGCTACATACCGATTGGGAACATCAGAGGACGAGAATTGTCAGTGTCAGGAAGTGCTTGTCTTATAGTTACTGATTTGAAGGATGGTGGGGCCAACTCGGCGTGACATCTTTTGAGGACAGTAAAGTATAGATGAGTTGGATGCAAACATAAATGGTAAAAGCAAGTACTGAAACATGCTGGTAACAAAAACAGAAAGGACAAGAAGTGAAAAGCTATGAAACAGGCTTTTCACATTTAAGTTTTTACATTTAAATGTGGCAGGTTCGTTGACAGAAGGTGCCGCGAGAAAATGTGCAGCTAGCCTTAATTGCATTTCCTATTTTCTGTGCGTGCTGTGATGCAAGGGTACCTGTATTGCAGACTGAATTGTTTTTGCGCATGAAGAGGCACCTTCTTGCACAAAAACAATCCTCTAAGAGAGAACTCTTAAGTATTGTGTTCAAACCACAGAATCGCTCTGAAGAAATTAGGTTTAACGTCAATGAAACTGAGTGTGGGAGGTCTCTCGGAAAAATGCGCGAGTTGCTTGGGGTTTAGTAGCTCACAATGATTTTCACTGAACAGAAGTAGCTCTCACTACATAAAAGGTTGGAGACCCCTGGTTAAGACGCATCTTTTAGTGAGGGTGATTTTTACATTCTGTGTTTGAAAATACCATCCAGTGTGTGTCGACTCGGTTGTGTATTGACTATCTGGCTTTGGAGTGCCAGGGGCTGGGGATATGCATTCTGTTCAGACAGCCACTTGGTGGCCATCAGGTGGACTCATGATGCTAGTTGCAACAAAGGCTGCACAAAGTGTAGAACAGCGAAAAACAGTCTTTGTATAACCCCAAGAGGGTACAGTTAGATTACATAGGAATATACCCCCACTCTAGACTCTTATTTTGCTGAATGTTTACGTGGGGCTGGGGGATAATCAATACAACACGAACCAATTGTTTTTGTTTGATGTCGATGTAACTGCAATTTGTTCCCTGTTTTCCAATATGCCATAAATTTTAATTGGGAATTTTAATATGGGGCTCAATCCATCCAGTGAGGACATTGCACTGGCTCAAACGTTGGCTGTGTTCCATAGCTCCCATGCTCTTTTTCCAAAATGTTTATCAACTTGTCTTTTGCAACAAATGCAAAAATGTCTGTTTGATGGTAGTCTTATCTGCGTAAATGGTTGCTATTTTTGACTCCCCAATCTCAAATATTTTCCTATGTTCATCAAAACGAGTCCATAGATTTTATTTTTACCCATCCATGCTATTTCAGTCTTGTCCAAAGATTTCATGTTGAAAAGATCATGGTAAGTGATCACTGGCCTCTAAAGAGCTGGACGAAATATAACATTTTGTAAGCGGAGGCAAGTGTTATCACTATTCCCCACCTATCCTAGGAGGTTAACAAATACGATCGATGAGCAGCACCTTGCACTATTATCTTAGACTCAACTGCAAATTAATCTGGAGTCTTGGGTAATTGTTCAGGACGAAATGCTGTATAAGTACACAGAGTTAATTATAAGGGTAGTAACCTGTTTGAAAACCGAATTAAAGCAGAGCCCTGTTAGGTTCAGGTCGAGCAAAGCGGTTTTACGAAGAAGCAGGATATATTCACTGCCACTGCTTTAGCCCCAAAAAAAGCTGAGGAAACGGAGACATCATAAGGGAAATAGGAATGTAAGGAAGTTCAAATTCTACCATGGAATAAACGCAGACTACACTACAGGGACTAAAAGAATTAAGGTATCTTATTATAGGTCTAAGTGGTATTAAATGTTAAGAGTGCTTGCATCAAAGGACATGTGTGGGTTCTGGGGATTAGTCCTTAAAGGCAGAAGGACAGATAGGAGTGCTCCATCATTTATGGTTGCAGAAAAATGCAGGGTTACATTTCTGAGTAGACTGTATAAGGGCACCCAGGATGAAAGCAAGTAAGATTGAAAAACAATAGTTGAAAAATACATTCTGGATTACCTGTCTGCTAGCTCACAGAAAACGATAATTTCACCAGTTTAACATGCACTCCTGGTCCTGATGATTTGCCTACTATTATAACTAAAAACAACACAGAGTGGTGAATAAGAGTATTAAAGATTGTTTTTAAAAAAAAACACATACAAAGCTTCTCATGTAGCTGGAAAGGTGCAATCATTAAGCACATACTGTGGCATCCGCGCGCTATATAAAAATTAAATAACATAACATAACATAACATACTAAAGAAAGATTATCCGTCTCATCCACAAAATTAGCAATTGATTAGTTTGATAGATGTTCAAGGGAAAATCTATGCCATAGCATTGCTCCAGTACTTGAAGGATTGGAACAACTCAATAAACCTGATTCCAGTCGAGCAGGGAGGATTTAGAGAGGGCCAGTCAAGGATTGATCATTGTTTTTGCCTCTGGGCTATGGTCCAGAAAGGAATTGAAACAGGAGGAAACTTTTAATTCTTCTTTTTGGCTTTTTGCTGGGCATTTGATTTAGTAAATCGAACAACCCAGTGGCATAATTTAGAATGTATGAAAGAAGATTTTAAAGGAGATACACAGGGAGAACTGGGCAAGAGTGGTATTAGTTAAAGATGGTTCCTTGTCATCTAAAATCCCAATAGACAGTGGGTGAGTTTAGCGTCATGGGTTTTTGCCCTTTACCTTGCAGATCTCCCAATAACACTACAGAAGGTTTAGTCTTTTTCGCCCAAAATGGAGAGGGGCATGTCCCTTATTTATTGTACGCAGATACTATTGCTCTACTGAATATGACTCAAGTAGGCCTCTAAAGTACACTAACAGTGTTTAGCGATTATTGCAGTGCAAATCAACTTGTAAATAACATGGGAAAAAACAAAAATTATAGCGTTTGGGTGAAAAAGTTACCCTTTATATGGTCTATTGGTGCACATGTGGCTGTCAAGGTTATATCTTATAAATACCTGCACATGACCTTTGACAGGAAACTATCATAGAAATTTCACTTAAATGGTTCTAATGAAATTTAAAAGGGACTTTGGGGGTCCGTCTTTTACCCCTTGTGTGCTACTGTCGGCCAACGGCCGACGTGGCCCCGCCCATTTTGCAGAAGTGCTGCACTGCTGCGAAATCGCGGCCGCGGCAAAGGGGTTAAAACCATTGTTTACAGCATACAATGTGATGGTTCCTCCTCAACTGCTGTATGGCACAGAAGTCTTGTGCCTAGTTACAAATATTGACTTGGAGAAGGCAGAAGGATATTGCTTCAAAAAACTATTAGGACTCCCTAAATGTGCACTGGTCCAAGCTATTAGGATGGAAGCCAATTTAGAATCATGGAATTGTACTATAAACATTGTAAGTGTTTATTTCTGACATAAACAGTTAAGAGTCCCCACTTTTAAAAGTCGAAAGTTATTGTGTGAACAATAATATTGCCAGTGAATTAAAGTGAACTATAATATTTAGAACTTTTCATTGCAATTTAGGAATGAATTAAATGTTTGAGGCCAGACAGAATCAAGAGAAAAAGATTTTGCTTATTGGTTTCTGAAAATGTCAACGGTTCACCTGAGACCCTCATGAGAGAATTTAACAACCTTTCCCTATTTGATTGAGTTATCCAATCTGGCAATGTGTAATACCTTATTAAAATTGCTTTATTTGCTCTATTCCCTTAGATTGGGGAAGGAGGAATCACTTTTCACATAAAAGTTGGAATCTGAAGCAGTAGCCATAGGGTGTGTTACTCACTTTTTAACATTTAGTGTGTTTATTTACATTTTTTGGACTTTTTGCGTAAGTTATTAAATGAGGTTTTATTGAAATATGGGATTAAAGTACGAGGAGAAGCTATAAGATTTTTATTTTGTATTGAATATTTAGATTCGACATGTGCAGTGGGTAGAGTTTTAAAGGCTGCACCAACAGAGAAAGCGTTATTTTATTCTTTTGGATGTATGTCCAATATTTATACTTGCAGACCAATTTTCTTTGTTTTTTTTTTAGGTAATATATCTGTAAAAGGCTAAGGTCTAAATAAGTTATTTTTATCTGTCTGTCACAACTTTTCACCCTAAAACACACCAGCTCTCAATATAAACCTAACTACGGTATACACATAGGATTAACCCCAAAAGAAAATCCTGTAAATTTGCAGTAACATTCTAAATATCTGGGGCTTCCTCCACCATCGCCACTGCCAACTTCAACACTTGACCCTATTCAGAAGGGTGCATAAACACTCTACCAAATAACTTTCCATGAATATCTGACTTTTCCTCTCTTCAAGCACTACAGCACCTGATTATGGAGTGGTGTGGCTCACTGGTTAAAGGCGGCAGACCCGGAAGCAGAGAACGGCCCGGGACCAGGGTTCAATTCCCGATGCGGCAGGGTCGTGGACCAGAGTCAGCGGACTCGATAATTCTCGCCTCGGTGCCTACTCTAACCAGGGATCACACTTGGCAACTTTGGGCATTAGCTTGCCTCATCTCTACGACGGCCCCCCACATTCGCCGGGGATGCCTGGTTTCACCTTGGAGATACCCAGTAGGGACCATCTCACAGGGATAGCCAGGATGGGTTCCCCAGCGGTTTACAGCGCCACGACGCCTCAGGGCAGCAATGCGCTTTACAAGACACATACATACATACATCTTCTAATATGTCAAATTAAAAATGCTCCAGTGTCACCATCACATATGAGTCTTAGATCACTATGTCACTATAATGGTGTCAACACTCACCAAAGTAAATAAATAAAACAATATACAGGGCACCTTTAGATAGCAGTGGTAGAAAAAAGCAGTCCCCCCAGCCTGACATATGTGTAAAACTTCCAACCCTGAGCAACACTTAGATTCTTCAGATATTCTATCATTCCACAGAGAGTAATACACACTTATCTTAAACACTAATGCCACACATAATGTATACTGTACAACTGCTGAAAAACTATAAGACGAATAGCCACAGACTTATTGTAAAGTGGCACTGGATAAACTGCAGAATGTTCATTGAGCCTTCTGAAATGTACTAATGTATAACATTATGGGTTTGTGTAATGTTGCTGCTATTTGTGCATTGCACAGTTCACTGTTACTAGGATCGGTGGTGCTGTAGACAAATATGTAAATTATATTTTTTTCCAAGCTTCTGACATCCTATACAGGGTTAGTATTGTTTTAATCAATACATCTGCCCAATAAATGAAACTATTTAATGCAAATTGAGTTTACAAAAAATTTAGTGTCTTTTTAACAGTTTTTATTTAATTATTATCTATTATGGAGAGCATTACTATAGTAAAACCATTCATCTTAACATACTTTGTGTTTGATTTTATTTTTTATTTGTTATGTAGGCATGGCTGGAACAATACACTTCTTATCAGACATGTTGGTGCCCGAGTCTTCCCGGTTTCCAGCGTTTGAACTTTGACTGTGTATCAAAACAGAAAAGGAGAAACACAATATCCATACACGGGAAAGGATAAAGAATCTTACTGATGCGAAGAGCTCAATGAGACTTATTAGCTCCCTAACTCGCCTATCTTTCAGAAATAATTGATTTTCTCTAATGACCACATGTTAAAGGAGAATGAAAGAGAGATGCACAATTTGTCAGCTGGATGAGGCCAAGGGGCCTATACAGAAATGTTTTAATTTTCATTTAAAGGGGTTTAATTATTTTGTTTCAGTGGTTGCATGTTTCTCCTACTAAGACGTTTTTGGTTAAGAAAATGTTATTTCGTTAAGTCAATATCTTTACATAAAGCATCACTGTATTGATGATATTTTTTTATGCGGAGGGGATTTCGTTTTATATAACAAAGCCTACAGTAAGATCTGGTAAAATTGATTGGTAGGTCTGAATCAAACCTATTTTTGCCACTATATGGTGTAGCCCAAATGTTCTAGGCAGTGGCCAACACATTTGCATTTTGCTTAGTGTTTCAATTTGGTTCCCTTTGTTTTACTGGATTTCTGAAAATCACAATAAAATGTCTTACAAAATTAAATATATTCACTTTATTGATATGATTTTTCACATTATCAAGGCAGATTAAGTTGGGAAGACTGATGATGTGCGTGAACAATACGATGAAACATTTTATTTTAAATGATGTTAATCTTGTTACTTTTCTTATTGATCTTTCCAGCATCTAACAGGTTTCATTTCATATAACTCAGTCTGTTACCCCAGAACATAAAAACATTATTCACATCAGTACTTACCTAATCTATGTGGGGAACTACATCAGAACATTTACGTCTCCTTAAAGTTTATTAGTACTATTGCATTTTATATATATTTTTAAGCCACTATCTTTGTTTTGGTTTGTTGATTTTCTGCTCAGGGTATGAAACTCCATTCCTGTTTCAAGATAGTTTTCGGAAAAGGCTTCATGGGCATCATATCAATTTACAGAAGTTTTGATAGAGTACACATTGATACTTCGATGCTATGTTCCACAAACACTCTGATAAACAGGGATTACAAACTTCATTGGAATGAAAGGATATATCAGCATTACAATGAATAGGAACACACTCAACACTACAATCAAGAATATTCGTAATTCAGAATGATCAGGAAATGTTTACACAAGATAGGAGGCGTGAAAATACAATTAACACAATATAAAAGAGGTTTTAGGATAGAATAAAATGGCTCATTGGATATCACACAAGGCATTTCAGAATAAAGGTGGGCACTCTTTTTTGTTGTTGTTGTAAAATTCTTTCAATTAGGACTTTTTAAGAGTTTGATGTTGAACATTTTGAGAGTAAGACCATTCTAAATCAACATGGTACGGTGTTCCAACATTTTCAGGCAGCTTCTGGGAAAGTTTGCCCCTCTTGCTTCTGGAAGTATAAGTACCTTCAGAGATAGTTATTTTTCTTGCCAAGAAATTGATTTGGCATGTTTAAGTGTACTGGTATGTTGTACAAACGGGTTTGCGTTAGCATCTTGCTTCCAGTTGAGGCATGGAGGTCATTTAAAACTGTTGTGATATAATCCCTGTGGAAGCTGTCAGCAAAAAGACAAACACACCATGAAAGGCATCCTTGAATGGCTCCAGTCTTCATTATGACAGATCAGTATGAAAAGTATTCCTGTAATCCGCACTTTGGAAAACTAAGGCCTGACATTTAGTTTTAGGTTCTGCTTGGGGGCGAATGTTTTTAATTGTTCTTATCCTTATTTGTCAATGTCTTGAAATGTTTTAATATGATTGTCAATATGGCATCTGTTAATGAGGTTAAAGGTAAAATATTTTGACTTTTTAACTACATTGGCCAAATTGATAAGGAAGTAAGAGGTGTACGCCAGATTGTGCTATGCATGTGTCTTCAGACAGACAATAGCAGAACCAGTTTTCTCAAGAATTAGATCATGTTGTGAAGTCAAGATTTAATTTTGAGTAGACAATAGAGCTCAATGCCATCAGAATAAGGGTGGTAGATAGTACTGGGTTTGTTTAGGAGGTAACACATGGGATATAACTCTAGGTTAGCAAGGGCGCAAGGATGAAACACTATGGTTCTAGGTTTTGGGTAAAGAAGTGAGGTGAGTGGTGATTTTCTATATGGATTTCCACTTTTCTGTCAAATAGATATTACAAGAAACATTTACTTGTATTATCCTCAATGACGTCTCTTTTGGAAGGCGAGGTCAATGGTGTCTAATGTTGCATACATCAAGTAGGATAAGGAGTGAGGACTTTCCTGCTTATAAGGTTTATGGCTTCTTCGTCTACCTTGAAAGTTGCAGGTTTAATGCTACGGCTTGGTCTCATTCAGAATCCTCATTGGAGGTCTCTGATGAGATTTATTTAGATAGATAATCTCTCATTTTGTGTGCCTACTATTTTCAAGCAGTTTTACTGGGAAGCGAAGAAGGTGGAGAATAATACAGCCATTTCATGGAGCTGCATTTAGATCTCTGGATATTTATGTAGGTTGTGCCGCGTTTGCTTCAGTTAGATTCTGAAGAAACCATTCTTTGCTTTGTAGATTGTCTTCCCTCTTTGAGAGAGCAAAGACTGTTCAGAGTGGAATTTTCGCAATCTCTCTTTTTTGAACATCTGCCTTCCTTTCTCTGATTACCTTCTTGCATGGGCATTGCTGAGGATATGAGCTCATGGTATTAGGCTTCCGAGGTTGACATGTCAATCATTGTGTTCACTGGGATTGTTTGGATATGATCTCGAAGCCAGGGTTCTCAGGGTTGACTTGGTTTATCTCTGTGGTCCATATTTCCTCGTTATTAGTTGTCACTTGTTATATATTAAGAATAGTTTACGGGAAACAGATCGAATTATTGTCTGACTAAAGGAAGTGCAGTATGTTTGGTCACTGACAAATTTTCAATCTGCTACATAAAGGTACAAAGCTCTACGCTTGGTGTGGATGGGATAGGAGGAATTTTGTTCAAGGTTTTTTGTCGTAAGGCTTTTTTTCAGTCTGGTTATCATTTGTTCATTTTGGAGTCCCCATTGGCGGTTAAAATCACCCAAAACATTGTTGGACGAAATGAGCAATGTAGACATGTGGTCTGGCCTAGTTCTGTGAACTAAATGGAATTAGTATGCACTGAAACATAAAGGGAACATGTCAGTGGTCGATGTAGGAAAGGACGTCATTTTTGTCATGGTAAGGACGCCATTTTTGTCATGGTCCTACACTTGGTCCTGTGTGGTTTCTGCTGTCTTTATAACTCTGCACACTATGCCACTGCTAAACAGTGGTATAGTGTGTGTGCTTCCCCCTTGAAACATACTATACATGGGCTTGGTTTCACCTAATTGTCATATTGAAGTGTCTTGTAAGTCCACTGTACTTGGCACAAGAAACACACCAATAATGTGGTAGTTAAATGTCACAAGTAAGCTGCAGTGTGTGTTTACACCATTCACATGTATGACACAGAATATATGGCCTCCAAGATCACCATAGTGTCCTGTACTGTCTGGAAGCAGTGCATCCAGAATCCATCTCATCTCACCCCTCGACACTGCGGCCCACTGCTTTTTAAGGTGGGAAATTTGAGAATAACACCCCTGAATGTCACTGACTAAGCTGCGCCCCTGTATGGCGAGATCAAATTGCCAACAAGAAGACAAGAGGAAGAGCTTTTCTTTGTTTCCTGTGAATACCCCATAAGCAGTAATCAATTTGTGCAACGCGTGGGCCGGCCACAAGAATGACTCATCCACGCCCGTGTGACCATTTTAACACAGTTATCTTTCTTTTGTTTCCACGAGGACCAACATCATGCAAATGAAAGAGGGACAAATGTGCTCATAGTGCAGCCTTTTGGGAGACCATGCTTGTAGGTGATGGGACCGACTGTGGTCAAAACAAAGTCAGAAATGTTGTGTGGAACATGCGGATTTGATATTCCATCTGAGTATAAGGGGAAACCTGTGAGGAATATTGAAGGGAATTCAAAAGATTTCACGGCAGAGCAGCTTGTTTTGTTCTTGATAAGGCAAGTGGTGGGTTTACCTATTATCAGAGTACAGGCTGTCCTAGTATTCAGGATAAGAAATGTGTGTGGGTCACCAAGATGAGGCACTTTTGAAAAAGCATTAGGACAGTATCTTGTCCGATGCCCCAACTGATCGTCGGCATAACAAAACCCCTACACCTGAGGCTTCCACCAAACCCCACCATTCCCTCTTTTCATACACTCATCACCTTATCACTCCCAGTTCTCATGGCTGTTCTCCTTTTACGTGTGCTCCTCGTCCATTTCCCTTAACATTCTGTTTCATATTTTGTAATTTAAAAGACATCAATTCAGATTCAACACTTTCTTCCATTCATGTGACGCAACACAGTGGTTTGTGATGGTCACTGATTCAGTCAACTTTTTTGTTTGCATCCAATACTAATAGTTATTAACTGACTGCATATTTATTGACAATCCCTGCACAAATGCAGCACCTTCAGCTTCCTGCGCCATCACCGTCAGATGGGCAATGTCTAAATATCTATCAAACACACCTTTAAGCCTTTCTAGATAATCTGCTGGTGTTTCTCCCTTTATTTTTGCTTTCCATTCAAAAATTTAGTCCAATCTGTTCTCACTGATACAGCTGAATGAGTTGCACACATCCGCAACTGCATTAAACAAATCATCCTTTGTTGTGTTCTGGGCCCCATCATTCCCGGAATCCTGACTTGTCAACCAGTTTGTCACTTGCAATTAAGATGACCAGTTCTGTTTGTACACTTCAAAAACGCTCGGCAATTCTTCACTTAACTGTGTCGGGTTTTCTATAATGTTGGGGAACTGATTTAGTGCTCATCAAATCAGAAGGGGTCAAGGGGATATGGATAGTGACTCTACTCCTGGGGGAAGGGTTTTCTTTTAACGAAAGAGCATATCGAAAGCTGGTGGATGTCATCTTCTGCCTTGCTAGAGTGAGGTGAGGCCTCAGCCCCCTCCCCTGGAATCCTATTTTAGCCACTCCTTCTACAGACGCCTTCACAGGAATCCATACACCCAGTTGGGACTGAGCACACTCTTGATCCAGACTGCTCTACAGTAGTGTAGTCTGCGTTTCCTGGCTAATCGCACACTTTCATCTCACACTCTATTGTCAGTTGCTCACATCACAGCACTGACTTGCCCGTTATCTCTTTGTGTTCTATTTGCTGGTGGTCCCATTGGTGCTGCCATGTTTTCAGGTGCATCCACTGGTGCATCTCCAGCCAGATCAGCCACCATGGGAGTAACATCCTCTTCCCTTGGGTCTTCTCTCTATTTCTCTTTTTCTTGTGGTTCGGTGATCTAGGAAATACATAGAGAGGTGTTAAAGCAGTAGGAGTACAAGCCCTCACTCTGTCCCTTATATGGCTTACTTGTTATTCCTTTTTCTCCTGGGGGTGATTTGGGATTCATATTGGTGTTTGTCGAATTTCTCTTGCCAGTTTAGAAATGCGGCCCCTGGCCTCAGCCTCTGTCTTATTATTAGGGTCTTTCTATTGTTTTTTCAAATTGCTAAACCTGTTTAGATCAAAAGTACAATGCTCCAGAAAGGTTTTCTTTTCATACACGTTGGTGAGTCTCACCCACTGTTTCAGAAAGTTGCACACGACTTTACCATACAGGTGGCCAGGAGTCCCTCTTGGTGGAGGTTCATAATTCTTTGATTTTTCTTCTTCACTCATGTGAGGTAAACACGAAGTGGTCTGCCGGCATTATGCCCGTAGCCTATCCAGTAGAGTGGGAACATGAAGGACATGGGAAGTAGGGTAAGGAGACCCTCACTTATGTTTTTACTGATCTCATGGAGGAAGGAAGGAGGAGTGTCGAACACTCACACCCAAAGAACTCCTTACATTCTGCTTTTCTACTGTTATGCGTCTGAACGGGCTAGCAAAGGTGCTGGTGTGAAGGCCTCTTTCTAACACACATTAATCCTTCAAGATTCTGCTTCAGGTGATGGGGCTCCTGCCTGTCGTCCCAGTTCCCACATTATTTTCTAGAGTTCACTAGCTCTACGCTATAGATTGCGCACACACTGTAAGACTCATCACATTCCTACCTTACCCAATCAGTCTATTATCCCGTCATTAATTGCCCAGCCAAAATTCTCTGTACACTCTAACGCATCACAGACATCCCCAAACAATACATGCAAAGCAAGAAATGGCAAACACAGATAGTTTTCACCTCAATTTAGTTCAATGTGCTTACGTTGTCTGGAGAAATCACTAGGTCCAGGGTGGGCCATGCTTTAACTCAGTCATCCGGGAGTACTCTCTTTATTGCCTCTGGTGCCTGGGGTCACTTTGTGGAGTTGCCCTCTTCAAACTCTGAGGGAAGACGTTTCCCATCACATCATACACTAGATTCTGTGAAAGATGTCAGACAATCAGGAAACCTCATAGAGGTCTAATACAGTTCAATGCAGAAACAGACAGCAAGCAACAACAATATTGTAAATTATTATTGTGACCAACCAGAGCTCTGCCGGCTGATCAGTTGGGGCATGTAATTCTACATTCTATCCATTTTGTCACTACAGTTAAACAATTTTTATTGATGCAATAAGCGGATGAAAGAACAGCTGATTAAAAATAAACTAGAGCCATACACCAACAAATAAGTGCCAGGCTATTCAAAACGAATTTAAAAAGACTTTGAGAATGTGATTTTAACAAGTTATGATAAAAAGCCTGACTCCACTACATCTGCAGTTCTTGCTTCATTGTGTCAGCTTCAAAATGAAGCTACGCTTAATTGAACAGTTAGGCTAAAATCTGCAGAGTACAACACAGAATAACAAGATGGCAGTGCATTTAAAATATGTATAAATGTGCCATTATGTTATGATCTTACTGTACTTTAACCAGGTATAAAAACAAATTCACAATTCTTAGCAAAATCTGCAAGGTATACGAATAACTAGGGCCTCAAAGGACACCTCATCTCTTTAAGGGAGTGGCAAGGGGACATGACCAGCGCTCCTTCAGATGGAGGATGGCAGCACATTGTGTGACAGGATGAGACTGACATCTCACCACTCCTCCTCCCCACTCACGGACCTAGAAAGAAAACCTCTTGAAGAAAGCGGACTCTGACTGCTTAACGAAGATCAGGGACTGCTGCTGCATCCCAGAAAATAAAAATACTCTTCATGGGCCAATGGTTGGTCTCCTGTTAGCTGCTACAGGGCAACAAAAAGCAGAAGGTCTCCTGAATCCCAGAAACCCCAGCTGCCCCCCAGCTGCGAACGTGTGGGTGCAAAACTAGAGAGATTTGGTTCCTAGAAGGCTGCTTAGGACTTGAGGTCCTCAGAAGTGGCCAGGAGGAAGTTTCCCAGCAGTTAGAAAAGTTGAGACATAAGGCCTGATGTAGCGTTTGATGGTCCGACTCCATCCATCAGGGTGGCTGGAAACATTACCTCTGCCATCCTGCTGGACTACCGCCCATCAAATGTAGAGATGACCACTGACCTAGTGGTCACCGCTGTACATTAAAAGGAACTGTTGTCACGGCGGTACCCTTCAATGAACCAAACGTTTAGTGTAAGCCATTCACACAACTTTTTTTACTTTTTGTTTTTCAGAAACAAACTCCCGGCAAAAAAGCAAAACACTAATGACCCCTACACCCTGGGAGTTTTCTCAAATTAGGCAGGTGAACCGAAGGTTTGGCAGTCAGGGTCCTCGGTCATGTATGCAATGGAATATCCTGTCCGCCAAAGTCCAAATCAATCCCTTAGTAATTTTTTCCGCCAACAAAGGAATTGATGAAGGTGCCTAATCCATTGGTGTATGACTCTCAGAGGCCACAGACTCTAGATGTGCCCCAATTAGTGTTTGGCACCAAAACTAGCGGTTTCAGCAGGAGCTTGAATATAAGATGAAAGTAAATACTCATAATGGTTGTATCTGTATTTTTGGCACATACTGCATGCGACATTCACAAAGGTAAGCTGTAGAATGGTTACAACGTGATATGACATCCATGTCTGATGCTTCTGCTTTAGTGATGAATGGTTGACTAATATCATGGTGGGTTAAGATGGGGTCTTCAGTAAAAGCCCTTTCCAATGTAGCTCATGCCTTTGTCCTTTGTCAGCTTAGTTTTTTTCCTCAGTGGCCTTGGTTGGATGAGTACTTACTGAATATCCCAATACATCTGGAAAGCTTTTCCCTAATCCTAGGTCCTCATTTTGATGTTGGTGAGACCGCCACCGCCAAGTCACCAGTGGCAGTCCCACTGACATCCAGGGCATCGGTTCGACTGCCACTTTACGATCCGGACGATCAGACCGCAGTGGTCTGGTACACAGACCACTGCCTCCAAGAGGCTCAAGGAGCCCATCAGGGTAGTGGTGGGACACTAGTCCCTACCATGGGGACGGTGGCTGCACAGACAGTGCCGTAGGGGATTGGGATGTTCATTTCGCACAGCCTTTTCTTGGTGGTCCCACTGCCATGAAAAGCCTGTCAGAAAGGGACTTTGAAGGGCCCAAGCAGGATCACCATACTCTGTCCCTTGTGCGCCCCTGCTAAGTGGGCAGGGAGGCACGTGGTGCACCCACAAATATCCATGCACCGTGTGCCAGGCACCACATGGTGCCTGGCACACAGTGCATGGATGTTTAAAAAGTGCCTGTTTGCATGGCAGCTTATGATGTAGCCCTTTTCCTGACCAGCAGCGCAAGCCGCAGTACAAAAACGAACAGTTCAACTGCCATACTGGGGGTCCTATCTTAATCGGGCAGGTGGGACCGCCGACTCACTATCGTACGGACATCTGCCCCCGGTGATGGCAGTCGGACACTCATCCGACCACCATCATAACGAGGGCCTTAGTGGCATTTTGTGTCTTACTATAATTTATGACTACCTTATTTTTATTCAAATGTCACCAATTTATTACAGGCTTTTAAATATTTTTGACTGTGTGACTCCATCAAAAGAGGCCATATGCATAATATAGAGACTCAGTTCTAACTTCTCCCAAAAGCATGGAATTGGTTCTGACTGCAGTAAATCATCAAGATCACTGTGATAATTTGCAAACAGTACAGTAACAAATGTACTGCTCTGTGTCACTCCAGTACCACCAGGAAACTTAAGTTAATCAATCTCACAATTGATACTTACATTCATATTATGGTACCTCTAGTCCGTGAGTGTTCCCTTGTTAGTCACCACAAACGTTTTTTCACTCTAATGTTTATTCCCCTCAGCCAACATGTCCCAAGTTTTTTTTATTCACTTGCACTTTTATACTTAATTGCGGTTCTAACATTAGCGGGCTCTTATTGAATGTAATGAAACAAGTTGCCGCAATAGTCCTACTGCACCAGAATACTTTTATTTTATTTCAATAAAAATATTTTGTTGCGACTTTAGCACCTCTTTTGCCTGCTTCATTATTTGTGTCCTCCCTAAAATTCTAATGCTCTACTTCCATTAGTTTTCACAACTTCTATGATTCTAACACTAATGTCAAACCAATGGTTACTTGATATTTTCAGGCTTTTCTTTCAATAAAACTACTCTATTTTCATACATTTTGGATAATCTCTTCTAGTTCTACAAGCTGTCTGACAAATGCTCCTTATTCTGGGTGACCAGGCGACCCAGGTTTGCTGTGACAGTCCCAGTTTTTTACCAGCTCTTCCCAGCATATTTCGGCAAATTTCGTACATGTCCCAGTTTTCAGGCAGGGTCGACTGAAATTTAAGGAAGGCAAGTTTTTATGTGTCTCTATGCTGGATTAGTTAACAGCTCTTATCAGAAAGCAATTAAATTAACATGCACTGTATTGGGTTTGAAAGTTGCATTTAATCTATTGCCTTAGTGCCTCGTTGCATGCTTTTATATGTTGATGGGCGCTGTCATTTAAGCCACTCTGTGCCCACCAGCTGATGTAAAATAGTAATCCTTCTTCTATTTTTGGGAAATGTCCCCGTTTTTAGTTTTTAAAAATCTGGCCACCCTATCCTTATTTCAAATTATAACCAACAATATTACACCGGCAGTTGAAAAGAGAATCTTGTTTTATAGAACTACTCAATGCAGAGCGTAATGTTATAGGCTTGCAAAGGATTGCTTTATGAACAATGCAAACCATTGATGTCCTATATGCAACAAAAGTAGGGTGCAGTAATAAGATCTGATCGACGCTCTCGCATCTCGAAAATCTTTTGAGCAAATTATCAGCAAATTGTTAAATTGGCAGAAAATAAAAATTCCCACCCTCTTGCCCACATGCAATTCGCTTATTGTGGGCCAATCTTCCAGATAAGCATCTAAGATGAGGTCCATCTGTGAATCTTAGCAGTTTTCTCCCCGGCCATTTACTTCTTTTGATAAGAGGAGGGCTTCAGAATTTTCATTTCAACATCACTCTGTCTTCAATTTCATTATTCGGATTAGGGGCTAACATGTTGACATTAAAATTCCTACTTCGGATACAGCCACCAAGGGCAGCCCACACATCACTTCTTCTCCTTATTCTTAAGTGGAGTAGCTACACCTTTTGAAACACACAACCACATCCCATGGGTTGATTGTGTATTAATTTGAAAAAGCCTTTTGGCCTTATAAGTACAGGTTTCTCTTTAAAGATACCTACACAGTAGAACCATCCCAGAAATCTCTGGGAAAGAAGTTGATGGGAAGCAGCTGACTGCCTGTTTTATAAAAAAGACCTTCTGCCATCTCAACATAAGATGTTTTTCACAAAATAGTTAAATCGTCAACACAGTTGAGTAATTAAAGTTTCACAAGAGACTCCATTCATGTGTGCATAATTCAAGAGCTCCCTTTAGGAAGCATCTATCAGGAGGGAAGCTATTGATCGACCTGGTGAAGGGTTGAAGCACTGGTTGAACTAGAACCAAAATATCTAATTCTCTGGGTTGGAAATACCTGAAATGTTTCCAGTCTTTCTAATTTATTGATTTAAAATGCTATTTAACCCAATGTATGTTGCCACATTTTATTGTCCCTCTTGATTTATGGTTTCCTCCTGGTTATATTCTTAAACACACTGTTATTACACAGCTCTAAGGCATACAACTATATGATAATGTTCCCCCAATTTTACACAACTGTTAATAAACTGTAGAAAACTAAGAAATGTATATTTGGGTTATTCAGAACTTGATGGGCGCAGGATGTCTACCAAAAATGTGCACATATCCTGCATACCCATGTGCATAATTTAAATAGGAGTACAGGACAGCTGGCATTTTTGGGCATTGGTCCCTCATAGGGCAAATTCCAAATAACTCTCACAGACTCTAGGAAACTTTACTAGGAAAAAAATAAAAGACCCAAATAATTCTTTTTGGTATTCCATTTGTCTCAAAATTCTTTGGTAAGTTAGGCTATTGGGAGTAGATGATTATAATAAATAATGTTATACTGTGCCTATTATTTTGTCACACTTCAGTTGCACAGAGGTTCAACATCTTACTCTCGATCAGTATGGCTCTGATGACCACTTATCTTCTAGACTATGTTCTTTCCAGCATGCCCCAATTGATAAACAAGCACTTTGGCCCTCATTGCGGGCTGTCTTATTTCACCTGGAGTGGTATCTCTGGGGGCAATTTCTGATGACAAGTTTTCAGGGTGGCTGGAATTATCAGGTCTGAAATTTCCAGACCCATATTTCCAGGCATGGAGATTCTTGGTCTCTCGGAGAGGTTAGGGCTGCAGCAAGCAGCAGTGCACAGCCACATCAGCTGCCTGCTGCAGTCTGGGGAGGGGTAGAGGTAATCCTCTGCCCGGATAGGCACAAGCAAACCCATTACCATTGCCCTCCCATTCAGCACCCCCACCCTCTACCAGCAGTCCCGCTGCTTTCGAGCAGGTGAAAAATGCCAGTATATTTCTTGTGCCGAAATGGTGAAAAATTGTTTGGAAAATCACCCACTGAATCCGGGTGCAAAGAGCTATTGCTAACTTTTGGGTAAATCTTGTAATGGCTAGACTTTACAGTGGAGATACTGACCCCCTGGTAAAATTAATTCCGACCGACCCTCCACAAACTCTGCTGCAAAATCTGGCTAACTTGTAATGAAGCTCAAAGACTCCAACTTGTAAGTATAGTTGTTTTACTATTTCTGCATAAAAGGCTTTGTCCCCACTTGCACCTTTTCTGTAGCCGCAGTTACAAGCTGACACTGTAAAAATGTGTTGTTTCTTTGTGTGCTCCAGATGTGGCTCTCCATTGTCTCCATTTGAACTTGTTCCAAAAATATATCAAGTTGTAAACGAGTATCTCTTCCACTCAGGCAATAACAGGATGAGCATGCTCTAAAATTGTGTTTTGTTCAGCAATATGCTTCGATCCGTGTTACTTCATATTGGTTCCTTGTTTTCTCCGCATGTAAAGTTTCTATCTTACCTACTTGAGTTTCTCCTTGTTGGCTTATCTACGCCTACTAGTTTCTGCATTTGCTTGACTATTCTGGATTCAGAATACGGTCCTTGACTAGAATGTATTCTGGCAAACTAATGAATAAAGTACTTTTCTTAAATAATGTTGGCAGTAGCAAATGCCTTTTGGTATTTGTTTAGGAACGGTTGCACATTTCTAGAGAAATGCTCAGTTACAGCGGAGTTCTTATATCCCCTTTCGGACCATCTCTAATGATATTTAGTCTAAGGGTGTGTTCTTGAGGTCCACGAAGCTCAGGCATTGCTTGTTTAGCAATTAAACCAGAACTTGTTTGCAGTGTGCAAGTACACATGTTTCCATGTATAACCAGTCAAATATCTTCTTTATTAGCTCAAGGGTAGTATTCCCTATTCTATATGTCATGTTGTTCATGATTGAATACAGAAGTCGTTTAAGTGTAACATTCGACCTACTGCTTGCAGCTGGTGATGAATCCATGGTAATTTAGTTGCACTGTCATCTAGTACTTAACTTTTGTATGATTCTTAATCAACTGATGGAGTGCCTGTTGGCATTGTACAGCACATGTTAAACCAAAAGCTTTACACACTCGGATTGCAAGTGTTTCTGGTTTCTTTTCACATTTCTCCCTCTTTCTGGTGGACATCCTTTTGTTGAATCTCAGTGTTCCTGATACAAATATTTTGCAGTACCAATAAAACGTTTGAAATACATTGCATCTCACTCTGAAGTAGTTGGTCAAGATCATGGTTTTACGGTTTCTGATCTGGTAGGACTCGCAAATATTTATTCTGCTAATGCATTGTACCTAACATACGTGACACTGCTTAAGTAATGATAGAAATTTAGACCCAGTACTTTCACTTAGTCGCGCACTTCATCAGTGGTCTTGTTCGTCCAGAGTCCAGCCACAACACCTATGGCATCAAGGTACATAACCACTTCCAACAGATTCATGTCTCCGACAGTCTTTTCCATTAAGCTTTGGAATGTCGCTGGGGCCCCTGACATGCTTTGAGACATGCCACCAAATTCATAGAATCCAAGACACATTAATTATGTTTTTTCCTTCTACTGTGGAATCATGGGTGTTTTATAACATCTAGTTCCTTGGTCTTATAAACAAAAACAATGTCTTCTGGTTAAAAAGTCTAATTAATTAACTCTATAAGTGGTATACTGATCAGATATCATGCTACTGTGCAGACGAATATTACATTCCAAAATCATGGGTTTTATTAACAACCCACTCACATGGACCCCTCCAGAGCGCAGCGAAAGCATAAAGGACAGAAGGCGATCACCAAAGACTGGACTTTGGGAAGATCCCCCGCTACCTCAAAGTGGCAAGCATAGGCAGACAAATAAAGCAGCAGCATTAAAAACAAGCGTCTCCCACCGAGGGAACATAACATCAAAGGTCAACACTGGACTACAAGTACCATCATGCATGATAGCAACAGCCAGCCCGTTGAAGTGACCACTAGGGGCGTTTAGCTATAAGGAGCAATAATGGGGAGTTGATTGTTTGGCCACATGGACGCTGAGGCTACTTCCCCCGAAGAAGGTCAGGGAAAGACCGAAATGCATCGGGATAACAAAGCCGCAGCTGCAACAGAAAAATAAATGTTTTTATCTTCTGGAATGAGTGCTGCTCACTTCTTTCTCCGTGCGAGATACCCTGTTTGATCATTGAAGGCTTGGTCCTGCCTTGAGCATTTGCACCGCCTGTAACAAGCGCCGTATTCTGCCCGAACATGGACCCCTCCAGAGCGCAGCAAAAGCATAAAGGACAGAAGGCGACCACCAAAGACTGGACTTTGGGAAGGTCCCCCGCTGCCTCAAAGTGGCAAGCATGGGGGATTCCGGACAAATAAAGCAGCAGCATTAAAAACAAGCGTCTCCCACGAGGGAACATAACCTCAAAGGTCAACACTGGACTATGAGTACCATCATGCACGATTGCAACAGCCAGCCCATTGAGGTGACCACTAGGGGCGTTTAGCTATAAGGAGCAATAATGGCGAGTTCATTGTTTGGCCGCATGGACGCTGAGGCTACTTCCCTCGAAGAAGGTCAGGGAATGACCGAAATGCATCAGGATAACAACGCCGCAGCTGCAACAGAAAAATAAATGTTTTTATCTGCTGGAATGAGTGCTGCTCACTTCTTTCTCCGGGCGAGATACCCTGTTTGATATATATATATATATATATATATATATATATATATATATATATATATATATATATATATATATATATATATATATATATCCAAGATACCGATTACTTACAACTCCATGTTGAAGAGCCAGATACTGAACGGACACTAGTTTTTGCTCGTGCAAATATTTTTTATTCAGTTCATTCCGCGATGACGCGTTTCAGCCCCTAGAGGCCTTGATCACATGACGTGCTTGTGTTTCCTTTCTTATTTAAAGTGACAGTGCATCAAGACAATAGAAAACAGACTTTCCGTCTGTTTTCCAACAGCAATATGTTTGTGTTTCCTCTCTTATTTAAGGTGACAGTGCATCAAGACAATAGATAACAGACTTTCCGTCTGTTTTCTAACAGCAATATCCATCCTGGCTATACACATAATTTCATTGTACATATATCCATATAATTACAGTTTAAAATACTGATATGCACAAAGAAGGAAAATGAACAACTTAATACATAAATTTCAAATTCAGCCACAAACAACATATTGAATGGTTAAAACTTTTTAGGTAGGTATTAACCGCATCGCTGCGGCGGCTTTTCCCGCTGTGTGCGGCAAATTATGAAAAGCAGCTTTACATGACGACCTCAGCTCGTCATCCGCACACGACCACCGTGGCTGATGACGAGCTTAGCTCGTCATCAGCAGCGAAGGGGTTAAAAGACAGATTCTGATTATCATGGCATAATGCATAAGGATCTAGCTTTCATAAACCAAAAATCTTTGTTTTTTAACTCCATTACATCCCAAATTTGTAAACATTGAAACATATAGATATCTCTCTAAAGTCATAATCCAATTTTCTATTCATTTGCACCCTTATGTCATAAAACGTTGCCCATTTGAATGTATACATAAATAAATAAATAAATAACGGTCTCCACTAAAGCCTGATCATTATACTTGTGCAAATTTCGCATTATTTAGTGCAAAAACGCATTTAATAGTGCAAACTAACAAATTACATAGTACAAAGCAATGAGCCTTCCCACAACTGATACTAAAAAAAGCCAGTCAATATTTTCCCTTATGTCTGGCCTTGCTCATACTCATACCAATGATGGATGCTCATAATGCTTGCCTTCATACTGTCTTTACATTGTACCAATCCTACTCATATAGATTCACCTTTATATGTTATTTTTTATTTTTTGTGGACCCTATCATCACATATCGAGTGTAACTTAAAGATAAGCCAGGGATTAACTACTGAATCCAAGAATAAAGTGCCTAGTGCTGTAAAGTGCATATTAGTGACGTCCCTTCGGTTAACCCTTAACCTATGGAACCTATGTATAAAACAAGCTGTAAAACCTACGGTCAGCATCAGATCTGGAATCCCAGTTATCCTATGCAGCCAAAGTCGGAAACAAACTAGTAAGAGTGGGAGGCCTAATAATACAAAGGATTAAATCCCAAACCAACTCCTTATATACTTCCAATCTGGAATGTATTAAGAAGTTTTGTACAATTTGAAAATTATAATAATACGAAAAACTGGTGCAATTCTATAGGCTAAAAAAGCCACAATCGGCTTCAGAATCGGCATGCAAAAATTTTATACAGTGATTACGAGAGACACGTATGAAGGTCCTCTGTCGTGTTTAATCCATTTGTATTTTTACAATCCAACTCCAAGATATACTTGGTCTCCAAGCGCCTGAGAATTGCCTCCCTATTCCCACCACGCTTGGGACAGAGAACACAGTCAATAACAAAATATTTTAAATGTTGCAGGTCATTCGAATTTACTTCCTTAAAATGCTGTGCAACAGGATATGACTCATCTGAGTAGGTAAGGGCCCTTAGGTGCTGGAGCAATCTCTTGTGAACTAGCAGCTTAGTGCTGCCCACATACTTCAGGCCACAGGAGCACTCCAGCACATAAATTGCATATTCAGACTTGCATGACAACCACTTATCAATATTGCGAGGCCTGCCTTTGAATGGTGTGGAATATGATGTTTTATTAATTTCAAATTTACAGGCCCTGCATGTCTGGCATTTAAAAAACCCTTTCCGGTTGGCTAACCAACTGCTCTTGGATATTTCCGGGCTGGTATCAACCACCAGGTCCCTGGTGCTGGGTGCCCTTCTATATGTGACAGTGGGAGAGCGTGTTAATCTTTCCCCCAAAATGGGATCGCTTAAAATCAGATGGCAACTTTTCTTCAACATTCTATACAGGCTAGCTTTCTGTCTGTTGTACGTGAGACTGAGTCTTGGACTGTTACTCTTTTTATCCACCTTGATTTGTGAGGTGGCAAGGGGAGTGCTCGTATTATCCTTGGTTGTTTTCATTAAAAAATCAAGGTGGGCATATTTCTAGTACGTTTTATTACCTCATCCAGGATGTGCTCAGCATATCCCCTCTCACAAAATCTGTCATTGCATTGTTGCTGAGCCACTGCCAAGTCCTCATCCCTACTACAGAGTCTCCGAATCCGCAACATCTCCCCATAGGGGATGCTGCAGATTGTGTGCTTAGGATGGAAACGAGATGAGTGGAGTATTAAGTTACCTGCAGTTGTTTTGTGGTGTAACCTGGTTTCAAGTTTGTCATTGGCTACAAAAACTTCCACATCCAAAAATGTAATAGAAATATCACAAATGTCATGGGTAAAATGTAAGTTCGAATCATTAACATTTAATTTGCCCACAAACTCTCTGCACTCTTTTTATCCCCATGCCAAACTATAAAAAGGTTGTTGATGTAACGGACGTACTTCATTACATTTTTAGAAAAGTACTCAGCAAAATCTGTTGAAAGGATCATGCACTTCCAACATCCCATATGTAAGCAGGCGTAGCTAGGAGAAAAACTAGCCCCCATAGCTACGCCCCTTACTTTATGGTATACATTTTGGTCAAACATAAAGTAGTTATTCTCCAAACAGAATCTTGTCAAATCAAGGAGCATTTTGTTGTGTGTATAGAACTCAATGGGCCTATTATCAAGGAAATAGCTCAGAGCTCTCAAACCATCATCATCTCTAATTAACATATAATGGTTAGATACATCCAATGCCAACAGTAAAAAATCACTATTCCATTTAAAACCATGAATTTGTCTTAAAAAATCTGTTGTATCTCGAACATATGATGGAAGTTTTTTTTACAAGCTCCTGTAAAAAATAGTCTATATACACTGAAATGTTCTCCAACAAGCCCTGTTTGGCTGAGATTATTGGTCTTCCTGGTGGGCAGGTAAGGTTCTTGTGTACCTTAGGTAAAAAAATACATGATTAGTAAAATAGGGTAATCCTTTTTTAAAAATTTGAATTCGCCCTGATTTAAGAGTCCCATGCTCTTCCAAGCTTACAATTTGGTATATAATGAGTTGTGTTCTGCCTTAGTTACTTGGTGATTGCTGATCTTATAGCAGTCTCGGTCCATTAGTTGGCATGATGATTCCTCCTGATATAATTTGAGAGGCCATATGACTACGTTTCCGCCCTTATCTGAGCCACGGACTACTATAGAATCATTGTCCCTCAGTTTCTTGATTAATTGATGGTATTGCCACTGATGTTTATTTCTTCTGATTGCCATTTCCTTTTCAATTTTTAAATTCAAGTTCTTTACTTCTGCCGTGACAATTTCATGAAAAGTGTCTACAGAATCTTTGGGCATCATAGGAATAAATTTAGATTTTGGTTTAAATCCTGTATTTGGCGTGGCATTGGTCACAATTGATTCATTTTCACACATTCTTTGGGTGGATAACTGCTCATTTGGGCCACAGTCCTGTTCTAGTCCACATATATTGCGCAAAGTGTTTACATCCGACGCTGGCAGATTGCATTGAAGATTGCTTGGAGCTGCCGATATTTTTTTTTAGTTCTCGCCTGATGGTATTTTTGCAGCTTAAGCTTCCTAATAAAGCTGTAAATGTTCGCTCTGGTTTGTGGATAATTGAAATTATTCTCAGGGCAGAAGGAGAGTCCCAAGGCCAGAAGTTGTTGCTCAGCCTTATCTAACACCATTTCAGACAGATTAATGAGGGTATTGGCATTGTGTGTTTGTGTTTGTTGTGTTATTTGCGCCTCCACCCCTGTTGTTCAGTTTGGTTGTTTTTGGCCTGGCGCCTGCATCTCCGTCTTTCTTTTCATTTGATATTTCTCCTCCTATTGTATTGGGTTTTTGATTTGTGTTTCTGGGGCGTAAAGTTTAACGACTCTCCTCCCCTAAAAAACCCACCTCTTCTACCTGTGTATGTTTCCGTGCATTAAACCCTCTTGGGGTGCTTTCTGTCTCCGATTCCGTTTCAACGGACAAACTTAGATCAGATATTTTTTGTTTAAGTTCAAGTTTATTGAAACCAAAAACAGCATAAAATACAAAGTGTAATACATTCAAGCAATGAGAGGCATAAGAGGTATACAGATGAAATTTAAGAAGGTATAATAAAACGGAATCAATAAACACCTATAGCTAAATCATGAGAAAGAGAAAACATGGAAAGGAAAAATAAATAAAAATAAAAGGGAGATGAAATTTGGCAATTCATAAAATATAACATTGTATGCAGATAATGAATGTAAATAAAAAATGTGTGAGAGACAGCAAGCAATAAATAAGCATTAAAACTGGTAAATCGAAATAAAACGGAGAAATAAGCAAAATCATGGTGGTTTGCGAACATCATCAGATGGATGTTGGTAATTAACAGTATTAACTTGAGGAGAGGGAGAGGTGTTGGAAAGGTAGGTAGTGAGAGGAATCCATAATATGTCACGTTTAACAGCCAGTGAAACAGGGGTAACAAAGTTGGTATCCAGTCTATGATGAAAACAAATAGCATTCCACCAGGCTGAATAACTAACTTTAGTGGAATCTTTCCAATTGGAGGTAATGAGATGAAATGCAATGGCCAAAAACAAGCATTAGAAATGCAATAGGTCTCGCAGCATTAGAGTTAGTGCTTTTAGAATTGTTAATGGGTTTTTTTGTAAATCTTTAGCATGAGGTTGAGGGTGAGTGAGGGTGAGTGAGGGTGAGGGGTTGAGGGTGAGTGAGGGTGAGGGTGAGGCTGAGGGGTTGAGGGTGAGTGAGGGTGAGTGAGGGTGAGTGAGGGGTTGAGGGTGAGGGGTTGAGGGTGAGTGAGGGTGAGGGGTTGAGGGTGGGTGAGGGGTTGAGGGTGAGTGAGGGGTTGAGGGTGAGTGAGGGGTTGAGGGTGAGTGAGGGTGAGTGAGGGTGAGTGAGGGTGAGTGAGGGTGAGTGAGGGTGAGTGAGGGTGAGTGAGGGTGAGTGTGGGTGAGGGGTTGAGGGTGAGTGAGGGGTTGAGGGTGAGTGAGGGTGAGGGATTGAGGGTGAGTGAGGGTGAGGGATTGAGGGTGAGTGAGGGTGAGGGATTGAGGGTGAGTGAGGGTGAGGGATTGAGGGTGAGTGAGGGTGAGGGGTTGAGGGTGAGTGAGGGTGAGGCGAGACCTAAAAAGGAAACAGGTGGCCTGGTCACACTCATCATGACAGTGGGTATATAATGGAAACGCAAGCGGCCGTAGGGAAAAAAGTGAGACTGAGACGGGTGGGAGAAAATCCAGTTAGAGAGAAAGCATCAATTAATCGGGAGGGGAAGACGGAGGGAGAAGAAGATAGAAAGAAGGGGAGAGAGAGTTTGTGGGAGAAGGAAAGTGTCAGGTGGGAGAGATGAGATAGAAAGGTGATAAGTGAACCACATCATCAACCAGGTCTGACTTTTACCAAGCACCACTCTGCATTCTGGGACTTGCAGTCTCACAATTACAAAGGGAGGCTTGCAACTACAAGCCAGTCAATACAAAATGTCGGGGAATTAAAAAACACAAGATTGGGTCAGCAGTAGCACATGACAAGGAGCCCTAGGCAGCCCTCCGAGAGAAATAAATAGTTGGCAGGGTGTCTTATTTGTGGCCGCCCTTTCTGTATTTACACATTGATCTCTGGCTTGGTTAATCAGACACTGTCTACAGCTGCCCTTCGCCTGGACTCTCACGCCAAGGCCACCATAAGCTCCGGCCAGCCTGTGTATGCCGAGGTGAGACTGAGGTATGAGTTACAACGGTGCCAGGCAGCCAGGGTCCACGTCAACGAGCATAATAAATACCGACTAAACATATTTAAACTTGTGACCTCCTCATACACAGAGCTCTGCTTTCAGCACATTAACCCCGTGCCCTCAAATACCTTACTAGCGCTGGTCCACGTGACTTGAAAGGTTCACACAGATTTCTGCATCGGGCACGTTAACCCCCTCAGCCACGAGTACAGGGAGGGCGCCCTGCTAAACGAAAGTTACGTAAACATGCATGCCAACATTTTACAACAGGAAAGTGGGATTTTTAACAACAACAAAAATCGGGGCCGCGTATTTTCCCACATTGATTTCTGTTGAAACAAAGGCGATTTCAGGCTGGGGAGAGCTAAAAGAAAGCCGGGTTTGATGATTAAATCGGGAGTCTCCTGCCTAAATCGGGTCCAGTGGCATATATGCATAAACATCTTCGCAGCAGGCGCAGTAACCCCCTCAGCTCCTACCTGCCCGCGGTGTGATTGGCCAGCTGCCGCATGCGGTTCAGGTGTTTCTTCATCATGGCTCGGCACGGCTCGGTCCGCTTCGGGAGCAGGTCAGCCCGTCATGTCAGCCCAGGGAGGTCCGGTGCCTGCCGCGGAGCCAGAGGGACTTGATGGGAGTGGTGGGGAGGAGGGGGAGGGTATAGAGAGAGAGAGGAGGAGAGACAGGACAGGGGGAAGCAGCAGAGACACGGCGGGTAAAATAAACAAATAACACGGCGGGCAGGGGAGGGGGCGGAGAGGGGAGAGGAGAAATGCGACACGGAGGGAAGGGGCGGAGCGGGGAGGGGGCGGAGAGGGGAGAGGTGCGACACGGCGTTAGACGGAAGGAAGAGAGGGGAGGGGGAGGAGAAAGAGAAATGCGACACGGCGGGAGGGGGCGGAGCGGGGGAGAGGGTGTGTGTGTGTTGTTAGGAGACGGACGTGCACGCGCACGCGCTTTTAAGGTCAATGCGCATGCGCATAAGCTTAATGCGCATGCGCATTGACCTTAAAAGTCACGGGCACTGCAAGGAATCGCCACGATTCCTTGCAAGTTAGAAAAGAGTCGATGAGCCCCTATAGTCTCGCTTGCTCGATGCGCATGCGCATCGACAGGCGAGACCTAACAAGTCAAGCAACTTATAGTGAGAAGGGGAGAGTGGTAAATCAGGGGACAAGGAACCTAAAAGGACATTGGGAAGAGAGAAAGGGAGTGTAAAACCAAAAATCTTATGTAAACGAGACCAGACTAGTTTCCAAAAGGAAGCAATGCTGGGGCAGTGGAACAGCATGTGAAGTAAATCTGCATTTGTACAGGAACAAGACCAACATTTAGGCGAAAGATCTTGGGAGAAAGTAGCTAACTTCTGTGGAGTAAAAAGTAGACGATGATATAAAAAGTAAAGGGTTTGAGTGGTATTAGCAGCTCTAGATGTTTTGTGTATTTTTAACCATAGCTTATCCCATAGAGAGATGGGCCAGGACACTGATAAATCCCGTTCCCAGGTCAATTTAGTCTTCGACTTGAGTCGGTGAGGTGAAGTCATGAGACATTTGTAAAAGTGAGAAGCGGGTGGGGAAGAGTCTAAAAGTGGGCAAATAGCAGAGTAAGAGGAGGGTATTTCAGAGGAAGAGGGAAGAGTTTGAAGATACTTAAGAAGAGCAGGAAGTAATAGGCCATACTGTTTCCGAAAAGAAGCAGGGAGAGAAAATTGAGTTTGAAGATCTGTAAAAGTTGGGAGATCCAAGAGAGACCTTTGATTGCCAAGATTTCCAATAAAAGGAGCGATTCTTGATGCGAAGTAACTTATTATGCCAGATGGATTGATGAGACAAAGAAGTAAGAGAGGGATAAGAAGAGGGTAAAAGGGGAGTTAAGAGATGATGGGAATGAGCAATAACAGGGGACTTCAAGAGAGAAACGTTGGGTGAAAAGGCAAGAATCTCTGAAAAAGTAAATGGTGAAATAAGAGATTTCTCCAAAGTAAGCCACACAGGAGAGTAAGTGGGAGTATCCGTGGATAGCCAGCAAGAGGTCTGTTTAAGGATGAAAGAATGATGGTATGCCTTAAAGTCTGGAAATTTAAGACCTCCAGATTGTTTATCTTTTTTAAGAGAGGATAAGGCGATTCAAGGAGGCTTATCTTTCCAAAGAAATTTCACCAAGAGTGAATCTAGCCGTTTAAAATAGTAGCAGGGTATGCGGACGGGAATCATGGATAGAGAATATAAGACAATAGGAGCTAGCATCATTTTGATGGAGTCCAAACGACCCCACCATGAAAGAAAAAGGGGATGCCCTCTAGTAATAGAGTCACTCTATTTTTTTGTGGTGTAATCAAAATTAGCCTTCAAAGTGTCTGATAAGGAAGGAGAAATCCATAATCCTAAATATTTTACTTTAGTCGACTGCCAAGAGAAACCAGTATGATCAAAGTAGTGACGTTGACATAAAACATTAAGGGGTAAAACTTCACATTTGTCACGATTGAGACGGTATCCCGAAACCTGTGAGAAGGCATCAACTTGAAATAAAAAGGCAGGAAGAGTGGACTCAGGCTTAGAGCAATAGAAAAGAATGTCGTCTGCATATACCGACAATTTAACTTGATGGGGACCAGGGTTAAAACCAGTGATTTGGGCATCTAGTCGAAGTTTGGTAAGAAAAGGTTCCAAGGCTACAATAAACAATAAGGGAGATAAGGGACAACCTTGCCGGACACCCCTGGAGAGGGAGAAATAATCAGAAAGTTTTCCATTAGCAAAAATAGAAGCTCTAGGGCCGGAGTACAAAAGGGAGATGAGGGATATCAATTTAGGAGAAAAGCCAATCCAAGTGAGGGCACGAAACATAAAGTTCCAACTGATCCTATCAGAGGCTTTTTCAGCATCTAATGTGATGGCCGCAAGTTGGTAGGATAGGGAAGAAGCCTTACTAAGAACATTAAAGAAAACTCTGGAGTTATCAGAGGACAAACGTCCCTTCACAAAACCTGATTGTTCAGGACCTATAAGTTCGGGTAAAATGGGATCAATACGCAGGGCAAGTAATTTGGCAAAAATCTTCCGTATTAACAAGGGAAATGGGGCGGTAGTTTTTACAAAAAGAAGGATCTTTGTTATCTTTGGGGATGAGGCAGATCATAGCATCTTGAAAGGTACCTTGGGAAGAGCCATGTGTGATAAATGAATTAAATAAAACAAGCAAGTGTGGAAGAAGAAGTTTCGAAAAATGATCATAGAATTCAATAAAGAAGCCATCAGGGCCAGGGGCTTTACCACGCTTTAAAACGGATACTGCATGGGATATTTCTTGGAGGGATATATCCGCTTCAAGTGAGGCAAAATCAATATGGGAAGAAGGCGGAGGAGGGATGGAATGAAAGTAAGAGGATAACTCAGAGGGAAGGGGAGAGGACTCAGGGGCGTAGAGATCTTTGTAGAAAGAAACAAACTCCTGCAAAATGTCATCATCTTTAAAGTGAGAAGTACCAGAGGAATCAATTATAGAGGAAATCCGAGTTCTATTGCGGCGAATTTTCAAATAATTAGCTTGCCCATTTTATTTTGGCCTCCATAATACCGAGCACTGCTTTTTAAAAGATAAGAAGCAGCAGCATCAGTAGATAATTTATTGAAGGCAACCTTAGCAGTAATGAGTTCTTTTAAAGAGGCGTCCGAGTAGGAATGAAAGTAAGCATATTCTAATTGTTTAATTTGAGTTAAAAGTTGGGAGGACTGTTTCTCGAATTTCTTTTTCTTCTGGGAGACGTAATTAATGATAAAACCTCTAGCGGTTGCTTTAAAAGAGTTGCAAATCATGGTTGGAGAGGAGTCCGGGGTGGAATTGACAGCAAAAAAGTCAGTAATAAAAGAACTGAATTGACCAGAGAATTTAGGGTCTGCAAGGAGGGAGTTATTAAAACGCCATCTGCCAGAGGGGGGAGAAAAAGGACTAGATCAAAATCAACAAAAAAAGGGGCGTGGTCAGAGAAAGAATAGAGCCTATTTCTGAAGCTAGTGTACACTGCGTTAAGGATTTACTGAGAAAAAGATAGTCAATGCGGGATTGTGTCTTGTGTGGAGGGGAAAAGTAACTAAATTCTTGGAGATCAGGGTGGCAAAGTCTCCATATATCAACTAAGGGTTTACGACGGGTGGCTGAGGTAAATTGGTTATGCATTTTAGAATTAACAAATTTAACAGGAGATTTCCTATCAAGAATTCAAGAATGGGATCAAGGATTTGGTTACAGTCACCACCAAAAATGATATAATCATCGTCAAGGGAAACCAGCTTATCAGAAATAAATGGCCAAAAAGTGTTATCAACAGTTACTGGGGCATAAACATTAAAAATAACCAAAGGTACATTGTCAATTAGCAATTTAATAAGTACCCAACGACCATCGGAGTCTGATTCTTGATGAATAACAGAAACTGTGAATTTTTTATGAACTAAGATAAACACCCCATTCTTTTTCCCTGGAGCTGGGGAAGAGAAAACATTACCAACCCTGATTCTCGTTAATTTAGAAGTTTCAACATCAGAAAGATGAGTCTCTTGTAACATAGCAATATCAGTCTTTAAGTTAGACAGGTGAGATAACACTCGCTGTCTTTTAATAGGATTATTTAATCCTTTAACATTCCATGAGGTAACTCTGAATGTAACAAGATAAAAATAGTACAATAATACATAAAGCATACAATATAACAGAACGTCCATAGAAACAAACAACAGAATCGGTAAAAGAAACTGAAATAGTAAAGCAAGGAGGTAAAGGAGGAAGTAAATCAAAAAGAGAGAGAGAAAAATGTAGGGAGAACAAGAAGAGACAAAAGAAGAGAGGGAGAACCATTGAAGAGAACAGAAGAGAACATAAAGAGAAGAGACAAGGACAGAAGTGAAAACTTACATAAACTGTAGGTCAAACGGAGGGAGGGAGGGTGGGAGGCCATACGAAGGAATGACGCCTATCCGGACTCACGGAGGAGAAGCGAGGAGGGAAACAGCATTAACGAGCCACAAATGAACACAGGAGAGGGAGGAGTAATGGGTAGACAACCTGTGAAAAGAAGAAACATGTTAATCAACTAAAAGAAAAAACAAGTAACGAGAAAAAGTAGAAGTGGAAAGCATAGAAAAAAGGAAGATCTCAGGGAGAGGAGATGGAGGACTAGAAAACAGGAGAGGAGGATAGAATCAAGAAAATTAAACTACATGAACAATAAAGCGACAGGGAAGAAGTGCATAGGCACATCCTAGAAAGAAGCGAAGAAGATATATGTAGATGGTAAAAAAATGTAACAGATACTAAGACATATTATGGAGCAGCAGATGAAGAAGCAGTATCCATGGAGTCAGCATTGAAGGAGTAAAGAAAGCTCTTGAACTTCAGTGGGTCTTCATATGAAGTCGTCTTATTGTTGACAGTAACTCTAAAGAGGCATGGATGGTAGAGGCCATATCTGGCACCGATGGAGCGTAACTGGGATCTCAATGCCAAAAATTCTTTACGACGATCTGCTGTTGATTTTGCGTAGTCTTGAACAAAAAATGAAGTATTCCCAGACCAAGTAATTTTCTTCAGTGCCCGAGCGGCTGCTAGGACTTTCAATAGGTCTGTGTATTCAAGAAAGTAAAGAATCATTCCCCTGGGCTTACTCATTGAAGGAGCAGATGTATGATGTGGCAAAGAACCCAGACGATGGACTCTTTGGATGTTCAGCGGAGGGCTTTCTGGAAGTTTCAAAAGTTTAGGCAAGAAGGACTTAAAGAAAGAAATTGGATCCGATCCCTCTGAATTTTCCACCAGGCCATAAATACAAAGGTTGTTGCGACGATTTCTATTTTCCAAATTTTCAATTTGTTTGTGTAGACTGGATACCTGAGAGCAGAGGGAGTCCACCTTGGAGGCAGAGGCATTTAAGGAGTCTACATTGTGTTCCAACGTTGTGACACGACCTTCCACAGTCAACCATTTGTTGGAAAGTTCTTGAAGAGTAGAGGTGGTTTCCTGGAGAGTGGCAGTAGTCTCCTCAACAAAGGGGCACAAAGCCCTGATTTCCTCAAGGAGTAAATCCATGGTGACTGAAGAGGTTGACGTAGGAGGAGAAGGTGGATCCTTTTTAGTCTCTTGGAGGAAGCTTTACCACTAAGAGTAGTAGAGTTACCTGCCGGTGGAGAGGTCTTCTTAGGAGAAGCAGATTGAGAGGAGGAGGTATTTGACTCTTCCATGGCCAAACACTGATACCGTGAGCTTGAATGAATCAGGAACTTACGAGCAGTGGTTTTATCATGAGAAGCCTCCTTGAGCAGTTTCCCCATAAGTAAGGCCCAATATAGGGGAATAAGAAGAAGCAATGCAGTGGAAAAAGTATCAGCAGATTAGAATAGATCAAAGATACCAGAGCATCAATGAAATCAGGCTCTTTGCAAGGAGGAAATCGAAAAGCAGGCGAAACATCTGCAAGTCAATAAAAGTAAAAAATATCAGCGTGAAAAGACACAGGGCAAAAGCCTTAGCTCCAAATCCTGTCAGGAAGTATATGCCAGCTTAAAAAGTCACGTTGAGGTGATGTAGGCGTAGTCAGCGTGGAGATAAAAGCTGAGAAAACATTAAGGCGTAGAAAAAGCAATCCTGGCAGCAAAATGAAGGCTTCTGAATAGAAACATGAAGAACATGTAGTCGTGAAAGAAATTATAAATGCAGCGAGAAAAAACTTCACCTCAAATCAGTAGAACAGCTCTTCTTCAATGCGGCAACCATGAGAGGCTACTTGCAGGCATTACACAGAATGAAGCAGTCTATGCATGGAAACATAGAAAGAAAAAATACTGAGGAGATTGAAAGGCAGCATTTAAAAATGGCGGCCAGGGATTGAGAACACTGAAGAAAAGCATTAGAATTCGAGCATCCTGTGTCGAAAAATGGCCTCAAAGGGGTACACAACAGCGCAGCATGCAGGAATGGAGTCAGCTGAGCTGAGAAGAAAGGAGTTGCGGTGATGTGAAGAGCGGCGCGAAAAGCCGTTCCGAGCGTCACAAAATGGCGGCAGAGAAAAGGTGTCAGAGCTGCATTAAGGTGAAAAACTCGGAAACGGCAAAGTACCTTTAGCCGCAATTGCCAGGAAAATGCGCCTCACAGGTTCCGACGAACACTCCTCCAAAATGAGCTCAGTCTGCAGGGCGAGAGGGCATCGTTAGTCCGCTTCCACTCCCGCCTTCCTCGGAGAGCTACGGACGAGCGGCCATCTACGCCGGGCGCAAGCCACGCCCCCAAGATCAGATATTGAGGCTGCTGTTGTTGATAGCCCACTACTAGGGCCTGCCCTTGCTCCTTCTCCTTTTTGATCGTCATATCTCTTGTATTTGGATTTAGCTGCAGCATACTTGCGCGCAAATGTAAATATCTGACCTTGGTCATAATCATTTTTATTGTGTTGAAACTTATATGCTTTGCGCTTTATTATGATATCCTCATCTTTTTTGAGTAGCATAGTAAAATCCTCCCTTAATTTGGTATTCATTTCATTGCCCTACATGGTCCTTATCGTAATATTTAGTTGGTCAATTTGAGTCTGTAATTCAAGCCTATCAATCTCTGCATAATCAATTAAAATGTTCACCAGTCTTTTAGACGAATCCAAATTGCACTCACCCCAATCACGGTGCATATTCGGATTCGGATTGTCATAGCTCGGAGCAAGCATAATCCTTAAGCCGCGGGGGACCCTATCCACCTCCAAATACTTGGACAGGAATCGCTTGCTCCAAGCGCTTCAGTTTTTCAAGTTTCCTGTACAATTCCCTTTAAGTTCGGAGTGCCACGGCTATCGCTAAGACTTGGTTTATCAATGCGCGCAGTTGCTCCTTCCACGAACATTTCATCTGCGGCCTCCTCTGTATTGTAGTATTGTATTGTATTTGTATTTGTATCGCGCAACTGTCACCCTACGGGTATCCTGGCGCCCAAACAGGAAGTAGTCAGATGGAACAACAATACACTGGCTGTCATGACATGTAAAACAGCCGCCAGTTCCATTAAATGGAGTTAAGGGGATTAAACTTTGGCAAACAGCCATGTTTTCAGACTCTTTCTAAATCCAAGCAGGGTGAAGGACTGGGTTCTGTAAGACCCAGCGGTGCCAGGGCACAACACCTGAAACCTTCGTGGGTAACCTGCTCCGGCGTACAAGTCACAGAGACACGGGACACTTCCTCTGACGTCAAAGATTCAAGGTTTATTTGCTGCAGGGAACACAGAGATCACGACAAGTACACAGCGTGCAACTTGGGGAGACTGCTTCAAATTGGTTCTGTGGATCGCTCCTTTTATACAGTTTTTACCCATAGGATAACATTGTACACAAAAGTTTACAACTCGGTTCTCACAGTTATCCCCCAGAGGGGTCGCTTTGGTCACTTTGAAACACATAAGGTCCGGAACATAAGTACGGAAACATTTGGCGGTTCCCAACTGTAAAAACCCATCTTCCCACCATTAGCAAATTCCAATCAGCAATAAAACAGATCGAATTAGGAACAAGGACAGGTGTAGAGGAAGACGGAGACAGTGGGGAGATCGGAAAGGGTGTAAAAGGGGAGGTAACGGGAAACACGAGATACAGGCATCAAAGGGACGTGCCTAATGAGATGCACGGCTGAGACAATAAGCCCGTGCGGCAAGATGAGCCTCGTGCGGCGCCATCTGCCTTACAGTAGCATCCCCCTCGTCATAAAGACACTTACAAAGAACATGTGTCTTCCGCCAATATCTTGGGAGTCCCAGGGTCGCGAAGCGGACAACGTCCGTTCGCTGGCTACTTGAGGGCAAGAGACAAAATGGATGCCATATCTAAGATGGACCCCGTGGGTACAGATGAAAAACCCACATAACAAACGAACGGTTTAAGTTAGCACAGCGAAACTGCGCACACTTACTAAACTCGTCATTTGCGGTTCATAGATACCAGACTCGACCATATTCGTGCGAGTCGAAAGCACCACTTATAATTGTCACGGAACCTCAGACGCTCCTTTTGCCCTCATGTAGGCAAGCACTAGTCGGAATCATATTCGATATTCATCAGACCCTCGAGATGTTGTTGTAGCATAGCTCTGTCCAATCGAGTCCCCTTGGTAACAGATGGTTGTCTCATACACGTTGTAGCACAGAGGCCACATAAGGCAGGACCACACTGCACACAAAGGCAACACGTGAGCAGGAACACTACCACAACTCCGATGATCATCAGAATTTTCCAACCCCAAGTCGACATCAGGCCCCAAAACCATCCTAGCAGCGTCCAATCCCCTACATCCACGTGTATGGATTCGGAGATTTTATGCAACCTCGAGATGGCTTGATAGACAGTTGGAGCATTATCTGGAATGAAAATGCAGCAGCTCGAATGGATCACCTTACATACCCCACCGCGATCTGCTAAGATGACATCTAAAACCATACGGTTTTGTAACGTCATAAGTCTCTCCGCCTGAAGTTCTGTGGTAATATTGCCAAGGGCACTGGCAGTAATATTAGCTGTCGATTCTACCACTCGAGTCAACTGTCTCAGGTTCCTACTGTTAACCATAGGTCCCCAAAACGGGAGGAAACCCTTGAAAAAGTCTCCTGCCTCTTGACCGGCAGTATCTTCTTCGCTAATTACGCCTCGTACAACTCTAGCCTTATGATAATCGGCATCTACAGTGAACGTCGGAGGCAACAGATTTGCAATAAAACATGTGCCCATGAAGTCAGCGGGCAACCATGTGTATGCACGATCATAACAGATAAAGTATGTACCCTTGGCAGCCAGAAACACAGGGGACGAGAACATTGGCAAAATGTAATTTTCGATGCAACCACTTGCTCCAAGTCGGGCTTGCGATCTTCGGCCACGACCCATAAGACAAAAATTACCAGTGTGGGGTACGACCCATATTGGAGGCGAGCTTTTAAGCTGCTTTTCACTAGTGAACACACTATATTCACCTCTACTTAGGACCTTATAGGCTTGCACCTCTTCCTCAGGGATAAGCGAATAGTCATGGATCTCACTCTCCATATCCTCTATTGCTATCGATAAAGGCTTCTGATACGAGGTAGGGCCAGAGTAGGGGGAATGTGGTTCTCGAATGGGGTGGAAACCCAGTGCGCTTCGAAACATCGTTTGGAATGCTCGAGCTGACCCTTGGGAACTATACGGTAACACCAGATATGGAATTCCCTTATCTGTAGTATGTGGCATCAACCCACACACCCAACAATTAGTAGTGTTAACCACTAACTGATGCTGGTGAAGGAGCTGAATAAAGGAATTGTTGCGGAATTCTACACGTCTAGCCTGCTCGTGTTCCGGTAACATGTGAAAGGAATGGGGAGAAGCAGTAGAGGTGAGATTAGGGTAAGGGGTAGGAGTAGGTGTAGCAGGTAAGAAGTAAGACATCGTATAGTACACCCCACCCGCCAATAATGCAGAAGCAGTCAAAAACAATATAAACAATTGAAATATAAAACATTTGGTACGACTGAGTTGCTGCAGCTTGAATCTATAGTCTTGAGCTCCTTCCAAATCATTCAGCTTCGAGAATGCCATTCCCTACGACCGTCCGCAACGTTTCTTGACGCACTCCGTTCTGTGCAGCAATAGTCAACCCCTAGGAGTTCCTAGGAACCGACGGCCTTTAACCTAGCGTCAAGACCTACTGTCCAGAAGGAAGTACGCGCGCGGCCCTACGGCCTTCAATACACAATACGTATATTCAAGCACAAAGTCTCTCTGCTGTAAAATGAAAAAGGTACAAGGAGGAAGCTCAATATATGTACAAAAATTACAGTGATACGAACGTTCAAACTGATCTCGGGAAAACGGGGATGATGCAGTTGGCAGTTTCAACAAAGCAAAAATATTTTATTTGTCCTTAGTGTGAGATCGCAAAGAATATCGATGTTTCCCGGGACGTGTCTGTTCGTCGAACAAAGGATCTGTTGAAGAGACAGCGTCCTGCTGATCAGTTGATTGATCTGGTCTCGAGTCTTTTGCTGACAAGTGTTCAACAGTGGCTGTCTGCTGCGCTGAGGATTCTCCAACAGGCTGTGCGTCGCTGAAAGGCACAAACGCCGGCAATGTTTCTGTCTCTGATGATGCAATGCCTTTCCTTACCCACGGGTCTGCCGGCAAAGGAATAGGGACTCGCTTACAATGGGTAGCATGTACCCAATTTTTCCGCCCCTCAAGACGAACGGCAGTCCTCGTGGCCAGGAGCACCTGGTAAGGTCCGGTAAACCGGGGGTCCAGATTGTTCTTTCGTGAAAAGTTGCGTGTAACCACCCAGTCTCCGGGCTGGAGCTGGTGGCCTGGACCCTCCGTCTGCGTCGGCAATGCGTCGTAAACCTGTTGGTGAATTAACCTCAGTTTAGCAGTCAAGTCATGTAAGTAGTCAATCAACATTGGATACTCAAGATCAGAGAACGTTCCTGGCCTAGGAACCCCCCACACATTTGCAGGACGGCCGAACACTATTTCGTAGGGACTAAGCCCTATTCGGGAGTGTACAGTCGCCCTAGTTGACAGTAATGCTAGAGGCAAAGCGTCAGGCCACGAAAGACCAGTCGTAGCCTGAATCTTCGCTAGCTTTAGTTTAAGGGTGCCGTTATACCCCTCAACTAATCCAGCTGACTGAGGATGATTGGCGCTGTGGAATTTTTGATTTATTCCAAGGCCCTTACACACACTCTTCATCACACTTCCAACAAACTCACTTCCGTTATCTGACCACACGACTCTAGGCATTCCATACCGAGGAAAGTATTCCTTCAGTAGGATTTTCGCAGTAGACAAAGCAGTATTGTCTCTGAGAGGATAGGCCTCGATCCATCGGGAGAATGCGCAAACCACAACTAAAACGTATTTCAGGTTATTGCATCGCTCCATATGGATGAAGTCCAATTGAATCACCTCAAAGGGATACGAAGGAGGAGCAAAACTGCCAGGGGGAGTTGGGGTTCCTTTGCCAGGATTGTACATTATGCACACCATACAATTCTTCACCAATCGTTCAGCACATTTCGTAATTCCATCATTCTTCCACACAGGCGACAACAACTTACAAATACCTTTCGCGCTAATATGTGCTAACCCATGTGCCATTGTCACAACGGCCAGTACATACGCGTCAGGCAACAACCATCTTTTCTGATCTGACAAATCAATCCAACAACCACTTGCATCCAACTTTCCCGTACTTTCTTTCCACTTCGCCTTTTCAGTCTCGGTGGCCTCATTCTGAATTGCTTTCACGCTGCCAACAGTATCTTCACACATACTTGATTCTGTAGGCCACCTAACCGAACTCGTCACATACATTCGAGTGCTAAGGTTCCGGGCAGTCTCCTTAGCAATCTCATCCGCAAACGCATTACCACGACCAACATCATCCGTCACTTTACGATGCGCACTACACTTAACAATCGCAACTTGCGTAGGCAAAGTCAATGCATCCAAAAGATCGTTCACAAGCTGGCCATGCTGAATCTTCGTACCATGCGACGTCAAGAAACCACGCTCTCGCCACAATCGTCCAAAGCTATGCGCTACACCGAACGCATATTGACTATCAGTGTACACATTCACACGTTTCCCTTTCGCTAACACACATGCTCTAGTAAGAGCAATCAGCTCCGCAGCTTGGGCAGAATTCTGATTCAATCTTGCAGTTTCAACAACAGTGTTCAATGTTACAACAGCATAAGCGGTAGTCACATCGCCATTCGGCAACTTAAAACATGACCCATCCACATACAGAGTGCCATCCGGATCTTCCAATGGGGTGTTTTTAAGGTCCACTCGACCTTTTGTTTCTTCTTCAGTCCGCAAGTAACAGTCATGTTCTGCTACTTCATCTGACTCTGCGCTAATTGGTAACAAAGTTGCCGGATTTAGGACATTACAACGTTTTATCTGAATATGGCTTGCCAATAACGTCAATTCATACCCAGACAACCTCGCACTCGTCAAGTGCTGAGTTTTCGTACGATTCAGAAGAGTATCGACTGCATGCGGAACCATCACCGTAAGCATATTATCCATGACCAATCCTGCTGATTGTCGGATGGAGACCGCAGCTGCCGCTGTTGCTCTCAAGCAACTCGGCAATGCTCTAGCTACTGGGTCCAAGGTCGAGGAAAAATATGCACATGGACGTTGCTTACCACCGAAAGGTTGCGTTAAGACACTCAAAGCACAACCTTCCCTCTCGTGAACATATAGTGTAAACGGCTTGCTGTAGTCAGGGGTACCTAACACAGGAGCCGAACACAATGAATCACGCAGTTCAGAAAAACTTTTCTGACATTCTTCCGTCCATGGTAAAGGAGTTGGAACATCCTTGCACGTAAGAGCCACCAATGGTTTCGCTAGCAATGAAAAATTAGGAATCCACTGCCTGCAGTACGACGTGATACCTAGAAAGGCACGCACATCTCTTTGGGTTTGTGGCACAGCCATTCGCGCAATCGCTGCAATTCTCTCTGGGGTCAATCTCCTTCCCTCCTTTGACAATAAGTGACCTAGATAGGTGACTTCTTGACAACAATATTGGAGTTTAGAAGGTGACACCTTGTGATTCAACACACAGAGATGTTGCAGCAACGACACCGTAGCAATTTTACAAATGTCCTGAGTGTCGGCAGCCACCAATAAGTCATCGACATATTGGATCAAAGCCGCACCAACCGGCAACCGAAACGCATCCAGTTGACCCTTCAAGGCTTGACTGTAAATCGATGGACTTTCACAGTAGCCCTGAGGAGCGCGTTTGAACCGGAAGCTACGCCCACCGAGAGAGAAACCGAAAAGGTCCCTGCTCTCTTCGGCGATCGGGATGCTGAAAAACGCATTTTTCAAGTCAATCACCGAAAACCAAGATGCAGTAGCTGGAATCAGAGTCAGGAGCGCCGTGATGTCAGGCACAACAGGGAATTGAGGAACCACAATTTTATTTACCTCCCGTAAATCGATAACAAAGCGATAAACAGGCGGTTTTGTAGGATCAGTACGTTTAAGAATGGGCAGTACAGGGCTATTGCACACGTTTCCCCGCGTCTCTTCAATAACGTCTTTCTCGATGAGATCGTAGATGATCGCTAACAGTGCTCGTTCACCATCAAGGGAGATACGATATTGGGGAATACGCGGCAATCGCACATTTGATTTCAGCTGAACAACATAGGGGGAGATATCAAGTAGGCCCACGTCATTTGGACCCGTCGCCCACAAAGACGCAGGAAGAGAACTCAATTCCGGTGGAAGCTTATCGAGAGACAAATACATAGGAGAGACAACCCTCTCTCCTAACGTAAGCTTTACACCCGCAGGAGAACAATACAAGGTTGCATACAAACGTTTAAGCAAATCCAGACCCAAAAGATTTTCGCCACAACCAGTGGTCAAAATCAACGGAGCTTGGAGCTCACGTGGCCCAATTTGAAGGGGCAAAGGGCGAGAAACTGGATTGCTAACGGGGGCGCCAGAAAATCCAACGGAAACATTTGTTAAGCCAGACAAAGGTGCGCCAGGGAGTTTCGAATGCATGATAGAACTTTTTGCTGCACCAGTGTCCAACAGAAAAGGCTCAACGACGCCCGATGTAGCAACTGCGACGTAAGGCCCTCTCTGATCAACCGGAACTGATACCACTCCCTCTCCTTGTCTTTGGCTGTCCTAGTAATTACTGTCGTCAGTTCCCTAATCGACGTAATAATCGTCTACATTGTACTGCGCCGATCGTCCTTGCGATGATCCACGTTGGTCAAAACAGTTATTAGAATTAGATGAGTTATCTGAGCGATCATTCTGAGCACCACGACCTCTACCACGTGACGCCTGTTGCGAACCACCACGACCTCCTTTAGATGAATTACCACTATTACGTTCATTCAAAACGGGGCAATCAAATTTAATGTGTCCCTCCTGTCTACAATAAGCACATTGATTGTACCCTAACGAGGATCTTTGGAAGGAGGAATCATTACGCGACTGTGATCGATTCGATTGCGACTGCGACCTATTCTGTTGAGGCGCATTCTGATTGGAACGCGGCGGATACGCTTGTTGCAGCAACACTTTAGTTTTCAGCTCTTTTGTCTTTTTGTCAGCACGGTCATTCTCTTCTTAATCTCTATTCTCATAGTATTGTGCCGTAGCCAATATCTGAGCTGAGGTAGAAACGGCCCATGCACTTTCCGAATTTCTCAATTTATTGCTCAAGTCGGGTAATAAATTTGAAACAAATTTATCCACAAACAACCTCTGTCCACCCTCGGTACCCATATCCTGACCACTATGGTCAATGAATGCTTCCTCAAACCTCGTAAAGAAGTCGGAAACACTCTCATCTTTCTTTTGTTTGCAAGCTGACAATTTGTCCCAATTTACCTTCATAGCTGGCATAAGAGTTTTCATTAACGTAATAATTCTTTGGGGAAGGGCAGCAATCAACTGTTCAGGTTTAGCTCCACCAGTTTGTAAAGCATCTGCCGCCAAGATGGCCGCCCAATCACCACCTAATTCATTTGCATGATCTTGCTGGCGAATCTTAGCCCATACCGGTTGCGGTACGACATTGCCAAACAACATATCGATATCGGCAAGATTCATAATCGTAGCATCTACAAGCTGCGATAATTCTTTGTAATACCCTGCAGGATTTTTGCGAGGGTCAGGCAATGATTGCTTCACCTGTAACACTTCCGATCTTTTCCATGGGAGATGTATCCATACTCTCTGGAAGTACGGCGGAACCGGAGGGGCAGCTTGAGGGTTACCTGGCATCCAAACCGGTGGAACTTCTCGCATGGGATATTGACCAGATTCATCTGGTTGTTTCTCAATATCCTCAACAAACAATGCATAAGGTATCGGAGCGGGACGAAAAGATAGTAACCGCTCGATAGCACGTCGGACATTGGTATCTACTATCAGTCCAGTTGCGAACTGAAGCCGAAGCTCAGACAGGGCGGTCAGCACCTCGTCAGGCGCATCGGCCGCTATCTGATCATGTAAGAACTTACACATTTCGTCAAACACATATCTCTGAGTTGGTATGTTGAATTGACTAAACGTTTCGAGGACAACACGTGGTGGATTTCTAAGGGGGTTTACCATCCAACCCATCGCCATATTATATAGCGCAACGCGTTCTCTATTTCCAGGAAGCTGACTACGTCTCTGAGGACCATCGGAGCTAGCAGACCCATGAACAGGTCCGAGCGACTGAAAGAAACTGGCCGCAAGAGGAGAATTACGACTACGAGTAGAGGGAGAAGAATAAGACACAGGACTAACAAGAGAAGGGGTAGAAATAGTAGCAACAACAGGGGTTAACAAAACAGGAGCAGTAGTGGGAGCAGGAGTATGTGGAAGCGGAGGAGCAGTAGGAATAGAAACAGACAAAGGAGCAGGAACAGGCGGAAGAACGGGTGCAGGTTGAGGAACAGGCGGAGGAACAATAGGTGGAAGAACAGGTACGGCAGGGACCACAGGAGCTGCGGTACCCTGAACGTACGGAGGTGGCGACTTCATAAGATAGGACATTAAAGGATCCTCAACTGCCTCATCCTTCTTATCCGACTCCGTAGGTAAAGCAGGATAACATTTATCTATGGACATACGCTGTAGTCTTTCAAACACTTCCTTATCCTTATCCTCCTTATCACGCTGAAACTGCTCAGCTTTCTTCACTATGGTAGCAACATTATCTCGCTGACTACGTTTATTCTGTCTGATTTCTTTCTGTCGGGCTTCTTTACGCCACAACCGAAAGGCATCAAACATGGCCGGCCTTGATTTTCGTTCGAACAACTTCATTTCCAAATTATCTAAGATCGACGCCTCGAAGCTACCGTGAGGTGGCCAACGAAGGTCGCCGTCTTTCTTTGTATATTTAACCCAATAATCATTAAAGGTAATCGGGCCTAGCCCATGTTTGCTATATAGATCATAAGTAGGAGTTCCAACCGGAGGTATCGGACACGAGTCCTCCAGCAGGGAATCCGCACCACAAGGTCTGAAACAACTAAACAAAGTACTGCGACCAGGCATCTTGCACACTAGCCGAGTTTCACAAACTTCAAGGGTTACGGGATTTACCAAGTCCCAGCAAAGAACAAAACCCTCGGTTTTTGGCGGCTGCAGTCGTCAAACAACACAACAAAGTACGCTAGCAAAGTGTCACCGACAAAAACACTCACACAGCGTGTACAACAAAAACACTCGCTAAAGTGTCAACAACCAAGAACTATGGGAGCGACCCACAAATACTTAACTCAAAAATCGATGGCGTCACCAGGAAGGCCCGTCAATCGTCTCGCTATACCAAGGTCTACGCCAGGCGCCAAAACAGGTCTACAGTCAGGGCAGCAGTCCGTCGCAGCCGTCAGGAGGCGGGAATCTTCGCGGGAAAAGTCTTCGGGCCACTTATTTCGACAACAGGATCGATGAAGCGGAGTGCACCTTCCCTCGGAGATTTCACACGAAGTTCCTCACGATCGTCGGGCTTGGACCGGTACCACTGATGCAGCCCCACGTTGGGCGCCAACTGAAGGACTGGGTTCTGTAAGACCCAGCGGTGCCAGGGCACAACACCTGAAACCTTCGTGGGTAACCTGCTCCGGCGTACAAGTCACAGAGACACGGGACACTTCCTCTGACGTCAAAGATTCAAGGTTTATTTGCTGCAGGGAACACAGAGATCACGACAAGTACACAGCGTGCAACTTGGGGAGACTGCTTCAAATTGGTTCTGTGGATCGCTCCTTTTATACAGTTTTTACCCATAGGATAACATTGTACACAAAAGTTTACAACTCGGTTCTCACAGTTATCCCCCAGAGGGGTCGCTTTGGTCACTTTGAAACACATAAGGTCCGGAACATAAGTACGGAAACATTTGGCGGTTCCCAACTGTAAAAACCCATCTTCCCACCATTAGCAAATTCCAATCAGCAATAAAACAGATCGAATTAGGAACAAGGACAGGTGTAGAGGAAGACGGAGACAGTGGGGAGATCGGAAAGGGTGTAAAAGGGGAGGTAACGGGAAACACGAGATACAGGCATCAAAGGGACGTGCCTAATGAGATGCACGGCTGAGACAATAAGCCCGTGCGGCAAGATGAGCCTCGTGCGGCGCCATCTGCCTTACAGTAGCATCCCCCTCGTCATAAAGACACTTACAAAGAACATGTGTCTTCCGCCAATATCTTGGGAGTCCCAGGGTCGCGAAGCGGACAACGTCCGTTCGCTGGCTACTTGAGGGCAAGAGACAAAATGGATGCCATATCTAAGATGGACCCCGTGGGTACAGATGAAAAACCCACATAACAAACGAACGGTTTAAGTTAGCACAGCGAAACTGCGCACACTTACTAAACTCGTCATTTGCGGTTCATAGATACCAGACTCGACCATATTCGTGCGAGTCGAAAGCACCACTTATAATTGTCACGGAACCTCAAGGGTGTCAATTTGCCTGATGTTCTGGGGAAGCTCTTTCCACATCCTAGATGCGGAGGTGCAGAAGGCTCTGCCTCCCATCCTCGATCTCCTGATCCTGGTGGTTGCTGCCAAACCCAGGCTAGAGGAACGCAGGGACCTGGTAGGCTTATACCAGTTGAGCCTTTCCTGTAAAGGAATAGGTCCCGTGTTGTGCAGGGCTCTATACACAATACATAAAGACTTAAAAGCGACTCTACTCCCGATTGGCAGCCAGTGTAGATCTCTGAGCGCCAGCGTAGTGGAGGAGCTGCGAGGTCTTTTAAGTGCCAGCTTGGCCGCTATGGACTGGACTCTCTGGAGCCCCTGTAAGATGTATAAGGGGGCCCCTAGATATAGGGAGTTACAGTAGTCCAGTCTGGCCAGGATCACACTCCTAACCACTAGCGGTCTAGACTCATCAGGCAGAAGGGGCAAAATCTGTCTGAGCGCTTTGAGCAATCCAAAGCAGACACTGATGGTTTTATTGGTCTGAGAGGTCATGTGGAGATCCGCATCAAACATTACCCCTAAATTACGCACGGTCTTGACTGGGATGCAAGGATCAGCTCCCGGCGCAAGCCTTATCTCGTAGGAAGGTTGCTGACTCAGTTTGGCTGATGAGCAATAGACTACCTCTGTCTTACTCTCGTTAAATTGGAGGGAGTTTACTTTCAGCCATCTGGAGACCCTGGTCATGCATTTCTGAAAGGTCTCCATTGTCACCGCCTGTCGTCCTTCTAAGGAGAACACCAGTTGGGTGTCGTCAGCGTAATTTATCAAATCTATTCCATAAGATTTGATCATAGGGATCAAAGGCTGCAAATAGATATTAAAAAGAATAGGGCTGATCGAGGAGCCCTGAGGTACTCCATGACTGACTGGGGACTTGGAAGATGAAAAGGGTGCTAGAGTCACCATCTGTTGTCTGCCTGTCAGGTAGGATTGTATCCACCTCAGGGCCTTGCCCTTCACGCCCAGTTTTTCCAGCCTACTTAGCAGAACTGCATGGCTAACCGTATCGAATGCGGCCGACATGTCCAACAGCACCAAGACTGAGGAATTGCCAATGTCGGCTCGCATTCGAAGGTTGTCCAACAGGGTTGCCAATGCAGTTTCTGTTCCATGGCCTGGGCGGAAGCCAAATTGGTCCTTGTCCAGTAGACAATTGTCTTCCAAATATCCTGACAGGGATCTGCTGACCAGCCTTTCCACGATTTTTATCGGGTAGGGCAGGAGGGATATGGGCCTGAAGTGTGCCGGAATAGTAGGGTCCAGCGAAGGCTTTTTTAACATGGGAGTAACCACTGCCTGTTTCCATGCTTCCGGCACTGTGCCTTCCTCAAGGGATTGGCGACAAATCTGATGCATCCAAGGGAACAGCTGTGGCCCATATTCCTTCCAGATCCTATGCGGAAGGGGGTCTAAAGGCGATCCTGATGACACATTATGGGCCAGGGTAAAAAAGAGCTCCTCTGTAAGAGGGATGAAATTTTCCAATGATGACGAAATTGGTTTAGGCTCCTCTTCTTCTATCTGCACCTCTTTGCAGTTAATCGTTTCCTCCTTCAGTCCCCCTACAATTTTAGCGATCTTTTCCTCAAAGTGGAATGAAATCTCATCACATAGTTCTTGGGTCGCAACCACCTTGTTGCTTGTACAAGTGGGGTGTGAGAGATCCCTTATGATGTTAAAAACGGTTTTAGTACTGTTAGAGGACTGGAGAATAGTGGTGGCATAGAAGAGTGCCTTAGCTTTGGCAATAGCTCCTTTATATTTTGCCTGTTCCATTTTCAGCAGTTTTTTATCCGGTTCCGAATAGCATCTACGCCATTTCTTTTCTGCCTGTCGGCGTGCATTGCGTAGGGATTTCAGCTCCTCATTAAACCAGGGAGCAGATGGTTTCCTCTTATTTTGTATATTTTTCAGAGGAGCAAATGTATCCAGGGTATTTATGATGTGTTTACAGTATTTTTGATAGTTCAGGTCTACCGATTCCTCTGGATCATATGATATGTTGCTTATAAAGATAGGCTTTGTTTTATCCTGTGGTAATATAGATCAATTCCGTCCCTTCCTATAAGTCACCGGGCACTCACTTCCGTTCCCCTCAGTGAGTATGGAGATCTGTAAATGGATTAGGGAGTGGTCGGTCCAGCACTGAGGTAGGATATCAGTCACCATAGTCTCAGTCTGGTTGGCAAAGACCATATCTAGGATATGTTCCCCTGAGTGGGTTGGTTTTTGTACCAGCTGATCAAGACCCCAGTTACTACAAATGTCCTTCAAATCCCTCAGATGACCTCTCTCCCCTGTAGTACATCAGCGGCCATACTGCACACTCCAATTAGTTGGAACAAACAACGATTCTTTCCGTGCGGTTTGTAGCCATGCACACCTCTCACCCGACACTATTGGGCCACTCGACCTTGTGCATTCGCCTTGGAATCCGCGTCCTCCGACCCAGGTTCCAATGCTACTCCGCACTCCTAGAGACTATTCCCGCCGTCGGGGGCTATGTGACTTTCTCCTCCTACAGATCCTTTACTTCCGGTTTTCCACCGGCATCGGCTTTCCGTCTCACAGCCCTGCTCGAAAGGGGGTCTGTTACGTCTGAGAAAGCCGCCTCAGACCAAATTTCCAAGATACCGATTCCGTACAACTCCATGTTGAAGAGCCAGATACGGAACGGACACCAGTGTTTCCTCGTGCAAATATTTTTTATTCAGTGCATTCCGCCATGATGCGTTTCAGCCCCTAGCGTAGTGTTCTTCAATCCAATCTGACTTTTGTTCCCTGAGTCTGTGCATGTCTTCTTGGAGAACTCCGGTATGTGGAAGGGGAGGGAGGGGAGATCGATGGGGCACGACGTGCCAGTTCTTTTGTCTTGCTAACTCTCCCAGGAGGGGGTTAATTCACAGAGCTGACAGCTTCAGCTGCAGTGGGAGGAAAGGAGTCTCGTCTTCTAAAACCGAAAGCAAACAAACAGACACGCTTTCGGTTTTAGCAGAGGAGGCTCCTTGCCTCCCAAATCGGCTGAAGCTGTCAGCTCTGTAAATTAACCCCCTCCTGGGAGAGTTATCTCTTCCCAGAACGGAGACAAAGTCTCCAGAGAAGGCAGTTTAAGGCATGGACAAAGTGGGCTCTGGCCCAGGGCCTCAGTAGTTGGCTGAGTATGCATCTTGAGGTAAATTAAATTGCTGTGTACCATGTGTTAACTTATGTGCACACTCGTGCATGCACAATATATTCAAACACTTAGGGCAGGATTCACAAAGCTGCCGCTGGGTCTAACTCTTGTTTTTGGTGTTCTTCAGCATGTTTTCTTATGTGTTGGAGGAGATGGACTTAAGAAGCTACAAAATGCCTTCTTTGGGTTGAAATAACGCCCCTTGTGTATCGCAGCCCGCTCTTTGCTGTCCTCTTCACTGTTTAATTAAGAAAACATTGATTCAAGTTGCAGCTGGCAGTCACTCGGTTTGGCCTTTTGGTGTTGTGCCCCCCTCTTCAAACCCCCTTGGTACTGCCACCATTGCAGGGGGTGAGGAATAGGCCCTTTCATTATCCGGGGAGCAAAGTGGCACGGGGAGTTGATTATTACATTGCTCCTTAGTCCTTTTCGGTGTCATAACTCGAGCTCACTTCCATATTATTCCCTTGCTTCTGGCTGCCACAATGAAAGGAAATGCTTTTGCTGGCGACAACATCGGTTTGCATGATTGGCTGGCTAGATTGAGACTCAACAAACAGTGGTAAGATTGAATGTTTATTGGCAGCAGGTTTATGTCATTACTTGTTTTTAATGTTTCAAAGGTTGTTTTTTTCACTTAGTTTGCTTTTTTTGTTTTGGGCGAAGTTTGTCCGGACTTTTCGTCAGGGCTGGAGTCTGAACAATGTATTTGTCACATGGATTATAAATAGGGCTCCCGGTTTTCCGTTTTTACGGATTTTTACATATAAATACAGACGGAAATCTATATTTCCTGTCTGTATTTATATTTTAAAACGGCAAAATACTAGAAAATGTTTCTACGCTGCTGTGCTTGTATCCAGCCATGCCCCCTTCCTGCTGCTGGAAATTCCTTCCCGGCCGCGCACACAGCCACACCAGAGTACTTCACAGGTCTTTTGAAAGACCATTTACACTTGTTAATGAGGCTTTATTCTTCTTTCACTCCATACAGTAGCCTGCCCCAACGCCCCTGACTCATCAGGTCCCAGGCCCCATGCAGCTTATTTACAAGCACTTTAAAGTGCTCATTGTTTGCACATTTTATGAGTCTTAGGATGCAATCTAATTTTACGCACAATTTTAAATGTATCCTTGTGCTCTGCTCATCCCTGTCATTTACAGAATTGTAACATCTGCACATTCTTCTGACACCCCTAAGGGGCGCCCCCCCAATTCTTCGTGGGGTCGGCTGCTCCCGTTCTCTGTGCACATCTGGTACTGTGACACCTTCTGCACAACCCTGCAAACGCACATGATTCTGTACACCCCTTGCATCAGCCAACAACGCCAGTCAGCCCTAGTATTTGGACATACCCCTGGTGGCTGTGGGTGACATGGAGGCACCCGCTGCCTCTTGGCAGGTATAAGGCGGGTGCCGCTTCGACAGACAGGTGTCACGCGTGTCATACGAAAGACAGTGAACAGTTGTCAAACAGAGGCCTTCCGTGGACAGTTGCTGGTTTTGTTGGGGCCCAATGGGTGGGGGGTTCTTTGTTTGTAGGTATCTGCACACAGTCGTGGGCACCTATGGGGGTGCGAACAGTTATTCCTAAGAACGGCAGCGGCAGATGCCAGTGCTTAGAGTAGTCCTGTCTCCCAGCTGGTGTCTGCACATGCTCTACGCACTCGTGTGTCGGGGGGTGTTGTGGGGGGGGGCAATAGTAGCTGCAGATTGTTGTAGAAAAGTTCCCTGCATCTGATTCTGGTCACATACCAACCTTGCTGATCTGTGTAAACACCCATGAGGGATGCACATGTTTACAGACTTAGCTGACGGGTGTAGGCGCCGGTTGTGAATGCTAGTACGCTCTGCATAAATATATCTTAGCGGAGGGGGCAGTTTCTTTCCTGGGTTTCCTCGTTAGTGCAACTGTGCCTGATGTTCAGCGTCTCACAAACAAATCTCAGGTGTCTCAAGTAACTACGTGGAATTCATGAATGCAAACTTGCTCTTTGCATTATCGTTTGCCTGGAAGGTGGCGAACTGTGTCGGTGTTTATAAATACATTTCCTTAAGTTATTCCTGCAGAGCTGTCCTGGTGCATGTAGGCCAGTGAGGGAGTGCAGTGCCAGCGTCATCATGGCCAATGACTGCACCTGGCGCGAGCACTGGGGCTGTGGGTGCGCTCTCGGGAAGTCATTGGCTTCTAGCTGGTATCAGTGCTGGATAACGCCCTTTACTTGTATGTCACTACACGGGTGCTGATGTACGTCAGTTCATTTCACCAGACACTACTATTGTACTTCTTACTCTCCATGTGTGTACTAGGCGAGAAGGCCTACTCTGGAGGTAATTGTATGTTGTGGACTCACCCACAGAAGCCTCACATAACACATAGTGACAATACATTTATATGTGATGTCAACAGGCCCGGACTGGCCATAGCGGGCACCGGGCAATCCCCCGCTGCGCAGCACGGGTGGGGGCCGATTTTGTTACAGGGCCGTTTTTGCAATATAGCTGCAAAATCGGGCCTGTAACAAAATCGGTCGAAACCGAAATAGCTCGGCGGCACCCCCAACCCCCGGAGAGAGGGGGGCGAGCGAGCACTTTGCCAGGGCCGGTTTTAGTTCCCAGTCCGGCCCTGGATGTCAATTAAAATAATAGTCTGATATGGCAATAGTAGCAGACAAGGCAGCTAAAATACAACACTGCAAAGGAAACCAGGAGTTATGAGGCCAATTATTATAGCACTTATTCGGTAAGGCGATACATTTGCTTCATATGATTACACACCACAGATCGTGAACACTCTGCAGTGTCTGAGTTCTGGCAGGTCTCATGGATGATATGATGTGTTCCTGCCATAGTCCGTGGCGTTTGAGTGTCAAAAAAGGAGTTAAACTGTGTCTCAAGTGCTTCCATATGTCGGACAGTCCTGGGTTTTCATGGTCAGGGCTGCCATGTGTGTATTGTCAATTTAAATAAATGTGAAAAATACTAGCTGTAGCGTCGTCTTTTACTTGTGGCAAAAATAAATGTGGATAAATTCAGAAAAAATGCCCAAAAAATAAATATGGATAAATACAGACGGAAATGGCAAAAAATTATTACAATAAAACCGGGAGACCTAATTATAAACAAAATGCTGAAACTATTCTTACTAATGTCTCTGAAGGCCTTCAATTAAATGTGAACATTTAAGAGAAAGCATTTTTTTTAAAAGACAGTTCCTCAAACGTTTGAACCGGTAGCAGAAAACATAGGCACAGAAACCCTGCAAAGTAATACGTTTGTTAATGTCAGGAATGCACAGACTTTTATAATGCCAATAACCTTTTGACTGCAAATAAACAGCTTTCAAATTGCTAAATATAGTTATAAATCAGAAGTATATATTCATTTGTAATGTTAACGAGCTCCCGGTCCCCCCTTCTTTTTGTTGATTCATTTGTAATGTGACTTTTCTATCTTTGTTCCCTTTTTATTATCAGTCATGGATCATTCATGCAGCTCTAGAAAAAAATGAAAAGTTATTTCTATTTATATTTGCTGTTCAAAGTATGCACAGACAAGTGCTGAAAAGACAGCTTTAGGTGACTGCTTATTTTTATACCATCTGTGACATCAAAATAATGAGCTGGCAACCCTAATCAAAAGACTTGAAGTTTGTTGAGGGATCAGCACATCATTTATTTCCTCCACCCTGATCCCTGGTTACTGCCATAATAGCAATAGTTTAACACATTTGGAACCCTGCGCTGCCGCCAATAACATGCTGAGTTACTTCAAGTGTCTGGGAATGCACCCAGCATTCAGACCACTCACTCCTCATTCTCGCCCTTCACTTTCACTCTCACCCAGCACTCACACTGATCCTGATGCACTCACACCATTCACCCACTTACCCTCCACTCACAGCGATCACAATGCGCTCACACTGATCACCATGCACTCACACCATTCTCCCGCTCACCCTGTGCTCACACTGATCACCATGTTCTCACACCATTCACCCACTTACCCTCCACTCACAGTGATCACTCTGCACTCACAATGCACTTGCGCTGTTCACCCTGTACCTCACCCTGCAGTCACACTACTCAACCTGCACTTGTGACACTTCACTCACCTGTCCCCCTCACTGTTCAATCTGCAATCTCACTCCAATAAGCCCACCACTAACCATACATTTATTCGTCCCACTCTGCACTAACATGCGCACCCAAATTCATATGGTCGCCTCACTCACCTCTGTACACAAGTATGGGCAAGTCGCGCCCCATTAAGGTTTTCGTCCTAAATTACAAAAGGAGACATTTAAATGCACTACAATACAACCTTCCAGGGGCCCCTTGGAAAGTGGTGTTTTGAGCTGTGTAATAAACCTCTGTCATTTCACCACACCCACTCACAAACCTGCAGTTTACTAAACACTCTTATTGTATTGAATGGTATTCGCTGAATATGCCCGGAATGTGTGCGTGGCGGTCGAGTCCGTAAATTTCTGTCAGGTGGTGGGGGGGCCCAACATCTAAAAAAATACAGTTGGGGGGCGTAACCTACAAAAGTTTGAAGACCTCTGCCCTAGAGGCCTTGATCAGATGACGTACTTGTGTTTCCTCTCTTATTTAAAGTGACAGTGCATCAAGACAATAGAAAATAGACTTTCCGTCTGTTTTCCAACAGCAGTATCCATACTGGCTATACATATAATTTCATTGTACATATATCCATATAATTATATATATATATATATATATATATATATATATATATATATATATATATATATATATATATATATATATATATATATATATATATATATAGTCGCCAGTAGGTAGTTATAGTTAGGATTTTTTTCAATGTAAAATCTCAAAATTCTATTGTGAATAACTATGGCGCCGGTTGACGAATTTGCCTCGAAATTTCCTCAAATTTGCCTCGCGTTTCAGGGGGATTCGTCAAGCGGGGGCCGAGATAAAAGGGGGGTCCCAAAACGTGTTTTCCCCATGTTCATTTCCATAGGGCGGTCGACCTCACTTTTAGCCCGAACGGCTGAATGGATTTCCACCAAACTTGGCAAAATTGTAGGGACTGGAGCCCGATGTGCCTTTGCTATGTCTCAAGATATGTGCTCCAGTGGTTTTTACGAACATTAACTTTGAAAAAATATATATTGGGCTACATTGGGCTATATATATGTTACAGCCCAAATGTAGCCCAATGAAGCCCATTGTAGCCCAATGTAGCCCAAAGATGGCCACCAGAGACAAAAAAAACAAATGTATCCCAAATATCAGCCAGATGTAGCCCAACTATAGCCCAATGACAGAATGTCCCAGAGTGTTCTAAAGAAAAACTAGAGCGCTAACAGTCTTACTTATGACAAAAGTATGGCACACCTGAAGTCATCTTGATTGGAATAAAGTGTTAACACTTAAAACATTTAATTTGCAAAGGAACAAAATGAGGGGGTTTATTTTGCCATAGAAATTATGATTAGTGCTGAAGAAAGAAAAATTAGGGCACATTTTGAGTGACTTCTCAAATCCTCTTATATTTCATTAAAAAAATTCTGATATGCAGTCTCCCAAGATGGCCACCAGAGACAAAAGAGCCCAAATGTAGCCCAAATATCAGCCAGATGTAGCCCAACTATAGCCCAATGACAGAATGTCCCAGAGTGTTCTAAAGAACAACTAGAACGCTAACAGTCTTACTTATGAGAAAAGTATGGCACACCTGAAGTCATCTTGATTGGAATAAAGTGGTAACACTTAATACATTTAATTTGAAAAGGAACAAAATGAGGGGTTTCATTCTGCCATAGAGATTTTATATGTATATATATATATATATATATATATATATATATATATATATATATATATATATATATATATAGATCTCCAAGTTTGCCATGTGCTTTGGGGGCGCTGAGAAATGACATTTGTGCAAGACAGCTGCCGGTTTCAAAAGGGAATAAAGGACTTCCAACAAACAAGGTAGTCCTGTGTTGTATCTTGTGAGCGCCCCCAAAGCACATGGCAAACTTGGAGATATATATATATATTCACTGAAAAAAACATAGGTTTCACACCAGTTATAGTTAGGAATTAGCATTTAAAAAACCTATTAAACCTATTTGAGATGTCATCAGTGATGTCATGAGTGATGTCACTGACCATGTCATGAGTGATGTAATATGTGACGTCATCAGCAGTGTATTGCACGCGCAAGTTATAGCGAGTCCAACTAACTATAACGTGGGAATTTCAATGGTTTTATGCGAGTACAATTTCCACCTAACTATAACTGGTGTGAAACCTATGGTTTTTTCAGTGAATATATATATATATATGTAAAGCAGCACGAAGGACCAATGGTGAGGTACCAAGACATTTGAGGATGCAGTGTTGTAGTAATTATAGCGGAATCACACGGTGCGGACTACGTCTCTCACAAGGCCCTACAGCCACGCCCAACCGAGCGGGAGAGTTTCATAAGCAGAGACACCGGTGAAACGCTCTCCTCCTGCCTTCCTGCACAGCCACTGACGAAGGGGATACTCGAAACGCGTTTGGCTGGGGCTGAACAATGGTGGAATCTACTCACCTTTTGTGACTTTGAACGCAGACCACATTCAAAATAAAAAGATCTGGTGCACGTCAAGTTGGTCTCTACGGGTTTTCTCTCAAATTGGGACTGCGAGCTTTGGATTTTGGAACGGCCTTCCCGGGTCGTGAGAGAAAACCGATCGCTTCAAGAAAGCGGGTCCGTGGCTGCGTTGGTAATGCAGCCAAGCAACGGAGGAGACTGAATGCGCGTTTATGCAGTAAAATGCGTGTTCACACTGGGAATGTGGCAGTAAAGCAGCACGAAGGACCAATGGTGAGGTACCAAGACATTTGAGGATGCAGTGTTGTAGTAATTATAGCGGAATCACACGGTGCGGACTACGTCTCCCACAAGGCCCTACAGCCACGCCCAACCGGGCGGGAGAGTTTCATAAGCAGAGACACCGGTGAAACGCTCTCCTCCTGCCTTCCTGCACAGCCACTGACGAAGGGGATACTCGAAACGCGTTTGGCTGGGGCTGAACAATGGTGGAATCTACTCACCTTTTGTGACTTTGAACGCAGACCACATTCAAAATAAAAAGATCTGGTGCACGTCAAGTTGGTCTCTACGGGTTTTCTCTCAAATTGGGACTGCGAGCTTTGGATTTTGGAACGGCCTTCCCGGGTCGTGAGAGAAAACCGATCGCTTCAAGAAAGCGGGTCTGTGGCTGCGTTGGTAATGCAGCCAAGCAACGGAGGAGACTGAATGCGCGTTTATGCAGTAAAATGCGTGTTCACACTGGGAATGTGGCAGTAAAGCAGCACGAAGGACCAATGGTGAGGTACCAAGACATTTGAGGATGCAGTGTTGTAGTAATTATAGCGGAATCACACGGTGCGGACTACGTCTCCCACAAGGCCCTACAGCCACGCCCAACCGGGCGGGAGAGTTTCATAAGCAGAGACACCGGTGAAACGCTCTCCTCCTGCCTTCCTGCACAGCCACTGACGAAGGGGATACTCGAAACGCGTTTGGCTGGGGCTGAACAATGGTGGAATCTACTCACCTTTTGTGACTTTGAACGCAGACCACATTCAAAATAAAAAGATCTGGTGCACGTCAAGTTGGTCTCTACGGGTTTTCTCTCAAATTGGGACTGCGAGCTTTGGATATATATATATATATATATATATATATATTTATACTTTTATATATTCTGCTGTTACAACATGTGATGATTAAAAGTCAGCTTTGCTCAACGTGTTTCAGCACTAGACCTTTCTCACTGGTCTAGGAGTCTCATCAGAATAAAGCTGTATATAATCCTGTGTAAGGGTTAAGGGGGTTCACCTCTATTTATTTTAGAGGACTGTTGCCGATCCACGGCTATATCAAACAGTGTAATGTATCACAATCAATTGTATATACCTCCCACTAGAGTACCTTCACCTATTTGCAGGTTTAATAACGCTTATTGTATTTACTGTGAGCATTGAATAATGTATATGGTGTACTTTACCGTTACAAGATGGAGCCCGCAATGGCTGGGAGGTTCCTAGTCCTCTGTCGATGACGACTAAGAGGTGTAACCCTTGTACATTGTTAACGAGATAAATGCACCGGTTTGTATGTGTGAACACACACACTGACGAAGGCAAATCGCCGAAACGCGTCTGTGGTTAGCTTGTAGTTAATAAACTACTCCGTGGTAAAAGGAACCTCCCGAGTGCTGTCTTTTCATTCCTTGTGGATTTGCCTGGATTTGATGAGCGCAATATATATATATATATATATATGTATATATATATATATGTATACTTATACTTTTATATATTCTGCTGTTACAACATGTGATGATTAAAAGTCAGCTTTGCTCAACGTGTTTCAGCACTAGACCTTTCTCACTGGGATAGGAGTCTCATCAGAATAAAGCTTACATATGGTGCACTTTATTATGAAACATAACCAAACGACTAGCATACAGGAGCATATAGCCATTCACTGCGGAAGATAAGTTTTAATGGTATTTTTCATATATACATACTGTTACCTAGTCTCGTAAACAGGATAAACAGTGGTCTGCTAAAACTTAAACATACAATTTTTCATTGATAAATGTGCAACAAAATGCTATGCATACTTTTGATAATAGAAATGTTGTATTAAAAGGCATTACCACAATTGGACCACGTAGCTGCCAAGAATACATTATTATTTGTGTCAATTTACTAGCTGCTTGAAAGTGTTATATATAATATTCTTGAATGTCTCATATCCCAAGTGGGTGACCTCACACCCTTATTTATTATTAGAGGTTTTTCTAAAGAGAACATGGTTGCTGTCTAGATCAAACTTAAGTAGGGAATCATGGGCATGGGCCCAGTAGAATCTTGTGCCTTAATAGCATATGTTCAAACGAGTGTGGTAAATGAGATTTGTGCAAACATTATGTCCAAGTAAGCGACGCCTGACTTAAAGCCTGTGATGAACTCAAAGTAGAGAGGATCAACTGTCTGGACAACTAAGCAACTTTAATGAGTTTAGGGCTATAGCATCTATTGTCCAAATTCAAACTGTCAAAATCACTGTATAGCATTCAAAAACCACTTGATCATTATCATCAGTATCAACATTATATTTAACATGAAACAAAATAATAGCTTAGCTGAAGGTCGCCTGGTGTATGGTTGATAATACTGTGGTCAACATGGTGCACCTGTGTAAATAATGAAAATTGAAAGAGTTAAATATGAAAGTGGCAACCAACACTCCTAATAAGAAAAAGATAAAACAGGAATGTTATTTGCCACATTCGTTTTTGGTTGTAAATATTGTGTAGTGTTTTGTTGTATTTCGCAATGCTTTAAAGTAATGTTTAATGTCTGTTTGTATAGAAATATTTGTAAATGCTATATTATATTTTTTTTAATTATATTATAATCTATTAGAAATAATTATATTTATTACTATTTGGATACCGGGCAACAGATTCATGGATTTTTTAAATCTCAGTTTTTATTAGAATAAGGAAATCGTCTCTTTTTAAGTATTTTTATAAACTCGGGAACTTCTGAAAAATTTAGAGGCATGTGATGGCTCGGTTTTTAATTGTTTTTATGATGTAATGAAATGAATTGTTTTACTGTTTTATGGTTACTAATTTTATGATGTAAATGATCATACTTTTGATTGAATAAATAAATATAGTTATTAATATATAAGATTTTTATTATGTGTGAATACATTTTTAAATGTCTATTAAAAATCCATAAATTGTGGGGCATGGGGCTCCTTTCATGGGCCATTTTACTATCTTAAGCTTCAAACTTGTGCTTGGCCATCTGCAACTGAAACTCTCTATCTGCCTTGCTGTCCTCTAGCTCCTCTGGGGACAGGCCATGCAAAGATACACTGCTTCTTGCTCTGGCAGGGAACTCCAACTTAGGAGATAAGTCATCCCCTCCCCTGAGGGCTGCATCTCAGGGCTAGTATACAGGCCCTGCTCAGGCTCCTCTACATCATCATCCTAATTCCCATCCTCTGTTACTATTAGTAACTGGTGTCCCTCAGTCCAGGGCCTCAGAGATTTTTGAAGTTCCAACTTTTTGGTGCCCTTTTTTTTGCAGTCCCCTTTCCTTAAAGACCTGCTTGAGCTCTATGACAGTTCAACTTCCCAGTTTGGCCAGCTCAAACTCCATTAATGCCGGTATAGTCAGAGACAGTCAGGTAGCACTATGAGTAAATCTTGAAAAAGCAAAAGAGGCAATCAAGGAAAATGTAAAAAGGTTGAATAGGTATTGAAACTTTTATCTGGGATTTTTGTGAAACACAAAATCACTGTATGGCACTGCATAAAAACAAGTCCAAATCCTTGCTGCTGATCACCAATGTAAGACATTGGGTTACTGGGTGAGAAGGATAAAAACCTTCTCAAGCAGCAACCACAATTCTTGTCAGTGTGAAGTCACAAGCAAATCCTAAATTAACCTGTACTCAACCCTCAGGTGGCTTGGCACAGAGCAGTTAGGCTTAACTTTGAGGAAATGTGTAAAGTATTTAAGCAACATATCAAACAATAATAAAGTGAAAATACATCATAAGAAGAATCCCACACCAAACTAGAAAAAATAGAGTGAACTTTAATAAATAAAACAAGACTAAAAGACAAAAATCCAATTAATAGAACCAGAGATATGCAGCTGTAAAGATTTCAATAAATATGGCACCTAAAGGCACAAAGTGCCAACTTTGGATATCTGGTTGTGCTGGACCGGGACAAAGTCACAAGTTTAGGCTGATCACAATGGTGTGGGGGTTGGCTACAAGAACCCAATTCAGCCCACTGACCAAGAGTATCTCATATCCTGGTTGCAGAGCAATGTGAAGTCCTCGCATTGGGTGCGCTGGACGGCGTAAAGAAACCGTTGAGTTGGAGTCGCCGATGCGAGGACCAGCATCCTCAGCGAGGAACCTGCGGGGGCTTGCTAAGGCTTGTGTAGCGATGCGCCCGTGCTACGTCGAGCTGGGCAGGTTGTTGGTGCCAATATGCGACATACTGGGTCAGGCTAGTGGAGACACTGAGAAGATGTGTGGTCCTGTATTAGACATGTGAGGAGCTAGGCCATTTGTTGCATCAAGATGAGTCATGCTGGATAACGCTAGCGGAGTTGTTGAGGTGATGTGCAGTCCTGCGATGAAGATGCATGACACAGAGAAGCTTGTTGTGTCCCTGTTGCGTGAGAACAGGAGGTCAGCTGACTGACCCTTTGAGATCTTGGAGTCCTGCGACACACAGGTAGGCTGGATTCAGCAGGGCAGCTCACGGAAGAAGAACCCTAATGCAACAAAAGCTGTCCTTGGGCAGCAGAGAAGTCCTTGGGCAGCAAAGAAGGTCAGCAGGGCAGACTTCACAGCTGGGCAGTCCTTTTTCCTGGCATAGTCCGCAGGTCCAGAAGTGATCTAAAGAGTTGGGATATGAGGTCCAATATTTATACCTGGTGCCCACTTTGAAGTAGGAGAGACTTCTAGAGATTACTACCCGCCAGAAGTGCTTGAAATTTCCTGCCTCCACAATCTGGCCCCAAATTGTCTGGGACCACAATAGGCTGGTTTCAAACCCCTTTTTGAGTGTGCTCAGGCAGAGACTCTGTAATGTGCAAGTGTGGTAGGTGACAGATCCTCCCCCCTTGTTAACTCAGTGTGGCCCATCCTGCTAACACGTATCTTTCCATGGTCCCACTGTCTGGGATTAACACACAAAGACCAATTGCCAACTACACTTGTCATGAGACCCAGGATGCAGGGAGCAGACACCAAATTGTTAGGGCAGGAAAATGCCAACTTTTTAAAAGTGGCATTTTCAGAATTGTGATTAAAAATCTAACTTCACTATTAAAGAGGGCCTTACTTACAATTCTGTACACAGCAAATTCGACCTGTATACTTGCTTCCAATTGAACTTTATCAATTATTAATTTTAACAAGGTACTCCAATGTTAAACTATGGAAGAGGTAGGCCTTGCAGTAGTAAAAACACATTTAAGAGTTTTTCACTACCAGGACCTGTAAAGTTTAAAGGTACAAGTCCAACTTTTTAAATACACTGCGCTTTAACCTACTGTAAGGGTGGCTTATAGGTATTACACGTATTGGCAATGCAATCGGTATCACCTTTGGGACCTTATATGTATTTAGCTATGTAGCACATTAGCCTGGGTGCTGTAACATCTACTGTTCTTTAACATGGAGTGAAAGTAAGCACCAAACTGCGTGACTCGCCAGGTATGGGAACACATGGAGAGAAATATTGCCCTTCAGCAGGAAATGGTATAGTCCAAAGCTCTGTTTTTAATATGAAATCAGGGCCTTCGGTGGTCATATCACTGAAAATACAAGATTTGAAAAAAATATTATTGTCCACGGGTGCTCCTGGAAGACAATTTCTATGGACTGGAATCTAGAGAATGCTAAAGTGCCTTATGGTATTTTACTGACCTCTGCTGGTTGTTGTCTATCAAGAATGTTAAATAGAGGCAGGTGCCACAAAAATAAAAAAAGAAAGTCCGGCAGCAGAAAGCAATTCTGGCATTTTACTGACTTCTAGTGGTCGTTTTCTATCAAGACAGTTAAATAAAGGCAGTTGAACAGAAAAGAAAGTCCCTAAGTGGAAGCAGACACGTCCTAGAGCTGATCTCCAGAGCCAACAAAGATACACATATAAGTATATACTGAAGTATGTACAAGTGGCTTCAAATAATGCTGTCAGGAATCAGCGTCCTTCCCCCAAGAGTTGAGACCAGTCAGTGGGGGCTACAATACGCAACCTGTCCTGCACTGCTTTAGTAAAAGCGCGGTCCACTAAAATGGTTGCCAGCGCTAGGGTTAGCGCTGCAGCCTTTCTATTGTGAGCACGAGGATTCCAGCACAGCTGAGGCCCGCGCTCTCCCTCAGCTGTGTGCACTTCACCAGGACCGTTAGGCGAGCAGCAGTGCTTCGCTTTATGTCCGTGGTAACTTGAGAGTAGTTAGTGAGTTTTTCGTATCGTTTATCCCCGGCGGTAGCATAGTCTTCTCGCTACACGTTGGAATCCAGAGTTCAAAGAAAAGAAGAATCTTGAGACTTTCCTGAACCGGGAGTTCATCCCTGACGCATTTTCAGAAGTCTTCGTCAGCTGTCAGGAAAAGTCGTCATTCACGCAAGTACCCTCCCAGAAAAAGTCGTAGCATATGTTATGGAAACAGAGTTCCTATTGTGAATAGCTTTCTAGTATCCGTTTCCTGTTTGAATTATTAGTTAACCATACGTAGTACAAGGCAACAGTCTATTAACTGTTTATTGAAAATAACTTACCTGAATAACTGCGCCAGTTGGCCTTGTCATATTCCCTCATTCCTTCAGCACCTAAAGAAAAGAAAAGCCAAGAATAAGATTGTTAGTTCTCGAATTTGCTATCGACTATAGAATGTCAAAAATAAGAATATAAGTAAGTAATATCATTGTTACATTCCTACAGGACTTACTACGTTTAAAATACAAATACAGAAAAACATAGGGGAGTAATAGCTCAAGACAGCAAGATTAATAGAAGAAAGGCAATAGCTCAGTCTCTGGGTACGTTCTAGAAGGGTTAGAAATGTGCAGTAATAGTTAATAGAGAATGTTTTACACTATAGTAATTGTTGTTTTACATTACAGTGTCCAATACAGAAAACAGCGCAGGAAGCAAGCTAGAAAAAGGCAGTAAAGAAGGCACCAGATTTAGAAGACAAGGCTGTCTCTTCTCTGTCCCCTAACCCTTGCCCCCTGGGAATCTCCTCATACTTCCTAGAAATATTCTTGGGGTGTTTGAAGGGAGACTTGGAGAGGCATTGGGAATAGCATCATTCTGCTTCTGTGAAGAATCTGGGAAACTTCAAGTAAGAGTTTGTGACAAATGCTCGACCTAAAAAAGGACGCTTTGAGTCTGGCAAAAGGTTTATTTTGCTAGGTCATAATGGCAATTTAAAACTACATACACGGGCTGCAATGGCAGGCCTGAAACATTTTTAAAGGGCTACTTAAGTGGGTGGCAAGATCTGGATATAAACCATCTTTTTTATGTTTGTGTACATTGGATGACATTAATTTGCAACACTGTAATTTCATTTATATTACATGCTCTGCGAGAAACGAAATATCTAATGCATTTGGAAAATCTGAATGATGTACTCCAGGGAAACTGACTCTGTCCTATCTCTATGAGTCTGCCCTGCTATGTGGTGGCAACCCAGTCCTGGGCCCTTGGAAGTGAGACCTAAGATACTTGCTTCAACGAATCCCAAGCATCCTCTGTCGAACTGGCGCATAGGCGCCGCTGCATGGATCAAAACCGGCACATCGCCCTTGTTGTGTGGATCGTAATCAGTGCATCACTCCTGTTGCATGGATCGGAACTAGAAATGTAAACATAATACATAGGTAACTAATAAACATATGAGCAAACAGATTAAAAAAGGGAGAACCCAGATCATGATCTATATCAAAAGTGCAAAGTTCATGACTGAACACATTTTAAAAGAGTGCTATGTATCTCTTGAGAATGGTAAAACAAGCCTAAATATTCATTCACACTCCCACAATCATGCTCCTAGAATAGATGCAAAGAATGTATAGATTTATATGGGAACTAGACCTATACAGTGTATATGTATATTTGTGTTCTATTGCACATCAGTGATATGTACCAAATCGTATTTTAATACATAATAATGTAATGGCCCAACATAGAATACAATTATTTAAATTTTAAACAATGGCCAAACATTCTAGGTCTTCATGGCTTGTCCACGCAAGTTGGAGAACATTCAATTCAGCTCAGCTAATAAAGTAGCAACATGTGCAAATACAACATGGCTCAAAGAGCTCTTCATCTGTTTGCCCATATGTTTATAGGTTACCTAAGTATTATGTTTACTTTTGTTGTTTAATCCCTGATTTAGGAACTCATTCAGTTACAGGGGTACCCTCTCTTGTGTACAATGGATCGGAACCAGTGCATTGCTCCGGTTGTGTGACTAGAACTGGTCTATCACCTTTACTGCTTGGATCCGCTCTGAAGCATTGCCTTCAGAACCACCACTGCACTAGGTCCACGCAACTTCGTTCGTCTGCGGAATCTTCAACAATGAATGCCTGCATTACATCTCTGCGCTCATCAGAGCCGATGCATTGTTCCTGTTGCGTGGATCAGGGCCAGCGCATCGTCCCTTTTGCTTGGATCGACACCAATACATCGCTTCGGCTGCACCCCGTATTTTCGAAGTCGACGCAGCCAGTACCAAGGCACTTTTGTTCAGCAGGCCTCATGGGGACCCTGTAGCCAGCCTGCACTCCATCGCAGTCAGCGTGAAATTTTGAATTTGTCCCGATTCGGTACGACCAGATATCCAAAAAAAGAGCTTGTTGCTTCTAAGTGCTATTTTAGAGATTATTCTTTAAAAAGTAATATCTCAAGTTCTACTTATTGGATTTTTGTCATTTTGATCTTGTTTTATTTATTAAAATAAGCTCTATTTTGCGATCCTGGTGTGGAATCTTTTTGTGTGGTATTTTCACTGCTTTATTGTTTGAAGTATTGCACAAGTACTTTTCACATTGTCTCCAAAATTAAGCCTAACTGCTCTGTGCCAAGCTACCAAAGGAAGAGCACAGGTTATTTTAGGGTTTGCCTGCTTCTTATCCTGACTAGGACTGTAGTTGCTGCTTGACTAGGGCTCATACACTAGTCAACCTACAACCCACTTTCTAGTTATTTTGGGACAATGAGTACTCAAAGGGGGCCTTTGGACCTTCTCCTTAAAACCTATATGATTGTGGAGAATTTGCTGTAAATGGCCAAGCTGTTCTTGTATTTGTTGATTCACTTGTTGATCACAATTTATCACTTGCGTATTTCACCTCTAAAGAGAGCACCAAGCAACTTTATTTTGCACAAATATTCACTGAGCTGCTATGTGTTTTGAAATAGTTTTTCATAACCCCCTTTGAATACATTTTATTCACTATTTGGTTCTTTGCATCTAACGTATTGCCAAATTTTCACTTCATATATGTGTGACATTTTCATATTTTCTGTGCATGTCTGTGTGACATTTCAGTACATCATGAGCAGGAATTATGTGATTGTGCGTCTGACGCAATTTTCGCATAATTATAGATTTGCAACATATTTCATTGTCTGTTGCATAATCTGCAGTTGTTACCCAAAAAATTGTTTCTGCCTCAACCGGTTCAAAAGTTAATCAAAACAAAGCAGCGTGTTGCTGCGCAGTAAAAGCAGGGCTCAAAAAATCCAAAAAATGGTGCTAGTCCAGCAGGTCTAGTAACTTGGAAAATCCCCATGACCTAACTGCAAACTACTTGACCTCTGTCTCTGAAAACGAAGCAAAAGTGACAAGATAACACGATTTAAAGGCATCTTTAGGCTCATTCCCTTTGTGAGCAATAAAAATGCCTTTAAATCTTGTTATCTTGTCACTTTTTACTCCGTTTTCAAAGACAGAGGACACAAATTAGTTTGTCTTCCTACTTGCCTCAAAGGGCGAGTAGGACCTAAAAAAAGCTCATCCTCATCAATTCTCCCTTGCGTGGATTTGTCGAGCCCTGAGAAGGCTCTTTGCGAAGGTTGATACTCATATTTTTGTTGCTTATTGCTTTATTTGGGTGTTAAACAGTACTAATGAGGTGCAACCAATGTCCAGATAGTCTTAACAAGTGTAAAAAAGACATAAATCATGAAGTAATAGTATCCCCCAAATCCTCCAAATTAAGCCACATAATTTGCCTTTTCTTGCCATATAATTTACTCACCCTTGTTGCATAATTTGGCCCACCCCTGCTGCATAATTTCAGTGGCCCTGATTATGTGTAACACCTTAAAGAGAATAAAGAAGTTCAGTTTATGTTATGAAGTCAATATCTAGAATTAACCTGTTTGGAATATAATTAAAAATCCTATTTCTGCAAGTGCTAAAACCGGAGGAGAATCCACCAGTACTATGCCTATGTCGAGGAAGTTCCAAATGTGAATTTTCCTCAAAAAATCAGAACTTCTTTTAGAAATTCAAATATTCTGCATCAAAGCCCTACCAAGCCCCATCGACTGCTGGTTCGCTCATAATTTGAGATAATGCTGCAGTCACAATATCCACGCTCTCCTTGTTGGTATAGACCAAGAAAATCCTGACAATACACTCTCATCCTTCTCCTTGCTGCTTAGCCTTCTCTTGCTTTCTTTATCGCTGCCTCCACTACATTTTACTTCCCGATAATTCTTTCTTTTATCTCTTACCCTTTGTCAGTCTTGACCTCTCCTCCTACCTTCCCGCTCTCCATGATCTACCTCTTGACATTACATCCTCACTCCCTACATCTCTCAGCTTCTTCACGTCACCTTTCCTGTATCTGCTTGCTGTTTTTCCTCTTCTTTCCCTTCTTCTCTCCCCATAGTCATCCTTATGTTTGTCTTTGTCTACCCATCTTCTTTCCCTCCAACTGCTCCTTTTATCTCTCTCCACTCCAGTCTCCTCTCTTTGTTCCCAACTCATGTTCAAAAAGAATAACCCCTAACCCTTAATACACAGCTACCACGTTTACAGATTGCTTATGTGTGTCATTTCCATATTTTCATTGCACTTATGAGTGACATTCAACTGCCAAATGTTTGAAACGTAATGTGATGCTTTCTCGCAAACAAAACTGTCCAACAAGGTGCTAAGAAAGAGACCAATATCAGAAATGGCACTCTTTTGAGTGATGATGAGCTCTAACAAGCATTGGTAATACATTGCTTTCACCTTGTGTTGGACGTGGCCCATTTTGCAGGGTCATCCCAGAACTTTTTACCTTCCTCCTGTATTTTTCTGACCTGTTGTTGGAGGTTTTATGGCTCTGGGCACCTTTTCACTGCTAATCAGTGCTAAAGTGCATATGCTCTCTTTTGTAAATTGTGTTATGAATTATAGTTTCCATGATTGACTATTTGATTTACTTGTCAACCCCTAGTACAGTGCACTGTGTATGCCTAGGGCCTGTAAATCAAATGCTGCTGGTGGACTTGCAGCACTGATGGTGCCATCCACAGAAGCAGCTTGAAAAAAGTGACTCAGGCCTGCCATTGCAGAGGCTGTGTGCAGTCCGGGACTGCCATGTCGATTTGGCAAGTGCACACACTTTCCAGTCCCCATACCTTCCCATTTCTGCATGTTAGTCACCCCTAAAGTAGAACCAGGGCAGGGTGCACTGTATGTAAAAGGTAGGCAATGCCCTGATGTGTGTGGCATGTCCTGATAGTGAAATACTGTCTGTTTCACTATTGCAAGGCTATCTCTTCCCATATGACAGAATGGGTAGTTTGTTTATAACATCTTATAAACATAACTGACCCTGGGAACAAGATAGAAAGAAAAGTTTAGTATGCCTGAACTCAGAATGTTAAAGTGCATCTTTTAGTGAGGGTGACTTTTACATTCTGTGTTTGAAAATACCACTCTTTAAGAAAGTAGGAATTTTCTTGCCTAACCATCCAGTGTGCCTCTACTAGGTTTGTGTATTGCATGTCTGGCCTTTGGATGACAGGGGCTGGAGAAGGGCAGCTGCTTCAGAGGTCTGATGAGTCAGGGCTGGGCTGAATAGGCCTGGTCTGCATTTGGAGTGGTGAGAGGAGTAGCACCTTCACCTGAATAGGGCTGTGCCTGCCTTCCACAATGACGGCTCCGCCCCCCCTGTGGTGTGTCTGGAGCCAAGGCTCACACTGACAATGGAGGTTGTTGTGCACTTGCAAAGTGCCCCCACAGAACTGGTTTTGGCTGGGTACAGACACTCACTGCCTTCAGAGAACAAAGAATTTTAGGTATAAAAAGAGGGGCCCAGACCCCAGACTTTTAGATCACTTCCGGGAAAATCAAGAGGAACCTTTGCCAAGGAGAAGAGCTGGAGAAGCTGAGGAGGAATACTGCCCCTGTGCTGTCTTCTGTCTGGGTTGGCCTGCAGTGGCTGCTTGCTGCCAAGGAAAGGATAAAAAATGCTGTTTTGCTTTGTCACCTGCTTGAAGAAAAGATCTCCAAGGGCTTGAAACTGAGCTTGCCTCTTGTTCTGAAGTCTCACGAACACAAAGACTTCACCCTTTCTGTCTGCCTGCATCTACTGATGTTTTAGAAGGAAATTGCAACACCGGCAAGCGATTCTGTAATCTGCACTGAAGCCGGGAGCACTGCTCCGACTTGCAAAGTAGACCTGATGCCGGCCGCCGTGCCACATTGAGGCCAGTGAGCGACACTGTAACCTGCCCGAAGCCGTGAGCGCTGCTGTGACTAGTAACGTGGGCCCTATGCCTGCTGCTGTGCCGCATCGACTGTGAAGCCGTCTTCATCATCTCAGAGCCGATCCTCGACGTGGGTGAACCCCAAATCCATCGACATCACACCATTGTAAGGAACAGTGGTTAAGGCGCCATTGTGACATCACCTCCAGGCGCAGTAAGGAACCGTTGTTTTGCCTCCACTGTGCTGCAGTAAGGAACAGAGGCTACACCTCCCCTGGAGTCGTAAGGAACCAACGCCGTGCAACGCCTAGGGAGCTGCACCTACCCGACACCGTGAAGTTTTTGGTTTTCATCAATTCCAAGGTACTGTACTTTGTGCGTCTGCTTGACTCCGGTTCTGATGCCCTACACCTCGCGGTCGGTGCCGTACTTTGGGATTTTCAACAGTCACAACGTCGTTATAACTCCAGGTAGAATTATTTGTTGCTCCGAGCTTTATTTTTGGGAATAACATATTTTTGAGGATATCTTGATAACCGTATTGTGGATTTTTGTTGTTTGGTCTTGTTTTGGTTTAGATAAAGATTACTTATTTTTAGGTCTCGCCTGACTCAGCGCATGCGCTGGTCTGGTGAGGGCTCAAAAAATGATACATTGGCCAGCCTAGAGCTACAGTGCATGTGCGCGGGCACGCGCTTAGGAGCAGAGGCGCTATATGGCAAACCTCGTCATGCTCATTAAGAGCCCGCGATCACTTTCACTTTCGCCCACGATCACTTTCGCGGCGCCCCTTTGATGTTCTCAGTGAGCCGCGTGGTCAATGGGTGTTCTTTTTTTTGTTGTTGAAGTCGGCAGCTTTTGCCGCAAAGACCAAGCAATTATCTCAAGTTCCTCATAATTCTCTTTTTGCATATAATTGTACATGGTCTGCCTCTCACGGGAAACATTGTGGAACTATAAACATGCGAAAGGGACAACTCTGGTTATTTAAAGGATTACCTGAATACGTTACGATAATAAGAACAAAATATTCAACAGTGACGGCATATTAACATTGTTTTAGCCACACAATTTACTACAAAAAAGAAAATTAGACATTTAGTAGGTTAGTTTTCAAAGTGCTACTGGCTGGTCTAGCGCTTGCGTTCACGCGAGCGTGCAGCCGCCATCTGTCTCCTCCGTCACGGGTCATTAAGTTGCTTGTTTTTATTTCCTGTGCTTCCCCTCTGCCTCCGTCCAATCACTTCCACTTTCGTTTGAATCCAAATGTAAAATGCCATAGTGTGCAAACTTTTTCGAGTTGCAACAAAATAGTCTCATTATTATTAGTCTTATGAATAAACTTATTGATCTCAAGCTTTGTAGTCTCTTCCATGCACAACGACGTATTTACTCTGCTCGTCTTTCCCTACTAACTATACAAATTGGTATCGGGCCTAATTTAATTGCTCCCAACACGCAACTTGCATGGATTACAGTACGCACACACACAACCACACCCACAACCACACATACAACCACAACCACACACAACCACACAAAACCAGACACAACCACACACACACACACACACAACCACACACTCAACCACACAACCACACACATATAACCACACACACACAACCACAACCACACACACAACCATGCCCACACACACATAACCACACCCACACACAACCACACACACACAACCACACACAACCATCCACACACACCCACAACCACACACACACACAACCACACACCCACACACACACAACCACACACCCACACACACAACCACACACACAACCACACACACACACACAACCACACACAAACACACACACAACCACACACACAACCACAACCACACACACAACCACACACACACACAACTATACACACACAACCACGCACACAACCACACACAGACCACAACCACACACACACACACTACGCCACACACACAACCGCACACACACAACCACACACCCACACACAACCACACACAAAACTACAACCACACACACACACAACCACATACACAGGTGTAGTTGTATGTGTGGTTGTGTGTGTGGTTGTGTGGTGTGTGGTTGTGTGTGTGGTTGTGGTTGTGTGTGTGTGGTTGTGTGTGTGGTTGTGTGTGTTTGTGTGGTTGTGTGTGTGGTGTTGTGTGTGGTTGTGGGTGTGTGTGTGTGGGTGTGTGTGGTTGTGTGTGTGTGTTGTAGTGTGTGGTTGTGTCCACACACACAACCACACACACACAACCACAAACACAACCACACACACACACACACAACCACACACACAACCACACACTTAACCACAACTACACACACATACAACCACACACACAAACACACACACAACCACACACACCAAAACCACACACACACAACCACAACCACACACACACACAACCACAACCACACAACCACACACAACCACACAACCACACACAACCACACACACACAACCACACACACACACAACTACACACACACACAAACACACACAACCACAACCACACACATCACAACCACACACACACACAGACACACACACACGCACACACAACCACAACCACACAACCACACACACACAACCACACAAACACACTTTTCTCTGTCATCATACGGGGAGGTCGTTATCTCTGACTTGGCTTCTATTTCCACATAGGAGGCGACATCTATATTCCGGAGGCCCCTTTTTTTCATACTCTTATTGGGAGTTTTTGGTCGAACTAGTGTTCACGACCTTATAGGATACTACTAAAGTACCGTCTGGTCTCCTTTCCTCGGATATATGTGGATTTCTTAGTGACAAGTATTTTCCAAAGCTGTGGTATTGGTAATCCCTATCCACGCTCTTGTCTTATGATAATTGGCTTGCTGGTTTACTTCATACAGCAGAGCATATGCCCTGACGAAGTTACAACGAGTAACGAAACGCGTTGGCTGTGTGTTTTTACTTGGTAAAATTACCTAAATAAAGAAGAAAAACTTTTTTGGACTAAAAACATCATTCGTGTAATTTCTTAACGAGTGCGCCTTCCGCTTTTTGTTGAAAACTCAGAATCACACAAACACACACACAAGTGGCGAAGCGTGGCACAATGGTTTGAGCGGCAGACCCTGATGCAGAGGTCTGGCCCGGGACAAGGGTTCAATTCCCTCCTTGGTGGCTCTTGGACTCAATCTCCCTGGACCTGATAATGCTCGCCTCGGTGCCTAGTCAAATCATGGGTCCCACTCTGTGACTCTGGGCAATAGCTTGCTTAATCTCCACAACGGCCCCAGCAGCGCTTGGATGCCTGGCTTCACCTTGGGGGTGCCCAGGAGTGGACATCTCACAGGAAAGCCAGGAAGGATTCCACAGCGGTATGAATACAGCTCTACGAGACCTCGGGGTAGAAGTGTGCTATATAAATACAAGCACATTTAGATTTACATTTACACAAAACCACACACACACACCCACACACACAACCACACACACAACCACACACAAAGCCACAACCACATACACAACCACAACCACACACACAATGACGCACACACACAACCACACACACACAACCACACACAACCACACACACAATCACAACCACACACACACAACCATACACACAACCACACGCACAACCACACACACAACCACACACACAACCACACACACAACCATACACACACAACCACACACAACCACACACACACAACTACACAGACACAACCACCCAAAAACACACACAACCACAAACACAACCACACACACAACCGCAACAAAAAGTTTTATGAAACATTGCCTCTTTTAAAAAATCTGATTCCATCAGAATCAGAGTCCTCCACAACACCCTGTTTTTTTAGCTGTCAGCTGTGAAAAGGAGACCAATATTGTCCCCATTTTTAGGTTTCGCCTAAGTGAAAGCCTGCGCACTGCGCAGGCTTTTCACGCAGGTGAAAACCTAATGAGAATAATATGTGGCTTTGGAATACGCCCTCTGTTCCATTGGCTAGCTCCATAAATGGAGGCTAGCCATTGGAACAGAGATCTGTCTGTCATGGCCGGACCAGATTCGTGGGCGTTCCTGCGATTTCTTCCCTCTCCACCCCTCTGTGCGCGTCATCTCGGAGGTGGGCGGGTTGTTATTTTTTTATTTTTTTATGTTTGTTTTCTTCATTCCAGGCCGACCGCCACCGGAAGAAGTCCAGGTGAGTGCCCGTTCCCACCCCCCCCTCCCGCTGACCGTGTGCTGTTCCCGCACCCCCCTCCTACCCCCCTCCCGCTGTCCGTGCCTTTCCTACACCCCCCTCCCGCTGTCCGTGCCTCTCCTTGTTTTCAGTTGAACCCTTAAGTATAGCAATTAGCAACTTAAAAGTGTCCTGCCAACATGCAGCAAACGATCTGCTGCTGCAACTCGTGTCAATGTTTTAGTAACATTTGATTTATTCGAGCTAGAAACATTTTGTTTTTCTTACAAATCTTCAAAATCTGCAGAAGACGATAAATTATGTGGCAAATCCATCATTTTATGTGGATAATGCTGCAGACTTGTATAACTTCTGATGTCATGGCTATCGACGGGCAGATAGCTTACAGTAACACGAAGACCAGGCTTTACCTGGGGAAAAAACTGTATCCCTCACTTTCGCATGCAACCCACCTGAGATCAATCACTCCTACATGATGGGTCCCTGCAGCTCTCAGCCTGCGGGTTCTCTCCCACCTACAGCCTGATGTTGGAAAGTGCTTCTCATAGCGGTTCGAGTCAGAGCTTTGTGCAGCTGGTATTGTGCATGCATCGAGGCTTCTGAAGTTCTGCACATTCCTGCTCCCTTCCCTGCACAAGCGCTCCGGTAGAAGTTTTTTTCTCCACTGCATAACCCTGAGATGCCATACTGATGTGCTTCTGTCCCACACTTGGCTCTTCACCTCAGATTCAGTGTGGGCGTGATCACGGCACTCTGGTTTCAATTAAGTGCCCTAAGCACTTTGCGGCACCCGGGCTGCATGCTATATGCATTGTCTTCTTGTGTACGGGTCCCAGTCTTTTTGTTACGATTGTAGTATTTCCAGAAAGAAACACTTGGGAGCAGCGAGCCTTGCAGTGGCTCAGAATGTGTGGGGTTAAGTGGTAATATCTCAAAAACACACTTGTAGCTAATGGACTGCGCGGGCTTTTAAAGAGGTCTGTAGGTTAAATAGATGCAGGTTAACATAAGTGATGCCAGGCCGCATAATTCGGGAGATGAAAAGCCACAACATCAGCTGGAGCTCTGCGGATTCGATGCGACGCCCTCAGCTTTACAGGAATGCAGTGCAGAAAGCCCTGGGTCTTAGAGAAAGCAGAGGCTTGGGCGGTTGTACTACCGTACAACGCAGGTAATTACCGGTACAACGCAGGTAATTACTTCACACTACTGTGCCCTGCATTTTTTTGTGCACATGTTTTTACTGCGAATATGCGTTTACAACGCATGCCAATACCAAATATTGTTTTTAGATTTAAAAACATGCTTTCGTGGGGGTAAACTTACCTTAAATGCGTAGTATTGGCATGCGTTGTAAATACATATTCGCGGTAAGAATATGCGTGCTAAAAAATGCATTGTAAAGGCACCACGAGGTAAAAACCTCGCTGTAAAGGCTTTTCCCCTTGGGGCGGACATTTAAAAACACAGAGTAACAATACAAATATTGAAGCAGCAGAGGCAAAGCCAGGGCAAACGATTGAAGCGACCTTGAGCAGACACAAAGGAGCAACTTTGAGTGGATGGCCCAGTGTTCATTGGCTGTTGACTACCAAGAAATGCTTCTGCTGTAGTTCAGAATCCAGCAATGGATAAAGAATTCAGCAGAGTGTCGGCACTCCTGGTTTACAAACGGATGTCTTGTCATTCATAAACATAAGGTACATATTGTGCTTGATGAGATGGTGAGAACCAGGATCCGGGGCCTCACAACCAAATTGTCAAACTCTGCCTCAAGGTCATAATCAGGTAAACTGGCATGCAAATATCTGAGAAAAAGACACAACTTCACATATGTGTGGGTATGTATGTATAAGTATAATGAGTGTGTATGTGTGTATATATATAACTGTGTGTGTGTATATATATATATATGCATGCATGTGAACAAGGGCTTGTAGCCCGAAACGCGTTATGCATTTCCTACTTGAAACTTCTTAATCTGGATTAAAATACCTGTCATCCATTTCGTGGTCCGTCTCCTGTTTGTGCGCTTCGCTGATCTGAAGGTTGGAAGTGGCACGTTGGGAGTTCTGTTTGAATATATATATATATATATATATATATATGAACAAACAACCTTTCCCGGCTGTTCCTCGTCTCATATCACGGCGAGCCTGTGTGGGTGCCGGAGTGCCGAACACCCTTAATTTACACGAACAAAGTTTCTCCCAATCCGAAGAGTGACCAAGCCTTAGTGGCGAAACGCGTCGGTAGGGAGCTGCTGATTTCGTGCCTCTAATAAAAACACTTTGAAGCATCCAGAAAGTAGCCTGTGCTGTTCTTCGGATTGGGAGAAACTTTGTTCATGTATATATATATATATATATAAATTCATTAGAGTTGCCCCTGTGGAAAGAACACCAAGTGGATTAGATTTCGCCTTGATTTAATGAAATGCTGCAATTACACCTCCAAAAAGACCGGCTTTTCAAAGAAAATTGTCCCTCGAACAAACGCGTTTCAAGTTTCCTCTTCGTCAGCAGCCTCGGGACTGCAAGTGTTCAAGGCACAGCTTGTGCATATTTTATCCATTACGAACTTCCCTTTGTGGGTGTGGCCGCACCATCGGCCTTCTGGTTCACGTAGTTCGCACTCTTACTATATATATATATATATATATATATATATATATATATATATATATATATATATATATATATATATATATATATATATATATATATATATATATATATATATATATATATATATATTTTTTTTTGCCTCAAAGTGATCCTGCAAACGGCAAATGCGCTCGAACAGCGTGTGCTCAGCTCAGGGGTCGGATCCTGACCCAATTTAAAGTTTATGTCACAAAGGGAGCGGCACAACCAATTTCTTATTGAAGCCTTTTAATCAGAGCTTCACCCCACCAATGCGTTTCAGCCTCACAGGACCGTGAACAAAGCCCTGTGAGGCTGAAACGCGTTGGTGGGGGTGAAGCTCTGATTAAAAGGCTTCAATAAGAAATTGGTTGTGCCGCTCCCTTTGTGACATAAATAACATATATATATATATATATATATATATATATATATATATATATACAAAAAACAAAGCACCCAACTTGGAAAGCCTGCATCGTGGTGTCATTCTTTATTCTGTAAGGCAGACCTGTAAACAAACTTTCATGCGCACAGAATTCAACTCGCAGAAGACACCACGTTCCGTGTTGCGCCGTGAATCATCGACGACAGGACCCGCTCATCCGCGGGAGGGCTTTCCGTGACCTGGTTAGGCCACACTTAATATCCAAAAAACAAAGCAGGTCACGGAAAGCCCTCCCGCGGATGAGCGGGTCCTGTCGTCGATGATTCACGGCGCAACACGGAACATGGTGTCTTCTGCGAGGACACTACACAGACTTGCAGCAAACCCTCCTGTGTCCCAGTAACCCACTGCGGTATGAAATTTTAATGTGAACCAAGGCAACCGCTAATACCCAAGGATTGCTAAAGATAAAGAACTCGTTATACCAGCATGCACTATGCAGAGACACGCCCACTATCTGGAATTAATAATGCTGGGTATAAGAGAAGCGGAATGTAGCCAGTCGCCATTTGCCAGCACCTGTGATCAAGGGCGCAGGGACGCCCGAAACGCGTATGGAACTGTTGGCGAGTTGAATTCTGTGCGCATGAAAGTTTGTTTACAGGTCTGCCTTACAGAATAAAGAATGACACCACGATGCAGGCTTTCCAAGTTGGGTGCTTTGTTTTTTGGATATATATATATATATATATATATATATATATATATATATACATTAATGTAAATCACTGTCCACTAGAAGTACATTTATACGCAACTACACATATGCGTGGGTATGTATGTATAATGTGTGTGTGTGGAAGTGTATATATGTGTGTGGGTGTGTGTGTGTATATATATATAATATATATATATATATATATATATATATATATATATATATATATATATATATATCTTCACTCCTCCTTGCCTCGGAAAGCAGCCACCGCCTCCAGACCAACGTGTGTCTCGCCTGAATCAGAGACCTCCGGTGCCGGGTCTTTCACAATTTCCTTGTCAACGGGCAGAAAAACCACACGATGGCGAGACTGTGTGCCAGACAAATAAGTTTATTTGTCAACCCTCGGACGCGTTTCGCCTGTCCCGCAGGCTTGCTCACCAAAGTTACAATAAAAACAATCACCATTTAAAGTGCAAAGTCATGGGTCACGTGATCGGGACCATCAAACAACAGTGACAATAGAAGAAAGACTAATGGTTTCTCTATTACAAAACTTGAAATAAACACTGTAATTCGTCTTGTTGTCATTACACCCAACAATCTTAAACGTTTTAGCTTGTAGTCACATTGCATCAAAACCTACATTGTACAGAGGTATTAACTGTTCGGCGCGCATTCAATAGTATAGCGCATGCACCGCTTGCTCGTGTGTTTTTATGCTTTTTTGCTTTTACCGACTGGCTGTGCTTTATTAACATACAAACACAAGAAAATTACTCACACGATCCTTTACGTACTTGAAGAGCTTGCCCTAATGCCAATAGTGCCCAAGTGGGCTAACATGCGAACGTGCAGTGCAACCACTATAATCTGGTTACATTGTGACTATTTGTTGTTTTTTTTCCAACAATGCTTTGGCTGTTATTTCTGTTAGTAATGTTGATAATGTAGCCCAAGTGGGCATATACATTTAATGGTTACCGATCCTTCCCCATAATTAACGTGCCTCGCTTAAACAAATACCATGGAAAATTAAATTAAAAAACAACTTCATAGTAGGAGCGGGATTCATCAACCTGCCTCCCCCCATCCCCCATGACCCTACTGACAAACAATCAGATATCAATAAATTCATACAATCTAGTTCAATGTACAACTGTTAAAGACCTGGAAAAGTCCTCAGCTAGAGGTGTGGTTTAAGATCTTCCTCCAAATTAAGGCCCCCAGGGGCTTTGGCATTAAGTTCCAGGATATACCTGGATTCCAGACACCTAAGTTTTTGTAGGCGATCCCCACCCCGAATGCCGAAAGGAATTGCATCAATAACATAATAGCAGAGCCCTGCTACATCTTTATTGTGGAATGCCTCAAAGTGTCGAGCTACCGGGTAGGTTTGGTCTGCATGATTGATAGCCCTCATGTGCTGTAAAATTCGGACATGCACTGGGTGGATTGTGCTGCCCACGTACCTCAGCTCACAAGGGCACTGGAGCACGTAGACAGCATGGTCCGTTTTGCAGTTATAGGAGCCTTTTATTTGCTTCACTCTTTTGGATACACCTGCCTGGTATGTGCATGTGTTCACTCCCACTGAACACGCCTTACATTTTGTGCATTTCAAGAATCCTGGTTTCTTCCTTAGCCAGTCTGCCCCACTTTTCTGTTTTTGGATTACTGCCGGTAGCATATTAGAAACCAGCATTTGCTTAAAGGATCTAGCTTTCCTAAAGGTAATCTCGGGTCTCTTTTTCACCATATTCTGCAATACTGGATCATTGGCTATAAGATGCCAATGCCTGTTAATTATTCCCCTTACTTCCTTATGTTTTTTGTTGTAGGTTGTTATCATCCTTACTTGATTTACCGGTTGCTCTTCTGCATTAACCTGGGGCGATTTTTTGAACAGAATATCTTCCCTACTTCTCATTTTGGCTTTGCGAATGGCACTTGTGACATTGGAGTGCAAATAACCCCTGGATTTAAATCTCTACTCCAGGGTATTAAGTTCCCTCTCTAGGCCCGTTGCATCACTGCAATTACGAATTGCACGCAGACTCTCCCCATAGGGGATGCTCCTAATGAGGCTGTTGGGATGGAAACTGTCCGCGTGTAGCAGTGTGTTCCCTGCTGTAGGTTTCCTGAATAATTTAGAGTGGAGTCGACCATCTTTTATAAAGATTGTTAAATCCAGGAAATTGAGGGAAGTGGCACTAATCTCACTGGTGAATTTGAGGTTGAGATTGTTGGACTGTATTCTCCTTACAAACCTCTGTGCATATATATATATATATACATTAATGTAAAGCACCGTCCACTAGAGGTACATTTATATACATTGATGATGTTATATATCTCTTCCAATGCACTAATGGATCATTAATCACATTTACTCTTGACTAACGAGTCGCCACCCAACTCTTGCAATGCAGTAATGGACCATTAATCAGATTTACTATTTACTCAGTAGCCACCACCCAACTCTTGCAATGTACTAATGGAACATTAATCAAATTTACTATTGGCTCAATAGTCGCCACCCGACTGCTATTTACACTTATGGTGGAAAGTCTAGTATTGCGTTATTTGGACATATGGTATACGATATACGGTATGCACTAAAGATGCCTTCCTTTTTCATTGTGAGCCTTCGCAAGTTCATTGCATTGTTCTTCCACCAGTGTTTGATGACAAAGACCAGTCCATACTCTGCTGTCTCTGGGGTGCCTTAATATCCCTTCACCCCAAATGGAGCTATAAGGGATGAAAGCTGTAGCCAACGTGGTTAGGGGCACAAAGGAGGCGGTCCTAGACTACCTCTAGGGTATCAGAAGCTGGGATTTTACAACGTGTATATGGGGTTTGAAACTCTGGTGGCCTGGCATTCACCACACTGCAAATTCCAGTGCATCAATGGAGTCTCTGGAGCAAATTGATGGGATCAGCCAATGTGCCACCTAATAGGAGCTGACATGTGACGGCTTGGGGGCAAGGGAGTGGGGAAGCGTCTGTCATACATTGTCAGGGAGCTTAGTACCCACATGACAAAAGAACTGGGAGCCGTGCCCAAAGCTGCACTTGAGGGCACTTCAGATTTTGGATGGAAATGCCAAAGTATAAGCCATCTTCCTGACTTTCCCCACACCACTCTCACATACTCGAAAACCCATTCACAGACTCCACGCCTCAGACAGAGTAAACACACACAAACACATGACCACCCACAAAGCAAAAGCGGTGAGCATCTTTCATTGTTTGAATGTCCTGAGAGGACCATCGCTTAGAGCTGCCAAAAGTCAAAAAAATTTATGTAGACGTCATGGTTCTCGGATAATTGTAAAAGTTGCAGCTTGTGGGGATATCAGATGTTCCAGTTCCGAAATAATCACAGGTGATGTGAATCCAGGTTTATTCAGTCATGGTCAGCCAGGTTGGTGATTGTGAGGGGCGGCTTTCTGCTTTGGTAAATGGCGCTCTTTTAGAAGGCGTAGACGGGACAGCTCAGAAATGTTTGTGTTTTGTTGGTAAATAAGGCTGACGAAACCGGGCTTGGAGAAACCCATTAGTGCATGAAGCAAAATCAAAATACGTTGATGCAAAATTAACAGCAGTGCTGGCAACATATTCTGTCACCTTTTGGAACAGAGCGTAGATTAAACGTATTTTCGTGGCCCCCAGGCATAAACATATCATCCAGTGAGCCGTAGCGCCGCGCGCACGATGCAGACCTGATCATGTGTTTGTTGACAACTTCGTACATGCACGTAGACATGGGACAGTGTGTACTTTGTGTATCCCCGAGCCAGCACACAAAGACCATCTCCACAAGGGTCTCCACCAGTCTGGGTGGTGGGTGCGTAGATACGCTTCGGGAATTCCTCCGACGCTACCGTGCGGGTGCCGCGATTATTCTTTCATTTTGGTTGAATGGGCGGACAGGCATGCCCTTTTAAATACCTGGACGGAGCATACGCGAGTTAACTGTTGCACGTGCATAGAGGAAAGGCATCTCCAGTACAAGTACGAAATTACTTCAGGGTCTCAGAGCATCAAAGCCAGTCAAGGAAAGAGGGGCAGCTGGGTGTCCGAGACCCCCAAGCATGTAAAAGCCGAGTACAGCGAGGCAAGTTATACTGCTTATGAGCAATGCTGGGGAAAAACTCAGAGGGGGTGGGTGCGTTTGTGTGTGTGGCTCTGGGTGTGTGTGTGTGGCTCTGGGTGTGTGTGTGTGGTAGTAATTGCTGTCTGCAGAGCTCGTCCATAGGGTACAATAGGTCTCACATTTGAGAGAGATTAAGCTAATGGCAATGTAAATGACAATGCCATTTATTTATCTGTTTTCAAAACCAACACATAAATACAAAATTTGTCATTTACAATGCCAATAGCTTTAACTTTTCCAAAGGCGAAACCATTGCATTGTAAATGCTTGTTATTATTCTGTATCCTCGGTTCAATTCTGGGGTGCTTTTTAGGTCTTGCCTACGCAGCGCACATGCGCTGCATAGGAGGAGCCTTAATGCCATCGGCAGGGCTTTTTCAGCAAAGTAGTGCACGTGTTGCATTGCTTGCAATGCAACGCGTGCACATCTTGGCGATTTCCTTTCGGGAGCACGCGGCGCCATATGGTGGCGCCATATGGTCGCAAGCTCCCGTATGGAAATCGTCTATGCCCCCCCCACCTGCTGCCACTTTCACCGCCCCGCGGCTTTACTGCCGCGTGGCCAATGCTTGTTTATTTTTGTCGCTTTTCACTTTATGAAGCACCTTCAAATTAACCTGTTGCAGAGATTAATCATAGCATAAACTCTCTTTAACTCACTCACATTGTGCATCGCGTTAACTAGAAGCAAGTGTACGCCCTGTTTTCTATAACGTTACATTAGTCCACTTTCTACTTTTAGTGCCGTACGTCGACACGCAACGCGCCTTTCATCATTTATTAAACGTGAGCATGAAAGTGAACTAAAAAAACTCACAGAACTGTTACAAGATGAGGAACACGCTGCATTAAATCGGTAAGCAAACATAGCCTACTAGCTTTTAAAGGCACGTATTTGGGAGTAGACAGTTAATGGTTAATAATCACTTATATTGTAAACATACCGTGCACACAGCACTAGCGTATACTCGCTCAAGCTCGCTGACGGACTTTTGCCATAATATATCCGATAGCAGTCCGAAGCCGTAAACATATAGATTAAGGCTAAACGCGCTAACATGAGGGAATGAACACTCGCACCACTAACACACTGCCAGAGCTGCTATGAAATAGATGAATCACTGCGTCACCACTAACCTTAAACTAAGTGGCTACCTCAGCAACCGAGAAATAAAAGGCTGCATATTTCAGTTTCTCCTTTTTTATTTTATTTTAGGATTAATTTCTGCCACTGCATCTGACTCAAAAGCACAGGGCCTCCCTACCAAGAACCGTCCGGCAGGACTTGCAATCTGTGCAGAAGCAGGCGCGGATGCCATTGCGCCACAAAGGCCTCGCCTTCTACCACGAGCCGCTTGCCCAGAAGGCGCCCGGGGCACCCCTGCTGTCATTTCTGTCTTCTGATGTTGCAAAACCACAAAGCAGCCCCAGAGTCTGCAGCTGTAGCCTGTGAGGTGTTATGTTAGGCTGTTTTGAGTTGTAACTAGGGGTGCTTTTATGGGGTAATATTAGGCACTGACTGAAGGCCACAGCACTGATGCAGCATCCGCACCCCCTTGACTTAGACCTGGAACTCTCCAAATGATTACATGGCCTGCACTTGGCAAGTATCGCAAGACTTCTATCTTTACCGAAGTTGAAACCAGTCAGCGAAGCCATTGGAAGGTCAGGCATTACAGAACCCATTCATTTCCGATCGCCGTCGAAAATGATAAATAGATTAATAAACAAGCATTGGCATAGTCAATAGGTCTCACCTTTGGGAACTTATAAGTGTTTAGCCAAGCAACAGTTGATCTTGTTGCACCAAGGATATTGTGCTGGATAACTATACACTTATAAGGTCCCTAAGGCGAGACCTAATGGCTATGCCAGTGCTTGTTTAATTTGTCTCTAGTTCATTGCAAATCTTACCGTTACTAATTCAAATTGTGTTCGCTTTGGATTATTTGCACTGCAAACTTTTTCTCAATAAGTTGCTGTAACAAGCTACAAGTTGGCTAAGTAAGCCCATTCATTTGCTAATTATTTTCCACATAAGGTTGCAAGACCATAAAGTGGAGTATTCAGGATTTTGAATAGTTTCTTGTTCTAAACGGATGTGGTGTCCATTTGGAGTGTTTTCACTGTATTACTGTATGTGTTCACAAATGCTTTACACACTGCCTCTGGCATAAGCCTGTCTGCTCGTGCCAAGCTACCAAGGGGGGTGAGCAGGGGTTATTTTAGGAGTGTATCCCCCTTACCCCTACTAGATGCAAGGACCCCTATTTGGACAAAGGTACCTACCTCTGCAAACTAGAGACCACCATTTCTAACACCTATGTAATGAATAAAGAGCTGTTTTCATCAATCATCGTCTGGAAGAAAGATAGAGCTCCCTGACAGATAACACATGAGGATGTGGCGCAGTGGACATAGCTACGTACTCCAGAGCTAGGATCTCGGTTCGAGTCTCCGCGGCACCGTGCTACATCCGGTTATTCTATGCAAATCACTTAATCTCTCCGGGTGATAAATTGTGATATAAATATGCTGCAATACTAACAAGCATTTGCAATGCCATTGGCCTCGCCTTTGGAATCATATAAATATTTAGCTATGTTGCATATTACTGCAACATAGCCTCGCTCATCACTGCAACATAGAGTCCTCCAAGCACATGATGGTGCTGGGGGAGGAGGTTGGTTTCACTAGCATGCACTGTGTGGCCGGCGCTCAACCCACGTAGCTACCTTCATTCTTAAAATGCTTGCACAGGGTTTTAATTTCTATCCCAACCTAAAGGCAGGATGACTTGCCTGGCATAGCAAGTAAGAGAAGGGGGTGTTTGGCAGGGGAGAAAGAGCACGAGGAAGAGCAACACAAAGAGAGGCTGGGCTGCGGGGCAAGGACAAGAGATAGCGAGACCGAACAAGGGGCAGAAGAGAAAGAGAGCAACACAGGTGCGGTGAGATGTCTATAGGGTAACCAGATTTTGAAAAGGAAAAACTGGGACAGAACAGACAAAGTAGGACTAAAGCCTTTAGCCTCACTTTTATGTTTTCCTGTCCCGAAGCAATGGAAATACAGACGAACACCCACACATCTCCACAGCAGTGTTCAGAAAGAGAACACTGCGCTGCTTAATGAACAATAAAGCAACAATAACAGTAAAAGCAGTGTTTCCAGCGCTTCCATGTCACCCCGTCTCTGAGCTCTTTACCTCGACACAAGCCGTGTCCTCGGAGTTCAGAGACATTTGATAAAGCAGTAATATGTGGGGGGAGGGCTGCTGGAGTCAGAACTGTGCAGAACAGCTCACACATCCTTCCTGCGAGCCTTAAGTGTTAGGAATGGCCCATGTGAGCGGAGCGCACCAGCTGATGCAAAGATGACCTGTACCCTCGAGTTACCTGGTCTCGGGAGACCCCGGGCAGTAACTCTGCATAGGTGCACCAGCCGCCTTCTTTTAAGAGCCAAGGTGTTGACTGGTCTGTATACAGAACTGCCTGCCACTGAGGGCTCTGGAGCGGCTGCAAGGTGCAAGAAAACAGAAGCATGTTCCATGGCAATATTTTCTGTCTGTCGTATTTCAAAGTGCTAACTTTCCTGAGTGATGGAAGCTCCGCATCATGAGATATGTGATCCTTGTTGCGTTCAGTATTTTTAAACGAATCTCTGACCCACCCACCACGTGACAATGCTGGCTTCTCGTGGAACCGAGAACAGTGCAGTTGCTTTAAGATAAAGCAACTTATTTGCACGTAGCGTGGTGGCTGGACCTAAACAGGGGCGGCTCTAGGCTCATGGTGGCCCTGGGCAGGGAGCGAAGGTAGGGAACCCCGGAAGAGGGGGTCCAGGCGGGCGGAGCGCGAAGGCCAGTGAAGAGGGGAGGGTCAGGGTGTTTGGAAGTGGAACAGAACCGGAGGCCGCCAAATCCCTGCCAGGGCCGACACACAAATATGTATCCACATAGCTGCCAAGGTTTCAAATTCCTTTGTGTGACATTTTAATATTTTCAGTGTAATTATGAGTGACATTTCAATGATTATGAGTGACACTTTTTCACGAGCGAAATCAAGCAATGAAGATGAGGGACACATATAAATATCAGAAATTACACCCATTTGAGCAACAAAAAACTCCAGGAACATCTTAAAACTCCTGCAAAGCACCAGAAATGTTCTCTGTCGACGTGGGACCTGGCCCAACAGGAAGGATGTGTGAGGCCTCAACATGAACAAGTTACACACAGAGGCATCTCAGCTGGATAAGTGCCACACTCTCAGCTGATTCACGCGCAGACAGGCTGACGAGCACCATTTTGCATTGTCCAGTCACAGGCTGAGGTTTGCGCAGTAATCTCCAATACAGCATAGCCGACACCTTATTATTGTCAGAAACCTGCTTTAAATTACCCCCGGCGGTTTTGAGAAATAAACCGCAAACGTAAAGGAGGAGACAGAAACACACACCTGGTGATAGCTCTAACCACGGCCGCCAGCCAGTTGCCCATTAGCTATTCTCATTCTTTTAGCATTACATTTACAACGACAGTGACATTGCAGACTATACTGTCCTGTTTTGAACATGCTGTAGAGTACAGGCTGTTCATTAAGACATCACATGCCATTAACTGCAGACTACACATGTATACATTTGTAAAAGGTGGAGGGAGAGGGATGAAAAGAAAGAAGAAAATAGGAGGCGGTAGAAGAGAGGGAAGGAGGGAGACAATGGGAGTAGGGAGAGGGGGGAGGAGGTAGATAATTCTTGCAGCGACTCTGCTCTATGCGGTAGGCTCAGGCGGCAGGCCTCGAGCCACCATGCAATTGCTGTTTGCCGCCCTGCTTACTCAGTCCTCCGAGCCAGGCCATTCAGGTCCTCCAGTGACAGTCCTGATCACTGCTGCTGCAACGGTCACTCCTATATGGCTCTCTTTGCAATTTTATATCACCGCGGGCGGCGCAGCTGAGGCTCAAATATTTACTACAGCTTTCTGACTGAGAAGCTGAGCCACGCGGCGGCCGACGGTGCCCCCAGACAGCGCTGCTGCGCCATGACGTTTAGACGCAAAGTAGTCCAGCCCCCTCCCTCAAGTTAACTCTCCATCAGCAGGGCATGACCCCCCGGCCTCAATGCACACAAGTAAATGTTTCACTTTCAGCCACTAATAATTCAGCCAGCCGCGAGCGAGCCCTAAGCATGATATAATGAGAGCAATGCGCGCTGCCAGCTGCCACTCCATTTCAATAGTTTTAGGCAGCGCTAACGGCTTGAGTGACAGCTGTGGGGCTATGCCTAAATGCGTGACAATACATTTCAGTGCGGTGATGCGGAGCACCGCACTGAAATGCGTTAGTGTCACACACGATGCGTGATACTTGGCAGAACTGTATCCATCCTCTGAGGATTATTATATTAAGGATATATATTGGCAGGGTGGCCCCTGGGGTTTGGTGGCCCTGTGTGAAAAGGGAAAAAGATGGGGGACACTCAGTGTTGTGTAAAATACCCCTCACACACCAACAGGCCCCTTGGTGTCATGCTTCATCATTGGGGTCTTCGCACCCCGCTAAGGGGATGCGGCACGCTACGACCTGCGACTACGCGGGAGCGTTGACAAATCAGACTAAATATAGTTTGGTGGCCCTGTGCAGGTGCACAGCTTGCACATGCCTAAGGCCGGCCCTGACCTAAAGCTGGGAGAGAATGTTTTTAAAGAGAAAGCATGCCATCTATTATTGGCTCTGGGCTTTAATCTCAAAATAGGGCGTGCTGGTAAGTGGGAGGGCTGCAACGGCTGTGAATAAAACAAAACAAAATCGCCCGATGGGGCGGGTTTAGTAAACGGTAGGGTTGTAATAGCTGCAAATAAAAACATTTGCAATGCAAGAGGTTTTGAACTTACCAGAGCAGTATTGTGTATGTGGCAATGACATGAGGGTCTCCTCTGGCAGCAGCATAATCGCTCTTGAGTGTCAGAAGTTGGACCTGGACCAAAGCAAACAAATAAAAGCAGGTACGGACATGAACTCGGTCTGAAATGCTTTACGTGGGAGGGCTGCTGAGGCGGGGATCTGCATGGAAAAGAGCCGGCTGTCACTCTGTGAGAGTGCGACCTCCTCAACAAAATATATATGTATGGATAGGGCCAGGTCCCACTTGATTGCACGGGAAGAGGTAGGTGCAGCAATGACTTAAAACAAAGGTGACACCCGAGGCAATACGAGACACTTTAGAGTGGTCACAGTGGAGTGGCTTTTGCCCTTAAAATGACAACAGCAAGTGGCCTTCCTCATCTAAGTGAGGGTGCTGGCAGAATCTAGCTAATGTAATTGTTTATATTACTAGCGCTCATGACCACGCGCTGAGACCCCTGTGGTATGAGACGTGAGAGGTGGCCAGGCGCAGGTTGACTGGAGCAAGCACCTGATTGAGCCTTACACAATACAGTAGATCAATAATGAGATCTGTAAGCTCTGAAATAACAGAGACACAGGTGTTTAACACAGAAGGCTCTACAAGCAGCAGATAGCACTGCTTGCTTAAATGTACCACACTGCAGCCTCATTGAGCCTGCCTTGTGGAGTGGTTCTGGGGCGCATTATAAGAACGACTAATGCACTTTATTGCGCTGATGCTTGTACTAGCACTAAACTGTGATAGTCTGACCCATGATGCTTGGAACTTGGCAGGGCTGCGAGGATGTTTATTTTGCACAAATTTGCATGGCGCTACTATGTGTCATAAAATTGTTTTTCCCACAATTGGTTTGAATACATTGTATTCGCCATTTGATTATTTGCATCTAAAGTGTTGTTACTAGGCACCGGTGTGTTTTTTTAGTTATTACCCCAGGTCCCCAGAGATCCTTGTTGAAATATTATCACCCTCATTTTAGAGTCAACAATTGAGAGGTAAGTTAAATAAGCCTAGAAGATAGCTTGAACAAACAGCTTAGAGAAAGCAGAATACCCAACAGATCCTTCCATTTGAAAAAAACACGGTCAAACAGCTGAGTTGAATTTATAGTATGAATACAATATTCTGAAAAATAATTCTAGAACTGCTCGTGTAAGAATTTAATAAAATATAACTTCATTCAGTGTTCGAAATCCCTGCGTAAAAGTGATCCTACCAACACATTTAGCGGCTTCAACTAATAGTTTATGCAAAACGAAAGCAGCGAAGCTTACACGTGCCGCTCATATGGAAAGCTAGACAAAATCTAACACTCTACATTTCCTTTATCATAGAGCGGGAGTGGACAGTGATCGCACATTGCACTATGGTTCATGTATATCACATTAAAGGATGCGACAATGTATCGTTTTACAGATGAACTTCATTTCCCAGGAGGACTTGGGACACAGGAGGGGAGAGAGGGGGGCTGGTCTCACGTGACCGCAGGCAGCGAAAGGGCGTCGGTCTCTAGGCTGGCGGCCATTTTGTGGTAGGAGCGAGTCCGTTCTTGAATCCTCTCAGCTGTTCTCTTACCTGCTTCGGTGTTGTCTTTGTTTTTGCCTTTTTTCGACCTCACTCTAACCGCCAAACCGCAGCCTCTCGGACCCATTCAGGGAGAACACGAGCTTCGGAGACCCCGCGCCGCTCTATTTCATCGCTGCCGCGTTCTGTTAATACTATCGCATGTCCACTATCCAGAACCTCAGCTCTTTCGGTAAGGTCAGGCTTTTTACTCAAGACGGCTCTGCTGTAATGTTTTCTACATGCTACTGCCGCCCAGCTAATTTTCTCATTTGGCTTGATGTTTCTGCAGAAGTGTAGAAGAGAGGCGGCATTACTCTTCTTTTTGTTTTACACCCCACCCCCCAAAAAACCCTTATTGCTGCATACTAAGCGAGTATGTTTTGATTTAACAACAGTTGCATGTTTTAGAAATGGTTTGAAAATTGTAAAAAGTGTCTTGTTTGTTTATGGCCTGCAGTGATCGGTTTGTTTTTTTCAGCGGCCCTTTTCTCGTCTTTAGGGCGGCTGCTACGAATCTGATGCAATCCCCAGTTTCGAAACCCGATACCCTTGTTTATCAGACCCGGGAAAGAGCTGGGACAGAATCTTTTTGCCTTCAGGCGGCGTTCCATGGATATTTTAAGAAATCTGGTGGTATTCCTCTGTAAACAGGTCAATATTTTTTCCACATGAGATGTGTTTATGTGTCTTCTTTTATAGACCCCTTTGCCGATGCAACTAAGGGTGACGACTTACTCCCGGCAGGGACAGAGGATTACATTCACATAAGGATCCAGCAGCGGAACGGCCGCAAGACGCTGACCACCGTGCAAGGGATCGCAGATGATTACGACAAAAAGAAACTTGTAAAAGCTTTCAAAAAGGTAAAGGAGGGCTAAAGTACAAATTAGATTGCACACTGTTGCCCTGGTCTCATCAGGCCGGTCTTTATCTACACCACCCGCCAGTCACATTAAAGCTAGCGCATAGCTTACTTCAGGACGTTTGACTCTATTATCCCTCTTTATAATTCGCATGTTGTCTGAGTTGTACTAACAGTAAAACTCCGTTTGAACAGCTGGTCAATTAAGTATGGTATGCTGAAAGTGGGGTTGGAAACCAACAGATAACAGGGCGCTCAACAAAATCCAGGGTAAAGTTAAACTGTCTAAATGTAAATCGGTGCTTCCAGGGTGGAGGATGCGGTTTCCAAAATCCACAAAGTTATACCTAAGTAAAACCACAAGTTAGTGATTCCCTCCCGAGCACTCAAATAACAATATAAAGAAAGTAAATTATAATGATGTTCAGTTCATTCAAATCTTAATTGGCACAGTTTCCACAGTCCAGTTTCCAAAATCAAAGTTCTGATATTCTGGAAATGATTATCCAACCAAATTTATTTTCTTCATATGCAATTTCCGTATAGACGTCCCAGTCATAAATTTGCAGTCATAGGTACCGTCAAGTCACCATATCATCCGATATAGTTCCTTCACTGAAGTATAAACTTCTCGTGGTATCAAATATCACATCATATCATGGCACATCTTCCGTTTGATGCCTCAAACTCCAATTTCTATCGCACGTATACGCTCCCAAAAGACTCTAATATTACAAAGTCCAAATGCGAAGCGTGGGTAGCGAATATCCTCACTCCCGAACTGGCGTGCCACTGGGACATCTATACAGAAATTACAGGTGATATATTACAGAGATAAATGCACGCCCTGAGGAAGTCAATGTGTTTTACAACTACCACGACGAAACACGTGTTGGCTGCATCTTGAAGAAATGATGTACTAACTGGAATGAATATGAATTTGAAGAAAATAAATTTGGTTGGATAATCATTTCCGAATATCGGAACTTTGATTTTGGAAACTGGACTGTGGAAACTGTGCCAATTAAGACTTGAATGAACTGAACATCATTATAATTTGCTTTCTTTATATTGTTATGAGTGCTCGGGAGGGAATCACTTTAAAGTATGGTATGCTGTTTGATACTTAGGGGTGATCTGCCCGCCATCTCTCCCGGAATGACCCCCTGCCATATTAGTATGGCTGGGGGGTCCGCGGCGGATGGAAAGACTGTCCGTCGCTTTTCCACCCCGGTCGCAATGGTGGCGGTGTCTGTCAGACACAGTCAGTCATATTAGGATGGGTTATTTTAAATACCACCGAAAGGCATGCGGAGTCTCCATTGGGGGCCCGATGCGGACCCCCATGGACTCCGGGGGGGTACCAAAGGTACCCTCCAGCAGTTCCATGCACAGCATGGAAGTGCACTGCATGCCTTCCTGCGATTGTGGCGGGCGGTGCTGAGTGCACTGCCCGCCACAATGGTAGGAATGCCGGATGCGCCCGCCGCTGTGGCGGGCGCATCCTAATGCCATGTACGGGACCCCCCGCCCGTATGGCGGGCGGTCCCTAGTACTGCGAGGATGGCGGGCGAAGTCTGCCCGCCATCCTAATGGGGGCCTTAATGTCGAGTGTATTACTTGGGAATGATCGGTGGTAATGGCATGGCATGAGAGAGATCTTCCATCTCGAACCAGTGTTTTTTGAATGAATACCTGTCGTCATGTGATTGAAAATAAACAAAATCTTGGAGGACCAAGTAGCAATACTAAATGCCCTCAAACTATCCAACTAGCAATATATGACTCAAAACAAGATACTCCACAGTTGTCTTTGAAAACTTAATTTATTTATTACGTTTTATATATCTCTAGCTAGACCAGTGGGTTTCAGGGCGCCTTACATAAATAAAAGAAAAATTGCATAACATTAAAGGACATGAGGGTGCATAAAGATATATGCAAATACATAATACTTATGTATACAGTGAGGGGAGAAAGACGCAGGTGGTTGAAACAGTCAGATAACCACTATCCTTGAAGGTCAAAGTGAGGGGGGAGTCTATTAGGTTATTGATGCCTAGGTTGGTTGACTTGGTTGGTAACTTGGATCCATTGCAAACCACAGGAGATGAGAGACGGATTGCTGAAACTTTTCAGACACTCGCCCCAGTCACAGATCTGTGTTGAATCCATCATTGTTCTTTAGCTCACTTTGCCACCTCAGTTCAGACACAGCTATATGCAATCAGTCGTGACCCTGTGCCTCATGGGAAAAGTCCAGCCCGAACTGCCATGTCATCCTTGGACCAGAATCAAGCATCCTGGGACCGGTTTTGGGGTAACACCCCATATCAGCCAGGCTAGGGACCCATGTCTGGGCATACCCTGCCAACTTAAGGCTACCATTTACCAGACATCCAAAGGCAATAGCTCATCTTGGAGACCTATTGGCTTTGGCCAGGGCACAAGTCCTAAAAAAAAGAAGCGGGGGGCTCGCCAAGTTGGGCAGAATGGGTGATGTACAGGAAGTGGCATCACAACCCATGACATCACAGGAAGTGACACCAGATCTTAACACCTTGACTGTGCTCACATTCTAATCAGTGGGTGGGGTTCGGACAGCTCCCGGCCGTACTCCGTACACGCCCACTGTCACGTGGGACGGCCGGGGCCGCCTGCAGCATCGAAGGGGTTAAAACCTCACATATGTTTAGCAAGTCTATCATGAGTACATTTGAGGGCATTACAATATTTAACAAATTGGATTTTGCATTTTGTGTTGTGCCCAAATATTGACACTTCCCCGCAAAAGCGGGCCTTCTACTTGACGGGATCTGACAAGATCGAGGCTATTTTCCCAGACAGGCTACCTGTGCCTGGGAGTGGTAGAAGTACATAATTACTGTTAGGACATCTTTTGACGTTCCCCCTACAAACTATCTATTGTGCTTGTTTGAATCATTTGAATTATCACATTGTCTATTTGTAATCACGGAGGTCCAGTCTTTTTTAGAAAGGATAGAGTTCAATAGAATTGCCAAGGCTGCAGACACTGCGCTGCAAACTGCTCTTTGTTTAGGATTGTCACGTTGGGAAAGGCCTTGTACTGATTGGACGTTTCTGTCCCACACTGCTGATATTTGACGGTGGGATATACTCCCCTTATTTGATCCAGTACCTGGGCAAATATACGAATCGTTTAAAACACTACCCTACAAGCGTCATTACACAACAAGTCTCGACGCAAAGTGTTGATATTAGCCTTAAAAAGGTTGTCTCAAGACTAAACACGTGTCGGCTGTTCTTGTTTGTCTCTCCGGGTCAACATTGACGAAGACTTAAGAATTAAAATATTTTGGCTATGCATACTATTGGATTTGTGCTATTATTGTTTATTGAACTGTCAACTCGCGGGAGTCACTTTAGCAACTTGCTTGGGTTGTGCTCTGTCAACCAAACTTCCTTCTACTTGTATATATATTTTTTTTAACCCCTCAAAGAAATTGGCTACAAAGAGGAATGTGGAAGTAAATCTGTTCTGCTTAATTGTTTGCAATGTCAACATATTTACTGGAGAGATCGGTTTTGCCTAGTCCCAGTTTTTAATCATGGTAGCCTACCGGGTTAATATGTCTCCTGCAAAGCACATTATATAACATGCAGATGACATATTTCTATTTTATGTAAATAGTAAAATTACTGCTTTTAAGCCCGACATCCTTTTGTTACTTGCATTTGATACATTATAATTTTTCTAATATAGCACAATGAGGAATAAAGGGCATGTGGCTTTTATGCCTTGTAACCCTCTCTCTTATGTAACACATCCTTTATCTTGATGTACTCACGATTTATTGTTGGTGTATAATCTGTATTTACGATTTCTGGCAACGCTCCCAGGATGTGGAACGCTCTCCCTAGAGTCCTCTGATGCAACTCCTCCTCCCGTTTCAAAAGGGACCTGAAACTCCATCTCCTTAACAAATACTTTCCTGACCAACGTCAACTAACCTAGACTTCAATATCCAAGTTTACTCCTCTTGACATTCAAGGATAGTTGGTGACCGGACTCTGTTAACCACCTTATTTCTCATGCTGTATTTTTTGTCCCTGGTTTGCTTCATTACTACCTGCCTACTATGTAATGCAATTTCCGTCTGTTTTTTTTTATTTTTTACTGTGTATGTAAAGCGTTCTGATACCTACTGGTCAAGCTAGCGCTAAATACAACTTATAAAATAAATAAATAAAATGTAAAACGATCTGACACCCTGCACCAGACTACTAAAGAAATATAACCAGGTAGTGATATTTAAATTGTGTGAATCCCAAGGCGACCAACACATCTTGCAGTATATGTATATCTCCTATATACAGATGCCGTATAAAGTCAAAAGCATTTATCTCTAAAGTACCTGTGATATCTGCGCCAATAGCTCCCAGCCAGGATGCTTCCAACAAAGAGTCACAATGGCCCCTTAACTCCTGCTTTTGTTATGGGCGTAGCTGGAATCTGATAAGCTCCTTCCCTGCCTCCCCGTTGCTGCTTGGAACAAACGCATACAACGTGACGGTGTCCCGTGTCAGAAAATGACACCAGGATTATTTCAGCATATTTCTGTGAATCCTGGGAAAAGGAGGAAAGGAATGGAGCACTCAGCTGAAAGTGTCTAGTTTTGCAGCAGGTTAGATGGCGTCTAACCTCTGAAAACCGTGGGTAGAGTGTCTACCCTCAACTCGATCCCTGGCTTTGACTATTCTTACTGTTTATTGGGTTCGGCAACGTGAAAGCCTTTATTGGTCCTTTTTTTCTGTCATCAAAACAAAATTGCTATTCAGGGCCACTGGAAATTGTGCGACAGGGGAGTACCAAAATGTGTTGACTAAGTTATGTGGCAAGAAAAGACAAATAATTAGGCATGGCACAGCACATTTTATGGCTTATCTTTTTTACACAAGATAAGTGTAAAAGCTGTCGCTTGATTTGTAGCAGTTTAAAACTGAAGTTCATCAATAGGCAATTGTAAGGTGACCAGTAGACTCTTGTAAAGGGTCTTCTACTCCGCTGCACCGTACCATGTTTTTAGCAACTTTTGATTCATTTTTAGCTAAAAAAAAAATTTTTTTTGTAAATTTTTTTTTAGGTTTAATATGCAAACTATGCAACCTTGATGGCTTGTGTGGCTAAACCATAATCAAACGAAAAGCAGGGCTGTCTCAGAACAGCCCGACTAGTCTGGTGGTTCAATTATAAACCTACTTATCAGCCTTTAAAAAAAAAAAACAGGAAATCGAAACAGCTCAGTTGAAGGCAAGAGCGACACAATTGCACTGGTCCTGTTGTTCATAGTCTGTTTTTAATCGTTTGCACATTAAATGTATACCTACTATGTGTTTGTAGTGTTCTTCTCAGTGCCTATAAGTGGGTATATTTAATATAGGGTAATTTATATTTGACCCACATTATGATCTATTACTGTTGCGTGATTTCTACCTCAACATAGTGCTGAATAATTGCCAGTGCAATACAAATCAGTACATTTTAATAATCATAGCTTTTTTTCCCATAGGAAGTGGTCTGTGGTGACAGATTGCTTTTGTAGAATTGTTGTCCCTGTTGGGGTTTTCTCCGTCTCCAAGCTTTAACATGCTGCAGTTTACTATATTAGCACAAAACAACTTAATGCTACCATGCGTTCATTACACAGGCCATTGCACATTTCTTTGTTCACTCTCTTCTCTTGGTGTTGAAGCTATTAATGGCTGCACTACCTTAGCTGCTGGCCGGCACTGGACATATTTACTGTCCAATGGCAGCACATGTGCAGTCCTAGTGCTACTACCGGCATACGGCTTGATAGCCTTGACAATTCTTTCAACACTAGGTTACAGCTCATGTCCACACCAGTAGCATATTTGTTTTGGAAAGCAAACCAGATAGATGACATTAAACACAGGTGACAACACAATCGGGAAAGTAGCAAAGCATATTGGAGCATCAATGACGAGCATGGTGTTGGTGTGGTAGGGCAGCTGCCACCCATGGTAATCTAAAGCATCATTCCAACCTAGAGTCTAGTTGGACACTGCTGTAATTGCTTTGCCACTTCAGCACAATATTCTTACTTTACTCTTCTGTCTGTATGTACAGTGCATTCACGATCAGTGCACCTCTTGACTGGTATTCACCATTAGGTGGTCCCTTCGTTCTGCAAACTGTTCTGTCTTAATCGCTATTTTTTTTGTTTGTACAAATGGTCTACTGTGACTTTGAATAAAAGTGGTATACTAATAAAGCAGGATATGTCCAGATCTGCCAGTGCTTTCGTAGAAGTGGTATTATGCTCCTTCTGTATGTGTACACACTATTGGATCAGGGTGCCAACAATTCCAAGCAGGTCACGCTACGTAGTGTTGCCTGGGTGCGCCCTGCCCTGGCTCCTCCATCTGTGTTGACAAGATAACTATAAGAACTTTGTAGTATTTATTGGTCATGAGCACACATTATCAGTTGTGGTAAGGAAACCTTTTTAATCCATATTCTTATAAATGTCTCTTGCAGAAATTTGCTTGTAATGGTACAGTGATCGAGCATCCAGAATACGGTGAAGTTATTCAGCTGCAAGGTGATCAGAGGAAGAATATCTGTCAGTTCCTCTTGGAGGTGAGCGTTAAATGTATTCTAGTTGTAGTCTAAATGCATGTTATGTAAAGCATTATTTACTGCGCTCTTGTATGGTCATTTAATTATTTTATTTGCTATTAGCAATCAGCCGAATTACCACAGTGTGAAATTCTAGGAGTCAAAGTTGCTACAAGATACTAAATATATTTAAAAACTCCACCAACTCCCTATTTCCGCAGTGCATAGTCTGACGGAAATAAGGCAACAAGATGTGGGTGCTCATCCAAAATGTATAAAATCCGTGTTCACAAGAGAATAAATCGATCCATCGTTAAGACAGAGGCTGTCTGCTTTGAAGGACAAAGCCAGGTGCAAGGCAAGGTTGGGAGAAAATGGGAGACTTTCAAATCTCTAGAGCAGAACTACTGGCTCTTTTGACGAATCAATCAGCTATGCCTTTGGAAATGTAGGGAATTCAGGATATCCAGATTCCCTGCCCCCACAAAGCCAGCATGACTGCATGAACGGGTTCACCTACAGCTCTACCGTCTTATCATAGGGGTGAGAAAAACAGGTAGGGGTAGTTGTAAAGCCACAATCTTAACAACTGAAGCTCCATTTCAAGGCCTCATTGTGGCTCCTGCTCTAGGAGTGCGCTGAATCCAGCTACAAAGGCCTTGAATCTGCTCCACTGACCTCTGCATCATCATAACCACAGGCAGGGTTTGCAGCACAACAGCATGCCACCTTGTGCAAAGAAACCTACCAGTCGCCTTTGGGACTGCAGTTAGTATATGAGCACTTTAAAATTGACCATGATCTTCGCTTTCCATACTGTTAAGAAAAGAAAAAAGATAAAGGGAGATTTTCTGACCCAGAGAAGTGTATGTAAACAAAGCAAAACACATAACCATTGAAGTAGGGTAGTTCATGTGATTCATCTTAAATAACTTCTCTGCTCAGGCAGATGAGATTTCCGTTGACCTGGCAGAGAAAACGGGATGCATATTTGATAATGGGTGAATGATGAACTCCTTGGAACTTGATTTGCACTCGGAGTGTACTGAAGTATCTTTGCTAGGATCTAATGGCTTGCATGACTTCTTCTATTTGACGTTCTCCCCATCCCCAACCTTCTTCTGAATGGAATTCTTCTAGTTTTATACTTGCTTGATGGGTTACAAGCTCTGTGCTTAATCCCATTCGCAATACCTGCTATTTCAAGGCATACATCTTTTACGTGAGGCAGAGAATGCTTTTATGGCAATACAGACTTTGCAGTTGTGTGTTCACTGTTGAATTGACACATTTTATGCTATATATGTTGAACTTTAAGTTGGTTCTGGTGAAGTTGCTGTGGTTGGAGAATGCAAGCAAATGAAAATCTCCTGTAACTATTCAAATGAAATTATTCGTACATGGAATATTACAGAGCTAAAAGTGAAGACCTTTTATGAACAAACATACCTTCATATAATATGTAGCACGATAAACAGCTGAATCTCGTATTTAAGGCTATAGATTAAGGGATGACCATATTGTTATGTTATTATTCTTTTATAAAGCGCTATATCACCCCGAGGTATCTAAGTGCTCACAATGGACACATAACACTGGTAAGAACACGCAACCTCCCACTACGATGAACCCCAAGCTTCCAAGAAGAGCAGCGTCTTCAGGTGCTTTCTAAAGATGAGGAGATTAGTTTCTTTCCTCAATCTGACTGGGAGCAAATTCCATACTCGGGGGGCCAGGCTGGAAAAGGCTCTGCCACCCTTGGATACTAGACTGAACTTAGGGCATGTCAAATTACACGCGTCAGCAGACCGAAGGGTCCTATTTGGTACATATTTAGTCAGTCGATCCTTGATATAGATGGGGGCTGAGCCATGGACCGCTTTATGAGCGATGCATAGACTCTTGAATTTAACTCTCTGAGCTATTGGCAGCCAGTGTAGGTCCTGAAGTAGAGGCGTTGCCCTTGTGCGCCGAGGCTTATTAAAAATCAGCCTGGCCGCATCGTTCATCACTACTTGGAGTCTGGCTAAAAGATTGTTAGGTAGGCCCAGATACAAGGAGTTACCGTAGTCCAGCCGTGCCAAAATTAAGGCAGAAACAGCCAGCCTAAGGGTGGAGACGGACAGCAATAAGGAGAATTTCCGAAGCTGGCGCAGTAGACCGACACAAGTGCCCACCACTGCCGACACCTGCTGTGTCATGGTCAGCAGAGCATCAATTTTGATTCCCAGACTTTTTACTGCTACCGCAGGTTCTGGACATGGCCCCAATTCAACTGGCCAGAACCGATCGTTCCATGGATCGGTAGCTGTGTTGACTGCCAAGACTTCGGTTTTGTCTGGGTTAATTTTCAACCAATTATCCGACATCCAGTTAATCGTAAATTTGAGAATGTCTTGCATTCTCAAATAGGCGTTCGGAGAGTGTTCAGTCTGGATCAGAATTTGTATGTCATCCGCGTAATTGTAAACCCTACAGTTCAACTTATTTAGGGCTGCAATCAGTGGCTGTAGGTATATATTAAAAAGCAGGGGTGATAGAGCTGAACCCTGGGGCACCCCGCATGTCAATTTGGCTGGACTTGACACGAGGTCAGATAGTTGGACTCGCTGTGAGCGATCTTCTAGAAAAGAAGTCAGCCAGGCCAGGGCTTCCTTTGTTTGACTCCTGACCATCATACCGTTCCATAATCATTTTTACAGTGGTCTCCGGGCATTCCCCACAGGAATCTAGCCTGTACTGCATCATCTCGCCTGCCCGTTTAAAGTACCATTACATTGAAGTTTCCCAGGTCCTCTCTGCAAGAACGAATTCATCATCTTCTGACAGAACATCAGTTGTTCAGCTTTAAATTGACCAATGTCCTGATGAAGACTCGTGCAATCAGTCTCAGGGTTGAAGCACAAACTAGATATACAGAAGTTCTCTTCCAGAGTGACCCTCTTCCTGACTTGGCAACTTACAGAAACCCTATTAAATTGCTGCTATGCCCATTGTGTTATAGGGGCTTTCCCTTACGTTGCCAACTCTGAATTTTTGGGTCCATACCTCATGTTCTGGTGTAACACTTAAATCTCAAGGTAATCTCCACTTTTTTCTTTCGGGAGTGCATTGCATGCAATTTCACTGATCACTTTGAAAGTGTTTTCACTAGCACCATGCTGTACAAGCTAAACTAATTAGCGTTAGGTTTTTGAATCGGCAAACTTTTAACATTCATTAGTTTGACAAAGACTGATGAAGTTTAGTCGAAAATGTGTAACCCTGTTTTCTGTTTCAGATTGGCATCGTCAAGGAGGAACAGCTGAAGGTTCATGGTTTCTGAAATGTCTGCCATCACCACCTGAAATATAGTGCATGTTTTAACATTGCCCAATTGGCTGTCGCAATGATTCTCGGAAATGAGTGGACTTTTCACCTATCCAACCATCAAAAGTTTGACTCAAGTTTGCATGGTTACAGAAGATGCGTAGTATGTAGTCTAGGAACACACAAGAAAACTGCTGTCAGATGGTAACATAAGACTTGTGTGAGTTTAAGACATTTCCAATGGAAATGTAATGTGGATTGTTAATTTCACCTGATTAAAAATGTCTTTGTTGTATTAAACCATGAATGTTAAATGTTTGTGTCTGTTTGCGATAATGTACTTTGGAAACAGTGCTGTTTTGATGACTGGCAGCTTCTTGATGGTTAACTAATTGAGTTTTTCTGTTAATTCTAGTATCGGCAAACAAAAACGAGTGCAGAATAGTGGAATCTTGCTAGTAGAGCTAATACAAATGGTATTGGTAACACCATAGACCATTGTCTAGGGTAGGACCATAAACTTGTGTGATGGGCGGTTTAATAAAGAAAATGACAAACTTATTCTGTTAGCTTTACAGTAGATTTCTTCAGAAAAAATATTCCTCAAAATGAACAGTACAATAAAAACAATTCAGCGACAATTTTATATCCATAAAACAATCTCTGAACAGGAGTGCACCTTGCATATTACCAGTCAGTACTCCATGCCCTTGTCAAGTTATAAACATTTTTAAATTATGCTGCCGTTAAATTGTCCATCTTTCAGGAGTGTCTGTTAAAGTTATTTAGAATACGTTTTAACTGTTTCTTACTTGGCTCAACTAAGTGCAAAACAGGAACTTAACTTGTACGTTTTCTACTCCTACCATTGGCTGAATTTATTCCTCTTTGTTGTAAATCTGATCAGGGAACGGATACCTAATCTTGAAGTACTTCTACGCAAGGTCTACAGCACTAGTCCGATATTTCTCTAACCTTTTTAACTGAAATTATCACATATGCAAGTCCTAAAGGTACTTTAAACTTTTTTTATGCAGACCTGTTCCCAGAATGTTCTGTTGAAAATTGTTTAGCTTTACATACTATTTCTTTTGTTTCAGATCAAAGGCGCACTAAGCCTAAATTGCACGAAGGTTCGCTTGAAAGACTTATCGAGAGCACGTTCAGTTTATTCCATTGGCAGGTCTTTAATTTTATCCTGCTAACATTTAATTGGTGGACACACCAAAGATTTCTCAGACAATGGAGCTTTAATGTTGACGAGTTAGAAATACTCAAAAGTAGTAAATACGCCGGGGAAGGTAATAAAACTTTGAGATCCTTCTCTAACTAGGCCAAGCCCTTGGTTTAACAGTACTCCAGAATTCTGTGCCGTACACTATTTAAAGGACCAATATAAAAGAGCAATTCCCTTGAACAAGGTCATTTACATAAACACCATAAATAATAAAAAAGCAATAACTATAACAATAAATTAGGAGTAAAAAACTTGCAGAATTTATTGTATACAGTAAAATAAAAAAAAAGTAGAGAACATAGTTGGCTGCTTGGCACAGATTAAAAGAGGTTGTAAAAAACAGTAAAATAACAATCCACATTCAATATTGACCAGCAATATTGCTGAAAACAGACAAACAGTAATACATACAATTTGTACAATACAAGGTGTGTGTTCTGTTATTCTTTTAAAACACCGGTGTTATGCACATTGGGATATTATGTCAACAACGGTGTTTGAGCCGCGAATCAACTGTACAAGGGCGTCAACGCGTTTCGGTGGTTTGTTGAACTTCTATCCACTTTTATCCAGACAAAGAGTAAATTTCTGTCGTAGTGTACATAGGTTCCTCTGATGTGTGAAGGACCAATGTACAGTGTTAATACGGTCGTGCTCTAGAGAGGCGATTGTTACTCAGACCGTAGATACTCGTAGAGAATTTTCGAGCTATGTCTTTGTTAGTGTCCCTTGTCTTTAATATGTTGGGAATTTATAGCAGAGCGGGTCGCATATGGTTCCTTCCGCCCCTTTTGAATTGGCTTGTATTCTAGTTTTGTTGTTGAATCTACCTGTTTGGTAAGGTGGCAATGTAATGCCAAACTTTCTCGATGCACAGCACTTTATTTTCAAACGCGCTGTGTCTCACCAGAGGCGCCTAAGTCTTGCCCCAGTGACGTGAGTATTAGTTCCCTCTACGTCTACTGCCGGCTGAGACGTAGAGGGAACTAATACTTTGGTTGTTATAGTTATTGCTTTTTTCTTATTTATGGTGTTTATGTAAATGACCTTCTTCAAGGGAATTGCTCTTTTATATTGGTTGGTGAACCCCATTTCCCTTGACTTCAGTTAAGGGGTACCTCTCCTATTTTTACCCACCAACCACAATTTAAAGGAACCAGGTAGATGAACTTTTTTTTATTAAACCATGAAACTATCTGATCTGTGAAACTGGAAATGCTGTGTCCTTAGTCTGCACATTTAGTTAACTGTGCAACCAGTCCCCAGCTGCACTAAATATAAGGTCAGAAGAAGGCCCAAACTCTACGTTTTCTTCAGAGTGAAATATTTTTTGGGTATATTGTAAAATAATACTTTGCACTTTTTTACTTATCGAGAGCTTTGAGAATACTGCTTATAATTGCGCAGGTTGACCTACTTGTGAATTAGCTTCATTAAGGTCTTAAGTTGCTCAATGTATTAATGCCTAATTTGAAACCTGTCTGGCTCAGATACCTATCCAAAATAAATCTTTGTAATTTTTCTCCTGCAATCTTACCAAAAAGAGTACCCAAGCTGTTCAAAATGGGATATCTAAATAGTGAGGTCAAATATATTATATTGTAATTGCATTTAAATAGGGCTTACTACCCCTGACGAGGCATCAAAGCGCTATTTCGGCGAGTAGCGCGCTACTCCAGAACCCATTAAGGATTAGTGATAAATTAGTATGGTGAAATATGAAAGTAATTTGAGTCGTGGATAGGTTAGTCAGTTATTTGGATTCAGAAGGATAGCGGCGGGATAGAAGAGGGGGGGAAAAGCTGTTTGCATTTCTATAGCGCTTTGTAGCCCTGATGGGGGTGTTGAAGCGTTTTTTTCTGCGTGTCGCCCGCTACTTTGGAACCCATAAAGGATTAGCAGTGAATTAGTATAGTGAAATATGAAATTAGGTCTACTCTCCGAAATAACTACATCCTCAGGAGATGATAAAAATCTGATGGTTTTACTGCGGTTTGGATGCTCCAGCAACCAGATATTTCGAGCTTGTCGAGGAAATAGTCCACCAGCCCGGTTTGGCCCGCCTTGCGCCTGCAATAAGTATGAGCTTGGTTGTGTGTGGTCTCCAGCTGCGTTCTAATGTCAAATGAAGAACTCGTAATAAGGATAATATGTTCAAGATTCTAGCTAGCAATTGGGGTGACGCAAAGAGCCGTACAAACCTAAAGTTGAAAGGAAAGCTGAGAATGCTCGCGACAAAACGTCAGCGAGCCTTTATATGATGCGGATTGTTGGCACGCACATACTGCTGTGATGAGTTGGGGCCCTTCATCTCTGTCGCACTCCCAAGCCAGCATTTCAAGGTACTTACCGAAGGTCAATGGGATTCGTAATTTGAAGCAGTCTGAGGTAACCATGCTTTCAGAGGGAGAGTTCAGTGGAGCGGTGAGGGGAAATGGTAGGTCTCTAATAAATATTTAAATCAAAACAGGTTTTACTACTGCTTAACTAAAATTAAAATCAGATTAATTAAAAGCAGTGTACCTTGACCACCACCAGCAGCAACACTTTAGTTCAGATACAGTTCCTTGCATGTGTTCAAGCTTCCAGAACTCGCTCTCACTCTCTCCTGGTGACACTGTAAGATCTCTCTCAGCTGCTGACACTGTAAGGTGGTAGCAAGGAAAAGACATTCCTTTGCAAATGTTAAATATACATCTGAGCAGGCTCATATTTGTCAATGATAGAACCTGTTTTTTGTTTTTCTTTTACCAAGGACAAAGCAAGAGGCTGCTATAGGGTCATTTAAGAAATGCTTTTCTTTCTGGTAAAAGGCAGGAGGCCCATCTCGCGCACTCTCTGAAACAAACACTGGAGTTGGTCATAAGTAAATAGTTATGCCCTGCAGCAGTAAATTGTACTTAAGGTCTCACAGGAGGTTTGCCATGCGTCCTCTAACTATCAACGAAATTTTGTATATCCTATTAACAAGGGCTGCTGCACACTTTTCTGGATATAGGTGATTTGTGTAAGGACACCCCACAGCAGAGATTACCTGTTTGCGTTGATGCAATAGGAGTAACCCCACTGACTACATGGAAGATCAACCCAGTTTTGAAAGCCATGAAACTGGTCAGTTGTATGTATAACTAGCATTTGCAATGCAATAGGTCTTGCAATTGCGGGACCCTGAGCTAAATGGCACCGTAGATGGCAATTCCCCCTATTCATGTGTTTAGAAAACCTGCAATAACAAAAGGCATTGTCATTTACAATACAATAGGTCAAAGTTTCTGAAATGCAAGTGCCTGTTCCCAAGCGACCCATGCTGTGGTTTTATGTTAATCGATGCAAAAGAAACAATTAAGTGGGATGGGTATGCCCAGATGTGGGTCCCATGCTCTCCATGTCACAGGAGGCAAGCTATCCTGGCTGATGAAGGGTGAAACAGGGAAAACCTGGCCTGGCAGTTCGGGCTGGACTGTTCCCATTGGGCACAGGGTCAAGACCAATTTCCATATGGCTGGGTTCAAACCGGAATGGCATAGGGAGCAAAAAAACGATGGATTTAGCCCCAGAGCTCTGTACTGGGGTGAATGTATGACATTGTTCTGCATTCTGTCCATCAATTGTTCTTTTTGCATTTATGTTACTCGAGGCCACACCTCCTCCCCAGTCGAGCTGCTTCTAAAGAAAGGTCTGTGGCCGCTACTAAAGTGATAGCGGTATGGTGTGCTTTTGCCTAACAAGCATTGGAAATGCAATAGGTCTCGCAGCATTAGAGTTAGTGCTTTTAGAATTGTTTATGGGTTTTTTTTGTAAATCTTTAGCATTTTTGTTTCCTGTAGCCAATTTTAAAGAATTACAAATAAAAAAGCCATAAACATTTCTAAAAGCTCTAACTCAAATGCTCCGAGACCTATTGCACTGTGTGAGGGTGAGGGGTTGAGGGTGAGTGAGGGTGAGGGGTTGAGGGTGAGTGAGGGTTAGGGTGAGGGGTTGAGGGTGAGTTAGGGTGAGGGGTTGAGGGTGAGTGAGGGTGAGGGGTTGAGGGTGAGTGAGGGTGAGGGGTTGAGGGTGAGTGAGGATGAGTGAGAGTGAGGGTGAGGGGTTGAGGGTGGGTGAGTGAGAGTGAGGGGTTGAGGGTGAGGGGTTGAGGGTGAGTGAGGGTGAGGGGTTGAGGGTGAGTGAGGGGTTGAGGGTGAGTGATGGTGAGGGGTTGAGGGTGAGTGAGGGTGAGGGGTTGAGGATGAGAGGGTGAGTGAGGGTGAGGGGTTGAGGGTGAAGGGTTGAGGGTGAGTGAGGGTGAGAGGGTGAGGGGTTGAGGGTGAGGGGTTGAGGGTGGGTGAGGGGTTGAGGGTGGGTGAGGGGTTGAGGGTGGGTGAGGGGTTGAGGGGGGGTGAGGGTGAGTGAGGAGTGAGAGTGAGGGTGAGTGAGGGGTTGAGGGTGGGTGAGGGGTTGAGGGTGAGTGAGGGGTTGAGGGTGGGTGAGGGTGAGGGGTTGAGGGTGAGTGAGGGTTCAAATCGGTTTTTGGGGGGTAGCTTTGAAATCAGTAGTCTTCGATCTGAACCGGGAGGGTTGGAATGTAAGGTGTCTGGCAGTGGATTAATGAGTCATGACCTGTATTTAAGACCATCCGCCTTGATATCAGGCGAGATGAGATTTACTCGTCCAACCGTGGGCTTCTGAGCAGAGCTTCGGGCATAGACACTTTGTTTTTAAAATAAATTAAACACTGCTCTTAGTCCCAAGTCAGACACTCTATCACTGACGCTTTGGGAGTTTACGGGATTATTGCCCCAGCTGCCATGTCAGCGAGGGAACGAGAGAAGCACCGGGAAGCCAGCAGCTCCCAGTGCACTACAGGAGGCCTCGCTGCGGTGAGTTAATCGACCTCTATACAAGAACGCCCAATGCCCTCCCGCATGCCAGAGTCCACAGGGCCATTCGTCAGGAAGTGGTACGTGGCAGCGCAGACCTCAGCGTGCGCCGGCCCTGTGCGGCTGGGTCGTTCTTTCCTGATAATCAAGGGTCAGTTCCGGGGCAGCTAGAGAGAGACCTCTTCCGCTGCAGAAAGGTTGGCTGGCCCACCTTTTTTGGGGCGGGTTATGTGTTTTCTAACCAATGGCAGGGTAAACTGGAAAATACAGCCACAAAGACTCTCCAAGCTCCGCCTATCATCCTGTCAATCTGTTTAACACCAGTTTTCCGATAATCTTCTCTTGTTTTGGAAATTGAAGTTTAATAGAAAAGGACTTAAAGTAGAGACTCCCGGATGTTTGTGATCTTCATTTTAAAGTTTTCAGGTAAGGCTTACATGCAGGAACATTCCGCCTGGATCCGTAAAGTTAATGCGTAGGATGTTATCGCTAACCGATTGAGTAAACGGAGGGTAAGTGAGGTACAGGAGAGCTAGGGATTTAGAAATACCGAAGACATACGTCGGATAGAAAAGTGTGCCAATTTGGAACAGGAGGCAGAGTTGCAGCAGAGGTTGGGGAGGCGTTGTAGAGAAGTCACGGCAGAGAGAGCAATACAGGGCACATGTATACTTAATGTGGCAGGGAGGAAAGAGGCACTGATTCAGGTCTGTGATTCGGAAAGAGTGACTGACTGCAACAAGATCGTAAATGTTGATGTTAGGCAGGTGGCAAACATGGTAGCTTAGGGCAGGGGAGGGGGTGGAGCGGGGAGAGGGAACAGATGGAGCGAAGGCTGATAAGGGGAGGGGGGAGGAGAAATGCGACACGGCGGGCAGGGGAGGGGGCGTAGCGGGGAGAGGGAACAGACGGAGGGAAGGCAGATAAGGGGAGGGGGAGGAGAAATGCGACACGGCGGGCAGGGGAGGGGGCGGAGCGGGGGCCTAGTGCGGCTGAGGGAACTGATGTGCACGCGCTTTTAAGCTCAATGCGCATGCGCATTGAGCTTAAAAGTCACGGGCACTGCAAGGAATCACCACGATTCCTTGCAAGTTGGATAAAGAGTGGATAAGCCCCCATAGTCTCGCTTGATCGATGCGCATGCGCATCGACAGGCGAGACCTAAAAAGCATTGGTCTGTTAAGTCCCCAAAAAATGCTTTTTTTGTGAAAGCGCCCTGTGAAAGTGTGCATAGTGCGCTGAATGTTGCAGGAAAGCATCTTGTGCCTGTAGTAGTGCTTCTAAACTAAATAAGATGGACGGGTATCAACCAAAGTAAAAGGGCCAGTCCTCATGGGAGGTTACAAATGAAGACCTGGTACAAGGCCTATTAACGAATCAGAAGCCAGCATTTACGAAGGACAATGACACAAGCCAATGACAAATTTGGGCGGAGAGTAAGCGGGGCTTCAAGTCTATACTCCAATACAGCATGCCTTGCAAAGCATGCACTGCCCCGGCTCGGCCCAAACGCATAGTCCTTTGAATACAACAGCATAATGGGGGCCATAACGTGTTGGTGTCTTGTCTTTATTCCAAAACAGGATTTGGAATTTTCGGAATGCTGAAAACAATATTACCTCACGGTTTCTAGTTTGAGCCTCCCATAGTCCTGTCTTTTCTAGGATAGACTTTAGCCACCTAAGACTCAAGTTCCGTTTGAATAAATCATTTTTGTCTGTTTTACATTCTAAATCCGCCTGTTTAGCACCTTGTTCAGCATTACACTGGTTTGTTTTTGATGGTGCTATCCCTATGTTTACTGTTAATCTCTCAAATTGTTCTAGATATTCAACTGAAATTTTAGGTCCTAAGTTATCCAAACCTACCAAATAGGGCTTAATGTTATGTGCAGTGGGTGGGTATGTTTTGCACCCATTGATTATTCCAGTTTATGCAGGTTCTTTTGGTAGTAGAGGATGGAGCTTCACAACCTACTCCTTGAACTTCAACTGACTCCTTTATGCATAGGTGGAAGATCCAACCAAAGAAAGATTACAATCGTGATATCACTATAACATGTTACAGTTCAATGTTCATGGCGAAATATTTGGTTATTGCTCTTATTGTTTTAGACGACCCTGCTATTTAGTGGCAGACCAGCAGGTGTCATCAAACGGAGAATAACAAGCTACTCTCTATATATTTAAAAAAAGATCTGTGCTGCTTTCCAAAAGCTCTGTTCCCCTAAATGGGTTAAGTGGGTTAAAGATATTCTCATTGGCAAAGTTTTGCAGACGTTTAACTAAATTCCTCCCCATTTGTCAGAACACATACAGCCTGTAGCTTTCTATCATTACAACTGACTGTTGGTGTGTGTATGGTAGAAGACTGAAAATATGGAAAGACGTCCAGTTCAGGTAAGTCATAGTACGTTTATTCGCCCCTACACCAAGCATCTGGCAGCAACTGCCAATCTCTGAATCCTCCACCTGTCATCTCTGCTCCTGTCATTGTTTTATTTCCTGTCATAAGGATTGCGAAGACAGGCCAATCCTAAACACATCCACTTCCCTCCTAAATTACCCAAATTGACAAGAAATACTGTCGTATAAAATACATATATCTATAAAATTACAGTACCACAAATACAACTTGTTTGGTGAAATACAGACAATTGGAGAAGAACATTCAAAATAACCATATATGCATGAACCAGAATAACAAGCAAATTCAACATCTATAACAAACAGGTGGGAAATGACCGATATAGGAGAACGTTCAAAAGTGCATCAACATTATAAAATCATCAGTCATAGGTCAATACATATAAAATGATACAGGAAATAAGGAAAGAAAGGTATATAAAACAAGACAATAATCATCATTCCGGATCTATAAAAGAGGTGATAACAAATTAACAAACAATAATCAATCAGCATCGCATTATTACTGTTACATACAATTCTGTAGAAGCCTTCCATCCATATTCAGACATGTAATACCATGCAATACCTTGTCATCCCTGCACAGTACGTCTCTAGTTATTGTGCCCATTTAATATGGATCATACCCAGTGCATCCTGTGCAGAAGTTACCCCAAGGAATAACTAAGCGTTGAATTAGTCGGACAGTGTCTTATGGTGGGTCGACGGTGAAGGAGGCCTGATCTAAGGAGGACCACAGTTTATTGTTGGTGACCTGCCATGGTGACGTGTGTAGAGCGGGATTGTCAGTGCCCCTAATGCAGGACAGCCACTCCCTCCAGGCATTGAAAGAGACCTCTGCCGCTGTTTTCCAGTTGCATAGGATCACTTTGCATGCCAGTGTTAGCAAGAGGTCCAGAAGCTGGCGGTCATGGTCTCCTTTTAATAGTGGGTCTATGGCTCCCAGGATAATATAAATGAATTCCCTTGTGGGATGTATGGCAAATATGTGTCCAATATAATCAGAGATCTTGGCCCAATATGTGTGAAGCATGGGACAATTAAATAACGTGTGGGAGATTACCAACGTTCAATGAGCAGTTCCAGCATGTTGGTGTATCTCGCAGGCCAACCTTAAATAGTCTCTGTGGGGTCCAGAATGCCCTGTTGACTATCATATACTTGGTCTGCGACAGTATCGGCGAGACCTTGTGTGTGAGTGCCGATGCATGTATCCTGATCCAGTCTATGTCTATACCAGTGTTGTTTGGTTCTGCTTCCCATTTGATTTCATTGCGTCTCATCGATTTGTTGGGTGTTGGTGCAAGTAGTTTATATATTTTTGAGACAAAATGTCCCGAGGATTGGAAGTGCGGGAGCATAGATTTTAGCCAAGGTGTCGCTGGCTTGAATGTTCGTGTGGAAAGAGCCGATTTTAGCTTCAGAAAAGCGTAAAAGTCAATCGGTAATAGGGAGTGCCTTGCCTGCAGAGTCGAGAAGGGTAATGGCATGTTATTCTCATAGAGATCTGAAACCACATTAATACCTCTATCAGACCAGTGGTCCCATATGGGGGGGCGAGCCGTTAATTTTAATCAATGGGTTGCGCCATAAAGATGCAGAGGTTGATTTGTGGATTTGCAGTCCAGTCTTGTGAAGGTGATCTAATCGCAAAAGAGCTCTCTTGGTATTGAGCATGATGTATTTGGAGTGCGTAAGGTGTGAGAGGTCCATTGTAAGTACAGCAGAAAGCGGGGCCTTGCCTATAATGGATTTCTCTATCAATCCATAGAGGGGTATAGTTAGGGTCGTCGGCGAACCAGGAAGCACCCTGCTTGCAGAGAAAGGCGGCTTGGTAATTTCTGAAATTGGGTAAACCTATACCACCTTTAAGTTTTGGAAGTTGTAATTTTTTCATGGCAATTCTCGGTTTCTTCCCTTTCTACAGGAAGTCCGTGAATGACTTCTATTTTATGCAGAAAATCTTGCGTGAAGGTCATGGGGAGCATACACGCCATGTAGTTTACCAAGGGGCTGATCATCATCTTTAACGTCTCTGCTCTACCCCACCACGAGAGGAATTTCGGCGACCAACCATCTAATAGTTTTTGTATTTTCTTATAGAGTATTTCCTCATTGATTTTCAGGGTGGTTATCAAATCCCTCTCGAATTCCATACCTAAGTATTTAAAACTCTTCGGCTGCCAGGTAAGTCCGGAGTCACCCAGGATATTTTTGTCACTCAGGTTGTTTAGTAATTTCACTTCTGTTTTATCCTTATTCAGGGAGTATCCGGATACACACGAAAATTCTTCAATTGTAGTGAGTAAAGCCGGTATAGCTTTATCAGCCTTCTCACTCAAGACCAGCACATCATCAGCGTAGGCCGTGAGTTTAATTGTGCAGTCTGTGAATCGAATTCCTGCAATGTCAGGATTTTCCCTTATATAGTACAGAAAGGGTTCAATTGCCAGGAGGGATAAGGACGGGGACAAGGGCAGCCTTGCCTAGTACCTTGTTCTAGATTAAAAGGGGAGGTAAAAACACCACCAGCTCTCACTCTAGCGGAGGGATAGGCATAGAGGAACATGACTAATTTAGTAAATAGAGGACCCAGGTCGAATTTGTGTAGTACCGCATTCAAGTATGTCCAATCCACTTTGTCGAACGCTTTCTCAGCGTCTAATGTAATCGCTACAGTGGGTGTGGATAAGAGCCTCGCCTTTTCAATAACGTGAACCAGAATTCTAGTGTTATCACTCGACAGCCTGTTTTTCAGGAATCCCGCTTGCGATGGATGTATTAAGGACGGCAAAACCTTCTGGATGCGTCTTGCTAGAATCGAGGCCAGGAGCTTGCAGTCTAAGTTTATCAGCGAGATAGGTCTGTAGTTTTTAGGGAGTTTAGAGTCCTTGCCTTCCTTGGGTATTACTGCAATTACGGCTTCGGCCATAGTTCCCTTAACCTCTCCCGTGGTACTAATTTCGTGAAAGACCTCTAATAGCGGAGTGGCGAGAACATGGGCGAAGGTCTTATAAAATGGTGCTGTACAGCCATCTGGGCCAGGGGCTTTCCCCTTTTTGAGGGATTTGATCGCGGTAATAACCTTGATTCAGATACCGGTTCGTTCAAGGACTCCCTTTCTGTGGACGTAAGTGTTGGAAGTGTACAATTTGAGAGGTACGTCTCCATTTTTCCTCTGTCAACGTGTACGTTCCTAGCATAAAGTTTCTAATAGAATTCTTTGAAGATGTTCGCAATTTTATTGGGGTCAGAGCTAGGAGTGCCATTCCCATCTAGCAGAGAAGTAATGGCGTTTTCTTGAATTTTAAATTTAAGATATGCCGCTAGTCCTTTCCCTGCCTTATTAGAATCACAGATTTTAAAACGCTTCCTCCTGTCTAGCCAGATACCTGCCTTCTCACTGATAAGTTTGTTGTAGGTGTATTTTCGGTTGGACAGTTCAATTAGGACCTCAGGGTTTATATCTTTCAGGTATTTGCGCTGGAGTTTTGAGATGTCCTCTTCTAATTTCAGCAAGGCCGCGGTGTGGTTCTTGTTAATTGCAGAGGATATTTTTATGATAAGTCCCCGTATGGTGGATTTTAGCGCCTCTCACCGAATGGTATCTGAAGTGTCCCCTTTTTTCTTTGTCATTAAGAAATCTTTAATGGCGTTGTCAATGGTTTCTTTGTGTTTTGTGTCGTTAAGAATAGCGTCGTTGAATCTCCACATGGACTGACGAGTAGTCGGTTTAACATTAGATAGTGTGAGAGACGCAGGAATGATCAGAGACTAATCTGGGAGCAATGTCCGAATCTTCGACTCTGGCCACCGCGTTTCTAGATCTGAGTATGTAGTCAATTCTCGAGAACGAGTCATGTGGTGGGGAGTAAAAAGAATAGTCTCTACCATCAGGATGTAATAAGCGCCACGTGTCTATCATATGGAACCTACTGCACAGCGCCATGAACGCCTTATGGGCTCTACCTGGGCGAAAGACGCATTTGGAGTCTCTATCTAGTACCGGGTCAAACGGAAGAAACTGCTGTGTCTGGGATGGAGTTGATCTGTTTCGTGAGGCCTAGCCAGAAAGACGGGTCATGTGCATTAGGGGCATATATTGTCGTAATAAAGAATTCAGTATTATCTTTGAGTAGTTTCGCCGAAACCCATCTCCCCTTCGTGTCTGTTGTAGAGGAGAACACCTCCACGTTTGCAGACTTTGCTACGAGCATCACCACCCCGTTTTTTTTTTAGATTGCTTCAGAGCCTATTACCTCAGTGTAGTATTTGTTGCGTAGTGTGTGAAATTGCTTCGTTTCCAGTTTTGTCTCCTGCAACAGGGCTATGTCTCCACGTTGCCTACGTAGATAATCAAGTATCTTCTGGCGTTTAACCGGTTGGTTAAGGCCTTTCACATTCAACGATAATATTTTGAGGTTAGCTATAGTGGTTGTCCCTATTGGAGTATCTATAACAGGAGCCATCAATTATACAACATCTGATATTGTCTCATAACACATGTATATGCATAGGATTTAGATCGTAAAGAGAGCATTAGACATTTGTCAGTATCGGCAGTAGCATAGCTTGTACTGATTGCAGGGCTAGCACAATATGCAGGAAGTTGAAGGACAGAATGTAAGCTTCGGAATGCAATGTGATACGGTGGATGCAAAGTAGGATGCAAAATGGGATGCAAATTAGAAAAAACAAAGCAAAACAATATACAAAATGTGAAAACAATCCCTCCCCTCTCCCCTACAAACCTCCCTCACCCACAGCCCACCCCTCCCCAATAGTAGAAAAGGAACATGGTGACTCGGGAATGACGACCTCGAGACCGCCTCCAAACAGCTTACTCATAACTATTAATCCTTGGGGCTGCAACCCCAGTTTAGCGAAAAGTGAAACAGGTATGTAGGCAACGAGAAACAACAATGATGCCATAACATTGAGTTCAGCAAAAGCCACTACATTATTTGTGGAAGCAGGAGCTAAGCACACCAGTAATAGCGGGTTAAGCACCATGGATCTGCATAAAACCAAAGAGGTGTGCTGCAGAATAAAGCTATATCATAATACGTTATTTTAAGGCATAAGAACATTAGTATGGTAGTCTAGATATAACAAGGACTTGAGAGACCGTTCTGACACATTTCGGGATAGTGGAAGATTCGCTGGCAGAGGGCCCAAAAGGATCGTAGAACAGAACAGAACATAACAGGCTGTCGGGTGGGCAGAATTTAAGTGAGCAATGAACAAACCTATTCGTGGCAGTTGACCATGTACCACTTTCGGCCAAAAGACACTCTTACTTAGTTCAGGTCAGATTAGGTGCATTATGAGGAGCCAGGAAACATGAGAGTGACAGCACCGGTAGTCAAAAGCTCATCCTAGGCCGGATGAAGAGGCTCCCTGTTGAGTTGAGGGGGAGACCTCCATGTTGCCATCTCCCTGGTTGGATAGGTGTTGTCGCGGGTCAGAGAACACATGAGTCACGCCTTGTATTGTTACTTTAAACTTTGTCGGACCTATAAAGCCATACATGTAACCAGGTGTCTTCAGTTGTGGTCTCAATGCAAGGAAAGCTTTCCTGATTTCCATAGTCTCCTTACTGAAATCTTGTGAGATTAAGATTTTGTGGCCTTTCCATAGCACATGGTTATGTTTGCGGACGAAGGTAAGTATCTGCTCTGTGTGGTGGTATCTTAACGGTTTGCACACAATCGCTCTCGGGCCCTTCTGCTCTTTGGTAATTTGTCCCGGTACTCTATGTGCTCTATCGAACTCCAGTGGCTGAGTGAAGGTCAGATTCGTGGCCTGTGTGAACCACTGCTCAAGGAAGGGTATGCATGAGTCATGGGATTCCTCTTATTTTTCTGGCATACCAAAAATTCTCAGGTTCCCCCTTCTATTTCTATCTTCCAATTCCGCAATTTTCCTCACAAGATGGTCCAAAAACAAGGAGAGATTCTTGATGGCTCCACATGTTCTATTCTCGAAGTCTTCCAATTTACTTATCCTGCTCTCGGACTCCGTTAGTCTCGAATTGATGACTTTGATGTCCTGGCGGATTGCAACAACCTCCTCTTTGGTGGATTTGGCCAAGTCCCTAACTTCTTCCAGTCTGCTCAGTATTGTTTCCATAGCTTCTGCCATTACCTTATTTCCTTTGACTGGCGTCGGTGGGTCAGATTTCAGGCGCTTAGAATTTTTACCATTTTCCTTGTCCCCCATTGTTAAGTTGTTTACTGCAACTTGGTGTTGTTTAGCCGCCGGCTATCAGTGCACGCCACCGAGCCCACTTAGAACACAGTTGTTGATCTGTAACTATCCTGGTATTGCCTTGATGTTCACCAACCTCACAGCGCTGAGACTGAATTGTGTTGAGACAGTGCAGGGCAGCACATTAGATACCTCTCCTGCCTTATTCTGGTGGTTGTGAGTAGTGAATAGCGATTTACTGGTAGGGAGTTATGCGTGTATTACCAGCATATTAGCTGCAGACCTCCCCATGAACACTCATCTGCAGTAGCCACCATTTTGTACATTGCGTATGTTCACTCCTTGTAAATATCAATTGCAAATGGCTGCTGTAAAGGTTCAACCAGCATAACGCACAGTACTACAGTTTTTGTCTACACAAGGGTGTTCCAGGTCACAGAGTCTTAATGTCTTAGTAGATCCTCTCAATTATTTTCAACCATTTTCAATTCAGCTCTGACATTCAAACAGGATCTAGGCTCTGTGGGCGCTTACAGTCTTATGGGTAATTGCAGCGTTATATTCGAGAAATGTGCATGGGCGGGAGGTTTAATTGCTGCATTCAGTTCCTCGTGGTCATAGACCGCTGCCACAGCAACGATCTCGGCATCAGAGCGCAGGGTGACTCCAGCGCGATGTCAGACGCGCTGGGGAGCCGCCATTTTCAACAGTTAATTCCCGCGCCGTTTTTCTACACAATTGCGCGTTCGCCAGCAGCCTCGTCCGCGAGGTCCGTTTACTCACGATTCTGTTGCTGCTGCTGCTTGTGGGTCCATAGCCGTACTTCTCTTTGGGTGGGCATTCCCAGTCAGTGTGTTGTGACACGACCGGAGCTACGGGAGACCGCGTGGATGTGTCCAGGAGCGGGCTCCGTAATGCAGCGCAGGTTCCTCCGGTTAGGGCAAAACGGACAGTTTATTCCTGTTTCCTCGATCGGTTCTGGCTCAAACTTCCCTCATCGCCAGTTCTAGTGTTCCGACAGCCAGGTACTCGTTTTGGCCAGGAATAGAGTCGGATTGCAGCTCTTTTTAGTGCAATTAGTCACAGCCGCTTGGAGGAGGACAGAATTACGTCGCCATTTTCTCCGGCGTCCAAGCCACGCCCCGACACAATGCCTTTCTTGATTGAATCAGAACACTTACATTAATTGTTCCACACGTACTTTGCATTTTTTTTTTACCGCCTGCGCAAACCTGCTGTTCTGGATGCAATTCTTCCCCAATTTTGCATTGTAATTGCTCAGTCCTAAAAAGGACCTTAGCAGATGGCACCTTAATGCCACATGCTTGTATTTACCTTACAATTTCACAAAGCAACAGACAATTATGCCAAGGAAAGAAGCAGCATACACCATATTACAAATAGGGAAGCTAGAGAAATTACCATTTACTGTTGCAGAAATACCTTCCGCAGATGAATAATCCACTGGTATATTTGTCTTCCACTATAGAAATTCCATTTGCAATACTGGCAATACCATCAAGTAGACCGATATGACACGCTTGGAGAAGTGTATTTTCACGAGTTATGGAATTCATCTTTTAGACATCGCTGTAGGAATGGTGAAACGGGTCTTTCTCAGCGGCTCAGACTGCAATAATAATGTACGACATTCCTTGGTGTGCAGGGAAATTTTGCTTCATGGTGCACGTATTCTCTTTTACACACAGCATTGGACATACATTTGCATTTTTTTTTTAAATCTGTTTATTAGCATAGTTTGAGAGCAGTAACAGCATACAATTTCGCACATACAAGTTCAATGTTAATCTCGGTGTTACATGTATGCGTACGCTCAGAGCATATATAGAATCATAGTGAATTCGATTTCTTCATTTTGTTGATGAACCAGAACAAACTAACAATCCCGTTCACACCCGATCCCACCCTCCACCCCTAAAAAGAAAATCCCACCCGTCACTCTCTAAGCAGGCACATGATTGAAATATCGATATGTGGGTCACACTCAATGTATTGATACATAGTGTAGGTTAACACACAGGTAGGGTGGGTAATGTGATTGGCCGATGGGTCGGGGCTGCCCGTACCCCATCGCAGTGCACCGTAGGCAGTGGCCGTGGCAATGTATGGGAGAGTGAGTCGGGGCATAGCAGCACCCCCAGTGGCTATTAACTAATATCCTCTTCATCTTCATCATTGCCAGCCTCAAAGACCCCCAAAGTGTCAAACCATTCCAGTGAGATTGGTGTTTTGCGGAGGCCCCTACTCTCCTCCCTTTGTAGTGCCTCACCTTCAGCCTTACCCCAGCGCACCACTTCCGCCCGCCATAGGTCAGGGTTGGGCGGTTTAGATGATTTCCATCGCATCGTGATGGCACGCTTCGCCAGCAACAGGGCCAGGTCTGAGAAGCGCGCCGCCACGGTTCTGGTGCGGGTTGTCGGCCCCAGGCCTAGAAGTGTATGTTCCAGTGCAGGAGACCGGGGCAGTGTACCAGCCTTCTCTAGTGAATCATGGACAGTGTTCCAGAAATACCCTAATTTGGGGCATTGCCACAGCATATGTATCAGTGATGCGTCGTCTGCATCGCACCGGGGGCAGTTGCTCTTGGATGCAGGGAACATCACATGTAGGCGGTGTGGCGTCAGGTAGGCTCTATGTAGTAACATCAGTTGGATGAACTTGTATTTGGGGTTTCTAGCTACCTTCCTGGGGAACTGCAGTATGCGCTCCCATTCCTTGTCTCGCAGTGGCCTACCAATATCCGCTTCCCATGTCGCCCGTAGTGGTGACAGTGTAAGTGCCCTCCCCGATTTAATGCTAGTCGTGAGCCACTTGGTCAGATGGCCGCCCGTTCCCATGAGGTAGAGCATAGTGACTAGGGGGTTGGTAACAGGTTCCCGCCCGTCAGGCGACCATTTGCATGAGATATAGTGTCGGAGTCCGGCGTGTAGGAGAAAGGAGCCGCTGGGGACGCCTTGCGTGGTTCTGAAGTCTTCGAAAGATAGTAAGTGTCCCTCCGCAAACAGGTCACCCACTTGTGTCACCCCTGCGTCATGCCAGGGCTCAAGTAGGGTCGTCGTGAGTGTGCCCGAGCCTAGTGGTATGCCCAAGAGTGGAATCGTGGGGGCATAAGGTGTCCCGGGGGACGTGTATTTCAATGCCCTCCGCCAGGTTGTGATCACCAGTTTGTGAAGTGGCGGGGCGTTTCTAGGTAGATCCGAGCCAGGTAGGAGCAAGATGTGCACTCTCCCCCTAGCTTGGTCGTCCTTTGATATATTAATTTCATGAAGATTGCGGCCTGCCACCCAGTAAGCTAGCCATTGTAGCTGACATGCATAATTATATGCCCTGAAGTCCGGTAAGCCCATGCCTCCGGAGTTGGAGGGAAGCTGCAACTTGGCCAGACCTATGCGCCTGCGGCCATGTCCCCACACCAGTTCGGTGAGTAGGGAGTCGAGGGTTTTAAATGTCGCCGCTGGGATCTGGAACGGCAGATTGGTGAAGTAGTAGATAAGACGGGGGAGCATCACCATTTTGGATATTGCCACTCTGCCAGGTATCGAGAGCGGTAATGTTAGCCAAAACTGAATTTGTGATTTCAGCGATCTAATGGCCCTCCCCAGGCTGCCGTCTATCATCATGCTCGCCTCTCTGTATATTTGTATCCCAAGGTATCGGAATGTAGTGTCCGCCATCTGGAACTCATGAGGGGCAAAAGGCAGGGGGGCCGACCCGCCCGCAGCTGCAAAGGTGAACCCGTAGGACTTAGACTCGCTGATGGTGAGGCCAGAGATTTCTCTAAAATCCTCGAAAACCTGGAAAACTGGGCGCAGATCGCCCCTCAGGTCTCGAAGATATAATATGATATCCTCCGCATACGCAGACACAATGTGGTCCGTACCATGCCGTTGGATGCCATATCGAGGGGCCATCAGTCTAAGTCTACAGAGCAACGGCTCGAGGGCAAGGACGAAGAGGAGAGGGGAGAGCGGGCAGCCCTGTCTGGTGCCTCTGGCTATGGCCATGGGGCCTGAGATTTGATTGGAGGTGCGCACCCTGGCCGTGGGGATGGTGTATAGCAATCTAACCCAAGCGAGGAATTCGGGAGGTATCCCAAATTTCGACAGGGTGGCAAACATATAGTCCCACCTCAAGGAATCAAAAGCCTGTTTCAAGTCCTTCGGAGCCCGTGTCTATATTGTCTCCGAGCATGAGCTGGGCCAAGCGCCTAAGGTTCATGGCCGTATTACGGCCCGTTACAAAGCCGCATTGGTCCGGGTGGACCAGCTGAGGTACGTATTGCACGAGCCTCGATGCCAGTACCTTGCTCAATATTTTAGAATCAGTATTGAGAAGGGACAGGGGTCTGTAATCGGCCATCTGCAGACCATCTTTGGCCGGTTTCAAGAGGGATGTGATCAGTGCTTGCATGGATGATTGCGGTAGAGAGGTTGTACGTAGGGCTTCCAGATAAACAGTGTGCAGCCGTGGGGCCAGGAGGTCTATGTATGTGGCGTAGAATTCCGCCGGTAGGCCATCCGTTCCAGGGGCCTTACCCTTCAGAAGGGCTCTTATCGCCTGTCTGACTTCCGCCACTGAAACAGCGCGCTTCAAGTCTTTGTGCTGATCGGCGGTAAGTTGCGGGAGGTCCAGATCCTCCAAGAAGGCCACAAGTGCGGGTTCTGACAGGGGCTGTGGGGGACCATATAGCGTGGTGTAATAGTCCTTAAATGCCGTATTGAACCCTATTTGGGTGGTAGCCGGTCGGCCAGATTGGTCCAAGACCCTCAGAATGGGTTGGCTGATCGAGGAGTCCCGTAGGATGCGGGCGAGCAGGGGACCGGCTCGGTCAGCTTGTGTATGCTGTATGTTTGTGTATTCCCTATAGTCTATAACCCGCAGTTCTTCCAGTAGCTCCTCGTGCCTAATGTGTGCCTCTTGCAGTGGTGTAAAGGGAGCATTAGTGCCCGCTGCCTCGTTCTCTAGGGATGCAAGTGAACCCTCCACCTCCTTCAGTTGGCTAATCACCTCCCGCTTCCTTCCCACCCTAATAGTCATAGCAGCCCCCCTAAGACAGACTTTGAAAGTGTCCCATTCTATCTGCCGGGAGCTGGCCGTGCCCGCGTTCGTGGAGAAGTAGGTATCTATAGTGTCGGACAGTGAGGACGGGAAGACCGAGTCCTCGAGGAGATCAGGGATCAATCGCCAAGTCGGAATGGGAGCCAGCCTCCTACCCCACTGCCATGTAATTTCCACGGGGTTATGGTCCGATAGTGTTTTCCCCATGTGTTGGGTCTGGACGATCAGTGCTGTAAGGGAGCGGGAGCAGAAAACATGATCGATTCTGGTGTGAAGCTGGTGGGGAGGGGAGAAAAAGGTGTATTCCCTTTCCATAGGGTGTATGCTACGCCACGCATCTGCCAAATCCCAGCCCTCAGCCCACCTCGCAAGCGCATCAGCCTGTTTCCTGCTCTCGGTAGCCTGCAAGGGGGGATGTGACCTATCTAGCAGAACATCAAGTACAGCATTGAAATCACCCCCGATAATCCAGCGATGTTCAGCCCAATCGGCAAGCACCCCGTTGACAGTGAGCAAAAAGTCCGACTGATTCGTATTAGGTGAGTACACACATCCAATGACAACCGCCTCCCCATCTAGCAGTCCCCGTACAAATACATAGCGACCCTCTTGATCAATCCGTTGCTCCAGCAGCTGGAAGGGAAGAGAGCCACGGATCCAAATTGCCGCCCCCCCTTGAGAATGCAGAATATGAGGTAGCATAGAGCTGCCCTCTCCATTTCTTCCGCAACTTCACCGCTTTAGCAGCGTTCAAATGTGTCTCTTGCAAGCAAGCAATCTGTGTCCCCCTTCGGTTGAGTTGTGCAAGGATTCTTTGTCGTTTATGCACCGACCCCATGCCACGTACATTCCAGGTGCACAATTGGTAATTGTTAAGAGGTCCCACTCCCATCCGTGTGGTGCGGCAATGTGAAACAATTGGGTGACCCCACATGTCTTGCTGTGCTAAAAAATGAGAGTGTCTCGTAACCAAGTAACCCCTGAACAAAAAGGTCCCTGAGCCAACATACCCAGGAGCCAAACCATGGCGCCCAACGTGGGCACAGAACAGTCAAGTACGTGTGCATACCGGGGGTGGAAGGCCTCCGTCGATTGGCACTGAACTGTCTGCGTGGGCATGGTAGCCCACAATACAATGGGCCCCTGCACACACAACCCACCATATGTGTAGGAGGGGAGTAGTCATACGTTACCACCTGGAGAGGAGTAATCATGGCGTGGTTCAGAACTCTTCTGCCATCTGGGCCGTGATCTTCGGGAAGAGCTGCAAGCTGTCAACTGAACCAGTCACCTCAGTGTGGGTGTCAGTGGTGACGGTGAGTCTGTCTCCGGTTGCTCCGGCGTCATGGGCGGCCAGTGCCTCCTCTGTTAGACGCTGATGCGGGGATGATGATGATTGGCCTGCTGCCTGGCGTCCGGGTGAATGCGTCGTCGCCGATGTTCCGCGGGGTGAATGATGTCCGGGGCTGTGAGTGTCGTTCCGTCGGCCTGGCGAGTTCCTGCAGGCGTCACTGTGGTGGTCTGTGAATGGGTCCTGTGATGCCGGCGGGGTCAGGGTGACCTCCATCCATTCCGCCGCCTCCTCAGGCGAGTCGAAAAAGTGGGACCTGTTGTTATGTAGGATTTTGAGCCGAGCAGGGAAAAAAAGTGCATATTTCATGTTCCTGTCCCGTAATTTGCGTTTCACCCCCATGAAGTTGGACCTGGCCCGCTGCACAGTGGGCGTGAAATCAGGGTAGACCGAGATATTCTTGTCCTCGAAGCGTATTGGCGCTTCTTCCCTGGCCGCCCGCAAGACAGTGTCTCGGTCTCTGAAGTGGAGGAGACGAGCGATCAGGGGGCGAGGGGGTGCCCCCGGTTGTGGGGGCCGCGATGGCATCCTGTGGGCCCTTTCCACACTGTAGAGGGCGGTGAGGTCTCTCTGGCCCACCAGCTTCCTTAGCCAATCCTCCACAAACTGAGTGGGGTCTCTCCCCTCGCTTCTTTCCGGAATACCCAGGATGCGGACGTTGTTGCGGCGGGCACGTCCTTCCGCATCGTCCACTCTACCCCACAGTTGTTTCAGTTGCTTCTCTATCTCTCTAATTTCGTGGAGTGTTCCGTCTGCTGCGGTATAAGGTCATCCAGCGCTATTTTATGCTCTGCCACTCGATCCGCCAACTTGTTATGGTCCGCTTTGAGTAGGGACAGGCCGGTCGCCATATTGTCTATGCGCGATTCTAGCGCTTCGCGCGTCGCGCGTATTTCATTCAGGATCAGATCTAGCTTGGCGTCTTGCGATCCCTTACCGGTCGGCGGGATGATGTCCATATTGGAAGAGGCCAGTGGGTCTTCGGAGCCCGTGGACTGTACGCCGTTCGGGCGCCCTGGTCCTGAGGTTTGCCCCTGTTTCTGCCCATGGATCTTGTTAGCAGGGTGGCGCTGTAGTGGATGTAGCGGCCCGCCGCTGTCTCTCTGAGCGTCCGGCAGTGGTGTTGGACTGACCACTAAGTATTGGGCAGGGGTGGGTGTAGCGAAGGCCTCAGGGCTGGTAGGGGTAGCGTAGGTTATCTTGACGAGGCGCCAACGTGGGGTGGGTCGGCGCGCCACCGGCGTGTCTATATGCAGGTATAACCCCAGGTCCGAGGAGGTGGTAGGGGGGAAGGGGTGGTGGGGACCAGGCCACTGCAGAGCGATCTTGTCGTGGCTGTTGGGAGCGCGGAAGGGTCCGGGCTGCAGAGCTGTGAGAAGGCGCCAGAGCGCGAGGCGCACCACCCCTCTTCTGGCCCCTGTACCTGTGGCCTGTGGGTCTCCACTGCGTGCTGCTCCGTGTCGATTGACCGTCTCCGAACCTCTGGCTGGCGGCTCCTTGGTAAGAGAGGCGAGACTGCCGGGGCCCACGGGGCTTCACCAAGCCCTGACGTGGTGGCAAGATGGCGCCAGGGTTGTGACCATGTCTTGCCGAGCCGTTTTTTAACGCAGGTAGCCTGTGCAGGACGAAGCTGGGTCCTCGGCGTTGGCAGTGGGTAGTGCGCGCCGCCCGCTCTGTGGGTCTTGTTGCGTGTTTATCTAGGTTCCTGATCGATACTGTGACCTTATGCCCCTATTCGGCTATAAATCCATTTATTCCCTATATTGGCATAACCGATCAAGTGCGATTTTCTGAAAAGTCATCTCTGGCCTCACACGAACAGAGCCACATTCCAGCATAGTTCTCTCTGCCACTTCCTTTGCGACCAATTAGTGCAATGACAGAGCAGTAGTCACTATCTGATATTCCTAGATAACACTCCGAGTTCTTCAACAAGATAAAAACTCAGCAAACCTGGAAATCCCCGCTTGCTATGTTTTGATTAGTAATGGAACTCTAATGAGCAACTGATAACTATCACTTCCTAGTGACATCTTTAATTGACGTCTTATGTCCAGCAAACTTGCGTCAAACCCGGCACCTGTCAGGTATAAATATTACCAACATTGCCTTAAGCAATGTGAGCTGTGAGCTACAAGCTACTGTTGCTGATGCTGGCTGCCTGCATGACCCTGTGTTGGTAAATCTAGCACTCTGTCGCTGCAGCCTGCTATCCTGTGGTGGTGAAGCTGCTGATACCATTATCGCCGCTACAGCGCGAACTATGGTGCAGTACGCTTAAGGAGCTGAACAGCCGTCCCTCTGCGAAGACATCCAGCAGGTTCCAGCTGCCCGCGGACACTGTCCCCCCTCCTTCCTCGACGCGCTGAAGAGAAGCCGCTGCCTTTCTCGTGCAGAGAAATCCAGTCCCGGCGCTTCCGGTTTACCCTCGCGGGTGACTGGGATATCGAGAGAGACCCCTGAAGGAGATACCAATCCTCTATCATTCTATTCAGAGGTATGGTGTTGACTAAACCCTTAGACGAGAATTCTTGAAACAAACCTTGGCAAAACCAACTTAACTTAAGCTACTTACTTACTCCCCTTTTTACGTGTTAGGCTTAGGTCAGGCACACTGGGGTAGGCTTAGTTAGAAGCACCAGTTGAGTATGTTAGCCTAATGTATATATGACTGTATATATGTTTTATTACTTTTAAACCATTGTATGGCTAAGAAACCATATCAATGCTTTTACAGTTCTATTTCGCAATACTTATCTTACTGTACGTACTTTTTATAATAACAATTATTGCAATTGTGGCAATACATTTCTCTTGTACGAGAAGAAAGACTGTTCAATAAATGTTAACCTTTATTGACAAACGCCCATCTCTCTATTCTCTACATCTCGTGAAAGTAAACTGCACTAGACTGACTGAGTGAAATACATGTCTATTGTTTCACACGACCCTAGAGATTGACTCTTGATCTGAGGAGCAAAGTTGTCATGTTGCACGGTTGTTGGAAAACTGAATCCCTTCTTGTCTGTGCCAAGGAAGCTGATCACTTCCTATGCAGAGAAGAAAGTTTCCAGTGACCTCTGAGCTAGTTGGTAACACAACCCAATTAAGTTTAGCATAGTCAGTGGAGGCCTGGAATATCCGCAGTTCCACGTCGATACTACTGTTTATGTTATTCCAATGCGCAGGGCCTAGTGGGAAACTAGGAACTACACTACATGGCGCCCAAACGTTTGGTAAGGCGATAAACTAACGCAAGACAGTAGAGTAACTCAGTCGTGCATATTTCACACAGACCCCTTTCTCCCGTAAATACTCCAATAGACGTCTGGAGTGGGTGAAAGGTTAAAAATCCGCCCGACCTTAGTAGGAAGAGATTCCTATGTAAAGCTCCGGTTTATTCAACGTTGAAGGATACAGTGTTCCAAAATATTGTGCACCTAATCTTTGTCTCCTTGGAGACCTACTCTGCAAACCTTGCATTTTTACAATGCCAGAAAATAACGGAACCTCTGGGGCCGCAGTAGATGCGACTCAGCAAGGTCCCGAATACACAGACCCGGATGCTATAATCATCCCGGTCAACTTAAGAAGATCTATAACGTTAAAACTTATAGAAAACGGACTGACACCTCAAGGTGGTTCAGTAATTTTCGTGATAGAGGCTCACGAGTATCGGCAGACAGAGGTATTCTATTCATGGATAAACTTTCCAGCGGCAAACGCTACAACACAAGAGTTTCACTATTACAAAATAGAGAAACCTCCGGAAGAGTACGCTCCTTTCGAGGAGTTTAAAATTCCACTTAAATTTCAAGAGCACCTGCTCTGGTTTAATGGTGCCCTAAAACACAATGATCACATAACTAGGCTCGGTCCTCTAGGGAGACCAGGAGCAACGTGGCCGGTTCTAGCCAGCTACACACCACATCCTGACATTTCAAGAATGTCAAGAGAAGAGCTGTTAGTACAGCTAAACACACTAATAAAAATACATAGGCAATTAGTCCAATATGTAATGCGGACTGCAACAGTCCAGCCAGCTGTTAATTCACACCAGCTGACCCCTCATCAGGGGAACACAAATAAAATAACACCACAGAACATACAGTCATGTCTTGGTAAAACACCCGTAAACGGGAACAAATTCCTTTCTGGTTAGCACAGAAAATCACTCAAATAGAGGCAGTATTTCCTGATACTGCCCCTATTGAGAAACACAGAATCTTGACCATCTGCCTTCCTATGGGAATCGCACCACACGTGGAGGACTGTGACACTTGGGGTACAGTCTTTGCTTCCATTTACACAAAAACACACTATGGCGGTAATACCAGAAGTGCTAAAACAGATTCAAAATGAATTCGGTCCAGAGCCCGCTTTAAATCTAGGTATGAAATTACTGAAAGACTTCAAGCAGGTCTCGGCTATATTATTAGCCAACATTAAAGGAGAAGCAGCATCTGTGGCGATTCGCCAGAAGGTGAGGGAAACAGATATAAAAGATCCTGTTGAGCTTGCAAAAATCATAGAAAAATGCTATGAAGAATTAGGTAGAGACAGCTTGGGTGGGAAACCAGTAAAACCCCAACTGCTCGAAAGTCCTGAAAAATGATTTATTAAAAATAATTTAAACACTCCTAAAAAGAGCTGGGATGGAAATAAACAATCCACTCCCAAGGAAAAAGTTTTCCAGTCCAGAGGAAGGTCTCCTCGACGGAGGGAAAGAACTCCGACTCGAGAACGCCAGTCTCCCCAGAGGGAGCCCTCTGAGAAAAGATATAACCTTAGAGATAGGGATAATCTGAAAAAACCTGATAGATATCAAAGTATTGATACACGTCCCTCTCGATCTTCTCCACAGAATTCGGAAAGAAGAGGACGGTCAGACCCAGGAGAGCACACCAAGTCCAAAGACAAGGAACCTGCTCAAAATAAGAAATCTCAATTTCCTAAAAAGAAGGTAGCCAGTATTAGAGTAATCAACCATGCCGAGAATACTGAGGACACAGTTGAAAAACGGGGAGTGGGCATTGACAATGTTGGACAGTGCAGCAGAAATCAGTATATCGCGCAAGAACTTGATGAGTCATCTGGAGACAGTGGACACGAATGAGTACATTCAGGTTGAAACTGCCGACGCCAGACTTAGCGAGCCCCATAAAATATACGAAATAACATTGCGTATGGAGGGTGATAAGACTAGGAAAATTAAGGGTCTATTTTGGGATAAGCTCTCAAAAGGCTATGATATTCTGTTAGCTGAAAAAGATTGGCCCCCAGAGTTTGTCAGGGAGTGCCCTCGTGGCGAAGAAGTGATTATGCCTGCCTTCTCGAATCACATACCGATTCACAAAAAATATACATATGCAAGGAAATGGGCAGTGGCCCAGGCACCTGCATTGTATAAAAATCATGTAGGATGGGATGAGGACTCTCCTCCTCACAAAATCCAACTAAAAAGTGAACCAACTGCCCAACGGCAGTATCCCATAAAGCAAGAAGCTAAAAAACAGGTCAGGGAGATCTTAGATCAACTTGAATACCAGGGGGTGATTGAAACATGCACCTCTCAAATGAACAATCCTTTGTTTCCTGTCTCCAAGCCAGACAATTCATATCGTCTAGTTTTGGACTACAGACATCTTAATACATGTTGCAAAACTTTTGCAGTACAAAACTCGCATAGTGCAGCCCTAATGAATAACATAGTTAGGAAAAAATATAAAACAACATTAGACATATCTAATGGTTTCTTTTGTCAAAACATTGCACCAGAAAGCAGATATTTGACCGCTTTCTCCGCATTTGGGTCGCAGAAAAAATTCTGTCGACTCCCACAGGGGTTCAAGAACAGCCCAGGACTATTCTCAGCTAGGGTAACAGAGTTACTACAAATCTATGATGATGAAGCATTATCTTACGTAGATGATATTTATCTCACAGACGACGACTTGGATACTCACTTGAAGAGAGTGAACACCATTATACTTGGGTTCGCAGCAGAGGGTTACAAATTCAACTTTATAAAGTCCCGAATTGACCATCTGACAGTACTATTTTTAGGGTACGAATTATCGAGTGAAGGGAAAAGCCTAGCGGACAACTTCTTAGAGAAGTGCGCTGTACTCCAAGCTCCAAAAACGCTGAAGAATTTACAATCCATTCTAGGTTTTCTGAATTTCGGAAGAACTTACATTCTAAATTACGCAGAGAAGGTTAAACCTCTCTACGAACTAATAAAACCTGATTTTAAACAAATCAATTGGACTCAAAAACACACAGAAATTTTGAGATCACTGCAAACAGACATGTTAGCAAAAACAAAATTAGATACACGTGACAACACGATCGATCTTGTAATCCGAGTAATCCCAGGAAGATGCGGATTCACATACCTAACCTCTAATGAGGGAGAAAAGGTACCAATTTCAATTAAATCTCACTTGTACACACAAGCAGAAAAAACATTCAGTCACACAGAAAGAACTGTGAACGCAGTGCAAATCGCATTAGCAAATGAACGAGAACTAGCACACGGCAAAAGGATTAACATCCTCACAGCGGAATCTGCCTTCGAAGCGCTATTCAGCCCAGTAAACCTGCCTACAGTGTCACTAGATCCGAAATGGATACAGTGTATAGATTCTCTAGGAGCGGAAGACGTGAAATACTATTTCGCCCGCAATACGAAGAACTGAATGATTTAGAGTATGAAGAAGAATATCCTCTGCCAATCGAAATTCTGCCTCTCCCACAATATGCCTGTATAATCTCTGTACAGCATTTCAACGTAGAGAGAAAATCCTACGAAGCAGCATGTGCGATCATTAAATGTCGTTGGCTGCGCGGTAAAATCAGACCGAAAGTAACAAAAACTGAATCTGTAAGAAAGTGTTCGATTCAGAGAACTGAAATCAGATCTTTAAAGATGGCGCTTGAAAATGCAGAACGCGAATTCCCGACACTTATAGTGTGCGATTCTCATTTTTGCGTCAACTCTTACAATAACAAACTGCAGAGTTGGATTGAACACGACTACAAAGATGATGCCGGTGCCACAATAAAGCATAAATTGCTCTGGAACGAGGTAGCTCTTTTAAGTAAAGAACTACAAAAGACTCACGTGATTCACGCACAGAGTCTTCAACGTGATGGCGTTCACGTTGCAGGGAATTCATTGGCTAATACAGCCACCGCGGAAGCAACTAAACCGGCTTCCGTAGCCACAAAAAAGCATACAGATAAATACATAGACGGGGAAACCATGCTGGCAGTAAAAACGACCGTAAAAGGCGACTGTGCAGCACTACCCGTAAACTATCCACTCAATTATGCATACATAATCGATGCAAACTCCGTTCCTTTTGCTCGAATCCCTGGAGTGGGGGACAGAGTAATTCCAAACACGAACAGGAGAATATTTTTAATAGCAGACGCACATATGGGTTTGGGTCTGAGACACCAAACAATTAAGGTTTCTCTGACTGAATTACAATCAGTATACTGGTGGCCGGGAATGAGTGTAGAACACCAAATATATGCAAACAACTGTGAAAACTGCAATAGGGATCGCAGTAGTGAACCATGCTACCGGCTACCGATCAGAAACAGCGTAACGCTGCCTGCACCCCAACCTGCGTCCTATTAATCAGTTAAGGCTAAACACACTTAAAAAATGAGGCCCCCAGCGCTCGGCTGACGCTAGAATGGTTATAAAAGATTTGCGAGTCCATATCGGCATGTACGCAATTACCACGTTCCATTCTGACCAGGGTCCTGCTTTCAGCTCTCGAGCCTATAAGGAGGCCATGGCTAGCATGGGAATTGGGTTGCGGTATTCTTGTCCGTCATACCCCGGAAGGGAACAGTGTGGTAGAAAGAAAAAACCGGGACATAAAGCAATCTATAACAGCGAAGGTATTAGGTTCAGGCGCTGGGTGGGTCAAACATTTAATAAGTGTCCAGACTAGTCTTAACAACATGCCAAGAAATTCTCTAAAAGGTTTCAGCCCATACGAACTATTGTTCGGAATTAGAATGCGAGTTCAGGACCTCGATAGTCAGATGTCAGTGGTACAAGAAGAAACAAAGCACTTTGATGTAAAGGATCGTTTGGCTGTTTTACAGGAACTGAATGAAACAAGAAAATCATTAAGCAACATAAAGTTAAAGCAACAGCCAAGTACCACTGACGAGGCACCACCTGCAACAGCCCCAGCAAGGCCTGTCTGGATTCCAAATATTGGGGATCTAGTCAGAGAAAAGATCGCGGTTAAGAAGGAATTTGGGCCTTCTTACAGAAAAGCAGTACCTGTCTTGGCAGTCACCGGAACAAGATCAGTTGTGCTACCGCCCCTTGCTGGTAAAAAGGAGAACAGAGTCGTGTCTATCGATCTGGTAAAACCACAAGCATGTGGCCTATAATCAACAGTAGGCCCAGTGGACTCCCAAGAAATAACAGAATACCCAAACTTGCAACAATCCAAGAGGTTCAAACTGAAAGACTCATCACATTCGATCAGCCTGCAGTGCACAATGAAGGACTATGCAATAATGCCATGGAACTCGTGCCTCTTGAAACACAGATTGAAACAGTTCGTCAAGAAACAACACCAGTCTACAATGATGTGGCATCAGAAAGTGCTACCGAGAGACAGATTGAAAGAACAATTCCATCAATTGACAGAAGTGCCTCTGGTTATTTCATCAACTTCGACAACTTCTCTGAAGATTTAAACGACCCCGAAGTGATGCCAGAAACAAAAAAGACTTTTAAAGAAAAAGCAACAGAACTCTTTCATCAACTGAAGAAAATCTACCTTGTTTCCCCTTGGCTAGAGTTCTGGTTCGGTCTAGGTGTATTTTTCCTCCTGCTTTGGCTCATCATGGTACTGTGTTTGGGAAAATTCATTGAAGGAAAATATATTACAATGGACACAGCAAGTCAGAACATCAACCTAGTCCTGAAACCACACAGATCATCCCACGTGAAGAAAAGAGAGCTGTCAACAGTAAATGTCACAGCAATTCCAATACCTGGTGGGGTAGTATGGGAGAAAACAGACTATGAGATATATGGTCCGGTCGAAATCCTGAAGTATCCTCATCAACTAAAGGTTTCCTTAAGTGACTTTGTGACACCAAGTACATTCTCTGATGATTGGGACTTTAACAGTATTAATGACATGATGTCTGATTTAGTAATGTCAGCTAGATTCACAGATCATGATTATTTACAAGGTTCATCTAGTTATGAGCAATTATTCTGTTACACCCACTATGGGGATCATTACTTGCATAAATCTGCACAGCCTAGACATGTTTTTATGTATAATCAATGGGAACATTGTTCTACACCACCTAAAAGCAGTTCTAAAGCATTTTTTGAGAAATTCAAATACTTCTCAGGGTTTAACACCAGTAATGCAGAAACGTTTTATTATAAACTGTTAGATAAAACAGGAATGAAAACAATGCTGACAAATTCTAAATTGATATATTCAGAAGCATTTTATGACAAAATGATGACATTTGGTTTTGATTATTGGAAAAATAATATTGAAACGAAAACAATTTGGGGTACAAAAGATTGGCAGGTGCAAGGCATTGAAGCACTATTTAGAACCTGCATGATACCAGAACAAATGTTGTTTTTAAATGACACAATACACCAAACATCTTGTCTTGGCCTAGCTAAGATCAAAGACCTTAAAACACCGTCTATACCAAAGCCAATACCTGAAAATGTAACCGCAGATATTGAGTTAGGCGTGTCACAAATTTTACATTTCAACAGAACACATCCTGATTGGAAAAAGTGGTTAATCTGGCCTACTGACACAAACAGCTGTCAAGATAGATTCCTGAATAAAACACAGGGGTTAAAAATGACCAGATTAGACTCAAGATATTCCCAGAGACAACATCCAGGGATTATAACAACATACAGTGTAGGGAAACTCTGCCTCGAATGGCTAACAACATCCACACTGGCTGAAATTAAGCAACACTTATCTTTACTAAAAGAAGGTGCTGATTTGCGCGATTTCATTCTTGGACCACGCAAACAGCGTCAAAAGCGTTTCATAGCGACCAGTATCTATGCTGCTTACAACGAGGCTTGGAAAGTAAAGCAAATTGAAACTGCTGAAAAAATACGAGAAATTGATTGTATTAATTTGGAGAAATCACTTTCTGTGGTAGACAATGGGTTAATGACTCTGTCTTCCAGAATATATTCGTTGGACAATATTGTATCCTCTGCCTTTGATGTGATAGACAGAGATTTGCTAATGTTACAACATGGCCAGTCTCAATTGCGTTCTATTATAGAATTAGGCTGGACGCTGCAAAATCTTCGTTCAGGCTATGTGCCTTGGCGTTTAATCAACACAACGTCATTATTCTCCAGTTTTAACCTTACTGATAAACAGATCAGTTTGGCACAGAAAGGAGCAGACTATACAATCCTGAGCATCGAAAAACTCGAGAGATTACCATTGACAATGTCAGAGAGTCCTGTCATTGAATGGATAATACACGGAATTATCACAATTCCGATAACAACTTTCCGATTTAAAAAGTGCCTTGATTACATACCTGCTGGCCAGTATGAACAATTGGGTAAAGGATATGTAAAATCCGAATGGAAATTACCATACACTCATTCTTGCTATAGTGACAGCGACAAAAATGTATTTCTTAGTGGTGACAACTGTAAACATTCACTAAGCGGTATACTTTTGTGTCAGGGTATTAATTTACACGGAGCATGTGATGGAAACTCTAACAACCTTTCATGCCACCAGCTAGTCACACCTGCAACTCAGATAGAGCCCTTCTTTAAGCAACTCGCAAACGGGAGTTACATTCTTAGAACGGATCACAGATGTTGTGGCCTCGTGCCAGGGAAAAGTTATCTAGTAGAAGTAACATCCATGGTCAAATGCTGTATGCAAGCATTGTTTCCGAGTGGGCCTCCAGACTCAGTGACTCCCATCTGGCCTCGTCTGAATCTCTATTCTATACGAATTGATACTTTAAGCAAAGTTAAATCTGTACTTTTACAGACAACAGTGCCTATAACGTCATCTAAAGAGACGTATGATCTTCTAGTTGCAAGGACAGCTACTGAAGTTCATGACCTTTTATCAACAAATTGCCCCGTGCATTTCGTAGAAATGTTCAGCCAACTCCTTAACATGTCTAGTGCAACAAGCATCCCAGGCATATTTAAGACAGTCTTTACGGGACTGCTAACACCCTTCCAGGCAATTTTGGGAATCTTTTCTAATTTTGTGCACTCCATTTTTGGCGGCATACCGTTATTTTTGGGACTCGTCGCAGGGATTTTATTTTTGACCCTCCTGCTTCGTTATGGCAAGCCTCGGCTCAGACATAGCTCCCATGGGAATGGAAGAGACAATCCTAGCAATGCGCTACCGGGACAGGATAACTAACGTCCTTGGATTGGCCAGGCTGAGAGATCTAAACATGACCTGGTTCCTTTCATTCAGACCGATATGGCAAAATTGCATTTTACCTGTGCTACGGTGTATGCTTTGCGGCGATGAATGCGTGTTGGACATCTGTCTTTCACTTCCATCAGCAGTACCAATGGACGTCGATACTTTGCTCAGTCCAATTACGGCTCACGCATTGTGTTGTCCCCAGCGGCTACCAATCCTGATGACGGCATTTGTGGAGACTCCTGTACTACAGCCAAGTGGTAACAGTGGAGCGAGTGACAAAAGCAACATCACCCAGGTACAACGTTCTGTGAGCATTGCTGGTCCTGCCTTCGATGACAGCAATCATTCTCACACCTGCCAAGTTACAGCGCTATCTAATTTGGTTGAACTATCACCTGAATTTGTAGACCAATTCTTTGCGAGCCTGTCTGATACGATGTTCTCGCCCGTACAGAAACAATAACTTTTAGAAGCTTTTCCGACACACAGCGTTCCCATGAACTCTGAATTCGGCCTTCAGTTTTGATCAACAAAAACTGCCAAGAGCTTTGGAAATCTATTTTCTTTGAATTGGACAAGTTTTCTAATATTGACCCCTTTGTGGCACGAACAATTCTTTGCTTAACGTAAAAACTATTCTTAGAGAACAGAAGCTTCACACTTCTATTTCTAAACACATCTAGAGACATAACAATACTACACCAGCCTCTAGCACACATGTTATTACAATGCATTTTTATGTGATGATTTATCTCGCATTTCTTCTGTCAGAGATACTTCATGTGTAATTCTTTATGCATAATCGTTCATTGATTTCATATGCAATAATTTTTGAATGATTTCTATGCTTTTAAAAAAAAAAAAACGTACAGTACCTAAATTCCATGTATTACAAGTACGCCTATTTCGAATGCATTTATGTATTTTGGGGTGGGCAATGTTACACATGCATCTAATTGCTTTAGTTTTAGTAATTTTGATGGACATTAACCCGTGGAGTGGGTGTTGCGTGTTTATCTAGGTTCCTGATCGATACTGTGACCTTATGCCCCTATTCGGCTATAAATCCATTTATTCCCTATATTGGCATAACCGTTCAAGTGCGATTTTCTGAAAAGTCATCTCTGGCCTCACACGAACAGAGCCACATTCCAGCATAGTTCTCTCTGCCACTTCCTTTGCGACCAATTAGTGCAATGACAGAGCAGTAGTCACTATCTGATATTCCTAGATAACACTCCGAGTTCTTCAACAAAATAAAAACTCAGCAAACCTGGAAATCCCCGCTTGCTATGTTTTGATTAGTAATGGAACTCTATCTAATGAGCAACTGATAACTATCACTTCCTAGTGACATCTTTAATTGACGTCTTATGTCCAGCAAACTTGCGTCAAACCCGGCACCTGTCAGGTATAAATATTACCAACGTTGCCTTAAGCAATGTGAGCTGTGAGCTACAAGCTACTGTTGCTGATGCTGGCTGCCTGCATGACCCTGTGTTGGTAAATCTAGCACTCTGTCGCTGCAGCCTGCTATCCTGTGGTGGTGAAGCTGCTGATACCATTATCGCCGCTACAGCGCGAACTATGGTGCAGTACGCTTAAGGAGCTGAACAGCCGTCCCTCTGCGAAGACATCCAGCAGGTTCCAGCTGCCCGCGGACGCTGTCCCCCCTCCTTCCTCGACGCGCTGAAGAGAAGCCGCTGCCTTTCTCGTGCAGAGAAATCCAGTCCCGGCGCTTCCGGTTTACCCTCGCGGGTGACTGGGATATCGAGAGAGACCCCTGAAGGAGATACCAATCCTCCATCATTCTATTCAGAGGTATGGTGTTGACTAAACCCTTAGACGAGAATTCTTGAAACAAACCTTGGCAAAACCAACTTAACTTAAGCTACTTACTTACTCCCCTTTTCACGTGTTAGGCTTAGGTCAGGCACACTGGGGAAGGCTTAGTTAGAAGCACCAGTTGAGTATGTTAGCCTAATGTATATATGACTGTATATATGTTTTATTACTTTTAAACCATTGTATGGCTAAGAAACCATATCAATGCTTTTACAGTTCTATTTCGCAATACTTATCTTACTGTACGTACTTTTTATAATAACAATTATTGCAATTGTGGCAATACATTTCTCTTGTACGAGAAGAAAGACTGTGCAATAAATGTTAACCCTTTATTGACAAACGCCCGTCTCTCTATTCTCTACATCTCGTGAAAGTAAACTGCACTAGACTGACTGAGTGAAATACATGTCTATTGTTTCACACGACCCTAGAGATTGACTCTTGATCTGAGGAGCAAAGTTGTCATGTTGCACGGTTGTTGGAAAACTGAATCCCTTCTTGTCTGTGCCAAGGAAGCTGATCACTTCCTATGCAGAGAAGAAAGTTTCCACTGACCTCTGAGCTAGTTGGTAACACAACCCAATTATGTTTAGCATAGTCAGTGGAGGCCTGGAATATCCGCAGTTCCACGTCGATACTACTGTTTATGTTATTCCAATGCGCAGGGCCTAGTGGGAAACTAGGAACTACACTACAGTCTCGGCCCTGCGGCGGAATGCCGGTGGCACGCCGACTTCGTGGGCGGGCGGGGCGGCACGGAGGTGCTCCCGCGTCCCGGAGGGGCCGCGCAATAGTGCAGGCGGCCTGTGATGAAGCAGCAGAGCGGGGGGCAGCGGAGCCTCAGTGGGGGTGAGGACTCCGTATCGCACCCTGTGGTACTGGCAAGTAGAGCGGCGGAAGTCCGATCCCGGGTCCCGATTGGACCGCGAAGGAGGCTGGGGGTAGGCCGGCCAGGTCGGTCACTTGAGGCCGGGGCTTTGCCTCGATCCGCAGGCCGCAACCGGGTCCGTCGCCGGAGCTCTCCACAGGAGCGGTCCCAGAGGGGCTACGTGGCACCGTTACACGCCGCTTGCCTCCGGAGACAACCAGGGTATGGAGCAGGTGGGCTGCAGGCAGGGGAGCACAGGATAATTAGCTGGTTTTCAGGGCATAGGACGGAGCTGGCAAACTACACGTCCACCATCGACGGCTCCAGGCCACGCCCCCTGGACATACATTTGCATGTGTGTCAATGCAGGATAACATTCTGTGAATCGGCATTGCTTACATTTCAGCTTTTTAGGCAGCCTATACCGACACCTTGAACATTCAGTACAAGGGATCAAGTTCACTGCTCAAATGTCATATTTGTCTGGTTGGTGGCACCGCTATTCAACTGGACTAAACAACTGTGATGCAAACGGGATGTCAACTGGCCACATGGGTTCTATTGTTATAAATTCACAGTCCCTTCCTTGTTTAGGCTGAGGAACACTCAGCTGACCCTGTATGGTTACCATCTGTCTGAATTCCAGTGAAGTAGTGTGGCTCACTGGTTAGAGGCAGCAGACCCGAGAGCAGAGGACAGCCCGGGACCAGGGTTCGATTCCCGGCGCGGCAGGTTTCTGGACCAGGGTCAGCGGACTCGATAATTCTCTCGCCTCGGTGCCCACTCTGATCAGCGATCACACTCGGCAACTCTGGGCATTAGCTTGCCTCATCTTCACTAACGGCCCCACCAGACCGCCGGGGATGCCTGGCCTCACCCTGGAGATACCCATTAAGGGACCATCTCTCAGGGAAGCCAGGAAGGGTTTCGCAGCGGTCGAAGCGCCTTGGGACCCTACGGGTAAGTAGTGCGCTATATAAATGCCAATACATTTACACACAGCTCAGCTGATTCCTCTGTGCCAACACAAGATGTCCAGCTCTACACCAAGACGGACAGCCTGATAACACTTAACCACAGTTAACTGGGAGTTAGTCCACCCGGCAGGGATTTGGCAGATGATTGACCTTAGGCAAGATTAGGTTCGGGAGTGCTTATTAGGAGTACATATATACAGAGGACTCAGTCATATGCCTGCGAGTATACACTGTCTTAAAACAATAATGGAAATGTTTATTCTTTCACTGTTCTTGTAGTGCTAATTGTGCTAACCTGTTTCATTCTACTCCTAATTGCAGGACACTTCTTATGCACGAATCACAATGCTACAAAAGATATTGTAAAGCCTTGCTGAGTATGTCTTGTGTACTTCTTTGGGTATGCACGAGAGTTCAAATGAAAAGGTTCTAGACCTTTTATCGCAATTTCCTTGGGGGATCAGGGTTGTCATGTTCTGAGGTTGCACACACATTTGCTACCCTGTAAGGTTAGGGGTTAGGATGGTGCACTATGAGCTGGCAGGACTATAGATCACCATCCTAACGCTCAATGCACAGTTTTCCACACTTTGGTACAAGCTGTACAGTTATGCAGTTCAACCGTTAAACACTGCCCATTACCGATAATTACAATTTGACAACACCACTATCTCCTCACCATGCAATACTTTCAAACATAGAAATACCCTAATACCACTCAGTGCCATATAATTACACACCTCATATTTACACTGTACTCAATGCAACATAAATACACTTTAGCTATCTGTCTATCTATCACCCTCACTCTATCGCACTCACTCTATCACCATCACTCTATCTATCAATTGCCCTCACTCTATCCGTCTATCGCACTCACTCTAAATATCTATCTGTCTATCTATCTATCGCCCTCCCTCTGTCTATCTATCTATCGCCCTCCCTCTATCTATCGCCCTCCCTCTATCTATCTATCGCCCTCCCTCTATCTGTCTATCGCACTCACTCTATCTGTCTATCGCACTCACTCTATCTATCGAATTACCACAGCATTACTCAGCACCACAACATCATCAGTCAGGGGCACCACAGCATCACTATGCACTACCACAGCATCACTGAACGCCACAGCATCACTCGTCGCCACCGCAACATCACTCAGCGCCACCACAGCATCAATCTGTGCAACCATTTAACAACAACTGGTTCAAATATGTTTTCTCAATGTTTCAAGCTTTATTACAAATGTCACATTTTTTTTTAAATATTTCACTTCTGTTCTTGGATTTTTGTCACAATAAAATACAATGAACAAAATCTTCACAAAAGTTATTTACAAAAGCTATTGCCATTATAAATTACCATAACTTTTATTTAAGTATTAATTATTAAAAAAATTAAAAGCCATTTTTATTTGTAATATCAATTCATCTAAGTCAGGTAAATACAACACATATTGCGTTACGAATGCTATAGGTGTCACATTTGCAAAAGTTAAAACTATTGGCATTGTAAATGACAAAGCTATTAATTTTGCTATTTTCAAAACCAACTCTCCACGCACAGTTTTCCACACTTTGGTACAAGCTGTACAGTTATGCAGTTCAACCGTTAAACACTACCCATTACCGGTAATTACAATTTGACAGCACCACTATCTCCTCACCATACAATACTTTCAAACATAGAAATACCCCTATATGTACTTTCAGTAGTATCTCCAACACCATCAAGTATTGTTACAGTTTATTTAATACCATACATATATTTAAAATTGTATAACACACACCAACTAAAAAAATACCATGGGAGCTGATGAACAATTTGCAGTAATCAAAATTCAGTGCATGTTTATGTCACCCATTAACTCCCTTGTTTGGAAGGTGCAATCCTGTGCTCCCACCTTAAACGGCACCAGGCCCACAGAACAGCCACCTTTTGCTGCAGAATGGATGGGTCTGACATCACCTAGGCCTCCTGCATCCTCCTTGTTTTACTTTTATTACCAGCTGCTTAGCAACCACCCCTGACCTCTGGATATACTACAGGTATTTGACTATTTATTTGTTCTTGATCCAGGAACTGTACAGCATTATCTGCTCTCACAGCTGACTATCACTCTCTTGACTGATTGGTGGGTAAGACGACTGCCTGTTTTCCTTGAAAGCCTCCAGGTGCTACATAATTACACTGCACTATGCACTCCAAATACCACTCAGTGCCACATAATTACACACCACATAATTACACTCTACTGAATGCACCACACACTCCACACAATACCACTCAGTGCCATATAATTATATGCTACATAACTACACTGTACTCAATGCAACATGCACTCCAAACAATACCACTCAGTGCACCATAATTACACGCCACACAATTACACTCTACTGAATACAACATAGACTCCTCATAATACCACTCAGTGCCACATAATTACACGCAACAGAATTACACTCTTCTCAATGCAAAGTAAATATACTCCACATAATACCACTCTGTGCCATATAATTACACACCTCATACTTACTGTACTCAATGCAACATAAATACACTTTAGCTATCTATCTATCACCCTCACTCTGTCTATCGCACTGACTCTATCACCATCACTCTATCTATCTATCGATTGCCCTCACTCTATCTGTCTATCGCACTCACTCTAAATATCTATCTGTCTATCTATCTATCGCCCTCCATCTATCTATTGGCCTCCCTCTATCGCCCTCGCTCTATCTATCTATCTATCGCCCTCACTCTATCTGTCTATCGCACTCACTCTGTCTATCGCACTCACTCTATCCATCGAATTACCACAGCATTACTCAGCACCACCACAGCATCACTCAGGGGCACCACAACATCACTATGCACTACCACAGCATCACTGAACGCCACAGCATCACTCGTCGCCACCACAACATCACTGAGCGCCACCACAGCATCAATCTGTGCAACCATTTAACAACAACTGGTTCAAATATGTTCTCTCAATGTTTCAAGCTTTATTACAAATGTCACAATTATTTTTTAAATATTTCACTTCTGTTCTTGGATTTTTGTCACAATAAAATACAATGAACATAATCTTCACAAAAGTTATTTACAAAAGCTATTGCCATTATAAATTACAATAACTTTTATTTAAGTATTAATAATTAAAAAAATTAAAAGCCATTTTTATTTGTAAGATCAATACATCTAAGTCACGTAAATACAACACATTGCGTTACGAATGCTATAGGTGTCACATTTGCGAAAGTTAAAACTATTGGCATTGTAAATGACAAAGATAATAATTTAGCTATTTTCAAAACCAACACTTAAATAAAAAAATTGTCATTTAAAATACCAATAGCTCAAACTTTCCGAATGCGAGACCTATTGCATTGCAAATGCTTGTTAAATATGTGGATGATCCAAGATATGTGAAAAGTTAGCTAATATTTGGATTCGAGGCTCAACAATTAGTTTGCAAGGCAAAAGTGCTGAACCTTGTATTATGTTTCAGTCCATGGTCACTGGCTTAACGAAACTTGAGGGGGGCTCTCTGCAAGGTATGTGGAGGGGCCCCCTCCAGGCTCAATCAAGAGCTCTCCGGCCAGAGTGCTCTGCTGGAGCTTGGGGTCCCCCCCGCACCCTACTGCACTGCGAGGGCCTCTGTTACACCCCTTTCTGTGGTTACAGTTTAAACACAATTGAACATAGTTAATGTATAGTGAAAACATTATACATGATGCATTTTGCCCTGGAGGAATGGTGCAGTGCAGTCTCAATCATAACCAAACAGTATTCTTTGGGGTCCATCTGACACTGTGTTACCTTTGCTCAGAGACCATGCTGCACATGGTTATTGGTGTTTTATAAAGCAGGCAGTAAAGGTTACAGCAGTAAAAACACTTTGCTCAGAGCATTACAAGGTTGAGTTCCCATGAGGGATCCTATGCCACACCACAGGCCCAGAAACTAGAATTTAAAAAGTAAATACTGTGGGTTCTCTCAGTAGACACTTACACATGTCCTGTTATCAGTATGTTTTGAAGTTACTTTTGGCGTCAACGTTCACAAGTTGTTTCTCTGTACCCTCTCGATTTTCTTAACCTACTGCCCCCACCTTCAAAAAGATCAAACGGCATGAAAATTGACTAATAGATTCATTGAAGATCAGTCTCTGAAAGACTGAGATGGTGTCTGTCACACGACTAATGGCCACAGTACTTCTAGCCAATGAATAATTTCATTAGTGGTAAGTATCCCTTATGTTAACTGGTACATCACATTTGTGAGAATCTTCATTCTCACCTTCAGCCGTTTAGGTCAGGCGGTAACAAAAGTTGTGCCAGGGCACTGACCCAGAAATATTAAACGGGTAGTGGATGGACATGTTGGTAAAGTTGGCCCATATAGGATCTGGATCAGAACTTTCTCATTTTATGCATTTGATACTGTTTATCACACAAAAATGTGTTATTTCATCAAACTAGTAGTTGGAAGAGTGCTTGTGTACTACACTGATCACACAGAATATTTTTGCACCTCAAAACAGCTCTTCTTTGTCGTGGACCAATTTGCCATGAATGCACTCTTTTTGCAACTAGTGCCCCTTTGAGGCATTTCACTCTATGCACTTAATGTCAAGGACCTCCCACTCTATACTAAGAATCAGTTTGTTGTACATTCATCTCCATGTCAAGAGCCTCTGCATCTAAGGGAGGGTGTAACTTGGCCCTTTTGAGATCTTTGTGTCTCGCCCTGATGCTCAGTGAGATGAGACTGTAGTAGAGAGTCATAATACACACACAAAAACACACACACACACACACACACACATATCTAGGTAAATGGGATGTTATAGTTAGAAAATAGTATTAAAAACTTAAAAATTCAAGAAAAAAACACAACGGAAACAGGGACATCATAGTTAGTAAATAGCATTATAAAATGTAGATATTCACTATACAAACCTAAGATTACAGGGACATTATAGTTCGAAAATAGAAGCAAAAAATTGTTGTTTATTATTAATAATTAAAGGTTATAGGGGCGGTATTGTTAAGTTCAGATTTTACACACACAAAACCATAGAAACTATAACTATAACCATTAAATGTCTATGGTTTTGTGTGTACAATCTGAATCGAACTATAACATCCTTGTAACCTTTGTTAATTGTGTGTGTGTGTGTGTTTATACACACACACAGCACAGGTCTGAATAAGTCTGTGAACAACTGCGTGATAAAGAAACTCTGTCTCTAACACTGCCCCGGGACTGTAGGAGGAGCTGCATTCTCTAATAGCTGAATGTACTTGTCCCTAGGCGTTATGAAGCCAATTAGTGGACCTACTGGTATTTCTACTAATGTTTTGGAACTTTACAAATCTACCTTAATTAACTAACCTTGGAAACACTGCCTTGTGACATTTTAGTATTTGAATTTACCAGGTAGTGTTAAACCTGCTCAATAAAAATGAAAAAGCTTGGCAGTGCCAATGCCCTAGAAGCTTGTTTTCTTAATACATTTGTTTATACATGTAAGAGTTGTTTCAGTCACTGTTAAAGCTGTGTTGAGATCATTGCAGCACAGGAAAAGATTTTTTTAAGCGAATTGGGGGGAAAAATAGCCATATACATTATCCTTAACTATACAGACATGACCTGCCAATTTATTAGTAAAGTGACAATATATAAGCATTGTCTCCAGTACTTGTATGACTTTGATATTTTATTATGTGGATAGCTTGAGGTCTTGTCTGACAGCCCACAAATAGGTAATGTGATATTTTAAGAGTTTGTAAAATAACCTTCGTCTTTTTCTTCCAGGGCGTTGCCTCTCTTTTTGACTATTTTAAACACCATGACTGGGAGGACGTCATTATGAGCTGTATGAAGTAGTGTAATAGTGCTTCCATTCTGATTATTGTTGGCTGTGTGAGGGAATGTGCCCTTGGTTAGTGCACAGAGCCATGATAGTTTGTTTGTATTAGAACATTGGAATTTTGGGAGCTCCATTATATACAACGGAGTGAGTGGTTCATTGCTAATAATGGCTAGTATACACATTCCACACCAACATTCCAACGTTTGTTTTTATTTTTCCTTATCTTTAATTTAGGACATTCTATGCTCCATCCTCCTTCTGTCTCTTGCTATACTGGTTGTTAAATTGATAAAGAGTATTTGGATGTGCTAATGCCTAAAGTTTGGGGGAAGAGGAGCCCGGGACTACCTATCCCAGCCCCCATTGCGGCCGCTGCCGCCACCGTCTTTCAGCTAGCGCCCGGAGGCGCTTAAAAAGTAGAGCGGGCTCCCGCAGCACGGGCCATGCTTGGGCAAAGCCAGGGACAAGGGTGCGCGCATCTGCGCCCATCAGGGACCGGAGGAGGCTGGGCTTGGCCAGACACCCTGGCTGTTTTAGGTCGAAATCTGCAAAGCGTGCTTTGAAGTTTGAGACCCGGTATGGTACTCATTTACATTTACATTTTTTATATACTCAGCAAACATAGTGAGGTATCTCTTAGTCACTTTGTTTTATTTGAACATTCAAGCTCTTCATAAAAGATTTTAAACAGAGACAGGGGGGCTCTTGGTGACTAACGTCTGAAAATGGGCCAAAGGAAAACACTCACTACACAGGGGGGTGCTCAGGGGGGGATGCACGGTGGGCAAAATTGATTCATTTCTGACCAAAGCTGCCCACGCAATTTACGCAGGAGATAGCCTTTACCGAGCGGAGGTTATCTTTAGAGACTGGAAAATGTCTTCAAAGCCAAACCATTAGGGAGGAGGGAGAACAAGGGAACTCCATGGCCAATAGGGACCCTGCAGAATGTCCAACAGCTTTAACAATCTCTGCACCCCCAAGTCAAATACTTCTTTCTGGCGAGTCAAACACATCTTCTAATATCTCCATCGATAAAACACCGGAGGGAATTGAAGTGGCCCCAGCCCTACCACCACCGAAGAGAAAACAAAACTGTCTACAATAAGTCTATATGGAAATCCCCACGGCTACAAATGCGGACATAGCTATCTTCACAACCTGATTTGGGCCAAGGACAGTTATTGGACTCTTTGTTTACAAACTGGAATTAACGATAAAGACCCTCCTAGTTCCAATAACAGAAAAAATAGAGGAATTAGTCCACAATTCAATCACCAATTGTAATAAATGCTCTACGTCCATTGTGCCAAACCTAATAGGGGCAGGAGAAGGTATCCCACTGCAAAATACGATTCAAACCCAACTTGACCCACTTGGACGAAGTTTAATTGTTTTTACTGCCTTAGGAACAAATGGTTTATCCAGTGGATCAAGCCAGTTAAATATATCTGAAGTAACAGGACCTGTAGACCAGAACTCCGAGGTAGCTCAGGCCAGAGGACCCCTGGATCCTGAGAGGGCACTTTTATCCACACACAATCAGCCAAATCATGGCAAACCTAAAGTTGTGAACCGAAGTACCCTTGACTTGCCCCCTGCATCCGCGCCATTAGTAGCATTTTCCAAGAGGTCCCCCCTCTCTCCCAAGAAACTAGGGAAACCGCCCAGTATTTAATACATAAAGTGACCCACTGGTGTACTAAAAATGTAAATAGCTTTCTCTTCTTGCTCACGACTGAAATGTGCACACCCGCCCTGTCCGCGTGCATTTACCATTTTGTCATTACTTAGAAACAGGAGTTACAACTGAAGCTTCTCCTTTAGCACTCATAGGAGGGGGCATGACTAAATGGTGTGGGTCCTCGCAACCTCAATCGTTTCCGGCAGACACATATTTGTAAATTGCTTAATCACAAATGTAGACGCCTTTCGTGTCTTTCCTTGGCAGTCTTAGATCGTTCGTGGTTTAGAAAAGTCATGGTTTAGGAAAGTCGTCGTTAAGGATTGTCATCGTTCGAACTTTGTTGTTCAGGTAAGGCGTAATAAAAACTTCGTTGTTAAGGATGTTTTTCGGCTGCAAGGCCAGGTCAGCCACATGGACACCAGTGGGCTCAGCCTGCTCTGTGACAACTGAAAGGAGAGGTAGGCTGTGGCGTAGCCTGAACGAGACATAGGGGGGCTGGCCTCAGTGGCTGGGGCACCCCATGGAATAATCATTACGAACTCCAGTCGAAATGTACTGGGCGAAGAAGGACAACAGTCCGGTTCACATGGCCCGGACTGGCAGACAGCATTCAGATCTATTTATTTTTTATTTATTTGTTTGCATTTATATGGCGCACAGCTACCCAACAAAGGGTTTCCCGGCGCGACAGATCCCAGTGTCAATGCGGTTACAGGAATTAGATGTTGAATAGCCATGTTTTTAGGGCTTTCCTGTATTTGATGTAGCTTGGTTCAGACCGCAATGTGTGTGGCATTGAATTCCAAAGTGTGGGTCCTAGAAAAGAAAAGGACTTGCCACCCATGCGTGACAACTTGATCTTTGGGATTTCAAAATTATTTGCCGTAGAGGACCGAAGAGATCTAGAGGGATGGTAGGGGCGCATCAGGCTTTGTAGGTATTTTGGGGCGGTATTGGTGGAAATCCTGTGCATGAAACATAGGGATTTGAATTTGACCCGATTTTCAATTTTTAACCAGTGTAGTTTCCTAATGTATTTGGTAGTTGGAGTAGTGATGGGAATTTTCCAGAGTAGTCTGGCTGCTGCATTCTGTACTGACTGTAACCTGCGGACAGTAGCTTTATTTGCCCCCAGGTACAGAGCATTGCCATAATCTAATCTGGATGTGATCAGGGCGTTGACAACTGTTTTCTTGGTGTTTTCAGGTAACATCCAGCAGATCTTTTTAAGCCATTTCAATATGGCGAAGCAGGTGGATGAAGTTTTTACTGCTTGCTGGTGTAGACTGAGTGAGTCGTCAATAATGACTCCCAGGTTGCAGGCATGCGCGACAGGGGTTGGGGGGGTACCCATTTCGGATGGCCAGTGTTGGGGTCCCCAAAGATCTTTGTTTTTACCCAACACGATTAACTCGGTTTTCTCGCCGTTAAGTTTTAGAACGTTTTTCTGCATCCAACCGGCGATTTTACTAAGTCCGAGTTGTAGGGAGGATGAGTTGTCAGCGTCTGCTGCTGATAGCGAAAAAAGCAGCTGAGAGTCATCAGCGTAAGAAAACATTAAAAGCCCAGTGTCTTCCACAATCTTGGACAGGGGACTCATATAAACATTAAAAAGCAACGGGCTAAGAATGGAGCCCTGAGGTACTCCGTGTTTAAACGTCCTTGTATCAGAACAGGCAGTTTGCGAAAATACCTGAAACGTTCGATTTTCTAATAGTGATCTGATCCAATTAAGAGCTGCCCCGCGAATGCCTAGGGAGTGGAGAGTCTGGGCGAGGACCGCATGCGACACAGTGTCGAATGCCGCGCTGAGGTCGAGTAGCACAAGTGCTACTGTTTCGCCCTTATCTACCATGCGACGGATGTTTTCGGTCACCCCTAGCAATGTAGACTCAGTGGAAAAACCTGCACGAAATCCCGACTGGTGAGATGGTAACAGATCATGAGTGGTGATGAAATCTGTAAGGCAACGATGAACATGCTTCTCTAATAACTTAGCAAAGGTGGGTAGCAATGATATTGGGCGAAAGTTAGCTGGCAGGTTGGGGTCTGCGCCAGCTTTCTTTAAGAGTGGATGAATCATCGCATGCTTCCATTCACTGGGTACAGTTTGTTCAAGTAACGACGTATTAAGGAGATCGGTAATTGTAGTTAGAACGTTACTGCTAAGTTGTTTTAAGATTGAACATGGCAGTGGGTCTCTAGGAGAGCCCGATTTGATGGTTTTTAGTAGCCCTTGAACTATGTCAGGGTTCAGCAGGGGCCAACTATCTAGTGTGGCAAAAGATGTATCATCCAAGGAAGGGCAATCAGTAATACCTATGGTATTACCTGGCGTATGTGATGAACAATTGGGGGTCGCTTCAGGAGTGAAGTCGTGGTCATTGGCAGCATAGTTGATGTCTTGGTGGATTTTATCAACTTTATGAATAAAAAAGTTGGCTAACATGTCACATTGCGTTTTGTTTAGCTCAGGTGGAGGTTGGGACGTATTGGATCCCGCCAGCTCTTTAACTAACTTGAAAAGTGTTTTAGAGTGGTCTAAAGCATTTGTGATTTTTGTGCAGATGAATTCTGCTTTGACTTTGTTACACTGTTTTTGGTAAGCTGTTAGCTGGATTTTATATTTTTCCTTATCTGCAAGTAAGTAAAACCTCCTCCATTGACGTTCGAGATTCTTACATTTAGTTTTTTCATTTTGTAGAATATCATTGAACCAAGGTGCAGGAGAGCGATGGGTGTTTTGTTTTAACTTTGTTTTAGGCAGAATGGAATCAATGGCTGAAAGAAGCCAGTTTTGTACTGTGGAGGAGAGCTGTTGAACAGTAGTCTTAGTGCAAGGGCGATGTTTTTCCAGTAGGGCATTGAGACTGTCAATATCAAGTTTTTTCCATTTCCTTATGAGCTGAGTGGGTAAAGGTATGTTATCGTTGTTTGATAGGTCAACCTGAAGATTAAATTTAATCAGGAAGTGATCGGACCAAGGCAAAGGCTGGGCAGACTGCGTCTCAATGTTGTTGAGGTTGGAAAAGATGGGATCCAACAGATGACCTGCACGGTGTGTAGGACCGGAATTCTTTAAGGTTAAATTAATAGCTGCTAAGTCATTTATAAGAACTTTGGCCAAGGAGCAATTCTCATCCTCTAAGTGCAGGTTTATATCACCTAGAATAGTAAAGTTGGCAGTTCTCATAGCCAGTGGACCGATGAGTTCAGACATATTTGTGACCCATTTGGATGCTGCCGCCTCGGGAGGACGATATATAAGGATACCGGATAGGGTGAAATTAGGGGCTAATGTAAGTTTAAAAATCGCCGCCTCAGAACCTCCGCAAGAAAGCGGCTTAAAATCGCAGTGAAATAATTTTTTTAAAATTACAGCAATTCCTCCACCAGGTTTCTTATCCCTGTCCAGTCTGGTAATGGCATAGGAATCAGGAAGTGCCATAACTATATCAGGTCCTGAGCTATCTTTGAGCCATGTTTCTGTAACAAACAGTGCATCCGGTGTTTCATGTAAGAGCAAATTAAAAATTTCTGTTTTATGTTTTGGTAAGGAGCGACAGTTGAGACTAATGAAGGAAAATATTTGTGATTTTAACTGAGTTTTGAAGGAATCATTCTGCGTGGATTTGGTCCCTACTGGGTCAATATGTAGGTGGCATGTTAGACAGGAATCCTTTCCCTCCTCTAAGTGTAACAGTCTGCAGGAAGATTTATTAGCTGGTTGTAGTGCCTTCAAATGGGCTGACGTATATTTAATATGAGGGGCTTCTAAGGGGTTTATCGCAACTTTGGCTGTAGGAGATACCTCTGCTGAGTCAGGGTCCGAGCTAGATGATGAAGCCATCGCCCTAAAGCACGTCCGAGGCGCGGACGGGCGCAGACGGGCTGACTCTGGCGTGACTCCGGCGCTGAGATGGCGCGTCCACAAACGCGACCGCTAGCGTGGAGAACAACCGTTTCCTTAAGTAGAGGACACTGGAGCTCTCTCACTGCTCTCGCCCCCTCACTCAATATATCACCACCCGACCCCATTCATTGTGGTCAGACCACTTGGAGGGGGGGTGGGGAGGGCAAGCTGCAAGGATGCTTGTCCTTCAACATGTTAGGTGGCCTCCACAAAAGGCCGAACCTTGAGCCTGACAGTCCAGGTGGTGTGGAAGCCCTTTGCTTGAAAGAACAGTCGAGGTTGTCCAAAAGGTTTTTAACCCCCTGTCCTCCATGAGCTCTCATCCAGGGTCCGGTCAGAGCATCTTTACCCAGGTATTCATTGGATACCTCTCTGGACTTGCCGGACCTCATCCAGAGCACTTTGCTACATGGCGGCCCAGAGAATGGAGCCTAGGAAGTTGGAGGCTTCCAGGGCTAGGCCAGCTGGAGCTCTGACCAGGGGCGCGGTCAGAGTTTCTTAAACAACCTAAGCAGAAGAGCCCTCAAAATGCCTGTGGATTCACCATCCCTTGCGCTTTGTGACATAGCATCCTGGAAAATGTAACCCAGATTGGGGACTTTCACCTCAAGGCCAAATGGACCAGGGGTCAGGTCACAGTTTCTTCACCCAGCCAAGGAGGGGAGCCTTCCCCAGACTGTGGGACTCAGTTCCAGCCACTTTGTGACACAGGGGCCCGGAGAACGGGTCAGAGGGATAAATGCTTCCTTCCCCAGGCCAGCTGAAACTCTGGTCCAGAGCTTCTTCATTTGGCCAAAAAGGTGAGTCCTCCTCAGGCCAATAGGATGCCATTCTTGGCACTTTCCAAAACGGTGGCACGATAATAGAGCCCAGGACGGGGGCTTCCACCCAGGGCCAACCAGAGCTCCGAGCGGGACCCAGTCAGAGCTTTGTCACCTGGCCAAGCGGTGGGGGCCCTCCCGGGGCCTGCAGGACCACGCCTCAGCACTTTGTGACATGGCAGGCCAGTACACTTCCCTTTCTCACCCATGGTACACCAGAGCACTACCCATTGTAATCTGTGCACAGCGAGCGACAGAGAGGGATATTCTAGCCTCCTGGAACACTGACTTGGCTTGCAGCTTCAAATGAGCCCTCATTAGGACTTCAGTGTAGCTCAGAATTCTGAACACTGAGTCACATGAAGGAAATTACTTGTTTTGTTTATTTATTGTAAATACAAATCGTCAGAGGTGACGTTGGCATAGCACGTTTTACACCACCCTCGTAGCTGTAGTAAATAATAACTTAGCACAACCCTAGCCTATTCACCATCAGTCTCTGAGATCCTATCAAAACCATTTGGAATATTTGAGCACATTTCTGACAAGGATCCCTCTTCGTGTCAGCCGAATATGCTGTGAAAGCCTTGTCTGAGCAGCAGGTTGTTCTGTTGTTATCTCTCATTAATGTGTTGGAACTGCAATCAGCCTGACTTGACCTGGTAGTCTGGTGCACCAGCTGAAGAAGCACATTTTTTCCCGTGTCCTCCTGTGTGAAGAATGTACCCCTTCATCATGCGTGGTTCTTATAGAGAAGAGACATACACAGTAACTATCACAGTTGTATGTGTGTTCATTTGTATGATATATTAGTGTAGGTGGTGTTGATCTGTGACACACGTGTACATGCATCTAGAAGGCTGAGTTTTCATGGTGTAGTTAGTGGTGGTGGATAATACTGTGCATCTGTTTCCATCACATGCCAAATTTGTGAGAGATTTCACAAAATCTACGCAACTTTTAATCTGCTACTGGCTATTGCCCAGGCTACGAATACTCAAAGTCTGACTAGTTGTTGAATAATTGCAAGGCCCGCTGTGTCCCATCTAGGTAATACTGCATGGTGATCCTTCTCCTGATCCGTGAGCTTACCAGTGGGACAGGATCTGCATCTGCTCCTTGTGTTGTCAATGGCAATCTTACTTTGTGTTTACATCATTTGCATTCCCGTGGGACTGGGAGACTCCCAATCAAGACACATCTGCAGCTGAGCTCTTCCACAACACCTTCCTTGCTGCCTGTGCCAGGCAGTTTTTCTTGCTACTGGAGAGGACAGCCTTTATCCTGTCATCACTTCATTATTTTAGCCAAGAGCCACCCGATCAATTTCTTTCATACAATTTGCCTTTATTCATTATTGGCACCTGCCAGACATGTTAGACTGCGCGTATCTGTGTACCAAAGTCTTTGATTTGCCGACTGTAATGAGCATATACAAAATATAACATTGTGCCCCATAGCAAATAGAGAATATGAATCTTTTGCAGTTGTACATGCTCACATTTAGTGAATCAGCCATTACCTGGAAAGTAAGGCACGATGAACCAAGTTTGGTACAGTTTACATATCATATGTAGAGCCAAACGATGTCCTAATAAATGTACCCCCATGAAAAAAGGGTGATAGTCCAATTGCAGCAGTAAGAATAATATTGCAGAAGGGCAGGAAGAGAGGGTTAACCTTATTGTAAATGACACAGATCTGCAGAAAAGTCAAAACTTTGATAGTGGCCAGAAAGATGGATACTACAATCCAAATCAGTTACGTACAAAGTGGTGCACTTGGCAGGGGACCCCAAGCAACACTAGGGGATGAGCACTGAGGGAAGCAAAACACATAAAAAATCTAATGTTATCTTGTCCAGTAACTCAAAGTATGGCATTGATGCAGCGGGGAAAGCCCGAGAAGCATTCAGTTTCAAAGATAGAAATATATCCTGCACCAAAAGCATGTTATGTTATCACGTTATGAGTCATTGGAGAAACCTCACCTTAAGGATTGCATTAAACATCTCTAGAAGGATATCATTTAGAGTTAGTCCAACTGTTTACCGCCATGATGGGGTAAGACCTGCATCAAAAAAGTTATGGAAAAAAAACAAGAGCTTAAAGAGAGTGAGGAGAAATACATATACATTAAAGGTGAGCAAATTATGCACAGTTGGAGCTTTAGAATAGGAGCCCTTTGATACGTAAATGGGTGCCTAAGGTATGCTAACCAGTATTGTGGTGCAAGGTCCTTCTAAAAGACAGAGTCTTCAGATCTCCAACCTTTGAAACCACTCACTTCCCCTGTGCATATGTAAGGGCCCATACTTTACAAAAGCAGCAAATGTTTGAAGCGTGTCTGTTCCCTGATTCTTTTCGATGGGACTCCGTCTAATATTGCTGAAGTATATTTCCTTCTGCCTACTCGGTTCGACACATTTTTAAATAAAAGCAATACATAAAATAAAGTAAAATAAAAGAAGTGGTCATGGTGGGTGGATGCTCAGGAGTTGCATTAAATTACAGAATGAAGGATAAATGCACGGCAGGCTGCTAGCAGTTACTCTACTCTTGAGTTAAGAACAGCTTATCACATAAAGAGTTAATGATGCAGTCGGGGTCATTGACATCCCTCATTACTCCTTATGGATTATGCCACTGCACAGGAATGCTAGTTGGCTACACCCAGGTGGCTGCTGTTCATCTTTTTAGGGACACAAAAATGCATGTGAAATCCGTCCATGACGACATGCTTTACAAAAGATGAAGAAACATTTCCAGATCTTCAGGGAAGTTTGTTCCAGGCTGTCCAAGTATGGCTCTGTTTTTCATGTTAATAAATGTCATATTTGTGGTGTGCTACTTTTGCTTTGCAAGTAGTATAGCAGGAGTCTTTGCAATGCAGAAAGTACACCTCGAGTTATAAGAAAGTGGGTTACTAGTTGCAAAGCATGTAGGTCCTTCTCAAGTAATAAGTCTGCAACCTTCATCTACTGGGAACCAATTGTCCTATTGTAGCATCTGACTCTCTTAGGTTAGTGAGACAGAGCAGTCCAAAGCCTACTTAAAAAACAGATGATGTAGGTTAGTATCTCAGTCCACAAGCACGCAACAAACAATACCCAATAAATCAGGTTCAGTCAGTGCTTTTACTTATGAAAACAAAAAGTACTTTATTACGCACTATGGACTCAAAACTATGCATTAATTTACAAATTTATACATGATGGCAGGTCTAAATACCTTTGTTGAGACCCACAGAACAGGTAAATCACCTAGTGAGCCCCAAATCCTATGACCACAGTAGCCCCCACCTATACTAGACACCATATGATGGGGTGTAGTTATTAAAAGTCAGGCCTGTCAGCTTTGTCAGGGCGTTACTACAGTAATAAAAGCATACCTTTGTTGCACTAAAACAATGCAACTCCTTAAAACTACTATGAAAGTTTCCATCTTTCAATGACAATTTTATATATATATATATATATATATATATATATATATATATATATATATATATATATATATATATATATATATATATATATATATACATAGATATATATATATATATATATATATATATATATATATATATATATATTACCCACATGCTCTAGAAACCGTGTAACCAGGACTATGTTTGACTACAGTCACAGGGTATAGCACAGAATGCCCTGAATATCCGATTGGTCACTGTATTATTTGTGATATGACTCCTCTTTTAGTTTTCACCTGGTGTGTTGGTTTATGGATTTTGTCATGCATCTGCAAAGTCAACACTCGATGTTTGGCAAACAGACATAAATGTAAATATTTTGTTTTATTTTATATGCAATGACATGAAATTTTGATTTGGAATTTAAATGGTGATGACAAAATGCATTTTCTTATCTAAAATAAGCATTTTTGCGCATTAGGAACTCTTTTATGTTTATGGCGTTATCACATGACCAAACTTTGTGTTACCAGAGTTACTAGACACCAATCACAGTGAGGCAACTGTGTTTGTCATGAAGTATATATGTTTGTATATTACATCGAAGTAGGTGAAGTGAGCAAGGCGGAAGCTTCCGCCGAAACGCGTCTTTCAGCAGCTTTGGAAAAATAAACTTCATTCTTAAGCAACTCACGGAGTCGGTGCCGTCCTTCATCATGAGGAATTGTGCTTGGTAAAAAAATATATATATATATATATATACATTTGCCGCTTCAAAAGAATGTTTCTGTGAAATAAAGGGCTTCCGAAAGATTCCCCTCTGACCTCCGCGCTTTTAATTTTGGGAAGTGGTTCTTCATATATATATATATATATATATATATATATATATATATATATCTATATATATATATATATATATATATATATATATATATATATATATATATATATATATATATATATATATCCCAAACAAAGCCCTTAACAATGCAATATGTTTGAAAATAACGCTATTAAGCAGTAATTAGAATCAACTTGCACGTTCCCTAAACATTGTTGGTGCATTCTGGGACCTGAAGTAATTGGCAGGCACACACCACTTGTTTTTTTATTTACGCTCACCTGTGAACAAGACGTCAGGGACGTCGAAACGCGTAAGGTGTAAGAGCGCAATGTTGCACATGAAACCACGAATAAAGGTCAGCTGAATCGTCAGTCACTGTGGGGCTCTTTTTGTTGTTCGTGGTTCTACCCGCAGTTTCCAGGATCTCCGTTCCTGGTTCAGAGCCCACCCTGCAGGATTGGTGGCCCCCAGCAAAGCGGAATTGTTACTGGTGATGTTTACTGAGGGGGCATGGACCACTCCTCGCCACTTGCCAGCTCAAATGGACGCACCGCAGTAATTGGCAAGGACGAAGGAGAAAGGGGGATGAGAGAGGGTGTCTCCTCTCTTTGGAACAGTGCAGAAGCGGCAACTAATTTAAAATCATGCAGCAACAACCAGCACTAAGCAGCAACATAAAGGAAGCACGAACTTGGGATAAAAATGCAAAATATTTGAAAATAACGCTATTAAGCAGTAATTAGAATCAACTTGCACGTTCCCTAAACATTGTTGGTGCATTCTGGGACCTGAAGTAATTGGCAGGCACACACCACTTGTTTTTTTTATTTACGCTCACCTGTGAACAAGACGTCAGGGACGTCGAAACGCGTAAGGTGTAAGAGCGCAATGTTGCACATGAAACGACGAATAAAGGTCAGCTGAATCATCAGTCACTGTGGGGCTCTTTTTGTTGTTCGTGGTTCTACCCGCAGTTTCCAGGATCTCCGTTCCTGGTTCAGAGCCCGCCCTGCAGGACCGGTGGCCCCCAGCAAAGCGGAATTGTTACTGGTGAGATATATATATATATATATTACCTACTGGCGGTCGCCAGTATGTATACATAGTTAGGATTTTTTCTCTATGGAACTTTTGAAAATTCTATGTCTAATAACTTTGGTTTTTGTGGACGGAATCGGCTGAAAGTTTCAGGAAAATGGCACATTTTGTTTCTGAGCAGCCCCTGAAAATTTGGGGGGGTTCCGTCAAGGGGGGCCGAGAAAAAAGGGGGGGTCCCAAAACGCGTTTTTCCCATTCATTTTTCCATAGGGCCTTTGGCCTCACTTTTAGCTCGAACGGCTGAATGGATTTGCACGAAACTTTGCAAAATTATAGGGACTGTTAGCCCGATGTGCCTTTGCTGGGTCTCAATATATGTGCTCCAGTGGATTTTGAGAAATTAACGTTTAAAAAAACAGATATATCTGTGACAGCGTCCCAGATAGCGCTCCAGATCGCGTACTTTTCGCGTAACGGAGCTTTGCGTAGCGAAGCTGATTGGCTCTCCGGTGTCTGTCAACATTCTAAACAGTCCGGTGCGGCCGCCATCTTGTCTCTCGGTAGGATCGAGAGACAAGAGGAGGAGAAAAACGAAGGGGGAATTTAATGAAAGGGGGCTAAGTAGACCCCTCTTGACCCCCTAAAAATGATGTTGGGGTTATTAAAGGGTCCCGTGGGGCAAATAATAACAATTTGATTTTTCGCGGTAGAAGCGCTTCTCGGTTCGCGAACCGGGTCGCAAACTGGTAGCGAAATGTGAATTCGCCATTTTGTGTTTCGATTTAATTAAATTACTAGGTATAAGGGGGTACGGGAGACGTATCCTGACCCCTTATGTTTTCTGAGGGTCGGTGAGGAGGCTCATATATGTTGATACATGTCTTCCAGCGGCTGTGCGTGAGCGTTTTTTTTTTTGCTGCGTGACGTCTGTTAACGTTCGATTCGATGGAAATCAGGAACTGTTGACCGCTATTTTGTCACTGCGAGTGAATATTTTATTAAAAATAATTGTTATAAATTAATCCTTATTGATAAATATTGTCTGCGCCATCTTGCCTTTTTTGCAATGCCACACTTTTGTTGAGCACGGCAGCCATTTTAGATGCCTTGACCAGACCCACACTCTGCACGCCGCCGATCCTCAGCATGGCTCCCCACCCTCGCAAGCATCTCCCCCACGCACTGGTCACCCCCGCTCTCTCTCTCATGCATGGGCCAGAAACCTCCTCCCATGTGCGCTGTTCTTCTCTGAGAATCACACCCTGTGCCCGCCCGACACCTCCCTTTCACCCTCTTCACTACCGCACCCTCTGACACTCCTCTAGGTATAAGGGGGTATGGGAGACGTATTCTGACCCCTTATGTTTTCTGAGGGTGGCTGAGGAGGCTCATATATGTTGATACATGTCTTCCAGTGGCTGTGCGTGAGCGTTTTTTTTTTTTTGCTGCGTGACGTCTGTTAACGTTTGATTCGATGGAAATCAGGAACTGTTGACCGCCATTTTGTCACTGCGAGTAAATATTTTGTAAAAAATAATTGTTATAAATTAATCCTTATTGATAAACATTGTCTGCGCCATCTGGTCTTTTTTGCAATGCCACACTTTTGTTGAGCACGGCAGCCATTTTAGATGCCTTGACCAGACCCACTCTCTGCACGCCGCCGATCCTCAGCATGGCTCCCCACCCTCGCAAGCATCTCCCCCACGCACTGGTCACCCCCGCTCTCTCTCTCATGCATGGGCCAGAAACCTCCTCCCATGTGCGCTGCTCTTCCCTGAGAATCACACCCTGTGCCCGCCCGACACCACCCTTTCACCCTATTCACTACCGCACCCTCTGAGACTCCTCTTCCTCTGTGTCCAATTGTCCAGGCCGGTCCCAGGCTATCACCTAGCCCTGCAGATGTAGTTTATGGCCCCAGCAGTAGAGAATCACCCCTCTTCAAAGGAGTTACAGTAGATCAAGGCCCCCACCCGATGAGATCCGTCACACCAAACGCGTTCCTACTATCTGATAACCATCCTGTATTGTGCTTGGGGAGGGGATTCTCACTGTGAGGGTGTGTGGGACCGAGCCTGAAGCGGAAGATTCCAGTGATGCCTCTTTGTACATCAAAGTTTTTACAATTATGTGTCACATAAAAAATATATAGCACTCAAACAAAGTAGTAGGATTTTAACACTTTAATAACTTATAAATATATAGAACGTAACAAAAACAGTAAATACATTTAAACATTTTTTTTTAAAAAAGAAGCAACAATGGTCAGTAGCTGTGTTTTGTGCGAATAGTCCCAAGGCAGCACAACGTGCTGAGTTCTGGACGGCACCCAGGTGATGTTACCTGGGTGCCGCACTGGTTTTTGGTATCCTACAATGCAGCTCCGAAAAACGGCGTGGGTCGTCCCGGGGGGTGCGCGGGGAGGCCTCGTCAGTAGTGGTCTGTTGTGCGAATAGTCCCAAGGCAGCAGAACGCGCTGAGATGTGGATGCCACCCAGGTGATGTCCAGTAAGTTGTCGCATTGGTTTTGGCATCCTACAATGCTGCTCCGAAAAATGGCGTGGGGCGCACCGGGGGGGGGGGGGGGGAGGCGGCGTGAACGGACCTCCCCAGGTGGAGGCTCGTCTGCTGTACTGGGGCGCCCCTTTACCGTTTCAGTTGCCATTCCGCCCGCTTTTGCTACACTGTGCCTCATCCTCCATTCAGCTGTTTATCGCCCGCTCTTACGGCTACAGCGTCTCGCTCACCATGTAGTTGAGTTGCGCCCACTCTTGCGGTGCAGCGATAGGCGGCTGCCACAGGACTCTTAAAATGGCGGACGGCTCTTCGGATTTGGGCCTGGTCCACTAAAATGGCCCTGGGACACCTTGGAACTCGGACGTCCCCTGAGCCTTGAAGATTTTACAAAAGTCTTGGGGCCCCCCGACTCCTGCAGGCTTCCGGTGGGGAGCGGCTGCCATGATTGCTCGCGGAATGACCACGACGGAGCCACGAGATGGTGGTGCTCTCAGGCTGACGCCAGCTTCAGTCTGCAACATCTAGAAACAAGGTGGGGCTTTCATCGTTTGGGAAAAAAAAATGTTTTAATCCAATGAAAAGTGTTATTTTTAGGTCATATGATCAAGCCTTCCATCATTAGGAAACCAAAAGTAAAATGAACCAATGAAAAGTTTTATAAAGAAGTCACATGACCTGTTATGCTTACGTTACGTGCTGCTATAAAAAGCGTAGAAAATCCGTTGGCACGTGAGGCGGTGACAGTAGCAGACCGATGTGCGAATAGGCCGAAGGCAGCACAACGCGCCAAGATCCGGATGGCACCGAGGTGGTGTCCAGCAAGTTGCCGCACTGGTGTGGCCATCCTACAATGCTGCGCCGAAAATCGGCGTGGGGCGCCCCGTTGGCCGGTGAGGTCACGTCAGTCAGTGGGGGCTGTTTGAGGATCTGACTGCATTGAAAAGCAATGTGATGCTGTGCGTCGCCCCCAAGATGGAGGCTCCTCGGCTGCAGTGGGGCGCCCCTTGGTGTTTCACTCGCTATCCAGCTGAGTTGCGTCCGCACTTGCGGCTACAGTAGGCCGAAGGAAGCACAACGCGCCGAGATCTGGATGGCACCGAGGTGGTGTCTAGCAAGTTGCCGCACTGGTGTGGCCATCCTACAATGCTGCGCCGAAAGTCGGCGTGGGGTGTCCCGTTGGCCTATGAGGTGGTGTCAGTAGCGGACCAATGTGTGAATAGGTCGGAACCAGCACAAGGCGCCAAGATCCGGATGGCACGGAGGTGGTGTCATAGTTGAGAGTTCTGAGCAGCGCTTGTAACACTGTCTGAAGCTTATTTGCACCTGCTGCAGCTTCACTATTGCGGAACTTTTTTCCTTTTCCTTTCTGCATCTTGTCCCACAATCCATTTGACCTGAAGACACGACCAGGTCCCTGAATGTGTGCAGGGGGACGCTATTGATTGAATCAAAATGGCGGCTTCACACAAAGCTGACTCAAGCGTTGCTGCTGATGCTATACAGACAAAAACTGGTTTTCAGTTTGTACATTCTTCAGGATTTTTCCATCCAAGGCTGGTTGAGAGTTTGTAGAACAATGGCTTCAGATCTTGCCCTCCCCTCTTTTGACTGTTGGTTCTTGTTGCCTATCTCTTCTGTTGTCATTTAACTGAACCTTTTTTGACTGCCGAAAGGGGTTCTGGTCCGACCGCTGGTTGGTGGAGACATTTTGACTATATCCTGGACCTGCCCGGCCTCGCCCAAAATGGCGCCGGTATAAATGGGACTCGTAACTCCTTGTTGTGTATTGGTTGCACAACCTTGATATCACGAGATACGTATGCAGTTTTGAAGCACATGGCGGGCGGGGACGAGAATTGATTGAATATTTCGACATCCCTATTGATATTAAGTTCTGATGTATTATTGATTACTGTACTATTGAAAGTTTGAATTAACGTCACCCATGGTACTTGCCTGCAAATGTATATCTAGATAATTTTATTGTAAGTGGCCCTGTCGTATTTTAATTACAAAATGTACGTCCACCGATTCCGCAACTGTTAGACATCTTAGTTCTTGCAACCTAATGGCCCGCTTGTTACGTTCCTCTACAGTGTAAATGTCTCCTCATCATATACGATTCCAGTTTGCTCCGTGGCCGGCCCACGTGGTTATAGGACCGTATTTGTATACTGACATTTTCACAATAAAGGTTTTTAAAACAAAACATGGTAGTAGTATTTACATTGGTAAAGTTTTTAATTTTAGTCACTGTTTTCGAATCAGTAAAAGGCAAGTGAAATAAAGCAGTCCAATTACATGACGGATAAAAGGTATAATACGCAGGAACGCAGTAAAGATAAATGGTCAAGGGCTGTTGTGTTTTTTACTCCTGCAACATAAAGTGATCGATAAGAATCTGATATTCAGGCGTATCGGCGACTAAGACAGCAGGCCGAGCATCTTTTGCTCAACGGCTCCGTCATGGGACGAAGAAATGCCCTTTTTCTAGAAAAAGGAATATATTTTACTTGCAGGACAGTTGTAAATTTTCCGGGAAAGTAAATTAGCCTGGAACATTATAACATATATGTTTAAGAAAAAATAATGTTCGAAAGCAATAAAAAGCGTAATTTTTAGGTCATATGACCAAGCCTTTCATCATTAGAATAACAAAAGTAAAATGAACCAATGAAAAGTTTTATTAACAAGTCACATGACCTGTTATGCTTACGTTACGCGCTGCGCGCCTCGCCCCGGATCGCTTCCGGGAAGCCGCGCTTCGCGCACCGGAGCACTTCCGGGTGCGCTAACGCGGCGTGTCATATAACGCATTACGCGACAACGTCGGTCCAGAATATAGTCAAAATGTCTCCACCAACCAGCTGTCGGAACACAACCCCTTTCAGCAGTCTAAAAAGTTCTGTTAAATGACAACAGAAGGGACAGGCAACAAGAACCATCAGTCAAAGAGGGGAGGGCAAGTTCTTCCCTACCGGGTCACGTTGGGGCGCTACCGGAACTGATCGAATTGGTAGTCTACAGTATTTCTGGATGTTTCAGACTGAAGCTGGCGTTAGCATGAGAGCACCACCATCTTGTATCTCAGTCGTGGCCATTCCACGAGCAATCATTGCAGCCGCTCCCCACCAGAAGCCTGCGGGAGTCGGGGGCCCCCAAGACTTTTGTAGAATCTTCAAGGCTCAGTGGACACTTTCGAGAATGGGGCCCAAGCCCTAGCAGACAAGCGTCCGAGTTCCAAGGTGTCCCATGGCCATTTTAGTGGACCACGCCCAAATCTGAAGAGCCGGCCGCCATTTTGAGAGTCCTGTGGTAGCCGCCTATAGCTGCATCGCAAGAGCGGGAGCAACTCAACTACATGGTGAGCGAGACGCTGTAGTCGCAAGAGTGGGCGGTAAACAGCTGAATGGCGGAAGAGGCACAGTGTAGCAAAAGCGGGCGGAATAAACTGAAACGGTAAAGGGGCGCCACACTACAGCGTGTCTTCAGGTCAAACGGATTGTGGGATAAGGTCCAGAATGGAAGAGTCATCAAAAGGCAAAAAGTTCCGCCGGACCCCGGGAGCCGGCCGCCTATGTCGGGGGCGATCTTAGGCCACGCTAGGGCAACACGACTTGGGGAGGGGGCAGGAGTCAAGCGCACCCTCCCAGTCCGCGCCACCACACCGTATGTTGAAAATCTGAAGCCATCGTTCTACAAACTCTCAACCAGCCTTGGATGAAAAATCTTGAAGAATGTACAAACTGAAAACCAGTTTTTGTTTGCATAGCATCAGCAGCAACGCTTGCTATCAGAGTGCATGAGTTTCATGCTCGATCGATTGAGCTAGCCGGATCAGGCAACAAAAAGTATAAAATAGTTATGTAAATAGTTATTTAATAAAATGTTTTACCCTGTTACTTTGCTGGTGTGTTGTATATATTTATAATATTTGCATAGAGTTTATCGTTATTTTGGGCGGGGTGGGTGGCGGAGCCGAGCTGTCTTGCAGCCATCATGGTGTGGAGCTCAGTTCATCTCACTAGTTTCGTATTTCTCATGAAGGGTTGTTTCTTATGTTTCTATTTTAGCGAGGTCAAAAAGAGATCCCATTAGTGGCCTACTGATTTAGCTCGATTTTTTTTTTTTTACATGATTTTTCACTATCTGCAAAGACTAAACAGAGTATTGCGACTTTGTGCTTGTTAGTAAATAGAGAATGAACCAAAGAGAATCAATTCTAAAATAGTAAATGCTTGGATAACAATCAATCAAATGGAGAGACAAGCAGGCACAATGGATTACAACGGGGGCAAAGGCCTGCGTTAACTACCCTTCACTATCTGCAAAGAGAGAGTACTTCTAAGAGAAAAGAGGGGGTGGGGGCAGCGTTCAAAGCACATCAGCGTGCATAAACACGAAAATGTTTTTACCTATCACGTACTTGACATTTGACAGCTTTTGATATTTGCTATTAAAAAATCATTGAAATTCACTGAAAAAACCATAGGTTTTAGCCCATATATAGTTAGGGATCAGCATTTACAAAACCTTAATTTACTCGCACAAAACCATAGAAATTCGCATATATAGTTAGATGCAATAACTATATATCGCGCACCCGCAATCCACTGCTGATCATGTCACATATTACATCATTCATGACATGGTCAGTGACATCACTGATGACATCACTGATGACATCTCAAATGACATCACTGATGACATCACTGATGACAACATCCAGTGACTGTATGTTTCTGTAAAGTTAAAATATGTCTTACATATTGAAGAATGAGTGGATGTATAAGTGTCTGGATGAAGGATTTAGTAGGTGCATGACTGACTGTATGAGTGAATGATTAAATGTGTCTCACTGAGTGCATGGGTTAGTGACTAAACTGTCTTAATTTGTGCATCATTATGCCTGTTGTTCTGTAAACTGCTGCATGTGTTGATCAGTAGCTATATGAGTAACTATATGGGTTATTGATTGGTTGCCCAAGTATTTGTTTGGGAGACTGAGTGTGTGTGTGGGTGGCTGGGAGGTGTATGGCTCTGTGCATAGATGTGTGAGCAGTTGATTCACTAGATGTATGGGTTCAAAAGTGCATGTGGAAACAGCTGTATGGGCGGTTGACTGTGTGCATGAGTGTATTGGTGAGTGAATGGATATCTCAGTGCTACATGTCAAAGTAAGTACATATGTAAAACACAGTACATGTGAGAGTTGACATATATAAATAACTGTGCATAAGAGCCAGTGAATGTGTGAGTGGCTGTATGGATCATTGTGAATTTGTATCAGGGATTGTATAAGAGAGTAAATATGTGTTAGTATATGTTTGAATAAGTAAGGTGTGTATAACTGTATAGTTGAGGAAATGGAGGTGTGATTGATTCTTTGCATGACTGACTAGGTGTGTGAGTAACTCCATGGATGAGTGACAGTCTTTGAGTGTCTGTTTACATTGAGTGTATCTAAGGTTATATTAGAGTCTGAAGAGGTTCATCGTATTATCACATGAATGATGTCATCAGTGATGTGATCAGTAATGTCAAATGAGATGTCATCAGTGATGTCATCAGTGATGTCATTTGAGATGTCATCAGTGATGTATCAGTGATGTCATTTGAGATGTCATCAGTGATGTCATCAGTGGTGTCACTGACCATGTCATGAATGATGTAATATGTGACATGATCAGCAGTGGATTGCGGGTGCGCAATATATAGTTATTGCATCTAACTATATATGCGAATTTCTATGGTTTTGTGCGAGTAAATTAAGGTTTTGTAAATGCTAATCCCTAACTATATATGGGCTAAAACCTATGGTTTTTTCAGTGAATATATATATATATATATATATATATATATATATATATAATCTCCCAGGGATTGCAGGTAATCTGCGTAGCTCCAAACCGAGAGGGCGTGTCACAAACCAGTACCTGCGAACTGGTGAAACATAGCAGCTAGACTCCTTCCCACTCAAGAAAGAGAGTGACACAGCTCCGGGGGAACAAGCAAAGATTTATTCGTTGTATTGCGCTGGCAGTATTGTCCCTGAAACGCTGGGCAGACGCGTTTCAGCCATCCATTGGCCTCATCATTGCCCGTCTCAGCTGCCTTCTTGCTGTTTACAGGGGTCCGTTGTAGCGATGTTTAAGCCTGTGACCACTCTTGGTCATGTGATCACTGGCCCCACCTCTTGCCTCACAGGTGTGGGACATCTTGCGCTCTTCTGCAGTCCCGCTGCATGATGGGCGTTGAAGTCCTTCGTCAGAGCCCATTCAGTGACGGTTTCTCTAAAACACCAGGTGGTGCTTCCAAAGTTATTTGGCCGATGATTTCACGCCTTCCCACAGCCGGACCCGCAGATAAATCTGTCCTTCGTCCCCCTTATCAGGCAAACGCCGCGTTTGCCTCCTCTCTCCCCACATGTATTTCAGGGACAATACTGCCAGCGCAATACAACGAATAAATCTTTGCTTGTTCCCCTGGAGCTGTGTCACTCTCTTTCTTGAGTGGGAAGGAGTCTAGCTGATATATATATATATATACATATATATATATATATATATATATATATATATATATATATATATATATCCCAAACAAAGCCCTTACGCTTAAGAGAGCACTCGACGATGTTCAAACCTCCCGGTAGTATTGGCCCCACTTGCAGCTCGCTTTCCTCATTCCATTTATATTGCCATTTCCGACGCCTTTCGAGGCCAGCACGCCTCTTACTCATGGACAGCTTCACAGAGGCACAGAAAGCTCACCTTGTGATTCACTTCTCTATATATTGAAGCAGCAGCCGACAAGGTACTTGGAAATCGGCCTGCAAAAGATTGCAATGCACCAAGTGCCTCCAGCAGTACCCAACAAACACAGCAAAATGAAAAAACGTTATTAAAGAACCTAGAGAAAAATATGAAGCTTGAGATCACCAAGTGGTGGGAACACAAATCCTTGTCTAAGTATGCAGAGGTGGGTCGTGTTCCAAGAGGACGGCGCATTTTACTGGCGCCAAGTTTCGATAAACCGAATCCCTGCATGCTTAAAGAATGGGGAGAAAGTAATTTAGCCACTTCCATGAACTTGGTACATATCCTTATTAAGTATACAGCCGTAGACCAACTGGCAATTCTCAAAGAAATAGAAAAAATTGAAGAAGAGCTAAGCAAATCGGCAGAGCTTGACTTCATCAAGAAAACGAGAGAGGCTATAAACGAGAGGTTGCGGAAACATGAGGATAAGATTAAAAGCAGAAAGGTGCATACATTTACACTCGATGATACAGATTACAATAATTGCCACATTTTTACATTTTCTCACAAATATAACATCGCAAAACGGCAAAAGTATGGGGTCAAAGAAAGTGAAAAAGGCAAATAGCCCAATCGTCTGGCACAGTAAGTGCTTTCAATGAGGAAGTCTCCAGCCTCGACACAGTCTCTATCACGAGTGAATCGAGTATGCAAGACGATATCAGACAAACAATTCCCACAAAATTAAATCTTGAACAGGAGTTGGATTTTTTAGTAGAGGAAAGGCTCCAGACCCTGAGGCCGAGGCAAGAAATCAGGCAAAAAGACACAGAAAAAATAAATGCAGAAGGGACAGAAGAAAAAGATGCAAACAAAGTTAGAAAGAAGAAAACAACTTGGCAACGGAGGAGATAGATTTTGATAAAACCATTGTAAATTTGTCATCAGTGATTATATCAAAAGCCAAGAAACAACTGCTATCTTTAGGTCTGATTTATTGTCCCGGTCAGACTTTCAAATATGCCACAACAAGAATTTATATTTTTCGCTTCATCAGGAAATTAAAGTAAAAAAAGTTCTTTGCTTTGAAAAGAGATAAAGACAAAACAACCAGTGAGAACAGTAACCTTGATGAACAGAATCATGCATTAGTAGCTGCGGATGTACCTACTTTACTAACAATGCATGACTTGAATGCAACTGAATCCCAAATTACAGATTCACACATTGATGAAGCAACTCAAACTAGACTGCAGAAAATTAATCTAGTACAGAAGGGTGCTGGGATCAGTCCTTTAAAGGTAAAATCAAGTTTTATTCCTATGATGCCAAGGGATGCGGTGGATGTTTTTCATGACTGTGTCATTGATGATATCAAAAAGCTATACCTGCAAGTAAACAACAAAAAAAGTAAGAAAAAGAAACAAATACAACACAAAAAACATGAATATACCAATTTAATGAAGAAGCTTGGAACCAACAATGAGATCATTATTAAGAAATCTGATAAAGGTGGGAACTAAGTCATTTGGCCAAAAGAGGATTACATCAAAGAAGCCAAGCGACAACTTAACGATATTAACTGTTATGAAACAAGCATTTACAATGCAATGGTTTCGCCTTTGGAAAAGTTAAAGCTATTGGCATTGCTCATGACATTTCTTTTTTTTGTTTTACTTATAAATAAATGGCATTGTTATTTACGACTGTTAGAGCTCAGGGCTGGTACTTTCAAATAGTGGATCTGCAACATTTTATCTGACTGTGGAGAATATGATTTGGAAGAAGAAATGATGTTGTTCAATTCAATTCAATGTAAGCTTTATTCAGTATGTATAGACATCCATAAAAGCAGTTACAAAATTAAAAACAGTAATATTTTAGCAGCAAATTACATAAAACAAATCCTTATCTAACTATGACGGCCAGACTCTGGGTGGATGCCAAGACCAAAGAGCTATCATAGAGGCCTGCAGTTTGAAGGCGAGGTAAACAACAGGCACTTGTTAGCGCAACCCAGCAGTGGAGGGTGACGGGCAGGCACACGGACAGCGGGAGGGGGGCGGGCAGGCACACGGACAGCGGGAGGGGGGCGGGAACGGGAACACGAACAGCGGGGGGGCAGGAACGGGAAGACGTGCCTAAATAGGCTGATAATCAAGCCCTTCGTGCATCATTTATATTTTTAGGCTTCATTTGTACCTATCTCTAAGGCAGAGACATGTGTAAACAACTGTATACAGAGTGGCATGGTTTGAGTCACTGCAAACCCCTGGCACAGCCACATGCAATCATGAGTCAATGAGTAATATGTGGCATAGAAGCTGGGAATACCATAAAACACATACGTAGGAATAGCTGACACACAGGCAAACAGCAGTACTTGAGACTTAACATAAAATGGGAGGCACACGGACAGCGGGAGGTACACAGACAGCGGGAGGGGGGCAGGAACGGGGACACAAACAGCGGGGGGGGGGGAAGGAACGGTAAGACGTGCCTAAATAGGCTGATAATCATGCCCTTCGTGCATCATTTATATTTTTAGGCTTAATTTGTACCTATCTCTAAGGCAGAGACATGTGTAAACAACTGTATACAGAGTGGCATGGCTTGAGTCACTGCAAACCCCTGGCACAGCCACATGCAATCATGAGTCAATGAGTAATATGTGGCATAGAAGCTGAGAATACCGTAAGACACATAAGTAGGAATAGCTGACACACAGGCAAACAGCAGTACTTGAGACATAACATAAAATGGGAGGCACACGGACAGCGGGAGGCACACGGACAGCGGGAGGGGGCGGGCAGGCACACGGACAGCGGGAGGGGGCGGAAACGGGGACACGAACAGCGGGGGGGCAGGAACGGGAAGACGTGCCTAAATAGGCTCATAATCAAGCCCTTCGTGCATCATTTATATTTTTAGGCTTCATTTGTACCTATCTCTAAGGCAGAGACATGCGTAAACAACTGTATATAGAGTGGCATGGTTTGAGTCACTGCAAACCCCTGGCACAGCCACATGCAATCATGAGTCAATGAGTAATATGTGGCATAGAAGCTGGGCATACCATAAGACACAGGAATAGCTGACACACACAGGCAAACAGCAGTACTTGAGACTTAACATAAAATGGGAGGCACACGGACAGCGGGAGGCACATGGACAGCGGGAGGGGGGTGGGCAGGCACACGGACAGCGGGAGGGGGGCGGGAATGGGGACACGAACAGCGGGGGGGGGCAGGAACGGGAAGACATGCCTAAATAGGCTGATAATCAAGCTCTTCGTGCATCATTTATATTTTTAGGCTTCATTTGTACCTATCTCTAAGGCAGAGACATGTGTAAACAACTATATACGGAGTGGCATGGTTTGAGTCACTGCAAACCCCTGGCACAGCCACATGCAATCATGAGTCAATGAGTAATATGTGCATTGAAGCTGGGAATACCATAAGACACATACGTAGGAATAGCTGACACACAGGCAAACAGCAGTACTTGAGACTTAACATAAAATGGGAGGCACATGGACAGCGGGAGGCACATGGACAGCGGGAGGGGGGCGGGCATGCACACGGACAGCGGGAGGGGGGCGGGCAGGCACACCGAACAGCGGGAGGGGGGCGGGAACGGGGACACGAACAGCGGGGGGGCATGTGCTGAGACACGTGGGGATGGATTTCTAAGTATTGCACACGGACAGCGGGAGGGGGGCGGGAACGGGGACACGAACAGCGGGGGGGCATGTGCTGAGACACGTGGGGGTGGATTTCTAAGTATTCCAGCGTGTAGGCCAGTGCAGGAAACCGGGATACCTCCCCGTGAAAGTAAAAAAGCCTAAACAGCAAGCACTCACCTGGACTTCCTCCGGCGCTCCAGCCGACTCCAAATGAGAAAAACATGGCGACCAAAAAAAAAAAAAGAAAACACCCACCGCCTCAATGACGACATCGCAGAGGCGAAGAGGGAAAAAAATCTCGGGAACGCCCACGAATCTGGTCCGGCCTTGACGGACAGATCCGGCTTCCAATGGCTAGCCTCCATTTATGGAGCTAGCCAATGGGAGCCGGGGGACGTTCCTATAGCCCATATTGCAAACATTAGATTTCGCCTGCGCGTACTGCTTGCGCAGTACCGCCAGGCGAAACCTAAAAACTACCCACAAAGAATATTCCAAAGCCGTTGAGACATTGAAAAAACAGCTTTCACAATGGTTGTAGGAAGGGACTAATATCGCAAGATGAATACAAATTTATGAATAATAAAAGTCCTACCAGTATTGTATTTAATACCAAAAATTCATAAAGCTGTTGTACCTGTACCCGGAAGACCTATCATTTCCGCTATGATAAGTCAAAGTCAGTCAAAGATCTTTTATTCGATAAATCAATATCAAAAAAAGGCACGGTACAAGGAAACATACATTCATAATAAAAGACATACATTATACATTGTTAAAAAAAACATACAATTTTAGAATTAAAAACCACATTTCATAATTTAATTTAAAAAAAAAAAAATCCAAATATTTTAAGATCATCACTGTTAACTTTGTCATAAAAAGGTTAAAAAACATTGTGTCGCCATCCCTGTACACCTGGTATATGATTGAAATTTTATTTGACCAGTAAAGTGCAAGGTGCAGTACATCATGATAATGTGTCCAATCTCTCATTCACCATAAGTTCTTTCTTGGTGCGCACCGCAGATACCAGATAATTGGCTACATGAAAGATAATGCTAGGGTCATTTAGCAGCTGCAAGTAAAGAAGTGCAGGTCTAACTTTCAGAAACCCTGCCTTTTTTAAGATTGGCACAAGATACTTCCTCCTTTCAACTATAAAATGCCCACAAAACATTATAAAATGCATAGTATCTTGGATAGAAAAGCTATCACAAGAACAGGGAAGAAATTCATCAGGTTTACACCAGGATGTGTACTGGCCCAATATCAGATGAATAGTGTTCAGGCGAAAACGAGTTAATAAAAACCTATGAAAGGGCCGGTTAACCAGAGTGAGGTAGAATTCAGGACCCGGTGGGTTTGCAACCAAAAGGTGTGCTCTGACCAAAGGTTTTGTTAATTCCCTTTCCTCTCTTATTAGTGATAGCCTTAATAGCATATCGCTTTTAGTTTTAGCAATGTCAGCCCGGGATATAGACTCCGGTGAGGAAAAGAGATTAGGTCGTCCCAGAGCACTAAAACCATTACAAGTTGTAATCAAAAGATGCACGGATAGATTTGTCATGCAGTCTGTTGTCTAGTTCAATTACCAGGTGACTGGATCATGTGATGTGGACGGGTATGTAGCAATACTTAAATATAACCGGCAATTACACAGTTTTCATGTGAACAAGGGCTTACGAGCCCGAAATGCATCATCTAACCATGATGGAGTAACTGGGCTAAATAAAAACATCTTGCCTGTATGCAGCGGTCCGTCTCTCCTTCTTCGCCGCACTGGAAGCAGCAGGAGTTTTTGCATTGTGAATATATATATATATATATATTACCTACTGGCTATCGCCAGTAGGTATATATAGTTAGGATTAATTCCCTATGGCATTTCTGAAAATTCTATGTCTAATAACTTTGGCGTTTGTGGACGGAATCGGCTGAAATTTTCAGGAAAATGGCACATTATGTTTCTGAGCAGCCCCTGAAAATTTGGTGGGGTTTCGTCAAGGGGGGGCCGAGAAAAAAGGGGGGTCCCAAAACGCGTTTTTCCCATTCATTTTTCCATAGGGCGGTTGGACTCACATTTAGCTCGAACGGCTGAATGGATTTGCACGAAACTTGGCAAAATTGTAGGGACTGTTAGCCCGATGTGCCTTTGCTAGGTCTCAATATATGTGCTTCAGTGGATTTTGAGAAATTAACGTTTAAATCAAGATATATATCTGTAACAGCGCTCCGGGCAGCGATCCGGCCCGCTTACTTTTCGCGTTTCGGAACTTTGCGCGCAGAAAGCTGATTGGCTCTCCGGTGTCTGTCAACATTCTAAACAGTCCGGAGCGGCCGCCATCTTGTCTCTCGGTAGGATCGAGAGAGAAGAAGAGGTGAAAAACGAAGGGGGAATTTAATGAAAGGGGGCAAGGTATCCCCCTCTTGACCCCCTAGGAATGTTGTTGGGGTTATTAAAGGGTCCCGTGGGGAAAAGAAAAAAAAAATGATTTTTCACGGTAGAAGCGCTTCACGGGCCGCGAACTGGGCCGCAAACTGGTAGCGAAACGGGAATTCGCCATTTTGTGCTTCGTTAATTAAATTACTAGGTATAAGGGGGTGCGGGAGACGTATCCTAATCCCCTATGTTTCCTGAGGGTGGCTGAGGAGGCTGATATATGTTGATACATCTCTTCCAGCGGCTGTGCGTGAGCTTTTTTTTTTTTTGCTGCGTGACAGTCCGGAGCGGCCGCCATCTTGTCTCTCGGTAGGATCGAGAGAGAAGAAGAGGTGAAAAACGAAGGGGGAATTTAATGAAAGGGGACAAGGTATCACCCTCTTGACCCCCTAGGAATGTTGTTGGGGTTATTAAAGGGTCCCGTGGGGAAAATAAAAAAAAAAATGATTTTTCACGGTAGAAGCGCTTCACGGGCCGCAAACTGGTAGCGAAACGGGAATTCGCCATTTTGTGCTTCGTTAATTAAATTACTAGGTATAAGGGGGTGCGGGAGACGTATCCTAATCCCCTATGTTTCCTGAGGGTGGCTGAGGAGGCTGATATATGTTGATACATCTCTTCCAGCGGCTGCGCCATCTTGCCTTTTTTCCAATGCCACAATTTTGTCGTGCACGGCAGCCATTTTAGATGCCAGGCTGGTCCCAGGCTATCACCTACCCCTGCGGATGTAGTTTATGGCCCCAGCTGTAGAGAATTCAGACATGCCAACCCTCCCGATTCAGGCGTGTGACTACTGATTTCAGTGCTAGTCTCCCGCCTCCCGATTTCTGCAAGCAAAAACCCGGGGGCATATTACGAACAACTAGCGATAATATTTGTCTCTAACTTGTTTAGAGACAAAAATTATCGCCGCACATCGGCGATTTTTATCGCAGATAAACCTTGCTATTATCGCAGAAAAGTCAGCGATATTCATGTATTATCGAGCAAATGCTCTTAGCCATGTTATCCACCTCCCATTGGATAACATGGCTAAGAACTGCTCAGGGCAGGTGTTAGATTTTGGAGATATTCGCGCTTAGCGCGAATATCTCCAAAAGTTGGTAATAGGAGATAGCGATGTTAGGGACTGTTTCCAGTCGCTAACATCTTGGCACGCCACTTTGCATGTCATTAGTGATAAGTATCACTGACATGCAAAGCGGGGCCCAAGATGGTCGCTATCTCCTTTTAGCTGTCACTAACTGGTGTTAGCGACAGCTTGGTAATAGGGAGATAATTTTATCTCCGCTTTCATGGCTTTTAAAGCCAAAAAAGCGGAGATAAACCCCCTTGATAATATGCCCCACGATTCCTTGGGGGTTTCAGCTGACAGGGCTTGGTATTGTGTTACATGGTAATTTTTCCAGGAAATGTCAGAGGGTCGATGCAGGGGTTCTAGAAGAGGTGATAAACCATTTAAGCCTCATGAACAGGCGCATGGTCTTTTAAAGATTTGTGAAGTACTCGGGGCGGCGGTGTGTGTGTGCCCTCTTTCAGGAGCGGGCGGGGGGGCACTGCCAGCAACTTGCCAGGTCAGGTAGTGTTCAACACGTGCATCACCCTTTCTCTGCCTGCTATTGCGCTCCATGCTTCGGAAAGGTAAGAAAAAGAACGTGCATTTGAGTTTGAAATGTCCGATCCTGCAGCAGCACACTTCCAAAGCCCACACATGACAATAACCCGATTCAAGGCCCTATTCACCCGTTTTTAAAAAAATAGATAACACTCCAACAAAGTAAGATTATAAAACTTTATTAACTTTTAACTATAATGAACGGAACAAAAACTAAAAACATTTAAACATTTTTCAACTCAAAAAGCAACAATGGTTAGAAGCTGCCTTTTGTGCGAATAGTCCCAAGGCAGCACAACGTGCAGAGTTCTGGACGGCACCCAGGTGATGTCGCCTGGGTGCCGCACTGGTTTTGGGATCCTACAATGCAGCACAGAAAAACAGCGTGGGGCGTCCCGGGTGGTGCGGGGGGAGGCCTCGTCAGTAGCGGTCTGTTGTGCGAATAGTCCCAAGGCAGCAGAACGCGTTGAGATGTTGATGGGACTGTGTCCAGTGTCCCATGGCTGACACAACATGTACGACAGGCACCCAGGTGATGTCCAGTAAACTGCCGCACTGGTTTTGGTAACCTACAATGCTGCTCCGAAAATTGGCGTGCGGCGGCCCGGGGGGGGGGGGGCGTGGGGGAGGCGGCGTGAACGGGCCTCCCCAGGTGGCGGCCATCTAGCTGAGTTGCGCCCGCTCTTGCGGCTACAGCGTCTCGCTCACCATGTTGTTGAGTTGCTCCCACTCTTGCAGTGCAGCGATAGGCGGCTGCCACATGGCTCTTAAAATGGCGGACGGCTCCTCGGTTTTGGGCCTGGTCCACTGAAATGGCCCTGGGACACCTTGGAACTCGGACGCTTGCCTGTTAGGGCTTGGGCTCCATTCTCGAAAAGCGTCCCCTCAGCCGTGAAGATTCTACAACAGTCTTGGGGGCCCCCGACTCCCGCAGGCTTCCGGTGGGGAGCAGCTGCCATGATTGCTCGCGGAATGACCACGACGGAGCCACGAGATGGTGGTGCTCTCATGCTGACGCCAGCTTCAGTCTGAATGATCCAGAAACAAGGTGGGGCTTTCATCGTTTGGGAAAAAAAAATGTTCTAAACCAATGAAAAGTGTTATTTTTAGGTCATATGACCAAGACTTCCATCTTTAGGAAACCAAAAGTAAAATGAACCAATGAAAAGTTTTATAAATAAGTCACATGACCTGTTATGCGGCATAGGGCTACAAAAAGCGTAGAAAATCCGTTGGCACGTGAGGCGGCGTCAGTAGCGGACCGATGTGCGAATAGGCCGAAGGCAGCACAACGCGCCGAGATCCGGATGGCACCGAGGTAGTGTCCAGCAAATTGCCGCACTGGTGTGGCCATCCTACAATGCTGCGCCGAAAGACGGCGTGTCCAGCTGAGTTGCGGTCACTGTTGCGGTACAGTGACTCGAACGCGCCGAGATCCGGATGGCACCGAGGTGGTGTCCAGCAAATTGCCGCACTGGTGTGGCCATCCTACAATGCTGCGCCGAAAGACGGCGTGTCCAGCTGAGTTGCGGTCACTGTTGCGGTACAGTGACTCGAACGCGCCGAGATCCGGATGGCACCGAGGTGGTGTCCAGCAAATTGCCGCACTGGTGTGGCCATCCTACAATGCTGCGCCGAAAGATGGCGTGTCCAGCTGAGTTGCGGTCACTCTTGCGGTACAGTGACTCGAACGCGCCGAGATCTGGATGGCCCCGATGTTGTGTCCAGCAAGTTGCCGCACTGGTGTGGCCATCCTACAATGCTGCGCCGAAAGTCGGCGTGGGGTGCCCCGTTGGCTTATGAGGTGATGTCAGTAGTGGACCGATGTGTGAATAGGTTGGAACCAGCACAAGGCGCCAAGATCCGAATGGCAAGTTCTGGATGTTGAGTGCCATAGTTGAGAGTTCTGAGCAGTGCTTGTAAGACTATCTGAAGTTTATTATAAGAATCAGAGTAAGTTGAAGACTGTCTGAAGCTTATTTGCACCTTTTGCAGCTTCACTATTGCCCAAGGTGGTGTCCAGCAAATTGCTGCACTGGTGTGGCCATCCTACAATGCTGCGCCGAAAGACGGCGTGTTCAGCTGAGTTCCGGTCACTCTTGCGGTACAGTGACTCGAACGCGCCGAGATCCGGATGGCACCGAGGTCGTGTCCAGCAAGTTGCCGCACTGGTGTGGCCATCCTACAATGCTGCGCCGAAAGTCAGTGTAGGGTGCCCCGTTGGCTTATGAGGTGATGTCAGTAGTGGACCGATGTGTGAATAGGTCGGAACCAGCACAAGGCGCCAAGATCCGAATGGCAAGTCCTGGATGTTGAGTGCCTCAGTTGAGAGTTCTGAGCAGTGCTTGTAAGACTGTCTGAAGCTTATTTGCACCTGCTGCAGCTTCACTATTGCCCTGGTGTGGCCAAAGGTCGCACATGACATAGGCGGCCGGCTCCCGAGGTCCGGCGGAACTTTTTTCCTTTTCCTTTCTGCTTCTTTTCCTACAATCCGTTTCATCTGAAGACACGACCAGGTCCCTGAATGTGTGTAGGGGGACGCTATTGATTGAATGAAAATGGCGGCTTGACACAAAGCTGACTCAAGCGTTACTGTTGATGCTATACAGACAAAAATTGGTTTTCAGTTTGTACATTCTTCATGTTTTTTTTTTCCATCCAAGTCTGATTGAGAGTTTGTAGAAAAATGGCTTCAGATTTTCCACATACTACTCTTCAACATTCTTCCTAAATGTAACAATGTGAAACTCACTAGGAGAACGGCTGTTTCTGTTTCCTTTCAAAATGCTGCCAACAATATTTTCTGAATGGAAGACACCATCTTGTAGCATAAAGGGCCGAAAGGGGTTCTGGTCTGGCCGATGGTTGGTGGAGACATTTTGACTATATCTTGGACCTGCCCGGCCTCGCCCAAAATGGCGCCGGTATAAATGGGACTCGTAACTCCTTGCCCGCAAATGTATATCTAGAAAATGTTATTGTAAGTGGCCCTGTCGTATTTTAATTACAAAATGTACGTCCACCGATTCCGCAACTGTTAGACACCTTTGTTCTTGCAACCTAATGGCCCGCTCGTTACGTTCTTCTACAGTGTAAATGTCTCCTCATCATATACGATTTCAGTTTGCTCCGTGGCCGGCCCACGTGGTTATAGGCCCGTATTTGTATACTGACATTTTCACAATAAAGGTTTTTAAAACAAAACACGGTAGTAGTATTTACATTGGTAAAGTTTTTACTTTTAGTCACTGTTTTCGAATCAGTAAAAGGCAAGTGAAATAAAGCAGTCCAATTACATGACGGATAAAAGGTATAATATGTAGGAACGCAGTAAAGATAAATGGTCAAGGGCAGTTGTGTTTTTCATGTCTGCAACATAAAGTGATCGATAAGAATCTGATAATCAGGCGTATCGGCGACTAAGACAGCAGGCCGAATCTCTTTTACTCAACGGCTCCGTCATGGAAGGAAGAAACGCCCTTTTTCTCGAAAAAGAAATATATTTTACTTGCAAGACAGTTGTAAATTTTCCGGGAAAGTACATTAGCCTGGAATATTATAACATATGTTTGAAAAAAAAATATTGTTCGAAAACAATAAAAAGCGTAATTTTTAGGTCATATGATCAAGCTTTTCATCATTAAATTAACAAAAGTAAAATGAACCAATGAAAAGTTTTATTAACAAGTCACATGACCTGTTATGCTTACGTTACGCGCTGCGCGCCGCGCCTCGGATCACTTCCGGGTGCGCTAACGCGGCGTGTCATATAACGCATTACGCGACAACGTAGGTCAAGAATATAGTCAAAATGTCTCCACCAACCAGCGTTCGGAACACAACCCCTTTCAGCAGTCCAAAAAGTTCTGTTAAATGACAACAGAGGGGACAGGCAACAAGAACCATCAGTCAAAGAGGGGAGGGCAAGTTCTTCTCTTCCGGGTCATGTTGGGGCGCTACCGGAACTGATCGAATTGGTAGTCTACAGTGTTTCTGGATGTTTCAGACTAAAGCTGGCGTCAGCATGAGACCACTACCATCTCGTAGCTCCGTCGTGGCCATTCCACGAGCAATCATGGCAGCCGCTCCCCACCAGCAGCCTGCGGGAGTCGGAGGCCCCCAAGACTTTTGTAGAATCTTCACGGCTGAGGGGACGCTTTTCGAGAATGGGACCCAAGCCCTATCAGGGAAGCGTCCGAGTTCAAAGGTGTCCCAGGGCCATTTTAGTGGACCAGGCCCAAAACCGAAGAGCCGGCCGCCATTTTGAGAGTCCTGTGGCAGCCGCCTATCGCTGCACCGCAAGAGCGGGAGCAACTCAACTACATGATGAGCGAGATGCTGTAGTCGCAAGAGCGGGCGGTAAACAGCTGAATGGCGGAAGAGGCACAGTGTAGCAAAAGCGGGCGGAATGGCAACTGAAACGGTAAAGGGGCGCCCCACTACAGCGTGTCTTCAGGTCAAACGGATTGTGGGACAAGGTTCAGAATTGAAGAGTCATCAAAAGGCAAAAAGTTCTGCCGGACCCCGGGAGCCGGCCGCCTATGTCGGGGGCGATCTCAGGCTACACCAGTGCTATAAGACTTGGGGAGGGTGTCGGAGCCAAGCGTCTTCTCCGAGTCCATGGCCATCACACCGCCCCTAAGGGGCCTCCGTCAAGCTGTTTAGGAAGGTAACATATCACATTGTTTTCTAATGCAGTCAGGTTCACAAACGACACTCACTTACTTTGAGAATAGTGAAGCTGCAGTAGGTGGAAATAAGCTTCAGACAGTGTTACAAGCACTGCTCAGAACTCTTAACTATGGCACCCAACATCCAGAACTTATGCCATTTGAGAATGGCAGTGACATCGAAGCAACTCAGGGACCAAAACCATTAACGTACTTTCACGTATGAAAATCTTACTTGGGGAGGGGGCAGGAGCGAAGCGCCCCCTCCCAGTCAGCGCCACCACACCGTATGTTGAAAATTTGAAGCCATCGTTCTACAAAGTCAACCAAACTTGGATTGAAAAATCTAGAAAAATGTACAAACTGAAAACCAGTTTTGGTCTGCATAGCATCAGTAGCAACGCTTGAGTCAGCTTTGTGTCAAGCCGCCATTTTGATTCAACAAAGCACAGGCATTGAAAAAGGCTCAAACTCAGAACTCTGAACTATGGCACCCAACATCCAGGAGGTTGCCATCCGGATCTTGGAGCCTTGTGCTGCTTTCGACCTATTCACACATCGGTCCACTACTGACATCATCTTATAAACCAACGTTATGTAAATAGTTTTTTAATAAAATGTTTTACCCTGTTTCTTTGCTGGTGTGTTGTCTATATTTTTAATATTTGCATAGGGTTTGTCGTTATTTTGTGCGGGATGGGTGATGGAGCCGAGCTGTCTTGCAGCCCTCATGGTGTGGAGCTCAGTTCATCTCACTATTTTCGTATTTCTCATGAAGGGTTGTTCCTAATATTTCTATTTTAGCGAGGTCAAAAAGAGATCCAATTAGTGGCCTACTGATTTTGCTCGATTACTTTTATTTTTTTACACGATTTTTCACTATCTGCAAAGACTAAACAGAGTATTGCGACTTTGTGCTTGTTTGTAAATAGAGAATGATCCAAAGAGAACCAATTCTAAAACAGTAAATGCTTGGACAACAATCAATCAAATGGAGAGACAAGCAGGCACAACGGATTACAACGGGGGTAAAGGCCTGCGTTAACTACCCTTCAGTATCTGCAAAGAGAGAGTACTACTAAGACAAAAGAGGGGAGGGGGGGGTGCAGCGTTCAAAGCACATCAGCGTGCATAAATACGAAAATGTTTTTATCTATCACGTACTTGACATTTTAAAGCTTTTCATATTTGCTATTAAAAAACCAATGAAATTCACAGAAAAAACCATAGGTTATAGTGGATATATAGTTAGGAATTTGCATTTACAAAACCTTGAAAATTCAATGAAAAAACCATTGGTTTTAGGCCATATATAGTTAGGGATTTGCATTTACAAAACCTTATTTTACTCGCATAAAACCATTGAAATTCCATATATAGTTATAAGCGCTAACTATATATCGCGCACCCGCAATCCACTGCTGATGATGTCACATATTACATCATTCATGACATGGTTAGTGACATCACTGATGACATCACTGATGACATCTCAAATGACATCACTGATGACATCACTGAAAACATCTCATTTGACATGACTGATAACATCACTGATGATATCATTCATGTGATAATACGATGAACCTCTTCAGACTCTAATATGACCTTAGATACAATCAGTGTAAACAGACACTCACAGACTGTCACTCATCCATGGAGTTACTCACACACCTAGTCAGTCATGCAAAGAATCAATCACACCTCCATTTCCTCAACTATACAGTTATACAAACTTTACTTATTCAAACATATACTAACACATATTTACTCTAGTATACAATCCCTGATACAAGTTCACAATGATCCATACAGCCACTCACACATTCACTGGCTCTTATGCACAGTTATTTATATATGTCAACTCTCACATGTACTGTGTTTTACATATGTACTTACTTTGACATGTAGCACTGAGATATCCATTCACTCACCAATACACTCATGCACACAGTCAACCGCCCATACAGCTGTTTCCACATGCACTTTTGAAACCATACATCTAGTGAATCAACTGCTCACACATCTATGCACAGAGTCACACACCTCCCAGCCACCCACACACACACTCAGTATCCCATACAAATACTTGGGCAACCAATCAATAACCCATATAGTTACTCATATAGCTACTTATCAACACATGCAACAGTTTACAGAACAACAGACATAATGATGCACAAATTAAGACAGTTTAGTCACTAACCCATGCACTCAGTGAGACACATTTAATCACTCACTCATACAGTCAGTCATGCACCTACTAAATCCTTCATCCAGACACTTATATATCCACTCATTCTTCAATATGTAAGAGATATTTTAACTTTACAGAAACATACAGTCACTGGATGTTGTCATCAGTGATGTCATCAGTGATGTCATTTGAGATGTCATCAGTGATGTCATCAGTGATGTCACTAACCATGTCATGAATGATGTAATATGTGACATCATCAGCAGTGGATTGCGGGTGCGCGATATATAGTTAGCGCTTATAACTATATATGGAATTTCAATGGTTTTATGCGAGTAAAATAAGGTTTTGTAAATGCAAATCCCTAACTATATATGGCCTAAAACCAATGGTTTTTTCATTGAATATATATATATATATATGTATATATGTATATATATATATATATATATATATATATATATATATATATATATATATATATATATATATATATATATATATATATATATATATATATATATATATATATATATATATATATATATATATATATATATATATATATATATATATATATATATATTACCTACTGGCGGTCGCCAGTAGGTAGTTATAGTTAGGATTGTTTTCCATAGGAAATCCTCAACATTCTATTTGGAATAACTTTGGCCCTGGTGGATGAGTGTTTGCGAATTTCTCAAAGAAGATGGCTAGGTCTGCTGCGCTCCTTCCCTGAAAGTTTGGGAGGGATTGGTCAAGTGGGGGCTGAGATATAAGGGGGGTCCCAAAACGGGTTTTCTCCATGTTATTTTCCATAGGACCTTTAGACTCGGCTACAGTTCGAACGGGTGAATGAATTTATAAGAAATTTGCCAAAACTGTAGAGTCTTGTTCGCAGATTACGCTTTTTTTGGAATGGTGTAAATCCGTTCAGTAGTTGTTGAGAAAATTAAAGTTAAAGCCAATTATATATCTATAGGCGCGCACACGTGCGCGCACCCAAGCGGCTGCGCGTGAGTGGATTTTTTTTTCGCTGCGTGACGTCTGTTAACGTTCGATTCGAAGGAAATCAAGAAGTTTTGTCCGCCATTTTGTCACTGCGAGTAAATATATTGTTCATTTCAAAGCGTTGAAACATGGAAAGGGGAGAAGGTAGAGATTGTCTTGCTGCGTAGTTTTTCCCGGGGTGTGCAGTAAGGCCCTTAAACGCAAAAAGATATAATTTTTCCCCGAAAAAAAATACGGGGTGCGCGCACCCGGTCGCGCACACCTATTTACAAGAGTGTGAAATTGGAGGTAAATCAGAAGTTTGAGTGCTTAGATATAAGGTGGCTCTGAAAAGAGCCCTTGTGTTAATTGAGTGTTTTCTGCATTTATAAGTAAGTACCGATGCAGAGCCTGATGTTGCAGAGGAAGATTCTGTTTCCCTCATTCGTGAAATGAACACCGTCTCTCCTATAGACGTCTTGCATGTGGTATCGCAAGTTGTTGTGGTAAATAGAACCCATGCTATAATCTCTGAGGAACGCAGAAACAGATTTATTTGCATGTCTCCTTGCTTTCTCAAATTGTGCACAATGTTGATTGGACCAATTCCATTTCTGTCTTTGGCATATATTGGAATATACCAAGGCAGATCGAGGAAAAAGTGTCATCAATTGTCGAAAGGTGTCTTTTAGAAGCGCCTAGATCGTTCCCACCACAGTGCACAATTATAAGGTCTGGTTCTGGGAGATGCATAAAAGTTTTCACCAATGGAATCAATTGGTGACATTTCAATCCTCTTTTGGAAATCCATGTTATGTGTACATTTGGTAAGCTGAGGTTGCAAATTCGTCTGCTTACTGCATATTTTTCACTCCAGTGAATATAACTGTGTCCTATTAGCCAGACCTTCATTTTCAAGGGATTTGTAGTCGTCCTCCGATCGGTTCTGGAAGTGGAATGGTAGTTAGAAGTTGAAATTCTAAATAAAGAAAAAGGAAGAGGCTGGGTGTGGTTTAAAAAATAAAAATGATTGGTTGATTGTAACAAGTGGAGATTGAACAGTACGTTCCATGTTAATGTTTATGTTAAACGAAAAGTACTATTGGGTGTGAAAAAACAAGATATGTAACAGAGCTGTGTATTGGCAGGAGTTTCTGGAGGGAAAATAGTGTTCTTAGTTTGTTGTAGAACGTTAAGACATGAACTTTTGACCTGTGCCTTCAGCAAGGTGCAGAATGAGGTGTAACCATGGAAACAGCCGAAGATGGCAGTTGGTGATGGGTTCATTCTTTGGTGCCTCTGCATCTGAGTCTGTTCTCTGGTGGCAGGCGGAGAACTGTTTGTTATTGTGGAGATGAAAGGGTGATAAGGAGAGAAATACGACATAGCGTCTGGGCTGTAGAAGCATGGGAGCAGTGATTAACTCTGAGTAAAGCGGAACTGTGTCGGTGCTTAGTAACAGTAAAAAAAAAATGTTAACAGTGGTATAACTGTCTTTACGGTGCGCGACCTACTAAGAAAGAGTTCACGGGCCGTATTTGGCTTGCAGGTTCTAGTATCAGTAAGTGAGGTCGAGAAAAGAAAACATTCAGGACTTTATTTATGAAGGCCTTGCGCCACCGGTGCGTTACTTTTTTCTATTTTAAAAAATGAGGCACTGGCGGCGGAAGGTCTTTATAAATAAGGTCTTCAGTGTCTACAGTTAAGGTTATGTGGAACCCATGAATAGTTTTTCAATATGAAATCATTTCAGTTGAGATTATGGATTAAAAGAGAAACCGTGAATATTTGAAATGTTTATTTCGAAATGTACTATTTTAAAGGCAAATCATTATGTAATATGAGTACAGAAATTGCAAAAAACACAGTAATTGGTATTGTCAGTAGTACATGGAATACAAACGCTATAGTTGAAGAAAAATGAATATAGTTGGAAAAAAACATTGTACACTCTTATAAGGAAGTATATTATATTTTATTAAATGGAAGAAGGTGTCTGGCCTTTCAGTTTAGGAACGATATATGAAAATGCAAGTGGTTATACATCATTACTTTATGAATCAGCTGTCTAACAACACGAAATCATAATGTCCACTGTTAGTAAAGCAAATAGGTCTGTTCTTCAAAAGAAAATATGGAAAATAACGTGAAGAATATAGAAAACCAAAAGGAAATGAGGACGTCAATGGCTTGTTTGAGAGTTATTGAAGCATTGTTTAGGCAAAATAGGTAGTTTCTGCTTGTAACAGGAAATCAGTTTTATCATTTGAAAGTATGTCAGCTATCCAATGGAAAAGAGTAAAGCAGTACTGATAATCTGTTATAATCGGAGCCTCTTTTACCATCAGAGTGCAGGTCGGTGGGTTTTCGATGTAGCTCGCTGTTAGGAAAGAGTTAACCGTCCATTGTGTAGGCAAAGTATGCAGTAAGTGCCTCTAACATGAAATCATTGCTATCATCTGAAAACATGTCAGCCATCCAATTGAGAAGATCAAAGGAGCATTCATGATCTGTCATTATTGGAGCGTCTTTTACCATCATTGGGCAGCTCAGTGGGTTTTCGATGTAGCTCTCTGTTAGGAAATCTTGCGCCGCTGCGAATATATTCCAATGACCCAGAACTCCTTGTATCGCTGCAAAGGCCATAAACCCTATGTTGTAACAAAGCTGTTCATGATCAAGTAACGGATTCATGAGGTGATTGTAATTCGGTTCAGGAGGTACCAAATTGCAGAGACATAAATCCAGGGCCCACGTGAAATCACAGCTCAGGCAATGAAATACAGGCTGCACACAGGTGAAATACGAATATCGAAATGATAATCGATATGAAGTATTCAAAGTTGAGAGTGGTAAGGTGCCGTATTACAGAAGCATTCTCTGTCGAAATAGTTCTAAGTGGCCCGGCTCGTTTGCGAAGGCAGGAGGGACATCCATTTTGAATTTCCCAAGATGGTAAAGGAAACGGCGCAGCACCGCTTGTTGTATAGCAACGCCACAGAATTAGGTCGCCGGCTATGCAGTGGAGAGAAGCAGAATGACTTGATACATTTTGTAGGAGTCTAGTCACTTATATATTGCTTAGTGGTTATTAAAAAAGTAGCTTTTTTTGAACTGGAGGATGCGTTAAAAAATAAGGGAGTGATTTGAGGGAGTTGTAAAGCAAGGTCAATTTTTTTTTAGATCAATGCTGTTTTCTGTGAATGTTAGCTTAGTGAAAGATATGTGTGTGAGCAGATGCAACGTTCAGTTTTAAATGTGACAATGGCGCTCTTGTTCATGTCTTCCGATTCAAGGTCGGTATTCGCTGCCAAATACAAAGATTAAGAAACGCATGCGTGGGGTACATAGTGTGCATTCTTAAAGGAAAGCAAATGAAGGGTTATTTTTACCGCGTTAGCATTGTCGTTTAAAAAGTTATAGTGATTTCTATTATATGTGAAGAAAGTGTTACTGATGAAGACTGAAAATAAATCCTTATAAATGATACGGACTGGTGTATTTTAGAAAAGGTGTGTAACATTACATGAATTGTGGAAAAAAAATAATGTAATTGAAAGTGTATGGTTTGAAAATGAAAAGTAGAGGTTTATAGTTCATGTTTTGAAAGCAGTTCTAGAGGGTCAGATGAAAGTGTATGGTTTGAAAATGAAAAGTAGAGGTTTATAGTTCATGTTTTGAAAGCAGTTCTAGAGGGTCAGATGAATGATAGATTTATAAAAAATAGAACATGTTTTTAAATAGTATTTTGGAAAAAATATGTGCCTTTATGTACTATTTACATTATCTGCCCATTGCGTATTCTTTGAGTTTTAGTAATCCTGTGTCTTATAAGTTTTCTAGGGGCGGTTTGAGGCTCATGGTGGGTTTAGGCAGGGAGGGTAGGTTGGGGGTTTGTAATAGGGGGTTCGGCTGGGGTGGAGTGCGGAGTTTAGTGAAAAGTGAGGGGGGCGGGGAGTTACGGTGTTTGGTAATGGAGCAGAGTCAGAGGACGCCACATTTGTGTTATGGGGTGCCACGGAAATATGTATTTATTCTCAGAGGTTTATTATATTAAGGATATATATCAGCATGGTGGCTCTTGTCGTTTTGTGGTTCTGTGTATGTTTATAATGCTGGCCCTGTAGTTTTTGTTTATGGACCTTATTACGACACACAGGGGAGCTACGTTGCACAGTTGGAGATCAGAGACTTAGGAAATAAAACTTTATAATTGTAAGGACTGTAAGCGATAGAAATCGCCCGTTCTCGGTGTAAAAAATATCACCGCTATTGGTGGTATTTTCTACGGTGTTAGTACTCGAAGGAGAATAGTAACATATATGTGAAATAAAATTATGTAATAGGCTCAGCATTTCACATTATTTTGGAAAACAAAAGTTGCTTTTACATAGCAATAAGTCTCTTATAATTAAGGGACGGAGTGTATATAGTGCTATTTAGTACTCTGCTATGTGATTGATGTCGAATATTTCATAAGAGGAAGCTTTAAAACTTTTACGATAAACTGGTTTTCTAGGGAAGTGGGTGGAGTGTTCTGTGTAAATTGCAGAATAGAAACTAGTAAGAACCAATTGGAAGTGTTTTTTTAAAGTCACATGACTGCACATGCGTGTCTCAACGCCTGTACGCGATAGGTGGGTGCGCGCACCCGGTCGCGCACTATACGAAAGCGGCGAGAAAATATCAGCTAATATGCTCTTGAAGCTTGTTTTGGCGGAAAGAGTTAGTTCTGAAAAGAACTTTTTTTTTTTTTTTTTTTTTTTTGAAACAAGTGTTTTGATGCTTTTGATTTCTTAAAGTTGCTACGACATTTTTCAGTATGTCAAACTATCCAAATAAAGTGAAGAAATGTAACTTTTCTTGGAGCATTTATGACTCTCAATTATTTGTTTAATTAGAGTAAAGCTTTGCTCTCCGTATACAAGAAGTTCTCCACAGTTCGTGCATTTCATGTGCACGTTCGCCAAATATGGTCTCACGTCCATCTCAGCACTCGATGGAGATACAGGTCGTCCACCGGAAGATGTGTTGATTACTTCTGATGGTAATAGCGTGGCCTCAGTTTTTCTTGTCAAAGGTGGTCGCTCATTTTCATCAGATTCGGTAGATGAATGCGGAACGGTAGCCATTGTACCGAAGTCTTCGGGAAGATGTTCGACGTTGTTGTCTCTTGAGAGTAGAAAAGAAAGTGATGGAAGTGGGTGGAGTGCTGCGTGTAAATTCCAGAATAGAAACTACCAAGAACCAATTAGAAGTGTTGTTTAGAAGTCACATGACTTCACATGGGAGTGTCAGGTCCTGTACGCGATAGAAGGGTGCGCGCACCCGGTCTCGCACTAAAATAAAGCGGCGAAAAAACATCTTATAATATGCTCTTGGAGCATGTTTTGGTGGAAAGAGTTAGTTCTGAAAAGAACTTTTTTTTTTTTTTTTTTTTGGAAACAAGTGTTTTGATGCTTTTGATTTCTTAAAGTTGCTACGATATTTTTCAGTATGTCATACTATCCAAATAAAGTGAAGAAATTTAACTTTTCTTGGAGCATTTATGACTCTCAATTTTGTGTTTAATTAGAGTAAAGCTTTGCTCTCCGTATACAAGAAGTTCTCCACAGTTCGTGCATTTCATGTGCACGTTCGCCAGATATGGTCTCAAGTCCATCTCAGCACTCGATGGAGATACAGGTCGTCCACCGGAAGATGTGTTGATTATTTCTGATGGTAATAGCGTGGCCTCCGTTTTTCTTGTCAAAGGTGGTCGCTCATTTTCATCAGATTCGGAAGATGAATGCGGAACGGTAGCCATTGTACCGAAGTCTTCGGGAAGATGTTCGACGTTGTTGTCTCTTGAGAGTAGAAAAGAAAGTGATGGAAGTGGGTGGAGTGCTGCGTGTAAATTCCAGAATAGAAACTACCAAGAACCAATTAGAAGTGTTGTTTGGAAGTCACATGACTTCACATGCAAGTGTCAGGTCCTGTACGCGATAGGAGGGTGCGCGCACCCGGTCTCGCACTAAAATAAAGCGGCGAAAAAATATCTTATAATATGCTCCTGGAGCACGTTTTGGTAGAAAGAGTTAGTTCTGAAAATAACTTTTTTTTTTTTTTTTTTGGAAAGAAGTGTTATGATGCTTTCGATTTCTTAAAGTTGCTACTACATTTTTCAGTATGTAATAGTTTGAAAATGAAGTGAAGAAATTTATCTTGGGGCATTTGTGACTGTCAATTTTGAGTTTAATAAGAACGAGGTTCTGCTCTCCATACAAAAGAATTTCTCCACACTCGTTGCATTTCATATGCACCTTCGCAAGATATGGTCTCAAGTCCATCTCAGCACTCGATGGAGATACAGGTCGTCCACCAGAAGATGTGCTGGCCACCTCTGATGGTAATAGCGTGGCCAGGGCTCTTGTCGATGCTTTTGCATAATGCTCAGGATGCCTTTGTTTAACATGCCGCTGCATGGTGTGTATAGAAAAGGAATATTTTTTACTTGGATTTCCCCTTGAGAGCTCCGAATTGCATATCGTGCAGGTTACTTTTGACGCATTCACTTTCTTTTGATCTTCAGGATAAGTGAAAAATTGCCAAATGAAAGATTCCTTTTTTCTTCTTAACGGTGGTCGCTCATTTCCTTCAGATTCGGAAGATGAATGCGGTAGGGCAGCCATTTCAGCAAAGTGTTCCGGAAGATGCTCGACGTTGTTGTCTCTTGAGAGTAGAAAAGATTGTGAGGAAAGTGGGTGGAGTGCTTCGTGTAAATTCCAGAACAGAAACTACTAATAACCAATTGGATGTTTTGTTTTCAAGTCACATGACTTTACATGCGCTTCTCAGGACGTGTAGGCGGTTAGCATTCAAAAAAACTATGAAATTCACTGAAAAAACCATAGGTTTTACACACGTTATAGTTAGGAAGTAGCATTTGAAAAACCTATGACATTCACTGAAAAAACCATAGGTTTGACACCAGTTATAGTTAGCTGGAAATTTTACTGACAAAAAAAACCAATGAAATTCCACGTTATAGTTAGTTGGACTCACTATAACTTGCGCGTGTAATGCACTGCTGATGACATTACATATTACATCACTCATGACATGGTCAGTGACATCACTTATGACACCATCCAGTGAATGTGTGTCTTTCTAAAAAAAAATATGTTTTATATATGTATATGTAAAGGTCGAGGGAAGAATAAATGTTTAAATTATTGTCTTAATGAATGTTTTTTTCAAAAAGAAATGATTGGATAACTGGCTTATTAAGTGTACCTTAGTGAATACATATATTATCGAGTAATGTTTAAATATTTAAATATATGTATCAGTGTTTCACTTTGTGAATAACTGGCTGCATGGATTGATGAGTACCTACATGTGTAGGTATTTGGGTTGTTAGATGTTTTTTTAGTATCAGTATGAGTGTTTCTATGGTTTTATGGGGGTATTACTAATCACATAGATGTATGAATGACTAACTCTCTCTTTGTATGTGTTTAGAAGACACCATATGTGCAGGACTGTATGGGTGGTTGAGTGTGTATAGTTTTATATGCAAATAAATGGATGTTCAATAGTTTATTTGCATGTGTGAGTATGTGTGTGAGTAACTTTTGGATGATTGTCGGTGTGTAACAGGATGTATAGGTGTATCACTACATATGATGAGTGAGTATATGTATGAGTGACTATATAGAACTGTTGGTGAATGAGAGAATGTGTACATAGATGGTGGAATTACTGAATTGGTTGTTGTAACTGGTATGGGTATCTCCATTTTTTGGAAAATGTTAATTTCTATTTTCCAATATGTGTTTTAAGGGTTACATTTCACTTAAAGGAGGTCTGTCATCAGTGATGTCATAAGTGATGTCACTGACCATGTCATGAGTGATGTAATATGTAATGTCATCAGCAGTGCATTACACGCGCAAGTTATAGTGAGTCCAACTAACTATAACGTGGAATTTCATTGGTTTTATGTCAGTAAAATTTCCAGCTAACTATAACTGGTGTCAAATCTATGGTTTTTTCAGTGAATTTCATAGGTTTTTCAAATGCTACTTCCTAACTATAACATGTGTAAAACCTATGGTTTTTTCAGTGAATATATATATATATATTACCTACTGGCGGTCGCCAGTAGGTATATATAGTTAGGATTTTTTCTCTATGGGACTTTTGAAAATTCTATGTCTAATAACTTTGGCGTTTGTGGACGGAATCGGCTGAAATTTTCAGGAAAATGGCACATTTTGTTTCTGAGCAGCCCCTGGGGGGGTTTCATCAAGGGGGGGCCGAGAAAAAAGGGGGGTCCCAAAACGTGTTTTTCCCATTCATTTTTCCATAGGGCGTTTGGCCTCACTTTTAGCTCGAACGCTGAATGGATTTGCACGAAACTTGGCAAAATTGTAGGGACTGTTAGCCCGATGTGCCTTTGCTGGGTCTCAATATATGTGCTCCAGTGGATTTTGAGAAATTAATGTTTTAAAAAACAGATATATCTGTGACAGCGTCCCGGGTAGCGCTCCGGTTCGCGAACTTTTCGCGTAACGGAACTTTGTGAAGCGAAGCTGATTGGCTCTCCAGTGTCTGTCAACATTCTAAACAGTCGGGAGCGGCCGCCATCTTGTCTCTCGGTAGGATCGAGAGACAAGAGGAGGAGAAAAACGAAGGGGGAATTTAATGAAAGGGGGCAAGGTAGACCCTTCTTGACCCTCTAGGAATGATGTTGGGGTTATTAAAGGGTCCCGTGGGGCAAATAAAAATAAATTTGATTTTTTGCGGTAGAAGCGCTTTCCGGTTCGCGAACCGGGTAGCGAACCGGGACGCGAAACGGGAATTCGCCATTTTGTGTTTCGTTTTAATTAAATTACAAGATGGAGGAAAAACAATGTGAGAAATGGGTATAAGGGGGTTCAGGAGACGTATCCTGACCCCCTATGTTTTCTGAGGGTGGCTGAGGATGCTCATATATGTTGATACTTGTCTTCCAGCGGCTGCGCATGAGCGTTTTTTTTAAATTTTTTTGCTGCGTGACGTCTGTTAACGTTCGATTCGAAGGAAATCAGGGAGTGTTGACCGCCATTTTGACACTGCGAGTAAATATATTGTTAAAAATAATTGTAATAAATTAATCCGTATTGATAAACATTGTCTGCGCCATCTTGCTTTTTTTCCAATGCCACACATTTTAGATGCCTTGACCAGACCCACTCTCTGCACGCCGCCGATCCTCAGCATGGCTCCCCACCCTCGCAAGCATCTCCCCTAAGCGCTGGTCACCCCCGCTCTCTCTCTTATGCATGGGCCATAAACCTCCCTCCATCTGAGCTTCCCCCTTTTGTAAATCGATTTTGGCCACTATAGGTGTGGCAGGGTATGCTCAGACATGAGTCCCTTTCTCACTGCTCCATCAGGATTCAAGCAAGCCGGGCCGAAGAGGCTGAAATGCCAGAAACCGGTCCCCGGTAGCTTGTCTCCTTTCTGGTAAAGAATTGGCTTGGTAGTTTAGTCTGCCCTGTTCCCATGATGCACTGGGCCAGGGACAGACTGATTTGCATATAGCCAGGTTCTGAGCTGGGATGGGGCAGTGAGATAAATAACGGTGATGGATCAAGCCCTGATCTTTGGACTGGGTAAGAGTGGTCTGCTCAATTCAGACACTCTGTTCATCACCACCCCCTTTTGTAAATCGATTTTGGCCACTATAGGTGTGGCAGGGTATGCTCAGACATGAGTCCCTTTCTCACTGCTCCATCAGGATTCAAGCAAGCCGGGCCGAAGAGGCTGAAATGCCAGAAACCGGTCCCCGGTAGCTTGTCTCCTTTCTGGTAAAGAATTGGCTTGGTAGTTTAGTCTGCCCTGTTCCCATGATGCACTGGGCCAGGGACAGACTGATTTGCATATAGCCAGGTTCTGAGCTGGGATGGGGCAGTGAGATAAATAACGGTGATGGATCAAGCCCTGATCTTTGGACTGGGTAAGAGTGGTCTGCTCAATTCAGACACTCTGTTCATCACCACCCCCTTTTGTAAATCGATTTTGGCCACTATAGGTGTGGCAGGGTATGCTCAGACATGAGTCCCTTTCTCACTGCTCCATCAGGATTCAAGCAAGCCGGGCCGAAGAGGCTGAAATGCCAGAAACCGGTCCCCGGTAGCTTGTCTCCTTTCTGGTAAAGAATTGGCTTGGTAGTTTAGTCTGCCCTGTTCCCATGATGCACTGGGCCAGGGACAGACTGATTTGCATATAGCCAGGTTCTGAGCTGGGATGGGGCAGTGAGATAAATAACGGTGATGGATCAAGCCCTGATCTTTGGACTGGGTAAGAGTGGTCTGCTCAATTCAGACACTCTGTTCATCACCACCCCCTTTTGTAAATCGATTTTGGCCACTATAGGTGTGGCAGGGTATGCTCAGACATGAGTCCCTTTCTCACTGCTCCATCAGGATTCAAGCAAGCCGGGCCGAAGAGGCTGAAATGCCAGAAACCGGTCCCCGGTAGCTTGTCTCCTTTCTGGTAAAGAATTGGCTTGGTAGTTTAGTCTGCCCTGTTCCCATGATGCACTGGGCCAGGGACAGACTGATTTGCATATAGCCAGGTTCTGAGCTGGGATGGGGCAGTGAGATAAATAACGGTGATGGATCAAGCCCTGATCTTTGGACTGGGTAAGAGTGGTCTGCTCAATTCAGACACTCTGTTCATCACCACCCCCTTTTGTAAATCGATTTTGGCCACTATAGGTGTGGCAGGGTATGCTCAGACATGAGTCCCTTTCTCACTGCTCCATCAGGATTCAAGCAAGCCGGGCCGAAGAGGCTGAAATGCCAGAAACCGGTCCCCGGTAGCTTGTCTCCTTTCTGGTAAAGAATTGGCTTGGTAGTTTAGTCTGCCCTGTTCCCATGATGCACTGGGCCAGGGACAGACTGATTTGCATATAGCCAGGTTCTGAGCTGGGATGGGGCAGTGAGATAAATAACGGTGATGGATCAAGCCCTGATCTTTGGACTGGGTAAGAGTGGTCTGCTCAATTCAGACACTCTGTTCATCACCACCCCCTTTTGTAAATCGATTTTGGCCACTATAGGTGTGGCAGGGTATGCTCAGACATGAGTCCCTTTCTCACTGCTCCATCAGGATTCAAGCAAGCCGGGCCGAAGAGGCTGAAATGCCAGAAACCGGTCCCCGGTAGCTTGTCTCCTTTCTGGTAAAGAATTGGCTTGGTAGTTTAGTCTGCCCTGTTCCCATGATGCACTGGGCCAGGGACAGACTGATTTGCATATAGCCAGGTTCTGAGCTGGGATGGGGCAGTGAGATAAATAACGGTGATGGATCAAGCCCTGATCTTTGGACTGGGTAAGAGTGGTCTGCTCAATTCAGACACTCTGTTCATCACCACCCCCTTTTGTAAATCGATTTTGGCCACTATAGGTGTGGCAGGGTATGCTCAGACATGAGTCCCTTTCTCACTGCTCCATCAGGATTCAAGCAAGCCGGGCCGAAGAGGCTGAAATGCCAGAAACCGGTCCCCGGTAGCTTGTCTCCTTTCTGGTAAAGAATTGGCTTGGTAGTTTAGTCTGCCCTGTTCCCATGATGCACTGGGCCAGGGACAGACTGATTTGCATATAGCCAGGTTCTGAGCTGGGATGGGGCAGTGAGATAAATAACGGTGATGGATCAAGCCCTGATCTTTGGACTGGGTAAGAGTGGTCTGCTCAATTCAGACACTCTGTTCATCACCACCCCCTTTTGTAAATCGATTTTGGCCACTATAGGTGTGGCAGGGTATGCTCAGACATGAGTCCCTTTCTCACTGCTCCATCAGGATTCAAGCAAGCCGGGCCGAAGAGGCTGAAATGCCAGAAACCGGTCCCCGGTAGCTTGTCTCCTTTCTGGTAAAGAATTGGCTTGGTAGTTTAGTCTGCCCTGTTCCCATGATGCACTGGGCCAGGGACAGACTGATTTGCATATAGCCAGGTTCTGAGCTGGGATGGGGCAGTGAGATAAATAACGGTGATGGATCAAGCCCTGATCTTTGGACTGGGTAAGAGTGGTCTGCTCAATTCAGACACTCTGTTCATCACCACCCCCTTTTGTAAATCGATTTTGGCCACTATAGGTGTGGCAGGGTATGCTCAGACATGAGTCCCTTTCTCACTGCTCCATCAGGATTCAAGCAAGCCGGGCCGAAGAGGCTGAAATGCCAGAAACCGGTCCCCGGTAGCTTGTCTCCTTTCTGGTAAAGAATTGGCTTGGTAGTTTAGTCTGCCCTGTTCCCATGATGCACTGGGCCAGGGACAGACTGATTTGCATATAGCCAGGTTCTGAGCTGGGATGGGGCAGTGAGATAAATAACGGTGATGGATCAAGCCCTGATCTTTGGACTGGGTAAGAGTGGTCTGCTCAATTCAGACACTCTGTTCATCACCACCCCCTTTTGTAAATCGATTTTGGCCACTATAGGTGTGGCAGGGTATGCTCAGACATGAGTCCCTTTCTCACTGCTCCATCAGGATTCAAGCAAGCCGGGCCGAAGAGGCTGAAATGCCAGAAACCGGTCCCTGGTAGCTTGTCTCCTTTCTGGTAAAGAATTGGCTTGGTAGTTTAGTCTGCCCTGTTCCCATGATGCACTGGGCCAGGGACAGACTGATTTGCATATAGCCAGGTTCTGAGCTGGGATGGGGCAGTGAGATAAATAACGGTGATGGATCAAGCCCTGATCTTTGGACTGGGTAAGAGTGGTCTGCTCAATTCAGACACTCTGTTCATCACCACCCCCTTTTGTAAATCGCTCTTCCCTGAGAATCACACCCTGTGCCCGCCCGACACCTCCCTTTCACCCTATTCACTACCGCACCCTCTGACACTCCTCTTCCTTTGTGTCTGATTGTCCAGGCCGGTCCCAGGCTATCACCTAGCCCTGCGGATGTAGTTTATGGCCTCAACTGTAAAGAATCACCCCTCTTCAAAGGAGTTACAGTAGATCAAGGCCCCCACCCCATGAGATCCGTCACACCACACGCGTTCCTACTATCTGATAACGATCCTGTATTGTGATTGGGGTGGGGATTCTCACTGTGAGGGTGTGTGGGACCGAGCCTGAAGCGGAAGATTCCAGGGATGCCTTTTTGTACATCAAAGTCTTCACAATTATGTGTCACATTAAAAATATGTAGCACTCCAACAAAGTAGTAGGATTATAACACTTTAATAACTTATAAATATATACAACGCACCAAAAACAGTAAACACGTAAAAAAAAAAACATTTTAAACAAAGCAACAATGGTCAGTAGCGGTCTGTTGTGCGAATAGTCTGAAGGCAGCACAACGCGCTGGGATCTGGATGGCACCCAGGTGGTGTCCTTCAGTTGCCGCACTGGTCTTGGCATCCTACAATGCTGCACCGAAAAACAGCGTGGGGCGCCCCCGGGGGGGGGGGGGGGCAGGCGGCGTGAACGGGCCTCCCCAGGTGGAGGCTCGTCTGCTGTAGTGGGGCGCCCCTTTAGCGTTTCAGTCTCCATTCAGCGGTTTTCCGCCTGCTTTTGCTGCACTGTGCCTCATCCGCCATTCAGCTGTTTACCGCCTGCTCTTGCGGCTACAGCGTCTCGCCCACCATCCAGTTGAGTTGCGCCCGCTCTTGCGGCTACAGTGTCTCGCCCACCATCCAGTTGAATTGCACCCACTCTTGCGGTGCAGTGATAGGCGGCTGCCACAGGACTCTTAAAATGGCGGCTGGCTCTTTGGATTTGGGCCTGGTCCACTAAAATGTCCCTGGGACACATTTGAACTCGGACATTTGCCTGCTAGGGCTTGGGCCCCATTCTCGAAAGCGTCCCCTCAGCCTTGAAGATTCTACAAAAGTCATCGGGGCCCCCGACTCCCGCAGGCTTCCGGTGGGGAGCGGCTGCCATGATTGCTTGCGGAATGGCCACGACGGAGCTACGAGATGGTGGTGCTCTCATGCTGACGCCAGCTTCAGTCTGAAACATCCAGAAACACTGTAGACTATCAATTCGATGACTTCCGGTGGAGCTCCAACGTGACCCGGTAGGGAAGACCTTGCCCTCCCCTTTTTTGACTGATGGTTCTTGTTGCCTGTCCCCTCTGTTGTCATGTAACGGAACCTTTTTGGATTGTCGAGTGAGAAAAAAAAAGGTTGGGCTTTCATCGTTTGGAAAAAAAAAATGTTTCAATCCAATGAAAAGTGTTATTTTTAGGTCATATGATCGAGCATTTCATCATTAGGAAACCAAAAGCAAAATGAACCAATGAAAAGTTTTATAAACAAGTCACATGACCTGTTATGCGGCTTTGGGCTATAAAAATCCTACAAAATCCGTTGGCCTGTGAGGCGGCGTCAGTAGCGGACCGATGTGCGAATAGGCCGAAGGCAGCACAACGCGTCGAGATCCGGATGGCACTGAGGTGGTGTCCAGCAAGTTGCTGCACTGGTGTAGCTATCCTACAATGCTGCGCCGAAAGACGGCGTGGGGTGCCCGGGGGGGAGGCGGCGCAAACGGCCCTCTCCCGCCTCCCCAGGTGGAGGCACCTCATCTGCAGTGGGGCGCCCCTTACCGTTTCACTCGCCGTTCAGCAGAGTTGCGCCCGCTCTTGCGGCACAGTGCCTCACCCTCCATCCAGCTGAGTTTCGCCCGCTCTTGCGGTACAGTGACTCACCTGCCATCCAGCTGAATTGCGGTTACTCTTGCGGTACAATGAGTCGAACGCGCCGAGATCCGGATGGCACCGAGGTGGTGTCCAGCAAGTTTCACTGGTGTGGCCATCCTACAATGCTGTGCCGAAAGACGGCGTGGGGTGCCCGGGGGGGGGGGGGAGGCGGCGCAAGCGGGCCTCTCTCGCCTCCCCAGGTGGAGGCACCTCATCTGCAGTGGGGCGCCTCTTAGCGTTTCACTCGCCGTCCAGCTGCATTGCGCCCGCTCTTGCGGCACAGTGCCTCACCCCCCATCCAGCTGAGTTCCGCCCGCTCTTGCGGTACAGTGACTCACCCGCCATCTAGCTGAATTGCGGTTACTCTTGTGGTGCAGCGATAGCCGGCTGCAACAGGACTCTCAAAATGGTGGCCAGCTCTTTGGATTTGGGCCTGGTCCACTAAAATGGCCCTGGGACACCTTGGAACTCGGACGCTTGCCTGGTAGGGCATGGGCCCCATTCACGAAAGTGTCCCCTCTTTTGACTGATTGTTCTTGTTGCCTATTTATTCTGTTGTCATTTAACGGAACCTTTTTGGACTGCCGAAAGGGGTTCTGGTCCGACCGCTGGTTGGTGGAGACATTTTGACTATATCCTGGACTTGCCCGGCCTCGCACAAAATAGCGCCGGTATAAATGGGACTCGCAACTCCTTGTTGTGTACTGGTTGCCCAACCTTGATATCACGAGATACGTATGCAGTTTTGAAGCACATGGCGGGCGGGGACGAGTACTGATTGAACATTTGGACATCCCTATTGATATTAAGTTCTGATGTGTTATTGATTTCTGTACTATTGAAAGTTCGAATTAACGTCACCCATGGTACTTGCCCGCAAATGTATATCTAGATAATTTTATTGTAACTGGCCCTGTCGTACTTTAATTATAAAATGTACGTCCACCGATTCCGCAACTGTTAGACACCTTAGTTCTTGCAACCTAATGGCCCGCCCGTTACGTTCTTCTACAGTGTAAATGTCCCCTCATCATATACGATTCCAGTTTGCTCCGTGGCCGGCCCACGTGGTTATAGGCCCGTATTTGTATACTGACATTTTCCCAATAAAGGTTTTTAAAACAAAACATGGTAGTAGTACCTTTTTTGGTATAGTTTTGAATAATAGCCACTGTTTTCGAATGAGTAAAAGGCAAGTGAAATAAAGCAGCCCGATTACATGACGGTTAAAAGGTATAATACGCAGGAACGCAGTAAAGATAAATGGTCAAGGGCTGTTGTGTTTTCCACTCCTGCAACATAAAGTGATCGATAAGAATCCGATATTCATGCCTATCAGCAACTAAGACAGCAGGCCGAGCCTCTTTTGCTCAACGGCTCCCTCATGGGACGAAGAAACGCCCCTTTTCTCGAAATAGGAATATTTTACTTGCAGGACAGTTGTAAATTTCCCGGGAAAATACATTAGCCTGGAACATTGTTAGTGATAAACTGTAAATGCATCTGGGTCCTTTGATTTACAAGTCAGAGTGAGAAAAAAAAAGGTGGGGCTTTCATCATTTGGGCAAAAAATATGTTCGAAAGCAATGAAAAGTGTTATTTTTAGGTCATATGACCAAGCCTTTCATCATTAGAATAACAAAAGTAAAATGAACGAATGAAAAGTTTTATTAACAAGTCACATGATCTGTTATGCTTACGTTACGCGCTGCGCGCCGCGCTCTGGATCGTTTCCGGGAAGCTGCGCCTCGCGCACCGGAGCACTTCCGGGTGCGCTAACGCGGCGCGTCATCTGACGCATTACGCGACAACGCAGGTCCAGAATATAGTCAAAATGTCTCCACCAACCAGCGGTCGGAACACAACCCCTTGCAGCAGTCCAAAAAGTTCTGTTAAATGACAAGCGAAGGGACAGGCAACAAGAACCATCAGTCAAAGAGGGAGGGCAAGTTCTTCTCTACCGGGTCACGTTGGGGCTCCACCGGAACTGATCGAATTGGTAGTCTACAGTGTTTCTGGATGTTTCGGACTGATGCTGGCGTCAGCATGAGAGCACCACCATCTCGTGGCTACGTCGTGGCCATTCCGCGAGCAATCATGGCAGTCGCTCCCCACCGGAAGTCTACGGGAGTCGGGGGTCTCGGTGACTGTGGTGGAATCTTCAAGGCTGAGGGGACTCTTTTGGGAATGGGGCCCATGCCCTAGCAGTCAAGCGTCCGAGTTCCACGGTTGCCCAGAGCCATCTTTGCAGGCCAGGCCCAAGTCTGTGGCGCCGACCGCCATTTCGTGAGCTCCGTAGCAGCCGCCTGTCACTGTACCGCAAGATTGGGTGCAATTCCGTTGGATGGCGGGTGAGACGTTGTAATAGCAAGAGCAGGCGCAATTCAGCTGGCCGAGCGAGGCACTGTGTCGGAAGATCGGGCGCAAGTCAGCTGGTCGAGTGAAGCGCTGGGGTGTAGCTGAGAAACCTCCACCTGGGGAGGTGGGGGAGGCTCGTTCGCGCCGCCTCTCCCTTCTACTGCACCCCACGCCGTCTCCTGGCGCAGGTATATGTGATGGTCGGACCAGGGCACCGCAGGACGTGTCTTCAGGTCAAACGGATTGTGGGACAAGGTGTGGAGCAGGCGCAATTATCTCGGGGCCTCCGTCAAGCGGTTCAGGGAGGCACCGCATCACATTGTTTTCCAATGCAGTCAGGTCCACAAACAGCCCCCACTTACTTTGAGAATAGTGAAGCTGCAGCAGGTGCAAATAAGCTTCAGATGGTGTTACAAGCGCTGCTCCGAACCCTCAACTATGGCACCCAACATCAAGGACTTATGCCATTTGTGCAAGGCAGTGACATCGAAGCATCTCAGGGACCAAGCAACATACCATATCCAGAGTCCTTCCCACAACCTCTGCCTTCCTTCTTACCTAGTTATTGTTCTTTCACTCCCACTCTAGGCTTTTAGTCTGTGGATGGAAAACCATGAACCTACACTCACCTAGGAAAATCTTACTATTGATGGTTTATTTTGAGCCCAAAATACAAAGGCTTGTTTGGATCGATGTTGCAGCAGGCTGCCATGTAAATAGTTATTTAATAAAACTTTTTACTCTGTTACTTTGCTGGTGTGTTGTATATATTTATAATATTTGCATAGTGTTTGTCGTTATTTTGGGTGGGGTGGGCGGCGGAGCTGAGCTGTCTTGCAGCCATCATGGTGTCGAGCTCAGTTCCTCTCACTAGTTTCGTATTTGTCATGAGGGGTTGTTCATAATGTTTCTATTTTAGCGAGGTCAAAAAGAGATCTCATTAGTGGCCTACTGATTTTGCTGGATTCCTTTTGTTTTTTTAACGATTTTTCATATCTGCAAAGACTAAACAGAGTATTGCAACTCTGTGCTTGTTTGTAAATAAGAGAATGAACCAAAGAGAACCAATTCCAAAACAATAAATGCTTGGATAACAATCAATCAAATGGAGAGGGAAGAAGGCACGACGGATTACAACGTGGGCAAAGGCCTGTGTTACCTACTCTTCACTATCTGCAAAGAGAGAATACTCCTAAAAGAAAAGAGATGGGGGGGAGGGGGGCAGCGTTCAAAGCACATCAGCGTGCATAAATACGAAAATATTTTTACCTACCACGTACTTGACATTTTACAGGTTTTGATATTTGCTATTAAAAAACCGTTGAAATTCACTGAAAAAACCATAGGTTATAGACCATATATAGTTAGGGATTAGCATTTACAAAGCCTTAATTTACTCGCACAAAACCATTGAAATTCGCATATATAGTTAGTTGCACTAACTATATATCGCGCACCCGCAATCCACTGCTGATGATGTCACATATTACATCATTCATGACATGGTCAGTGACATCACTGATGACATCACTGATGACATCACTGATGACATCTCACATGACATCACTGATGACATCTCATTTGACATTACTGATCACATCACTGATGATATCATTCATGTGATAATACGACGAACCTCTTCCGACTCTAATATAACCTTAGATACAATCAGTGTAAACAGACACTCACAGACTGTCACTTATCCATGGAGTTACTCACACACCTAGTCAGTCATGCAAAGAATCAATCACACCTCCATTTTCTCAACTATACAGTAATACACACCTTACTTATTCAAACATATACTAACACATATTTACTCTCTTATACAATCCCTGATACATGTTCACAATGATCCATACAGCCACTCACACATTCACTGGCTCTTATGCACAGTTATTTATATATGTCAACTCTCACATGTCCTGTGTTTTACATATGTACTTACTTTGACATGTAGCACTGAGAAATCCATTCATTCACCAATACACTCATGCAGACAGTCAACCGCCCATACAGCTGTTTCCACATGCACTTTTGAACCCATACATATAGTGAATCAACTACTCACACATCTATGCACAGCCACACACCTCACAGCCACCCACACACACACTCAGTCTCCCATACAAATACTTGGGCAACCAATCAATAACCCATATAGTTACTCATATAGCTACTGATTAACACATTCAGCAGTTTACAGAACAACAGACATAATGATGCACAAATTAAGACAGTTTAGTCACTAACCCATGCACTCAGTGAGACACATTAAATCACTCACTCATACAGTGAGTCATGCACCTACTAAATCCTTCATCCAGACACTTATACATCCACTCATTCTTCAATATTTAAGACATATTTTAACTTTACAGAAACATACAGTCACTGGGTGTTGTCATCAGTGATGTCACTGACCATGTCATGAATGATGTAATATGTGACATCATCAGCAGGGGATTGCGGGTGCGCGATATATAGTTAGTCCAACTAACTATATATGCGAATTTCAATGGTTTTGTGCGAGTAAATTAAGGTTTTGTAAATGCTAATCCCTAACTATATATGGTCTTTAACCTATGTTTTTTTCAGTGAATATATATATATATATACACAAAGAAAATGATAACTCTGGCACTCCGCTTGGTAATTCACATTAATTTATTTCACAAACTGTGATGGCCTACGCATTTTGAACGTATAGTTCCTTCTCATGGCAGTGTCATACAATTGTCCCTTTTCGCTTTCCATATTTATATTGTCAAACATTTGCAATGCATGCTGGGATATGTAGTTTACACATTACTTTGTATGTAACTTTATTCAGTGACATCTAAACAAAGTTGATGCCTGTTATTTGTGAATAGGACTGTGTGCTAGCGATGTCATTTCGCAGCGCTTAGTTTGGTCGCGGCTGTGTTACCATTGTTCTGTTGTTTAATATATTGTTTCTCTTTTGTTTGCGATCTTCGTGAAATCGCGGGTAGTTATCGCATCAAGTTACAGTGCTATAGTTTGTTGTGGGCTGAGTGCCCTTGTCATGACTATATTAAGCGCAGGCATGTGTCCTTCAGTCTGTGCATTCTCCCTTTATGCAGCATTGAATTTGATCTATAGTGTGTCAAATAAGGCTTCGCAGTGTATCACTATACAATTATGGCTATACAATAAGCCTACTTTGTCCATATGATATTGATTGCTAGTTTATTTACGATCAATTGCGATAGAGACAAAGCTTTGCTTGAAATAGATAAGATGGAGGCTGAAATAGATAAAGAGGAGGATAAGAAAAAAATTGAGGAATTAAAAGAACAGATGAAAAAGCGTTTGGTGAAATACGAGGCAAAGATAAAACAAAGGAAACAAGAAAAATTCGAGCGGGATGAGCGTGATTACACTCTGGGAAGAGTCCTGACGTTTGCTAAAAAATTTGAGGGCTCACGAAAAGAATTAAAGGCTAGAGAAAGTGAGCCCTATCCAACACGAATTGAGACGTCAGAGTCAGAAGTAACGGATGGAGAGTCATCTGATGTCGGAGGTGCGATTCCGAGATGCAAGAAAACTCCTTTTCAGGAGGAGTTTCACATCATGAGGCAAACGAGGCTACGAGGGGGCAAAAATCGTCCGCCTGAGGAAGTAAAAGGCAAACAAGAAGGGGCGGTTGGTGCCGGAGTAACAAAGGCCCCAAGCAGAGTCACTCGCAACAGACAAGGGAAGAATTGGAATTAGATCATTTGACCATTATCAATCTGACACACTTACTTTGCCTGCCGTGACCGGGTCAGATTGCTGATTGACCACTACTGCTGGGACAAACCGAGGATTCCATTCCTACTGCTGTTGCTGCTCGCGGAACCCGCTTTGTGGGTCCCGCTTCGCCCTGGGACCTGGGCAGAAGGATTTTGAACCGCCTGTGAGGGAGGACTAGGGCTTGAGGGCTGCGAGCTAAGGGGTGTGGACTCACTCTCCCAGGAGTCCAAGGGAAACCCCACGCCCGTCACACCTGGGCTGCTCTCCCTCATCGCCCCGCCCCCCGGACCGAGATAAAGTGCCCCGCCTGCTCCAGGAACGCGGGACACACTTACTTTACCTGCCGTGACCGGGTCAGATTGCTGATTGACCCCTACTGCTGGGACAAACCGAGGATTCCATTCCTACTGCTGTTGCTGCTCGCGGAACCCACTTCGCGGGTCCCGCTTCGCCCTGGTACCTGGGCAGAAGGATTTTGAACCGCCTGTGAGGGAGGACTAGGGCTTGAGGGCTGCGAGCTAAGGGGTGTGGACTCACTCTCCCAGGAGTCCAAGGGAAACCCCGCGCCTGTCACACCTGGGCTGCTCTCCCTCATCACCCCGCCCACTCACCTAATTGGAGTAAGCACCCTATAAGAATTGTTGAGCCCTCTGCGCGGGAGCGCGCGGGGGAGCGCCCGAGGCTAAGCCCGGGCAAAGGGCGGGCCCTCTGTGGCCCTCAGAGGCCTGAGGAGGCCGGGCTGGGCCAGAACCCCTGGTCGACTACTGTTCTGCCCTGGACTTTTGGTGTAAGTGTGTGGGGGATATATCACATTGAACATTATGTCCATTGAAATCCTAACACCGGAGTTGGTCGGCCCGGAGAAATCTGTGAGTTTAATTAATGGGGAACTAGATATTTATTTCAAGAAATCTGTTTCAGACACCCCCACTACTCCTACCCTTGCAGAACGCCGGGCGGAGCGCAGACGCTCGGTAGAAAGCCTAAAAAATAGGTTATTACCGATACACCTGTGTTGATTAGTCCTACTGTGGAGGGTTCCCCCTTTGAGAATGTTTGTATTCCCTCTCAGGATAGCGTTCCCTTAATATTTAGAGAGGGTACGTCTATGAATGAAATTGAACCCCAAGACACGATTAATATATCGACATCTAACTCTACTCATCCCAGTACAACTAAAACCATAGTCATAACCAAGGCACAAATAACTCCTACCCCTATGCAAACCAAAGTAGTAAGAAATAGGGCAAAGAAAGTTACGCCTGTTAAAACGTATGGCCCCCCACCAAATAAAAAAAGGCGAAAAAAACCAGATGTACAGAAGAGGAAAATTAACCATGCAGATTTTGGTATTAAAAATGGTGCTAGTAATGAGGGAAAACGGATACAAACAATAGATAAAGGAATGATAGCTATACCATCTATACATTCTTGCCCTACCCCCAAAGTAACTCAGGACAGCTCTACCCCTGATAACCCTCTGGTTGTCGTGACACCACAGGAATCTTCAAATGGTGCCCTTATCGATAGCATAGAGATCATAATAAGGGCCCATACTCTAGCCATCGTAGAAAGACTTAATATACTAGACGATAGGCTCGGGAAGATAGAGCGAGAACTGGGTAGTAAGGTAGCAATTACTAAGGTACCTTCTAATCCTGCCACACAAACTTCCATCTTACAGACCTCTTCAGGTACCCCAGCGATAACTCCTACTCCTGTCCCTGTTCAGACTACCACCATGCCTCAAACTTTACATCCCGTGAGTGAAATTATACCTAAAGGTAATCCTGTTTTACCAAAACCTTAAAGCCGCTCTTTGTTGTAAACCTAGGGATAAGGAAGTAGTCAGGGCCCTGAGAAGGGAATATACAACCCACCTGAAGGCCAGGAAACAGGAATTGAGGGAAGAGGCCTGGAACAATCTGACAAAGGCAGTGGATCTTAAGTATACCAAGCTTTTTTTGTCCACGGTCAATAGCCCCTTTCTTCAAAATGAATAAACCCACTTTGCCCCCTGCTGTAACGGTCAGTGGACCGTCAAATAGTTCAGATCAAGCTTCTGGGAATAAGAAGAGGGATAGGGGGATTGGGCGACCCCCCCGAGGTAATTATAATAAGGGCCCTCTTCCAGAACTCCCACCGGAAGCTGTACCTTTTGTGGTAGTCCTTACCGGGGTGCCAGAGTTAGAAGCAAACAAACGGGAGGGCTTTGCCCAGTTAAAAAATAAAATAATGCACTGGTTAAGTTTGTATAGACCTATAGCTAATAACATCAATGGCGAAATTGTCCACGTTCGCCGTCTCCCCTGGCTAGGAGGAAGACCTAAAGACATTGAGGGCGACATTGTGGTCATAAACTTTAGAGACCAGAATGCTGTTCACTTTATACTTAACTGGCCCTCCGATCACGATAACAATCATATCACTCCTCGCCCACTCACTTATTTCTACCCTCGCTCAGTGGTGTTCCCACCTCACCACCAACTTCGGCCACTCCCTCCCCCCCCTTTACCAAGGCAAATGTATTCAAATCCATACTGTCCACCCGTCTATAATAATGGTTTTTCATCTAATGGTCATTATTCCACAACAGTAGCAGACCCGCATGGGTGGAACATTGTGGCTCCAAGGTATAATTCCTTAACACACAGAAGAATGGATCACCTTAAACCCTTCACGCCCCTAGAGACCACCAATAGGTTTGACGTGTTTAGTGGGTTGGAAGATTGTGATTGATGCCAACAAGCCATGGGGGAGGTGGGTGAGGGAACTTGTGGTGATACAGGGGGAGACATGAGTTCATGTAAGAGGGCAAGTGGCTCTACCGAGGACAACCTGCCCAAAGGGTATAATGCTGCCCGATTTTCCAGTTGCAATATACTTACTAATGGACAGACTCACTGTAACTCGGACTCCTTTACCCCTGACGATGGTACCATAAGTTACATAGACCAACCGATGTGTGTTAGTGTCCCCAGGCTATTCGATGACCCTGTGATCGAGGATGTAACTCCGCTCCACATGCCCCCGTTACCCAGCGAGGCTATATGTTCAATAGAGAAGGGCTATAAGCTAGCGAGTTGGAATATTGCTGGGTGGAACAACAAGATAGATTGTTTAGGGTGGTTAGAATTTATAACCCAATTCGACATTTTATGTCTCCAGGAGACCTGGGCGGCCGAAGACGTCTACCTTGATGGGTATGCTGCCTATAATTGTCATGCACTGCCATCTAATACGGGTAGAGCCAGCGGTGGGTTGGTGATACTGCTTTCTGTGATGTTACCGGTCCAAGTGAAAACCCACCTGACCGTTGGTTTGCATTCACAGTTGTTATGGCTGCAACATAGGAATGGGCGAAATGTCTTAATAATAAATCACTATAACAACGCTTTTAACCACTCTAATACCGATATGGTTGAAGAACTTGATGCCGAGGTGGATAGGCTGTGTGGCCGTAGTGGAGTGTCTTTTGAAATTCTGTGGGGAGGTGATTTTAACATTTACATGTGTCCCTTTTCTGGCAAGAGGGTGTGTGGGTATGGGGGGGAGGTTGGGGAAGATCAGACTCACTTCCTACACTCGGCCTATGGTGACTCTTTAAACACTCTCATGCTCAAATTGGATTTATGTATTATGTTACCTGGCCCTGATAGTGAGGGAAATCCGGTACCAACCTTTATTGGTAGGAACTGTGCGACGGTTATCAATTACCTCATTGTCTCTTCCAGTATTATGGCTTTGTGTACCTCTCCCGTAATAGTAGACTTAGCCCTTAGTGACCACAACTGCCTAACAATGTATCTTTCCTTGTGGGGGGATAAGGTACAGGTGTCGTATGGTACAGTGACAGACGTAGTCCCACATAGACTAAATGGCCCAAGAATTAAATGGGGCAGGCATAATGAGGAGCGCCTACTATGTACTATAGTATCAGCCTGTTTACAGGAGGTAGAAAGCTGTCTCGAAGCCGACAAAGGCAGTGCCGACATTCTTGCTAGTTTTGATACCATTAATAAAAATATTGCTAAAATCTTAACTGGTACAAAACCTAAAGGACCTAGGACCACTAGTGGATGGTTCAATAAGGAATGCACAAAATCCTTACAAAACCTTAAAGCCGCTCTTTGTTGTAAACCTAGGGATAAGGAAGTAGTCAGGGCCCTGAGAAGGGAATATACAACCCACCTGAAGGCCAGGAAACAGGAATTGAGGGAAGAGGCCTGGAACAATCTGACAAAGGCAGTGGATCTTAAGGATACCAAGCTTTTTTGGTCCACGGTCAATAGCCCCTTTCTTCAAAATGACGAAGCCCCGGTATTGTCTGCTCAGGTGAGCGAAGAACAATGGGTTGCTCATTTTTCAAGCATTTTTAACCCCGATGGACTAGCTACAGGGGGTGATAGGGAGGCTATGATTGCCACCCCCTTACCTCTTAACATCACAGTCACTGAGGTGGACGCTGCCATCCGGTGTAGCAAGGGGGGGAAGGCAACGGGCCCCGACGGGGTACCCGTCGATCTCTATAAAGCCGAGGTTTCCATTTGGAGTCCGCTGTTGACCAAGGTATTTAATGCAGCAGCAATGACAACGGCTCCACAGGCCTGGGGGGAGTCCATCATTATCCCTGTTTACAAAAAAGGTGCGAGAGGAGAGGCAAAAAACTATTGCCCGATTTCACTCCTCACTGCCTCCCTACAAATTATGAGTAGGGTATTATTGAGGCGTTTGGAGGACTGGGTTGAAGAAAAAGGAATACTTGCGGACTCCCAATTTGGATTCCGTAAGGGATTAGGCACAATAGAACAGTGCATAAACCTGGACCTCATCATAGGCAAATATACACGCGCAAAACAAGGCTCGTTGTTTCTTTGCTTTGCTGACCTTTCCAGTGCTTTCGATCTAGTTGACCATGGTCTTCTGTGGTCAACCCTACTGGATATGGGAGCACCATGAGAAATAATGTATTTCTTGGCCCAATTATACAGGAACTTGTCGGCGAAGATACGTTATGGGCAATCGGGAGAGTGTACACCGAGTATTCGGGTAGGTTCTGGTATTAGGCAGGGATGTGTCCTCGCCCCCCCTTCTTTTCTCACTTTTTATGAATGCAATTGAGTTTGAACTACGGGCAGTCAATGCTGACGCACCGATCGCCGGCGGCCTCTCCATTCCGATATTGCTTTATGCGGATGACGCGGTTCTGATTTCGAGAACCCCTCTTGGGCTGCAAAAACTCATGGACAAATTTGTGGATTTTATCAATGGGAGGAAATTAAAAATAAACAATTCAAAAACTTTTATAATGGCCTGCGGTAAGAAAGTTAAAAATCTTAGACCTTTTACAGTTATGGATCAAATAATACAAGTGGTTGACAAATTTTGTTACTTAGGTATCACTTTTAATAGTGGGGGGATGTGGGCATCCGAAATGACCAATGTAAGAGCCAAAATGGCCAAGTGTTCCTTTGGCATATTTAAGTTTGCATCCAAGTTAGGCTCTAGGCGGATACCCGACATATTGCACTTATATCGTCATAAATGCGCTGCCCTGGCCCTCTATGGCTCAGGTATATGGGGCCACTGTAACCATAACATGCTCCATGTGGAGGAAAATAAATTTGTTAAAAAACTTCTGTGTCTACCACCCTCTGCTTCAACTAAATTGATCCACCAGGAGGTTGGACTGGAACATCTTTCTGATTTGATCAATTTAAGACCACTGATAGTATGGAGATCTATATGGATTAAGGAGCAGACAGGGTTCACAAAAAAGATTATTTTAGACTGTCTCCACATGGAAAAATGTTCCCGCATTCCCTGGCTTAATTATATTATTCGTGAAGTTAAAGATGTCTTTAACCTTGCAGTGTGTGATAATCCACTTTGTGTTATAGACATCCCAAAGAGTGAGCTTAAACACGAATTCCTGAGGGCTAGTATGGTAAAGCGTAATGTAGCTACCTCTAAGTTTTCTACACATGTTTTTTACAATAGGTATAACATGGCAGAATCAGGATTCGCAGGATACCTTAAAATGGTTACTATTTGTTCCCACCAATATGTTTTGACAAGATTGCGGATGGGGACTGTTCATTTGCTTGTTGCGTATCCTCATATGAAAACTTACACTACCGCCTCTTGCCCATGTGATGGGACTACAAAGCAAAGCCCGGAGCACTTTTCTATTGTTATGCCCTTTTTATCTTCATCTCCGTAAAATATATTTGAAACCACTTTTTAAAAAATATAATGTATCCACAATTGTATCTGCTATGAGGCTTTTATTTGGTCTTGGGTTGCAGGACATCTGTTTTTTTACTGCTGTATTTATCTTGAAGTCGGTACGCTGGAGGAATAATATGTTTCTTGAGATATGAATGTTCTAAAATCTGCTGTACCCATATGTTTTTAACTAATTATGTATGTATGTACTTTTATGATTATTAACAAATGATCGAATAAAGTTTTTGAATTGAATTGAATTGACACCCAAAGCATTGTCTACTATAGAACAACAAGTGCTAAGACTCGGATTAACTTCCTGCCCTTCCAGCAGACTGGAATACACACAAACGTGCATTGATCTCTTCAAATTTACTCTCAAATTTAAATTGCATAAATATTTCAAGACCAAACCTAACTTCCTCAAACAACGGAAAAAATTAAGCAAAGCCACAGCTACTGATGCATTGAAAGGGGAACATCTGGCTGCCCTTGAGGTTATGGAATCACTTCGGACAGACACCACCACCTTAACTCAGGACGAAAGGATACAAGGTGGTGACATGGTATCACGAAGCAAAGAACTGGGCTTTGACCAAGTCAAGGATACCAGTGAATTTAAACCTGTTTCACAATTTCTTCCTCAGTTACCTATGGACGCGATTGATGTGTTCGCTGAAGCGGTAAATAAAGATCTGCTAAAACTGAGAGGACGATTATCACACACCAACGTCAAACAAAACATCTTTAAGGAACAACGTGAAGTCATTGAGAACCTGGCTAAGGATGAAAATTGCATTTGTAAACCTTCCAACAAAGGAGGAAACATGGTTTTGCAGACTAGAGAGAATTACATTAAGGAAGCTCTAAGGCAACTATCGGATGAGGACACTTATTGTAAAATATCTAATATGGACAGCATTCAAAGGTACCATGAGATGATTACATCTTGGTTGGATAAATCTATGCTGGACATGGAGGAATATCTGTTTCTTCGCTGCATGAACCCTGTGGTACCCTCTTTTTACCATATTCCCAAAATCCATAAAGATCAAAATTATTCCCCAGGGAGACCTATTGTTTCCTCTCAAGGAGGATTGACAGAACACTTGTCCATCTTTATTGACTCCTTTCTTTTTCCTTTTGTGAAAACCTTACCTGCATACATTAAGGATCCCCAAGATTTTTTAAAATGTATGGAGCATCAACTGTGGGATCCGGGTTACAAATTGATTGTATTGAACTTCACTAGCCTCTATACAAGAATCAGGCATGAATATGGGCTTGAAGCGGTTGCACATTTTCTAAAGAAAAAATCTTTTAAGTACACTGAACATAACTCTATGATTCTTCAGTTCACAAAATTCTGCTTAAAAAAACAAAATTTTTGTGTTTGGCGAGGAGTTTTACCACCACGTGTCTGGCACAGCGATGGGCACCTGCTTCGCCCTCAGCTACGTGAACTTGTTCGCAGGCTGCTGGGAGGAGTAGTTGTCCAGGATGCCGGGCAACATTGATATGAGTAAGGTCATCTCATGGCATCGATACATCGATGACCTCTGTATTATCTGGGATGGGTCATTTGAATCAGCTAACGCCTTCATTGAGAATTTGAACAAGAATGTTGTGAACTTAGAATTTAGTGGCTGTGTGAGGTCCGAGACTGTCAATTTCTTGGATTTAAAGGTCAGTGTGAGCGGTAACCACTTAAAGATTTCACTTTATCGTAAACCAACCGCAGGCAATTCAATATTGCATGCGACTAGCAGTCATCTTCCAGGATTGGTTAAGAGTATTCCCTATGGGGAGCTGCTTCGTTTGAAACAAAATAGTACTTTGGAAAGTGACTTTGAGTTAGCAGCCCAAGAAAGTATTAAGAGATTCAGTGCTAGAGGCTATAGTGAGGAATTACTTGATGCAGCTTTGAACAAAGTCAAGACTATATCAAGAACGGATTTGCTGAACAAAACTGCTGCTAAGAAAGGAGGGAATGAGACAGGTAAAAATAAATTCAGTTTGATAACAACATTTTCAAGTGATGCGTTGCAGTTAAAAAGAATTATGAAACAAAATTGGCACATCCTGAAAACATATAATGTTATTGGCTCTGATATTCCTAGTGCCCCTCTGGTTACATTCCGTAGGGCAAGGTCTTTAAGGGATACTCTTGTACTAAGCCATTTACACCCGACAGCTAAAAAATCTGGAACCCTGAAGGAGCGTAAGGGTTTCTACCCCTGCGGAAAATGCAAGGCCTGTATGGGTAGCAAGAGGACCCTGTCCTTTCAAGTAGACGGTCTAGAAACCGTCTACTTGAAAGGACAGGGTAAACCAATTGCAGGCAATTCAATATTGCATGCAACTAGCAGTCATTTTCCAGGATTGGTTAAGATTATCCCCTATGGGGAGCTGCTTCGTTTGAAACAAAATAGTACTTTGGAAAGTGATTTTGAGTTAGCAGCCCAATAGAGTATTAAGAGATTCAGTGCCAGAGAATATATTGAGGAATTACTTGAGGCGGCTTTAAACAAAGTCTAGACCGTATCAAGAACGGATTTGCTGAACAAAACAACTGCTAAGAAAGGAGGGAATGAGACAGGTAAAAATAAATTCAGGATGATAACAAAATTTTCAAGTGATGCCATGCAGTTAAAAAGAATTATGAAACAAAATTGGCACATCCTGAAAACGTATAATGTTATTGGCTCTGATATTCCTAGTGCCCCTTTGGTTACATTTCGTAGGGCAAGGTCTTTAAGGGATACTCTTGTACAAAGACATTTACACCCAACAGCTAAAAAATCTGGAACCATGAAGGAGCTTAAGGGTTTCTACCCCTGCGGAAAATGCAAGGCCTGTATGGGTAGCAAGAGACTTTCAAGTAGACAGTCTAGAAAAGCCTAAATTGATTAATAAGTTTCTCATTATGTACCACAAGCCATGTGGTTTACTGCCTGCAATGCCCATGTGGCTTACGCTATGTGGGGAGCTCGATCCATTCAGTTAAAATCAGAATCTTAGAACATATGCGGACAATTGCCAAGGGTGATGTCACCTACCCTGTGGCTAGACATTTTTCTGAGAAGCATAACAGTAATAAGCATGGGCGAATTTTGCGAATCTCGCGTTCATGAATTTTGCGGATTTGCGAACTCGCAATTCGCAAAATCCCCGAATTCTCGCGAATTTGCGGATTTTTTTTTGTGTTCGCGCGGGTTTCTGCCAGTTCGCGAGGGTTTTGTACAATTTCGCAAACGCGAACTTACCTGTCGGGTCGCAAGTTTTGCGAGCTTGTTGTTTCTACGTGTCCAGCCTGTTTGGGACACTCTTCTTCATCACTGCCACTCTCTGTCACCACTGCCACTCTCTGACTACTCATGCCACCCTCTGGCCCACCCATGCCACCCTCTGTTTCATCACAGCACCCTCTGGTTGTCCAGTCAGTGTACATTATTGTGGCAAAGCAAAGCACACCTTCCCTGCCTCAAGTGACCTGAATTAATTTGGGGCTGATTAATGTGTCACAGAATATTTTTTTAGCTGGCACCTGCTTCCTTAGTGCTTCCTGATTAGTGATCTTTTGCACTTGCTAAGTGCTTTCATTGTTGCAAAAACACCTGCCCTGCCCCAACTGACAATAATGAATTAGGGGCTGATTAATGGATTTGAACTTCCAGCCTGGCTCCTGCTTGTCTCCCTTAGCTGTAATTCAGGACCTTTGTGGCATATGTGTAACTATTCTGAGGTTCAGAGCAGGGTCACATAATAGTTGCAAGTAGGCAACTGAACTCTGGAGGGGCCCCTCAGGAAGCACTACAGGAAATGGCTACTAATGATGAGCCTGAACTTTTGAACCTGGTAAGTAGTTTCAGTTTTGCTAAGATCGTATTTCTGCAATTTAGCGCTTATTCGCGCGGCGCGAAGTTGTACTGGGAAGCCGCGAACTCATGCGAACAGTGCGAGCAAGCCAGATTTTGCGGGAGATTCGCGAATCTCGCGGATTGCGAATTTACCGAAAATCCGCAAAATCCGCGAGCGAAACGGATTTTCCGCCCATGCTTAAACAGTAATAAGGATCTATTTCGACAGCCTCCGCTGTCTTGGCAGCGGAGGCTGTCGAAACGCGTTGGTTGTTGCTTTGGTTTATTGACACCCTATGGATTGAGAAAATAAATGCTTTGAAACCGACTTGCTTGTGAATCAAGATTGGGTTTTTGTGCGACTCCAAGATATCCTCTCGAGGGAGGAATCGTTGTTTGGATATATATATACATATATACATTCACAGAAAAAACAAAGGCTACAGGGACGTTATAGTTAGGCTGACGTTTGACTCGCACAAAACCAGAGAAATTCAGCCATGACTCGCACCGTCGCAATGCATTGCTGATGATGTCACATATTACATCATTCATGACACGGCCAGTAACATCATTGATGATATTTCAAATGGCATCACTGTAACATCCCTGTAACCTTTGATTTCTTCTGTGAATTTCTACGTTTAAAAAAAATGCGAATTCTGAACTATAATGTCCCTGAAACCTGTGTTTTTTACTGAATTTCTAAGGTTTTTTAAATGCGAATTCCTAACCATAATGTCCCTGAAACCTTACATTTTTTTCAGTGAATTTTTAAGGTTTTTTAAACAGCATTATTTACGAAAATATGTTTGTAACTAATGTTTGCATTTTTTTGTAAGATTGTTTGTCTTTAAAAAAAAATTGTAATCACTTCTTTAAAATAAATATAAAGTAGCTGATTAGTCTTATTTATTTGAATGATTACAATTTTTAGTCTGTTGTTTTTAATTTTTTAAAGTATGATATATGACAGAATTATGAATAGAAAAAGAACATTTGTATTTAATATTTTGGGATAATTTTATTTACTGCTTTTTGCTAAATTAAGTTTTGTATGATTACTTTTCATAGTATAATCCATGAATTTTGTCATTATGATAAATATCTTCTTTATATATATTTTTTGTTTTCAAAAAAGGGGTTGCGCACCGATCGCGAACCTACCCGCTTGGTGCATGAATCCATTATACGAATGTAAGTATAAAATACATATTAGAACAAAATAATATATATTTTTCAGGAAGAGGTTTATTACTGAGTGTAAAAAATGAGTATACAGAAGTTATAAATTTGTTTTGAAATGTTTTAAACAGATTTTTATGTACACAACAGTATCACACGTTCTGTATGCGAATCCATTATATGAATGCATGTGTAAAATACGTATTTACACTGAAATAATATATTTTTTAACAAAGAGGTTTATTACTGAATATAAAAAATGTATAATAGTGTGTTTGTAAAATATTTTTAAGACATTGAAAACACATTTTTATGTATGCTGCACCATCGTGCACCGGTTGCGTAGGAGTAGCAAACCCTGCTGGCACGTATTTATGGGATCGCGAACGGGGCGCTGAATAGGAATTTATACTTTTTAATTAAATTTGGTACATTTTACGGGTGCGCAATGTATATGTGATAGGTGCGCGTCTCCTACGCGACTCCATGTGACATGGAAAGAAAGCTTTTCATTAGTTAAAAAGGTTTTCATTCTCTTAGAAGGAGGATCCAAAATCTGTTCCTTTCCTAATATTTTGGGTGTGTCTGCATCTGTAGACAGCTTTTTGGTAGGCTCTAGTCAATCTTTTATATTTTTGGTGTTTTGACCAACAGATATCTTAAATTGGAATCTTCAGAGCTCAAAGAAGAGCAGCTGGAGGACGTTGAAGATATTGAAGAACCCATCAAGAAGCGCAAGGAGAACATTGTTTGGACCTTTTCCACTGTGCCTGAAGGTAAAAAAAAAGGTGAATGCTCGCAAAGTCACCTGCTCTCTGTGCCAGAAAATTCTCTCCAGATGATCGGAGAAAAAATATTCTTGTGGCACATCATCGATGAAAAAAACACATTGCGATGATGCCCCCAACTTATTTTGCAAGAGAAGTGATCGCTCAGGAGAAGAGGGGGAAGTCGCACAAGGTGACCCAAATCAGCCATCAACCTATGCTGGAGTGGTTCTCACCACACCTCAGCCCTAGATCTTCCCTGAATTGGTAGATGCAGGAATACACTGCAGGAAGTGTCTAACTACGCTCTTTGTTGGGCAACTATCTATTGATGATATCATCAACTTTCTGAAAAAATATGTGTTCATTTTTTTTTGATTTTAGAACCTTGTGTTTCTTTGTTCCTTACAAACACTGAAGTTGGACTACACAAGTTTTTTTCTCTTTAAAAATATATATATATATATATATCAACTCCAATTTCTACAGCTTTCACTTTCCAGAAACACATGGACACTTCTTAGTGGAAAACAGCCTTTATTTCACTTCAAAGGCAACCAAACTCGACGCGTTTCGGGAACTCTCCTTCCTTGCTCACGAGTAATGGTGTGTCATTACTGATAGGTTTTAAATAAACATATGACTTTTACTAAAAAACAGAAATAGAAAGCAGACTGAAACTGCTAAAATATAATGTGGTTGACTCTAATGGAAAACAGAGAAATTTGTAAATTAATGATTTCGTCTTGCTTCATAAACATGATTATATTATGTGCACTATTAATTCAATTGATGCATTTAACCATCTGCTTGTAAACAGTATTTGGCGTTATTAACAGTGTTCGTGTATTTCAACAGAAACTTTATCCAACAGCCATCCGCTGCGATTATCTTCAGTTTGCAATTACATAATATAAATTTCAGCCAATATCTCTCTCATGCCAATATATATTTCCTTGCTATTCACTCAAGGTATCTCGCCCTATTTGGCTGAACATGCAAACTTATTCTTTCTGACTTAGTAAATTCAGCCCCAAGGCTTCACGCCATACTGTTCAAAGAGGTTCTTAACGTTAGTCCATTTTTAATTTGTCACCTTCTTCATTCATTCAACTTGATTCATAACGAAGACTGCCAAAATTAATTTTCTTCTTCTTCTCATATTCTCCTTTAGAATCTATAAAGAATACACAAATTGTATATCAACCCATAAAATTCAAACAAAAACACCATTCGGGATTAAAAAACCTTTCGGTTAATATGTGACAAATCAGGATTACTTAGTTATCGAATGTCATAAGCCACAGGTACCTCAATGGTTATCAAACTGAGGTGAATTCTCAGATGCCGGAACAGAAAAACCTCTAACATTTTGGACATTTTCAAAACATTTTCAAGATCTTAATTAATTCTACGGAAATACAGTTAAAGAGCACAAGAACCGAAATAAGGATACAAATAACTTGCATTAAGTTTCCTATCCCAGATGAGTTTCTAGCTCCTCATCGCAATTATGACCTATTGGGACTACCGTCTGATATTTTATAATGAATCTTGACTCTAGCCTTCGCAATCGTTGTACCCTATTTCCTCCTATCTCATCATGTTTCACCATATCGAGTACACAAAATCTCAATAGATTTGTGTTCTGGTTATGCTTTGTTTGAAAGTGTCTGGCAATGAGATATGCTTTGTCACCGTTTTTATTGCCCTCAAGTGTTCCAAAATCCTAATTTTTGCCTTATGTATGGTGCTACCTACGTAGGCTTTCTCACATGGGCAAAATAAAGCATACACCGCAAACTCTGTATTACATGATGTGTGTTCTTGTATTTCAAAGGGTTTTGCTTTTGACGACAGCCTAACTTTTTTGCAGTTTTTACTATTCCTGCACGCCTTGCAGTTTCCACAAAGATAAAAACCTTGTATTCTCCTTAGTTTTTCTTTCACTGGTTCCAACGCACTGCATAGCTCATCATTTAATGACTTAGCTTTTCTAAAGGTTATTTGCGGATATGTTTCTACATATTCCGCAATTTCTGGGTCTGTTTTTAAAACTGGCCAAAATTTTCTCAGGCTATGTTTTACCATAACTGCTTGACTACTGTAGGTAGTGATGAATCTTTTCGTACTGTCTTCTTTGTCCTCTACATTTTTACCTCTCTCTACAAGTAGTGAGTTTTTGCTTCTTTCTGAGACTATTGATTTAGCCCTCTCTATGGTTTTCTGTGTTTAGCCTCTAGCCACAAACCTCTCTGTCATAGTCCTTTCTTCTTCCTTAAAGCTCAGGGCGGTGCTGCAATTTCGTTTGGCTCTAAGGAGCTCACCCACTGGGATACTCTGTATCAATGAGCTTTGATGGCAACTGCGTGTGTGTAGCAGACTGTTACCTGCAGTGGTTTTCCTAAAAAGGATACTTTCTAGTTGGTTGTTCTCTACTCTCAACCTTAAGTCCAGGAAATCCAAACTCTCTCTGTCCCATTGGCTAGTGAATTTTAAATTATATTCATTGGCATTCAGATTGTCCACAAAGATCTGTGCTTCTGCTTCTGTGCCTGACCATACCACAAAAATGTCGTCAATGTACCTGACCCATTTAACAACTTTTTCTTTGTACATTGCTGACCTGTAAACTACTTCCTACTCCCAGTACCCCATGAACAGACCCGCAAAGCACGGCGCAAAGCAAGTCCCCATGGAAGTACCGAGGATCTGTCAATAGATTTTAGTAGTTTTGGGTCAGACAGAATTCCATGATTTTTAGTAGCATTTGTGTGTGGTGAAGATATGATATCGATCTCTTCGATAAGAAGTGCTTACATGCGGCCAGGCCTAGTTCGTGAGGGATACATGTGTATAGGCCAATTACATCTAATGAGAGAAGGGTGTAATTCTCCTCCCATTTGAGTGTTATTATATATATATATATATATATGAAAAAGCAATGCGCCAGGCGCTTCAGGAGGGCTGCCCACAGCGCATCCGACCATCCAGTCTATTATTGCCCCATCAGCTGCACAGCTCTCCTCCTGAAAGTTAGCAAGGAAGTCCGACGCGTTTCGGGGCAGACACGCCCCTTCCTCATGGACTGCTGCAATAAGCACACTCCACCCACCATACTGATTTAAATGCGGTTTATTTAAATCCGGCAGCCCTAAGTGGGCGTTGCTCTTCACATCATGCTACACAGCATGCTGGTAGCTGTAGTCTGTAGGCGAGTGTTGTAGTATTACCTTGAGTAGGCTGTGCATTATTGTCCATTAGGTCATCTTGTTTCACTACCCTGTGGTTTGTGGGTCGGAGGTGGGTTGTGAAGCTGACGATTAGTAAAAGCGATGTGCTGTGCTGAATGAGCGAGGAAGGGTTTCCTCGCTCCAGTCCCCGACTTCAGAGGCTTGAGCATCCGACGAGGTGGAGCCCCTCCCACGGTCATGGCAGACCGGAGACAAATGAAAAAGCAATGCGCCATGACCGTGGGAGGGGCTCCACCTCGTCGGATGCTCAAGCCTCTGAAGTCGGGGACTGGAGCGAGGAAACCCTTCCTCGCTCATTCAGCACAGCACATCGCTTTTACTAATCGTCAGCTTCACAACCCACCTCCGACCCACAAACCACAGGGTAGTGAAACAAGATGACCTAATGGACAATAATGCACAGCCTACTCAAGGTAATACTACAACACTCGCCTACAGACTACAGCTACCAGCATGCTGTGTAGCATGATGTGAAGAGCAACGCCCACTTAGGGCTGCCGGATTTAAATAAACCGCATTTAAATCAGTATGGTGGGTGGAGTGTGCTTATTGCAGCAGTCCATGAGGAAGGGGCGTGTCTGCCCCGAAACGCGTCGGACTTCCTTGCTAACTTTCAGGAGGAGAGCTGTGCAGCTGATGGGGCAATAATAGACTGGATGGTCGGATGCGCTGTGGGCAGCCCTCCTGAAGCGCCTGGCGCATTGCTTTTTCATTTGTCTCCGGTCTGCCATGACCGTGGGAGGGGCTCCACCTCGTCGGATGCTCAAGCCTCTGAAGTCGGGGACTGGAGCGAGGAAACCCTTCCTCGCTCATTCAGCACAGCACATCGCTTTTACTAATCGTCAGCTTCACAACCCACCTCCGACCCACAAACCACAGGGTAGTGAAACAAGATGACCTAATGGACAATAATGCACAGCCTACTCAAGGTAATACTACAACACTCGCCTACAGACTACAGCTACCAGCATGCTGTGTAGCATGATGTGAAGAGCAACGCCCACTTAGGGCTGCCGGATTTAAATAAACCGCATTTAAATCAGTATGGTGGGTGGAGTGTGCTTATTGCAGCAGTCCATGAGGAAGGGGCGTGTCTGCCCCGAAACGCGTCGGACTTCCTTGCTAACTTTCAGGAGGAGAGCTGTGCAGCTGATGGGGCAATAATAGACTGGATGGTCGGATGCGCTGTGGGCAGCCCTCCTGAAGCGCCTGGCGCATTGCTTTTTCATTTGTCTCCGGTCTGCCATGACCGTGGGAGGGGCTCCACCTCGTCGGATGCTCAAGCCTCTGAAGTCGGGGACTGGAGCGAGGAAACCCTTCCTCGCTCATTCAGCACAGCACATCGCTTTTACTAATCGTCAGCTTCACAACCCACCTCCGACCCACAAACCACAGGGTAGTGAAACAAGATGACCTAATGGACAATAATGCACAGCCTACTCAAGGTAATACTACAACACTCGCCTACAGACTACAGCTACCAGCATGCTGTGTAGCATGATGTGAAGAGCAACGCCCACTTAGGGCTGCCGGATTTAAATAAACCGCATTTAAATCAGTATGGTGGGTGGAGTGTGCTTATTGCAGCAGTCCATGAGGAAGGGGCGTGTCTGCCCCGAAACGCGTCGGACTTCCTTGCTAACTTTCAGGAGGAGAGCTGTGCAGCTGATGGGGCAATAATAGACTGGATGGTCGGATGCGCTGTGGGCAGCCCTCCTGAAGCGCCTGGCGCATTGCTTTTTCATTTGTCTCCGGTCTGCCATGACCGTGGGAGGGGCTCCACCTCGTCGGATGCTCAAGCCTCTGAAGTCGGGGACTGGAGCGAGGAAACCCTTCCTCGCTCATTCAGCACAGCACATCGCTTTTACTAATCGTCAGCTTCACAACCCACCTCCGACCCACAAACCACAGGGTAGTGAAACAAGATGACCTAATGGACAATAATGCACAGCCTACTCAAGGTAATACTACAACACTCGCCTACAGACTACAGCTACCAGCATGCTGTGTAGCATGATGTGAAGAGCAACGCCCACTTAGGGCTGCCGGATTTAAATAAACCGCATTTAAATCAGTATGGTGGGTGGAGTGTGCTTATTGCAGCAGTCCATGAGGAAGGGGCGTGTCTGCCCCGAAACGCGTCGGACTTCCTTGCTAACTTTCAGGAGGAGAGCTGTGCAGCTGATGGGGCAATAATAGACTGGATGGTCGGATGCGCTGTGGGCAGCCCTCCTGAAGCGCCTGGCGCATTGCTTTTTCATTTGTCTCCGGTCTGCCATGACCGTGGGAGGGGCTCCACCTCGTCGGATGCTCAAGCCTCTGAAGTCGGGGACTGGAGCGAGGAAACCCTTCCTCGCTCATTCAGCACAGCACATCGCTTTTACTAATCGTCAGCTTCACAACCCACCTCCGACCCACAAACCACAGGGTAGTGAAACAAGATGACCTAATGGACAATAATGCACAGCCTACTCAAGGTAATACTACAACACTCGCCTACAGACTACAGCTACCAGCATGCTGTGTAGCATGATGTGAAGAGCAACGCCCACTTAGGGCTGCCGGATTTAAATAAACCGCATTTAAATCAGTATGGTGGGTGGAGTGTGCTTATTGCAGCAGTCCATGAGGAAGGGGCGTGTCTGCCCCGAAACGCGTCGGACTTCCTTGCTAACTTTCAGGAGGAGAGCTGTGCAGCTGATGGGGCAATAATAGACTGGATGGTCGGATGCGCTGTGGGCAGCCCTCCTGAAGCGCCTGGCGCATTGCTTTTTCATTTGTCTCCGGTCTGCCATGACCGTGGGAGGGGCTCCACCTCGTCGGATGCTCAAGCCTCTGAAGTCGGGGACTGGAGCGAGGAAACCCTTCCTCGCTCATTCAGCACAGCACATCGCTTTTACTAATCGTCAGCTTCACAACCCACCTCCGACCCACAAACCACAGGGTAGTGAAACAAGATGACCTAATGGACAATAATGCACAGCCTACTCAAGGTAATACTACAACACTCGCCTACAGACTACAGCTACCAGCATGCTGTGTAGCATGATGTGAAGAGCAACGCCCACTTAGGGCTGCCGGATTTAAATAAACCGCATTTAAATCAGTATGGTGGGTGGAGTGTGCTTATTGCAGCAGTCCATGAGGAAGGGGCGTGTCTGCCCCGAAACGCGTCGGACTTCCTTGCTAACTTTCAGGAGGAGAGCTGTGCAGCTGATGGGGCAATAATAGACTGGATGGTCGGATGCGCTGTGGGCAGCCCTCCTGAAGCGCCTGGCGCATTGCTTTTTCATTTGTCTCCGGTCTGCCATGACCGTGGGAGGGGCTCCACCTCGTCGGATGCTCAAGCCTCTGAAGTCGGGGACTGGAGCGAGGAAACCCTTCCTCGCTCATTCAGCACAGCACATCGCTTTTACTAATCGTCAGCTTCACAACCCACCTCCGACCCACAAACCACAGGTTTGCATTTTTTTGTAAGATTGTTTGTCTTTAAAAAAAAATTGTAATCACGTCTTTAAAATAAATATAAAGTAGCTGATTAGTCTTATTTATTTGAATGATTACAATTTTTAGTCTGTTGTTTTTAATTTTTTAAAGTATGATATATGACAGAATTATGAATAGAAAAAGAACATTTGTATTTAATATTTTGGGATAATTTTATTTACTGCTTTTTGCTAAATTAAGTTTTGTATGATTACTTTTCATAGTATAATCCATGAATTTTGTCATTATGATAAATATCTTCTTTATATATATTTTTTGTTTTCAAAAAAGGGTTGCGCACCGATCGCGAACCTACCCGCTTGGTGCATGAATCCATTATACGAATGTAAGTATAAAATACATATTAGAACAAAATAATATATATTTTTCAGGAAGAGGTTTATTACTGAGTGTAAAAAATGAGTATACAGAAGTTATAAATTTGTTTTGAAATGTTTTAAACAGATTTTTATGTACACAACAGTATCACACGTTCTGTATGCGAATCCATTATATGAATGCATGTGTAAAATACGTATTTACACTTAAATAATATATTTTTTAACAAAGAGGTTTATTACTGAATATAAAAAATGTATAATAGTGTGTTTGTAAAATATTTTTAAGACATTGAAAACACATTTTTATGTATGCTGCACCATCGTGCACCGGTTGCTTAGGAGTAGCAAACCCTGCTGGCACGTATTTATGGGATCGCGAATGGGTCGCTGAATAGGAATTTATACTTTTTAATTAAATTTGGTACATTTTACGGGTGCGCAATGTATATGTGATAGGTGCGCGTCTCCTACGCGACTCCATGTGACATGGAAAGAAAGCTTTTCATTAGTTAAAAAGGTTTTCATTCTCTTAGAAGGAGGATCCAAAATCTGTTCCTTTCCTATTATTTTGGTTGTGTCTGCATCTGTAGACAGCTTTTTGGTAGGCTCTAGTCAATCTTTTATATTTTTGGTGTTTTGACCAACAGATATCTTAAAATGGAATCTTCAGAGCTCAAAGAAGAGCAGCTGGAGGACGTTGAAGATATTGAAGAACCCATCAAGAAGCGCAAGGAGAACATTGTTTGGACCTTTTCCACTGTGCCTGAAGGTAAAAAAAAAGGTGAATGCTCGCAAAGTCACCTGCTCTCTGTGCCAGAAAATTCTCTCCAGATGATCGGAGAAAAAATATTCTTGTGGCACATCATCGATGAAAAAAACACATTGCGATGATGCCCCCAACTTATTTTGCAAGAGAAGTGATCGCTCAGGAGAAGAGGGGGAAGTCGCACAAGGTGACCCAAATCAGCCATCAACCTATGCTGGAGTGGTTCTCACCACACCTCAGCCCTAGATCTTCCCTGAATTGGCAGATGCAGGAATACACTGCAGGAAGTGTCTAACTACGCTATTTGTTGGGCAACTATCTATTGATGATATCATCAACTTTCTGAAAAAACATGTGTTCATTTTTTTTTGATTTTAGAACCTTGTGTTTCTTTGTTCCTTGCAAACACTGAAGTTGGATTACACAAGTTTTTTTCTCTTTAAAAATATCAAAAACACCCCCAAAAAAATGGTTAGAAAATACAAAAACTCTCTAAATAGTTTACAAAAGGTTCTTACAGAACCACCGATATTGGTTAAAAATAGAAAAATTGTATGTAGTGAAACTGATTGCTTACGTAAATGTGTGTGTGGATGAATATGTAGATAATGCCTGGAAGATTGAATGAGTGCATGGGTAGTACCTCAGTGGATGCATGAGTGTAAGGATACTGCATGAATAAATGGTTGAGTGCAGGGGTACTACCTGAGTGATTGTATAAGTGCAAGGGTAGTGCCTGTGCCTTTGGATGAGTGTATGGTTAGTGCCTGAGTGAATGGATAAGTGTAAGGGTAGTTTGTATGTCATTGGATGAGTATATGGTAGTGCTTGAGTGAATGGATGACTGCAAGGGTAGTGCATGCTTCGTTGTATGAATGCAAGAGTAGTGCCTGAGAGAATGGATGAATCTATGCATCGTGTCTGACTGAATAGTTGAGTACAAGAGTATAGCCTGAGTGATTGGAAGAGTGCATGGGTAGTGCCTGGTTGATTGGATGAGTGCATGAGTAGAGTCTGAGTGATTGGATGTTTTAATGGGTAGTGCTTGAGTTAATAGATGAGTGCAAGGGTAGTGCCTGGGTGATTCTGTGAGTGCATGGATTGTGCGTGGGTGATTGGAAGAATGTATGAATGCTGCCTGGGTGATCGCATGAGTGCATGCGTAGTGTCTGGTTGGTAAAAATTCTTTATTGTGTAGTTAATAAAAACCATTACAATATGAGATGCAACATTGATTTAAGATAGATCTGAGAAAGCACTTTCTTATAGAACAATAAAACAAAAGTTTTTTTTAAAAGATGAACATAATATTGGTACTGGTATAAAAAAAAAAAAAAATTACAAGTGCTAATTCAGATTTCTATATAGTACAGGTTAAAAAGTTCAGAAAGATCAAATTTGTAGTGGGTCTTGACACAATTTCAGTTTTTTTTCAAAATTGATAACATATTTAATTGTTCGACAGATGAATTGAGGGTCCGCTGAGTCCAACACTTGGATTATGGCTGAACGACATGTGCGGATTCCCAGTTTATTGAATTTTGCCTTGAGCAGGTGCCGACGTTCACTGTCTAGTTGCGGGCAAATGCAGATCAGATGAATAAGGTCTTGTACCGCAGCGCCACATAAGTTACACTCCTTTGAGCCTGGTGTCCTCCAGCCCGGTTGATCAGCATTTGTTGGCAAATTACCCATTCGTAGGGTTAGATATTTGGATTTCAAATGTGAAGAAAAGGCTAGCCCTAGATAGGGTGCCGGGGCCAGCTTCTTGTATGATTGGATTATCATCCAGGAGTGTGAGCGTTGTCTCAGGATTGTTTTATCATCAATCAACGAGTGCCAATTAGCTGCCTTTTTTGCAGCCTGTTTGAATGAGGACACTGGTAGCTTCTTTTGCCACAATGACGCGAGCGCTGTGATTTCTAGGGAGGATTTTAAATACTTTGCATACTGGGAGTTTGGGTTGCTTTGCATGGCTTCCCAGATAGCAAGATTAATTTGTGTCTCACGGTTCAACCACACATTGTACCAGAATCTAACTGTGTCGTATTTTTTTTGCAGTGCTTGACACTTCAATCCAAATTCAAGCCGAACCTGGGCGGGTGAGGCATCGCATGGCAATCTAAATATGCGTTTATACACCCTTGTTTGAATTTTGTCCAAGAGCAACGCGCTCTTTCCACAATGTACCACACTGCCATAAGCTATTGTTGGAAGTAGCTTGGCTTTGATGACTGTTAAGAGGGGGGTGAACAGAGGGCCCTTAAGCGACTTAGATAAACTGCTGAATGCATGGAGTAGCGCTGTTCCTTTCTTCTCAATGTCATTGAAGTGCGCGGAGAAGGTAAACCGTCTATCCAAGTATATTCCCAAGTACTTATAATTGTCCACTACTTCCAGTTTGTTGTTGTCAATTGTATAATTCAGTACTTTTGTACGACGGTGAGTTATAATCATGACCTTTGTTTTCGTGGTGTTTATTTGCAGAAGATTCTGTTTAGTGTATTCAGCCAGTTCGTTTATGAGACGTTGCAGTCCTGTTTTCGTCTGACTAAGGAGAACCACGTCATCAGCGTAGGAGAGGTGCGTGAGGGGCATTACTCCTAGGCGTGGGGGGTGTGCATTAATCCTATCAAGCCTTGGTGTCAAGTCGGCCATAAATAAGTTAAACAGATGGGGGGCCAAGACACAGCCTTGCTTTAGACCTTCATAGGTGCCGATCTTCCTCGTGAGCCGGTTGCCGTTATCAATCTTTACCTGCATCCAGGTGTTGGTATATAGGTCCATTATTGGGTTTAAGATCGCGTCCGGCAGGCCCTGCTGCTTCAATTTTGACCAGAGTAATTGTCGGCTGACTCGGTCAAAAGCCGCCTTAAAATCCACGAAGCATAAATGTAGTACTTGGTGATTTTGAAGGGTTTTTTCGGCAATCAGGCTTATCGCTACAGCGTTTGCCATGGTACCTATGCCACGGCGGAACCCTGACTGGTTTACAGGTATTTTGTTGTTGTTGTCAGACCATTTTGTTAGGTCGGCTAATACCAATGAGGCATAATACTTTGCCTCGGCGTCAATAAGCGCTATCAGGCGGTAATTTACAGGATTTTTTCGGTCACCACCTTTGTAGATTGGGTTGATGATTGCCCCACACCAGCTTTCCGGAATCCGACCACCAATGTTTATTATCCGAAACAATTCGTAAAAGTTGCTGGCCCAGAAATGAGGATCCTCTTTGTAAATTGCCTGAGGAACGCCGTTCGGTCCTGGTGCACTATCTTTCCTGCTTTTCTTTATTATTTGTAGTATGTCTGCTTCCTCATATGGTTCTGGATCTTGCTGATTGATGTTAATAAAATCAAGCGCTGTTGTATCTGCATTAGTTCTTTTAAATGCTGAAATTTCTGTTAGCGGAGGAGATTTCATAGGATTTATTGAGAAGGTATCAACTAGATGCTGTGTCCATACCTTTTCAGTAATGCAGGTCATGCATATAGGGCTAGATGATCTGTTAAGTGTATTTACTTGCATCCAGAACGCTCTGGAATCAGATTTTTTTGCATTATGTATTATTTTTGTCCAAAAATCAGTGACCTCGTGTTTTTTTTCAATCCAAATTTGTTTCTTATAAAGTTTCTTTATGAGACGTACGCCCTGCCATACCATGGATTGTGAACTATGACCTTGTGCTCTCCTCACGGACTGTCGCAAGCGCCTTCTTAAAGAGCGTGTTACCTGGCTGAAATGGCTAACGTTCTTTGCCTTATGCCTTGTATTGACATGGAGTTTGGTCTTTGGTAATTTATCCACAAAGGCAACCCACGTTTCCATGGCTAGCTCATTTTCTAGGGTAAGCTCATGCAGTAAATTCTTTGCATCTTGAGCTATTTGCGGGAGTGTGGCACTTGTCCACTTTAAGCGTTTCAAGTTGATCGTTGAAGTATCCCCTGCTAATTTTGGTGCGTTTAGGTGTTTTGAAGGTGTTAGTTTAATTTCGATATGCTGGGCCAAATGATCACTATCTGGAAAGCATATAATTTGGAACTTTTTGATTAATCCCAAGATTGGAAGGGAGACAACAGTATAATCCAAAATTGTGGTTGAGCTAGGACCGATGTGAGTGCTGTTGGGGGGTCTGTCCTGGCTTATTCTCCCATTTAACACTCGTAGTCCTTGCTGTTCTAGCTCCCACAACAACTGGCGTCCCATTTTATCCAATTTCTTCGCGTGCGGGATTTCCTGTGTTTCGACAGCCCAGAGTTCATTAGCTGTAATGATATTTTCTTCATCCTCATGCGGATGAAAGAGATTGGCATTGAAATCGCCTGTGAGTATTATTTCCCAAGTTGGCTCTTCTAGGCGGAATTTTCTTATTACATCACTGAGTTTCTTGAATAACTCTTGTTTAACCTTAGATTTTGGGTGGGCATAGATATTAATCAGAATAACAGTTCCGATACCGACCAGGGATCCCATTTCTAGTTTAATTATTTGCATATCTGTGGAGGATGCTGGTATCTGGGAGGACTCGATGTTTAGTGCTGTGGAAATATAGACCGAAAGACCCCCCTTTGCTCGCCCATAATTTTGGGTTCGAGTGGCACTAACATGGAAACCTATCCTGCCCGGGACATCAACTATAGATGTTAGCCATGTTTCCTGTAGTGCAATGATGTCATAGGTATCCCAGGAGTCCGTTTTATTTTTGTCACTTATGATGTTTTTTGCTCCCGCGATATTCCAGGATAGAATTTTTACAGGGTTTTGATCTAAATGGGTGCCCAGAGTGTTATTTCAGGCCTCTCGTGTTCCATGATGTGATCGGTATTGAACTTCAGGCTTCCGATTTTCCGCACCCCTGGCACCTTGCAATACCGAGTATGTGATTCTTTTTGCCACTAGACTATTTACTCCTGTGCGGTGTTTCATCAAGAGAGGGGACGGGTAACCTGGTGTTACCTCTGCTTTCAGAGTGATTCCCCACTCATCAAATGTAGTGATTTCATTGAGTAATTTCGTGGCTGTTTCACTATTCCTCCAGGTTGTTAAAGTGCCGTCCTGCATTGAGTAGTTGTCTGAGTTAACAAATTCTATTGATAATAAGTCATCAGATGTTAGATGGCTGAGGCTCGGAATTACAGATGTCAAGTGTAGGATGTTTCCTCTATTTAGATAGTCTTGTGGGCCTTGTGGTTTATAATTTGGAATGAAGAGGATCCATTTATGTTCGTTTTTTTTCCTTGCATTAGCTCATTTGACCCATATCTCGATGTGTTGTTTCTTTCATTAACCTTAGCTTTGTTGGGTGAATTATTCGTGTTGTGCTGGTTATCCTCTCTCCCTGTGTATATGAGGGGGTCAGTTACCTGTGTAGATGAGTTTGGTGCTTTTTTTACCGGGCAATACGACCCATGGATTAATGCATGCTCATTGATGGTAGTTGCTTGCAGTGATCCTGTCCTTATTCCTGAGTCCGGCCCACCATCTGCTTGGAATCTGTCTAGGACTGTTGTTACTCTGAGTGGTTGATATTCTTGCAGACTTTTGTCAGCTATCACTTTGACTTGCCTCTGAGTTTTGACGTCCCTTCTGGAGGTTGTTGTTACAGGACTTAATGTTGTATGCAGGGTGAAGGATACTTTTTGTGTGTTTTTGTCAGCTTTAGCAATAGCTTCCCGTAGGTGTCCCTTCTTCACCATTGCACTTGAGGTCTGATCCTGGACTCTTATGATCTGTGCCTGGTCTGATTGAAATATCTGGACTGATGGTTTTGATTTTGTCCCACTGTTTTTGAGGTGACCCTTTGGACTCTGCGTGTTTCTGTTCAATTGAGTGGGTTCAGCGTCCACACTCTCTAGGCTCCAGTCTGCACGACTTTTTTCCATAGAGGGGGTCGAGAGTTCATCATCGTTGCATTCCTCTACGGACATTAGTGCATTTGTTGACGGCACCTGAGGTCTTACATTACAATTGGGTACCAGTGCTGTTGGCTGTTGTACTTCGTTTCTTGGGATCTTGCTCATAGTATTTGACTTATATTCTCCCTTATCTGTTTTAATTTCGAGGTTCGTTAGAGTTTTGGGAAAATTAAAAATTGGGTAATTAATCAAGGCCTGCTTATTGGCGGGTCTACTGTTCAATTGTTGGTTTCTGATTTTTCTTGCACGTTTTTTTTGTCTTTTAGTTAAAACTTGTTCCTGATTATTTGTGGCGTTTAACTTCTCTGCTTTTGTTTGTGTTTTTGCTGTCGGTTGTTGGCAATTGTTGATCGGGTCCTGGGGTGTGTTCTGTTCTTCCGATGGTTCTCCAGAGTTTGTTTCTGATGCCTTACTCTGCTGAATGTTTGTATCTGCCACTTGTTGTAAAGTTTCTAATTCTATCAGGGCATTTTCACTCCTCACATCTGAGTTAAGTGTGGCATGATTAGGTATGGTTTTATGCTGATCTCTTTCTTCCCATAAATGGATGGAGCCCAGATTTGTACGTCTGCATTCCTGTAGGATGCTTTTAAGGATTGAGGGAAGGTCCCTTAGTTTTTCAAGTATGGGACTACATGTACAAATTGGGGAAAGAACCCGTTGGGTATAGTGATTCTTAAGGGATTCAAATGTGGTTGCCATGGCATCAAGCTTTTTATTAATATCAAAAATATACTCAGCGATTATACTCATGAGATTGATTTGGATGTCGAGTTTATCCGACTGCATATTCAGCGTTTTAATTGATGTTTCTAATATTTTTCCTAGGGCTCCATGAAGTTTTATTATGGATTCCAAATTATGATTAGAGTCGAGATTTCTGGCTTGTTGGGTCTGATTATCCTGGTGATTGGGTGTATTCGCTAAGTGGTTGGGATATGCCTCGACGTTTTCCTCTGCCATGGTGACTCGTTCTTCCGTGCCCACATTAGCCAGGGATGATACTTTGTCCATCAGAATTCGATGTTTAGAGCCTGACAATTCCCAAGCGCTCGATATTTCTATTATTGTTGCATCCTGGGGGGCTACTTGGTTTGTTTTTTCCAGTTGGTCCAGGGGTAGGTATGCTTCCTCTTCCGACCCACTAGATATCTCAATTGGGTTTTCCTTTGTTGGATCTTGAAGCAGTTGGTAGCTTGCCTGGCAGCCAACCTGGGCTTTTACTTGCACATCATTGGCTGTAATTACAAGTTTGTTGATTGGTTTCATTTTTTTCAGGTCGGATTCCCTAATGTTTTTGATTTGCTTGTCATTGACTTTGTTTGTGCATTGACCTTTTGGTGATTCCTTATTGTCAAGGAGAATTTGGGGTTCCGACCAGGAATTACACACCTCATCCTTTTTGGTGGAAACAAACTTTGTATAATTTAGACAGGACTCTTGTCTAGGTGTCGAGTGCTTGGTTGGTTGATCTTTATATGCCTCATCTAAATTACTGGTGTTAATACATCCCTGGTTGTTATGTATGGCCCCTAGTTGGTCTAATTTTGTGTCGCTAATTGTTAACGCTGGAGACATGTTTGTCCTTACTGAGCTCTTTTGGCTTATATGCATTATGCTATTTTCCAGGACATTTTCCATGGTGTTATCTGAGATCCTGTCAGTGGGGCCTTGCGATGTGATGTATTTTGTTTTGGGTTGCGCCTGGCTGTGGCCACCATTTTCCGTGTGCACTTGAGCTTGTATTTGAATTGTGCGCTTATTAATCTCCTGACCCGTTGGCCTGTATGCCTCAAGGGCTGATGCCGTACTCCTGCCTGGATCCTCTGTATCAATACCATTTGTTGTATTCATGATTGAATCAGGTACGGATGTGAATGTTACTGGCGACTGCATGCTTGGTTTACTTGGTGTCAACGGTTTTTGAAGTCCATTTGGAGTTGCTGGCATTGTGTAAATGGCTGTTACTGGGTCTTTCATAAACGTGAATTTGCTTGTAGGAGTTATTGAGCCAAAAATCTAATAAATTGGTGGTATTAATGAGGTTGTGTGAAACTTAACTTCTTTGTTCTCAGAGTTGATGGTTACTGTTTTGTTTTTTGATTTCCGTTTCGTGGGTTGCTGTGGATTCCTTCTTATCCTCCCCGACCTCATTGCTCCAAGGTTAACTGGCAATGCTTGCTCACCTTTTGGTAACGTACTACCTTTGATAACCTTTCGCCAGATGACCAAGACTGAGGTTGACCGGGATGAAGTTCCTTATCTTTATTTATTTATTATTAAAAAAATATATATATATGTATATATATATATTTTTTTTATTTATTTATTTATTTTTTTTTTTTTTGGGAAGATGGCAAGGTTGGATTGCTTGGTTGGCTTGACAAGTTTGGATTTGATTTGTGTTTGAGCAATGATAAGTGTTGGGCTACGTAGCAACTTACTACCCACTGACTCTTCCTCGCCTCCTCGTCCACGCCAACCCCCCCTTGCAACTCCTCACCGCCTTGAGGACCTGGTCCTTTGTCCGTTGCTTGCTGTTCCTGCTGCTGCCACTGTCAGGCGCCGTCGGCGGGTCCCCAAGCAAATCGAGCTCAGGGGTAATTTAGTGCAGCTTGAGTCCTCCGCCTCGCCTGGATCGGCTAGGTAAAGACAGCGGCTCTGCACAACTCCTCAAGCCACAAGCAGTTCAAGCTCCTGGCCCCCAGTTCCTTGCACACGTGGCTCAGGCACCCAGCGTGTTTCCAGCTCCTCTATCTCCTGTGCTTAATATTTGGGGACTGCTCGCGGTCTCGCCGTCTTAATCACGGCACCCCCTGGCTCCACAGTCTCTCCTTGTACCTCCCTCCCCTTCCCCACGCTCGGCTTGGCAAGCGCCTGCTGCACCAGTAGCGGTGTCGGGTGGGGGGGGGGGTCTCTGTCCGGTCCGGGGCGGGTGGAGCCTTAGCGGTCATGGGACAAGGTGGTGATTGCTGTTTTTACTTTTTGCCGGCCACGGCAGCGGTACTCGCCACTCTCCGCAGCTGCTGCTGCTATACCGCCTTGATACCGCCTTGATCACGGGAGATGGCGGCTGGCGGCTGGCGGCTAACGGCTGGCGTCCGAGCTAGCACCCGGGCAATGGCGATGTCGATGGCTAGCTTCTCTCACACCCTGCTCAGCCCGGCTTGCCTCCTGGCTCCTCCTCCTCCTACGGTTCCGCACTCAGCACTCAGCACTCGGCACTCGGCTTCTGACTGCTGAAATGTAATGTTGTTGAATTTTAGTGTCTGGGTAAAAGGACTAGAGCAATGCTAATGTCTGGGTGATTGTATGAGTGCATGGGTAGTGTCTGAGTGAATGGATTACTGCAAGGGTAGTGCTTGGCTCATCAGATGAGCGCATGGGTAGTGCATCAGTGAGTGGATGAATGCATGTTTAATGCCTGGGTGATTAGATGAGCACACGGCTAGTGTGTGTGTGATTGCACGAGTGCGTGGGTACTGCACGAGTGAATAGTTGAGTGCAAGGATAGCACCTGAGTGATTGGATGAGTGCATGGGTAGTGCCTTAGTGAATGAATAAGTGCAAGGGTAGTGCCTGGCTCATTGCGTGAGTACATGGGTAGTGTCTGAGCAATTGGATGAATAGATGGGTACTGACTCAATGATTGCATGACTGCATGGGCAGTGCCTGAGTAAATGGATGAGTGCAGGGGTAGTGCCTGGATGAATGTGTGAGCACAAGAACAATGCCTGGGTGATTCCATGAGTGCATGGGTAGTACCTAATTCAATGAATGAGTGTATGGGTAGTTCCTGAGTGAATAGTTAATTGTAATAGTAGTGCCTGGGTGATTGGATGACTGCATGATTATTGTGTGTGATTACATGAGGGCATGGGTACTGCATGAGTGAATGGTTGAATTGAGGGATAGTGCCTGAGTGACTAAATGAATGCATGGGTAGCGCTTGAGTGAATAGTCGAGTGCAATGATAGTGCCTGATTGAATCGAGGAGTGTATGGGTAGTGCCTGAGTGAATGGTTGAGTGCAAGGATAGTGCCTGAGTGATTGGATGAGTGCATGGGTAGTGCCTGAGTGAATGGATTAGTGTAAGGGTAGTGCCTGGCTCATTGTGTAAGTGCATGGGTAGTGTCTGAGTGATTGGGTGAATGCATGGTTACTGCCCCGATGATTGCATGACTGCATGGGCAGCACCTGAGTGAATAGATGAGTACATGGATAGTGCCCTGATGAATGGATGAGTGCAAGAGCAGTGCCTGGGTGATTCCGTGAGTGCATGGATAGTACCTGGTTCAATGAGTGACTGTATGGGTAGTGCCTGGGTGACTGGATGAGTGCATTCATACTGCCTATTTAGTTGCATGAGTTCTTGGGTAGTTCCTGGGTGATGCCATGAGTGCCTGGGTAGTGCCTGAGTGAATAGATGAGTGCATGGGTACCACCTGGGTGATTGGAATAGTGCATGGGTAGTGTCTAGCATTGAATGAGAGCATGAGTAGTATCTGGGTGATTGGATGGGTGTATGCATAATTCCTGAGCGAATGAATGGGTGCAAGGATAGTGTTTACATGACTGGATGAGTGCATGGGTTGTGCATTAGTGAATGCATGAGTGGAAAAGTAGTGTCTGTGTTATTGGATGAGTGCACAGGTAGTGCACGAGTGATTGGATGAGTGCATGAGTACTGACTGAGTGAATGCATGAGTGCATGGCTACTGCATGAGTGAATGGTTGAGTTGGATGATAGTGCCTGAGTGATTGGATGAGTGCTTTGGAAGTGTTTGAGTGAATGGATGAGTTAAAGGATAGTGCCTGAGTGAATAGAGGCGTGTATGGGTAGTGGGTGAGTGACTGGTTAGGTGCAAGATAGTGCCTGAGTTATTGGATGAGTGCATGGGCAGTGCTTGAGTGAATAGTTGAGTGCAAGGATAGTGCCTGAGTGAATAGATGAGTACATGGGTAGTGCATGACTGAATGGATGAGTACAAGGATGGTGCCTGAGTGAATGGATTAGTGCAAGGGTAGTGTCTGGCTCATTAGAAGACTGCATGGGTAGTATCTGAGTGATTGTAAGAGTTTATGGGTACTGCCTGAGTGAATGCATGAGTGCATGGGTACTGTGTCGGTGAATGGTTGAGTTGTAGGACAGTGCCTGAGTTATTGGATGAGTGCATGGGCAGTGCTTGAGTGAATAGTTGAGTGCAAGGATAGTGCCTAATGAATAGATGAGTACATGGGTAGTGCCTTAGTGAATGGATGAGTGTAAGGATAGTACCCAAGTGAAGAGATTAGTGCAAGGGTAGTATCTGGCTCATTAGAGGACTGCATGGGTAGTGTCTGAGTGATTGGAGGAATTTATGGGTAGTGCCTTGATGACTGTATGGGCAGGGACTCAGTGAATGAAGGAGTGCATGGGTAGAACCTGCATGAATGAATTAGTGTATGGGTAGTGCCTGGTTGATTGGATGAGTGCATGCATAGTGCATATTTGGTTGTATGAGTACATGGGCGGGCCCTGGGTAATTCCATGAGTGCATAGTTAGTGCCTGGGTGAATAGAAGAGTGCATGGGTAGTGCCTGGGTGAATTGGAACAGTACATGGGTAGTGTCTGGGTGATTGAATGTGTGCATGAGTAGTGTCCGGGTGATTGGATGGATGCATGGATAGTGCCTGGGTGACAGGGTGAGTGAATGAGTATATTTTCTCTAACTTTCTTTTTAAATGTATAGTGATGATGTTTTTCATACAGACATAGGTTTTCAAGAGGTGGACTCCTTTTCGGATAGTATTTATCCAACATATTAGTTTTAACAATATCAGTACTTTTTGGTTCATACAGTGCTAAGTATTCAATTTCTTATAGAGTTTTCAATACTCTATTTCGTGTGGAGGCAAGACCTAGACATACCCAAAGGATTCCTCTTGACTTTAAATGTAAACTGGCTGAGCTCAAGAGATGCGAACATTCATAGGATCCAATCTCTCTATGGGAAAGAATTTTCAAGCTGAAGCTGTACAATTTCTTGCTAAGACTCTTCTCTGATGGAATTTCCTCCCACATTTCTTTCATCTCTGTGTTTTCAAATTTTGTAATATATGATGTACCATAGCGAGCAACAGCAATTGCATTATCTGCAACATACAGAATATCCATGTTGGCATTCCACATTTTCAAAATAATTGGATTATAGTCATTAATGTACTTTGAAGCTTCTGTTATTTTCAAGTTGTATGTATTCGTGGACATTTCCAAGTTATTGTAAGTCTTACTGCTTACAAAAAACGATTTACTCTTCCTTTAGAAATAATAGGATGTGGGAATCCAAAACGACATTTTGTATAAAAGTTCCCTTTACATTTGCATTTTCGTCAGCAGTATTACCCATATCGATGGCTTTGAAAGCGTAAAACTTGTTGTCTCAAGCTCTTTTCTCCTCCATCTCTTGGAATGGCACATGTAGCATACTGTTCGATGAAAGACAAAACAGTTTCATCACTGTCTGTTTCAACTAGTGGTGCACTCTTTACCCATAATAGCACGCAGTAAGTAAAAATTACTTTATTTGAATTGGTTTAAATCATAAAAGAGCAGCTTAACCGCTAAAACACATAAACAAATGACACAGAAAATTCAGAAGCAAAATACAAATTAGTTAATAAATTCTCATTTAAAATTTGTGACAAAACCCATTTTTTTTCTTTTTTTTCTTTCCTTGTTAAAAGAGAAACACACTGTACAGTTGGTTCCTTTGATCTTGTAATAGTGAGTCTAGCTATGAGATATCTGATTCTTGTCCTTGTATCTGGCTAATTGTCTGGACTTTTCACATTACTTGCTTTGCCAGTTCAAGTTCTCTGTCTCTCTTGTAGTTCGTTTGCAGCTAAACTCAAAAACTTTAATGCTTTACACGCCAATTGCACAGTTGACCCTCCTAAACATTTTATTACGGCGGATCTACAACTCCTTATCTGTTCTTTCTTCATTAACGGCCGCAAACGTTCTTTCCGTTTGAATGATAATACCGGGCAAATACAGAGTAAGTGGACACTGATTCGTCTCCTTGTCCGCAGAGGCGACAGTCCGTTGAGAGCCAGGTGTGTTCCCATTTTGGGACTAGATCTTTAGTTGGGTACACTCCCAGTCTCAGTAAGATCAGTTGCTGCTTCATTCGATTTGCAAAATGTTCCGAAAGGTATGGTTGAGGCTTTACCTTTTGTATGTTGGCAACACAATCCATGCATCGATTTTCATTGTCAATGAAGCTTTGTCCTGTTCATGGGACTTTTGATTGATTGTTTTGTTAACTATTTGTTTAAACTCCGAATAGGATGGTGTTGTGTACCAACCTTCCTCTAATTTCAAGGCCTCAATCAATTGCTTTAAGAATGAATACACCGAATTGCTCGATTTGGATTGTTTTTCGACCTCCAGCCAACAATAATGTGTCAGAGAGTCTTCCTCAGCTGCCTGCATTCTCCAATAATATTTCACCAGTGCTCCTTGTCTTGACATGATCTGATTTTTTAACCCAAATTCTAGTCTAATCTGGGCTTGAGAAATATGTCACAGGATTTTAGAAAGGTTTTTAAAGAGACTGGTGTGGGCGATGTTCAGAGATGTTGCGTCCTTTGTGTTTAAGAGTTCTGAACCGTAAGTAATTGAGGGTAAAAATGTTGCTGCCACGACCTTTAGCAAGTGGGTCATTGAACAGTTGCTGAGTTTTTTTTGCAAGGTTTTGAATAAAAATAATAGCTGTTTGTCTTTTGTTTTCCGCTGTTCTTGATGTTGCTTATAATTAAGGTGGCGATCCAAAATTAATCCCAGATATTTAAATGTTCCCTCCTGGACCAAACGATTGCTGTTGATCGTCCAAATGATTTTTCTTTTTTTATGCAGACTCAAAAACACATGACCTTTGTTTTTTTTCAAATTCATGTGTAGTTGCTTTGAGGCTGTGTATTCTACTAGTTTGTTTATCAGACGTTGGAGGCCACAAGGTGTTTGGGATAGCAGCACAATGTCATCGGCGTCCTGCAAACTTGTTATTCTCACATTCCCCCATTTTGGGGGTCACATAATGTCGAACATAAGTTGTTGTCTAGATAGGCTGTATATATAATAAATAAACAGGGGGCTAGATTGCACCCCTGTTTTAGGCCATTGGTGGTGGTGATTTTGTTTGTTACGTTTCGACCATCTCCCATTTTTATTTGAACCCACGTTTTTGAGTAGAGATTAATTATTGCATTCAATACCTTTGTGGGTGCTCCCCAGGATTCCATTTTTGCCCACAAGGCTCGTCTGGGGAGCTTGTCGAAGGCTGCCTTGAGATCCACGAAACATGAATACAGAACTTTTGAATTGGCAATGGATTGATTGTCCAAAAGTGTAGTGGCAGATATGTTTGTTAGAGTGCCCATTCCGGCTCGGAAGCCTGTCTGTGTGTTGGGGGTCAATTTGATGTTGTCTACCCAATCCTCTAGGTCTTTCAGCAAGTTTGCAGCATAGATTTTTGCTTCAACATCAAGAGGGGCTATTAGCCTATAATTTGAGGGATTTGCACAAGCCCCTGATTTGAAAATTGGATGTAATATGCTTCCTCGCCAGGAATCAAGGATGGTGTGAGATTCCAAAATATGCGCTAACAGTATTGCTAGGTGGTTAGACCAAAATGCGAAGTCTTTTTTAAATAGGGCGTTGGGCAAACCGTTTGGTCCCGGCGCCCCATCGGATCTCTTTTTTTATAGCATTCAGTACTTATTTTTGTGTGATCTAAATGTTGGCGAATGATTGATCTGACCCTGGTATTTCAGGAAGGTGTCGCTGAGATTTGCTTGAGTTTTGGATTACTGTGATGTTTCAGATTCAGTTTGCATGTCGTGAGTTCTAGGGCCTGTGAGGTTAATTTTTGTGTCTCAGCCATCCTCTGCTCTCTAATTGGCGTGTCACTGGAGGTACTCTAGAGGCTTTCTGAGGATTATATGTAGCTTCTAGATGAGCTCTCCATGCGTGCTCAGTTATATCAGGGTTGTAATGCCGTTTTTTCCGGTCGATAAGACATTTATTTGGACCCAGAACTCCTTGGAATTTTGTTGTCGGCTGACATGAAGCACTTTTATCCCAAACTGCTCATTGTATATATGTTTTGCTGCTTGAATCTCCTTTTTTAGGTCGTTTTTCATTTGTTTGATTGCGGTCAGGGCCTCCGGGAGGGTTGTTGTCTGTAGGTTCGCATTTGTCTAAGAGCTTTGTTTAGTTTTTTTTATCCTTAAAGCGTTAGTGTACCATTCTGACCCACTGATCCTGGCAGGTTTTTGGTTTTTAGAACTGTGTGAAAACTTTCTGTTCAAGCTGTTGATAAAAGTCTCCCAGGCCTCTATCCCTAATTGATTTGCGCCTCTAACGGTCAAGGAAGCTGAGCAAGGCTCCATGATTTTGTCTACGGTATCATCATTCCATGTTAGCCCGGTTAATTTGTGCAATTGAGTGATTTGTGTCAGGTCACTCGTTGGCCGGGACTTTTCTCTGAAGTTTGTAAGTGTAAAAGATTGAGGATAGTGATCACTTTCTACTCTATTATTTGAAAATTCGTAATGAAGGGGAATAGGTCTGGGTCTACTTAGGTGAAATCGATTGTTGCTCCTGATTTAACCGTCACTCTTGTGAAAGCTGCCGGGCTGTCTTGTGGGCCTCGACCATTTAAAGTATATAGTGATTGTTTGTTCAATAGAGCAGCGCATTTGTTGCCGGAGGTATCACGTCAGGTTGTGTTGTCATTCTTGACACTTATACCATTTGGTAAGTTTTTTTCTTGGGTTTGCATCAAGTTTATGTTAAAATACCCGGACAATATTATATTGGCATATGGGTATATTAACTTTAGGGTTTTAATTGCAGCTACCAATTGTTGGATATCTCTCCCCTTGTACTTGTAGGCTGGGTGCATGTAGATGTTAAAAATTAACAATATGCGGGTGATGGAGACTGTGAGTTTAATACATTGCATCCAGCTCGAGTCTAAGTCGATATTTTCTTCTTCCCATAAAATATCTGTAGAGATGTATGTTGATAGACCGCCCTTAGCTCTTCCGTGTGCTGACTCCTTTGTGGCTAGATTTAAGTGTTCTTTATAACCTAAAATTGGGGTGTATGTTGTCTGCCAAGCTTCTTGTAATAACAGTATATCATCCTGTAGGATGAAGTCAGCAAAATCTATTTCCTCTATTTTTGATGGTAGGCCATTCACGTTCCAGGAACAGATTTTGATGTCCTGCAGTGTGTTTGGGTTTTTATGGATTTTTATTCATGCTGCTCCTTGTTGTGTATTTAGGGGTCTCCAATGCTGTTTTTCCTCTTTTTTGTCTATTTCTGGGTGTGAAATTGTAATTGTGATTTGTCTTATGAATTGGGCGTCCACCTTTGTTTGATCCAGATACTCTGGGCCTTTCGCTCATTTTAATACACCCTCTATACAATGGGGATATTGTAGAGGGCTAGGGTAACGAGGAGGTTCCACTTTTTTTAGTTCTATCCCCCATGCTGCAAATACCTCCTTGTGCCTCATGATCTGTTCAATAACTGAGTAGTTTATCCAGGTAGCTGTTGTTATTTCGGCCCCTATTTGTTTGTGGTTAGGTTTAAATTTGATTCTTTCCAGGTCACTGGATGTAATGTGTTTCAGGGCTGGTAGATATTTGAGTAGCCTTATTATTGCGCTTCGATTTAGTATGCCGTGGGTTCCTCTCAATTTATAATGTGGGATCAATTCTATCTGGCTTTGAGTAGTAAGCGATTGTGTTTTGTTATAGTCAATCAGGCTCCCTTCTGATACTTTTTTTTTTTTTTAAACCTTTTTATTGGTATTGGAAGACAAGCAAAAGACAGTAGTGACACATATACAAAGCATATAAAGATTCAGGTATAGTGCAATGCAGCAGCATACATGGAAAGTCCAGGCGTCAGGTCCAGACGGGGAACAAGGCAGACGGTAATGGGGTCACGATATCAGCAAATACATGAGGTGTTACACAGCTGTACAGAGCACATAAGTACATCAGTAATGTGGATACCAAGCATACACCCCTACAGGGAGGAGATTAGCAGCAGCACAGTGGATGTGCACTCACAGTTCATCAGTCCCTGGGTCAAGGCATCCTAAGCAGCACCACAAGGGAGAGGGCAGTGAATCCCCGCCTCCCCCCGCTGATCATACAGCGTACCCCATGCAGGTAAACAAGCAGTAGTGTAAAGAGAACTTCCCGGTCATTGTGTCATATGGCATGTGGTAAACAGACGTGCAGTCCCAACAAATGGCACCTCATCAACCCACCCCAACCCAATCTGCACTATCCGAATCAGAATCCTGCACAGCCCTGGTAAGTAGGTACACCTGCAGTGGGCTCCAAAAGTCCTTAGGCCTACAGCGCACAGGCATCATTTCTGCGTAAATATTATATTGGTCTTGACAATAAAGGACATCCTTCAGCCAGTCCCCGAACTGCTGTACCCTGCCCCGCCCCCAGCAACAGGCCACACGCCTCTTCGCCAGCAATAAAGCCACATCCACAAATCTACGATAGAGTGCCGGCACTTCCTTGGTATATCCTAACAATAGGACCATAGGGTCGAATAATACCCCATCTTCAGTCATGACCTGAAGGGCGTCATGAACCTGCACCCAGTACTCTGAAATAGCCCTACACTCCCACGCCAAGTGAAGAAAATCGGCACCCGGCGCATGACAGCGAGCACATCTATCGTCTTCCGCTAACCGGAACCTGAGTTTCCTAGCTGGAGTGTAATAAAATCGTTGTATGAATTTATAGTGTATGATCTTTAAGCAGCAGCTAGAGGAGATATTGGCAGTCACACCACAACAATATGCCCACTGGTCATCAGAGATAGAAATTCCGAGCTCAGCATTCCACTGTTCACGCACCTGACCAGGCGACGCAACTCGTTGTTTCCTGATGGCACCATACAACCTAGACACCAAATGACGCCCATCAGAGAGTAACAGCACGTGAAGCGGTAAGGCCACGCCCGGCTCCCTGGGGAACTCAGGTAGCAGCGACCTCAGGCCTTGTCGTAGCCGGACATAATAGAACATTTCCAGTGGGGAGTACTCCCCACCCCCAAAGAATTGCTCAAGGGAGCGGAAGGTGCCCTCACGAAAAAGGTCCCCCCAGGTAAGTATCGCAAGACGTTTGCACAGGCGTTGGAACCCGTCTCCTGCAGCAAAGACAGAGCAGGGTGATACACCAGAGGTAATGCAGGTGAGTAGAGGAATGAAAAATCCAGCGCCCTTGCGACTCGTTTCCAGGCATCAACCGTACAAGTGACCGTCGTCTGGTGAGTGTCTATGTCCCCAACATTCCCCAGGACCATGCCCTCCAGAGGGAGAGGATGAGCAACCCACTGTTCAGCAGCCACCTGAGGCATAAACGGTGTGGGGCGCATCCAGTGGTAGGCGTAGTGTGCCTGGGCGCTGACATAATATAGTTCAAAATCAGGGACGTCGAAGCCCCCATCGACATAAGGCAGCGTCAATGTAGACCATGCCACTCGCGGCTGTTTGCCCCCCCAAAACAGTCGAATCAGCTCCGAGCGAAGACGTGTGAAAAAATACGCCCCAGGGTGATATGGAATATTCTGAAACAAGTACAGGAAGCGGGGTAACACCACCATTTTTATCAGAGATGCTCTACCCGCCATGGACAGTGGCAAGGACATCCATCTCGTTATGTTATCTGCTAGCTTAGTTATAGCGACGCCGTAATTAAGCCTGAGCGTCTCCTCCTTGTGCAAAGCCACAACAATACCAAGATACCGTAGCTCCGAGTCACACCACTCCAGGGGGTAGTCAAGTGGGAAACGATGAACCGCTGCAGTGAGCGGAAAGAATTGGGATTTCTGCCAATTGATATGCACTCCAGAAACACCGCCAAAGGCAACAAACTCACGCAGAATCGCATTAAGGTTCAACTGCGGATCTTTCACATAAAGTGTAACATCATCCGCGTACAGAGATATCCCAATTTGTCGCTGAAAACAATTAAACGCACTCTGTTGATGCAATTGTCGAACCCTACATACAAGAGGCTCTATGGCAATGGCGAACAGGAGTGGAGAGAGAGGACACCCCTGCCTGGTCCCCCTCATGATCGGAAAAGGGGAGGACAGCACACCATTCACAACCACCCTTGCCACCGGGTCCGTGTAAAGCAATTTGACCCATGAGATAAATATCCTGGGAAAGCCCATTCTGCACAAAACGTCTATCAAATAACCCCATTCCACTGAGTCAAACGCTTTCGTTGCGTCTAAAAAAACAGCAGCCACCGGGAGCTCTGGAGCTATGGTCGGAATCAAGGAGAATAATGTTCGAAGATTATGAGATGTTGCCCGGCCAGGCACAAATCCCAACTGGTCAGGTAGGACTATAACGGGCATAAGCTCAGAGAGACGCGTCACCAATACTTTAGCCAAAATTTTAACATCGCAGTTAAGCAATGAAAGAGGCCTATAGGACCCCACTTCTAGGGGATCTTTTCCAGGTTTGAGCAAAGAGGTGATAGCAACTTCCCTCATAGACCCCGGTAGCCTCCCCACCTCAAGGGATTCCTCGAACACCTCCTGAAGCACCGGAGCCATAATATCCACGTAACATTTATAGAATTCGGCGGGGAGACCATCCAGACCCGTAGCCTTGCCGTTATTAAGAGACATAATGGCACTTCTGATTTCATCCACCTCCAGGGGCCTACCCAGAAAAGCCCTATGACCGTCGGATAGCCAACAGAGCGACAGCTCGTCCAGAAACCCCCCATATCTCACGTCTCCTGATTGCTGGGAAGTGTATAAGTGTGCGTAATGATGTATAAACGTGTCCTGAATATCCTTCGTGTCTGTACAGCGCGTACCATCAGGCAAGACCAATTCCAACACATCTGAACTATGCCTTTGGTGTCTCGTAAGTGCGGCAAGCACCTTCCCTGGTCTCTCACCTTCACAATACCTTCTAGCCATCCAGTATTTCCCCCTATGCTTCGCCTCTCTGGCCGCCTCCTCCTCGTACTCCGAGAGTTTACCCCTAAACTGGTGCATGAGATCAGGGTCAGGGCCATCCAGCAACCCACGCTCTAGTTGTCGTAGATCAGCCTCTAAGCCTGCAATCGTGCGAACAATAGTCCTGAGTATCCCACAGCTCTTGGAGATTGTGACCCCCCGGATTGTAACTTTAAATGCCTCCCATATCACTTCCACACTTTCTACAGAACCCCTATTCCTCAGGAAAAAAGCCTCCACCTCCTCGCCTAGCTCCGCCTTAAAGATGGGATCCAACAGGGCAGAAGGGAAAAGCCTCCAAGGTGGCCGCGGTCTGTGGAGTCCAGGCACCGATAATACAACCCTAACTGGACAGTGGTCTGAGTATGTCCTGGGGAGGTGTGTCACACCATGTAACCCTGCCACAAGTCCCCTGGAAAGGAAGATATAGTCCAATCTCGCCCAGGTGTGGGCCTGTGCTGTAAAATGTGTGCCCTCCTTAACAGTGGGGTGTACATATCGCCAACTGTCTATCAAGCCTGCTTCCTCCACAATGCCCCGCAAGACGTCTCTGGCCTGGACGTTGTACTGAGAGCTTCCCTCCGACCTGTCCTCAAGAGCCCTCATTGCCAGATTAAAATCCCCCCCCCATACAATATGTGAGGCGTCCACCGCAATAATATGGCCCCATAGTGCAAGAAAAAAGGCAGGTGTATCAACATTCGGTGCATAACAATTCACGAAAAGCACAGTGATCTGCCCAATCCTCCCCCACAACAGCACATATCTCCCGTCTGAGTCCATGCGTGATCCCAACTCCTGGAAGGTAAGTGATTTCTTCCACAACCAAGTTTATTGAGCAAAAGAATGACAAGCATGAGGCACCTTCCCACACCAAGGTCACCACATCAAGATCAATGTATGGATCACATACACAAGAAATACTAAGCAAGTATCAATGAAGCTCAGCTTTAAAATCCCAACTACCCATCCCAACCCCAACTACACCCCCACCCGTATCCACTATCCCCCCCCCCCCTTTCCACACATGTACAGAGGCAACACAGAGATGGTTCATATAAGAGAAGCAGGCATGAAGCAACCTGGGATGTGCCTTTAGGGCCAGAGACAGCGCTGCGATCAAATGTCCTCCTCCGGTTCCGCTGGGGGTTCCAAGGATAGGCCACGATAGTCAGCCCACCGCTTCCAGATCTTGAAGTGCTTACGCGGGCAGCCCCGCGCCTCAAAAATTGGTTTCTCAAGACCCATAAAATAGTCCAGTCCCGCCTTCCATGCCGACAGGGGGGGGGCCCTCACAGATTTCCAGGCCCGAGCCAAGTCGCGCTTAGCCACCACCAGGCCCAGAAGCAATAGGTGACGTTTATAGATGTTGCCCCCAACCCCGTCCATGACGTGCAGCAGGCCCAGCCGGTGGGTACGGGGAAGATCCCAGCCCAGGACCTCAGCCAGGCAATTCCATACACCCCTCCAGAAGCCAGCCAGGCGACCACATGACCATACTGTGTGCAACAAGGTGCCAGGCACTTCCCCACATCGCAGGCACTCCGATGACTCAATCAAACCAGCCCTCCACAGTCGTTCGCGTGTGTAATAGGCACGATGTAGATACTTGAATTGTATGAGACGGAGCCGAACCGCGATAGCGGTGCCACGGGGAGACTCCAGGGCCTCTCTCCAGTCGTCCTCGTCCAGGGTGCCCACGTCCACTTCCCAGGCTACCCGGAGGGAGCTGAGAGTAGACGAGCAGTGAATAACCAGAGTCTGGTAGATCCTGGAAACCTTCTTGTCTCCCAGGTCGCCCATAAAGACTTTCGCCTCAATTGGGCTAAACTCCGGAAGGGAGTCAAGGCCGGCAATGCTTGGGGCGAGGGCATGTCGCAGCTGTAGGTAACGGAAAAACTGGGACTGAGGCATTTGGAATTCCACTCGGAGGTCTGCAAAGGACTTGAGGGTCGCGCCGGACACGACGTGACCCAGTTGAGTAATCCCAATAGTCTCCCAACCCTCGAACCCAGCCAGAGTCGCCAGCTCTGGAAGCAGACCGTTGTGCCACAGCGGCGTTTCCGCCGTCAACTTGCCCCACCATCCCATGCGGCGCAAGGACTGCCGCCACACTGCAAAGACCACCCTTGTCACCGATGGCAACCCACGGCGTATACGCGCCGAGTATAGAACGGTGTGGAGCGTATGGTCACCCATAAGATGCCTTTCCAGGGCATATGCCGGATCACTCCTATCCCCATACCACCAATCGTTAAGAACAAGCAGATGCGATGCTTGGTAGTAGGAGAGGAGATCAGACGTGGCAGGTAAGTGATTTCTTGATCAGTATAGCAACCCCCCTCGAGTAAGAGGAGTACGATGAAAATTTCCTCACTGTGGCCCACCTCCCTCCGAACGCATGTGCAGGCGCCTGGCGCAGATGCGTTTCCTGCAGAAATGCCACCTGTATAGCATGTCGATCCAGATAGTGCAGTACATTACGACATTTCCTGGCATCATTAAGCCCACGCACATTCCAAGACAAAATCGATATCCTATCTAACATCTCGACTGACATTACTCATAAGGAATGTGTGATAGGGAACTCTGAAACCCTGCACCAGGCACACTACCCGAGCAAATGTAGTGGACAGTAACCACTGCATACAACTTCCACCTCGCGTAACGCACACCACAGTCATCCATGCCGTCTTCCATCCATTGAACCAATCCCCCCCCTCCCAGAACCAAACACAACACAACCGTGCAACAGGCACGCGGTACAGCCAGATATCATTGCGCATCCGTCACATCCAGCAAGTGAAAGAGAAACTACCATCGCATTCCCTCCTCCCCCCGCCCACCTGACCATCCCCAAACTGTCAGGACCCCCTACCACCCCCCTCCCCACACCTCATTCATCCATCCAACCATCCAGAAATTCAGTCGCACAAAAAAAAACTCTTAACATTGGTGGGGTATTCCCATTGGGAGTGTCCACCAGAGGTGCACTTCACCACCCTCTCACACTATGCTGATCTTCCAGCCGCAGGGCGAAGATCCGACCAGGCACAGTGCGGGAGTGGGTGCCCGGAGCAAAGAATTATCACCAAACCATCACCTCCATAACAGTCTCAACTAGTGGACGCTCGGAGTAGTCCGGCGATTCACCCAACCGCCCTCAAAAGTACATGCCTGTGGAAACCCAGTCTCTAAAGGGCAGACATATAAGTATCAGTGCAAAGTGTGCAGCATAGCCATCCCGCTTCTAGAAACCTGGTCAGGCGTCCTCCTCTTCTCCCGCCGATTGGTGGTCATTCTGTCCCATCTCGTCCTGGCGTCCAGCAGCAGCCCGCTCCCTCCTGAGACGCTTCACAAAGTCCTCCGCCTGCTGCGGATTCGTGAAGAAAGTCTGCTTCGCCTGATGAGTCACCCTTAGCTTCGCAGGGTATAGCAAGGCGTAGTCCACCTGCAGGTCCCTAAGCTTTTTCTTAACCGCCAGGAATTTGCGACGCTGCTCCTGCACCTTGGGGGTGAAGTCCGGATATATGGTGAAATTGACCCCCTCAAAGGAAAGTGAGCGGGTAGTGCGAGCTGCACGAAGAGCCGCGCCACGATCCCGATAGTTCAGGAGGCGAGCAATGATAGGACGCGGAGCCGCGCCGGAGGCCGGCCGCGGTCCAAGTGATCGGTGTGCCCGCTCCACAATAAACTGAGTAGAAAAAGCTTCCGCTCCAACCGCACCAACCAGCAGTCTTTCCACACACATCTCCATTTTCCCAACATTCATCGTCTCCGGCACACCTACCACGCGAATGTTGTTACGCTGACTTCTCGCCTCCAACTCCTCATTCTTGGCAGCTATCACTCTCAGGATATTGTCCATCCTCGCCAATTGAGTGGTATGAGTGGCCGCAGTGTCGTCCTGATCCGAGATACGCTGCTCCGCCGTGGTCAGGCGCTCCTCATGGACATCAAGTTTCTGTACCACTGCGTCCATGCGTGAGGATAGTTTGTCCACTTTGTCCACAATGGTGGCGAAACCCTGTCGCATCTCCTGCATCATCTGCTGGAAATCCGGGGTGGCGGGCTGCGGAATAGCATCAGCGACAGGCGGAGGGGGGGATCGTGAGCTCCCTGCCTCCTGTACCAGGCGAGCACCCCTCCTAGAAGCCGTAGAGTCAAAGAAGAGCTTAGGTTGCTTATTGTCCGGCTTACCAATAATTGTACACACACAGCTTGCAGCAGTTCTCACAGTAACGTGCAAAGAGGGGTGAGGGGATCCCCGGGTACAAGGTCAAAAAGGATCCCTGGCAAAGAGTATTCACTCACTCACACTAGATATTCTGAACCTCATTCATAATCACTGGTCACAAACTAATTTATACCGTTCACAGACTTTTTATTAAAAAGACATTGTCACATATAAATAAAACACAATTCATTACATAATAAATTCTGAAACTCATAGGAGAGAAAACTTATTAATACAATAAAACGACGTTAAAAATAATTCATCAATATATGAAAATAGCCACGGAAAAGGAAGCACACATTTAACACATCCTGTCTAAGTTCATCAAAGTTAGATTTCAAATGAAGCACATGACATTTATAATTGCAAACAGAACCCCAAAAGTGAAAAGCATATATAGATGATAATGATTTCAAGATTCAAAAGCCCTTATTATATTTTGGAACACATCTCCACTTCATAGATAGACCTGATAACAGAGATTTCCTGGGCGTGAATTCTAAGGAACAAGAAAGAGCGTTGACGCGTTTCGGTGTCTCTGCCTTTAGATAATGGCACACCTTCCTCAGGACAATTTTGGAGTGGTTGGGGTTAACCTCATGTGTCCTTCCTGTGTATTATAAAGGGAATGTTTCAATACATAGAAAAAACGATTCCTGTTATATTCTAAGAAACCAAATCTGGTCTACTCAATGTGCAATTCAGACATCTATATTCCTAAACATGCCTCGAAGGTACCTATATATCCTACTATGGACATATTACCTCTAAGATGTTAACGGCAAAACATAATTTATCATTCACTCTTTTTATTTACCACAGCCCTCCGTTATAACCTAGTCGATGACCAGTTCTTACCATATCTGCTCATACATATCATTCACACATATTCAACTGACCTTTAAAAACAAGGTTCCTTCTCTTATGGATGGAGTCAGGACTTCGCGTTATCCTGGATATTTAAATTCAACCGTTGGAGTATCCGCGGTCTAAAAAGGCACATTATTATATGGATGTTAGTCCTTATACATGTTCGAAGGCATTTATTCCATTATTACTGTTTATTCATGGATGTTACTCCGGGTATACTAAAGACATTTGTAATTACCGTTTTTCTCAGATCCCTTGCTTTTTTAGTATTCTCAGGGTCAAATATGTGCCCAGTCGGGTAGATGGACGATCCTTCAGATATAAGGGTTACATCTGTTATAGGATCCCTGCATCAAGAAATACCAATGTATTTTATTTAGCTCGGGGAATTATAGAGTATACACCTCCCTATGTTGACACATCATTCACTAAAAAATTTTTTTTTAATAAGCCATTTTTTCAACATACCTCCTGATTTGTAGGATTGCCTTTTTAAAGAATATGAAGAACAATTCTCAGGATACGAAAGTTCTGTAGCTGGGGCCCCTGTGAGAGGTAATCCCGAATGTTTTTATTTACAAGGAATTTTAAAGTATGAATATCTCTAGATTAGACAGTTACTACCACTAATGTACATACCTATTGATGTGGGGGGATGCCTCCTCCCCGGGGTATTCTTTCTTTTATGCGTTCCCCATATACCTCTGGGTGGTGGTAGATGACTTGGACGTGGATATGTCCGTTCTATTTGGAACGTAAAAATGCAAAGGTTTGCACTCAGATTTGGTTTCGATATCGGAGGGTTTAAATTTTAGCATGTTTATTTGATATAAGGCATTTAGCACTGCGCTATTCCCTGGTTCTATAAATTTAGCATCGTCTATAGAGGTTACTTCTACCCCTCTACTCCCTTCGCTAACAAAGACTGCTGTGATGCAAAAAACGAAGCGATCGGTTCCCCTTTTAATTAACTGACCTGTAGTTAAGAAATGCTACATTACTGGCTGCGCTATTCACGAAGCAATCGGTTCCCCTTTTAATTAACTGACCTGTAGTTAAGAAATGCTACATTGCAGGCTACGCTATTCACTGGTTTAATTCATTGATTCCTCCTCCCACGATATAGACTACGAGTACGGGTCCCTCCAGTTGTCAAGATAGGGTTCCTCCCGCTTACCTTCGCGTTCGTTCGGTATAATCCGACCACGGGTACGTCTGCTTCTGGTTTCTGCTACGCTGCCCGAGTGTCGTTTTACCCGTGAATTTATACATCTAGGGGTCCTGACTCCTGATGTGTGTCAGCTGTGGAAACACAGGTTTGGGACGCGCATGCGCAGAGGTTGCCGAAACTCCCGGACTCTGTGGGCGCCATTGTTAAATGGTGTAACTAGTTATGAGGTTACAGATTACTACTCTGCCTGATATAAAAATACAGCTATTGGACCAAAGGGGGCTTTTTATACATAAACTGAAGGTTTGTGGGATATAATCGTAAATATATATTTAAATTCGAGGTTGACATAACGAACATCGCCTGTATCGATGTGTATATATAAACTGAAGGTTTGAGGGATATAATCGTAAATATATATTTAAATTCGAGGTTGACATAACGAACATCGCCTGTATCGCGACGTCTCTATATGTGAGTATAGGGGAAAATCCACGGATTGTTTGATTCCCCAAGGTACGTTAGAAATCTTCCCCATAAAAGGGTAGATTCGAGACTATGCTCAGGAAGTGTAGTAAAGCCTGACATTGGCTTATACAATATGTTGATGTTTAAAGGGCCTGGTTATCTGATTTTATAGCATCATTTTTTTCGTGAGTTTCTTAATTATTTTACTCTTGAATTTTTTTAGCACAACTGGGCTCATCAAAGATAAAAGGATTCTTGAGTTTCTTAATTATTTTACTCTTGAATTTTTTAGCACAGCTGGGCTCATCAAAGATAGGAGGATTCATAATTTGCTAGATATTTCATAAACTATGCCTCATAGGTGACACGCTAGATGTCAGAAGACTCGGTGTAAAGGGTGTATGGTCTAGGGTACACATAACTATAGGGAACCCTACCTCCCGGTCATTATGCTGTATCTAGATCAGGCTGTCCCAATCTTCTCTAGTGTTAAGACCCTTTCTTATGGTGTCGAATTTTACAATGAACCACTGTTCTTGTAATTTCCGTTTTTTAGTACTGTTCCCTTGTCTAGTTTGTTCTCTAATCTTTTCAAGTACTACCCATTTGATTTGCGATTCATTATGGCCCTTTTCTCTCCAGTGGTCGACCAGTGGGGCATTTTCTTTATTCAACCTAATCGCTGATTTATGTTCTACTATGCGTACTCTCAGCTCTCTGCCCGTCTCTCCTATGTAACCTTGGCCACAAGGGCATAGGATTAGGTATATTAGGTTTTTGCTTCTACAGTTGTTTAAGGTGTTTATCTTGTGAGTGACTCCATTGAGGCAAATTTCCTTTGTCACCAGGCAGGAGTCACATACGCTACACAAGCCACATTTATGATTACCTATGGCCCTAGTGCCTGATAGAGTTTTTTGTCCGTCTGATATATCATCTCTGTATGTATGTACCAGAGTCGAACGCAGATTTTTGTTTTTTCTGTAGGCATAAAGAGGTTTAGGAAGTTTATTCTCCGTACCCTCGTTCAGAATCTTCCAGTTGTGGTTGATTATGTTTTTGATTTGATTTGCAATTGTCGAGAATTGGCTAACCATAACTAATTTATCCAAATTTTTGTCTCTTTCTGTTTTGTCGAGAAGACTATCTCTATTATAGTACCTGGCTCGTTTTAGAGAGTGGTTGACAAGTTTCTTTGGATAACCCCTATCCAAAAATTTTTGTTTGGTGGCTTCTGCGTGCCTATAAAAGTCATCTAAGGAGGTACAATTTCTCCTAAGTCGGAGAAATTCACCGAAGGGGATGTTGTCCTTCTGGCTTTTGGGGCGGTAGCTGTCATAATGTAAGACCGTATTACGGTCTGTTTTCTTTTTGTACAGTTCTACCACAAGTTGGTTATTGTCTTCTTTAATACTGATATCTAAAAAATCTACTCTTCTGTTACTATATGATGCTGTGAACTTTAAGTTTGCATCTCCTAGGTTTATCCAACTTAGAAATTCTATTAAAACTTCTTCAGGTCCGGACCAAATAAAAAATATATCGTCTTTAAATCGGGCCCAGTTTTTTATATTCTCATAGAACGGGCTCATTTCATTATAGATATGCTTATCTTCAAAGATACTTACATGAATGCATGCCAAGCTCGGTGCACAGGTCGCGCCCATGCTGGTGCCTTTACGTTGGATGTAAAGATCTTTTTTGAAGAGAAAAATGTTGTTAAGTAATACCATCGATACACATTGGACTATGACATTTTTATCTCCACCCACTATCTCATTTTCATCCAGAAGTGTTCGGATGACATTTATAGTGTCGTGTTGTGGTATATTGGTGTAGAGGGACTCTACATCTAACGTTACCATATATTCTGTCTCTGCGTTGAAGCTGAGTCCCTCTACCCTAGTTATCATATCTTTTGTGTCCTTGATATACGATTTTTGGACCTGAACTAATGGCTTTAAAAATTTGTCTGCGTATATACTCAGAGGTTCTAGTAGGGAGTCAATGGAGGCCACTATCGGTCTTAAAGGTGGATCCTCTATGCTTTTATGGACTTTGGGAAGTCCATAAAATGCAGGTGTTTTAGGGTTTTCATTTTTCAAAAATTTAAACTCTTCCTCAGTAATAGTACCATTGTCTTTGGCATCAGTTAAAAAAGAAAATACTTCTCGTTTTAGGGATTCTAGTCTGAGATGAGAGACCTTAGAGTAATGCTCGGCATTAGAGAGGAGGGCTAGAGCCCTACCTTCATAATCATTGGTGTTGAAGACTACTACCCCCCCTCCCTTGTCTGCCGGCTTTATGGTTATCATAATATCTTGAGCCAAGGAGTTTAGGGCTTCTCTCTGTTTCTTCGTGATATTATGTTGGATATGATGTTTTTTCTCTAGAACTCTCCCTATTTCAATTTTAACCATACTCTCAAAGAGATCTACGATTTTGTCTACCATACCTAAGCTTGGTGTGAAGGTGGACTTTGCTCTAAGGCCTGAATCTGTATGTGTTTCCCTTTGTGGTCTTCCTTCAAAAAATTTTTGTAGTCTAATTTTTCTAAAAAATGCCCTTAGGTCCTTTTCTAATTGGAACTTGTTTATGCCAACTGTCGGAACGGAACTGAAGCCCATCCTTAAAACTGCCTCTTCTGTGTCTGTCAGAACTCGACTGGATAGGTTTATAATGGGGGTGGTTTCTACCTCCAGTAAACCTTGTTCCTCGTCCTTTTGTATTCCTGAGGTGCTGGGTTGTTCTGATATTCCTGCTCGGAATCTCGTGTCTGGGGTTTCCTTGTGAATCCTCCCCTTCCCCGGTTTGAGAAGCCCCTCTGTGGTCTTTGTGGGCGCTGGTCTAAAAAATCATCAAAATTTCTACTTTGGTGATTATGGACTTCCTCGTCTCTACGGGGTGTCTCCTCCTCTCCCCCACTACTGTCTGAGGATCCAGAAAAGTTCATATGTCTTGGACGCCTGTTTTGGAATCTTGCCCTTCCCCCCCTGTCCAAGTGTTGTTCAGGTTTTTCTGTGTAATAATCTTTTCTGAGGAATGGGTAGATTACTTCTTGGCTGAATTTAGTTATATCTTTTCTGAGTTTCGATGTTTTCTTATTTGTTAAATATTCGCAATAGCCACTCATGTCTTGATTTATCTCCTCTATCTTTTTCTTGGCCTCTTCTAATACATTAGTTTCAGATAGGGTTTTTTCCAGTTCTTCTATCTCCCTCTTTTCTATTAGTATTGTATTTTGAGCTGTTTCTATTATTAGGATCATCCAATCCCGACTACATCTGTTCGAGATGAATGTCCATGTCTCTAGAAATTTGGGATTATTGACAAATAGGCCCGGTTTGTTACGGACTTGGAGCCCTATAGGTATAGTACCGGCTCTAACATACTGTGCCATAAATTCAGCATGTAATTCAGTGCGAATAATTTTCTTTTTAAAATTTACTAATTCATTCCATTTCTCTCCCCCATTTGGGACTACCGTTATGGAGTTGCCACTTCTATTGGCACCAAGAATTTTATTTAGCTGGTCCTCACTGAAGCCGAAGGTCTTCATGGAGTCCATTGTCTAAATTGAGGATGACCAGTTTGTGGTTTTACGGGAAAAGATACTCCCAGAGAAACAAAGAATCTCTCCAGCACAAGGCTTTTCTATACAGACTACAAAAAGAGAGATGACCCCACAAGTTCCAGGGTAGTACACGGCCACCAAGGTTATGCACCCAACAGAACACGCAGCTCAACAAAAGTCAAAAGTGGGGTGTATGATGCTTACTTCCACGCAGCGCCGCCAGCACCCTCAAATCAGTCACTGCACGCTGTCGCCACCAGCATGGCAAAGGGCAGCCACCATGATAGCGAATGGAGGCAGCCCGATAGGACACTGCAGCGGCCCGTCACAGCAAACCACAGAGTACTAAGGGTAGCGCCACTCACAAAGTGCGACAGGGACAGTGCGCAGGAATCAGCACCAATGTCGTCTCACAAGGACCAGGGCGGTACAATCCAAGACTTTGTGGCAAATGAGGCACAGCAGGGGGTAACACAGCCAGATGGGGCAGGCGCCACCACGACCAGTGGAGAATTCTGCCGTGATATCCAGCACGGCAGGCTCCGCCATACAGCAACCGCTGCGACGAAAAGGGCGCCAAATGAAGAAAGAATGGCCCCCCAGCAGGGTGATTAGCAATGTCTTATATAAGCCTTTTCCCCGACTGTAGTCCACCTCCGCTCGTACCTTGTAGCGTCCAGTCGGTCAGGACAGCACCACAGACGGGGGCACGAGCAGGCGTATATGCCCCGCCACTCCCCTCTGTGCAATGGCCGCTTCCCAATCAGGGGGTAGATTGGAGCCCCCGCCGCAGCTCCGCCGCCACAGTCCTCGGCGCCACCTGCGATGGCGCTTCACACCCTGCGCTGCCGGCCACGAGCCCCAGGGACAGCCACCGGCCACGTCCAGGCGAGCAGTCACGGAGAGTCACTGAGGGGGAGGGGATCGGGCCTCCACCCACGTGTGCAGCAGCGGACTAAAGTGGGCCGAGACGCCGGGCCGCGGAGCGCCCGCTCTCCAGAGTGCTCGGCGGTGAATCCTCCGGACCTTCTAACTCCGGCCAGGAACCTCCGATCGGAACAGGATTTGAACCGAGTGCCGTCCGTAGCCTACCAAGGCATAATCCAGGATCAGGGTAGGGAATGGTGATGATCAACAGGATATTTAGACGGGTGAAAGCTCCAGGCTGCAGGAGCCTCACGGCAGTGCGGCCATGCTGCAGTGCGCCCTCTAGCGCCCCTCCCTTCTGATACTTCTATTAGATCTTGATGATGTTTTTCAGCGTGCTGGATGTGTTTGACTTGGTCTTGTTGTGTGTTTTTGCTGGGCTCTCTGGGGCTCTGGGACTGTAATTTAATTTCATTATTGCAATTTCTCGCCTGTGTGGCTCCTTTCTCACTTATTGCGACGTCCTGCGTTTCGATTTCGTTTGTCTTTATCTTTAATTTCTGTGAGGTTTGGATTGTGTCTGATTTTACAAATTCTTTGCTGTTGTCATTGTTTTGTTCCTTCTCTGCAGAGGACTATGTCATATATTTTACTTGTCGACGAATTTTCCTTTTTTTCCCCATCATAGTTTCCTGAGGCCGCGGCATCTTTTATTACCTGGTTGTTATGATCCGGCATGCTTACTATATCACTATTACTTTCATCGCTTTTGTCTTGTCTTTCCTGGGTGGGTGTCAGTAATAGTTGTGGAGTGAATTTTTTTGATTTGCTGTTCCTTGCTTTCCTCAAGCGTTTTCGTTCCCTTTTTGAGAGGGATGTTTTCAAGATCTTTTGTTCCTTGCTTTGTGCAACTTCCTTTGGTAAGTTACTTTGACTATGAATTGATGAGGAGCCTTCTAAATTCAGCTCTTCCTCTGGTCGTTCAGACTCTTTCTCGACGGCTGGTAAGTTTCTGCATTTACCTTCTTGAAAGTTAATTTCCTCTTTTAAAGGTTTAGTATTAATGTTAGTGGTATCCTCATTGATTCTACCTGCTTCCTTGGGATCTCTTTCCAAAGGTGTTGTGGAATTGAATATGGCATGTGTATATGAGAAGCACCTCTAGCTTGGTACTCTTTTCACCCAAAGAATGGAGCAACCCTTGACCCCACCAGGTAGGTCACTCCCCCTCCGCACAGCACCGCCTGTGTCTCCTTGCCCCAGCTGCCGCTGCTGGGGAAGTTCGAGGCCCTCCAACACCCGCAGGCTACCACCTGTGCCTCATCCCTGGTGGCCAGTGGTAGGCTGTAGGTAGCTTTGTTCATCCTCCGCTTTATTGCTTTTATTGTATTGCCTGTATTTTCATTGTTGTGTCTGTGACTGCTGTTGTCTGTCTTCCCCTGCTGCCTGTAAGTGATTCGTGCCCCTTTTTCTTCACTCTGTCCCCCTCGCTGTCCCTGTGCTTTCTCTGCCCGGTCTTTCCTTCTGTACCCCTCGCTGCCCCTGTGTCTCTGCCCGGTTTTCCCTTCTGTTCCCCTCGCTGCCCCCGTGCCTCTCTGCCCGTTCTGCCTCCTGTTCTTAGCTGCCCCTGTATTTCTGTGTTCTGTATTTTGCCTCTGTGCCACTCATTTTCCTGGTATTTCTGTGCCCTTTTGCCTTCTGTGCCACTTGTTTTTCCCTCATTTTTGTGCCCGTTTTTCCTTCTGTTCTACTTGTTTTTTGTGCCCTTTTGCCTTCTGTGCCACAGGTTTTTCCCCTCGTTTCTGTGCCCCTTTTACCTTCTGTTCCACTCGTTTTTTGTGCCCTTCTGCCCTCTGTTCCACTCATTTTTTTGTGCCCTTCTGCGCCACTCGTTTTTCCCTCGTTTTTGTTCCCCTTTTGCCTTCTGTTCCACTTGTTTTTTGTGCCCTTCTGCCTTCTGTGCCACTCGTTTTCCCCTTGTTTTTATGCCCCCTTTGCCTTCTGTTCCACTCGTTTTTTGTGCCCTTCTGTCCTCTGTTCCACTCGATTTGTGTGCCCTTCTGCCCTCTGTGCCACTTGTTTTTCCCTTGTTTTTGTGTCCCTTTTGCCTTCTGTTCCACTCGTTTTTTGTGCCCTTCTGCCCTCTGTTCCACTCGATTTGTGTGCCCTTCTGCCCTCTGTGCCACTCGTTTTCCCCTCGTTTCTGTGCCTCTTTTGCCTTCTGTTCCACTCGTTTTTTATGCCCTTTTGCATTCTGTACCACTCGTTTTTCCTTCGATTTTGTGCCCCTTTTTCCTTCTGTTACCTTAGTTGTCCCTCACGCCGCTTCGTACCCTGTGGCCCCACCCCCTGATGGCCCACTACCCATTCGCTGCCCCCGCCTCCCAGTTACTTCTGCCTCCCACCTCCCCATATATACCGGCCGCGGCTTTGCTGCGCCAAAGGCGTGCCTAAGGCAAGCCCGTCTGCGCCTGTCCGCGCCTAGACCACGGCCAGAACCCCTGGTCCCGCACCCGCCACAACAACCACCGCCACTATGATGCCAGCATTCTGCACGCTCTCAACTCTGGATGGAGCCACACCTGCTTCAAGGCCGCCCAAAACGTACACACAGTCCCTTCACCTGCAGGAACTGCAGCTACACCAGCCTCGGAGCAGACGAACCACCCGCCAAGAAAGACCCCAACCACCTCCGATGCATACTACTGAACACCCGCTCCACACGCCGGCCTGCTGTCGAGCTGTGGGACCTGCTTGACACAACATCCCTGGACGTCACCTTCCTGACAGAGACCTGGTTTAACAACTCCTCCGCACCCAACATCGCCATAGTCATCCCAAACGGCTACAAGATCACCCGCAGAGACTGCACCAATGGAGTCGGAGGAGGAATCGCCATCGTCCACAAGAACAGCATCAGGGTCTCGACTAGCACCGACAACGCACTCAGCACCGCCAAACGCATGCATTTCTAGATCCACACAGACCTTAACTCCACCCTCAGAGGCACCCTCGTCTACCGACCCGCCGGACCCCACCCCCAGTTCAGCGCCTCCATCGCCGACTTGATCAGCACGCACGCCCTGACCTCCACCAACTACATCCTCTTCGGAGACCGGAACTTTCACCTTGAGAACAACAACGACAACAACTCCACAACCCTGATCAATAACCTTGCCAACCTCAGACTGAAGCAACTCGTCACAACGCTCACCCACCCCGTCCTCTCCTCAAGTGCGCACGTCTCCGTCAGCTACACCACCGAACTCCTCTGGACCGACCACCCCTGCATCCACTTCGCCTTCCAGAAGCCCACCACATGCCACCGCACCCAACAGATCCCCCACTGCTGCCGGAGCAACATCCCCTCAGACGCTGGATCGAGGACTGCACCAACACCCTCGCCCCGCTGAAGAAAGCCCCCCACAGACATACCAGCAAGAGGGCCAGCTGGTTCACTCCAGAACTCCTAGCCTCCAAGCTAGCCTGCTGGAAACTAGAGAAGAAATGGCACAGTGAACAAACTACGGACAGGCACGCAGCACACAAGGACGCCATCCGCAACCACCACCACCTCATCAGAGCAGCCAAGAGGACCTCCTTCAAAGACCGCCTCAACAACAATGCACACAATAGCAAGGAGCTCTTCAACATCGTGAAGGAACTCTCAAACCCCAGCTCCAACACCAACGGCATCCTGCCGTCGCAAACCCCGTGCGACTCCCTCGCCACCTTCTTTCACCGCAAGAGAGCAGACATCCACAACAGCTTCAACACCCAGACAGCCCCAACAGACAGCAACACAACAGTCCCTCCGCACACCATCGACCACGACCCCCTGCTAGCCTGGGCCAGTGTGAGCATCGATTACATCATCAAGACCATGCACACAATCCACTCTGGCTCTCTGTCAGAGCCATTCCCGCACTGCATCTTCAACAGAGCAAGCAGCTCCATTGCACCCCACCTGCGCAACATCATCAATCTCTCCCTCGAGACCACGACATTCCCAGAGATCTGGAAACACGCCTAGATCAATGCCCTACTCAAAAAACCTAAGGAAGACCCAAGAGACCTCAAGAACCTCCGGTCGATCTTCTGCTCCCCTTCCCAGGTCATCGAGAAAACCGTCAACAGCCAGCTAACCCGATACCTCGAAGAAAACAGAATCCTGGACCCTTCCCAGTCAGGGTTCCGCAGCAACCACAGCACCGAGACTGCCCTCATCACCGCCACCGATGACATCAGGATCCTGCTGGACAACGGCGAGACCGCAACCCTCATCCTCCTAGATCTCTCTGCCACCTTCAACACCTTCTGCCACCGCACACTACGTGCACGCATCCACGCCGCAGGGATCCGAGACAAGGCTCTGGATTGGACCTCCTCCTTCCTCCCTGGCAGAACCCAGAGCTTCCGCCTCCCCTATTCTGTTCCAAAGCCTCCGAGATCATCTGCGGCTCACCCCAGGGTTCCTTCCTCAGCATGAGGCTGTTCAACATTTACATGGCCCCGCTCACACACGTAGCCCAACAGCACAACCTCAACAAAATCTCCTACGCCGACGACACTCAGCTGATCCTCTCCCTCACCAAGGACCCCATCACCGCCAAAGCCAACCTCCACAAAGGAATGAAGGCCGTCGCCAACTGGATGAAGACCAGCCGTCTGAAGCTGAACTCAGACAAGACTGAGGTCCTCATCCTCTGCTCCTACCCTTCAGCCTGGGACGACTCCTGGTGGCCGACGGCACTGGGGGCAACCCCGACACCCACCGACCATGCAAGCAGCCTGGGAATCATCCTCGACTCAACGCTCTCAATGACCAAGCAAGTCAACGCGTCTCCTTCTCCTGCTTCAACACCCTCCGCATGCTCCGCAAGATCTACAGATGGATCCCGACAGATACAAGAAGGACAGTCACCCAGGCCCTCATCTGGAACAGACTCGACCACGGAAACGCCCTCTACTTGGGAGCCCCGACCAAGCTCATCAAATGACTACAACACATCCATAACGCTTCGGCACAACTGATCTTCAACATACCACGCCACGGCCACATCACCCCCACCTGAGAAACCTGCACTGGCTACCCGTCAACAAGAGGATATCCTTCAAGCTCCTCACCGACACAGACAAGGCACAAGACTGGCCCAACCTACTGAAGTAAACTGAAACAGGTTTAGAGGAAGAGCACTTTATTCTGTACCAAGGAAACAGCTTGTACAACCACTTGTAGGCAAGACTCAGGAGATATGGTCAACCACCACACAGAGAATGTAGAATGCACATATCAAACATAAACAATTCTAGAGCGATGGTGGAGACAACATAATAAGGCAGTAGCACACTGTTAAAGGGATACTACACACCTCCCCCCCTTAAAAAAAACACAAAAAAAAACATAATAAAAAAAAAACCAAGAGAAATGAACATCAGAAAGGAAAACTAGTGCACAAAATCGCGTAATTTAACTGGAGTTGACCTGATGCGAGCACTTCTTCTTAGAGGTACATCAGAAGATTGTATAACATGAGAAGGAACAGAATTGTGAGGGGAGAACTGTTCAGAAAGAACAACAACATTGGGAGGAGAAGGAACAATATTGGGAACAAGAACATCATTGTTACACAAGGAAGGTTGAACATTACTGCAAAAGGTGTCCAGCAAAGCAGGGTGACAGTCATCAGAGGAATGACAATTAGGGCCAATGGGAAAATTTGAGGAGGGTAGAGAATTCATTGTCACATTGGGTTTTCTACACAGAGAAACTCTACGAAAGTTCCACACTTTGCCACCATCCACTCTGACAGCTTTACTGAAAACTTCGGTGACTTTACACGGATCAGACCATTTGTTCCACCTTGAACCACAAGATCTACCACACTTCACCCGCACCAAATCACCAATTTTGATACCAGGTTTAGAAAGGCGAGTGGGATTACATCTCATCTTCTCTTGATATTTCAACACCTTGTCTCTAACCAAGGAAGGATCAGCACTGGGCAAGGGAGGGATCTTTACCTTCATCCACCAAGGTAGAAGTTTGGAACCAGGTTTACGACCCTTTAATAACTCAAAAGGGGAAAACCCCGTAACCGAATTAGGGGAAGTGCGATATGAAAGAAGAGAAGCACGAAGGGACTTCCTCCAATCCAATTTACTTTTAATAGCAAGTTGTAATGACTCTTTAATGACCCTGTTAAAGCGCTCAGTAAGACCATTGGCTTGAGGGTTGTAGTTTGACACCCTTTTGTGAACAACTCCGCATCTGTCGAGAAAGGATGAAAACTCACAACTAATGAATTGTGGGCCATTGTCAGAAACTAGCTCAGCCGGGATCCCCTCCCTGCAGAAAACTTCATCGAGAAATTCAACAATCTGAGAGGAGCCAGTCTTGTCCACAACCTTGATCTCCGGCCACTTGGAAAAGTAATCAATTAAGACTAAAATAAACACAGCTTTATTGTCAGACAAGTCTAAAGGGCCAACAATATCAATTCCAAGTTTTTTCCACGGACACATGGAATACTCAATAGGTGAAACATCAGATTTGGCAACCAGAGGTTTTGCCGACTTGTCACTGCTGGAACAAGGGGAACAGGAACTAACCCATTTGTCTACCATCCTGTCAATGCCAGGCCACCAATAGAATTCACGGACACGCCTCTTAGTATTAGACATCCCCATGTGACCTTCATGAGCCATAGAAATAATTTTTTCACGTAGACTAGAGGGAGGTACTATTTTATCACACCTAGTTACAAAACCCTGGTCAAACATGAGTTCTTCCTTTATTTTGCTGAAAGAGAGGATATCGCCAGAAAGTTTCCTCTCTTCAGGCCACCCATGCTTCAGAAAATCCACTACATTGGATAAGGAAACATCCTTAGACATGGCATCCCGCCAATTTGACTCAGAGATAACACTGGACGTGGTATTACATCTGGCATCGTTTACATCATCAACAGTTAAAACTACATCCACATCACAAAGGGAGTCCGTGGCAACTAAGGAAACACAAGGCAACCTGGACATACAGTCGGCATGGACGTTTAAACGACCAGGGACAAGCTAGTTTTCTTTTGGCAGAGCATCCGTCCTCTTCCACTACATCCACATAGGCCAGAAATGTGGGATACCACAAGTCCCATTCAACCTTAGGATCCCCAGCAGTAGGTAGGAAATGAGATGGAGCAACAATATTGTTAGACATTTCTGTAAGGAAAAGTAAACTTGCACAAATAAAAACAGTAGAAAACTAGAGAAAAGGAAATTAATAACAATGCAAAGTAGGTAGGTTGGTTGATTGTTTGGATAGATAATGAAAATAATAAATTAATAAAATAAACGTAGTCACCGTAGTCAACTTCGTTTCTTGGTAAATGCGATGAAGTAAAATCGTGTTCTTTAGTAATAAATCAGTTCCATTGAGTGTAGCGTTAGTTCAACACGGAGAAGAAAGCGCCACCGTTTGGTATTTCAAACAGTATTTCCTAATACGAGGTAAATCAAAACAAAATGAAAAAAAATAGTTGTAAAGATGGCCGCTACGCGGCGCTTTGCCTTTGACCTTTGCGTGTGGGGAGCGCAGGGTAATGCGTTCAATACGTCATGAATGAAGTTGACGTAGAGCGGAAGAAACACGAAGCTGGAATGCAGACTTCAAAACGAACCTGGAGCTCGTGGAGGGCTCACGAAGAAGCACGCGATAGAATGTCGGATCGGCTTCAAAAGTAAACAGGTTAGCGCTGTTATTTCTTGTATTAATGAAAGTCCCAACAACCAAAAACAATGTTGAGAAAACAACAACGTAGAAGACTGAAATTAGGCAAATTCAATAAGCGTAAGGTCGCTACGCACTGCAGTACAAGAATATGCCCATTAAGTAAGAAAAAATGGTTTAGGAGCACACGTTATGGTGGACTGCCGCAGGTGCGATCAAAGCACTATATCAAATTACAGCCGCTGGTGCTATCATATTACACATAGGGGAGATGAGAAATAAAATACCTTTGTAAAGGCGTGAACGCTGATCCTTGGTTTCTTTGTCTGGAATAATAAAAAAAAAAATATAGTACTTCTTCTTTTAAAATCGCAGATGGGTCCTTCTTCATATGATGAATTCTTCTTCATATGATCCCGATCGTCGCCAGTTTATGAAGTAAACTGAAACAGGTTTAGAGGAAGAGCACTTTATTCTGTACCAAGGAAACAGCTTGTACAACCACTTGTAGGCAAGACTCAGGAGATATGGTCAACCACCACACAGAGAATGTAGAATGCACATATCAAACATAAACAATTCTAGAGCGATGGTGGAGACAACATAATAAGGCAGTAGCACACTGTTAAGGGGATACTACACCTACCTCAACAGACGGCTCTTCTTCTACATTCCCAACCGCCAGCTATGCTCCACCGACCTCTCACTCGCCACCGGTCCGCGCATCCGAAGAACAACCACCGGTGGGAGATCCTTCTCCCACCTCGCCGCCAAGTAATGGAACACCCTTCCACTGAGTCTACGACAGACCAAAGACCTTCAGGAGGATACATAGCACCTTGAGACCCTCGCAGGTATGTAGTGTGCTTTACAAATGATTGATTGATTGATTGAGCTCTCCAAGAGGTGGAATGTTTTTATTGCAGATAAATGCCATCATACTTTGAAACCTATGGTTAAAACACTTGCATACATTTACAGGATCCAAGGAACAGAGTTCTCCAGCTATCTTCAATTCAATGTTTTTACATTTGTATTTTTCTGTTGAAATTCAAGTAAATCTCCCACAAATCCTCAGCACAGCTAAGTGTTACAAATCATTTAGGTGTACCTTTATTTCTTAACATGCATTTAAGTTCACCATGATGACAATACCAATATTCATTGGTACCACATTGGCATGCCATTAAATGAATTAACTGAGATTCTAAATTTTCTTCTCTTTGTTCAACTTTGTCCTTGAACTCTTTTGCAGAAACATGTTGAATAAGAACTCCTGTTTTCAATATATGGTTCACTGCATATGAAAGTGCAGCCAAATCGCTTTCAAACATAAGATGAAATATATATGGAAAGCACTGCTGAAATCTTGTATCTTCAAGCTTCTAAACATTTTTCCCATACACTTGTGGGAGTTCCATTTGCTTCTTTCATTTGAAATAATTCAATACTGTTTGCTATTATTTATTTTGAATGCAGAGGATGTATTGTATAATGTTCATAAATCTCCTCAGTCTTTTTTTCAATTTGGCCGCTTGAAATTTCTGTTTAATCTTGTAAGCATATTACCTGTTCATCAACATTTCCATTTAAATATTAATCTGTACCATGTATAATGTAGCCTTTTGAAGTTTATTAATATCTACAAACTCTTGCCAGATTTTTTGACTCTTTGTTGCTACACTATTCCCTATAAAAACTACTGGCTCATTTTCCTCTCTGTCTACACCAACAGTTTCAATGCTTTTCTTAAAATCTAAAGGTAAGTATGCAACCCTTCGTTTGAAACCTCTTTGTAAATCTGTTGGTGGCAGCTTACCTGTTTTAGGAGCTATACGAACTATGGCCTGAAATGGGTGTTCAGATTGAATAGGAATAGACTCATATGCTTTTAAATCTGCCAGTTCCTGAGGAATAGGTACCAACTCTAAGTTGTTATGTCCTGCTCTAGCTGGCATTTTGTTTACTTCCAATTTGTTGTAACAGTATTTACAAATAACTTGATCACTGGCCAATTCAAACCGACCTTCTACCAACAAATAGACACCACATTGCTGCCACTTATCGTTGTATTCCTTTTCACTTTTAAAATATAACTCAAGATAGTTTGACTTCTATAGTGAGTACGTTGAAAACAAATACAAACATAATTATATTTTTTAGACGAAACGGTCTTAAACTTTGTAATTTCATCTGCAAACTCATTAATACTAATCTCTTTTCTGTGTTCTTCAACACCTACACTTATCAAACTCTCACTTTGTCTACACTCCTCTTCTGAACCAAAAAACAAATCTGTATATCATCACAAACCTTTTGTACATCTGATACCGAACCGTGTATAAGAGCTTTGTTCGTTCACTTAAACATAATGCAGGAGTTTTTACATAGTAGAGTCTCCTTACTAACTTCCGCATTTCAGAGTGGCGTACAGCTAACATTTTTAAATGAATAAAAGTGCTTAGGCACAATTTTCTTGAAAGACAAGCCAGAGAATGTGCTTGTGGTAGACCTGGCTTTTTCAGCTGGTTTACCCACAGATGTTTTTCTTTTTGGCCTTTGGGCACTTTGCCACTGCTATACAGTGCTAAAATGCATATGCTCTCCAAGTAAATTGTGTTATAGATTCATGTTTCCATGATTGGCATATTTGATTTACTAGTAAACACCTAGTACAGTGCACTAAGTGCACCCAGGGCCTGTAAATCAAATGCTGCTAGTGGGCCTGTAGCACTCATTGTTCCACCCACATGAGCAGCCTGCAAATGCAACTCAGACCTGCCACTGCAGTGTCTGTGCACAGTTTGGTACTGCCATGTGCACCCACTTGCCAGGCCCTAAACGTCCCTTATCTTACATGTAAGTCATCCCTAATGTAGGCCCATGGTGGCCCGTTGGGCAGGGTGCAGTGTATGTGAAAGGTAGGACATGTACTAAGGTGTGTGACATGTCCTGATAATGAAATACAGTGTATTTAGTTTTTCACTATTGAAAGGCTATCTGTCCCATAGGATAGAATGGGAGTTTGTTTATAACATCTTACAAATATAAATTCCCATTGGCACAAGATATAAAGTTGGAGTTTATTATGCCTGAACTCAGAACATAAAAATGCACCTTTTAGTAAAGATGATTTTTATTTAGTGTGTTTGAAAATACCACTTTTAGAAAGTTGGTATTTCTTTGCTTAGCCATCCTCTGTGCCTCTGCTGTATTTGTGTATTGATTGTCTTGCTTTGGAGTGACAGGGGCTGGGGATGTGCATTGTCAGAGGCAGCCACTAGGGAGGGGGGTTGATATGTGTCCTGCCTTTCCTGAATGAGTCAGGGCTGGGCTGAATAGACCTGGGCTGCATTCTGAGTAGTGGGAGGAGTTTTCACTCGCACCTGAATAGGCTGGTCTGCATTTAGAGTGGTGGAAAAGATTTCCCTTGCACCTGAATAGGCCCTGTCTGCCTTGGACAATACTGTCTCCACCTCCTGCCGGGAAGCTGGACCAGAGAGGACAGAACTGGTTTTAACTGAGCACAGAGCCTCTCTGCACTAAGAGAACAAAGGAATTTGCTGTATAAATATTGGGGCCTAGGCCCCAGTATTTTAAATTACTGCTGAACTAAGGAACCTGCCAGGAAGAAGGGCTGGAAAAGCTGTCAGGAGGAGCTGCCACTTTGCTACGTGTTCTGCTGTGTTGGCCTGCTGCTTGCTGATTCTGTCTTGGGCAGGGAAAGGACTAAATTGTACTTTCATCATCCTGCAGTTAGAGTTTTCTCCAAGGATTTGAAGTAGAGCTTGCCTCATGTTGGAAGTCTCAGGCTGTTAAACTACTTCAGATAACTAGCTTGAATCAAGGAACCTGCCAAGAAGAGGAAGAGCTGGAGAAGTACTGCCCCTTTGCTGTGTTGTTGCTTTGTTGGGTTGGCCTGCAGTTGCTGCTTCTCTTCAGCCTTTGGCATTGAAAGGACTGGACTGAACTTTCTTTACTTGTGCTGAGTACCTCCAAGGGATTGAAGTAGAGCTTGCCTCCTGTTCTGAAGTGTCAGGGACTTCAAGGTCTTCACCACCCTCTGGTTACCACTTCTGGAACTGCTGTTTCAGTTTCCACAGACAAGGGAAAAGCAACCAACTCTGTCCCCAACTCCGTTGCTGGTTCCGTGTCCTGAAGGCACTGCAGAGGGCACCGCCACATCTCGTACCACAACCCTGGTTTCACCAATGACTACCGCTGCTGCAACCTAGTCACTGCTTGCACGGCGACCTGTTGGCACCGCACACGCACCACCTTGCTTCACTTCGCTGCCCTGGTCTCACTGACAATGTCGATGCATGCTGACTGTGGCATCGTGGCTTGGGGCACCGCTCGTAAGTCACACGATGCACTGCCCCATCCCACACGGCAGCCCGGACCGACCAGCGTCTGCTTCCCACAAGCGGCTCTGTCGCCTGCACAGTGATTTGTCAGCACTGCAACCAGCACCACCTTCACTCTGCACTGCAACCTTGGTCTCACCGATGCCGCTGTGCAACCGTCACAGAGCAGCTGCCCGCACCTCGACTTGAGGGCATCGCTCACCGCACCACTCCGCTCCACTTCACACTGCAACCTCGACAGTTACGACGACCGGCCCGCACCAACGTGTCAGCCACAACACAAAAGGTACTGTTTACGAGTCTGTAAACGCCCCTTTACACCCTGACTGACGCGGTCAGACGGAACTGTTGGATTCTGTTGTTTACAGCACTCGAGAGAGCTACTGACTTCAAGGAACTGTTTTTAAAGTATTCTTGCTAAGTGCATACTTTTAATGTACTGTATGTTGGATTTTTGTTGTTTTGGTCTTGTTTTGGATATATAAAAGTATTGGATATTTTTCTAAACTGGTGTGGTGTCCGTTTGTAGTGTTTTCACTATATTACTGTTGGTTATGTGCAAATGCTTTACACACTGCCTCTGAAATAAGCCTGACTGCTCGTGCCAAGCTACCAAAGGGTGAACAGGCGTTATTTTAGGAGTGTAACTCCTTTAGCCTGACTCGGAATAAGGGTTCCTAGTTGGACAAAGATGCAAACCCTTGCGAATAAGAGACCCCCATTTATAACACCTTGCAACTTAGTATATTTTCTTATTTTACATGGATCTAATGCTTGTAACATCTTAATCTTTTGTTTAACACTTTTTTTGCATATTGTCGTAAAGAAATTTGTGATATGTCAATAGATTCCCGTTGAATACTCCAAAAACTGCTACAATCCCAGCTATATACAGGAGCTTGTGTACGCCTTCCTTCAACTTTTTCAGCCATTACTTCTTCCACATTCCTAGGAACTATTTTTTCTTTTGGAATGGGAGAACCATCTTTCCTCTCATAACATTGACCACTAGCATTAACTGAATGTACTAATGTATTTTCCTGACATTTGCTTTCTTCATTAAATTAAAGAAAGGCTCAGTACTGGATGTGTGCTTCTATTTACCAGTAAAAAAATTACAAAAGTTACCTCTATTAACAAGTTTTTTTCTTTTGCTTTTCTCCTTCATAAACACCATTGTTTTATCCAATGTTCTCATTCTCTTCAATATTAATATAAATAGTGTTTGTTTCAATTCAAAAGCACTATCAACTACACTTTCAGTCTGTTGCTTTTTCTTCTACGCTGCTGATCTTCTTTTATATTTTTTACATTCTTGTAATAAATTATGAATTACTCTCCTTCTAAACATTCTTGTACATATATCCTTATGTTCTTTTTGCCTTCTTGTAATATGTGCTGTTTTAACATAAACTAATGTTATTTCACCATGACAATTCTTATTTTCCATCTGATGTTTTGTAAAACTTTTCATTTTTTTATCATTATTGACTTTTTAAAATCTCTTTACAACTGTTTTAAGAAACTGTTTAGTGCTCTTACCAGAATAGTTTTTATCCTGAATAACATTTTGCCCTTTTTTTAATGTACTCTTTCCACTTTTCTTTAAGTAGTACTGTTTTATTTGCTCTTTTCTTTTTTCATGTATTCTTGCCATCTTCAATTTGTGTTCCAAATAAAATAAATTTCTAAAAAACAAAGAACTGTTTTAATAGTTTGTTACATCACTTAACAATTTTAAATTAATTATTAAATTAATTACATATCAATATTCATAATAACCAATAAGCCTTACATTGCTATTCTCTTCATAACAAATTGAAGAGAGTGAGGTGCAGAAAGAGGCAAGAGAAGTGCAGAAAGAGACAAGAGAAGTGCTGAAAGAAGCAACAGAGGTAAAGAAACAGGCAAGATAAGTGCAGAAAGAAGCAAGCGAGGTGCAAAAAGAGGAAGACAGGTGCCAAAAGAGGAAGAAAGGTACAGAAAGAGGAAGAAAGGCGTAGAAATAGGAAGAAAGGTACAGAAAGAAGAGAGTGAGTTACAGAAAGAGGCAAGAGAAGTGTAAAAGAGGCAAAAGAAGTGCAGAAAGAAGCAAGAGAAGTGCAGAAAAAAGTAACAGAGGGGCGGAAAGAAGCAAGAGAGGTACAGAAAAAAGAGAGTGTGGTACAGAAAGAGGAAGAAAGGTACAGAAAGAATCAAGAGAGGTGCAGAAAGAGGCAAGAGAAGTGCAGAAAGAAGCAAGAGATGTGCAGAAAAAAGAGAGTGAGGTGACGAAAGAGGCAAGAGAGGTGCTGAAAGAAGCAAGAGAAATGCAGAAAGAGGAAAGAGAAGTGCAGAAAGAGGAAGAAAGGTGCAAAAAGAAGCAAGAGTAGTGCAGAAAGAAGCAAGAGAGGCGCAGAAAGAAGGAAGAGCTGCGATGGAAGAGGCAAGAGAGGCATAGAAAGAAGCAAGAGATGTACATAAAGAAGGAAGAGAAGTACAGAAAGAGGCATGAGAAGTGCAGAAAGGGGCAAGAGAAGTGCAGAAAGAAGAACAATGGTGCAGAAAGAGGGAACAAGATGCAGAAAGAGGCAAGAGAATTGTAGAAAGAGGAGAGTGAGGTACAAAAAGAGCAAGTGAGGTACAGAAAGAGGCAAGATAGGTGCAGAAAGATGCAAGTGGGATGCAGAAAGAAGCAATGGAGGTACAGAAAGGGAGAAGAGAGGTGCAGAACGACACAAGAGAAGTGCATAAAGAATCAAGGGAGATATAGAAAGAAGAAGAAAGCTGCATAAAGAAGCAAGAGAAGTACAGAAAGAAACAAGAGAGGTGCAGAAAGAAGCAAAATAAATGATGAAAGAGACAAGAGAGGTGAAGAAAGAAGCAAGAGAGGTACAGAAAGAGGCAAGAGAAGTGCACAAAGAAGCAAGAGAAGTGCAGAAAGAAGAAAGCTGCAGAAAGAAGCTAGAGAAGTACAGAAATAAGCAAGGAAGGAGCAGAAAGAAGCAAAAGAAATTATGAAAGAGGCAAGAGGAGAAGAAAGAAGCAAGAGAGGTACAGTAAGAAACAAGAGAAGTATAGAAAGAGGCAAGAGAGGTGCAGGAAGTTGTTTCTGAAGGCATGAATGTGTGTGTCTGTGCCTTTTACAAGTGACAAGATACATAAAAAGAAACATAAAAATAGTGTACCTTTCTACAGACTCATGTGAAGTAGCCTAATCACTAATCCCTCTGCCAATATGTCTTAAACCTCAATTTTCGATTTCAGCTTCACTATTTACCAACTGCTCAGAATATTGAGCCTAGGCAAATTTAAAACAGCAGTCCTTCCCATGTCACTGCTGTAAGTCTCACCATGTTTCTGAAGGAATGAATGCTTGTGTCTGTGCCTTTTGCTAGTGACATGATACATACGAAAAACCATACGAATAGTTGAATACCTGTGTTTCAGACCGCATTCTCTCTAAATTTGTGTAGAAGAAAGTGTATATATTCCTTTCTGCTCATAATACAAGGCCCATGGGTACAGAGTTATATAGACTGGGATACAGTTTAATACACCTGCCAACATGTTTTAAACCTCATTTTTCTCTAGTACTTTAATTACAGACCCAGGAAGCACACATCAGTATGCACAACCTATTTCAATTTTCATTTTAGTACAATAAAACAAACTACAATACACATTTTTACATTTGATAACATATTTCAAACATCACATCTCTCTAATGTTTTGCAAGCTTTATAAATATTGCATTATGAAGTTAAAAATATAATTACAAACACTGAAGCACTCCTATGCAATACATAACACACCTTACACATTTGTAACTCACCTCTGAAATACTATTTCAGAAAATGAAAATGTCAGAAACTCCTAAAAGATTTTCTTTCGAACACAACAAATGTGGTGCAGCACTCTCAACAAGATAAAACCAGTAATGGCAATCCTTCCCTCTCTTTTTCCACACAAATGAATGTTAGTAACACATCAAAATGCTCCCTTTAGTTCTAAAAAAAATTCTATTGGTTCACATATTAGCCCTTTAATACCCTCTTCTAAAAGTACCCAATATGCTTCTGTAATTTATTGGAATTGCGACTCCACCGCAGTGCCACAGTTCAGCATCGCGATGGAGCCGCAAACCCTTACGAGAGTTCAAAAACCTATTTTCAATAATTCTAGAATTATTTTTTAACAACTCACCACTTCTAAACATAGTACTGATTTGGGAAATCTTACTTCACTAGCATATCACTGTTATGCAACTTAGCATTTCATATTTTAAAACCACAGTTTACTTTCAACCTTCCCCCATTCTGTTTATTCCTAGTTTCCATTGTAACACTTTCTGCAACATTCAACTGTACCAGCATGTCACAAGTTCACAATATTTTTAAATTCAGCACATTAGCTTACAAATGCAAAGCAGGTGTGGTGGACTTTTGCAAAATATTAGCTTATCCTCTCTACTGTTCCTTTCAAACATTTTTCTATAACCAATCAGAAATATGCTTGTTCGGCAAAGTAGCATGCATCCTATTTTTTCAGTACACAATATTTATGTACAACCAATCAGTTATCTGCTTTTGCTAAAACAACATACTCTCCACCATTTTAGATACCTCTCACTCTACCAACTGACTTACTCAGCTACATATGTCTTTTGATTCCTTCCACTCGTACCTTCAAATGCTTACAGTATGGATTGTAGGGCTCAGCTATGTTTTCTGCGGCAAAAGGTATGCTGAACACAGAGGTATTGACAAAAACCTAGGTTTGCAAAAAGTGGATATTACATGGTTTGCACAGAGAGGTTTAAAGTGGCACCAACTGATGCCTTTGGTTAAAACCTTTTTACATCTCCAACCCCCTGACCTCATGATTGTGCACTGTGGTGGCAATGACCTAGGCACATTGACTTGGGTGGGCTGGAAATCCTAATGAAGGATACCTTTGCACAACTGATGTTGCATTTTCCTCAAACTGTCTTTGTATACTCTAATATATGCCAAAGACATACATGGAAGTGGTCAATTCAATTCTGTCCAGAGATTGACAAAGCTAAGAAGCATGTTAATAAAGCTGTTTCTGCCCCATCTATAACAACAATCTACATTTTGATATGCAGGACATCTACAGAAGTGATGGAGTTCACTTAACAGATGAAGGGAACGGAGTGTTTCTCAACAACCTTAAGCTGTGCATCAGCACTTACATGTAGCTGCAACAAAGTCATAATGAACACAACGGCTCTTGTTAGAGACACCCTATATCCCAACAGTGAAAGTTATATACTTTTTAACATATATACTCTTTATAAATATTTTCCAGATTCGCAAACCCATCACAAATCTGCAAAACAAAAGTATGAATTCAATGTACTACAACTTATTTCACTTTTCTACTTTAACTTTTAATTAATATTTTTCAATATTATTTCTAACTCTATCAGTTTTAATGTGATTAATAACTTTAATCTCACTAGCTCTATAACAAAGTTCACAACTGCAACATTATCTTCTGAATTGCATACTATTTAATTATTTATTTAAGGTTGATCCACAAACCCAAAGTGAAAGTACACGGGGGCTGTGCTGAGAGCCGCAATAAAGTTGCAACTCCTAACATGAAAGAAAAAAATAAATAATTAATGCCCCCCAGTTCCATATGCCCATTTCGGCCCGGGGACCCCATCCCCCGGGCCACACCATTTCATATCAAATTTTTATTTTTAACGAGGGGGGCATGCAGCCCCTCGCTGCAGGCTTATTAGAGCCCCGTCCCTCAGGACCGTCTTTTTTTTTAATTTAAAAAAAGGAGTGGGGCCAAGTGGTCCCCCTCGCGGCTATTTTCTGCCCTGGGGACCTCATCCCCTGGTCATGGCCATCTGTTTAGGGACCGCGGTCCCGGCCAGCTCCTGCAGGAGCTGGCATACCTCTTTATCCCCTGGAGCTAAAAAGCAAAGTGCTCCACTTTGAACAAGTGAAAGGAAAATGCTCTCACTTGTTCACAGTGGAGCAATTGTTTGCTATAGGATGTCCCGTCATCCCATAGCAAACAGCAATGTCCCGGGGTAGGCACCCTGGGACATTGCTGGAGCCAGCCCTGGGGGGGTGGCAGTCCCCAGGGCCATGAAGGGCTCCATGAGGGAGGCCACGAGGCCCCCCTCCGACATGTTTAAAGCCCTGGGGAGGTGGTGGTCCCTGGGGTAGTGTGAGGGGCTTGAGCCTCAACACACTTCATTTCTATATCATAGCCCCGGGGAGGTGGAAGTCCCCGGGGCTTTGGGGGCTGTGTGGCCACCCTGCATTTAATAACTATAGACCTAGGATGGCAGTGTTGGGAGGGGCAGGACACCCCCACACATTTTTTAATAATACAGTCCCAGGGAGGTGGCGATCCCTGGGGTAGCGGAGTCCCCCGTGGACCCCCGCATCATAATTTTGCATTGCCCCCGGGAACTCGCCCACCCGGGGGCTTAAAAGAGATTTGCCATGATTTGCACACCCAAAGCGAATCCTGACAATTTTTTTAATTGCTTTTTTTTGGACCTCAGGGTCCCTATGAGAGCCCCTGAGCTGGCCCAGGGGGTCAGGGTGTCTCTACCCTGCTCCCCTTTTCTTGTTTTTTTACACTTCCTGGTTTAAAGTGTTGGCAGCCAATCAGATCACAGGCATGAGATTGGAAGGGTTCTTGGATCTTTCGCTGTGAAATATGGATAACTTTAAAAGTTAAAATTTCTCAGGAACTACTGAACGGATTTACAGCATTTAACATAAAGAGTGCACTATGGACTAAAGAGCCTCCTTTCTGACAAATTTGGTGTAATTCTGTTCCGTGGTTCAGGCTGTAAGTGCATCAGCAGTTTCCTATGGAAATTAACATGGAGAAAAAGCATTTTGGGACCCCCTTTTTCTCGGCCCCCGCTTGATGAACCACCTCGAAACTTTTAACACACCAAATGAATTCAGCAGCCCATAAGTTTTGAAAATTTCGTGAAGATTCGTCAAACGACGCCAAAGATATTGGCATAAAGAAAAAATGCTTGTTGTAAAAAGGGGCGTGGCCTCTGAACACCTCTCTGCAACACAGCTCCCTGGCGCATACTGGAGGTACCTGGTGGGCTAGTTGGCCCCCTGGGGACCTCAGGATTGAAGAGGAATGAATTCCCCAACTTAAAACGCTCCACAGGGCGTATTTGCAGACATGTCCCCTCATGCCCCAACTCCTTCCTTCACCATTGTGCAAACGTGCCCTGTGGTGCGTTTTAAGTTGAGGAATTAAATCTTCTTCAATCTTGAGGGTCCCTGGGGGCCAGTTAGCCCTGGTGTTCAGAGGCCACGCAACTTTTTACACCTCTCTGCAACGCAGCTCTGTGACGCTTACTGGAGGTACCTAGTGGGCTAGTTTGACCCTAGGGACCCTCAGGATTCAAGGGGACGTAATATCCCAACTTAAAACAAGCCATGGGGCGCATTTACACAGTGGTGAAGGGAGGGGACGGGACCTGAGGTGACGTGTGCAAACACGCCCTGTGGCACGTTTTAAGTTGAGGAAAAAATTCCTCTTCAATCCTGAGGGACCCTGGGGGCCACTTAGCCCACCAGGTACTTTCAGGAAGCGCCACTGTGCTGCATTGCAGAGAGGTGGTGCAGGCCGTGCCCCTTTTTACATCTCTCTGCTACGCAGCTCTTTTGCGCTTACTGGATGTACCGATTGGGCTAGTTGGACTCTAGAGACCCTCAGGATTGAAGGGGAATTATTTCCCCACCTAACTATAACGGAGGACTTTCAATGGTTTTGTATGAGTGAAATGTCCAGCTAACTATAACACCCCTAAAACCTATGGTTTTGTCGGTGAATTTCTAATGTTTTTTAGATGCTAATTCCTAACTATAACATGTCTGAAACCTATGGTTTTTTTCAATGAATTTCGAAGGTTTTTTAAATGCTAATTCCTAACTTTAACATGTCTGAAACCTATGGTTTTTTAAGTGAATTTCAAAGGTTTTTTAAATGACAATTTTTAAATGTATCAATTGTTATATTTATTAATATGATACTGATTTACTACATTTTTTTAAACTATTTATTTTTTGATATTTTATTTTTTAAATTACATTATATTTACATTATACATTACATTACAAAATATACTTTCTCAGAATGAATTACTTTAGTTTAAATACTTTACAAATAGGCAAAAGACTTTTAAGTCGGGTAGTTACCGTTGTTGCAATAGGCAACACAATTTCAAACAGAATGCAACATTGAGCTCAATGGGAACTTCTAGTTAAATGCAACTAGTTACTTTATAGATTACTTTTCTAACCACATGACTGGATCATAGATTCAGTCCTGGGACATCTCCTGTAAACAGTTGAGTAAAAGTGTTTTGTTTACAGTAGTGATTTTTAAGGAATATTATTGTATTTTAAAAGTTGACACTTAGAAACTTTTTCACATAGAATCACCAATGTTATCCTATGGGAGGAAATTCACTTAGCAGATGTTGGGGACCGTTGGGGGAGCCCCAATACCCCCATGGTCCCTGCCGGCTCCCCCGCCTCCTGCGAGAGCCAGCATTGCTTTTCCACACGGGGAGCTGCTAAAATGCAGCTCCCCGTGTGGAAAAGCAATCTGGTTTGGCCATAGCAAACAGCAGTGTCCCGGGGGTGGGCACCCCGGGGCACTGCAGGAGCCGGCTCTGGGGGGTCCCTAGGACCATCACTGACTCCAGGATGGGGCCGCGCGGCCCCCCTCCCATCCAAAGCACAGCCCCGGGGAGGTGGTGGTCCCCAGGGCGTGGGGGTACTTAATGGATCCCCAAATTTGCATTCTAGTGCCCCGGGGAGGTGGCGGTCCTCTGGCGTGTGGAGGGGCTTGAGCCCCCCCACATGTTTAATTATTTATTTAAAAAGCCCCAGGGGTGGTGGTCCCCGGGGCAGCAGGGGGAGGCGTGTGCCCCTGCAAATAATTAATAAAAGCCCCGGGGAGGTGGCAGTCCCCGGGGCAGTGTGGGGGGGATTGGGGCCCCCCACACATTTTGTTCACTGCCCCTTGGACCTGGCCTACCCGGGGGTTTCAATACCATGAAGCGCGGGAGCCCGCGCATCGTTTAAAAAAAAAAAGTCATTCGGATTCGCGCACCCAGCGTTCATTCAAACAATTTAATTTAAAAAATTAATGCTTTTTAGGGCCCTGGGGGCACGTCTAGGGGTCAGGTCAGGGTGTTTCTACCCTGCCTCCTTTTCTTTATTTTAGCATTTCTTTTTCTCTTTTCTTGTGACTTGGTTCTACTGAGTCACAAGATGGCTGCCAACACTAACTGGTTTGGAGTGTTGACAGCCAAAAAGAATAAAGCTCATGGTCGGGAGGGTGCGCAGATCCAACGCGCCTCCAAATATCGAAACTTTTATTTTGGGATTTTCTCAACAACTACTGAACGGATTTACACCATTTAAAACAATAATGATTTCGGAAGCAAGCACTACCTTTTTGCCAAATTTGGTGTAATTCTGTTCAGCAGTTCCAGCTGTAGCCATGTATAAAGTTTCCAATGGGAAATTCATTTTTTGACCTCTTTTTAGGAACTACTGAACGGATTTGCACCATTTGAAAAAAAGGCCTCTTTCTAAAACAAGGGCTACCTTTTTGCCAAATTTGGTGTAATTCCGTTCAGCAGTTCGGGGTGTAGCTGTGTCTAAAGTTTCCGATGGAAATTAACACGGAAAAAACACGTTTTGGGACCCCCTTTTTTCTCCGCCCCTGCTTGCCGAATCACCCCGAAACTTATCAACAATAGGAGCTAACCGGAGCGGGCCACACGTTCTGAAAATTTCACGAAAATTCGTCAACCGGCACCAAAGTTATTGTGAAAACAAAAAACACATTTCCTATGGAAAGTAGGTCCTAACTATAATTATCTACTGGTGACCTCCAGTTTATATATATATGTGCCTAAAAAACTAATATATGCAATAATGGGACATATATCTTCCAATATGGCGCTTGAAATGAAGGCCAAGTTGCAGTTCACTTTCTATGTTTAATGATGGCACCGAGAAACAACGCGATAATTTGTATATAAAATGCTGCTTATTTGTTTTGCACGTAAACCCAGTTTACGTGCAAAGAAGGCGCGTATGCCCAAACGCGTCCTGTGCGTTTGTGTTTGATGAATAAAGATTTAATTTGTACTTTGACCAAGCGAGTGCGGCCATTCCTTCCTTGGTGGGGAGGAAATTTGAGCGGATATATACATATATATATCGAAACAAAATCCTGTCACCTCTGCCTTCGATGCTGCGTTTTCCACAGGTACGGATCACTCAGACACAAAGCGTTCGTGAATATTCAGTGGTTTATTTTCTCCTCTCCCATATATATATATATATATATATATATGCAAAAAAGAAGCAGAGAACTCTGTGTAGTTCTCAAGTTTAGGTGGAAAGCAGCTCCTGTATAGAGCACTCTCAACACCAGGGACACTCTAGATCTGCTCACCTCAAATGTCTGCTTTTCTATCAGAGTCTTTAAGCATAGGATTAGCAAAGTGCTATCCACGCCGAGATAGCAAAGAACAAAGTCTTTTGCCATACACATAAAATCGTACACAATAACATCATTAAAAAAAAGATAATCCATATTAATTAATGTGCAAAATAAATAAAACTATTTAAAATGTAAAATTCCCACAAAAACATTTACAAAAAATACTATAAACATTAAAATACATTCTAAGATACAAACAAATGATGTTAAATACATATATTTTAAAACATAATACTATAAACTCTATTTAACCAACACAATTATATCTAATGGAGTTTACTAATAAATATACAATTTGCTCTCTAGTTTATGCAATGGTAAGGAAAGTGTTGGACTTTAGAGGGGTACAATTTAATAATCTCACTCCATTCTGTGCAAGAGTAGGGCAAGCATTGTATTTTAGAACATGTTTTTTTACTATTTACTATCCAGTAAGCGCAACAGTAAGGAAAGTGTTGGACTTTGGAGGGGTAGAATTCACTATTTCTACTCTAGTCTGTTCAACAGTAGGGAAAGCATTGGATTTCAAGAGGACAACTTTACTATTTCCACTCTAGTCTGTGTAATAGTAGGGAAAGTATTGAATTTTGGAGAGGTGAAATTTACAATTCCCACTCCAGTCTGTGCAACAGTAGGGAAAACGTTGGATTTCGGAGGTGTGAAATTAACTATTACCACTCCAAACAGCACAACAGTAGGAAAGGTGTTGGACTTTGGAGTATTAAAATGTACTATTCCCCCTTCAGTCTTGTCAACAGTAAGAAAAGTGTTGGATTTTTGAGGAGAGAAATTTGCTATTCCCACTCCAGTCCCTGCAACAGTAGGGAAAGCATTTGATTTCGGTGGGGTAATTTCTCTATTCCTTCTCCATTCTGTGCAACAGTAGGGCAAGCATTGGATTTCAGAAGGATGAATTGTACTATTCCCACTTCAGTCAGCGCAACAGTATGGAAAGTGTTGGACTTTGTAGGGGTAAAATATACTATTACCACTCCAGTCTGTGCAACAGTAGGGAAAGTTTGTATGGAGCTAAAGTCGAGTAACTGCGCCACGTCTGTTTAACTTGCATTATAGAATGGAGACTCATTAGGGACTCCATACCAAACAGCAATGTTTATCCCGCTCGGGTTCGAATGAAGTCAAACCTGGATTACTATGGCAAACATTTAACAAGATAGATGGTGCTCGAGACAAGTTGAAAAAGGAAAGGGGAACTTATAATTGATCGTAGAAACGGGACGTGTCTTATTTACATAAAGACTCATAATTGGAGGACCTGATTGCTACACAAGAGGCACATTGTCAGTTAGTTGAACATTTTTTGTGGCATGGAAAATTGTAAAGAATTATTTCTGTAAAAACTACTCCTAATGACTAAACCATGGAATTGAGGACTTTGTCTGTTTTCTGAATATCACGTTGAATTGTGTATATGGGACAGTGCAATTCGGGTAGAAATTTTCTTCGAACTGCCTTGAAAAAGTCTTTTTGGATAAGACAAAACATGTGTTGGCTGTTTGTTGTGAAAAAAAAAGAAATCAGTAAAACAACAGTGGAATTAAAGAAAACAATAAAACAACTGTGGAATTACTATCCCTCATGAACCTTTTTTATTGTGCATTTCCATTAAGAAAAAAAGAGATGTTTTCAAATTTTGAGTAGTTGGAACATTTGTATAATTGCATATACTGTGTTGATGCTATCCGAGGACCTAATAGTCTATTCGGTTCACTTATGAGAGTGCTGACATAAGGTTCTATTATTTCATGGTTTGGGCATACTTTTTTAAATATATGCTAATATCACCCTTTGGTAGTAGGGTGTCTTGAACTAATATAGCACCTCAAATTTCAATAATAACTTCACACTTTACTTTTTGGAGCAGACTGAGTATATTTGTGTTTTGATTGTGTGGTAATTTCCTTTTGTGGAACCACTACTACCACTTTGTGAAATATTTGTGCAACAGTAGGGAAAGCGTTGGTTTTTGGAGGAGAGAAATTTACTATTTTAAGTCCAATCTGTGCAACAGTAGGGTAAGCGTTGGATTTCAGACCGGTGAAATTTACTATTCCCACTCCAGTCTGTGCAACAGTAGGGAAATCATTAGATTTCGGAAGGGTGAAAGTTAGTATTCACACTCCAAAAAGTGCAACAGTAGGGAAATTGTCAAATGACAAAGAGGTTGATTTTTACTATTCCTACTGCAGTCTTAACAAGAGTAGCGAAAGTTCTTCACTTCAAACACATTACATATATAAGTAACACCATGAATGTTTGCAAAATATTAAACTCCTAATATAAAAAGTGTTAAATAATATATATATATATGTAATAAAAAATTAATTTACATGATTACTGTTCATTAAAACAATGTATTTTCAATTATTAAATGATTAATTAACATCCCACCCCAATATCTCTACAGACCTAGAAGCTCACACCTCAAATATAATGTAAAAAATAAGTATTATGTTATTTACATGTATAAAATCAATTGAATAATTAATTAGCAATTAATAATTCAATCCTAATTAATTATTACTTAATTAACTTCCCAGCCAAGACCCTTACAAACCTAGCATTATGCAATTAAAATATTAGTACAATAAATACATATTTTGGACTTTTACATAATTTATAATTAATTAATTAATTCATTAACAATTAATATTAAATTAATAATTAACTTCCCATCCCAGACCCGTACAAATCTTGCAGCCCACAACTACAATAAATATAAGTAAAATAAATAAGTATTTGATAAATTACATAATTGAAATCATTTAAACAATTAACAATTAATAATGAATTGTTCACTAATTATAATTAATTTACTTCCCACTCTACCCCCTATAACCCCAACAAACCATTACAACACTATAACTTACTATAAAAAATTGAATAACAAATTCAAAATAATTTAAAATTACAAGCTATATTAAAAAAAATATCCTTTAGATAAACAATGGTAACACATAACATGAATATATCAACTAAAACATGCAAATTATTAGAAAACAATACAATATTTGTGGCAGGCGAGGGCAAGATGGCGATGCTGATGGATGATCCCTGACCTTGCTCTGCTCAGGCCCTTTGTTAATCCTTCAAATATCCTGCAACGACCCAAGACTGCCATATTCTGCTGACTCCCCATTTCCCCTAGCCACGAGAACATCGAAGGGTGAAATTATCTGGTGAACAAAGCCGGGAGAAGACGAGACAGACTTTGCAGTCTGCGGTCCTCGATGAAGAGGTTGCAGGGAGGAACCTGGAGCAAGAGTCACCCCCTTCCTGGTACATGGCAGCCCTGGTGGGGGCCCCTGGGTGAATATGGACATTGGGGGTCCCAGGCGTCTCACACTCATGGAGCTCTGTGAACTTCTGGCACTGGCTGAGACTGGCAGCTTGTGTGCCGCCCGGTGCTCTTGGGCACGGATTTGTCCACGGGGTTGCTGCGGGGGTGGTACTTCAGCCCCGGACAGATGACAGAGTGCTCTCTTGTGGACTTGATCCTGTGCCTTTTCTTCACAGCAGAAGCTCCCCCATTTGCAGTGGTGAGTGATCCCAGTGGGGGCCATGATGTCCAGACCACAGAAGGTGGAAGGCGCTGGTAGTGTACAGCGTCCAGCCACAACTGAAGTACGTTGAGAGGAGGGTGCTGGGCCCCTAGCTTGACAGGGAGCATGGTGGCCCAGTTCGTCTCTCTCTCCTCACCCTCATCTCCCCCCATTGCTGAGAACTGCGGGGTGTAGGCAGGATGCTTGGTGGGCCTGCGTGACTCAGGTGAGTCTGGGGGCGGCCTTACCAGTGGGATGGTGCTACAGTCCTGGGGGACAAGCTGGAGCAGGTGGGAAGAATAAATAGGCCTGATGTAACTGTGTGGGGCCTGCTGCGCGAAGCCCAGGGACAGCGAGCTGTGACGACATTGCGCTGGAGGCCAGGGGTCTCCCCTAGATCGCTGGCAAGATCGCGCTGGATGGAGAGGGATAGAAGGGAAGGCCTCCCCTGTAAGATGCCCACTGAGATGGTGACGTGCTTGGATAGAAGCTGGACTGAAGGCTTTCTGGAGGCTTCTACCCATGGTGTTGTCATCTGGGAGGACGGTAGGACTATCCTCTGTTTGATTAGATGGAGTTTGGGGGTAAAGGACTGAGTGCCTCACTCCTGGTCTGCAGGGGCATCCCCCAGCCCAGCCCCTTACCGGGGTCATACTCTGGGCTGCCCGGGGACCAACAGACATTACATCCTTGGGCTGGAGAACTGAATAAGTAAGGTGGTGGACTCTCCCCTCCAGTGTACCAAGCTGCGTGGAAAGGAAGTCCTGCCCCTGTTCTCCAGTCGTGTATTGGCCTGTACCCATCACAGACAGGGGAGACACTTCACCATCCATACCCTGGCCTGTGACAAAGAGCCAAAGCCTCCCCGACAGGGAAGGATGGATCGATACAACAAAGTGGTGATACTAGCAGTAGAGAAAATTCTACCGGTGGAGTCTGACAAAGCGGCCCTTCTCCTGGCTATTCAATCTTCGAGAGTGACTTTAGAGGGGAGAGTGGGGGAGGTATTCTCAGAGGTTTCTCTCTTGTGCCAAAAACTCCTCAATGTGGCAGAGAGACTCACCACAGCAGAGACTAGGATATCTGAGCTGGAAGATATGGTCCAAAGTCTTCAAAAGGACGTCAAAGGCATGAGCCGCAACCAAGGAGCTGGTATGGCAGCTTGAAGATGCGGAAAACCGGGCCTGTAGAAATAACCTTAGGTTAGTTGGATTTCCCAAACGAATTGAGGACTCAAACATGTAATGTTTTCTGGATGGATGGCTGCAACGTATCCTGCCACAAGTCAAGCTCTTTCCCAGTTTTATCACTGAATGGGCCCACCGGGCGCTAGGTGGCAGGCCACCACTAGGGGTACCTCCGAGGCCAGTGATAGCCTACTTACTAAACATTCAAGACATTAACACGATCCTTATTGAGGTGCGTACACTGGAAGAGGTGTGCCATGAAAATTCTAAAATCATGATATTCCCAGATTGCACCAGGGAGATCCACTGGCAGCGGTACACATTCGACTGAGTGAAGGCTAAATTGCGAAGACTCCAACTGCAATACATACTGCTATTCCGCGCCAAGCTGAAGGTCCTACATAAGGAGAAAACGCTCTTCTCCCAGAATGCTGAAGAGGCAAGGGAATGGCTGGAGGAGTTGCCCAGACTGCGGTGGAACAGGGAGCACAACGCTGACCAGAGCGCGGATAGAGAGGAAAGATCTCGACCCAGAGATAAGCCTTGGATCCGGAGGAGAATGCACCACTCACACAGGAGGAATGAGTCTACGCCATAGAGACAGAGAGGCCCTGAGAAAAGATTCAAAGGTCTCTTAAGACTCGGAAGATGGTGGCACTGCAACTCTTAAAAAGAGCAAGACGACAGATCCGGAGGAGGGCTCAACACATGGCTATGCTGGTGACTACCAGGGGACTGAATCTGAGACCCCACATCCTCTTGCGGTTGCTATAGCACATCTAGAACATGAATCTGAAATCCCCCCCCCCCCCCCTGACACCACTGCTCTGGTCTGACTGCGATACAAAAGGGGATGATGGACGGAGCGTTTGAGCAAATCAAACACTCGCCCCCAGTCAACTGATCTGGGTTTAATCCATCACCATTCTTTAGCTCACTCAGCCACCCCAGTTCAGACATGGCCATATGCAAATCAGTCTGACCCTGTGCCTCATGGGAACAGTCCAGCCCAAACTGCCAAGCCATGTCTTCCCTGGACCGGAAACAAGCATCCTGGTCTGACTGCGGCATCATAGTCATGGGTCTGGCATTTAGACCTTGGGCCCTGGACAAGACTGCTACATTCCCTACAGTAGATGACTTGCTTTGATTGAGTGAAAGCGTGTTAGAGGACTGAATTTGTTGGTGGGGAGGTGGGCTACAGACCTCTCAAATTCCCGGTTGAGTAACTTGTTGTTATTTTATGGGGTTATGCACTCACAGGTGGGTGGGGTTTAAATGCTCAGAGGAAGTTACAGTTCAGGATGCAACACCACAGACACATCAGCCTATGCCTGGTCTCAGCGAGGTTGGCATGCACCATAATGTTCCACAGTAAATGAATGGGTGCCATCTCCTTCTTGGATTGCCAGAGTTACAATGACTGCGCCACTGTTAGATACCAAGACTCTCTCTGTCCTATCATGGAATGTTAATGGCCTCAGGGACAACATAAGGAGAGTCCTAGTAGCCCAATACATTAACCGTCTCTGCGCTCCTACAAGAGACACATCTTAAGGGAACATAGTGTAAATTGTTAGGGAGAGAAGCCTACACCACACTTGCACACTTGGGATGTACTTCTGGGTTCAGAGGCGTGCCCTCCTGATTAAGAAAGATCCACCCATCTGAATAATAAAACAATGGATAGACCTGTTAGGGAGATACGTGCAGTCAGAAGTTTTGGGGTAGAACTGATGTTACACTGATCAGTGTCTATGCACCCCCGCCTACAGGCTAGCTGAGTTATTACTAGAAGCGGACTCTCCACTCTATATCAGGGGAGGAGATTTCAACAATGTAATGACGATTGAAATGGATTGGACGGGCTCCTGGAGTACTTGTACACACCCCACCCCCTCTCCCTCCTTGTGGCTTCTCTGGGCCTTTCTGACCTATGGAGGTGCACACATGGATCTGAGCACAAATAGTCCTATTTCTCAGGGGCTCACAAAGTTTTCTCCTGTTAAGATTATATCTTTGCCCCAGCAGGAGAATGTTGGCACTATACAACAGGTGGAGTACTGGGCCAGGGACCTTTCAGCTCACTCCCCTCTGCTGGTGAAAATGGGTCAAAAGTTCAGGGAAGGGACAGCCTGGAAACTTAATGCATGTGATTTGATTGACCGGGAGGTGGCAGTCAGTCTGAGGGTGGACTCCGAACTCTATTTCCAGGAAAATGAGAAATTAGTCACTTCTAAAGTAGTCCTCTGGGAAACATATAAATCTGTCCTTAAAGACAGTGTTCAAAACCTCATAGCTTGAAATAAAAACAGAATAAAGGGATCCCTGAAAAGAGATTGAGAACAATCTGTTAGAGATCGAGGGGAACCTTGGCACAGATCTTGACCCCCCCCACCCTTCGAAAGTTAAACCTCCTATGAGATTAATACAGAACTTTGGCACCTGAGCCAACGGAGTGATGTCCGCAGAGTTCCCTATTGGTAGAGGTACAAGACAGGGCTACTCCTTGTCCCCTCTCCTCTTTGCCTTGACTATAGAGTCCTCAGCCTGTGCCATTTGTGATCATCCTTGTACACACCACCCTTGGGTTCAAATTCCTCAGTATATTCATGACATAAGGAAGTGAAATCTGCTATATACATAATCTCGGGAGGGTGATCCGATCCTGTCGAGAGGAAATGGAACCATGGAAAAGGCTGCCTCTCACCCTGGTGGGGAGAGCAGCTATGTTCAAGATGATTTCCCCACCCAAATTGCTCTACGCCCTGCAAAACACCTATTATAGGATTTCTCCTGGGAGCTTCCAAACAATTGAGAGTGCCATGCGAACTCTACTATGGGCGGGTAAACACCCCAGAATAGCCTTAAAATCCTTACAGCGTAATCAATAAAATGACAGGCTAGATCTGCCAGACATACTGGCCAATTATTGGACAGCCCACCTCATTAAGATCAACAATTGGTTATTTGCCCCTGCATCATTCTTCTTTCAGGCTAGAATTGGCTAAATGGGGCTATCTGGTCCTGCCTTCACTACCTGTATGGAGGAGGGGATTGGGCGTCTTCTTCCAGCTACACAAGTTACACCTTCGGCCTGGGAAAAGGCAATTAAAACTATAGGGTGGTATGGAAAACACACTATAGAAACACCTTTGTGGGAGTGGAAGTGGCTTCCCAAAATGCGGAAACGATGGGGTTATGAGGCTTGGGACTTGCTTGGGATATGCAAATTAAGGGACCTATGTGAAGGTGGGAACATCATGCTGCTCTCACTGCTCCAACGAGACTATGAGATGAATACCAACTAGTTCTTAAAATATTCACAAATACAACATGCGTGGAGAGCCCAGGGTCTCCCTGGAGATGGTATCCCAGAATAGACACCACTAGAGGGACAGCTCCTGAACGAGGAGATGGGAAAGGGAGCGACATCCCTAACCCATGAGACCCTCAATAATAGCATATTGGATACTTTACATACGTTACGGAGAAAGAGGGAGGAAGAGGTGGGAGAAATGGAATATATAGACTGGGAGGCAGCCCTGACGCACCCAAGAGAAGTTGCAATTAAGGCCTGACTGTGCTTAGTCCAATTTGAACTATTGCACAGAGTGTACTATGATAGAAGCCACTTGCATACAATGGAAAGGTCTCAGAACCATCATTGTTTCAGATGCCAGGTAGAGAAGGGTCCCTTTTTCCATACGATCTGGAGCTATCCCCTAATTGGGGAGTACTGGGTGGACATCACCGGGGGAATTTAGCAGAGTCCTCTCTGCCCAACTTCCATTAGATCCCAAATTCCTTATCATGGGGATCTCCAATGACATTGACCTACCACAAGCTCAGCTTCTGCTCTGTGGCTCATTGTAGCCAAAAGAGACATAGCCCAATACTGGGGGCAGGTGAATGCCCAACCAGCTACCATGGAAACCAGGAATGGACATGTTAATGATGGCTGAAAAGTATATGCTAGTAGGAGAAAATGGCTGCAATATTACTCTCTGGAGTTATTAAACAACAGTGGGGGAGAAGACAAGATACTCCCTGAGAAAGAAGGGCGTTGTACTGATGTCATAATTGTGGTGCTGAGTCCAGTTATGCAATAGGTGCTGTCTGTTTGTGTCTTGGCAGAGGGTGGGGGGTGGAATGTGGTTTGAAGTTTTTGATTACATTATGTGACCAGTGGAGCTTGCCTCCAGATTTGTTGTATCATATAATTATCATCTCTTTGCCGCATTGCTAAAAAAAAAATTTTTTTTAAAATTTTTTTACGACTATATTATTGAAAACAATATTAAACAGATTGATATTATTAAAAACATTATTACTTACCTAAAACAGATATTCTTGTCAATGATATTTGTGCATCACAATATTTGTGTATCACGATTTTTTGGTCGGTCCACTTGATCCATTGGTCTGTTCATTTGTCATTCATATTTTGCTTCTGCCCGCCACAGGAAAATCCCAAGGGTCAGCACACTTTACGTTTAGGCTCAATTACCAGTGATTGACTGCATATATCCTCTGTACATTGTTCTAACAGCCTAATATAGATTCTTTCTCTACAGTACCCGTTCCACTCGGGGTGACAAATGCAAAAAAACAATTGATGGACAGAATGCAGAACAATGTCATACATTCACCCCTGTACAGAGATCTGGACCTAAATCCATCGTTTTTTTGCTCACCATGCCATTCCAGTTTGAACCCAGCCATATGCAAATCAGCCTTGAACCTGTGTCTCATGGGAACAGTCCAGCCCGAACTGCCAGGCCAGGTCCTACCTGGACTGGAAACAAGCATCCTAGGACCAGTTTCAGGGTTTCACCCCTCATCAGCAAGGATAGCTTGACTCCAGTGGCATGGAGAGCACAGGATTCTCCTCTGGGCATTCCACTCGGGGTGACTAATTCAAAAAGAACAATTGATGGAAAGAATGCAGAACAATGTCATACATTCACCCAGTACAGAGACCTGGTATGCCCAGACGTGGGTCCCGTGCTCTCTACACCGCTGGATTCAAGCTAGCCTGGCTGATAAAGGGTGATGCCCTGAAAGCGGTCCCAGGATGCTTGTTTCCGATCCAGGTAGAACCTGGCTTGGCAGTTTGGGCAGGGAATGGGGTCAAGACTGATTTGCATATGGTTGGTCCAAACTGGGTAGTGTAGTGAGCAAAAGAATGATGGATTAAACCCAGATCCTTGTGCCTGTGGGTGAATGTTTGCATTGGCCAGCATTCTGTCCATCAATTGTTTCTTTTGCATAGATTTTTAACTGTAACATTTTACTGCTATTCTTTGGCCGCCATGTTTCCCTGGCTGCATGCATTATTTTTTCATTTTTACAATTACATAAATAGCACCCACTTGTCAGGGCCAAACATAATCGCTTTGCCAGAACCTATTCTGGTATTGCAAAAGCTTGCAGCTTTGAAGAATTTACGCCATTTGTTTCTCATCTTCTCTGTATCCAATGCCGGTCAGTGTAATATTTGTAAAGTTATGGTTTGCTGCCATCTAGCGGTTAGGCTTTATTTTACTTTTTGTAGCTCTATCTGTGTTCCACTAGGGGCTAAGAGGAATTCACGTTCTTCACAATCAACACAATTGAGTAATTCCGGTATCCTCTTCCTTATGAACAAATTGTTTGCCTTTAGTTATTCTATTTGTTACAATAATTCCAAAACTTTAGAGTTTTAGTTGTTGTCTGATAATGGTTTATTATCTTGTTCTTTTTAAAGAGTCACATTTTCTGATCTCTTTAAAGCAATCAAAGCATTGCAATTTTAATTATATTTATATAGCGCTGTCAACCCCTGACTAAGTGATGAAGCGCTTAACGACGGCAGCAAGCTGCTCTGGAACCCAAAGATAAATGGCGGGTTGACCAGTGTTATTGCTTATTATGTGATATTAGAACTAATGTTGTGCTATCAAGCACCCCATTTTATGCATTTACTGAAGTTTTTTGGTGGTAGATGAAGCAGTTATGACTTAGCTGAATTCATTAGTAATGGGTATGTTAGTGAGTTAGGAGAGATTCAGGGGTATTACCTACAAAATAGTTCTTTCGATCTTTGAAAGGAGGTTTGGGCAATTTGCAAAAAGAGATTAAGCCAAACACACGTTATAGAGTAGGCTGTGTTCAGTGAAATAACGTGTACAAGTATGGAAATAGGAAAGTTTAACTGAAGGAAACAAGAGAGGTGACAATCTGAGGTTTTGAGAGAAGGTTGCATTTCATCCAGGGTTTTAGGAATGTAGAGGAGGCGTTTTTAGATAGCATGAAACCTGAGGATGCAACACTGTAGAAAGGAACATTATTTGCATGTGACATAGAGCTCTATTAGATACTTTTGACTGGAACTAGAATTAAAGGATCAATATGTACACTGCTCAAAGACCACTGCACCATCGCTTCAGCAAGAGCAGCTGTTGGAAATAGATTAAATATGTTTTGTCTACTTTATCAGTCACTGTACATCGTCTGTGAACTTTCTTTTTTAGACTCTGTTATTTTTTGCTCAAAGGTCGCCTACCATTGTGTTCTGTTTCTATTAAGTTGTTTTAAAGGGACTTTCCCAAGGTTTTGTCCTTCACAATATAATTGCAAAGTAATTTCTAATGTTTGCCCTTTTATTGTGTACTTAATTTGCATAGTTTTCAATCAAAAGGGGGCAGCTTAAGAGTGGTTCACTCGGCTCCCAGAAAACATGCTTCTATAATCAAAAGAAGAGTGTATCATACCGGTCTCAATGCCAGAGCCTCATGAGTGTTATCTTGGAAACTCTCAACTATCCATTGCCACCAGCGGTATATATGATCTCCACTGGGGATACATAGTGGGTGGTGTCATTATCAGGTTCTGCACCTGGATACTCACTTATCCAGGTGAGTAACATCAGGAGGGAGGGTGCCTTAAAGAAGATACTGGTGGGATCTGTGCAACCATAACATTACCTCCTATACCAAAAAAGAGATTTATTAGTACAAAAGGAGGTATAAGGGTAAGATTGAACCGTTGTGTGATGTTGTTTGGGTGCACTGCCATTCCTCAGCATCAACCAGAAATGGTTGCAGGGAGGAACCTGGAGCAAGAGTCACCCCCTTCCTGGTAGATGGCAGCCCTGGTGGGGGCCCGTGGGTGAAATTTGGACATTGGGGGTCCCAGGCGTCTCACACTCATGGAGCTCTGTGAACTTCTGGCACTGGCTGAGACTGGCAGCTTGTGTGCCGCCCGGTGCTCTTGGGCACGGATTTGTCCACAGGGTTGCTGCGGGGTGGTACTTCAGCCCCGGACAGATGACAGAGTGCTCTCTTGTGGACTTGATCCTGTGCCTTTCCTCACAGCAGAAGCTCCCCCATTTGCAGTGGTGAGTGATCCTAGTGGGGCCCATGATGTCCAGACCACAGAAGGTGGAAGGCGCTGGTAGTGTATTGCGTCCAGTCACACCTGAAGTACGTTGAGGGGAGGGTGCTGGGCCCCTAGCTTGACAGGGAGCATGGTGGCCCAGTTCGTCTCTCTCTCCTCACCCTCATCTCCCCCCATTGCTGAGAACTGCGGGTGTAGGCAGGATGCTTGGTGGGCCTGCGTGACTCAGGTGAGTCTGGGGGCGGCCTTACCAGTGGGATGGTGCTACAGTCCTGGGGGACAAGCTGTAGCAGGTGGGAAGAAATAAATAGGCCTGATGTAACTGTGTGGGGCCTGCTGCACGAAGCCCAGGGACAGCGAGCTGTGACGACATTGAGCTGGAGGCCAGGGGTCTCCCCTAGATCGCTGGCAAGATCGCGCTGGATGGAGAGGGATAGAAGGGAAGGCCTCCCCTGTAAGATGCCCACTGAGATGGTGACGTGCTTGGATAGAAGCTGGACTGAAGGCTTTCTGGAGGCTTCTGCCCATGGGGTTGTCATCTGGGAGGACGGTAGGACTATCCTCTGTTTGATTAGATGGAGTTTGGGGGTAAAGGACTGAGTGCCTCACTCCTGGTCTGCAGGGGCATCCCCCAGCCCAGCCCCTTACCGGGGTCATACTCTGGGCTGCCCGGGGACCAACAGACATTACATCCTTGGGCTGGAGAACTGAATAAGTAAGGTGGTGGACTCTCCCGTCCAGTGTACCAAGCTGCGTGGAAATGAAGTCCTGCCCCTGTTCTCCAGTCGTGTATTGGCCTGTACCCATCACAGACAGGGGAGACACTTCACCATCCATACCCTGGCCTGTGACAAAGAGCCAAAGCCTCCCCGACAGGGAAGGATGGATCGATGCAACAAAGTAGTGGTGATACTAGCAGTAGAGAAAACTCCACCGGTGGAGTCTGACAACGCAGCCCTTCTCCTGGCTATTCAATCTACGAGAGTGGCTTTAGAGGGGAGAGTGGGGGAGGTATTCTCAGAGGTTTCTCTCTTGTGCCAAAAACTCCTCAATGTGGCAGAGAGACTCACCACAGCAGAGACTAGGATATCTGAGCTGGAAGATATGGTCCAAAGTCTTCAAAAGGACGTCAAAGGCATGAGCCGCAACCAAGGAGCTGGTATGGCAGCTTGAAGATGCGGAAAACCGGACCTGTAGAAATAACCTTAGGTTAGTTGGATTTCCCAAGCGGGTTGAGGACTCAAACATGTAATGTTTTCTGGATGGATGGCTGCAACGTATCCTGCCATAAGTCAAGCTCTTTCCCAGTTTTATCACTGAATGGGCCCACCGGGCACTAGGCGGCAGGCCACCACTAGGGGTACCTCCGAGGCCAGTGATAGCCTACTCACTAAACATTCAAGACATTAACACGATCCTTATTGAGGTGCGTACACTGGAAGAGGTGTGCCATGAAAATTCTAAAATCATGATATTCCCAGATTGCACCAGGGAGATCCACTGGCAGCGGTACACATTCGACTGAGTGAAGGCTAAATTGCGAAGACTCCAACTGCAATACATACTGCTATTCCGCGCCAAGCTGAAGGTCCTACATAAGGAGAAAACGCTCTTCTCCCAGAATGCTGAAGAGGCAAGGGAATGGCTGGAGGAGTTGCCCAGACTGCGGTGGAACAGGGAGCACAACGCTGACCAGAGCGCGGATAGAGAGGAAAGATCTTGACCCAGAGATAAGCCTTGGATCCGGAGGAGAATGCACCACTCACACAGGAGGAATGAGTCTACGCCATGGAGACAGAGAGGCCCTGAGAAAAGATTCAAAGGTCTCTTCAGACTCGGAAGATGGTGGCACAGCAACGCTTAAAAAGAGTAAGACGACAGATCCGGAGGAAGGCTCAACACATGGCTATGCTGGTGACTACCAGGGGACTGAATCTGAGACCCCACATCCTCTTGCGGTTGCTATAGCACATCTAGAACATGAATCTGAAATCCTCCCCCCCCCCCCTGACACCACTGCCTCTGGTCTGACTGCGATACAAAAGGAGATGATGGACGGAGCGTTTGAGCAAATCAAACACTCGCCCCTAGTCAACTGATCTGGGTTTAATCCATCACCATTCTTTAGCTCACTCAGCCACTTCAGTTCAGACATGGCCATATGCAAATCAGTCTGACCCTGTGCCTCATGGGAACAGTCCAGCCCGAACTGCCAAGCCATGTCTTCCCTGGACCGGAAACAAGCATCCTGGTCTGACTGCGGCATCATAGTCATGGGTCTGGCATTAAGACCTTGGGCCCTGGACAAGACTGCTACATTTCCTACAGTAGATGACTAGCTTTGATTGAGTGAAATCGTGTTAGAGGACTGAATTTGTTGGTGGGGAGGTGGGCTACAGACCTCTCAAATTCCCGGTTGAGTAGCTTGTTGTTATTTTATGGGGTTATGCACTCACAGGTGGGTGGGGTTTACATGTCAGAGGAAGTTACAGTTCAGGATGCAACACCACAGACACATCAGCCTATGCCTGGTCTCAGTGAGGTTGGCATGCACCATAATGTTCCACAGTAAATAAATGGGTGCCATCTCCTTCTTGGATTGCCAGAGTTACAATGACTGCGCCACTGTTAGATACCAAGACTCTCTCTGTCCTATCATGGAATGTTAATGGCCTCAGGGACAACATAAGGAGAGTCCTGGTAGCCCAATACATTAACCGTCTCTGCGCTCCTACAAGAGACACATCTTAAGGGAACATAGTGTAAATTGTTAGGGAGAGAAGCCTACACCACACTTACACACTTGGGATGTACTTCTGGGTTCAGGGGCGTGCCCTCCTGATTAAGAAAGATCCACCCTTCTGAATAATAAAACAATGGATAGACCTGTTAGGGAGATACGTGCGAGTCAGAACTTTTGGGGTAGAACAGATGTTACACTGATCAGTGTCTATGCACCCCCGCCTACAGGCTAGCTGAGTTATTACTAGAAGCGGACTCTCCACTCTATATCAGGGGAGGAGATTTCAACAATGTAATGACAATTGAAATGGATAGGACGGGCTCCTGGAGTACTTGTACACACCCCACCACCTCTCCCTCCTTGTGGCTTCTCTGGGCCTTTCTGACCTTTGGAGGTGCACACATGGTTCTGAGCACAAATAGTCCTATTTCTCAGGGGCTCACAAAGTTTTCTCCTGTTAAGATTATATCTTTGCCCCAGCAGGAGAATGTTGGCACTATACAACAGGTGGAGTACTGGGCCAGGGACCTTTCAGCTCACTCCCCTCTGCTGGTGAAAATGGGTCAAAAGTTCAGGGAAGGGACAGCCTGGAAACTTAATGCATGGGATTTGATTGACCGGGAGGTGGCAGTCAGTCTGAGGGTGGACTCCGAACTCTATTTCCAGGAAAATTAGAAATTAGTCACTTCTAAAGTAGTCCTCTGGGAGACATATAAAACTGTCCTTAAAGACAGTGTTCAAAACCTCATAGCTTGAAATAAAAAAACAGAATAAAGGGATCCCTGAAAGAGATTGAGAACAATCTGTTAGAGATCGAGGGGAACCTTGGCACAGATCTTGACCCCCCCACCCTTAGAAAGTTAAACCTCCTATGAGATTAATACAGAACTTTGGCACCTGAGTCAACGGAGTGATGTCCGCAGAGTTCCCTATTGGTAGAGGTACAAGACAGGGCTACTCCGTGTCCCCTCTCATCTTTGGCTTGACTATAGAGTCCTCAGCCTGTGCCATTCGTGATCATCCTTGTACACACCACCCTTGGGTTCAAATACCTCAGTATATTCATGACATAAGGAAGTGAAATCTGCTATATACATGATCTCGGGAGGGTGATCCGATCCTGTCGAGAGGAAATGGAACCATGGAAAAGGCTGTCCCTCACCCTGGTGGGGAGAGCAGTTATGTTCAAGATGATTTCCCCACCCAAATTGCTCTACGCCCTGCAAAACACCTATTATGGGATTTCTCCTGGGAGCTTCCAAACAATTGAGAGTGCCATGCGAACTCTACTATGGGCGGGTAAACACCCCAGAATAGCCTTAAAATCCTTACAGCGTAATCAATAAAATGACAGGCTAGATCTGCCAGACATACGGGCCAATTATTGGACAGCCCACCTCATTAAGATCAACAATTGGTTATTTGCCCCTGCATCAATCTTCTTTCAGGCTAGAGTTGGCTAAATGGGGCTATCTGGTCCTGCCTTCACTACCTGTATGGAGGAGGGGATTGGGCGTCTTCTTCCAGCTACACAAGTTACACCTTCTGCCTGGGAAAAGGCAATTAAAACTATAGGGTGGTATGGAAAACACACTATAGAAACACCTTTGTGGGAGGGGAAGTGGCTTCCCAAAATGCGGAAACGATGGGGTTATGAGGCCTGGGACTTGCTTGGGATATGCAAATTAAGGGACCTATTTGAAGGTGGGAACATCATGCTGTTCTCACTGCTCCAACGAGACTATGAGATGAATACCAACTAGTTCTTAAAATATTCACAAATACAACATGCGTGGAGAGCCCAGGGTCTCCCTGGAGATGGTATCCCGGAATACACACCACTAGAGGGACAGCTCCTGAATGAGGAGATGGGAAAGGGAGCGACATCCCTAACCCATGAGACCCTCAATAATAACATATTGGAAACTTTACATACGTTACGGAGAAAGAGGGAGAAATGGAATATATAGACTGGGAGGCAGCCCTGACACACCCAAGAGAAGTTGCAATTAAGGCCTGATTGTGCTTAGTCCAATTTGAACTATTGCATAGAGTGTACTATGATAGAAGCCACTTGCATACAATGGAAAGGTCGCAGAACCCTCATTGTTTCAGATGCCAGGTAGAGAAGGGTCCCTTTTTCCGTACGATCTGGAGCTATCCCCTAATTGGGGAGTACTGGGTGGACATCACCGGGGGAACTTGGCAGAGTCCCCTCTGCCCAACTTCCATTAGATCCCAAATTCCTTATCATGGGGATCCCCAATGACATTGACCTACCACAAGCTCAGCTTCTGCTCTGTGGCTCATTGTAGCCAAAAGAGACATAGCCCAATACTGGGGGCAGGTGAATGCCCAACCAGCTACCATGGAAACCAGGAATGGACATGTTAATGATGGCTGAAAAGTATATGCTAGTAGGAGAAAATGGCTGCAATATTACTCTCTGGAGTTATTAAACAACAGTGGGGGAGAAGACAAGATACTCCCTGAGAAAGAAGGGCGTTGTACTGATGTCATAATTGTGGTGCTGAGTCCAGTTATGCAATAGGTGCTGTCTGTTTGTGTCTTGGCAGAGGGTGGGGGGTGGAATGTGGTTTGAAGTTTTTGATTACATTATGTGACCAGTGGAGCTTGCATCCAGATTTTTTGTATCATATAATTATCATCTCTTTGCCGCATTGCTTAAAAAGATTTTTTTTTAAATGATATGTTTTACAGCTATATTATTGAAAACAATATTAAACAGATCAATATTATTAAAAACAATATTACTTACCTAAAACAGATATTCTTGTCAATGATATTTGTGCATCACAATATTTGTGTATCACGATTTTTTGGTCGGTGTACTTCATCTATTGGTCTGTTCATTTGTCAGTCATATTTTGCTTCTGCCCGCCACAGGAAAATCCCAAGGGTCAGCACACTTTACATTTAGGCTCAATTACCAGTGATTGACTGCATATATCCTCTGTACATTGTTCTAACAGCCTAATATAGATTCTTTCTCTGCAGTGACAAAGCATGCTCATACCTGTTCCACTCGGGGTGACAAATGCAAAAAGAACAATTGATGGACAGAATGCAGAACAATGTCATACATTCACCCCAGTACAGAGATCTGGACCTAAATCCATCGTTTTTTTTGTTCACCATGCCATTCCAGTTTGAACCCAGCCATAAGCAAATCAGTTTTGACCATGTGCCTCATGGGAACAGTCCAGCCCGAACTGCCAGGCCAGGTCCTCCCTGGACTGGAAACAAGCATCCTAGGACCAGTTTTAGGGTTTCACCCCTCATCAGCAAGGATAGTGGCATGAAGAGCACGGGATTCACCTCTGGGCATCCCACTCGGGGTGACAAATGCAAAAAGAACAATTGATGGAAAGAATGCAGAACAATGTCATACATTTACCCAGTACAGAGATCTGGTATGCCCAGACGTGGGTCCCGTGCTCACTACACCGCTGGATTGAAGCTAGCCTGGCTGATAAAGGGTGATGCCCTGAAACCGGTCCCATGATGCTTGTTTCCGATCCAGGGAGGACCTGGCTTGGCAGTTCGAGCAGGGAATTGGGTCAAGACTGATTTGCATATGGCTGGGTCCAAACTGGGGCTGGTGTGGTGAGCAAAAGAATGATGGATTAAACCCAGATCCTTGTGCCTTGGGGGTGAATGTTTGCATTGGCCAGCATTCTGTCCATCAATTGTTTCTTTTGCATAGGTTTTTAACTGTAACATTTTACTGCTATTCTGTGGCCGCCATGTTTCCCTGGCTGCATGCGTTATTTTTTCATTTTTACAATTACATAAATAGCACCCACTTGTCAGGGCCAAACATAATAGCTTTGCCAGAACCTATTCTGGTATTGCAAAAGCTTGCAGCTTTGAAGAATTTGCGCCATTTTTCACATCTTCTCTGTATCCAATGCTGGTCAGTGCAATATTTGCAAAGTTATGGTTTGCTGCCATCTACTGGTTATGCTTATTTTACTTTTTGTAGCTCTATTTGTGTTCCACTAAAGATTAAGAGGAATTCATGTTCTTCACAATAAACACAATTGAATAATTCCGGTATCCTCTTCCTTATGAACAAATTGTTTGTCTTTAGTATTTCTATTTGTTGCAATTATTCCAAAACTTTACAGTTTCAGTTGTTGTCTGATAATGGGTTATTATCTTGTTCTTTTTAAAGAGTCACATTTTCTGATCTCTTTAAAGCAATCAAAGCATTGTAATTGTAATTGTATTTATATAGCGCTGTCAACCCCTGACGAGGTGATGAAGCGCTTAACGATGGCAGCACGCTGCTCTGGAACCCAAAGATAAATGGCGGTTTGACCAGTGTTATTGCTTATTATGTGATATTGGAACTTATGTTGTGCTATCAAGCACGCCATTTTATGCATTTACTGAAGTTTTTTGGTGGTTGATGAAGCAGTTATGACTTAGCTGAATTCATTAGTAATGGGTATGTTAGTGAGTTAGGAGAGATTCATGGGTATTACCTACAAAATAGTTCTTTCGATCTTTGAAAGGAGGTTTGGGCAATTTGCAAAAAGAGATTAAGCAAAACACACGGCTGTGTTCAGTGAAATAACGTGTACAAGTATGGAAATAGGAAAGTTTAACCGAAGGAAACAAGAGAGGAGACAATCTGAGGGTTTGAGAGAAGGTTGTATTTCATGCAGGGTTTTAGGAATGTAGAGGAGGCGTTTTTAGATAGCATGATACGTGAGGATGCAACATTGTAGAAAGGAACATTATTTGCATGTGACATAGAGCTCTATTAGATACTTTTGACTGGAACTAGAATTAAATGATCACTCTGTACACTGCTCAAAGACCACTGCACCATCGCTTCAGCAAGAGCAGCTGTTGGAAGTAGATTAAATATGTTTTGTCTACTTTATCAGTCACTGTACTTTGTCTGTGAACTTTCTTTTTTAGACTCTGTTATTTTTTGCTCAAAGGTCGCCTACCAGTGTGTTATGCTTCTATTAAGTTGTTTTAAAGGGACTTTCCCAAGGTTTTGTCCTTCACAATATAATTGCAAAGTAATTTCTAATGTTTGCCCTTTGATTGTGTACTTAATTTGCATAGTTTTCATGTGTGACATGGCCGCCTGGCAATAATTATGATATCATCAATCAAAAGGGGGAGGCAGCAGCTTAAGAGTGGTTCACTCGGCTCCCAGAAAACATGCTTCTATAATCAAAATAAGAGTGTATCATACCGGTCTCAATGCCAGAGCCTCATGAGTGTTATCTTGGAAACTCTCAACTATCCATTGCCACCAGCGGTATATATGATCTCCACTGGGGATACATAGTGGGTGGTGTCATTATCGGGTTCTGCACCTGGATACTCACTTATCTAGGTGAGTAACATCAGGAGGGAGGGTGCCTTAAAGAAGATACTGGTGGGATCTGTGCAACCATAACATTACCTCCTATACCAAAAAAGAGATTTATTAGTACAAAAGGAGGTATAAGCGTAAGATTGAACCGTTGTGTGATGTTGTTTGGGTGCACTGCCATTCCTCAGCATCAACCAGAAATGGTCAACAAGTCTCGGCCATATTTGCCTCAACAGGTCCGTGGGCATCATCAGGGCCATTCTCGATCAGATCCCTTTTTGTTAGTTGTTAATCAGTGTTAGGGTCGTGTAAGTGTATTAACTTATGGGTACTCTTTTCCTCAGACTCACTTGAAATTTCAATTAAATGTGCAGGGCAACAAAGCACAATTCTCTGCCACTAAATTCATGTATCTGGTGTCCATGGCAATATAACCATTACTACTTTGATGATCTGCACATTTAACCACTGCAATTTTCCTGGAAACCTTCAAAAGCGTCCAACAGATTCTTGACGTGGATCACATTTCGGATCGGAGGACCTGAAGAAATTAAGAAACCTCTCTGTGATCATAATTGCCCAAAGCTGGGGACGACACCAAACCCATACTGGCTATCTGTAAAAATGGTGACTCTTATTTGGGCAGTTAAACTGCATGCTCTTGTAAGGGCAATCAATTAAGCAACTTGTGCTAAGGTACCTCTTTGAAACCAGGAATCTTCAATAACATCATTTTTTGTGCACACACAGGACCCCAGTCTATCTGCTTTCTCCTTTAAAATTGTTATGCGTGTACTTTGGTACATTCCAGATTGGATACTGGGGTACCCTTATAAGTCCCTAGTATATGGTACCATGTACCCAGGGCATAGGTACTGCAGAGGCCACCCATGGGTTGAAGCATGTATTATGACACCATGAGAGGCCATGCGAAATGGAACTGCAGGTCTGCTATTGGAACCTGTGTAAGCTGGTGCTTATGTGAGAGGGTGCCCCTGCATTAGCGGAGCCCCTCTGCAGCCTTCGGAGACCATTCTCCCGGGTTGTCTGTGACTCAGCCAGACATATAGGTAGAGGTGCTTTCTTACTGGGAGGATAAACCCATATGATGAAGCCTGTCACCTACGGGTGAGTGAGGGTTCTAGTCCTCAAGGGATAATGCCCCCTATCACTATTTGAGGGTACATTCATGTATACCACACACAATTCACATGCTTAATATATAGACCTGAGGTAGTATAGTGTTTATGATTATGTATAGGGGAAATTCTCCTCGCAGGTCTTTAAACTTGATTCCCTAGAACCCTACCCTCCCATTTGTTTTTCATAGAGGTGCATTATAACCTCGTGGTAAATGCTATCTCAAAACCGGCTGAAACAAAAAAAGTCATGTTTGGTATCAAACACCTTGGAATCATACCTCCATACCGGTAACCGGTGTGGGAGGTATGATTCCACCATTCTGAAGCGAGCTTTGTAGGGTCACTGGTCTATACGGTGCCAGCCTTCTCAACCCGGTCAGTACAAAATGGATGCTGCAGACCAGAGACACGTTTCTGCCCTCCTGCTGCTGAGCCAAGCTTGAGCAGAGGAAGGCAGCACAACAGGCATCCTGTCACAGGGAAGTGTGACCACCTCCCAGACAGGATTTAGTGTATTGGGGCTGGGTGGGTGCACTCTGAGAGTGTTTGAAAAGTCTGCACCTGGGGCACATTTGGTATCCCTGTGCATAGTCCAGCTCAAACCAGTTTTGTGAGCCTTTGGCTCCTGCTCTGGCGCAAAACTGGACAAAGGACATGGGAGTAATCTCCCCCCTGTCCTGACCCTCCCCTAGGAGGGTCCCCTGAATCTGTCCAACCCTCTCCTGAGAGTACAAAGGGGCTTACCTGACTGTAGCCTTTTAGATTTTACGTGGACACGATTCTACAAGAAGAAACCACGGACCTTCAGCTGTCTGGACACTCTGGACTTTGACTGGGCCTGACTTCGTCTCTCTCTCCGTCCAAAGTTTTGTCTGTGCCCTTGCTCCATACAGGCTCTGTGCAGTACCTGTGGTTCACCAAGGACAACTGAAGAATCTCCCTTGAGGTGAAAGAGTCATTCCCCTGCATTCGCAGGCACCACAACGCAACTGACTGGTCTGCTGCTCCCGAGCTCCTCCAGACTTTGAAGACTCCAGCAACACAGAAGGCGGGTTTCGAAGGTCCCTGAGGTTGATCTGCCTTCGCAGCAAGTTTGATGCCAGTATCCCTCCTGGGGACTGCATAACCCGAACCCCTGTGCACTACATCTATTTGCTAGTGCATATGTTTATTGGCAATTCCTGAGCTTGTGTAGTGGACTCCGTGTAGTCCTGACCTGAGCACTATTTCCCCTAAAGAACTCTGGCCTCCTCACACCAAGTGCTCTGTGGGCTGGTACTTTGTGATCTTGCTCGAGGTCCCCTCGCAACTCCTGGTCATTTGGCCTGTGGGTCCTCCATCCAGGACCTTGCATACCCTCACCGTAACCTGCTTGACCTTCCTTCATGGGACAGCTCGCATTTGGCTCCTGGTCATCATCGACGTCTCCTGGTCCTCGTCGCTGCAGAGTTAATCATCCCTTCTTCTCACCTGAAGCACCCGACATCGGTGGGCATTCGTCTACAGAATGCCTGGTCATTCTGAAGTGACCGAGACTCTGTCCCCCTGCTTTCAGGTTCCTTTCTTCAAGAATCTATCCTTGGATTTAACCGGACCCTATTCACCTTCACAGCAGCAGCACTTCTTCGAAGCCTTCCATAGTGAACGACGGCGGGTTCCGATGCCACTTCAACCCTATGCACCCGGCTCCTCTGGGATAGGTAACTCTGGTAATTCGGTATCCACAGGTGGGGTGGCTCTCCAACCTCTTAAGTTCTGAAGGGTTTCCTCACGTCCTCCTAGAAGGCTCCTCAAACTAAAATTCCAACCACAACTTCCCCATAGAATTGTATGGAGCCGTGGTCTCGTTAGCACACTGCACCCATCCTCCCTGGGGTCCCTATCTACTCACCTTGGGTGGTTCATTTGGGTCCCAATGATTGTACATGTTCCTTGGGGTCCCAATGATTGTACATGCTCCAGACACTGTATTGACCCGAGTTGTGGTTGATATACCACTATTTTAGTATATCGTTTGGTCTCCCCCTGGAGCCTTCTGTGTATTGTGCTACTTACAATTGTTCTATTGATATCATATTGTGTGCTTTGTGTTCTATCTTGGGGTAGAGGATACTAGAGAGTGTTATATTAATAAATACACATTTTATATAACTACTGTGTGGTTCTCCTTTCATTTAAATAATCCAAGAGGTGATATTCTGGTAAAACAAGCTGCTTTACATTCCTCAAGATTAAGCCTGAAGACTGCTCTCCACAGCTACCACTAGAATAGCTTTCTAAAGGTTATCTTTGACCTCATACATCATAAGGGTCATTTGGACTGGTGCAAGGTGCCAACTTTAATTAGTGGACAACATATACCAGGCCAACTTCTCAGAGGGCCCGATTCCGATGCGGTTTGGAAGGCCTCCTAGCGACATTTGCTCCGTCCGAATGAGATCGGGAACATGTCTTTCCGACCGAATCTGAAAGGTTTCCGACTGACCGATTACGATGCGAGTTAGGAGTTAGGAATATCCTAATTTGAACCCGACGGCATTCGAAATGACCGAGCTGTATGGAGCAGAGTCGTACGTCTCTACAGGCCGCATTTCCGAACGACTCATTGCGATGCTGGATTTGGACAGCCTTTTCCCATTTGTTCTGTCTGACTCAAATCAGTAGTCACAATCAGACTTTGGGGGCCTTTACGGGCCCCCCTGCACCCAGAGTCTTCCCAGTAGTACCCCACGGGTCCCCCCTTACCAGCCATGCACAGTGTGGCAGGCACTAGGGGAGCCCGATTTTCCGCAGCCACTGCTTTCTTCAATGGGAGCCTATGCATTCGATTGGAAAATAGGCTCCCATGGAAGTCAATGGGAGTCTGACCCAATCCTATCTGGAAGCATCCGGGTGCATCGTAATCAGTCGGTCGGACTCTCCTAATCTGAGTCGGTCGGAAACCATTCCCAAACCGATTAGATCAAAATGATTTCCGAACTGCATCATTAGTGTAGCGTCGTTACATCTTAAGCATGAACTGTCTACAAAGAGTACATGACCTGGCTCAATTAGGCGTTCATTTTTAATATTTGGTCTTGGTTTGGTGCATAAATCTGTGACATCTAGGCAATCATGTTCAATTTCATCACAATTAACATCATTTACAGGCAACAAAGTAGAAGGATTGAGCACATGGCACCTTTTAAAACCCACGTTATCACAGGACAAAATGGTTTTCTCATATCTAGTCAAACGATTATGAATTAGGCACTGTGTTTTCATTCTTGTCAACAATAGATCCACAGAATGTAGGACCATAACAGTTAAGGCTTTATATTGTCTTTTAACATTGAGTTAATTTCTTAGGCTAACGATGCTCAACGAATTCTGGTACTAGATGAATAATCCACACATGCCGAAAAAACCTACAACTGTGTCTCACAGCATTTTTTGAGCGGATGAAAGCCAACCACCTAAAATGCAACTCAGATAAAACTGAAATATGCCATTAGGGAGATCCAATTATTTTTTGCAGAGCTTATGGTGGCCCATAGACATCCCCACCCACTACAGTGAAGGTAATAAAGAGCCTGGGAATACAATTTGACTCAGCACTCTCCGTACACCAGCAATCCATAGCAGTAGCAGGGACATGCTTTCAACTGATAAAGTCCCTCAAAAAAGTGTGGATAGGGAGTCTCCCTGAGGACTTAATATTCCTATGGATCCAAATGTCATTGTTATTGTTTCTTTTCATTGATAGGTTGTATATGTGATGCATTTCTTTTTACATGTTATGCTATTCCTGACGATTGCTCCCCTTTATGTTGTTGTTTTTATTGTATTGTTATTTTGCGAATTTTCAATAAAAAGATATATAAAAAAAAAGTCCCTCAAAAAGTTTTTGGATCTCCTCCCTTGTACGGCCAGGAAGGTGGTCGCAGTGGCCCTAATCACTTCCAGACTTGACTACTATAACAGACTCTGCAGGGACCAACAAGTTAGTGTTAAACTAGCTACAGTTGGTCCAACACGTAGCCGCGCCGCTAGTCTTAAAATGGCCCAGACGTTCTTCAGCCCCAGCCACCCCAAACATACTCCATTGGCTGCCCATCCACAAAAGAGTCCTCTTTAAAATCCTAGAAATTACCTACAGAGCCTTCAACCTTTCAGGCCCCCACTATCTCCGAGCCAGGTTTTCCCACTATGTACCACATCATACTCTCAGATCTTCCACTGCTAATCTTCTCAAGGCCCAGGTTTTAGGTACACAACAAAGGGTGGGAAATATATTGCGGTGCTAGGGACCAAAGCCTGGAATATGCTCCCGAACCAGCTCTGTATTATTCAAACAGGAACCAGGTTTAGAAAGGCACTGAAAACCTGGATCTTTGCCGCCCCTGATGCCCTATGTAGCTCACTGATATGAGCCCCTCAGTTAAGGTTGTGTGTGTTTTTGTGGGCTCCTAATAGAGCCATGATGCTCCACGGAGTGAAAGCTGCACTTTATAAGTTTGCTATATCATAGCACAATGGTCATACTCCTTTCCAGGCTTGTGCTAACTTCGGCTACCACTTTTAATCAACTGGTAAGACTTGCAGCTACGGAGTCAAGTGTAGTAGAAAAGTAAACCACTAGTTTTTGGGCATCTCTGTGCATCTCTGTGCATCTCACTGCAAAATAGTGTGGATTCTTTTTAATAATCCGGCATTCCTAGTGCCGGGCATGCACAACAAAATTTGTCTTTCAACTCTAGGAACACTTTTGAACAGTCGTTGTTACATGGAATTGGATCGGACACATCATTGTGTATCAACCTTAGTAAAGGTTTTGCCATTAAGCAAAAGTTTTGTATCCACTTTCTACAGTAGTCAACCCAAAAACATCCTGACCTCCTTTTGAGTTCGCGGTGGATCATCTGTAAGATTGCTTTCACTCTTTCTGGTGACACCTTTCTAGCTCCTTTCACAATGATGTGTCCAAGATATTGAACTTATCTCTGATAGGACTGAAGCTTTCCTGGAGACCCTTTGTGTCCATTCTCAGTCAGGTAATTTAATAAGGCAATGGTGTCTTGTGTACAAGCTTCTTGTGTTTCTGATGCCAAAAGCATGTACTACCTATATCAGTGTATTGCACATGAGTCGATTTGGCTGTCATTTTTAGGAGCTGACTCATGATGTGAGATTGAGTATGCAGGTTGTATTTGAGGGATATCAGTCCCATGTCAGCCGCAATGGGAAAACTGAGTAAACATGCCATGAAGGATGTTCCTCGAAGAATCTGAATTGGCACTGGCACCAATACTGCTTTTTGTTACATGGTCACTGCGAATGACCCTTTTACTCTGCAACGGTTTAAAAGCAGCTCATGTATAAACCTTTGTTTTGGGTGGGTTGAGACATGGCACAGAAGATACGTTGTTGAACTGTTCAACTGTAATTATGTTAATAAACGCATCACTGTCTGTGATGAAGGTAATGGAGCAACCAATGATCTTTATTCTAATCTTGGGGCAGCGGCCAAATTACCTATGCTCTTTTGTTGGCTGGTTTGATTTTGTCTTTCGTTCCTCTTTGAGCGCAGCCAGACGTACATGTGCGTGCCGTACTTTGGTTGACACCATCATCGCACACCCGTTTTCTTCACTGGCTCTTTATAATGGCATTAAAGATTCTTTGTAATTTTCATTTTTTTTAACTGGTGTTGCTTTGTGGGATTGGCAAGCATGCTTCTGGAACCTTCTGGCATCCATTTTCTCTTCTCGCTGTGATGTATTTGTTTTCTATTTCACTTTGCAAACCATTATAAAGTAGTTTTCTTTCTCGCAACCCTTCCATGTCTGTCACATGGCTGGACATTTATCTTCATGGGGAAATAAAAACCCACATCGGAAACATAACTTTTTCTTATTTGGAGACGTCGCCTTGCGTGCATCAACCTTGTGTTTGTGCTTTCTTTTCATGACCAACTCTGATTCACTTTTCACTGTTCCAGCTTTCATATCAGCAGCTTGTCGGTCTGCTCTCTCATCAGGTCTTGTTGCCATTAGTACTTTTTCTAAACTAAGCGTCTCTCTCAGCATGCGTCTTCTTTTAGAGTCTGTAAGACAACCATCAATGACTCTGAGGCGTATGGCTTCTTGTTGTTAAACTCATTAAACTTACAGTGTTTGATAAGCACATCAAGTCTCTTAACAAACTCATTCATTGTTTCACCAACTTGCTGTCTTGCCTGATTGAAAATGTAACTTTCAAAGTCAACATTCAGCATTGGATTTAACTTGTTTCCCAATGCTTCTCTGATCTTCCAGAATGATACTGCATTAGCTTGTGATATTTTTTTTGTCACTTATTTCACTTCATCACCAGCAAGGTTCTTTAAATACTTAACGATTTTCTAATCATCTACTTCTTCTAGGGCATCTATGAAGTAATTGAACGTCTTGATCCATGCAGTCCACATGGTGCCAATATTCTGCTTCTTGACGGTATTAGTTGGCCATGGTGGTTTAAAAAATACAGCGGCATCGTACTTCGCACTCTTTTTCTACTGGTATTTAGAGCATATGCTAATCAGATGACAGCAGTTGTTTATGGGCCGGTATCTCCTGTAAGCTCTGGCCTTGTGCTTTTACTTGGGTTGTCACACCCGATCGGAGGTCGTAAGGTGGCATATTCTTTCTTGACAGTAAGTAACAGTTTTGTCTCTCGTACTTTTTTGTCACTGTCTTTAGACTTTTGCATCATACCTGGTTGGGGCTGCCTTTAGCATTCCGCTTCGCATTAGTGATGGCTCTGTGCTGTGATGTGATGCAATATCTCATCGTTTGGCCTTGCCAGTGGATTTCTGGTGGGCTTTTCGAATGCGCACCTCCGCAGGGCCTTCAACTTCTTTGAGGGCTATAAATTTGATTGTCTGCGGCTACGATTCCACACACGTCAACTTCAAACTTCTTCTAATCGATTTGGGTGCATGTGGCACACACAAGCAGTTTGCTGTAGCATTGCAAAGTCTCAGGAATAGCAGTGTCCTGTCTTCGGGGCACAGATCCCCCACTCGTCTCCAGTTGTAGTATTCTCCCTAGTCCGGTAGCATGCAAATGATCACGCCACACACAGAGCTTTGGATTGTAAGTCTTTATTCATCGACATACAGTCACACACTATACTCTCATTATGTCATAACGGTTAATAACCACACCTTAACACCTCCCGGCAAGTTACACAATTCTTCTTAAAGTCCGCCCAGAACCACAGGGGTCCAACCTCACATAGTCTCACAACACTACAAATGCTATGAAACCATGACCATGCACTCCCAAGATGAGACCATCTACTAGTGTGAAGGCCATATGCAGGGCTAGAAGCCCATTGGAAAGGGTTCTAATATGTTGCTGAGCTCTGCATTATGCTGTTTTCTTTCTACCAGTTGTTTTGGATTATGAAGCAAAGAAACTGTTTTACAATTTCACAGATCAGTGAGGTTCAGAGAATGCTTGTTCAGCAAAGGCTGATTTCAGTACACCTGGCACAATACTTAGCATTAGGGAGGGAGTTGCTGACCAAATAGTCCAAAGCAGGGCAAGCTCCTGCTGGAGTTTAGCAGGGCAAGGACTGGAAGGCAATCAGAAGATTTGCTTGCGGCAGATGCTTTGAAAAAAATCAGTCTCTGATAGAGGATCACAATTGGCTATTTTGGGTCATCGCTCCAGGCCAAGGTCAGATATAATGAAAGATCCAACTGCTCCAACACAATAGCGTCCTGAATGTCCCCACTTCCTGATAAAAAATGTTTTGGAGTTTATCCCAGCATTCTGACAAAAGGGTATAAAGCTTTTGGTGATGTTTATTCACCAAGGACCCTATAAAGCTTTCACAAATTATAGTATTTGAAGCTAGGAAAATGCAGGCATTGTACTTTTTAATTTGTAACGGGTCTGTATTGTAAAATCCTAATTTGTGACAAGGAAGCCTGCAGGATGAGGACAGGGTCAGAGGGCGTGTCATTTAGCTACATTCTATTCCTTCACAAGTTCAACAGAGTGCCATCTACACTGCATCTGGCTTTGCTTAAATGTGATGGGTTTCAGGGATGCATTTCATAATGTTATGAGAAGAGTAACATTCAATGCCTTCAGGCATACCTCAGGATCTCTTATTGTTACTTTTGTGTGGTTCTAAGCAGGTGAATACCAGCAAAGGAGTAAACGTAAGTCCCGCTACCAGGTTCCAGCAAGGAAGTAAACGTAAGTTCCTTCAAACCAAGTCTCAACAAGGGAGAAATCATAAGCCCCACACACCTTTCCAGACATAAATGTCCTCCCTCTGGCCATATTTAGGGGTCAATGATCGAGGCTGCTGGAACCACACGAAAAGAAGGGGCTGTTAGATGAGACCAAATACTTTCACAAAGGCACTCCTATGGTATTACTTTATATAGTCATAAATGCCTGTTTGATTTGGCCCAAACACCTAAAATGGGCCTAGTCAGTGAATATCTGTGTACAAATTGGAAGAACTATTCCCTTTTTATTATTAGGGAGTTGGAAATTTGGTGGTCCGGTCACAAAAGCATTTATGAGTCTGTAAAGTAGTACTCATGAAGGCCTTTATGAATTGGCCACATTGTCCCACGTTCAAGCTGGTATGTTATCTGCCAGGCATTGGCGATGGGTACTTGGGGTGTGGCTCAGCGAGTTTTGTGCAAACTGAGTCTGTGGCTCAGCTCTACAACATTTTTTTCACACCCACAGGTGACACATGTGAACTTAGTTCAATGCACCAATGCTGGAATGTGAAAGGGTGGTTTTTTGTAGCCCCCCAGAACCCCACCCAATACATAGTTGAAGTGGCATCAATGCTTTTGGGTGTCCTGAAACAGGGATCCAGGGACACTGTGGTGATTGGAAACAAACGTATTTCATTCTCTCAAATATCACACACACAAACTGCACTGAGAAAAAAAGATACTTTATATAAAAAGAATGTTTAATTCAACTTCTCGCTTAGCACATCTAAACACACCACACAGAACATAATTTAAAAACCACAAATGCATGTTGCAAACAGCAAGAATAAAATAAAAATTTCTACTATGGTTAAAATGTCACCTAAATTCCAAACACCTCGAAAACCTTCTTCTATGCACTATGCTAGGAGAGAATGTTGTAGCATAACTTGCTTCTAGAGTTTCTTAGGGAGAATCAGTGCACTACATAACTTTTTTTACAGCAAAGTGCTGTAATTATCAGTAGTCAGAGAGGCCGCGTGTTAGAAATGGGGTTACCAATTCTACAGGAGGTAGCATGGAGGAGAGCGGGCAGGCCAAACTCCTGAGGACATGTGTGAAGCATCCACGCAGTACCCACAGACGACACACCAGGCACACTACAAAAGAGGCACAACACCGCTTCTGGTTGGAAAAAGAATACGTTTTGTATTATCTCCAACCTGCAAAGGTAAATCACAATAAAAGCAGTAATCACAATGGGGCGCCAACTGGCGCCAGAGCAAAGTATACCATGGGGATTATTTACAAGGAAAAGTTGGAGAAGTAAGAAAAGGGGTTAAAGAAGTCCATTAGTGTCCAGCTGAAATAAAAAGAATGTCAGGAAATGCATAAAACATAGAATCAATGTTGCAGGGCCAACTCAGACCTTAATCCTTGGCCTCACCTAGAAGTAAGCTGTAGGCGTAAAATAAATCATTAGGCATAAAATACACATTAGGTATGAAGGCATAGTATAACTTGCATCCGCATAACATCGGACCTTGGAGGTAAACCTGAAATCTGTCAGGCCTAAAATACCTTTAAGAAGGGACTTCAACATCAGCACCTGGGGCATATATCTCCCTATACCTCAGGGGTGTACTGAAGATGAACCTGGGGGCATACAACCACTAGGCTTAACTCATGGCATAGGGCATCCTCCTCGATGCGAGTACACCATTTAATACATCAACCCTAGGCATCTGTTCTATTGATGCCCAGCTCAGGAGCCTCAGTTCCTTTCGGGCCGCTTCAGTTTACTTGTGCCAACGGGCCCAACTACAGTCTCTAGGGGGCAGGACGGCCTCTGCGGCAGCCAAACACTAGTCCTGGGGGCAATGAGGGGTAGGCTCCCTCCTTGAACAACTCTGCATACAGGCGCCACAGCTCCTTGAGGGCACAATCCTCCCAACACGGCGCTCAGCAGGTACATCGATTAGAGTACACAGCGGCGCTTTGGGGGCAGTCACAACAGCCCTGACAGCACTCAGGCCAGCAGCAGGCAGTACAGTTCAGGCAGTTTAAGACCACCCAGGGCTTCTGCAGCACAGCGCTTCCACGATGATAGCGCTTAGCAGGCACTCAGCAATTCAGTTCTTTAACAGGCCAGCGCTTCTCAGATTATAGGGCTTGGCAGGCAATCAGCAGGGCAGTCTTGGTCACAGCGCTCTTGGGACGCAAGCAGTCTTCTGCAGGCCAGCACTTCCAGGCACACAGCGCAAGGGGGGCGGACAGTCCCAGCAGCAAGCCCCGGGGTAACACTCCTCACCTGCTGGGCGGGTCCAAGATGCTCCTTCCCTTCTAGGCGCTTCTTTGCGCTGCGCTTGCGTGGCACAGGGTCTCAGCAGCTTCAGGGACCTAGGGGGGGCCCTCCTTCTTCAGGGGACCGGGGGACATAGCAGTAGGCACTACTGGGCCAGGTCAGCAGTTAGTGGGGGCATCATTAAAACAGGGTGGTAGGCTTTCGCCATCCCCACTGCAGCGTGGCCCTCCTCCTACACAGCAGCCTGAACTCCTGAAGTGGGGCTTCACAAGCCCTGGGGACAGTAGGGGGGTGCTAGATGGGTACAGGGTCCAGCACACAGGCCCAAGTGGCAGTATCCCCTGACAGCAGGTCCCCTCACATTCATGTCCCTGCTCTGTCTCAGCACATGACAACTCTACTGCTCTACCTATACCAGAAAGGCTGGAAGCCTCTAGAATTCTCAGACGAACTAGTTCTAACTGGCTCAGGGGGTGGAGCAGAGCACCCTGGGTGCCAGACTTTCCCACCAAATGCTGGGGTGGATGGGTAGCTAACAACTAGACTGCTAACCTCCTGCAGTCAGGTGGCACAATGCACAGCCATGGCAGCCATTTCAAATGCAAAACACAAATGCAGCATTTCACCAGGGTAAATGTTTACAATGGGGGGAAATAAATGTACACACCATTGCATTGCATTTAACATTACACATGGCTTTTAATACCTCACATGGCCTATTCAGTAACCTTTACCATGGGGGAGACATCCTACATTAGGGGGGCGAAAAGCGAAAAATGTTGGGAAAAGGGGCCAAGTCCAACACAGTGTTCCCTGTGAAATGCAAACATACGTCTCATCAGCAACCGCTCCTCCCAGACTCAGGGTCAATATCACCTTTCTACCTCTACCTTCTCCCTCTGGTCAGATGCCTGAAGGAAAGAAGGGTGGACACCTTCAACTTTGCCGAAGACCTCCAACTTATGTTTACTATTGAGAACTCTCCCCGGTCAATATCTGATTTTCAATCCACCATGACATTCATCCATCAATGGATGGACCACAATCACTTAAAACTAAACTCAGGTAAAACCGAACTGGTCCTGACAGGTGGCGCCCATAACCTAACCAATGGGGCCCACAGTACTGGCCAAGCGAAAAAGACCCCCCCCCCCTGTTCCCTCACCCTCAGTGAAAAGTTTAGAGGTCACCATAGGCAAAGACCTTTCCCTAAAATCGCATGTAGGTGCAGTGATTTACACATGTTTCCTTCAGCTTCACAAAATCAGGAAGATAAGTAGGCTTCTGACCCAGGCAGCTCTGGTACAGGTGCTGATAGCCCTGGCAATGTCATGTTTAGACTATGCCAATGCTACATACCTTGGTCTACCAATTGGCCTTACTAAATGGCTATAAATGGTTCAGAACCAAGGGGCCAGACTGGTATACAAACAACCCAGGTGGCAACACGCATCCCCCCTTCTTAAGAAACTGCACTGGCTCCCTATTCCCCAGCGCTGCATCTTCAAAGTGGGTTGCCTGGTGTTTAAATCCCTGAATGGCCAGAGCCCTAAATTCATAAACAACCTCATTTCCCGCTACACTCCTGCAAACAGTCTCCGATCGGCACAGTTCCAACTTCTGACTGTCTCTACCTTCAAGCTGAAGCGGCAAGAGGGTTGCAGGTATGCAACTCTAGCCCCCCGTCTATGGAACTCTGTCCCCCTGGAAATCAGGTCAAGCTTTAATCTACCGAATTTCAGGAAGGCTCTCAAAACGTGGCTTTTTATCCAAGCGTATGAATGATCTGTCTCCGGGTTGGCTACCCCCTAGTAATAAGCGCCAGGAAACCAACCGGTGTACGAGCGCTTTACAAATCCTTGATAACATAACATAACAGTAGGAAGTGGCATACAGCAACAACTCTCGCTGTCAAGATCATCTCTGGCAGTATCTTGTGCGATAATGTCCCGTAAAAGATCTCTCCTGACAAGAGGTCCATTACCAGTCTTTTTATACCATATCTTATCTAATGTGGAATTTCCAACGTCACCTTAGGAATGTTTGCGAAACCAATAAGCATCAAGATGCTAGTCTACGACGCATTCTTTTAAACCAGAAGTCCCCCTAAGCAAAATGTGTGAAGTTGGGCACCTCTCCAAAACTTTATAACAAGAATAGGGGTAGCAAAAGTAGCAGGGTTGAGCACAGGGGATGGAGCTTATCAGACCATTTTAGGTATACTGTTATGTAGCACATATGCTATGTAGCTTATATTCAGGCTTCATTTTAGTTTCTCATTTCAACTTGTCATTATTTTCTAAGAGTGGCATGCACATGTTTTTCTGTTGCGAGAATGTCATATGCATACTTTTCTTTCTGATAGGCACTGTCAGCCACGGCCCTTGGAGGGAGTTTCGGTGGGGCAGAGAGGTGGGGCGGGGAGGGGCAGGGTGGGAGGTGTTAAAAACCGGAGTATGGATAATTGAAGGTAAGTAAACAATTTAATAAATTAACGAATTTCGTAGCGCGCCCTGCATCACATTTTGCGATGTAGGGCGCGCTACGAAATTCGTTTTATGAATTAAATTGTTTACTTACCTTCAATTATCCATACTCCGGTTTTTAGCACCCCCACCCTGCCCCTCCCCCACCCCGCCTCTCTGGCCCACCGAAACACCCTTCACGGGCCGCAGCTTGGCACTGTCACCCTGCAGTCTGCACATTTAGATCCAGAATTGCACAATTGAAAACATGATGCCTCATTTATTTTGTTTGTCGAAGATGACTGTTTCTCCCCATACAAAGTAAGATGCTGTTCTGCACTTTTGGCACAGTATGATAAGGTTGCTGTTTTATTATTCTTATTTTTTTTAAACATATTTTTATTGATTTTGTGCAAAAATCATACATACATTGCAGCGTTATGTACCAGCAATTATCCTATACAGTATCTGGCCCCCATTATAACATCAATTACGCAACAGGTTGTCAAAACAAAGCCATAAATTCTCACATAGTTCAAAATTAACCCTATATCATTGCGCAGACAAAAACAGGTTGGCAAAGCATATCGCATGTTGTACAATTAACCTACTCTGCATCAATCGTAACCAAGTTACATCAACTACTGTTGCACGTATATCATCTCCGTTCTTGATTATTCTTAATACCAAACCCCACCCTCCCCTCCCCTCCCCTTTGCAGCTCGGTCCTTCTGACTAGTATCAATCAATCAATCAATCAATCAATCAATCAATCAATCAATCAATCAGTCAACTTGTAGAGCGCACTACTTACCCGCAAGGGTCTCAAGGCGCTGGGGGGGGTGCAGCTACTGTTCGAAGAGTCAGGTCTTGAGGAGTCTTCTGAAGGTGAGGAGGTCTTGGGTCTGCCACAGATTGGTAGGGAGGGTGTTCAGGGTCTTAGCGGTGAGGAAGGAGAAGGATCTTCCGCCGGAGGTCATCCGTTGGATGCGCGGGACAGCGGCGAGCGCAAGACTGGCGGAGCGGAGCTGGCGGGCGGGTGTGTAGAAGTTGAGTCTACTGTTAAGGTAGGCTGGTCCGGTGTTGTGGATCGCTTTGTGTGAGTGGGTGAGGAGCTTGAAGGTGATCCTCGTGTTGACGGGGAGCCAGTACAGGTCTCCTAGGTGGGGGGTGATGTGGCTGTGCCGAGGGGTGTTGAGGATCAGGTGGGCAGAGGTGTTTCGGATGCGTTGCAGCCATCGTAGGTGTTTGGCCAGGATTCCTGCATAGAATGCGTTGCCGTAGTCCATCCTGCTGCTGACGAGGGCTTGGGCACTGTTCTTCTGGTTTCGGTTGGGATCCATTTGTAGATATTGCGAAGCATGCGGAGGGTGTTGTAGCAGGAGAAGGAGATGAAGTTGAGCTGCTTCGACATGGAGAGGGAAGAGTCGAGGATGAATCCTAGGTTGTGTGCGTGTTCCGTGGGTGTCAGTGCTGATCCCAGTGTGGTCGGCCACAAGGAGTCGTCCCAGGCTGAGGGTGTGGAGCCGAGGATGAGGACCTCCGTCTTGTCCGAGTTCAGTTTTAGGCGACTGCTCCTCATCCACTCAGCGACGGCCTTCATTCCCTCGTGGAGGTTGGTTTTGGCAGTGTGCGGGTCCTTGGTGAGGGAGAGGATGAGCTGGGTGTCGTCGGCGTAGGAGATGATGTTCAGGTTGTGCTGGTGGCCACTTGTGCGAGGCGGGGCCATTTAGATGTTGAACAGGGTCGGGCTGAGGGATGAGCCCTGGGGTACGCCACAGATGATGTTGGTGGCTTTGGATCGGAAGGGTAGGAGGCGGACTCTCTGGGTTCTGCCGGGGAGGAAGGACGTGGTCCAGTCCAGGGCCTTCTCATGGACTCTGGCTTCTTGGAGGAGTGTTCTTAGTGTGTGGTGGCAGACCGTGTCGAAGGCGGCTGACAGGTCCGGGAGGATGAGGGCTGAAGTTTCGCCGTTGTCTAGTTGGCACCTGATTTCGTCTGTGGCAGCGATGAGGGCTGTCTCGGTGCTGTGGTTTCGTCTGAATCCGGACTGGGATGGGTCTAAGATGTTATTGTCCTTGAGGTGGAGGGTCAGTTGTATGTTAGCGATTTTCTCAATAACCTTTGCCGGGAAGGGGAGCAGGGAGATGGGCCAGAAGTTCTTGAGATCTTTGGGGTCCGCCTTGGGCTTCGTGAGGAGGGCGTTGATTTCGGCGTGCTTCCAGTTTTCCGGGAAAGTCGTTGTGTCGAAGGAGATGTTGATGACCTTCCGCAGTTGGGGTGTGATGGTTGCGTCTGCTTTGTTGAATACGTGGTGTGGGCAAGGGTCTGACGGTGATCCTGAGTGGATGAAGTTCATGATTTTGCGTGTTTCATCGTCATTGACATAGGACCAGGAGGTGAGCTGGTTGGTGCACGTGGCGTTCGTGGTGGGATCTGTCGTAGTTGGGGTGGTCGAGGTGTTGAATCTGTCGTAGATGTCAGCGATCTTGCGATGGAAGAAGGTGGCCAGTGAGTCGCGCAGGTCTTGCTAGGGCGGGATATCATTGGTGTTGGCGCTGAAGAGCTCTTTGCTGTCGTGTGCGTTGTTGTCCAGGCGGGTTTTGAAGGATGATCTCTTGTCTGTTCTGATGAGTTGGTGATGTCTGCGATTGGCATCCTTATGGGCTGCATGGCTGTCCGGAGTCCGGTCGTGGAGCCATTTCTTCTCCAGTTTCCGGCATGTACGTTTGGAGGTCTAGAGCTCTTCGGTGAACCAGGCTGCTTTCTTGCTGGAGTGGTTGTTGGAGGGTTTCTTGAGCGGGGCGAGCATGTTGGTGCAGTTGTCGATCCACTGTTTGAAGTTACGGGTGGTGGCGTCTGGGTCGGTGGAGTCGGTGGGTGAAGGTCAGCTGGTCTTCGGTGACTTTGCTCCAGCAGCGGCGGGACAGCTGTTAGGTGCAGTGGTGCGTGGTAGGTTTCTTGAAGGTGAAATGGATGCAGCGGTGTTCGGTCCAGTGGAGTTTGTTGTGTAGTTGAAGGCGACTTGGGTGCTTGTGGAGAAGACGGGGTGGGTTCTTTGATGAGTTGGCGGAGGCCGAGGTTGGCGAGGTTGTCGATCAGGGTGGCGGAGTTGGCATTGTTGTAGTTCTCGAGGTGGAAGTACAGGTCCCTGAGGAGGATGTTGTCAGTGGAGGCGAGTGCGTGGGTGCTGGCGAGGTCGGCAATGGGGTGGCTGAATAGAGCCCGGGGACCTGGAGGCCTGTAGACGAGTGTTCCTCTGAGGGTGGTGTTGGGGTTGGTGTGGATCCGGAAGTGCAGGTGTTCGGTGGAGTTGAGGGTGTCGTCTGCGTGGGTGTAGACCTGGAGGGTGGACTTGTGGGTGATGACTAGGCCTCCTCCGATTCCGTTGGCACGGTCCGTGTGGGTTATTTTGTAGCCGTCCGGGATGGCTATGGCGATGTCGGGTCTCGATGAGTCGTTCCACCAGGTCTCGGTCAGGAACAAAACGTCTGGGGCAGAGGTGGCGAGCAGGTCCCAGAGCTCAATGGCGTGTTTGCGTCTGGAGCGGGTGTTGAGGAGTATGCAGCTAAGGTGGTTGGGTCCGGTCTTTGCAAATTTGGTGGTTCTGTCGCAGGTGAAGTCGCAGATGTGACAGGAGAAGGGTCCGTGGGTGCCATTCGGAATGGCCTGGAAGCAGTAGTGGTCTCGGCCAGTGTTGAGAGCGTGGAGGGTGTTGGCGTTGTATTGGAGTCTGGCGTCGTGACGTGTGTGGGGTCCAGGGGTTCTGGCGCTGGGCGTGGTCCAGGCGCGGACGGGTGCAGACAGCTTGTCTCTGGCGCGCCAGCGGCGCGACTGCCGTAAGAAGGGGAGGGGTGGCGGGAACAGTGAGGGGGCGGGATCGGCCTGGATCGGTGGGCAGGCCGCGTGGGCAGCAGCAGCAGGAAAAGGAGCTTGGCAGAGAAACGGGGTGCAAGTGGGTAAGAAAAAACGGGGGTAGAAAGGCAGAAATAATAAATTTAGCGTGGTACACAATAAAAAAGGGGCGCGCAGGGGTGCAATAAACTAAAACAAAACCACTAACAGAGCGGCAGGAGCAGTTACCGCCGTGCGGGCTGTGGTCGGGAACCCACAGAAGTGCTGAGAACAGACTAGGCTGCGGAGGGGAGTGCTGACCTTGGCCCGGGGGTCAAGGCTTCACATGAGCTCCTCCACAGCGGTCGCCATAAGAAGGGGAGGGGGGCAGAGTCGCAGAGTGTGAACCCGTGAATAGAGGAGGCACCGGAGCGAGAATTGTCGAGTCCATGGACATTTTAGGACTCAAGACCCCGCCGAGCCGGGAATTGAACCCTGGTCCCGGGCTAACCTCTGCTTCCAGGTCTGCCTCCTCTAACCAGTGAGCCACACTTCTCCACATATCGGGACATATGCAGATAAGCAGAAATAGGATGAGAAGGCCGCAAATGATATATAAAATCAACGGAAATCCACCGAACACATTGGAAAAAATGGAATAAATAAAAGCCAGTATTATTCCAAAGACAGTTTGGAATGAACTGACTAGGCCAGAACCACAACCATAAAAGAAATGTGTGAGACTGGCCGTGTTAGATACATTAAAAATTCAATGCACTAATTCACGGAAATGCAGGGGTAGGTTTGTGTTTAACATTGACTGTATTTCACTAGAAGCTCTAGCAATCTGAAATTCGAAGGTTTCGAGAGCAGATGCGAGAGCTACCTCTTTTTGAAACAATAATGCTTTGAGTCTGTTTAGCTTGTTGAAATGTGCCTTCAAAGTTGTAATTGAAGGACACAATTAGCTATTCACAACCCCATGCGTAGGGGGAACAGGACATTGTTGCAACAAGTGACAAGCTGGGAAATGAACAAGATGTAGGAGACTCCAGCTCACATTCCGTAACAGTCTTGATCACTAAGCATGAAATAACTCCCATTTGAAAGGACTGTAATAAGTTAAAGAATTGCGGGACCTGGTATTCATTTTAACTAACAGGCCCAAAAAGTTGCTGAAGGATTACATGCACTGTGGAGCTTAACATGTTTGCAAACAAGTGAATGGCTGATAGAAGATTTGCATTCCTCTCCAGTAAGGATAACTTCCTTATTGGCACATTCACAACGATAGGAGTAGGGAAGTGACCATAACTCTTGAATGAAGCTGCCTCTGATGGATTCATATCTACCAACAGGAAAATATTTCATGCAAGCTGTGAACCGAAATGTTGAAATAGATGCATACATAACACAGCGTATCAACCACACATCTGATGGTGTTTCGGCTATAGTGAATGGAAGTTGTTCTAACTTTCATTGTTTTTTGCATTTTAAATTAAAAGGCAAGAATAAATTACTGCAATTCAAATAGCGCCATGGTACACGCCAATTCTTAAGGGTTTGAAGCGTCCAGCTAAACTGCATAATAGATCCAAGGTCACTTTGCCCATGATACAATGCTGACATGTCAATTTGCATAATATCAATAACAGACGACACAATGGCCCTTATTATGATGTCGGTCAGAGACCGCTGGGGACTAGAACCGCCTGAACTTAGGTCGGTAGTTCAGCCCTCGGGATTTGGATGTGACTGCCCTAAGGGCGGTTGGAAACATACATTTTACAATTGTAGCTTGTACGGCGGGTGGAAAAGGAAATGGAGGCCTGCCACATGGTGCAGGGATGTTTAGGAGGAACTGCAGATGCCCCCCTGGCACCATAGCGGAGGACAAGGGAGGAAGGGGGACCTGCTAGGGGCCACCAAAGTCATATTCTGACAGCATTTCCATGTCAAAAAGGCCGACATGGAAAGGCTGTGGGAAAGTGATATTATAATCGCGACGGTTGAGCCGAGGCTGGCTCTGACATCATTATGAGATTATGAGGCATTCGGAAGCACAGCGTTATCCCCTGCGGTTTTTCCTCTGACTGCTGATATTGTAATATGGCAGTCAGAGGGAAACCAATGATGTCTGCAGAAAGCCTATGACAAGCTGTCGGACGGCTTTCCGACCTACATGAAGATCATTTGTTTTAGAATTAAGCAGGTTCAAAATACGGTTTCCATTCCCTGAACCTGCCAAGGTCTCGTTCCCAAAACAATTTCAGATCAATGGTGTTTTTCCAGTAATCATAGCCTTTAGGGCTAACTGGTTGACAAACGAAGCTGTATATATGAGCTTGGCCTGTGTAACCATATATTTTTGTTTTTGGGCAGGGACTAATTTTAAATAATAGGATGTGGGTCTAAAGTGTCATATCCTGTAAAAGACATAAAGTTTCTCTATGCATTCTAGAGCTCTCTTGTGAAGGAATCGGACATTGTTCCCATTATGTATAATTAAAAAGTGTACATTGACTACTAGCTCTTTGTAGAAAGTGTGTCCATAATGGTGAAACAGAACATATCAGCATAGTTAGCAGGATTGAGGTATAAGTCTGCTGATTCAAAAACAGTATAATATATTCCAGCTCCAAAAGCATAGAATTTACAGTTTCATCATGAATGTAACCCAGGTACTATTACATCATCAATAAAAACTGAACACATATGGGGCCAGATGTAGGTCGGTCGGTAACGGCCGAAAATCGGTATTTTCGGCCGTTACCGACCGGTTTGCAAGATTTGGCATGTAGGGGGCATTATTTTACCGAATTGGTAAAATTACCGATTCGGTAATTTTACCAATTCGGTAAAATAAAAAATCGGTAAATTTACCGATTTGAAGCCACCCATATGTAGGTGGGACTCTTCAGAGTCCCAGGAGCCTTTACGAATCGGTATTTTACCATCAAAACCAATTTGATGGTAAAATACCGATTCCGGTGTGCATGCACATGTGTGCATGCACACCTATGTCATGTGACAGGCAGACCTGCCCTTAGGGCAGGTATGCCTGCCACATGGCACCTGTGCCTGTTTTGGGGGTCAATGAGAAATAGTGGAATCCCTATGCACTCAATGTTCAAAGTTTAACAAAAAAGGTTCAAAAGGTAGTGGTGGCGCGTGAACGTCGCACGGAGTCTGGCCGTGCCTTGTAACATCCAAAAGATGGTGGGGATAGAATCAACGATCCTCAAGTTTACGCGCTCAATTATACATGAAACAGTGGTGTTTCTTCACAAATATATTTCTTTTAATTCAGATGTCTTTTGTAATTAAACCAATTCTTCATTCATTGGTACATCCAATTCACTTGTACTTGTTACTTTGCGAACATAATCTAGACGTGGCTTTTCGCGTCTAGATTGAGGTGACGGCGTCTGCCGCTTTTTCACCCCTGACGAAGGGTCGAGGTTTATGACCCGAAATGCATTGGGTGATTACAAATGCAAGTTAACTGTTTATGGCGACATAAGGAGCATATTATGTTCGCAAAGTAACAAGTACAAGTGAATTGGATGTACCAATGAATGAAGAATTGGTTTAATTACAAAAGACATCTGAATTAAAAGAAATATATTTGTGAAGAAACACCACTGTTTCATGTATAATTGAGCGCGTAAACTTGAGGATCGTTGATTCTATCCCCACCATCTTTCGCCTGTTTTGGGGGTGCCAGAGGGTGTCAAAGTGACACCCCCTGCACCCTTGTGAGTTCTTTAATTACCGATTCGGTAAATACGGAATCGGTAACGCCTAATCATTCCTATGGGCTTCAAAGCCCATAGGAATGAATGGACATTACCGATTCGGTATTTACCGAATCGGTAATTAAAGAAGTGTTAAGGATTCGGTAACAAATCCAGATGTTGGCACCTACATACCATTTACCGATTTTGAAATACCGAGTCGGTACAATTCGGTATTTTAAAATCGGTAAATGTTTTTTACCTACATCTGGCCCTGAGTATCTGCAGGATCTCTGTGGGGCTCAATATATAGAAAGGAACTTTATCCCAAAAATGTCATCAGTCACTGCAACGGCTGAAATGTTGACGAGGCACAAGTCTCTTTTCAGTTTATGAGAAGAGGAATGGGGTTCTAACATCCCATTGACCAGTTCCATAGCAGAAAGTACTGGGAGGTAGTGGCCATTGATCAACAGGAAAAAAACAGTCACAAATCCAATCCACATGAACAAGAAAATCAGGGAAAGTATGATCCAAACATATATCCAAGGTCGGACTAGATAAGTGCATTTCAGCTATGAAATGAGAACACACATCTGTGCTGGAGGAGTGTGTAAAACAGAAGAACTGTCTGAAGTAAAATCATTGTGATCCATATAATACCCAGAAGTGCTTAGTTGGAAAACTAGAGGCTCAGGTTTAATAACAAAAAGTCCAACAGAGGTGGATCCACCAACAGTGGATCAGTATACATTACGTCAGCTGTAGAGGATGCAATAGTAGACACTGCACTCACTTTGGTCATGTCGTCGGTTAAGGGCACAGCCCCCCCAGCCGAGGAGAATCGACATCAGTGGTGCTCACGGGCTGCAGACAAATGTCCTGTAGAGTTGCACAGGCACTTAGTGGCTTACTATTGAGTATCTGCCACATGGTGTAATTTGACATGCTCAATGGAGACAAAGCATTTGTCTTTAGAACCACCAGGAAGTGGTGGTCTAGTACCTGTGTCCAAGGATTTATTTATTTATTTATAATTACATTTATTAAGCGCGCAGCTACCCGGAGGTTTCCCGGCGCTAAGGCAAACTGAGTGGTGTAAAGGGAGGGAGGAACGTCAAACCATAACATTAGGTATTGAAAAGCCAAGTTTTTATTCCCTTACGGAATTTCAGAAAGCACAATTCAGAGCGCAGAGATTGGGGAAGAGAGTTCCACAAGGAGGGGGCCAGCAGGGAAAACGAACGTCCTCCCATTTTGGCTCTATTGATGCGCGGAATCTTAAACTTATTCTGCGTGGAGGACCTAAGTGTACGGGGGGTAATATATTGCTGCACCAGAGCAGAGAGATAGTGAGGGGCTCTACCACTCATGATCTTGTGCATGTAGCAAAGTGCTTTGAAGTTAACTCTGTTCTCGATTCGCAAGCTGTGCAGGTTCCGCATATGGTGAGTGACCGAGGATCTGGCAGGAAGGTGACAGATAAGGCGAACTGCCATATTCTGTACCACCTGGTACTTCCTGGTAACCTCTTTGGCGGCACCTAAGAGAAGGATGTTCCCATAGTCCAGGCGTGAGATGACAAGAGCCTGGACTACGGTCCTCAGGGTGTCCGCAGGCAGCATCCAGGTGATTTTTCTCAGCCACCTGATGATGGTAGTGCAGGTGGCGGAGACTTTCACAGCGTGTTGTTTGAAAGTAAGTTGGTTGTCGAAGAGAACCCCAAGATTGCGAGCAGACACTGATGGAATGGGTAGAGGACCCATCTCTGGTGGCCAATGGTGTGGGCCCCAGAGAGAGGTGTCTGGGCCAAACAGGAGCAGTTCTGTTTTGTCCCCGTTTAATTTTAGTTTGTGCTTCAGCATCCAATCCGATATATGTTTCAGCCCGGATTGAAGAGAAGAGGAGGGGAGGTTTTTATTGGTGGAAAGTGAGTAGATGACTTGAGTGTCATCAGCGTAGGAATAGATTGTGAGGCCAGCCTGTTCCGCCAGAAAAGCAAGAGGCCTCACATACAGGTTAAAGAAAAGGGGACTAAGGATAGACCCTTGGGGAACACCGTGAGTGGAGGGGAGAATAGATGAAACAGATGTGGAAGAAAAAACTTGGAACGTGCGATCAGAAAGGAAATTAGCAATCCAGGCCAGGGCGGAACCACCGACACCAACAGCCTCCAAGGTGGACAATAAGATGGAATGGGAGACGGTGTCAAATGCGGCACTCAAGTCAAGCAAGATGAGTGCCACCGTCTCGCCATTATCCACTTGGCGTCTGATGGTCTCTGACACACCAAGGAGAGTGGTTTCTGTGGAGAAGCCAGCCCTGAACCCGGATTGAGAGCCATGGAGAAGATTGGAGGATTCAACAAAGGAATTAAGCAAAAAATTAATGTGTTTCTCCAGAATCTTGGAAAAACATGAAAGCAAAGAAATAGGGCGAAAATTGGAAGGATTGTTGGGGTCTGCGTTGGCCTTTTTTAGTAATGGGACCACCATTGCGTGCTTCCATTCATTTGGGACAATCGCTTCTGTTAGCGAAGCGTTCAGGACATCCAAAATAATGTGGAGTAGGGCTGGGTCCAGAGAACTCAGAACTTGGGGGGGCATAGGGTCAAGGGGGGAGCCAGATTTGATGTCCTGGAGATACTTTTTTAGAAGCGCGGGGGAAATAGGATCCCAAGCGTGAAGTGGGGTTGTGGTGAGCAAAGAGCAGGAAGTAGTAACAGGGGAAGAATTGCGGAGATCTTGAACAGAGTGAGTGGAAGCCGCGGGAGTAGAATTAAAAATGGCATAGATCTTATCAATTTTTTCGAGAAAGAAGTTGGCTAGGGCGTTACACTGGGCAGTGTCTAGACAAGGATCCTTGGGTACAGAGGATGCACCTGAGAGCTCCTTGACTATTTTAAACAGGGCCTTGGGTCTATTTTGAGATAGGCATTAGAGCATGGTAAGATGGACCAAACCCCTTTTTAATCACCATCTTCTCACAAACAAGAACCTAAATGTTTGGAATCCAGTTGGAAACTTCTGTGTTTATGTCTGCACTTGGAGAGAGAAAAGTATGAAAGTATTTGCTTGAGTGAGGGTCACAGACCTTTCATAGGTCCTGTAAGACTGCACAACGGTTGTCTATGTCAAAGGTTGTGGCAGCCACTACAATATCTGGACCATCAAGGTTTGGAATATACATCTTGATGCCAAAAAGCTCTTCATATAGGGTCCACCCACCCAGAGATCTTTTAGGGAGGATATTGAGAACTGATTGACCCTGTAGAGGTGATTGACCCAACTACACCCAATACCTAATACTCTAGCTGTTAAGGACTCCTTTAAATCACAGTTCATCCTTTCCACAACAGAATTGCCCTCTGGCCTATATGGAGAAGAATAATGCACCTGTACACCCAGGGATGGCATTGAATCACTGTACACTTTGGATGCGAAAGCCAAACCTGGTCCGAATGAAACTTAAGACATGCATATGTCCCGATGAAGACATGCAGGTCTTTAATAGCAGTTTGAGTGCCAGAAGAGCGCTGTGGCCAAACCCAAAGGAATCTACAGCAAGAATAAACTGCAACCAAAATAAATGTGGATACAGTGTCCAAAATCAGTGGACTACAGTGATCCAAATAGATACAGCCAAGAGGCTTCTTGGAAATCATTAGGTGTGTTTGTGGTGGATGAGCCATGTTGAAACATTTAATCTGTTGACAAATCTGAAAACAGAGGACATATTTTTTGACCTGCTGATATATATGCCTTTCCACCAATAACGTTACTGCACCCGATAAAATACGGATGACCAGGTTCGTGGTATTGACAAGTGTATGCAAGTGGCATGTTTCAAGCAAGTTAGATTGTAATGATCTGAGTGTATTTGTGTGTTCTGATGTCAAAAATGTAGAGGTAAAGACAGGGTTTATCAATTCACAAATTGGTTTAATTCGTTGTGCATAGTCAAGAATGTAAGTCCTGCCAAAATTCAGAAATCCCAATAGGGACTATAATATTTTCAATGTGTCTGGAGGTTGCAATTGTGCACATCTCTCCAACAAATGAGGGGCTAGGCTCTTTCCCTCATGTGTAAGTTCATCACCAAAGAAAAGGACACTCAAAAAAGCTATATTAGATTTTTTGAAGTTGAACTTGTAACCAAGCTCAGCAAACCCCAATATAATGCAATCTACTCTGGCTAGGTGGGGAGTCAATTCATTGTTTATCAAGTACATATCATCTACGTAGGACAGTGTCACTGGGTCAATATCATTGAGAAATGACAGTACACGTGTGGCACAAAGACCAGGGCTATTCTTATAGCCCTTTGAAATTTGTGTGTATCGCATTTGAAATCCAGGGGCACTAAAAGCAATCCTATCTCGGCTTTTCAGAGCCAAATTATGACCAAAAAAGCCATTGGAAATGTCCAATGAGGTTTTGTATTTCTTATGTACAACATTTTTAACGAGTGCTATAATGTCAGTATTTTTCACATCAAATGTGCGTGTATGACTACAGAGATGTCTATATTTTAAGACTGCGATAGGAATGATCCGGTTTTAAAACAGGAAAAAGAGGATTATTCATCTGAGAGACACAGGGTTCAGTTACTCACTGGTACTCCAATTGGGAGAAAATGTCTTTGACAGGCTCTTCAGTGTTCCGTTTATTGGGAAATTGTGGCTGCACTTGTGGGCTGGATGTTATGGTTATTATAAGGAGAATCCTTATCTCAGCCATCGTGATTGTGGTAAAGTGCAGGTGCTAATGCCAGTGCCCACTCCGCTGTATAGGCTTGTTTGACTTCATCAGGGACAAGTGCAGAAAAGGAAGGAAGAATCACATCCTCAAATTGGGGAATTTGAGTACAAATGGCAGGGGCCAATTCAACTCCGCCAAAAGGATGAAGCAGGACAAAGTTACATTTTCACAGAAAATGTTTTTAATGGTGCGTCTAACGTCACCTTCAATTTCAATATCTAAGTGATATAATCTGTATGTAGGGAACATGCCGGTGTCTGCGGTTTCAACTCTAACAAAGGTATCAGTTGATTTCGCTAACAGAATCTCCTAGAGATTCCAGCACACTATTGTGACTTCTGCTCTGATTTCGAGGAGAGTCATCCCCCAGCTCCTGTTCAGGAGGAGGGTTCTCACTGTCTGTGGCTTATTAAGCCTCAACTTTCTTTTTCGGAAATTGGGCTCTATATTGAAGAGTCTTATCCTCCTTCTTATCTTCACGTCAGGCGAGCATTGTGGCTCCTTTTGTGGTTCCACATACTCTTCTTGTCTGTGTTGAGATCGTTCTCCACTGTCATACCGCTGATCAGACGATTCCTGAAAGGAACAAGGAGAATTTGTATCAGGAAACTCATATCTGTCTGGAGTCTTGATTTTAGTGCGAACACAACTCGAAGCATCTCCCAGAGGACTCTGGAGGTTGGTTAACCTCCGCCAGGTTTGCCTTTTTTTTGTTTAGATTTATCCCATGTTCTTTTCACAAACAAATGGCCTGGTCTGGCATCCTTGTCAGTGCTTGGCTTGCCAAGTGGTGGTACAGAAGATCTGTTTCTCAAATTATTGCATCCCAAAGATGTATATACATTAGCAATAATTTGGGCAACTCACATTCACAGTCTGCTACCACCATCACAGTAAGTCGCTGGCATATAGCCAGTGATGCTGCTTCATCTTTAACATTAGAAACAATAGTTTCAGAGACTACAGGAAAATTACCCATTAGCTTTATCGCCAAATCTAGGGCACAACCTGCCCCTTGTTCATTCGGTATCTGTTTAAGAACGTTTGGTAAAAATGGACATCGAGGGAGTGCCATGACAGATAGTATAGATTGTGGAAAAAATTGTCCCCCAGGTGTTACAGTCTCCAAGTGTGGAATTTACTTACAATGAGTGGGTCTTTTGCCTATAACGGAATGAAAAATCACAGGACTAATAACAGGCTCTGCGGGCAGCTGGGCTTGTCCTTGTAGGCCAAATGTAGCTGGACCAGCTAACGATCTGAATGAAATACATTCAGTTATGCACCTGTATAAGATGCAGAGAACATTGTGCAAAGCTCGTATTTGCACAAGATTTAAATTGCCCAAATCGGGGTATGTTGTATATCCAACTAATGCTGGCCAATTAGCCCCCTCATTACTGAGGGGGGCCATTCAAACGGACCAAGGCACATTAGGAAGGGCGCAATTAAACCAAGTCTGGTGCTCTCAGAGAGTAGGAGGAATTTCAACAAGTGCATAAGGTCTGTATGCATCAGGTACCAGTGGGACAGTGTATTCATTGAACATGTTAGTGTTAACATCCACAGCTGGAAAAGAATAAAAACTTCTAAATTGTATGCAGCATCCACTTCTACTATGAAGATTACAGGAGCTCCCACATTACCTACTCCATGTTGTGCTAAATGTGCATAGACTACAGGTTCGCAGTTGGCTGTGATATTTACAGATTGCACCATTAGAAAACAAAGATGGATTCAAAGTGTAACTCAATCTGGGTTTAAACCTTTTAATATTCAAGCTTCAATAACCAACAGAACTAGGTTATCCCTTAACACTGTTGCAGATTAGACCCCAACATCATGGACTTCTCTGGTAAAAGGTGCAAGGGTATTATGGACAAGCACAAGCACTACTCAGGGTTCCCTTATGTAAGTACCTGGCCAAATGTTGCCGGCACCATGTTGCAGGATTCTGCTCAGGAACAGGACTATGCTTGGGACCATAGAACATCAGAATGTAGGGGACTGAGTCACCATACCACCTCAGGATCTATGAGTCCGAGTCCGACTAGCTATACTAGCTATACTACCTCACATGCCCTCCTATCCTTTTCAGAGAGACAAGTGATTTAGCACCCCAGAACACAACACTCTCGACCCTCTCAGGGCAGTAGCAGGACACACCATCTAGCTCTCTCACTCGTACTTGTCCAAAGTAAGATAAAAACGTCATTCACCGCGGCATTGGACACTGTGAGAGGTTGCGATTGCGAACATGTCATTCGCCGCGCCATTGTGCACCACGAGAGATATTGCGATCGCGAACACGTCATTCGGACATGCACCGGATATCCGGCAGAATGTTGGTGAAGGTCGCGATCCTGAACATGCAAAATTTTCAATTTGAAGAAGAATAATATCTCGAGCAGCATAAAATCATCTATAAAATGATGATATGGATGAAAAAAACTCCTCCGATTGACATTTGGCTGTCCTTTGTAGGTCTCGCAGAGAGACCTATTGGGGTTAAACCAGAAAGCTAAACCAGGCGGATTTTGCAGAGTGCATGTGTGTCCGTGCACGCGCTTTCCATTTGCTTCCAGAGCCGCCTGCCTGCTTCACACTTCAAAGGAATGCGACCCCCGCCCACGCAATGCCGAGAGCCAGCGCTTCCCTCCCACTCGTCTTCATTTCGTGGCTGTTTTTTTTGGGGGCGCCAATGCTTGTTTTATGTCTCCCCCACCCCGCTCCGAGATCGATTCACGGCACTTCCACGGTCAAAGACACAGGAGGCTCTCCCCGTGCCAAGACGGAAGCATTTTTCCCTTTTTCTATCTTTTCAAATTCCTTCCTAACCTGTTAATTGTGCCTTCCTGACTCTATAACTCTTCCCTGCAGCCCCCCTAGATCAGTCTTCAGCTTTACCCCCAGTTCTCAGTGTAAGGATGAAAAATTTAATATTATCCCTTTCGCATCTTTATATTTTGCTCTTGCAGTCTCACTTCTTCTCTCACTTTTACCTCGCTCTGCTCTTCCTCTCGGGCTCTCTTTGTTTCTGCGGCTGTCGTCCATCTGATTTCTCACATGCTTTCCATTTCTCACACCAGTATTTCCAGTGACACTTCACCCCTGTCCCTCCAAATCCTGCCACGCTCTCATCATTCTGCTAGTGCTATCTAGGGCTTTGAGTGGGCCGGGGAGGGGCATTGCTGCTTAGTGCAATGAGCTTCACTACCTTATAGTTCACCATTTCGGCATGTGGAGGGTCCGTGAGTGGAGCAGGATATGGAGGTAAGTGGGCCTGGCAAGACCCCAGCCCTGCCAGGGGTCACTCAGCACTAATGCATATTTGGTATTATCCCATTCCCTCAAAATATTTTGTCACGCAATTCAGAGTGCCAGTACTTGCTTGAATTACTGTGCCTGCAATGCGCTTTGCACCGACACTAATGATGTCTGTTGTTCTGTGGCTCTGTGAACAGGCCCAGGGCCGAAGAGAGGTCACGGATTATCAGCCATTTACAAGTGACAGACTCCTGTGGCTGGAAGCTTTTGACCCAGCTTTACTGTAGTATACATGGCAGTACTGGCAGCTCCCCCCCCCCTTCGCTTTTCCTTTTGGTCCCGGCAGCCTCTGTTTTGTTTGAGTGAGTGGTTAGGGGGGTGGGGGTGGGCTTGGTTGAGGGCAGATTGTCTCGGCGATCTCGCCACAAAGCTCTGCCCCCACCCCGAGCCTTCCTACTCACACAGTGATTTAAGATCTCTATCAGATACTAGCAAAGCATTGCCGGTTGCCGCCCGTGCCTTCCTAGAACTCACTAGTGTTCAGAGGGGAGGGGAAGTGGCTTCCGAGTTTCGAAAATCAGTTGGCGCTGCAGGAGGTCAATGTCAGTCCCTAGTCAGCCCACTCCCGAGCAGACTGACCCGGACGCAGACCATTGTTATTTCTAAACACCAGGGCTTTAAGTGGGATAGAAAAAACTATGAGGTTTCTTATTTCACCGTGGCCGACCTAATAAAGGGAAGGTCCGAAAGCACTTAAGCTAAAAACTATCCTTAGCTTAGTGTGCTGCCCATCTGGAATATTTTGCTGCTTCTGTCCATTCGTCCAGCTATTTAAAAATAGTAACATTACACCTACAATGAGCACTCACAATACCATTCCATACCTACGTAAAAAAATTATAAACAGGGCCTTGAAATTAAAATAGTACTTTCACCAAGTTTGTCTTTAACAAGTGTCAGTGCGCTTCCGGTTCACTAGAAAGCGCCTGAGCAATTAATTGTATGTTTGTGTGGACTTTTCAGTGCCACAAGCCACAGAGATCAACCCTTAGCGCTTGCATACTTATTGTTTGAATAGTTTTGAGGCAGCTACACATTCAGTTTACCTGTGTTAAATCCGTACAGGGTTTTTTGGGTGCTGGCAGGGCTTTAAGTGGCCGGGTCTCACTGGGTCTGATCATAACTCAATTGATGATTCCAGCCACAAACCTAAGCTCTCCTGTTCAATCCAGCATTCAATCGTAGTGTTTGGTAACTGCCTGGCTTATTAAGGTACTCAATTTCAGGGTCCACTACTTCTGATCGCTTAGAAGGTGCTCTGCAGTCCATCCTACCACAGTGCATGCTGGGAACCGCAGAGGAAATGTTGCTCCTGATTGGCACAATGTGGTGGGTGGTACTTATCTTGTTTTTTAAAAATTCTTTACGAAAAATGTAATGTTTCGGTCTTTTTGCACAACGTGAAGCAGAATGTGCAGTGTATTTTCGGGGCATGGTTCCTTCGCCCCAGTCCTGCCTTCTTTAATAGATCCTCGATGAAATGCATCATTCTCGTCCAGAGTTTCCCTATCATTAAACACCTTGTTTTTTTCGTTGCACACTTTAAAACTTTCTTTTTGGCACACATATTACCAGCCATCAATATACACACTTTCACAAGGCATACACCACCTGCCGTCAGTGCTCACTTCCACCAGGTACACATACCACCAGCCATCAGTGCACACTTTCACCAGGCACACACCACCGGCCGTTGGTTGTTGTTGTGTGCCTGGTGAAAGTGTGCACTGTCAGTGCACGCTTCCACCCCAGGCATACACGTCCACAGCCATCAGTGCACGCTTCCAACATTCACACAAACCACCCGCCATCGGTGCATACTTTCACCAGGCACACACCACCAACCGTCAGTGCACACTTTCACCAAACACACACCACCAGCCATCAGTGCACGCTTCCACCAGGTACACATACCACCAGCCGTCAGTGCCCACTTTCACCAGGCACACACCACCAGCCGTTGGTTGGTGGTGTGTGCCTGGTGAAAGTGTGCACTGTCAGTGCATGCTTCCACCCCAGGCATACACATCAACAGCCATCAGTGCACGCTTCCAACATTCACACAAACCACCTGCCATCAGTGCACACTTTCGCCAGGCACACAACCCCAACCGTCAGTGCACGCTTTCACCAGGCATACACACCACAAGCCATCAGTGCACGATTCCAACAGGCACACACACATCCCGAGCCATCAGTGCCCGTTTCTACCAGGCACACACACCACTAGCCATTAGTGCATGCTTCCTCTAGACACACACACCACCAGCCATCATCACCAGTCAGTGCATGCTTCCATCATGCAAACACACTACTAGCTGTCTGTGCACGCTTCCATCAGACACACACCACCAGCCGTCAGTGCACACTTTCTCCAGGCAGACACACACTGCCAGCTGCCAGTGCACGTTTTAACAGGCATACACAACACCAGCTATATTTACATTCTTCCACCAGGCACACACACCACCGTTTGTCAGTGCATGCTTCCACCAGGCATACACACCACCATCCGACCCGCCTAATTGTTAGCCAACTATTTTTTTATGTATTGTCTTTTACACACGTTTGTTAGGCTGATCTATTTTAGTACACATTATGCTGCAATCTGGCGTTTATGAGTTTTTTTCTGGCACACCTCTACCCCAAGGCCTCTCACTGAAAGGTGTGAACTCTAGCACTGCCACGCTCGCGAATGCCTTACAGAGCAACCACACACACAACACCACACACAACCACACACACAACACCACACACACAACACCACACACACACAACCACACAAACACAACCACACACATAACCACACATACAACCACACACACAACATACAAACACAACCACACACACACCCACAACCACATACAACCGCACACACAACCACACATAAAAACATACACACAACAAACACACACAACTACACTGAAAACCAAACCGTCAGTGCACACTTTCACCACACACAGACACCATCACTCATCAGTACATGCTTTCACCACACACAAACACCACCATCCATCAGTGCACGCTTTCACCGGACACAGACACCACCAGCTGTCAGTGCACGCTTCCACCAGGCGGACACCAACAGACATAGTACACACTTTCACCAGGCACACACATACCATCAGCCATCAGTGCACACTTTCACCAGGCACGTACACACCACCAGCCATCGCTGCATGCTTTCACCAGGTATACACACACCACCAGCCGTCAGTGCACAATTTCACCATTCACACACACCACTAGACGTCAGTGCACTCTTTCACCAGCCACAAACACACCACCAAACGTCAGTGCACGCTTTCACCAGGCAAACATCACCAGCCGTCAGTGCACACCTTCAAAAGGTACACACACCACGAGCCGTCAATACACGCTTTCACCAGACACACACCACCAGTTGTCAGCTATCTATCTATCTATCTATCTATCTATCTATCTATCTATCTATCTATCTATCTATCTATCTATCTATCTATCTATCTATCTATCTATCTATCTATCTATCTATCTATCTATCTATCTATCTATCTATCTATCGCCCTCACTCTATCTATCTATCTATCTATCTATCTATCTATCTATCTATCTATCTATCTATCTATCTATCTATCTATCTATCTATCTATCTATCTATCTATCTATCTATCTATCTATCTATCTATCTATCTATCTATCTATCCACTCTATCTATCCACTCTATCTATCTATCTATCTATCTATCTATCTATCTATCTATCTATCTATCTATCTATCTATCTATCTATCTATCTATCTATCTATCTATCTATCTATCTATCTATCTATCTATCTATCTATCTATCTCCCTCACTCTATCTATCTATCGCCCTCACTCTATCTATCTAACGCCCTCACTCTATCTATCGCCCTCACTCTATCGCCCTCACTCTATCTTTCGCACTCACTCTATCTATCGCCCACACTCTATCTATCGCACTCACTCTATCTATCGCACTCACTCTATCGCCCTCACTCTATCTATCTATTTCCCTCACTCTATCTAACAATCGCTCTCACTCTTTCTATCTATCGCCCTAACTCTATCTATCTATATATCACTATCTATCTATCTATCTATCTATCTATCTATCTATCTATCTATCTATCTATCTATCTATCTATCTAGCTATCTATCTATCTATCTATCTATCTATCTATCTATCTATCTATCTATCTATCTATCTATCTATCGCCCTCACTCTATCTATCTATGTATCACCCTCACTCTATCTATCTATCGCCCTCACTCTATCTATCTAACGCCCTCACTCTATCTATCGCCCTCACTCTATCTATCGCCCTCACTCTATCGCACTCACTCTATCTATCGCCCTCACTCTATCTATCGCACTCACTCTATCTATCGCACTCACTCTATCGCCCTCACTCTATCTATCTATTGCCCTCACTCTATCTAACAATCGCTCTCACTCTTTCTATCTATCTCCCTAACTCTATCTATATATCGCCATCTATCTATCTATCTATCTATCTATCTATCTATCTATCTATCTATCTATCTATCTATCTATCTATCTATCTATCTATCTATCTATCTATCTATCTATCTATCTATCTATCTATCTATCTATCTATCTATCTATCTATCTATCTATCTATCTATCTATCTATCTATCTATCTATCTATCTATCTATCGCCATCCCTCTATCTATCTACCGCCCTCCCTCTATCTATCTATCTATCTATCTATCTATCTATCTATCTATCTATCTATCTATCTATCTATCTATCTATCTATCTATCTATCTATCTATCTATCTATCGCACTCACTCTATCTATCGCATCACCACAGCATCACTCAGCACCTCCACAACATCACTCAGGGGCACCACACCATCACTATGCTCTAAAACTGCATCACTGAACTCCACAGCATCACTCGTCGCCACCACAAAATCACTCAGCGCCACCACAGCATCAATCTGAGTAACCATTCAACAACAACTGGTTCAAATATGTTCTCTCAATGTATCAAGCTTTATTACAAATGTCACAAAAAGATGTTAATATTTCACTTCTGTTCTTGGATTTTCGTCACAATAAAATACACTGAACAAAATCTTCACAAAAGCTATTTACAAAAGTTTAGTCTATTGCCATTATAAATTCCAATAACTTTTAAGTATTCATTATTTAAAAAAAATAAAAGCCATTATTATTTGTAATATCAATACATCTAAGTCACGTAAATACAACACCAATTGCATTACAAATTCTATAGGTGTCACATTTGCGAAAGTTAAAACTATTGGCATTGTAAATGAAAGAGCTATTAATTTTGCTATTTTCAAAACCAACATATAAATAAAAAAATTGTCATTTACAATACCAATAGCTCAAACTTTCCTAATGCGAGACCTATTGCATTGCAAATGCTTGTTTGTGAAAGGAGTCCTTTTTTTAAAAATCTTTTTTTTTGTAGAGGGAGGAAGTGCCAAAGAGTCTCCAACTTCCTGTTCCTGTCCAGCAGGCTCCTCCCAGTGATTTGTCCATCTCCTGTTCAATTTTCATTTGGATTTTGAGCCAGAAGGATATCTCTTTATGTCTGCTGCATCATTATCATTGGATTTGAGGACATTTGGATTTGAGATTTTACATGTAAGTTGGTGTTGTTGTTTGTTTGATTGGGACATTGCTGTTGCTGCAACTACAATTTTGTTACTTTTGGTCATTGAAAAGAAATAACTTGCTGTGGGTAGCCAGTAGGCCCAGAGCTAGTCATGAGTGGGAGCATGATGAAACAACTGTTTCTATGTGTTCTGTTGAATTTACACATCATTTAGGGCATGGATTGAATTGCAAAATGTGTATTTTTGGGTGTATTTCAGTTTTTGGGTGTATATTAAATAAATGCCTTTGTTGTTGTGTACCTTGCAGACCGTGTTTAGCCAGGTGGATTTTCGTTTTTGTATCTTATTGCATTACAGGCAAAACAGTGGGGTTTAGCATGCAGCCTTTGCCTGGCTATTATAGACCTGTTTTCAGTACATTGTTTTTCAGGCCTCCTGCTTGTTGCTTGAGATTTGTGAGTGTCCATGTGGCTGGTGGCCATTTCTGGTGGGAGTTATAAGTGTGCTGCTTTTGCCATATATGCCTGCATGTGTTTCCTTTGTGGCCTAGGCTTCTTGTTGTTGTGGGCCTGGCCATGAGGTTAGTGGCCATTTTGAAACCAGGCAGTGTGCTTTTTGCCATAGTCCTAGCATTGTCTGTCTTCAGTTTGTTGTTGTTGTGTGGGCCTGGCCATGAGGCTGGTGGCCATTTTGAAGCCAGGCAGTGTTCTTTTTGACATAGGCCTGCATTGTCTGTCTTCAGTTTCTTGTTGGTATGGGTCTGGCCATGAGACTGGTGGCCATTTTGAAGCCAGGCAGTGTGCTTTTTGCCATAAACCTGCGTTGTCTGTGTTCAGTTTCTTGTTGTTGTGGGCCTGGCCATGTGGCTGGTGGCCATTTTGAAGCCCGGTAGTATGCTTTTATCGATCGGCCTGCAAGCTTGTGGCTTAGTCTGCCAACAGGCCTTTTATGCAGCAGGCTCAGAGTTAGTCAGTGGCGCATGAAACAACTGTTTCTGTGTGTTGTGTTCAATGTAAACATCATTTTGGCATGGATGGCATTGGATTGAATTGCAAAATGTATATTTTTGGGTGTATTTCAGTTTTTGTGTGTGTGTTAAATAAATGCCTTTGTTGTGTGTGGTGTGTTGTGTACCTTGCAGACCTTGTTTAGCCCTGTAGATTTTTAGGTCTCGCGACCTATCAATGCACGCATGCGCATTGAGCGGAGCGAGAATTCAAGTGTTCAAAATGCTCGTCAAACCAAGGGCTTTTTGGTGCGGTTTACTTTGAGTTCACGTGAATCACGTGACCAAACAAGCACGCGCATCAGCCTCCCTCCCTCCTAATTGCATTTTTTAACGGCCACACAGCACATCAAAGGGCTTCGCCCAGCGTGCGCTCTGCGGCTTCTCCTCCCCTAATTAATCATGGCTGGCCGGCCGTACTTTCAGTTTCCCGGCCGCTCTTGTTTCAGTATGCTACGCCCCAGCACACGCACATCCTCGCCATCAATCATCAGCACCCTTACAGCCCGCGATCGATGCACTTTCACTTTCACATGCCTCTCTCCTCGCCTACACGCTCGCTCTCTTTTTGACTCTGCATTACGGTTTCATGCTCTCATTCACGCCCCCCCACCAGGCTCTCCCGCCCCCATCCGGCTCCCCTCCTAATCCGCCTGCCTCCCCTCGCTCGCATTCCCGCCCCAGGCTCTCCCGCCCCCATCCGGCTTCCCTCCGCGCACATAAAACATCTCGCGCGATAATAACTAAATGTAACTTAGCTTTCTGTTGTTCTCCGTCTTGCTCTTCTTTTCAACCGTTAAGGTTAACTCCTGTCATGCGTCACCGCGAGGAGGACTCACGCTGTGGGAATTTCCTTGACGAAGTCTTCTGTCTCCAGACTAGGAAGAGAATTTTTGGCACAGACTACAGATAATAACGCTACTACCCTCAAGGTAAACACCATTCAGAACTTGGGAATTACTACAGAGGTGTTTTATGATATTCTCTGGAACGAAGGATTTTCAGCTCTTAAAGTTAAGAAATAAACAAAGAAACCGAGCATGTGTCCGTAAAGCGGCGCAGTGCTCAGTTTTAAACTTTAGTATTTTAGCGGGGTTGGAAGGCGGTTATTGATGTCATTTATGTCAATTGTCCACGTTATAATTGTAAACTGTAAATTCGCCTCAACTGTCTCGTGAATGTCGGGCGAAGTTGTGCCTTGTCTGTGATAAGAATGCGGTGGGCGGCGCCTCTGTTTGTGCGTGTGAATCTTTGTTTCATTTTTGGCACCAGGAGTCCCGTTCTCTCCCTAGTACCCACCTGTTGCCAGGCTGCCACAAGTGCGTGTTACTTCAATGGATTGTGCTGCCTAGGGGCACTCGGGACATTTTAGCCGAAGCTCTGGGTGTAAGCTCTGCGGAACTGAAGAGCTTGCGGCGAAGGTGCTGTGGAGGCCTATTCCCACCCCTGCCGCTGCCCAGCAGTAAAATGCCTTGCAGACACACGTCCGATACAGTATGATTTTGTTTTTTGTACTGTTTGAGATTGACTGACTGTTCCATACAGTTAAATCCTACAACGAGGATAGTTATGGTCCATGATGATCAGTTTTGGGTTTGTTTGTTTCATTTATTGGCTGTGCTTTCATAGTTATTGAGTCCAGTGAAAGTGGTTGTACGGTTGTATCAGGTTTTTTTTTCCCAGACACCTCGCTGTTTCTTTGCACTGGCTGTGCCTAACAAAGGTTAGGCACAGCTGAAGGGTGTCTTTGGCTGGTGCGTGTGCATGTGCATGTTGGAGGTGGGGGCAGTCTGTGCCCCGATCATGGACTGGTTCTGGTCTCGGAAAGAATTGCAGGCAAGGGCTCCTACTAGGGGGTCTTTGTATCAGCACAGCGCTCTTGCTTTCACTGTCTTGTCTTCTCCATCCCACTCTGTCTGCTCTCCCCCCTCCCTTCCAATCAGTCTAGGGGCTCCAGGTTACACCTACCTCCCAGCGAAGCCAGGTGGTCGGAAATAGAGGGCTGTGCTGGTAGTTTATGATGCCCTCGCCATAAAGCTCAATACAGGAATGCAGAGCAAATGGTCTGCCACTGGCCGTCTGTAAACAGTAAGAGACGCAGCTGACCCAAGAAGTAACCGGGCTGCACTCTCTTACTAGTGCAAATGTTGTGTTTTTTGGCTAATTAGATAGTTAAGTGTTTCTCTTTCACAGGGCAATATATATATCTATCTATATATAATAATGTATAACTGCTCCCGCCTCTGAATAAACGTACGGGTGCCAAGATATCATGCTCAAGAAAGTAGGTGCGAAGAAGGGCAGCCACTAGCAACAGCATAAACAAACCCTTAGTGAATGCGGTGAGACGCACCAGTGATGTGGCAAATCTCTTAGTAAGAGGTTAGGCTTGTAGAGACTCATTGCTCTCTGCACATACCTGTGTCAAGTCATGTGGAAACAACTTTTTTTTTTCAAATCATATATTTATCTACTCTGAGAGGAGAGGGTTTGTGAAAATTGCATCCAAGGTGTTCAGATCAGCGGGGTTTACCACATCCAGACTCCTCGTTTTGATTAACATTCTATAGTGCTATATTATAGTTAGTTCTTTTTGTGAAAGTAATGTTTCTCTAGTCAGCAATGTGAATGAGCCGTTCGGTCATGTATTTTAAATTATTATTTAGGTACATGCAGTGACTCATCATCTGCGCAATGCCAAATGCTCCATAAAAGGCGGTCTTCCTTAACACACTAAAAGTTGTGACCGTGTTCTAAAGTTTATACTGATTTATGCTTTCTGTAAATCTACTTGTTGCTTTTCTTTCAGTTTTAAATGTATCTTTTTTGTAAGAAAAGTGTCAATTTCATTGTTGTGTATTTTCAGGCGACATATGTCATATCTGTAGAAAAATGTCGCGTCCTGGGAGGCAGTTGTGATGCGAGTATTTCCGAAATGTATGTGCCACCCAAAGCAAAAGAAATATGTTTCAGTGTGGGAAATCACTGATTGCTTGAAGTAGAGTGAAGATACTTTTAAACTGTTATAATTATTTTTTTATATTCAGCATAGGACATAGTAAGTGGTGTGGCCTAATTGCTAGGGCAGTTGACCTCAGAGCCGGGGAACTGGGTTCGAGTCTCGACATGGACGCTCAACATTCTGTGAGCAAATCTCTTAATCTCCCCGTGCCTAATAAAAAAAGAAGCATTGAAAATACAATGGGTCTCGCCTTTGATTAAGTTAAAGCCATTTGCTTTGCTAATGGTATTGTATAGCAAAGCAAATGGCTTTAACTTAACCAAAGGCGAGACCTATTGCATTTTCAATGCTTGTATACAGGTAGGGGTCCCTCACAGTTCATACACTATGCTTTAAGTCATTTACCACTATATAGGCTGTAGAAAGCAGGACTTTGGAGCAAATCCATGTCTAAAAATCTTTGTAGATAGGGATGTGCATCAAAACCCTTAGGTGTTAAAATGGGAATGCCCTTGCACAAACTATAGAATATAGCCCCTTGCAAATGGTGACATTACCCTCCATTCCCAAAGTTAAAGATATGGCCTAAGTGCGCTAACTGACAAGAATTCCATGGATAAAATGTGCAATTTATGTTTATGTAGGAACAAAGTTATGATGTAAAGGGCAACATCTGATGGTTCGTAGGGCATTTGATGTCTCTTGAGGACCGTAGACAAATGTATGTGGCTTTTGTTTGTGACAGTTTCATGCTTCTTGGGGGAAGGTTGTAGTTTTTGCATGGACAGCTTGTTTGCTTCATTGCTAATGTTGGAGGTACATTTTGCGACTCGCAGAGCAGTTTTGTTACTTCTGGTGCAATATGCTGCCATTACCAAGGGACATTTTATGCGCTTATTTGTATATTTCATTTATAGTATGAGAGTAATTTCTTGATTATTTAGAAGATATGTAATAGCTGATATGGTGGTCATTTCATACTGAAATAAGGGCAATTTAAGCATAAGTGCAACTTTGATTTATGGCGGCGGGTCAGTCGCGTTCTCTTACGAGGAGACATTTTATGTGTAAAGTCGGATTGATTTAATAACTTGTGAGGTCATTTGATGCTTACGAGGTCAAAATGAAATTGCTCCAATGATTAGTACTGAATGCTAATCACTGAACCAGTTTCTTTGAGAATGCACGGTATTTCCTGCTGCCACGAGGACCTTTTCGGGTAGATCTGGTGACACATGGCGTTGGTACCCTTTGCCAGAGAGAGAGAGTATTCCAGTGGTTTATTTTGGAGCGAATGCATGACATAATTGTAACTGGGAAAATTAAATGAAAAAACGGGCCACTTCGAGCATTGCTTTTTAAAACTGATTTCAAGTAGATACCCTTTTCAAATTCAGATTGGAATCTATTTCTTTTAAAAGTAAACTGTCTATTAAAAAAATAATATTCTTTTGTGTAGATGTGTCGCATTGTGAACAATTTGTATTCCAAAATATATGCGTTTTTCGTAATATTTTCATAATTTAGTTTTTTTAATCTTTCTTTTGTAGAATGCACCTTTAATATACTACTTTCTCGGGATTTGATGCTAAAAGTCTGATGTCCTTTTGGAATGAATTTGGTTCACCCATACTGCGGATCCAACATTATTTGCACTTCATAGCCCACAGAAATGCTTTGGGATTCCAGCCATTTTTATGGTCTCGCTTGGCAGCACATTTACGTCAGCATTTATGTCAGCATCACTAAAGAGGGGCTTTGGCTCCGCCGACGTGTTGTGAGCCTGTAGTACATGTTTCAATTGGACAGAATTGGTGTTCATCCACAAAAAAGTGCTTGTCCTCCACACAGCTAAGGAAATTTTATTTATCCAGCTGCCTAGGTTTAAACTTTAACAAGCACTGGCGTTGCCAATAGGTCTCACAGTAGGAAAGTTGGAGCTATTGCTTTTGTAAATGACATTTTATATTTATATATCGTTATTGGCATTGTCAATAACAATATATAAATATAAAATGTCAATTAGAAAACCAATAGCTCCAACTTTCCTACTGCGAGACCTATTGGCAACACCAGTGCTTGTTGTTTTTGCATTTTATTGCATTACAGGCGAAGCAGTGTGGGTTAGCAAGCATACAGCCTTTGCCTGGCTATTATAGGCCTGTTTCAGTACATTGTTTTCCAGGCCTTCTGCTTGTTGCTTGTGATTTGTGAGTGTCCATGTGGCTGGTGGCAATTTCTGGTGGGAGTTATAAGTGTGCTGCTTTTTCCATATAGGCCTGCATGGTTTTCCTGTTGGCTTACTGCTTCCATCCATCCCCTTTGCCAGCTGCAGCTCCCTGAATGATGTGAGGTTGCTGCCTATTTCAGGGTCCCGTATTTGAAGCACTGCATCAACATTATAATTCAAGACTTTCTGAAAAAAGGAGCCATAGTCAGCAACTTACTGACCACCTGCCGCAGAATATGCACTCATTTCAGCCATTCTTTTAAAGCTCGGAAGCAGCTGAGGATCATTCAACATGACTATAGAATGCCAGTCAAAGCACTCATCCAGGAGTTGGCAACACGCTGGAACTCAACGTATTACATGCTTGACCGTCTGTTTGAGCAGTACAGACCAATCAATGAATATGTTATGTGGAAACTGCGGAGGTGGTAACCAGATCCAGAAGGGCGCTCTTAGATAAACACATGACCAACAGGGAAGGTGTACCTGTAAGCATTCCCACAGTCACAGTCAAGTGTTCACGAGGGGGGGGACGAGGTGGGGGGCGAAATATGTCAAATAGTAAAGTGAACAAGAAAGAGTCATCAAAGGAGGGTAGGACTAAAGGTACTCAGGAGGTGGCGGGCTCTTCCCACTGTATTAAATGTAGAGGGATGGAAACGGGTGATGGGGCAGACTCAGCACTATGGTTAAGGCTGGAAACGTTTCTTATCAGCCAATTAGCACCACTCCATATGTAAATTACTGCGATCGAAGAGAAAGTGACCAGAATGCTAGAGCAACCAGATGGGTGCACCTAGTATAGTTACCCCCCAACTTATAGAAGTGCAGGACATGGTGTACCGATGTACTGATGATATGGGGGAGTATCACTGTGGGATTTACAACTAAGAGAAAGGAAATCCGATCATATGCATAACCCACGAGTAGGGCTCTTGGGGTCTGATAAAGTTGGGAGAAATAGAGTGGAGGAGAGAGTCTCGACCCAAAGGAAGGAAGGGCAGACAGCGCAACCTCTAAGTCAGCTGATAGGTACGAGGGCACAGGGGAGCACAGGGGAGGTTGCTGGTGCACTGAAACACGTTGTGCCTGCGGGGGGCGAGCACGTCAGGAGCACGGGGGATTTGCCCGTCTTGGACCTCCTGCCAGCAGCTAGTCCATACACAATAGTGTTGACAGGGGTCCCCGCCTCATCCGAAATCTGAGAAGAAACTCCCCAAATGTTAATTAATAAGGCAGTGCCTGATCAACGGAGAGAGTGAGGACTAGGTAAGCTAGTCCGGATCCCCAGTTTATATATGGTATATCAATAAGGACTAGCTAGAAGTGCGAGACTCTTTTATGTACGCTTTTTATCTGGAAAACCATTGGGTTTGTTTAAAAAGGTCCCAGTACCTGTCGTCCTTCTGCGGTGCCCGGGCACCGCAGAAGGACGACAGGTCCAAGGAGGAACCAGACCGGCACTTCCGGTCTTTTTCTCTGCCGAGTGACCCAAGGAGGCTTTTACAGACATTAGCCTGTTAAAAGCAAGAGGGAATCCCCCTCTACATATAGACACACTTTAGGGAGTGCGACACATTTAAAAAACCAACACAAACACTATAATTTAGTATTATTTAATTGCACTTCTTCACTTATTGGTCCTGAGGAAAGCCCGTTTTTAAGGCCTGGCTGAAACATGTAGACCACACTGGACGTAGGGAATCATAAATTCACCAACACGTCCGACTGCCTTTTTATCCGCTAACAGGGGCCCAGTTAATAAAATTGAACTATCTTACCCTCAGGTACTGGGACCCACTGTATAGCTTTTAAATCTCACTTTCTCACTCACTTCACTACACACACAGCAAGTATACCAGCTCCGCAGTAACTCTGGTGTTGAAGCACACCCGGGACACGCTAGGTGTCACTGTGGTGGGCCCGATGATGAAGCATGCCACCAACTAGGTTGGTGGGTGAGGGCTTTTTAAACAAACCCAATGGTTTTCCAGATAAAAGCGTACATAAAAGAGTCTTGCACTTCTAGCTAGTCCTTATTGATATACCACAATTATTAAGGCAGCCCACTGGTTAAGCATAAACGCCCAATTCAAGCTTGAGCATTATAGGCACATCCTAATGGAAAGAAGGGTGTCCTGGATAGGCCGTAGTAGAAAGTGTTTTGAAGGAGATACAGTGATTATAAATCTTAGATTTCCGAGGCTGGTACAGGACCTTCTTGGCCATTCCTGGGGTCGCTTTCGGGGGGGGGGGGGTGGAGAACGGTTCAACCATCCAATTATTACTGTTGCATTTCTTTTATTGGGACCCAAGGACAAGATTCCCAAGAGAGGTTGACTGGCAAGAGCACAGTGGCAGTGCTGGAATACGGCCCCTGCTACTCACAAAAAATTGTTATGCCCCACTTGCAAATAGTCAGGGTCTGGAAGACATTGATTGACATGAAGGGAGCTCTTCCCTTGTGTACGGCCCTACCGAGGCAATTGCTCCACACAGTTACTCAGCGGGAGGCCTCCTAGTAACACCAGAGAGTACATCAACCTCTGTCCCCTTGGAGAGAGCACAGGATAGCCGTTGTAAAAACCAGAACGTCTTCTTGTCCACTGGAAAAGGGCCCCCACCTAGAGCATACTGTAGAGGGAAAAGAGCTCAGCAAGGTGCTGGGAACCTATGCTCTTCAAAACAGTATGGATTTAACAAAAGGAGAGGATTCCGGGCAGGTGTACCCAACTTTTAAAGGCAGAGGCTGTGACTTGGTTATAGATTTCATCTTTGTATCAAACACACTGAAACAGGAGGCTTTGGGGTTTGAAATACAAATGAGTGCATTTAGTGACCAGAATCCCCTGGTTATTGGATTGAGGGACCCTAATATGCCTAGAAACCAGGAAAAGAGGGGTGCGAATGGGGAGTTAATAGCAGCTGATCAAGGGAGAAGGCTGAGATGGTCCAAGACGGATGTCGATGCCTTTTAAAAAGCATTAATGGCAGACAAAGACCATCATGTATGGAGGTGCCTGAATCCTGAAGTAACAGGGGAAGACCTAGTCAAGGCCTTTGAAGGGGTAACATTGCACATTGATAGACTCCTCAGGGCCAAGCCCGGAAAAAAAGGAACGGCGGAATATGGGTGGTTTGATCAGGCTTGTTCCAAGGCCTTGAGTGAGCTGAAACGGGCACTGAAAACAAACCTGCCCCAGGGACAAAAGTAGGGTTACGGAGTGTCGAGGCTTATATAAAGAAACGGTAAAGCGCCAAAAAATTTCTCTGCAACAACAGGCCTGGGAGAACCTGAGGGAAGCAGCAGACACAAAAAACATGACGGCATTTTGGAAGGTCATTAATGAGCCATGTTTCCAAGACAGGGATAAGACCAAGATTGCAAACCATATCTTGGCGGAGTCATGGTTCGAGTATTTTAATGGGCTATATCATTTTAGCACCCAGGAGAATTGTTCAGTAACTAAGGAATAGCCAGGAAGAGAGGAACATATAATCTTTTCGCTAAATGAGATTAAGGCGGTGTGGAGGGATTGACCAGAAATAAAGCTCCAGGACCAGATGGGGTCCCCCCTGACCTGTTTTTAGCTCAAGCTGAGTTATGGGTTCCCATATTGACCAGGGTCATAAATGCGGCAGAGAGTACGGGCATGCCTGAATCCTGATCAACAGCCATAATCGTACCAATCTTCAAAAAGGGTGATATGGAGAGCCCGTCCTGTTACTGACCCATCTCGCTCATTGATGTGTCCATGAAAGTTCTTGGCCGGGCCAGACTTCATCGTTTATTAGACTGGGCAGAAGAACAAAAGATCATCACAGACATGCAGTATGGTTTCAGTGTCGGATGTACTACAACGGACCAATTTCTTAACCTGTACCTCCTGACGGCCAAGTACACGTTAGCCAGCCAAGAGACCGTGTACTTTGCGTTTATGGACCTGACGGCGGCATTTGATCGGGTGAATAGGAAAAAACTATGGGAACTCATGAAGGGGCTGGGAGTGGACCTGGGCCTAGTAAACATCTTGAGATTCCTACACAGTAACACCCTCGCCCAGGTCAGGTACAATGAGGAGGGCAGTATGACAGACCAGTTCCTTTGTACAAGGGGAGTTAGACAGGGTTGTATATTGGCACCCTTTCTATTCACCCTGTACATTAATGGTTTAGAGAAAGTGTTGGCCGGCTGGGAGTGGACTCGCCAAGGACAGGTCATAGGGGGTTCAGGTTCTGCTTTAAGTAGATGATGCAGTACTCCTGGCCCGAACCCCGCGGGGCCTCCGAACATTCTTAGATGGCTTTGTCCATTTTATGGAGTAGCTGGACCTGTCAGCCAACCTTGCCAAATCTTATATAATGGAGGTAGGGAAGGTGCCCCCAAAGAAATATAAATATACAGTTGGGGGACATTGCATTGAAAAAGTCCAGTCTTTTTCATACTTGGGAATATTAGTCGACTCTAGGCTTAATTTCAGACCTTTGTTGGAGGAAAAATGCCGCACTCTAATTAGAAGCACAGGGGCGATTATGAACTATGCACACAGGTTAGGTCGCTGGTCTCCTGATCAGATCCTGAATCTTTATAATTCAATATGTTCTGCCAGAGTACACAATGGCAATGAAGTCTGGGGCTTTGTAAACGCTAAGTCCCTTCACATTGAAGAGAATAAATTTTTTAGAACATTACTGAAAGTGCCACAAAGTACCCCGGGCATTGCTGTTCATGAGGAATTGGGTGCTGCCTACATTAATGACAGGATAAAACTAAAACCCGTCAGCTGCTGGGTTAAAATCTGGACAAATTCAGAGGCCACTTTGACAAGAGAAATTATACAGGATTGCTTGGCACGTGATAAGGGGATGAATATCCCATGGTTTAATTATGTTCGGGAATGCTTTGAGGCCTTGGGCCGCCTGGAACTTTTTACTCACCCCATGAACTTGTTGGCCAAGGACAAGGTCATGCTTGGGCATTCAACCCTATTTTTATCTTATTCACAGTGCCCAAGATAGGTTCTTAATGACGCATTTCAGGTTGTATTCTATACATAATAGCCTTGCGGTGCCAGGAGGTTTTACTAGGACGGTGGAGCAGAAGGGTCCATGCGGTTGCGATCTCCGATCTCCACAGGATACCCTTCATTTTGTGTTGTTATGTCAATATTACACGTGTCCAAGGAAGCATTTTTTTAAAAGAATTTTTTAAAAAAGCAGGGTTTAGACAGGCTATAGTGGATTTATTGTACTTGAAACTCTCTGCGAAGATTTTAACTTTGTATTGTACTGTACACTTTTTAAGAGTGGCAATGCGTCTTAGGAACACCAGAGGGAATGTGTGAATTGTACATCTTTGGATTGTTTTGAAGTTTTTCCTGTATTGTGAATCTTTTAAGAGTGGCAATGCGTCTCAGGAACATCAGAGGGAATATGTCATTTGTATATATATATATTTATATGAATTGTTTTTAAGTTTGTGCTTTTATGGTGTTGTTTTTTTTGATGCCGAATAAAGTAAATGTTGATTGAATATGTCATGTGAAGGGCGGATGCTATTGTGAAAGGCATGACCCTTCAGATGGTCCAATGGAGCCTAGTTAAATGCCTGACAGAGATGCTTCTTCCTTTCGAGGTCTTCACATGTGAAGTCAGCAAGGAGGACTGTACTATGGGCCAAGCTATCCCATTGTTGCACGTGCCAGAGCAACAGCTGAAAGAGGTGTCTAAAGCATACATAGGTGTGGTGGAAAAAAAAGAAGCATATCAGTTGGTGGAGAGCTTATCCTGTTGCTTAACTGAAAATGCAAGGGTGCAAACTAAGATTTTGTCACAAGAACATTACATTTGTGCCACAATTCTGGATCCACTGTACAAATCAGCACTGAACAGTAAGACATTACTTCCTTTTTCAGAAGTGGATGTTGCGTGGTACAAAACTTGGATAGCTGAAGCAGCCAGTAAATTGGAAAATGAACGGCTGGTAATTAAAGGCCCACTACTCAACCCACAACAAGTACTGCAGCAGGCATCCGGTGTCAAGTTCAACTTCAGAGCCTGAGGACAGTGTGTTAGGCTCACAGCTGTCCCAACACTATCGACAACAGCAAGAACCAGATCATTACAAGCACAAGTAAAAACGGCAAAGGTTTGGTATTTACAGCAAGGACTTGCTAGGTCCAGTGCTGATGCGAAGACAAAAGAGGCCAAACAAAGTGTAGCACACCTGAACATTGAGCGGATGGTCCAGGTCTATCTGGATGACCCAACAGAGGTCTACATTGATAAAAATCCATTGCGGTATTGGTATGGCAAAAGGGGCCAATGGTCAGTGCTCAGCAGGCTGGCGATAAACAATCTGGCTTGCCCTGTCGCAAGTATCTCTTCTGAACGTGTTTTCAGTGCTGCTGGTTTCATTGTAACAGTGAAAAGACCAGTCTCTTGGACCAAAACGTGGAGAGGTTAATCATGATCAAAATGAATCAGCAATTTATACCACTGAATTACACAATACATGAATCAACGCAGGACGATGAGGACAGCTGCTCAGGTGACGGAAGTAGCATGTTAGATGATGATTACCTACTTCTGGTTGAACCCCCAGAGTTTATGGATGAGCTATACTTCCCTGTCAACTAGGCTTGCACTTCTTACTGCCTTCCTCCCTTATTTTTATTTTTATTTTGTTGTTGTTGTAAGCTTTTATTTCGACATATTTGTCATAAAGCCATAAAAACATTGAACATACATTCACATAGATAAAGTAGAGAAAAAAAACATAATTACCAAGGAGTGCAATAACTACATGTATGGTGCTCCAAAAACAACATCAGGGGATATGTGCAATTTGTGTGAAAATACATTACTATTTCATTATGTATTGTTTAACATGCAAAATACAATATGCTACGATTTAGAAATCAATTACAGAACCGGTTTTAAAAAAAGCCTATGTACATTGTATAAATAATTAAAATGCCAGAAGTTAAAAGCATGTTTTGACTTGTTTGTGAATTTAAGAAATTCCTTACGGAGTTCAGGGCTATGTTTTTACCCCAAGTTTCTTCCTAATCAAGCAGACACTGAGGAGATACCTACTGACTCCAAAAGCTACCAACTGAGAGGTTGTAGATTTAAGTATCCTCTCTGCCTCTTTGTAAGATCTTATGCCCAAATTTTTACAAAGTGGTTTGATCCATTTCGTGCGTTGGTGTTTGTACACCGGACAGAAGAAGAGAATATGGGCCTCATCTTCTTTACGTTTAAGCTCACACAATTAACAGTTGTACAAATCATTTCCCGTGGTTTTTCCCCATCGGCAGGTATTTGCATTAATTTGTAAAACGCCATACCTATATGTAAGTATACAGTTTTGGCCAGAGGTGGCTCAATTTCATCCATAAACTGCTCAAACATGGGTATATCCTTAAATTGCAGAAACTTCTGAATTAGGGAGCCGGTACCACGTTCATGTAAGTAAGCATTATTAACATAGGACCAAAAGGCAACTTTTACCTGTTCTTTACAATTAATTGGCAGTACAAGTGGGTTATTCCAAAAGTGTGAGAGACCTATTTTAGTGAACCAACTGGATATATGTCTCAGCCATTTGATTGAATTAAATATATCCAGTTCCATAATTTCTAGTAAACCGCTTCTATAATCAACGAGTTCCGGGGTAGACCATAATCTTACCCAATAAAGAAGTGGCCTCAAACAACATAAAAGGTCTGTACGTTTTACGTTAATGTCCAAGTAAACAGGCACTAAGGCTGTTCTTAGGGGTAATGTTAATAATCGCCTAAAGAACGCATTCTCGTCGATGTCAAAGGTCTTGTTTGAGTGTGGCCCCCAAATCTCTGCCCCGTATAGGGCTGCGGATTGAGCTTTGGCTTTAAATACTTCCATCGCAGGAGTTATGGCTTTGGAAGCACTCCCTCCATGAATCTTTAGAATAGGAAGTGAACTATGTTTGAATATCAACCTGCTTTTTTCCAATTGTTTTTTCCAGGACATTTTACTATCTAACCTGATGCCCAGGTAATCAAAAAACTCCACGTACTCTAATTTTATGTTTTGTAGGGCCAAGTTCTTCTTAAAGGTTTTTGGGGGATTAATGGCCATATACTTTGTTTTTGATGAATTGATTTCTAGCCCCTTTACTACATAATAACTGTAGAATTGGTTTACTAAGTTTTGTAGTCCTTTTGGGGTTTGCGATATTAGGATGGTGTCATCGGCAAATAACAATGCTGTGATTGCCTCATTGCACAGTTTCGGGGAATCGTGGTTACATTGTGTCAGGTAAGGAGGGATATCATTCACAAATAAAGAAAAGAGGGTGGGGGCCAGCACGCACCCTTGTCGTACCCCCCTTTTTACTGGTATAGCCTGGGTAAGTTCTCCATTTCTTCCCCATCTTACTTTGGCAAAATTGTCTGTGTGTAGCTTTATAAGATTTGTTAGCAATTCACCCGGAACACCCATGTTCCTCAAAGTATCCCAAAGAAGGGGACGCGGAACAAGATCAAATGCTGCACGTAGATCCATAAATGCTACGTAAAGGCTACCCTTCTTTACTTGTACATATTTCCAACAGATGCACATAAACCTGTACACCTGGTCCACAGTACTTGTCTTGACTCTAAACCCTGCTTGATATTTTGAGAGGATTTTGGATTCCTCTATCCAGTCTAAAAGTCGATTTAAAATATGTCTGCCAAAGATTTTCTGTAAAATATCGATTAAACTAATCGGTCTGTAATTGGCTGGATTGTAGCAATCCCCTTTTTTATAAATGGTAACTATTTCCGCCCCCTTCCACATCTCAGGGATTGGGGTCCCTGCCAATATTGAGTTACACAAAAAATTTATATAGGGGCACCATACTTCAGTATTGTGGGTAAATAGGTCCCCAGGCAATTTATCAGGGCCTGGTGCCTTACCCGCCTTTACTGCGTTTATTGCACGTAGGGTCTCCTCAACACTAAATTGGGGGAAACTAGTACACGGGGACAAAACAATTTCTGGATTGTTTGGGCCTAGGGACACATCTGCCGAATCATACATCTTAAGAAAATGGTCATACCATATTTTCTCATCAAGGACAAAATCTCTGTTGGAGCGACCTGTTTTGTTATTTGTTGATATCAAACTCCAAAAAGTACTTTGGTCATGCTTCCTAGCAGCGTTTAGGAGATCTTCCCAGATCAAATTGTCCCATTCCTTTTTTGCACAGGAGAGGAGTCTTTTTATTCTTGTCTACACTCTCTTACACTCCCCTGATCCTTGGATTTAACAGCATTGATTAAGTTACCTTTCGCTAGGCGACACTGTTTATTATACCAAGGTGTTTCTAGTAACCCTGGGCGTAGTTCGCGGAGTCGGACTCCGCGGAGCTACGCGAAGACGTAGTTGCACTCCGCGAACTACGCGTAGCTCCGCAACCATGCGGAGTTGCTTGCAGGACCCGTTCGCGCGCCGTTTTTCGTCTTCGGGAGCGCGGTGCGCGTGTTCGGGGCGTTGCCTGCATGCTCGGGATGGCTAGCGCGCTAAATTACCCCAGAGGTTTGTCCCGCCTGCTTGCGTTCCCTTATTTCCTGTTCCGGGTCACAATTAACGTGGTCGCGTTGTGCAAGACATGTTCGGGAACTCATCTTCTCGTTCGCACTACAAAAGTGCGTGATTGCGCTAAATATCGCGCGAACCTACCCATGCGGTCGCGATGGGCGCAGCCATCTTGGATCACACACTCTGGCTATGGTTTTGGGCCTACTTTTGCATCCTGTTGAAATCTCTTTAATCCTTGTCTTTTTACCCACTTTTTCTAACTTTCTTTAGTTATTACCTATTTCTCTCCATGCCTAGGTTTATATTTTTCATTTTATTTCTACTTTTACAACTTTTCTATTGCTTTATTTTACTTCCTTCTTGCTCTTTTACCTTGCTTCTTCTTTCCCCTACCTTTTTGTCTTGAACTTTTAGTTTTCTTCTACCCTCCACCCAGAACCATGGTCAAGGGCACCAGCAGCAGCGGCGGCTCAAAGGGCAAGGCGCCAGTGCCCCAAAAAACTAGGCTGCCTTGCGGCAGAATGCGCCCCCTAGGGGTGAGGCCCCGCCAACTTTTTGGGGAGGAGGAGGTGGCTGCCCTGGTGTTTTTTATCCAGCGCTACCTCCCCTTGATGTTGGCAGCAGGTGGCAGGCCCGGCTCCGGCTACCACCATATTGAGGAGCGTCTCCGGCGGTGGGTGAAGGTGCGCCGGGCAGTCTTCCGCTGCTCCAGTATCCAGCGTACCCACCATCAGCTGACCCACCGTTGGGCAGACATTTTGGACCGGGAGCAGGACCTGTTGGACCTGCTTGGCGTCGAGGTCGTGGGTCTTGGTGAGTGGCTACCCAAAAAAAAAAGTGTGTGTATAATATATCTCTATAGTAGTATAAGTATTGTTATTGTATCTTTGTAAATCTTGGCTGAATAAGTAACGCGATAACTGGTGCTCCTAGTTACATTTCCGATGTATTCCGTTATTATATCTACTGTAATTGTATGACACTGGTCTATGCTGCGCTTCTTCATCTTCACTGACTCTTGCGTGTTCAATTTGGCGCTAGCTTTTGCTGTTTATTGGTGTGAGATTTTCTTTATTGTAGAGAACTGAAGTTAGTTAATGCTATTAATAGAGTCTTGTCCTTCCTTTGTCCGTCAGTGAAATAGCCGTTGATGGATAATTGTACGTGTTTGCAATGCATATTGTATCATATTTTTTTCACGGCCTTCTCTTCTGCATGAATACTCCTCTGGCAATGAATGCAAAAGTTACTTTGTTCTTCTTACCTCAGCCAGGGCCGGATTTAGGCATGTTCAAGCTGTGCAACTGCACAGGGCCACCAAACGCCAGGGGCCACCCCACCAATATATATCCTTAATTTAATAATCCTCAGAGGATGGATACATATTTGCGTGGCGGCCCCTGGCAGGGATTTGGTGCCTCCGGCTCTGTTCCACTTCCAAACACCCTGACTCCCCCCTCTTCACTGGCCTCCGTGCTCCGCCCCGACCTCCTCTTCCGGGCCCCCCACCTACGCTCCCTGGCCAGGAGTCCAGGACCACCATGAGCCTAGAGCCGCCCCTGCCTCAGCCCTCCATAGAACTGATGTAGTTTGTTTATTGAGTGGGTAGGGCAGCAGTAGCATTCAGTCAGTAGCAAAACAAAATATGATGCCATGAACGTACAATTTCGTGTTAGTTAGTATGCACAAAGTTAAGCATGTCTCCTCCTTGTGATCTATGCATTTTGCTGGCAAAAAATGAAAAAGAAATGGCTACTTACAGATAATTGATTGATTACCCCATTCTTGAATCTGTGGTGTTGTTCAGGTCTTACTGCCTCTGTGTTACTTAGTAATCTGCAATCAGAATGTTTATGGAACATTTGATTTGTTTTCTCCAAGTACACTAGTCAGTGAATCATGCAAGGCAGTAGTCATTTGGTAGACCAATGTTTGTTTCTTTTAATGTTGTAGCAGTGGTTTTTGAAATGCTGTCTATGTTTCACAGCACTCAATGTTTTCCTCTTTCTTTATTATTATTTCTTACATGAACCACAGAACCCAGGGGCAAGCAGAAGACTGGGACCGAGTCGGCGGGTGAACGCGAAGAACCACAGGCACAGAGCTCCTCTACTGAGGATCCTGCTGCTGTCCCCAGTAAGTCCAACAGTGTTTTCTTTTGGAACAATGATATTCCCCTAACTTTCTAACAGAGCTTTTTTTCCAACCGATTAATGACATTTCACCTAACTAAATTTTGACAAATGCTTGTTTTTGTTTTATGTTTTCAAAATTTTGGGTATTACTATCTGTCCCTGCCTTTCTGTTCCTTGAAAGAGCCTCTCTTATGACTCTCTGTGCTACTACTAGACTGTCTGTAGGTAAGCTTGCCCTGTTGCCCACTCTTTAGTTAAGGTATTAATCTTTTCAAAAAATCTGTGATCGAATAGCGGAAGGCACAGGGTCCACTCCTGTCTTATGCTTTTTCCTCTGTAATGTCTCTTCTTTGCCAATTGACACCAACCAAGTATGCATCCAGATGTTGGTCTACTATTTTGTAAGCGTTAGTAATGAATACCACTACTACTCTTGCGGGTATTCTTCTATGCAGTCACATACATAACTATGTATGCACCCCAAAATTGGATGTTGTTGTTGCTAGGCAGGTTGGACCTTACTTACTTACAGTCTTACACCTCAGTCACAGAACTCAGAGGAACCCACAATTCAATGAACGACAACCTATATGGGCTCATCATTGGTCAATTATTCAATTACCCCTTTCCTGAACCCCAATATGAAGATGCCAAATGCTTTTATTACACAATCCATAACCTAAGTAACCCCCTTTTGCTCACTCTCTCGTGTAAGTCTACAAGACAACAGACACTGAAAATATACTTCCGAATCAATGTGGTACTTCAAAACCTTTATTTTGTTAGAACTAACTAAGTAAGTAACATCAATGTTTTTAAGTTGTTCTGTGAAATACGTCAAGGTCAGGGCCACCAGAAAAAATCCAGAGTTAAAAAAGGCTGAATAAAAAGTAATCTACATTTGTACAGCTACCAGTGCACGATAGGGAAATGTGGGAAATGTCGGAGACCCCTCACCATTGAACGTATACTGGTTGCATATGCCTCTTTTTGGTAAGCTCTGGAAATCTTTGCTTCGTAGAAGGAAATCTTCTCATCTGCCGAAAGATAATGACAAAAGTGGTGCACGTTAGACAGTATGAAAACATTACATACATTTATTCAACTTTTTAGCTGTCATGCTAAAAAAAAGGTGTAACCTGAGGCTGTAAGGAAACTCGATTCCACAATCCACATTCAAAAAGTAAATACGGGCCTTTCTATTTTCCAAACTCTTCAGGTGTATGCTTTGAACTATCATGTGGCCTCAAAGGCGTCTTCTCGTACTGCGCAACAAGCTGTGAGGTAGCATGCGCAAAACTGTAGACATGTCATTGATGTACAAACTGGTTAGGTTACATGGTTCAGTCTAACTTTCCAAGGACTAGAGTAGCAGTATAGATGAGATGAGCTTGGGTACCATACCATACCAAATAAATGCTAATATGTGTAGTGTGTTACTTACTCTGCTGTACTAGGCAATGTGGACTACTACTGATTACGTTGTACTTAACTGTTTTGCAGAACTCCGTTCTTGGTGAACAAGTACAATGGGGGCTGTGCATCCATCTAAAAAGGTGTACTTAATTACTTATTTTTATTTTTGCAGAACCGGTACCATCCACCAGTGCCGACGGGGGCAGCGGCGCTGTGACGGCGTCAGCAGAGGCGATCCCGGAGGGGAATGGAGGACCAGAGGCACCTACAGCAGCACCGGCAGCAGCGGGGGAGGAGACAACAACGGTGGGCGATGGTAAGTTACATTCAATAGTGATCCGCATTACTTGGTGGGTGGGGAAAACTTCCTCACTGTACTCTGATATTTATAATGAACTTGAAGTTCTACTGGACAATATATGACGCCACCTTTGTCATTACCAAGCTTAGCAAAAGCATTACCACCGGCGAGAATTGATAAAATAAGTTATACAGGCCTCTTCTATGTGACTACAACTCAGCTGTGAAAGGTTGGTGGCAGACTAAAAAAGTCTTACCACAACATTACATGACCGCGATGGATTAACAGGAGATTGATTTTAAGTATGATGAAAGGAGCAAGGAAAAAGCACAAATCATATAATATAGGTGTTTGAGAGCAGTTGGATGCGTGGGTTGTTGTGGAAGCATAGAAAGGGGAAAACAGCACAGCTGCCTGCGTGGGTGGGAGACACATCCAATATCGGTTGTTAGTGGATAGTGGATACTAGTGTCGGCAGCGGTGTTTTGGTTAAACCCAAAGGCAAGGGAAGGAGGGGACGACTGGATGGATTCCGGGTCGTTGCTGGCGAAACACAAACCACCTAACGTTTGTTGCACGATATAAAGAATGATAGTCTCTAGAGTAGACATTTACTAGTACTAGCTGGCCCCTATTAATTAATGTTAGTTTGAGACTGTCACTTTTCCCGGAAGCACAGAGTATATGATATAAAAAAACGAGATATGGAAAAGACAGGTGTTCGTATGTGACCGTTGAAGTACACCCATGCTATGTTACTAGGGCAGGCATAATGCCGTGCCAAAAACTCAGACAAATGAAGTATATAAGGCGTAGAATGTTCAAGATAGATAAAACAACATTTTTGGTACTCAGCTTGCTTGCTATTGCTACTGTACTGTGCCGCCCACTATGTGTTGGATACATTTTGTGTTCTTGATTTGCTGGGATTTTGGATTACAACAATTCTGTCTCTTTCTTTATAGTTACTCCTTCTAAACCAACGAGGAAGGAGCTGGCAGTCCGGGCCCGTCAGCGGAAACTGCAGGCCATCGTGGAGGCCTACCGCCGGCTGGTGGCTCAGGCCGAGGAGGAGGAGGAGGAGGCGGCGGCAGCAGCTGCTGCCTCTTCCAATGCCCCGGCCCCCAAGCCTGCAGGAGTACGTCGGCGTGGTCAGGCAGCCGCCCGCCGCCAGATTTTCCCAGCATCGTCCACCCCCCCACAACAACATGGCTGCCAATGTAGGTGCCGCCAGTTCCAGAGAAAAATTCTCCTCCGGGTAGCCTGGCTGGAGGCTCAAAGTAGTCAGACAAAAAGACAAATAGAGGAGCGTGTAAAGATCCTGGTGGATCAACACTTAAAAGCCCGCCGGCTATGAGATGGACCCTGTTTGCCCCTTTTTCAATCCTTTTGTTGGTGGGTGGGAATTGGGTCTTGGGTTTTTCCTTTTTTTTACATTACATTGAACGTGGGAATTTGGTTGGGGTTAGGGGCGGCGGGTAGGGACAGCTGTGGTGTAAGATTTATATATATTTTATTTTTGTATGATCTTTAGTTATATATTATATTATGTTAAACATAAACAAGCCACAAAGTTATGTTGAAAAGAAAACATTTGAAGTTCATTTGCGTTTCTTGGGGGGTTTGAGGGGGAGTGTTTCACCAAATAATGTACGTTGTGCAACCTCGCAAGGTTTAATTTGGCCATGCAGGTCGGCGGACAGTGCTTTTTAATAAAAAAATATATTGCCCACATCTTTAACATGCAAACAGATAGATGCGGTAAACCCTCACCGAGTTATATTTGTAGTATTAGAAGAACGACCAGTCTGTCTTGCGTTATACCTCACTGCAAACTTATCTTACCTGTGATTGCTGATGATGAGATGATGATGATTTATGATGAAGTGTGGCACTGCAAGGGCTGCATTTGATTTCCAAGACAATGGCGAAGAATCTGTGGTTCAGAATCAGAACTTCTGTGATAGTAGTAGTAGACAGATCCTGCCAGTAGCATTTAGAGACAAAAAGAAAGAGGCAGTCATTTGCGTGACAGACAATGTGGGGGTAGTATAAGTAAGTACAGTACATTGCATGGGTGACCCATTATTGCAACTGCTAAACTGAAACAAAACAATGGTTTTGGGGACTGGAAACTAAGTGCAAGAGAAGATAAGAAGTTCAACTGTACTTGTAGTACTCACGCGGCAACGTCAAACTTTTCTAAATCATCATAATGCTTTAAACTTTAAACCCCCAAAAATTACGCCAATTCATTAGATGCATTCGTTGTTTGGTGTTAATGGTAAAATTATTTGGCGTTATACACAGAGCTTGAGTTGGGAAGCCGCAGAAGATCCTGGCCATGCCTTGTTGACATTTCACTGTTGTTGCTTTCACCACATCTGCCCCAGCAAGCGCGTGATCAAATTGTTGGTGTATATTTAATGTAAGAAACATCACACCTCAATGTAACCACGCAGCCCGGGGGAAGAGGGTTAGGGTTTGTTGAATGGATGGGTACGGGGGTTTTGGGAAAGGTTTGAGAAAGAAAAACAGTACGCATGGAGATTGGAGACAACAAAAGCAAAACAATGAAGACGTTGATTTATGAAGTTGATCCGCTAGCCAATGAATGTAAGCAATGAACGTAAGAAAAGGACATGCTGAATATCATTCTTTGTTTCCCGCAATCCAATTGCTTGATGATGAGGATTTGTGGTAAGGGTGAGAGTTGATGCTCATACTATAAAGCAGTGGGTGAAAGACGTCCAGCCTGAAAAAGAAAAGGCAAATACAAAAGAATGTGAATGACCTAAACAAATTGTAATACAGTGAAGACAAAAAAAAGTAATACAAGAGGAGTAGTCGTATGAGAGGACTTTCAGACTGAGGCAGCTTGGATACAATTTGTATAAGTCTACTAGTTGCATATCATTATTAACCCCATGGCTGCTAGGCGTTTTCCCGTCCTGTGCTGAGTTTTTATGTTTTCCTTTATTTCATGACGAGCTGGCCTTGTCATCCGCGCACGGCAGGTAAGCGCCATGACGAGGCCAGCTCGTCATTAGCCTCGAAGGGGTTAATCTAGAAGTACAAACAAAGACAGGAGCCAGCACACAACAACAGGCCCACGACGACACAGGTTTGCCCGTTATACAAACTGCATTTCCCTAAAAATTTCACAGAGCCACAGAAAGGTGAATGAAATTGAAAAAGCAACCTAGCATTTAAAAAATTAATCAACAAAATCAATGCGTCATTCTCAGTCATCAATCATACCACTATTGTACTCTACCACAGCACAGTTCACAAACATGTAGTAGCCTGGGTCTACTGTGCTGTGCCTCTTATTTGTATTTATTTATTACCTTGTATTCCACTCCAAGAAACATCGTCCATCAATCAGCTCAGATCCAACTGCCTGACAGCAAAGATATGGTGGTCACCATCATTATCAGCAACTCAGTCTGTAGTGAGTGACTACGATAAATTAAGTCCTGACTGCATCTGTAGTAGTAGGAACACAAGTGCGTAAATAATTTCTATTATTAGTAAATAATAACATGGAAAAATTGGCTATCACGTGAGTCTGAACTGAAGTTACTAGTATACTTCAACTCCATGCACATTTGCTCAGAGTCAGCACAAAAATACATCCAATGCAATGCATGGCATCATTCATTTTTTAATATACCTGTTTTGCTCTTCTCTTTCACTGTCAGATGATTGATCACAGATGCTGCCGAGCCTTTGTAATGCGAGTCACAACAAGTTGACTTCAGTTGTGGATGCCTGCTCAAGTTTCTTTTAAAACAGAAGAGTCGTCTCTGAATGCCTGCAGACAGAGGTGGTAGCCTTAAGACTTAAGAGTAAGACTCAGCAAGGCAGTTATTATGAGTTGCAGATTTCAAATGAAATAGAGGATGGCTGTAGTCATGTACGGTTCACTTGTTATGGAGGGACTGTTAGAGGCTACATTATTGTTATTGTACTATACTCCATCTACAACATCAAATGTATGGCTGCCAAGATGGAATTGTATTGACTTGAGTGGGAGTCAAGAAGATGGAGCAAGACTCTGAGGAGTGCAGTCAACATGGAACATAAATGCACAGGCGTGCAACTCCAGGAGGTAAATAAAAAAGATACAGCGAAAATAAATGCACAGGTGTGCAACTCCAGTAGGTACATTAAAAGAATGAGTGGTGGGGATGGATTTGGTTGAGCTTTTTATTTTAAGATTAGCAGTTTTACACCAGAAAGTCATTTTTAATAAGAAAATAAATAACACAAATAAAAGAAGGGAAAAAGTAACAATTTAAAAGCCTATTGGTCAGGGAAGAGGTGCTTGTCCTCAAACTCTGTGGGTCCGGACAGCAGTAGGTCATGTAACCCAGCAGTGATGCTTTCTTCGGGCTCGCTTTCTTCATCCTGCTCTGATTCACGTACAGTATAGTCTGGTGGTATGAAGTGTTGATTCATTTTTATCATTGTCAGCCTCTCGACGCTTTTGGGGGAGAGACTGGTCCTTTTCGATGTCACAATGTCACCAGCAGCACTGAAAACCCGCTCAGAGGCGACACTGGCTACAGGACAAGCCAAATACTTTATCGCCAGCCTGCTCAGCACTGGCCACTGTCTCCTTCTTTCGTACCAATAGACCAATGGGCTTTGCTCCATGAACACCTCTGTTGTGTCATCCAGATAGGCCTGAACCATCCGCTCAGTGTTCATTGGTGCTCGGCTTTGCTGCTCCTCTTTCCCCTTTGCAACAGCAACGGACTTACCCATCCCCTTCTGTAGAAAAAAAGCAGTTATGCTTTTGGTTGTGTCTGCTGAACCAGTTCGTGTAGGTGCTGCTTTTGGTACTGTTGGTGCCTGCTGGGAAGCGGACGCACTGCTCTCATGCTCTGATGAACTTGCCTCAGGAGGATGGCCTGGAGTACTTTGACTCTGGGCTGGCACTGGCAGGCCTTTAAGTAACAGCCGTTCAGTTTCAAAATCATTAGCTTCCACAGCTATGGAACTTTTGTAATTGGCAACATCCCCATCTGAAAAAGGAATGACTGCGCTACTGCTGACAAACAATTTGTACCGTGGATCCAAGATTGTTGCAGTTATGTAATTTGGATCTGACACAATCATTTGAAGCCTTGCATTTCCAGATAAGCGGTTGGCTAAGGCCTTGGCCAAGGTATATGCATCAACTTTTTCTTCGTCACCTTCGTATGTTTCACAGACCTCCTTCAGCTGTTGCTCGAGCATGTACAACAATGGGATGGCTTGGCCCATAGTACAGTCCTCCCTGCTAACTGCACGTGTGAACACCTCAAAAGGTTGTAGCATCTCTGTCAAGCATTTAATGATGTCCCACTGCCACATCTCAACGGTCAGGGTTTTAAGATTAACAGTAGGATCCACTAATCTTCTTGACATTACATAAGCATTCAGTGGTATGTACTGCTCAAAGAGACGCTCAAGCATGAAATAAGTAGAGTTCCAACGTGTTGGGACCTCCTCGATCAGTGCTTTGACTTTCAAATTATGCTCCCGCTGAATGACGCGTAGCAGCTTCCGCGCTTTGAAAGAATGGTTAAAATGCGTGCATATTCTTCTGCAGATGGTCAGTATGTTGCTGACTTGTTGTTCATGTTTCATAAAGTCTTACACGACTAAGTTAATGCAGTGTGCCAAACAGGGTACCCTGAAATACTGTCCATCTTTCATTGCCCTCACTACATTACTGCCATTGTCGGTGGCAACAAAACCAATCTTAAGGCCTCTTGGTTTCAGCCATTCAAAGACCTTGCTGTTAAAGTCAGACAAAATGTTGTCAGCAGTATGATTTTTCTCCATACCAAACATGGCTACAGTTGCATGTTTGCGAGTGTCATTGAAAATCCCAGCAACGTCAAGAAGGCCTGAAGTTAACTTGTCTTTCACACCTGCAAAAGAGATCCAGTGTGCGGTGATGCACATGTAATCTGCTGTGGCTTCGTGACTGCTCCACATGTCGGTTGTCAGGTGGATACAATGGACAACACTCTGTTGTAAGGCTTTCCCAATCAATCCCAGCACGTCGTGGTGTAGTGCTGGAAT